>NC_138186.1:79178739-84083203 GCF_964194105.1 Spermophilus citellus
TAGGATGTTACTTACATCCCAGTAGCATAGTTGCTCAATGACATTTTCATTTTCAATGATCTATTGAAGTAAAGAGAGCTTTGGAATTAGCATTTAAGTATTTATTTTATGAAGTATTGTGTGCCATTTTCATTTTTTATTCTTCTCAATAAGATGTGTTGATTGTGGTGATAAATTCATTAATAGTACTATAATTTGGATTATTGTTTTTGTAATAAGGTTATTATGTTAGTATTTTAATGTGATAATTGTCAAATTATATAAGTAGAAAATTGTATGAATAAGTTTTGATAAGACTAAATATCCAAAAAATTTACTAAAAGCATTAATATGTTTTTGAAAGCCAAACTGTCCTTTTTTGTCCTCTAACACAAGTTTCTGGGATGAGAGTTAGTGATTAAAATAATGAGCATAAATCATGGCTTTAAATGTGATGGAGTGGCACAAACTAAGCAAAGGCTTGTCATCTGAAAATTCAATATTTTGGAATGTTATTGATTATAGTTTCCAGAACAAGAACATTTTATACATCATTTATTATTTCTAGCAACAATTTTTATTACCTATGTGTCAAATAAATGAAAAGTTTCATCTAACTGAGAAGCTGTTGACATAAGTGTATGTTACAATTGCAGTAGATTCTATCACAATTTACAGTAAAGATAGCCTCTGGATGTGAGAATTAGGGTAAGTCTTAAAGCAGAAGAATGTGCTGACAATAGTATTACAAAGTGGAATTTATATTCCATATCTACTTCATGTAGTTATTGATTATTTGAAAGGTATTCTTTGTAGCACAGTCCTGGGATCCAACTTGTCTTCCCATTGCTTCTAAACTAGCTCTATTTCAAGACGCAAAAATACCTTCTAGGAAAATCAATGACAGTAAAGCTGGATACTGAAACTTTTACCAGCATACCCGAATCCCTGGTGCTTGGCCACTGATTTGCTTCTTCAGGTTAGAATAGTGAAAATACTAGTTTTGGAGGCTGAAAAATTCCCTATTATATGCCCCAAAGGTGGAAAGTAAGCAGATTTCAAACTCAAGTGGATGATAAAAGTAAAGGATAGTTCTTTACCCCTCACACTCACATACTTGAAGAACTTCAGAATTTCTTTAGTGTTTATAAATGTGTGACCATCATCACATTCTCTTCAGTTCCTTTGACCTATAGCTAAAAAATAGAATCTTAGGCTCAACATTGCATCAATAGCATCAGAAAACCGGGAATGATCTGAGTATCTGTTTTAACCAACACCTCAGTTCATGCTTACATTGACTGGTTTGACAACTAGGGCCATGAGGACTTCTGACTAGGATCGACATAGATTAGAGTGGAGGTTCTATTAAGTGACAGCTCTATAGGCCTGGGCCTCCATCATAAAATCGTGGAAATAATGCCATCTATCCCAAGTTAATCTTTCAAAGACAAGTGTGATAATGAGTCAGAGGCATATATAACTCAGAGAATAGCATGTGAACAATCAATAAAGTTACATATTATTTTACTTACTTATTGTGACACTTGGCATTGAAGTCAGATCCTCACACATGCCAGAAAAATGCCCAACCACTGAGCTATATCCCCAGCCCACAATTAAATACTACTATTAATAATAGTAAGAAGAAGAATTGTTATTATTACTTATATCTATGAAAAAGTTGTAAAAGCATTGATTCTTGATTGGAATGGGATATTTGTACTATATTTATGGAGCAGGATAGTGTCATAGGCACTAGAAGAGCCTCTGCCATATACATTACTTAGTAAATAATTGTAAATGTTGCTTTTTGATACCCTTCTTCTCTCCTTTCACAATCTGCCAAATAAATCTCCTAAATAAATCTTCATTCAACTTATTCCCACACATTTGTAATGCCAGAGCATCTCAGTGCAAGGCAACTCTTGGTTTACTTGGAATGAAGCAATTGCCTCCTAAACACAAATACAATGAAATACAAAACAAATTCAGGTAGTCTCTTGCCTACATAAAACTATTTTTAAATGCCAGAGTGTGTTTTAAAATTCTTCAATAATGCAATTTTAAAACACTAAAAATTCTTTTAAGCTCTGCTTTTTGCCGACTATTCCCTCTCCACCTTAAACACTACACCATCTTCAGATCTGTTGTCCAGGAACATTACATTTCTTTTTTCTCATAAAGTTTCCTGTGTCTTCCTTTGGGAATGTCTGCATACCACTTTTAGTTTGGGGTTTTAACCAAAAACAATCTTAGGTATCCTGGCTCCCTCAAACTCTTTGTAGTTCTGTACCCAAGTGATTCCTTCTGAGGAATCTGCCCCCAAACCAATCAAAAATTAATTACCCTGGATTCCTTCCATTTTCCTCTTTATAGAATATATATGTTGTTGTGCTTAACCTATAATGCTTGTGAATATATACTCATTTTTATATCTGTTGTTAGTTTGTTTCTTGTTCATATGCACCATAACTTCAATATCCATGAAGAAATAAAACCTGTTTGTTTTGTTTTTCACTGTAGTCCCCAAGGCAAGTAAACCTATTAAAACATTAGGTACTCATTAAGTGACTCTCACCTGAATAAATGATTGGACATTCAGATACTTTTAAGCAAACATTCTATGCTCACTTACTTGATACACTTTTACTCAGAATTGATGTGCTTTCTTTTGTATTAAAAAAATTGTTCTTAGGGAAAAAATGTAGCACAGCACCATTGCTATTATTTTAATAAAAACCAAAAAAAAAAAAAAAAACCTTGCAGAATTTTCAGATCTTCAGAGCTTTTATGCTCTCCTTTGGGCAATACTCTTTTAGATGTTGACAGCATAAAATTGGTTCTGCACTCAAGTCTTCTTTCTGAAGATTATTTCTATGGATAAATCAGCAGGCCTGAATTTTTTTTTTTCCTTTAGTAAGTACTGTGGGACTAGTATTCCAATTACTCCAGGGGTTTTTGTGACATTAAGTGAGGCAATTCAAGAAATCACTAACAATATCCACTTTCAAAGTATCTTATATTTAAACTTTGAATGTTTTGCTTCTTTCCTTTTCTCTCTTTCTTTATTATTTCTTTCATTTCATGGAATTTAAGTATAGATGTTTTCAATATAAGGTATGATTATTAGTTCTTTTGTGTGATTGTGTCCATTAAAGTTTGATAAATTTCCCAAACTGAGAAAAATTTGGTTTTGCCCCATCTTTGAAGAAACTTAAACAGACTATATGCCAGTCATTCAGCACACATTTTTTTTTAAATTGTAAAATATTTTGAAACACAGAACATTATTATTCCTAACTTATAGATGACAAAACTAACACTGAGGGGTTAATTATCTTGCTCATTATACTCAGTATACTCATTTCTTTCATTCATTTCTCCATTCAACTTGTACAAAAATGCTGAAAATATACAAGTAAGTAAAACATATGTTTGAGCTGGGCATGGCAGCCTGGTTTTAATCTCATTTCTTCAGGAGGTTTATGAAGGAGGATTATTAAGTTTAATATCAGATTGGGAAACATACCCTATCTCAAAACAAACAAAACACACAGGTATTGTCTCATTTCTGTAAGGAAAGACTAGAAACATATAATAAACAATATGCATGACATAGTAAGAAGTAATAAGTGTTGCAAAAATAAGGGAGTATAATGTAGATGTATGGGTGAGTGAAGGAGGTAGATAAATGGATATTTTATGTATTGTGCTCAGGAACAAAATGCTAGGGAGATAATTAACTTAAAAAGACAAAAGACATAGTTGTGCTCACAGTTTCAGAGGTTTTAATCCATGATTAATTAATGGTTTGGGTTTCTGGCAAGAAAGGACATGCCGGTAGGAATGTGCAGTAAAACAAAATTGGACACCTCATGACTAGGAAGTAAAGAGAAAGAAGAGGCTAGATTCCCACTATCCCCTTTACAAGGGGACTGAATTCTCTCTCACTAGGCCCCATTCTCTTAAGTTCCACCATATCCTTATAATATCACCCTGCAACAGGGACTCTGGGGGACATTCAACATCTGTACATAGCACTGGCTTTCCAAGAAAAGAAATAGAAAATAGGAAGGGTGAAACTATTAGAGCAAGTATAAGTTTAGCAGATAAGAATGGTAGGATGGTATATAATTAGGCATTGTTAGGAAGGCAGACAATGGGAGCAGTTGGTTTGGAGAAAATAGTGTTCTAAAATGTGGATCTTCAAAGGACATAGAAATTATTTTAAACATTCTTCTAATTTTAACAGACATCATTAGAGGCATGATGTTGAGCCACAGAGAAGTATGATTCTATTTTAAATAACCACTTTATTGATATATATTGACATAAACTTCACCCTTCTAAAGTGGATAAATTAGTATTATATATAAGCATATGCAGAGTTGTGTAGCCATGATTACTCTCTGTTATCTATTTTTACAATATTCCCTTCATCCTGAAAAAAAAATTCCATTATTCTTCATTATCCTATTTCCCCATCTCCTAACAACTAATAAACTTTCAGTGTAATTTATGTATTGGTATTAGTTGTTTGTTTAGTGTCTGTCTCCCTAAGCAGATTGAACAATTCATGAGAAAATAGAAAAATACTTGACATTTGGAAGTCATGAATAAATATTGTGATATGCATAAATGGATTATACAAAAAACACTTCTTAAAATTTTACTTGAAATAAAACCCTAGTAGTCCCATTTACCTCCAAGTGATAGTATATTGTAGTTTTTAAAAACCATAGTGCTATTTTGTGTGTGTGTGTGTATTATACTCTAATTCAGTGTAAGTACAATTTTAATTTCCACTTAAGTTTGCTTTTGTACTTGATGAGTCATTTTTCTTTATCATCATTTACTAGAAATATTATAAAATTTGTTTTTTTTACATTTTTACATAAAATATTTATGATGCTTTCATCATGGCATAAATTCAGCTCACTAATGAACATAACCTCACACCACTAAACATATCACTTTGTGGGTGCATTTACTATTTCCAGTCTTCTATGATGATGAGAAATAAATGTGGATTCTTGGGGTCATTTTTCAAAGTAGAAAAAATTAATTTAATATGCATTTCTTCTTGTTTATTCATTTTGTTCTGAGGTTATTTTCTACACAGTGATGTGTTGAGAAGGACAACATTGGTTTGAGATGAAATAAATGGAAATGGGTTGTGCCCACTCTCTAATTCAATGACATGCTACTGTACAGTATTGTAAAACTGACATAAAGTTAATTTGGTTCTCAGTACAGGGTCATACTATTTTATATCCTGTAACTTCAGATTTTTCTTATTGATAATAAAACCATGAATATCACAGTATAAACGCTAAATATACTGCAGAAATAGGAAGCTCAAAAGCCTACAGAACCAAGGAGAGATTTTAGAATTAATATAAAGGGTCAGCATATATGTTGGGCTGGAGATTATCACCAACCACCCACACATAGGAGCTATTGCTTCCATGCAAAAAAAAATTGTAGACTTAATATTAACAGATAAGATTTTTTAAGAAACTGGAATTCAGATTTTTAAAATGTGATATGCCCATCTTAAAAACTTTTAATTAAAAATAATTTATCAACTCGTATTTCTTCACATTTCATGAACCAAACAACATAAATCTTGATCAATTTTATACTATGGATGAGATCTGGCCTACTATATTGTCTTTTGTATGTTTGTTGATATTTTCTTTTTTTATTTAGTGGAAAAAATATATTTGAAAGCAAATATAAGTGGTACAGCAAATCAATCATAGTGTATCAGGACAGACAGGTTTGTATAAGGTAAAATAGTACCTCTTTGGGATAAATCTCAAAGACCTTTGAATAAAAAGCAAGGGGATAATTAAAAGAAGAAAACACTTTATATTGCGTACATAATTCCTTCCCTTATAATAGAAGCAATTCCATCTTTATCTACAGCACTGCTTCCTAAAGCCCCAAGGAAGACATCTCTGAGCTTGTGTGGGTATTGAACCTTATCATTGGCATGCAAAAAGCATTAGCCTTTGGCAGAAAGGGAGGAGTGAGAATTAAATCTTCAAAATAGCTTCAATTATAGTAGCAGGATTAGTATGTAGTATTTCTCTCTGAGTTCTTACACGGATTTAAGATCTATTGCTTTTTTTTTTCCATAAAGTTTTAAAGTGTCTCTCTCTTTTCTGAAGAGAACAGCATTATCCTTAATTAAAACTCCTGAGAGAGCATTAGAGGTCTGTAGTTCAGATTATATTGTTTTGAGTCTTCTGATTTAAGAATTTAAGCTCATCCTGCCTCATTTCTGATTTTGTTTTAAGATTGGTGATTTGACAGGCATAGAAATCAATTTTGTGCCAAATAGCTGAATAGCTTTTTATATACTTTATACTCATACCTCCTAAACCAGCTACATGAACAATCATATATTATTGTGAGAGTAATGAGTACACAACAGGTTAACCAAAAATTTATAGAACTGTTATTTTTCTTTTACAAAAGATGTAGTCATTAAATAAACACTTCATAAAATTACATTGCTTGGTCTGCAAGCACTGATTACCTTGAAGCTTCCCAAATAAGAATAATGATGTTCAATGGATCAAAGAAATATTTTGTTATGAAAGCAAATATAAGCAGCCTCTATAGTCAGTTGGGCATACAGAATTAAAGCTACATGGGTTTGGGTTCTTCTGCACCACTCATGACTTTGAGCAATTCAGCCATTCTGAGTTTTCTTTTCTTTTCTTTTTTTTTTTTTCTAAAGAGAGAGTGAGAGAGGAGAGAGAGAGAGAGAGAGAGAGAGAGAGAGAGAGAGAGAGAGAGAGAATTTTTAATATTTATTTTTTTTTTTAGTTCTCGGCGTACACAACATCTTTGTTGGTATGTGGTGCTGAGGATCGAACCCGGGCCGCACGCATGCGAGGCGAGCGCGCTACCGCTTGAGCCACATCCCCAGCCCCCTGAGTTTTATTTTCTTCATGACATAGTTATTAAAGGCTTGGTCAAAGAAATGAAATAGATGTGCATTAAAATCTGTGACCTACCAGTTCTTAATACTTTGTACTTGGAAAAAATTTGTATATCTAAAGCTCATTTTCTTTTTACTTTTTTTAGAATATTATTTTTTTAAATTTTATTCTAATTTGTTATATATGAGAGCAGAATGCATAGATTTAGAGGACTTCCTTATCTTAGAGACTACAAGAATGGTTGCGTGAAAAGAAGAATTTATGAAAGTTTGAGAAAAGCTCATATATGACATATGCTAAATAAACACAAGAATAAATACAACTCTTGTGGAGCTAAGGCCTTCCAAGGCTGGTTACCATTAAGGAGTCAGATACAAGCACAACTTAAAGGCCAAAATGCAACCAAAATGCAATTTTTTTTATTGCTGTTCTTAAATTCTCAAAGGGTTTCATTCATGTACGTGCAAGATTTTTATTTTCTAGTCTTTCCTATCAAGCTTACAAGTCAGAGCAGGAAGTCAGTAGGATCTTTGCAATACTGATAATTGGTTTTGAGTGTCAAAGCTCTTGTTAGGGAGACTAAAGTCATCCCAAATAGAGTGGCTATTCTTGGGCACTTTCTCAATGAACATTCATAGTGTAGTACTATCTAAGCTTTCATACCTCTCAGCAATCTTTTCTTTTTTCTTTTTAAAAATTTACTTATTTTATCCTTTCACAGTGGTAGACATTTATAATGGGTACTCCAGTAATATATTCCAGGAGGATGGCAAATTCAAGATCACCCCTGGCAACTGAGACCCTATTCAGAAGAAAAAACTTAAAGGGCTAATAGTATAACTCAGTGATAGAGAACTCTTTTAGTTTGTATGACCACTGAGTTCTTTCCCCAGTACCAATAAATAAATAAATAAATATTTACTTGTTTTAAAATTGACATGAAATTGTATATATTTATTATGTGTAACATGATGTTTTGAAATATATACACATTGGGGGCTAGCAAAATATACATAATTAACATATGCATTTCCTTGAAATCAACAATTTTATGGTAAGAACATTTACCATTAACACTCTTAGCATATTTCAAAATTAAAACATTTATAATGTTCAGCATACTGTGCAATAAAGCTCTTAAATTTATTTCTCCCATCTAACTACAATTTTGTATCCTTTGATTAACATCTCTCCAAACTCTTCTTCCAACCACTTTAGCCTCTGGTAACCTCCATTCTGCTTTCTTCTTTATAAAAACGGAATAAAGAGAAAATGTTTGCAAACTATATATCCAATGAGGGTTTCATATCCAAACACATAAATAATTCAAATAATTCAATAGCAAGAAAACAATCCATTTAAAAATGGGCAAAGTATCTTAAAAGACATTTCTATAAAGATGACATACAAATAGCTTAGCTATCAGCTATCAGTATGTGTAAAATTTTTAATAATAGTAGTCACCAGAGAAGTGCAAATCAAAACCTTGATGAGATACACCCTGGCTCTGGCCAGAATAATCTAACAAACAGACAAAAAACATAAAAAAGCATTGGTGATAATGTGGAGAAAAGGGTGTCCTTTTGCACCACTGGTGACATAACAGTGGTCCACTTCATCTTTTCAATATAGCCCTTGCAGCTTATTTTAAAAGAGATGTTTTTCTTATCCTGTTCTTCCTTCCCCACCCTCCTGACCCCTACCTGGGGGCAGGAAACAAGATTACCTTGTATTATCTGTCCTTGAGCACAGAACCACCACAGGAAAGAAAGGGATGTCAATGGAAAGTGTTTATCTCCAAAATTAACACATGAATTTCAACACAGCATTAGGGCATAACTGGGACCCTCTGACAGGGCACACCCAGAATATATAGTCTTTGAAGAGTATAGTCTTTGAAGAGCTTCTTTAAGGGTCAGCCTCTAAGCCAGGAGACCCCAGTGATTCTCCTTTGCTGGCAAAGCAATAAATCTTCTTTTTTCCTTTTTCTCAAAACTGAGTCCTCCTTATTAAGGTGGCATTGGGAACAAGGAATGAGCTTTCAGTAATAGTGAGAATTTGTACAGAGTATGGAAGAGTAGGGGGACTCCTCAAAAAATTAAAAATAGAGCTACCATATGATCCAGAATTCACACTGCTGGGTACCTGTCTATGAAGAAGGAAATCATAGAAATTGTGCACTTCCATATTTAATATAGCACTTTAAACAATAGCCAAGATATGGAATCAATCAAAATGTCCATCAACTGTCAAATAAATAAAGAAAATGTGGAATGTACAATTCTTATCTATATTTTATCATCTTGATCATATATATTGAGCACAACTCATGTTTTTTTTTTCTCACTCTGTGCCAAAATATTTACTGTAATTTTTGTTCTTTTCATTCTAATACTATATAAAAATAGATTCATCAGATTATTCACTGGGCCTTGGTTGATAGAGAAATACTGGAACTTTAAAACAAGAGCCAGTCACTGACTTTCCCTTCATTCCCTTCTAAGAATGACCTCTAATTTCTTTCAATAGCAGACATCTTAAAGTGTAGAATAAAGAAAATAAAATTTTCAGCCAAAAATTTAATGATTTACCCATCTCTATCTAATTTAACCCACATTTTGCTACATAATTCTATTTTTGTCTGTTTGTTTGTTTTTACTCTTAAATGGAGAGTCCCAAACTGAGTACTTGCTGGTAGGAAAATGTAATTTCAGATTTAACATTATCCTTATAATATCCCTCCATCTTTCAACTGGTTTAAAGGAATAAATAATAATAAATAATAATAAATAATAATGTATCAGCATGTAAAACAACTGTTTTAGTCCTTCATAACATTTTTTTGAAGATTCAGGAGATATAATGACAATGTTTTCATGTGCCTCTAAGTACTATTAACAAGATTCAATTTCTGCCACTAGCACCCTAAATTTAACTGTGGTAAAAATCATAATTTTCTACCTTTGTTCTATTACAAACTCAGATCTATGGGAAATTAAATACACTATAAAATGTAGTTCATTTACTTGTATCTTTAGAAAACTATAAAAACAATCTTTTCAAAATACTATTTCTCTTTTCATCTCTCCCATCACATGCATTGCTAATGTTTTGATAACTTTCTTTCAATATTTTAATGGGAAGAATATTCTCCAAATGCTATGCATTATAAGTATATAAATGTCTGAAACATTTAATTTTAACAGACTGGCCACACTCAACACTCTAGATCAATGAACAACTGCAAACAATATTCTCTGAAATCTACAGAAACTAGAAAAGATATTTTTCCTCATATCTCATCACTTTATTCCAGAGAATCAATATGGTGCTGAACTCTCCTAACCTCATCTAAATTTAAGAGTGGAAGGAAATATGGGGGAAATCCTTGAACTCAGATGTTAATAACTTATTCCTCTTAGTATACTTTTTAACTATAGTGACATCATTGTTGTTATCACAATCAGGAAATTAATTTTGGAAAATAGCAGAATATAATATGCTATTGGGAAAAAAAATAAATGGAACACATGACCAAAACTACATTAAGATAAAATATTTTATTCAGCACTTTTACAATATTATGTTGTGAAAAATAAATCCCTAAAATCAATGATAAAATTATGAGTAGAAGGAGATAAATGAATCCTTAGCATGTATCTATTATCATAAATAGTATTACTGACTTATCTACTTAAAACATGGATTCTAAATGTTGTATAACTAACATTCATATAAAGTATAAAACTTATTCACTAATTTTTTACTATAATGTGGATTAGGACAGAAATATATACACTAATGAGTGAATCTATGTGGGCCAAGAAGGAAATCATACAAGGTCCTGCAGTATGTGGAATTGTCCATATTTAGGAGTCTACGTTTTGACTTCCTAGGAAAAAAAATTGTTTCTTAATCACTCAGAAATGCTTATCCACTTGGAATACACATTGTCAAACTTGTAGTAGGAAAGATCAGATTAGAAATACTTCAGGTTTTGTGGGCCATAGGGTCTCAACTCTGCTTTTGTAATGCACATGCATCCATAAAACATGTGAGAAAATTACCACACTGGAATACCAAAAAGACTATAATGGACATGAAATTTGAATTTCATATCAGTTTTACTTATTGGGATTTTTTAGTATACTTTTCATTGTTTTCAACCATTTTTAGATGTAAAAACCAATAGTGTATGTAAACTATGGACCACAAATTTGTTCACTCATGAATTTAAACATTAGTGTAAAAGGAAGAGTGTTAGACAGTCATTTTTTCACTCTTAGAGAGCACTCAACTCAAATGTTTGGAGCAGGAGGAATGATGCAGAATATGTTTCTGTTTTGTATGATAGTGAATTGTAGAGATACAGACTTATTACAATTGCTAAAAATAAATCTTTGACGAACTGAATATTTGTCCAAATGATTTTTCTTTCTTTCTTGTTATTTATATATTGTCTAATCTTTTTTTATAAACTGTATTTTTTTCTTTAGTGATATTTTAAATATTCTAAATTCATTTAGCTCTTCCTTAAAGAGCTTCATTCTTTGTATTTATGCACATTTATAGCCACACCCAAATTTTAGAAAGGCAGCAACATTAGCTGGATAGAGCAATATAAATTAAATTTTATAGAATTCAAGTATATTCTTTGAACCAATTTTTTAAGGGAAGTTAAGTGTCAGTCTACAATTTTAAATGATAGTCCTGATCTCCCATAACATAACTTTGTATATATAATTTCTATCAAGTTTTGTAATTTTGACTCGTGTGTCTATGGGTAGACTGAATGTGCTATTTTTTATTTTACTTATAAGGTAGGTCGGAAATTTTTTTTAAAAAAATAACTAATATACAGTTTTTCTTCATTCTTCTTCTGGATCCTCCCTACCTAATACTTGATTTATTTTGCCTTCATGGTAGATTATGCATTTTATAATGAAACAAGTCATTTCTAGTTAATTGAAATCATTCTAAGTACAACTACTCTCAAAAAATTTTAACAGTTAGGCCCCGTCCCACACAGGAACAGTGAAGCAAAAAATAACTGTTGCTCTGAAGAAATAAGGAAATTCTGAGTTTGACTGAAACAATTAAGAGAGATGAATAGCTGTAGATAATCCAAACTGCAGGAATCTTTGAAATATAGAGTGGGTGATTTCATCAATAATCTTAGAAGTAATTTATTTAAATCAATAATATTTCTATTTTTAGCAGTACTATGCACCATGAAGAATTAATACTACAAAAAAATACTTTCCTGATATAACTCATATTTCTGAGAAGAAAAGATTAATGTGTCTAGATTTATGAATATAGATTCAATCTTTCTAACATTCTGATTAGAATAAATAAGTAAATATTAAGGATTCTTATTGAGTAAATAATATAAATTTGTCAAAAAGCAACAACCAATATAGTAAATTTAACAAAACAGATGATATTAATATAGTAAATCATTTACATGATTTTTATTAAATTGTGGGATATTCTTACGTAGAGGAATATTCTCTCTCATCACTCTGTGTGTGTGTAGTGTGTATGTGGACATACATGAAAGAATATTGTACTAGATACACATGTACATGCTCTCTCTCTCTCTCTCTCTCTCTCTCTCTCTCTCTCTCACACACACACACACAAACCTATCTCCTAATATCATCACATTGGTGAATACATTTCCAGATGAATTTTGAAGGACACACGTTTTTCAGGATATAGCAGATGATTTTGTATTATGTAAGATAATTTAACTTTTGGGTTTTATAGTCCCCAAATATAAGCCACATAGTTTTAAGTATATCCTGAACATTTATTTTCAGTGTAATCTTTAAGATTTCTTATTCATGTTTCTTAAGATGTGTCCTATATTTCTGTAACATTCATTAAATTAGTATCCCTCACATGAGGAGATTGAACACAAAAATAAATAGTTTTCCCATGGTCACATAGGCAATAATTTGTAAAACTGAAATTTTAACCCCAAAATGCAGAGATAATTTCAATGTTTGGGAAGAGAAAGGTATACAAGAAGTTTTCCAAGAAGTATTCCCAAATAATCAAATATATGTAGGATGATGCTTCAATAAAAGGGTGTTAGCAATGACTAAGCAGCATCTTTCTTTACTTAAAAAAATACATTTTTCAAAAGAAAATTTGAAAAGGGAAGAAAACAAAGAAAGTGAGATTCACGTATGTCTTCCTAGAATAATTATAAAACTGATCCTAAGCTTCATTCTTTTCATAAATCGTTGACATGTATCCTTAATATTAGAATTTATTTCACCTAAAAATTAGTAATTCTTTCAATACCATAAAATATCCAGTGTTAAAATGTATCCAATGACCTTATTAGTATAATTTGTATTTTATTTGAATGTAGGTCAAAATAATTTCTACACATTGCAATTGGTTGATAATTTTCTTAAACTCTTTGAATCTATAGCTTCCCCTTTCTTATGTATTATTTAATTAAAAAGAGGACTTTTGCTCTAAAAATTATTATTATATCCTCTGAGTTTTGATTCTTTGATCACCTGGTATAATTCTTCTGTCAACAGTGTTTTCTGTAATTGATTAAATACAGAGTCTTGAGGAAATGTAGATTTTATTTACTTCACAGATGGTACCATGTGTTTACATTAAGCTGAAATTGAGGAAAAACAACTCTATTTTGGTGATGTTAATAGCCATTGGTGAGCAGTGCCTCAAATAATTTTTTCATTAAGATTTGCAAAGTGGTTATACTTTAATTTTGTATATTACCATATGTTAGCTGACATATCTTTGTAAATAAAAATTTCAATAAATATTTGTTTTCCCTCATTTTGTTTTAAGGGAGAAAAATTATTCATTGTTTTCTTTTATTAAGCAACTTTCAAAATAATTACTTCCTCAGTAGCATTCAAAAGATGATTAATTAGTTGTAGCTCCTTTAATATCACTGAGTGATAGATTTAAGCAGATTTAATTCATTTCACTCCAATGGAATTTATTTTAATGGATGATAGAATTACCATTTTATATTAGCATTTGAGTTCTTTTGGTTAGAATTCAGTAGTTTGATAGCTTCTTTCATTTCTTTTGGTATATCAAAATGTCTCAAGGTAATCTTTTATAATTTCTACCTCATGTCTAAAACAAACCACCTCTCTCAAAAGACTTTTTTTTCCCCTTTTAGTAGTAATTGGTGTATGGAAACCTATTGGTGTTATTATGCCTAGCCATGTTCTTTGTGCTGGGCCATTCTGGCTTTCACAGAATGAATTTGCTTTGTCATAAACCAGACAGTAAATGCAGCTCTACAACCTGAAAAAGCCAAGGAAACACATTCTCCCATAAGACATTAGGAGAAAGCATACTTTTGCTAACATCATGATTGCAGCTTGATGATTCCAAAATGTGCTTTTTAAACTACCAAGTTTGTGACAAATTATTATAACAGTAATGGAAAGCTATGAAATCTGGGATACAAGGATGGGATGGTCCTGCAACAAATAGCTAAAAAAAAAAAAAAAAAAAAAAAAAAAAAAAAAAAAAAAAAAAAAAAGATCTAGCTTTGGAATTTGGTAGGCCTTAGAGGTTGAAAGTTTTGAAAAGGATGAGGGAAAAACTAAATATGTTTTACAGATTCTGAGTAGGAAATTACAGGTTAAAGACCTGGCCACTGAGTGCTTAAGTAAGGGCATTAGAGAGAAAGGCTGTGTCTTCTGAGAGAATATCTTAGTGGTTCAGAAGGAAATGAGTAATATGTTTTAGATATTGGAGAAAAGAAAATCCTTGATATATACTTACAGGAAGATTAGGTGAATTTTTTCCTAAAGTTGTGCAGCAAACAGAACTTAAAAGAAATAAACATGTATACTTAGCTGAGAAGTTTTCAAAGTAAAGTTTTGAAGTTATGACGTGGTTTATTTTTGATGATTATGGTAAGATGGGAAAGGAAAGAGATAAACTGAGATTTTTTTTTAAGAAAAATATTAACCAGAGTTGATGATTTAGAAAAATATGAGCAATTTCAGATTACTCACATATTAAAACTGGGAGATACACTGTTAGTAAAGCTTGACCTAGAAAGAAAGCTAAGGGTGTGGCTAGATAACACATTTCTAGTGTTGAAGAGATTAGTCAAGCAAATCATGAGTGCCTTCAGCCATCTCAACAAAGTGAAAAATTAGAGATGAGGTTTTCCAGGAAAGATGTGTAGAGGAAACTTGTCAAATAATGTGAATTCCAATAGAATACACATGAGATATACAAAGTTCTTAACAGTATTATATCAACAGAAACATGGCCAGCTTACTCTGAATGGACCAGATGAAGAGGACAAAATGAAGAAGACTGTAAACTTCCAAAATTCTACATAAATAAGACAGGCTGATTAAACTACTCATCTGCAAACAACTGCTACCTTTACAGAGAAAGGAGAAAGTCTCAGAGAGTATTCTAATATGCTCAAGAAATGGAGAAGCTTTACAAGAGCTCAAACTACAGTAGTCCTAGGTCTTTAAAGCTAATATTGTTTCCTGGGTGGATTTCAAAATTGCTTGGGGCCAATGAGAGGGTTTTCACATTTTCACATAAGACTTGACTTTTATATTATTCTATTCATTTTCTTGGTGCAGTATTTAGTTGTGGAACAAGGTCACATTCTTGAGGTTTTCATTACTGAGGTGTTGTGTATTTGAATATCTGGTAGAAACAGCACCATTCACTACTGGTCCTGTTTAAGCCATTATGGCTATTCTTGCTTGTTTATTCTTCAGAATAGTTTCTGCTGCACGACCAGCATGCTAGCTTCATACTAGAGGTTCCAAACATAGAAATTAACTAGTGAGATAAAAATAAAGACACATAAACTCAATTTACCTTTTTCTTGCCCAGCTAAGAGATGGCCCTTCCGGGCTCCTGCCTGGAGCCACCTGATGTGGTAGCCAGGTTTACACAAGAGACCAGCAGGAGAGAGGAAGAGCATGACAGAGAGTAGGTTTCATTGGGGAAAAAAATTCAGTGGAAAATTCCATCCAATGAAGGTCGAGGGGGAGAGCATTCCAAGGTCAGGGTCAGTGATTGGTTTCAGGGTCAATGGTCAGTCACACCCCCACATGGACAGGCTCTCTCACCTGAAAGAGGTGGGGTGGGGATAAAGCTCTGACACAGCTGGCCTGAGCTCCTCACACCCAGTCAGTGAGGTACCCAATCACGTGTGAGAAGGCTTCCCACACTGATTGTTAAAATCAACTTGTCTAACTCAAACCAAACAATTAGACAAGTAAAGAAAAATAAATTCTTAATGATATTCTTATTGGTTCTGCATAAAATTAGCTCAAGAAGTACTAACATCTTTAGGATATTGAGTCTTATTATCCATGAATGTCAATTATATTCTCATTTTTTAAAGTCATTTTTATGTCTTTGGAGGTTTTCTAAAAATAATCCCCTTGCAATTGACATATTTCTTTAAGATGATGATTAGGCCATCAGATTTCCTTTTACTATACATTCTGATTTGTTGCTGTCATTGATTTGGCCCCATCAGCACTTATGTTGGGGCTGATAGCATTACTTTGCCATTAGTTTTATTGCAGCATTTGGTAAGAATAATTTTTTGTTATATTGTTTATTTTATGTGGTTTTAAGGGGATAAGCTGCTGCCACGTCACTTTCCCTGACATTCTCAACATTTTTTGAACCTATATATTTTATAATATAAACTTCCTATTAACAAATATGCAAAAAATAATTAAAAGTTGGCCCAAATACACACACCTAATCAGAGAAGCAGCATAATATATTTAACCTCACCTTCTAGCAGTTACTAATATCACAGAACTACAAATAAAATCTTCAAAAAGCAAACTAATTGAGTTGGGCCCAAACAATTAGTTTTGCCTAACTGTGCTTCCTGATATGTGATCCATCGGTCTGTTACTATTGCCTACATTCAACAAAGCAAATATTTCAATTCACAGAAAAGTTTTCCACTTAATACAAAACTTTCATGTACAGAAGAAACATTGCAAACTATTTTATAGCACTGGCTTAAGAAAAATTCAATCATATCATATTCCATTATAGGCAAAGAATTATTTAAGAAACATGTGGATGGCCAATATGAAAGAAAAAGATAAAGAGAGATTTCTGGATGGAGCAGGCCATGTGGAGGCCATATCTCTGTCTAACAACGTGATTTCTCTAATCATGAGGGATCTGGAAAATTCTCCTGGCAAATCCAATACTGACTGGGCAATGCCATGATATCTCCGTATCTGGAATTACCTCCTGTAGGAATAAATTATTCGATAGTAAGATGATTGCTAGTAACAGTCGGTTATGCAGATTGTTATATTTTTCTCCCACATGATAAAATCCAGAGGCAATTAGTCTATGGCATATCCTTCCTTCTGTTCAACTTTCTAATATTTGCCTTTTATACTTGTGACCACCTCAATATCACAAGATGTTAACTAAAGAAACAAACATTATTCTAGGGTCAAGGAAGTGGGAATAAGGAGGAAGGTAAGGGAAATTATTTACTTACTGGCTAAATTAGGTCCCCTTTTCAAAGGGTTCTCATCAGCTTAAAATAATGAGTTCTAATTACAATTTATTTACTGTTAGTGGTAAGAAAAACTCTAAAATATTGGTGACTTTTTGTTTTGTTTTTTTTTCTAGCTGACACCTTGTTACATAGAATTGGTATGCTATTACCAAAGAGGGGGAAGAAAAGGAGTATTGAGTAGGAGCCATCCTTCCATGCTGCAGAAGTAGGCCATATTTCCATTTTTTTTGGTTGTCTCCTTTCTAGGAAGGAAGAACCCATCATAATACCTCTAAGTTAATTTTTAAAGATAGCAGTTCAATAGCTTCTATCGCACGTTTTTTTTTTTTTTGGTTTTTTTTTTTGTTGTAGTTGTTTTTGTTTTTTACCAAATAACAGGAATCATTATTATTTAGTCATCTTAAAAATATCAAAACAAAATAGAACAAAAGTACTTTTTGTTTGAATGAATGGACACTCTTCTTTAAACTCATAGAGGGATACTATTCAATCCTCACATAAATAGAAATCTTTTCTTTTCCAACATGTTTAAGAATTCTATGCTTTTGTTTAGGAAATCAGTACAGCAACCATGTAAAGTTTAACATCAGGCAGATCAAGATGAATGTGACTATTCTAGTTAAACAGGACACTGTTTGCTGTATGGAAAGAAGATATATTACCAGGCAGAATGATATATATATTTGTGCAACATCTTGTAACCACACTCTGTTAGAAATGATTATCACCAGAATACTGCATGAGCTGAATTGGTTCATATTTCTTTAAGGCACGAGGGCAAGAAAGAGGCCAGCAGCCAGGACAGTATGACCCAGTCTACTGCTCTGCCTGACCTATGTCAGGAGTAATCTCCATCAAAACTATAACTGCCACCATGTTAGGGCACTTCTAACATTGGTGACTCCTTGTTACAGCACTGGGTCTAAAAATAACAACCGTCCATCAGTGTCACTGCATGAAAAATAGAATTTCATCAGAATTTAAAAGAATTGTGAACTAGAATAATGCCATAGAGTAAAGTCAGTCTTGTGACTGTAATTTTTTCCTTCTATTGCAGCAAGGTGGCAGCCTTCTGGCTAAATTTTATCAATTTCTCTAATCAAAAAGGAAATGATAGAATAATTTTCAAAAATTCACAAATGACTGAAAGAGTATTTTAATATATATTAGTTTAAAATAATTTGCCAGTGATTTTTTGCTTTTTTGATGTTTTAAATTCTGTTAGGGATCAGCACATTCTGGAATGTCTTCTTCAAAAGAGGTTTAATGAATGAGTAAATCTAAAATGTAGCCTAAAAATATGTGGAAACCACTGATTTATTTAAAGAGGAATTCCCCTTACTATCAAACTCAATTTAAATCTTAGAATAACATGGACAATTTTACAAATGTTTACTCAGCATAATCCAGGCTTGATTCATAGCAGAGATGGCGAAGAGCTTGGAAATACAAAGGCCAACAAGGAAATTGCTTTGGAGCAAGTTTTAGTAATTCATTAATCTGAGGTTTTATAAAGAGGCTATTTGAAGTAAAATCTTTCACAAAAGAATTAAAAACTAATTTAAATCAATATTTGAGACAATGCAAATGATCAAGTCATAAGTTTTAAGCAAATGTTTTTTAAATATTAAAATGTAATTTCCTTCTTCCAATGTTATTTTGGTTCTTTTCAAATTTTTCCTTTGTTTATAAAACTTTGAGTTACAAGATCTCATTCAGGCCTGCCATATTAAGAATACTTGATTTAACCATTTGAGATCAATTTAAAATATCTCCTAACTTCACAAATATTTTGGCTAATATCTTTAATAACTTTAAAAAAATCACTTCCCTCACAAGCTAGTTATACCAGAGAATTATTTGTGAATTCTAGAGGGAAAATGAAAATTCAGAATAATTTAAGGTTCAAATTAGAGAAACCTAGGAATACTTGTGGCACTAATTTAAGAGCTGATAAAATGTATTATCTTTCTACTCTCAGTGACACGACAGAGTGTAGATCAAAATAAACACAAATATACATTACAAAAGGTAATATGATTGTGAAGAAGAGTAAAGAGATGAAAAGAACTAGATAATGCAGATATTCGTATATTTTGTAGAGACTAGAAGGGAGAGAGCTCTTGCAGATATCTAGGATAAAACCCTTCTAAGAAGCCTCAACTTGTGTGCATACTTCAGTGCAGAAGTGAGAATGGAAGGTAAGAAGAACAGGAAGGAATCATATGAGGCAGGTATATGGAAAAGGAGGGAGACAGGGAGGAAGGAGATGAATAGGTCCAAGGGTTTGGTAGATCTTTGGGGTTTTGGAACCATAATAAGCACTTTGGATTTAATCCCAACTTTTTATTTGAATAACAGTTTAAAGAAGATTATGTTAGCTAATTGTCTAATGGGCTGCTGTAACAGAATATCCTAATAGGTATTTAAACAACATATGCCCTTGAGGCTGGAAGTGTATGATCAGGGTGCTAATATGACCAGGTTCTTGGGAAAGGTCCTCTTCCTGGTTATAGAAGCTCCTTTCTCATTGTGTCCTCATTTGGTGGAGAGAGAAAGATCTCACATCTCTTCCTGTTTCTGTAAGAACATCAATCCCATCATGAGGTCACCACCTTTATGACTTATCTAATTACCTCCCAAAGGCCCACTTCCAAACACCACTTTGTATACTAGAGTTTCAACCTATTAATTTTGGGGTACAAAAATTCTCAGTGTCTGGCATTATTATAAAAAGAATGGAATTTGTGAGTGTAGAGGATAGTAATTGTCTCATAATTATTACATTATTTGATTTAGTGATTATTTTTTGATTTAATGATTACTTTTTAAAAGTGGCATGTTTATTTTTCCAATTAAAATATTTTAAAAGGATCAAAACTGTCACTTCAGAAATATAGGCATTATATTGTAAAAACAGAGGAAAGACTGGACTTAAAAGCAGCATATGTATTATCACTGTAGTGATGCAGCCACATCAATGTTTATAGCATCACAATTCATAGTAACTAAACTGTAGAAGCAACCTAGATGCCTTTCAGTGGATGAATGGAAAAAGAAACTGTGGTATATATAAGCACAATGGAATATTACTAAGCATTAAAAGATAATAAATTCATGGCATTTGCTGCTAAATAGATGGAGTTGGAGAATATAATGCTAAGCGAACTAAGCCAATTCCAAAAAAACAGGCACCAAATGTTTTCTCTGACAAGTGCCTGTGAATCCACAAGGGGTAGGGTGGAGGGCATGGGATGAGTGGAGGAACTGTGGATGGGGCAAAGGGGAGGTGGGGGTGGGGGCAAAGGATAGGGAAAATGGTGTAATGAGAACATCCTTACTCTGAGTACATGTATGATTGTACAAATGGTGTTACTCTAATTCAAAGACAACCAGATAAGTGAAAAATTATGCTACATTTGTGTATAATGAATCGAAGAGCTTTCCTCTGTCATGTATAACTGATTAGAACTAATAGAAATTTTTAAAAAAAACCCTCTTTAACACACTGAAAAAAAACATTACACAGAATTATGAAATACTGTTACAACTAGGATACTGACTTTGACACAATATACTGATCTAAAATTTTACCAGCATACATTTGTGCACATTTAATGTGTAAATTTAGCTCTCTGTTTCCTATGTGTCTCTTTGTTGTGTCTGCTACCACAGAAATCGTACTGAATAGTTTGATCACCAAAAGGATTCCTCTTTTGCTGTCATTTTATCATCTCAATCACTATCTTCCTAGCCTGCTTTCTTCTAAAACTCCAATTATCAATAATCCATTGTTCATTTCCAAAATGTTTCCATCTTAAAATGTCATGTAATTTGAATTACACAGTATATAAACTTTTGAGTTTGGATTTATAAAATAGTAATAATAATAATTCTACTGATGAATCTGTACATATTGATGGTGTCTTTCTTTTATTATTATAAGTATCTGTAACATGAAGTTATCATAATTTGCCTCATGATTTACATTTCAAAAATAACTGGGTCATTTCTAATTTTTGCTATTACAAATAAAACTGTTATGAACATTTGGAAAAAAGAAAAAGGGAAGAAAATTAGAGTAAATGTCACAAAATAATGTTACTACATACATATATAAGAATTTCACCTTTAGGTATATGTAGAAATAAAATACCAATAAAAAATTAATACCAGTAAAATTAGTAAATAATGGATTTAAGGGAAGATCAGTAGAGTAGAGGTGGGAGAAGAGAGGGGGATGGATGAGGTGTGGTGGAAATGGGGATTGAAATCAAATTCCTTAATGTATTATTTTCTCAAAATGACCCCATTACTACACATAAGTATAATGTTCTGAGAAAATAAATTAACTAACTGAATAAAAGGAGAAAAAGAAAGAAAGAAAGAAAGAAAGAAAGAAAGAAAGAAAGAAAGAAAGAAAGAAAGAAATGGAGGGAAGGAGGGAGGGAGGGAGAGAGAGAGAAAGAAAGAGAAAAAGAGAGAGAGAGAAGGAAGGAGTGGGGGAAAGAAAGAAAAGTAAAGAATCACTTTACACATAATCTTTTCCTAGTTTTACAGTTTGCTGTCTGCTGTTTGGGTTCAATTGCTCAGTAAATTTTTGAAAAAGATCACACATCACAGCTTCTGGGAAGCCCTTTATTCTGCATGTTTGATTTTCTATTATGGGAATTGATACAGTGTTCCTAATTCTGTTCACTGGCTTTTTAAAAGAGCCCCAACAATCCCACTGACAAACATTTCATCATAAAAGCCAGAACTGTATGATTGTAGCAAAATAATTCATATTGCAATTCTGAATAGTGCACTAGCAAATACAGGCAGCACCTGGAGGCAAGAACATGGAATTCATACAATTAAAATGTTTACTTTTTGCTATTTTACCGATTGGTGCATTTATTGAGCTGAATAAATCTGAAAACAACATTATTACAACATGAAAACTTCAAGTAATACACACTTTCTCTATACCAGAGATATTACTGAATTTGATTCAAATAAAAACAGATGTTACTAGAAAGAGAATTAAAAGATAATTTGATAAGGAACAAATGTGATATTCAAATGCATTCATTTTATTTCTATACACATTTAAAAAATGATTCAGCTCTAATTTATTGAACAACCAGTTCTGACATCATGTTGTTTTTGTACAGCTTGAAACTCTAAATTAAAATCGAATTTTAGATTTGAAGCAATAAAATTAAAAGGCTAATTAATAAACATATCTGAAAACTTTTTAAACAATTATAACACAATTTTGAAGAGGATGGATAAAACTGGAATGCTGATTCTAAACTAAGCTTTACATAATTTTAAAGTTTCAATTTTCTTCTTTAAGGTATTTAATTTATATAAAAATAAATAGAATTTAGATATATTTTCCAAGAAATAATATATTTTGCAATTATATGTTACAGGGATACTACTTTAACAGAATAAAATTTCATTATCATACTACTAACCTATGACCTTTTTTCAGTCTACAAGTTTGCCTTTAAAAGTGGTTTAAAATCTTTTTTGTAACAAATAAATTTACTTATTTTAGAAATTATGTGGAATTAATTTAACTTCTAATATTTTTGTTTAGCTTCGAATTGCTTAACTGAATTTGATAAAATAGCTTATCATGTGTAACCATTTTTCAAATGTTGATATTGAGACAGAGGAGAACACAATAATAAGGTTACCATGGGCAACACCCCAGCCCTCTTGAACCTCAGTCCAGAATGGTATCATTGTGTTGCTGCTAAAATTGTGAGAAGGTAACTTGGGAAGCAGAAGAATCCACAATCAGGGGGAAAAGGATTGAAGCCTGTTATGATATTGCCTCATTACTTTCGTCAGCGTGATGCTCATTCTCTCTTTCAATCACATTTCGTCTAGGAATACTGATGTATTTAACAATAGGCAAATAGTCTGAATTCTACTATAAACCTTTGTGAGTCCATTTGCTTTTATGCAAACACGTCTCCATCTTGTCAGTTTATTGGCTAATTTTCTTCTTACCCAACAAAACTTATCCTTGCTGTTCCTAAAGATCATTAGAAGTGAGGTAGGTGCTTATGCTACAGGATGATTTTAAAGCTATCATGAGCCCTCAAAATATTATTTAGCAACTTGTTTTGAGAAGAGTTCTCATGTAATCAGAGATAATATTCTAAAGTCTCTAAAGTCAACACACATAGAAATTTTTTTCTCAAGTTAATATCACCCTTGAAATCATTGAAATGCAAATGACAAGACATAAAATGATGTTCCACTGCATAAACTTTTGTGTGACCTGGTCCAGAACTAGGAACTCTCAGGAAAGGAAGTTTCCCAGTTTGAACTTTCATAATGTTCTATATAATTTAAGTACAATAATATTAAAGTACATAATATTAAAGTACAATTTAAGGTAATAATATTAATTCTTTTTTAGTATATATTTTTGAATGTTTTGAGAAAGCATGCCATTACACAACCAATACATAATCATCACACTCAAAAATTGCTTCAAGAACTCTTGATTTCATAAATCCCCCAGGTGTTGACCTTTAGGAATCACTAAGTAAAATCATGTTGCCTGGTGAAGTTTTAATATGGGTTCCCTAATACCATAGAGCATTTGTTGTCTCCTGTATCGGTATTTCATTCTTTTTTTTCTGAAGATATTACATCATTACATTGTGAATATAAGAGATTCATTTTATTCCTTTGTATTAGTTTTCATCAATTTACCAAATGTGTTTTTTTTTAATTTGAGGCCTAGAACAGATAATAACAAATCATTTTGAAAATTGACATAAAGATTTTTATTTGAACAAAATTAATCCTTTCGTTTTAAGAAATGACTTTGGGTGAGGTGGTTGAGCACTATGGTAAGTTTCTGATCTATCATTTCTTAAGATTTTATTTTTAGTTATAGTTGGACAGAATACCTTTATTTTGTTTGTTTATTTCTATGTGGTGCTGAAGATGGAACCCAGGGCTTTGCATGTGCTAAGTGAGTGCTCTACCACTAAACCACAATCCCAGACCCTGATTTATCATTTTAAAATACACCCTTTGAAGTGGGTTATGAACTCCCAATTTTACGCCAAATGCAGATTGCAGAATCACGTCGGTTACACATCCACAATTTTACATAATGACATATTAGTAACTGTTGTATTCTGCTACCTTTCATAACCCACTTCAATCTAATGTATGAAATATGATATGTCAAGAGCTTTGTAATGTTGTGAACAACCAATAAAAAAAAATAAAATAAAAAAAATACACCGTTTGAGATTTCTAGTTTCTAGCATGAAAAGATACTGGAAGGTGACATTCTTGTACTTACAAAAAGAAACAGTTAAAAAAGCTAAAACTTACAAATTTTATTAGACATACCAGAGGTCATTTAGTCCTCTATCAAGCACAGTATAGTAAATGAGACAAAACAAGCAGATTTACAGTGGAGAATCATCTCACCCCATTGATCAATTTCTTCACAGTGATAACTCATGTGAGAAGACATGTTAGCAGTACCTGCCCCAAATGTAATTTACGGGACATGACACTTTACCTATATGCTTTTCCATGTGTTCATCCTGTGGTAGGGTGTGTAACTCCTGGAGACTTAATAATCTTCAGAATTAAATAGGGAAATCATGAGAGTAGATGATAGATCTTGCTGGGAAATTTAAAAAGAAGAAAAAAGAGATTGTAAGTGAAAGATTTAGAAATCACCAACAAAGATAAACAATTTCTCCTTAAGAAGAAACTCCAAATAATCCTGAACTGCAACAGCAAAAGGTCTCTGAGGTTGCTCTCTGCTTCAGTGTCCACTTTTTTATACCAAATAAAATTGTTGAGTCCTGTAATAACTGATTCCATTTAAGTTGTTTATGGACTATTAAGATTAGTATTTGCCTACACTTCTGTTTGGTGCACTATCTTTGAGCAATTAATAGTTCCACAATTACCCATTAATTCCAGGGCAATTAGGTTGCAGCACTACCTGCTGTTTCCAATGTGGACACACTGACATCTATGGTCTATTTGTAGAGACATGAGGTATTGAGGATGGGAAGTGTTTTCAAGATAGGATCCACAAGAATTCTAAAAAGTAAATGAACTATACTATTTTAAAAAATATGAATAACACTAGTACTGAATAACTTTATGCCCAATAACATGGAAGACATATGCCTTAAATGTTATGGAAGAAAAATTACATTTCCAAGATAAAACTGTCTCAATATAGTAAGATATTGGCCTAACTTTTTTGGACACTAAAGTTTTTCCTTATTTATGTTTTCATTTTTAAATCAAATATTGCAAGGAAGATTGACATACTTGAATCATTTTTAAATATAAATTGTTATTTGACCAGTTTCAGAAGCTACTGCACTGAAGTAATATATTGTATGTGATAGAACCCTAAAGCCATATAAGTAGATTCTGCTTCTTTAGACATTTTATTTTATAAGACAGCTGCTATGGCTTCTAGCTATTCAATCACCAGGGTATTTAAAACAAACAACTATACCTAAGTTTGTAAGCCCTACAGTTATTAGCTATTAGGTTTGTATTGGGTGTATAAAATGTTTATTAAATTTAAAGGTTAAATCTAGGTGTTTAAAAGGTTAATTAAAATAAATTCTAATATGATTCAGGCAAAAATGACAAAAATTACATTTATATAAAATGATTTACTCTGTCTTAATTGTAATTTTAATTTTAATATCATTTTCCTTTACTTTTTAAAAATTTTTTATCAGTTCTTTTTAGCTATATATGACAGTAGGATCTATTTTGACATGATTATAGAAACATGAAATATACCTTGTTCTGATTCAGTCCCCAGTACCTCCCTTTCCCCTTTTCTCATCCCAATCCCTCCCCCTTTCCTCTACTCCATTCATATTTCTGTCATTTACCCATAGGTATTTTTTAAATTAATTTCTGGTGGACGTACACTATGGTGAGATTCTCTACATATATTCATATACATACATATGAAAGTTGTATCAGATTCATTCTATTGTCTTTCCTTTTCTCATCCTTCCTTCATTCCCTGTTGAATACTCCACTTAATTTTTATTCATCTTTATATTTATTATCCCTTCCCTTATTGTGGATTACCCTCCATATACTAGAGAAGACATTCAACATTTGACTTCTTGGTATTGGCTTATTTCACTTAGCATGAGTCTCAGATCCATCCATTTACCAGCAAATGCCGTAAAGTCATTCTTTTATATGGCTGAGTAATATTCCATTATGTGTGTGTGTGTGTGTGTGTGTGTGTATCATTCATCTACTGAAGGGCACTTAGGTGGCCTCCATAGCTTAGCTATTTTTAATTATACTACTATAATCATTGATATGGTTGTTTCACTGTATCATGCTGATTTAAAAACCTTTGAATATATACTGAGGAGTTGGATAACTGGGCCAAATGGTGGTCCATTCCTAGTTTTATGAGGGATATCCATACTACTTTCCAGAGTGTTTGCACAAATTTGCACTCCTACCAGCAATGTGAGCATACTTTTTTGCCCATATCCTCACCAAACACTTATTGTTACATGTATTCTTGATAATTGCCATTCTGACTGGTATGAGATGACAGCTCAGTGTAGTTTTAATTTGCATTTCTCTAATTGCTAGAGATGTTGAACACTTTTCATATATTTGTGGACCGTTCATATTTCTTTCTTTGAGAAGTGTCTGTTTGCGTCCTTTGCCCATTCATTTATTCGGTTATTGGTGTTTCTGGTGTTAAAGTTTTTTTTTTTTCTCTTCTTTTTATATCCTTACTATTAATACCCTACCTGAAAAGCAGGTGGCAAAAATTTTCTCCAATTCTGTAGGCTTTGCTCTTCATGCTTTTGGTTGTTTCCTTTTCTGGGAGGAAGCTTTTTAGTTTGATGCCATCTCATTTATTGATTTAATACATTATTTTTGCTCTAAGAAAATACTTGATACCAGGTTATATATAAAGAAAAAAGGTTTATTTGGCTCACAAATATGGTGGAGGGATATTTAGTGATAATGCAGAAGTGTGAAATATTTGAGGAATATATTTGTTCTTTCCTGTTAGTGAATTCAAAAAAGTAGAAATATCTATATTGAAATGCCATGATAAGGAAAAGAAGTCAGGAGGTAAATGTGATAATACATTACCCAGTTTCCCAAAGCATCACCTAGATATTAGTGCCATAGTCATAGGAAGAATTTGTTCTACTTAGGAGTTGTCATCATGAACCAAATTCAAGACATAACAAGAAAATGGGTAAAAAATAAAATAGTGTTTAGCAGACTGGATAGGTGGGGATGAGCTGTTGGGAATTTACTCTGGATGGAGAAATTATTGTATGAAATCTCTCTTATATGGTGCTTTCTGTCTAAAATAAAGTAGGAGACTGCTACCTGCAAAAATCTGCTCTGCTCAGGAAAAGAAAAAAAATTTACCCCTGAACCATGAATTGTGGTGTTAACACAAACTGACAATCTTCAGTAAATTATAATAGAAGAGCTTCTGAGTTTTAAAAATAAACTACCATACCAATCTAAACATTAATTAGCAAATGCTCTGAAGACTTCTTGCTTTTTACACTAACATTGAATATCTTTTATTTGTTCCAAATTTTATCTATTGTTAATATTTGAAGAGTAGAAAAAAATCCTTATAGATTTTTATCTTAATCCGATAACTGGGAAATAATACTGCTGACTTCTTATACTCAAGTTTGAAGCTTTTATTAGTTTGCACTAGAAGAATTAGCATGAGTCAGTATAACAATTTGTGTAAATACAGCTCAAATATCCAATTGCTTTGGTGTTCAGCAATCACTTGCTTATAACAACAGATATAACACTTTCTGATTCATATAAAAATCTTTTTGTCTCCTTCCTTACCATCTTATGATGTATTCTAATGTGAGTGTGTATGTACTTATTTCTTTTGGAATTGGAGATTGTTACTTTAATGGGAGGTTTTTTTTTTTCTTCCTTCCAGTAATAGTACATACGCTTTGCTTATTGACTCATACTATTAGATCTAATCTCCCTGCTGGCCCAAAGTGGAGAGCCTCTGAGACCATGAAATAAAATAAACCAATTGACCACCTTCCCAGGAATCTTATCCCCAATTTATAGGTTAATAAGGGATATAATGTTAGCAAATAAAGGGAATAGCAGCTCCTTAGTACATGTCTATTTTATATTTGACATTAAGTTAGATGTTCAAAGTAATATTTTAGAATAAAACATAGAACAATTTTTGAATGCAGAGGTGAGTTTCATTTTTTTTGCATTCAAAAATTACTGATCACAAATTAGTGAAGTGACTATTTTCTCTAATTAATTACTGTTGGAACCTGTTTAATATAATGAGAGTACATAAGTGCATAAATCGGGTTTGCTTCTCAGTTCATTATTTTTGAGATATATATCATTTGAAATGCTACTAATTATTCATTTAAAAATTTAAAAATAATGGGCCAAGGACCTGAATAGACACTTCTCAGAACAAGATATACAATCAATCAACAAACATATAAAAATATGTTCATCATCTCTAGCAATTAGAGAAATGCAAATTAAAACTACTCTAAGATATCATCTCATTCCAGCCAGAATGACAGCTATTATGAAGATAAACAACAATAAATGTTGGCAAGGATGTGGGGAAAAGGTACATTCATGCATTGCTGGTGGGACTGCAAATTAGTGCAGCCAATATGGAAAGCAGTATGGATATTCCTTGGAAATCTGGGAATGGAACCACCATTTGACCCAGCTATCCCTCTCCTCGGTCTATACCCAAAAGACTTAACAACAGCATACTTCAGGGACACAGCCACATCAATGTTTATAGCAGCCCAATTCAAAATAGCTAAACTTTGGAGCCAACCTAGATGCCCTTCAATAGATGAATGGATAAAAAAAATGTGGCATATATACACAATGAAATTTTAATCAGAAATAAAATAGAATAAAATCATGGCACTTTCAGATAAATGAATGGCATTGGAGAAGATAATGATAAGTAGCCAATCCCCAAAACACAAATGTCAAATGTTTTCTCTGATACAAAGAGGCTGACTCATAGTGAGGTAGGGAGGGGGAGCATGGAAGGAATAGATGAATTCTAGATAGGGCAGAGGGATGGGAGGGAAAGAGAGGGGACAGGGGTTAGCAAGGATGGTGGAATGTAATAGACATCATTAGCCAAAGTACATGTATGAAGACATGAATTGGTGTCAACATAATTTTTATACAACCAGAGATATGAAAATTTGTGCTGTATATGTATAATAAGAATTGTAATACATTCCATTGTCATTTATTTTTTAAATCAATAAAAATATAATAATTAACTATTAATTGACAGGTATGTTTGGTGCTGGAGATACAAAGACAAAAAGACACTTTAGTTCCTAACTTCCATATCCTCTTTGCATATTCAGGAACAGGTAAGGGTTAGAAACATATCATAATAAAGTGCTCGTGGTCATTGGAACTCAGGAAACTTGTAATGGCAGTATTTTTATATATTGCATTAACCATCATATTTCCCATTGCAGATATCATTAAAAAACATTTTTAAAGTAATTTTGGATACATGAACCAGAAAATAAACTTCATTTCAAATTTCTGCAAAAACATGAATAAGTGATAAATTCTGCTTAAAGGAAACATGAAGATGAATCAGCTTATAGATGAGAAAGGTTTCCTAGGTAAAGAAGACAGTAAAAGAAAAGAAACAGTAGGGGATATTTCATCAAGCCCTAAGGAGGAACATGTGTCCATTGTTAGAAAAAAACAAAGTCAAGTTATAAAACTATATTATCTTTGCAAATGAGAGAGGAAATGAAGCTGTGAAAAAGAAAATTGGAACTAGAAAGAGAATAATTTTTTTCAAGCTCAATAAAGTTTATTTAAGTTGATCTTAAAATACATGTTTACTTATCCTAAATTGTTCTTGTTTTCACCTCAAAACAAGAATAACATGATATTCTTTATTTATTTTACAAGGTAGTTATGGGTGCAGAGTAGAAGAATCAATTTAAACACATTTTTAAAATATCTAGATGCAGTATTACACACCTGTAATCCCAGCTACTCTGCCATCAGAGGCAGAAGTATCCCAAGTTTGAGGCCAGCCCCAGCAACTTATTAAGACCCTGTCTTAACTGAAAACCAAAAGGAGTGGTATTGGAGATGTAGCTCTGTGGCAGAGTGCTTCTGGGTTCAATTCAACTCTAAGATGTTTAATTTAGGGCATATGTTAAATATTAATAAAGAACTTAAATTAGGACATCTTTAATAATTGAATAATAAAAATTTTAGTTATATTTATAAATAAAGAGAAGAAAAGAGTACATTGAGATAAAGCATGAGATTCATTGCATTACTATATTATCATTTAGTGCAACATTTTATAATTACTTTGAGCATAATCTTAGCTTTTCTCAAATTATTTCTTCTTTTTAATATTTATTTTTTTAGGTGTAGATGGACACAACACAATGCCTTTATTTTTATGTGGTGCTGAGGATGGAACCCAGGTGTGAGGCTAGCGCTCTCCTGCTGAGCCACAATCCCAGCCCCTCTCAAGTTATTTCTGTGTCATTTTAGCAATAAGGAAATATGTTTTTGTATTATTAAATGGAAAAACAAGTACAATAAGTTTTCCCCAGTAGTGTATTTTGTCAAAGTTTAATTTCTTAATTAACATTTGTGATTATTCTAATTTTTAATTAACGGTGTGTCAGTGTTTTGGAGTTAATCAAAGACATTGGTCCCATGTGATGTTATTGATAGCATGTAAGGCAGTGGAGAAAACAACATTTTCTTAAGATAACACAAAATTTGACAATAATTTTTTTTCAAAGAAATTCAGAATGTAGAAATTTAATATAGTTGGTTGTAAATCTGAACCATTTATATTCCTCAATTATGTAGATTAGGGTTAATTATCAAGAAATTTGTACCATAATATTATTTTGTTTTATGTACAATAGATGTATTTTACATACCAAATCGTTAATACAAAATCATAGAACAGATGTGTGTACATAGTAGCTTGATCTTTTGAAACTGCTGATGACATGCAATATTTATTGCTATTTCAGGCCCTGCAGTATAGTGCTTAAGATTACGTGTTTCAGTCAGATGCAGCTTGATTTGATACTTAGCCATGATTTTTACTATGTGAGTGGGTGTGAGTTATTTTATAGTATCTGAGTCTCATATTATTTTTCTGCAAACTTGAGACAATAATATCTATACAAAGAGAATGAAATATGAAAAATATATGTGAAATACTGACACATAATATCACATAGTGTTTAGTAAAATATAGTTATTAAATACCATGGCATCTTAAAGCATGCTGTAATCTTCTTAAACATTTTATTAAATTTTCATTTTTCAATATATATTTGATGAAAATTATTTGTAAAATATAATTCTTATTAAAATTTTTTTTAGGATTTTGGATAGTATTATATTCCCTATAAATATCCCAAAGAGGTTGATTACTCTCAGCCAAAGAGACAGATGAGACAGCAAAAGGAAGGAGATATGTCTTGACTTAACCTGAAATAATAAAAGAGTAGGGGAAAAAAAAAAGGTTGCAAGACTACTGAAAGTCCTAGAAATACTACACTCCATGTTAGTTTAAAAAATTAAAAGTGCTTTGATATTAATTAACAAAATTGAATTGGATTATTTGGGTCTGTATCACTTCTCTTACTACAAAATTCATTTTGGCAGTCCATACAATTACCCATTCTAAACTATTCTTATTCCCATCACAGATTACTCAGGGTTACTAGGAAGAGCAGGAGTTAGAAAACAAAACATACTCTAAAATGTTGTTTAAATAAAGCCAATATTTGGTGCTACTCTTTTTTCCTCTCCCACATATTACACTAAAGTTGAAGTGACTGCTCCTAAGTGTAAGTTTCAGATGCTAACTGTACACACCTGATGAATCTAGAGATTTAACGTTATCATAACAACCTAACAAATTTTTATTAAAAACAAGATTCACAGCCTCTTACCTTGTGTTTAGTCAAAGGAAAATAAGCTTTACAACTGTGTTATCACCACCAACTGAAGTTGATTTAAGAGATATGATTTTTTTTTATTTAAAGACATGACTTCCATAATAATTGATGCAAGAGAGACCCCTAGCAGTATCTGTAACTGCTGAATTCTTAAATCAATGATACAGGCTTCATTGCCAACCAGCAAATGTTTCTGCATTGATTAAGCCTTTTTTTCCTACCAAGAAAAGAGAGTATTACAAAGAGGCACTCACCCTGTCTATTCCACATATTCATGAAATGATGTAATGTTTGCCAGAATATAGGAGTGTTATTTCACTTACTCACCCTGGCTGGCCAGCCAACCCAAACGAATGGAGTCATAGGAGGCAATAAATTACAATATGGATTAGGATAAATGCTTAGTTGGCTGGGAACAACAACAATCCTGAGGACCAAAACTCCTAACCATTCACTAACCCCTGCCATAGATTTTCAAAAGAAGAATACTGAAAAGATGCTCAAGACAAAAACCTATCATTTTTAGCTTAAGGCATGATACCCAAATCTTGTCAAAAAGCCTTGAGCAACTACCAAATGCAGTTGTCAGAAATGGATTGACAAATTTCTAGATTCTCCGGATACAGATTTTCTAGATTGACACACCAAATGTAAGAAAAGTAGTCTCAAGATAAAAGGGGATCCAAGAAATAAAAGCAATGAAATGCACAGAAAGACCAACCAAAACTGCACCCCCCAAACTTCCTAGAGGATCAGATATCTTCCAAATAATAAATGACAGGCCCAAACCCTGTTATTTTTTTCCAAGTGGAAAGCACAGATATATTACAAAGAAAGATGATTTAAAAATTTAAAAATGATGAATTTCCAGAGAAGCAATACCTAATACCTAATCAATACCTAAGCAATATCTAATCAATTGTCCTATGAAGAAGAATGAAGAACAAGGGTAAATGAATTTACACTCTAACTAGAAGCCACTTTTTATTCTTCCCACTTTTTGTTCTTCACTTTTAATTCAGTGAACTTTTAAGTCTGACTTTCAAGATAGACTCTTTCAATCAGGAATATAGCTAAGCCCATAAAAGAAGGAAATCAATAGCATCAGGTATCAGAAATGTCCTACCCAAACCTGCTTGAGTTGTTTTTGTCCTTTTTTAATTGATTATAAGAGGCATCTTAACCCACAACAATGACATATGCATTTCAGCCATAGAGGCCCCCAAATTTTGAACATTAGACAATAACAATTAAGTTTGCTTAAGAACACAAAGTTATAGAATAAACTTATCTTCTAGTCCACGTCTTGATTAATTCAGAACCTTTGTCTATTGAAGTTCACTGTGTAAACTTTATATAATATGTAACAAATAACACCAGCCTTAGGAAGTACTTCAAGTTCCTCCCTACCCCATAAACTTTAACAGTGGAAACCTTTCACATTTTCAAGTGAACTTATTGATTCTACAGTGAAATTAATGTTCCACAATGCATCTAAATATATAGAGAGAACCATATCTCCCATTCAGTTTTCCTATTCCACTCAATGCAAGCCAGAAAAGTCTCAGTCAGGCCCTTATTTTCAGTTTGCTTCTCTCAATTAACAGCTTTCCCAGTTTTCTCTAGAGCATATTCCCTTCCTATACCCGATTACTGGGTTACCTCAACTCCATTTTTTTATATTGTCCTTTTAGAGGCAAGACGAAACACAAAGGAAATATGAAATCTCTATAAAAAATAGAAAAATAAAACTAAATTTCAAAATCCATATGCAAAAATAGCAGTTTATAATCTAAATATCAATCTCTTCTTAGTATAGAATTTTTCAGTAAATCAGTGTTTCCAGATCACAGAACACTCTGAACTAACATCACCCAAGAGAATTTTTCTCATATCAAGCTTTAGTAATGCTTTTAAGATCAAGCAATCAGAAAGCCAGACAATGCAGGGAGAGACTTAGATCATCCCTTTTCACCCCCTGGACCCTTGCTTTCCACATCAGACTTGATCTTTCTACCCCAACTAATAGAAAAGGTTTGATTCTGTTTCTAGGTGTACAGGTTACCAGACAGTAAGAGTTTAAAACATCAAACATCTATGTTTTATACCCCAGAGTTGTATAGTTATGCATCATACTCAATAAATAATGTTTGTTTAGGTAAGCAATCCAAATCCAGGGACATCTGTTAAGATTATTACATATATAATATCTAGTACCAATGGTCGCTTTAGTAGGAAGTTCAATTATCATGTTTATAAGGTTACCCCAGTCTTTTCTCCTTTCTTCCAAAGTGTCCCCTCACCCACCAATAGTGCTACAAATTCATCACAGGACAGAAGCTTTAACTTTTTTATGCTTAATTTGCCAATTGGACTTACAAATTTTTATCATATTTTTGATATTATACATTTCTATGATAATATGCAGTATAATATGCCTATTAACTTCCCAGTGAACACCAAGATTTGAGCCATTAAATGGGGACATGAATTCTGTCTATTAAGGTTGTTATTGTGACCTTGCACTGCAATATTTAGTCACATATCTGTGGCTATCATTGTGACATTCTTTAACTAGTTCCTCTACTCTTTCTTTAATCAGTCACTTTTACTTAAACTTATGTATATGTCTTGGTAGAGACATTTTTATTATAGGATTTTCAATGGCCAAATTCATGTTTGTCATCTAATCTGTTTCCATAGGCATTTTTATTTATTTTTTTACTTATTTTATTTGTTGTGGTATTGGGGGTCAAATCCAGGGCCATGTTCATGCTGAGCAAGCATTCTACCACTGAGTTTCATCACCAGCCTTTCAAAGGCACTTTATTGAATAGAAACTTTAAATAAAGTGTTATTAAATTTCTAAAGTATTTTATAGTTAATAGTTTATCATTGATATGTCAGATTTTTATTTAATTCTGTCAATGAACAAACAAACCCATTGATACACATTGATTCACTATCTCTCTCTGAGGCAGAGAATCTGATGATTTAATTACTTTTCAAACACAATTAATTTAAAATTGATGTGTCATTTCTGTCCAACATTAATGAAATTTTTCCATGTATGATACCTTCCCAGGGACTAAGATAGTGAATAGAGGACATACTGTACATCATATGCCTGTGTCATAATGAACATTTTTTCCTTATTTCTTTTATTAGTTCTTTTTAGTTATGCATAACATTAGGATTCATTTTGACAAAATCATAAAAATGGAGTATAATTTGTTCTAATTCAGTTCCCTGTACTTTTCCTTTCCCACTCCTTCTCCCTTCCCTGTTCCCTTCCTCCTATTCTACTGCTCTTCCTGCTGTTTACTCATAGGTTTTTTTAATTAGTGTCTTATAGATATACTTGGTGGTGAGATTCACTGTGTTATATTCATATATGTACATAGAAAAATCAAGTCAGATTTATTTCACAGTTATTTCCTCATACCATTCCTCCCCTTTCCCCTTCAATCCCCTTTGTCTACTACACTAATCTTTTCTCTATATTTTTGTACCTTCAAGATGTTATTTTGAAAGAGCTTTTGAATATCAGAGAAAACATTTGACCATTGACTTTTGGGAACTGGCTTATTTCACTTAGCATGATAGTCTCCAGTTGTATCCATTTATGGTCAATTACCATAATGGCATTCTTATCTATGGCTGAGTAACACTCCATTGTATATGTGTATCAGAATTTTTTCATCCATTCATCTTTTAAAGGGCACTTAGGTTTGTTTGTTCAATAGGTGGGCTACTGTGAATTTTGCTGCTATAAACATTGATATGGCTGCATCACTGAAGTATGCTGATTTTAAATCCTTTGTATATATGCTAAGTTGGATAGCTGAAAATTAAAAACTTCTTCACAGCTAAATAAACAATTAAAAATGTGAAGAGAGAGTGAAGAGAGAGCCCAGAGAACGGGAGAAAAGATTTGTCACCTGCTCCTCAGATAGGGCATTAATATCCAGAATATAATATATGTTTTTATAGAAACTGACTTCACAAGCAGTAAGGTATACCTAGTGTGTAGAACTATAGAGATCCAGCCTTTCCCCACATAGTAGTAACTAGATGTCAACAAGTTAAATGAATAGATGTAAATTTAATATCTATTCATGAAAAAGAAGTCCAATGTTACTTGTAGAAATAGCATTCCATACCCTTAAAATGAATTACTGAGTTTGAGGCAAAGGATGGAAGATGGGACTGTTCTTTATTCTTGAATTTGTGTTGGTCTAACCACATGTGATCTGCAGTAAATCCCTGCCCTATCATCTAGATGCATTGTGTCTGCTCAAAAAAACTTGCTGCCTCCATGGAATCCTGTCCTCACCTAAATAATGCCTTTTGTTCAATACTATCTACGATTCAAAAAGTACCTTCCTGATAATTAAGACTAAGAAGCTATGCAAATAGTGATTTAACAAGTGTCTGCGTAATAATGTCTGAGATGTTTAATAGAGTGCATTCAACTTTCAGTAGTCATCTGACTTTCTAATCCAGCAGTCTTTGGGGCAATTGATGGTCCTATTTGCTACAATTTGCTTGTGAACGTCTCTCTCTCCAGAAAGAAAAAAAGGCATAAGACAATATTCCAGTGGTAGAAAAAAATAGTCTTACACATTTTCACTCTCATCTCTCTCTTTTTTATTCCTTCCAGAGTTTAGGCCTGCTCTAGCCAATACATTCACTGCAAGCCACATACTGAGCACAGCTTGAGCATTGGAAATATAGCTAGTCTTAATAGAGATGCATTATAAGTATAAAATACATCTGGGTTATGAAGTCTCAGTATGAAATTATTAATAGAGTTTAGCATACTAATGATTTTTATATTGATATGTAGTGAAATAATATTTTGAAAGCATTACATTGAATAAATTAAAACATTAATATTAATTTCACCTATTTACTTTTACTTAATTAAATGTGGTTACTAGAAATTTTTAAATTACAAATATGGCTTCCATATATGGCTCACATTATAGTTCTACTGGACAGTACTGATGAAGATTTTACTGAGAGCTGTAAAACAGCAGATGAATATATTGCTTTTGCTGCATTTTCTTTTTCCTTGTATTTGCTCTCAATTGACTTAGCTAATTGATGCCAGACAATGTCTACTTCATCCAAGTTCTATTGGTAAGATTATAATCAAGAATTTACCTCAACTCTTTTATCTTTTTATACCAAGGATGAAGAGTAAACATTCATTATTTTATTTTCCTAATAAAAGACTTTCATTCATTGAACTGAAGGATAATCCTGCTTATAACAAAATCCTGTGACATAAATAATCAGAGTGCCCAATCAAGTTACCATGCATTAAAGATCTTACCCAGTATCAAGCTTTATTGAAGAAGTACAAAAGAAGCAGGAAGAAGTGTAGAATTTCACAGGTGGTTCTCAAGACCTACCCTTCCCACATGGGGCTTGTTTTCTCTGACCCAGATTAGGAGATGAGGTCTCTAAAGAGTTTTATTAGTCATCTCATACAGCAAGGAGAATCTGATGCATATAACAGTGCCATTTTATATTTTAAGAGCATATAGCTTATACAATATTCTCTAAGAGCTGTTCCATAAATTCATATATCTTATGTGATTTTATCATGCACAAGCTTAAACCAGAAAGATACTATGAAGACCATTTAATAGATAAAAATGGTTCTCTTCACAAGTGTCCTTGGTTAATTCACCCAGAGGTCTACTCTCATTGTTTACAAAGAGGTGACTATTTCACCACCTCTTCTTTTTCCCTGGAAAATTTCTCTGGTAATTAAGGAAAACAGGATCAAAGGTCAACTGTTTAAACTCTTTTCTACCCATTGTAATTGGCCATAAATACTTAACATAAAACTACTTTGAAATATGATGAAAATTCTTGGAGGGAAAAGAAAACAGAAAGAAAAACTCCTTATTTAAGGCTGCCAGTGTGAGATGTCCATAGTCCAGATTATTTAAATTCATAGTTACCTAGCTTTTCTCAAAGTGTTAATAAACTCTCAAAAACAAATAATTCTACTGCCTCTTTAGGTTACCTGGCTTTTATGAGATTGCATTCTGAAACAAACACAGTTGCAATATTTTGAACTTCCTTACTTACTCTATGTAGTCTCAGCATTTTGCTGCTTCCATTTATAAACATATGTGTATGTACATATATATTATGCATATATTATACATGTGCATTATCTAGGTATATATACATAAGTAAACATACTTTGCTGGAGATTTCATTAAATACTTTGTACATAAATTACTTATTCACAGGTATGTGTAAATTATATATATATATATATTTTTTTTTTTTTCCCCTTTTTATTCTCCACATCAACCCCTGTGTTTGCAATTCCTGAGTTAAATTGAATGTAAGTTTTGTCTTACACATACGCCACTTTTGCTGACAATTTAAGTCAACAATCCATGCAAACTCATGTCTCTAAGTCCTAATTACCTGCTATCTATATCTAATGTGTGTGTGTGTGTGTGTGTGTGTGTGTGTGTGTGTGTGTGTGATCTATCTACTTCTCTGTCTCCAGTGGTTTCTCCAAACTGTCTTTCCTAACCCTGTGCTGAAATTTTCTCTCCAATCTATGGTCATTAGTCCTCTAAATTCCGCCTTCATGGAGACTTTTCTTTGTTCTGATAGTTAGCTAATTCTCCTGATCTGCCTTAAAGTCTTGAATGCATTTGCTAGTCTTGCTGATGCTTATGAACCTGTGCTCACAGGTTCCCAATACATCTCTGATCCAGTGACATGCAACATCATGTCTCTACTTCCTTCAGTGGTACTCACTGTTCCAGTGATGCCAAGACTCTTTAATGTTGTAACTTAGCAGTCTTCAGAATGCCAACATCAAAATGTATTTAACATATTATTTCTTCTTTACCTCAAGCATAAATTTCTATTTCTCTATGACACCCCCCTCTACACACCAAGAGCAATTTAACCATTAGTTTTGTTTTCTCTTTGTCATTACACGTTTCTGCCATATGGAATTGTTGGGAATGGATAAATGATAGCAAATCAGGCTTAGAATTATGATTATCACATGGAACCAGCCATAAGTCTAATTCCTAACTTGAGGATCTTTCTGAAATCTGGTAGGTTTTAAGAATAGGCTGGTGAGTGTCAAATCATGGAGACCTGTACAGTTTTATCTGACAATAAGGTGAGAATTTACCTATTAAATAGATTTCTTAATTGGAAATAAAAGACCATTTTTAATTTCATTGGTATAGCAACAAGAAGAGCTTTTGAAAAATACTAATTTCAATGGTATAGAGAAAGATGTTTATATTTTCCTGAAAGAGAACTTATCAACATATAAAAACTATAAAATCAAATACAGAAAGAGGTATGTGTATGCATGTGTATCAATCATTGGCATACTGCTTTAAATGTTGCCCTAGTAATGACAAAGATATTATGTAACCAGAAGATCATTTCCTTTTTCTTGCCCATTGTGAACACATTACATATAATTTGAGGTAGGTCAACATATTTTATTTATTTATTTATCTGTTTATTTATTTTTTTAATTGTTTCTGTGATTACTTTTTTAAAAATTTGTTTTAATTAGTTACACATGACAGTACAATGATCTTGACAAATCATACACTTGAATCAGATGGGGTTTACTTTCTCATTTTTTCTGAGTGTACAGGTTGCAGAATCACATTGGGCATACAGTCACGTATATACATACAGCAATAAGAATGTCTATTTTATTCTTTTTAAGTATGCTTGTAGATTAGCCTTAATTAATCCATTTCATAGAAGGAGCAAGTGGAGCATAATGTGAATGAATTGTTTATCTATAATAATTTCAAGAGTAATAGGCATAAACTCAAGAAAACCAAATTTCAAGCCATAATCCTAATGAGTAGATAAAGATGTATCAGCATGATCCAAGAACCTCTGGGCATCCAGCAAATTGGCCATATGCTAATTCCACTCACAGAGCCATTTCCAGAAAGTAGAATGAAGCTGGACTGGGAAATACTTGTACTGTGTGCTATTGCAAAGCTGGTCTATGGGTGCTTTCTAGACATATGAAACATATGAATTGGACTGAAGAGGAATTTCTAAAAGTTCCAGTAACAGTAAGTTACATTTTATAATGTATACGTTATCAAGACAGGTAGCTAATCTCTGGACACATTTTCTGCTGTCATCCAAAATAGTCTCCTTTTCATCAAGCAGTCACAAAAAAAGTAAGCAAACAATTACTATAAAATATCCAATAAGTGCCAATTAGAAAACCTTGAAACTCAAGAAAAGAGTCTTGAATGAAGAGAATGATATGAATCATAGGAAATACTTCTGGAATGTAGTTTTAGAGTTAGATTTGAAAGGTTGTGGAAAAGTTTAGGGAGAAACAGAAGAAGGACACTAAAGTCAGAGAAATAGCTACTATCAAATTCATGAAGCTCGTTGTACAGTAGGACTATTTTCTAAATGTGAGTATCTACCCAAAATTCGTATGCTGACGCCTAATTACCTATGTGTAGGTATCACATTGGTGTTTTGAGAAGATGATGTCATAAGGGCCGATATTTCTTGAATGGAATTAGTGCCCTTATAAAAGAGACCCACGGAGCTTCTTTTTCCCTCCATACCATGAGAACAGAGAATAAAGATGTCACCTATGAACCAAAAAGCAGGTACTACCAAATGTTCTGATACCTTGATCTTGGACTTCTTGGCTTCTAAAATTGTGAAAAGTAAACTGCTGCTGTTTATAAACTATTCAACTATTGTCAACTACTCAACTATTCAACTAATGATACTTTGTTATAACAGCAGAAGTGAACTAAGAAAGATAGACAATCCAATGGAAAAGTAACACTACTCACTATCTAAAGCATGAAGCTCAGAGTCTGTGTTTTCCAATGAGTATGCTGATGTAAGAGGAATCTAGATCTGATTTGGCTCCTGTAACTTCTTCAAGCTGTTTCTGGGCCTAAGTATACTTCTTTAGGCTAGGAGCTATCAATAGTTGAAAATGAATTATGTCCTATCCCTTGGAGCTCAATTAGGTCCCCCCAGGGTGTCCTTGAAAGAGTCTTGGAAGTCTCAACATTGATTCAATCTTGAGGCACACCACTGGGCCTGGAGGATTACACCCCAGAGTCATCTGTCAATCAATTTCCATCTCCCAGTAGCCGGCTGCAGAAGAAAAAAGTAATTGGATGCCCTTAGGGGGTTATCATCTGAAACTTCAGTTTTGATAAACATCTATTTCTTTGATAATAATAAGGAGAAAAGACAATCAGGCTATAGGCACAACCAGAAGTAAGTCTCTGAGTAGTAAGATATACTATTCTATACATAGCTGCTCTATGAGAATAGTTAAAATTTACTTTTCCAATTCCTGTTCTTTTTCAGTTTTGATTATTTCTCTCTCTCCACACCTCCTAATCCCACTTCAAATACATCTTACAGAATCATAGCATTTTTTTCTTTTATTAAAAAAATCAGACATTTTTCATATATTCATATATATATATATATATATATATATATATATATATATATATATATAAAATTTGGTATTAGGGACACTGAACCACTGAGCCACATCCCCAGCCTATTTTATATTATTTATTTAGAGACAGGGTTTAACTGAGTTGATTAGCACCTCACTGTTCCTGAAGCTGGCTTTGAACTCATAATCCTCCTGCCTCAGCCTCCCAAACCACTTGGATTATAGGTGCATGCCACCACATGTGGATCAGAATAAATATTTTAATTGGCAATTTTTTTTTCTATTTGAGAAAGTCATTTCCTATTGATGGTAAACTTTCTTTTTATCATTATTTTTATTCTAAGTAACAGGTAATATGAAACTGCATGTTCTATTTTCAGAATTTATTTCCCTATACAAAACTCACCTTGGCTCTATTTTGACAAAGGGGAAAAAATACACACACACACACACACACATATGTGTGTGTATATATATATATATATATATATATATATATATATATATATATATGAAATAAAAAACAATAACAAAATTAAAATGAATCATTTCATGGTACCGATTTATTTTTTTCAATTAAAACAAATGTATTTCATTATTTTGCACAATGAACTAGTATATTCTTTTATTTCTTCTTTTCTTCCTTTCTTCATTCTACATTTTAATAAATGGTTTTTATTTTTACAATGATTTTGTTTGTTCACTTGGATATAATTTTAGGATTGCTTTAGAGTTTCTTTTAAAAAATGTATCCTTTATTCAGTCCTCAACATTGAAAAAACCCTATCCCCTTACATTAAAATTTATATTGGATTCACATGAAATGATTGAAATATTGATATGCTTGGCACCCTTCAATTTTTAAATTACATTCTCCCTTTCTAAGACCAATTTCTTGTTATTCTAATATGAAATAAAATATGTTTAGCCATAGAGGAAAGTCTTTTTTTCAATAATACAAGAATATCTTTTGCCATCCTTCTAAGTGTCTCTGAAAACTAACAATTTGAATTAACATTATTTAAGACAAAAGCAAATTTTCTATGTGATGAATTTTATATTCTATAGAAAATTGAAATTCCATTCACTTGATGGTCAAAGTCACCCTGAAACATTATTTAACTCTTAGAATAGTTTCTTTTTGTTCTCATAAATAAAGAAACTCAATGGTATTCAGGCTTTCTAAACTCTGCCATCTTTAAGAATTTACTCTTTTTTTTCTTCATTATCTCAAAAATGCTGCCTGTTATGTATCATATCTTTATTTCAAACTAGATGAAGTAGGAATGCAAAGATTATAAATGTTGCATTTACGATGAAATGTTTCCTTTAAAGATTCCCAAATCTTGCCCAATTATTCCTAGTTACATGTCATTGTTTAATATTATTTCATTTAAAAACTGTTAACCACAAGAATTGCTGAGAAATATATTCATCTTAGGTCCACACATTGACACATTAAGTAAAATCATGTAATGTTAGTAAGCAAGAAGGGATAAATATATATTGGTAAGTTAACTAACCTATCTTTTTCTTACCTATGCTTAGCTTTTCCCTAAATAGATAATTCAGAAATTACTTATAAAATGTGAAAATAAGGTTGACTTTGAGTTGCTACTTCAAGTGTATTAAAGTTTTCACTATAAGTGACAAATGTTTGAAGAAACAAATTTGTTTAAACTGATTTAAATATTATGTAGTTAATATATTAATATGATACCATGAGAATAACGAACTTTTATATTTGAATGTATGGTTTTAAAAATAAATTTCAATAAAAAATAAATAATAAAAAATAAAATAGAACAACAACAACAAAAACACCCAATAAGAACAAAATGAGGTTCTTACATAATATCTTATGAGCTACACTACAGAAGCAAAACAGTTACAGCTTGCATTTTGGGTAAGAAATATCTGGATTTTTTTTCCCTTCTATCTACATTCACAAACTAACTTCAATGAAGTATTTAACTTATGGTCTCAGTGTCTTGTTCTGCAATATATTGTAATTATTTGGCTACTCCATAAGGTTGCTATAAGGATTATATAAGTTAAAATATGGAAAATGTCAGCTCAGTGCCGGTGTAGAAGTCCTAAATAGAGCTTAGCTATTATATAGCAACATGATTATGAAAGTTTCAAAGTACAACTGAGTTATATAAAAATATAGGATTTACACCTTCCTTGAAATGATAAATTCTTGCCTCAGTAAGATCACAGGAGTATTCTGATATTTCCTTCCATAATTCCATTGTTTTTTTTAATTTTACATAAGATATTACATTAAAATGAATTTAATAATTGAAAATAATGTATTCATGTTAAATTTTGTAACATTATTTTAAATTTATATTTAAAACATATAAATGTTTCTAAATATAAATGATGATATTTGAAAATGAACAGAAAGGCTCATTGTGGTAAAACATTATGATATTCTTTAAACTGGGGCATAAGTCTTCTTTACAATTCCCCTAAAATGGAAAAAACATACTAAATGATGCCTACATGTGCCTCTTGAAGTATAAAACACGAAAACAACCTGTACAGAATGTAGAAGAGGGACCCTACAGTCTATTTGTACCAGTTCCCTTCCATATGCTCTTACCCTTTTTCCATTATCATTTTTGAATGTACAAATAAAAATACTGATTTTCATACTTTTATGGTCTTTTATGGGAGATTTCATTTTGCCAAGGGTGAAAGATGGACTTTAGGAAAACAGTATTTTCCTTTCATAGCTTCAATTCATGATTATTGAAAAAAATTAGATCTGTATCTATCACTGGACAAATAAAGAAAAATATATCCATATTTCAAGACTCCATGATTGGGGATTATAGTGTGTTAACTTTCTGACTCAAAAACTTCCTGTGATGATAAACAAGAAAATTAAGATATGTAATTTGGATGCCCCCTAGTCTTCAATGTGATTTTAAATGTCATTAACAAGACCTGAATTATACCTACAGATACCAGGTTAGGATATTACAGAAACTAAAGGACACAAGAGGATATTGAATGGGCTAGGGACAGGAAGGATGTCTGGTTTCCCTAGGTCTTTTTTTTTTTTTGGCCCATAAAAATGAATAATCATTTCTTGTGACTTATTATAAAAATAAGAAAATAAGAAGCTTTTATTTTAGTGATATATATTTAAATTATAATTTTCTTTTTTGTAATTGATTTTATTTTTTAAATACATGACAGCAGAATGCATCTCAATTATACATATAGAAAAATTTTTTATATCTCTGTTTGAATATAAAGTATGTTCACACCAATTCATGTCTTCATACATGTCCTTTGGATAATGATGTCCATCATATTCCTCCATCATTGCTAATCCACTGTCCCTCCCTTCCCCTCCTACCCCCTGCCCTATCTAGAGTTGGTTAATTTCTCCCATGTTCCCTCTTAAATTCTAATTTTCATATTATATTGACACATAATTTTAATTCTTTCAATGAGGGCACTTTTCCTGTGAAGAAAATTCATCCCAGAAGTTGGAGCCTGATTTTCTCTTGTTTTTGTTTTTATAAATCAGAATTGTATCATTAAAAAGGTATTAAACTATAAGCAGGTTTCACTGAGGCTTATATATATCACTAAAGAATAACAAGACTGATATTCAAGCATTTATTTGAAAAAGTACACTTCTAGGGACTTTCTAATGAACGTGATAAATTCCAGATGAACACACTTTACAATGGAAGCTCTGATATTTCTGCCTGCTCATGACATAAGCATTTTTATAAATGTCATAGTTATTTTTACTGTAAACACTTTTTTTTTTATTCCCTCACTGACAAAATACTTCCTACCGCAAAGCAAAGAGTCTCTAAAGTTACTTTTGAATGGGCCATGTTCTAGTTTTCTTAAAACCAGCAGTTTTAAATGCTGTTTTAAAATTCTGTCTTTCTAAATTCATTGACATTTCATTAAACTGGTAATTGATTATCGATTATCTCTTCTCTGAAAAATAACAGCTGTCTACTCTCCTGTCATACTACATACAATCACACTCTCACTTCAAAATTACCATTTCTTCTTTTATGTCATATTCCATTTTCAATTTAAAAATTATAATATTACCTTTCACACTTCTAAATGGCCAGTGCCCTATTAGAAAGAATTGACCTTTTTGTAGGCTGTGTGGCTGTATGTCTTTACTATTTATTCATCCATCTTTGTGCTATGGACCTCCACCCACTCTTTTGGACTTTTGAAAGAACCACCACCTGGTAAAGGTCAGTTACCTTCATCAGGAAAGCACCATTTAGATAGCTCTTTAACTAGGAGACTTCTAACATTTTGCTAACCTCACTGCTATTTAGAATGCCAGTCTTATGTACTTAGACTTGAGTATCATTTAATACCATTATCCTTTTCATAAATGATTTTCAAAAGCAGCATTATCCTCTGAATGGAGCTAGGTTTTCAGTTTCTGACTTGGATAGACAGTTTTTAAAAATTCAAGCAAATTGGAAGAAAAAATTAATATGTTAAATGCCTACTTAAAAAAGTTAGCCAGTATAAGTACATATCATATTCAGCAAGAAAGGTACTTTTTCTCATGGGAGAGATAAATATAAAGGCACAAGATCATACCTGTGGACATTTGATTAATCTTAAGAAGTTGGATAGGGATGATACTCAGAAAAGTCTCATTAGAAAAATATTCATCATCTCAACTAATGTTTATTTTCAGATTAAAATACTTGTCATTGAGCTGGGATTGTGGCTCAGTGGTAGAGTGCTTGCCTAGCATGCATGAGGTTCAATCCCCAGCACCACATTGAATAATATTAATAATAATAATAATTTGACCACCTAAATTAAAGAAAAAGTAAATAAATAAATGAAATTTAAAAAATACTTGCTATTGTCTTACTTATCTACTTTTCCCAGAGACTCATTACCACTAAGCCTTAGTTTTCTACCTATTGCTCAGAAGTCAGAACAAATTGGTAATGACTATGCATACACATTATGTGAAAACAATCCAAAGATAAAATTATTAATGTATCACTGAGAAAAGCATGTGTCAGAGCTAACAAAAGTCATTAAATTCAAAACACGAACTGTTTATTACCTGTCGAAATAATAAATCTCTGGAAGGAAAACTTTAGAGAAATTTAAAAAATGTTGAAAGATTCTAAAAAAGCAGTTAAAAATTTTTCAGAAATGCAGAAACTAGAGTAGCACGAGGCTAAAATTCACCATCTCAAAAGTGCAGAAATATTTAAAGGAAGAACAAAAGTATTTCAGATAAATCCTTTTACTTCTTACAGTTATATGGATGTTAAAAAATGCTGAGTAATAATTCTGTTTTAACCATTTACACATATCCTCTAAGTTACTGAGATAAAAATAGCTTACAGAAAAATAGATTTCTATTACAGTAAATGACCTTAATGAAATTCATTCTTATTAGAAGAGTATAAAGGTTCATTTTAGAGAAAACTTTGAATTATTTTAAACAGGGCCCATAGTATACAAGATACAGAGCATCTTATTTAATCTCATAGCTCTCTCTGAAGTTGATCTTAAGAATAACATCACATTCTTCCAAAGGTTTTGTCTTATCAGTAAATTTACATGAACGTGGAACATTTCTTTAGTTTGTGTTAAAAGAATTTTTTTGGTTTCAAATATTAATGTCACGTAATTATAAGGCAATGAGCTGATATTACAGGTGCCATCAGAACAGAAATACCTTGCTTAAGCTTTATCGGGTCTAAGAACCTTAATCTTCTGCTTCCTTTGGCATGAAAAATTGGGTGCCGTGGAAAGCATTTATGAGAAAAAAAGGGTCCTTTATTCTGCTTGCTTGTTCCATCCCTGCCTAGCTCACCAGAGGAAATAGTGTAAAGCTTTGTTTCTCCACATCTTGTCTGCAGAACAGCAGGAGCAACAACTAGAAGATGAGCAGAAATGCACATACATGCTCAGTCTGCAGCCCAAATCTGTTCAATTAGAATCTGCATTTAGCAAGACCTGGGGTTAAGTTTCTGTGAAATTGACATTGTGAATGTCAGATTGGCCAGGTTCTAGGGAACTTCTACTTACTAGATTAGTGATCTTAGACAATATGTTTAACTTTTCTGTGCCTTATTTTCCTCATCTGAAAAATGAAGAAGATAATACAGATTGAGCATCTCTAATCCAAAAATATAAAATCCAAAATGCTCTAAGATCTGCTGCATTGTGAATAATGATGTAATGAAACAAATGTGCCAAATTCCACACCCCCAATTTTTATTGTTGTAGTTACAGTGAGAAACAATTTTTTTTTGTTTTTATTTTTCATGTGTTAAGTGTTGAGAACACTCATTTAACAACTAACTGTAATACTCATTTAAGTTATGATATATATACTTCAATATTATGGAGTTCCTTATGAACCATCCAAATATCATTGAATGCAGTACATGTTTCACCCTAACTTTTGAATCCACAGTATGCTTATATGTGCATGAGATAGCAATGGATTCTAATGAGAGTTTTTAACCCCATATTAACATATTTAAATTTATGTGATCTTTCCTTATGCTATTTATTTTGGGTATTATTTCCTGAATTACAACATACCTAGTCATTTGCCTAACAAATAGTGTTAAAAAATAATCTGAATGTTTTCAGAAGTACCATACGTCATTTCAGTCTTGAATATTCAGAGCTATTTTTACAAGAATTTAAAAAGAGACTTTTTGAACCAATTACTTGAGTTCTACATTTGTTGAATTCAATGTTCAAGGGTAATACTAATGAGCATTAATGTAATGGAATAATGATGTAAGATGGTTGAATGTGGATGCACTGTTGTGTACTTTGTTTTGCTTTGTTTTGGAGACCAACAAAAGAAATGCATATTTTAAAATTTATTTTACTATAGGTTTCAATTGTACACAAACATATATATAATTTGAATCCTATGTCTTTCACTATAAGATTCATTTGCAATCCCATCCAAAGTTTTATGGACAACAACACATCCATATTTGATAAAGAATGAGATGACTTATTCCCATAAAGATTTTTTTTAAGTTCAACTCTGTCAGAAAAAAAGTAATTTATTATACAATAATCCAAAACTGTTTGAAAAATAACACAAACCATTTGACAAATGAAAATTATGGCTCGTTCACCCATCTCTAAGAAAATGGTAAATTGAATACATTCTTTATTTTTTTAATTTTTTTTAATTTTTAATATTTATTTATTTATTTTAGTTCTTGGTGGACACAACATCTTTGTTGGTATGTGGTGCTGAGGATCGAACCCGGGCCGCACGCATGCCAGGCGAGCGCACTACCGCTTGAGCCAAATCCCCAGCCCTGAATACATTCTTTAATAAAATAAATTTAGAAGTTTTTGTACCCGTGAATGCAAAAATACTGTAAATTCACAGAAAAAAATATTGAGATAGAAGAATGCTTGAACAATTTGACCTATTTGAGTAGGCTACTTGGAACAAATGTGCATTAAAATAATAAATCATGAGTCAAATGTGTGAAGATTAAAAATCAAAAGCTTAAAAATGATTGAAAGATGAATGTTTCTTTTCCTAAAATAAACAAAAGACATTTATCATAGCTACTAAATGTATTGAAAAAATGTGACTAGAAATATAAATGCACTTGTATATCAGGTGATGTGAATCCAGCCTTCAAGAAAATCATCAAGGGCTGGGGATGTGGCTCAAGGGGTAGCGCGCTCTCCCAGCACCACATACCAACAAAGATGTTGTGTCCGCCGAGAACTAAAAAATAAATATTAAAAGTTCTCTCTCTCTCTCTCTCTCTCTCTCTCTCTCTCTCTCCTCTCTCTCTAAAAAAAAAAAAAAAGAAAAAAAAGAAAAAAAAAAGAAAATCATCAAGGGGCTTTGATTGTGGGAGAATAGCAAAGGGTTTTGGATTTCTGTTGATTCTTATGGAATGCATTTTTTCTCCTTTTATTGAACACACACAGATAGATAAAGACCTGAGAACCACACCAAAATAGAGTAGGATATGTATGTTTGTTTGGCTTGAGTAATCATTTTACTATGTTTGGGTACATATGTGTGTGCATTTTCACACACATATATCAAGACATCATTTATATATGTATTACAGGCAACATCATCTGATGATCCCTTATTAATGGCAAGTTATTATAAGATGACTATGTCTACAGGTTAATTTATAGAACCATCTTTAGAGTTAGTCACTGAATAAAGTTTTTGGAGCATGTTTTCTATGTTTCATTGACCTACAACAACTAGAGAAGGAACATCTTTAGAGTTAAATGTAAAAAGGAACTGTGAAGATAAAGAACTTGTTAAAACTGAAACAAGTATTTGTATATATGCTAATAAGCACTACATATTTTACATATTTTATGTTACATACTGTCTTCCTTTCCCAGAGCAAAGGAATTAAAGGGATTAAAAGTTATATGAAAAGACACAATAAATAACTTAAGAACAAAAAAAATCAACAATAAATACTGATTTTTAAATTTATTTTCTATAGTGCTTAAGTCTTGAGAAGTTGAGTATGTTCATAAATAAATGTATGGAGAAATAAAAACTTCAACATATTTCAATATGTATACTAATTTGATTTCAAATAATAAAAGTGAATTTTGAAACAATGACTATTTTATTTTTTTAAATTTTATTGTTATTTTTAGTTATAGTTAGTAGGGTATATTTTGACATAGAATACATCTTATTCAAATTAGGATCCCAGTCTGTGTTTGTACATGATGTGTGGTGTATTTATATGTGTACATAGGAAAGTTAAGTCAGATTCATTTCTTTTAAAACTACACATAATTTGATGATTGGTATGGCTTAAGATGAAATTAAATACTTTTGTACTCCCACATCTAAAATATCCCTTACTGTAGATTCTACATGTAAAGAATTCATCTACAAGTGGATTAGAATACAGATTGGTTTCTTATGGTTACTATATAGGTAAAATAGTTTTTAACTATTTTAAGGTTTAACCTCCTATAGGTTAAAATAGTTTTTACTATTTTAGTAACTTAAAATCTAAATTAAATTGATTGAATCAAGTGAGAAGATTTAGTTATATTTTCTAACATGGGCTGTTACTGATGTAGGATATAGAAAACAATAAAGGTAGACAAAATTGAAGCAAAAGGAAGAAAAAGGAGATCACAATTTCAGTCTGAAAGCCACCTGCTAAAGTCCCTTATACTTTTTCTCCCCAAGCAAGTTTCTCTTCTCCCACCTTTTTGAGAAATCTACAAATCTTAAGCTTACTCTAAATCCCCACACAACTTTAAAATTAGTATAAATTCACTCATGACAATTGCCCTGTGCTATTATGTTTGTTTTTAGAGTAAGTTAAACAAAGGGGGTACAACATTTTAAGAAACCTATATATTTTCCCAAATGTTCCCTATTCATCAAATACGTGAGTGAGACCAGCTAGAACTTTTGTGTTCACAAGACAAATGTCTTCTCCACATACCTTCCCATGCCCACCTTTCACAAGGGTTATTTTGAAATTAATAGCCTGCTACCCACAAAGGCACACCTCACTCTTGAGATAGCCTGCATTCCTCCCTTGAATGTGTACTCCTCACTTACCTGAACGAATCTCTGCTTGTGCCTTTAACATGCCTTGAAATAATTTCCTGTGACATATGTAAAGAGTCCATCATCCTGAGCTGCCTCTTTCTGTGACCTACACAAACTCCCTCTGGTTAAAAATGTTAAAATATTAAGTAAAATTTTTAAACTACCATATCAGTCAGTAGCTAGGGTTTTAGTAAAGGTTTTAAGGAAATAAAGAAGCATACAAACAAATAAGGAAAAATTAGAGCACCTCAGTTGAAGAACACAGCATGTTTCAAAAGTCCTGAGGACGACTTGCTTCTGCTTTGCCTGTTGCAGGAGTAGAATAGCTGCACTGGAGGCACTGGAGGAGCAAAGGAAGCTTAAGGAGGAATGAAGACAGGGTCACGGCACAGGACCAGGTCACACTGAAGAAGTGGCTTCTACTCTGTGTGGGATGGGAGCCCATGTGTTACACTGGGACTTACATATCAAAGTGCACTTTTTCCATTAGGGAGGAATAAAATATGAAGGCATAAGTGTGGAAGTGGAAGGAATTGCAATAATTCAATATATGTCCACAGCTGGCTCTTAAGTGACAGTGATAGAAGTAGTTAAGATGTGGTCACATTGTGGATAGAGTTTAAAGCTAATGCCAAGAAAATTCAGGGACTTGGATGTGTGAAGTTCATTGCTTATGAAATAATAACTTTAAAACTGAAAATCTATTCATTGCAGGTTCTTGACACCAACTTTTATAAGCAGATATCTTTTACAGTTCCCCTGCTAAGATGAAATGATTGTTGTGATTCAATAATTGAGAAAGAGAGCTTCAGTTCTACATGATAGCTGCTCCCCAAAACCAAAAAAAGGAAGATAATCCATAGGAGGGTTACAACAATAATCAGAAGAAAATTAGACAAAATAAACTGAAAACCAGGATATACAAGGTATAAGTTTAAAACTAGTTATTAAGATACATAATTTTCTACAATTTCTCTTTTTCTACATAATTTTACTGTGCATTCTATTTTAGCCTTCCACTAAAGTTTCCCCATATTCCTTCTGGGAAATATATACTGATATTTTGTTCTTGAATTTTCTTTACTTAATTAGTTTTCTCTTTTTTATGGTTTATACCTGCTTTACCTATTAGACAAATTCTATTTTTAAATTCCTCTCCCATAATTTTCTTTCATAAGTGGCTCAGAGTGCAGCATTTATTTATCTATTCAATACTTGAAAATATCGCTTTGTTACTGAGTTAGTTGTAGTTTGACATCTAAGAAAATTAATGCAATGTTAAACCTTAAACAATACTTCCCAATAAATTATAATTATACAATAATATATCTAAGGTCACTTTCACATTAATATGATTTTTTAACATCAAGAGCCTAAATTTTAATTTCCTATCACCACTTAAGAGGCAGGAAAAAATTAACAAACTTTAACCTTGAAAGAAAAGCATTTTGATAGTGTACTGGACACCACAGAGTTGATTCAAGCCACTCTGATGCAGAGAACATTTCAGAGGCTTCTAAAGTCCTCAGAGAAACTTCACTGTCCTGTGTCCTAATTGCCTTAGGATGCCCATAGGCCCTTTTCTTCCACACTGTACTAGTACTCACCTAATCTTATAGCTGTGGGCTTAGTTGTCTGCTTCATAGGTTTCTCAGGAACTGTTCTGAGTTCACTTTGTCTTGTGAGCATCTGCTCTAACGGTGATTCAATGAAAGTTTGCTAAATGTTCAGAGGAACAAAGAAGGAAATGGGGTATCAAGGCACCATAAATTGCACCCAAGAAGGATTCAATCACACAGTGACAAATTTCCCAAGTTACCTTGTCCACCTATGGGCTTTCCTACCTGTTATCCCCTTCTTGTGACTTTTATTCTTTTATCAGTAATCCTAAATAACTAAGAGTACTTTATGTGCTCAGATAATGCCACATAAACTCTGGAGGATCCAGTAAAGAACTCAGTTAGGTGCCTTTGTATCAGTAATATTTCTACCACCTTAAAAAAATACCCAAGATAAAAAATTTATAAAGAGAGATGGTTTACTTTGGATTGCAGATTTGAAAGTTCTAAGTCCATGATCAGTTGGTTCCATTGCTGTGAACCTGGTAGGCAGCACATTGTGGCAGAATTGTGGCATAGGACCTTGAGGTGGATAAAACTGTCCATCTCACAGCAGGATGAAGAGAGAAATTAGTCTTGTGGTCTCCTGGGAAGACAAGTCCCAAGAACCAAAGGAACTCTCACAAGGCCCCACCTCTCAAAATTTCCCTCCTAGAGACAAAGCGTTTAATACGTGAGCATGTGAGAGATGCTGAAGATACAAACTAGAGCAATCGCCATGTGTATATATTGTGTAATAATTTTCAAATGTATGATAAAGTAATTTTATTATTAACTACCAAAAGCTTATTTTAACATGTAAGTAGTCTGATCCCCTAAAGAGACTGCAGAAACTTTGAAAGGCATAATCAACAGGAAAATCCTAAAGATTATACAGTTTTATAGAAAGAACAAAGAAAGGCCAATAATCTTCTTTGGGACCAGACCATCTCTCAAAACCAAGCATGTGGCCAGTCTTTACAAGTGGACTGTTTCTACAATCTGATTTTAAATAATTACAATAACCACAGAAAACTTATTTATTAGGAAAACCTGATTTTTTTTTTTTTGTAGTCTTCATGTCACAGTCACCAAGGCATAATTTCAAATGTAGAAAGATGAGAAGAGTGTGAAACACTGCAGGCTTTGCCCAGACAATTCAAAAACCACATTTCAAATCATACTATTTTCATCAAAACTTAATGACAGAAAAGTGTTGGGACTTACTTAGCTGTCTTTAGCCATTCTCAATTCTCATGTTTTTAAATGTATTATCTTGTCTGTTTTTGTGCTTTTTAGAGAGTATAGAACCAGTGGGAATCAAGTTACTAAATAATGTTCTGAAATGATGCTGTGCATGAAAAACCTACAAGACAATTTGGTTCACTTAGATTTCATAACAATAAATATATGAAGGAGCCTGGGGGGTAAAGAAATTGAGAAAGTAAATGAGGGAAAAAAAAACAAAAAAAACTGCAGAGAAAGGGCAGAAAATAAAATAATGTAATTGGGAGAAAATAACTGACCCAAGACAAAGAGATAAATAATCTGAAAGAAAATGTCTATGTCTGAGTCATCTGCATTAAAATCTATGGACTATATAGATGATGTGCATCACCAAGGAGAGATTTCAGGAAGTGTAAAAGACAAAAAGTAATTAGTTTTCAAGATTTCTGCACCTGGATTTGGATTTGTAGCTGAAAGTAAACATAATTTCGAGGTTGACATTTCCCAAACTTGAAAGTGGTGTCACCTGAGTTTGTGTTTTTAAAATCACAAAGAAACACAATAATTACTCCTTTTAAAGGAATACTGCATTTCTAAATCACCTGAGTCAATAATGGGTATTTAAAGATATATGATTCCTTGAGTTTGAGTGCTCTTGGTTTTCACATGTTCTGGGATAGTCTGCTGTTATGCAGAAGGCTTCCTTTAGAAGAGAAAAATGCGTTTTATTATCTCTGAATCTGCTTACTTTATTGTTATTATTTCACCTGTATAGTTGACTAAGATAAAAATGTGCATTTACCATATTCTAACTCCTTAAAAAATTATTTTGAGAATATATGTCCTAACAGTAGATGGAATGGTGGTATGAGAATTACAGTGGGGGAAACAAACAAACAAACAAAAATCATTTTCTGTTCTTTATAGACTGTATGAGAATCATTTAAAAATATACAGAGTTTTGATGTTACTATAGAAAGCTCAAACTGCTTTGATTTAAACTGTGACCAGGAAGAAAAAGTCAGAATTCATAATCCGTGGGGCCAATGCACATTCAGGCTAATCACATTCAGTACTTTTGAGGTCAGGATTCATATCTGAGTCTGAATCAATATTAATATTCCTTCTTGGCACTTGGTAGATGAAAAATGTTTTCTGCAAAAAGGAACAGCTTCTATTACTTTTATTAAATAGTAGTTAGTTGCCTACACTTTCCTTGGATTTAAAAAGATAGTGTAGAAATGACTGTGCTTATAGTTTCATAGTTTGTAAGAAGTGCTTTTGAGAAAAGATATTTTAACTTTATGGGAGTCTATGACTTCACAATAATAGTATTTTCACTCACTTCAACATACTTCTTTCTTAGAAATCTAAAAGTGTTAAACTACACTATCTTTCTGGTCTACATAACAATCCCATTAGGTCCAAATAGATTGTGATTTGATAAATCTTGGGAAAACCTACTTCACAAGAAGCATCCTTATTATTCTCCAAGGTAAAAACTGATTCAATTCTCAACCAGCCTCCTTTTTGAATGTCGGTCCCATGAGTCACTTTTTCTAAACATAAATTCAGAAATAGGGCTTCTTTTTGAATTCACATAGACCACCCCATGCACATTCCCCTAAGGCATAAAGGTTATGGAGTCCTGTGGCAGGTGGGATAAGTTCTACAGTGCTCTGTTCTGCCAGTTTCAATATTCTCTTCAACAATTCATGCATCAGAATTTTTTAGCTCTATTTTTGCCCATTAGAGAGAAAACAAAGAAAGGAATAAATGTCAGATAATTATTTTTCTTCCGCCCTCTGGAGCTATAGATAATTTTCAGCTGAGATCATTCAGAGCATTAAAAATCATTCAGTGCATTTTTTTTTAAAAAATCTAAGAAGCATACTAGAACAATTACATATTTATTTTTCTTCTTCAAGCATTATGATATCTTAGTTTCATTGTAAAAACTCTACAGTTATTATCTGTAAGAGAGCATGACTTATTTACATATTATTTATGTTGCCAAGAATATTCACAATTTCCACACACTTCACCCTACAGCATACAAAATAGCTAGCTGGTCCTTGTAAGACACTTGACTTAGCTGCTATCTCCAAGAGTATTTAAAGAAGTTATCATTACTTCACGAATAAGCAAAACCCAGAGAGGTGAATTACAGATATGAATAGCATGAACTAGCAAAATTCAAATGTCACTTGTGAAAGATTTACTTTTTCAAGACATGAGGTGAAATTTTACTTTTTATTTCTAAAAATACTAACAAAATAGTAGGAGGTTGTATGATTATTAGAAACTTGTAGCACCAAATTTTGTATTTGTTTTTTAGATATTTTAAGCAACATATTACATTCCAAAAAGGGGGGGTGAGGAACCAAGCATGCAATTTTTAGCCTCCTAGTAAAACTTTGATAATTTATTAGTTAAAGAGCCATATTGCCAAGCAATCTTGTATCATTTGTTTTCCACTTTCTTTTTCCCTCAGGAAAAGTTCATAACCAGAAGAGAAAAATCAGACATCCTTTGAGTTATTCTATCCTATTGCTTGTGGCTGAATTTTGGTCATATTTTGTCTTTGTTGCTATGGTTTTAAGTTCTACCTCTTGCCCTAGTTGTCTGATTTTCAAACAGGAGCATAACAATAGATTCCTATTGTTCAAAGTGACATGATGCCTTATTGACGAATTTACTAATTTACTAATTCTTTTAATTGTCACATGAATAAAATGAATATGGACCTCAGGATAAGTTCCTACCCATAGAAACTGAATTCAAAATCCCGAAAAGAAAACATTTGGGGCAACATACCTTGGAATTACGCCAGATATGCTTCTCAGCATATATATTTTCTTTCAGGTTTGTTTTGTAATGCAACAGCAGAAACAAACTGAGTAAGTCTATTTAATACAGCCTCTGAAAGCTCCGTCTCCCTATTATTGAAGACAAGAGCTGTCAGGAAACAAACACTGAAAAGATGCATGCTGCTCTCTGCTCAGTGATGTAAGTAGAACAATCTTGGACAGAGGGGCCAATACCAGACAATGGAACAGCTAGCACAGAGTGGTGAGGCAATTAATTTCTCAGATGCTAATTCAATGTCACAAAGAAGAAAGGAAGGAAAACAATGGAGCTACAGCAATCTTGTAAACATTATGTAGATGATGGATTAATAAAAAGGACAAAAAGGAAAAGGAGAAATATATTTTCAATTCACCTCATGCTACATGTGATTGGAAATAGTATACCAATGCAAAATCGTTTTTATTGTTGTTATTATTATTATTATTATTATTTTTACATTTTGTAATGGAAGAAAACATTGATGTTTCTCTCCAAATCAATCATTTGTTTTTTTCCATGCAACATTCTTGGATAAAAAGCATATTGAGAGAATAGAGATCGTTTGAGATTTATATTTCCTTACAAGCTAAATCGGTAGTTATTTAAATGTTATCTAATTCACTGTTTTTTTTTTTTTTTTAAGGGCAAATTAAATCACAAAGCAAGTCCCCTGCAGTTTGTCTCTGAGGGTAGTGATTTGGGAAAAGGTATTTCCTCTTCCAGCTAAACCTCTTTGCAGCACAGAGAAGCAGAGTCTGCATGATCTGAAGTTACCTCTCAGGACCCTGTTACCATCCACATTTTAGAGAGTTGTCTAAATAACTGATGTTTTCTTTCATTTCAAAATAAAAAGCAACTATTTCCATATTCTAAAGTAAACATTCAAATTGTCTTAAGTGCACAGCAGATACGCCTGAAGAGAAACCCAAGTCCCTTGGACTCAAATCAGCTGCTCATGCCCTGAGTGTTGTCATGTTCAAATTCCACTGCCGCACTACCAAAAGGGTAAAGCGTGGAAGGATAATTAGAATTACTACCTCTAGAATTAATGATATAGATCTGTCTCATGTCAGTAAAACAAGAAGGTGACAGCAGATAAAGAAACATTTGAAAGAGGGGAAACACACAGTCCAATAAATACCATCCTTACTAGATTCAAGGAAAGGCTCCTCAGCCCACACAAATTGAGTTTACATACCCCACATTGATTAAGGTTCTTCCTTTTCTCTTCCTCCAATTTTTATTAATGTTCCCTGTAAAAACAGACTGTGGCATCTGAAATCCAAGCTGTTCTATGTATAAATCTCATGAGCATAACAAGTAGTGGAAGCAGAGAGGCAGGAATTCATATTCTTTCTTTATGGCAATTTCATACTCAAAAAATATCTTTTTTTATTAGTCTTTCTGGGACCATGCGGTGACAACAATCATTCAAACATTAGCTACATCAGATTAGAAGCCAATTAGCTCATTTAAAGAGCCACAAAATGTCATAATATTTTGAAGTTTATTTAGCCAACTATTTTTGTAGTTATTTTGCACAGATGCTGTATGTGTCCTTTTGGAATACAGAAGGTGACTGACAAGTTTGTGAACTACACAGCTACCATTATTAATGTCTCCATTGCTAATGAGGTCAAATTTCTTCCTGGGTTATGCATCAGGCAAGAGGAGTAAAAAGGTGATGCACTATTAGACCATTCATTTCAAATTTTATAAACAATTTATTGCATAATGTGGCCTAAATGCAAACAATCTGTCAAAATTTACATCATCTTGAGGCCATGCTCTTCAAATACCGATTGCATTGTTAAATTGAGATTAGCTTTAGAGTGATATTGATGATGATGATGTGTGTGTACATTTGTGATACAGAAATCAATATAGGGCCTTGTTCATCCATGCTAGGCAAGTGCTCTACCACTTGAGCTATAGTACCATCTTCAAAGGACTTTGTTTATTTTGGTGAAATGGGAATTGAACCCAGGCATACTCTACCACTGAACTACATCATAGCCCTATTTATATAACTTTATTTTTCAAAATTTTAAGAAAGTCTTATTAAATTGCCAGACTGGCCTTAAACGTGTGCATCTCCCGACTCAGATTTCCTAGTTACTGGGATTACAAGCATGGTCCATTACACCAGACCCTAAAGATGTTTTTTAAAGCATGCAAATAAAAAGTGATCAAGAGTTTCTATTTGCAATGAATAGATTGATAGGAGCTGATACTATTGTCATATGACAGAAAAATGTGCTTAAATAAAATTATTTAATATACTTTATCAGGTGTAAAGTAGAAGAAAATATATAATTGACTATATAATGTGTAATGTTTGTTTCAGTTGTTTTAGGAGTATAGATCACACAATGCTTAGAGTTACTTTTAACATACCTAGAGACACATATTGTTATCTCACTATATTTTAACGCCATATTAATACCCACCTCAGGAAAGTAAAACATTTCAGCATTGGCTTCATGCATCATCACTCTGCAAAGGCATTTATTAATAGACCACTAAAATATCCAGTCATGTTTATCTTAAGAATTTGTTTGCAATATATATGTGCTTCTTTCTGACAAGTAGTCACTTTGTGAAGAGCTGTTAATTAAAATGATCATAAAAGATCTGAATGCTGTTAGAAGAAACATAACAGGTGAAAGCATTTTTCTTTAAGCATTGTATCTTGATCTCTTCATTCTTTTTAGTACTTCTAGATCCATTATTTTAACCATATGTCTCCACAATCAACTTGAACTTATGTACTTGTTAGACATTTATTCCCAAAATAGTTGGCATTTATTTAATATCTACTTTAATAATATGTTATTACAGTTAAATGTTGTTTTTGCATCTTATTAATTGATAACTTTATAATTTAAAATGAAATCATTCAAATAGAAATTATTGTTATGGAAATTAGAATAATACCATAGGTATTATAGTTTGCATGAGAGGTGTCCCCCAAAAACTAACATGTGAGACAAAGCAAGAGGGTTCAGAGGGGAAATGACTGGGCTTCTGGAACCTTTAATTCCATCAGTGAATTGCTCACCTGATGAGATTAACTGGGTAGTAATTGAAGGCAGGTGGGGCATTGGGTCATGGCTTTGGGATATATATATACATATATATATATTTGTAACTAGCAAGTGAAGCTCTCTCTCTCTCTCTCTCAGCTTTCTGATCATCATGTGAGCTGCTTCCCTTTGCCACACTCTTCCTCTATGATGTTCAGCCTTGAGCCCCAAGAAATGGTGTCTGATGTCTGTGGATTGAGATCTCTGAAACCGTGAGCCTCCAAATAAACTTTTCCTTCTTAAAATTGTGCTGGTTGGATCCTATAATCACAGCAACCAAAAATATGACTAAAACAATAAGTTAAATGATATTACCAAATACTCATGGAATATATTAAAACTTTAAATTAGTGTGATTAATCTGCTTTATAAAGCATATTGACCCAATATCATTTATAAAAAATTTATTTAAAATTTTTAAAAATATATGAATGTGGTTTTCTTTTTCTTTTTCTTTTTTTCTGTTTTCCAAGTAACAGTAACTGTCTTTGTATAAAGTAGTGGAATTTATAAGATAATTCAAAAAATATTTTTTGTTATCTTGATGGAGAAAATTTGCAACTACAGTTAAATATGCATTATAAATTGTGTTTGGTATTGTATAGCATCAACCAAATAGCACTTGTGTTAGTGAGACAGGGATAAAATATATCCTTTCTGTGTAATTAATTATCTTTAAAAGTAAACTAATATTATATAACTAGTTATCTAAATGTCTGTTTTATAGAGCATTTGTGTATATATTTCCTCATTCTTAATGTGCTGAAAATGTAAAATACACATCCCTATAAATCCATTTTATAAAACACTTTCATCACCAAACAGTAGATTTGAAGTCAAGGAAGTATATGCATTTTAGTTATTTTTTTAAATTGAATATAATTTTTATAATTCCAATCATAATTTGGTCATTTATATATTTTTATATTTTGAGAATATTCTAGGAATGGATTTAAGGTAACTAAAGAAAAAAAGCATATTTCTTTTCATGATTATTTTAAACAATGGGAATATATAGACAGACATAAATCATTATACTCTTATAAAAAAAGTGAAAAAATAGGTTACAAACCAAAAAAATAAGCATGGATGCTCTAGCAAATACTTAAATGTCCATCAAACATTAACTTGGGTCATCTCAGAACCAGGGATGGTATTATCTGTGCAATAAACTAACTAGGGAGAAATGCCAGAAAAGGAAAACACAAAGGTACCCAGAGAAGACTAAGATGAGTTCAAAGTGTCAAATATACTTCCCATAAGAGATATGCCACACTACACTATTATCTCATATGAATTTAAGACCAGCTACTCCAGGTCCCCTTGGGCCTTTCTTCATGAGAAAAGACTAGAATAGAGATGTTGCTAGAATGTACTACAGCCCATGGCTGCAGCTGATCTGAGGTCAGCTACTTACTCCTTCATATCTATTTTCTAGGTCTTCCTCACCCCCATGCATTGAGGACACAGAAGTTCTTGATAACTAACCTGGTGTTTTAACTTCACCTTTCATTTCTGAGAGGTCCAAACTCTTGGTTATTATATCCTTGTTAGGTCAGATTGATGTATGTATGTGTTGAGAGTTATAGTGAGGAGAAGTAGTGAGTGACAGGAGATAACCAAATGGATCTCCAAGGTTCCACATATATTTGTCTGTGAGCCAATTGTAAATAGCAGCCCCACCTCCTCTTGTAGATCCGTATCAATTATTTTTGACAGATAGTTACCCTTTTCCTTCCATTCCCCAGGAACAAGGTGTGCAGAGTGCTCTGGCAGTATGGTAATATATACATCAATAGGAACTTTAATGGGTCTCCTAGCAAGAATGTGACTGGAGGGACCATGACTTCAGAGATAAAAAGCACAAAATCACTCATTGATTCATCGGTGATGATTGGTTATGGAAGTGATTATAAATGCGGACATTTATACTTTCCTTCTTGATTATTAGTCCCATATATTCAGGACATAGCACCATACAGGGGTTTCGAATTTCATGCAAATATTGCTTTCTGAAGTAAATCACCTGTCCTTTTAGAGTACTCACTCTGAAACTGGAATTTTATTTGTTTTAAAAGGCTTTCTGGAATTTTCTGAGACTGTCTACTCCCATGTGGTGTGGTGTGATATATAATTTAACTAGTGAGTTCCATGGTAATTGTTTTTAATCTTATTAATTTTTTATTTATTCTTTTCACTTATACATGACACTAGAGTCAATTTTGACATATTTACACAAACATGGAGTGTAACTTATCCTAATTAGAATCCCAGTCTCTTCTCTTGTATCCACTTAACTGTAAGTTTTTCTCATGATCAAAACAAAAGAGTTTTATGGCACTCTGTGTTTCTATCCTTGTGGTAGATGATATTTTATGTTAAGTTTGGTTTGGATATTTTGGCATCTCTTGACCATTTGACCCCTAAACACTTCATTAAGGTAGCATATCCCTGAATATATATAGTGTTTATACCTCACCCTCTGGAAATACTGTGTCATAGAAATGTTGTTAGTTACTAAAAATATTTTTTAATCCTTTCTGATTAGCATGATGTCATCAGTGCAGTACATCAGTATAATGTTCTGTGATATACCCCGTCAATATTTTTTTTCAGATTATATTATGACAGCCAGAGGGAAAGTTTGCTTACCTCTGCAGAAATATTATAAAGGAATGTTTTTAAGCATTCCACTTGGATGTAAACTGTTTCTGATAATTTTTTTATTGGAATAAAGAAGAACATAACTGCAAAATCATTGGTCTTATTCTATGTACCCAAGACCTGATTAGCCTGGTCTAAAATGATACCAAGTTCAGTACAGCAACTAGGACCAGGGTGACTACTTAGTTGACACTATAGTAATCAATAGTCATTCTTTAAGCTTCATCCAGTTTCTGTAGGAGAAAAATTGAAAATTGAATAAAGATATATGACCGAAACTGCAAATCTGACAATTTTGAGGATTTAATAGGGTTACTCATCAAAATTTTTCCCCTCATCCAGGATCAATATTTTTTTTTTATTTACTAAATTTTTTATCAGGGATTTCCACTTAGCTTCCCCACTGTGATCACTTTTCCCTCATACTTCAGGGACCTCATATGAAGTCAGTTCAAAATGGGAAAATTATCACAGTGTGAGATCATGGAACTAAAGGGCATACCTCTTGTTCAAGACTTAAGGTTTCATTTATTGTGTGGATACCATAGGCCCATTGTCATAGCAGTGAAATTGGAGTGATTATAATGCTTTGAATCTCTGTATATCCTTGTCAACTCAGACCTTTCTCCAATAATTCTCAAAATATCTCCACATTCTCCTTCTCATGGCATTCCACACTTGTCACAGCACAGCAGGGTAGTATCTCCTTTTACTCAGCTTCCTTTTGAGTTAGTGATATCTGTATTTAAAAGCTATCTCAGGTCTAGACACTAAACAGGAGATTGTGACATTTTACTGGAATGATCACCTTCATCCTCTTACTCCATGGTTCTTGGCTTTTTCATTTTTAATGTTTAAATGTAATAAATGTTATTTTCTCCTATTTCATTCTTAGAAATATACCAAGCTCTTTTAACCATCTGTACAACTGCCTATATTTCAAGATCCCTCGTTGCCCTTCAGAATTTGCAAGTCTTTTTGATAATTGTAGTTTCTTTCTAATCTTTATTCCTCTGAGGTGCCATTACTCCTGTGGATATTAACCAGCCCAGCTCTTTTGACTATGTTCCTGCTCTAAGCCCTACATTGTAGTGGACAGAACCCACAGACATCTCAGGAATGTTGGTGGCCCTCTTACTAGCACTTTTCTAATGTGCGCTTGGTGAATGCTATGTTTTCTGTGCCCTGCCACGTGATCTAGTTTTCTAAAGGGATTTTTCTGGACTGACATAAAGTTTCTTATTCCCCAAGGACATGACATAAGCCAAAGTCAACCATCAGAAGAGTCACATATCTCCTAGGAACTGACTGCCTTAGCATGCCATCAACCCTCACTCTTCATTGAATGAGAGCAGCCTATGAGGACTGTGATCTCCTCATCAAGGTGCAGATGGACTTCAGAGTGTAGCAGCTGGAACCATCAGTCAATTAGGCAACTCCCACAAGTATATCTAAAAAGTGCATACCCACATGCATTATTAATACTATTTATGTTGAGGATTTTTTTCTTAACCACAGAAAATTTTCTTTTAGTTTAATAGAGGAAATTTTTCTGAAACCATCATGGACTACAGACACAGTCAAGGTTGAACTTTATGGTTTACATGTGAATCTGATTAAAATAAATAGCATCTATAGTGGCCAGCATTGATTAATGAATAATAATATTGAAGACATATGAGAAGAAGTATTATCAGTGATAAATATTTTATTTCTGACCTTAAAATGATAGAAGTAGAAGACCTATAGGTAAATGCAGCACCCAAAAATGTGATGGAACAATTAATTTTGCTAGTAAGAGATTTGACATTTCTAAGTTCGGTTATTCTCTCTCATTCAGCAGGTCATATCAAAGGTAAACAATTAAAAGGACTCAAAATCATCATGCATACTATATTAACAATTTATATAATCACACATTTGAGTTATTTATAACCATATTAAATAACTCAAGTAAGTAAGCCATAATTCATTGAGGATTTTACATTTTCTAAAAGTAGCCCATCTTAATCTGAGGAAAAAAAATTCTGATTTCTAATCTATAACATAAGGGTTTCAATGTCACTACATGTTACATAAAATATAAACTGTGCATTAAAATTATTTCATTTGCAAACAGGAGGCAAAGTTTGTCCTGAATCAAATTCATTTTCAAAACTATATGTCCTACCATACCCTGCCAAGATGCTAACACTCTGCCCACATAGTCTTTTTTTTTTTTTAATGAATGCCAAAGAGCCAATAAGAACATCTGGCATATAGGGAAAATATATAAATAAATAGAAGCTGCAGTAATGAACAAATACCTATTTGATTAGGAACTCAGGTATCTGGAAATTTGACTAAAATTAGATTTCATAAATTGATATCAACTTTATTTCAGTAGTTTAATTTCAATGGATTGTTCTATGTATGAAAATACTCTATTTTAAGAGTGGTTATAAGATGATGTGGCTTTATTAAACATCTAGGCATAATATATCTGCTATTGTATAAGGATTATAACTTTGTTTTCGTGTAAGGAATTTAAATAATGAATGAGTTGCATATTGCTCATGGATTTGTTTGATACAACAATGTGCCACAGAAGGCTTATGACCACAGAGAACCTAGGAATGGATTTTAATGTAGGTTATTAGCATCACAGGGAAAATGAGTTTTGGGTGATGTATATTAAATGTCCATATGATGTTTTGAAGTCATGCATATAAATACTCAGTGGTCATTGAGTTGTTGGCTTACATTTCAGGGTCACTGCCAGGAAAACCACTTTTCTCCACTGCAGTTGATAAGTAGGAAATGTATTGTATATTTAATACATGTTTATTTTACTATTGTAGAAGGAAATGAAGTGAGTCATATTATGGTAATGTGATTAATGTAAAAACATAAAATTTAAAGCAAGGATACAATTTTTCAAGTTCCCATATCTACCAACATGATAAAAGCAGTATTGATTGTGGCTTCTTAGGACAGGATGAAGAGTTACCGTGCTTTAAAATATCTGAAAACTGTAATAGGGACAATATTCAAAGGTTGAGTAAAAGTTTACCTATCAGATTAAAATATCAATGTAAAATGCCTTTTGATGGATTAAGAATTATAAATATGCCAATCAGTATAGAAATAAATATAGACATGGATTTAGACATATGCCCATGAAATTTCTTATTTTTAAAGTTAAATTTTACACTTAAATTCCCCCTGGACTGAAAATTGGCTGACAAGATTTTAGTCCAGATGGAAAATACATTTTTAAATTATATATATATATATATATATATATATATATATATATATATATATATATATATAAAACATTCATTAGAAAAGAGTTTGAAATAAAAAAGATGTTTGTGATTTTTAGGCTACTTTCTTTTAATTCCTTTTGGGATAACATGCTCAACACGTTGGCTCTTAATTCAGAATGTTTTTTTTTTTTCTTCAGGCAAATTTGAATGGTTAGTAGGAACAATTATTAATGCAATGAAGACAAATAAACCTGTTCTGAATGAAAGTGGTTTTATTGGTTCAGATTATCCAGACTGGATTCCAAATTAATTGAATTAGTTAGAAAACTGTTCAACATTTCACTTTGCAAGAGCAAATACAGCCTGAATAATAAGATAATAAGGATACTTAAGTGAAATATACAAAAACTTGTGTTCTTCCTTACAAAAAAATTTTGAGAGGGGTGTGGGACTCCAGAAGAGTATTTTAATTAATGAGTGAGTAAAGCAAAAATAAATAGCATAAATGTCTATGATGTCAAGAAGTCATGTCCATTATAACTGAATCCCTGTTGATGTTGTCAACGTTCTGTAACCCACCATAAAACAAAGTGAATACAGCCACATAATAGTCAAATGAATATACTTTCTCAACATTACAAAAATTTGAATGATAAACAGGCTCCAAGTAATAGAATTTTGTTCTAAGTAAGAATTCATAATTTACTTTTATTTTTTTTCAGAAATAATTTTCTCTGACATTTTATTTATTTGTTTGGTTTGTTTGTTTGTTTGTTTGTTTTTGATACTGGGAATTTAACCAGGGTGCTTAACCTCTGAGCCACATCCCCAACCCTTTTTATTTTTAATTTTGAGACAGGGCCCCACTGAGTTTCTAGGGCCTCACTAAATTGCTAAATCTGGCTTGGGACTTGTGGTCCTCCTGCCTCAGCATCCCTAGCCTACTGGGATTACAGTTGTGAGCCACTGTGCCTAGCTTCAGACCATGTTTTAAAAAGAAGACTCAGCCATCTTTAATGATCAACTCCCTTTTTCCTCAAACTGGAAATACTGCTGGCAAATCTGTTTAAAGCATTTGTTATGATCTAAATATCAGTGTTCCTGCAAAATTCAAGTTTTGTAATCTGTACTATGATGGAGATGATATTAAGAGGTAGAGCCCCTGAGAGGTAAGTAGGTCATAGAGTAAGGCGATCATAAAAGGGATTATAAGAAATACCCCAGAGAGCTAGTTTTGTCTTACTTCCATAAGAGGACAGAGAGACAAGGAGCCATCTATGAATCAGAAAGCAGGCTTTCACTGACATCAGATCTACCAGGACCTTGGACTTGGACTTCCCAGACTCCAGGATTGTGTGAAACAAGGAATCCTATACACAGAAAATAAATACATCCTGAGAGATGGAAAACAACAAATCTCATTAGAACAGTAGATAAGCAAATGAGAATTATGAACAAATCAAGCATTAGAAATAAAATAAAATGACAAGAAATAATACATACGTCTCCATAAGAACACTAAATGTATATTATTTTACTTCTCTATTTAAGAAAAAATCTAGTGGACTAGATTAAGAACAAGACCCAATTTTATATTGTTCTTGTCTCTAAGAAACAAATCACAGGCAAAGATATTCACACACTGAAATTGAAAGGATTGAAATGAGTATTCTATGTAATTAAAACATGAAAGCAAGCACAAGTAGCTTTTTCTTTTTTTTTTTTTTTTTTTTTACATCAGATGAGGTAACTTTAAGCCAAAATTAGTTTGAAAAGAGAAAGAAGGTCATTACATATTGGTAAAGTGATCAGTACAACAAGAAGCTATAGTGATTATACATATTATATTCTGCATGTCAGTGCTCCTAATTTCATAAAATAATCATTACTTGGTATAAAAGGACTAATATACACCAATACAGTTGTAGTAAGAAGACTTCAATATGACACTCTTATAGGTCATCCAGACAGAAAATCATCAAAGCCACACCAAATTTAAACATTATTATAGATAGATTAGACTTAACATACTTCTAGAGAATATTTTATTCAAAAACAACTGAATACACTTTGCTCATGGAACTTTCTGTGGATTATAAGCCACACAGCTTACAGGATTTTATTAAAGCAGCACAAAGTATGGCACTATTGGAGTGTGAGAGGGAAAATAAAACAACAGTTTAGTTTGAGTCACTGTTCTTTGCTTACTAGTATCTAAAATTAAGCATGATCTCATTGCTTTATTTGTGATAATTAAATAAGATTATCTGTAGAAGTAGTTTAAAACAATAGGTTATTTAAAATATTTATTTTTATCAGAATTAAATAAAATAGCAATTATTTTAAATAGAACAAATCTCACTTGTAAAGAGTTACCTTTCAAGAAAAGACTTATTTGACCTCCCATTTTGAGAAGATATTCTTATTGAAAACTATTGGTCTTCAATATAGAGAAACATAATTCTGAAACATAAATTCACAGTTAATATAAGTAGCATAGTCATATATGATAATGAAACATCTATTTCATTCTGGTTTTGTTCTTCCCATAAAACATAAGGAATCCTGAATGTTGGAAGAAATATAACCTAACAATGAGTAAAAAGAAGTAAGAGATGTTATTCTAGAACAATGAGCAATAAAAGTTTGATTTAACCTTTGTATCAAGCATACATTAAGAGTGGAAATTAGAGTTGATGTAGTTATTAAAGAATCATGAGGAAAAATTATTTCTTTTGATAGAACTCTGACTCCATTTCAAACATGAGGCCAAATGTCATTGAATCTGCTATATTCCTTGTTCTGTGCCTCTTAAGTTGTCCTTATCTTTTTCTAGGGATCTCTTCACTCAGTGTAGACTCAGTTTACAATATAATTCTGTCATCTTTGCATATGAATAAAGTGCATATTTATGAGATCCTAGGAAAAGTATCTTAGTAGGCATTGCTTTGAAATAATATTGCAGATACACAAAAAGAAGCAGTTTTTCGTTTTCTGTGTGTTTTTTAAGCAAAATAGATAAGTGGTTCAGGAATGATAATTTATAGCCTGGAAACCAGCAAACTTTATATCCCCCTCAGCGTCATTAAACTTTCCATATAATTAGACAGGTCTTTCTGACCCTTGGCCCCTGACAATCCTTTTCTAGAACTTTTACTTTGGAAATCTTCCAATTACAAATTATTTTTCTTCCCCTTTGAGATGAAAATCTTTTATAATCCATTCTTTTGAAAGTACATAAAGAAAGAGATAGTCCTTGTCTCCTAGTCTCAGGGGAGAAGAGAGTAGAAGCTTTCCTTAGACAAGAGTCAACTTGCAAATGCATATGGCTTAACATTTTGACTCCCTATAATGTCCTCTTCCTCTACTACTTTTTCAGGAGCTCATCCCAGTGCTTAAAAGCTCTCTCACTCTTTGTTTCTTTGGAGTTGGGTTTCATCTCTCTCACCTAAATTTCAATAGTTTTGAATAAAATCTTTTCTTGATTTGATACATGTTTTTCTTTGAACCTGGGTAAACCTATCTACCTATCTGGTTTTGTTCTTCCCATAAAACATAAGGAATCCTGAATGTTGGAAGAAATATAACCTAACAACTATTTCCTCTTCTGTCTCTCAGTCAATGTAAAAAAGTTTAAATCAGCTAAATAAAGCTGAAGATGTAGAGAATACAGGCAATGTTGAGGGATCTCACCAAGTAATATTTATTTACTTCGTAATTATATCTCACTCATCAGTCTCTTGTAGACACCACATGGTTGCAAAACAGAATATTGGATCTAACTGCTTATTTCAAAATACAAATACATATGTACTTTAATAACTAGCACAACAAACCCCTGCTGGTCAAGTAGGAAGAATGGAAATCTGTGGTGGTTTCCTGGAGATTTAAGAGGATAGCATCCAGTTCTTGATGACTGCCTTTAAAGAAGTGTTTAAACACTTACTTAAAGAAATGGATATAGATGTGCCCTTTATCTAATTATTTGGTACACAGAAAACTACCAAGAGGAATTTCCCAAAGTTAGTAATTTCAGTTTGAAAGTTTGCAAAAACAATTCTATTCTCTTGCCTGGAAATGTTACATATTGAGTAAAATATTAGCCTCTAAGGTGATAAGAAAAGATAAAACCAAGATATTTAATAAAAAGTTTGTTCTAAGAAGGATAAGATAAGAGGAAACAACAAATGAAAATGGAAAAATGTCTAAGAAGCTATCCAAATTATTTTATATTGGGTATTTTTCTCTGAGTTTAAAATAAATTTACTTTATGCTGTTTGTAGAATATTTTAGAATACATAGAAAATTCTGTAGAAAAAATTGTCACAATTTTTACACATACTTTCATAAAACAATTACAATGTATCACATCCTGCATTGAACTCTGGATTCTGTGATGAATTATTATAGATAATGTCAGCCTCAGGGATTTGCAGGTAGCAGCCACATGATTATTGAATGATTAATTCCAAATGATTATTTATAAAATAGGTAGAAACTGATCAGATAGGAGAACAATGGAAAATACTTCCAAAATATTAATTTCATTTTACTTTTCTAATTTTTAGTATATTATAAAACTCACAATAAATTTCCAAATTACCAATAAAATTCACATGTACTTTAAAAAAATACTGGCAAATCTCATCATTATGCAAAATATATGGCAAATAATTGAGTATGGTCAAATTTATTAGAGCAGATCCATGTATTATAATACAGATGTACAGAAATGAAACTACCTTGACTTTCTATAACTTCATTTTTCCTTGATGCCTCCCTGCTTAATAGTGGGTATAACAAAAGTAGATAGAAAATTAATTAACAAGTTTATTAAATTAGTCTACTCTGATTTTAAACATTCTATTAATGGACAAATATTAACTCAATTCACAATTCAAATCCCATCCCTAAGGACATTTTTATTTTCATTTGTAATATAATTTCTTTCCTCATCTTTCACTAAGAACCAGAGTGTATGTATGAAGTTTACATAATGTAATGATGTTATGAAGTTCTATATCCTGCACATTAGCTTCTGACTCTCAATTGCAAATACTGGTTTATCCTTTACTCAGTATGAAATACTTAATTACATGATAATTTGGGATGCAGTGCAAAAGATCCCACTTATTTTTCAAAACTCCCATTTAACATTTACTGCTGAAATACATAAATTCTATGGCCACCTGAACTCTTTTAGATTCTCATCATGATGAGATATTGTTGGTTTCACTAGTTCTTTTAGCATTTGTGTGTTCTTCACAGTATAAAGTGCCCAACCTATCCCCTCCATGCATAGAGAAACCCTAAAAAGCTAAAAACCATATCTCAGTTTCATTTAATTAGAGTCCTTCCTCTGGTAATACTGTTCAGCTCTCCCCACTTGTGTCAGGGAGGCGGGGGGGGGGGGGGAAGTGAGTGGTTTTCAATGGAAACAGAAGGTATATGGACAGAATCCAGTACAGATTGTATATTCAGGCAGCCAACAGGATAAAGTTCCAGGTCTGGTGCTTAGGCAAATAATAGTCATTAAAACTAATAAAAATAGAAAAAAATAGAAAAAAGGAATAAAGTTTATGAAGAAATAAGCTAATTTTTATTTGGAACTGTTTAACATATTTTATCTAAGATAAATATTTAAGTAAAGAAATTGAATAGATATTGGGAGAATGGAATCTGGAGTTAAAAGAGACAAAAGAACTAGATTTTATATTTTATCAGCATCAGAATGTATTTTGGAAATAAAACCATGGTTAATTGTTAAAGACGATGGAAGAAATGAATATTTTTAAATGGAGTCTTCCAACATATCAAGAGCTTAGAAATCACCATTTCCATCATTCCAAAGGGAAAACAGGGCACAGTGGAAATCAATAACTTATGGGTTGCTTCTAAGAATTGAAACTGAAACTTAGAAGCAATAAAGAGAAATTTGCAGCTAAGATTTTTCACTCAGAGCAGAATCTGATGGGACTATAAACTGGTAGAAACATTTAAGGGCTTACTATTATTTTTAAAATTTTATAATTAATTAATTTATAACTCAATCATAAAAAATTATAGGGTGTCACGGGATGGTCCAGTACACATGTACATTTTGTTATGTTCAAATCAGATCAAACATAAATATCTTCCCGAATATATATTAGTTCTTTATGGTGAAAATTTTCAAAACCCTCTATTCTAGCTTTTTTATACATGTGGTGCATTATCATTATTTGTCATCAGCCTACTATGCCATAGGACACTAAAACTAGTTAATCCTACCTAACCTCTGACCACAACTATGCACCCATTGATTAATATTTCCCCTTTCTTTCCTCCTCAAATTTTCCCCAACATCTGGTGACCAGTACTCCACTCTTGATTTCTCTGAGATCTACATTATTCCATATGAAAATAAGATCATTGAGACTTGTATTTCTGTGCCTGGCTTACTTCATTTAACATTATGATCTTCAATTCCATCCCTGTTGATGCAATCAACAAATTTCATTCATTTTAGTGGCTGAATAGTATCCTGTTGTATATATGTAAGATCATTGAGACTTGTATTTCTGTGCCTGGCTTACTTCATTTAACATTATGATCTTCAATTCCATCCCTGTTGATGCAATCAACAAATTTCATTCATTTTAGTGGCTGAATAGTATCCTGTTGTATATGTGTACCCCATTTTCTTTATTCCTTTATCAGTTGGAGTACATTCAGATTGTTTCCATTCCTTGGTTATTACAAACAGTTCTGTACTAAACATGAGAATGGGGATGTCTCTCCACCATGCTAATTTACTTTCCTTTATATAATCAGTAGTGTAATTGATAATTTGAAAGAGTTGCTGGGATGTAAATGAACACTAGCATGAGACTAAAAGCCTCATAGGAATTGCAGTCTTTTGTGAGAGAGAGCCAACACCCTTTAAATTTTTACCTGGAGAACACTCACTATGATAAACCTAAAAGGAACATTGCTCCAGACAATTTATACAAGTATGGATGACTTCATCCAAGACTATTGGAATATGGGAGAGAGCTTGAACTTAAGTCTACTGAAACAAAAGATGAAAGCATTTTTAAGTGCTCATCTGAGCTATTGGAGAGGTACTAGAGGTTTTTTAAGTCCCAGTAACTTTCGAAAGCTACATACCTCAAAGAAAGAAGACAAATAATAGCTAGGTCAATGCCTTAGTTGGGAAAAAATGGAAAGCTCACACATGTATGCATTACATTTGAATGCATTCATTGGTATATGTGGATTTCCTTGTACCATCAAAGTTCTTCGAATTTCCAATCTAACTCATAATAGTGCTGGTTCTCCACATTTGATTCAAGAGTCCATAGAGACATCTATCCTAAATTTTACATACCCCATTTATATTTCTGGCTAAGAGGCCAGCAAGAAAAGTCATGAAATAGCCCAGCCAGGGACTTTCTAAGCCTATAAAGGGCCCAAATTTAATTAAACAAATGCAAGCAAATACTAGGGGAATATCATTGGATCTGTGTTTTCTGAGATAAAAACTTAGGTAAGAGTATATTTTACTGTGGAAGTGTTCTTCCTGGGTAAAGAATTTAATGCCTTGACCAAGTTATTCAAAAGTTAATGCAAACATATGCTGCTAGGATTACTTCCAGAAACATGGAGGCAAAACCACTCATAAATTAGACAGAATTGCCACAGGAAATAGTGGAAAAGTGACTAAGAACAAAGAAGATAAATGGTCCTGTTTGAGCATATAAATTAAGTTGAAAAAACCCAACAGATAGTTTATTCTGTAAAGAGGTTTGGAGGCGATATCATTTCTAAAGTGATAAAAATGTTCTGGTGAGGAAAAACCAACATCATGGAGAAGTTTAAGTTGAGATTTTCCTTTGGTTGTCTAAGTATAACCACATGAAGATTTATCTCAAAACTGAGTTCAACAGTGTGTATTACATACAGCCTACCAACCCCTGTCCCGCAAAGTAATAGGAGCTAAGTAACAGTGCTTAACCATCAGAAGCTAAGTTTGATCAATTATTGTAAAGAGAGTAGTCTCTAAGGTGTAGCCAAGGACAGTTGACAATTAGAAAGTTGGAAAACAGCACCCCTGGACTGAAAAGAGTTTTACTTAATCTTTACTATAAGAAGTATTTAAGGATGAATGGCAAACAAGCTGATGGTAATTCTAACAGAAACTCAAACTAGTCACCTGTTTCTAGATTGTAGCCACAATACCAAATCATACTATAGAGGTATAGTAACGAAAATAGCATGGTATTGGCACCAAAATAGGCAAGAAGACCAACAGAACAGAATAGAAGACACAGAGAAAAATCCATATAAACATAGTTATCTCATTCTAGACAAAGGTGCCAAAAACACACACTGGAGAAAAGACTCTTCAATAAATGTTGCTGGAAACCCATATATAATAGAAAAAAAGTTGACCCCTATCTCTCACTCTGCACAAAAATCAACTCTGAATCTATCAAAGGCCTAAGAATCAGACCAAAACCCCTACACATGCTAGAAGAAAATGTAGCTCCAACACTTCAATATGTTGGCTCAGAAACTGCCTTCTTCTTGAACAAGATGCCAGAAGCACATGAAATAAAATTTTTAAAAAATCAATAAATGGAGTGGTATCAAATTAAAAACTTCTTCACAGAAAAAGAGACAATCAAGAACATGGAAAGAAAACCTACAGAATAGGAGAAAACCTTTGCCATCTGATTCTCAGGTAGAACATTAATCTTAATCTCCAGGGTATACAAAAAACACAAAAAGCTTAACACCAAAATAAATAAATAAATAACCCAATCAATATATAGGCAAAGAAAATGAGCAGACCCTTCTCAAAAGAAATATAAATGATCAACTGTCTAGGAGTGGAAGCATCATTTGACATATATACAAAGTATTTAAAATCAGCCTACTACAGTAACACAGCCACATCAATGTTTATAGCAGCTCAATTCACAATACCTAAGCTAAGGAACTTAACCCAGATGTCCATCAGCAGACGAATGGATAAATAAATAGTTGTATGTATACACAGTGGAATATTACTCAGTCATAAAGAAGAATAACTTCATGACATTTGCTAGTAAATGGATTGATCTGGAGACTGCTAAGTGAAATAAGACAATCCCCAAAAAACAAAGTTCAAACGTTTTTGCTTCTTAATGGAATCTAGACCACAATAATGGGAAGGAAGGGATGAAGAGAAGTTCAATTGTTCAGATAAAAGAGAATGAAATGAAGGGAGGGGGATAGCAGTGGGAAACTCAGCAGAATGAATCTAACATAATTTTCCTATGTACATATATGAAAATACCTATGTGAATTCTACCATTGTGCCCACCGACAAGTATAGGCTCCCAATTAGAATAAGACATATTCCATGCTTGAATAAATTAATCAAAATGGATTCTAACATCATGGACAACTAAGCAGGGCCAATAAAATGTGACTACCTCATTAAAAGTCTTGATAAGACACAAGCATTCCAGACTTTTTTCTGTCAATCTTGCAAAGTGTTCATATGTGAATGTGACCCCTGAAGTTTTGTAAGCTGGAAACTTGACCCTAATGTGGTAGTGTTAGGAAAAGTGGTCTTCTGGGAAGTTTTGTGTCATTGAGGTACTGTCTTCATAAATATTAACATGAGCATGGATTCAGGATCAGAAAAAGGGACCATTATCATGGAAGAGTTTTTTTTTTTCTTTTTAATTAAAGGATGAGTCCAAACCATCTCTTATTTCTCTTTTACCACCTCTTTTTTCTTCTTCTTCCATCAAGAGGTGATGAAACAAGACAGCCCTTTTCAGGTGTCAGTCCCTTGATCATACACTTTTAAGACTAGAGAACTATAATGCCAATAACTATCTATTGATTATAAAGCACCCAATCTGTTGTATTCTGAGAAACACCAGGCAGAGAGAGAAATTGAGCTGTGATGCAGCACAATTAATTAAAATAGCCACCTCACAGAAAGTGCTGATACAGACATGTTCTAACAGATTTGGGGGGGAGGGGACTAAGCATTGACTAATCAGTCATGTTTGGTTATGAACTACTGCTGGTAGAACTTGTGGCTTTGGAGAAGGCCATTTTCTTCATGCAAAGCCATCCCTAAGAATGATTTCCAGAGTATTATAGCAACACTCCCAGTAGCTGGGGGGGGGGGGGGTCCATTCCTGTAAAAGGATCCAAGCCTCAGCAGAGAGGATAGGATAAAATAAAGGAATTGCCAGGAAACAGAATTCCAGTAGACATTTACTTATATGATCTCGACAGTGAGTCTGACTTAAATTGTGTTCCTTATGTGCATCAATGTCACACTCTAGTTCTGGATCTTTCAGGGCATCACAGGTTCCACCATAGACTGTTGTTTCCTGGCAATTCCCTCCTCTCATTCTCAGAAGGTGGTCACATGGCTACAAACAATTCCCAGAGTAGAATTTGAGTTTTCTAAGTCTAACTATGATTCCATAGCACAATGTCCATCCAGTGCTTGGAATGCTCTGGTGTATGAAAAAAAAAAAAAAAAGCTAAAGAGCTGTTTAATTTACATGCCTAGGCTATGAATATAAAGGCTGTAAATACATATTTACTTATTCATGAAAATACACATTTATTAGAGCATTCCTCTCTTTTGCTCATTTATATGTGGCGATGATTTCTTGACCAATTTCTTACATGATTCGAATCTATTCCACAGATATCATAAAGAAGAACAAATAGATAGGGTCAAAATGACACTTTTCTCAGGCTCAAACTAGTTAGGGAAAGATTCACTCTGTTGTCAAAATAATTAAAAAAATGGTCTACTTCCTTTGGGTTAAAGAAGTTTGCAGACATGACCATGATTCAGCCAGATTTTTTTTTTTTTTTGCTAGTCCTATCTTTTAGCTAGAATTGTTTTTTTTCAAACACTCAAAACACATCAGAACCTTCTAATTTCTATTCTGCCATCTAAAATTTCTGATTGCATACAGCAGTAGTTTACAGAATTAAATATACATGACAGAATGTGATATGATTCATTAAAACAAAGCTTCCATTAATATTCTACTGAATGGGACCCATTTCTTTATTGTCCTTACGTGTGGTAACAATTGTGTGTTCGAAATATATTGAGAGATGCATGTATATATATAAATATATATATGATATAGATTGAAGTTGATGTTTGTGAAATTTTGAATTTTTTAGTTGTACATGGACAAAATACCTTTATTTATTTATTTTTATGTGGGGTGCTGAGGATCAAACCCAGTGCCTCCCACATGCTAGGCAAGCACTCTACAACTAAGCGATAACCTCAGCCCCCAAATTTGCATTTTATTCTGAATTTGTACGTTTTCTTGAGACTATTGAGACAAGTGATTTCTGATTCAAACAGTTGGGATAATTGTTGTATTCTGATACCTTTTTCCTTGTTTATTTTCCCATTCCCCTCGCAACCTCTTATATGTAATTTAGTATAGCAATGAGGGTCTCCCTTCATTTCCATGCAATTTCCCTTTTCTCTCCCTTTCCCTCCCATCTCATGTCTCTGTTTAATGTTAATCTTTTCTTCCTGCTCTTTCTCCCTGCTCTGTTCTAATAGGGCATTATGTAAAATTGTGGATGTGTAACCAACGTGATTCTGCAATCTGCATTTGGGGTAAAAATTGGGAGTTCATAACCCACCTCAATCTAATGTATGAAATATGATATGTCAAGAGCTTTGTAATGTTGTGAAAAACCAATAAAAAAAAAGCACTTTTCAAAGATGCAGAGAAAGGGAAAAAAAAAACAAACAGTTCGGATATTTTAATCTCATACATGAAATGATAATGATTATTTTTATTGTTGCTGATTTTGTTAAAAAAGTATGTCAATTTTCTTTAACATAATGAATATCAGAAACACTATTAGGAAAATATAAAGTTAATAAAACGAGGACTATACTTTCCCAATATATACTTATGCCATGCTTGGAAATATTGTTTTAGTAATTTGGTAAATTGAACTGGTATTTTATCATCAATTTATAGTGTATGAAATTAGTAAAACTATATTTAACTATAACCTACAGGAAATGTTAATGTTTTATTCATTCATAATTTACATTAATTTCACTACACTAGGTTTTAATACAAAAATTTTGAGAACATTATTTATCACTTTCTGAATTTTGGAAGTATTTTTTAGTTATTTTTTACTTACTATGGTAGATTTTTTTAAAAAGTAGACTCTGAAGTTTAGAATGATGTATTTATTAAAATTCTAGTGGAAAAAAACATCATTCCAAGATGATTTTCATATAGAAATCCTGCTGATAAAATTGTAGATAAAAAATGAGATATGTTCCCCTGGATATATATAATAACTTAGCTTCATTGATCAACCAGAAATAGTGAAGGTGCATCAGTTACAAAGTCTAAGAATAGGTCTCTTTTCGTGGAAAATAATGCCATCTAGATTCTGAAATTCTTAACTTGAAAGATATAATCTGCATCTGAGTTTTCTTCTGCTTTGCAATTAGTGATAGACTTGCAGAGTTGAAGAAGCTGATGTTTGGCTTAACTGACCATGTGGAAAACAGGATATTCACTGGTTGCCACTTTAAATTATCCTGATATTTGAAATATCTATCCTAACCGTAATTCTTTTCCAACAGGACTAGAAACCTTTATTTAGCAGATAAATGAGATCTTCCTTTTCACTTCTCTTTAATCATCCTTCAGTATATAACTTTTAGATGTTACCAATCCCCTGACGAGTGGCTTAACAGAGGAAGAAACTCAGTAGGCCTATTTATTATAAGACAATGCTTAAGAGCTCTACCTTTGTCTGTAACAAAGGGATTCCTGTCTACCTTTCTAAGTGAAATTGTGTAATTCTGCCATGAGTGAAAAAAAAAAAAAAAAGTACTGAAAGGCCTTTCATCACAAGTAAATTGGTTTTAGCTTTGTTCATTTTTTTTTTTTTAGAGTCACACTAATATTCTAAGCTCTAAATACTGTCCTTCTTTGTGATTGTTGTTCATGTGGCTTACTTATGTATCCCCAATTCCTGGCAGAGTCATGTGTGGTGGATGCTCAGCATGCAGCAGAGTGAACAAATATGGGCCTTCTTAATAAACATCTTCAAAGCTTAAGACTGTTCAGAATTAGATGCATATTCCAGTCTCTTTTATGGAGCCACTTCTATGTGTCATGAAATTTCTTAATATTCAGTCATATATTTTCCCTTTAGGCCTCTGTGAAATAACTCAAGGAAGCATTCTCAATTTAAGTTTAGAAATTTGAAATAGTGACACTATATTATGGTCACATCTAATCATAGAATATGAGCCATGTTCTCTTTTTTATTACTGTATTTTAGTAATATATAATAGTGGAGTTAATTTTGATATGATTAGACAAGTATGAATGGATTTTGTAAAATTTGTTTCATTTAAGTCCCTAGTAATTAATCTCCCTTTTCCTCTTCTCCTGCCTCCTTGTATTCCCTTTTCTATAATGTACTGGTTTTCTATTAATTTATAGTTTTTTTAAATTAGTGCTTTATAGATAAAAATAAAGGTTAAATTCACTGTGGTATATTTATACACATATACAGAATATTTGGGTCAGTTTTATTTCACTGCCTGCCCCCTTTCCTATCTGTCTTCCTTCCCTTTCAATCCCCTTCCTTCTACTCCACTTTGTTCTATTTTTATGGAATTCTCACACTCTTTTGTTTCTCCTTATTTTGGTCTAGATTGCACGTATATAAGAAAAGGGTTGACTATTGACTTATGGGTCTGGATTATTTTGCTTAGCATGATGTTCTCTAGTTTCATCCATTACCAATGAATGCCATAATTTCATTCTCTTTATGGCTGAGTAAAACTCCATGGTGTTTTACCACATTTTCTTTATACATTCATCTGTTGATGAGCATATTGACTGGTTCTTTTTTTATATTTTTAGACTTTATTTTTTTTGAGAGTTCTGATTAGTTATACATGACAGGAGAATGTATTTTGACACATTGCACACAAATAGAGCCCAACTTCTTATCCCTCTGGCTATACATGATGCAGACACACACTGGTCATGCAATCATACTTGTATATAGGGTAATAATGTCCGTGTCACTCCACCAACCTTCTCACCCCACACCTATTCCCTCTCCTCAATCCAAAATTCCTCCATTCTTCCCACATTCTTGCCAGCATTCATTGTTTGTATTCTTCATTATTGTTATCCAGACTGAAGTGAGATAAAATCTCAATGTAGTATTGACTTGCATTTCCATGATTGCTAGAAATTTTGAACATATTTTTTCATATATTTGTTGGCCATTTGTATTTCTTCTTTGGAGAAGTGTCTACTAGTTCTTTTGCCCATTTTTTCATTGGGTTATGTGGGTTGTTTTTTTTTTTTGGTGTTACATTTTTTGAGTTCTTTTTATATTCTGGATGTTATTCTCTTGTCTGAGGAGCAGGTGGTGAAGATCTTCTCTCATCTGGTGTGTTTTTTGTCATGCTCTTATATCCTTTGTTGTACAGAAGCTTTTTAATATGATACCATCCCACTTATTGATTTTCCATTTCATCTCTTATGCTTTACGAATCTTGTTAAAGAAAGAAATTGGTGCCTGTACTAATATGTTGGAGTTTGAACCAAAATTTTCTTCTAGCAGTTGCAAATTTTCTGATTTATATATCTTTAATACACTTAGAGTTGATTTTTGGGCAGAGTAAGAGAGAGATATCTAGCTTCATTGTTCTACATATGTACATCCAGTTTTTTTAGCACCATTTGTTTAAAATGCTATCTTTTTTCCAATGTATATTTGGCATCATGTTGAGTATCAGATGTCTATCTTTGTGGATTTTTCTCTGTTTCTTCTATACTGTTCTATTGGTCTTCAGGTGTCTTTTGGTGCCCATACCATGTTCTTTTTGTTAACATCTCTGTAGTATAATTTGAGATCCAGTATTGTGATACCTCCAGTATCACTGTCTTGTCCAGTATTGTTTTGGCTATTCTAGGTCTCTTAATCATCCAATTGAATTTTAGAACTGTTTCTTTCCAGTTCTATGAGGAACATCATTGATATTTTGATGGGGATTGCATCAAATCTGTGTAAGTTTGTTCTTTTAAATCAGTGGTCCATGGTCTTACCTCTAAATTACAAAGTTCAAAAAAAGTTTAGAGTCTATAAAATAAATGAATTTAGTATTTTGTTGAATTCGATGAAGAAAGGTACAAAGTAGAAATAACTAACAAAAGATTTTGATGGGTTTAAATTTTGAAATACAAAAGAGAAATAAAGTAATAATTAAAAGATTTGAAGTTAATAAGGATGTAAGACCTCAGAATGAGGTGGAAAAGTTAAGTCAACAGATAACTGGAAGGTAGAAGTAAAATTCTAAAATAAACCCTTAGCAAATTAATTGTTTAGAAAAAATTAGTATACATGCCTTGGAGCTAATCTATGATTTGATTTTCCCTTGTTTTCCTCAGAGCAACAAATGATTCCAAGTTCTTCCCTTATACACAGATGGCTCCTAGAAGTACAGGAAGTTCATGTAGTCTTGTGGTAGTGTTGAGAAAGGTATCCAATATGTGTTATGCTTTGGGGTTCCAATCCACTCCCTGGATAAAATTTAAGTTTTACTTATTGATGGTATAATTTTTCCCATGTTAATCATCTATCCTTTATTCTCTATGGCATGTATAATTCTACCATTCTTACTAAACTACTGGGTTTTCTGCCAATCTAAAGATTTCCCTTTAGTTCCTTCTATACTTTTCTCATGAAATTCTATCACAGACCACATTCTTGGGCTCTCCCTTTTTTGATATCCTAAACTGAAGAGACTCGAGTTAAATTATAGGTTAGAAGGTTAGATTATAGACATATCAGGTTAGGTTATACCTAACATCCTAAACAAAACAACATTTGTACCACAAATATTTCTATTTCAAGTAGTGTGATCATGTGACTGAAAAGTTACAACACCCATGTAGAATGTCACAGCATTCAATGAATTTCAGACACAGCGGATGACATAAATACTAATTTTGAAGTTACAGAAAGTAAAGAGACTAGTAAAAACTTTATCAGCATAAAAACACCAAACTTTTAGGAACTAGACTTTAAGAGTGGCTACTCAAGATACTATGAAGAATCTTAACACAGGTACCTCTATATTTCATGATCTCATTCTGTTTCAAATGGTTGAAAAGGAAAAAGAAGAAGAAGAAGGAGAAAAAAAGATCTACCTCTAGGAATAGGCTAACAATCATGTTATTGGTTTTAAAAATCTAAATTCTCCCACAGGTACAGGAACCACCATGTTGCAAATTGCCTGAACAGTCTGATTTTGTGACACTTGTTCTATTATCAGTACAAGTTTAGAATGTGTTTTGGATTTTAAAAAAAAATAAGAATTTTAAATGGTAATAATAATTGGAGTTTTGTATACACATGTACCACCCCAAATTTTCAGTCTTGAAAGTGGTGAAATTTGAAAGATAAATATAATTCTTCTGGTTGTACATGATGTAGAATTACATTGGTTGTGTAATCATATATGCAATAGACTAATAATGTGCTATTCATTCCACTTCCCTTCTCACCTCTAAGTCCCTTTTTCTTCTTTCACTCCGTTCTGTCTAATCAGAGTCTTCCCTAGTGCCCCCTACATTGCGAATTTGCATCTACATTCCATAGAAAAAATTAAGGCTAATTTTTTTTTGGATTGGCTTATTTCAATTATGCTCCATCCATTTACTGGCAAATGCCATAATTCCATTCTTCTTGAAGGCTGAGTAAGATAAGTAAGGATCCATTATGAATATATACCACATTTTCTTATCCTTTTGAAGGGGACCTTGGTTGGTTCCACAGTTTAGCTATTATGAACTAATGCTTTTATTAATGTCAAAATAAATATTTTATAAAGGAGCAAATTAAAAGATATGAAATGACAGGTTTACTAAAAAAATTAAACAATGTTTGGGGCTGGGGATGTGGCTCAAGCGGTAGCTTGCTCGCCTGGCATGCGTGCGGCCCGGGTTCGATCCTCAGCACCACATACAAACAGGGATGTTGTGTCCGCCGAGAACTAAAAAATAAATGTTGGAAAATTCTCTCTCTCTTTCTCTCTCTTTCTCTCTCCTCTCTCACTCTCTATTTAAAAAAAATTAAACAATGTTTAATGAAAAATTGATATTAAATTTGTTTTTCTTAAATGTTGGAGATAAATAAGCAAAATATTACAATATATACTGACATTTATTTTATGTTGTGGCCACAAGAGTGACCTCTCTGATCACATGAATATGACAAGCAATAAAAATGATAAAGCAATATTATCGTTAAATTTATGTTAAACATAATTTTAGAACAATTGAACTAAAAGAAATGATATAACACACCCAGATATAGAAGTTTCTAATAGGAAAAGTTTGACTTTTCATTTAGATCAAATAATTATTCTTATGAATCACATCTCCTTTTTTGTTATAGAAGATATTCATGTGTTTGTAAAATATGAAATGGTGACTATTGAGGTATTAGCTACATATGCAGGAGAATATGTTTATATCTAATTAAATGATATCAGAGTTATACAGAAATTATCAGATAGTGAGATAGAAAAATAGTTATTTCTAATAGTGGCTTTATTTTTATTTATTTTGAAAGTCATTACAATTGATGTAGCAGTATCCCTATAGTATGCTCTTTTAAGGTCTTCAGGGAATAGTCCGAGAAGGGCATTCCCAGCACAATTCACAATAGCTAGACTGTGGAACCAACCTAGATGCCCTTCAATTGATGAATGGATAAAAAAAAAAAAAAAGTGGCATTTATACACAATGGAGTATTACTCTGCACTAAAAAAATGACAAAATCATGGAATTTGCAGGGAAATGGATGGCACTAGAGCAGATTATGCTAAGTGAAGCTAGCCAATCCCTAAAAAACAAATGCCAAATGTCATCTTTGATATAAGGAGAGCAACTAAGAACAGAATAGGGAGGAAGAGCATGAGAAGAAGATCACCATTAAACAGGGTCGAGAGGGGGGAGGGAAAGAGGGAGAGAAGGAAAATTGCATGGAAATGCAAGGAGACCCTCACTGTTATACAAAATTACATATAAGAGGAAGTGAGGGGAAAGGGGAAAAAATCAAGAGAGAGAAATGAATTACAGTAGATGGGGTAGAGAGAGAAGATGGGAGGAGAGGGGAGGGGAAGGCAGGGGGATAGTAGAGGATAGGAAGGGCAGCAGAATACAACAGACACTAGTATGGCAGTATGTAAAAAAGTGGATGTGGAACCGATGTAAATCTGCAATATGTATACGGGGTAAAAATGGGAGTTCATAATCTGCTTGAATCAAATGTATGAAATATGATCTGTCAAGAGCTTTGTAATGTTTTGAACAACTAATAATAAAAAATAATCAAACAATAAATAAATAAAACAAAAAATAAATAAACAATACACTTAAAAAAAGAAAGAAAGTCATTACAATCAAAATAAGCATCACATATAGTGTGATTATACTACTGGAAAATAGCAAAATTCAACACTAAAGATAACATCATCTGTATGAAGATTTATTTTAGTGGAGCATATAATCCTGCTAAAAACAATGATCCTACAAAATTAAGAAGTATTAGGCTAACTAACTTTTGTCTCTCTCTCTGGAGAGAGGAGAAATATACTTGAAATTGATTGCAGTGAATATATACCAACATAATTATATACAAACAAGCTTTTTTAGTCTACCAATGAAAATTGAAGTTTACAGATTTCAGAGGTTATAAAACATTGGTATTTGCATCCACACAAAGAAACTGAATATTGTGTTAGTCAGATTTCATTGCTGTGGAGAAAAAAAAAGAAAAAAAACTAGAGAAACAATTTAAAAGGAGGATAGGTTTATTTTTTCCCATGGTTTCAGAGGCTTCAGTCCTAAATCATTTGACTCTGCTTTTTCTGGGCCCACAGCAAGACAGAAAATCAAGACAGGGAGCATGTGGTGAAGTAAAGCTTCTTGACTCATAGTTTCTGGGAGCAGAAAGAAAGAGAGGAAGGGTCTGAGAACAAATATACACTTCAACTCTCCCTCCCTACTTCCTCCAAGTAGGCCCCACTTCCAAGGTTTCTACAACCTCCTAATATCCCATTAAACTGCAAATTCATCAGTAAACTACTCCATTAATGAAGTCACAGTCCTTATGACACAATCACCTCCCCAGGATCCTGCTCTGAACATTGCTGTGTTGGGGATCAAGCCTTCAACTTGACATAAGCATTTAGAGGACAGATACAATCAATGACAAATAGTTTGTGATAAGTCTAGTATACAATTCCATAAATATATAATCAGTAAGACAATTATTTTGTTGTATACACATCCCTTGCATTATTAAAAAAAAAGCATGAGCATTTGAAAATCCACTTTACAAATTAACTTAAATATCATACAGTGGAATTAAATTTCCTTTGACTCGTCCAGATTCCCTTTGGAACCCCAGTATTTTAATCTATTAAGCATGTTTTATTTAAATACTTATATTTACTATTGACATTATTAGTCCTGGATTCTACTGTTTTTGAATGATAAGGATGTTGAATTAGTTAATTAACGCAATACTGACTTTGCTCTCACCTAACTGAATTTCCATTGACTTTGAGTCAAAATGACTGAATCCATCTAAGCTCTATAACATTAATGACAATAATTAAAGATTTTTGTGATTAAAAAACACAGAAAAAGGTGAACATGGTGATACACACCTGTAATCCCAGCGATTTGAAAGACTGAGACAGGAGAATCACAATATTGGGGCCACTCACAGCAACTTAGTGAAGTCCTAAGCAACTTAGTGAAACCCTGTCTCAAAATAAAAAATAAAAAAAAAAAGGGCTGGGGATTCTGCTCCATGATAAAGTGCTCCCATGTTAAATCTCCAGTACCACCTAAAAATAGACAAAACAATCAAAAAACAAAACACAGAAATGATTTATTTATATCTTTCCTCTCTAGAAATATTCCATATATTTATATTTTAATAATTATCCTCACCTTCAGTAAAGTAGCCATTGTGCATAGAGCATTTCTCTTTGCATATTGCACTCCTATTATTAAGAAATATAAGTATTATCCATAATCATGTGAGCAATAGTCCATATCTTGGCTGGTAAACTAGATTTTACTCAAGTAAAACCCCAGTGCAGATATTGGTGTAATTTTTGAATGTGCTCCAGTGTGTATATACATCACTGCATATAGTGTCTAGGACTAGTCATGATACAGGTGTGATGTGACCTGACTAAATTGTTGAGTATCCACGTATCCATTATGTTCCTTATATGTTCATTTGGAAGCATTGTCTATCAATGAGGGCCAGAATGTAGGTAATAATGCATACAAATTGAAGCATTTTTCTTCTGAAACTTCAAAAATTGAGAAGTATATCTTAATTCAATAGGAATTTCAATAATTCTGATCCACTAAAATCCCCAAACTGAGATTCTCAACAGTTCTCAATATTTTTCTTTATTATGGTTTGAATATTGATATGTACTCTCCAACTCTATAATCTCCAAAATATATTAATTTTATAAATCAGGCAGCAACTTAATCCAACTATGGTGTTTTGAATTGGGACCTCTGAGTGGTGCTTAGGTTTTTAGATAGTAACATTAGGGGGATCAACTCCAGATCATATCTTAGTGACTTTGAAAGAAGAAAATAGACCAGACAGGCACAAATATGTATGTTCCCACTCTCTCACCAAGCAATGTACAGGGTTACCCCATGACATTGTAAGCAAAAAGGACATCACCAGGCAAGACTCATAAACTTTGAACCTCCAGAACCATGAGCCAAAATAAACCTCTTTTGTTTATAAAGTGCCTACCTCTGGTGTTCTCTTATTGTAACAAAAGGATTAATATACCCTTGTTCAGTATATTTTCTTAGTATGTCAGACATGGTCATGATGCAATTACAGTATAACTCGAAAGGATTTCCTGATTCATTCATTCAGTCAATCAGTCTACAAGTTTTTATACAACATCTAAAGATTTCACTCAGTGTACCTGAGCTAAAAATGTGATATTGAATTAAATAAACTTAGCATCTATCCTTTCTGTTTAGTTAGTAGAATAAATTTACTTCACCTTCCTATAAAGAAAAAGATCAAAAAGTTATGAGAGATACTAAAGACGTCTAGGTGAAAATCTTTTGGTGAAGGTGACTACTTAACACTGAGTGATAGGGGAAGGCCTCCTTGGCAAGGTAATATATCAACTTGGAAATAAAGGACATGATGGAATTGACATGCTATGGTAGGAGAAGAGTGTTCTACAAGCAGATTGATTTGTGTAAAGCCTTGGGGTAGAAAAGAGTTTGGAATTTACAAAGAGCTAAATAATGCCTATTGGAGGAGGAGGCATAATTAACAAGGTAAGCTTGTGACATGAGATAAGGCCAGAGTTATTTGGGAACCATGTGAAATAAGAACCTGGAAGCAATGGAAAATAACTGTGATGTGTATTTCAAAAGCAGGGGAAGGATAGGACCTGTTTATGTTTTGGAAAGATTTTTATTACTCTGTTAGAGTTAGTTGGTGAGGTCAAATTTGCCTAGTAGAAAGAACATATGCTGAATAGCAGACCCCACCTATTGGGTGATGGGGAAAGAATCTAATCTCTAATGAAAACCACCTCAGATTCCTGCTTGAGTGTATATATATATATATATATATATATATATATATATATATATATATATATTTTACATTGTTATTCTACTTGGAGATACAAGTTATCTGATTCATATTGATATATTATGTAAAATTAAAACTAAAAATAATTCAATTTTCATAGTGCAACTTATTTATACAAAGAAATATTTGTCACAATATGAACTCTGGAAATAAAAGCTGTACTATTTTTCCTATTGCAAAAGCTTTGTAATTCAAACACATCTGATTTATATTGATTTTAAATTTAGCACTGGGAGAAAACACTTACATGCTCTATAACATCGTTAAGCATCACAAATAAAATTAGAAGATGAATTGTCATTGCTTTTCTAAGTTGTAAATTAGATGACTCACCATGTAGACAAAATGACTCCATGAGGATTGGCTAGTTTATAATTTGAATTATAATTTAGGCACCATGATGCGTTTCCTGTCACAAATTCATAGTCTGCATTAGATTATGCATTCTTATCTTGAGTTCAGTTAAGCAACAAAAGACTGAGTTCATTTAGTGAATAAAATTCAAGAAAAAAGCAGCTGGCTTTTTCCCAAATTATGGTTGCTGTCAGCTGTGCTGAATCTGTATCATCTATGAAACCTCCTGTTTCGTTTCATAACTCGCTCATTACAAACCATGTAGGTCCAAAATTTTCCCATTGCTATATTCATAAACTCCTTTGAATCATATTTAAAATCCTGCTTCATTTTAGAATGGAAGGTTGATAAGAGGCATGGGTAGTTTTGAAAATCTGCTTTGCTGAAAGAAATTTGGTACAGAGAAAGCAGATCTTAATTAAAAACAGTTACAGATAGCAAGTTCTAAATCTCTAAGTCAAGTTGCTATGAGAAAATCTGGTGTATAGATACTGTTAATTTTTGAAGAAGGTATTTTTTCCCTTAGACAATTAACTATGTATTGGTAACTGTAACTGTGTATTGGTTATAAATATCAATATTTTCATTCATGATCAGGCATTGAATATTTATCCTTTCATTCTAACTGTAAACAAAGACACCTGATATAGTGCAGCTGTTCAATCTCCAAAATAATAGACCTGGGCTGTGATCCCAAATATTATTGCTGTTGGTATAGATATTCGGTTTTTTTTCTATTCAATATTTTACATATTCTCAGAGATTTATTCTCAGAGATTTAATGGAGAGCCCAATATTTGCTGCCACTAACATGCATAAATGAATATACTTATTTTTGCCATAAAATATAGGACACAGAGATCATGACAAATGCTTTCAATTTACTTTCATTTGATATTAGAGTTTCTGAGTAATCAGGCAACTAAAGTCATATCAGCCTTCCAGATATCACACTTTCAGGCTTCAAATAAGTGGTTTTTACCACCTGAAATGCTCTCCTACCTATCCCATTTTCTTAGTCAATTACTACTCACCCTCTGGTTTGGGGGCCTAACATCTGTTCCTCCAGGAGACTTTTATGGTTTTTAGGTTAGATCAATTTCCTCTTTTTTATACTTACATAACAATACTACCTTTCCTTTATAAAAATTTTTATTTTTTAATGAAAATTTCAGTATGTGTAATTATTTGTTTTTTCTTTATCTTTCATAAAACTATTACCCCCTTGGAAAGCAGCTCTTTTTACCCATCACTGAAACTTACGGACTCTTGCTTATATGCAGCACAGCATGGGTATCTAAGATGTGACTATATGCTGAAGGGAAGGGATTTGTAGAACCAGGAGAGAAAGAATACATTTAAAGAAGACATTTTATAAAGTGTGTGTGTGTGTGTGTGTGTGTGTGTGTGTGTGTGTATCTTACCTGGAAAACACTTAATGGAGGTTTTATTATTTAAAATCTGAAATTAGAATATACATGGACAAAAATACCTGCTACAGGTAAAAAAAAGCTACTTTTCTATTTCACCCATCCTGTGACATGAACAATGAGACACTCAAAAGAAAGAGAAAAAAATTAACCAGTGCAAGAACATTAAGAAGGCACAGTGATAACAGGATAAGTTTTTCTTTAGGTTTTTAGTGAAAAACAACAAAAATATAGGACAATCTGCTACTGGCAAAGCATGTGCAGCATATGAGCTTGGGTCAGAAGATAATATATAGCCTACATTCTATGTATAGCATACATTCTAGCACTGATTTAAACTCCTTTTCATCTTTTTTCTTTTGTATGCAAATGTTTTTTTTTACTAAAAGTCTTCCTCAAATTACCCTTTCTTATAGACTGTAAAGGAGATTATAGCCGATACACTTGGAAATAGAGTAAGTAACAATGACTACTGTCAAGATTATCAGTAAAATTCCAGCTCCAGTTATGAGTGGCTTCAACCACAGAGGTTCTTAATGGTCTTCATCCACATGCTATGTGTACAGCAAGGTAGTAAGATAAGCAATGTTAACAGGAAAGCCTGTTCTTCAGAGTGAGCTTTATTGATAGTGGTGAAATGGCTTTTGGAATACTGGGCTATAAGGACTCAGTGTGGACATAGAATACTGGGTACTTTCCAGCTGACAAAGAGAAATGAATAGTGTGAGTTGAAGGGAGAAGTAATCTGACTGAATGTGTCAACATGACAGAAAACAAGAATGATACAAGGTTAGATTAGCCTTGAATAAATACTGTGTGGCCAGATGCATCCTTCACCAGTTATATTATCTAGAGAAAGAATGAAAGGAGCATGTAGCAGGCTGAACAGACTTTGTCCTATATCCTATTTTCTACCACCTGTGAACATGACAAAAGACTTGGTGGATGTAATTAAATTAAAGATATTGAAATGGGGACATTATTCTGGGTTGGCCAAATATAATCACAGGATCCTTGTAAGAGGCAAATTAGAATAACATAGAGTCAGAGAAAGAGAAAACTCAGAGAGGAGAGACATTTGAAGATACAACACTACAGACTTTGGAGATGATAAAAGATATCAAAAAAAAGTCAGGCACTGTATCTGTAATCCCAGAAAACTGGGAGACCAAGACAGGAGGATCACAAGTTAGAGGCCAGGCTCAGCAACACAGTGAGACCCTATGTCAACATATAACTTTTAAGGTGCTGGGGATATAGTAAAGTGGTAGAAGTTTTGGGAAATAAGTCCCTAATACTGCAGGGGGAAAAAAAAGGATCAAAAGCTGAGGAACTTGGATGACTGCTACCCTAACCTTTAAAAGTCAAGAAAACAGATAATTTTACAAAATGTTCATAATGAATAGAGCATTCTGACCCATTTTGGATTTCTGACTTCCAGAATGGGAAGATTAAAAAAAAAATGCACATTTTTTGAGCTACTAATCATGTCACAGTTATTTACAAAGAGGAAGAAACTATTATGGGGGAAAGAATTTCTGTAAAATTCTATGAATGACACAAAAGGGGGAATTTCCCCAAAACTGATATTGTTTCCAGGCCTGATGACCATGCCAGGGATCTTTCTAGTCAATGGACAGTAGGGGAGGAGAGCAGAAAAATAGATTGAAGAGACAACAGAGGTCTTTAGCTGTATTGTAAGAAATATAGATAATGGTAAAAACAATGCAGCTGAATATTAACTTAAAGTTTATTTGATACTGATTTGATATTGATGGACTGCACAGAAATCTATGAGAAACAGGGGCAATTAGAATCCTAGTAATATGGTTTAGATATAACGGGTCTCCCCCAAAACTCTTAAGGATGTTAAGAACTGAAAAGATTCTGAGAGTTGTAACATAATCAGTTAATTAATCCATTGCTATGGAATAACTTGGAGGTAACTAACTTTAGGCAGGTAGGATGTGGCTGGAGGAAGTAGGTGACTAGAAGCATGGCTTTGGGGTCTATATTTTGTTTCTACCAGCAGCATTCTTTCTGTCATGGTTGTCATGTCCTGAGCTTGTTGCCTCTGGCATGCCCTTCTGCTATGAAGTTCTCCCTCACTACAAGCCCAGAGGTTTGGAATCAACTGACCATAGACTGAACCTCTAAAACAGTGAGTAAAAATAAATTTCTCCTCCTCTAAATTTGTTCTTGTCAGATCTTTTGGTCACAGCAAAAGAAATTTAACTAAAGCAGAAATTGGTACTAAGAAGTGGGGGCTATGGCTGTTATAATCTGATCTTGTAATTCAGAAGCTTTTGGACATGGAAGGAATTCTGAAAAGTATAGAGATGTTAACTGGTAAAGATTTAGAATATTGGGGCTGGGGATGTGGCTCAAGCGGTAGTGCGCTCGCCTGGCATGCGTGCGGCCCGGGTTCGATCCTCAGCACCACATACCAACAAAGATGTTGTGTCTGCCGAGAACTAAAAAATAAATATTAAAAATTCTCTCTCTCTCTCTCACTCTCTCTCTCTCTCTCTCTCCTCAAAAAAAAAAAAAAAAAGATTTAGAATATTGTAGGTGTAGAATCACTGAGCAATTTTGGTGGAAGTTCAGAAGACCAAAATGTCAATAGAACTGCAGATAGTAAAGATTGGCTCATGAGGTTTCAGAGGAAGGGGACTTTATTGGACATTGGACTAGTTGTCATTCAGGTTACATTCTGGCAAAGTTGTCCAAGTTTTACCTATGCCTGACACTCTGTGAGGCTGAATTGAAAGACAGAGGTATTTTCAACGGAGCACAACATCCAGACCCTGGCATGGATATTGCTTATGGCTTTTAAGTAAGTTTACTGTGATAATCAAGAGCAGAAAGCAGAGCAGAACAATTTGAAAAAAACTTGCAGTTTGGCCCTAAAAGTGCAAGTAAACATGGCTTAGAAAGTGAAGCTGTTAGCTGAGCACAGTGGCACATGCTTGTAATCTCAATGACTCAGGAGCCTGAAGCAAGAGGATTTCGAGTTAAAAGCCAGCCTCGGAAAAAGTGAGGTGCTAAGCAACTCAGTGAAACCCTGTCTCTAAATAAAATACAAATTAGGGATGGGAATGTGGTTTAGTGGTCAACTGCCCCTGAGTTCAATCCATAGTACCCCCTTCCCCACAAAAAACGAAAGAAAGTTTAGGTGTTAAAAATACTAAAAAGAAACTAAATACTTTATCCAGAAGCAATAGGAAATATGACTTGAAAGTATCTTAGGAATTGACAAGACCTCACCCATCTCAACTCAAGGATATAAAAGTAAAAATTCCTTTGAGAAGAGACCGTGGATCTCCCTGTTTGCTTGGGGTGGGGGTGGAAGGGCCCATGAAGTTGTTTCTCAGCCACCAAGGCACTCAGAGGTTGCTTCATCCAGGGTTTTAGAAGGCTTGGCTACTACTCAAGATGACAACAGACATTAGCATCAACCACACGGTTCTGTTTCTAAAGGAATGCAAGATGCTGGAGTTAGGGAGTTATGGAAGCTGTGCTCGAAATTTCAAAGGAAGGTTTGGGAGGCCAGGCAAACTGAAGCAGAGTCAAATTCCTTGAAGGCAGCACCTGAGTGGGTGATGTGTGAAGATGTGAAAAGGAAGCTGAAACTTCAGTGGAGATTCCCAAGAATAAGAGACACCAGTAACATGGAATGTCTGCTGAGGAAAGCAAAAGGAATTGAGCAGAGATAAGCCTAGAAAGAGGCTATGTGAGATGAAATCAACATACTGGTGGAATTACACAAGCTCTTGCAAAGAACAGTATGATGCCATGTGTTCTATATTCTAGGCATGAAGCTACAGAATTTTGTTTGCCCAGCAGGAGTTACGTCTTTCTTTTGTCCCATTCCTTCTTCCTATGCCACAATTTCTCCCTAGTGTAATGGAAATGTTTATTCTGTGCCATTATATATAGCTTATATGTGACTTGCTTTTGGTCTTTACAGGAGAAAACATCCATCAGTTTCTTGAGTCTCAGATGAGATTTTTGGACTTAAACTTTTGGGTAATATAGCACTGTTAAGCTTGAAGGGATTCTTGAAAATGCAATAAATATATTTTGCTTTGTGAGATGGGCGAGAATATCTTGATGGCTAGGGGCAGAATGTTTCAGTTTAGATATGAGGTATCCCCAAAAATCTCATCTGTGAAATAGTGCAAGAATGTTCATAGGTTAAATAATTATTTTATGAGAATTAAAATCTAATTAAAATCTAATCCTCTGGTGTGGATTAACTGGGTGGTAATGGTAGGCAGGTATGTTGGGGCTGAAAGAAGTAGATCACAGGGGGTGATGTTTTTTAGGATCTATATTTTGTCCCTAGTGAGCACTCTCCCTCTCTACCCTCTCCCCTTTGCTTTTTGGTTGCCATGCCATGAGCTTTTTTCCTACCCCACACCCCTTAGCCATGATGCTCTGCCTTTCTATGGGCCCAGAACTATGGAGTAACTTGACCATGATCTGAAACTCTGAAATCACAAGCTAAAATGAACGATTTCTTTTCTACATTGTTCTTGTCAGGTCTTTTGTTTACAGCAATGATAAAGCTAACTGAAACACCCAATGTTTCTATATGTGAACAAACTGAAGCCAAGAAATAGTACCTCAGCTGTGTATAATCTCAAAAAGTCATTGTTTTAACTCAAAATAGAATAGTGTTCTAACAACTCTCTCTAAAACGTTTTTTAATTTATTATATTTTTATAAAGCTATATATGTATATAGCCAACACATAAACAACAAAGAGGTATGAAAAAGTTGTATTATCTTAATAAGAATTACTCGAACCAAGTATTTTAATGGAGAATGGATTTTTAATTACTGGCAGGCATGGTACAGAGAAAACAGAAGTTTCTGTTGTTTAGAGTAACATCATTAATGTTGTGGTAAAGTGTCCAGTTTAACATTTTGTTGATGGTTGATTTGTTTCCTGTTTATCTGTGACAAGTGTCTCAACACATGACTTTTACTTGAGGTACATTACTGCTAGTCCTCTGGAATTCCACTGTCTGAATCAGTCTGGATGTTACTCAACCCATCTGTTCATCATCTGATGTTCTAAAGAACACAAAACTTTATGTTCTCAGTATGTGATGAAGGGCAAAACTATAACCCTCCCAAATCACACAAGGACTAATGATCTGTGGCTGGTTTGTCAACAGATGAGCAGGAGAAAGGGACCTAAGCATTCTTTTTGGACACTTTGAATTATACTCATTCCATGGAAGCAGAAAGAGCCACAGAGTTTCACCTTCACTTCCACATAGAAACTGCAAGATCATGTTCATTCATTTAACCAATTCATATGTATTGACCAGGATTAATGGTAAATAAATTTTCAATATGGTAAACCAAAACAGGCAGGTCCCTGAGGTTATGTAGTTTGAAGTCTAGTCTTAGAAACAGTTAATTAGCATGTGAATGGGTAAATAAATACATAGTTGCATTTAAATTTTTAAGTTTTTATCTGTTTTAATTAGTTATATATGATAGTAGAATGCATTTATGCACTTTGATATAGAATTCATAGAGGGGGTATAATTTCTCATTTTTCTGAGTGTACATATATTGGTCATGCAGTCACATATGTATATAAAGTAATATTTTATTCTAATATTTTTTATTCTAATATTTTTTTATTCTAATATTTTTTATTCTAATATTTTTCCTATCCCCACATCTCATTCCCTCCCCTCCCTTCAATTCTCTAAACATAACCGAGAAGAATGCTAGGAGAGAATATATGGGGATGAGAACCTAATTCAGTTTACGTAGTCAGAAAAGTTTACACTGAGAGAAGATTACACTGATGAGAAGTAGAAAGTCATGTCAGCATTCCCAGGCAGGTATTTCAGGCACAGGGGATAATAGTCTGAATGGACCAGACAGGAAGGGGCTTAGAGTAGAAAAAATTAGGAGAATGAAACATAGTAAGGAAAAAAAAGAGAGAGAGAGAGAATAGGTACAAATAAATTCAGAAAAGGTATTTGAGGAAAGATAAATCAGTTATGACTTATTCTAAGTTCAATAGAAAGTAATGGACAGAGACTCAACTTGAAAATTAAGTTATAATTAAAATTTATAGGAATTCTAAATGGTCTATATGGAACTTGAGAAGTGGCAATGGAAGCTCAAGTTATCTTAGAAAATATTTTTTTAATCATTTTAATGTCAGTGCATAGCAAAGTACCTAAAATAAGTAATAAATAAACATGATTAATAAGAGGAAAGAAGGTAGGAAGGAGGAAAAGTAGAAAAGAAGGATGGAAGACAAAGATATAGAAATAGGCAAAAAAAATCTTGAACTGTTCACCAAAACATGAAAAGAATGGAAAAAGAGCTAATTTCAATTGATAAAAATATAAAAATGCTATGTTCATAAAAGTATTGCTGAGATTTTGATCAAGAGTGTAGTGAAATACTCATGTTTTAGCATTAAGATTTAATATATAGGGGCTGGGGATGTGGCTCAAGCGGTAGCGCGCTCGCTTGGCATGCCTGCGGCCTGGGTTCAATCTTCAGCACCACATACAAACAAAGATTTTGTGTCTGCCGAAGACTAAAAAATAAATTTTCAAAAAACATTCTCTCTCTCTCTCTCCCCTTTAAAAAATATGTTATATATATATATATATATATATATATATATATATATATATATATTTAATGTAAATGGAAAATGCTTAACCTTGTTCTGCATTAGTTTCACAATTTCTTTAATGGGGCCAATAAAAATATCTACCTTAATAGGTTTATCTGAATAATAAAAAAATAGTATTTATGCATTGCATAATGCAGTGGTAGGCATTTAGAAAATAGTATAATAAAATAATAATGATAAATACAGCAGATTATAAATAATGATTTAAAAAGCAACACCCATTTTTTTGTTCAATGAGACATCTTTTCACAATGAAAAATGTTTAAATTGTATTCAAATTAAAATAAGGGCTTCAAAATTCTAGTCATAATATTACACCACCTTTTATATCATTCAGGTTTTGATCTTTCAATTTTTGAACAAATATTTACTGAAGATTTAGTAAATTCCAGAGACCATGTTTGATATATTTTTTATTTGAGAAACTTACAATTCATTTAAGAAATGAATTCATAAATAAGTCAGACAGAGCACTAATCTCTATGATATGTAAAGCATTCAAAAAGCTTAACACCAAAACAAACAAACAAACAAATAATCAATAAATGGGCCAAGTAATTGAACAGACACTTCTCAAAAGAAAATATACAATCAATCAACAAACACATAAAAATGTTCAACATTTCTAGCAATTAGAGAAATGCAAATCAAAACTTCATTAAGATTTCATCTCACTCCACTCAGAATGGCAGCTATCAAGAATAAAAACAATAGTTGGCAAGGATATAGGGGAAAAGACACACTCATACATTTCTGGTGGGACTGAAAATTGGTGCAGCCAATATGGAAAACAGTATGGAGATTCCTTGGAAAACTTTGAATGGACCCAGCTATCCCACTCCTCAGTCTATATCCAAAGGACTGAAACATACTATATAGGACTGAAACATACTATATACTATATAGCAGCTCAATTCACAATAACTAAATTGTACAACCAACTCAGAAGCCCTTCAATAGATGAATGGATAGGGAAACTTTGGAATATAGACAATAGAACATTACTCAGCATTAAAAGAGAATAAAATTATGGCATTTGAAGGTAAATGGATAGAGTTGGAGAATTTAATGCTAAGTAATCCAATCCCATAAAACCAAAGTCCAAATATTTTCTTTGATATGAGGATGTTCTTTGATATGAGGATGCTGACTCATAATGGTGCTGGGGAGAGAGCATGGGAGGAATGGCGGAATTTTAGATATGGCAAAGGGGAGGGAGGGTGAGGGAGAGGGTAAGGGGGTACGAATGATGATGGAATAAGTTAGACATCATTACCCTAAGTACATGTATGAAGACAAGAATGGTATGAAAATACTTTGTGTACAATCAGTGACTTGAAAAATTGTGCTCTATATGTGTAAAATGAAATGGATTGCATTCTGCCATCATGTATAACAAATTAGAATTAATGAATAATTTAATAAAAAAATAAGTCCTTTAACACAGGACTAATAGTGAGCACAAGTTAATGGCATTATGACTATAGTGAAGGAACTGGAAGGATTTCCATATGTAAAGAGGAGAAAGAATAAAAACAGAAAGTTTATGAGTAAGGAAATGTTAAATTTAAGTTCTTGTAAGCCATGGTCACACTTCATTTTAATTCAAGAAAATTGAAATACTTACATAGAAAGGATTTAAGAATTAGAGGGACAAAATCATATTTGTATTTTATAAAAATGACAAGTTATGGGGGTTATTAAAACTCTCGGTGAAAGAATAATGTACTAATGCTTTGCAGCATCTGTGGCCATGGGTCCAGCCATGGATCCAGCCAGAGGCAGAGGAGGGTAAAGATGAAGGGGTGTCAGATGTTTATTTGATTGGGAAACAGAGTGGATGTTGCTGTGTTTCTAAAAGGTTGAAATGCGGAGGGAAAAATGCAGATTAATTGAGCACAATTTAAAATTTTTTAAGGTGCCCAAAAGCTTCCCAGGAAGAGGTATTAAGTTGGCTACATATGTCTAGAGTTGAGGAGGAGACAATTCTCAGTGGCAAATACAATCGAGTTACTCTTCAACATAGGGAAACAAAGGAAATCAAGTCACATTTAGATTCAATATGCCATGATAGAAGTATAGAATACAATGAAATTAGGGTGTACATCAAGGCCCTAAGACCCATCATTATTTCATGTTTTTATAGACAAAGTAATAAAATAATAAGAATAACAAAAAATTATTCAAAAATTTTACTTTTAGAATTTGAGAATATACCAGAATGGGTATAGGTTCTTGTAAACAACATGAGGAAAAATTTGTAAGCAGAAATGTGTGATCAATGAGTAACAGATACTGAGAAAATGATAAATTGATTAACTATTTATTGAAGTTAATATGATCAGTTAGGAGAGTGAGGGGAATAAGTATTGGAATTTTAGAGTCAAAACAGCACATATAAAAAATATATGGTTACTATGAATCTTTCATGTGGTTATGGCATATATAAAAAAGGAACAGAAGGAAGAACCAGGAATGATTCAGAGAAACCATCCAGGAACCCATGTACTAACACAAGGACTTTTCTTAATTTCAAATATAATGAAAGTGTTAAAATTTGTATGTGACAAAATGGTACCTGTATTTAAAAACTCGGATTACTATGACAACATTATGGAAAATATTCTGGAGTTAGCAAAAGAGAGGTCTTAACCAATTTCAATAAATCAGATAAGTAGTTAAAAGGGCACAAATTAGTCAAAGCATTTAAGAAAATGAGAGCAGGCTCAAATTGGAAAGTTGATACTTCTAGATTTAGTGAAGGCTCAGATGAGAAGAACAAAGCATAGGAGGCAAAAAATCTCAAGGAGGAGGGAATAAATAGCATTACTGCTCACCAGTACTGGAAAACAGGGAAGTGCATGAGATTGATTCATTCATTCATTAAGCAACTGTTTATTGACCTGCCCTAGCTTTCAAGATACTGGGGATGCAGCAGTAAACAAAATGGACAAAATTACTAATATCATGATGTTTTCATGTGTAGGGAGAGACATAGTACCACTTTAGTTATCTCAAGGTAAAATAACACTCCTTCTTGGGTAAAGTCTCAACATAAATGACTTTTTGGGAGAGGTTTTGAATATCAGGGTTTTCCTTACACAGTTCAAAATTTCACCATGCAATTTTATTAAGAACAATTGCAAACAATTCAACATTAAATGTGTTTTAATGACTGAAAACTCTGGGCATATGTTCTAAAGCTAAGACAAAAATTATATTGGCCATTAGTATACTTGGAATTCAATCTGCCCTCATGGTATTCAAATAGCCACCTAACCAGTAACAGTAAACCAGGGACTTCTTTCTTGGCACATTTGGTTGGCATGTGCTTTCTCTGTCACTCTCTTATGTTGCTACTCTTTCATGCAGTGTTTCCTACATAATCTAAATCAGTTTCAATTCTAATAAAAAACACTGATTTTAATAGCTAGGGTTAAATCTTAAGGATTCAGATTATCCATTATTCCTAACCCTAGCAAAGAAGACTTCAGGTAAGTAATGTCTATGTAAATAACAAAGGACATTTTCTTCTTAACTCCAGCAGTGGTCAAACATTTATTAGCATAGTGGTTTTCATTTAGACATCCCCGACTGAGTCATGATAAAAAGAATTTGGAAAGAAACCAAAGAGGAGTAATAAAAATGATTAACAATTTGATAAATGGGCCCTAGGAGGAAAGATTTAAAGAACAAGGTTTGTAAAGCCTAGAGTTGTGAATGGTAGAGCTAGAAGCAGAGACTTAAGTAATATCAATAGTGAAAAATCTCTGCGTAGTGACAGAGAACAAGTGTTCTTTCCAGGAGGAAATAGTGAGTATAAAGTTTACAGCAGGAATATAGCCTGAGAAGGGAAATTTGGTTCTTGAGGTATTTGTGAGAGTTGGATCTCTTCTCTAGTTTCTTAGTGAAGCTGTGTTCGTTTGTTCGTTCGTTCTCTCTCTCTCTCTCTCTCTCTCTCTCTCTCTCTCTCTCTCTCTCTCTCTTTCTTTCTTAGGATAATCTTTACTTACATCCTACAATTGTGTAATTAAAGGCACCAAGAGTTAAATACAATATTAGGAATCTTTGCAAAAAAAAAAAAAAAAAACTTACATTCAATGGCTGGGTATCCATAAGCATCCATAATCTTTAATTGAATAGACATGGTTTGACAACGGATAAGGAAAGAAAAACAATCTTTAAAAAAGGAAATGATGTTTGAGCATTTTTATTTAAATATCCTGATCATCAGTTTTGGGACCAGTATTATATTATCAAAGTCCATGGTCTTCATAACTTTTAAATGTTTCATGTGTTCCTGACATCAGGGAAAAGTTTATTTGGTATCAAAATTTATGGGACAAGGTAACAAAGGATGCCTTATATCTAAAAAGTGTTGTATACCCTTTTGAAACTTCAAAATTTTGAAAATATGAAGACATAAGCTAAAAAGATTATAAATGTTATAAAAATCAAAACCACAGACATAAAAAAAACACTGTTTTTTATGGACTAAAAGTATAGCTCAATGGTAGTGTTTGCCTTGCTTGAATGAGAACCTGAGTTTGATCCCCAGTATAGACAAAAAGAAAAAAATATCTGATTACTTAAAAAATATCTTTTACACTTTGAAAAAAATATTTGACTCTTGTTTGTTTCATTTGCCTTGGCCTTCGATTTGAAAGTTGGGCATTTAATTACATTCAGTGTTAACATTTAAATAATCCCAGCAGCTAAGTAGGCTGAGGGAGGAAGATAAAATTGAGACCAATCTCAGAATCTTAGTGAGACCCTCAGCAACTTAGACCTTGTCTCAAAATAAAAATAACAAAGGACTGTGAATGTAGCTCAATGGAAAAGTACTCTAAGTTCAATCTCAAATAAATAAGTAATAAATAAAAACATTTCAATGCATTTACAGTCTTAGGAACACATATTAAAATATGTAAGTGGCCATTTCTGCATGCTTAAGCATAGAATAATAGTGAACATTTTATTCACTGATTTTCAACTCACTTTCCATTAATATTAATGATGCATTAATATTATTTCCCAAAACAGAGTTACATCTACTTTCAAGTATTTTTGCAGACCAATTAATACCTTTATTTTTCTTATAGATCATTCTTGTGAGGTAATTCTATTAACGTTGTGATGCAAGCCTACAGAATCAGAGACTATATGAATATTAAGTGTCATATAATTCATTTCATTCTCAAGTGGATTTTCAATACAAACACAGTGACAGAACAATACTGAAGGATGCACTGTAAAAAATTAGAAAATTTCTGAATGATGATGTTACCAGGATCAATTAGTAACACCTCTGTCCATGTTACTACCATGCAGCAATGATCACATTAAACCACACTGAATGTTATTCTAGTTAAATAAAATCCCTGTGACCAAATAGAAACAAGTGAGAATTTACTCATTTACAAATTTTACAAATATGCTTACAAGATGAGGTTCTGTAAATTTCACAAATGCTTAATAAAGTCATATTCAGGAAATTTTACAATATTGCAAAGTTCATTTTCTCTTGGATTAGCTTCAATGAAAAATGACACCCACCACATATATCAAACAAAAGTCTTCCAAATTCTTTGCAAATATTTTCAAATATAAGATTGGTATTCTTGGCGTCCTCTCTCAGGTGATGTAATCCCTGTTTTTCTGGTGTGCTTTTTGGTATGAGTACACATTGCAACTATCTTTGAATTCATGGGGAAAACACATGTTGAAATCACAAAATGTAATTGTTAGTTGGTGAAAAAAATAAAAGTTAAAACATCACCTCAGGCAGTCGACAAGCATGCATAGTTGAGAAAATAAAACATTTTTAAAAAAGTAAAATATTAAAAAAATTTTCCAAACACTGTATGCAAAGCAGTATGCTGGAAAAAACATTTCTGGAATCGAACCCAGGGCCTCACACATGCTAGGTAAACACTCTATCACTTTACTACATCCCCAGTTCAAAGGATTAGTTATTTATATAAGATCACACAACCAATGATTAGCAGATTTGATTTACAAGCACAGATTGTAGTTCAATGCCTGAGTTTTCCTTCAAAGACAATTTTAAGAACATTTTTTATTAAGTAATAAAGATAATAAAAATATTATCAGCAGGAAAGGACATTCTTCCAGTAATTAGAAGAATTCAACTGATTTTAAACTTGGGTTTTACTTCCACATCTGTCTAAAGAGAGGATTGTTGCTGAGTGTTCCTAAAGGTTTCTTCCATCTCTAGAATTTAATAATTTTATAATTCTATAATCTTAATAAGTACTGAATTGATTGGAATCATATTTCTAAAAGAAGCTAGAAGAAAGTGAAAGGTGAGGAATATTAGATTAGTCCAGGAAGTGCCATGGCATTCCAATGCAGTTTGATGGAAAAAAGCAATTCCAGTTCAAAAGAAAGAAAGAAAGAAAAAAGGTACTTAAAATTTGATCACCATGTGTTGTTGGAGAAAAAGATGATATTTTTTGTCTGCATAATGTTCAGTAGAACTTACAGAATTTGAATCAAGAATAAGGATACCTAAGAGCAAATAAAATATCATGAATACGGCGGCTAACATTAATATGATGAGCAACAGGTATCACAGACTTCAAAAGCAGCTTTAATGAAATGGAGAGCACTTGGGGATGAGTGATCCTAGTTAGAGCATGACATGCAGCAACAAGAAAATAGCAAATACCCAAGACAGAGATTTATTTAAAAAAAAAGTACTAAATAATTACAACCTGGACTAGGAATATCAGAATAGAATTAAGTAGAAGGAAGAAGAGGAGTAAGAAAACAGTTCCTAAGTTTCTTGCACAAAAATCAGAAGAACCTCAAAGTTATTCCTCAGAATGACTTTTGTTCTGTATCCTCATGTAGTTTCACACTTCTACACATTCCTCAATTTTTATGATCTTGTACATAGTATTAATATACAGCTGACCTTTGTCCCAGCTTCTCTCTCTCTCTCTTTTTTTTTTTAACTGTTGCCTAACCTGGATGAAAAAAGTAGCTTTTTTGGGGTTTTTTTTTTTTTTTTTTTTTTTTTTTTGTCAACCTTATCTCACTCCCTGTTCAAATTTCCAAAAGTTACTTTCCATGATCATCCTACCTCTTTCTCAGTCTTCCTTACATATCTGGTGATTTGCAAACTTAACTTTTCCTGGTCACTAATGAAAATGTTAACCCCTGTGGTATTTACAGTTGTCTTGTATTAATCATGTTTTCCTCTCTATTCCCATTGAGAGGAATCCTAGAATAAACTGTTGTTATTGTAATTCTGCTTAATCATGTGTAATTTTAATAGATCATGCCATTTCAGACTGATGAATGATGAAACAATCATATGAGGGAGTTGAATAATCTCCGATGCTAAGATAAGTAGATGTCAGTTCTTAATCATAGGGTATATGCAAGTACCTTATTTGAAAATGCGATTTTGCATACTTTTCCTGATGTTAATTTTGATAATTTGTATCATGTATTTCACAAGTATTTAAGAATATTTTGTTGAATACAATTGTATATTTCACATGCATTTCTGAATAACTATTAGTTTGACATAATTTTACTTTGCAAAACTGAATTTCATTTACATTATACTTTTCATTATTTTTCTGGATTTTTAAAGTAGGCTTTTAGGGTTTTTAGATAATGACAATAGCATGTCACTCTCAATAAAATGCTCTTAAAGGAGATGAGTTCTCTCTTTTCTCTTGGAACACTCACAACATAATGCAGAAGGTGTCAAAAATAATTAAGATGAATGACTGCCCCATCCAATGAAATTTATCTTTTGGAATTTTGACATTCTTCTTATGCTGTGAATAATTCTAATAAGAGCAAATTAAGTGTGCATAATCTGAAAAGGAGTGCAAAGAATTATGTATTAGTTTCAAGATTAATGTAGGAGTTTCAAGTCATTAACATAAAGTCATTACATAAAGTCAGAGCTTAAGGTCCTAAATTTGGCAATTTGATAATTTTTCTTCACTTAAAGAATTTCTGTGATTGTTGGCAGTACAGAACAAAATTTCTCTAAAAAATAAAGCTATTAGAGGATAAAAACAAGTTTTAAATTTAAATTATCAGCTAAAATTGTGTATTTATTGAGTAAATCACATATATCTACAGAAACTTCTACAAAAATGACCAAGGTGCTTCCAGAGAATACCATTTTCCATTGACTTTAGTAAATTTCAAAATAAATATTTTATTCATTTCTTAGATATATGAAAACAATCCCCTGTAGCTCTAGTTTTCAAAGATGCAGATTTAGCCTTATAATTTCCTTATTCATCTAGTTGTAAAAAAATCATTTGCTGTACATGATAACATTTCTTGAAAGTGGTATGCCTGTAAACCTTTAATACAGAGTGACATTCTTAAATGTTACCAAGCTGGGATTAATTTACCAGTCTTCCAGGTGTATCACGAATGTCCTCTAACACCGAGAAGTTTATAAGATTAGAAAGCCTTAAAAATTAATATGAGTATTCTAAACTTATTGTTCACTCTAATTCCAGATTATCCATTTTACTTCATTGTGTAACAATATACCCCAAGGGGAATATCTAAATCCCGAGGAAGGAGTGCTTTCCAGCTGATATCTTAAGAAAGCCACAGAATTTCCTTATTTTCTGAATTTCATGTGATCTTCAGGTTTCATTTGCACAAATTGGTCTTTTACTCATAAGAAAACATTTGTTGAATTATCTGTGTTAAAAAATTGTATTCTATCCACCACAGTTAGCTAGAATATGGGGAGTGACATAGAACCAGTGACTGGTTTTCCCCAGGCTGATGTCACTTTTCTAATTAGACACATGCACAATCAGCCTGGTATGCAATGAGTGGAACCTCAGAAGAGACTTCAAGCCATGGGCACAACAGAGTAGAAAATGCATACTCTCTTGTTTCTGCTTCCAGGGATTACACAGAGTCTTCATTTCTAGAAACGTTATGGTAGTGTGAGTCTGAGCCACTGTGACTGCACAGAAAACTTAAGTGTTGCCAGCAGCATGACTGATAGTGATACATAAACTTTAGTGTCTGATTCAGGGTGAAATGATATAAAATATCATGCAGTAGAGCAAAAAGTGGTCTCACAAGACCATTTTGATTCTTCATCATGGTAAGTATTTTAATAATTAACCATAGTCACACTGAAAAGTCCGACTTGGATTTGATGCCAGCTGCATACTAGCTATGTGACCTTAGGGAACAATTATTCTCTCTTCTCATTTGCTTCCTTGAATAGAAACCATGTCATAGTGATGTGAGGGTGATGTATCCTGACACTTGGACTGTGCTCTAGCATAAGGCATGGAACTTCTGTGGCACTCAGCAAATGCCAGTGTCACTACTCCATAGGATAGCTAGTTTTTTCCTCAAGCTATACTTTCAAATTTTTCTAACATCTGGCCCATAATTGTCCATTCCTAGTATGCACTATTTCAAATTCCTGTGGCTTTTAAGACAGCATGGTATTTCTCTTACTCATTTACCCCCCTGATTGTTGTAATACATTTATTTCTGGTCAGTTACTCTATTCCATTTGTCTGTATGTCTGTCTTTATCCATTACTTTAGTGTTTAGATTACTGTAGATTTGGGATATATTTTCAAATTAAGAAATGTGATATTTCTAGTTTCTTGCTTTTTTCTCAAGATACACAGACAAATGGGACATATCAAATAAATCCACACATATATTATCAGTTGATCTTTCAAAGAGCACTAAAAATACATAATGGGGAGAGGATATTGCCTTCAACAAAGGATGTTGGAAAGTCTTGATGGCTACATGCAAAAGAATGAAACTGAACTCTTGTCTTGCACTCTGTGCAAATATTAACTTGAAATGGATAATAAATGAAGACATACGACCTGAAACTGACCTACGTAGGAGAAAACATGCAGAAAAGGATTCATGACTTTGATCTGTGCAATGATTTTTTGAAACCAAAAATTCAAGGAAAAAACAAACAGTGAAAAGATATCAAATTAAAAAGCTTCTGCATAGAAAGGGGAACCAGCCACAGGTGAAAACTCAGCCTATGCAATGGGAAAAAAATATTTGTGAACTACATATCTGATAATGGATGGGTAATTTACAAAATGTATGTTTCCTACAACTCTACAGGAAAAAAGTAATAACTCAGTTAAAAGTAGGCTAAGAGTTTGAATAGGCATTTTTATAAAGGAGATATACAAATTGCCAACAAGTATACTAAAAATGTTCAACCTCATTAGTCATCAGGTAAAGGCAAATCAAAATCAAGATGAGATATAAACTTACACCTGTCAGGACATTATTTTAAAAAGTGTTTGTGAGAGGAAATTACAAAATGTGAACATTATTGATGAGAATAAAAAATGGTGCAGCTGCTATAAAGAATAATGTAGATGTTCTTCAAAAAATATAATAATAATAATAATGTTGTATGATCCACTTTTGAATGTTTATCCAAAAAAACCTGAAAGTAAATCCAAAGAGATATTAGCATTTTTGTTCATTGAAGCACTATTTGCAATAGCCAAGGTATGGACATCATCTAAATGTACATCAATAAATGAAGGATAGAAAAATTAAATATTGTCATGCTTAAAATGGAAAGAATTTCTGTAATATGCAACAAATGGATGAATCTTAAAGACATTATGATAAGATTTATAAGCCAATCACAGAAAAACAAGTATTGCATGATTCCACTTTTATGAAATATCTAAAATAGACACATTCATAGAATTGTAAGTGGGATAGTGGTTGCCAAGGGGTGTGGGAGGGAAAAATGAGGACCACAAATACATAAGCATAACATTTATATAAAGCAAAATGAATATGCTTTAGAGATCTGCTGCACATCTTTGTACCTATAGGCAATAAGATATTTTAAGAGAGCTGCTCTTATATTTTAAGTTGTTACCAATATCTAACTAGCTATTACCAATGCCATAGCTATATAGATAATTAGATATGGAAAGAAAGGGGCATATGATACAATGAAAATTTAAAAAATCTTCTCATCTACTACATAGGATTGTATCATATACTAACAAAATTAATTGTTCTAGAACAGGAGTCAGCATATTTATATTTTCCAGGTCCTAATGACAGATATTTTCAGTTTGAGAGCTAGTTGCATAGTTGCAATTACATTGAATTCAAATGTAGCCACAGACAATATGCACATGAATGATCATGGCCATTTGAGTTCGCAACAGTAGTTTGCCAAAAACTGAGAAACAATAGAACTTGAAGAATGGGATAAGAGATTATTGAAACTGAGTGATGAATTCAAATCTTATATAAGTAAGGTGATATCATCAATAGTGACAAAAAAGTTAAGCCAAGCCTCCCAATTTAATATATACATACATATATATATATATATATATATATATATATATATATATATATATATATATATATCTTTATTACCAAACAGGAATTTTCAAGGAAAGTAAAATGCATTATAGATATTTAAGATAGAAGGGGTTCAATACAGGAAATTGGAGTACTGCAAAAGTATTGAAAAGGTTTGGAAAGCAAACATCAGGATAAAGGGCTATAGGCTTTCCAGCACCATAGGAACAAGAGAACCCAGAAGGTAACTGTAAAAGATCTCAGCTGCCTAAAGCATCTAAATAGCTGATTTGGGGAAGGACATCTGGGAAGGAGTGGCATAACTTCCTGTCTGCTTACTGCCAAAATGCACAAACCTGGCACTGGGGCAGCACTACCTTCATTTCTGCTCAGCTGCTGTGTTCCCATTCTTAAGCCAACGGATTTAATAAGATCAAACCAGTTACCTCTGGTAGAGTCTGAGAAAGTACTAATATTATGACCCTAGGGATACAGAGATCTCACAAAGATAAAATGATAAGTAAGAAGAAATAGGTAATAATCAGCTCAACAGCATCCATGTTTACAGTGATATTTAAAGTAAAATGTGCTTAAGAATTGGTTTTGATAATGAGAGTTTGGAAACAAAATGCATAAATATTAAAAGTCATTTCAAGTGATGTAAGAAGAAGACATTAGAGCTGAAAATAATACACTTAATTATTTACAAAAAGCAAGAAATATATTTGACATGAGCAAGTAGAACCAAATTCCTTTCATTTACATTTGAAATATCCATGTTTGTTAGGGAAATGGGCAAAAATATTTTAAACATTGCTTTATGTTATAGCCAAGAAGAAAATTTTCTAATAGGAAAAAATGTGAAAGATAGGTTAAGAAGTGAATATGCTGAAGAATGTTTTTTGATGATTCTCCTTAATCCCTGCTGGGGGCAAGGATGTAGTCTTAGTGGTGTATTAGGGAGGTGACGGCAGGAACCTAAAATGAGAGAACAGAAGAATGAGTCTGTGGGGAATGAAACTCTAATGCTAAAGAACATTTTCAATTTTAATGCTGTGGGAAAGAGGCCAGACTCTGCCAGGACATGCTGAAGTATACTGTATGTTTGGCAGAATTAACTGCTTGAAAGGCTAATTAATCTTTCAGCTCCTATTTCCAGTTTGAGGACACCCGAGTGTATTACTTCAGTTCTTCCAGGTTGAAGTGCACATGGGCACCCATGACACTGGAGAAGGAGCAGAAGCAGAAAGGCACATCTGTACCTAACATGTCACTCTGTAAGACTGTGATAAGCCCACCTTGCATAAAGTTGTTCACCACAACTGCTGCCAGGGTAAGACAAACAAGAGGTTGCTGCCATCTATCCTTCACAAGGCTCAAATCAACTCATGGGGGAGCACTTATTCCAAATTCCTTTCTTCCCCCAGGCTTTATTGAGGCATAATCGACAGAAAGAAATTATGAATATTTAAGGTATAAATGCATGATTTTTTCAACATGTTTCAATATACATATAGATTATACAGTGATTACCACAATCAAGCCAATTAGCACATCCCTCACTTCACATAAATATTTGTGTGTTTGTGTGATATACTGAAAAATTTACTCTCTTAACAAATTTCAAATATACAATAATTATTACTAATCATTCTGTATCATTGTCCCATCTTCCTTCTGGTGTTTCCTCTTCAATCAACAAGCCCTGGATCTAAACCCAGGTCCATATCTGAAAACCATCTGAGAAATCACAATTGTACTGTATGTAAACATCAGATAATTTTTACTAGCATCATAAATGATAAGTAACAACTCAGTATGGTTTAAATTTTTATTTTCTTATTATAAGCATAAACTAGAACGTTTTATATGTTTAAAGTTCAGTTTTATATCTGTTTCTGTGAATTTTTTGGATATGATTTTCTATATTTTTCTATCAGACGTGCATAATTTTTGCCATCAAACCATGAAAATTCTTTTGATTTTGTAGAGATTTTCCTTTTGTCTGTGATCTATGCTACAAGTAAATTCTCCCAGTTCATCACCTCGATTTTGACTTTATTTATGGTAGTTATTGATAAATGTTTTCTTTTAAAGGTAATCTCATTGTCTTTGGATTTGAGAAATAGTTCAAAACATTTTCCTCTATACATGTAATAGTTTTTGTGCACTTGACATGTCTAAGAGTAGTTAAAATATATTTTCAATATATTCTGCCAGTTTCGCGTTCTATTTAGTGTAGCGTCTGTTTATAAGAAACACTTATAGTACTGGGGATTGGACTCAGGGAGTTTTACTACTGAATTACAACCCCAGTCTTCCCCCCCCCCCAGTACCCGCGCCCCATGCTAGGCAGAGTCTTGCTAATTGCCTAAGTCTGGCTTTGAACTTATGATTCTCCTGTCTCAGCCTCCAGAGTCACTGTGATTACAGGTGTGCACCACCATTTTCAACTATAAGAAGCATTTTTATATAACTGATACTACTGGTTATTGATGGAGTCCTGCTTTCTCACATGTTGAAGTATAATATTAGAGAAACATGCTGAGTCAAACATATAAAGGATTTACTTAAAAAGGGGTAACATAGACTTCTCCTGGGAAGGAGAAGGGGACCAAAGCTGGTAATCTGGTAACCCAAGAAGTGAGGATGTTTTGACTTTTTTATATACGCTTCCTTTGTTCTCCTGTCTTAACTGGTCTTTCATGGGCTAGTCATTTTCCTGTATAGTTTTTTTCAAAAGAGCCACTGGAGTGGTAGCTATAAAATTAAGTCTTGTCCTTAAAGTTTTGCAGTAGTTCCCTGTGACACTTGGATTAAAACACAAATTCCTTAAAACAGCTTTTAATGCCAAGACCATCAACAACTCCCTGGCATCCTCTCTTACCACTTGCTCTTCCTATTGGAACTACATCAACATCCTCATGGGATTCCCAGACACAGCCACATTCTCACCTCAAGGTCTTTGCATTCCCGTTAGCTATGCTGTCTTTTAGATATCTGAATGATTCACTTTCTTATTGTCCTCAGATATTTGCTCAAAGATGAAATTGAAACCTCTCCCTGGTCATCCTATTTAAAATTACAACATAACTCCTCCCTCTTCCCCTCTTCTGTGCTTTCTCCAGTATGACATTTATTGTTACCAAGAAATAATGCACCTTGAGGACAGAGATCTTACATAATTAATTATTCAATGATATATCCTAATAACCTTGAATGATGCCAGAAAATGGTAGGGATTGATAAATATGTGTTACATGAAAGTTTTTGTCTCCCTTATCTCATCTAATCTATCTAATCTAATGTATCTAATAGGGATACATTCTCCTTAATAATGCCAAAGAAATCTTTCAAAGTACAATTGAACCATACTACAGCCCTTACTTAAAATTTTTAGAGACATTCCATCACCTTTAAAATAAAACTTAAGGCCCTCTAGCCTGAGGAGTAAGGCCCTTCCAGGTTCATTCCCAGACTCTAATCTTTCACAATTCCCATCTCACATCCTGAATTCTAACCAAAATAAATGACCTGCATTTCCTCAAATACGCTATGTTTGCTCACAATTCTGTGTCCCTGCCCTTAGGTAGAATGCTCATATGATTTATCCTCCAAACCAGGACACTTCTGAGAGTTAAAAGTGGGTATTATTAATAATAGTGCCAGGACATCAGGAAAACATGGGACTTTCCCAGACAAATAGGGATGAATGATCTGTTATATTGCCCTTAGGCATTCTGATGACATGTCCTTCATAATTTCTTTACTGACTCTGTCAAAATGTCTTTCATATTTGAGCCCCTATGCCATTTCCTAAAGTAGATGTGTTCAGATCTCTGTTTTAGGCCAGACGTTCTTCTTCAATACCTATGATACCAATCAAGTCCTTAGTGCAATCACCATTTACTTCTCTGGATGTTCCTAAGACTCTGTATATGCTCCCAGAAGACAAGAACCCTACTAGGTATGCAGCTAACCCTAATACCAGACACATTGTATGTCAAATAATAGGTAGTAATATTGTAAAAGCACAAAACTGTAGTCCTGCTTGGAGGTTGTGGAGCCAGATTAATAAATAAAAATTTAGGGTTTACTAGATATTAACTGTGCATACCTCGTCTTTTCATAGAGTGGTTGTAAAGATCATGCAGTTAATACCGAAATAAGTAGCCAGAAAGAATTAAGAGCTCAGTGAATTTTAAATATGTCAACTGTAATTTAATAAAATTTCTCTGAATGTATATATATATTTTATGAAAATTAATATGGATCACACATTACTATAAATCAGAACCTCACAAGATTAAAGTATAAAAAAAAACCTTACACATAATGTTCTACTTAATCCCTCTCTCCAAGACAACCATAGGGAAGATAGCACAAATCTCTTAGAATTTTCAATTTATAGTATAAAAACTCATTCAAAGACTAAATGACTTGCACATAAACTGGGAGACATGAGAGTTACTACTGAGTTGCTGGGATTGCCCATGTATAATCACACTTCACCCATGTGCTCTCTCCACCCAGGGCTACTAAGGTTATTCCACCTCTTCCTCCTTCCAGTCTTCTCCTCAGTGTTTCATCCAGGAGTTCTTGTTCTTCTCCTGCCTCTTTCCATCCAGATCAGTCCTAACTTGGGCACATGGTGGAGGGCTGTTTTGTCCTTGAGGCCAGGATTTTGTGATAAATCATTTTCCTCAGGATATGTCTATAGGAGTTTACACAGAATCTAAATGTGTCCTTCAAATATAGCAATTGTTTCAGTAAACAAAACTCCACATAAGTTATCTTTTCAATATTCCACATAGCTGCTGAAAATTGAACTTAGAAATTTTGCCACAAAACACACAAACATAAAACATACATCCTCTGTCTCTCTCACTCTCTCTCTCTCTCTCTCTCTCTCTCTCTCTCTCTTTCTCTCTTTCTCTCTCTCTCTCACACACACAGAGAGAGAGAGAGAGAGAGAGAGAGAGAGAGAGAGAGATATTAGATGTTACTCCAAAAGGCCTGGGTGTTAATGAAGAAATATTAATTAGAGAAATCATATGAGCTTTAATTAAAATGTTGCTCAAGTACTGTACTAATCACATTTTTTCTATTTTTGACTTAAGTAACTCTATGGGATGAGTATGCCCAAGTATCTTATAATTATACTATAATTATAGTTCCCATATTATAGAGGAAGAAAATATTTAGACCATTGTTCATATTTTGTTGTGTACATATTATATGCATACATATATATTTTATATCTATGTAGAAGATAAAATTTAAAAAGGAAAAAAGTGAATTTCTGTTATATATGCATATTTACCTCAGAAAAGTTCATAAATGATGCATTAGTCACAGAGGGGAGGGCTATATTCAGATGAAAAACGTAACTGAATGCCATTACTATTTTGTCATATATATAAGAAAATGATTTATTTTCTACATGGCACATTACAAAAGAAATTCATCCTCAAATTATTATGTATAGATAGTTCATTCACATAACTTTGCTTTCCATAATAACCTTTTATTATAATGGCGAATAGTGAATACACCTGATGTTTTTCTTCTAAAGGTATTGCTTTGATCTTTATATTAGTCTATCATTCTAAGTGATTTCTATTCTACAAAACCTTTTAAAAAGTCAATTTGTGTATTACTCTATATTATACAGTAAGAACATCTGAGTTACTGAAAATATGGTTATCACTAATGTATTTATTGAGTATATATTTCCACTAACATTTCAGAGTGATACACCTAATACTCTATGTGAACCTAAACACCTATTTGTAAGATATTATGAAATATCCATGTGTCAAAGTACTTTTGGCATTTTTGACACATAGAACATTTGAATATATATTGATCATGTCATATGATAGTGTCATATAATAGTGACAGTTGCTGATCATGACAGAATGTGATGGTAATGACCTTTGCTGAGTGTCATAACTATTATTACCACAAAAAACTAAGATTTCTTGTATTTCAGTGACTTAAGAATGATACTAGAATTTAGTTTAGATTTGAAATCTGATTGCCCATTTCATATAGTTTCAAATTAACTTTGAAAGTTTTCCAAAGACAGCAAATCACTGTAAACTACAACATCAATATTGAGAGTAAGTTTGAGGCTTTCAGGAAAAGAAGAAAATTAAACTATAGCCTTATGACCTCTGTCTCTTTATTTCTCTATTTCTGGTGTTAAAGTTCTTATATCTCAACAGTTTCATCTTTCAATGATTTTAGAATACAATTTAACTTGTACAATCCAAAACATTTTTATAACTTTATAAATCATTCAAAAGAAATGTCTGTGGCTGCAGAAAATACTGACACTTAGGGAAAAAACAAAATACACCCTAAGGGGGAAATCAGTCCCTTTACCCACTTACCGAACAAAATGAGACAAGTACAGATCGGAAACCTTGTTTCAAGTGGTTTGTGATTCTCAAGTACTATCAATTTATTAGAAAATTATTTGTTTATTTAGAAATATCCCATTTTAAACTCATGACTGCCAAATAACTAAAATATAATAAATCTTCACAAAAGCATATATAGGGATTACTTAATGATTAATGGAATAGAGTAAGTTTGTACTTATCCTCAAAGCACCTGCCCTTATGTCAGAAAAAATACTTAATTGGTTATTATTTAGTGATTTATCATTTCTTATTGTTTAAAGGTACAATCCTCCATTTTATACTTTCATGGGAGAATACTTACATGAGCATATTTAAAGGTACACAAAATGCCAAATAATTGTAAAAATAAGTTACTGTAGTTGCATTTGGCAGAAAAAAAAGTTCCAGTCTTACAGATGCTGACCCTCTGTGTCTGTGCTAGGTACCAGTTTTGGATGCTTTATTTTTACTCAAAGCAAATAATTGTTAAATTCCATTAACTCTCTTTTAAAATATCCATAAAAATTGACCATGGGAATTTTTAAAATGTGAAACTGTTAAGAAAACTTGGTAAAACAATTTCTTTGGATTGCTATGCAGTAAGAGATTATATTACATGATAAATTCAGTAGAAGAAGCAGTTTAATGGATATTTCTATAGTATTTTTGAAAACCATGATGAAAATGACAGAATATGGCAACTACAAAAGAAAGAGAAAGAAAGAAAGAAAGAAAGAAAGAAAGAAAGAAAGAAAGAAAGAAAGAAAGAAAGAAAGAAAGAAAGACCGATCATGAGTTTGGTTTTCAAAATGTAGCCTGAACTAAAGAAAGAAGTCTCAAATGTTTTTTATTCATTAATTCATTCAAAAAATAATAATTTCTAATAAACTAATATTAATAACCACATTACAATTATTATTATTACTGAAATAGCCAATTTTCAAAATATGCAGAAACATTTCTGTAATAAATTCAGTCAGTTGACAGACCAATGTATAATACCTATATACCTGGAATGCTGTGGTGGAAAGGGGGATTATAACAAAATCTTATGTCAGAGGATTATAACAAAATCTCATTTCCAGACACAACTGAACGAAGCTCCAAAAATTCCAGTTTGAAAAACATCACGTCAGTCAATACATTGATCACTCACAATTTGAATTTTTATAATCCTAAAGTGATTCAGTGTTGATCCCCTGACTTGCCTTAACAAGTTGTATAGCCTCATTCCTTGTAGTAAAAATATGTTGGAACAGTGGGTAGCTTAAACTAGTTTATGAACATCATCAGTCATCTTTCCATCCATTAGGAGTTAACAAATTTGAATTTTCAAATACATTGAAATTATAAGGAAACTTTTATAGAATTTTATTAAAATAGTCACTTTTCTCTTTCTTATAGAATATATCAAATGTTTTCTGAGACAATACTAAGAATATCTAACATGAATTTCACAATATTACAGATTAATAATTGATTCACATAAGTGAAGGGACATTTCAAAGTATGGTTTGGGAAAACCATGAATTCTAAACTCAGGGTGTCAAAAATAATTCCAAACTTTGCAATGTCAAAAATAAAATTACTTTGGAGAGGAATTTTAGTTTGTTCTTTGACTTATGTATTTCTAATTGTGTAAACTTTCTAAGTGATATTAGAGGAAGTTATCTATATTCTCAGGACCTATTCACACTCCAGAGAAGGAAAATAAAGCATAAGAGAAGATGAGCTATGAAGTTGTCTTTTAATTCCAGGAAAGCTAAAAAGAGCAGAAGATAAAAAAGAAAAGTAACAGAAGAAGACTGCACAAAGGATAGAAACATCTTCTTTGCCTCAAATCCCAAATGTCAATAAATGGGCCAAGGACCTGAAGAGAGACTTCTCAGAAGATGGTGTACAATCAGTCAACTAATACATGAAAACATGTTCATCATCACTAACAATTAGAGAAATGCAAGTCACAACCACTCTAAGATTTCACCTCACTCCAGTCAGAATGGCAGCTATTATGCATACAAACAACAATAAGTGTTGGTGAGGGCATGGGTAAAAATTTACACTCATACATTGCTGGTGGGACTGCAAATTGGTGCAGCCAATATGGAAACAGTATGGAGATTTCTTGGAAAATTGAAAATGGAACCACCACCAAAGGACTTAAAAAAAGCATACTATAGGAACACAGCCACATCAAAGTTTATAGCAATACAATTCACAATAGCTAAATTGTGGAACCAATATAGGTGTCCTTATATAGATGCATGGCTAAAAAGAATGTGGCATATATACACAATGGAATATTACTCAGCAATAAAAGAGAATAAAATCATGACATTTGCAGGTAGATGGATGGAGTCAGAGAAGATAATACTAAGTTAGCCAATCCCCAAAACCCAAATGCCAAATGTTTTCTTTGACATAAGGAGGCTGATTCATACTGGGATAGTGAGCAGGAACATGGGAGGAATAGATGAATTGTAGATAGGGCAGAGGGGTTGAAGGGGAAGGGAGGGGGCATGGGGTGATTAATGATGGTAAAATATGATGATCATTATTATCCAAAGTACAGGAATAAAGACAGGAATTGGTGTGAATATACTATGTATACAACCAGAGATATGAAAAACTGTACTCTATATATGTTATAAGAATTGTAATGCATTCTGCTGTCATATATAAATTAAAAAATTCCAAATGTATGCAATCTACTGGAATGTACAGTATTAAAACATTTTTGAAGCATACGGTGAATAGTTCAGCATGGACATCAATTTTACATGACAACAAAGTCTTTCTGCAACCAACAATATATCATATGTCCATATGTTATACATATACATACATGTTTAGCATATTTCATGTTATATATATATATATATATATATATATATATATATATATATATATATTCCATTAAGAAAAAAATTCTAATAACCCACATTTTAAGTATATAGGGTAAAATACAAAGCAGAAAATACTTCTTTGTAAACTGAGTTATAGAAAACAAAAATTGAAAAGAGAAAATGAAATTCTTAATTTTCTTAAGTGAATGGAAATGTGGATGCACAAATATTCTTAGATCATTATGTAAATATTACTCTAACTTTAAATTGTATCCCTAGAAATATAATTTAGCTTTCAAAAATTCTTGGGATTGCAAAACTGAATTGATTATATACATTTTTCTTAACTGTTGTAGTAAAATTCATTTTCAGTTTTCTCTTTTCTTAGTAGTGATATAGCTTATTTTTTTTCAAAAGGTAATGTTTCTTATACATACCTCCATATACTACATGTGTTTGTTGACAGTGAATGTCTATGTGTGTGTATATATACATAGGTTAACTATTTTAAAAATTCAAATATATATGTGTATATATATATATATATATATATATATATATATATATATATATATATATTAGAAACACCTGAGAATAGTAGACAAAAATTGCACAAAATCTTTGGGGAAAATATATGTATAAACTTGTCAATGTATCAATTTGACAATTAATTGGAATACATATTATTCAAAGAGTTTTTCTGCATTTCTATGGGTTGAATGTATTCTTCCCATATTCTCGGTTTTGCCAATGTGATTATATTAAGCTGTGAGTCCAGTAGTAAATGATGAGGTCATGAGCACTTCTCTTTTCATGAGAGCCTGGAAGTCCTTCTAAAAGAAGTCTAATACAGCATTCAGTCCTCACTTTCTTTTCCACCTTTGGCTATGTGAGGACCACAGTTCCTTCCCTACAGCAGATGCAGTCTTAAGGTGGGCTGGAGATGTGGCTCAAGCGGTAGAGCACTAGCCAACAAAGATGTTGTGTCCGCCGAGAACTAAAAAATAAAATATTAAAAATTCTCTCTCTCTCTCTCTCTCTCTCTCTCTCTCTCTCTCTCTCTCCTCTCTCACTCTCTCTAAAAAAAAAATGGTGCCATGTTGGAAGCAGAGAATAGCCCTCACCAGACAAATCAACATGCCAGACACTTGATCTTGAATTTCCAGGGTACAGAATTATGAGAAAATAAATTTCTGTTCCTTGTAAATTACCCAGTATGCAATATAGCAATGCAAACTGAGACATACATGAAAAAAGGAAAGACAATTGGCACAAAATAAACAACAAACAAATTGATAGCATTTCTCTGAAAGACTCACATTAATAATTAAATCGTTACAATTTTCAATTATCAATTCCAGAGTCAAGATTGCATTATTTTTCAGACAGGAAGGCTATTCCTGAGCTTTCTAATTGAAACATTTTCAGTTTGTCTGATTGATTGACAAGGCTAAGTGACTACATTTTCACTAGAATTCATCTCCTTTCCCCCACACGTTTATCAGGAGCTAGTCACACTTGCTTTGAGTTGTTTCTGTCTGTCACTACTGTAAATTCAACTGTATTAATCATTTTTATTATTTCTCAATCTCACAACTAGATAAAATTCTTAGAGTAAATGAGTGAGGGGGGAGGGAGCATGGCCGCCGAGGAGGAAGCAGCGACTCTAATGTCTCCGCACTAACGAGATCAAAAAGACCCTTTGGAACAGCGGCAGTCTTCACACTGAGGAACTTCTAGCAGAATTCCATGAAGAGGGGTCCTGCAGGGATCTGGGAGGTCTACTAGAAGTGTCGGTTTGTGGCCGCCGGGACTCGGGGCCTGGGGACTGTGGTACTTGCCGGAGTCAGGCCGTCGCCTCCCCGGCCCCGGGCGCCGCTGGAGCCGCGAGCCATAAAGACACGGACCGGGCCGAGGTGCGACTAGAAGCCGGGAACGCCGGGGGCGGAGAGAGCAACCAGGGCAGCGCCGGCTGTAGAAACCGCGGCGGAGAGAGGCGTGGGAGCTCGAGGCAGAGACACACCGTACAGAGCGAGCCAGCACCCCGCCATCATCCCGAAATAGCGAGAGGAGAAAGATGGCGGCGGGAAGTGAGTAAGCCCCTCCACGTTCCGTGCCCCGCACCACCGCCTCTGAAAAGGTGAGACAGACAGCTGCGACACAGCATTAAGCTATCCGGCTGAGGCGGCGGGTCAGCCCTTCTCATTCCCCGGAGGTGGATGCCTGCCGGGCCTTCGTGGGTAGCGGCCGCAGGGTCCAGGCGGGGCTTGGGTGACAGTGGGGACCCGCCCGTGGCGTTGGTTGCCCGGCAGGGGGAGGCGAACTGTAGCCGTTTGCGGAGGACACCACAGTGGCGGAGGGCTGGCGTGGCATGACTGCGGTGGAGGAGATAACTTCATTGAAGCCTGCTGCAGCAGGTGTGTGGTCTCCTGGTTCTCCCTCTCCACGCATCAGGGAAACCTTAAGAGCCCCTCCCAGCTCTCCTGAGAGTGCTACAGCCAGCCCGAGGGAGTCAGAGGTGGTGTGGGACTGCCGCTCCCAACAGGGCTGGCTGCTGAGGTCTCTTGCACCAGCTACGGGGGTGTGGCTACTGGAGGGCAAGCAAAATTCGCTGAGGATTCTCAGCACCAAGCTCTACAAGCTTAGGGTCTGAGGGAATGGCAATCTGGAGGAGTGAGCCCAGTCGTTCATGAAAACAGGGCTCCCGGGAGCAGCAGACCTGGCCTGTAGCCAGTATTGTAGTGAGAGGGGCCTGGCTAGAGGAAAAGTGGAAGTGTTTGGACACAAGAGGAGGCCCTAGGCACTCAGGATTGGAGACTCGCCCAGTCTGGGAGGAGCTGCTGCACAGTGATTGGTTCCCGCGTACTGACGGGAAAGACTTGACCTGGGGGGCACAGCGCCACCTAGTGGAAGAGAAGTTAATCAAACTCTAAGACGGCATTTGTTAGTCTTTTTTATTGTTTTGTTTTGTTTTGTTTTTTCTGATTGGGGTTTTTCTTTCATCTTCATTTTTCTATCTTGTTTTTTTCTTTCTTTTCTCTCTTTTTTTCTTCTTTCTCTTCTAATCTCAATTTTAATTTTTTTTAATTATTATTAATATTTTTTTAAATTTTTGTTCTTTTTTAGTTCCTATTTCTTTCTTCTGTTGTCTTTTCATTTTTCTTATCCCCCCTTCCTTGAATTCTACCTGCCTACTCTCATTCTCCTTAGTGACTTCTTCCCTTCCCTTCTAATACCTTTCCTCCCTAGCATCAAATAAATTTATAGGAATAAACAGTAACCCAGCAGTCAAGCAGAACAAGAAGCAACATGAGCAGCTTCAAGAAGCAAGGAAGAAGAGGAGTACAAGCAATGCAGGACAGCTTAAATATTCAGGAGGACCTAGAGTCATCAGAAAAATGGTCATATAAAGACCTCAAGGAACACCTTAGACAGATGGAATGGAACCTCAAAGAGGATACAAGACAGCAAATTCAAGCAGCGAAAGAACACATTGAGAATGAGTTACATAAACAGCTAAAAGAAGAAGTTAAGCATCTTTATAAGGAGATAGAGATTATAAAAAATAATCAAACAATAATTCTAGAAATGAAGGAAACGATAAACCAAATTAAAAACTCAATTGAGAGTATCACTAACAGAGTGGAACAAGTAGAAACCAGAACGTCAGATAATGAAGACAAAATATACCATCTTGAAAAGAGTCTAGCCAACTCAGAAAGGCTGGTAAAAAATCACGAGAAAATCATCCAAGAGTTATGCGATAACATGAAGAAACCAAACTTACGAGTCATCGGGATAGAGGAAGGTACAGAGATTCACACCAAGGGAATGAGAAACCTGCTGAATGAAATAATTACAGAAAACTTTCCAGAAATAAAAAAGGAAACAGATATACAAATTGAAGATGCATACAGGACACCGAGCACACAAAATCACAGCAGACCAACGCCAAGACACATTGTTATAAAGATATCCAATATACAGAACAAAGAGAAAATATTAAAAGCTACAAGAGAAAGGAGACAGATTACATTAAGGGGTAAACCAATACGGTTAACAACGGACTTTTCATCACAGACACTGAAAGCAAGAAGGTCATGGAACAATGTATTTCAAACACTGAAAGACAATGGATGCCAACCAAGAATTCTGTATCCAGCAAAATTAAGCTTCAGGTATGACAACGAAATAAAGATCTTTCATGATAAACAAAAGTTAAAAGAATTTGCAGCCAGAAAACCTGCATTGCAAAGCATTTTGAGCAAAACACTACACGAGGAAGAAATGAAAAACAATAACCAAAACCATCAGTGGGAAGTGCCTCAGTAAAGACAGAGGGCGAGGGGAAAGATAATCACGGAGAAACAAACTAAATATTTAAAAAAAAAAAAGGATAAACATTCAAACATGGATGGAAGTTCAAACCATATATCAATAGTAACTCTGAATGTTAACGGCCTAAACTCTCCAATAAAGCGACATAGGCTGGTATCATGGATTAAAAAGACAAATCCAACAATATGCTGCCTCCAGGAGACACATCTGATTGGAAAAGACATACACAGGCTGAAGGTGAAAGGATGGGAAAAAATATACCATGCACACAGTTCTCGTAAGCAAGCAGGAGTGGCCATCCTCATATCGAATAAAATCGACTTCAAGACTAAGTTAATCAAAAGGGATAAAGAAGGTCATTATATACTGTTAAAAGGATCCATTCACCAACAAGACATAACAATTATCAATATTTATGCACCAAACAATGGTGCTGCGACATTCATAAAACAAACTCTCCTCAAGTTCAAGAATCAAATAGACCACAACACAATAATTATGGGTGACTTCAACACACCTCTTTCACCGTTGGACAGATCCTCCAAACAAAAATTGAATAAAGAAACTATAGAACTCAATATCACAATCAACAACCTAGACTTAACTGACATATATAGAATATATCAACCATCATCAAATGGATATACTTTTTTCTCAGCAGCACATGGATCCTTCTCAAAAATAGACCATATATTATGCCATAGGGCAACCCTCAGTAAATATAAAGGGGTGGAGATAATACCATGCATTTTATCTGATCATAATGGAATGAAACTGGAAATCAATGATAAAAGAAGGAAGGAAAAATCCTACATCACATGGAAAATGAACAATATGTTACTGAATGATCAATGGGTTACAGAAGACATAAAGGAGGAAATTAAAAAATTCTTAGAGATAAATGAAAATACAGACACAACATATCGGAATCTATGGGACACAATGAAAGCAGTTTTAAGAGGAAAATTCATCGCCTGGTGGTCATTCCTCAAAAAAAGAAAAAAACAACAAATAAATGAGCTCACACTTCATCTCAAAGCCCTAGAAAAGGAATAGCAAAACAACAGCAAATGTAGCAGAAGGCTAGAAATAATTAAAATTAGAGCGGAAATCAATGAAATTGAAACAAAAGAAACTATTGAAAAAATTAACAAAACTAAAAGTTGGTTCTTCGAAAAAATAAATAAGATCGACAGACCTTTAGCCATGCTAACGAAGAGAAGAAGAGAGAGAACTCAAATTACTAACATACGGGATGAAAAAGGCAATATTACAACAGATCCTACAGAAATACAGAAGACAATTAGAAATTATTTTGAAAACCTATATTCCAACAAAATAGAAGATAGTGAAGACATCGATAAATTTCTTAAGTCATATGATTTGCCCAGACTGAGTCAGGAGGATACACACAATTTGAACAGACCAATATCAATGGATGAAATTGAAGAAGCCATCAAAAGACTACCAACCAAGAAAAGCCCAGGAACGGATGGATATACAGCGGAGTTTTACAAAACCTTTAAAGAAGAATTAAAACCAATACTTTTCAAGTTATTTCAGGAAATAGAAAAAGAGGGAGCTCTTCCAAACTCATTCTATGAGGCCAACATCACCCTGATTCCGAAACCAGACAAAGACACCTCAAAGAAAGAAAACTACAGACCAATATCTCTAATGAACCTAGATGCAAAAATCCTCAATAAAATTCTGGCGAATCGAATACAAAAACACATCAAAAAAATTGTGCACCATGACCAAGTAGGATTCAGCCCTGGGATGCAAGGATGGTTCAACATACGGAAATCAATAAATGTTATTCACCACATCAATAGACTTAAAGATAAGAACCATATGATCATCTCGATAGATGCAGAGAAAGCATTTGACAAAGTACAGCATCCCTTTATGTTCAAAACATTAGAAAAATTAGGGATAACAGGAACCTACCTTGACATTGTAAAAGCTATCTATGCTAAGCCTCAGGCTAGCATCATTCTGAATGGACAAAAGTTGAAGGCATTCCCTCTAAAATCCGGAACAAGACAGGGATGCCCTCTATCTCCACTTCTATTCAATATAGTTCTCGAAACACTGGCCAGAGCAATTAGACAGACGAAAGAAATTAAAGGCATAAAAATTGGAAAAGAAGAACTTAAATTATCACTATTTGCAGATGACATGATTCTATACCTAGAAGACCCAAAAGGGTCCACAAAGAAACTACTAGAACTAATAAATGAATTCAGCAAAGTGGCAGGATATAAAATCAACACGCATAAATCAAAGGCATTTCTGTATATCAGCGACAAAACTTCAGAAACGGAAATGAGGAAAAACACTCCATTCACGATATCCTCAAAAAAAATAAAATACTTGGGAATTAACCTAACAAAAGAGGTGAAAGATTTATATAATGAAAACTACAGAACCCTAAAGAGAGAAGTTGATGAAGATCTTAGAAGATGGAAAAACATACCCTGTTCATGGATAGGCAGAACTAACATCATCAAAATGGCGATATTACCAAAAGTTCTCTATAGGTTTAATGCAATGCCAATCAAAATCCCAACGGCATATCTTGTAGAAATTGACAAAGCAATCATGAAATTCATATGGAAAAATAAAAGACCCAGAATAGCAAAAGCAATTCTAAACAGGAAGTATGAATCAGGCGGTATAGCAATACCAGATTTCAAACTATATTACAAAGCAATAGTGACAAAAACAGCATGGTACTGGTATCAAAACAGGCGGATAGACCAATGGTTTAGAATAGAGGACACAGAGACTGATCCACAAAGTTACAACTATCTTATATTTGATAAAGGGGCTAAAAGCATGCAATGGAGGAAGGATAGCATCTTCAACAAATGGTGTTGGGAAAACTGGAAATCCATATGCAACAAAATGAAACTGAACCCCTTTCTCTCGCCATGCACAAAAGTTAACTCAAAATGGATCAAGTAACTTGATATCAAACCAGAGACTCTGCGTCTGATAGAAGACAAAGTTGGATCCGATCTACAAATTGTGGGGTCGGGCTCCAAATTCCTTAATAGGACACCCATAGCACAAGAGTTAACAACTAGAATCAACAAATGGGACTTAATTAAACTTAAAAGTTTTTTCTCAGCAAGAGAAACAATAAGAGAGGTAAACAGGGAGCCTACATCCTGGGAACAAATCTTTACTCCTCACACTTCAGATAGAGCCCTGATATCCAGAGTATACAAAGAACTCAAAAAATTAGATAATAAGGTAACAAATAACCCAATCAACAAATGGGCCAAGGACCTGAACAGACACTTCTCAGAGGAGGATATACAATCAATCAATAAGTACATGAAAAAATGCTCACCATCTCTAGCAGTCAGAGAAATGCATATCAAAACCACCCTAAGATACCATTTCACTCCAGTAAGATTGGCAGCCACTGTGAAGTCAAACAACAACAAGTGCTGGAGAGGTTGTGGAGAAAAGGGTACACTTGTACATTGCTGGTGGGACTGCAAATTGGTGCGGCCAATTTGGAAAGCAGTTTGGAGATTCCTGGGAAAGATGGGAATGGAACCACCATTTGACCCTGCTATTGCCCTTCTTGGACTATTCCCTGAAGACCTTAAAAGAGCATGCTACAGGGATACGGCCACATCGATGTTCATAGCAGCACAATTCACAATTGCTAGACTGTGGAACCAACCCAGATGCCCCTCAGTAGATGAATGGATAAAAAAAAATGTGGCATCTATACACAATGGAGTACTATGCAGCAATAAAAAATGACAAAATCATAGAATTTTCAGGGAAATGGATGGCACTAGAGCAGATTATGCTTAGTGAAGCTAGCCAATCCCTAAAAAACAAATACCAAATGTCTTCTTTGATATAATGAGAGCAACTATGAACAGAGCAGGGAGGAAGAGTAGGAAGAAAAGATTAACATTAAACAGAGACATGAGATGGGAGGGAAAGGGTGAGAAAAGGGAAATTGCATGGAAATGAAGGGAGACCCTCATTGCTATACAAAACTACATACAAGAGGTTGTGAGGGAATGGGAAAATAAACAAGGAGAGAAATGAATTACAGTAGATGGGGTAGAGAGAGAAGTTGGGAGGGGAGGGGAGGGGGGATAGTAGGGGATAGGAAAGGTAGCAGAATACAACAATGACCAATAGGACATTATGTAAAATTGTGGAAATGTAACCGATGTGACTCTGCAATCTGCATTTGGGGTAAAATTGGGAGTTCATAACCCACTTCAGTCCAATGTATGAAGTATGTTATGTCAAGAGCTTTGTAATGTTGTGAACAACCAATAAATAAATAAATAAATAAATAAATGAGTGAGAATATAATTATTATTTAACTGGAAACAAATAAGTTGATTACTTGATTGATTAACAACACTAACTATGAATAAGACACTTAACTTCCCATAACTTATCATTTCTCTTCTTAAATTACAAATGTTTTGTTGTATTATTTTTATTAAAATCACATGATTAAGCAACAGATTAAGCAACAGAAGAACATCTAAAGTTTATAGCTTACTGTTTATTAAATTCTTTCCTTTGTGGGTTTATATATCTGCTTTTTTCCCCCAGAATATGTAGTTTGGCTTTTGGAAATAATAAGTAGGGATATTTCTTTTTCTTTCATTTTCCTTAAGAATGGCAAATTTTGGCAGTAGATTATCTAATTATTGTAATTATCTAAATAATTGTTTTAGATTAAAAAAGATCATTTCACAATTTAGCTGAACAACTAAGTATTCTGATTAATCACTGCAATGACTTTTTCCAAAAGTTCTAGAATATTCAACTCATTGCCTAGTTCTAGAATATTTACCATATTCAGGGAGAGAAAACCAGAGCCAAAGGATAATAGCTAATTTGCTCTTAGTTTTGGTGAGTCAAGTTTTATTGGCACATAGCAACCTCATTTGTTTGCATTAATGTCCAGGACTGCTCCATAGTGGCCTATTGCACAGTTAAAAACAAAGCTACCTAGCATGCACAGGATACAAGACTTACCATGTGTTCCTTTATAGAAAGTTTTCTAACCGTGAATATATCATTGTTACCATGAATTAATTTGTTAAAAGTTTGTCAAAATTTTCAATAAAATTCTACTACAGTTAATAGAGAATGAAAGTAATAAAGACCATTAATTTGGAAGAGAATCTTCAAAATATTATATTTGGGCTAGAGGTACAGCCAGGTGGAGGAACATTTACCTATTGTGCAAAGTCTTCCAGTGCCAAAAAGAAAAAAGCTATATTTATAATATACAAACTCATAATCATGTTAACTTTATGAAACTCTTTTTTACAAAATTGAAATGCAATTTTATATATTGAAATAGCTAGATGTGTTTATTTTTACATGTGTTTATTTCATCCTGTTTAAAAATGTTTTAGTTTTTTAAAATTTTTATCTTAATTAACAGACCTTAAATTTTAATAACAGAGGAAGGTAATATTAAGATACAAAATTTTAATTATATCTAATATTAAATAATTTTATTAATAGTAGAGATATAAAAAGACAAGTTCTTTTTATAAAGTTTTTTGTTGAACAAATCATTATTGAAGTATAACATACCATAGAAGTAAATGTATAAATCAATAAGAATACTGTCAAATGATTTTTCAAAAATTGAACACACCAATATAACTAATACCAAAAATAAAACAAAAAAGTGAGAATACAACATTATCTTTTCCATTTTCATCATTTTCCCTTGGATTTCTTTCCAGTCATAAATATATTTGCTACATTTTAATCACATTCCTTACTTTTACACGTATACAAAAATGGAATTCATCATTTGTTAAGTCCTGAGGGCCATTGCCAAGTAGGAATGACGCATCAAAATTTCCTTGCCAGCATACCCCATGTTAAATGGACTTGCCTTGGAATTTCGCTGTTGACATTGCATGTGTGTTTGAGAAAGGTGACCCTGCTCAAGGACGAGGGTGGATCCAGGATTAGGGTGTATCCTGCAGGTTTGAGGAAGTATCCCGCTCCTTGGGTTTAGGGCGTTCCCGGTCTAAGACAAGTTTAAGGCGTTCCCAGTTTAAGACAATATGGGTTTTAGGGAAGTTCGAGGTTGAAGATTATTGCTGCTGGGAATAGGGTGTTCCTGCTACCTGAGTTCCCGTTGAGTTCTCGTGAGATTCAGAAAGTATTTGGAAAAAAGCCTCGTGGAGTAGGTGAATTGGGTGGCGGCAGAACTGGGATTTCCCCTGAACGTGTGTAGAGGCCAGTGTGAGTTCGGGAATAAATAATTGCTGTTTGAATCTACAAAGCTGTGTGGTGGCTCGTGATTCTGTGCCCAGCCAAGACATTGGCAGTTAAATATACTGATTATTTTAAATACTAAAATATGTGGGTCTTCAGATGACAAGTTTCATAAATTTTTTTCTGAATTACTATGCCAAAGATGGAAGAAATTGAAAAATCTAGATGATTACCATAAATTATTTTAACAATATACATGCAGAGAGCAGATATTCCCAAGCCCTTAAAAATAGTTGGGAAGAGAGGAAATAAGATAAATTATAATTTAAAACACAAATTTTTGCACAATTTGGACATAAATGCATCTAGTCAATCTTGTCACAAGTTTCTTATCAGATTGATTTTGTGCTCATGGGCCTACCTCTGCTGTTTCAAGTGCCTGTAGAATACAGTAACAAATCAACATCTAAATGCTTACATTGTGGCTCTTAACTGTTTCATAAGTTCCTATTTCTCCTTGTCTAACCTCTACTCCTTGATATTATCAACACATACAACTGAAATAAATCTGATTTAATATATACAGGAATCATTTTTGTGATACAGATTGCATGGTTTTATGTTGTATGTGAATTCAGTCTAACCCACAGCTACTAATTTCATAGTACTTTTGCAGCCATCATTTTTCACACATAGGACATAAATTAAAATTGACTTAATATGCTATTAAATTCACTGCAACTTTCTTACTTCCCTTAAATGACATGCTTCTGCCTTTTTAAATCATTTTATAGCTAAAACAGGATCTGTTTGAAATTTCATAATATCTGAAATTTTGAATGTTTGAAATTTCATAATATCTGATTCTTTGTATTTATTTATTATTTTTAGTGCTGAGGATTGAACCCAGGAGCACTTTACCACTGAGCTACATCCCCAGTTCTTGATATTGTTTTATTTTAAGAGAGGATCTTGCTGTATTGCTGAGGGTCTTGCTAAGTTGCTAGGTTGACCATGAACTTGTGATTCTCCTGCCTCAACAACTGAGTCATTTTTATTACAGTTGTGCTCCTCTGTGCCTGGCTCTGAAATATTCTTTGAGGAATATTTTAACCTCAGAAATATCACATATGGTGTTTGGTATACTATAAGTACTCAATAGCCTTTTGTTCAGTAGATCCTTTGGTTGCTTTCAAGCTAGTTAAATGTAGGAACTCAGCTTTGACTATTTTCATAGTTACTACAAGTAAAGTTGATTATGTGGTCTTGATTTGATTACTTTATGATATTATGAACAATAACAACTCACAATGAACCACCAAGTTATCTTGTAAATATCAACAAACTTCAACAATGTACTAAAGCCTATATGGAGCAAGAACTGGTAACTTAATATTGGAGGAAAAAAAATAAGTCAGAGGACTGAAAGCATCTGATTCAAGACTTTCCTATATAACAACAATGAGTAGGACAGTACTGTATTGGTGAAAATATTGACAGATGGATCAGTGAAGTAGAATAGAGAGCTCAAAAATCAAATACAAATAAGCACAGTCAAATGATTTTGACAATGAAGAAAATAACACAATTGGAGAAAGGATCATCTTTATAACAAAATTCTCTTTCAAAGAAAGGACACACTGCTCTAGAGAACAGTAGTGCAAAAATCAGGTTGCGATCTATATAATTGGAATTGTACAATGATTAAGAATAAATTCTACAAATTTGTCTTGACAGATTCAAGTAATGCGGTAGGTGGGTTATGAAAAATATGATGGGATATTTTTGAAAATGGAATAATCAGCATTTCTGATGGAAGGTAGAAAAGTGAACAATTTTTGCAATTTTTAAAAGGCATAAATAGGAAAATATTGAGAAATACCCATCTCTCATTGGCTATGTAATTTCTGAGAAAGTATATATGTATATATAACATCAGTGTAATAAATCAATAACTTTCCAACTGTTTGGAGATAAATCAATAACATTCTAATTACTTGGAGATCAGTCATTTTAAGAATAAATATCCTCAGTTATAATTTTCAGTGCCCTTAATTAAAATTTTTCGGGGGTACTGGAGATTGAATATAGGGGTGCCTAAACACAGATCCACAACTCCAGCCCTTTTAAAATATATTTTACTTGGAGACAGGGTCTCACTAAGTTTCTCAGTTCCTCACTAAGCTCTGGAGCTGGCTTTGAACTCTCAATCCTCCTGCCTCAGCTTCTAGAGCTACTGGGATTATAAGTGTGAGCCACCACACCCAGCAAATAGTTAATTTTTTACAGAATATAATAAAAAATTTGAAGAACGTGTAATGGATTTGACAACAGGATTTTATGGAATGCATGATTTTAGTAATATACTTAATTTGTAAAATAATAATGTTAATAATTTATTAATTTTCCCAAATATGGTGTCAAATCAGTTCTCTAAATTCAGAGAAATAAAGACAATATGGATACATGAGGTGAAAAGTTAACTCTCCTAGAAACAATTATATAAAACACCACTGAGGTTTTGTCCTGAGCTGATGTCATTCCCTCTACCTTCTGTTCTACTTAAAGACCCATGAATTTCTGCTAATATCTGGGATCTGAAGTGCCCCAGTGTCATGCTGAACAAGAAGTAAAACCAGTCCCAGGGTGAATTTCTAACCGGCGTAAAAGCCTGTTGTGAGAATATTTTGGAAAAAAAAACAATTCTTAAGCATTTGTGAACTTCAATTAATTTCCATGGACTTTTTCAGGTGTAGTAATTGAAAATATTAAAGTTTTTCAAATTGAGAAGTTCATGATCAAGCAAACTGTATCCAGATTGGCTTAAACAAGATAAAAATTTAAATAAGTAGTAGTTTTTTAATCATTTTTATGTTTGCAAACTCTTTAAAACTTGAACTAAAGATGTACAGAATCAGAAAATCTGGAAAGAAGCCAGAATAAGACTATTATTTTATAAGAACTAAGGAGAGACAAAGAAGCTGGCTTTTCACTACACATTCAGATTCTCAAAGGATATTGCTGTCATCTTGACAAAAGAGATATTCCCATCACACACACTTTTAGAGAATTTCAGCAAAATTCTGCTTTGGAGGTTGCTATCTGGGTTACAGAGACAGGAAATAAATCGAAAGTTTGAATATTAAGCTGACTGGCATAAAGAGGTTATCATAAATACATGCTGAAAAGCAGTGATGTCTCAACCTAGAGGCTTTATTAAGAAAAAAAAACCCACCACATAAAATGTTCTTAGGTTACTTTCTATATATCTTAGTTTGGCTGTCTATACCATGCCTGCAAAAGTATATGCATGTTTGTGTGTACACACCTGTACATACTTGTTAAGTACCTGCATAATACTAATGTAATTTTACATTATAAAGTAATGTCTGTTTTTAAAAGATTTTTCACACATTTAACCTTAGACATATGTTTTGACTTTTTTTTTTCTAAAATATCTCAGGACACTTTTTTGTTCTTTATGCACTGAGTCTATTCATCTAGTGTGAACCTAGAAAAGTACCTTAAAATGAATAGAAAAAGAGACTATACTGACCCATACGTTTTGACATTTTATAAATTTAACTCAAATTAGCATTGTCAGTTGAAATGTACCATGGGCCATATCTGTTTGGATGTGTCTCATTGACACCAAGAAGCAAAAATTTATTGCCTTACTTTGGTGGTATCAATATAGAGGGACAAGGTTCAGTTGTCCTTTGCCCACATAAAAGAGATGGCACAAGTTATGTTTAATCATTCTTGATTTGTCAAAAGCCTTCTATTCAAAAGTTCTCCTTTATCCCTAAATTTGCTACTGGTAATATATAATAACAAACAATCTGTGAAGTAGAATAGGTAGCATTTACCAACATTTGAAATTACCTCAATTCTTTAGTAAATTAATCATAACTTATATAAGCCAATTATTTTGTTTTGGCAGAGAGTAAGTTGTTTTTTTTTTTTCTATTACTATTGGTTTCATTGGCTAGAAGCAAATAAAAACCTCAAACTGTGATTCTATGCTATGTTACCTATAAATAACCAAGGTTAACAAACTTACTACAGTTAAAAAAAAATGCTTGAAAATACACTAAAAAGCCAGATGTGGTGGCGCACCCCTGATATGTCAGCTCTCCGGAGGATTGCTTGAGGCCATGAGTTCAAGAGCAAACTAGGCAACATAGCAAGAGCACAGCTCAAAAATGATGATTATAAGTTAATATAAGTTTATGTTAATAATAATGCTTATTATTTACAACAACTAGTTTTGAATGGGGGGACGACAAACTAAACATCAAGTTAATTTTTAAAACAGTTTTCTATTCTAAGGATAGTTTCTCATATTCAGTGTCTTATCTATGAAACAATTATATTGCTATGATTTATTTTCACTTGTATCACGTTTTTAATTTATTTTCTTTAGATATTTTAGTTTTCCAGAACAGTTCTTTTTAGGTTTACAGAAAACTTTGAGGAGGAAGTGTAAAACATCCTAATACACTTCCTGACCCACCACAAACATAATTCCCTAATCAATATTTTTCATTAGTTTATTATAACTGATGAGTCAGCACTGATACAATATTTTAAAATAAAGTTCACAGTTCACATAAACATTCACTCTTTATTTTGCACATTTTGTTGGTTGTGACAAATATATAATGATATGTACCCGCTATTATATCACTTGTAATCTTTGCACTATCCTAAAAATCATGTTTTATTATTCATTTATCTTTCCCACCAAGCCCTATCAACCAATGAATTTGTTAATTTCTCTATAGTTTAACCTTTCCCAGAGTATTATAGAGTTGAAATCATAAGGTATGTGTCATTTTCTGATGGGTCTGTTCAACTAATAATATGCAATTTAAGTTCTTAATAACTTTTTATGGCTGAATAGCATCTCTTTTTATTACTGGACAGCAATTTCATCATCTGAAACTTCCACATTCCCCTTTTACATTCACATACAGAAGTACATATTGATTTCAAGGTTTAGCAATAATGAATAAGGTTGTGCAAGTATTTGTGCATTTATAAGATTTGAACCCCTTTGGGTAAATACCAGGGACATAATTGCAGTATCTTAGAGTAAGAGTATATTTAGTTTTATAAGAAAACACCAACTTTCCTCTCAAGTGTCTACCTATACCAATTTGCATTTCTGCCAGCAACAAATGAGAGTCCTATTGCTCACTAGTTTGTAATTGTCGAAGTTCTGAATTTTAGTCCTTCTTATGAGTGCCTGTTTATTGTTTAATTTGTAATTCCCTAATGACATATAATATTGAGCAACTTTTATATGTATCTTTATAATGCATACATCTTCTTTGGTGAGATATTTGTATAGATCCGTGGCTTATTATTTCAGCTGTTTGTTTCTTTTGTCAAATTTCAAAGTTCTTTGTATTTCAATATTTTGCAAATACATTGTACCTTGTCTGACAAGCATTGACTAACCAAAATATAGGTCAGCCTTTCTCTATCCTCTATGAACTAATGGCATATCTCTCTGGTTGAATGTCATACTATGTATTATTTTTCTTCTTGAGCATAGAAACAACTTAAGAAACAAAATTAAGTTTTAATTCATACTTTTTTCCCTTTGACTTTATGTCATTTTACATCAGTGTTTTCTCTGTATAATTCTGAGCTCCTAGATAGAAAGTGTCATGTCAATTTAGCTTGATTTTTATTATTTTTTTTTACAATATTTAATAATTTATTACAAAATCATTTCAAAAATCAATTATGTTTGCTTTCCTTTCCAAACTATTGTACCTAGTATTGAAGTGATTTAAATATCTTCTAGTAATGGTGTTTGGAAAGTATGCTAAGATAGTTTTAAGTTCACAGGGGAAGTATCAAGAATGTTCTATTTTGTGATTTTTTTTCTTTTGTTTTAATGATAAAATTGGAAAACTAGAAACTAGGTTCAGTGTTTATATTACAGTATACAAATATTTGTGGATACCTTGAGAATGTTAGAAGAAATGAAAACCCATTTCTCCATCTTGTCCTATATTACATAGTTAATAATTGATTTATTTTACTGAATATCTTCTTCTTCTAAAATGTATAAAACACTTGAAAGAGAGATCTGCTTATCATATATACAGTGTGGGTCCCAGTTGGTTTATCTACTTATCTTATCCAATAACCATACTTTTCTTGATGTGTCTTTCAAATCTTTGAACATAAGTAAAGCAAAGCCTGAACTGATTAATATTTGAATGAATGATGAATCCTTATTAGCTAACTAAGAGCAACACTATTTGAGAATATAAATGTTGAGGAGGAAATAATGAAAGGATAATTTGGATTTGGATGAGATGTGGTAGAGCACAATATGAAAGCACTAAAATCATCCCCAACCTAAACAACAATTAAAACCAATAAGTATGTTTTTGCTTTTTTATAGTAGTATAGACCACTACCTGCTCAATAAATGCTTTTTAAAGATAGTTTGAATCAAAATGGAAATCTCAAATTCTGTACATTGTATTGATAAATATAACTTTGTATGTAGTATTATGTAATAAAAATGAGGATGCAAAAGAAGTAACACTGAATTTTGTGGAGTAGAATTTTAAAAATATGAGTTTGCTTTGTTGTAAAAGCTTTGGGAGATTTCAGATCCTGTCGCCATGTGAAGTGAGCAGGTGTTTTCTCTTTCTCTTTTACCTTTAGTTATCTAACAAAATACAGAAGATAAAGCCATCACTTTAAGGTATATTATAAGAATATTTCATTTGAATAACAATTAAATAATTTAGAGAGAAATTATATATTTGGACAAATTTTGGAAGATTTTTTTTCTGATAGCTGTTAAAATTTCTTAAATTATACAAAGTAGTATCTATAAATGCTAAATGCTCTCAACAATGCCTTCAGTATACAACTAATTTTCTTGTGATTCCACTAAGGCATCTTGTCAGTCTTCTTAATTTGAACATATTCCAAAGAACATCTGGGAAATTAAATGTAGTAAATGAAAAAACAGTTTTGAACACAGCTGAAGGGAGCAGAACTCTGTCTTGCCTAGGAAGTTCACCACTCCGAAATAATTCCTTTGTTTAAATTATTCAAAACACTAAACCATGGATTATTAAACACATTCTGTAGGGCACTACATAAAAGTCATTCTAAATGGTAGGAATTGCCACAGTCCGGCTGCAGCAAAATAACCGGGGGATGACAAGGAACTTGTGTACATTGATACAGCAGGAGTGGGAGCCTTTATTGTGGGACAGGAGAGGTATTTATACATTCCACACAGCTTATCTCAATTAGCATAAACTAGATACAGCAGTCAACCAATAAGGAATCTCCACACTTAATGGCTCGCTCCCTCTGGCATTTGGTCAGGTGCAATCCAGACTTGTTTATGGACTCTAACATTTTTCTGGCAAAATGCCAGGTGCCATCCTGACTTGTTTACAGACTCTAAGGAGGAGAAATAATGCTACCTTCAACGTACCAGTCTATAAATTCCAACTAAGTTAGCAAACTATTACATGACTTGGGAAACGTGAATTCATGCTAGAGCAAATGAGTTATCTCCTTTTCACACTCATGTTTCAGAGAAAGCTAGTGAGACATGACCATAAGTAAGCAAGTGCAGGATTCATTGTCTGAGATTTGCCAGATATTCTGAGAAACAGAGATAAGAAATAAAATCAGAATTTAAAAGAGACTCCCTATAGAGCTTGTTAGGTTTTTTGTTTTTATAATTTAATGGAAATTATTTTGCTTTATTGGAATTCTGTTGTCACTAGAGTTTTCATTTTGGTGGTGATTTTTATTTATTTTTTATGGACATATTGTTTTTTTTTCTTTTTTTATTTATATGTAACAGCAAAGTGTATTACAATTCTTATTACAAAATCACAATTTTTTTTTTTTTTTTGCTATTGTGGGGATCTGACTTGGGGTTTCTCACAAGCTAGGCAAATGTTCTACCACTGAGTCACATCCCCAATACCAGTCCCTTCCTTCCAATAATGCAAACTAGTAAACTTTTAAATTTGGCCACTAGTGCTAAGCAAAATAAAAATTTGCAAGTGTATAAAATAGTTCCAGCATCAGCTGGGAGTACACAGAAGAAAACAACCTTATCCCAGGTTTTAACTATTTCACATATAGTCAGACAGTAATTCTTAGCAGAAATATTTTTTAGTTGTAACATTTGTAGAGATGACTTTGTAAAAGTAAAATAGGTTTTTTTTCGTTGAGCTACTTTTGGTTTTTATATCCTGTTTGCTTATGATATAGAGAAGTATCATTCTTATTTTTTTTTTTAATTAGCAATGCAAAACTAAATGTTTTCCAAAAAAATGCTTAAACCATGAATTTCCCAATATAAAATTCAATCAAAACCTTTGAGCATAGAAATCATTAGCAAAAATGGTATACTTTGATATATAATATAATTTTGTATTCTCATTTGTGTTTTTGTTATATCTTTTTTCTTTCCTTTTTTTTTTTTTTTTTTTTTTTTTTTTTTTTTTTTGGTAATAGGGATTGAACCCAGATGCACTGAACCACTGGGAGCCACATCACATCATTTTTATTTTTTGTTATGGGTCAGGATCTTGCTAAATTGCTTATGGCCTTGCTAAGTTACTAAGGCTTTGTTTGAACTTGTGATCCTCCTGCTTCAGGCTCCCAAGCCACTGAAATTACAGGTGTGTACCACTGTTTCTGGTTCCTTATTGTATATTCAAAGACAAATAAGCAAAATTAAATGAAACTCTTAATTTCACTTGCTTATACCTTCTGATTTACCATCTGTTTTTTTTTTTTTTTTCCAAAGTCCTGTCTACCAAAAATGGGCTCAATTTTTTCTGTCACATATTCCACATCTGTGATATCAGGAATATAGAAAAATAAAATAAAATATATGGTTGAAGATCCAAAGAAGATCCATTTTCATTTCATTAATAATATAGCCTCAAAAATATATCATAACTGCTCATACCCAAATAAAATTTGTCCTTTTCTGTGTCAAAAACCTGGCACAGTATCTATCATTATCTAAAATGTTGTGATATATCAAGATATCTGATTACTCCACCTTTAACACTTTCCAGATCACATTAAATGCAGAATCTTTTTCACTTTAAATATTAGTTGCCTGCAATATTTTCATCTGTTTTTATGTTCACCGCAACACAAAAATTACTTTAAAAATAATTTTACTTATTTGCAAAATGAAGACTTTTTGCCTAACAGTGATTCAGATATATCTTAAGCAAAAGCAGTAGCAGCTAGGAATGAAATTCAGTCATGGAGTGCTTGCCTAGCATGCACGAGGCGCTGGGTTTAATCCCTAGGAATGTAAAAATAAACAAGAACAAAAAAGCAATAGCTTCTTTGAAGATCTACTACATTTGCATAATTATAATTCATTGAAATAAACAACTTTTTTCCTTAAAAAAATCATGGCACATATTGACAAGTCCAGCCACTCAGGAAGCTGGGGCAAAAGGACTTGCTGGAGCAACTTAGCAAGAATGTATCTCCAAATAAAACTTTAAAAAGGCCTGGAGACATGTGTCAGTGAGAGGTTATTTGCATAACATGTATGAGGCCCTGAGTTCAGTTTCTAGTACTAGGGGGGAAAAAAGAAAAAGCAGAGAAATAAAACAAACCACATTTCATATAAGTATTAGAAATGATATTTTGAAAGATAAAACATTAAAAAACATTATTTTGGAAGGAAGAAAAAATAAATAAAATCTAATAAATGTGGGACATGTGGTGAAACAATGTGGATCCTCCTTTGGAAAATAGCCAAAGATCTGGGAGAGATCTGAGCACACAGCTGGCAGATAAGAATGTAAGAACAAGTGCTAGTATTTGAATGCTGGCTTTGACACTTCCTAGATCTATAGCCTTGAAAAACTTATGCAAACTTTACTGCTCCATCTTCTTAACTGTACAATGGAGACAATAACAGTCCCATTTTGTTGTTAGAAAGATTTCAAAAGTTAGTAATTGAAATATGTCTATGTGCTTATGTAGAAACACCTGTAGCGTCAGCACAATGTATAGCATACAGTAAAAATATCAACAAATAGACTTGAACTCATGCCCAAGAACACTACATATACCAAGTATATAATTTTTCTAGTAATTTGTATGTTAAATAAGAATGTCAGTTTTTTTGCATCCTACTTTAATTAAAAATCTTAAAATTCTTAAAATTTATATCAAAATGTGGTTATAAAATCAAGGAATAAGGATACAGAAAATTAGGACTTATTTTTATTCTCAAATATTTCAAAATAATAATAAAACCTATTAGTCAAGAAAAAATCATCTTTCTCCTTCTGAAGAGGTACAAGAGAGCAATCCTAAAAAGAAAATAAATTAGGACTCTATTATTAAATTACAAATGAGGACTAGGGCTAGATCTTAGGAGAGCGTTATATTAAATTTGTAGACATAAATATACTCAGAAAAATGATCACATGGCAAATGCCTAAATTACTATACTTCATGCTTTTTTCTGTTTTTAACACTATATTAATCTTATAATTATTAGGATTTGAGATAATAATGTCACTTGTATAGTTTACATCTTTATCTGTGATTGGCTCTGTTATAAGATAAAGGCCTGCTGTGTGGAGCTGAGGCAGCCATGGTGGTCCTTTCTTATTCTAGTTCTTGTGATCATGTCAAACAGTTTATTAGAAGTAATAGAAAAAGGGAATAGGGAAGACTCTTCAGGAAGATAGTGGGTCCTCTCAGAGAAGAGAAAGATGGTATACCCTTCCTGTGTCCAGTTTTATTGAGAGTCTTAGAAAGTTTCCATAGAGTCCTGCCCAGGTCTACCTTTGACTTTTGATTGACAACAGGATGATGAATGGAAATGACAACTCTAGATCACTGTGGCCCATGCTGACACGTAATGTGGTAACTTTTGTTTTTTTTTTGTTTTTTTTTCCTGCATTTTGGACCTTGCATTTTTCCTGTGGATTACATGTTATTTGCTGATGAATCTAATATGCCCTGTTAACTTGAGCCAAGTAGAACTGTAAGCAAATAACTCTTTAAAAGAAAGCTTGTGGGCATCAGGACAGTGGGCCCAGAGACAGTGAGAGGCTAGGGCAATGTACAGCATAAGAACTGTATGGGATGTCTCTGCCTCAAAGTAAAGAGGTACTGCTAACAAAGTTGGAGATTTTAGGAAAACGGAATCTCCTGTTTTTTACCTCAACACCTTTCCCCCTTAATCAGTTTATTACCCTTTTAATAGCCCTCAGCAAGCTTTCTCTTGAGGGTCTTGGTGTTTTGGTTGCCAGGGTTATTGGAGATTGCAGCATAGTTTCCATGGTAAGGGAGGGTCCAGGCATGATTTTGAACCAGTAGTTTTTCTTTAGGGGATGTAATTATGGCTGGAGAAGGTTTTAATATGCCAAGCCCCAATCTTCCAGGCACTTATCTGTCAGATAAGGGTCCCTGTGGTTTTTAGTCACCCTGCTCACCCACTCATGGCTGACTAGCTACTTAACATAACTATTGGAAATCTAGTTTATTATCTTTTGTATTAACTCAGTATTTTAGTTGTAAAATCAACTGTGTTTAACATAAGCAAAACAGGAATTCATAGAGAATGGTTTGAATAATCCTCAATATTGAAGAAAAAGTGCCTAGAGAACCAACTTAAAGAGCTGAACACCAGGAACTCAAAATTGGAGAGACAAATATCAGAAGTATAGAGACTCACCACAACTGCTACTCTGGTGACCATCATGAACTTTGAACACTGGTGACAGAATTGCTAACAGGGCAATATGTTCTAAGCTACTTTTGCTTTCTGGGACACAGAAGGTATATCTTATAAGTCATGTTCAAGTCATAGGCCATAATATAACTGCCAAGGTTAAAAAGAACCAGCATCTAAATTTTCCAGCATCCACAATGCAAGCTGGGCATTGTGTGTATTCTGGTAACATGAGTTTAAGTGCTGAGTGACAAAAACCAATAATTATATACTACATCTAACATGGTGAGGTTTTTCAAAGAGGACATATTCCAAAGATAGGCAGATTAAGCTTGCTCCCAGAGTGGGAATTAATTCTGGTGTAGTAGTTTACAAAGTACTAAAAGCTTATGACTAACTTTTCTCACATGAGGACAAGATTTAAAGATAGTACAGAGCATGGGAGAGTTTGTTGGGAGAAATAAATGAGATAATTTATCTAGAAGTGTGAGACTCATAATGTATATTAGTTAACATCTCCAATCCACTTTCCTTGGCCTTTCACAACAACAACAACAACAACCAAAAGGCTTGATATTGTGAATTCTACATGTGCAAACTGTATTGAAACTTTATGTTTTACATCTTTCGTTGACATTAATAAAACACTTCAAGCCGATGTGGGTGGAAATTCCTTCCTGTTGAAAAGAGAACAAAACCTTCAACAAGGAGCAGCTGGAGACAAACATTGGAGAGAAGAAAAGAAGAAAACGCTCTCTGGCTTAATCATTTAAATCACAGATTAAGTAAACACAATAGCATAGAAATTGCAAGGAATTTATAATGTGTGACTATAGTGGCAAGCTCACAAATCTTCTTATTGGATGCAACAGTGGAAATGAACCAAAGGAACACAATCTTATATCTCCTGAGACAAATAAAGGATTTATAAGCAAATATGTTATCGTGTTCTCTGCAATGAAATATAAGTATCAACTTAATGATAATAAATTTTAATGAGTTACTATCTTTTAAATATTTTTGAGATTTCACCATATAGGCAACCAAACTACTTATATTTTTAAAACACGTTTGTCCCCTACTATCACCTAACAGCTTAACATATAAAAAAGCTAAAGCCAAATGCTCCAGGAATCAGGCCCATCATATGGTAGAACTGGAAAAAGAACGGAAGACTATCTTTTGAAACTGAGTTTTTTCTATGACACTGACTCTGAGGTGGAAAAAAAAAAAAAAAAGAAAGTAGGAACTTTAAATTCTTGGCTGCTGCTACCACAGGCTGATATTACTTTAAAGTTTTCAAGTTAATGGTTCAAAGGATCACAAGCTCTCCATCTGTCAACATGAAGTCAAGCTGCATTTAATGATGAATATATGATACCTCGCTGATATAAAAGTTTCATCTGAGTGTCTCCCTGGTTAATTAGTGCAGCAGGGCATGGACAATACTCTGGAGAGAAACTTTTGCTATATATCATAAGATGGGGTTATCTCTACTTCAAAATGCATCAGTACCTCTGCATTATTAAAATTTTATTTATGAATGTGTGAACTTTTATTTATTAATTATCTATTTATTCCTTATTCTAGTAATAACTTAGGAGTTCTGCCTTACAAGGCAATGTGATAAAGTGTTTTATGGAAGACTTTATACTCTGCTACTATTGGAGATATTTTTAAGAGAAAATGGATGAGGTTCATATCCTTTATTAGCTAGGGGTCATGAAAACTTCATGTGATAGATGATTTCTACTTTTACATAAGGGTGGAGATGATGATAATGACATTGATAATGATGATAAAGATGATGATAATTTTACAGTTTCAATTGAGGAAAAACTTAAAAATATTCAGGTCTATGAAAGATGTAAATTTGTAGTATGTTTGTAACAACAGGTTTAACTTTCAGGGAGCATCATTAACCCCACTATTTGTTTTGAATACAATCTCATATAATACATCTGAAAGGTGTGGGACTGTGCATATGCTTTTGAGATGCTAAATACCTGAACAGAATGATTAACTCTGATATGGAGTATTAGAAGGACAGTAGTAGTACTTAGGCAATCTTGCAAATGACTTTGTACTTTGACTAAAACATTAAAACTTGAGACCTAATGATGCTGAATCTACATTCTAGAGTTTATTTTGTTGGGTCTTGCAGTTAATAAAAATGTGTTCTTTCCTTTCCACCCCATTCCTCCTGTTGTATTCTCTGTCAAGATAGGAAAATAGGATAGGAAAAAAAATTATATATATATATATATATATATATATATATATATATATATATATAATTTGCAATATGAGTACAGACCTATGTCTATATATCACTCCTGAAATAATTTCATAATCATGGAAAGAGATTAATGAAAACGTTTTCATATTTTTGAGTAGATAATGAAATATTCTAAGTATTTTGAATTTAGTTACAATTTAAGAAAACAAATTCAACATTGACATCAAAACATTGTAAAGCTTACACACAAAAAAATCACAAGTAAATAAAATTTTAATTTACAAATTTATTAAAATGTATGGTATTCCTCTGTGGTAAAGGACTTGTCTAGCATGATTCTGGTCCTGGCTTCAATGACAAGGATGAGAATAAAAGAAAGATTAGAAAAAAAGAAGAAAAATAATACATCATGACTCAGATTTGTTCCATGAAGAGAAATGTCATTTGAATATTAAGAAATATAAATTATAATGTGTAATCTCATAATCTAAGAAAAATTAGTAAATGCATATTGAAGGATACTTAATATACAAAAGATTTGTATTACTTGTATGTATATCAGCACCACTAACTGAATGAGCTTTAACAGTATAAATTTAACAGTAGAAATTCTTACATTGTTGAAAGCTGAAAGCATGAAATCTAGGTGCTGGCACACTTGTTTCCTTCTAAAGACTGTGCAGAAAGTGTCGACTGCAGGCCTCACTTCTTGACAAGAAGATAGCTATCTTCTCCCTGTGTCCTTCCACATTCTTCTTTGTGTGTCTCTGTGCCCAAATGATCCCATTCTAAAAGAGCACCAATTACTGGATTGAGGCCCATGCTAATGACCTCATTTTAATTTGGTTATTTAAGACTATAATGTATCTTATTATGCATGGAGGTGCCGCAGTCTGGCTGGGCACAAATCACGAGCCAATGAAGCAGGAACAAACTTTATTTCTGAACTCCACCAGCACACTCCACACTGGCTCCCTAGGAACTCTCCCAAACCCCACCCATGCGGCTCCTCTCCGGACACCCCCCACACCAACCACCTCTGGCATTTCCCCATCCAATGGGAACTCTCCGGGAATCCCAGGGAGAACTCCAAAGTAGCAGGCAGAGGGGGACAACAGGGGTCTAATATACACAGCTTAACATAACTATTATCATCTCAATGGCTTTCTGGCCACCTCTCAACCACTCCATTCTGGCAAAAATGCCATGCGTCATTCGGATTCGCTATGGCTCTCAGCATGGAGGGGAATGATTCAATTAATAACAACTTTGAAGAACAAGTGAAAAATCCAAAACAAAATACAAAATAAATAAGATCTACACAAAAATATAATAAGATGATATTTAAAATTCTGGATGGTAGAAAAGAAATATCATAAGTAAATGCCAAGGGACAAACAATGTCACTGATAGAAATCACCTAATAAATGAAAAGACAAGAACTAAGCACTCAATGGAAAAAATATCCAACGATGAGATAAGACGCATCATACCTGAAATTGTATGAACAAATATGAGAAGTTAATAAGAAATACCATATCATTTTTCATTTATTAGATTGGTCAAAATTTTGACAGCATTCTCTATTAGTATGATTGTGGAGGAAAGATTATTTATTGTAGTCTAAATGCAAAATTGAAGATGCCAAACAGATATGGCAAAATAGGCAAGATATAAATAAACATTTATCCATTGATCCAGTAATCCTAGACCTAGAAATTGAGCCAAAAAATATTTGGCAAATATATGAAAATCATACATACAAGATTGATTTGTATGAAAATTTTTTAACCAAGATATTGAAATGATTCTAGTATCCATCAGAGAACAGTGTTTAATGACAAACTTAGAAAAAATCATGGACTCCATTTATTAGTCTTATTTTAAATAATTTGGTCAGAAGTCTTTTCTCAATTGTTAGCATCCTGCCTTAAGTATCAATCCATTTCTTAGTTTTCTGGCAAAATAGAGTCATTACAAAAACAATCTAAAAACTTCCTGGATGTAAATGTGTGAATAAGTGAATGGGAACATGGATGATGGACATTAGGTGGAGATGGTGGGCTGAGAGAGAGTAAATCACCAGAAGCAATCCTTTACTAAAGTACCAGAAACTGATGAAAAAAATGCCTCATCAACCCATCTTTCAACAAATTTGTTCTGGGTATCATTTGTATTTTTCAGGAATCCTAAAACATGTAGTCCACAGCAGAAGCACTATTAATATCTCTTATTTGGATTTTTCTCCTTCCTCTCTCACTTTGTCTTGTATTCCTCCTGTTGCCTTTGATTACCTCACAAATAAATCACCAGAACCCAAGTCATTGTCTCAGATTCTAAATTACAGGTAATGCAAAATAAGGTGTTAGGGAGCTTATAATAGTGAGGTCAGGCTATCACTACAAAACTGTGCTAATCATTTTTTACCATTACTAAATCTGGAATAATCAGATATCAATGTATATGTAAAAAAATGTTCATTTTAGAGCAATATCAAAGAAATATTCTTGCTCCACTCACTTCATATCCAAATAAATGATAGCCAAGACTTTAGATCTTTTTTTTTTTTTCCATACCAGTATATTAACAAAACCACAATACAGAAAACCAACAATCTAAGAGGGAGGGTATTCTGTAAGATGGGTGACCTGATTTTTTTTCAATGTAAAATTGAAAAAATAATAAAAGAAGAAAGATTGTGCTGGGTTGAAAACAGTTTGAGAATCATGGTAACCAAATTCAATGAGTAAACATTATTTGGATTCTTATTTAAACCATAATAAAAAAAAAAAAAAAAACAGTGTTGGGCTGGGGTTGTGGCTCAGCAGTAGAGTGCTTGCCTAGCATGTGTGAGGCCCTGGGTTTGATCCTCAGCACCACATATAAATAAGTAAATAAAATAAAGTTTGGGTTTTTTTAAAAAAAAAAACAGTGTTTAAATAAAAATGGAAATTTGACACTTTTGGAATGATAATGACACTGTATTATAAATGAAAATATGCATATTAAAGAAATTGAGATGTTGTTGTATTTCAAATATACATATCAAAATGAAAAGGATAATTTTAGTTTTTTTCAAAATAACTCAAAAATCTAACAAACAAATAATAAAAGGGTGAAAAAGATGAGTCAAATGTGAAAAGCTTAATAATTCTTGGGATATGGGTTATGAAGATGAGAAGGCATGTGATATTCTTTTCTTTGATTTTGTTTGCATTTGAAGGTTCTCATAATAATTTAAAATGAAAAACTAAATTATGATTGCAGAATCACGTCCTGCATTTGGGGTAAAATTGGGGGTTCATAACCCACTTCAATCTAATGTATGAAGTATGATATGTCAAGAGCTTTGTAATGTTGTGAACAACCAATAAAAATTATAAAAAAAAAACTAAATTATGTTCCTGCTTCAGAGAAAGTAAAATTAAGCAGATATGGTGAGAAAATTTGGATGGAAAGAGTTCCCTCATTCAAGATGAGAGACATATTTCCAGAAGTATGAGGGATTCCAAATATGAAAAAATAGAAATAATACACAGGTCCAGTCTACTAGGAGGGTACTGATACTCACTCTGATAGAGTGGCAGGTGTTGAAATTGTGTTACAGTGAAGTGATGATCAGGGTGCAGAATGCAAACAGTTTTTTATTCTTATTAAAATGAGAATACTATATGCTGGTGAATAGCCAAAGTGGGAGATAGGGCAAATAAATAATATTTTTTAAAATAAAAATGGTACTTATTTCATAGCTCTTGAAATATTAAAAATTTTATCTGCCTCTGCAAAATACATTAAAGTCTACTTAAAAAAAATCTTACTGAGATGAATTTTGCTTATCATTCCCCTGTCATTATTTTCATGAAACGGAGATACATACACATGTATGTGTGTAAAAATCACCAAGCTGTGGACCATGAAAACCTAGGGTTTAACCTTAGGCAAAGTCATCTCTCCAAGCAGTGAACTTTTCACAATAAAATGACACTGTTAGGAATGTAGATGCTGCATGTCAGGATGTTTTGCCATTATAATCAGCTTTCTCCTAAATATAGGGGAATAAATAAACTAAGATGAAAAGCTGAATTTTATCACTCCCTTATGGAGCAGGTAATAGTAATGGTAATAATAATGATTATTATTATACTAAAAGAACTAATAAGTGGTATAAGAGTTTGAGATATTTTGATTTAAATATTACTTAATATAATATTTTATAATAGCATGATAAGATGGTAATAAAACTCCATAAGCATAAAATGACTTATGAAATCACCAGCGAACTATTAGACAAACCTTATTTCAACAGTTTTGCCCATCAGTCCATTATGTGTATGCAGAGAAAATAAGATGCACTCCTTGAAACTGGAGCTAATAGATGGTCAAGGAATTGTTTAGGGAAAGAATATGAATAGTTAGTCCTACATATCTTCAAAGAAACTAGGTCAGATTAGTGAGTAATTCTTTGAAAATGTACTCAACACTTGTCCTTAGATACTTGCAATATTAAAACAATGAGAAACCACTATACCTTATTAGAATGGCTAACATTCAGAAGACTGGCAATATTAAATGCTGGTGAGGATGCATAACTATGGGAATTCTCATTGATATCTGAATGAAATACAAAATGGAACTGCCACTTTGAAAGAGAGCTTAGCATTTTTGATAAAATCTAAATATATGCCTATCATACAATTTAACAATAATGTGTCTAGATATTTATCAGACTAAGTTGATGACTTATGTCCACATATCATCTAAGTGCAAATATTAATAGTAGCTTTATTTATGTGTCAGAATTTGAAAGCCCCAAGGTGTCCTTTATGAATGATAAAGAAACTGTGGCACATATATGCAGCAAGGTATTTATTGTTCATCAATAGAAATAAATCAGTTATCAGGCCATACAAGTCATGGAGGCATTTTAAATGTATATTGTTAAGTGAAAGAAGCCAAACTCAAAACCTGACAAGTTGTTGTATATAACTGTGCCATTCTAGAAAAGTAGAAACTATGGAGATAGTACAAAGATAAGAGGTTGTTAGGAGTTTATGATTGTGTGTGGGTAAGAGAAAGATGACTAGGTGAAGCTCAGGGTGTTTTTACTGAAAATATTCTCTGTGATATTGTAATGGAGAGGTGACATTATACTTTTGTTACTAACTAAAAAGATTTTAACAGAAAGAGTGAACTCTGTACTTTGGACTTTGACTAATAACATCTCAACATGGGCTCATCAATTATGACAAATGAAACATACTAATACAGCATCTTACTATTGGGGGCACAGAGGGTAGTGGATGTATTTGGAATCTCCTATACTTTCTGCTTAATTTTTTGCATACATCTAAAACCCCCAAAATAAAATGTAACAGTAGAAAAACAAAAAAAAATTGACAAGATTAAAAGCTATGACTACAGTTGGAAGTAATAATGTAAATAAAAAATAATAAAGTTCAAACTAAGACAAAGTTAATGGAACTAGAGAAAGAGGAATGACTTGGGAGATATATAAGATGTAGAGTCAGTATCACTTAAAGTGCATCAGAGAGTTAAAGGACAATAAGAATCTAGAATTACTTCTGTAAATCTGAATTGGGTGCCTGGGTGACATTGATCATTGTAGCAAAGAGAAGATGAAAATGAAAAACAAATAATGATTTAGTATTTGATTCAAATTGTACTAGCATCATATAAAACATGTTCAGTTCAGTGCCATACTAAAGTGCTACATGATAGTGACAAAAAATGATGGAGATGTCTGAGAAAATAGGACATCCCTGAAATTTCTGAAAAAGAAGATGTTGTGTCTTGCCAGAGATTTGAGGATTCTAAATGTTCACACAAGCTTTCTATTTTTATTTACCTTTCATAATTTATAATCCAGTTCTACAGTGGAGTGAAACCTTCAGAATATGAGAAAATACTTGTAAGCTATACATCTAACAAGGGACAATATCCAGAACATATAAAAAATTTCAAGAAACTCTGTATCATAAAATAAATAATCCAGGTTCAAAATGGGCAATAGACCTAAACAGACATTTTTCAAAATGTTCAACAAGTACTACATGAAAAAATTCTCAACACCACTAATCATCAGGGGAATTCAAATCAAACCTCAATGAGCCACCATCTCATTCCAGTAAGAACAACTGCTATCAAAAAGGCAAAGGTAACAGGTTCTGGCAAAGATGTTGGGGAAAAGAAACTCTTGTGTGTTGTTGGTGGGAAGTTTTATGTAGAACGGCCTTATGGAAAACAGTATGGGAGTTCTTCAAAAAAATTTAAAATCGAATTAACATATGATTCAGTAATCCCACTACGGGACATTTATCTATATGAAAAGAAATTAGCATGTTAAAGAAACATCTGGACTTCCATGTTTATCTCAGTACTATTCATACTAGCCAAGAGTTGGAAAAAAACCTAAGTATCCATTTGCTGGTGAATGGATAAAGAAAATGTGATACATATGCACAGTGAAACACTATGCAGCCATAAAAAGGAATGAAGTCCTGTCATTTATGATAAAATGGATAGGACTGCAGATCATTATGTCAAGATTATTATATAAAATGATAAATCAACCACAAAAAGTACCAGATGATCTCACTCATATATGGAATCTGAAACTACTTATCTCATAGTCTTAATGAGTAAAATGGTGATAACCTGAGTCTAGGGAGAGGTGGAGTGGGTAGAGGGGAGAAATATCTAAGCATGGATACTAAATTACAGTTTGATAAAAGTAAGAAGTTCTGGTGTGCTGTATTACACAGTAGTTTGGCTAGAGATAGCAGTTATGTACTGCATTATTTCAAAATGCTAAGAGAAAAGAGTTTTAATGTTTGTTCCATAAAGAAATGATAAATCTTTAAGAAGATAGATATATTTAATCTGATTTCAATTTTACAAATTATATACCCATATCAACATATCACATTACCCCATAAATGTGTGCAATGTTTACATTTTTATGTATCAGTTAAAAATAAATTAATTAAATTGAAAAATGTAAAATATTCAATATGTTATTATTCTGCTTGTATTAAATATCTTATTAATTGGTATGAGGAAATCTTTCCTAATTAAATTCAAATTCCAAAAGCAATACATAAAATGTAATGAAATAAACTTTGGAAAAAAATGTGGAGTGATATATTTTAAACCCTGCTTGGAACATGCTAACAAGAGCAAAGTTAAAGAGAACTTTTAATGAATAAAAATAGTTAGGCATTGTCAAAGAGCATGTACTAAGCATCATTTCCAAGTTACTAGATAACTGATTTTGCATTATACCTACACTGGAGGGGTCTAACTTAAACATGAAAGCACTTCAATCCTTGTAGCAGGGGATTCTTCAGTTGTGTCTCTGAAAATATTTTGATTTCTTTGTGTGAGTGCTACTGCATATCATTGCCTCTAACTACACTCTTACAACACTTTGAAAATTGAGCTGGCAATTTAGATAACATAACACAATACGTGTAGTAAAGCAGGAGAATATTAAAGGGATATGCAAATCAAATTATGAATGTGAATAGCATCTGAAGTTACAGATATGTTCATAACATCATAAAATGAATAGGATTTTATTATAAAGACAAAACTTCTTCTGTAAAATGAAGTAAACATAGCTAATTATCTTAACTCCTAGATTCCTAGATTCCAGTTTTATGAGAGACATTATTGTTCTAGTCAAGATATTTGTAACAAGGAAATGAAGTATATGTGATACTGATAGACCTAGAAATGAAGTATATTATAGATACTGAGAGAGCTAGAAAAAAAATATATATATAATAAAAAAAAATTTCTTGGGCAGGGATTGTGGCTCAGCGGTAGAGCACTCACCTAGCAGTAACAAAAATTCTTAACATTTTGATAATGTTGAATTTTCTTTCCAAAGTATTGTTAAAGAAATGAATCATGTGCTACCTGAATATTGTAAGGTATGTAGGGCAGGTTGTAGTATATCTATTTATACATGAGTAATTTATGGCTCAGAGAATGTTAGAAAGTTGGCCTAGTACTGGATTCCAAGTGTGGTAACATGGAATACTTTACAACGTCCAACTCTCTTAGTCTTTGCCAAAAACTATATTTGTATTTATCATTTGTTTTATTTTTGCTCTACTCTACTATACTTGTGGATAATTAGGAAGAGGACAAATGACTTTGGAATCCCTAAAATATCTCCTTTCTGAAGGGGGCAGGTACACATCCTTGAGCATTAGGAAAACTACCCCAGCAAGAAGTGAATAGTAGATGTCAATTATACAGTTGTGTGAGAAAAAATGTAGCAAGAGGAGCTGTTAGAGTTTCTGGTACATTCTCTGACAGGCCTCATTGCCTGTTCCAGCTCAGCAACCTGGAGCAGATTTACATACAGTGGGATCTACATAGAAATAAACAAAGTTAAGTATTATGAAGAGTTTTGATGACATCAAACTATAACATCTACTCATAAACTGAACTTACAACCAGGAATGGAGCAAAGGATCATATAAATACCAGAGAAATTTTACTTATTATTATAAATAATTTAAATGAATACATGTGAACATTTGTACAAATGTCATCCATGGTTATCTTAGCTTTAACTCTGTGTGCTTTCATCACATAAACATATTTTTTAATTTTATCTCATTCATTTATCTCATTCATTTATTTTATCTCATTTTATCTCATTATCTCATTCAGTATGTTTTCACTCTGAAATCTTTTTTGTATTCCCTTCATAGGAAGTAGCACATGTACGCTGGAAATCATTATAACTTTTACTAGCATGACTGTCCGTAGAGGGTATCCACACATTACCCCCATGCACAGAAGTGGAATTGTACAATTTTCCTGCTCTCCACCTTTATTTGGTCATTCAATTTGACCTTCATGACACTATCATGGCAGTATATTCCTAAGAAAATGTGTTGAGACCCTTTCTCTACTAAAAACTATTTTTTAATTTTAATTTTCATATGGCCTATAGAGGAAATGAACACACACAAACCACACATACAAATATTCTCACAAAGTGGTCTAAGGTTTTCAACATACAGCCTTTCTCTCCTTCTCAGTTTCCAACCACCAACTCAGACCTTTAGAAGTCTGATTCCACTATTATGAACTCCTTGCAGTTCCAGGAGCAAAACATTTTTTTTTTTAATTGACAAGTACAATTTTACAGTTATCATGTACAATATGTTTTACAGTGTGTATACATTTTTGGTTGGTTATGCCTAGTTAATTAACAAATGGATTGCCTTACACAGTTATCATTGTTGTGGTTAAATAAGGTTTTAGCTTTTGTTTCCTGGTTTTTATAGCATTGCCCTTTTATCCCTTGTTCACCAAGAAATTTTCTACTCAATATTTGAGACTCAATGCAATTGTCACTTTCTCCTGAAAACCTTTTACTTCTCCCTTCTTTGTGCTGTAACTGTCCATTGTATATAACTCTATTATAACACCTTTTAAATGGTATTGCTTTTACTTTTTTATTTGCCTAGACATGCCTCGTTTCATCTAGATGGTCTCACTGAAAACACTGACTAAAATAGAAATGTGCTTCTTGAATTCCTAGGACCCTGATGAAGTTTTTTTTTTTTTTTTAGAAGATGTTTTTAAATCAGCAGGGAAAATTACTTAATATTCAGCTTTTTATATTGGCAAGATATATACAAAATGGCAGTTTAATTCCATTCCTGCATCTTATCCCTTCCTGGTTTCTAGTTGGGAGGTCATCAGAGGCATGAAAATAATCTAAGTTACGTAGGTCAGGTCAAAATCATATGCCTAGAAAGCAAATCTTTATGGCAAAGCAATTGAGACTATTGTATAAAAGAGAGAGCAGTGATATTAGATCCTACATAACTGTATTTACATAGCTATGAACAGCATTTGCCAAATGCATATCAAACATATATGATATATTTGCTTTCTAAGATATTCCTTAAAAGTTTTCTGATAAGCTTAAATATTTTCTGCATGCATTTAAATAAACCAGAACTTGAGAATTAACCAAAATGCAAAAAAGGGTCATCAAACATTCAGAAGGATGCACTAATATAGATCACAGAACAGAGTTCTTAAACTAATGCTATAAACTATAGACTATAGAACAGAGTTCTTAAACTAATGGTATAGATTATAGAACAGAGCTTCTTAAACTTCTTGTTTATATCATCAACATAAAGAAAGTTTGCTAGACTCTTGCTAGACACTTGATCCCTCCCATGAAATTTTAATACCATTGATATACTGCATATGTATTTATGTATTTTAAGTATATCTGTGCTTGACCCATACAAAAATGAGATATTCTTCACTTTCCACAAGGGGGTGGTATGACCTCCACTGAGAATGCAAACTCTGGAGAAAGGTCACAGACAATATTCAGGCTGTAACTTTGTGTAACCATTGACAGGAAGAAGTTCTCCCTTCAGTTCTTTAGCACAATAAGATACACTAAAGTTCAATGAAATGTGAATAGCACTGGCATGCCACAGAGTAGCCATTAATCCCCAGGGTCCTCCATTCCTCTAATGTTCTCTGTTACCTAGCAGGGTTTCCCTTGAGAATTTTTCTGTACTTCTCTTCTATACAGACTGAAATTTCTCTGGAGAATATGGGCCCACTTGGTAATCAGACTTTCTGATAAACTTCAAACGAGGGCCACATCACATGGTTTCTTTCTCAGTATGCATACTCTGGGTCCTTAAAATATTGATGATGTTCCGTCAAGCTGGTGCCTAGACCTTTATTTATCTTCTGGTAAAAAAGTAGGGTAATACCAGGTAACCATCTATATCACAAAAGGATGAAGGGGGGACCTCCATGCCAGAGTTCTAGAATATCTGTACAGACATAAGAGTGTGTTAACCTCCTATGCACTCTTACTGACTTTTGCAGAGCCACCAGAATCTCCATTTTCCTTCCTGGCAATAAGAATAAACAAAAACCAAATGAAAAGATCCATGTCAGTTATGTAATATAAGGAAGCCATAATTCACTCAAAATCAAATATTTATTAATACTTTTGGGACTGGAAGCCTACTGCAACACACAAGAAAAGATCTTGAAACTGTTTATAATACTAATAAAATGAATAATTTTAGAGTTCAGTGCCAGTTCAAAAATATTTTGCCACTGGGAGATGTTATTTCATCTCACAAGCAGAACATTAATGCCTCTTTGCTAGACTCCACATTTTTATTTTATCCTTTGTAGACTATAGAGAAATTACCATAGGTGTATTTGAAAGATAATGATGATTATATGACTGAATCACACAATCATCACAAAAATCACAATGATAACTTTAAGTCTTGGTCACAGTGTATACATGATTATAGAAAAATCACAAAACATGAAGAAATATATTTTTCCTATGTCTGAACTGGAAGTCATCTTGCATGTTGCATAATAACTATCCCACATGGTTTAATTCAAAGGAACCTTCCAATATTTCTTTTGTGGGTCACCTAATCAAATTTAGTAACTTTGTACCAATGGTCATAGTGTAATAAGAATAAAAATGATTCAGTCTTTGAAATATTAATAGTACTAAAATTGAGCTGTGAGGGATTGGAAGGGTGAAAATTAAAATAGAATACCAAAGAGAATTCCCTCTTTTCTGTGCTTCAGACCAAAGATTTCCCCAAAAGAATTTTCTCTTATGTGCTTTTTTTTGTGAAATATATAATTTACTAACTGAAAACAATTTCTCCAAAACTATATAGAGAAGAAAAATACTTAAAACTGATTTTCCAGTCAGCTAAAGAGAACTTTATTGCCATGACTGCCTTGACAAGTGTGGCAGGGAGTCCTCCTCTTCAGAGTCAGTACCCCTATGGAGACAAGATGATGAGTGCTTTTCATCATAAGGATGAATCCTCAGAGAAAATTACTTTCTATATTTCCAATGGACAGAGTCATCAATATTGAAATTCTACTTAGGATGCTACTCTGTTTGGGATGGGAGCCAGATATGAACGAAGGTCTGCCGAGGTGGCAACCATTAGAGCAACCATTTTGGTGAGCCCAAAGACTGAAAGCTACTTATTAAATTCTTAAAAAACTTTCTGAGCTCTGAAGAATAATAATGTTTATGCATTGAATTTGGAGACCATGTGATGGTAAGCAAAGAGAGCAAACTGTGCTCAAAAAACACTCGATCAGGCTCAGGACAGTGCTAGTTAAAGTGGACCCTCCCTTCAAAGCCTAACACAACCCCGGTTTTTCCTTGACATCTTTCACTTAAAGTCACAAGGGCATTTGGAGGATAGAAAAGGAAAGTTTGAGAAAAGGAGGGAATCATAACTCAAGGAGAATGGGTTGATACCTTCTGTATTTTTAGCAACAAATGTAGAACAGTATAGATCAAATCTAATACAAGCATTACCAGCAAGATTACAGGTCTTTGAAAAGTGCAGTGATAATCCTCTTCAGATAAGACTGAAGAATTCTACTACTAAGGAAACAGAATCTTGATAGTATATAAATGGGGTTCTACATATATGTGCTTTGATTTTGAAGGACTAAGTATATATGGTTGGACTGCAATACAAAGGGATCCTTCAATTATCAGTCTTAGAGATGGAAAAAACTATGGGGAATAGCAAAATGGCAATGAGATCTCCTCAGGACACATCAGAAAAAGCTAATGGAAGACTGTTCTGGCCGTTTCTACCCTCCAAGTAAAAGTGGGTGCAAAAGCAGAAGAGACCTAGGAAGCAGATTACAAGGGACCACAATGAGGAAGCCAGTTCATTAAAAGTATCAGTTATCTCCCTTTACAGATTCGGCATGCATCAAGTTTATGAGTTTTTATTCCAGAACATGTTCATATTTGGGTTGTCAAGCTGGGGGAGTATCTTAGTGTCAAATGACTTGCCTAGCATCTGCAAGGTTCTGGCTTCAGTCCCCAGCACTGAAAACAAACAAACAAACAAAATTAAATCCTTGGGTTGTGTAGGTATTCAAATAATTTCCCTAAGGATTCACATAATAATCTGGCAAAAAAAAAAAGTAAAAACCATTGACTTGTATTTTATAAATCTTGATTGGAGAAAAATCTTAAAACTGGAGTAAAATATCTTTAGCTTTTTAAAATAAAATGTAGTCAAATAGAAACAACTAATATTTGGCTACCATACCTGTTCCCCCTTTAACTGATTTCTATGGAGTAGAGGACAAAAATATAACTCCATCAAAAAATTCAGTCTAATAGATGTAATTTTCATTTTGTCCTAATCTCAGGAGAGTCAATCAAATTCCATATTAAATGCTAAGTCCTTTGATTTGAGATTCCTTGATCCCTGGCATATGGAAAGAGAGCCTAAAAAGAATAAAGTGCAACCCAGGAAAACTGTTTACTCTTCCAAGGAAAACAGCCTAACCCCAATGTATATCTTCAGTGATTTCAGGTTTTACTAAATTAATAAAAATAAATAAATAAAATAAATAAATAAATGAAAGGGGAGAAAATAATAGGGCATATAGAATATATAGCCATGATAAAGTTTATAAATGATTCCTGAAAACATCATATCTTATATAACATTGTAATCCCTTTCATTTGTCAGCTTGATAATCCTGCCTAGAAAACAACATTTTACATTACGAATGGTATGAACTTAGAAAAATATGAAACAGAGAAAAAGTACAAAAAAAGAAAAATAATCCCTGTTGCTACTTCCTAGAAATAACCACTCATAATCTCCTTGTATATTCTCCTTACAATTTTTGCTTTGGATCTTATCCCATTTAAAATAATTGTAATCATACAATACACAATATTTGATCATTTATTAATAGAAATTTGTGGATCCTAGAATAAAGATGATATGAGAACCATCCTGGAAACAGATATTTCCTGCAGCTGGGATAGTATCTTCCTCTCATAAAAAAAAAGGTGTTATCATTTTTCAATAAAGATTAAAAGATGCAGAATGCAATTGTTATTTCCCTCCTGATGAAAATGTCCAATTTGTTGCTTTATGTAGCTGTTTTCATGTAGACTATAAGTGGAAAACTGGGAAGGAAAAAGGGAAAAGGGAAAGAAATAATGTCTGGTAATGCTCCCCACATAGTAATTTAGATGTATAAAGCATTTGACAATAACTGTTTAGAAAGTGCTGGGTTAGACAAGCACTGCTTACTTCTGCAAAGTTTCATACACATGTCAACCACAGCTTGAAAAGCATGTAAAGAATGTGAAATGAAGAAAAAAAGTACTTCCAGGATCTCAAACGAAAAACATTTCAAAGAAACTGTTTGATCTCCCAAATCACCTGAAAACACAAAAATAACTAGGATATTCATTTGAGTTCCAAAGCACAGGAAGAAATGTTAGTCATTTTCCATTTGATTTCTCAATTTTTTTAATGAGAATTTAACCTCAAATAACTTAGCAGTATCTGAGACTCTCTTTCTGTTTCATTCACATATCTTAGTTTGAAATGTTTTTGTTTAATTTTTCCTTGACTCTGCACCCTTTTTATCTATTCTTCATGTCCTTTATGGTGAAACTTCTTGAAATTATAATCTGTAATTGTTACCTACTTTTCTTTCCTTCCTTTCTCTGAATGAACAATTCTAATTCGGATTAGGTATCAAACACTCTAGAGAAATTCTCCCTCCCCAACAAAGTCAAACTTTTCCTACAACATAACCAAAGCTAATGACCTAAACCACCAAGCTGTATCACATATAGATCAAAGTAATGCTTGTATACTTTACAACAGATATTGGAGCTTTGGGCCATAGTATGGGCTGTGACTTCCATAGACCATCAGAATAGAAGATAAAGTTATATTTTCAGTTAGGGACATGAGAAGCATTTAGAATATCAACAATAAATAAGTTGAAGCATATCTTGAAATAAATGTCTATACATTGGGAAAAGTAAAATGAAAACTTTTTCAAAAATGAAACACTTAAAAAGTTTCTAGCATAGTTCTTAGTAATTCATAGGCTTCATCAGGACCTGGTGTTCGAACACTCTACTGTACTGAAATATAATCTTTTCCTGACTTACTCATCCATTATAGATGGGATGCAAGAAAAAAATAAAAATAAGCAAAGATTTGATTTCACAAAGGTGATTCCAAGTTTTATTTCAAAGAGACAACTTTTTTTTTTCTGGAATTCTAGTCCATGATTTTGTCTTATTAACTTACATCAAGTTATCATTGTAGTATCTGTGATAATTTCTAACGTCTTAGAGTTTACCCTCTATTCCTATACAGGAGGAGTCTTCATGTGTTTACAGTGTGGCCAAAGCTATTGAGGGGCACCACCTCTTTGTGCCTCTTCCTTTTACCAATCTTTTCATCTGGTTAGGTTTGTTCTGTTATTAATTGTTTCTTTCATTCTTCTGCTGTCTATAGAGTATGACTTGAAGTGTAAAATATAGGAAATTCTATATATAATGAATTTTTAAAATGTTTTTCATTTAATTTATTTTTATTAACTATTATGTAGAACTGATGGTTCTCAAGGTTTGGTGGGTATTAGTATTATACACATTTTTTTCTTTCTTTTTTCATAGAGAAGTCCATATCTATGGAGTCAAAATCAAGAGTAAGGAATTCCAGATATATATGCATATTGAAAAAACCCTTACAAGCACTTCTGATATGCACCAAAGTGTGAAAGCAAATAATTTGCATGTAGATTGTTTTTGAATAAAAAAATGAAAACTTGCAATCTTACAACCACTATTTTTATCCTGATTATATTCTTTCAAATTGCTTATCAAGTCATCCCGCTCCAGTATCAATAGAATATACTCATCATTGCCACTTCTAAGCCTCGACTTCATGTTTTAGTTCCTAGGGATTTTATGTTTGAGTTTGTAATTTGTGAAAAAATTGAAATCACAAAGAAAAATCTCACATCTTTATTGGAACAACTGGACATCTTTGACTTCTGCAAAATTTTATAGTTATTTTTTCTCTGAAATGGTTTTTAAAAGATTAATAACAAGGGCTGGGGATGTGGCTCAAGCGGTAGCGCGCTCACCTGGCATGCGTGCGGCCCGGGTTCGATCCTCAGCACTACATACCAACAAAGATATTAAAAATTCTCTCTCTCTCTCTCCTCTCTCCTCTCTCACTCTCTCTTTAAAAAAAATATTAATAACAAAACCTTAAAATCCATCATAATTGTAACCAATCATTAATGATCATTTTTCTTATTCAATTTTATCCCTTCACTTATTTATAATTTATTTTACAAAATGCCAATAAATGTTAACATATTAAATTTTATGAGATCACTTAATACTAACATCTCCCCAGTGAGATAGGTACCATTTCAATTCCATTTACAAAGTGAGGAATCAGAATAAAAGAGATGAAATAATTTACCTAATGATCCATTAGTACTAAAAAAGTAGAGCTAGTCTATGAATTTGGCATGTGATTCTGAATATTGTGCATTCAATCACTCTATTGCTTCTGCACATGAAGCAATTATACCTTTACTTTTTGCTGTTGTTTAGAAATATGTTACAAATATATTTTTGTGTTATTGGATAAACTACAACCACAAAATTTTTATTAATTATATAGAACTATCATTTATCTTACTAATCACCTACTGTTGAGCTAAATCTACAAGTACATCTTTTTTTTAAATTCTTCTAATTAGGTTATCTTGTAAAAAGCAATTCCTTTCCTAATCCCTTGCTCCAGTTTGCCCCAAAGAAAGATTGTAAGCATTTATTACCTCACCACCATCTCTTATGTTTGTATTGCCTCTTTCTTTTAATGCTCTTATATTGATTTGAACATTTTTTAGCTTTCATTTTAATGTTCTAGTCTTTTCCCTCTTTTAATGATTCTTTTCAAATTCACAAAAAGACATATATATATACATATATGGTATATAACATGGTGTTTTGAAATATATATTTATACACAATGTGAAATTAATAAATCAGGCTAATTAGTCTATGTATTACCTGAAATGTTTATTTGTGATTGGAAAACTTGAAATCTACTTTCTTAGTAATTTTCAATTATATGATACTATTATTTACAATCACCACAAAGTAAAATAAATTTCTACTCTTTGGTAATTTTTAACTGTGGAAATCTATAGACACATGATTGGGGGTATATAATGACACCAAGCAAGACTCTCTGGGTGTCACACACAGGTATCCTGCTCCATGGAGAGGAAGCATATACCTATCCATGCACAAATGCACACCTCCTAGAAAAATCACTGCTCTAGTTAACTCTTATAACTGAGTGAAGTGTGTAATTTTATTTTCCAAATTTATGGTGTTAGAGAAAAGGTTAAAGGTATTTTTAAATGAAGCCATATGAAAATCTCTAAGCTTGGTCATTTTGCTCTTCATACCTGACCTGCATACAATTATTTTATCTGAAGTCTCAGCTGCTAACTGCATACCAACCACTATAAATCCATCACTAAATCCTTTGCATAAATCCTGGACTCTAGACTCATATTTCCAACTACCACACATACATTTCCATGTGTCTGTATTAGAGATACCCACAAACCTGACACTATTTTCTTGCTTATACCTAAAAACACAAAATGGCTAACACATGGTAGACACTAATTAATATTTGTTGAACTCAACTGAAATAAAACAGACAAAATATACCCTGCTAAGCACATTTTGCTATCAAAGTAGTATGGCTCATTACTGAAATCCAATTACTTTATACCATAATTTATCTAGGATTTCATACCATATGTGTATGTGGGTAGATGTACCACTCAGGCAGAAAAAGGTTTTGCTTTAGCGAAGTATTATATTCTGTGATGCTGGCTGTTCAAATCTCTCAGCACCCTTCTGCTCTTCCATGGAATGTTCTTTTTACGACCGTGGGAATCTGATTCCCTTCTCCCCTGGCCTCATTAAGTGTCTACTGTATTATTGAACTTTTTGAAATAAGACATTAGTAGGATGATATATTCGAAAAGATTTGGTTGAGTATCCTCAAAAGAGAGCTCAGGTGATTATTCAGCCTCTTAGGCAGTCATTTTATGGTAGTATCACAAACACTGCAAGTTCACCCACTTACAATGTCTGTTACCAGAGACAATGTTTCTGCAGAGAAATTCACTTACCAGTGAATAAACCTGCCACAAATTCTAATATTGCTATTTTTGCACATAAATGATATACTAATTTGTATTAGAGCAAAGTACACATATTTATTAAATATACTAAAACTTTCAGGCTAGGTTTCTGTTTTATTATTTAGAATAAAATTGTTTTTGAGGAGCTTGGTCTCCACAAATTAAAAGAAGTGTGGATATAAAGAGTACATATATTTCTCTTAATTTAAAAAAAATTGCATATAATGATCTTTCTTGTTACAATGAAAGATTATTATATATTATTATCATTGTAGCATAAACCAACTTTCCTATTTAAAAGTAATTGAGAGCATTGAACAAATCATAATATTGATTTTTTGTTTGCTGACTTTATGAAGTCAAATGAGAAGGGAACATATGAATTTCTAAAGCAATGAAATCATTTAGGATGAGAAATCATAACTGGAAAATTCAGAGTTGATAGTATTTCAGTATACTAAAGAAATTTCAGAGTCAGGGTCCTGCAACTCTGGATGTATAGTCAATTGCTGAACTCAAGCTCAAAGCTTCATCTGGGCAGACAGGAGGATTTCAAGTCCATTCCAGTTCACAGCCATTTCCTACTGCAGAAGCATTTTGTGGAAATGGTACTAAAATAACTACTGAAATACCAAAGATAAGCAGCTCTGGTGAAGGGACAGAAAATATGAAATCTCCATGGTTCTTCAGAGTTTGTTCTTTCTACCTTCTGAAGTTCACTAAGTAAATTTAGAGAGGGCTATTATTTTAATTAAGTGTGACTTAATCTGAAAAGAGAGGACTGAAGAAGTTATGAGCTTATCTTTTTTGCCTTTTTTTTTTTTTTACCACCACAAGCTATATTATTCTGTGCTAATGGGAAAACAGAAGGGAAAAAAGAATAATGCATCATATAACTTAAGTTCAATGCAATAAGAATATCATCATAAATTGTAGAAATTAACCATTCTCTGCTTCCTTTAGGGGAAATAATGGCAATTGTTGACAAAAATGATTGAAAGGGGCAGTAAATACTGTTGTATTTTCTTGTTAGAAAATGTAGTGACAAGAAAGAAAATTGCCACGTTCATATATTCCACTTGCTTCCTTTGTACCACAAGTAAACTTAGATTTCTTTCTCAATTTGCAGCCACTAAAGTGGTAGGATTTACTTCAAGTAGTTGTTTTCAAAATTGTCCTCAATTATCTCAATGTGCTTGTTTCTTCAGGCTTCAGAGAATTTGACTTTCTAGAGGCTTCTATTTGCAATAAATTGGCTTACCAGTGCCTAAGCTTGAAGGATAATACATCAACCCAGACATTTTTTTCAGGGTTAAAGGGGAAAAATGACTGCTTTGGCAATGGTAGAACAATCAACTTGACAATAGATAAACTCCCTTATTCAGTGGCACTAATTCAATAAATGTATACCGAGGAATAAAAGGACCAAGTCTGGTGTTATGCAAGTAATGGCAATAGAAGAATTCATGGTAAAGTACATGAACTTAAATGAAAATATTATCACTGTTTTTCAACAAATAGAAAACTCACTATTCCAAGACTCATGGAGAGGATTCAGAAATTCATATGGTTGAATTGAGATATGACTAAATAGAAGAGGTTTACAATATTCCGAATGGTTGAAAGGTACTCTAATTATAGTAATAAGAGCAGTAGAGTACAATGTGCCACAGTAATGTTAATTTACAATGTGCCATAGTAATGTTAATGAAGGTGCTTTTACAATTCCTGCTATTAAAGGAAAAACCATAGTCTTATTTACTGTTTTTCAGATCTATTTGCAGCTTTTAATGTATTTACTACTACCTGAAAACATCCTTTGGCTCATACACACCAGTCCTTCCAGTTACTTTTCTCATTTTTTATTGGGGCTTCTCTGCTTTCTAACTCCCTGTTTATATCCCAGTGAGAAGTTGTGTAACACAGAGTCCACAATTTGAGATCCCAGTTATTTCTCTTCTCATATTGCACCCCTTTACACAAAGAAATAAGGAGGTATGACAGGAAAACTGGCTCTTAATCTTATGGAGTTAAAAGACATGCCAGAAAAGTATGTGTTAAATGTGAAGCCTTCTTATAGCTATAAAATTAAGGTAACATGCTTACATGTTTATTCATGTTTACATGATAAACATGTAAGTACTCAGAGACAAGAGGTTGAGAAGTCAGCCCAGCCTTCTAAGACTATGCATAGGCAGAAATGCCAAAAAGCCAGAACCAGGTAAGACAAGATCACTGACATCAACCCACTATGACAGAACAATAGTCTGTTCTATTTCAAAAATAATAATTGGGAGCTTTCTCAGATGATAAGGTGTGAATTTCAGGTGGTTAGAGACCAATATATGCATAGAATAATCACTAAGATAAAGTCTAGTTGACTTTCTTAGCCTAGTAAAGATCAGACACTGTGGTGGACACTAAAGATGAAATGAGACAGGCATCACAAGAAGAGGCATGATGTAGAAGAGCACAGGCAGAACTAGAACTTCACCTCGATGTGTGATGACACCGAGAGACTGGGCCCTTGCCTCCATTGTAGAAGACTAAAAGTTTTGTACCTCTGAACTTTGAGTAGGCCTGGTATTTCTGCCTCCTTGTAATACCTCCCTTGGACTAAAGCATAAGAAATTAAGAACATTTTTTTTTTCTGTCTTAGTTTTGGCTTTAACTGGTTCTTCTGAAAAAATAAACATAAGAAAACAATAAGTTGGTATCACATGGAGCCCATGATGCCTCTTTCTAGAACAAACCTCATTCATCTAAGATCCACAACACCCCAAACCATAAACACTGGGCTAAACCAAATTGTTAAATGAACTTTTTATTTGTATCCATTATTCCATGAATGGGCTGCAGACATTCCAGCAGTCAAGTGGGCAGTCATTCAGGGAAATGGAAATCAAAAAAAAAAAAAAAATCATAAAATTAGTAATCCATTATATGTTTTGTGCTAAAATGTAACCCCCATGAATTTTCAGTAAGACTTCTATTATTCTCCTATACAAACACAATCAACTTGTACAATTGGCTACATTAAAAATTTAATAGGAAAGAAATAAAGAAAAGGGAGAAAGGAAGAAGGAAGAAAAAGAGGAAGAAAAGAAGGAGGAAGATGAAAGATTAGAAAAGAAGATGAGCTAAAATTTAAAGAGAAAGAAGAACAATTATCAGAATTGTCAGAATTAATACAACTGAATTTTGTCAGATTGTTGATATTTGTTAGTGTTCAAAATTCATAGACTCCCAACATGAAAAAAAACTATAAATCAGTAAATTAAATTTAAAAATTATGTAATTTGAATTCCACTGAAGTAGGAAAACTTAGATATAACAATAAAAGGCAAGAAGACTATGAATATTTTTGTAATTTCGAACTGATCTAATAAAGTAGCCAATTAGACAGAGTAAACTTCATGAATTTATGGAATGATAAATTATGACTTAAATACAAACTCAATGAAATTCCAATCAAAATTCTTTCTGTCTTCAGAAAACTTGACAAGAGAATCCAAACATCATAATGTATAAGAGTGAGGATGAGTCAAGATAATTCTGAAGACAAAGAAAGGAGGGACTTAACCTACCCAACATTAAGCACCCTCAATTAGGTTATGGTAAACTCAGTATTATCAACAAAAACAAAATCATGAAACTGAGGAAAGAAACATGGATTCAACTGTTTAATTTTCGGGTTTTTGGTATGCAACAGGCAACGTTTGGGTTCTAGTGATTGCATTTTCTTGGGGCAGTTACATACATTTCTCTGTTCTTCATATTTGGCAGCTGGATATGGAAGCTTGACAGGATTTGGGTTGAATATCCTTTCCAAGACACTAAGTGCTTACATGTTTATTCATTAATCAATATTTGTTGTGTATGTTTTCTTACTTTGAGATCAGTAAGTACTGTTCAAAGCCTGCCAACTCATTCTCAGAGGTTGATATAAAATGGTGATATTCTAATTATATCATTTTGTTTTCATTTATCTGATAGAATACCTTCATTATACACTGTTTTTCATCTATTACTGTTACAAAGGTATAAAAAATGCTCAATTCTATTCTTTGATTTCTGTAATGTTCAATACAAAGAATTAGTCCTCTCTGTCCCCTGAAAATAACCAATTCACACTTCTGAGCTCATGGATTTAAATATATGTTCTCAGTTTTACTGTGTAACTATTATAATTCTTACGAATATTGAAGGGTAACATGGCATATCAGTGGCCAGCAGAAACTCTGAAATTGGTTGCTTTCTCCTTCTCACCTGACCCTAGTTGATTTTAACAGCTTAATATTTCTATTTAGAATTTCAAGACATTTCTTCCATACGTTAAAAATTTTCAATCCCAGACCTGGATCAATATTTTTCCCAGAAAGGCTCTACTGGAAATTATATTTCATTACCACAGTTTGGCCATTAGAAATGCTCATTGCCCTTGTTACAAATCATTATTTCTAATATAAGTTTTCAGTAAACAAGTCTGGTTTCAAATTCAAAATTATGGGGCTTACTTAACCTGCTTTATAATATTTATTTATAGTCTTTCTTCTACACATAATTCCACAAGAAATTCCCAAGAATTTTATTTAACACAAATAATGACAATAAAATTTTCATAGTTATTCATTTTTAATCACAATTTAAAATATTCTTGCAAAATACACTATTATTAACACCACTTATTACTGCAAATAGTTAATTTTTTGCAATGTGTGATATGTGTTACATTTGTACTCACTTAATTCTCACATATATATGACACTAATGACACTGTATATTTTTAAATCAAATATCCCATTAATAAAAGTGTTATCTACCCTTTTAATATCCATTTTTATACATTCAATGATTCTTTACCATACATTAATTGTTCAGCACCAGTTCTTGTATAGATGTTATTTAGCCATTTTGGTTGTCTAAAATTTTTTTTCTAGTATTTTTTTAGAATGGGCTCACAAGAACATTACCTGAGAGTATTCAGGGAATATGTTTGGTAACATTTTGTACCAGAAATAACTGAAAATTAATTTTATTTATATTGCTGGGTAGACATGATAGATCGTAAATAGAAATTTTTATTAAAGAAGATTCATATTCATGATGTATTGAAGATTTACATTGTTTATTCTACTTTGTATTTTTAAAAGCTTGTGGAAGTAATTTCACTAGCTACAAGTGGGTTAGATTCTGAATAACACTACATAAGAAATGGAATAATCTTTCTGTGCCTGTAAAATCAAGCATTAAATAGCAACAAATGCTTGTACTTTATCTTTAATTTAATCAGTCACTACTCCCTGAGCATTACTGTCTTCCATTTCCATTTTCTTATTTCTATTCCCATTCCTTTATCCCTCCTTCCACTCTCTCTAGCACGGCCCCCACTACCCTGCATTCTTTCATAAAGTTCCATCTGTTAGAGAACTCGAATTTCAGTAAGCACACCATGTCTTCACCTGTAATGAGAATATTTTCAGGGAAATATTCAAAGTCAGCAGAGGTAGGCACACAGCCTGGATCCTGGTGCTGTAAGCAGTTAATCCTTCTGTGACAGCCTTATGCCTTTTTTACAGGAGAAGAAAACACATGTATTACATGAACCACTTATAGAATTTTTAAGATTAATTTTAATATCTAAATGGTCGTTCAACATAGTAAAAGTAATTAGAGTTTGTTTATGTTTAAAAGGTTTACAAAATATGTCCTAGAAGACAGAATTAACTATGACAACCTGAATTTTGTATGTCCCAACTTTAAAGTACTTAAATTTTAATCAAGATTAACATTGCACTAAAAAGATTTTATTTTTATACAATAAAGAATACCAAAATATGAACTGTTAACAAAGCAGTAACTGTGTTTTCCCCAGGGCATACTCTGTGTTACTAAGTCACTGAAGCCATTAAGATGTGTAGACTAGGTAAAAAAGCTAAAGCATATTTTTAGTCTTCTACCTTATCTCACCATGTTTTTGTGCACCATCTACTTGAGTTTAAGAAGAACCCAACTGTAGTCTTAAAAAAAAAATTGCAAATACTTCCACTCCATAATTTCATCTATTCTCTATAAATGCTCATTACCACAAGTTGATACAAAAATCTTCTTTTCACAGCTTATCCTTATCCTAAACTTTATGCCCTATAAGTGAAAAATTTCTGATAAAAGGTGTCATCATGTTAATACTATTCTGAACACACATCTTAATTATCTTCCCTATTACTCATAGAATCAAGGAAAATTTAAAAATCACTTTTCTTCAGGTAAGTGGACAGATGGAAAACATGCTTAATTTCACTATTCAGTTGTCAAGGGTCACTTACTAGCACTGACACCCCAACCCCCACCTTAGCTGCTTCTATCATCTCATTGTCAATAAAAGATAATAAAGAATGACAAAAGTAAGCCCCAAATATGAACTTTATACAACTACCATTCTTAATGTGTGTATCATATTCATGTGAAGAGATGAAGATTTAATTAACATTGATTTAAATAAATTAATCCTTGAATCTCCTTATATTCTGAATGTCTTATTCTTCCTTCATGAAAGTATGTCTTTTTTGTACTTTTTTCCTGAAATTAAATTTTTGCATGTATGGCCACCATCACTCACCATTCTATCTGAATTTCACCATCTATATTTATCTCAGTCCATAGATATGTGCATTCTAATTAAATTCATAACACCTCTACTATAGACAATTCAAGCAGAACTTATACCATTAAGTTCTTGCCATTAAGTGCTAGCTAGTGATTGCAAAGAGAGCACCTATCTGAAGGACATTCTAGTCACATGTTTGCATATTTTCACATTATTTCACTACACAGAATTCTTGTTGTTTTTCAAAGAAGGCCAAATAAATTAGAGATATAAAATTACTGATACAAGTCAGCTTGGTACTTCAATCATATCTAGTTTCTTTTCCTGGTCTTCTAGCCTGGGCTTTTCAAAAAAGAATTAGAGCAATTTTATTAATTCTGAACTTAAGGATATAATACATTTGAATGACAGAACTAGCATCATCTACTTCTCTGATCTAATTTCACTGATACTTTTATTTTTAGTCAGATCACTGGACAGAACTGTGAATGCAATCTTCCATTTATGTTTGAATACCCATTTGTTATTTAAAAATGAAAAAAAATAACAAGTTTTTCACGTGGCCTCATAGCCAATACTCTCTCACCCATCTTATTTTGTGAATTTGCAATCAATAACAAAAAGCCTTAGAGGGCCCCTGGGATGCACTGTATATAAATCAAGCAATATAAAGAGGTATTCATATAATAAAAAGTCATTCCTTTCCCCATCCCATTCCATCCCCAGTGTCACTTCCTGAGTGATGATTTTAGTCATTTTTCTCTTCTGTTTACCTCCATAAAGTTAGAGATTGTGATAATAAGTTATAGATGCTATTGTATTTCCTCTAAGAAAATTGCTTATTTACATAATACTTGACTTTCTTTATTTAAAGAGTTGCATTATTTATTTTCTTCTTCCACTTAGCATTACAAATTTAAATACACATATATCTCAATTATGTGTTTATTTTCATTGCACAGTGTTTACTAATCATCCATTATCTATGATAGTGATTGTATCCCTGTGTCTGTGCCTCTGTATCTCCTGTATCAAGATTCGAACTGAAGTTTTGACAAGAATTTTTCAAGAATTTTCTACATACAGTTTTCTACATAGGACTTCTATGTAGAAATATTAGAGGCCTGCTAGACCTGAGAGTCAAAGAATACTGAGAGAGTAGCATTTATAGACATTTGGTCATTGGTAAAATAAATAGCCATCACCCTCTAAAGTTGGGAAAAAGAAATAGAGCAAAAGAAAAAGAGAGATAGAGATAAGGAGACAGAATGTCAGGGGTCAGGCAAGAGAGCAAACTGCCTCAAAAAGTTGACAGCCAGATTCTAAAGCAAGATGATACCACATCCTGTTCATAAATCTGCCACTGAACTTTAAACAACTTCTAGAATATCTGTGATTATCAGGTTTCAAACCCTCATGAAAGTAAGAGGTTGAGAAGAGCAGTAAACTAAATCTATTTGTAGCAAAAAAAAAAAAAAAAAAAAAAAAGCATATCCGCAGTACCATTACAGATAAATTTATTCAGTAACCTTAACTAATATTAGGAGCTTCATAAAAAGAATGGCATATATTTGGGTGTTGTAAGCATTTAAAAGAATTCTTTTGTACTTTAACATGTAATGATTTGCCTAACAATTTTAAATAGAAGAAATTAAAACAAAGAGTGAAATATAACCAATGATCAAGACAGGAAATATTAAATAGGTGCAGAAAAGAAATGGTCCTGATATTGGTGTTCTCAGGCAATCAATAAGGGTATATTATCTTTCAGGAAAAGATGGAAGTTATATATGTGCATTTAAGTTTACTTAATAAAAGAATACGAAAAAGAGTAAAATGGAAAAATTATACCTGAGAAATATAGAATCAGAGATAAAGAATTGCCATGTCTATAAGAGGTAAGTATCAGTAAATTTGAAGAAAAGACAAAAGAAATTCTCAAAACTGAATTATGATATAGGAACATACATTGAGCTGTAGGGCAAAATCAAGAAGTTTAACAGAAGTATGATCAAAATTCCTAAAAAATGAGAAAACAAAAAATACAGAACAAGTGATTTTTAAGAATTTCCAAATGAAAGAACTACCAGAAACAAGAAAATCAGTAAACTCTCAAACACTTAGATGTATCATGGAGAAACTAAAATCCAAGGAAGTAAAGCAAATTTTTAGAAACAACCACAAGAGAAATGCCTTTCATCAGAAACAATGGAGGTCTGAGGAAAACAGAAACACATTTTGAAGCAGATGCCAGAATATTGGCAATGAGGAATTGTTCTATGTCCAGCCAAAAGTCTCCTCCTCAAATTAAGCCAAATTAAAGGCGTTTTCTGATGAACACAATGTGTAAGGATTTTTATCCAACATATTGGAAGTTTAAGATAAGTTTTCATGATGAAAACATATGATAAGGAAGCTAAATATTTAAGAAGCATTGTACAAATTAGAAGATGTAAATATTCAATAACATTAAAATTAAACCCACCATAAACTTCATAACACGTTTATTGTTTAAACTAAAAGTGATAGATATACTGTGGAGTTGATACAATATACAGATTTAAATTAACATTAACCCCTCCCCCCAAAAAAAGAATAAGGAAAGCTTATGAAGTAATTATTTCTCAAGGTAGACAGGAATAAGGTAAAGATATATACTGTAATCTCTAAGCTAACCCACAAAATTAATAAGGCAATTAAGTATAATAAAACATTAGGAAAATAAAATTGAAAAGTACTTGATGACTAAAAACAAGGCATAACAGAAGGAAGAAAGAAACAAACAAGTTAAAAATCAGTGCTATGTGCATGTATGAATATGCCACAGTGAATTCCACCTTTATGTATCTCCATGAATCACCAAGAGAGATGCAAAAACAATAAACAAATAGAAGGAAAACCTGAGAGTAGTGGTAAGGGAGCAGTGGGAGGGTGAAGGTGAGGAAACAGGAAGTACTAAAGACTGAAATGAAGAAAATTATATTCCATGTATGTATAAGGACATTGAAATCAAGCCTGAAGTTAGGTATAAAGATAATGCCTACTGAAAACATTTAAAAGGTTATATAAAAATGTTGGAATGATAAAAAATGAAAAAGCAAATGCTAATGTATTTGACTCAGTCTCAAACATATTAATAATTGCCATAAAATTAACATGCAGAGATTGTCAGACTAAATAAGAAATCGAGGATCTATTGTATGCTGTCAATAAGAAAATAGTTTTAAACATAAATGTGTAACATATTTTAAAAAAGGATAGACATCTATATATCGTGTTAAATATACATCTAAGAAACCCAGTATGCTTATATTGATGCCAAGTACCAAAATGAAACACCAAAAATAAAAGTAATCATATTAATTTTTTGTTTATGTAATAGCTATAAATGAAATGATTTAATTATTTGGTCCTTAATCCACTTGAGTTAAGTTCTGTGCATTGTAAGAGACAGAGGTTTATTTTCATTTTGTTGCACATGGATTTCCAAAACTCTCAGCACCATTTGTTGAAAAGGCTATCTTTTCTCCAATGTTTATTTTTGGTGTCTTTGTCTAGTATGAGACAACTGTATTTTATGTGGGTTTATTTCTGTTTCTTTTATTCTATAACATTGGTCTATATGTCTATTTTGGTGCCAATACCATGCTGTTTTGTTACTGTTTTTATAGCTTTGTAGTATTGTTTAAGGTCTGGTATTGTGATGCCTCCTGCTTCACTCTTCTTGCTTAAAATTGTTTTGGCTATTCTGGGTCTCTTATTTCTCCAAATGAATTTCATGATTGCTTTTTCTATTTCTAAAAGGAATGATGATGGGATTTTAATTGGAATCACATTGAATCTGTATAGTGTTTTGAGTAGTGTGGCCATTTTGACAATATTAATTTTGCCTATCCAAGAACACGGAAGATCTTTCCATCTTCTAAGGTCTGCTTCAATTTCTTTCTTTAGTGTTCTGTGGTTTTCATTGTAGAGTTCTTTCACCTCTTTTAAGTTGATTCCCAATTTTTTTTGAGGCTTTTGTGAATGGAATAGTTTTCCTAATTTCTTTTTCAGAAGATTCATTACTGATGTATAGAAATGCATTTGATTTATGGTATTAATTTGATATCCTGCTATTTTGCTGAACTCATTAATTAATTCTAGAAATTTTCTGGTGGAGTTTTTTGGATTCTCTTAAGTACAGAATCATGTCATAAGCAAATAATGAAAGATTTAGTTCTTCTTTTCCTATTTGTATCCCTTTAATTTCTTTTGACTGTCTAATTGCTCTGGCTAGAGTTTCAAAGACTATTAGCAAAGTAAGCCAATCCCCAAAAGCCAAAGGCCAAATGTTCTCTCTGACAAGTGGATGCTGATCCATATTGGGAGGGACATAGGGAAAATGGAGGAGATTTGATGGGGCAAAGGGGAGGGATGGGTGGGGAGGGGGAATGGGAGCAGGAAAGATGTTGGAATGAGATGGACATCATTTCTCTAGGTACATGTATAACCACACATCTGGTGTGATGTTACATCATGTACAACCAGAGAAATGAAAAGTTGTGCTGCAATTGTGTACAATGAGTCAAAATGCATTCTGCTGTCATATATACCTAATTAAAACAAATAAATTAATTTAAAATTGAATTGAAAACAATTATAAAATAGGAAAAGGAACAAATGACAGAGGATATCAAGAAATAAAAATTACTTAAAATATTGATAAATTAATGAATATAGTCAAGAAATACTAAGGTATATACTCAAGTGATATATGTGAGTAGGAATATACTCAAACATATACTCAAATAATATTCTTACTCAAGTAAGAACACTCAAAGTAAAAACTAGAGAAACACAAGTTTATATCAAAAGGAGACTTTACCCCAGAATCTAAACATGTTAATATAAAATAGCACTTTATGATTAATTGTATGCTAGAAGATGGAAAATTTGTGTTAAAATAATCCTTTAAAATTCTTATAATACAATAAGAACAAAAGGATTTGAAGACCTAAAAACCCTAAATCTGTTAAATATAGTGAATATAATTAAAAAAGGTTTACACCTCCCTTCCCACTCACAACAAACACACTCATTCGAGGCGAGGCCTACATACCCTCAACAGGAAATCCTTTCAATTATTTAATGAAGAAATGGTGTCAATAGCACAAACTTTAAAAAGTATAGAATAGACTCCACTTATTTTATAAGGACTGAGTAAATCTGATATAACTCCCCTGCCCCCAAATCACTATTGAATATAACTCTAAACATAAATATAAAAATATTCGGCATATTAGCAAATTGAATTCAGCAAAAAATTAAAGAAACCCAGTAATGCTTAACTAGCAAGTACATTCAATTTTACGAAAATTAAAACCTATAGTTAAAAAAAAGTAATTAAGAAAGTAAATGTAAAGGCCAAAACAGGAGGGTACATTTGCAACACATAGAGCTAACAAAATTTCTTTTACCCACCCAAAATGTAGACATTCTATCTGGGAGCCATGGAGCATGTCTGAAATCCCAGCAACTGGAGCGGATGAAGAAGGACAAATGCAAGTTCAAAGCCAGTCTCAGCAATTTAGTGAGACTCTGTCTCAAAGTAAAAAGGGCTGGAGATGTTCCTCAGTAGTAAAGTGCCCCTGGGTTCAACCCCAAGTACCAAAAAATAATAATTATTATTATACATATACATATATAATTATATATGTTTATATTATACACACACACACACACACACACACATGCACATACATTCTTGATATTTAAATCCCTTTGTCTCTGAGTCTTTCCTTTATGGCATCTCAATAATAAAAATCATCCATACAAAACTATGGGCAAAAACACTCATCTAGACATTTCATAAAGACGTACAAATGATCAATAAACACATGAAAACATGACAAAAACTGTTACTAAGAAAAGTAACATAAAAACCACAAGATAGCATTAATTCTTTTACAGGCATGAATGACTATGAGAACTGTAATCTAAGTAGTTAACCTGTTGGCATGTCTGGGGGTAACTAAGGGAGGTAGGTCACTGGAGGTATGCCTGGAAGGATTCATCTTCTTTGAAGCTCCTACCTCTCTGCTTCCTGACCCTATCATGAGCTGAGCAGTTTCTTTCCACTGGGCCCTTCTCCTAGAATGTGCTGCCTCATCTTGAGCCTACAGCAGTGGAGATGGCCTTCTATGGATTGAAACTCTCAGCCCCCCCCCCCCAAAATCATTTCCTCTACTAAGTCCCTGTTGTCAGATATTTTGGTCATAGAAATGCAAAAGTTTACTTAAAACACTTGTGTATCCCAACTTTTTACATTAGCCTCTATGTGAGTTTTAAAAATGTATTTTATATGACACTCAGAAGTACCAGATTACTTATATCTCTGGATGGAGAACTGAGAGAAAACTGGAGAGATTTTTTCTGGAAATAAACATTTAATTACTTCTCCTTTAATGCTCACAGACCAGTTTGTAATCTGATTTGCATGAGGAAGATAAGCTTCATACCATACTGCAGTCCCCCCTGTTCATGTTGCTGGGTAGTGCTTTCTCTGTTCTGTATATGTGTAGATTTGTTTTCCAACTACTCTTTCACTTCTAGAAAATTGAAAGTATACACTATGTTCATTCTTTGTGATTCACCACCACAATCATCTCAATGAGGAATGTTGAAACAAATACATAGGCTTTGTCCACAGTTTTCAAGAAAAAAATAAGAAGCTTTTTCTCCAGAATTTAACAAGCTACATGATTTGACTTAATCTCAGGGTTCATGGGACTGCAATGATCTCACAACTATAAACAGAAAACAATTTTTCCATCTAATTAAATTGCATCGAATTTTTATTGGAATTTTGCCTTGGAAAAAAATATTTCACTTCTCTAAGTCAATTTTCATATCTTCTAAAATATATACAAATCATAGTACATCATAGAGAGGTTTTTTTAGTATTAGAGATCAAGTGAGGCATGTAAAGAAATTTAGTATTCTACTTGGTACTTACTAAGTTTTCAACAAATCTTAAGCACAAATGTTATTACCCATTACTTTTTTTATCCCTTTGCAAAATGCTCTAGGATACAACAAAATCTTAAATGTGCACTGCCTGTTCCATGATATCTTCATTCCAGTTAATGCATGTGCTCTTAATTCACTCAAAAATCATATTTTTGTCTATCCTTCAGTAATCTGCTCTAACTTACAGTCAACTGGTCACCTTAAATATGGGCTCAATTTAGTTGGAATAAACTGCAAAGCTACTTTGTTATGATTTATCTTATTTGTCATTTCTATAGTGCTGCTAAATTTCAAAAATTGAAGCAGAGTTTTAATGTATAAATTGAAATTTTCCAAATACACCTAATTTGTCCTAAATGCATTCAAAACTACAGCTATGTAATGGAAATTCGTATTTCTTTGTAGGCCATTTTGAACATAAAGTAATAATTTTTTTCAACATTGAATGATTCTCAATTGGCAGAAAACTTAAACTATAGTGGAAAACATCTTCACCCTATAATTTGGTTGGTTTGTTTATTCCTGAGGATGACCCATAAGTTAATTCCTTTCTCCTTCTGTTCTCAAAGTAAAATCAAAAGGTAAATCTCTTGTAACTGTATCAAATGGAAAGAGGTAACTGAATGTTTAAGAGAAAGGCCTAAATGAAGTTTTGTGACTAAAATGGCTTTCATGTCTGAATTGCAAACTGTAATAAAGGTTTGCCTTCAGTTTTTATAGTCTAAACTTGGTTTTATTCTTATTTCAATAAGAGTGTATCATTTCATATTTTAAGTGTGATAGAATTGTTTTGATGTGAAAACCATTTTGATAATGTTAAGTCACATATCCTAATATTTTAATAGCCATGTTTTATTTATTTGTTTTTATGTCATACTGGGGATCTAAACCAGTGCTTCAAATGCATTAGGCAAGTACTGTACAACTGAGCTGCAACACCATAATATTTTAAAATATATTTTGTGGTGTTCTTGTTGGTTTGACTTTATTTCAGTAGCAGCCTATATTATAGTTCCAGGTAACTCACTATAGTTGGATTCTTCGTGGTTAAGTGTGCTGTTGTATTAGTGCTTCTTGTGTGAAGAAAACATTCTTCACTTAATGACAATTACAGATTTGTGAGGTAGTTGATAAATGGTATCTGAGAAATCATGGTGTATGTACGATGTAAGAAAAGAAGCATTGGATTTCTACCAGTTTCCTTAATGTCTTCCCTCTATAAAGTGGATGACATGTTCCAAATAGTGCCTTTCTTTCTGTCTGGGCTTTGAAAAAAGAAGATCTAGAATCTAGAAAATCATAGATGTTTGTTGTTATAAAACCCTAAGACATCTAAATATCTTAGCAGTTGGCTATGTCATCTTGAATTTTATTGTAAACCTCTTACCATCAATGAAAATTATCATAGGTTTGTATTTTAAATAAATAATTATCAGCATAATATTATACCATTTCTTAAATTAAATCTTGTTCGTATTTCAAAGTTATATGATAGAATTTCATGACAGCATTTCATGATATATATTTTTTTATAGTTTAACAGTAGGGGTAAGGCCACAGTTTGTTAGAAGCACATTTTATTTTATTCTTCCATGGGTTTTTCTATATTCCAAAGGAGTTTACATATCCCGGTAATAATATGACAACAATTTTTTTTAAAGAGAGTGAGAGAGAGAGAATTTTAATATTTATTTTTTAGTTATCTGCGGACACAACATCTTTGTTTGTATGTGGTGCTGAGGATCGAACCCGGGCCGCACGCATGCCAGGCGAGCGCGCTACCGCTTGAGCCACATCCCCAGCCCATGACAACAAAATTTGAAAATGATCCTCTTTGTCTTTTCTGTATTTCTTAATTTTTCTTAAACTCATAACACTTCTTAAATATAAGTGTTAAGTCTTAGCAAAACTTGTCTAGAATGGTACTTTCTAATTTTTAGCGAGCCATTCTCATAAAATTGCTAACTTTAAGTCATCTCATGGTGCTGTAACATCATCTTTTGATTGGCACCCTCTTACGCAATACTTTCACACTTTACTGTGTGGTAGTTCCTTCAGCTGCTTCTCATTGTACAAAACTGTGTGGATATAAGAAGAACCCTAGTTCTTCTTATATTGTGAAGGGAAAAGGCAAAGAAAAAAATATATATATATATATTGTTCTTATGATTTTACAGACTTTTATGTTGGATTCAAAAGTTAAATACATGTGTTTGATTTGCCATATTTACTGGATTTCCTTTCATAAATTCTTGCTCTTTGACATCAAGGCCCATATCAAATGGCACCTTCTCTGTTTAGATCCCTTGAAATTCCACAGTAAAATAATTACTCCTTCGTCTGTGCTCTCCTGGCACTTTTTTCATCATGAAAATATGGCAATCATTACATTATATTTTAGCTATATTGAGACATATTTACCCTGATTTATAAATTGTGTTTTACTTCATAACATCTTATTCATTATAGAATACCATCTGTTATATGGTAAGTACTCAGTCAATTTTTGCTGAATTTAATGGGAATTCAAGAAATTGGCAGCCATCATACTCCCCCTTTCTAAATCATTAGACATGAGCTGGCTCCAGTTGATACTCAAATCTGTGTAGAAGTGGTAAGAAAACTTTTGTCAAAATTCCAGGAGTAAGTTCTTCCATTTCATTGAAGATTTGAATTAACATTTGAAGTCAGTTCTTCCCAGTGCTTGGATTTTTGAGTACAGAAAAGGAAATCAGTTAGACTGCTAATTAGAAAAAGAAAGAGGTAAATAGCTTTACTTATTAAATTAACAGTGTTCTCATTGTGGAGGACTTCTGGAATTGCAGGTAGGCAATCAGGAAGTGGAGACACTATCAATTGACTTGCACAGGGATGAAGGTGGGGTGGGTAAATTGGTCTAGGGAACAAGTCCATTGACTTAACTAGGAATAAAAAATACTGTTAGATGAAGCTCAGTGGTAGAGGGCTTGCCTAGCATGTGCAAAGCACTGGGTTCAATACCCAGAACAGGAAGTTAGAAAGGGGGTAGGGAGAACAAGAGAAAGAGTGAAAGAACGATTAATTCTGTAAAAGAATTAATATTATCTAGCAGTCATATACTATTTAGTTCATTTTATTTTTCCCTTTTACTACACAGTTAGTCCCTACTATCATCCCATATTTTCTATGAAGCTTAATTAAATATAAATCAGCTTTGAGAAATGAAAGAGTGTTCTAAGTACAAAATAAGATCATATGGAACTATGAAAGTTTCAGCATTCTGGAGAAGATGGTTTAAAGATATAACAGTCTCTCAAAGCCATTTATCAACCAATAGGAACCAAGCATCATGCTGGGGCAATGGAGAAAGAGCACTAAATAAGGCAAATCTGACTCCAATTTACAATTTACTCTGAAAGATAGATATTAAACACATAGACTTAATAACTATTTTTTTTAAATTTTAAAGATATTCTTCTACTCCTGAGCCAGTAAGCTATTATTATTGTGATTGCCATGACTTTAGCAATGAAAGACAAAGGCAAGATAAATTGTGCCGTACAAGTCATAAAATATGTGATTGAATTTTAAAATAAGGAATCTTGCCAAACCCCTGTTACCACAGATTTATGTTCCACTTACAATAAATACCTATCAATAAAACTAATCATTTTACTTCCTTTTGAGACCTGCATTTATATTAACTTTATTCTCATGATGGTTATGGCAGACACCTGCTGACTTCACATTCTGAACTATCATCACCTCAGTGTGAGGATGTCAAGGCTTAGGGAGCTAGTGAGTTACCACACTTATTACTGACAGACAACATACATAAAATCTAGCATTTTGAAGGATTCAAAAGAGAAAAGAAAATTTAAAAAATAATAATAGATTAGGGCAAGTAATTTCCCATGAGGTATAATACAGAGAGGAAGAAAGTAAGAGATAAGAGAGGAAGACATAAGGAAGACAAAAGAATGAGCAATATTAATGCAATTAAAGAAGTGACTTGGAATCTAAAGAAAGCATAGTAAATGGAAATGAAGGGGAAATAAAATGGTCTTTGTTTGTTTACCTATTTTGCTTTACCTCTGTAAATCTCCAAATTTGATTTTATTATACAGTATTCGTTTGCTATAAATAAGCTGACATTCTATTTATGTCTCTTCCTCTGCCTCACGGACAGGCACACACTCACAGTTGAATTGGATTACTTAATGCTATGATTTTAACAGTAAGCTCTGAAAATATGTCTCTCTTAAGCTATATGTTTACCATTGTCTGATTCATCACCGTGTTCAAACTTCATGTTCTTTCCAACTCAATTAAAATAAAACAGTGAGAAAGTATCTGTAGCTCCATTAAATTACTAATTCAACACCTGTCATTTTACCATATGTAAGAAACTAAAAATGGAGGTAATCCAGAGGGACAAAATCACTCAGGAGAGTACCTTTCCCTTTCATGTCAGGGGTAAGAATCCAGCTCAAAGCTGTGGTATGACTAAATTTGCTCCCAATCCAGTGTTTCACAGAAGCATATATGAAAATGTGGAAATGTAGTTCTCATAGTTTGAAAATTCTTGTTGATTGGTAAATTCCCATGGGAGTCACTGAAAGTAGTTGTTGGTGATGTTGAATATACAGAGCTGTGACTAATGGTGCATGGAAATGTCCTTCCTTCAGGTTTTCTTCTGAAAGATGTGAAGGACTCTATTTCTGTGTTTTTAAATAATTGATATGTTGTCCCTAATAATATTTGAAATGATTAAAGATGGAAAATACTAACTACCCTGATTTAATGGTTACACACTATTCATGAATCTAATTATCACACACTGTCCCAAAATTTCTATAATTGAAACGATAATTAAAAAAAAACAGAAAATAAAACCAATAAGAAATTTTATATGTTTTGTGAATAGAAAAAAAAATAGCCATGTGTAATCCAAGCAGCTCCAGAGGCTGAGGCAGGAGTATTATATGTTCAATGCCAGCCTCAGTGAGGCCCTAAGCAACTTAGCAAGATCTGTCTCTAGATAAAATATATTTTTAAGAGGCAGGGGTTGTGGCTCAGTGGTTAAGTGTCCCTGGGCTCTATCCACAGTAACAAAATAAATAAATAAATAAATAAATAAATAATAAAAATATTTTAGAATAACTTTCAGATGTAGCTCAAATCATGAGATTGAAAAAAGTTCAATAAAGCACTGAGCGAAATCAGGGCATGTCTGCATTCTGTATTTTTGAAATATATATATAAACAATCTCCCATTACCTGAGATTAAACATATAATTCAGAGCTCTTTTCTTTCATCTATATTCATAGGTAAAAATTAAATCCACAAGCCAGAATTTTTCTTCATTAAAGAGTATGGAATAAGATCAAGATAGTGGATTTTTCCTAGTAGTATTTTCTTGAAAATTTTGACTTTATATATGACATATTTTCATTCAATTATTTTCCCCAAAAAATGTATTAGAGTTAGTCAGAATGGACAAATGTAATCTACTCATGATTTAATAATGAGATGGAATCAGAAATATTTAGAGATCAAACACAATTCAGTTAAACAGAGAGAACAAAGTCTAAATTTCTTCTGACAAGAGCAATGGATAGCAGAAGAAAAACATCCCACAAAACCCACTTTAAGATCTGTTTAGAATGTAAAAAAAAGGGCAGTGTGACTGGAAAGAGATGTAAAGGACTTGGGTTACTTTTATGGTGGAATGAAAATGGAGCTTGGATTGCATTTGTTCTTTGTAATTACCTTAATTAATTAATGTCCGGTGGTTCCTGTTTGTTAAAATGTGTTTACACAACTGGATATCTTAACAACTTGGATTGTCAGGATAAGAAATTTGGTAACCTCAGTAATGATAAGAATTTTGATCTGGTGCATATGCATGATGCATGTCAAAACTCCTTTTTTTTTTTTTAATCTGAACTTCTACTAAAGCTTCTGAGTTTTATTTCCCTTAACTCTCTCAAGTCAATACTGAATTATAAGATTAAGAATTACAATGTGTTGTTTTCTCCAATTTTCCTACTTCCCTCTCATAGTTCATTAATAGTCTCAACATCTTGGTCTTCTAAGAGCCAGTCTTGTGATTGATGATATTATATGTACATTATATTTGGGTTGAATTGGTAATAATTTGCTCTTCAAGTTCATCTCATTACCATCCTACAGATGATCTGGTGTATTCCTCTAGAATTCACCACCATAATTCAGAGAGAAGAAATCTAAATGCATCATCTTAGACTTTGTCTGTATTATTAACCCTATAAGTTCTCACCATAGTTAATAGTGCACTGATCTGTTGCTACACTCATTCTATGACTGTTGTTTGGACCTTGGATCCCTAATTTTATATATTCCAATTGGAGGAGTCTCCCTTGTTGGGAACTTCAAGATGAATTCAAATGTTCTTCCCCTGACTTTGATCATCCTCAACAGTGTGTCCTCAAAGAGAGTTTGATAAATTATCCTACTTAAAAGCATCTTTACCTTGGAATAGATATTAATTCTTCTCTAAAGATCCCAGACTTGTTAAATACAACTGTGGCAAGCAACAGGATTGCTTTAGCTTGTTTCTGGATCTTTCAATGAAAAACAGCAAAATAAATAGAATTATGGGGCTGAACAATCTTATATAGAATATTTGTTTTTCATTTTGCAAATGAGAAACCAAGACCCCACAGTAGGCATTTGATTATCCCTACATCACAAACACTGTACTTTGAGAAATGGAAAGCCTTTCCTTAGTCTTTCAATATAACCTTCTGTTGTCCTTGTTCAAGCTTCTCACTATACCCCAATTCCTACCGGTTTGGGCCATCTTACTCAGGTCCTTGTGAATTCTGGGCAAGTTCTCTACCACTGCCGCAGTCCGGCTGCAGCAAAATAACCGGGGGTGACAAGGAACTTGTGTACATTGATACAGCAGGAGTAGGAGCCGTTTATTGTAGGACAACAGAGGTATTTATACATTCCATACAGCTTATCTTAATTAACATAAACTAGATACAGCAGTCAACTAATAAGAAATCTCCACACTTAATGGCTTGCTGGCGCCACCTCATAAACCACTCCCCCTGGCAAAATACCAGGAGTCATCCTGACTTGTTTAAAGACTTTAACATACCACTGAAGTGAGTGATTTTCCAGACTTTTTCTAAAATTTTTATTTTGAAGCAGAGTCTTTTTTAATTGCCTAAGCTGGCCTGGGCCTTGGAATCATCCTGCCTCAGTCTCTGGAGTATCTTGCATTATGGGTGTAAACCAGCATGCCTGTTATTTTAATAGGCAGTTAGTACTGTTGTTGTTATCGTTGTTATATTATTAGTAATAGTAGCAGAATAGTACTAGTAGCAAGGATTGAAACCAGGGCCTTGTGCATTCCAGGAAGGCATTCTGCCACTGAGATACATCCTTAGCCTATTTTAATTATTAATTATCAATCATATTGTCACATAATTTGCATATATAATGGTTAAATAAATCGTTAATATGATCAATCTTCCCTAATATAAAATTGCTTGAGCAAAAACCTTAATGTGAAAATTAGATCATTTTCTTAGGCTATATTTTGAAATGAAATTGCAAAATAAGAATGTTAACATTCTAACACTTTTGCTAAATATTACCAACTTTCTTTCTAATATCATCTTTCTTTTAACATACTCACATAATAATTTTACTAGAAAGACATTATCATTATACCTTAATAAGTATTTTGAACTTTGTTTATTTTTATGAGGAAAAGTAAGATCTTATTTTAATAAGCATAACATGTGTTATTATTTAGGCTGTACTAAATAATATCATAGTAATTAGTCACATATAACTATTTAAATTGAAATTTACTACAATCAATAATTCAGCTCTTAAATACAGGAATCACACTTAATGTGTTGAATAACTACATGTGCCTTGTGGCTATTGTTTTAGATATGGCAGATATGGACAATTTCCTTACTCACAGGTAGCTCTATTGATAATGTAGCTCTTTGTTATTAAATGCTCAAATTTATGGAGAAGGAAGTATCTGAAGCTTAATTATAGGCCCATTCTCATACATATAGGAAGTGGATAAGTCAGGATTAAATAACATCAACTAATTCTATATAGTGTTATGTATAATTTTAGTATGTTTCCCAGCAGTTCATGTATTAAAACCTTGGTCCACAGTATGGCAATGTTAAGGTGGTGGAAACATAAAAAGAAAAGTTTTAGGGGAGATCATTAAATCATGGGATGGGGACCACTATCAAAAGAGATTAAAGTAGTCCTTCCAGAACCCTGGTTAATTCCATAGAGTAAGCCTGGCCCCTGAATCTGCCTGGTTTTCTCCCTCACCATGTGATACCCTCACCTTCTCTCTCTCTCTGTCTGTCTCTCTCTCTCTCTCTCTCTCTCTCTCTCTCTCTCTCACACACACACACACACACACACACACACACACACACATTCTCCAGCCAGGATGCCATCTACAATCCTGTGATGTAGCCAAGGAGAATTTCACCAGAAGCCAAACTGATAAAAGTCCCAGTTGTTGACTTTTAGCCTCCCAAAGTGTAATGTAAATAAACCTGTTTTCTTTAAAAGGCCTAAGGTGTTTTGTTATAGTAACAAAAAGTGGACCCAAGCATGATTTATTTTTGAATGATTTTTTTGAAACTGATAGTAAGAATAATATTGACTTTTTCAGTCATCTGTGTTTTGTGTATTTTAAATTGTTTAATCACATGGAATACATATCTACTAAATAAGTGATATATTTCTGAATAAATGATATTTATATTTCTCTCATTAAATAAAGTTTGTATTTTCTTTCTAAATTAAACCTTTATTATCACAAACCATATATTCCACCATCAACAAATATAGTATTCTAAGAAATGGAATTTACTCTTACATTTCTACAAAAAAAGGATCCTGGGTTGACACACTTGTTTTTTTTTTTCAGTATGACTTTTTTTATTTTAGTGACAAACAATTTTTGAAATTTTGGAAAACGAAGAAGTAATACATGAGAAGGATATGAAAGAAAGGCATAAAATAAGACTCTATGAATGTTCTTTATTCAAAACTTTAGAGATACCAGAACAACAAAATTGTTGTAGTATTTAGCAAGATAAAATTTGGAGGCTTTAGAAAAATAGTAACTTACATGTTTATATTCAGTGCTCTTTAGAAAATGTATGGTGAACAAACTGAGTTGTAATGAAATTAGGGTGTGGGTGCTGAATTGTGTTAGATAACTGAGACTGATTCTTGTAGAAAATGGTGTTTTAATTGTTTATGTAGTAATATAATTTGATAATGAGAATTTCAAAAGATATCATACTGTTATATAACTGCCATATTAACTGAAGCGATAAAGTTCTATGCAAAATTAATTTTAATAACATCACTAATATAAGCATTTCTATTCTTTTTTATTTCTAAGAAATATACATATCTTAGTGATATTAAAACTCACAGAGTCACTTTTTATTTTGGGAAAAATTCAAGTATTGTTAATGATTAATATTTGTAAAATAATTATATATTTATGCTCATATCAAGGGTAGCTATTAAGAACTGGTCAAAAGATTGATATATTTTGCTATTTTTACAGAAAAAGAGAAAAAGGAAATATACACACATTCTCCGAAATTTTGCAGGGCATTTAACATTATAATAGTGACAGTCAATGTAAGCAGGCTTCTTACAAATAATTTTTAATACACTGTTTTTAAAAGGCACCATTTCAAAATACAAACTCTTACTGACTATTTGTGTATGATAGACCATATCTTTTTGGTATCTTTCCCACATTTTAATTGGTTGTGCTTAGAGCTATATAACAGCCTTGGCCAGAAAATTATCTGGGGAATAATTTCCAAATGTCTTTATGTTATGGAAAATGACACTTATCACATTATTTTTAAACATCAAAAAGTTCTTGAGGTCTTGCTACTCACATCTTAACAAGTGGAAATGGGGTTTATGTTCTTGATAATAATAGAAAGCTCCCTTCTCCTCTGGCATGACACACTTTTGCTCATACTTTGTATTAAATGAACTAGAATTTATAGAAATTTTAAAAGTTAGACATGCAGGGCAAAATTGCAATAAATGTTGTTGATAATGTTTTGTTCAAGCAAAGCCATGTTAGACACTTGTACTTCTACAATCTGTTAAAACCCATAGCATTGTCTGAATAGAAAAGCAGATACACAATGGGTTGCTATCTTACTTCTTGTAAACTATGCTGAAAATGTCTTTTTGACTTGCAAGGTGATGCAGATTTAGGCAGGTGTGCTTCCATGTTGAAATCCTCCAGAGATTAACAATAACAAGAGCTGCCTCGAGGTGTTCTTGGTTCCATTTCACCACTTCACCATCTGGGTAGACATACGAAGATCAGTTCAGCAGATTTTGGAAATGATTATTATGGAGGTTATTCTTTTTAACAGATGATTTTTTGTTTTGCCACTCCTACATAAATGTAAAACAGAAAATATGTTCAAAGCAGAGACAACTATGGAGCCTACATATTTAAAATTTCCTCTCCAGCAGATAAAACCACTGCAAAGTGAGTTTGACTATGTCCAGTCATAGCATGAAGGGCACATTTTAAAAGGTGTGTGCATTAGTGTGATGTATAGTTCTCTTTTCCCCCCAAAATAAATTACTCACTTTGAAGATAAATGTAAATATAAGAACGAGCAGTAATGTTACTTGATAATTTAATTCTCCTTCACTGGGTCCTTGAAACTTCTTACAAAGCACTACAATGTTTTAGAAAGATTTAATGCATAAAGTATCCAACCATTGCATTATTTCAGTAGCTTTTCAAAATTATACAAGCATTGATTTTAAAACATTTACGTTCATGTTTTGTATTAACATTTCCTCTTGTGTAGAAGGAATTATCTGTAAGATGAAGATGACTCTAGTGTTTAAAATTTTTCTAGGGTGTGAGGTTTATTTCTAGATGGTTTGCATACTTCTTTATAAACAATAACTGAACACTCATTAGAGTCTTCTCTTGGATTTAAACAGAATTTTCAAAGTAGAAATATATGATGATAGTTTTGACTTTATCCTTGAATATAGATTTTACTTAATACCTTTACAGACTTCTCAAATTTTACTTCATTCATAGAACAAGTAATATGATATTTTAGGAACATAGCAATATACAAAATTGAAATTTTATCACATGCTTACATAGGATTTGCATATGCTAGGACAGTTTCTGCATGATTCCTTAATTGAATATTATTCTCTGGCATTGGATCTAAACCATTGGATCTAGCCTTCTCTTCATGGGACATTTGGAAATATCTAGACAAACATTTAGTGACATCTAGAGTGGTGGCTACCACTGGACTCTGGCTGAGAAGTGCCCAGGAATTCTGCCAGCATCCTACAATAAAGGCATCCCCAACTCCAATGCAAATGCTTAAGCAGATCAAACTGTCAACATTACCAAAGTTGAAAACCCCTACTCAAAAGTATGTACTAATATGTACAAAACTCAAAATGTGACAAATAAATTATGTACAAGTAAATTGTTAAGAAGCCCAGAATCTTGGGATAATCTGTCATGACGTATTTATACCCACATTTACACATACAAACATATATTCATGTATAGACTATACTTATATATGCATGTATGTTTAAATGTGGCGTATGTGTGTTTTCTCTGTGTGTGTGTGTGTGTGTGTGTGTGTGTGTTATTTAATGTTCAGTTCTTGATAAGTGACTCTCTTTGCTCCTTTGGGATAACTGATTTCTCCCTCAGTTACTAAAATACTGTCTATACGGTATTCTTAAACTTTCAACTAAGTAAATCCACAATTTTAAGTTGGCATAGTTTTTCACGTCCTGGTCATAATGGCAAATACATAAGGTAATTCCTTTCTATTGGAGGCTTATATTTAGAACAGCATTTTTTTCATCTGCCTTTCATATCTCTGGATTGTTGATCTTTAATCGCTAGGACAGATTTCTCTTTTAAATTAGACATTTTTCATTTTCAACATAAAAATGTTACCATAAAATATTTACTAAAATATAATTGCTGCTTGGTAACTCAATATACTTTCATTTGATTAAATCATAACTAAGAGACAGCTGTCATAATGTTAAATAGTAAAGGGAATTATCTTTATCTTCCTGTACATGCCAATACCATTCAAAAAACAAAACTCCTCACCTCATCTCCTGTGTCTAGAAGGAAGCAAATAATCTACCCTGAAAACTGGTCATATACTTGGACAAAATTGTCTAATTTATTTTCAGTTTCTGTCTCGAATATGATTACAAACACTCACTGGTAGCATCTATGGATACTAAACAAAAATGTAAAGAGATTCTGCTCCTATTTGTCGAATGTGAAGAGAGTATTACTTATTTTTCCTCATAATTATCATTAAAGAAATCAAGCTGGATGCAATGGTTCATGCCTGTAATCCCAGGGGCTCTGGAGGTTGAGGCAGAAAAAGATCTGGAGTTCAAAGCCAGCCTTAGCAATGGTGAGGCCCTAAATAACTCAGTGAGACCCTGTCTCTAAATAAAATACAAAATAGGGCTGGAGATGTGATTCATTGGATGAGTGCTCCATAGTAGTCCTAAATTCAACCTCCAGTACCTCCCCCACAAAAAAGAAAGAAATCAAAGATTGTTGAAAATATAATAAAGGGGGATTTATAGAGTACTTTAGTCAGAGGTACTGATAGTTATATTGCAGAATGTGTGTGTGTGGGGGGGGTTAAACACATTTAAATGGCAGACTGTATAATGAGTCAGTTTTAATACCAAAGTAATCCATTTAAAGTGTTAGGAAGGGGCTAGGGATATAGCTCAGCTGGTAGAGTGCTTGCCCTTCAGCAAAAGGCCATAGGTTCAATCCCCAGCACCAACAAAAACAAAACAAAACAAAACAAAACAAAACAAAAAAAAAACATCTAAAGAGCTGGGAAGCCATTCCCAATTGAACACAAGTATATTATTAAGACTATCACATGAAATAAATTTGCCTTCCTGTATTCATTTCACCTTTAGTTTTTGTCATTAATTTGGTATTACCTTTATATTTATTTCTATAATATTTAGAAAAAGTCTCACCATATAAACCCAAGAAACTATGTGTTACTCTACATAATTTTTTTAATTGTGAATTAACTGAAAAAGACAGATTTGCCTTGTTAAATACAAAACTTAAGTATTATACCAAAGATGGAAAGATGATAATTTTACCTTTACAGAAACCATTCAGTATCATACATGCTAAAATTATGAGAGAAAAACTAATAGGAAATGGGCAAATACAGACAATGAAATAATGTGGCAAAACTCAAATATAATGTGGGTATCTTTGTATCCTCTATAATATTTTCCTTAGGTTGTCATTTCAATGGAAAGAACACCTTTAAAAAATGAATTAAAAAGTAAAGAATTCTCAGAACTCATGCACTTCAACACAAACAACATTGAGAATATTATCAAGATTGCAGATGGTTTGGAGAAGAATATTGGCCGAATTATAGTTAAACAGATAGTAATCTGAAATCTGGGTATTTCAGGCAAAATTTCATGCATGGTAAAAGGCATATAAGTGAAAATTCATTTTATCTATGGAAAGGATTACCTGCATGTTAAGTGCAAACAAAGGCTGAAAAGATCTGGTAATCCTTTGGATGCTAGTATTACTATAGATACAATAAGCAATGTCTAGATAACAAAGTTGTCTTTTGTTTTTGTTTTTTTGTTTGTTTGTTTGTTCTAATGTCTGGGAGTAAAAATAAATCAGCCTGATTTTAATAAAGAACCATCTGATAGTATGAAAAATATTTGAAGGTGAATGTACTCAATTCTGGGATACAAGTAAAATAACTATTGCCATTATCTACAATGAACACTATATGAATTAGAACATTCTGTTGTTAAAAGATTCCACTATATATTATTAAAATGAAACTAACCTTAAAAGGATAAAGTAAAATTTATGTTTTATGTTTTAACAATTATTATGTGAAAGTAAAAAAAAATAAAAAAAAATAAAATTTGTTAGAGAATTACAAAACAAATTGCTAAATTTGCTATGCCTCAAAGATAAAATCCAATTAAATTTTAAGATACATCAGAAAGCAATGAAAAGAGCATTAAAGAAAAGTAATAAAACTCACAGTTAAATTTATTTTCAAATTTCATCAAAATCAAAATAAAGAAGTATGGAAAGAAATGCATATTACCATTATAAAAATTAAATAAGAAACAAGAATCAACCATAAAAATGTGAAAGAAATCAATAAAATTAACACCTCAAATTATGTATAATTTTAATGCTAAAAGGATTTAAAATATATTTTTTTCAGAATATTTATGAAAGAAGTCAATTACTTGTGATCAAAAAAAATTTTTAATGTTGTAGGAAAAGAGCAAATTAGATTGGGACTATAGGAAAAAACTCAATAAGAGATGTATAAGTGTAAAATAACTATATAATTATATTACATACATTATACAGCCAAAAGGAGAACTTTGAATAGACAATATCTACTAAGATTGTAAGATAATACACATTCTAACATTTAGACATACTTTTGGGCAAGATACTTTATAGCAATCCAGATGAAAGAAATGATGACTACTCAATTTAGTTCACAAATTTAGCACAAGTAGTTTCTGATAAAAATAATATGTGGAAAACATCAGACAAACATTACTGATCAATATGGAAACAGACATTCTTAGAAATTAGAAAGTTTAGAAAATCAATTCTAGGTGTTCATAAATAATGATAAAAATGGAGAATACTGCAGAAATGTAATGCACATCCTTCTAATTCATTCATTCATTAAGTTAAAAAGAGATAAAATGTCATTATGCCAAAATTATTTAAATTTTTCCTTTAAATGTAATTGTTTCTCTTTATAATTCAACATATGTTTATTCTGATTAAAACTATAAAAATGTTTAGACAAAAATTAATAGAAGGTAATTAATTTACTAGAAATTAAAAAGGAAGAAATTATTTTAAATGGAAAAATAATAAGTCATTCCTATTACAAAACAAGAACAAAATTTACTGTTTTTTATTACAATAATTTAATACTATTAAATTCATAAGGGAAAAAGAAACATACATATGACTATTGAAAATATCAACAAATACATTGCTTTTGATTAAGTTATTTCTCAGAACAAACAAATATAATACTGTACACAGAAAAATTGATCAGAAATCAGAGAACATGTTAAGATGGCTTAATATAAGATAATGTTAAATATTATAATCTCTTTCAATAATACTTAACACTGTAATTGGGAAAAATATGTCATATTCAGTATGATACAAAGAAATACATGAAAGCCAATTTTATAAACAAACTCAATACAAATAATAGCAACTATAAAATCTTACTGAAGGATGTGAAGTCAGATCTGGAGAAATTAAAGTGCATGACATATTACTGGATTACAACATTCTCAAAGTTAGTATCTAAATTTGATGAAATTTTAATGTAATTTCCACATCAAGGATGGTAAAGTCATATTGAATTTCATATGAACACATAAATTATGATAAGAGCCAATACCATTTTATAACAATAACAAAAATAAAATTGGAAGGAGGAGTTACCAATCAGTTAATAAAACATATTACATAAAGTTTCCTTAGTGAAATGAAATATTGCTTTAGAAAGAGAAGTTACATTGATGAAGTACAATGTGCAAAACTATTTTTCAGTGTATGTGAATATCTAATATATAGCAACAAAGCCATTGAATTCAATTTGGAGAGAGATTGTTAATTTAATGACTCTTGCTGGGATGATAATTAGCTATCTAGGAAGAAAATAAAGCCAATTCTACTTTCAGTGTATGTGAAAATTTTTCCTTTAAATGTAATTGTTTCTCTTTATAATTTAACGTATGTTTATTCTGATTAATGAATATGATTAAAAATAAGTTTTATTTTAAAATAGAATAAATTTTTGAGGCCAAATGTATAATCTTAAGTATCCAATGCATCATTTAAGTATAATTGGATCAAAGACCCTATCATGCAAATGAATGGAAGATAACTGTATCAAAATAAAATCTGCTTGGAAAAACATAGACTGTCAAAAGAAAAAATTAATTGACCCTATATATGACAAAGTTATAAAATCCATAATCAACATAGAATTTCTTAATATTATTGAGATAAAATGCAAAAAAAAAAATGAGAAAAGAATACAAATAGAATCTGAATATGTTTGATGTACTTTGGAAACAGCCCAAAATTAAAGTATTCTCAAAAATCTCATTTCTCATTCAATGAAATATTAAAAAAATCAATGATTTGTGAGTTCCTATGTTATCATGAATATGAAAAATAAGGTACCTAAAAACTGTTGTCCCTAACATAAACCTGTTTTTTTTGTTGTTGTTGTTGTTGTTGTTTTTGTTTTTTTGTTTTTTTTTTTTTTTAGATTTTTGGTAAAACCAAAGTATTTTATCTTTAAAAAGCACAAATAACTCTCTCATTATTAGATATGGGAATATATGCCATAGCAAAAATATACTATCATGTAAAAATTATAGTGACATCACTTATTATAGCCACTTTTATTATAGCCACTCTAATAGAAAAAGAAAATAGCTTTTTCTGCTAGAGAATACTCAAAACCATCTAAATGCTTACCAGTTAGAAAATAATAGAGAGAAATTTGTGTCTTGGAATAGCTGTTGTCACAATGAAAGGGACAAGTTTAATCTGTAACATTTTACTTTAAAAGATGCCTCAGTTCATTTTCTATTGATGTAACAGTACTTAAGACTGGCTAATGTATCAAGTTAAAAAGTTAATTTTTGATCACAATCCTGGAGGCTAGGAAGTCTAATATAAGGTCCTATTATTTAAGAACCTCATGGAGAAAAGTGGAAGCGCAAGTAGGTATATGTGAAAGTGGCAAAATAATAGTGGTAGCTTCACTTTACAACCCTTTTTCATGGTACTTAATATATTTCTTCCAGAGAGAACTATTGCAAGAAAGACATCCATTATTCCCTTAGGTTCTGACCCATGACTGAAACACCTCCCATTAGGTCCCATGTTTTAGTTAGCTTTTTTGCTGCTGTGATGAAAAGACCTGAAATGAACAATTTAAAGGGAGGAAAAGTTTATTTGGTGTTCCTGCTTTCAGGGGTCTCATGCCATAGATGGCCAACTACTTATCTCTGGACCCAAGGTAAGACAGAACACTATGACAGAGTAGCATGGCTGAGGAAAACAACTCAGAATACTGCAACTAGTACACAGAGATAACCTTTCAATAGGAACAAAATACAAACCCCAAAGGCAGGATTTTAGTGACCTATATTCTCTAGCCACACCCTATCTGCTTTCAGTTGCCACCTACTTAATCCCTATGTGGGTATTAATCCACTGATTGAGTTACAAATATCATTATCTGATGTTTTGACCTCTAAACCTTCTTGCATTTTCTCATACATGAGCTTTTGGGTATCTAAAACCATAATACCCCACCTCCTAACATTGCTGCACTGTGAATAAAACCTCAACATGAATTATTTTGATGGCATTGCAGAGATAACTCAATGTGTTTAAAAATAATAAAAATATTCATTCAAGGAACATGCATATAATATTTTTATTTTAAAATAATAATTTATATATGCGTATTAAATGTATTTATTTATGTATTTAATGAACACAAAATATTATTCATCTCTTTATATCAAGCCAATAATATTTTCTCTTAAGGATAAATAGATAAGCAAAAACATAACAATTAAAAAAATAAAAATAAATCTATAGAAAACTTAGAAAATTCTCCAAGATTAAAATGAAATGTGATCCAATTTCTAATCATATTTTATGAGTTTTTATTGATAGATTTATGGAAGTACTGGTCAATCATTGGCAGTAATTTTTCTAGGTGAATAAATTTTATTTATTTATTTATTTTTATTGATTATTCAAAACATTACAGAGCTCATGATATATCATCTTCCATACATTAGACTCAGTTGGGTTTTGAACTCCCATTTTTACCCCAAATACAGATTGTAGAATCACTTCTGTTACATACTCACATTATTGCATAATGGCATATTAGTGACTGTTGTATTCTGCTACCTTTCCTATCCCCTACTATCCCCCCTCCCCTCCCCTCCCCTCTCATCTTCCCTCTCTACCTCCTCTGCTGTTGTTCAATTCTCTCCCATTTTCCCCCTCCCCCTTGCCCCTCATAACCTCTTATAACTTTGTGTATCATTGAAGGTCTCCTACAATTTCCATATGCTTTCCCTTCTCACTCCCTTTCTCTCCCCCCATTCGTCTTTGTTTACTGTTAGTCTTTTCCTCATGCTCTTCCTTCCTGTTCTGTTCTTAGTTGCTCTCTTTATATCAAAGAAGACATTTGGCATTTGTTTTTTAGGGCTTGGCTAGCTTCACTTAGCCTGATCTGCTCTAATGCCATCCATTTCCCTGCAAATTCTATGATTTTGTCATTTCTTAGTGCTGCATAATACTCCATTGTGTATAGATGCCACATATTTTTTATCCATTCATCTACTGAAGGGCACCTAGGTTGGTTCCACAGTCTAGCTATTGTGAATTGTGCCACTATAATCATTGATGTGGCCGTATCCCTATAGTGCACTCTTTTAAAGTCCTCATGGAATAGTCTGAGAAGGGCGATAGCTGGGTCAAATGGTGGATCCATTCCCAGCTTTCCCAGGAATCTCCATACTGCTTTCCAAATTGGCCTCACCATTTTGCAGTCCCACCAGCAGTGTACAAGTGTACCCTTTTCCCCACATCCCTGCCAACACTTATTGTTGTTTGACTTCATAATGGCTTACTGGAGTGAGATGGTATCTTAGGGTGGTTTTGATGTGCATTTCTCTGATTGCTAGAGATGGTAAGCATTTTTTCATGTACTTGTTGATTGATTCTATGACCTCCTCTGAGAAGTGTCTGTTCAGGTCCTTGGCCCATTTGTTGATTGGGTTGTTTGTTATCTTATTGTTTAATTTTTTGAGTTCTTTGTACATTCTGGATATTAGGGCTCTATCTGAGGTGTGAGGGGTAAAAATTTGTTCCCAGGATGTAGGCTCTCTATTTACCTCTTTTATTGTTTCTCTTGCTGAGAAAAAACTTTTTAGTTTAAGTAAGTCCCATTTGTTTATTCTTGTTATTAACTCTTGGGCTATGGGCGTCCTATTAAGGAATTTGGAGCCCGACACCACTATATGTAGATCGGAGCCAACTTTTTCTTCTATCAGACGCAGTGTCTCTGATTTGATATCTAGCTCCTTGATCCATTTTGAGTTAACTTTTGTGCATGGCGAGAGAAAGGGATTCAATTTCATTTTGTTGCATATGGATTTCCGATTTTCCCAGCACCATTTGTTGAAGATACTATCCTTCCTCCATTGCATGTTTTTAGCCCCTTTATCAAATATAAGACAGTTATAACTTTGTGGATTAGTCTCTGTGTCCTCTATTCTGTACCATTGGTCCACCTGCCTGTTTTGGTACCAGTACCATGCTGTTTTTGTTACTATTGCTTTGTAGTACAGTTTGAACTCTGGTATCGCTATACCTCCAGATTCACACTTCCTGCTTAGAACTGCTTTTGCTATTCTGGGTCTTTTGTTTTTCCATATGAATTTCATGATTGCTTTATCTATTTCTACAAGAAATGCCTTTGGGATTTTGATTGGCATCGCATTAAACCTGTAGAGAACTTTGGGTAATATCTCCATTTTGATGATGTTAGTTCTGCCTATCCATGAACAGGGTACATTTTTCCATCTTCTGAGATCTTCTTCTATCTCTCTCTTTAGGGTTCTGTAGTTTTCATTGTATAGATCTTTCACCTCTTTTGTTAGGTTGATTCCCAAGTATCTTATTTTCTTTGAGGATATTGTGAATGGAGTGGTTTTCCTTATTTCCATTTCAGAGGTTTTGTTGCTGATATACAGGAATGCCTTTGATTTATGCGTGTTGATTTTATAACCTGCTACTTTGCTGAATTCATTTATTAACTCTAGCAGCTTCTTTGTAGACCCTTTTGGGTCTGTTAAGTATATTATCATGTCATCCGCAAATAGCGATAATTTAATTTCTTCTTTTCCTATTTTTATGCCTTTAATTTCTTTTGTCTGTCTAATTGTCTGGCTTGTGCTTCGAGAACTAAATTGAATAGAAGTGGTGATAGAGGGCATCCCTGTCTTGTTCCAGATTTTAGAGGGAATGCCTTCAGTTTTTCTCCATTTAGGATGATGCTAGCCTGAGGTTTAGCATATATAGCTTTTACAATGTTGAGGTAAGTTCCTGTTATCCCTAGTTTTTCTAGTGTTTTGAACATAAAGGGATGCTATACTTTGTCAAATGCTTTTTCTGCATCTATCGAGATGATCATATGGTTCTTGTCTTTAAGTCTGTGGATGTGGTGAATAGCATTTATTGATTTCCGTATATTGAACCAGCCTTGCATCCCAGGGATGAATCCTACTTGATCATGGTGCACAAGTTTTTTTGATATGTTTTTGTATTCAATTCACCAGAATTTTATTGAGAATTTTTGCATCCAAGTTCATTAGAGATATTGGTCTGTAGTTTTCTTTCTTTGAAGTGTCTTTGTCTGGTTTGGGGATCAGAGTGATCTTGGCCTCATAGAATGAACTTGGAAGAGCTCCTTCTTTTTCTATTTCTTGAAATAGCTTGAAAAGTATTGGTATTAATTCTTCTTTGAAGGTTTTGTAGAACTCCGCTGTATACCCATCCAGTCCAGGGCTTTTCTTGGTTAGTAGTCTTTTGATGGCTTCTTCTATTTCTTCCTTTGTTATTGGTCTGTTTAAATTGTGTGTGTCTTCCTGTCTCAATCTGGGCCGATCATATGCCTTAAGAAATTTATTGATATCTTCACTATCTTCTATTTTATTGGAATATAGGGTTTCAAAATACTTTCTAATTATCTTCTGTATTTCTGTAGTGTCTGTTGTGATATTGCCTTTTTCATCCTGTATGTTGGTAATTTGAGTTCTCTCTCTTCTTCTCTTCGTTAGCATGGCTAAGGGCCTGTCTATCTTATTTATTTTTTCAAGGAACCAACTTTTAGTTTTACCAATTTTTTCAATGGTTTTTTTTTGTTTCAATTTCGTTGATTTCTGCTCTAATTTTAATTATTTCTTGTCTTCTACTACATTTGCTGTTGTTTTGCTCTTCCTTTTCTAGGTTTTTGTGGTGTAGTGTGAGTTCATTTATTTGTTGGTTATTTCTTTTTTTTGAGGAAAGAACTCCAAGAAATGAATTTTCCTCTTAAAACTGCTTTCATTGTGTCCCATAGATTCCGGTATGTTGTGTCTGTATTGTCATTTGTCTCTAAGGATTTTTTTATCTCCTCCTTTATGTCTTCTGTAACCCATTGATCATTCAGTAACATATTGTTCATTTTCCATGTGATGTAGGATTTTTCCTTCCTTCTTTTATCATTGATTTCCAATTTCATTCCATTGTGATCATATATGGTGCATGGTATTATCTCCACGCCTTTATACTTACTAAGAGTTGCCTTGTGGCATAATATAAGGTCTATCTTTGAGTAGGATCCATGTGCTGCTGAGAAGAACGTGTATCCACTTGATGATGTTTGATATATTCTATATATGTCAGTTAAGTCTAGGTTATTGATTTGCTGTTGAGTTCTATAGTTTCTTTATTCAGTTTCTGTCTAGAGGATCTGTGTAATGGCAAGAGCGGTGTGTTGAAGTCACCCATAATTATTGTGTTGTGGTCTATTTGACTCTTGAACTTGAGGAGAGTTTGTTTTATGAACGTTGCAGCTCCATTGTTTGGTGCATACAAATTGATAATTCTTATGTCTTGTTGGTCGACGGTTCCTTTTAACAGTATATAGTGTCCTTCTTTATCCTTCTTGATTAACTTAGGTTTAAAGTTGATTTTATTTGATATGAGTATGGCCACTCCTGCTTGCTTCCGAGGACCATGTGAGTGGTATGATTTTTCCCAACCTTTTACCTTCAGCCTGTGTATGTCTTTTCCTATCATATGAGTCTCTTGAAGGCAGCATATTGTTGGATATGTTTTTTTGATCCAGGTTACTAGCCTATGTCTCTTGATTGGTGAGTTTAGGCCATTAACATTTAAGGTTACAATTGAGATATGATTTGTACTTCCAGTCATGCTTCTTTATTTATTTATTTTAGTTTGGCTGGTTTTACTTTTTGGTTATTTTCCTCCCCCTTTACTGAGACACCTCCTGCTGTTAATTTTGGGCACTATTTTTCAATTCCTCTTCTTGTAGTATTTTGCTCAAAATGCTTTGCAGTGCTGGTTTTCTTGCTGAGAATTCTTTTAGCTTTTGTTTATCATGAAAGATTTTAATTTCATTGTCAAATCTGAAGCTTAATTTTGCTGGATACAGTATTCTTGGTTGGAATCCATTATTTTTCAGCGTTTGAAATACATTGTTGGGCTGGGGATGTGGCTCAAGCCGTAGCGCACTTGCCTGGCATGCGTGCGGCCTGGGTTCAATCCTCAGCACCACATACCAACAAAGATGTTGTGTCCGCCGAGAACTAAAATAAATAAATAAATTCTCTCTCTCTCTCTCTCTCTCTCTCTCTCTCTCTCTCTCTCTCTCTCTCCCTTTCCTCTCTCTTTAAAAAAAAAAAAAAAAGAAAAAAAAAGAAATACATTGTTCCAGGATCTTCTAGCTTTCAAAGTCTGTGATGAGAAATCAGTCGTTAACCTAATTGGTTTACCCCTGAATGTAATCTGCCTCCTTTCTCTCGTAGCTTTTAATATTCTCTCCTTGTTCTGTACGTTGGCTATCTTCATAATTATATGTCTTGGAGTTGGTCTATTATGGTTTTGAATGTTTGGGGTCCTGTAGGCTTCCAGGATTTGGCAATCCATTTCATTTTTCATCTCTGGGAAGTTTTCTAGAATTATTTCATTTAATATGCTGTCCGTTCCTTTGGTTTGAGTCTCTGTGCCTTCTTCTATCCCGATGACCCTCAAATTTGTTTTTTTTTTATGACATCCCATATCTCTTGAATGGATTGCTCGTGGGATTTTAGCATCTTTTCTGTGTTGAGTATATTCTTTTCAAGTTGATAAACCTTGTCTTCATTATCTGATGTTCTGACTTCTACTTGATCAAGTCTATTTGTAATATTCTCGTTTGAGTTTTTAATTTGGTTTATATTTCCCTGCAATTCTAGGATTATTGTTTGATTTTTTTCTTTTTTAAGATCTCTATCTCCTGGTAGAGCTCGTTCTTTGCCATTTGAATTTGTTTGTTTAATTCATTTTCAAAGTATACTTTTATTGCTTGGACTTGCTGTCTCATGTCTTCTCTAATATTCCTTTCCATTCGAGTTAGGTATGCCTTGAGTTCTTTCCCTATCCCTGCTTCTGATGTTTCTATGTCCTCCTGTAGAATTAAGTTGTCCTGCATTGTTTGTACTCCTTTTTTCCCTTGTTTTCTCATGTTGTCCACGTTACTTTCCAGCTCTATTTGATTGCCGTGTTTCTGCTCTCTTCTATAGATTTGTTTTGGTTCTGTATTATTCTGTTGTTTCTTCTTTGTGTTGTTAAACTGTGCCTGCTAACGTGGATTCTAATGGGAAGGAATTCTGACGGCCGAGCTCCAGTGACGTCACTGCTCTGCTATGACGGGCCCCAGGCTCCTTGCTGGGGTGTCCTAATGGGGCTGTATGACTGGACTGTCTCTGTTTGGTTTCAGCTCCCGGTCAAGGCAGGCGGGCAGTCTCCAGCCACCCAGTATCTCAGGCAGCGGGCGGGTGATCGGTCGCCGGCGGGGGGTTGGACTCTAGCCGCCCAGTCGCGCGGGCAGCGGGCCAGCTGTCGCAGATGGGCGGGTGATCTCTAGGCACCCAGTCCTGCTGTCGGTAGCCGGCGGGCGGGCAGTCTCCTACTGCCCAGTTACGCGGGCAGTGGGTGAATTGTCGCTGGCGGGCCTGCGGTTTCCAGCCGCCCAGTCAGGAGGGCCTGGCCTCTAGTCCCCTGGTTTCTTCTGCTAGTCTTGGTTTCTCCTGCTAGACCAGATTTCCCCTGAGTGATGTCTCTTGGCAGTTCAAACTGTACTCTGGGCCTGCCATTTGTTGGGTGTGGAGGGTGTCTATTGGGATCCCCGGCATTTTATTGTTTTGTTTCCGTTGTGGGGGATAGAACTGTACCGCTTCCTTCCCCCTCTGAAATCCCGTACTCAGCCACTTTTCTCCCTGCTTGCTAATTAATCGCTTCTCTGCGGCGCCCCGCCTTCTGTGGCCGCAGGGCAGGCCTCGGGAATCAGTCAGCCCGGGTCTCCGGGGTCACACAATTCGAATAAATTTTATTTAATATAAATTTTCTCCTAAAAAATTTCCCAGGCTGGGGATGTGGCTCAAGCGGTAGCGCACTCACCTGGCATGCATGCGGCCCGGGTTCGATCCTCAGCACCACATAGCAACAAAGATGTTGTGTCCGCCGAGAACTAATAATAAATATTAAAAAATTCTCTCTCTCTCTCTCTCTCTCTCTCTCTCTCTCTCTCCTCTCTCACACTCTCTTTAAAAAAAATTCCCTATTGCTTGATGTTACTAAATAGTTATAAATATATCAAATATATATTTATTATATATGTGTGTACGTATGTGTGTGCATATATATATATATATATATATATATATATATATATGTGTGTGTGTATGTGTGTGTGTGTTTGTGTGTGTATAAAACTTTTAGTGTCCAATAATATAAATTGGGAAAAAAAAGAAAGGAATATTGATATACATGATTAGGGCTTTTAGGATAAAATGAATAATGGAAATAGGTAGAAGAGGAGATAGGTTACTTAGGCACCATGGCACATGCCTATAATGTCAGCCACTAGGGAAGTGGAGACAGAAAGATCATAAGTTTAAACTTAACTTTAGCAGTTTACCAAGAATCTGTCTCAAAATAATAATAATAATAATAATAATAATAATAATAATAATAATAATAATAAATTAAAAGGAGGAGTTGGGTCCTGGGGATATGACTCAGTGGTTAAAATCTCTAAGTTCAATCCCTATTATAAATAAATCAATAAATAAGGTAGAAGAAGCAGCTAAATGAGATTTTCATGGGCAAGTATTAAAGACATTGCTTTTTCAAAATAAGATTTAAATGCTGGAGAGAAGGTAAAATACACACTTCTTTTTATTTTCAGACAGAAAGGAAAGTAGAAAAGCAGTGATTCAAAAGATTTAATGTGCATCAGAATTACCTGTGAGGGTTCTTAAAAACAAATAGTTTGGCCCTGCTCCCTCCTCCAGTTTGGAAGTCTGGGACATGGCTTATATGCACCTCTAATAATAGTTTCAATCCTGACTGCACATCAAAATCATTGGGGAAAATTCTAATACTAATAGTTTAACATTATGCTAACCTATTCTTTATAGGTGAACTAGAGATAGGATGTTTTTCAGTCTTCATATGTCATTTTAACACATACCAGATTTGCAGAATAGTATAGTAAAGAAGGACTCAAGTACAATGATATTGGCCATTCAATAAAGGAATATATGAAGGTATTTGCTTGGGGAAAAGGGCTTTGAGGTGATATTAAAGTTGTCTAATAATTTTAACATGATCTAAGAATCCTGAAAGCTAATTTAATCTAGGGTTGGGACAATTTTTCAGAGTAACTAAATTCCTATAAAATTTTGAGACTGATAGATATATTCTACTTGTGCTGTCCCATGCAGTAGACATGGTCCATGTTTGGCTCTTCAGCACTTGCAATGTGGGCCATGAAAGTAAGAACTGAATTTCTTTCTTTCTTTTCTTTTAATTTGTTTATATAAAAAACAAATAAAACAAAACAACAACAAAAAGAGAGAATACTTATTAATCTAATAAACTGTAGTTTAGACATAATATGTATATGTATATGTGAGTATGTGTGCATGTGTGTATGTGTGTATACACACACACACATATATATGTATATATACATATATATTTGGTATTGGATATTGAATTTAGAGGCACTCTGCCACTGAGCCACATCTCCTGCCTTATTTTGTATTTTATTTAGAGACAGGGTCTCACTGAGTTTCTTAGTGCCTTGCTAAATTTCTGAGATAGGCATTGATCCTCCTGTCTCTGCCCCCCATTACAGGCATTCGCCACTTCTCTGGGCTGGTCAGAAAATCATCTTAACTGCAAGTTAGCGTCCAGAAAGAAGTTATTATTATTTTTTGGTTTAGACATGTGTATACAGAACAGTTGTTGCTTCTTTGTTTTTCCTACATTGACTATTTTCCTCAATTAATCTGAAATTAATTCAGCATGCTCTATGTATGTTTACCTTTCCTATCTATGTTATTTCTAACTCTATCTATGCTATTTCTTTTAACAAATGGGAATTGTGTATCCTTATACTGCTGGTGATGAGAATCAATACAGGCCAAGTTCCATTCTACAGCTGTGAAGATTGAATACCCAAGGCATACCAAGGCTAGCATAGAAAGCAAGTTTTATTTAAAGGATAGAACAAAGATAGACTTCTCTGTAAAGAAGGGTTCCCAGAGCTGGGTATCCAAAGAAGTGTGTGTGGGCGGTGTCCTACCCCTTTTATACATTGTAGATTTCCTTTGTTCTCATGACCTCTCCTCCTCCATCCTGCATAGGTGACTATTTACCATAAGGTGGGCAAAAAGTGAAGTGAAGGGAGCAGGCCAGGAGGCATTAATTAACAACTCCTACAACTTCCTGCAGGAAAGAACAATTCCCTGGGCAACAGGATGTGAAGGGGGAAGGGCTCTGATATATCAGCACTTTATTTCCTTTCCTTTCCAATCAGCCCCCATCTTCCTGACCAGACCCAATTATTTATTACCTTCACTGACTGTCTTTTGTCCCCTGGTCTCAAGTTTTTATACAGTTCACTGCTAGATGACTGAGATATCATCCCCAGATTTCCATTTCCATTCAACTCAACTTCTAAAATAAAGAAATTTATAGTAATGTTTTCTGCCTAAACCTGACCAAATATCTTCATAATTTAGAATCCTGGCTTAAGTTTTGGACATAGAGAAATATTTAGATCCATTCTGCTCTATAATCAGTATAGTTGTAGAATGGAACTTATATCTCTAGAATTATAGAACTTAGTATTCCAATTTAATTTTTGAAAAACATTTTCAATGTATCAAAAAAATTTGAAGGCACATGATAGCACAATATCCCACTCCCATCTCTATGTTCGATACAATTGAACAAAACACAGATATGAGTTTTATGACTATCATCTTTGAGATTTAAATATTTAATATTCAGATTGTTACAGATAATATGGAAAAATACAGAAATTATAGTCCTAAGTCCCATTTGTTGATTCTAGTTGTTAACTCTTGCGCTATGGGTGTCCTAGTGAGGAATTTGGAGCCCGACCCCACAGTATGTAGATCATAGCCAACTTTTTCTTCTATCAGACTCCGTGTCTCTGATTTAATATCAAGCTCCTTGATCCATTTTGAGTTAAGTTTTGTGCATGGCGAGAGAAAGGGATTCAGTTTCATTTTAATGCAATGGATTTCCAGTTTTCCCAGCACCATTTGTTGAAGATGCTATCCTTCCTCCATTGCATGCTTTTAGCCCCTTTATCAAATATAAGATAGTTGTAGTTTTGTGGATTGGTTACTGTGTCCTCTATTCTGTACCATTGGCCCACCCTCCTGTTTTGGTACCAGTACCATGCTGTTTTTGTTACTATTGCTCTGTAGTATAGTTTGAAGTCTTACTCAAACTAAAAAGTTTTTTCTCAGCAAAAGAAACAATAAGAGAGATAAACAGGGAGCCTACATCCTGGGAACAAATCTTTACTCCACACACTTCAGATAGAGCCCTAATATCCAGAATATACAAAGAACTCAAAAAATTAGACAATAAGATAACAAATAACCCAATCAACAAATGGGCCAAGGACCTGAACAGACACTTCTCAGAGGAGGACATACTATCAATCAATAAGTACATGAAAAAATGCTCACCATCTCTAGCAGTCAGAGAAATGCAAATCAAAACCACCCTAAGATACCATCTCACTCCAGTAAGATTGGCAGCCATTATGAAGTCAAACAACAACAAGTGCTGGCGAGGATGTGGGGAAAAGGGTACACTTGTTCATTGTTGGTGGGACTGCAAATTGGTGCAGCCAATTTGGAAAGCAGTATGGAGATTTCTTGGAAAGCTGGGAATGGAACCACCTTTTGACCCAGCTATTCCCCTTCTCGGTCTATTCCCTAAAGACCTAATAAGAGCATGCTACAGGGACACTGCTACATCGATGTTCATAGCAGCACAATTCACGATAGCAAGATTGTGGAACCAACCTAGATGCCCTTCAATAGATGAATGGATAAAAAAAGTGGCATTTATACACAATGGAGTATTACTCTGCATTAAAAAATGACAAAATCATAGAATTTGGAGGGAAATGGATGGCATTAGAGCAGATTATGCTAAGTGAAGCTAGCCATTACTTAAAAAAACAAATGCCAAATGACTTCTTTGATATAAGGGGAGTAACCAAGGACAGGGTAGGGATGAAGAGCTTGAGAAGAAGATCAACATTAAACAGGGATGAGAGGTGGGAGGGAAAGGGAGAGAGAAGGGAAATTGCATGGAAATGGAAGGTGATCCTCAGGGTTATACAAAATTACATATAAGAGGAAATGAGGGGTAAGAGAAGAATAATACAAGTGGAAGAAATGATTTACAGTAGAGGGGGTAGAGAGAGAAGAGGGGAGGGGAGGGGAGGGGAAGGGGGAGAGTAGAGAATAGGATAGACAGCAGAATACATCAGTCACTAGAATGGCAATATGTAAATCAATGGAAGTGTAACTGATGTGATACAGCAATCTGTATACGGGGTAAAAATGGGAGTTCATAACCCACTTGAATCAAACTGTGAAATATAATATATTAAGAACTATGTAATGTTTTGAAGGACCAACAATAAAAAAAAAAAAAGAAATTATAGTCCTAGAAGGAGATAAGCAGCACTTACAGATGTAGAGGAGCAAGGTTTATTCAGCACCAGTATGGGCTCAGTGGGAGTCCTCTTCAAAAGCTTAGCCCAGTCCTTTGTTCTCACTATCTTTTATACAGTACAGACTCTCCAGGTTTCAAGACTTTCTCATGAAAGCAACCTTGATTTTTCACTCTTTCTTCAGGCCATAGCCTGCCATAGCCACTAAGCAAGCATAATTACAGAAACTAGCAGCTTGCAGTTATAAACAGAGTTAAAAAGAAACATTTTAGGAAGGAGTTGCTGCTTCAACAAGTCCATACATGCAATAATTTATCTGCCCATTGCACTTAACAATCACCAGTTGTAATGGTTGTATCTAAAATATCTGTCAAAGGCCATGTGTGGAAGGTTTGTTTGTCAGCCCTTGGCTCAATTGAGAGGTGGTAAAATCTTTGGAAGGTGGGTTCTGATTGGTGGAGAGGACATGTCTTTCAAGGGTAAATCTTGTCTCCAGGCTATTTAACTCTTTCCATTTCCTGGCTGCTTTGTGGTGAGGGGCTTGTTCTGTCATGGGCTCCCACCCCCATGATGTTCTGCTGTACTTAAAGCCCAAAGAAACAGAATCAGCCAGCAATGGGCTGAACATCTGAAACCATGAGCCAGAACAAACCTTGCCTTCTTTTTTTTTTTTGAATTTTAAATAATTTTTATATTTTTATTCCCAGGTTATATTAATAAGTTTGGTGATCAAGTTAAGTGATAAATGATAAGATTGATAGAAATACACCCAAGTATTAAGGAACATAAATTGATTATTAAGAGAGGAAGAAATAGAAAAGGCTATGATGCAATGTTAAAATGTAACAATTGTTCTTGAATATTTATATAACTAAAATTCTATAATTTCCAAAAATATGTTATTTGGAAAATACACTTTTTTTTAAATCCAGGAACACTTTTTATTATGGTATATATATAATGTATAATATATAACCATTATAAATTATTAATATAAAATATATAATTATATAATACATATCAATATTAATTTATAATATAATAAATTAATATAAATATTTAAATATATGATATGATATAAATATATTATTTATTTATATTATATGTAAATATTTATATTGTTTTATATAAATATTATATATTATATAATATATAACATAATATAAATATATTATATATTTATATTGTTTTATGTAAATGTTCATAGTTTTTTTGTTTTACTTTTTTTAATTGGTTGTTCACAACATTACAAAGCTCTTGACATATCATATTTCATACATTAGATTCAAGTGGGTTATGAACTCTCAATTTTTACCCCAAATGCAGATTGCAGAATCATGTCAGTTACACATCCACAATTTTACATAATGCCCTATTAGTAACTGTTGTATTCTGCTACCTTTCCTATCCCCTACTATCCCCCCTCCCTTTCCCTCTTGCAGGGAAATGGATGGCACTAGAGCAGATTATGCTTAGTGAAGCCAGCCAATCCCTAAAAAAACAAATACCAAATGTCTTCTTTGATATAATGAGAGCAACTATGAACAGAGCAGGGAGGAAGAGTAGGAAGAAAAGATTAACATTAAACAGAGTCATGAGATGGGAGGGAAAGGGAGAGAAAAGGGAAATTGCATGGAAATGAAGGGAGACCCTCATTGCTATACAAAATTACATATAAGAGGTTGTGAGGGGAATGGGAAAATAAACAAGGAGAGAAATGAATTATAGTAGATGGGGTAGAGAGAGAAGATGGGATGGAAACCTTGCCTTCTTTAAGTTGTTTTTCATCTAACAGCATTGTATATTGAAATGTCTCTATTTAGTAATACATTTTTAAACTTCTTTTGAATTTTAATTTGACAGTAATTCCACCATTGTATTTTCTGTTCCTATGGGTTTGATTGGTTTAGAACCTCAAAAAAGTAGAATCCTGTAAGAAGTAAAATATTTAACCATCTGCAATTTGCTGATTCCACTTAGACTAATGTCTTCAATGCTCATACATGTTTCAACAGATGACAGAATTTTCTTCTTTTATGGATAAATAATATTCCATTGCAAGTATGTAACACATTTTCTGTAGCCATTTATACATTGGTAGACCTGTAGGTTTGTTTTACATCTTTACTATTGTGAATAGTGCTACAGCAAGTATGGGAATACAAGTATCTCTTTGAGTCACAACTTAAGTTCTTTTATATGATAATTGGGTGTGCTCTATTACATGGTAGTTTAATTTTTTGAGAAAATATTATACTATTTTCCATAACATTCATTCCAATTTATAATCCTATCAACACCATGCAAGAATTCAGATTTTTTCACATACTTGTCAACAATTGTTATTTTCTGTATTTATTTATTTACTTATTTATTTATTTTAACTAACAGTCATACCAACATGCATGGTTTTTATTTGCGATTCATTGTGGTTTTTATTTGCAATTCCCTGAAATTAGAGGGAAAAAAAGAAAGAAAACTCTGGGAATCCTTTGCTTCACAGACACTCAAAATATAAAATCACAATTACAACTTTCTACATGTACTAAGGCCACACAGCAAAGTCTTAATGAAACACAACATATGCATTTCAAATGTATTGATGTTGCTAATTGAAATCAATATATACATCTCAGTTCTTTAAATAAATAAAGCAGCAGGCATGGTGGCACATGCCTGAAATCCCAGCAGCTTCAAAAGCTGAGACAGGAGGATCAAAACCAGCTTCAGTAAAAGCAAGGCACTAAGCAACTCAGTGAGACCCTGTCTCTAAATAAAATGCAAAGTAGTGATGGGGATGCAACTAAGTGGGCTGGGCCAGTGCCCCAGAGTTTAATCCCCAGTAAGCCCCACCCCTCAAAAAGTAGTATTGACTCTTGGAACAGTAATTTAATAGAATCTCATGCCCCTAAGCATTCCAGATAATTGATTTAATTGAGAAACATAATGCTCTCCACAAGCAATTTCTTTTAAAATCCTAGTAAAACAAACAACCCCTATGTAAACTGGGCTTAACCTGACCAATAGTGTAACAGGTGAAAGTGATCATCCTTGCCCTGTCCCTGATCATTGTGTAAAAAGTGTTGTTTTTCTCTGTTGAGAATGTCAGCTGAGGTATTCCTATTTGTTACTGATTTCTTCGGGAGTTCTTTTTCTTCATGACTTATTGCTATAGTTTGGAACTGAAATATCCCCCAAAAACTCATGTGTTGAAGTCGTGGTCCCACTACAGTAATGTCCAGAGATGAGGCTTTTAGGAAAAGATTGGGTTGTGAAGGCTTCAAACTCATCAGTGGATTAATTCACTTGATGGATCAATAATCTAAATGGACTACTGGGAAGTGATAGAAATGATAAGTAGGTGGGACATGGTTAGAGGAAATTGGTCACTTTGGACCTACCCTTGAGAAGTATATCTGTTAGGGTCTGTAAACAAGTCTGGATGGCACCTGGCATTTTGCCAGAGCGAGTGGTTTGTGAAGTAACGCCAGGAGCCATTAAGTGTGGAGATTCCTTATTGGTTGACTGCTGTATCTAGTTTATGTTAATTAAGATAAGCTGTGTGGAATGCATAAATACCCCTCCTGTCCTACAATAAACGGTTTCCACTCCTGCTGTATCAATCTACACAAGTTGCTCATCACCCCCCGGTTATTTTGCTGCAGCCGGACTGAGGCATATATCTTTCTACCCCTCTCCCCCTCTCCTCTTCTCCCCTTCTCCCCCTCAATATTGCCTTTTCTTCCAGTAGCATCCCAAATTAGCACCCTTTCTTTTCAGTGCTTAGATTATGCCAAGTCAGAAAACAGTACCTAAGGTAGTCCCACAAAATTCTGAATATTAGATGTAATGTTCTAGTTTTTACTTTCCTTCCCTAAGGAGAAACCAGGAATTATGATTTTTCTCCTAATTACATTTCACTGTACAATGTAGAAAGTCTTTGGTGAGTTAGTTCTATAAATTATAATACTGGAGTTAACAAGGCCAGTTCCCTGCTTTCTTGAAGTGTAGAGATGTCTTAACTGGTTTCTGAGTTCATAATGAAAATAATTGATCCATTTATTATTATTACATCTGTGTTTTTGTGAAGCAAGTAAAATCTATCGTTTTCTATTCTATCATATTTTCCAGGTCTAATTATTGATATTATTTTTAACTTTCTTTAACAATTTCTTGTATCAAGAATAGGAAAACATATTGTAATTTATTATCCTTGGATACAGTGACTTAATGCCATGATTCATTTATTCATTAGTTCTAGTAGTAGATAGTTATTACTGGGACTCCTTAGGATTTTCTATGGTAATATATCTTCTGCAAGTAGTATAGTTTTAATTCTTCTTTTCTGGTGTGTATTGCCTTTATTATTTCCCTTTGCTTTGTTAAAATTTCTAGATGATCCAATGGAATTTTGAGTATAATTTTTAGAGCCAATATCAATATATTTTTCTTAAAAATTTTACAATTGCATCTTCAAATATTATATTAGCAGTACATTATCCATAAATGTATATCACCTTATCATAATACCAGAGCAAAAATGTTAAATTTTATTCCAAGATGCCAAGGGCTAGTTATGGTAATTGTGTCTTGAAAAATATATAATGTTTTTTCTCCATCTATTTTTATTGCCTAAAAAATCATTTTTCTTTCTTCCTTTCTTTTCTTCCTTTTTCTTTCCTTCTTTCCTTACTTCCTTCTTTCCTTCCTTATTTCTTTCTTTCCTTCTTTCTTTCTTCCGATGTGCTATATTTGTGAAACTTAAAACTACCTTCCTAACTTACATCTGTAAGATATAATTAATGTATTATTGGAGACAATTTGATAATATTTTGTTTTAAATATTTTTGTTTTGATAATTATTGGTCTGTAGAATGGGCTTGATTTATCTTCTTCTTAGCCTAATAAGGGTATAAATTTAAACTTTTCTTTTTTTCTAAAATAAGTTTCTAAGATGAAGGCATCACTGTAAGCACCATTTCTGCTGTATCACATAAATTTTGATTATATGCTTTCCTCCTTATTCATTTTAAAATTTTGTAAGATTTCCACTTTGTGGGATTTAGGTTTATTACTTATTTTCTATGAGCCTCGGTTTTATTATGTGGAAACTGGATGAAATAATGACATAAATTAATAGAGAAAAAAATAAAGTTAATTCACTACAAGTTGACCTTTCATATGCATCATTATATCTAGAGTTAGGTTAGTAAATTAGGAATTACAACAGCTTTGTATTAGTAGAAATTTGAATTTTATATTAATATAGATTCCTTTAAAAAATCAAATTGTATCTATATAAAAATCCTAATTAAGTGTATGTCCTTAGTGGACAATAGGATTTGAGTTATTAATTGAGGTACTTTCTCTAACTTCTTCAAATTTACATTAACAGTTCTACTTTTTAAAAAGTACATGTAGAGGCTACAACAGGAGGTCAAGCACAGGGACCCAGATCCACCCACACCAACACAGTAGGCCCTTGTCCAACCCTCCACTGGCAGGCACCCCCTGGAGCCCATCCTCCAACACAGGAGAGCCTCTTCTGACCAGCAGACTAGTGGGGGATCCCAGACCCGAACCAGATTCATCCACACCGACTTGCACAGGACCCAGGTCCAGGGTAGGTTCCAGCTCATACCCCGCCCCAGCACCTTTGGCCATGATGTGAATGCCATAGCAATTCCACAGGGCATGCAATCAGTTTTCCATTTATTATGTACCTATGCTTCCACAAATTGGAATTCAAATGCTGGTCAGAAGTGAATTAGACAATCCTGGAGTAGAAAAGAGAAAAGTAAACAGACCAACTATGATTAAATTGAATAATCTGTTTCTGGATAATCAGGTTACTATATACAGATTTGATGTCTAACTGGTACTGTTTCTCCTAATTTTCTCTTTAGTACAAATTTTGTAAAGCTCTTTCTTTCTATGACCTTTCAAAATCTATTTTATACTAAATGCCTCTCCATTCCTTGAGACTTAGTTTAAATGAGTTGCCTGACAGATCATTTAGCACCATTTCCCCTGCTTTGCAATCCTCTCAAGTAGTGAGTTTACCTCACACTGATTCAGTTATTTTATTATCAACTCAGTCTTCAACAATTCCAATTCTGAAATTAGGTAGGGACTTCTATAATATGATGCCTTTCTCATTCAAAGATTCTCACTGGGTTCACACTGAAACGAATTAGATAAACCTCCATTTGTATGTTTTAATGGAAAACAAAGTAATACCTGCTGCTAATACAGTGGTTTCTAAGTCATAATTAACTGTAAGTACAAAAGTGCAGACATCAATGTAACCTAATCCAATACAAGTATTTTTCTGTACAAGATGCTTCAGAGTACAACATAATTATTCCACTGTGTATCCAGATCCATTCCTATCAATTAGGAAGGTTTTTATGGTAGTTGGTCACACTAATAGTAATGAAACTGATTCCCAGTCTATAGATCTATGTGAATGGCAGGCAGAGTTTTCAAATGTATCCATTTTCCCAAACTCCAACTCAACAGCTATTTTTCATGTGAAAAGAACATACTGTGCTGTATTTGCCAATGCATGCCCACATTTCCAATTATTGAGATATATACTGCCCCCAAAAAACTCTGTATTATTCACTGCTTAGAAATCCCATGGGTAAGTGGTAAATGAGGTCTTGTTCTACTTCTGGATATATGGTTAGAAGTGGTAAATATTTAAGAATCACATTCATATTTTTCTTCATATGAAAACTTCTATTATGATATTATAGTGATTTAGGGAGAATGAGCTTAAAGTTTTCATAACCTTATGAGTTCTCTGATCCCTTCTCTACATTTTTAAATAATTCACATAACATAAAATCTACCATTTGAAATTGAAGAAGTCAGTGACTTTTAGTACATTCATAATGCTATACAAGCACCATTTCTATCTTGTTCCAAAAATATTTCTATCACTCCAACAAAACAACTCTTTCCTGATTAAGCACTTTCCAAACACTCCCACTCCTTTTAGCCCCTAGGAGCTCTCAATTTCCACTATATAGAATTATGTATTACTACTAATGGATTATTATATAGTTGTGTACCTAGTATGCATGAGGCCCTTGGGTCAATCCCCATCACCACAAAATGGAATAAATAAATAAACAAGCAGACAAATAAATAAATGTGTGTCTATGCTATTTAGTGATTAAAATTTCTCTTTTGCTATTCATTGTTTTTATTCAGTATACTCAATATGCTATTCAAGTTTTATATAATATTTAACCTTGTGGCTGTCTTTTTTACATAAAAATATTTTCAAGGTTCATTCACATGGCCAAATGTATGAGTACTTTATTCCTTTTTATAAGTGAATAATATACCATTGTGTATATATATATAATGATTTATATATAAAGTCATTATTTCAAGCATTTGAGTTGTCTATACTTTTGGGCTGTTATGGATTATGATGATATGAACATGCATGCCATTTACTTGTCTGAATGATTTGAATTATTTGGGGCACATAACTATGAGTAGAATTTCTGGGTCATACAACAGTTGTGTGTTTATATTTTTGAGTAAATCTCATTTTTTTTCCTATAGGAGTGGAAGCATTTTGCATTTCCACCAGCAAGGTATAGTTGTTCCATTTTTCCCACATCCTCATCAACACTTTACATTTTCTGTTTTTTTGTTTAATTAAAGCCATTCTAATGGATATGAAGAATGTCACTGAGGTTTTTATTATATTCCTATTACTAGTTTTCTTAGTGTTTATCTTGAAAGGATGTTGGATGCTGTAAAATACTGTTTCTGCATCCATTGACATGACATTGTAGGGGTTTTTTCCCATTATATTAATGCAGTGTGCTTCATTGATTAACTTTTCTTATGCAAAATTATTCTTTCATTCTTTGATTAAATTCTAGCTGTTATAGTGCATATAAAGCTTTTAATATGTTGGGTATTCAGTTTGCTAGTATTGAGGATTTGAGCATCTACATTTATGATAGATTATAGTCTGCAAATTTATTCTGTTATCTTTGTCTAGGTTTGATATCTATGTAAAGCTAGCCTCAGAAAATGAGTTAGGAAGTGTTCCTGATCTTATGGGTTTTTTTGGAAGAATTTGAGGACTAGTGTTCATTATTCATTGAGGTTTAGATAGAGTTCACCAGTGAAGCTTGGGCATTGTTTTAAAGTTATTAAATTATTGTTTTAATACCATTGCTTGCTATCAGGTTCTTTTGGATCAATTTCAGAAATTTTTAATTTTTAGGGATTTGTCTATTTCACACAAGCCTCCTGATGTATTGACATACTTGTTCAAAGCATTATCTTATAAGCTTTCTATTTTTGGTAATATTTATAGCAATATCTTGATATGCTTCCAATTTTATTTATTTGTGCCTTCTTTCTTTGACAGTATTCCTAAAGGTTTAGCATACTAATTATTTATTTCAAAATAATAATGTGTTTCACTGAATTTATCAATTTTCTTTTCTCTACTTCACTTGTATTCATCAAATATTTATTTCCTCCCTTCTGCTATTTTTTGTTTTGCTTGCTCTAAACTTTCTAGTTGCTCAAGGTATAAAGTTAGATTGTTAATTTAAGACATTTCTTTTACAACATAGACAATTACTGCCATAAACTTCTCTGCTAGCACTACTTTTACTGCATCCTATAGGTTTTAGAATGTCATCTACCTGTTCATTTTCAAAAAGAATCTTCTAAATTTCCTTGATTTCTTCTTTGACCCATTGGTTGTTGTGTTGTTTAACTCCCATTTATTTGTAAATTAATCAATTTTCCCTTTTCTTATTGATTTCTAATTTTTTTCCAATGTGGTTGGGAGAATAATTAAATTTTTTCAGTCTTTTTTAAAATTTCAGTTCCTGTGTGGTCTGTCATGAAGAATCTTCCATTACACTAAGAAGCATCTGTATGTTGCTTTGGATGAGCAAAATATTTTATGTTAGGTCAATTTGATTTAAAGGGCTGTTCAGGTCCTTCAATTTCTTTTCGATCTTCTGTCTAAATTTTATATGCATTAATGAAAGTGAATTATTGGATTGTCCAAATATTATTATTGTACAAATATGTACTTTTAATATTTTAATCTGTAATGTTTATGACATATTTTGGGCTCTATTATATGCTATGTATATGATTATAATTATAATTACTATACCTTATATGTGAATGGATCTTTCCCCATTATATTATAACTATCTTTGTCTTCTAACAAGTTTTAACTTAAAGTCTATTTCATATGATATATTTTTCCTAAGTCTCTCTTAATTAACTTTTCCATGGAACATTTTTTTTTTTTCTTTCACTTCCAAACTTAACATGTCTTCATGTCAAAAGTTAATCTCTCGAAGGGTGTTGTAGCACATGCCTGTAATCCCAGCAATTTGGGCAGCTGAGGCAGGTGGATCACAAGTTCAATGTCAGCATATGCAGATTCATAGACACTTAGTAATTCAGTGAGATCCTGTCTCTAAAAAAAAACTACATTTAAAAAGAGGAGGTTGAGATGTGGCTCAATGGTTTAGCACCCCTGGCTTGAATTCCCAGTAGAAAAAAATAATGGTCTCTTAAACACAGTATATACATATCAAATTGGATCTTGGATTTTTTAATCCAGTCTGCTAAATTCCTCTTTTTTGTGAAAATTAATTACTTATTAGAAAGTGCTTCCCTCTTTCATTTCATTACATTTTTTTCTTTATATTGCATGCATTTTGTCTTTTTTCTTCATTATGTTTTTTTTTGCATTTTGTTGATTTTTATAGTGTACTCTTCTAATTCCTTTCTCACTTCTTATGTGCATAATTTCTGTATATTTTACTAGTGATTATCTTGGAGAGCACAATCTATATATATATATATATATATATATATATATATATATATATATATATATATATCAGAACAGTCTGAATTAATATACAGAATATTTGGTTCTCTGCAGTACTTCACCCCCTATATCCTTTTTGGTACAAATTACATCGCTGTGCATTCTATGCCTAGTAACAGGCTTATGATTATTTTTCATTTGTTTTTTAAAGCATGTAGGAAATAAGGTGTGTTGCTGCAAACTAAAAGTACAGTAATCTGGTCTTTTAAATGTATTCTTGTAATTATCTTTACAAGAGAACTTCAGGTTTTTCATATTGCTTTGAATTGTTTTGTAGTGTCATTTTTATTCTAAACAGAAGAAACTCCTTTGGTGTTCTTGTAAGGCAGATCTTCTGGCAAACTCTACCAGCTTTTGTTTATCTGAAAATGTTTAAAATCCTCTTTCATTTTCAACATATATAGAATTCTTTATTCTCAGTATTTCTCTGGGTACTTTAAGTATGTCATCTTACTGTCTTCTGTCTTCCCAAGGGGTCTGATGGGAAGTCAGCTGTTAGTCATTTTGAGGATCCTTTGTACATGACAGAGGCATGTCTGTCTTACTACTTTCAAAATTCTCTTTCAATATTTTGAATATATTGTATTTTGATGTAGCTTTTAATTCATACTTCTTGAAGGTCATTGAACTTCTTTGCTACATAGATTCCTTAAGATTTATTATTTCTTATAAAATTTGGGATGTATTAGACATTATTCAAATACTTTATTCGAAATTTTTACCAGTCTCTTCTTTTGGAACTACCATAATAAGAATATTGTTTCACTTGTTGTGATCCTGCTTTTTCCTTTAAGTCTCTGTTCAGTTTTTTTCATTCTATTTTTCTTCCTTTTTTATAGATTGAATAATCTCAGTTTTCTCTGTTGAAGTCTGTTTATTCTTCCTTCTGGGCCCAAATCTACTACTGAATACATTTTTTATTTCAATTATTGCAGTTTTTGATATTATAATTTATTTTGTTCTTTCTGGAATAATCTCCCTTTATTGACATTCGTATTTGTTCATACATCATTTTTGTTCTTGTATATGGTTTCCTTTAGCTGTCTAGATTGAACAGACTAAACTAATATAGACTTGAATCACAGTAACCAAGCTTGGCTGTACACAGAAGGCCATGTAGTCAGTTAACTGATTAAGCTGTCAACAACTTAAGCTATAACCAGTGAACTAGTTGATTTACTCGGCTACTGGCAGTGCAGTATTTTTCCATGTCTCACTTCTATTTCTCTACAATTCCTGTCAGGTTATTTGGAATTCTCAGAACTTGCTCTGGTTAAGGGAGCTACCTTATTCAAGAATAATGGTTTGGTTTAGTTTTGCTCAAGTAAAGTATACAAGTTTGAATGGTCCAGAAAATTTTCCTTTTAACATACTTCTGATAAAACTTGTTGACAGCTGCAATATACTATAAAAATATTTTAATGTTTAATGATACCACTGTATGTACATTTACTTAAGTTAAAGTTACACATAATACCCCCCCCATTTTTTACTGCCTCTTTTTAGTTTACATGGACAGTAGAATCCATTTTGACACAATAATAAAAGCTTGGAACATATCTTGTTCTAATTCAGTCTACATTCTTCCTCTCACCCCCTGCTCCCTTCCCTCTATGATCTTTCTGCCATTTACCCATAGTCATTTTTTTTACTTAGTTTTGTGGATGTACACAATAGTAAGATCCACTGGGGTATATTCATTTATGTATGTAAGAAAATTATGTCAAATTCTTTCCACTGTCTTTCTTTTTCCTCCCTTGTTTTTATTCCCTTTTGTCTACTCCACTTAACTTCTACTCTTTTTTTAATTCATCTTGCCCTTATTGTGGGTTAGCTTCTACATATCAGAGAAAAACATTCAACTTTTGTTTATTTTATTTTATTTTTTGTGAGAGTGTGTGTGTGTGTGTGTGTGTGTGTGTGTGTGTGTGTGTGAATGGCTTAAGTCACTTAGCATGATAGTCTCCAGATTCTTCCATTTAGCAGCAAATGTCCTAAAGCCATTCTTTATAGTTGAGTAATATTTCATTGCATATATAAACCACATTTTTTCTATCCATTCTTATGTTGAAGGGCACCTAGTATGGCTACATAACTTAGCTACTGTGAATTATGCTGCTATATACATTGATATGCCTGCATCATTGTAGCATGCTAATTTAAATCCTTTGGATATATACCAAGGAGTGGGATAACTGGGTCAAATAATTGTTTCATTCCTAGTTTTTGAGGACTCTCCATACTGCTTTCCAGAGTGGTTGCACGAATTTGCAGTCTCACCAAAAATGTATGAGTGTACCCTTTTCCCCACATCCTCACCAACATTTGTAAGTTACTTGCATTCTTGATAATTGCCTTTCTGACTGGAGTAAGTTGAAATTGCAATGTAGTTTTAACTTACATTTCTCTAATTGCTAAAATTTCATTGGTCTTAAATTTCCCACATGCCCCATACTCTTTAACTGTGTCATGTACTGCAACTAGCCATATAGGAAACCAGTTTGGTGACATTATAAAAATTCCAATAGGAAATCAGTTTGGTGACATTATTATTGCCAGTTGTATAATTTTGGACTGATTCAGTCTTGACTCAAATTGTTAACTCATTAATTCCCCCTTAGTCTTATGAGTATGTTCTTCTTAACCTTATACAATAATGTGAATCTTCAACTGTGTCAGGGAATCTCTGCAGACCAAATTAGTTACTACATTGTTTGAGCCACCATAACATGTTGAATTTAACTAATACACAGTTTGTATTATATTTTATGCCATTTGTTAATTAATTTATCTACCAAAAGGATTGGCTGTTGTGCCAGACTCATAGTGTTGGAAGTATGACTTTGCCACTCATTAGTTATGTGACATTTGGGCACTTACTCTCTGTGTGTATAATAGGTAACAGTAGTGCCCACACTATGTGTGTATATATATATATATATATACACATAGACATATACATATATTTAAAATACATTTATATATGTTAAATATATATTTAAAAATCATTATATATGTTAATACATGTTGTCCAAATGTTATCTGTAATAATATAAGATCACAATAATAATACCATCATCATCATTTTTTAGGAAGCTAATGGAATATGATTATTATGGTTTATTTTTTCATCTTTGGATTTGGAAATGAGAAAAATTGTGCATAAAATAGTTTCTCAATAAATATTCTGAAAGTGTTAAATAAATGAAACTTATCTCTTAAAGTGTGACCCTTTAAATTTAGTCCATGATTTAATTAATGTGACACAACCACCAATCCTTCTGTTTCAATATACATAAAACCATGGAAGACGGCATTAAATGCCTTTTATCCATCAGCAGCATATTTGTTGAGTCCCAAGTTCTGAGATTGTCACCATAGCTTTTCTTCACACTTGAAAATTCAATTACTCTTGAGTTTGGAGAATATAATTGTTTGGAACAATTTATCCTTATTACATGTATCTTTGTAAAGTCTACTCTAGTTTGCTCTATCACAGGTCTCTTTACAATTTATACATCTTCTGCACATGGATAATCTACAAGTTCCAAAATTTCTTAACCAAAGTTGTTTGTCTTCCATTGCATTTCTTGGAATCTCTTTAGTTCTATTACATTCAGTATATTATGTAAGTTCCCTGTGCTTGTATCACTAATCTATCAACTACTGGAGAATAAGAAATAGACGATAGATAGATCCTGAAAAATATGTATCACTCAGCTCTATTTCCCCAAAATTTAGCATTTGCTTGACCTAGCATACATGCTAAATACATGCTTATTGAATTATATTTTTAAGAAGTAAATTGAAATCATTCTTGATAGTGATTCAGTGATTTCTAACTTCTTACTCAAGTAAATGTTAGGATAGAATTTCAAACCCCATTCTATATTTGAGGATATGAGTCTCTTCATCTTTATTTTCCAGTTTTCAAGGAAAATAGAGAATAGCTACTTATCTCTATACACTACATTATTTTAAACTGTTATTGCCTTGGCATTCTGCTTCAGTGTACAATTTTCATAATGTTAGCAATGAAATTTAATAAATATGAGGTATTTAGTTTCTTGGAAAAAAACAGTACTTCTTCATTTTATTCTTATACCAATGGAACATTGCCTACAAGATAGTTTTTTTTTTAGCTATCTATTCACACAGAATATCTCTCTCATGAGAATAACAAGCATGGTTCACAAGCATTATAAGATATATTTTAAAAATTTATGACTGCATTTTTAAATACTATCTGGTAATTTTAACACCTTTATATTATATTGAACCAATAAAAAGAGAACTGATAGTACAGTTCTGAGAGGGTCTGTCATGTTTTACATTTCTTTGGCACAAAAAATAAATTTAACCTCTAAGACTCTGGGATGTTCTTCTTTAATGGTTAATGATAAGTATTGAAAATATGAAAATTTAAGCTTAAAATCAAGTACTTAGAAGCTCATTTAAAATGTTCATTCTGCTTAAAAATGAGAAATATATTTCATCCTAAGAAAATGATCCTTTGTTTGTACTGGTTTTTAAAAATAATAAATTCAGATTTAAATGATAGCCTCAATCTATTTTTTTCTAATTACCTTCCTCAAAAATATTTTAATGTAATTTTAGACTCTGATTAAAAGTTAATTATGTTTGAGGATGTATCTCATCTCAAGGTACTATTTGAATGTTGGAAATATAAATTATTAACCTGAAAAAGGGAACTTATTTTTCACATACCAAAGAAGAATTAAAGATTATTTTTAATTGGTCAATACCTAAATATCCTTACCTCACAAATATATCAATTTTAACAGATATTATCAAAAGGATTTTAAATGAATTTAAATATACTTGTTTTCTTCTCAGATCTAGCTTGTTTCTATTGACCTCTTGTCCATTTTTTTGTTTTTCAAAAGCAGGTACTACTTGTCATCTTACAAATATGAATTTCAAGGAGAACTTTTAATGACCATACCTGTTTAGGTGTCACCTTGACTGACTACTTGTTTAGCCATTGGTTTGGTTTTTGAAAAAGTAGCTCATGCAAAGAGAGTAACTTCATATGCCTCATCATTATTTCAATCATTCAGAAATATTTTCTGGAAATTCTGAATGAAGATGTAAGAGGTACAACTTTTTACTCCTATTCCCAAATTTAGTATCTGGAAACTAAAGGGAATAAAATATATTAAAAATTTATTTTTAATGCACAACCCAAATTATGCAAAAGCTATGAAGAATATTTGTGTGTATGTGTTTGTGTGGTTCTAGGAAACAAACCCCAAATCTCACAGGATAAGCAAATGTTTTTGTACTAAGCTCTGAAGCCAGTCCAAAAAACCTTCTAATGTAGTAAAACTCAAACTAAAATACTGAAAAATATTGAGAATTTGTACACACTATCTAGATCTTGGGAAAAATAAAATTTCTCTAAAAGACTAAGTTTCATGCAATGTCCATTAACTAATCATTTAGGATTTGGGATTTGAAGGGACTATTGCAGTCTGGGAGATGTTCTCATTTGGCCCATATCAAGCAGGTAGAGAAGCTGAAGTTAAAGGAAGAACCTCGAAGATATGTCTTTTTCATGGTCTGTGTCACACTTCTAACCTGATGGAAATTACTAAATGTGAGTTATGGTACAACATTGGTGTGAGTCAAAAGCTGTGTTCACATCACCAATAAACAGAGTGATAGGGATAATGTTGAAGATGAAAAGAGAGTGGAGCATGATATGAGGATAGCAAACATGATAGTATTGTTGTCAAGAATTTGAGATCACAGAGTAAGATTAAAATGCTAACAGTCCCATCTTATCTCATTCAACCTCATGAACACCAACAGATCAAACCAAAACAAAAATGGTTCAGCTGAAAAAAATATCAATTTCATTTATAGTTCAATAACTGCATATGAATTGACAAAATAACTTTGGAGGAGAAAGAAATGCTAGTGTACATATAATTTAATCCCTCCACAATATACAAAATTAAAGTATTGGTTAACATTTTTATTTTAACTAATATTAGTTTGAGGATGTTCAGCGGGAAGGATTACAAAAGTTATTCAAAATCCAGCATTATTTTTAATTTTTTTCACATTCATTCTTTCACGTCTATCAAAGTCAATTCAACTTAAAGTTAATTTTTTACATAAAAATAGGCTTATTTCTTATATGTATGTCTATTGTTTTATATATACATATGGTAAAGGAAATTCATCAGGCTATATTCATTAGGCATGTTTATCATTTATAGAAGAGGTAATATTTTGAGTGATTTTTTAAGATTATACTTTATATATCATAATTTCATAATTGAAAAGAAATGCACAATATGAATTTCCCCCTGGATTTAAACTTGATTAGACCAATTATTCTTCCCACATTTTGACTTCATTTTGACAATTTCCCTGTCATTCCAGCAACCAACATTTTAATCCTTTCTTCATGGTGCCCATAAAATTTTTACTGACCTTGTAACATACTCCCAATTCAACCAAGTTGCTTTTGCTCTTCACCCCATCATCTTACGGAAGGATTATGATCTCAGAAGCAACATTTAAAAATGAAGGATTTGTGTTATAAACTGGGAGCACTGGAAAAGACAATTAAGTGATTAAAGAGCACAGGGAAGTGTCCAGCTTCTCTAGGAGGAATGAGACCACTTGTGAATGTAAGAGACACTTCTAATGAAAACCCTTGAGCACAAGTCCATTGTACAGGCCACAAAGACATATAGAAAACTAGAGAATAAAATGTCCACAGCCTTCCTTCATATTTTTAAGCATCCAGTGATGATAACAGTGGATTGTAACTCAGAAAACCATAAAAGGCAGCACAATAGAAAACTTCAGAACCAAGATGAAAGATAAAAACAAAGTCATTAGCTGAATTTGAAGCCTCCGATATCCATACCTATAAGAAACACCAAAGAGTGCCCACTCCAACTCTAGGGGACTTTAACATACATTTTCACTCGAAGCCCTATTAACCTTAATATCTATGGTTCTATGAGCCTATGGTATAAAGAGAAAACTGTAAGCAATGCCAAAATGGTCTAAAGAGATAAAACAGTTATCAGAATGAGATTCAGAATAAATATAGTAGTTAAATTAGACAAAGAATTTGGAGATACTATGATCAATAACTTCAAGATACTAATTGAGGTTTGAAACATGCAATAAATGATGCTGAAAATGTATGTGTACAGAGATAAATGAAATGTTCTAAAATAGAAGCACAAAGAGAAATAAAAACGATGAAAAATATAGAATATCCAATAACTGTGGAATAATATTGGATGATGTGTATACATACTGCAATAACAACAAGAGGAGAGAGAATGGAACAGAGGACATGTTTGGAGTAATAATGTCTTGAGAAATTTCCAAAATTAATGAGAGAAACCAAACCAAAAATCCAGGATGTTCAAAGAACACTCAGCAGGAGACATATCAATGAAAGAAAAACTAAACAAGCAATAACAACAAAAAGAACACCTTTGCCCAACCAAATGCAAAGATGAAGGATAAAGAGCATCCATAAAGGAAAATAAATGCCACATCTACACAGAAATATATATATATTTAAAAATGCAGTCATAAATAAGTCATAGATAAAAATTATAGTGAATTTCTTGAAAACCCTGCAAACAAGCAAAGAATGGAATAGAATCTTTAACATTAAAAAACAAAAACAAAAAAAGTGTGAATCCAAAATTCTACATTCTCTAAAAATATCCATTTGAAATAAAGGTAGTTTCCCAGTTTATTAGCTTCCTACTTCTGCTACAACAAATTACCACAAATTTAGTGTCTTGAAACAGAAATCTCTTCTCTCATAGTTCTGGAGTATAGAAATCTCAAACGGGATGGCCACAAAGATGTGTGCCTTCTGGAGGTTTTAGGAGAAAATCTGTTCCTTTGCTTTTTCAGGCTTCCAAATACCACCTCACTCTTTGTCTCATCTTCTCTCCTCTCTGACTTTCTATCTTCCATTTGAACAGGTACTGTGAGAACATCAGATTCACCCAGATAACACAGGATAATCTTCCCACCTCAAGACTCTTAAGTGAATCATATCTACTAAGTTATGTTCTGATGTAACATATCCACAAGTTCAGGGAATGAGGATCTGGATGTCTTTAGCAAGAGCATTTTTTAGCCTGCCACAACCCAAATCTAAGGAAATTCTCTGCCAACAGAATTGATTTATAACAAATGTTAGTAGGAGACTTTCAGGCAGACCTGGAGGACAGCTATCCAGGTGACTCTATACCAACTCAATCCTCCACAGCTTTTTTGCTTAAAAATTCCTAAGAAAACTGTAGATTGTGCTGTGAATGCAATAACTAAGAAAAAGTAGAAACTAGCTACAATAGCCAGGGCCCTGTTCCAGTGCCTCCTGGAAACAGTATCTCCTGCAATGCCCAGAGTGCTTTGTCATCTGTGGGAATAAAGCCCAGTCTTGCTGCTTTTGGGGACCCCTCATCTGCTCTAAGAGTGGGATAAATGCAGATAATACTCCATCTGCCTGAACGCCTTCCCTGTGCCTTTGAGGACTGGCCCATCCTAGAGTTTTAATGCTCTTTTACACCCAGCTGAAGTAATAAAGTTACTTCACTTAATTTGTGTAGGCATTCTGTTTCACCAGAATCATGCAAGTAATAGATTACAACCCAACAAGAGTTGGACTTAAGCAATAACCAAAGTATAGTGAGCCTGACTCAGAAGAAAGAAAATACATATGTCAGAATCTTGGACATATGTAAAGAAAGGCAGAGCTTAATAGAAGAAATAAAGGAAGTGATATATTTCATTTTTTTATTATGAACTGTTCTAAAATTACTAAATGTTAAAAAAATAAGCAATATATTGTATGTTTATTAACATATAAATGAAATAAACAATGATATCATAAAGGACTTCAGTGAGGAATTATAATAATTCAGTTATAAGGCATTTGAACTGCATTAATTCAAGATTCACCTAGATTATTTAAACATGTATGTTGTACAAGGCACAGTGACACACACCTTTAGTCTAAGATTTTGGGCAGACCTAGTAATGAGAATCACTTGAGTCCAGGAGTTCAAGGCATCATAGGAAGATGCCTGTCTCAATAAATATCAAAATTATAAAAGGATCTTACTCAAGACTTTACAAAAGCAAAAAAAAATTAAATGAAAAATAGAGGATATGAAATTGAATCATAAAAATGTAAACTTAATGCCAGATAAGACAAAAAAGGAACAATGAGCAAATTGATGAATAGTAATCATCTAGAAAGATAACTGACTTTAACTAAGTTCTATCAATAGTTACTTTAGATAAGAGTGGTCTGAGCAAACTAGTTAAAAGAGATCTTCAGATTGTACTAAACTTTGTACATAGCACAAGATGCCCATTTTTAATATTAAGACTTAGATAAGTCAAAGTATAGTGGTATAATAAGACACTCCAGAAAAAAAAAACTAATCAAAAGAAATCTGGTATAGCTATATGAGTTCCAGAAAATACACACACACATACACACACACACACACACACTTTGGAAAAGGAAAACTATTAGCAATAATGAGAGAGATTGCTGCCTTGTCATGGTTTCAATATTTGAATCCTCCAGAAGTTATGTTGAAATTTGTCACTGCAATGTTGTTATGAAGTAGAACATTTAGGAGGTGATTAAATCATGAGAGATCCACCATCATGAATTGATTAATGCCCTTATTATGGAAGTAGTTTTGTTATCTCATTATTGGTTTTCTTCCTCTATCCCTTCATCTCCCTTCTTTTTATTTCCCTCTTCTTGCTTTGTCACCTTCTTCCATGTGATGACATAACTTCACTCTTACCTGATGCTGACCCTTCAATGGAAGACTGTTCAGTTTCCAATAAAATTCTGTTCATTATCAAGTACCCCATCTCAGGCATTCTGTTATATTTGCACAAATGGACCATGACAATTATATAATGATGAAGTGTTTCATTCTCCAGGAAGATACAATTATAAAACCATATGCTACATTAGGGAAATGATGGTTGTCATAAAGAACACATATTGGAGAGTGAAATATGTCTACAGAAGATCTTTTGATTGATTAATTTTCTTAAGCAAATTTTTATCAACTTGGCAATATTACCAAGCATTTAGAAAATATTCAGCAGAGTACAGGAGAAACACAGGAGCATAAACAATTAAAATATGACTCAGTGATCAAGATAATAAAAGTGTGTCAAGGTTCTCTAAGTAAAAATATACTATATTCAAAGCTTCTATAACCTATATGGTTGGTACTCCAGTCCTGCATTGGCTTCTGTGATCAGGGAATATTATGACCTCAAAATATCCAAGAAGTGGCGATCCTAGAGTGGAATCTTGTTCATTCACAGAAGGGTAGATTGTCTTTGTATGAAATTGAGACAGAAATATAGATTAATGTGTTTCACATGCCAAAGGCAGCCCTGAGAGATTTAGTGTTTACATAAATAAAATTAGACAGAGAAGATGTCAGAGATCAAAATAAGTGTTTTAGTTATTCATTTTATAGACAAAGTATTTACTGCTTCACATAAGATTTATATAATTTCATCCCCAAAACACATGCCTGTAATCACAGTGACTGGGGAGGCTGAGACACAAGGTTCACAAGTTCAAGGCCATCCTGGGAAATTAGTGAAACTCTGCCTCAGAATAAAAATTTAAAGGGCTGGTTATATAATTCAATAGTAGAGCAATCCTGGGTTCAATCCTCAGTACCACAAAAAGATTCATATAATTTTCATAAAACACAATATTATATATTGAATGGAATTACCAATCTAATATTTTAGCATCTTTTCGAATATTATATTTTATGCAATGGAATCATTAGATACAAAGATAGTAATATAAATTTCATAACATAAATTACACTAACTAGCAGTATAGTATTAAAGTATGAATTTAGGAATCAAATTATTGAATCTTTTATCATTAGGTATTTTTACTCTCTTGTATTTGAAAAAAAAGTCTTAAACAATATTATAGTACATCAAATTTAATTTAACTCAATTATTTCAATTTACATTTGATACTATACTAAATGTGAATCTTTAGAGACACATTGCATCCAATACAAATGTTTCCCATTTTCCTGTCTCATAGGCAACCTCTAACATGACCACTAATCAAAGTCCCACCTGGTGTTCAGGAACATGTGCAGTCTTTTCTGCTTCAGAGCAGGCTGAGTTTAGTTGACTCACTTATGAGGAACAGAATACCACAAAAGTGAAGGAATGTCACTTTTGACACAAAGTTACAAAAGCATCCTGGTCTTTGTCATGAGTGTCCTCACTTCCCCTCTCACTGGCTCATTCGGAAAGAAGCCAGCTTTCAACTAGAACTTGTTAAATGAAAAAGCTGCATCTTCAGAAACTGCCTGTGAGGATTTGAGGTCTTGGTCCTTGGGAACTGAATCCTTAAAACAACCATATGATTGAATTTGGAATAAAATCTTCTGCTAGTCAAATCTTCAGATGAGACAGCAGCTCAGACTAATAACTTGAACGCAACACCATGAGACCCTGTTGCAGAGACGTCCAGCTATATTCCAAACGACAGAAACTGTGAGATAATAAGTCTGTTGTTTTAGACTACTTTTGGGTTTTTTATTGAAGAAATTGGCGACTAGTACAATAAAATGAATACTCTACTGGCAAAATCAAATATTAAGTAAACAACTATTGGAAAAAGGCCAATAATTTTGCATATTATAGTCAGTCACGGGAAGAAATTGTTATCTAATTTGGGTTTTGCAGTAATTGAATAAGATATAATTCATAAAATTGGTACCTAATGATTAATACTGAGGAAAAAGTTGGTACAGTAATTCTTCTTTTTCATAATTTCTGGGAGCATATATTTATGACATAGAGAAAAAAGTGAAAATTAAAATTTTCAGCAGGGAGTATAACTAGAAAAGTTCTCTTTACATATAATCTCCCAGTTTGGCCTCAGGTGGCTAGAAACCAGATGTTAAATGGGTTCTGACTTTCTATTTAAATACAACTGAATGTGTCTGATACAAGTTCAAGGTTGAGTAAGAGTTCTGTTAATTTTCAAGGAGTTTACACATTTAAGACTGCCTTGGCTCTAAGTCTTCTTTTAGGATCTATTGTCTTTCTAGATGCCATTGATTCAGATATGAACCTCCAACTCTTAGTTCCATAAAATATATTCACATAATCAACTGAGTAAATTACATTAAAAATAAGGTAGGCTTAATAGGATAATAAATAGATATTTATGTAAAAATAGTACATATTATTTCATATTAGGCACTAGTATAATTTATATTTCATTCTTAAAATGTCTATTCGTCACACAACCACCACCTTTTATTTTGACTCATCATTTCACATAAACACCACCCACATAGGATTTTTTTCCTTTATTCTTTCTTAAATTTCCTTCTTGGACCAAAACCAGAAAATGATTCTTTTTTCATCCCAGATAAAATAATTGAAATCTACTAATGCTGGTTGCTCATATTTCTGTTGATATTTATTCATGTAAAATATAATAGTCTATTCCTAAGCTGTTTCTAAAAGATTTTCCTCAATGAAATGGGATTCCTGTTAAAAAAAATGGATTCCCTTTTATCCAATTTATAGAATCATTCATAGTTTATATACACATTACTATGGTGGATGCTAGTAGTCTGTATTTCTTCACCACAGCTTCAAAAGAAATTTAAGTGAATAAACTTCCTAATAGAAAAGTCACAGTTAAATTTTCATTTATAATTCTTCCCCCTTTTAAGTCCAATTTTTAATTTCAACTTTTTATAACAACCATTATTGCCCACCAATTTAGAAAAAGAATGTTTTAGAAGAACAAAATGAAGGAAATGAAAGGGATATGAATGTGTCAGTAGAAATGTATAAAACCACCATAGAGAAGAAGAATAGATCACTCAGGAAGAAGATGGGCTATTAATAAATATCTACTGAACCCTCACTCTTTGCCACAACTAGGATAAAGGCACTGAAAAAAAAAACTTTTACTTTTATTTTAGATACAAGTGGAAATGAAACACATGGAGAGGAGACAAGGGTGAGCGCTGCCTTATTAGCAGCTTCAATGGTCCAAAAGTAGAGCCAAGTCTAAATGTGCAGGGTTCTGAAAGTCAACAGCCATGAATGGACAAGCTCAGTAATGTACAGACTGGTGGCAGAGACTTTGAGTCTCAGATCTGTCTTGGATCATTTTCAATCTCTATAATCCCAGGACAAATACACACATTTTGAAATTTAAAACTATTTAGGGCAGGAATGCACTCTGGGAATACAAAAAATGTAATTCCATAATGTTGTTAATAATCAAAGAATTGCTATGGCAATGAAGATTAAGTGACACAAATGAGGTAATTTCTAAGCATGTATTGACAGTCTACTGAGCTTAGGACTTTAAAGTGCTTTCTTAAGATTTTTTATTACCTCTTTTACTTAAAAAAAAAAAAAAAACACACACACTTGTCTGTGAGTTAAGGGCAACCAGCACACCTTTTTTGCTTCATATCCATTCATATCCAGCAAACATTGTAGTGTTTGTTGCCTTGAGTATGTTTCTGTTTTGAGCAAGGACAGTGTTGATAAGGACAAATGAAAAGCTCCTCCTTGCCCTAATTCTCTGACCTAACCACAGAGTTCAGGTGTTATTGTTCATAGGCTAGTTGCACGTATAGAGAGGAGCCCTGCTCACTCCCCAAGTTCTCAACTGCCTGGGAAGGGGGGCAATGGGCTTTGAGTTACTATTTGATTCTCAGAATTTTATATGTACTTTGAAAGACATCTTGGAATGTCCTAAATTTGGAAATGTTTTGAGAATTTTTTCTTAAAAATATGCAATAGCGAGAGAGATCTCTGTTTAATAGCGACCATTTACTGAAGGCTTGTTATATGAGAGACTTAAAAATATTTTTCATCTGAAATCATCCACTGGCAGATTGGTAGTGGTGAACCTATGGTTTTCTGAAGATGAAAGGTGAACCTATGGTTTTCTAAAGGGCATAACATCAGTATAAGAGTGGCACTATTATTCCAACAAAATGTTAGGAAACTAAAGCTCCCTAAGGTTATAAGTTATAATTCCAATGTTATTCAAAGAGGTACAGTTCAACACAGGCGTTTTTCCATCATAAGCCTAAAATATTTCCTCAAAATCAGTGAAAACAAAAGAGTATTTGAATATTTAGTCTATAATGTCAGAATTCTCAATTCTATAGTTCTACATTGATATACAAGGAAAGATAAAATACATTGAGAGTAAAGCTAAGCTCTTTACTAATTTTAAAGATGTATGTGTATAAGAAATTGAGCCATATAGTCAAGATTAATTTACTTTAAAGGAATGATCTCTGTGATTGTAGGTAAGGGCATCATTCATTATCAAACATATAGCCCAGAAGGTATGAAGTCTGAATGTGCAGGTGCATTTCACCCTCACACAGTCCCCATGTGGTAGTAGCTGCATCTTCATGATAAGTGGTCATGCCTCACAAGTATAAAAGTTTTCTGACTCATTTAAACTGCTGTTGTTGATGTGACCTGTTCTACTAAATGGAGTTTGTGCTATTTGGTTATTGTTGTTTTTCCAGAAAGAAGTAAGAAACAAGTGGTAATTAGAATCTCTGCTTAACCAGCATTTTCCCTAAAATGTTATTTCCAAGGAAATTGGACTTTGGCTTCAAAACCATAAAAATTCAGCAGCATAAAGCATAAAATGTACCCAATTTTAATCAATGTAAATTACACTGGTAGAAAAGATGTGTATGTGCAACCAATAGCCATCCAATTTTTCAGAAGGGTACTCTTTGAATAAATCCTTGCAGTAATAATTTAATGAATGAAATTCCAATGCACTTTTCAAATGAAAGAGTTGAATTATCTATTAATTTCCTGAGCTTCATATTTTATTTCATTGAATGAAAAAATTGTTATTTTCATTTCACCTGTCCTTGGAAGAATCAGAGTATATTGCTATCTTTACCTTGAATCCATGCCCTGTGAATACATTTCTAAATTATGAAAAGAAAAAAAAAAGTATTAAAACATAATATGTACTAGTTTTTAAATTAAATATAATCACGGCAAAAAGAGAAATTGTAAACACAACAGAATTTAACCTTTGACTGTGTTGCAGTTAGTCACTGTTGATACATGGTAATTGTACTTTTGCCATTATATTATCAATCTATCATTCTTAATTCCTAATTAGTTCCAATTAGTAGACTCTTACTTATTCTTTCATCACGGTCGATAATCTTCCCTGAATTAATAATAATTTTTGAAAATGAGGTAATTCTGGCTTAGTATAATATACTGAAAATAAAGCTGCCTATATTCAGCTGTGATATTCAATCCTGCTAATAGGATTTCTCAAAGAAAGGGAAAAGTCCCTTCCATCTAATGAATCACCTGCAAATGAAAACTGCTTCCCATGTTTTACTTTGGCACACTAACTGCAACGTTTTCCCATTTTATTCAGAACTGTATCAGGTTCTGTTATTCTTTTGATTTTGCTTTCTCAATCTATATTTTATTAATCCTCATCTTATATACAGTCTCTTCCCCAGTCAAGAAGAAGTAATGCTAATGACTAGTTCATGCTTTATCAGAGAAAACGGTCTACAGATTTTTTTTTCTCAAATGCCAATCTAATTAAACAATTCCTATAGAAAATGAAAGTGACATATGTAGCAGAGCATAGAGATGTTTACATAGCAGTTTTCAGGTGTATAACAACACTGATTAAAGTGCTAAATGGTTTATTTACTCATTATCAAGCAGCCAGGCTCAGCTGAATGTAAAGCAAAGACAGAATTTTTTGTTCAAATTACTCTTATGAGAGTTAAGTATCATTCAATAATGAGTGAAAGAAGAAACAATTAAAACAATGCAGCTGCAAATTTAACAATTCCATTATCTTGTACAATGATTGGGACAAGAGTAAATTCTAACTTGACCTAAACAAGAATGTGTTTTTTCAGGGATCGCCCACTACGTGTGGATGCCAGTGCATTTTCCCACTTTCTGGGAGAGCAGTATTTTTCCCATAGTCCCTGGTTTATTTTAAACAAAAACACTCTTAAAGAGTTATAAAGAGGATCTGATATGGAAGGGACTCTTATTATTTATATTCCTAGCGAGGTACATGTTAGATACATGTTTCCTGAATATTTGTCTCTTTTCCTCTCCATTCAGTCTAAACTTCATTGCACTAGATCAAATGACTGAAATATGGAATTAAAAATGCACATATTGGTTAACAATGAGATAATTATAATATTGATATCAGACTTTTTTTGAAATTATTTTAAATCTTATGGGGGTATTAGGCACATTCAAGCTGTCTGAATCCAAATTTAAATCTACATGTCAGGTAATTTATGGATGTCAAATAAATATTTATTGATGACAATGAATAAGGCAGTTCAGCCATCCATGGAAGAGGAAGCAACAAAGAACACCGGGTGTATGCTATTATCCCATTACTGGGTCATCAATCTCTTTTTACAATACGTTAGCAAAATTTCATGGTCCTGCTTCCTACTTCCGCATAGATGCGACAAAATACTTGCATTGGAAATAGTGTACTTCTATGGTCTAAACACCGCCTCTAGCCTCTCTGCTTCTTTACAACTTTTAATTCATACTGATAGCATTTGAACATAAATTTGAAAAGAGCAGAAACTTTTGAGATCAAAGTAATAAATTGTACTTTGACAAATTTTAGACAAAACTAGGTAAAGGCACTTCAATAAAAGTAATACCTGAACCAGCCTAAGTTTGCAAATACTGATGCTACTTAACTGTTTTATGGTAATGTGTTGTTGCTGTGGTTGCTCAGGAATAGCTAAATTAATAGTGGAAACTATAGTCTATAAGTCTATCCAAAAAGAAGGGATGTCCATTCATCTTAAATTATCTTAATTCTTTTCCTCTTATATTAGTATTTGCCTGTAATAACAAAATCTTGTGTAATATACTGATATTCCTCAATTTCATAATCCATTAGTCAAACAATCAGCCACTGTTTCATCACTTTCTGTTCCTCCTTGCACTCTGCTGGCCCTCTGGGGATAGGAAGCAACATGAGATCCAGTCTCTGCTTCCTTAGCTAGGAGTTAAGCCTGAATCTGAAAAAAAGTTATATAATTACCCATAACAAAAATAAGAGAAATAAGAGAAGCTTTTTCACCTCAATAAATGCTCATGAAAAATAAAAGCAGAGGGTATCAAACCAGAAACTTAAGACCAATGTTTCTTATAATACTTTAAAAGTGGTTTCTGGAAACAATAGTTTAAAAAAGTGTCAAAAATGTGAAGTGGGCAAAATTCAATAACTTTGTTCTTGTCCCACTTGTTTCATTTTTATTTGTTGTTCATCAAAATTCACAGGCAATCCAGGTTAGCCAAGATGCCTTGACAAGACTTCTGGCAGAAAGCGACTTTGTTAATCAAGTTCAAGAGTATTTGAAGACTGGTGACAGTCCTAAAGAAATGCTCCTGGTGAAGTTGCTCTTTATTTAGCTGCCTGAAGTGTCCATGGCACCTAGATCCCCAAGGGGCTGCCAGTTAATCAACAATTCTGAATTGTGCCTTTGGTCTTTGTCTCCCAAGGGTAATGGTGTGGTTGTGGTATTTTTGAAATAGAAATGGAAAAAAAATGTAAAGAGTATATTCACAATGTGCCCCAAGCATTTCAAGGTTACACATGTATTTCTGTGAAGCCTTTGTTTTCAGTGGACTCCACTGATCAAGAATGAAGATATCTTGACTGGCACCTGCCTCAAGCTTCACTTAATGAATACCTTCAGTTTTCAGATGCCTAAACTACACAAAAAAATATGTATTTTGGGCCACAATTTCTTTCTCAGCATTTCTCTTTTTATTTTCCTTTCAGTTTAGATTGATTGAAAAAAAATAGTTTGGGATGAGAATTTAAAAAGTACAGGGAAGAAAATCATAAAAGTGAAGGCAGAGGAAAAAAATTAGGATGGTTCATGTACATATAATTTATGAGTTTCCCAGGCTTGGCATACAGAGAAGGAAATCTTTTGGCAAAGACTACTAGGAAGAACACACATTCCTCAGACAGATCCTTTACATGGTCAAGGTAACCTAAATTTCAATAAGCTCTAATTGAATATAAATGAATAAGTAAATTGACCTTTAAAGAAAATTACCTTGCATCCATCATGACTCTGTCAGTATAAATTCTTCATTTTTAACCATGAGCCATGTAACAGTGTATCATTTTTATAAAAAAACTATTTGTGGTTATTTCTGAACTATAAAATTACTCCATTTTTATTGTAGAAAATTTGGAGAAATACAAAAGTGTGAATATATCTATTCTTATTTATTTATTTATTTATTTATTTTGCCAGCTAGGGAATGAACCCAGGTGCACTTCAGGATTCAGCAACATCCCCAGCCCTTTTGAGTTTTTACTTTGAGATGGGTTCTTGCTAAATTGTGAGGCTGGCCTCAAACTTGCCATCATCCTACCTCAATTTCCTGAGTTGCTAGGATTACAGGTATGCGTCACCACACCTGTCACATCCATTATCATTAGACAACTAATTTATAAGACTTTACATTTTTTTCACACGTATACACATAAAATGACTATGCTGTGTGTATATATATGTATGTAAAACTATATATGTAGAATGATTTGTCTCTACTCCTTTTTTTTTTTTTAGAGAGAGTGATAGAGGGAGAGAGAGAGACAGAGAGAATTTTTCAATATTTATTTTTTAGTTATCGGCGGACACAACATCGTTGTTTGTATGTGGTGCTGAGGATCGAACCCGGGCCGCACGCATGCCAGACGAGCGCGCTACCGCTTGAGCCACATCCCCAGCCCTGTCTCTACTCTTACAGTCTTTTCAAAGTTTAACTCATGGGACATCAAGAGCTCATATTACATATTCTAAATAATTTCTCTCTGACACTTATATGTCATATATATAGTTTTTTAAAATATTCAGATATTTAAAAATGTTTATGCTATCTTGTCTCTAATATTTTCTTTAGACTTTTCTTCTTTTGCATATCAAATACATAATTGATTATTATTTCTGCCATAATTTTTCTTGATTTCTTCCTTAAGTACATATATTCTTCTAGAATATATACTTTCTTCTTTTACCACATATAGCCCATAATATCTTATATTGCTTTCCTTATTGCATTACTTTCAATTACACCTTCAAATAGCCTTACTGATTTATTTTTTTTTAGAATCACATCTGGTTTTTATTAATTTACAATACAGATTTGCTCTTACCTCTTCAGCTGTATGTGATATACATATACTAATCTCTGAACATTTTACTCTTGTGATTTTTAGAATCTTATTCAGTTTTCTTTCTCTTTCTTCCTCTCTCTTTTTTTTTTTTTTTTTGTAGCAGGGATTAAACTCATGGCACTCAACCACTGAGCCACATCCCTAGCCCTCGTTTATATTTTATTTAGAGACAAGGTCTCACTGAGTTACTTAGTGCCTTGCTAAATTGCTGAGGGCAGCTTTGAACTCTTGATCCTCTTCTCTCAGCCTCTTTAGCCACTGGGATTACAGGTGTGTGCTACCACACCTGGCCTCTTATTCAGTTTCTTGAGGATGGTAAGCAATTCTCTGACAATAACTGCTTCAACTTTAAGCAGACTGTTTTTAGAAGTACAGCCTTCCTAAGAAATACTTAGGTATTGTCCATTCCTCTGGTTTTATTATAATTGTGCAGACATCAAAATGATTTCAATTTTGTTTTTTCTTATACTCACATCAGTGAATAAATACTATGCTTTCTAACATACAGATCTAGAAATTATTTTTAATTCACTATATGCCTTGGATATAATTTACATTTTTCAGATGTTCAGGTCTAGGACATGTCAATTCCAAGTTTGTTAGCCACTGGAAGGATCATAAGAATATTTTCTTCAATTTAGTCCAATAAACCATATTGCTAGTGGTGATTCCTCTGAGATTCTGGTATAAGTAGAAGATAGGAAAAACTGAAATTCCACTAACCCCCCAGCCCCTTTTCTTTTCTTTTCTTTTATCTTTTTTTCCTGGCATTAGGAATTGAATCCAGGGGAGTTTAACCACTGAGCTACATCCATGCCCCTTTTTCTATTTTATTTAAAGACAGGGTTTCACTAAGTTGCTTAGGGCCTAGCTAAGTTGCTGAGGCTGGCCTTGGGGGTGTCAATAAACATAAAAGGGAAATTATTAATGACAAAAATGTATCTCTTAATCAAACCCTGATGCCAGTCAAATCCAGATTTTGATTATGATTTCTATATCTTATTTCTTTTTTAATATTTATTTTTCAGTTTTCAGTGGACACAACATCTTTATTTTATTTTTATGTGGTACTGAGGATGGAACCCAGCGCCCGTGCATGCCAGGCAAGCTCGTTACCACTTGAGCCACATCCCCAGCCCTCTATATCTTATTTCTTAAGGTTAATCAAACTAATCAAATTATTCATATTTGATTCTAGCCCAATGAGGCATCTATGTCTCCAATGCTCTTTCATCATTTTACCAACTTATAATAGCAAACATTTCATAGAAATTAAACATGATAGTAATTACACAAGACATATTAAAAACATAAAGCCATTATTTAATATTATACATGATGGCATTATTGTTGAAGACATTCTTGTTTGATTTATATCTTGTCACTCTTGATGAGAAGCAGGGCTGCTTCAATGTTGTATGATTATTCAGTATTTTTATTCACTGGACTTATGCCTAAGAACTTAAGAAGGAATGCATAACTCAGTTTTATATGTTATCTCTGGGTCCATGGGGAACTCTTCCAACTTAAAAATCTGTGATTCTATCTGAATGCCTGGTATTAGGAATTAGAAATGCCAATGGAAACTGAAAGTTATGTTAGGAAAGCTGATTTTTATATATACATATGCATACCTGCATCTCTATATTATTTTATGTATATTTATATTATTTTATTAATTTAATTCACTTTAGCCCAAGTTTATACATGCAAAAGTGTGTTTATCACTATGTCAAAAGGAACAGAGATGAATTAAAATAACAAAGTCCACAGACTGGGATGTTAACTTAGAGGCAGCATCATTCATGAAAAATTTAAGTATGATTACTAAGACATCAAGGATTATAATTGATATTTCTAATTATAATTATGACAAATATTTGTATATTACATTAAAGTTAGCGAGTTACAAACTGATTTTTTTTATTATTCCTAATTCATGGGTGATGAATACTATTTGAGACCCAGAAAGTCAAATGATTTAACAAATGCCAACTTGATATAAGTAACATCATGTCTAATGGAACCCAAACCTTAAATCTAGTTTTCACCTTATTATGTTTACTCTTGCATGCCTCCACGTCAGCTGTGATACCATGGAATGGAGAATTGCAATTCTTAATTTGGAATTGGGTTTTAAAAATTTTAATATTGTGAGTTTTGGAATGACTAGAGGAATTCATAGATACATGGTCACTGTGTAATTAATTCTTCTTAGTGCATAGTAGCTCATCTCTGCTTGCTGCCACACAATTCTGCCTAGGTTATAGACAGAAATGCTAATTTTAGATATTGTCAGAGATATACTAATAACATGTAAGTGATACACACACATACAAAAAACATGAGAAGAAATGATGGAATATGGTTGGCAGTCAATAAATAGGTGTGGCATGTATTAATATCTCCAAAGAAAGCAGCAGTGTCAGTTAACCATTTGTTCTTACAAAACAAATGTAAAGAACAAAAACAAGTCAATAGTTGGGTTTTGTGCCATTTCTTACAGAGTAATGGCATTGCCAGATCTAAATACCTACACATACGTAAATGAACATGCATATATGTCCTAACACTACACACATATACACATACATAAGATATTTTTACTTCCTTAGAAGATACATGGGGACCACAGGAAAGACAATAAAGAAATCAACCAAAGAATATGTTATTCTAAAAAAGCAGAAATCCCAATTTGTGCCTCTTATTCTTTTGCTTAAAGCTTTCCTATAATAGAAACTTTCATTGAATAAAAGAGTTTATGCATTGTAGAATCCACACTAGGATTCGTAAAATATGAGATAAAATAAAACATATAGAAAGGTAAAAACCTGTCATTTCCTCTTATGCTCATACATTTTCCACTTTACTTTTGGAAAAATTCTCATGACTTTCTGCCAGACTTGCACAATCCTAGCTGAGATCCTGCTGTGCAGAGTATATCAAAATCCTTTGAGCTAATAATTGTATCTAGCTTGATAAACAGAGCTGAGACGTTTCTTCTCTTTTCCTTGATAGAGTAAAATGAATTTGCCCAGTTTTGCATTCTTAATGAAATACTTAGATCCTATCATTGCAGAGAAAGATAAATATACTTTCTATGCAATTATATAAAACCTAAGGATAATAAAGTCACAGACAGAGCACATATACAATAATGATCACATAAGATTGTATGTCATAACCATTGTAATATCTTAGAATAACACACTCATCCCATATATTTGGTCATGCTAATATAAACAAATCCACCACACTACGAGTTGTAAAATGTATACAATACAATTATGTATGTAATACTTGATAATTATAATAAACTTACTGATTTTTATAATTACTATAATGTAGTTTTTTTTTCTTATTTCCAGGTATACTCCTAGTTATACAAACAAAATGTTTACTGTACAACTGTATGCTTTGTCTAGCAGAATACTTATACATCTCCTGTTTACCACATCTCTTAATTATATTCTTTTGTGCTTGAATTAATAAATATCATGTTGCTTTGTTCTTCATGGACACCTAAGTATACAAATTCTACTACTAGTATTGCACTAGCAGTAGTGGGCCACATCAAGTGTTTAACCTGGAAATGAAATTAAAATTGATTAAGGACTACAAAGGGGGAAAATCAATGATAGTTATTGCTCACCAGTCAGATATGTCTCAGTCTACCACAACAGCTACAATCTTAATGAACAGAACAAGGTGACAGAAGCTCTTAAAGGACCTGCCTCATTGAAGGCAGTGGAATGAACAAAAACTTGAGTAGGACATATGTCACATGGAGAAATTTCTAATGACCCAAACTGAAGAAAAGACACTGTACACTTCTCTCAGCACCATGACAATCATGGCTGAAGAAAAAAGTGTGTTTACAAATTTGAAAGAAAAAGTTGTATATGACTGAGATGTAAAATTTACTAGTGGTTTACATAATCGATGAATCAAAATCCATTACATAACATGAAATTATCCATGACATCATCAGACTGCAATGATGTGAGGGTTGCTGAAGAATTATTGGAAACTCCAGACAAGCTGACTGTGAACCAAAATTACTTGCCACAGCAAATCTTCAATACAGATGACACCTTCCTATTCTAGAAATGGATGCTTGAAAGGAATTTCATGCATAAGGAGGCCAAGTCAATGACAGGTTTTAAAGAATACATAACAGACTTAATTGTTGGCAATGTTTCAAGGTACAAATTGAAACCTTTTGTGATGTGACACAAAGATTATGCCAGGGTCTTCAACCTTAACCATATGCACACACTGCCAGAGTGCTGGAGGAGCAAGGAGAAGTCATGGATGACCCAGATTTTTCCTGAAAGATTCCCTCCTGACCTGCTACGCCAGTGAAACAGAGAAGTATTAATTGGAGAACAACATGCCTTTTAAGATTTTGCTTATTGGTAATAATATGCCTGCATATCCTCTTTTAATTGATTATATTCTTCTCAATATCAAATTGGTGTTTCTTCCTCCAAACATCATCTCTTTGGTCCACAATGAATCAAGAAGTTTCAGCACCTTTTAAGATCTACCACTTGAGGAAGACCTTTGTCCAGACCATTGGCACAACTGGAAAAGACACTGAGAAGACACCAATATGCTACTGGAAGGAATACAACATATATGTTGCATAGTTAAAACCCAGAGTGGGTTTTTCATGAAGTCGAAGGGGACAACATTAAAGGCATCTAGAGGAAGATGATTAAGAGATTTATTCATGAACTCAAGGGATTTGCCAAGGCTAGAGAAGTTGCAAAAATCAACAAGAATGTATTTGAAATGGCAAACTTTAACATCACATTGAGTTGCTCTTAGAGCATTTCCTGGGGAATAGACTAATAAAGAGTCATTGGAACTGGTACAGGAATGAAGAAAAGGCAAAGAAAAGGAAATTGCACAAAAAGAAAAGGAATGTTGCCCAAAAAAATTAAAAGTGGAAAAGTTTATCAGAAGCCTTTGTATACTTCAACAAGCTTTTTAAAGAGTTTTAAAACATAGACAACCAACACTGAGAGGTTTTTATTAACACTGAGGAATGCTCGTAGGGCATTATATGATTACAAGAAATCCATGATGATAAGAAGAAACAAACTAAGCAAACCACCATGGATATATTTCTTAAAAGTGACACTGACAGCTCCTCAAGCAAACCTGTGGCAGGTACTTTAAGAGGCATTACAGTGGAATAGAATATGGTGTGACACTCTATGCATGTTACTGTTCCCAAGGGCTTTCATGTGGGACAAGATCTAAAGATGTAATACAGGAATACTGGCAGTCTTGAAACTTGTCTAGACCTAAGTTAATGTGTATTTGTCTTAATTTTTAACAAAAGAAGTTAAGAAGTGAAATAACATTTTCAAAAGAAACATGCTTATAGAATAAGAAGAAACTATTTTCTACATCTCTACAGTGCATTTGTACTTCCAGCTAAATAAAAGTATTATAGCAAAGTGTCAAACTGATAAAAAAATTAAAAGTTTATAAAGTAAAAAAGTTATATAAGCTAAGGTTCATTGATTAGTAAAGAAAAATGAACATTTTTCAATAAATTTAGTGAAACCCAAGTATACAGTTTACAAAGTCTACAGTAGTATAATGTAAAATGTTATGATTAGATAAGGTAAGTTTATCATTAAGAAAAATCATTTTAAATAAGATACATAAAACCTAAGTATACAGTGTATTTGAAACCTGCAGCTATGGATGGACAGTAGTATCCTAGGCCTTCACATTCACTCACTACTCACTCAGTGACACCCAGAGCAACTTCAAGTGCTGTAAGTACCATTCATGATAAGTACCTGACACAGCAATGTCATTTTTTCTTTGTTACTGTAATTTTCTGTACTGTAATTTTCTTTTTTTTTTGTTTAGTTATGTTTAAATACACAAATGTGTACCTTTGTGTTAAAATTGTATTACAATTGCCTATAGCATTCAGTGCAGTAATATATCCTACAGGTTTGCAGCCTAAGACCAACAGGCTATTTCACGGGGCCTAGGTGTGTAATAAGATATAATATTTAGATTTGTGTATGTGCACTCTATGATTTCATACAACAATGAAATTGCCTAAACACTAACTACTTTTAACACAATCTTTTAAAAATCTAAACTTATTCATAGGTTCCTTGTGTCACTCTAAAAATCCTTTACATATACAGCTAAATACACAAAGGCAATAGCATATAGACAGAACATTGTTCTTTCAAGTACATGTCTCTCATTTGATTAGTTAGTAATTTGTACAATTACACCTAAATGGATGCAATGCTGATATCGCTGCTTCTTTTATTATAGCAGTAAAAGAGGTACAGTGCTATCTACCCTACTTGTTTATAATATTACTCATAAACAATTTTGTGTACACTCTAATTCTCCAGCTTGATTAGCTAACAATCTGCACTAAAACATTCAAGGTAAAATGAAAAGATAATTGCATAGAGATTTTTAAGCTCATTTGCACACAACAGGATTTATTAGTGCCAATGTAGGCAAAAAACAGTGTGACTGCTCTCATAGCTCCACTAATTCCCTCTGTTAATTCAAAATGTCCACAGAGAAACTAAATGGAGTAGAACATACAAATAGTATTTTTGATAAGGGCTATATTAGGCAAGAACAAAATGTTCCTTGGTTCTGCATACAGGTTATGAATTGCTTTTATTCAGGAATATTGTGCAAATTTTAAAATGTTGCATCTAATGATGTGGAGAAAGATAAAGGTTCTTTATATTATAAGCTGATTTCCATTCATTGCATTCTCTTAGAATTTTCTATTAGGTGTCTCTCCTTCACTCCTTGTAACTGAATGATACCAATTATAGGATATCAAAGAAGGAACTCAGGTGATAAAAGGCTTTAAAGTATATAACACAGAGTACTGTCCTAAAAACCTGTTATTCTAGAATAGAAAATAGAAAAGTTTAAACTGAAATTTTCTTAAAGAATAGAAAAACCAGTCCAAAATGAAATTCTCTTAAACTTTGAAAACTTCTCAATAAAGATTATAAATCAAACATTTTAGCACAAAGTACAATTGAAATAAAAAATTTAAGAGATAACTGCAACAAATATTTATTGACTCAGTCAAAATAAAAATTTTAAAATTCATTAAAAAATATCCTTGGAGAGAGTCCATAAAGGTAAATCTGAAACCTTTGTCAATGCTTCAGTTAAAAATTTAAAAAAAAAATGTTGAGGATCATTCTTATCTTGATATTAAGTGAGTGATCATATTTTTTTAAATGAAGATTTTCCATCAGCTTACTGATATATACAATGGTTTATTTATCCTCCTTATTGGGGTAGTTTCCTCTGGATGCGGAAGAACCCAAGTCCTAGTTCTCTTCAGTCCCATAGAAGAAAGGAATATTTCTTAGGTTCTCTTTCCTCCCACTCCTGGGTTTCTCACATCCATAGTTTTCTGAAGTAAATCATCCCTCCTCTGTTCCCTCATCCTTTTTTTCTCTCCTGAATTCTGAACTCTCCCTGTTCTTGGCACATTCTTCTTGAACTGACTTCCATTCAAGCTGGCCTCATGCAGTTGCCTTCCAGGAAAGAGATCACATCATCCTTGCATCATCTTATTCTGGAAATTAAAGCATTCACCAACAGCCTTCTACTTGGGGTTGTCTGACAAGTACTGACTCTTAACTCCACGCTTTTCAGCATGTGTCAGTCCTCACAGTTGATGGACTATATACTATGTTCTCCAGGTGATCCTGTGGCTCCTTAAGAGTTACACTTGTACATTTACCTCATCTTTATGATGTGAATATTTCAAAACTCAGCCTCAAAACATCTTCCTCTGAAGAAAAAAACTACTCTTTAATTGCTGAGCTAATATTTCACTGCTCAACTCATACTTTGCTATATGTAGACTCCACATCTCTGATGGAATAATGTCAGCCAATCCAATTTCAGAACCCTTCCTGAAGGCCATACATTCTAGCATAACATATCAAAATTTATAATACCTACTTTACTACTCTTGACCTTTGAAAACTCAGGAATAATCATCTCTATCTCTTTCACACATACATTCACATGTATACAATATTTTTTCATCACTATGTTGATTTATATTTCTAAGTAATTAAAATATTTGGCAATTGGCCATACAATTTTTATAAAGTGGACTTCTGCATTTTTTATTCTTTAAACTGCTAAGATCCCTAGCATCTGCCTTTTTATTTATCATAACACAACCTGTTACAGTTTGGATGTCAGGTGTCCCCCAAAAGCTCATGTGTGAGTCAATGAATGAAGGTTCAGAGGAGAAAGGATTGAGTTGTAAGAGGCTTAACCAAATCAGTGATTTAATACTCTGATAGGAATTAACAGAGTGGTAACTGAAGTGGTAGCTTGCGGCTGGAGGAGGTGAGAAATGTGTTGGGGCTTTGGTATACATATTTGTATTTGGCAAATACAGTCTCTCTCTCTCTCTCTCTCTCTCTCTCTCTCTCTCTCTCTCTCTCTCTCTCTCTCTCTCTCTCTCTCTCTCTCTTTCCTGATCACTGTGATGTTAGCTTCATCACCCTCTCCTGCCATCATGTTCAGCCTCATCTGGAGCCCTGAGTAATAAGCCAGCCTTCTATGGATGAAGACCTCTGAAACTGTAAGCCCTCAAATAAACTCTTTGTCTTCTACAATTGTTCTGGTCATATCCTTTAGTCATAGCAACTAAAAAGCTGACTAAAACACAACCACACATAAAAATGCCTGTTTAAATTATTAATATGTTACAAAATTACACAACTAATTGGTGTGTAATTGGTGATTACTAATAGACTAGCATTTGAAGTTATATTTTAAACAATAATAGATAGATAGATAGATTTAAAAGTACATTTCCTGTTTTGACAATATCTCTACCCAACCTCCTGAATCATTCAAAATAATTTACCTTCAAGATAATAAAAACCTTTATGGGAACATAAGCACTATTTAACTAAGTGTTGCACAAGGTGAAATGCACAATACCACATTCAGGGTCATATGTCAATCAGGTTCAAGTTCTACCTAATCTAGATTTTTGAAATCGTATTTAGGTACACCTGAGGGGAGACAGAGAGAGATAAAAAAGAATACCTGCATGTGTGTGCAAACACACATACACTACATATATGTATGTATGTATATGTATATGTATATATAAGTATATGTATATATAAGTATAGTTATAGATCATTCTACCATCGGTATACGGGGTAAAAATGGGAGTTCATAACCCACTTGAATCAAATTGTGAAATATGATATATTAAGAACTTTGTAATGTTTTGAACGACCAACAATAAATTAAAAAAAAAAAGAAACATCAGACAATTTCTGAAACTTAGTAGAATATGTGTACTTCTTATTTACACTACACGTTCAATGTCCATCAGAATTGCTCACTGTCAACACTCAGGGATTTGAGCAGGAGAAATTGAATGAAGAAAATTTCATACTGTCTCCTAAGCATCTCCAGAAACTAACATGAATTACTCAGACTCAATTTTATTAGTCAAGGCAATTTATATATTTAGACCTAATATCAAAAGAATCAGAAATATACTCTTCTACCTATGCCTAAATGAAGCAGAGAAACAAAATATTGGGAAACATTCCTAGTAACTGACAAGTCCATAAAACCAACTAGCTTCAAGGGCCAAATGATATAGACTAAGAAGAGTGTGCTTTTCATGAACAATAACTGAATTCATTATCAAAGCCTGGTCTAATACAGCAGTCAAAAAAAAAAAAAAAAAAAAACATAGTCCATGAACCACTGGGTGCTTCCCAAATCCAGAACATGCTCATAATAATGCCAGAAAATGTTTTTTCTCATCTACTATTTTCTCATGAGTTTATAGCTGAAATTTCCAGAAGCATAGAAGTCATCTCTCTATTAAACAAGGAGTTAAATATAAAAAATATACAACAGAGTCACTCCTTATTAAAATTTTTCTTTGCTAAATATAGATATTGCTCATGAAAGTATGTTCTGTTTTAACAAGTAGTAGGATACTTATTATTTTAAATGAATTAGTAAATATTGTTCCTTGCATCAATTTGGAACAACTCAGTGGAAAATGTGACTTACAGCTTTCCCCATGGGACTAGCTGAAGCTTTATTGTTTCTGTGTAATAGTTAAATGTTACCCTCCACCATGTCTTCCTTCCTTTAATCCCACATAGATATTGTTTCCAAGAACACTACCCAATAAACCTCCAGCTTGCAAATGTTTATCTCACTTCTTTTTCCCAGAGTCTTCATTTAAGTTAGTTGGTGCAAGAAGTGAGTCAAAAAAGCATATTCTAAAATTAGATATTAGAGCTCATCTCTATGAACCGTTGGCCAGTGGGTAGTAAGGGTCCTATCACTGAGAGTACATGGATCAATGCTAGTTCCTGTTAAGTTACATAATGCATTGATAAGTGCTCTCATTTGTGGTGAATTGGGATAGAATGTTAAGAGTGGGATAGTGCTGTGTATCAGATATTTGGGAAAAGTCGGATAAATAATAATGTGAGGATTAGAGAATTAATTGGCTTTTGCTGGGACCCATTAATAATATGGGGAAAGACAAAGTCTAAGACTAATCAACAATTAATGGTAAAAGTGAAAACCAAAAGATACTGAAGTATGTAAAGAGAATCAATTATTACATTAATAAGTCATAAAAAGTTTATGATAATCCAGGGCATAATCACAAGAGTAGCAGAAGTCTAAAAGAAGATGAACTTTAAAGTATGAAAAAGTTGGTTCCTGAGGCATGAGGCACGTGCAAACCTTGAATCTTCACATTCTCCTGAACTCTCTATTAGTAATCCACTTATAGCCACTGTCTTACATGGAGTATGGTACTAGAGCAAATTAAGACCATGGCAGGACAAAAAGTTACAAACTATTGACATATAGGTCATGGGCCTAATACAAACTATTCTTTTCTATTCCTATAGGAAAGGAAGATTAAAAACATTTTACATTTATTTGAAATGAACTAAAATATACATTTATGGTTTTCCTACAAGATCTCTTGTATGCTCTCTTATATATCATATTGATCTACCCTATGTATATTAATAGGAATTACTAGGCAAGAAGCTGCATAAACCACAAAGATCAAGTTGAAATATTGGAAATCATCAAATTTATAAATTTCTACTTTTCAATAGTTAATATAGATAAAATAAAAATGCAAGATGCCAATTGTATAAAAATACTGACACACACATGATAAAGAACGTGTTTCTGGCATATAATAAAACCTCTCAACGTCAATAGTAAAAAGACCCCATTATCCACCTCCACCCATTTATCTGAAAATGTCACGATTTTATTCTCTTTTAATGCTGAGAGTTAGACATCATTACCCTAAGTACATATATGAAGACATAAATGATGTAAAAATACTTTGTGTACAACCAGTGACTTGAAAAATTGTGCTCTATATGTGTAATATGAAATGAATTGCATTCTGCCATTGTGTGTAACAAATTAGAATAAATAATTTAATAAAAACACCATTTCTTTTAAAAAATGACAAAATTTGACATTTAACCAAAAAAGTTGGAGCATATAGGAAATAAACACATGAAAAGATATACACTATCACTAGCAATTAGGAAAAGACAAGTTAAAACCATAATCAGATACCACTACATGGTAGTGGCTATAACAATTTTAAAAAGACTGATAAAGAAAAGCGTTGGGAAGTAATGAGATAAAACTTCAAATTGTATGCACATCTGTTCAAGAAATAATGGGTCATATTACTTTAAAAATATGACACAGGTGATCTACTCCTAGATATTTATCCAGAAATCAAAAGTATATATTTATACAAGGATGACTTGTAAAACAATGCTTATAGCAGGAAGTTTGTTAGTAATAGTGAAGACTAGAAACAGTTCAAATGTTTACCAAGAAGAGATGGATAACAAACATCATGATTTATGTAAGTGATGGGATACTACTCATCCACAAAAAGTTATGAACTATTGACATACGCAGTAGCATGAATGAATCTCAATCAAATTATACTATATGAAGAAAAAAGATTGGACAAAATAGACTAAATTTTATATTATTCAATTTAGAATATTTAGAAAACAAATTTAATCTATAGTAAATGTTTCAGTCAGCTTTTGCATCACTGTGACCCAAATACTTCACAAGAAAAATTTAGAGGAGAAAAAGTTTACTTGTGGCTCACAGTTTCAGAGATCTCAATCCATAGAGTCAACTCTTGACATCTGGGCCCCAGATAAAGCATCATATCATGAGGAAAGCTGCTCAGCTCCTGGCAGGGTCAGAGACAAGTGGGGGAAAGGGTTACCAGGTAGACGCACTCTGCCAAAGCACACCCCCCAGTGATCTACCTACTCTGATCGTGTCCCAACTGCTTACAAGTAACACTAAATTAAGTCCATTCAAACCAAGATGGACTGATGAGGTTGCGTCTTTCATAATTTAATCATTCTATCTCTTAACTTTCCTGCATTATCAGATGTTCAGGGGAAAGTCCCATATCAAAACATAATATTCTTCCCCAGGTCCCCAAAAGATCATGTCCATCTCACGTTGCAACATACACATTTAGTCCATTTCTAAAATAGTCTTAGCATTACTCATGTTCAAAATCTCAAAAAACTAAAAAAAAAAAAAAAAAAAAAAAAAAAAAAAAAAAAAAAAAAAAAACCTCTTATCTGTGGAGCCCCTGGAAAAGCCAAAAGCAACTTACAAGTATCCAATATACTACAATATATTGCAAAGGGTAATCATTCCCATTCTAAAAGTGAGGATAAGGTCATAGCAAGAAGGAATAGAATAAAAGAAAGAAAGAAAAGAAAAAATCTAAACCCAGTCAGGGGAGCAGGTCCTATAACTCTATCCTTAATTCTGCATCCAGCATTTAGGATGTATGAGCACCTAATTTATTCTCCAAAGGGTTTGCAGAGCTACACCCATGACATTGCAAGTTGCAGTACTCATGGACTTTCTTTTAACCTGATTTTCTCTGCAGCCAGAAACTTTCCTCAGCAGACTGTTCAGTTATTGTCATATCTTAATTCCTGGGGTCTCCTTTCCAGCTTTGCTTCACCTTCACAGCTTCACACATCATCCTCTCAGAGGCAGCCTTCAAGAACCCTGACCTTGCTACACTTTGCCAGACCTTACAGTTCATCTTTGAAATCTTAGTGGAAGCCTCTATGATCCCTAAACTAGAGCATAGTGCATTGCTGCAGAACCATGGGGATGGTACTAAGGTCTACTGCCAATTCACAGAATTTCTGGGCTCCCTGAAATCATTGTATAGTTCCTGAGTGGTGAAATAATTTCATAGCCCCTTCCCCACTGTACTTCTTTCCCCACCCCAGAAATCAGGGTATCCCCATAATCTCTTCACAAAGAGATTTTCCTATCTATAACTTGGAGTCTGCTTTGGGTGTGGTCTTGGAAATTCTTTAGATGCCTTCAAGCCATCTTTCCTACTGTCTCCCTGCAAACTACTTTACATCCCTTTAGGAACTATATTCTCTTTAAAAAGCATACCTTCACTGGTCCCAGCTTTACATTGCATTTATGGCCAAACCCTTTTAAAATGCTTTAGCTATCTTTTCTGATCCTTATTCTCACAATAAACCCATACAAAAGCTGCCAGTAATATCCGTCCCACTGACCAAAAGCTGTACTGCCTTGAAATTTTCTCTACCAGATTAATTAATCCATTGCTTTTAAATTCAACTTCCACAAATATGGACTACATGGAGCCAACTTTTTTTTTTTTTTGCCACAATATAACATGAATGACCTCTAGTCCAATTCTAAATAGATTCCACATATCCCCTGAAACCTCATGACCACATTCCTATTGGCATTCAGGTCTTCTGAGCTTCCATTGGAATCACCAGAATCTCTCATTAAGCACCACCTACAACATTGTAAATATTTTCAGCTTTATCTTTCTAAACTTTTCAAAATTCTTGCCACAGATGAGATTCAAAGGCTTCTGAAAAACAAGGTCAGGTTAGACACAACAATGATCTCACTACTCCCTTCCAATTTCTGTTTTGGTCACCTTCTTTTTTGCTATGACCAAAACACCTAACATGAGCAACCTAGAGGGGGAAAGCTTTATGTTAGGTTCCTGGTTTCAGAGGTCTCAGTCCATAAACAACTGACTCCATGGCTCTGAACCAAAGTTGAGGCAGCATATCATGGGAGAAGGGTCCAACAGAGGAAAAATGCTTCCTTCATGACAGCTTGAAAGTAGAGAGAGAGGGAGGACAGAGAAAGGGCTTCAGAGAAGAAGAAGCATCCGGAGTATATTCCTATTGATCTCTCTCCTCCAGCCACACACCCCACCTACCTGTAATTGCCAGTCAGTCCACTCAAACTAGGATGGATTAATTAGGTTACAGCTCTCATAATCTATTTTTTCACCTCTGAATATTTCTACATTATTAGGAGTTTATTTTTTTTCAGGGGCTGGCACTTTATATTAAACCAGAACAGCAACAGAAATTAGATCAGTGATTTCCTGCTCAATGAATGTGCAGGATCCAGGAGGAAAAGTGAAGGTTGAAGGAAGGAATAACAAAGGGTAATAAGAAAATTAAGCTTTTAAGGGTGGTATGTATGTTCATTATAACTATTGCTGATGTTCCATGAATGTAAGTGTATGTCAAAATTTATTTAACTGTATTTTTTTATATTTACAGTTTATGCCATATCAATTATACCTTTAAGGTATTAAAATATTGTCATCATCCCTGCAGCCTCCTAATGACAATAAAAAACAAAGAATTAGGTTTCCCACATTTTTCATTATATTATAATATCTTTATTAATGCCTCAAAATCAATTTTTAAATTTAATCTGGAATATTCATATTCTTTAGCAAAAGTCATGAACAGGGAAAGATATTGTATACTGCATACAATGAATCAGCTATAAAAATAGTACATATTTATAATTTAATTTTTATTAAGGACAAACTCAATGCAAAACACGATCTCACTCCAGTAAGATTGGCAGCCATTATGAAGTCAAACAACAACAAGTGCTGGCGAGGATGTGGGGAAAAGGGTACACTTGTACATTATTGGTGGGACTGCAAATTGGTGCAACCAATTTGGAAAGCAGTATGGAGATTTCTTGGAAAGCTGGGAATGGAACCACCATTTCATCCAGCTATTCCCCTTCTGGGTCTATTCCCTAAAGACCTAAAAACAACATGCTACAGGGACACTGCTACATCGATGTTCATAGCAGCACAATTCACAATAGCAAGACTGTGGAAGCAACCTAGATGCCCTTCAATAGACGAATGGATAAAAAAAAATGTGGCATTTATACACAATGGAGTATTACTCTGCATTAAAAAATGACAAAATCATAGAATTTGGAGGGAAATGGATGGCATTAGAGCAGATTATGCTAAGTGAAGCTAGCCAATCCCTAAAAAAAATGCCAAATGTCTTCTTTGATATAAGGAGAGTAACTAAGAACAGAGTAGGGAAGAAGAGCATGAGAAGATGACTAACATTAAACAGGGATGAGAGGTGGGAGGGACAGGGAGAGATAAGGGAAATTGCTTGGAAATGGAAGGAGACCCTTAGGGTTATACAAAATTACATACAAGAGGAAGTGAGGGGAAAGGGAAAAATAATACAAGGGGGAGAAATGAATTAGAGTAGAGGGGGTAGAGAGAGAAGAGGCGAGGGGAGGGGAGGGGAGGGGGGATAGTAGAGGATAGGAAAGGCAGCAGAATACAACAGACATGAGTATGTCAATATGTAAATCAGTGGAAGTGTAACTGATGTTACTCTGCAATCTGTATATGGGGTAAAAATGGGAGTTCATAACCCACTTGAAACAAAGTGTGAAATATGATATATCAAGAACTATGTAATGTTTTGAACAACCAATAAAAAAAAGAAATAGAAGTCAAATAAAAAAATTTCCTAGAAAAAATAAAAACAAAACAAAACAATGTGTGTTGACACCAAGCAATAATAGTGAGGAGCAAGTGGATGAAGGAGGATATAAGGAAAGGAGGAAATTCCAGAGACCATAAAAAGAACAGGCCCAAACTTCCCCCACTGGATTCCCAGCTCTGGAGCTGTTTCTCTTTAGAGAAATATATCTCGGGGCTGGGGATGTGGCTTAAGCGGTAGCGCACTTGCCTGGCATGTGTGCGGCCCGGGTTCGATCCTCAGCACCACATACAAAGATGTTGTGTCCGCCGAGAACTACAAAATAAATGTTAATAAATTCTCTCTCTCTCTCTCTCTCTCTTTAAAAAAAAAGAGAAATATATCTCTGTATTTCTGTTGCTTTTGTAATAAATCTACTTCTTGCTTGATATCTCTGTCCTATTTGTCAATTCTTTGATGAACGGATACAACAAATCCAGAACCACTAGTTGGTAACATATGTTCTGAGACTTTCGGTGAGTTTGAAGATAGACTTCTAAATCTAGTGGAAGAAATTTCTATACAGCATAATATTCAAATGGTGACATGAATATTGCTGGTGACTTTTAGCCAAGTTTATTTTGATATTCAGGAGTAGAAAGCAGAGAAGACACATTTGCAAAATTTGGACTTGAAAGGTGGGAGTAAAAGTGGGGCTAAGGAAGATTCAGTTTAGACATTACTTCCACTAAAGAACTGCCTAGAGACTACAAGAAAGATAAATTGAGGGCATATTAGAAATTAAAAAGACCATATCCATCTCAGGCTCTAGGGAGTAAAACTAAAAAGTCCTCTAAGAGACCAATGCAGCACCCTGCCTGCACAGTGGGACCTGGGATATTTTTTGGCCAGGCACTCAGAGACTGCTGCAACCATGGATCCTGGAGACTTGGCTACTGCTTGACCTGGTGGCAGTTGCATCACTATGTGGTGCTGATTCTGCATGAATGCTAGAGTTAAGGGATCATGGAGTCTTCCACTGAGATTTCAAAGGAAGACCTAGGAGGCCAGGCAAAGTGCAATAGGGAGGGAGTCCCAGCAGGCTTCAAAGCTGTAGTGGAAATCATCCAGAGACTAAGAAATGCCTCTACTGTGAAAAGTTTGCTAAGGAGACCTTCAGGAATTGAGCAGAAACAAGCCAACAGAGAGACTACATGGACTGCAACCAGCAAAGCCATAGGTGTGGAGCTACACAAGCCCTTTAGAGAGAACATCAAGATGTCATGTGCCCCAGATGCTGATCAGGGACCTACAGGACTTGTTTGACCAGCTAGATTTTGGTCTTGCTTTGGTTCAATCCCTTCATTCTATGCCTCTATTTCTCCCTGTAGAATATAAATGTTTACTCTGTGTCTTTATATATTAGATATTTATAACTTGCTTTAGATTTTTACAGGGGCTCATGTTGAAAGTTTGCTTTGAGTCTTAGAGGAAAATTTTGACCTAGACTTTTGGTCAATCCTTGAGCTATTGAGACTATGGTGACTCTGAAATAGACCAAATGTATTTTGCATTATGAGATGGGAATAAGCCATGGGGACCAGGAACAGAATGTTATGGTTTAGATATGAGGTATCTCCCAAAAGCTCATGTGTGAGATAATTCAAGAAAGTTCAGAGGTGAAATGATTGGGTTATGAGAATATTAACCTAGTCAGTGCATTAATCCCCTTATAGGTGGTAACTATAGACAGGTAATTATGGCTGAAGAAGGTGGTTTATTTGAGTGCTTTGCCCTCCCCCTGGCCCCATCTTCCTGTGTGGTGTCCTGAGATATTTTACTCCACCAAACTATTCTGTCATAATGGTCTGCCTCACCTCAGCCCCATAGCAATACAAGTCAGCTATCTATGGACTACAACCTCTGAAACCATGAGCACCCAAAATAAACTTTTCCTTTTCTAATCATTCTTCTAAGGTCTTGGTCATAGCAGAATTTACTGACTAAAATAACTCTCTATTAAAAAATCGTAAATGTTATCCTTTTTTTGTGGCAATCAAAAAACGTATCTAGTTTAAAAGACTCCTATTGACATACATGGATTATTTACATGAAAATAAAAACAATTCTGGGTCTATTGAGTACTTTAAAGGATTTAGGTATGCAAGTATAGTTGGACTGCTCCACAAAAGCAAGAAGAAATTAGAGTTCAAAGGCCATTAGATGGGACAAAGATCAGGGGCAAGAAAAGGAGCATCAGAATAGGTCTAGAGGCCTAGACTGGTTCCAAAATGTTAAAAATGTCATTGTGAATGATAACCAAAAGATTTTAAAGAAATTATTTTAAAAATTTATAAGAATTGAACTAGATAAGTAATGTGTGTGGTGTTTCACTATTTTAAAAGTAAGCAAGAATCTTTCCCCCATGATTCTATATTTTTTATATAATTAATATTATGATGCCTATTGTAGTCTAATTAAAGAATACTGTAGGTTGATGGTATGCAGAGTCAGCTATGGTACTCATGGAAGAAAAGACCATGTTGTCTCTGGGCCTGATTGGAGGCAAAGATAAATGAAATCAGGTGTCATACAGCACACCTATCATCCCAGGGTGCAGGAAGCTGAGGCAGGAGGATCACAAGTTCAAAGCCAGCCTCAAGAAATGAGGCCCTACCAAGCACCTGAACATATACTTCTCAGAAGATGATATACAATCAATCAATAAATATATGAAAAAAATTCATCATCTCTAGCAATTAAAGAAATGCAAATCAAAACTACTCAAAGATATCATCTCACTCCAGTCAGAATGACAGCTATTATGAAGACAAACAACAATAAGTGTTGGCAAGGATGTGGGGAAAAGGTACACTCATAAATTTCTGGTGGGACTGCAAATTGGTGCAGCCAATATGGAAAGCAGTAAGGAGATTTCTTGGAAATTGGAAATGAAACCACCATTTGACCCAGCTATCCTTTTCCTCAGTCTATACTCAAAGGACTTAAAAACAGCATACTACAGGGACACAGCCACATCAAGGTTTATAGCAGCACAGTTAACAATAGATAAACTGTGGAATCAACCCAGATGCCCTTCAGTAGATGACTAGATTAAAAAAATGTGGCATATATATATATATATATATATATATATATATATATATATATATATATATACACACAATGGAATATTACTCATCAATAAAAGAGAATAAAATCATGGCAGTTGCAGGTAAATGGATGGAGTTAGAGAAGATAATGCTAAGTGAAGTTAGACAATTCCCCCAAACCAAATGCCAAATGTTTTCTCTGATATAAGGAGGCTAATTCATAGTGGTGTAGGAAAAAGGAGCATGGGAGGAATGATGAACTCTAGATAGGGCAGAGGGGTGGGAGGGGAGGGGTGGGGCCATGGGGTTAGAAATTATCATGGAATATGATGGACATTATTATCCAAAGTACATGTATGAAGACATGAATTGGTGTAAATATACTTTGTATACAACCAGAGATATGAATATTATGCTCTATATGTGTAATATGAATTGGTAATGCATTCCACTGTCATATATAAATAAAAAAATTAAAAACAACAACAAAAAAGAAAGAAATGAGACCTTAAGCAACTTAGTGAGACTCTGTCTCCAAATAAAAAATAAAAAATAAAGGGCTGGGAATGTGGCTCAGTGTTTAAGTGCTCCTTGGTTCAGTCCCCAGTACCAAAAAATTAAAACTAAATAAATAAAATTAAGAGAAAAATAACAAAGAATTAAAATAAATTAGAAAACAAAGGCAGTGAGAATAAAAACAGTTAGGGAGTTGTCTGATATCTTGGGGGAGGCAATATGAAGTTCTACAAAGATCATGTGATCTCATCTAATATTTGTGATAATTCACTAGCAATTGTGAGAAGATATATAACTTCATTATAAATAAACATGTATAAATATGTGTTGGGGTAGAGGGGGTGTGTAGGGAGAGAGAGAAAGAGAGAGAGAGAGAGAGAGAGAGAGAGAGAGAGACCAACCATACACATATCTGTGCATTTGTAACTTCCTGTCTTGATGGTTTCTTTTCCATTTAGTACTTTAAGACAGAAGAGAAAAATCTAGGTCATTGCAAATAAGGCCTTTTACCTAATTCTAAGGGAAAAAAATATATACACCTGATAAGGATATTAAAGTAAATGATTTCTTGGGCACCTTATCAAAGTCTATGTTATCTTTCCTCAGGACACTGTCCTTGCTACTAGCTACTTTTTAATTCCTGGTCAGAACATGATCATCAAATCTTTACAGAATATATTGATTTCTATTCTCCCTCAGAGAAAATCAAAACTTATACACCATTGCAATGTGGCTCCTCCACACATAACTCAGGTTTGCTAAAAGCAAGTAGTCTCTGTTTCTTTCTACTTTTCATCCAATAGAGATTTTGTGCAGTGGTCTTCAAAACAATGCTTTTATTTCCTTGAGTTTCTGCTGGGCTGCAGTTGTTTTATTAGTTCTCAGATGATTTATGTATTTTCAATGTTCAAGTGCCTAGAGGGTAAGATAAATAGAGGTGTTTTTATGGTAAAATTTGAAAAATAGTTCAAGGCTTGAAAAAGCAAAGCTTATTAGGTGCTCAAAATTAAAATGAATGCTTTCTATGCCACGCTGTTTTTATAAAGGACACAACAAGACATGTGAAGAGAAGGTTTCTGATAAATATTTTATTTTTTGCTCTATATCCTCAGAACATCAATGTCAAGTATCAATAGTAAGTCATTTATGTAAGATAGTTGTATATTTTAGAAGAAAATAATCCTGAAAGTTATAAGCCTTAAGCTCGGGTATATGAATCATGGGGTATCTAGACCTTAAGTATTGAAGATAAATGCCAGCCAATACAATTAATACACACAGACTGTCTCATGACACTTCTTCACACAGAAGGGTCAGAATTTCCATAATGCATTGATATAATAGCTCATTCTAATATGGTTATTATCATTCTGTAAATATAAATCTCTATACATTTGTGTATTTCTGTGTTTTCATCAACGATGAGGGAATTTGTTACTTCATTGTTCCACAGTGGCATCTCAGTGCCTGTGATGGGTGAAGAAGGCAATCCCCACATGTCCCATAATATTACAAAAAATAGAAAACATCTATTTTTACTGAGTCATTTCTGAATACTTATGAGAAAGTGTTGCTGCTGCTTCTAATCGTATCAGTTTTGCAACTAAAATATTAATCTCCAATCAAGCTTAAATAATTCCCCAAAAGGGTCAAATGTTGATTATGCTCATAAAGATTATTTATGTATTGGTATATTTAGTTTACTTATGTACATATGAATTTGATCTGGCATACAAATCAAAGTTAAAAGAATTTGAGGATAAAGAGTTCTTATTTAAAATAGGACAATTACTATACTGTCTTGGTTAAACTATTAATAGCCAAAGTCTTTGACAAAATGAGTACCAAGTAGCACAATGTAGCAGAGAAGTGTTCTGGAAAAGACTGAGGTCAAATATGAGTTGCTGATGCACCTTATTACTCTCAGTAATAGATACCGCTTCTAATGTTGGTTCATAACCTGTAAGAAGGTGATTAAAATGAGCATTCAGGCAATCAGCATGCCTTTTGATGAGGTATGCAGGGCAATGAATACAGGGGGAAAAGGACAGGGTCATGGCTGGGCCCTGATGAGCTTGGATATATAAGAGGTAAAGAGGAAAAGCACACGGAAAAGTAATGAATAGAAGCCAGAAACATGCAGGAAAAAGAGAAGAAAATGTTTTAAGAAAGTCAAAGAATGACAGGGTTTAGAGAACAGAAGGCCATGCTGTAAAGCTACTTTTCCATAGAATGGTGGGTGCAGAAGCAAGAGCCTATAAACTATAAATAGGAGCATTGTGACTACAGGGCAGATTGATCATTTTAAAAGCTTGTCTTGAGAAAATGCAGACATCACCAAGCAGAAAGGAATATAAATCAGGAAAAAAGTGGTTTTGTTTCATTTTAATATTGAACAGACTTTGTGATTTGTATGCTCATGGGATGGAAAATCCAGTAAGGAGACCAAGGCTGATACAGTGGGGAGAGGTGCCTTTGATGGAGCAAGACATTTGAGATGTGAGAAATATGGAACCAGATCCATGGGCACCGACTTTCTTTGCCCAGAGGCACAACAGGATCACTGATAAAGAAAGCAGTTAGAAAGAGAATGAACAAATGGCTGTTCATTTTTAAAGATTTGGAAACACAATAGAAAAACCCTTGGTTTGATTATCTTAATGAAGAGGAAACAAATTTGGTCTGAGGATGAGAGAGCACCTTATAGGGTAGGAAGGTTGAAAGGGCCTTACAACATCTAAACATTGCCTTAGGCAATGACAGAAGAATCAGGCTATGTAAGTTTTCTAGGACTTGTGGGTAGTATTGGGGTAACCTGTATGATTGAAAGCAGGCATTTATATTGACTTCCATAGGCAATGGGGTCAGTTTTCTCAAGGCACACCCAGTGACCAGGTGAAGTAGTAACTAAATCATGAGACTATAGCAATTCAAATCAGTTATAATAGATCAAAAATGTGGTCATAGCCTTTAAGACACTAAGAAGAAAAGGATTTTATGTTTCACAGTTAGGTAACAGTGTACTTTATCATTCAAACTGGGATATAGTTGAGAGTGAAGGAAGGAAAATACCAATCAGAATGTGAGAAAAATAGAAATAAACTGTTCTACTAAGAACAACCTGTAATAAATGACCATTATGTTCAAAGTGATGAGAACAAATTTGTACTAAGACCACATGGATTGGGGGAATATATCTATTAAAAGGTCTATTTGAGGTTGGACAAATCTAGATCGTGAAAACAAAATGAAAATCTTGGAAGGACAGAGTACATGGATGAAAATACTGGGCTTTGCAGGAGTTAAGATTTCAGAAATTTGATACTGTGGCTGGATAATTAAACAATTTAGTATTGCTGTAGAGGAAAAGGTAAGAAATTCACTGAAGTTCAGAAAGTCACAGTGGCCTAAGGTTAAAGTGTGGATATATTTTTTCACCACACATTTTTAAATTGTCCAGGATGATAGTGGAATTAATGGTGGAGAAATATTTGGAAGCCAGAGGCCACAGTCCTCAAAGAACATGAAGGAATGAGCTTGAGTGAGGTCACTCAGTAATAAGGATGAGCTCTGGGTGACATGATGCTCAATGATGACAGTTTTATAAGAGGGCACAAGAGGATTGGTGATGGCTATTAAGAAAATGAATTCATTTGGCTGCCATTGCTTCATGTAATTAAGTATTTGAATCATCCTTGATCCACACTCATTCCAAAGCTTTGATCACACTTTTGCTTTCATTGCCTACCAAGAGAAAATTCACTGTTTGTACTAGCACTATTATCAATTTCTACATTTTTGTTATAATCTTCATTTTAATACTAACTTGGACTTCTTGTTCATGTTTCAATTTTAATTAACAACAGCACATCCATACTGGAAAATCTGTTCTTTCTCTGTCATTAAAAACTAGATGTTGTGTGCCTACAACTGGGTCAGACCTTATACTAGGGAGTATCTATCAAGGGGACTGATAGGTTTTTGTGGCTCCTTTGAGGCTCTTCATCATGGGAATTTATTCTCTATATTCATTTTAAATACTACTTGAAGTTAAAATCAAAGGGCAAAATGTATTCATATCTTCTTTGGTAACCCTGTAAATACCTGCTATCTTCACTCATTGCTTATGATTTTTAGAGATAAAAATTTAGTCATACATTTTCCTAAATTTTACATTTTATCCCTTTCTACTGTTTCAGAAAGGAATTAATTTATAACTTTCTACTAAGTCTGAAAGGAATGAATATTTACTAGCATTTATGGATTGCATTGGTTTATTCCTAGCAAGACTTTAACAAGAGAATTTTAGTTGTGCAAACATTACTTCATGATGCTTTTTTATGGTGAAATTATAGAATCAAGCAACTCCCTTTTTTAAAAGTTGGAGAATATTTCTTGCACCAAAATGACCACAAGTTTAGTGAGTAATTATAATTCATTAATACATATACGATTTTAAATCAGATTGATTTTATAAGATAGTTGAGATCACAAGGAGTTGGAGCAGAACACAGGTAACAAAAATTAAAAATATAAATTCTTCAAACATTTGCGGTATAAAATGTTGCATTAATTTTATTTGGTATTTATAAAATGGGAGCGGAATAAGGCTTCTCTTGGCATTTAACATTTTTTCTTTAGATAGTCTTATTGATGAGAATTTGGGCTTTATTTTTCCTTTCTCTTCACACTGAGACCTTTTTGTAGAGTTGAAAATTAATTTTATTTTTAATCTCTCTTCTGGGAATAGTATCTAGCTTCCAAATTTCAGCATACTTACCTAGTTCCTCTAAATTCATTTCATAAACCCTGGCAACCTATATGGCCTTCCAATGTAGTCAACCACCTGATAATGAATTTATAAAGATGGCATTTTTTAACTTTAAAGATAAAAGTAAGCCAGCTTTAAAATATCTCTTTACCAAATTTTGATAAGAATTTCCTGCAATCACATAACACAGCTCTGTCAACAAGGGTTTTACTCAGAATACCACAGGATACTTCAAACTTTCAGGTAATGGAGTGCAACTATATGAATTTTACATGAAAATGTTCAGAACTTTCTTAATTATGGGAAATGCAGAACCAAAACCACATTCCATTGCATCAAACCATTCTCTTCTTTTACGTTAATAACTGTAGCTATCTGTTTGCTGATCTTCTAAATTACTTTGCTCATTTTAACAGAATAGAGAATAATGTTTCCTATAAAACCGGGCTTGTTTAATTTTGATATTATAAACATCTATAAGATAGAAGAGATTTTGATGAAAATGGAGGTCCTTAAAATAATCAATCTAGAGGAAATTAAATTTAGAATTTCTAAATTACATTATAGAATGTAATTTAGAAACACCTTGTATTTTATTCATTTTTCTTCTTTCAGTTTCAGATGCTACAGGGCTTTCAGTCTTATCTCATATTTCCTTTAAATTCTCCTTTCCAATTCTGAAAGACTGTGTTGGATTTAAATGATATTAAACTATGTAAAAGAATATAGCTAATTATTGTATTTGAGAACCTAGATTTTTTCCATTAGAAATCTCAAAAAATGATGAACAACAGTTATCTTTGGAGATAGGAATGTGGGAAAGGAAGACCCATTCTTTTATTAGCATTTTTTATTTTGTTCCAATAGGACCTATTTGTATACAACAATGAAGCAATTTTTTGTTTACATTTTGTATTTCCTTACATATATAAAAGTATGAGTACTTAATGTTATTTTTTAAATATGTGAATTAGATTTCACTCTTCTTTGAGCATTTAATTATTCCAACAAGCATTCTGGCTTATTTTGAACCAGGAATTGTACTGAAACTGTGGTGATGAAAGCAAATGATGAATAGGACATAATTTTTTTGCAAAGACTATCACCTCCAAATCTACTTAAGAGAAGTATTGAAATGAGTATAATTATCCAGAGTTGGAAACCATAGGTTTAAGACTTTATTTCTTAAAAGTTCCCATTAAAATTTAAATTTATTTGATCCACTCTTTTGCCCCAAAATTATTTCAGTTGTTATGTTAGATATAAACAATATTAATAAAATAGAATGTCAATATTATGTAAAGAAAGATATCTGAAAATGCTAACTATTTAGACTCATCATTTTTCACTGTTTCAAGAAATATTTCTTTGTGCTAGGCAAATATTATGAGAAATCATAAGATGGAATATCTCCTGATAAAGGTAATTTCTGTCTAGTAACAGTGGAGGACAACTAAGTCAAAATCTTTAAAATCTCAAGAATAGAATGTAAGCAATATAGGAAGGATGCAGTTTAGCAAACAAAAAGAAGGAATCATCAATTTTCCTGAAAATATCATATTTAAAGAAATTGTTGCATAATTACTTTTATTTTTATTTTTTAAAATAATAAATATCAGTAAAGGACATAGAAGATAGCTTTTGCTCAAATGATTCACAAACCACCTCTACTAGTCAATTTTATTTCCATTGCTCTATTTTTCTGTCAATTTTCTATGCATAGTTGAGTTTGTTTCACTTCAAGGGTTGAATGGAGTTTTTTTTTTTTTTTTGTATTTTGTTTTCAGTTAACCTGTGGGGATTTTCCAACCACTTTTTTGTAATGTCCTTTTAAATTACTGAATAATACTTTCGCAAAACATATCAGTACACTCAACTAAAATTTGGACCTTTTCTATTGCTTTCAGTATACCACCATCAAAAGGTTCTTGATACATGGCAATATTGTCTTATAAAACTATGTATTCTCTTAAGGAATATATTCTTTGTTATGCAAATCATTCCAAGTTAGGAAAACGTAATATCTATCTTGCAATTATAAAATAAAACATGTACATTTATTTTGGGGACTAGAAAATTATTTTATTGAGCTGTATACAGGACTACATTTTTTTATATGGAGATTTGTTGAAGAAAATATGTGTGCAGAGTATGGCAATGTCCTTGACAACAGTTCTGGAGAAACTAAGGAGTTAGTTTATATGACAGTTTTAGTTTGTTCCTATTAGTATAGAATCTGGCTGCAGGAGACCAGGAATTAAGTTCTGATACTGCCACTAAAAGACTATTAGATTATTAAATTACTCTGTTTCAATATTTTTAAACAAAATTAAAATATAATTTGTGGGAATGAAGTCAGAGAAAACTAAAAGAAATAATATGTATAAGCACTCAGCAATCAGTGCAAGTATACACAGAACTCAATACATGCTAACTACCATCACTACTGATGGTCTTTCATAAACATAGGTGTCAGGTAAAATTGACTTTTTTGTGTCCATTTATCTCTTCTAATATAGGGTTTATGTTAGCCTATTTCTAAATCCCCTGTTGTAAGCACTTTCTGGAATGGCCCTTAATGATCCTTGCCTCCTGGTGTTGAGGTTTTGTGCAATCCCATGCCCTTGAACACACACTGGAGCTTGTAACTTTATTACAACTAGTAGAATAAGATAGTTAAAGGACACTGTGTCTGAAATCAGGATACACAAATATGGGACTTGGTTTTTTTCTCAGATTCACAAAGTTGCTCATTCTGACAAAGTCAGCTGTGATATTATGAGCTGTCCTAGACATGGGTCCACACAGAAAGAAACCAAGGGAAGCCTCTGAGGATTGAAGCCCTCCATCCAATAGGCCATGAAGAGCTCAGTCCTGACAACCCCACTCGTGAAGTGAGAAGCTGATCTTTCTCAGGAAAGTTGTGAGAAAATTGCAGCCATAGCTAATGTCTTCACTGCAGCCTCAAAAAAATCTGACAAAAGTCATAGGTGAATTGCAGACATAGGGAAATTGTAAGTTGATATTTTTGTTTAAAACTCATAAATTTGGGGGTAATTTGTTATACAGCGATAGATAACTAATAAAACCCCTTCCAGCTCTAGAATTATATGAATATCAATGATTATAACAATCCTTTAAATTTTGATTTTCTAAATTTATATGTGTATGTATGCCTTAATAAGAAACTCTTCATTGGGAATAAAATGGAATTTTCCAGAGTATAACAGACATTTGTGTGTGTGTGAGTGTATGTGTGTGTATGTGTGTGTGTGTGTGTGTTAAAAATTCTAGGATTTAGTTTTTTTTCATACTAGCTTGAAGGAAACATTTAATTATAATGAGTAACTTAAGTTACATTATTGATTTATTTATTTTTAAATTTTTTCTTTTGTGTGTGTGTGTAGTGCTGGGAATTGAACCCAAAGACTTGCACATAGAAGACAAACACTCTACCAACCAAGCTATATCCTCAAATATACTCAACCCAGTTACTTTATTTTTTAAATTATGTTTTATTTGCTCATTATTGTTAATGTATCATCCAAATGTATGTATTTAACTTCTTCTGGGACCAAATATACTGTTTTTAATTATTCTTAGATCATATTGAAAATTCTACAGGAATTGTTAGAAATTAATTTATACTTACATTAAATATAGAAAGTTAAAATGAAATTTCAGAGCAAAGTAGGTAAAATTTAATGTGTCATTTAAACATATTTTCCTCATTTAATTTAGAAAATCCTTAAATATATGTTAATATTGATTTTAACAATTTATCTCTACATCATAAGTTATTTTTTTATAGCAAGAGAAACATAACCTGTTAATGGCATAGAAACACATAAGTGCTTATATGGCAGATGTTTTTTAGACTTTTGTTAGGGTAATAAGTATAGCTGATAAACAATAGAAAATGGTCACTTTACAATTTTGGCCCGGGAAAAAGCTCCTTCTAAATATCACAGTTTTGGATGAATTTCAATATTATACTAAGCGAAACATATTAATAAGCAATTTGGCAAAGAAGGACAAAGAATTCTATGCTTTACCATGCCTAATTCTGGCTCTCTATGCCTAATAGTTGGCTCTCCTAACTTAAGGGAAAAAAGTTTCTATGGGAATTGTTTAATAATTTAGTAGAAATAGAGATTTTGGAAAGAACACTTAGAAACAGAGTCTTTAATGGCTGGTAAAGAACATGGGAATGAGAACAGCTTGCAGAATGGGTACTATAAATAAGAGATGAGAAAGATTTCTGGACTGTCTCTTAAAACTGAATAAACTCAAATTCACATGGTGTCAGAATTAACTTGATTTATTTTTCACTGGGAAAATTAAAAGTCAAAACTAAATGAGCTCAGATTTCTGCAGTACTGAATACTTTGGGATAGATAGAAGTAAAAGGTACTTTCCTCAAACTACTAGGTGACTACTCTTTAATTATAAATATCTAAATGACTACACTTCAGGCAAAACTGTTAATTTCATCTTCTAAATCTAAGTATAAGCATAAAAGCAGTTGAGAACTTGGCTATACAGTAAGACAGATTAGATCTTTTCAAGCCAAATAAACTCACATTGTGCCCAGAATTATGCAAATATGTTTGTTACATTGTTCTAATTAATCAGATGCAGATGTACCCCAGATAAAGAATAAATTATTTTAGCCAGGGAGTGGTAGCACACACCTGTAATCCCAGTGGCTTCAAAGGCTGAGGTAGGAGGATCATGAATTCAAAGCCAGCCTCAGCCACAGTGAGTTACTAAGCAACTCAGTGAAATGCTGTTTCTTAATTAAATACCAAACAGGACTGAAGATGGTGCTCAGTAGTTGAGTGCCCCTGAGTTCAATCTCTGGTACTCCTCCTCCCACCACTACCACCCCCTGCCCCCCACACACACACAAAAAAGACTAAATTACTTTTTGTATATTCTATAGCTGGCCATGGATGGTAACAATTGAATCAAAGTATGGGCAACACCTTCAGGTCTGAAAGACCCTTGATCAGTTAGGATGTGAAAATTGCCACTGTCTAAACCTCAACAAGTGTCCAGGAAAGAAATGTCCTCAACCTGTCAAGCACCTCACTACCTTCACTAAATTATACTACAGTTGCATTTCATAGGCTTTCCTAGGAGTGTAACTATAGTTCATTGCTTATATGAAGGAGCTTATTTGGATTCCTAATAAATGACAATAACTGAATGAATGAATTAGTAGATAATGGAGCAAAATCCTTTAGTTGATACCCTTCTGTAGTTGCCAATTTTTTTTGCTTCCAGCTTTGTAAGCACTACCATCAATAGGCAAATCCATTATAAACTCCACACTCTGCCTGGTACCTCAAGGAGCAAATGCACTGTCCTATCTTACTATGGTTGAGCTATCTGGATGTTAGAAAGAGCCTGGTTTAATAAGGTCTTCAAATATAGTAATCTCTAGCTTGAAATGTAAAGTTGATTTTTAATATTGTAAAGTAATATTGAATTACTAATTATTCTCCCTGCACATTCAATAACACTACTTTTCCCCTTAAGCATGAATAATCAAAACCCTACAGTCCATTTTTTTCCCCCATTTTGAACAAAGTTAAAAGGAGTTTTGGTTAAATCAATGACAACTATGTTCTCTGGAAGAAAATGCATACTTTCAGTGCCAATGGGTTTTAGTTGCCTATGATCCACTGGCGCTAATTGATGAATTTTTTGATACTGTATATGTGTGTGTGTATATATACATATAGGTATTATATATACGTATATATACCTATATGTATATATACATATATATGTACATATATGTACACACACATATATGTACATATATATGATTGCATGATGGATATATTTTGATTATGCCACATTATATATTTCTAGGGATACCTGGTTTGTTTTTTCTGGTCAAATTTGCTAGGAAAGAGCTAACTTCGATTAAACCACAGGTCTTCTCTTTCTTCTGCATGTTTTTAAATGCCTGTGTTGAGCTCATTCTTTAACATGAGACAAGTTTATTACTTTTACAATGGGCTACTAATAAGGAACCATTTATACTGCTTATCCTCTTGGACTCTGTATGTGAGAAAAGTACATGAAGCATCAATTGACCACAGGGTAAAATCAACCTTTTAATAAGCAATTCTTTTAAAATAAATGTCTCCTATGAGAGACCAATACACCATTCTGGACTTGCCCATCAATATTTTTTAAAGACAATAAATTAAACCCACAAATTCATCACTTATTCATAATTCATTATTGTATTCTAAATCAACATGTATTAAGACCAAAACATAGAAGGAGATATGAAATGATTCCTTATTTTTCCAAATCAAATTTATGTGGAGAATTGAAGCTCAGACAGTTCCCCTAAAACAAGCAACTAAGATACAAGCAACTAAGACAGAAAATGACATTGTTGTAAACCCCATATTTGAATAAAGTGAGGAAGACTATATCTTAAGAAAGGTCAGTATAATTCTACCTAGACATTTCTTCAAGTTAATGTAGAGCTATACTGTAACCCTTTATTTTATTTTATTTTATTTTACTTTTAGAAAAGGTCATAAGGAAACAGAGGCTAAAATTAATTTTTTTTGTCATTCCAAATTCCAGTAAGGATTAACAAATTCCTTTTAGTCTGCCTAGTTTTATGATATGACCCAATATTTAATTTAAAGTTAAAATTTAGAAATTTCCCTCAGTAATGGTATTTTTCAAATACTGTTTAGTTATTAGTAACTGTGTTTATGAAGTCAAATTGGTTTTCCAATTACATTCTTGATTTTGTAAGTAGTTAATGTATCTTAAGAGTACAAATATGTACACATATGCTTCAATAAGACAAAAAGAAAAATTTTATTTGAAATTATTTTCAATTATGCCTCTTGTTTCTTTAATTCTTTGGTTAATTTTCATGTCAAAAATGATAGTTCATATTTCCCCAAACCCATTATGTCATGAAAATTTACTGTCATCTGAACATTACTCCTGCCTTCCAATTTTAGTCTCCCGGACATTGAGATTTGCATCACTAATAGAAATATGACATTTCTTCCAAGAAAGAAGGAACCAGTTGCCCAATAGTATTTGCTCACTGGAAAAAAAGAATTCCTAGATAACAGTCACATCCCAGGCAAGAAGAATAAGCATAACCTTTTTAGCAGTTAATATGGTAGAAAAAATAACTATTAAGTCCCAAGGATTTACAGTGTGGAAAGAACTGAATGCAAGATGCTACAAGGGCAGGTTAGGTCAATGGAGGCCTTGCATGTTATACCCAGAGGATGAGAGGCCATTCAGCCCAGGAAAAAAAGCATCATATACATGCTAAGTTGGAGGCACTCTGCTCTCCATGGTGTCACAGGCTGAACCAGCTTCCACAGGTTCCTGCACAACAATCAGATCCCACTTGGGGCCATGGCTGGAAAAGAACCAGGGGGGAACAATACACACCCATGAATAAAAAGAATGGTAGAAATTAGTTTTGTATAATAGGGATCCCAAGAAAGTTTCTTGCCATTGGCAAGGGCTTGTCTCTGCCACAACACAAAAGTAAGAATATCCTGAAAGAGAAGCCCAGAAATAATATATATGTCTAATTATACTTTTTTCTTTTCTTTTTTTTCTTTTGGTACCAGGGATTGAACTCAAGAGGCACTGAACCACTGATCCACATCCCCATTCTATTCTGTATTTTATTTAGAGACAGGGTCTCACTGAGTTGTTTAGCATCTCACCATTGCTGAGTCTAGCTTTGAACTCTCAATCTTCCTGTCTCAGCCTCCCAAGCCACTGGGATTACAGGTATGTGCCAATGTGCCTGGCTTCCCATTACATTTTTTTTGTCACCAAATGAAAATTATTTGAAAATAAAAGCACAAAATAACATTATGCTATTAATTTGCAGCATTTTTACATGAAGGAAAAACTGGCAAAGGAAGTTGTGGAGACAGGAAAATAGTTGATTTGCATTACTCCTTTTCAGTCCATCAAATCCCTTACATTTTTAATGAAGTTGGACTCCTTTATATCATATCTCAAGGAACATATCATAGCCTACCAAGAAGGCAACATCAGTCTTGGGTCTTCACACAAAACCAACTCATTTCCTATAAGAATCTGTTGCATTATTCCAGGTTCCATCTCTTTTCCTTTAGTCTTTAAGTCAAAGCCTTCCTTGTGTAAGCACACATTCAAGGTCTCTTATATAACTTTGTGGTTGCAATCTTCTTTGGCTACCACCAGGTTCAGAAAACTGGCAGTGTTACCAATAAAATATCCTTGACACGATGGTCCCACTCTTCTTCCTTAAATTTCTACTAGGAAAAGGTGATTTCCCCTGCCTGAAAGCCCCTTTTATCTCAGGTCCTTAATTTCTCTTCTTTGAGTCTTCTGGTCCTCCATCCTCCCACAGATGTAACACAAGAATAATCATATTTTATGTCAAGGGGTAGAAAATCACAGCCCTTGGGCAAATCCAACATGCAACTTGGTTTTGTAGAGCCCATGAACTAAAGATACAGTTTAGAGCTTTAAATGGTTGCATTTAAAATGATTACATAAGTATCACATTACATTTTCAATTTTGGTGCTTTTTTTGTTTGTTTGTTTGTTTTGGTACTAGGGATTGAACCCAGGGGCGCTTAAATACTGAGCCACAATACCAGCCCATTTTTAATATTTTCTTTAGAGACAGATTCTTGCTGAGTTGCTTAGGGCCTCAAAGTTGCTAAGGCTGGCTTTGAACTCTTGATCCTCCTGTCTCAGCCCCCTGAGCCACTGAGATTATAGGCACGTGCCACTGTACCCAGCTTCAATTTTGTTTTTTAACCCACAAAACTTAAATAATTTAATACTTGTCCCTTTAACCAAGTTACTAACCCAGACAATGCCAATAACTACATTTTTTTTTCATCGTGTCTATTTCAAACCAGTTGTATTGTAATCCTCATTTATAATATTTCCATCTTACTACCTGGAGGATCTTCATTGGTCAAACGCTTTCATTTCACCATGATGATGATATATTGATGCTACTACTATTTTAAAGTACTTCATTTATCTTTTGTAATTTACAAGCTTAATAATTATTTGTTGGATGACTAAATCTTAAGGTTATATTCCCAGAGTTCCAGTTCCCTTCTGGAATCCCGTTGTCAGGGGTCTGCCTGGCTTTGTCATTCATTTTCACATTGCTCCTCCCTTCACCCTATTTTCCCTGTTTTCTTTTCCTAGGTACAGGCAATTCCTGCCTAGAGTATAGAAACTGAAGAATACATCTATGCTACAAATAGCAGCTATCAATTTTTGAATGATTGTTTTTTACCAAATACTTTAAAACATAATCTCATTTGATCCTCTCAATAACTTCACAAGACAAATATCATTCATATTTTAGAGATGAAGAAACTAAGATTCTGAGAGGTTAATTGCTCGACTTCACAGAGCACGCAAGTGTCAGAGTTCCAGCTGAGGCCTTTAGAGCTACAAATCCCATTCCTCTTCCATGGGCGCTGTGTGCTGTAAATGTCAAACAATGACTTGAGAGGTGGTTATATTGGTTAATGATAAGGGTAGAGTCAGAGGAGCCATGTAAACTTGGCAAGTAGGCTTGCATGTCAACAGATAACAGGGTTAAAGGGTCTTGCTCTGCCCCTTGAGTGATAGCACCTACGAAATTCACAGACTGGTAAATAATCCAGACTCACCAATCTGTTCCACCACTGATAATAAACACAATAAATGTGCAAGAAACTTCATTTTCCCCTAAGATTGCTGTACCTCAAGAAGCTCAGTTTGCCCATAATCTTGAAATTTTCTAGCTGGAAAAGCATGATGACTCGATGGGAACAACTTCTTGCTGAACTACGGAGGGTCTATTTACTACTTTCTTCCAAAAATAGAGGGTACTGCTTATCTTATAGCAAAAAGAGCCACATAATATGGAAATTGAAGTCAGGTTAAAATTAATTATAAATAATGGCTTGCTTAATCACTTTTCTTGATCTAGTCTCAAAATAACCAATTCACATAGCTCTTCCTTTTTCTAGCCTAAGGTTTTCTAAAAGACTAACCAGTTTCAATAAATTCAAATCTGAAAAAAAAAAAAGAGGTAATACTCAGGAGTGGTTAAAAATACTGAGCATGACCTATAAAATTTATTATTCATATTACTGTTCTTTTTAAGAGTCTATCTTTAAAAAGAGGGGAAAAAAGGGTCTACTTTTCATTGTTCCTTCAGCACAGTCTGTCATGCTTCAACTCCTTAAGAATTTCTCATTTTTCCGCAAAGTGTGCTTCCTGAGCCACTGACATTCTTCTGCATCCAGTTGGGTCTTTAAATTCAGTGAATCTGTTTACCCTGTGAGCTTCATCTAACTTGTACTTCTGGATAGCAATAGGCTGAATTGTTCAGTACTAATTTTGGATTGAAAATAAGAACCCATTTCTCTGTATCCACTTCCCAAATACTCATCCTTACTCAAGCCAACTTTCCCTGTAAAATGACAAACTTTTATTAATACTAAGATGCCACGGCAGCAAGAGGACAGAAAAAGTCAGAATTTTCTTTTACATGAACTTTCATTGGATGCTTACTGTTCAAGGCATTACACTTCACATGTATTAAATTATTTAATATTCATCATAATTTCATTATGTAAATATTAGTATCCCCACCTGTATAAATGAAGCAACCGCATAGAGACCAAAATACTGAAAAAAAAAATGTTTGAGTTCACACATCTAATATGCCTTAGATCTGAGACTTAAATTTATAAAAACCTGACCTAAAGTTTATTTAATCATGAAATTATATTCTGCCTTGGAAACAATAACAGGTGCTAGACTTCTTCAAGAAGATTTATATATCTTTTTGTTGTTGTTTATTTGTTGTGGTTTTGTAGAGAGCAGAATGTCTTCACAAACAGCGGCCTCCCTCAGTGATGTATGATTTATCCCCCCCCCCCCACCAACTAAGCTAATGCATATGGAATCTCCAAATTGGAAACAAGTTTTCAAATTCTCTAGGAAAGCTCTTGTCACAACTCAAAAGATTTCTCTCCAATATCCATCCTAATTCCTCCATCTGGCTCTATTGCTTTAATTCATGGCTTTGGAATAAGAAAAAATGCAAGTGTGTACTGCTATATTTTACCTATATCTCCCCTCTATACTTAGATGGTTATCTAAGACATGATAATTACTCACTAAATATTGCTTTAATATAAAAGAAGAATTTAGGGCTGGGGATGTGGCTCAAGTGGTAGTGCGCTCGCCTGGCGTGCGTGCGGCCCGGGTTCGATCCTCAGCACCACATACCAACAAAGATGTTGTGTCCGCCGAGAACTAAGAAAAAATAAATAAATATTAAAAATTCTCTCTCTCTCTCTCTCTCTCTCTCTCTCTCTCTCTCTCCCCCACACACACTCTCTCTTAAAAAAAAAAATAAAAGAAGAATTTATAAAGAGATATCCATAGAAGTAAGGGGTTAGGAGTCATGAGACTGGTGTGGAGGGCATAAACCCCAACTCAGTCCAATAAGCAGAGTGAAATATGTACAAATTTGTATGTCTATAATATTTGTAAACTTATGTATTTTAAATTTATGGTATCAATAAAACACTGTTTAATTAGATGGATTCACATTTTATGTTTTATATATTGTGCCTTCCATCTTTGTGCTGCCAATACATAGTCTAGTCTTCTTTGCATAGATGGTATTTTTGCTGATAACATTGACCTGTGTGTGTCTTTAACCCCCTCATAGTCTATAGGATTTTGGGGACAAAGGCAGAATTTAGAAAAAAGTTTACTTTTCACAAACAAACATAAAACACACCACTCACTAACACACAAGGGATCAGGATGTCTTGGGGGAAGAAAAAAGATCAATGTGTAGTTCAACATTCAAAACATATACATATTGCCACAAATAAGAAAATATGTTTTTTTGCAAATTAAAATATTTCAAAACCTTGATATCTTTAACTGATTGAAATTTGAATCCTTTGTCTCCCTAAGAAGAAGCCTTTTAGTTTAACACAGTCACTTCCAAAACATGAAAGAGGCAATCATGAATTTCCTCCTCTGTTCAGATCTCCCAAAGTTCCTCAGCCCTCTCAGCTGGCAGTGTCTGTGTCTCTCAGCTCTCAATTATTAATGAAAGGAGAAAGTGCCAAAAATTGAATGTTTCTGTATTCTCAGAACACACACACACACACACACACACACACACACACACACGAGTATTATTTTTATTTTGTGGAAACACACCTAATTGTAATGTTGTTAGCTTTGACATGTGCCACATCCAATCATCTTCAAATAAATATTTTGCTGCTGCTGTAAAGAGGTTTGCATATGTAGTTGCTCTCTTATTGCTGCCAGCAATAAGCCTGATTTTTCTTCTCAATACAAAACACTAGGATCTACACTTTAAATGTCTTATGGAAGAGATAGCCTTATCCCTTGTGTATTTGTGAGTGGTGTGTTTATGTTTATTTGTGGTGTGTGTTTGTGTGTTTCCTTGACCTAGTTTAACTCTTATGGACATCAACAACCACTTAAAACGCCCAAACACTTTTTTTCTTTCCAATTTTCCTCCTCTAAGAGAAATTTCACTGCAGCTGCTTTAGTTCTGCAAAGCTCTATTATGCTTATAGTTCAGAATTTACTAAACAATTGCATTTATAGAAAACATAATTGATTTTCTGGAATTTGGGAGCAATATTATCATTTTGCTTAACACATGCTTGTCTGTAAAAGAAAATTTTTATCAGCCAGCTTAGTCATTCATGCTTTTATATTAAAGTACTTTCTTAACCACCCAGAAGAAATAGACTTATAATCACAACATGCTGTATCTGAATAGTAATAGGTATCTTCACTATATGACCTCTAATAATGATTCACAAACTATAATCATTACCCAAATTGATCAGATCTCTGGATTCCTATGATTTAGAACAGCGAGACTTGCTGGTGGTTGTAAGGTTGTTTATGTATGTGTGTATATGTAGGCCTGTATATGTTATGTATAGATGAATATAAAAGTACAAGGAAAGACAGCAACAGTGAAAAGGTGATCCTGTTTCTCATACATGTATTTGGAAAATAAAATTAAGCTGTCAAAAAAATAAAATTTGAATTGACCATAAACCCAGATAAAGAAAAACCTGTTGACCTCCTGTCCCTGCTGCTGCTGCTGCGCTGAACTTCCTGGGCCGTGGGCTCACCATCTACCAAAGCAGGGCTCCCCTGGCCACCTCCATCTTGGGATGTTGCAGCCACTGTCATAGCCCCCTCAACACAGTAGCCTCCACCTTGGAACACCAGACAGGGTTTGCAGGCAGCTGCCTGCCACAGCACTATCAATCACAGCACTGCATCTCTGAACAGGCCACCCAGTGCCACCATGCAGCCCACCCTCACTGCTCTATTTCTGGAAGAGGTCACCTCCATCTTGGAACATCGTAGCTGCCATTGTAGATTACCTCTGCTGCTGTCATTGCCATCTTTAGTTGGGACAGCTTCTATCTTGGGAACCACCAGGGTCCTAGAAGCCCAATATCATGGTACCTAAAGGTTAGGCACTGCAGCCACCCCCAACAAAAAGGGAGACAGCTGCTTCCATCTAGGGAAAAAACCTAGGGCGTAATAGATCATTACTAAGATACCTATAGGCTTGGTAACACCTGATGTCTCCCTGACATGTGATAATAGCAACCATCTTGCTGCAGAGGCAGAAGAAAGCCTTGCACAGGTTGATAGGTTGGAAGATGGTGTGAGGGCATCTTGATCCCAGCTCACCCAGCCAAGGAACCCAGCACCATTTGGGTTCCTAGGGCCAACTCAGGTGGCACTTGCTAGGACCAGACACCAGCCTGGTCTCTGACTCTCTCCCCCATCTGGCATCCACCCATCACCTGGTCCCACCAGTTTGGCAATCCATAGGACCCTAATGCTCCACAATCCCCAGTCTTTGAACCCGCCCCCCCCTCCAAGTGACCAACCTGGCCCAGCCTTTGGCTATGTGGCCAGTCCACAGCTCACAACACTTGGTCCTGATCTGCCTGGTACAGAATAACTCTCCACAAGAGAAACACAAGTCTCAGAATTTAGCCTTTAAGACCTCTAGAGAGTGGGATTACTAAATGTAAAATCAAAAGGATGGGGGAAGGAGAGATACAGTTTAAAGAATAAATTAGAGACCAGGAATTATGTATTGGGCTAAAACCAGGTTCCTAACATCACATGAGTGGACCCCAAAGTATATTCCTGGGGATTAATCCTCCAATGGGGACCACCAGGAGTTGTGCCTCTAAGACTAATCTTCTTACCCTTGTAAACTTCACAATCCTGAAGGTGGAGATACCAGCAAACTCCAGACAACCTGACTTATCAGATGAGAAGGAAAACTGGGAATATATAAACTCCAACAGAAATAATTGTTCACTTTTCCTTTGTGATGGTTTTATTTTCTTTTCTCTTCCTACCCTCACATCCCCAACATTTGCAAAATCAAGTACTTTTCATGCATCAGGCTACTGCAGAATGGGATGTTTGAATAGTATATTACAGTTTTGTTTTTTATTCTTTTATTTTTATTTTTACATTTTTACTTTTTCTTTTTAATTTTTTTCATTTTTTTCTTTTTCTTTTATTTATTTATTTTTAACTCTACATATTTTTCTCTAAATTATCTGTTTCCTCAGAATCGCTTTATCTCTTTTATCCTGCTTCTCCAACTTCTTTTGATTCTTCTTTTACATTTCCTTTGATCTAATACCTCTATAGTATCACCTCCTACCTCATAAACATCTCATCCTACACCACCCCCCAGTTCTTCTTTTGTCCATCTTTGGAACCTGTAGACCCTTTCACAAACCTACTGTTTCTATTAGAGATAATAATTGAACACATCATTTCTGTTTATTGCAACAAAATTTTAAATGTCTTAATAGAAGCTATTTGGTTTAAGGCTGTATATTGTTTGCATTGGGAGCTGTTAATATTGATATCCCTCTTAAGGGAGGTATTGCAGGGACACTATAATTTTATAGGGCAGAAACTGTAATAACTTGGATCTGCACTGCTTGACGGGAAACTACCAAGACAACATGAAAAAAAAAGGAAGAGAGCACCCAAACAAACTCAAGATGCTACAATAATAGAATCCATTGACAGCATAGTAGAAAAATTTCAGAGAAGGAGTTCAGAATGTAAGTAGTTAAACTGATCTGTGAAGAAAAGACTAATATAAAAGAGAAAACAAACAACAAAATATCATTTTAAAAAGATGAGATAAAATACAGGCAGCAAAATATTACTTCAATAAAGACATAGAGGTTCTGAAAAATAGCAAAAATCCTTCAAAAGAAGAAAATAATAAACCAAATTAAAAACTCAATAGAAAGCATCACCAACAGACTAGATCACTTGGAAGACAGAACCTCAGGCAATGAAGACAAAATATATATCTTGAAAATAAAGTTGACCACACAGTGAAGATGGTAAGAAACCATGAACAGAACTTCCAAGAATTATAGGATAACATGAAAAGACCAAATTTAAGACTTTTCAGGATCAAAGAAGGCACAGAGATAAAAACCAAAGGAATGAACAATCTCTTCAATGAGATAATATCAGAAATTTTCTGAAACATGAAGAATGAATTGGAAAATAAAATACAAGAGGCTTTCAGGACACCAAATGTACAAAATTACAACAGATTCACACCAAGGCACATTATAACGAAAATCCCTAGTATACAAAATAAGGTTAGAATTTTAAAATCTGCAAGAGAAAAGTTTCAGATTACATATAGGGGAAAACCAATTTGAATCTCAGCAGATTTCTCAACTCAAATCCTCAAAGATAGGAGGTCTTGGAACAACATATACCAAGCTCTGAAAGAAAATAGATGCCAACCAAGAATTTTATGTCCTGCAAAATTAAGATTTAGATTTGGTCACAAAATGAAAACCTTCTATGATAAACAAAAGTTGAAAGAACTTACAATTAGAATGCCTGCATCACAGAACATCCTCAGCAAAATATTCCATGAGAAGGAAATGAAAATCAGCAAAGGAAGGGACTACATGAAAAGAAAAACCAATCAAATGAGAAACCAAGTCAAGTTAAAGAGCAAAAATAGATCAAAATGACTGGGAATACAAATCGTATCTCAGCAATAACCCTGAATTTTAGTGGACTAACCTCATCAATCAAAAGACATAGACTGGCAGATTGGATTAGAAAAAGATCAATAATATGCTGCCTTCAAGAGACTCATCTCATAGGAAAACATATCTACAGACTGAAGGTAAAAGGATGAGGCAAAAAAGACCCCTCACATGGCCTGTGTAAACAAGCAGGGGTTTTCATTCTCATATCAGATGAAGTGGATGTCAAGCCAAAGTTAGTGAGAAGGGATAAAGAAGGTTATTTCATACTGCTTCAGGGAATCATACATCAACAAAACATAACAATTGTAAATATGTAGGCCACAAACAATGGCTCATTTCTGTATATCAAACAAACCCTTCTCAAATTCAAGAATCAAATAGACCACAACACGACTGGGTGGTTTTAACACACCTCTCTCACTACAGGATAAACCTTTCAAACAAAAACTAAACCACAACAACAACAAAAACTATAGAACTCAATGATACAATCTATAATTTAGACTTAACAGACATATATAGAATATTTCATTCATCAATGAATACATACACATTCTTCTCAGCAGCACATAGATCCTTCTCTAAAACAGACCATATTTTTGCCATAAAACAACTTGTAGCAAATACAAAATGTAGAGCTACTACCCTGCATTCTATCAGATCATAATGGAATAAAATTAGAAATCAATGATAAAATAAAAAATAGAAGTTACTCCAAAATCTGGAGACTATTGAATGATGAGTAGATAGCAGAAGACATCAGGGAGGAGATCAAAAAATTCTTAGAGGTAAATGAGAACACTGATGCAACATATAAAAATCTCTAGGACATATGAAGGCAGTGGTAAGAGGAAAGTTGAGCTCATTCAAAAGAATAAAAAGTCAACAAATAAATGACCTAACATTACATCTCAAAGCCCTCAAAAAGGAAAAAAAAATCAGAACCAAGTGTAGTAGAAGACAGGAATTAATTAAAATCAGAGCTGAAATCAATTAAATTGAAACAAAAGAAACAATTGAAAGACAAAAAAACAGTGGTTCTTTGACATAATACATAAAACTGATAAATGCTTAGCATGCTAATGAAGACAAGGAGAGAAAATTTCAAATTATTAAAATTCATGATGAAAAGGGAAATATTATAATAGACACTATGGAAATATAGAATATAATTCAAATTATTTTGAAAATTTATACTCCAATAAAATAGAAAATCTTGAAGTTACCCATACATTTCTAGATAGACATGATCTACCCAAGCTGAATCAGGAGGACATACACAATTTAAACAAATCAATTTCAAGCATTGAAATAGAATACACCATCAAAAGCCTACCAAGAAAAGTCCAGGACCAGATGGATTCTCAGCCAACTTCTACAAGACTTTCAAAGAATAACTACTACCAATACTCCTCAAATTATTCCATGAAATAGAAATGGAGGGAATCTTTCCAAACTCATTCTATGAGGCTAGTTTTACACTGATACCAAAACCAGAAAAGGCACATCAAGAAAAGAAAGCTTCAAACCAATATATCTGATGAACATAGATGTAATAATTCTCAATAAAATTCAGATACAAAAACAAAATATAAATACAAAAACAGTGCACCATGATCAAGTGAGTTCATCCCAGGGATGCAAGGTTGGTTCAACATATAGAAATCAATAAATGTAATTCATCACAACTTAAAGATAAAAATCACATGATCATTTGAATAGATGCTGAAAAGCATTTAACAAAATACATGTTCAAAACACTAGAAAAACTAGGGGTAGTGTGAATATATCTCAACATTACAAAAGCTACCTATGCTAAGCCCAAGGTGAATATCATTGTAAATGAAGAAAAATTGAAAGTATTCCCTCTGAAAACTGGAACAAGACAGGGATGCCCACTTTTACCACTTCTATTCAAAATAGTCCTTGAAACTCTAGCCAGAACAATTAGATGAAAAAAAAATTAAAGGGATATGAATAGAAAAATAAGAACTCAAACTATCATTGTTTGCCAACAACATGATTACATATCTAGAGGATACACAAAATTCCAGCAGATAACTTCTAGAATTAATAAATAAGTTCAGCAAAGTAGCAAGATATAAATCAATACCTATAAATCAGATGCATTTCTATACATCAGTGATAAATTCTCTGAAAGAGACATTAGAAAAACTGTGCCATTCACAGCAGCTTCAAAAAAATATATAAAATACTTAAGAGGTGAAATACCTCTACAATGAAAACTACAGAACACTAAAGAAAGAAATTAAAGAATACCTTAGAAGATGGAAAGGTCTCCCATGTTCTTGGATAGGCAGAAATAATATGGTTAAAATGGCCACATTACCAATAGCCATTATACAGATTTAATGGAATTCTAATTTAAATCCCAATGAAATTCCACATGAAAGTAGAAAAAGAAATCATGAAATTCATTTGGAAAAATAAGTGACCCAGAATAGTGGAAGCAAATCTTACCAAGAAGAGTGAAGCAGGAAGCATCACAATACCAGACCTTGAACTATACTACAGAGCTATAGTAACAAAAATGGAATGTTACTTGTGCCAAAATAGACATAGAGACCAATGATACAGAATGGAAGACAAAGAGAGAAACACAAATATACAGTTATGTCATACTAGACAAAGGCATCAAAAATATACATTGGAGAAAAGATAATACCTTTAACGACTGGTGCTGGGAAAACTGGAAATCCATATGGAGCAAAATGAAATTAAATCCCTATCTTTCACCCAGCACAAAACTCAACTCAAACTGGACCAAGGAACAAAAGATTAGCCCAGAGACCCTGTCCCTGTGCCTAATAGAAGAAAAAGTCATCCCACATCTTCACCATGTTGACCTAGGATCTGACTCCTTAAAAATACTCATAAAGTGCAAGAAATAAAATCAAGAATGAATAAATAAGATGGATTAAAACTAAAAAGGTTCTTCTCAGTAAAGGAAACAATCAATAATGGGAAGAGAGAGCCTACAGAATGGGAGAAGATCTTTACCACATACAAGATAGAACACTAATCTCCAGGATATAAAAAGAACTTGAAAAACTTAAAACTTAACACACACACACACACAAATCAATAACCCTGTCAATACATATGCTAGAAACTGAACACATACTTCACAGAAGAAGAAATACAATTGATCTACAAACATGAAAACAGGTTCAACAACTCTAGAAATTAAAGAAATGCAAATCAAAACTCCTCTAAGATTTCATCTCACTCCAGTCAGAATGGTAATTATCAAGAATACAAGCAACAATAAATATTGTCAAGGATGTGGGGGAAAAGCTACACTCATACATTGCTGGTGGGGCTGAAAATTGTTGCAAGCACTCTGGAAAGCAGTATGGAGATTCCTTAGAAAACTTAAAATGGAACTACCATTTGACCCAGCTATCCCACTCCTTAGTCTATACCCAAAGGACTGAAACATACTGTAGAGACAAAGCCACATTAATATTTATAGCAGCTTAATTCACAATAACTAAACTGTGGAAGCAACCTAAATTCCCTTCAACAGATGAATGAATAAAGAAACTATGATATATGTGTGTGTGTGTGTGTGTGTGTGTGTGTGTGTATACACACACAATGGAATATTACTCAGCATTAAAAAAGAATGAAATTATGACTTTGGCAGGTAAATGGATAGAGTTGGAAAATATCATGCTAAGCAAAATAATTCAACCCCAAATAACCAAAGGCTGAATGTTTTCTCTGATAAGTGGATGCAGATCCATAATGTGGCGGGGTGTTGGGGGTGGTGGAGCAAGGGAAGAATGGAGAAACTTTGTATTTAGCAGAGGCAAGTGAAAGGGGGAAGGAGGTATGGGGTGGGAAAGATGGTGAAATGTGACGGACATTATTACCCTATGTACATGTGTGATTGCAGCAATGGTGACTCTGCATCATGTTCAACAAGAGAAATGAAAAACTGTGCTACATTTGTGTACAGTGAGTTGAAATGCATTCTGCTGTCACGTACAACTAATTAGAACACATAATTTTTAAAAAGAGCAACCTCTTTCCCAGGACTCTAAAATATCTGAACTGTGGAAACAATGAAAAGGATGGAGGGAATGGGAAGAATTATTAACTATTTTGATGGTTCTCATTGTTCCTTTCCAAGATGACTGAGAAGACAACATGAATGAATGCTACAGAATGAAGACTAAGAGTTTCCACCTAAAATGACACATAGTTTTGCACTTTATGCACTCCAAGAATCAAACACTGAGTCTGAGTTGCACTTGCAATTCCTTGTATTGGAAAGTAACACTAGTGAAAGGAGAAAGGAAGAGTAGGTACCAATTAGATCAGACAAACCATCTAACCCAACAATAAACTCTGCAGAGCAAATATTACCCATAAGAGGAATCCCTGCCTCAAACACAAAGGGCTAAAACAAGATTGGAAAACCAGTTTCTTTGGTCACCGACGGGCAGCCATGCTAAGAAGAGTATTTCCTCAGTTTGAAAGGTGACCCTGAAGCTGACCCTGAAGAATCCAAGAGCTGGAGGCTATTGGATAGCTATACTCTTTGATGACTGCACTCTTTCTTGTGTGTAATGTGGAAGCCTCATCTCTGTGTCTCCTATAGAAGGGAGGACCTAAATTATTTTATTATAAAAAAATCACCCTAAGAAATATCAACTCCTCTATATTAATTTGACGTTTCCGAATAAAAAGAGGATAGGATTCTTCATATGGAAACGGGGACTCCAGCCCAGGAGCCTACATTCATCACTCTCTGTATTATATTTTTTAAGTCTCTACTTTGCTTATTCAGGCCCTTTCATAACAAATACATTTTCAATTGTTTAGGATTAGAAGCATAAATTTGGTCAAACTTAAAACACATAAATATCTGTTTCTCAAAAAGAATAAGACATTAAAATATTCTAATAGATATCATTTGGTAAAGCTGAAATGAGTTAATGTCTTTGTTTTTCCCTTTGCCTCAGTTTTTGTGAGTTTCCATGGGAATCTTTCTAGAGCGGTTGACTACAGATAAATCTATATGTGCTCTAACAGACTCAGCTTCAATTAAGGATTTACTGCATCTGTTCCTTACAGCTTATAAAAAAGTCAACATGAATTTATTGAATGATTAATTACCCAAAATTATGCAAAACCTCTGAGAAATTCATAAATGAAGGAATCCCTCACCTGAATCTCCTTACAGCAAAGGGAAATTAAGCTACACACAATCATCAACATGGTACAGGGAGGAAAAGATTCCTCATCCATTGCAAGGTTTATAGCTGAGGCCTATATAACAGAAGACAGAATAATAAGAGAAAGCATACAAATTTATTTAATGTAACTTTTGTGATACATAAGAGGCTTCAGAAATTATCACCCAAAGATGCAGGGATAACGACATTTTTATGAGTAAGCATGCAGAAATACAGTTAGAAAGAAAAGGGGATTACCTAAAGGTAACAAACTGGAAGTAACTTAGCAAGAATTGTTTGTTCTGATTCTTCTTTGACCTCTTCCTATTATGTTTCTTCCCTGATGGTATAGTGCAGGACACCTGTAACATTATCCCTTCAGGGTAATGGGGAGGCAGAAAGTCAAAGAGGGCTTCCTGTTTCTGCAGTTTTATCAATTTACTTCAGTTTAAAATACTCAGTATACTGAGGAATGGTATTTGGGGATCATATTTTCTGCAGTCCTTCAATGGAAAATATGAGATCTTAGTTTGTCATTTCTATAAGTCTATTCACACACTCACCCCCCACCTCAACTAAAATGGCTTTCTTCAGTCTCAAGAAATTGCTAGGTTTATATTTAATGAAATGAAAACCATAATAATATTGCAGATAGTCAAGCAATATATGATTCATTATTTCAATAAGTCAACAAATATAAATTTGATTTCTGCAATTTAATAGTCACCATGATAGGACCCCAAAACATAAAAATTAACAATAGGAAAGATCCCTCTCTCTAGTTAACTTAGATGTAGCCAACATAATAATAATTTCAAAGAATTGTAAGGCCTAAGAATGAAATGAAATAAATATTATAAAGAGCAAATTGAGTGGAGCTGGAGTACTGGAAGATTTTTTTTTCTAATTTGAACAATTGTGGGCACTTTAAGGAGGTATAATTTGAATTTATATGTGAGATGTGATAGAAGTAAAGGGACCATATGGTGGAAAAAAATTTAAAAAGAAGAAAGCTAGAAATAAAAATCACAACATTTCTGAGATGGAAGTAAGCTAGTCTATCCTGGAAATTCGTTGTTTACTAGAACCACAATACAAGTCACATATAAAATTTCAAATTCTCTAGAAGCCACACTTACTTGTATTTTGTTTGTTGGCTTCTTTTTCATTGATATTGGTTCTCCCTATCTTGCCCAGTTAGGCTCAACCTCCTGGGCTCCAGTGATACTCCCAATTCAGGCTCTCATATAGCTTGGAGTACAGGTGCCTATTACTGCACCAATACTGAGAAGCCACAATTTGAAAGGACAAATAAACTGGCTAAATTGTATTAATATTTCACTTTATTTTATCTAATTTAGTCAAGATATTTGCATTTATATAGGTAATCAACTTAAAATAATGAGATATTTTATAAATAAATACTTACAATGTCTTTTAATTATAATATATATGTTCTACTTATAGAAAAAATGAGTATATCAAAATATTTAAATATGGATATCATATTTTAAGTGATTAATAGTAACTATGATTAATGGATGCCATATTGGACAGTGTAGCTCTAGAAATGTAAAGAATGGCAATGGCATTGGAAGATGCCTGACAAAGAGTGGATCAAAGTGAATTAGGAGCTTGAGAGAGGATAGAGATAAGCAGGGTCTCCTAGTTAGTGGCAATAAATTTGAACTGTATATGAATTTTAATAAAATGTCACTAGAGATTTCTCAGCAGGAGAACTTTTATGATACATGAGAAGCTTCAGAATGAAGATTATATAATGATCACTTTGTCAAGGCAAATATCTCTGTGTGCTCTTGAAGATATGAGTAGGTGAGGGAAAACCAATTAGGAGAATTTGGAAAAGTATGGATATGTGTTTTGAATTCTACCCAAGAGATTACATGTAGAAAATATAAAGAGATGAATTAAAACTGTGAGTGTATTTCAGTGGTAGAATATTTGCATCAGGTTGTGAGACTGAGTTCAATACCTAGCAAAAACAAAATAAATTTTAAAAAAAGTTAAAATAATTTTATTTATTTATTTATATTAATTTTGCAGTGCTAGGTGGGGATCAAAATCAGGGCCTCATGTGTGTTGCATAAACACTCTACTAGCATCCCCTGAGAATAACTTTTAATTTATTTTTCTGGGGCAGTTAAGTGGATGGTGGAAGGACACATTGTAATGTGAAAGACATAAGGTTTCAGATGATGGCAATAAAGATACTCATTTAGTTATACAAAGTTTGAAATGATAGAAAATAATGAGTACACATTTTGTTTATTAGCATGGAATTTGGATTTCAGAGTTATCAGTATACAGATATTTAAATTTGAGACAGATGAGGTGACTAGAGCTGGGAATAGAAGTGAAAAGTTAGGGGAGACCATAGGAGAAGTGAGGATGGGAGAGGAAGACATTACTGTCATGAAATACAAGAAATTAGGAGAATCAAAGTAGTTTTCTTATAGAGATAGGAGGATAAACCTAGTCGAAGTCTTGTACAGAGAGATGGGATGTGATGAAATAGAGACAGTGGGTACAAATAATATTTTCAAGAAGCATATACCTAGCAAGTCCTTGGGTTCAATCCCAAGCACTGAAGCAAAAACAAGAACAAAAACGAAAACAAAAACAAAAAACAAACAAACAACAACAACAAAAAACAGACAACAAAACAAGAACAGAGAAACTCAGGAATTTGAGGGAATTTGTGAGATAAAGAGAAAATGTCGTATATTTTTAAGGTTGAAAGTATTAAGATCTATTTTTATATACATGAATGCAACATTATCCTATAACATTATTTAGGATAGGAGGGTTCAAATGCAAGAAATAAATCCAGAAAGAATCTAAGATTAAGGTAGGTTAATCAACTAACCCTAGATCCCACAGTATGTAGTAAAACCAAGCTACAAATCCAGATATTCCCAGTGCCAACAGCCAGACACTCACAGTGCTACAGTAAGTTATAAAGATTCTTAAGAAAGAAAGCTGACTTTTGCAAAGATAATCTCTTTTAAGTGCAGTAGTATCAAGTAATTGGTTTAGGTGTGAGATGATAAAAAGTCATCAAGACTGAAGTTGTGGAAGGAAGTAGGAAAGGTCTGATGGAAACACCATTAATAAACAAGACAAAGCTAGACTGCAGTATAAGTGGGAATAAGAAGTAATCAAAGATGACTTGGGTTCCATAACTTGGCTACTGTGAGTTGAACTGCTATAAACATTGATGTGGTTGCATCACTGTAGTATGCTGTTTTTAATTCTTTTGGATAAATAACAAGTAGTGGGATCATTGGATTATATGAAGATTTCATCCGTAGTCTTTTGAAAAATTTTCAATCTCCATAGTGCTTTCCAGAGTGATTGCATTAATTTTCAGTCTCACTAACAGTGGATGATTAAACCTTTTTCCTCACATCTTCTCCAACATTTAGTATTTTTTGTATTCTTGATGATTGTTATTCTAAAGTGAGTGAGATGAATTCTCAACATAGTTTTGATTTGTGTTTCCCTGATTTCTAGGGATGTTGAACATATTTTGATATATTTTGCTGACCATTTGTATTTCTTCTGAGAAGTTTCTGTTTAGTTCTTTTGACCATTTATTAATTGGTTTATTGATTTGCTTGCTTGTTTTTTGGTGTTAAGTTTTCTGAAGTCTTTATATATTAATAGCCTGTCAAGGAATAATTGGCATTAGTCAAGTTATGGAACCAGTCCAGGTGCCTTCCAACAGATAAATGGATTAAAAAATGTGGTATATAGGCACAATGGAGTTTCATTCAACCATAAAAAAGAATAAAATAAAATTATGGAATTTGTTTGTTAATGGATAGAACTGGAGAATATCATGTTAAGTGAAATAAGGCATACTCAGAAAGTCAAGGATCAAATGTTTTCTCTCATATGCCAAAGCTAGAGCAAAATAAAAGGGAATAAAGTAGTGTATCCCATGAAAATAGAAGGGCAATCAGTGGTGTTGAGGAAGGGGATAAAGGGGGGGCAAAATGAGGGAGGAAAAGGGAGGAAATGTGGCTAAATTATACAATGTACCTTATGAATATACCACAGTAAATTTCACCTTTATGTAAATCTACCAACTTATAATTTTTAAAAAAACTACAAATAAATAGAAGGGAGAAAAGTGAAGTAGAGGAAGGGGGTTTGGGAGAGGGGGAGAAAAGGGAAAGGAGAAGTACTAGGAACAGAAGCAGAGAAAATTATATTTCATGCATGTATGATTATGTCCAAATGAGCACCTCTATTATATATAACTCTAAAGCACTAATAAAAACATTTTTAAAAGAGGACTTTGGGCCCCCAAATTCCTTCAAATATGAGAATATGGTGTCTGAATCTATCATGAATTTGACTTTCACATAATGTTCTGTTTAATGCATTCTGTCACTGCCTGTCATCTGTGTTTTTGAATTTGAGTTGATTTTCACACCTCAGCTGACTAATGGTGGTTTTGAGCTATTACTTGGCAGCACTGCCCCCTAGTTGCTTCAGGATTTTTTTTTTTTTTTTTTTTTTTTTTGGTAAAAATATGCTTGACCTTCTAATGTATTTTTCAGAAATCTGTTATGTATGAAAGCAAGTTGATTCTTTTAAGTGAAATGTTGGCAAAAACAACAAAGAGAGAAAAGACCAAATTTAAAAGAAAAGATAAGCTTAGCTTTAGAAATTCTATTCTGATATGACAGAAAGAGATTTAATTGGAACTGTGGAGACATCTTCAGGGCTTCAGTTCCGATGTAGCACTGTGAGTAATTTTCCACATTCTCTTTAGAACTTGAATAATGACTTCAGCCTTCTGACTGAGCTCAGCGGCCAGCCTCATGAAGATTTGCCAAAATGATCTGGAGAGTGTGTCAAGGCTGATGTCAGTAGAGGATGCCTAGGGTAGCTCAAGATAATGCAGAACCGTAGATAGGCAGTTAGCCTTTTAAATTGTTTTAAGCTTTTACTGAAAAATATCTATGTGGTAGAGAATTTGATTTCTTCTCATAGAAAAGGAGAGGAAAGTCTGTACAAGTGACTTGTCCACAATTCCAACACTAGTAAATGGCAGAACTGTGGTTCCATACAAGTGTATTTTGTACAAAGCAAGCACTCTTACCTACAGTGTGGACTCAGCTCCTCTGATGCATCTTGGGGGCTAGAACCCAGGGATCAACTGTGTGGCTTCTGCCTGATAGCTGTTTTATCTCTGTGATATACTGGTTACCTGTGCAGGGCACATCCCTACAGTTTCAGTGGCTTAAGGAATAAAGTATTGAAGCAGTTATGATCAAGTAGAAAGAGTTATAATTAACATAATAAAAAGAGGAAATATGGGTATTAAGTTTTGTGGCTCAAGCGGTAGCGCGCTCGCCTGGCATGCGTGCGGCCCGGGTTCGATCCTCAGCACCACATACCAACAAAGATGTTGTGTCTGCCGAGAACTAGAAATAAATATTGAAAATTCTCTCTCTCTCTCTCTCTCTCTCTCTCTCTCTCTCTCTCTCTCCCCCCTCTCTCACTCTCTCTTTAAAAAAAAAAAAAAAAAAAAAAAAAAAAGTTTTAAAATACCAGTGATATTTCATAAATATGCATATGTCATGTAAAAACAACTTTCATCTGGTTAGAAAGGCCATATCACTGGTAACTTTTCAATGCATTTAATATAACTTTAGTATCGCAACTTTGCAGTTTCCTGACAATCTTTTGTGCTTTTTAAGATATGATTTTTTGTCCTTTTTTATCTAAATGCATCCCATTGTGTGACATAAGCAGATCCATCCACCATATATGGAATAAAAAACTGTTCCAAAGCCTTCAAACCAGTAGATTCATTGACTTTGTTATTGACAATTTGGGGCACAGTGTAACCCCAAGAACTTTTTTTGAGTGTTTTTAACTTTTAAACTATTCTAAGACTCATAAAGATATAGTAGCCCTTTATTTTCATGAATGTAGAACATTATACATTTTAGGTATATCTTTTTTTGCATTAAAATATTGTAGTTCAAATTATTGAATTCTAGTTAGGCACCAAACACCTTTTAGAGTCAACAAAATCAGAGATAATGTCCATCTTGGAAGTTCTGAATAGATCTCTGGAGAAAGATCTAACTCTGAAAATTGAAAATAAGCCTCCAAGAATTGAAGCCATCCATTCATTCATCCATTCAACTGTCTATCCAATGAGCATTTAAATCAGCCACTGTGGAATTGACAGTGGACTGAATTCTGAAGATGAAAAAATCAGCAGCCTTTTCAAGAAATGTATTCCTTGAAACATCCTCTACTAACCAGTATTATGAAAACTCGTATGCTGAAAGTATGCATGGAGTATTATAATAACAATGTGAGGCTGGTTTTGCTGCATAAGTATCTATTCTAGAGATTAAAAATAGTCCTAGGAAGAATGAAAAGCCAAAATGGTATTTCACAATGTATGGAATTATAGAGATCCTCACAGGTAATTTAAAAAACTAGTACTTCCCTAGACTGGAGAAAAAATGAAAACATGTCCTTAACACTGACATATAAAGACAGATAAAGATAAGGTGATAAATGACTAAATGGATATAGTAAATAATGTATAAAGATATCCATTAGTTGGATAAACTGTAAACCATTTAGAAGACTTCATATAAACTTGGACAAGTAAATGTTATCTTATTTCCATATTATCATTTCAGTTAACTTGCCACATTGTACTGCTTAAGCTTATGCTACTTATGATCCCATGGTTGCCGTAAAACACAAAAGTCTAATGTATTCAGAGTTTTGTAAATTACATTCAAATTATCACTTTTATTTATCTTGAAATACTCATGTGAAATAAACCAATTGCAGAGACTTGGGAGATATTTTTTTTTAAGTTGAAATAATAACAACAGATAATGCATGTATATTTTCAGTATCAATAAACCAGGAGAAGAGCAAAAAAATAATTGAATTGGTATGGATGCTGACTAGTGAGAACAGATAATAGCTGTAAATGATAATAATTTACTATTATTATTATTACTCATAATAATAATACAGCTATTGGTGAACTGGTGAACATTGGTTAAATGTCAGACACACTGGATCAAATTGTTTTTCTGTTTGTATTTCAAAAATTATCACATAATGCTGAGCAATACAATAAAGCCTTATCTATTGAGATAACTTCAAAGATCAATTACTGAATACTTTCTCTTTCCATCAACTTGGGAGTAGATAATATTGATATTCAAGAAAAATCCATATGAAATTTGCCTAAGTAATTCAGGCAAGGTCATATTCACATATTCACTAGATCTTAATGCTGAGAGTTGAATAAAACAGATGATGCTAGACTGTGATTTCAGATATCTACAAAAACAAAACAATAATAATGAAAACATGTTTCAAGGATACACAGATAATTGAAATATGGCAGAGTAGTTCCCTTAAAAATTACAGTTATTTCATTTTTTATTTACTAGCCTAAGATACGTTTATATATTTGTTTTTATGTGTTTTCAACAGTCCTCTAATAGTATCCAAATTTATGTCTATTTAACTTGCCTTACCTGCCACTCTAGAGACTAGCATTAATATGGTGCTAGATATCTTATGTTGCAACATCAGTTGAGGATATCCATCTTGACACTATGCTTGAGTAGGAAAAATGTTGAAAAGTTATGAAGCTTCCACAAATTCTCAGTTAATATTTAGAATAGTGAAAATCTATGTGTTACTCTTACACATTTGAAATGTAATGGGGAAAGAGTAGATGAATATGGAGTGGAGGAGAGAATGCTAAGCAACTTTATAGTTCCTTGAATTTCTCTTCAAACACAGATTTTTTAAAAATCCACTTTTTTTTTCCTTCTCTATTACATTTGGACTACCCTACCTTACCCACCATCAAAATCCAGAAATCCCAAATAATTGTGAAACTAATGAGGGTAATAACCATGGTCCTTATATTTAAGTAATTTTAAAATAGTTATTTAGTTGTAGATGAACGCGAAACCTTTATTTTATTTATTTGTTTTTATGTGAGGATCAAACCTAATGTCTCACACATTCGAGACAAGCGCTCTACCACTGAGCTACGACCCCAGTCCTATTTAGGTATTCACATCCATGTACCATCTCCTAACAAACCTGACTTTTAAAATTTCCCTGTCCATGTTCTTATATACGGTGAAGCCAGAATTAGGCAATCAGTATAGATAGGTACATGGAGTCAAGTCGATCAAGGAGGCCAATTTTGAGTGAGCCAGGAAGTAGGAGACTGTCCTCTGAGGGATTGAAATGTTAATTCCTTCAGAGCCCTTCCTCCACCCTTATCAAGAACCAGCCTCTGCTTCAACCTGTTGCTAAGGTAACCTGTCCCAGGAATTACTCCTCCAGATAGCTATAAAGTTGTTAATTAATGTGTCCAGGGCTACTTCATCCTGCCCTTCCCCCTTCAGCCTACCTGTTTCCCACCTTTTGGCCATCCTACCAAGCATTCCTGGGCCTATCCACAAATGTAGAAAGGGAAAGCGAGCAGAACAAAGGAAGCTTAAGACCTATAAAAAAACTAGAACACCCTCCTTTCTGGGGATACCAACTATGGCTCCCTTCTCCCTTCTGGGAAAAGTCTATGTTACCCCTTTTTCAATCAGCCCTGCTTTATATACTTGCTTCGTGCATTTCTCTAGTGTTCAAACTTCAACAAGTGAAGGAGCAGTCATCACCCATCACCGATAACTGGCAGTATCAATGGAATAGCACATTTTAATAAGAGAAAGAAAAGAAAGCTTGCAACACCACTGGAAAAAAATCTAATGAGTTCCCAATTGACAAACAAATTACATTGAATACTACATATCATACAGATAAATGCTTTGACCTGTTATTATAAACAATCACATGACACCAATATCAATATGTATGATATATTCAGTTTATTTAATTAAAGATAACTAATGAAGAAAAATTTTCATTTTTTTTTTTGCATATGTATCATACAATGGACCGGAATTTAAAACACATTTATGTAGTTTGTATATGATAGCATTTAATGAGCATGGGAAGACCCAAAAACAAAATTCTATTTCACATACATGCTATGTCTCCTAAAACCTCTCTAATCAGAATTCTGTCTTTAGAGTAAGACATTCTGCACCGAAGTTGAGTGTCAAAATAAGAATTTTTTTTTTAATATCTAGGAAAGATATTTCCAAGTAGCAGCTGAGTTATATCAGTTATGTCCAAATGGTTCCACCTTTTAGATAGACCAGAGCCTTATGGGAACAAGATAAGTGGTAGATAAAGTTGATAGTAGACAAAGGTAGAGACATGGGATATTGCCCAGAAGGACTGCTACAAATAAAATCCTATAGTGGAGCATCTTTAAATGAAAGGAGAGCATTAAACACTGCTATGACGCCGCAGCTAGGGGAAAGGAAGAGGAGCTCTGGTTTTATGACATCCTGGAGGAAGAGCACCCACTATGTGCTGTGGGTGCTATGTGGTATCCATCTATGCTACCAGTGTGTCATGTACATGGCGTAGATTAGGACACTGAGATGTGGGGAAAGTAAGAAGGCAAATAAGTAACAGAAACAAAATTAGAGGTGGTGGTTGCTAACTTTCCTTGGGAAGATCTGAATGCCTACATTAAATTATATCAGAAAATACTAACTATTAATAAAGAATAAAAAGAAAAGAAAAAGAGAAAGAAAGGATAGAGAAAGAAAAGGTAGAAAACAGTAAGAGAAAGGGGGAAAAAGAGAAAAAATGATAGAATTTTAAAGGAAAAATGATGAAATAAATGAACAATTATTGATTATGCACACTAAGAGTTATATAATCTGTAGATTGTCCTATGAATGTTTTCAAAGTCATTCATAATTATGAAAATAATGACTATGATTATAAGCAAACAGTATCACAACCACATGTGAGAAAGTAAGTTTGGATAGTAATCTGGCCTCTAATTCTATCAAATATTTCTTGAAATTAGGTAACATATTGTTTGCCGTCCCATGTGCCTTCTCACAGGAAAATAATCTGAACAAGTTATGCTTAAACTGTTCCAAAACTTTAGCTTATGTCTTGATTATACTCATTGACTCATTTAATATCCAATTATGTTTCTGGAGCCAGACATTTTAAAGGGAATTTTCATTTTCCAACTCTTTGAGGCTCTTGAGCTTCTTTCTTCTTTGGAAGCAGTGATACGTGATTGACACATGTGGAAACACTAGACCAACTCCCAGAACCATTTCTTCATATAGGAAGTATAATAAATGCTTGTTTATATGGCAAAGTTAGAAACTGGGATGGCTTGGTTAATTGCATGTTCTAGTTACCTGTGAGTTGTATCCTTAGGGAGAACTAGCAGATGTTAATAAAAAGTACCCTGTGCACGAAATCTGTTACTTTGGGGCTTATCATTTCTTTTCATTTACTTTTTCATTTTATTCATAGAACTAGTCCTTGATTCTGTGTAAGTTAAGCCTCTAGCATTTAGAAATTGTTTATAAAGAAGATAAAATGGAGGCCCAGATTATACTTGATTGCATTCTGAAAGTGTGAAATTTTTAAGATTTCTTGTTTATTAAGGTGCCATGATTACAGATTTCTTGACCATGAAATGAATCAGTTGCTATTGTGAACATTGACCAAAGCAGTGTTTTATTCAAAAGATTTGAGGCAGTGACATTTCATGGAATATCTGCAGGAGCCACTTTCACTTTCAAAATATCATATTATTTTCTTCCCAAATACCATATCTACCACATCTATAATGAAGCTGTGGACAAATTCTGTATGTCACTTTCTTTATTTCAGCAGCAATTATGAGAAAATGCATGTCAAATACAATCAGCATTCTGCAAGGCTTTCATTTCATTATTTGACTGTATAATACACACATCTGTAAAGTTAGTAATGTGCTGATACCTGGGGTCATTTTCATTCATGGGTATTTCACAGACCAACCATCTCTAAATGCCTGGGGTCCTTGGAAACTCAAGTATAAACTGTTCATTAAAATTTCAATCATTTCACACCTACTAGCATATACCATATGCTAGATATCCAGGGAAGAAATTACATAACACTCTAAAATTCCAGTGTAGTCAGCTCTGGGCTACCCTTTGAACAGAAGCTAATCTGAGCTGCCAGCCTACTTTGGAAAGTAGGAAGAACATGGCTATGAGCCTACTCAGTTCTTACTCTTGCAAATGAAGGGAAATACCACTGTGTAGCTCTTGTGACAGATGAGAGAGGGAATCTTTTCAACAGCCACATTCTTCCATAGTGTGCTGCAAAGTATACTTAAGAGACTAGAGAATTATCACAATTATGTGTTTCTTTATTGAACGTTCTGCTTCTTCCTTAGAATAGTGGAAATATAGATAAGGATATATCCATTCCTTAGAATTTGCAACACTCTGAAAGTAAAAATAGAAGTGTTACAGCCGACTGAGGAGTATTATCTTATAGATAAATTTTGGTATGAGTTTTTCTCATATTCATTTAATGGCTCAAATGTAGGGACTCGGGCATTTTCCCTAATGTGTCACATAAACATCTTTTCAGAATGGGTTTCCTCTAAATGAGTGGTTTTTATTCTATTTTGGATTCATTCCAGAGTATTCCATAACATTGCATAATCGCTCTCATGAGACCAATGTGCATATAAACATAAATCTCATAATTCTATTTACATTCCAAGGAGTTCACGGAACAACTTATCTTTTCTTTGTGTCCATAAATCCAGCATATGTACCTACACAGAGGAGAAAAGAAGGCGTTGGCCTCAATGATTTCTTAAGCATGCAATCACTCCATGACCCCAGGTATCTGGTTAAATGTTTAAAGGCCCCTAAGAATATTCAATTTTCCAGTAAGTTTCTCTTTTCTTCCAGTTCAAGTTAAAAATCATGCCAAGAGTGTGTTCCTGGAACCTAGGGAAGAAAAAGCCCTAACTTGAGGGGAGTGAGACAGCTTGTTCCCCCCACATACAGGAGGAGAAAAGGCCTGCTTATATAATCACTTCTTAAACATTTGCTTCGTTTCCGTACTAAATGTACTCATACATGTTGAAGGAATTCAAAGTACTCAAGTGAAATCTGCTAAAGAATATTCATTTAAGACAGTTTTATTCAGTACTTGCCCAAAATTTTTTCTAGCTCATGATTCAAAATTACAGATTTATATTATTTGTAGGCAGAGTGTTTGGGGCAGCAAGATTATCAAGAGTTTTAAGGTAATCAAGAGTTTCAAGGAACATGTCAGAGATCAGTGTATGTCATCAATAAAAAATTGCAAAGGACAATTAAGTCTATTGAAAATATATCTGTATAATGCATTTCTCTGTGTACCCTCTCTCCTAATTGCTGCACAGGAGGGGAGATGAGCTTCTTTAATGCACAATTCTCCCTACTCTCCTCAACACAAATAGCACACATTTCACACACTCTATTGGAACTGCTTAAAGGCAGGGAGAAAATTGCTGTCCTAAAAAAGGAAGCGCTAGCATATCTCTGAGCTGCGCCAACCAAGGTGGGAAAAGGATGTTCTGAGAGCTAGTGTCTTTTTCCTTTCGGGAAGACCAGAGCAGTCCTTCATGACAGTTCCTGAGTTGTGAATATTCACACCTGTCACTTCATTTGGTCACCTCACCCTCTGTTTCCCCCAACCCCTGCCCAGAGTTTTAAGCTCTAACCCTACTGCCTTTCCCTGACAGAGATTATGTTTGTCACATTAAAATAGAACATCTTTTATTTTCTCTGTACTCCATATTTTAAGAAATGGCCCCTCCAACATTTTGTAGTAATTCTTATTCCATCTTTGTGTTCTTGGTAGGACAAACTCACACTCCCTGTGCGTGAGCACGTGGTCAAAACCCAGCAATCAGAGCACACTGTTCTCTTGGCCAGAGCAACAAGGAGAGAAGGGCACCGGATCCAAGCCATGCAAGCCAATCTTTCTATAATTCTGTCACCACTGGACAAAAAAGGTTTCTGTTCAAAGGGATCAAGATATATATGGATGATATAAACTACAAGGTTAAACACTTTCCCACCATAGAGTAATAATTGCCTAGGAAAGTGGCCAAGCTGAAGGAAGCAGATTAATAGATGCTGAGAAAGAGATTTTATGGCATTGTCTGAAAAAGGATCTAGCTATCCCTGAAGCAATACCTCTCACCCTCCCAAGCTGTATGAGTCAGTTTTATTGCTTAAATTAGTTTGCATTTACTTTTGACACCTTTAACTAAAATAGCTCCTACTAACATTAAACCTGGTACCTGAAAGTAGAATATTACGTAAGAGAGAAACACAAATACGGATTCAGCTGGGTTAAGAAGAACAGTAAAACAGAAGTGATTCCTCATCTCTGATTGGGAAGTTTATAAACCTCCTTATGTAAAAGGAGGTATTATTACCTATAATATCAAGGGAATTAAATAAAGTAAATAAAATATCTGTAAATAAAATATCTGAAGTTTTAGGATAGATTAAAACAATCAGAAAATATATGCTGGGATGTGGAATTCATATCCTTTGGCCTATATTAAGGTCATAGAAAACAGACATTAACTTCAGCCCAGACCAACTGCTCTCAAAGCAGAGTGCAACCTTTTATGGTGACAGCCAAGAAGTCAAGATCAAATGTATATTAGCATGATGTAGAGACTCAAAGGCCAAACTGTATTACTAAAATAAATAAATAAATAAATAAGTAGATAGATAGATAGATAGATAGATAGATAGATAGATAGATAGATAGACCAAGCCAGCCAGCCAGCCAAAAAAGGTAAGGAGGTAAAGAAACTGGTAAACTTTGTTTTAGAACCCAGAAGTCAGGTATGGAAAGGAAGTTTCATCCTGCAGGTCTGAAGATGACTGAGGCCTTCATTTGAGGTCCAAAATTTAAGGACTCTAGGTAATCAAGACATAATATTTTAATGCAACATTTTTAAAAATTAAATTAATGTGAACTGGGGTTGTGGCTCAACAGTACAGTGCTTGCCTAGCATGTTCGAGGGTCTGGGTTCGATCCTCAGCACCACATAAAAATAAATAAATAAAATAAAGGTATTATGTCAACTACAACTAAAAAGTAAATATTAAAAAAATTAAATTAATGCAAAATTTCATGCTAAACAAAATATCAAAATTGTAACTAAAACAGGGCCAAGCCCAAATACTCCTTATGTAATTTCTGTTCCTAAAAGAAAACAGTGACACTATTGTTAAAAACAACATAATCAAAGGCAGCCAGGATTTAAGGGAAAGATTGCTGGCCTCACTGCCCTGGGCAGAAGCAACAAAATGGGTTGCTAAGAGACAGAGACTACCAGCATGAAATTCACATTTCAGATTAGACTCATCAAGTTTGGGTACTGCTTGCTAGTGAAAGGGAGGAAGTAAAGAGCAGCCAAACAAAAGTCTCTGAGGTTTTAAGGGCACTGTTTTGTCAGAGAAACTTCAACACTGGCAACTGTTCAATGCCCAAAACAATTCACGCATCTCAGAGTTCACACAAAAGGAAGTCATCCACTAAAGCAATACTACTCCAGAAGTAGAACCTATCCAATCATCTCTGATGCAGCCATGGAGAAAAGTGGACAGAGTAAACCTGCCACAGAGCAGACAGGAGCCAAGCTGACCAAGAAATTGACTCAACTGCCCCTTACTCCTATCCAGCAGGAGTGACACATGCTCTACCCTGAAGGCCACTGTGTGCTATCTGCTCTTTTCTTCTTTTTTATATGAAAGTATTTATTCTATGTGTTTATCTTATTCTACCTGTTTAATTTTGGATGTGATGTTTGAGGACTCTTTAGATTTATCACATAGCTGCAGACTGCAAAGGTATTTAAGGCTACCTCCAAACTGAACAAGAGAAAATTTAGAGCATTCAAAGTTCTTGATGTTAGAAATGGATGCAGATATTGAATAAAACTTGGGGCTATCAAATTTCAGGGAGAAAGTGAATCATTTTTAGTATTATGTGGAAGTAGATGCATTATGCTAAAACTGCTGCCTTTTATTCTTTTGGAAAATTTTATCAGTGCATTTTAATTACATATAATTATGGGTTTCATTTTGACATATTTATACATGAAAACAGCATAATTTGGTCAGTTTTGTTACCTGGAACCTCCCCTTGCCCTCCCTTCCTGCTTCTCTTGATCCCTTTCCTCTACTCTACTGCTATCCATACTATTTTCATAATCTCCACTCCTCTCTTTCTTTTTCCCCATTTTTCATCCCAGATTTCACATATGAGAGAACATACATAACCCTTGACTTTTCTCCCTTCACTAGTTTAATTTTTCTTAACCTGATATTCTCAATTCCAACCATTTTATTACAGATGTCATAATTTCATTGTTCTTTATGACTGAATATAACTCTAATGTGTGTGTATCCTATTTTCTTTATCCATTCATCTCTTGATGGATATCTAAATTAGTTCTATAACTTGAATATTGTGAATTGGACTAATATAAATGTAGATATTAATATATTGCTATAGTATGATGACTTTAATTTTTTGGTATAAATACTGAGGAGTTGTAGAGTGAGGTCATGTTTCCATTCCTAGTCTTATTAGGAATCTCCATGCTGATTTCCATATATGATAATTTACAATCATATATGTATGATATTTACAATCATACTAATACTCCTGAGCATATATTATTGTTTGTATTCTTGATTGTTGCTATTTTAACTGAAGTGAAACAAAATTTCAGTGTCGTTTTGGTGCTTATTTCTCTGGTTACTAAAGATTTTTTTTCATATATTTATTGATCATCTGTATAATTTCTTTGAGAAATATCTGCTTAGCTCATTTGCCCATTATTGATTCAATTATTTGGATTTTTTGGTGTTAAAATTTTTGAGTTATTTAAATATTGTGGTTCATAATCCCCTGTTGGAAGGGTAACTGGCAAAGAATTCCTTCCATTCTGAAGCTTCTCTCTTCATGCTCTTAATGGTTTCCTTTGCTGTGCAGAAGCATTTTAGTTTGATGCTGTCCCACCTACTGATTCTTGGTTTCATTTCCTGAGCTTTAGGTTTCCACTGAGGAAGTCTTTGACCCTGAGTTTTCTTCTATTGCAGTGTTTCTCTTCTCAAGTTTTTTGATCCACTTTTAGTTGATGTGTGTGTGTGTGTGTGTGTTTATGTGTGTGTGTGTGTGTGTGTGCATGCAGGATGACAGATATGAATCTACTTCATATGGATATTCAGTTTTTTCATAAGCATTTATTAAAAAGGCTGTTTTATTCTCCAACATATGTTTATGGCATCTTTGTCATAGATCATCTGACTGTATCTATGTGGATTTGCCTCTGTGTATACTTTCCTATTTTGTTGTCCTATATGTCTGATTTTATAAAATTGCTATCTTTTTTTAAAAAAAATGCATGTATAATAAGAAAAAAAAATATTTCTGGATTATTATGGGGTGAAACAAATTTTCACTTAGTTTTCAAGTAGCAAACCCCCCCATTAGGAATAAATTGCTCTTCCTTACATAGTTATCTGACTCAATCTAGGTGTTTTGTGAGATCAGTCCTCCACTCCTATCCCTTCTTCATTCTACTTCTCTCTACAGCCTGAACATAGGACTCAAAAACCTAAAATATCAAAGTACTCCCACTCAAGGCTACATAACCCTAACTCTGGACCCTGATCTTTTAGTTTAACCTATTTCTGTCATCACCTACACACTCATATTATCTTCCATGATTTTTTAAATTCCTCATGAGACAGCTGAATAATTATATATATATATATATATATATATATATATATATATATATATATATATCTCCTATAAAAGAGAAAGAAAAACACCTAAACCTAAATAATTCTATTTCTATAAAGAATGCTCATTCTATTTCCATAAAGAGAATCTTTATTTCTACAGTGGCCAAAACAATCTCCACGTTTTAAAAAGTATTAAAATTTTTCAAAATTAAGAATAATCATATAAAGAAATAAAAGAAAGCCTTTTCAATAGTTTCTGAAACATAGTACAAGTAGCTCATAAATGCTGAGTACTTTCTTTGTTCCACGATCTATTTTAACTGTTTTACATGTATTTCATCATTTAACAGGAACAATTACAATCATTATTATTTTATAGATGACAATAGCAAAGCATAGATTATTTATGTTATCTGTTCAATGTTACAGAGCAATTAAAAAGTAGAGTTGGATTTCACATTCAGATAGCCTAATACAGAGTCCACGCACAAAAATCTTCATAAATACCAATCATTCTTAGCAGAAGTGGCAAACACATTGAGCTGGATGAGTGAATTGACTCAAAGTTTTTTTCAGACCAGAATAAAGGCAAATAATCTGCAAGTACATGAACGAATAAATTTCCTAGTGGAAAACCCTCATAGCTTACTGTAACTCATGGTATATGGGGGCATTTTATTTGCACCTTGAAGAACCCAGAGGCAACTTGAATTAACTTAAATTTGACCCAGTCACTATTAGGATCTTAGAACCCTGTCTCCATATGCAGGACTGTGCACTGGCCATGTTTATATAACCATATTACAAAAATGCTACATCTATATTCAAAACAATAGAATTATTTCTTTCCCCTGTCAAATCAGTTCTTTCTTTCCCTACCTTGAACATGAACATAAATACAGCCTTTAGCACATTTTGATACATATGGCCTCTGATCCACCTCTTCTATCATTTGCTTTTAAGAATGTTCAACTATGTGCTTATTTTATAGACCTTGTTTTTTGTGACTTGCAAAATGAAAGCTACTCAGCGTAAGTGCTTTACTTTCACTGTGCTTTCAGCTAAATCCTGCACAGTAAAACAAATTAAGCAGATGGCAGACTTAAATCTTAAAGATAGGGGGAAAATGTATGAAGAACTCTTAGGCCAAATTAGAATATAGGATAGAATATATTGAAGGGAAATGAATCAGAGGTTAAAGTCATAGAGAATTTTAAACCATTTAGTTTCATTGAAGATGCATGAATGATGTGAAACAGTAACTGCCCTCCTATGATGAGACTGTCTTCATAATGCTTAATTCCCAAACTAGTCAAAAGTCGTCTTATGTAGCCCTCTCAATTCATGAGGGCATTCACATTACCACTGCCATCTTTCTTTTCAGAGTAGAACATTCACAATCTTAACCAGCATGAAGAAGGTATTAAGGTCAGAGGTTTATGAGATTTAAAATTAGTGACGCCCAGGGAGAGTACAGTTTAAAAATAAAAGAATTCTCATCTTCTATCCATTACTACTGTCTCTGATTCTACTACTAAGGAACTTGCATTCACTTTACAATTTTGAGTTTTGTTGAAATGTAAATTTTCCTGGGAGAATTCAATCTCATGAGTCATTTCTAAATATGAGTAAATGAATCTAAGAGAACATTTCCTTAGGTAGAAGGCAGGCATATGCATAAGGCTGTGAGGAAGTTGGAATTAAAAAGAAAAAATGCTCAAAACTCAAGTTTCTAATATAGGAGGGAGAGTTCTAAAGTCAAATTATGTCTTACAAAAATATATCCCAGGACTGGCCTTAGTCCTTATCTATTAGATGCATATTTAAAGAAAATTAGTGATATTTTGATTTCAAAAAATTGAAAAGAGGCAAAAATAAAGTGAAAGCAGAGAAATTAAGATATACTAAGTACCTGTTATGTGCTAAGTATTATCTTTTTACCATTACAAGTCTCTGAGATATTTTCATGGACCTCACTTTATATGAAAACAGTGAACCTCAAAAATGGCACTTGGCAAAGGTGACACACATAATAAGTAATGTAGAGGAAAGATTCTGTTTCCAATCTCTTTGCAAAGCTTGAGGCTTCTCTACACACCAAATGGCAATGCCTCCCTTATTTCAAATCCCCTAAGTTCATTTTAACATTGTAAACATATTAAACAAAGAAGACCTCATTCCAAAAATAAAGATACTAAACATAGTAATGCCAACAATATATGCTAAAATATTTGGCTTTGATCAGGAAGAGGTAATCAAAGATAGAATTATTGCTGTAAGGAGGGAAAGGGACTCAGAGGCAACTTGAATTAACTTAAATTTGACCCAGTCACTATTAGGATCTTTTTGAGTGCTCATGTTATTTCCACAGACCCAAGACTCATTTTCTTCTGATACAGCATATTAATCTAAAGAAATAAAGTGAAGGGGCTGAAGACTTCAAAACCTCCTCAAGATAATTTAATAGTAAACAAAGAAAAAATATCACAGAGAGGCACTTTAAGAAAATATCTGCCAGAAATATTTTATTTTTATAACGTTGCATGTCATATCTAGTCTTTTGTCTCTGTGGTTAAAATTTTCTTATATTCTCTGAACTAAAGCAAATAACAATATGCAATTAGACTAGTCTCCTTTTGTACCTCAGACTTTGGGTGGAGCAGGAAACATTATCTCTGAAGTACAATTTACAAAGAAAGACTGAGTGGGCATGCTCAGGTAAATGAAAAACTACCTTTTAAGTGTTTACATTACAGAAAAAAAAAGACTCTAATAATTTTGATTAACTGCAAGAGTGCCTCCAGAAGATGGGAATAACAGAAACCCATTTACAAGAACCATGTGAATGGTTACACAGAACAGAGACTATTTCCCTGGGGAGTTTGTGGAAAAGCACATTTTAAATACACTCGTGACAAAAATATAATCCCTTAATTTATGAGAATGTGTGAATAGCCAAATTCATGAATGCAGAAGAACCATTTTTTTGTATTTAATGGTACAAATTAACATACATATTCTCCTTAGCAGTTGGAAATAAGATATTTTCTTATAGATGTTGTATTCTCAGTAGTAGGGATATAGTTCTTTTTGAAATACATTTATGTTTCTGAGTTTCTTACGTAGCAAAATATGAAAGTTTTACAAAAATTAATCTTTGTTCTCCGAAGCGGCAGTAATTTTCCCTCAGGTATGTATTATGAACAATAATATTTTTAGAGTCAACTGAGAGACGACATGGTTCTATGGACAGTGTCTCCCCATATTTTTTAGTCTCCTGTGCCAAAAGAATCTTGCTTTCCATCTTCTTTAACTGCCCTCATCCTCCCTTCAGACTGCTATTTATACATCAGCACAGAGGTATCAGGACAACATGCAGAAATGTACAGTGAAAATACCTGTTCTATGAGAAAACAAAGTTCTGGTTTACTATGGTAAGCCTCTAAAGGTACAAATACAAAATACAGCTTGCTTTGTTTTTCTTTTAACGACTTACTAACAGTGTATCAATATAAAAGCAAATTTGATTTTTCTATCAGTGCTTTGAAGTGAATACTGGAGTGCATTTAACATTGTGACCAGAAATATTGGAAATTGACAGCTGAGAGGTTAAAGGTCCCAAATTAAAAAAATAAATAAATAAAATATCTAATTTAAAGCCCACGAATGGCCAATTTGCTATATTCCAAATAAATACAAGCTGCATTTCCGAGCAGAAAGCACAAGAGGCTGCCAAGCGGTAGGGGTGGATTATTGTTCTTCAGTTCTGCCTTAAGACAGACCAACAGACAGGACCACAAAAGTTCAATCATTTGTGAATTAAAAACAGTTTTGTGAGCTCTTTATCTAAATTTTGAAAAAGACAACTAAGTTTATAATTTTATTAAAAATCTGTTGGGCTGGGCACAGTGGCTCATGCATGTAATACCAGTGTCTTAAGAGGGAGGCTGAGGCAAGAGGAAAAGTGAGGCACTAAACAACTCACTGAGACCCAGTCTCTAAATAAAATACAAAATAGAGTTGGGATGTGGCTCAGTGGTTGAGTGACTCTGAGTTCAATTCCCAGTATCCTCCCCGCCAAAAAAAGAAAAAAAGAACTGTAGGACAGGCTCAGTGGCACACTAGTGACTAAGGAGACTAAGGCAAGATTGCAATTTTGAAACCATTTCAAATTTAAAAAAAAATACAAAGCGTCAGAGACGTAGCTCAGTGGTAAAGTGCCCCTGAGTTCAATCCCTGGTATCAAAGTTATAATAACAAAAAAACCTGACAGGAATATTCCTTCTTCACACCAGTTTTGCACAATACTTTATATGCCATAATTTTGCTCAATAAATTTTGGTCTTCTCTGTTGATTTTTTTCCACCAGAGTGTAGAGGACACAATGAAGGGCTTTCTACTTTGAACTTATTTCTCAGCAACAGGGAAGAGTTAGTTTTAAAGGAAAGTTAAATAAAAATGTTCTCTTATAATTATACATAGTATGTATTTTTCAAGCAATTAACTTCAGCTACTTAGAATATTTATTCTCTTCTTGAAGATAAGAACAGCTTTAGTACATTTTAACTCTTCAATGAATACCTTACTAACCTTTATATATCTTTCTTTATATTTAAAAATGAAATTTAGTTCCAATATTTTAATATAAGAGAAATGGTTTTCTGATGACCAGTGTCATAATTATATGGAAATGGTATTTAACTACATAATTATATATAGCAATAGTATCTGCTCACTACAAGTTTTGCTATTAACAATCTATTGTCTGTCTTTATATTTTCTATTGACAATATATGTCCCTTAGAAATGATTTATTGATGGTCTGTGAAACATACTATCTTCTTATTTGCTATCTAAAATTGTCTTTATTTCTTCTAACTTCTTGATGATATTTAGTTAGTATATAATTCTAGGTTACATGTTGCCAGTGATTCTTTTAAGATTTTTTTTGTACCAGTGCGTTAAGTTTCTCTATATTATGTTTTGAGGTCTCCAGTGGATATTACTTTATACAGAATGATCTACCTAAAATGCAATATTGTTATGATATTGCCTAGAATCCTGCTGTCCTCTCTCCCCCTACTATCTACAGAATGAAATCCAAGTTTCTGGAGAGTATGCTGCTTTACTCCAATATTTATGACCCAAACTCTCATCATTGCCTGCCTTACCCTTTATGCCTTTAATACATAAAAATCGCTTTAATTCACTAAACACAACAGATTGTTTTGAGTTTGGAAGCATTTATAGATTCTTTTCCTATATGCAAAAATGTTTCAACTCTCATTCATGATTTTATTTTAATATTTAAATCCTTTTTAACCTTTAAAATTCCAAAAGCCTTCTCATTCCAGTGTGAGGTGAGCTTCCTCTTTAATCCAATAAACCCCTTAAGCATGCTTGCTTCTCCTAATAGATCTTGTTTCTTGGAATCAGAGGCTTTTTTACTCATTTCTAGTCCCCACTGTGTTACATTATGCCCTGAACATAGAAATGCTTAGTAGGTATTTGCTGAATATTGAAATAATTATGAAAAGATACCATAGGTAAATAGTTTCTCATTATATGGGCACAAATATGTTTTACTAAACATTCAAATTGCAACTGCCTTTTAATTATTGTTTGCTCTAGAATATTCACAAGCATCTAAACATTTGCTAAGATTGATAATCCAAGATTAGGAAAAGGAAAAACAGTGCTCTTCTTTCCTCAGTTCTCAAAAAGAGAAAGAATACTATGTGAATGGATACATTTATTTTCTCAAGGAATTTTAAATAGCCAGTATTATTGAAACTCTCACAACTACAATGATGTTCTTTACTCTGAGTGAACTTTTAAAAAACTTTTCACATTATTGTTATCCTTTCTTATTTCTGGATATAAGAAAAATGCTTTAACTTAATCATACTCAAAATGCAGTTTTCAAGGAAGTGTGTGCAAAACAGTGAATGAATATGTAAGTTATGCTAAATTGGCATACAAGATTTACATTGCTACTTTCAAATAAATGAGCAATGTTTATGAATTTTTTTTCACATTGTTGATCAGAGTCCTAAATATTTTTATTTTAAAGGTCCAAAAATATTTTCTTACTTTTGTATAATTAGGAGTATTATTAACACTGTCCCTCATTATTATGGAACGTAGCTCTTTCTTTGATATTCATTTAATTCATTTATCTTTTAGTGCACTTAATCAGTGAGCACTTGATGAGTAAGTCCTAAGTCCTAAGTCAATGTTTGGTCCCAATCAAGTGACAAATCTAATCTATAAACATTTAGATTAGATATACTGGTAAATATGTCATAAAAGTAATATAATATGGGGCTGAGAATGTAGCTCAATGGCAGAGTGCTTGCTTAGCCTTTACAATGCACTGCAGTAAATTGCCAGCAAAACACACACACACACACACACACACACACACACACACACACTGATAATTTTAAAAGGCCTGGTAAGGGAAGAACAGCGGTCTTCAGTGGATTATTACTAGTCTAATAATTGCCAAGTAATATGAAAGAAACACATAACATACTCCTTGATCAAATTGTGTTTAAAAAGTCATTGATTGCTTTTTAGCAGGGCTATATGTGGTTGTCTAATAAAAGATTTGTTGAGTGCATTTAAAAAAAAAGTCATTGAAAAGTCAAGTAGGCAATCACCAGACATAAATAAGAAAAGTGTTTCAGAAGGAGGAAACAGCAGAGGAGGACTCAGGTGAGGGAAGACATCATAAAGTCAAAAAACAACTTCAAAATTTGGGGCATTCAAAATATGGGCGAGGAAAGAAATTATCTGTGGTAAAGTGAGAATGGAATATAGCTATAGAGGGAGACAAGTTCAGGAAATAAGTCTGCTTTCTGAGGAGGGAGTGGGGGGAAGCAGAGTTTCAAAAACGAGTGACTTGCCCAAAGTTAAGAATGAGTTGTTGCTGCAGTGCATAGTTGAATCCTAGTAACATGGCTCTCAGTCTAAATTTGTTAAGAGTCAATTAAAGCAATTAATGAAAGGTCCTTACTTGTGGACTACTCATTACTTATCCATAGAAAAAATAATTAAACTTGCTATACTTAAATGTATCTCTAAATTATAAAATGAGAATAAGTTCTATTGCTAAACATATATGTGAATTGTTGTATCTAGATTCCAAATATGCTTCTTCCCCAACAATAAACCCAGATAATTATAATCTTGAATAGTACTCTTCTTTTCAATTTGGGTTAACCCTGTGATACACATTTTTGACCAATCACATGTGGCAAAAGTAAGATGCTCTATTTCATAAATAGATTATAAGGTATCTGGGTTACTTAAAATGCCCACTGTTAGGATACTCTCTCTTATAACCCAAATACTGTCCTTTTAGAAATCAAAGTAATTTGAAAAAGCCATGTGTGGACATTCTGGTCAATAGCCCTAGTGGGTATCCTTAACAGACATCCAACAACAGCAGCCAGCCACACAAGCAAGCAATTTTGGGCAATTAGACCAGTATGGATATCAGTTTTAATTTCATTAAAGTTTCTAAGCTGAAACCTCCTATATGAATTCAATTATTCCAAAGCAGCATGAGAAATTATAATTAATTATTGGAAATCCTTGCCAATTTTTTTAAAATATTTGTACATATTTGTTTTAGATAGTAAAACAAACATTAAGCTACAATTTTGTTGTTATTATAAAATGTCTAACTACTTGAACTCCCACTCATGATTCTTTCTTCTTAGGGAATCACTTCTCTTATGTTCCAATAAAAATAGTTTCCATTTGGTAATGAAAAATTAAATAAACTAAGGGCATTTTTTCTAAACATAAGTCTTTATCCTCTCTAGGAAAAAAAGATTATTTTATGTCCTATCTCATGCCAATTTATTTTATATACTTTTTTAATTTATTATTTCCATCATAGCATTTGACAGTTTAAATATTAACTCATGCCCTTTGAAGACAAAAGACACAAATTTTAACCCTAAAACAAATACCATGTCTCATTAATACAAAAGTACTAAACTTTGGTTATGTCCCTTTAGTAAAACATACATATAATTACTTTTTATAAAATGTTATACTAAAGAGTTTTATATCCTGCTGTATTTCACCTTGTGATATGTATATGTCACAGATTTTTACCTCTTTCATCCTCATGTTCTTGCCCTAGAATTGTTAGTCCAATAGATTCATATTGTTAGCCATTTAGTTGTTTCTAAAACTTTATATTTGTAATGTCCTTATTTTAAATTGGCAAATAATCTTAGATTTCTGGTATTACTACATAAAGGAACCATTTTCCAATATCTTCACAGAGACTTAAGTGTTAATATTTTAAATTAATAATGTTTGACACCTGTTAATATGATTACTGGCCCATTAGATAAATATCTCTACATGTCCTTATTCATTATTTCTATAGTATGTCAGTGTTTTTGTGAATCATTTCTAAAGTTCTAACAAACATTGATGATGTGCCTTTAAATTCCTCAAATATTTTTAGATGTTTGACTTTCATTTTGCCCTAGCCTCAAAAACATTTTTTCATGTACAATATTAAGTTATTATTGTACATTGGTACATATTTTGGGAGAAAGTAGCAGAAACAATAAACTCAAACCAAGCTTAGTAGCACAGGTAATCCACAGTAAGTTCAGGTAGCTATGGAAAGAGGGGCTCTGGAGCAATTGCACACGAGGAATGGAACATGCTAGTAGCCCCACTCCACCACACCCTCCTTTTCCAGCACACCTCAGCCACCCCTGCACCTTCATTTCCTAATGTATTCGTTTCAGATGTACCTGTTCTGGATCAGTATGCCTACATACTAGACATAGAGCTATGCTTCTCACATCTGACCTTTATCACTAAAGAGAATAGAAACAGATTTCTACAACTCAATTGGAATTTAATTTGAAAGAAACGTTTTGTTCACCCACTCAGCTATCACTGGTCCAGAAATATGAAATTAATTTCTTGATCACCAAATAAATCCACTGCCAGGGAAAGTACACAAATTGTATTCAGCACTTTGATCAAGAGGGAAAAGTTCTAGAATTATTAAGAATTTTAAGGATTCTTTCTCTACTTTTTAGTAATGTTCTTCCATCTTAGACTATCTTCAAATCTTTATTTATACTCAATACATATTAACTTTTTGTAGCCTACCTTTTTTATCCTCTGCATATAAAGTACAATGGATATCATGGTATCATACGACAAAAGAGAACACCTGCTATAGACTGAGTATGGGCTCTGCAGGCAGTCAGCCTGGGTTCAGATCCTATCTCTGCCATCTATAACCTATGTAAGTTGGGCAATTACTGAATCTCTCGGGTCTCAGATTTCTCATCTTTAAAATATAAGTAATAATTCCAGTTGGCATGATGAGTTCTTTTGATTCTTAAATGAAAATACGTAAAGCACTTAGAATATTCCCCAACATACATTAATCATTATGAAATAAATCTATCATTTTCAGGTATCAAATCTTACAGGTATTAAAAAATACTAAGAATTCTTTTCTATACAAGTTACAGATTCCAAATTGTAACACTTCAAAGTAGACTATAATTCTTCCTTTCTCTCATTCCATTTGATTTTCCTTTTGAAGCATAAATTTAACATTTTCAGTAACAAATCCTTATTCCAATATGTAATTGGAATAGCTTTAGAGCTTGATAAGCAAAGAATTCATCATAAATTCTCCCTTCACCTCCCACTTACTAACCAAGCATAAAAATTGTCGTAGGCACGGAAATGATTTCCTCATAAGAAACCACTTAGTAATGATTTAAATCAGTGCTTTGCAAACTAGTTACATTGAGTTCCATTACCTTAAGTATCTTTGTGTTGTGGTGACTCCGATCCTGAGAAGAACAGAATGTTTAAAGAGTAATCATCCTTATCAACAAATATTAGGAATCAACTTGTTCATTATGACCAATCTAAACTCTATGCTAAGAACAATAAAGTATATAGGAAATAATTGTAGAGGTATATTAGAATTTTTAGACCTTATACTGGTTTCTATTCTCTACTAGTATAGCTCGCTTAACTTAAGGGACTTATCATCTGATCTCCATTAGCTAGACCAAAGTTCATATCACTTCTACTTAAAGTTCATAAATACCTACTATTGAAATAATGTTTTCAAACTTCTCTTGTCCCAGATAAGGAGCATAAACCCTTTATAGTAACCTTATTTTTCAATAAGAATTAGCTTCTTTTTTGAATGTCTAGCATCATTAAGCTTATTTTCTCAAAATGCTTAAAATCCTTAGATTTAAGTCTATTTAACATAGGGAAAGAATTTATAACCATACCTTTTGGAAATCACATACAACCAAGTTCTCATGATTTTGTTTATCCAAAAGCCCAAGCTTTATCTTTGCCAATTTCTTGATTTAGCGTCTATGAATATGCTAGTTTCATGAGAAAAAGCAATACATTTTTTTTCATTCAGGGTCTATCTAGGAAAGAGAAACAATTTTAGATCTATCATAAAAATCTCTTAACACAGAACATTGGTTCATTTGTGATGAAATAGCTTCAAAGTCCAACAAAGGATGGTGAAACATTTTGGATATTAGCAATACCTAAAGTCATTATCTTCCCCAGGGTTAGAAAATCAAGAATGGAAGTGATGGGCTGGGGATGTGGCTCAAGCAGTAGAGCGCTGGCCTGGCATGTGTACGGCCCAGGTTCGATCCTCAGTACCACATACAAACAAAGATGTTGTGTCCACCAATAACTAAAAAATAAATATAAAAATTCTCTCTCTCTCAATCTCTCTCTCCCTCTCTCTCTCTCTCTCTCTTTCTCTCTCTCTCTCTCTTTAAAAAAAAGAATGGAAGTGATTATATAACCAAAATACCTCTGATTGACCAATCCTATCCAGACGACAGAGGACAATTGAACTTGAGAAATGTAGTTCACCCTGTTACAGATAAGAATACACTGAAGGAAATGGATCTGGAGATGGTCATCATTATCATAGGTCAGTCACAAATTGGGGAAGGCTCTCTGGCTCTTGTCTGTGTGATGGTCAGCACTGAAACAAGCTAGGAGCTTTGGAAAGAGTAAATTCATATGACCCACCAAAGCCTACAGACACACAATATCAAAGAGTGGCTCCAAGGATTTATATTTTATCATTTACATCAACAATTTATTATATAAATTTACAACCAAATAAACTTTATTTTCTCCCTCTCTGTTTTACCTGACGCTATAGCATTCTGTGGTAATAATGTTCAGATAGGTCAGCATTTGTGATAATCAAAACAGTCTATTAAACCTTCTAGCTTACTTGCTAGAATGAAACACATTGTTTTTACTTTCACATCTCATCAAAGAAAACAGTGAAGATACCTAATGGATTGTAAGTGGGCATCATCTGAGTTGTCTGCATTTTCTGAGATGACAGTTCAGGGTCAGACTGAGTCATTGTAGCCAACTTTGATTGGATGTGGTACTAATGATCCTGGGCAATGACATATATAAAGAAATATGCCTGAAGAATCTGGTCCTCTCTCTGTTCTGATGGTAGCAAAAAATAAACTGCTTAGCAAATCTTTCCTTTATCCACAAGATACAATTCTCCCCTGTCACTTTAGAGAGCCAATTTTCTCTTGTCTTCTGTCTGCTATGAATAGATTTGAAGAGTACAATGTTGTTAGCTGAAATATTCTATTCAGTTTGACACAGTGAATTTGCTCTGTTATTTTCTATCTTAACTTGCATTTGCTTCCTCCTCCAAATCAGTTTCTCAATTTTCCATAGACCAGGGAAACTTCCTGCCTATTTATATAGCTCATTGAATCATTTCATTAATTTCAATGATTTGAACATCTTTCCTTGTTAGTGGCACCCATAATGACTTTGAATGATATTTGAAGCATCTTAATGTGTTTTAAAAATTTACATTGCTTGAATTGACTTTAATACAAACAGACCATATAGCTTGGCAATTAGTAATTTCCTTTTTTGGCTGATCAAATTGATTGTAATTATAAAAATTGGAAGTATTGAATAGAAAAGATTCAATAACTTTTCTGTCAATAATCTCAAGTTCAAAGATCCTTGTACTTCATTAAACTATTATATAAGCATCAAAAACTGCAGCAAGGAGGAACAGAGGGAATTGTATCTTAGCATTTCTTTTTTATAAATGAAAATATGTCACATAACTCAGAATAAACAGCAATGTGTGTTTCATATTAATAAAGTGTTTTCATAATTTTATTGATGATCAAACAAACATGTATTTTGCACAAACAAACCCTAAAATAACCAAGATACAGCTGATATGCAAACAAGATTTTTGATAGGAAAAATAAAGAAAATGTGTAAATACCAGACATTCTCAGAATATCCAACATAATATTGAATACATATACTGGGTTAGAATATCTATAGCCTCATTACAGAAATTAACAGTAAATATCCCCTTGTTTTCATTTATAGCTTTAGGGGGAAAGATTTCTAATATGAGGCACTGCACTGAGGCAGAAGGCACCATCCAGGAGACACACATTAGAAGAGTATTTAAGGACTTCAGCCTGAAACACCTAGAGGAGAAACAAAACCATGCAGAGAATCTGAATTGCCTGTAATATGGCATCACAGGACTGATAAGGCTGAAACCAGAGAAACAAAGAGAAGAAAGGAGTAGAAACAGAGCAACTAAATCTGAGGCCATTGAATTTTAAGTCAGGATCAGTCATGTTCGATTGCTGGTCAGAAAAAGAATTTGAAATTAGGGTGCTAAACATTATGTGCTGCAAATCTCCTTTTAGATGCTTCTTGGTGCTAGGATAGGATGAAAGAAGATAAGAGCAGACTGAGGAGACGTGGCTCAGTGGTAGAGCACTTGCTGGCACACTTGAGGTCCTAAATTCAATCCCCAGCACCGAAAATAAATAAATAAATAAATAAATAAATAAATAAATAAATAAATAAATACTGAGGTGCCATAGAGACCAATATAAGAATTATTGCAGGGTTTTGTGGGGATGTTGCAGAGAAAGAAAGAAGTCAAAGGGATGTCTACATGGGATTTAAGGGCTTTAAATTTCTCTTCAAAATGTATTATGTTTTTATTATAGAATAATTTGTTCTTGTTGGAATGCAAACCATTTTGGGAATCAGTTCTAGGAATCTTTTTTGTTAATGCTGCTACAAAGGTAGTTCTTAAAGCTGCAGTTTACAAGGGGCAATCTCCCCAACTAAGAGGTACAGAGCTAAGTGGACATTAGCTAAACCTAGGTCATTTGTTTTCAAATATTTCTGTCAGACTAATGCTTTTTTAGTCTGTACTTTGCATAGACCACTGCTTTTTCATCGCCTGATATAGCCTGTTGATTTAGAAAGATATTAAGAAACTTAGATTTAATTAAAGGGTATGGAAATTGTTTAATCACTGGCATCCCCTGCCTGCATAAAGATTCACATTGATCTTGACATCTTCAGAGCAAGGTTCCCTGTCAGTTATCTCTGAACCACATCTCACCCTTCACAGGGCCTTGTGTCTAGTTGAAGCTAGTGTTCAAGACATGCATATTCCAAGCATATTTTTAATTGGAAGAAATCACCACAGGATTTATTTTTCACCTTGCTGACTCTGTCTTGCATATTCCTTGTTACATACTAGTAGAGCCCAGGAAATATAGCTACTAAAAATGTAAAAAGAAGCCAAATAAAAGGTATATTTTTCTTTTTCTACTTTTTTCCCCCAGAAAGCTAATCAACAGAGAGAAAGACATTACAAACATAAACTTATTCATGTAAAATAATGGATACACCTGTAAATTAAAATCTCAAATTATCCAATAGATATAGAATAAAAATCTGTTTTCCTACCACTCTGTGCAGTCTCCCAAACAGCAATGTATGGTGCCATTCTCTTGTACACAATACTCACAGTCATAAAGTCCTAACTCACCAGTTTCATGACAACAAGTGTTAAATTATATGATTGTCATAGCTTACAAAGCCCTATATTGATGGTTCAGGGAATATTACTATACATAGATCTTTTCACACATGCAAGCTGACTTGTAAGATACAACTCTAGCAGAAGAATTTGCATAGATTGCCAAATTAACTTCTAAGGGGACCATTCCAGTTTATATTCTCACAAGGAATGTATGATCATGGTGTGATATATTAACTTGTGAAATTTGAATCTTTCACTTAGAAGTAAATGGCATCTAAATGTAGTTATACTTTGGGTATGCATGTGGTTATGATAAAGTTGAACATCTTTTCATATTTTAAAAGTGTTTCTTATAAACAGTCTGTGATATCCTTTGCCCATCTTATTGTATTTGATACATGTTTTATATTTGATTGTATTTGACCTTTTTTCTCCCACAGATTTGATAATTTTACTAAAATAAATTATGTCATTAAAATATGACTTGTAAGTATGTTTCCAAATTGTCTTTGGTCTTGTTTACAATATTTTTGCACTGCAAAGTTTTTCTTGCTTATGAATAAAATATATTATTAATTTTAGTTTTAGGACTTTTACATGTTGTGTCTTGCCTAGAAAGACTTGCACTAGAGGTGTTTTAAATATTAATAAACCTATCAATCTAGAACTTTGTTCAATTTTGAAATTTAGAGAAGTAAATGAAAAGAATGCTAAATATCTATCTTTTAAAATACATAAAGTTGGGATAGGAATGTGGCTCAAGTGGTAACGCACTGGCCTGGCATGCGCTGGGCACTGGGTTTGATCCTCAGCACCACATAAAATAAAGATGTTGTTTCCACCAAAAACTGAAAAATAAATATTAAAAATTCTCTCTCTTTCTCTCTTTCTCTCTCTCTTCTCTCTCTCTTTAAAAAATAAAAATAAAAAACATAAAGTTATTTACAAATTTGGAAATAATATAAATATATAGGAAGAGTCCTAAACACACATCTTTTGATTAAATAATTAATCATCACAATAGTGAAAGATTATGGTTCAACATAATCCATTTTTTCTAAGAACATTTCTTAAAGTTTAATACACAGAACTCTAGTTTTCCATGGAATAAGTAAATATACAATAAAAGTATCCTCTGTTTAAATAAATTTATATTATGCTGTGTTATACAGAAATACAATTTTGTTTTTTTTTTTGTGTGTGTGTGTGTACTGATAATTGAACTCAGGGGCACTCAACCACTGAGCCACATCCCCAGCCCTATTTTGTATTTTATTTGGAGACAGGGTCTCACTGAGTTGCTTAGTGCCTTGCTTTTGCTGAGGCTGGCTTTGAACTCTTGATCCTCCTGCCTCAGCCTCACAAGCTGCTGGGATTACAGATATTTGCACTGTGCCCTGCCAGAAATACAATTTTTAGTGTAATATTTTTATATTTTAAATAAGATGCTAAATTATATATTTTTAAAAATATCTTTTTTTAAAGAGAGAGAGAGAGAGAATTTTAATATTTTAATGTTTATTTTTTAGTTTTTGGCGGACACAACATCTTTGTTTTTATGTATTGCTGAGGATCGAACCCGGGCCGCATGCATGCCAGGTGAGCGTGCTACTGCTTGAGCCACATCCCCAGCCCTAAAAAATATCTTTTAAATAAGATTTTATATGGAATTAATATATAATATGTTCTTATATATTATATATCATATTCATATTATATATTACATAATAAATATACATGTATCTTATACTTATTAGTATGTATCTTATGGAGATGGAAATGGAGGAATTTAAAATGACACACATATATATGTCTGACTCAAAAAGCATTTGAGTCAAGGATTCCAATTCCAAGTGGCTTATTTCACAGTTGGTCTCAGAAAACATCAGTAGAAGAGTAGAGAGTGACACACACAAAAATGAAAATAATACAGATTGTTATAATGGGTGGTTTTTTTGTGATTAGCTGGGATTCTATTCCAATGGCAATCTCTGAGACACTTCACAGAATATACCCCAAAAAAGGTCTCACAAGGATAAGAGGTTCCTGACACATGCCTCTGTCCATCATTATTTGAGGGCTGTTCCCAGTGATGATAACTGCCTGTCATTTCATGGCTAGCATAATTAGAAATAGTGAGTATTAACAGGATTTGGAGGGAGTAGCAACAGGCTCTGATAGAGTTGCCATTTTTTCAAGAAAATCTTCCACTTCTGTTCAACTCTGTCCATTCCAACAACCTTTCTTTGCTATCTGCTTGGTCAACTTGTAAAGTTAGTACAAAGATAATGTAAGTATACATTATCGAGCAAGCAGGATATAATACTTGTGAAAACTGTGTTTGTGTTTTCAGTTCTCTTTAAGATTCCCCTTCATACCTGCCGCAGGTCCAGCCTCAAGAAGAGCTTAGCCATGCCAACCTTTCTCTTTATAAGCATTCTTAAACTACTGATTGCCATGGGTTCTTATACTAAGTACCTGACCTAAAGATTGTGAGTTACCAAGATTTAAATTTTGTGTAGAAGAAATGTGATATGGTTAGTTTTATACATTGGCCTGAATACAGTACCCAGGTATTTAATCTAATATCAATCCAAATGTTATTGTAAAGATATTTTATCAATATGTTTAAGCTAAAATCATTTCACAATAAAATTATAGCTGAAAGTGTGGATAGGTCTCATCTAATAAACTGAAGGCCTTAAACTCAAACAGTGAGGTTTCTTGGAGAAGAAGTAATATCACCTCAGAACTACAGGAACGACTCCTGTCTGTCTGCAAGATAGAGATGGAGTTGGAGATGGAGGTAGAGGTAGAGGCAAAGATGGAGGTGGAGGTGGAAATGGAGACGGAGGTGAAGTTGGAGGTGGAAACAGAGGTGGAGAATGAGAAAAATATAGATACAGATACAGATAGAAATGGATACATGATCTCTTATTAATTCTATTTATTTGAAGAATTTTGATTTACACAAGGAGGTTATAACCCTCAATTTAGTTTATAGATTAAGATTTTTACTCAAACCCAACCTTAACAGAGACCTGCAGATGGGTATCAGGCATTGGTACATCTAAATATAAGATGATACTTTTCCCATTGTGCCATTGAGCCATGTTTGTATGACTTCATTGGAAATCTCATAGGAAAAAGGAATAATTGGCAGGAAAGATTCTGATGAGATTTTGTTTTAAAAAATGCTCCAAATAACATCTAATATTACTAAAATAATATCCATGCTTTTACTAGAATCATGAATTTTAAAATACTTTAAGGAATCCCATCCTTAATATGCTTTGTCTAAATATATTTCAGCCATGTCAACCAATTTGAATACTATTATCACGTCAGTCTACCAGAGCACATCCATATCTATTTTCTCATTTTTTAATATTATTTTATTTTATTTATTTAATTTTGTGTTTGTATCATAAGGTGTTTTTTTTTTTTTTGAGAGTTGCAGTTTCACCCATTGGCTGAAAAAGCCAATTTGTATATCTCAAATCTTAGAATGTAAAAGTTGGTAGGTGTTTTAGTAAGCTCTTTGTCACTTTGATCAAAAGATCTGACAAGAACAATTTTACTTTTTAAACATTTATTTGTTTGTTTATTTGTTCTAATTTGTTATCCATGACAGCAGAATGAATTTTGATTCATAGTACACAAATGGAGAACAATTTTTCATTTCTCTGGTTGCACACAAAGTAGAATCACACCATTTGTGTCTTCATACATGTACCTAGGGTAATGATATAAATAGCATTCCACCATCTTTTCTACCTCCATTCCCCCTCCCTTTACTTCCTCCCCTTAGCCCTATCCAAAGTTCCTCCATTCCTCTCATGCTCCCCATCCCTCTATGTGGATCAGCATATACTTACCAGAGAAAACATTTGGACTTTGGTTTTTGGGGACTGGCTGAAATTACTTAGCATGATATTCTCCAACTCCACCCATATACCTGAAAAGCCATGATTTTATTCCCTTTTAATGCTGAGTAATATTCCATTGTGTGTATATACCACAGTTTCTTTATCCATTAATCTATTGAAGGGCATGGCATCTAGGATGGTTCCACAATTTAGGTATTGTGAATTATGCTGCTATAAACATTGATGTAGATGTGTTAGTGTAGTATGCTGTTTTTAAGTCCTATGGGAATAGACCAAGGAGTAGGATAGTTAGGTCAAATTGTGGTTCCATTTCAAGTTTTCTAAGGAATCACCATACTCCTTTCCAGATTAGATGAACTGATTTGCAGTCCCACCAGCAATATAATAGTATGCCTTTTTCCCCATATCCTCACTAACACTTACTGTTGTTTGTATTCTTAATAACTGTCATTCTGATGGAAATGAGATGAAATTTTAGAGTAGTTTTGATTTGCATTTCTCTAATTGCTAGAGATGTTGAACATTTTTTATATATGTGTTGATCAATTGTATATATTTTTGTGAGAAGTGTTTGTTTAGTTCCTTGACCCATTTATTGATTGGGTTATTTATTTTTTTGGTATTAACTTTTTGAGTTATTTATAAATCCTGGAGATTGGTGCTCTATCTGATGTACAGAGAGGTAAAATTTGCTCCAATCCTGTAGCCTTTCTCTTCATGTTATTAATTATTTCTTTTGCGTAGAAGAAGGTTTTCAGTTTGGATCTATTCCATTTATTGATTCTTGATTTAATTTCTTGTGCTTTAGGAGTTTTGTTATGGAAGTCGGAGCCTAATCCAAAATGATGATTATTTGGGCCTACTTTTTCTTCTATTAGGCACAGGGTCTCTGATCTAATTCCTAGGTCCTTGAACCACTTTGAGTTTTGTGCATGGTGAGAGACAGGGACTTAATTTTATTGTCCTACATATAGATTTCCAGTTTTTCCAGCACCATTTGTTGAAGAAGCTCTATTTTCTCCAAAGTATGTTATTGGTGCCTTTTTCTAGTATGAGATAATTGCATTTATGTGAGTTTGTCTCTGTGTCCTCTATTCTATACCATTGGTTTACAAGTCTATTTTGCACCAATGCTATGCCATTTTTGTTAATATAGCTCTGTAGTATAGTTTGAAGTCTGGTTTTTTGATGCCACCTGCTTCACTCTTGCTAAGGATTGCTTTGGCTATTCTGGGTCTCTACTTTTTCTATTCTTATGAGGAAAGTCATTGGGATTTTGATTGGAATTGCATTAAATATGTATAGTACTATTGGTAATATGATCATTTGACAATATTAATTCTGCCTATCCAAAAAACAATTTTATTGAGAATTTTTGCATCTTATTTATTAGAGATATTGGTCTGAAGTTTTCTTTCCTTTATGTGTCTTTGTCTGGTTTTAGAATCAGGGTGATATTGGCCTAATAGAATGAGTTTGGAAATGTTGCCACTTTTTCTATTTCATGGAATAAATTGAGGAGTATTGGTGTTAGGTCTTCTTTGAATTTCTTGTAGAACTCAGCTGTGAATCTGTCTGGTTCTGGGCTTTTCTTGGTTGGTAGGCTTTTGATGGCATCTTCTATTTTATCACTTGAAATTGACCTGTTTTACTTGTGTATATGAATTTGATTCTATTTGGGCAAATCATTTGACTCTAGAAATTTATCAATGTCTTCAATATTTTCATTTTAGTGGAGTACAAATTTTCAAAATAGATTCAGATTATCTTCTGTATTTCTGTAGTGTCTGTCATGACATTTCCTTTTTCATCATGGATTTTAGCAATTTGAGTTTCTTCTCTCCTTCTCTTCATTAGCTAAGGGTTTATCAATTTTATTTATTTTTTTCAAAGAACTAACTTTTCATTTTGTCAGTTTTTTCAATTGTTTTGTTTGTTTCAATTTCATTAATTTCAACTCTGATTTTAATTATTTCCAGTCTTCTACAACTTTTGGTGTTGATTTGTTTTTCTTTTTCTAGGGCTTTGAGCTGTAATATTAGTCATTTATTTGTCGGCTTTTTCTTCTTTTAAGGAATGAACGCCATGCAATGAACTTCCCTCTTAGGACTGCCTCCAGAGTGTCCCAGAGACTTTGTTATGTTGTATCTGTGTTTTCATTTACCTCTAAGAATTTTTAACCTCCACTCTGATGTCTTCTACAATCTATTATTTATTCAATAACATGTAGTCTCCAGGAGTTAGAGTAGCTTCTTTTTTAAATTTTATTATTGATTTCTAATTTCATTCCATTATGATCTGATAGAATGCAGGATAGTATCTCTATTTTTTATTGTATTTTATTTTTTTGTATTTGCTAAGAGTTGGTTTGTGGCATAATATATGATCTATTTTAGAGAAGGATCCATGCGCTGCTGAGAAGAATGTGTATTTACTCATTGATGGATGAAATATTCTATATATGTCTGTTAAGTCTAAATCCATTGTATTATTATGTCTATAGTTTATTTGTTTAGCTTTTGTTTGAAAGATCTATTCGATGTTGAAATAGGTGTGTTAAAGTTTCCCACTATTGTAGTTTTGTGTTCTATTTGACTCTTGAAATTGAGAAGAGTTTGTTTCATGAACATAAATGCTCATTGTTTACAGCATATATATTTATAATTGTTATATTGTGTTGATGTATGGTTCCCTTAAGCAGTATGAAATGTTCTTCTTTATCCCTTTGAGTAACCTTGGCTTGAAGTCTACTTTATTTGATGTGAGGATGAAAATCCTAACTTGTTTATACAGTCCATGTTAGTGGTTTGTTTCATTCCAATCTTTCAACCTTTAGTCTATGGATGTGTTTCTAATGATATGAGTCTCTTGAAGGCAAAATATTGTTGGATCTTTTTTTTTTAAATCCAATCTGCCAATTTATGTCTTTTTATTGATGAGTTTAGGCCATTAACATTCAGGGTTTTTATTAACACATGGTTTGTATTCCTAGTTATGTTTGTTTATTTTTGGTTTTTAACTTGACTTGATTTCTCCTTTGATTGGTTTTACCTTTAGTGTAATACTTTCTTTTGCTGATTTTCATTGTTATTTTTCATTTCCTCCTCATGGAATATTTTGCCAAGGATGTCCTGTAATGAAGGCTTTCTTGTTGTAATTTCTTTTATCTTTTGTTTATCATCTAAGGTTTTTATTTTTTCATCAAATCAGAAGCTAAATTTTGATGGATATAATATTCTTGGTTGGTATCCATTTTCTTTCAGAGCTTGATATATGTTATTCCAGGATCTTCTAGCTTTGAGAATTTGAATTGAGAAATCTGAAGAGATACTAATTGGTTTCCTCCTATATGTAATCTTATTCCCTTGCAGCTTTTAAAATTCTCTCCTTATTTTCTGTATGCTAGCAATTTTTATTATAATGTGACTTGGTGTAGATTTGTTGTGATTTTGTACATATTTGTTGTCCTTTAAGCCTCTTGTGTTTGATTTTCCAATTCATTCTTCAGGTTTGGGAAATTTTCTGATATTATTTCATTGAATAGATTGTTCATTCCTTTGGTTTATAAATCTATGCCTTCCTCTATCCCAATTATTCTTACATTTTGTCTTTTCATGTTATCCCATAATTCTTGGATGTTCTGCTCATGGCTTTTTACCATTTTCACTGTGTGTTCAACTTTATTTTCAAGGTTATATATTTTGCTTTCATTGCCTGAACTTCTTTCTTCAAGGTGATCTAAACTGTTGGTGATGCTTTCTATTGAGTTTTTAATTTGGTTTATTGTTTCCTTGTTTTTAAGGATTTCTGTTTGGCTTTTGTCTTTTTCAGAATCTGTATCTCCTTATTGAAGTAATGTTTTTCTCCCTGTGTTTGCTTATGTAGTTCTTTATCCAAATGATCTTTTGCTGCCTGTGTTTGCTCTCTTATATTATCCTCTAATTAATAGAACATTTTAATTATGTATATCCTGAACTCCTTCTCTGACATTTCTTCTGCTGTGCTGGCCATGGATTCTAATAATGTAGTATCTTGGTTTGTTTGGGGCACTTTCTTCCCTTGTTTTTTCAAGTTGTTTGTGTGTCTTCCCTTCTAGTTTTGCAGATCTGAGGTGTTACTGTTTTTACTCCATATATTAATAGTGTCTCTGCAGGTTCCAATACCTCCCCTTTAAGCGGGAGATCAATATTAACAGATTCTAATACAAAAAATATACAGCCTTAGGCCAAATAGCTCCTATAAAGATATTGCAGTTTTGTCACAATAGACAGAAATAGTGAGTTCAATCATTATCTACAATATAAACAGAAGGTTTGCAAAAGGGGCTACAGTTTCCAATGCTGGAGAGAGAGAGATGGGGGAGTGTAGAATGAGATATTAAAAAGGTAGGAGGTGAGGATATAGAGTTATTAGATCTTATGAAGCATGAAAGAGGAATCAAAAGAAGTTGTCTAGTAATAGCAGAAAACAGAGAAAGAGATTTGGGGGAGACAAGTAAATGGAAAGACAGTAGAGAGAGTATAAAAACACAAAAAATAATAAAAATAAAAAATGTAAAATAAAAAAGAATATATAACACAACTGTAAAATACTAATCAGACATCCCATTCCTCGGTAGCCTAATGCATGAAAAATACTTGATTTCACAAGTGTTGGGGATGTGAGGATGAGAAAAGAGAGAGAGAGAGAAAAGAAAAAAATAGAAAGAAAGAAAAAGAAAAGGAAAGAAATATCTTGAAGGAAAATTAAAGTATTGCTTCTGCTGGAGTTCAGTATTTTTCCTGCTTCCCTTCTCATCCAGGAGGTGGGGTTGTCTGTTGTTTACTGGTGTATCCACCATCAGGAAGGTTATTAGGTTGGGAGAGTTTGTCTTGGAAGTGGAACTCCTACAGGTAGGGTATAGCACTTGCAGGTCCCTTTTGGAAGACTACACCCCTCGTGTGATTTGGTCACCTGGTCTTATCTCCGTATATCATCTGTAGGCCTCACAATTCCTGTTCTCTAATTTTGTCTCTAAACTGTATCTTACTCACCCCCTCCCTTTCTATTTCCCAATCAGGAAACTTTCTCTCTAGAGGTCTTGTGGGCTGTGCTCTGGGGGCTTTGCACCCATCACAGAGAGCTGTTTTGTATTGGGCAGTTCAGGGCCAGGCTTTGCGAGCCATGGACCCACTGTGTAGCCACAAGCACTGTGCTGGGTTGGTGGCTGCTGAGGAAAGAGAGGAGTAGGGAACTATAGGTACCTTAATATTGCATCTAGGCCTCAGCTGATGTTCCAAGCTGGGAGTTGCCCCAACTCAAGATGGCTACAAATGTGTCCCAAGATGGAGGCGGCTGCTTTCATAGATGGGGTGTCCGGTCAGGTGGGACAGGGCAGTTGAATTGGAAGACATGTTCAGAGATGTATCTCTGTGATGTGCAGTGCCTTGGCTGGTGGCTGTCTCCAGACCCTGTCATTTGTCCCCAGGTGCAGGGCTGCCACGTGGAGGGAACTATGACAGCAGTTGCATTGTCCCAAGACAGAAGCAATAGTGGAGCCCCACATTGGTACATGGAAGTTCACAGTAGCCTAGGGACCTGTGTGGGCATGGCAGCTGGGTTTCTTGCGCAAGAGCAGCGGTCACAGGTCTTCTGATAACTCACAGAGAAGCAGTATTCACACTGCTGCTTGAATCCAAGGTCACAGAGTGACAGGGAATGCAGCCTCCCTCTAGCCCACCATCTTGGATCCCCCTCACAAGAACAATTTTAGAGGAGAAAAAGTGTATTTGTTGCTCACAATTTCAAAGGTTTCAGTTTATAGATGGCCAGCTGCATTGCTCTGGACCTGGGATTATATAGAACATTATAGCGGAAACTTGTGGAGGAGAAAAACAGCTCAGAACCTGGCAATTAGAAAGCAGAGAGAGCGGACTCTGCTCATGAAGGACAAAATATAAACCCTAAAGTCATGCCCCTAGTGACCTACCTCTCCAGCCACACCGTACATGCCTACAGTTACTGCCTAGTTAATCCATATCAGTGGATTAATCCACTAATTAGTTTAAGGCTTAATAATCCAATCATTGCATTCTGAATGTTCTTAAGTTGTCTTATGTATGATCCTTAGGGGAACTCCTTATATCTAAACCATAACAGCAGTGCCTTAGCTATATTTACACCAGTCTTGCTTGATAACATGAATAACTTCTCAAACATTTTCAAGAAGTGGTACTTAAACTTGATAAAAAAAATCCTCAGTTACAAGAAAATGTTTACATTTGAAGCCTATGCCTTTGTAGGACAACCATAATGGTTATGAAGAGGAGACTGTCTTCCCATTGGTTTGGATTTTTTGTTTGGAATCACAGAAAAAATCTAGAATTTCTTTCATATGAGAAACTTCTGATTAATTTAAAGGCATTTTGTATTGGCTTCTTTTATCTTGCTTCTCTTCAGATAGTAAGTACATTCTGTTTGTTTTTTTTTTTTTTCTTTCAAATAATTCTCCTATTTCTTCAACTCGGTTAATGAGATAATCCAGGATGGAGCTGAAACCAAAGCCAGAGAGGGAGGTATTCAATCCCAGTGGAAATCCAGGACATTAAGGAGTTATTCAAAGACCCATGAGTAACAAAATAAAGATCAAAAACTAAAATCACTAATTAGGAAGGACTTGGTGACAGGGAGTTGCTGTAGCAGCAAGGGTAAAATTGTGTTGAGAAGTAATACACCCAAAGCTTGAATCTGGAGCCACTGAGCAACTGAAAAGTGCAGCCTTCCTCTAATCTGACATCTTGAATACTTTATTTTTAACTGATATATAAAAGCATAAAGAGCATTTGTATTTAAGGAGTACAATGTCATCAAGTTTCAATCAGGTTAAACATTAATCTCCTCAAATATTTACAATCCTTTTTGGTGAAAACTGTCAAAACTCTTTTTCCTAGCTTTTTTAACTGTACCATTGTTTTGATTATCTATAGTCAACTTGCTATGAAATAGCACACTGAATATCTTGCACTTACCTAATTATAACTCAATACCCTTAGATCAACATTTCCTCATTTCTCTTACACCATTATCTCATTTGAGCAACATCACAGTTTATTACATACATAAATCAGGTGTACTTCTAATAGGGAAAATAAGTAAGAGATGGGTTAAATCTGTATCATGAGATATTTTTATTGATTTGTTATAATATATACCTGAAATATACCTGCTGTTATACTCAGAATAAATAATAGGTTTTTAAGCTATATTTTATTTTCTTGTAATTAGGAATAATTGTTAAATTCATATAAAACATATATATAAGTTTTATTAATTTCCAATGTATTTTCTATCTAAAAACCTTCTCAAACTATAAAAACAGTCATCAGTTTGTAGTGTTCCAGAATCTAGGGTCATGACATGATGACTGTGCAAACTTTTTCTTTTTTTTTATATGGCATTCATTTCTGTCTCAATAAACACAATTATGCACTTCAGTGGGGGAAGGGAGCACTCATTCCTATCTTGTAACAGCTTATTTTAATCTTAGATGCAACTGAGCTTCTCACTTATTCTTTGTTTATTTATAAAAGCAAAAGTGCAACTAGAATTTTCAATATAAAAGTGAGAATGAATGTTATAATTTAAAATGTGGGAAATTAGGGAAAGAAGTCTTAAGGGTAAGGAAAGGGGGCCATATTTGCTAAGAATAAAATGTAGTTGAATCTGATGAAAAAATATTCAAAGCAGAATAAAGGAATAGGGGAAAAGAGGTCATGAGATCTGCTAACTTGATTATGTATACAATCAATGATATTTTCTGTCTAGTTATTTCCCCCAAAGAACTTACAGAATCAGAAGATAATGAACACTGGAATAATGACAATACTGGAATGTACTAATTTCCAGTGCCAATAAGACTAGCCCAAAAATATTAGCAGAAAAATCAGGAATATTATATAAATACATATAGGAAATTGAATATAGCTATATTATTTGAAGAAAATTGTTGAAACTCTACAATTTTTCATGATGTAAATTTGACTTCTAAGAAATGATAAAACTACCAATTATTAGAGGTAACATTAAGTCATAGATTCATATTTTAGAGGCAACTACAATGATTTTTGTGTTTTCAAAAGTAAACTATTGAGCTGGGATTGTGGCTCAGAGGTAGAGCACTCACCTGGCATGTGTAAGGCACTGGGTTCAATGCTCAGCACCACGTAAAGATAAAATAAAGATATTGTGTCCGCCATTATCTAAAAAATAAATCTTAATAAAGTAAAAACAAATAGACTATCTTCTCCTTAGGAAGTGTGTATTGAGTAATAAGATATATTTTTTACAAATACAATTAAAATATATTCTCAATAAATTTGAATGTGTATCTGGCTACAGGTAGAAGTTAAGATATGAAGTATTAGCACACAAGCAGAAAACACCAGTGGCTTAAAAGGATTGATTAGTCACTTGTCAAATCTTTTGTGGGGCTGAAAATCTTCACAGAACTACTGTTCTCCATGCTCCCCAGAGCTCTAGAGTAACGGCCGGCAGAATGTGACTTTCTTGGACAATGCAGAAGAAAAATGAGCTTTGCAGGGTTTTCAACCAACAACTAAATGCTTCATTAAGGAAATTATACATATTACTTCTGTTGAAAACATTTTTTACAAAAAAGTTACTTGCTTGTACCTAATTACAAAAGGTCATGAAAATGTAATCCTCCCATTCACTAAGAAGGAAAGGAAAATTTTATGCTCAAGAACACTAGAAATTTCTGCCCCAAGACTTTAAACTAAAGTTCCATGTATAACACACATTGATGTTCTTCCATGTTGACTAAAATGCAGTTTGAATTTGTTAATTTTTGTTTCATATTATTGCAAACATAACTTTGCAATAGTAAATCTGATATTCTCTGTTTCCAAAAGAAACATAAATATGTTATCGAACAGGGCAATGGTAAAAAATAACAAATAAAGCATAAACACATTATTAATAGGAAATTATCCTCTTTTTAGTGTCTAATGTGGAAAATTATTACTTTATGTAACTATAAATGTCAAGAAGATAAATATGAGTGTAACTTTTGGCACACATGCACAAAATTATAGAACAGGTTAACATTTCTGCTCTGTGTTAGCCTATAGAAATTCTACAGGGCCTTATTTTTTTTTCCTGAGATAGTCTCCTCTAGAGAGAAGACCTTGCAGTTTCTGCATCTGTTCCTGCTGAATGAGAATGTTATTATATTCATGGTAACAGATGTTGTACCTGGAGGTTCATCTTTTTCTTTTAGAAAAATTTTATCATAGAACAAGAATTTTTATGAAACATCAGTAATTCCACAAAACAAATATTCCACTCCCAATTTAAACTGTTTCATCAACCAAAAATAAAGTAAAAATGAAAAGAAAACATTAGCATGCTTTAAATTACACAAAGGTAAAGTCATTTTTTTGAGTTGATCATCATTTCAAAAACATTAAGACATCATTACCAGAAAATTAATGAGCATTTTGATACATTGACTTAAAATCTTGAATTATTTGCATGTGTTTTTTCTTTTTAATTAAGTACAACTTGATCTTGAGTTTAATGGTAATTAAAGTGAGAATTAACCATATTTCCATGTGTAATTGTTTCATTTCTGAGTGTTACTGAGGTGCTCAAACTTTTCCACTTCATTATAACTGGAGGATAAATCTTTCCTGAGATAAACGTTCAAACGAAAAGAGAGCAGAAGTATACTAATCAAAATAAAATGTGTCACATCAAATTGTATTATCTTTGTAAAATCATTGATGAACTTTTATGGAAAATAAAAATGAAAATAATCTAGGACCTGCAAGCCTTTCAATGGACAACTTACTTCAATATATGTAACTAAGCAAATATTTAATGAGCACTCATAGTGTGCTTGCACTGTGCTTTTCTTGGTATGGAGTGATATCACAGAAGAGTTTCACAGGAAAGCTGACTCTGAGAAGGACTTTGACATCAGACAGGCAAAGCAGCCTGACCTTATGCACTGGCCAGTCACTAGATACAGCAGCCCCTAAGCAAAGGACACAACCTTGGGCAGGTCAACCAACCAATCTCTAGAAGGGAAATAAGTGCCTCAGCTCTGTAGCTAGAAGATCAGCTGGTCAGAAGAGGGTCACATAATCCCTTCCCAAAGATTATTTAAGTATAATTATGTAATATATATTACTAACAACTTTTCTTGTCATTCTGATGTTAATTTGTAATTTCTTTTAATGAAAGAATTAGAAAAATTCCTGAAAGACAAGTCTTAGGTCTAGTCTGACTTGAATCACGTTTCTCAAATATATTCCATTGTCACAAAATTATGGGTAATATCTTCACATATTAACATTGAAAACTATGAATTCAACTATGGCCTTAACACATTTTATTCAATAGAAAAATAATGTGACACAATATTTATTGTGTCTTATTGGGGTACAGGCAAATTTATGTACATGAATATGTATAAAATTCTTGAGAGGAGGAATAATATTATGATGTTCCATTTAGAAGCATGTGAATAAAATAATTTAAATAGTGGCATAAAAATTGCATTATACAGTTATCTGAAGATTATACTTGATCTTAATTTAAGGAAAATCATGTGAATTTTTTACATCAGTTACTACATGCAATTTTAAGTGATTGCTTAAACTTATTGTGGATTCAACTAATTTTGTTTCAGGGTAAGATGAACGGTTGTTCAAATATGATCTAAATAGAGATATTTAAAACTGCTTGTATCTGCATTTGATTCCATGGTTATCTTACAGAAAGTCACCCTTCAGTGGGCCTGACCACCAGGATATGTTTTCCATGCTCAAAAGAATGGGAGATAATAGTGGTTTTAGTATAGCTCTTCAGAACTAACAGAGTATTTTAGATCTCAGGGGGGAAAAAGAATCTCCCTCTGAGAGAACTTAGCTAACCTCCCCACAAGACTAAATAGCATAAAGTTTGTCCATACTAGAGAGTCAGGTGATTAGTAGGTTCATTTTCTGAGAACAGCTCATAAGGAGGCTAGTAGTCTATGATTTTATTCTACTAGGAAAAGATTACTTATTAGGACATGGATGGTGGTAATATACCAGCAAAATATATATGCTTATTATGATGTTAAGCAAAGCAAAAACCAAAAATGTCAGAAGGATCAGAAAAATTCTACCAGCAATTATCAGACATTGAAGCACATTTTATGGCATATTTGCCATGATGATTCTGGCAGTGTGTTCAAGGGTATTTGGCATGCAAGACAGCAAAATGAGTCTTACATCTATTGACATCAGAAGATATTCATGTTATGTGCTGAGTATTTAATATAAATGAAATCAGTAGGTGTTATTGAGCTAGAGTCATTGTGACAAAGTCAGATTTTAAATTTGGAATTAGAACATCCCTCTAGAGTGAAAAACATTCATGACTTTAAACAGTGGCAGAGAATTAGATATTTTGTATAATATTTTCTTTTCTCTTCAAAAAGATTTCAAATACACCAGCTCAGAATGTGCAAAGCCCAAGAAAATGACTTCCTTGAGTTATATCTTTTACACAGGAGGTGCTATTAAAACAAAGTAAACAAACTCTCATAATTCAATCCCAACAGATAGATTATACCTGTTAAGTAAATATAAATAAATTCAGAGACAGGCATTGTGGGGTTTAGCTGTTTTGCAATGTATAGTTTAAGAAAATTTTCACTTAATTTTTGTAAAATGGTAAGCCTACACCATTTTCCCTTTAGCTGGATGCCATGTGCCTAGCTTTTGAGCTACTGGCAAATTATGTTAAGAGGAAAGAATCACGGTTACTGGAGATGAGTGCAGAAAAAAGGCAAAACATCTCCACAATAAGGAGGAAGAGCAGAGCTCTTGTTAGAACAGCAGCTTGGGTGGGGTCATCAGTAGTGTTTCCATATATCAGTATGTGGGATCAGAGTCTGACTTTGGCCTGATTCACTTGGAAGTTTGCTCTATTCTCTATTCATATCTACTGGCTCTATTCATCTTTGTTCCTAATTAATATCCTCATACTTTGGGGGTGAAATCCATGAGCCATTATAAATCATGCATGTATATAAATAATACACTGTTAAAATGTATACTGAGTATTCTGTACTAAGAGCAGGTCAAAGTACCACATCTCAAGGAGTGTATGGTATTGGTATATAACAGATGCATAGACTATTGAAAAAATAGTACAGAAATAAATCCAAGCATATACAGTTGACAAATTTTTGGCAAGGCCCTCAAGGCACAGTAGGTAAAGGGTGGTCTCTTGAGTAACTGGTATCAGCATAACTGAAAACACACATGCACCCAAATGAAACTATAAACAGAGTATTTATATTATAGTGGGGTGCAAAGGTATATTCATATATTATTGATGGAACTGCAAATTAGCTCAACCAATTTGGAGAGCAGTATGTCACCACCTCAAAACATTAGGATTGGAAACACTAAATGACCCAGGTATTCCACTCCTTTGTATTTATCCTTAAGAACTAAAATTAGAACACTATAATGAGATACGCACACCAATGTTTATTACAATTCAATTTACAATAACCAAGTTTTGAAACCAGCCCAGGTGCTCATCAACAGAAAATGTGGTATATATACACACTAAAGTTTTGCTCACTCATAAAGAAGAATGAAAACATGGCATTTGCTGGTAAATAGATGGAACTGGAGAACATCCTGTTAAGTAAAATAAAACAGACTCAAAGTCAAGGGTTAAGGGTTTTCTCTCACTTATGGAAGCTAGAAAAAACTAGAGGGGAGGGATGTGAAAGGGAGAAACCCGGAAAACAGAAGGAAGGTAAGTGGAGAAGAGTAAGGGGATAGAAGGAGAGGAAGGAGAAACAGGGAAAGAGAGAAATGATGGAATGAAATGACCAAATTATGTATGTGCATATATGAATATACCATAGCACATTTCATCTTTATGTATATCTCTAAAGGACCAATTAAAAAAACTGTAAATGAATCAAAGGAAGAGTAGTAGAGTAGAGGAAGGTTAGTGGAGATATGGAAGAGAAAAAGGAAAGAGGAAGCCCTGGGAACCAAAGTTGAGCAAGTTATATTCCAGCATGTATGGCTATGTTAAAATGAACCCCAATATTATGTATAACTATAATACACTAATAAAAATAAAAATTCTCAGGCATCAAAAGCAAAAATAAACAATAAAAACTACATCAAATTAAAAAGCTCTGTCTAGCAAAGGGAACAATCAACAAAATGAGACATAGATCATAAATTTGGTGAAATATTTTTAAGCTTTATATCTAATGAGTAATTAAGATCAAAATTATATTAAAAAATCACACATTCAATGCAAAAGGAAAAACAAACCTGATTACAAAGTGAGCAGAGAGTTTTCTAAAGAAGACATACAAACAGTCCACGAATACATGAAAATATCCTTAGCCTCAATTTTCAGGGAAGTATAAATTTTTAGAAAAATGATGTATCACCTCATCCCTGTTGACATAACTATTATCAAGACGCCAAATGTTGATAATGTGTGAAGAGAACTCTGGTACACTGTTGGTGGAAATATAAATTGGAAGCATCATTTAAAAAAAGTATACAGGATTTTTCCAGAATTAAAATTAGAATTACCATAATACCCACCAATCTCTCTTCTGGGTATATATCTCTTTGTATATATCTCTTTTAGTAAAATTTGTGAGAATCCAATAAAATGTCTGAGGCAATTATCTTACAAATAAAAACAGGTTATTTGACTCATGGTTCCAAAAGTTTTAATCCAAGACCAAGTAGCCCCATCACTTTGGGCCTTTGGTTAAGGTAGCATATTATAGTGGGAGCATGTAATGAGCAAACCTCTTATATCATGAATAAAAAATCAAAGACAGACAGAGGTTTCCCAAATCCCCCTTGAGGTATGTCCCAATGACTACCCCCTAAAAGTTCTGGCACTTACCAATAGCACCAACTTAGGAACAAAGACTTTAACACAGAGGTCTTTGGAAGAAACCCATATAAGCAATAACAGTATACAAAAAAGATGAAATCTCATCTCATAGAGATCTCTGCAGTCTCAGTTCACTGGAACATTGTTCATAATTACCAAGATATTGTAGGTTTCACAAAAGGAGATTCTGGGCATTGAGGATGTGGCTTAATGGTAGAATACTTACCTAACATGTACAAGGTGCCAGGTTTAATCCCCAGCAGAAAAAGACAAAAAAAAAAAAAAAAGAATTGGTGAGTTCAACAAAGGAGTTTCCAACATTTACATTTATAGCACTATACTAAGTTGAAGAAGTCAGATGCAGAAATGAAATATTGCAGAATCTGAATTATATGTGAAATCTAAAAAAAAATGTTGAATACTTTGAAATGGAATAGAAAAGTAGATGGGTAAGAGGAGAGAAATGGGGAAATATTAATCAAAAGTCAGGAAGTTACAGTTCTGTAATATGAGTAAGTCTGGAGATCTAAAGTATAGGAGGACTATAGCTAATGATATTGTATCACATTCTGGAAATTTTCTTAGAGTAGATTTTAGTTCCTTTGAAAATACACACACACACACAAACACACACACACACACACACACACACACACACACACACACCTACACAGACATTCTATCCAGTAACTGTGTGAAGAGATAAATGTCAATTTGCTTGACTATAATAATCATTTCATTATGTATACATATATCAAAACAGCATGATATACACTTTAAATATAAAAAATAAAATTATTTGAAGAAGCAAAAATTTTTAGTTCATCGGAATAAGAAGTAGAACATGGTTGGTCCTCAGGTATATTGATCAAGATGATGAATTTTGATTGACCAATGATGATATTTTTTTCATAGTTTCAAATTTATTTAGCTCTTTACATGTGAAAGTTGGAAAATGTCTTATAATATCTCATAAAAAATAAGACTTCTGACTTAACTGTGACAATACTGAATGAACATCACCTCATTATATAATTAACCAATGCTGTATTGTTATGGTTTGTATATTGAGTATATCACACAATCTTATGTGCCAAAGACCTGTTAGAACCTTTTGAATGCAGGGCATAGTGAAAGTTAGTTAGGTAATTGGAATTGTACCTTTAAAGAGCATATTGAAACTATATTCCCTAACTCTCATTTTTATTGCTTAGCCTGTGGAAGGTGAGACTGTGCCCTCCCACTATGCAGTGCTGTGTCACCTGTGACCCAAAGCAATGAGGTCAAATCCCTAATAATTCAAATAGCTGAAACCATAACCCAAAATAAATCCTTTCTCCTTGTAAAATTTATTTTCTCAGGTCTTTTGTCATAGTAGTGGGAAATCTTACTAAAATATTTCTTCAGAAAGAACAGATTTCTTCACTTTATCTTGTACCCTCAATATTTTCCATATTCAGCAACCAAGGATCAATTGTTTTTTTTTTCACAAACAATACCCACAATTTGGCCATTTCCTCCCCCTATTACCTACTTGCATTTTGTATGTATTTGAATCAACTCTAGGAGTAGGCTAAAATAATCTGACAAAAATAACCCTGATGTCAACATTGAGTGAACATAAGAAATAACTTTACAGATCAAAAGTAATATAAATTTTACAGTTCAATGTTGGATTAAAATCAGAATGTTTTTGAGCTTATGAGATGATAGAGTTTATTAGCAATTTAAGGAAGTCTGTGAAACTAACAATTGCAATTGACTTATTAATTTCATCCTATTATAATGTTCTTTTGGAAAAAACACATATATGATAAATTTATATAGGTCTTATAATTTGGTTTATATGTCTATACATCCCAACTGAATATTTGAAGCTGGAAAAATAAGATGAAACATATTTTTTTCATTATGTGGAAATAATAAGACATTATTAAAAATTTTCTTGAATAATATTTTTAAGTAGTATGCTAAAATTCTGAGTCTTACTAAATACGAACTTATTGGATATTAGCTTCATAGAATTTGCAATATTATGTGAATATAGTAACTAAGACATTGATTATCAAGTATAGTCTTCTAGACCATCTTTTATTATATAACATATTTATCACTTTTTGTCTTCAAAGTTTATGTGGAACAAAGAACTAGAAAATATGTAGATTATTTGACGAAATGGAATATTGACAAAATGAGAACAAGGATAATATTCTTATATTTCTTAAGATGATAAAATACCATACAAACTGAAATTCATTTCTCTCTATAAAAATATTGTATATGTTTGAATTGTATATGTATATATTTATTTTTATATCAGTTTTAGAGTTTAGTAAATAACACTTTGAGATTTAAAATACAAACTTTGAATCTATTTGTAGTTTTTCATGAATGTTTTTCAGAAAACATTTTAAGATTTTCTTATTTTCTATTAATGTGATAGATTCATTGAAAACTTAAAAATAAAAGAGAAGAGAACTAATATCTGCTCATGCTAAAGTCACAAATCATGTATCCAAAAGCAAGCTTTGCTGAGGAGAGTAAGATCACTTTCCATTACACCAGGCATGAATAACTAACATCGCATAGGACATTTTAAATGAGGAATTTAAAAGAGGACATGCAAACTAATGTTAGTAGAGGAAGGAAAACATTATTGGGATCCATTGGAGCATCTTTGGAACAAACTAAACAATAAGAGATAATTGCATTCCTTGTATGTCTGGGACTAAAAGATAGTTTTAGTAAGAAGGTCTTCTTTTGCCACTATATCTTGATCATATTTAGACTTTTCTTTCTGCCAAATTTTCTTAAATATTCTCTCTGGACTCAATATGTAATATATGTTTTCAGTGGTAATTTTGAGAGTTCTTTCCCAGAAGAACTAAATCCCATGGAACAACCTTGAAAAACTGCTTTTCTCACTTCAAAATTCATTTTTTACTAACTTATCCACATACTTTCATCTGCATCAGCAATAGTCCCAATCCCTTAAAAATAACTACAAAATCCTGGAAAGTTTTTGTTCCATTTATATTCAGATTAAAATTCAAAATTTGTATGTCTCAGAAACAGTGGGTGAAAAAAATGGATAAAAAAGAGCTATAATTAAATTGAGAATTCCCAATTGCTCTAGGCATCAAAAATTATTCCTGCTTGGCCACAGTTAATTTTGACCCCATTAAAAATCTTTACTGTGGTTAACCATGAGATGTGACTGGATGGTCCCATGGATGGTTTAAGAAGCCATACTAGAGGCAGAGAGATTTTATTCATATTTTCACTAATTTCCAGAAATTCAATGGAAAGGTGAGACTAGGGCATGGTACAAAGGTTTTGCTTTCATAGTGACACGTTAACTTTAGTTGCATTGCTTTAAATAATTGTTAATTCAAAACATTTTTGATGATGTTTAAAGTATCTCCACCAACATAAACAAATTACTCAAAAATCATTTGAAATATAGTTTCTTTTTTTAGTCAAAAAAGAAAAGAAAATATGACAATAAATGGGTTGTATTATGGTTTAGCCTTATGACTGTGACATTTTTAGAGCCTTACCTTTATCTAAGAACTGATAAACTTAAAAACTAAATGACTTATGATTTTTCCTAAGTCAAATAAACCTATATTCAATTGGAAATTCAAGATATTTGACTAGAAATGTATAAGAACTTCATAAAATTATTAAGAGAACCTCATAAATTATCAAATCATATTCTCTGAGGTGAGGGAGACATAGAAGTATCTAGGCAGCCAGTGCAAGATGGGAGTGAGCAGGTCGGGAACAGGGCCAGAACAAAGGAGCATGGAAAGGGCTTTCTGATGAGCTTAATTTTTTTTAACTTTCCTCTTGCTTGAGGAAAGTTCTTGTGGACACAAACAGGGGATCCAATCAGACAGATACTTCCATACTCATGTATCTAGGCAGGGGTAGAAAAACAAGAACAGACTCGACTCGTGTACAGAGGGGGGTACCAATCAATAATAGTGAGGAGTGTGTGAATAGGTGAGGAGATAAGGAAAGAAGAAAATTCCAGAGACCATAAAAAGATCAGGGCAAAACACACTCAACAGATTCCCAAATCTTGGGCCTATTTCTTCAGTGATTTCTTGCTGGGCTCTCTCTCGCCAAGCGAGGAAATCCACGGAACAGGGTGGAGGAGAGTGTGGCTGCGGAGTCGCTAATCAAGGCTTCTGGAGACCAAGCAGGAAGCAGGTCTAATTTGATTGTGCAGTTAACATGTATATATACTCAGGCAGCAGCTAAGCAGATTACAGGCAGCCACCAATACAATTTCTGGCCAACTGTCCTGGAATTGAGGAGTGGGCCATGGAGCAGCACAGGAACTGCAACACATGGCCTCACACCCAGGGCTATGCCTACAGGGTAAGCGGTTTGCTGCTCACATGCCTAGCAGGGGGAGTGGTTTGCTGCTCAGATGCCCTTAATGTAGGTCATGTATGCAGTACTCCATGCACTTGTCCCCACAAAGTCTATCTCTGTTGATTTTATAATAAACCTCTTGCTTGCTACCTCTCTGTCCTTTTCTTCAATTCTTTGCTGAATACAGACAATGAACCCAGCACCCCTAGAGAGTAATAGAAGGGATTCCAAAAGTGTATAAAAACAATATTTTATACATGTTTAAAAGTAATAAATAGAGTCAGATGCAGTAGGGCACACCTGTAATCCTAGCTACTGGGGAGTTTGAGGCAGAAATAATGCAAGTTTAAAACCAGCCTAAGCAACTTAGAGAGACCCTGCTTCAAATTAAAAAAAAACTAAAAAGGGCTGGTGAGTTTGCTCAGTAGTTAAGCACCCCTGGGTTCAATACCTAGTACAAAAAAAAAGTAACAAATAGTATTTTTGCACATTGTTCTTTGAGCAGCAGCATTTTATTCTACTAAAAAGAAATACAAAATACTTTGAAAAAGGCTACTGCATTGATTAAGCAAATTTAACATCATGGCATTCAGTAAAATATTAGAATGACAAATGATAATAAAAAGAAATGTGAATTTATTTTCATCTTCAATTAAACTAGATGAATTCTACATTAAAAGAAAAAATCACCCCTCCTACCAGATGTGTGTGGTATAGTTGGCAATAGTCTAGACTCTTTTCAACATCATACGGACATACTTTTCATTTATAAAAATGTACGCAATGCCTCTAGGCACATCCACAAAACAGCAAACAAAGAAAAATAAATGTTTATTTTTAGTCAAGAAAATATGTGCCAAATTTGAGCTAATTTACATATTTGACTAAAAATAAGTCTTTTTAACTTAATCTGTCAAAAAGAGAGAAAAATGTGTCTTCTTATACCAAGGGAAAGAGCAAAAAACTTCAGTTTAATGCCTGGAAATAGGTTGGCATTTAGTAAATATAGTTTATCTGAAAGAATGAGAAAACTATGTGAGTGATAATAAACAACTAATAAAATAAGTTGCTTATTAAAAATATAGGACAATGTCACACTAATAGCAAATAATCTGGAAAACACTGATTTGACCTGATGAACATTTACCTCTTAAACTCTAGAAGGAGCAGCAAGCAGACTGACAGCATTTGATCTTGATTATCATTAATAGGAAGGAACCATTTAATGAAATGAAGTAATACAGGATCTAGGGAAAGTACCAATGACCTTGTAAGTTAGTAATAGGGTCAGAGTTCTGGAATTTAAGAAAAAACTATTATGAACAGAGAAAAAACATTTTGACAGAATTTATGAATAAATTCTACCAATTCTAAAGAGGCCTGAAAGTCTCAAAATTATCCCTCCTTAGAGATCTTAATAAAGTGAAGATTCATGTACATAATATGTGAATAGTGAGCACTAAAATGGTTACTGATTGTATTTCCATTTTTCCAGGTTTATTGAGCTATAATTAACATATAAAATAATACATATTTGAGGTATACAGCATGATAATTCAAAATATGTACGCATTTTAGAATGATAACCACATTTTAGAATGATAACCAAGTTAGTTAACATATCTACCACATCACCTATATACCTTTGTGTATATATGTGTGAACATTTAAGATATACTATCCTAGCAAATTTAATTTATAATACAATACAGTACTATCACCATGTTGATTGATACTCATCTAATACTTAAGGGTGTACATCTTTTGGTCAATATCTCCCTATCAACTGTAGCCCCTGTTAATTTGACTTTTATTTTTATTCAACACATAAGTGATATCATGTAGTATATGTCTTTGTGTGATATTTGATTAGCATAATTCCCTTCATTTTCATTTGTGTTGTCAAAATAATAGGGTGTCCTTCTTTCTCATGTGGAGAAAAAAGGAGAAACTTGCACTCTTTTGGTGGGAATGTAAATCAGTACCTCCATTATAGAAAACAGTATAGAGGTTCCTCTAAAAATTAAAAATGAGATTCAACAAAATGTGATTCATGAATTCCACTTCTGTGTATGTACATGCAAATAAAATGAAATCACTATCTCCTATAAATATGTGCACTCACATGTTCATGGCAGCATTTTTCATAACTGGCAATAAGCAATTAACAATTCTTCCACCTCTTCCCATTCTCAGAGCCAAGTACATCCTAAGCAATAGGGGAGTTCAAAGGTAATTTTTAGGAAGAAGAAAATAATAGTCACCATTTATCATAGCTGTTCTGTTCCTCTCATGTCCTGACAGATTTTCTACTTTTGCCCCTCTTGATCATTTTGCAATAAAACAGGAAATAAACACTAGATACAAAGATAGGAAAGGAAATCAGGTCTTCAGTTACTTAATGATAAGTCAATGATAAGCACTTACCTGGCATGTAAGTAAAGGATTTTAAGACTATCAGAACATATAATATCAAACTGATTTTAATTTACAAAATGACTGCAATTCCTGTTTCTCATCATCATACCATGATGTCTGTGCTATTTATGATCATGAAGGAAGAAAAAAGTAGTCAACTGAAGAAAGTAGTTGCTAAATAGAAAAGTGAACCTGAATTTATTCTTAGTAATAGAAGATCAACCCATTTTTCATTAAAAATTATTTTTATTTTGTGGTAAAATCTTGATCTGTTATTAGAGAAGCCAATGGGCACAAATGGTATAAATGTGAATTTGTTTAATTAATATAAAATAGGATAAAATAAAAATCTTGATAACAAAATTATATAAAGAACATTCATATAAAGAAAACCTAGATCCTTAACCTAGATTCTAGTTTCAAATGGGATAGTAATGTCTGCATTTGGGGAACATCAAAAATGATAAGTGTCCCTGCCTATGCAGACATTACTATCCCATTTGAAACTAGAATACACCTACATGGAAGTAGGAAGGACTATGAAAGTATAATGAAAAACATTATGCTTATTAAGTACCCAAAAAGGTAAAACAAGGAGTTTGGGGGTCTATGTGATGAATATTTAATGCATTGAAACATATCTTATAAATTTAAGGTAAATATCCTAGTGACTATTATAACATCAAAATATCTAAAAAAATGTATTAATATTACACATAGAATTTTATTTTAAAAAACTAAATTTTAAAAAAAAGTTATATAACAGCTTTGCAGATCAAATTCCATCCCTAAATGTACTTTGTTTTTAGCTAAGTATAAATGTTAAGAATTAAAGTAAGTGACTTTCACTGACTGTATTCATGTAGATCAATGTATAGTTGAACAGTAATTTGCCAGTTTTTTAGTAGGGAACACTCTTTCTGATTACAATTATTTTTTAAATAATTAACTTATTTATTTATTTATTTTTGCACTACAATTCTTAATACACCATTATATCATAATTTATCATACCTCTGCTTATATATAAGGTATGTAGACATGAAATTCACATCTTCATATATGTATTTTGTATAGTGATGAGGGTCTCCTTTCACCATTCATGCTATTCCCCTTTCCCCTCCCTTTCCTTCTCACCCCTATTCCCTATCTAGAGGTAATCTTCCTCCCTTGCTCTCCCACCCAACCCCATTTTGAGTCATCCCCCTTATATCAGAGAAGACATTCGGCATCTGACTACAATTATATGCATCTTCCATTCAAGATACCTTTTTGGAGGTAAGTTGCAGGAGCATCAGATTGGCCATTTAAAGTTTCCTAGCTAAATAGAGAATAAACACAAAAGAAGGAAAGAAGGAAGGAAGCAAGGAAACAAGCATGGAAGGAAGGAGGGAGGAGAGGATAAATGGGACAGAAATAAAAGAAGATCTAAGTGCCACTTCATACAATCTTTAAAAGTTTGTACTCTCTTGTCCTTGAAATACAGAATACTTTTTAGTGCCTGGATTACCACACACCCAGATTCATCTTACTCTTTTCCTCAGAATGCATGCAGTTGGTTGACAACTTTTGTTTTAATAACCGTCCCCCACTTTAGCATTCTGATGATCTGTTGTTCCAGTTCTCTATTTCATTTTTAACATAGTCACAAATGTAGTGATTCAAATACAAATTCATTGTTTTACAGTCTGCAGGTTAGAAGTTCACAGTGTTTCAGATCAAAGTACTCTCAGGGTCACATTCCTTTCTCAAGGCGCTAAGGAAGATTAAATTTTTGTTTTACCAATTTCTAGAGTCTGCCCATGTTCTATGGCTCATGGCCCCATTATTCATTTCAAAATAAGCAACAGCAAATCCAATTCTTTTCACAATGACATCTCCTGTGCCTGCCTCTTCTATGTGACTACTTTGGGCCCACTTGATTAATCCACGACTATTTCTGTATTTTAAGATTTGCTGATTGGCAACCTTAATTCCATCTTTTATCTTAATTCTTTTTTGTGATGTAATGTAACATATGTATAGATTCCAGGGGTTAGTACATGGGCATTTTTTTTTTTTTCGATCCAACTAGGGCTGGATGACTATACTCTGCTCACTTCATTTACCTTCTGTGATATGTTCTATATTTTTAATATTATTCATCAGGATTCAGCCTAGATGCTCTCCCTATTGGCTTAAGAAATATTTTTATTCTCAAGTTATGTGACCAGTCAAATCTTTGTATACCTCTGTATCCTCTATTGTCAGAATCCACAAGAAGAATTCACCAAACGTTTAGTATGCTTGCAACATATAGATGTAAATCCCTCATGAGAAATAAACACTTTTATCTCATATGTTATAATATGTAAAGAGATAATACTGCATGTAATTCCTATTATTATAGAATTCAAATAATTTTAAAGGTTAGCTACATACCAAAATGATGAAGATGTATTTAGAGATATAGATATTTCAGCCCTGTCTTAGATTTAGTGAACCATAATAGCTGGAGATGGACTCATATTTTAAAAGTGCTCAAAATGTAATTCTAATATATAACTAGCTCTAAAAATCCTGAATTACTTTATGCAGATAAATCTTCAATTAGATTTTTCTTTCTTCCATATACTTCAGTGATATTTTGCTAAATTATATTGTGTTTAGAGATTTCCCTTCCTCATAAGAAGTTGGTTCTATATACTTTCAGATACCATGCTATTTGATATTTATATTTTGCTTGTGTAAATAGCCCTAGCACTTCTAAGTCAAAAATTCAAACACATAAAGAAGAATAATGAATCAAAACCAATAAACTAAAAAGTCTTAAAAGTCCACAAACAACCAACCCTTTGGTACTTTATAAGGCTGGTATTAAAATACAGGATCAGGAGCATTTTCATTATGTGTTTGCTGAATAGCTCTTTGTTACCATATGGCAGATTCTGAATGTAGCCGTTGGGATAAATATCATAAATGGTCATTGTAAAAGGAACTTAGTGTTCTCATGACCTGAATTAAACCTTTTGTTGTACAGAATTGAGGAACACTTTTTCTTTAGGCTGAGTTTCTAAAACATGCGTGGTTGTATTCAATCTAACCTATATTTTACAGGGGCACTGGCTGAGCTTCAAAGCAGGATTATTTCAAAAGTACTTTCATTTGCAATTATAAATTAAATGATTTATAGAGCAGAATTTACTTTTAAAATTCCAGTTGAGTGATTCTATTTTAATAAAAAATTATTTTAGTTGCTAAGGATTAGCTTCCTTAAGTAGTTTTAATAAACATATTTGACAATATTATAAGATGCGATAGGAAAAAAACAGCAACAGTGAATATATTCTCCCACATGTTCACACATTGAGTAATAGCTAATAATAAAGTATCTCTGTTTTCTATGATTTGTCAAAAAATATTATAAAATTATACTGCATCAACAGAAAAAAAATCATTGATAAATTATAGAAAAACCTCTCTGATGGCATAGTTACATTTCAAAATACCTAACCACAGTCAGGAAACCATAGTTTGTTTATATCAACTATCTTGTGAAAAGGAAGACATAGCATTTCTTTGATTGAATTATTATTTTTCCAGTGATTATCATAAAGAAAATTAAAAGAATTTAGAATGATCAAGGGATATAATAGAAATAAAATGGAAAATGTATAAATAACTTGAATGCTGATTATAAAATACCACAAGAACTATAGAAATTACTCAGAAATGTGGTGCATGGAGAATTTGCTTTTAAAATCAGGTTATAATTGCAAATAATTGGTAATATTTTCTGAAGAAATAGAGCATTTTTGTATTTCATAGATTATTGTTAACAATAGGTTTAAACTGCTTTTATACATGTGAAAGACAACAATTTGCATTTATAGAAAAATAGATTAAGTGGCAATACTTTGGTTATAATAAACTACTGAAAGATTTTATTAATACTACCTACTAGTCTAGTTAAGTGTTTATGTATAAATCAATATCTGCTTGAATGAGTCTGAGCCTGAGGTGCAGAAAACCCTAAACCTGAATATACCTACTTACTGAAATGATTCGAAAGTAGAGAGGACATTTAAAATATTATAATTCAGTGGGAAATATAACATTCATATCCAGTGGCAAAATTGTTATACTTGTGAGCATGAACTTTGATTATATTATAAATATTCCAGGGATGATGATATTGTAAATTAAAAAACATAAGCTTGAGAAATACAACACTCAAGACAGTAGTGTTATGAGAAACTTTTTTTCTCTTGCTTCTAATGCTATATACAAGACAACTGTGCAAACAATCAGATTCACTATCACAATTTAGGGAATAATATGAAAAATCAAAGCTAATATCTGACTTTTAATTATGTAGAAAAATAGAAGTACCTTATAGTATCAAGTGTTTCATTTAGATTTGTTACTATATTCAATCTATAATCACTTCCTTAGTATTAACAATAAGTATTTAACATTAGAAATATAGTTTACTTTGGAGACAATTTTTGATACTTATAACTTATTAGAGGATGCTAAATAAACCTGAAATAGTATCTTCAATTGTGAGTTAAAATATTTAAAAGAATGTGTCATCCCTTCTAATAGATGTAAATTAATAATCTGAAACTGATGCCAAATAAAGTTGTCACCAGAATCTGAAGAATGCTAAAGAGGATTTTAATTATTTATTCTGAAGTTATTGTTTTTTTTAAATATAGAAGGTTAGAAATGAAGAATCACAGACTAAGTACTGACATGGAAAGTGTTACTTGGCTTCAAATTCTGACTTTTGGATTTAATTACAGTGGAAACTTCTAAGAAGCGCTAAAGACTACCACGTCCTTGTAATCATGCCTTTTTGTAATTCAATTTTCTGAAAAGTGGGCTGGACCTAGTAACTTGAATTTAACCAATAGAATATAGCAAAGGTGATAGAATCCACTGCCATGTTTAGAGTACAAAAAATTATAACTGTCAGTCATCTTGTTAGCAGATCACCTCTATTACGTTTTCCACTTATTTGATTTGTTTGAATGAGCCATCATAGGAATCAAAGTTGACCTCCGGCCAATAGCAGCGTGCAAGAACATGAACTTTGCAAACAACTATTCATTGAACTTAGATGCAGATAATTCTCCAGTTGTGCCTATAGTACTTTGGCCAGCACTTTCAATACAACCTCCCAAAACACCCTAAAAAAGAGGACTGAATTGAACATTTATACTGATGAGAACTGAATTGAGAGTGTCCATACTCCTGACCCGTATAAATTGTATAACAAATTGATGGATTAAGACCAAAGTTTTGTACAAATTTGAAACAAAACTACAGGTAACTAATATATGCAGTGTTACCATTAACAGATTTCTTAATTTCCCAGGCCTTCAGTGTTTACATTTATAAATAAGACTTTAGCATTTAGCAAATACCCTATGAAATACAGCAAGATTCAGTAATTAATATGCATCCTCTCTTACTGATTCTAGAAAAAATAATGGTAACTAAGCCACAGTAAGGCAGATGTAGATAATTTTGACTTAATATAGAAAGAGATGAAATTGAATCTCAAGAATCATGGCTTTATAGACAAATAGGCTTATATTACTAAGTCCCAGATCAAGGCAAGATTCTTCAACCAGTACTAACAAATCTTACAGGCCCATGGAAAAATAAAGCAGTAATTATGTTTTGGATGCAAATATTTGCAAAAGAAAGAAAGGAGAGGAAGAGATTTATCTAAGCATGTGCATTTTTTTTCCCTTCAAAATCACCAATTGTATCAAGTCCTGCAGTATCAGAATAGAGTATATTTAGGTAGAAAACAAGAAAGGGCTTCAAGAGTTATGGTTACAAACTCCTTCTATGTGCAAACATGGATACTATTAAGAAGACCTAGTAGAAGTAGTCATGGTAGTAGAAGTAATAGAAGTAAAGGCCATAGCACTAGTAATACTACTATTACTTAATTGATGAATTAAGTAAAACAAATTTGTAGAAATGGTTACTTCAGTCGTTTTGTAAATAAAATGTAGTAAACCTCAATATCATTCCATGACTCTCCTTGACAAATTCTGCACACATTAAAAAAAAAACTTAATTTAAATTACTATGTAGATTGTGTCCGCCGAGAACTAAAAAATAAATATTAAAAATTCTCTCTCTCTCTCTCTCTCACTCTCTCTTTAAAAAAAAAATTACTATGTAGATCTTCCTATAACAAAATATACTCTATGAGTTTCAATTAATATTTATTAAATTTGCTAAAGTAATAATTTAGTATTCTAATTTTTATGCATTGATAGTAACTACTATGCAGTTAGTTAGCCCTGACTGCACTAAAGGAATCAAATTTCTGAGATTAATAGTCACGCATTACAAAAGCATGTTGTGCTGTATAGTGATGATACCAATATGTGGCTATCCTGTGAAGACTGTCGAAGTAGCTGCCAGGATTCCTATGAAACCCATTATTCAAATTGCAATAAATGTTGACAAGCCATATCAGACATAGGGGTTGTTTGAGAATACTTATTAGTGTTTATTGTCATCATCTTTTAAGTTATATATTTGCTTAGTTATACTAAAACCATTCAAATTTACTAGTCTTAGAATTAAAGAATAGCCCTAGTGATAGAAAAATAAACAAATAGAAAATTAATAAGGTATCAAGTTAACCAGAGAATTTTAATTCATCTAATACTTGAGAACTCATAAATAATTGTACTCAAGCAATTGCAATTAACTAGTCTCAGTAAGAAGGCAATGTTGTTATATTCTGTAGAAGTCTGTTCCACATTCACCCCTATTCACAGATGCTTACATAAAATTGTTTCCATCCTTTATCAGTATGATCGTTGACCTTAAATATTAATTCTGAACACTATGAATAAAATCTTATAAATGCTTATCTTAAAAGTTTGAAAATGTCAAAAATCACAAGATTTATTGATTAAAATATAGCAATTTCAATAAAATTCAATAATGCATATGGAAAACTAGCATTTGATTAGCCCATCTCTGGTGTTTCCTGACTATAATCAAATTGTTAAAAAAAATGTTTTCTGATATACAGGAACATCTTGTAAGCAAGTACTATTATTTCATTTTACTGTCTCTCATCCATAGGATTACATGGTCATATGACAGGTGGTAGAAAAGAAATACGAGTTTACCATATTTCATTTTTTGTCAGTCATCTTTGCCAAGCTAATTGTGATCACAGAAAATACATAAGGATTGTTTGATTATTTATTGATTTACTCATTTAAAAATATTATTTTAGAAGGCATTTTTATAAAAATAAGCTTAATAAAACACTAATAAATAATTCAGATATAGAATGGAAAGTGTGAAAATCTTGAAAGAGCTTTAACTAGAACTTGTAAAGATGAATAACTGTAAGGCCAATGCAAAAGTAAGGCCAATGCAAAAAGAGTTCAAAGAACTTAGAATTTTAACCAACCTGAAGATAAAGACGTACTATGTACCTTTCAGTTATTTCTCCAATTATTTTACTATTTCCAATTTTGTGATGAAAAAAAACATACTTAGAAGAGATTAAAAATAAAAATGCAATCTTTCAATGCATTATGAAGAACTTAACTTCTTTGTCCAAACAAGAATAAAGAAGTCAGTGATGGGGAAGAAGACATTAAAGAGTTGTTTGTCTTGTAAAGTAACACTAGCTTCCTCTAGAACTTGGCATATGACACTATGGTATGAACTGTATAGTGTCCACTCTAAAGGAATCTGAATAAAAAAGAGCACAAAGAAAGTAACCTAATGAATACTCATACTTGAGAAAACTCTGAATGTCAACCTCACTCTTGTGGATACAGGAACTCAGCCTATAATATTTAGATATTTAGTACCCATTGAGACAAAGGGGGCTAAAGAGGAGTGACTTTCAGTTGCTTACTGGGAGTCCTACAGATAGCTGGAGTTCTTCATAATATCACATGCAGAATGGCCATATGGTTAACTAAAGATGGGAGAGAAGGTATTATTACTATCTAGGAAAGGACCTCATTAAACTTGGCCTTGAAAAACAATATCATATCACACATTCTACTTATTCATCCACACTGGGTTTCCAATGATGTGTGAACTTGCAGGAATGTGCTTCAAGACGGTAAATCTTTACCATCTGACACAGAATGACATCATGAAACTAATCACAAATACCTTCATCAATTCTTTGAAAAATAACTGTGTCCCAGTACTTATCAAAATGTTAGATTAATCCATGATATATTTTTTACAGTTATTATGTTAATTAATGACCTTCCTGGTAACATAAGAAAATAATCCAGACTTTTTTTTTTTATTTTCTCCTAGTTAGTATATCCTATTTTCGATATGATAGGGGATATATCAAAAAGTAGTTCCAAATTAGATAGTTAACTGTATTAAATATTGCATCACTTTTCAGTTGGAGAGATTACAGTAAAAGCTAATCATGTTACTCAAATATTTGAAAAAGAATTTCAGAAGCTTTCTGACAAACTTTAAAAGGGGTGTTTTATTTAAAGTACTAATAGAAATGTGTCATATAAAATTTATCAACTTTGATATTGCGATAATATGGACTACAATCAATTCATTTTAGTTATATATTGTAATTTATGGTATACAGAACATTAAACATAGCTTGCTTCTTTATCAGCTTAGAAAAAAGAACGTTTTAATTGTATGTCCTATGGCAATTTTAGATATAAATACAATTGGTGGTGCGTATGGCTATCTTTTCTTTCTATGAAATGAATTAAATTTTATTTTTATTTTTTAAATAAGTTTTAATATATTATTTATTAGTTTAAATACATGCTCATACCCTAGATAAAAAATATTTGAAATGAAATGTTCATTAAAATTCAGTGGACTAACTTCTTTTAAGAATCAAAGAACAGACTGCACTTCATCCTGTTATAATGTTTACAAAGTTTTTTTTTAAGCTGAATAGCATCTGCTAGGTGATTATGAGTATTTTCAGACCTTTCTTAAGACTTATAGCAGAAAAAAATGGAATATATTTGATTTCCATGAAAGTCTTTGGCAGAATATATCCATAGACAAGTATGTGGAAGGTACATTTATAAGCTTCCACAAAGATGGATTTGCATGGGTATTAATCAATATTCTTGATTTCAAACAATAAAAACTGATATAGGCTACTGAGATTAGAAAAGAAAATTGTTGGAAGGCTCCAAGAAGGAACATAGGTTATTCAGAAAACTGGGAACTCTCCTTGCACCAGGGCCACAGTATGAATGTGACTAACACCACCATGAATGTAATAAATTTTAGTCTACACCCTGGTTCTTGTGTCATTAAGTTTTCTAAGTTTGGCTAACTAGCTCACATTCTAGGACCAACATTAGAGAGAACCAGTGTATGTCCTTCTCATCTTTATTGGAAATTGAAACAATGCCTTTCACCAGACTTAACAATGACTTAGTACTCTACAGTAGGAAGAGGTCTCAGAGGCTGTATTTATCACTAAAAGAAATAAGGCAACTGAGATATATAAGTTAAAAAGATTAAGAAGAGTGAATTACAAAAATGTGTTAATTGAATATTTATAAAAAAAAAATGGATGCTGCCCTTCAACAATGTCTTCTAATAAGTCTGTCATTAAAAAAGACATTTTCTTACTGCTATACTATCTCAGATATAAAGTCTGGATACGTTGCCCAGGCTGGCCTGAAACCTCTGGGCTCAACTGATATTCCTGCTTCATCCTCCCAAGTAATTAAGACTAGAGATGTGCATCACCACACCTGACTGGATATTGTTTTATAATAAAATTTATAAAAAACATCTGTGTACCTATGACTCTTTTGAGGGGCAAGGGTACCAGAGATTGAACCCAGGGGTGATCAACACTTGAGCCACATCCCCAGCCCTATTTATTTATTTTTTATTGTTTTGAGAGAGGGTATTGATAAGTTGCTTGGGGCCTCATTAAGTTGCTGAAGCTGGCTTTTATCTCAAAATCCTCCTGCTTCAGCCTCCTCAGCTGCTGGGATTATAGGTGTGCGCCACCACACATGTCCCGTACTAATGCCTTTTAACATTGTATATGACATTGACTCTGAGTTGTATACTTTTGACTCCCCAGTCATTTACTGGATAAATTATTATAATCCCTTTGGGTTTTTTAATTCTGTGTGGTGGTTTGGGGGTTAGGGATTGAATTCAGGGCCTCATGCATGGTAAACACATGCATTATCAGGAATCTATACACCAAGCCCACATTATGATTTTACAGTTATAACACAGGAAATGTCTAAGAACAGACAACAATGTGTTTTTGAATAGATTTAGTGACATGATTTTAGATTTGGGCAGCATTAAGTGTTTGAAGTATAAACCTTGAAAATTGCCAGGCATGATCTAAATTAAGTTATTCAATAAGAAGATTCTCATTGGAGCATGGTTTAGTATTCAAATTATGTTCTGAATGATGTACTTTCTACCAAAGACCCATTTTCTGAGTGATAAATGATGTGTGGTACCTTGATAAAGGGACATTATTATCTTTAAAATAGCTTTTAATATTGTTGTTAATATTGTTAAGTATATAATATTGTTGTTGTGAATTGGCTCTGGCATTGTGTCCACCAGTATAGCAATGCTATGTTGCACTTACACTGAATCCTAGGATTTCTGTGGCTTATCAGAACAAACATTTATTTTTACTTTTAATGCTTGCTGATGTGATGAATGTGTGAAGATGAAAGAGGCATCTGAGCTTCTATACTTTCTCAATTACTCAAACAGACAGAAGTACCTACCATCTATGACTATGTTTGCTGGAAGATGAGACATTCTTAGTCTCCACTGAAGAGGAAATGAAGATGGGCAACTGGGCATGGGTGTTTGGTTGCTTCAGTCTGGAAATGTTATGCATTATTCTTAATATTATTAGTCACATGAGTCTGTAAGGAAGGATGAGAAATATGGGGGAGTGAAGGATTCAATAAATACTTTATTTGTGTCACAAAGAATTTTACTTTTTGTTTATTTATTTTTTACTTATCATAAACTTATCTTTTTGAGTTGTAAGGACAATGGATTTGATTTTTTTTCTCAACTGGAGGCATTAAAGAATACATCCGTATTTAATGCCATTAGAAGGAGGCATATGGTGTTAAGAATGTTAGTTCTCCCCTCCCCTTCCCTCTCATTTTCCCTCTCTACCCCATCTGCTGTTATTTAATTCTCTCCCTTGTTTTTTTCCCTTTCCCCTCACAAACTCTTATATGTAATTTTGTGTAACAATGAGGGTCTCCTTCCATTTCCATACATTTTCCCTTCTCTCTCCCTTTCTCCCACCCCACTCATCTCTGTTTAATGTTAATCTTTTCCTCATGCTCTTCTTCCCTGTTCTGATCTTAGTTGCTCTCTTTATATCAAAGAAGACATTGGCATTTGTTTTTTAAGGAGTGGCTAGCTTCACTTAGCATTATCTGCTTTAATGCCATCCATTTCCCTGCAAAATCCATGATTTTGTCGTTTTTTAGTGCTGCGTAATACTCCATTGTGTATAAATGCCACAGTTTTTTAATCCATTCATCTATTGAAGGGCATCTAGGTTGATTCCAAAGTCTAGCTATTGTGAATTGTGCTGCTATGATCATTGATGTGGCAGTATCCCATAGGAAAGGTAGCAGAATACAACAGTCATTAATATGGTATTATGTAAAAATGTGGATGTGTAACCAATGTGATTCTGCAACTTGTATTTGGGGTAAAAAATGGGAGTTCATAACCCACTTGAATCAAATGTATGGAAGATGATATGTCATGAGCTTTGTAATGTTTTGAACAACCAATAAAAAAAAGAATTTTGGTTCTCCAATCATTTTTTGGTCCTGTATCTGGATAACTGATCTTTTCAACCTGCTAATATAGTCTAAAGAATTGTATGCAAGTTTTAAAAAGCTATAGAATACAAGAAAGGAAACGTTATTAATCTATTTTCCAATACTACACAATTTTATATATTAAAAGCATTTACTTTTTTAAGTGGAATTAATACACTATTTTCTTAATGACTGGCTTTAATGTGTTAATATCTCACTATTTAAACTGCATCTATGTATAGATGCACATGTAAAGAAAATAGGATAATGAAAAAATACATAATATATTAAACTCAATTGCACACACAGAAATAACCAAACAACATTTTAGACGGAAGGCCTTCACGAGATAGTTCTTTTTCCTTCCCCCTCATTTTCACACTGTCTGTTCTTGTCTAATTATATATAGTATATACCAAAAGTTAGATACACAAAAAAGTGTTTTTTATGGAAGAAATAAATGTCTTTTGAAAAATGGAAATGCATAAAGCAGAGGGATACAATATACAAATAAATTGATTAGATGTAAATAAATTGAATTTAGTTTTTAAAATACTCTCAAATATAAACACATATTAGCTAATTGCAGTGTTTATTATACATGCACATATACATGCATATATACATATATGTATAATGTTTGTGCCATGTATTTGGTATGTGTATATATGTGTGTGTGAGTATGTGTGTGTGAAGGTATTTTAAAAATACAGCATGACTGGTGTGCTTTAAGATAAATGCAATGCATTGTGATAAAATGAGAGAAGATAGCTCTTTATTTAAATTGTTTATAATCTAGTTAAATTAATAAATAAGACTTATAATATGATGTGACATGATGTGGAAGAAAATTGAGTTTGGTTCCTAAAAGTACAAATGCATGCAGCCAATATGGAAAGCAATATGGAGAATCCTTGGAAAACTGGGAAAGGAACCAACATTTGACTCAGCTATCTCACTCTTCGATCTATACCCAAAGGACTTAAAAACAGCATACTATAGGGACACAGCCACATCAATGTTTATAGCAGCACAATTCACAATAGCTAAACTGTGCGATCAACCTAGATGCCTTTCAGTAGATGAATGGTTAAAGAAAATGTGCTATATATACACAATGGGATATTATTCAGTCTTAAAAGAGAATAAAATCATGGCATTTTCATGTAAAAGGATGGAGATGGAGAATATAATGCTAAGTGAAATTAGCCACTCCCTAAAACCCAAATGCCAAATGTTTTCTCTGATTTAAGGATGCTGATTCATAATAGAGTTGTGGGGGGACATTGGGAAAATTAGATGAACTCTAGATAAGGTAAAGGGGAGGGAGGGGAAAGGGGGGCCATGGGGGTAGGAAAGATGGTGGAATGAGATGGTCATCATTACCCTAAGTACATGTATAAAAACACAAATGGTGTGACTCTACTTTGTGTACAGCCAGAGATATGAAAAACTGCGCTCTATATATGTAATATGAATTGTAATGTATTCTGCTGTCATATATAACAAATTAAAATTTTAAAAAGGAAAAATTATGATATATACAGACACTATAAAAATGAACAACTTTGACAATAAAAAATGAACTACTGATCTACACACCAAAAAAAAGTACAAATCCATATAATAAATTTTAGGTAATTTAATTCCCTATGACTTGGAAAAAGATCTGTTAATGAGGGGGAAGGGGACAGACAGACATTTGAGGAAAGTTTGATCTACATCTTAGAAGGAATATTTTGCCAGTTTTAAGACATAAGCATAATCTCATAGAAGTTCATGAGCAAGAAAATATCATGCTAGAAAGACATCTTTAACATCATGCACAATACTCAAAATGATTTTGCAGTTACTACTGAGATAGCCTGGGAAAAATTGGGCTTCTTACCCACTTCATAGATTACCAATGAATGAAAGGCATTGTTTGGCAGAAATAACTATAAAGTGGAATTGACTACAGACAACTGAGGTGTAGGGAACTCAGAATGCATTCTTTTTCAAAACTAATTCACTGGAGGTGTTGGAAACACATAGTAGCAGTAAGAACACAAAGTTTTGGAGTGGGGATATGTAGAAAGAAAGAAGAAAGGAGGTAGGTGCAATAGGCAATAAAGTTCAGATTTAAATACATTTATATAGTGAAGATAGTTTATGTAATAGAAGATGTTGCTTTCAAAGAATAAAGCTTAGACAAATGAGAAAAGAACCTTCCATAAGACCACAGGAACGGATGTAATATGGGGGAGATAAAGAAACTCAGTAAAGAAGACATGGAATAAATTGTTACAGGATCACATTCAATCTTTTCCATTGTTCTGTTACTTTGAGGAACTTAGCCTTCTAAAGATGAATGTTCTTGACCTGTGATAGTGAAACATTTCTAACATGCAGGATTGTCTTTAGAATTAAACATAATACAAATGCAGAGAGCTAAGCAAATGACTACCATATGCAATGTATCATAGGTACTAATTTATAAGAAGAAATGTGGCTGTGGATACAGCTAAGTGGTAGAGTGCTTGCCCAGCTTTTGCAGAGCCCTGGATTTGATTCCTAGCACCACACAAACACTCAGACAAAAGAAAAAAAATAAAAGAAGAATAAAAATACTTATTTTAAAAGAAACTCAAAACAAGAATGATTCAAGAAAGTGAAGGACACGTTGAACTGAGTAAATGCAGACCTATTGATGACTTTGTAGAACATTTTATAAAAGAGAAGCAAAATAAGCCCCACTCAATTTCAAGGGTCTTATATGATCTCTTATATGTGGAAGGTAGAGAGAGAAACATAATAAAAAAGAAAATAGAAACTTCATGAAAATAGAAGGAAGACCAATAGAGTTGAAGAAGGATCAGGGGGTGAGAAGAGAGGGAGGACTGGGAAATTAAATGAATCTGATTATGTCATAAGCATGGCATATATGTATATGTGAATATGTCACAATGAATTCTATTATTATATCTAATCATAATGCACCAATAAAAAATAAAGATGAGAAAAAAGATAGAAGCAGAAGTCAGAGAGCAAAGGATAAAAAATTAAAAAGTGATTCTTAGTGAATGTCATGGTAGAATTTATCTTTCAGATAAACTTGCAGTGAAGGAATGAATTGGATTGTGGCAAAAGTGTTGAATAATATTTTGTTTTTATTTTTTGCTACGGGAGGCAAAAGCAAGCTTACCTTTAAAATACGCATTTGAAAAGTGTTGAAAAATGCCAGCAGGAAAAGCAGTTAACTAGAGGAAATCAGCCTTATGTGATGAGACAGAAAGACAGGATTCAGCACACAGAAAGATCCAAAGCACTGAAAAAATTAAAAATGAGCTTTTATCAACAAAACAGCTAATCCAAAATGAAAAAAAAAATTATTTGAAAAGACATTTTTTTCAAAAGAAGATGCACAAATGACCAATGAGCATATAAAAATGTTCAACATCTCTAATTATTAGGGAAATGCAAATTGTAACCACTGTGAGATATCATCTCACCCCAGTTAGAATGGCAATTATCAGAAGGATGGAAAATAACAAATGCTGACAAGGATGCAGAGAAAGGGAGACTTTCACACTCTGTTGATGGGAATGTAAATTAGCATAGCTATTATGGAAAACAGTATGGAGATTCCACCAAAAACAAAAATTAGGAATGCTATATGATCCAGCATCCTCACTACTGAGAATGCATCCAAGGGAAAGAAAATCAGTATGTCAAAAAGACGTCTGCATTACCATGTTTATAGGAGCACTTGTTCATAATAGCCAAGATACGGCATTAACTTAGGTGTCCACCAGTGTTTGAATGAATGATGAATGTATGCTATCTATAAACAAGGAAATATCATTCATCCATAAATAGGAATGGAATTCTGTCATTTGTAGTCACATGGATGAGCTTGAGAGATGTTAGTGAAATAATCACAGAAAGACACGAAAAGGCAAACACTGCATGTTCTCACTCACATGGAAGCCAAGTTGGTATAGTAATAGTGACTAGAAAAGAGATCTTCAGAGACTTGGAAAAAATAGGCAGGAGGGGAGATAAAGGGAGATTACATAATTGATGCCAAACAGAATTAGATAGTAAGAATAATTTCTAGTGTTTAATGGCACAATAAAGTGACTATAGTTAAAAAAAATATAGTGTATTTTCAAATAAGACAGGACTTTAAATGTTTCCAACACAAAGAAACGTTTGAGGTGATGGAAATTCTAATTACTCAGATTTAATTATTATGCGTTTTGCATATGTATCCAAATACATAAACATATCCTATAAATATGTACAGTTATTTTGATTCAATTAACAAAATAAGCTGTGCTTCCTAGAAAATAGCTTGGACACTGGCCTCAGACAGACCTAAGCTAGATCTGTACCATTTATCACATATGTGACATCTTTAACTAGTCATTTGCTATCTCTGTTCCTAATATTTTCATCATTAAAATGGGAGGATGATATTATATCCATGGTTGTTTTAAGCATTACAAAACTAGGTTTTTAATAAATGTTACTTTCTTCCTTTCCTAATCTTAAAGAGAAGTAGAATAATGTGATAAATATGGAAAGCTGAGAAATAGCCTTCAACTTCTAGTAAAGGTTAAGTTTGGATGTGTTAGGAAATTAGGAAGTTCTCTGGGGAGCTTTTTGGAGTCTGGGGTAGGGGCACAAAAAAGAGATGAATAAAAAAATCACTTAGATCTCTCAGGTTTCAGTTGAAATTGAAAAACTTGAGAGTTCCTTGAGATAGTGGCTTACTAAGTACAATACTGGGTTCTATTTTACTAACACAATCTTTATAATTCTAAATAGATATCTAATTCTCTTTAGAGAATATGAAGTGTAAAACATAATATGAAGTGTAAAACCCAGGGGTAGACTAGACCTGGAATAGACCTGCTCAAAGAATATGTAACCTATAATATATTGCTTTCTGTGAGCTGTTATGGACAGACCCTCCAATAACCCTGAGGGATCCAAGTTTTCTTTCAGATCATGAGTTTTGCATCATTCATCATTTCTCTGAAGAGCACTGTGGCATCTCCCTGACCAGTGAGTCACTTATTCACTTATAGCTAGTTGACAGCATTTTGTGCCTGAACTTGAAGAATGAATGTTACTCAGGAAGAAAAGATGACTATTATTTTCCTTCTTTAATCCTTAAAAAGAACTGAGCTAACCAGAGAACAAATATTATTTAGGCATCTGTAAGTGTATGTGAGATGAAGTTTCCCCATTTTAATGAGAAGATGTAGCACTCACCACAAAGACAAGGTTTGCTCCTAGGCTGCTTATGCCCCCAAATTGTTTCATTAATATTAACCGAGGTTAGCAAATCTCCTCGGGCAAGCATATGCTGCAACACATAGACTAGAAGTATATAATTCACATGGTCTCCAAACTTATCTTTAGAAGTTAGAGGAATAATGGAGAAAGAAAAATACTGTTTGGCAGGTAAGTGAAAGACTTTTCTGCCACTGGGAAAATGTTACTTTTTTTCAGAGAAAAAGTGTTGCCTTATTTACAATTGTGTAACAGCGACACAGAATAAAATTTGTAGCATACATTTTTGCCCTGGGGCTTTATTTTTTGAAGGTAAGCATTTCAATATATGACATTACTTAGTAAGAAAATACAAATTTTTATTTTAATTTTATTTAATATGTTCTATTTAAATATTCATGATTTTAAAACAAAAGCAATGTTCAGCTATTTGCTGTGAACTTGCTGACACTGTGCTACCAATAGTCATATAGAGGATTTATTTTATATTTTATTTAACTGTTTAATAAAAATTATATGGATTGGGTAAAATTAATTAATGTGTTTTAAGTGTAAAAATATTTAGTATAGGTAAAGCAAATTAAATTTCTTAACTAAAAATTCAGTAGGGCCAGCCATGCTTTCCCACACTGTAATTTTAGTGACTCCAGAGGCTGAGGCAGGAGAATTGCAAGTTTGAAGCCAAGGCCAAAGCCAATGCCATAAGCAACTTAACAAGACTTTGTCTCAAATATAAAAATTTAAAAGGCTGAGGATATAGATCAGTGGTAAAGAGCCCCTGGCTTTAAGCCACAGTTCCAAAAAAAAAAGGAAAAAAAAGTCAGTGAAACATAAGGAAGAATTTAAATTCATGGTCTTAACTTATATTGTATAGCAGATACAGTGTTTGTGGCAAATACATATTAACATTTTTTTATGAAATACTTGGAAACTCCTGTATTATAGTCTTGCATGCTATTGTATGAAATACTGTCCAGTTGCTAATTCTTAAATTTTATTTTCTCCAAGATGATTTAACTTTTTGAAGTGGCAGGTAAAGCAGACATATCATCAAAATGAGCATCTTGCATGTTTTGGAAAGGTAAATATAGAATCTATTTAAAGAAAAGAATTAAAAGTATCTGGTATATTAAGTTTTAGTGCTTTGGAATTGTTCCATTAAATTAGAAAGAAGGTAAAAAATAAGCTTGCATTAATTAAGGTAGCTACATTTTTAAGAAATTAAATTTAGATTTGTATTTGTCTTCTCTAAACAAAAGTTGGTATCACTTTATGATTATAGATCAGATCGAGTGCTAATTCTCACAGTCATATCTTTCCTAGAATGTAATTTTATTATTTCTTTCACACATTAATATATATATATGTGTGTGTATATATACCTTGTGTTTATATGAATTTATACTTTTATGTATGTGTTCATGCATACATACATGTATCTTCTAGTCTACAGTATACAGAGAGAGTTCCAAGTGCAAGAGCACTTGGAGCTTCAGACAGAAGCCTGAGATAATGATGTGTCATGCAAAAATAAAACACAAAATCTGTTCCCATATTTGTACGTTAATAAGTCCATAAATGATGGTATCAGAGATGATTAAAAAATGAGGGCTGACTCACACAAACTGAAAGCATATGAATTAATGTACTGGCGGTATATTATTATTTCACAATGAAATTGATATTCATCTTGATTTCAAGAATTGGGATATTTATGATAATATTCCAATGTTTTCTTTCACCTGAAGACTTCATAGGGAAATTAAATTACTAGTAGTTTTATTAAAATTTAATAAAAATTGATCAATACCAAATATTTGTAGGTAACAGGGAAAGTTTAAAATTTGAGCAAATTAATGAGATTAGTTTAATGAAGGATAGTTTTGTGTATTTAACAAATATTGATTAAACTCCTACTATGTTCAAATAACTTATATTTTTATATTGATTACCTTCCTTCAGAATATTGAATTCTTTGATTTTTGGTTTTGGGTTGTTTTTCTTTTTTTTTTTTTCACATTGTTTTACATTCTCATTGTGCATTTCTGGACCTGGAGTGCTAATAGCTTTAGATTTTATCTGGGAATACCTCTACTTTGAAGCTATTATCTCCAGAATTAGAAATTGTTATTAAATGTGTGTTTGGGATGTGATAGACTGGGTGGGTAGGAGTGTGTGGGTTTTGAGGTACTGAGGATTCAATCCAGGACTTTGCATGTATTAGACAAGCACTTTACCACAAAGCTACATTCTTAGCCTGTTTTCATTTTATTTCGAGACACGGTCTTGTTAAGTTTCCCAGGCTGGCCTTGAACTTGTGATCCTCCTGTATCAGCTTCTCAAGTAACTGGGTTAACAGAAATGCACTGTCCCCAGCTAAAGTGGCCATTTTTCCCCTAAGTATGTTTGTAATATGATTTTACCCTAAATATAATGTGTAATATTTCCCCCCTCAAATCTTTCTTTCTTTTAATTTTATATGGTACTTTATCTATTTATTGAGCCAGGGTTTCTCTATCTTGCACAGGTTTCTCTTGAACTCCTAGTCTCAAGTGACACAAGCCACTGCACCTGGTTCCTTCCCTCATATCTTAAAACTTGTCCTCTCTCATTTCAGCCAAAAATGCAGGGTTAATCTTTTCAAAAACATGATGCCATGGTGACATATCTTTACTGCTAGTGAATGTGTGTATCTCTTTCTATTTCCACAGTGAGACAAACTTAACACTTTCTTCCAAGTAAATGAAGCATACTTTTCAGGGTTTATGTGTATAACAAGTGATTTGTAAAGATGACCTAGTTTACATATTGTTATATTGTATATCTTCATTTAGGTATGATCTAATGATCTTTGAGCACAATTAGAGAATTATATCTTAGAAAGTTTACCATAGCAGGTTTTTTTGTTGTTGTTGTAGTTTTTGTTGTTTTTTCTTTTGCACAGAGAAAAAGAAATCTAAATTCTCTGTAGCTCCCTATTTGGTAATATTTTAAATATATGACATCATTTTTAAGAGGGTTGTACATTCTATGATTAGATAATCTATTGATTGCATCATGTTATCTTGCCTTAACACAGTAATTTATTACTTAGCAATATATAAAACAATTCATTCTTGTGCAAAAATGATCATATTAAAAAAAGCTCAAATGGTTGGAATTATATGGACACAGTCTGTACCCTGGAAAGTTAGGACTGTGTGCATTGCCTTCTTGGTTGGACGAGAGGTTCTGTGGATTAGCACAATTTAGGTAAAATATAGAGATTATAATCTCTGAGGGAGTCAAATGACAAATAACTCTTTTTTTGAGATTATTCACTTTAACAAATATCATTTTATTGGTTCATAATAGTTATATACAACATTAGGATTTAGTTTGTCATAATTATAAATGCATGGAGTGTAGTTTTCTCCAATTAAGTCTCCAGTACTTACTTTTGCCTTCTCCAAATAACTTTTAAGCTAAATTGAATTCAAACATATCAGTACAAAATTTTAAAAGAAAAAAAAATTAAAAAGAAATAAAGGCAGGAATTTTCCCAACTTTGAAAAAATATATAAATACACAGATTCCAAAACCCCCATTGAATCCTTCATAGGGTAAAGGTAAAGAAAACATGGCAAGGCACATTGAAGTTTGACTACTAAAATAAATAATAAAAAGCAGATCTTAAAAGTAACAAGAGGGAAAAAAGGGCATTATACACACTAGGACAATTATTTATCTTATTAGAAGCCATGGAGGTTAGAAAACAGAATAACAATATCTTGAAAATATGAAAAAAATATAAAAATCCATCAGTAATGAATAAAAAATATTTTTTTAAAAAAGGTATATACTAATATTAGTATATTAGTATATAGTATATATTAGGACAATGAAAAAAATAATGTGAATACATAATGACTTGACAGGTTCATGAATGGTAGGTGTAGGTATTACAAGCTTAAACAACATGACAAGCACACAAGTTTGGTGTGGTGGAAAAGGCAGAGCTGCTGAGAAAGTTACATTGATCCTTCATGCTACCTATTGAAACATTACTTAATGTATTGAAATACAACTTATTTCATAGTTTTTATGAGTCAAGAGTCTTGACAGTTTACCCGGTCATTTGGGTGTTGCTCAGGACTGAGTTCTCATTTGGAGACTGAAATGGGAAAAAACACACTTCCAAGTTTACTCAGGTTGTTGGCAATATTCATTTTCTTGCAGCTGTAGGACAATTGCAGCTGGTTTCTTCAAAGGCACAGGGATAAAAAAAAATAATTTAGACAGAGTATTATAATTAGGTAGCTCCTATTTATCATAAAATAATCAGAGAAATGATATCCTACCAACTTTATCATATTCTATTGATTAGAAGGAATCACTGATTCTGCCATCACTCAAAAACAGGGGATTAAACAAGGGTGGGGTGATAAGAATAGCTGGAGCCCCCCAAAGTCTGTCTGCCTGAGAGAGCATGCAGAATGTTTGATTATATAAAGAAATGATTACAGAAGGGAAAATATGGAGCTATGCTAGCAAGAGCAAAACATTTTTATCTTTATTTTTAAGAAGACTGTAATGTTTTTGACAGGAAATTGGCATTCTCTGATTTTCCTTTCAAAAAAAAAAACCACTTTGGATATGTAAGTGATCATCGGACAACTACTTTATCTCTTCCCTACAGTATGATGAGGAAAACAATTCCTAATTAAATTATAGGAATGTTTATACAAAGAGAAGCATAAAGAAGTCACAGGAGTCATGAATGTTTAATATGAGTCAAAAAACCTATGCATGCACTCTTGTTTAGTTTCTACCATATCCTTATGAACTAAATACTACTATATCCTATTAAGTAGGTACTTATGGCAGAACTATTTAATTTTGCCTGGTCTATAAGGCTATTTAATAGTCATACATAGATTTGAACACAGATTTTTCCCTCTTAATCACACTTCTTCTCGTGAACCAAGTTTTAATATCCATTAGCTTGCTCTAGTTTCTGAATTCAATGTTTCTATCTCCTCCAAGCTAATAAATAAAGAATGTTTTCTGAGAAATATTGAACTGCCTTGAGTTATAACTGTATAACTGTATCTAAACTTTCTTCAAATTGTATTGGAATTTAAAGAGCTAATAAATTGTAAACTTCTATGTTATTGTGCCTACTTCAGAGTGTCTTGCAACTACAAAAATCTGATTAACGTAGATTGATAGGAACTTACTGAAAATCTACCTTATATAATATTAGCAATATTCAGGTATTTGTTTTATTTAACCATAAAATATATATGGGAATAAGACTTTATTCTCATTTTTATATTCAATCACTTGACAAAGAAAGGGAATTTAGAAATTTTGTTTCATGATACCATTTAGAGGTATTTTAAATATTTTTATTATTGTCACTAGCATGTTAAATAATATAGTTTTAAATATCTATGAGAAATGTTTGACTATTTGGACTTATTTTTTCATTAACAAAAATATTTACACATGTGTATATATTTATTACAGTCACTTTTGAAGAAAATGGTGAATATGATTATCTTCCAGGCCACAAATAACTGGTAGCATAATCATTATAGTAAAAAAAAAAACCTAATATTTAATAAAGTTTTATTAGGAACAAATATTGTGCTAATCTTGTTGCACTTGATATTCAAATCTCATGATCATCACTGGAGCCAGTTACTGTTGTTACTAATTTGTTTATTTAAGTCAACATGGACTAATGTCAAGTAAGAATTTGAATTAAAACATAATTCCTAGGTTTGGTAAGCACTATCTATGCTACACATACAATACTTAAGATTCATCAGTAACAGTGTAAAGAAATGGTGTTTTCCATAATTTCTTTTTGATTTAGGGCTTTAATCTGTTTGAGAAAATCATAATTAGGAGCTCTGAATAGTCCACTAGGAACAGGTCAAAGATGCCTGCTGTGTCTATCACTACTGTCTCTTCCCATAGTAGCATATAGTGTTCACCACCAAGTCATGGAAACTTAATCTAACTGAGGCAGGACTGAATCTTTAACTTCTTTTCATTACAATGGAGTTTCAATCACTATACCAGATCAGATATTCATAAATGCAAAAGAACACATGTGCCATCCTTGAACTAATCTGTAACTAATCATACCCCCTCAGCATCAATAAAATGCCATTAAAATCAGGGAAACTGATAAAAATCACAGCAATATCCAAAAACTCCTCTGTGTGAATGGTAGACTTAGTAGGAGATGCAGGACCAGTGTCTTCCCCAAGTCTCTTATTCTAATTTTCTCTAACACATGTATAAAGAATTGGATATTAATGATACAAGTGATAGAAAGCAACCCAATTTGCTTCCAGCTATGGTACTGAAGCAAAATGGCTTGACTATTTTTGAAAGAAGGCATAAAACAATCTCTAAGCAATTTAATCTACATTTTTAAAACTGGGGGAAATAACACTTGAAAAGTTCAATTCATAATTGAGCTCCTAATGCACAAAAATCACTTTAAAAAATAGTTGTAGTTGGACACAATACCTTTATTTATTCATTTTTATGTGGTGCTAAAGATTGAACCCAGAGCCTCACATGTGCTAGGTGAGCGCTCTACCGCTGAGTCACAACCCCAGCCCACAAAAATCACTTTTGCATACATTCATCCTTTTGTTTTCTTTAATACTCAAAATATTTCTAGCATGAATGCTACCAGCAATTTTCTAAAATATTAACAAAATTTACATTTAATAGCTTGAGTATCTTTATTTATTTTTAGTTTAGGAAATGGATATCATATCTTAAAATTTAAAAATTAAATTACAAATAAAAATTTTTCTCTAATTGTTTTTACTCAACAAATATTTATTGAGGTCTCACTGAATCCCAAAGTCCTTACAATAGACAGTTTAAAAGCATAAAAATTAATTTAAATCATTAAAATATGTTAATCAATCCTTCTATGTTTGGTGTGCACCTCATAATTGAATGCTGTTGTTTTCTTCTGACCTCAGTTAAGCAGTGTGTCAGGAAGTCGTTGGATTTCTGTGTAATATTTAGTTGTACCAGTTTCAGAGGCAGATGAATATATGTATAAATGAGAAGTCTGAAAATGTTTTTCTCCATCCAATGCAAGGGATGAGAAATACCAATAAGTTTTAATCAACAAAACAGATCGCTTTTCTTTGGATGGCAAATTGCTATCTAAAGGAATAATTTGCATTCCCAATATTTTATTTTATTTGTAACTTTGAGGTCAAGAAATCTTTCTAGTCAAAGAACTTACTACATACAGATGTCATTGCTTAGTGCCATGTGCCCTCATGTGCTTGGCTTATGAAGTGCATGACTTGAAGTTGTCCAATCAAATGCATTACCTCAGCTTACGTTCATATACAGAGCATTCAAAATTTCAATACAATTGTATTTCCTGATGTGCAGAGTGTGTAGCTTTATAGATATGGGAAAGAAATTTATATATGTGTGTGTGCATACATATACACAAAGATAATTTCATATATGTGTATAATGTATACACACATACTCCAGGCAAAGTTCACAGTGTTTCAGATAAAATAACACACAGGTAAATCATAAAAATTGTATTTGGAAATATTCATCATTGAGAACTGCTATCTGGAGGCAAGTGATCTTACCATTGGTTTCTGTTTCTATAGTTATGTTGTGTAATTGAACACCTTGATTTTACAGATTCAATCTTTTATTTGATTTCTACTAGTCCACAGAACATGATAAAAAAGTATAGAAATCACTGTAAAGTTACTCTAATTTGATCAACATGATTGTACATGTGAAATATAGAAATATTCCTTTTCATTTGGTAGTAATCTGGTCAAAAGCTTTTGTTATCTATTGAGAACATTCATTTTCTGTCTTACATTCAAATTTCACTTAGGAAATGAATAAGTACAGTGAATTTGTACCTTCCATTTTATTATTTATTTAGAGCAAGACACAACTCAGAGTCACCCTATGTGTTCAAACTAATGGGGATGATATGATCATTAATTATTAGCCTGCCATGGTATATTAAACATATGAAACAACCATCTTCCTGGAAAAAAACTGATAATTTTAAATGATGAAGATGAAGACAATGATACTGATGATTGTGGGTAGTGGTAATAAAAACAAGAGCTGCATTTTTCAGGATGTACTATATGCCATTCACTTTATGAGCCATTTCCCTTGTGCTATCTCACTGAATCTTTACAACAAAGAAACATGTAATATTGCAGATGAAAAATCTGGCTCAGAGGTGTTAGCAGAGAATCCTTGAGATGAAACCTTGCTGAGATCAATACTGCAAGTGTGTCTAACTCCAGAAGTTTAAAATTATACTAATTTCAAAATGAATTTTTATCAATAGCTATATCACATCTTGTGAAATAGAAAATGATCATTATCACGGAATGCTTCTTTGTAACAAAAACTTTCCTGTGATGGAACTATCTACAGCCAATTTGCATGTGAGCAGGTTGTATCTTTTTTTTTTTTTTTTTTTTTTTTTTTTTAGAGAGAGAGAGAGAGAGAGAGAGAGAGAGAGAGAGAATTTTTGCCGGCTGTATCTTATATGTGAAGATAATGTTTTTCTTAATCCAGATTTCATAAAGTAAAAGAGGGACTATGTTTTAAGAGCATATACTTAGTTGGGTTTGAATCTTGCAATTCACTAATTTTTAACAGTGAGTTATTAGATCAGTTTTGTACTCAGCTACACTATAGTCTGTTGAAATCCAGTTATTCATAAAATTTAGTTTATAAATTTTCTTAATTATTTAGTGAGAAGCATTAAACATGTTAGAGCTAGAAAAATTGTCAGTATTAAAAAATAAACTATTTTTTAAAATTTATTTTTAGTATTTTTCCCCATCAGTAGACATTGGATGGATATTCATTTGTAACCAGCTTGCTGATGTTTTTTCTTCTCCATCCCAAGACTTTGCTCACACCACTCAATAGCTAGAGGCTAGCATTAGAATAATGAAATAAAGAAACAAATCAATATTACTTTATATCAAACAGAATAAAAAGACCAATTGTCTGCCCTTATTGGCACATACAAGAGAATAAAATAAAAGGAAGACCAATATTTGGATATGTTTGGGTTTTTACACCATGAATTCTTAACAATGACATTTAAAATTCAATGAAAATAATGGAGAATAGTTATTAGCTATCACAACTACTTAGAAAATGCAGATAATCTGCTTTTCTGATTCAAAAATTAATATAAGAACAGGGAAAACTTAATCAAAGCCTAATCATATGAATTATTCTTAACAGAACAGGAAGGAAGAGCATGAGGAAAAGACTAACAGTAAACAAAGACGAATGGGGGGAGAGAAAGAGAGAGAGAAGGGAAAGTATATGGAAATGGTAGGAGACCTTCAATGATACACAAAATTATAAGAGGTTATGAGGGGCAAGGGGGAGGGGGGAAAAAGGGGAGAGAATTGAACAACAGCAGAGGAGGTAGAGAGGGAAGATGGGAGGGGAGAGGAGGGGAGGGGGGATAGTAGGGGATAGGAAAAGTAGCAGAATACAACAGTCACTAATATGCCATTATGTAATAATGTGAGTATGTAACAGTTGTGATTCTGCATTCTGCACTCTGTATTTGGGGTAAAAATGGGAGTTCAAAACCAAATTGAGTCTAATGTATGAAAGATGATATATCATGAGCTCTGTAATGTTTTGAACAATCAATAAAAAAAATAAAAATTAAAATTAAAAAAACTAATTACCCTTCCAAAGTCATGTATTCTCTAATATTAAAAAATGCAGTTTTCAATAAAAATAAAACTTCGTTATGAACCAAAAAATTAATACCCCATTGCTGACAAAAAGTTAAATATTCCTACAACAGGAATGATCCAGGTCCTGAAATAACCAAACCCCTCAATGTTTTCCTACAATCCTTATTTAATTTCTGTAGACATTCTGCAAATTTTCAACTCTTGTCTCACTCAAGTTACTATCCAAATTTAGCCAAAGAACCTAAACCAGTACAATTGTTCTCTCCAAAAATTATAAGATATCTCAGAATAACAAAATTTCATATATAATAAGTATAACTTTACTAGGAAAAAACATCATATTTTTCAAAGTTATTTACAAACATTATGTTTATAAAGAATCATTTTTAAATGACCATATTTTTAATGATGACTTAATAGCTGAAAATGTTCCTTCATTTTACTCCTTCAAAATTATTTTTTAATTACTGTCTACTATGTGCTAACATAAAATATGCATCTAACTAGTACCTAATAGTGAGCCTAGCAGTTTTATGCTCTGAATCATGACAATGAGATAATACAAGAAGATCAGTTTCAACTGTTCTCATACAAGCATATGATACACGGGAAGGATAAAGTTTCACAGATAAAAGACAGCAGGTCAACTTGAAAAAAAAAAGAAATATTTGACATTTCAAAAAGTTAAATGACTGAAGCAGGGAATAGTGAAATGTGAGGTTTTCTTAAAGATAACAAATGCTAAAATGAGAAGACCTTTAGTTCCTTTCTAGCAGCAAGGGGAAGGCATTGAAGTTCTTTTAAGCAACAACATACCATGCCAGGTACATATTTTAGTAAAATTATATTAACTTGAATATAAAGAATGAACTTGAGTCCAGAGAGAAAAGGGAAAATAAGCATTTAAAGTTGAGATATTAAGGGTCAGAGATATTGATAATCTGCATTCAATCTGCCCATGGGGATGACCGTGAATTGAGAAGTTTGATAAGTAGAATATATAGAACAAGATAAACCACTGAGTTGCTAGGCTTTAGAGGGAAGGGGCAAGAATAAAAGTTTTTTGGCCTGGAAGATATGAATGATTTTCGCCATGATTGGAAATACAGAAGGAAAGTAGTTTGCCCATAATGTTGATGATGGTTTTGATCTTGGTTTTGGTGATGGGTGAATTCAAGGATAGCCTTAAAGATGGTATCACGCCTCCCATGCAGCTTCTGTGCTGAGACACTTTCATAGACGCATATTCATAAAACCATAAGTAATTAAAAATGACTTTTCTATCTTTTTCAATATCTCTTGAAGAACTTTGTTTTGTTAGTTGCTTTTGTACTCTTTTTGTTAACTATGTTTTGAGTCTTCAAAACAAGTTCCTGGTGACCCCCAGATTCAAGTATGCCCCTACGTTCATTCATTGCTGCAAGAGCTTTAGAGAACTTTGAATACATTGATTGGTTTATTCACTCACTAAAATTAAACCTTAGGAAAGAAGACGAGATATTGCGGTATTCTCTGTGTTGGTTTCAGAGGCTGAGGGAGCCAATGGGGAAAACAATGGAACTCTTCCTTGGAACTGGCTATGATGAAAGGTGCCTGTCATGATCCTAGAATAATACATTTTCCCCCAAACCCTTTTTCTGAAGATATGAAACAATCTTCTCTGATGATACTTGATAACAATTTCAAAAAAAAAAAACAAAACACGTGCTTTTAGTGCTCAGTGTCTTCAGATATATGGGGTTTAGTTCAGGTAGTGATGAGTCTATTGATGTGTTCACTCCAGTAAACAGGTAAGGCCACCTCCTTGGGTACACCCTACTCTAAGTAGCATGAATGTCAGCATTTTAGTCTTTGCTTCTCCACATTTTAAGATGAACTCTCAGACAAACTTCAGATTTAGAAATTCACAAGTCATCTAAGCATTCACTGCAATCAGCACTTTTAGGTTTAAAGGTGATTGACAAAGACACTGCTAAACATTTCCTTACAGATGAAGTCTTACAATGGTCCTCTGCATCAGTAAACTCATCCCATTTATAGACGCATACAACAAGGGTCAAAGAATATAGTTCAGGTACTTCCAAAGCATGTGGCTTAACCTAATCATCTGAGGTGAACCAATGGGTAGCTTCAAGAATTATGCAGGATTGATTTCTGTGGCTTCCATCTGAACTGGTTTTCTTTCCCCTGCTCCTTCTTGGCCAAAACTGCCTGCTTTGCCTGGGTGGCTTTGAGAGCTCAATAAGCTTTCCTCCTTCTCAGTAGATTTTCTAGAGCCATAGGATATTTTTTTTTCTTTGCTCTTCCTCTGCTCTTTGCTGAAGAATTTTAGAAAAGACTATTAGACTATTAAATTCATTACCAAAAGACACATTTCTCAAAATCATTTTTCCCTACTTCTCCAGCATTTCTTATTGGATGGCAGTTCTGGAGGTTTTTACTAACCCTGCAAACATTCTGCTACATCCAAGCTGCAAAATTGTTCTCACTTTTACTTTCACTGCCTCTGCCTGCAGTTTTTATTATCTAGATAAACTGAGATAAATTGGTCTCTTTATTTGCTTTTAAAATTTTCTTTTCTCTCTCTTTCTTCTTTTAATTGATTCTCCACAAAAGGAACAGCATAGGATTTTAGGGTTGACATCACTTTTTTTTTTTAAACTCTTTAAAACCTTTCACCTTCATCAACGGTTACAAGAGTGATCTGTGATCAGGTGATCAAGTCAGGAGCAAAAGGCCTAGCAACAGGCTCCGGGATGGAATTGTATGGCCAATGGCTGTTATATGGCTTTTCTATCAATTTCTCTTGCCAGGTGAAACTTGGTAAAATGAAATGAGTCTCATTGGATGAAAATTCCATGACCTCCTAGTAACATCCAAGTAAGGCCAGTCATAGTTCATTGTATTTTGTTAATATGAATTCCCTGCTTTTGATAATTTGTTATAGTTGTACAAGTTTTTAGGGAAAATGCCAATTTGACACAGGAGTAGGTCTCTGTTTTTTAACTTTTTTTATTTCAAAATAATGAGTTAGAGAAAATTACAGAATCAAAATATAAATGAATCTCTGGTGAAAGAAACCATGTCAGTGTTTGCCTGAGACTGGGTAGAGAAAAGGGGAGGTCAGAAGGGACAGGAGGAAAATATTACAACTTCTGAAGTTATATAGACATATATTCATTATCTGGCTTGCATTAGTGGTTTTGGAGATAAATAAATATGCCAAAATGTCAAATTTTACATTTTTTAATATATAAAGGTTATTTTATGTTTATGTTCTATAAATAAAATTGTTTTAAAATTGTGACTAGGAATGATGTTAGAAACTATAGAGTGATTTACATCAAAAGGAACTTGAGGTAGTTATGAAATACAAACCTTTCTCAAATACTATTACTCCCCCCAATAAGATATCTAAGGTAATACACAAAAATTATATAGGGTATCTCACGCGAAGAAAGTGGGGAAAGGAGAATGTGGCAAGAGGACACACAGCAAAGAAAGCACACAAGCATAGGCTCAAGGCAAAAAGGAGTTTGTGTTTCTAGTTAAAGAAATTGAAAGAGCATCAGGTGACCTGAATTCAGGAAGCTCAGAGGTGGCATGGGAAGTAATGCAACTAAAGAAATAGCAGGAATATGTTGTGTTCCAAAAGTAAATTAATTTTTTTAAGGTTAATTCCTTAAATTCTCTGAAATGTACAAGATTTTTTTTCTTCTGGTGAATTAAAAGACATTTAAGTTATACTGTCAAGTTTGTAAAAGGTCTGTTACATTTTTTAAATCTCAAATTATGGGTAAATCTTCAATGGAAAGTGATATAATATTTCTTGAATTTCTCCTCTTTTCTCCTCTCATTTTAATGGCTATTCATGTCTTATGGCTTCTTTTAAAAATTGCAGTGTGTTCATTTGCAATAGATTTCCTTGGAATTGGGGTGTAATAAGAAGTGTGTGCCATGATTATATCCTACTCTTTTCAGAGATCCCTTCCTTCCAGTTTCGAAAGATAAAGTAGAAAATACTCTTCTCTGAAGATGCTTAGTAACCAACCTTCCAAAAAACAAAACACATGCTTCTAATGCAGTACACTTTTAGATATACTGGCTCCATTTTAGCTGGCAGATGAGTTGATTGATGTGTTCACCCCAGTAGCCAGGGTGAGTCCAGCTCATTGAGGGAAACTATTTGAAGAGAACTAAACCAGAAACACACGGAAGTCATGAGAGAAAACCTGGAGATGTTCTTTGAAAAACACAAACTTTTTAAAACAACACAGGTTTATCATTCCCATATTAATGTCATCAGTCCAGGCAGGCTAAGCTCTGACTTAATAGTCAGACACATCTTCATCATCCAACACTCATTTACTTTCTTTTATAATAGCATCCTGAATTTCTTTTGTGGAACTTTCACACTGCCATTTTAACCATGAAATCTAGATAGGATTTAAGTTCCTTCATACCATGAGCAACCCTGGGTAGTTTAAAATATTCTTCAAAAATCTTTACCTGGATCACAGAAATTGATTCATAACTGGGATTGAATACAAGTATACTTAAGAATACAAGTAAGACTCATGATACAAGTAAAGGAATTTCAAAAATGGCTAATTATGTGGGCTGGGGATGTGGCTCAAGCGGTAGGGCGCTCACCTGGCAAGTGTGGGGTGCTGCGATCCATCCTCAGAACCACATAAAATAAAGATGTCGTGTCCCCCGAAAACCTAAAAATAAATATTAAAAAAATCTCTCTCTCTCTAAAAAATAATAAAAAAAGAATGGCTAATTACATTCTAAAGAACACTTCCTTCACATACTTTTTAGGAAGATGAGCATGATGTGGGAAGTACAGTAAGACCAGACCAGACCAAAATTGTGTGTTAGGCAAGTAAAACTTGCTAATAAGGAACTTAACTTACAATTTAGTGGATAAATAAAATAAGATTTTAAAATAAGAAAATACCAATGACAAAACCTCCTTACAATTTTCCATTTGTTCAGATGGAAGGGAAAGTAACATTCAGCTTCTATAAACCTCAGGGACAAAAATTAATTTTTAGTACACAGTGTTTCACTATGAGTTACTTGTATTCTCAGAGGCCCCTGTATATGAAAGGCACTGTCTGGGACTATTGATTATCAAGAATCTGTGTGCTTTCCATATCTTCTGTATGGGCAAAATTCAAACTGCTAGCCTAGCACTAGGGAGCCAAATCATCTCAGGTCAGAGTTGTGATACTATGAGGAGAATACATAGTCAAGGACAAAAAAAAAAAATCAAGTAGAAGAAAAGAAAAGGCATCATGACTACTTTATGGCTAGTGGTTACATCTAATATTATAAATAACAAATACTACATATAAGGAAATTTTATGTAAACATAGGTATGTGTGTGTGTGTGTGTGTGTGTGTGTGTGTGTGTGTGTTTTCAGAAAGTTCTAAGACTTTATATCCATGGGTCAGACAATAACCCCACTGGTAATGCTGAAGCTAAGGCTGGCTGGAGAGGTCAGAGCAGATAAGAAAAAAAGAGAGTAAAGCCATAATAACCTCATGAGTGAGTAATTGGGGTTAAAAACACTGTTTCTTCTGCAATTCTGATTCTGAGATGGATGGTAAATAAAGACACAATGATTAGTATATGCCAATAAAGGAGACACATTCTGAGGTATTCTAAAAATTATCCTATTTAAATAAAAAATTCATCTATAGATAAATGTAAGGCAGTGTAAGTGCTTTGGTGATAACACAGCATTAGGGATGGTCAGTATGCATTATGAACATAGTTGGCATCATCAAGGAAAAGTGTTTAAGTTGATATTTTTAAGACTGAATGATTAAATAAACAAATATATAAAGTATTCATCCATGATAAATGGTGGGTAGCACATAAGGCAGACCTGTTAGTACATATACTTAATTACTTAGTTAAGAGATTAGTCTAAATCAGTCTAGTATACTTAAGTGCTTATTTAAGAAATTAGTCTGGTTTGTTGAATTTAACAAAAAAATGCCAGTATAGATGGGATATAATGAGCTAGGAAGATAGTTAATATTAGATTAATTTGGAGGTAAAGGCAATTGCAGATCATGAAGTATATTTCTTTTTTTTTTTTTTTGTAAAGCTCTGTGACATAATTAGATATCTGGTACTGTGAAGCTCTCAGCATCACTCTTCTTTTTTTTTTTTTTTATTGATTATTTATCGCATTACATAGTTCATGATATATCATCTTTCATACATTAGACTCAAATTGTGCTTTGAACTCCCATTTTCACCCCAAATACAGATTGCAGAATCACATCTGTTACATATTCGCATTTTTACATAATGCCATATTAGTGACTGTTGTATTCTGCTACCTTTCCTATCCCCTACTATCCCCCCTCCCCTCCCCTCCCCTCCCATCTTCCCTCTCTACCTCCCCTGCTGTTGTTCAATTCTCTCCCTTTTTTTTTTTTTCCCTCCCCCTTGCCCCTCATAACCTCTTATAATTTTATGTATCCTTGAAGGTCTCCTACCATTTCCATATGCTTTCCCTTCTCTCTCCGTTTCTCTCCCCCGATTCGTCTTTGTTTACTGTAGTCTTTTCCTCATGCTCTTTCTTCATGTTCTGTTCTTAGTTTTTCTCTTTATATCAAAGCAGACATTTGGCATTTGTTTTTTAGGGCTTGGCTAGCTTCGCTTAGCATAATCTGCTCTAATGCCATCCATTTCCCTGCAAATTCTATGATTTTGTCATTTCTTAGTGCTGCATAATACTCGATTGTGTATAGATGCCACATTTTTTTTATCCATTCATCAATTGAAGGGCATCTAGGTTGGTTCCACAGTCTAGCTATTGTGAATTGTGCCGCTATAATCATTGATGTGGCCGTATCCCTATAGTGCGCTCTTTTAAGGTCCTCAGGGAATAGTCCGAGAAGTGCGATAGCTGGGTCAAATGGTGGTTCCATTCCCAGCTTTCCCAGGAATCTCCATACTGCTTTCCAAATTGGCCTCACCATTTTGCAGTCCCACCAGCAGTGTACAAGTGTACCCTTTTCCCCACATCCCCGCCAACACTTGTTGTTGTTTGACTTCATAGTGGCTGCCAATCTTACTGGAGTGAGATGGTATCTTAGGGTGGTTTTGATTTGCATTTCTCTGATTGCTAGAGATGGTGAGCATTTTTTCATGTACTTGTTGATTGATTGTATGTCCTCCTCTGAGAAGTGTCTGTTGAGGTCCTTGGCCCATTTGTTAATTGGGTTATTTGTTATCTTATTGTTTAATTTTTTGAGTTCTTTGTACATTCTGGATATTAGGGCTCTATCGGAGGTGTGGGGGGTAAAGATTTGTTCCCAGGATGTAGGCTCTCTATTTACCTCTTTTATTGTTTCTCTTGCTGAGAAAAAACTTTTTAGTTTAATTAAGTCCCATTTGTTTATTCTTGTTGTTAACTCTTGGGCTATGGGTGTCCTATTGAGGAATTTGGAGCCTGACCCCACAATTTGTAGATCGTAGCCAACTTTTTCTTCTATCAGACGCAGTGTCTCTGATTTGATACCTAGCTCCCTGATCCATTTTGAGTTAATTTTTGTGGATGGCGAGAGAAAGGGATTCAATTTCATTTTGTTGCATATGGATTTCCAATTTTCCCAGCACCATTTGTTGAAAATGCTATCCTTCCTCCATTGCATGCTTTTAGCCCCTTTATCAAATATAAGATAGTTGTAACTTTGTGGATTAGTCTCTGTGTCTTCTATTCTGTACCATTGGTCTACCCACCTGTTTTGGTACCAGTACCATGCTGTTTTTGTTACTATTGCTATGTAGTACAGTTTGACCTCTGGTATCGCTATGCCTCCAGATTCACACTTCCTGCTTAGAATTGCTTTTGCTATTCTGGGTCTTTTGTTTTTCCATATGAATTTCATGATTGCTTTGTCTATTTCTACAAGAAATGCCATTGGGATTTTGATTGGCATCGCATTAAACCTGTAGAGAAGTTTGGGTAATATCGCCATTTTGACGATGTTAGTTCTGCCTATCCATGAACAGGGTACATTTTTCCATCTTCTGAGATCTTCTTCTATCTCTCTCTTTATGGTTCTGTAGTTTTCATTGTATAAATCTTTCACCTCTTTTGTTAGGTTGATTCCCAAGTATCTTATTTTCTTTGAGGATATTGTGAATGGAGTGGTTTTCCTTATTTCCATTTCCGAGGTTTTGTTGCTGATATACAGGAATGCCTTTGATTTATGCGTGTTGATTTTATACCCTGCCACTTTGCTGAATTCATTTATTAACTCTAGCAGCTTCTTTGTAGACTCTTTTGGGTCTGTTAAGTATATTATCATGTCATCCGCAAATAGCGATAGTTTAATTTCTTCTTTTCCTATTTTTATGCCTTTAATTTCTTTTGTCTGTCTAATTGCTCTGGCTAGTACTTCGAGAACTAAATTGAATAGAAGTGGTGATAGAGGGCATCCCTGTCTTGTTCCAGATTTTAGAGGGAATGCCTTCAATTTTTCTCCATTCAGAATGATGCTAGCCTGAGGCTTAGCATAGATAGCTTTTACAATGTTGAGGTAAGTTCCTGTTATCCCTAGTTTTTCTAGTATTTTGAACATAAAGGGATGCTGTACTTTGTCAAATGCTTTTTCTGCATCCATCGAGATGATCATGTGGTTCTTGTCTTTAAGTCTATTGATGTGGTGGATAGCATTTATTGATTTCCGTATATTGAACCATCCTTGCATCCCAGGAATGAATCCTACTTGATCATGGTGCACAAGTTTTCTGATATGTTTTTGTATTCGATTCGCCAGAATTTTATTGAGAATTTTTGCATCCAAGTTCATTAGAGATATTGGTCTGTAGTTTTCTTTCTTTGAAGTGTCTTTGTCTGGTTTTGGGATCAGAGTGATGTTGGCCTCATAGAATGAATTTGGAAGAGCTCCTTCTTTTTCTATTTCTTGAAATAGCTTGAAAAGTATTGGTATTAATTCTTCTTTGAAGGTTTTGTAGAACTCCGCTGTATACCCATCCGGTCCAGGGCTTTTCTTGGTTGGTAGTCTTTTGATAGCGTCTTCTATTTCTTCCTTTGTTATTGGTCTGTTTAAATTGTGTGTGTCTTCCTGTCTCAATCTGGGCAAATCATATGCCTTAAGAAATTTATCGATATCTTCATTATCTTCTATTTTATTGGAATATAGGGTTTCAAAATACTTTCTAATTATCTTCTGTATTTCTGTAGTGTCTGTTGTGATATTGCCTTTTTCATCCCGTATGTTAGTAATTTGAGTTCTCTCTCTTCTTCTTTTCGTTAGCATGGCTAAGGGCTTGTCTATCTTATTTATTTTTTCAAAGAACCAACTTTTAGTTTTATCTATCTTTTCAATGGTTTCTTTTGTTTCAATTTCGTTGATTTCTGCTCTAATTTTAATTATTTCTTGTCTTCTACTATATTTGCTGTTGTTTTGCTCTTCCTTTTCTAGGTTTTTGAGGTGTTGTGTGAGTTCATTTATCTGTTGGTTTTTTCTTTTTTTGAGGTAAGAACTCCAAGAAATGAATTTCCCTCTTAAAACTGCTTTCATTGTGTCCCATAGATTCTGGTATGTTGTGTCTGTGTTGTCATTTGACTCTAAGAATTTTTTCATCTCCTCCTTTATGTCTTCTACAACCCATTGATCATTCAATAATATATTGTTCATTTTCCATGTGATGTATGATTTTTCCTTCCTTCTTTTATCATTGATTTCCAATTTCATTCCATTATGGTCAGATATGGTGCATGGTATTATCTCCACACCCTTATAATTACTAAGAGTTGCCTTATGGCATAATATATGGTCTATCTTTGAGTAGGATCCATGTGCTGCTGAGAAGAACGTGTATCCACTTGATGATGGTTGATATATTCTATATATGTCGGTTAAGTCTAGGTTATTGATTGTGCTGTTGAGTTCTATAGTTTCTTTATTCAGCTTTTGTCTAGAGGATCTGTCTAATGGCGAGAGCGGTGTGTTGAAGTCACCCATAATTATTGTGTTGTGGTCTATTTGACTCTTGAACTTGAGGAGAGTTTGTTTTATGAACGTTGCAGCTCCATTGTTTGGTGCATACAAATTGATGATTGTTATGTCTTGTTGGTGGATGGTTCCTTTTAACAGTATATAGTGACCTTCTTTATCCTTCTTGATTAACTTAGGTTTGAAGTTGATTTTATTCGATATGAGTATGGCCACTCCTGCTTGCTTCCGAGGGCCATATGAGTGGTATGATTTTTCCCAACCTTTTACCTTCAGCCTGTGTATATCTTTTCCTATCATATGAGTCTCCTGAAGGCAGCATATTGTTGGATTTGTTTTTTTGATCCAGGTTACTAGCCTATGTCTCTTGATTGGTGAATTTAGGCCATTAACATTTAAGGTTACAATTGTGATATGATTTGTATTTCCAGTCATGCTTCTTTATTTATTTATTTTAGTTTGGCTAGTTTTGCTTTTTGGTTGTTTTCCTCCCCCTTTACTGAGATACCTCCTGCTGTTAGTTTTGGGCACTATTTATCAAATCCTCTTCTTGTAGTGTTTTGTTCAAAATGCTTTGCAGAGCTGGTTTTCTTGCTGCAAATTCTTTTAGCTTTTGTTTATCATGAAAGATTTTAATTTCATTGTCAAATTTGAAGCTCAATTTTGCTGGATATAGTATTCTTGGTTGGAATCCATTATTTTTCAGCGTTTGAAATACATTATTCCAGGATCTTCTCGCTTTCAAAGTTTGTGATGAGAAATCGGTCGTTAACCTAATTGGTTTACCCCTGAAAGTAATCTGCCTCTTTTCTCTCGTAGCTTTTAATATTCTCTCCTTGTTCTGTATGTTGGCTATCTTCATAATTATATGTCTTGGGGTTGGTCTATTATGGTTTTGAATGTTTGGGGTCCTGTAGGCTTCCAGGATTTGGCAATCCATTCCATCTTTCATCTCTGGGAAGTTTTCTAGAATTATTTCATTTAATATGTTGTCCATTCCTTTGGTTTGAAACTCTGTGCCTTCTTCTATCCCTATGACTCTCAGATTTGGTTTTTTTATGACATCCCATAACTCTTGAATAGATTGTTCGTGGGATTTAAGCATCTTTTCTGTGTTGACTATATTCTTTTCAAGTTGATAAACCTTGTCTTCATTATGTGATGTTCTGACTTCTACTTGATCAAGTCTATTTGTAATATTCTCGTTTGAGTTTTTAATTTGGCTTATAGTTTCCTGCAATTCTAGGATTATTGTTTGATTTTTTTTTAAGATCTCTATCTCCTGGTAGATCTCGTTCTTTGCCATTTGAATTTGTTTGTTTAATTCATTTTCAAAATATACTTTTATTTCTTGGACTTGCTGTCTCATGTCTTCTCTAATATTCCTTTCCATTCGAGTTAGGTATCCCCTGAGTTCTTTCCATATCCCTGTTTCTGAAGTTTCTATGTCCTCTTGTAGAATTGAGTTGTCTTGCATTGTTTGAAATCCTTTTTTCCCTTGTTTTCTCATGTTGTCCACGTTACTTTCCAGTTCTTTTTGATTGTCGTGTTTCTGCTCTCTTCTATAGATTTGTTTTGTTTCTGTATTACTCTGATGTCTCTCCTTTGTGTTGTTGAACTATGCCTGCTAACATGGGTTCTGCTGGGAAGGAATTCCGACGTCCGAGCTCCAGTGACGACACTACTCTGTTATGCCGTGCCCCAGTCTCCTTGCCGGGGTGCCCTAATGGGGGAGTGTGAGTGGACTGTCTCTGTTTGGTTTCAGCACCCGGTCGTGGCAGGCAGGCAGACTCCCGCCGCCCAGTATCTCAGGCCGTGGGCAGGTGATCCATCGCCAGCGGGAGGGCGTTCTCCTACCGCCCAGTTACCCTGGCAGTGGATGAACTGTCGCCGGCGGGCCTGCAGTTTACAGCTGCCCAGTCACGAGAGCCTTGCCTCTAGTCTCCTGTTCTCTCCTGCTAGGCTTGGGTTCTCCTGCTACACCAGATTTCCCCTCAGTGATGGTTCTCGGCAGTTCAAGCTATACTCTGGGCCTGTTTTGTTGCAATCTGTTTTGTTGCTGCAATCTGTCGGAGAGTGGCGGTGGGTACTTCAGCCCTCTAAGATGGTGGCCGCTGTTTGCCTTAGCGGAGTGTCCCTTGTGGGGGGCGGGGCCTTACCGGCTTCCTTCCCCGACTGCAATCCCGAACTCAGCCCGGGGTTCAGTGCGGGCTTGGGCTTGGCTGGTGGGATACCACCGTGTCGCAGCCACTTAATTCCCTGCTGACTGGTTAACCCCTTCTCTGCGGCGCCACGCCTTCTGTAGCCTCGGGGCAGGCCGCGCGTATCAGACAGCCTGGATCTCCGGGGTCACACCGTTGGCTTTTGGGATCCCCGGCACTCTATGGTTTTGATTTTTTCTGCTTGCCCCTCCCCCAGCGCTGGCTAGGCAGCTTTTGTTTTGTCCACTGATGGGAGGGGGGGTTGAGCGTCAGGTGCCTCTAGCTCCCCTTTAGTCTTTATGCAGGCTCACTCTGATACTGCCTCCCCCTGAAAGTCTAGGAGAGATTTTATGCGAAATCCCCCTAAGTTTGGGGGCTGGGCTGGGTCACACACACCTGTTTTGTTGCTGCAATCTGTCGGAGAGTGGCGGTGGGTACTTCAGCCCTCTAAGATGGTGGCCGCTGTTTGCCTTAGCGGAGTGTCCCTTGTGGGGAGCGGGGCCTTACCGGCTTCCTTCCCCGACTGCAATCCCGAACTCAGCCCGGGGGTCAGTGCGGGCTTGGGTTTGGCTGGTGGGATACCACCGTGTCGCAGCCACTTAATTCCCTGCTGACTGGTTAACCCCTTCTCTGCGGCGCCACGCCTTCTGTAGCCTCGGGGCAGGCCGCGCGTATCAGACAGCCTGGATCTCCGGGGTCACACCCGCATCACTCTTCTAATTCAATGTATATTTGGCTGTTCTATGTAACTTATTTTTATTTATTTATTTATTTATTTTATTATTAGTTGTTCGAAACATTACAAAGCTCTTGACATATCATATTGCATACATTTGATTCAAGCAGATTATGAACTCCCATTTTTACCCCGTAAACATACTGCAGATTCACATCGGTTACACATCCACTTTTTTACATACTGCCATACTAGTGACTGTTGTATTCTGCTGCCCTTCCTATCCTCTACTATCCCCCCTCCCCTCCCCTCCCATCTTCTCTCTCTACCCCATCTACTGTACCCATAGCACAAGAGTTAATAACAAGAATCAACAAATGGGACTTACTTAAACTAAAAAGTTTTTTCTCAGCAAGAGAAACAATAAGAGAGGTAAATAGGGAGCCTATATCCTGGGAACAAATTTTTACTCCTCACACTTCAGATAGAGCCCTAATATCCAGATTATACAAAGAACTCAAAAAATTAAACAATAAGATAACAAATAACCCAATCAACAAATGGGCTAAGGACCTGAACAGACACTTCTCAGAGGAGGACATACAATCAATCAACAAGTACATGAAAAAATGCTCACCATCTTTAGCAGTCAGAGACATGCAAATCAAAACCACCCTAAGATACCATCTCACTCCAGTAAGATTGGAAGCCATTATGAAGTCAAACAACAACAAGTGCTGGTGAGGATGTGGGGAAAAGGGTACACTTGTACATTGTTGGTGGGGCTGCAAATTGGTGCAGCCAATTTGGAAAGCAGTATGGAGATTCCTGGGAAAGCTGGGAATGGAACCACCATTTGACCCAGCTAATCCCCTTCTTGGACTATTCCCTAAAGACCTTAAAAAAGCGTACTATAGGGATACTGCTACAACGATGTTCATAGCAGCACAATTCACAATAGGTAGACTGTGGAACCAACCTAGATGCCCTTCAATAGATGAATAGATAAAAAAAAATGTGGTATTTATACAGAATGGAGTATTACTCAGCACTAAAAAATGACAAAATCATGGAATTTGCAGAGAAATGGATGGCACTAGAGCAGATTATGCTAAGTGAAGCTAGCCAATCCCTGAAAAACAAATGCCAAATGTCATCTTTGATGTAAGAGAGCAACTAACAACACAATAGCGAGGAAGAGCATGAGAAGAAGATCACCATTAAACAGGGACGAGAGGGGAGAGGGAAAGAGAGAGAGAAGGGAAATTGCATGGTTATACAAAATTATATATAAGAGGAAGTGAGGGGAAAGGGGAAAAAATATGAAATATATTTCAAACCATGAGAAAGACTTCTGATTTTATTATAAGTGAAATTGAAAAATACCATAGATAGGGAGTAATTTGTGCAAGTGTGTGTGCACATCTATTTACATACACAATTATAAATCTATATAGATGCAAGTATTCATATTTATTTATATGAATACATATAAAATCTTATTATTGCTTTAGATTATTTTTTAGTAAGGGTTGGGATATGTAATTTAGTTGCTAGAAGACCATTGAAGTTAACAGGAACTTGAATATTAGAAGAGATGATTTAATGAAATCAAAAATTTTATATACTTTATTTATTTTGAGGCAGATTCTCAATATGTTTCCCAGAATAATCAGAAACATCTAGGCTCAAGCAATCCTCCCACTTCAGTCTCCAGAGTGCTAGGACTGGAGGCACACGCTACCTTTGGATATACCATATAGTGAATGTAGAACCAATAGGTTGTACCATTGGATTTAGTGTGTAGAATATCAGGGATGACTTACAGGTTTCAGATTAGCAATTTATAGATAGTATTGTCGTTAGTTTAAATGAGAAAGATTGATGTTTAGGATTTATGGTCTGAACATGCTCAGTTTGGGATCCTCAAAGAAAGATTAAATGCCAACTCTACAGGTGAATTTGAAAGTTAAGAAATATGACAGTATCAGAGATGAGACTCCACCTAAGCCAAAAAATTGACAAATTAAAACTGAATCTTACAATCTTCAATATTTAGAGGTCAATCAGAGGAAGAGGAGCCCTAAGAATGAATAAAAATTGAGGAAAGTTAAAAATCCTAAAAGAATTTGAGATATTCATAAAAGTGAAAATTGCTCAAGAAAAGATTATATATATATATATATATATATATATATATATATATATAATTATATTATATATATAATAATTATATATTATAATAATTATATAATATATAATTGCTTATTTTTTTGTGGTTCTGAATATTGAACCCAGAACCTCACATGTGGGAGGCAAGTGCTCTGCCACTGAGCCACAACCCCAGCCCAAAATTAAATATGAAAAGAAAAAATTAACTTGTTATAGTTAGACAAGGCAGATCAACATGAAGGCTTGCATCTATCTAAAAATATTTGGATAGAATTTAATGAAATTTTCACATCTAAAGATTATAGCTGGTAAGTTTCCTGGGAGCAAACTAATTGAAAAAAATGCTTGGAAACTTTGTGAAGAACTTTAACTGTGTTAATAATATGTAATCATATATGTAGCCTCTGAGAAGGGACACTAAGAAAATATTCTGAAATGCAACAAATTTCCTACCAGTGCCATTATAACAATGTTATTTCTAAGAGAAAAAAAAAACTACTAATAACTCTACAGTTAGTCACTATAGGAATAAGCAATTAAACTGGCCCACTACTTAACTGAATGTTATACACACAATTGAAGAATTTTGACATTTTTAAAGTTATAAATATTTGTATGTCAAATGAAAATTATGTCTGAATTTACTTCTTTATATTTTCTATGTTTGAAATAAATTTGTACTAGAATGAGAATTACTGCAAAGTTAAAAATAAATCTAGTTTCAAAAAAATTTAAATTTATCACATAATATTAATAATGCTTACAGGCTTGGAATGTGGCTCACTGGTAGAGCTGGTAGAATGCTAGAGCTGCTTACCAAGCATGTGGCCCTGGATTGGATCCTCAGCACCAAAAATAATAATAATAATCAATTATATAAAATAATTTATATGATTTTGTTGAAAATCACCATTATTTCTATTTCATGTGAAAAATATATTTTTTCTTAGATTCTGGTAGATATAAAACTACTAGAATTTCAATGGTAAAATGACTTTAGTATCTAAGTGAGAAATTTATTCAGGAATGAAAATACATCTTTTGTTTTTACTTATACTTCCACTACAAGAAGCATATCTGAAATAAATAATTATATAAGTATTTAAAACTATCTATGTTAAAATTATGTCTCAATATTTTGTTAGTACACTATTTGCAAATAAATGTAAATATTCATCCAAATAAGAGTAGCTACATTCAATAAAATGTAATCCATCCATTATACAAAAAGACACTTAATATATACAGAAAGAACAGTAGTTCCCACTCTAATACTGACCTGAATAATGAAAGATCATACGTACATTTTATTCTTACTGAATACTATATGGTAAGAATATCCCAGGAAATTACTGACCTTCAAGTATATCTTTTTGTTTTTTCTGACCTTCAAATATATCTTGATGTCAGGTAATAAAATACTTTCCATTTATCAACACACTGTAATTTATATGATCATTTTTCAATTGTTGGTCAGTTAGAAGATACACATGAAGTCTCTATGCACACAGTCTCCATTAACCTTAGAGTGAAGTTGAATGGATAAAAAAAGTATTATATAAAATATTTTCCTATCATCCCTTCTCCCAAAAAGCAAAACCCACATCATTAAGCACAGAAAAAAAGAAACCACATATTTATCACTGGGAATATGAAAGGTTAGTCACATGATTCTTTCACATAAGATAAAAAGTCTCCTTAATTATGCAGAAAGACCTTGATTTTTTCATAATAAAATGCCATAATTATTGATACAATCAATAGAAATGCCTTAACATTTCAGAGAATGGGAGTCTGAGATTAATAAGCCAGTGTGGTTGACTACTGGTTGAATTCTTGTGGAATTCTCTCACCGGTTTGCAGATGGCTGCCACCTTGCATTGGACTCATGGTCCCTTCTTTGTGAAGGTACTAAGAGGGAGAACCAAGGAGAGCAAGTTCATTAATCTTTTCTTAGAAGGGCACTAATCCTGTCATGAGGTTCCTGCCCTCATGATCTAATCTAACCCCTTCCCCAAAACACTATCTATAAATGGGAATTTAAGCCTCAACATAGTAGTTTGGAGGGGACATAAGTGAGTACATAGCTGTCCTAAAGGCTACAATATTTTCTTTGTGAGATTGTCTGTCTTATGTATCAACTCTTTATTATGTATTTGTGGAATATTTCTATATTGAGCAAATAAAGGAACATATAATTAATGTTTTTAAAAATGCCATTTAAAATGTTATTATTCATTATTCAAAAAATATTACATTCAAAAAGTGATATTTAAACTGTGTAAATTTTTTGGTGAATAGTCAAATACCAGGTATGGAATAATTAGGTAATAAGTATAATTATACTTAATTATGCAGTTTTGACATTAATGCAAATATGTTTTTAATTCATGATTATGTAATATAAGGAATTAAAAAGTTTTAACTTGTTAAAATAAAAAAGTAAATTTTATTACTCTAAAGGTAGAAGCCAAAATTTGGAAATTGAGATTACTTTTTCTTAATCTCTGGACTTTAAGTATTAGTATAATTTCAGATGTAAATGAACAAATTTGATATTATGGAAAAATTTAGCAGTCTCAAAGCATGATAAAATTTATAAACATGAGATTAAAATTACTACTAGAAAATTCTAAATCCTATTTATTTTATAGGTGCATCTGAACAAAATTTTGCTTGATTCTATCTCATAGCCTGTCCCTCATTATTCAAAAAATGTTTAATTTATTTTTGAATAGGACTTAGAATCAGAAGAGGGATGGTAAATGAAGAAGGAAAATTCTGCTTGCATATTTTATGTCTAAAATCAACTGTTATATATTTACTGGGTTGCTTCTATGTATGTAAGGAAGTTAATTTCTAACCAACATACATGAAACATGTTGCAGACATAATTTTCTACTTAGGGTATCACTGGTTTGTAAATAAGCTTCAGATTTTGAGATCTTGCTCTGCATAGCTCTTTTAGTACATGTCTGCATTCCCTTGTTTGTAGCTGCTCAGGCTTTTCCAAGAACTAAAGTCCACATAGGTAATCAGATGGGTTTCCAAAAAATCTAATTCTCACAATGGTCCTTCCCACTGGTGATCCAGAACCTACTACATCAATGAGAAGTTTTCATTGAAACCCCCTTAAACCAGCTTCAACTGTGAAGATTTCCTGTTGTATAGGGATTGGCAGGCTCTAAAAAGACTTCAAAGAGAGATGACAGAACAGCACACAGTTTAAATCCGTCATGATCTTAATTCAAGTACACATAGATGTATCATTCTATGCTGCAGTCTGGCTGGGCACAAAATCACGAGCCACTCAAGCAGGAACAAACTTTATTTCTGAACTCCACCAGCACACTCCACACATGCTCCCAGGGAAATAATACCGAACCATGCCACGGGGCTCCTCCCGGGACACCCTCCTCCAACAGGAAATCCCTCCTCCGGAATTCCCTCCTACCGCACTTCCCCAACCAATGGGAACTCTCCTGGAGTACCAGAGCTCCAAAGTAGCAGGCCTAGGCAGACAGCAGGGGTCTAATCTCCAATTGAATGCGCATTTTAACATAATCATTATCATCTCAATGGCTTGCTGGGGTCACTTTTCAACCAAAAATGCCATGCGTCATTCCTACTTGGCTATGGCTCTCAGCAATTCTAGAAACACAAGGAAACAGACCACTTAGAGCTTGAATAATAGAGCAGAACCCAATAAAATAAAACTGCTTTAAAATTTTCCTTTAAAGATATTTCAGAGTTGTAGAAAATCATACAAATGCTTACGTACATGTATCCTAACACTTGGGAGTAGTGGAAATGTCACAGGATATGAGTGAAATAAGTCATACACCAATTAGTAAGGGTTTTAAAGAAACAGTTTCATGAGTGAGAATTGGAAGCTTTTATATTTTATCTCTATCTCAGAGTACAATCTGGATTCATTAAATATTACTGATATCATGACCACATCTGACTTTTCATTTTGTTCCACCATAATTTCCATTAAAGTGAGAGACAGCTGGTAATCATTGGAATTCAATATGTTCGAGCAATGTAATTTTATGAAATTTAACCTTTCAGAGCTATGGTTTCCTCAACTGTAAAAGAAAATAGCAATGATTATTTTGTAAATTGTTATAAAAATTAACATAATAAAATTATTACTATTAGGGCTGGGGCTGTAGCTCAGTGGCAGAGCATTTGCCTACCACTTGTGAGGCACTGGGTTTGATCCTCAGCACCACATAAAATACACAAATAAAATAAAGGCATGTGTTTATTTCTATAAAAATAAGAAATTGACTAAATTGTTAAATTAACCTTTTTAAATTAAATAAATTTATATACATTCCATACCATATTCTCTCCTCAAAAATAGTTGTAGTATAAAATAAATAAAATATAAATGTTTTAATATAATGTGCTCTTTTCTATTAAGGAGGCTATCTTTTAACATTATTTATTGCCCTTAAAATTTCTAATGCCTTAAAAGAGCAAAGTATTACATTGTGAACAGTTTATTTCGTATAATAATATTTACAAAATTATAATTATTGAACTATCTTGTGTCATTTGGAGAAAAACGTGGAACATTTTGATTTCAACCTCTGCCTTAAAGAATTATTCTTTTTTTTGGTAACTTTCAGTGTAAAAAGGAGCCAAGAACTAGCTGATAACATAGATAGTACATGTATGCTTCTAGCTGAAGTTTTTATTCCTAGAGTTTGAAAAGTAATATATTAAGCATCTATAAATTAAGAGTTATGAACAGGTAGGATGGAATAAATTTTTTTTTCACTCTATTTTCTATCTTGGACCTTACAAAACTCAGTTGTAGTGATATTCCCAAATTCATGTGGGTTTAAGAATTAACTCAAGAAAATACCTGTGTCTCAAAGATACTGAAGTATAGGGAGAGAAAATTTTCAGGGTGACAGGATCTCCATTCCATCTGTACGCAAGGATACCAGAAGGCACTGAGACCAGATGAAATAGTTTGTTATCTCCAAATGTGCAGAATGATTGCCCCGTTGGGCTTTTCAGACTGTTGAAAAGACTAGTGCAACCTAACTGCCTCCTCCATAAAACAGCCTCCTCATTTGAGTGCTCTGTGAAAACCAGAGGGACATGATCTCCTTTTGGTATCCAAACATCCTTTTCTAGCAATAGCCCTTCAGTGTTTTCAATTCCAGTTGAAATGAAAACTGATCACATGTGAGAAGCATCAAATAGGAGAATACCATATGTGAATTGATAACATATTTCACACTCTAAGCTTTGTATAATTTAATGATAATTATCAAGAAAAATCACACTAAAAGTATTTACAATCTCATTTAACCTTTGTAAATTATCTAACAGACACAAAGCCTTATGTGATATCAGAGAAAGGTAAAAACAGTATATTTAAACATGTTACTTTAATATTATAATTACAATCCACTGCTGCTGGTAGGCACTGGGATTTATTTAATTATCCACTGAGAAATAAAAATTTAGTGAAAGTTAATGTGAATTTTAAAAATTCTTCTGTGTAAATATTTTTTCCATCTTTAGGAATTACTGATTATACTAAAAGTATAATGATGGACCATGTGTATAGCTCAGTGGTAGAACACCTGCTAGGATGCAAGAGGGCCTATGTTTGATGCCCAGTACTGGAAAAAAATTATATATATATAGATATAGGTGTGTGTGTGTGTTCTTATATATTTATATAAGAACACACACACACACAAACATGTTTTTTTTAATTTCTCTACGAATTTTCAAACTAATAGTCCATCTAAAATATATGTATTAAGATATATATATATATATATACACACACACACACACACACACACACACACACACACACTCATTTATATACCTGTATTATGCATATATATGATGTCAACTACTAATACCATCATAGTTACATTAATTTAATGTGGATATTTTTTAATGAGGGTTAATATATTTTAATAATTATGTACATTCTTCCTATGTACCACTTGATTATATTAGAAGACGAAGGAAGAAATCATAAAAAATATTCTCTGGATTTCTGCAGTGAAAATATTATTTATTTTAATATGTTTCTTATAATTTGGAATAGTCTATTATTTATAATGTGATACATTCTTTCAGAATTCAAAGTAAAAACACTGAACATGAGGAATCTATTTTTTATTTAATACATGAATTCAAATTAATAAAACTAATATTGTTCTGTGAATATGCTTAGTTTCACAAAATGTCCAAATGCTAACATGCTTAAATCTGATAAAACATAAAATTTCATCATTTTTCCACTGAGCACATTTTGGAGAGCAGAAATTGGAGACAAGTCCAAATCAAGGTAATCATTTGTTGCCTGTAGTCTGTAAGAATAGATGAAAAAGAACTCTAGTGCCCAGCGTTTTGCTAGCTTCTGCATGTTGTTCTCTACAATATTTTAATAAAACAAGCGTGAGATTGACCACGTGCTCTTCATCTAATTTTCAAATTTGAGGCTTCAGAGACCAAATAAGCACCAGTGGCAGCATCAGTAGTGAATACATCCTCCCAATGAGCCCTATAGTTTAGTAAATTACCAACACAGTTCTCTGTAACAATGCTGTAAAATTAGCTGAGAAACAGGAGATACCAAGAGTAGGTCATTCTAGTATTTGACAGGGAACCTTCGTACAACTATGTATGTCATGGGATTCCCTGCATTAGGTAAGTGTCCCGCCCCCACCCCATCTATGTTTGATTTCCTCTGGAAAGGCTGAGAGTATCCATGAGCCAATGTTTTCAGAGCCTCTTTTATGAACTCATGACTCTGATCTTTTGCTATTTCTGAGGTATTACCAAAAGACTCACCTTGGCTTTTTCTCCTAGAGTCTATTTTACTGATAGTGGATCTCTTAATTTTCAAAATATTTGCACTTTGAAAGTTGAGATTTTTCCAAATCACCTGATTATGGTTTCTTCTTATTTAAATAGTCTCCCCCTACTTATCTCTTTCATCTTGCAGTTTCCTCTAAGCATCAAAAACAAACAAACAAACAAAAATCTGAAACTTCAACATTTTGTTTGGAAATCTGCTCAGCTAAGTGTACATTTTTATCATTTATAAATTCTACTTTCCACATAAATTCAGGACACAACTGTGCTGAGATTTTGTCACTATACAACAGTGATCTTTTTCTTCCAATTTCCAATAATATGCACTTCATTTTCTCCTGAATCTTAAACAAGAGCACTTTTAACACCCATTTATTAACTATCTATGAATAATAATTTAGATATTATCTAAAGCAATATATGTTTTCTTTATAATGGTCCTCACTAGCATAATCATTAACATCCATATTTCAACTAACAATATGTTGATGGCTTTTTTTTCCTCACCCCCATTTTTCCAGCTTCTATTCTAAATCAAATTTCAAAGTCATTTCCACATTTTAGGATATTTATTACACTAACATCCCACTCTCAGGTACCAAAATTTTCATTAGTATTTCATTTCTGCCTTGACAAATTAATACAAACCAATTGGCTTGATTTATTATTAACACAAATTTATTATTTTACAGTTGAGAAGTTCAGAAATCTATCAAGAGACTCACCAGGCTAACATAAGGATTCTTGTTCTATCTAGTTAGACAATTTTACTTAGCTTTTCCAACTTCTAAAGGCTACCTGCTTTCCTGAGCCGGATCATGGCCCTCTTTATCCATCTTCAAAGTCATCAATATCAGGCCAAGATAGTTGATATTATCTCTGGTTCTTTCTCTCTCAAGGTTTTTCTACTTTTAAAGATCCTAATATTTACATTGTTCCATCCAGATAATTGGGAATAATTTCCTTATGTTAAGGTAAAATGAATAGCAATTTCAGTTTGTATTATGAACTTAATTACTTTTTGTTATGAAACTAATATATTAACATGTTTTGTGGATTACAATGTAGATGTTCAAGAGTATACATGGGGAATTAGGGTCATTATTCTGACTATTTTATCTGGAATAATTAGTTCAAGAATATTCAAATCACAAGATTCAAATCACCACAGAATTCATCAGGGACATCATAGATTTTGCCCAACTCCGTGGAAAACTTCTGGGTAGCTAGCAGAATGAGGTCTATGGAAAAATCCTTTATAAACCTTAATGGAACATCTATCATTTCCTAATATCAAGATTAGGCACCTTGTCTGGAAGTCAGTCAAATCTTTTGCTACTTGGTAAAAGTGGCCCATTGTAACAAATCCCCACCACAGTAGAATGCACTTAGATATGTAAGTCATGGCTTATTGTTTTTTACAAAAAAAATGATGTCCAGATCTATATTCTACGAGATGTGATTTCTTTTTTTTTTTTTAAAGAGAGAGTGAGAGAGAGAGAGAGAGAGAGAGAGAGAGAGAGAGAGAGAGGATTTTTAATATTTATTTATTTTTTTAGTTCTCGGCGGACACAACATCTTTGTTGGTATGTGGTGCTGAGGATCAAACCCGGGCCGCACGCATGCCAGGCGAGCGCGCTACCGCTTGAGCCACATCCCCAGCCCGAGATGTGATTTCTATAAGAATTAATTATCAATAGCCTAACTGCCTGATATTAATGACTATAAATGACATAAATCCAACTTAATTTAGGAAATTCAATTTTCTTTTTAACAGGGACCAAACATGTGGATATTATTGGCTTACACATTTGGTAAAGCTTTAACTGGAAGTATACCAATGTGTTATGTAAGTAACAGCATAATCCTCATAATCATTTATGAACTGATTCGATTTTATTTAAATGCACATACGTGCATATTTTTCCATCCTCAGTACTTTATGAAATACATGAAAAGACTAATGCAGTTACAGTTATTATGGTGTTTCATGATGAGGAAGCATATCTCCTTCACATAACATTAGAGACATACAAAGCTGAGAATCTCTGATTTTAAAATGCAAAACTTCTTTATCTCTCATTTAGGGAAAAAATATGTGGTACTATTTTGCCTGCAGTTCAAGATTTGGCTTCTTCTACTCTCACGAAATTACACTTTTCTCAGATTAAATTCTTCCACACAACTCTCACACAAGCATGTATATCAATCAATTCCCAATATACACTATGAAGCAAGATACATAGTTGTGCAGGAAACTCCCCCAAGAACTTTATATGGTGGTGACTGGTACTCACCAGTGCTTACTTTGTAGTAGTCATTACAGTTCCCGACAGTACATCCATGGAGAGTGTGTTTGTGTTTGTTTCTTGATTATTGTTTACCTATAAACCAAATGACACTTGAAGCAGTTGAGGTAGGAGGTAAGAAAATATGTTTCTCTGTTATTTCATTTTCTGCTTTCCTTTTCTTGACCTAAACAGAGAAGCATTCAAATCTCATATGTAAAGATGCTCTCCAAAGTCTCTCCTGGAGAATTCCCCAAAACCAAATGAAAGTAAGACACTCAAATTCTGCAAATATGGACAGTGTGTGATAAGATTGAAAATACTGTTTCTTTTTCTTTAATGTCTTTACTAATTGTCATTTTTACACATTTAGCTCAAGATCATAAGGACTTATTAAATTAATAGTGACAACTTATATTTTTGACATGCTAATCCCTTACCATAAAGGAAATTAGTTTTTTTTTTCCTAGTAGATATTATTTTTCTGAATGATGTCAGTCAAGGAAAAGAAAAAAAATGTATCTACCTACATAATTAATTTTATAATTTGGGATACCTGAAATCCATTTATAGATTGGGAGGGAACACAAGCTTTACACCATTACTGAGGAAACCACATGAATAGATGCAACTTAACAGTATATTGACATATCATTCAGAATATCATAATTTTCTACTTATCTGTTAATTCTTATTGTATTTACAATGATGAAAATCTTTGAAGCTAATATCAATTTCAGTTGGAAGGGATGATGATGCCTCATCAGATATTTTAACAAAAATAAATAAGTTGGGATGAGGATTTATAGCTGTCTTCTTCAGTGCCAAATATAAAAATTAAAGTTGTTTTAGATCAGCTTTACAAACTATGTGGAAATTAGTTTAAAACTTTCAGGCATTAAAAAACAGAAAACAAGAAGCAGATGGGCCTACACTTCTTTAGAGAAGAGCTGTCTGTTTCTCCTTATGATCAACAGAAAAGCAAGAAAGGAAAATGGAACAGAACACCCAAGATTTCACACGATTGCTACACATTGCCATTTATTCATTAGATAGACAAATATATTCATATTAGAACATTCACTCTTATTCAATATGTTCATACCATCATGTTTGAGAGCTTGATTTTTATATCTGATTAAATTGTTTAGCTTATACTTAAATTATTCAGGGTGAATACTGACCTACATTTTGCTGATAGTCTAAATTTTATGATATACTTATGGTAAAATCTATAGTGTAATAAATATAAGAATCACTCAAAGGCATACCCACCTTTATAAGTGTATAAGCTGCTTATAAAAATTATGAAACCCTATTTTTTCCAGTAATAACTCATTTTTAATGCTCCAACTTCCTTATTGTGGTAGAAACACCTAACTGTCTTCAATATTGATGAAAACTTTTTGGTAAAAGTATTCAATCTGAGGGAATTTGATACTTTAACTAAAGATTTTAAATTAATGAAATTGTGGAAAGAACAAAAATAATTTTTAAGATTTATTTATTCTTGATACTTCCAACATGGCTCCAATGAAGTAAATGTTGACCATGCAGGTAGTAAATGTAGATGTATGTATGTTCCACTTAGTGAAGACTTGCTCTCCATTCCCCATCACACTCACACAAACTGTAGGATGGCATGTTATTTCTCAGATCACATTCCTTCTGCATCTTTGTTCATGCTGACAGCTTATGCAATTTTCTCCATCTCATTCTGGTGTACTATCTCACCGACAAAGGACATATGTTCCTGAGACATTTATAAAACACATTAATGTCAAAAAAAATCATACTTTTCTCATCTAATTATATTACAAAAACGTTTTCTTATAGAAATGATTTTATTTCAAGCTAGAATGTTTACTTTACATTCTTATTATTTCATGTCAGAAGAATTTGATCACTACTAATACATGTCAACATACAGTATCTTTCAAGAGACTATAATTATCTCATTTGGAGGACTTATTAAATTTTCCCATATAAGTATTACAATTAATTCTCTGCAATAAACTGAATTTTTACATTTTCACAAAAGCTCTAATATTTTCTTTAATCTCTCAAATCTGTTCTCCCTCTTTCCTCTGTTTACATTGCTTTGCTCAGGAACTCACAATCCCCTTTTTGGATGGATGCAATAGCCAATAGCCGCTAACTGATTTCTAGCCTTCAACCTTATCAAGTTTCCAACTTAAGGGCTGGAGTTGTGGATCAGCGGTAGAGCACTGGTCTAGCACAGGCAAGGCCCTGAGTTCAATCCTCAGCATCACATAAAAATAAAATAAAGGTAAAAATAAAAAAGTCCCCAACTTAATATGGCTTCTGAAGTGGGTTTTTGAAACACACAAAGCACATTGATTTGATGTATTTTTTTAAGCTTTCTATGTACCCATGACAGTGTCTTCTATATTGTGTTTCACAGGATGTCAACTGAAATCCAGAGTGGAATTCCTAGGAAACATATAAAAGTTACTGATACAAATAGGTTTAGGAAGTTGTGGATACAACTGTTTTCATTATTGTATGCCTATTGGAATATTTTGAAGTTACAGACATTTTGTACATAGAACAGAACAGAATGGCATGTGGCATTTATGTTTGTAAATTCTGGGGCATAGGCAGGGAGGAACATAAATGGCTATGAACACAATTTGAAAAATGCTGAGGGCTGGGATTGTGGCTCAGTGGTAAAGCGCTCGCCTAGCACATGCGAGGCCCTGGGTTCTATCCTTAGCACCACATAAAAATAAATAAAATAAAATAAAGATATTGTGTCAAGTTACAACTAAAAAGCAAATATTATTTTTTTTAAAAAAAAAGAAAAACGCTGAGCCAATGAAACAATTTCAAACTCTCATGTGTGGCTATATGAGGACTTTAAATCTGGCTACCTCTAAAACCTGACTCTGCCTTTTGTGGTAATTCCTGGTGCACTTGCAGGGCTTCCATTGTTACCAGACCTGCTGTTATACTTGCCCATCAGACTCCATACTGGGAAAACTCCTTCCCCATTCCTTGGCATCTCCTTGGAACTCATTCTCTTTGATCCAGTGTTTCTCCCTTCTGTTCTTTTAGATCATTTGAGAAATCTCCAGATCCCTACAAATGAAGCCCTAATATCTGTTTTCATACCTGTCACTGATTCTGAAAGAATAGTTTTACTGAGAAATTTTGTACCGATTTTCCAAACAGGGTTCCCTTCAGCACTGGGCCAGCATGCTCACTGAGGTTCTATTACAGCACCTTTCACACTACAGTCAGTGTACCTGCTTGCAGGCTTTGTCACTAAATCAGAGCTATTATTATTGGAGTCTGTATTTTTGTACAATATTACTAATCTGATATAGATACAGTATTCAGTAAGTATTTACTAAATAGAAAAAAAAATGGTCTATCACTGGATTTTAAGTTCCTGTAAAGATGGGCAATTTATATATGTTTATTATTTTGTGTTAAAATAGAAAAGCAAAAAAAAATCATGCTTGCAAATAATTACTATCATCACAAACATAAGATGATTTAAAACAGGAAAATTAGAAAACATTAAAATTTTGACAATTGCATGAGTATAAATTACATCTTTTGTATTTGAAATAAGAATATAAAGAAGACAAACCTGGGAGGCCTAAATTAATAATCATAAGTGCTGAAATACTATAAATCATTTGAGCTTTGTAAAGATAGATTAAACAAAAACTCAGCAACTTGTGTAACAGTCTTTAGCATAATGAGATGAAAATCACTGTATGGAAGATTATGTATGAAATAGATGATTTCTTTTGCCAAAAGCACAGTGTATGTTTAGGGGAACAGCTAGCAACAGAAAAGGCCAGGAAAAATAATTCTCAAAGAGAAAATTGACTTTACATGTAAGCAACAAGTCTGTGGATAACTCATCAATACTTGGAGCAACACTCTTTAAAATCTACTTATAGAAAGCAATGGCAAGAAACAATAAGCATTATTTAAGTAAAAGTAAAATCCATCATACTAATTAAAATTAAGATTTCAATTCACAGATCAACAATCAAGCGGTGTGCACATAACCCAGTTCAACAATAGTGAACATTCAATTTCCATCCAAAAATCTGTTCTTTTCTTCCTCCCTTTTAGCAAAATCCTACATTTGGGGGTGGCACTGTGTTACACCTACAAATTGTTTCCATCTTCTTTAGCAGAACCAAGCTGTGGCCAATAAGATACATGTGGAAATTTTGGACCAGCCTTCTGAAAAGTTCTCTATTAGGACCTGAATTCACTTTCTGCCATTCATAGAGGCATGATGGCTGGAGCTGAAGTGACAACCAATGACAATGAGGTGGTCTTGAGGTTGGAAGACATTTGCCAAGTAAGACAGAGAGAGGTTAGATAGTCCAGGAGTTAGGGAATCATGGAGTCCTATAATCTACTCTATACTATCTACTTTGGGATGTTTTTACTTTATTTCACTAATCTCATTTTCTTCTTATGACTGCTGCTAGTAAGAAAATAGAATTCCAGATTAAATTACAATGTTGATTTTTGAATGACAATTTTCTAACAGATTCCATTTGGTTATTCTTCCCAGAAGTAAGTGCCCAAATGTCTTTTCTAAACATGTGGAAGGGGAACCTAGAGAGTTGGAAATTAGCATTGCCTGACTTTTCTGAATGACTGACATCCCAAATGGCCCTACTTTTCAAAGAAAACCCAACCAGCACTCATGAGTTGCATTGAGATATGTACAAATTTTTTCTAGTACTGAAGTAAAAGTTACCCTGTGGTAAATTAATTAGGGAGTTTCAAAATGTAGAATAACTTATTCATGGGCACATTTGTCTAAATCATTTGATATAAGAGGCATTCTTTGTGAGCCTGAAATTTGATCAAGGTGACCTAAGAATGCTTTTAGGAAGGCACAACTACATTTGACTGTAACTAAGGAAACACACATTAAAATGATTACATTTAACTGTGTTCAAAGAGTTTGAAGAATATATAAAGGAACGAGAGAAAAGACTAAAAAAAATGGGGACTCAGATAAAATGTGATAATGTCCTTAGGCTTAGTCAGATTAGAATATACCTAATTTGAATAAACAAATTTGTATTTTTCATGAGCTTCATTATCATCAGTGCAGTTCTGACACTTAGGTTGTAATGAACTCACAAAAATAGCATCACCCTATTGGTATATGTTTGATGGACCAGCTGGCAATCCTCATGTGATTTCTATCAGGGCCACTAGCATTCAGGTTCCTTAAATATACCAGCTCTAATACAGGACTATCTTTGTCCAGTACTCACCATAAGTCAGTAATATTCAAAGTACAACTTACATTAGGAATACAATATATAGAAAGTTATTCCAAAACCCATGTATGGACTATCATATATAGGAAGTGTTTTGTCATTATAATTCTTGATTTCAATAGATATCTTTTCTAATTGATCCTTTTCTTATTACCTTTCTTAACAGCTTTATTGTTTCTCTTATAAAAAGTAGAGGTTTCTCTAAGGTTCAATACTTTCTGCCTACTATAGTTTTCACTCTAATGAAAAAGTGTCCCAATGAGCAACAACTAGATTTCTTACTCCCTAATGCAATAAAATTCCTCCAGAGTTGCTGTACTTGTATTCATTTCTCCTATTCTGTTTTATCTCTTCCAACCCAACTTTCCCTCATCTCTCCACAAAAGGGCTATGGAAGTCTCACCAATACTGTCCATGCTGCTAAACACAAACATCAATGCTCTGTCTTCACCTTACTTAGACTTTCATCAGATCTCTATGCTGATGGTCACTCCTTCAGCAGTGCATGTCAGAATCTTATTTTCCAGAACTCCATGAATTTTGGCTGTCTCATAACTCAGTGATTCCTTCTTCAGTACTTGTACTTTCTCACCCTCTCTCCAACATATCTGACTGGTGTACCCAGAGCTTAGTTTTTATCTTTTTTTCTCTATAAATATTCATTCCTTTGGTATTCTCAGAGCTGTCCATATCATTCAAATGACCAAAAATTTCAATATTTTTGGTCTCAAATCTAGACCTCACTTTATAATTCCCCAAACTGCTTACTTGATATGTGTACTAGGATGTATTATATCCATCTCAGATATTACCTATAGAGACAGAACTTTAATTTTCATCCAAACCAATTGCCACAAGACTTCTTTTTTTTTCCTCCGTTGATGAAAAAGAAATTCTTCCCCAAAAAATAAATAACTAAATAACCATTGAATACATCATTGATTTCTTCCTTTCTTTCAAGAAGCACATAGATTTTTTAGGAATTCTTCTCTCTCTACTGTCAAAATATATTAAATTTGACCACTTCTCACTACCAGGAGTATTCCTACCTTTTGTATAAGACAGGGCATTCTCTCACAAGTTTTCTCAGTAGCCTCCTGACTGCTGTTTTACATTCCTGCCTGTCTCACTACATATTCCGCAATAATCAAATGCCAATGACTTTTTACAAGTAAGTCAATTCATGTCAAAGCATTCTCATGGTTCTCTTTTCTATTAGACTAAAAGTCTGACAGAACTATCTGGTTGGGACATTAGTTTCCCTCTCTGATCTTATCTCCTACTTCTCTTTCAACCACTCTGAGGTTTTGCTGTACCTTGAATGTACCAGATTGTGTTCCTTTTGTGGAGCTGTTTGCATTTACTTATCTCCTTTTTATCCCATTATCTGCATCTCCATATTCATATATCTGTTCAAATGCCAGTTTTTTAAAGAATCCTACCCACTACGGTTTGTAATTTATAATTATCAACTCCTTCCACTTCATTTTTTCCCAAACCTTAATTTTCCCTTTCTGTTTTCAACAAATCTCTTCCAACAAAATAAAATTTTGCCTGCTGATCCCTTGAGTAGTGTTGAGTGTCCTCTCTGCACGTCAACACTTCAATAGAAAGAAACTTTGTCCATTCAATGCAGCAGCCTGGTGCCTAGGACGGTCATGCCACATAGCAACTGCGCAGTAAATACTACCTGGATAAATGAGTGGATGACATTCTTTGCCTTGGTTGCTGTTGTCACTCAATAATGACCACTTAGTGTTTTCCTTTCGGCGCAAACCTCACATTCTCTGATATTTTTTCCTCATCCAAAAAACAGATACATTCCAGCAAACCAGAAGCCAGAAACAAATTATTACTCAATACTAAGCAGGCATGAATAATAAGAAGAAATCACTGACAAAAATCTAATGAAGGGAAACAAAACTGTTAACGGTACAAACACAGAAGCTGATATCATCACATTTCTGCCAATCAATACTTGTGAAAACATGCATGACTTGCTTCAACTCTCTGTGCATTGTCTTCTTCATTTGCAAAATAGAAACAATAGCACCTACCTCATTAGGTTATGAAAATTAAACATTCTTGTATGTGAAATAAGTTTAGCTTAGCATATAGTAGGTACACTATGTATGTACATTTTAAAGATATGGGATAAGAATAAAAGGCAGCAAGATCTTTTTCTCTTTAGGTATGACCTAAAGTTCGCAGAACCATTTATCCAGGATTTTTATTTTTGCTTGTCCCTGAACAGTCTCTGTGACCTTGAGTGACTCACTTTAAGTGCTCAGACCTTGGTTTTCTTATCAATAAAATGAAGGAATTGATCTATATAACTTCCGAAATCCCTAACAGCACCAAAGGTTCATGCTTTTCTGAAGGCTCCGTAAGTAGGTAAAGTTGTCACACCAGAATCAGTCCTTGGCCATGGAGCACAACAGGTCTGAGATGATATTTCTTCTCCCATTGATGTTTATGGCTTTATTCGGTGGAAAGATGAGACTTGTGCCTCTATACTGATCAGGAGATAGAAATGTAGCTGATGCTCATCATCATCCCTGGAGTGCTCTTTATCTTCCACATTTCTGGATGGTAAGACTTCTTGAAAGAAAGTACAAGGCAAATGAACTAGTAAGACAAGGACAAAGATAATAACATAAGAAGTCAAATTTAGTGCAATTGCCAACAGGAATGACAAGGGTGCTGATGATGAGAATACCTGTCAGATATGCAAGTACATTCCTGATGAATATTAGGTTCAAGAAAGATTAATTGAGAAAGATAGACCAAGGAAAAATAAGAAGTTAATATTGTATCACTTCAGGAATAATGAGAAATTTAAAATACTTGAGCTCCTTCAAAAATGTTGTGACTCACAAAACAGTCTAAAACATATTCCACCACTTTGAGCCACCAAAAATGTGCTGTAACTTCTTTAAAGATGACTTGAGAATGTCCCTTAACAGAGGACAGTGGAGATGCTTCAATGGAAGTGTTTGTTTTCATCACTTGGTATTAGAAAACCTATTTGGGTCTCAGTAAAAATGATTTCATTGGCAACTTCATTAAATTCTGCACATTTATTTTTCTGGCAGCATGATTCTAGAAAGGCAGAGGCCTCCTAGAACTATATTCTGCTTCCTGTACTCATTTCTACTCCCTTACACTGTAAAGTACTAGCAGCTTGAATACATCTGAGCCCTCAACAGCTGATGCTCCTGTACCCTCTGCCACTTGGCTTCTTGTTCCTGGCAGCTCACACTGGCACTCATGGTCCCCGCTGTTTCTAGGCTCAGAGGAGTAAATGCATATTGCAGAGTTGTTAAGAAGGCAGGATCTACTGCCAGAATACTGGGATTTGGACCCCCTACTCTGAAACTTATTAGGTGTGTGTGACTTTGGGCAAGATACACAACATCTTTATGCCTCAGTTTCCTTGTCTGTAAAATTGAGATAATTATACTAACTAATTCATGTGATTGTTGTGGGCATTAAATATGTTCATGGCCCATATTAAGTACTTAGCAAGTACATACTATGATTTAAGGTTCAGGTAATTTACTCATACCAAAATATTTCCTAGAAACCTAAGATTTCTATTGAAGGCTTCTTATATATTCTATAAAAAGTGTTTTAATTATTAACACACCATGAATAAGGATGGCACCAGAATTCACAAAATGCATGTTGTGTAGTTTCTTATTATTCAATATACCACTCTTTTAACTAGTAGCTTCTGCCGTTTCAATGATTCTTGTGATTTTAAATTATTTTCATTGTAACACATGCACAACTGAATCTTCACCCCCAAACTGTTGCTTTTAAATTGCAAAACTGTTTTGAATATAATGATACTGCATTTTTGTATTTATCTACATACAGTTTAAAAATAAACCTATTTTCAATGATTGTCATTAATAACATTCAACTTCAACTGTTGTGCTTATACTTAAGAAATACTTTAAAATAAACACATTATTTATAACAGAGCTATGCCAAGGTGGCTGCACTGATTTTTGGTAATGGAAGGCAGTTCTCAACCTTTGTGCCTATGATGAAATGTAAAAGAAGACTAGATGCATTTGACACTCACTGGGATATTCATGGTCATCCTAATAAAGGAAGGACAAGATGGTCACCTAGAAAAGCTCCTTCTAGCCATTAATTCTAGTAGGTATAAAACCAGGGCCAATTTTTCCAGTTCAGGATATGGACACTATTTTTTAAGTCCTGGGATTTATAAACCACTCTTAAGAGTTGGTATCAAAAAGTAAAGACTTGGGGCATTTTCATGGTCAGAACAGTGATTTACTTTTCTCTCCTTGATATTGAAAGTGAAGTTTAGGATAAGACAGTGAATGTTTTACCCAAAATATTTAGGAATCAAAGCCTTCTTGATATTGGTCAGCAAAACTAAGAAGCCAGAAAAAAATGTTCTAACCTCACAGATTAGGTAGAGTTCCCGAAGCAAGCTAAAGTAACTTCAGTCAAAGTCAAATCAATGTGAATTAATCCTCCCCCATTCAAGTGCATTTCTCTGTCAGAAGCTTAGGGAAAAAGAGGCCAAAGAGGTATAAGCCCTTCTTTGATACCATTGCCTTTGGGAAAAGAAACAAAGAACGTTGGTTCACCTCTAATTGGGATTACATCCGATTCAAAAACTAGAACTACTTGGATTAGACCATGCCAGTAATAGAAGTAAAACCCAACCCCAAACTGCCCCTTCTCCCTAGCTTTGGAGAAGTAGGGGCCAGTGTAAATAAGGCATCATACAGAAGGAGACATCAACAACACCCCACCAGAGGATGAAGCCTTCTTGAGAAAGAGAAAACAAGAAGAGCCAACTTCTTCCCATCTAGTACCAGTAAACAGAGGATAAAATGGAAGGAACTGTACAGTTATGCCATGTATCTTTTTTCCTTTCTGTTCATGAACTCAAGAAATAGTTTCTATCTTTAGGTACCTCTCATTAACATAAACAGTTCAGAAAGAATCACAACTCACTTTTATCAACTGAGTACAAAAGGCATTCTGTAAAAGGATGACCTGGTTCCAGTTTATAAACATTCTCAAGGAGTATGTCTTCTTACTTGTTCTGTAAATTATATTATACTTACTCTGGTAATTTCAAGGATTTCCATGCTCTGTAACTTGGTAAAAATCCCATTATTTGTCACTAGAATATTTCAATACCATTGAAATTAGCATGTGTGTTAACAAACTTTTGGTGGCTGTTAGCAATACCTGAGAAAAGCAACTTAAAAAAGGAAAGATGTATTTGGGCTCACGGTTTCAGAGGATTCAGTCCATGGTTATTTAGCTGGTTCCATCACTGTGGGCCAGAGAGAGACAGGATCTCTTGGCAGAAGGGCATGGTAGAAGAAAGTTGATAAGCTCATGGCAGGTAGGGGAGAGAGAGAGAGAGAGAGAGAGAGAGAGAGAGAGAGAGAGAGAAAGTGCCAAGGGACAAGACACATAACCTCAGTGACATACTTCCTTCACTTAGGCTCCCCCTCCTAAAGTTTCCACCTCTCCTCCAATAAAGTCATCAAATTATGAATGCAAGAATGCATCAATCCAATGTTATTATATTATACTTACTATGATAATTTCAAGGATTTCCATGCTCTGTATCTTGGTAAAAATCCCATTATTTGTCACTAGAATATTTCAATACCATTGAAATTAGCATGTGTGTTAACAAACTTTTGGTGGCTGTTAGCAATACATGAGAAAATCATGAGGATTCTAACCAATGCTATGGTTAGAGTCCTCATGATTCAATCACCTTCCTGACGTCCCTACCTCTGAACACTCCTACATGGATGAGAAACATATGAGCCTTTGGCAGACATTCCAGATCCATACTATAGAAGCATGTTTTCGTTTGTTTGTTGTTTGTTTTGCTAGTTCTGTAGTTCTTACATATATATGAGAGTGGCTATCATGATAATTATTCTCCTGCTTCATTTCTAGAAATCTGACATAGTGATTAGAACATAGGGGATGCTCAGAAAGTAGATATTGAAGCAGTAAATGAATACTAAATCAGAGCTCTGGCAATGCTAATCTCCTCGAAAACAATTAAGTAGGTCCTTGTGACCTACCGTGTGTTTAGTTCTAAGCATAATATTCATATCCTGTAAACTTAGCCCCAAGTCTCCATTGCAAACCTATGTAATGCAATGTCTGCAAGGATATATTTTAGTTAGACTAAACTATCAATCCATCTAAAATACATCATCTCATAATAACCTTGTCATTGAATATACAATACTATTACATTGACCTAGACTCCCTTTTCTTCTTTCAACCTTTCAAATTGTATCTATCATTTAAAACAAGTTCAATTTTCACATAATTTATAGACAATTCTCCAAAGCGAATAAATTTCTGAGTTTACAAATCATTTGGTTTTAACTATTTTCAGCTGGTTTCATTCTTTAATTTATAAAATTGTTACTGCAAATTCCTATGAGGCATTAAACCAGGTACAGATTTCATTTAGTTACAAATAGTTCTGATCATTATACTCTTTGGCTGGCAGGCAATCTAGATGAGCAAACAAATCCCTATGATACAGAAGCTTTACTAGGTCTAAATACAGTGCTCTAAGCAACCAGTGATGAAAGCATTCAACACAAGCTCCAGGGTGTCAGGAAATATTGCCTGGAAGATGTGAAGTCTAGTGGGCCTAGGACTTAATAAATTGTTCCTTAAAATAGTTAATGAGCCCTAAATTATAAGTCTTTTATGCAAATTCTATGCTCAAAAATGTGTACTATCTCCTTATTGTCTACATAATAGCACATATGCAACCAAGGCACCTACAGCTACATTGGAGTCAGTCAAAACAATGGAAACTCAAAAGAGGGGAGGAAGACTAATTGCACCATTAGTGGCCTAGGAAGGGAGAACATAGCACACTGAGTTAAAGCCATGCTTTCTCACCCTCCTGACCCCCACATTTCTCTCCAATTACAAAAAAAAGGGAGGGGGGATTTATTTGACTTTATGTAGAAATAATGTACAAGTTTTTTGTTACTGTTGTTGTTGTTGTTGTTGTTGTTGTTGTTGTTTTTAATTTTCACCAGCAAAAGGTAAGTCCCTACCTTGAGAAAGCTGGTGCTATATTCTTTAAGGGTCAAACACAAAGCCTAGATGCTAATCAATTAATTGTGTTGAGTACACTTAAGTATATGATGACAATATGCAAAGGAAAAAAAGTATCAATTTTGAAAGAAAGAAGGTGTTTTTCTTTATGCATGTCAACTGCCATTAATAATTTTAAAATATCGAATTTACTTTCTGTCTTCTCCAGGAATTATTTTAACTTATTCTCTACTCAGATGCCTCCAGTTTATTCATAGTCAACCACACCTGTATTTCCCTGCTATCAATCAGAGCTCTTCACTTAAGAAGCCAGAAGTAGATGTATACAGTTTAATGCCTCAGGCATCAAAAATCTTTCATGTTTCTTGACTATACTGAGCTAGAGTTTTATCACCTCTTATTTTTTCTGTAGAATTCTGTTTATCTGCTTTGATTTCTTTCACAAAGAATGTGATTCTATCTTTATTCAGTTTCCCTATAGGTTAAAAGGGGAACTAAAACCTAGGGAAACATGGTCACTTAATGAATATCACCACTATTATGTATATTTTCTCAGAATTATATTAATTCCTCTTTCATAGTATCACTTATATATCCATATACTTTGCTTTCTCATTGAATTTCTGGCCCTACATTATTATTTTCTTTTTTGTAGAATAGCCCAAATTAAAAGTATGCTATATAATATTGATACATATGAGAGAAAACATAATGATTATTGACTGTGAGTTTGGTTTATTTCACTACAGCCAAGTTGTAGAACCAGGACCTGAGGTATATCTCTCAGTGGTAGAGCACTTGTCTAGCAGATATGAGAGATATGAGGCCTGGGTTAAATCACCATGACTATGAGGGGAAAAAAAACAATAAAATAAAATAAACAATAACACAAATAGTTGGGTTTTTTTATTTAATCAGTTGAGAGTAGTTGCAAACTTGATATCTCTGTGAATTCTACTTTCCTAAGTGCAACTTCTTAAAATAAGGACATTATCTAGCATATCCTCAATATGGCCACCAAAATCAAGAAATAAAGACTGATATTTAAATATGTTAATTTCATCTATTATAGGCTGAATTGTATTCCTCAAAAATTCATACATCAAAATCCTAAACTTCTGTACTTCCAAATGTGAATGTAATCGGAGATAGAGGTGAGGAAGAGAAAAGAAGCCTAATCCAATCTGATGAGTGTCCTTAAGATAAAAGGAAGTTTGGACACTGGAAGAGACAACAGGTGTTTAAATCCATGGATTGATGACTGAATAAAGAGGCATAAAGGGCAAACCAAGGACAAGAACCTCAGAAAAAACCAACCCTGCTAGCACCTTGACCTTGGATATCCAGCCTCCAGAGCTATGAAAAACAAGCACAAGTTTGTTGTTTAAGCCACACAGTGTCTTTTATTTTTATATGGAAGTTCTAGAAAACTAACACATAAACCCTATTCAAATTTTTCAATTGTCCAATAATAACATGTTTAAACAAAGATTTCTAGTTATATTAAATTGTCATATCAATATTCTCCATCAATGTGGAGTAGTTCCTTATTCTTGCATTGATTTCCATGACCTGTACACTTGAAAAATACTCTTTGGTTGAACTTTTTTTTTTTTTTTTTTTTTTAAGAGAGAGTGAGAGAAGAGAGAGAGAGAGAGAGAAAGAGAGAATTTTTTAATATTTATTTTTTAGTTCTCGGCGGACACAACATCTTTGTTGGTATGTGGTGCTGAGGGTCGAACCCGGGCAGCACGCATGCCAGGCGAGTGCGCTACCACTTGAGCCACATCCCCAGCCCCTTTGGTTGAACTTTTTTATATAAAGATGTTCAATCTGTTGATGGATATCTAGGCTGTTTCCACAACTTCGCTGTAGTGAAATAAACCAAACTCACAGTCAAGAATCATTTTGTTTTCTCTCATATGTGGAAGCTAGAGGGGAAAACAAACAAAAAAATAGGCACAGGGATTTCATGAAAATAGAAGACAGACTGATAGAGTACTAGAGTACTAGGATTAGATAAAGTGGGGAGGGAAATGTAAGGGAAGTATGGAGGTATGAATGAGAACAAATTATGCTATGCAATAGGACAAATGTATCACAATGAAGCCTACTATTACATACAATTATAATTCACCAATAAAATTTTGAAGCAGATATATTCAGTTTGTCTAAGGTTACTTATCTTTGGATTCAGATAATAGAGCTTGCTGTATTTAATAGAATACTGTATTGGACATTGTCTCAATGTTGGGAATATTAATTTGACACTGTAATAAGGATGTATCTGCTGTAACATTTTTCTTTAAAGATGTATTTTGTTAATTATTTAAGTTTGCTGTTGTTGGTTGGTTGATGTTCAGGAAGAGATGGTTTGAGACATGTAGTTATCTTTGTTCTAATGAAGATTTCACCAGCTGTGTTTGACATCCCTAGATGACTCTTGCTTTAGTCAGTCATTTTTATGTTTACAGGATTGTTAAGGTATAAATGCCTTAATTCCTTCTACTTATATTACATATATTTCTACAATAAAATTTAAGTTCTCTGCATTTGTGTTGTTTTTGTAATTTATATCTGTTTTATTTTGATGGTTATATCCTCTCACATTTCAACAATCAGATCCTTATGCTGGCTTCAGTGTTCTTTTGACATGTTTAAGGATTCTGTCACAGCAAGCTGTTCTAGCCACATCTTACATATTCACCATCCCACTCCTGGAATCTGCAATTAATTCCAGACATCCTGGCTTCTCCTCATGACCATGTTAGTTAGATCTGGATACTAAATGAATTCATTGTTATTTGGGTGTCAGTTCCCCCCCAGAATCTTCCACTTGAATAGACAGAAAGTGTGTGTGTGTGTGTGTGTGTGTGTGTGTGTGTGTGTAAAACCATAAGTTCACATTGATACCAGCAATTTCAATCCAGCCTTCTTTCTTTCCATATTTAAAACTTGCTTTTTTAAATTGAGAAATCTGCTTCCTCAATGCAGTTATCCATGTAAATGTTCTTAGTTCACATATATGTAAATATCATGCCAACATCACCCAGTGCAAACACCCTCCTTCTTTTACTCTGACTGATAATCAGGGCCACTACTGTTACTCTCTGTTTGAATACCCTATTTAGGGTACCAAATTTATACCACCATAACAGAATTGCTGTCATCCTCAAGTGCATTATTCAAAAAGAGAGGAAACAAGGAAGTAGTAAACTATTTTTTTTAAATGAAACATTTTATCTAATGAAAGAATTATAACCAAGATATGAATGATTGTATCATGAAAATATGAATGATTCTCAAACTGTAACAATCCACTACTGTGGAGAGTGGTAAGCTTATTTATTCCTTCCAACTAGATCTTAAACAAGTGTGCCTTTAGACCAAACCTTTTTTCTGTTTTTTTTTTTCTGGTTTCTTATTATTGAAAGTAGTTATGTCTACATGAGCAAATAATCACTCATATGGGAGCAAACACTTGGAATGTATAAATTTTCATTTGTCAAGTATTCTCAGTAAATTTGGAAGACAACACAGTTGAACCAGTCTTACTTCAGTCTTTGATTAAGAGCCCTGTCATGACTACATGGTAAAACTACTTGTGCATTTCTACCTTGAGTTAACAACTACTGATTTAATGTCCACTTCCTCTTTAAAGAGTTACCTGCCACTAAAATAACATGTGGCCTAAATTCATTGTGATATCAAATACTAAGATGGCTCCTGAGATCTCTACTTTCTGATTTTCTGGCCTTATATATTCTTCCCTTCTTGAAGGCGAGCAAGACTTGATTGGATCCTAAAAGGAAGGGATTTTGCAGATGCAATACAAATTCCAAATCAGTTGATATTGAGTCAAAAAGGAAATTATCTTGGATGGGTATGAAGCAATTAGTAGGAACTCATTTTAAAAGGGACTGGAACTTCTTTTCTCTCCATCAATAAACTTGAAACTGCAAGCCTTCAGACCATGAGGAGACCCATATGGGGCATGGCAAGGATCTGTAAACTTCTAGGACTTAAGTGTGGCCCCTCCATGAGAAGCAACAAAATGGAGCTTCAGCCCACAACATCAGGGAAATGTATTCTCTCTGTAGCCTGAGACAGTCTGGAAGAACACCTTTCCCCAGTTAATCTTCCACATAAGAATGCAACAGACCAACATCTCAAATACTGAGTAGAGGACCCAGCTCTGTCATGTCTGGGATCCTGACACATGGAATCTGCAATAGTAAATATCTAATGTTTTAAGTTGAATAGATTTTGTTATGCAGCAGTAGAAAACAATAACATCCTTTTGGCTATCTGTAGATGTTCCCATTCTGTAGAAAGTGATTAATCTTATTTAGATGTAAAGATAAAAAATACAGCATCAGACACAAGGTAATGATGAGCAAAATATTTATTGATTGTAAATACTTAGCAAAAATAATGCACAGAATAATGGATGCCATATTTCCTCTTACCAAATATTTGATACTTCCAAGAAATATGTTTGATGCCACTTACCTGCTTTCTCCATGCTGTTAGGAAAGTCAGCAGTTTGGCAGTGCATTACTGAAGAGTCTGTTATGAATTGCATCTTCCCAAAATTCATAGGTTGAGACTTTAACCCCCCAATGGAATAGGATGGTATTAGGAGGTGGGGTTTTAGGAGGTAATTAGGTCATCCCCTTCATGGATGGGGTTGATTTCCTTATAAGAAAATACATAAGGGGCTCAAGTGGTAGTGTGCTCACCTGGCATGCTTAAGGCACTGGGTTCAATTCTCAGCACCACATACAAATAAAATAAAGGTATTGTGTCCACCTAAAACTAAAAATTAAATATAAAAAAAGAAAATACATAAGAGATTTTCTTCCACTTCATCTCTATCCTTCTCCCTTTTTTTCCATTCTTTTCTGATCCCTCTTCCTTCTTTTTTCTTTCCCTTCCCCACAATTACTGTCTCCCCCATCTCTCTTCTCAGTGTGAGCCTGCAGCAAGAAAGCATGCATCTCTGAAATAGGAAGAGACCCCTCACCTGGAATCCCATGTGCTAGCACCTTGATCTTGGACTTCCCAACTTCAAAAAGTGTGATATGTAAATTCCTCTTCTATAGAACACAGTTTATAGTATCTTGTTGTAACAGCCTAAGCTGATAAAGAGAGGTTCATATACCTCTGCCTAGAAACATTTTTGTATAGTTTTTATAAAAACAAATCAGAGGTAGAACATAACAAGAAGTTTTGTGAAATTTATGATATTGTCATTATATTCTTTAACAAAAATAAAGCGGATTGAATTATGCTAACTTTACCCCACCCACTCATATTTACTCGAATCATCAGTACAACTAAATCTTTTAATTGGCAAGTTTATGAAAGCTCCTTTTAATTTTTTTTTTTTCTTTCAAGCAGTTTGATATCTCTCTTGCAATGCCTTTGAAATCTTCTTTACAACTGTACATATGGGATTAAAACAAAAAGACTTTACCCTTAAGCAAATTTAGCTTAGGGGAGAAAATGGAATGTAGTAGGCCTTAGAAAAATATAATCACTTTTAAGGAACTTTGAAGCTCCTTGGAATAAAGAGTGGCCTTTGGGGGGCACTGTCGATCACTGTGGGCAAGAGACATGTTTGTCCTGCAATTATGTCACTACAGCTATCCTGCATAATACAATACTTCAGCCAAGCTGATTTCCTTGTGTCTTAGGTTCTCTGAGGCTAGTTTTCTAATGTAAAATGGAATGTATGCCTTCATACTCAGTGATAACTACTTTTTCATTAAAATGATAAATTCAAGTTCTACCTGATTAGAAGAAGGCCAGGGTCTCCTTGAATTTTCAACACAAAATGGTAAAGGGAGGAAGGAAAAAGGAAGGGTATGAGGAGAGAAGTTCCTCAAGACAGCATATCATAAGAGGTTTTTCCTTATTTGTTTGGATTTTTTTTTTTTTTGTTTTCACTAATAAAACTATATTTTTAGAGTAGTTTGTTGTTCCCAGAAAAATCAAGAGTAAGGTACAGAGATTTTTCCACATACCTCCTGCCCTCCCACATGCATGGCCTCTCCTATTACCAACACAACACCTCACTGTGTGGGACATTTGTTAAAGCTGATGACCCTATCCGTACGCATCACTATCACCCAAAGTCTATGGATTTTACAACAGGGTTGATGCACATTTGTAAGAGTTTGGACAAATGTATCTATATTGCTATCCATCTATATTTATAACATTCTGTCTTAAAGATCCTCTGAGCTCCACCTGTTCCTCCCCTTTCCCCTAATTCCTGGAAGCCAATGATCTATTTACCATCTCCATAGTTTGGCTTTTCTGAAAATGTGTTATTATTAGAACCATACAGCATGCTGGATTTTTTTATATTGCCTTCTTTCAGTTATTAATATGCATTAAATTTGCTTCATGTTTTTTCATTACTTGATAGCTTATTTCATTTTCGCATTCAATAACGTCCCTTTGCCTGGATGTACCATAGTTTATTAGCCTGCTTACATACTAAAAGTTACCTTGGCTGCTTCCAAGTTTGAAAATTAAGAATAAAGCTACTATGAAAAGTGATGTTCAGGCTATGGCATAGGCATATTTTTTCCAAATTCTGTGGTTATTTATGTTATAATACCATAATAATGAGAAGTGTTCTTGCTAGATTTTATGGTAAGAGAATACTTAACAGTAAAGAAAACATCAAACTGTCTTTGAGAATGACTATTCTATATCGCATTCCCACAAGAAATGCATGAAAGATCCACATCCTTGCCCACATTTGACATTGTCAGTGTTTCAGATAGTGGCCCTTATTAAAGGTACACAGTGGAACCTCATTATTGTTTTAATTTGCAGTGCCCTTATGCCATATTGATCATCATCGATGAATGTTCTTTGGTGAGGTATCTGTTCAGATCTTTGACCCAGTTTTAGTTAGGCTATTTGTTTTCCTGTCGTTTAGGTCCTTAGCTCTTAAAACCATACAGTAACTTATTTAGCTATTAAAACTATGTAGTTTTAATAAAATATGCCAACATAAATGTAACGTTTTAAATTTCAAAATCCTCTTGTTTATTCAAATGCTAAGAGCCATAGCCAAGTAATAATGATGCATGGCATTTTTGGTTGAAAGGTGACACCAGCAAGCCATTGAGATGATATGATTATGTTAAGATCTGCATTCAAATGGTTATTAGACTCCTGCTGTCCACCTCAGGCCTGCTATGGGACTCCTGGAGAGTTCCCATTGGTTGGGGAAGTGTGGTAGGAGGGAATTCCAGAGGAGGGATTTCCTGTTGGTGTGTGTGTCCGGGAGAATGCCGCATGTGTAGGTCGGCATATTTCCCCCGGAGCATACAGGGCATTGGCAGGAGTTTCAAAAATAAAGTTTGTTCCTGTTTGAGTGGCTCGTGATTTTGTGCCCAGCCAAACTGCGGCATTCAGATACACAGAAAAAAAATGATTGATTTTTGTATATTAACTTTGTGTTCTGAAACCTCACTATAATTGGTTATTACTTTCAGAAAAAGTTCACCTATCTTTGGTCAATTATTTTGGATTTTCTGCACAGATAACATTATGCGAGAACAAAGACACAGTATATTTCTTGGATTTTATTTTTTTATTTTAGTATTTTTCTGTTACTTTTTTTTTTTTTTAGTGCCATTCTTCCAGTGTGATGTGGACAAGGGGGTCACAAAAGGGACATCCTTGACTTGTTCCTGATTTTTGTAGGAAAGATTCAGTTTCTCATCAGTAGGTATAGATTTGGATGAATATATTCTCTTTATTTTTTTAATCAACTTGAGGAAGTGCCCCAGTATTCCAAGTTCACTGAGAGTTTATCATGGGTGAGTTTGGAATCTTGATGAATGTTCTTTCTACATATTTTGAAAATCCCAGGTGATTTTCTCATGTACCTTGTTGGTCTGATGGGTTGCATTAATTGATTTTAAAATTGAACCAACTTTGCATAACTCATATAATCATTTTGTCATGCATATAACTTTTCTATACATTGTTGGATTTAATTTTCTAATGTTTTGTGGAGGATTTTTACATAAGAAATATTGATTTTCCATTTTCTAAACTAGTACTTTTTGATTTGTTTGTCTGATTTTAGTATAAAGGTGATTCTGGCCTCATAGAATGAGTTAGAAGGTATTATCTCTGTTTTTATTCTCTGAAAGATATTTTAGAGAATTGTTATAATATTTGTCTTTAAATGTTTAGTTTAATTCACCAGAGAACCCATTTGGGCCTGGGGCTTTCTGTTTTAGATGGTTATTAATAATTGATTCAATTTACTTAAAAGATAAATGCATATTCAGATTGTCTGCTTATTTTTATGTGATGTTTTACAAATTGTGCTTTCAAGGAATTGGTAAATTTCTTCTAGGTTATCAAATTTGTTGGTATGGAGATGATTATAGTACACATTACTCTTTTAGCATTAATAGAATCTGTGATAATGTCCTCATATTTCATTTCTGATATTAATAATTTATATTATGTTTCTATTTCCTCAGTTTACTTGGCAAAAGTATTATCGGTATTATTGATGTTTTTAAAAAATCAGCTTTTGGGATTATTGATTTTTTCCATTGATTTCCTTTTTTCAATTTTATTAATTTCTGCTCAAATGCTTCTTTTCTTCCTTCTAATTTACATTTATTTTGATATTCTTTTTTAGAATTTCTTAATGTGAAAACTTTGATTACTGATTAGATTTTTATTATTTTCTTACATGTGTATTCGAGACTACACATTTCCATCTAAACACCAGTTTCAGTGTAACCTACAAAGTTTTATATGTTTCAGTTTAATTTTCATTCGATTGAAAATATTTTCTAATATCTTTTTGAGATTTCTTTCTTGAATAATATGTTTCTTAATGCATATTTTGTAATCTCCAAGTTAGAGAATTTTCCACTTATCCTTCTGTAATTTCTTTCTATCTTAATTTAATATCTTAGGACAGATATTATATGATTTATTTTAAATTTGATAAAGTTTTTTTTTTTTATTGATTATTTATCGCATTACATAGTTCATGATATATCATCTTTCATACATTAGACTCAAATTGTGCTTTGAACTCCCATTTTCACCCCAAATACAGATTGCAGAATCACATCTGTTACATATTCGCATTTTTACATAATGGCATATTAGTGACTGTTGTATTCTGCTACCTTTCCTATCCCCTACTATCCCCCCTCCCCTCCCCTCCCCTCCCATCTTCCCTCTCTACCTCCCCTGCTGTTGTTCAATTCTCTCCCTTTTTTTTTTTTTCCCTCCCCCTTGCCCCTCATAACCTCTTATAATTTTATGTATCCTTGAAGGTCTCCTACCATTTCCATATGCTTTCCCTTCTCTCTCCGTTTCTCTCCCCCCATTCGTCTTTGTTTACTGTAGTCTTTTCCTCATGCTCTTTCTTCCTGTTCTGTTCTTAGTTTTTCTCTTTATATCAAAGCAGACATTTGGCATTTGTTTTTTAGGGCTTGGCTAGCTTCGCTTAGCATAATCTGCTCTAATGCCATCCATTTCCCCGCAAATTCTATGATTTTGTCATTTCTTAGTGCTGCATAATACTCCATTGTGTATAGATGCCACATTTTTTTTATCTCACCATCTCTAGCAATCAGAGAAATGCAAATCAAAACCACCCTAAGATACCATCTCACTCCAGTAAGATTGGCAGCCATTATGAAGTCAAACAACAACAAGTGTTGGCGGGGATGTGGGGAAAAGGGTACACTTGTACACTGCTGGTGGGACTGCAAAATGGTGAGGCCAATTTGGTAAGCAGTATGGAGATTCCTGGGAAATCTGGGAATGGAACCACCATTTGACCCAGCTATCGCACTTCTCGGACTATTCCCTGAGGACCTTACAAGAGCGCACTATAGGGATACGGCTGCATCAATGATTATAGCGGCACAATTCACAATAGCTAGACTGTGGAAATTTGATAAAGTTTAAACAGAATATGTTTCTTTGTAGGTGAATGTTCTATATGAGTTTAAGAAGAATGTGTATTCTTCCTAGCCAAGTGGTGGATGCCTATAATCCTAGCTGCTTGGGAGGTTAAAGAAGGAGGATCACAAGTTCAAAACCAGTCTCAGCAACTTCATGAGGCCCTGAGCAACTTGGTGAAATCCTGTCTCAAAATATAAAATAAAATGAGTTAGGGATGTGGCTCAGTGGTTAAGTGCCCCTGGGCTCAATTCCTGGTACCAAAAAAAAAAAAAAAAAAAAAAAAAAAAAAAAAAAAAAAAAAGGTTGTACTCTGCTATTGTTAATCACAGTAGTATATGAGTGTCAATTGCATCTAGTTGTTGAATAATACTGACTTCAACCATATCCTTATTGATTTTTTGCCTATTAGATCTATTCATTTCTAATGAATGAATATTGAAATCTTCATATGATAGTAGATTAATTTGTTTCTTTCTGTGGTTCCATTAGCTTTTGCCACAGTAGTTTCAGATACTGTTGTTAGTTTCCTCACATTAAGGATTGTTACATTTTCCTAAAAAATTTACCCCCAATGATTGTATCATACTTGCTTCATCCCTGAAAACTATCCTTTGTTTAAAATGTTCTTCCTCAAATTAATATGGCTATGATTGCTTTATTTTTATCAGTGTTAGCATTGTATATTTTCTCTATTTACTTCAATTCACATGTGTATTTTTTGAGAAAATCATATAGTTGTTTCTTGTTCTTTTGATCTATTCTGACAGTTTATGCCCTTCTGTCAATGAGTTTAGACCATAGAAGTACAAAGTGAATATTGACATGGTGGTATACATATCTACAGCATTTATTGCTATATTCTAAATGTTGCTCTTATTCTTTTTTCCTTTGTGTTTATCTTTTTTTGTTCTTTATAATTTTAATTCAGCATTTTGTATAATTCTGTTTTGGTTTTTTTGTTAGCATATTAGTGATGTTTCTTTTTTTCCCCCTGGAGTTTGCAATATACATTTACAAATAAAATTTCACTTTCAAATAATATTATACTATTCATAGGTAGTGCAAGTACTTTATAATAAAAAAAAATCTCAATTCCTTCCTCTCACCCATTGTTGTCATTCATTTAACTTATATTTAAGTATACATGATATTATATATATTACATGTATATGCATCAATTTTCAAATCTATTTTGCTATATTGCTATTTTGAACAAGGGCTGTTATGTGATATGCCAGATAAAAATAGAAAAATAAAAGATTTTATTTTACCTTTGCTTATTCCTTTTTTAATATGTTTTCTGTCTTTATGTGATCTGAGTTTTTTAACTTCATTATTTTCTTTTTAAATTATTTTAATATTTTTTGCATGGTAATGCAAATTCCATGGCAACAAATTCCATTAACGTTTCTTTGAGAAAAATCAGTATATTTCCTTCACTTTGAAAGAATAAGTGCACAGGGAACAGAATACCAGGTTGATTTTTTTTTCTTCTCAACACTTCAAAAATACTCTCTTGTGTTTACATAGCTTTTGAAAAGAAATTCTGTAATTTTTATCTCTGTTCTTCTATAAGTAAGGTGTTTTTCTTATCTGTCTTCTTTCAAAATGTGTACCTTATCCTTGACATTCTGTAATTTGGGAATGATATGCCTTCACGTGTTTTTTCCTGATTTCATCCTACTTGCTATTCCCTGACTATCCTGAATCTGTGGTTTGGTGTCTGACATACCTTTGGGAAAATTTTCAGTCACTGTTGTTTCAAGCATTTCTTTGGTTTATTTTTCTTCGTCTTCTGGCATTTCCATTATTTGTATGCTATACCTTTTTTTTCATTGCCCCACAGTTCTAGGATATCTGTTCTTTTGTTTACAGTATCCTCAAGTTCAGAGTTTCTATCCTTAGTCTTAAACCATTTACTACTAAGCACATCAAAAGCAGTCTTCATTAATGTTAGAGTGCTTTTCATCTCTAGCTCTTGTTTTTGGTTATTTATTAGGATTTCCACATCTCTTGCTTTGCACATCTGTACTTGCATGCCATCTCTGTTATCCATCATAGTTCTTAGCATCTGAATTTCCCAATCTGATAATTCCAAAATCCCCACAATGTCTGTTTTTGATATTTACTTTTTTTCTTTTCAAATTGTGATTTTCGCCTTTTGGTATGTTGTATAACTTTTTCTTGACAGGTGGGCATGTTGCAATGGCTAAAGGTGACTACTGTACACAGGTCTATATTAATGTGGTGGTGAGGTGTGGGGAGAGAGGAAGCGCTACATAGTATTATGGATTGGTCTCAGTCTTTTGCTGGGCCTATGTTTCTGTACCTTTAACTCCTTGTGACTGTTTCTCAGGTTCCCCCCCTCTATTTTTTTAGGACACAGTGCACTGTAATTGTGTATTTTCCTTCTTCCACATATAAAGCTAGAGCTGACTGGAGTTGGTATTTCCCTCTCCTGGGTCAGTTAAGCTCTGATAATACTCCCACAGATTACTGTCTGGTTACCAAGTTTCTCCTAAGTAAGGCCTTGTTAAAAAAGGAGTATTTTGGGTAATTTTCCCTATCCCTTCCAGAAACATGAGTGTGTGTGTGTGTGTGGGGGGGTTCTTAAGTATTTATTATAGAAATCTAATTGTGCTCCTGGAGATAAATCTCACAATAGTTACGTCCACTCCACCTCAGTTTTTCCACTATCACAGTTGATTCCTCAGCAATTAATCATTACAGTCCACACAGGTTTCCCTGTCCATGGTGACTTCAGTTCATATATCTCTTCTCTGGAAACCATGACACTGTATTGACTGTTTATCTCTCCAATTTTTTGAGGACACAGGCTTTTCTGAGTTCTTCCTTTTTATTGTATCAAGAGAAGAGTGTTTCGCTTTTAAGTCTGTCCCATCATTGATTTGTTGGGACATATAGGATCAGAAGCTGGAAATCCCATGCTATAAGGTTTCCATCACAAAGTCCTAAAAGTTCAATTTTCTTAACTCTATTTAGAGAAATATCCAAATGAATGTTAATTACTTACCCATGATAAATAGAATTTATGATCAAATAATTTGGAGAAACACTGAAATAAAAAGAATTAATCATTTTTAAGGTACTGATTAGAAAACTTTCTTATAAGTCCTCAAGATTCCTATAAAGCCTGCAGTATTTCCAAAATTTTTTCAATTACTGGACACTTTTAAACATAGGACAACAATTGAACAAATTTATACTCAATGACAGTAGTTCGTAAATGACTCTAAAGCAGCTACTTCAGCATCAACATCTCTCAGGAACATGTTAGAAATATAGCTTCTTGATTCCTATCCAGGCTTGATGAATTGCAAACTCTGGGGCTGGGACTGAGTAACATTTTAACATTCCTCTCAAGTGATTCTAATACATGCGGAAGTTTTAGATCCATTACTTTATCCCATGTATGAGTTGAGTAATCCCAACTCATCCTTCCTTTCAGAACAACTATTTACTACAAGGGATATTCCTAAAGAGTAAGAGGATTAACATTAGGAACTGTGTAACCATTGACATTGGAAACCCAATTTCTCCCTGTGGAGTTTTAATGCTTAGTTGGAGTAATTGGAGAGACATGAACACTGTTTAACAGCTTTCAAAGTCTTCACTAAAGACATTGACTCTGAAATCAAAGGTGTTTAATTGATAGGAAAAATATAGATATTTCACTCTCTTCCAGTCTGTCAGTCTTATAATGTACAGCCTAAAAGATTTCTTTTAAAATGAACATCGAAGAAGTAAATGTGCTAAACGTTAACATCTGTTCTGAAGTAATTTGTCAGTTTCCATACACAGAGGAGGTGAAACTTTCTTAAATGCCCATTTAAGCCATTTAAGTTTTCATGTGTTGGTAATGAATGCTAGGTATTTGACAACTTGAATGTGTTGTTTTCAGGATGATTAAAATCTCAATAAATATGGAAGCATATCGCAGCTTTATAAATATTAATACATAGTTATATAACACTAAAAGGCAGTAAAATAGTGTGTGAGGGTATTAATTCCTGTTTGTACAACATAATAAGAATCAATGACAAAGTCTGAGTTGAATGACTGTCCTTTATTTAAATGGACTATATGTTGGCATTAAATTTTTATGTCATGAAAGTGCATCCAATTCAAATAACCTATTAGACCTTTCAGTTAGAAATAATTCCACTGCAGTCAGAGAGTTCATGCAGGTCAGCAGATAGTCTGTAATTAAGGATTTAAGGCAAGGCTAATTATACAAAAAACAGTTCTTTGAGAATAGGTTACATAATTAACCACTGGTTTTGGTGTCACATAAATCCTCTTACTCTGTTAAATATTTGAATATATGAGATTATCAATCACACAAGGGATTAGGCTTAAAGATTCCATTCAGGAAAACAATTGCACCTAACTCTGTGCCCTTTGCTTTTCATGCCAAACCCATCCTCCAGGCTCTGCAGATATCAATGCCTAAGAGCTTGTTTGTTTGTTTATTGGTTTCCCTCTTCCCACTCCCTTTGCCTTTACTTCTAGTTATTTTTCCAGGTTCTGCTTGCTTATTTGGCCGGATCTCTTCCACTATTTCCCAAGTTTGGATAATTCCCAGTTCAGTAGGGAATATGATTTGATCACTGGCTTTCACTTAAAATTTGAGAATTGATACTTCCTTTATGTAATTATATATATATTTCTCACTGCTGAAAGCATTTTCTACTCTTTGGTCTTATGGGATCTGTTGCAATCTAATTTCAGAGCTATTCACCTAGGGAATTGAGTAGGGTAGGAAGAGTGCATGACAAAAACTTCTTAAGCATTAAAAAAAAAAAAAAAAAAACCGAAGCTGTAACAGACTGAAAGCAGAATTTCCAAACATCAAAAAGTTCTCCCTACTCAGATTTTAGTGTTTTGAAAAAGTTTGAACCAAGAAAAACTGAAATGAACCAATCTACCAAGGTTGAGATTTCTTGGGACAGTGCTCTCAGAATGTTCTCTGTGCATGGTTAAAAAAAAAAAAAAAAAAAACATTAGGAATTAATGTCCATATTGGAGTTTGCTATAATAAATAAGTAGAGAATGTACAGCAAGCTTTCTAGATTAAAGAGCACATCAAAAGATCACTGTGGGTGAGCTTGAGGGAAGTATAGTGAGATTGGTATCTCTGGTAGGCATATTTACCAAATATATGCTTCCCTTCCTAGGTCCAAGGTAGGATTATATTTTGCAGCCATGAGTTGTGTCCTGGTGACTTGGTTTGGCTAAAGGAAGTAAGATGTCACTTTCTGACATAAACTTTAAGAGTTGGTAAGGAACAGGAAATATTATTACTGCCTGGGTCTCAGCATATCCACTCAGCAAAGCAGAGCTCTCCAGTAGTCCTAAAATGAACATATAGTATGAGCATTAAAAAACAAACAAACACACTAAAACTCTGGGTTTCATTGGAGCCACAGCATAATCTGACTAATAAAACACATTTGATCTACTGTGAGTAGTATCCTGAAAAGCATCTGAAGATCATCTCTTGTCAGAGTATTGAACATAAGAATTACCCAAAGAAATAACAACATACCTATCAATTAAAGACTTGGCCTTCCCTTAGATGATTTGTAATCTAAGGGACTCTATCAGAGTAGAGTTCTAACAGTATATGAGGGTGAGATTCTTGCATCAGGAGAAGCCTTGATGAAGTTGTAGAGTGCAATATCTTAGATTTATTCACAAACATTCCCATTTTATATAAAGGCTGTATCTCAAAGTCTCTGTAGCTCAGCATGCTAAGCCTGCTCCTTCAACTGAAACATTAACTCCTCACTTCAAACATAAAGACTTGATCTAATTTTCCATGTCCTTCTCCCCAAGAGAGTTATTGGCATTGATTTTGCAAGTAATATAACATTAGTAATAATATCATTAATTTGTTCAATACTTAAGAGGTGCCAAGCCAAATGTAAAGCAGTTTATGTGGATTATGAAGTATATTCTTTTCAGTAAATTGATAAGAGAATTACTACTTTCATGTACCATTTTAGGAACTTAGAAATTGCAAAGGTTAAAAACTAGCCCCAAGTCACACAGCTGGTGGATAACTGAGCCAGAACAACAGTCCAGGCCTGCTTGATGCCAATGCCATTGCTCTGTATGGCCCTCATTAATCACCTCTCACCTGGATTATTGGAACAATTGTCTAACTTCTGTTTCCGTTTTTCTGGTAATTTTTTGACCCCTCCCATTCTATGTAGAATGTTGAAGGAGGAATGAAAACCTGACCTTGTAAGAGCTTCTATGAAATCTTAACTCCTTGTTTGTGTGACATGGAAACCTCAAGGACAAGGTTCTAGGCTATTTTCAACATAATCCTCCACCATGCCTATTTTCTATATTATGCTCTTCTCATTCTAGATTGATTTTGCTCTATCAATGTTATTGACTGTCACCTTGGGATACGTAGTTTCTTCTATAGCACCGTAGGGGAAAACTTCTCTGGGGAAGATCCTTTCACCTAAATCCAGTTATCATTTAACAAAACCTGTACATGTGAATGTACCATGGAGACTTTTTCTTTCAATATTACCACTTGGGTTAGACATTCCTGTTCTCCTATTTCATTTTATGCAGCATCTTTGTGTATATCACACAATGATTTAAATATATGAGCTCTGGAATCGGGAGGACATGGGTTTAGATATCAATTCTGCCACTCTCTAGCTAAATATTCTTTGACAAATTAGTCAACTTTGAAAACCATCAGTTCCAAAGCTGTTAAAAATGATACAAGTTTAAAACTTCCTGCACAGATTTTTATTTCATCATATTTTTTCTATAGAATTATATTAAGTAAGTAGTTCAATATGACTGCCTATACTCAAACTTCAATAAAATATTTTTTTGTTATTGACATTGAGTTAACACTTTATAGAACAATTATTTAAATATTAACTTGTGAACTCTGTAACATCAGGACACATTCTCCTTTATGGACAAGTGCCTAACATACTAGGCCCTCAGTAAATATTTGCTAATTAAATGAATGAATAGATTTAAAAATTGTGAGATGACATTTTTGTTAAACTCAAAGGGAAAGTCATGCATTCAAGGCTCCTTATAAATCCAGTAAATGGAATAAAAAATACAAAATATGGATTTTGAACAAAGGGATAAATTCTATTCCTGAGACTGTATGAAAAATGACAAAAAAATATGAGGAGTACTGAGACAATAAAATAACCCCTTCTGGTTTGTCCCAATATGCACAGTGAAGTAAGAGATTTGCTCTAACTGAAATAGAGGGAAAAAATTGGAAGCTTATGGGCAAAAGAGCTTTGGAACATTTTTGAGAGCAATGAGCCAAGGAGTCAATGAGGGAGAAATATCAGGCATGCTGAGCAGTGGTCAGGGCCAGGTTGCAGCTGGTTGGTGTAAACATTAAGAAGGCCAGGTCTACTTGGCTATAGTTCTTTTTCCAGCGTGGATGCAGGCATAAAGGAGTACGTCTCGTCATGATCCCATGAAAGAAATCATCAAGGTCATCACAAAGTCAGAACAATGATTAAATAGACAGAGTATTACAGAATTTTATTGTGATCTATTGAAGTTGAACAATTAGTTCCAAATGAACCAGCACATAAGATTCTTATAAATATTTGTTGAAAAACGTTCAGTGATATGAATAGCAGATACCCTCCTTCTAGAGCATATATTTTGTGGATAAAGCACAAATAACTAATAGGAGAGTACTTCCAATTCATAACACTATCCACAGAAAGACAGTATTTTGTGTGTATGAGTTAAAACCTTCCTAGATTCTACTTTCTAAAGTACACTCAGAACCCAATTAATAGGATAAGTAAATAACTACAAATAATGTCAAAGAGCCTGTCCTTCTTTGACTGTGTTTACAGAGTATAAAATATAAATGGAAGCAAATGGTTCATGATGAAGTGAATCATCATTTGAATATTTCTGTGGAATCACAAATAACCACAGGAGGGATAATGAATTCTACTCAATCCAGAGAACTGACTATAGAAACATAGTCTAGTTTGCTATGAATATAACTGGCAGGTTCTGCAATTAATGGACATAGATATATGTTTAGTGTTGGTTTTATCTAACTTCACTTTTACTTACCCTTATACTTAATTATGCTTAATGCAAAAAACAGATGAAAAAGTAGGTGTTGAAGGAAGAGAAAATGAAGGGTGGGGGGGAAGCTGTATAGGCAGAACCAGGAATTTGAAGCATTTGGAACAGGAAGGGGGGTATGACCTGAATGGTTTTTTTTTGGACTATTCATTTTGACTCTTCCAAATTCATCATTGTTGCTTACTGTTAGTTATGCCATAGGATAGTATAAGAGAATGCAAGAAGAAACAATATGGCAAAGGAATGGCCAGGCTGTGCAAGGGATATGCACTTAAAACCAGGTAATGTCTTCTATTGAATATTTACACACAAAAAGTAAATTTAATTTCCTCTTAGCTCTGGAAAGTTTATGTGCATTTAAAAATATCTCTGGATGCAATGATTTTAATAATAGTTCTAAACATGTAATAGAGAACAAAACATGGATTATTTTAGTGTCTGTAAAATTCATGTCTTTACATAAATCTGCAAATTATACAACTTTTAATAAATAGGAAAGTTCTATGGGGTGTAGATACTTCCCCTCCTCTGGCTGTTCCTCAATTATGCCTGTTCAGTGGGGGGAAAAAAAGCAAATACTTTCTAAGTTCTTTTCCTGTTTACCTCAGAGAAAAACAGTATGTTACATGCTGCTAGATATTTCAGGATTTTTTAGCCAGAAGATCAGAGAAATCTCATATAAGGAAACAAATTAGCTTACCAAAGTCATTTACTTTTAAAAAATAAAGCAGAGAAGTGAATGAAACTTTTTATTTTAGTTCTAGGAGAATATTCCAAAGTGGAGCTGCCCTACCTCCATATCTTCTCACATCTCCCCAGTTTTCACAATGTCTTCCCATTGTCCCTCTTTAAGTGCACCATCTTGCCCTGCTCAACTGATATATTCTCATCATCCTGGCAGGAAAACATACCACATCCTGAATTGCAGATTATTTCTGGCTCTTAGTGGTTTGCAGTGTGTGGTGCCTGAGGAGGCAGGCTGATCTTAGTACTGAGACAGTTTACCCCTATGAAAAGCATTGGGTTGGGCTCCAGTATAAATACTATTTTAAAATTTTGAAGGCAAAAGAGAATCTGCATTGAGAGGATAAATGAAAGAGCTCTTCTACTCTGAGATATGAAGAATTGTTTACGAAAGGCTTTTTTTTTTTTTTCAGGTTCTGTGAGCTGTCCCGTGAGAACACTGCTACATCTGTGGGAGAGAATAGAGTCCAAGGGAAAGCAGAAAGGAAGAAAAATGAGCCATGTTACTATTTTTCTTTTATGATTCTGTTTAAATATCAGAACTTTTAAAGAAATACAGGAGTTGGGGATATAGCTCAATGATGGAGCATTTACCTAGTATGCCCTTGGAATCAATCCTCAGTACTAAAAAAACAAACAAACAAACAAACAAAAAAAACCCAGCATATACAGGAGATAGTATCATATTGATTTGCATACTGGCTGAAAAAGTGAGCAGAAATTCTAAGAATTTCTTTCATTATGATTGCCTTTCAACAATTATTCCATAAGTCTTCATATTTTGTGGTAAAATTTGGGTTGCCTTTCTTCTAAACAAATACTTCAGCAATTTATGACCAGCAAATAGATACTAAAAATTTGGAATGTTCTAAAATATAGTAAGAACAAAAATAATATTCTCTAATATGTATCAAGAATGCATTATATACATTGGTATTGAATTATCACCTGTTGCTCCAAATGAGGTGATTAATATAATGAATGTCACAATTGCCCCTGTAATCATGTGTACATTTGTAATGGCTGAGAGATAGTGGAAAGGATTTATTCTAAAATTCTTGTAATATATCCAGAAGGAAAAAGAAGAATGGTAATGGGATTCTGTACTGTAACTAGTTTGTCCAGATAATGTACACCAAGCACTATTCCTCATTTATGTCCATACGCTAGATTAATATGAAGAACCCTAAAAAGGATAATCAAATCTATAGCTCCTCCACCCTCAACAGCAGAGAGAGAGAGAGAGAGAGAGAGAGAGAGAGAGAGAGAAAATTATCCAAAACTTCCAAGATCTTACTCACTAGAAAGAACTATCCTTGCTTCAACTGCCTTGTGGGAAAAAAATCTAGAAAATTCCATCAATTAACTTGCCATTGCATGGGACAACCATTGTTTTTGTTTTCTGACAGAGTATTGCTTTTGACACAAGTCCCATGTGTCCTCTTGCAGATGCCAACCTTCTGTGAAGAAGCCCTTAAAGCCTTGAAATCCCTGGCTAGGCTGCAGTGACTTTTCATGGAAGGGCAGTCCCACTTTGCTTTTTCCCACTAGGATAACAGAGCTCTCTGACTAATAAAGTGTGTTGTGAAGGCAGCTATTTTCAAGCTACCAAAAAGTTGCATATATATATTTCAGGGTGTGTTTATTATATTATCTATTGCAAGTAATCAGCAAGTAATAACCTGAGGGACATGCACTAATTTTTGCCAAACCTATACCCTTGATATAGGTTTGGAAAAAAATTGATACGTGTTAAGCAAATAAATTGAGTAGGAATAGACTTATATAAGACACTATATAGGATATTTAGGCATTTGTTTTTACTTTATCGCAAACATTTTTTGTCTAGCAAATTCTTATGCATGTTAGATTTATCAAATCATCTGATCCTATTTTCCCTACCCCTACTTGCTGAAAAATGTTTGTGTTGTCATTAAAAACTAGTGCTTTAAACTTTTTGTCAGTAGCTCATAACAAAATTAAATGCAAATAGTATCATATTGTCAATGCTCATAATTTTTTTATTAAATAATTCTAGTAATGATAATCAGTAGAATGGAGGGATTTAACTTTCTTTATGGTAGTAATTAATTCATTAATACCTCTAAAATACTTATGCATGACTAGTATTTAAGTGGATATTCATATGTTGGAAGAAATGGTAGTATTAGTATGATTATCAAATAGAGGAGACAATATATTAATCATATGAAACATTTTAGGTTCATTATGAAGATGATGATGATGAAATATCAAAAGAGCAGAGAGATTAAAACTATTAACTCACAAAGCCTTCCTGGTGACCTTCAACAAAAAATATATCATGTATTTGCATTTTCAGTTGTAATAACAAAGAAATAGAAAAAATTCCTATTGATAGGGCCTATATTATGCTAAAACCTGTGTTCTTAGTAGGAAACAACCAATCAATTACATGGGGAGTGTGAGGAAAAAGCAGTCACAGGGAGGTGTTCTCAGCCATTCTATATAGAAATGTAGAGTATTGATAAATAATGAACAAAGTTTTAAAAGCATTCCTGTAATTTTGTTTCTTTACTTTGCCCAGAAACTGACATTTGACCTATTCTAGCACATACTCATAAGTGTGAAATAGACAGATTTATTGCTAAAGGGATACAAAATGAATGACTCTTCAAGTTACACATGCTGGGCTCTTTTAAAAGGATATTTTCCAAATTTATTTCCAGCTGAATGCAGTCTGATTATTTGGATAGTGCCTTTATGCAACCTTCTGTGTTTTTTGATTAAAAACCTTTATTTTACAGCTGAATTTCTACCATCTGGTTAGTGTGTGGCACAGGGTGAACATCTAATAATTCTGTTTTTATAATAAAATTGAATGTAGAGGATTCATGAAAACAGAATATCAAGCCAAAGGCTCTAATGGGGTAAAGAAGTCAGTGTGGCGATAGTAGAACAAATTCAGGTACAGTGAAAGTGGCAAAGTTAAGGAGTCAGCCAGTCACCAGATCATGAAGGCTTTTGTAGAACATGGTAAAAATTTGAGTTTTGTTCTGTCAGTGTTAGAAAACTTTCATAGGAGTTTTCAGAACAGTGCATGGGTGTGTGACGTGATCTAATTCTGAAGATTGCTATGAAGTATGCGAGAGTGGAAGCAAGGAGAATAATTAGAAGACACTGAAGGTTATTATGGTAGAGGTCATAAGCAGTAGCTACATTTTTTTGGATAGTACTTTTTTTTTCTTGCAGTGTTGGGGGTCAAATTCAAACTTCACACATGCTAGGCAAGTTCAATACCACTAAGCTATATCCCCTACATTTTGAAGGTAAACCAAAAATAATTTTTAAATAAACCTGTTTTGCATATCAAGGACAGGTAGAATCAAGAATCACTTTTAGGTAACAAGTTTTCATAAAGTTGGTAGCTGACAAAAACATTTATTTATTATCTCATAGTTTTTCTGGACCGAGAGTCTAAGCACAGTTTGAATGGGGCCTCTGCTTAAAGTCTCAAAAGACCACAATCAAGAAACCAAACTGTCTTCATCAGAAGGCTCTTTAAAGAAAGGATCTGCTTACACCATTACTCAAGTTGAAGGCAGAATTCATTTCTGTGTGGAGGTAGGATAAGGGACACCAGTTTCTTGCCCCTCATTTCCTTGAACCACCCTTTGCTTCTCTCCCCAAAAGATTCTGGGACATCGCCTTTTACATTTTCAAAGATGGCAAACAGAGTCTCCAAAACAGGTCTACTGCAGGATTACATGACACCATCAAGGAATTGTCAAAACATCTATGATGTTTTGAGTGTCCCATTCAATCTCCAGGTGAGGGAATACAAAGACATGAATGCTAGACATCAGAGGTTATGAGAGGCCATGCTTGCATCTGTCCACCACAGAAAGGTAGGGTCTCCAGTGACAATGTTATTCAGCTGGTTTGACCTAGGCTTACCTACTCTCTTTTAAAATGATATAATAAAAGTCCTTACTTTTTAATGGCTTTTTTTTTTTTTTTTTTGGTAAGGAGCTCTTCTTTTTCTAGCTAAAGTTATCCTTTCTGACATTGAAACAATGATGACTTAAGAACTTCTCACTTGAGAGCCTCTTTTTTTCTCTTTGAATTAGAAGGTGATGATGGATTTGGACCTTACCATAAGTGAAGGTTTAACATACCTGCTGCAGCAAGTCGGGAGGGAAATAGTTAAGATGGCATGAAAGTAGTTGCAAGTAGTATTTAGGGATCGGTTGAGAATATGAAGTCTGAGAACTTATCACTTCAATATCTGAAACTGTATTTCCCCAGTCTCCTCAATAGCCTGGATGCACAAATAGAGAAAGTTAACAGTTAATTGGCCAAAGCAGAGCCTCCTAGAAAGAAGACTTGGGAGATGAGACTAATGTCAAGAGAATGAATGGATTGATACAGAACATAAATCTAACTCTATGGAACAAGAATTAGAGAAAGAATTTTCTTTGTAAGTCAAAGACAGGCTCTCTAAATGTAGTCTGAGATGTAGAAAGGGAATAAAGAAGTAAACAACTAGAAGAAATAGCCAGAGTGGAATGTAAGACTCAAAAAGAGAAAATATCTTCACAAACCCTAATCAGAACTATAGTCATGTGTAGGAATAACTAAAGTGGAATGTGAAATATGAGACATAGAGATTGGAGACAAAGAAAAGGGAGAACAAAATGCTATAAGGTTTACTCATGTGATAAGAGAATAATAGCAAGGCATAAGACACAGGACAAAATAAATAACCAGGGTCAGAGACTTCAAGAAAGGTAGGCATGGGAGTAGAGTATTGACAATTGGTAGGTGGATGACAGAAATTGAAGGTAAAGTAATCTTCTTAGGAAAGAACTGTGTGTTAGTAAAGACTATTGAGGACAGAGCATATGGTAAGGGTTTTATTTACATGAGATTGGTGTTCCTGGGTAGAGTTCAAAAATCTGGATTGGGTTGGAGGACAGCTCTGTGCAAGAGAACACTGAGACATTATTGAAGAGAATATATTATCTACTACTACTGTATTCATCAGATTTGTTGCTTTGAGTAAAACAAGACTTCCAGCAGATGTCCAGTCATTTGAAGTCCCACATGGCTACTATATTTTGCTTTTGCGACAGTTTCATGAGCTGTATTAGGGAAGGGAGTCTGCTGGGCTGAGTGAGCTGTCATCTACTTCCACAACATCATTAATTATGAGTTTCTTTCCTTTATTCTCACCCAAATGTTGTCTACTGTGATATCCCTGCAGGTCCACAGATTCCCATTCAGTTGCCCACCTGCTTGGGATACAGAGATACTTCTCTACCACCTCTGGTTCATCAATTTATTTTAAAGAACTATTTAAATAATTCAATCCTTGTGGTCCCTTTTTAAATAAAGTCTCCATGATAAATACAAAGTGAAATTATATGACTTGGGCTAAAATACTTATTTCATATTATGTATTTTCTGTTCTCATTCTTATATACACATCTAAGAAAACTACTAATATTTTCTGATTATATTTTCTGTTACTTTATATGATATACTAAAATTTAGCTCTTCTTCCATCATTTTCCTTAATTCCTTTTCTATTGCTTACCTTTTATACATTACTTTATTTTAAAAACTTTTCCAAAATTAAGACAAGTTTTTACATCTTTATGGGGTATAGTAGGATAATTTGATATATGCATACAATGTATAAAAATCATCTTCTCAAAAATCAACAAATACTTATTTCAAAATACATCATAGATTATTGCAGCCAACAGTTACCTGAAAGTTATTTCTGCTTTCTATGTTGATGTCCCTTATCTAACTTCTTCCATTTGACTACTCCTGCTCTTCCTAGTCTCTGGCGACCACTATTCAACTCCTTTATTCTGTTTTGTGTGTGTGTGTGTGTGTGTGTGTTTATGTGTGTGTGTGTGTCTGGCTTATGATGATTAGCATAATGACCTTCAGGTCTTTTCATGTTTCTGCAAATGACAGGTATTCATTCTTTTTCATAGATGAATAATATTCAATTGGGAATTCAAAATCTTCATTAAAAGAGTCAACTATTCAAAGTTATAAAGTCATCTGTGCAAATTGGTTTAACCCTTGAAAATTTTATTTTCTCCATTCTCAGGAGATATCCTCTTTTATGCTTCCAAAAGCACCTTCTATTGTTAGTTATTTTTGTTCAAATTAACTTCAGCGTATCCTGGGGAAGAGGTTATATATAGAGAGATAAAATCGTTTTTGATCATGAGAATTCCAGTAGTTACCAGGTGTGGTGATTCCTAAGCACTTGACAATTTCTGCTGTTCTAGAAACAGCACCAAGATTCCTGACCCTATCCTGTGCACATAACTGAATCCAACTTCTATAGGTTCGATTTGAGATGGGCCAGTCAGATTTAACCTATTCCAGGGAATTTTGACCTTCATAACCAAAGAGGGACAGCCTGAAATTTTGTGGGAGACCGGGGGACTTGATGATAACATGCTAGTTTTAAAATCTAGTAATCCCTTATCCCCAGAGCCAATCTCATATCTGTCCTTTCAGAAACTTTACTTCTCCATTATTCATTTTCCTTTTGAACACTATACAAACTTACAATAAATTTCCATGCCACATAACTAAGTAAAGGACCATTGCATTCTACTGTGCACACCAACATAAACTTCAAAGATACAATAAACTTGTTAAGTGCTGCACAGAGAAGTATTCCATGCCCAAGGAAGGTATACTTGCAGTTTTATACTTAGCCAGAGAAGTTTTGAAAGTCTTGGCTATGAATAAAATTGAACCTGGACTGAAAATATAGGTAAATCGGTGGAAATGCATTATCTCTTCTGGAAAAGCAAAATAACACATACAAATCATTCATAAAACAGATTATAACACAAAAGCATAACTTCAGATATGTTAAGGTGTATAATTTGTATTCTTCATTTTTTAAATGTATCATAGAAGTGATTTTATTGATAGTTATATCACGTTTAGCATAAATGAATAAAATTTCTATATGCTGCATTTCTGTGAAAAATCTTTCTTTGTGCAACTTATTGGGGAAAAAAACTAAGGGAGATTAATCCATCTCTTACATTCACTCCAATCCACTCTGTAAAATATAATGAAGGTGATTGAAGAGGCAATTATAAGATTTAGTTTCTTTAAGAAGCTCAAAGTACTTATCTGTTGTTATTCAACTGATTTTGTAGGATCCCCTTGAGAGTAATGGAAAATAGCTATTTTATAACTAGAAAAATTAATGCAGGAATACCACATACTGTGTTAACTGTGCAGGCAGGATTAGGCATCACAAACCTCTGAGTTTACAAAATGTCATTAGCCCATTAAATTATCCTGGGTCTGTCATAGTACTTAATGCGGCTTCCTCCTCTGCACTGTGCTTCCACTAAGTGATGGACTAAATGACTGAACATTTGGGGAAACTTCTTCTGTGAGTTGACAAAAAAATATATTTAGTGCCATTTACCTTCATTCATGGTTTGTCCCTCATCTTTACAGTTCTCAATGAAAACATGTGTATCACTGCTAAAATGTCATGTGTATCACTGCTAAAATGTCATGTATATCGTGCTTAGGCTAAACCACTTTAGAAGCTGCAGTCACATTCTTCAGTCTTCTTTTAAATTCCTTTAGTGGGATATTCTACGTGTTTATTGTGTCTTTCAACATCCTCTGCCTTTGACTTTCTACATTTACCATCAGCTTCAGCCACATTGTTTTATTCCCAATGAGATTAACTTTTGTGTGCTTTTTCTCTTATTCTCTTCACTTTACATTACCTTCCTTTCCTCCCCTTACCTTCTTCTGAGTCATCTTGTTTCTCCTGACAGGATACCATCTCCTCAGCCTGCCAATATCAAAATCCTACTCATTCTTTCTGCTCCATAAAGTTTTCCTGGAATCTTTAAATTAAGTTAAGTTATCCTTCTCACTTTTAAATTAAGTGGCACTCCCATCTGTATCAGGATTATTAGTGCTGTTCATTGCATGGATTCATTCTCCCTTGAGTATTTATTCAAGCTTTATTTTGTTGCTTCCTCTAATTATATCTCTTCTTCCTACAGATTAATATCTCCCAAGGATAGCAACTGTGACTTACCTCTTGTAGCTCAGATAACAACTAGGACAGAATTTTTAGCACTTACCAAATATATAATAAATGGACATTGTTAGAATTGATTAATTCACTAGCTGGTTGAAGTGAATTTGAGGGTATTCTGATGCTTTGGAAAGCAGAAGAAACTTATATAACTTCTTGATATGTACATACTAATAATAAAAATGAGAAAACTCCATACTCACGTTTTAAATGAAAAATGATTTCAAAAATTATGAATTCTTGTAATTTTTTAATATGAAATCTAGAAGTTTAGAAGACTAAATAACACAAACACTAGGAATACTTTTGCCCTGATATTAATCTTGATTGCCATGTAATCTAAAATAAGATTCTATATTGGTTTGTTTGTTAACTTTATTTATTTTCTTATGTGATGCTAAAGATCAAACCCAGTGCCTCACACAATCTAGGCAATATTCTACTGCTGAGCTACAACCCAGCCCTGTATTTGTTGATTGAACATTTTAATATATTATTTATTAAGGTAGTATGGAGTTTTCTCATTGATTTATGTATGAACACCCAAGGACTATCCCCAAACCCTACTTGAAAAATCATGTTCTGTACCTACTGCTTTGACCACACTCATCTACAATTATTAGCACTTATCACCCCACTTACTGTAGATTTTATAGTTGATCCAGTTCATGATTCCCATATTTTGTATTCAAATGCTTACTCCAGACTTCCCAAAAGCTGCTTTCATATATTTCACACATTCTTTATTCAAAAATCTCCACATTCAATTTAACAAATATCTCATGAGTTATTAGTAACACGGTACTAGGCTAGCTACTGCCAATGGATCTACAGTTTGTTAAAATGTTTTTTAAAAAATCACATATAAATCACCTGATCAAGTTATTCTATTCCAGGATTTAATTTGAACAAAGGCATCAAAATTAGGCTATAACATTCTCATATGAGAGTGCTCATTGTAGCATTATTTTAAGTGTTAAAATATTCTAAACCAAAACAAGAACATAAATGTTGTACATTCAAAAACATGAAACAAAATACTAACAGTAAAAAATATTATGAAGATTGCTTTATAAAAAGTACAATGGTAATTATATAGTTTTGTATATAATAATTTATTAATTTATTCAGGCATATTTATGACCACATGAAATGTTTGGCAGATAATTCAAAGCAATCTTTATATAGCCACAAGCAAATATAGAAGCCCCTACCCTTGTATAGCTAGTATTTTTATGGCAAAAAATAGTACCAACAGAAAATTGTTATATAGTTATAGAGAAAATAAAGGTGAGTCTAACTCAGGTGTTATTTCGAAGGATGACCAGAGAACATAGAATCAGAAAAATGGATATGCAGGAAAGAGCATTTTAGATGAAGCAAATATTAAGGCTTGATACTGAAAATTGCTTGCACTAAATGAAATTGGCATTCAAAATGAACAAATAAATGAAAAAAGGAATTATTCACTTATTTTCATTATGATCTTAGGGTTGCATAAGTCTCACTGATTAGTTTTACACAGGCATATCTTATTAGCCAGTCCTAGGCTTATAAAAATTGAGTGCCTAACATTTCCAGGTACTTTTTCAAACTTTTAAAAATTCATAACACAAATTGAAAATTTTGTTATTATGCCTCCCCTTTTACAAAGGAACTGAGAGCTAAGAAGATAGTATATCTGGTATTCCAAGTTAGTTGTATGTGCTCTGTATTCAAAAATTTTCTACTATGTGCTGTTGCCTTTCATGACGAATGAATGTGGGAGAATGTGCATACTCCCATTAAACAGAAAGGAATATAGGTTCTAGATGTGTACTTGTAGGAAAAAGTTAAATTTTATGCATGGACTTTTCCCACATATGATGTATATGTGTGTGTGTGTGTGTGTGTGTATTTCTCAACCTATGATGTATATGTGTGTATATGTGTGTGTGTGTGTGTGTGTGTGTGTGTGTGTGTGTGTGTGTATATATTTGAAATTTAATAGGCTTAAGAAAGAAAAATAATGTTCTTTGAGTTTACTGAAAGTTTCTATGATTTATTTCCTAGAAAATTTAAACAGTTATTATTAACTTCTTAGTTTTAACTTGAATGTCCTTAGCATGAAAATTTAGCATTTTCTAGATTTAGAAAGATACTACCTAGGAAAAAATTGTAGGTTAATATAATATTTTGGAAGTTTACTTTTAATAATAAAATTTACCTAATCTCTATCTCTCATCAATGCATAATAATTACTCTTTAATTCTAGTCAGTATACTTGAAATTTACTTAGTTCTCTCCTGATAATTGTGGAGGAACTGAAATCTTTGCTAGTAGCCTTTTCTTCCTAAAATATCCAAGGTCCTCTCAAAATCCATCATTCTCACTGTTTCCTGTTAAGAAACCTCAGAGCTCTGAGAGGTCCCCTGACTCTTACTTGATGCACTTACCTTGTCAAGCAGAGCATAGTCTGAAAATGAACCATCCAGATCACTCCTCAAGTCCTGCTCAAATCTTACCATACCTTGATCAGTTTATACATTTCATATTGAAATAATATATTTTATTTAAGAAAATTTTACAACATTATTACTTTACAATTAAAAAGAAGACCATTTATGTCAGTTAAACATTGGTAGAAATACTAGTTTCTGCTTTCATAAGATGTGTAGACTTAACTGATTAAGCCTTCAAGTCTCAACTGCTAAATGAGGATAATTTATTTTATACCATGTAAAGTTGTGTAAGTATGCAATTTTTTTAAAAGAAGGAAAACCCTTAAGAAAGTTTCTGATGCATAGTTAACACACAAGAAATGTGATTGTCATTATAAGGCACTTTCTGATATCTTGTTTGAAGCCCTGTTTTTTAATTCAACAAACTAAAGCATGCTTCATTAAAAATGGAGTAATAGAATCCAGGCATGATGGCACTAGTTTTTAATACCAGCTACTTTGGATTCTGAGTTGGGAGGATCACAAGTTCAAGGTTAGTCCTGGCAATTGAGCAAAGACCTACCTCAAAAATATTAAATAAATAACAGGGGCTCAGGATGTAGTTGGTGATAAAGTGCCCCTGGATTCAATTTCCAGCTTTACACACACACACACACACACACACACACACACACACACACACAAATGATAGGTATGTAGCTAAGTGGTCACTAAGTGGTGTAAGTGGTAGAGTACTCACCTAACATGTGCTAGACTCATTATTGCAAAATATAAAAAAGATAAATAAATTTAAGAACCAATAACATAAATGGATTACAGAAAATAGTCATACATTAGACTATTTCTAATCTTTTTTATATGGTACCAAAATACATAAAGAACTTTTCTTTTAGTTATACTGTTTCAACATAATAAATTATAATACAAACCATTGATAAAACTCTGTTGACACTTTGATTATTATCAGAAGGCCCCTTTTTTAAGGAAAATTATAATTGAATTTGAAATCAGTTTTAAATTGTATTTCAGTTATCTGTGTACCATTAAGTCAAGTGTTAAATCTCTGTGAATCTGCCTCACTCTCATTTCTAAACTGAGTGTAATACAAAAACATGGCTAGAGTGCTTATGATGATTAAATAGTATATTTACATTAAAAGCCATATACAGATATCTCTTTCTCTCTCTCTCTCTCTCTCTCTCTCTCTCTCTCTCTCTCTCTCTCTCTCCCCACACACACACAAACACACACTTAAAAGTTTAAAAATGGAAGGCATTAATAAAGGAAACAGAAGATATCACCAAATTATAAAATTGAAGGAAGAAAAGAAGAAAGAGAAATAGGGAAGGCAGGCAGGCTTATCATGTAAAATAAAAAAAAAAAAAAACCACCAAATCTGAAACAGGATATAATGCTGCCAATAACATCAGAATAAATTTAAAATGTTAGGGTCTGTAAACAAGTCAAGATGGCGCCTGGCATTTTGCCAGAGGGAGTGGTTTGTGAAGCCATTAAGTGTGGAGATTCCTTATTGGTTGACTGCTGTATCTAGTTTATGTTAATTAAGATAAGCTGTGTGGAATGTATATATACCCCTCCTGTCCTACAATAGATGGCTCCCACTCCAGCTGTATCAATCTACACAAGTTGCTCGTCACTCTTCCCCCCCCCCCATTATTTTGCTGCAGCCGGACTGCAGCATTAAAAATCATAAAGGATCACTTTGCTCAGCAATAATTTACAAAACTCGTATGAATTTGATAACAAGCTGATGGACACACTGTATTGTCTAGGTTGCGGTGGTAAAACAAGTATTTATTCATTACTGATGGGAGTATAAAGTCATGGAATCTTCATGAAGAGCCATCAGGCAATCTACTGAATTTTATAATTTAAATACACTTGGATAAAATAAGTTCACTTTTTGAAATTCATCTACATATCCTCTTACATTTGTGAAATGGTGTACATATATGCAGAGAACACTTAAATAGGAATAGGCTATATAATGTTAGGGCCCTATACTGAAATATCGTGCTGCTGCAGAAAGAATCAAGTAACACTATATATTATTAAAAAGAGCACAATAATAAAGATTAAATCACAGAACATGAGCATAGTATGCTTTCTCTTAGAGAAAAAATTAGTAAAGCTCTATATGAGTATGTACACACAGGTGCACACATAGACATTCTGTAGGATGATATTCAAGAAATGTATAACAAGAATTCCTGTAGGAGAAATCAGTTAAGTAGCTGGAAAATATATTTGAGAGAGAAACTTTTCCACTGAATTTTTTAAGATATTTTGAAATGTATATATTTTATGTATTGTATTATAAATTTAAAAATTAACATTTTAAAAATCATAAATTGTTATACATAGGTAGAAAGAACCAATCAAATATAAGTAAATAGATGTGTGAACAGAAATCTAGTAGAGTAGAGGAAGGTATATGGGAGAGGGGAGAGAAGACAGGGGAAAAAATGGGGAAGAGAATAAGGGGGACAGTCATAAACTAAAATCAAATTTCATGCATGCATGTGTTTATCAGGATGAACCCAACTACTATGTATAACTATAAAGCTCTAATAAAAAGTTATAAATTGATAATTTTCGTGAGCTAAGACTTAAATATTCCATTCTCCCTGTCATATTTTTACTCAATTCATTAGCATGGAAACAGCTCCAGGGTTCATCTAAGAGTATTATCTGTGGTGTTATTTTGTACCAAAACACCATACTAGATCCTGGATTTATAAGCAAAAGCAACAGACTCAGAAAGTATATTATTAATCTAGGAAGAAAAAAATGATTAAATGAATAAATAAATATTTATTTATTTTTGTTTTGTGTAGTATTTCTCAAAAATATTTGACTGTTTAACTACTTTTGATAGGTATAATTTTTATACCTGAAACACACTTCAAGAAATACTATATTTAGTAGCCTCTTATGGCAAGATCTTTCCCAAAAGAAAGAAATGATGATGAGGATGATGAGGAGGAAGATGCTGAGGAAGAAAAGGAGGAAGAGAAGAATAAGGAGAATAATTTATATGCTTAAACAAAATTTAAAAAGGAGAAACTTTTAAAAAATTTTGGTAATGTGTTTGAAAGCTTACTTATGTAGCCAGTGCTATGACACCCCTGGGTTCAATTCTCAGTACTGAAGAAATAAAAAGAAAGAGAGAGAGAAAGAGAGAAAGGAAGGAAGGAAGGAAGGAAGGAAGGAAGGAAGGAAGGAAGGAAGGAAGGAAGGAAGGAAGGGAGGGAGGGAGGGAGGGAGGGAGGGAGGAAGAAAGAGGGAGGGAGGGAGGAAATAAGGAAGGAAGGAAGAAGGGAGGAAGGGAAAAAAGAAGAAAGGGAGGAAGAACAGGTACTGTCAAACAAATTTGCAGTCTAGCAAGAAATAAGCTCAGGTGCAGAAGGCTGAGCTAGTGTGGGAGAAAATCCTAACACTCTCCAGTGGAGTTAGTGAAATTGGGGAAATGGCTATAACTTAAAAAGACTCTACACCTGGACTCCTGAGTTAGAGCATGCAGTTTACCTTTATATTTCATTTCTCATTCACAACTTTTTTTTTCTTTTTTGTCTTTTGATATGCTTGATTTTTGTGCACCCAAGCCTGAACTTCCACTCAATGAGAGGAAGCAAGGAAGAGAAAAAGAGGTACTGGGGCATAAAATTTATCAAATTGTACTATGTGCATATATAAATACGTCAAACAATGGATCCAACTATTATTTACAATTTTAATGCAGCATTAAAATAACTTTAAAAGATACATACTATAAATCACATGATTAGATTATCTCAGCCTTGACATCCTAGTGAATGAGAAAAATAAATATATATGTGCTAGTTTGTTTTGTGCTATTTAAAATAAAATGTATTTCTGAAAAATGAAAGAAAAAAATAGGATTCTGAAATACATTGTTATAAAAGTGCATGTTCTAAGAAAAGCAAAGCTAATATATAAGTACATTTTACCATAGCCATAAAATAATTAATAAATGTGCATACTGCTATTCTAAAAATAAAAAGAGAAACGATGCTTTTTGTATATAACATGCAAGTCATTGCTAAGGTGGAAGAAGTACTTTATTCAATTTTCCATAACAGTATGGTGGTCCTGGCATAACAAAGACATGTAGCAATAAATCATAAATTCCCCAATTTTAATAGGTAAATTTCCATATTTAACCCAAATAGATAAGCTATCCATTTAAAAATTGGAGCAAAAATTGGAAATTCACTTTTTGCTCTGCTTTTCTGTTTATTTTTTAATCAATCCCACAGACAATTTCTAAGGCATACCTTTAAAGCTTTGTTGCTGAAATAATACCAAGTTATTACTCTAAGAGTGTCATTCTACTCCTAGAGACCACAGTGCCCCGAAGCACAGGACCATGCTGATTTATTGATTTAGGAAACAAACACTTATTGAATAACTATTACAAAAAGTACTATGTTGAGTGTTGGAAAAGAAAATAGAGACATGACTAATTTATAATTGTATATAAAGTAGGTCTCAATTGAACAAGAGAGCCATATGCATGCAAAAATTTTACACAAATGTAATCTAAGGCAGGTGAAGGTTATGAATAAAGCAAACAAACAATAGTTCAAATGTTGTGTGTAAAATTGTTCCATAGGTTTGGAAGTGTTAGTAAAGGGCTGGCCAGGATTTATAGTGCTGCCCCTTACGCTTTGAATCCCTTGCACCAAAAAAAGGTATTTCCCAGATACATTCTTTCTCGTGCCACCTCATTCCCACTAATTAGGTGGAATATCTACAGGATGGAAAATGGAGATTAATTTGAAAGTGTCTTTGAATCCTTTCTTCTGGTATTATTTTAGTCAGTTTTTTTCACTGTTGTGACTAAAAAGGATCTGACTAGAACAACTGTAAGGAGGGAAAGTGTATTTGAGGGTTTATGGTTTCAGGTCCACACAAGGTCAGCTCCATTTCCCTGGGCTCCGGATGGGGCTGAACACTATGGCAAAGTGTGTGCCAGAGGGAAGCAACTCACATCATGGAGATCAAGAAGCAGAGAGAGAGAGAGAGAGAGAGAGAGAGAAAGAGAGAGAGACTCCACTCTCCAGATAGAAATATATACACCAAAGCCATGCCCTAATTCCCATCTCCTCCAGTCACACCCTATCACTTTAGTTACCACTCAGTTAATCGCTATCAGAGCATTAAATCACTGACTGGGTTAAACTCTCACAGCCCAATCACTTCCTCTGAATGTTCTTGCATTATCTCACATGTGCACTTTTAGGGGACACTCATATTCAAATCATAACATTCTGCTCCTGGCCCCCCAAAGCTCACAACCATCTCACAATGCAAAATACAGTTTTTCTATTTCCAAGTGCCCCCATAGTCAACAGTTCTGAGATAGGTCAAGTCCAAAGTCTTCTCTGAGGCTCATGGCAATCTTGGATTGTGAGCTCCTATAAAGGTAAAAGCAATTTACAAGTATCCAGTATATAATGGCACAGAGTAAATGTTTTCATTCACAAAATTAGGGGCATAGAAAGAAGGAATAGGATCAAACAAAGATTGAAATCCAGCTGAGCAAACAAGTCCTGAAGTTCCACATCCAGAATCTTGGGCACATGACATCTTTTTTTTTCTTTTAATAATTTTTTAGTTGTATATGGACACAATACATTTATTTATTTTATTTATTTTGGTGTGGTGCTGAGGATCAAACCCAGTACCTCATATGTGCCAGCAAGCACTCTACCACTGAGCCACAACCCCAGCTCCACATGACATCTTAATGTTCTCTCCAAAGAGCATGTGTGGCTGCACCTTTGTGGCATTGTTGGTTGCAACCCAATGGTCTTTCTGTTGGCTTGTCTCTGCTCAATTCCTACAGTTTTCCTAGGATGATGTCCCAGGTTACTAGCATTTCTTAACCTCCGGAGTTTCTACTGCAGCTGTGGCTTCCTCCTCACATCTCCGTATTTTGACTTCTCCAAAGTGCCTGCAGGGACTCCAATCCAGCTCATTTTGCCTAGCTTCCCTTCCTTTGAAATCTTGGTGGAAGCTTCCATAAACCCTTAATTGTAGAATCCTGCATTTCTGCAGAACCAGCACCACATAGTTGATGACAAGGTCTGCAGCCATCTAGAGCAGTAGTCAAGCCTCCAATGACCCTTGCTGCAGCAATCTCTGAGTCTCTAGGTGGCTGAGTATGTTGGAAAAACTTCCTAGGCCCCCTTGTGCAACAAGGATTCCCCACTGGTCTCTTCTCAAAAGGATTTTCACCTTTTTTTCCTTGAACTTGAGAGGAGTGTAGTCTTGGACAGCTCTTGAGATGCCATCTTATTGTCTTTAGGCAAAGTCTTAAGCATTTCTGTAGTGGCAGAAATGTCTTTAACAACTGCAACTTTCTTAGCCTTAGTTTTACTCCTACCTTTCAAGGACAATTTATCCAAATCTTTCTGCTCTGCTTTCTGCTCCTGATACAAATATATAAATTTGCCTAAAAGCTGCCAGCAATTCCAAAGCCATGCCCTAACTCCCACCTCTTCCAGTCACACCCTACCACTTTATTTACCACTCAGTTAATTCCTATCAGGGGGGATTAAATCACAAATGGGGTTAAGACTATCACAATCCAATCATTTCCTTTGAATGTTCTTGCATTGTCTCATATGTGAGCTCTTGTAGGACATCTCACATCCAAATGTAACAGGTATCTGTGTCTCTCAACTAAAAGGGGAACACTATCAACTCCATCTCACTGTAGAGGTAAGTGTCCGCATAGAAATAATTTTCTCTCCTTCTTTCTTCCCACAAGGAAGAATCTTTTTTTCTCGTTTATTTTTTAACTTTTTAAATTGATTGTAAATTGCTACATAAATACATGAAACATGTACATATTAATGGGATACTATGTGAAGTTTTGACACATGTATACATTTCATAATATTTAAATTAGGTTAAGCACATTTGTTTTCTCAGGAACTTATAGTTTCTTTTATGATGAATTCATTCAAAATCCTAGCTTTTTGAAATGTATGGTATATTATTGATATCTATAGTCACGCTACTGTGCAATATTATACCAAATTTAGAAAAATCTTTTCAAAAACATAAGTACTTCCATATTGTCTCTGCATACCTACCTTCTAATATTTTCCTCTGTACTAATTAAAACTTGCTTTATTCTCAAAGTTTTTGTGCAATTCTTCAAATTCCATAGCTAGTATAAAACCTGTCCTTGTTGATTTTTTTTTCTCTAAATATTTGAAAGTTTAGGCACAGAATATACTTTTCAGTAGCTCTTTTAGACATTTACTTTTCCATCTGCAAGTGATGATACCCACCCTAGTGAAGCATGTACCCTGCTACATTACCTGCTTTTACAGTTCCTTATCAACAGTACTCCTCAGCAGGGACAAGGCAGTAGGCTTAGAGTCTTCTCTATTACCATGGCACTCTGGGAGCTTTGGTGGAAGGGTGCCTCAAAATCTTAGATATGGATGACTTGATATTTTTCCTCACATAGTTCTGACCTTAGCAATTCATTCTCTAAATAATGTTAAATCCCAGATTCATCAACATTTCACATTTTAAACCTGAATGCTCCAATTTCTCATTATGATCCCTAATCCCTATATTTTTCATGCTGCAGTTCCTCTAAATGTGTTCCACTATCATTAATCTCTACTCTTTCTTGAATACTTTCTATTTTTGGTATTCATTAATCCTTTTTCACTAGTGCTCCAACATAGCAGCATTTCCTACTCTACCAAAAATATACTATTCAAAGTATTTTCTAACTCTCTAACCAACATGTTCAACATCTTTGATCACTTGTCTTTTTTTCTAATCTTAGATCACTATAAATTTCTAAATTCTCTATTTCTGAACATATTGAAGAATATTTGAGAAAATATCCTGTTACCAGGTACTAAAGTATCTTAGTTACCACCACCCTCTGCCTATCTCGCAATATAAATAAATTTATCACTCTTTCTGAATCTTTGAGAAGCTACTTCTCTCATTCCCCCATTGCTATTTCAAAATAATTAATTTGTTCCAACACTCCTAATACACATGTCTTAGTCCATTTTGGCTATTATTGCAAAATACTATATACCAGGGAGCTTACAAACAATATAAATGTACTTATCATATTCCTGGGGAAAGAAGTAAGGTTTGGTATCAGATAAAGGACCTATTTCCTGATCCATAAGTAGCACCTTCTTGCTATATTTGCACGTGGTAGAAGGAGCAAGGCAGCCCTCTAATGCCTTCTTTGGAAGCATACCAATTTGTGAGGGATCTTCCTTCATGGATAACCTCCTGAAGGTTATTTCCTAACATCATCATGTTGGTGATTAGGTTTCAGCATATGAACCTGTGGAACACATTCAGAACATAAGACCACACTAGCCCCAGATTCTTCTCTGTCAGTAAAAAAAATTTGCCTTTAACTTTCAGAAAAAGTTGAAATAGTCAGTATCTACGTCTTCTATGGAACGAACTGCAAACATGCATGCTATTTTCTCACTTTCATTCTCAAAGGAAGGAAACATCCCCTGATTATCTCATGTTAATTAATTCACTGGCATCTGGGTCAGAGCTTCTGAAACTTTAACATGCTTATGAAATACCTGGGGATCTTGTTTAGTGCAGTTTCTATTTCAGTAGGTCTGAAGTAGAGTCAGAGATTCTAAAAACTCTCCAATATTCTTTATGCTCTCGGTTCTCCAACTATAGCAACACTGTCATAAAATACATTTTTAAATTTTGCTTTGGCCTGGACTAAGTGGCTCATGAAGGCAAAAGCACCCACATGATAGAATAGTGATAATGTGGCTCAGTTTTATTCTCCCAAACCATAAGAATTAATAATTTTTCTAAGAACATTTTTAATTCTTCAGTAGCCCTCTATTCGATCAATAGCTGACAGCTGATAGTTCTATGACATTTTGGAGACATCAGTTTAATTCTAGCTCTTCTCTGGACTCTCAGATTATTTTTAGCGGGGCTTCTACTAACAATCTCACCCTCATGATTCTTTCTTGTATAGTGAGTGCTCTAACATAAATGCTAACAGTAATTTCTCTGTTTAAAAATTTTCAGTGATTTGGAAGTAAAAACAAACTGTAACTCTTTCATGAACTATGCTTTACAAATATTCCTAGTTTTGCTTCCCCTTATATATCCTATTCTAACTCCCTAAATTGCTGGACATTTTTGTTCCTAATATTCTTTGTTATCCCTGTAAACAGTTGCTTCTCTTTGGGAAAAGCACTTCTCCCTCATTGGTGTTTTCTCTTCCTATTCACCTTAAAAGTCATTTTCATCCTCTTTTTGCAAACACAGTAAGTACCTGTAGTTACTTACATAGTAACCTTTCCTTAGTATGTACATAATTCAGATGCACAACTCACCATATGTTTATGTATGTCTTTATTTTCTTGTGACTTGCTTGGTATCTTTCAGGAAAGGAATGTTGTTTTGTAAATTCAAGTATCTTCAGTATCTGTTATAGATAAGGCATCCAATAAAAGTATATTTGATTACTGAATGAATAAATAGTTTTATTGTATATTTTTAGGTACACATTTTATAAAAAGTACAAACAATAGCAGCCATACTTAAAAATGACATAGTAATTTCAGTCCACATACCACATCTATTTCTGTTTACTAGTTATAACTGGTCACTCTACTTCTGTAAATTCAAAGAGCATATAATAAACAATAATACAAAAGCATATAATTTAATTAGGAAATATGATATTTATGGTCAATAGCAATGTACCCTTAGATGCCTTTATCTAGTATTAAAACAAAAACATGTCAATAGAAAATATTAATTTATTTTTAAAAATATCCTTGTTATAAGATCTCAAATATATTCTTAGTTCTGTCCTACTTCGGCAACCTAAATAATTTTTGGAAGTTCCTGAAGGAACAGATTTCACATGTCACAAAAAAAATGTTATAGGGTGCTTATGCTAAGGTCAGTAGGTACACCTGAACTATCAATGTACTGCACGTGTGTGTGTGTGTGTGTGTGTGTGTGTGTGTGTGTGTATTTGAGAAAGAGAAGAGAAAGATTCAATTCAGATAGAAATTATTCATATATGTTCTCTGAAATTTGAATAGTGTTTTTACAATAAATCAAAATACAGGTAGAGAAATCTTCATATTGTTCTCTTCCTTGCTTTTCTTCTATGACTGCCATGACAGCAATCTCTGCTGAGCTAGGTAAAGTATTCTTTAATCTGTTGTTGTGTTACTTATCTTTTCATCATGAGAATAAAAATAGAAAAAAATTTAAAGAACAATAATGAATACTAGTAACCTGAAAAAATGCAAATCAAAACTAAGATGAAATACTTCATATCTACCCGGATGTCTCTCATCCCAAAGATAATCACAGGTGTTGGTGAGGATATAGAAATATTAGAAAAATAATATATTTTAGTAGATGATAAAATTTTTCAGCAGTTTTGGAAAAATGTTTGATAGTTCCTCAAAAAGTTAATCACACAGTTATCATGTAATACAGCAATTATATTCCTAGTTCTATCCATGTGAGAATTGAGAACGTGAATTTGGACCAAAACTTACACACAAATGTACAGAGCAGTAATATGTATAGTGGTTACAAAGTGAAAAGAAACTAAATGTTTTTTAATCAGTGAGCAAAAAAACCACAATGGGGCATAGCAATACAACAGAATGTTATTTGGACATAAAAAGAAATGAAGTCTAATACATGTTTCATGAAAGCTAGATGAATCTTGAGAACATGATACTAAGTGAAAAAATCCAGCTACTAATAACTACATATCCATTTATATGAAATATCCAAAATACACAATAAAAAATGAGCACTTATTATGGATTAACAAGAGTTATTGGAAAAAGAAGAAAGGGGAGTGATTGCTACTGACATAAGATTTATTTTAGGATGAAGAAAATTATATATGAAATTATATAAAATTATATAATATAATTATATAAAATTATATATGATGAAGAAAATTATAAAATTACATATAAAATTATATATGGTGAAGAAAATTATACATCAGAGTTGGTTACAAAATATTGTGCAATGTACAAAACTGAATACAATAAAAATCATGGAATCATACATTTTAAAACAGTGAAACTAATGGTTGTATTAATAATAGCTCAGTTTTATGCAAAAATGTTATAAAAGTCCATGAAGTCATAAATGAGTCTATTAATCAGATTTCACATGTCCCCAAAAATTTGCATAGTGTGCATATGCTAAGGTCAGTAGGCACACCTGAACTATCAATGTACTGCACGTGTGTGTGTGTGTGTGTGTGTGTGTGCAAATTTGAGAAAGAGAGAAGAGGGGAAGGTAGTATTACACTTCTGTATAATACACTATTTCAGAGAAATAATTGATGAAAGATGATGGGAAAAGCCCCAGGGGACACACTCAATTATGGAATGACTTTTAAATCAAAGCCTTCCAAATCCTTATATGAGGCATGATAGTGTAAAATAAGTTAGGGGATAGTTAGGTTTTGGAAAGGGTAACTCCAGACATAAGAGTACTAAATTCTTAAGACTGATATTGCCACTGTGTATGGCAGAGCACAACTGAAATCACAGCAGCTCAGGAGGCTGAGGCAGGATGATAGCAGATCAAAGCCAGCTCTAGGAATTTAACGAGGCTGTAAGCAAACTAGTGAGACCCTATATCAAAATAAAAAAATAAAATTAAAAAAAGGGCTGGGGATGGGACTCAGTGGTGAAGTGCTCTTGGGTTCAATCCCTGCTACCAAAAAAAGAAAAACAGAAAAAGGAATGATACTACCAAATTTCTGATGAAAGAGCATAGAAACTTGTACTAGAAAAATGACATTGGTACTTGACAAAATAATAAAAAAATTTTTAAAGGGAAGAGTCAAATGAATACTAATTTAAGTGGAGAAAATTTCAGTGTTTATGTCATGCAGGAAAATTATGTATTCTATTTCTAGTCTTCAGGATTAATCGGTATTTCAGAAAGATTCTTGTGATGGATTCAAGTTGATATGCCTCATTTTCTTATTCATTGCTGGACACTTACATGGATTCTTAACTATTGTGTTTAGTGCTGAAATAACCATAGAAGTACAGATGGATGACATACAAATTTCATTTTCTTTGAATATATTCCCAGTAAGAAATGATATGAAGTAGGCATAGAAATAAAAACATTATATGATTTCACTCACATTTGGAATCTAAAAAGGTTGATGTCTTAGAAACAGTATATAATGGTAGTTACCAAAGGCCAATGAGGAAGATATGAAGAGATGTTAGTCAAAGGATATAGAATTACAGTCAGAAAACAGGAATAAATTTCAAGTGGTCTACTATATAGGAAAGTGACTATAGTGAATTGCAGTATGTATTATGTTCTTTAAAAATGTAAAATAGTGTATGTCATGTGCTTTTTTGACAAAAAAAACAACTATTTGAGGTAATTTGTTTATTAATTAGCTAGATTTAACCATTCCAAAATTTATATTATTTTAAAACATGTTGTACATGGTAATAAAAGCATACATTATCTGTCAAATTTAATTTTTTAATGTAAAATAAATAAATTATATTTATATTTTTGTTCCAAAAATAATAAATTCTTTTTTGAAACAAAATTAAAAGGACATGTATATATACACACATACAAATATAATAGAAACATTTCATTCAAGTCAACAATGTAAACATTTCAGTATATAAGATAGTAATTTAATTCTATTAATGATAAAACTTCTTTTTGTAGTACAGTTTTGTAATTACCTAAGAAATTTATTATAAATAAGAATTTTTCATATCAATTAGCCATGAAATATCAATTAATGTTGAGGATCTATGATATATGTCATGTGCTCTATTGTTTACTTCCCAAATTCATATTTTGAAGTCATAATCTCTAGTACTTCAAAATATGGCTGTATTTGAAGACAGGAGTCTTTAAATGGGCAATAAATATGAAACTATCATCATAGTGGGAACTATTCTAGTTTAACTAATGTCCTTCATGACACTGCTACACACAACATGAAGATGCTGGAAAAAGATCATTGACAAGCCAAGGAGAGGGCCCTCAACATAACCAGCCTAATTTTGGATTTCTATCCTCCAAAATTGGAAGAAAATAAATTTCTGTGGTTTAGAGCATTCAGTCTGTAATAGTTTGTTATAGCAGACCTATAAACTTAATAAAACATATTTTCATTTTATTGTATTTTTCTCCATTAATTTCAGATTTACACAAAAGCTGAAGATCATTTAAAAAAATTTCCATATGCTACTCTTCCAAAATCCCCAGTTGTAAAGAACATGATATATTTGCCTTATTATTAATCTATGCATAATTATATTCACATATTAATTATTTCCAATTGAGAGTTAAGTTCCAAACCTCTATATGGTTTATTATGTATTTACTAAGAAAAAGGGTTTATTTAATTTATATCATTATTGATAAAACTTTTATAGATTTAGACACATTTGCTCAAATAATATCTTAGAGAAAAAATATTAAAACTATTAAAAAGTCATGTATATCCATTATATAATAATGTATTTATATGTATACAAATGTGCTTTGGCTCTGTCACATTATCATTGATCTTAACTTTGATCATTTGATAAAGATAATGTTTTCCACATTTCTTCATTGTGAAGTTATTATTTCGTATTTGTAAAAAGTATTTGGGACTATATATATATATAATATTATATACATAAAAACATAATCTTCATAGCATTATACCATTATATATGATATGCTTTATATATTGTATAATATATATAATAGTGCTATGTAGATTATATTATTATATGTAATATTATAAAATATATAATTCATATCATATATAATACAATATGAATAATAGTATAATACTATGCCAATTATAGTATTGTATATAATATACATTGTATACATATCCTATATACTATCAAATTCTGAGCACTAGTTTCATGTTTCCAAAATTTAATAATTTATACTTTAAAATTATTAGTATATATAATACTATATGTTTCCCAAATTGGTGATTTTCCTAACTTCATCAATTTTTGCCATTGAATGTTTGGCATTATAACATAAAAATGAGCTTGCAGTTCTTTATTGACATATATCACTATGAGCCAATGTATTTCTATTTTATTCAATAATTCATAATGCATTACTACCACTATATAGTTTGATGATTACATTGCTCCAGATTCAGCTAGTAGGGGGCACTTTCAGCTGTCTCATGTCCCCCATTTCATATTCCTTGAGCACTTTCTTAGTTTCAGGGCCAAAAAGAATTAAAGCTCATCCTATATGTAAACTGAAGATATTGCCCTTGGTTATTGTATTATTTTTATTATCAAAAGGGATTATAAAATTTATTTAAACTAGTAGACTTTATAAGTTGTAGGTGAGGCATCTCATATGGATTTACCTATAATTTCAGCAAGACTGTCCCATAATATAAAAGGCAACAATATATGTTTATGTAGTCCTACATACTTATATCAAAAAGTCACTCTTACCATTTATACATGTATGTAGCTACTTTCACATATGGAAAAAACGACAATGAGGAATAATGAATATGCATAAGGGCTTTCACATCTTCATTAATATTCATAGTATATATTCACATATTAATCCAATGTCTAGCTATGCCTAACAATTGTTTCTTTTTTATATGCCTGAAATTGCTTTTAATGATACACTCCTGGATGGAAGCAAAATGTCTCCATATCTCTAATAAGTAAAGCCAGAGTTCCCACTGAGAATACTGGCAAGCTATTGAGATTTTTTTTAATTTATTGAGAATGCATATGCTATATATTACAAACAGAATGGAAGGTATATTGAACTTAGTGCAAATACAGCTGTAGGAGTCTTAAAACAGAATAAAAACCATGTAAAGTGAGCAGATGAAGTAGATAGTATCAGGTATCAGAGCCATGCCTATTGCACTCTGAATTTAATTTTAAGCTGTAAAAATCTTGTTTTTTAAATTTTAAGATACATAAGTTGCATAATATTTATATTCTGAAATGTGCATATGTGCATACACACACACACACACACACAAACTGGTTTAAGGACCAAAAATATTTTCCATAGAATTTTACTAAAGCAAAGAAATTGCCATATGCATTCTGTGTGTGTTGTAATAGTCAAAAGTGTGGACAATATCTTTAGCTTTAATTTTCTGAAAGACACTAAAAAGCTAAATAGGTACTCACAGGATTTTGGTGAGGATTAAATTAAGGCATATGAAGATCTCTGATCCCAAGTATATAATGAATATACTATAAATGTTAGGATGTGATTATCACTGTAAAGGATATGGAGATGTATTTAAATGTTGAATTGCAGGAAACATTTATGACTTGAAAAAATATTATTTTATTTCAGGTGACATATCTTAGTACTGGAATGAAACTCATAGACATAAGGAAAGATAGGGCTGGGATTGGAGCTCAGTAGTTGAGCCCTTGCTAGAATGTGTGAGAGTGAGGGCCTCTGTAAAACTCCTAGCACCACAAAAAGAAGAACAGACAGTTAATACATATGTCGAACTCTTTCTCTATGAAATTTCACAAGTTCTATGCCAACCCTTGGCAGTTTTAGATTTCAGTCAATTAGTACATAAATTCTTAAAAATGAATTCTAATGTAGAAATTGTGTTGTTGATTAAAGTAAGTCCCATATGCTTTAAATATTAAATGTGAGAAGTAAAAAGTTCTATCTCTACTTGGAAATTATAAGGATTGTCCGTGAGTATCATTCATATGAAATGCTAATATATTTCACTGCATTCATTGGTAATATTACTGCCCAGAGCTGGTGATATAAGGCTTGCCTAGAGGCTCTGGGTTTGATTCCCAGCATGGCAAAAAAGAAAAGAAAGAAATGATTGCGTGACAATGCAGTTTATATTATTCTCAAAGAACTTTGATTTAATGTAACAATATTTTGAAGTATCATATATGAACTAACTGGATCCCAACTTTGCAGCAATTATCAATTTACAGAAGGCTTACTAAGAACAAGTCATTGAATAAAATGACTTATGCATCAATCATTGGTGATTTGAACTTTCATAATCTTCTTATGAGTATGCAAAACAAGAGCCCACTCTCTACTCTTTCATTAGGAATCTAATGAATGTTACCAGCTCCCAGCTGGTAACAGTAGGAAAAAAAAATCAGAGGGAATGAGATGAGTGAGTTCAGAGCACTTAAACCTATTTCCTCTCAACTGGTTTGGATTTGCTGTTGCCTCCCTCAACTGAAAGTCATCAAGCTGACCACTGCAAATACTGTTTCTCACTGCAGGTTCTAGTACTTCTTTTTCTCCTCTTCTTTCTGTAGTCTTATCACACTTACTCAAGTGACCATCAGGCATGTATGGATTGCAGCACAAGCTGAAGAGGACATAGCACGCAGTCATTATGGGGACAAAAATCACCACAGCTCACTTGCTCCCATGATCCTATAGATCTGGGGTAAGGAAAAGGAGAAACTGAAAGCTGTGAGTATCCAAACAAGAGGGCAGATGAACAATTTCCAAGATCACTCTCCAGCTTCTATAACTGAAATGAGGAGATCTTGCTTAGCTGACAGTTCCACAGTTGTTAGGCCAAATATTGAAACTATTTAGTCTCTTGTTAAACTAAGGGCATTGGTGAAAAGGAATCAGACTCAAGTGTGTGGATCAACATTGGGAAGAAAGACACAAGGTTGATCACTTTTGACTTTTAAAACCTCTTGAATTCCCCTTTCCAAGAGGTAAATCTCCTTTTTCTTCATTTCCTCACCAGTAAGAGCTTTCCTCTTCATCACAAAAGAAAGTGAAAGTTTCCACCTGTGATAGTCACCTTACCTCCATTATACCCCTGGATTTTTTATGAAAATTAGATCCAAACTAATTTTTTTAAAAAATAACTTTTTGCCAGCATGGCCTATACAATCTGCATTCACCTATGTGTAAGAGGGATGGTAAACATGAATAGATTTTAAGGGTGTTAGCCCCAAAAGAATTAAATGTCATGTCAAATTTATAGATAGGGAAACATTCATTTAAGATTAAAAATTGAATGTGTTAGACTAAGAAAATAGAAAGGGCATTGATATTCTGCTAAATTAGCAAATTCAAAGTTGGAGTTAAGGCTGTCTTATACATATGTGGTTGGAATGTTTGAATTTCCCTAATATGAGGTATAGGCAGAACATTGAAAACTTTAGAGAGATGGAAATACTGAAATGAATGTGGCAATTACCACATTGAGCCACAAGGATGGAGTAGTTCTCTCTGTTTTGATCTTTAATGCTAATGATGCAATTTGTATGTTTCTCTCACATTGACAAAGTTTTAGATTTGCTTTTTTTCAGTAGTTTTTTTTAATAGTCTTTTTTTAAAAACAAAATAATAACTACTGGTAGCAGTCACTATGAAATCTATTTTCAGAACATGAAAACTATTTTTTTGGACTACTGCATGTTCAGTATTTGTTTGGAAAGAGCATATTTGCACTGTTTACTTATTTTCAGATCTGTATATATGTGTGTGGAGATAAGCGAGTTAACATATTTTAAAATTTGTTAACATTTTCAAATTTTCACTATCTCCACTTATATTTTGTTTAATGAATATAATTTCCAACAGGCAAGTTGAACTATTACCATTTGATTTTCAATCTGACAGATTTTTCTTTGTTTTTATTAAGTTTTGCTGCTTATGATATGAAATGATACAATTAAGGGCAAAGATTTTTAGTGTCTTATGTTCTTAGCGAATTTTGTTTCATTTTGCTGTTGTTTTCCTAAATTAGTATTTTACTTATTTGTCTACATGTTTTATGCATGATTAAATCATTTTGTCTATCAGTTAAAATAAGTTAGAGTGCTTTTACAATCACAATAATGGTTTTATTTTGTTATTATGGTGAATTACACCACTTAATTTTTAATATAAAACCATTCTTGCATTCCTGTGATAAACTTGACATAGTCTTGATGTAATTTTTAAAAAGTTAAGATTCATGTTCTATTACTTAGTTTATAATATTTGTAATCATTTTTGTTTATTTTATTTTTACTGAAACATAAAATTATAAGTATTAATTAGGCACTATGTGATAGATTCATACCTGAATATAATGTCTAACGTTTAAGTCAAGTTAAACATATCTATCTCCTCAACATTTATCATTTCTTTATAGCTAAAAAGTTCTGCCTTTTTGAGATAAACAGTGTGTCATTGTTATCTATCATCTCTCACATCAGAACTTCTTACTCTTATCTAAAGGTACCTTAGTACCTTTAGTTAAACTTATCCTCATCCCTTGCTCCTGCCTATTCTCACCAGATTCTGGCAACCATCATTTGACTCTCAATTTATATGAGATCAATTTTTTAAGATTACATTATGTGAAAGATCATGTAAAAATTGTCTTTTTGTGCCTGGCTTATTTCACTCAACAAAGTGATCTCTACTCCATCCATGTTATTACAAATGAGAAGATTTAATTCTTCTTGTGAGTGAACAATACTCCATTGTGTGTATACACACAATGCTTTTTTGTCCACTAATTAGTGAATGGACATTTAGGTTGTTTCTATTTCTTGGCAATTATGAATATACTGCAGTAAATACAGGAGTGATGATGTCTCTGCAAAATTTCTTCTTTTTTCCCTGGATATGTACCTATTAGATTAACTAATCATTAATTCATTTTTAAATTTGGGGGGCAGTCTCCATAATTAGGGGAGTTCCATAATGACTGTACTAATTTCATTCCCACCAAAGTCTATGAGAGTTCCCATCCTTGCGGGTCAGCATTTGTTAGTTTTTTTTTTTTCTCTTTTTGATAATAATCATTCAAATTGGATGAGATAGTATTTTACTTTTGATTTGCATTTCCCTGGTGATTAGTGATATTGGACATTTTTGCATATCCCTATTGATCATGTCCATGTATATTGTTTTTTGTAGAAATAACTGTTTAGGTCTATTGCCCATTTTATTTTACTTTTTAATTTTTTTATTATTAGTTGTTCAAAACATTACAAAGCTCTTGACATGTCATATTTCATACATTTGATTCAAGCGGATTATGAACTCCCATTTTTACCCCTTATACATATTGCAGATTCACATCGGTTACATATCCACTTTTTTACATACTGTCATACTAGTGTATGTTGTATTCTGCTGCCTTTCCTATCCTCTACTATCCCCCCTTGCCGCAGTCTGGCGGGGCACAATTCAGGAGCCACTTGTCAAAGAAACAAACTTTATTTTTAGAACCACACAGGCCAAACAAAACAGCTCCTCAGGAAAAACCCTCAGAGCCCAACTGCCACCACCGGCTTCCCACAAGCCTTTCACACAAAACACAAGCCTCACCACCTCCCACAATCCTCTTGCTCTTGAGGCCGATTGGCTGGGTCGCGTGGGCGAAGCCAAAGAAGTCCCCCAATGAGCATCACCTCAGAGGAGCCAATCAGCTAGATGTTGCTGGGGCCGCTGTGAGCCAATCATCAGCTGGCAGTCTGAAAGTTTGCTGGCAGCTAGAAGTTTGCTGGGGCCCCTTTGGCTGTGGCTCTCAACATCTCCCCCTCTGTTTAAACAGCAAGCATGTGGCTTAGGGACCATGCCTGCCTTAGGTTGTCCAATAGTACATATGGTCCTTACCCGTTATCGGATGAGCTGACCTCAAGGCATCAGCCTCCTGTCTTAGGTTGGTACCACTGCAATTGGATCTTACCCGTCACTGACTACCGGTCCAGTATACAGCCACACCTGTGGAGAGGTCTTTGTACCAGCAGGGGGGTGAGATTCTTTGCCTAACCTCTGTTGGCCCCCAAATTTTAGCTGAACGATCATGACAAGCAGAAGGGAGGAAGATACACCAAGCCAATTGACGGCTCCTTTTGGAAAAATTGTACCACCGATGACATCATCAGCAAAAATACCTCAACACTACCACAAGTCGCTGCACCAACAGATAGTTCACAAGGCATACAGGTGAATTCACAATGCATACAAGTGATACATAATCCAGGCAAGTTCTGCAAGCAGTTCAGTGACGGCTATTGCAGAAGCTGTAGATTGGTTTTATCTTAGTCTTCACCGGCACTGAGATGAAGATAGGAATTCTGGCAATAATGGCTAAAGAAAAAATTATGTAACATTCCAGAAGGCACTAAAAGAAAACAACTTTCTTAACAATTTACATTATCTTGAAGAGAATTATTAAATATAATGAAAAGGAAAGGTGAAAGTAAACAAACAGATCTGTTAACCTCCTTTTTTGTTCACATATTAAAACAATCCTCAACAGTTGTTTACCAATTTAAATCAAACCATTTAAATCACGTGAATAAAAAAAAATATTTGGATCCATTTTTTCATGAGCGCTCATCATATATGATATATGGACATACGTACATTCAAACATATAACACAAAATACAAGTGTGCACACATAATATAATACATACAACACATAATAGTAAAGGCCTTATAACTTTTTACAGGTGAAATCTCCATTGCAATGTTTAAAAACTCTATAGTCAAAAAATAGAACTGATCAGCAAAACATTAACCTAGGTATGTATGAGCTCAAAAAACAAAATAGAACTTCATGATGTGGGAAAGGGCAATAATAAAATAGATATTGAACAAAGCATTTTAAAATTTGGTTAACTGATTTTTCATTGCTTGATTTTTGGAATTCCTTATATATCTTGAGTATCAGTCCTTTCAAAAAGTACTTCACAAACATTTTCTTCTGCTTTGTAAGCTGTTCCTTCATTCTTTTGCTGTGAAGATTCTCAATTGTAATTTTTGTCCCCATTTTATATATTCCTGCTTTGATATTTACTGTTTTTTTTTTCTTCAATTACTTTTGGGTTTGGTTTGTTATGGCTTTTCTAGTTTTCTTCTGAATAGTGATAGGTTTTTCATTTTGAGATCTAATTTTTTCATATAGATATTCATTGCCATAAAAATTCCTTCTAAATATACCTTTTCTTTCTGTATCTTGGTTTTATTGTGTTGTATCTCTATTTTTATTTGTTTCAAGAAAATTTTTGATAATCACCTTGAGTCTTCTTTTGATCCATTGTTTGTTCAGGTGTAAGTTGCTTCATTTCCATGTATTTTTAGAGTTTACCAAGCTTTTCTTTATACTGATTTATATTTTTTTGTGTTGGGGTTGCAAAAGTTAATCAACATAATTTCAATTTTTTAAAAAAAAATTTGTTAAGATATATTTTGTGGACTATCATAGGATCTATCCTGGAGGCAGTTCTGTGTGCTTATGAAAAAGGATGTGCATTTTCCAGCTATTATATGAAGTGTTCTATAGATGCCTGTTAGGTCCATCAGTGGTCCATCAGTAGTCCTACAGTACAATTTAACTGTGTTGTTTCTGTTTTCATTTTCTGATCAATGATACATCCATTGCTGATAATATGGTGTTAATAACCCCTACTATTACTATATTGAATTCTCTCCTTTTATTTCTATTAGAATTTGCTTTATATATTTGAGTGCTCTGATATTGGTTGCATATATATTTAGGTTTATTATTTTCTCCTGCTGAATTGATTGCTTTATCATTATGTCATCAGTTATTGTGACTATCTCATGCCACTCTCTCCTGGCCTATAAGCTTTATGCTAAGAAATCTCTCAGATGACTTGGTGCACACTTACTGTTATTTGTGTTCTTTGGCTTCCATGAGAAACCCTTCTTTAACTCTCACCTTCAAAATTTCTTCATGTCTTGGGTTGAGTTAAATCTACCTGGTGACCTTTGTATAATGGATATTTCTACCATTTTCTAGGTTTGGGACACTTTCTATATTTCATTGATAAGCTTTCCAACTTGTTGGCATTCTGAAATCCTTGTTAAGCCCCCAAAACCTTAATATTTGCTTTTAAGTGCTGTCTTAAAATTTTGAATAAGCTGTTTTCATTCCTCTTTTTTTTTTTTTTTTTTTTTTTTGCTTTTTTTTCCTCTGTGCATTTTTTAAAAGCTTGTCTTTGAGTTGACTACGGTTTTCCTCTGATCTAGCCCACTATTGATTTAGTTTATTAAGTTTTTAATTTCACTTTGCTCAGTTTTAAGCTCAAGTATTTCTGGGTTTGTTTGTTCATTCTCAATTGCTTCCATCTCAATGTTTTCTCTGTTAGAGTATTGAATTTTTTTTCTGTTTTTTTTTTAATCTATTGAAATTCCGTCATAGAGATGTTTTAAGTTCAACCATTACTATCTAATGAATTCTCACACTGTGTTTTAATGTGAGATGATAGTTTCCTCAAAGTTCTTGATGCCTGTTGGCATGTGGTATCTGAGCGTTGTAGGATTAGATATTTATCCCAGTGTTCATACTATGGCTTTGTCTGTTCCTGTCTTTACAGAAATTCAAAGGTGGCTTATTTTGTTTGAATGTGTAATCACTTCCAGTATTTTAGCACTAGAGGGTAGACTGAGGCCAAGTTTGTCACAAATCTGTTGTATTTTTTTCTTCACTGTTTCAACACTAGAGGGTGATCTAAGATCCCGTTTGTCCCAAATCCAAAGTTGGTGTGTTGTTCAACGTGAACTGGGGAAATATCTAAAAAGAAGAGTCTATTTCTGCAAGACTCTCCTTGAGACTAAAGTCAGCACAGACACATCTTCCACAATGATCAATCAGTTTTCGGGCACTGCAGTCTTCTATGACATACCTATGGACACCAGTGCCACAAAATTCTATTATGTTCCAAGTCAACATCCTGCCAAGACCAGCACAGCACTAGGGTAGAGATTAAGGGCTGTACTGCTATGCACTGCCTATTACTAAGGTGTACACATGTGCCAAGACTATTGCCACCAACTACAAATAACACTGGCAGAACAGAAATCTGATAGACCAGAGCTTCAAGTCATGCCTGACCACAGAGCTGTCCCAGAACCCTGGTCTGTAGGCAGACTTAGGGATAGTACTTTTAGAAACTGCCCAGTATAAATTTTCTCCACCCTGACACTAAGTTATAAGGAAAAATCTTATGTTTATTATGTTATCTTGCTCCCTTCCTGAATGCAATGAATTGAGTCTCTATCCAACTATGCTGCTATGCTGCTTGATATCAGGATAGCGTTGGTAAGAATGGACCCCTGAACACAAAAGCTGATTTAAGGTTGGGTCCTGTCTGAACCTCATAGATGCAAGGATCTGCAGTCTTAGGGGTATCCAGGTTATACAAGAGAGAGAAAAACAAAACGAACAGATAGACAGACTCTTAGAGCACTTGGCATGGGTAAATATATTATCCAAGGCTGAAATGTCATTGGTTAAGACAGTTCTTTGGCTTCCAAGGCTAATGCAAAGGTAGGTCTTACCTGAGTCTCACATCCTTGGGGACCTGATACTATTGGATTCAAGAATACCCCCCCCCCCCGAGCTGGCAGTGATGCTGCCTGAAATATGAGTCTCTTTCACCAACATAAAGGTCTATGCCAGGCACCAGGGCTGTCTAGAGGCTCTATCAGCTCTGCTGAGCAGGTTCTTTTTGATTTCTCCCTGGTGCTGGGCCTAACTTCCCAGCTCTGGGTTTCACTGTGATGCATCCGGTACTGGGTTTCAAGCCTTAGGCATGGACTTAATGTCCTCTCACCCCCCCAAGCTGTAGTTGTGTCTTTCTAGTGTGCCTATAGTTGGGGAAGGAGTGATGCAGGCAAAATGTTTCCTTCTTGTTTTGTAAACTTCTACAAGACAACTTATCTTTTTATAATACTAAAACTTGTGCTGTGTTCTTCCAGCTGACTTCTTTAGTTCTTGTGTAGATAGTTTGGTATGTGAATAGCTGTACAAATATGTACATTTGTGGAATGATGTGGCTCAGCCAAGAAGTGCTCCACCATCTCTAACCATATTAGAATAAGAATGGTCTATACTTTCCCTATCCTCACAATAGCCTTATTCCATTCTAATACTCTGATTACTGGCTTCATAACTTTAGTTGCAAACATTTCTTCTTTTTCTGTTTTCTGGAAGAGTTTTTATTTTAAAATAATAATATTTAGGACTTAATTCTAAAAGTTGCTAGGACTAATAGCTTTTCAGTTGATATTTGAACTTTTCAGTTGATGTTAAAAGAATAAACCCATCCACATTTCCTATTCCTGTCTGAATCTGAATATTTATGTTATACTTTCCTAATGTCTAAGTTTTTATAATTAGTTGCATTTTCTTTTTGTTTTTATTGTTCTTTCACTTTTCAAGTCTCTTTGTATCCATTTGGAGTTAGTCCCCATTTGTCTAAAATTTTCCCTTCTACAGTTTTGCATTATTAATTTCACCTAGGGCTTGTTTATTCTTTAGTTTAATACATTTATTTATGTGTGTCTTTCACTAGTAGATGATGAGTTCTCTGAGTAGAGGAATGACTTCTTTTTTTTCAGTAAGTATATATATATATATATTTTTTACATTTTAACTTTTTAATTGATATAATAATTGTACATATTTATGGACTGCAGTGTGATAAACTGATGCACACATTGTGTATTAATCAGGTTTGCTTTGCTGTGATCAAGAGTAACAGAGAAGAAGAAAAGTTTATTTTGTCTCAGGGTTTCAGAGGTTCAGTTGACCATTGGACACTCCATAACCCTAGGCCCAATATGAGGCAGAACATCATGGCAGAAGTTTGTGGTAGAGGGAAGTAGATCAGGACAAACAGGAAGCAGAGAGCTTCATTCATTCACCAGGGACAAAATATAAACCCCAAAGTCATGTTTCCAGTGAGCTACTTCCTCCATCCACAACCTACTTGTATAAAGGTGCCACCCTCACAGTTAATATATATTAGCAGATTAATCCACTGAGTAGGCTACAACTCTCATAATTTAATCCCTCTGAACATTCTCGCATTGTCTCACACATGAGCTTTCAGGGAATACCTCATAGTTACACACACCATGATGTATATTGATCTAATCAGGATAATCAGCATTTTCATCTCCTTAAATGTTTATTACTTCCTTGTGGTAGAAAGTTTTGAGTTTCTCCCTTCTAGTTTTTTTTTTTTTTTTTTTTTTTTTTTAATGTAAGAAATTGTTGTAACCATAGTCAACCTGTTGTGGCACAGAACACTAGAATTTATTGATCCTATCTAATTGTACTTTAGTACTCATTATCCAATTTGCCTTGATGCACTTTTCCTCCTTTCCTTCCTAAAACCTTCTTCCTAGCCTCTAGTGTCCATTATTCTGTTCTCCACTACTATTAAATCAGCTTTTTAACTTGCACATGTGAGAACATGTGGGTGCATTTGTTATTCTGTGCCTGGCTTATTTGGCTTAACACGATGCCCTCTGGTTCATTCATGATGATGTAAATGACAGACTTCTTTATTTTTGTGCATGGATAATAATTCATTGTGTATGTGTACCACTTATTCTTTACCCACCTGAAGCTGGCCACTTGGATGATTCAATATCTTGGCTATTATGACTGGTGCTGCAATAAACATGGGAGCGCAGCTATCTCTTTGCATTTTCTTTGGAAATTGTCCCAGTAGTATAACCTTAAAAATGTTTATAAATCATTTTTCAGCTTTATTAATCCATACTACAATAGTTTGCATTGGGTTCCTTAATTTTTCTACTTTATTTCTTTCTTCTATTTTCTTCTGCTTGCTCTGTAGCTCTCTCTAGCTGTCAACCTTATTTCTATTTCATTAATTGCAAACATTTTCTAAAATAGAAGCATTTATATTATAACATATAAACATTGCTATAGCTATGGTGTATGTATATCTATAGGAATTTTTAAAAATTTCTAGTTTCATTGCCCTGTAGTAACTTAGGTCTTTATGATACAAATTCTTCTAAAATTTACAATGCATGCTTTTAAAGGTTATATATTGTTCATATTGTATAGTAGCTGAAACATGTCAATTATATAGCTAATGTTTTCTGATCTCCCTAATATTTCTGTCTGCTCTAATAATTTCCGAGAGAGTTGTGTTAAAAATTTCATTTTGTGACCAGTATTTGTCAAATAGTGCCTAAAAATCTATTTATGAGATTATGTTATTTTGAATGTTTTAGGTTATAATTCTTATGCTTTACATATATCAAAAAAATAAAGTTCACAAATTACATTATAAGTAAGGAGAAGAAATAAGGACAATTATGTCACTTCTCATTGTTTTATTTAATCCCATAAGGAAATGCATTATACTATTTTTTAAATTTCATTTAAATTCATTATTGAATTTTAATCAGGTATATGCAATATTTTTTTGACTTAAATATAATTTTATCTTATAGCTACACTGGGCCACATCATTTTAACTTGATAATTGCCTTTTAATTTCAATATTTCTGTATTCTTATATTTTTTTGCCCCTTTTAAATAGCATATATTGATTTTTTTAGCTTCAAGCTCCAACCTGACAAGTTTTTGCTCATCTAGTGACTTAATGCATTTGAATATTTAGAATGTATTAATATAGTCATATTTTTTCCATAATACTTAGTGTTATCTACTTTCCAGCTTTTTTTACCCTGTCTTTGTTGAGGATGATTAAGACTTTAAAAATTCAATTATTTATCAACTCTTGTTATGAAAGCTATACAATTTACTTCTGTTATTAAAATCCTTAAATTTTAATATGTATGGTTTTTATCATAAAGAATAGAATTTAGTAGTATTTCTGCTTTTTACTTAAATAATATAAGAATCTTATAATGAATTAATTCTGTTCATTACATTTACATGTATTTAATATTAGGTGTTATTGTGGTTCTTGCATTAAAAATTCAAATGAATAATATTATTATAGTTTTATATTTCCATTATCTAAAATATAACTGTTTCTTTTTCCATCATTCTTTCTTACAATCATTCATTTTGTCTGAGATTTATTTCCTCTTCATTAATAACATAGATCTGTATTTTGGCAGTAAATTCCTCAGGCATCTTTGTTCTTTCAGTCTTTTCAAAAATAATATTTTTCTTTTCATTTTGCACGATAGTTTAATTAGGTGTGGTATTCAGTGATGAAAATTCCTTTCTCTCGGCACTGTAATGGTAATATTGAATCCTAGCTTATATTTTTGCTGATACTGTTAAAATGCTATTTCTTTGAAGATCTTTTTACTTTTTCTAAGACCTTCACTTTGACGTTGAAGCTGTATGATTTACTAGCGTTTCTCCACATATTGATTTATTTACTTTCTTCCTTTCTTTTTTTTTTACTTTTTTACATAATACTTGTGAGTTTTAGATTAAAATTTCAAACATTTCAATATCTATTTTCTGTCTCTTTCTGTAACTCTTGGTAGACATATGCCAGATCTTTCATGCTATTTTCTACTTTTCTCAACACTTCTGTCCTATTTTTCATTTTCTCATCTTTCTTGGCTACTTTATCTCTTCAGATAATTATTAATTTGTGATTTTACTTGCTTATAAAATTTTAACTTGCAGAATTTCCATTTGTTGCTATGTAATTTTAAGATACTCTGTTGTGTCACCTGATTTTTATTTTTTTATTATGCTTAGTCATTTTATATATTACATAATTGTCTGTTAATTTTGCTATATGAAATTCTTGGACTTAATGATATTTGTCTTGTCTAGCTCTAATCCATGGTAATGTTTTTTCCTAGTGTATTTGGAATTTTACAATTCAAAAATCATTTTAGTGTTACTTTTACTTAAATTGAACTCCTTTACCCCAAAAAAGGGTTTTTTTATATTTGTTTCTGCAATAAAATTCATTGTTATAACTCACCTAGGATAATGCCTGGTATTATTTTTGCTAATTTCTTAGGCTGGAACTTCTTTGATTATGATTTTGTAACAAAAGCTCAGATGTGACAGAGTTACATTTCAAAACTTAGTTTTAAAACACTATCTTAGAGCTGAAATTGAAAGAAAAAATTTGTTTTCTGACTTTGCCACTGAGTTTTATTTTCTTAGATCATACATTTGACTGATAGTACTGTGTAGTCATTTGAAGGCTTTCAATTTAGGCAATAAAATCATTTTCCACTCTCCACTCCACAGTAGTCCAAGGGCTGGCCTTCCTTCACCACATGGTTAAGGTCCACCAAGAGCACTCCAGCACTAGCCAATGTGCTCACCTTCCTTTTCTTCCATTCATCTTTGTTTTAGTTCTATAGGCATTTTCTGAATTTTTCCGTGAGTTCAGCTGGATAGGATTTAAAAAGAAAGGGACTTTATATTTTCATCTTTTCTAGAGGTTTTCAAACAGAACGTTATTTAATTCGCTTAATCCACCATGCTATTGAAAAAGGAAGTTTCCTCTCTGGTTTTATTGCAGTTAGATTTAAAGCATATTTGGTACTGTGCCTAGAATTAATTTCCAGCCCATTTCCTTCTCAGACCTTCTATTTGCCTGTTCTTGTAAGGTTTCCATTGATTTGTGTTTTTGACAATGCCCTATCGTCTCCTTTTATATTTCCCCACATTTATCCTTATTTTCACTAAGAGAACTTGTAGCTTAATTGAGATATATTAAGACCAAATTTTCTTGAGAAAACCTTTTAGCTTGAAAATTCTACTTCATTCTTAGGAAGTGTCGCTTCAAATAATGAGGTTTCAGCTTCATGCCAGGATAACTCGTGGTCATGAAGAGATCTGCCTGTGTTTAAAACTACATATTGGAATGATAGGTAATTCTAAGTAACAAATACTGTCATTGAGGCTTCCTTGCTGCAATGCAAGCTGTCTTTTAGGCTCTCTTCTTTAACTTAGTGCTTCCTATTTTTCATGATGTGCTTTAGTTAATATGAATAGTAGTAAAATTCTGGTGCCCTAAAGGATTGTAGAGAAGTTCATGTAAATAATAATAATACATAATCAATAATAATGAACACTGACCGATAATTAGATAATATTTTGAAATTTAAAATATAATACTTAGATAATAATTAAGGCTGCCTATGTAATCAACAATATAGATTTGTATAGAGAGGTTGTACTTATCTAATAAACCATAGACAATTTGGTTGTGATAAAATCTTCATTTAGCAGTTTTCTATTATGGAATATATGCGGATGTTAAATCACAAAAGCATATAAACATATAAGTGTATATGCTTTGAAAATATACTAACCTTAATTTTTTATGGTCTGAAAAGGAAATGACCCTTTCCAAGGCAAATAAAGGAAAAGTATGTGTTAGGTATCCTTTAAACCTCTCTATTATTGTAACCTATGACCTAAAATTTCAGGACAAAGCAGTTAATATACTGAAAAATTACTTTAGTACAATCAAGTAGGTCAAATTAAACTCATTATATAATACATTGTGTGTATTTTGACAACATCGTAGTATCTATATCAAAGAAGTTAATTATAGAATGTGCTACAAAAAGAAAGAAAAATAATTTCCACTGGTATTGCAGTTAATCCAGGTAAATTCATATGGAAGAGAACAGGGAATAGTTCAAGAGAATTTAGAAATTAAAAACATTATAGATTTGTTTATCTATTTTTTTATTATTTTGTCAAGTTTTTAATAATCTTTTAATATAAGGTCTTCAATATAAGTGAAAGAAAAAAAAGACCAATATATTTTTAAAACAAAGAACAATAACAAAAACACTTCTAGCAAATTAACTACAAACCAGAATTATTATAGCATAAATATTTCATAAGTGCTAATTTTAATATCTTTGATGTTTGAGTGTTTCATTTTCTAGTCTATAAATTTCTACATGCAACCATATTAGTTTTCTTTATCCTATTTAGATAAAACTTCATTTACCAAAAATGCCCTAGCCTATAAAGAGGCATTTATGCTATTGTGGGTACTATTTTAACTATCTGACATTTACTTTAATCAGCACTCTGTGTTTGCCAGTGCCCAGATGATATACATCTGTTGGCTCACCAGGTAGAAATGTATTAAGGATCAACTGCATGTCACACACTCTAATGGGCAATAGAGCCACAGCCACAAACAGGATCTCTGTGTGAGCAATAGTTTTTTAAACTAAAGGAGAGACATCTTTTACAGTGCTCATATTTACCCCACAATATTAACTCATTAGGTCCCCCAAATGTTCTTTCAGTGGGAGTAATGCCATAAATACTTAGAGAACTTCTAAACAGTCAATTTTTAACTGTTTTTGTAACTTAAGTCTTGTTTAATTAAAAACTTATAGCTATGCAGCATAAACATGAAAGCAATGGGCCTGAACTTTGATTCTCCTCAAATTGTGTAAAACATAGTAAAACCAACCATTTGTAGTTGGATACTGCCATAGGTTGATGTGCTACTGATAATCTGACTTGAGTGTTCTGGGAGGTAAATACTGAAGCCAACTAAAGGCACCGTAGTTTTGCTTTGTTTGGGGAATGTTACCAGGGATTAAACTCAAGGGCATTGAAACACTGAGCCACATCCACAGCCCTATTTTGTATTTTATGTAGAGACAGCATCTCACTGAATTGCTTAGCACCTCACCATTGCTGAAACTGGCTTTGAACTCATGATCCACCTGCATCAGCCTCCAGAGCAACTGGGATAATAGATGTATGCCACTGCATCCAACAGTCCCTGAGTTTTTAAAGCAGTATTAAAACAAATTTTGTTTACTTGTTTTTGTTAGAAAATTTCAAATATGTTCTAATCCAGAAATTTGACAAATTTACTACTGATTTAGACAAAAAGCTATAAGTTTACTTCATTTCCATTTCAAGAATAGGAGTAAGTAAATATAAACATGTTTTACAACCTTGGAGATTTTATCTTTGTATTATCTTATAACACATTTAGCTTTTAAAATGAGATGTTAAGATTTGAAGATGGCGGCGGGAAGTGAGTAAGCCGCTCCGTGCTCTGCACCGCCGCGCCCACAGCATATGTTGCCGCATCTTAAAAGATGAAGTAAAGATCATTAAAGGAGATCTGTCGACAAAGACTCAGCACCGTGTCAAGAAAGGGGCCTAGGTGGAGTGAATCCGCCACGACTCCAGCCAAGGTGGAGTGAGTCCATCATGACTTCAGCGCGAGCATTAAGGCTGCAGCCCCCGAGCTGCCCGGCTCCCTTGGCCCCTTCTCCTACTCCTCTCTGCCTTTCCGCTTTGCTTCTCCCCCGCCGTCTCTCCTCCCACGCTCAGTCCCTAAATCTAGATCTCAATTTCTTTCCCCCACCCCGGACGCTCTCCCGTGTGTCCAGTACCCGGCCCACGCGGGCCCCGAGGCGCTGCCTCCCCTCCCCCAGCCCGCACCCCCTCCCCGGGGGTCCCGAAGGCCACAGCTGGGACGCCACCGCACCACCGCTGCCGCCACCGCCACCGCCGCTTCCCACGGAGCAACATAGAGCAGACTCTTCACCGTGCGAGTGAGCTGCCGAGTTAAATGGAACAGCTGATAAGATGAGTGACAATTTAAAATCTAAGTGATCCAATATGGCGGCGGTCGAGGAGGGATCAAGTCTCTAACCCCTTTAGCTGCGCGAGCATAGGGAGAAGTAAACTGTCAAAATACTGTTCGCTCAGGACCACTAGGCACTGTTGAGCTGAAGGGGATACTGGGCGAACAGTCTGCCCCTCTCAGAACACACCGAGCCCGGATTGGGCTGCATTCTAGTTCTGGTTCGCCTGCTTCTTGTGACTCAGCACTAATGATCCCGCTGAAATAACTAGTCGGCCCACCTGAACTCACAGAGGTAAAAGCCAACTGAGCATGATAGTCAGACCCAGGGTATCCCTCTGCTGACAACAGAGGTCCCTTGCACCAGCTACCAGGGGAGTTGCTACCTGAGGGCAAACAAATTCGCTGGGGGTCCTCAGCCCCAAGCCCTACAAACTTAGGGTCTGAGGAAGGCAAACAGAAAGGGTGTGCCCAGGCATCCATGGAAACAGGGCTCCCAGGAGCAGCAGACCCGGCGTGTAGCCAGTAATGTGGTAAGCGTCACAGGTGAGTGGGGTCTGGATTGAGGAACCACAAGAGAAGGCCCTAGGCACTAGGACTGGAGACCCGCACAGTCTGGGAAGAAGAGCTGAGGCACAGTGATTGGTTCCCACCCATCAAGAAGAGAAGCCTGGCCCAGTGGGCATAGCTCCACCTACTGGAAGAGAAGTTAATTGAGCTCTATGACTGTATTTATTATTATTATTATTTGTTTTTTTTTTTTTAATGATTATTATTGGTATTTTTTTAAAATTTTATTTTCACTTTTTGTTGTTGGTGTTGTTGTTGTTCTTCAACTTTCTTATTAATGGTTTCAATTTTTTTTAATTCTTTTTATTCTATTATTATTACTATTAATTTTTAAACTTTAATTTCCATTTGTTTATTATCATTATAATTCTTTTTTGGTTTTAAATTTTTATTTTTTCATTTTTTCTTTCTTTCTTTTCACTTTTTTCTTTTGTCTTTTCATTTCTTTTCAATTTTCTTATTCCCCCTTTCTTGAATTCTACCTGCCTACACTCACTCTCTTTAGTGACTTCTTCCCTTCCCTTCTAATACCTCTCCTCCCAAGCATCAAATAAATTTATAAGAGTAAACAGTAACTCAGCAGTCAAACAGAACAAGAAGTATCATGAGCATAAAAAAGCAAGGAAGAAAAGGAGTACAAACAATGAAGGACAGCCTAAATATTCAGGAGGACCTGGAGTCATCAGAAAAATGGCCATATAAAGAAATCAAGGAACACCTTAGACAGATGGAAAGGAACCTTAAAGATCACATTGAAAATGAATTACATAAACAGATAAAAGAAGAAGTTAAGCATCTTTATCAGGAGATGGAGATTATAAAAAAAAATCAAACAATAATTCTAGAAATGAAGGAAACGATAAACCAAATTAAAAACTCAATCGAGAGTATCACTAACAGAGTGGAGCAAGTAGAAGCCAGAACGTCAGATAATGAAGACAAAATATATCATCTTGAAAAGAGTCTAGCCAACTCAGATAGGCTGGTAAAAAATCACGAGAAAAACATCCAAGAGATTTGGGATAACTTAAAAAAACCAAACTTATGAGTCATCGGGATAGAGGAAGGCACAGAGATTCATACCAAGGGAATGAGTAACCTACTGAATGAAATAATTACAGAAAACTTTCCAGAAATAAAAAAGGAAACAGATGTACAAATTGTAGATGCATACAGGACACCAAGCACACAAAATCACAGTAGACACATTGTTATGAAGACATCCAATGTACAGAACAAAGAGAAAATATTAAAAGCTACAAGAGAAAAGAGGCAGATTACATTTAGGGGTAAACCAATAAGGTTAACAACGGATTTTTCATCACAGACGCTGAAAGAGAGAAGATCCTGGAACAACGTATTTCAAACACTGAAAGACAATGGATGCCAACCAAGAATTCTGTATCCAGCAAAATTAAGCTTCAGATACGACAACGAAATAAAAATCTTTCATGATAAACAAAAGCTAAAAGAATTTGTAGCCAGAAAACCAGCATTGCAAAGCGTCTTGAGCAAAACTCTACACGAGGAAGAAATGAAAAACAATAACCAAAACCATCAGCGGGAAGTGCCTCGGTAAAGACAGAGGATGGGGGGAAAGATAATCATGGAGAAACAAACTAAATTAGAAAAAAAAAGAGATAAATAATCAAACATGGCAGGAAGTACAAACCATATATCAATAGTAACTCTAAACGTTAATGGCTTAAACTCTCCAATAAAGCGACATGGGCTGGTAACATGGATTAAAAAAACAAATCCAACAATATGCTGCCTCCAGGAGACACATCTGATTGGAAAAGACATACACAGGCTCAAGGTAAAAGGTTGGGAAAAAATATAGCACGCACACGGTCCTCGTAAGCAAGCAGGGGTGGCCATTCTTATATCGAATAAAATCGACTTCAAGACTAAGTTAATCAAAAGGGATAAGGAAGGACATTATATACTGTTAAAAGGAACCATTCACCAACAAGACATAACAATTATCAATATTTATGCACCAAATAATGGTGCTGCGACATTCATAAAACAAATTCTCCTCAAGTTCAAGAATCAAATAGACCACAACACAATAATCATGGGTGACTTCAACACACCTCTCTCACCATTGGACAGATCCTCCAAACAAAAGTTGAATAAAGAAACTATTGACCTCAATATCACAATCAATAACCTAGACTTAACTGACATATATAGAATATATCAACCATCATCAAGTGGATATACTTTTTTCTCAGCAGCACATGGATCCTTCTCAAAAATAGACCATATATTATGCCATAGGGCAACCCTCAGTAAATATAAAGGGGTGGAGATAATACCATGCACTTTATCAGATCATAATGGAATGAAACTGGAAATCAATGATAAAAGAAGGAAGGAAAAATCCTACATCACATGGACAATGAACAATACGTTACAGAATGATCAATGGGTTACAGAAGACATAAAGGAGGAAATCAAAAAATTCTTAGAGATAAATGAAAATACAGACACAACATATTGGAATCTATGGGACACAATGAAAGCAGTTTTAAGAGGGAAATTCATCGCCTGGAGGTCATTCCTCAAGAAAAGGAAAAACCAACAAATAAATGAGCTCACACTTCATCTCAAAGCCCTAGAAAAGGAAGAGCAAAACAACAGCAAATGTAGCAGAAGGCAAGAATTAATTAAAATCAGAGCAGAAATCAATGAAATTGAAACAAAAGAAACTATTGAAAAAATTAACAAAACAAAAAGTTGGTTCTTTGAAAAAATAAACAAGATCGATAGACCCTTAGTCATGCTAACGAAGAGAAGAAGAGAGAGAACTCAAATTACTAACATACGGGATGAAAAAGGCAATATCACAACAGATGCTACAGAAATACAGAAGACAATTAGAAATTACTTTGAAAACCTATATTCCAATAAAATAGAAGATAGTGAAGACATTGATAAATTTCTTAGGTCATATGATTTGCCCAGACTGAGTCAGGAGGATACACACAATTTAAACAGACCAATATCAATGGATGAAATAGAAGAAGCCATCAAAAGACTACCAACCAAGAAAAGCCCAGGACCAGATGGGTACACAGCGGAGTTTTACAAAACCTTTAGAGAAGAATTAATACCAATACTTTTCAAATTATTTCAGGAAATAGAAAAAGAGGGAGCTCTACCAAATTCATTCTATGAGGCCAACATCACCCTGATTCTGAAACCAGACAAAGACACCTCAAAGAAAGAAAACTACAGACCAATATCTCTGATGAACCTAGATGCAAAAATCCTCAATAAAATTCTGGCGAATCGGATACAAAGGCACATCAAAAAAATTGTGCACCATGATCAAGTAGGATTCATCCCTGGGATGCAAGGATGGTTCAATATACGGAAATCAATAAATGTTATTCACCACATCAATAGACTTAAAGATAAGAACCATATGATCATCTCGATAGACGCAGAAAAAGCACTTGACAAAGTACAGCATCCCTTTATGTTCAAAACATTAGAAAAACTAGGGATAACAGGAACTTACCTCAACATTGTAAAAGCTATCTATGCTAAGCCTCAGGCTAGCATCATTCTGAATGGAGAAAAATTGAAGGCATTCCCTCTAAAATCTGGAACAAGACAGGGATGCCCTCTATCACCACTTCTATTCAATATAGTTCTCAAAACACTGGCCAGAGCAATTAGACAGACGAAAGAAATTAAAGGCGTAAAAATAGGAAAAGAAGAACTTAAATTATCACTATTTGCGGATGACATGATTCTATACCTAGAAGACCCAAAAGGGTCTACAAAAAAACTACTAGAACTAATAAATGAATTCAGCAAAGTGGCAGGATATAAAATCAACACACATAAATCAAAGGCATTTCTGTATATCAGCGACAAAACTTCTGAAACGGAAATGAGGAAAAACACTCCATTCACAATATCCTCAAAAAAAATAAAATACTTGGGAATCAACCTAACAAAAGAGGTGAAAGACCTCTACAATGAAAACTACAGAACGCTAAAGAGAGAAAGAGAAGAGGATCTTAGAAGATGGAAAAATATACCTTGTTCATGGATAGGCAGAACTAACATCATCAAAATGGCGATATTACCAAAAGTTCTCTATAGGTTTAATGCAATGCCAATCAAAATCCCAATGGCATTTCTTGTAGAAATAGATAAAGCAATCGTGAAATTCATATGGAAAAATAAAAGACCCAGAATAGCAAAAACAATTCTAAGCAGGAAGTGTGAATCAGGTGGTATAGCGATACCAGATTTCAAACTATATTACAGAGCAATAGTAATAAAAACAGCATGGTACTGGTACCAGAACAGGCGGGTGGACCAATGGTACAGAATAGAGGACACAGAGACTAATCCACAAAGCTACAACTATCTTATATTTGATAAAGGAGCTAAAAACATGCAATGGAGAAAGGATAGCATCTTCAACAAATGGTGTTGGGAAAACTGGAAATCCATATGCAACAAAATGAAACTGAATCCCCTCCTCTCGCCATGCACAAAAGTCAACTCAAAGTGGATCAAGGAGCTAGATATCAAATCAGAGACTCTCTATCTGATAGAAGAAAAAGTTGGCTCTGATCTACATATTGTGGGGACGGGCTCCAAATTCCTTAATAGGACACCCATAGCACAAAAGTTAATAACAAGAATCAACAAATGAGACTTTCTTAAACTGAAAAGTTTTTTCTCAGCAAGAGAAACAATAAGAGAGGTAAATAGGGAGCCTACATCCTGGGAACAAATTTGTACTCCTCACACTTCAGATAGAGCCCTAATATCCAGAGTATACAAAGAACTCAAAATATTAGACAATAAGAAAACTAATAACCCAATCAACAAATGGGCCAAAGACATGAACAAACACTTCACAGAGGAGGATATACAATCAATCCACAAGTACATGAAAAAATGCTCACCATCTCTAGCAGTCAAGGAAATGCAAATCAAAACCACCCTAAGATACCACCTCACTCCAGTAAGATTGGCAGCCATGATGAAGTCAAACAACAATGAGTGCTGGCGAGGATGTGGGGAACAGGGTACTCTTGTACACTGCTGGTGGGACAGCAAACGGGTGTGGCCAATTTGGAAAGCAGTATGGAGATTCCTGGGAAAGCTGGGAATGGAACCACCATTTGACCCAGCTATTGCCCTTCTCGGACTATTTCCTGAAGATCTTAAAAGAGCACACTACAGGTATACTGCCACATCGATGTTCATAGCAGCACAATTCGCAATTTCTAGACTGTGGAATCAACCCAGATGCCCTTCAATAGATGAATGGATAAAAAAAATGTGGCATTTATACACCATGGAGTATTACACAGCACTAAAAAATGACAAAATCACGGAATTTGCAGGGAAATGGATGGCACTAGAGCAGATTATGCTTAGTGAAGCTAGCCAATCCCTAAAAATCAAATACCAAATGTCTTCTTTGATATAATGAGAGCAACTAAGAACAGAACAGGGAGGAAGAGCAGGAAGAAAAGATTAACATTAAACAGAGACATGAGGTGGGAGGGAAAGGGAGAAAAAAAGGGAAATCACATGGAAATGGAGGGAGACCCTCATTGTTATACAAAATTACATATAAGAGGTTATGAGGGGAATGGGATAACAAACATGGAGGGAAATGAATTACAGTAGATGGGGTGGAGAGAGAAGATGGGAGGGGAGGGGAGGGGGGATAGTAGAGGATAGGAAAGGTAGCAGAATACAACAGTCACTAATATGGCAGTATGTAAAAATGTGATGTGTAACCGATGTGATTCTGCAATCTGTATTTGGGGTAAAAATGGGAGTTCATAACCCACTTGATTCTAATGTATGAAATATGATATGTCAAGATTTTTGCAATGTTGTGAACGACCAAAAAAAAAGTAATTGAAATGCAAAAATAAAATAAAATATAATGAGATGTTAAGCTGCAAATTTAATTGTGTCTTTGTAAACACAGCACTGAAACCAGTTTTAATGTCAATGAGAATTATGATTAACATATTGATATCCAATATGCATTTTAAGATTCCTAATGATTCATGTAATATATTTATAAACCATAAATATATATTGTCTACAGAATATTGCATCTTAAATTACCTGTTTTTTTAAAAAAACATTTAAAGATACACTTGCTATTTTTATTTAATTTAGAGAAGTAAAGCCTTCGAAAAAAGAAAAGTGTAATTTTGTTTTCATATATGCATGAACATGCCTCAATGAAATCCATCATTCTGTATAATTGAGATGTACTTATAAAAAAGAAACATGTATATTCATATGTATAGAACATAAAAGAAAATAGAAACATAATCAGAATGAAGAAATAGTATGCATAGGTTTACTATGAGTAAAAAAGTCACCTGCTTTATAAATTATAATTAAAACAGAGGAAACCAACATAATTAACTTAATGGGTGAGAATCACACTGAATTCTCACCACTTAAGTAAAAGGATGTAGACTGATTCTCAGTTGTTTAGAAAATTGTTAATGGCACAAGGTTATGGATCTAATTGTATGAAACAATTAGCTCTGCATAAAAAAATCAACATCAACAACAACAAAGCTGTTCTACTAACACAAATCACACCATTAAGTCCGGTCAGCCATCCCAGGAAAGCAAGCAATGGTCCCAATGGGATGGGTGCAACATATTTTCTCTCCTGGAAGAACAATTAAACACGCATTTCCAGCTGTTGACAGTTCAACAGTGGCATGTTAATTTTGGAAGATATCTTTAAGTAGACGTACTTAAGAAGGAATATATCTGTGATAAAGCAGCAGACCTAGATGCCAAGATGAACATAAGTGAAAAAGCAGACTCCTATCTTCCTACCACTTAGACATGTAAACCTAGGAGATAGTATTTTTTTTTACATTGATGGACCTTTATTTTATTCATTTTCTTATATGTAGTGCTGAGAATGGAGCCCAGTGCCTCACATGTGCTAGGCAAGTGCTGTACCACTGAGCCACAACCCCATCGCTATGAGATACTTTTGAACTTCCAACTAATCCCAGAGCTCTTGTGTACTTTCAGCAGGCTTTTGGAATTCAGCTAGTTCTGCTTAGTCCCACTGTTGTGCCAAGCAAGCATACATATGAAGAAAGTGCCAATGTAATTACTTGTACTGAGAACATCAGTAATGGGGCATCCCACAAGGTATTTAATTCTTTTCTATAATTGTGTTATTTGTCCATTTTGGTCTATTCTCTCTCCTTGATTTATATCTGAAAGACTGGGTCCTATGAATTCAGCATTCAGGCTCCCTTTCCATATAGCTTCCTGCTGGGTAAGGCAAAAAGTTAAAACAGGAGATCTGAAGAAAGAGGGAGAGTCAGGTTTTAGTATTTCTGCTTCTCTTTCTGTGCTATGAATCATAACATATGTATAAACAGCAAGGAAACTTTCCACACTCTGCAGTCACTGCTCTTCCTTTCCAGGGATCAAAGATTAGACCTGGGAGGTGGGTGAGTAGCTCACCTTTTATGCTTCCCTAATACACAGATCTAATGCAAGGCCCACTGTCCTTCTGGTCCTGTCTCCAAGTTTTAAGATGTGTTCATGTGTGTTCTTCTTTCTCCTTGCTATATTGATATAAGCTTAATATTAAATTATTTCAGTAATGTGTGTGTGTGTGTGTGTGTGTGTGTGTGTGTGTGTGTGTGTAACAGAAATTGTACCAATCCTAAGTTTACAGCTAGATGAAGTCTCACAAAGTGAGCACATCCATGGAACCAGCATCCATAACAAGAAACAGAGATCAGCTAGCATTCTAGAGGCCTCTGTGTACCCCCCACATGTCACTATTTCCAGGAGTAAAATATATTCTGGCTTTAAACCACCAGAGATTTGTATTATTATTTTTTAAAACTCATTGGGGAAATTATACCAAATACATGCTTTGTACTTGGATCACTTAATTCATCTTATGTCTGAGCTTCATCCCCTCCCTTCATCCTACTCCATTATCCTTCTTACTCCTGTAAAAATTTAAAAAACTAGATGATTAAAACTATTTCCCTTTTTCTTGGACAGTCACAAGTCTAGCATACACATCTTTGCTAGACTTTTCCCAAAAAGTGGCTGCTATAGTCAATTACTTGTAGACAAGATACTGATTCTGCTTTCACCTGAGGCACTACATGGAGATAGCCTCCTCTAAGGTATGAATCTTCTCTGACATTTCCACAATGTGTTCAAAATTTTCTTCCCTTGTAAAAGTTTTGTACTTTTCTCCTCACCCAAGTTCATCCAAAAATATGGAGGTGTTTTAACATCTGGTGGAGTCCAGCAGTGATTGCTTATTTATTACTTGCTGCAGTCTTTTAATCCAGAATCCAAATGTGGTTGCCTCCTTGGTTCTTCCCACCACCATGTCCTACTACAGATCTTTGCTGCCATTCCAGAGTCAGAACAACTTTCTATAAACTCTGGTATCTCCAGCTCATGAACCACTCTTCATTAGACACTTCCTTATTATTATTGGGGCGGGGCGGGGATGGCATGGTGATAAGCATTTAAAAAATGACATTAGCCCCAACATTCTAGATTTTTTATTAAATGATCTACTCTAAATTATGATTATAATTTTAGAGTAGATCATTTAATAATATAATCATAACATCTCTTATGAAGTATTTTATAACCTCCCCCTACCAATATTTAGATTTTCCCTTGTTTTCCTAACATTCCCTCCCTTTTTCCTTTTCCCCTGTGTGATTTCTGTATTCTTCCTTTCCTCAATATACCTCCCATGCTCCTACTTGCTGTTGCAATCAGCTCCTCTGGGCTTCATTTTCCTTCCAACGTTTACCCCTGAAAACAATTATCAACCTTATAATTTGAATGGGGAATAGGACCCTTTGGAGTCTTCAGAAAGAAATAAAACTAAATCTCTCCTTTGCTAATTTCAGCTGCCTCTCATGCCATAATGCTGTTGATTTGTTAAACTCAAAAGTTTTTGTTTTTCTGCTCATTATAATAGAAAATAGAAGAAGAAATTGAAGGAGAAATAAAGTATCATCTTATCTACAAGCATAAAGACAGAAGAAATGCTTATTTTTTGATTTATTTAATAATCACTTACCCTTAAAAGCAAACTTTTAAAATAGAAAAGATATGGGACTATTTTCCGTAATCTTTTACATGTGCCAATATAAAGGGCCAGTAATGAAATACCTGGTAAGTATCATATGGTAAAATCAGATATTTCACTTAAGTGTTGGTATGAGAATAATAAGTAAATTATGAAAAATCATTAACAATCAAGAAAGTTACAATAACACACTCTTCTTCAGCGGTATCATCTATCATACTGATGCTATTTTCTCCAAAAAAAAAAATAAATAAAGTAACACAATTAAGAATAGCATTATAAGCCTGGTGCGGTGGTGAACACCTGTAATCCCAGTGGCTTGGAAGGCTGAGACAGGGGGATTGTAAATTCAAAGGCAGCCTCAGCAATGGCAAGGCAATAAGCAACTCACTGAGACCCTGTCGCTAAATAAAATACAAAATAGAAGAATTTCATGACTGCTTTTTCTACTTCTATGAGGAATGCCATTGGGATTTTGATCGTAATTGCATTACATCTGTATACTGATTTTGGTAGTATGGTCATTTTGATAATATTAATTCTGCTATCCTAGAGCAAGGTAGATCTTTCCATCTTCTAAGGTCTTTTTGATTACTTTCTTTAAGGTTCTATAATTTTCATTATGGAGATCTTTTACCTCTTTTGTTAAGTTGATTCCCAAGGTTTTTTTGTTTTGTTTTGGTTTGTTTTGAGCCTATTGTAAATGGGGTAGTATTCCTTTCTGAGGATTTGTCACTGATATTCAGAAGTGCATTTGATTTATGGCTGTTGATTTTTATCCTGTTACTTTGCTGAATTCATTTACTAGTTATAGAAGTTTTCTGGTGGAACTTTTAGGGTCTTCTAGGTATAAAATCATATCATCATCAAATAGTGCCAATTTGAGTTCTTCTTTTCCTATATGTATCCCTTTAATTTCTTTTGTCTGTCTAATTGCTCTGGCCAGTGTTTTAAGAACTATGTTAAATAGAAGTGGTGAAAGAGGGCATCCCTGTCTTGTTCCAGTTTTCAGAGGAAATGCCTTCAATAGTTAAACTGTGGAACCAACCTTGATACCCTTCAATAGATGAATGGATTTAAAAAATATGATATATATTCTACACAGTGGAATATTACTGAGCAATAAAAGAGAATAAAATTATAGCATTTGCAGGTAAATGGATGGAGTTAGAGAAGATAATGCTAAGTGAAGTTAGCCAATCCCCCAAAAAACAAATGCCAAATGTTTTCTCTGATATAAGGAGGCTGATTTATAGTGGGGTAGGAAAGGGGAGCATGGGAATAATAGATGAACGCTAGATAGGGCAGACAGGTGGGAGGGGAAGGGAGAGGCATGGGGTTAGAAATGATGGTGGAATGTGATGGACATTATTATCCAAAGTACAAATTTGAATACAACCAGATATATGAAAAATTGTGCTGTATATGTGTAATAAGAATTATCATGCATTCCACTATCATATATAATTTTAAAAAATTAATCAAAAAATAAAATAAAATGCAAAATAGGGCTGAGGATGTTGTTCAGTGGTTGAGTGTCCCTAAGTTCAATCACCTGTACCCTTTCCAAAAAAGCCTTATATATGATAAAAAATTTATACATAAAGTAATGCAATATTTGTATTATGTAATTAATAAAGACATTTTGGTGAAATTGGAAGGAATCATGAAAAAAAGTTTATAATCAAGTAGTGGGAGGGAAAAGAAGGGTTAACACATAGCATAAATGGAAAGAAGATTTAGACTAAGTACTAAAAATAACAATTAAGTAATGAATGTATCTGACAAGATGTTTGTGCTTATGTCAATGTTTTATTCCTAAGATATGTAAAACTGTATGAGTGATAATTCCTAATTACAGTGTGAAAATAAATGTTACATTTTTAATAAAATAGCTCAAAGAACACATTTGTTATTAAATGAAAGCTAGGAAATATGTGTATGTTCTCAAACATTCTTTTACAAAATATATTTTAGAACTTCAAAAGGTTATGCAAATACAGTTTGAAAATTACTTGGGAAAACTCAAGGAGAAACTGATGTTTTTCTATTTGAATTTGAGATATATAAAAGAAGTGTAGCAAAGTAAAGTTTGAGAACACTTTTATTTTTTACTTCAATAAGGTTGTTGGAAGAGCTTCAGGCAGCAAGATAAAGGAGCACACACAGTCTTGTTATTCATATACTCAAACATCAAACTATGATAACAGAGAACTTATAAAACTATAAATTATGTTAAATTTTGTTAGCCAGTTTAATACTCCAAGTGGTCAGAAATTTTCATTTGAACCTAATTATTACCTTTAAAATATAAGTATAGGCAACAATGAACATATGAGTATAGGCAAACCTGAACATCTACATCTTTTTATAATAGTGAGGACAAAAATAAAAGAAAAAAAAAACAGAAAAAAACCTCTACTTTTAAGATAAAAGGCTCTGAAAACTAAAAGTAGACCTTGTTCTTCAAAACCTATTAAAATAAAGATAAAAAATATGAGTTATGTGATTGACAAGATCATAAAATCAGGCTGTTTATTTGTGATTAATACAGTGAACAGCATTGTAGGCAGATAGTTCATGGGTTTGACAACCCTTACAAGGGATACTTGCCATTTACAAAAGGGAGAAAGAAGAGCCATTCCATAGGTCACCAAACATCAAACATCTAAGGCTGTGGCCAAAATAAAAATGCATATTCAGATATCATTTGGAGGCAGGGATTTTGCTTCAGATTGGTAACTGATGAATTTTACAGCACATTTGTGACTGGCCTTACCTGGACATTGCTAGGCTTCTGCAAGTGTTCAACAAAGATGTTGAACACAGGTACCACTTGGCTTTCATGCCAGTAACTATAGTTTCTTCCAAGAGGAAAAAAAATAACAAATTCTCTTCAAAATTGTGAGTTTTCATTATGTCCCAAATAATTCTGACTCTTCTAAATCTTACAATTCTCATAACTCAGTTCTGTTTTCTCAATTCCATTAGTTTATAATCTTCTATAAAAATAATTTCCCCAAACCTAATCTCTACAAATGTAGCCATAACAGAAAAAGTTCTATGTTTTCCTATTTCAGTGGAAGTCTATAGTCTTATGTTATCTTATAGTTATGAGTCTTATGTTTATAAGTCCAAGATTACTTTTTCATACAAAATGATAAGCTAAGCCTAGAATTCAGGGAAATGCTGGAGATTGCCACTACAGTATCAAACAAAAATGAAGTTGAAAGAATTTCTGATTTGATATATACTATAAGACTGTAATAATCAAGATTGTGTAATTCACATAGATCAATGGAGTATCATTGAATATTCATGTTCAATAATTCTTAAAAAGGATTCTAGGTAAGTTCAATGGGAAAATAATAGTCTTCAAAATTGGTGCCAGGAAAACTATATCTACACAAGCAAAAAAAAAAAAAAATTTAAAGAGAGAGTGAGAGAAGAGAGAGAGAGAGAGAGAGAGAGAGAGAGAGAGAGAGAGAGAGAGAATTTTTAATATTTATTTTATTTTATTTTTTTTTTTTTAGTTCTCGGCGGACACAACATCTTTGTTGGTATGTGGTGCTGAGGATCGAACCAGGGCAGCACGCATGCCAGGCGAGCTCACTACCGCTTGAGCCACATCCCCAGCCCTGTAATTCTTAATTTTATAATTCAGTATTGACTTGAGAGAGTTAAGGGAAATAAAACTCAGAAGCTTTAGTAGAAGTTCAGATTAAAAAAAAAAGAGTTTTGTCATGCATCATGCATATGCACCAGATCAAAATTCTTATCATTACTGAGGTTACCAAATTTCTTATCCTGACAATCCAAGTTGTTAAGACATCCAGTTGTGTAAACACATTTTAACAAACAGGAACCACTGGACATTAATTAATTAAAGTAATTACAAAGAACAAATGCAATCCAAGCTCCATTTTCATTCCACCATAAAAGTAACCCAAGTCCTTTACATCTCTTTCCAGTCACACTGCCCTTTTTTTTTTTTACATTCTAAACAGATCTTAAAGTGGGTTTTGTGGGATGTTTTTCTTCTCCTATCCATTGCTCTTGTCAGAAGAAATTTAGACTTTGTTCTCTCTGTTTAATTGAATTGTGTTTGATCTCTAAATATTTCTGATTCCATCTCATTATTAAATCACGAGTAGATTACATTTGTCCATTCTGACTAACTCTAATACATTTTTTTGGGAAAATAATTGAATGAAAATCTGTCATATATAAAGTCGCACGCATGCCAGGCGAGCGCGCTACCACTTGAGCCACATCCCCAGCCCCCCCAAAAAAAATTAAGCTAAGAAAATTCTTCAGACTACACACAAATTAACTTGAATCAAATCAATGACCTAAATTATTATGATTAATATAAAAAGAATTCTTACAAATATATATTACGAATAAAACCTAATTTTGACTCATAAAGTATTAGAATAAGTGACAAAGTATGAAAGAGTGGAAAATATTTAAATATAGATTTTGCAGTCATTATAGTTACTGGTAATGATGAGGTGGATGGAATATCCACTAAGTAAGTGGGCAAGGAGTGTAGACTAAAGCAAAGAATTGTTGATGCTCAGAAAGTAAAGAAGTAAAATGCCATTTGGGTATTCCAGACCCAAGGTGAGATGGAGAAGAATTAAGTGAATCAGGAGATAAATTGTTCAGTGAATCAATGGGAATTACTGCAAGGTTACTTTGTGAAAGCTATAAGAATTTCAAGGTAATTCAGGAAAAAAAATAAGGCAGTAGCAATATATATTGATGGAATTAAGACACTGAAATTAAGTCACTGCTGTTTTGTTATTTGATTGTATAGGCTGTGACGAGTTACTAATAACATAAAAACTCTATCCCTTCATCTGTAAAACTAGGAAAAAAACACTTCATAAAATTATTGTGAAAATTAAATGAAACACTAAATATTGAAGTGTGTGGTGTAGGAAGAAAAATTAACTACAAGTATTGAATTTTTTTAAGTCTTATTAGCCTCTGAACTGATTTTTAGCATTTGGAAATATGCCAATGTGTGATTTTTGGTGGAAATCTGACATTAGAAATCTAAGATCAAACATTTGCTGATTTCATATTTTATTAACTAGTGTGCCTATGTTTGTCTTGTGTTAAACAAGCAGATACTCACAACTGGGCTGTAAGTCTATAATAAGTAAGTCAAAGAAACAGTCGAAAATCTATCCTGGTGAAGATGGCCGTGGCATCAGGTGGAAGAGTTAAACATGTCATCCAGTGTCTAGCTAGATACATCTTCTTCAGGCTATTTCTTTACAGGGAACAGGTTTCTTTCAATATTCACCCCATTTTCAAGCCTGGTTTCCCAGGACAAGGAATTCAAATGCTGCTGAGTCTCAATCTTTCAAATATCTGTTTCATTCTGTTGATTTTATTCTCTGACACTGGCTTTCTATATGTGGCAGTAAATGTAAAAGCCATCAATTGATTCAGTCCTCATAGCTCCATGTCTGTCCCTGGGAAAGTTGTAAGATCTCCTTCCTTTGGTTACAAGTACAAAACTGAGAAAAGATTGTAATTGTTATAGTTTGTGGCAATGTCTATTCCTTGAGCAATTAACTGTGGCCCCAGTGTTGAGAAAATACAGCTGACCCATATCCCACTAGGAGCTAAGCCCAGGGTCAATCCATACAATGCCAATAAAACAGAATCTCTCTGACAGAAAGATTGAAACAGCAATGAACATGTTTAAGACAGGAAGAGAGTCATTTCTTAGAAGAAGACAGGAAAAGAGGTGGTTTTCAAATGATCAAAAAGGAATATGACCAAGATGACTTAGAAACATTCACTACAATTTAGGAAAAAACATAAGAGCAAGACACTAACATATCCAAAAAATTATTTTGTAAATGGAGGACAACCACTGAAGAGTACTTGTCAGAAAATAATATATTCCATATAATCTTTGGGAATACCATATGAGAACAATTTATTTCAAAAAAACTGTAAAGAAGGAATGGAGGAAAGGATTTTAGAAAGAAATTATTTTGATAGTTTGGATATGAGGGCCTGAAATGAGATAAAGTCAATAAAAATATAAGAAAAAATAAAAGCATTATTTGAAGGAAAAATCAATAAAACTGGATGGTTAATTGATTCAAGTTTGTAAAGGTGATTTCAAAACTGGAATAAAACTTAACTGTAATATTGACAAAAAACTCTATTAGAAATAGAGAATTTGTGTGCATGAGTGTGTTTGGGAAGCTTAGAGGCAAATAAAAAATATATTTGTAATGGATTTTTCAAGAATTTCTGCTTTACTAATATGAAGATTTTCCTTCATAATATTTGTACTCAAATATGCATAAATGGAAACATCAATGAATGAATATATAAATATATGGCAACATTTTTATATTCCTGAGAGACTTTCCTATGATATATCAAGTAAATGTAACCCATAATTTGAGAAATGCTGCCTAATGCAACAAAAATAAATTTGAAATAAAACTCATTCTTACTATTGAGCAAGCTGCTACCTGAAAGCAAATTAGACACTTTTCCACATTGTATCAAAAAATAAATTAAGGCCATGGGAGTAAAGTAATACTTGTGATACTAAGTGTATTCTCAGATTCTGTAGAAAGTGATTTGGCTTTCAAAAGCAGCTGATACCTTGGAAATTATTTATTTACTGCGAAAACCTGTTTCTGGTCAAATCTCCATGCTTTTTATCTTCTATTTATGACTAATTTCTTGATGTTATTATTAGCACTGTTTAGAAACCAGATATATCTGGAGGAAAAAAATGCATTCCTTTTGAAATTACATAGGTATGTGTTTGCAAGTTTATATATCTATATTTATGTAACTTCATTTGGTTCTTGCCTTTTACAAATATATCTAAAATACTGAATATGCGAGTTTCAAATAGAAAATTTTGGCTTAGTACAAAGTGTCCTTGTTATGTTTTTAGAGTCATTTAGCACAGAAAAAAATTTGTCACATTCATTGGTAGTATATCCATTGAGATAGATTCCGCAGCCAAGGAATAGAGTAGAAATAGAGACAAATTGTACAAATTGATGAAATTTAGGAATGCTACCTCAACTGAGTTAAACTTGACCAGTAGTAAAGTATGTTTATATTTTGTATATACTCATATAATGATATACCTCAGTGGCATTCTTTCCCAAAATTTGCATTTCCAGTCCAGTCATGAGAAATCACCTCACCCAGATCAGTTTTATCCCACAAAACATTTGATCAGTACCCTTCAAAAATGTCAAGATCATAAAAAGCAAGGCAAACTGAACAAGTTGAAGATTACAAAAAGCTAAAACTATGTGATGCTAAATGCGACCTGGAAATCTGGAATGGATCCTGGAACAGAAAACAACCTCAATGGGGAAACCTGGGGAAAACAAGTGAAGTCTGTAGATTGGCTAAGAGCATTGTAACAATGTTAACTTCTTAGTTTTGGTAAACATATAATAGTTCAGTAAGATAATAACTGTCAGGCCACACAGGCCTGTAATCCCAGCTGTTCGCAATACTAAGGTATAAGAAGAATTGTAAGTTCAAGGCCAGTTGTGAAAACTTAGCAAGATGCTGTCTCGAAATAAAAAAGTTAAAAAGGAGTGGGGATGTAGCTCAGTGGTCCCTGGGTTCAATCATAATACCAAATATATATATATATATATATATATATATATATATATATATATATATATATATATATTATAACTGTTATGGAAACTGTATGACAGATGTAAATTCTCTGTACTGTCTTTTTATTCTTCTACACATATAGAATTATTTAAATATGAAAGAAATTAAATATTAAAGTAATTTTAAAATTACTTTTTATAACCTATTTATGAAGATGAAGAAATAAATGATTATATCTGTAGATACCCTCTTCTGATCCAATTCCAATTCCTACTCTTCCAAATAAATTATTTCTTTCTTTCAGGCAAAGGTACATATAATTAATTCACATATGACTGTTTTAACCACATGAGTTCTTTTAGGGAAGAATTTTCACCCAGAGATGAAGGAATTGGGGAGAAAAGTACAACTTTCTCAAAGTCACAGTTAATAAGCAAGACACAGTCAGAACTCATCAGATCATCAAACAGCATTCTTTCCTTTTATGTTCTTTAATAAATAATTAATAGGTAAGTATTGTTCCACGTGTTTCTGTTTGGCTATACTAGGTCTATTCTTTTAAATCTCCAAATTTGAACTTTTAACTTTGAATATAGTATTTCTAAAACTAATTCATGTGCTCCTAGAGCCTTAATATGATTGTATTTTAGCATATTTTTGAAAACAAATTTTTTTTATTAAATTATTCATTTATTCTAATTTTTTATACATGATAGCAGAATGAAATTGATTTCATATTACACATATAGAGCACATTTTTTTTCAAGTGACTGATTGTACACAAAGTATTTCACACCATTCATGTCTTAATACATATATTTAGGGTAATGATGTCTAAATCATTCCACCATCATTTCTACCTCTTAACCCCTTCGTTTTCTCCTCCTCCCCTTTGCCCTACTAAAGTTCCTCCATTCCTCCTATATTTCCCCTATCACCATATGTGTCGCCATCCTCATATCAGAAAACATTCAGCCTTTGGTTTTTTTGGGATTGGCTTGCTTTCACTTAGCATTATATTCTCTAACTTTATCCGTTTACCTGCAAATACCAAGATTTTATTCTCTTTTAATGCTGAATAATGTTTTATTGTGTATATATGCCAAAGTTTCTCTATCCATTCATCTACTGAAGGGCATCTAGGTTGGTTCCATAATTTAGCTATTGTGAATTGTGCTGCTATAAATATTGATATGGCTGTGTTCTTGTAGTATTCTGTTTTTAAGTCCTTTGGGTATAAACAAAGGAGTTGAATAGCTGGGTCAAATGGTGGTTCCATTCCCAGTTTTCCAAGGAATCTCCATACTGTTTTCCAGATTAGCTGCACCAATTTGCAGTCCCACCAGCAATGTATGAGTGTGACATTTTTCCTACATTCTCACCAAAAAGACTTATTGTTTTTTGTATTCTTGATAGCTGCCATTCTTACTGGAGTGAGATGAAATCTTAGTTTAGATTTGCAATTCTCTGATTGATAGAGATATTGAACATTTTTTCACATATTTATTGATTGATTGTACATCATCTTCTGAGAAGTGTCTCTTCAGGCCCTTGGCCCATTTATTGATTGGGTTATTTATTTATTTATTTTTGGTGTTAAGGTTTTTGTGTTCTTTATATACCCTACAGATTAGTGCTTTCTCTGATGTGTGTGTGGTAAAAATTTGCTCACATTCTGTAGGCTCTCTATTCACATTATTGATTGATTCTTTTGTTGAGAAGAAGCTTTTTAGTTTGAATCCATCGAATTTATTGATTCTTGGTATTAATTCTTGTGCTACAGGAGTCTTATTAAGAAAGTTGGGGGGTAATCTGACATGATGGAGATTTGGGCATACTTTTTCTTCCATTAGGTACAAGGTCTTTGATTTAATTCCTAGGTCCTTAATCCACTGTGAGTTGAATTTTGTACATGGTGAGAGATAGAGGCTTACTTTTATTTTGCTATTATGTGGATTTCCAGTTTTTCTAGCAGCATTTGTTAAAGAGGCTATCTTTTCTCTAATATATGTTTTTGCACCTTTGTCTAATATGAGATAACTGTATTCATGTGGGTTTGTGTCTATGTCCTCTGTTCTGTACCATTGGTCTACAAGTCTATTTTGGTGCCAATACCATGCTTTTTTGTTACTATTTTGTTTTTGTTATTATTGCTCTGTAGTATAGTTTAAGTTCTGAAATAGTAATGCTACCAGCTTCACTCTTCTTGCTAAGAATTGGTTTGGCCATTCTGGGTGTCTTATTTTTCCAGATGAATTTCATGATTGATTTTTCTATTTCTTTAAGGAATGCCATTGGGATTTTTGTTGGGATTGCATTTAATCTGTATAGTGATTTTGGTAGCACAGTTATTTTGACAATATTAATTCTGCCTATCCAAGAACAGGTAGATCTTTCCAAATTTCTGGTGGAATGTTTCAGGTCTTCTAGATATAGAATCATATCATCTGCACATAGTGATAATTTGAGTTCTTCTTTTTCTATCTATATCCTTTTAATTTATTTCATCTATCTGATCTGGATAGAGTTTCAAGAACTATGTTAAATAGAAGTGGTGATAGAGAGCATCCATGTCTTGTTCCAGTTTTTAAAGGAAATACTTCAAATTTTTCTCCATTTAGTATGTTGTTGTCCTAGGGTTTAGCATACATAGTCTTTACAATGTTGAGGTATATTCCTGTTACCCCTAGTTTTTCAAGTGTTTTGAACATGAAGGGTTGTGATATTTTATCAAATGCTTCCTCAGGATCTATTGACAAGATCATATGATTTTTATCTTTGAGTGTATTGATGTGATGGATTGCATTTATTGATTTCCATATGTTGAACCAACCTTGCATTTCTTTTCAACAAGATGAATTTCATGATTGCTTTTTCTATTTCTATAAAGAATGCCATTGGGATTTTTGTTGGGATTGCATTTAATCTGTATAGTGTTTGAAAGAATCCTACTTGATCCAGGAATCCTACTTGACCATAATACACTATCTTTTTTATCTGTTTTTGTGTTTGATTTGACAGAATTTTATTGAGAATTTTTACATCTATATTCATTAGAGATATTGATCTGAAGTTTTTTTTCTTTGATATATCTTTATCGGGTTTTGGAATCAGGGTGATATTGGCCTCATAGAATATGTTTGGAAGCGTTCATTCTTTTTCTATTTCATAAAATAGTTTGAGAAGTATTGGTATTAGTTCTTCTTTAAAGTCTTGTAGGACGCAGTTGTGTATCCGTCTGGTCCTGGTCTTTTCTTGGTTGGTAGGCTTCTGATAGCATCCTCTAATTCCTTGCTTAAAATTGATCTGTTTACATTGTGTATATCATCCTGATGTACTTTAGACATATTATATGCCTCTAGAAATTTGTTGATGCCTTTGATATTTTCTATTTTATTGGAGTTCAAATTTTCAAAATAATTTCTAATTATCTTTTGTATTTCTGTAGTGTCTATCATAATATTTCCTTTCTCATCATGGATGTTAGTAACTTGAGTTTTTTTCTCACCTTCTCTTTGTGGGCATGGCTAATGCTTTATCAATTTTATTTATGTTTTCCAAGAACAAACTTTTTGTTTTGTCAATTTTTCAATTGTTTCTTTCATTTAAATTTCATTTATTTCAGCTCTTATTTTAAGTATTTTCTGTCTTCTACTGCTTTTGGGGTTGATTTGTTCTTCTTTTTCTAGGACTTTTTAGATGTAATGTTGTTGACTTTTTCTTCTTTGAAGAAATGAATCCCATGCAATGAACTTTCCTCTTAGAACTGCCTTCATAGTGTCCCAGAGATTTTGATATGTTATATCAGTGTACTCATTTACCTCTAAGAATTTTTAATCTCCTCCTTGATATCTTTTGCAACCCATTGTTGATTCAATAGCATATTATTTAGTCTCCAGGTGTTGGAGTAGCTTTTCTTTTTTTATTTTATCATTGATTTCTAATGTCATTCCATTGTGGCCAGATAGAATGCAGGGTAGTATCTCTACTTTTTGTATATACTAAGATTAGCTTTGTGGCATAGCATATGGTCTATTTTAGAGAAGGATTTATGTCTGCTGAGAAGAAAATGTATTCCCTAATTGATGGATAATATACTCTATATTTGTTAGTTAAGTCTAAGTTATTGATTGTATTATTGAGTTCTATAGTTTCTTGGTTTAGCTTTTGTTTGGTAGATATACCTAGTGATAAAAGAGGTATGTCAGAATTATTGTGCTCTGATGTATTTGACTCTTGAACTTGAGAAGAGTTTTATTGATGAATGTAGATGCTCCATTGTTTGGGGCATATATATATTTATAACTGTTATGTCTTGTTGATGTATGGTTCCCTTAAAGTATGAAATGTCCATCTTTATCCCTTTTGTTTAATTTTGGCTTGAAGAATACTTTATTTGATATGAGAACAGAAACCCCTGCTTGCTTACATAGACTATGTGAAATATATATATATATGTACTTTTTAGTTGTATATGGAGAGCATGCCTTTATTTCATTTATTTATTTTTATGTGGTGCTGAGGATTGAACCCAGTGCCTCACATACGCCAGGTGAGTGCGCTACCCCTTGAGCAACATCGTTGCTCTGAATGTTATATTTTATCCCAACCTTTCACTTTCAGCCTGTGGGCATCTTTTCCTATGAGATGAGTCTCTTGAAGGCAGCAATACTGTTGGGTCTTTTTTTTTTTTTTGTTTAATCCAATTTACCAGCCTATGTCTTTTAATTAGTGAGTTTAAGCCACTAACATTTAGGGTTATTATTGAGATATGATTTGTATTCCAGGTCATTTTTGTTTATTTTTGGCATTTAGATTGACTTGGTTTCTTCTTTGGTTGGTGTTTCTTTTATTTTAATTCTTCTCTTTGCAGATTTTCTTCTTGTTTTTCTTTTCCTCCTCGTGGAATATTTTGCCAAGAATGTTCTGTAGTGAAGGCTTTCTTGCTGTAAATTCTTTTAGCTTTTGTTTATCATGGAAGGTTTTTATTTCATAGTCAAGTTTGAAGCTTAATTTTGCTGGATATAAATTCTGTTTGGAATTCATTATCTTTTAGAGCTTGGTATATGCTGTTCTAGGATCTCCTAGCTTTGAGAGTCTGGGTTGAAAAATCTGCTGAGATCCAAATTGGTCTTTCCTTATAGGTTATCTGATTTTTCTCTCTTGCGACATTTTAAATTCTATCTTATTCTGTATGCTAGGTATTTTCATTATAGTGAGTCTTGGTGTAAATCTCTTGTAAATTATGTACATTTTGTGTCATTCATATATATATATTTGGCCTCTTGTATTTGATTTTCCAATCCATTCCTCATGCTTAGAAATTTTCTGATATTATTACATTGAAGAGATTGTGCATTCCTTTGGCTTGAATCTCTGAACCTTCCTGTATCCCTAATAAATCTTAAATTTGGTCTTTTGGTGGTATCCCATAATTCTTCCATGTTTTGTTCATGGTTTCTTACTACCTTCACAGTGAAGTCATCTTTATATTCAAGATTGTATGTTTTGTCTTCATTGTCTGAGATCTTGTCTTCCAAATGATCTAGTCTATTGCTGATGCTATTATTGAGTTTTGTAATTGGCTTATTGTTTCTTTCATTTTGAGGATTTCTGTTGGTTTCTTTTCAGTATCTCTATCTCTTTCTTGAAGTAATTTCTTATAACCTGTATTTGCTCTCTTATGTCTTTATTGGTGTGATCTATGGTCACTTGAATTTGTTCTCTTTTCTCTTTATTGGAGTGATCAAGTTTTGCCTGGATCTGCTCACTTTGGTTATTATTTAGTTCCCAAATCATTTTAGTTATTTATATTCTGAAGTCCTTCTCTGATACTTCACCTACTGCACTATCTATGGATTCTATTTCTGTAGTGTCTTGGTATGTTTGAGATACTTTGCTCCCTTGTTTTTTTTAATGATGTCTATGTGTCTTCCTCTCTTGAGTGTAGATTTGAGGTATTACAGCTTCTGTCCTATTGCCTTATAGTGTGCCTACAGTTTACCAATACCTCACTTTTAAGGGAGAGATCAATATTATAGCACTCAATGTACCCAACATGCAGCCATATATCAGTTAGCTTCTATTTTTACATTTATAGTTTTGTCAGTATAAACAGAAAAGATGAGTTTGGTTATTTTCTACCATACAGTCAATAGGTTTGCATAATGGTTTACAGTTTCTAATGGGTCTGGGGGTTGGTGAGATTTTTGTGAGCTAGGATGTGAGAATATGGAGATATTAGATTATATGACTAGTAAGAGAGTAATCATAAGAAGTTGGCTATTAGTAGGAGGAACAAGAGATAGGCTACCTCATGTAAGATTCTCTGTTACCTCAGCAACAGGATAACTGTTAGCACCCAGAGCAGAGAAACCTCTGGTACAGCCAGGCCACAGGGACCTTGGTAACATCTTACCAGGTTCTTATTGTTGTCTCTTGATGAAAGTGGCAATATCCCAGTTACATGGCAGTGGCAACCTGAAACCTATATGTATCCTGATGTTGGGCTGTGAAGCTACACTTTGGTGAATAAGGAAGCCCATCACAAGATGGCTCTCCCCTGGAATCCTGGGCCATGGTGTGGTCGGGAAGTCTCCGTCTCCAGAACTAACCCTCTCTCAAATTTTAGCATTTGAGTTTGAGAAACAACATTGTGCTACAATATGTGATGCAATTTATTAACCTAGTATTATTACTAATTGTATTCCTTATGCCTCTCTTATTCCTATTGTGAGCTCCTGAATAGACTCATTATCTTGTGCAAAGTTTCTAACAAGCAAAAAAGCAGCAAGAATTCTGACCAATATTTAGCAGATTTAACCTAACCATACACAATGATTAGCTTACATTGTACTCCTATTGGAGATTTTCTAAAAATAATAGTTCAAGAAATTCATTTGAGGAAAAGAACTAGTATTATTTGTGTTTGATGGCTATTGCAGAAAAGTGTACATAAGATATCTTACATTGATTAGTCAGTACACATAATTGAGTACAATTTTATTGTTTAATGTAGACCCTTAGTATAGAAGACTATTGCTTACATAAGATTTTTTCTCTGTCTATGTTCCTGGCAGACAGGAACTTTATTCAGGTATATAACCCTCCTCTACATAACTTAAATGAAAATAATGCCTCTCTGGCTTCGATGGATAAATCTTAATTAATCCAAATTAGTCATGATGATTCTATTTTCCACAAAGCTATCTAAAGTTCACTGGAAGAACCTGAAAGTTTTGAATAGAGAATGATGAATGAAGAAATAGTTTAAGAATGCTACTAAGGTAAGACTTTGCTAAGCTCTGAGACAAAACAGATCTGCTAGAATACTCAGAGGAAAGCTGTTCAACTTTGTGAACACACCTAGTAACACAATTCCTCTTCCCTGTTCTGGCAAGAAAAATGTGCAAACGTATAGCTATGCTATCTAGAGCTGCAGTTACCGTCATGCCATCTGCCCAGGGTAGAAGAGACAGAAAGTAGCACTATCTGATTAAAAGCCAACTTTCTGTCAGGATTTACCATTATTTGAAGCCAAAGATATCTTGAGTGAAATGCTAAACTCAAATAGACAAAACTCTACTGTTTAACATACTAATTGGCCTGAACTGCTTCCTCCATAAGATAGATCCATTTTTATGTAGCTTAAAAACTAACAACTAAATCAAAAGTTAGGGCACTGTTTAGCCCTATATCTTGAACAAATTGAAATACTAACAAAAACAATGATTAGATAAATTTTTATGAAATTATCCAAATAATTGTTTCAAGGATGACACCCTAAACTATGGAGAACCTGTCTCAAAATAAAAAGTTCAGAGAGGTCAAGTGCCCCTGGGTTCCATGCCCAGTACCAAATTTTTTGTTTTTTAATTTTTCCTGTTTCTTTGAACCCTCCTATTAGGAGTGAAATTAAAAATGGAGAAAAGGTCCAAAATTAACTTCTTCATTGCATAACCATTGCAGACTTCTTATTATTTTAATGTCCATATTAAACATTAAAATATGTTTAATACAGCTCCTAAATATCATGTAGCATTCTCTTCAATGTCATTTTCTCTACTTCATAAATACCTGATTAATTTCCTGGCTTACATCCCCAAACATGCTATTGTTTCACTATTTTTGCACATTAAATGAGCAATATGTTAATGTGAGTAATCCAATTATTCCTTATTTTATTGGTGTAACATTTCATTAGCTCCATAGAAACAGACATAAGGAGTCTCTTTTAGCTTAACCTGGTTCTATGCAGGCGATTGTCCAGCAGCTTTTTTTCCTCTCAAGTGACTTTTAGTTCCTGAGAAACTAACGGGTCCATTTGCTACTAGTACCTTGTATATCATAAGGGATCATTTGCACAACTGAAAATTCCATTACTATCAAGTCTCCACTTGCAATGTTTCATAAAACTAATCGTTTCTCTGAAAATCATTGTAATATAATTATCCATTCATGTCTGTTCATTGGATACACATTATTGGTTAGAAGTTTGCTTTATTAGGGTTATTTCTAACAAATTACTGATAAGATATACAAATAAGTATTAAACTATTTGAACTGTATGGCGAAATCTTACATAACTTTTTTCTTTTAACATTTCAAATAGACATGAACATTTTCTCTGAACTGTCTTGTTTACTTTATTAATAAGATGAAAACAGTTTTCACCTTTGTATTCTTAATCAATTATCCAAACATATTGATTGTATTTTCTAATAGAATATTCATTTTCAAGACTACTTTATTTAGCTTTCTTTGGTTTCTGTGTTACTATGTACCCACAGAGAAAAGACTTACCTGCAAATTGGAATATACTCAACAAGTTTCTACATACATACATATTCATTTCAAATTAAATCTCGAGGGTGAAGCCTAAAGAAAATTTGAACATATTCAAGTAAATTGTAGACTACCTTTATCTTCTTAATCTTTAGATAATCTTTTTATATACAAGTTATATGAAAGAAAGAATTCTTCATCTTATGCATATTTCTTAAAAAATAGATCTCACATTTCTCATGCCCTTTCTAAGAAAATATTAGTATGTTTAGAACTTACCAATTCCACAGTACTTTTTCTGTAAGTAGGAAAATTTACACACATGCTGTTAGGCAGCAGTTGACATTTAAAAGAAATGTTGTGTGATGCATTTAGTGAATTTATAAACTTCCACAAAATAACAAAACTAAAGTATTTGAGTTTTTGGAATATAGAGCTAGAAAATACCTCCTGAGGTCATTTAGTTTCTCTGATATAAAACTTCAATTTTTTTCTCATTGCACATGTTTTATTTTGCTTCCATAAATTCTAGAGCAAATGTATGAGCTTATAATTATTAAAATTATTCTTCTTTTAATATCACAATATTATAATTCACTTAAGGAATTTTATAAATAGAAATAAATTATATTGTCAGACTGTCTCCCTATTTATTAAAGATATAAAGAAAATGAGGGAAATGGCAATAATATCAACAGCAAATAAATAAATAAATAGTTGCCACATGCTTCCAGTTAACAAGACTCATTGTAATTGAATATGGTCCTTCTAGAGCATGTAAATTGCAAATCACTTTTCCTTTTAAAAATGAATAATTATAATTATGTGTGAGTATTTTATTACAAATCTTCATTTATTACAAATATGTTATAATCAATATATATTTTGTAATTGTATTACATAAGTATAATTATGAATATATTTTAGTTGCCTACTGTAATTAATTATTGATGTCAAAGAAATAATCATATAAATTGCTACAGAACTTTTAGATAAAAATAACAAATAGGCACTTATATTTACTGATTCTTCTTCCCATAATCCCACTAAAATTAAAGAAGATATTAGAAAAATAAAAATAGCATTCTTTTAAGGATGCTTCACCTCAAATAATGTTTTTAATGAGAATTAAAATCTGGAGGAATTTTGGAAGACACAAAGTATATGGGGGCACAGTGAGCATGAAATGAGCTAGAATTGAAGAATTCACAACCACATTTACCAAGGAAGAAAAGCTTGAAATTCTGAATATAAGCTGAATATTCCTTAAAACTGATTTAATAACCCTGGGGTTATTTATATTAGTGAATGATAGAAGAACAAGGTCTAAGGCTGGTGCCTAGGTTATTAGAATATTATTTAAAGAGTGATAAAACAGAAATACTTCATCTGGCAATTAACTTCAACATAAAGCAATGAATAACTTTAAGGCCATAAATGCACAAATTTTATACCACAAAACATATGATGCACCTAGGAAATGATAAGACTTCCTCTCCTTTACTCTGGTTATCACACTATTGTAGTTTGCAGGTGGTCTGAAATAAGAAGTACCACTACCAGGGAACAGTTCAATAATATCTCAAACTTCAAAATATAAGGAGCAATTGGCAGCCTCTATCACCATATAAACATATTATACTCTGGGGACAGAAACTGAGACCTAAGTTTCATTTTCAAAGAAAATGAATCTATCTGCTGGGATTTAAAAACAAAGCACAACTACCAACCACCTCAACCAACAATAACAACAAATAGTTTGAACCAAAGACACTGAGCTACTTTCCACTCTGTATCTCTGCTTAGGAGAAAATAGAGAGATACTCTGTAGGAATATACTTCTGATACTAAAAAATGAAGGTGCTCTCTTGCATATTTGTCATTCACAGTGCTGGTACTTTGTCCAGATCTCTTTATTCAGTTTATACACCAATCTCCCTGCTTTGAAAGTTGGCTGTCAATAGCTCATGGCTCATCTATAGGCCTATTCTGCTTCCATCAAGCCCCTTCCTCTGGCAACATTCCTTCAATAAATCACAGGGACATGCAACTCTCACTTGACTTCTACTTTCAGGGAACCCTACCTAAGATAGCACTTGAATCTCTATGTATCAGTTCTCCCTTACAATTTTATTTGGTCAATGGTTTTGGAAACCAGGAATAAAGCAACCTGTGTATATTTGGTATGAAGTTGTGAATTTGAATGCAATAAGCTATAATTTTATATGACCAATGATTTCAGTATTCAATCACAGAGCCAAAATGCTGTAAAACTACATACAGTTAAGAATATATTAAGGATATATTAGACAAATATACAGATTTACTAATTTAACACAAATGCCCAAATCTTTTTTTTATTTATCTCTAATTTTCCATTTAAAGAATGCCCAATACTTATGTGAGGTAGTATTTTTTAAAATGAAGAAAATGTTAGCTAAATTATGTATTACCCTTTATGCTGTTCAAAATGGCTAAGTCAGTGCCTGACCTGATAACATTTCTTCCATTTGCTTTTATCCAAACCCTAATAACATGTCTCATAGGAGTCCAATTTTTATATTAAAATTTAGAATTATTAGTTTATGTGGGAATAGAATCTCTCTTATGGAAACGTGAAGGGACACAAGATATTTCTCGTCTGCATTAATGAAAAAATAATATTGTATTTCCCTGCACCATAGACTATGAGATAATATTTTAAAACATCCCAGTGAAAATAAAATATGATTTTTGCTCAAATTTTCCTTTATATATACAGGACAAATCTGTCTCCTTGCTCTTAAGTTTTCAAAATATCTTTTAAAAATCATTCTAAACCAATTTAAAAACTGGAAAGTGTTGAGGCCATTCAAATATAAAATAAAGAAGTTAAAAAGAGGGTACACTACAGATGCACAGTTCCTCCGCTCCTCTTAAACATAGATTTGATGGTGGGTGTGTCAAAGGTGAATGTTCATAAACAGTTTAAATATGAAAAACTGCTTAGTAAAAACAAGAAAAGGAGCAGTAGATATTTGAGTACAAAGGGCCATTGAGGGATGTCATATATAGATAATCTGAGCAAAGGAAGCTGTCATATATTGAAGATAAATGAGACACAGATATGCCTAAGCATCCAGAAGTGGAAAATAATCAGATACAGAAAATGAGAAAGAGCCAATTGAGAAAAGAGAATATCTTTGCATAATTAATCAAAATAACAGTATTTTAAATAATATGAGTATTAGTATTACACTGAGAAGAAAACTAAAGTTTCTATTTATAATAACACCATGTCTTTGTTGCTATTTCTGCTTCAACATATAATTTTTAGTATGCCTGTAGCTTCTTTTTCCTAAAATAAGAATCATATGTTGGTACCTTTGAAATACTGACTTAATGATAAATCATTAGAACAATCATTTTAAGTCAAGCATTTCTAAGCAGAAATAATAGTATTAACCATAGTATTTTAATTATATATAAACCCAAACTTATATGTACATTATTATTATTTTATACAAACAAATATATATGTATATATATATGTGTGTGTGTGTGTGTGCGCGCGCGTGTGTGTATGTGTATAAAATATTTACCCTTACTAATGTATTAAAGAATGTGTTTCTGGCCAGGCATGGTGATACACACTTCTAATCCCAGCAGTTTGGGAGGCTGAGGCAGAATAATTACAACTTCAAAGCCAACCTCAGTAATTTAACAAGGCCCTAAGCAACTCAGTGAGACTTTGTCTCAAGATAAAATATAAAAAAAAAGGATGGGAATGTGGCTAAATGGTTAAGCACCTCTGGATTCAATCCCTGGTACCAATAAAAAAAAAAAAAAGAATGTGTTTCTATAATGTGTTTCTTTTTCTTCTGAGAAAGAATCTTAATTTTTAAAAAGAATACTAGAGCTATGCTTGGACCCTTTAGAAACCTTATAGAACATAACAAGGCAATGATTAGTTACATTGTTTTTGAAATCAATTATTTTTGGAAAAAGCAGCATTTTATTTTATTTTGTTTTGTTGTCAATGGACTTTTATTTAATTAATTTATATATATGTGGTGCTGAGAATCAAACTCAATGCCTCACACATGCTAGGTGAGCACTTTACAACATAACCACAACCTCAGCCCCATTTTTCTTCTTTTTTCAGTTGTCAATGGTGAAAGAAGCATTTTATTAAAGAAGTTATTGAATACATTAAATTCCAACAAATAACCATGAAAAGAGAGAAAAATTTTGACTCAATAAGATATTTGAAAAGAGAGTTTAAATAAATTAACATCAGCCAGATAAGTTGTTTGTTATAAACATTAACAATGGGAAAGACTGAATTAGAAACATAAAAACAGGTTCTTTCACTAAAAATAAAATAAAATCTGAAATCAATTGCTTTTAATGTCTAATCACATAAGGGTGGAATATATGCCAATACAAATATCCTTTGCACCACAGCTTTTCACTGATGGGCTCCATAAAGTGACACCTGCAGCCAAAGTAAAAAGCCATTGTGCTAGTATGGCTTAAACCAACAAAAAGAACTTTTAAGATCATTATTTTGAGAGAGAATCAATAAACGAAATTATGGTGGTGAAGTATAGTTAAGTAGGAATTTCTTGGAATATAAGTGAGGTTACAAAATTACTGTGTCTGTTAGAAATAGTGTTATGGATAAAAATGATGAAAAATATCTATCCTGATAATTAAGGTTAGCTACAGTATCTCTGATAATAGTCGTTTTAGTTTTCAGCACTGGAGAGAAGGAAACAAGCATGATTTTCTGGCTGATATTTTCATCAGGAAACGTTATGTTTTCTTGGTCCAGCTGCAATTCTTCTTTGTACGGCATAAAATGAATCTCATTTGATATGACTTTTTCTAAAATTTCTGCATTTGCATTATTACAAAATATAGTTACTAGACTTGATATTTATATGTTTCATCTTCTGGATTAATTTTTACATAATGTGTTAGGTAAAGATAATTTAACAATTTGAATGTATTGTGAAATTAATGATAGAAAAATATAAGTACTTTTCTTATAGATTTTCTCAAAGCACGTACCATTGAATCCAAGTATTCATGTAGCTATCTCCTTCCATGATGTATAATTATATACTAACCTCAGTATTGGAAAGAATGTGTATAGGAATGTGAGAGTAAATGCATAGATATATGCATGTGTTACTTCAAAACAGACTTCTATCAGCATGGCAAAAGCCAGTATGATTTTGAAGTCTAGCAGTAAATTCACCATAAAAATTATATTTTAAATGAACTCTATGATATACTTTATATTTTCTAGAACATTTTACAATAATTTTAAAACAGATCTCACAAAGGAAGTTTACAAAGAAGTCTATGTAATAGTGAACCACACAGTGGTCTACATGAACATGAGAAAAAGTGTTACTGAATTTTTTTTCATTTATCACCTGAAAGTTTTCACATACTTATTCTTTTTCTAATTTCTCTTTCTTTATAATTTACCAAAAAACATGATATAAATGGGCAATCATTGCACACATTTTGTATGTGGAACTGTAGCCACAGAAATCATGTGTGGATTATAAATCAATGACTCAGTAAAATTTGGATAACACAGTGTCTCTGGAGGCGATGAGCTGAAATAATAATGTGACATGTTTTTGTACTTTTCCTCTTACCAGAAGTCTCCCCCACATGCGTCTCACCTTCCCTTTATGTTCCAAAGAAAGATAGAAAAGCAGTAACTGAAGAAGGACACTGTATTCACACCAACTTTTAAAAACTGAGTTTGAAATCTGGCAGCCTGTGAGTTCCAGGAGATTCATGTTGTCCATTAAATAGTTGAAATAGTTCATTCCTTTTACTCATACTTTTTAAAATAAATTAATTCACTTAATAAAATGTATTAAGTGATTTACTTTTATCTGGGTTTCTATATAGACATGGAGGGTACTGTGGGAACTAAAAAGGATACCTACAATAATAAAAGCTAACAGGCTACCAGTACTAAGTATATTTTAAGAAATAATTTTCCATACAACTTTAAAGACTAACAATGAAAAAAAAAAACAGGGGGAAAAATTGAGAATAAATTAAATGGGGAGAAGAGCATTTGTAGCCAATTCACTTTTGCAGAAGTCTTATTTGCAGATGATTTCTAAGACAAAGACTGGAGAGATTAGCCATATGCTGCAACAAAGCAGTTCAGTTAGAGGGAGATTTGAGGACAAGGACTGTGATGTAAAACAAGGCTAGCATTTTCTTAAAAAGAAGGCCAATGTGTTAGCAGTGTGGTGAGCTAATGGTAAGATGGTACCAAGCAAGAGAAAAAAGTCAACTATAACATATTTTTCTACCTTATAATACTCTTTTTCAGCATTTCTAAATGTGTATTAGAAGCCCTAGTAGATCCTATATAATATTTTTATATACTCAGCATATGCATTAGAATCTATATCCATATGACTATCATTGCAACTTAAACTTCATGCCCACTAAGTCATTTTTAGAGTCCTTTCTTTCAGTATCCCTTTGACAATACAAGAAGACCATGTACTGTCCAAAAACTTTTACTTTGTTTGTATGTTTTTGTTGTTGTCATTTTGGTTTTGTTTGTTTTGTGGTGCAAGAGATCAAACCCAGGGCAACACATAGGCCAGGCAAGCGTTCTGCCACTGAACTATACCAGCCGCCCTAGGAACTCTCACTTATGACATTCTAAAAGTTGTACATCTGCTAAGGATATGGTACTGCAATGATAAGGCAGGGTGTCTTAGTTTGGGCTTCTCTAACAAAAATACCATAGACTGTGGGGTTTACACAATAAACATGTATTTCTCACTGTTCTGGATAATGGAATTCCAATACGAGCTTGTCAGCATGATTGGGTTGATAAGGGTCTTCTTCCTGGTTTATATATGGCAGCCTTTCTGCTGTATCCTTCCATTGGGTAAGAATCTTCCCTTGTGTCCTTTTTGGATACACTAATCCATCCATTAGTGTTGCACCCTCCCACCCTAATTACTTACCAAACACCCAACCTCCAAATAAATTCTTATTGGGGACTAGGGCTCCAACATACACATTTTATGGGGACACAGCTTTCAGTTCATAACACAAGGTAAGGAAAAAAATCCCATACTAAAAGTACACAACAAATGGATGTGTGTGTGTGTGTGTGTGTGTGTATACACACACATATATATGTGTGTATGTGTGTGTGTATTTGAATTATGGCATAGCATACACAACATTTTATAATTACTGATATGTTAAAATCCACAAATCTAAGTCCAAATATATGCATTAATGTGTAAATTATATGAGTTTGTGCTTTTAAAATACTTTAAAGTTACCTTAAATGATTGTAAATACTATATTTAAAGTTCTATTATATTTTATATTAAAGCAAATAAAAACAAATTAACAAAAGCCATAATGGGAAAATTGTTGTGAAATAAAAATGCAACACTTTTAAACATACCCACAGTCCTTCATGTAACAAAATTTTCAACAGATTCCTACCAAACTCTTTAACTAAGAAAAAAAAAACTTTGAAAATAAAGAGGAAATGAAACTACAATGCTCAGATGCTGCTGAGGCAAATCTCTTGGGGTTTTAGAAAGAAGCTTGAGTGTTTTGCATTTTTCTGGGAGAAAAGAACGAGTACTTTATAATCCTTGGAAATTCTGTCTAGTGTCTTAGCATTCTGAGAATTCATTGAAATTAATTTATTGAGCTATACAAACTCTAAAAAGGAATTGAAAATGGCAGGTCCAGCAATCTATGACAAAGAAACGAAATATGTGCTGTGAAAATGCATAGCCTTCAGTAGGCTGTTCTGACAATGAAGCATTTGTATTTAAGAAAATGAAAAATTTTGATTTGAATATTTTTCTACTTTTTAATATGGATAATTGATGAAACTAACAAATTTATATACTTAATATACATATACATATTTAGCAATAATACATAATTTACCAGTGAATAATATTATATAAGGTTAAAGTAAATGCTATTTGTTGAGTTATCTGCTCTTTACAAATCACAGATTTCTATTTTCCCTTTTTTTAGAGGGAGGGGTATGGAGGATTGAACTCAGAGGCACTCAACCACTGAGCCACATCCCCAGCCCTATTTTGTATTTTATTTAGAGACAGGGTCTCACTGAATTGCTTAGTGCCTCACTTTTGATGAGGCTGACTTTGAACTCCTAATCCTCTTGTCAGCCTTCCTGAGCCACAGGGATTACAGGCATGTACAACTGCTCCTGGCTATTTTCCTTTTTTTATATACTTCTGTAGTACTGGGGACTGAATTCAGGATGATCTACCACTGAGCTACATCCCTAGCCCATTAATATTTTATTCTGGGACAAAGGCTTCCTAAATTGCTGAGGCTGGCCTCTCACTGGTAATCCTCCCAATTCAGCCTCCCAAATACCTAGGATTACAGGGTTGTGCCACTGAGCTGGTGGATTTCTTCATAGTGTCTTCAGAATGCTAAGACACTAGACAGAATTTCCAAGGATTCTAATCCTGAAGGGGCATTTAAAATACTGATTTGGGGGTATTGCTGGGAGAATAAAAAATAGATTAAGAAAACAAAACATCCCAGAAACTCATTTTAGAACATGCATTAATTTTGGTTTTAACATAATTTAAAACAAACACTAACAGAAACTTTATACAAGGGAAAATGAATAATTTATTGCACAACATCTTAGAGCAAAGGCTAGACATAAGGGTACAGGTGAATATTTTCCCTGAGGAGGCATATCTTCCAGAAAATATATAAATTTTATTTCCCTTAATAATTTTCATAGCAGTTCTGTTATGTTTACCAACATAATTTTTTCAAGAGCATATGTAATACTGTCCTTTCAAAAAGAGTAGAGAGAGAATTTTTTGTACATGAATTGAGATTGAGTTCTTCTTTAGAAAAAAAGACTTCCTTGCATTTTCTTTATATATATATATATATATATATATACTTTATATATACTTTATATATACTTTATATATACATATATAAATATATAAAGTATTCCATCTTTGAATGTAATGTATAACCTGACCAACATGTACATCAAATTTTCAATTGATCACAGCATCTTTAAACTATGAAAAATGGGTATTAGAGTAGAAGCAGCATTATAATATTTATTGTAGTTCTAGTGGTATAATACTATTAACCTAACATGAAAATTCTGTAGATCTTAGGCCATTATGTGTGAAGTGTAAGAATAGGTAATGTTATAAAATACAGTCTTTCAGCAATCTTTTTACTATTAAGTTCAAGTCCAAAGTGCTAGAGGCTTAGAATTATGTTTGGTTTATTATAATAAAAACCTAACAATAGACCGTGTTCTCATATACTTAGATATAAATGAAGAAAACAAAGAATTTTGTTCAGATATTAAAATCATTATTTTTGAATAAAAACAAATAACGCTTAGTGAAAAATATCTGTACATAGAATTACATTTTCAACAAAAAATTTGTATGTATAACTAGTATTAAAAAGGCAATTACTTTTACCTTAAAAAAAAAGTCCAGAGAATGGCTGGGCATGACTTAAAAGGTGACTTTTTTATTTCTAGAAGCCCTAGTGGAATATGTTCTCCTTCCCATATATTACTATAATTAATAATACTTGAAGTCTTTATATAACATTTCTTTAGGGGAATTCAAAACAGGTTACTATTTTTTATATCAACTTTAAGGAGCAGGAATGTTTCCTTAATAACTTAAAAAAAAATCTTACACAACCTTGTGCATTACTCAAGGATACTAGGATTAATCAATGTTAAAAGTAGTATGATATCCAAGATATCATTAAGTATCTATTCATGAGGCACAAAACTGCACCACATTCCCATTTACCACAGTTAAACCCTAAAAAGTAAGGTAGAGAATTCCTTGGATAGAGAAACTGACATTTTAATTTTGTGTAATTAAAAGCATCATTTTATCCTATCAAAAAGTATAAGTAAACAAGTTAAAACTCCTAATTTTATTTTATGTATCATTATTTTGTTATTGCAACATAATTGTATATAATAGTGGGATTCATTATGCCATATTCAGACATGCACATAATGTAATTTGTCAATATCAGTCACCATTATCTTTACTTTTCCTCTCTTCCATCTCCTGATCCATTTGCTCTACTATACTGATCTCCCTCTATCATTATTATTTTTTAGTTCATGCATTATAATTATACATATAAGCAGGATCTATTGTGGTGTATTTGTGCATAGATAGCATGATTCGGTAAATTTTGTTCCTCATTATAAAAACCCTAATTTTATTATTGATAATGTATAAAATTAATTCATCTGTATCTGTTGCCATGCACTGTCTTTGAATTGCAATCAGAACCTAGGTGAAAAAACTTGAGGCTCAACCACTTTCTTCCTTGTATAATCTATTTCTAGACAAATGGGGATATTATGGCAACACAAAGGAACAAGTATTGTCAATAGAGAGATAGCGTCCCTTGTACCTTGTTTACTGGAATGAACACTGACATTGAATTGTTAAAAAGAAAAAGGAAATATTAGTTCTTAAACTTAATCATTTCAGGTAAAAGTGGGTTGAAGCCTAACCTTGAGGTTGCAGAATCTGGCAGGAACAACTGTTTGTGTAGCACCACTCATGATCATTAGCATAACAAAAAAGGACAATCTAAATAATTTTGTAAGGTTTTTGCATTTAGCCATTTGTGAAGGGATCCAGGATGCAGATGAAAATTTTTATCAAAATTTCTCAAGTGGGGATGGGAATGTGGCTCAGGCGGTAGCGCGCTCGTCTGGCATGCGTGCGGCCCGGGTTCGATCCTCAGCACCACATACCAACAAAGATGTTGTATCCGCCGAGAACTAAAAAATAAATATTAAAAATTCTTTCTCTCTCTCTCTCTCCTCTCTCACTCTCTCTTTAAAAAAAAAATTCTCAAGATACACAATCTAGACTATTTTTAAAATATTAAATTCCTCAGACAAGTGTGATGAATTTGTTACAGTGCCAACAGAATAAAAAATTTGCCAATGTTAGAAAAACAAAGTTAAGACAGTTTAATCAAGATAACCTTATACCAACCTACATGGAGATATCAATAAGCAATAAAATAAAAAAAAACATTGAAAATAATTGAAGTGCATCAAAGGATCTTTTTCTATCATGACAGTAGGCAATGGAATAGTTCTGAGAAGCAACTTTTACAATTAAAATTCAAGAGGATAATTATGATTCTATATTCACTATAATCTACAGGAGTTCAGATAAATAAGTTTGGTAATAAAACTGCTTGTGAGAAACAAAGTACAATGGAACAGTGAGATACATCATCCAAAACAATTTAGATAATAAGGAAAAAAGTAAATTTGAATGAATCTTCCAATCATTGCAAAGTTTACAAAGCACCATATTTTCAGTGCTTTTGTTGGGTGAATATGCATGTCTTTTCATTGTTGAATGAAAAAGTCATGCTTCCCTTTCTGTCTTATCCCATTTTTGCATTTAGAAATCAGAATCACGTGGATTTCACACTGTGCTATCCTAATGAAATAGGCTTTGCTTCTCTGAATTTCCACTCAGAGTTCAAGCAGATGATCATCATTGAACAAAGCTCATACCATTTCTGATTATAAACCATAAATCTAATGCCAAGCAAGTACTAAGTCTGCCGTGATGCCAAACCAACACCCCTCTTTTACAAAAGCATCTCTACATTTCTATCACAGATAGCCCATGTACAATTCAGTTTATGTGAACACTCACCGTGACAGTGGCATTTGCATGTTTTTCCATGTGCTTAAATTGACAAATAAAAGGAAATATTCAAAAGTCCGTCTCATAGGATAAAACTATAGAAAGAGGACTTGACTTTACAGAATTGAGGTATTTACAAAATGTCAGTGTATTTCTGCAACCAAATTGACATTGTATCAATTTTACCTGTGATTTTAAAACGTTACTTACTGTTTCAAATCCATAAATAAAAATATATACTATGGGAGCCTTTATTCATATAGCTCCCCAAACAATTAGTTATCTGAAACCTAGTCACTAATAAAGGATAACAGCTTTAAATTTTGTAATACTTCAAAACTTCTTCAAATAAGACCATTTGAAGTATTCCTTTTAATACAGCCTTATCTGCACTAGAGTTTCAGTATATACACAAAAGAAGGTGATAAAATTTTATTTACTGCTATGTCTTCCTGATTTTAATGTCCATTTTACACTCCTAATTTTTAGAAAGATCCCTCATATTATTCATTTATTTACTTATAGTTAATGTGGGAGGTTAACATTTCCAGATTAAAATAAACATACATCCTCAGCAGAGCCCAAGTACATGGTTAAACGAAGGAAGAAAAAATACGTATCAAAAAAATCAAGTAATTTCCAAAATAAATAATAATCTATACACTGATAAATTAAATTTCTATCTCGGTAAATTAAAGAAAATTAGATTGTGTTATCACTTATGATGTTATAGGAAATCAGACAGCCTGTCCCTGTAATGAGATAAGACACAGTAGTTTTTGTGGGTCCCTAATGACATTTAGAAATTGCATTCTTTCATTATTATAATGATGTTAAGGGCCTAAGTGTGGTACATACTTTGTGATTTAACTTTAAATGCATAAATTGCACTGGACCAAAAATTAATAGATTTTTAAGAATATAATTGGCATGTAAAACAATTAACCTCATATTTAACCCTTCTTTACATTTTATGATACTGTGAGAAAAATGGGCTAATACAAAAATCAATCTGTTTTTACTGGAATTAAATAGTATATATTCATGATTATAAAATTGAATATACTTCACAATTCCAATAAACTGGGACAATTATATGTTATTTGCTGATTATTTATTTTGCTTTGTATTTCTGACAAGTATTTTATCCACATATGGCTCTTCTTCAAATCAGAAATTAACTTGGGTGACTAATTTTCCAGCTTTTATAACAAGCCTAGTGCAGGAGTCATAATAGCTGGGTGCTAATGGTCGTGTACAACACATTTTTGAAGTTTTGCATCAGGAAAAATTCTGCACCCTATGCCCTCCAAGAAACTCAACATTAATTAGTTAAGAATTTTCTGTTGTACAAGTTAGTTATTTGCTTCCCTCACATTGTTAATATGTGTTAATTTAGATGTTCAGACTTGGTTGACCCTTCATGAATTCTTTTCTCTCGAATCCTCTGCTATTTTATTAGTTTTTTTTTTTTCTATTTGCCTTTTATTTTTTAAGGTTATGATTATTTTCAATTAACTCCAGGAAGAAATAGAGCAAAAACAGAGTGTGGCCACATGCTGGACATTTTTTTCCCCTTTTAACTCCTCATAAACTCTTTTAAAAAGGATGAAAGCCCACACCTAAATACTAAGCTCTTAGTTTTCTGCCTAACTTCAAGTTAAACTTATTTCTTTGAATACAAAACCCCCATATGTAAATATAATTCAAGAGTGCTAAAGGAAAATAACTGTTTTAATACTGAAAAATAATGAATAATATTGACTTAAACAATTTTCTTATGCCACTCCATTTACCCACTGTCACTTACAGCTCCCAGAATTTGACTGAATAACCCTATCTAGAGAAATCTAGGTGATGTATACATTCTCTATCACATAAAGATATTCTGTTTTGTTTTCTAGTGACTAAACAACTTAATGTAAGTGAATGTAGGAGAATACAAAAGTAAATTTAAAGCTGTTAATCTTATCAACACCTTGTATGGAATATCTACCATGTAAAAGAGATGTGGCTTGGTATCTTAATATTTGTGAAACTGAAAGTTTTCAGGCTTTAAGAAATAAAGAACCCTATTAGGTGAAAATTTATTTTTATCCATTGAGGGTCTTAATGATTATTACAAGTTTCAAAATAAGTATAGGAGAATGATGAAATGCTATGTATAATGTAATATGGGAATTTTTTTCAGAAAAGAAGAATTAGGTGGGTTTTATTGCTTGTTTTGTTTGTGGAAGATTTGGGCTCAAAATATGAGTCATTATAACACATTTTTAAATTTCTACTAAGGAAGATTTCTGTACCACATGTGTGCTATTGAGTTTTTTTGTTACTATAATGTATTATTTGAGACATTCACCTTATAAGGAGGGAAGATGTATTTTGGCTTATGTTTTTACAGGTTTCAGTCCATGATTTCTAAGCCCATTGCTTCTGGTCTTGAAGTCAAATGGCTTGGAGTCCATGATAGACCAGTTACTTGCTTTATGGTAGCCAGGAAGCAAAAAAAAAAAAAAAAAAAAAAAAAAAAGGAAAAGGAGGGGCTAGGGTCCCATGATCCTCTTAAGGGACATGCCCCAAAAGACCACAAGACTTATAACTAGGCCCCATCTCTTGAAGTTTCCAGGTCCCAACAGTTCTGTTGGCTAAAGAAAAGTCTTTAACACAGACACCTTTGGGGTAAAAACTTACTCATACTTAGCAGTATGTCATCTGAAAAATTCAACTTTTATCTTAAACCAGATAAATAAATAAATGTTTCTATTGTAAACATTGGTCATTTGTATCTCTCAAGATTACAGAGAACTTCCAATTGGTTGTAGCATCTTACCCTTCCACTAATAATATAATAGAGCTTCCCACTAGCAATGTATTTTGCCAACTTTTCTATTGTAGCCATTCTAGTGACTCTAAATGGAATCCCACTGTGGTTTAATTTTGCATTTCCTTAATGCTCATAGTGTTCAGTATCTTTTCATATGCTTAAAGGCCATTTGAATATCTTGTGAAGTATGTGTTAAATTATTTTGTCCATAATTTATATGTTATAATTTCTTATATATTTAGGATATCTGTGTTGGAATTTTATATCATTTTTTTTTTATTTTTGCTCTGTTTCTGTGGCAAATGCAAATAATTTGTTTTCAAATGTTTTGTTAACCATATATAAGATTATAACAGCTTTACTGATGTTTCAAATAGGATAGCTCACAGTCTCCAATTTATCAATAAAAATTATCTAGGAGTTGCTATGGAAGTATTTTGCAAATAGAATCAGTCCCCCTAATTTGTTGATAAAGGACAGAAATTTGTTTGGGTAAGTTCTTTAGTAGTGCCAACTGAACTAATTAGAAGGTTTTAAAATCAGAGTTGAGCTTTCCTCTAGAGAAAAAGACATTCTGTCCCTAGGCAAAGTTTTGGCCATGACCCTGGGATTTCATCCCACTCATAATCTTCCCTTCCTGACTCAGTGCCATATAAATGTGACATGTTCTTAGCCAGCTTCCATAAATCATGTGAAATAATTACTTGTAACAAGTTTGACTATACATCTATTCATCTATTATATCTGTCTTTATATATATTTGTCCATCTGTCTTTCTCTATATATATTTATCATCAATCTAAATCTTATTCTGATTCTTTTCTCTGTTTGAACATTGACTGATAGAAATATATACCTTATATATTGCTGAATGTAATGAGCCTATATCTTGAACGAGTGTTTGAACATATGCTCATGAAGGATTGGTCTTTGATTTTATTTTCCAATATTCACTTTGTCAAGGGTTGTGAGGGTTGTACTTCACTTATAATTTTTCAAATAGTTTTCATATAAATGATCTTCTTTCTCACTAAAACGTTTCATAATATTCATCAATAAAACCATTTAGTTCTGAAATTATGTTGGTAGAAAATACTTTATGACAAACTTAAAGAATTAAATACAGGCAGAATTTTTCAGATTCTCAATTTTCCTTTAACATTTAATAAGTTATCATACATTTGTGCATTTTATCAAATTTGTTACATACATTGGGATAAAATTATTTATTATACCTTATTACTGCATTCTTTGTAGCATGTATAGTGATGTGTGTCTTCACTTTTCTCTGAATTAAACTGTGTCAAATTTTAATAATATTTTAAGAGATTCAAGTTTGGATTTTCAAAATTTTTCCTTTTTTTGTGAAGTATGTGTTTGTCTTCTCTATAATTGATTTTTGTTCTTTTCTGTATGATATTTGTCTGTTGGTCATTCCCCCCCCCTTACCTAAGTTTCTTTGGTAGAAAATTACATTACTAAAAGTAAACTACTTTTTCCCTATAAATATTTAAAACTATAATTTTTCCTCTAAGCACTACATGAGCACCCTTCCACAAAATGTAATATATTGTTTACAATGAAATTCAGTTTAAAATATTTGTTAATTCTCATTGTGATTTCTTCTTCAATTTGTTGATTATGTGATAGCATATTTTTTTTATTGGTTGTTCACAACATTACAAAGCTCTTGACATATCATACTTCATACATTAGACTGAAGTGGGTTATGAACCCCCAATTTTACCCCAAATGCAGATTGCAGAGTCACATCGGTTACACATCCACAATTTTACATAATGCCCTATTGGTAATTGTTGTATTCTGCTACCTTTCCTATCCCCTACTATCCCCCCTCCCCTCCCCTCCCAACTTCTCTCTCTACCCCATCTACTGTAATTCATTTCTCTCCTTGTTTATTTTCCCAATTCCCCTCACAACCTCTTGTATGTAATTTTGTATAGCAATGAGGGTCTCCCTTCATTTCCATGCAATTTCCCTTTTCTCACCCTTTCCCTCCCATCTCATGTCTCTGTTTAATGTTAATCTTTTCTTCCTGCTCTTCCTCCCTGCTCTGTTCATAGTTGCTCTCATTATATCAAAGAAGACATTTGGTATTTGTTTTTTAGGGATTGGCTAGCTTCACTAAGCATAATCTGCTCTAGTGCCATCCATTTCCCTGCAAATTCTATGATTTTGTCATTTTTTATTGCTGCATAGTACTCCATTGTGTATAGATGCCACATGTTTTTTATCCATTCATCTATTGAAGGGCATCTGGGTTGGTTCCACAGTCTAGCAATTGTGAATTGTGCTGCTATGAACATCGATGTGGCAGTATCCCTGTAGCATGCTCTTTTAAGGTCTTCAGGGAATAGTCCAAGAAGGGCAATAGCAGGGTCAAATGGTGGTTCCATTCCCATCTTTCCCAGGAATCTCCAAACTGCTTTCCAAATTGGCTGCGTGATAGCATATTTTGTAAAGGAAAATAATCTACAAGTTTGGATACAGTGTTAAATATACATAAATTATGTTGCTTGATAATATTATTCAAATTTGTCCTCTTATTTCTAACTTTTTGTCTTAATAATTTCATAATCGCTCAGGGAGAGTTTTAGAAATTTCCTACTATGATTATAGATTCTTACATTTCTCCCTTTATTTCTGTCAGCTTTTATATCATTAATTAGGAGGATCTATTATTAACTGTACAGCTTTTTATTTTTATGTTTTCGTAATCAACTGCCTCTTCAATCATTATGAATGACTCTCTTTGTGTCTAATAAAATTCCTTGTCTTGGAGACTACTGTCCTTTATATTCAGATGTCCATACACTACTTCTTATGCTTACTATTGGCATAGTGTATCTCTAATATATTCTTTCTAATACATTCTTTCTTTTGCCTATCTCTGCCCTTATATTTATGTAGATTTCTTATAGATATAATTTCTTATAGATATAATTTGGTCTTACTTTTCCACCCTAACAATATACCTTCCAACTGGAGGATTTAATCCATTTATTTAATATATTAACATGGTATTGCTTGGTATGGAGGCACATGCCTATAGTCCTAGTGGCTCAGGAGGATAGTAAATTCAAAGCCAGCCTTAGCAACTTAGTGAGGTCCTAAGCAATTTAGCAAGACCCTGCCTCTAAATTTAAAAAATAATAAAAAACCACATAGTATTAATAAAATATTTTGTAATGATACACTTAATTTCCACTGTTCACTTTTAATTATATCTTTTAGTATTTTTACTGTTTTGTTCCAAGGATTACAATATATACTCACAACTTACCACACTCATCTTTGCATTTATGTTCTATCCATTTTACATAAATCATAAGAAATTACATTTAATGTGAACAAATTCATAAAAATATAAGATAATTGTATTCATGCCATTTTTGCATGATTTAATTTCCCCTGACATTTGTATCTATTCCTCTGTAATATAATGCATCATTCTTTTGTTACTTTCAATTTTTGAACCATTGTTTTGGTTATTTGATCTTTCATTTATCTTATGTTTTCAGTTTGTTTGGATACTAAAATATGTACATTAGTATTTTTGTCAGATTGTGGGAAATTTTAACCAAATTTTTTTTCAAATGATTTTTGTTTCTCCTTTAGGGATTCAAATTCTTATTTTATACTTCCTGCTTTTATCCCATTTTTCATATAGAATTTATTTACCTTTTTCAATTTTTTTCTTTCTCTTATTTAGTTTGAACAGTGTCTATGGTCTGGACTGAGTTCTTTGAAACTTTCTTCTGTTATCCCCAATCTAAGGTTAAACTTTGTCAAAATTTAAAATATTATCCTTATGTCATTTTCACTAAAGAATGTTCATTTATTTGCAACTTATAATTTCCATTTGTTCACTGAATACCTCATCTGCTCAATAACTTTGAGCAGGTTTTTAAATTATTATTTTTCAATTATTAAGCAATTATATCTTTTTATTTGCTCAACATTTGGGTCATCCTATATTCTAAATCTTTTATCTCTTTAACTTAAAAATATTTCATATTCTCATCTATATGTTTAACATTTTAAATGAACATAGAACATTGTAGATTATAATTGTAGAAACTCTTGACTCTGAAGTATATTGATGTGTCTTCTCTCAGACAGTTAAGTTGCTTTTTGGTTCATCTTTAAATTTTAACTTATTAGATACTTCCAATATTCTTTGCTTCTAGCGTATTCTAAGGAAGCCTTCTGGATGTAACTCAGTTGCTCATAAATAAGACAATACAAGAAGTTGTGCAATTGTATTATGGACAGAATAGTAAGTAAACACTTACTCTAAAATGTAAAGGTCATACCAGTCAACCTTTCTTTATATTTGCTAAAGAATTATAGAATGCTGCTCAAGTGCTTTTGAAATGCTTGGAAAAAAGAAGCTCACATATGAAGAATATTGGTTCCTATAAAAGCATTTCTGTTACAGTGGATTGCTCCTCTTCTTGGTTAAGATAATAATTCAGGCTTGAAATTTTAAAACAATTTCTTCCTACTCCATATCTAAAACTCTAAACATAAACTTCTTTTTACAGAAATATCACAGGCAGCACCGTGTAGTAAATCATTAAGAACATGTTTTTTGGAGACAAACTCCTTAAGTTTGAATCCTAATTTCATAACCTCCTTATATTCTAAGAATATTTCCCACTATATGCCTCAGTTTGCTATCTATAAAATGATAAATAAAATAGTATCTATATATTAAGATGTATATAAAGAGTAAATAAATAAAAAGATATAAAACATTTGGAATAATCACATTAAAATTACTGTACACCTATAGCTTACATAATAACATTTAGGGAAAAAATCCATATTGTAATCTTCTGTTGATTTTGTTCATGAGAAAACTGAAAAAATCATACCATGACAAATTTAACTACTCATTTATACAGAGTCTCCAAACTCTATCTAATGGTAAATTAATAGTAAACATTTTCATAGTTTTTAAAAGAACATCTTTGCTGAGTAAAATGATGGTTCTTATATTTATTCTTTGTTTATATTTATTGTTTAATTACTCTTGGGCATGAATAAAATGGACCTCAATGCCTACCTCCTGGAGTTTTCAATCTTATAGAAATGTAGGAAATACATAATAATAAAAAGTTAGTTATACAGTATTATATATTAAAAAGGAAAAGGAAATAGGAAGTGTTAGGGGTGAGGGTAATTTGAATTTTTACTAGAGTTAATGAAGAAATGTCCATTTCACTAGTGTCTTGTCATTTACCACACATTCCACTTTTTATATACCAGTTCATAAAGTAAGTTAATTTGGGGGCAATAATACAATTGTTTAATCAAATCTAGGCAATAATTACTTACCAGCTTTGCAAATAAATTATGGCTAACCCTCTGCATTGCATTTTCAATACCCACAATATAACCAACCACACAGAGAAAATATTCTAATAAAAAGTTGCATCTATACTAAACATGTACATTCCTTTTTCTTGTTATTATTGTCTAAAGAATACAGTACAACAACTATTTACATAACATATTGTACTAGTTATTAAAAGTAATCTAGATAAAATTTGAAGTATATAGGAGTGTCTCTGGCTCAGTGGATCCCTTAGCTCATGCAGGATAGAAATAAAATATGGCTTTTAACAAAGAGAGAGTTAGTAAAAATTACCTATTATGTTAATTAATATCACAAGGTGACAACCTCACAAGCAGATTCAAAAGTAAGGTGGCTACCCCACAGGCAGAGTAGAAAGGGAAGGTTACTGGCTGTTCCCTAGGCAAGTAGCTAGTAAGGTAACTACCCCACAACCAAAGTGGCAAAGGAATGAGGCATTAAAAAGCATATGTATGTTCTGGAGTTAGGAATTAACAAATTCATAAGTTGTGATGCAATCTCTCATTGCACCTGAACCAATTTGCACATGGTTGAATATTTGTCCAAATTTATATTAGTTCTCTCCACTGAGCTTATCAGTTAGTATGTAAATGCACTTAAATAAAGGTCTTAGTTACTTCCATGCAAACAGTAGTTGTGGTCAAATATGCCTGCATGGGTTCCATGATCTGTTGTTTATCTTGAATAATCAGTGTAGTAATTTTGATAAGTCCTCCTGATATTTATCTCAAACATAGAATACACAGTTCTTTTATTTCAACAGTCACCATCAACTTAAACTTTACCTTATAACCCTGCCTCAGGAGGAGATTCACAGGTTCCATAAAAATACTATATCATCTATATATAAGAGAACAGGATACATAATCAAAATTTTAAAATCCAATTGTTTTTTTATATACATATCAAGAAAACAATTCCACTCATGATACGATAGCTTAAAAAAAAGCTAAAAATATGTCTAATCAAAGACGTAAAAGAACTCTATAAAATTATATAATAAAAGATAGAAAGACCTCCCAGGTCCATGGAAAAGCAGAGTTAATATTGTTAAAATGGTCATATTACCAAAGTGATCTACAGATTTATTGAAATTCCAATCAAAATACAATGATAGTGTTCATAGAACTTAAAAAAAAAAAAGCAGTCTAAACATTCTGTGGATGAACAAAAGATCAGGAACAGCCAAACTAATTTGAAGCAAAAAGAGCAATGCTGGAGTCATCATATTACCTGACTCTAAATTATCCTACAGACCCATATTAACAAAACAGCATGGTACTGGCATGAAAACAGACATGTAGGCCAATGGAATAGAATAGAATTAACAGAGGAGAGGGTACTAAATTAAAAAGCTTCTCTATAGCAAAGAAAGCAAAAGTATGAAGAGACAGCATTAAAAAATGGAAGAAAATCTTTGTGAGATAATTTCAGACAGAGGATTGATATTCAGGATATATAAAAAAAATTCAAAAACCTCAACACCAAAAAAAAACTTTCAAAGAAAATGTGAACAGGTAGAGGAACAACACTGTCATTTTTCAAAAGAAGTAGTACAAAGGACAAAAAAAAAATTATATTAAAAAATATCCAGCAGTTGAGGTTGTAACTCAGAGTTAGAGTGCTCAGCTAGCATGTGTGAGGCACTGGGTTTGATCCCCCATCATACAAATATAAAATAAAGATATTGTGACCACCTATAACTAAAAAATAAATATTAAAAAAATCCAACACCTTCAGCCATCAGTTGCATCAATTGCATCGATGCAAATCAAAACTACATTGATATTCCATCTCAATATGTCAATCATCAAAAACAAAAAAACAATAAATGTTGATGAGAATCCAGTGAAAAAGGCACTCTTATACACTGTTGGTAGAAGTGTAAATTTGTACAGCCGTTATTGAAATCAGTATAGGAGTTTCTCAAAAACCTAAAAATAGAACTACCATAAGACCTTGCTATATTACTGTTTGATATTTTTACAAAAGAATTAAAATAATTATAGAGATACATAATAACTAAGCTATGAAATCAGACTAGGTGGGCATATATGTAAGAATGAATAAAGAAAATGTGGTACATATACATAATTATTTTATTCAGCCATAAAGAAGAAGAAAATTATGTTATGTGTAGTGAAATGGATGGAACTGTACAATATTATGTTAAGTGAAATAAACCCAGATTGGAAAAACAAGTTTTGTTTGTTTTCTCTATTATTTGCAAGCCAGAAGGGGAAAAGCTTGATATCTTATTTGCTAAATATGTCAGTGGAAAATTTTAAGGAACTAGTTGCAATTATAATCTTTTTTTATTGCAAGATATTCTGATTTTGTACATATGTGCTTATTTGTTTATATTATGATTGATTTTGAAATCAGATTAGATAGCAAGAAAATGCACACATAAATAATTCATTAAATCCATTCCATCAAATATTTATTAAAGGTAAAATTATAAAGGGACCAATGATTAATTCAGGAAGAAATTTAGAAAATGTTTCCTATGAGTATAATTTTAGAGGGATGTTCATTGCTGTATTTTCCAGATTTAAAATAGTTTTATAAGAGTGTATAATCCAAGACATAACAGTTAAGAAAAACATCTGATACTGTGTAAGAGGGTATTAATATGAATTCTCAAGGTCAATGTAAAAATAAAATTATGTCACATTTGATTTCATGTTTCATAATATGGCTCAGGCATTGTGGCACCATCTATAATCCTAGCTATTTGGAAGACTGAGTCAGAAGGATTGCAAGTTCATGACAAGCTTGAGCAAGTTAGTAAGACCCTAAGTCAAAATGAAATTTTAACAAAGTAAAAAGGGTTATGGGTGTAACTTAGTGGTAGAGCACTTGCCTAGCATGTGTGAGATGCTTGGCTCAATCCCCATTACTATAAAAACTTAAAATATATGAAAAAGGAAAGACATATCATAATATGCCCTAACATAAAAAGACATAAATTTTATAAATGTTGCCTTTATCATGACATCTTCTTAGTAGAACTAAATTTTTATTTAAAAATATCAATGAGTCTTCCAAATTGGAATAATAATGAAAATAAAATTTTGCATACTAAAAGTGTAAAGTAGTCAGATAGAGTGGTACATACCTATAATCCCAGTGACTTGGGAGGCTGAGGCAGGAGGATTGCTGTAGGAATTCTGACCATGGATATGTACAGGGAAGCATTCCCCTGGTGAGCAAACTCCTGGTGGGTGACAAGCAATCTGTTTCCCACCCTTAGAATGCTCTGTAATCTCTACTAGGATATAGTAAAATAACTAAATATATGTGCAATATCTATCTGGTATGGCAATGCCCTGCTTGAGAAACCTTTGTACTAGAGCCTTATTCAGCCTCTACCTTGATTGCAGGCACATAGCTCCTGGGAATAAAGGAACTTGCTTGATAGATAACTACAAAGTTTCCCCAAGCTCTGGTGCTCCTGGATCTGCCTGCCTAACAGTAACTTTAGACAATGGACTCATTTGAGAGCTGCACAAAGCCCCCAACATTGCATATTGTAACTGTGGAATATAACTGCAGAATAAGCAACCTTACTGATACTCTAAACAATAATGTAGTTATGGTACTAATGACTTTAGGTAACCTATTGGTATAAATAAATGTGGCCACTTAGACAAGGGGCCACTTTCCTGCATCTGTACCTTGTCTCTCTGTCTCTTTTATTCTTTACAGATAGCATGTTTGGGGTCAGCTTCAGCAAGTTAGCAAGACCCTTTCTTTAAAAAAATATAAAAAGAAAAAACACTGGGATATAGTTCAATGTCAGTGATAAATTGTTCCTGAGTTCAATCTCCAGTACCAAAATAATAAACTATAAAATGGTAAGTAATATAAAATAGTAAAAATAAAAGTATAAAATAAAAAGATATAAAATGTAAAATTGTAAGCCATATGTGTGTTAATGAAGATTTTTCAGAGAAACAGAACCAAGAGGTTGTATATGTTATAAAGAGATTTATTACAAAGAATTGACTCAAGAAATTATGGAGGCTCACATGTCCCAAGAGCTGTGGGATGAATCAGAAAGTTGGAGAACCAGAAGAGCTGATGGAGCAGTTCCAAAGTCTGGGAGCCAGAAGAGACTACGGTGAAGTTCCAATCCTAAGAGCAGTAAGCTGGAAATTCAGAAGGAGCTAGTGTGCCAGGTCATGTGCAAAGGCAGGAAAAATCCAACGTATAATTCAAAGGCAGTCAATAGATGGAATCTTCTTTTACTCATTTTAAAGGTCAGCTTTTTTGTTCTATCCAGACTTTCAGTTGATTAGATAAGGCCTAACTACATACAGAAGGCAATTGCCTTTACTCAGTTTATCAATATAAATTTTAAATTCATCTAAAAACATGCTCATAAAAACATTCAGAATAACATTTATACACATAGCACAGTTGACCCAAAATATTAACCATTGCAACATGTTTATATAATGTGGTATAAAATACTGATAATCCAAAACTGCAGTTTGTACTTGAACTTGTAATGAAGGGTGGGATTGCAGACTATCAGTTTAATTGTAAACTGAAGTGATTCCTTCTGTATACTACCTCTCCTGTTAGTGCCTTCTCTGTACTGATCACACCATCATTTCCCATTCTCCAGGGCCTCTTATTGGCCAGCATCTGGGGGGATGTTCTAATTCTTCTATACAGATCAGAGCTTTGTTTCCAATATTTCTACATAATAAATCTTATCAACTTTTATTAGATATTATCAGTGAGTCTTTAGTACTGCTGCCCCAATTTTCTGGCTTCAATAATTTCATTTGTATGGAAATGATTCCTAAATATTATCGTCTCTCATATCCTTATGTCTCTTAAAATATATAAAGGAAAATGCTGATCTCATTTTTTGTAATTATGGGATATCTTGTAGTATAGAAAACCTGTACTGAAAAGATAATGAACTTTTACTCTTCCCTCATTAGTATGTTTACAAGAATGTAAGTTGACCAAATTACTTAATATCCATAATCCTCTAATACTTGCTTTCACTTGTACATATGTAAAAGTAAAATATGAAGTTTGCAATAGAGTAAAATAATGTATATAAAGCTAGTAATCTATTATTCAACATATTGTAGAAGTTCTTGATTGAGTAAATATATTTTGATTGGGAGACTCTACAGTAGGGTTGTCTCCTTAACTGTAGGTCCCTATCTTTAGAATTGTCCTTTTTAACAAATATGAACATATAGGGCTGGGGTTGTGGCTCAGCGGTAGAGTGCTCGCCTTGCATGTGAGAGACCCTGGGTTTGATCCTTAGTACCACCCACACAAAAAAGTGAATAAATAAAATTAAGGTATTGTGTCCAACTACAACTAAAAAATAAATATTAAAAAAAACATGAACAAAGTTCATTTAAAAAAAGAAAACATAATACAATATTATTAAATCACAATTTCACCAACTCATCTCCTTGGAGATAAAGAGCTTTATCCCTAATGCAAACAAATTCAGAAAACAAAATATTTTTCATCTTCCCTCTCTTTTCAGTACATTTGAACTCACATAGGATATTCCAACTCAATATTACCAATTATTGTCGAATTCAGAAGATAATGTCTAAGATTTCAGGTTATAGTAATACCTCAGATCTAGGGGACAGGACAGGCTTTGAATGTGGCTTCTTGAGAAAACAAATACTAAATCTGTCACCAGACACACATCAAATAGTGAACTTTGGCCCTATTCCAGTATGTAATGGAACAAATTCCAGACCTCTCTCAGAGTAATTCGTATTTGCAGTCCAGAGACATGAGGCTACTATAGTTAGATGTTAATAAAAGGCCTCAGTGCAGAGAAGCAAAGTACAGGACAAGTAAGTGTTGGTGTATAAGCCAAATTGGGACAGCTCTCTGTCGTCTGGCAACAGTCAGGAAGAAATAGCAGAGAATTTAATTATAAAATATGGCTATGACTGCATGTTCAACAAAATATTCTCTTGATTTTTTGTGGATTTTAAGAAAACCATGGCATGTAATACAGTTATAGAAAATAAAGTATTAGTTATATAAACATGAAAAGAAAAAGTATAATTCAAAAATTTAGTGAAAACTCAGTTATCCCAATGCAGTAAATCCAAAATGTTTTCTCTATAATGAAATTATAATTTCCATCATTTATTACTTCCATTAAAAGAGGAGTCTGGTCAGATTAGCTCAACATATGATTCATAATTTAAGTCTCTAAATTGAATCCTTATATTATGTGGTTACTTCAAGCCAGGTGTATGTTGAAGGGAGGAACAGCATGTAGAGGATAATAAGCACCATTATTTGAACTAATTTTATTGGTGACCGTATGCTTGAGGTAATGTTTATGGTTGGTTGTGGTCAATTAAATTAGCTACACATGATTCATTTTCTAATTTGAGCAATTTCATTCAGAATTAAAGTTAGAAATATACTTTTCTACATCAATCTGTTATACCAGGAAAATCTAGGTAAATATCAACTTTTATTAAATAAAGAAGGACTATTAATCGAAAAGGTCTAAATCTATGTATCTTGCCTTAGGCAAAATTTATTCATCCTGTTCTACTAATTAGTTATTATGTGTAAGCCACTGCTTATATATGATGAAGGAACTTTCTGTTAAAATGTACAAAGTAAATATTCTAAGATAATTTTATTGGAGTCACTAGTGGTCACAAAATTGCATCAATGCCACTCTCCTAAGTGAGCATTTGTAGATGACGAACACTGCTATGTACACATTTCCAACAGTGAAGAACATTATGAACATGGATCACACCTAGGGGCTCTGTTCTACATCATGATATCACACCTAAATATCAACAAAATAAATGAAACAATCATTTGGTTTTACAAGGCAGGATGGATATGAAGGAATTTGATGTCAAAAAGGCAATGATATTCCATAAATGGAAAACACAGGCACCTATACAAACAAACAGAACTAAACTTCTATTTAGGATCCAGAATTCAATATATGTTGGTGAACATTAAATATATAGATAATAAAGAAATTCAAAGATAACAATATCTTTGATAGGAATGACATGCTGGAAAATGATAGAGCAAATCATTCAAAAAACTGGTGCCTCCCCTGAAAAATTTAAAAACAGGCAAAAATGGACAGCAGCAACTTTCACAGAACTCTGAAATCAAACTCAACACTTAACAATAAGCAGAGGACTACTTAATGAAGAAAAAGGCAGCTAATTTTCAGTAAGGGTGCCTTGGCAGTTTTGATCACTTACCAACCATTCTTCATTCCCCAGCATGATAGTGGTAACATGGGAAGGGAGTCACCCATCCTTCTGCAGACATTACTCACTTTAAAATATTTACTTTTATGTTAAATTAATTTTCTGACACTTGTGAGAAGAATATTTTTATAGTTGCTATTTTCCAAAGTACCTGGTCAATGGAATCTAAGTTTAGAAATACACAGAATCCCAAATTCTATTTTAACTTTTATAACCCTCAAAAATTTCAAGATCCTGAAAGTCTAGAGAAAATAAAAAAGAATTTTTCTAAATCAACTGGATAAATAAATGGAGTGTATTTCCTAGTACAGAATTCATTTTTTGAAATATAGTTTTACTATGTTACCCTGGATGGTCTTGAACTCCTGAGTTCAAGACAGTCTCCCATCTGAGTCTCTGGACTGCTGAGATTACAGGAAAACACACCAGCAAGCTGGACTGCACCACAGTCTTTAGCTATGGATGACATTGTTGGAACGCTTAGTGATTCTGAATGGACTGTATAAAAATATGTATCTTCTTTGAGGCAGTATTTCGATTGTGTAGCTATGTCCTTTTAAATGTATACTAAAGTCTTTAGAGATGATGGGGTATCCTATGGTGTCAACTGTTAGAGTCTGTAAACAAGTCAGGATGGGCCTAGCAAATGTTAGAGTCTGTAAACAAGTCTGGATGGCGCCTGGCATTTTGCCAGAGGGAGTGGTTTGTGAAGTAACGCCAGGGAGCCATTAAGTGTGGAGATTCCTTATTGGTTGACCGCTGTATCTAGTTTATGTTAATTAGATAAGCTATGTGGAATGTATGAATGTATAAATACCCCTCCTGTCCTACAATAAACGGCTTCCACTCCTGCTGTATCAATGTAAACAAGTTGTTCGTCACCCCCCCACCCTGGGTTATTTTGCCCAGCCAGCTGGGCTGTGGCAGTCAACATCTGAGGGAGGGAGGGGGAGTGAATGTTGTGAAAGTAACAATGAAATCTAAATGAGGATTATAAAGGGTGCTATTGTTCCCCCTCAATTTATTGCTTATGTTCATGTATTCCATCAGTCTCAGTTTACTGATACCTATAAACATGTTCACCTTTGCAACACTGTTCACTTTCTTTCTTTCTTTGTTTTTTTTTTTTTTTTAACTACTACTTTGATTTTAATGACTCACAAATCTATATACTCACTCCAGGACTTGTTTCTTAGCATCCCACTAATCTAACTCCTCAGAGACAAATCACTTCGGATTTAACACAATCCATTCATCAGCTGAACAAATAGTCACCAGCTTCCAATAAGGCTGGCATTCTTCCAGGGTCTAGGAATATGTTATGAACACAGTACTAAATAGCCTGTGAGATGATCTTTCACAAAGCTAACAGTCTTCACATTACTTGTAAGCTTTCCTTGGCTAAAATCTGCACCCTCTAACTTCATCTAGAAATCTACATAAATTTTGTTATAAAGTTGTGCCAATTTTACTTCCTAAGGATTTCTGGCACCTTCTTTGGCTCATCTTGTCACTCTTCCTTCCTTACCCCATGTGTGCCCTAATTAAACACTAACCAGGTCTCTGGACTTCACATCAACCTCCAAATGGATTCTATTACAGATAATTTTTTCCCAGTGTAAATTTGTTCTACATGCTGCATCCAGGCTTATCCACTTTAACTCAAAGTTTAATCATATTCATCTGCTAAAATGATGTCTTAAGTTCAGGTTATGTTAAAATGTTTTATTGGTTTTAATAACACAATATCCTAACCTTTTTATAAATGTCTTTGCCCAAATATCACTTTCCTAATCTTATCTTTCCCAGCCACCTTTTCTAAATTTTCACATTCAACACAAATTATCTTCTTTCTCTATTTTCACTTTATTAGATACTTTATAAGTTTTATATCTTAATTAGTGACAGTCTTCCTCTTTCTGGAGTAGGTGCTTGATGAAGACAAAGATTTCTTTCTATATGGGTTATTGTTGAATCTCCAGTGCCTAGAGCAGTGGCTAGCACATAATGGTCACTCAATAAATGTATAAATTAAATAAATAAATTCCAACAAAACTTTAAGTTATAAAGTATGTTCAGGAATATAATTTTTAATAACTAGTAAGGGAGAAATAATGGCATTGAATATTCTACAAGCCCACCTGGAAACTATTTTGACCTTTTGTTTCCTGTAACAAACCTTAAAGCTACTATTAGAGCTTATTAGTATGAGATCTAAGTCTCTGGTCCACATATCAAAATTTCTTTCTCTTTTTTTTTTTTTCTCATTAGCTCACCCACCACCAGAATGCTCTGTGTCTCATGCAGTAGGCCATGCTCAGCATGTACTCTCTTTTCAAAGAGAACATTTTCATTCATTCATTTTTCCATATTCTACCCTGGGCATTCTTCCAAACTTCTCAATACTCCCATACAAGTCTATGCAAACCCTTTATATGGTAATGACCACTTTTATGTTTAGCTTGATAACTTGGCACTTAAAATATTATATTGAGTTTTTTAATCATTTTTGTATTCTTCTTTTTATTTATACATGATAGTAGAATGTATTTTGGCAAATTATACACAGAGTATACTTTATTCTGTTTAGGATACCACTCTTGCACATGATGTGGAGTTATTCTGGTCATATATTCCAAAACAATTTCCTAGGAGACCCAAAGGATGATCTAATGGTTAATTTGAATTGTCAACTTGATTGGATCAGGATATGCCAAAAGTTAAGTGGCTCCTGGGTGTGTCAATGAGGGTATGTCTAGGAATGATTGACATGTGGAATATTGAACTGGAGACCCTCCCTAAGTGGGCAGCATTTTCCAATAGATTGGAGGCTTGGATTGAATAAAAGTTGGAAGAACAAGGAAGCAGCAGCAGATGCGAGGTCAATTCTTCTTGAACAGATTCTTGATTGCTCTTGTGATAGATCTAACTCACTACTTCACTATTCCAAACTGAACTCTGCCAGTGATTCTCAAGGGAGTTTCCAGAAACCTTCAGTCTTGGAGTGAGGAATCCCTGATTCCTCTTGTTCTGAGGCTTAAGCATCTTGCCCTACACAACTACTGGTCCCTCCAGCTCTCCAGCCTTCAGGGGGCCGTTGTGGACTTTCCAGCTTCTGGTTGTATAAGCCAATCTAATAAGTTCCCTTTTTATAATTATACCTTCTGTTGGTTCTATTCCTCAAGAGAACCCTAATACTGATATACTAAGTAATGATATTCTCTCTCTCCCTGCCCCATCATTTTGTTTGTTTGTTTTATTTCAAATCAGAGATATAACCTACTCTTACCTGTGGGGGAGAATTTTTTTAATTATATATTGAGAAAATACTATGCAATAAACACTGTTAGGTACTTCACATATGTTATTTTAGTATGCTAAGTAAACAATAAATACAAATGAAGAAAGTGATATTCTAAGAGGTTAAATATTTTCCCAAGGTCATGCAACTAGAAAAGATCAGAGCTAGGATTCTTGCTCACATTTTTCACATTCAAACATATTCACTCTTTCAAAGTGCTTCTCCAAAACCTTAACAGTAGTGGTACCCTAAGCTAATTGAATCACTAAGTACCATACATTATTTCATGTACTTCTCATAAAAATAAGTGAATAATGGCTATAATCTACATATTGATATTCTCCCAAATCCATATATTAGAACTTAATTAATAGTATTAAGTGAGCTGCATTTAGTATGTAAAAACTCTGTGAGTGTGTCTAAGACAAAATACAGAAGCTTTCCTTAAGCAAGATAAAAGTGTAAAGTAAAGCCAAGAAGATGTGGATATACACAAATAATTAAAGAGCGCATGAAGGAGAGTGACAGGGATGTGCTGACAATGTACTTAAGGCCACTCAAGCTTCCATACTAGTGTTTTCATATGATGTGCATTGTGCTTCTGACCATGGTGGCTTTGGTTACGCAGTTTCCCTGGAACAGCTGATGTGTAGGGGTTACTGCTCTGTAGTAGACATTCAGGGAAAGCAGGCTGGTTAGAAAAATCAACATCAGTTCCATTTCATGGGTAATTGGTGACGAGCTACTTGAATTAAATACCAAATGTACTCCCTGCAATGAGACTTCTTTAACTGAAAATAGTGACCATTGTGAGTCAATGAATTTTTGTTTAAAGATTCTGTGTAAGTTTTTACTTTGTTTTAGTCAGTTTTTTTGCTGATGAAACTAAAAGAACTGACAAGCAATATTTAGAGGAGAAAATGTTTATTACGGAGTGTGTGGTTTCAGAGGTCTTGGTCCATAGAGAGCTGACTCCTGTCCCTGAGGCTTGGGGTGAGGCAGAACTCATGGCAGAAGAGTGTGGCCAAGGAAATCAGCTCACATGATGATCAAGAAGCATAGAGACAGACGCCACTCACCAGACACAAAATATCTATATTTTATATATATAATCTATATATATAAAATATATATACAAAATATATATCCCAAAGGCACTCCTCCAGTGACCCACCTCCTCTAGGTATAACCTACCCACCTTCAGTTACCACTCTGTTAATCCCATTGGGATTAATTCACTACTTGAGTTAAGGTTGTTATAACCCAATCATTTTTTTTTTCTCTAAACCTTGCATTGTTTTATACATGAACTTTGGGGGGGGGGGCACCTCACATCCAAATCATAACCTCCAGGTTATACAAAGAACAAAATATTAACACCAAGAAAACAAATAACCCAATCAATAAATGGACAAAAACACTGAACAGGCTCTTTATAGAAGAAGAAATATGAATGGCTAAAAAATATATTTTAAAAAGTGTTCAACATCTCTAGCAATTAGAGAAATTTAAACTACAATGAGATCCCACCTCACTCCAGTCAGAACAGTAACTATAAGCATACAAGTAACATTAATGTTGGTGAGGATATGGGGAGAAAGGTACTGTCATACATGGCTAGTGGAGTAACAAATTATCTGTTGTTTATAATTTATCCTTAGAATGTAGCCACCATTGGATCCAGTTATCCCACTCCTCACTCTATGCTCAAAGGACTGAAAATCAGCATAATTTATAACAGCAATGCAGCAACATCAATGTTGACAGTGGCTCAATTCACAGTAGCCAAGCTAAGTTATATATATATATATAACTTAGCTATAAAGAAGAATAAAATCATGGTATATGCCAGTAAATGCATGGAATTGGAGAATATCATACTAAGTGAAATAAGCCAGTCCCAAAAAACCGAAGGGCAAATATTCTCTCTGATATGTGGATGCTAACCCACAACAAGAGAAGGTGGGAAGGGGAACAATAGAAGTTCATTGGGTTAGACAAAGAGGAATGAAGGGAAGTGGTAGTAGAATAGAAAGACAGTAGAAATAATTGGACAACTTCCCCATTCTTACATTTGAATATATGACCAAGGTTAATCTGCATCATGTACAACCACAATAATAAGAGACTAATTAGAATAAGTTATACTCCATGTATGTATAATATGCCAAAACACATTTTACTGTCATGTAGGATAATACTTCTTACCCTTTTATCATGTCATGATTTCAATTAACTAAAATTATAAATGTTTATATATTTATTAGTGAATGTTGGAAAATACAAAATAAGAAAATATCTTTAAGTTTTATCATTCAAGGTTTGGATTCTTTTTTACAGTGTCATCATAATCTCATCTCATTTTTGTTTACTATTACATTATCATGTTGTCTTTTAAATTATAATTTTAAACAATTACATGGTATTTAATCAACTTTAAGAGAGAGAGAGAGAGGCTCTTTACAGAAAAAGAAATATGAATGGCTAATATATATATATATATATATATATATATATATATATATATTTGAGAGAGAGAGAGAGAGAGAGAGAGAGAGAGAGAGATATGGAGCTGGCCACAGTGCTGCATACCTATAATCTCAGCAGTTCATGAGGCTGAGGCAGGAGGATCACAGGTTCAAAGCCAGCCTCAGCAACTTAATGAGGCTCTAAGCCACTTAGCAAGACCCTATCTCAAACTAAAATATAAAATGGGCTGGGGCTGTGTTTCAATGGTTAAGTGCCTCAGTATCAAAATGAAAAGCAAAATCAAAAAGAGATGAGATGTCTAGAAGGTAGTAAGTAATGACGTCTTGCTTTCATGACCGAGATTTCTAATCTTTATAAGAAGAGATTTAAGGGAATTCTCTCCCCTTCTTTCATGTGAGCAAAAGTAACCTCTGTGAAGAACAAAATACCAAAAATGCTAGTGCCCTGTCCTTGGACTTTCCAACCCCAAAACTCTGAGAAACAAATTAAGTTATCCTATTTATGGCATTTTTTAATAGTAGCAACAAATAACTAGCACACTACTCTTGTGCAAATGTTATCTTCATTTAATGGACAAAAAAAACTGAAGAAAAGGGGAATTAGATAATTTACTACAGAACTGGAATTTGAACCTCAGGGAGTCTCACCCAGAAAGTAAGTTTTTAAAATCTGTATATTAACAATGAACTGCAATCTTTTTGAAAAAAATAACAGGCAGGCCCAGGATTATATGATATAAGTTTGATTTAGATGACTGCAATCAAAGTTCTGTGAAAGAGAAATCAAGGTATTTTATTTTTATTTATTTATTTATTTTTTAAATTTTTTTAATTTTTTTTTAATTTTTTTTAAATTTTTTATTGGTTGTTCACAACATTACAAAGCTCTTGACATATCATATTTCATACATTAGATTGAAGTGGGTTATGAATTCCCAATTTTACCCCAAATGCAGATTGCAGAATCACGAAGGTGTTTTAAATATCAGCAAAACTCTCTCAACACCAAAGCAGAATTCCAGCAAGATTTGAGTAAGAAATTAATGCAAGGAAATATTCTTTTAGTAGCACATACATATTTATAATTATATAGTGTATCATATATTGGAGAAGACAGAGACTATTGTTACTTGTTCATTGGTGTATCTCAGTTATTAAGAGCACCAGTGCCTGGACAATAGTATACACTCAGTAAATATTTTTGATCACCTAATATGGGGAGTAGAAGTCACAGCAAGGACAGGATAGAGTGAAAGGGATTGCACAAGAGTGAGCAAAAATGATAAAATGCAGTCAGGAAACATGTACACTGATGTGCTACAGAAAACAGAAATTTACATAAAGAGTGAATGTTGAGAAAGGTATGAAATAATTTAATATGATCAGAAAAGCAAGGGCACTCCTAGTTCCCACTTCACAGTCCAGGCTTCTGAAATTGTGAAAATCATTTCAAGCAAGATAAATATGTTAAAGATTGAGCTTACCCCAGAATGTTCTATATTTACATGCATCTGAACCTCAAATATTATATTAAATGTGCATAATATAAAATATATGGAGACTGTTATATATCAAATATTACTTTACTAAGTGGAATTATTAATATAAGTGAAAATATGCCAAACTAGCAAAATTCATAAAACATACCTATGACTATAGGTACTAAGAATGACTATATACAGAATAGATAAAAGAAATTACTGGAAAGCCTACTAAGGAAAGCAAATTCTTCTCGATGGAGATATAAAAGCAGACTTTCAAGCAGGGAGAATATGGGATTAATATGAACCACCTGTGACAAGGCTTGGTATATTCAAGGAAGTAAAAAAATACATTATCCAAATTAGCAATATTAAATTCATTTTTTATCAGATATGTAAAGAACACATGTGCTTGTGAAATACTTCACTATGATAACACAAGTGTAAGATAGATGCACACCACTGGTGACCATTATATATTACTTTGAATAGAAATGAGTTACTGCATTTTCACATGTAATGTTGATAATCAACTGAATAATGAAATAAATTTCGTAGTTCAATATACATGTACATTCCACTCAGGAAAAACAATGAGTCTGTATAGGAATCAATTCAACTATTCCAATACATCAAAAGCATCAAGCATTTGAGATATGTAGTGCATATAGTCCCATAACCTGGAGGTTATGATTTAGATGTGATGTGTCCCCCAAAAGCTCATGTGTGAAACTGCAATGTTTAGAGAAAAAATGATTGGGTTATAACAGCCTTAATTCAGTAGTGAAATTCATCCTGATGGGATTAACTGAGTGGTAACTAAAGGTGGGTAGGGTATGTCTGGAGGAGGTAGATCATCCGAGGAGTGTCTTGGGGATATATATTTTGTATCTGGTGAGTGGAGTCTCTCTGTATGCTTCTTGATCATTGAGACTAGTGAAAAGAAAGGGCACCTATCTGCCTCTGAATACTGTGTTTTCTCAGCATTGATGTGACACAATTTCCAGCTACAAAAATCAAAGAAAATTTACAGTTTGCATAGTGTGGTTCTAACTCATCAGGAGCAAAAAGGAGTGTCATTATAGACACTATTTTTTTAAAATTTGTACTATCAAAAGGATCTTTCAAACACAAGTGAAAATGTTAAATTTGTGAGTGTGTGTGCGCACGCGCATCTCTGTGTTACAATTTTGATAGAGTTGGAGATTTTAACTGATTAAATTTGACAATGAACTGAGATTCATTGATTCAGTATTTATTAGGCATGTGAATTTAGGCAGGTTTGTTAGCCTTTATAAACTCAACTTTCTTTTTTTCATTTTAACAGAAGAAATAATAGCCCCTAACTCCCAGGATAGTAGAGAGATTCAGTGAGAAGATCCATATGCAATCCTTAGACTAAGCATAGTAACTTAGCACTCAACACTGCCAACTATTATGATTATTATCTCTTTGTTCTATTTTTAGCAGAATAGTGCTTTTCAATAGTGTGGGTAAGATCTTAATTATTGACATGATACATAATCACAAAACAAATCTAATTTCAAAATAGTAGTTTTCCAAAACATTATAGAAGACAAAAAAAATTTTCAATTTACCTAAAACCTAGGAAGTTTGCAGGTTTGTGGTCATCTAAAAAAAATTATTTAGTTAGATTAACTGGATTTCTGCTTAGTTTTAGTTTCCTTTTCTTTCAGAAATTTATTATTTCATGTATTTTATGATATTTAAGTTCTGCTTACTTCATTCTTCACACTTCTGCATTTTTTCTTAAGTCTAAATTTGGGAGTATCATTTTTCTCTATTGACATAGAAATAGTCTTTAACAATTCTGCTATAGAATGTAAATCATTTATCTGAAATATTACTATTCATAAGACTTGACCTTTACTCAACTGCAAGCAGATGTGTCCAAGACAAAGGAGTAACAGCTTATTTGAAAAGTTCAAATTTTGAATTCTGCATAGCAAGAAAAATAAAAGTATTTGATTTTATAATTACTGATAATTTTACATTTGATAAATAAATATTTCAATGAATATTATTTAGTTATAAATTGCTTTTCAATTCATTATCACCCCAATTATCTCTAATTCAAATTTAATGATTCCCAAAATGATATCTGATAAAAACTAAAATTAACTACAATCAAATAAAACAAAAATCAAGAACTGGTTTAATTGACTCAGTACAAAGCATTTTTTTAATTTAAATTATCAGAATTTGAATATCCTAAAACATATCATGAAATTTTAGAAAAAGATATGAAAGACTTAGCATTACTTTTAAATGCCATTTACAAATCTCATAATACCCCTACCTAAATAAAATATGTATAACTTTATCATAGAATATAAAACAGAAATCGACTATAGATGGTTGGCACCAACTCCAAACTATTCCTTTTGTTGTCATTGCAGTACAATATCACAATAACATTAAGAACCAAATAACCAGTAATTTACTGGTCTAAAGGATGATACTCTCACTTCCAGACAAAATTTGAGGGAAAACTAAGATTGAATATCTCATTACCTGAGTTTTAGTGCCATTTTCCTCTAGTTACCATATAATATAATATTCTGCTCCTCAGGGGAATGAAGAGTTCCTTTAGTAGAGAAGCTAAAAAATTATTTTCTTGAACTATGATCTATAGTCCAAAAGACCCATCAAACTCTCATATCCCAATATGTATTTTTAACACAGTCTTATTTAGACATTTTAGGTTACTAACTATTCTGCATAGCTCTGTTTGGACACAGTGAGATACTCTTTATAGGAAGTAAAGGTGTTGGGAACAAGTAGAGATTCTGGAGAATCAATAACTTTGTCTTTGTATTTGTTTTTCCAAATTTCTGAGAGGTATTCAGCAGGTAGTTTGGGAGGTATGGGGTAGGTACAGTGACACAAAAGTGCTCCTATTTCTCTCTTGCATTCTCCATTGAAAATGAAGATCCATTCTTGTTAATTTGGGGATTTTCAATAAAGATTATTTTTAGGAAGTGTTTCATTTTTACTATATTCTCATAAAATAGCTTCTATCCAAATAAGCAACTCTAATTTGGTTCTACTTTCATTTCTCTCTTTTTTTCCTATTTCATATAAGTAATCTTTCTAAATTTATATCTTATATGTTTTCTCTTTAACATTTAAGAATAGTAGCCTTTTATTATGTATTGTAAAATAGTGTATTTCCTGGCTTCAAAAGTATATTATCAATGTGTACCATCTAGTCCACATTTAGGATAGTTTATGTGGATCAAATATGGTCAATATATTACTAGTCTTTTAAAAAACTGAATTGCTTTCTTATTTTCTGAAGCTCATAACCTTGTATAAATAGCAAAATGTACAAAGTACATTTTTCATGACAGAAGATTTTAGTGTACAGTGATAAATGCTTTTTGAGTGTCATAAGTTAGTCACTCTTTTCAAAGTCACTGTTTTCACATTTCTTTTTCAAGGAAATGTGTATTCCTCTTTCTTTTCTATAACACAATATGTTTTAAAATTCAAGGTCCAAAATACACTGTAACTTTTATAAGCAAAAACATATATTTTAGACTTTCATCCTGAGTATGCTAACATAGAGCTGGCAATTCAATTTATCTCAGAAATTATCCATTCTTTGGGGCCATTTTATCACTATTAGTATGTGCTTTCCTCTCGCTCCTTCTTGTTGGTGTTGTGCCTTGGCATCTCTACCCAAGGGCAAAGCTACACAAAACTGTGAGTGCTCTCTTATATTTAGTTTCAGATTAATAAACAGTAATGAGGGTAGTTTTCTAAGAATACAACAACCAGAAACTGTGAGAACTGCTATTCAAACTCAGATGGTCCAACTCAATATTAAATATAATTTTATACTATCACCACCAATGAAAGTTTTGTATTCTTAAGTGTCTAGAGCTGTTTTCCTATATTCCCTATGTGTGTTTCAGAAAATAATGATTCAGAAAGAAAACACAGTATCCAATAAAATATTCTTATTGTATTTGAAAATATGAGTGACGGGTATGTGTAACTCTCAAGTCCAAGACAACTGGACAAGGTGACAGTAGTTCACATAGCAAAGGTTCCATCTTTTTGAAAGTCTGCACTGGAATTTATGGAGGCTTAAATGGACTGAGTTCCTCTATCATCATCTTTAAAAATTAATTCTGTAACATATGTCTACCCATACCTGTAATGGGCATAAAAAATACAAAACAAAAGGAACATTAAATAAAAATATCCAAGTAACTATCATAGAGATAAATATATCAGGGATTATTAAGTTCTTTGAAAACATTTTATGAAAATTTCCTATGCAATCTCCATTTCTCCCTGTTTGCTGTTATTCTAAGTTTGAAGTTGATTTTTCCCTTGTCATTCTTTTATTAAAATATTTCTTAGTTGTCAACTGACCTTTATTTTATTTAGTTATATGCGGTGCTGAGAATTGAACCCAGTGCCTCACACATGCTAGGCGAGCGCTTTACCACTGAGCAACAACTCCAGCCCCTCCCTTGTCATTCTTTATAGATATTCCAACTATGTATATTATTATTTATTTATTTACTTGGTTAGTTCTTTTTAGCTATACGTAACAGTAGAGTGTATTTTGACATACATACATGGAGTATAACATTCTAATTAAGATCTCATTCTTGTGTTTGTACATGATGTTATCTTTACATAATGCTTTCCTTATGCATAACTTGACACTTTGAGAAATGGAATAATACTGTATTTTTCTTCTAGTTGTTTAATTAATTAAACATTATTTTTCTGAGATTAGGATCTCCAGTTGTTCATACTGCACTTCATATCACTTTCTAATATACTATACATTACTCAATCTCCTACTTGTATACATTTGGGTGCTTTCATTTCTTGAAATTCAAAACAAAGCATTATGAATATTTTTAATATCTCCTTGTAAAAATTATAAAATGTTCTCAATTATACACCTTGCAATCCTTTAGCAAAGTTTTGGGAGTGTTCATTTAGGACTTTGATACATAAGATTTCCAAAGTAATTGTGCTACTATATCCTCTCATCAGTAGTAGATAAGTATTTTTGTTGCTCTAATATTTAAAGAAAATAATTGACATTATCAAACTTTCTAAGTTTGACAAATTATGAGGTTTATATACTATCTATTTGTGATTTGACTTAACATGTTCCAAGATCATTATTCAACAGCTTTTCATATACTTGCTATATATCAATGTTTTATCTGTTATGAATGTCTGCTATTTTTTACCCTTTTTATTTGTTAAAATTGTTGAAAATATCTTTTCACATTTGTCTCACTTTCACTTTGAAGACAAATTCTTATTACTTTGTGATTATATTGCTTTTTTATATTTTGTTTTTCTTAAACAAATAAAGAATGTCAAGTTACTTGTTGGGCTTGACAGGGTATAAAGTATATCCTCCTGTCTCTGAAGGGCTCCAGAATTTCCTGAATTTATTTCACTTCATTGTGAAGTTTGGAATCAATATATATTTTTTCAATAGCTAAAAGAGAGGAATTCAAATGTTCTCCACACAAAGAAATGATGGATGCTGAGGAAATGAAAATGCTAATTATCGTGATTTAACCACTGCACATTGTGTGTGTGTATATACATATATACATGTAATGATCATAAAATGCACAAATACACACACACACACACACACACACACACACACACATATGTAAATATAAGTTTTAATTTAAGATATTTTGATTGAACCCAGAGACTCTTACAAGCACCCACTACCACTGAGCTACACAACCCCAGCCTATTATAACCTTTGTATATTTCAGGTAACTTTTTGATATATAGACTCAATTTGATTGCTACAATCATGTTCATTAGCATAGCATGTTTCACAATTAGCTTTTCTCTTTGTGATCTGAGCAAATTCCATCTGCACTGTACAGTATCATTCACTATGGCATCCTTAGGGTTCATGAGAACTCTAGAACTTATTCATCTTGCATTACTGACACTTTCTACTTTTTTAAAAAACAAATTTCTCCTTTTCCCCACTCCTAGTAGTCAATATTCTACTCTCGGTCTCTGAATGTGACTTTTTTTTAGATTCTACATGTGAGATCATACAGAATCTTTCTTTTTCCATTTGGATTATTCCCTTGGTATCATGTATACTTGGTAGGAACATAAATTAGTACAGCCTTTAGGGAAAAATTATGATGATTCCTTGCTAAATACCTTTAAAGAATAGTTTATTCTCTAAGCCTGACATAGTTGTGCCCACTTGTAATCCCAGCAACTGAGAAGGATGAAGCAGAAGGACTCAAGTTCAAGGCAGGTCTCAGCATTTTAGTGAGACCCTCAGCAACTTAGCCAGATCCTGTTTCAAAATAAAAATAAGAAAGGACTGGAGATACATTTTAGTTGTAAAGTGTCCCTGGGTTCAATTCCCATCGTGGGCCTGTGCGCGCCCGCACGCGCCCGCGCGCGCGCGGGCGCGCACACACACACACACACACACACACACACACACACATTTGTTCTCAATTTCCCAGCCATCACTGTATTTTTTCTTCATTAAGTCTTTAAAGTTTGCTTTAGTTCCCAGCACTCAACTACTTTGCAAAAGTCACTAATTTAAGTACTACTATTTGCAAGAATAGTAGCTTTTCTGTAGGACGACTTTTCAGCCACTACAGGACTTTATAAGGCATTGAAGTTGAGGAGGAGTCATAACTCCAGACTTTCAAGTTTTTCTGTTTCTTTCCTTCCAATTTTCTCTTTTTTTTTTTTTTAAAGAGAGAGTGAGAGAGGAGAGAGAGAGAGAATTTTTAATATTTATTTTTAGTTCTCGGCGGACACAACATCTTTGTTGGTATGTGGTGCTGAGGATCGAACCCGGGCCGCACTCATGCCAGGCGAGCACGCTATCGCTTGAGCCACATCCCCAGCCCCCTTCCAATTTTCTCTATCTTTGGTTCTTTTCTACTGTCTTTCAACATTCTGACTTATTTGGGAATTTCTTATGTTTGTCTGGCTTTATATGTCAACATTTATAATTTTAACATTTAGAGAATTTCTTAACAGATAGGAAGAAACAAATTAAGATTATTTTAATAAATCAATAGATGGCTGGGTGTAAGATATCTCTTATCTCTAGCCTGACTTTCCTCTTGTTAAAACAGATGTTTTTATCAACCTGTATCGAATTTCTAAAAAAGACGCTGCAAAGAAATATTCAGCTAATTAATTGACACAAGTCAATACAGTGCCCAATTTCCTCTTTCTAGAAACTTAACTGTTGAAATCACAATTACAGTAATTGTATTTGGTTAAATGAAAATCAGAACTCAAAATCAGACAGATACACGTGTACTTAGGAGAGCTATCTGATAGACTATTTTAAATTAGAACTAAAATCTATTCACTTAATTCTCCCAATAGCTTATCTCTTAATTTGCTGAACAACAAGAAAGTAAAGAAATATAACCAGCTTGAAAAGCTCTTAACATTGTTTGTCAAGGAATAACACAGGCTTTTCCAACTCTAGCATGTACATGATTCCTACAAAATATTTGCATGAATATACAATTTTCCCCTTACATTATGATTCATTGTCTTTCACAATTTCTCTGGTAAAAAAAATCAAAACAAGATATAATTCCTTTCAACCTACAGAGATTGTAATTCTTTTATAAAAATTTTGCTATATGTATTAATAAAATAACAAACTATTTTCAAGGTAACAAGGTAACAATTTTAAAAATTTTGGTTGAATTCTCAGTTATTTTATAATATTGTTGTTACTTCAGAATCAGCAAAACACCCTGTTATAAGATGAATACTTGATAAATAAGAATAATTAATAAATATGAAGGAATATTTATGTAAATATTTTCCACAGGAAAATATCCAAATTCCCTTTTTCACAATAATTTGCTAATTTTCTCAGAATACACATTAATTAATTTTTTAGAGAGAGAGAGAAAAAGAATGTTTTTAATATTTATTTTTTAGTTTTCGATGGACACAATATCTTTATTTTATTTTTTTGTGGTGCTGAGGATTGAACCCAGTGCCCCCCGCCTGCATGCCAGTCGAGCACGCTACAACTTGAGCCGCATCCCCAGCCCACATTAATTAATTTTATAAAAATATTAAACAATACTGTATACTTAATTCAGGTTTAAATTTGGTAGCAACAATATTTTCACAGAAATTAATTTTCCAGTATGATTGCTTTTTGTAAAAGTTTTTATTCAATAAAAACCTCAATCTTTATTATTGAAGCATACTAGTGAGAGTTAATTGGCCTTGAGATCTTTTCTAATATCTTTCTTATGATTCATTCTGGACCTATGTATCCAATAGCCAGGTCGTTGGTTTATCTCTCAGATCAAACATGTTTCTAAATAAAAAGAAAACATTTAAGACACTATTTTCCTCCAACAATTCAGTTGCCATTACTAGCCCCTCTTTTGTTGTCTTCTTTTTTTCTAAATCATTTGAGATAAAGCTGTAAATATAATGCTACTCCTAAATGTATAAGATGGTCTTCCTAAAGGTAAGGATATTCTCCTATATAGAGTGTTATATTACAAAATTAAAATTCACACAATAATAATATCTAATCAATAAACCTTAGTTTCTGCAATTGTCTAAATAATGTTATTTGTATTAAAACAAAATACTGAATCAAATATTGAGTTCAATTTCATGAATATTATCCTTTCTTCTTTAATCATTGCTCAGTCTTTATCTTCATGTCTTTGCTACTTTAAGCAGTATAGATCAGTCATTTTTAGTACGTCCCTTAATTTGGATTTTTAAATTTTCCTTATAGGTAGATTCAGATCACATTTTTCCAGGAATATCACAGAAATTGTGCTGTTCTTTTTGTATTTCATCAGGTAACCCACAATTTCTACTTGACCCATTGCTAGTGAGATTACTTTTGATCACTCAATAAATGTGGATCCTATCAGTCTCCTGCATTGAAAAATAATGAACATTTTTTTCTTTTGAATAAATGATTATATTTGGAAGTAACACTTTCATGATAGGTGTTAAACCCAAGTTCCTGGTGTCCTCTGCTGTTTTTTTTTTTTTGTTTTTGTTTTTGTTTTTTTTTTGAGAGAGAGAGAGAGAGAGAGAGAGAGAGAAAATTTTTTAATATTTATTTTTTAGCTTTCGGTGGACACAACATCTTTATTTTTATGTGGTGCTGAGGATTGAACGCAGCGCCCTGCGCATGCCAGGCCAGTGCACGTTAGCGCTTCAGCCACATCCCCAGCCCCTCTGCTGGTTCTTACATAACTGAAGCATGATCCTGATGCTTGTCAAATAAGGGTTTGCTGTCTATCATTTCATCTAATTATCAGATCTGTGCCTTAAGGATCAGAGTCCTCGTTTCTCCTATTTTGATATTTTTTGCTAATAATAGTAGTACACATATGCAAGTTCTTTTTTACTCTTTGATTTATAATCAATGGCTATGATAATCGTTACATATTTTCTTACTTAGCCCCTCAGATTTGACTGGTAGGAAGCACTATTAAACTGACTTTTTGAGCAAATCGTTTGTCTATTAATTTCTGAGTAAATAATTTAATAAAATAGTTTATTTATAACATTTTATGTTTATTTATAAGATTATAGATTTTTATGTATAGCATGTATATAATCACAGATATGTATGTTTGTACCTATGTATTTATGATATGCATATGTGTGGGCATGTTTTGTATAATTATTAACATGTTTTTATATTGTGGCCCAATAAAATATTTCAGACTCATTATTAAATATTCTTAGACATATCCCTGAATAAACTATTTATCTAAGGAGCCCTTATCCCTTTTAGTCTAAAATAATATTTCAAAACCAAGATTAGTATGCATATTGCCTTTTGTCTCTAAGAAATATATACAGACAGAGATGTGCATGTGACTATGATTTGTTTGTATGTGTTTATTTCACAAAAACACATCTCTATGTACTGCCTTCACAACAGGCAAAACTTCTGAGAAATGTGCTAGGCAATTGTCGTGGAAGCATCACAGAGTGAACTTACACAAACAAAAATGGCTACAACATCACTAGGTAATATAACCTTATGGAATAGCTATCACATATACAGCCTGTCATTCTTAGTGCATTAATGTGCTATATCTATATACATTTTAAAGCATGAGTCAATATTGATGACTCTAGTACAAGTGCAGTTAACACAATACAATCTGTGCTTCCACTTTTCTGTATTTATGTCTCTTCCACAGATGTTAAAAAACCTGCTTCTATTAGCTGCAATATATTTCTTTTTTTGCTAAATTCTAGAAAATGTTTTTAAAAATCATTTCAGAACTACAGAAACATCTGTGGCACCCAAGTGGGTGTGGAAATGAACAAGACATCCTGATGCTGCTCTTGGAAACTGAATATTTTATTTGAACCAGGTCACACTTGGCATGGACTTCTTCCTCCAGTCAGTGAGGAGCACATCAGTGATATGCAAGCATAAGTGTTCCTGGAGACAGAGTACATATAGAGCTGATTGATGACTCTGGTTCAAGCACCCTCCACAGATTTGACCGTCTAGAAATCTAAGATGCTTATCTTCCTCTCTTATTTCCTCTTCCTTTCTCCCTCAATAGTGAGCAGCAAATATTAATAAAGAGAAAAAAAGTAGCAACAGAAATTACTAAAAATAAGATACGTGTATTATTGTATTATGAAGCAAATGAGGGGATCTAATATAAATGCAAATAAAGAATCTAATAGAGAGGAGAGTTATAGAGAAAAAATAAAAAATAATAATATCTAAAAGTAAGAAATTGATGGAAAAATCAGTACACAAATTTTAATATAGAATAACAAGAAAAACAGATTAATCAATAAAATACTGTATCTTCATAAAACATGGAGAAATAAATGAATATAAAAGAAGTCATAAAAGATTAGATGTTCATAGTTAATTTATTTTAATAAAGTATGAAAGCAATTCAGTGCAGAAGGATGCTCTATCCAACAAATATTTGTAGAACAATTCAAAATCCATATCGAAAAATGAATGTTATCGATAAATTCTGAACATACTTCTCACATTACATGAAAATTAAATCAAAATGTCTTATAGACATAAATGTGAGACCTATAAAATCAACAAAAACTTCAGCAAGAAATCTTTGTTAAAATGAGTTAGGCAAAATTTATCAGCTATTACATCAAAGTACAATCAACAAAAGAGCAAATTGATAAATTTGATCTTCTTAAAATTGAACACTTTATGTCCCCAGAAAACCCTATTCATATAAGGAGACTTTCAGCCACTCGCCCACACACACCCCAGTCACTTACCCACACAGGACCCCAGGTTGCTGCTTTCATGCAGGACCCCCAGCCAACACTCCTGTAGACCCACATCAACTGGCATGGACCTCCATCTTGGGATACTACAACTGCTGCCATAGTCCCCTCCATGTGATAGCCTGCACCTGGGGATATAGGACAGGGTTTGGAGACAGCTGCCCACCACAGAAGTACATACCATTGAGCTGCATCTGCGAACACACCTCCCAACACCACTGCCTGGCCTTCCCCTATACCCTGAAATCTGCCACCTCCAACTTGGGACACCTTTGTCACCATCTTGGGTTATCCTTGCTACCGCCATCGCCATCTTCATTGGGGCAACTTCCAGCTGGGGACACCAGCTGGGGCCTAAAAGCAATATCAAGGTAATTATAGTCCCCCAATTTCCCCCTCTCCCCCCATAGCCACTAACATAGTGCTAGTAGCTACGTGGCTGGTAAGTAGCTCATAAAGCCTAGTCCTGACCTGCCCAATACAAAACAGCTCTCCACAACAGGTGACCAGCTCCCAGAGCACAGCCAACAAGACCTCCAGAGAGAAAGGTTCCTGACTGGGAAGTAGAAAGAGAGGGGGTGAGTGAGATACACTTTATAGGTTAAAGTAGAGACTAGAAATTGTGAGGTCTACAGGCGATATAAGGAGATAAGACCAGGAGCCCACAACACACTAGTGAGCCCCAAATGAGATGCTTGATGTAGAGTCTTACAATGGGGACCAGGAAATGCTATACCCCACCTCTAGGAGTTCCACCTCCAAGACCAACCCTCCCACTCTAATAACCTTCACTATACTGGGGGTAAAGATACCAGCAAACAACAGACAACCCCATCTACTGGATGAGAAGGGAAGCAGGTAAGGTATTAAACTCCAGCAGAAACAATCCTTTAATTTTCCTTCAAGATTTTTTTTTTAATTTATTTTTCTTTTTTTTTTTCTCTCTCTCTCTCATGCCACACTCACATCCCCAAAATTTGTGCATCTAAGTACTTTTCAGTCATTAGGCTACTGAGAACTGAGATGTCTGAATACTGTATTACAATTGTGTTGTATATTCTTTATTTTTACATTTATTTCTTTTTCTTTATTTGTTTCTTTGGTCTTTGTACTCTATTGTCTTCCCACTTACTACTTATCTCTCCAAAAGTCTCTTTCTCTCCTTTCTCTTGCTACAGACCAATTTCTTTTGATTCCTCTTTCACACTGCATAAGCTCGAATAACTCTATATCCTCACCTACTATCTCCTTAACATCCCATCCTACACCCCTCACCCCAATCTCTCTTTGTCCACCATTATAAACCATAGACTCTTTTGCAAGCCTACTGTTTATATTGTTATAATAATTGAACTTACCATTTCTGTATATTGTGACAAAACCATAAATGTCTTAATAGGGGCTATTTGGTTTAAGGCTATATATTGTTTGTACTGGGATCTGTTAAATTGACCTCCCACTTAAAAGAGAGGTATTGGAACCCTGCAGGAACACTATAAGTCTATAGGGTAAAAACTGTAACAACTTCATATTCACACTGCTAGAAGGGAAGACACATGAACAACATGAAAAAACAAGGGAAGAAAGTGCCCCAAACAAATCAAGATATTACATTATTAGAATCCATGGCCAGCACAACAGAAGAAATCACAGAGAAGGAGTTCAGGCTGTACCTAATTAAAATGTTCTGTGAGTTAGAGGATGATATAAAAGAGCAAACACAGGCAGCAAAAAACATTTCAATAAACAATTACATAAGCAAATACAGGAAGCAAAGATTGCTTCAATAAGGAGATAAAGATGCTGGAAAAAAAAACAGAAATCCTTGAAATGAAGGAAACAATAAACCAAATTAAAAACTTAATAGAAAGCATCACCAAAAGATTAAATCATGTGGTAAACAGAACCTCAGACAATGAAGACGGAATATATAATCTTGAAAATAAAGCAAAATGATAAGAAACCATGAGGAGAACATTCAAGAATTAAGAGATAACATTCAAGAATTAAGAGATAACATAAAAAGAACAAATTTAAGAATTATTGGGATAGAGGAAGGAATAATGTTCTAAACCAAAGGATTGAACACTCTATTCAATGAAATAATATCAGAAAAATTCCAAACCTGAAGAATAAATTGGAAAATCAAATACAAGAGGCTTATGGGACACCAAATGTACAAAATCACAACAGATTTACACCAAGGCATTATAATAAAAATGCCTTGCATACAGAATAAGCAGAGAATTTTAAAAGCCACAGGAGAATGGAACCAGATTATATATAGGGAAAACAATTAGAATCTCTTCAATTTTCTTAATCCAGACTCTCAAACCTAGAAGATCCTGGAATAACATATATAAATCTCTGAAAGAAAATGGATGCCAACCAAGAATCCTATATCCAGCAAAACTAAGCTTCAGATCTGATGAAGAAATAAAAACCTGCCATGATACATAAAAGTTAAAAGAATTTACAACAAGAAAGTTTGTACTACAGAACATCCCCAGAAAAATATTCTATGAGGAGGAAATGAAAAACAATAATGAAAATCAGCAAAGGGAGGTACTATATTAAAGGAAAAGCTAATTAAAGGAGAAACCAAGTCAAGCTAAAAACCAAAAACAAATAAAAGTGACTGGGAATATAAACCATGTCTCAATAATAACCCCTAATGTTAATGCCTATATTAATCAATCAAAAAACATAGACTGGCATATTGGATTTTTAAAAAAGACCCAACAATATACTGCCTACTGGAGCAACTCATCTCATAGGAAAATATATCCACAGACTGAAGGTGAAAGGTTGAGAAAAAAACCATATCATTCTGACTGGAGTTAGATGATATCTTAGAATAGTTTTGATTTGTATTTCTCTAATTGCTAGAGATGATGAACATTTTTTTCATATATTTGTTGATTGATTGTATTTCCTCTTCTGAGAAGTGTCTCTTCAGGTCCTTGGCCCATTTATTGATTGGGTTATTTATTTATTTATTTATTTTTGGTGCTTAGCTGTTTGAGTTTTTTTTTTTTTTAAAGAGTGAGAGAGGGAAAAGAGAGAGAGAGAGAGAGAGAGAGAGAGAGAGAGAGAGAGAGAGAGAATTTTTAATATTTATTTTTTTTAGTTCTCGGCGGACACAACATCTTTCTTGGTATGTGGTGCTGAGGATCGAACCCGGGCCGCACGCATGCCAGGCGAGTGCGCTACCCCTTGAGCCACATCCCCAGCCCTGAGTTTTTTATATACCCTAGAGATTAGTCCTCTATCTGATAGTGAGGGGTAAAAATTTTCTCCCAAGATTTAGGCTTTCTATTCACCTCACAGATTGTTTCTTTTGCTGATAAGAAACTTTTGAGTTTGAGTCCATCCAATTTATTGATCCTTGATTTTAATGCTTACATCACAAGAATCTTATTAAGTAAGTTGGTGGCCTAATCCCACATGATGGAGATAAGGGCCTACTTTTTTTTATTAGATGCAGAGTCTCTGGTTTAATTATAGATAGGGCAGAGGGTTGGGTGGGGAAGGGACCGGGCAGGGAGTTAGCAATGATGGTGGAATGTGCTGGACATCATTACCCAAAGTACATGTTTGAAGACATGAATCGGTATGTATATTTTATATACAAACAAATATAAAACATTGTGCTCTATATGTGTAAGAGGAATTGTAATGCATTCTGCTATCATGTACTTAAAAAATAAAATCAATTTAAAAAAATACCACTCACATAAACTGCGGAAACAAGCAGGGATTTACATCCTCATACTAAATAAAGTAGATTTCAAGGCAAAGTTACTCAAAATGGATAAAGAGAGTCATACTGCTTAAGAGAAGCATACATACATCAACACAACATAACAATTATAAATATATTCCACAAACAATGGAGCATCTACATTCATCAAACTTTTCTCAAATTCAAGCTTTGAATAGACCATAACACAATAAAACTGGGTAACTGTAACACACCTCTTTCACCACTTTGTAGATCTTCAAACAAAAGCTAACTAAATAAACTATAGAACTCAATAATTCAATCAATAATTTAGACTTAATCAACATATATAGATTATTTCATCCTTCAACAAGTGAATACAGTTTCTTCTCAGCAGCATATGGATATTTCTCTAAAATAGATCACATATTATGCCACAAACCAATTCTTAGCAAATATAAAAAAAGAAATATTATCCTATTAATGCATTCCCTCTAAAAAAGATAGGGATGCCTATTTCACCACTTCTATTTAACATAGTCCTTGAAACTCTAGCCAGAGCAATTAGACAGACAAAAAAAATAATATAAATAGCAAAAGAAGAACTCAAACTATCGCTATTTGCCAAAGACATGTTTCCATTCTTAGAGGACCAGAAAATTTCTACCAAACAAATTTTAGAACTAATAAATGAATTCATCAGAGTAGCAGGATATAAAATCAATTCCCATAAATCAAATGTATTTCTGTACATCAGTGACAAATCCACTGAAAGAGAAATTAGGAAAACTACACCATTCACAATAGCTTCAAAAATAAAAATAAAATACTTGAGAATCAACTTAAGAAAGAGGTGAATGACCTCTGCAATTAAAATTACAGAACACTAAAGAAATAAGTTTAAAAAGATTAGAAGATGGAAAAATCTCCCCTGTTCTTGGATAGGCAGAATTAATATTTTCAAAATGATCATACTACCAAAAGCACTACCCAGATTTCATGCAGTTCCAATCAAAATTCCAATGACATTCCACATAGAAATAGAAAAAAATCATAAAATTTATTTGGAAAATAAGAGACTTAGAATAGTCAAAGCAATCCTTACCAAGAAGAGTGTAGCCAGTAGCATCACAATACCAGACTGTAAAATACCAGACTGTATAGAGTAATAGTAACAATAACAACATGGTCTTGGTACCAAAATAGACTTGTAGACCAATGGTACACGATAGAGGACACAGAGACAAATCCACATAAATAAATTGGAGAAAACAGAGCCTCTTCAACAAATGGTGCTGGGAAATCTGGAAACCCATAAGCAGCAAAATTAAATTAAGCCCCTATCTCTCACCATACACAAAAAAGCTCAACTCAAAGTGGCTCAAGGACCTATGAATTAGACTAGAGACCCTGTGCCTAATGGAAGAAGAAGAAGGTACAAATCTTGATCATGTCAGATTAGGCCCCAACTTCTTTAACAAGACTCATAGCACCAGAAATAAATTCAGAAATTAATAAATGGGATGAATTCAAACTGAAAAGCTTCTTCTCAGCAAAATAAATAATCAATAACATGAATAGAAAGCCTACAAAATGGGAGCAAATTTTTACCACATGCACATCAGAGAGTGTGCTAATCTCTAGGATATATAAAGAACTCAAAAAACTTAACACCAATAAAACAAATAACCCAATAAATAAATGGGCTAAGGAACTGAACAGACATATATCTTCTCACAAGAAGACATACAATCAATCAACAAATAATTGAAAAAAATGTTCAACATCTCTAGCAATTAGAGAAATGCATATCTGACTCCAGTCAGAATGGCACTTATTGAGAATATAAGCAATAATAAGTGTTGGCAAGGATGTAGAGGGAAAGGAACACTCTTGCATTGCTGGTGGGTCTGCAAATTGGTGCAACCAATCTGGAAAGCAGCATTAAGATTCCTTAGAAAACTTGAAATGAAACCACCATTTGACCCAGATATCCCACTCCTCAGTTTATACCCAAAGTACTTAAAAACAGCATACTACAGAGACTCAGCCACATCAATGTTTATTGCAGCACAATTCACAATAGCTAAACTGTGGAACCAACTTAGATGCCCCTCAATAGATGAATGGTAAAGAAACTGTGGTAATATACACAATGGACTATTACTCAGCATAATAAAGTCGTAATAGAATTATGGCATTTGCAGGTAAATGAATTGAGTTGGAGAATATCATGCTAAGTGAAGTAAGCCAATCTCCCTAGAAACCAAAGGTCAAAAGTTTTCTCTGATAAGTGGATGCTGATCCTTAATGGAGATGAAGAAAGGAGCATGGGATGAATAGAGGAACTTTGGATGGGACAAAGAGGAGGGAGGGTAGGGAGCAGGCATGGAGGTAGAAAAGATGGTAGAAGGAGATGGACATCATTATTCTGGATACATGTATGAAGACATGATTGGTGTGACTCTACTTTGTGTACACTCAAAGAAATGAAAAATTGAGTTCCATCTGGGTAGAATGAATCAAAATGCATTCTGCGGGCATGTATAAGAAATTAGAACAAATAAATTTTAAATTTTAAAAATGATAAAAGTGAAAATAAGATAATGAAATGACAAACCAGTGACTGCAAAATATATTTAAAAATCATATATTTAAAGGATTATTTATAGAATATAGAAAGAACACTCAAAACTCAATAAAAAGAAATCAAATAATATAATTTTACATAGATGAATTATTTGAACAGACTCTTCGCCAGAAAAAGTATAAACAGCAAATAATCACTGAAAAAAGTCCAGTATCATTAGTCTTTAGAAAAATAAAATTAAAACAACCAGGAGTTACCATGACACATCTATTAGAATATGAAAACTAAAAAGACCAACTATACTGGGAGTACCAGGAGGTAGAAAAACTGAAATATTCATATGTCTTCATGAGAATAAAAAATACTACAGCCCAGTTTGTATGCCAGTTGAGAGTTTCTTACATTTTTTTATATTTTATGTTTTATTTTGGATTGACACATTATATCAACCCATATTTATGGGATACAATGTGATGTTTTAATTCATGAATGTACTAGATGGTGCTCATTAACTCAGTATATTTAATATATCCATCAAAAATTTTTGTAATTTCTTTATGGTTAGTATATTCAAAATTTTCCTTTCTAGCTATTTCAAGATATGTAATGTATCATTGTTAATTATTTTCACATTTTGCACCACAGAACACCAAAATTTACTCCTCCTCTCTAAGTGACATTGTGCCTATCTAACAACCTCTCCTCATCCATGTACTTCCTACTTTCCCCGTTTTCTTAAAATATAAAACATGCATCTATTATCTAATACAATTGTTCTACTCACAGGCATTTATCTAAGGGTGATAAAAGTATATATCCACACAAAACGCCTCACATAGATGTTCTAATAGTTTTATGTAATACCTAAAACACAATCTAATTGCAAATAGGTAGCTTCTTCTATTATTTTTCTATATTTGTCTTCCATGTACAAATGCTTTCTATACTTGCAAGCAGTGTAATTGTAGAATCTGAGGAAATTTGGCTGTCATTTTATCCATTTACACACAAGCTTTCAAATGTGTGTTGCTATGTACATTAACATAGGCTGAATTTTATGCTTTTTCCTTTAATTTTTATGACTGGAAGAAACACTATCTTCAAAAAAATTGCTTTCAGCTTTGCAAAATTCAGGCAAATATGCTTATACAAAACACTTCTTCTACTTTACCTTCTACTTAGTGCTCTTTTACCTTTCTCCTCCAGTGTTTCCTGTATCCCAGCGGGATATCATTGGTTCATGAACAATAAATTGAGTTGTCTAATGCTTTTAAATATTTTTAAAGAAACTCAGTTTTTAAGCTTCTTTTCACATTTCTTACCTGTTGTTGAGTTTGCCTGTCATTTTTAGTGTAGCATAATTGCACATCGTAACATTAAAGGGTGTCACTTATTTTAAGGGTGAATGCTAAAATGGATAACTATCTGGATTATAACTTTGAAATAACAGAATGAATGTTACCATACATGCAATGCCTACATTCAACTTTCAAGCATATTGAAGGAAAAAGAAAGGATAAAGGTGTATTTTGATAGTTATTATTTCTCCCTACAATTTTGTATTTTGTTTTACATAATATCATACATGTTGCACCTAAGGTATCTACATTTATATATCTAAGTAAATAATTTTAAGATTCCTACATTCCTTGTTCTGATTTGTTCTGATTATGAATCTTAGAAATGATTTCTATAAAAAAAGAAATAGGAAGTTGAGGAGTAGGAGCAGATAAAGAACTAAATGCAGTGTTGTGTACATCTCTACGGAAGCCTGTATTTTTTAAGATATGCATGTGCATATTTATTTTGAGGGAAAAATGAAACATGTTAAAATATAGCAAATGGAAAGACAAAAAAATATTTTAAACATCATTCTTGGCACTGTTGATATGTTCAGATAAAACTAGTTTTCCTATTTTCCCTTCCTTTTATTCTGTTTCTATTGTTTGTGTGTGTGCACACACGCACGCACACACACACACACACACACACACTCACACACACACTCCCAAACTTGTATAGTGTACTTTAATATCTTTGATCACAAACTCTGAAAGCCTACATCTGTTTCTCTCTGAATTAAAAGTAAATTTTAACTGATCCAAGTAGTTAAAGCTTCATTAAAATTTCAGATAAAGCAGGATAAATTCCACCAAAGTATTCTGTGCTATTTCGAGGAGCACCACTGATCACTGCAAAATCACAGACATGATCCCAGAGTGGCTGATCTGCTGTGAAAGTTCTTATTTCATGTGAATTTCAAAGAAGACTATCAAAGTCTTTCCTAATTTCACATGCTGATATTTTTAGGGAAGCTATTAAACAGAAAAACAGTCTTCTTAATATCACCACATTTCTACATAGTGTTTTATGGGTTCTCTGCATCATATGAAATGAGGTCTATTACCATAAAGATGTATTGATTTAAGTGTACAATGTATTTTCTTTCAAAATTGTAAGACTTGAAGTAGCCATTTCTTTTATTAGGACATTTCTCTCGGGACAGGAAAATAAAAAAGTAGAAAGAGAAGAAAACTCCTTGTCTTTTTTCATCAATAGTGTGTTATAGATTGTCACTCATTGGTCTTTGACTTCAGAAACTTGCAGTGGAAGTTATCCTGCAGTTAAGCTAAGTGAAAATAAAAATCTAAAAAGAAAGCATATGATTCATTCATATCTTAATTTTAAATGGCTTCAAGAAAGTTAGGTAAAATTTTATTTACAATATGCAATACATATCATTTTCACCAGTTCTCTTTCCCAAGTAGTTAGTAGACATGTACTGAATTCTTAATAGTCATAAAATGCCTTAATAGATACTCAGATGGACTGGAATATATATTTCCAATAATTCTTCTTTACTATGTGTTTTACTTGAATAAGCTTTGCTTTGCTTTATCATTGGTTTGCAAGCACTATCAAAATAAGTGCAAATACATTATCATTGACTAGTTTCTAAACTATTTCTGTTTTACCTAAATTTTGTTATATTAATCATGATTATCATGGTTGGTATCAGAAACAGAAAAAATATTGAGTCACGAAGGAGGAGGAGTTTACTGACTCCTGTAATCTAAAGAATGGTTTGGTGTCCATTCCCAAGCCTCAGGAAAGCTTGGAACAATACATGAATGCTTCTCAGACCTATAGTAAAGAAATCATTAAATTGTATTCAGTCTTCAAAAAGAAGGAGATTCTGCCATTTGTGATAATGTGGATGAACTAGAGAACATTATGCCAAGGGGAATCAACTGCCAGAAGGAAAAACATTGCTTAGTCTCATCTATATGAGGAATCTAAAAAAAAATAATAATAATACACAGAAACTGAGAGTAGACCATGATTACCAGTGTGGTGGAGGAGAGAGAGAAGCCAAAAGGTAGGATGAGTTAAGTCTAAAAGTCAAAGGTACAACAGGATGACTGTAGGTAATAACATTGTATACTGGTAATTTGCCAGCACAGTGGATTTTAAGTACATTTACTCCCCCCACACACCACCCACACACAAATGAATGAAAGTAATATGATTATACAAGATGCTGGACATAATTATTTGCATAAGTGTATAATCTCACATCACTATGTATATTTATATGTATTTCACATCAGTATATCAAAACATCTTACTCTATACCTGGAAGACATTCATGAAAATATAGTTCATGAAAGCTTTAATGAAGAGATAAACTATGATCATGAGTCAAAAGTACTTTACCATTGAAAACTTAAATTATTCCCCAATTTAATTTAATCTTAAAGCAACCTCAACCAGCAGAATTTTGGATAAATAATGTAAACTATCTAAAATGGATATGCAAATGCAAAGAACATTAAATAAAAATACATCTTGATAAAGAATAAATTTGGAAGATTTGTGTTTAACTAGAGTGGCAAACATTAAAAGGATGTGAAACACCAAATGTTGACAAAGAAATATAGTAACCAGACTCTAACAAGATTAGTGGTAAAAGGACCAATCATCATGCAAAAAGTTGTGCTAGTTTGTTACAAAGTTAATTATGCATTTACCTATGGAACAGATTTTTTTCATCTGAATAATTATCTAAGAGATATAAAAGCATTCATACACAAATATGTATATGTTCAATAACTTTTATAATAGCCCCAAAAAGGAAATGTACCATGTTTTATCAATACAGGATGGATAAAATGCTGTGGAATAATACTCAGTAATGAAAAGGAAGGTACTATGGATGCATACAACATGAATAATCATCAAAAACACGCTGAGTAAAGCAGGCTCACATATCTCTATTATTTGATTCAATAATTTTAATCAAGGTAATGGAATGACTCAATCATAAAAAAATATATGAAAAGTGATTACTTTTCATTGGTAAAGACAGAGTCTAAAACGGTAGCTGAGAAGATGGTCTGGTGATGGTAATGTACTTAATATTGAAGGAGGTGTGGTTTGCTCTATCAATTTGTCAAATTTATTAGGGCACATTATATTTATGCATTTTATTTCATGTAAGTTTTACCACCAAGGAAAAATAAGAAATACAAACAAATCAATTGAAGTATACTTGGTAATATACATGCTAAAATGTTTATGGCGATTTTAGCCATAATCTGATTAGACTAATCTGATGTCTACAGATTAGTTTGAAAATCATCAAAAAAACAAAATAGATCAATTAGAGCAAAATAGTAGAGCCTAAATCAGCAGTCATATAGTGTTAACTTGTACATTTTTTCAACTTTTGTGTCTGAAATTTGTTAAAGAATATTGGGGAAAAAAATCAATCTTAAAGACAGAGAAAGAAAAAAAAAAGCCCTGTGAAAGAAAACAGTTTTATTCTAATAGCCCCAAATCAGAAAGGACACTAAAATCCATTAGCAGGTAACTGGCAAACAATTTGTCATGTTTTTCAGAAAGGATGAATTAATGCTGGAGATGCATTAGCAAAAGTGGATGAGGCTCAAAAGCATTAGTCTGTGCAAAAGATGCTGGACATAAAAAGGTAGACCACATGATTCTATCATGGAAAATTATAGAACAGGAAAAAACTAATCTCTCATGACATAAAACACATCAGTTTTGCCTGGGGACAGGTAATGGAGGGAAGTGAACTACTAAAAATATAAAGGCATTCAGAATGGTAACAAATGTTCCATATTTTAATTCTGATACTGATGTATGTATCTATTAGTTCCCACTGAGTTGCTCACTTAAATTGGCAAATTTATAATGTGAAATAATACTTCAGTATATCTAATTTAAGGAAAAAATCTATACTTGCGCTGATATTCTGATATTTCACAGGATAAGTTGTTTTCAGTCTTGCTGAGAACTGCAATAACTCCAGTGTGTTGACATTTTCTCAAGTCTCCCAAAGCTGGCTATCTCTATCACTCACTCAGGTGGTTGCTCTCAAACACAAGTGCCGAAAGTTAACCCAAATTTAAAGAGGAAGTACATGGACTTGTGAATACCTTGAAGTTTTTCAAAACAAAGCTCTATAAAGATGAGGATGAAATTGTAGCCCAAGAAGACCTAGAGCTAGTTGCACTAGACAGTTCTTTGGGTGCTCTTTCACCATCACTCTTCCTTTTTAATTTTATTTGCATATATTTTTATGAAGAGGACTTAGGTTTGTTTTCTGAAATTCAAGGCCTATATTGCCATAAATTCCTTTTTTTTACTCCTCCTATTCCTTTGTTCTTTGCTCTGAGACATGCTGGTACAGAAGTATTTTGTGAAGTGGTGTTCTATGAAACTAAATCAGAAAATATTTTGATACACCTTTGAAAACAAATATGGACTCTTCTCAGTCTACCTTAGATTAGGTGACTGGTTTGTCATTAATTAGTTTCTCTATACTCATATTCTTCTTGTCAGCTATGAATATAAAAAAGTACTTTTTAAAAGAATAATAGTGAATAATCTGAGATTGTCAAACAAGTTTGCTAAGAATGTGATAATGCTACAATTTTAAATATTATTCTTCTTATAAAAATTTTGTTAAAGATGTCCTTATGGCAGTGTCTTTATTTGACTCCCTGAGGCATCTTTGTGAAGACATAAGTAATCCAAAGAAAGTTTAAACAAGTGTATTTTTTTAGCAGAAATATACATTTAGGTATAACACATACTCTTTTCTGGAGTGAGAAAATGCAGTAAATATATTCTATCTATATATAAAATCAAATATTTTTGTGGTAAAGTTACTTATTTCCCAAATTTACATGTAAATTTAAAACATTTTCTGATTCTAATTTAAAGAAGGAAAATCCTACGCTTTTAAACAAATGTCATTATATAGTCTTTATTTCTACCATTCTTTACAATTTTGTTCTTAAATCTTCTAACAGTTTTATATGTATTTTAAGACATTTTAAAGTTTAATGTTTCTAAAATTTTAAAATTTTAAATCAATTCTGTGGATGAAATTCTTATTTTATACACATATAACTCAATGTTATATCCAGGTCAAGCAGATAGCAGATTACTAACTTTAATATCTACTAACCTATTCCCCATCACTCAGAATTGGTTTTGTATTTCAGATAAATCTTTATGCAATGATTTAAAAAATAATCCATTCAAGTTTTCAAATACATAATAAAATATGTAAATAATAAATATTCAAGATATAGGTAGTTGACAAAATATTATGATAGTAGCAATCAATTATTAAATGTGCATGTCTCAAAATTTATTCATCATATAGTAGTATTTCAAAGATTGAGAAGTCAATATCTTTCATCTATGAACAACTCCCAAGTTAGAAGCCTAAAATCAGGAAAATAGAACAGCCTTTAAAATGAATGACTAAAAGTGGGGTTTCTCACCTGTTTCAATATTATTTGGGGGGCAGCTATAAGTCAAAAAGTCTGTTGTCAGCAAATATGACTCATTTTCTCACAGTTGGAACAAGATCTTTTAAATTTCAGTGTATGTTTCCTTAGCAGTATTTCTCATTGCTTATGGATGGTACTTTGAACATTTATTTGTAAGTATTCTGATTACTTAGAAATTAATACTATCTAGAAAATATAAAGTACATCAAAATTCATGTAAAGAATTAGATGCTTGGATCAGTGCTCTACAAGGCAGGGATTTAGTTCATAACTCCCCAGTGATTAAGCTTTAATGTTGTAATCAGTAAAAATTCATGACTCTTTGATCTTTCAATAAGCATTAATTTGCATGGTAATTTACATAGTTAAATTGTGAAAATATTCCTTTGATCTTAGTAACCAAATGCTAAGACAAAATTTTGTTTTCTTATTTATTGCACCATTTTTACCACATGGATGTAGATTTGACTGCACACAGTTAAAACACACACACACACACACACACACACAAAAGAACAATAAGTTAAACAAGAAAATTATTAAATTCTCTTTTACATAAAGGAAGCCTAGAAGCAGGTGGTCAAGGCAAGTCTATATCAGGCCACTAGTGAATAACATATTTAATTTAATGCACTACCACCAAGGCTATGACTTGTAGTCTCAAGATTATCTCCTAGCCTAATATGGATGATGGAACTCCAGGTATTAAATGAAAAGTTTATAGGCCAGAAGAAACAATAGAAGAACTAATGAAGCAACTTCTAATTGAGTTGGTTCTGAAGAATTTTTCCTAGAATCTCCCACGTACTTCTCTTTTCATCACTACTTTTAAGCTGGTTATTCTAAACTAAGTTCTTCTCTTATAGGATTTGGTTGAAAACAGCAAGACATTGCTAATATAGGAAATATATGATCTAGTAACACAGAATTGATAAACATACATCTAATGGTAATTTTCTTTATACTGATACAAAAAAATATTTTTTAAGATATCAAATCATTGAAACACACCTTGACGTATATCTTCTGGTGTTTTCTATTATATTCTGGTATATTACATTTTGGACTAAAGTCTAAAGTAGTCCTTTCCTTCATAGGTAAATTGTACTATAAAAAATTGTATCCTTATTTTGTCAGATGATGAATAAGATGCTATCTTGACTGTCATAAAATAAATGACCAAAACATAATTAGTTCTTGGCTGATTATTATGAGTCATTGTATCTGTAGACTCAATATTTCCTTTAGGTCATAAACTTGCGATGTTTTTGATAAATTATAAAGTGTTGTTCATATTCTGTTTTCTGCATCTAAATTTTGGCACACTAAATTCATTGCTTCTGAACTTTCTTGACATTTGCAGCAGTGAATTGAGTTCAAATAGAGAGATTACCATATATTCCCATCTACAACCTGTAGCAATTTACCACTACTCATGGATCATGGGATTCTGCCAGAATTTCTTCTGTTTACCAAATATGGCACCATGCTTCTCACTCTCTGAAAAGGAAACTTTCCTCTTTCCTGTTCTCAAAATTTATCCTATTGAAATATTTTTAATTTTTTTGTCAGAAATATTTTGAAAAATGTGACATTTTGATTTTTTATTCATCAACAATGTGATTATAGGGATTCTCCTGTTTTCTTATGTTTAGATAGGATTTTAAGAGATGAGATTTAAACACTTGTATTTAAGTTGTTATCTTGCCTGAAATAGCAAAGCTTTATTTGGTATATGTTTGATGTACAACAATAATAAATTTATCTTATTTTATCCTCCTCATGTATTTACTAAAATAATTTCAAAATATATAGTATTATTTTATTTTAAATTCTTATAACATTTGTGGATTTATTTCAGGAATCTTAATTCCATTCAATTGGTCAGATTTTTATCTTTATGCCAAAGTTGTACTTAAGTTTACCAGTATAGCTTCATAGTAAATATGAAAATATGTAATGTAAACAGCAAATTTCATTTTCATTTTTAAAAATATTTCTGTGACTCTTCTAGACATTTTGCATTCCCATATAAGTTTTAGAAGTACCTTGTTCATTTCTGTAAATAAAACAACAATTACAAAAACTTTGCTGGAATATTTGTTATGATGATTCTGCCAAATCTGAAGATGATTTTAGAAATAACACTGTAAAATACCAAGCATTGAAATCTGTTAGGATAGAAATTTCTTTTTGAACCTTTTGTAGAGTACATTGTTTATTATACATTACAGTTTTTGCACATGTAGATAAATTTATTCTCTTATGTATTATATATTATGATATAATTATTAAAATGCTATAATTTTATTTTCTACTTGTTTGTTGAAAACATAAAGACATGCATTTGACATTTGTACTGAAGTCATATTTTTAAAATTTGTTACATTATTCAGTTTCTTTAAAATTCTTTAGATATATATTGTTTTCTATAAAAATATAATTTCAAGGCTTCCTTTTCAAACTTTATGCAATTTGTTATTATTTGTTGTTTTAATTGTTTTCCCCACAACCCAACTGCCTACAGTCACTACTCAGTTAATTCCATTAGGGAGTAACTCACTCATTAGATTAAGGCTAGAACCCAATCCTGTCTCCTCCAAATCGTCTTGCAATTCCTCACATGTGGGCTTTTGGGGGACACCTCATAACCAAACCATAACAATGCAAAAAAAAAAAAAAAAAAAAAAAAACATTTGACAAACTACAGCATCCATTTATACTCAAAATGTTAGAAAAACCAGGGATAGTAGGAACATGCCTCAACATTGTAAAAGCTATATATGCTAAACCCAAAGCCAACATCATTCTAAATGGAGAAACATTGAAAGCATTCCCTCTAAAAATTGGAACAAGATAAAGATGCCCTCTTTCACTACTTCTGTTTAACATAGTCCTAGCCATAGTCTAGCCAGAAGAAACTTTTAAATTAAAGGGAAATTAAAGGGAAACAAATAAGAAAAAAAAAGAACTCAAACTATACCTATTTGATGATGACATGATTCTATATTTAGAAGAGACCAGAGAACTTCTAGAACTCCTTAATAAATTCAGCAAAGTAGCAATATATAAAATTAATACCCATAAATCAATTGTGTTCCTATACATCAGTGATGAATCAAGTGAAAGAGAAATTAGGAAAACTATCCCATTTATGATACCCTTGAAAAAAATATAATATTGGGGAATTATTTTAACAAAAGATGTGAAAGATCTCTACAATAAAAACTACAGAACACTAAACAAAAATTGAAGAAGATCTTAGTAAATGGAAAGTTCTCCCATGTTCTTGGATAGGCACAATTAATATTATCAAAATGGCCATACTACCAAAAGCACTATACAGATTTAATAAAATGCCTATTAAAATTTCAGTGACATTCTTCATAGAAATAGAAAAGGCAATCATGCAATACTTTTGGAAAAATAAGAGGCCCAGAATAGCCAAAGTAATCCTTATCAAGAAGAGTGAAGCAGGAGGCATTACAATACAAGACAGGAAATTATACTACAGAGCTGTGGTAACAAAAATGGCATGGTAGTAACACCAAAATAGACATGTAGACCAATGGTACAGAATAGAACACCCAGAGACAAATCCTCATAAATGCAGTTATCTCACACTAGATACATGTGCCAAAAACATATATATTAGAAAAAGATAGCCTCTATAACAAATGGTTCTAGGAAACCTGGAAACTCATAGGCAGCAAAATTAAATTAAACCCCTATTTTTCACTATGCACAAAACTCAACCCAAAGTGGATCAAGGACGTAGGAATTAGACCAGAGACCCTATGCCTAATAGAAGAAATAGTAGGCCCAAATCTTCATCATGTTGGGTTAGGTCCTGATTTCCTTAAGAAGACTCCTATAGCACAAGAAATAAAATAAAGAATCCATAAATGGGATAAATTAAAAGGCTTCTTCTCAGCAAAGGAAACCTTCAATAATGTGAAGAGAGAGCCTACAGAGTGGGAGAAAATCTTTACCACCTGCACATCACATAGAGCACTATTCTCCAAGATATATAAAGAACACAAAAAAACTTAATATCAAAAAAACAAACAACGCCAAAAAACTTAATACCAAAAAAAAAAATACAATCAATAATTAGACTAAGGAATTGAATGACATTTCTCAGAAGAAGATATATAAACAATCAACAAATAAATAAAAAAAATGTTCACCATCTCTAGCAATTAGAGATGTCATCTCACTCCAGTCAGAATGGCAGTTATCAAGAACATAAGCAACAATAAGAGTTGGTTAGGATGTGGGGGAAAAGGCACACTCATACATTGCTGGTGGCATTGCAAAATGATGCAACCACTCTGGAAAGCAGTATGGAGATTCCTTAGAAAATTTGGAATGCAGGCACCATTTGATCCAGATATTCCACTTCTCAGTCTATACCCAAAGAACTTAAAATCAGCATACTATAGTAATGCAGCCACGTTCAATCTTTACAGAAGCTCAAATCACTATACCTAAAATGTGAAACCAACCTAGATGTCATTCAATAGATGAATGGTTAAAGAGAATGTGGTATACATACACAATGAAATATTATTCAGCTTTAAAAGTGAATAAAATTATCGCATTTGTATGTAAATAGGTGCAGTTGGAGAATATCATGCTGAGTACAGTAAGTCAATCCCCCAAAAAACAAAGCCAAACATTTTCTCTGATAATTTGATGCTGATCCATAATGGGGGGAGGGCATGGGAAAAATGGAGAAACTATGAACTGGGCAAAGGAGATAGGAAGATTGGTAGAAGGAGATGGACATCATTATGGTACATACAGGTATGAATGAATGAATGGTGTGACTCTACATAGTATACAGCCAGAGAAATCAAAAGTTTTGCTCCATTTGTGTACAATGAATTGAAATGCATTCTGCCATCATGAATAACTAATTAGAAAAGAAAATAAATTAAAAAAATAAAAGAATGGGAAGTTATATTCCATGTGTGTATAAAATATCAAAATACATTCTACTTTCCTGTATAACTGAAAAGAACAAATTTAAAAATTTATATTGTTGTATATATTCAAAAAAGACATATGTTGGCTATTTTTTTCTGTAATTTTGTAGTATTTTTTTTGTACAACGTATCTTGTGTTTTTCAAGAAATATGTGTAAAGTTATTTTATCATTATTATTTCTTATTGAAATACTGGAATTTACCAGTGAAGAAATCGGTTATAGAAGTTTTCCTGTGTACAGAGATTTTTATTTACTTTTAATTTGAAATAATTATAGATTCATAGAAGTAGAAAAAAATAGTAAAGTTTCCATGTACCCTTCATTGGGTTTCTTAAAATGGGCATTGCTTGCTTAACTATGACAAACTATCGAACCAGGAAATTGACATTTGTCCACCTTGGTTTTACAGTTCTATTTCATTTTACCACATGCAGAGATTTATATAACTCCACTAAAAACAAGATATTAATCACTTCCATTAAAATATGTTATTTGCCTGTACAACTATGCAATAATAAAGCCCACAATTCTATAAAATTAAAAATGCACTATTAAAAATATTAATCTATTATATTACCACAAAAAGATCCTTCATGCTCCAGCATTCTAATTATACCTAATCACCACTTCTAATCCCTAGTACCACTAATCTTTGTTCCACTTCTATAATTGTGTCATGCCATGAATGGTATATAAATTGAATCGTATCATAAGTAACCTTTAGATACTAGCTTTTTTTTGTTCACTCAGTGTAATTCCTTAAAATGCAACTAAATTACCACACATATCAAAAGTCCCAAACCTAATATACGCTTAAGATTTAAGTTTCCACTACAGAATAGAGAGATCATCTATTATGGAACATTACATAGTATTCTGTAAAAGTCAACACCTTAGTAATATAACTAAATTAGAGCCCCCCAACCCCCCAAAAATGGCTAATTTGGATTTGGATTAGCAAACAAGTGTTACTATTAAACTTCAAAAATCTGTTTGTTCTTCCAAAACAAGTTTAAAAACATTTTTTACATATTTTTTTAGTTGTAGTTGAACACAATATCTTTATTTTATTTATTTTTACGTGGTGCTGAGGATCAAACCCAGTGCCTTGCACATACTAGGCAAGCACTCTCCCACTGAGCCACAACCTCAGCCCAAGTTTAAAATTTTAAAAAAAAGAAATATTCAACCATAATAATATAACTTTTGTAGTATCTAGTCAAAATTTAACAAACATACAAAGAAGAAAGAACATATAATATATAGATGGAGTGAAATTTCACCAGAGAAACAGAAATGACAGAAGTTATGAGGGTAGCATATATGGATTCCAAAACCACTATTATGAGTCTTAAAAGTGTGTCCAAGCATATAATCAATAACAGAAAAATACTGAGAAATGAGAAGAAAAATGGAACTTAAAGATCCAAATGAAATTTCTGTGTATAAAAATATAAATCTAATGTGCAAACAGTCTATGTATTCGTCAGTAGAAGAATGGGAAAGAAACTGTGAGTTATACTCTATACACAGCAAAACAGGATCCAGCCAAAGAAAGAGATCTGCCATTTGCTACACATGGATGAATAAGCCTGGAGAACATCATTCTAAATGAAAGAAGCCAATCACTGAAAGAAAAGTATTGCATGATGTCACGTACACTTTGATTTAAAAATTTAAAAGTCAAATATTAAAAGATAATGAACTGTGGGCTGGGGTTATGGCTCAGTGATAGAGCACTCGCCTTACACGTGGGAGACCCTGGTTTCAATCCTCAGCAACACATAAAAAATAAATAAGTGAAATAAAGGTATTGTGTCCAACTACAACTAAAAAATAAATATTTATAAAAAAGATAATAAACTGGTTATCAGACACCAGGGTATTAGAAGAGAGAATGAGGTAGTAGAAGAGAGAATATAGGTCTAAGAATACAAAGTAGCAGATAAAAGGATGAAATTGTAAAGACACAGTTCCTGAGTACAACATAAGAACTGTAGTTAATAATGGTGAAATTTTTTTTCTCCTTACATAAACTTGTAGAATTTGTGTATATTTTTTCTAACAAGTAGAACCAAATCAATTAACTAAACTGTTCATTCAAAAACGAAAATCTTGTCAAATACTTGGATTAATTTACAGTTTGTTGTGGAGTTGACTGGTTTTATTTTATGTTCTTCTTTTTTTAAAACACTGAACAACGAATAGACCAAATTGACAACATTGTAGGTGCAGAAAACACTCATCCTTTTTTTGTATCAAACTAATACATATGCATGACTTATGTTTACTTATGGTCTCCATTGACTTTCTTTTTTAAAATTTATTCTAATTTGTTATATATGAAAGCAAAATTCATTTTAATTTATATTATACATATACAGCATTATTTTATTGTATATCTGATTGTACAAAACATAGAGTCACATCATTCATGTCTTTCTACAAGTAATTAGGGTAATTATGTCTATCTCATTCCACCTTCTATTCTACCCCCATGACCCCTCCCTTTCCCTCCCTCCCCTTTGCCCTATCTAGAGTTTGTCCAATCCTCTCATGCTCTCCCCCAACCCCATTATAAATCAGCACCTTATATCAAAGAAAATATTCAGCCTTTGGTTTTGGGAGAATGGCTTACTTCACTTAGCATTATATTCTCCAACTCCATCCATTTATAAGCAAATGCCATGATTTTATTCTCTTTTATTGCTGAATAATATTCATTGTGTATATTTACCACATTTTCTTTATCCATTCATCTAGTGAAGGTCATCTAGTGTTGTTCTGTAGTTTAGTTATTGTGAATTATGTTGCTATAAACATTGATGTGGCTGTGTCCCTGTAGTATGCTGATTTTAAGTCCTTTGGGTATAGACTGAGGAGTGGGATAGCTGGCTCAAATGGTGCTTACATTCGAAACTTTCCAAATTGGCTACATGAATTTTCAGTTTCAAAAGCAATGCATGAGTGTGCCTTTTTTTCCTATATCCTCACCAACATTTACTGTCATTTGAATTCTTAATAGCTGCCATTTTGACTGGAATGAGATAAAATCTTAGAGTAGTTTTGATTTGCATTTCTCTGATTGCTAGAGATGTTGAACTTTTTTTTGTATATTTGTTGATTGATTGTATATCATCTACTGAGAAGGGTCTCTTCAGTTCCCTGGCCCATTTATTGACTGAGTTATTTGCTTTTTTAATAAGATTTTTGAGTTCCTTATATATCCTGGAGATTAGTGCTCTATCTGTTGTGTAAATGGTAAAAAAAAAAATTCTCCCAAGATGTAGGCTCTCTATTCAACTCACTGAATGTTTCTTTTGCTGAGAACAAGCTTTTTAGTTTGAATCCATCCCATTTACTTATTCGTGATTTTAGTTCTTGTGCTATAGTAGTCTTATTAAGAAAGCCAGGGCCTAATTTGACATGATGGGGATGTAGGCCTACTTTTTCTTCTATTAGTCATAAGGTCTCTGCTTAAATTCCCAGGTCCTTTGTTTACTTTGAGCTGAGTTTTATGCATGGTGAGAGATTGGGGGTTTACTTTTATTTTGTTGCATATGGATTTTCAGTTTTTCTAGCACCATTTGTTGAGGAGGCTATCTTTTCTCCAATCTATGTTTTTGGCATCTTTGTATAATATAAGATCACTGTAATTATTTGGTTAGTCTTTGTGTCCTAAATTCTGTACCATTGGTCTTCCAGTATATTTTGGTGCCAATACCATGCTGTTTTTATTACTATTGCTCTAATATGGTTTAAGTTCTGCTTTAGAGATGCTGCCTGCTTCATTCTTCTTGCTTGTAATTGCTTTAGCTATTCTGGGTCTCTTATTTTTCCAGACAAATTTTATGACTGATTCTTCTATTTCTATAAGGAATGTCATTGGAATTTTGATTGGAATTCCATTAAATCTATATAATGCTTTTGGTAGTATGGCATTTTGATAATATTAATTCTGCCTGTACAAGAACAAGGGAGACTTTCCATCCTCTAAGGTTTTCCTTATTTTTATTTTTTGGCGTTCTGTAGTTTTCTTTCTTTTTTTTTTTTTTTTTTTTTGATTTTCCAAGTTAACTTTATTTTTTTTTATTGGTTGTTCACACCATTACAAAGCTCTTGACATATCATATTTCATACATTAGAATCAAGTGGGTTATGAACTCCCATTTTTACCCCAAATACAGATTGCAGAATCACATCGGTTACACATCACATTTTTACATACTGCCATATTAGTGACTGTTGTATTCTGCTACCTTTCCTATCCTCTACTATCCCCCCTCCACTCCCCTCCCATCTTCTCTCTCTACCCCATCTACTGTAATACATTTCCCTCCATGTTTGTTATCCCATTCCCCTCATAACCTCTTATACGTAATTTTGTATAACAATGAGGGTCTCCCTGCATTTCCATGCAATTTCCCTTTTTTTTTCTCCCTTTCCATCCCACCTCATGTCTCTGTTTAATGTAAATCTTTTCTTCATGCTCTTCCTCCCTGTTCTGTTGTTAGTTGCTCTCATTATATCAAAGAAGACATTTGGTATTTGTTTTTTAGGGATTGGCTAGCTTCACTAAGCATAATCTGCTCTAGTGCCATCCATTTCCCTGCAAATTCCGTGATTTTGTCATTTTTTAGTGCTGTGTAATACTCCATGGTGTATAAATGCCACATTTTTTTTATCCATTCATCTATTGAAGGGCATCTGGGTTGATTCCACAGTCTAGCAATTGTGAATTGTGCTGCTATGAACATCGATGTGGCAGTATCCCTTAAGATCTTCAGGAAATAGTCCGAGAAGGGCAATAGCTGGGTCAAATGGAGGTTTCATTCCCAGCTTTCCCAGGAATCTCCATACTGCTTTCAAAATTGGCCACACCCATTTGCAGTCCCACCAGCAGTGTACAAGAGTACCCTTTTCCCCACATCCTCGCCAGCACTCATTGTTGTTTGACTTCATCATGGCTGCCAATCTTACTGGGGTGAGGTGGTATCTTAGGGTGGTTTTGATTTGCATTTCCTTGACTGCTAGAGATGGTGAGCATTTTTTCATGTACTTGTTGATTGATTGTATATCCTCCTCTGTGAAGTGTTTGTTCATGTCCTTGGCCCATTTGTTGATTGGGTTATTAGTTTTCTTATTGTCTAATTTTTTGAGTTCTTTGTATACTCTGGATATTAGGGCTCTATCTGAAGTGTGAGGAGTAAAAATTTGTTCCCAGGATGTAGGCTCCCTATTTACCTCTCTTATTGTTTCTCTTGCTGAGAAAAAACTTTTCAGTTTAAGAAAGTCTCATTTGTTGATTCTTGTTATTAACTCTTGTGCTATGGGTGTCCTATTAAGGAATTTGGAGCCCGTCCCCACAATATGTAGATCGGAGCCAACTTTTTCTTCTATCAGACGGAGAGTCTCTGATGTGATATCTAGCTCCTTGATCCACTTTGAGTTGACTTTTGTGCATGGCGAGAGGAGGGGATTCAGTTTCATTTTGTTGCATATGGATTTCCAGTTTTCCCAACACCAATTGTTGAAGATGCTATCCTTTCTCCATTGCATGTTTTTAGCTCCTTTATCAAATATAAGATAGTTGTAGCTTTGTGGATTAGTCTCTGTGTCCTCTATTCTGTACCATTGGTCCACCCGCCTGTTCTGGTACCAGTACCATGCTGTTTTTATTACTATTGCTCTGTAATATAGTTTGAAATCTGGTATCGCTATACCACCTGATTCACACTTCCTGCTTAGAATTGTTTTTGCTATTCTGGGTCTTTTATTTTTCCATATGAATTTCACGATTGCTTTATCTATTTCTACAAGAAATGCCATTGGGATTTTGATTGGCATTGCATTAAACCTATAAAGAACTTTTGGTAATATCGCCATTTTGATGATGTTAGTTCTGCCTAATCATGAACAAGGTATATTTTTCCATCTTCTAAGATCCTCTTCTCTTTCTCTCTTTAGCGTTCTGTAGTTTTCATTGTAGAGGTCTTTCACCTCTTTTGTTAGGTTGATTCCCAAGTATTTTATTTTTTTTGAGGATATTGTGAATGGAGTGTTTTTCCTCATTTCCGTTTCAGAAGATTTGTCTCTGATATAGAGAAATGCCTTTGAATTATGTGTGTTGATTTTATATCCTGCCACTTTGCTGAATTCATTTATTAGTTCTAGAAGTTTTTTTGTAGACCCTTTTGGGTCTTCTAGGTATAGAATCATGTCATCCGCAAATAGTGATAATTTAAGTTCTTCTTTTCCTATTTTTATGCCTTTAATTTCTTTCGTCGGTCTAATTGCTCTGGCCAGTGTTTCGAGAACTATATTGAATAGAAGTGGTGATAGGGGGCATCCCTGTCTTGTTCCACATTTTAGAGGGAATGCCTTCAATTTTTCTCCATTCAGAATGATGCTAGCCTGAGGCTTAGCATAGATAGCTTTTACAATGTTGAGGTAAGTTCCTGTTATCCCTAGTTTTTCTAATGTTTTGAACATAAAGGGATGCTGTACTTTGTCAAATGCTTTTTCTGCGTCTATCGAGATGATCATATGGTTCTTATCTTTAAGTCTATTGATGTGGTGAATAACATTTATTGATTTCCGTATATTGAACCATCCTTGCATCCCAGGGATGAATCCTACTTGATCATGGTGCACAATTTTTTTGATGTGCCTTTGTATCTGATTCGTGAGAATTTTATTGAGGATTTTTGCATCTAGGTTCATCAGAGATATTGGTCTGTAGTTTTCTTTCTTTGAGGTGTCTTTGTCTGGTTTCGGAATCAGGGTGATGTTGGCCTCATAGAATGAATTTGGTAGAGCTCCCTCTTTTTCTATTTCCTGAAATAATTTGAAAAGTATTGGTATTAATTCTTCTCTAAAGGTTTTGTAAAACTCCGCTGTGTACCCATCTGGTCCTGGGCTTTTCTTGGTTGGTAGTCTTTTGATGGCTTCTTCTATTTCATCCATTGATATTGGTCTGTTTAAATTGTGTGTATCCTCCTGACTCAGTCTGGGCAAATAATATGACCTAAGAAATTTATGAATGTCTTCACTATCTTCTATTTTATTGGAATATAGGTTTTCAAAGTAATTTCTAATTGTCTTCTGTATTTCTGTAGCATCTGTTGTGATATTGCCTTTTTCATTTCATCTGCTTGCTTACGAGGACCGTGTGTGTGGTATATTTTTTCCAAACCTTTTACCTTGAGCCTGTGTATGTCTTTTCCAATCAGATGTGTCTCCTGGAGGCAGCATATTGTTGGATTTGTTTTTTTAATCCATGTTACCAGCCCATGTCGCTTTATTGGAGAGTTTAAGCCATTAACGTTTAGAGTTACTATTGATATATGGTTTGTACTTCCTGCCATGTTTGATTATTTATCTCTTTTTTTTTCTAATTTAGTTTGTTTCTCCATGATTAGCTTTCCCCCCGTCCTCTGTCTTTACCGAGGCACTTCCCGCTGATGGTTTTGGTTATTGTTTTTCATTTCTTCCTCGTGTAGAGTTTTGCTCAAGACGCTTTGCAGTGCTGGTTTTCTGGCTACAAATTCTTTTAGCTTTTGTTTATCATGAAAGATTTTTATTTCGTTGTCGCATCTGAAGCTTAATTTTGCTGGATACAGAATTCTTGGTTGGCATCCATTGTCTTTCAGTGTTTGAAATACGTTGTTCCAAGATCTTCTCGCTTTCAGCGTCTGTGATGAAAAATCCGTTGTTAACCTTATTGGTTTACCCCTAAATGTAATCTGCCTCTTTTCTCTTGTAGCTTTTAATATTTTTTCTTTGTTCTGTATATTGGATGTCTTCATAACAATGTGTCTTGGCGTTGGTCTACTGTGATTTTGTGTGCTCGGTGTCCTGTATGCATCTACAATTTGTACATCTATTTCCTTTTTTATTTCTGGAAAGTTTTCTGTAATTATTTCATTCAGTAGGTTACTCATTCCCTTGGTATGAATCTCTGTGCCTTCCTCTATCCCGATGACTCGTAAGTTTGGTTTTTTTAAGTTATCCCAAATCTCTTGGATGTTTTTCTCGTGATTTTTTACCAGCCTATCTGAGTTGGCTAGACTCTTTTCAAGATGATATATTTTGTCTTCATTATCTGACGTTCTGGCTTCTACTTGCTCCACTCTGTTAGTGATACTCTCGATTGAGTTTTAATTTGGTTTATCGTTTCCTTCATTTCTAGAATTATTGTTTGATTTTTTTTTATAATCTCTATCTCCTGATAAAGATGCTTAACTTCTTCTTTTATCTGTTTATGTAATTCATTTTCAATGTGATCTTTAAGGTTCCTTTCCATCTGTCTAAGGTGTTCCTTGAGTTCTTTATATGGCCATTTTTCTGATGACTCCAGGTCCTCCTGAATATTTAGGCTGTCCTTCATTGTTTGTACTCCTTTTCTTCCTTGCTTTTTCATGCTCATGATACTTCTTGTTCTGTTTGACTGCTGAGTTACTGTTTACTTTTATAAATTTATTTGATGCTTGGGAGGAAAGGTATTAGAAGGGAAGGGAAGAAGTCACTAAAGAGAGTGAGTGTAGGCAGGTAGAATTCAAGAAAGGGGGAATAAGAAAATTGAAAAGAAATGAAAAGACAAAAAAAAGTGAAAAGAAAGAAAGAAAAAATGAAAAAATAAAAATTTAAAACCAAAAAAAAATATAATGATAATAAACAAATGGAAATTAAAGTTTAAAAAATAATAGTAATAATAATAGAATAAAAAGAATTAAAAATAATTGAAACCATTAATAAGAAAGTTGAAGAACAACAACAACAGCAACAACAAAAAGTGAAAATAAAATTTAAAAAATACCAATAATAATCATTAAAAAAAAATAATAATAATAATAAATGCAGTCATAGAGCTCAATTAACTTCTCTTCCAGTAGGTGGAGATATGCCCACTGGGCCAGGCTTCTCTTCTTGATGGCTGGGAACCAATCACTGTGCCTCAGCTCTTCTTCCCAGACTGTGCGGGTCTCCAATCCTGAGTGCCTAGGGCCTTCTCTTGTGGTTCCTCAAGCCAGGCCCCACTCACCTGTGATGCTCACCACAATACTGGCTACACATCGGCTCTGCCGCTCCTGGGAGCCCTGTTTCCATGGATGCCTGGGCACACCCTTTCTGTTTGCCTCCCTCAGACCCTAAGTTTGTAGGGTTTGGGGCTGAGGACCCCCAGCAAATTTGTTTGCCCTCAGGTAGCAACTCCCGTGGTAGCTGGTGCAAGGGACCTCTGTTGTCAGCAGAGGGATACCCTGGTTCTGACTATCGTGCTCAGTTGGCTTTTACCTCTGTGAGTTCAGGTGGACCGACTAGTTATTTCAGCGGGATCATTAGTGCTGAGTCACGAGAAGCAGGCGAACCAGAACTAGAATGCAGCCCAATCCGGGCTCGGTGTGTTCTGAGAGGGGCAGACTGTTCGCCCGGAATCCCCTTCAGCTCAACAGTGCCTAGTGGTCCTGAGCGAACAGTATTTTGACAGTTTACTTCTCCCTATGCTCGTGCAGCTGAAGGGGTTAGAGACTTGATCTCTCTGCGTCCGCCGCCATGTTGGATCACTTAGATTTTAAATTGTCACTCATCTTATCAGCTGTTCCATTTAACTCGGCAGCTCACTCGTGCGGTGAAGAGTCTGCTCTATGGTGCTCCACGGGAAGCGGCGGCGGCGGCGCGGTGGCGGCCCAGCTGTGGCCTTTGGGACCCCCGGGGAGGTTGTGCGGGCTGGGGGAGGGGAGGCAGCGCCTCAGGGCCCGCACGGGCTGGGTACTGGACATGCGGGAGAGCGGGCGGGGTGGGGGAAAGAAATTGAGATCTAGATTTAGGGACTGAGCATGGGAGGAGAGATGGCGGGGGAGAAGCAAAGCGGAAAGGCGGAGAGGAGAAGGAGAAGGGGCCAAGGGAGCCAGGCAGCTCGGGGGCTGCAGCCGTACTGCTTGCGCTGAAGTCGTGATGGACTCACTCCACCTTGGCTGGAGTCGTGGCGGATTCACTCCACCTAGGCCCCTTTCTTGACACGGTGCTGAGTCTTTGCTGACAGATCTCCTTTAATGATCTTTACTTCATCTTTTCAATTCTTTTGTTTATTCCCAAGAGTTTTTTTTTTTTTTTGAGGTTTTGTCACTGATATACAGAAATGCCTTTGATTTATGGGTGTTAATTTTATATCCTGCTACTTTGCTGAATTCATTTATTAGTTCCAGATTTCTGGTAGAATTTTTTGGGTCTTCTAGATATAGAATAATGTCCATCAGCAAATAGTACCAATTTGAGTTCTTCTTTTACTATCTGTATCCATTTAATTTCTTTTATCTGTCTAATTTTCTGGCTATTGTTTCAAGAACTATGTAAAATAGAAGTAGTGAAAGAGGACATCCCTGTCTTCTTCCAATTTTTAGAGGGAATGCTTTCAATTTTTCTTCATTTAGAATGACGTTGGTCTGGGGCTTAGCATAGATAGCTTTTACAATGTTGAGATATGTTCCTTTTAATTCTAGATTTTCTAGTGTTTTAACATGAAATGGTGCTGTATTTCATCAAATGCTTTTTCTACCTTTATTGAGATGATCGTGTTATTCTTATTTTTACGTCTATTGATGGGATGAATTATATTTATTGGTTTCCATATGTTGAAAAAAACATGCATCCCTCGAGTGCTTGAAACAAAATAAACACTTGATTGTGGTGTGCTGTCTTTTTGATATGTTTTGGTATTTGATTTGTCAGAATTTTATTGAGAATTTTTGCATGAATGTTTATTAGAGATTGGTCTGAAATTTTCTTTCTTTGATGTGTCTTTGCCTTGTTTTGGAATCAGGATGATATTGGCCTCATAGAATGAGTTTGGAAGTGTTCCCTCTTTTTATATTTCATGAATTAATTTGAAGACTATTGATATTAGTACTTCGTTAAGGGTCTTGTAAAACTAGACTGTGTATCCATCCAGTCCGGGTCTTTTCTTGGTTGGTAGGCTTCTGAAGGCATCCTCTATTTTCTTTCTTGTAATTGATCTGTTTAAATTGGGCAACTCATATGACTCTAGAAATTTGTCAAATCATTTGATATTTTCTATTTTACAGGAGTACAAATTTTCAAAATAATTTCTATTTATCTTCCATATTTCTGTAGTGTCTATTGTGATATTTTCTTTTTCATCACATATGTTAGTAATTTGAGTTTTCTTTCTTCTCTTAATTAGCAGAGCAAAGGGTCTGTCAATTTTATTTATTTTTTTCAAAAAACAAACTTTTTGTTTTGTCAATTTTTTTCAATATTTTTGTTTCAATCTCATTGATTTTAGCTCTGATTTTAATTATTCTCTATCTTCTACTGCTTTTGGTGTTGATTTGTTCTTCTTTTTCTAGGGCTTTGAGATGTATTGTCAGGTCATTTATTTGTTGACCTTTTCTTCTTTTAAGGAATGAACTCCATGCAATGAACTTTCCTCTTAGTACTGCCTTCCTAGTGTCTCAGAGATTTTGATATGTTGTATCAGTGTTCTCATTTACTGGTAAGAATTTTTAATCTACTCTTTGATGTCTTTTGCAACCATTGTTCATTTAATAGCACATTATTTAGTCTGCAGGTGTTGGAGTAGCTTCTATTTTCTATTTTATAATAGATTTCTAATTTCATTCCATTATGATCTGATAGAATGCAGGGTAGTATCTCTACTTTTTTGTATTTGTTAACAGTAACTTTGTGACATAATATATGGTCTATTTTAGAGAAGGATCCATGTGCTCCTGAGAACAAAGTGTATTCACTCACTGATGGATGAAATATTTTATGTATGTCAGTTATGTTATTGATTGTATGATTAAATTCTTTAACTTCTTTGTTCAGCTTCTGTTTAGAAGTTCTATCTAGTGGTGAAAGAGGTATGTTAAAGTCACTCAGAATTATTGTGTTGTGGTCTATTTGATTCTTGAACTTGAGAAGAGTTTGTTTGATGAATATAGATGCTCCATTGTTTGGGGCATATATATTTATAATTGTTAAGTCTTGTAAGTGTATGTTTCCCTTGAAAGGTTTGAAATGTCCTTCTTTATCCCTTTTGATTAACTTTAGCTAGAAGATTACATTATTTGATATGAGGATGGAAAACTCTGATTGTTTCCACAGTACATGTTAGTGATATGATTTTTCCCAACCTTTCACCTTCAGTCTGCAGAAGTCTTTTCCTATGAGATGAGTATCATGGAGGCAGAATATTGTTGGGTCTTTTTTTAATCCAATCTGTCTGTCTGTCTTTTTATTGGTGAGTTTAGGCCATTAATATTCAGGGTTATTATTGCAACATTATTTGTTTTCCCAGCCTTTTTTTTTTGGGGGGGGGGGAGGTATTCAACTTGACTTGGTTTCTCCTTTGATTAGTTTTTTCTTTCATGTAATACTCCCTCTGATTTTCATTGTTGTTTTTCATTTCCTACTCCTGGAATATTTTGCCAAGGATGTTTTGTAGTGCAGGCTTTCTAGTTTTAAATGCTTTTAACTTTTCTTTATCATGGAAGGTTTTTATTCATCATCAAACCTAAAGCTTAATTTTGATGGATATAGGATTCTTGCTTGGCATCCATTTTCTTTTAGAGCTTGATATATGTTGTTCCAGGATCTTCTTTTTTTTTTTTTATTTGTTCCAGGACCAAGGGCACATCATGCCCAATATCTGCCTTTAAGGGCAAGAGAAAACCATGCATGAAGTTCAGAAGTGTTCCTTCTTTGAAAAAAATAGCTCCAGGGATGTCCTAAAGTTAGTAGATCAGTAAGATTCAGCATCTCTCTTTCTTTCTTTTTTTTTTTTTTTTTTTTTTTTGCATGCTGGAGATTGAACCTAGGGCCTCTCACACATGCTAGGCAAGCTTTACCACTGAACTATATCCTCAGCCCCCAATTTTTTTTAATAATAGGGATATAATCCACATGCCATAAAATTCACTCTTGTGAAATGAGCAATGCCATGGTTTTTAGTATATCCACAGAGTTGTGCAATTATCACCATAATTTAATTCCAGAAAGTTTTCATCACCACAAGAAGAAACCCTGGACCCCTAGAAATAAAAGTAGAATCTACTTTCTCTCTCGTGAATTTGCCTATTCTATACATTTCATATATGGGGGATCATAACATCTCTTCCTTTTATAGATGCATCCCAGGTAAAGAGAATTGATGTTCAGAAGGAACCACTGCCCACCTTCCCACTCACTACAGCCTTCTCCCCACACACGCAAAGGAGGCCTTACAAGAGAAGATCCACTAAAGGTTCAGTCATTTTCACTTGTTCTCCATCTATTCAGAAGAATTTTTTTTTTTAATCGGGAGTTAGACCCAAAAAGTGGGAGGGGGGAGCAACGGGGGAGGTGAAGATTTTTGGTTAATGTATTAACAAGAACACTTAACTGAGAAGATTCTTTTGCCCAAATATGTATAACAGATGTTGGTCTCTGTATCTGAACCACATACTAAGTTAAAGTGTGGTCTGCATCCAGGCAACTGATTCTGTTAACACTGGCAGGGCTGCCATACTGCGTAGTACCATGGGGGCATAATTCACATTGCATTCTGGGTGAATGATGCTCACAGTTGGGCAGTGTGAAGACTTCCTGTGTGCACATGATAGCCCTGGACTCTAGAGGGCAGCTATAATTTAAAAGTTTGACTCAGCTGACCACAGTGGTGCACGCCTGTAATCTCAGCAACTCAGGAAGCTGAGGCAGGAGGATCACAAGTTAAAGGCCATCACTCAGCAACCTAGTAAGACCCTGTGTCAAAATTAAAAAGTAGAAAGGCCTGGAGATGTAATTCATTGGTAGAACATCCCTGAGCTCAATCCCCAATGCCACAAAAGAAAAAAGAAAGGTTTGACTCACATTCAAACACGAAGCATGTTGAATATGTGTGCTCTATAAAAATGGTGTTGCTGTTCTTGTTTTTCCTTTTAAGAAGTGTGGGCTAATGAGTCTCCAAGGCAAAGGGGTTGTGGTCAAGAGGAACTTCCTTGCCAGACACAGTGGCCCACTCCTGTAATCCCACCTGCTTTGGGGCAGGGGGAGGGCTAAGGCAGGAAGATCACAAGTTTGAGGACAGCCTCAACAACTTAGCAAGTCCCTAACCAACTTAGAGAGACCCTGTCTCAAAATAAAAACTGAAAAGGGCTAGGGATGTAGCTCAGTAGTTGAGCGTCCCTGGTTTCAATTCTCGGTACAAAAAAAAAAAAAAAAAAAAGAGGAACTTTTTTCCAGGATCTTCTAGCTTTCAGGATCTGTGTTTTAAAATCTGCAGATATGTTAATTGGTTTTCCCTTATGTATAATCTGATTCCTTTCTCTAGTGGCTTTTAAAATTATCTTCTTATTCTGTATGTTAGGCATTTTCATTATAATATGCCTTGGTATAGATTTGTTTTGATTTTGTACATTTAGCTTACTGTAAGCTTCTTGAATTTGGTTTTCCAATTTGTTCTTCATGTTTGGAAATTTTTCTGATATTATTTCTTTGAATAGATTGTTTATTCCTTTGGTTTGGAACTGTATGCCTCCTTCTGTCACAAAAAGTGGGATAAAATTTGTTTTTTTAATGTTATCCCATAATTCTTGAATGCTGCTCATATTTTCTTACCATCTTCACTGTGTGATCTACAATCTTTTCAAAATTATATATTTTGTCTTCATTGCTGTGGTCCTCTCTTTCCTATGGACTAATCTGTTGGTAATGCTTTTAGCTGATCTTTTAATTTGGTTTATTGTTTCCTTCATTTCAAATATTTCTGTTTGGTTTCTTTTCAGAACCTCTATCTCCTTATTGAAGAAATCTTTTGCTTCCTGTATTTGCTTATGTAGCTCTTATCAAAATAATCTTTTGCTGCTTGTGTTTGCTCTCTTATATCATCCTCTAATTCACAGGACATTTTAATTATGTATATCCTGAACTCCTTCTCTGTCTTTCTTCTGTTGTGCTAGCCATGGATTTTAATAATGTAGTGTCTTAATTTGTTTGGGGCACTTTCTTTCCTTCTTTCTTCATGTTGTTTGTGTGTCTTCACTTCTAGCACTGTAGATCCAAGGCATTACTGTTTTTACCCTATAGGTTATAGTTCCTTTGCAGAGTTCCAATACCTCTCCTTTAATGGTAAGATCTCAATGCAAAAAAATATACAATTTTAAACCAAATAGTGGCTATTAAGACATTTACAGATTGGTCACAATATACAGAAATGGTGAGTTCAAATATTATTTACAAAAACAGTATGTTTGCAAAAGGGTTTATATTTCTGATGGGGTTAGGGGTAAGATGAGCTATTAAGGGGTAAGATGAGTTGTTAAGGGGATAGGAGTGTAGGATACAGAGTTATTAGATCTTAGGCAGCATGAAAGAGGAATATAAAGAAGATGGTTAATAGCAAGAGAAGAGAGAGGAAGTGACTTTTGGGTAGACAAGTGGAAGACAGTAGAGTACATAAAACAAATACATATAAATATTAAGAAAAATTTAAAAAATGTAAAGGTAGGAGAAAAAAAGAATATACAACACAACTGTAATAAATTTCACATATCCCAGACCTCAGTATCCTAATTTATGCAAAGTACTAGGTTTCACATATGTTGGGAAGTGAGAGAGGATGAACAGAAAGGGAGAAAAAAAAATCTGAATTGAAAAAACAGGATTGTTTTGGTTGGAGATCAGTATTTTTCCTTCTTCCCTTCTCATCCAAAAGTGGGGTTTCTGCTGTTTGCTGGTATGTCCCCCTCATGACAGTGAGGGTTACCACTGTGGGAGGGTTGGTTTTGGATGCAGGACCAGGGCGATAAGGCACTTGCTGGTCCCCAATGGGAGACTGCACACTAAGGATCTCTTTTGGGGCCTGTTCATGTGATGTGGGTACCGGGTCCTATCTCCTTATCTTGCCTGTAGACCTCACAGTTCCTGGTCTCTAAATTTGTCTCCAAACCGTATCTCACTCACCTAATTGGGAACCTTTCTCTCTAGAGATCTGCGGGCTATGCTCTTGGGACTGCACACCAGTCTTGGAGAGCTGTTTTGTATTGGGCAGTCACTGTGGTAGGTTAGCGGCTGCCGGGGATAGTGGGAAGTTAGGAACTGTTGGTACAATTGGGAATTGCCCCAACTAAAGATGGTGATAAAGGTGAACCAAGGTGGAGGCAGCTGCTTTCAATGATAGAAAGTCAGGCCACATTGGAGGGGACAGGCTATGATGTTGGGCCATGTTTTCAGGGATGCAGCTCTTTGGAGTGCAGTTTTGTGGCTGTCAGCTGTCTTCATAGTCTATGCAATATCCCCAAGTGCAGGCAGAATTCTACAGTAAGAGATTATGGCAGTGGCTACAGAGGTCCAAGACAGAGGTGACTGGGGAAGCCCCAAGTTAGCAGATGCAGATCCACACAGGAGTGGCGGCCAGACTTCCTGCATGTGGGTAGTGGCTAGGTGTCCTGTGTTGAAGTGAAATCCAGGATTTCTGTGCATGTGGGCAACCAGGGGTCATGCATGAGTGCTGATGGCTGGTGTACCTGCTCAGGTAGCCAGGAGCCCTGAGTAGGCAAGTAGTCAGGAGTCCTGCTCTGATGCTGAGGCCTGGAGCCCTGCATGGGCATGGTGGCCATGATTCCTGTGTGGAAGCAGCTCTGCGTGTGGCGGGGGGGGGGGGTCCTCTATCACTTACAGAGGAGCGGTATTTCCACTACTTGAATCTCAGGTCACCGAGTAACACAGAACGCTGTCTCCTTCTAGCCCACCATCTTGGATCCCTCTGGTAATGGTAAATTTCATTTCATATTTTTGATACATGAGTTCATTATAGCCATTTTTGCTACAGGATAGAAAAAATGGGTACCTCCATGAGATGATAGACACATCAATTTGTTTCAGTATAGTAACTGATGTATAGACAAATAAATATAGTTAATTATTATATATGTCTGTTTGTAATATATGTAACATATATAATAACATCATATTCTATACTTTAAATATACAGAATAAAATGTTTTCAAAATTGTGGATAGTTGTATAATTCTATGAAAGTATTATAAACAACTTGTATATTTTAAAATATAAATTGTATATTTTAAAAGATAAATATTATGATATGCTGATTATATCCTAACAAAATTATTTCTTTGTGAGAAGTTTAATATTTGAAATAATAGATTAGATACTGAATTTATAATGATGAGAGAACATTGGGACATTGAATGACATAAAATGAATATAACATAAGAGATTTATGAAACAAAATTGGCCAGTATAACACACTTTAAACTATAATCTGAAAAAGAAAAAAGGAAGAACAGAAAATATCTATACAACCAGTGGCAAAATGTATTTCCCCAAATTTGAAGACAACTATAAACTCACAGAAGCAAGAAGCTCTCATGATTCCAGAAATAAGCTGAAAACCTCACCAAGGTATATCATAATAAAATTTCCATGATCCACTGTGAAAAAAAAAAAAAAGGTAAAATCACCAATTATACAGAAACACAAATAGAATAAGAAAGAACAACAACAGACTTCTCACATGAAATTCTGCTGGCAAAAAGAGTATGGAATGGCAGTTGTGAAATGTTGAAATCTATATTCATTGAAAATTACTTTCAAAGACCATAAGAATTTATCCATAGCAGATGTGAATTACAGATATTTTAAAGAAATACTTTAATTGAAGTAAAAATTACACAAACGAATGAAGACTGACCAAAAATGGCAAATATAAAAATAAATACAAACATTTTCCCAATTTGTGTTGTGTTAAAATATAACTAACTACTTAAAGTAAAATAATAATGCATTCCAAGATTGTTATACAGCAGAAAAAATGAGGGGGAAGTAAAGGATGGCATATACTCCTGAAAGGTTCTTACAGTGTCTATCAAGTGCTAAATGTTATTACTTAAAGATGATGATAATCTACACAAAATTCTATATCATAAACTTTAAAAACTACTAAAAATAAAGAGAAATATTAATGAGTAGCAAAGATGAAATGTAATCCTAACAAATGAAATCAGTTCAAAGGAGGACAGAACAAAAAGGAGCAAAAGTAGAAAACACACAGCAATGGGAGATGAAGGCAGGAGGATTCTGAGTTCAAAACTAGCCTCAGCAACTTAGCGAGGTCCTAAGCAACTTAACAAAACCCTCTCTGAAAATAAAGAATAAAAAGCTGTCTGGGAATGTGACTCATTGGTTAAGCACCTCTGGGTTCAATACCCAGTTCCAAAAAAGAAAGAATGAATGAAAACACAAAAGAAAATAGTAGGCTTAAAATCCATTTCATCTGTAATGATCTTAAATGTAAATTATCTAAATATTCAAATTAGTAGATACTATCTAAAAATTAACTCTCTTTAAATACAAAGATACAGAGAAATGTAAAAAAGTAACAAAAAAGATAATAAAACGTCTCCATGCAAACACTAAACAGAAGAAAACTGCAGTGGCCTGACTAATATCAGACATAGACTTCAAGGTGAAGAGTTTCACCATTAATAAAGAGCAAAATTTACTTAAGATACAATGGTTATTTCATCTAAAAAAAATAGAAACTTTTAGAAATGAGTATGTCTAATAACAACTTCCAAACATATAAACCAAAAATACAAATGTTCTGAAAGCAAAATCCAGAAATCCAAAATCATAAGTAGAGGTCTCAACACTCTAAGTCACTAAAAAATATATACTTTAAAATTATTAAGAATATGTGCCTTGTTTAAAAATCCTGCCAAAAACTTGGCCCAAGTGACATGTAGAATAGAAGACATAGAAAAAACACACAAATGTTTAAAACTAAAAAAAAAAAAAAATCCTTTAAAATAACTCAAGTGTCAAAAATAATCACTAGATTTGGAAGAGAAAAAACATTTGTAAGAATTCATAAATATTATGTATAGTTTTTATTGTGTTATATTCATTCTTAACCAACCCCAAAATAATAGTCTAATTATAATATTGAAAAAAAAGGAAGTTTATTTTGCAAGGGCTTGGGGTGTATAGTTCAGTGGTAGAACTTAGCATTGCACAAAGTTACAGGTTAAATCCCCAACAACCTGCCCCCCACCAAAGAATAGATTTTAATTTTGTCTAATATGTCCAAGAAATATTTGAAATAAGTGTGTGTAACTGGCTCATCTCAGAATTAAAAAACAAAAAGTATATAATGAGACAAAAATTTACATTGGTGAACAGAAGCTGCTTGATAAGTGGTCTATAGAAAAGAACTTCTCCTATAACTTAAAAAAATAATAATAAAAAAACAAGCAACCAAAAAATCACAAGAAAATTAGAAACTTGTTTGAAGAGAATTAACAGGAAAATGCAATACATAGAAATGTATGTGACAAAGACATGTTTAGTGGAAAATTTATAGCAGTCAATTCTTACATTAAAACACAGGTAAGAATCAATTATTTCAGCATCTACCTTGGGAACCTAGAAAAGGAATTACAAATTACAGAAAAAGTAAATAGGTAGGAGGAAATAATAAAAACAAGAGCAGAAGTCAGTAAAATAGAGAAAAATCAATGGAGAAAATCAATGAAATCAAAAGCTATTTGTTTCAAAAGAATGGTAAAATTTTTATATTTCTAAACAACCTTACAAAATATAAAAACACTATCTTCCCAGTATCAAAGATGAAATGTAATCCTAACAAATTATTAGGATTTTCTGAAGGTCACATATGTCATTTGAATTTTACCTAAATTGACAAGATATATTAATAAACCTCATATTACATTTAGTGCATCATACTTGTGAAAGAAATGGGAAAATATACCCTGAGTAAGCATAAGATCATGACAAGAGCAAATGAATGACTGTACATGATAGGTCCAAAATTAGCTGTCTTCAAATGCAATCAAGCTGACTCAGTTGCAAAGGTATTAGACTTGCTGTATGGCCAGTGATGGCATGAACAATAAAAATTCAAGGAAGCTCAAAAGGATAAATGTGGACCCCTCCACACAAATATTTTTCTGAATTCTTGCAGCAGATTATTTGGTAGTCCCTTGTGAAATTCTTTATTTTTACTACAATTACTTATGTACATACCAGCTCCCTAAAGGGAGAACAAATATATGGTTTACTTTATTTTCCACAATATCCATATATACTGCAAAGATTTGTGTTATACTTTTCTTCTTATAGATTTTGAATAAATATGAATTTGATAATGCATCATTACTACAGGAAAGAAGAAAGAAATGAAGGGAAGGAAGGATGAGAGGAGAAATGGATAAAGGAAGAAAAACAGGATAATTGGCAGTTACTCAGTTACCCTCAACCAAAACTTCGAAGCAAAAGCTGCATGACACTTTCTTTGATGTTTCATTGATGCCACAGAAAGAGGAACGAAGGCTATTACTATGAGACTAATGTTTCACAAAATGCACTCTTGAAAGCCTGCTACTTAAAATTTGGCCCCTGCACTGCTGCTAGTCTACAGCTGAGTTCCCAGAACCTGAAGAGATAATGCACAAAAACGAGAAGCAGCAAAAAGCAATGCTTGTAGAAAACAGGCAGATTAATTTTATGTCTCTTGGGTCTAATTATAAAATTTTGGGCTCATATTTTGTATGGCTTTATTTTAATTTATAATAATTCATTTTTATTTTAGTTTACCAAACAATTAATCCATGAAAGGTAGTTTTTTTAATGTAGTTTTTATTCTACTTTTTTATATATGACAGCAGAATGCATTACAATTCATATTACACATATAGAGCACAATTTTTCATACCTCTGATTGTATACAAAGTATATTCATACCATCTGTGACTTCATACATGTACTTAGGGTAACAATGTCCATTTAATTCCATTGTCTTTTCTACCCCCATTCCCCTTCCCATCCCCTCCCTCCTCTTTGCCCTATTTAGAATTTTTCTAATCCCACCATGCTCCTCCTCCCAAACCCACATTGAATCACCTTTCTTATATCAGAGAAAACATTTGGCACTTATTTGGGGGGATTGGCTTACTTCACTTAGCATTAAATTCTCCAACTCCATCCATTTACAAGCAAATGCCATGATTTTATTTTCTTTTATTGCTGAGTAAGATTCCATTGTTTATATATCCTACATTTTCTTTATCCATTCATCTACCTAAGGGCAACAAGGTAGGTTCCACGGTTTAGTTATTGTGAATTGTGCTGCTATAAACATTGATATGACTGTGTCCCTGTAGTATGCTGTTTTTAAGTCCTTTGTGTATAGAATGAGGAATGAAATAGCTAAGTAAAATGGTGATTGCATTCCCAGTTTTCTAAGGAAGCTCCATACTGCTTTCTAGATTGGCTGTATCAATTTGCAGATCTACTAGCAATATATGAGTGTGCCTTTATTCCCCCACATTCTCACCAACACTTATTGTTATTTGTATTCTGAAAACCTGCCACTCTGACTAGAATGAGAAGAAATCTTGTAGTAGTCTTAATTTGCATTTCTCTGATTGCTAGAGATGTTGAACATTTTTTTCATATATTTGTTGATTGGTTGTATATCATCTTCTGAGAAGTGTCTGTTCAGATTCTTGTACCATTTATTGATTGGGTTATTTGTGTGTGTGTGTGTGTGTGTGTGTGTGTGTGTGTGTGTTTAGCTTTTTGAGTTGTTTGTATACCCTAGAGTTTAGTGCTCTATCTGATGTGAGAGTGGTGAAAATTTTCTCCCAAGATGTAGGCTCTTTATTCAGCTCACTGACTTTTTCTTTTGCTGAGAACAAGCTTTTTAGTTTGAATCCACCCATTTACTTATTCTTGATTTTAGTTCTTGTGCTATAGGAATCTTATTAAGGAAGTTGGAGCCTAATCTGAAATGATGGAGATTTGGGCCTAATTTTTTTTCTATTGGACACAGAATCTCTGGTTTAATTGCTAAGTCCTTGATCCACTTTGAGCTGAGTTTTGTGCATGGTGAGAGATAGGGGTTTAACTTCATTGTGTTGCATATGGATTCCCACTTTTCCCAGCACCATTTAATGAAAAGGCCATCTTTTCTTCAATGTGTATTTTTAGTGCCTTTGTCAAATATAAAATAACTGTTATTATGGGGGTTAGTCGCCATGTCCTCTATTCTGTACCATTGACCTACCAGTCTATTTTGGAGCAAATACCATGCTGTCTTTTTTTTTATTGTTGGTTGTTCAAAACATTACATAGTTCTTGATATATCATATTTCACACTTTGATTCAAGTGGGTTATGAACTCCCATTTTTACCCCGTATACAGATTGCAGAATCACATCAGTTACACTTCCACTGATTTACATATTGACATACACATGTCTGTTGTATTCTGCTGCCTTTCCTATCCTCTACTATCCCCCCTCCCCTCCCCTCCCCTCCCCTCTTCTCTCTCTAGCCCCTCTACTGTAATTCATTTCTCCCCCTTGTATTATTTTTCCCTTTCCCCTCACTTCCTCTTGTATGTAATTTTGTATAACCCTGAGGGCCTCCTTCCATTTCCAAGCAATTTCCCTTCTCTCTCCCTTTCCCGCCCACCTCTCATCCCTGTTTAATGTTAGTCATCTTTTCATGCTCTTCTTCCCTACTCTGTTCTTAGTTACTCTCCTTATATCAAAGAAGACATTTGGCATTTGTTTTTTAGGGATTGGCTAGCTTCACTTAGCATAATCTGCTCTAATGCCATCCATTTCCCTCCAAATTCTATAATTTTGTCATTTTTTAATTCAGAGTAATACTCCATTGTGTATAAATGCCACTTTTTTTTATCCATTCGTCTATTGAAGGGCATCTAGGTTGCTTCCACAGTCTTGCTATTGTGAATTGTACTGCTATGAACATCGATGTAGCAGTGTCCCTGTAGCATGCTGTTTTTAGGTCTTTAGGGAATAGACCCAGAAGGGGAATAGCTGGGTCAAATGGTGGTTCCATTCCCAGCTTTCCAAGAAATCTCCATACTACTTTCCAAATTGGCTGCACCAATTTGCAGTCCCACCAACAATGTACAAGTGTACCCTTTCCCCCAAATCCTCGCCAGCACTTGTTGTTGTTTGACTTCATAATGGCTGCCAATCTTACTGGAGTGAGATGATATCTTAGGGTGGTTTTGATTTGCATTTCTCTGACTGCTAGAGATGGTGAGCATTTTTTCATGTACTTGTTGATTGATTGTATGTTCTCCTCTGAGAAGTGTCTGTTTAGGTCCTTGGCCCATTTGTTGATTGGGTTATTTGTTATCTTATTTTCTAATTTTTTATATACTCTTTATATATTCTTTTTATATGTTCTTTATATACTCTGGATATTAGGACTCTATCTGAAGTGTGAGGAGTAAAGATTTGTTCCCATGATGTAGGCAACCTATTTACCTCTCTTATTGTTTCTTTTGCTGAGAAAAAACTTTTTAGTTTGAGCAAGTCCCATTTGATGATTCTAGATATTAACTCTTGTGCTATGGGTGTCCTATTAAGGAATTTGGAGCCCGACCCCACAGTATGTAGGTTGTAGCCAACTTTTTCTTCTATCAGATGCCTTGTCTCTGATTTGATATCAAGCTCCTTGATCCATTTTGAGTTAACTTTTGTGCATGGCAAGAGAAAGGGATTCAGTTTCATTTTGTTGCATATGGATTTCCAGTTTTCCCAGCACCATTTATTGAAGATGCTATCCTTCCTCCATTGCATGCTTTTAGCCCCTTTATCAAATATAAGAAAGTTGTAGTTTTGTGGGTTGGTTTCTGTGTCCTCTATTCTGTACCATTGGTCCACCCGCCTGTTTTGGTACCAATACCATGCTGTTTTTGTTACTATTGCTCTGTAGTATAGTTTGAAGTCTGGTATTGCTATACCACCTGATTCACACTTCCTGCTTAGCATTGTTTTTGCTATTCTGGGTCTTTTATTTTTCCATATGAATTTCATGATTGCTTTCTCTATTTCTACAAGAAATGTCATTGGGATTTTGATTGGCATTGCATTAAACCTATAGAGAACTTTTGGTAATATCGCCATTTTGATGATTTTAGTTCTGCCTATCCATGAACAGGGTATATTTTTCCATCTTCTAAGATCTTCTTCAATTTCTCTCTTTAGGGTTCTGTAGTTTTCATTGTATAAGTCTTTTACCTCTTTTGTTAGGTTGATTCCCAAGTATTCTATTATTTTTGAGGATATTGTGAATGGAGTGGTTGTCCTCATTTCCATTTCAGAGGGTTTGTCGCTGATATACAGGAATGCCTTTGATTTATGCGTGTTGATTTTATATCCTGCCACTTTGCTGAATTCATTTATTAGTTCTAGTAGTTTCTTTGTAGACCCTTTTGGGTCTGCTAGGTATAGAATCATGTCATCTGCAAATAGTGATAATTTAAGTTCTTCTTTTCCTATTTTTATGCCTTTAATTTCTTTCATCTGTCTAATTGCTCTGGCCAGTGTTTCGAGAACTATGTTGAACAGAAGTGGTGATAGGGGGCATCCCTGTCTTGTTCCAGATTTTAGAGGGAATGCCTTCAATTTTTCTCCATTCAGAATGATGCTAGCCTGGGGCTTAGCGTAGATAGCTTTTACAATGTTGAGGTATGTTCCTGTTATCCCTATTTTTTCGAGAGTTTTGAACATAAAGGGATGCTGTACTTTGTTGAATGCTTTTTCCGCATCTATCGAGATGATCTTATGGTTCTTATTTTTAAGTCTATTGATGTGGTGAATAACATTTATTGATTTCCGTATATTGAACCAGCCTTGCATCCCAGGGATGAATCCTACTTGATCATGGTGTACAATCTGGCAGCTAAGACCATTGGTGTCGCTGCTGGTGGTAATAGGAGTTGGGGGTCGAGGATCCCCTCTACTTCCCTCAGCCCCTACAGTCACAACCACTCTGCTGGCGGTAGGAGGAGTTGGGGGTCTGGAGTGTCCTCTGATTCCCTCCGCCCCTACCGTCACACCCTCTCAGTTCGCGGTTGGGGGAGTTGTGGGTGGGGAGTCTTCTCTGCTTCCCTCTGCCCCTACAGTCACGCCCACATCACTGGCAGTAGGGGAAGTTGGGGGTCGAGAGTCCTTTGGCCCTTACGGTCATGCCCATGGAGAGATTTTGAAGTTTCCCGGTTGTTTGTAATTGATGTGGGTGGGAGTCACACACCTGCTAAAGTAGATTCCGCTGGGAAGGAATCTCTTTGGCCGAACTTTGGTGACTTCCCCTCTCTGCTATGGTGGGCCCCTCGCTCCATGCCGGAGTGTCCGAAGGGAGGGGTGGAACTGGCTTGTCTCTGGTCTGACACAATCTCTTGTTTTAGTTCCCAGTTCGCTATTTCGTAAAGGGTTGGTTAGATTCCCTTCACGCTGTCTGGGGCGGGGGAGCCGTTCGCCGGGTGGGCAGGGCTGTTAGTAGAGCCGGGAGGGCACAGGCTGTCTGCTGGGCCAGGCGGGGACACTTCTCGCTGCGCCGGGCCGCCGGGGGCTGACTGTAGAGCCGGGCAGCTGCGGCCGCGTGGCTAAGATCCGGGTGGGCAGGCAGGGTGGCCCTTCGCTGAGCAAGAGCAGGGCCTCCGGGGAGGGCCGGGATGGCGGGTGCCGTCTGCCGGTTCGTGCGGCCCGCGCCGCTCTGGGCTGCCGGCCGCTTGCAGAAGTGGCTGGTGGCCGCGGGATTGGATCTCTGCACCCGCCGGGGGGCCGCCTGTAGAGCCGGGCAGCTGCGGCCGCGTGGCTAAGAGCCTGGCAGGCAGGGTGGCCGTTCGCAGAGCGAGAGCAGGGCCTCCTGGGAGAGCCGGGTCGGCGGGATGGCGGGTGCCATCTGCGGGTTCGGGCGGGCCGCGCCACTCTGGGCCGCCACCCGCTTGCAGAAGCGGCTGGTGGCTGCGGGACTGGACCTCTGCACCCGTGTGGCCGGCCAAGATCCACTTGTCTGGAACAAACTGACACTTCTAATAAACCTACCAATTCCCAGCAGGTCCCCTCTTAACGGAATTTTGCTAGAAGTTCCTCAGTAGGTAGACTGCAGCTGTTCCAATGGGTCTTTCTGATCCCATTAATGTGGAGACATTGGAATCACTGCTTCCTCACCGGCGGCCATCTTGGATCCCCCACCATGCTGTCTTTGATACTATTGCTCTGTAGTATAGTTTAAGATCTAGTGTAGTGATGCCACCTGCTTCATTCTTCTTGCTCACAATTGATTTAGCTATTCTGGATCTCTTATTTTTTCAGATTAATTTCATGATTGCTTTTTCTATTTCTATGAGGAATGCCATTGGAATTTTGATTGAAATTGCATTAAGTCTGTATAGTGCTTTTGGTAGTATGGCATTTTGACAATATTAATTCTACCTATCCAAGAGCAAGGTAGATCTTTCCATCTTCTAAGGTATTCTTTGATTTCTTTCTTTAGCATTCTGTAGTTTTCATTGTAGAGGTCTTTCACCTCTTTCATTAGGTTGATTGCCAAGTCTTGGGATGTTTGTTTGTTTGTTTGTTTGTTTTTGTTTGTTAGTTTTTATGGCTATTTTTTAGTCTTTACTCCAGATAATTTGGAAGTACTAGTATAGAATATCAGTCCCTTTAAAAAATCTTGTTCTATAAGCATTCCATGAATGATTATTTTGAGAAATGTATTACTAGGTTTCGCTGATAAATTATAAGTGCATATTCAAGTGTTATAGTCTATTAAAATTAAAGTTTTCTTTTCGGTTTTCTTAACACATTATTTTTCAAGTCTTTGGGAGTACAGAATTATTTTCATATATTATTAATTAAATCCTGATGAAGCTAGATGCAGTGGTATACGCCTGTAATCACAGCAACTGAAGGTGGGGAGGCACCAGCAGGGCAGGAGCATCCCAAGTTCAAAGCCAGCCTCAGCAATTTCGCTAGGCCCTGTCACAAAATAATAAATAAATAAATAAATAAATAAATAAATAAATAAATAGTGCTGAGAATATGACTCAGTAGTTATGTGCCCCTGGGTTCAATCCATAGTGCCCCATGCCCCAAAAAAACTATCCTGGTGGTAGAATGTTCCCAAAACACACTTTAAATTACATGATTTGAGAGTTATGAGGAATTGTTCAAATTTCTGAAAGTTTTATGATTATATTTAAACATTCACTCTTTCAAATTTATTTTTATTAAATTTATCACACCTCTTTTCTAAAAGTGGTGATGCATAAACATAAGATGTACCTCTTAACAAAACTTCAAGAACACAATATAGTATTGTGAACTGCACCTTATTATACAGAATCCTCATAGTTTATTTATCTTGTGTAACTGGAATTTTACACTCTATGAACATCAATTCCCCTTTCTCCCACCCATTGGTAACCACCATTCTACTCTGTTTCTATTAATTTGATTTTTTGTTAATTCATAAATGAATTCTGAAATATTTATCCTTCTGTAAATGGCTTATTTCATTTAGCAAAATACCTCCTGGCTCATCTGTATTCAGCAGGATTGCCTCTTTGTTAAGAATAAATAATAATCCATTAAATGTAAATGATATAATATCCATCCATGTTTGGGTAATATCTATGACTTGGTTTGTGACTAATGCCACAGTGAATCTAGGATACAGCTATCACTTCAATATCTGGATTTCAACTATTTTAGATATGTACCCCCGAGGTAGGATTGTTGGGTGATACTGTTGTGCCATTTCTACTTTTTTTTTGGAGGAACTTCTATTCTATTCTAGTGATATTTTCCATTCCTGCCAACAGTGTACAAGAGTTTAAATTTCTCCACATTTTCCCCAATATCTCTTATTTTTGTGCATACGATAGCCATCTTAGCATCTGTGGAGTGATATCTCACTGGGGTTCTACGTAAGACCTGAAACTGTAAAACTGCTAGAAAAAAATCACGGGGATAAATCACTACATGGATTTTATGACATGGATTTTGGCAGAAATTTCTTTCTTGAATATGACACCAAAGGTATGAGCAACAGAAGCAAAAATAGACAAGTGGGACTACATTTAATGAAAAGGATTTTGCAGAGCAAAAGGAAAAAAACAACAGAGACAAAATTCAAATTATAAAATGGGAGAAAATATTTACAAGTCATCAGATAAAGGGTAAATGTCCAAAATATATAAGGAACTTCTGCAACTCAGCAGCAACAACAACAACAAAAATGGCCAAGAGTTATATGAAAATGTGTTCAAAAATCACTAATCATCAAAAAAAATTACACTCAAATTCCTAAACATATTAAAATAAATTTTCAGTTGTCTATGAGAACTTAACTTTTAATAAACTAGTGTTTGTAATTATAATTTTGTATTACACAAATATATTTATTCTACTTTAAATAATTAAATTATATATCATCTATTTTAATTATATAAAATAAGGCAATTATTTAAAGTCATATTACATGGTGAATATGAATTGAGGTAATGGGTTTAAAGGATATTACAATAAAAATTAAAAATAGAAAATAGTTTATTGCATAAGTCTGAGTAGTAAATTTAATATTTAAGCTTTTCATAATAAAGTCCATAAGTATATTTTCCCATAATTATCTAAAATATTTTAAATTCAACTTTTACATGATTTTTTTTCTTTTCTCTTCTTTTTTTTTCCTTCATTGCTGGGATCAAACCCAGATGCTAAGACATGCTACACAGTACTCTAGCACTGAACTATACCTACAGCCTGAAAATCGTTTTTTAATTTGCTTAGAAAGAACCATTCAATATAGTTGCTACCAATTATTATTATGCCTCCTTGAAGGTGTAACATATGGAGAATTTTATTTGCATGATATTTTCATCTATATGTTCCTGGGAATATATTGATAAGAAATTATTTCAGCATCTACTTTTTAAACTGATTATATATAAAGTTAAGGAAGAAGAAACACACTCATCAGCATAACATAATCTTTCCTAATTTCAGAACTATCCAAAATGTCAATCTGGTAGAAAGTTTTTCTACCCTCACAGTTCTCACCTCCTTTGGAAAATAAACATTAAAATAAGGATGACATATCATGTTGGAAAATTGCCAAACATGATTAATTAACAATGTTGCACATTAGATAAATGAAAATAATACTTTTCTCTGATCCACTAACTCAATAAAATTTTCCCCACCTCTTGTTTTTGTATTAAAAGTGAAAATGCTATCATATAGAGAGATTTTACTTCCCTTTTTATTTACTTCATATGGAAAAGGCTATAGAAATGTGAATGAAATTCACTTTAAGCATAAAATGTTATGTCTATAAAATATTCTGTGATTATTTCTAAACTTTATGGTTTACTAAAATCAGGTTGCCTATTTCTATATACTATTTCAAGTTTAGAAGCACTAAACTTTATCTGAATGAGCCAAATCATTCTGTTCAAATTTTAGAGTTGCAAGAAATATTTCAGGAATTTGAGATTCCAAACAATGTCAACATTGATAAACTTGGTTAATTGCGTTTTCTCATTTATTTTGCAGGCAAATGCCTTCAACATTAAGACAAAACAGTTTTTCATAGAAATTACATATAAAATGCAGGAACATATGACCGAAGTTGTGTCTGACAAATTAGCTTCAATTTATGGCTACATAGACAAGAAACAAGTTTCCCAAAGGAAGCAATACAGAAATATTACAGGTGTGATCTTTAAACATATGCAAATGCGGTACAAGTAATACATTAGAAATACAGACTTTTATAACAAACAACTCAAATTTAGGATGCAGGAATCTGAAGGAACAGAAGCTCTTTTCTTTGGTGTTATGTAGGGACCTGGACTCCTGTACTATCTACCTTCAGGTCCTTTTAGTCCTCCCCATTCAGTATGCAGGTAAAGGAAAGCAAACTTTGCCCATGGCTTCCTGTTAATTCAGCAAGCAAGAAGTCCAGGAAATGCATTAATAATGTAAAAATAATAAAGTATAACAATAGATAGAATTAATGAATAAGATCATGAAGATATCATACCAGTTACTAATATTTGACTTTCCTTTTTGGCAGTCCTGACATAGAGGTCAAATTAGATAATGGATATAAAATGTGGTACAAATTATCATATATTATGTGTTATTTGTACAGTAAAATTCTCAATATTATCAGTATTTATCATTGTTATACTAAAAGGCTTAAATATGCTCTCATTTGAGCACCATATATTAAAAGTAAAATTATTTTCATATAATGTATATCACAGATTGCATAAGAGAATGTGTTTGAGGGTTTTGTTTCATTTGCATTTCTCATATTTGTGAATTGCTAGGCTCTGAAATGAAGTTAACTTAATAGTAACTATTGTTTCAATAGAGAAGAATCACTAGAAGCATCTTTATATTGCCTCTATGTCAATTTACTCCTATCCTAAATAAATCACAAAGAAAATAAACATGAAATTCATGTGGGTGTTTTGGTCTTATTGTTTTAATGGTAAGAACTTAGCTTACTCTTTGAGCTACTTTAGCAATTACATATATTTCACTAAAATAATGTTTTCAAGGGCACTCTCTGTTTCTGAACTTACAATACATCCAACTCTTCTGGAAAGAAAATCTAGCACATGGGGGTCCTGGGTCAGGATTCTGGAAGGTTTTTCAATTTTCAATTATCAACAGTAGAAGTTCCCCCAAGAATTTTGCTGCTGAGCTGAGAGTCATGACAGGTAAAAGATAGCACAACGGAGAAAAATGACTTTAGCGTTATGACCAAAAAGCAATATCACGTTTTACTAACAAGTAAACGAAAGCCCAGAAGAGTCATACAGAAGCTTAGATGCATAACCCTGGGACTGAGTTGAGTTTGAATTTAGAACAGGGAATACATAAAGAGAGTGATTTGAAGTCATTTTGGGTTTACATTCCTTTTGTTTTCTTCAATTTAATAGCAGCATTTACCAACTGTTTTATAAGTATTTTAACCTCAAGCTTATAAGTATTTTAACCTCAAGCAAAGAGAAATGTGTAAGACAGAAAAAGAGAAACCCAAGCCAATGAGTACGTTCCAAACATCTATAGTATTAACTTATGAGGTTTTAGGGAAAGAAATCTTCCAGGGAAAACACAAAACTTCTGTATCTGAAGAAAATATTTTCCTCTTGTGATTTTTTCTTCTATTTCATCTCTTATCTTACTCTTTCTGGTCTCCTTAGAGTTCTGAAAACTACCTATCAGCAACAGATACAACATTTAGCCACAATGTTGCAAACTTTGTTGCAAAAGAAAGTAGACATTCAACTTTGTGGCTTTAACACCTACATGTGTCCTCAAGAAATATGAGTTGCTTGGACAGGAACAGATTAAAGTAAGCATATGCTTTCCTCAACAGCCCTGCCCAGGAAGTCTGGTTCTGCTGCTAAAATAAGACTGCCATTTAGAGCAGGTGGATTCTGCTATTGTTTTTATTCTCCTTCCTTCCTCAACACCTTTCAGGAATAAGAAATTAGTAAGACCAATTTACCTTCCCTAGGCAGGTGTCTCAGTTCTTGTTTGAAGATCCTTGAGCAAGTAAGACAAAAAGTTTCAGGTTATTTCTTAGAGAAAAACTTCCTTATTTCCATCCATCTTTAAAGAACTGAAATAATCAATTAAAATAATAAGCCACTACTAATATATAAATTAGAAAGAAGCTCTTCCAAGATAGATCACATCATTCAAAGCTATTCTTGTTTTTAGAACACACTTGCTTATTCTTCCTCAAGAAAGGTGTAGTGATGTATGTAAATGACTAGGTAGATAAGTTATATTTTCTGTGTAGTATTTGCAGTGGCTCCTTTAATGACAGTGTGGCTTTTCCAGTCACATGGCTACATACAATTACACTAACTGCAGATGTCCTGTGTTAGACTGAAGCCCAAGACCACATAAAATAATAAACTGGTGGTTTATCTTTATCCCTATTCACCTTCCTGTCAAGACTTCTCTTTTCCTATCATTCATTCCTGAACAACCCTCTATTCCTTTATTAACTCATAATATTAAGTAACTACCTGAAAGTAAGGCTAAACCTAATTCCCACCCATGTGATAGATGATAGTCTTATGGTTTCAACATCTCTCGCAAGCTATTCCCTGGGCACTCGACAGAATGTAAGAAAATACTCTTTAAGACTGAAAGGTATATCTTTCAAATTAAAGTATAAAAGAAACAGTTCCAGTGTCAAGTTCTATGTGAGAGGGAAAAATTGGGGCACAAAAAAATTTCAGTAGGCAGAAAATCAAGCTACCTTTATCATCTGTTCATAAGTTAAATCCTAATTATAGTTAGGTCTGTGTCCAAACATGGTAATTATATATTGCAAAATGCTAAAATTCATAATATATAATATCTAAATGATGAGCACCAAAGAAACTAGGTAGCTTGATGGAAAATTATTTTCCTGACTAGGAAAGTGAATTTATATTCTGGTAACACAAATCCTGTACAACTTTGGTTAGGAAGAGGACATTCGGAAGAATCAAAAACTAACATAAGATGACTAGGTCCATGAGCTAGTGTTAGAAGGAAATGATACCAGAAAAATGGATTATGTTAGTGAAGTCTAGAAAGTCAAATTGTTTACACAGCATTCTGAAAGTGGGGAGCAGAGATTTACAAAACTGAAAAGACTTAACATGGGGTCATTATGAGATCATATGCAGTAGACCTTTCTGAATATCTGAAGTACCAATCAGGAACGATAGTCTGAGGAAACATACGTGGAAATCTGCTGGAGGAAGAGGCATGGGGCTTACTCATAAGAAATATGAAGCAAATAGGAAGAAATCTGGATAGAACCAATACATTCTGAATTCCCACTTATGTTCACACAATAGTAAGAAAACATATTTACCTTTAGGTTTTAATAATAAACCAATCAAAATATGTTTAAAAACAGTTTTTATATATTAGAGAAGTAAATTGAAAAAAAAAAAAAGGGGGGATCCTTAACAGAAGGGCACGAGTGAAGTAAGACCTAGAGTCACACTAACTTTCTCTTAATCAGTCACCAGTTTTTAGGTTTTTTTCCCCATATATTTATATATAACATCTCTTCTCTTCATTTTGTTTTTAAGCTACCTGTATCTTTATGTTTTGCATGTTGTAGATGGCATATGTTTGCATATTTCTTCTCTATATCAGCTATTGTCTGCCTAATGTTTGAGGTGTGATCATTTGTATTATAAGGCTTAAATTTAACATCTTGATATTTATTTGTATATTTTTAATATTTTATCATTGCTGTCTTATTTTCATATTTTTCTGACTCCTTTGAGATTATCTGAATAATTATATTCATTTGATTACATTAGAATAATATTCATTGTATTACAGTTTTAGTGGTTAATTTACAATATGCAACTTTAACTTACTATAATATACTTCAAGTAATATTACACTGAGTATAAAACTATTACAATGAAATGTTTTCATTTTTTTGCACTATGGCTCTCATCTGTTTTCTTCTACATGTGTGAATAAATACAATACATTGCTATTATTTTCCTTTATCTTTTCTTTGATTGATATTCGATTTCTATAAGCTGGATAAAAAACTTCAGGATGACATCTCTAATTAATAAGCAAGTGCCACAGACCAGTAACCATTTCTTCAGATCCAAGCTTCACTCAAGCAATTAATTTACAAAGTGTTATAATTTTTTTTAAATATGTTTTAATATTCTTCACATCTTTACTGACATTTTGTTTTTTCTTTTTCTTTTGTGTAAATCTCAGTTTTCAGTTAATATCATTTCCTTATACCTGAAGAACTTTTAATAATTCCTATCACAGTGCTATTGATGATGACCTGTCTCAGCTTTTATATGCATGAAAAGTTGTTTTTCTTTCTTTTTCCATTCTTTTTTGGAATGATATCTTTTCTAGGCATAATATTCTAAAATGACAGACTTTTTCTCCATATATTTTAAAGATTTTTCTCCTGACTTGCATAGGTTATAATGAGAAAAGGACTGTCATTTTTATTCTGGTTCCACAGTTCACAATGTGTCTTTTTTTCTCTGACTACTTTTAACTTGTCACTTTATTAGCTGTTTAAACAATACAATATGATGTGTATAATTGTGTTTTTTCTTCATGATTTTTGAGTTTGTAGTGTGTTGAGCTTCTTAAATTTGGGGGTTTATAATTTTGATCAAGTTTGAAGGAATTTTGAACACTATTTCTTTCAATATTTTCCTGTCCTTCCCAGTCTCCTCACTGCTTTCCTGTGATACTAATTACATGTATATTAAACTGCTTTATGTCATTTCTCATGAATACACTGTTCCTATATTCCTTTTTTTGTTTCATTTTTTATAGTCTCTTAATATGTGCAGTTCACTAACACACCTCTCTCTGTGTCTCTCTAGAGTCTCAGCTGCACTTTTCACAACCAGAATTGATCATCTCTAGAAGTTTGATTTGCATCTTTTTATCTGTCACACTCAACATTTCCTCATTTTGGAGAAAAGTGTGTATTATTGACATATATTTAGCTTTCATGTCTACTTATTCTAAATTATTTCTGGGCCAATTTATGTGATTTATTTCTCTCCTAGCATGTGTCATATTTTTTTAAAGAGAGAGAGAGAATTTTTAATATTTATTTTTCAGTTTTCAGTGGACACAACATCTTTATTTTATTTTTTTTTAATGTGGTGCTGAGGATCGAACCCAGCGCCCCACGCATGCCAGACGAGCGTGTTACTGCTTGAGCCACATCCCCAGCCCCATGTGTCATATTTTGTTCCTTCCCTAAATATCTATAATTTTGTATGGGTGCCAGGCAATATGAATTTTACATTGTGGCCTGTTAGCGTTTTTGCATTCCTTTAAACACTTCCACCGTTTGTTCTGGGGTATTTTGTTACTTAAAGGTAATTTGATTTTTTTCAATGCTTGCTTTTAAAGCATTATTAGACGAGCTTTCTGTAATCCAGGATTAATTCCAGCTCACTAAGGCAATTATCTTTCTAGATGCATTTAATATTTAACATCCTTGTTAGAACTTTCCACTATGCTGGTTGGAATACCAACACTTGTTACTTTGTTGAGATTATGGAGTGCCCCATCTGTCCTTTCTGGTGATTGTTCCCAGCTCTAGTAGAGCCTTGGAAATGAAGGAGCAAATTAAACTCAAAAGGGAAAAAAAAGCAACAATTAAGTAGAGAAATCATGGAAATATACACAGAAAATCACTGGAGAAATTAATAAAATTGTAAGTTTATCCTTTGAAAGGCTCAATAATATTAATAAATTTCTATCCAGATATAAGAGGAAAAAAGGGAAACATAAACTACCAGTGTTAGAAATTGAAGAGTAGATATTGAAAAACATGACTAGAAAGCAATAAGAACAAGTTTATGCCAATGCGTTTAAATTGGGCAGATTTCTTAAAAGATACACACTACCAAAATTTTTTCAATGCAAATAAATTCAACTTAATTTTAAAAAGGGAGAGGCAGTTGTGCTTTAAAATCCTTCCCCCAAAGAAAATTCCATAGTGAGACAGGCCCATCTCTGAATTCTTCCAATTATCTAAGTAACATTTAATACCTATTAAACACAAACTTCCATGACAATGGAATCAAAAGAAGCTTTCCCACCTAATTCTATGAATAATGCCATAACAAAACCAGAAGCATATTAAAGAAAACTACAAATATCTCTTGTGAACATGAATATAGACATTTTTATAAAATAATAACTTGAGTCCAAAAATTATAGAAGTAATAATACATTATAACTAATTGAAATTATCTGATTGCAATGTTTTATTTCATATTTGAAAAAATATAATTTGCCATATTCACAAAAAATAAAAATATTTATTAAATCTAATAGATACAAAAAAATTATTTTGTAAAAATTTGTTCAAGCCTGGCATGGTGGCACACTCCTATAATCTCTGCTGCTTGGAAGGCTGAGGCAGGAGGATCCGAATTCAAAGCCAGTCTCAGCAATTTAACAAGGCCCTAAGCAACTCAGTGAGACCCTGTCCCTAAATAAAATACATAAAGGGCTGGGGATGTGACTCAGTGGTTAAGCACCCCTGGGTTCAATCCCTGGTACAAAAAATACTCGGTATTGGGGCTGGGGATGTGGCTCAAGCGGTAGCGCGCTCGCCTGGCATGCGTGCCACCCGGGTTCGATCCTCAGCACCACATACCAACAAAGATGTTGTGTCCGCCGAGAACTAAAAAATAAATATTAAAAATTCTCTCTCTCTCTCTCTCCTCTCTAACTCTCTCCTCTCTCACTCTCTCTTTAAAAAAAAAAATACTCGGTATTCATTCACATTAAGAACAATCAGAAAACAGACAATGAATGAAATTTGATGAAGGCTGTGGAATAGTAGATTACAACCAACATGGTACACAATATGTAAAAGCTTGATTCCTTACTCTAATACCAGAAGCAAGAAAAACATTCATTATTTAAAATGTTCAAAATACTCACTTAAAATTTGCATGGGAGCTCATATTAGTGTACTAAGGTATGAAGAAGAAACAAATGCATAATATATATAGAAAATTGGCCTCTAATTCTAAAAGAATAGTTTTCCTAGTAGAAAACTCTAATGAATTTACAAATAGTTACTAGAAATAACAAGTGAACTTATTACATATGAAGTTAATGTAAAAGAATAAAAATTGTTTTAATTTTGAAGAAGCAAGTAACTTGGAAGATCTATAATATCTGAAATAAAGACAATATGGGAGGGGAGAGATACAAAGTTAGGAAGGTCAGTAGAATGAATCAGTCATATAACCCTATGTACATATATGACTATGTGACTGGTGTGATTCTACATCATGTACAACCAGAACAATAAGAAGTTAAACTTCATTTATGTATGATGTGTCAAAATGCATTCTACTGTCATGAATAACTAATTGGAACAAATTTAAAAACTGAAAAAAGTAGAATACTCATGAGTGACTTATATTTGTATAAAACTAGGCATTTAATGTAAAAGAATGAAATCCAGTGTCCAAAAAAAACATACAATATATCCAGACTTCTTGATTTTCCACAAAGTCAAGAAGACAATAATATAAGGAAAAGAAAATATTGGGTAAACAATGTAAATTTTTAAAAATTCTCTAACCTTTACATATATTATCTAACATAGTGTTTAAACAAGTTATAAAGTTATTAAACCTCTGAGAGAAAGTAGAAAAAAGTACTTACTTATGTTTCTATGATAAAAAAGTGTAAAATCCACAAAAGAAAACATCTGTTCAATACACCTAAAATTCTCAAATAAGAAAAGTCAAATGAGACATGACAAGTTAAGTGTAATGTGGCAACCTGGATGGGATTTTGGAAGAGAATAATAATATTCAGTAATAATTAAGAAAATATATCAAATTACTGTAAGAAATAGCTTAATGAGATTTATTTATTATGATAAATATAGTAGTAGTATAACTGAAACAATAGAGAACCTGGATTCTGAGTATTCAGGGACTTTCTTTACTTTTTTTAACATTTCTGAAAATACAATATTATTTCAAAACAAAACTTTATTAAAAATAAAAGTTATCACATGACCATCCCTTTCACTCCCAGTCATTTACTCAAGAGAATTAAAAGTTCATATTTATTGGAAGCCTGCTATATAAATAGTCATAGCATTTTTATTTCTAATACCCAAATGCTGAAATAAATTAAATATTCACCTTCCTTAATCCAGTTTTTGCTTTCTAACAGACTGAGACTGTGTGACTTATAAAGAACAGAATTATTTCTTACAGTTTTGGAGGGTGGAGAGTCCAAGGTTGAAGGGCCCATATCTCTTGAAGGTCTTCTTTCTGTGTTATTCCATGAAAGAGGGTAGATGAGCAATAGACTATACATGAGACAGAAAAGGGGCTTGAACTCATCTATTTATCTTATCAAGACACTACTCCCCAGACAGCTAGCCCATTGTCATGAAAATACAGTAATCATCCATAGGACTCTCTTGACCTACTCACTTCTTTAAGTTTCACCTTTCAACACAGTTGCTTTGGGGATTAAGTTTTCAATATATGAACTTTGGGGGAACACATTCAAACCATGGCACCATGAAGCAGTGAATTATAAAAATACTGTATTATAAGTATACAACGAAATATTACTTAGCAATTCAAAGGAATTGAAACACTGGTGCAGACCATAAGAAGGACAAAACTGAAAACAAACATAGTATATGAAAGAGGCAACACTCTTGAGTTTGTTACTTAGTTCTTTTTGTGCTGCTATTAAAAAATATATATATATACCCAAGAGTGAGTAATTTATAATGAGTAAAATTCTTATTTCTCACATATCTGGAAGCTGGAAAATGCAAGAACAAGGCTGGCCTCTTATGCATCTTTTTGTGATGTGTCCTCCCTTGGTAGAAAGGAGAAGGGTAAGTGCACAAAATACTACAGAAAGCCTGTTTCATAAGTGCCTCCATTCTTTTTACTAATTACCTCTTAATGGCCCAATGTCTTAGTATGACATTGGAAACAACTGAATTTTAGAAGGGACACAACCAAACCATGGATCTCCTTTAAAATGTAGTATATGTTCCATAATTCCATTATGAAAAATTCTGGAAATTCAAAGTACTATAGTTATATAAAGCAAATCACAGTTTAAATTGAATAAGGGATGAGAGACTATGAGATGATGCAAATGTTTATTACCTTAATGGTAGTTATTGTTTTATGGGTGGCTACATATGTAAAAACTCATCAAACTGTACACTTAATATGTGAACAGTTTATTTATTATACATTAAACTTCCATAAAGCTGTTAACAATAGAAGAGGCAATAAGTATTCAATACTTTCTCCTCATATATTTTCATTCTTTCATTTTGTTGTTGAAGTAAACTGAAATACAACCCCAAAAGATATCAAATCCTAAATCCTAATTTGGAAAAAAATGTCTTTGAAGATGTGAGTTAAATATCTTGAGATGGAAAGATTATGCTCAATTATCCTAGTGGGCCCTAAATGCAACCACATGGATCCACGTATGAGAGGCAGAGGGAGGCTCGACCTAGAACAGAAAGAAACAATGGGAATACTGGAGACAGATTCTGGAGTAAATAAGGCACAGTCAAGGACACCATCAGATACCAGAAGCTAAAAGGGACAAGAAGAGCTTTCTCCAGTAGAGGCTCCTAGGGAGAGCAGTCCTGACAACAACTTGATGCAGTCCAGTGAAGCCAATTTAAGACATCCAGTCCCCAGAAATGTGGAAGAATTATTTTCTGCTATTCTAGCAGTCCAATCTGTGATAATTTGTTACATCAGTCACCGGACAATAATACAGCTATCTTCCAACTCCCAATGATTCAAATGCCCATTCTAAAGGAAAAACCGTTTATTTTAGTTTATTTCTGGTTTTTGTTTTGTTAGGTTCTGTTTTTAATCCCTGCCTAATCCTCTTTTCTGAATTTCAACTGTTAAATTCAGTTGCAAATTTGAGACTTCCCTTTAGAATATCTCCATATTTTCAAAGTTAAAAATCTCCCCACAGTTGCTCCCCCTAAAGTCTTTCCACTTCCATCAATACCAAATTCATCCCTTCAATTACTTAAGCCAATATTTTTATTGTTATCCTAAATTCTGTTTTCTCCTCACCACTGAAATTCAGTATGTAAAATGCACATGAGCACAGCCTTCAAAATACATCCAGATTCTGATTGCCCATCCAGAATCTGATTGCCCATTCACTGTCTCCACCATGACTATGAATTTCATTCAATTCACAATTATATCTCACTGGGATTACTGAAATATCCTACATCTCTCCCACCTTCTATCCTCTTGCTCTTCTTTAGTAACTCAAGAAGAAGAATAAAAGGTACCCTTTTCAAATGTGAATAAGATCGCATCACTCATCTTAATATCATGCAATGATTCCCCCATTTGGTTCAGAGTAAAGGCAACATCTTTCCTACCTAGAAAACTCTAGTTGGTCTGGGCCTCCAATTACTTGTCTAACCCCTTTCACTATTTTCTCTGTCACTCAACATTTTCCACCTACACTGGCCTCCTAGCTGACCTCACATACCCTCCTTCAGGGTCTTTGCTTTGACTGTTCCCTGTAAGTCTCATTTTTCTCTCTTTACTGCATAGTCCCTACATAGAGTTGGTCCCTACATACATACTTGGTATTCAATAAAGGTGGAGAGAGGGATCTCAAGGAAATTGAAGAATTGAAGGGAGATCAGTGTAGTAAAGGGACCAGGAGGAGGGAGGACAGGAGGGAAAGTGGCAATACTGGACAATGAAACTGACCAAATTGTATTGTCATATTGTGTACACATATAAATATGTAACAATGAATTCAAACTTTATTTATAACTACAGGCACCAATAAAAATAGGAAAAAATATTTATTAAATGAGTGATTAATGATGGTTACCTTGACATACACCTGAGTTTCTTAACCTCAATAAGCCACTAATAAAATTTTAAAGAAATGAGACTTCTCTACCAGTTGCCTTTGAGGACTTACTGCTTTAAGGCTCTTCTACCTCAGTGACTGTTCCCATTAGCACACTGATTAACCCCATTAACACTCCATCCATCCTTTTGCCCAAATTGTATTTCTCTTTTCTCAAACTTATAAAGACAATTACAGTAAATAGCTCTCTCCATTTACATCAACAATTTTACGCACAGATCAGACAGTATTGAATAAAGTACCTTCTCAATATTTAAGATTTCCAAATATTTTAGAACAGACTCATTGTATTTAAAACTAGAAGCAAAAATCTTCTAAATGACATGGTTATCAATTTGAGGGCTTTCTCCTAAGAATAAGAATTGTAAAAGATGATAAACTTGGCTCAGTGTCCTAGGCTGAATCGTATATACCAAAACTCACTGTCCTTCCTGGAATCTGAGAATGTGATTTGAAAAGAGGAAGATTGCAGATGAAATTGATTCAGTTAACATGAGGTCATACTGGAGTAGGGTGGGCCCTTAATCCAATATCACTACTATCCTCTCAAAAGAGTAAAAAGAGACAATGGATACACACAAGGAAGACAGTCATGTGAAGATACAGGCAGACAGAGCTCAGAAGGACTCAGCTACAAGCAAGAGCCTGGTAAGGAAGTGCCTGCCATCACCCGTATCTAGGAGGAGGTAGGGAGGGCTGCTCCCCTCAAGACTTTGGAGATAGCATCTTCGCCAATACCTGCATTTGAACTTCTGGCTTCTAGAGCCTAAAAAAGAGTACATTTGTGTTGTTTAAGTCTCCTTGTTTGTGATACTGTGTTTGCACTTCATTTTTTCCCAGATTCCAATGCTCATAATAATTTATTAATGAGCAAGTTGACCTATGTTATGTTGTTAAGTTAATGAAAATCTGGTCTAATAAAATATTTTTGTACTTTGATGAGCACTTTTTCTGATGGCCTCCTTTTGTAAAGCTTGCTAAAAAGTCTGGAGCAATCCTTTGTACTAAATATTTTTGTTTTTATTTTTAATCCCTGAATCGCTATTTATCGTGTGCAATAGAACTTAGGTCTTTGGGTATTAAGAAGAACTTCATGTGAAAATATGAGAAGTGTTAGGTAGAGTATTTTGTATTTTCAGTCTATTTGTTATTTGTCATTTATATTTGCCTTAAGTATGCTTTTCTTTTATGCTGGGAATATAAAACAAATGCCATGGATTGAAGTATTATCTAGTAACAAATTACATTTTTCATATTAAAATTACCTTTACATTGTTTATGTGTATATGAGTGGGAGTTTTTGAAAATCACTTACTTACTTGATGGAAATAAATATATAAATGGCAAGAATATACTTATTTCTAGCAGCCAATGAATTTAAAATATGAAAGTATACTGAATTGTCAAAGAAATATCCAACCATTTAGTATTAGGGAGTACCAAAGGCATTCTTGACTTATCTGTGCAATGTTTTGTTAAATGCAGTACATCTGCTTAACCAGCTATGGTTAGATTTGAATAGCCATGGAAATATGAACATGCCATTTTAAGTAAGGAGTTATAATGTACTTACTGCTTTAGAAGACAAAGTCCATGTGTTAAACATTTAGTATTTAAAGGAGATTGATCGCTGTTTCCTAAAAGATAACTCTTGTGCTTTGTAAAAAGTGCAATAAGCCGGGCACTGTGGCACAGTGACTCAGGAGGCTGAGGCGGGAGGATCACGGGTTCAAAGCCAGCCTCAGCAAAAGTGCAACACTAAGCATCTCAGTGAGACCTGTCTCTAAATAAAATACAAATTAGGGCTGAGGATGTAGCTCAGTAGTCAAGTGCCCCTGAGTTCAATCACTGGTCGGTTCCCCACTCACCCCCGCCAAAAAAAGTGAATCTCTCTCCATTAAATAGTTCCTCTTTTGTGTCAAACAGACTCTGGGTTAATTCTTCTAGGATAGACATCATTTATATTTAAATAGGATCAAACTCAATAGTTTTATCTTTGGCAACAATAAAACATATGCCAAGCAAAAAATATGCAAGCAATGACAATAAAGTTCACAATTCTATGTAATTGTTTTACAATTTTGAAAATACATTCATATAAATTTGATTTCTAAAACAATAGGCTTCAATTGCATATGTATGTTTACTTCAATGTCATAGATTGTATGATTTAATTAATACATGGTTAGGTTCACCTTGAATCATAAGTTTATTTGATGGGATCCTCAGTGTTATAAACTTTTTCCATTTCAGACACTAAAAGAGAATTAACTATTTTTAAGAAGTTGGGATTCCTCCAAGGGATAGAAGTGTCTAGAACAAGCCCATTTTTATACATTAGGCTGTAGCCATTAATCTCCTACAAAGCCGACTTTAGCAGTTCTCATTAGATTTCTTCCCTACCCCATGGACATGATGATTTGCAAAGGTTAAATTGAATCACAAGCCCTAGCCCACAGAGTTTCATCAGATTCTGCTTCTTCACTGTCATAACAGTCTTTTTCCCAACTAATTAGGTCTCTGCTGTGCTTCCTATTTTTAATTCATGGATAATATCCAGCTTTGCCTTGGCAAGTTATATTTCTTTCCCTTGATCAATGCCACCCCTTATCCCTATAGGTACAGGTATTACCTCTGCTGACTGACCTAGTTGCTCCCTGGTTCTCTAACCTCCACATGTCAACTCCATGTCTGGAATTGAACATGATTTCACTATATGCTCTAGGTACCAGTGTGCACCTGTCGACCTGAACTTGCCTTACATGGGACATCATTCCCCAGTGTCTATTCACCAGGGCATGCAAGGATGTTCCATTATATGATCTGCAAGATGTTAAATGCAAAGCTATCCTTAGGGCTGACTACAAAGGGCTTTATCATGTTTAATTGTCAAATTTAAATTTCAAATTTAATTACATTTACATTACAACATAGATCACATATTACCCAGTGTATCAGAAACTTTCTCAGGGAAACAACTATGTAGTAATATTGTTTTCCCAGAAATACCTGTTATATGGATTACAAACACCCATATCAACAATATGTAGAAAGAACTAGTACATATAATCTGTCTTCAAGAGTATCTGAGGGAGTGAGGCTGTTAGGTGGATATACAAGTCTATGAAATAGTTAACCTCCTTAACCAAATATTGACAATAACCAATATATAATCCCATAAAGTTTTCAAGCAGATAAATACTGTGGCAAATTTTATGATTTGGGGAGTTTCCATAATACAGTTAAAATATTGGAACAGAGCAGAAATTTTTAGAAGGGAACATTGAATAACGTAGATCACGGGGGGAAAAATCGATGCTAACCTCTGTGAGCATGATCATCAAAGAGGGTTTAACAGAGAAACTTAGGGAAAGGGGTAACTATGCCTCTGTATTGCAAGTCTGAGGGAGTAATTTAATTTTGGGCTTCCTAAATATATTTGAGTCTATCAGTAGTTTCCTTGCCTCAATTAAAATTAGTTTAGCAGAAGGCATGTGGCAGAACCTACAAGTAGGATGAATCAGTGGACTTGGTTCTAAGAAGAGAGGTCTGGTGAGGGCAAAGGAAACCAGGGGACACTGACAAATTTTGTCATTAAATATAGGTGGATATAAAAAATGAAGCAAGTTCAAGGGTGAGAAGTAAAGGTCAGAGCAGGTTATAACAGTTGTTTTGGAATTGAGTTGAGTTTTAAATTGTATGGGCCTGTCAGGGAGAGACTAAATGAAAATTGGTATTTTGAGTATGGCACCCTGGAGAAAAGTGTGGATTAAAAGCAATGATGTCACTAATACAACAGAGAGGGTAAAGAGAGGATAGCTATGAGTGGGAAAGCTTACATAGAATTTAGGCTGAAAATTAGCCATTGATTTGGCAATTAAGAGGCCATTAATTGATCTTTACAAGTGCTATATCAATAATATGATGGGGATAGATAGTAGATTTCACTGAGCAATGGGAAGTGAAGAAATAAATTCAGTTAACTTTGTAAAGTGGCTTAACAATAAAAAGAAAGAAAAGAATTCTCTATCCTGTTGCCCTATAAAAGAGTTTACAGATTTTTTAACAAGTTATTTTTACACTTGGGAAACTCAAGATAATTGATTACATTTTTTAATAAGTTCAAAAGAAATACTAAAGACAACAGCTGTTGTTGGCGAGAAGATAAATTGGTACAACTTTTCTAGGAAGAATCTGTTAATATTTTTCAAGAATCAGAAATAAATTTATATTCTGTGTAGCAAAAATTTAATTTAGGACTATATAATAATAAATCATTATATTACATAACTTCTATGATTGTCTCTTAAACAAATAATCATGATAAAAGTAAATTAGCACAAGCATGCATGTACGATCATATTCTAAATGTTGATAAATTAGAAAGAAGTGAATAATCTCAATAATTTGGAGATTAAATAAATATATCTTCATATGCTGCAACATTATTAGGTCACTAAAAGGCTTCTTTGGGGACATAATGTGATACCATGGAATAAATTCTCAGTATATATGATTGTTTTTTAAAGTAGGACATTACATTATACTAAGGAAATAAACCAGGCACAGAAAGAAAATACTAAATGATCTGATCTAGGTGTGGACTCTAAAAACTGAAGTCATAAAAGCAAAGGATAAAATGGTAGTTGCCAGGGGCAAGGACATGGGTCAGGAGGGATTCTAAGATATTGGTCAAGGGGTGTCAAGATTCAGTATGACAGAAGGAATGCATACTGGTGATCTATTGCACAGACTGACTACAATTAATAATAATGTCTATTTCAAAATTTCAAGGAGAATAGATTTTATTCCCATGATGTCACTGTAGTAAATGATAAGTATCTGAGGCATTCAGTATGTTAATTAGCTTAATCTAATAATTCTATATTTTTCTGGGCCCAGGGACACACACCTGTAATCCCAGTGGCTAGGAAGGCTGAGACAGGAGGACTGCAAGTTCAAAGCCAGCCTCAGAAAAAGTGAGGGACTAAGCAACTCAGACCTTGTCTCTAAATAAAATACAAAATAGGGCTGGGGATGTGGCTCAATGGTCTAGTGCCCCTGAGTTCAATCCCCAGTACCCAAATAATAATAATTTCACATTTTGTTCTGTGTATGTGTGTGTGTACCTATAAATGTAAACATCACACTTTACGTGATAAACATGATTGTAATTTGTCAAGTAAAAATAAAAACAATTTTACTTTTTTTTTAGAATAGAAGGCTATATCGAAATCCTTTAATGTAACCATGATCATGAATATAACTTACTAATATAAAAATTGGCTGGGTGTGTGGCATAGACCTATAGTAATCCCAGATATTTAGGAAGCTGAGGCAGGAGGATCACAAATTCAAGATCAAGCTCATAAATTTAGTGATAACCTTTCTCAAAGTCAAGAAGGCCGGGAATATAGTTCAGTGGAAGAATGCACCAGGGTGAGGGGAATGAAAGCTCTGTATCTGAATCATTACACTGGATCAACCTGCAAGGTGGTAACCTAATCACATAAGTATTTTAATTTGAAAAGATTATTTCAGATGCATAATGGATAGATCTTAGATGACTATAAAGGTATGCATGAAGAGAACAATTAAGGGGCTATTAAAAAAATAAGACAGGTTGCTGGGACTCACATGCTGGGGTGACAATGGGGAAAAGTGGAATCATTCTCACAGTATTTGGAAGTTAACAGAACTTGATGAAAGAGGGTAAATGAGATAGGGCTGTTAATTACGACTCATAGGTTTCTCATTTCATCAACAAGAAAAATTCAGCTAATAATGATTGCTTATTTCTATAACCAACAAATATTTTTGTGTTTCATTCTCAAATACTCAGCAGTAGACAGAGCTGTTTGCCACATTCCCTGTGATTACATGACTTCAGGAAATCATCTTCCCTATTTCCAGCTATTTCTTCTCAACCTCTTTCACTGATTCTATTATACTATAATTATTATAGTTAATACAATCATAGATCTAAGCCTTTCACTTTTTATTGTGTGTACTCTCCCTGCATCACTGGCATAAAAAGTTTTTGACTATGGCCTACAGTTACAAACAAATACATTCTACATTGCACCCTAGATCATTTGCATGTGTGTGTATATAATTGAAACAAAAAATGTGTGAGATAACATCTAGTTTAATTGCACACTTATATTCTAAGCTCTTCTGTTTCATTTTTAAAGTGACTTTTTTAGTCCATCTGGATTCATTGATGACCTACAAAGAGGTCTTTGTCTATGATGTGAAATCACGATATGAGTTGTTCTTATCCACTGAAATAACTTAAGTTTTATGCATAAGCTGATTAAACACAAAATTGAATCCCAATCTCTCCTCCAAATCAGAACTCATTAATTCTGCTATTTTATAACTCTCCCAGAAGGAATTCTAGACACTTCAAATTCAAAGAGATTGGAATTAAGCCTATGATATTTAACTCCAATTCTGCTCCACTTCTAGGAATTCCTGCCTCAGCAAATCAGTGGCATCTACACATTGGTTAAGCCAAGAGCTAGGAGTTCACTCATGGCATCTTTCTCACTATTCTCTGTATTCAACCAGTTGCCAGGTTTTGTCCTTTTTATCTATTTGATGTTCCTTCAACGTTATGTTCTCTTCATTCCTATCGATAGTAACTTTGATCCCCATAGCAATTTCTCTGGGCTACTGCTGAAATGATTTCTTGGTTTCTAGATTAAACAAAAGTCATCTTTCTACCCACTCCATCAAGATGTATTTTTGAAAACAAATACTCTTTCTTATCTTTAAGATCTTAAATACTTCCTTGATGATCATGTTTAGACTTGCCCTTCTTGACCAAAATATATGCACTTATCCCTTTGCACCTTTAATTCTTCTCTATATGCAGAATTTTACAGCTGTTAACAACTCTCACTTGAACTGCTCTTCCTTTCTGTTCTGTAATACTTACCATTCAGATTTGGGGTAAAAATATCTCCTTCAAGAAGTCTTACTAGTCCCTACAGACTGGGTGAGAGATCATTCCACAAATTTCCAAACTGAACTTATTTCTCATGTTGAAATAATTACACTGTTTCAGTTTTTCATTTATTTAATATCTCCTCATTATTATACAAAGTCCTTATGGGAAAGGACATTTTCTTGTTCATCGTTGAAACTTCAATACATGATGGTAAATAACTGCTACAAAGAGAAAAAATAATTAAAATTTAGATTAAAATGAATCATCTACAGTATTTCAAGTAGAGACATGCAAGTCTAAGATGCCGATAGAATTAATGCTCACATTTAAAACTTTTTTATTAAAATACTCATGCAATGTCAAATCAAAACAGGGGTCTAATGGTTAGCAATTTAGATGCCTACCAACACAATCAAAGGAAGAGAAAAAGGGGAAAATATACTTACTACTACATATGAAAGTATATACACACAATACATAATAAAGTAGAAAAGTTATACAACACACATTGTAAATGAGACCACTATATATTTTTAAAATGATGATTAAAAAACCTGGTGTTAACTCACAAAATATTATATGTATGCAAATAAAAACAGAACTTACATAACCCTGGAATATTTTCCAGTTGAAAAGGGAATCTGTTGGAGAAGGGCAAGGATCTACATTAAAGATATTATGTCCTAGAGCTGGGGAACTAGCTCAGTGGTCGAGCATGGGCCTGGCATCTGTGAGGCCCTGGGTTCCATCCCCAAAACCACAGAGAGGGATGGGAGGAAGGGTGGGAGAGAGAGAGAGAGAGAGACAGAGAGACAGAGAGAGACAGAGAGAGACAGAGAGACAGAGAGGAGGGGTAGAAGGAGGAGGAGGAGGAGGAGGAGGAGAAAGATAATAATGCCTTCTCTTATTTATGCTGTTGTATTTCTCAGTTTTAGAATTTCTATTTGATCCTTTAAGTTTACAATTAACTTTGAAAAGTCCCAATGCTGCTTATATTTCTTTGTGCATATTAATCATGGTTATTTTATTGTAATTTTCTAAACAACTCAATTTACAGGTCCCCTGAGATTTTGTTTCAATTATCTATTGTTTGTTATGGATTAGAATCACATTGGATTATATATCAGTGTGTCTGTTTAGTTTTGATTGAGAGGTAGGTATTGTATAAAAAAATTGTAGAAACAATATCATGACAAATATTTTTTTTTTCCTCCATATAGAATGTGCTCTGTGTTTGCTAGTTCCTGGAGGGGCGGGGAATCATTCTGGAAGAACTGCAATCCAATTCAAGTCACTGAGATAACCTTAAACTGCAGTACAGTCTCTGTTAAATCATTCCCCCTTTTGGATCACCTTTATTCTTAGTAGGCAGCCTCTTTATTTCAACCCACAGAAAGCATGTTCATGAGCACAGGTAGCACTTGGCTTGAACTTCTGTTCTTAGCAGACAAGGTTGCCCAAAATTTTCAACTTCTCAGATTATCATCCTCCTCCAAAAATAAATAGCTGCCTCTAGGTTAAAAGCAGACTCTGTTTAATGCTGTGCTTATGTCTCTGCATCTCTATCTTCTCATATATCATTATCCAGTATTTCTTTACTGTCTTGGTGTGTTTCAATATCTTCATGCAGAGCCATCTATATCAGTATTGCTCAAGGCCTGGGCCTAGATCTGTATTTATCCCACTTTCCCACCTGTTCATAGTCAGATTAGTCTGGTTAGTACGTTCACCATTACAGAAATCAAAATCTCTGGGCTAAGGTTAAATAAAGTGTTCTCTGGGAATCCTACAAGAATTGAGTTGACCTCTCTTCTCTTTAGACTATCTTTACACTTACTTTTATCAGGTATTTCTGAATCAGGATACATTTTCATTTTAACAGCTCAGTTTGTTGCTTTCTGGACCACAGAGGAGGTATAAATTTGAAATCCAAACATATTTGAGGTTCGTGACCTTGGTTACAAATTCTCAGGTAAGATTTTTTTTTTTTTACCTCAACCAGAGTCTAAGGAGAGGTATAGAAAAGTCTTGTGCTGCCAGCCATGGGGGATGAATTCCTGGTGTTATTCAGGTCAGGCTTTTAGCCACTATATTCAAATTCTTCTTTTACATTAGACTGTGAATTTCCCTTAGTTTCTTGAATATTCAAGTGGTCATTTGAAAACAGATTTGATAAATTTTATATAGCTATTGTTCGTATTTCGTAATAGGAACATTTCCATATTAATTTATATGTTGCTGGAATTAGTCATCCACTGAAAATTTTTATGTAAAATTTTTATTTTTGGAAATAAATAGCAGTTAGCTGTAACATGAAGTATGTGAAAATTAGATTTAACTCAATTCTTAACATCTATTGCTACAGAATCTGAGAGTCTTATCAATTCAGAAACCCAATGGTCACTCCTGTCTCTGTGGGAACTTCTCTCTCAGAGCTGTCCATGCTTCTACCCTGATACAATAATCCTGCCACTTCTCACAGCCACCCAAGCAGTGGAAGTACTATTCTTCTCCATCCTCTCAAAGGTAGAGCATTCAGGGCTGTACTAAAGCTTCAACTAAGTCAGTGTAGGGGACAAGAGAGGTCACTTTTTCTTCTGTATCTCAGAGTGAAAACTTGCTATAAGAGATGAAATCTGAGAATGTCCTGGATACAATTTACTTTGTCAATGGTGGTGTTTTTATGAACTCCTTTTGGTCAAAGAAGAAGTACAAATTGCATTTTATTATATAGTAATAGAATTTTTTTCCACAGAAATACCCAGGCATTGTAAGCTGGAAACTTGTCTCTGCCTAGCCTTTAAAGGCATTTAATACAAATGCTTCAAGGTCATGAGAATTTATGAGGGTGTATTCACATCTAAATTGCATAGTTTAAAACTGAGAAGATACCTGTTCATTCTCAGTTTAACATTAATGTGCATGAAAGCAAATTCACATTTTGTCTGTTGCCAAACATCAATTTTACATATAAATACTCTACTTTTAACATGAATAAATCATTAGCAGCAGCACAGGAAAAAAAAATCTTCAATAGAAAGGGAGAACTTCCCCCAAAATTACAAAATTTCACAATTTAAAAAAGCGGCTTTTCTAAGAAACAATAGATGTTTAGAAAGCATCTATTTTGCATAACTATAAGACAAATACAAGATATTGTGATTAACATAAAACATGAAATTAGAGATAATATTAAAATACAATAGACTGAGTGGTTCAGGGAAAAGATGTAAAAAGAAATTCCAATAAAGACTAAAATGAAAAGTAGCTAATATGGAATATTGGAATTGAGTTCCCAGTAAAATCAGTCTGTTAAAAGGAGAATAGAGTAAGTAAGTGAGTAAGAATATAAAAACTCTGCTTAAGAATTCAGAGAAGGGCTGGGGATGTGGCTCAAGAAGTAATGTGCCAGCCTGGTATATGCGGGGCACTGGGTTCGATTTCAGCACCACATACAAATAAAATAAAGATGTTGTGTTCACCAAAAACTGAAAAATAAATTTTAAAAAATTCTCTCTCTCTCTCTCTCTCTCTCTCTCTCTCTCTTAAAAAAAAAGAATTCAGAGAAAATAAAATATAAATAAAAGTGACAGTGATGATAAGTAAGGTGGAGAATGTAGACCCTATCCGTAAATTATAGGTGCTATTGAAAAACAAATGAGAAAAGAAGAGCAAAATAAATGACCCTTAGTATAATAATAATTAATGATAACAATTATTAATGTTTTAATAAATTGTTTCTATTATTTTCCTAAGAAAATCAGTTTGCAGATCTTTCTAATCAGGGTGTTATAAGAAAAATAAGATTAACCCATGCATAAACTTCTGGTAATAGATTTTCATTTTGAGAAAAAAAATAGACATAAACTGCTAGTAAATTTTTAAACAGATAAATGAAGAATTTTTATATCTCAGAAAATATGAAGGAACAAAACTTTTAATTAATAAGAAAAAATAACAAAATAAAAACATAGACTATATATTAATTTACTAGGTGCTTAATATTTTCTAGGTACTTTACATCTAATATCATTTAACACTTATAAGAACTCCATGAGGTGTTATCATTCCCCTTGGGCACAAAGGATAACTGATTGCTCACCTTTATATCAGCAACAAATGATCAAGACAGCATTTTATTTTATTTTATTTTTTTAGAGATTGTAATAAATTTTACTTAATTTATTCCTGCAAATTACATTTAAAGAGATAAAATTTATTTATTTGTTTATTTTTGCATTACAATTCTTAATACACCATTATATCAGAATTTATCATATCTCTGATTATATACAAGGTCTGTTGACACCAAATTCATATCTTCATAGATGTATTTTGTATAGTGATGAGCGTATCCTTTCACCATCCATGCTAGTCAGCATTTTAAACTAAACCAGTGGTTCCAGAAATTGTGCACTTAAGCCACTGTGGAATATCATCTGAAATCATGTTTAAATATCTTAAAAGACTTAAAAATAAGTTATTAACAAATATTAGAATAGATAAGTTTTGATCTTAAAGAAAATAAAACTAGTTTTAATTTCCTGATTAAAAAAAGATTTCTCAGATTGAGATTTAAAAATGCATAAGTGTATGTTTCTAATTTGGTCATGACTTATTTTTGCCATTAGTAACAAAATTTACTTCAACATATGAAATACATTGGCACACTTCATGTAAAAATAAAAGTATATGACTGGTTTCAGATGTCATAAGATCCAACCATACAAAGGATGCCCAGGAAATATGGCTCTCCACCCTTACCTTTGTTTTTTAGTGTTGACTTGATTCATTGGAAATGTTTCTCTATAGGGTGAACAGGATGTGCACACTAGAGATACAGGCTTAAAAATTCTTAGTAATGAATTATTCATAAAGACAGAAAGGACTTTTTTGATTGGCAAAACTACAGCTGTAAATCTTTTTTGAACCAATCACTACAGTCAGAGGTATGGGATTACAAGTGCATTTCTGTGGCAGTAAAGGTAGTGTAAGCAATGAATAGCACCAATGGTGAAAGAAGGGATGTTCACAGAAGAGAAAGATGCAGGACAAACTAAAACAGTGATAGATGTCCACTATCAGTGCTCACAACAGAATCAAAGCAATATACATATAAAAAAAAAGATGAGAAAAATACCTAAAGATAGCATAAACAAAATGAAATTACAATACTAACATTAAAATTTTAAGTAAAAAGCACTAACGTAGCAAAAATGTATACTAATGAGTTTAAATATATAATAAAAATATGATAAATATAGACCATTATGAATTGAATATTATTTCAAGAAAATATTAATAGAAAACTATTAAAAATGATGAATTGAGAAAAAGGCAATTTGAATATAAAGAGCTAAAAATCAGCAATAATTCTATAATAAATCTAGTAAAAATATGAAGAAGGAATAAACATAATAATCAATAAGGAAAATATTGATATATTTTTTAATTTCTTATCCTAACATTTCCTTTTTAGTTGTCCATATATATTTTCTTATATTGGTTATAAACTGGAATATATAGATAAAAGCACTCTAAATTTCCATAACATTAATCATATTGCATATTGACCAGAATAGATTTTAAAAATCCTTTTAAACTAATTGTTGGGCCATATTTTTTTAAAAAAAATGTAATTCTTTAGCTCTTTTTCTAGGATTCTATGTGACAAGTGGTAAAATTAATATATTGTTAATGAGGTTTATTATTTTTAAATTAAAAGGAAGTATTATTCATGTTTAAAAATACTGACCAATTCAATAGATGAAAAATAATTTCTTTGAACTTAATCAAATCTACTTTAATCAACTTAACTGTGTGTTTCTAAAGCCTCCCCCACCTCAGGTTTCATTCCATATCAGGTCTTCAATATATAGTATGAAGTATGAAGTAATGTACTTCATCATTTGTCTATCAAGGAGATTGATGTTGATTAAAATGTACCATATTTAACTATGGTATAGAGAATGAAGTCTGGCTACAAAGCCCCATTCAAAATGACTATATTCTAATTGGATTTTCTAGTAATAATTAACATGAGAATAATGGAAAATTTTTAATTGGAGTTATCTTTAAATTTAACATATTTCAATTAAAATCTTTACTCTTAGATACTAATTCTATTTTTTTTCTCAGATATATCTAAGTTTGTGAATACAATTAATTTCCTAAATGAGTTTGGCAAACCCTGTTACTACTAGAGGGCAGTAAAGTCTTGTTACATGCCCAGGAGATCTCACCAGCACAATTAACCCCTTGCAAGCCCACATGGTTTATTACATGATGCAACTTTCAGCTTTATTTTCTGCCAAGTAATAAAGTCTATCTGAGCAATTCGGTTCTAATATTTACACTTTAAACACAACCCAATCATTGATCCAGCTCAGTCAATAAACACTGATTAGCAAGGCAACCACCGTAATTAGGTTACAAATCTGTTAAAGTGGAATATTCCTTTGTAAGTAGCGGATAGTAACACTTTTCCTATAAAATTCCCTACTCAAGTTGTTTAGGGATTTTCTTTAAAATGATCATTGGAAGTTATTGCCTTATATAAAAAAATGACAAATATCTACTATAAACTCATGTATCCAGCAAACTTTTCAATATTTAATTATCCATGGGAAATACCCCAAGTAGAATATGAGTACTCTAAGGAACATATGTAAAAAAATGATCTAGTTACCTAGCAACACTTGAAAGAAATAGAGAAGAAACTTTGCATACTGTTCAGCCATTTTTTAAAAACATTATTCTTGTTGTGCAGCGTATTAGATCAGCGTGCCTTGTGAACAGGATTTTAACAGTCAGGAGATGTGACTGTGTTTAAGATTCCTTTTTCCAGTCACTAGTTCATTGTCAGCAGCAGCTACAGAGCAGCTTTATGTGCATTCAGAGACCGCCAGGAAATTAGTTCTGCATGACTGGGTCAGCACTATAGCCCAGAGAATGAGGATCACCCATTTCCTTAAGCAATTGTTTATTCCTAGTTGTGATAACAATATTAAATATTATAATTCCAGTGTAAAATAATGGTCACGTCATTATATTTCATGTAAAACTTGTCACTCCTAAAAGAGTAAGTCATACAATAGATTTCACACTAAGTTTAAATGTCACTTGCAAGGCTTTTGTTCATTTTTTTGTTGCCTTTCAAAGTGCTTGATAACTGTTGATAGTTTATTTAGTGTGTTCAGATCTAAACTACATGAGGCAGTGAAACACAATGTCAGCGAAAGGAACTCAAGGAAAATGAACACTTAAAACTAGCAACAGCTAAAATTAAACTGATCTTTAAAATTAAGACGAATGTTTTTGTTTCTACGGTTTTCAAAGGAAAAAAAAATAGCATGGCATTAAGATTTTCCTATCTGGACTAATTAGTCAGTGAGTTATATCCCACAGTAAATTAACATTGGTCCCCTGTGCTTCACTACTGCCTCATTTCTGTCCACAATCCATTCTCATACTACCATCCCCAAACTACTTGGTATTTTTGTTCTTTCTTTTAGAAAACGAAATAAAATGTCCTTATACTCAGAATTATACACTAGGAATTGTGTTATAATTAAAATCTAAGTTCTTTATTTAAATAATGTTCCTGCATATTCTTTAAGATTGAGAGTGATAATTTTCTCCATTACTGCACAGTATATGCATGCAGATATAAATCTGCAAACAATCTCTTAGATATTTTGATATAATTCTGAATAAAATATAAAAATATTATGTAAATAGGATCTTGAAATATGCTACATGTATATGAGCACATTGCACACATATATCTTACCTGAATTTCAAGATATAATTAAAACCTAAGAGTTTGTGAAGAGAGGAGGTTCTAGATATTTTAAGACCAGATTCCTACTTCCTATTTGTTTTCTATATATCCCTATCTATATTATCTATGTATCTATTTATCACTATACATCTTTAGATAAACACACACACACACACACACACACACACACACCTCTTTATAGAGTTTGTATAATTTCAACAAAATCACTAGCTGTCACTTTTTAGACCTGTGAAACTGATACGAAATTATAATCTAGAAAAGGGCTCAGAAATTCAATTCAGTAGACACATTTGCTCTATGGCTGGAACTTTAGTGTTTTCTTTCTTTCTTTTTTTTTTTTTTTTTTTGTTACTGGGGATGGAAATCAGGGACACTTGACTACTGAGCCACATCCCCATCCCTATTTTACATTTTATTTGGAGATAGGGCCTCACTGAGTTGTTCAGTGCCTCACTTTTGCTGAGGCTGGCTTTGAACTCATGATCCTCCTGCCTCAGCCTTCTGAGTCACTGTGATTACAAGCAAAAGCCACCAGGCCCAGCAAACTGTGCAATTTTCAATGGTGAATATAGAAGTAGACAACAGAGTCCTTGTTCTGAATGTTGTACCTTAATCAATATGAAAGTTACAATTTATCAATTATAAGGTTTGGTTGAAAAATGTAAGAACATGACAAGAAAATAATTTGTAAAAATTTTAATAGCTTGGGTAATAGAAAAGGAATTATTCATCATCATATTTTTCAAATTGAACAAATTCTAATTTGTGATGGAATGATGAATTTCCTAATTCAAGAAAATTAAGAGATGTAATCTACTGACACTGTCTAATCAAGAACACTAGCAAAAATATGAGGAATCTGGTTTACTATGAACAGTTTGTTGACTCCAATGTCAGAAATGAAGTAGTTGCAGAAATAAATGTTAATTAACATATTAGCCAAGGAAGAAAGCAAATTATTCCTATTAAGATCAGTTATTTAATTTAAGAATAATAAATGACAAAATAGCATGAAGTTATTTTGTACCAATTACAAACTAAGACACTGGGGGAGGTTAGTATGTAACAAAATCAGATAAGAAAATCGGGGTTCAGAAAAGAAGTAAACTCAAATCCAGTGGGATTTTGTAGCCTCTGCTACTTTTGAAATTGCTGAGTTCCAGCTCTTGATTCATGTTTTAGAGGATCTCAAAAACATTTTCTTAAGTCAATCAGAAACGAATGAAGTTAAATTTTAAATATCTAAAGGGCATCACAATTGTTTAAATTTTTAAATTTGTTGGAAAATATTAGCATTACAACATCACAAAGAATATGATTCAGAAAACACCTGACAGGGTAACTACCCAGACATTTGTTAACAATATTCAACTTTGCAAGTAGAAAATTTTACCACAATCACCATTGCATATTTTACCTAGAATAACTTCATATATGCAAAGCTGTTATGTGAAAGTAGGTAGGAAATACTGATTTTTCAACTCCTAGCACATAAAAAGTTGCCATGACAAATATCAAGGCTGATATAGAAGTTTTGTCTTGCACAAGTACAATTGTCTGGATAGTGAATGTGAACTGAAATTTGCCTGCCCTTTGTTTTTGAGTGTCTAGAGCTCTGTTGGCATGGCAGGAAGAGACACTTCTTATACATGTACAGTTTATTCAATCCTCCGAAGAGTCTATGGAGACCCCAGCCTTAATTTGCCTGTGAAATATTTTGTTTGCACTTGCATGATTCTTTTTGTCATTTATACAACAGAAATAGTAGGCCATTTATCTAAGATACATCTTTACATGTGTGGTAGACATTTAAAATGAGAGAAGGCATTAATACCTAAGATTGCTAAATATTTTATTTCTCCCTGAAATTTTTTAACAAATTGTTAAAATCTCCATTTATTGAATTTGCCTTTAACACAATTATTTATTTTTTATTTTACTTATTCATTTATTTTTTAATGTGATGCTGAAGATTGAATCCAGAGCCTCATGTGTGCAAGGCAAGTTCTCTACCACTGAGCCACAACCCCAGCCCACAATGATTAATATTTTAAGGAGAAAGAAACATTGTTTTTGATAATAAGTTAATTATCTTTTATATTCTTTAATAAATATAAAAATAAATACTTTAATTTTTATCTTAAAGTTGATGCTTTTAACAATGAAATTCAAATAATATTTCCTTGTCAACTTAAATTAAAAAGAGAGAGAGAGAGAGAGAGAGAGAGAGAGAGAGAGAGAGAGAGAGAAAGTTTCCAAAGACTAATGGCACTTATTTGGGAATAGCAGAGCAATGCAACAAAAATACAAATGCTGCAGTCAATCATGAGTATATTCCAAAATACTGAGGTGAGAAAAGTTTTTAAAGACAAAAAGGAGAAGGATTACCTAGGATTTTTTGGAACAATAACTTTTGATCATAATGATCATGTTACTCTTAAGTTTGAACTGATCATTGTTGGGCAAACGTCCTTCAAGTTGTTTCTGTATAAAGCTATGATGTCCTATATTCAAGCAGTGTGTGTGTGTGTGTGTGTGTGTGTGTGTGTGTGTGTGTGTTTTGTTTTGTTTGGTACTGAGGAGTGAACCCAGGGGTGCTCAAACACTGAATCACATCCCCAGCCCCTTTTTATATTTATTTAGAGACAGGGTCTTGCTGAGTTGCTAAATACTCTCTAAGTTGCTGAGGTTGGTTTGAACTCACAATTTTCCTGCCTCAGTCTCCCAAGCCTCTGGGATAACAGGCATGGCCACCATACTGGGCTCAATCTGTGTGTTTTGTATTTTTTTCTTTACCACTTTCCAGCTGTGTGTACTTTTTCCCTTACAGTTACTCCATTTTGATTCTGACAACTTTCATTTCCTTTCACAGCATCTATATTTGCAATGGAAGAGTTGTAAGTTACAAGGGAAGCCTACTCCTTATATAAAAGAAGACACAGAGACAAACCCACATAAATGCAGTTATCTCATACTAGGCAAAGGCACCATAGACATACATTGGAGAAAGGTAGCCTCTTCAACAAATGGTACTAGGAAAACTGGAAATTCTTATGTAGCAAAATGAAAGTAGACTCTTTTCTCTCAACCTGTATAAAATTGAACTCAAAGTGTATAAAAGACTTAGACACTAGACCAGAAACCGTCTGTCTACTAGAAGAACAAATGGTCCAACACTCCATTATGTTGGCTTAGGAACCAACTTCCTCAATAAGACTCCTAAAGCACAAGAAAGTCAAGAATCAATAAATGGGATGGTATCAAACTAAACAACTTTTTCCCAGCAAAGGAAACAATCAAAAACGTGCAGAAAGACACTACAGAACTGGAGAAAATCATTGCCACTTGCATTTATCTCCATGATATACAAAGAAGTCAGAAAAACTTAACTCCAAAAAAAACAATTAACCCAATTAATAAACGGGCAAAGGAACTGAACATATACCTCATAGAATAAGCAATATACAAATGGTCAACAAATATATGAAAAAGTGTTCAACATATCTAGCAATTAGAGAAATGCTAATTAAAACTACACTGAGATTTCATCTCACCCCAGTCAAAATGGCAATTATCAAGAAATATAATTGTGGGGAAAAGAGTACACTCAAAAATTTCTGGTGAGTTTGCAAATTGGTGCAACCACTCTGGAAAGCACTATGGAGATTCCTCAGAAAACTTGTGATGGAACCACAATTTGACCTAGTTTTCCCACACCTTGCTATATACCAAAGGATGTAAAAACAGCACACTACAATGATGTAGCCACATCAATGTTTATAGCAGCTTAATTCTTACTAGCGGGGCTGGGGATGTGGCTCAAGCGGTAGCACGCTCACCTGGCATGCGAGCGGCCTGGGTTCGATCCTCAGCACCACATACAAACCAAGATGTTGTGTCCGCCGAAAACTAAAAAATAAATATTAAAAAATTCTCTCTCTCTCTCTCTCTCTCTCTCTCTCTCTCTCTCTCTCTCTCTCTCCCCTCTCCCTCCCTCCCTCTCCCTCTCTCTCTCTCCCTCTCCCTCTCCCTCTCCCTCTCCCTCTCCCTCTCCCTCTCTCTTAAAAAAAAGATTCTTACTAGCTAAGATATTAAACCACCCTAGGTGTCCTACAACAAATGAATGGATAAAGAGTGTGAAATATATACACAATGGAATATTACTCAGCCACAATAATGGATGACATTATGATATTTACCAGAAAATGGATGGATCTGGAGACTATTATGATAAGCAAAATAAGCCAATCCCCAGGAAACAAAGGTCATATGTTCTCTCTGATATGTGGATGCTAACACAAAATGAGAGTTCATGATATTAGACAAAGAATAAAGGGAAAGGAGGGGGGAAATTGAAAAGACACTGGAATATTTCTGGCATAAATTTTCTATGTACATATATGAATGTATCACAATAAATCACTACATTATGTACAATCACAAGACTGAGATCCTAATTAGATAAGTTGTACTCCATGTTTGTATAAATAAGTTAAATTATACTCTCTTGTAATGTTTAAATAAAAGAGGGGGAAAAATTCTAGAGCTCTGCCTGAGAATGTAAAGATTTAGGAGAATATAAGTTGGGAATTGTAGTGAATAAAGAAAGAATAAATGCTGCAAGAAGTGTATTGCAAGTATGAGTATATATTTAAGAGTTGAGATGATTAAATAAAAACTATGAAATTAAGAAATGAAAAAAATAAAGGCAATGAAAGTCACCTTTGCCTACACAACTAGATAAAATTCACTTTCTCACTTATATGTCATTTACGTATAATTTTGCTTCATCTCTGCTCATGCCTTTCTAACAACATCCCTCCCTCCCAGCAAGGCTTAGAAGATAATGGGTCAGTGTTGTGTCCTGATCCCAGCATGCTTAGCTTTGAGGCTTTCACAAAAACAAAGTGCACATCCAAGGCCTCACTCATACACGTCTTGAAATCTCTTGTAGCAGGAACTGTTACTAGGCAACTCCTTGTTAGCTATTGCTTCTTTACCCTAACTTAATCATTGGAGCTAGCCCATGACTTTCTTCACTGGGTGGGAGAAGGAATTCCAAAAAGATTGTTCATGAAACAATGAGAATTCACAGCTACCAAATTTACATGACCTAAGATGATTAGGATACTTAGTGTTTCTCAAAGACCCTTTTTTTTTTTTTGTACTTAAATCATTTATGTGGCCATTTGAGTTTGTTGTAAATTGCAACAATAAAGTACTCCCTGCAAACTAGCAATGATGCATTATTTGCAGTTTCACTTCCAATACTGAAAATGGATGATTTCTTTGGGGAACATTTGCAAATACAGCAAATAATAAATGAGTACAATTTTTAAGACTTCTAAATAAATCAGGACTCCTTCATCACTGCAGACTTCAGGAAAGAAAATAGAGAGTATATTAATTTTATTAACTTTATGCATAAAAAATTATCCAAATATTCAACAGCCATTTTAAAAATTTTGACACTGTGTGGAAATGTCATTTGATTAATGAAAAATTAGTAGATACAATTATGGAATTTACATATTTATAGAATTAACTTTTGCTTCATTTTTTTTACATATGCACACAATGAGGAGTTTTATGGACAAATATTTACTTGCTTGATTTATGTTCATAAATATATTAAAAATTAAAAATTTGATTTCATAGACTTGTGACAAGAGCAGAGACCAATAACATAAAGCTTAAAAACTAAAGTGAGACTTGCATTAGATTTTCAAGTGTATAAATTTCTAAAAATTGAGTAGCCTAGTCCGTCATGTTGTTTATTCATATTTTCTTTTTTAAATTTTTAAATTCTAATTTGTTGTATATGGCAGCAGAATGCATTACAGTTCGTATTACACTAATAGAGTACATTTTCTCATATCTCTGGTTGTATACAAAGTATACTCACACCATTGTTGTCTTCATACATACACTTAAGGAAATTATGTCCATCTCATCCTAGCATCTTTTTTACACCCCTTACCCCCACTCTTCCCCTCCCTTTTCCCTATCTAGACCATCTAATCTTCACGTTTTCCCTCCCAACACCACTATGAATCAGCCTCCTTATATCAGCAAAAGACATTTGGCATTTGGTTGTTTGAGATTGGATATCTTCACTTAGCATTATTTTCTCTAACTCCATGCATTTACATGCAAATGTTATGATTTTATCCTCTTTTATTGCTGAGTAATATTCCATTGTGTATGAATAACATATTTTCTTTATTAATTTATCTACAAAAGGGCATCTAGTTTAGTTCCACAGTTTAGCTATTGTGAATTTTGTTGTTATAAATATTGATGTGATTGTATCACTGTAGTATGCTGTTTTTAAGTCTTTGGGTATAAACCAAGGAGTGGGATAGCTGGGTCAAATAGTGGTTCCATTCCCAGTTTTCCAAGAAATCTCCATACTGCTTTCCAGATTGGCTGCACCAATTTGCAGTCCCACCAGCAATGTATGAGTGTGCCTTTTCCCCCACATCCTCACCAACACTTATTGTTGTTTGTATTCTTAATAGCTGCCATTTTGACTGGAGTGAGATAAAATCCTAGAGTGGTTTTGATTTGCATTTTGCTAATAGCTAGAATGTTGAACATTTTTCATATATTTGTTGATTTATTGTATACCACTTTCTTAGAAGTATCTGTTCAGTTCCTTGGCCCATTTCTTGATTGCATCATTTGTTATTTTGGTATTTAGCTTTTTGAGTTTTTTACATAACCTAGAGACTAATGCTCTATCTGATGTGCAAATGGAAAAAAATTTGTTTATAAGTTGTAGGCTCACTATTCACCTCACTGATTATTTCTTTTGCTGAGAACAAGCTTTTTAGTTTGAATACATCCCATTTATTAATTCCTGAGTTTAATTCTTCCACTATAGGAGTGTTATTAAGGAAGTTGCCCATTCCAATATCATGAAGATTGGGGCCTACTTTTTTGTCTATTAGACACACAGTCTCTGGTTTAATTCCTAGGTCATTGATCCACTTTGAGTTGGATTTTGTGCATGGTGAGAGATACAGTTTTAATTTCATTTTGTGATTTCCAGTTTTCCCAGCACAATTTGTTGAAGAGGCTATATTTTCTCCAATGCAGATTTTTGGCTTCTTTCTCTAATATAAGATAACTCTAATTAAGTGGGTTAGTCTCTATGTCCTCTATTCTGTACTATTGGTCTACTAGTTTATTGTGGTGCCAATACCATGCTGTTTTTGTTACTATTTTTCTGTAGTATATTTTAAGGTCTGGGATAGTGATGCCACCTGCTTCACTTTTCTTGCTAAGGATTGCTTTAGCTATTCTGGGTCTCTTATTTTTCCAGATGAATTTCATGACTAATTTCATTCTGCTTTTTCATGACTGCTTTTTCTATTTCTATGAGGAATGTCATTGGGATTTTAATTGGAATTGCATTAAATCTGTATAGTGCTTTTGGTAGTATGGTCATTTTAACAATATTAATTCTGTCTATCCAAGAACAAGGGAGATCTTTCTATCTTCTAAGGTATTTTTTTAATTTCTTTATTTAGTGTTCTGCAGTTTTCATGATAGAGGTCTTTCACTTCTTTTATTAGGTTGATTCCCAAGAATTTTAAATATTTTTAGACTATCATAAATGGTGTAGTTTTCCTTGTTTCCCTTTCAGAGGATTTGTCCCAGATACACAGAAATGCCTTGAATTTATGGATGTTGATGTTTGTTTTCTTCTACTTTGCAGAATTCATTTACTAGTTGTAGAAATTTTCTGGTGGAGTTTTTGGGATCTTCTAGTTATAGAATCATATCGTTGGCAAATACTGCTAATTTGAGTTCTTCTTTTCCTATCTGTATCCCTTTAATTTCTTTCCTCTGTCTAAATGCTCTGGCCAGTATTTCAAGAACTATGTTAAATAGAAGTGGTGACAGAGGGCATCCCTGTCTTGTTCTAGTTTTTAGAGAGAATGCTTTCATTGTTTATCCATTTAGAATTATGTTGGCCTGGGGTTTAGCAAAGATAGCTTTTACAGTGTTGAGGTATGTTCCTGTTATTCCTAGTTTTCTAGTTTCTTGAACATGAAAGGGTGCTGTATTTTGTCAAATGCTTTTTCTACATCTATTGAGATGATCATATGATTCTTTTCTTTAAGTCTATTGATATGATGAATTACATTTATTGATTTCTGTATGTTGAACCACACTTGCATCCCTGGGATGAATACCACTTGATCATGATGCACTAACTTTTTGACACATTTTTGTATGTGATTTGCCATAATTTTATTGAGAATTTTTGCATCTATGTCCATTAGAGATATTGGTCTGAAGTTTTCTTTCTTTGATGTGTCTTTGTCTGGTTTTTAGATCAGGGTGACATTGGCCTCATAGAATGAGTTTGGAAGTGTTCCCTCTTTTTCTATTCCCTGAAATAAATTGAAGAGTATTGGTATTAGTTCTTCTTTAAAGGTCTTATAGAACTTGGCTGTGTATCCATCCAGTCCTAGTCTTTTCTTGGTTGGTAGGCTTCAACAGCATCCTTTATTTTCTTGCTTGAAGCTGATCTGTTTAAATTGTGATTATCATCCTAATTCAATTTGGGAAAATCATATGACTCTAAAAATTTGTCAATGACTTTGATATTTTCTATTTTATAGGAGTACAAGTTTTCAAAATGATTTCTATTTATCTTCTATATTTCTGTAGCATCTGTTTTGATATTTCCTTTTGAGTTTTCTCTCTTTTCTTCATTAGCAGGGCAAAGTGTTTGCCAATTTTATTTATTTTTTCAAAGAACCAACTTTTTTGTTCTGTCAATTTTAAAAATTGTTTCTTTTGTTTCAATTTCATTGATTTCAGCTCTGATTTTAATTATTTCCTGTTTTCTACTGCTTTCGGTGTTGATTTGTTCTTCTTTTTCTAGGGCTTTGAGATAAATTGTCAGGTCATTTATTTGTTGACTTTTTCTTCTTTTAAGGAATGAACTCCATGCAATGAACTTTCCTCTTAGTACTGCCTTCCTAGTGTCTCAGCGATTTTGATATGTTGTATCAGTGTTCTCATTTACCACTAAGAATTTTTAATCTACTCTTTTATGTCTTTTGCAACCATTGTTCATTCAATAGCATATTATTTAGTCTGCAGGTGTTGGAATAGCTTCTATTTTCTGTTTTATAATTGATTTCTAATTTCATTCCATGATGATATGATAGAATGCATGGTAGTATCTCTACTTTTTTTGTATTTGCTAAGAGTAACTTTGTGGCATAACATATGGTCTATTTTAGAGAAGGATCCATGTGCAGTTGAGAAGAAAGTTTATTCATTCATTGAAGAATGAAATATTTTATATATGTCAGCTAAGTCTAAGTTATTGTTTGTATTATTGAGATCCACAATTTCTTTGTTCAACTTTTGTTTGGATGATCTTTCCAGTGGTGAAAGAGGTATGCTAAAGTCACTCAGAATTATTGTGCTGTTGTCTATTTAACTCTTGAGCCCGAGAAGACTATGTTTGATGAATGTTGACAGTCCATTATTTTGGGCATATAAATTTATTATTGCTAGTCTTGTTGATTAATTGTTTCCTTAAGCAGCATGAAATGTTCTTCTTTATCCCTTTTTATTAACTTTGGCTTGGTGTCTACTTTATTTGATTTGAGGTGAAAACCCCTGCTTGCTTCTGCCATCCATGTGAGTGGTATGATTTTTCCCAACCTTTCACCTTCAGTCTGTAGTTGTATTTTCCTATGAGATGCAGCATATTTTGGGGTCTTTTTTTAAAAATCCAACCTGCCAGTCTATGTCTTTTGATTGGTGAGTTTAGGCCATTAACATTCAGGGTTATTTTTGAGACATGATTTGTATTTCCAGACATTTTTTGTTCATTTTTGGTATTTAACTTGACTTGGTTTGTCCTTTGATTCATTTTTCCTTTAGTGTAATACCTCCCTGTGCTGATTTTCATTGTTGTTTTTCAATTCTTCTTCATAGAATATTTTGCCAAGGATGTTCTGTAGCGCAGGCTTTCGAGTTGTAAATTCTTTTAACTTATGTTTATCACAAAAGATTTTAATTTCATCATCAAATCTAAAGCTAAATTTTGTTAGATATAAGATTTTTCACTGGCATCCATTTTCTTTCAGAGCTTGATTTATGTTGTTCCAGGATCTTTTAGCTTTCAGAATCTGGGTTTTAAAATGTGCAGATATGTTAATTTCTTTCCCCCTAATATGTAATCTGATTCCTTTCTCTCATGGCTTTTAACATTCTATCCTTATTCTGTATGTTAGGCATTTTCATTATAATGTACTTTGATGTGGATCTGTTGTGATTTTGTACATTTGGCATCCTGTAAGCCTCTTACATTTGGTTTTACAATTAATTCTTCATCTTTGGAAAATTTTCTGATATTATTTCTTTGAATAGATTGCTCATTCCTTTGGTTTGGATCTCTATTCTTTCTTCTATCCCAATAACTTTAAATTTGGTCTTTTTATGCTATCCCATATTTCTCATATATTCTGCTCATGGTTTCTTACCATTTTCATTGTGTGGTACACATTCTTTTCAAGATTATATATTTTTTCTTCATTGTCTGAGGTCCTGTCTTCCAAGTGGTCTAATCTGTTGGTGATGCTTTTAATTGAACTTTTAATTTTGTTGTTTCTTTCATTTCAAGTATTTCTGTTCCTTTTTAAAACCTCTATCTCCCTATTGACATAATCTTTTGCTTCCTGTATTTGTTTATGTAGCTTTTTGACAAAATGAACTTTTGCTGCCTGTCTTTGCTCTCGGATATCATCTTTTAATTTGCAGAACATTTTAATTATGTACATCCTGAACTCCTTCTGTCATATCTTCTGCTGTTTTGGTCATGAATTCTAAAATAATGTGATATCTTGATTTGTTTGGGGAATTTTCTTCCCTTGTCTTTTCATATTACTTGTGTCTTCCCTTTCTAGCACCATGGATTCTAAAGTGTCACAGATTTTACCCTATAGGCTTATTTTGCACCTGTAGAAATTCAATACCTCTCTTTTGAAGTGAAGGAAAATGTTATCAGATTCTAATATAAACAATGTAAACCCTAAAAAACAAATTTTTGCTAATAAGACATTTACAGTTTTTTCACAATGTACAGAAATGTTGAATTCAATTATTATCTACAATATATTCAGTAGGTTTGTAAAAGGGTTTCTGATAGTAGACAAAGAAATGGGGATGAGAAGTAGGATGATATGCTGATGAGGTAGGAAGTGAGGATATAGAGTTGTTAGACCTTAGATGTGTGAAAGAGAAATCTAAAGAGGAAGATTAGTAGCAGGAGAAAGGAGAGGAAGTAACTTTGGATAGAAAATGAAATGGGGAGACAGTAAATTACATAAAACAAACACAGATATATATTGATAAAAATAAAAATGTTAAAATAGCAGAAATTGGTGGGAAAAAGAAAAAGAAAAATATTTTTAAAATTAAAAAAGAATAAAAAGAATGTACAACAAAATGTAATGTACTATTCAGATGTCCCAGACCTCAAAATCCTAATTCATGCAAAGTACTTGGTTTCACATATGTTAGGGATATGAGGGTGGAAGAAAGGAGAGGAAGAGGTGGGAGGCGAGAGAGAGAGAGAGAGAGAGAGAGAGAGAGAGAGAGAGAGAGAGAGAGAAAGAGAGAGAGAGAGAGAGAGGGGATATCTTGGAGGAAGACACAGGGCTTTTTTTGTTGGTTATCAGTATCTTTCTTGCTTCCCTGCTCATCCAAAATGTGGGGTCATCTGTTGTTAGCTGGTATCTCCACCCTCAAGATAGTGAAGGAAATCAGGGTGTCACTGTGCCAGGATAGCACCTGCTAGGGAGAGTGGGAAGTTAGAAACTGGGTACCTGGAAGATGGTGATGAAGGTGACCCAAGATGGAGGTTCCTGCTTTCAGTGGCGGGATGTGTGGTCAGGTGGAGGAAGCCTGGTGATGGTATTAGACAGTGAGTTCAGCACTGAACTCTGAGGCTTGTAGTGTTGGCTGACTTTAATGCCTGTGAGAAGTTCATGGTTGCAGGCAGGCTACTGCATGTAGGGGATTATGTCAGCTGCTGCAGAGTCCCAAGATGGCAGCGACCAGGGTATCCCCCACGTTGGTAGATGGGGATCCACACAGGAGTAGTTGCCAGAGTTCCTACTCATGGGAAGCTGCCCGGTGTCCTCCATTGGAGCGGGGTCCATGATTTCTGCTCAAGTGGATGGCCAAATGTTCTTCATGGGTGCTGCTGCCACCACAAATGGTCTCACTCCTGCAAATAGTACTCCTGTGTGGGTGAGTAGTTAGGAGACCTACTCTGATGCTGATGCTGAGGCCTGGAGCCCTGAATGGGCACCATGCTTCCTGCATGGGGTGGGAGGGGGGTGATGGGAAGGCAGGAATATCACTCACAGAGAAGCCATATTCTCACAACTTGAACCTCAGGTCACAAAGCAACACAGAATGCCACCACCCTCTGGATCACCATCTTGGAAGCCCTGTTTATTCATGTTCTCTAGAATTAGAGACCCTTAACAGTATCAGGATCATACCATTATTCTTCTATGTTTTAAGTTTTTAAGAGCTTAAGATTAAAACATTTTTCTTTCCACAGTAGAATCTTAACACTTCATTTGGAAGATCCTGTAGGTTTCCAATCATTATCTCAAAAAAAAAAAAAAAAAACCCTATGGAAATAATTTCTTGCTTTGTCTTTAGTAAGTGCATGAATGGACATTTGCTACATCTATAAACTTTGAAAATAAATCTGCTCCAAACCTGGCAGGAAAAATAAAGATCCCATTTTAATTCTTATCTCTTGATGTTTGAAAATCATATACTTTTTCTAATAGAGAGTGAAACAGTCCCTCAGAGACCATTCTTTACTTTTCACTCAAAAGAAAAATTTTAAAATATTATATAGTAAAAAAAAAACCTTACTAACCAAATAAATAGCTTCCATGCAATGTTGTTAAAGTTGAAATACTGGGTTGTCACACACAAATCAAAGAATTTTTATTCCTATCATAAAACTTACAGAGAATGATTATAACAGCAATAGCCTATCCAACATAAGAAATCCCACTTACTAAGCACTTTGTAAAGTGCATTAGAAATATGTCAGCATCTTCACAGAAACCAGCAACATTGATATCCCTAATGTATATTCATTGTAGATTATACAAAGTCAGTCTGGCAATAGTAATGCCATCTTATTAGCCTTCAGGACACTGAAGTCATCATGGTCCCTGAAAATGGCTACCAAGGATTTTTTTTAAGTCAGAAAGGCCAAGAATCTTGCTCTGGATTGACTTTGAATTAGACAATGACTTCAAATCATATTTTGCCTCACTGTATTTTTTGTTCCTCTTGAAACAAGTCTGATGACTTGCATGGACTGATTCCTTTTGGAACAATAAATTGTCACTTTTTATTGCAAAGTATTTGATGTACAAGTGTTTGAATCATTTTTCCTTTGTGAGAGGTTAGTAGAAGAGAACTTAGATGGTAAACTCCACAGTGCATATTCTCTGAAAATTCAGGGAAAGTCTGATATTTTTTTTCCTCAATCTAGCAATTATAGTGCAATGCCTTATTGTCAAATTACTATATCCAATGATTGTGATATTTCTTCTTGTTTTCAAACAGTCACATTTTATTTTTAAGTACTTCTTTCTAAGGACTTTACAGAGAGTTGTAATGTCGATGCTCTAACTACCATTTTAATCTCTCATGAGGTTGATTGAAGAAACATGTTGTATCCATCAAAAACTGCAGACTAGCAGAACACGCAGATCATATTTTAAGGACCCAGAAAGATTAAAAATGAGTGGAGATACATCACTATTTCCACAAAGCCATTTCAATTTATCCTTATAACACTAACTTTCAGAGTTAAAAATGTAAAGTTATTGAATAGTCAGAATAAATGATAAAAAGACCGTTAGTTAAAAAAAAAGAAATATGCACTTTGATGAAACAAAATCTTATTATGAGATAAGAAAGAATAAATCAAAAAATGCTAAGTGGCAAGTGGAACCAGTGAAGACCACCACCCCCTCAAAATGGAAGAATCAATAAAAAATAAAAGATTAAGACTTCTGAAATATGGATAAATTAACACCCAGAACATTCAGAACACTACCCCATTTTTGTATCAAAGTCCAAAATCAAAATGTAAGTGATAAAACAAACATCCTGGGAGCTTGTTGGGTTGCTTAGAAACCTTTTTATGAAGTTTACATGTATCAGCTGTTATTTCCAGGTATATTGAGAGAATAAACAATTATTTGGGCCAGAAATATTTTGGAAATCAATTATGCAATACTAGTAAAATGTTGCTGTGCATAATAATTAGAAGGGCGTATTTTCAACTGAAGTAAGTATAGATTTGAATCTTGGCTTTAACTTAATCATTCTAAAACCCAGTTTTCTCTATTAAAATAGAGATGATAATATTTACCTTCTAGGTGATGCTGTTGATTAAATGATCAAATCTAAAGTCATAGCACAAAGGAATAATGAAGAAAAGTTAGTATGCTTTGCCACCTTGCTTCCAGTAGTATAGCCAATTCACTTCCTCGTCCAATTTTTCTTCCTTGTTCAATTTCCTGGAGTTTTGGATCAGTGATAGAGCACTTTGCTGGCGTGTTTGAGGCCCTGGGTTTGATCCTCAGCACCACATATAAATAAATAAAACAAAAGATTCACTGACAACAACAACAACAAAATATTTTTTAAAAAATTCCCTTTGGTAGGACATCAACTGTCATTCAGTCCTTTCATAATGACTTCACTGTTGATAGATCTATACAGGAAAAACAAAAGTGGGCTGGGTAGAAGTTTTAAAATGAGTGGACTCAAGTTGTCTTGAGTCACTAGTAAACACTAAAAATCCACAGAAATCTACCAGTACAACTAAATATGAGCAGGAGAGATCGTCTGCATGTGAATGCAGACAGCAATGTCAAAAGAGTTTTGAGAAGCAGCTGAACAGGCAATGTGTTGAGAAGTGAAATAAGTAGCAACGGTATAAATGAAAGTAGATCAAAAAAGATGGGAATAAACGGTGTGGGATTTTGGAAACAAAGTTAGGGATAAATGTCTTATGTTATGTGTTTACGTTTAAAGATGTTTGGTTTTTTAGAGCGGTTGTAGGTTCACAGCAAAATTGAGAGAAAAGTACAGAGATTTCCCACATACTCCCTTCCTTCAGACAAGCATAGCTTCTCCCCTCATCAACATCCCCCTCCAGCATCGCACATCTGTTATGACTAATGGACCTACACTGATGGATTACAATCACACAAAGTGTATCATTTCCATTACAGTTAATTCTTGATATAATATTAATATGGCTATTTTTGTTTTCTTTTGACTTTAATTTTCTTCTTTTTTTAGCTTTTATTTTTTTTTTATTCCTTTTTTCCTTTTTTTTTAATTGGTTGTTCAAAACATTACAAAGCTCATGACATATCATCTTCCATACATTTGATTCAAGCGGGTTATGAACTCCCATTTTTTACCCCAAATACAAGTTGCAGAATCACATCGGTTACACATCCACATTTTTACATAATACCATATTAATGACTATTGTATTTTTTCTTCCCTTTACCTACAGTCCTTTTGTGTCTTTATAGGTGAAGTGAGTTTCTTTTAAGTAACATGCAGTTGGACCCTGAATTGTTTTTATGATTATTATTATTATTATTATTATTATTATTATTATTATTATTTTGTATGCTTTTTGTTGCTCTATATCCTTTAATTATAGAATTTAATTTATTTACATTCATGTTAATTATTGATATGTTACATTTTACTCCAGACATTACCTAACTTGTTTTCTACTTATGTTGTCATTCCTTCTTTTCTCTCTCTCTCTTATGGTCTTATTTGTTGGTTAAGTGAATTACTCTTGTTATGTGTTCTGATCCCTTGCTTATTATTTTTGGTTTATGAGTTGGAGGTTTTTTTGTGATTACCATGAAGCTTAATTAAAGTTGCATTAATATCTTTCCTTAAATTTGAAGAATATCATTCATCATTCCTTATAAAATATATCTGGGGAGATATAGTTTATTAGTTTCTTGTTGTTGTTTTTGTTTCTTTTGGCCCACAAAAATATCCCTCCTCATTTCCAAGAATAGCTTTGCTGGAGATAGTGTTTTTGATTGAGAGTTTTCTTCCTTAAGTATATTAAATTCCATGCCACTCTCTCCTGCTTGGGCTGTAGGTTTCTGCCCAAATGTCAGCTGTTAAACAACTTGTGGCACCCCAATGTGTTGTTTCAGAATCTTCTCTATATTTTGAACTTATTATACCTTGGTAATAAGATGTCTCAGCATAGACTTGATTGGGTTAAATTTGACTGGTGACTTGATCTTCCCAAACCTTGATATTTTTATCCTTTTCTAGATTTGTTAAGTATTCTGTTATTATACATCTGAATAAGTTTTCTAACCCTTTGGCATCCTTAATTCCTCCTTGAACACCAGTAACCTGAATAATTGCCCTATTAGTACTCTCCTAGTGTTCCCAATCCTCTCCCTGGTTCAGGTTCAGCCCAGATGCCTCATCCACAGTTAATGGTTTATGATCAGACACTATAATATTCTACCCAGCTCTTGGCAGAGCAACTATGGTTTGACCAGTCCCCAGCTTCTACTGCACACCTGTAGTTACCAAAGCTGTCAAGTTGTGTCATTACCTTGAACTCATAGTACACAAAGACCAGCATAATACTATGTTGGGACCAACCTACACCTCTATAGGCTGCATATTGCAGATAGGCTCCTATCCCAAGGCTGCTGCAATCAGCCTCATATGAGGCTATCTGGAATAAAAGTCTGATGGACTGGGGCTGCATACATGTCGTCCCCTGGCACTGGAGCAATTCCAGGGACTGTATCCACAGGTAGGTTTTGGAAGAGGGACCTTTAGTTTCTATGCAATGTTAGCTTTCATTAGTGCAACACTGAGTTCTAAGGAAAATTCTTATGATTATTACTTTGTCCTGTCCCCAGCAAATGCGGTATTACTCCCCAATGTTATAAGTTAAGTTGGATCATGCCTCAGTCTCACAGCTTCAAGGGTCTGTGCAGGTTTAGAAATACACTAAGGATGACACCATAGCCTACAGTGATCAGGCTGAAACACAAGTGTGATCTATGGGAACACAGGTCTCTACCTGGTACTAAGGAAGTCTCAGAGTCCTATGTGTGGACACTGTCCTGCTAATAGCTATGATGTCAATGTTTGAGGGATGAATGGTTGAGAGAACCCTTTGTCACCTAGGCTGAAGCTATGTTAAGTTCCACCTTAGTCTCTCAGCTACAGGGCCTGCACAGTCTCAGAAGGCAGGTGGGTGTGCCCTGGGACAGCTCCAAGGCTGAAACTGCTGCAGTCAAAACTTGGGGCTGATCCACAGATTTACAGGTTTCTGCTAGGTGCCAGAACTGGTCTAGAAGCTCTGTTTGTGAGTTGTGACCTATGTAGGGGGTCTATGTTTCCTATTAGGTTCTTGGTCTTACCACAATGGATCCAACATTGTGCTCTAAAAAAAAACAAAACAAAACAACAAAAAAAAAAACCTATGTTAGCTTTGTGTCCTGTTGCCCAGTGGTGGAATCCTGCTCTTTCCTGGATGAGAGGAGATAGAAGCAGTCTCTTTGCTGCCATTTATACCGCAATTCCAGGAGCTGTATCCACAGCTATAAGCCCAGAGGTAGGGCTTTGCTCACCTCTGAGTTTTAACTATGGCAAGTTTGCTGCTGGCTTTTCAATCCAAACATTGGGCTTAATTTTCTCTTCCTCCCACAAAGTAGGATTTTCCTCTCTCCATACTGGGCTGCTTAGAGTTAAAGTAGAAATAATGTGGGCAATTATTTTCTATCTCTCTTCTTCAATGTGTCTTTTAATTTTTATATACATAAATCCATTAGTACTGTCTTCCACCTAATTTCCTTTTTGTGCTTGTAGTTAGGTGAAGCTGTTCAACTTGGAATGTCTGAGGGCAGAGATTGCCAGAGCATATTACTCAGTCACTATGTTGCTGTGCCCCCAAGATTTTTTACAGTTTAATACTTCATCCCTTTTTTTAACTGAATAATCCCATTATCTGGATGTTGCACAGTTTATTTATCTATGGAAGGAGATCATGTTTGTTTCCATGTTTTGATAATTATGACTAAAGCTGCTATGAAAATGTGTGTGCAGGTTTTTGTGTGGAAGTTTATTTTCATTTTGTTTGGAGTTTATTTTCATGTACTTTGGGTAAATACCAAAAAAACACTATTTATTAATCATATGGTAAGTGTATGTTTAGTGAAGAAACTGTCAAACTATCTTCCAAAGTGTCTGTACCATTTTTCATTCCCAAAACAATGAATGAGTTTTCCTTGCCCCATATCACAACCAATATTTGATGTTGTCAGTATCTTAGAGTTTGGTCTTCTAGTAGATTTGTAGTGATTTCTCATTGCGCTTTTAATTTTCATTTCTCAGGACATTCCTTTCACAGATCATGCCTTTGGTGTTGAACCGTAAGTAAAACTCATTGTCATATGCAAGGTCATCTAGGTTTTCTATCATGCTATCTTCTAGGAGTATTACTGATTTGCATTTTCCATTTTGCTCTATTTCACATGTGATCAATTTTGAGTTCATTTTTGTGAAAGGTGTGAGATCTTTATATATTTTTTTTCATTTCATGTACAAGTCCATTCATTACAGTACAATTTGTTGAAAATACCATCTTTACACTACTGTATTGCCTTTGCTCTATTGTCAAAATCATTTAGGGCTGGGGTTGTAGCTCAGCAGCAGAATGCTTGCCTAGCACCTGTGAGGCATTGGATTTAATCCACAGCACCACATAAAAATAAATAAATGAAATATTGTGATCATATACAACTAAAAATACTTTTTAAAAAGATTATATAAGTAAATTTGTTTGGGTCTATTTCTAGACACTTTATTGGAGAAAAGATTGCCTCTTCAACAAATGGTGCTGGGGAAACTGGAAATCCATAGGAAACAAAATGACATTAAACTCCTATCTCTCACCTTGCACAAAACTCAACTCAAAGTGGATCAAGGACTTAGGAATTAAACCAGAGATACTACGTCTAATAAAAGAAAAAGGAGGCTCAAGTCTCCATTGTATCATATTAGGCCACTACTTTTTTAATAACACACCTATAGCACAACAATTAAAATCAAGAATTAATAAATGGGATGGATTCAAATGAAAAAGCTTCTCAGCAAAAGAAAAAATCAGTGAAGTGTACAGACAGCCTACAGCTTGGGAGCATTTTTTTACCACTTGCACATCAGATAGAGCACTAATCTCTAGGATATATAAAAAAACTCAAAAAGCTAAACACCAAAGAAACAAATAATGTAGTCAATAAATGGACCAAAAAACCTGAATAGACACTTCTCAGAAGGTGATATACAATCAATCAACAAATACATGAAAAAATGTTCATCATCACTAGCAATTAGAAAAATGCAAATCAAAACCACTCTAAGATATCATCTCACTCCAGTCAGAATGACAGCATATAAACAACAATAAGTGTTGGTAAAGATGTGGGGGGAAAGGCACACTCATACATTGCTGGTAGGACTGCAAAACAGTGCAGCCAATCTGGAAAACAATATGGAGATTCCTTGGAAAATTGGGAATGGAACCAACATTTGACCCAGCTACCCCACTTCTCAGTCTCTAGCCAAAGATAACCAAAGATCTTAAAAACAGCATACTACAGTGACACAGCCACATCAATGTTTATTGCAGCACAATTCACAATAGCTAAACTCTGGAACCAACCTAGATGCCCATCAGTAGATGAATGAATAAAGAAAATGTGTTATTTATACACAATGGAATATTAATCAGCAATAAAAGAGATTAAAATCATGGCATTTGCAGGTAAATACATGGAGTTGGAGAATATAATGCCAAGTGGAGTTAGCCAATCTCATAAAAAAACAAATGCCAAATGTTTTCTCTGATATAAGGAGGCTAATTCATAGTGGGGTTGGGAGGGGGAGCATGGAAAGATTAGATGAACTCTAAATATGGCAAAGGAGGGGGAAGGAAGGGGGAAAGGAGGTAAAAGATGGTGGAATGAGATGGATTTCATTTTCTTAAGTACATGTATGAAGACACAAATGGTGTGAATATACTTTGTATACAACCAGAGATATGAAAAATTGTGCTCTATATGTATAATATGAATTGTAATGCATTCTGCTGTCACATATAAAAATTAGGAAAAAAAATTTAAAGATTATTTAATTAAATTTATGTGGATCTATTTCTGGGTGCTTTATTCTGATCAATTAATTAATCAATTAATCAATCAATTAATCCATTCTTTTTGACCCAGATCAAAGACTGAGACCTGTACACTCAGAAACTATTTCTATGCTGAAAACATGATCACCCATATATAGAGTTATCAGACATTGGAGTATAAAAATAAAAGAAAAAGCAGACATGAAAAATGGATACCAGAGAATGCATTTTAAATATGATTTATAAAGAGAAGGAATAAGTCAAAATATAAAATATCTGCTTTAAAACTACAGTGATTATTTGTGAGCCTGAATAACCCATTGTTTCTATATTTAATACAAAGATTAATTTTCATCTCAGAAATACAGTCTAAGGCCAACTTTATCCTGCTTTAGCCTAGTTTAATTATGAAATAGACAGAGGCTGTTCTACTTTTCACCTTCATTCTCCTTTTTGCTTCCAGCAAAAGTTTGTTCTGTTGAACAATAAACAAGTTGCTGAAAATCCTACTAAAATGTAATTTTTAAAGGAGTTTTTAATTAAATAACACATATCAGAGACTTTCTTAGGTCAAGTTCCCTAGAAGAACCTGAATTTGAGACACACCAGTGGTTTAGGAAGGGCTTGTTGCCAGCTGAACCTTACAGGACTGAATGGAAAGAACTGGAGAGGGGAGAATAAAGGCAGGATGTGGCTTCAGATGAAATGTAGCCCTGCCTGAACACGTGTGGAGTCCCACAGCATAAACAGCTTTACAGAGTCTGTTTCCATTGAGGCAAGACCTTTTGCTGCCCAGCAGCAGATAGTCACCCTCTGGCTTCCTGGAGGGTAAGGCAGTTCCAATAGCCCAAGGCAGTTCTCCGGGGAAGGCTGCAGAAAGTTGAGCCCTTGGCAGCATCCACAGCTGCGGTTAAAAGGGATCCCCAGAAATCTGAGTGAGACACCAGGAGTATAAATTAGAGCCTTATAAAAATAAATTTTTCTCAAAAAACAATTTTTAAAGTCTTATAAGCAGAGAAGGCATGAGGGAGGGAGAAGCAGCATGTTTTCCTTATTTCTGAGGACATTCATCCAGATCCCAAACCTGATTTCTCATATATCTAACAGTGTTTACTAAACTTTTAACAACTCAAGAGAAAGGATCAGTCCTTAGATATTCTAATCTGTGTGGTTCTTTCCATTTGGGGTAATTTATACACATTATTCTTTCTAATGTTTTGATTAGTGCATCATAGTTATACATAGTAGTGGGGTTTATTTTTACATAATCACACATGCATAAAAAGTAATTTGCTCCCCAGCCCTTTTTATTTTGTATTTTGAGACAGACAGGGTTTTGCTAAATTGCTTAGGGCTCAAGTTGCTGAGGCTGGCCTTGAACTTCTGGTCCTCCTATTTCAGCTTCTCCTGTTACTGGAATTTCAGGCATGTGCCACAATGCACAGCCATTTGTTGTTGTTGTTGTTGTTGTTGTTGTTCTTCTTCTTCTTCTTCTTCTTCTTCTTCTTCTTAACAATGGGCCTTTACTTTATTTCATTTAATTTACATAATGAAATAAAAGAATCGAATCCAGTGCCTCACACATGCTAGGCAAGTGAAACTCAACCACTGACACAACCCCAGCCCCAGCCATTTATTCTTGAATCTCCAAATGATCCTGAAAGTAAATAGTGCAAATATTTATTATCATTTTACAAATAAGCTACTCACAAATGTTTTAGTCGGTATTTCCAAACCTGAACCCAAACTTTTACTTCCTGATTCAATGTTCTTACTACTCTGTCACAATTTTTAACGAGAACGTTTCAATTTCTCAAAACATGTTTCTTTGAACTATTCTGTTGTCTAAGCTTATTAAAAGTGCATTATTCTAGACATAGCTTTCTGATATAACTCTAGTAAAGTGGAAAAGCACCTAGAATCAAATGAATATCATTTCAGGTCTCCACTTATCATTTATTATCACTATGACCATAGGCAACTCACACTGAGCTTCAGTTTTCTCCACTGAAAATTGACAGGTAGATATAAGACAATTACCCCAGGGTTGGTTTGGCCACATGTGCAAAAGAATATTCACATACTATAAACTCCTGTATAGTGTGGTCATTAAAATTATCATCCTCTCTTGCAAAAGACCAGATAATACATTGTAGTGCACATTTACTTCCTGATGACACTGCACCATATCTCTGAATCTTCCATAATTCAGAAACTTTCAAATTCAGAAATAATCAGACTCCTTACTTGAATTTAGATCAGACAATATCTTGTCTATTTTAATAACAGAGAAACTTGACTCTTCTTCCATTGCCTGGAGCATAATGTCACTTTGATGCCAGTCAACCTGATGAAGTGCAAAGCAAGTGCACGCTTTCTTGAGGACTTTTCCTCCTGTTTTTGAAATAAGTGAATCATTTGCTGCCTGGGTAGCAGAGTTTGGTGGTATCATTTAACTGTTTTTATAAATAAAATATTTACACTTTACTATTTCAGTTTTCCTGTGACCTCAATTAAAATTACCAATAGAATACATAAACACAGCTCTTAGCTATAAAATATGAATTCCTATAAGTTTTTTCTTCAAAAGTTAAAAAAAAGAATATATTCTAAGGTTTCAAAATGAGTAAAACTACCATTTCACAATGTGTGTCTAATATAAGTCAATATTCACCCTGGCCAGTGAATGAAGAGTTAGAGGAAATTTAAAAAACTAATTAAAAAGTGGAATATTTTCATCTTTTTAAGATTTCTATCAAAAGTTCTGGAAATTACAGAATAGTTCCTCCAGTATACTGTGCTCTGCTAATCATTTTCATAAACCATCATTGGGTCTGAAGTTTCTGAGTATGTGAGTACATTTGAGATACAAAAAGACATTTTTGAAAAATTATCACACCAGAAATTTGAATTCAAACACATTAATTCAACCATATCTCAAATTATTTTATCAAAATAAAATGTGTGACTTGGCTTAAGGAAACTACATAAAAAATAATCTAGTATCTGTATATAATATAGTCTATAGTAAAAGAAAATATTTCCCCATACATGCATCAATTGTCAGTTGACATACACATAATTTCCCTTTTGTTTTCCTATTTGGCTGAATTTGACCCAACAATGGATAGTTATGTGTTAATGTAAATTACTATGTGTATCCTAAGTACCTGCCATCTTAAATTTTATGGTTGATGATTCAAACTGAAGTACAACAAAAGACTTGATAAAGAAAAGATAGAGATGATGTGGAGGGAGGGAAGGGAGGCTGAGAAAAAGGTGGGAGGGAGAGAGGGAGGAAAGGGAGGAATGAAAGGAGAAAGGGAAGGTGGAAAGGGAGGGGAGGGAAAAGACTTTTGGTGATATTGGATAGTCATTTTGTCACATTTCAGTTGTCTGAATTCTATCAGCGTAACATCAACTACTATAGCAGAAACTAATTTTGCAGAAGGTACCATGATTTAAATAGACAAAGGAATACGTTTTCCTGTATTTCTTCAAAGAAGTGTTTATTCTACATCAAGCATTTTGTTTTGACATTAATGTAATCTTAAAATAAGCAAACTCAAATAACTAAGATGGAAACCACTGGTGTTACTAATTTACTTTAGCTCTCAGAAATTAGCTTGTGTCTGCCCTTCACATTCATGCATGAGAGGGAGGCTCTAAGAATTCAGCTATCTCAGTTTATTATTAAATCTTAAGGACAACACAAATGCCCTGGTGATCTGAGAAACTCCTTTTCTGCTTCTGGCTTTCCAGACCTCCAGTGCTTATCCAAGCTTGAGGGAAAAATAATGCATAGAGCATGCCCAAATCCTTTGGTTTAGTTTGAAATCAGTGAGCCCAAAACAACAGGAATTCTATGTGAAATTGGACTTATATTTACACATATTTTTGAAAGTTTTATGTCCAACTGTGAGATAGAAAAAGAGTACATTAGGTCAAGCAGAGAATTCTCATCTCTATCCAATTATTTTCAGCACAGGCTCTACCTCTATTCCTAGAATTGGTTAATTATTCTTTTCTGTTTCACTAACATGCCATAATACACAATTGAGTGCAATTGAATGTGCATTGGACTTGCTAACATCCAAACTGACTCTTAACACAGTGAGAGCCCTGAAACAACTCTGTAGAGATGCAGCTCCTTCCCTCACCAAGACACACTTTAAACCTGAAAAGACCCTAGTGGACATGTGTAATTGGTTTGCAATTCTCAAACGAGTGTCATGATGTGTTTTGATTATTTCTATAAATCAGAAAAAAATATTTCAAATAAGGTAACAACTATTAACTCTTTCAGATGGGCCATGGAAAGAAATTTAAAAATTAATTATTCTAAATTAAAAGCCAGATGAATATGACAGTATCTGAGGGGGAGAGCCTAGAAAGAAAGTGATAAGCTGCTTTACACTGTGTTATGTAAATTCAATTATTTTCCCTATGTCCATGAAATTATTAAAATTCCCCTATCACATTTTCTTTTAATCAGTCTTCATCTAATAAAGAAAGGAAAAATCATTTATTTATTAGTAGAGTTAGCCACAGGATAATTCCTTCCTTACTTGAGTAATAATCATACCATTCATGCCTATCGTACATGAAAGTTTCAAAATCATTTCACATGCAGGGTCTTCAACACAGAGTTGACTTTCCACTTTGATCACACCTCCTTTTGGGGAAGTAAACTTTCACGTTAATCAGAAATCCAAGCTTAATCATCCTGTAAGAGACAATTCAAGACCCACACTCAAGTGACGATATCTCAACTGGTCTTTGGACAGCATATTACACAGCATAAAAATATCAGAGATTCATGCTCTTTATGTAGGATTTTTTCTGTTTTTAAAGAAACACACCTCACATGTTTTTTGAACAATGGTGTCTTGGTTTACAATTCTGCAATATAGAAATAACACCTAATTCTTCATATATAAGATACACATGATAGTAAAAGCTACCAGATAATCACTTATTCACACTCATTTTTAAAGACTGTTGTTCTAACTCATTTTACTGTTGAATTATCAAAGGAATTATCTGTTATTTGGAGGTTCTGGATCAATTGGAGGGCTCATAATAAGCTAACACAGTTGGTGTGGAAGTTTTTGTTGTTTTTTCATCTTCCTGATTTTTTAAATTCATTTCTTTGTATCTTCTATCCCCTTTCAACCTTTCTGCATAGGCACCCTTTAAACTTTTTTCAGCATGTGATCTTGCTATATATTATCATTTTGTATGCTTGCATTTTTAATTTCCGTGTAATCTACTGCACTATAAACTGATTCTCTTTCTTGATTTCTTTCACTAAGCACTGTTTTAAGATCTGCTCATGTTGCCAAGTGCAGTCCTACATGGTGTGTACCAAGCATTTATATTTTTTCATTTCTAGCAATGGCCATCCAAACTGCTTCCAACTTCTCAATTCCACAAATAAACTCCTGCAAGAAAAATACACATACAAAATTCCCTATAGATCTGTATAAAAACGACTCTGGGACTTATATTCAGGAAGAAAATATATGACTGAGTGGTAATGTACTTTTCTCTGAGAACAATTACACCATTTCACAATCTCACCAAAGGGACCTGAGCATTCTTAAAGCCCATATAGCCATCAATACCTTCTGCTTTGAGTCAGGCTAAAATGATATTGATAAATCACATGGTCATTTTCATTTGCATTTATAAGAATATGATCAGTTGAAAATTTCTCTATACAGCATCTGTGTTCTCTTTAACTGCACAAACCATTCTAAAATTTTACATAATCCTAGGGGTGGAATTTGTTGCCCTAAGATGTGTATTTTTAAAGATTGTTTTGTATTTTGGTCACAAAGACATTTTCCTGTTTTTTTCTTTGCTAACTTTCCAACTCTTTACTGAATATGTGCATTTTTTAGACCATCTAGAGTCCTCTTGTACATGAACAATTTTATAAGTAATATGCACGTAATTGTCTCAAAAGAGCAGATAATGTGTAAAAAATGGGGAATGTGACATTAAGGAAGTATAAGAACAAGTTATAACAACTGACAAGAAAATACAGTCGTGTCAGGAAAAACAAATTGGTGAGAATTATTTTTAACAATTTCATCTTCTAAAGTCTATTTTCAGATTTTTGCAGATGTATTCTAAAACAGACACAAGAATAAAGACATTTTGTGAAGAACTATATATGAATTAAAACAGATTTCAACAAGTATTACACTGGCAATATGAAATTGGACTCATTATTACAACAGGTATATTTCTTGGTGTGAACAAGGAAGCAAACTCCATGATTTCCACTATACTTTTTCCTCATTCTTTCTGTTATCTGATACATGTGCTTTGTAAATAAACAAGAAGATGATAATGTATATAATTCTTAAATGAAAATTGCTTTGTAAGGAGTTCACTTAATCATGAATAAAACTATTTTAAAGCAATATTAAGCATCACATCTAAGTCATTTTTATAAACCGTGAAATAATGTTTGGGTACCAATTTATTTTTAAAATGCAATGGATTAGACATTTTGTCAGGTCAGATTTTCAACAAGGATACATAATTGATAATGACACTGAAAATTCTGTAGGAATGATAAGACAATGGCAAATTGGCTCTATACATAAAAAAAAAATAAAGGAATGCTGTGGGATGTAAGAAATACCATGCTTATTATTAAGTGTAACTTATTTTTTTTAAGTCAGATTTTTCAATGTTGTGACTAAAAGACCTGACAACAACAACTTTAGAAAAGGAAAAGTTCATTTGAGGGTCCATGGTTTCATAGATCTCAGTCCATACCAAATGGCTCCATTCCTCAGGGCTTGAGGTGAGGCAAAACATCATCGAAGGAGAGTGTGGTAAAGGGAAGCAGCTCACATGATCATCAGAAAGCAGAGAAACTCTACACACCTGATATAAAATATATACCCCAATGGCATGCCCCCAGGGACCCATCTCCTCCAGCCAGCCACACCCCACCCACCTTCAGTTACTACTCAGTTAATCACATCAGGTGATTAATTCACTGATAACAAACTGTCATAAACCTAGTCATTTCACCTCTGAATGTCCTTGCACTACCTCACACAAGAGGTTTTCTGGGACCCCTCTTATCCAAATTGTAAAACTTATACAATGTTATTGAGAATATAAGATCTGCAATCCTTTCATACTCTTAAATTTTCATACTTAATTTTTTATTTTTTCATGAAAGAAAACATAATAATAACTATGAGTGTTGAAGGTTGTAAAACAGTTTAAATAATGTTGGCAGAACTATTTCAAAGATGAATTAAATACAGAAAATTAAATAAAATGTTTAAATTGTGAAAATGTATAAGAGCAAATTTTAACAACAGTGCATATAATTTGCTGTGCTATTATATTTATTTTCTTTTTAATTTAGGATGAAAAAATAAGACTGCTTTAGAAGCCAAGGAAAATTTTAAAATCTATTTTAGGAATGACACATTTCTTTAGGATAGTTAAATCAGATATTTTATTTCCTTAAATTTCTGTTCTCCAACTTAATGTATTAATTTATTAAACACTCATCTCCAATAATAAACTTATTTTTAAATACCAGTTGTTTTGTAATGGTTTTTGATTTTCTATACTGGAAAAATTTATTTTATGAACTGAAACATATATGCAAATTGGATCCATTTGGTTTTTATGTTTCTGTGAACACAGCTACCATGTTCTGCAAGTGTATGTGTGTACTAGTGACTGCATATGTGAGTTGTGTGTTTTTTCCCTTGTCATCTTTGAACTAAACTTCCAATTTATTTCTTAAGTGAATGAAGACGTATTCGTCACACTAATCTCTAGCTTTTACAAGCCTAAAGTTCAGCTATCTTTGTGAATATTGCTGCAATGAACATGGGAGAGCAGATGACTTCTTGACATACTGACCTCAATTCCTTTGGAAATACACCTACTGAGGAATTGCTGGATCAAATGATGATTCTCTTTTTAATCTTTCTTGAAGAACCTCCATATTTTTTCCCCTAATGACTATAATAATTTTACATTTTTAAAACAATATCAAAGAGTTCCCTTTTCTTCACCAATGCTTTTGTCTTTTTTTATATTAGCCATTCTCATTCTAACAGGTGGGAGATTAAATTTCACTGTGATTCTACTTTCCAATAATCTGATGATTAGTGATGTTGAACATACTTTTCCTTCATCTTTTGACTGTTCATATGTCTTCTTATGAGAAGTGTCTGCTATTCAGAATCTTTGTTCATTTTTAATTGCTATTTGTTTTCTTGTTATTGACTTTTTTTTTACAAACTTAATAATAACCTCCTATGAGATACGTGGTAAGAAAATATTTTCTTCCATTCTACAGGTTATATTTTCATTCTGTTGATTGTTTCCTTTGTTGTAAAGAATCATTTTATTTGATGTAATAACTTTCCCTATTTTTGTTTTTGTTGCCCATGTTTTGAGGATCATATTCAAGAAATTATTGCTTAGACCAATGAAATGCTGCCTTCCTTCTGTTTTCTTTTCATAGTTTTATAGTTTCAGGTCAAGCATTTAAGTCTTTAATCAACTTTTAAAAATATTTTATATTGTATGAGGTAGGGGTTGAATTTTATTCTTTTGCATGTGACCATCCAGTTTTCCTAGCACCATTTATTGAAGAGACTGTCCTTTCTTTACCATGTATTTCTGGTGCTTTTGTTGAAAGTCAGTTGGCAGCAAAAATGTTGGTCTATGTTTCTGTGTTTAAATGAATAATGTTAGGTCCGTGGTGGCGACTTAGTGGCAACTTAGAACAAAGCAGCCCACACTGGAAAAGAACATCAATCAGATGCCCACGGAAACACCTGTCAATCAGCCAGATCTCCTGACTAACGCCTGTCAATCAGCAGGACCCCCTGGCCAATCCTGGAGTTCAGCCAACTCCCCTGACCAACTCCAAGGGGGCAGGGGACCCTAGCAACACCTTTTCCTGTCCCAAGCCCTTCCCTTCCTGCTGTAAGCCCCATAAAAGTCTAGTCGGGTGGAGCTTCCATGTGTTTTCTCCTCAGACCCTTCCCCTGTCCCCCTCTGTGGGTCTGATCGAGTTCCGCCCAGGAGTGATATCTCAATAAAGCCTGTTTAGCGGCCCTTTTAAATCTGCCTCCTTTGGTCGCTGCCTGCCCCGCCTGATCTGACAAATAACATGCTGTTTGTGTTTCTATAGCATTATGGTATAGATTGAAGTCAGAAAGTGTGATGCCTCCAGGTTTGCTCTTTTTCAACAAAATTGTTTTGGCATGTTTGGCATCTTTAGTGGTTTCAGATACATTTTCAATTTTTTATTTTATTTTTTGACAAAGTTTGTTTCAGATACATTTTAAAATTACTTTCTTCTTTTTTGACAAAGTAGGCATCATAAATATTCATGTGTGTGTGTATGTGTGTGTATAATTTTTCTTTCATTTTAATTGATTTATTATTCACCTATTTATTACTTTAACTTTGGTAAGGTAAAATTTACATGGGTTTTATTTGTTTTGAACTTATATTTGTTTGTATGTTTGTTTGTTTGTACCATGTTTTTTGTTCCTCTTATTATCCCCTCATAACTTATTTCTTCCACTAATAGCCAAATTTTCCTGTCCCTGTCTCCTCTCTTTTGTTTTATTATTTTAGTCTTTTCACTCCTCTTTCTTTATAGTCATTATCTGCTGACTCTCTTCTGCTTATCCTCTATTCCCTTTTTAAATACTCCCAATTTTCTATTGCCTTCCCACTACTTTCTGCTCACTTAAGGAACTATATAATTCCACTATATGTACATTTATAGAGTTTATGCAATTTGTACCCCATTCATGTTGTTTAGATTATTAATAAAGTGTGCAATGTAGTAGTCACCTATTGTTTAATGTCTGATCTAGTTCATGGTTGTTCAGTGTTGATGCTAATGTTAAAGGCTGGCCCACATTCCTCTATAATTGATAATTAATGCTATAAATGTCAAAGCAGCACCAGACATTTATTTTAAAGATATATATCTATTGCTAATATTATTGTTATTCCTTGAATCCCCATTCTCTAAGAGGAGCTGGGAAATGATTGAGATACTTTCAGTTCACAGAGTAAGGATCCTGTTGCTCAGCAACACTCATAACTCAGACAAGTAACAGTGAATCTTACTCCACACACAAACTATGCCCACTTTCACCTAAACAATACTTCAACATACAAAAGAAGGGTACCAAGTAGGAATTGTTAAAGGGGAACATCGGGTTTGACTCATAGACATGTACTCATATAGCAAAAACAGAGAGAAGTCCCTAGAATGAAAAAAAAAATAACTACACACCAAAAGATACACACATAAAAGAAGAAGAGGAGTTCATCTCAACTGATGAACAAGTCCAAGACTTCTGAAAACATATGAAAGCAAGTAAATAAACTCTCCCAAAATTCACAACTCCTCAACAAATAAACTCATAGATGTAAAAGGGAAAATAGTAATTTCAGAAAGACTATTAAAAACTGATAATTGAATGTTCAATGAACTAAAAGAAGATCCAAGGAATTAAGAAAGCAAATACAGAACATGAAGGATGATTTCAATAAAGAAATTAAAATTTGAAAAGAAATCAGTCAGAACTATTGAAAATGAAAGATAAAATTGATCAAATTAAAAATTTACTTGAAAATATCAGCAACAGAGTAGATTTCATAGAAAACAGAACATCAAGCCTCAAAGACAGACCTTCAGACTATGAAGAAAGGATATATACACCTTAATATACAACATGCAATAAGTTGGGGTGGGAAGACCATCATCACAATATGCAAGTACACTGGGGCAATGTCCCTAGGTGAAACCTGAGAGTCTTTGAGAACACGGATATACAGACTAAAGGCATTAAAAATCTCTTAATTAAAATAATGGCAAAATTTTTCCAACCTTAGAAATTAGATACACATTCACATACAAGAATCATACTGAACCTCAAATAAACAAAATAAAAAAAAAAAAAAAAACAACCTCTCCAGGATACATCATAATCAAATTGTCACAAAAAATATTATTAAAAGCTGCAAGAGAAAAATATAAGGTCACACTTAGAGACAACACAATAGATTCACTTTTGCCTTGTCAATCCAAAGCCCAAAATCAAGGAGATCTGGAATGAGATATCCATGTGCTAAAAGAAAACAATTACCAATCAAGATTTCTATATCCAGCAAAGCTATATTTCATAATTAATGAGGAAACAAAAACATTTCCATGAACATAAATAACTAAAAGAATTCATGATACCTAAGATAGCACTACAAAAAATATTCAAAGGTATACTACACTAAGAAGAACTCAACAACATACCACAAATCTCCCAAATATAAGATGATCATTAGAAGAGCAACTCACTAAATGAAAATCAATGCTCAATTAAATATAACAAACAGAAATTAACAAACATCTAGCCATAATAACACTGAATAAAAATGGCTTCAATTCCCCAAGTAGAAGATATAGATTGTCAGAATTAATTAAACAACAAGATCAAATATATGCTGTTTGCAAAAGATTCATCTCATAGGCAAAGACAGTAACAAACTGAAAGTAAAAGGATGAAAAATTATTCCATGCAAATGGAGTCCTAAAACAAGTCGGAGTAACCATTCTCTGATCTGAAAAGGCAGATCTCAAGCAAATATTAATCAGAAGAAACAAAGAAGGTGACTACATTCTAGTAAATGGAAGAATTCAAAAAGCAGATATAACAGTAGTAATTATATATACATAAAATGTCGGTGAACCTAATCACATTTAAAAATAGATAGATCTCAATACAATAATATTGGGGGATTTCAACACACCTTTATCACCAATAGATAGGTACTCCAAAAACAAAATCAATAAAGATTTTTCTGACCTAAATATTACCATAAGTAAAATGGACCTAATAGACATCTACAGACAATTTCACCCCAGAACAGCAGAATTCACCTTCTCAACAGCTCATGGAAGCTGCTCAAAATAGACTATATCCTAGGTCAAAATGTAAGTCTTAGCAAACATACAAAAAATTTGATATAATCCCACACACCCTACTAGCTCATATATAATGAAACTAGAACTCAAAAGCCAGAAAAATAATAAAAACCACAAAAACATATGGAGATTAAATGATTATCTTAAATGAAAATGTATGACAAGGAAATTAGAGAAGAAATCAAGAAATTCTTAGAAACAAATGAGAAATAAAACTTATCAAAATCTCTGGAACAATATGAGAGCAGTTCTAAGAGAAATTTTTATAGCATTGAGTATCTACACTAAAAAATAAGTAAATAAGTTTATGTTGTATCTCAAGACCTTAGAAAAGGAAGATCAAACTAATTCCAAATTAGTACAAGATTGTGAATAATTAGGAACAGAGCCAAAATTAATGAAATTAAGAATTTCAAAAGAAAAAAGTTACAGGATCAATGCGACAAACAGTTGGTTCACCAAAACTATAAATAAGATTGAAAACATTTGTCTACACAAACCAAAAAGGAAAGAAGACCCAAATAAACACAATTACAGATGAAAAAGGAGATATTACCAGAAACACATCTGAAATTCAAAGGATCATAAAAATGACTTTGAAAATTGATAATAACTGAAAATTTAGAAGACATTGACAAATTTCTAGACACAAATGACCCACCCAAATTGAACCAGGAAAATATGTAAAACCTAAACAGAACCATATAAGTAATGAAATTGAAACAGCAATTTAAAAACTTCCAACAAAGAAAAGCCCATAATCAGATGTATTTATCAGCTGATTTCTACCAGATTGTAAAGAAGAACTAACACCAGTCTTTATCAAATTACTCCATGAAATTAAAAGGGAGGGAATATTCCCAAATGCATTCCATGAAGTCAGTATAACCCTGATACCAAAACTAAGCAAAGACACATCAAGTAAAGAAAAGTATAGACCAATATTCTTAATGAACATAGATACAAAAATCCATAATAAAATAATAGCAAACCACATTAAAAAAAACATATCAAGAACATAATACACCATAATCAAAAAGGTTTCCCAGGGATGCAAGGTTTTTTCCACATATGCAAATCAATAAATGTAATTTACCACATAAGTAGAATTAAGGACAGGAATCATGATAATCTCAATAGAAGCAGAAAAGGCCTTTTATAATATCCCAGCATCCATTCATGTTAAAAACACTGCAGAAACAAGAGATAGAAAAAACTTCCTCAACATTATAAGGGCTATGTATGACAATCAAATCCACAATCATACCGAATAGAGAATAATTGAGGGCATTTCCTCTAATAATAAGAGTAAGACAAGGATGTCTACTATCACCCTTCCTATTAAACATTGTCCTTGAAACTCTAGCAAGAGCAAACAAGCAAGAGAAGAAAATAAAAGGGATACCAATAGAAAAAGAAGAACTCAAATTTTCTCTATTATTACATGATCCTATATCTGAAGGACACAAAATAGTCTACCAGAAAAGTATTTGAGCTGATAATATAATTTAGCAAAGTAGCAGGATACAAAGTCCAACATCAGAAGTCAATATCTTTATTTTACTCCAACAGTGATTCTGCCTATAAGGAAATCAGGAAAAATATTCTCATTTACAACAGCATAAAAAATTGGGGGAATTAATCTAAGGAGAAGGTAAAAGCCTCTACAGTGAAAACTGTGGAACACTGAAGAAAGATATTGAAGAATTTTAGAATGTGGAAGGATCCGCCAAGGTGATGGATAGGCAGAATTAATATTGTCCACATGGCCATACTACCAAAGACATTATACAGATTAAAACAATTCTCATCAAAATACCAATGACTTTCTTTAAATAACTAGGAAAAATAGACCTAAAATTCATTCAGAAGAAAAAAATACCTGGACTTGCCAAAGTCATCTTGAGCAAGAGGAGTGATGCTGGAAGTACCACAATAACTAACTTCAAATTATACCACAGAGCAATAGTAGCAAAACCAGCATGGTATTGGCATCAAAATCGACATTAAGACCAATGAAATATAAGACACAGAGACAAATCCACATAGCTACAGTCATCTGATACTTGACAAAGGTGCCAAAAATATATTTTAGAGAAAGGATAACATTTTGTTTTGACAGACAGACAGACACACACACACACACACACACACACACACACACACAACATCACCATGTGGAATCTAGATGCCTATCTCTCACCCTACACAAAAATTAAATAAAAGTAGACAAAGACTTAGAAAGTAAACTAAAACTTTGCAAGTACTAGAGGAAAATATGGGTTAACACTCTAAGGGACTGACTTCCTTAACAAGACCCCTAAAACTCAAGAAATAAAAACAAGAATCAATAAGAAGGATTGTTTCAAATTAAAAGTTTCTGCACAGCAGAGGAAACAATTAAGAATGTGAAGAATGAATCTACAGAATTGGAAAAAAATTTTTGCCAGTTACTCTTCTGGCAGGGGATTAATATCTAGAGTATGTAAAAAACTCAAAAAACTGAATGCCAATAATAATAATAATAATATTAATAACCACAACAGCAATAATAACAACCAAAGCAATTGAATCAATACATAGGCATAATTACTAAATAGGCAAAGCTCAAAAGAAATGCAAATATCTAATAAATGTATGAAAAAAATATCCAAAATCCTTAGCAATCAGGGAAATGTAAATCAAAACTAAGATTTTATCTAACTCCAGTAAAATGGTAATTATCAATAATACAAGTAATAATAAGTGCTGGCAAGGATGTGGAGAAAAGAATATACTAATAGATTATTGGTAGTACTATAAATTAGTACAACCACTCTTCAAAACACTATGGAAATAGGAATTGAACCACCATATAACCTAGTTATCTCATTCTTAGTATGTATTCAAAAGAACTAAAATGGGCATACTATACCAATTATATAGTATACAGTATATCTGTATATACATATCTGTGTGTATATATATATATATATATATATATATACACACACACACAGTATATATGTATGTATACACACACACACACACACAGAGATATGTTTCTAGCAGCACAACTCAAAATAATCAAGTTACTGAACCAGTTCTGGTTCCATTCAAATAGATGAATGGATAAATAAAATATTGTATATATGAACATTCAACCATCAAGAAGAATGAAATTATGGCATTTGCTGGTAAATGGATGGAACTGGAGAACATCATGCTCAATAACATAAGCCAGATTCAGAATATCAAGGGTCCAATGCTTTCTCTTATATGTAGAAACCAGAGCAAAGTAAAGGGGGAAACGGGGACTCGATTGGATATTTTAAGGATAAATGGAAGACAAGTAGAGTTCTAGAAGAAGTAAATTGTGGGAGAGAGAGGAAGGATGGGAAAGGAGAGGAGATTCAGAATGAATTTAACAAAATTATCGTACGTACACGTATAAATATACCAAAGTTAATTCAACTCTTAAGTATATCTATAAAGAGCCAAATAAAAATAAATAGACAAATAAATGGAAAGATCAGAGAGTAGAGAAAGGGGAATAGAGGTGGGAGGAAGAGAGGGAAAGAGGAGGCACCAGGGACTGAAATGGAAAAACTTTAATTTCATATATATAGGATAATATCAAAAGGAATCCAACTATTATGTGTAACTACAATGCACTAATAAAAGTTTAATATATATAATGTAGATGTGTAATATATAATATATGTATATACATATATGTTATATATATATATATTATATATATATATATATATATATATATATATATATATATATATACACACACACACACACATACACACACACTATTTCAAAATAAAGTGTGGACTTGGTGATAGCAACAAGGATACACATAATTTTCCTAGCTCTGATGACAAAAAGGGCCTGGGAGTAATACTGTAATACCAATGTATATATTCAATGTTCATACATTGGTTACTAAATATCTATCACTAAAAAAGAAACCGGAGAGGATTTACTGAAGAAATGATAGGTGCTAGTACTGGACTGTGAGAAGTAAAAGCTAAGGTGAACCTATAAGGCATACTATACTGCTATGCAATAGTAAGAAAGTACTCGAAACCTGAAGAAGTTATGTCACATGGCAGGCAACATTTTGAAGGAGTATCTCCTAGTGACCCAATTTAAATCACTGCACATCAAAAGTAATAATGACTGAAATGGAACATTCTCCACAGATCCTGAACAAACATGCATCTGTGTGTGTGTTTATGGCATATAGTGTATGTGTTTCACTAAATGATTAGAAATACTAAAAAAAAAAAAATTCAAAGGAAGGGGTAAGGAAAAGCTGTTCTTTGCAAAAGAATGATGGATAGTAAATATAGGAGGAATCGGTTTGAAATCATCATTTGGAGATCCCTGAAATACATTTGACACAGAATGTAATCATCAGTTAATTCAAAAACTGTTAGTTGGCTAAATGATTATTGGGGGAAAGGATGGTTATATAGTCTCAAGTACTTTTAAAATTGTATTATTTGTTAATTAAAAGTATAAGACATAACTGTAGAAATCTGTTCAAAATTTAAAATCTTTAAATAATGGATCACACTGACATTTTGTGACTCCTGCTACTGACAACAATCACCTATTTAATGCTATTTCCAAAAATTATTTAATCAGATATGATACCAAAATCATACTGAGGCAGCAATTGGCTAATTAAAGTTAAATTGAGGCGCATTCTTTTAAACAAGTGATCTCTAAAATTTCTGACAAATTAAACATTAGCATCAGTAAAGGTATATACTAAAGAGAGTGCTTCCAGTTACAAAAAGACTTTCCAATTAAATTAAATGTTTTAAATTATGTGGGTCTCTGAGTAAGTTTTAAAGGCTCTATTTTTAGAAAAAAAAAAGAAAATGAAAATTTTCAATATAAGCTATATGTTACTGTATTAATTTTAAATATTTTCTTCTGATTGTTGTTCTGGAGTTATATCACCACATTTCTCATAATTACTAAGTATTTTATATTAAATACAATACAATTAACAAAACACTTGAGCACTCTCAGGATGACAAAAGTGGAAATCCCTACACCATAAAGTTTGTTTTGTACATGAAATCATAAAATATTTTCATAACATTTACATACATTTTCCATCAGGCTATATGTGCAAGATGTATATGAAACAAATGAATTTTATGTCTAGACTTTGGTCTCATCCCCCAAACATTTTGTTATTTATATCACATATGAAAATTCCAAAATCCAAAATTAGAAACACTTCTGATCCCAAGCATTTCATGTAAGGGATAATCAAACCCTGACAATGTGGGAATGAGACCTAAAAATAATCAAAAGGCACAATGGTATTCAGAGGCCTATGATACTCCACCTGACAGTTAAAATATTAATTAGTAGGGAAAATATAATACAGAAACCTATTTTTAAATTTAATATAATACATATAAATCATTTAATATAGAATGATACACAACAAATGTCAAATTCCATGATATAGATCAGTGCTTCTTAAGTTTTTATGTACCTATGAATACCTGAGATACTATTAAAAGACAGTCTCTGAATCAGAAGGTCTATAGTGGTGCCTGACAGTCTGCATTTCCACTAACTTCCAGTTCTCATATCACACACATTGAGTAACAAGGAGAGTAAGGTATAAGAACTATAGAAGAAAGAAATTATTAAGAATTAGGGTAGTTATTCAAATCTTCATGAAGGAAAAGAATTTTGATACCTTAACTCTTTTCAAAAATGAAGAAGCAAGGGAAAAGAATGGTTAACAATTTGTTGGTTCTTTATTGTGTATATCCTCTCAGCACATAGCATATCAGACACAAGGTGCAGCAGTGAATACAGTGTATTGATTCGTCATAATATCTCTCACAGTGTCTCGTACAGAGGAGGAGTTCAATGAATATATTTTATTAAACCTAATTTCACTTGTGGCTAAGAAATAATATCAAATAAGAAATCGAGAGAGAAATTATCATGATGCAATTGTAGGTTAGTAAATAAATAGTTTTGACTACAGAGAAGCCTAACCGCAACTGGGAGGATAGGGTGAAGAAAGATAATGAGCATCTGGAAACATTAGCAGCAAAGTGAGGAATGATATTATAAAACAATGTGTTAGGACAATTATTCTAGAAACATAAAGCAGTTTTGTTTGGAGAGGTACAAAGTGGAGGCCATTTTGAAGCTGATGCATAGTCTACAGCATAACCCTGCTTCCAATTTATCAGTCTTCTGGCTTTAATAATTTTTGTTTTGCCATTACCCTCTCCCAACCCCCATCTCTCCATATCAAAGTTTGAGAGTCTAGTTCCAGGACACTAGGACATCGGTGAAGATGAGAATGTGGTCATCTGTTTCCTTTGCTCATATCAATGCACTTACACTGGAAATTGATTTGTTTGAACCTTTTACAAAGATTTATTTTTAAATTATTTTTTTTAAAACTTGATGTCAAAGCTAAAGCATTATATTAATCTTTTAATCAAGCTCTTCCCTGAATTATTGATAGATTTCAATTATCTGGGCAATTATTGGTGTTAGCTTGTTGGGTGCAAACATTTACAAGTCTGTGTTACACTTCAATTTATTAGTAAATATACATATGAATATCAGGAATAACTTTTCCTGTCTATTCTCATGTTTGCTTTTCTTTAATGCTATCTTGTAATAAATAAAATGTATTAATTTTGGAGAATAACTTTTCTACGTTGTAATCTATAGCAAATAATCTATTGAAAACTACCTACAAATTTTTAGAAAAGAATTGAAAAAGGATGAAATTTCAAATACCATTTTAAATCATATTATAAAGTTAAATAATTTAAACATCTTAATTCTTCCAAACTATGCAATTATTTAGAAATAGGAAATATGTCATGCTAGGAATTTGTCTGGAATGTGTACCTAGTACTGAAAATAAATAATGATGACTGTTAGCTATTTTTTACTATGTAACAAATTATCACAGATTTAATGGTATCAAAGAGTGAAAAGGTATTACCTTAGAGTTTCTTTGTATCAAAAAGGCATTACCTTAGAGTTTCTTTGTATCAGGAAATTAGGTACATATTATTGTTTTGTTCTTTTGCTCAGGTTTTACAAGGATAAACTTAAAATATAGCTCAGGCTGCTTTTGGGTCTCTTATATATGGTCCTCTTCTGAAGTCACTGGTTTTGACAGAATTCAGTGCCTAATATTTGGAGGACAGAGGCACTCCTCTGCTAGAGGCCACATGTCATTCTCTGTTCTGTGGTCATTTCTCTAACATGTCAGATTGCTTCTTCAAGAACAATAGAACAAAACCTCTGTTTTTTTAAATCACTTTGACGTCTTTCATCTCTGACCTCTAAATCTTTTCTCAAATGGCTCACTTGATTAGGCCATATTCACTCAGGGTAAATTTTTAGAAAACTTTAAAATCAAATTGAATAGAAATGCAAAATATATCTGTAAAATCCTCTCCTCTCATCGTATTTCCTAATCTAACCATTGGATTGATATCTCAGATCATCATATCTCCATGTTTCACTCATAATTATATATGACTGGGGATTTTATAGGACACATACACTTTGGGGAAGGAGAATTAAACCATTAAACAATTAGAAGAAAATATTCTGAGCATTTAGTAGCAGTTCATCCTACTATTGGGAACAATATTCTCTACATATAAAGACAAAGAGAGAAATCATAAGGAGGTTTTACATTTGTTTATAAAATATTTCTTAATTGTGTATATTAAAACCACAAATATAAAGCAATGCAAGAAAAATTGTAAAATAGTCTTACCTTTACAACTAAAATAGATATATATGTTTATATGTAAACTCTTATAAAAGAGAATGGAACAATTATATGAACAAGAAATATAAAACATTGCTCTATTATCTAATATTGATATCATACTATATTCTGTAGTAAGTACATGTGAGAATTTGAACTTCACAATGAACTTGTGAAGCAATATTAATATTACATCTGTTATAGGTTGAATTGTATTCCCTCCAAAAACATATGTTTATATCCTAACCCCAATTACCTCAGAAAATTACCTTGTATAGAAATAAAGTCTAAAAGATATAATTCAATATGAATGGTAGTTTTACAAAAGAGGAAAGTTAAAATCAGAGATAGGGCTTATAGATAGAAAAATAGTGGAGACAAATAGGAAGATGTCTATATACATACCAAGAAGAAGAATCTGGAACATATCCTTTTCTTAGAGCCTGAAGGAACCAATCACCTGATATCCTTATTTTGAAATTCTAGCCTTTTCAACTGTGAGATGAAAAATTTCTGTTGGTAAGTCATATGACTTATTGTCCTTTGTTACTAACGACTTAACTAACACAAGAGCTTTTATGACAAAAAATGACTTAAAGAGAATATACTACTACTATTCTAGCTAGCATCACCTTTGGCTAGATGCAGTCATATTAACATGAATACATCTCAGCAATAGGCAGATCATAGAAGTGTTGGGCTTGATTTTAACTCACTGTTGTGTCTATGTTAGTGTTTGGGGGCTCAATGGGTGAAGGCACCTGGTAGATTGGGTGACTAGAGTTGTGTTGTAGGAGCCTTGGTCCATCCATGGCAACTCTGCTCAGAACCAAGCAGAACTTACGGTGGTTCCACACAAGCCAGTAACTGTGGGTGAGTCATCCTGGCCTACAAGTCTTCAAGGAGAGGGCCTAGTGGGAGACCACACTAAGTGCTCTACTATTTAGTGATAGCCAACATTGAGAGATGTAAAATGGAATATCAAAAATTCAAAATGTAAATTACAATGAAATTTATCTATAGAGTTTTCTCATGGCATATTTTGCATTGTGATTTTCTTTCTTTCTGTTTTTTATTTCCTTATGATCATGTTAAGCTGCTATCATTTGAAAATAATTTCTTAAAATCAAAGGATTTTTTGTAAGTCTCATGATAACCACAAAGCAAAACTCTATTATTGAAAATGAGAAATAACAAGCAAGAATTCAAAGACACAACTAGAGTAATTAATTTATCTATGAAAGATTATATAAGATAAAGAAAAGAACTACAACAACTAGAAAACAAATTATATAATTACTATAGCAAGTTCTTATCTATCCATAATTACATTGAATGCAAATGAATTATATTCTACAATTTAAAAGATATAGAGCAATGGATTTGAATTTAAAAAAAAAAAAACTGATCCAACTATACATTGCTTATGAAAGACTTGCTTAACCTGTAAGAACACACATAGTTAAGGAACAAAATATTCCAAATGAATGGAATTTAAAAGAAAACATGAATAACCAACCATATTTATCATATAGAACAGACTTTAAATCAAAAGCAGTAAAAAAGAGACAAGAAATATCATCAGATAATTCTAAAATTGGGTCAACACAACAAGAGGAAGTAACAATTTTAAATGTATGTGCACCAAATATTACAGAATCCCAATTATACAAAACAGTTTTTATAGACCTAAAAGGAGAGATACACCCTGATACAGTAACATTTGGGGACATTAACACATGATTTTCATCCATTAAGCAATCATTTCAACAGAAAATCAACAAAGAATCATCAAAGTTATATTGCACCCTAGATCAAATGGGCCTAATAGATATCCACAAAATATTCCATCCAACAGTTGCTGAATACAAAGTTTTTTTACTATCAGTGCATGGAACATTCTCCAGGATGAATCATATGGGAGGCCACACAACAAGACTTAAACACATTTTTTAAACATTAAAATCATATAAAGTATCTTTCCTGACTACAGTGCAGTAAAGTTGAAAGTCAATAATAAAGAAAATACAAATACATTGAAATTAAACAATTAAGTTTTGAACCACTAATAGACCAATGAATAAATAAAAATCTCTTGAAACAAATATAACTGGAGGCATGACATACCAAAACTTATTGAATACAGGAAAAAGCAGTACTAACAGAGAAATTTAAATCAATTAATGTCTACACCAAAAAGAATAATAAAAACCACCTATCATTGCATCTCAATAAACCATAGAGAATAAGAACAATGAGAAATTATACCCCATCCAATTCAAATGTATGATGTCAAGATCATTGTACTGTCATGTGTAACTAATTAAAACAAATAAACAAATAAAAAAATAAAATTAAAAAAAGATTTTTAAAAGTAAAAATAGAAATTATGAATATCAAAGCAAAAATATGGAGACTGTACAAAGTACTTTTTAGACAAAGAGTTGTTTCATCAAAAAGAAAAACAAAATAGACACATGCTTAACTAGACTAACTAAAAATAGGAAAGACTCAAAACCAGTGAAGGAGATACTATGACACCACAGAAATACAAAGGGCAATTAAATATTATTATAAAGTATATACCAACAAATATGATAATCTAGAAGAATTGTACAAATTCCTGGATACATATACCCTACTAAGACAGAGAACAAATCAATAGCCAGTAATGAGATTGGATTCTTAATAAAAGGGCTTAAAAAATGGTTCACTGTTAAATTCTAACAAACATTTAAGTGAGAACTAATACAAATTTGCTTATGTTATTCTCCCTCTCAAAATATAGGAGGAAGTAATTCTTCCAAACAAATTCTATAAGCAGAGCATTGCTCTGATACCAAAACCAAACACAGACAATAAAAAAGAAAACTACAGGCCAGTATCCTTGATGAGCATTCATACAATTACCCTCACCAAAACACTAACAAATAAAATAGCACATTAAAAAGATTGTTCACCACAATCAAATGGAATTCATTGTTTCAATATAAACAAATCAAAAAACATGATGCACTATGTCAACAGATTGAAGGACAAGAAACAAACATCTTAATTGATGAAGAAAAGACATTTGACAAAATTCAACATCCCCTCATACTAAAAACTCTGAACAAATCAGTCATACAAGGAATATACATCAACATAATAAAAGCCGTTTATGATAATAGCTAACATTATATTGAATTAGGAAAAGCTAAAGACTTTTTTCTCTAAGATATGGAACAAGAACAAGATACCCACTTCCAGCACTTTTATTCCACATAGAGATGAAAGCCCTGCCAGAGCTACTAGGCAAGATAAAGTGATAAAGGGCATACAAGTTAAAAAAAAAAATCATAGTCACCTTTTTTTTTTTTTTTTTTTTTTTTGCAAATGAGTGATCTCATGTATAGAATACCTTATAAAATCTACAAAAACTCTTAGAACTAATAAGGTAATTTGTGAAATTTGTAGGATATAAAAATCAACATACAAAAATCAGTAGCATTGCTATATCCTAACAGCAAATAATCTCCAAAAGAAATAAAGAAATCTTATTTGCAATAGCTCCAAAATTATAAATTTCTAAGAATAAATTTAACAAAAGAGGTGAACATTTCTAAAATAAAAAAAATTTAAACTCTGATGAAAGAAATTGAAGAAGCAAAAAAAAAAAAAAGTGAAAAGATATCCCGTGCTTAGGGGTTGAAAGAATAAATATTGCTTAAATGTCAGTCCTTCCTTCCTTCCTTCCTTCCTTCCTTCCTTCCTTCCTTCCTTCCTTCCTTCCTTTCCAAGATCCCAAAAGCACAGGAAACATAAGTAAGCAGATTAACAAGTAGTATTATGTTGTATTAAAAAATCTTCTAAAAAAATCAACAGAGTCCTGAGATGACTACAAAATGTAAGAAAATATTTTTCATGTATACATCTCAAAAGTAGGTGATACTCAGAATGTATAAGGAACTCCCAAAACTCCATAGCACAAAACAAACAAGCAAAACACATAACCCAATTAAAATATGAGTAAATAGATCTAAATAGACAGTTACCTAAAGAAGACACAAAATGGCAAATAGGTACATGAAATTCAACATCAGAAAATAAGGAAATGAAAATCAAGACCACAATGAAATATCTACTCACCCTAGGAAGAATAGCTAATATTAAAAAAACTAAAGATAGGGGCTGGGGATGTGGCTCAAACGGTAGCACGCTCGCCATGCATATGCAGCCCGGGTTCAATCCTCAGCACCACATACAAACAAAGATGTTGTGTCCACCAAAAACTAAAAAATAAATATTAAAAAAATTATTTCTCTCTCTCTCTCTCTTAAAAAAAAAAAAAGACTAAAGATAACCAGTACTGGCAAGGATGCAAGGATGTGGAGAAAAGGAAATCACTGCACCCTATTGGTGGAAAGGTAAAACATCTATATGGAAAACAGTATGGAGGTACTTCAAAACTAAAATTAGGACTACCATATTATTCAGCGTTTCTATTACTGGGTATATATCAAAAGGAAAAATGTATGTCAAGGAGATTTCTGCAGGTCCATATTCATTGGGGCATTATTTGCAACAGCCAAGAAATATGTTAGTTTTTTGTAACTGTGACAAAATATCCAAGAAAAACAACTTAAATGAAGGAAGATTTATTTTGGCTCACAGTTTCTGTGATTTCATTCCATGTCGAGTCTTTGGAAGGGCAAAGTTGCTTACTTTATACTGGCTGGGAATAAAAGAAAGATAGTAGAAGGGGTAGGAACAAAGCATATGCACCAAAGACATGACTACAAGGACCCATTTTTTCAACTATGTCCTACTTTATACAGTTTCCTCCCAATAGTTCATTCAGCTATGATCTGTCAATGGCTTAATTCATCCTCTTGATGCAGTCACTTTCCAAAGTCCCACCTCTGAACTGTCCTGCATTGGGGACCGTGTCTTCAAATCATGAGCCTTTGTGAGACATCTGAATGCAAACTATAATAAAATAGAAACAATCTAAGCTTCCATCAACTGAGAAATGGATACAGAAAATGTTGCACCTATACCCACTGGAATACCATTCAACCATAAAAAGAATGAAACATGGAACTGGAGACCATCACCCTAAGTGGAATAAGCTAGACACAAACACTTACTGCATGGTCTTATTTGCATTCAAATCTAAAAACATTGATCTCAGAGACTTTGGAAATAGATTGGAGGTTACAGGAATGGAGGATAGGTGTTGAGGGATAGGGAAATTCTGATCAATGAATGCTAAGTTACAATTAAGAGGCAAGAAATTCTGAGATGCTACTGTATAGTAGGTAACTGTAGAAAACAGTTATATATTGTGTGTTTTAAAAAACTAGAAGAAAGGATTTTTGAAGTTTTCACCACAAAAAGCTTACGAATGTTTTAGAAGATGAATATATTTAATCAGATTCAAACATTATGCAACATATACAGGTATTGAACATAAAATCATATCCCATTAATATGTATTACTTTTATGTTTTTTATATCAAGTTAAAAATGAAAAATGAATATATTTTCTTTTAAAAATCTCACTCGTGGAAAGTGTTACATATCATGGCAACTATTGATAATATATAGTAAAGTTTAAAAAGATTAAAATTCTGAAACATGTTCCACAGATCAGTATTAGAAAAATAGCAGATAAAATTAAAATATCTTTACTACTATCCTTTTTACTTTCCTTCTTTTCAAGGAAAACCTCCACCTGAAAACTTTCATGTTTACTTCTTGACTAAACCACATAGTCTGTGTACTACACACAATGATTTTGAATTTACATCATTTTAAGTTTATGTAAATGTTTCATACTATAATGCCATTTTTCCACATAATTGCTTTCAAATTTGAAAACCACAATGTATCTTTGTACATCATAAACATAACTAAGATACTTAAAAATATCTTTTTTCAATTTCAAAAATATGTAAAATATTATGCCTTACAGGATGATATGACTATTATATATTTCATATATACATATTTGTGTGCACACAGGCAATAATATGGATGATTATGACAAAAGTTTAGCTTTGAATATTTTCTTCTTCAAGCTTTTCATTATTTTACATTTTTTAAAGAATACATATTCCTTTTGAAATTATATATGTTATTGCTATATTTAACTTTGAAGAATCCCAGTCATACATAATTCAAAATGTGAATTTATGGAATTATTTACCCACTAGTATTCTGTAGGAGGGGGTAGGGTCTAGAACTTTTTATCTATAACAAAGGTTTAAATCATAGTGTGTAGGGACTTAAATATAAATGAAACATGCATCCACAGATACTGTCAAAATTCATTTGGGAGAAAAATTAAAATTGGGCATATTAGATTGCTAGAGAAATAAAAAAATATAGAAAGAAAAAAATTAAATAAATATAAAGAAGATATGGGCCAACCTAAAAAAAGTAATTTATATGGATGAAAAAAAAGATGACATTAAGAAACCTGACCTTTATTAATAAGATAGTAAAATTCTTTCAATGTGTCAAGCCATGCAGAGCAACTGGAATAAGAAAGCAAATTGTGTTTAATTATCAAGGCATTTGTTGAAATGCAGTAGTGAGTTCTATGATGAAAACCCAGATACCTATTGTTAGTATGACAACCCTATTTCTGTGGTCAGAGGAGAGCTTGTATCAGCTCAGGGCCTCTAGACAACTGCTGTCAAAACAGAGGGCACAGCAAATCCCTGGAAGTCCAAGACATTGTATTTCATTTGGAAACTCAGTGCTGGATGAAATAGCTCTCTCTTAGTGCATCTTCCATCAACTGTTCCTCTCACTTAAGTTTCCTTGTTCCAAGAACAGAGTAAGCATTCATCTATCTCATGGCATGGCACCTGGTATTCATGCCACTTGAACACCCCTGGCTCTAGATAAATTCATAAGTTACTTCCTCATTGTAATGCAGGTTTAATGGGCCTCATATCAATTATGGGGAAGGACTGTTATCACCTCCCCAATAGAGCAAACTGATTTCAATCCACTTGCAGCAGTGCAAGCAAACAGTGTTCACATGAGTTAAATGAAGCAACTTTTAAACTCACAGGCAGTAAGAATAATAGAATCCTAGGATTCATGACAATCCAATAACCCAAGGCTTATAAACGCTGTCCAGGACAGGTGGATTCCCCTCTGCATGTGCTTTACATTGCACAGCAGTGCAGTCGAAGATACTGAAAGCATCTGGGTTTTATGGCCCACTGGTACCTCAATTTGTGGACTAAAATGTTGTGGGACTCCCTGTTCTTGAGGAATCAGAAATAGAAACTAGACTCTTCCAACAAGTTCCTCTCATCTCAGTAGGTTGTATGTTCAACACATTCTGCCATTATTCTGATGAGTACAAGCAGCAAATGAGAAGAGAGGAAAGCTGGTCAGCCAAAGCCACATGAAGCCTATCCTGTATGAACTACAATATTTTGGAGTATTTCCTCAAGGAACAGGCCTTCCTTGACTACTGCATGAAACATTGACTCTGCCCCTGACATCTTTCTCTACTCCTCTGCAGTTTATATATGCTTAGAACACAATGGGTTCAACAGATATTGCTAACTGTTGCATAAATGAATACATGCAGTGTAATAATAACATGAAATCCTAAATTAGATTTTTCTAAATCTTATCCTTAGATTCCATGATAAAGTGTTTTTTAAATTATATTTCTATTAATATATCTTTTAAATTTTTAATTGTCTCATGTAATTCATAGTGAAATACAATAATTTAAAACATTTCTTAATTTTGTACCTAACTTCCAACTACCCTAAAATAATAAAAATTACATTTTGTGTTTTATATTTTTTGTTTTTACTTATTATGTCTTTTAGTAGTGCATTATAAGTATACGTAATAGTGGGCTTCATTGTGACATATTCATACATGCACATAACAGACTTTGTTCTGTTTCATTCTCCAGTATTTTTATATTTTCAAAGCATATTATATATAGAATGAATTCTTCCAATATTACATTACAAATTCATGACAATAAATTAAGAGTATAATCAGTTCATGAAAAAATTAGAATGTGAACAGGATAAGAAAATGGACTGTAGTTAAAAAAAATCTGTCTGGTTTACATTCACCAAATGCAAGTGCTACTTCAAATTATGTTATTAATAGCATAACATGTGCAGTATAAAAATCAGGCCAAAGCACTTGTTTAGCAGGTAGAGCAATAACAAATTTTCTTCAGACTCTAATGAAAATCTCTCTAATGGAGAGAGGCCAAATGTATATCATCAAGACAAAAGGAATAGAAAACAAAATTCTTGTGTGATAGTTCCATCCCTGCTCACCTCTGCTGTTTGCCTACAAGCCAGAGCAATCCAGACATACAAGATATATTTTCCAGGTGATGAACTATCTTTAGATTCCCAATAGTGCTGAACTTAGCCTACTGGTTCCCAGCCAATTCTACCTCTCAAGTCTTTCTCTGTCCACCTCTTCTGGGCATCTTGTTCCTGAGTTTAGCTTCTGCAGAGTTGTCTATCTCTTTGTCAAAATTACATAAACTTGTACTTCTGTCTCCTTAAAACAAAAAGTCTATATATGGAATATTATGCCTCAGTTTCTCCACTTACATCCTGTCTATTCCTTATAGGTTTCAGGTAATTAAGTAGTTGTATACTCAAATGGCTCCTATGCATTCATGTCAAATAAAAATACACTATAAGTCTTTCTATTATTTATGTAGATATTGCCTGCTAATATTTATCTGATACTAAAAAGAAAATAAACTTGGATTTGGATTCAAAAGATTTGGATTTTCATTTGAGTGACCCCATGTATGCATTAGATTAGACAAACAAATTTTGAATATCAGTAACACTTTCTGCATTTAGTTTTAGGTATTTATAGCAAGGGTACACAAACATTATGTAAAGGTCCAATAGTAAATAGTTTAGGCATTTGGGGCTACACAGTCACCCTCACTGGTCAGCTCTGCCCTTGTAGACACAAAGTGGCCCTAAACCATGTGTAGATGGCTGTGGTTGTGATTCAATAAAATTTTATTTACACAAACAGGTTGCCAGCTGGATTTGAACCACAGGCTATAGTTTGCCAATTCCTCATCTATAAAATGGGAATAACAATGCCAGTCTTGGCTCTTTTACTGAGTTGACATAATTGATCAAACACATGAAAAGGGACTACTTCATAAACTGTAAATTGTGATACTCATACATGATGTTAGTTATTATTTGTAAAGATATACCTTTAGAACTCAGTCCATGAGTATTTTTATACTGGAACATTTTAATATGATTCTTAAATACCATATCTAATAACTTTACTGTCTTCCACTAGCAGCCTGATTCTAAAATCTGTTTTTGAATACAGAAATACAGAATTCTGGACAATTAAACCAATCCTTAAATGTCAAACATTTGATGCTTCACCTATGAAAGATATGTGATACAACCACATCATTGTATTTGATCTGGCTAATGAAAATCAATGAAAGTGTAGGTTTAAATTGCAAAGAGAAATAAAATTGATGATATAAAATTAAGTATGTGAAGTATGACACACTTTTTTACTGTGCTACCTTAAGGAGAGAGAATTTTCTGAAATGGGTTTCCATCAAGAGTACTAAGAGATGATGCTATCCATTTAAATAGATTTTAATTCATTGTAAATTATAATTGAAACACAAAGCACATGAGGTGACCACATTAAAGAGTCATTGTTGAGCAAGAGGAAGCTTGATGGCAGTTGTGCTGTATGCTTGGGAATGCTGAATAGAGACAATGGCACTTCTGCTAGGAAATCTGGGAGAGCGCATTTTATGGACATCTCTGAGGAGCAATTAAACTAACTGAATTCAATTAAAAATTGGCTTTAAACCAAGAGGATATGAACTTAGCCAGGAGAATAGGGCCATGTATTTAAAAAAAATTAAAAACCCTGGACTTGGAGGCAAGAGGCAGAGGATCACACTGATTCTTTCAGATACTATCTTAAATGAGATTGTGTTATTGCTGTAATAGCAAATCATTTTAATAAGCAAGGACCTTCAGGAATTATTTCCAGGTCACTGCTTCAAACGCTGAACTAAAGAACTCAAGACAAACCTAGCTAAAGTATTTAGTTAGAAATTGCTTTCAAACCACTTAAATTATTCTCCTCTTTCTGAGTATAATTTGTTTAACAGATGCTAGATAGGCCTCATTCTTACTACATAATACATGAAAAACTGCCTATATATTTAAGTAAATATTTTAATTTAGTTTAACATCATGATATGTGTGTTTAGGTGTGTGTGTGTGTATGAGATATACTGGTGATGAAACCCAGAGCCACACACTTGGTAGTCAATCATTCTAACCTCTGAACCCATAATGGAGATTTTATATACATATTTTAAAAATATATATGTGTTATATGGATTATATATATTATATAGATATCTGGTACCAGATATTAGATCCAGGGCACTGAACCACAGCCTCAGACATTTTTTACATTTTATTTTGAGACAGGGTCTCTCTCACTAAATTGCTGAGGTTGGTCTTGAATTTGTGATCTTCCTGCCTCAGCCTCCTGAGCTGCTTGGATTACAGACATGAGCAACCATACCCAGCATCGATATACTTTTTGATCTTACAACTTCCTATATTATCCTTGTCAAAATATGTAGAGTATGTATGTATATTTAAGCATCAGTAGCCTGTGAAGATTATTCCCAGAAGACTGTCATACTATTGTAGACCTTTAAATAATTAGGATCACAGATTATTTTCTTTTTTTCAGGGTGAAATTTACTTCTAAATAATGGTTTGAACATTCAGGATTATGAAATGGAAGGTATGTATTTCTGCTAGATATTTTTATATTGATCTATTAAATAAATTCTAATGCTTGAGTTTGAACAGGTGGACCCAGTAAAAGAAAGCCTTTCTTCTGGGATAGTAAATAGTAATTTTATGAAGCATTTACTATTGTTACTATACTTTATATCTGAGGAGACAAAGTACATATGATGGAATGGGATTAGTAATGAGAACTTAACATTTTTTATCATTAATAGTTTTAATAGGCTACAGGTCAGCAATGTTCTCCCAGTTTCACTGATAAAGAAACCTAGGCTTGGGAGAGGTTAAGAACTTTAATATGTGTTAGTACTACAAATTAAGACCAGCATTCTGATGTCAGAATTCACACCCTTATCTAACCCAATGGGCAAAATATAGTCAGCAATACCGATGCCAATGTTGATATTAATTCAATGATAGAATAAACTATTTGAATTAATCTTTATATTTGGCACCAGAACATTTCTCAAAGGACATCCTTGAGAAAACATATATTTTGAGCTGCTTAGAGGTAAGACTTGAACATAGAGATACCAGGAATACAGGAGATAAGATAATTTTCTGGTCATTGTTCCTGGAGGAGAGAATAAGAAATACAAGAGAAGGACATGGAAGAAAGAGATCACTATACAATTAAAAAGGATTATGTAATGTCAATGTCTAATGTGTTGGGTGGTTTGTGATGTGATCACTTCACAGGTGTGAAATTGGGGTTGTAAAACCTTTTTAATAAGCTCTCAGGAGACAGAAGATTCCTAATAATATGTCCATCTATCATCCATCTATACCTAGTTCAGGTTATGGTAATGAAATTCCAACTGGTTCACTTAGCAGATTACCTTAATTTAGTGGCTCATTCTCATTGCTAGGAGTTTTATTCAAATATTGCATGCTTACACAGTAGTTTGTAATGTTCTTCTAATCTATCTCTCATGTAAGTTTATAATTGGCAAATTAAGAAAAGATTGAAATACAATTTTTGTATTAAAAAATGAAAGAATAATCCAGGAATGGTTGTGCATGCCTGTAAACCCAGAGACTTGTGAGGTTATGGCCAGGTGGATCACACATTCAAGAGTAGCTTCAGCAACTTATCAAGAACCTGTCTTAAAATAAAAATTGTAAAATGGGGCTGGGAATACAACTCAATGGTGAAGTTACCCTGGGTTAAATCCCCAGATCAGGGGAAAAATAACAATAATAAAAAAATAGAAGTATCAACATTATCATGGAAATGTTATGGGAATTTGATAAAAGTTTAGGTTTGTTAAACCTAAAATCAGGTTTCATTCCACGTTCCAACAGACTTAAAAGGAATTCAGCTCCTTTTGATTCAATAGAGAAGATCTGGTAGCTGCTAGATTACTGACAACATTTTTTTTTTAATAACAGGATATCTGATTCCAAAATTTATATAGAATGTCAATGGAATTCACAATTTTAGGAAATGCATGAGTATTGATATGAGAAATGTTTGTCTTTGCTACATAGTGATTATTTACAAAATTTGCCAGCAGCATGTATAATATTCTCTTCAAAAATTTCCATCAGTTTCTTTTTGCATTAAAGTAATTCATAGACATAAAAGTTTTCAGGAAATAAAAATGCTGGTTGTGGTATCATATTAACTCTTATGTCTAGTAATTACTTGAAAAGAATCCAGCAATGTAGAAACACACAGTAATGTCCCCCAAATACCATTTAACACCTTTTTAAAACTTTAATACCTAATAATAGCTGAAGTTCATATGATTATAATAATCAATCTGCTTTTAACTGTAAGCACATGATAGAAATTCAATTTTCCAATCACTTGAGGCTTCTTATGGAAACACTCAAATACACTGCCCAAGTCATGTTCTTAGAGTATTTTTCAGATAATTACAAATACTTTGACATTAGCTAGAAATATACATCTCAAATTAAAACTTAACATTCAATGCTTCTTCCAACAAACTTTTTGGTCATGTAAATTGAAAAAAAATATATATGAAAACCTTTATAGTTGACATGTCTTGAATCCATTCTTATGCAATCCATGAGAATTAAGATGATCATCATTAAATATTCAAGAATGAAACTAGGTTTAAAGATTTCAGTATTTTTTCTCACATGAAGGGAATATTAACATTTTAATAGATATTTTTAATGTTTATTATTTTGTTGTTTTCACAAAGAAAACTAAGTTTGAGATTTAAATGTTAACCTTGTTACTGAATCATGAATTGATTATTCATTACCCAAGTGATTAAATAAAATTATCCAGCATAATTAGGGATATATCTTAATACTGGTTTTATATGCTGGTTTACACATGAGAACAGATTTGTGTTTTAAATACTTACTACTTGAAAAACCATAATTCAACCCTAACATACAAATATTTATTGAAGAGAGTTTAAACATGTTCAGAATTTGCTGAAAACCAAACTCCAAAATTTATGGCATAAATCCTACTAACTATACAAAATTTGAATTTTAGAATTCAAATTTAATTCAAATATTTTTTCTATATCTTGGTTTTAGTTTGCTTCAATAAAAAATATAGCATATAAACTGTAACTGTATTTGAAGAGTAGTTAATCTTTATAACTTTCTCTTCTGGGTACTCATAATCTTTGATTAGCAAATAGTCTTTAGTTTCAATAAAACACATGGGACCACAGTTGTAAAGTTAAGTATTATTTTAGTCAGTTTTCTTGCTGCTGTGATCTAAAGACCAGACAAGAACAATTTTAGAGGAGGAAAAGTTTATCTGGGTTCAAGGTTTCAGAAGTCTCAGTCCTTAAGCAGCTGACTCCATTGCTCTGGACTGACAACATCATAGAAGAAGAGCATGGCAGAAGAAAGCAGTTCAGAACATGGGCACCAGGAAACAGAGGGAGATTCCACTTGCCAGTTACAAAATTTATACCCTAAAGCATGCCCCTAATGACTCCCCTCCTCCAGCCACCAGCTGCCTGCCTACAATGACCACACAGTTAATCCCTATCAGAGGATCAATTCACTGATTAGGTTAACACTCTCATAACCCAATTATTCCACCTCTAAACTTTCTTGAATTGTCTCAAACATAAGCTTTGGGAGACACCTCATATCTAAATCATAACAACTGTGGAACCCATTTTCCTCTGAGTACTATCCTGACATTCCAAAATAAACCTTCTCTTTGCCTTGAGATCAGTGAACTTCTGCATTCATCCCATGGTTCCTCACTCCTAAACTGAATGTCCTGTAATATGCCAGTAAATAGCACTAATAATTACCATTTCTTGAAGTTCTTTTCATTTCCTCTGCTATATTTGGCATTTCCCATATTATTCTTAATCTTTGTATTAAAGATTTGAACTAAATGATATGATCTTAATTGAGTTTTTAAAAATACTGAGACACAGTGAAGTAATTTGCTCAAGTCTATATAGTAATTAGGAGATTGAGTCAAAAAATTTAAACTTAAGACTGTCTCATACTGCTTCACTAATGTGTTTTGGTTAGGTTTGCACTGCGGGTTATGATAATTTTCAGATTATTCCAAGTATAGTATATGAGTGGCTGGAACAAAGACAAAGCAAACATTCTTCAAAGAATGCAATGATAATCTTTTATTATTTCTATCAACAGTTCTCTTTCACTTCCATGAATTTCATCCATAAATTTAATAAATCTGAAAGGAATCTTACTGCTTCTCTTAGTCCTCAATTTACCCCATCAAAGCACTCAATAATTAGGAGATACTTGGCTAGCTCTCTATCTAGGTCTATATAAGCCATGATCACCAGGGCAGTTCCAATGTAGTTCCTACAGGAAAAGAGATAAATAATGCCTTTATCTTATCAATTTTAAGAAAAGATAATGAAGTACATTTTTGTTGAAGTAATCTAATATATCAATTAAATAAAAGGACAATTTATTATCTCTTTTCAAAATTCATAGGCAAAAATATCAAAGTAGAAATGGTTTTGAAAATGGAAAGAATAACAGATTATCAAAACTTGGCCTGCCATCACCTAACTGGGTAAAATTGGAATGTTCACTATTGGTGTTTGTGTCTAAATTTCTTTTCCTTTTAAATTTGAGGGCCTCAACTCTATAATTTTTTTTCCATACTTTTCTGGTCATAAGACTCCCTTCGGATTGTGGTAAAAACATAGGCCTAAAATATGTGGAAAAATCAGGATCTCCATGGAAGGAGTCAGGGATGGGAGTGTTTTAGTGAGAGCCCCAGTTCACATTGATGTTGAAGCAGCATCACTAAACACAGGAGTAAATAATTTCTAATGTTGATTACAGTTAACAAAATCCATACTTATATTTTATAATTCTGTGAAAAAGTTTCATGTAGAAGCATGAAAAGAGAATAAAGTAAATTATTTATCATTGTGAACATTTATGCTTAGTTTAGATTTTTTTTTCTCTAGTGCATATATTACTTTTGAAAAAGATAAAATTTAGGCTGGGGCTGTAGCTCAGTGATAGAGTGCTCACCTAGCACATGTGAGGCACTGGGTTTGATCCTCAACACCACATAAAAATAAATTAATTAATTAAAAGTTTTGTGTTCATCTACAACTAAAAGTATTTCTAAAAAAACTTAAAGACAAAATTTAGCCTCAGTATATACTCTGCTGTTACCAGAGGCCCTGAAATGAGAAAAGTAAGAAGGATGAAATTTCGTGTCGAATACAGATAAAATAGCATGGATACAGCATAAAAGATTTAAAATTTCTAGTAAAATAATTTTATCTTTAAGGGAAATTTTCAAGTATTAAGAAAGTAAATAGCTGGATATACACAATATGTGATCTTGTTAGATAAGAAGAAATAATGGAAGATGTCATTTGTATCATTAGTAACTGTGATACTTAGATTTTTAAAAAATAACAATGGTAGAAGCAGAGAAGGAAAGTCATATAAAGAAGGATAAAATGAATGAAAACTTCAAAGACATAATAATAACAGGAAATTTGAACAAGACCTTGCCTTCATAGCACAGAATCCTTAATAATAAGAGAAGACAGAAAGAAGTATGACTTAATTCCTACTTTGATCCATCTTCAATCAAAAATAAAATGAATTTTTACTTTAAAAATATAGACCAACAATGTTAATGTTGAGAATAATGATACCCAAGACATCAAGAAAATAATAAAAGGTCCTTAGGTACTTTATATTACTTTGAATGTGATGGCTAGAAAAAATGCATCACACAATATACTTAAAGGAAGTATGAATGTTATTGTGAAACCATTCACCATAACCTTTGAAAAAGTCTCCTGAAATAAGTAGGCACAGACAAAAGACAATATGTAGGAGATGACAGATACTCTATTTTAAAAAGAAAAGGGGACTGATTTCTGAAAATTTTTGTTTAATGAATCTAATTTTCATCACTGTAAAAATTTGGGTATAAATTATTGAATACATGGTTTGTGAATGTATAGGAGAAAAGATTGTAAATAGAGACTAGCCTGGATAGTCTAAGGAACACTCTTAGTCTAGGAGCTGCTGCTGTTACAAGAGAAGAATATGATAAGCATATTGCATATGATTCTTATGACAAGGTATTTGTCATAATCTGTTATATTCCTGGAGAGAGGAGAGCTAAACATGGATTGGTTGTTTGGTTGGTTAAGCAAAATTCTGTCACAACTAAATCTCAATTAGTGAGCCAGGGATAAAAATGCTTATCAGATGCTGTCCAAAGACTGATATTGTAGCATAAGATAACATCTTTGGTCTCCACAAGGAATGAAAAGTTCTGCTCCATTTGTGTACAATGAATCAAAGAATTTTCTACTGTCATGTATAACTGATTAGAACTAATAAAAAAAGAAAAGAAAAGAAAAGAAAGATAACATCTCTGCCTTCTATAAATTCACATCCTAGCAGAGAAAAGTTTCCAAGTACATGTTACTGACATGATATTAATATCCATTAATATCCTATTTAACACTGGCCTGTGACATGAAAAGTGCATCAGATATGCAGGTGAAATTGATTATGGGGATAATACCTAATGTGTTGAATGGTAGGATCCACCAAGGTGTCAGTAAACCAAGGCTCACTGCACATCACACATCCTTTGGCCTTCCTTCCATTGAGAAAAGTAATTACATCAGATTAATAGACATTTCTCTACTCAAGTTCTTTCCTCCACCAGTAGTTTGAATCTGGGAAAGTTTCGTGGCTGCTTAACAAATAAATAACTTCAGATATTAAAATGCTTTGCCAGTTTCCAGATATCAGCCTTAAGTTACTGACACATGTCCTTTTCTTTGTTTTGGAACATGGATAGATTCCTAAAAGATAGTCACAGTGCCCTATGTAAAAGGCCTGAGTGAAGAAATACATACAGTTCCTGTGATACAGGTTTTACTAAGCCCCCAGCCAAAGGAGAACACCAAATTTCAGTCATATGAGGAGCTACCTGAAACATGGACCCTTCAGATATCCAGTTGACATTGCAAAACAATGTCAAGAGACAAGCCCTCCCACCAGCAGAACTCTCTCAAGATTTTATATTGCAGAAAAAACCCAAAGATTACTGTTATTTTAAGCCACCATGCTTTTGGTTTGTCACAGATGTACCCAAATATGCACATGCGTGTGCACTCCCCCCCACACACTTAGGATCAAACACTCAATTGTACAAAAGAGTAAATTGATCTAAGTATTTCAACTGGCTGTCACCTAAGTATGAACCAACATTAGGCCATGATTAACAGTTTGGATTCTTTTTTTTTTTTTTTTGGTGGGGGTACTGGGGATTGAACTCAGGGGCACTAAACCATGGACCATATTCACAGCCCTATTTTGTATTTTATTTAGAGACAGGGTCTCACTGAGTTGCTTAATGCTTCGCTGTTACTGAGGCTGGCTTTGAACTCGCAATCCTCCTGCCTCAACCTCCTGAGCTGCTGGGATTACAGGTGTGTGCCACCGCACCTGGCAACAGTTTGGATTTTATTATATGGGCCATGAGAAGTTACTGAAGTAAAAAAAAAAAAAAAATATATATATATATATATATATATATATATATATATATATACACACACACACACACATATATACACATACATATATATGTATATATATTCATTCCATTTGCTTTCAAAATGATACATTTTGCTTTTTGAGAATAATTGATTGGAAGGAGATGAACAGAGATTTTTAAGCACCAATTAGAATTGTCTAGGCAAATTCCACATACTTTGGAAAGAAGGATGGCAGTGAAAAGGGAAAGAATGAGATTTTAGATCTATGTGTTGGAGAATCGTGCCTTCCCCAATCCCACATTTGAAGAGGCAGCAGGACAGCAGCCTTCTGCAAGCCAAAGAGAGATGACTGATCCTATAGGTACCATTTGAATACTAGCCTCAGAACTGTGGGAAAATAAATGTCTGCTGTTTAAGCCACCCACTCTGTGGGCAGTCTTATGGCAGTCCTACAAAAACAATCCAAGGTGAGACAACACTGTTCAAGGGACTAGATGTGGAATGATAGAAAATGAGGCAGCAAGCACATTCCATGAGTGTCTAGGAAGATGCAGGAGTCATTGCCTGAAAAACTAAGAGAAGAACACATTTTTTAAATAATCATGAGTTACGCTTTAATTATCCTAAATCTAAGATGACTGTGAGATATTATTAGCAGAGAATACAATTGGTTTATTATTTAACACTGAGAACTAAGAGGAGAGATCAGTTATTTCAAGGTCAGGTGGAAAAAAAAAACATGAGCAAAGGAGACTGAGAAGTGGTCAATGAGATTACAGTTGGCCTGGGAGAGTATGGTAAAATAGAACTCAAAGTAGAAGTGGATTTTCAGAATGAAGGACACACTATATTAAAAATGTTGCTGAAATTTGGAGTAAGATGAAAAAACTATTTATTCATTCAACTTGGCAACAAAAATGTCTTTTGTGACATTGACTTTTATTTATTTATTTTTTTAGTGGACTGTGAGAGCCAGAATGGAGTGACAAATGAGAGGGATGTGAAGAAGTGACATACATGTGATAGACAGATTTTTTAACAGAAATTAGTTATGAAAGAAAACTGAGAAATAGAGGTCAGAGGGCCACTAGTTATATTAATGGAAATGATCCAGGAAAGAAGGAGAAATTACTGGTATGAGAGTCAAGAGGACTAAGATACAAGTTGTTTGTGGAGGGGAAAACTTCTGAGATGTGGGCAATACCTCTCTGAATATAGGAAGAAAGGAAAAAAGTGGATGAAGGCATAGGATGATTAATAAATCTACTATGTAAGATGAGGGAGTTTCCATGTGATCCTGTCTGCATTATCAGGGAAGAATTAAGGTTATCAGTTATAATTAAAGAGTTGAAGGAAAATTTCAAGTTATAATGATTAAGTAAAAGTTACAAAACATTTATAATATTTTGGAAGAGTGAGCTTACAACAGCTGGAGTGGTGAGACCATGGAAGCCTGGTTATTATAAATGTACAGGGATGTCAGACTGCCCAAGGATGTGAAGCTCTTCAACAGTGCTAGGAGCCACAAGCAAATAAATGATGCATGGCACCTTTGGTTGTAAAGTGACGCCAGCTAGCCACTGAGATGATATGATTATGTTAAGATTTACATTCATATGCAAATTGGGCTCCTGCTGTTCACCTTGGCCTGCTACCGGACTCATGTTACGGGACTCCTGGAGAGTTCCCATTGGTTGGGGAAGGATAATAAGAGGAAATTCCGGGGGAGGTCCAGGCCCCCCCGGTTCCAGGGGGACGCGCGGTTCCGGCAGACGCCCGCGTGGGAGGACCGGGTTTGGCTTGCCGGCGCCTACGGAGTATTGGCGGCTTTTAGAAAAATAAAGTTTTGTTCCTGCTTGAATGGCTCGTGATTCTGTGCCCAGCCAAGACTGCGGCAATTGGTGGCCCGTACGGGGAACGCCTGAAACTTAGAGGTGAGTAAAATTGCTCGCCCCTGAGGGAAGGCGACAGAATGGGTGACCATTTCAAAAAACAATGTGTTCTTGTTTTGATTTATTTTGTTTTTATTTCAAGCTCCCTAGCCCTAGAATTTTCTCAGGTGAACTGGGAAAAATGGTTGGCTCAAGGTTTGAAGTTATTCGGCCCTGAGAAAGAGAAAATTGATATAACCATCCTCTGTTCCGTTTTTGTTTCATTCTGCTTCGGCTTTGTTTTATCCTATCTTATTGGGTTACGTTACCTTTATAGTAGATTAGAATCTAGTAAAAAACAAACCGAAAAACTGTTAAGTAAATTGTTAGAGGTCCAAACTATGGTAGAAAAAACGCTAGGTCAACCAAAAGAGAAGGTCTCTCAAGCTAGTCAGACAGAGGAAAATTTAAAAAAAGAAAGCTTAGAGGAAAAACAGCCATCAGGTGGAGAATTACAACAGGAGGTTGCTACTAACTCCTTTCTATCACCAGAGGGCGTAATTCAACCAACAGCTCCATCTACAACTGAGCGGCCCTCAAATCCCGTAGTTGATGGACGGAATTCTGAGGCAGGACCCCAAAGATTAGCATGCCCTGTACTTGAGCAGGCAGGAAGGGAACGAATTCACCGTGCTTTAGATTTCAAAACAGTAAAGCAATTAAAGGAGGCTGTAACAACCTATGGGCCGCAAGCTCCCTTCACGATAAGCATGGTCGAATCTGTTACCAACTTGGACATGACACCAGCAGATTGGGCTAACATGTGTCGATCTATGCTAAACGGAGGACAATATTTGTTATGGAAGGTTGCCAATGAGGAATTTTGCATGGAGACAGCTAGGCGAAATGCAGAAGCCGGTTACCCTCAAAGAAATATAGATATGCTATTGGGAAAGGGACCTTATGAGGGTCAGAGACAGCAAATTGAATATGACCCTGGCGTATACGCACAAATTGCTGTAGATGCAGTTAGGGCATGGAAAACTTTACAGGGGCATGGAGACTTACAAGGTCAATTATCTAAGGTAATACAAGGAACTAATGAACCTTATGCTGAATTTGTAGATAGACTTATTCAGTCAGCCTCTAGGATATTTGGAAATACAGAACAGGTAATGCCATTTATAAAACAACTGGCTTATGACCAAGCAAATCGTTGCTGCAGAGAGGTCATTAGACCATGGAGACATGAAGATTTAAACACATATATTAAATTATGTAGAGACATTAATGAACAAGGGCAAATCTTAGCAGCAGTACAACAGGCTTTAGATGCCAGGCCAAAAACATGCTATAATTGTAATCAAACAGGACATTTTAAAAGGAGTTGCCCCATAAGAGGAGGGTTTAACAAAGCTGGGTATCAAAGCAATAGAATACCGGGTATTTGCCCACGATGCCATAGAGGGAAACATTGGGCTAATGAATGCCATTCTCAAACCACCATAGAGGGTATTCCGTTATCAAAAAACGGACAAGGACCAAGTGTTTACCCACGATATCGTGGAGAAAGGTATCAGGCTCCACTGCCAAAAAACAGACTAGAGGGCCCAATGCCCCGGGGCCCAAAACCACAAATATATGGGGCAATGGAGGAACCCAGCAGCACCATCAAGGTAGTGCCCAGGACGCATTATCCATTAAATCCCTCATCAGACAAACTAGAGGGAGCGCAGGGTTGGACATCTGTGCCTCTGCCAGAGCAGTACTAACTCCAGAGATGGGAGTTCAAATCATTCCTACAGGAGTAAAAGGACCTCTTCCCCAGGGAACAGTAGGCTTATTATTGGGACGCAGTTCTTCTACACTAAAAGGACTTATGATAAGTCCTGGGGTAATTGATCCCGATTATGAGGGTGAAATAAAAATTATAGCTAGTTCTCCAAGAGGTATATCAGTAATTTCACCAGGAGATAGAATAGCACAGTTATTAATAATACCCAGCCTGCATGATAAATTTTCCAGTTGTAATGTAGAAAGAGGTTCCAAGGGATTAGGCTCCACAGGTGTAGATTGGGCTATGCTGTCTTTAAATTTAGATTCTCGCCCAATGCTAAAATTAAATATTCAAGGACATGACTTTAATGGGCTGCTGGACACAGGAGCAGGCCTCAGCATCATATCTCGTCAAGAATGGCCAAAACATTGGCCATTACAACAAGCCACTCAAACGCTTCAAGGCCTAGGAGTGGCAACAAATACCCATAGAAGTGCTATGGTATTAGATTGGAGGGATCCTGAAGGATGTGAAGGAACTATACAGCCCTATGTATTGGATCATCTTCCCATAAATTTATGGGGACGAGATGTCCTAGATCAATTAGGATTGACATTAACAAATAACATCAATCCTAACGCGCCCACTACTAGGACTAAACAAGGCTTTAAGAAAGAAAAAAGATTAAGAGAACAAGAACAAGGTATGACAGCACCTATTCAAATAGATCAAGAAGTAATTAGACATGTATTGGGTTTTCAGAAAGGGCCACTGAGACAATCAAAATTACTTGGAAATCAGAAAGACCAGTGTGGGTTCCTCAGTGGCCCCTGACTAAAGAAAAGATACAAGTAGCCCATGACTTGGTCAGACAACAATTAGCGGAAGGACATATACAACCTTCCGTATCCCCCCATAATACTCCCATTTTTGTCATTAAAAAGAAATCTGGTAAATGGAGATTATTACAAGATTTAAGAGCCATTAATAATGAGATGGTTATTATGGGACCTACTCAATCAGGGATTCCTCAATTGTCTGCTTTACCAAAAACCTGGCATGTTTTAGCTATAGATATTAAAGATTGTTTCTTTTCAATTCCAATTCATCCCGAGGATAGTCCACATTTTGCATTTACTATCCCTGCACTGAATCATGAAGGTCCTGATCAGAGATATGAATGGAAAGTACTCCCTCAAGGGATGGCTAACAGCCCAACTATGTGTCAAATTTATGTTAATAAAGCAATCCAGCCACTTAGAAATCAAAATCCTGAACTACAAATATTTCACTATATGGATGAGGTGTTATTGGCACATAAAGATAAAAACACATTACTAGAATGTTATGCCACACTTACAAACTTATTGAAAAATTATAATCTAGAGATAGCAATAGATAAAGTACAATTAAATCTTCCAATTAATTATTTAGGAGTTCTATTATCCTCAACCATGGTCTGTCCACCAAAAATTCAAATACGAGTAGACCAACTCAAATCACTTAATGACTTTCAAAAGTTATTGGGAGACATAAATTGGATAAGGCCTTATCTAGGCATACCAACAGGAGAGTTAGGACCTTTATTTGATATTCTAAAAGGTCCATCAGATCCAAATTCACCCCGCATGTTAACGCCTGAAGCAAGAAAAACATTAAAAATCATTGAAACATATATGGAAAATATGCATTTGGATAGAATTGATATAAGTTTGCCTTTATTATTTATTGTACTACCAACAAAAAAATATTCCTACAGGAGTATTTTGGCAAGAAGCTCCATTATTGTGGATACATTTATCTTATTCTCCTAACACTATTATTACTAGATATCCTGAGGCTGTAGGACAATTAATACTCAAAGGAATAAAAGCAGCAAAGGGAGTGTTTGGGATTTCTCCCAATAAAATTATTACTCCATATACTATGGATCAAATTGATGAGTTAGCTAATGAGTTAAATACTTGGGCAATAATCATGTGCAAAACTAGTGTTTCATTTGATAATCACTTACCATCTAATCCTTTGTTGTCTTTTTGGTCTAAGCATCCTGTAGTTTTTTCCAAAAATGACAAGAAACACCCCTATCATAAATGCTCCAAATATATTCACTGATGGGACAAACAATGGTACAGCAGCAGTAGTTACTCCTGATCAAACTTTTACATTTTTAGTACCCAAACAATCAGCTCAAAAGGTAGAGCTTAATGCAGTATTACAAGCTTTTATGTTGTTTAAAGATTCTGTATTTAATTTATTTTCTAATAGTCAGTATGTAGTTAATGCTATAGTATCCCTTGAAGATGCTGGTAGGATTTCACCTTCTTCTACTGTTTTCTCTTTGTTTTCCGCTATACAAAGTCTAATCTAGGACCGAAAAGATCCATTCTTTATAGGTCATATCAGGGCACATACAGGATTGCCTGGAGCCCTTAGTATGGGCAATGAATTAGCAGATAAATCTACACATGACATACATATTTTCTCCACAATAGAAGAAGCTATAAATTTTCATAAAAGGTTCCATGTCAATGCTAATACTTTACAAAAGCATTTTAAAATAACTAAAGAACAAGCCAGACATATAATAAAACAATGTCAAAATTGTGTGACATTTTTACCACAAGTTAATCTTGGAGTCAATCCTAGAGGACTGATACCTAACCATATTTGGCAGATGGACGTCACACACTTGCCAGAATTTGGAAAATTAAAATATTTACATGTTACAGTTGATACTTCTTCCGGATTTTTGATGGGCTCCCTTCATGCCAGAGAAAAAACTAAAGATGTTATAGCTCATTGCTTACAAAATTTTGCCACTGTGGGCATTCCAAAACAGTTAAAAACGGACAATGGTCCTGGTTATACTTCCACCTCTTTTAAACAATTTTGCTCATCATTTGGTATTACTCACATAACAGGAATTCCATACAATCCACAAGGACAAGGCATAGTTGAAAGAGCTCATCAAACTATTAAAATGTACTTATTAAAACAAAAGGAGGGAATTGGAAAGGGGTATATATCCCCCAAAGATAAACTTAAAATAATCCTTTTTACTCTAAACTTTTTAAATTTGGATTCATCGGGACTTAGTGCTGCGGAAAGACATTTGTACCCAAAAAATGTACATAAGCCTAAGGTACTTTGGAAAGATATTCTAACAGGACAATGGAAAGGCCCGGATCCAGTGATAGTCTGGAGTCGGGGCTCTGTCTGTGTTTTTCCGCAGGAGGAACAGCAACCGATTTGGATTCCAGAGAGATTAACTAAAACAATTTCTACAGAAAAAGAAGATGATTTGACTCAAATCCATAACAGCTGATATCCAGAACTCCAGCTTGGCTATTCTTACATCTGTGACAGTGATTAACCAAGGTGTTTTTTTTTTTTTTCAATATCTATTTTATTATTGCATTTTTCCCACATCATAAAGTTCTATTTTATTTTTGAGCTCATACAAACCTAGGTTAATGTTTTTCTGATCAGTTTTATTTTTTGACTGTGTTTTATTTTTTGACTGTGGAGTTTTTAAACATTGCAATGGAGATTTCACCTAGGTATAGCTACAAGGCCTTTATTTACTATTGTCTTATGTGTTGTATGTTGTGTGCACACTTCTGTTTTGTGTTGTATGTCTGTATGTGTGTATGTCCATATTTCTTATATGAGGAGCGCTCATGAAAAAATGGATCCGAATTTTTTCTTTATTCACGTGATTTATATGGTTTAATTTAAATTAGGTGAACAGCTGTTAAGGATTGTTTTTATAGGAGTTTAACAGATCTGTTTGTTTACTTTCACCTTTCCTTTTCATTATATTTAATAATTCTGTTCAGGATAATGTCTCTTTAGCATCATTGCCAGAATTTCCATCTCCATCCCAATTCCGGTGAAGACTGAGATAAAACCAAACTACAGCTTCTATGATAGCTATCACAGTAAACTGTATAAACTGATGCATCAATGAATATAACTCAACAAGTAATGCTCAATCAAGGACTTGATTTACTTTGGGAGGAAATGGACATATTGATAGACTCCTCCAATTTGAACTGCTTGCAGAACTTGCCTGGACTATATATCAGTTGCATACATTATGAAATATCATCTCGTGCACCGAATTGTGGTACTGCTGGCATATCTTTGCTGATGGTGTCACCAGTGATGCAATTTCCTTGCCAGCTCACCCCATGTTAATTGTGGTAATACTGGCATATCTTTGCTGATGGTGTCACCAGTGACGCAATTTTTCCAAAGGAGCCATCAATTGGCTTGGTGTCGTGGCATTTCTGTATCCTCCTCCCTTCTACTAGTGATGGTCTAAAATTTGGGGGCCAACAGAGGTGAGGCAAAGAACCTCACCCCCCCCACTGGCACCAAGGCTAAATTTGGGGGCCAACAGAGGTGAGGCAAGAACCTCACCCCCCCACTGGTGCATAGGCCTATCCACAAGCATGGCTGAATGCTGGACCGGTAGTCAGTGACGGGTTGATCTGATTGCAGTGGATTCAACCTAAGACAGGAAGCTGACGCCTAAAGGTCAGTTCTCCCATGACGGGTAAGAACCATATGTTGAATTGGACAACCTACCAGGCACGGTCCCTAGGCACATTGCTTGTTGCTTAATTAAACAGAAGGGGGCAAATGCTAGGAGCCACAAGCAAATAAGCATTCTAGATCAGAAAGGGGAACTGGACAATACAGTATGCATGGTTAACCAGCTACAAAGTGTAGCAGATAGTGAAGTTTTTTGTAAGTTATTATAATGATGGGTATGGAATCTATCCAATATGCATTTGATGTCTATTGCTATATAATCAATTGTTCCCAAATGTAGCAGTTGGAAAAGTCATTGATTTGGTTTCTTATAGTTTCTGTTGGCCAAGGATCCAGAATCAACTTAGTTGGGTGGTTCTGGCTCAAAGACTCTTATGAAGTTGCAAAAGATGTTTGTTAGGCTACAGTAATCATGACTTGACCAAAGACCACTTCTGAGCTCACTCTCATACTTGTTGACAGGCCTGAGAGATGTTCTAATCAAACTCAGACATGCCTCTCTACAGGACAGCTCACAACACTGCTCTTGGTTTATCTGAGAGCTAGTGATCAAAGGGAGAGTGAAGGAGATCCCAAGATGGAACATATAGTCATTTTATACCTTAAACTTAATTCTTTTGAGTGCTTATTATGGTTTAGATATGAGGTGTCTCCCCAAAAACTTATGTATTAGATAATGCAGGAATGTTCAGAGGTTAAATGATTAGATTATGAGAGCTGTAACCTCATCAGTGGATTAATCCACTTGATGGATTTATAATTTGAATGTACTATTGGGAGTTAATTCTAGTCACCTGGGGAATGACTGGAGAAAGTAATTCACTGGGGGCGTGCACTTGGAGATTATATCTTGTTTCTGGCTCCTTGCTGCTTCTGTCTCTCTCTGCTTCCTGGCTGTTGTGAGCTGAGCAGCTTTCCTTCAGCATGCTCTTTTGCCATGATAGTCAGCTTTAATTAAGGCCTAGAGCAATGGAATTGGCTGACCATGAACTGAACCTCTGAAACCATGAGCCCCAAATAAATTTTTTCCTCCTCTAAGTTGTTATTGTCAGGTATTTTGGCCACAGTGATAAAAAGTTGATTAACACAGTGCTTGGGATTGAACCTGTGGCCTTGAACATGCTAGCCAAGTATTCTACCAAGTATATCCCCAGCTTTATACCTCAAACTTGAAAGTGACTATTCATTGCTACTGTCACATTAAATTCAATAGAAGAAATTTAGCCCATATTGGGGGAAGATGATTTCAAAAGGGTATGAGTATCAAAAAGTAGGAGTTACCTAGGGCTTTGCTAGAGGCTGCATAACACAAGAGTATAAGAAAGAAAGTAAAGAGGAGAAATTGGTGAGATCAATGAATAAAGGTCTGAACTTTTTGGAAAACTTGGTTTCATGTGGTTAGTAAAGTCAGAAGACTGTAATTAGATCATTTAAACATTAAATTTTGAATATCAGAGGTTGGACAGTCATTGGTTATGACTTCTTTAATCAAAGACCATAGGAAAATGTGGTTGAATTGGTATAGATTAAAACACAGAAATGGAACTGAGAAGTTAGTGTTAGGTAAGCTATATATGTGGATGTTGAAATTATGGGAAATAAGACTAAGAGTAAAGAAGAAAACTGTGAGTTGGTAGGCAACAGATTTCATAAATGAAAGCCAGTGACATGGAAGTCAGTAGATGATGACAAGCAGAAAGAGACATAAAGGGAAAAGGCAGATAACAGAACCTCAAATCAAAAGGGATCCAGACCTGAAAATAGGAGAGAACAAGGATATTGATTTGGCCACTGACTCTACTTAATCAGGGTTTGGGGAAAGTATGCATATAAATGGCTTCACTTGACAGGGCTGGAAGAGATGTCATTTCTTCACACTTAAACAAGTGTCAATCAAAGGAGGGGTAGATAGAACATTCTATAAAGAGGTGTATCGGTATAAGAGAGCAAGGAGTTTCAGAAGGCAGTAATAAAAGAATCTGGAAGAAAAAGGAATAGAAAGAATGAGTGGTGAGAATTCCAAAGGACAGGAATGGAGACATATGAAAGTTCAGAAATAATGGGTGATCAATAAACCTCCATCTCTCATGTGAATTAAGGTCAACCATCACCAAACTGCTGGTTTAGTTTCTGCCATTAGTGATAGTGCAGGACATTAGTCTAAGGAAAAACAATGATCAGAACAGAAGAAGAAGAATGGAAAGAACAATCTGTATATCAGCTTATGAAAGTAAGGAGGGAAAACTATGGAAGTTTTTGGATTTATCATCAATAGAAAGAAATTTCCAGGGTTTGAGTGGAAAAATTATAATCATATCTACCCAAGGAATTTATTGCATTTTCTCTCATTTCTTACATTTCTTATGAGATATATACCTTTATTTGTTTAGCAGAGATTAGAAAGAACCTTCGATAGAGTCCACATCTTCTTGTTCACATTATTGTCAAGCTCATGGGTAAAAATGAAAAATCTTTATTTCTGGTGCATTGAACTTACAGATATTAAAATAATGTTATAAACACAGTACCTTTACATGAAAAAAAAAGACAAGCAAAGTAACTGATAAGATTTTTAATTTGTTTTTTTTAGTTGTAGATGGACAAAGTATCTTCATATGTTTATCTTTATGTGGTGCTGAGGATCCACCTAGGGCCTCACCCATGCTAGGAAAGCGCTCTACCACTGAGCCACAAACCCACCCACTGACAAGAACTCTTGATGAGTTCATATTTACCTAGAAACATATTTCAAGCTTTCAAAGTCCATATTTTCCAAAATGTTTTTAAAAAACACTCTTGTGCTTCCTAATCATGGCAGTTTCTGAGTGCCATAAGTGAAGCCTTGTGAATTGATGGCCAAAATATTTTACCAATTTATTTTTTTTTACTTGTGTCATTGTATGATGAAAAATGAAAATTGATGCAATCAAGGGTTTTGGACAATATTAAACTCTGGTTGTGCCTGACATGGGACGGCTTTCCACTTGAGCTAACTTATGATAAATATTGTCTGTTCCATGTCTTTTTACCCTAACTCGATTCCTTTATTTTTTAATACTTTGTCATGTCTTAGTATTCTGGGATATCCAACTAGAAAATGATTTTTTTTTTCCCGAGAGACTGAATGGATCCAGTTTGGTTTCTGAAATAAGAAGAAGAAAAGAAAAAAAAGAAAGAAAAATGGGAAGTTTTTTCAATAAATGTGCTAATACAAGTTAATACTTGTAACTATGTAATCTTGTAATATTTTGATCATTTTATTAGCAAGGACTATATTAAAGCATTATTATAGTAAATAAGATAATTAAGGTACATATCTCTGAAGATGTTTTAGTAATTCTCTTTTTAATTATGGAATTAATTTCCAGAAGCCATTTCTGTGCATATTGGAGACAATAAAGACAGATATATCAGAAGATTTTGAACAAGGAATAATCTACAAACCCATTTCTACTTTCTAAAGCCTTATTGAAACTAACAATTTAAAAAATTTCAATGTGTCAATGTCAATGTAGTAACACTAAAAATATGGGAGGAGCAAGGGAAGAAAAAACTTTCTAAAACTGAGTAAACAAGATTGAGAAACATATTTTTGAGTAGAAGAATTTTGCATATGACATTGAATTTTAATCAATGTAATCTTGGAGAACAAGGTTATTCTCAAATATAGAAGAATCAACAAAAAAGTAACAGGAAAATATATAAAAATACACTTAGAAATGTCATTTTTCTAAAGAAATCTTAATCAAATGGATATATAATAGGAGAGATAAATTTGAAGGACTCTAACCTTAAATACTTGGGCTAATTTAAAATGCAATGTCAGTCCATATTTTGATGTGTTAAACTGATTTCTCAATGGTTCTTTTGAAAGTCAACAAGGAAACAAAATTAGTTTATATCATTAATTTGGCAATTTTGAGGTGAAATTCCTTTGTTTAGCAGAGATATATAAAGTAATATAGTGAAACATCCTCAAAAAATGTGTTACAACTGAAAAACATACATGCATATTATATATGTATGTATTCCAATAGTAGGAAATATGTGCATCATGTATGCATGTGAAATTTGTGTTTGTACACATACAGATGTCATGGACATGCACAGGGACTTAAGAGGTTAAGAAGCTATAATTATAATTTGAAATGGTGATTTCAAAATACTTTAAGACATAAAAATGGACCTATGTCAATAGGAAGAAAAGGACATGGAGCCTAGGGTACGCAAACTGCTATTCTCTTTTGGTTGTTGAGTCAATATGTCAGCAATGCTTTCATGTGGAACATTGTGCAGACATGAAACAAAGTGATTCCTCCTTGGTTTGCCTTTGGACTGTGCTATTGTCAGGGTTCAGAGACCAGATTCTCCACATCCAGGGCTCTTTTGGTGAGTCTTGATTATGACCCCCTGAAGAAGTCAGTGGAGCCTGGGGTTACTGGAGACGATGTCTTGCTTGGCATATTTATCATCTACAAATCATCTGCTATAAATATACCTCAGCAGGCTCATCATCAGGCCAGCTCAGTAGCCTGCAATTTATGAAGGTTACAGGAAACAGTGTGAAGGGTGAAGCGCTTTATTAAGGGTAGCTTTCTTTTCTGACCCAACCCTGCATTCTACTTGAATATAAATGATCCTGGGAATGAGTGCTCCTTTCCATTTAGAATTAAGCCTTTTAAAATTGTCCCCTTTGGATGTTATTCTTACATCACTGAGTCATGACATTTAAGAATTTCTAAGAAACATCAAAATCACTATGCTAAAGGGTAATATGAGAAACCACTAAGTGCAAAATAGAAGCATGTTTAAACCTTATTTTTCTTTCATTTTTTTAAAGTACAAACCATGCAAAGCTTTTTTTTCTCCATTTTTATTACACATCTATCATTAATCTCTATTTTTCTCTAGATAAAAATAACAGAACTGACCAAAATGTTTTGGAGATGCCATGGTTCCAATCTCTGGAAGTTGAAATAAATAAAATGTTTCTTCTTTATATTGCTGAATGTTCTTTGTTTTTTAAGAAAATGTGTATGTTTTACAGTGTTTTGGATTTTGCCCTGAACATATAAACCATATTTTCTTTGCACATTTGTTTCAATGAATAAAAATTGTGGTAATGAACCAAAAATGACACAAAACAAAAATGCCACTCAAGTTTCTCTCACTGGTGATTTGTTCCTGCAAACACCCTTAAAGCCAGCTGGGGAATGATTAACGTTTCCCTTACAGGGTTTTACTTTAAACACTCATCCTAGAAGAGAAAGCATTGAAGAGGGTCATTCTATTAATATGTATTAAGAAGTAAAGAGCCAATTTTAATATTTCAAACAACTCTGGTGAATAAAAGATCACCTGTTTTCACTCTAACCTTTTAAAAAATGTCTTGTTCTTGGCTACACAATCGACCCAGGGGAGAGGAACAAAAATAGGAATAAAAATACAGAAGAGTGAGGAGACAAAATGATGGGAAATTGCTTTATTCAACTTCACCTGTCGCTCATGCAACTCACCCTTAGGAAGGCTCCACACTTGAAATGAATTACCCTTTATGGTCTCCTCCCACCACATCACTGCACTATTTTAGCACTTGTTTTGCAAACCACCAGCTGAGTCTACAAGTAGAGACATAGTAAGGAGTCAAATGACATTTTTGCATCCTATTTTTGAAGCTAGTTCATCAAATACTTCATTAGCCTACTGTTTAGGAGCCTAAATAAATAAATAAATAAAAGGGGAGGATGTGGAAATTAATCTCTTCCTTCCTTCTTACTTGGAGAATCAGGCCCTTCTCTTGCTTTTCCCGGGTTTCTTCCCACCCGTTCCCCAAACTTGTTACTAGGGAAACTTGAAAAAGAAAAAGATACACTAAGACCACAAAACAAAACAAAAGTTTTGACCCCACAACCACGATCCCATTGCCATGCAGAAAGCAATGCAAGATTCCCAACCTCGGTTGCCTCACCGCAGTCCCGACAAAGCCTGTACCGAGCCTGAACAAATAAGATGTTAATTGCAGCCTTGCTGAGAAAAACTACTGTTGTTCCAGGCGAGACCCGCAGCAATGGGAGCTGAGATATGCCCCCCTCTGCAGCGGACTGGATCAATTCTGAATCCTGGTGCTGAAATGACAGCTCTCCCGCTGCGCAAGGTCCGTGCTGAAAAACAGAAAGAGAAAGATGATCAGGTCCAGCATTTACTTCCCACCCTTCAGAGTCGCCTTCCCATTCTCCGCACCCCCCCTGCCTTGCCTCCTGGTGAGTTTCTCTTACAGTCGGTCGCCGCCAGCCCCAGCGGTGGGAACTGAGGACGCAAAAACCTCCCAGACGCAGAAAATACCGCTTTCGGGACGTGCCTGGGTTTGAGTAGCGGTGACGCGTAGGCGCACCGCTGCCCTGGCTGGACCTCGGCGGCGCAACCCCTCCCGCCCGCCTCTCTCCCGCCCTCCCTCGGGGTCCTCCCTCTTCTCCCACCCAGACGCTCCCCTCGTCCGCTCTCGCACACACCCGCCCTCGGGAGTCAGAACTCCAAGGCGCCCCGACCGCGCGGCGCGCAAAAGCCGAGGGCTGGCTGCCCGGCGCACAGCGCCGAGTGCTGGAGGCGGGTGCGCGCGCCCACGAGCACGCGCGAGGCCGTCGTGCGGGCGCGAGCTCGGGGACGCGCACCTCTCACGCGCGTGCCCCGGGGAGATCGAGCGCGGCGCGCCGGCGCGCACACCGAGACAGAGCTTTACTATCTCTCTCCCTCTCTCGCCTCCCTCCTCGCTGGGCATTCAAACAGCTTTCCGACATCACCAGCCAAGGATATTTCCCCCCCCCCTCTTTAGTCGCCGTCCGTCCATCAGTACCTGCAGGGGGGGAGGAGGTAGAGGGAGGAAAGCGGAAAGAGGAAAAAGCATAAGCTTGAGCCTTCCGATCCGACCACGAATACTCCTGTAATAAACCCACCGCCCCAACAAATCTGCCTTAGCAGCTGCCGCCGCCGACGCCGGTCACTTCTCGTCTCAGCGCTTTCTTTGCTTCTTGACTAATCGGTTTGCTGGGGGATAGATTTGGTAAAACAAATCTTCGTTCTTAATCCACTTCCATCGGTTTTTTTTTTTTTTTTTTTTTGTATTTGTTTGTTTAGAGTCTCCCTCCAGGGGGGCTTCTCCCCCCCCCTTTGGAGATTGGATTCAGTTGGATAAGGCGACAGGCTCTGGCCCCGAGGCTTCCCCCCCCCCCTTCACTCCTCCTCTCTGGTCTTTTTCTCCTTTTTTTTTTTTTTTTTTTTTTTTTTGCTTCTCGTATGTGTGCATTTTCAAATAATAAATTCTGATTTTTGAAGCTGAGCCGGGGAAAATGGGCAACGGTGATTGGGACCGAAGGGGAGTCTCTCCGTCACTGTTGCTGGGACGCGTGCCTGTGCTGGTGTCTTAGAGCAAGAGCCTCTCTGAGCTTTCGGAGTGGAAGGTAAGGAAGGGGGTCCAGGGGTCACCTTCTCTGTGCCGGGGGCCGCCACCGAGGGGCTCTAGGCTTGGTGTGTGGGCAGGGAGAGCAAGGAAAGGAAAGGCTGTTGCTGGTGGATGGGGAGACTGCGAGCAAATCTGACTGTCTGCATTTACTTAAACGCCGCAGTTGAAAAGTTAGAGAAGTCTGGCTTTCAAGAAATGTGCTGGATCCGAAGGAATAGTTAGAGAGACCCGGAAAATCTGGTAGTTGTGCGTGGTCGAGGTAATTTTATGGGGGAAAATTTTAGGTTAAAAGGAAGTTAAAGAGTAGGCATTGGGTCTTCTGTTGGGGAAAAAAAAAATCAGTGGAGTGATGGCGCCGTCTATGTTCAACTAAACTAAAGTGTCACCCAGAAAATCAGTTTTGAGAATAGCTAAACTCAATGCCGGTTTGCTTCTCAGTAAGAGACAAATAAATAAATAAATAAATAAATACAACATCCTTGAAACCTCGGTGGACAACCCTTAGACACCCCCTTACCTTCAATAGGGAAATACAGTTTTTTGAACAGGCCCTGCAGTCTGAAGGTGTGTGTGCGGTGGAGGGGGGGGGGGGGGATTCAGTAATTCATTTTTTATTATTTAGAACAAAACAAGATTGTATAGCAAGGCTGGTTAAACATAAGAAGCATTATATTTGAGATGCTTACTTGAGCAGGCATGAAAGTAAAATCCAAGCTATCTCCTCACTCTTTCTAATCTTTGATGAGCACAGCATTGCAGACATGCTCTGTCAAATAAATGGAAGCAAAAGTACCAATTTCATAAGGAAAATATACACGACCTCCTTTTGAGTTCCTTATTATAAAATGAAGCCCCCTTTCATGGATGGAATTCCTAATTTAGACACTTATTGTCACATTGGCTCTCAACGCCTACACACTATCCTGAAGAACACTGCGCAGACCTGCATTGCCTGCAAAGTGCTACAGTAAAAAAAAAAAAAAAAAAAGAAAAAAGAAAAAAGGAAAAAAAAAGAAAAGAAAGAAAGAAAAAGAAAAAGAACTAAATTATTTACAGAATTTCCTACAACTTTCCTCATTTGTTAATCTTTAATCTTTATTAAGAAGAAAGGCATTACTCATTCAGCTATATGCTTGAAACAGAGAACACAGTTTTGATAGTCCCAGCAGTTCTAGCGTTATTTTAAACTGCTGCTATATAGAGATTTAGAGTTGGGGATGTTTTTGCCCGTACCAAAACATAGAATTCAAATTATAATCTGTAAAATGCAGATCTATCTTCAGGGACTTTGGTCACTGGATTTGGAGTGCATGCGTTGGTGTGTGTTATGCAATGGGAAGGAAGAGGGTTTTATCCTTTGGTTCAAAGAGGACCCAAGCAAAAAAAGCATGAAAACTCTTAACTATCTATGTCTGTATGTCTGTCTCTGTTTACAGAACAGTGGAAGAGACTGCAGCTTAAAGACTTTTATAATTAACTTGGCATCACTTTTATCAGCTCAAAGGCTGAACCAAAAAGCAGTGTCATTTATTCTAAGAAATAACTTCTTAAAGGTTAAAGCTGAAAAATATTCAAGTTATTTTTGGATAACAACTTACAGAGGTAAATATAATCAAGGACTACTTTATTATGCAGGTCCAGGGTTAAAAATTAAAAAGAAGAGAAGAGGAGCTTTAGAGCTGTTGTTTGAAAGAGAGCTATTCGAAAATTGAAATCTACTAGGAAAGAAAATGCTAATATCTTTTATCTACCATGTGTAAATCTTAAGTTACAGTAGATAAGTCTAGACACAATAACCCTAATTTAAAAAAAATTAAAAGAAGCCAGCTCAATTACTGCAGTTCTGGGATTTTTCACTGACATCGCCTTTGGATACAGATACTAATACAGTGATCCACTTTATGTATCCCAAGAGGGCATGTCACATTGAAATGACTGCCTCAAATCCTGGTTCAATGGTGATGCTGAACAACAAGTCTTCCCTGTGTATCTGCCCATGTATGCCTTTTCTCAGATGGTGGCTTTAATATTCTACTAATCCACATGAAAGCTCTTGTTTTTGCACAGGAATTTCTTATCAGTTCACATGGTAGCCTCTGAAAAGGCAAGTAGGGGCATTTGGGAGATGATGTTCCATCTGGAACAAATTATCATTTGTGCTTTTAAAATTGTGGCTATAATTTATTGTAATTACTTTTCACATTTAAGAGAAAAGAAATAATGTGGTGACAGCTGCTCTCAGATTATCAGATTAGATTTTGTGTGATGTTTACTGCAGACAGAAGACTGAGGGAGAGAAATGTTTGTACAGATTGATTAAAAATGTTTCAATGATTAACATTTAGGTTATAATATTTTAAACCCCATGTTTTCCTTCTTCATTTGATAGAATGATAATGGTTGTGGAGGAAACCCTGGTGGATAAATTAGGGCATTCCTATTAATAATCTATTAAATGTTATTTTTAAATTGAATGTAGAGAATTTGACCATTGTGATGGGCCACGTGAGGGCGCTGTTCACACAGCAACAGATAATTTCCCAGCGTTATAAAATAAAAATTACCTGCCCTTTTTTATAAAAAGGATTTTTTTTTTCACTGAAATCTTGAAAACAGCTGGCTGTAATATTGGAAGGAGTTTATTTTTTCAATGCGTGTAGACTCCGACTTGCATTTTACTTTCATTGCCATTTTACAGGCCAAATGACATAGGATGAAGGCTGTTCGTAACCTGCTGATTTATATATTTTCCACCTATCTCCTGGTTATGTTTGGATTTAATGCTGCCCAAGACTTCTGGTGTTCAACTTTGGTGAAGGGAGTCATTTATGGATCGTACTCTGTAAGTGAAATGTTTCCCAAAAACTTTACAAACTGCACTTGGACGCTGGAAAATCCAGATCCAACCAAATATAGCATTTACCTGAAATTTTCCAAAAAGGACCTTAGCTGCTCTAACTTTTCCCTCCTGGCTTACCAGTTTGATCATTTTTCCCATGAAAAAATAAAGGATCTTTTAAGAAAGAATCATTCTATAATGCAACTCTGCAATTCCAAGAATGCTTTTGTTTTTCTACAATATGATAAAAATTTTATTCAAATACGTCGGGTATTTCCATCTGATTTCCCAGGATTACAGAAAAAAGGGGAAGAAGATCAGAAATCTTTTTTTGAGTTTTTGGTATTGAACAAAGTGAGCCCAAGCCAGTTTGGTTGCCATGTATTATGCACTTGGTTGGAGAGCTGCTTAAAATCAGAAAATGGGAGAACAGAATCATGTGGGATCATGTATACAAAATGCACCTGCCCTCAGCATTTGGGAGAGTGGGGGATCGATGACCAGTCCCTGGTTTTGTTAAATAACGTCGTGTTGCCCCTGAATGAGCAGACAGAGGGCTGCCTGACCCAGGAGCTGCAAACCACTCAAGTCTGCAATCTTACCAGGGAGGCCAAACGACCACCCAAAGAAGGTAAGTGCCCCAAGATTGGGGAAGATGGATGCCAGCAAGGGAGGGGGAGGCTTGTGGCATGGAAGTGACATGTGCTGTTTCAGTACTCAGACCTAATCATTTCTCCTTTGCTCTGCCATCTTTGGATTTATTTGATTTGTGGATCTTCACTGATGAAGGTCTCTTAAGCTTGTTTTAGGTCTCAAGATTTTGAAGATAGAATGGTGACAGTATAGCTCAGTGACATGCCTATGAAGTGCAGGTGGAATATTCAGGAGCAAAGAGATGCAGAAATGTGAAGTCAGCTTGTACTAGTGGTTGGTAGAGAAAGGAGAGAGAGGGGTGCCTTTTTTCAAGCTGCATCCCCTTTAGAGATCTACACACACATACCCCACCTGTGAAATGGATTTTCAGACTTCTCCCTTTTGCTCCAATCCAGCAAATGGTTCCTTTCACTTGCTTTTCCCCGTGTGACTTATCCTTTTACCCCTTTGAGCTGGGTTGACATGACCAAAAGGTAACTCTCCAAGGCAAACCTGTTTGGAACAAGAGACTATGTAACATCTGAAAATAGGGGTACCCGGGGGCCAGACTTCTGTTTAAGGTGGTTTGTACAATAAACCTGGAACTCTTGCTCTTTGGTGGGCCAAGAGAAACACTGGGGGAGCAAACTGTCTGGGTCAGGTCTTGAGGTTATGAAATCTGCAGGTTAATACACATTCTGTTCTTTAAAGAACAGGGATCTGCATTTTGCAAGTGGTGTTTTGCTATCTTCTCAGTTTCCTGTTGATATACACAGAGAGAGGGAACATCTCAGAGGTGAGCTAGAGGGAGGGGGGGGGAAACAGTGCAACGGAAATGCGGAGAAAAAATAAAGTATAAGAGTGATTTGTGGCTTTCACCCAATCCTCAGTGGAAGAACTATCAGAAGATTTGAGATTGTGGATTATGTTTAATAATGCAAGAAAGCATGACATATTTTGAGAAAATGACTTTCTTGTTTGGAAGGTTAATGGCTATGTTCCATTCCTTTGAGGGCAGAGCTGATACATATTCCTTCTTACTCCCTGTCCCTGCAACCAGAGAGTGTGTTGATTTCTTATGCAGGAAATGTTTTCTGATCACCACAAAGATCCCAGTCTGTGGAAAGGGACAGCCAAGCTCCAGTCCCTCTTTCCTCCCCCTCCCCCAACAGAAGTTGTCTTTGTGACCAATGTAAAATTGACACGTTGTTGGAGAATTTTCTTTAAGGGTAGCCAAGGCTTTGTAAAGGAGGGAAGGGGGAGGGGGCAGAGAAGAGCCTAACTAGTTTAACGCTGTTTCTCTGCTGGCTGCAATTTGGGGGATGGGAATTACTGTAGAGCAATGGCACAAGGGGAAAAGACCTGTTAAGGAAATAAATGCTAGCTAATGACAGTGACAGAAAGGTGAAAACCTTTCAAGATTTCTACAGGTCAGTGTTTCACTAACAGCTGTGACTGAAGAAAACAAAGTAGTTTTAAATTACAGGAGTTCTTTTCTCTAGTAAAAATCCCAGAGAAGCACTTGCAACTGCAGGGATGGTATTTAACACCATTTAAAACTAATTAGTGTCCCCTAGAATAAGAAGCTACAGTACACACAGAAAATGTGATGTTACAAGCTGGCTAATAAAACCACTTAACATCAGAAACTAGAGTTTTTTGTTTGCTTTATTGCCATTTTAATAAAATTTGGAAATCTGTTTCTTTAATGGTTAAAATTCTATCAGCAGATTGACTGGTTATGACAGAGGAGAGAGAATCCACTTTTGCAGCTTTTCTTTTAATGAAAGATATCAAGGGGAAAAACACCAAAGTTATATGCATGATTTTCAACCATTTTGCTGGTCATGGTCATGAGATGTGGGTTAAGACAGTGCTAGAATTTATAGAAGTTGTAGTTGACAACCATTTGATTTGTAAGTGAATGAAAATAAGAGTGATTTTTAGACATTAGATGTTTAAATCACATCGAAGAACGTTTATTTCTTGTAGCTAATTGGATGTCAAAATGGAAATGGATGTTTCTATAGACAAGTAAATAATTATTTTGAAATTATTATGTTGATAGAGCTGAATTAGGAAATTTATATAACAAGGAGGAATTTATGCAGTATTAGTAAAATTGTATGGTGTATATTCCCAGAAGTCTGAATTTTGTGCTTTTAATTATTTAGATACTCTGAGTCAGAAAGGTAAGGATAAGAAGTTCCTGGTGACATAATTGTAACTGATGTGTTTGTAGGTAATTCTTATAAAATATAGACTACAGAATTCTTGGACTCATTGAATGAATATATTGAATGAAATAAAACATATCTTGGCTATGAAACATTGTAGGAAAAGAATGTGAAAATCTAGACTCTTAATTTAGTCAAATTTATGCAAAGTATATTAAATCTTAAATATTTGATATAAATGATATATGAACTACAATGAAAGAATTATTTGATATCATTTCAAACAAACTATCTTATGATATTCATAGGGCTTGAGGTTAATAATTGCATATAGTTATATTGCTTATATTTAATTTGGTCAAGCTATCTTCTTATTATTATATTTAATTCTTGATTTTAAAATGAAGTTTTAAAATATTCACCTGTATTTTATATTACTTGATGTTTCACATTTTCTATGGAAAAGCACCCAATAAGTCATCAAAGAAAGAAATACAGGATTACTCTCCATAGTTTTTGACTTCCATTTTGTTCATTGTAATAAATATTGACTAAGAAGGCCTGCCTTGAGTAGAAATTTTTCTGCCTGTATTACTGCATAGATTTGGCAGGAGAGTTCTCACACTTAATTCAATGCAACTCTAGATTTCTTTGTGTAATGCTAGTGGTGATGAAAAACTACTCGAAATGTTGAATGTCATGATTATCTCCATCGGAATTAAAAAATCATATTTTGTGATGGCTGAGGAAGCAATAAACTCTCTGGAATGGGATACCTACTTTGAGAGAGAATTTCTACCAGAATGTTCTTTAATAATACACGCATGTGCTGAAGAATTTCATAACCCTAAATGACAAGAAGAAAACTATTATAGTTTGTAGTCATACCAACAATTACAAAATGTAACATCATTGGATAGATGCTTCATTCAAATTATTGGATAGATGCTTCATTCAAATACTAAATTTTTGTGGATTTAAGATCTTATTGAAGACCATATTCAACAAATTTGGAGGTTATATACTTATGGAAACTTAGTTATCATTTCACCAGTTTTTATTTGAAATCAAGAAATCAAGTAAATAAAAAAAGGAAAAATAATGATGTCATAGTTCAGGTAATTTTTTAAACCTGTCTACATATAATGGATATATACATATACATAGGTTTAAATTATTAGATAGATGCTTATTGGATTGATGCTTCATTCAAATACTAAATTTTTGTGGATTTAAGATCTTCTTATTGAAGACCATATTCAATAAATTTGGAGGTTATATACTTATGGAAACTTAGTTATCATTTCACCAGTTTTTATTTGAAATCAAGAAATCAAGTAAATAAAAAAAATGAAAAATAATGATGTCATAGTTCAGGTAGTTTTTTAAACCTGTCTACATATAATGGATATATACATATACATAGGTTTCAAGATTTTAGAGATAGGGTGGTGAGGACAGTATAGCTCAGAGACATGCTAAGGAAGTGTGGGTGGAATATTCAGAAAAAAAGAGATGTAGAACTGTTAAATATATGTATTTTAAGGAAACTCAGATAACATCAGTGTTTACCTGGTTTTCAGATACAAGTCTGGGGACAGACATTTATTCATAAAACAATCTCAGTTTTCCTGAAGGCTTTAGTACACTTTACAGGACTCTTTTACTGAAGATTCTGGACTACATAGCTAAAATATAAAACGTGGCCTCGGATTTTATTTCTTACCCCTTCATTTAAAATAAATAATTAAAGCAGCTTGAGCAGAAAAATTCCACACCCGTATATCTACATCACATAATGAGCCTTAATGGAATCTTTGTTTCCTACTTACATCAATGGCTCTACTTATGTGAAAGGAAATTGGGATCCGTGTATAGATTCCAGGAAATCTGAACACACACATTCACTTGTCTTTCCCCTGTGCCTCTGCTAATCCTTGACATTCCACCACCCAGGGGAAGCCTCAATCTGTGCCTGTCTAAACTTCAGCTCATGTGTGTGCACACACAGGCATGCACACTTTTAGGCACATGCTTACAATCTTGAGGAATGTTCATTTATTTCCTGCTATTTTTGCCCTGGCATTACTTTTTGAGCTGCCTTTCACCCTCTTCTTTCTACTCCTTTGATCTTATTTCCTTTGTGACTAACTTCCATGATCCCGCAATCTTTATAAGAACGTACAAAGTTGTACTGAATCTGTTTTTCCTAAAATGTCACTCTAGGAAAGATAGCAAATCAATTATAATAAAAAGAATAAAAAATATACCACTTTAGGAGAGTAGTTGCCTTTTACTTCCCCCACTTAGGGGAATATGAATACCATTCATTTCATTTCCAATTCCATTAATGTATTATTGATGGCAGTTCCTGATCTCTAAGGGTTTCTTTAATAACATTTTTAAAAGAACAAGAATGAAGTTTTGAGAAATATTTTAATTCAGTATGTTTATTTTAAAATATTAATAATTAATATGATTTGCCTTACATGACCATCTAAAAAGAAATAGTGGTAAGAGAATGTGTCAGTTTCTGTCTTCATCTCTCTGTCTAGTTCTTTCTTCTTGAACAGTAATAATATTTCTCAAATGCTCTTTTCCAGAATGTAAGATAAACATATATGATCACTTTTTAAGAATGTGGAAAAGATTATTGCTCATTTAGTTCAGTGCTTTTTTATTAATTCTTGACTGTGAACTATAAATATAGTAAGAGCAGAATATCGATAAAATTGGGCTGGGGTTATAGCTCAGTGGTAGAGTGCTTGTCTCAAACGTTTGAGGCACTGGGTTTGATCCTCAGCACCACATTAAATAAATGAATAAATAAACAAATAAAATAAAGATATTGTAAAAACAAAGATAAAATAATAGGTATGGTCAAGTAAAATGCCATAATTTTTCCTTTTATTATCTTATTTTGGAAGATAATTTAGAAAGTAGTTCATATATGTAGTGTGTAATGAAAAAAAAAAACCTCTATAATGATGCAGCATGTTTTTTGTAAGCAACAGATAGAAAATATTAAGAGGGACGTTAAAATGGAAGTTAACTGTGCTGTGTACATAGTTCATGTGCCTTGATTGCACATCTGCCAATGTGCATTTCAGCAAGATTTTATTACAGCTATGGACAAACATAATTGAAATTAATTTTTCCCCAAAATTGAGATAGGAATTTTACTTTGCTTAGAATTTAACTTCATTTTATCCTTCTTTTTACTTCATTTCCTACAAGAATCAATTATATTCTTGAACTGATATTTTGATATAGCTAATTCTATCAAGTATAGCTATCTTTATAATCAGTCTGGTATTTGTTACTTACAAAAGTCACCCAGGCCTTGAATCAGAAATCACAGTTCTTTAAAAAGTAAACTTGTCTTTTTTTTTTTTTTTTAGCATATTTGCAAGGTTTTTAGATCATGAAGCAGAGAGCCATACTTTAATCTGCCTTTCCACATGACTGTTACTTTGTGCTACTATTTTTTTCTTCTCATATTTGTATGGCTCAGTAATGCTTCTTTTTCAGGGTACAGAAAAATAGGAAATTACATCAAGAATGAAAGAAAAAAACTAATAAAATTAATAGCTTGGGATACTATAGTTCTTGTCAGTGCCTGTGGAAATTTCTTCTCAATTCAATTAGCTAATAATATATCAGAGGAGTATTAAAATTTTCTAGGTGTGTCACTTTATTGAAATGAAAAAAATAATTTTTTGTATGGTAGACTTCAGTCCTAAGAATGACTCAGACACTTGTAGCACCTTTGACAAGTGACAGCACTTGACTTATTAATAAAATGGGAGTGATACCTATCATAATGGGATGTTGTGTCAAATGACATTGCACATATAAAACACTTGCCACATTTCTCAATTTTGTGAGGGCCTTTATAAGTATCAGCATCTTTTATTTTTTTCCCTATCAGATCTTCTCCAATATCTGATGGATCAAAATAATTTCTGATAAAAAGATCACACTACACTTAATTATTTCTCATTACATTTCAGACATTTTTTAAAAAAATATTTTTAGATGTAGGTGGACACAATACCTTTATTGTTTATTGTTTTATGGGGTGCTGAGGATCGAACCCAGTGCCTCACACATGCCAGGCAAGCACTTTACCACTGAGCCAAAACCCCATCCCCTATTTCAGACATTTTTATATTCTTATAAAGTTTTCTTCTATGTATTTAACATTATAATTTTTATAATTTGTGTGTAATGGCATAATATAGACATGGATGACATGTGTCTAGGATGGCAAATGTTAACATCAAAAATATTAAACTGAATTCTCATAGTGCGCCACATGTTTTGTTTTGCTTCCTTTTACCTCTTAACTAATTTTCCATATACAAGGTTGGGCTCCATTTTATCTTTACTTTTTCACTTTTGGATTGGGGAAGGAGGAACAGCAAAGAAGAAAAGTGACTCTAGTCATCACTCTGTGATGCTATTGACAATTGGGCTTACAAAGTTTTGAGAATCATTGTAACCTTGTTTTAAATGTGGGAGTGTGTGTGTGTGTGTGTGTGTGTGTGTGTGTGTGTGTGTGAGTGAGAGAGAGAGAAGGAGGGAGGGACAGGGAGATAAGAGAGGGAAAGGTACTTTCATTGGTTTAAAAACTTTCTTTCCTTTGTATTTTCATTATTATACAGATATTCATTTATTTAGGAATTAGGAGTCTATTGAGTACTTAGCCCTGATGTATTGTGTATGGAATCCTTTTATTAATGAGTGTAAACCTGGGGTCTAGAATGGGAATTTGGTTTGGAAATCTTAAGAAAGATTTCCGTTATTTGTATGTGAATATGAATGAAACTCTAATGAACAGATTGAATTCAAAGGAATGCTGTTAATAATGAAATAGTTTGGTTTAGAAAGTGTAGTCTCCAGTATAATAAATGGTAGGTCCGTACATTAAACATGGGTTCTCTTAACATCCTGTGCATTGTAGGTGAAATAAATATTTACTGGGAAATTTCTGACTGAGTTTGAAACTGCACCTGATATTCCCTTGTGAAGCAGGAATTTATTTAAGTTTTTCATTTACAGTTGGTACAGTTGTGAATCTTCTTCCTGTTTCTCATTTGTCTCATGTAACATCCTTGTATGGTATTTAGTATATCTGGTTGACTTTACCCCATCTTTTAAATTCTAATTTAAAAAACTGTTTTTATTCTTTGGCTATAAACCATAAAGAGTTGATAACAATGATGTAGATTGTCACTTAATTGTTTGAACTTGTCTATGAATTTAGTTCAGTTAACAAAGACTGATTAAGCCTCACAGATGTGTGTACATTCTGTATGAGATAAAGAAAAGGCAGCATAGCATTTCCACATCTTTATGTTGTTCTTCATTTATGTTGATGACTAATACTGGAACTGATCTAACTGGTAGACTATGAGTCATTCTAGGTCTAGAGAGGGATCTTTTGGACATCACTACTGATGGGCAGCAGAACTATTGAAGTTAAATTGTTTCCAAGTATTTTAATCTCTGCCAAATTATACAAAATGAAGATTATGTTTTGATATTTTGTTTGAAAGGGGATTATATTGAAATGCTAGTCTATATTAAACCATTGAGATAAAAATCATTGTGACTTTGCTGGGATTTCTCTCACGGAATTTTGGTCAGTTATTATAGACCACTGAGCCTCAAAATCCTCTGTAAGGCTTACATTTTCAGATATTGAAAAGAAAGCAAAACATTTATTATTACTAATTTGAAGATTCTAATTTTTTTAAATCAAATTATAATATGTCATCTGTAAGACTCCACACAATGCTGTATGCTCTATATGCAGTTATCTTTGCAACTATGATGCAGGAATTTTATTGACTTGCAGAAAACTACTTAGCAACCAAGTTGTTAATGGTTAATAAAATATATAGTTTGCCAGAAAGTGCAGCAAGTAATAAATGCATAGGAAAAACATGGATATGCAGCAGTTAATCTCAAAATTAATTGAGTGAAAAAAAGCTTTTTCCAAAATTATGTTTGTTCATGAGCATTTTCCCCTAAACCAACTACCTATTGCATATTCATTATGCCTAGGACATATGAAATGTGAAGGCAAATGGTTTTTGTTTGAATTCTACCATATTCAATGAAAATGAAATAATTTACCTGCTGACCAATCCTGGATATATTATTCTCAAATTATTTCTTAAATAGCAAGTTTCTTTTGGAACAGAGTGTTGTTTGGAAAAATAGAACAAAATGGGCATAGGAATGACATTAGAACACTAATGGAACCAGATTGCAATATTTAGAATATTGTTAAGTTCACTCAGACATTATAAAAAGCATTAAGGAAATTGGGGAGTCAACCAGAGAAGGATAACTAGGTGAAATCACTTTTTAGCAATAGGTATGTTTAGGTAATAGGAATGTCTGGAAATATTTGTTTCCCTTGGTAATGTACTCTCCTGGTGAGTTACTATTGATGTTCCTTCCTTTTAAGGTGATTAAAAAATCTATAAGCTTCAAAAAATTAATTTCGGCACTTGAATATCTTAACAGTAATAATTTGTTCTCCAATAAAACACATTTTAAAGAAAAACTTAATATACATATCTTCTCTAAGAGAGTAGAGAATTTTATAAATTAACAGAATATAATAAAATATGGCATTCAGTAAATGCTTTCCAGTTTGCAAAGTGTTATTGCACATATTGTTTTATTTGGGCAATAGCTATGTGAGTCATATATTATTTTTTCCATTAGCATGCATCAATGCAGAACATGCTAAAGATCAGTGTCTTCATTTTTCTAAAACAAAACACACAAGTTGGTTCAAATGAAAAACTGGAACACTGGATAGCCATAGATTTTTTTGTTTGTTTGTTTCTGAAGCACTTGAATTTGAATCACGAATTGACAGTTATAAGGCTCTTTCAACATTACTAAGTCCAAATCTTATGCAATCAATATAACCCTAATCTGCAAATATATAATGGGAATGTGATTTCATCTGAACACAACTCATTTTGGAATTTATATTGAATAGCATCTCTATAATGTAAAAAAGAGTCCCCATGACAGAGTCATGTGGGAATATTTGATAGATTTAATCATTTAAAAAATTACCTGGAATCTGGCCAGGAAAATAATCAATCTATACTTTGCTATAGCACTTAATGCAGACTAGTTTTACAAATTAACTTTGATTCATTAAATTATTGTTCTAGTCACTATGTGTTATTGAAATAAATATGGGTCTCAAAATTTTTGTTGTTGTTTTCAGTCTATACATGTTAATGTGTTTCAGGTTCAGTATCTGAATAGATTTCTAAGATGATCTATCTTGGATTTTTACCTCTTTATTATTACCTGGGGAAGTCTGTGTTTTGGAGAAACAATGTCTTTATGTTTTTTTTGGTTATCTTATGGTATGCTGACTTACACATGTTGAGGGTGGAAGAAGAGCAAGGCTAGGGTGTCTTCCTCCAGGCTCCTCTCTGGTAGTTTGCTGTGAGTGGAGTATGTGCCTCTGCTGGAGGTAATGTTTTCCATCAGGCCACTTCTTTTGAGGCTCTTGTAGCCACTCTCAGAACTGAACTAGCAAGATCTGTAATGTATTTTCCTCTCAGATTGACAGCATCTCTTAATTTATAGCCCCTATTTCCTCCTAAAACCCTAAGACAGAGGTGTTCAATTGTGGTAGTGAGGTGATTTCTGATCACCTGTGAGAATCACCTGAAACCAATGTTTCAAATTTTCAGACTTCCATTTAATGTGCAAAAGGCTATGTAGAATACTACATCTTTTTGCAGATTGTCACATAGACAGTCAAAGTGAATAGGGAAATAAATGATAATAGTAATAATATGACTAACTTAAAGAATTAATGAAAATTAAAATCAGTTAACCAGTTTATTTTATCTCAAATGTAATTTTTATACTTAGTCTACACTTAGTATATACATGTACACATCTTTATATTAAAAATTCCTTTCAATTTAGAGTCTTCAAAAGTTTTGCTATATTGACCTGTTTTTTGAATGTCTAGCTTTGTATATACCAATTATACATTGTTTTCAGTGCTAATGTGACACTGGAACATTTGAACTTCCCTGAACATTCAAAAATATTTCTGTGTGATTGACAAGTTAAAATAAGTTACTTCAAAACTCTCAAATAAGACATGAAAATTCCTGACAGGTGAAGATTTAGTTCTAATTTTATATCATTATAAAAATATAAAGATAAAATGAAAATGGAATTTTCATTGCTAATTCAATTTTATTTTGCTTCTTGTTCTTCCTATCCTTCTCAAAGCAAATAAAGAACAACAACAGCAACAGCAACAACAACAACACACACACATTTTGAAATTACTTCTTTGTTTTATTCCAAAGAAAAAAATCATGGCAGCTAAACTTAGAGTTTCATAATTAAAATTACAGTATTTTATTTTTTCTTTATGATTATCTGTTGCCTTTTTATAGCCACAAAGGAGCACAAGAGATAAAGAACTGTCTGAAAAACAACAAAAAACAAAGACTCATCTTTGTCTTTCTGAACTTATTCTGATACACAAATTTATTATATTTTTTAATTGGTAACATAATAACCAAAGTTAAGTGTATATTGGATATTTTGGAAATTTTTTTTCTATATTCCCTACTCATAATAATATTGGAAAAGAAGGCACCTTGGGAAGACAAAAGTCTGTTTACTTATAAAATCTATCTATATAGATCTGGAGGACTTGCAAAGATCTGCTTCTGCACAGTAGACTGAGAAATTACAGTTTATTTTGGCTCCCCAGAGAGGTCAGTGTCCTTTACAGACATGTTAGCTTGTGGTCAGCTTTCTTTGGCAGACCTCGGGTTTTGAAACTTAGAAGATGAACAGTGTATATTTTTTAAGTGATGCTTGAGAAACTAACCAGTTACAATGGCCCTTTTTAATTTTCACTAAGCTTTACTTTCATATATGGGAAAGTAATTACCTCTGTTCCATTTGCACAGAATACAATCTTTTAATGCCTTGCTTGAAGTGTATTAAAATTCTACTCTCTTAAAAATGTATGGCTTTTTTTCTCGTTAGTGGTTTCCGTGGAATTTTCCAATGACTATATTTTGGTGTTCAATTGGTTACAAAGGGCATAAATGAGTTCTAGGCATAATAAATATTGCATATGCTTGCCTCTGGCCTCTGCATCCTCAGACCACAGAAACCACAAAAATAGATCTGTGGGAATTTAGAAGCAGAGTAGAAGTTGATCCACTAAATCAAAGCACTGATTTAGAAATAAGTAAATGGTAGGATATGAAATAATACAACCTTTTCCCCTTAGCAGTAGAACTTGATTTTGTCTCTCTCAATTAAAGCTAATATTTAAGTCCATATGTAGGGGTATTTTGGTTGAGGTGGTCAGGAGGCACAGAAGCCTGCCTAATCAGTCTTTCTTTCCTTCCGGTGTTGGTCCCAAAGGCAAGTCTGCTGGAAAACCACTGAAGAAATATAAATCTTAGTCTCCCCATGATGCTATGCAGAAGAAATTAATGTTACAAACGCTTTTCCTCTGAGAAACCATTGTTTTCATTCTTATTATCACCAAGAATGTGTAACAACTACCATTTTGGTTTTTACTATGTTTTGCTCAGAGCAAGATTCATAACTTGTTTAGATCAAAGGGCCCACATACTTGTGGTCAATTTTTCTCTATACCCTGCTTCCTGCTACCCAGCACAAAGCTCAGGTTTGTCTTGGTCTGACACCCAACCCACATGCAAGCCCTTGGCCTTCTCTTTGTGCTTCTCAGCTCTCTTTGGGTCCCTCTTGGGAAATATCCCATCAGTGATCTCGGCCAGTTCTCCATCATGTCTCATCCTGTCTGGTGGGTATTGGCTGTCTCTCTCCCAGGCATGTATCTGTGTTCCTCTGACAGAGTGAACTTACTGTGAAGCCATGCTGGGTTTAGGCCAGAGGTGAGATTCCTTCTTATCTACTCCATGCTACACTTGTCCAGTAGGAGACCTGCTCATGACCTACCTCTTATTTCTATCATGCAAACACTTTCTTCAAAATATACTTAGAGCCAGTTTGCCCTGAGAGTCCATGTGGGACATGATGGAAGCACCACAGTTCTCCATCTTTCTCTCTATTCTTTTGGACATGAAAACACTTGCATCTTATATCATATACTCCCAAACACCCCTTTCACCCCCAAATTAAATTACTCTAAGCAAATCTCTTGCTCACATACTAGTTTTCCTAGCTAAATATGAATATTCGTTTAGAATCCTTTTAACTCTGTCATTGGTAAATATTCAGATGCCCTAATTTAAAATTTTTGTTAAGTATTATGTTTGTGTTGTTTTCATTCTGGCTCTCCCTTTTATTGTTTGTTTATTTTTTTGTCATCAATAAGTCAGTTACAAACTGCCAAGTTTCTTGGAATAAATGAAAATTATTAGGGCAATGAAAGATATTTTTAATTCCTCTGATTATTCACCCATAAAGGATGCCCACAACTGAAGAACATTTCTAAGTAGACAGTAAAAAAACTTATTAGCATTGACATTCCATTGGTATTGTCATTAATACTCTTCACCAAATATTTTCAGACTTCTCCAGTTCTGGGCACATAGAGCAATTGTGTTTATGGACCACTAATTTTTGTATGGGACCATATGAATGTGTCCAGTGAACTGTGCGCAAAACTGATGCTGCTTACTTCTGAGCTGGGTCATTGCATTTCTGAAGTAAGACCACAAAAGTCTCTTTATTTCTGGCATGAAGACCTGTACCTAAAGAGAAGAGGCTTTTCTATTAGCCAGAGTTGTTGAAATGCTAAAGTGAGAGGATCCCTTGCTCCAAGCTCTTGCAAATCTTTGATGGCTGTGAAGCATGAACAAGGAATAATTTTCCTCTCTGGAAACACTGAGTATTTTTTTTTCTTTTTATTGCAGCTTAACCTAGCCTAATGTGACTTATTCAGTGTCTAGTTGAGGAGGAATAGTCATTGTGATTGTGCTAAAAGGTGTTTAAGGCTGATGTGTTCTGTAATTCAATTCTGATAATGTGATGGCCATGTTAGTGTGTCATATTTTGGTGAATGGAACTCATCTATGTATATTCAGGTAGCTGTATCTGAACTTTCTTTAACATTCTGGAATTCATTTTCACTATTTATGAAAATGTTCTTGTTTTAGTCTGGTAAGAATTAGTTGATACTATTTTATCATTGATTTCTAATTTCATTGCATTATGATCTGATAGAATGCAGGGTAGTATCTCTACTTTTTTATATTTGCTAAGAGTTGCTTTGTGGCATAGTATGTGGTCTATTTTAGAGAAGAATCCATGTGCTGCTGAGAAGAAAGTGTATTCTCTCATTAAAGGATGTAATACTCTATATGTCAGTTAAGTCTAAGTTATTGATTGTATTATTGAGTTCTATAGTTTCTTTGTTCAGCTTTTGTTTGGAATATCTATCTAGTGATGAAAGAGACCAACTTCCTTGATAAGACTCCTTTGACAGAAGAATTAAAATCAAGAATCAATAAATGGGATGGACTCAAACTAAAACGTTTCTTCTCAGCAAAAGAAACAATCTTTGGGGTGAATAAAGAGCCTACATCTTGGGAGCAAATCTTTACCCCTCACACATCAGATACAGCACTAATCTCTAGGGTATATAAAGAACTCAAAAACCTAAGCATCAAAAAAACCAAATAACCCAATCAATAATTGAGCCAATGACCTGAACAGATACTTCTTACAAGATGATACACAGTCAGTCAACAAATATATGAAAAAAATGTTCATCATCACTAGCAATTAGAGAAATGCAAATCAAAACCACTCAAGATTTCATCTCACTCCAGTCAGAATGGCAGCTATTATGAAGATAAGCAACAATAAGTTTTGGCAAGGATGTGGGGAAAAAAGGTACACTCATACACTGTTGGTGGGACTGCAAATTGGTGCAGCCAATTTGGAAAGCAGTATGGAGATTTCTTGGAAAACTGGGACTGGAACCACCATTTGACCCAGCTATTCCTCTCATCGATCTACACCCAAAGGACTTAAAAACAGTATACTACAGGGACAAAGCCACATCAATGTTTATAGCAGCACAATTCACAATAGTTAAACAGTGGAACCAACCTAGGTTCCCTTAAATAGGTGAATGGATAAAAAAAAATGTGGCATATATACACAATGGAATATTACTCAGCAATAAAAGAGAATAAAATCATGGCATTTGCAGGTAGATGGATGGAGTTAGAGAAGATAATGCTAAGTGAAGTTAGCCAATCCCAAAAAACCAAATGCCAAATGTTTTCTTTGATATAAGGAGGCTGATTCATAATGGGATAGGGAGGGAGAGCATGGGAGGAATAGATGAACTCTAGATAGGGCAGAGGGATTGGAGGGGAAGGGATTGGGCATGGGGTTAGAAGTGATAGTGGAATGTGATGATCATTATTATCCAAAGTACGTGTATGAAGGCATGAATTGGTGTGATATACTTTGTGTACAACCACAGATATGAAAAATTGTGCTCTATATGTGTAATATGAATTGTAATACACTCTGTTGTCATATATAAATAAAAAACAAACAGAAAGAATTAGTTGATACTAAGATAACTACAAAAATCTTATGAGACCATTCTTTCAACATTTGTTCAAAAAGTTTCTTGAGTATTTTTTTTCTTTTTTTTTTTTGTATTTTAAAATTAGAGAGAGAGGGTGTTATGGTCTTTTTCCTGTAGATCCGTGATTGTTGCATAACTGTGGAAAACATTCCTTCTAGCATGGCAGTTCTTGCCAAGAGGTGCAAACTTGTTCTACTCTCTGATCCTTTGTCCTTTCCTTCTGCCTACCTTCCTTTTTCTGTTCCACTTTGTTTTCTTTCTTTCCCTCTCTCTCGCTCCCTCCCTCTCTTCCTGTCTTCCCCTTTGTTGCTTTATTTTGTAGATATGTATGATTTATAAATCTTGGTGTATGGAAATTGTGGTGATTTCCACAGGATCTGTTATTAATATACATGTAGTTGTTTTTTTGTAAACAAATATTTCTATAGTTGTTCATGGGGCATTTCTAACTAAGTACTGCTTCATTAATTTTAACAATTTTCTTGTGAGGTTAATTATGTAGCAATAATTAACCTCCCCTTTGAGTAGGTGGGCTTTTGTCACTGAAGAATTCTTCTCTTCCCTGAGAGGTGGGAGGGGAAATAGACTGATGTAAACTTTAAAGGGGCATCTCCTTTTCTTACTGGGGAGGGAATAGTTCTGCCAATGCGAGTAGCATGCTCGCAAGCCTGCTCAGGGGCAGTGCTTTTCATCTATTTTCCTGGCTTTTCTATTCTCAAGAAGTTTGGATTGTGATGTGCTCATTTATTATATGAGATATGCTCCAGGAGTCAAAGAAGAGTGTGCAAACCATTGAGCAACTGAAAAATTAAAATAGAAAACAAGGGCTTTCTTCTCTTTATTTTATTTATTATTATATATTCTGAAGAAAATTCAAGAATGGAGCAAATTACCTGTTCATTTCCTACCTGTGTGTATATCTCATACATATACACATATTTATACAACTATTCTACATTGAACACTTACAATTGTTACATGCTTATATAATATGAAAAGGACACTTTTCCAAAGTCTGAAAATATTCCTTGTTAAAATGCATTTACTGACTACTAAATATACATTTAAGAGAGAGGATCATAGGAATGACAATAAATAAAAAAAAATAAATAGAAATATATTGCACCTTTTTAATAAATGCATTCCAGTTAGTATTCTGTGGATTTCTATGGATATATTAAAGTTTTAAGAACGAATTTAAGGGTGAATTTAAGGGTGAATCGTTTGCCAATTATGTTTCTAAAACTTGAAAACATGTTTCAATTTGAAAAAAGAATTCTATGTTTAAGCTCTGAAGAATGCTCACTTATAATGTTATAACAAAATAAGTCTTAAAGTCTCTGTAACCATTGATTTTTCCTTAGAAACTGTGTTAAGTACTAGATTCCGCATATCCCATAGCTGTAAATTCAGTTGTTTCAGGTTTTAGATATTTCCTTATGAAAGTTATTTTTAATATATATTAAAAAGAAAGTCATTATATTATATTATATATATGTGTGTGCATGTGTGTGTGTATGTGTGTGTGTATGTATATATATATATATATATATATATATATATATATATATATATGTATAAAGAAAGTCACGGCAAGACACACCATGTTATGGTGATAAAGAATCAGAATCCTGGGTTCAGACATTGGCTTTTTCATTTCCAACTCTGTGGATTTCAGAATATGACACACATCTCTAAACTTCATGGTTGGTTTTTGTTGTTGTTGTTGTTATTGTTGTTGTTGTTGCTTTTCTTTTCCTGTGAAGAGAAGCTGATTTTGGTGAGGAAGTTGGGAGATTGAATGAGGTGGTGAATGTAACATAGGTGGACACATACACATAAAACACATCAATGCCTGGACTGTTAGTACAAGCTCAATAAATGTTTAATTTCATTAGTTAGATGACTTGAATACTTTACAACTTGTTTCTGTACTACAACAAATAAAATTTTCATTCATAATGAATGAATAAAATAAAATAAAAACTAATTCATTTATTTATAGGCCTTGTAGAAATTAACATATCTCTTGCATTGTTCAGACTACAGAAGTGCACTGTTTCTTTTACTCTTTATTTTCCTCAGAGTACATATGTTCCTAAGAAACACCATCTGAATTGACATACCTATTCTCCTATACTCCTCATCTAAAAAAGGAACCATTCTCTTCACACATCGCTATTTTTTTTCTTTCAAAATGAAATCAGTGATGTTTGATTTGTTTTGGCCACCTAATCAATATCATCTTCTGAATATTTTCTTGAAAGTATGTACATCCCTTTGATCTAGTTGTTTCTTAATAATGTTAGAATCTAAATGGATTCATATTATATGATTATATCAAGTTAAAAGCTGTATTCATATTTCTTTCTAAGGATTAGTACACATGTTAAAATAAAAGAAGCTATTATTATGAGCGATCAGTTTTCTTGAGAAATATCTTACTCACTGCCTCCTTTTAAAAATTTATTCATAGGCTTAATGTAGGAAAATAGCAGTAAAATATGAATCCACATTTCATTTTCTGAATAATCATTCTTTTTTATTTTCAATTTTGTTAAGCTATTACTTTTGGACATTACAAACAATAGTTAGAAATATGAGGCTAGGTTTGTAACTCTATAGTCCTTTGATTCTGAGAAATTTTGGATTAGAAGATTGAAGAACTGCCTTCTGGGTGAGATTTTGCCATTAACATCAGCAATTTTGGGCAAGTTACATCTTTTTTTTTTTCTGACAGTTGTAGTTTGCACTTTTATAAACATACAAAGGATCATCACAGGATTGTATGGGAAATAAGACTACGAAATATGAAAGCCATTTAGAAGTTAGAGAGTGGTATCCAAAATGTAGTTGTTATTATTGTTTCCAACGTAAACTAGTAAATGTTTTCTTTTTATTAGTTTATTTCATGGGGATGCATGGGAAGTAAGGGTCTGTCTTCTAATGATACAAATCACAAATTGTTGGATGATGTGCTGGGCTTGACATTTTTAACTAAGATTCTGATATTCTGTTGAGAAAACAATGATTCTTTGATTTTGCTTTTTATTTTTTATGTCAATGGAAGGAGTAAGAATTTCAGCTTGATTTTGAAACATTTCAGAGCTTGATTCCTAGTTCCCCTTCCACTAGCTATGTGATTCTTGGCAGTTTGTTTCATATCTGTGAACCACATTTTCTTCATGTGTAAAATAGAGGGCAAATCTGTGCAACTTCTTTTTTTTTTTTAATGTACTCTATACAAAAAGAAAACAGGATTGATGTGCACATAATGTAGGAATGGGCCATTCTCTTGATTTAGGTTTTTAAAAGTAATGCATACCTTACGTTTAGGTTGCTCACAGTAAATGAAGTATAATGAGTTCAGTTTTATTCAAATCCATCTTTCGTCATCTGTAGATAAAGTTCAGAAATTTAATGAATCACTTCATAATAAGCTTCCACTCTTACATCAGTTAGACAAGCAACTTAAAAATAAACACATCTTTTTTTCCTTTTGCTTCCCAAAGTCAAAAGCTAGTATTAGAGAACAACAAACATAGATGTAGTCTTTTTGAAAATTTATGCTAAGTGTTAAAAGAAACTGGGGGAAATTTTAATTTTATAGACTATTTTTTTTTCTAGGAAGCAAAGTCACCACAAATAAGCATGGGTCTCTGTTCCATGTTAAGTTATTAAAAGTTAAACGCGTTAATTTTTAAGTAATGCAATTCAGGTGAATTACAAACAGACTAAAATATGGAATAATGTAGGTAGAGCTTCTTAATTTCATGAAGTATTTTTGTATTATTCCTGAAATTTACAGGAATCTGTCCTCTGCAGGTCTTAGGTTGAATATTTAAGAGGACAAATATAATCTAGTAGCAAGCTATGGTGTAGTTCTGATGTGATTACTCAGCAAATTTAGTAGATAAATGAAACACCTAATTTCTACCTAAAATACTTTTGAAGACTTTTGACAAATGTAATTACTTGCTAAAACTTTTTAAAAACAGTTTTATGCCTTTGAACAAGTGGAACAGTATTAACAGGTAAAACTGTATTCTGATTTTCTTATATAAATCTTACTTAATTCAGGTTTTATCAGCCTAACATATTTATTTTGACTAATTATAACTTGTTAAAACTGGCTTTGCACAATAAAAATCCTAATGTAATAAAAAATTTCTGTTAAATTGTCACTGGTGGGGAATGGCTACTTAGGAAATCGATTCATAGAAATTTGCCATCAGCACTGGGTGTTTTTTTTTTTTATTGGTTTTTCATAACATTACAAAGCTCTTGACATATGATATTTCATACATTAGATTGAAGTGGGTTATGAACCCCCAATTTTACCCCAAATGCAGATAGCAGAATCACGTCGGTTACACATCCACAATTTTACATACTGCCCTAATAGTAATTGTTGTATTCTGCTACCTTTCCTATCCCCTACTATCCCCCCTCCCCTCCCCTCCCAACTTCTCTCTCTATCCCATCTACTGTAATTCATTTCTCTCTTTGTTTATTTTCCCATTCCCCTCACAACCTCTTATGTGTAATTTTGTTTAGCAATGAGGGTCTCCCTTCATTTCCATGCAATTTCCCTTTTCTCTCCCTTTCCCTCCCGTCTCAAGTCTCTGTTTAATGTTAATTTTTTCTTCCTACTCTTCCTCACTGCTCTGTTCTTAGTTGCTCTCATTATATCAAAGAAGACATTTGGTATTTGTTTTTTAGGGTTTGGCTAGCTTCACTAAGCATAATCTGCTCTAGTACCAACCATTTCCCTGAAAATTCTATGATTTTGTCATTTTTTATTGCTGCATAGTACTCCATTGTGTATAGATGCCACATTTTTTTTATCCATTCATCTATTGAAGGGCATCTGGTTTGGTTCCACAGTCTAGCTATTGTGAATTGTGCTGCTATGAACATTGATGTGGCAGTATCCCTGTAGCATGCTTTTTTGAGGTCTTCAGGGAATAGTCCGAGAAGGGCAATAGCAGGGTCAAATGGTGGTTCCATTCCCAGCTTTCCCAGGAATCTCCAAACTGCTTTCCAAATTGGCCGCACCAATTTGCAGTCCCACCAGCAGTGTACAAGTGTACCCTTTTCTCCACATCCTCGCCAGCACTTGTTGTTTGACTTCATAGTGGCTGCCAATCTTACTGGAGTGAGATGGTATCTTAGGGTGGAAAAACACTCCATTCACAATATCCGCAAAAAAAATAAAATACTTGGGAATCGACCTAACAAAAGAGGTGAAAGACCTATACAATGAAAACTACAGAACCCTAAAGAGAGAAATAGAAGAGGATCTTAGAAGATGGAAAAATATACCTTGTTCATGGATAGGCAGAACTAACATCATCAAAATGGCAATATTACCAAAAGTTCTCTATAGGTTTAATGCAATGCCAATCAAAATACCAACAGCATTTCTTGTAGAAATAGATAAAGCAATCATGAAATTCATATGGAAAAATAAAAGACCCAGAATAGCAAAAGCAATTCTAAGCAGAAAGTGTGAATCAGGCGGTATAGCGATACCAGATTTCAAACTATATTACAGAGCAATAGTGACAAAAACAGCATGGTACTGGTACCAAAACAGGCGGGTGGACCAATGGTATAAAATAGAGGACACAGAGACTAATCCACAAAGTTACAACTATCTTATATTTGATAAAGGGGCTATAAGCATGCAATGGAGGAAGGATAGCATCTTCAACAAATGGTGTTGGGAAAACTGGAAATCCATATGCAACAAAATGAAACTGAATCCCTTTCTCTCGCCATGCACAAAAGTTAACTCAAAATGGATCAAGGAGCTTGATATCAAATCAGAAACTCTGCGTCTGATAGAAGATAAAGTTGGCTCCGATCTACAGATTGTGGGGTCGGGCCCCAAATTCCTTAATAGGACACCCATAGCACAAGAGTTAACAACTAGAATCAACAAATGGGACTTAATTAAACTTAAAAGTTTTTTCTCAGCACTGGGTGTTTTAAAGAGAATGCAGATGGAACAAAACAGACACTAGCCGATACTTTTTTATTTCTCTGTAGACTTCTTTACTTATGTATTTTATGATCACAATGTCAATGAATCCCTTCCTATGAGCCAAGTAAAATCTTAGGTTTTAGGCTTCCTGAGAGTCCCATAAGATACCTAATATAACTATCATTTTCCAGATGAAAAGCAAGACAAAAAGAGGTTAAATGACTTGCTCAGTGCCCTTTCATGAAGGGGCAGAGCTAAATTCAAGTACATGCTCTTAGCCCTTGCCCTATACCACCACTCTAAAGATAAATGCAATCTAATATTTTTCAGTAATCCAAAAGTCACTCAACTCAGGCAATCCTTTATAACTACATTAAAATATAATAAAATTTTAGTTTAAGCATTTCAAAGTATATTTCCTCAGATATGTTTAAGTAGCTCCATTAATGCTCCTTCCAACATTGTTTCCCAAGCTGTAGGTTGCATTGATCTACAATAATAATGGTGCTGTCTTCTTTTTATCAACAAGTTGTTTATTCAGAGAACTCTTGTATCATCCCTCCCAGGAAACCTCCAAGTGATTAAAATTGGGGCATTAAATTTTGACCTGCTTTGAGACATGCAAAGCTTATGAAATGCCTTTTGCTCATTAATATAAAATTTTTAAGTATTTTCAATTAATGTAAATGTTCATTTAGATATAGATGTATTTTTTAATATTTTGTTCTAGAAAAATATGAATGTCTTAGGTTAGGGGGGCATAGATGTGAAATACTTTGCAATTTAATTGTTTTGAACTTCATTTAGCACTACATTAACACAACTAGGTACTTAATCTTCTCTGTAATTATGATTGTAAAAGATCAAAATAAAACGAGAGTTACAATTATCTTTTCTTTATAAGTTGATGATTTTAAGTTGGTAAGATGCCATTATATTCAACAAAATAGTTTACAGTTAGATTAAGGTTCTCTAATACTGGAAGATACAAGTTATATATAAAAACAAAGAGAGGTGAAAAGTTCATTCCCCAGCTCTGGGAATATTTTGTTTACTTTTTTGTCTTTAAAATATATAGTTTTTAAAGTCTAAACTTTTATTTACCTGGGCACTGAAAATGAATACTGTCCTATTAGGAATAGATAATACAATCTTGAACAATTCTTTAAAAAAATTATTTGTAGAATTCTCTTAGTCCTTGCAACTATTACTGAAAATCAAACTGATTCAAACTTTTTAAAAAATGATAGTGATTCAGTATTTTAGGGTGTAAGAGTTTCCTGAGAGGAAGTAATCAAAACAAAATTATTTTTCTTCATAAAAAGAACAGCTACTTCATTTATTTCAAGCAGGGTAATTCAGAGACTTTTATGTAGGCCAGTGGTAGTCAAAAGCTAAAGAAATAACATAATTTTAAAATTATTATCAGAAAAATACATCAGAAAACTTGTTTTCCTTCCATTTTCTCTTCATTTATTTTTTTATTATCTTAAATATCTTTATATTTACATGTATTAGGAAAGCATATTCTCATTTAAGTAAATTTTAGTCTGAATTTTATTGATTTTAATGTATTGTGTAAATATTTTTATTACAACACAAATATACATTCTGTCAGCCCCAATGCTAATTGCTTTTACATTTCATCATTCCAAAGTTATTGTATTCACATTATTCCAGAATTCTTATGTCTTGCTAACTATATAGAAGGACTTTAGGTGCATGATTAAAAATATTTTAATATTTGCATAATTTAACAGATGAAGAAGAAGCATTTAGAAAACCATTCCAGGGCAATTTACTTGTTTTGAACATCTGGTTAACAGCTGGAGTAATGAAAGTTAACACAGCAGTACCCATCTTTCACACTGATCCCCCATGCACACAAACCACTAGGAAGGATTAACTACTATTAATTCTTGCTTTTTTTTTTTGCCATAGGGATCTGCTTTTAAAAAGGAAAGCAGATTTGAGAATTCTTAACTGTAGAATATCAGCTGAAATTTATATGCAATATATGAATAACACTGATTAATACTGGATTTCAATTTAATTAACATAAATTCCCAAAAGAAGGCTAGCTCTTGACAGTTAGCACAGACCATTATAGTAAAATCCCTAGGTAATTCATGTAAGCACACATTAGGCAATAAACAATATTACAGTAATAGCAAATGTCATATCCAGCAGAATCTTAATGTTGAACTGACAAGTAGATAGTGATCCTATAATTTTATTAGGTAACTTATTTGTTATATATTTTGTAATGTACAATATATAAAAATAATATACAATATGTTTTAATAGTTTAGGTTTTTAAGTTTTAGCATGAACATAGATTTTACATATTCATTCTTCTATTTTTCTTTAGCATGTTGATAACTTTGTGATGCTTCAGTTGAAAATGTTAAAATGAATTTGTACGGTCAGTTCCCAGTAAAACAATTTAATTTCCTAATTTAATTTAAAATATAAATAATCATTATATGCTCAATTACCCAGTGCAGGAAACATCAGAATTTGAGGATATGAACTGTCCTTCCAAGTTACAAATCATCCAAAGTCATTCAAGTTGACATTCCTCCCTTTTAAAACTTTACCTCCATATATCTAAATTTCTAGGTATATTTTAGGGCATATTAAATAGAGTGATATTAAAAGAAGGGCTTGAAACTCTTGTGAGGTAAATCATAGTAGACTGCTTTTAAGTTGCCTCATATTTAACTCAACGCTTGAGTGACACAGCAAGAGATACTGTTTTATACTTGCTCTTATATACTAATTCAGATTTTAAAGCTTTTTGTCAGGGAGTAGAATTGAGTTCTATCATGAATTTCTTTTTAGCACAACAATAGTTTAGCTTATGCTGTGTTATACTAGTTGTAGACACTGTGTGTGTGTGTGTGTGTGTGTGTGTGTGTGTGTATGTATCTCTAGTATATATGGATAAATTGGATCAATGGCTGAAAGAAAACCATAATTCATGGTGATATCTTTCTTTTTAGTATGATTATTTTTTTAAAGAGAGAGAGAGAGAGAGAGAGAGAGAGAGAGAGAGAGAGAGAGAATTTTTAATATTTATTTTTTAGTTCTCGGCGGACACAACATCTTTGTTGGTATGTGGTGCTGAGGATCGAACCCGGGCCGCACGCATGCCAGGCGAGCGCGCTACTGCTTGAGCCACATCCCCAGCCCCAGTATGATTATTTTTATTAAAAATTATATGATGCCTCTATGTAGTATAATTCATAATTATAATTATTATAATAAATATACATAATTTATAATGTATATCATATAAACATATAGTGTATTGATTTACCTTGAGTCCTAACCAACTTGATATCCCCTGAATAAGAGTGATCAGTTTTACCTGCTTAGTTTTCCAACAGGCTGTAAATAAATAAAATTATCATGGTAGTAGAGGAGCTTTATGACAGGACCGTGGAGCTGTTAGTGCCAGGAATGTGCTAACATCTTTGATATTAACTTGGGAAATACCAGGTACATTTTGGCTTGGATGAAGCAGCTTTATAAGACCCCTTTCTGTTGCTGAAATTCTCTGATCTTGTCACCAAGACCATACTGCTGTCAGAAAGTCCCCAATAAACTGGACTTTGCAATCCTGGTACTGTACCTTTTTCTTCATTCTTAAAGCACCTTGTGGCTATTTCTCACACATGGGAACCAGTTGTATTAGGACATGTGACATTTCAAGATGATATAATACACTGCGAGTTCAATAATTTTATATACAAAATTGTTTGGAACTTCATTCTCTGAAAAGTACCATTAGTTATAGTATTATGTTAACTAATGACAAACAGATATTTATTCATATATTATGTTGTTGGCATTGAAATCAGAGCCATGAAATATTAATAGGGAATATTTTTCATATGTACCTCAAATGATTAGAGCATTTAAGATTTTTACCATTATTGGAAAGAAGAAAACATTATAGATGATGCAAAAGAAATGATCCATACGGCCCATGGACAATACGATTTAGATTTTGCTTTTGAAGATCACACAAATTAATTTGATTGAAACTGATTTCACATATAAAAGAATATTTTAGACTTTTCTTGAGTAGAGTAGAAACTGAATTAAGAAAGGAATGGGCTCCTGTAGACTTAAGTGGAACAGATCCTAGAGTTCTTCATTTAAGCTAAATGCTTTGGATTTTAATCTCATGGTAGCAGGGAGCTTTAGAAGGGATTCGTGATGAGGGTAGGAGGAGGCAGGCAAAAGTTGTCATTGAAGAGGGTAGAGGCGGAATGAAGTTGAAGTGAGCTGAATTAAGGTATTTGGGAAGGGAAATAGAGAACTGGGTACTTTAAGGGGACTAATGATGGGGCTTCCATAGTAATCCAAAGGTGATGGTACAAAACCAGTATTGATTAAAAAGAAGCAATGAAAAGTACTGTGATCAATTTGAGGAAACTAAAATGGAGAGGCTCTAGAAAGTTTAAAAATGATGTTCCAGTGTGAAAGAAAAGGCCTGAGTTTTGATGATTATGGAATTGGTACAAGTTAGGAATTTGCAACTTGAGCAGGTAAAAGTTGGGTTAAATATGGTGCAAACATATTGCACTGAAGGTTTTGGCAGATAATGAAACTGGCACTGTCTGGTGGAAAATCCAGCTGACTTTGATATTAGATCTCTGTCACTTTATAGCTATGGATTTACCACATAGTGAATTACATAAATCTAAGGAGCTTAGAATAGTTCCTTTGATACATAATAATTTGATACTTAATAATTTGGGGTAGGATATGAAACAACTGTAGTAAGTAGTTTAAGTTAATATTCAGAGTAATAATTTATTTCATATTATCAGAACTGACCACAATGTAAGATGAATAGAGAATCGAGGTGAAGGTCACAGGATAGGGCAAGATCTTTGAGAGTACTCAATCATTGTCTGTGGTGAGATGAAAAAGCTAGGATTCTGAGGCTCAAGTAAAAGTCTGATGAGGAATTAAAAGCTATGGTTACAGAGGTCATGCCTTTTAGAAGTATTTTTTATCCCCAAAGTATGCAGAATCTAATGTTTAATGCCAAACACAGTGTCACATACTTGTAATGCCTGGGAGGCTGAAGCAGAAGGCCTCTAAGTTCCAAGTGTCAGCAACTTTGACCTTCAGCAACCTAGGGAAACCTTGTCTCAAAATGTAAAATAATAATAATAATAATAATAATAATAATAGGTCTGCTGGTGTAGCTCAGTGGTAAAGTGCATCTGGGTTTAATCCCCAGTACAAAACTTAAAAAAGAGGGAAAAATATCTAAAGTTTAAAATACAACTTTACATTATAAAAGGCAAAAGGAGGGCCAAAAATGGGCACAATAGAGTATTTCATTATTGATTAACTACTTACATATATTCTTTCAATATTCATTAAGTTGTCATCATCCATATTTCATGGTATTTGTCATGGTATTTGTAAGTTCTCTGTGTGTTTGTAAGGGTATAGTGATTTCATTTCTATCCTAGAAATGGAGATGTTGTGTTTAACTTTACATCTGTTTAGTTATAAGCATTGGTTTCAATATTTGGAAGAAACGTTAAGAAAGATACTCATTCTCTGAAGTCTTTAGTTAGAGTCCAAAATATTTTCCTGAATATAATTTTATCTTAATAGATTGAAGTATCTTAGTATAACTTGCATACCGCTGGAGGAAAAAATCCACAACAGACTTTATTGAACAGAACTCCGTTGGAATTTAATGAGGTTGAGATTCATGTGCAATGTGTATAACAAGTATTGTGTATCATAATAATCACACAATAATGTCTAGATGTCATCAACATCGCCATCATCATAAGCTGGGGCTTATTTTTACTAATATTGAATATATTTTTTTATATTCACTTTAACCCATTAAGTTCCATTTTCAATTCTACAAGCATTTCAATGATACTGGCACAGTACATTTAGATAGTTTAGGTATCATAAATAAGTTTTCATATACTATTAATAAATATTATCATTAATCATTCATATATTACTTTTCTCAAAAGAGTAGTACTCTAAAAATATAAATATAAATAATATGTTCATTTATTATTTCAACATTAACCTATGTGGTATATATGTTGTTCAATTTAAGTTTTTTAAGTGTTCTATAAATGGGAGATGGTACACAGTGGATTAAATGCTGGATTCATTCAAATTAGAAACTCCATAAATATTTTTTTCTGAATTTAGTATTTGGTCAAATAAAACAATTCCAATAATTTATGTTGGATCCTTAGCATAGAACTTAATATCATTTTATTCATGTAAGAGTTTTTACATTATTATAAGCTGCATCCTACAGTAATCTAAATACAGGTCCATAAACATCTTTAGTGTCTAATTTCTGTATTCTAAAGTTTAGCTTTCAAATATGATCTCTTAAGAGTTTATATAATACCAAATGATAAATAAATTTGTTATTTCGTTTAATAGAGTGTCTTTGAATTATTTGCCCATGTATACCAGCTAGAATATATTCATTGGATTCATTTACTCTTGGCCTTATATAAGATATATCTTTGAATCCTGTGTTCTTCATTATTAACAAATCTCATAGACAAGTTCTAGAAAAATAAACAAGCAGATCCGAATCTTCCTGAAGAAATGGTTTGATGTATCTTACTTTTTAAAACATTTTCTTAAAATTTAAATGCCTTCAGTGAGAGGATAGGGTCATCAGTTCCCTTCAGTCTCTACCACTCAGAATTAGTTTATTTGTAAGGGAATTTTGAGATTTTGATTCTTGGATCTCTATTTCTAAGTTTGCTTCCATTTTCATAGTTGTATATATCCCTGTGACTGTTATTCTTTAGAAAAGACTTGGACAAATCAGTTCTTATTTCTAACCACCTCTTCCAACTGTTGTACTTTTGGTGAATACCTGCAGTTGTCTTATTCAGGGACAATTTGCAATTTCTGTTTGGACAACATAGGTCCCAGATAACAATGTGGTTTTCATAAATACACGTTAAGTTGAAATCTATAATGGTATTTAGAGAAAAATAATAATGAATATACTTAGTTTACTATGAAAAATATAACAATAAAAATCTTATATTCTCAATTTTGTCATTTTCTAATTTCATTCTCATCTTAGAATAAGTTTTTAGAAATTATTATGAATATCAAATTTATAACTTATTTTGAACATAATTTAATGGACATAATTTAATGACGATTCCCAAAAAATAATGATAAATGATCTTAACGTAAAATCCATAGAAGTTTGATGGGCTAATGATCAGGATAATGAGGTAATTTGAAGTAAAGAGGTTTGTACTCTTTGAAAAAGTGTCATATCCTTGTTAATATGGTTATTTTTACATTTTGATTACTTGATTAAAATATTTTTAATAATTTTTGTTGGTATATTATAATTACACATAATGTTGGGGTTTATTGTGATACATTTTAGTATTTCACAAATATAAATTGACCTATTACTCTCACTAGTACTACATGGAGACGTAGGAGTTGTCATTCTAGTTCTAATAGAGCATTTTATAGTCAAGGTAACTGTATAGATAATGATAGGTCCCTATATAGAACTGTAGTATATTTTTAACTTTGGAGGGAAAAACAAAAGTAAATATGAGGATCAAACTTGGTATAGTTAGCTGATTTCAGTTTGCAATTATAACTGCAAAATAACTAAGTATACCCTCATCACCTAAAAGGGAGACTTTGTAAGTTTTAAAAGTGATTATTTGCTAATAGTATAATGCAACTAGAAATTAAATACTATAAATGTAAGAAAACCCCATCAAAACTGTTTTACCAATAGGGTTTTGCTTGTGAAAATGCTAATTCATGGATCTTCCAATCAGCAGTGCCCTGTTCTCTGCTTCAACCAAGCCTCCACTCATGAACAAATTTCAGGAACTCTGTCAATCTGAATTCATGACTGAAGAACCTGAGAGTCAAACAATGCTTAGAATTTACAGTGTTTCAGATAAATTTTTTTGGAAAATCAATATCATTTAATGTCTAACAATAAATAGCAGAACTTTATAACTTACTTTTTTTTGGTAGCATAGTTTCTGAGATTCCAAAAAGTAATTGTAGAAACTGCAAGCCCTTTATATGTTTAGGATCTCAAACTGCCTGTTATTTTGTCATGTTCTGTTTGTGAAAATAAATAATAGTGCCAACCATTTTGAAGTTATCAAACAGACTCTTGATGAAAAGATCTGTAAAATACTATAGCCATATTCTCAATCAACTTTACCATGAGATTTGCTTTGGCCAGTGGGACCCTCAAAGAAGCTTACTATTATGCTTAGCTTCTAGAAAATAAAAGATCACAGGAGAAAAGCCCTGTGGTTTCTGTTATCCCTACTGTACCCAGTGATGGCTAGACACACCCACCATGAACCTGAGATGTGGCCATCCAGTCCTGAACTGGAATCCAAGGATCACAAGAACCATCTAGCCAATCCACATAATCTTGAGAAATCATGACCATTGTTGTTTTAAGTCACTAAGTACTGACTGATAATAATCCCCTTTCCCTCCAAATCAGAGCAAGAAATTCCATCTGAAATATTAGCTCAAAACAATAGCAATTGCTAGAGCCCCAAACTGAACTGCCATGTTAGCTTTAGATAATCTTCAATAATGGAACAATGCCCTAAAGACAAAATGCTTCCTGACCATACTTAGAGCAGAAAGAGCATCTCTCTTACACATCTTGTATAACAGTGTCTAATAAGCTAGAATTATATGATATCAAAATCCTGCCTACAGGGAAGTCTGAGACATTGATTTCAGCACTTCAAAATTGACAGTACAGAAACTCATGTTAGGAAGGTGTAACAGATTTTAAGCTTCAATCTACTGTATCTACTACAGTCAGTATAAGTTCTTTCTTTTTCTTTTTCTATATTTTTTTATTTTTTAATTAATTTTGAGAATATAATATATAGATGGATAAGTAACATCTGAAAACTCATATTAATCTGTAGATGTAGAAATGATAAAGTTATTCTTCAAATTGATATCTGGTTAACTGTGTACCAAGAAACAAATTGGTCATTCTCTAAGCTTAATGTTCCCTGTGATTTTCTTAATATTGGAATGGTGGGAAAGGCTCTTATTTACTCTTTTTATCCCCATCTCCTATTGGCTCACAGTTGCCAAGTTTTGCCAATGCCTCAGAGCCCATGTATAAGCTATTCCTTTACTAGGATATTAGTTTCTGTCTCCCCTCCTCCAAAGTGTAATTAACAAATAGCCCCATGTGACTCCTCATCTTAAATAGTATCTTCAGAGGGAGACATTCCCTGACTTCCCAAACTTGATCAGGTTTTGTTATAATAAAGAAAGCTTATTACAGCAATAAGGAAAACTATTGTAACACAAACTTCCCATAATACTGTTTATTTCCTCCTATAGTCTAGTAATAAAGGGATACAACAATTAATTTTAGGAGGGGAATATCTACCAAAATGTTTAATAAAATGTTTAATTAAATTTAGTTACAGTAGGATAAGGTGGTTTTATTGTCCTCTGATTTGAATTTTCCCTCCTACCTTTGAGAAAATGGAATAGACTATACAAGTGTGGAATATCTGGATTGCATTTGCCTTGAAATGTGGTTGCTGTTTGCTGCATTGAGGTGTGATACTTAACATTATGTGTCAACTTGGCTTGAATATAGTCCTGAACTTTTGGTCAAATTCCCATGTAGAGGTTGCTATGAAGATACTTTTTAGATATGATTAATATTTAAATAGACTTTCAGTAAGACAAAATGCCTGTCGTAATTTGATCCAGTCATCCAAAGGCCTTATGAGAAAAGACTGATTCTGCTGCCAGACTTTCTTTAGACTGAAACTTCATCATCAGCTCTTCTCCAGCCTACAGGAGTGCTCTGCAGATTTTAGAATTATCAATCTGAGCAAATGCCTTAAACTAAAGCTCTCCTCCTCCTCCTCCTCCTCCTCCTCCTCCTCCTCCTCCTCCTCCTCCTCCTCCTTCTTCTTCTTCTCTCTCTCTCTCTCTCTCTCTCTCTCTCTCTCTCTCTCTCTCTCTCTTGCTCACACACACATGCAAACAATCTATTGATTCTGTTTTTCTGATGAACCTTGACTAATAAAAAGAGAATAGAGGGAAGTAAGAGAACTAATCTACTAAGTGCAAGAATCTCTTTTTCTACTAGTTATTTTAATTCCCCAAGAAACCCTAGAAAGTAAGTTTAATTGTTATTGTCATTTAAGAGGAGAAAAACTCAGTCCAAGAGAAAATAAGATGTACTTTACTATGTCATGGGAAGCCATGCCAAGAACCTAACATGACAGTCTTCATGCCTTCTGCCATTCTTAGATTACCACATTGCCTGCTGTCCGTGAGAGGCACTGGCTAGGGAACCTTGTATTAGCCAGAGACAGCAGTATGCTCCAAAAATAAGAGTCTCTTTGGAGTAGAGGAGGGCGAAAATAAACCTCAGAGTATTATTGGTAAGCTTCTGTGATTGTTGCTGGAGTTTTATTAAGCAATATATTTTTTTCTGACATAGTGCTGATTTTCAGAGTTGGTGAGATAGTCCCCCATTTTACAAACAAAACACAAAAATTACTTCATCATTCCTCTAGTGAACTGAGAATAGTTTTTATTTCTTTCAAGTTTTTTGCCCAATTTTCTTGAAGCCGCCCCACATTTGGATGTTTCACTGAGGCTGGTCTAGGACCAACCTGTGTCCTCCAAATGGAGCATGTGTTTCTATTTCCAAGTCTGTACCCACGTATACCTTTGGGTAAGAACAATGATTGGAAGAGTTGCCAAAATTATAGTATCCTTGGGGAAAAGCAATGTTGACTAATTGTATTCTATATACCGTAAAGTAAGTAATAGCCTTGGATGCTCAAAGCCAAAATTATTTCTAAACATCTCTAGTATTTAAAAGTTCCCAGGAAAGCATCTCAAATTTATTTTTAGGACTATCGAATATGATGCCCTTAAGGAACCACAATAGAGAGAGAGATGAGTTTGAGTGGATGACATCTTATTTAGATAGAGAGGAAGAATTTTCTGATGTTAATGTAAGTGTACTGTTTGATTGATTTTTGTTTGGAAACCCGTCAAAATATTTTAGACGAAAACATGAGTTAGTTAAAACATGACAATGAAAAGCTAATAAGTGTCAAAAGGTCTGAGCCATTTCAAGACTTGTTAGAAGGGAATTTTTTTTTTTGTACCTCAAATGGATATAGATAAAAACGTAGACAAAAATAAAACTACCTTTACACATACATACAATGAATATACTTGGTGTCACAGGGTAGATTCAAATGAAAATCTTATTTTTCCACTTTTGAGACTTTTACCACATATTAAGGATGGGGAAACAAAGACAAAATGTTAAAAGAGCTAAAATTTAAGCATAGCTTGGAGGAGCTATGCACATGTATTATCTTGGTGAGTCATGCAAAGGGAAAAATGCCTGCAAGTCTAGGTGGTAATGTGAACTATATGTTGGAAGACATGGGATTTCAGCATGTTCACCTGTCGGGACACTCTTCTGGGCAGAGGTGCTGTCTGCACCAGGGAACAGAGGTGCAGTGTACAGAAGGGAGAAGAGAGCAGCTTCCGATAGAGCCTGACATGGGAGTAGCAGCTCAGCTGAGTAGTTTGTTGAAAAAAGCAGCAAAATTAAAAACCAGGTGTTTTTAGCTCCAAATCAAATGTATTTCCAAAAATGTGGGGAGAGAGAAGAGAAGGATCACCAGGGTTCATAAATTAGGCAGATTCTGTCTGGAATAAAGGGTGTGGATCAGAGTAAAAGATAAGGATCGTTACTCTAAAATTTTGGATTTTGTTTCAGGGCATATCCTCACTGTGGCTAACTTAGGCATGTTAGACTCTTTAATATGTTTTCTAATATTGAAATTTATACACTAATCCTAACTTGGATGCAATTTAATTGTATGCAATTGGTATCAATAGGGAAAAATAGTATTTTCTTCTGAATTTAAGGTTAGAAAATTTAGGGGTAGCCTCCAACCTGCTTATCTGTAATATTGACTTTTCCTCTTGCAAGCTTGCGTTTTGCTGGCGATCAATACAATGGAGAAAAAAACAGCAGAAATAATAAATTGATGACTCATTGCTAGAGAATTTAAGTTCAGTCTTAAAACTAGTTTCCAAAATAAAAATATACTGAAATAAGTGGATATACAAAAATCTGATAGGAGATATAGAAATCAAAAGCAAAAAAAAAAAAAAGAAAGAAAGAAAAGAAAAAAAGAAAGAAAAAGAAAATTAGCACAACTGGGCTTAAAATCTGAAAGTAGTATTTAGAGCTAAGAAATAAATTTGAGTGAAATGTATCTTAGAATAAAAGCAAAAACCAAAATCCCAGTGAAGAGACCAACCATACACGTAAGATGGAGAGGGTAAGACAATTCATTGGAAAAGCTAAAAATCTAGTAGAATGAGATTAGTAAGAAAAAGAAGATGCAAAATGGATGAAAATGAAAGGAGAAGGTCTGTGAGATCTGAATGCTGTGAGAGTTTCATTTGGCAGGGCAGAGGCTCCTCCATTTCCTTCAGGTTAGGTGAGTCCCCATAGGTGACCAAGTCGCATATTGTGAGTTCCTCATTTCTCCCTAATGAAGACACTTTCCAAAAGGTCTTCCTTTGCTCTGTATTTGGAACCTTTTCCCAGTCACCAAAACTCAAAATAAGTAGTAATTGGAGAAACTGTTTTTTTTTTTCATGAAAACAAATGCTGCTCTTTGATGATTTTCTATTTTGAAGTTTGTTTTCGATGTTTTTAAAACTTATTGCTATCTTCCCCCTTATCAAACATGATTATTTTTCTTTATTTCATTTTAGCATTTACATGAAAGAATACTTTGTATAGATTTATTTATTCAGTGTTTTGACCTTAATAACACTCCCTGAGAATAAAGATATTTTCCATTATTTTGTTGTTGTTTTCCTAAATGAAACTATTCCCTTTTTATGGATGGTATTATCTTTGTAGAATGCTAATGCAATAATGAAGCCACAATAAAGCTAATTCATAGCCAAAGAATTGTTGTTTAAGCACCCACCACTATTGTGAATCTCTTTAAAGCTACATTTTTATGCACTTGCTTTTGTTTGCTATTATTTCTAGGGTCTTGGATTTCCAACTAGACTATAAAATCCACTATGATAGGAACAGTATTTTACTGCTTTTATGCCCTCCATTGCTATTGGTATAGTGCTCAGTAAAATGTGCTTTTGAATGAGTGTGTGTTGAATTAATGATACAGTTCTTAAACATGCATATAACTTAAGTCATGTGACATCTCTGCTAGTTGCCAAGTTTTTTAGTTAAATAGTACTTAAATGAAAGTAGCTAGCTTCCTTAAAAATGATTAGCTTCTTCTAAAATCTGATCATTTCTAATTCAATTTGTTAAAAAAAAAGATGCAGTATTTCAAGAGACAACCATTTTAGAATATCACTTATTCAATTGCATTTTTGCTATTTGATTTTAGAAATCTTAAATAAATCTTATTTAGTATACATCTTTTTTTTTTGGCGAAGAATATACATAAAGAGTAAGAACTACATACATTAATTTTTGGCAAGAATTCTTACTATATTGGCAAGGCCAATTTGTTTCTTTTAAGATATTTGTATTTCTTGAAAGCTTCACAACAAACAGTAACAATATGTGAATTATGTGAAACTGAAGTTCATTCTGTATGCTGTGTATAGATTTCTTTTCTCATATACTAAAATATTTGCTGTCCTCAGCACATTTGTACTGGCTATAGTGCAATGTAAACCTTTGGTAACTCTCAGTTTTCTTAAACATTTTTTAAAGTTGTTTTCTTCTTGAGTCTAGCTCAGAATCCTCCTTTTTTAATTTTTGAGATGCCATTACTTTGCCCTTTTATGTTTTCACCCCAACCTGAATGTTTCAAGGAAACATTCAAAATTTATTGGTATCCATAGAATTGGAGGAATTTTTAAAGAATTTTTAAGCAATAATAATAATAAGGGACTAGATTAAAAAGATGCTTCTAAACTTCCCTTCTTTATGTTTATTCATAAAATTAAAAAATATGATAACATAACCCTGAGGAAAAAAACTACTGATAGTTTATCCATTAATAAACCGTCCTAGAGTATCCTATCTTATTTCTGTAGGTCATGCCAAATTAAAAGAGATGCCAAAATATCTTTGCTATGAGAAGATTTTCACATCTTTTTCTTTTCTTTTCTTTCTTTCTTTGCCAATTTAAAATAACCCGTAGAATCTTTAGAACTGGTCAAAGCTGTCTTCATCACATATTTTGGTTGCCTTCCAGGCAACCAAATTTAAATAATTTCACATACAACTCTGGATTTTCAGCTTCTCTGGAAAAGTAAGGGGATCCAAAAGCATCAGGCCAGTATTTCCACAAGGCAACAAATGTCTAATCCCTGTTATTATCTGTAGCCATATCTATCAGCAGTAATGTAGCCTTTCATTAGAAATCTGTTCTGACCACATCTGTCTCACAAGGAGGTGTCAACACCTTTTATGTTAGAGAACCATGGAAACAAAAATCAACTTGAGGAGCCATAGATGCTCCATTTCATCACAACTGCCACCTTTTCCAATAAGTATATCCCATTAGTGAGTTCCTCAGCCTTTGTAAATTTTTGAGTTTGTTACCCTCTCTTTAGAATAAGACAGATGTATGAAATGAACAATTGTGGGGAAAGGGTTGAAATTCATTTGGAGTATGGGTATAATCAGAGGAAGGTTGGGTGAAGTGAAAGACATAAAGTTAAGGACTATATCCTGGTTTAGATCATTATTTTAAGCCTTCCTTTTTTGGGGGTATCAGACAGTTTTGCATCTGTTCTTTACATTAATTGCTCATATTCTTTAATTTTGTGATTTCTCATATACAAGATTGTACCATCATTATAAAAATTGCAATATTTTATTAATTCTAGGATTCAGTTAAAATCCAGAATTTGCAAATTAAAATAATAGTAATAATGCTAATAAAAACAATATTAGAGGAACATTATAATAAGAAAAATAAAACAGCTCAAAAAGGATATTATTTAAAGTTGTTTAATGACTTACCTCACAGATGTTTTGATGTTATGCACATGAATGCAAATGATGGCTTCTCTTAACTCCATTTCTTTATAAATTGCTCATTTTATTTTAATGAGCTATTATATTTTTAAAATTTTGTATTATTTCTCCTTAAAATATTTACCTTGGGACCAATTTCTAAATTTTCTAGAAGGTACTTGTATAAAATTATATGCTGGTTAATTAACTTGAAAATATTCCAGTTTTGCTTTTTAAAAAATAACCTAAATTTTTAGTGTATTGGTTTAGGTTGTAATGTTTGCTGCAATATCAAGTGCCATAGTTTCAGTGGCTAAACACAATAGAACTTACTTCTTTCCTGCTCATGTTATCAATTGAATAATATATCCTGGTTTGAGAATAGCTTTCCTTCATGAAATAATAAAGGGATTCAAACTCTTGCCTGTGTATCTGCCTTTTGTAAGGACATGTAGTGTTAAAAATTCAAGTACAAAAGGGGAACTCTATAAAAATGGTGTAATTGCTTCTAATGGACTGGAAGTGTTAATTCAGATCATACTGGTATTGTCAGAAGTTTTATAAAAATTGTCAAAATTAGTTACCTGGAGACAAGTATTGTTGGGAAATACAGTACCTGGCTAGGAGGCTGCTTTCCAGAGATAATCTAATTATTTGGAAGGAGGAACACAAATTTTTGTGGACAACATGTCATCTATCATGGGCAGCTCTATATGCCAGCATTAATGAATTTTTCCATCTGAAACCTTAGTCTGTACTGTCCACAGTGGCTGTAATAAGCATGGATGCCGATATTTTTTTCAATTGAGAAACAAATAAAAAGTAAGCAACATGCTCAAAAGGAAAGCAATATTAAAAGAAAGAAAATTGTTATTTTTTCCCTTACAGAGAAAGAATTGAGAATAGTAGGTATATTTAAAAAAAAAAAGTGCAGCAAATATTGAAAAGTATGCCCCCTGTGTTGTCATGGTTTGAAAGTTTGTGTCCCAAATTCATGTTGAAGTCCTACCTACTCAAGTGATGGTATTATGAGGAAGTGCCTTTGGGAACTGATTAGGTCCTGAGGGTGAAGTTCTCATGAATAGGATTATTGCCCTCATAATAGATGATTGAATAAGGATCTCTGGCTCTTTGCCACATGATAGGACACAGCTAGGAAGGTTCTGGCTGTGAACCAGAAATCAAGTCCTCACCAAACATGGGGTTTGCCTTGAACGTGGCCTTTTAAAACTCTATAGCAGTGAGAAATCTCTGTTCTTTATAAGTTACCCAGTTTATTTTTCAGTGGACTGGAAGTACTATGGCATAGGTAAATTGTCAACTAAGTGTAGGAGGAGGAATGAAAAATGCAATAAGAAGGAAAACCAATAAATTGGGGAACAGAAAAAAATTAGACAAAAAGGAAATAGGAATATAGAGGCTGGAAAAATAGACGTATACAAACTAAGTGGGGGAAGAAAGAATAAAAGAGATCAAGAATTGATAGGAGAAAAGCAGGTTTAGAAGTGTGTGCTGTAGGTAAATCCAGCAATGCACTTTGTTCCTGGGCTTTGGAGCATTCTGGACTTCGTTTATTTGAACTGTGGTCGAGCTGGTTAACCTTGCTGAGAGCTCATCAACCCCTTCAGTCCTAAAGCCTTTGAGGTCCTCCATTGAATGGAATAACTAGAGCAAGACAACAAGATGTAAATTAATTTCTAAACCTATATATCAGCAAACAGAAAAGCTATATGAAATCAGTTACAGCTGATCTCATAGTTCAACTTTCCTTTGGGCATACACTCAGATGCTTATCAATAGGCAAATTGCATATATTGTGTGTGTGTGTGTGTGTGTGTGTGTGTGTGTATATATATATATATATATATATATATATATATATATATATATACACACACAATATCTCTGTGGAAGTTGGAAATCAAACCAAATATTGCTAAATTTAGTTCCTGTTTCAAAATTGTGGGATAATACTCTAACCACCAGAGGATTGACTTCATCTTTCCTAATTTGCACAGTATGTAAAAGATCAGTTGACCAGTAACATGAGAAAAAAACATGGTGAATAATAATGCTTTCAATTTTAGATTAATTGAACAGGGAAAGAGATCAAAGGCTATTGAGTAAATATTCCTTTTCTCCTACTCACTGAATCTTTGCAGTTCGTCTTGATTACCTCTTATAGTTAGTTGAAAACCTATATTTTGAAATTGCGAAACCAAAATATCACTATTTCAGTCTTACTACTTTATTTTTCTATTATCTGATAAAATTTAAGTTCTGCTCAAATTCTGTAATATTACTATTTTATCTGTTATCACAGGTAAAATATATGATGAAGTTGAAAACATTTTAGGACATTTTTAAAGCTATCAATGTTTTTTCTTTCTCAAAGACAAAATCATTTCTGCAAATTGTGTCATTTTTCTGAAACAAACTATTCTAGAATATCTTGAGAAAAAATAAAGTGAATTTGATTCCTTTCTTTTAGTGAAGTCATATTTACAGTCATTTCAAGATTTTTAACATCTGGATATTTGGATAAAGGAGAAATGTTTCTAATCAGATTGAAGTGATGGTTACAGTGCTGATACTAAACATTTTTACATTTATCAGAAGTTATTTTCAAACTTTTGAGTTTTGATTGATATAAATTATAATGTTATTTTATGATGTAATTTTTAGAAGTGATAAATTTTTCAAAGTGATAAAAACATTGAAATGTACTAATCCCAAATGATGTGACAATGTTGTTCATATAGTATCTGGAATCTTCAAACTATTCTATAATAGTCTGATCTCTGTAGCTTTAACAAAATACCTGCTACTTTGCTGAAATTGTTTATAACTTCTAGAACTCATACACAAATTCAGCAAAATTGCAGGATATAAAATAAATCAGTTGTGTTTCTATACACCAATGATGAATCAACTGAAAGATAAATTAAGAAGTCTATTCCATTCAATATAGCCTCAAAAAAAAAAAAACTTGGAAATCAATTTGACAAGAGGTGAAACATCTCTATAATGAAAACTACAGAACACTAAAGAAAGATATTGAAGAAGATAGAAAGAAGATGGAAAGTTCTCCTATGTTCTTGGATAGGCAGAATTAATATTATCAAAATAACCATACTACCAAAAGTGCTAACAGACTTAATGTGATTCCTATTATAAGTCCAATGACATTCTGCATAGAAATAAAAAAAAGCAATCATGGAATTCATTTGGAAAAATAAGAGGCTCAGATTAGCCAAAGCAATCCTCAGTGAGAAAAGTGAAGCTGGAGGCACCACAATATCAGACCTTAAATTATACAAAAACAACATAGTATTGCTACAAAAATAGACATGAAGACCAATGGAAGACAATAGGAAACACAGAAAAAAACCCACATAAATACAGTTGTCTCATTTTAGACAAAGGTGGCATAAACATACATTAGAGAAAATATAGCCTCTTCAATAAATGGTGCTGGGAAAATTTGAAATCCATATGTAGCAGAATGATATCAAGGCCCTATCTCTCACCCTGCTCAAACCTCAACGCAAAGTGGATCAAAGCCTAGAAACCCTCTATCTACTAGGAAAAAAAAATGTGGGCCCACCACTCTATCACTTTGGCTTAGGAAAAAATTTCCTCAATAAGGCTTCTAAAGCTCAAGAAGTAAAATCAAGACTCAATATACAAAGGGGCTGGAGTTGTAGCTCAGTGGTAGAGTGCTTGCCAAGCACATGTGAGGCCCCGGATTTGATCCTCGGCACCACATAAAAATAAATAAATAAAATAGAATTACTGTGTCCATCTACAACTAAAAGAGAAAGAGAAAAGCTGGGTTTGTGGCTAAGTGGTAGAGTGCTTGCAATTCTTGCAATTCTCAGCACTGCATATAAATAAATAAAATGTTTAAAATAATAAAAGCATCCACAAATGGGATGGTACCAAAATAGATTCTTCAAAGCAAAGGAAACAATCAGGAGCACAAAGAGAGACCCTATGGAATGGGAGAAAAATCTTTGCTACCTGAACCTCAGATAGAGCATCAATCTCCAGGTTATATAAAGAACTTAAAAAATTAAACACCAAAAACCTAGATAACCTAATTAATAAATGGGCAAAGGAACAGGCAATTCACAGAAGAAATGCAGTGATCAACAAATAGATGAAAAAATGTTCAACCTCTCTGGCAATTAGAGAAATGCAAATTAAAACTATGCTGAGATTTCATCTCACTCCAGTCAGAATGGCAATTATCAAGAATATAAATAACAGTACATTTTATTGAGGATGTGGGAAAATGGGTACACTCATACAGTGCTGGTAGGACTGCAAATTGGTGCAACCACTCTGGAAAGCAGTATGGAGATTCTTCAGAAAACTTGTGTTGAAACCACCATTTGACCAATTATCCCACTCCTTGGTAAATACCCAAAGAATGTATAGACAGCATATGTTGAGAGCCACAGCTGAAGGGGCCCCAGCATACTTCCAGCTGCCAGCATACTTCCAGCTGCCAGCTGATGATTGGCTCACAGCGGCCCCAGCAAACTTCTAGCTGCCAACTGATTGGCTCCTCTCTGGTGATGCTCACTGGGCTGTTTCCCCGCCCTTTCAGACCATGGAGCTGCTCATTGGGGGACTTTTTTTGGCTCCTCCCACACGACCCAGCCAATCAGCCTCAAGAGCAGGAGAAGTGGGGGAGGTGGAGAGGCTTGTGGGAAGCCTGTGGTGGCAGTTGGGCTCTGAAGGTTTTTCCTGAGGAGCTGTGTGGTTTGGCATGTGTGGTTCTAAAAATAAAGTTCGTTTCTTTTGACAAGTGGCTCCTGAATTGTGCCTAGCCAGACTGCAGCAAGCATACTACAGTGAGGCAGGCACATCAAGGTTAATAGCAGCCCAATTAACAATAGCCAAACTAAGGAGGCAACCTATGGTTCCCTTCAAGAGATGAAACATAAAGAAAATGTATATTTACATGATGGAATGTTACTCAACCATAAAATGAATGACTTTATGGCATTCTCTGGAGACTCTTAGCTAAGTGAAATAAGCCAGTCCCAAGAAACTAAAGGTCAAATATTCTCTGTAATATGTGGATGCTAATGTACAACCAGGGAGGGAGAACAAAAATAGAAGTTCAATAGGCTATACAAAGGGGAGTAAAGGGAAGGGAGCAGGGACAGGAAATAGGAAAGACAGTGAAATGAATCTGACTTAACTTTCCTATGTACATATATAAATACACCACAGTCAATCTCTACATCATGTATAACCACAAAACTTGGATCCTAATTAAAATAAGATATACCCCATTATTGAATAAATATGTCAAAATATACTCTACTGTCATATATAACTAAAAAGAACAAATAAAGTAGTTGATTCTAAAAACAAAACAAACCAACCAGAAAAACCCAAGGCTGGGTGCTTTGCAATGAAAAGAGGTTTATTTAGTTCATGGTTTTGAGGACTGAAAGTTCAAAATAGTATGTTGCCAGTTCTGGCAAGGGCCCCTGATTAGATGGCATCACCCAGGCTAAAGAACATGTTGAAGAGATCACATGTGGAGACAGGAACCCAGAAAGTGGGCAAGGTTTGGCTCACTTTCTTATGGCAACTCACTCTTTTCCGAAACTTACCAGAGTTCCAGCAGAACTATTCTAATCTTCTCTGAGGTCAGTGCTCCCAAGGACCTAAATATTTCCCACTAGGTCTACTTCTTCAAATCTTGCCACGTTTCACATTGCCACAGTGAAGGCCAAACATCCAACGTATGAAACTTTGGAGTCCAATCATACCCTAGCCTGAGCATACCCAAAAGTTTAGGTATGATGCTATTTCTATCCTTCTGAAGGAGAAACTGAGTCTTCTAGACTGAGACTTTCCAATTTGCAGGATAGATCTGGACTTAGAATCAAAATTGTCTACACCATGAACCTCAACTTTTCCCATGATAACTCTAATCCATAGTCTAAGTGGAATAGTTATGTGACAATTTATTTCAGTACTGGTTTGGGAATATTATGACAATGATATGCACTATCTTCTGTGCATAGTTTATTCTAAATTAGAAATTGATAAATATCATAATTTAAACTTATCTTAGGAACATACACATTCACTCTGTCTGGTATGACAACTGGATTAAAGTGTTGGTTCTAAGCAAGCAGGAAGTAGACACCAATAGTACAAAAAGAAAGGGCATTGGCAGGTGGGCAGGTCAAAGGCTAGGAAGTTCCTGGGAGATTTGGTCAGAGTGATTCAAGTCAGGAAGGTTCCATTGTCAAGGAAGAAATCATCAGGCATTGTGGTTAGGGAACAAACTGCAGATGAACATCTTCCAACTAAACACTGACAAGTGAATCCTTCCCAAACCCATTGTAGGTCAGATATGCCCTTATTACCTTTTAGTCATCTTGTATGAGAATCAATTAAGGTTGGTTATTTCAAACACTATGATGTAATAGTATTTCAGGTGTGTAATTTATGCCTTCCATTTTTACTGAAGTCAGTTTTTTTTTTTTTTTTTTTTTTTTACCCAAAGAGAGAATATAACCTGCTTTTAAGACAAAAAGCTATTATAGAAATCAAGATAACAATCAGGGCAACCTGGAGGATAAAAAAAATCAAAGAAAAATGAATCCAGAACAATACATGATTTTAATTATCTTATTTTGTTTGCTAGCCTTTTTTTCTTGTAGTCATATAATTCATGGCACACATCAATTGGTGGGAATGTGTTGATTTAGAAATTTTTATCCCAATATTTACCAAGTATAAGTGATTTTTTTTTCCAAAATATGATGAAATAATTATAGTTCTTCAAGAAATTTATGGAAATATCTGGTCTTAACAGCTAAGGAGCTTTTTAATCACAAAAACAAAGGAAGAAATCATAATGAATTAGATGAGTTCACAAAATGAAAAATTCTCTATACCAAACACCATAAATGTAATGAATAACAGAAGGTCACAGATGTAGTTCAACCAATTAAAAATAATTCAATACTTTAAAAATAAAAGTAGCCAGTACTAGTTATTTATAGTAAGATAGGATAATTGTTCTGAAGTTGTAGCTTAGTGGTAGAGTGCTTGCCTTGCACGCATGAAGTCCTGGGTTTGATCCTCAGCACCACATAAAAATAAATAAATAAACAAAGATAAAGATATTGTGTCCACCTACAACTAAAAAAAAAAAAAACATTAAAAAAAGGATACTCACTGCTAAAGGCATATATGTTGATTTATCTGTACATTTTTAAATATGTTGATTTATAATTCTATTTCCAAGTATCAATTTTATAAAAGTAATCTGAGATATTAATAAAGATTTATAGAATGCTGATAAATATTATACAGTGTACTGAAAACCAAATACCCAAACATGTAGTGCTAAATTATGATATATCATAAGGTAATACGTTCATAAGACAGATGTTTACAATATTTTTATTAACATTGCAAATTTGTTTGCATCATTACTATCATTAAATTTTAAATAGTTGCTTTCCAAAAAGATAAATATATTAAAAACAAATAGTACAGTGATTATTATTATAGAATGTGGACTTAAGTAATTTCTCCCGTTATATTATTTTTCATGTTTTCTATAGTGAGCATGCATTGCTTTGTATTAAGGAAATTCTTATACTAATATTCAGTGAGCTATGGATCAAGATGAATTTTGTGTCCTAGCATCTGGGGTTGTGTCAGTATTGCAAAATCTTTGGCTTCAATTTCCTGTGAGATGTGGGACCAATGGAGGATTGTGAATAGTTAGGTGACATTACCTGCAGTAGTTGCTTGAATTAAGCTTTTAAGGCAATGGTCCCTCTGTCTCTGCAAATGACTTTCACAGAGTGTAGCAAATACAGTGGCCTGCATGAATCAGGAATGTACATAAATGGGAAAAAAACTGCCAGTCTAACTTCATGGGAATACCTATACTAGGTGAGTGGAGGGGACATCTGCTTACTACCTCCACAGGACTGCTGCCATTTGGAAATGGAGGAAATTATAGTCTGATCTAGTGTGTTCTCAAGAAAATCTAAAATCTACCTATTTATGTGAATTTTAAATTTTGAGATATGGCAACAGACATGTAATGAACCTATCTATGGAATATTAGTTCATAATCTTGTCTTGTTCTCATCCATACTGTCCTAGAAGAATCTGTAGTGTTCCAGTATAGTCTTAATATCTCAAACCTCTGTCCTCCAGTTTTCACTGTCACTTTGGGTTTAATCTATGTGGTTTATTTTCCTTGTCAGTATTATTTATTGATCTGTTTTGCTCCACAGTCTACACAATGCCTTCCTAGCCATTTACTTCTAAGTGTTAATTTCACTGCATTGTTATGGTTTACACTGTCAGTTAAAAAAAATGTCAATTTTAGTCTTTTATAATAATCTTAGCTTGTAGGCAAAAGGGATAATAAAGATACATTTTTAAGACCCTTGACACTTAAGAAATGCAGAATATGACCCTTTCTTGAGATTTAATCTTACATTTTATAATGGGGTCATGGAATCTGAATCAAAATGTCTGGCCTACTTTTAATTAGGCCCTTTCTTTTATTATAGGGACTTGATTTCCATTGGGAGAAAAAATGAGAGCAATGTGATATAAATTATAATTTTGAGAGTTTCTAATGTTAACATAGAGGAAATTTTCCAGAAAAAAATTGAGGATGATATACTAGCAATACATACAGGATTTTTTGGACTGAACTAGAGCTATATACAATATAGCTATCTAATTTAGTTTTTTAATTCTTACTAATCATTTAAGTCACCATAAAATACCACTTTTTAAAAAGAGATCTATACTTTTGTATATTTTAAAAATATAAGAATATGGATAAGGAGTATTTAAACTTGGCTTCCCAGAGTCACAGGAAGGTGTAGTGACAAGACTAGACCAAACTCAGAAGATGAAACTTTTTAAAGAAAATGTGAATATGTAACAGATGTGATTCTGCAATCTGTATTTGGAGTGAAAATGGGAGTTCAAAACACAATTTGAGTCAAATGTATGAAAGATGATATATCATGAGCTATGTAATGCTTTAAATAATCAATAAAAAAATTAAAAAAAAACACACTGTTGCAGACATTTGGTCATTAGTCTTCTGGATTTTATCCATTCTAATAGGAGTGGAAAGCAAACATCTTTTATGTTCCTAAAGGCTTCATATTATTCTGTCACATGATTATGCATTAATTTGCATATAAAAAGTTTATAGTATACACTCTAGTTATTTTGGGGGTTTTTACTTGTATGATAACACTGTGATTAAACATTTTTGTGTCCAAAAAAAAAAAAAAAAGAAAAAGGAAACCATGCTTCACTCATATTTCACTCAACCCCAAACATTGGTACCATTCACCCTCAGGCAAAGTCTGAGCAGAAACTGAATCAACCCAGACCAAAAAAAAAAAAAAATCTTGACATAATTTGAATACAGAGTGTCTTCAATGGAAAAGCTATGTTTGTGTTTCTGTCAAACCCTCACTTAGACACACACAGGCAGAGTTTCTAATGAACTTTCGCAGTGCTTTACTTCTGAATGAGTTAAGGAAACCTCTAATGTTAATAGTCCAAATAAATGAAGTAAAGAAGAACTCAGAAAAAATGAAGTTTTTCAGGGAGCAAAAGAACTTCAAAGAAGCTATATATTATTATCCTGATTAAAATAGAAGAATATATTACATCTCTGTAAGAAAATTTTAAAAACCCAGAAAACAAGAAGTCTTGAAAATTGAAAAAAATATGATAGCCATTACAGCATTGTATAGCTTTATGGGCCCTTTTTGTGTATATATAAGGGTAAATGTAACCAACTAAATTATAGTAGAGATTAGAGGCTTTATTTTATTGCTCCACATATTGGCAGTACCTGTTAGATATATCTGTAGATGGGTATTAATATTTGGTTACATTTTATAGAGCATATGCTCTGCAAAGTCTTTGGCTATTTGTTCTACTTCAAAAATATTTAGCTCTGGAATATTTAAATAGATAATTTTATATTATTTAATTAAAATGTTAAACTTTCTAATATAAGATGATTTTCACCTTATTGTGTATACACACACACACACACACACACACACACACACACACCTTTTAAGAGAAAAATGCTATTGATGTGGAATTTAAATGTCTTTTTCCATAATCCTAATAACAGAAGCTTGTTTTGCTCTGACTCAAAGCTGATATTTAGGAAATTTTTTCATATATTTTGATTGTGTTAGAAAAATTTCCACATATATTAGATATTTTCCCCATAAAATACAAATGTTATACACAGACAGTAACATCTGTATTTTGAGTTTTATATATATATATATATATATATATATATATATATATATATGTATGTATATGTATGAGTTTATCTATTTACTAATACTTAACAACATATATTCCTAAACTTAGTCACCTCATGTTTAAGAAAGCATTATTTTTAAATTGGTTTTTAAATTATAAAGATAAATTTTAGATTTTCAGATTATAACTGGGAACTAGAATGTTTTTAATGAACCGCTATGTTATCTATAGTTCTTCTGCAATTTACAAATAATTCATGAATACTGGAATTGAAAAAGTAAACAGTGTGTGCCAAATATAAGTTTATTGGCAACTTAGTGATTACAAGGACCCTGGTATAATTAAAGATCACATTAGTGATGAGTGAGCATATGTTTAAAGTTTATGGTTATTATTCAGATATATACATTACTGATCATTATGAACAAGATGAAATCTAGTTTTTTGAATCCCAAATTATAAAGGGAACACATTTTTAAAATGTTTTGTCACAAAATTGATTATTATGGAAGATTTTAGATGTCTCTTTTTGTAGGTTTTTAAATGTAGGATACATGTTCTACCTGTATATCTGCTAAAAAAGTTCTGCAAAAACTTTGAAATGAGCTAGATGACTTCTTATTAAAGGAAAAGATCATATAGCAATATTTGTTTCTTTACCTTTCCTCAAATTTGGCATGAAAGTAAACAGATTTTTTTTCTGATTCAAGATCATTAACTCTCCTTTGTGTGTATTGTATGCTGCTCATCAAGAACCTACTTCTCAGGAAGAACTTGAGTGCACAGCTCACACAAATAAATAAACAGCGAACAATTTTGATAAGTTCTATGAGGGAAAAGGAGAGAGAGTATGTGAGAATGGAAATCTGCATCAATATACTTAGTTTTCAGGTGTAAGATACCTGAAAATTTCCAAGTTAACCCCTCCCAACATTATCATTTTTAAAGTGACTTTTCTGAGATACATTAGTCACCAACACACTATATAGTATAAGAGCAATATGTTTTTCCCATTCCTGTCAAACACATTTAGAAAAAAATATGTCATTATCTCTCTTTGACCTTTGAGGAAATTGAGTCAAGGAAAGATGAGTAACTTGTGAAAGAAAATTAAGTCATGGAATACTTTACATCTAGGTTTTATTCATAAGCTCAAGTTGTCAGGGTTGGCTTCAGATAGAGAAAGAACCTGAGAAATACAATACCAACCCCATCATTTTGCACATGATAAAATTTAAGTTGAGCGTTGTGCCCATCGCCATAAAGCATGCTCTAACTTCACTAGTCTGCAGAGGACTTGATTCTAAGTGCTGTCTTTTCTGCCTATGATAGAGGCTGTGATCAATCAATTTTATTTTAGACTGAGTCTAATTTTTAAAGATTTTACTTTCTATTTTAAACTAAATGTTTATATTATAAGAGATTATGATTTTCCTCAACCTGCTTATGCTTTATTGCCTTAAATATTTGGTGTTCACTGAAATATCAAGGATATATAAAAGATAAAATCCAAAACACCAAGCCTAATTTATGATTTTATTTTTTTCCTCCTGCTGGAATTCTATTGAGAAAGATGAGTAAGCCAATAACATCCACTCCAGTTTACTATTCTCAAAATGCCAAGACATTTTATTTTCACTCATATTTATAACTTCTATTATCCATTTCTTTGATTTTATGTTCTACTCTATGATTATGGAAAGACTTTTATGTTTCCACTTTGATTTTCAATAATGATTCTATTCTTAATTTCTGCCTGTAATAACTCTCAATAAAAAGTAAACTTTACAGTAAATACACAACAAAGGGGAGGCGTTAAACAGAAGTGCTCCCATGTTTAAACTTTCTAAACTTTTATTCGACCTCAGGTATTATGTTTACCTTCTTTTATTATTTAACAATAGGAGGATTGCTACTGATTTGAATTTTTAGTTCCCTTATTAATGTACCAGTGTTAACAGGAGTTCAGACATTATTACAAGAATTGCTAAGCTTCCTATTACCAAATATGTGTGCATGTATATATACATGCATGTATATAAGTATTAATCTAGTTGGTGATCTCTATTTTGACTGTTAGCAGGGGAAAAGAGAAAAAAGGTCATATGGCATCTAAGATCTTGTTCAATTTTGAAGACTATTTTAAACAGAAAAAAATGCAAAAGTAGGTGTAAGAATGAATATTTAAGACAAGGAAACAAATTCACAAAAAGTTCGTGGTTTCATATTTTTCTTTCTTTTTTTGCAATGCTAGGATTGAACTCAGGCGTGTACGTTCTACACAAGTGTACAGCTCCACTCCCAGTCCCAAAGTACAGATTTCTAAACTTGATAAATGCCACATATGTTATGAAATACACATATGTCATGAAATACTTTAATCGTTTTAGTAGTTAGCTGACTTAGGTCTTTAAAATTTTTTCACTACTTATTTTTAAATTACTTTTTCATAGGACATCATATATTTTTCTTAAACAAAATAGATAATTCAAATTTTCCTCTAGAATGTATTTTATGATTGATGACTGAGATGAATAAAACATGTAACTTTGCTGTTTCTTCTACAAATCTGGGGTTCTGATAAATTCTATTTCATAATTCATACTATAAGAGAGAGGAGAAAAAATACGATGTGTTTATCAAATATGATGGTAGAGAATATCTTTTTTGACTAGTTATTTATGAGAACTACATTTTCCTCTTAAATTTTATATGTGTGATGATTGTAATACTTTTCTACAGAATTCACTTCTAAGCTCTTCTATATTTCAAAATCTCTTTTATTCCTCCATTATGTACACACTTCCACTCTTGAGCATGGTAAGAGATGTTCTTATTACAATTAAACCCTCATTTTACTATGCCTATAAAGCAACCAGAAGGACTCCAGGAACTGATTCCTATAATGGGAAATATATGATCAAGGTGTGTATGAAAAGAGCCTTTTACATATGGGATCGGTATGATCCTCAAAAGCCAAACTGAGTAAGTCCACAGTTCACCTTCAGCATAGTTGGATCACAGATTTCTTATGGCCACCCAATATAATGGAGGATAGAATGATTTATTGTTGTTGAAGTGTCTTTTGTAGACAAATTTTACAAAAATAAATTACTGTGTAACATATTACTAGGTCCTCTTCTAGTATCTTGAAAGTTCCCTGCTAGTTAAGGACTGTGAAGCTTAAGTTTTGTTGACCTCATAAGAAATGGACCTCTGGACTCTGAAAGCTTCTAATTAAATAGACCACAGGACCTGATTGGAAGATATTGCTGAAGTCCTACCTTTTCTCTGGCATTATTTAATTCTGCCATTTATTATCTCTCATTGTGTAATTGTTCCTTGTGTTACCCTGTCATATTAAATATATATATATTTTTTTCGAAAGAACACATATGAAGTTTCTAGCAAGACACAAAAAATACCTTCTATGAGTTTACCTGAGTAAAATGTATGGATGGGTCTGTTTGAGGATGTTGTGTCCAGTTGAGGATGATGTGTCCAGGGACAAGCCACTGTAGGACGTCCTCAACTGTCCCATGGCTGAAGGAGCAATGGGGGAAACAATAGTATTGGAGCTTAGAGAGAGATCAGAGTCCTAATGTAAGTGGGGAGGAGAAGCAGGGTAGTTATGATTAGAACCAAGGTATGGAGGCTGGCCAGCCAGCAGAGCACTAAGCAGCACCTCTTCAGGTCCTGCTGGGTAGTAGAGGCCACGGGACTCTGGCTGCCACAGTTCACAAGGCATGAAGCAGTGCAGAATATGGCAGACTAAGAATGTGTGGCAGGGATGGTAACCCAAGATTAATCAGCACAGGCCTGAGTACCTTTAAAATATTATCTGGAATAATGTAGATGCTAGTACTGTTGTAGACCATTATTTGAAAATGGGGTACATGGTTATAAAAAGTATCTTTATCAATAGTTAAAACTCCATAAAAAAAACAAAGCAAAACTAGTAACTTTGGGGTTAGCAGGTTGGTTGGTTGGTTGGTTGGTTGGTTGTTTTTGTTGTTTCTTCCTTTTTTTTTTTTTAATGATAGGGCTAACAAAAAAAAGAACTTTTTAAAGTCTAGAGGTGCTATGAATTTATATAGTCATGAAATACTCAGGGAATCTATTACTGAACATATTCATGTACATGTTATCAAGTGTGTGTGAATTGTAGTTGAAGTACCAATTATATTATTCTTCAATAAAAGTTTGGACATTTCCTTACCCCCGTGATTTACAAACCTGTCTTGAGCTTGGTTCCTGTTTCTTCTCCACTCATTTTGCCTTCCTGATGAATATACTTAAAACACCTACATTAGTAGCTTCTAAGAAACTGCTCTCTCTCTCTTGAGATTTCTTGGCTCAGTCGTTGTTCATTGTGCCATAATTAGGGGTTTGAGTGGGTGTGAAAGTAAAGCCCTTCTTCCATTCCTGGGTAGAAGCCACAGTACTGGCTTTGCTCAGCCAGTGAGTGGGAAGCAACCTCCCTCTTCTTTCCTCCTTTGTCTTTGGTCATTGAATGTGCAATCTGCTATGAAGTGAGTGATTAATGTAGCCTTTATGTGCTACTGAGCTGCTGGGAGCACCTTCTGGGACTAACTGAAACTGGTGTGTGAGAGGGAGGTCTGTCCCTAAAAAACGTGGAAATGTTACAATGCACCTTTGTTGGGTTGTGTGCTTTTAAAAACACAGTTTATAATATAAGGGTTACAAATTTCTTCCTCTCAGTATTTAAGTCGCAAAAGAATAACTCCTTTTCCCATGATAGAATAAGTTTGTCTTCATAATGAGTGTGTCTTCCACTAACTAAGCTCACCATAAATAGGATCAAATTCCTATATATTTTAGATTTGCAGAAAAACTAAAATGTTTACATTTCCAGCCCCTGGATAATTCAAATTTATCAGTTTATTTGGGTTATAGAAAGAACACAGAATTCTCAATTTAAAAAGGCTAGGCTAGATTTGCTTTGCTAACTTTATGAAATTGAGAACCTCAAAACTTAGATTTCCTCATTCATAAAATGAGATTGGAAAGCAGCTATCTACTGTAAGAATTAAATACAGTTCTACAAGTTAAATCTCTAGTTTGATACCTAGCATATGGTAGTCACTCTAAATATAACCGTTCTCTTCTTTCATCAATACTTCTACTTTGTTTATTTTCCTGTTTATATTGTAGAGAATTCACTCTGGGTTGCAGTTTTCTTAAGAAAACCAAGAAACTATGCAAAGAATTTTTTTTTTCAATGCCAATAATAGCTTGATTAAAAATATTGGTATTTTTTTTCCAAAAAAAACTAGATACTTTTTCTGATAATGCCATGTTATTTCACATATATTAGGCATATAATAAATGTTTGCCAAAAATATCTTCTACTAATTTTATTAGTGTAGATTTTAGGAGAAAGAAAGTTACACACACACACACACACACACACACACACTTAGGTAGAATCAGTTTGTTTTTTTTTTTTAGTTCTAGAGGTATCAGTTGAATATTTGAATGGAACTAATAAATCAGAATGTGTTTTATAGGGTACATGACTTTGTTTTTAATTAACTGCCTGAATCATAGTTTCTCATCATGTTTTCTTACTTCTCTCTAAAAATAACTGCTGACTTTGTAAGAGTGCTAAGTTATAGCTTCATGAACATTCAAAAGCCTTGAAACCAGGACCAGACATTTGGTCAATTGAGAGATGAATGTCGTATATAAGTTTTATCTCTCTCAGGGAAATTTTGATATTGAGGTGGCTATGGCTAGCAGCAGCTTACATACAATGCTAGAAATTTCTTTATCATCATTATCTCAGTTAATTGACTTCTCAGATTGAAAATAGCATATTTAAATTTATGATAAATTATGGAACTACTAAATACAACTGATTTTCAATGAACTGATTCTTCAATAGCAATTCTCTTATCCAACAAGTTTTGGTATGATAATAGTCATTAGATAGAAAATATATTATTTAATTCACATTTTCACATATCTAAAATAAACTTTTAAATATGGATGCCACATCACAGATTATGTTAGTACATAGTGCTAAAATATTTAGGTATTACTATTGACAGTTAAGTGATAATAGTGTTTACTAATGTGTCAATTTCTATTTCTACTCTGCCTGATAGTACTATCCAAAGTCTTAATTAAAACTCTCTCTTCATTACTCTCATCTGTCACATCTATATATAAATTTAGGCTCTATTTGAATATTTAATCTTTGTATTGCTCATAAATTTCAAATGTATTGTCTTTCCCTAAACAGGTACTAATTAATTCAATGAAAGGGGCTAAATCATTTTTTTTCCTTGGGGTCTTGCTATATTGCACAGGGTGGTCTTGGGGGGTCAAGATTTTCCTTTCTTAACCTCCTCAGTAGCTGGAACTACAGCAAAGCCACCTTACCTGGTTAGAAGCCAAATTTTAATTCACAAATTTTCAGCGTATGGAAGATTGACAAGAGATAGCCATATGACACGATTTCAATTACTGTCTACATATGAGCTCATGTATATATGTATATATAAAATGTACTATAAACTGTGATGGATTAATTTCAATATTTATACTTCATTATAATTACAAAAGAATTTAATATTCCTCAAAATAATTTTAAATATGGTCTCTAGGAAACTTGGAATAAACATTTTTTAACACTTGAAGTAACTATACAAAAATCTCTTGAAATCACTTTTTAGAGGCCATTAACTTTGATGTCATCTAAAATGCTGTTTACATATGGAATAACTACTTTGATTATCCCCTAGAAAGTTAATTTTGTGTTTAGAGCAATCAAATCTGCTTTCTTCCACATTTAAAATTACAGAGAGATGAAAAGTAAAGAATTGCAGTACGGCAAGCTGGAATACTGAGCAAATATATGCTATTGTGCTCAAAGTGTGTTTACTTTTGATCTTGAACTCTTGCCATTTATTTTTTTTTCTTTTCATTTAAAAAACTGAGATAATACATTTAAATGTTCCATATTTTACACCAGTTTTTTTTCTAAGTTTTAAAAAATTAAAGTAAAATATACCAGGGTTTAGTTAAACCTGTGCTGAAAGTACTGAAAATCCCATGTGGTACACATTCGCCAGCAATGGTCCTTAACTAATGCTAAAATCAAACCAGGATGGAAAGCCTTAGGGATATTTGAAGTGGTTGTTTGGGACTAATATTGTCTACTGGAAGTTATTGAACATTTCATTGCTGTGTTATGTTACTGTAATTTTGAAATTGATGGAATTTTGAAACATGATATCATAATTTTAAAGTTTGCCTTTTGACTCCCACTCCTATTTAAAGAGGTAGGAAAATGATTTTTCCTGCAGCAGAGGGGGTTGTAAAGAGAAATGAAAGCAGTAGTTGCTAGTGTACAGAGAGTTGCCTCCTTAAAAATGTCAACAATGAAATAATGTTTTCTGAAGGGCTCTTAAAATCACACACTTAAAAACAAAAAGAAGAAAGGAATGTTGTCATTGGGATTTCATGACTTTACTTAGCTCTATAAAATCAATTTGGGGAAACTTAGAAACTGAAAACAGTGCATTCAATGTCCAGGTAACTGAGAAAGCAAAGAATATTGAGAAAATGGTTTAAAGTAAAAAAAAAAAAAAAAGAAAAGATTTTTTTTTTACTTTAAAAATGTCCACTGTTTTGGAAATGCAAAGGATGGTATATTCCCCATGTGTACCTATGACTTCAACTATGGAGCTTAAGCAAACAGAAATTAATTGTACAGCACAAAGCAAATGAAACAAATTGTCAGGTCTGTTAATGAGCATCTACTGAAACATACCCAGGGCTACATTTTTTAGAGATGCCCTACCTCTTTTAAGTAATTTCAAGTTTTTGAAAAGATATTTCTAGAAAGTCCCATATTGTATAATATAAATCAATTACCTGAAACAGAGCATATCATTGCTTTTTTTCCAAAACACTCTTTTCCTCATGAAGAATTGTGCAATTGCTTAACCCTAAGTAATCTGAGCTATATAAAGTTCTCGATGTTTCTTTTCTGAGGTGTATATTGGTCTATGATTTTCAAATATATTATGTCTGTGAATTACCAACACATTTTTCTCATCCCAAACGTATGATATCAGCAGGACTGGATGTTCTATACTAATTGACAAATTAGATGCACATTAATCACCAGGAACACATGGCATCTACCCCCAATTTGGAAAGCACTCAAAAGTGTCATTTGCAAACTTGGGACTGGTGACAAAATGGACAGTGTTTCTTTTCAGGAGGCATTATGCCAGGGGCATGGTGAATTGACATATTGAACCCTATTTATAAGAAACCACAAAGAATACTTCCTTTCCCAACTTAGCTAATAAGATATATAGATATATTTGGAATCATCACCCCCTACAGTGGCAGAAACCTAATTTCACTGAATTCCTGACACTGTTCTCCCCCATCACTTCCTTGAGATTTATCCAAGTTCCAGGGGGTAGGTAACAAATATCAGGGCATTGGCATGGAAGTGGGACGGGGGAAATGTGTGGCAGCACTAATCCATCCTGTTTGTAAGTCTTCTGCCTGCATACACAGATGTCTGCTGAGATGTCCGTCATCCCATATGGCCCTCAATTATTTTTCCTATAGATTACCTCAGAGACATGCTGGGTTCCTCTCAGTCTGGCCCCTTAAGGTCTGGTGCTTTCTCCCTTTTCTTGGTTGGTAACCATTTTGTTGCTTCAAAGGCTACATTAGGAAAAGGAAATGAGTACTCTGAGCTTTCCAAATTCCAATGGCTCCCTTCCCCCATCTCTGGATTCTATCCTTTAACCTCTATCCCCTTGTTCCCCAGGCCATGGGTTCCTGTCCTTAAAGAAAGCTTTAGTTTCCTTAAACCCCCAAACTGAAGTTATACCTTGGTGTCCTTTCTAAGTTCCTGTGGGTTTAGGCTTTTAGAAACCAAAGTCAAGAATACCCATTTATTTTCTATTTAGGATTACTTTACGTCTCCTGTTTTGAGGCACTACACTTAGTTAAGTATATTGTCCATGTCATCCAATAAAACTTGTAATGATGGAAATATTCAATATCTGTGATGGCCAGTATGTTAGCTACCAGCCACATATGGCTGTTGGACTCCTGAAATGTGGTTCTGTAACTAAGAAACAAACCTTGAGCTTGTTTTAGTTAAATTAAAATTAAATTGCCCCATGTGGCTAATGGCTGCAATATCAGAAAGCAGAAATAGCACCTTGAATTAGAGATATAGCAAAGGGGGAAAATATGAGATTTATTTTAAGACAGCTATGATTACAAAGTATCCAATTCTGAAGTCATGTCTGGGAACTTCTATATAACAAGTCAAGATTGAACTTTACTCTTTGTAATTCAGATTGCCTTAGAAAGTGGCTCTCCTTCAAAATAGAATTTTTCTTTTTAATTTGTTCTTCTGTCTCTAATGGGTAGAGATGGGTGACAGGGAGAGCAGAAGGGGGTAGCAGGGATTGAACTCAGGGGTACGCGAACACTGAGCCACATCCCCAGCCATATTTTGTAGTTTATTTAGAGACAGGGTCTCACTAAGCATCTCACTTTTGCTGAGGCTGGCTTTGAACTCGAGATCCTCCTGCCTTAGCCTCCAGAGCCTCTGGGATTACAGGTGTACGCCACCATGCCTGACCAAATCTAAAATTTCAATGAAATATTTCTTTCAGGTAAATTCTAAGTCTTTCATGAGAGACTTTCCTTCTCACTCCACGATGGCATCAGATTCTAAAAGAAAGCCCATGATACTTCTTGTGATGGGAAAGGGTCCCCATATATTGCTTGCTATTCTCTTTGTCTCTTTTGGTCTTCTAAGAACTGGGACTGCACAGGAATGATGTCCAGCAGCTCTTAATCACTGCTGTAACAATCAAAGCAGGAATTTTAGTTAGCTTTTACATTGCTGTGACCAAAAGACCTGACCAGAACAATTAGAGGAAGAAAAGTTTATCTTAGGACTCCCAGTTTTAGATTCTTCAATCCATGGATGGCTGACTCCATTTCTCAGGGCCTGAGGTGAGGCAGAACATCATGGCAGAAGAATGTGGCAAAGGAAAGCAGTTCAAGACATGGTTCCAGTAAGCAGAAAGAAACTAAGCCCAGTTCACAATATATATATATACTCCAAAGGCACACCTGCAGTGACCCAGCTCCTTCAGCCATACCCTACCAGCCTAAGGTTATGACTAAGCTTATCCCTATTAGGGGATTAGTGAACTAATTATGTTAAGGCTCCCATAACTCAATCATGTCTAAACTTTCTTGCATTGTTTCACACATGAGCTTTTTGGGGACCTAATGTCTAAACCATAACAGCAAGTGAGATTCCTGGTTGGTGGTTGACATTGGGTTTTCTACCTGGTTGATTGCTAAACTGATGGGATCATGTTGCTTGGCTCTATCATATAGCACATATGGGGATCTTTGAGTATCTAGATAGCCACTCTCTTCATGATTTCCCCATGTTTGAGATCAAAATAAGTGCAAAATAAGTGCCTGTGACATATTGCAGTGGGGGAAAGGATTCTGACACTCAAATGTTCTTAGATTTTTCATTTGCATATCAAATATAAGAAGATGGTGAGATAATTTTCTCGCCATCTTCTTATATTTGGCTAAGGCCAAAATGTATAGTCTCTTTATAGATTCTGTTTATCTAGGTTTCTTTTTCCTGAAGGTTTTCCATTCCTCTTCCTGCCTGGGCAGGACATCTCTTAAATCCTGTTATCAATGGTTTACAGTAAGGTTTTATGATCTGAATTAGGTAAGCTTCAACCTTAATATTTAAAAGGAATTTTTAGAATTGCTTATTTTCTCTTAAAGCAAAGCCTGCTTTCAAAATTATTTTCACTCTGGAATCATATGCTTATGTTCTGAGATTTTATACACCCTTATTTAAAAATTAAACTGAACTAAGGGAACATTTTAGGATAAGGAAACTCCTGAACTTGATATATTATTATTCTATCAAAGAGCAAAAACTATTTCATCAGTTTCTTCTAAAAATGTTTACATTTTTGAGATAAGAATCTATTTTTCACATTGAAGAAAATCCTGAATCATAAATATGAATGTAATTTTTGGCCTAATGATTATAATTAATTAAATGAAGGTTTTCAACCTGACCTCAAATAATTGAACATTGAACTAGTTTAGATATCTAAATATATAGTCATTTAGTCACGAAAATTAGCCATTTATCTTTATATTATAGAAAGTCAATGTGAAACAAATATAGATAAATCACAGTTAATATTCTATGCATGCATTTTCCTTAAACAAAGTCTGGAAATCCCAGATGTTGTTTTGATTAATTAAAGGATCTTTAATTCTCCTGTAAATTTACTTCATTGTTCAAATCTGTTATAGTGTGCTACCTCTTACTCTTGGAGAATTATTACCTGTGCTATTGAGATAAGTAAGTCAGAATAAAAAGACCTCAGGGAACTGCAAAGAATCTTAAGAGGATACTCTGAGGAATTGTGTGGAATTGTTAAAACTTGAGGTCAAAATTATCAGTCCTGATTTTATATTTTTATAAAGTCAGTTTTTTGTATTTATGTGTAGAAATAAATTGTACACCATTCTTTTTTGTTGAAATCTGTTTTATATTATGTTGAACAGGAGACAGTTCATAAATTACTGTTTCAACTAACCAGTTTCTTCATGGTTCACTTTAGAATGGACCAGTTAATGTATGTCTTTTGATATTTTTAAGGAAATATTTATATATGGTGTGATTTTGATCATTGTTAAGATTCCCTTGATTCTATCAGGCTAAGTTGCAGATAATTGACTTTTCTTCTAAGCATGTAAACGTGTTTACATTATTTGTTCTTTTACATATTTTGAAATGCTTCTCTGTGCTGAATATCCTTTTTCCTCTCCTGTATTATTATCATAGGAAGATAATTCCTTTATAATACCTTTCTATGGTGTTGATTCACACTGTTGTTTTGTTAGTAATTTCAATCAGCATGATGGAGTGACCTAGTTAACGTGGTTCTACATGATGATGGTTAGTGTCTTGAAAGCATCTTCAGCTTTCCTTGTCTTCTACTCAGTAAAATAAACTGGACAGCACTGTAACTTATTCTCCTAATAGGCAATGTCATTGCTTGCCATCTGTCACTTAATCTTTAACATTTAGTAAAACAGAGACTTTCAGTTCATTTCCTACTGTTTTACTTCCCTGACACAAGACTGGTTTGTTGCTGCTGAAGATTTTCAAAGACATAGGATCTGAAATCAGAAGAATTTGTGGTTGAATCCTGAGCCCACCAGTTAATATTCAAATAATGCTTTGCAGGTTATTTGTCATATGAAGTTGAGTTCCTTTATTTGTAAACTTGGATTAATAGTACTATTATTTTTGTTCATCATGAAGTTCAACTTAATAAATAGGTTGGCAGGTGTGATAGAAAAGAGATAGAGTAGAGATATATAAGCTAGCTAGCTAGACTGATAGCTAGATTTATGATACCTAGATGACTAGGTGATTAGACAACAATAATGTTAGACAGGTAGATGGGCTTGCATGCAGGCAGATAGACTGGGATATGGATATAGATAACCACATGGAAAATATTATAACTCTCTTAGTATTATAATTATTGCCATTGATATTGACTTTGTATCTGAGAAATGGAATTCTACATTTTATTTTTACTTACTTGTCTTGGAATTTAACAGTTTTTAACTGAATACTTTTATTGATTGGTAGTGAGCAACACTGGGAAAAGTAAATAAAAAATAGAGGAAAGCAAGTTTCAGAAAAAGTATCAGTGAGATAGAAGTCATCTTATAATGTGAAAACCTGCAATAGGAAACAGAAAACAATGAGAAAAGACCAAAAAGAAAGATCTTAAATTATATTATGAGAGTTGGAATGAGTTTTTCACAGTACATAGGGAACTCTTGATTCAGAGAAGGGATTATCTATTAATTGATTTATTTTATTATATTATTTCCTTTATTTAAGATTATTTATTTGTTAATTTCATTCAATTTTTAGATCTATTAATTACAACTGACATCATTGAATGTCTACCATGCGATAGACATAAAAGTATCAATCTTACTATTTTGAGAGTTAGTGATGGGAACAGAAGCATTACAGAAAAAAAAAAGAAGGATCTGGTCATTTAGAAGTAACTTAGAATATGGTTATTGATGGTGGGATGAAAACATGCTTGAGAGAAAGTGATTCTAGGAAAGCAATTAGAAGAGGTATTATTTCAGAGTATTCAACTGAGGAAGGCCCTCTAAGAATACAGTACTATGATTTACCTATTATCTCTAGGTAAAAAAAAAAAGCAAGAAATACATAGGTAACCACAGATAACAGAAGGATCAAAACTGCTAATCAGACCTCATCACTTGAAATCTTTAATTGGTAAGTCAAAGCACATATATTATTTGTGCAAAGCTGCTTGGGTAATTCTGATTTCTATCTAGGGCTCTTTATATGTCAACACTGAACACTCTACATTTTGTGTAATTTTTCCCAGAGGAAAATTAATAATAAAATCAATATTCCAATTTTTTAAAAAGGAAGAATTTATTTATAGTGAAAACATTGAGATACATATTTTATATCTCAAATCCTAAAATGTCTAGTCCCACAATATGAATGGACATAAGCTCTTCTCTTGTAACAGCCATTAGGAAAACTTATGCTTTGTGTAAGCACTTTACATTTTTCCGGATACTACAGGCCAATAAACCTGACCAGATTGGTACATCTATTTATGGAAATTGCTGTTATTGATAGAACAACCAGCCACAGCCATGTAAATGAGATAATTCTAAAGAGTAAATTCAATTACTTTGTTGCTGAGTTTTTCAGAGATCAGTATTTCAAAACACTTTTATAAAACTAAATAGATATAATTCTTGGTATGTAGCAATTTATTTTGGTACAAGAGAAGGAATCTTCATAGTTTAACTGACAGAGGTTTTCATATTTGGGGACATATTTATGGGAAAAACAATATTGTCTGCAGTAGCTGATGGTGCTAGATTGATCACGTTTATTTCTTTTTCTTTTTTTTTTTTAGAGAGAGAATTTTTTTTTAATATTTATTTTGAGTTTTCGGTGGACACAACATCTTTGTTTGTATTGTGGTGCTGAGGATCGAACCTGGGCCGCACACATGCGTTTATTTCTATTCAAACTCTTCCTTTTACATTCCCAAAGCCCTTCCTTTAACATCTTAGATTCCCATGCATTAAAAGGGAATGTCTCAGCCAGGTGCAGTGGTGTACACCTGTAATGTCAGCTACTCAGGAGCTGAGGCAGCAGGATCACAAATTCTAAGTCAGCCTGGGAAACTGAGCTAGATAGTATAAATTAAAATTATACAAAGGAACAGGGGCATAGCTCAATAATAGAGTTCCCCTGGGTTCAACCCCCAGTATCTTATATAGAACAAATGAAAGGCTAAATATCCTAATGGATATCTTTGATATCACTCTGAAATGAAAATAAATAGAATTCCACATAATGAAGAGTAGTTTAAACTGATTTGAATAACCAATGAAACTTGGCACTGTGAATATGTCATTTATTTTTGTCAGCAAGAAAAAGGCCTCTGAATTAAATCCTACAGTGTTGAAAAGGGTATAATATTAAAACCAAGAAATCAATTCTATAACCTCAGTGTTTCACAGCCAATGACTAAAACATAATTTCAGACTAATGCTTGGGCCAGAACTGACAAGTAAACATGACTCATTACTAGTTCCCTCCATTCTTTCTAGCATTAGACATCAATCATTAGTCAAGCTTTATTGCCCACTTGGCCCAAATGAAGATCCACAGTCCCACTCAATACAGGGCTCCAGGTCATCACTGCTGATTGATCAAAGATCCAACATAGGATGAAACCTATCCACCCTCTGTGTGTTAGTATGTACCCACGTAATTTAACCAGAGAGGGGAAAATAATCTTCTGTATTTTCAAGAGGTTTGTGACTATGATTACAGCTCTTTTTCTTGTCAAATTAACAGACCATTTTCTTGAAAATTTGCTTCCTTTATTTATTATCTTGTTTTCACCACACATTGGTTCAGAGCTCTTTTTGATTGACAGCTTTCAAAACAACAGGACCAAAGCAGGTTCATTTTTCTCCTGTGCTTTGAAAGCCATTTAAGTTGGCTGTTCATTGTTATTACTCTGCTTCAAAAAAAAAAAAAAATCAGAAATTTTCTAGATCATATGATATAGTAAAGATGCACCAGGAACATCCTCCTTTTTCAAATTCATTCATTATCACAGTCACACTTTGAAGATAGATATTCATAAACATAAGTTTTTATAGTTTGTTTTTGGCAATTTTTTTCCATGCTATAGGAAACAAAAGAAATTTTACAAGCACAGCCACATTCTGCTGAATGGTATTGATGTATTTTTTCTGAGTCTGCAAAAATTTAAACTTAAATATAGTCTTTGACTGCATTTATTTAAATTATAATATATTTTTAGACCCATTGGCTTATGTGTCAATGAAGCAGCCTTTAGAGGTCAGTCCTTCTGCCCCCAAAAGCACTGGGAAAGGATGTCAGGAGGTAAGGGTGGAGGTGTCAGCACTGATTTCCTTCCAAATATTAGAATCCCTGATGTCTCAGGCTTGTTAATGGAATGTACATAAAAGTGAGAGAATCTGCAGTCATCCAAAATACAAGGTTAAGATGTTTAATGAGCTCCTGTAACAACTCAAAGAAGTTTCTGTTTTCTTAATGGGACCCTGGATGATGCACAGGACTGAAATTTAAAACATGTAGGATTAGTTTTTATTCTCTGGATATATATTTATGTGGCTAGAACTTATAGTTTTTATCATGTTTGATCATAATTTAAGATTATTAAAGCTATATCTGTGAATATTTGGAAATATTTTAGATTGGTGATTTTAAAAGTTCAGTATTAATAATACTGAATTTAATGTATTAATTAAGTATGTAACATACTTAAAATACATTATAATGGTTGGGAAGATCAAAATGGATAGACATTAATAAACAAATATGGTTATAGATGACTAATTTTCTAAAATAAATCATGGCTACAACTGGAAACCCTTTGGGTTTCAAAGATTTAATTGACATTTTTGCAAAATGCCTAAACATGAAGTAAAGGAAGCCTTATTTATTGTTATGGTGAGGCTATTGTCATCATACACTACATCTACAGAAGGCTTCAGCATGAAGCCTACAAGTTGAATGTTTTTAATGACTCTTAGAGAAAGGAGACTTCAAATCCTAAGTTATTCTTATTTATTCTGTGCATGAAGATATACAACAGCAATGAGTAATCACTGGAAAAAAATCACAATTTCTGCACATTTTTAGCATAGATTTTAGAGGACAAAATATATAAGTAAACATATATAAATAAAAATATATAAGTAAACATGTGGATAGCTTATTTGATAAATTATATTTGACCATTGAATAGCAATTCACTATTTTGAATATAAATTATTGCAAATTCCTGCCTATGTTTAATTTAGTGTAGTGTTGTCTAAGTTGATTATAAAATGTAAGAAAGAGAGCTCCTAGAATACTGAGGTATTCTTGTAGTATTGAAACATGAAAGTATGTTAATGCCACATATTATATCTTTGTTGTTTTAAAAGTTTTGCTCTGTTTTTAGATTTGGGGCACTTAGAGAATAATGCCAACCTGATTATCATTCTCAAGTGAGCTTTCAAGAGTTCATTAAAAGTTGAGAAGAGAACAGCATGCTCTAGGAAGCAGCTATTTTTAACAGCACCAAATTTGAATTCACCTACTTTAAAGCTTTTCACTGTTTTTAGAAAATATTTCTATCAATAACTTTAATATCACAAGTCTATTGAAGTTATAGTTCACAGTCCCATGTTGCAATAATCTGATATTCTTGCTTCTGATTGAATTAATGTTAACCAAATTATTTTAGATGAAGAGCAGCCTAAATAGTCAGATTGTATATATCTGTTCTGAAAAGCAAAAACCAAAAACTCCAAAATTCTCAGTTCAATTTGAATCCACAAGTATGTATAATTATGCTTTGATTTGATAAATTGGTATGAAATATTTTGATAAACAATACTAAATATTCTTTTTAAGTTTATGACAAAAGACTCCTTTGAATATTGAATGTTTAAAATTTCATTTAAAAATAAAATCTTATAACGTTAAGCATTTTTTTTTTCTAAAATTTAAGTTAAAAACAGCTTGAGAAATCTAGAGAACACCTGGTTAGTAATTTAGCTATATCACAAACTCAGTTTTAAATGTACTTACTTCTTTAGTTGTTTAAGTATATATTGTTATAATTAAATATTTAGAAAATATTGAAAATATTCTTATGATGCTGTACTTAAGAATAGTTACTAGACATAAAAAATGCTACATTTTGAAATATACCTATAACACATCACAGATATTTTGGTTATTAAGTTTTTCTGAAATGTTCTTGCTTCCCTTTCAGTTGTCCAGCTGTTCTTCACACTTAGATACCAGCTTAGTGATTACTTTCTCTAGGTCTGCTTCCCTGAAACTTAAGGCTGGCTCAGCTACATCATCTTTTTAAATATAGCACCCCATAGCAATTACTAAATGTTTACTTATATATTTTGTCCTCTAGAATCTGTGCTAAAAATGTGCAGAAATTGTGATTTTTTTTCCAGTGATTACTCATTGCTATTTGTATATCTTCAAGCACAGAATAAATACTCAATAAGAATAACTTAGGATTTGAAGTCTCCTTTCTGGAAGAGTCATTCTAATGCAAATCTACATTTCAGTGGCCTTGAAATGGTGCAAACTAATTTCAGGGTCCCCTCTTACTTTTCTTTTTCATATATATATATATATATATATATATATATATATATATATATGAATCATGACAGAGTCAAATTATAAAGGTTTATAATTCTAGGTCTCTCTCTATCAGTCAGTAGCCCTCCAGGAATGAACTGATGAAGGGTTCAAAGAGAGTTTAATGAAAGGGTTATTTAGAGACTTGAACTGGGGGTAAGTCGATCAACCTGTACTTCTCCTACCCCTTCTCTCTTCCTTCCCCCTGTTCCCTTCCCTCTACTCTACTGATCTTTCTGCTATTTACTTATAGAATTTTTTTAGTTTTTTAATTAGTAGGGAAACACTTAGGGAGTGATGTTAAAAAAAAGTAATGGCACTGGACTATAGTTAAATTAGCAAAAGATTTTATTCAGGAACTGTTTCAATTGGCGGGGGGTGGGGTGGGGTGGGGGGGTGGCGGTTGAGCCCTTCATGATAGAAGTGGTTCAATTCTGAACACAGCATGGACAAATGGGAATTTATTTCTGAGAAGCAGGTTGGAAAATTACTAAGAGAGAACATGAGGAGTTAGGAGAGATTCTATCAAAACCCTCTTGACAGGATTTTTACTGAAGGCCGGTTCCTAGGATCAGACACATCCTAGGGAGTAATGGGGGATGAAAAAGTTAATCAGATAACAAGGTATATCAAGGGAGGAGGAATTCTCTAAAACTCAGTTAGCAGGATTTTTTTTCTAAAATTGGGTGATAACAAATGTGTACACAGAAGTCCAAAGGCTGAGGCAGAGTTTCGAAGAGTGTTCAGAGGAGTAGGACCAGAGAGCTTCATCAGGGAGGAAATTGTTTTTTGCAGCAGCCAGGAGAATCTATTATTGACCCTCAACCTGCAGGAACAGAGGGAAGGCACATTAAAGGCTCTAGGCCTTAGAAAAATGCAGCCACTGCTAAAATTGTGCCCAGCAACAAGGGAGATGGGCATAGGGAAAACTGGAGAATGAAGAGTACACACCCCAATGGGTCAACCAGAGGTGTAAGTATGATTCCATATGTAGAGTGAAACCTCCCAGGTTCAGAGCAACGCAGAGAAAGGCACAGGGAGACTGCAGGTGTCAATGGAGAATAATCAGCTTTTGTTCCTTTTTAAAATTTTTTAATGTGTTCTTTTTTAGTTATACATGACAATAAGATTCATTTTGACATAATTGTAAAATCATGGAATATAATATGTTCTAATTCAGTCCCCATTGCTTTCCTTTCCCTTCCCTTCCTCATTTTCCCATTCCCTTCCCTTTACTCTACTGATCTTTCTGCTATTTAGTCATGTTTTTGTGGTTGTTGCCGTTTCTTTGTTTTTGTTTTTGTTCAGTTAGAGTCTTGAGGATGTTCATGATGGTGAGATTCACTGTCCTATACTCATACACATGAGTAGGAGAGTTAGGTTTGATTCATTCCACTGTCTTTCCCTAGTCTATCCCTCCCCCCACTTTCCTTCATTCCCCTTTGTCTACTGGTAGGTACTTTTAGATAAATTGTTCATTCTTCTAAATTTATTTTCTCATTAATAAAATGTGAAGAGTAAGACCCAGCTTTGGTACAGGATTAAAAAAAAGAGGGGAGATGTAATTACTGAGTGCATTAGTCCCATAGCTTCTTTGTTTGTGGAATATGAATATAGTGATAAAAATGTAAATCTCCCAGGCTCCTAAACTTTGAACTTTCATTTGACTTGAGAGTTAATATATGAGTTGCATAGACAAAGACTGGATAGAAGAAATAAAAGATGGCATTATAATTAAAGCAGAGCAAATTTATTTTAGTGGATGGAAAATTCCACTATCCATAACTTGTAAGAAAGACAAGCATTTATGCTTACTGGACAGACAGCAGTGTTGGAGCATTGGCTGCCCCAAGCTGTCCATGTTCATACTGTGACTCCACCACTTACTAGCCTGTAACCTTGGGCAAGTCACTTAATGTTGATGCATTAATGTCCACATCTCTGCAACATGTATGATAACAATATTGTCTCTTGTATAATAGAAAGGGATGTACAAGTTAACCTCCGAGAACAAGTCTAGGACACAAGAAGCACTCATTCAGTATTAGTATTATTTTTTTTAGAGAGAGAGAGAGAGAGAATTTTAATATTTATTTTTTAGTTTCTGGTGGACACAACATCTTTGTTTGTATGTGGTGCTGAGGATCGAACCAGGGCCGTACACATGCCAGGCGAGCACGCTACCACTTGAGCCACATCCTCAGCCCAAAGTATTAGTATTATTAAGGGAATAATGTAATCATTTTTTCCCAGGAACATGTAATGTTGGGTAACCCTCCATAGGTGGTGAATTAGTAAAACTGTCTTTTTTTTTTTTTTAAAGAGAGAGTGAGAGAGGAGAGAGAGAGAGAGAGAGAGAGAGAGAGAGAGAGAGAGAGAGAGAGAATTTTTAATATTTATTTTTTTTTTTTAGTTCTTGGCGGACACAACATCTTTGTTGGTATGTGGTGCTGAGGATCGAACCCGGGCCTCACGCATGCCAGGCGAGCGCACTACCGCTGAGCCACATCCCCAGCCCAGTAAAACTGTCTTGATAAAATAATTTTATGACAATGTCTGTATTAGTGACAAAAAAAAAACAGAGTAAAAATGATCATCTTTTTGGTTTTGGATGATCTCAAAACAAACCTAGAGTTTATTAAATTACATCATCTTACATTTATTGCTGTGTTCTGTAAATATGTTCCTTCCTAGCAACACATTTGCCTTTTTCTAAATGGTTTAAGAAACTAAGAAATTATTTTCTTTTATAGTGAAGTAAAATTGTGTATTTGTATGTCTGTGTGTGTGAATGTGTTTTTGGAAGAGAAATTTCAGAGATGTGCAGTGTGTTAGTATAAAAAATCAAACTCTTTGAAAACCAAGTGAACTTATTTTTACCCATGTAGCAGTTGTTTCCATTTAACATAGTCAATTAACATAATACAATCTTAATGAGCTAATGAGCTGAGATTCATGTATGTTTGAGATTAATCAAATAATTATACTTTTAAATTCTTAAATAATTTTTGTTCTTATTCAGAGAAAATGTAATTCATTATAGCCACACTAAGTAGTAAATACAAGGGTAAAATTGGCTGATTTGTTTTCACAAAGAACACCAGTAGTGTAAATACTGTGAGAGATCAATTGTTGTTACCTCCCACCCCCACCCTGACTGGAGAACCAACTTCTGCACTGTCTTGGAGGGGAATGGCCAAAGGTACAGGGCTGGCACCAAGAAGGGGACATTTACAATTAGTTAGCTCTGGAGATCTTGATAGAAAGGTAAGAGAGCCTCACGTGTAGAGATCCTATGCAAATGGGTGCTGAACAGAGATACAAGAATTTTCAGAGAGAAGCCAATGACAGCTCAGACAATCTTGAAGTTGATTGAGGGACCAAAATACAAAGAATGTCTAGATATTTTCGATTACTCTGAAGCACCATGGCGACTTATGTATTTAGGATATATGAGATTTTTTATGTAACAAACACTTTATTTAAACCAGGGCCAAATTATACCTTTCTTGAACAGAGTATTTTGATTTTATGGTTTACTTTATCTATTTAAATTATGTTCACTTTATCTATTTATAATAATGCAGTTGGTAGATTATTGTATACCAACTGCATTATTATAAAGAGAAATACAACCCAGGCTAGATCAAATTTATTTTTCTCCTTTTAGCTTTGCAAAAACATTATGACATTTCCATTGACCCCTTAAATTATGTTGGGCCTAGGCCCTGTGATTGCTGTGCCCTGTGGCTAGGTTAACCTTGGCATTCCTTGTAAGCATTTTTGTCCTTGAGTAATCACTACCTAGGGAAATGGCATTCTCCAATGAGGTTCTTTAGGGCTTAGTTCGTGACTATATAAAATCTGTAAAATTTCCAGAAGTTTGGAGCATCTCACATTGTTAAGAGTTTTTGAAAAACAAAAATTAAAGGCACATCTAATTCAAGAGGTCTGGCATATAAAATATCTTAACCTCTGACATCTCTGCTGAGTATCAAAAATATTTTGGATTATTTCAAGCTCATTAAGAACACGATAATGTACTCTTGGTACATATCAGATTTAAAACTTCATTTGATTTCACTTTAAAATGCTTTTATCTTACAGAAAATTAAGTGAATAATTTCATACTAACAAATTCTATCTTATGAAATTTTGAAAGTGAGCTGTTTTTAAGAGCTTGATTAATGTCAATGTCTATTATAAACCTGTACCTGATGTCATTTTTGGAACTTAATAGCATTGAAATCAGAAAAAAATTATTATACCTCATTCATTGGCACATACACTGGGGTTTTGATGAAAGGAAATGCATTTTGTATGCACTCTTTCAGTAAGGATTTGTTTAAAATGTAGGTTGTTCTACTTTAAAGCTCAATGCTCTGGACATTTTGAACCTTTTGCTTCATTAACTGCATTCATTCTAAAATACCTTTCAATTTAAAACAGGAGATAATTGTAATACCTTGAAGCAAATGAGATGTTATTGCAATAATTAAATCCAAAATGAGATGCAGATACTTTAGACCTGCTGCTGTTTCAGCTAGTTAATAGCAAATAACATTTCCATTGGTCACACTGATTTCTTTCTTTTCCAGTTGAGATGGAGTACTGCATACTAATTGTATTCTAATGTGTTTTACAAGAGGTAAATGTGTATTGAGCTCCATCACACTATTTTAAATTAATTTAACTTTGCAAAAATTATAATAGTTATATGACATGTTGCTTTCATCCCTTACAAAAATGCATCAGATTTTAAAAAAATAATTTTACATAACAATGACTTGAATAATAAGTACCTGTTTTTTTTCCCACTAATGAATCTGCTAGTGGAATCAGGGGGATTTTTATTAGTTTCTCAAGCTTCAGAAACTTTCAGTGTTTAAAATGTGCCTATGTTTCAGTTGGAGGTGCAGCTCTGTTGATGTGGCTGGATGTGAGATGGTTACACGAAAGGACAAAGTAGCTGTTATCTCCAAAGAGTGTGATTATTTTTTTTTTCTGGAAATATATCATTTTCATCAAGATAGAGCCCCTTATTAAAATATTAAACAGGGATACATTATTTGTGTCAACTATATATGCAAATGGAACTTTCTCTTTTAGATATGACTTTAATATAGTTATTTCTTTTTTAAAAAATACTTCAAGCAGATGAATTTTTCTTTTGGCAGAGATCATTATGCACTTAATAGCTTTTGAGAAGCTGAAAACCACTATATTTTGGGTGCCCTTTATTTTAGTTCTTGTCCATGTTTTTTCCATATTGCTCTTTTCTTCCCTGTAAGTATTATCATTATTAATTTTGTTGAGAAGGGGTCTTGCTGTGCTGTCCTGGCTGGCCTCAAACTTTCAATCCTCTTGCCTCAGCTTTAACAGGGATTTTAGGCACACACCACTGCAACTGGCTATCTTACTTTAATAATAATGATATAATAACAATGATGATAGCTGACACATGCTGATACTTATGAAGACTTACTGAGTGCTGGATACTCTACTGAATGTTTTGAAAGATTACCACTGTGAAGTCTCAGAAGAAACAAAAAGTGGAAGTTCTTATTGTCTGCATTTTACAAGTAGGGGGGAAAAAAAAGAAATGGCCATGTACAGAAGTTTAGAGGAGGTCCTAGTGCTGGTTAGCCGACAGAACCCTTGAATGTAGGCAAGCTAGCTCTAGAGCTTATGTTGGTTTCTTCCTACTCAAGGGGATGCAGGTGCTGGAGAGGAGAGTCTAATGGAAAGGAGAGTCTAATCATAGTTGTAGGTGAAATCATTTTAAAAATTATTTAAAATATAACGTTTATTCTAAGAATCATAGAAATCTCATTGCTTAAAATCCCTCTCCCAACTCAGATTCTCTTTGAATGATTTTTATGTATTTCTGCTCCAAAGCAGTGTCATGTTTTTCCATTTTCTTTCTCTCTGGCTCTCCAGGTTCTGCACTTGTTCTGCAGCAACAGTTACTATGGGTGCTCTGGGTGGTTCTCAGCCTTCTGCTCCTGACCTTATTACTAACTTTTTATATTGACTTTGGTGTTTCTTTTTCCTATTTAGTTTTTGTAGTACTGGGATTTGAGCACAGGACCTTACACATGCTATGAAAATGCTATACCCTAAGCTCCCTTGACTTTGGTATTTTTTAATGACTAGTGCCATCTCTTATCTGGATTTACCTGGTCCCTCTCGTTGTTGATGTATTTTTGCCCAGTATTTAAAGGAGATCCAGGTTCGATTTTTATATCTACGTTAGTTTTATAATATTTCTAGTTTAAGGCAGACCTTGAGGAGACAAACTAAAGAGTGTCAGTGCATCCATGTGCCAGCATGCATCTCTATGCTGACCTTCAAGCGGGTTCCTTTGCAGAAACTACTGATGATTCAAGGGCGCCCTGTCTCCTACCCTAGTTTCAGAGTCTTAGAACAGGGGAGAACTGTTAACCCAGTGTTTCTCATCATTTCTTAAATTTAGGTTCCGCTGGATCATCTTTATAAATATTGAACTCCATTCACAGTTTTAAATCTCTCTAAAGACTAGATTCTTGCAGTAGTTTTCTTTTGGGACCCCATTTCTTATTGATTTTCTTCTGTATTTTAAAATATTCAACAAATTTTGGTGGGTAGCTAGCTATTTTAATTCCCTTTATTCTTTTTCACCCCTCAAACTCTATTCTATTTAGCTGAGCAGGACTTCATTATGTGTCTGTATATCCTTTGTTTTCTGAGCCAGTCCAGATCTCTTGCTGTCAGATCTCTGCACGCTCATGGAATCAGGGCAATTGATGCTATCTTTATCTTTCCAGATCCCAGATTTATAATACAAGACCTTATTTCTTTCCTCCTGTCAAGGGTATGACCTGCTTGTATTTTTCTCTTCTGCCTTTAATAGTTATTATGACATTGTCTTCTCCTTGCATTCCTTTCCCTTTCCAGAATGCCAAAAAAAAAACCCTACAAATTCCAATCCCTCTTTTAAAATGCAGCTTTCAAATAACTAATTTCTACTTTGTATGAGTGTTTGTGATTAGTTCATAGGAAAATACATAGAATTTACAAAATTAATAAATATTATTAGAGAAATATTAGAAAAATGTGCTAATACATAATTCAAAATGAAATAGTAGCCAGGTGTGCTCTCCAATATTCCATGAAACTTCCCCTATCTGTCTTTCTGCATGGATGTTCCTGTGCCAGCATGCAGCATTTTTTCTGGGAACTCAGCTGTCCCACAAAGCTAAGGACATTCATGAGCTTTGTAATGTTTTGAACAACCAATAACAACAACAAAAAAAAAGCTAAGGACATTTTCTTCTGAGCAGAAGTGAAGTTGACTTGGCTTCTGAGTCTGCTGTTAGCGCATCCTTTCCAAATTTCTTTCTTGCTCCACTTCTCTTTTCATTCTCCGTAGACATTCTGATTGATTTTTTTCATACTCGTGGCTTCAAAAACCACTCATCTTATAACTTCACAGTTACTCCTTACATGTAACAAAGAAACACGTTTCTTGTTCCTTGGTAGGATAATCCAAATTAGCATGAACTTCATAAGAGTTGAGAACTGTTTCTTTGGAAATATCTTACCTAATGAGGTCGAATAGGTAGGAGTTGCTTTTAGGGGAATATATGTTGTTGAGAGATTTTTTGGGAGGTGGGTACCGGAGATTGAATCTTTACCACTGAGTCACATCCCCAGTGCTTTTTATTTTTTTTTATTTTGAGATAGGGTCTCACTAAGTGGCTGAGGCTAGCTTCAAATTTGCAATCCTCCTTCCTTAGCTTCTTGAGTTTCTGGGGTTACAGATGTGTGCCACTGTGCCCAGCTCAGAAGGCAAAGTTTTAATGTGACTATGTCTTAAACATTCCGAATATTCTTGGCTTGAAATACTAGACTATGGAAACAAAAGATAACTCCAGGGTAAATATTCTTTGAAAGTAAGAATTAAAGCTCCAAAAATAATAAGTTAGAGCAAAAATATTGTTAATAAATTTATTGACTTCAAAAATGCACTAAAATTTTTATGAAGCAGAAGTTGAGTCTTAATTTATGTGTGGAACATCATTTTACAACTTATCCAAGTTCAATAGAGGTGAAAATCCTTTCATAAATAAAGAGGTAGATATTTTTGGTGACTATGAATGAAGTGGCAAAGGGCATAGCTATATTATCAATTTTGGTCTTGATCTACACAACAGGCATTTCAATAGCTACTATTTCAAATTCATTTTAAGTTTTTTTTTTGCATTTTAATAGCTTTACTTCTAACACTAGAATGCAAATGTGAATTTTTGCCTTTAGTATGTTTTATTTCTCCCTTGTCAAAATCACTAGAAATCTATATTCTTCTAATACTGGCTGGTGCGTTTCAGAATTCAGGAGAAGAAAGGATATGCGAGGGGGCATGCAAAGGAATCTTGTGAAAAGGGGACCAAGAGAGACATAGACATACCAGAGGAGGAAAGATTAGAAAGTGGGAGTCACTTGGGAGTGAAAAATCCAGTAAATTATGTTCTTGAGTGTTTGGACCAGTTGAAAGGGTTTTGCCTTTTTCTATTTACTTGAGCAACCAACAATCTCAAGTTCTAACGCTGTTGTTTGGAACACCATTTAACTGTTAAGAGCATCCTTTTCTTCCTTAGAAAGTAGCTTGCCATTTTTAGTTTTCAGTGTTCAATATTTAATGCTTTAAAAATGAATCTCATGGAATATGCATGCTAATGGTGGAAAGCATTTCTTAAATAAACTCATTTTTGAACCTTACAGATTTTGGTTAGTTGATTATATGTACGTAAGTGAATGCCTCTTTGACATTCAGATGCTGGCAATAAAACTTCTTTATTTTTTAAAAAAATATTATTAAGGATGCCTTTTACCAAAATAGCTGAAGGTTATACTTTGCATCAGCAGATATTTCTTACTTCTCAGCCTTTTCTTTCAAATGAAACTCAGGTTCATTGTCTAATTAGGGACAGCATATGGTGTGAACAACAATTGCAAAATGCAAAAGGACACCTCCATGGGAACCAAAAAGCCCAGAGATAAGTGGATTAAGCACTTTTGCACAATTTTCAGCTTCTGCGAGAAAATCCTTCAAAGGATGTTCTGAATCAAATAATCAGAATGCCCACCGTGTGTCCCCCATTCTTACTGCATACAGTCTGTCTACCTCATATCTGGAAGAGTCCAGCTTCCCATTTTTCTTTTTTCCTGAAATCCATACTTTCTAATTCTTTGAATAGCAAAAGACAGGTAGTAGGGCTAACCTGTAGTCTGTTAAGGAAATAATTGGAAAGTACTTTCATATTAGTGAAACATTGTAGTTGTGTATATTGAAATTGCATCAGAGATCTGGATGGATTTATGGGGAATGTAACTATTTTTATAAGCCCTCAGTTGGTAGCTCTCCAGATTCTTTGGCAGATTCTTTCCAGATTCTACCTCTTTTATGTAATAAAAGAATCATTCTCAGACTGACCACTGGAGCCATTTGGTCCAGAAGGTCTTAATCTGAATGTTTCTGCCTTACTCTTTTACATTCTCAGACTGTCCATGGCTTTCTGAATCCAAGAGAAGTTTCTCGACTGACTCTACCTTAAAAGTTTGCTTGACTTTGCTGCATTTATTTACACATGCATGAACTGTTGCAAATCTTCTATTACCCATTTCCTGTTAGCAGGTTGCCTTCCCTTTGTATTATTTTATAACCTCCTCTTTGCATCTCTACTTTAAACTGAACAGTCTAAGAACAACAAAAGTAACTCTTCTCTTTTCAGTTATTCACAAGGCTTTCTGTCCTCAAATCCAAGTCAAAATTGTATTTTCACCCTTATTTTTTTTATTGTTCAAAACATTACAAAGTTCTTGACATATCATATTTCATACATTTGATTGAAGCGGAATATGAACTCCCATTTTTACCCTATATACGTATTGCAGATTCACATCGGTTACACATCCACTTTTTTACCTACTGCCATACTAGTGTATATTGTATTCTGCGGCCTTTCCTATCCTCTACTCTCCCCCCTCCCCTCCCCTTCCCTCCCCTCCCCTCCGCTCCCTTCCCATCTTCTCTCCCTACCCCATCTACTGTAATTCATTTCTCTCTCTTGTTTTTTTTCCCCTTTCCCCTCACTTCCTCTTATATATAATTTTGTATAACAATGAGGGTTTCCTTCCTTTACCATGTGTATGTTTACCCTTATGAAGTTGATGTTAATATCTCTTATCCTAGGATAAATTATCTTGGTTATTTATATATACTTATTAATAAATTGTTTTTAACATTATATAGATATGAATAGACTTGCTTCCAATTTTGTACTAGAATCATTTAAAATAATATATGATTTATGTATTGATGTTTTACATTTAAATAAATACAGTTCATATAGAAGGAACTCAATAAAATAACTTCTTATTACCTAAAAAGGTAATAAATAACCAACTGATGTATAGAAAGAATATTTTTGGTAACACCCAATCTGGAGTACTTTGTAATCAAGTTCTTATGTATAAAATTAAAACTGCTTTATTGCTTGAGAATTTATGTAAGACCCTGGAGTAATTGGCAATTTTGATTTGTATTTGAGAATCTTATTTCAGATAGCCTTTGTAATTTCAAAAAAAATCACTAATCATGTGTTTTCAAAATTTGTTGAACATTTTCATTGGATAGTCTGTGATAAACTAGGCTATATGTTAATTTCAAAAATTAAAATCATGTGAAAAAAATATCCAAGACAATAAATAGGTTGTTAATTGTGCAAACAGTTTTGTCAAAAGATAATTGAACAAATGGTATTTTTCATGCTGTTGAAATCACAAAGCACTACTGCCAGTATTTACAAATTGTATCACCATATGGTGGTAGTGAGATGGCTGGTGTACAGGTGTGCACTAACCACTCCTAGCCTCATCTATTTATTTTAACTAATAGCCAATCTGGAAAATAATTAAAAATACTGATCAGGTAGGAAACATGGCCTGATGAATGTTCTCTACCACAATACAATTGGCATGTTGAAAAATTATTTTGAAGATGTTTTCAATTTAAAATGTAATGAAGATAAAGGGGAAGTATGGAAGAATTCAAAAGATGACACAGTTATGAGAGAATGAACTATATAATTTGGTTTGTGTTATATTTCAGGACTAATAGTGAGTCATTTTTGAGACATGGTCAAATAAAGTTTTGTTTTAAAATGTCTTTTAATGTAGTAAATGTTTAAAAATATATAGACTTTGGTGTTAGTTCTGAGTTTCATTCTCTTTTCTGATACTTCCTGCTTTGTGATCTTTGAAAAGAAAGTTCTCATAGAGTGAATACTATTATCTGTAAAATAAACATAATATGACTTATGTCACACTGGAGATTGTGAGTAGAATCAAACAATGTATACCAAGAATTTTAGAAAACTAAATGCATGATAGTTATCTTTATAATCATTAAAGTTTTTCATTAAGTAATTGGTTTTTATTTATGACAAAGCACAAAATATCTGGAAACTATTTCTTGGCAAAGGGCAGGTGGTTGGGCTAAACCATAGATTAAAAAGAAAATCATTGGAAAGTACTTTGTTATTGATAATCATAATAGTTCCATATGTTGAGATTGAATCAGACCCTGAACTGGATGGGGGTATTGGTTTATGTGAACCTCCAGGTGGTAGCCCTTAGTTTTCACCTTGCTTCTATGTCTATCTTATTATTAGGGCCTGTGAAGAAATGAGTTTATCTATGCTTGTTGAACAACAATTATCTAGGATATTTTTACTCTCATTTTATATTTCCTCCTCACAATTACATAGCTGATTCTCTATGCTATTTCAAAAATTTATATTTGTCTATCTTGCCAAATTGCTTAAAGGAAGAAACTTTTGGGTAAATATGAAGGCAGATAATGTACTTTGTTTAAAGCATTCCACCAGGGGCTTAACATATATTATTTTTCAACATGACTCTATGCATCAGCCATTTTATTCCCCTTTGTATCCATTAGGGCATTGTTGTCTATAAATAACAGAAAATAATTGAACTCAAAATTTTGTAATTAAAAGAGGAAGCTCTTGGGGCTGGGATTGTGGCTCAGTGGTAGAGCAGGTGCTTGCCAGGCATGTATGAGGCACTGGATACAATCCTCAGCACCACATAAAAATAAATAAATAAAACAAAGATATTGTGTCCATCTACAAATAAAAAATATTTGAAAATGAAGCTCTTTGCATAACTTTATACCCCAAAATAAGAACAGAAAGGACTACTGGGTGGAGAACCTGCAGGATCAACTGTACTCTTTCCTAGAATGGGCATGTTAGGGTGTAGTCTGCTGGAATAAGGATGTTGACAGTCCTTGGAATTTTAAAATATATGAAGTCCATTTAACTGCTAAGAATTTTAGTTTTTCATTATCTTATCAGAATTGGTATCATCTAGATTAAATAAACTGAGGCCAATATCAACTGAATTGTTTGACATAATTGGTACAAATCATAATTTGAAAGTGGGCATTCCAATCTGTTTTTCTGATTTACAATGTGTGTTTTTTTCTGACCATATCATTCTTCTTTCATCTAAATGCCTTGAAAAAACTTGGAGTTGATAGTTGATCCATTCATCTGCTTTATAATTATAGGGTCAATTTTCACTTGCTCATTTTGTGTGGCGGCCTACACAGATACACAAAACCACACACACACACACACACACACACACACACACACAGAGACACAGACACATACACTATATGTATAAATAAAATATAATTGAGTACATTATCCTTCTTGGTTGATTACAAGTTTTTAGTAGACCCTTACTCATGAAAGGAAGCTGAAGATATTAAACATTCTCTAATGTTGAACACACCATGTTTTACAGGTTCTATAATATAGATTGTATGTTCCAAATTTATCTGTGCATGATACAGTTTGCAATAAAGCTTAGTTTTTATTCCTTTTCTAGAGGTGTAAGGAAACCAATGCGTACCAGATCACAGAACTAGCATTTCTGTCCAGCTCTGCGTTCAGTGACATCCCCTTGTTTTAAAATGATCCGTGGTAGGATTGTTTACACCACAGAAATTGAGAGGACCTACTAGTGAGTGTCCTACTTCCTTCCTTGCCCATCTCCCATCCTCCCCAGCCTCAGGAGAGCCAGCTGATCAACTTTTTAAGTTAGTCACTGCTTTCAACTTTCCTATTAGGAAGCTTGCTGACGTATTGGAGAGATTTGTGAAGACTCTGCATCTAAGCAAATAATTTACCCTCCTGTTCCCTAGAGATAAGCTCTGACTTTGGAAATGATTCAGTTTCTCTGAGCCTGTAAACTTAAAATTCAAATGTTTTTCTTTATTATAGGACTTATTAATTTTCTCATGCCTTTATTTCCATGCAGAGACCTTATGATAAGGCTAGATTTCTTTAGTTCTCTCTTAAGAGCTTATCTTTCTACATGGGATATTCAGCAATTTTCAAGTTTTACTGATGAACACTTTGTTTGAAATGACCTTCTCTTTCAAAAAGTGCTACGTTTTTCAACATATTAATAAATAAATTGCTTCAATTTGCCTTGAGTACATTTTCAGTAAGGGAAAATTTTAAAGGATTTTTTTTTTTTACTTTTGCTATATCAATGATTTTAAATACTCACCATGTACAACTCTTATGAATATCCTCATGGCAATAGATCTATACAGAATTCACAGTATTTTATAACAATTCCAAATGTAGAGCCACAGTTATAGATGTTAATATCCCTAATTTAAATTATATTCAATAAAATATTGGCCCTAAAAATGATATATTTTAGGATGTTACATCAGAAATCTACAAATAACTTAGATATACCAAATGATAAAAATAAAAATTATTTTATGAAAAGTCTTCCTGAATAGATGAAATGAAAATGAGTTTTAATGTAGATAGTGTATTAAGAGAAAAATGATACTTTTTGGAAACCAATTGGCTCCAAGAGAACTAATTCTGAATTGGGAAAAAAACTGGAAGCAACTCATTTTTTTCTTTTTAAAAAGAATTTGGTATATTTCTATTGATTCAAGAAATTTTCACATCACATAAAAAATTTATATAATGAAGACATAAAAATTAAACTGACTTTTTCTTATGAATTTAAAAATTGAGGAAGCATTAGTATCTAATTTGTGTTTTTCGGACATCACTGATGTGTCTCAAGAAAAAAGGATGAAGACAGAGATATGAGTGAGAATAATCAAAAGGACTTGCATGTTTCATTTCAGAAACCTGAGGCCTGGAAAAGGGAATATATTAAGTATAAATGCTTAGTATTGAAATGATAAGGTCAAAATAGGCTCATTCTAAGCTATTGAACTAACTTAGAAGGAGGAAGAACTTCTTGAAACCATAGTAAACAATGAGAGAAATCTTTTTCTTAAAGAAGGAATATAGTTCCAAAATGACTCAAAAATACTTCAAAGAGTGTTGGGCCTGTCTTAAATGTTTAGCATGTTTTAAATGTTAACAATTTTCATCCTGTCTTAAATTAAGGAGATATATTTAGAGTGTGTAACCATGTGTATCAGTGGTTCTTAAATGTTAATATGCCTCAGAATAACAGGGGTATTTGTTCAAAGTGGAAATTTTTAAACTTTACTGCAAATCTACTGAATTGGAATTTCTGCTGATTGGAGAAATCTAAATTTTAACAAATACCAGAGATGATGCAACTGAGCTAAGTTAATCACTTATATACTGCTTTTTGTTGATGTTAAGAATGAACATCCTGGTCTACTTTTAGAAAGTGTGTGTGTGTGTGTGTGTGTGTGTGTGTGTATATATATATAAATAATATATCTGGTGCCTTTATCAACTCCTCTTACAGTGATCTACCTCCGACTCATTGAACAAGTCCTCTGCTGTTAAAACTTTTGTCTTTTCTCAAGTTGTTCTCTGTTGCTGAAATTCCTTCCTATTCATCCTCACTAAGGTCATATTCATTTTTCAAGTCTTATTTCATATCTCACCTCTTCTGGGAAATCTTCCCCAGTTCACTCAGTCAAAATCTGTCTCTCAACTGTACATTTCTGTAGACATTGAATCTATTGTAACATTTATCACAGAGTACATACACATAGGAGTTCTCTACCTTGTATGTGAGTACTTAGCTCTCACCTATAGCAGGGGTTGGCAAGTTATGGTCTGCAGGCAAAGTTCAGCTTACAGCCTGTTTTGTAAATAATATCTTAGGGCAACACAGCCATGTCTATTTGGTTATACATCATTTAAGATTATCTTTTCAATATAGCAGCAGAGTTGAGTAGTGGTGATAGGGATGAATGGTCCTCAGCACCTAAAATATTTACCATATAGTTATTAGTTTGCCAACCTCTAAATTAGAATGTGTGATATACTCTGTAATGTGTACATATTAGCACTTAATTGGATGTTTTAGAGAGATTTGGTATTCTATACATAAAATAATTGATGAAAGGTCAAAGAAAGAGTTGGGAAATATGCTAACCATTGTAATAGAGGAAATGTAACTTTTTTTTTTCCTTTCCTGATTTGTATGGTTTTTGAGTCCTTGTTCTTGATGTTATTCAGTGCTCCAATAGAATATTCTGTGATGATGAAAGTGTTTCTCACTGAAAATGCCCAGTGAGACAGCCACTAGGCCCATGTGATCATGGAGCACTTGCCATATGATAAATACAACTAAACAAATGAGTTTTAATTTTATTTAATATTAACATAAATTTAGTTATAATATTGTAGCTAATGGATACTATATTTGACAATGTAGATGCAAGCAAAAAATATTTATAAATAATTTTTGCTTAAGGTAAACAGCGTGTAATAAGAGTGAGAAGGAAAGAGAGGTTAAGTTGTGTTATAGCATGTATAACAGAGCTCTTATGCCCCTGTTTTGTTAATAGGTATTTGCTGGGGAAAAACATGTGATACCAAATTGTACTATGACTAAGTACTCTTAATATTTAGATGTTAAAAAATTAGAAACCAATTAAAAAAATTTTACAGATATAATGTTGCTACTTTCCACTTCTTTTGAGTTTGCAGGAAATCCTTTGGTGATCTTTCAATATTTTTATTGGTGAAAATATGGATATTAATTCAAAGAGTAAAAGAAGTCAAGTATGGTGGTGTGCATCTATTCAGGAGGCTGAAGCAGGAGGGATTTACTCAGAAATCTGAGGCAAGAGGATCTCCTTAGCCCAGGAGTTCAAGAACATTCTGGGCATCATAGAAAGATCCTTCTTAAAAAATGAATCAAAGAGACAAAGACAAATGATGCCAAGATAAAAGCTCAAGAAGGAAATTAGAAATATGTAAAAATCTACACCCTAAATTCAAATGTGAATATGTGTGTGCTGAGATTGAGTATGGAGTAGTGATAAGAACAGAAAGATGAAGGGAAGGGAAAATAGAGAGCTTTGGTGATTCAGCAGTAATAATTAAGTGGAGGGCTTTCATGCATCTCCAACATATTTGTGTAGTTGTCATTGTTACACTGTGTTTCCTGAGCTTTAATTAAACTTCACAGTACACATAAACATATTTGATAGGCACCTTAAGTTGTAGAAAAGTGCAAACTCAAAGAGTCAATTGCAAATTGGTGTTTAAGCTTATCAGATGTCTTTCCACCTGTCTTGTCAATTTCTTTCTTCAGTGTTTCATAATTTTCATTGTAGGTGTCTTACACTTCCTTAGTTTTTTTTAACAAGAAATTACTCTCTCTCTCTCTCTCTCTCTCTCTCTCTCTCTCTCTCTCTCTCTTTCTCTCTGTGTATGTGTGTGTGTGTGTGTGTGTGTGTGTGTGAGAGAGAGAGAGAGAGAGAGAGAGAGAGAGAGAGAGAGAAAGTGTGTGTGTGTGTAGTGAATGGGCTTTCTTCCATGATTTTTCTCAACAATCTAACTATTGTGTATAATAAAGCTACTCATTTTTGTATGTTGATTGGGTATCCTACTATTTTATTGAATTCATATATTAGTTTCAATAGTCATTTGGAAAAGTCTTCAGTTTCTTCTGTGTATAGAATCACATCATCTGAAAATAGGAATAATTTGCCCTCCTAGTAGAAAGACCCCCCATGTTCATGAATTTGGAAGAATTAATATTGTTAAAAAGTTTGTACCACTCAAAATGCTCTGCAGGTTTAATATAAACCTCATAAAAATACCAATGTTATTCTTCAGATAACTAGATGAGAAAAATAATCCTAAAATTCATATGGAAACAGAAAATAGCAAAAGCAAACTGAAGTAAGAAAAGCAAAGTTTGAGATATCATAATATCTGATTTCAAGACATACTACAAAGTCATAGTAACAAAAACAGCATAATATTGAAGTAAAAATAGACACATAGAGCAATGGAACACAACAGAGAACCTAGAAATAAATCCATACATCTAGAGCCAACTGACTCTCAACAAAGGTACAAAAAACATACACTGGAGAAAGGAGAGCCTGTTTAACAAATGATCCTGGGAAAGCAGAATACTCACATACAGAAGACTAACCTTGACCCCACATATCCCATTCTGTACAAACTTCAATTCAAAGTAGATAGATGTAAGACCAGAAACTCTGAAACTACAAGAGGAAAAACCAGGGGAAACACTGCAAGATATTGGTACAGAGAATGATTTTCTGAATAGGAGACTAAAACCACAAGCAACAAAAGCAAAGAGTGAGAAATGGGATTATTTGAATTAAAAATCTTCTGCACAGCAAAGGAAACAGTCAACAGAATAAAGGTACAGCTTTCAGAATGGAAGAAAATATTTGCCACCTATTCATCTAACAGAGGGTTAATATTGAGAATACACAAAGAACTAAAAAAGAAAGCTGTAATAACAACAAAAAAGTAATACAACTTAAATAATTGGGCAAGTGATCTGAGTAGATAGGTCTCAAAAGTAGAAATACTATACAGCACAGTGATACACATCTGTAAATCCCAGCTATTTGAGAAGCTGAGATAGGGGCACAACAAGTTCAAGAGTAGCTTGGGCATCTTAGTAAAACATTATCTCAAAATAAAATATAAAAAGGGTTGGGGATGTTACTCAGTGGTAGAATGCTCCTGGGTTCAATATCCAGTACTAAAATAATACTAATAATAGTAATAAATTACAAATTGTGAATCAATTAATAAACATAGGAAAAAAATTGTTTAATATCATTAGCCAGCATGGAAATGCAAATCAAAACTACAATGAGATTCCATCTAACCCAGGTTAGAATGGCTATTACCCTCCCCCTACCAAAAAAGGGAAGAATAAGAAGAACAATAATTACTGGTGAGAATATGGAGAAAATGGAACCATTGTAGAATCTTTGTGGGAACATTAGTGCAGCTATTATGGAAGACATTATAAATTTTACCCTAAAAATAGACCTGCCATAATTATCCCTCTCCTGAGTACAGAAGGAAGTTTGCATACAAAGATAGATTCATGCCCATGTTTATTTTGACACTATTCAGAACAATATCTTATAAGATATGGAATATGCCTAGGCATCTATCAACAATTGAATGATTAAGGAAAATATGGTATACATACCCAATGGATTATTATTTAACCATAAAGGCAAATGAAATCCTGTCATTTACAGCAAAATAAATAGAACTGGAGTATACTATGTTCATTAAACCAAATCAGACGTGGAAAGGCAAGTATTAAATATACTGTCATGTGGGAACTGAAAAAAAAGTCAAACAGAAAATAGAAGATTATTACTTGGGACTGTCACAGGTGCCAGGGTATGGATGGATGTTATAAATGCATGCAGTATGCAGGTACAGAAATTTCACAGTGAATTCCATTAATTTGTACATGCATTTTTTTTAATAGCTATAGATCTGCTTTGGGACAGAGAGAATAGACATATAACTAACATATGATGAAAGGGAATTAGTCATTCTGGAAGTTGGTTTTGTGGTTCTTAAGCTGCTAAACTGGGATGTGAGCCCAGTAGAGAGAAATGGCTATTTTAGCAACAACTTCTAAAACATCCCCCTTAAATTCACAAGCCTAGTGTAAATCCATAATACACCTTTTTGACTGTATAAATTTATTTATTAAAGTTAACCTTGGGTTTTTTATTTTACCTGATTATAACTGAATGAAAATGTTGAAGAAGCAGGTATTCAGTTAAATTTAAAGCAGAAAATCTAGCTCCTGGAAGGGAAATAAGAATTATCTAGGTTACAAGTGAGATTAATTAACTATGTTAATGATAATATGGTTTCTAATTTCAAAGTAAGATGTATTATAATTTTACATCTATTACTGTTAATAAAATAAAGTGGATTATTTGTGTAGAATCCACTATCTTAATTATGAAAAGGATAAAAAGAAAAGAGATGGCTATATGCATTTATTTGACTCTTTCCCTCTCTCCTTCCTACTTCTCCCAGAATGCCGCTGAACTCATGGAAGATACTTGCCTGACAACAGTAGGCTGGTGTAAACAGTGACACAGGGTAGCAGAGAAGTTGTTTGGATGTTACTCTTCAGATTCTGGAGAGCAATAAAATACTAGAATATCAAAATAATAATGATCCGTGTATCTTTGTCTTATATAGTCATATTTAAAATGATATTCAAGCTTTTTGTGAGTTTTCTGCTCTTCAAAATGAGTGAGATAGACTTTAAATTATCACCTCAACTTTAGTGTGATACACATGTATTTATTGAAAATAAGTGCTCTGATCTCTCCAGAACTGCCTTAGCAAAAGAGGGAGAGGAGAGTTCTATTTTAAAAGGTTCTATGTGCCCAAAGAGTTGGCAACCCCTAGTATTAGTTGAGTTCTCTTTTTCCAATGTGAGCATCTTAAAATAGGAGAGTGAGACAGGAGAACCTAAGTAAACTTTTAGAGATGTAGATTAAGCCTTTATTTAATGAATTAAATGTACTAAGTTGAATAAAAATCTCTTCAACTTAATATCCTCAACTTATTATCCTTCAACATAGTATCCTCATTTCCTACTGAATTATGTGGGACACACCACTTTTTTAAAAAGAATATGTGTTTTTACCACCCAGCTACTACTACTATTTATTCCCATAAAATAAGCATTTTAAAACTGATCCCAACATATATATTTGTGGCTGCCACAAACTTTCATTGCGGCTTAAAAGGTGGGATAATATTTCCTTGAAAATTGAACCAATTTGTGTTAATCTTTCCCTCTTTTTTAACTGAACCTATCAGGATACTTTTGCACACCAAGCTGTCATTGCTTAAGGGCATCTCAGGTTGATGTACTTTTTCCATAAATCATTTACTGTTCAAAATGAAATGATTAGATATTGCCCCATAGTATGAGACACTGCATGATGTCTCAAAGAGAAATAAAGTGTCTCTTTCCTCAAGGATATTTCAGAGAGTGACCCCATTGTGTTTATATTTACTTATTAGAATTAGTTATGTTATTTTAGAAATGAGACCAAGAAATCAAACAAAAGAGACTCAAAGAAAAGAATTAAAGCTCCAAGAAATAAAATGTGTGTGGCACAAAGTCTTTAGGGACATGGTGCACTCTGGAAACCACCCTGGTATCTTCCAAATTCATCTCTTGGTGAACTTTTGCTTATGGACATGACTGGACTCACATAAGTGTACTGATGGATTGTGGTGGTGGTGCCGGGGATTGAACCCTGGGCCTCACACATGCTAGGCAAGTGCTCTACCATTGAGCTACTCTCCTAGCCCACCTGCACCCCCACCAGACCCTCCTTTTAAAATTTGATTTTGAGATAGAATCTTGCTAAGTTGACCAAACTGGCCTTAAACTTGTGATCCTCCTGCTTTAGTCTCTTAAGTGGCTGAGACTACAGGCATGCATGTCAGTGCGCAGCTCGAATAAATAGTTGACAAGATCAAACATTGTATCATAAAACCAAATTGTGTTGTTCTTATTTTTTTTTGCCCAGTTAGCAAACTTCTGATAATTTGACTTCCCATGTAATTTGCTTCTGAAAAGAAAATATAATGATATCTTAAAACAAAAAGATAGCATCCTACAGTGAGTCAGTTGTGGATCAAGTAGATCCCATGTTTGCCTCCACGACTTCCCTGTCTCTGTTTTTTCTCAGGTTGAGAAGTTTTCCTTTTCCTGGTTTATTCTGTCTTCAGAAGTTAATACCTCCAGTGAAATTACAGCCCAGGTTGGCCAAATAGAGAGTCATTTGACCTCCTTTCAGATGACTTTATATGACTTCTGTCATATAGACAATGGCTTGGGAGCTTTGATCACCAAGGGCAGTTTTCTTTCCCACTTTCACTGAGTTGGCAAATCCTAACAATTTAATAGAACATATAAAATTGAGCTATATACAGACAAGGAAGTCAACTCTATTGTCTTGTAGATTTTCCTAGTAATGGGGAAGCATCAATCATCTTCTATCAATATGTATGAATTAGATATAACTTGGGGATAAGACACAAATTTATAGAGTTATTTGGATAGAGTATAACACATAGTCTCAAATAGTAGCACTAATTTTTTTTCAGGAAATATTAATTGAATACTTTCCTATGTGTCAGATGCTATGCTGTGTGGTGACTATATAAAAAGTAGAAACAAAGCTGCTAACCATCTAAGGCATAGTTCTTAGTAGTTCTTAACTATCATTTTGATGCCCACGGGACTTTTGGCAATGCTTGGTTTGTGTTGAGTGTCACACCTGATGGGTGTGTACTGACCTCTTTTACCATTTAGTGAAATTCAGGAATATTACCAAATATTGTATAATGCACATTGTATAATTTACTCTGCTCACTAGGGCCAATGTTTGACCTAGATGTTAGGACAAATGCCAATAAATTTTAGCATGGAGAGTAAAGTCTCCAATAGAAACATACATGAAGTAATAAGGAAATAGCCTCAGTGGAAAGTTTGTTTTTATCCAGTTGGTACTTATTTTATATCGTGTATTTAATTTACTGGTTGAGGAAATAGTGAAGCCAAAGGAAGTACTTTCCAGAGTCATATAGATGTCACATTATCACATTAATTAATCCACTTTCTGTACAATGGTTCCTTTCAGTCATTATTGTACAGATTCCAAATTCATAACAAGAAACAATTTAACTGCAACATGAAGAATATGAAATTAAATTAGAAGTTCAATGGACTTTTATTGACTCTTGGGAATTGTCAAAAATAAAGGTCAAGTGCAGGTCACTTCTCTGTATCTCAATAGTTTATTGTACTAGCAAGTATTTAATTTAATAACAATTAGCTTATTGTGATAATAAAGTTTTCTACTTCTGGGATATTAACAAATAATAAAATTAATACAAATATTTGTATTAAAGAATAAAAATAGAACATAAAATTTTAATCTAAATTTCTACATGCCAAAATAATAGATTTTTTTTACTGACTTTGTATGTCCCTTTGTTTTTCAGAATTATGATTCTGGCAGTTTGGGCTAGTGCATCTAATAAGCACAAATAAACAAAAATGAATCATACATAAAAACTCCCACTTTTATTGATTAGTTCTTATGAAAAGCCATTCCCATTCTCCTCTATTTCTTTATAACTTTTGTCATTGGGGAAAAAAATTAAGTGTCATTTAAGCTAATTCATTGAGCAAATGCTTAGTTTGCTAGATACTAGGAATACAAATTAGAGCAAGATGTGATCATTATGCTTTACATAAGTAGAGTTACAAAGGATTGTAACAAAGGCACCCATGAAACCACAATGCATTTCAGAATTTCTAAAACTCTCTTTATGTTTGATAACCCAACTTTTTGTTTCCATACTTCTGTTTATATTCATTAGACTTTGTGGCTCTGCTACTGGGAGTTAGAGAACTGTGCCATCAATCACCTTGGAGGATATAAGAAATTTTCACAGATTAGGAAGGAACTGAGATAGTCAAGGGCAATTTTGTTGCATGAACATCTCATGTCTAATAAGTAACCCCTGCGCCTTCTCTGCTTTGTTGGGGGAATAGCAGGAAACAAAAGTCTGGATTTAATCTAGAATTTGAAGTATTTTACAGGATATATTGAGAAATTGGTGGTTTATTCCATATACATTTTTAAGTCCCTAAAATTTTAAGGCAGTGAGAACGATATGATCATATTGTTTTAAAATGATGATTCTGACAGCAGTTCAGATGCTGGATTAGATTGAAGGAAAACTAGATTGACAGAGATAAATGAAGAAGATGTCAAAGTAGTTCACAGCCAAAGATATAAAATAAACCAGAAGTTGCTAAAACCCAGAAGGAGATGTATTCATATAACATTGTCACCACAATTGAACTGACTGATGCCCAGTGAGATGTCAGAAGTAAGTAAGCAACAGAACTTGAGGATGATGCAGTGACTTTAGCCTGTGTGACATAGAAGATACAGAGAAGACTAAAGAACTGTCCTGAGAGTAAAGAAGACGTTCAGTTGCCTGTACAGGGAGCCTTCAGAAAGACTGATCTGGTCTCAGGAGAGAGATTATAGGGGAAAATCAGGTTTGAGAATCATTAGCAACAACAGGAGGTGGTTCTGATTAGGAGAAAGGATGAGTTGACACATAGAGTGAAAAGCAAGAACAGATGACAGAAGTTTAAAGGGAGGGTTTGGGAAAAGAAGCCAAGACTCTGAAATTAAATTTAACTGATTGAAAAAATGCAGAATGCTTCCAGGACAGGGTTGTCACAATTGTCAAGATTGAAATTGAAGAAGGCTGATTGCTGCACAACAGTGTCAGATTTTGCAGAATGTCTAAGAAGGTAGATTGGGAGAGAGATCTATAGATCTGGCAACTGGGAAGCTATTAATATTATTGGCTATAAATTTTTCCATAGCATATCTACATAGACACTCATTTTAAGGATCAGAGTAAGTGTTGGAAGGTTGCTACTTATTTAGACTATTTCTGATGAAGGTTCTTTCTCAAACATATGCAGGAATGCTTTTCTTCTATAACCTTGTTGTTGTAGTTTCATCTTAGTGTTTTTTTCTTCCAAAGGTATATTAATTAAAACCCACATAAAAATAGAAGGGATGGTGGAAATTATCTTTAGAGATGATGATATTTGCTAACTGAATTTAGAGAGGAAGAAATTAGAATAAAAGAAGTTAAGTGTCTTGCCCAATATGTGCACATAGTCAGTTGCAAAATCAGATCTGGGATTGGTCTGTCAATGCCTAGTCTTGTACGTTATCCATTACTCCATGAATAGAAAGATAGAGGTCATTTCTATGCAGAGAAAAACAAATGAGCTGTGTCATTGCAGAAATGTTCTGCATGGTTTGCTGCCATCTGTCTTGAAGCTCAATCTGTACTCCCAGGAATTGAGACTGCTGAGCTGCATTTAGACAGACCATGTGGACAAAGCATGCAAAATCTTTCATTTGAAGGATTTGGTTTTCTCCATACGTGGAAAATGGGAGATATAAAATATTTATAAGACTCTAGATATATGGAATTTTTGAGATCTGACTCCAACATCCTGTTTTGTAAGATTCTGAACCTATATTTTCTTGTTAGACTGCTATATATTATGCATACTAACATGCCATTGGAGTTCAATACTAAATATTGATTTTAGAGGGAGAAAATTGTAAAACAGGACTCTGGGAAGGAAGTCAGTAGCCTGGATTCTGACCTGAACTGATACTTATGTGCCTTTGGGCACTTCACACTTTCAAGGCCTCAATTTCCTTATTGCACTAAATCATTGTGAAACTGGAGGTCTTTAAAAGCCCCCTGAAGACTTCTTTTGTTAGTCCCACATGGATTTTGGAATTTTAATATTTTTAACTAGAAATGCTTCCCCTAGATCACCTGAAGTCCTCTTGTTGTGTTCCTGTTGTGGCATTTGTATGCATTTGGGTTTGTGATCCCTCATGTCTAATTCCCTTTCAGCTTTGTTATTCAGTAATTCTCTAAAAGAAGATTCAGAGTTGGTTCTGTGAGACCAGATTTTCAAAGTATTGATTTACTGGGTTGAAAGTATAAATGGAAAGACATTAAAACTATGCCTAACACAACAACAATAACAGCAACAACTAATAACAAACATAAACCCAGAATTATTTTCTAGGCTTATTATTTGTTATTCATAATGACACGGTGGAAAACTCATGACAAATGAATTCAAGACTATAAATAAAAAATCCTTTAGGTTAAGGGAAATTACTTTCAATATTTTCTGCAAAGTTTAGAGGAAAAGGAAAAGATATATACCAAGAAATCTGTGTAATCCATGGTAATTAACCCTTTTATTCCCTGAAAAGTCACTTGTTAGCTTGTTAGGCTAAGACATGCTTACCATTTTAAGGAATCAATTCTATATTTTCTTTCAATGGACTTTCTCCAATTAATTTCAAAGAGATCATAAGATTTAAAAAAAAAAAAAATATATATATATATATATATATATATATATATATATATATATATAATATTGATTCTTTTTGTCCTATAGACCTTTCTTGGAAATGTGAATCCCATATAAAACATCATAATATTCTTGCTAAAAATAATTTGCGTGAATTTACTGAAGTGTACAGTTGACAGCAAGTCTTTTAGGGTGATAAAATGGTTGTCATCTTAATCAGATGGCATAAAACAGTTCTCCAGAGTCCAACTGAACTACTTCACCAAAAAATATTGCTGAACTTTTAATAGTATCTGAAAACAAAATAATCAAGCATTTATTTGTTAGAAGCTTAATATAAATTTCTTTGTTTTATTTTATCTGGGCATTTTTATTGAATTTTACTTGATTTGATTTTCTGACTCCTGTCTGAGAATGGCATTTTACTTGTAAGTTTCACTCACATTGACATTTTGATGGTTTAACACATTAATGAAATTCCTAGAAGATAGGCTATGTTCTTTGAAAAATAAAATATTGACAAAGTACACTAAGGAGACATTTTAAAGTGCGTTTGATTTCCTTTGCAGCTTGATAACATATTTGCTGATGTTCAGTAGCTCCCAAAGCCATACTTTTCACTATATGTCCAGATGAAATTTGACAATGTTGCAGTACATCTTTCTGTATCTAGATTTATGTATGCAAATTGAGTTTCTTGGCAGTCTATGAAAACCACAAACCTCTCATCTCCCAGCTTAGCAATGTAAGACCAAAAAAAAAAAAAAATCTGAAAGGATGCAGGAATCTTCTCTACAGACACTGAAGCTTCTATACTACACAGAATCTAATTTGATTCACAAATTATTTTATTTTTTAAAGTGCATGCATATAAGCATTTTCATAGCCCTGTATTCCAAGAATTATTCTAAATCACACAAACACACAATATATATTCTATCTATATGTAAATACAGATACAAATATAAAAATGTGTACAGATGGATATAGATATCTTAATTTTATTTCATTTTCATTTTTCTGAATAGCATCATTATGACATAAGGACTACTATTAGCTTTGTTTCACAGATGAGTAATTTGAGGAACACAGAAGCTAAGTAATTGCCCGAGATCACACAGTTAGCAAAATAAGCCAGAGTCAAGTCTGAATAAGACTGATGTGATTCTACAATCTGTATACTGGGTAAAAATGGGAGTTCATAACCCACTTGAATCAAAGTGTGAAATATGATATATCAAGAACTATGTAATGTTTTGAACAACCAACAATAAACATAAAAATAAAAAAAAGACAATGTGTCTCCAGGTTCTCTGAACCTTATCAATAACCTGTGCTATTCATTCTCCATTTAAATAGACTAAACATGATACCACAATGTAGTTCCCAAACATTATATTTATTAAAAGTTCTTACTCAAAGTAAAAATCATACAATGTACTGTTTTTCTCTATGAAAAGTATACATATACCTTACCCCTTTCCACTAGTTAAAAAAGAAAAAAATAAGTCACTCTGATATATATATATATATACACACACACACACACACACACACACACACACACATGTGTGTGTGTATAAAATTTAGAAGATACAAGGGTAGATTAATAAAAATTTTATCAGATTAAAAAAACCTATAAATAACAGGTGATATTAGCCTTCCCATGGGAGTTCTTGTCCTTCTACCCACTGACCCTGTTCTGGGTCATGCACTTAAATGGTAGAGCTGCTGTGAAAGTTCTCCTTTATAGCTTTTCTTATGTTAGTTGTGCTAAATCCAGAGGTCAGTATGGAAGCATCCTGCATGAGTGATTAAGAAAGTATGAGTTCCGTGGCTGGGGATGTGGCTCAAGTGGTAGCGCGCTCTCCTAGCATGCGTGAGGCACTGGGTTAGTTTTTCAGCACCACAAAAAAATAAAAAAAATAAAATAAAGATATTGTGTCCACCTAAAACTAAAAAATTAATTTTAAAAAACGAAAGTATGAGTTTCTTTAGAAGGTCTGATTCTAAACTTAAAATTCTTTCTAAATATACCTGGATTATAATAAGCAAATACTATGCCACCTGACCTCTTATCCAGAAAAACAGAAATCTAAAGTTCTGTTATCTCATGCTTAAGAGAGTCATGGGCATTGTATCAGGCAACAGCATGAAAATTACAAATGGGCAGAATGCAGTGGTCCTGGAGGTGTTTCTTTTGCTTTATAGAAGATCCGTATCTTGAATTTTTTATGGGGATATTGTGTTCTGCAGCAGGCAATTAAGGGCACTGAGCCAGACTGGGATCATATAAAAGTCCCAGAGAATCTCTTTCCCATACCCACTATTTACAGAATCAGGGCCAAAGTTTCAATTGTTGTTGCGTGGCTGTTGCAATCACTATTGCTATTAGGGTGGCACTTTTCAGAACAGTTAACATCAGTGCTATGCTGAGGGAAGCATAGTCAGATAATGGCTTTCTCCTTGCTTTATTGATTCTCCATTTACAAATACACATTTTTCCTCATATTCTTACAGTATAGATCCACTTCTGGATGCCAAAAATCTATCATGCCAGGTTATACACTGGTGAAGTACTCTTTTCAGCTCCTGGAAAACAAAGATGAATAAGAAAACACCCTTGCTGCAGAGGAGTTTACGACCTTAATGGCAAAGGATGCTTAAAAAATAAAGCAAATGCCATTTATAAATAAGTCTATATTTTATTACATCTATCTCCATAATTAAACACTGAAATGTTAGAAAATAGGGCCAGTGTCTGATCACCTATTTCTAGTGTACATACAAAGAAATCTCTCTAAAAGGAAGTCAAGGAATAATTAAGATCTTATATGTAGTAAAATGTAGAGTAAATTAGTTTTTAAACTTTGAGTAAATTCTTATCCATAAATTAGATATCATGTGACTTTACAAAGTCATTGCAGTTTTCTAAACTTTAAGGAACATAATAAGAGGTTGATGAATGGTTTTAAGAGGGAGAATGAAATTAATCCTTTAAGAGGACTAAGATTTTGTGATTGTGTAATATTTATTAATATATGTACTGCTATTCAAAGTCTAAACACCATAAAACATCTTTTCTTCAAAAATTAGCATTTTAAGATGGAATTATGGCACACATACAGGCAATGTGGAGCCAGAAGAATGAATTAGAAAATATGAGCATGTCAGTATTGAAACAATTCCTATGGAGGACATTCACATACAATTGACTCTTAACTATTAAAAATTGTGATTTATAGAGCCCTGTTTCATTCTCCCCATCTTGCTTCTGGTTTTTGCTGATTGCTGGGTTCACATTTCTTGCAACTTGAACAGGAAAAAAGGAAGCTAAAGAAGACAAAACTCAAAAGAATCAATTCCATAATTTTTTTTTAAAGAGAGAGTGAGAGAGGAGAGAGAGAGAGAGAGAATTTTTAATATTTATTTTTTAGTTCTCGGCGGACACAACATCTTTGTTGGTATGTGGTGCTGAGGATCGAACCCGGGCCGCACGCATGCCAGGCGAGCGCGCTACCGCTTGAGCCACATCCCCAGCCCCTCAATTCCATAATTTTCACCAACTCAGTTATAAAGAGAAGTAGTGATGAAAGATGCTAAAATAATGGTTTAAATAAAAATTTAAATAAATACTTAAATTCATGAATTAGTATACCAGTTCAATTAGCTTTAAATCTATATTAGCATTTTGTCCAGACATTAATCTCTAGATTGAAAGTGTCCTGCTCTGTGGATTGCTTCATTCTTTGATATCAGATATGGCTTTTCAGTGTTGCCTTCAGAAGTTAAGGGAAAAAAAAACTTAATTATTTAGAAAGCAAAAAAAAAAAAAAAGCTTCTATAGGATATAAAAGATAAATTAATGATTTTTTTCTGGACTTATAGCCAAATGACAGATAAATCAAATGTGTTGTTTGAGCATTTTTAAGAAATTGTAAGAAAAATATCCAAAGGGTCATTCTTTTTTTGTACCTATGCTAAAGATGAAAAAGCCTTCTGAATAAGTGGCAATAAGATAGATATATAAATTAATATGTGGCCAATAATCTCAACTACTGGAAAGAGTGATTTCCTATAGATTATCTTAATCCTCATTTTATTTATTTACTATAGATCAAATATACATTGTTATTTTTTTCAAACAGGGTTTGATTTATTTGATAATTTTCCATGTAATATAAACATTATAATATGCATTTAGCAACCTAATTAACTATCGTAAACTATAACATACAATAATTTATATATAACTTAAGTTGCATTTCCATATATCAAAAATCACTACAGAGGCACTGCTAGTGGGTGCCTAGACCCAGCTTGTCTGAGAAGGGAGTAAGGCTGGGCCCAACAGTTCAAGAACAGCTTCAGCATCTCAAGAGAAACAAAAAGCAACAACAGTAATGGAAACAGGGAAGAAAGAAAAAAAGAAAGAAAACAAATCTGTCACACAAAATTGTTACAGAGAACACCAAAAATTCAAACTATAGTATTAGAGCAAGATGCATAATATTTGTTAAAACTTTAAGTTTGCATGTCAGGGATGTTGCTCAGGAGTTAAGTAGGTACTTATTTTTTGCAAGGTCCTGGGTTTGATTTACAGCATCACAAAAACAAAAACAGAACAATGACAAAACAAAACGCTGAGTTTAGAATGTAAATGTTTGAAAAGAAAGTGTGTGTCAAATGTATATGCTTTCATGCTTTCTAAAAATATCACTAATGTTTAAGCTCCTGTTTTATAATTTTCATATGCTTTGTATAATTTTCATATGTATTACTCAGGTTTTAATTACAAGTATAATTTACAACATACACTGGCATATGCCTAAACCAAACTATTTTAAATTATAGTAAAACAATGACTCATGTAATCTTAGTCACTTGTACAGGGTAAAATTACATTTAATTTCAAGGATGAGAAAGAAATGAGTTATATTTGGATATTAATGATTTATATATGGAATAAATTGTCACTGTACATTAATTTTTTTACTATTTTTAAAAGTAATAAGCTTTAATAAGTTAAAAACATAACAAATATGTAATTTTATATCCAAATACAAATTATAATATATAATTTATCAAGTATATAAAAATATGTAAGCATACACACACACACACACACACACACACACACACACATATGCATTCAAACATTTTGGTTTTTTTGCTAGGACATTATTGTCCAATAGAGTGAAACAACATACAGTAGTACCTAGATGAGTATATTTAGATATGTACTCATTAACAAAATGTAGATTTTATAAATTGATTAATTTTATTATTACTTCTTATGATAATGAAATAAATGCTTATTAAATGCTTGCTTATTTAGAAACATACTTTGTTAGTCTTAAAAGTTTAGCTCAGTGTGAATCTTTGAAATATTTTTAATATTGAACTATTTTTAAAGGAAATTGTATCTGCTTTTAAAAGCCATACAACTTAAAATTCAGAAATGGATAAAGAAGATAAAATCCCATACCTTCATACCATTTGAACATAGTTTAAAAAATTATAGTGTGATATTCAACAAATGGTAATGTGAGGACTGACAAGAGGCCTGAAGAATTGGAGAAAAGTTCAAGATGACTTTGCAGAGCCTTCAGCAGGGGAGAGGGGAGTCTGGGTAAAGCTCCTGAGATCTGTATTAGATGTCACATGGACAGTGATGTAATACCATGAGATGTCCCCCAGAAAACCTTTGTGGAAAATGCAACTGCCACTCAGATATTTGGATTTACGTGGTTGGTGGTGAATCCTAGGCAGGAATGTTATTTAAAGGCTCACAGGTACTTTCAATATGCAGTCAGGATTAAGAATAATTATTAGTGGTTCTCAAATTTTGTAGGTTACAGGACCCTATTCTAGAGCTTTCTGGTGCATAGCAGAACATGTGATCAAAAATATTAGTAGAGGGCTGGGGATGTGGCTCAAGCGGTAGCGCGCTCGCCTGGCATGCGTGCGGCCCAGGTTCGATCCTCAGCACCATATACCAACAAAGATGTTGTGTCCGCTGAGAACTAAAAAATAAATATTAAAAATTCTCTCTGTCTCCCCTCTCTCTCCTCTCTCACTCTCTCTTTAAAAAAAAAATATATTAGTAGAATAAATAAATAATCAAAATAAATTCTAAAGTGAATATTTTTTGAAATATAACACACAGATTACTGAATATAAAACATACCTGACACAAATGTATGCTTACCTAGGTCTGATCAGTGTTCAGAATACCTAATGTATTTCATTTTTCTATAGGGAAGAATAAAATGATGAATTGGTAGACTATGAGAAGAATTAAACTGAATTACAGTTATGTGCTGTGTAAACACATATGATAAAAAGGAAATGGGAAACATTATATTATATATTAGAAAAGACATCTATTAATTTATTGAGAAAAATTTGGTAAGTACCAGAAAGATTATGATGAAGTGACAGTATGGTTGTGACCATATTAAAATACAAGTACAGAAATTAATAAGTACAGATTTTTTTCTTCTTAAATTGATTTAAAATTTTGGAACTTTTTAATATGCTCAGTATAGAGGTTATAACAAAATTATGAGGGAAAGGCTTCTACCCTGGATAAGATAAGGGCTATCCTGCTAACCATGCTCCTTGCATGAGCTCATTATTCAATGGTTGCTTAAGGCATTGTTAGGCTGAATCTAATTTATGGAGAGAAGGAACATAAGACTGAATAAGCACCTATTTTTGTTTGTTTGAAAAATAGGTAAATTCTTCAGTTTTGGTTGAAAGATTTTTGAAGGAAAACCTTTTTTTATTATCTATAACACAATAATTGATGAATTCTCACAGTTTTTATTATTATTTTTTTTTGCTTGAATTCTGCATTCTGGGTAAAGGACTATATGCCTTTAAGTAGCTTATCAAAATTTTATGATGAAAGAGTCTTATTTAAATTTAAAATACTACTGGAATGATTATTTCCCTTTTCATTCAGAGTAACAGGAAATTGGGAAATTAAACTTTAGATAATTTACAATATAAAAAATTGAATATCTCTACAAAAATGAAACTGTATTAAACTTTATTAAGTTGAACTCTATTTATCTGTACTTGCCAATGTTAATTGATAGCAAGATTAATTTGCACATAGTTTGAGTGACTCTACTAATTGAAATTAATTAAATGCAGATATCTCATTCTTCATTGTAAATACTCCCATGATTTATGTGAGTGTTCTGAAATAAAGACCTGTGGATGGATAAGTAATAGAGAAAAACATGGGCCCTTTATCTGTACCCAAAACAAGAATGGGATGTTTTTTAGAAGACTTGTGCATTTAGTAATGACCAAAAGAGAATGAAGCTTAAATCTTGTGGAAATAGGAGGCTGGATAATGAATAAATAATTTCCATTGTTTCACTAATATAGCATCTTAAAATTTACATTGCTAAAGAAGTAAACCAAAAATTATTAAAAATAATACAAATATGTTTATATTATATAATATAATTTAAATATAGGAAGGTATCCCAGAATCTAGAAGTAGTCACTACTAATTGTTATATTTTCTTCCCATCTCTATTTTTTTATAAACTTGAGTTAATCATGTTTAACATCTTAATATCTCACATCTTTAATAAGTATATTTTCCTCAAAAGATTATAATATATATTTTTTCTATATAATTACAAAGGTTGCATATATTCTATTAAAGGAAATATAATTACCTTAACTTTTTCTTTGTTTTTGATCATTGTTTTTCTTTTTTTTCCCCACAGTTTTTTATTGGTTAATTATTATTGTACATGTTGATGGAATATATTGTTATATATTTGTACATGCACACAATATAACAATATAATCAACCAATATCAGTCCCCAGCACTTCCCCCCTTGCTCATTTTTTTAAAAAAAAAATCAGTTTTATAGGAGGTGAAAAATATTTTCACACTTAAGTTTTTATGTGTACCTATTACTGCTCATAAGAGTATTAAGAGTTGTGTATTGCATATGTGGATGCTGACTCACAATAAGTGGGTTAGGGAAAAATAGAAGTTCTTTGGATTAGACAAAGGGGAATGTAGGGAAGGGAGGGGGATTGGGAGTAAGAAAGTAGAATGAATCAGACATTACTTTCCTCTATTCATATATGTTTGTATATGAATACATGACCAATGTAATACCACATCATGTACAACCAGAAGAATGAAAAGTTGCACTCCATATATGTATAATATGTCCAAATACAACCTATTATCATGTATTAAAAAATGTTTAAAAACCAAAAAATAGTTAATTATAGGAAGATTAAAATTTTGGTTTGAGACATCATATCTGTGATATTTATTTCACATTCAAATTGAAGTTTTCAGTTATGCTAATTTGAAGCTCATGAGAGAGGTCCAAGTAGAGATAAAAATATGGAAGTTATCCATAGATACTTAAAATTATGGATTGTTTCATCTTACAAAGAGAGTGGTTGTAAATATGAGCACTGGGGCCCATGGCCTCATTCGTTTCAACATAAAAGATTTGGGATGTGAAGAGGATACAGTAAAGGAGACTGATATGGACTGGTCAGAAAGTTTAAAACTAAGAATACCATGTCCTCTATACCTAGTTAAAAAAAAAGAAGAAGAAGAAGAAGAAGAATATATGGTGTGAGTTAATATTTCATGTCCTACTAGTGATCAAGTAAAATGAGGGCAGATCATTGATTACTGACTTGGAGAAATGGTGGTCACTGATGGCTTTGACAAGAACACTCCCATGCAGTTTTAAAAGGCAGAAGTCTGAATGAGCTCAGTGGATTGGATCTGAGGACAAACAGGAAGAGAGGGATCAGAAGCAATCAAGAGAGATCTTTCTAGACATTTTTGGAAAGCAGAAGCAGACAGATTAGTGGGACATTGGCAAGGTATGTTTGATCAAGTGAAAGATTTATTTCATGTTTTAATGTGCTGACCAGAATTATTGTGTAGAGAAGAAAAACCTTATTATAAGAAATCAAGAGAACAAACACTTGTTTTTAAGGAGGTAAGAGAAAATGGTTCCTAATGCATAACTGGAAGGATTTTCTTCAGATAGGAACATGCTGGCAGATGAGAGGAGTCAGAGTGTGTGAGTACAGAGAGAGAGGGATGGTGGATAGGAGGGTGATAGCCTTTGAAAACACTTTTTTTATATTTTAAGAACATAAACAGCTGAGAGTGAAGTTGGGAGGTACTGAAGTTTTGGAGAGATGGAAGAAGTGGAGTAGTTGAATATGAAAGTGACCTTTCCTTCCTTAACTTTGATTATTTTTCTAAAAAAAAAAAAAGGTACTAAGTACAACCCAAAGAATGTGTACATATTCAAATTGCAATAATCAACAGCCATCCAACCATCCATGTACTTCATTATAGTCATTTAGTTTCATTATCTCACCTGTTTGGTTTAATTAACTTTCCATGCCTTTGTTTAACTTTCTGGACTACTGGTAGCAAAAGGTTGTAGCTTGTTACAGGAGATGCTTATTTAGCATTTGCAAATAAACAACAAGACTCATCTACAACTGTAAGTGACTAATGCCAATTAGTCAAAGGTAATAGAACTATACAAAACTCTCTGTCACCTCTGTTTTTTTTTTTCCAGTTATTATATACTTGGTTGAACCTGTTTAGCATTCTCTGCTTCCTGCTAATTAATAAAGAATTCCTTTCAAAACAAATCTCAGGGTATATTTTAGGGAACAGAGGTCTTTGCTAATAATAATTACATGCAATGTTGTGTGTTTGTTCCAGGAGTTCCAAAGGGCTCAGATTGTACCTACTGATAAATAGGAGACAAATATCAATAACATACAAACCAAAACATTCTTATGAGTAACTGAAGCATCTTAAAAAAATCAACTGGCATCATGAATCTTGCATAGGAATATGCCAGTATGGTAGATATGAGCTAGATACCACTGTTTTAAAAGCATTTCACTAGCATTAGCTAATAGAATGGAACATAAATTTCCTAGGAATCTTAACTTTATATGGGTCACATTGTCAGTGTTAATTTTTCCATATTATTGTACTTTAAAAATATATGTAGTGGTTTCAAAATTCCCCTTTCACAAAAAAAAAAATGTGTTAGTGAAACATAGTATTTATTTATTTGTGCTTTTTGCAAAACTTTCTTCAGCACATCTACAGAAAGACATCAGTAATTTTAATTGGGACAAAACTTTTTTTGCTTTTCATTTTTCCTATTACCTTAACAATGATGAAGTGAGTTTGTGGGAAATGAAACAGAGGGAATATTGGTAGGTCATGTCAGTCCTTTATAAGACACTCCCAAGCAACTCCTTATTTCTCTGAAATGCAGAGGATGATCCAGAGTTTAGCTGAGAGAATTGGGAAGTCAATCTTTGTTATCATTAAAAAATGAAATATTTTGGTTTTCTAAACAGGAAACAGAAGAATAAAAAATGAGTTTTTGAATTTTTAACAGAGTCATTGTTTTGAAAGATTGAAACATGTCTGCAAAATTGATGAAAAATTGTTAATTTGATTTACAGGAAAAAATATAGGAAATACATATACATATGACATACAAAATTATGATATACAGCATCTCCATAGGGCTTATTATATGCTTAACACTGTTTTAAGTATTTAATTATATTTATAATACTTCTTAACACATTTAACTCTTACAGCAATAATTCAGCAAATTTTATTCCCTTCATTCAGATTATGAAACTGAGGCATGAGAAGATAAAGTAATTTCCCAGAAGTCATATAGCTATCAGCTGGCAGAGCTGCTATTTGAAGACAAATCTTAACCTTTATTTTGTCTTTTTACACAGAAGAGCAATTTTATACAAAATTGACTTGTTAAAGTGACATTTTGAGTTCTTGTTATTAGTTCTTCAGCATGTAAAAATTTTGCTTCTGACTAAATATTTTTAAGAAATCTTTCCCATCTTTGTATTTTTATATGTTTTACTTATTATATTTTAGTTAAGTATGCAAAGTCTCTAATCACTCATAAATGACAATATGTTTTTCAGGTAACAAGAGAAAAAAATGAGAGAGTTTAGAGAAATTTTGAACCCAAATTTCTTTCTCAAAAATTTAAAGGAGTAGATGCGCATGTGTCTATTGTATGAAGATTTTAGTCTTAAAAATAAAGAAAACAACAAGCAGCAGTTTCCCTGAATTAGAATTATGATGTTGTTCACCAACTCCTATTTCTTTGAGTTGACTTTTGAAGAAATCCTGGAAGATATGTTGTTTGTCATTTCCCCCCACTCTTTTCACAAATCATTATCAATGAGTAGATTCTTCGTGATGCAAAATATCTTCAAATTCAGTATACATTGTAGATTCTCCAGTTAAGCAGTCTGTTTATATATTTTATCTCAACATAAATTCTAAATATAGATTCAAGTCTGTCCGATGACAGGTTATATACATTTTTAAATTAAATTCGAATCTTTTCTACTTCCTTTGGGATTTTACTCTGACAGAGGAGAAAGAGGAAAATGAAAATGCTGTCTATACCCATCATTCTCAGAAGAAAGCTTCATTCTGAAGAATGAGTTGCCATAGTTTAAAGAGGAATGATTTAGAATTGGAAGATTAGAAACTGAAACCTGGGTCTCACCTCTGTACCAACTTAGGAAGTCACTCTTTTTTTAAAAAAATGTGTTGTTTCTAGATACATATGCCAGTAGAGTGTGTTTTTTATGTATTATACATACATAGAGTACAACCCATTCCAATTAGGATCCCATTCTGGTGGTTGTACATAATGTGGAGTTACACTGAGTATTCATTTGTGAAGAAAGAGAAGTTATATCCAGTTTATTCTACTGTCTTTCCTATTCTCATCCTCACTCCCTTCTGTTCATTTCCCTTTGTCTAATCCAATTAACTTCTATTTTCCTTTCCCTACCCTCCCTTGGTATGGGTTATCATCCACACCTCAGAGAACATTCATCCTTTGGTTTTGGGGGACTGGCTTATTTCACTTACATGATATTCTCCATTTCCATTCATTTACTGGCAAATGCCATAATTTCATTCTTCTTTATGGCTGAGTGATATTCCATTGGGTATATAGACCATACTTTCTTCATGCATTCTTCTGAGGAAGGACACCTAGATTGGTTCCACAGCTTGGCTATTGTGAATTGAGTTGCTATAAACAAAGATATGGATGCATTACTATAGTATGTTGATTTTAAGTCACTTACTCTTGATAAATAAAGATAAGAAATGCATACCACACTGATTGTATGTGAAACTTAAGTTAAAAGATATGTGACTGTTTTACCACAGTGTTTAGCATTCAACAAGCAATTACCAAATGTTAAATTGCCCTAAAATTAATTGAAGTCATAGGATACAATGTGGTAATAAAATAGCCTTGTGACTTTCTAAGTCTTAATTATATTTGCTCACATAAAGAAATAAACTAAATATATTAGCATGGGAATTAGAAAATACATGTCATTTGATGGGGTTGCAGCTAAATTTTTATCTTTTTTCTTTATTTTCCCACTTTGTATATAATAAAGATGTACTATTTATACCTTCTTATCTTTGAAACATTTTAATTGGTGCATAATAGCTATTCACAACAGCAGTCTGCATTGTGGCATATTCATACATGTACCTAAATGTTGGATCAATTTCACTCCCCAGCACCTCCTCTTCACCTTCCCTCTTCCCTCCCACTGGTCCTCTTCCTTTGCCCCAGCGGTTTCCTTTCTATTTTCATAAGATACTTTTTTTCTCTTTTTCTTTCCCTCTTTCATATATGAAAGCAAGCATATAACCTTTGACTAGATGAATTTGTCTTACTTAACATGAAGCTTTCTCTTTCCATCCATTTTTCTGCAAATGGCATAATTTTGGTTTTGTCTGTAAGTGAATAAAACTCATGCATGCATTTTTTTCATTCTCTATCCACAGACACCTAGGCTGTTTCCATAACTTGGCTATTGTAAATTGTGCTGCTATAAACCCAAGTATGCATGTATCACTATAGTATTCTGACTTTGATTCTTTGGGATAAATATTGAGGGATGGTATAACTGGGTAAGTGTTGTTCCATTACTAGTCTTTTGAAGAACTTTCACACTTACTGCCAGAGTGGCAAACAACTGATTTTTTACAAAGCTGTTAAGGATATACATTGGAGAAAGGAGTCTCTTCAATAAATGGTGCTGGAAAAATTGTATAGCCACATGGAGAAAAGCAACTGTTTTTCCTTCCCTCTTTGAAGTTACATAGTACTTTAATGTTTAGTCTTAGAGCTCTATCAGTTTACCAAATGTGTAAACTTTGGTAACTTTTAGGTAGATTTCTGATACAATAGACTGAATTTTGTGATACATTTCTATGTATAGAATCATATCTCTTTAGATAAAAAAAAACAAATTTTCTTCTATTAAATATTTAATTATATCTTGGTTGCTCATGGTTCCTGTTACTCAAGTATTAATTTATGGGATATGCTGATTCTCGTTTCTTTCATATTTTCCTTATCTCATGCATTGTTCAAGCTACTAGTTAAAGTCTCAGCAGTGACTATGCTTGCTTTCAATTTTATGTTCTGTTTTCCTTAGTTGAGAAATCTAAATCTTCTGCTTGTTTATTTTTTTATATATCCAGATGTTCTGTTTAGCAGTGCCTTTGGAAATCCTTAAGGACTTCATTTTTTTTTCTGTTCATGACATTCTATTTTTATTGGAATGGATTCTGTCTCTTGAAGCTTATTCTCCTTTGTTTACTAACTGTTTGGTGTGTGAATGTGTGTGTGTGTGTGTGTGTGTGTGTGTGTCTTTCTTTTTTCTAAAGTCAGATATGTAAGATTTTGAGATACACTAGACACATACACTCTCAAAGTGGGAAAGTAAAATCATGAAAAATGAAGTAGAATTGCTCCAAAACTATAAAACTTTTATGTCCATTAGAAGTAATTAATTTTAAAGGAGAAAATTGTACCTTGAATTTGTTCAAATAAATACAATTTAAAATGAAGTTTTACTTTACACCAACAGGTTGTAGTAGGGAAAGGGGGTCTGCTGATGAAAATGAGGATTGTAATAACCTCACTTATTTTTTTTCAAAGTACGGGTGTGGTTTGACAAGTGGGGGTGGAAGAAGATGAGGAGGACAGAGTTAAGAGAAAAAGAAGAAAACACACGTTTTATTTTATCTCTGAGGCTTTTCATATTCATTGCTCCTTAATACAAAAAGTACAACATTTAAAAAAATAGACAAACAAATAAAATAAAAAATGAAGTTACTTCATGCCTCCTGTTTTCTGTAAACCATGGGTGGGTGGTTACACTATTTAAAAGCCAGTGTGATCCAGCAATCCCACCTCTGGATGGATATACGTCCTAAAAGGCTGAACGAAGGTCCTGATAGAGATATTTGTGCATCTCTGTATACAGCATCATTATTCATAGTAGCCAAGATGTGGATGCAACCCAAATACCTTTCAAAAGAAGAACAGATAAACTAAATGTGAAACTGTGGCATTTTCTGGTAAATTGATGGAACTAGAGAACATCATACTAAGTGAAATAAGCCAGAAATGAAAACTCAAGGGTCAAACATTTTCTCTCATATATGAAATTGGACCAAAACAAGAAAAAAAAAAGGGTGAGGGATCTCAGGAAAATAAAAGGGAGATCAGTGGAGCAGAGGAAGGTGACTGAGTGAGAGGGAGAAGGATGGGAAAATGGAGAAACGGTAGAATCAAAATGACCAGATTATACCAGGTACCTATGTGAATATGCCACAATGAATTTATGTATACGTATAAAGCACTAATTAAAAACAATTAATATAAGAACAGAACATTATATATAGAATAAATATATATACCTACATATATTATAAATAGAAGAGCAGAAGGGGAACAGGAGGAAGGGAGAGGGGAGGGAAACAGGAAGTACTGTAGACTGAAAAGGAGCATATTATACTCCATTTATGATTATGTCAGAATGAACCCCAATATTATGTATAACTACAGTGCTCTACTAAAAACATAAAAATGAATATTATCCTACTGTAAAAAAAAATTATGGTATATACATATAATAACATATCATTCAGCATTTAAAAGGAAAGAAATCCTGTTATGTCCTACAATGTAGATGAACCTTCAGCACACTGTTGAGTGAAATATGCCAACCTCTATATGATGAACAGCAGGACTGGGGCTGTAGCTCAGTGGTAGCACATTTGAGGCACTGGGTTTGATTCTTAGCACTGCTTATAGATAAATAAGTAAAATAAAGGTATATCAAGAACTAAAAAAAATTTTAAATGACTAACACTAATCTGATTCCACTTACATGAATTACTTAAAGTAATCAAACTTATAGCAGCAAAAAATAGAATTGTGGTTGCCAGGGGCAGGTGTAAAAGGGGGAAATGAATTTCTTGAATGGGTATAGAGCTTCAGATTTACAACATGAAAATATTATGGAATATATTTTCATGTGAATATAACATTACTAATTGTACACTTAAAGATAGTTAATGTGGGGCTGTGGGTATAGCATAGTTTTTTTGAGTGCTTACTTGTCATGAACAAAACCCTAGATTCCATCCTGAGTACCAGAAAAAAAAAAGAAAAAAATGTTAATAATGTAAAAGTCAAATCATGTGTTCTTTTCCAAAATAAAAAATATCAGTATGGACCCTTCCTTCCTTCCTTCCATAGGATTACTGCACACTGCCTATATACATGTGTGAATGCATACATATATTAAATGCTCAATATGTATATATACATATATATGTCACATATACACATATGACATTTAATTTAAAATATGCATTTATATAGTATATCATGTATTTTATATGTAAATATCTATGTACATATTCGTAAACATATGTATGTACACACACACACAGTTGTTGTTTTCTCCCTGACAAGATATTACTTTTTTGTGCCGTGTGCTGTATTAATCCTTTACATGTCTCGTTATAACACGGCTTTTCATCCATGTCTATTTTTTAACAGTTTGTAATAATGATGTTGAGTATAACTTTATGTTTTAATAGCATAATATTTACTGTGCTCTGTTTGCCATTCTTATATTAATGGGTATGTTTATTGCAAAAGTGTTACAATGAACAATTCTGTACAAATTTTCTTGTGGATGGATTCCTGTGAGTGGAAATCTGGATCTGAGATATGACATAACATTTACATTTTTCTGCCACTTAAAAAATTAATACTGCCAAATTAGTCTCCATGGAGCTTGAGAATGTGCTTCTGGCAGAGCCTTGCCAGTTGTGGATTGTATCAATTTAAATGATTTATCTAAAAATTTTAAACTGTTGCTGACATCATTTTAATGTATTATTTTACCTTTCTTCGACTGTTAATGAGATGAAAATCTTTTCTTATGTTTAGTAGTTACATGTATTTTTATGAGTATTTCTTGCTTGTATCCTTATTCTACCTCTCTACTTTTATTTAGGTTATTGTTTTTCTCTACTGATTTCTAAGAGCCCTGTCTGTAACTTAGTTTAGAAAGAATCTCACTATGGAAATGCTTGTAATTTCAGGTAATCAAATAAATGTTACTACATTGTAATTAGAGTCCTATTTCCTTGTATTTTTTTTTGGGGGGGGGGGTACTGGGGATTGAACCCAGGGATGCTTAACCACTGAGCAATATTCCCAGCACCTCCTTTTTTATGTTTTATTTGAGACAGGGTCTTGCTAAAATGCTTAGGGCCTCACTAAATTGCTGAGGCTGGCTTTGAACTCATGATCCTCCTTCTTAGCCTCCCAAGTCACTGGGATTACAGGCATGCACCACCATACTTGGCCCTGTTTCCTGTGTTTTAACAAAGTTTGTGTCTTGTGAACAGGGAAGTTCCCTCAATAGCCATTAGTTTTCTCTCTTAGGTAGTAAAATGATTCCCCTCTATCCCTCCCCCTTTCTAGTATAGCATTTTATCATTTATAGGGCTTTTCTTGTATTTTTTTCATCTGTAGTTTCTTCCTGACTCTCCAAAAGCATTCACTTGATTTCTGTAATACTTTTTTGACTCCATAATCCTTTTAAGCTAACATTTTTATTTTATTTAATATGCTGAACATAATTTAATTTCCACATCCTCTAATATTTCATTCTGTGTTCTTAACCCCATTGTCCATTTGCTTTCCCTTGTGGATTGTTGAATATGCTCAGTTATTGGGTTACTGTGTCTATTGGACAGAACACATCAGTCACAAAAGCAGCAGGCTTACAATCATCTTAGAGCTTCCATAAGTTGCTACCTTGTTAAGGCAACCCACACTAGCAAAGGCTTTCACTAGGGTCAAGTGAGGATGGCAGGGGGCATTGAGCCCCTTAGAAAGCAAGAAATGAAATTACCTGCATGGAGTTACATATAATGCATGAATTATATATAATTTATATACAATTATATATATATATAATTATATATACATGAAAAATATGCTGAAGTATAAAAGTGTTTCCCCTGAATTAAAAAATAAATGGATGTAAACCATTGTTTATGCTATTATTCCATCTGAATGAAGTTTCAGTCTATGTGGGCAGAAGAATATGTTTTTGTGATTGGCTCTGTGTTGCTTTTCAGACAGCAATAGATCATCTGTACTATGTTGTGAGAAGCAAAGGTAGTGAAATCACCCAATCACAACCATTTGTGTTGTGTTCATATTTGTAAAAGAGTTTGTTCTCATGGATAGATAGATTAATAACCCTTTATTGCAATATGCAATCAGATAACTTGCTTTTTAATTATTCTTTTTATCCACTTGAACCCATAGAATGCATTCTCTAATCCAAAAGGAACCTCCTGGAATTGACTCAGAATCTGAACATCACATTTCCATATACGTTAGCATAATTCATCTAAGTACTTTAAGTGGAATCATTTCAGCCAATTGCATTTGCAAATTTGGCACTAAACATAGCATATGGAAGAAGATTGATATAAAAGTGTGAAATGGGAGAATCTTTGAATAGTTTATGGGAGGTTATGAAATCTAGAAATGTCAGAATTATCTAGTTGAGAGTATTCTTGGCAACAAAATGCCCACAGCCTTCATGTTACCATTTCACAAAAAAAATGTCATTAGCATTATTAGTATTTCTTTGGCAATATTGCATGTAAATTAATCCTTCATTGTAATATTGAATAAAAGTGACTTCAGATATCTATACCATGATTAAATTTTATGTCAGTGTGAATTTGTCCAATAACACTGGCTATCAAAAAAGTATTATTAAATTTCATAAGTCACTATGATTTAATCCACTGTGATTACCTTTTCTAACATTTTTGCAGCAGTAACCATGGTACTATTGTAGGATACATAAAAAGGGGCTCCATGCATCCTAAATTAAGGATTGTGACTACAGATGATTGAATTACAATAGTCAAACATAAAGAAAAGCTTTCTGTACCTGGTGTATTTAGCAACATTTTTACATATCCACGAGAACATTTCTAGTCATACTAATGACACTGCAGTACTACAAGTTCACAAAGCACAATTTGAACTTATACTAAATTGTTGATGACAACTGAAGAGTTAACTATTTTGATGTAATCTAATTCTTGGGTAACTAGTAACCTACACACAACATCTGTATATTAATCAGAAGACTTGAATAATGAGTATTCATTTTATGACCATACTGGATAGTTGAAAAAAATTCCATTAAAATTTCAACAGCTGTATTATGAAACTGGTTTTACTGTAATTCAATAATGAACATTGTTCCCATAAACATTGTTTTCCACATAATTTTGTGGGGAGAATAAAAAATAGTGTAACACCAAATTCTACTATCATGTATAATTTGTAATACACCAATGAAAAGTATTTTTTAAAAAGGAAACAATAGGGCTGTGACTGTAACTCAGTGGTGGAGCACTTGCCTCGTACAAGTGAGGCACTGATTCAATCCTCAGCACCACATAAAAATAAAGAAATAAAATAAAGGTGGTGTGTCCATCTATAACTTGATTTTTTTTAAAAAAGGAAACAATAAATTATACTTTATATATAAGATAGTATTAAATTTCAGATCTTTCACTAAACATTGAGTTTTCTTATGGTCAGTTAATTGTTTTAAGACTTTTGTAATTTTCTAAAAGACACAGTATGGAGTACATAATTTCAATCCATGTGACTTGGGGATTATGGTGAATTTGTGGAAGAAATCAATCAAAATAGGGCATATGTATTGTAGATTGCAACAAGACCAGTGTTTTTGTGTTTAGAGGTGTTTAGAGACTATGGATAAATAAATTCCAAGTTTGAATAGATTATCCCTTGTTTTCCCATATTAGCAAATATAAGTATTCTTACTGAAACAAAATATTAACAAGAAACAAGATTAACTATACCTCTGTTCCTCAGCATTTTTTTTTCTTTTTTGGCATTTAGCAACAGTCTAATTAATCTACAAGAACTTATTATTTCTATCAACCTCTTTTTGTGTTATGATTTTTTTTTCAAATTTTTTTATTTGTTTTAATTAGTTATACATGTCAGTCCTCTTTTATTAGATGCTTGGACACCTACCATTGGTTCATTGAGATTTCTGGCTAAAGATGGGATAGGTGGGTTAGTAGTAGATGTGTATAAGAGGCCATCCAGAAAAGTTTTCAAGCACTAAACTGAAAAGTCTGGCCAACCTGTTATCAGTCTTTAATGCCTGAACAACCATTTTCTAAGTCCCAGCACACCCGAATGCATCAGGAAGCTAGTTCTTTGCTAGGCTTCTTTTCCTATATTTTTATGGGAGTCTCAAGAAAATCCTGCACTCTAATTAGTCCTGTGGATGAGGCTGCTTTCCATTCTTCTTGGGTTGCCTATTTTTCCTTAAATGCTGCTTCCCTCCTTCAGGGTACTATTCCTCCTCTTATAATGCTGTTTCTACACGTGTGGGCACAGGTTGCCTTGTGTCTCTCTTGAACTAGCCTAGTCCAGTCCCCATGGACTGAAATGCAAAACACAGGCATGAATGACTACAACTCGATTTTATGTGTAAGTACTCTCAGCATCCATAAGACCAGCCTCCTCACTTGGTCCCTTGCTGAGCACCCATTAATTGCTGAGACTTATACCATTATTTTTTTCTCCCAGTTTAATCCTTCTTCATAAATGTATCTCTAATTAGATCACTCCCCCAAAAGTATATGCACATCTACCCCTCTCCCATGACCAATTATTTATAATGTCCTGTAGCACACTAAAGAAAAACAAGTTTATTATCTCTTCTCCTTCTTGCCCCTCTATACCCAATCTTCAAGTTTATTTTGAATAAAATAAAAAAAGAAAAAACTGAATAGATGCAAGTTCATAGCAAAAGGAAAAAAAACATTTAAAAAATACATTCTTATCAAAATGGATTCTGTCTAGCAATTAAAATACTTTTAAAAAGTCCCATTAGATTCTGTCCCATACCAAAGGAGAATTTTTCCTTCAAATAATTCAAAATGTAGCCTATGGGAAAATAAGAAAATCTCATTTCTTAGAAAACCTCTGTTTCCTATCCTCCTCGTTTCCCCATCTATTTGTACACATCTCTCATGGTTGCCGAAATTGGAGTCCATCGCTTCTAGAGAATCCTATTTCATGTGTAGAGAGCACATAAATGGAAAAGGATGAGGTGATTATTTTAATTATTATGCACATGTGATTATTTATTAATCAGAAATTTTGTGTGTGGTACCACTTTGTAAATCCTCCATTTATAATATAAATTACCTTGAGGATGTGATGTAGTGATATGAATAATTGAGAGCCAATTATATATTTCTTGTAATTCTGTGATAATTCAATTCTGTTTTCATTAGCTTACTATTAATCTAACATCAGCCCATGTCTGATATTGTGGAAAATATAAAGGAACTTCTAAGAAAGGTTTTCATTTTTTAGGACCCTTAATTGAAAATTAGTACATGGAAATTTGAGGTGATTTGTAAGCAATATAAACAAAATAGTACAAAGATAATGCATTAAAATATCACAAGAACTCAAATTTTGGTTATGGAAATAATTAGCTTCTTAAGATATAAGAATAGACAAATAAGTAATAAAATTCAATGGAAGTAGAATATTCCTGAAATATGAAGACTATATATATATGTACATATATATGTGTATATATATAAAAATATATCAGAATATATATGTGTATATATATATATACATATATATATATATATCAAACTTTCTAAAATATAGGTGTATCTTATATTTGTAATATGTATTTCAAAGGTCAAAAAACAATGGAGCTAGCTTGGGAAATGATTAAGAAGCTGCTGGTGGAAAGTTGTGTTCAGTTTTACAGAGAGAGCATTTTATGTAGGATCTGGAAGCAGAGATACTTTTGTAAGAGACACCTATGGGAAGATGCCACACCAGGTAATAAGGCTAGTGTGGTATAACATACAATTAAGTGACTTACAGGGATAGTGAAATCCATGCACATCAAAACAACAATGTAAGACTTCACATGCCAAGTATGTTAAATTTTGGTACATATTTACCAGGCAAGATAAGAAAGTTTTTTTGGACAAAATTGAACTTTAGGTGGGCCTTTAAGGAAAGTAATGGGGAAAGGGGGAGGAAGAAAAGAAATCATTATTTGGGGCTGGAGATGTGGCTCAAGCGGTAGCGCGCTCGCCTGGCATGCGTGCGGCCCGGGTTCGATCCTCAGCACCACATACAAACAAAGATGTTGTGTCTGCCGATACTAAAAAAAAAAATAAATATTAAAAAAAACTTCTCTCTCTCTCTCTAAAAAAAAAAATTAGAAAAAAAAGAAAAGAAATCATTAAGTTGGTTGTTTGTCTAACAACTGACACTTTGGGAATTGTGCAGGCAGTAATGGGACCAGATTGGCAAGGTAAGCAAGTAATTTGAGATTCATTTTCCTTGCAAGGAATGCTTATGGAAGTCTTCTAAACATAAGAATGATGTGAAAACAGTTATTTTGGTTGGTTACAAGTGAAGTCTGCATTATTTGACAGAAAGTAGGAACTAAAGGCAAGCAGAGCATTTTCTGCATAATTGTAATAGTATAGGTGCATTTTCCAATAGAAAGGGGAAAGTAATAAGATTATAAAATATGGCAGTCTAAAAGATGTTATAAAAATTAAAATCAACTGGGGATGATGTTGCATACCTATAATCTGAATGACTTGGGAGGCTGAGGAAGAAGGATCACAAGTTTGAAGTTAGCCTCCATAACTTGGCAAGACCCTGTTTCAAAATAAAAAAGACTGGGCATATAGTTCAGTGGTAAAGTGCCCCTGGGTTCAATTCCCAGTAAACCCCTCAACCACCACCAAATTAACATCAGTAACTAGAGGTGAGAAAAATGAAAGTAAAAGAAAGTCATTGTCTTTAACCTGTGTGATTTTGAGGTGACATTTCATTGACAAAAACAAACAAACAGACAAAATATAGTCTGATACTCTTTAGAAGGGTTGCTATATCCTTATGATAATAGGATCAACTTGGTTTGAGGTCCTAGATGGTATCCAACTTGACAATGTTAATACTAGACTATTGGAAATGAAATATTTGAAAGCACAAGGTCATTTTAAAATGGAATTTTATAAATTAAATCACTTCAAATACAAAGACTTTGGGATGAAAATTTCTATATTATTTGTCTGAGGTAATGACTAGAAATATGAAGAAAATATAAATCCACAGGTGTTTGAGTTTTGCAAAAGAGCAGGTTTCTAGGGAAAGAACTTGTGTTATGTTGTGATTTGGGTCCCTCACTGAGCTACCAAGCAAGATTAACTATTCTCTGAAGCCAGAGATTAAGGATAAAGTTTTTCAAACTGCTTTCAGGATAATGTTATCTCCATGTTTGATTATAAAAATTAGTCGTTTGATAGTCTTTGAACAAAACTAGAGCAGAGGAATTTTAGGGTTGAAGAAGTCAGAGCTTGGATAAGTATAACTGGAAACCAAGGAGGTAGAAAAGAGGCCTTTCTGTCTCCCAGTCACTGACTTCACACACTGCACTCCTGTCTATGGCACCATTAATAGCTCAGCATTCCAATGTTTCCTCTGAAGTCACACATGGCGTCTTGTTTGTATTCTCAGCATCTAACAGCATTTGGTAGGTGTGGTCAGCATATTTGTGAATGCTCTCTATCTACAAAGTACCATTCTGGGAAAGTTGAATAAGAAAAGTATCAAATAGAAAATATGATTCCTGAGCTCAAATAATTTATAAACTCTGTCTAGATGAGATCCCTTCCATTTTATGAGGAAATCATGTGTGGATAATAAGGGAATTGTCATTTTGTAAAACCACCATTTGTGAAGTTAAAAAAAATGTGGATGTCTTATCTGAGAATTCAGAGAGAAGATGAAGACTAAGGCTTGAGCAGTGTTGCTGAATGACAGTGGTATGCGGAAGCAGGGAGACATGAAAGGACATCATAAGCCAGACCAGTCAGCCCAATGGACACTAGTTGAAAATCTTTGAAGAAAACGAGACGAGTTAAATATAACAGTGTCAAATAGAAAGAAGATGCTGAGAACCTGGAATGTGGGCATGTCAATCAGTCTGCGTGAGGTTGTGTGTATGTTACTGTGTACGACTCTATGTGCCTCTGATTGAACAGGTGTATCAATAGGACTGCATTTGGACACAAAAGGATGGGAGAAGAAGCAATTTCAAAGGCACTAATGCTTCTCTAATGATAGTAAGCTGAGTCCAGGAATGGTTATAGAAATGAGCAAATAGGGCCAAATCCTTTTTGGAAATAGAGGGTTATCCTTCTTCCAGGTTTTTTTGTTGATATTATTATCTTTAAAGGTACAAAGGGAAAAGCCAGACAAATAAAACAGAAAAACATGCTGCCATTTATGAGGGTAATTAGTGAAAGTTCTCTCCAGGAGGAGGTAATAATATAGGGCCAGGTGTCTTTAAAGTTTTGGCTCAGCTGAGCAGGAAGGAGTTGACATTTGAGAGAAGGACAGGAGTTACAAGGGACACTGATTGAAGTGGAGACAGTATTAGGAATGAGCTCACAACAGATTAGATGGTCTGTCTGGATTTTTCTTGGAGATTTAGAAGGTAAGAACCCCCTGCCGAGAATGAGGTTGGTGTTCACCTGCAAGAAAGGTCAATTTAGAACAGCCACTCTATGGGAGGTGATCAATAGAAGATGAATAAAGATGATGGCAGTGGGAAGGGAGCCAGAGATCAACCCATGGGAAGGAACATTCAGTATTGGAAGGAAAGAGGAAAGAAGCTACAAAGCTGAAGGGTTGGGGGTAGGGATGGTTAGGGATTCAAAGTACTTATGATAGAAGAGATAAGGGGAGGAACAAATGCTTTGGTTGCCAGAAGTGAAGCAGTCTCAGACAGGGAAAGTATTTTCTTAAGAATTTACTCAGGGCATTTGCTTTGTAATATACCCAAGACTTCAAATTTTCTGATAAATGGTGTTTTGTTGTTTTGTGTCAACCTTCTGATGTAGACATAGACGTGGTCCATTTATCTAATGTTACACTAAAGTACAGTTTGTTTGTTTTTTTTTCAAAAATAAGCATCTATAAGGAACATAATTCTCAGGTAAAGTAAAAATCCCTCTGCCTTTTTTTTAGGCTCTGTTGGAAAGAGCTTTTAGAAAACACTGATATATGTGTTTCTCTAAGCCTGGAGTTCCGATTAATGGGCATGTTGGCATGTTTCCGCTTCCTTCACCTGCTGGCTAACAGCTCTGGGAAATCTCTTCAGGTCAAATTAAGGGTAGAGGACAGAGTACAATGCCCCAGGAGACAGCTGTATATAACTCCCATATAAATGCCACCAATGAAAAAAATGCCTTGGTTTAATTTAAAGCATTTGGTTAAGGAGAGAGAGTTACTTTATAATTGAATAACACTGCTTCCTTCCTATCTACCCCATGGGTATGAGAGTTAAGAACTAAAACAATTTAATAAGATAATATTTCAAGTGCATACAGTATTTTCCTTTCCATACACAGAGCACTTCAAATCCAAGGGGAATTTTGAGTGCAGAGGCAGTAGATGAAGCTAGGCTTGTGGAGGAAAGTGGTTGCCTAAATGCAAACACAAAGGAGCAAATAAAAGCAGAGGCTCCTTGTTTTCAAAATTAGTTTGATAGAATGGCAGTGGATTACTTTCCCATAGAGCAGGTGCTCATGACACTGCAGGCCATATTCAATACCAAAGAAAAATCACTGGGGAGATATAGGGGCTTCCTGCACGAACCAGAGACCAGATGAAAGCTTGGGGCTGTTTTGTTTATCATGTGGCCTCTAATGTTGGAGGAACTTGCCTCAGGGAAGGGAAACTGCTTAATTCCAAAACCCTTGGTATTCTGATAGTTGCAGATCTACTGTTTCTGCACAGAATACACTTTTGTATTTATGGGGTGATTAAAATTGTTCAGGTATAGTGTTCTTCCAGGTGTGATAATGGACATTTAGTCACATAACATGTGTCATCCATTTGTGAAGTATGCAGCATCCAGCCAAGTTTGCAGTGTTCCCAGCTCCGTTTGTCATGTCCATGGTACTTTCATCTCCTGAAGTGACTCTTGCACATCTCTCACCTCTTCTCACACTACTCACTCATTTCCCTACTCCTGATTCCTATTGTTTTGAGAAGTCAGAAACTATTCGTTGAGAATTTCTTCAACTTCCCTCCAATTTGGTTATACTTCTGCAATTCATCTTTCTTGATCTCTTCTACATCACAAGTGCTCTCAACCTTGTTCTGAGTATAACCCTTTTATTTGTCCAGGACTCTTTCCTAAACATAAGGTGCTGTTTCTCTGCCTGCCCAGATATGTTATCATCTCCCATTACTGTGTTCTCCTCAACACCTAATACCACCCTCGATTTTATGGAAATCATATATCTGCTAGCTTTTATATTTTATATTTTACTTTATATATTTTTTGGTACTAAGATTTAACCCAGGGACAATTTACCACTGAGGTACATCACCTCCCTTTTTATTTTTGAGACTGAGTCTTGTTGAATTGCTGAGGCTGGCCTCAATCTTCTGTCCTCCTGCCTTAGCTTCCCAATTTGTTGAGGACACATGTATGTGACACCACTCCCAATTCTGCCAGAATTTTAGGAAAAAAAGACTGATATTTTTTGAGACACTGCTGCTTTTTTGCTAAGCAGAACCTGGGAAGTCAGTGCCTGAATCTTGGAGGTTATCTATTCTTCACCCCATTGGTTCAACTATGATTTTTACTTGTTTTAATTAGTTATACATGATAGTAGAATGCATTTGTGCACTTTGATATATCATACATAGGTGGGATATAATATCTCACTTTTTTCTGAGTGTGCATGTTGCAGAATCATATTGGTCGTATAGTCACATATATACATACAGTAATAATGTCTGTTTCATTCTATTTTTCCTATCCGCACATCTTTTCCCCTACCCTCCCATCACTTTCCTCTACCTAATCTAAGATAATGCTCTTCTTCCCAAGTGACCCCCCCCCCGCCTTATCGTGAATTAATATCCCGTATTAGAGAAAACATTCGGCCTTTGGTTTTGTGGGATTGGCTTATTTCGCTTAGCATGATATTCTCCAACTCCAACCTTTAACTGGCAAATGCCATAATTTTACTCTTCTTTAAAGCTGAGTAATATTCCGTTGAGTATGTATACCACATTTGTTTATCCATTCATCTATTGAAGGACACCTAGGTTGGTTCTATAGCCTAGCTATTGTGTGGTTCAACTAATTTTTAGTTTCATTCTCTACCAGATCATTGATTGGAAAATAAAATACCTTTAAATTCAATACTGGTTACTTTGGCCATCTTATCTCCTGGAGCTTTTAATCACACAGTTTCACGTCTACAGTGCTAGGCCTCTTCATTTTCCAGCTCTTTCTCATTCTGTTATAGCTATTTTTCTGAAAGTCCTGAAGGTGTTTAAGACTTTCTGATTGTAATAAGCAAAAGTGAAAAAGAAAAGATTTTTTAAAAAGTCTTCCATTAGTCTTGATTTCCCCCTACAAAATAGCACCCTGTCTCTCATTATCTCCTGGGAAACTACACAGTCACCACCAGTGTCTCAGTTCCTTGCAGTCCAGCTTTAATAATTAACAGTTACGAAGATTGTTTTCTAGCATTATTATTGACTTTTAAAGTTATTGATTTCAGTATTTGTTCACAATATTTGTATTACTTGTTGCTTGTTTCTACTTGAAGTTTGTTTGGTAACTCCTTGTTACAGCCTCTTTCCTTTTGGAGTGGATGTCCCTTTCCTGCCACTAACAGAAAGCACCACGGTAAAAGCCTACATATATGAGCTCTCCAGCCTTGCAAACCTATCCCCAGCTGTATTTTTAAATGTATTTAGATACAGGGTCTCACTGAGTTGCTTAGTGCCTCGCTTTTGCTGAGGCTGGCTTTGAACGTGCAATCCTTCTGCCTCAGCCTCCCCAATTGCTGGGATTACAAGCATGCAATTGGAGTAATCTTTGTATCTCAAAGATGATTTCTCTTTGCAAACATAATTGCAAACCTATCCTCCTGTTCTAGCTTTTGATTTTATATGACTGTAGGGTACCTGTTTAATTCTTGGAAGGCTCATTAAGTCAACTGTGGGAGATCATGCACCTGGATTTAGTATTAAGATTATAGGTCATAGATACTAATGCTTGGCCAGTTCTTGGTACATATAAAGAGCTCAGTAAGAGTTGCTGCTTTGCAAGTAGCACTCCCACCCCATCTCACCTTCATCATCACCATTACTGTCTCCATCACTGTCCACCTTTCTCACCATTGCCATTGCTGCCATCACCATAATCATCACCATCACCAGCATCATCAGCATCAGCTTATTCATTAGATTACCAAGGCTCTATCTTGTCCTGATTTTACCATTTTCTCTTTCTGTACCTCAACTACTTCCATAATAATTACCCAAGTGGAACAAACACAGTATTGAAAAGTAGCTTCACTGTGCCCTTCTTTTATAAAAACTCCCAGTTGTGACCCATTGCTTCCTAACATATCATATATGTCCTCTGTGATCCTTATCTTTGAAGGTGTTCCTCCATTCATCCCATGTTTAAGCCACAGAAAATATCATACTTTCAATCTCTTCAACTCAGTTATTTGCCTATGCAGGAAAGTGTCCTCTACACATACACTCCAACAGAGTTATTAACTCCTTGAAGTCATTTTTACAACCTTCTTTTGGAAATGAATAATACATATTCCTCCGAGTGTATTCATATAGCTCTTTTCCCCTATTTTTGTTTTGTTTTGTGTGTGGTACTGGGGATAAAACCCAGGTCCCTGCAGTTCCCAGCATGCACACTACCACTGAGCTCCAGCTCTAGCCATTCATTAAAAAATTTTTACAGTATTATGACATTTATGGTATTATCTTTTGTAGTACGGCAAGTTTGACCACCCTTTTCACAATTATAAAAGCTGCTTTAAGATAACGACATTGTTTCATTCATTTGGGGTGGGGAGCATTTACTGGGGGATGAACTCAGGGGCACTTGACCTCTGAGCCATATCCCCAGCTGTATTTTTTAATTTATTTAGAGATAGGGTCTCACTGAGTTGCTTAGTGCCTCGGTTTTGCTGAGGCTGGCTTTGAACCTTCTGCCTCAGCCTTCCAAGATGCTGGGATTACAGGTGTGCAATTGGAGTGGTCTTTGTATCTCAAAGATGATTTCTGTTTGCAAACATAATTGAAAGGGCAGTTAAATATGATGATTTCCCAGAATATGAAACACTGGATCATGAACTCCTATAAGCTTGAAATGCCTTGAAAGATCCTCCAATCAAAAGAGTTTACCCATAAAAAAGTATTAAAAAATGAACAATTTGCCTTGATAATTTATTTACCTGCTGAGAAAACATAGCTACTGAATAATAAAGGATATAGGTTATTTAGGTAATGATGTGTGGCCAGGCTATTTATTAAAATATAGAGTGCATACATAGGCCTTTGCGGCCAATAAAACCAATTATTTTTTCATGTATTTGAGGCAAATAAAAATATAGTTATGTATTTTTCAAGTTAATTTGCTATTATCAATCTAAAGCATCTACATATACTTGTAAACTTCTTTTAATTATTTTATTCTATTCTTAAAAGAATTCACAAATGATTAAAATATGTGCTTCTCATTAACTGTGTATCTTTTCCAATCCTTTTGCTTTGGTTGATTATGTTAATTTTGGTCCCAGCTTCCTTTTATTTTTAATTTAAACTCATGTGTGCAACCTTACGTCATGCTTTTCTTATTCTAGAACTGCTCTCACATTCTGACATGGCCTAATTTTATTAAAATGGTAATTTTGAAGTCTTTATATAAAAATTGATTCTTTTATGCCAAAGATATTTCCAAAAAAATATTTCCTTATTGTGAATTTTCCCTGTACAAAAATAGAACTTAAATACAGAATATTTCTTGTGTTAGTAAAAATCTTCTCAGTGTGTAAAAAAGAACTTCTTTTGCCAGAAAAAGCAAAGAAACTAGGTCAATCAAGAGGCATGAAATTAGGACTACAATTGAAGAAAATGGATGTTAATAGCACAAATTATTTCATTAACACTACCATATATTGTAAAATTTTACCTAAAGAAATCTCTTGGATTTTTATTCATTAACTAAAAATAATCTTAATTGTTTGAAATTATTTATTTTGAGTTTAATTTGAGTACTATGCTATACTATTGGTTTCATTCTAGAGAATTACCCTTAGCTTAGAAAATTATATTTAATTACATAATTTGCTAGTTAGTCCCATTATTTTCTATTATATCTTGATTTAAAGCATAAGATAGAAGCAGATGCAAGCAATTCAGTGTATGATGCTTAGCTCAGTTGTAGAGTCCTTGCCTAGCATGCATGAAGTCCTGGATTCAATGACCAGAACTTAGAGGGAAAATCCATTTGTTAATTTCAAATGAAACTAGCTATTGTGCCATCAAAAGTAAGGAAACAACTTGATATTTAAGCTGTTTCTGAGAATGGCAGTTGTGCGTGCGCGTGCGTGCGTGCGCGCACACACACCCACACACACACACACACACACACACACAAGTGCTTGTGCCTCAAGGACATTTCTCCCTTAGGAGTGGCTGTCATATGCTTCAGTAATGGAGATTAAATTCCTAGTAGTTAGTTGGATAGATCTTTTCCTAACAGAGAAGCTAAAATTCATTAAAAACTAATTAGAAATTTATAGAAGGTAAATTTTCCGCGTTAAGCCTTATTAAAGTGAGATAAGTAATTCATAAAGTATCAAAGGATTGCTGTGGATAAAACCAAATAAAATGAACTTCCAAGTATTGTTTCCTAATAGATTACAGAGGCTATAAAAGCAAGTCTAGGCAAAGACTCAGGTCCAACTCATCTTGCTTTGAGTAAGAGGAAAACAACATAATGTCCACACAACTCTATTAAATATTGGCTCCTGGCAAAGAATCTGTGAAGTAGCAGCTGTCCATGCAGGTGGACCGCCTCCCTTTTAGTATTCGAGCTAGAGAAAATCATGCCATTTGCCAGGATAAATTTACCCTCAGCAAAATGTAACTGGATATAAATTCTAGCTAGATTCAATGTCCCAATTACTGAGCCTACCACAGGACACTCTAATAGCAGCATGTCCAGTTCTCTGAATAAATTTGTCAGCTGCATTCAACATGCAATTTAGATATATGGCATATACTGAGAACCAAAGAAAAATATTCAAATACTATAATTTTTCTTTTTGCTAACCTTATAATTTAAAAAAAAATATATTAGCCTGAATTTACATCTTGCCTTCTAACTAAATACCTTGGGTTATTTCCATGCTGGAAAAATGAAGTTGATTCTATTGACATCCTTTCCTGTTACCTCCTACAGTAGGTGACCTCAGGTTTTCTTGGTGGTCCTCATAGAAAGGACAGGTGCTTGGAAGCAGTGAACAGCAGTATCATTCCTGCAGTCCCAGTTCAGCTTACCCACTCTGTTAAGTCAATGAACTCCAGTTAAGAAGCAGCACAGAGAAAGGGAGAAATAAGAGGTAGGCTGTACCCTAAGCATTCTCTAACAAGCATGCTCAATTTATGTATTCATTTAAATGCCCTAAACCTCTTTATTTGGGTCCCTGTCTTGACTCTGCCTGGGTTTTGATACATAGTAACACCTTGTAGTTAGCCTTTAGTATGCCTGGTTTGTCCCATGATGGTACAGTGGGCTTAAATTTGGCTTTTGCAGCTGCTGACATTTCTTATTAAATGTACTAGTGTACCATAAATTGTGCTCTGTTGTCCTCTGCAGCTTTGATTAGCACCTGTGTGGTGCTTACTTGCTTCTCCTCAACAGGGACACTGCATATTGTGCTGCTATATTCCAAATTATGCAAAAGCCAATCATTTATTTTCAGTTTTATCATACATGCTGTAGCTGGTGTTGAATTGGTCCATTTTCTCATTGCTTTTTGTTTGTTGATATTTACACACATCTGAGTGTGTGTGTGTGTGTGTGTGTGTGTATACACATATATACATATACACTGGGTATTGAACCCAGTGTCACCGTACCAGTGAGTTATATCCCCATTTCTTTTTTTTTCTTTAATTTCATTTTTTAAATTTTGAGACAAGGTCTTAGTTTCTGAGACTGGCCTTGAAACTTGTGATCCTCCAGCCTCAGGCTTCCGAGTTGTTGGGATTGCAGGCATACATCACTGTGCCTAGCTGATTTTTATATTTTACAAATAAATTGGCATGAATATTTACATGTGTCTATATTTTTGTACTGAAGGATTTTGGTAAATTACTGAATGGTAGCAGATATGCATTTGAAATGTTACTTAGGTGTTTTCACAGGTGATAGCAGGTATTTGCATTGTGTCTCTGACTTCAAAGGAAATTCTTCTGAAGATTGACCATTAAGGACAATCTCACTTTAGTTTCATTTGTCTTAAGAAAAGGTACCAATATTCTTTATCTGAGGAAAATTTTCCAACTTTTTGTAAGTAATATTTTTAGACATGAGTAGGTTTTGAATTACATCACAATTTTGTGCACAATTGTTCTTTTACCTAATTCTGACAGTCCCTATTTAATGTTCTTGCAAAACTCTCCTGGTTCTATTAAATGAAATTCCAGAGCAAGTACAGATATAACATGTCCAAATTTTGAAGAAAATCGAGATTTAGTCAGAAAAAAAAAGAATGTAGTGACTATGAGGAACTAGCACAAGACGCCAAATTGAGCAGAACTTTTATTCAAAATTCGATGAAAAAAAATAGGAGGATCAAAATCCATCCAGGAAAAGACTAACAGAAAATGGATAAAAGTGACAGCTTTGGCAAGGGGTCAATAGGAGATTTCATTCTGTTGAGGCTGATTCTAAAATGATCATGAAGTTGCAATACCAGAATTGGAAATGAAGATGAGGTTACTAATAGAAGCCAAAACAGCAGACCTAGAAAAAGAAATATTTTTTCAGAATTTCTCAGTGAAGATGAAAGTGGGGAGCAAGATGATGGATATGGGGCCCTTTAAAATTACATTCCATTCTTTTTTAAAAAATTAAGTTATCCATGTAACAACAATAACAACAAAAACAACATAGGTTTTTCAAATCATTCTTATTGGATTAAAATTGAATTTATTAATTTAAGGTAATAATTCTCATTGGATTAAAATTGAATTTATTAATTTAAAGTAATAATTCTCATTGGATTAAAATTGAATTATTAATTTAAGCTAATTAGCATGTTAAACTGTCATATAGAGGAATGTTGTTAAACTTAGTGTGTTGGTCTTATATCCAGCAACTTTTTAAGCTGTCTTAAGAATTCTAAAAGATTTTCTGTAGATTCTTTGGGTTCAGATGAATACCATAAATGTCCATTTTCTCAAAAGATGTATTGATTTTTACTTTTTTTTTACTCAAATTCTTCTACATTTTCTTTATTTTAAATATATTTTTCCTTGTCTCAGCTTGTAACAGATATTTATGCATGGACTCTTATACAAGCACACCAAATAAGGATGATGTTTGTTTCAGATTTGTTGTCTGTTTGAAAAAAGGAAACTGTTTTTAATAGGTTAAGGAAATTGATTTCTACTCCTGATTTTTAAAAATAATTTTCTAGTCATGAATAGGCATTGAATATTATTAAATATGTTTCATCTGTCTGTTAATACTGATCAGATTCTGTTTTTTTCTGTGACAAAATTACATTGGTAGATACAACAAATTTTGACCATCATTTAAAAATGCCTTGTCTCTGATACGTGTTTTTTTAAATGTACAACTGAAACAGAGGGTTGAATTATTTATGCTTCATAGTTCATGGGGTGCTATCACTATTGATCCCTGCACTGTTCTTGTCTTATTTAATTCATCTTTATTTATGTTTGCAGGCTTATAATTTTCTTTCCATATTACACTTAAGATCAAGGTTATAATAATTTCATAAAATCAGGTTCCTTTGCTTCTGTTAAGCAATGTGAATAAGATAGGGAATATTTATTTCATGAAATTATAAAAGAAATTCCTACAAAATATCTGGAAGTTGATAACTATTTTTATACTTTGGCCAGTTTTGTTACTTTATATATTTCTATGTATTTACATGTTTATATGGAAGTATTTCATTCATATTTTAAAATCATAAATTTAAAAATAATCATACTTAAATTTTTCATATTATGTGCAGCTGTATCTATGCTTCCTTTATATTTGCCAAAATTTTTTCTATTTATTTTTTTATTATTTTAATTGACAGATAAATATTTATTTATTTATTATGTACAACATGTTTTTTTAAAGAGAGAGAGAGAGAGAGAGAGAGAGAGAGAGAGACAGAGAGAGAGAGAGAGACAGAGAGAGAGAGAATTTTTAATATTTAGTTTTTAGTTTTCGGCAGACACAACATCTTTGTTTGTATGTGGTGCTGAGGATCGAACCCAGGCCGCAAGCATGCCAGGCGAGCGTGCTACCGCTTGAGCCACATCCCCAGCCCAACATGTTTTGAAGTATATTTGCATTGTGGAATAATAAAATCTTGTTAGTTAACATATGTTTTACCTCTCATATTTGTCATTTTTGAGGTGAAAACACACACTATCTGCTGTCCCAGAATTTTTCAAGTTAAGGTGTGATTTTGACTATAGCTAACATGAAGTACAATAGATCTTTTAAGCTTTTTACTCTTAACTGAGATTTTGTTTCCTTTGACCAACATCTTCCCATCAAACCCTCCCATAACCACCTCAGACCCAGGTAAGCACCATTTTGCAGTTCAATGAGAAATATTTTTAGATTGTCTTTCTGTGCTTGGTTTTAATTTAATAACATCATGCCTTCCATGTTTATGAATCTTCTTACAAAGACCAGGATTCCCTTTTGTTTAATGATTGAATATTATTCTATTGTGTGTATGTAGCATTTTTTTATCCATTCATCTATTAATGGATCCTTAGGTTGATTCCTTAACTTGACTAAATAGTGCTGAATGAACATGGAGAGCAGATGTCTCTTAGACATACTGATTTCATTCCTTTGGTATATACAGCCAATAGGAATTACTGGATCGATGGTGGTTTTAATTTTAATTTTTTGAAGAATCTTCATACTGCTTTCTATAATGGCTTACTAATTTAAATTGTCACTAACAGTATGCAAGTGTACCCTTTTATTCAAATCCTCACCAATAATGTTATCTTTTGTTTTCTTCACAATAGGTATTCTAACAGACATAAGATGATATTGTGGTTGTAGTTTGCATTTTTTATGCACGTATTAGTCATTTATTTTTCCTCTATTGAGAAATGTCTATCCATACCTTAGCTTGTTTTCAAAGTTGTGTTGTTTTCTTGCTCTTAAGTTCTCTCTATATTTTGAATATTAACCCTGTATCAGATGAATTGTTTACAAATAGTTTCTCCAATTATGTAGGTTTTCTCCTTCCTCTATTGACTGTTTCCTTTGCTGTGCAGAAGCTTCCTGGTTTTACTTAATCTCTTTCATCTACTTTTGCTTCTGTTGCCTATACTTCGATGCCATAGGAAATTATTTTTGTTGACCACCTTTCTTGTGGTTTTTGTTGTTAGTTTCTATTTCATTTATTTTTTTTCTCTTAACTGTTTCCCTTATATTGCTTGGGTGTATTGTTCTTCATTTTTAGCTCACTCCATCGGGAGCTATGATTATTAATTTTTCATGTTTTTCCATTAAATGACATTTTAGCTAAACATTTCCCTGGGATCCTTTGTTAGTTGTTTCATACATAGTATAGACTTTTTAAAGTACTGCTGTTTTATAGATATTATGGCAATTTATATACACAATAAATCAATGTATGAAAGTAAATGATTTTGGTTACCACATCATTTCTTTATCTGGAATTATGGGTCTTACAGACAATTTGCAATTTAATGGACGAAAACTGATTCATCTTGTTTAATGTGTTTGCCAAGTCTTTTCATACAAAGTTATTTTGAATAAAGTTTTGGGTTTACTTGATTTGTTTTCTTGATTATTAACAAGTGCACTAAATAATCCCAATTGGTAGATATTCTAAAAGCCATTTTAAATGAGCTGGGAATGTAGCTCAGTGTAAAATGCTTGCCTAAGCATTCATGAGCCCCAGGTTCAATCCCAGTACTGAAAAAAAAAAAGAAAGGAAGGAAGGAAGGAAGGAAGGAAGGAAGGAAGGAAGGAAGGAAGGAAAAGAAATAAACCTTTATTCTATCTTGTCCAAAAACCTCCAAATTGATATATCTATAGAAAATATATCTGTATAGATAAAAATTATAGCTGATTCCTGCTGCAAATACATAGTATCTGTTCATGGCAAAAACCACAAATCAACTAGTACATAGAGATGAATTTACAAAGATAGCTGGAAATGGAAAACTAATCCATTAGTAATGTACTGAATCTTTTTTTTAAAATATATATTTAATTTTTAGTTGTAGATGGACACAATATTTTTATTTTTATTTGTTTATTTTTATGTGGTGCTGAGGATGGAACCCAGGGTCTCACATGTGTGAGGCAAGTGCTCTACCACTGAGCTATAAACTCAGCCCAATGTGCTGGATCTTAACCCATAGTTACCCAAAAAAGTTGTATCAAGACACTCTTATTTTGTTTCTTATTTACATTTTGACTACACATGGTAATGATTTATCATCCCTGTTGAAGTAAATATTCTCTATATTTTCTGTTCTACATAATTCTATATTTCCTTTATAACAGTGTCTTTTCAAATGGCTTTCCATGTTTAGTTGCTTAAATGTTTGTTTCTAAAGGCACAAATTACTGGTGTTATTGTCTACACATCATTGATAGGAAATAATCAAAGTATACCCATACCCATGTTTATATTTTATGAATTAGAATAAATAGCATTATAACTCTACTGTACTTCCAAAGTAGAAAGTTGCAATTTAAGAGACTCTGCATAGCAAAGATAAGTATAATTGCTCTATGTGGAAGCTAATCCAAAATGAGGTAGAAAAAAGGAAAGGGGATGGGTGGGGTTTTATCAAAGTTGAAGGAAAATCAGTTGAGTAAAGAAAGGAATTTGAGGGGGAGAGAGGAAGGATGGGATAAGTGAAGAACAGTGAAATAAATCTTACCTAACTTTTCTATGTGTAATATATGAATATACCATGGTGAATCTTACCTTTATGAATACCCACAAAGTATTAATTTAAAAAAGAAAACTATAATAGAAAGATCAGTACAGTAGATGAAAAGGAAAAGGAGGAGGGATGAGGAGAGACAAAGGGGAAGTAATATGGACTGAATTAGAAATTAGAACAAATTATATTCCATGCTTTTATAATTATGTCAAAATCAATCTTAATATTAAGTATAACTAAAAAATCAATTTCAAAAAGGAAAGGTAAATAAAAAGTATTCAACAATTTAAAAAAATGATAGTATGACCATTTTATAAAAGGTACTTGAGCACCATGGATTCTGGAATTCATTAAGGAAAATAGTATCCTAAAATTAATTCCTCATAGATAACAGGGGAAAAATATAAAGTTGTATTTGTGCTTAGACACAAAGCTATGAAGAAAGACATGTAACATATCTGTAAATGTGCAAATTTGGAGACACAGAATCACTGATGTTTTAACTTCAGTAATGCACATCTCTGTCTCCAGATATTAGTTGCAATATGAATAAATACCCTTTGTCAAGGAAAATATCATCTAATAAGTGTAATATGAATCTCTACTAAAAATGAATTTCTTTAAATTCAATTTTTTAATGTATATATTTATATTAGTAAATATACAATAAAAATCAAGATTATATTACATGCATCAGTATTTTAGGTGTTGACAATCAAGAAAAAAAGTAATGAAGTTGGAGAATTAGTAAATATAACAGTCCCATCATGTAGCATCATATTATTGAACAAGGAGATCTGTATTAAAATTTTGCTCACTATATTTATGTCTTCCTCACACTGAAATATGTTTTTGTGGCTTTACACTAAAATTTTTTTCCAACGTACCGTAACTTCTTTTATAATGATTTGAATAACTTTTAAGTTATTTGGTGCAAATTATCTTTGAGTTAAGGAAGATAAAAGAGAGAGATTGAACCCAGCACAGTGGTGCACACCTATAATCCCAGCCATTTGGAGGGTTGAAGCAGAAGAATTGCATTGCAAGTTCCAGGCCTGCCTTACAACTTAGCAAGACCTTGCCTAGAAGTAAAAAATAAAAAGGGCTAGGGGTATAGCTCAGTGGTAAAGCACCCCTGGATTTAATCCCGATTACCACAAAATTAATCAATTAATTAATTAACTAAACAAATGAGAGAGATATATTCATAAAAAGCCTGCATGTATTTCAAATTTAAAAAAGGAACATACAAAATAACCTGCTAAGTTTTTGTCCCCATTATAATTACAAGCTTTTATATGTAAAGGAATAAAGTAAAATCATATAAAACATGGCATAAATAAACTTACATATGATATTTCAAAGTCAATATTAACTACTGTAGAAAAAAGACTTATAACACTTTTGTATTCTGTTGATATGAATTTTCTTCTATTACAATTATAGCATTATTAAATTGTCAATGTTAAATATCGAAATTTTATGACAATAAGTAGAATGGCACCTTTCTTATCTAGGAAATGAAGTTCTGAGAAAAAAACTTAAGGTTGCTCTTATTAAAATATTTAAAAGAACTGTAGATGTCAATCCAGTGAGAACATATTTCTAAACCTTTTCTCCTCTCCCTCAAAGTAGAGGAAGGTAAGGATTCGTGACTGAATGTCCCCAATTTTTAATGATTTCCTTTGAAAATTAACTAAAACTAGAATGTGAAATATGGCATGGCTTATTTGCATGCTTTCAGTATAGTATTTTGAATTACCCTGGCTGTATTCATTTTCATCTGACAAGCACTGTCTTTTATTATCCTAATAGAATGAGAAAAAGAAATCTGCATACTTTGTTTTCTGGTGTTTTATACACAAACCTCAGTAATTGGATTCTGAGACTCCATTCTCTTTTTTATCCCAGGGCTTATTGATTATTTGGGCAGGGAGACAGGCACTCTGTAAGGAATATATTAAGGGAACAGCAGCTCTGTCTGATAAGTGGTTGCCAGAATCACTGATGTTTTAACTTCAGTAATGCACATCTCTGTCTCCAGATATTAATTGCAATATGAAGATCCTCTTCTCAGTCTTCACATTATTTGTTACCTTTTTGCCTCTCGTTAGCATCTGGAACTTAATAAGTCAAACAAAATAGAAAAAAAAAGAAGAAGAAACAAAAACTTGATACAAGTAAACTTAATAGTTTGGAGGCTTTTCTGTTTTTCATATGAATGACACCTGTTAACTCCAAACCCAGCAGCAATCTAGATGAAATAAATAATTTTCTCTCCATTCAGAGAATTACCATTCAAATGGGCCAGTGGTTTATTTTCAAGGAAGGTTTACACTGTGTTCTTTCTTTCACTCTCACACCTTCATTGTGTTCTAAAAGTAAGATTTGTCCTCAGTCTTGAGAAACAACATTGAAATACTATTTAGATGTCATTTTATTATAACTAGAAGAGTCATCAAATATCATACCAAATAATGCTGATCCATTCATTATAAATAAGAGGAGGATAAAGCTTCAGGAAGTTGAGGTTCTAGGTGGAGCTAATTTTGATCCCAAGGATGAGTGTGGGACAGTGACTTCTGAACTGAGTCTGTCCTGTGACACACCTGCTATGCACATCCTTGACCCTTTGCTTTGTGACATCGGGGATTTCTCTCATTCATTATGCAAATAGGTATATGAGTTTCTTATTAGAAATCAAAAAATTAATTTCTGCCTCTAAGTTCCTTCTTATCATTGTTATGAATTTTAAAATATGGTATAGGCAAATGGCCTGCACCTGGCTGGCCAGTGCATGCAGTTTTCTTAGTCTGTGAATGGTCAGTAAATGTTCTTTCACTTGGATCACTGAAGAGTACAGCCACAATTGGACTGTAGTGAGTTATCAAAATAGTTAATTTAAACTTTTGTACATAAACTTACATTTGATTTTAGAATGTTTTCATTTCCATATGCCAGATTTTGGTGACTACATAAACAAAACAATTGAATTTAGAAATTTTTTTGCCTCTTAGAAGTCAAAAAGTGAGTAATAAAAAACCCCAAATACCTAATATTTGTCTACCAATATTTGTCGACTTAATTCCCCATTTACTGATCATTTCTAATGTGTCAGAAATTGTTCTGTATATAGTAAGGGATATATAAGACATGTATCTATGTTCATATGTAGGTTATATTTTTGCTGAAGGTAGTTAACTATATTACTGATTGTATTTTAAAGCCTAATAAGAAAATAGCCACATTCATTTGTTCCTTCAACAAATACTTATTAAGTGTCTACTCTGAGTCATATACACATTGTTGTAGGTACTGAGAGTACAATAGTGGAAGATACAGAGTCCCCATTCTTAGTAGCTTTGCCTTCTAACAAGGAGAAACAGAGAGACAAATATAAATGATAAGCAACTTAATATCATATCATTTATTTTTTTCCAAGTTTTTAAAATATTTTTTAATTGTAGATGGACACAATACCTTTATGTTGTCTATTTGTTTATTTTTTTGTGGTGCTGAGGATCCAACCCAGTTACTCACATGTGCTAGGAAAATGCTCTACCACTGAGCACAACCCCAGCCCAGAATGAGACATTTCAAGTGCCATGAAGAAAAACACAGCACCATGAGTAGAGGCCAGCTGGCATACCCAAGTTGTGCTGGGTTAGACAGAATGGGAAAGGAGTTTATGATCATCTTGTATCTGATTGGCAAAGGGAAGGAGAAGTTGCAACCTAGGAGGAAAAAATACAGAACGGGAAGGAAAAGAGGTTGTGTTCCAGGCACAGTTATGATTATACTGGATGGAAGTTTGAGTGCTTGATAAGAAGGTGGTTTCTAGGGGAGGGGAAAGGCATTAACAGCTGTGTTTATAAAGAGGATTAGTGTGAAGAGAATTGTACTATATGAACAGAATATTGCTCCACCAGTACTTTGTAGAAGGAATTGGAAGTAATAGAGAACTCAAAGCAGGTAAATCAATTAGGACCCTATGGCAATCCATTGTACAAGTGAGTAGTGACACTGTGATAGACGAGACTGATGTGAAGCATTGCAACAACAAAACTGAAAAGCCTACCGAGGATGTGAGGCGAGGTAGGGGGAAGACATAGAGAATGTGGAGACTGGAGGTGCTTCTCAAATTTAGAACTTGGGTAAGTGAAGAGATCATGAAGTCATTTACAGAAATAAAGAAGATAGGTGGATGATTATGTTCTGGAATTGGGACAGGCAATTTCAGATTTGGATTTTTGAGGTATTGATTAGGCTCTTTGCTAGAGAGATTCAGAAGTCTCATGCAGCTGTGGGTTGGATTTTTGGAAGACAGTGTGCAATTCAAGATGCAAATTTGGGGCTGAGTATGCTCAACTTCAAAAAGGGATATCTGTGATATGGGATTTTTTAAAAAAAAATGCAGATAACAAATTGTTGTGGTAATCAATTCGCATACATTTATATTCTATCAGTAACTCTAATAGGAAAAGTCAAGACATTTGAAGCTGAATAAAACCAAACTATGTCAGCAATACTGGTAAAAAGAATCCCTACCCAAATTACTAATAATAATTATAAATAGATACATAAATAGCTTTTAATACCTTGTAAAAACAAGCACACGAAAATGTTTTCAAGCACTGTGCGTCTCATATTTTGCTCAACACCAACCTGTGAGTTCACTATTACTAAATTTCTCATTCAACAGATCAGGAACTTGAGACTTCTAAGAACTAAGTAATTTCCCAATGTTTCCCAATTTGTGTGTAACTGAGCTCTAGGACTTGAATTGAGCTCTTCTTACCACTGTGATCAGAAAGTATGGAGATTTCTTTTCTTGCCTTGTGCTTTCTTTTTCCTACCTTGTGCTAAGCTTAGTGAATTGGTATTTTCCTAAACACTCCCAACTATCTGACCAAGAGACATCAGTGAAACTGATTCCAACTTCTTATAGTCCTGCTCAGTTCATAAATCTCCAAGGAGCCCAATGTTAGTATGCAACAAAGTAATTTATGTTTATTCATGCATTCATTCTTTCAATGACCACTTATTGAACATTTGCTCAGTGTTGGGCATGGTGTTAACTCTAGAGATTCAAAAATGAGATAGAAATTAATCCTTTCCCCATTTGCTTAGTATAGACAACAAAACCGATAGTTTTAAATATTGTGTAATAAGTTATTCATGGAAAGAGCACTGTGCTAGAACTCAGGAATAACATAGTCCAGATTTGGGAAGACTTTCTATGGGAAGTGATATCTAAACTAAGAGCAGAAGTGGGATCTGGGCATAAGGTGGGTTCCTTAAGTGGGCAGCAACACATGAAGGCCTTGGTGTGAGCCACAGGGAGGAAGAAAAGCTCATTGCAAAGTTGAAAAAGGGGTGCAGAGTAGGGAGCATAAGGCCCACAGGGTTGTGTAAACTGGAAAAACACACTGGGAAAGATGTACTCATGTAAACTAAATTGGGAAAGATGATGAAGGTCTTTGATATCCAAATTACACATAAGCTATAAAATTGTATGTAATGCACTCTCTTTAAAGAAGAAAAAGGTATAGAATACATTTCAGGTTTATTTTAGAAACTTTTTTTTTAGTTTATAAAGTTTAGTGTTTAAAATTTTACTTTTATAGAAAATCACCTTGTGAGAACTTAGGCATTTCTGAATTTATGAGGCTTTTCCATGATTTCTTATGTTAATGTATATTAAGAAATTGGTACTAAGAAAAGAACAAAAGTCATGTAGTGAGCAGGAACAGACTGGATTAAATAATGCTAACAATCCATTGTGTATTATCTACTGCCTTTTTTTCAATAAATAAAGCTGAATCTTTTACTTGACCACTAGAATATTCATTGTATTTTTTTTAATAGTGGTATCCTCAGAATTGCTCCAGGGTTGTATGAATTTAACTCCAAAATGAGACAAGGTTAATTTCTCCTCCAGTTTTACATGTGTCCTTACATACATTTTCAAATACTTTTAATCAAGGGATAAAGCTTTGGGGCATTAGGTAGGCCTGTGCTGACATATGACCTTTTTAATTTATTACTGTTCTCTTTTTCAGAAGAAAAATGATATTTTAGTTCAGTAAACGTGATGCTTCTGTGACACACTTGTTTCTAAGAAATGTTTTTGAAAATATGAAAAAATATGTCCCCATGTTATGTTAACATGAAACACTGATTTTCATACAAATGGAATTTAAAACAGTAGCACCAGTAAATGAACTCTCATCCTGTAAGGTTGTGGGAGGAGGGGTTCTGGAGACTTTTTTGAGGCAAGAGTTGTTTAAAGAGTAACTTGGGAGAGACACAGGGAGGTCTTAGGAGTCGTGAAAGGCTCATGGCTATGGCCTGTGAAGTGGGAATGTTTCATGTGAGAATTAGAAATGAGTTCTATTAAACCCATTACATTCAGGTCTCTCACAAGTCACTTGTTTAAAAATAAAAAGTGTTTGATTTTTTTTTTTTTTTTTTTTTTTTTTTTTTTTGCTTCTGACCAGTTTTACTCCAGTCTCTACTTCCCTCAAGTGGGAAGATATCCCCAGGGGTCAGGAGGAGTGAGGACTCAGGCTGTTGTTGAGTAGGTCCAGATGCTACCTGTTGGCCAGGGAACAGTGGAAGTAGCTGCCTCCCTGCACAGGGGCCCTTACTTGGCTTCCAGGCTCCTATGGTTCAGTGGAGGTAGGCATAGGGAATGAAAACCAGAAATTGCCTTCTTTCAAGAAGGAAACAGTAAGATCGAGGTAATTAATCCATTTCTCTGTGCAAGTGACCTCTAGACAGCAGCCGATCAGATGAGTTTTTGATGCCATCCTTCCCAGAGGAACTTCAGAGCTCCTCTTCCTTGTCCTTGGTGTCCAGGATTAAATGAGTTAACATTTACAAAACACTCAGGACAGTGAATGACATTGAGTCGGAGCTACAGAACTGCCTCAAGACTTCTTTCCTCTAGGCATTTTTGAAAATATCAGGTCAGAACAGCAAGACTGTATTGTATGCCTGAAATCTTCTTTTATATGTCCTATTCACAAACTTCTGTTCCTTCCCCAACACTGATTGTGACCCAGCCATGAAAAGCTGCTTCTCTTCCTTTCCTTGATTCATTTTGAATCAAGATAACTTAGCCCCCTAAAAGATTTTTTTTACTTTTATTTTTGTTTATTCTTTTAAAACAAATAGTCATCTAACTTGTTATAAAGCCCTTTTATTCGTGTAAGATTAATTAACTACTGAGTTGCATTTTTGTTGTTTTAGTAGTATTAAAAATAAGAATGTTGGGTGGCAGGTGGGATTGTACTGTGCCACTTCACGTTCATTAATGTGGCTGAGAATTTTCCTTACATTTGTCAGGACACAGAGTGCACACATTCAGTTCTGATTCAGAGGCTGGACAAACACAGACTCTCTGTTATTGCCTTCCCTTCAGCCTGTCCTACTTTCTCCACTTACTGCTCATGTCACTGCTTACTAGCACCTCAATTTGAACTATGCATCAGAAATGGAATAGACTGAGACTTGCCACTTCTATTCCTGATAAATTCCAAGAACTTTTGTGCAAAGAATAGCCAAGACAACATTATAGGAAGCATAGATAAATTTATAAACTTTATAAATCTCTAGCAATTAAGTATCATATTCTATCGTAAGATGGCTGATCAGAGATAGAAAGAGAAAATTTATTATCTGTGTTTCTCTTTTTTATTCCCTCAGCTATATGACACAAAATTGTGTAGACTATTCTATTGAATTTATACAAACTTGGTGTTTTATTAAAGTGATACATATTGGAAAATTCATTTCAAAATAATAAAGCAATATTCTAATAACTGAAATTTGAGAAAGAGTGTTAGTGCAAAAAGTTGTAACATTTAAAAAATTTTCTTGAACATTTAAGCCAGTGGTATATTCCTTAATCCTCTACCACAGACAACTGAGGAAAGGTTACACATACTGATTTTTAAAAGAAGAATTTCACCAGCCTATGGTGGCTGAGGAATAGAGAGACACCTGAAGTCCATAGTGTGAATGCATTCTGACCTCTATGGCTTCTTTTCAGTTCTTTTATTCCATAATTTGAATGCATAATTTCTCATGCATTTATTCAGAAATATGTGTGTACGCAGACTACATTCTGCTAAATGCAGACTCCCACTCTTAAACATTGGTGAGAGAAGCCTGTGTTAACTGACATTTGCATTTTTAGGATGGTACCGCGTGGGAGAGCAAACTGCCAATCATTTCTGCCAATATCATTCTCAGGGGGAGTCTAAACGAAGCTTGCTTGATCCAATTAAAAGAAGCAATTATGAATAATGGAAAGTAAACAAATCTAAGAAGAATGATATTGCAGATTATACAGGGTACTCGCAATGGAAGTCTATAGTCTGTAAGAGTCACCTTTGTTTCTAATTAATCTATGATTTTCTTAAAGATATTTTATATGAAATAACCAAAAATATATTCTTAAGCCTCATTTCATTACCAAGCAAAATTAACATAAGTGAAAAAATTAAAAATCTCTTTATAGATCTTTAATTAGGTCAAATTTCTACATGGCCTGTGGGTTAGGAAAAATATAGAAATATTATACTGTGACCCATTTAGCTGCTTGGCTATAGAAAATATTGCAAAAGTCTAGTAGACTTTTTTATTTTGCCAATATCGAGTCTATAATATTTGCATTCTGCTTTTGTTTTATATTGCAACCCAACTGATTTAAAATATAGACTTTTATGCCTTCTTTTATGTGCAGGGGATACTATTCCATGCACTGTAATAGCATGGAAGTGTGCGTTTTTAATTTCTGTGGCTAGAGGATTATTACCATGGCCAACAAACTTTGTGTCAAATTAATAGAATTTAGTTTGCTTGCATTATGATGCAATTGGCAGCTATCTTATATATCAACATGATGATTAAATATCCTAAATAAAAATATATACCTGGCTCAATATTTTGAGAGGCATTCAAAAACATTTTTTCCCCAAATTATTTTGCTGCTCTGATGTTTCCACTCTTCGGCCATGGAAGATAAATTTATATGAGAGAGTCAAGGCAGAAACTCATATTACCTACTAATGATAACCAGAATGATAAGGGATAAAAGGAACAAGGATAAAATGTTTTTGGAGACAAGGAAATTGATGGTAAATACTAAAAAAGAATCATGTTATTTTTTAATACTGAAAATTATTAATGGGACCAAAAAGAATAAGGAGCAATCAGTTGATCTCTTGGGAAGCTAAGAAATCCACTAAAGATAAACTGATTTGCTAATAGATATATGTGGAAAACATTTCTAGCCATCTCTAAGTGGTGTGTAAAGCTGACTTCCACCCAAGAGGAGATGATGGTCTAGAGGATCTCAAGTACAGACATGTACAGAGTTTGCTTCAAAAATACTAAATTGAGAGCTAATGACAAATTTTGTTTTAGCTGCATCTGAAACATGATGAAAATGTTAAGCAAGGAAAAGACAAAACTGTCCTCATCTGGTAAGCTAGCACATCCTCAAAGCAGTGACCACCTGATGCCAAAGCAGTGTTGGGTTTCAGTGGGTAAAAGACTGGAGTGTTGAGTCTACCCATTCTGGTCTCTGCAATGAGCCTTTTAACCAGTCACAGATATCACATCCAGCATCCTGAAGTAGATGCTATTTCATTAGCATCACTTACTGCCAGCAAATGACATGGTCTTGGAGCTGGCCCAAGATTCTGGCGTGAGAGTTATGTTAGAGATTCTGGACTAGATTTCTCCAGGGAAGGGGTGAAAGCTATCTAGTCTAGTGTATGGAGAAGGCTGGTATGAGAGACAGGTGGAAAAGCTTCCTATGCTCCATGTTGTTGAACAAAACTAGACTTTTAAAATCTCTTCATCACACATACATATTCTCCCTTAACTCCACCAGCAATGCATTGTCATGCCCACTTTTCAAATGAAAAAGTCAAGATTATTTTTAGCTGTGAAGCAGAAATATATTTAGAAAACAAACCATATGCAGATAGTGGCTATAACCACAGAATTGAACACATTGTTTTGTAGATTTGTTTTCAACTCTTCCAGTGTCATGTGGCAAAAGCTTAGGTTAGTCATCAAAATATTTTTAATTCAGGCAGTTCTGATCATTTGCTTTTTAAAATTTTTGCACAACAGTTGTGATGAGTTTGTACAAAACACCTACACTTCATTTCTTACTGAACCAACCTGCATGGTTTTTGTTGTTGGTGGTGGTGTTTTTTTTTTTTTTTTTCAGTTTTTCCTATTGCAGAAAATACCAGAATTATTTGCTTCCATAGCCAAAATACTACCTACCCCCCCACCCCGCCCCATTTTACCCCCATCCTGATGCGGGACTGCCATCTGGTGGAACAGAAAAGGCACTTCTGATTTGGACCTAACCAAAATTCTATGGTTGTGATTTCTTAGTTAAGTTTCCAAAGAATTGGTATAGCAAATGCAAACGGTGTTTTTTTTTTTTTTTTTCTGGTCTCAAATGAAGATGAATGGACCATGGAGAAGGAGACAATGTAATGATTATAGTAGCCAATAATCCCTAGGAGATGCAGTGATTATGATAGGTGATGAATTAACAAGAAGAGTTCACCATCTTTATTAGCCAATATTTACATGTGTATGTATTTACATATACTGTGTACACATTTGTGTGTGTGTGTGTATGTGTAAAACATACCCCTCCCACAATCATGAGCCTCCATGCTCACTTCCTAGAGACCCTGAGAAGGGCACTACCATATGATGCTGCCTGGTCTCCAAGATCTGTAGGACTCAATGTTTGCTGCACTGTTGCAACACTCTTAAACCTCAGAGAGCCTGTTGCCATTGCAGAAACAAACCATGGACTCCTAATGGAAGATGTGGATGTTTAACGTTCGAAGTACTTGATCTTGACCTAAAAATATCATCAATAATCAGTGTGAAGAAAGCAAGTCATTTTGAAGTATGTCTGCCTCTGGCTTCATAGTTCTTAGGAGGAAAGGAAATTTTCATGTGTGAAACACTCTGCCATACTCATGTAAGATAATCACAAGCATTAAACACAAAGTACTATTATTTTTAATATGAGGCCCAGAGAGGCTAAGAACTTTCCAAGTCACACTGCATTTATTTATGTTACAGATGGTTTTGTGCTTAGACACTTTCACATAGGAAGGAGTGAATGAGAGTCTGCTGAGTTCCTACTTATTCTACGTGTTTGAGCATGCATGTGTGAGGGGGTAACATGTTAGAAACAGGTAAAACTCCAGAAAAGAATGCTAAAGGATAGTTTCCCTAAAAGTGCAATTGTTTTTTGAAAATGCTCTTTTGCTATTTTAAAATAGAAAAGTATCTTTTTCATTTGGAAGAAAATGAAAAATTTTCTTTCAATTTACCACTAAACCCTTATTTACTGGGGGTTGGAATATGATCTTGTGTAATTGTTGGAATACCCAGACTTGGGGTGGAATCCATCCTTATGCTATCCAGAAGGCCATTTCTAAATAGCTGCATAGTTAAGAAAAGGATCACTTTATTTGTCAGTGCAGAATTTGTGGCAAGTAGGCCATGCCTGTTCTTGGGAGATGATTGAACATTCAAATAGAAGAGTTAAGTTATTGGAAACCCCAGGCCTAGTGGTAAAATCATCAGAAGATAGAGGGCTGGTACATAACTCAGTGATGAAGCACTTGCCTAGCAGGTGCAAAGCCCTGTAAATACAAGATGATAGAGCCTCTCCCAAATGGTAAAGGAAGCCAGGAGGAAAGTGTGACAGCACATCCGGTGCCTAATGCCTAATTGGCTAATAAATAAAAGTTTATTAGACCAAATAAAAGTTTCACTCTTTTGTTTTTGCTTGTGGAGTGATTCAAACACCCATGAGTACCTTACTTAGAACTCTATTTCAAATTTCATGTAGTCAGTACATTTAAGGCTGCAGATTTCACACTCCAACTTTCTTATGGGTTCTTTCTGATGTACTAAGCATAATTTCATTTTTAATTTTTTATCTTAAAAATTTTTAGATTCAACAGGAATGCAAAATTGTACAGTGTCTCCATGCATCCCCTGGCTTCCCCAGTGATAACATCTTTCATAACCAGAGTACATTATCAAAATACAGAAATTGACATCGGTAAACTACTACTAACAACAGACGTTATTTGGATTTCACAAATATGCAGGATTTTAAAGATTTTTATTTACCATATCTTAATTACTGTCGTGATGAATTATTTTGTGTTTTAAGTAGCTGTTCCATAATATGTCTTAATCCACAAGAAAGATTTACTTGAAATTTGAATTTGTTAAGGCTTTCAGCTTTCATATTTGCCTTTTTGTTTTTATTTGTATTATTCTAAAATAAGTGAATAATATAACCTGCTATTGCATGAATTCTTGTGGATTTTAATGTGATTTCTCATATACAAAATTAAGACTTGGAGCAAGTCTGAGGTGGATTTCTTCCAAGTGGTCCCTTGTCTTCTGTGAAATCATAAGTTTCACTCTTTTAACCAATGTCTTCTGACTTATGAGTCATAAAATTTCTGCCCTGCCAAATTCAGTTATCTATTGGACTTTGTGTTGTCCCCTTTTCTCTCACCATGTAACAAGTTACAAGCACTGGGTCCAAAGAGGTCAGTAACTTTTAGAACACTGCTGCTATAGATCAGTACAATGAAATTGTCCCCTTTCAATTAAAAATATGAAGATCAAAAGGTTGCATTTGTGTAACAATCAGTCATTTCAGAATGCCTTCATGTACAGAATTTTCCTTGATCTTACCCAGAAACCCAGAGTCATAGGCAAAACTACTCTTTTTGTCTCCACTTCAGCTTTGTGGTTACCTAATAGTAAAAGTCACATTCACTTGTTGAAATAACTAGGTTAAGCCAGGAAGAAATATTTGTGCTATATAAATAAAGAAAGAAAATTTAATATGGAGAATTTATTATGATAATGACTAGAATTAAATAAAAGAGTTAAAAGAACAATCAAGAAAAGGTGAGGCAAAACTAAAGTCAAACACAAACAGAGGTGCCTCTGTGCTCAGAACCTTGCAGACAGAGGAGGCGTGTTACTGCATCTCAGGAACAGAGGTTCTTGTTAGACCAGGGCCACCCACTGGCCAGACCTTACTGGCAAGGGAGCCAGGAAAACAGTTTGAGTGCAGTGCCTCTCTCCAGATAATTCAGAAGCAATGAAAATAAGGCAGAACAGAGAGGTGTAGGGGATGGATCAAAGACCAAAATGCAGTAGTGTGCCAGATATACTCACTTTTTACTCATAGAAATGGAATGAACATTATCTCTGCTGCCAATAAACTTTTTTTTTAAAAGAGGATACCATCATGGAAACAGCAACCACTGCCATTGTTGCTGATGCTAATGCTTGAATTTGCTACAAGCTAACATTCATTGAGCTCTACTTATCTGCCAGAACCTACAATAAATTACTTAAATATAGTTTCTTATATAACCTTTGACTTCATTTTATTATCCCCATTTTACAGAAGATAACATTGAGGCTTTAGGAAGTCAAGTGTATTTCCTAGTGTCACAAGGCTAAATAACCAAGATCCTGATGTTTAGAGACCATCTGTCTCTAAACTCCTTGCTCCTAACTCTACTCTGTATTTTCTCCCTACATGCAATGAGTATTCAGAGTTCTCTGATGATTTTTATGCCCATGATATAAAGTAGTGATCATTTGTCCTCAGGGCCCTGGAGACTACTGAGGAGATAATACCCTCAAGTTGAACTTGAAATATGAGTGAAGTTTTCTCCATTTGACCCAAAAGCAGAAGCAGTCAGAGTAGAGTAGTAAAATCAGCAATGTGTATATTTTCTGAGATCTTGGTAAGCTTGACCAGTTAATTGGGAACCATCAAAGGACAGTACAGGAAGAGGAACTTTGGTAAGAGAAAAGTCTAGGAATACCATCTGGAATCCATTTTACTCAGGAGACAACTTCATATTCAAGAAAATGGGAAGCTATTGATGATTGTGTGTTGTGGAAAGTCCCAGTTCATTTTCTTTAAGAAATACCATTCTGCCTACAGGCTATTGTGATATGTTTGTAGAGAACATGTTCATTGTGTAGGGCACTGGATGTCAGACAGATGCCCTGCAAAACATAGGCTTGTGTTTAAATGTGGCATTAGTGTAAAAGTGCCACCAGCTGTATCTGACCTTATACCATTCCCTTTTAGCTTCTTAATCATTGAAAATCTATGTTCTTAATAACATCAGTTAGATATTTTTGAGAGTAAGTAGCCTTAGGCTATAAATGTTTGGATAGAGCTCTTTATTAATTTGATTCAAAACTAAAACAATGATATCTGAATAAACATAGCTATATAATTCTTATGCTTTGTCATATTTTATTATAAAATTCTCCATATGTTTTTATATATTATCCTCATATAACTATGAGCTTAGTAGCATGGCTCTTTTGCTCATTTGAAGACAAGAAAAACAAGCAGGAAAAAGAGGAAAGTATTATCATAAGTTTACTAAATAGCTGAGCCATGATCATAACTGAGCATCTTTTGTTCAAACCAGTATTACTATTACATATGCTCATGGATCATCTTCATCTGAATCAGAGTATCTCCTATTTATCTATCATAATTATATCATACATTTATTTAAAGAAATCAAACTTTTATGCAATTCCCATTTAAATTGCTTTCCTTTTACATTTATAGGTACATTTATTATTTCCCAGTAATAGACTTTCTGACGGAAATATATATTTTTTTTTACTGGCAAACATCCACATCTCAGAATGCCACCTGACAAGGATATAAATGTCTTTAGTAAATAGAAAGCTATTTAATATTTTTATATGAGCTTTAAACTTGGTTTCACCTGGTTTCCATTATGCTGCAAGGTACTTTAGAGGTACAAATGCATTTTTGGTCTGCTAACAGGAGACAAATTATTTTCTTGGCTTCTTTGATTTTACTTTTTTATAGGCACTCATTGCAGTTATATCTCATTTGTGTCAAAATGGAGATAGCTGCATATCAGCAAAGTGAAAGAATTCTTGATCTTAAAGTGGTCCATTTCCTTTTCTTGTTTTCTTTTCATTCACAGTTTAATAGTTTTCATTTTATTTACTTGGATGTCAAAAATCGCTGTCACATATTGGAATTAAAGCCACATAGAGTAATAGCTGAACTTAATTATAGCTAAAAGCTACATGAGAAAGGGATGAATAAACCTTTGGTTCTCATAGAACTTCATCATCACTCCCCATTGAGCAAAATATTCAGTATTAATGAGTTTATGTCATAATTATTGTGTCTATATGAAAAATCTTAATATCCTTTTGGCAGCCTACATCTTTATCTCAAGTTTCTTTAGTAATATCTTCCTGTAGCTTTTCAATAATGTTTTATTCAGGAGGAAAATTGTATCATGATTCTTAATAGAATATTCACTCACATCCCTCCACACCTCTACCTGAATGCACAGAATATATGCAGAGAGAATCATGATTGTATAGGTGAAGACTAGAAAATGTTGCTTTCAAGAAAGTTTTCAAAAGTGTAAATTAGAAGTTGGTTAATTTTGACAAGTAAGAGTTTTCTAGCCAAGCCAAGGATATTATAATAATGATTATAGGCAATCTGTATTATGATTTGGAAATTCTGAAAAAAAATAAACTTTAGGAATGAAATAAATTCAAAGCCTCAAATTATCAATACACGGTGTAACAAGGGGTCAACCAGGGCAGTGCTAGTATAAACTGCAGCTTATTCAGAGAAGTAACATTGGTTAAGAAGGAACTGAGTTAAAATGTGAATATTACTTTCCTCTTTTTATCACGTTTAGGTTCTAGAATCTTGACTATAAGAATTATAGGATAGCATTTCTACACCATGTATCTCTAAAAACTATTTTATCCCCAAATTTATAAAGATAAATGGCTTTGTGAGACTGACTAATTCTGCACTTCATGAGTGCCTGAAAGTAGCTTATTGTCACAAATGCATCTGTGTGTTCACTGAGGAGCCAGCTTGACACTCATCAGATGGTAAAAGAGAGGAATTCTTCTCCATTCAAGATTCCCAAAGTGGTCAGCATTGCTCCTGATCTGTGAGCCTTGAAGCCAAGTCTTACTTTAGTTCCTTATTGCTAAGTTACAGTAGGCATGTAGTACCTTGCTTAAGTGATCTTGAAACACCCACCAAGTCTTTGCTTTTCTGTCTCTGTGATGTACAAAGCATTGGTTGCCCTGTGTTGTCCTGGAAGCTCCATTTACTCTGCACCATAGGTATTTCCTCCCACTAAAAAGAGGCCTGGCATTTTTAACCCCTTTTGCATGGTGGAGGTGGGGAGGTGAACTGTTGTTTTAATGTTGGATATCCCAACAGTTCTTGTTTTTCAACAGTAAACATGTTCCCCTCCCTCACAGTTTCCATGCTCAGATGCATTACAGTTGAAGCATTTCTTGCTTTATGCCTCCTTTATGCCAACTTGAAGCTCCTCATATTCTAAACAAAGCTACAAGACTACTAGGGGAGGAAAGAATGAAACCAAAGGGGAAAAGTGTCCCATTGCATTATCAGGCACCCTGTGTTCCATCACCTTGGATCACACCTGCCATGCTCATCCTAGTGTTCTTTCTGTCTCCCTATCCCTCCTTTTAGATCCAGGGCCTCCCAGCTCCCTGTCCTGATCTTAAAATTTTAACACATAAGTACTACCTGGATTATTCTTTTTACACTAACACTGAGCATCTCAAGTGTTTGTATTCAGATACCTGAGAAAATGTTTGTGCTTACCCCATGGACAGAATGTGGCGGTCAAGTGGTTGAGAGATACAGCAGAGGAAGCACTGACCATGTGTAATTGTTCACCTTTAGGCAGCACATTTCTGGCCATTTAAAATAACTGCCTCTTTTTATTGTTTGTTTCTTCCTAATTCCTCATCATCAAGCATTCAGAATTATTTCTGGTGTGTTGTTTTCCATTTTCTTTATGTCAAAAAGGTAAAATATTTGGCTGTCTGATTTATTTAGGATCCTGACTAAAGCTAGAGGAAGGCTTGGTGGGCCACCATTGTGTGAAGTAGTGGGAGGCAGACAGCACAAGTAGGAGAAGTCTTCTGGTCTTTACTGAACATTATACCTCAGGGCTACACTGCTGTATTAATTTCACTCTTGTGTGTTCCCCTGTGCATATTCATCCTTAAAGTTTGCTGATGATACTATAATTCACCAACAATAGTTCACACATTTTGTCTGTATACCCAATGTTTTACCAAATAAAACTAATCTATATATTTTTTGTATTCTTCTTTTGTTTTGTGGTGATGGGGATCAAACTCAGAGCCTAGTGCATTAGAGGCAAGTACTTTTCCCCTGAGCTGCAACCCCAACTCCATTCTTTTGTATTCTTGATGTGTGTGTGCATGTTGTATGTTTATTACATATATTATTTATTCCCATAGATTATCCCTTAATTTAGGAAGTCTAGTATGAATTACTTTCTTACCTCTATACATGAATTTGTTTTTATGGCGTTCATAATTTTCTTTGAGGTTACAGTCCATATTTTAAATTGTTAAGTGGGTAAAATTATCACCCTTTTTATAGATTAGTTTCTATTAGTTACAGTCTCCTTCACCATTGAGAAAATTCTTCATATTTCAAGTCTGGAAAGTATATACGATTAGTGTCTTATTTACTGCTCTTACATCTTGTGACAGAGTGAGCTTTTCCACTGCTGCTTTCTCAAGATGCACGTAAAGCTGTCTCATTAGACTCCAAGTGTTAAAAATCTCCTGTGCAGTTTGTGACTTGTATGTGAGAATCAGTATTTCGGCTCAGATATCCTCTTCATACTTTCTACCATATAACCAGATCAACGTTGGGGCTTGTAATTGGATAAATTACTCATGTACATAAGTAAATTTGAAGTATCCTTTAAAGTTTGGAAATGATTCAAAGGTAGAATCAGAATAAATTTAAAAGATCAAAATGTAGTCCATTACAAGAGAGTCGTGGGATATTACTCTCGTAATATTTTGAATACATACATATGCATACATATAAACAATACATGTATACATAATTCATACAAATTTAATAGTTAACATAATTAGCAAAAGCAATACTATTCTCTACACATAGATCAATAAATGTAAGAATATTAGAAGCTATGGAATAAGTTTGAAATGCAAGTCAGTTCATTCTGCTCTTCTGCAAAATGAGAAGCAATCTGGGGGAAGAAATTTATGCCGTGGAAATAGCTGCACATATTGAGCTCATACCGTATACCACTTAACATGCTTATCTATTTAATAATATTCACAACAACCCTAAAAAGTGAGTATCATTATTATTCCCACTTCACATATAAGCTGAGGCTTAAAGAAATTAAGTAATTTACTAAAGATGTAGCAATTAGCATATCTACAGTCTGGTCGTCTCTTTTAGTGGCTTTATTCCCTTTGTACTTCAGAGGAAAATTAGAGCTGCAGAGATAAACCATACGCCTATTAGGGATACACTTTAGTGGGAGGTTGAATCAGGGATTGGAAATTAATCCTCTATGAGAGGTTGGTATGTAGGAAGGATCGCAGAGGTACTGGAGTTTCATCACTGAAATCCAGTTTGATCTTGTCCTGTGTACAACTGTGAACTATAATCAGATAATTTAAGTTTCAAAACCAGGGGATGGTGGAGCCCTAACATGGCAGAATATTTAATTTTTTTCTTTCAACCCACAAAGATAAACCAAAATGTTATTGATTGACTTCCTGGGGAAATTCTATTTAAAAAAAAATCCTGATCACTATTATTTCTAACCTTTTTTTTTCCTTTTTGCCATTTTGGAGATTACACTAAATATTGAATAAAGCCATAGGTAAAAAGGTGAGAACAAGAAATGAGGCTTTTGTATACAGTTCCCGTAGTAGTGAAGGTAAATACATGTATAACATTTAGAAGTCCATGTCCCCTGAACTGCCAAGAATGTTTAGTGATTTTTATCTATGAGCTGGTCTTTCATGCATATGTTTGGGTAAATAATCACTTTAATAATAACAAATCTTTAGCTTTATTTTCAATTTATGGTATTTCAAATGAAGGTAGAAAATTTGAAAATTAAAGTTATCTTCAATAAACTACAGAACAATAAGATGTCCCAGAGGGAAAGATACATCTTGAAATAAAGGAAAATATACAGTATATAAAACATCAGAAGTCCAAGACAAATGAGATACTTTCCTTTTAAATACACATTGGTTAGATATCTAAAAAGCTAGAAGTTGTGAGGGAAAACACAATTATAAATTTCTTATCCAAACAATCAGATTCAAGGATACAGTGATAAAAATGCAAATCTTAAGGTGCTCTTAGCTAGCTAGAGGTCAAATCAATGCTTCTACTCAAATCAAAACATCAGAATTTTTTCTCAGTCAAGTTTTAATTTTGAAAGGTTGAATATTTACAGGGAATTTAAAAGCTAAAATTGTTAGAAGTCCTTGAGAGAAGGTTATGCTAAGTAAGAAGTAAACAGTGTTCTGGAATGGGCTTGAAAGTGTCCATGAGTACCTTGAATTAAAATGCAAAGCATTCTGGGGAGAAAGTTTTTATTAGATTTTCAGTAGAGTCCAAAAATTCTTAATCATTATTTTCCTGTACTCAAATTTTTTTCTTTTTTTCTCCATTAAAAAAACAAACAAACAAACACGGTCAGTAGATTAGACTGACTTACAGATGTCATACCTATTGTCTTATTGGCTTTATATAAAATGACCACCGGCTCATAGAGCTCTGCTTTCATTTTCATGAATTTCTTCTGTTCTCGCCACCAAGAAAAAAAAAATGGTAACCCTCTGCTTAATAACCAGTGGTGTGAAAGGAGGTAAAAGAAAAGTCTTGGAACCAGGTAAACCAGGTAGATATGAGTTCAAATTTTTATATGCAACTTCATCAGGTTGCATAAACTTTTTAAATCTCATTATATTTTTTGTACCTGAAATAATGATACTTATATACCAAAGGATTTTAATTAATTATATGGAAATAAATCACTTGACATCTACGTAGAGCTCTACCCAGCTCTATGTTTTACCACTTTATCAGAATAATAATCCATATATGGTAATGCCTGGAATCTGCCTAGATATAACTTTCCTCCAGCAGTTTTATTTTGAAGCCTTGTATTCATGTATTATGAGTCTTAAACTCTCCATTTTTTGCAAATATTCTAGAGTTACAAGTATACAAGTATCCTCATTATCTTTGTCATTCCTTTGAAATATTCATATTTTTTATGCCAGAGTGTCTATAATCAGTCCACTGTCAATCTTTCCAAATGATTTCTGAGAATTTCCTATTTGGTCTGAAAACTTCAGTTAAGCACTTTCTGGACATAGTTCTTCTGGGAATATGTTTACACCATCTTTGTGATTCACTGTAAGGGTCTCTATTATCTTGGTGACAATGTTACTATAATGACCCAAATTCAGAAAAATGTGAAATGAATGGCTGCTTCTATAACTTCTGGAACTTCTGGTACAATCAGTCCAGGAATAGTTTTGTTCATTCATAACAACATAGGCACAAGTCTCTCTGTAAATGAGGCAAAACAGAAAGAGTTTTGTAGACCATAGGGTCAAGCTTCTTAGGTATCTATTTGTAGGCAGCCTCTGTGGGAGGAAATCAGTAAGAGAAAAAAACCTAAGACTTTTTTTGGTGTTATATCAGTGCTATATATCATCCTCTGGGGGGAAGAAAAGTCAAGGGAAAAGAATTTCATAGGTCATGGAAAAGCATTTAAAAGTATTTCCAGAAACACAAAGAATATGTTTCCCTAATTCCCTAGGTTTTTGAGAGGAAAGTATCCTATGGCTAGGATGTCCCTTTATCCTTATCCCAAGGCACATCTAGCTGCCAAAAGTGAGCCACAATTTGGAAATGAATGAGCCATAATGATCACCCATTTTATTTGTCATTTTTGTTTTCATTCACTTCACACCCATGCATTAAATGCCTACAATGGGTCAAATACACTGAAAGAATATTCTGGTACAGAGAGGAGGAGAAACAACATGATTCCTGCCTGGTAGCAGCTCACTGTCTATTGAGAAGAGACAACATGAACAAATGAGCTCTGGGATAAAGAAAAAAAAAAAAAACTATGTGCAGAAATGCTTAGTCCTGTCTAGAACTGCAAGAGAAAGCTTTGTGGCAGTATTTTTCATCAGAGTCTCAGCAGATGAAGAGTAGGGACAGGGTAGATACTGATACAAAGAAGAAGCTGCACTGGGAGAGTTGCAGAGGTGGGAGAGATATCCACACACTGGAAACTGCAAGGCACTGGGCTGGTTGAAGGACAGACACTGTATCCACCAAACAGTATTTTAAGACAGGGAGCTCAGGAGTCTGTTTCCTACCTTACCAGGGTGGGAATAGAGACACAGAGCACTTAAGGACAGGGCTTGGAGGCTTCTATTTAATTGAGTTAAATCACTGCCCTTGAAGGGAAGGTTTCCCTCTTCCTTCTGGTGATTTAACCACCTCACCAAAGTTTCCACTTGCTTTGGCTATATGGAGACAAGATTTCCTCCTCCATCAAGTCCTACTCCTTAGACTCTTCCTTGAATTTTTCTTGAGTTAGCATGTTTTCACCTCTGTTGGACCAGAGGTTCATTAAGGAAGCTGAAACTATATAACAATATTTTCATGGCTTGCTAGTAAATACTTTTAAAGTCATTTCAGTTCAAATGATTTTAACCAATTATCCATGAACATACCCACATGCCTTTTCTATTCTACTTTCCTTCCTCCTACTTCTACTTTCTTAATGTGATATTCCCATTGTTCTAATTTTCTAACAGAGAATTAACATTTAAAGAATATCTTCCTGCTACCCCCTCCCCAGCAACATAATAAATTTTCAAGTCAATGGTTTAAATAAAATTTTAAATAGCCTCATTAAAATGGATAGCTTATTAGGAATAAAAAAGAAAAAAAACTAGCCTGTATATAGCACACATTTATGGAAGTATATTTTAATTCCATTTGTTAAATATTCATGTATCATACACCTTCCATGTTCCATGTCCGTCTTCATTTAGAGGATTAGGATGTGAGGTGCACACTGTCTGCATCTTTAAGGGGTTCCCAAGTTAGTACAGGTGACAGACATTTAAGCTAATAAATTGGATGGCTGAATAAAGAGTGTAAGACTAGAAGCACGTTTAAAATATAGAGATGACCCTGAAGAGAGAGAGAGACTAATCTGGAGAGTAAGGAAACATTTTCTGAAGAAGGGAAGCTCAAAATTGGTTTTATAAACCGCAAAGAATTACCTAGCATCTGTGAAACCCTGAGTCTAGTCCTCAGCACTGCAAAATAAATAAGTACCGCAAAGGAGTTTTCTATAAGGACCAGGTTAGTGGGTGTAGGCTATTCATATTTTTTTTTATTGTTGGTTGTTCAAAACATTACATAGTTCTTAATATATCATATTTCACAGTTTGATTCAAGTGGGTTATGAACTCCCATTTTTACCCCGTATACAGATTGCTGTATCACATCAGTTACACTTCCATTGATTTACATATTGCCATTCTAGTGTCTGATGTATTCTGCTGTCTATCCTATTCTCTACTATCCCCCCTCCCCTCCCCTCCCCTCCCCTCCCCTTTTCTCTCTCTACCCCCTCTACTGTAAATCATTTCTTCCACTTGTATTATTCTTCTCTTACCCCTCATTTCTTCTTATATGTAATTTTGTAAAACCCTGAGGATCACCTTCCATTCCGGCTATTCATATTAAAAAGGGCATCCTATGCAATGACAGCCAGGGTGAAACTCTGTGAATTACTGAGGAAAGTTGAAATCTTCAGCTTTCTGGAAGCTCCAAGTGTGAAAAGATAATGGGAAGAGATAAGTTTAAGGGTCCTGGCAAGGCTGTGGCTTAGATACCTTCCTGATTACTTATCTTCTCCCTCCAGGCTATGGAATACTTTGGAGGGTTTAAAGCAGGAGAGGTTTTGAACAGATTTACATAATAGCAAACAGAAAGAGAAACACTTTTCAATGTTAAGAATAGGTTGTTGGTTGGACTTGGTTGTAGCTCAGTGGTAGAGTGCTTGCCTAGCATGTGTGAGGCACTGGGTTCGAGCCTCATGAAAATAAATAAACAAAATAAACACTTTTAAAAAAAAGACAAGGTTGTTTGGTAGAGGAAGGGGCAAGCATCACAAATTCAGATAAAGCATTTAATAAAATAAAACATAGATACACATTCAGTTACAATCACAGACACCATTATATTAAAACGGTGCCATTGAGAAGACAGCAGCAAAAAGTTATTCAGGAGTAACAAACACTAGAGACTATTTGCCCATTTGATTGATGCCTTGGAGGGAAAAAAAAAAATTAAAACTACAACCACCTACCAAGATGTTTGGGGCTGTACTGCCATTCATTCTGCCATTCATTTAACAAATACTCCTGAGTATTTAAACCTTAAAACAGATAGATTTCCTGTCCTTAAGTAGCTTACAAAGAAAACAGATAACACACACACAAAAGGCCATAAATAGGAGTGAGTGCTAAGCGCCATTTGGAGAAGGCTAAAGTAGACAATGAAGTAGAGAGAGGCCAAGGACTGGGAGTGACACTGTAACTAAGGTGATTAGGAAGGTCCCCTCCAAGAAGGCTATATTTAATTGGAGAGAGGAAAGAAGTAGATGGCAGTCTGATGATCTGGAAGACAAAGTCTGAGCATGGGAATGGTGACTATAGCACTGTGAAAAAAAGATTCATCATGCTGTGGAGTGAAAAGAGTCAAAATCAGAAAATGGGGTTGGGGGGATAGGAAATGAACCTCAGGGGTATGGGAAGTAGCTGCTGGGCAATGACAGGGATTTGGAGATTTATGCCATTTGAGATGGAAACCCTGAAGAGTTTGGCTATCAGTGACAAGATTTGATTCATGACTTTAAAACATGACACTGACAGGACTGTAGCGAATTGACTGTGGAGTAGAGTGAACAGAGACTAGCAGGAAAGCTGCAGCTGGCTGGGAGAGAGGAGTGTCACCATGTGTAGGACTAGGGAGATGTTGAGGAATGCAAGAGTTTTCCAATCAGTATGTATTTAAATATATGGATATGTGGATAGATCAGCTTTATTGCAAGAAAAAGAGGCGTCAAGGAGGAATTCTGGCCTGAGCAAGTAAAGGATGGGGAGAGTGAAGTTTCAGCAGAGGATGGGGGAAGGAGTATTAGAAGTTTGTGTTTGGTTATGCTAAGCTTGTGATTGATTCTTTTTGGACATTCACATAGAGATGTCCGGTACAGAGCCAGACTGCTTCCTCTGGAATTATGAGAGAGTTTGGATTGGGGGTATAAACTTGGAAATAACTAGCCTACATGCATATGAGATCACCTGGATTGGGGGAGGTGGCAGATGGAGAAAGGACAGGAAGACTGGAAGCATACTGCAGAAGTCAGAATGAGGAGGACTTTAGCAAAGGAGAGGGAGAAGATTCATAACTGAATTTCAGTAACATAAATTAAATTAGAAAGAGGGTAAGAATCAATTGTAAATTACTGCTAGAAGGGGATATTAGTTAAACCTTGAGTTATTTAAAATTTAAAAAAATTAACATTCCTCTGCTTCTGGATGAATTACCTCCCATATTTGAAGTTGAAATCTGTACCTATAAAATTTTTGTACAAAAAGACAATTGCAAACAACTGTAGTGGGAAGGTTGAGAGTATGTCGGTGTGGGAGCTGAGAGACAACTAGGTGAACAGCCGATGTCAGAGCCAGAAGTGCCTTTGGACAAACAGACCTGGTTGTACCTTATATACTGTTTAATAAATAAAAGCTTTATTCTGAGGCATAAGAAAAAGGATCCTGTGCTGCTGGTGAGATGACAGCCTGATTTAATTTTATTTTTCTCCAGCTCCATTGTCCTATGTGTGCAGGCTTAATTAATATGAATCACATTTATTTCCTCATCCTGCTTGCTGTTGCCCCTGAGCATTCTGGAGAATGTAGCCCTCCTGTTCTTCCTGGTGCTATTTCTAGGAGCTCCCACAACACAGGTTCCTCAAATGTTCATTCCATTCTTGGCAGAAATGTTTCTCTTCCCTACTCAGTGCCAGGCTTTATTCTGAGAGCCTCTGAACCTTTTCCCACTGACTTCAAAGTCAGAAGAAGATCTCTCTTCACCCCTGTCCATCTTTGATCTTCCCAATACTTTTTAGGCTCTTACCTTCAGGCACCAAGAGCATGGAGCTCACTGCTTCTTAAGCAAAAGAAGTTCCCACCAAATACATTAATATGCTCTTTGGCACTATGCCCCTATAGTTTGATAAATATGCCCATGCATAGCTTGACCACAGAGATGGCCACAGCCAAAGATTAAGCTGAACTCTTTCCTACATAGATTATAGTATTTATGGGATTTAGAGGAGATTGAAAGCACATAATAATGAAACAGACAAAAAATTTATCTCCTAGAGCCTTAGGCAAGGAAAGAAAATAGTCTTAAGTCCTTTATTCTTCACTTGAGGAAATAAAAATCATATAATTTCCATTGATACATCTAAGGACACAAAGCTCAATTTTATACAACACAGACAGGAACTTGAGTATTTTCAATTCCAGGCTATTTTTTTTTCTTCAATACAGTAAAATGCATGCACGCCCTCATGAGCATGCGCACATACACAAATGCCACAGTAGCAGAGTTTTTAATACAGTCTAGTTCCTTCCATTGAATAGCTAGAATAATTTTGCTGTACACTTAGAAACAAGAGTGAAAGTTGAGATGACAAGAAAACATTATACAATTATACAATGTTAATGTGTCATTTTATGAATTGAGAAGGAAAAAGTATAATTCTTAGCCAAATTCTCTTTGTATTTCAAACTTCCAAGTTTACTCCCTCCTAATGTAAAAGTAAGTTTTTGCTATACCTGCTTAGAGAATGGGGAACTCAAATATTGATGAGAGATGAAAAATTATACTATTTAGTTTCTATTTATCAATCTTTTTGTTTTTATTTTTTTATTACTGCATTATAGTTATACATAATATTGGAGTCATCTTGAAATAATCATATATCATAGAATATAATTTCCTCCACTTAGTCCCCAGTACTTCTTCTTTTTCCTCTATTTGTCAACTTTGAGGAGAATAGCATGGTATAACAACACACCTGGTCAGTTGAAATTCAAATCTGAACTAATCAATTAATTAATCAGTTTAATCAGTTGAACTCATGACTCTGTGTAAATAAATTATGTTAGAGTTTGTAGAATTTACTAATCTACACAAGATCATGTTTTCATGGGAACTCATGGCAATAAGATTTTCCAATTATGTGATTAAATATAGTCTCTATTAATCCAATCTGGATTCCACATTGCTGCCAGAATTATTTTTAAACTTTGATTGATTTAATTCCCTTATTAAAAATCTTTGATGATTTCCTAAAGAATGCTCTTTAAACTTCTTAAATAACAGCAGAGCCCTTGCCATTCCTTCAGCATACCTTTCCGAAGTTATCAGGCTTCTCATTCTCTTACCTAGCTGCACCCTGCTTCTGCTCCTTCTTTCTCTTTCTACTATTTCACCATATACTTTTTATTGAATAAATATTCCAAATTTCTATTGTCTGTACACATCACACACTTTTTCACTCTTGAGCCTTACTGGAATGTCTTTCTAATCTTTTCCCACTGCTTCTGTGACTCCTTCCGAGACTCGAATTACCTGTTGACTAATGTAAGAAAATAAAAAAATGCTTATGGGCTCCATTACAATTAATAATCTCACTAGTCACAGTATCCTCCAGGCTGCTCTGTTGTCTCTTTTTATATGCAAAATTGCATCCTTTTTGCATTATCCAGAGCAAACAGTTCAAATCTAACCACAGTTTTACCCTTTCAGTCCTACTACCTGTCATTCTGCAGACTCAATGAGAAACAAGCCTAAGTGTGACCTCTAACAAATTATTTCTTGCAAATACCGAATAATATATTTATGTCCACACTCTAGCTTCCCTCTCTCCCTTAAATCAGAAGCATTACCTTTTAAATCTTGCATCTGTGCTCTTTTTTATATTCCTTACCCAACATGAGATGTTACCATTTCTCTCTTGTACCTTTGATATCTTCTTTTCCATTTTCTCCTTCCTATGCCATATTTAGTTTAGTGATTTTCATTATAAATAACAATGTTTTCCAATATCCCCACTTCTTCCTCTGACTACTGCTATGTTACTCTCTATTTGTTTTTTTTTAACTGTGGAAATGTTAGTTGATGCACAAGACCTTGCATCACTTCTATTCACTCTTCAATTCTGTGTTCTTAGGTGTTAACTTCTGCAGCACTACTGACCTCCAAGTCAGTATTTTTTCTTTGCCTTAATGTTCTTTTCATCTTTTATCATTCTATTTACTTTTCTCCAACATTTATTATGTGTTAATATCCACATTCAAAACACAGGTCTTTCCCCAAATACTGCTCACTTTCTTCTTAAGCTATGATCTTCCATTATCTTTTCCCTTTTGACTTATTTCCTATCTCTTAGGAACTGAAGGTATAATTGCAGGACATATGTGATCTTTCATTTCTGTCATTAAATACCAGTGGCTCCCTTTGCCTACATAATGAACCCTTCACAGTCTTAACACAGTCTTTGTAAGAGCCACTTGAGAAGACCCTCAAAACATTATGCACAGTTCTACCTTCAGACCTCGGATTACGCTGTTGCCCTTTGTCTAGAATGCTGTTTCATGCTTTTCAACCTGAGAAAGGCAAAGCTTCTCTTCCAAATTATCTCTCAAATGTTACCACACTGTGCCACTTGCTTTCCTTGGTTTCTAACATGGAGAATTAGTAACTTATCTTTGTATTGACTTCGTACTCTCCATGCCCCTTAGAAGTTTTTAGTAATAGTATATATCATATACTCAAGGAGTTTTAAAAATATTTCCTCTTTGCTGTTATACTTTTTGGTCAGCTATGTTAGGGTTTATACTAACTATCTTTGCATTCACAGTATTTAGCACAGTAGAGATGATCATTATGTTATGACTTATTTGATGACAGTCTGTACTCCAGCAAAACTCTTTGGTAAGAGAAATTCTATAATGTTCCTCCTTATCATTTATCCCTATAAAAGAAAATAATGAAAGAAACTTAATAAAAATATTTTTCCTTCAATTTAAATAGTGAATTTGTAGTAAATTGGGCAAATGTGCTGACTTTTCTTCTGATAATGACTAAAACAAAATTAAATATTTAAATCAACATTTAAAAATATTCTCACATTTATTTTATGTCAGATTATTAAAATCAATGACTAGTTATTATAGCTCATGTTTTTCATATTTCATGATTTGTCATCTCTCACTTTGCTCTTGTTTCTCATTTTGTATTGAAATACATAAACCGCAGTTCCAACAAAAAATACCATATTAAAATGATTCTGTACTCTGAAGGCACAATAAAAGAGAGTGGGAACATTTTGCAAATTCTTATCTCCCCAAAACATTGGTTTCTCATTTGGCATCCATTTCTCTTAGTCTCTTTTTCCTGCTTTACTATATTGAACTCCATCCTGCTAGTGAATGTATTGGAATGGTTCACTGAACCCATTAGGAGGTAAACATTATCCTGTTTTGCCCTGACCCATGAAAGAACTCCTGAAAGTACTCCCATCCCTCAAGGGACATTCTGGGATTCTTATCCACTGAAGGCCTTGAGAACAAAGATAAAAGTTTAGACTATTTACAGCCATTGAACTATAGAAAAGGCTTAGAGACAGCCTTCACCAACTGGAATATGCCCTTGGATTGGCAGGACCATGTCTTAAGTGACTGAATAAGACACTTAGGTGCCAGAGCCAAGCATAGTAGTTGCATAATACAGGTGTTTGCAAACTAATAAAATCAAGGTGTTTATATGCCACGAGTTGGTTTAGTATCATAAGGGTGTTTGCAAGTCAATGTTGAGGATTTGATATAGCGTTACATATTAAGATTAAGGTGGGTATTTGTTTTTAATTCCTGGGCATTTGTTTTTGTCTTATTTAAAAATATAAAAACATAATAGAAATAAAACAAATATAATATAAATGAAATATCCTTATAATTGTACTTATTGAAATTTAAACTGTATACATTGAACTAGTTTATGTAGTTTGAGAGAGCATTTTCCTTTGGTAGTGTTTAGAGACCTCACCCATTTACCAGATAGAGATTAAAAAATAATAATAATAAAAAAAAGTTAAAAAGACTACTGAATGTCTGAATTCCAGGCAAGTCATATATACATGACTTTGGATGTACACACCAGAGTTGAGATTTTCAAACAGTTTTTTTTTTAATTATTCAAAATGTAAAAGAAAATAAAGCAAAAGTAATTTATAAGTCTAAAACTTAGTAAAACACTGGCATTAGCTTTCCATTTTCAGTTCTATATGTTTTATAGCACTAATCTGAAATTCTAACAATTTTGTATTCTGTATATTCACATATTGCCAGACAGGTCCATTTTGCTGAAATATTTGAATGATTATTCTAATGGTTATAAAGTAGTCTAGAATTTTAACTTTCTAAAACAAATACATGGACTCATTATTATTTACTTATTTACTGAAAAAGCTTTATTTGAGTTTATTATAAAGATGTAAATCAGAAAGCAGCCTAAATTATAAAAAGAAATTACTTATAATTCCAATTTCCAGAGGCAATAACTGTTAATAATTTGGAATCATTTTTAAATATTTTAAATATCTATATTCCTTCCTTTCTAACATGATAGCTAATCAAACATGAATATAGGGCTGGGGATGTGGCTCAAGCTGTAGCTGCGCTCGCCTGGCATGCGTCCGGCCCAGGTTCCATCCTCAGCACCACATACAAACAAAGATGTTGTGTCCACCGAAAACTAAAAATAAATATTAAAAAAAAATTCTTTCTCTCTCTCTCCTTCTCTCTCTCTCTCACTCTCTCTTTTAAAAAAAACATGAATATAAATATATATTATGCATATGTTTAAAATATGACTAATGTATAATAAGAATATGAATTTTATAATCAGAAATTTTATTAAAATATATTATGGCCACTTTTAATATTTATACATCAGATTAATCACCATATAGAGTAACCATCATTTGGGGCTGGGGATGTGGCTCAAGCGGTAACGCACTAGCCTGGCATGCGCGGGGTGCTGGGTTCGATCCTCAGCACCACATAAAAATAAAATAAAGATGTTGTGTCCACCGAAAACTGAAAATAAATATTAAAAAATTCTCTCTCTCTCTCTCTCTCTCTCTCTCTCAAAAGAAAAATAGAGTAACCATCATTTAAAAATAGTCCCCTTTATTTCACTTTAAAAATATATTTAATTTGTTGATTCTTTAAACAATGTTTCATTAAGCATCCATATTCTTATGAATCTTACTTATTATTTACCCAGTGTTATAATTTAGATATTAGGTGTCCTCCAAAAGCTCATGTGTGAGACATTGCAATATTTAGAGGTAATATGATTGGAGTATGAGAGTTTACACCTTATCAGTGCATTAATCCCCTGAAAGTTATTAACTATAGATAGCTAGGATGTGGCTAGAGGAGGTGGATGTGTCTTTGGAGTATATAATTTTTCCTTGGTGAGAGGAGAGACCTCAGCTTCCTGGTGGCCATATATTGAGCCACTTTCCTAAACCATTCTTCCGCTTTGATATTCTGCCATACCTGGAGCACAAATCAATGGAGTCAGTGTCTGTGGACTGAGACCTCTAAAACCATGAGACCCAAATAAAGTTCTCTTCCTCTAAAATTGTTCTTGTCAGGTCTTTTAATCACAGTGGTGAAAAAGCTGACTAAAATTTCCAGGATAAAATTTTAAACATTGTCTTAGAGTTATTCATAAGGCTTTGATGCTGATGGGGAGTAGATGACTTCCAAAAATGATTATGTAAAGTTGTTTCCAAAAGCAAGGATATAACACAACTTACTTTTCTTTCTTCTTTTTTTCTTTTTTTTTTTTAACCAGGAATTTAACCCAGGGGCACTTAACTACTGAGCAACATCTCCAGCCCCCTTTTTATTTTTTATTTTGAGACAGGTTCTTTCTCAGTTGTTTAGGACCTCACTAAATTGGTGAGGGTGGCTTTGAACACGCAATTCTCCTGCGTCACTGGGATTACAAGCATGTGCCACTATGTCCAGCAAAATTTACCCTTTACAACATTTTAAAATACTCTTTTGTATGAATTTTACAGAATTCAATTTTACAAATTTTACAGAATTTGTAAACTTGTTAAAAATATCTGACTCAAAGTCCAGGCTTATCAATGTATTCCTTCCATATCATATAAAATATCACATAAAGATATTAATTTTTTAAATGTAGTGATTAATGATTATTCTTTGATTCTTCTCTCTTAAACACGAATTTAAAAAAAATAAAGGTGATGTGTTAATATACATAGGCAGTTGTGCCCCAATTATCAGTAACTTATAGAGTTCTTTCAAATCAAGAATTTTAAAATGTTTGTATGTATTCTACTAAAACAAAAACTAGATTTCTTTTGTTCCTAGGGATATTGTACCAATCCAATTTAGCAGTGAAACCACCAAGAACAGCTCAGTTGGTTATATTAGTCATTACTTAATAACTGCAAGAATGTCATGAACTGAGAATTATGAAAACATTTAAGTATGCATGCAGATTTCCATTTGGTTTTTCTAACTTTAATATCTACTCACAATAATTTTGCTATTCATTTAAGGAAGTTCTAAAATATTTATAAAATTTGTTTAATAAGAATATTTTAAGGTTAGGGATCTAATTTCCTTTTATCTCTGGGAAAAATAAAATTAGGTTCCCTGAATTCCTATATGGTTGTTTCTCATCTGGCATTTTGTGGTTTCAATAGTACACTCTCAGAAAGAAGTGCTTGTTTGGTAATGTCATCCATCATGTTGTCAGCTGGATACAAAGTTGAGATTTGGCTTCTTTCTCAGATAATATCTGAGAACAGTTCTCAGACATACAGACTTGTTAACTATGGACTACACTAAAGAGGGAAAAAATAACAACAAAAAATTTCACTTTAGAAGGCTTGTTTTTTTTATTTCTTCCCAAAATTATATTTATGATATTTAAGTTTATTTTCAGATCTACTCCATTTTTATTACTATGTAGGTTGAATCATTTTCCCACCAGATAGTGTTTTTTTTTTGTTTGACATAAGCACTACATGCTGTGAATGGATAAAATGTAAATATCAAATTAAACTACATATAATAATTTTATATTTTTAATATCTCTCAGAATATATTAATATATCCAAGTGATACTATATAAGATAATCATATACAAGAGAAAGAAAGATGAAGGAGTAGAAACATTGAAGGGGAGAAGAAATGAATGACTAATGAATAAGTAAAAACCTTTGCATTGTCAGCTGTCATCAGAAAATTAGCTATAATAGTATTTCTTCAGTCAGGAGGACCATCTGTAAAAGATTAACACCATGTGCTTGATAAAGTAAGTATTTCTGCATGTAGTCCTGTGTCTACAAAGTCTAACTCCTTTTAGTTGGGGTCAAGGTTCTGGATTTTATTTGTTTATTTGATGCTGGAGATTGAACCCAGGGCAATCTGCATACTAAGCATTTACATTACCACTGAGCTACATACCCAGCTTCATGGTTCTGTATTTTTAATGAGCAAACAAAGATGAGTTTTGTGCCCACTGAAGTTGGAGATCTATTGAACTAACGTATAAAGTTAACTGAATATTCTGATTTTTGGCCTGATTTAAAAAATTATTGTGTCAGCCTAGAAAATCTATTCCTATATTATGATTTGTCTTTATGCATTACAAAAAGCATTAATGCCAGGGACACTCTCATAAAATAAACTTTGATGGAGAACACATTGAAAGAAATTGATGAGGACAGTAGCATGAGAATTTTAAATTACTATAGTTTTTATTTAGAAAGTATTTTTCTTTAAACATAACCTAAATGATGAATGTGATTAATGTTTAAGTAACAGAATAATTAAATGTAGACATAGTCTCCAAATTGATGAAGTATGCAAATTATTTTAAGAATTTGAATAGCAAATGTTGTCTGCAAACTATTTACTATAAATCGATTGATATTGGAACACATTTTACCTAGGCAAATATTATAAGTGTAATCTAAATGATAGTTAACGGTGACTAATTTTTTTAATATCTTTATTTTGTTTATTTATTCTTACGTGGTACTGAGGATCGAACCCAGTGTCTCACATGTGCAGGGCAAGGGATCTACCACTGAGCCACATCCCAGCCCTGATTATTGTTAATAGTGATTTTCTTTAAATTATATTTTAGGAATATGCCTAAATTATGACTTTGGAGATTATAAACCTATTTCTCCATATATTTTAAATAATTGTTCTCATGTAGTAAAAATTAGCATAAAAAAGAAAGATGAATACACAGTCTCAAAGGTCAAGTGCTAATTTTGTAGTTCCTTCATTTTAAAAATATTGCCTACATTGGTGCCAAAATTATTGATTATTAATGAAAAAAGTATTTTCATGAAGCTCTTTTTGACATGAGTATTTTAATCTTTGTTAGCATATTAGTCCCTTCCTCTTTTCCCTCCAATGTTTGAGGTTGAATTGCAATACAAGTATATTATGCAAATCAAGACAGTTCTTTCCAAAGCACTGAAAATTTAATGTCAGAAAATACATATTTTAGCATACATTATTTAGTGAAAAGTTCATTTTTATTTTTCTGCAAAAGTGCTTTCAGCTCTGGAGAAAGAGCATTTTGTGGATCCCTAGTTGTACTCTACTTTTAGAGCTTTTAAATTCCTCCCTTTTTTTTGAAGGTTGTTAATATTTGACTTTTCCTGCCTTTGCAACAGTTGCATTTTTTCTCACTATTGCCATTGCTGCTATCATCACTAGGAGCATAGTGGCAAATTACCTAGTTGATCACTAATCAATGGGTATTGCATTCTTGGTTGATAATTTAGGCTGCTTTTGGAGGCTGATTCCTATGGAAGTGATCTGTACAAATCTTCAAAGAATGGGATTCAATTGCCTAAAATTTAGAATATCACACAAACACTGATATAAACACCACCCCTCCCAAACCAATGGAGAGTCATTGCCATGACACTATCAACAACCAGAGACATGGCCTACCACAAAGTAGGTGTCTATCAAAAAAATGGTTGAGTAGTTGTTTAGAGTGGACACATGATGCAGTAGAAAATCTTTTAATGAGTCAAGAGATTATCTTCCAGTAAAAACAGTCTGAGAAAATAAACTGATCTTTCCAGACCTGTTTCCTGTTTTGAGGATTAGTGGTTTAAGGTTGATGACTGAGCATTCTTTTGGCTTGTACAACACAAGAGTTGATAAGTTGATAAGAAAAACACAAACACATTGGTGAGATAGAAAATAACTAGGTCATGAGATGGTTGTCTAAAAAAAGATTTGTTGAAAGTAGTATTTTATCATGCTAGGTATTTCTTTAGCCTAAGAAGACTTATTTAATTTCTTTTCCAAATAATTAATCTTTGTTTTTTTTAATTGAAAGACAGAATGTGCAACATTTCAGTGGGTGTAGTTTTTATCTGGGTATTTATACAAACCATTCAGTTTTTTCTTCTGTATCTTTGTGTAGTAATACCTTTGGTATTTCATTTCCTGTGCTTAACACTTAAGTAAAAATTACATATTTTGCTGCCCTATGGTTTCATTTTATTCCTATGGTAGCACTGTGAAATAGAAATACTAAGATACCAACAAAACTTCTAAAAAAATGCATTTTTTTGGTACTTGAGATTGATATCCAGAGGTGCTTTAACTACAAAGTACATTTAATTTTTTTTAAAGTGAATAAAATAAAGAAAGGATAATTAGAAAATACTATTTAAAATAAAAACCTGAAGCATATACTTTTCCTAGAAAGAAAATTGGTTGAGCCGGCTGTGCTGGCACATTCCTGTAATCCCAGTGATTTGGGAGGCTAAATCAAGATGATCACAGCTTGAGGTTAGTCTCAGCAATTTAGTGAAACACTGTCTCAACATAAAAAATGAAAAAAGAACTGGGGATGTAGGTTAGTTGTAATGAGGAAAAGGAAGAAAGACAGACATATAGGAAAGAGAGGAAAACAGAGGAGGGAGGGGGTGAGAAATAGGAGAGGGGGGAGAAAGAAAAGAAAGACGGAGTGAAAACAATAGACAGACTTGGCAATTTACCAAGATCCTGTCTCAAGATAAAAAATACAAAAGTTGGGAATGTAGCTCTCTGGTAGAGCCCCCCCTGGGTTCAATCCCTAGTAGTTAAAAAAGAAAAGAGTTATAATGAAAGCATATTTAAATGTATAAGATAATGGACACTGGTGAGTGGTCAGGTGAAAAAGAAAGATTGGCAGTATTTTTCCTAAACTTGTATATAAGTAGTCAGAAATCAAACTATGAAACATGCTTTTCAATATAACTGCTTTGTGAATTTTAACCATAGTTTTGTGTTATTTAGTATGAATAATAATAACACTATGGTTTCATTTTTAGCTTTCCATCCTATAGTATTTAGGAGTCTATGTTAAATGTGATCTCCCAAAATTGATTAAAAGCATATAACCTCACTATATTTCACATACTCAATTAATTTTAATACCCAAACATACTTACAAAGCACTACCTCAGTACTGACTCAGTACCAGTTTCCAATTTATTTTAATTATACCATTATATTCATAAAGTATAATTTGAGATGAGAAAATTTTAATTCCTAGGGACTTAAAGTTTCTGTATAATTCAGTTGAGGTTTCCACATCCATGTATAACCAAACAAAAGTACTTAATTTTATATATAACAGATGCCATATGGTAATAAGAATCTTTCATGGGTTATTACTTAATGCTAGTTTATTCTGTCATGCCAGATAATTTTTGACAGATACAGAACATCAGAATGGACAAGGTAGTCTTCCAGATCCTGTGAGAGGAATGTGATATAAGAAAGATAGACATATGCATACACATAACTGATACATTTTTAAATGTATGACTAGGTGATTGATCAGTAAATACTCTTATAAATTATGGAGGAAGAGAGATCATTTTTACTTATAAAACATAAAGAAAAATTATAATGGCAGAATTTGAATTATTTGACTAGTGTTTTGATGAATGGTAGAGTTTGAACAAGTGCAGAGAGGTGGAGAGGGAAAGATGTGAATTAAATCATGAACTTCCAAGAGATATCAAGTAGATTAGCCTATTTCAAAGGCTTGGTATGAGAAGTGGAGAATGTGTGTGGGACTTAATTATTAAGAACTTTAAATTTCATACTACCAACTGAAACTTATCCTGTGGGACGTAGTATATGATAAGAATATTTGCATTATTGCATGTGTTTGAGGATATCTTAATAATCTGTCCTTATTCTAATTTCTGAGATAATTTGTTTAAAAGAAGGATCTACTTTGTAAATATCGATATTTCAGAGAGTTAAACTGAATTTTTATTAGATTATTGTATTAATTTCCAATAGTAATAAAATCTCCAGTATTCTAAGAATACATTTCAGATGCTAGTTAATATTCCTTTATATGTGCCTTGCTAATGTAACCAATTTCTGTGGGAATAACTATACAAGCTCAGTGGTCTGTTTAATAGATTAAGGCTTATTGTCATCATGAAGAGTCATTGATTACTATGAACGGTGCTCCCACCAAGCAGAGTACAATGATTGCTGCTAGGGATTCTTTAAAATTGAGCTTAGAAAGTCTAAATACTCTTAGAATATTCTCAATATGGCACATTTTTGTACCAAATGGGCCAAACTATGCTTGGTAGTATCAATTAAATAGATTTAAAGTCTCAGTAATAAATTAGTTTTCAAGAATAACAGATACCAGACCTAATATTATTTGTAACAGGTATGTAGGCTCACATTAACTTAGAGCTTGCAAGAATCAGACAATGAGAATAATTTTACTTGCCATGAAAAAAAGAATGCTTTGTTTCACTTCAGTCAGACAGTTTTTCAGGACTCTGCCCAGCTGTTTTTAGTGTTCAATATGGAGTATAAGTTAAAAGATAAATTTTAGCTCTTAATCTTTCTTAATTATAGCACTCACAAACTAAATATGGAATCTCAAAAGATAGACCTTATTTATTTTTGAATCCTTTTGTAAGTTAATTATAGCATTGACACCAAAGCTAACTTTGTCAAATCAAACCAAAATTGTATACTTACCAAAGAAACCCAACAATAGCATTATGTGTAGTTTTATTGAGTTAGATTCTATAGGAATACCTCCCAAAGAGAAAATTAACTTTCTTAATATAGTTTCTGCTATAAAAAGTTTTATTAATGAACATTCAACTTTCAAAATAACCAAAGAGCATTAATTTGATAATCAAAAATTATGTGTGAATGTGTGTGTATGCATACACATACTAGTCCTGCATACATGTACTAGTCCTGTTTGATCTGAGTTACATGAAAATTCTTCCTGAATTATGAAACTCAGGTAGAGGAACAGTTATTGGCTTCAAATACATTTTACATGTACAATTGCACAAAAGTAGTCTTATGTAAAGATTCATATCCCAAGATCTTGAAAATAATTTTAATTGCACATTGCTTTATATATTTTCTACAGTAATATAATAATTTGGATAATATATGTTATGTGACATTTTGACCCATTTAAAAAATGTCCTCATGATACATGTATTTACCATACTCAAATTGGTCTATTTATTTACCCTGGTCTTAAAGTTATTTTATACATTGAAAAATATTAAGCTTTTTCAGTTAAGTAGCATTGTCCTCCTCAGAGTGAAGAATTTCTACATCTTTTGTAGTTTCTCTGAAATTATCTTGGCCCAATGTGTCATGATCCAGACAAAAAAAAAATTTGAAATAATAAAACAAGAGGCAATTGCCTTTCGACATTGCAATTTATCTAAATATAATTGAGAATCCTTTAAAATATAATCTTTAGGGTACTTGAGTTTCTTTTTTTTACTTATTGGGATATACATGTTTTTGCTTTTAAAATGGTATTGAAAAAACTAGGGATCTTGAATGAACATCCTCTATGGTCTAGGCAAACATGAGTAAGGTATCTTACAACATTCTTTCTCAGGCTCCAAAACAATCAAACAATGATCCTTCCCTAGAAGAATGGCATCAAGTTAAACATCAAATAAAACTAACTGCAATGAACAAACTCTTCAATTTGAAAACACAAAACGTAGTTCATATATGGAAGGAACATAATATTATTTTGCAATTTTGAATTAGCAAATCATTAATTTTACTTTGAATAATTATTTTGAGCACTGATTAATACACTGAGATACATTGAATCTGAAATACAGGAAGAAACATTTGGTTTGGAGGAAGTAGCCAGTGCTTACTGGAATAAAAGATGGGGTTATTTATTTTTATGAAAATGATTAAGAATCTGTACTGAGTTATAACACTGTTAAATGGAGAGTTGTTGGAAAACATAACAGAATATTAATATCTAATTATATGAAATTGATTTGTAATTAGCTCTACAGGAGTGCAAAAATAATTCCTGCAGTATTAATGACAACCAGATTAAAGAGGAAAGCTTTTTTTTTCTTCTTGCTATAATTAGTTTGTTTTACAAATTTTTATTTATTAAACAAATATATTATTAGTTTCTCTAAATAGCTATGGCTCCCAGAACTATGTTTTGTATTGCATGAAAGGTTCAGTTATCTTTTTTCTTTGGCTTAAAGTTTTAATGTAATCACACAAAGGATACCACTAATAAGAAATAGAAAAAAAAAAAAAACCCTAAACTCAACACTATACAAATGTGTGAATTAGGAAGTGTTGGCATTTAGAGCTCCTTTTATTCCCTTTAATCATGTGTCCATCCTGATCCCCTTCAGATGTAAGGGGCATTCAGGGGCACAGACTGAATTACCACTATCTATCCCAGCCATGAAACCTAACCTCCTGTGCTAAGACCTGGGCTTTTGATGCTCCCGATTCCCACTGCCCCAACAAAACACAGTTCTGTTGACTACTCACTCCAGTTTGAGTATTGTGGTGCCAATTTAGTAGTCTGATGTGAATCTGCCAGAAGTAATTTTCTCAAACCTTATTTGGGAAATATGTAGAGAAATTTGCCATAAACAGGCTTGTGAAACCAACCATTGATTTTAATTTTCACAACACCCAATATCTTTTATAATAGCTTTATGTTCTTTACTAGACCAAAATTCCTCAGTATAGGAAAATTTATTTATTCTCCTCTGTATTTCTCCAAGTCTAAAAGCACCAGCTCCATATACTTGGCCATTATTGGTATTTTATAGAGTTATTTGTTGAATTAATGCATGGAAGAAAAACTCAATATCTTGCTTGATGTAAATGCCAACAATCAAGGGCTTATTTAATCATTTCTGAGAGAAATAATAGTGAAAAGGGTATTTATTATTTCAGATTGTCCTTGTATATATAAAATTTGCTACTCTATAATTAACATTTCTTCCATTTAAGTTATTAACTTTATTTATCTTTTTTTTCACATCTGAATACTTTTTTCCCACTGGTACCCCTAAACACTATAAAACCTGTTCAATTTAGTATATTGTATATTGCTAGAATGCTAAAGAGCACTTTAAGTTAAAGCATTATAAGCAATCATGTATATAATACATTTAGTGAAACTAAAGCAACACCCAAAATGCAAATATAGAAGAGGTCTTCTGAAAATCCTTACAATGGTTGTAAGGCCTAGTAAAAATGCAAAGTATCTGGCATAGCACTGAGAACCTATAGTAGGTCATCAATAAATTATAGGTATGGTTGTGTTCATACTGTTTTTCAAGCCAAATGCATTTGTAAGGATCAGAGAGACAACTGAAAACTGTAGTATGCTTCATGTAGAGAAGTTACATGGTTTAACTGGGAGGGGAAAATAATTAATTTTTTCACCACTTTTATTGCCTTATACCTGCCCATTCCTGTAAAATAAATTCTGTGCTTGTATTTTCAATATTTAATGTTGTGATTTGCATCATTTTAGATGTATATAATCTGAAAGGTTGAGAAACACATTTTTGGTTGGAGATAGAAGGGAATGTGATTGAATGAGTTACATTTTTTTTTTTTTAAGCTCAGGAAATAGAATCACTTTCTGTTCTTTTACTTGAGACCAACTCCTCATTTTTTCTATAATACCTGGAAGTCTCACCGATCACACAATGAGAAAGAATGCAAACCACATGCGTGGTTCTCTGTACTCCCAGTTTTCTCCACTAGCATGCTCTCCTTGCAGTATGAGTGAACACAAGCACACTTAGGAGTTAGAGTTTATTTGCTCACACTGTCAATATTACTACAGCTTTGCATTACCCACTTCCACTAATGAGAAGTAAAGAAGCCCAAAGTGAAAGCATTCAGCATTGTTCCTAACACATAGCATTGCCTCAAGGCCCTGATTCTTTCCCTTCTCTTTCCCTTTTCTCCCTCCATGGGTTGTGATATGTGAAAAAGCCTTCTAAAGACGTGTAGTTGCTTGGTTTGGTGTGAGATACTAAGTGGGGAGATCTTGATTTAGAATTAGTGGTTTACCTAGCATGACATCTTTATTGAAAAGGAGGAAAAAATATGCTGTATTCTCTTTTTCCTACCAGTTACATGATCTTGGGCCCTCAAAACTCTTTGAAACTCGTTTTTCTCCTATAAAAGATGGATTTAATTATTTACCACTGGCAGCTTTTATCTACTACTCCAAAATGAACTATGCAAGTCTTCTTCCTCAGACATATAATCCCCCCAAATGTTATTATATTTTGCCAATACAAAAATCTGAAATATGAAAAATTCAAGGACAAGAATTCCTCTCAATTCTTTATTTAATTTTAAACATTTTCTTTAAAATCCTTAAAGAAAACCAACTCTCTAAGGAAACATAAATTTCAAATAAATCTACAGTATTTCTATAAAAGATTGATAAGTACATATTTCACTATGTAAAACATTCAAATTGAAAGGAATAATGCACATGGCAGATTCTTCTTTATCTTGAAATTTCACAGCTGTCATCTGTTGAAGCAACGATAGTTAAATGAGTAGAATATTATTTATTCCACTAAGGAAATTGTCTAGCGTTGAGTATACAGATATGCCTTTCATTTTTCTCACCTTTGTACCTGAAATCAATGGCATATATTTATTTTCAATTGTACCTATCTGACTGCTTATTGCCAGCTAGATGTGGTCTCTGTCATGTCCACATGTCCCTTTGATGATTTGGCTTTCAGCCTTTTACTCCACTGAAACTTCTAATTCCTAGTGTAACAGCACTCTAACTGCCTGACCATTTCTCAACTCTCCCCTTTCTCAGCATCTCTGCACTATTTCCTACTTTCTATCCATATCCACTTCCTTGAGCTCTTTTGCACTATCTTTCATTCACCCTCCTTAGCCTGCCTTTCTTCTCACTGCAACTAGATTGCATCCTCAAATGACTGGTACCTGTGAAACATTCTTTCTTCCTGTATTCTTTCACTCTTACAAATTGAATTTGGTTAGTCTTGCTAGGAACATGATTCTCAAGTCTCTGTATCTAGTGTTGACATCTACCATAAACATCCTGTTGCTCTGGGGTGTTTCTGCCTGGTGGTACTACTGCATACCTCAAAGTCCAAGATTCCAAGGCCAAATTCATTATTTCCCTCATGGAAACTTATTTCTACCTTTTTTTTTCTTATCTTGTGGTAGATTTAAACATCCTCCAAAGTACAAAGCAACCTTCACTTTGTCATTCCATTTTGAGTTTTGTTTGCTCTGTACTATGGAATTTTCCTCCAGGATTTTTCAGTGCTACCAGTTCATTTTCTGCCCATTATCACCAACTAGATTTTATAACCTTTAACCTGAGGTATTTCAGTAGTCTTATAGTTGGTTCCACATGATTTTCTTTCCTATCACAATTCATTCTACCTTTTTACCCAGGAAGTGTATTAAATATCACCATTCACTGTATGTTTTCCTTTCAAGTAGCTAGTGTTTTCTGTACTGACCAGGATTGCAAGAATGTACACAAGGCTCTGAGCCACCTAGATCCAGTACTAACCTTCTTGTGACCTGTACACCCTTGTCATATTTGCTCTTTATAAAATTCTTCATTCTTCCCATTATCATAGCTTACTAAGATGTTTATGTTTTTAATCTCCAGTTCTCCTTCGTTCTTCCTTCCACTCTACATATATAGTTTTTTCAATTTATCCACCTATCTTTTTATTTACTATTTTTTAATTTACTTGACAAACATGTTTTTGAGCATCTTTTGTGTGGTAGGTATAGTTCTATATATTTAAAAAAGAAAAGAATATCAGAACAAAACAAAATCCATGACTTATTGTCGTTTATGTTCTAGACAAGGGGACAAATAATGCTTTAAACAGTCACATATACTGAGGTTTTCCCTCTGAGGTACACCAAAGTGTGGACCTCTCCCATATGGATCTCATTGAAGTCCAGGCTCTCTTCCAATACTACCTTCTTAGGAATCTCCTTCTATCACTTGACCACACTGTGAATTTTGGGGTGCAATAAGAATGAAAACTTCATGTGTATAAGCATTTTTACCAGTTTTCTTTTTGACTCTTATAGTTCAAGAACTTTAATAACAGGTGATTGATTGTGAATGCTCTATAAATACTAATCAAATTAGCAATTATTAAATTTTTTTTAAAAACTCAGGTTTTTTGTTTGTTTTTACCTCTTTATTGAGCTACAATGAATTCTGTGTTTATTTGTACATTGATTTTTATCATTTTCCCCGACTGAAAGCACCCAAAATTCTACACCTTACTTTTCTGTTGTCACAGTGCTTATCCCAGTATATAGACCTCTTGAATGTTTATTGAATTTTAGTAAGCAGTGTTCATTCAAAGCTGTCTGAATATAATTATTACTGAAATTTTAATATTAGTCAAATGTTCTTGTCATGGTTTAATAGTAGTCTCATTTTGCCACTTGATAATATATTTTTAATAACTCCATTAAATTGCCTCACCTATTTATTGTTTATTCCTATAAAAAATTGAGTTTTGAGTGAAATGGACCATGTATACTCTGACTTTTTAAAAGTTTTTAATCTTTACAAAATCTAGCATGGTACTTTAAAGGATTTGGAAAAGAATTGCTAATTTTAAAACACTCAACTACAGCAAAATTATATTGTTTTATTTAAATTTTTGTTATATAAACAAAGTTACTTATAAATTTTCTCACATATATTTTATTTAAAAAGTTAATGGAGTTAGCTACCCAATGAAATTGAATAAGAAAAATTGAATTTGAAAAAGCTACATATAATACTACATAAAAATGTTTTACCCAGAATGTGTCTGACACTGTTCTTAAGAACAATTATAAACCGTTTCTTGTTTTACAACAATCAGGCAAGTAGGTACTCTAATTATTTGTATTTATAGATGAAAAACTTGAGGCACTTTCTTCTATATCAAACAGCTAGTAAATGAAAATTGCTATGATGGAATCCAGGAAATTTGGATCCAGATTTTTCACTTCTAAGAATGTTGTTCTCTTGGTCCTCCAAAATATGTATATACCTATTAAATGAGAAACAGGAAAGCTCATGACATTTAGAAAACAAAAAGAGGAGAGACTAATCTCATGTATGCCTAAAAATATTAGAAAATTTAATAGGAAAGCATTTTCTGTAACCAATCTCATCACACAAGAATTGATGAACAATAGAATTAAGGAGAAGGATTATAAAGAAGAAAATTAGAGGGAAAGTGAAATAAGTATAATATTAATAATTATATTGACATTAATAACTTCAATATGATGCATACAATCCTGGATTTTATCAAAACACAGTGACCAAAGCAGTCTGGTGGTATTTTACTGATGGCAGAGAATCTGATACCTTTTTGCTTACTTCTTTTTCTCATATTTGTTCCACTTGAAATACCTATTACTTAATATGTTTGAGACCCACTTCCATTTAAAGATAGTTTAAAAGTTATCTTCAAATAGAGTTATTGTGTTCTCTGAAGGCCAATATTTCTATTATTTAGCAGGTTTTCTTATTAAAGTTCAAAAGCTATCTTTCAAGTTCCACCTGATGTTTATTTGAACCAGCAGATCTCATACTGAAGGAATCTCATCATGTAGATTCTTTTAAAAAATGTATTTGTGGTAAAGTTCGAGTTTCAGAATATTCAACTACAGCTTAAGAAACTCTAGTGCTTTTGACGAAATAGAAATTGTCATCCAAGCATTTCATGAAGCACTTCATTTTAGGCTCTGTAAATGACTCTGTGTTCATTAAAGTTAGTCACATTTTTGTAGAGGCTGTGCTGTCACGAAGAGTCTTTGGAAGCATCTTTTCCTTTTATTTCCTACAAGAAAGATGTATTAGTTTACAGGAAAATGAAAAAAAGAAAGTATGTCATTCCACTTCTAGGAGTCTAATTGGGTGAAATAAAAATAAAACACAAATGTTTTAGGCATGCAGATGTTCAGAATTAACAAATAATTCAAACTAACTAGAGGCTCACACCCAAAAGGAAGGCAGGTGCTATTCATCCACACTATGCAATATTGCACAACCACTTAAACATCCTCACTAAAACACCAATAATATTAATTGAGAGGATTATAACTGAAAATTCTGTCATCAATAAGATATAATTCTAAAAGTTTGTTCACAGGGAAAAAATGGAACAAACAAATATGGATACATTTTATACTTTATATCCTTGTGAAATTTTTATCTTTTGAGTGAAAAACAAATATATTAAAAAATGTGGTAACAGTTTTGCCCATTATAGTTTTGGGGAGAAAACACCTATCATCTTGATAAGTAGGTAGGTAGGTTCGTAGATGTTAACATGATTTATTTATTTAAACAGTGCAAATGTTCATTAAGGTACTGTAGAAGAAATTATGTTTTCTTTTATATTCTTGGCGTTTTCAGACATTTATTATAAAGATAAACATTCTTTCCTGTTATAGATGTTGTTTCCCATTGGTAATGCAAAGATTTTTCTTAGAACTGTTCATATCTGGTGAAAAATCAAGTTAGTGACTAAGAATCTTAATGATGTAAAATGATTAGTGTTCAATGTGCTTCGATGCTAGTTAAATTTTGAAAAGATGTTCCGAATATGGTGTTATGTAGTAAAATAGGAAGTGGAACTCAATTGCTTTAGTAAATTATCATTACTTCTTGCAAAAAAAAAAAAAAAAGCTCTTCAAATAAGAAGCTCTGTCAGTGGTTTTATTGGGAGCAATACTCTTAGATTTTGTATAAAACTGTCATAATAATTTCCTCATTCTTGTATGATTTAGATAGGGATTCTGTTCCATATTATTTTCTTGGAAAACTAAAGATTTTACTCAGCCATCTTCTGATTTCTGTCATCACTGCCTTGACTAATACTTATTTCTTTATAGCATTTTTTTCTTTGCAACTTTTAACATTTTTTTTCATTGCCATGGTGTAAACTTTTATTGATTTGTGCCCAGCCTTGGAATTCCCCCTAGTGATCTTATTTGTGCTTATTTATGCTTCCTAAACCTAGAATTTTATGTCCTTCATCATTTGTGGGACGTTTTATTCTATTTTCACTTTGAATATGTTTCATCTTTCTCAGTGTCAATTTGTGATTCTTATATTAGTTCTAGATGACATATATGCTGTTCTGCAGGTCTCACAAGTTGCCTTTCATAATTCTATTTCTTTATGTTTCTGGGATTAATTCTGAATAATTTCTTCATCTTTATCTTCTAGGCCAGTCAGCTCCAACTTCCTGTTTATACCATCCATTACATTTTTAATTTCTATGACTTTATATTTTCATGAATTCTTTATAATTCATGTTTATCAAAGTATAATTGCTTAACTATTTTGTATATTCATACGTATTTACATAAAATAAGTTAAAGTGATTTAACATATATAACTTATTGAAGATAAGATGTGTATGCATCTAATATTAAACTATATATAAAATTCTGTTTCCTAATCTTTGGGGAATGAAAAGAGGTACTTATTATATTTACTTACATATAACATATATATGCATATATATAGATACATTCTCTTACATATATGAAACTTCTGTTTACATGGAACCTTACCAATTAAAACTTTTAAAAATATGTTTATTTTTTAGTTGTAGTTGGACACAATACCTTTATTTCACTTATTTATTTTTATGTGGTGTTCAGGATCAAACCCATGGTCTTGCATGTGTGAAGCAAGCATTCTACCTCTGAGCCACAATCCCAGTCCTCCAATAAAATCTTTTAATACCAGTGAGATGCCTAGCAAAAGCAAATGCCAATCCTTCCTTGAATATATATGTATATATATAATTTATATATATTTACAACTGTAAAACCACCACCACAATCATTAAGGAGAACATTTGTATCTATTCTTTTTTAATATTATTCCTATCTCATTTGTTTTGATAATATATTAGTATATTGTTGCTTCAACATATTTTCATTTGTTATTTTGCATGTTTAAGTCATTTAAATGTATTCATATTATAATGCATACTCTGTAAGTCTATAATCTGAATTCTTGTGGTTTAATTGTATTTCAATTCTGCTTTTTTATTTCTTGTTATGAATTATATTCCTGGTGATGTCTCTCCTTGTGTATATATGGGCAGTGAGTACACATTTTTACACATTTTTGTCTGAGACAATTCTGTCAACCTTTATTTTGATATTCTTCAAGAGAAAATTGGCATTTGCTTTTGCTTGGTGTCCCACAGATATCAAAGACTACTTAAAACATTTTATTCGTGAGATCACATGTAAACAGAATTTTCATATATGTAAGATAACTATGACATATGCATAAGCATGCCATATGTAAGTAAAACATAATAGCATGAATAACTTTCATTACCCACAGATTAAGAATCAGAATTTTGGGCTGGGGATGTGGCTCAAGCGGTAGCGCGCTTGCCTCGCATGCGTGCGGCCCAGGTTCGATCCTCAGCACCACATACCAACAAAGATGTTGTGTCCGCCGAGAACTAAAAAATAAATATTAAAAAAAATTCTCTCTCTCTCTCACTCTCTCTCCTCTCTCACTCTCTCTTTAAAAAAAAAAAAAGAATCAGAATTTTTACATGGCCACTTTTTCCCTACATTTTTGTGCCAGAAAATCTTTTTTCATGAAGAAATCATTCATTTATTTGTATCACCTACATATAGCTACATACTGGGTGTCAGACACAATGCTAAGCCATCACAGGTATGAAAAAAACAGACAAAATCTCCATTGAATTTCTATTGTATCAGGGACAAGATGACAATTGAAATAAATAAGTAATGCATATGGTATGCTAGATGGAGATAAGTACTATGGAAGAAAAATATTATGGAAAGGGTATAGGAACAGAAATTACACTTTGAAAAGGAGAATCACAGAAAGCTTTTATAACAAGGGAGATCTTTAAAAAGTAGAGGAACTGAACAGTGATGTTATGTGGAAGAACAGTCCAGGTAGAAGGAAGAGTAAACACAGATGCCCTGAAGTTATAGGATACAGATAAGAAAAAGATCTTGAAGAAGTCTTTGAAAATAGAAATAACTTATATTCTACCTGGTTGCTGTACTGTGAGAGATTGGAATAGGTCAAGGATAAAGCAGGAATACCCACCAGGAAGCTCTTGTAGTAGTACAGATAATAAATGTCAGTGGTTTTCATCAGAGAAACAGAAGTGGAGGTATGGAGAAGTAGGCAGATTCTAGAGGTACACCCCACAGGATTTGTTTGATGGATTGAATGTGGGCTATTTAAAAATCAAGAATGACTACATTGCTTTTGTTCTGAACAACTGCAAGGGTGGTTTACCACTTATTGGGATAGGAAGAGAATAATATGACCAGGATTTCAAGATGTCAGTATTGGATATGCTAGTTTGAAGATAGCTATAAAACAATTCTTGTGGAGATTTCAAATTGAAAGGCAGTTCAGTAGGCAAAGGAAGGATAGCAGATATAAATTTGGCTGACAACAATATATGGATTTTATTTATAGCTCTGACCCGGTAAGTTCCTCAAAGTAGTTGGTATGAAAAGAGAAAAGATGAATTCTGAAAATTGAGAACTCAGGAGCTCTATGTTTTGAGGTCTGGAAGATGCAGCATAACATAAAAAGCAGATTTAAATTGGGCATCCCATTAATTAGAAGGTAAATAAGATAAATGTATTGTCCCCTAAGATAGGACATTGTTCAATTGTGCCAAGTGGAAAGCACAGACAGATATGTTGAGGAATACAATTTGACCATAATGGCAATTGAAATTTAGAAATGGGGAAAAGAATAATTGGAGTGGGTTCAGAATAGAATGGGAAAAAAGGAAGTGATTATCTTTTTTTCATTTTTTTTTATTGGTTGTTCACAACATTGTAAAGCTCTTGACATATCATATTTCATACATTAGATTGAAGTGGGTTATGAACCCCCAATTTTACCCCAAATGCAGAAAAGGAAGCCATAGCTAGAGAGGGGAATGTGGATAAAAGAGACTATTTTTCAGATGGTAAAAATAATAACATGTTTACAGAGGGAAACAATAGAAGAGAAAAAAATTGATGATGCAGAAAAAAGGAGGATGCTGGGGTTTTGTTCTGGAATAGATGAGAAAGGATGTGATCTAATGTAGCATAGATAGGGGAGCTGGCCTTTGCTAACTTCCCAGAAAGCTTTGGCTTTGAACAGATTATTGTTTTATGGTGTGTGTGTGTGTGTGTGTGTGTGTGTGTGTAGAGAGAAGTAGTCATGGATTGGGTTTTGGTGATGTAGTCTGTGAGATTGTCAGAAAGGGCTGTGTATTTTCACACATTTAATGCATTATCTTTGTTAACACAGTACAAAGGCCTTGCATAATCGTGCCTCTTTCTCTGTGGTCTAGCCACAAGGGCCTTTGAGCTACTATGAGCCTCGTGCTCCCACTCACTACAGGGCATGTGCACATTCTGTCATACCTGTCCCCTGGAGGACTCCCTTTGTGTTTTTATTGAGGCCCTCACAATACTTTCCTCATATGGAATATCTGTTTATTTATGTGTTCATTTGATTAATGGAAGACTATGCCATCGGACTTAAATCTCACAAGGTTAAGACCAACTCTTTTAAAATGTATAAAAAATAATATTTTCTGAGTAGCAATGACATTCACTATTTTTATGGATTGACAAGCTAAATATAAAATTAAACATATTCGTAATCTATAATTATATGATACAAAATAAAGAAGAGTGTTTCTCATTACTCAGTTTGGCTGTCTAAACGGCATATGGATTAATATTATGAACATAATTATAGCATGATGTCTGGATGATATGTGAGTCAGCAAAATGTAGGTTCAATAGTCCAGTAAGTAGTTTTGCATCAGAAGGAGGAGTTCCAGCACCTTTTTCAAAAAGAGCAAAATGGATTCATTTGGTAATTGTGAAGACTTTTGAAACTAAACTTAAATTTAAGAACTTTTAGTATCTTCTATAGCCTGAGACAGCACTGCTTCAGATTTTTATATTTACACTCTAAAAAATTTACTGATTTCTAAAGATGTGTTTAGTGGAGCGTGTTGTTATTGAGGATGAAGGTTGGTCAGAGCTGAGAGAGCACAGGGTTGTAAATCAAATTTAAACAAAATAAATTTTAATCAATGACTTCATGTAGATTCATATGTATGTGTAAGCAGCAAAGCAAGAACTAAGCACTATGACTGACTAATATTTTATCAATATTCAAGTATCAGGAGACTTTCAACACTAATTAAAACCTAGGAGCATAGGCTGTTGCATCAAACAAGAAATCAAATAAATGTTTCAGTTCTCATTCTTGCTTCTCATGTGATTATCAACAGGGTTGTGGGTAATATAGACCTCAATTTCTTGACTAAAGTATAGAGCCATGGCATTCCTCTGTATGTGTCTACTGTATGACCAGAGTTTATGATGCAAAAATGCAAATTTAAACTATTAGATGCAAAGAAAGAGACTGCTTGCTATACTACTGCCCTATAATTTTTAAACAATTTCCACCAGTAAATATACAGCTGGAAGCCAATATCAGCATTTGGTTGATGTCTGAAGCATCCCATATCTCTGAGCAGACAAGTTTTCCTAAATGTACCTTTCATATAACTACTATTAGTTCATTGTTATAGTGCCAGCACAAAATTAAGTCCTAACAGGTATTTTATTAACACATATTAATTGTACAAATTAATGGGATTTAGGGTGATACTTTCATATAAGTATGATATTTCATATATGTGCACTGATCAAACCCATTCACCCTTCTTCCACTCTGTCCCCCTTCCAGTCCCTAGTAATCACTATTCCTCTTTCAGGCCCACTTTTTAAAAAACTTCCACATGTAAGAGAGAACACATGATACATGTCTTTCTGTGTCTGGCTTAAAACACTTAACATGATACTCTCCAGTTCCAACGATTTTGCTAAAAATGACAGGATTTCATTTGTCAATTAAAATGTGAGCACATGATCTGAATATATACTTCTCAAAAGTTCTCTTTTGAAGAATCTACTGATAAATAAAATCAAGAGAATTAAAGTGTGGCACTGTGTTACATATCACTGAGGATTTAATTCAACACTTATGACGTTAGCAATAATGGAAGGAGGGAATGAAAATTTGATATTCTCCTACTTACAGCAATAAGGAGTTAATTTAATATTTTAGAGACAATTTAGCATTTTTTTAAAAGTGTATTCATTCCGGAAAGTTGACTGTTGTAATGATCCTATGCTGAATCTTTGGCTTCTGTTGAATCAAAGTGAAGAATTCCAGAATCATCAAGGCTAGTGACTTCTTTGTGGAAAATAAGTTAATAAGTTATGAGGAAGAAAAAATGTTAATTATTCAATAAATTCTTTTAATAAAACTGAATAGGACCCATGGTCCTATTTTATAAACAGGGAACATGCTCTTGACAGATGTGTTCATTAATTTCAGTGTTTCGTCCTTTATTATGGCATCTATCTTTTTTTAATTGAAATGTAATCAAAAGCATTCACTTAAAAGTCAATTATCTGGTAGGTTATCTGGTAGTATTTTTCCACATTCATATTTAAATGACTATTATGTGACAAAAAATTTCATTTTTCCCTTTGATTAAGATTAAAAATAATGCTTGAAATAGAATGTACTATTATTAGAAAATGAAATAAAATGATCTCATATGAGATGAAACGTATTGATACAAATGAGTATTTGAAATAAATAGCTACATCTGTTGTTCAGACACATGGAGTTTCTAAAATTATCAGTGATTAGAATTATACCTTGTTTTAGGGAAACAATAAACAGCTAAGGTCTTACTATCAAAGCAGATGTAATAAGTGCCATATAAATTTTCACCTTCAAAAAGAATAGTAATAGATGAGATTCATTTTAAGCAAAGCCTTGATTTATTATGAATCACAGCTATTTCCATAATCAGAGTCAGTTAATAGTCTCCATTAGCAAGTATTATTTTGACATTTTCAGATCTATGATGGTATCAGATCTACAAATGCCTTGCTCTTGACTGTCACATGGACAATAAAATGCAGGATATAGAGGGGGGAAAGAAGAGAAATTCAAAGTAAATAAAGGTTCATATTCAGAAGTGAATTCAGATTTATCATGTGATCCAACTCTTCTATAACCTAGATCTCTCAGTTCTAACAAATTCTTTTCTGAAAGCAATATAGAGAACATGAAATTTTGGTCCTGGTTTTCTCATCTACCTACTTCCTTAATTTTAAAAAATGCAGCAATAATGACTTTCAGTTTAAATTGAAATTTAATTTAATACTCATCCATGAGTATTCTACATTACTTTCCTTTGAGATCCAAAGTCCAAAAATAGAGACATAGTGAAATATTTTCTATAATATCACTCAGGATGATATAACACATATCTGGTTTAACAAGGTCAGTTTGCCACCATCCCAATGACATCTCACATTTAAGTATTTTCTTTTTTTAATTTTTATTATTAGTTGTTCAAAACATTACATAGCTCTTGACATATCATATTTCATACATTTGATTCAAGTGGGTTATGAACTCCCATTTTTACCCCGTATACAGATTGCAGAATCACATCGGTTACACATCCACGTTTTTACATACTGCCATACTAGTGTCTGTTATGTTCTGTTGCCTTTCCTATCCTCTACTATCCCCCCTCCCCATTTAAGTATTTTCAAATGAAAATCATTTTTGATTGGTTAAAGAATAATATAATAAGATCAACTAAGGTTTTGGATTTTAAATTTTAAAATTTGTAGAACTTTTAGCTCTTTTTCTCAATGTTACTAATTCACAATTAACTTAAGCCATATTTTCATAGTGTCATATTGGTTAAATATATGTGTGTGTGTGTGTGTGTGTGTGTGTGTGTGTAATTTTTTAGTTGTAGTTGGACAATACATTTTATTTATTTATTTTTATGTGGTGCTGAGGATCAAACCTAGTGCCTCTCATGTGCTAGGCAAGCACTCTACCGCTGAGCCATAACCCCATCCACTTGTTTGTTCTTGAAAAACAGCACAATTATTTCATTTTGCCAGACTTCAGATTGAAATGTCCTCTGTTGACCAATTTCCCATACTGACCCATGAGCATTTGCCTTCTGTATAACTTCCTATGTGCTATTCCCAGCAGAGCACTCAGAAATATGATCAGTTTATAACTAAGACAAGACAGGTTGAGAAGGACTGTTTTAAGAATGTGTTTATTTCAAAGGTTTATGTTTTCAACCAAAATGGCCATCTCTATTCTTTGTAGGAAATATTATATGTATGCAAGTGAAAATCCCAATACCCTAATGTGTCTGGATTGGGTATCATACATGTAATGTTTTATGCTGAATTGTTTCAAGAAAATAATTTTTGTGATTGAATTGTACAAATTTCTCTAAGAATGCAAAAATTATTTTAAGATCATTTTAATGTAGTATATAAACTAAGCTAAGAAATTGAATTAGTATATAAGAGCAGGATTTTAAAATATTAAAGTTGATTATAATATTCTTGATACTATAAAGGCCTTTTAGAGTAACAAAGGAACACATTCTATCAAGTCATTTGGTTTGTGGATTTGGTTAAATATCATTATTGAACTAAATGATATTATATTGTTCATACCATCAAGCAGTTGAAAGAAAAAACATTTCCTTATTATTTTCACTAGATAAGTATTCTTACCTAAAGATCAAAAAGTATTTGAAGTCAGAATCTTTATCTTTCTGTGTTACTGAGATTGACATATTAATTAGCTAAATATAATTTAGCTTATTAAAACAATAAAATTTAATGTTTTGACTATTGAATACAGGAAAAAATTGCTATTTCTTTAGCAATTATTACTAAAAGCAATTCATAACTTAAAAATGAGTTAACCTTGATATTTTTTGAAAAAAATAATAGTCATTACTTCCAGAAAATGAAAGCAATATTTTTTCTGAGCTTAGAAAAGATATTTAAAAAAGAAAGAAAAAATAAATAAATTAATTAGATATAATAACCAAGATCTGAAAATATTTTCCTCTTTAAAAAAGTATAATCTATATGGGCAGGGATTTGGTCTGCATTTGTTTTAGTCAGTTTTTTCATTGCTGTAACTAAAAGGTATAAGCACAACAATTGTAGAAGAGGAAAAGTTCATTTGAGGGCTCATGGTTTCAGATGTCTTAGTCATAAAAGCCTGGTTCCATTCGTGGAGCTCAAGGTGAGGCAGAACATCATGGTGGAAGAGTGTTGTGGAGGGAAGCAGCTAACATCATGGTTGTCAGGAAGCAGAGAGAGAGAGAGAGAGAGAGACTCTACTGACCAGATCTACACAATATATACCATAGCCACACCTGCAATGAACCACTTCTTCCAGCCACACCCCACCTGCCTCCAGTTACCACTCAGTTAATCCCACTAGGGATTAATTCACTGATTAGATTAAACCTATTACCCAATCATTTCTCCTCCAAACCTCGCAATGTCTCACATGTGAGCTTTTGCCACATCTAAACCATAATAGCATTGCTTTCTGTAACATCCCCCTCACCAAGTGCTCCATTTACAAATACAGGCTATTACTAACAATTGTTAAAGGAATGATAATCAAGAAAGTAATTTCTGTTTATGTAAACATAATTGCAATATGCAAAAAAAACACACATATACCTAGTTTGATTGTAAACCCTTTTGTATTATTCTGCTTAACCATGACTAAGCAAATGTTTCAGTCTGTATAATACCCAAATGTTCAGTCACATTAAGGTTTACAGATTCCCATTGCTTTGCTGCCTTTATTTAAAAATACGTAGAGGTAAAAATATGGACCAAGTAAAGTTGTATGTGGACCAACACAAAGCTAATAAATAACTATACAAGAATAATTACTCAAGTTCCACGTTCTCCAGAGTATAGAATAATATTATTTTGATCTGGAAGAAATAGGACATTATGAAAATAATAATGGCACAGTGCTTAGGATTTTGTGTGTGTGTATATAATTTGCTTTTGAAAAGCTCTACCCTGCAAGTGGTTTTAGACAATAAAATGGTTCTCTTTTGTGACTAGTTGAGCTGAATTCAAAGCTATAGAATAAAACAACTTAAATAACCACTTTGTGTGAAGGACCAAAAACCTAGAAGATTGCAGCCAAGTTGAAATTCTTCAGGAGATTACTTCAACAGTTTCCCCACCCTTAAAATTCTGAGTTAGGCTTGCTGAATTTATTCATGGATACTCCATCTGTTCAATGCAGAGGCAGCTGAAAAGAATGTATTTACTGGTGGCCATAAAAAGAATATATTTACTGGTGGCCACTAACTCCAATCTGTGAGTCACTAAAGTAAGAGAGTTAAGTACTAAGATCTTGCCTAGATTCAGCAGGCTATGTAAATACTGTTTATAAGATGAGATTCAAGGGGCTGGGGATGTGGCTCAAGCAGTAGCGCGCTCGCCTGGCATGCGTGCGGCCGTGGTTCGATCCTCAGCACCACATACCAACAAAGATGTTGTGTCTGCCAAGAACTAAAAAAAAATAAATATTAAAAATTCTCTCTCTCTCTCTCCTCTCTTACTCTCTCTTTAAAAAAAAAGAATAAAATTTAAAAAAAAAGATGAGATTCAAGATTTTACTTTGAAGAATCTGGATCAGACTCCAAGCCTATTAAGTTTTGGACAAATTAGGCATAAATAATATTTTTTTCAACCTTAAATTCACTAGTGAGTCAAACTGAAGATATCGGAGTTGAGAAAACCAATGTCTGGATCATTTAAACAAATAACCTCATCAATAAGTGGGTATATTAACTGAACAGACACTTCTCATGAGAAGAACAAATGGGAATAGATTATATTAAAAATGTTCAAAATATTTAGCTATCAGGGAAATATAAGTAAAAATTACATTAAAAATTACATTTATCTAGTCAGATGGCAATAGTCAAGAACAGAAATAAATGGCTGGAAATGTAGCCAGACACAGAGTACTTACTTGCCTAGCATATATGAGGCCCTGGGTTTAATCCCCAGCACCACAGGAAAAAAAGAATGTTTACAAAGAATAGAAATAGCAATAAAAACTGATAAGGAGAAAGAAACCCTTTTACACTCTTGGTGGAAATTTAAATTAAATTTATGTAGATATTATGGAAAATATTAGTGTGGATATTATGGAAACCAGCATGAGTTTTTCTCAAAAAACTAAAAATAGAAGCACCATATGATTCAGATATACCATTCCTCAACTTATATCCAAAAGAATTAAAGTCAGCATGCTACAGAGATACCATTTTCCAATATTTATGACAGCACAATAAACAATAATGAAGTTATGGAATCAGTCTAGGGGTCCATCAACAAATAAAATGATAAAATGTGGTACATATATACAATGGAGTGCTTATTCAGTCATAAAGAAGAATACAATCATGTTATTTGCAGGCAAATAATTGAAGGAACTGTAGACCTTCCTGTTAAGTGAAAGAAACTGGACTCAGACTATTAACATATATATCATATAATCTCTGCCCTTGAAATATTTGATGTACCCCTCTTCAGGAGAATTTTAAGAGAAAGTTCAAAAAGTTTTGTCAGTCTCCAAGCATTTTAAACTCTGCTTTTATACAGTGGTACTTCAAGATAAGATATTTGTCATTAGATGTACTAAAATGAGGAGACAGTTTTTAAAATACTTTCCACATTGCTTTCTGGTGGGGAGGGCTTGCTCAGTCTCACAGGGACTAGGCAATATGGTCATTGTGGATCAGTATAATTTTTCTGAGTCAGCTTGAATTTATGTTCCTGAAAATTGTGAAGTGGCTTAACTCTGTCTCTCTGTAGAGTTCATGGTTAGACAAAATACCTACATATGATGTGCTATGTTTCCTTGTTCTCTTTTATAATAAGTAATTGCATGATTTTTCAGTGATGTATTTTTTCAATTATGTGAGAAAAAAATTCTTCCTAAATGCAAATGCAAATGAAATAGAAATGTTATTAAGGAACCAATTATACCCCAAACTCACATAGACATGATATATGATCCCATTATTTTTTGATTTTTCATTTGTATCTAGGTCCTAGCTCAAATTTTATTTTCTGAGCTTTTCTTTTTGGTCCCATGCATGTGTTTTTAGATTTTAGATTTTTATTAGCTATTATTTAGAGAGGTCACAACTTCTCTTGTATTAGAAGTTTACAATTTCTTGAATTTCAAGGATTCTCTTCATAGTTTTTGTCGCCTTTATATGAAAATTTGTCTGCTATAGATTCTCTGTCTACCTTTAAATTTACCTATCTTTTTCCTTGAGGATTTCTTTTGTTTTGATTTTGGTTAAAAGTAGTTTTCTTCTTGAACATTACTTTTTAAATTTTTATTTGTTTTAATTAATTATACATGACAGAATGCATTTATACACTTTGATATACATAGATGGAGTATAATTTCTCATTTTTCTGATTATACATGTTGTATAGTCACATCAGTCATGCAGTCATATATATATGACATACATACACACACACACACACACACACACACACACAAGGTAATAATGTCTATTTCATTCTACTATTCTTCCTATTCACATATTCCCTTCCCTCCCTTCCCTTCATTCCCCTCTACCTAATCTAAGGTAACTCTGTTCTTCACTAGTGCCCTCTCTTATTTCAAATTAACATCTGTATATCAGAGAAAACATTCAGCCTTTAGTTTCTTGGGATTGGTTTATTTCACTTGGCATGGTATTCTCCAACTCCATCCATTTACCAGCATCATGTTCTATTAATTTTTGTGTGTGTGTGTGTGTTGACCCAGCACTTTTTTAGGAACAAAGTGGAAATGTTAGCTGGTGGGTTATTAGCTAGTTGATGCTGGTTTGTTTTTTTCCCCCAACATGCATGAGACCAAGTGTCTCTTACTGCTGTTAGTGTATAGGCAAGAAACAAAACTAGGTAAGAAACAACATTATTTTGAGCAGAGGGATAGACAACACAGCACTTCATAGCTGAGTTTATGCTTTATACTTTGCAATGATGTTTTGTATATCATGATTCCTGGATCTTGAACTTTAATTTTCTTTCATATCAAAAACACAGCTGCAGTCACTTTTGCTCCTCCATGTGACAAATCAAGTTGTGTTAGAAATGCCATGAATCTATTTTCCCTGGTCCCATCTTCCCTGCCACTCCTTGATAATAGGCTCAGGGATCTTGTGAACACCTGTCCATGCACTTAGATCTTACCTTTCTAGGCAAGGGACATGGGTTTGTCCCTGATGGATATATGCTGCCTAAAAGCTGCACTAGAATGGGTTCACTTTATATCTTCCCTGGACCAAGTTCAGTGATCACTGCCTTTGGAAGCCTGTCTGCCTTGATCACAGTTCACAGTTGTGACCATTTTCAATTTCACCCAAGATGGGATTTTCTTTACTATATTTCTTCTTCTTGATTAGTTTCAGAGAGAAGAAACAGACATAGAAAAATCTTACTTTGACATCTTTAAAAGAAAGGTTCAGATTATATCTCAATATGGTCAGTGTCCTTTGAAATTCTGTGAGTCACCTACTGCTGATACTGATAGATGTTTAATCTACTATAGAAAAATGATATTTCTTGTTTACTATAGAGAACAATCATGCATGATTTCTTACTTCACCTCCATATACCTAGTTTTAAGAGTCAAAGATGTGTGTCATGATGGTAGAATGAAGCTATATATGAAAAAGTGAAGCTTGTGTCTTCAAAAGGAAATTTCATTTGATTTTTAATTTAAGGTATTAAAAATCCTTACATTTTCAAAGCATTAACCTCCATTTCAAGGATTATAATTTAGAGAAATTGAAAACTTTTTAACTTTCCCCTTCTGCAACTTGCCAGCAGTCTAACCACTGACCCTCTCTGTGGCTAACTTATTCAAACTCTTTGATAAGAAGATATACATTATTTCATGCCTTTATATACATATATACAATTATACACATCGAAAAACATGCAATTATACACATCATAAAACAACAAAAGAGCTTTTCTCTGTAGTTAACTTGCTGGTTCTTAGCCTTCCCTGAGGTACTGCTCCTTTTGATACTTACTATGCCATGAGATATCTGGGAATTTAAAAATAAAGACAAATGCTAATAATTCAAACTAGAAAGATTAGAACAAAAGTATGAACAGTCAGCCATAGGTGATATGTTCTTACTTTACAACCAACTTTTATACTGTCAAATTTACTTTACCTTTATCAAGCTATAACTATAATTTTTTGTATAACTATTTAAATATCCTTATAGATAATATGGGAAAATTAATCTGTAAATTGTATGATATGAACTAGAAAAAATGTGAAAATTTCTATAAAGTACATATATTTTAAAGAACAAGAAAAAAGGGTTATTAATTTTAAAAGTTTCATTTGCTCTTTTGGAGAACTTTAAAATAAAAACTGAGTCATATCATTCACGTATCATTTATGGCCCTAGCTAAAGAAATGGATATGTGTTTAAAGATGGCCTTTTCAAGCTGGGATGATGGTCTTTCTCATTTGAAAAATTGGTTTAGTGACCCTGATCTTTACTGTGTGGCTTCTGAAGGCCAAGCTTCCTGCTCAGTGGATTTATCAGTTAGATCACCTAGGTACCTGGAACCCAACTCCCTCTTTTCAAGCCAAATGCTGCTGTCCAAGCATTTAATCAGGTTTAAAATCCATTTGCTGAGGCAACTACAAAACCTTATCTCAGACTAAGCTGTGTGGGAGCCCATTGAAGTTAATTTCCAAGACTATTTGGAAGATCCTTGACTTCATTCTGGATCTTGAATTTTCAAAACCTAGGTTCTTGCTTTTTATGAGAAAAATATAATTGCAGGGGAAAAAAAACAGTATTCAGGAAAAAAAAAAAAGTGTACATGGAAATGCCTGCCTGCAAAATGGCAGGTGCAGTATGCCAGGAATTTTGCAGACTGCTACCAGGATACCAGAATTTGGCTTCTGACTCCATTGCATGAAAAGGCTGAACAGAACCTCCTGTGATCCCAAAGCTCCTTTCCCAGCACCTCTTCAGAATGGAGGCACAGACATTAGCAGACCAAAAGCACACCCTAAACTCTTTGGATGACCTGCTGTAACTTCTTCCTTCAGAACTCATCTACTTACAGAAAAAGTTGGAGGAAAAGAGCTCCTGGGACACAGGCAGCATATGCAAAAATTTACCTCATTCTTTTCTCACTCTTAGCACAGATTAAAGGAAATAACAAGATGACAACATCAAACATCTCTTACTAAACTTAACTGAATTCACTTCACTCCCCATTTTCTTATTCCACAATTGCATCCTTTTCTAAATACTAATAATTTAGATAGGATATCAGGGCAAGTAATAACATAATCTTGTTACTTGTTAAACTTTTAGGAAAAATTCAACTGCTGTAACAGAACCAGATGAGAAAAATTTAAAAAGCATTGGTTTCAGTAGGAATTAGGAGCCTAAGTTTAGAGTTCTGGATCTGTTATTTCTTAGTTTGGTTTATAAAATTGTGTTGCCTTTCAAGGCCTGATATGGTGCCTGCAAAGTGGCCATGGTATTTCCACTAACTTAAAGGGTTATTTTAAACATTGTTTCATGTACCTGTTTGAATTAATTCCCAACCCCTGCTTCATTGCAAAATCTTTTTCAAGTGGTCTACAAGAAAGAACACATAGCATATAAACAAATAATTAAAATTAAATTAAGGCAAAGACTAAACTTAAAGTGTAACCAAATTGGCTCTTATTTCCTAGAAGTGAACTCAAAAGAGATAAACTGGTTACAAGGTGTGAGAGATACACATTCATTTGGGCGCTCTCTCTCTCTCTATCTCTCTCTCTCTCACACACACACACACACACACACACACACACACAATATTCTGCTCACTAGTTATCAAAGGAGTGGTCCAAATTTAGAAATAATGCTGTAGAAATGCAGGTACCTTTCAGTCATTATCTCTTAGGAAATTTAAAAGCATCTAGTTACTTACATGAGTCAGGTGAAATTGTATTCTTCTATCATCTTTCTGCTTCAGTATTGTAACATATTGTAATCAAAGCTTATTTGAAACTAGCAAGTTTAAAATGTGGTTACTCATATGATGGTTTGGTTATATAGAATGTGAAAAAGCAGCACAACTCCCCAGGGTTCATTTTGCCATTTCTATTTGAACAGTATTTACTCTCCTGGGACAGTTTATTTTTTTCTTTTTCTTTTTTTTTTTTTTTCATTCGCCTAAGTACCCAGGAATAAAACTTTTTGATGAATAATCATTTATATGGATGTCATATAAATGACCTTCTGGCTGAAGTTCTAAACTTCTGTTGGTAGCATGGAATCTCTTTGTTACTGATCTTATGGTTCTGCTCCTGAAAGGCTCCTGTAAGATCAAGTGAAATCAAAAGGAATAGTGACATAGAAAAGGGGAGTCCAGGAATGAGGAGAGGATTACATTGGAAAGAAAGAATGAGAGAAGAAGAAAGAAAGGAAGAAAGAAAGGAAGAAAGAAAGACAGGCAGAGTAAAAGTGACTGTATTTTTTTTTTTTTGAGAAAAAGGAAAAATAAGGTTTATTGCTTTGCTAGCAAAGGATAAAACCAGGGGACTCCTGTCCCAGAGTCTGTGATCCTCAAAGTTATTGTATTAATAAAGTAAAAATTTAAGAATTTGTGTCAAATGAGAGATTCAGTCCAAAAAACAAAAAAAAATACATAAAATGATTTCAAAAAATCTGAGAGATTTCAATGGAGAGCTAATATTTATTAAATATATTATAAAACGAAATAGGCAGTCATTAAACAAAATTGAAAACTGTTTATAAATTTAAAAGATTAAAAATAAGAAATAGGGACTGTTAAAAAATAACATGAAAAAAAGCTATAAAGAGAAGAACAAAAGCGCAGATCTTTCCTACCAGGTAGTCAATCCAAGGCTCTACATGTTGGTAAATAATATACATAAAACACTTTATTTTCCTGGAAATAGCAACAATAATAACATCTCATTGAAAAGTGGAACAGAGTTTTACAAAACCTTTAAAGAGGAACTAATACCAATACTTTTCAAGCTATTTCAGGAAATAGAAAAAGAGGGAGAACTTCCAAATTCATTCTACAAGGCCAACATCACCCTGATTCCAAAACCAGACAATGACACTTCAAAGAAAGAAAACTACAGACCAATATCTCTAATGAACCTAGATGCAAAAGTCCTCAATAAAATTCTGGTGAATCGAATACAAAAACACATCAAAAAAATTGTGCATCATGATCAAGTAGGATTCATCCCTGGGATGCGTTCAATATACGGAAATCAATAAATGTTATTCACCACATCAATAGACTTAAAGATAAGAACCATATGATCATCTCGATAGATGCAGAGAAAGCATTCGACAAAGTACAGCATCCCTTTATGTTCAAAACTCTCAAAAAAATAGGGATAACAGGAACATACCTCAACATTGTAAAAGCAATCTATGCTAAGCCTCAGGCTAGCATCATTCTGAATGGAGAAAAATTGAAGGCATTCCCTCTAAAATCTGGAACAAGCCAGGGATGCCCTCTATCACCACTTCTGTTCAACATAGTTCTCGAAACACTGGCCAGAGCAATTAGACAGACAAAAGAAATTAAAGGCATAAAAATAGGAAAAGAAGAACTTAAATTATCACTATTGCAGATGACATGATTCTATACCTAGCAGACCCAAAAGGGTCTACAAAGAAACTATTAGAGCTAATAAATGAATTCAGCAAAGTGGCAGGATATAAAATCAACACGCATAAATCAAAGGCATTCCTGTATATCAGCCACAAATCCTCTGAAATGGAAATGAGGAAAAACACTCCATTCACAATATCCTCAAAAATAATAAAATACTTGGGAATCAACCTAACAAAAGAGGTGAAAGACTTATACAATGAAAACTACAGAACCCTAAAGAGAGAAATTGAAGAAGATCTTAGAAGATGGAAAAATATACCCTGTTCATGGATAGGCAGAACTAACATCATCAAAATGGCGATATTACCAAAAGTTCTCTATAAGTTCAATGCAATGCCAATCAAAATTCCAAGGGCATTTCTTGTAGAAATAGAGAAAGCAATAATGAAATTCATATGGAAAAATAAAAGACCCAGAATAGCAAAAACAATGTCAAGCAGGAAGTGTGAATCAGGCGGTATACCGATACCAGAATTCAAACTATACTACAGAGCAATAGTAACAAAAACAGCATGGTACTGGTACCAAAACAGGTGGGTGGACCAATGGTACAGAATAGAGGACACAGTAACCAATCCACAAAACTACAACTATCTTATATTTGATAAAGGGGCTAAAAGCATGCAACGGAGGAAGGATAGCATCTTCAACAAATGGTGCTGGGAAAACTGGAAATCCATATGCATCAAAATGAAACTGAATCCCTTTCTCTCGCCATGCACAAAAGTTAACTCAAAATGGATCAAGGAGCTTGATATCAAATCAGAGACACGGCATCTGATAGAAGATAAAGTTGGCTACGATCTACATACCGTGGGGTCGGGCTCCAAATTCCTCAATAGGACACCCATAGCACAAGAGTTAATAACTAGAATCAACAAATGGGACTTACTCAAACTAAAAAGTTTTTTCTCAGCAAAAGAAACAATAAGAGAGGTAAATAGGGAGCCTACATCATGGGAACAAATCTTTACTCCTCACACTTCAGATAGAGCCCTAATATCCAGAGTATACAAAGAACTCAAAAAATTAGACAATAAGATAACAAATAACCCAATCAACAAATGGGCCAAGGACCTGAACAGACACTTCTCAGAGGAGGACATACAATCAATCAACAAGTACATGAAAAAATGCTCAACATTGCTAGCAGTCAGAGAAATGCAAATCGAAACCACCCTAAGATACCATCTCACTCCAGTAAGATTGGCAGCCATTAGGAAGTCAAACAACAACAAGTGCTGGCGAGGATGTGGGGAAAAGGGTACACTTGTTCATTGTTGGTGGGACTGCAAATTGGTGCAGCCAATTTGGAAAGCAGTATGGAGATTTCTTGGAAAGCTGGGAATGGAACCACCATTTGACCCAGCTATTCCCCTTTTGGGTCTATTCCCTAAAGACCTAAAAAGAGCATGCTACAGGGAAACTGCTACATCAATGTTCATAGCAGCACAATTCACAATAGCAAGACTGTGGAACCAACCTAGATGCCCTTCAATAGACAAATGGATAAAAAAAAAAAGTGGCATTTATACACAATGGAGTATTAGTCTGCACTAAAAAATGACAAAATCATAGAATTTGGAGGGAAATGGATGGCATTAGAGCAGATTATGCTAAGTGAAGCTACCCAAGCCCTAAAAAACAAATGCCAAATGTCTTCTTTGATATAAGGAGAGTAACTAAGAACAGCCTAGGGAAGAAGAGCACGAGAAGAAGACCAACATTAAACAAGGATGAGAGGTGGGAGGGAAAGGGAGAGAGGGGAAATTGCATGGAAATGGAAGGAGACCCTCAGGGTTATACAAAATTACATACAAGAGGAAGTGAGGGGAAAGGGAAAAATAATACAAGGGGGAGGAATGAATTACAGTAGAGGGGGTAGAGAGAGAAGAGGGGAGGGGAGGGGAGGGAAGGGGGCTAGTAGAGGATAGGAAAGGCAGCAGAATACAACAGACATGAGTATGTCAATATGTAAATCAATGGAAGCGTAACGGATGTGATTCTGCAATCTGTATACGGGGTAAAAATGGGAGTTCATAACCCACTTGAATCAAAGTGTGAAATATGATATATCAAGAACTATGTAATGTTTTGAACAACCAACAATAAAAAAAATAAAAAGTTAAAAATAAATAAATAAATAAATAAATAAAAAGAAAAAAAAGAAAAGTGGAACAGAAATTCTAATCTTCATTCTCTTTTTTTCTTTGGTACCGGGGATTGAACCCAGGGGTACTTAACCATTGAGCCACATCCCAGTTCTTTTTATATTTTTTAAATTTAGAGACAGGGTCTCACTATGTTGCTTAGGGCCTCACTAAGTTGCTGAAACTGGCTTTGAACTTGCAATCCTCCTGCCTCAGCCTCCTGAACTTCTGGGATTATAGGTGTGTGCCACCATGCCCGGCCTAATCTTCATTCTCAAGAAATTGTTAAGAAGAGAGGTAGAAATCAAGCTTTGAATGTTTTCCCTTTAAAACAGCTTTTTATGAAAAGATCTAGACCCTTGAAAGTAAAACATCACAAAAACCACACAGTGGATAATCTTTTGCACTGATCTAAGTAAGCTGCTATCAAGTGTTCTATTTAACGTTTTCAAGAGTCTTTTCTTTCTCAGACTCACATGTTCACCATGTTTTACATAGTACTATTAATTATGTTTAGGTTTTCTATGTGGTTCATGAAGTCACAAAACAACAGGTCAAAGTAAAGTTCTGAGGACCCAGAAAATGCAAACAGCTTTTTGTTTGTTTCTTTTGCCAAATTTTGTTTCATCTTAAAAGTTGTCATTCTTTCAATGATCAATCCCATCAAAATTGAATAATGGGTAAAAGTCATCTCATATATACTAAGAAATTTTCCTGAAGTGGTATTAACATTTCGTGAATTTTCCATTTATTTTTGAACATTGACAGTTCAAAGACAGACTTGATTTTTTTATGTTTCTTCCCAGTTAAGAAAAAGGCCATGTCCTAACATTTGTTAGAATAAAAAAGGGGAAAACACGAAACTTTTCGCTGCAAAGTTGAATCATTTTTTTTTTAAAACAAGTGAAATGCTCACTTAGAAGATGACTAATATATTTGAGTTGTTTATCAGGAAGGTTTTGAAAAGAAATAATATTTGCTTTGAGCTTTATGTGAGAAATGGTTCTTGGATTATTTAACAGAGTTTTGAGAAAACATCAATGTCCTTAAATTAAAAATTGCCCCTCTTGGAAATATTCATAGATATATTTTTAAAATGTCTCTTTTTAAAACCTGTTTGGGGGTGTTAGACAGTCTAAGGAATGCAGAGGCTATCATCTAATTCACACATTTAAGTTGAATTCAGACTTACAATTTTTTAAAAAATCACTTCAGCAACTTCTTATATAGGAGAGGAAATATCAAGGGATAAATAGACAAGATTCATACACATCAGTGTTAAATATTCAAATTATCCAGATCCAACTTGTGAAGCATCTTCAGTTAGGATTCAACTACTAAACATTGAAATGTTATGCCTTTTTACACATCTACTTCTGGTTTGTTGGTTGGTTGGTTAGTACCAAGGATTGAACCTAGGGTGCTTAACCATTGAGCCAGATTCCCAGCCCTTTTTATATTTTATTTTGAGACAGGATCTCACTAAGTTGCTAAGGGCTTCACTAAATTGCTGAGGCTGGCTTTGAACTTGCAATCCTCCTACCTCTGCTTCCTGAGTCACTAGGATTACAGGCATGCACTGTCACGCCTGGCTGCCTCCAGATTTTAAAGAAAATGTATTTCATTGTTTTAAGGAGACAAATAATACTGAAAATTAAAGATGAAAAATTTACGTTCTACCATTCTGAAGCTGCCGTTTTCAATATTGGCTGAAACCACCTCTGCATCTCTCAACACAGCATCTTTCTGTGCAAAAATATGTATAGAAACTTGGATACATGAATGGATGGATGGACAAATAATTTAAAAATTTCTTTTATAGGAATCATAGTATAGATGTCATTTTAAATAAAACTTTAAATTCACTTGACTTTTCATAAAAGAAAGAGGAATTGATAAAGTTAAATACAGAGTGAGAGAGAGGAAATGGGAAGAAGCCAACCAGATAAGGAGATAGAGACAAGTACATGAGAGGACAGGGAGGAGATTGTAACAATCTTTGTAAGGTGAAGTCATTTTTAAACAGCCAACTTTGATTTTATCTCTAGTGTCTCCATGTAGAAAATATGAATGTATTATTGCTCATATACCTCATTTGAATAACATTAATATTTTCATATTGTATATATGTATAACATCTAAGTTTCATTCTGTAACTTCAGGTGGAAGTTTTATTAACACTTTTGTATTTGACTAGATTCAATGTGCCTCATGGATTATGGACTCCTCAGCATTTATTTCAATTTTTTAATGTTTTCATTAATGCATTATGGTTATCCTAATATTAGGGTTCACTTTGACATAAACATACATGCATGGAATTTAATTTGCTCCACTCAGTCCCCAATACTTTGCTCCTCTCTTCCCATCTTCCCCTGTTTTCTCTTTATCTTTTGATCAGGTATTTATTTCAGAGTCAAGTTTAAAAAAAAAATCTCAAAAAAACTTCCTAAAATTGTATTGTCTTATTTGTTCTTGTTTGAGAAAACCTGCTATTGTCTTCATACATAATGTCTGAAATGGCTACAGAATTCTTGGGGTACACTTGTATTTCCTCAGAACATGTAAACACTATTTCATTGCCTCTTGCATTGAACATTAGAAATGACCGCATCTAGCTTCATGATCTCCCTCTTACTGGGTGACTTTTTGGCAGGGGGTTGGTGCTTGGGGTGGTGGAGGAGGGTGGATGTGTATATTCACTTGGTTGACCAGAACATGTCTGGGCATTGACTCTTCCATATCAAATTTGCTTGAAATACAGCCTGTTCTTTTAATGTTCACATTCAGTTTTTTTTTTTAATTTGGAGGAAATATACTACAGATTTAAAATACATTTTCTTTTGCATTTGTTGGGTCTCTAATACATGGATGTGAATTTTCTTAATACTGGATTCCCTTTGTCCCACTTTTCCACTTGTTTTTCTTTAATTCTGTTAATCATTTTAGCTTTCAGAAAACCAGAATTCACTATGTAACCCTCAACATTTTCCTCCATATAACTCATTTGATTTTTAGACAAGTCAATTTTGTATCTATTCCTAAATTGTGTATTGTTATATAATTGTGCAATTTTGATCCTCAGTTTGTGGTCTCATGACTTTAACAGCTGTTTTAATTTCACCTCATCTTTGAGTTCCTTTTACACAATTAATATTCTCAATATATTATAACATGAAGTAATTCTAAGGAATTCCATTTTGTTGTATGAGCTATTTTTCTTCTGTGTTAGATGTTTGGTAATTCTTTCTTTCTTTGTCTATGTTAGGAGCTCTAGAGAGAAGTTCTGTTCTCATAAACATGGGAGACCACATTTGCTTTCTTAAACCCTATATCTGAGATCAGATTGTTTTTCTTTCAAAGTTGAACATACATATTATCTGTTTCTGTCTCTGTCTTGCTAGTTTTTAAAGATGATTGTATGTCGTTAGCATATTTCCTTTCCTGGATATTGTTGGTAGTGTTTTCCGTTTGGATAACCATTGGTTGCTCATTTTATTTAGTACCAGTGAAGAAAATTCTAGTACTATGAACATATTTTAGCCATCCAACCCAGAAATCCCTCATCCCTTTGCACATACATTGTCAAATGATTTTCCAAACACCATGTATATATAGATGTGTGTATATGTGTATATGTGTGTAAATGTATATATAAATATGTATACATATATGTATAGATAGAAAGATTGTGTGTGGGTGTGTGTGGGTGTGAGTGTGTTAATGGGGATTGAACTCAGGGCCTTGCACATGCTTGGCAAGCATTGTACCACTGAGCTATATCCCCAATCTGTTTGAAAATTATATTTTATTTTGAAACAGGATCTCCATAAGTTGACCAGCCTGACCTTGAATTTGCAATCTTTCTCCTTCCACCTCCTAAGGAGCTAGCATTAGGCATGCACCATGCCTGGCTCTCAAATACTACATATAATTTTCAATGACTATTATAGTTCTGGGACAATCATGCTCTCTGATTTGTAGCATTAAAAAAGTCTTCCATTTTTAAAATGTCTCCCATTGTTGCAGGACAGTGTTTAAATATTTACCTGGACTTTTATTTTAGTTTCTTCTCATTATTTAAAGCAGTTCAAATTACTTTTGGAATGTCTCACCAGAATAAATAGAAGTTGCTTTAAACATATACATTTCACAGAGACAATGTTTCCTATTTCTGTTGTTACTGACTGATAAAAGCTATATGTTTGTATTGTGCCACAAGACAAGTTTTCTTTCTTTTATAGCCCAGACCCAGCCTGTATTTAAAATCTCTTTATGTATTATTCATTTCAACATTAGTTATTATAATTTATTGCTGTAGAGCTTTAAGTACTTGCTTTAATACAGTGGTTACTATGCCACCTCCATAATAAATTGACAATTTATATTTTATTTTTAGAATTAGAGATTAAAAATTACATATTAAATACTACTTACAACTGTGTCCCAATCATAAGTACTCAGATATATGTAGTTATTTTCTTGGAGCCTTGAAAACTGTAAAAAAAAACAAAAAAAAATTGTTCTTTCTTTCTTTTATTATTCCTAACTAGTAAGGGTTCCACATAAAAGCATTTTTGCAAAAAGGCTTGGGAGTATATAAATAACTAAATTAGCATATATTGAATACCCTTAACATAATATAGAAAAATAAATGAATTATAGTAATGGATCTGTGATAAAATGCTCAAATTATTTTATGTAATTAGTAGAAAGCTATATTTTAATACACTCAATAACCATTTTGTCTTTAAAGACTCTAGACTTTTTTCCTATTGTCCAAATCTCAGAGATGCAATCTAAAAAGGTAAATAAGTGCATTTTAGCTTCACTAAACATTTTGATATAAAATTTTAAAAAATCTTAATTTCAGGATTCAAGCAGACACCATCAATGACACCTTTCTAATATTATGCCTCTGTTGAAAAAGCTACATAATATTCTGTTCTGTTTTATAAGTTAAGAACATCATCTTTTCTTAAAAAAAAAAAAGAAGAAGAAGAAGAACTGTAGCCTTCAGTGCTGTACAATGTTAGCAATGAAGGCTGCCAAAGAGTAGACCACTAATTTAAATGAAGTAAATTAATACTGTTCTTGTCTCACATTAATTTTGTTAGGAATTTGTCTCAAGAAGGAAATGTTGGCTCCTCGTGTAGAATGATAAGTTACTTCTTTAGATTCAGTGTCTGAGAAGCCTGGAATGGGATGCACATCATCATTTTTAGGAGCTGTGGGTACTATCTTCACCCAAGACTCATCAAGATGACCAAGTTTGGCATTTAATTAATCCCATTCCTGAAATCACATACTGAATATATTTATATATTCTAGAGTCCTGTCATTACTATGATTTGTTTTTTTTATTCATAGGTTAATATTTAATGTTTTGTGCAATCATGGTAAACCAAAGCAGAACAAATTATGATATACATTTGTGCAATAACATCTGACAGAAATTGCCCAGAGTAAATATAACAAAAAAATGCCTTTGGGGAAGAAAGCAATTATCTTATGTTATAATTGAGTGTAGATTTCATAACCTGTATCATTTGTAAAAGATTTTAAAACATGAAATTTAATAACCATAAGTTTAAAATAAATGAATGATTTCATTCTTTTTTTGGTGAAACATTTAATAATGTTTTTCATTCTGTAGTGATTCCTATCTTTCTAAGTAAAATTTAAAAAAAATGTTTTATTAAAGGAAAATATATGAAATCCAAAATGCTATTACACAGAGGGGAAAATGTGGATAATGAGAAAACCAATTAAAATCTCAAAGAGTTCTTAATATTTTGATTAAAAATGTAATTGTAGAGGACACTCTATCATATATTGTTTTTTGAGTGGTACAGCACTCCTATTTGCCCAGCCTGGTAATATTCTTAGTGTTTGTCAACTTGGAAATTTATGTATTTCAAATATCTGTTTAACAACACCTATGGAATTTCTAACATGAACTTGAAAAAAAATTAAAATGACTTGAGAAGGATTGAAATTGCACATTGAACAAACTTTTTCCAATTTATTAGAAAGTGCACTTAAACATGATTAAGAGTAAACAGATAACAATATATGGTTATGATGTTTACTTCCAATCTCTCTGTACCAAGAAAGCACTAACATGCGAATTTTCTTTGACTCAGTCCTGTGCAGATCTTTTATTAATTATCTTAATTATTAATTCTACACTGTCTACCCATTTCTTGCTGTGATTGTTTTGTAATGATCTTTATAAGGATGGCTAATTTCTCCTAACAAGACATCTTCTAGAAACATTCTGTCTTTGGTTGATCAAAAAGTGTGGGCAGAGGCTTCATCAACTGTCTGTATTGTTTGCTGCTTTCTTCTGTTGGGTGATCTGCATACTTCTCAACATGGTTTGGAATTATTTTCTAGAATTATTTTCTCACTATTTAGTTTGTATATTTGTAGATTCAAAGACGAGCTTCTGGAGCAGGGGATCAGTCTGCAAGAACAGCCCTTATCTTAGTGAAAAGTTTGGATAAGGAGAAAAAAATGCCTTGCCTATGCTAACATTTTGGAGACTTAGAGTCTGAATTGCAAGATCTTCTCCACTGCGTATTTCCTTCAACTCCAAAGCTAGGGTATTCCATTCTAACTGGGTTTTATTGCTTTGCCTTTATGACTTTATACTTGACTCCTCTCTTCTCCCCAGAGCTGCATACTTCAGGGTCTTTGTCTTCCTCTCTACTTGGAGGCAGTAACTTGTTTTGATGGAGGAAATCACTGGGCAGGGCTTCACCTCACTGCTTCACTCTGCCCCAGGAACTCCTTTCATGTACTCTGCTCCTACATGCAGCTTCTCAAATGTGTTTATCTGTGCCTACAGAGCTAGGCCCAGATAGGACAGTTTTGCCAGGAAAGAAACTACTTAGAAGTTTATTTTGACATAAAGGAGCTTCCTCTCTGCCCCTAGCATTTTGCTGTATGTTGCATTAGCTAATAGTCCTTTTGTGAAAGCTTAAGTATTCTGTTTTCTCTTTGATGCCTGCATTAGTAGACACAAACTCTAAATGTCTTTTAATATCTGTGTCCATATGATTGTGTACCAGGCTTTTTTTTTTTCTTGAAAGCCAACAGCAAATTTATTCTTTGAGACATAAAGTATGGATTTGATTTCTCCTTGAGAAATTCAATCCTTCTCAGAATTTAAGTATCAACTCTTTTTTTTTTTTTTTAAAGAGAGAGTGAGAGACAGAGAGAGAGAGAATGTTTTAATCTTTATTTTTTAGTTTTCGGCGGGCACAACATCTTTGTATGTGGTGCTGAGGATCGAACCCGGGCCGCACGCATGCCAGGCGAGTGCGCTATCACTTGAGCCACATCCCCAGCCCAAGTATCAACTCTTATAAAAGTAGTACATTAGGAAAAAAGATAGAGAAGGAAATGATAAAAAATGCATACGAACTGGAGGTATCATTGCAATTTATTTACTTATTTACCTAATTTTTTAATTTATTTTTGATACTGGGGATTGAGCTCAAGGGCACTCAACCTCTGAGCCACATACCTAGCCTTATTTTGTAATTTTTTCATTCTTTAAATTTTATTATATATGATAGCAGAATGCATTATAATTCATATTACACATATAGAACCCAATTTTCCATATCTCTGATTGTACAAAATGTAGAGTCACACCATTTGTGTTTTCATACATGTACTTAGGGTAATGATATCCATCTCAGTCCACGGTTTTTCCTACCCCCATGCCTCCACCTTTCTCCTCCCTTCCCATTTTCTCTTTGCCCTATCTAGAGATCATCTAATCCTTCCATGCCCTCCCCACATTATGAATCAGCAGCCTGAAATCAGAGAAAACATTTGGCATTTAGTTTTGGGGATTGGCCTAACTTAAATTAGCATTATATTCTCCATGTCCATCCATTTACCTGCAAATGCCATGATTTTATTCTCTTTTAATGTTCAATGATATTCCATTTTCTTTATTCATTTATCTACCAAAGGGCATCTAGGTTTGTTCCACAGTTTAGGTATTGTGAATTTTGCTGCTATAAACATTGATGTGGCTGTGTCCCTATATTATGCTGTTTTAAGTCTTTTGGGTATAGACCGAGGAGTGGGATAGCTGGATCAAATGGTGGTTCCATTCTCCATACTGCTTTCTAGAATGGCTGCACCAATTTGCAGTTCCACCAGCAATGTATGTGTGTGCCTTTTTCCCCATATCCTTTGCAACATTTATTGTTTGTATTCTTGATAGCTGCCATTCTGACTGGAGTGAGATGAATCTTAGAATGGTTTTGATTTACATTTCTCTAATTGCTAGAGATGTTGACCATTTTTTTCATATATTTGTTGATTGATTGTATATCTTCTTCTAAGAAGTTTCTGTTCAGTTCCTTGGTCCATTTATTAATTGGGTTATTTATTTATTTTTTAATGTTCTAGTTTTAAATACTGGTAAATATAGTCCCAAGATTTTTAGTCATCAAATAGGCCCATGTCTTCCATCCTTATGACAGTCTACCAGAGCTGGACCATTGTGATCCATAAAATTAATTTCAACACTTTAAAGAAAAAATAATAACAGTTATAATTTCTATATACAAATCTTTATATTATAATAGTATTAATGATTTCTTTTTTCATTTTTTTTATTGTTGGTTTTTCAAAACATTACATAGATCTTGACATATCATATTTCACACTTTCATTCAAGTGGGTTATGAACTCCCATTTTTACCCCATATACAGATTGCAGAATCACATCAGTTACACTTCCATTGATTTACATATTGCCATACTAGAATCTGTTGCATTCTGCTGCCTTTCCTATCCTCTACTATCCTCCCTCCCCTCCCCTCCCCTCCCCACTTCTCTCTCTACCCCCTCAACTGTAATTCATTTCTCCCCCTTGTATTATTTTTCCCTTTCCCCTCACTTCCTCTTGTATGAAATTTTGTATAACCCTGAGGGTCTTCTTCCATTTCCATGCAATTTCCCTTCTCTCTCGCTTTCCTTCCCACCTCTTATCCCTGTTTAATGTTAATCTTCTTCTCATGCTCTTCGTCCCTACTCTGTTCTTAGTTACTCTCCTTATATCAAAGAAGACATTTGGCATTTGTTTTTTAGGGATTGGCTAGCTTCACTTAGCATAATCTGCTCTAATGCCATCCATTTCCCACCAAATTCTATGATTTTGTCATTTTTTAATGCAGAGTAATACTCCATTGTGTATAAATGCAACATTTTTTTTTTATCCATTCATCTATTGAAGGGCATCTAGGTTGGATCCACAGTCTTGCTATTGTGAATTGTGCTGCTATGAACATCGATGTAGCAGTTTCCCTGTAGCATCCTCTTTTTAGGTCTTTAGGGAATAGACCCTAAAGGGGAATAGCTGGGTCAAATGGTGGTTCCATTCCCAGCTTTCCAAGAAATCTCCATACTGCTTTCCAAATTGGCTGCACCAATTTGCAGTCCCACCAACAATGAACAAGTGTACCCTTTTCCCCACATCCTCGCCAGCACTTGTTGTTGTTTGACTTCCTAATGGCTGCCAATCTTACTGGAGTGAGATGGTATCTTAGGGTGGTTTCGATTTGCATTTCTCTGACTGCTAGCAATGTTGAGCATTTTTTCATGTACTTGTTGATTGATTGTATGTCCTCCTCTGAGAAGTGTCTGTTCAGGTCCTTGGCCCATTTGTTGATTGGGTTATTTGTTATCTTATTGTCTAATTTTTTGAGTTCTTTGTATACTCTGGATATTAGGGCTCTATCTGAAGTGTGAGGAGTAAAGATTTGTTCCCATGATGTAGGCTCCCTATTTACCTCTCTTATTGTTTCTTTTGCTGAGAAAAAACTTTTTAGTTTGAGTAAGTCCCATTTGTTGATTCTAGTTATTAACTCTTGTGCTATGGGTGTCCTATTGAGGAATTTGGAGCCCGACCCCACGGTATGTAGATCGTAGCCAACTTTATCTTCTATCAGATGCCGTGTCTCTGATTTGATATCAAGCTCCTTGATCCATTTTGAGTTAACTTTTGTGCATGGCGAGAGAAAGGGATTCAGTTTCATTTTGATGCATATGGATTTCCAGTTTTCCCAGCACCATTTGTTGAAGATGCTATCCTTCCTCCATTGCATGCTTTTAGCCCCTTTATCAAATATAAGATAGTTGTAGTTTTGTGGATTGGTTACTGTGTCCTCTATTCTGTACCATTGGTCCACCCACCTGTTTTGGTACCAGTACCATGCTGTTTTTGTTACTATTGCTCTGTAGTATAGTTTGAATTCTGGTATCGGTATACCGCCTGATTCACACTTCCTGCTTGACATTGTTTTTGCTATTCTGGGTCTTTTATTTTTCCATATGAATTTCATTATTGCTTTCTCTATTTCTACAAGAAATGCCCTTGGAATTTTGATTGGTATTGCATTGAACTTATAGAGAACTTTTGGTAATATCGCCATTTTGATGATGTTAGTTCTGCCTATCCATGAACAGGGTATATTTTTCCATCTTCTAAGATCTTCTTCAATTTCTCTCTTTAGGGTTCTGTAGTTTTCATTGTATAAGTCTTTCACCTCTTTTGTTAGGTTGATTCCCAAGTATTTTATTATTTTTGAGGATATTGTGAATGGAGTGTTTTTCCTCATTTCCATTTCAGAGGATTTGTGGCTGATATACAGGAATGCCTTTGATTTATGCGTGTTGATTTTATATCCTGCCACTTTGCTGAATTCATTTATTAGTTCTAGTAGTTTCTTTGTAGACCCTTTTGGGTCTTCTAAGTATAGAATCACGTCATCTGCAAATAGTGATAATTTAAGTTCTTCTTTTCCTATTTTTATGCCTTTAATTTCTTTCGTCTGTCTAATTGCTCTGGCCAGTGTTTCGAGAACTATGTTGAACAGAAGTGGTGAGAGAGGGCATCCCTGTCTTGTTCCAGATTTTAGAGGGAATGCCTTCAATTTTTCTCCATTCAGAATGATGCTAGCCTGAGGCTTAGCATAGATTGCTTTTACAATGTTGAGGTATGTTCCTGTTATCCCTATTTTTTTGAGAGTTTTGAACATAAAGGGATGCTGTACTTTGTCAAATGCTTTCTCTGCATCTATCGAGATGATCATATGGTTCTTACCTTTAAGTCTATTGATGTGGTGAATAACATTTATTGATTTCCGTATATTGAACGCATCCCAGGGATGAATCCTACTTGATCATGGTGCACAATTTTTTTGATGTGCCTTTGTATCCGATTCGCCAGAATTTTATTGAGGATTTTTGCATCTAGGTTCATTAGAGATATTGGTCTGTAGTTTTCTTTCTTTGAGGTGTCTTTGTCTGGTTTCGGGATCAGGGTGATGTTGGCCTCATAGAATGAATTTGGAAGAGCTCCCTCTTTTTCTATTTCTTGAAATAACTTGAAAAGTATTGGTATTAATTCTTCTTTAAAGGTTTTGTAAAACTCCGCTGTATACCCATCCGGTCCTGGGCTTTTCTTGGTTGGTAGTCTTTTGATGGCTTCTTCAATTTCATCCATTGATATTCGTCTGTTCAAATTGTGTGTATCCTCCTGACTCAGTCTGGGCAAATCATATGACTTAAGGAATTTATCGATGTCTTCACTATCTTCTATTTTATTGGAATATAGGTTTTCAAAATAATTTCTAATTGTCTTCTGTATTTCTGTAGCATCTGTTGTGATATTGCCTTTTTCATCCCGTATGTTAGTAATTTGAGTTCTCTCTCTTCTTCTCTTCGTTAGCATGGCTAAAGGTCTGTCGATCTTATTTATTTTTTCAAAGAACCAACTTTTAGTTTTGTTAATTTTTTCAATAGTTTCTTTTGTTTCAATTTCATTGATTTCCGCTCTGATTTTAATTATTTCTTGCCTTCTGCTACATTTGCTGTTGTTTTGCTCTTCCTTTTCTAGGGCTTTGAGATGAAGTGTGAGCTCATTTATTTGTTGTTTTTTTCTTTTTTTGAGGAATGACCACCAGGCGATGAATTTTCCTCTTAAAACTGCTTTCATTGTGTCCCATAGATTCCGATATGTTGTGTCTGATTTTCATTTATCTCTAAGAATTTTTTGATTTCCTCCTTTATGTCTTCTGTAACCCATTGATCATTCAGTAACATATTGTTCATTTTCCATGTGATGTAGGATTTTTTCTTCCTTCTTTTATCATTGATTTCCAGTTTCATTCCATTATGATCAGATAGAATGCATGGTATTATCTCCACCCCTTTATATTTACTGAGGGTTGCCCTATGGCATAATATATGGTCTATTTTTGAGAAGGATCCATGTGCTGCTGAGAAAAAAGTATATCCATTTGATGATGGTTGATATATTCTATATATGTCAGTTAAGTCTAGGTTATTGATTGTGATGTTGATTTCTATAGTTTCTTTATTCGACTTTTGTTTGGAGGATCTGTCCAATGGTGAGAGAGGTGTGTTGAAGTCACCCATAATTATTGTGTTGTGGTCTATTTGATTCTTGAACTTGACGAGAATTTGTTTTATGAATGTCGCAGTACCATTATTTGGTGCATAAATATTGATAATTGTTATGTCTTGTTGGTGAATGGTTCCTTTTAACAGTATATAATGTCCTTCCTTATCCCTTTTGATTAACTTAGTCTTGAAGTCGATTTTATTCGATATGAGGATGGCCACCCCTGCTTGCTTACGAGGACTGTGTGCGTGGTATATTTTTCCCATCCTTTCACCTTCAGCCTGTGTATGTCTTTTCCAATCAAATGTGTCTCCTGGAGGCAGCATATTGTTGGATTTGTTTTTTTAATCCATGATACCAGTCTATGTCGCTTTATTGGAGAGTTTAAGCCATTAACATTCAGAGTTACTATTGATATATGGTTTGTACTTCCATCCATTATTTATCCTTTTTTTAAAAAAATTTAGTTTGTTTCTCCATGATTATCTTTCCCCTCACCCTCTGTCTTTACTGAGGCACTTCCCACTGATGGTTTTGGTTATTGTTTTTCCTTTCTTCCTCGTGTAGTGTTTTGCTCAAAATGCTTTGCAATGCTGGTTTTCTGGCTGCAAATTCTTTTAACTTTTGTTTATCATGAAAGATTTTTATTGCGTTGTCATACCTGAAGCTTAATTTTGCTGGATACAGAATTCTTGGTTGGCATCCATTGTCTTTCAGTGTTTGAAATACATTGTTCCATGACCTTCTTGCTTTCAGTGTCTGTGATGAAAAATCCGTTGTTAACCTTATTGGTTTACCCCTGAATGTAATCTGTCTCCTTTCTCTTGTAGCTTTTAATATTTTCTCTTTGTTCTGTATATTGGATATCTTCATAACAATGTGTCTTGGCGTTGGTCTACTGTGATTTTGTGTGCTCGGTGTCCTGTATGCATCTTCAATTTGTATATCTGTTTCCTTTTTTATTTCTGGAAAGTTTTCTGTAATTATTTCATTCAGCAGGTTACTCATTCCCTTGGTTTGAATCTCTATACCTTCTTCTATCCCGATGACTCATAAGTTTGGTTTTTTTATGTTATCCTATAACTCTTGGATGTTTTTCTTGTGATTTTTTACCAGCCTTTCTGAGTTGGCTAGACTCTTTTCAAGATGATATATTTTGTCTTCATTATCTGACATTCTGGCTTCTACTTGCTCCACTCTGTTAGTGACACTCTCAATTGAGTTTTTAATTTGGTTTATCGTTTCCTTCATTTCTAGAATTATTGTTTGATTATTTTTTATAATCTCTATCTCCTGATAAAGATGCTTAACTTCTTCTTTTATCTGTTTATGTAATTCATTCTCAATGTGTTCTTTCACTGCTTGAATTTGCTGTCTTTTATCCTCTTTAAGGTTCCATTCCATCTGTCTAAGGTGTTCCTTGAGTTCTTTATATGACCATTTTTCTGATGACTCTAGGTCCTCCTGAATATTTAGGCTGTCCTGCATTGTTTGTACTCCTTTTCTTCCTTGCTTTTTGAAGCTGCTCATGTTACTTCTTGTTCTGTTTGACTGCTGAGTTACTGTTTACTCCTATAAATTTATTTGATGCTTGGGAGGAAAGGTATTAGAAGGGAAGGGAAGAAGTCACTAAAGAGAATGAGAATAACCAGGTAGAATTTAAGGAAGGGGGGATAAGATAATTGAAAAGAAATGAAAAGACAAAAGAAGAAAAAAAATAGGAAATAAAAAAAAATTAAAAAAATAAAAAATAAAAATAAATTAAAATTAAAATTAGAAGAAAAAAAATTTTTAAAAGTGTAAAAAAAATTTAAAAAAACAACAAGAAAGAAAAATGAAAATGAAAGAAAAACCCAAATCAAAAAAAAGAGAAAATGAAGTAAAAAAAAACCTAATAAATGCAGTCTTAGAGTTTGATTTACTTCTCTTCCAGTAGGTGGCGCTGTGCCCACCAGGCCAAGTTTCTCCTGTCAATACACGGGAACCAATCACTGTGCAGCAGCTCCTCCCATACTGGGCGAGTCTCCAATCCTGAGTGCCTAGGGCCTCCTCTTGTGTCTAGTCACTTCCCACTTTTCCTCTAGCCAGGCCCCTCTCATGGGTGCGGCTCACCACAATACTGGCTACACGCCAGGTCTGCTGCTCCCGGGAGCCCTGTTTTCATGAACGACTGGGCACACTCTTCTAGTTTGCCATTCCCTCAGACCCTAAGTTTGTAGAGCTTGGGGCTGAGAATCCTCAACGAATTTTACTTGCCCTCCAGTAGCCACGCCCCCAGTAGCTGGTGCAAGAGACATCAGCTGTCAGCCCTGGTGGGAGCGGTAGTTCCGCACCGCGGGTCCCACGCCACCTCTGATTCCCTCGGGCTGGCTATCGCGCTCACGGGAGAGCTGGGAGGGGCCCTAAAGGTTTCCCAGATGTGTGGAGTGGGAAGGCTAGGGAATTACACACCTGTAGCCGCAGGTTTCAATGAAGTTATCTCCTCCGTCGCAGTCTGATGACGTCAGTTCTCTGCCATGGTGGTGTCTCTTGCAAATGGCAACAGTTTGTTTCCCTTTGCCGGGCGACCAATGCAACGGGTGGGTCCTTACTGTCTCTCCCAAGCCCCGTTTCAAACCTGTGGCCACTACCTATGAAGGCTCGGTAGGCATTTACCTCCGTAGGATCAGAAGGGCTGACCAGTTGGATGGATTAGTGCTGAGTCACAGCTGTTTGTCTGCGGGAAGCAGGCGAACGGGAGCTTGAATTCAGCCGATCTGGGCTCAGTGTGTGTTCTGAGAGGCCCAGACTGATCGCCCCAGATCCACGTCAGCTCAGCATTGCCTAGTGATCCTGAGCAAACAGATTTAGGTTGTTTACGACTCCCTATGCCTGCACAGCTGAAGACGTCAGGGACTTGATCTCTCTGCGCCCGCCGCCATGTTGGAATCACGATGCCTCATTTTTGAGTGTCACCTTGTCTTGGCTGTTCCCTGCTTATTCCCTGCTCCTTGCAAATTGCCTGTTTCCTAGTAGCTTCTCAACATTTGTTTGCTATAATCCCAGAGACTTGGAAGGTTTAGGTCAAATGACAAGTTCAAGGCCTACCTTGGCGCCTTAGTCCTTCCTTCCTTCTTAAAGACTTATCATAATCTACTCTCTTAACCAATTACCAGTAGACAATGCTCTGTTATTGACCATAGTCCTCATGCTTTACATTAAATGTCTTCATGTAACTGCAATGTTGTACCTTCTGACTTACAGCTTCCTATTTCTCTTCCCCCTCTTCAGCCCTTCTGCCCCTTGTAACCACCATTTCATCCTTTGTTTCTGTGTATTTTATATTTAGATTCTGCATGTAAGTGAAATCATGCAGTAATTTCTGCATCTGGCTTATTTCACTTAGCATAATGGTTCATCCATGTTCTCACAAATGGAAAACTTTCTATCTTATACAGATACAAGAAATGGCCAGAAAAAAAATGCATCAATAGAATTCCTCCTTCTGATTTTTTAATTGATTTAAGAAAAATGTTAATACGATTTTTCATTCTAATATTAAAACTTTTTATTAAAATTGCCATATATTTATAAAGTATATGGCCTGTAATGTTTCTTATTACATAATGATTGCAATTAAGTTGAAAGTAATTTGGAATACTTTAGTAATTAGAACAAATTATGTTATCATTTTAGATAAAATGAATATATTTTATTAAAATCATTATGCATTGTAGTTACAATGTTCAGTAAAATTTACAAATGTATATTAACTCTAAGTGAAATGCAATTTATGAATTCAAGTTTTAAAAAGCTTTTTATTCAAGTACATTAAAGTTGTTTATTGATGAAAGCAGTTATATATATATATATATATATATATATATATATATATATACATGTATACACACATGCAAACACATATGCATATATCCATAGAAAATAAACTCTCTGCTATGTGGTTTATGATGGTTTTGTAGATCGCTGAGTTTTTCAAATGGGTGATGATTATTATCTGTAAGAAAAGAAACTGACTTCATTTAACCACTCAATATGCATTACATTCAACAATACCTTAAAAGAGCACAGGCTTTGTGAAAGGCATCTAATCAACTACAGTTAATATTTCAGGTATACTTGCAGAGTAAAGTAAATTAATGATCTATATCTTATACTAAATCTTTGTGCATATTAACATCTCTGTGCGGTTGGAGTTGTCTTTTTCCTAATTAAATTATCTTTCAGTTTACTAAAGTTCATGGTAATTCAGCATGTCTTCCTGATCATCTCTTCTCCTTTGTTAAAATTTGTTGCCCCCCCCCTTTTTTTTCAAGCAAGGACTTTACACCATATAATCAAAGTTATTTTATAAGAGTAAAATTTGTTTGTGTAGGTATGAGCAGCTATATGTGAATCTAGTGTGCTAAGCTTATCGCATAGATTTTTAATACTTATTGCACTGTCCACAGCATATTTTTAACTCATTCCTAGATATGGCTAGATCTACATATAGTTAATTTTGTCATAAAAGTAATGTATTATCAACTGCATTTTTCTGTTTTTCCCTGCATATTCCCTCCATAAATAATAATAGAACTTTCATTTTTCAACTGAGGCTATGGTGGCCAGCTGACTAAGTTCTGAGCAGTGACATGGAGGGAAAGTGTACCATTTTCAGGACACATGTTAAAGGAAGAAGTGTGACTGTTCAGTTCCTTTCTCCAGCCAGCTGCTTGGAACTCAGAGGTCCCTCCTAGACATGAAGAGGATGAGATTCATCCCTGAGGGGTAGTAGAATGAAAACTGACATTAGAACCTCAAACGGAGAACAATATGAATGACTTCTCTTTTCTTTAACTCACTGTTATTTGGAAACTATGTTGTGTTTCTTCTGATTAATACTGATTAATATAAGTAAATAGTTGATTGTATGGAAACAGCATCTTCTCTACTCAAGGTTCTGGCCAGTTCATTTGTTCTGGAAGCCCCTGGATTCAATTAAATCCCTGATGGACTTCATTTGAATTTTAGCTTCCCATCCCTGAAGTTTGAAGCATCAGAGTTTTCTAAAGATAGCTGGTTGTCATTAGATAATTAATTTGTAAGATATTATAAATAAGCCAGGTAGTGCTTGAGAGTAGGCTATTTATTATAGCAGAACATTTCCCCCAGTTTTCTTGGGTTTGGACTCCAATTGAAAAATTGAAATAATTTTGGCCTATTGGAAAGGACTTGAAGTAATGATGGATTTGCCTTTCTTTTAAACTGAAATCTAAATCTTGGTCTGTAAAGTTATTCTTCCCCATGGTTCCAGCTTCCTCTAGTCTAAATAAGATAAATAATCAATACATTTTGAGGATTGGTCTAACTGTAGTTTATTGAGAAGTTTCTACTTAGAGGGAGGTTTAAATATAGACTAGTCTTGCTTTTCTTGAATCTTTTGATTATCTTCATACCCACTTTTAACCCATACCAATATTTTGAGGATATTATACATTTCCACTCTTACTTTTATTTAAAAATCTATGTTAGGTAGTAACATAATCTCAAACTTGATTAAAACCTCATTTTCTCTTCTTTTCTGAGTATCAAGAGGGCCATGTATGAGGGCTGAGGAATCTAAACTGGTGAGAGAAGGATCTGCCTTTTCATCCATCATTTCCTGTAGTCTTCATCCAGTAGTCATCTTTTCTGTGAGGAGAAGATGAAATGGTGATTCTCCTGTGGGGTGGCTATCTGCGTGCTGTGGAGGGTGCTGTAAGATCTTTCTCCTGCTCAGTTTTCTGGTGTAAAAGTATCAGACTATTCCAGAAATAACCCCTCACCCATCTTCAAAGCATTTACTATGAATAGAGCATTATCATCCTCTTGTTGCCGGGGTCCCTTTATCTGGTGGGCAGAAGTCTTTGGTGGACTACCAGCAGAATCCTCAAGTTCTTCATCCTCAGAGTCTCTGCGCCTATGGAGACTCACACATCTTCCCAGATTTAATGCTGGGCATGTGAATGGACTAGTCTTGCCCCCTTTGTCCACTCCCCCCGCTGTTTCTCTCCAACTCTTTCCAGCTAAAAGAGGGTTGAGTCAGATCAATAAATCTGTTAGGTAAGCATATATCTTACCAAACAACACGATGATGGTTTCCTAATCCTCTCTACCATGGTTGAGACAGGGGATTATCTAATATCACACACTTTCACAAGACATAGAACTTTCTTTCCACCTTTCTTTTCCTCCATATGTTCACTATATAGACATAAGAATATTTCTGCAATCTCTTGACTCTTAAAGAGCAATGAGGTAGGGATCTGTCCCCAATTACAGGCTCACTTGAGAAATGTGGATAATTTAAAAAATTGTTCGTATCGGAGTTTGGCACTAGTCTCACTCAGCATGCTGTTACCTTTAGGAAGATGTTTGTAGTGGGGACCACATTCTGTTTTATACACAGTAAGATAATTCTCAAAACCAAAACACAAAATTGGTATAAGCAATTATACAGTAGTTTCATGACACAGGTTTAAAGCATATATATTTATTTTTTCTTGCTCCCCAAATGCCCACTTTAACGGAGCATAGAATGTTGCTATTTATAAGTTCTAATTTGAAAAATCTAGTTTAGGGAACTGTCACACCCTTGATAACTATTATTATGTTTCTCCGAGATGTTTTCAATAAATATCATAATACACATTTATGCAATATTTCTGTGTAGGCATATTCCATATGCATGATGCTATGCAGCCTTGTAATAAAATAATACAAACTCCTGGAAAGGTTGTTACCAAGAACTATTTTATATATCAAATACAACTTTGGAGACAAAAATCTTAGATACTGGTATGCATGCATTTGTGTGTGCACACTTGGGTGCATGTGTGTGTGTATGTGTTTTAACACCTTATCATCCAAGTATAAAATTCTGTGCTTTGGTTTTCTTGATGCCCTCTCAAAGCAAAATAAATCCTTTCCTTTCCAATATATTCCAATGAAACTAATTGAGTTTAAATATTGTATCCTTCTCAACAGTGAACTGGAAGCTAAGGTACATTAAAAAGAAACTAATTACAAGATGCTTTCATTTCAGCTGGGCATGGTGATGCATGCCTTTAATCCCAGTAGTTTGAGAATCTGAGGCAGGAGGATTGTAAGTTCAAAGCCAGCCTCAGCAAAAGAGAGGCAGTAAGCAATTCAGTAAGACCCTGTCTCTAAATAAAATACAAAATAGGCCTGGGAAGTTGCTCAGTGGTTGAGTGCCCCTGAGTTCAATCCTCAGTACCAAAAAAAAAAAAAAAAAAAAAGATGCTTGCATTTCAATTATTCTGAATTCATCATTGCAATTACTAATTCCATCCATTTCTTTCATTGGCTAACTATAGGAAATTGACAAAGATTCCCAAATTCATAATCCCATCAGAAGTGCAAATAGTCTGTTTTACACACACACACACACACACACACACATACACACTTATTTAATATTTATAATTTTAACTATGATTAAAACCATAGCTAAAATTATGTACAGAGAATTTCTGAAATAGGAAATTTAAGGAATATTTTTAGTTGTTTTGAGTATGCCAAATGCATGGTTCAAATTTAGAGTGATAATTATATCTACCAGAATTTAAATTTTCTAGATGGATAAGTTGGGAGAGGAAACAGGCATGAACATTGAAGATCAGTCTAGGCGCTTATAATGCAAAAAATGAAAGTTGACAGTTCAATCAACAAATAATATTTGTAGATCATTCAACTCAAATCCAATGTAAAAACAAAAGTAATATTAAATATAAAGGAAATAAGTAAAAAGTTCAAGTTTTCTACTTATTCACACTTCTGAAATTATTTGTATATATGAAAAATTATTAAATTCTGGTTTTATGTAAAGGATGCAATGCACACATAGCTTCAAATAAAAGGTCTTATTCTATGGAAGGCAGACTTCCTTAATATAATTAGTGGTATGGTTTTCATTGAATGTCCTGTGTCAGAAACCAGTGTCATTGCTTCCCTAATCTTCCCATGAGGAATGACCATTAAATATACTGCCATATGAGCATTATGGATATTATTGGTATTAGGACCTTGCCTTGGAAGAAATTTTACAACTCATCTGGCAGAGTAACCAACTGGTGGTTTGGGATCAACATTTAACCACAGTTGTGGTTGACTTTTTTTGCTATTTTAAATGTTTGGAAATTGCACATAGAAATCTTAATTTTTATCTTCTCTTGAAAAGTAAAGATGAATTTGAGCATGAACTGTGCTTGTCTAGCCACTATCTGGAGCTGAATTAACAATTGATCCCACATTTTCTCCAGATTTCCACCACTCCTATCATCCCTATTTTCTTTCAAGCTATATGCTCCACTTATTTATTAACTTTGTAACTCCAAAGACATATGACTGTTTCTCCCTGGATTTAGTGCATCTTTTACAGGTGAAAACATTAAGGTCTCATCGATCACCAGAGTTTTCTAGACAATGAAATGCAGTGATTAAAGCATCCTCTACAGAGTTCATCTTTGTGGGTTCAAATCCTAGCTCTGCAACCTGAACAAAAAGAATATCTGGCACATTGGGCTTTGTGGGGATATATTGGTAAATATATGTGGTGTAGTTAGAACAATGCCTAACAAATTTTACATTTTGTCTGAGTATTTGATCTTGTTAGTAAACCACTCAATATGAATCAAGTCTCAGAATCTCTGCCCAAAAGATGAGTCCATGTGTAGCCAGGCATCAAATCTAGGTACTGCTCATATAGTCCTAACCATTTTAATTCTCCCTATCGGTTAATCCTACATCTGAGTGTTTGAATGAAAGCCCATATGAACTTGGTGTTTGTGAATTTTCGCTCTTGGACATGTGAATAAAAGTTAGTGTTAAAATATAAGAGATCAGACAACATAGTGTGATCAAAAAGAATTGTGCTATTGTTTTGAAGAACAACTGTACTTTTTTAAATAACAAATTGTGGAGATTGGAACATCATTTATGATATCTACCTTCAATTGTCAAGGACAAGGAGGAGAAATAATTATTTTATTATTTTTAACATTTCTACTTGAAAAATATAAAATTAATATGAAAATTTTAAAATGCTAGAGACAAATCTCTCACTGAGGAAAAAGGTGTAAGGCATAAACATGCATATTCTGTCTCCTTCACAATATTCTTTAAGGGTTAACTCAGTGGTAGAATGCTTACCTGACATACATTAGGCCCTGGGATCAATTGATCAATTTATTATTTTATTTATTATTTATTTTTGCACAGTGTGCAAAAAATATTGCAATAACATCAATATATAGAACTGTATTATTCTCTAGTCAAATTAAATTTGTTTTATCATCTTAAAATCTATGTAAAGGCAAGAGAGAACTTTTTAATGGAGTGTACAATGAATAATATTTTGATAGATTTAGGTCTATTCTTTATTTTGACTAGATTTGTTTCTTTACTAGATCATCTCTGATATTTCAATTTTGCTAAGGTTCTGTATAACAAATTAAATCATATCTTACTGATTATAAATGACCCCTAAAATGGCTTATAATTTTTGTCATTAAATTTTATAAAATAATTTTCTTTTCTTATACTTTTCATATGAATAAAGCATAAAAATATCCATATGTGTAATGCTTTGACACTTCAGTAGAGATTAGAAAGCATCCTGTAATTCAATTCAGGCAATGTTTTCAGTATTTGTAGCAATCAATGGGTTTCTATTAGGTTCCAGGAAACTAGTGCCTCTTTAAAGATTAGTCTATGCCAGCCTTAGATAGCATTTGTTTGCCTGTGGGAATACTGTGTAATGAGTTAGCCACCTGTTATTTATTTTCTATAATGCAATAGCAATGTTTTTACTGAGAGTAAAATAGAAGAAAATATGGGGAAACTGAAGATAAAAATTATCAGAATGATATTATTATTATTTGAATAAAAGAAACAACTAAGAAAATTATTTAAAAAGGAAATGTATATAAACAGAAAGCAAGAAATAGAAGAGCAGGCAATTTGTTGCATTGAAGGCTGATATTAATTTTTGAAACTTTAAAAAAAATCTCCTTAAGTAATAACATTATTATAGTCTCCAGATTAGGATTTGCTGGTGTGTAGTTTTTAATATATTGTATATACCAAAAAGATTGGTTATTGCAAATAGTCTCTTCATTAATCCTGTGATGTATTTTGCCTTATCATTTGAAATGTATATAATTCTTTGAAATACCACACTCACAGAAACAAGCTTGTTTTATGGTGTATGTGGCTATATTTGCCTATAAGTACAAACCAAATTAAGACTTCAAAGAATTTTCTAGTGTTTAATAGGAAAGACTCAATGGTTTTGTGTTGAAGGTCCATTTTGACAAATTACACTTTTAATGTATTTTATTGTTCTTTGATTAAACTCAGCCAAAAATTGTGGGGGATGATCTAAAAAAAGAATTTCAGGAAAAGAGATTAGGAGAAATATATATATATATATATATATATATATATATATATATACACATACATGTATATAAATTCAAGTATTTTATATATATATATATATATATATATATATATATATATAAAATACTTGAATTTTGAGATTCATAAATGCACTTGCTAAGTGGCTACAGACTGATCCTCCTCCAAGTTCCACAAACCCAAACCACACCTCTTTGTGCTTAGCTATTGGAACAAGTGCTGACTTGGAAAACAGCATTACTGAAAACCAAGAGAACTAAGATAGCCATTTATGAAGTAAGAGTTCGTAATTAACTAGAATTGTGACAGATCCTTCAAGATATCTTAAAATAGGAGGTATTAATATGTAATCTGATAAATGTAATAGCTTTGTATAATGCTGAATGAAGCTCAGCAAAGAAGCTGGATGAAAATAGTTTCTAAACAGCAGGTGAACATGTTCTGGTTTTAGGTTTGGCTACTTTTTTGTGAGATTGTAGTTTGGATTACGGCCATATTTCATGTATTTTTCTCTCTGAAAGCTAATGAAAATCCTCTCAATGTAATGCCATTAATTCCTGGAGAAGAAAGAACTGGGGCAATATTAGTATAACAGATGTGATTTCTGTAAGTGCCAGTGATAAAATAGTGCATTAGGAATGAGGTTTAAAATAAAGAAAATTAAGAAATGACAAGTAAAGGTTCTGCTAGTTCTGAAGGAAAGTCCATGGCTTAAGTGCCTTCCATTGTTACTTTTCAATAACTTTATCTTATTTATTTTTTTAATGTGGTGCTGAGGATGGAACCTAGTGCCTCACACAAGCTAGGCAAATTCTCTGCCAACTGAGCTACAACCCCAGCCCCATTGTTATTTTTAATAATGTTGAAATAATAATATATAGTTCCACTTTAAATTATTTATTATGAATGCCCATGGTGAAAAATATAGGATATCATTACAAGATCTAAGCTTCTTCATCAAAGAAGCAATATTAATTGTGTACTTTTGTGGAGGGGACAAGAAGGAAAGAAAAATTATGTCAACTTCATTATAATAGGAATTGGTGCTAAATATTCAGAATGCTTATACTGCATTTTCCTAATGGTAATTCAGTATGTTTAAATGGGCCCTTTATTTTATAAAAGTTTAGTATACACTCTCTCTTTACTTCAAATTAATTAGCAAGACTCAGAAAATCCCAAATATTAAAAGAAAAATCTGAAATTGCATTAGTTGTTGAACTGTATAAATATATTGATTCAGTACTGAAAATCTCCGAATACTGATTGCACACATCACAACAGGAAGTAACTAGAAATTTGACTTTTAGAAATGCTGGCCATGTATACTTTGCATGTAACACTGTTCATAAGATTTGGATTTTCTAATATCCATAGGAAAGTATTCCTTTAATAAATGCTGCCATTTATAAACGTGCTTTTGGTAAGCATAAAAATGTGTGATTTCACAAAAATATTACTACTGTAACTGTTTTCTTAAGACATGACCTTCTGGGAAATAACATGTTATGCCCTCATGATTTATTATTACATTTCCAGGTAACACTTCAAGTTTCTAGGCTTTACTCTCATAACTGTAAATTCTTTATAACAATGAATTATGGATTATGAATTATGAACTGTAATCTCTTAAACATACAGTTAAAAATTCCTTCCTCAAAGGGCATTTACTCTGGATAATAATCTGGCCTCTTAGTAATAATAAATAAAATTTGTACTGTATCCTGAATTACTTTTCAGTGAATTGATATGTTGACCTTCATATTTTGGCAAACTCTAATATATATATAGCTTAAACAAACCCCTTATGATTTTAGGAAGATTAAGAAGACCAACATTAATATTGTATATTTCAAACAAAGAAAGCCAAATCTTGTCAGAATTCTGTATATGAAATTCAAACAAAGCCACTGTTAATTCATTACTAAAATTGTTATTATTAGTTACATTCATGGAATTTGAAACTAGATTGTCCAGTTAAGTATAACTATTACTTTGGTGGAGCTTGCAACTAATTGTCCAATTAAGCACTGATTCATGCTATGAATATGTTCTCATACCTTTTAATCATGATTCATTGAGTATAATATTTGGTGCCTGAGCTTCAGAAATCTAAGTCTCAAAGTATGATGATGACCAAGCATACTATGGTGGAACGAAAATGAAGGCCAAAAACAAGCCTGGCTTCATAATGTCTAAAGTGCACAGCAAACCCTGCATATTAAAGGCTCTCTCTAAAGATAGTAGGCAGTTGCTGTTCCTTCAGAACCTTGATGATCTTCCTACAACAGCAGCCTGGGTGGGTAGAGATGAAGCATTTTCTTCTCTCTGTTTCAAAAGAACATTGGTTCTTAGCTCCCTCTGTTACCAATACTTGTATAAATCAATTGATGAATTTGATAGAGTTACACAGGAATCATGAAAGTCAGACACTGAACATAGAAACAAGTGGTTTCTCCTAGCTAATGATGTGGTCCTAAAATCACTTCTAGCAACAAATGCACATGCCTAGTGAGAACTATGTTTTGTTTTGTTTCTTGCAGTGCTAGGGATGAAACCCAGGACCTCCTACATTCCAGGCAAGTGCTCTACCATACAAAAAATCCCAAGCCCCCCAAATAGCTTAACTAGTATTAGTATTGCAAGTTTAAGAATAAACAAATGGATATCTTACTCTGTCAAAAAAGTGGGTTTGAGACCAAGCCTTTCAGGTTTGAAGATGTTTTAGTACTTTAAATATCAACTACGTTTGATACTATTTTAATCATATTAAAATAGAAAAACATTATTATTTCCAGTTCATGATTTTGGTGTTAAAACTTTTCCTTTGGAAATTTTATTAAACAGCAGTTTAACATTTTTAAAGATTCAAATAGGAAGTATAAGAAGTATGAAAAAACGCTTATCAATGTGTGCCATATTTTTCAGTAAAATTGCAAGTACTGTTATTTTCCATATATAGGTGTTGAAAGTTAATTTTCTAGTGTTTTCCATTAAATGCTAAAGCCCAAGGTAGAATGAAACTTAATGGAAATTATCTTAGATGAAAATATTAGTTTTTATATTTGATAATTATTTCCATGTACATATAAATTAGTAAGCAACTACACAATATTACATTTAAATATAAATAGTTTATTTATTCATTCATTCAATGAGTATGTATTGAATTTATAGGCTGAGTGAAGCAGACAGATATGTATCTGCCCTCTCCTCTGCCCTCTCCTTCAATCTGGTGATTACCATACACACAGGAGATGAATTGTTCAGCTGAAATGATGTCAAACAGCAAGGGAAACTACTGCTATGTGAAAGACACAAACTGTCTTGTGGTATATAGAATCTTCTGTGTGAGTACCAAAAAGGAACTGTATCAGAGAGATGACTGGGCTTTAATTAACAAATTAACTTAACCACAGCCATAAGAGATGGATGTAGAAACCAAAGTATTATTTTGCTGATGTCTAATATGTAACAGTAGGTAATGATTTTATAGAATGCTCCTGGCACTGGAAATTATCACTAGAAGGTTTTGGTAAATGCCTAGTCAAAGCAAAGAGAATAATAGATCATATCAATCAATGGATAATTTTTCTTCCAGGGACTTAGCTGCTGTCTATTCCTAGAACACCTTTTTGTTGGCCAAAGTACTTTTGTTTTTCAGGTATTGTTAGTCTTTTTGGGCTGTGATGTATAAATATTGCAAAATGCTTAGTGTGCATTCTTTTTATGGGTTCCCAAAAGCACCATTTGAAAACCATTGAATACATTTTGCATTGTCTTTCTCTGAATGTATCCTGGTCCTTTTGATCATACCTGGGCATTTGAGTTTTTCAGAATATTTACAGATGTGTTATATATTCCATATTGTTGTTTTTAACTAGTTCACTTGTGTGATTTTACTAAACTTGTCTCAAAATTGGAAAAGTCATTTTGTACACAACACAAAATGCTTAGCAGGCCTGGGGATGTGGCTCAAGTGGTAATGTGCTTGCCTGGCATGTGCGGGGCACTGGGTTCGATCCTCAGCCCCACATAAAAATAAAATAAAGATATTGTGCCCACTTAAAAATAAATATTAAAAATTTCTCTCTCTCTCTCTCTTCTCTCTCTCTTTTTAAAAAAAATGATTAGTAAACATGGGGCTCATGTAACCACTTTAATCTTAAATGTTTAATTATCAAGTGCCTAGTTCAAATCTCTCATTTTGAAAAATGTCTTCTGACATACCATTTAAGTATTATTTTGGTGCACGTGGAAGTACTTTATTTTTATTTTTGCTAAGATCAATGTTTAAATAGTTATAAATTATTTACTGTATTATATCTATATTTCCCATCAGATGACATTCAGAGATTAACTCTTATATAAGACAAATATCTGGGTATAATGAGTGGATTTGTTATAAATCTTCAAGTACTATACTTTTTTTCATTTCTAGACATTCTTAGGCTGTACCCAACTTTAACCTTTAGGTGGCAGCATTTGAGAACAGTTATAGGTAGAACATAGCCACCATTTCAAAAAATATGAATAATACCTGTGTTGAAAAGGAAGGACTTATAATTTGTTATTCTTTTTATTTAGAGTTAAACTATCTGTTATCAAGCCCTAGCAGTCTTATAATCTAAAATTCCAAAAAGTACTTTCATAACCACACAAGGCGACCTTACCCATAAAAAGCCCATTATCTTTTGCAAAGCCACGTGTTCATGACTTACACTTTTCGATGAGGGCAGGTTATCTTCCAAATAGACCTTTGTTCCCAGCATATCCCCAATTTTAGTGGATCTGGGCTAATTAGACATCTGAAAATTCTTTCTGAAGTATTGAAGATAAAAAGACATTATCTTCCTTCTTGCAATTCATTGTTTTAAAAGCACTTACATTTATAGTGAGAGATGAAAGGGGAAATAGAGTTTAAAACTAATTTATATCAAGGCTTTTGGTTAATAGTCCATCTTAGTTGTTAACTAGAATAATCATCACAAAAGAAATTTTGTTGAATAACAGACTACTCAATTTATCTGATCTATCAATCTAATCTTGTTTTCTTTTTAAAAAATTGGGGTCAAGCAACTTTATTTCACTAGTCAAACACCTAATCAGAATCAGGCTATATATGAATAACTTTATTAAGAGATATAATCATGACTGGAATCTATTATATTTAATGGAATTTGAGTATTTAATTTTTACAAGGATCATGTCAGCTTTTCCATGACTATAATTCTTATTGCTACATAATTAATTTTTTTTCATTACATGAAACCAAAAATTACTTTCTTTCATTTTCCTCCATTTTCATTTTAATATATTCGAGGCAATCTTTTAGGATAACTTTTATTATAGTTAGTTTTGCTTTGATCTTTATGCTCCAATATTTTATTCCAATTTAAATTCAGGAGATTTTATTAAGTGCTTATTTCAATAATATAAGAACATAAAATTTCAAGTAACTCAGTCAAAACATGTTTACATGGGCCTGCTCTAGAAGGGTATCTGTTTTGGCCTTCTGAAATATTAAATAGTTTTGTGGAAGGTGAAATGCTTATAGTGACTTTCACTGATTATTGGCAAAATTTTTAAAAACTTTCTCATTACCTAGTAATCATATAAAAAATCAATATTTTTAGACATCAGTTAAAACATAGAAATGCTTCATGGTTTATATGTTTGGATCTGTGCTATTTATGTCAATGAAAAATAAACAGTACCTATAGATCCAAATGCAGGGAAATGGGCAATCTATTAATTTATGTTGTGAAATGTGTGTGGTCCCAATAAAGGTACAATACAAAAGGGTTTTTACTCTGAAACTTTTAGTTTTTGTCATGGTTCTATCATTTTCATGAGATGCTAAAAATGACTTATGCAAGAGAAAGGACTTATTGATTTATTAACTGAATTTTTCAAGGATTTGGTGACTAGATCCAGGTGCTCAAATGTCAGAAATATGACTCTGCATCTTCTTTCTCTACTTTCCTTTTGGATGCCTTCATTCTTAGTAAATCTATTCCAACTGATGGAAAATAAAGAACATTTTTACCACTCCTGACCAGCATCCCTGGCAGAGAAAGCACAAGAATACATCTTTGAAGAAGGATCAGTGAAATTTCCAGTGGTGCTTTCATTTGCTCAGCCTGAGTCACAGCCCTAACCCTGGATTTATTATCAAGAGGAAGTGGGTTCTGATCTGTGATTAGACATATGTGTCTTGACTCAAACAATGACACACACAGCTAGGATTACCCTCAACCAAACAATGTGAATTATGCTGGATGAAATGTGGTCTTTTTTATTAGAAAAATGAGCATATGTAAATGCCAAAGATCCAAAACAATAGATATTTATCAAGTACTTATAAAAAAATTAAATAAAAAATAACAGTCTCCTTCGTAGTAAAAGAGACAGAGAAAGAGATTGGGGAAATAAAAATAAAATGGATGAGTTTACTGCTTCTGAATCTCATTATGATCACATAGGTCATAAATAAATCAAATATCAATAACTAAAGCCAGTTACCAAAGCAAGCCAATTAACTGTAATCAAACAATTAAATGCAATTCACATTTCTGCATATTAATACTATATTACTAAAAAACTTCACCTATCTTTAAAATAGCTGAGTGATAAAGCCTTTTTAATATCATTGGCTCATCATATTGACATAATAAAATTGCAGGTGTATCTCTGAATATTATTTTAAAAGTTTTATCATACATAAATTCTGTACAACTATAATTTTTGTCAAAGGGAGATTAGGGATGAGGGGAGTACCTCAGAATTGGGATATTGGAGATAAAGTAACAGTAGAATTTAAATTCTCTGAATTTCTTCTAACTATAATTGTTATAGAACCTCAATATTTGGTATAAAATATGACTATAAGTTCAGTTTCCTATTTCGGGAGATAGGTGTATAGTACACTGGTTTTTGTGAAAATTAGAGGAGACATAAATTCACCACAGAAACTCACAAATTGAGAATTTTTACTACTATTATTATGCAGATAGCAGTCTTGTGGTAAAGGTGATTTAAATTAAGTACTTTTAGTGACATAAAAATCAAATCTTTTATATAGTATATGTATATATATATATGTGTATATATATATATATATACACACATATATAGTATATATATATATATATATATATATATATACACAAAGTTAAACTAAGATTCAGTATATTCTTCTAAATGTAAACTGTCATGATTTTTTTAGGCACACCTAAATTAAACTCTTAGTTTTCTTCTTGAAATTGACTTATTTAGAAAAATTTCAAGATTAAATAACAGCTGCTGAAATGGACAGAGCATTTGGAAATGATCAGGGAAGCTGTCCTGTTTCTCAATGACCTCATGGTTCTGTTGCCTGCCTCCTTGTGTTCATGATTTTTTCCAATTCCATGAATCTGCTAACACTATTCAAAGAGATCCTTCTTGTACTAAAAATACTTAGCTTTAATAAATACTTCATACACATAGGTATTGAAAAATATTAGCAGAGTAAATGAGAGAATTAATCAATGTTTCGATGTGTACCTTTTCTAAGTTCAAACTGTGAACTGCCATTGGGCTTGGACTCATATTTTCCTCATGCACTTTCCAAGCCATTTGGCAGTGTCAGTTGATCTTTATGTTCAGTAAAATTCTGAACACATGAGCCAAAGCAGATATTGGGCTTTTCATATTTTCTTCTGGCACTTTTACCCAATTAAATTATACTCAAAATGTCTCTACATGGCAGTCTAACAAATTATAAAATGAAAACCAATTACAATAAAATGGAATTGGATGTGTCGTAACACCTTGATAACAGTAGCTAGATATGGCTGGATTGCTTGAAAACTATTAAAATGGAAAGATTTCTCAGTCAAGGGACGGTGGTATATTATCGGAAGGTTTTTAATACCACAGATCCTGACTTTTCACTTCAGAAAAGCACATCCATTGCTAGGGGTTAAGGGAAGTATGTGGGGATCTAGCTAGTGGATCACCATCTACTAGGCAAGGTTGAATCAGTACCATAGCTTTCCCCATTTGCTAACAATTCCTGTCCCTTTTCTATTTGTCAACCATCAAATTTCTACCCCTTGTTCTTCAGTCTCAGTGTGTGCTACAAAGCTCTTCATGATTTTGTCGAGGCTCATTCCTATACACTCATCTGAGATTTTTTTTCCTCCCAACTCTCATATTGCATTACTTTGAAATTCCACCCATTTCTCTAATATAGCATGCTATCATTTTTTATTAAGAACCTACCCTACCTGCCTAGGTTCTTCTTACTCATCAAGGTTCATTTTGCAATATGCCTTCCTCAGAAAGTCTTCTCTGCCTAATGATACAGTCCCCACCCCAACAGATCATGGCTACTTCTTCGTATCAGAGCCCTGGAACACAGTATTGTAGTTGCTTTAAACGTTTATCTCCATAAGGACAAAGACTGTGTTTTCTTTTTCCAATGCTTAGCACAATGCTAGCATTTATTAGGTATATGTTGAATAACTATGTTAAATTTACAGTTTTTCCTCAGTGAGTATTGGTGCTCAAGGCACCATAGTGGGCAATCCAAGGATGATGGTCCTCTTCTTTATGTAGCTTATCACTTAATGTGCATGTATATTTGAGGTAAGTCACAATACAAATCCAATTATAAGGCAACATACAGAAGTCAAGGAGGGTCAGATATCATCAATTGGCTATGGGATTTAGTGTCAGGGATCAGAAATCATGTACTTTTTCAGAGATTAGCATTCATTGTGGTTCCTTTTGATTCATGTTTTAGGACATAACTCTTTAATAATTAACTTTCAATCATCCTTTTTGATAATCGGATGAAACATTCTTTGTTTCCTTTCTTTGTTTCCTTTATGTTGTGTTTCAGGGGAAAGTAGTAAATATAATTATCATAGTCATCTGTTCCAAATAAGTTGACAAACTATTAGATATATATTCAAGTATGACCATAATTATAGTTTTGGGTTTTTAGGCAGTTACATCTAAATTTTTCCATGCACAAGTCAGTGATTATACAATCTATTCCTAATTGCTTGTGTGAAAACTATGAATCCTATTGTATACTAACTATTGTGTCCTCCTAGGTGTAGATAATCTAGATCCATTAGTGACCTTTAATATTCCATTATGGGTTATTTGACTTTGATTTAGAAATGTTACATTCCCATTCATTTCACAAATATTCTCTAATGCTTTTTCTCAACTGTTATATAATATGGATTTTATTTCTATAGAAATTATGGATATTATAAGTAATTGCTCTATTACCATGAGGAAAAATATATTTAGATTATAGAGTCCCAAGGTATTTTTTTAAAAAAATCTTCTGAGGTAGTGATTCAATATTGGTAATGTTTGTAGTTTGCATACAAATAATAGTTATTATACCTTCATGTATAACATTTAAGCCACAGGATACTGAAATTCGCATTTCCTTTTGGGAGTTTTGCATGTGAATGTGGCACAGTTCTTCTATCTAAAAAGCTACAGATTTCCATTTTATTGTGTTAATCATATAGTGAAATGAAAATGTTTTGCTGTGGTTTTTTATTATTATCTCAGAGTCTTAAAAGAATCCTATGTTTCCTTCACAATGTGTCATCTTATACTGTTCTGTAATAATTTCCTATGGAACTCTCTAAACTGAGCGAATGGGATAAACCGCTTTTTCTATAGCACCCCCTAGACTCCTCTTACTTTATGTCATGCCAGACATCAAGTTGATGAAAATTATTTTTAATAATCGTTATAGTAGAATAGATTTCCCTCCTCTTCCTCACTTTTATTTTATTTTTAATTTTTTTTCTGCTTTTCTGAGGTGAGGTCTGACTATGTTAGTCAGGCTGGATTCAAACTCATGGATTCAATGATTCTCCCACCTCTCATGTAGCTGGGACTAAAGGTGTGTACCATTGCACTCAGCTGCTGCTTTAATTTTAAACAATTGATGAAATACCTAGGAAGGCTTTTTGAAATAATGTGATATTAAAGAGTCTCTTAATGTTTATTTTTTATTTTTGGCATACCCTCTAGGTAAGCACATAATCTACTTAACTGCTATTTCTTTTAGTGGGTCTATAAGTAAATTAGAAGAACCTGAACTCAGCAAGAAAATATTTATGATGGCAAATTTGTCTTTCTGAGGTGCTCTATGGAACTGCTTATATAAAAAGGCACTAAAGAGGAATTAAGTTTATTAAGTATCTCATTATCCTAAGATTCTTAATTGACCATGTTATAATTTTTATCTTTTCTATCTATCTCTTAAGGAAATAATTAAAAGAAAGACCAAGACTTTTTCTTCTTAAAGTACTAAAGTTAAAAAAGAAATAGGTACTTTATAATATGTTCCTCTGACATACTAAACTTCATTTGTGAAGTACATTACATTATACAGATGAAAATACTTGGGGCTGGGGATGTACCTCAAGTGGTAACGCACTGGCCTGGTATGTGCAAGGCACTGGGTTCGAACCTCAGCACTACATAAAAATAAATAAAGATATTGTGTCCACCTAAAACAAAAACAAAAAAATTAAAAAAAGAAAATACTGAGGCATGGTAACTTGAAAATCATATGCATTTCATTTAATTAAAATTAGAATTTAATGATACTTGAACTCAAACAAGAGTTTAAGCATACCACCTACTTTGCTGTTCTGACAATGGATGTTTATTTAATGTTATATTATAAAGGACAATAACAGGATGAAGAGAGAATTTGATGGGAACTCAAAGCGTTTGATTTTAGTCCCTGCTTTGTCCCTCACTAAGTGTGGGAACCATCCTCCTCCATCTCAAAAATGAAATCACTGCTGTGAGTAACATGATTTGTAAGGTTCATCTAGTTCTTAAATATGTTTTTTTTTAAATCCATATAAGCTTTAATATTCTCTCTAATTTATTGAGTAAATGCTTTATGAATGTTTCCTTCATGCCAGGCACACAGCTAGAAACTTTCTTCCCTCATAGGCTCAGGGTCTAGGGTGAGTAAAACATTACATAACCGCACAAATAAACAGGAACTGTGATAACTGCTGCAAAGACATCTCAGGGAGGGTGTCATGTTGAAAATAATAGGATGAAAACAGATTGAATCAGGACATGTCTCTCTCTCTCTCTAAGAGAATAAGAGCTTAAAGCTGAAAGTTGAAAGGGAAGAAAAAAAGCACTTGCTAAATAATGAAGCAGCACATAGAATTCCAGAGTTTACAGAAAAACCCTAAGGTGAGAAATCACCCAGGGTCCAGGACATGGTCTGAGATGAGGTTAAAAAGAGAGTGTGTAGAAACTACTTGAAGGAAAGAAAATGAAGCTAGAGTGAGGGGCTTTTGTCATAAAACAATGAAAATTTGACAGGGAGGTAGGGGGAAGAGATGGAAGGGAGCTGTATGCATTACACAAAAGACAAAATTCTGGAAGGGTGAGAGATTCAGCCTTTGTAGTTTGTTTTTATTTTGTAAATTTACCTTTTTATGAAAAGGCTGGTCCTCAGGTAGATAATTTCAGACATGAGTACAGGTGGAATTTTAACATCCTGAAATGTTTTTCAAAGGCCTCCATGCTGCCTAAGAATATTCATACTCCAATTTTGAAGACTACTGATATGAAACCCAGAGCCTAATTCAGAGAGTTTGTAATATAGGTAGAAAGAAAAGAGACAAATAAGTGAAAAACTAACTCATCATGAAAGATTTAAATAACAGTTTAAGGCAATAATAGAGGAACTATGATAAGCAAGCCATGCATAATTGCTGTGGATAATTATTAAATCAATCCTGCAATGACTGGTTCGAGGTCTTCAGTGGTCAAGGAATTCTTTTGGGAGCTTGAGAAACTGGGCAAATTTTAATGTTCCAAAAGGAGGAGGTATGACATTCTAGGACTAACAGTGGCAAACATTTATAAAGGGAGAAAATTGGAAGAGGCTTTGAGGTGACTAGAGTTTGGTGAGATTATCAGAATATAAGTAATTTGATTGAGGAGTATGAAATGCCCATCTTCAGAATTTGCTTTTTAATGTGTTTTAAATTTTTAATTGACAAGTGTTAATTGTATATGTTACACAGTTATGGGGCAAAATGTGATGTTTAGATATATATTTACATTGTGGAATGAGTAAATCCAGCTGATTGAATTAATCTCCTAACATACTTATTTTTTAAGTGGAAGTATTTAAACTCTACTCCTTTAGTAATTGTGAAATATGGAGTGCACTATTATTATTAGGTGCTAAGTGAAATAGGCCAGGCAGAAAAAGATAAATATCATACAGTCTCACTTACATTGGAATCTAAAAAAGAGCCAAACTCATTAGAAAGAGAGCAGGATGTGGATACCATCACCTCAGGAAGGAAGAAGGACCTGGAAGAAGGAGATATTAATCAAAGTTCAGTTAGATAGCCTTCAGAATTTGTCCTTCACCATGTGCATCATAGAGATGCCTTGTGGGCCTTGGAGTAGGAAAACACTTGACTTAATGAATGTCTACAGTGAAATCTTGACAAAGTATTAGAAAGAAGAAATGATCAAATCTAGAGTCAGAGGTACAAAGGGCCAGAATAGAGGATATGAAAGTGTGAAGGGAAGACTATTTTTGAGAAAGTAAATGAAAGTGAAACAAAAACAAGAGAAATTGGACTGGGCACTTGTTTGGTTTTAGATATACTAGGAAAAAAATAAGGGGTTCTACAAAAAGAGAAATTTACATCTCATAAATTTGGGAAATGATTATTGAATAAATCAGAATGTTTGATTAACTATAAAAGGAAAATTGTTAGCAGTACTTTCCAGTGAAATACGTAGCTTACGTATCAAGTAGAATTTCTGTGTATCTTAACCCACATACTTTGACTTGCTTGTTGCAAGAGTAGAATGTCATTTCATTCCTAGCAGCTGATGACACCTGCACTCCACTGCTGTCTAATCCTGATGTGTAGTCTTGCTGGGATAGCAGGCTGATGTCTACCTTATTCAACAGTATTTACTTACCTACTACTAACTAATACTTTCCATAAACTTGGAGTACAATCCTCACTATTTAGTGGTCAAACTTTTTTAACTGTGTTATTCTCTATGTCTCTCATCTGGCACTTGCAAGTTGAAAATAATGACCCCAATTAATGCTGTAACTTTTCTTTTCCTGGAAAGTAAGAAAAAAAAGTATTAGTCAGAAATATGGACCATCTCATATATACTCTTTCTTTATATTCAATAATAACTTTCCAAAATCATGGTTAGACTTAACCCAGGGTTCATTTCCAAACAATGAGGTATAGTTTAGTGAAGCTTTCTATAATCAAAATATCCTTTTATTTATTTGTATAAGGGGGACAGTTTTTCAAATTGTTTGTTTATTTGTTTGTTTGTTTATTTATTTATTTATTGTGATACTAAGTATGAAACTCAGGACTTTACATATACCAGGCAAGTGCTTTACCACTGAACCACATCCCTAGCCTTTAAACAAATACTTTAATAAAATTAATCCAGATTAAGGAAATTAAACCAAGAAAGGATTAATATTTTAATCAAACATAATCATTTCATAGAGATAGCCACCATTAATATCTTAGTATAAAACTTTCCAGCTTATTTCCTATGCATATACATATTACCTTTGTTACCAAACATGATCATATCATGAAAATGTAGTATTTCTATATGTACTGTTCTATTACCTGTTTTTCTCAATTTACTTTTTTATGACTGTCTTTTAAATGAACAATTGTAGACTAATATCATCTCTACAATTTCCATGAAATTTTAAGTAACCTAGTTCTATATGTTTGTGTATCCATATTTTGTATTATCAATACTGTTTTCTATAGATATTTGCATACTTACATAATACACAGAGACATACAAATATTTTGGTTCTGGCAATGTTGTATATGTATATATAATATGTGAATTCACATGTATATTCATGTGGTTGTTCATTTCCTTAGATTAATTTCTGAAAGCAACAATGTTGGGTTAAAGTTATGTGATTTTAATATAAATTTTCAAATCATCTTACTAACACCAGCACCCTCACCTCCAGAAAGGTATGTAAATAGCCATCCCTTCACTTTTTCAACTGATTTACCATTGATACTTGATCTTGCAGTCTATCAGATAGCATATGATGTCCTAGGGTTTTAATTTGTACTTACGGGGTTATTTATCAGTGAATATTATTTTCTGTTTATTGGTCATTTTCAACTATCTAGTTCACATGCTTTACATATGTCTACCAAATGTTCAAATTAGTTTCTTAATTTCTTTGGCCTGATAATAATCCAGAACAATCAGTTTGGATAGCTTTTTAAAGTAATTGAATTTGTAGTGTGTTTTACGTTGCCAAAAATTTTCTGTGCTGTTGCAAAAATCAAGATGCTAGTATATAGTGTTGTTGAACATGAATAGTGCCAATTTGTTCATATACCTGTTTGCCTAAACTATTTATTCAATATATCTTAATTAAAATGAATGAAAGTAGCGATACTTACTGACATTATCTCATGTAATTTATTTTACCACTTTTATGATGATTATCTTCTTAAAAGCACTCAAAGTACAGCAGAAGAGACATGTATAAAGACACAATATTTTTTTATAAAAGCTGGAAATTAAGTAGCTTTCCTACTCAGCCATAAAGGTAAACCTCATTTTCACCAATATCTGAGCAGATCAACAGAATGTGGAAAATTTTGAAGTCAGTCACATGATTAAACACAAACTGAAAGCTACACTCACATAATTCATGGCACTCCTTGCAAGTGGTGTGCTTAGTGCTTGCTGAAACAATGCCTATTTCCATTTCTGATACAAAATCCTAGTTACTTAAGGAATAAGAAACTCTCAGGCTGGGTATGTGGTTCAGTGACAGAGCACTTGCCTTGTATGCTGGAGGCCCTGGGTTCAATTCCCAATACTGAAATAGACAACACACACACACATACACACACACACACACACACACACACACACACCGATTTAAAAAAAAAAAACACCTTTCTTCTTTTAGTTAGAGATTTGGATAGAAATTTCATTTGGGGATGTAGGACAATTTGAGATTGACAATGGGAGATCATATGATGATGGTGCTTCTAGAATAATCAAGTTAAGAGCAAAGTTGTTAAGAGAGGATAGCAAGAAAATACTTCTACAAAGCATTAATAACTACAGGTTTCAATTACCTACAGAAGATCGAATGCAAAAGTGGCTTATTTATGCACCTCAATAAATGTTTTAGTGTATTAATAAAAGATACAGTAATACTAGCATGAAATGACTTTTTCATAATTAACTGTTTAATTCCTTCATGCATGTAAATTTTCTATATGATTATGGAAGAGGTAGAAATCACAAGTGTCTATGCTTTTGGCCATACAAAGTTGAATTATCATATGGGATTAAGTTAATATTTTGGTCACTCCTTTATTCAATTGGTGTCTACTAATTATCTGTATTTGTCAGTACTTATTAGTTACTGGAAATACAGCAAAAACAGAGTTCCTGCTTCTATTCATATTCTAATGAGAAAAAAATGATAACAAACAAATAAATAATTATAGAATACAATGAGAGGTATTAAATGCTATGAAGAAAATTAAAGCATAAGAAGAAAAAGAGAAAAGGAGGCTGTTATTATTACAGGGGATGATAAGTGAAGAGTACTTTGAAGGAAATGGCATTGGAGCCCTTCTCTGGGAGGCCTATGAAGGCATCTAGGATTTAGAGCAGTAAAAGCAGATAAAAAAGCAAATGGGGAGTTCCTAAGACAGGGGAGTGCTTGGTTCATAGCATGGTCAGGATTATATGGAAACATATTGCTTTCTCATTTTCTTATTGAATTAATTTCTTATCACAATTAACATTTAAATTCATAAAGTGGTCCTGATGGCTAGAAAGCCTGAGACTAATTTACAGTCATACTTGCCTTCAGACACACTGTTGTGTTTTGTTGTTATTTTGGGTATTAAAAAGAACTGAAAGACAAAGGCTTGGTAAAGATGACTATCAAGTGAAAGGATAGATTAGAGTAATAGGGTAGAAGCATAATTTGCTGATGTATAAATGTTAACAAAACTGCATTAGTGATATTACTAATGACCTGTAATAATGACTAAACAATTTCACTTTGTGTTGTCTCTCTAAATATTGCAAATCACACTTTATTCTAACACACAACTTGCTTTCCATGATTCAAGTTATAACTTTAAGTAACATTTTGGTTCCTGAATTATGCTGATGGCTAGCCTCCCAGAAACTATAAGCCTCTACCTTCTATCCTGGGACCAACTGTACCATACCCATATTTATACTGTGTTCCAACCTAGTCCAGTTGAATATCAAGTATTTATCCCTGATATCTAAATGAACACCAGTGACCAGGGAACGTGGAATTTTTCAATAATATTGGCATGATTAATCTAGAATTATAGAGGATAATTTTCATATTCCTTTATAACTTTGTGTATACTTTAGATATATACAGTCAACCTTTCATATCAGCAGGTTCCCCATTCATGGATTTAACCAAACAGGAATTGAATTTATTTTGAAAAATCTGCATCCATACTGAACTTCTATAGATTGTTTTTTGTTACTAATCCCCAAATAATAAAGTATAATAAATATTTATATATTAATTACAGTGCATTTAATATTATAAGTAATCTGGAGATGATTTAAATTATATGGGAAGATTTTGTAGGTCATATGCAAATATAAGCCATTTTATATGAGGGATATGAACACTGAAAGATTTTGGTATCTAGAAGTGGGGACCTGGAACCATTCCCCATAGACTGAGGGATGCCTGTACTTACACAGAAATTATACATGTTAATAAGTACTGTTGTAATACTATATATTATCAATAACTAAAATTATGAATTTCAAAATATTTTAAATGTTTCTCCAAAAGTATATGTAAGTAATAAAACTTCACTTATATGCTCTTTACATTTTCTGATTTAAGTGATGAGTTATTTTCTTTCTGAAATCCCTTCTCTCAATAATGTATTAAAGAAATAATAAAGCGTTTAGTTCACCAAGAGTTCAGCCTATTTGTTCTTCTGTGAACCACCCATCAAGAGAACTCTGCTAAGCATCCAAGAACAAATCATGACTTTCAGTTTCTCAGGCATTCATCTTGGGATAAAGAATTCGAGAATGAAATCTTGACAGAGGTTTACTTAGAGGTAAGTATAGTCACTTGAGAATTTCACACATGATGTTCAATTTGTCCTTAGCAAATACTTTTGCCCTGACAAAACAGAACATTTTATGCTTCTTTCCACAGGTAAGAACAATCCATCAGAGTGACTTCAAAGTGACTGAAGACTTCAGTTCTCACTTCCAAACTGTTTAAAGGAACATTGTTAAAACTATACTTGAGCAAACTTTACATTACAATTATTTTGAAATTTAGTTAAGGCATGGTATTTTCTTATGTTTGAAATTAAATCTCTAATAAATCTCTAATAAATTTGAGGTTATTTGTATGTTATATTTAATGTAATAAATAAACATGTTAAATACTGCAGGGGGTATAAGGGATATAGATTTGTGTACAATATTCTTTTTTTTTCTTTTGGTACTGATGATTGAATGCAGGGGGCTTAATCACTGAATCACATCCCCAGCCCTTTTTTCTGTTTTATTTTGAGAAGGTTCTAGCTAAGTTGCTTAGGTCCTCACTAAATAGCTGAGGTTGGCTTTGAACTTGATATCCTCCTGCCTCAGCCTCCAGAGCCACTGTAAATTACAGGTGTGAGCCTGTAAAAACTTAATAAATATTTAGAGAGATACAGAGAATTTAAAATATATGAGGAATTAATGAAAGAAATATCAAATTTTGAATATAAAGAATGAACTTATAGAATAAGTAACATTTGTGATATGTCTTACAATTAATGGGAGTTTTAACAGTCACAAATGGATGTGAGAAGTTTTAACGGGTGAAAGAAAGGTAGCATAAGCAAATTTGAGGGTGAAAAAGAATGGGAATAGAATGAAAAAAATGAGAAACAATAAAATTAGAAATCCAACACTATTTTTATAGCAACCATGGAAATGAAATATGTCTTTAAAGTATCTTTAAAAGACTTTAAAACTTCAAGAATACCAATCTACCCAGCTTCTTTGGAATGAATATTATCACAGAAATTATGAATTTATAAACAATAATTAATTAGGCAATATTATATATGAAAGGTATGTAAAATATCCCAGTGGTAGATTATGAATGAATAAACAACTGTTGCTTGAGTGAGAAGGAAGGAGTTCAATGATTTCAAGATGATGACCAAGTGATGGGTAGTGCCATTAGAAAAAAAAAGTGGGGGGTCAGGTCCTGGAGAAAACTAAGTACTTAGGAATATCCTGAATTCAGTCTGCTCTCATAATAGTACTCTGAAGTTGTACAAGAGGCAGCTAATAAGCTGTGTCTTGCAAAAGAAGGAGATGTTGGAGGGGAAGGAGACAGAGAAGTGGTCCAAGACATCTAAGAATCAGGGAAATGCATAGTGAGGATGAGAAGCCAAGAGCCACCTTACAGCTTGCAGACATCATGGAAAGGTGGAGAAGCTGAAGACTGGGGACCAGGAAATGGATGGTGCTCCCCAGAAACACTGCCTGGGAGAACGTCTATGGAGATATTCTCCCTCTGTGCTGTCTGGCACAGTGACCAGCAACCTTACATGACTTTGGAAGAACTGAGTTTTAAATTTTAACTTTAATTAGTTTAAATTGAAATAGCCTTATACATCTATTAGCAACTGAATTTATAAATGTAGCTACAGAGGCTTTTAAAAAACTTGTTCCTCTGCTTAAAATTCACCATTGACTTTTCTTTATATCCAAACTCCTGAACTACGACTATAAGGAGACCTCGCCAACCCCACTATCCCTAGCTAAAGTCCCAGTCACATGGCGTCTAACTTCCCCCAAACAGATTGAATCTTTTCTGGTCATGTCCATTGTTCATTCTCTAGAGCTTCCTTCCTTAGTTCCCCGCTCTGTGCAGTGCACTCTTCTTTTCATCTTTTAAGTCTCTGGTAAGTGTGTCTCCTCAGAAAGTCCTCCTTGAGATCCTTATCTTAATAAGCCAGGCCACTGCTATTATTCTCTTACTCAACTCCCAATTTATTTCCTTTATGCCATGGATCATTATTTGTTCTTGTTACTCTCTTTATTTCCCTTATCCTCCATCACTGGATTGTAAGCTTCCTAAGAGCAAGGATCATATAAGTCTTATATTTTTCATGCCTATCAGCCTTTGACATTTGGCATGTATACAGTAAGTATTGGTTGGATATTGATCAAATACCAGAAAGAATGCTTGATCAAGGAATATGTAGTTACCAAACATAAGTTTCCACAAATAATATTCGTTGTTATTAAATCAGTACACTTCAAAAGAAACACAACACTCAGGGAAATTTGCATAATCAAAATTAGCAAATGATACCTGAGAAAAAGTCCATTAAAACAACAACAACAACAAAAAAAAAAAAAAAAAAAAAAACTGGGGCTGGGGTTTTGCTCAGTGGTAGAGTGCTTGCCTAGCATGTATGAAGCACTGGGTTCCATTTTCAGCATCGCACATAAATAAAATAAAGGTTCATTGACAACTAAAAAATGTTTTTTAAAAACTAAAATAATATCATTTAAAAGACACAATTTGAATGGTACTTACAGGAAAAGAAAACCTTGTAACTTCTGTATGATTTGAAGCCTCAAGTTATCGTCTTCTATGCCCTCTGGTTCCACTGGGCTTCTTCCTGTACTAGAGGAACACTGTTTCTCAGCACCCCTCTAAATTCTGCCTTAGATTTATGATTTGGACTCCTGTGACCCTTCAAAGCATTGGAAAATTTTCATTCAAGAATTTTTTGGAATTTGAATAACAATGGAAGGTAATCATCACTATTGTTACCATATAGAAAACAAAATAAAATAAAACCTGTGATTCTCAGATTGGCAGTTTATTAGAGAAAAAGAAAGGATCTATTATTGCTTGGAAATGCATGAGAAATAAGAACCAATTTATCACTCAGAAAAATACTTGTTTACTTCCATTGTGTGAGTGAAACAGAGCAGCTGGCCTATTGAACTGCTTCCATTACTTAAATAAGAAGAGAGTGATACTTTTAATAAAATTTTATTTCACTAGTAATGAAATTGATGGTGCAACATTTACAGGTTGATAAAATAAGAATTGTCTAAGGTATATATTTGTAAAGTTAAATATAAAAAGGAATTACATACATGAAAGCCAGTATTTTTTTAGCATTTAAAATGAGGTTACATATCTGTTGATAAAGAAAAGCGAAAAATCTGTCTCCAGGACAACCAGCACTCTTTATTTTTCAGTATGCTGCTTTGTGTTCTGATGCTATGAATGTTAAAAAAAAGAAGGAAAGAAAGAAAAGAAAATGAAAAATAGGAAAGGGAAAGGAGAAGTAAAGATAGGGAAAAAAAGAAATATATGATATTTATAGTTCCTAGTATAAACTAAAGCAAGCAACTAATAAATGTTAATTTATTTCCAAATTTAAAATTTAAATTTCATGTTTATTTTTATGCCAATGTATAGTCTTTATAAATATCAAGTGCTTAGAAAATAAAACTGAATTTTAAAAACAGATTCTAATCCTACCTCTGTTTAAATACATATCTATATTCCTCCAAGGTTTAGTCTATATCCAGATGGATCACTCCAAAAGTCAATGTGAAAAGCATAAATTTTTAAATGAGCAGGGATAATATATGTGTAAATAATGTGTGATTTATTTTTAAATTATGTAATAATATAAATTTAAGCTTCAAATATAGAGTACTCCTGAAAAATTGCTACCCAAATTATAGATACTATCATGAGTAATACTATTAATAAGTTTTCTTTTGAAATCCTTTTCTAATTCCCTGAATTAAGCATATTTATTCTATGACCCATTGCTTGGCAGATGGTATTTTTTAAATTCTATGACAATAAACTTTCCCCATATATGGACACAATATTCCTGACAAATATCACTTTTTAAGAATAACAGGACATAAAGTATGGGCCATGTTGTATGAGCTATTTATGGTTTTTCTGGTATAATTGTTAGTTTATAGAATGTCTGTTCTGAAGAAAGATGCCTGTACTATGGGTGTTACAAAGTTTATTCTATTAATTTGTTGCTAGCCCATGCCTCCTTAGATAGAGAACTTGAGAAAATGAAAGACAGATGATTCCCAAGTGATGCAAATTATAGCATGAGTCCTTAAAAGCCTGCAAGTGATTCCTTTATCTGCCTCCCTTGCCCAAAGGGGCATATTAGAGAGTAGATAATTACCTTATGAACTCATGTTGTATACACAGATGGATTGGTTAATATGAAAAAAAATGCATTAATGGCCTGTGAAATGCAGATGAAGAAATTATTTTGATAGCTCCATCAAAACACAAACTCATTCTGATCTCAAAAATTCAAATGAGTCTAAGGAACATGTGGTGTGCCCCAGTAATTTTGGCATAAACATTTCACTTCAAGTCATGAGTTAAGATACAAGCTTAATTTGTTACTTCAAATAACTATTAATCCACTTGCTACGTGAATTAACATATTTTAATTTCAGCATTCAGTAGCGTTTAATCAGACAGGAAGATCTCATCGTCATCTGGTAATCTCCAGCTAACTGCATGTTTTAGGTGATCAGAAAGTACGTTGTTGAAAAATACCTATTGTTGTCAAAATCCAGATCTCATAGGTAAAGGGAGTTTGTAGAAAATATTATCAAAGTGATCTGGAACATACTTCTTAAACACAAGAATCCACAATTCTAGAAGACATCCTCCTATGAATCAATCCATTTTCATTAGTATTTTAATCCTTCCCCAGAGGTAACTCCTTCAGTATATCCTTTCTCGGTAGTTCAGTATTCAGTTGGCTTCACAAACTGCTGAATCTGCTGAGTCTCTTCAGTGTTGTGCAAACAGTTTCCTGTTGAAATCTTTGAAACAAGTTATACTGACTTGAAATAAAATATCTTTAGCACTTGAATTTTTGTTTTGTTTTGTTTTGGTGCTGGAAACTGAACTGAACTCTCCCACTGAGCTATATCCCCAGTCTTTTTTATTTTTAATTTTGAGATGTGGGTCTCTCTAAATTGCCAAGGTTGGCCTCAAACTAGTCAATCTTCTTGCCTTAGCCTCCAGAGTTGTTGGGATTGCAGGTATGAGTCCTTGTACCCTGCTTATTTTATTTTTGCCTGTCTTGATAAATATATATTTAGTGTACAAGATTTTGCAAATTTGTTTGTTTGGTTTTTTGTTTCTTTTGTTTTGTTTGGTGATCCTTAAGAGAACATATTTTTAGGTCTGGGGACAGACCAAGAAAGTGCAATTGAATGGAAATGATAGAAGTACAAGGTGATGGATATGGAGATTACCCTGAGTCAGTCACTATCCCATATTAGAAAATATACATATATGAGTCAAAACATTAAACTGTCCTTTATAGATATGCACAAATTGTGTGTCAAAGAAATACAATAAAATATTGTAAAAAATAGAAGTAGAGCAAAGAGATGCCTTAGTAGACATGAAGACTAAGGCATGGGTTGTATTTTTACTAGGAAATTAGATAAAACAGGACATTAGGTAAAATCCAAGGAAATCAGAAAAAAAAATGTGCACTTTAGTTAATAGTAGTATATAGCCATTAATTAATTTAGTTTGATAGGTGAACTATAATCACATAAAAAGTTAACATTAGGGGCTGGGGCTCAGCGGTAGTGCACTTGCCTGGCATGTGTGAGGCACTGGGTTTCATTTTTAGCACCACATATAAATAAATAAAATAAAGGTCTATCAACTATACACACACACACATATACACACACATACACACACACACACATAAGTCTTTTTTAAAAGTTAACATTAGAGGGAATTCAATGTGGGGTTTGTAAGAACACTCTGTATGACATTCCCAACTTTTCTGTAAACCTAAGACTAAGTAAAAACTTTATTTAAGCAATTAGTTGACAGATGCCTACAAATTAATACTGAAAATATTTTTGAAAAAGTTGATAAGAAATTATCACTTTTTAATTTGTATTTGTTCTTTTTAGTTATACATGATAGTAGAATCTATTTATATTTATACAAGCATGGAATATATCTTATTCTAATTGGGATCTCAGTCTTGTGGATATATACTATGTTGAGATTCATTGTGATATATTCATGTGTGGACATGAGAAAGTTGTGTAAGATTCTTAGTTAAATGCTTCTATCATTCTTATAAAATTACTATCATATCTATATACCAAGTTGTAGGCCAAAAAACTAAAACATTGACTATTAAAAAATAAGTTTTGCCATTTAAAAAGTTCTAATAGAGTATTTTTAAAGACTTAATGTATTAGAAAGAAAAATGACAAAATATTACTATAAAAATATTTTAGACCTCTGCCTAAATAGGGAGAAGCATTATATAATCCTATTAAATGTTTGAAATATATAAAGGGATCTAATGAATTTATATTTTAAAATTAAGTGTTCAAAGATAACTAAGAAAAAGATATAAAGATTATCCCTGTGGTAAGCAACAAAAAAAAAATAGAGAACAAAATTGAAGATAATAATTTTTAAGCAAAACATTAAGCACAGTGCCCTTTGAAATATATAATCTCAGTAAATTTTGGTTAAATATATACATTATGTGTGTGTAAAAAATAATAAACATTGGAAATAGTAATAAGGTGAAAGCCAAATGAATAAGCTCATATGGTGGTAGCAGCAAAAATATTTTTGAATAACAATCTGAGATAACAGTAATCAAATGACCATTTTCCTTGACCGAGTCATATAATTTCTGGGAATGTATTTATCTATAATGTATCTATCTATAACTGTACAGAAGTACAGATCTAGAGAAATTCATGAACTATACCTAAGCATTTGTCTAAATTTTCAGGGACTTTAAAGAATATGATTGAGGGACTAAAGGTATAGCTCAGTCAAAGAATGTCGCCCTAGCAAGCACAAGGTCCTGGGATATATATTCCTACCACTGAAAATAAAACAAAAACAAAAACAAAAAAAAATAAGAAGAAACACAATTGGAAAATTGTTCATGAAGAGGTCTGGAGAAGTTATGTGAATAAATCTCTCCAAATACACAGCTAATTTGAAGATACTTGTATCACATATGAATTCACACACAAAAAAAATGACTTTAGCAGAAAAGATTTTAATAAACCAGTAGATTGGATGACCCTTCCTATGGACTCCAATCCATCTCTTTCCCCAGAAACTCCTGTTATTGCCCAATAAATGCTTGAACAAGTTGACAACAGGGAGGTTATGCATGGGCTCAGCAACACGTACTTGGAGTCAGTGACACTGATCTGGATACATCTAGTCATGCAATGGAAACCAACTCAGTGCCCATGAAGTGGTAAGGTTTCATAGGAGCATAAACCAATTGAGCCATATCCATAATAGAAGGAGTAGTAATTCATACTGAAATAGATGTCAATGCTTTTCAGTTTATGGTGGGGTTATGTCCTGACAAGCCCATCTTAAATTGAAAATATTGTAAGTCTAGAATGCATTTAACATACCTAACATACCAAACATAATAGCTTACCAAGATATGAGAACAGTATTTTTACCCTCATGATGCCATGACTGATAGGAAGCTGCAACTTGTTCCCATTGCCTGACATCAAGAGAGAGTCTTGTAGTGTATATCACTAGCCCAAGTAAAGATCAAAATACAAACTTGAAGTATAGTTTCTACTGAATGCTTATTACTTTTGCTTTATTGTAAAATTTAAAGGTCATTAAATTGAATCATCATAAATCAGGGACCATCTGTAGTTATGCTGGATATGGATTTTCCTTCCCTCACAATTATGCCTCTGCCAAAGGTATCATATTTGAATTTACAGAATGACTTACACACTAATAAGATTTTCCAAAATACATTACTTCTAACCAAGAAATTAATTTTCTAGTAACCAAAGAATGATGGTAGTTCCATGCTCAAAGAGTTGATCTTTCTAAGAATCTTACTACTGACCCCCAAGTCTGTACTAGTTTTCTATTTCTGGATAACAAATTACTTGAAATTTAGTGGTGATTTACTCAGAGTCTCTCACGAGTCTACAGTTGGCTGGAATATGATCTCATCTGAAGACTGTGGTCTGTGTTTCTAGGGTCCACAAGTGGTTATTTTCAGGCATTGGTTTCTTGTCACATGGGCCTTTCCATGGGGCCTTAAACATGTTAACTGACTTCCTTCATGACAAATTATTTGAGAGTGAGTACATTCAAGACAGAAGACTTATAAATTTTTATAACCCAGTGTTGAGTGTGCCATACCATAAATTCTGTAATATTCAGATGGTTAACGTGAATTCCAGGCACTAAATCTAGGGAATTCCACAGAGTGTGACTTCAAGCAGTCACAGTCACTGAGAGCCATTTTGGATACTGCTTACCAGTAAATGAAAAAGTAAATTAAAATGATTCTTTTATCACTATCTCTAATGCCACTATGTAATTTTAAAAATTTAAAATTCAAATAACGAAGAAAGAAATTCATACATTAAAGTGCAAGATAAGAATTTCTTGAAATAGTTATGTTTACCACCAATTATAATAGAAAGTTCTTATAAAATTATCTTAAAGAGATAGTAACACTGGCAATACTTAATACTGATTAATATTTCCTAGCTATAAAAAGTTTTGACTCAAATATATGAAGTTAGATTAAGAGCCATTATAACATGACAGTGTAACTCCATATCATGTTCAACCACAAGAATAAGATCAAAATTGTAAGGGGTTATAACCCATGTATGTATAATATGTCAGAATACACTCTACTGTAATATATATCTTTTTTAAAAATGGGCAATATTGATAAAATAAAATTTCAAAAGTTAAAAAAAAGAAAACTATTATAAAATGGACATGACTGAAGGATGACCATTGACAACTACTAAAACCATGTGATCACCAGCGGCAACAGGTTTTTAATGCTAATCATTTTGTTTTACACACAGAATCCACATTTTTACACTATAAGATTTCTTATTTCTATTTTGAAACCTGTATACAAGTAATTGGGTATTGTTCATATTGCTACCTCAGATTCAAAATGGCAGACATAGTCATAAGCATTCAACTATTTTATTCACTAAATATTGTCTTTGTTATCGCACAAAGAATCGTATAACAATGGAGAATTTGTTCCCTGCAACCTTTTTAGGATAATAAATCAAACCATCTGCCGTAATGTTTTTCTCTGCTTAGGAAATGATTGTTAACATATGGCAGCATCAAATGATTTTAATTTATCTTTCATTAAGCATGAAACAGCATGTCATCTCTTCAGTAGACTGGAGATTGTCTGCTTTTTTCATTATGAATCACTAATCAAAGAATATTGTCTACTGTCCTCCCAAACATTATGACAGAAAAATTCAAATTGCCTCTAAATATATGTAAAATTGGAAGATTTAAGGAATAACTTAATAGATAACATACTATTAGTTCAGATTTCAACACCAAAATTGTGATTAATAGAATTGGTTTTATAATCTTGAAAGAAGCCATGAAAAGCTGAAATCTTGTTCAAATAAGGCCTTGGAGGGACTAACTATATTACTTGCTATAAAAGTGAAAGAAAATTACATTTAACAAAATACAATTATATCAATCATTTTCTATTTGGATGATAAACAGAAAAAAAAAAAAACTCCACCCAATGATCTTGGCACTGTCAACATCAACTCTGCATGATTGAATAGTATGAATGGGCTAGACGATGTGATTAAAAGCCTTTCTGAGCTCACATTTGATGCTTTTGACATAATTTTTTAATTGATTAACATCAGGTTGTGCCCCACTGCAACTTCTCTGGTTTCTATGAAACATCTCTGAATATGGAAGATGAATATATTTATGGGTAAAGAATATTTAAATTAAGAAACCTCTACTAATCTAGGACATATCATTTAATCTAAAATGAAAATTTAAAACTAGCTTGCCCATAGTTCCCCCTTCTGATTTGAACTCACTAGCAAGCAAGTACAGTGATCTGAATATAAAAGAAACCTTTTGTGAGAAGAAGAAATAATTTCAAGAGGTAAGAAACAACTTTGTAAGTAAGAGTCAATGATAAATGATAATATTATATAACAGATCTGACAGGCCAAAATTATACAGTTTTGTTATATAAAAATAGTAATAAGATTATACGTTATTTTATCTCTAATTCTTTTTTTTTAATATTTTTTAGTTGTCAATGGACTTTATTTATTTATATGCGGTGATAAGACTAGAACCCAGTGCCTCACACATGCTAGGCAAGATCGCTCTGCCACTAAGCCACAACCCCAGCCCCTCTAATTCTTTTATTACTTAAAATCAAGAAATATATAAAATGATCTATATTTTAATGAAAAGTTATCATGAAAATCCTGACCATATTTCTTTTTGGGGGGAACAGGGGTGCTAGGGATTGAACTCAGAGACACTTGACCACTGAGCCATATCCCCAGCCCTATTTTGTATTATATTAGAGACAGGCTCTCCCTGAGTTGCTTAGCACCTCACCTTTGCTGAGGCTGACTTTGAACTCATGATTCTCCTGCCTAATCCTCTTGAGCCACTGGAATTATAGGCATGCACTACTGTGCCTGGCCTTAATGGAGCAAAATTACAAATTTAATAATGAAGGATTGTATGTAACTAACCAACACATATTTGTTTGCTTCAGAATATATTTATTACTTCAAAGATCAGATTTGAACATAAAAGTGCCAACAACCTCATATATCATTAGTATTTTTTAAAATAGAAAATTCTACTTAGGCTTACAATTGAATGACTGATGCTTGGAACTTGATAAGACGGTAATACTGCTATAATGCTTATAATATCTGTAATATTCCTAACACCCTAAGAATGGTACATAAACCCCTCTTACTTATTCAACTTGAAGGAATTCTGGTTTCAAGAACCTTTTGATGAATCAATATAAATAACTTCCTTTGAATATTTGGCACAGAGTAGCACACATGAAAAATACTCTATCCAAATTCAGTCTGAAAGTCATACATTATATTTAAGCCATGAGATGGAATAAATAGATTATATGTATATGTTAGAAACTCCAAAGCCCAGAGTTGCTAGCAGATATGATTAATGAAACTGGTAAGAAAATTATTTGGGAATTCTTGGAAATCCTGAAAACCAGAAAGTAAGTATATAACTAGTTGGGAGCCTTTTAAAAAATATTTTTGCCATTCAGGAAGGCATGTCTGCATTCCTACATCTTTAGATATTTAAATAGAAGCCAGAAGTGTAGATTTTGTATAAAATTTCATGATCATTAAGGCTTGGTAAAAGCCAAACCAAATAGTCTGTGAATAGTTTTTCATGGTTTGTGTTTACTTTTGAGGAAAGGTGACTGTAAAGAAGTAGAGATCTGCTGCAGAATTGCCTGGTGCTTGTTTAAAATGCATAATCCCAACCCCTCCACCATGGATTCTGAATCAGCAGGTCTGAATTATGTTCTAACATATATTTTTGAAAAGCTTTAGAAAACTGGTATATGCTATGTATTCTAAAAATCCGAAAGTAAAAGGAAACAGAAAGGGCAAATGTTAAGTAGCAGAACTTTACTGGAAAGCATTATTAAAGTGTCACATTCTTCTGTAAAATCACCTGATTTCTAGTTTAGCAACTTCAGCTTAGACATGGTCTCTAGCAAAACACATCTTAGTCCTGATCCTGGCCTGGTCCTATAACTAGTTGCAATGGTCTTAAGACACACCACTTAGGATGCTTTATTATTACTGACATGTAAAAAAACGTGGTACAAGGAACTGGGAATGTGGCTCAGCATAGATTCCTTGCCTAGCATGTGCAACTCTGGGATTGATCTTCAACAACACAAACAATTAAACAACAAGGTAGTTAAGCACAAAAATATTCATCTTAGAAATAAACCAAGAGTCATGAGAGAATATGTCTCTGCAAGTACAAACACTGCTCTGTTTTAGGAACAGATTAATGTAACTGATAATATCTATGGAAGTGACGTGGGACTCTGTGGGACCAGCATTTTATTGTATTTTGACTGCAGAATTAAGTTAGCCATGGAATAACCACATTACTCTCAGAAGCAGGGGAGTGCAGTGAGATGAATAGTGGATTCGCATCCTAATCTCCTGCTGTGAGAACCTCTCTCCACTCAGTTCCCCAAAGCTCATCTTTTAAATAATCAGTACCCTGTATGTGCCAGCAAGTCCAGAGCCACCTCTAATTTTAAATTGCCTTTTAAATACACAACCAAGCACTACATTTATTCAGACAAATGAGGATTAGGATCCCTCTGTGTCTTCATGGATTTAACTGATTGGGTTTTATTGTTGTTGTTGTTTTGTTTTGTGTGTGTGTGTGTGTGTGTGTGTGCGCGCGCGCACGTGTGTATTCAATAGACTATTAAAAATTCAGAGCTGACTTATTTTTTTAAACTTAACAGATACATGAATACATGCTCATTGTAAAAACCCCAACCTGTGCAAGAGCATATTGACTACATGCTTTGCTACTTCTCCTATCTGGCTTCACTACAACAAAGTTAATGGTTGGTTTAATTCTTCTGAGACATTTCTACATGCACAAATATACACATTTTAGATGGAAGTCTGAAAAAATGGGATTGGTCCAAGTTATCAGACACTTATTCACTTGGCAGTGTACCTAGAAGATCCTTCCAATTCAATACAATGTACTACATAAACCTGCCTTTCATTTTAACCCATGAAAAATCTTCTGTATTCATCTGTATCATAATTTGTATAATTACTTCTTATTGATAGATATTTAGGTTGCCAACCATGAACATCCAGGATCCTGCTGATTTGAATTTGCTTTCAAGTCTCTCTCAGAATTCTGTTCCAAATACTGTAACTATTCCCTTGAGTTATCCCTTCTCTAAAAAACCAACCAACTGAAGTTCTGTGATTTCCATCACATCAGTGGCGGTACACCTATTAAGAATTCAATCTCTGGGGACTGAAATGGAGCAAATTATATTCCATTCATGTATGATAATATCAAAATGAACCCCACTAATATGTGTAACTAGAATGTACTAATAAAAACATTTAAAAAGTATGTCAATATTTATTCTCTCTTGATATTAAGCAGGACATGTTCATGAAGTTGATGATGTCATGTGAGAACTGAATTTTACTTCATTTATAAAAATGAACATGGACAATATGGGTATGCTGCCAAGTCTGGATTTTATTGGGTGAAATATATGGAAGAAAATTATGTTTAAATTGTTGGGACTGTCTCCTATATTGTATATTTTCTGACCAATATATTGACATCATTTTGTTAAGTTTTATATCTGCACTGAGAGTCCCAAATAGTAGATCCAAAGTCATGTTTTGTTTTATTAGGGTTCTATTCCTTAAGATTAGAGGCAATCATTTCACATACACTTATAAAAACTTCTAAATAGTCTTCAGGTTTGCTTTGTTATTCTTTTTTTTCTTTTTCCTCTAGCTGTCAGGAAGTCCACAAACCTCTTCCCCAGCCTCTGTTGTTAAAAACAATTAGTAATAAATTAATTCCAGTGCTTCCATAAGACATCTTTGTATTTCCTGTCCATCAGGATTCAGCAAAAATACTTTTTTTTCAATTGTGGATTAAAACTATAAAGATACAAGAAAAAAGATGTATTTTGTAGCAAAATATTCTGTGGTCTATTTTCATCATAAGAGTGGTGATGAGAACTGTAGCAGGCTTCCCTTTTCTGCCTGGTTGCTCAAGCAGACAATTACCTGTGTCCTACTTCAGAGTCTACCTGCTGCAGGCTGATCCATGACCTCCATCTCCAACCTATCATTCCACAGGACTGAGCAGCAGTGGTGATCATCCCCATGTCTCCTGGCTTCACAGCAGTTCGTCGATTGTCTACAAACTAAATGAGTTTTTCAAATTAGGCTAAAAGGTTTCCCAAATATTCAATTCTAATCTTCCCTTTAGATATTGTCCCAATTTTCTCCTTTCTTTTTCACAAAGTTATAAAAGGAACAAACTAGACCACTGCCTCCATTTTCTCACCACCTACTCTCTCCTTAAATACACAAATCTAGTTTCCCTCCCTATATTCTAGATAAGCTATGCTGAACTCCAGTGCTTTAAAATGGAGTTCCTTTTATAATTTTAGTTTTATATTATATAAGCATTGTGGGAAAACCTGTAAAATACATTGGATTATAAACACAATAATTAATATCCTTAAAGAGATAAATACTGTGGGTTTATTTGTAAATGTATGTGTGTGTGTGTGTGTGTGTGTGTATATATATATATATATATAATAGATTATATACATACATACATATGCCCACACTGTGCTTATTGTTAGAACATGAACATTTTCCTTTGCCATTAAAATTTCTTGAAAACTATTTTCAAATTTTGCACTACTTTCATTATTACTAGTTGCTTCTTGGTTTCTAACTGCTTGCTTTGAGAGGAAATTTTGTAATAAATATTTAATCATATATCTGACTATATATATGGTATTTTTTTAATTTAAGAAAGTAGACTGATTTGTGTTAAAGAATATTGACAATTTAAAGATCCTAGTGAAAGTTGTCAAAATTGTGCAGGGAAAAATAATTTAGACTCTGATAACATTCTGTCAGTGCACATTTCGAAATTCCCATAACTATTTTTTTTTCTTTCAATTTTTAATTCTTTCAATACTGGGGATGGAACCAAGGACTTCAGTCATAATGCTAGGCAAGTGCTCTACCACTGAGCTACATCCCCAGTCCTTTGACTCCCTTAAGTATTGTCTGGTTTTAACTTTGTTAATCTGATAGATAAAAATAGTTATTGTAGCTTGTCTTATTTGAACAGCTAATGGAGTTAGTATGTTCATTAGCAATTGGTTTTTGTGTGTTAATTGTGTTTTCATGTAACATGGAAACAAATATTTTCCCTAGTTTTTATTTATGATGATTCTGAAAAAATAAATTTTCAACATGTATGGAAAGGCTTCCAAGGTAATGTCTTTCATATCTCTGAATATTTACCTGTATAATCACCATATTCTCCTCATCATTTTTTCCTTTACTCTTTTCATCTTCATACTGTCACTTAACCTGTGCAACATGGGGCAAGATAATTCTGAAGCCTCAAGGGAAAATGACTTATACAGGAGTAACTGTAAGGAGTAAATAATATTTTGAAGGACTCAGCAGTCTATAACCCACTCAATTCCGGTTAAAATTTGTAGTTTTTGATTTATATAGCTTTTGCATATTTATTGTTAAATTAATTGCTTGTTTTGCACTTTGCTTTTAGTAAATTTTTGAAACCATTGTAATTTACTACTGGTGCTAAAACAAAGCTATTAATCTGAGGTATTTTAAGTTTTTTTAAATTTAATTTAATTTATTTATTTTGTGGTTCTTGGTATCAAATCCAGGAACTTGCATACACTGTCCAGGATCTCTACCCTTGGCCCCTTAATTTGAGTATTTTATCACAAAGCCAGTCACAATAAACATTAATTCTACAGTTTTCAAGTTGGGCTTTTTAGATAGATGACTCTATTGTCTACAAATAAAGTCAATTTGTTTCTTTTCCATTATTGTTTGTCATATAAAATGCTTTGAGTCTAATTATGCTGGGTCTACTTCTTAACAAGTATTCAATGATTGTTGTTATAATGAGCATCCTTGACATGTTTTTTTTTTACCTCTGAAATTGCCTCTGGAGTCTAATCACTGAATTTAAATAGAACAATTAAATTGAGATTTTTGTAGCAGTCTTTTTACTAATCATATTAAAGATTCAAGTTTTTTAAAGAATTTTAATTAAGAGTCAATATATTTCATTTTTTTTCAGAATTCTAGAATTTATATTGTTTTTCAAAGATCTCCCAATGTTAATACATATCTCAATTCCTGGAGTGAACTCTACTTAGATGCTAAAGATATTTTTCTTCTCATGAATTATTAATTTTATCCTAGTATTGTATTTAGAATTCTCACTTAAATTTATTTTGTTGTGTGGTTTTTATTTTTAACCATATTTGTTATATGTTTCTTTTTTTCTTAATTTCATAAAACAAATTAAGTAGTGTTTGTTTCATTTTCTTTAACATTTGTAATATATTTTAGGAAATAATTTTATTACTAAGACTAAAATATTCCCCCCATAATGTATGTCAATATGGCCCCTATTTGCACATAGTTCTTAACATTTTCTGTTTCTTCTTCAATTATTGAACAAGGAAATATGTTTTCCTTTCTTGAGTGCTATTTTTTTCTGAAGATTTTTACTTTCATTGAGAACATAATGGTGATATTTTACACATTTAATAGTGTCCACTTTAATATTAAAATCAGTAAATTCTACTTATCTATTGCTTTTTTACTTTTTACATGGATTTTTATCTCTTCGCTGGATTTGAGTTTTCCTGTCACACTCAGAAGAAAAAAGTCCATTGATTTATCTACCAATAATCAATTCTTAAGTTTTTCTATTTATAATAAACTTATTTTTTTAATCTTTTTAGAAATTGATATTTAAGGGTCCTCAATAATTATGTAATCTCCAGGCTACCAATCTTCTGATCTCCCAAGACCTTCCTTTTATTTGTTGATTCTGTCTCAGCTGACTCTCTGTGGTGAAACACTCCTAGTTTTTGTCTACTTTCACTCCTCTTCCTCTTAGTGCAAAGATCTCTTTCCTCTTCCCAGTCTTTAATGTGGGTCTTTCCATAAGTAGCCTATAGTCATCTGCTTTGTAGATTCCATTCAATCTCACCCAATCAACCATAAAAGTCAAAACCCCTACATCTTGAAATAGACATTGTTAAGCCTTATTTCTAATGATCTGTTGAACATTTCCATTAAAAAGCTGAAATCATAAACTTCTCAAAAACAATTCTTGTTGTGACTTCCCAATTGCTAGTATGTATCATTTCTGTTACTTCTAAGTCCTTCTATCTTGAAGTTATCCAAATTCTCATGCACTCACTGAGCTTCAGGAATGAATCCACTCTCATATTTATAATTCACTGGATCTCATCTAAGCATCTGCCTTGGTGCCAGTTCTCTCTATCTGACATCACTAAAGCTTGCAGGCAGCCTGGAGATTAAGTTAACCTCCAATCAGAAAGGTTTCAGTCTCTCCTAAATTTATAAGTGATTTTTATAGGCTCCTCTTTCTTCTTTTCAATGAAAACCTATAGATAAACTATGTTGGAATATCAATGGTAAAAACTGCTTTTATGTCTCTGACAGACAGTGGAGGTTTTAATTCAGTAACTTTTTTTTCTCAAAGGTGAAATTTTAGGACTTTTAGGTAACACTGGGACACGTTTTCAAGAAAACCTCATAACATCTTTACATATGCCTTTCCCCCAAAGAAAAGTACAAAATTTGGAAGATAACATTAGTAAGGTCTTTTTTGTGTTAGAGTTAAAATACACACATGTATGTCTATATTGGCAGAGTTGAAATACATAATATATATTTTGTAGCAACTTGTATTTTCTCTGAGGGACTTTAATTACTTTTATATGTCAGAGGATATCTTGCCTTCCTTAGTGTAATGACTTTTGGTATTATAGGACAAAGAACATTGACCTTGATACCAGAAATATGCTATTTATTACATGTAAATTTAAGCTTTCTAATTTAAAGTGTAATTGGACATTTATTTGTTATCTTTTACCTCCTTATTTCTACATTGGTTGAAGGAATAAGAATGTTTATTTCACATAAATATAAATGAAGTAGCAAATTTACCATGACATGGTAAAAACTAAAGAAATGTTGGTGTTCTCACGTAACAGCACAAGGAAGAAATATTGGCACATATTTCTGTGGGTTCTGAGTTTAACTAAGAATGATCATTTTTGTGGTAACTCTGTCATGTACATGTTGATATTGCTTAATTTCTTTTATGCCAGTGTCAGATATAAATGGTTCTGATGACCTTTTTCCTTTTTTTCCTCCCAGTCAATCTGCTATGTGAACCTTTAGATAATAACATTTTGTAGAATCAGTGTGAGATTCAGAGGGCAAAGCCTGAGGTCAAGATAGTAAACCACAAACCTAATTTAAATGCTTAACTTATTAAATTCAGTGAGACTTTCTGGATACCAGCATAATGCTCTCAGTCTTTAGAGGAGGCTCTGAAAGGAGGTTTAGCAATTAAAAACAAATGTACATTTAGTTCAGTGATACAGAAGTGGCATGAAAATTGATGGACCATTTCTACTTAATCTGGGCATTTAACTTTGTTAAGATGTTTGCAAAATTCAGTGATGTTTGCAAAAAAAAATTAGGGCTAGTAATTACTTTTTTTTAGCTGGTGATGTCTTTTCATTTGCAAATTTGTTTCTGGGAAAGTTTGAATGTTGGCTTTTTGGAAATTGACTTTTTTTTGCAGCACAAAGGTCATTCTTAAATGTCACACATCATGTGGTGGTTGTTTGTATTTCATATTTCTTTCTTTCTTTCTTTTTATTTTTATGTCTGGAAGGATATTTTATTCCAGGCTTGTTTTTGAGGTCAAACAAGTGTTCTGGGTTAATGGGAAATTTTGGTTCTCTGAAACCACAGGGTTTGATCAAAACATAGAGCACTGTTACACAGAAAAATTAAGTTCTTGCATGATTCAGTTGTGACCTTTTTGAGTGATTAACAGATTGTCTGGTAAAGGAGTTCAATTCTTTCTCAGCCATTTACTAAGGAGAATTGAGTACTGTTATGAGAATTCTATTCTTTTATTAAAATTGGAGTAAAAAATCTTTATGGTCTGCAGAGGACATCAAAATTAATGCCTTTTTAGTTTCAGTAACTTATGGAATGGATATTAAAAATTTCTCTAACTTTTTTTCCATGCTTCTTCCAGAAAGAATCTATTGTGGCCGAGTACTCACATTTTTAAACGCTTCAATTAAAATGTAAATTCGTCTTATTCATGTTCAATAAAGAAAATTTCAGTAGAGGCAAAATTAAAAAGGCATCTGGTTGCCAAGGGTGAAAACATTAGTGAAGAAGCAGTATGATACATTATTCACCATGAAAGTATTTTCATTATATCCAACTTATGTTAATGACACTATAAGATTACCCTCTCTTTTTAGGGCATCTTAATATCAATTCACATTGTGAGTCTCTTAATTTAGCATGTTCTGCTTCCCATGGAGTATCAAATAAAACCTACAAAGCAGTTGGAAGCAACCTACAGCTAAGATTTTAATACCTTGAGCATACATTCACCTGAGTCTATTGTAATTATATTTGGTCCTACCCACCAAGATTAACTCCATGAAGCTCTGTACTCCAATTAGAGAAGTAAACTATGCAGACTGCAGGAATATAAAATTCATTTTAGTTTAAAGGAATCTTTGTGATCCTACTAAGTATATGCCCTTGTACTTGAGAGTGTAGTTTAGGTAGGCATCAATTAGACACGATTTTTTTTTTTTTCTTTTAAGCAGTGCTAGGGATTTAAGCCAGAGCCTCACACATGCTAGCCAAGTGCACTTCCACTGAGCTGAGCTATTTCTCAGCTCTCTTTATTTTGTCACTAGATCTCTCTAAATTGACAAGGCTGGCCTGGAACTTGCAATCCTCCTGCCTCAGCCTTCTAAAACCTTGGGATTACAAGTATGCACTACAACATCTGGTTTATATGTGATTTTTTTGAATCCCAGACTCAACACATTTTAATGTGTGTAATGATAGCCAAGTAATACAACCTAGTGAAATCTCATTATGTGAATACATAAGATAGGAATAATAATGGGACCTAAATCATACAGAAAATGATTTTACTCTTTGAGGCAGTAGGATCACAAGCTTGAGTATACTCAATATATTCATTTACAATGAGTTTAGTTCCAACTCATTGGAAAGAATTCGAGCCATGTAGCAGAATGAGCTGATTTGGAGATACCCCAACCTGTTAAAACTCATAATAGTGCTGTATAAAAATGTAATGACAGAAACAATAAGCCAAATTCAACAGAAAGGGATTTCTTTTTTAAATTTTTGTACTTATTTTTTTAATTAAGGACCCAGGGGGCACTTTACCCCTGAGATATACCCCACTCCTATTTATTTATTTATTTTTTTAATTTTGATTGAGGGTCTCACTAAATTGCTAAGCCTTGCCTCAAACTTGAGATCCTTCTTCCTTAACCTCCAGTCACTGGAGTTAAAGGTGTGGACCCCCATGCCTGGCCTGAGGGGAAACCAAGAGTCATTAAATATAATAGTCACAAAAAAGACAAAGGTCAAAAGACAAAATATGAAGGACAAGTTGGGGATTTTCAATTGTTTTAAACAGTTATAAACTTTTAATGGGATCTCAGTGCTAGTGTATGTGCAGGAGAGTGTCCTCAGCCTGTGTGGGTTTAGAGAAGTAAATCAATCCAACTTCATGAAGCCTGGATCCTGGAAGGCCTATCCCTTCAGTAAAAGAAGGTGTCTCTGAAAATAGTAAGAAGCCTTCTGTCTGAAGGCTTGGGTGAGGCAAAAATAAAATCCCTACCCAAAACAAAACAACAGCAACAACAATAACAAATTCCAGCATATACAATGAAGGGTATGGACAGAATTTGTACTTTCATTATGACACAATAAATTGCCAACACATTGCTGTGGAAGGACCATTTACTTTGAGGCCTTATATGGAGTTCACAGGGGAAAATTATGATGCAAGATGAACATTGTAAAGAATAAAATTCAATAAAACAAAACAAAATAAACTATAGAAGAAGTAAAAAATGTGCAGAGAAACCAGGAGTGAAACAAAGACAAATTAAAAATAAAAAAAAAAAAAAAAGCCTTAAACTATGAAAAGAGATACATTTAAAATGATTTTCTAATGACTAGAAATAATAAAAAAGAAAAAGTGATGAGAGGTAATACATAATAGAAAAATTCAGAAAAAAAACACTGATTTGGAAAAATAAAACTACTAAAAAGCATATAATTACTGAAATTTAAAAATTCAAAAAATTAATTAAAAGCTACAGTCTGTACATTATCAAAGAAAATGCTTGCAGATTGAGAGAAAATCACCTAGAATACAGTAAATATGATTGAGACGATGATATTGTTTAATAATAATCTCTCCTCTTCCTTTTATTTCCTCTTTTTTCATTTCAAAGTATTTTCTATCACCTGTAAGACACATGATACAGTGGTAGTCAGATATTTCTAATCTTGTTAAGTTCCCTGTTTAGTAGGGTAGTGAATACAATTATTATATAAATTTTAAAAACCCCAGCAAATCACAAGTCTGGGTAAGTCCTTTGTAGGGAGTTATAGTTTCTTAGTGACAGCATAACTACTTATGTTTGATAGGTTGAACCTTTTAAAGGAGGTGAAATGGTAGCTTAGATAAGAAAAAGAAGAAGGAACCAACATGCAGTGATTAGAAGTTTTCCAGTTAAGAACTCAATTAAGAAACTAAAGGAAGGCCAATGTGGCTGAGGCATGGTGAGTGAAAGGGAAAAGGGAGTGGGACAATCTTGGAGGTGCATGGTAGGTCACATTATACAGGGCTCCTAGAAAGAGCCAGGAGGAGTTTGTATTTTATTTGAAATATTGGGAAGACATAAAAGGACTTTGAGAATGTTTACATGATCTGGCGTATCTTTTAAAGGATCTGTCCACCTGCTATGGGGAGCAGGATTGTAAACAGGAGCAGCCCAAGTAAGAGACATTAGTGGGATGTGGAGTAGAGTTGTAATGATAGAGATTATGAGGCATTGACAGATTTTTAAAATATTTTGGATGGAGATATGATAGTAGTATAAAATTGATAGGAAATGGAGTCAGGATAAAAGTAAGAATCAAATTCTAGGTATGAGAGATAAATCCATGTAGGGATGTAATTGTTACACAGCCACTGCTTAAACAGTTCAAGGTATCAAAAGATGGGTACATTGAAAGTCTACCCATTTATTTGTATTCATCTCAAAATGGAAGAAAGCTCTTTCTATGTATTTGACACATTTTAAACTCTTTTCTAATAAACCATATAGTTAATTTATTTATAATCTTGTACTTCATTCCAGTTTCCAAATATACAAAGACAAATACTGCTTTTTTCTCTTAGGTTATCTTTTCCCCAAACCAAATATTCTTAGTTCTTTTTGCTCGTTTGTTTGTTTGTAAGTCCAAAAAGAGATCTTTAATTTTTATTGGTTCTTTTTAGTTACACATGAGAGTAGAATCCACTTTGATAAAATTATATCAGTATGAATAATATCTTATTTTAATTAGGACCCCATTCTTGTGAATGTACACCATGGTGAGATTTACTTAGGTATTTTCATATATGTACACAGGAAAATTATATCAGAATCATCTTACTGTCTTTCCTATTCCTATCTCCATCCCTTCCCTTCATTCCTCTTTGTCAAATTGACTGAGTCTTTCTTCTTCCCCTCTTCTCTTTATTGTGATTTAGCTTTCACATATCAGTGAAATAAATTCAATTTTGTTTTTTTGGGGATTGGCTTATTTCAGTCAGTGTAATAGTCTCCAGACCTATCCATTTACTGATATTATCATAAAGTCATTCTTTATGACTGAGTAATAATCCATTGTTATATATACCACAATTTCTTTATCCATTCATTTGTTGAAGGGCACTTAGTTTGGCTCCATAGATCAGATATTGTGAATTGTGCTGCTACAAACATTTACATGGCTGCATCACTGTAGAATGCTGATATTAAATCCTTTGGATATATGCCAAGGAGTGGGATAACTGAGTCAAACGGTTGTTCCATTCCTAGTTTTTTGAGCAATCTCTTTAATGCTTTCTAGAGTGGTTACATCAATTTTGCACTCCCACCAGCAATGTATGAGTGTACCTTTTTCCCCATATCCAATCCACATCAATATTTACTATTGCTCTTATTCTTGATAATTTCCATTCTGACAGGAATGAGATGAAATCTTAGTGTAGTTTTAGCTAAAGATGTTGAACGTTTTTTCATGTATTTGTTGACCATTCATATTTCTTTTGAGACAAGAATCTCTTAGTATGGCACTGTACTTACAATTTAACATTGAAGTCTGATTATTTGAACTTGCCCTAGATTTCTTATTAGATTCTATTCACTGCAGTTCCTTATTCATTGGGAACCCCCAAAAAATTAATAACCCTGCCACTTAACTGTAATTTTTGAGACAGTGCTTACTCCTCTTCTCTCTCCCTTTATGTTCTGAGCACCCTTTTTTACACACATTTTACTTTTTAAATATATCTCTTTAAAGAATGAAGCCTACAACTAAGTGCTAAGGAGTCCAAAAGTCCTGAATTCCATGCTGAAAAAAATGCAATTAAAGTTTAAATGAGGTTTGGTAGAGCTTTATTATTTATTTATTATTTTATTTATTATTATTTTATTTTTATTACAGTGTTAGCTCCTTAAGCTTTATTCCTCAAAAAAACAATAACAATGTAACTACTTAAAAAATACCTTAAACCAATTATATTTCAGATGGAAAGACACACTTGAGCACAATCCTATGGTAAAGAAAAGTAGAATACATAGATTTGAAGAAATATTATAATTAATTGGAAAATATCAATTTTTAAACCTACAACATAAAAGTAAACATTTTTTCTTCAGAGAATCAAAATCATAATTATATTTTTCAATTTATTGGTAAAGTGAGTGAAGGGTAATGTTAGTAGTACCTGCTGTAAAAGTTTGGGTGAAGGAGGAAAAAAAATGTAAACTGAAGTAGGGAAGGATACAACACATAAGAGATTCCATCCTTAACCACCTTGCCCATCACTGGTCACCAGCCTTATAGAAGCTTAGTCTTGGGAGAATGAGTCAACAGTTCAGGACTCCTTGCAGGGGTTTTACATGGTTCAGAAAGCACAAAAATCAGCTAAAGGACCATGTTTAATGGCTATTACCAATTTGAGCCACTCAAACTCCAAGATTATAATGTCAATGTATAATCTTATTGAGGTTATCAAGCTGTTCCCAAATACTTAAGTCTTCTGAGGACAATCTATAACAAATTTCAACAAAGCACTTGGTTGAGCTACCAGATAATTTAGGTCCAAAAAATGTAATATCTTTGAGGGTGGGGTTGCATATGTTCCTGCCCTGTGGCTTGCCAATGTATTTCAGCTCTATTATCAATAATTATTTTGCATTTGACTTCTGGGGCTATTCTCTTTATTTTCTCTTGTCAATCTCAACATGAAATCAATCTTCCTTTTCTTTAATTCTCTCCTCTTTAAATAAATCTAACTGATGTTAAATATTCTTAATAATAAAAGTTGGCTGGAGTGGAGAGACATTATATTTCACAGTAGCATAGTATATATACTTATATTTAAATAGCACTATTATTGATATTGGTTTTGTAATCTCTCCATAAAGAACCTATCACAGGATTGGGGACGTAGCTCAGTGATGGAGCACTTGCCTAACATGTGGGAGGCCTGGGTTCAATCCTCAGCACCAATAAATAAATAAACTATCAGAGTATTCTCCTGAAGTCTTATACTCCCCCATTTCTCTGGACAGCTCTCTCTTTATTTTTCAGCTGTCCTCAATAAGCCTCACCTTCTCTTATTCTCAGCCCAAGTAAACTTCAAATTATTTATTACCCTGTTATTAGCAAAATAATCTCTTTATTTTATAGCCTTCAGCTTTTCTAATCAAGCCTTTAGAGCCTATCTTTATGTAGTCCAAGTGGTCCATCAAAATGTTTTGATAAACCTAAGACAGTTTTCTATACTTTTTCTGCTCATCTTATTTTTACTTTGCTATTAATTTATTCAACAATTGTTTATTTGAGGCAGTCTATGTTAGAAGCAGCTATCCTAAGGAAATGATGAACTTGTTTTCACAAATGCTAAGTTTGCTAATGGAATTTGTTGTTGGCCTTTACCACAGGTAGTCTGGAAGATGTGGATGGGCTTATGAGGAGGAGTGATTGGGAAGCCACTGGCCTCAAAACCATACCCAAATCTGTCAGTGGGATTTTTTAGGGAGAGAATTCTCCTGTAGAGGAACAAGAGTCACTAAGGCAAGGAAAGAGACAAGGAAAACAGTCAGAAGTTGCAAGAAAATTAAAATCCTGCCAGTGTAGAACGCCACAGGGAGGTGGCTCTCAGAAAAGGTTGTAGGCTGGAGAAGGGCAGGAGGGTGTCAACTGCTGAAGCCATCAAAATGAACATGAATGTTTCTAAGAGATAACTCACTTTCAAGAGAGCAGTTTCATTCAAGGAAGGAAGTTTAATGTCAGATCACTTGACATTATTGGGTGAATGAGAAGCAAGAAACCATAGGATAGTCTTGAAAACTCTGTCACAAGGAAGAGAATTGTTAAGAGAATGAAATGAAATGAATGAAATGTCACCCCTCAATAATCAGAAATCAGGAACTGAATTTTCCCAGCCTAGGGAAAATTCTTAGTGAGTATATAGGGGGCTCAAATGAAAATACAGCATGAGGCAACTCAGAATCTCAGCAACAGATATAAAATGAAACAAAGAAATGGAAAAGCTGGCTGAAGAGAAAAACACATTCCAGGTCCTCTGCTAAAGTGCCTGTCCTTGAACTGAAAGGGAACACAGAGTACCAAGTCAGCGGAACGAGGACCAATATCTAGACATACTGACAAAATTTCAAAATTCTGACGATGAAAAGAAAAATTCTAAACAGCGTCTAGAAATAAATTCTCTTACAAGATTTCTCATGCACACCCTGAATACCAGGATTCAGGGAAAGCACCTTCAAAGTTCAATAAGAAAAAGAATTATTGACCCTACATTTTTAGGCCTAGCCAAAATAATATAAAAGTGTGAGGAAGAGATAAATCAATTTTAGATGCATTCCCTACTGAAGGATGTACTTGAGTAAAATGAAACGTGAATCCAAGGAAGAGGAGAAACAAAGAAAACAAGAAATCTAGTAAGTCCAAAGCACTGAAACACAGTGTTTAACATAGCTGAGTGGATGTAAATGACAATGATATAAAGAAAGAAAAAGGCACAGCATACTCAGTTTTGCCTTGATTTGGAAGAATATAGATGCTGATTAATTAAAGAGATTGAGAGATTAAAAGAAATCTTATACGCATGTGTTAAGACTAGGATATAATATTTTTGTACAGTTTGAGGAGGATACTTTGCATACTTTATATTCAAATAATTATTATCAATTTGTGCTGGGTGCAATGGCATATGCCTGTGACCCCGGGTACTTGGCAGTCAGGAGGACTGTAAGTTTAAGGCAAGTTTGGCAATTTATTGATACTCTATCTCAAAATAAAAATTAAAAATAAAAATTTTTAAAAAGGGCTAAGGATAATGTACCATAGTAGAGTACTTGCCTAGCAAGCATGTGGCCTTGGATTCAATCCTACTACCACAAATCATCATCATCATCATCAACACCATTATCACCCCCACTTTGTGTTCACCTAGTCCTCAACCTCATCCTGCTTCAAATCTCAACTTCTTCCAACCACACATTTCCCAAGTTGCTCAATCACTATTGAGGCCCATCGTGTTCCATTCAAAGACAAAACGAAACAACAATACCATTATTTTTTGTTGTTTGCTTCTGAAGAAACCTGAAAGACATGTCTCTATCCCTCCTACTGCAGCATCCCCTTTCTTTGGAAGCCCCTGTAAAAGTTCCTTGGCAGAAGGATGATTCCTATGTGGATCACAAACCTTGGCAGGAAAGAAAGCAAACCAGGTTCTAGTTTTGAATATATGGAAATGATTTTATCCAGGAACAAGTCAATTTGCTTTCTTATATATCAGATTCTCTGACATCTTGTTAGGCCACTTTCCCAGTAAGGTTATTAAAATCTTAGGAGACCTGCAAAAGATACTAGAACTTCAGGAAAGCAATGTATTACCCCTGGTATGCTAATGCAAATCGGCAAGGGAAGATATTCAACCTGAAGTTTACTATTGGAAATGGAATTATATTTATCATTTATGTGTTTCTATATTTATTTTCTTCCTCACCAATAAAGAAAATTATATTTCAAGCAAACCATTACTACTGAATTATAAGAATTCAATAGTTATCTCAAAAAAAGAGATAATATCATAAAATGCAATTTGATAATAAATGACATATTTACAAATAATTCCTACATGATTACACACATATATTATTTTTTACATAGAAGAGTATATCCAACTTTTTAACATTTCCAAGAAGGCAAAAGGAATAAACAAAAAGTGATGATGCAAGGGTTTACACCCCAGATTTCCTGGAATCACTAGAGATGCTTTATGATGTAATTTTCAAATACATGTTCAAGGAATTCTTAAAAATATTCTACCGTTATATACAATTATTTCAATGTTCCTACCTGGAATGAAAAATCATGATATAAAATATATATACACTAATATATTTGTTGAACACTTCTATAATATATTTTATAAGTTTCATATTTAACAACTTCTTCACTGAAATTCCAGGACATTCTCAACTTTTCTATAAAGATGTTTGTTAAATAGTGTGTCCTTTGAGTATTTCATGCATTATCCATATTTAGAAGTGCCATAAAATTACCCATCTACTTAACAGTCATAGCCAGATACCTAATAAAATAATTTCTATAGGAATATTTTGAAAAGAAAGACTGTTTGTTATTGTAACAAATAGCATCTTGATCCTTCTAGTCAGATCTCCAACTTTGGCAATGGGTCTTAGAAATAATTTGTAGGAAAACAATATTAACTAATCTCGTAAATTTTAATGATGAATTTCTTAGATTCATACTATTTCTTTAGAGTTTTTACTTTTTAATTTAAATGTTGTCTAATATTTGTTAATTTATTACACAAATTTCATTCTTGAGTTCTTTGGAAGTTGTTGTCTGTCCATTCATTCTTTTACTTTTGGTTCTTTGGGAAAATCAAATGATGTTTTTAAAATCACTGCTAAAAGTATTTTTTTAAATATTCTTCATAATTTCAACCAACTAGTTATAATTCTAAAATTCCAATTTCTAATAATTCATTCTAGTTCTAGAAACATTATTGATTGTGAAGAGTCCAATCCTTACCCCTCTAACCTGTCTTTTCATAAAACATTTGATTTACTGAGTGAGAAAATGCAATTTTCATGTCTTTTCACATTTCAAAGAGATATAAAAATCAAAATAAACTCTCAAAAATCCATCAGAAGATATCAAAATGCCTATGATCAGAGTTGTTCTTCACTATGTATCTCCGAACTACATTGTGCAGAAAGAAAGTTTGCATGCAAAATCATGTGCCAGTTGTTTCCAAGAAAAGTAAAAATAATCAAACACATTCAATAACTTCTATGCCTGCCTAAATGTGAGTCTAAAATATATGAAATCTAATCATCATATTTTAGAGAATATCTGGCTTCCTAACGAAATTTATTTGTCTACATCACCTTAAACCAACCAGATGATGGAATTTTTCTTCTTCTAATAAGTCACGTGTTTACTATTTTCTCCTGTGAGATTTTAACAAACAAGATCTCATTTCAGTTGTCCAGTTGCATGACTTAAAAGTTATGTTTTCTCTTTGGAAACATATTAGCAAGTCATACTAGATAAGGGTATTCAAGAATTTCAAGAAATTGATATACAGAGTTTCAAATGTTGCTTACCATTTTAATTAAAAGAAATAAATACATATTTCAAAAGATTTGGCTATGCTTAGTGGATTTGCTTGGGCTGTAAGGTTTATAATATCAGAAAACACTTATTTATCTTTGAAACTTTACTACCTAACACATAGGAAGTAATAAATGCTTTTTAAGAATACAGTTTTGTTTTAGAGCAGCATGATTTAATTTCTAAATATGGTCATATTTTAATAACAACATGAATTTGTTTATGAATAACAAACTCGACAGCAGAAATTGTTGACCATCATAATCATTCATAACTAATTTTCAAGTACTTAACTCAGAATTTTAATGTTACTTACTGAACTGTTCATCAAGCAAGTTAAAGGAATCATTTTAGACACATAGAAATGTGCATTTTGGAACAGGCAAATATTTAACACAGAATTTATTTCTTTAATAAAAAATATAGAACCCCACTTATACATAAAGCAAAGGTGATTTAAAAAAAAATCCCTACTTTATTTCCCTTAGAAATTGGTCATCTAATGGAAGAAATAAGACTCTTAATTTAATAGTTAAAATGAAAGTCCATTATTGATTCAGTGCAAAACACAATTTACAGAAGGCAAAGGCTCTTGTTTGATTAGGACACAATTCATGGGAGTGGTGTCTTTGGACTTGCAGAGGTTCTCTTAGAGGCATGGATAAAGAGCAGGTCTTTCTTGTGGAAGGAAACAAAGGTGAGGAAATTAGTAGCTTGACTATTTCCATGATGAAAGGTAGTGCAGCTTGGTTTTAGGGTGTAAGCAAACACTAAGAGTTTGTTGAGAAGCAAGAATACCCTGGGTCTGGATGGTTTCTATGGATATGCAAAGAAAAGTTAGCTAAAAATGTTGAGCTAGTATATATACACTATAAAACGGATTATAATGACTAGTATTATCTACTAACTGATGATTTGCTTGTCCATATTTTTAAAAATGAACATGTGGTAAGATAACCAATGGATGTGGGTTTTTTTTAAAGAAACTTTTTGAAGAATTCAATCACACAGTATTATAACCCTTTATTTCCAGACAAAAACTTCAAAACTGACAATTTATTATCAAGAGTCAAGATTAAAGTCTATTTGTTTCTTAATCATCTCATACTTTATAAATCCTGGATGAGGAAAGAGAAGACATAAAACTAGACTTAAGACAAATGACTTTCAAAGCCTTTTTTTGATGTAATTTTTATTGTGTCTTTTAGATACTACTGCTTTTTATTTTTCTATTTTTTAAATTTTTCCTCCCAGTACTAAGGATTGATTCAGGGATACTCTACCATTGAACTACATTACATTCCCAGCACTTTTTATTTTTTGAGGCAGTGTCTTGGTGCATTGTGAAGTCTGGACTCAAACTTGGGATGCTCCTGCCTTAGCCTCCTAAGTAGCTGGGATTAAAGGCATATACCACCATGCCCTGAAAGACTACTGCTTTTTAGCAAGAAGCACAGTGAAAGGTTATCTGAGAAGATATTCCAAAGCATGGAAGTCATCATCAAGTCATTTGGACTTCATATATGAATTGTTATTTACTTACTACTTCATTTGTACCATCACCATAAAGATATAGGAAATAACTGTATTATCATAAGCCATGACTATGTATGTGCACATACACAATATTATGCTATACCTTATTTCATTTGATTTCATAACTTGCTTTTCATTGTTTTCACCAAAGCAGGTCATCTTTTTATTTGTTTATGCTACTTTTCTCGTGTAACTAATGTAGTATATTATATTTGCCGATGCAGAATCGTTCGAATATGAAACAACCATTCATAAAGAACTTATTCAGAAAGCATCCAACACTAAAGGTTTACCACACCCACATTTACCACATGAGAGAACAATAGCAGAAGCAATAGTTTTTTTTTTTTCCCCCCTAAGTTTGAATGGTTCAATTGACCTTTATTTTCATCAGAAGTGAGAGCAATAATGTCATCATGGAAGAAAACATAAATGTTTTGAAAATAACCTATTGTGAGATATGGATGGAAACATAATGTTTATTGTTAAATTGATAACAACCTTAAGAACAGGAAGATTTCTCGTTTTCAAACACTTGGAATATGAACATTGGCAAAAGAAACTCACTTGGCTGGTTAATAGTTTGCATATTTAATTACAAATTTGAATTCGCTTAGCTATGGAATAATAGACTTGGAATATTAAAAAAAATACCACCATAGTGTTGTTTTATCCACTGAAGAAAAAGTTATTAAGTTAGTAGCATAAAAGTTACTAGTGTATCTTATATCTTACAGAGAATTTAGTTATACAGGACCTCATATCAATCTACATTTTAAAAACATTATTTTTTCAGATAAATCGTATTGACAATAATAATTAAGTATTCAATTTTAAACTTTTGGTTGTATATGAATTATGTAATCAAGTCCATAAATTATTTGAGAATTTGTTATCTTAAATACTGTAACCTATAATAAGGTATCATCACCAATGCTCGTAGAATATTATTGATGATAAGTAGTTACTACATTAGAAAATATTGAATTTAGTTTGTATTGTAAATATTTTTGAGGTCTGGAAATCACATTCCAGCTAATAATATGAAGTAAGTTACTTCAATTCTATCTTGAGAAATAAATATTTAATTTTCTGTTTATATTTCAGAAATCATTAACAATTTAACATGACACTCTTAAAATTATCCCAGCAAGATTCATCTATATTACTCAAATCCCTAAATTTCAGACTCACACTCCCTGTGCAAATGAACCATTTTTTCTTAGAAGAGAGATTGCAGGTTATTTACATGCTGCCACTGAATTCGAGAATTGTCTTCTACTAGAACAAATTATATAATTACTGTGTAGTTCAGAAGTTATAGACATAGAATAATTTGGGGGGCCTCATTTCCTTTCTCAGTGCCAAAGCTTTCTTAGTGTGAGTACTAGACCCTAAACATCTACTCTAAAATGCTGAAAATAATAAACATATACACATAATACAAAAATTGTAAATTGAAGGTGAAAGAAGGTGAACTATAATGTTAATAAAAATTACTACTAACTTATTTTGCTATTTTAGATCCAGAAACATTTCAATTGCATATAATAACTTTAAATATTGAATAGTGAATAAGAATCTATATATAACTTTCTAAATAGCTAATTTCAAAAATCATTAACTGATATATGTAATTAGGTAGTTTGTATGAGCCTGATGAAAGCTGGCTTAGGTAGCACATACCATACCAATATATCAATGGAATGAAAGGATGTTGGCAGTAATGGAAAATTGTGATGGATTTTATAAGATCAAACCAACTGACATTTTATGAGAATTTCCATTTTCTACTTTGGATTCCATTTTCTACTTTGGATATTATCTAAACTGACAAAAACGAACATGCATTTAGATTTCTCAGGGGACATGCCCTCAAGTAGAATATCTAGAAAGAGTTTCTGACAGGTCATGCTATTGGGTGTCATAGATTATGTTGGAATTTGCCAGAACAGACAAACAAGGGTACTCATCTTTTTTTCCTTACATAAAGACAAGAGTTGATAGAATTACTGCCTACAAAATACATTGCAAAGTAAGTTGTAATAGTTTAGCAGAAAAGTGTTTAAAATTGGTGAGAAAAAAGATAAACAAGAAGTTGGTGACATTTTTTATTCCCTGAATTTGACACTATTAGATTTGGTAACATATCCTCATTAATCATATTTCCCATGTATTAAAGACCTACTTTTAAGAGCTCAAAAATTTTCTCAGTGGAAGAGAATGTGCCACAGTATCTTTCCCTTTAGGAATTTCCTTCTCCTTCTTATACTCTCATGAGCCAAAACCAACAAATATCATATGCATTAGGTTTTGGTTTTTATTAAAATTACTTTACAGTAACAGTTCAATAAGCACAAAACTCTCAGAATTTCAAGCATATGAATTTTTAAAATTACATAGAAACTATTATTTTTTCAATTTATCTTTTTCTCTCCCTCATTTGCCTCTGAGATGGTTACAGAGCTTGGGTGCTTTATTAAAAGTTTTACTATAAAAAGTTTAAGCAACAGAAACCTAGAATCCTTCTCTTTTTCTGAATAAAGAGAAAACATTGTTATACATGAGATTAGGAGAAAGGTAAGGGATTATTTTTGGGTTAGGGCAGGAAAGAATTACCAGGGCCACCATTTTCTCTGAGCTTTTTAAGACACCAAGGATAACCTTATCTTTGAATAAAAATAAAGTCCATCAAATGAATAACAGAGAAGTTAGGTTACATAGCACTTCTCAGCCTTTTGACTCAGATCAAGAATAGGAAAGTTAGGTTACAAAATGATTCATTCCTTTAGAAAAAGTGCTGAAAACATGGGGTGATTTCTAGTCAGTAAGGAGGCAGCTGCTACCCAGTTTGGATGCTCTTTCTGAAAAACAACAGTTAACACTGTGGTTGTATTTTTTCTGATGTATTGATTCAGAATATTATCAGAAATGAGTACAGTATTTCTGTTAATTACGTTAACTTAAAACCTGATGTGTCATTTCATTGACTGTTGTTATTGTTTCTTGAAACCTTGTTCATGTTTTTAGGTTTTCTGACTTGAGTTTAGAGATATTCCAAGCAGATCAGCCTAGAGCATTTAGAACTGTGAATTTAATCAGTAACTTCTAGGTATGTGTAGGAACATATTGCATGAGACAGTAATGTAATTTGTGAGAAATGTCTACACACAAGCTTTCATATACCTTTATTCTGTCTTTAGAATTTGGAATGATGGGAGATCATACAATTAAAAGTCAGCGACCTCGATCTGTTCATGAAAAAAGGGTCCCTCAGGAACAAGCTGATGCTGCTAAATTTATGGCACAAACTGGTAATACGTTAGTTACATTTTTCTATTTATTGTTGTTAATTTAATGAAACCACTGCATGTTTTCATAATCTTTTGCTAAACATTTGTCAGTTTTTGGAGCTGATTTTTTTTTTTGAGCCATTTATTTTTTGTCACCAGTTAAAGTCCATAAATAAAGTAGCTGTGAATTGAAAAGTGCACAAGAAATGTGTAAGAATTATTTTGTTTTGAGTATGGGACATTTAAGATTTACATATTATTATTTCTTCATGTTAATTAATCACTGAAAATGTACCATTAAACTTTTAAAAGAAGACAGCAGTTATTTCTTCAATAATTAATTGAGAATTTGGAATTTAAATAGGACTTTATATGATGAAATTTAACAAAATTCAACATGTTGAATATTTTTTCAAGTGTTGTACTATCTATAAATATTAGCCAATGGAGAATATGCATAGAAATTAAAAATTTTTTAACAATTTAATATATCATTTAAAAATCATTTTAAAAAGAATTGTGTTACATAAGCTAAATAGCAAATAACTAACAGTCTATTATTAATTATAATACAACTCTAGATAATTAAATATCAACAAAAATTAATTTATGATTTATAAATTTGTATTTATAAATTGACTAGATTATTTTTAAAACTCTCTCAAGTATGTATAAATATATATATATATATATATATATATATATACACACACACACATACATACACCAAAAGACTGAAAACTGCATTCTTTTAAATAATTTCAAAAATGCATAAATATTAATATTCTGAATATCATACATTAGGCTATAGAGTTTGATCAAACAGATGAATTCATAATTTGACTCATAATAAGTGGGCTATAATTCCATCTGATACATTGCATGTGGCATCTCCTTGGATGAAAAAGTGTTTTAAATTGTTCTATGAACATTTTTAGCTGTTGCCTTTATTTTAGGATATTGAAATTTAAGAGTTTTGTTATACATTACAAAATTTTATACATTCAATGTTGACTGTTTTAACATTAGAAAGGTATCAAGTACATGACCAATTCTCAGACATGATGGTCAGACTGATTTTGATGACATTCCTCCCCAAAATGCATATTTACTTCAGTTCACATTTTCTTGTAATATCTATCCAGAACAGTAGCCCCCAATCTACAACTTAAAATGCAAATGCTGTTTATGAATTGTGTTCTTGGTAATAGGTGAGTGGTACATTTTAAGACATCCATTGCAAGTAGGTCAAGTTATCAGAACAGGATATTTAGAATAAATTCTATAAGGAATGTATTTTTAGTTGTTTAGAAATATATGTTACAGCCAATCCAAAAATGTAAAAAACTTGCTTATCTGGATAGCTTCTAGTACACCTTCTTATTTAAGTGAGGGTGATTAAAATTTTTTCTATTTACTTGATCAAGTTCAACAATGATACCAAATTCAGGCAAATTTCCAGAATGTTACATGTATTTTTGTCCTTAACAAGGAGCAAAAATCTCAAACTTGAACAGAGATCAGGAGTGTTTAAATCAAGGATAGAAAATGAGCTGACTATCAGCTTCATAGGCAGCATCTCATGAGGCATTTCTGCAAGATTAGAGTGTCCTTTGTGCAAAAGAGGTGACAAATATTAGCTTACTGAAGTTCCTGAAAAGTGGGTCACTGGGAGAATAAAATAAAGAAAAATAGGTTTAAATGTTCAATAGTACAGTAAAATAAGTTTCTGCATTAAATATTTTGCAATTTGGCCAGGAGTCATTGTTCAAATTCAGTTTTTGGATGGGCCTACTAAATATACCAAGAAAATTCACAATTTGCAGCCAAAACCCTTTGGCAGATTCACACCTCAAGAAATACTGATTTTGTTAAACAGGAATTACTAATTTTAAGTTTTGCATTTACTCATTCTTTTCTAATCCTTGTTTTATAGCTAATATACATTTGTAGTGACACATGAATTAGTAAATAGATAAGTCACTTATTAAATGAACCCATGAGGAGCTTTAAAATCATTTCCCCATGTTGTTAAAAATAACTTAGAAAAGGCAGTCAACTTCAGAATAAAGGTTCTGAAAATGTTGATCAGGGACTTGAATTCATAAATAATTTATATTTATTATTCCGTTTTAATTCAGATAGTGTAAGCAAATATAAATACACGTATAATACCTATTTTAAAATTAAGTAGCTACAATAATGGGATAAAACTAGAAAGTGTGTTATTTTAATAATGTATAAAATTCATAAATTTATCATAAGCAATTATAAAGCTAAAATGAGAAGATATTTTTTAAATAGTTCCTGAATAATTTCTTTAGATATTAAGGTAGTCTAAATAAAAACAGGTGTCACACTATGAAATTTTATAAATTAAGATTGATTTATAAATTTTCTCTATTTGTCTCTCAAAATATTCCCATTACATATGATAATTATAAAAATTTACTAACTAATTCGATAACAAGGAATAATGCACTAGAGGTAAATAATCATAAAAGACAACATAATATTTTATATTAATCATGGCAAAATGAAAGCAAAAGCCATCATAGTTTATAATTTAAAAATTAGTTCCCAGAATGAGTAACCTACTCTCTCCTGTATTAATGTGATTAGTAAGTGCTGTAATAAAAAAAAAAAAAAATTTGTAGAGTAAGAGTGACATTTTTTATAAAGTAATACTTTCATGAAGTATCATAACTATATCATATAACTTTTTGTCAGATAATTAATGTAGGTTAACTAGAAAATAAATGATGATGGTCTGATAGCCTAAGACACTATCTGGTTAAGAGAAATTAAATGATAAAATATAGATATTGATATGTAAAATAGACATCTGAATTAAATGCCAACAAAATGGCCTATGTCATCTTAATTACACTTATGATGCTTTTAGCATCAGTCATCAAATGAATTTATAAACATGTATAGAAAGATAGTTTTTTATTACAACAGGAAGAACAGCCCATTTGGGGAATACATACATTTTAGGAATATGTACATGTTATCTAAAATAAAAAAAAATAAAATTAAAATTGTGTTTTTAATTTCATGATCTTAACATACTAGCAAAATTTTATATTAATATTTTGTTCATAATTTAAAATGTATTCTTACACATCTCACCCAATCCACAGAAAAAAGTTGTAAGGTAGATGTATTACTCTTTTTATTGAAGAGATTCAAAGAAATAAATTTACTTTCTCAAAGTCACAGAGTCCAATAGCTTTTCATCAAACCATCAAACGTAGGTCATTTTACTTTAATTGCAAGACTTTTCCAGTTTTCTTTTGTGTTTTGTTCCAAGATAAAGAGCCTTAATAGAGCCTTAGATACTGAAGCCATCTACTGGATCTCATCTCAGTTACAAGTTAGGACACCAGATCAGTTTGTGTTATGTCGAAAGACATACATGTTGAAAATAATAGACTTTGTCTTATACTTTACTAATGTCAGTATTTAAAAAATATCTTTCTTATGTATATTAATCATTTCTTACAATGACCCAATCAACTAGAATAGTATTCACACCTTCATGAAGATGGAAGTGGCAACATATAAATAATTATTCAGTGAAAATGTCATTTGAAAGATAACATTTGAGTTATAACAAGATTGTTTTGGCACATAGGTCACTGTTACAATGACAAATTTTGATCCAAAACTTGAAAACTAGTATGCATTTTATTGATTAATTAATTAATTAATTAATTAATTTGATTTTTTATCAACAAAATGAACCATCAGTTTGAGGGAGAGTGAAGAAGGCCAGTTCTCAGCATTTATTATCAACCTTTCATGATGTAGGAACGACTGCTTAGCTTATTGAGCATCATTGTAGCATTAAATATTTAAAATATCCAAGTTTTTAAATATTTGAACAAAAAGTAGACCCTGATCTTAATTCATTGCTCTGTTTAATTAATTAAAGTATATTTTTTTTCTGTCATTAGACAAAGCCAGGGAAGAGGACTGCTTTATGGCAAAATAGAACTAATTTTATCCATATCCTTTATCATTTCACTTATTATAGAATTCACATTCATAATTTCTTGCTTAAAATAATATGTAGCCATAATATTTATACATCTTTAATCTCATTACAAATAGGTTGGGAGATCATTTTAAAAATTCATTATATTTTCCCTAACTTTAAGCTTACATTTTTCATTGTGAAATATACATGTGTGTATACATAGATACAGGTGTGGATATTTTTAACCATTGTCATATTATCGGGATTTTAAAATGATGACTTTCAATTTTGCTAGAATATTCTTTAATGTAAAAGAACAAACTAGGAGACATGTCTTTAAATACATTTGAAATAATAATCCAAGGACACTTTTAAGAAATTAGTGTATACAAATTCATGAAGGTAAAAATACTAATGTGATCAAAAATGATCTTTACTACTTACAGAATAACCAATTGCAATATCAAAAAGGAGCCCAGTTACCATTATCTGTGCCCTTGTGGTATATGACTTGTTATCAGTGCATCATTATTTCTGCCTTTGAGTGCACAATGCAAACAAATATAAGAGCAAATACTTCATTACCATGCTATTCAAAGTGTGGTATATGGACCAGTGCTTATATGCAAGCATGTTGTTCAATTGAGCCCTCAAGGAATATGCAGATTACACCAGAGTATAAAATTGGCTACTTCAACAAGCACATGTTTTATTTCAGCTGAATCTTTATTTCTCTCTCTCTCCCTCTCCCTCTCCCTCTCCCTCTCCCTCTCCCTCTCCCTCTCCCTCTCCCACTCCCTCTCCCTCTCCCTCTCCCTCTCCCTCTCTCCCTCCCTCCCATTCAACAGATTTCTCAAATAAGAAATCAGTGTGTCAAATTGTGTTCTGATCCAAACTTCTCTTTTCCCTGGGCACCAATTTATGAACCAGCTGCCTTGAATAGCATTGAAAATAATATCTAAATCATTTGTTTACTCTTCAAAGAAAAAAGAACAACAAATGAATTACCATTACTATCCTTTTAATTCTATTCCAAAGGCAAATTCCAGACAGAATCTATAAAATAGAGTTAGAATGCCCCTTGATCTATTTAATCAATGATGAAAAGTTTTCACAAACAACACCTCATCTATAAAAGTTTTCAACAGCTAAACAAATGGTTAACTTAGTTACTGCTAGCAGGTATAGGATGCAATTTGAATTTGAAGAAAAGCAATGGCAACTTTCAAACCAGTTTTAAAATTCATCCTGGAGGTGATGCCAGAATAGAATTAGAAGCCCACTGCGGTCTTTAAAATGCTCAACGCTGCATCTCCTTGGGACATGAATTGAGACAATAATAGAAATTAGACATAATTTCAGGATGAAGCCAACTCCAAGAAAGTTAATGAATTCAGACATTATTTAACATCTTGGAGCCCTATTCTGGAATAAATTTTAGGCCCATACTAAAGTAATAGAAATTATAGAGAAATTCTCTTTCAATTTGAGTAAATATCACTTCTCTAGATTATAGGTGAAATTGTGAGCAAAAGGTTTTTAATACCACAGAACAAATAGCTATCATAGGATGGAAAAATAAAAGTTTCACATGGAGTAACTTACAAAAAAAGTTGTTGGTGTTCAACACAGTTAAATTGATTCAAATTCTCAGGGCTCCATTTATCTTGCATTAGAAAGAGTGTTATCAATAAAGGACTAGGAACACACCCATATATTCCTGTTCACCAAAACCACATAGTGAGCTTTGACATACATTTAGTTTCTTTCCCGTCAAAGGCTTGAAGAGAATTGCTTCAACTATAATTATTATTGAAAAATGCTGACTTGTTCCTTGTCTATAGGACAGTGAAATTTGTGAAGAGTAGCTTTACTAACAAGACTGGAACCAGTTTGGTCTTTGTATCAGCATTATATTTGTCCCTCTTTAAATTTGTTTTTCTCTGAAATGTTTTCTTATACCTTTTGATGTACTATCATATTTTTACATTTGAAATTATTCATGCATGTCATAATGTCAGTTTGGTATAATGCTTGTGAGTATTCAAGACAGTATTTCACGTTTATTTATTGTCTTGCACGCAGGTGAATCTGGTGTGGAAGAGTGGTCCCAGTGGAGCACATGCTCAGTTACTTGTGGTCAAGGGTCGCAGGTGCGAACCAGAACTTGTGTATCACCTTACGGGACACACTGCAGCGGCCCATTAAGAGAATCAAGGGTTTGCAATAACACTGCCCTCTGTCCAGGTAGTGTTAGCAGCAACTACAACTGTGGATGTTATTGAATTATGTCATGCTACGCATTTGGAACAATTTGTTATTTTCATCTGAACTGGGTATAGACATTTTAATTAGAGTGGATAAGTGTAATTCTTACTCAACTGTGATATTTTACTATCTATGTGATTATTTCAGAGCAGTGAAGAACCTACATAAGTGACTGACTTCCTGTGGCAAATACCAGCTTCACATTTCTGTATCTGCTTCTTGTAGGATAAGGCTTACATATCTTTCCTATATTTTATATGTCAAAAATGCCCAATCGGATGCTTGAATAAAATATAATTTTACAGCATGCTAGAAATAGGATAGACATTGTTTAAGTCAGGGATTGACACAGTCTTTCAGGCCAAATAGCCAGCCGTTTTCCTACCATTTATTGAACCCTATAAGATAAATTAGTGTTCCTGATGAAAGACCAGTTATTTTATTTTATTAAATTCCCTGAAGTAATTACTCTTGTAGGAATCATTTACTCTTTTGAAAAAATTAAGTTATTAAAGAAAAAGAGAGAGATCTTTAATGTTTACTGGAACACTGCATAATAGCATACCCACCAAGGATCAGATTTTTTTATGTTGTATCAAAGTTTGGTTCTTATATCTGTGCACACATGCATTTAATAGATGTTTTTCCCTCTTGAACCACTGACATAAATGTAAAAAAAAAGTATTAATAGGAATCTGGCTTTTCTTTTAAAAAGTCTAAAGCACAGAATGTTAGGAATCCACATATTTATATTTTGTTCTAAACTTTTGGTGGATAAGTGACAGCAAAATTCCTGTCGACTGCACAGTCTTTCCAGAGGCCTCCAAAAGGGAGTGGATATAGATGTACTGGTGCTGTAGTAGCTTTGCATCTGCTAAGTAATGCTTAAAAGTTTCCTGTTGAATTCCATTTTCAGAAATAGCTGATTCTGTAGTTACTTAAAACAAGAGTAGAGAGTGGGTAGCATAAAAAAAGGGTGGGAATAAACCCAATTTCCTAACAGAATAGGCAAGTGGGATCCATTAAAAGACAGTCTGAAGGTGTTGTTGTTTAATGGGAATAAAGTTTCATTATTTGTAAGATGAAAAAGTTCTGAAGATCTGTTTCACACCCATATGAATATACCTAATACTGTTGAATTGTGCACTCAAAATTGTTCCAGTGGTAAATTTTATGTTATGTGTTTTTTATTACAATAATGAAAAACATGGGGGATATACAGGTAAAGAAAGTGGTGGGCAGAAGGTGTAGGAGGAATGAATGAGATAATGATGTAGGAGATCTTAGAACTGAAAGGTAGGAAAGCAGTAGATGAAGAAAGAACTAAAGTTAAACAGGGCAAAACATTGATGGCTATGAAAAAAAAAAAGAAGGATGCAAAAAACAGTAATTGCTTCTGAAAACAAGAACAATAAACAAGGGCTAATGGAAACAGACTAGATGAGAAAGAACATAAAGTAAAAACTAAAAAGATTCAGTTAAAAATAAATGCTTAAGGAGGTCATGGAAGGGAGAAGACCATGAGAAAAGATGCTTGAAAATAGGGATCACAGAGCAGAGTCTAGAGAGAGACACAAGTCAGGAGAAGGAAAACAATCAGAGAAGTGGGATCTGAGGATTCTAAAAGTGAAATCTTTAGACCACAAGAGTAAATGCTTGTGGATCTTCATTTGAGTATGAGTACAGTGACCCTCTGGAAGAACACTTACTTAACCTGGTGCCTACGTAGAGTATTCACTCTATGGGTCCCATGATCAAGTTTTCTTTTTTTGTTAATGTCAGAAGTGTTCCTTGAGATTTAAGCTGTGCTAGATGCATAAATTATCTCATCAGTGTCTATTTAATAGTCAAGAGGCTTTCAACATAATAAGGATAGAGTCTAATGGCAAAGGGCATTTGACTAGGTCCCAAAGAATTTTCATGCAGAGCTACATGTCCACTCACCAGCTATGCACATTCATAAGCTGACATTTGGAAATCTCCATCCTTCTGCCACAGGCTGCTGATTAAGCATCCACTGGGCACCAATAGCATCTGTAGCAGGAGGAGAGTACTTCTTCCACGTGCAACTGCCAAGCTCTCTCCCTCTGTCTGATGACCAGAAAACTGAGCAGTGTTCTCTGCTTACAAAGTTTTTCTTGATTTCTTAGCCTTTTATCCTTACATCTATAGAAAAAGATATAAGCAATTACTAAATTCCTTTTTACCATAAAGAGGGATGTTTGTCTTTCTAAATTTGGTTGAATAATACTGATAAGAAATGTCTATCTTGTAATCATTGTTATAGTTCAATTTGTTTAATTAAAGATAATGAACTTTGCTAATTTATATTTAATTTTCCAAATATAAAGAATAATTTAGCAACTTCTTAATTTTAAAAATGTAGGATCAGTATTCTAGTTTATGAAATTGCAATTTATTTTACATGGTTATTGTATGTGCTTTGAAATATTTTATGCTCACTATTATGGTTAATTGTCTGCCAAGCTGAAAACAGTGAATTTTAAAATAGTTTAAAATTTAAACAGTATTTTAAACAATGTAAACATCTTTCTAAAACAATAAATTCCCAAGAAAATTAGTTCAGAAACAAATAACCAACTTGAAATACTGTGGAAACTCAAAATATATTATCATTTAACTAATTAATATGACACAAGAAACAGAAAATTGAATATTAAAGTCACTTTCCATAAAACATATGGAATGATAGAATTAGGGATTATATTTATTTGTACTATAAAAGATGGATCACTAGTGTTATAAATAAACTTTTACTCAAACTATTAAAATTGCAAAGTATTTTTAAAAACTAATTATTAAAACTGTTATTTCTAATATGAATCTGAGATATCTGACCTCTTGTAAAATTTTTGCTTTGACATTATGTTCTCTTTAACAGCTCTTATTATTTAGAGTAGAAAATATGGAATAAACAGAAAGCAAATTGAGAAAATGACCTACATTTAATTCTATATTTACCAACCTGATTCAATTAGATTTATGGTCTAAAGTGTAGTTTTTCAACCTCTGCCAATTGGCTGTTGGCATTCTGATGTAAATCTTGGTTGCAGGGGGGGCCTGTCTTCTGCAAATTCAATGTCTAGCAACATCCCTGGCCTCTCACTAGGTACCTCTAGCACTTGATCTTTTTCTGAGTTTTGATGGCCAAAATGTTTCCAGACATTACCCAGTGTCTCCTGGGGGCAGATTTGCCTCTGGTTGAGAATCACTGATCTATGCCATATGTATCCTAATTCAATAGATGTCCATGTAGGCTGAAAAATAAGTTTGCATTTTATTTTTGTAAATGTCATAGTTGTCATATCCATTTATTTATTAAGGAAAAAACTTTTCACTGAAAGGAGTTACTTTATGTACAATAAAATCTAAATCATAGATATTTTTATTAATTATTTATTATTGTTTAATTTTGTAGATAATTTAAAATCTGGTGATAATATATCTTGTGTGTTTCATATTTTTTAAATTATATCTCTGGTCAACACAAAGAAGAGATATGATAATATAGCTGGTACCAAAGATAAAGAAGAAAACTATAAAATGGATGAAGCTATTGAAGTTAAATGTTTTTTTATGATTATTTTTCAAATTGACTATATAATTTATAGATTTTCATATTTGCCAAAAAGTAGAAAAATTTATGTAACAACTCTCCTTTAAAATGAAAACATAATTTTTAATAAATGTCTTATGAAATGTCTTTAAATATTATAAAGAATGTGATATAATTTCCCACTAATTCAATACTACTTAAAGTAACAAATTGTTAATAATTTACTACCTTTGTCAAATGAAAAACATTTTAAGCTTTTATGAAAGGATGTGAATAAGTCATGAAATGTCACCATGTAACAATAAAGACTGTTAAAAAGTACTAAGTAACATTAATTTTTGATGAATCCTGTTCCATGATTTAAGTAAACCCATCAAGATTAATCAGTATTTTCTGAAATTCATGGAGAAAATTTGCCAATTCAGCATTTTTTCTGGGATTGTGCAGTGCATATTAAAGCAATATAATTTTATAGAATAGAAAATGAAGAGAACCAGAAATATGAATCAGATAGTGTTAACATTTTATATATAAAAAGGAGAAGACAGGTTGCTTTTAAATGGAGAAATCTTGGTAATTGGAAAGAAGTACAAAAGTTGATAAAAATATAAATTTAACTTAAAAATACATTCATGTAAATTACTTTTAAATATCATTTTATAATTTGTTATATATAAATATACACATACACTCATATATATTAATATGCACATATTTTAAAACTATATGTGTATATTTAAAATTAAATATCATCTTACTATCTATCCTAATACTAATGGATACAAATTGGCTTTGGTTTTTCCAACTTTTCTTGGGAAAAATGAAAAAAAAATCTTAATTTATTTCACTTTCTTGTTCTTTTCTATGCTACTTTAAAATATTTTCCCAGCATGTAGGATAGAATCTTTAAGAGTTTGAATATTACTCAAATTTGGCTAATTTTCCCTATATTTGAACATATTTTCACCACCAGTTGAGGTAACTCAATAACATAAATAGAAAAGAATAGTATACCTCATTATTAAGGTATTATATTTGTGGGCTTCTTTTTAAATTTATTTATCTATGTTTTAAATTGTATATACCTGTGTATTACCTAATGCTTTGACATATATGCACATTGTAGAATTTTTAAATCTAGCTGTACTCAATGACAATATATTGTATTCTTAATATGATGTTAAGTAGTCTCACCACAAAAATAATAATCCTATGTGGTAGTACATTTTCCAGTTAGCTAAATTTAAGTATATTTTGATGTTTTTAAGGTAATGTTTTTATGGTCAGCATATACATGAATAAAATTCTAAATATATTGTACTTGCTCATATAATTCCTCTGCCACTTTATATGAATTTGTGCTTACCCCTGCCAATACTGAAGAGAAAATGAGCATTTTTTTTGTCATTTTCTACTATAAATTTTACCCTCTCCACTCCTCCCAGTGAGTGGCATTTCACTCTTCTGAAACCTTGAACTTAGAGTCTTCTAAGGCCAGAAGCTCACATCAAGACAGGAGCTTCTCAACAGAAGACTACTTGTTTTCTTGACTTCATTTTATTTGTGTTGTCCACAAGGTGCTATGGCTTACTACCCCAAATATAAAGTTTGGGATTACAGCAGTAATTTGAACATTCAGAGAAGGGATCTAAATTTTGAAGTCTGGTAGTCTTTTGTAAAAGATACCAGTATTTATTTAGAATTGTTATTATGAAGGAACAAAGATCATGTTGTTATGTCTGGTCAAGTTTAATCTCATTGTAATGAAATATGTGAAGTCTTGGTATATTCATAGTTATGTTTTCATAATCTTTGTTATATAACTTGGATTGTTAATGAAATTTATACAAATTAGGAGTACTTTCAGTTCTCCCAAGCTGTCAGAGAAAGAAGAGCGTCTTCTGATTTTTATGGCCATTAGAAAGAGATCCTCATGTTTACCACTCATTTTGAAATGGGGGAAAGAAGAGGATCTTATGCGAGTGTTTAAAATGACCCTCTTAGGCAAAGGTGGTTACTTTGAACCAAAAAATTTTAATAAAATATATTGATTTTCTAAAATGAAATTTAAAACCTTTTGAAATATATACCATCAATTTTCAGATTGTTTTCATTTTCTGATTCAATAAAAGTTTTTAATTCTCACACATTACAAGTATTAGAAGAATTAGTTTGGTCCTTGGTAATTTAAATGCAAATTTAACTCCAGAGGTTCATTTCTGTTATTAGAAATTTAGTTTTCTATATTCTACCTTAGTTAATCTTATTTTGACTTAAAAATAACTTGTGTTTTATGAAGAGGGAGAGAGGCACAAGGAATTTTTAAGCTTTTTGACATGAGCCATAACTACAAATGTAGAAAGAAGCGCATACAGTTTAATGTTATTTTAATGGATTTTAAATTAAAATTTCAATTTTATGGAAAATAAGACTGCTATTGCAACTAAATTTTAAAAGTATCCTCATACTTTATTCAATGAGTTTTTTTTCTTAATTATACAGAAAATAATCTTGGGCTTTACCATCTGGTTATTGAAGCTTCTTTGCTTTATTACAGTACATGGAGTTTGGGAGGAATGGTCACCATGGAGTTTATGCTCATTTACATGTGGTCGAGGCCAAAGAACAAGAACAAGATCATGCACACCTCCCCAGTATGGAGGGAGGCCCTGTGAAGGACCAGAAACACATCATAAGCCTTGTAATATCGCCCTCTGTCCAGGTGAGCATATTTGCATTTGGTGAACTTTGCATTTATATGCTTTATATACAGTTCCTAGTGTACATAGGATATAAAAGAATAGAACTCTTTTAGTCACATTGGAAAATGTGTTCCCTGGTTATTGTTTCTTGCCCCAAATTGGTTACCTTCCCATACTCAACCATTTATAACAATATATATTTTCTTGAGTGAGTATGAATCAAGATTCACCTTTATTGGATTTCTATAAATGTGTATATTAATGTTTTCCAATGAGTTTTATCTACAATTGATTTCCCCTTCTAAGAAAATTTCAAGAATTCCTAAGATCTTGAAATTGATTGTTACTCTCATATGATAACTAGAAAGATTTTATTTAGTGGTGGTTCTCCCTCTGTCATCCCTTCATGCTCATTCAATTAAGGAAGGGAATTGCCACTGACTGTGTGTGAAAATGACAGATACTTGGTAGGATGTTGGACTTTTCAGATCTACTGCTGGCTGCATAAAATGATTAATCATAAATGATATATAATATTTATGTGGTTATGGAAGACTGTATATTCTGTTCTTGGAACATATTTATGTTGTGTTAAATTTTCTGTTTCAAATCTATTCTATCTTTATTAATTTCACCAATTATGACACAGAGAAGTTTTCATAACACTATTATTTAGATTATTCACACATTCAAACATAAATATGTCCAAAATGAATAGAACTGATCTCTATCTTCAAGAGGCTCACAATTTGGGGGCGGGGAGGAATGCATACACAAAAATGACATATTCTCCCAGAAAAAGATAGATATGAATGATGTTTGGCAAAAGCTATCAAGAATGACAAATGACTATAAAAATTCATTCATTAACTCTTTGGGAGATTTTCTGTTTGGTCACATCTTCTGCGTATGCAAACAACATACCCAGAATCCCAGTTATGTTGGGTCCATCTCACATCAGTCCCATTATCCATCTCACATTCAGTCCCATTTACACTCTAAACTCCCCCAAATCAATATCTTATGGTATGAGACAGTGCTTCAAATTTCTGAAATTTTAACTATCTAAAACATTTGAAGATTTGAAAAACTATATAAACACTCAAATAACAAGCTAAATTCTCCCCATTACTTCAGAGAAGAACTACTAAATTCTTATACTTAACGGCATACAGTTAGGTATAAAGGAATTTTATTGAACAGGACATTATAAATACGAGTTATGAATATAATCCATATAAGCCAATAGCCTTGTAATTATGGTATTGGGAAATGAAAGTTATGATTACTTGTTTGTAAATTACTCACAGAATATCAGTTCATTGGATAGGTTTTATTCTTTCTATATATAAATGCGTAGATGGGCACACACACGCATACACATTCATATCCTATCTTTTCTCTAAGGGTTTGGGAAAGTTTATTCAAAGTTTTGAATTTGTATAATGTATAGTGCTGTTCAGTGACATTAATGGAGAATCAAATATAGTTCACTCTTATTTGTTTATGGTGTATGAAAAAATAAATTTTGGTAAATAAAAAGTAATAGATAACTAAAGAACTTGTTAATACTTTGATTTTTATTACTATTTTTTATCTCAGTTGGTCCAGGAGTATACAAAGATATAGCATCATTAATCAGTTAAAATATTATAATCCGATTTTCTCATAATCTACTTTCCATGAAGAACACTTTCAGGAATAAAACACTTGGACATTAGGGTATAAGGAGGCTATATTGTGAGAATTCAAATGTGAAGACTCATTTTCCTACATTGATATAGTTGTGGCTCTATCATTCAAGTAGTAACCATTTGTGTTTTTGAGCTGGCTGGTGTTTAATGGTGTTATACTATCCTTGGGATCGCTCTAAGACAGCTAAAACCAAATTACTTAATTTCATGTAGTTCATTTCAGGACGTTATGCTTTTATGTTATTTGTAAATCTGGCCCATCCAGTATTCTTTCATAAATGAGCATTATAGGTCCATCTCTGTGTACATCTCTGTGTACTTAAATTCATCATGAGTTGTTTCTTTCTCCTGTTATGTTGATTCTTAAATTTAGTTATACAATAAAAGATGTAAAACTTTTATCATGTTATATTCTTAATTTATTTCTGATATGAAAGGAAACTCTAATAATTGAGATTTTAAAAAATACTTTCATATTCTGCCAAAATATTTGTGCATTATTATTTATAAATATGTAAGATGTATTTTGTGCAAACATGAGCAATTCCCCTTAGAACTAATTGTCTTATAGCTAAACTCACTGATTATACCTTCAGGGATTATAAAACCATCATTAATCATCAACTAGGTATAAGACTACTGAGAATATAATTCCTTATCTCAAAAATTTACAATCTCTTATGTAGATTCAGTCATAAGAATATGAAAAGCTGAATGCAGTTTTGAAATTATATGTAAGTACTTCAGCCTGGGTGAAAAGTGATTATTTGAAGATTCAGTGGTTTGGGTAACATTTCTTCTAGCCATGCTACCTATTTCTTAGATGTCCTCTTATGGGATTAAGCTATGACAGGAGTTGTTTCAGTAGTGAAGAAGTAGGATATGTTCCACACTAGCTGTTTTTTGATTGGACCTAGTATGAAGTGCAGACAAGAAGAAGATGGCAAAAACCACAAATTGCATCAGTACTCATCACTAAATCTTTTAAGATTTGAAAATGTGAACTGTAGTAAGGGCAGTGCCAGTTTACTGTGGGATTGTGCTACAACGGCATTCCAGAATCTTGCTTTAAGAAACAGGCATAACCCCTACAATGAAGTAAACACCATATAGGGATGAGTGTATTGTTCACATTCAATAGTGAATTTTTTTTATTTGTGCATAATTTGCTATTTATGTATGAATAGATAATGTCCTATCAGATACTTTTCTTAGTCAATATCCAACCTTCTCCCGCTTCTGTTAGAGTGAAAACCATCTGCTTGGGATGGATATAAAGAGAGACAAAAGAAAGGAAAGAAAGACATGGCATTTCCTAATTTTTTGTAATTAGTAAATTGTAATTACATTCCTAATTTGATAATTAGCAATTAATAATTGCTAATTGAAACTAATAGTTTCAATGTATATACCATGTCTGAGAACAGGGGTTCATGTCGATGGGGAAGGACATCAGCAGCACAGAGTATGGGGTAACAACAGGAATTCACTATTATTCATTCACTTTCTCATAAATACAATGTGATCTCCATTTCCTACTTTTGTCATCTATACTACTAAGTAACATGAATATTACTGAAGTGTGTGTGTGTGTGTGTGTCTGTGTGTGTTTAATAGTCTTTGGGGTCTGTTTCTCTTATCTCACCAAACTTAAAGTTCAGTAAAATCTATTTTTTTTAATTTTCTCTGAATTTTCATTGTAGTTACTAATTAAATATTGAGTTTAGAATGGTTTAAATTGGTATATTTGAGTAAAAGGAGCCCCTCTCCTATTTCCTACTTATTTTTCCATTGAACTTTGTACCTGGTAATATCTAATAAATTACTAGTGAATAGATTTTTTTAACATTCAAATATCTGAATTTCTAGTACTCATCCCAATTTTTAAAGGATATCTTCTACATCTATTTAGTAATATATTAATGTGGTATTATAGAAGGATCTTGGATTTTCACCAAAGGACACATTTAAATTTAGATTTTTAACTCATAATATAATTGTGACACTCCTCTGATCCATAGTTTCTTCATCTTTAAAATGTGGATGTTAGCAATATCTACTTCACAGGACTATTAGGAGAACTATGTGAAGTGCTTCATAAACTGAAAACACTTAAATTATTATTACTTGTATTATATCAGTACCCTTGAGCCAATGTCCACCAGGATCATAAGCTAAGTTTGTTATCTTCAGCCATGAGAAAACACTAACAAGGAGAACTGTGAGGCATCTCACAGAGGGTTAAGAAAAGAAAAGTTAAGAAAAGACTTTGGTTTACACAGTTAGGTGCTTTCAGGGAGACTCAGGAACATTGTTCTGGGTTGGCTGTGGTTATGAAGGAAGAACAAGTCTACAAGTCTATGATGGGCTATATTGATAAACTGTCTAAAAAAAGGAAGACTATAATTGGTAAAGAAGTAGCATCCACTCATTTTAGCTCTGGTGCCTTGTAGATTGTACTGTGTCCTTGGTTTTGTCTCTGAAGTGAATGTGTCTGATATTGATGTTCTCATAGATGTCTTGGGTCCAGGGAAATACATGAGTCCTACTGTAAGTACCAGACATGCTATGAAGATCAGAGATGTCAGCTATGTCAAACCAATCCCTAGTGTCCCTTCATAGTGACTATTCTCCTACCATGCTCTACTTTGGATGTCTCTTACTTTCCCTGATGTTTAACTGGAGAAGAGCATCAGTCATAATGGAATGTTTGAGTTTTTCTAGTTTGCTCACCATTAAAATTATATAGATATATATCCTGAAAATAATACTTAAATAAACTTTTCCAAAACTAAACACATAAGAAAACTCAAAAGCTTAAGTTCTCAGTTCAAAACCTCAAGTTTCCTTTATAGTAAATTGCTATGTAAGTAAAATTTTCCTTGTGAGTAGTTGAACATTAGAAAACCCCATTATTCCAGTTGGTTCCTCATTAATGTTTCAGTTTTTTTCATTTCTCAACATGATACCTATTCATGTAGTAGAGTGCAAATAAAACAGAGAAAATGAGTAAAAAAATGAGTGACAGATAAAATCGAAAATGAATGATGAAAGAAATAAATTAGCAGATAAGTAATTTTATTTATATATTGAAATATGTATAAATAAGTCTAATTATCTGATTTAGTGTGAAATAAAGTGATCTGGAATTTAGAACACATGAATTAAGTCTTTGTGCTAATACTAAATTTAAGCAACTAATTTATCTAAACATTCCTCATCTTTCCTATTTATAAAATGGAGCCAGTATTCATTATCTTTTCACGTCATTGGGATTGATTGAGATATGATTATAATTACCTGGATGTATCTTGAAAACTATATAAAAATATAAAGTAGAGGATATTTGTCAATATTTATATAAGGATATTACTTTAATATTAAGAAATTTTGCATCTATTGAGATGATCATATGATTTTTATCTTTAAGTCTATTGATGTGATGAATTACATTTACTGATTTCCATATGTTGAAACAACCTTTTATCCCTGGATGAACCCTACTTGATCATGGTGCACTATCTTTTTGATATGTTTTTGTATTCGATTTGCCAGAATTTTATTGAGAATTTTTGCATCTATGTTCATTAGAGATATTGGTCTGAAGTTTTATTTCTTTCACATGTCTTTGTCTGGTTTTGGAATCAGGGTGATATTGGCCTCATAGAATGTATTTTCATGAAATAGTTTGAGAAGTATTGGTGTTAGTTATTATTTAAAGGTCTTGTGGAACTCAGCTGTATAATCATCCAGTTCTGGGCTTTTCTTGGTTGGTAGGCTTCTGATGGTGTCCTCTATTTCCTTGCTTGAAATTGATCTGTTTAAATTTTGTATATCATCCTGATTTAATTTGGGCATATCATATGCCTCTAGAAATTTGTTGATACCTTTGATATTTTCTATTTTATTGGGCTACAAATTTTCAAAACAATTTCTAATTATCTTCTATATTTCTGTAGTGTCCATCATAATATTTCCTTTTTCATCATGGATGTTAGTAATTTGAGTTTTCTTTCTCCTTCTCTTCATTAGCATAGCTAATGGTTTATCAATTTTATTTAATTTTTAAAAGAACCAACTTTTTGTTTTGTCAATTTTGTGAATCATTTCTTATGTTTTAATTTCATTCGTTTCAGCTCTGATTTTAATTATTTCCTGTCTTCTACTGCTTTTTAGGCTGATTTTCTCTTCTTTTCTAGGGCTCTGAGAAGTAATGTTAGGTCATCTATTTGTTGACTTTTTCTTCCTCTAAGGAATGAACTCCATGCAATGAACTTTCCTCTTAGAATTGCCTTCATAGTGTCCATAGATTTCAGTATGTTCTATCAGTGTTCTCATTTACCTCTAAGAATTTTTTTTAATCTCCTCCTTGATATTTTTTGCAACCCATTGTTCATTCAGTAGCATATTATTTAGTTTCCAGGTGTTGGAGTATCTTTTATTTTTTATTTTATCATTGATTTCTAATTTCATTCCTTTGTGGTCAGATAGAATGTAGGGTAGTATCTCTGCTTTTTTTTTTTTTTTGTATTTACTAAGATTTGCTTTGTGGCATAATATATGCATTCCTTCATGTTCAAAACACTAGAAAAACTAGGGATATCAGGAACATACCACAACATTGTAAAGGCTATCTATGCTAAGTCCTAGGCCAACATCATTCTAAATAGAGAAAAATTGGAAACATTCCCTCTAAAAACTGGAACAAGACAGGGATGCCCTCTGTCACCACTTCTATTTAACATAGTTCTTAAAACTCTAGCCAGAACAATCAGACAGACTAAAGAAAGTAAAGGGATATAGATAGGAAAAGAAGAACTCAAATATCACTATTTGCAGATGATGTGATTCTATACCTAGAAGACCCAAAACATTTCACCAGAAATCTCCTAAAACTTATAAATGAATTCAGCAAAGTAGCTGGATATAAAAATCAACACCCATAAGTCAAAGGCATTTCTGTACATCAATGACAAACCTCTGAAAGAGAAACTTGGTAAACCACCCCACCACTCCATTTACAATAGCCAAAAAAAAAAAAAAAAATCTTGGGAATACACATAACAAAAGAGGTGGAAGACCTCTATAATTAAAAATATAGCATACTAAAGAAAGAAATTAAAGAAGACTTTAGATGATGGAAAGCTCTACCTTATTCTTGGATAGGCAGAATTAATATTGTCAAAATGATCATGCTACTAAAAGCACTATACAGATTCAATGCAATCCCAATCAAAACCCTAATGACATTCCTCATAGAAATAGAAAAATCAATCATAAAATTCATCTGGAAAAATAAGAGATCCAGAAAAGCCAAAGCAATACTTAGCAAGAAGAGTGAAGCTGGTGGTATTACTATTCCAGACCTTAAACTATACTACAGAGCGATAGTAACAAAAATGACATGGTATTGGCACAAAAATCAACCTATAGACCAATGGTACAGAGAATAATTCACATTATTGCAGTTATTTTATATTAGACAAGGTGCCAAAAGCATACATTGAGAGAAGATAGCCTCTTCAACAAACGGGGCTGGGAAAACTGGAAATCCACAAGTAACAAAAATGAAATGATCCTTCTATCTCTCACCATGCATAAAACTCAACTCACAGTGGATCAAGGACCTAGAAATTCAACCAGAGACCTTGCACCTAATGGAAGAAAAAGTAGGCCCAAGTCTCTATCATGTCAGATTAGGCCCCAACTTCCTTAATAAGACTCCTGTAATGCAAGAATCAAAACCAAGAATCAATAAATTGGATGTATTCAAACTAGAAATACAATAGAAATTGTTTTCTTTTCAGCAAAAGAAACAATCACTGAGGTGAATAGAGAGCCTACAGAATGGGAGTAAATTTTTACCACAGGTACAGCAGATAGGACACTGATCTCTAGAATACATAAAGAACTCATAAACCTTAACACCAAAAATACCAAATAACTCAGTCAATAATTGGGCCAGGGAACTGAAGAGACTTCTCAAAAGAGGATGTTCAATCAATCAACAAACATATGAAAAGATGTTCAACATCTTTAGCAATTAGAGAAATGTAAATCAAAACTACTCTAAGATTTTATCTCACTCCAGTCAGAATGGCAGCTATCAAGAATACAAACAACAATAAATGTTGGTGAGGATGTGGGGGAAAAGGCACACTCATATATTGCTGGTGCATATGCAAATTGGTGCAGCCAATCTGGAAAGCAGTATGGAGAATCCTTGGAAAACTTGGAATGGATCCAGCCATTCCGCTCCTTGGTTTATACCCAAAGGACTTAAAAACAGAACACTACAGGGACACAGCCATATCAACATTTATAGCAGCACAATTTACAATAACTAAATTGTGGAACCAACCCAGATGCCCTTCAGTAGATGAATGGATAAAGAAACTATGGTATATATACACAATTGGAAATTACTCAGTATTAAAAGAGAATAAAATCATAACATTTTCAAGTAAATGGATAGAGTTGGAGAATATAATGCTAAGTGAAGTAAGCCAATCCCAAGAAACCAAAGACCAAATGTTTCCTTTGGTATGAGGGTGCTGACTCATAATGGTGATGGGGGGTCGCATGAAAGAAATAGAGGAACTTTAGATAGGGTAAAGGGGAGGGAGAGGGAGGGAGGGGGCAAAGTGGTAGGAATGATGGTGGAATGGGTTAGACATCATTACCCTAAGTGCATGCATGAAAACACGAATGTTGTGAAAATACTTGTGTACAATCAGTGACTTGAAAATTTATGCACTGTATGTGTAATATGAAATGAATTGCATTCTGACATCACATGTAACAAACTAGAATAAATAAATAATTTAATTAAAAAAGAAATTTTGGAAAAAATAGGTCAGATAAACTCAACATATTATATCATTTTAGAGTTCTACAGCCATGATCATACACTCAAAGAGATCTCTCTGGTTTATACTAGGGAGCAGTACTTACCTATGGGCTTGTGTTTTCTTTGGGCTGAACAGTGTCATACTGGCTGTCCTATATATTTGAGAAGTTTCCAGGCTCCCCACTAGAGGGAATGTGTTGGGTTGTAGTTTCCAAGTATATTTGCATACTCCTATAAACCCTGAGAGAGGAAGAATCACCCAAGGGTAAGTCCTCGGGAGCATCCTTTGATCCAAATATCTCTATTATCTAAAGCAAGAGATTTCAGTATCTTGCTGACCTAAAAATTCTATCCTCAGCCTTTATAAGAGGATGACCTTCCAGTTGTACCTCGGCAGGGAGCCCTTCTGGTGAAGACTGTCAGTGGGAAGATGCTAAACATTTGCCTGACCTTCGTTCAAAGGTCCACAGTTGTCTGTAGTGAGGATGTTATAAATTCCAATTCAAATACTGCCTCATTAACCTGTTCTTTAATTAATTTGGATCTTATCCTCTTAACTTTCTTGTTTGCTGTATGTCAATTATATTTGTTTTCTTTCATTTTAGATTTTTATCATTACTCTAGTAATCTTTTAATTCTTAGCTGATAAGATTTTTAAAAATCATTTGTAACCTTAGCTTAGTTCATTTTGCTACTCATTCTTTTAATTGTTTTTGTTTGCCCTTCCTTGCCAGTGGTCCCACCCCACCTACAAGCCTTTTGAACCTTACCCTGGTCACTTGCTTACATATTCATGTTTGTTTTCTAGGAATGATATTTGCATTTTGATATTTTCTCCTTTATAATTTATTTTAAAATAGCAAGGAAAAAAACAGATTTTTTTATTCAGCATATGTTCAGAGCAAAAAGCCTTGTGGTCTGATGGATTTTCCAGATCCCAGGGTAACTCCTAACTCAGTGCAGGTTTGAACTCTCCAAATTTGTTTTATCTAAATCAGAATGCTTCAAAGCCAGGAGCCAGGATTCTTCTCCTCGCATCTCTTCCATATATTTGCCTTAATCAGTCAGCAGTATTTAACTTTGAAAAATTGCTGAAATGATAGTTTTATTATCCAAAATATGCATGATTCGATGGATAGACACACAACCTATTTATTTTGTGGTTTTTATTATCTGAGATATTCTATTTTCTCACCAGTTATTGATCAAGATGTGAAAATAGACTGAAAAAAGCAACATGTTTTTTTAATTGCCATAGAATTTAGTTTGGGCCTTGTCCACAGAAATAGTTTTTTCTTCCAGGTGAACACAATTGCAGCTCCATATGAATATGACAGGAGCAAGTCCAAACAACAATGTAAACATCAAAAGCCTAACAATTTGTGTTTGCAGTTTTAACTCTTCCAGGTCCAGAAAATCTGGTGCATTGTCATATTGCTAAAATGAAACACTGTCTCATGTGACATTGGTGCATAAGGAAACACATTATATAATTGCATGACAGTCTGATCTCTCAGCATTCTCCCTGCTTCAAAACATAGCCTTATTTTTCTCTGTTCTTAGTCACCTTTGCAGATCGGCTTATAAAGCAATAGGCATTTGGAGCTTTTAAACTGAAAAAGAAAAAAATAGAAATCCAACTTCAAGTGCTTGTGATGGAAATGAAGAGAAATCAAACAGGCTATGAAAATGTTGATTATGACCTGGTTGAATATTATGGAAGAAATTATGTTCTCAAATGCAGTGTTTACCAAATGGTGTTCCATAGGGAGTGGGAGAGATGAGGGGTTACATTTCAAATAAATTTGGAAGCGCTGTTAGTTTTGAAATATGTAGCACATTGTTGCTATCTATACTCTCCCTACTGTGCAATGGCACACAAGCACTCCTTACTCCTGACTGATCCTAGAAGGGGTTGATCAACCTTTTCCCATTCCTCCTTCCCTTCTCCTCTTCCCAGTCTCCACTAACCACCCTTCTACTCTCACCTTCTACAGGATTAGCTTTTTTAGATTCCACAAATAAGATCGTGTGATACTTGTCTTCCTGTGCCTGGTTTATTTTACTTAGTATATTGATCTCTATTTTCATTCATGTTGTCACAAATAACAAGATTTTGTTCTTTTGGGGGTAGAATGGTATTTCATTGTGTATATGTGCCACATATTCTTTATCCATTTATCAATTGATGGATACCTCAGTTGTTTCCATTCCTTGACTATTATGCATAGGGCTCTAATAAACATAGGGATACTAATTTTTCCTTAACATACTGATTTTCTTTTCCTTGGACATGTACCCAGCAGTGAGATTGCTGGATCATATGGTAGTTCAATTTTAAAATTTTTGAGGAATATCCATACTGTTTTCCATGGTAGCTGTACTAATTTACATTCCCACCAAAAATGATCAAGTAGTCTCATTTCTCCACACCCTTGCCAGCATTTAGTGTTTTTATTTTTGTTTTGTTTTTGCAGTGTTGACCATTGAACCCAGAGCCGTGTACATGGTAGACAAATGCTTTACTACTGAGTTACTCTACCAGTCCATCTCAAATCATTTTAATAATGGACATTCATACTAAGTTGAAGTGATTTTTCATTGTGGTTTTGATTTGTGTTTTCAAGATGATCAATGATGTTGAACAATTTTTTTTTGTGTGTATGGACCATTTTGGCTATTTGTATGTTTTCTCTAAAGAAATGTCTACTTAGGACTATTGTCAATTTTAAAATAAGTTTTTTTGTTGTTGTTGTTATTGTTTGGCTATTGAGTTTTTGGAGTTTCTTATAGAAGCTGGATATTAACCTTTTGTATAGTTCTCAATTATTTTCTTCTGTTCTGTAAGTTGTCTCTTCACCCTGATGATAATCTCCTTTGTTGTGCCAAAAGTTTTTAGTTTAATATAATCCCATTTGTCACCTTTTGCTTTTGTTTCCCGTGCTATTGGCATCTTATTTTTAATACCCTGTCCATTTTGTTGTGCTAAAGTGTTTTCCCTGTTTTCTTCCAGTAGTTTCATCATTTCAGGTTTTGCATTTAATTTGTCGTACAAGTTGATTTTTGTGACTGGTGAGAGATAAGGGGTCTACTTTCATCCTTCTCCCTGTGGATATCCAATTTTTGCCTCTGTTCTTTACTCTGTGCATGTGGTGTTTTGTGCTTATTGATTTGCATCTCCCAGATCAATCTCACTTGAGCCCATTAAGTAATCTTTTTAATGGGCTGTTGTTTCTATGTTCATCATTTTTGTTGTTTCCTTGTCTTGTTTTGGTTTCAGGTTTTTCTAGCTTCATAAAATGTGTTTAGAAGAATTCCTTCCTCTTCAATTCTTTGGAGAGAATTGGTAGTTATTCTCTGTTTAGTATAACTCAGCAATGCAGTCCAGTATTATTTGAAGGGTGTTTTTTTGTTATTGTTGTGTTCAGGTTGTCCATTCCTTTGTGACTCAACCTTGATAAGGTATATGCATGCAGGAATTTGTCCATTTCTTCTGGGTATCAAATTTGTTGGTGTATAGTTGTAATTTCTAATGATCCTTTGTATTTTTGTGCTGTTATAATGTTTATTATAATGTCTACATTTTCTTCTCTGATTTTATTACTTTGAATCTTCTTTCTAATTTTCTTTGTTTAGCCAACTGTTTATATATTCCATTTATCTTTTCAAAGAACTGGCTGTTTCATACCTCTTTTGTAATTTTTTCTGTTTCTGCTCAGATATGTATTATTTCTTTTCTTTTACTAATTTTGTATTGTGTTTGTTCTTGTTTTTCTAGTTCCTTGATACATAATAACAGGTGGTTTACTTGAGTTTGGTTTTCTTTTTTTTCTTTCTTTTTATTTTTTTGATGTAAGTATCAATTGCTATAAACTTCCCTCTTAATAATTTTTTTAACTGTTATAGCTTTTGGTATGCTTTCTCCATTTTCATTTGTTTCAAGAAATTTTTAAATTTTCTTCTTGATTTATTCCTTGATTCACTGGCTCAAGAGGAAGATGTTTAATTTCCATATATTTGTGTAATTTTCACAAGATTTCTTGTTATTGATTTCTAGCTTCATTACATTGTGGTTAGAAAAAAATACTCAATATGATTTCAATTTTTAAAGATTTGAAACCTGTTTTGTGACCTATCTATGTATGATCTGTCCCTGAGAATGTTCCACATGTTGATAAGAAAACTGTGTATTAAGCAGCTGTTGGAGACAATGTTCTGTAGATATTATTTATCCTTCTGATCTAGGGTACAATTTAGCTCTCATGTTTCTTTATTGATATTCACCTGTATTATCTATCCATTGCACAAAGTGGGATATTAAAGCCCTATCATTACATTGGAGTTTATCTCTTCTTTTAGGTCTATAATATTTGTTTCAGTTATTTGAGTTATCTGATATTGGGTGCATTAATATTTAGAATTATTTTCCCTTGCTCAGTTGACCACTTTATCATTATATAATGACCTTTCTTGATTCTTTTTGCTGCTTTTGACTTAAACTCTCCTTATAGTTTATAAATATGCCTATTGCTGCCAGGTGTGGTGGTCCATGCCTGTAATCCCAGTGGCTGGGGAGGATGAAGAAGGAGGATAGCAAATTCAAAACAAGCCTCAGAACTTCAGCAAGGCCATAAACAACTTAGTGAAATCCCATCTCAAAATAAAAATACATGAATAAATAAAAAGGACTATGGATGTGGCTCAGTGGTTAAGCACTCCTGAGTTCAATTTCTGCTACCAAATGTGTGTGTGTGTGTATCTTTTGGATCCCATTTGCATGGAATATCTTATTGCATCTTTCAATTTCAGTCTATGAAAATGTTTAAAGACAAAGTGAATTACTTCAAATAGTGCATAACTATGTCTTTAAAATACAACATTTTTTAACAGTAGAGGCACAGTTTTAAACAATATAATATAATAATCCCTGTATTATATCTAAAATGGCATTCCAAACAAAATATCATAAATATAGAATTTGGTTTCCAGGGCTTTATAACCCCTCAAACCACTGGTCTAATCCAGCACAATAAAAGGATCCACCCTTTATGTATTTGATTAAGTAGCATTCTCAACCTGACTCCACTCTTCTATACCTTATCACCAAATATATGGCTCCAAATCCATTAACTCTCACAGATTGATCCATTTCTTTCTACACCCAATGTTGCTATCACAATTCAAGCCACCGTTAGCCCTATCTGGACTATAATGTAGTTTCTTAGTGTCTCCAAACATTCTTGCCCCTATACAATTCATTCTTGATATGACAAAAATTAAGTTTGAAAATGTAAATTTATGACTTTCCTACTAAAATCCTATCATAGCTATACTTCTTCCTTGGTCACATTGCCAGAGAACCCTGAAGATCTGGCTTCTGCACACCATCTGAGCTCATCTCCTGCCTCTTTCTCCTTGTCATGATCTCCACAGGACTCAACCTTCTTTATTTTCTGGAGCACACACAATTTTGGGGACCTTACACCTTTGTACTTGGACAGAGCTTTCCACAAGACTTTGATTCAGACCCAGCTGTGGTACTGTCTCCTCAGAGAGGACTGGCAGAGCATTTTCCTATCACAGTACCCTCCTCACATTCTCTTCCTAACACCTCTAGCTGAGGCTTTTATGTGTTGATTTATTTATTTACATGATTATCATTAGTCTCTCACATATCTACCCAGAGTATATGTTTGTGAGGGCAGAGCTTAGTGGGTCTTTGTCACCACAGTCCTCCCAGGTCCAAGAAGACACAGCCTAAACTGTCAGTAAATCTTTATTTACTAGTGCTTATGAGATTTCAGTAGGAGGTGGGGAGTGTTTAACACTGACATATCAGAGAACTCTTTCTGTGACAAAATACCAAGTTGTGAATCAGTTTTCAATAAGATTACAGTTTTAGAACAATAGTTTGAGGTTTGTTTTTGTTTTCTTTCAAATTTGTAATAAGTTTGCAATTACCCTGGAAGGCCTCTCTTACAAATATGGAGGGGTCAACTGAAAACATAGGACTGACACTGTATATGGGGGTAGGAGAAGGGAGGGGCATTGACTGTCTCTATTAGCTACGTGCCAAACCTGTCTCTATTAGCTACGTGCTGCTCCCTCACCACTTTGGCTTCCCAGTTAAACATGAGATATAAAATAAAAAGCTCTTCATTCATGTCCTAGAATATCTACATGAGGGGCAATTAAAAAAAAAGAACTATAGATATGGAACATGGTAAATGGTTTTTATTCTCAAATATTTCAATATTTATCTCTGAAAGATAATGCATATTTCCTCTTTGGAAATTTGTAGATGTTCAAAACAGAACTTAATATCTACCTCCCAAAAACCTTACTACCCTCCATTTTTTTTTCTACTTAATAAAATGACCTTACTATATCCATCATCCAGGGGCTGAGGTCCTTAAAAGAAACATCCTAATTAATGAATTTTTAGAAAACTCCTAGGATATGACATGGGCAAGAACCTTAACAATAAAACCTGTCTAATGGTACTAAAAGGAATTTAATAATGTATATATAATCTCTCTCTCTTTTCTGACATCTCAATTTTCCATTTTTCCATTGACACATTAAAGGAACACATATTGGACTTTTGCATTACATTTCATATTGGGTTTTCTCCTCTTGTTTTTTTTTTCTATGTCCAAAAAGATACTTTGTCAATTCAGTTCACTCATAATAGTACAGCTAATGTTCAATAAAGGACCTTCCAGTTCTCAGTGTAAAATAAAACAGCAAAAGAGTCCACTTGATACATCTTTGATGTCATTGTTATTTCTTTCCTGTAACTGACTTCATGAACAAAACCATTCACAACTTGGATGCATTTTTTAAAAATTTTATGATAGTGTTTAACTACAAATGTCTCTTGAGTTTCTATATTAACTCAATTTTGAACTTAAGCCAAAATATAGAATATTTACACTGTCAGAAAGGACTGAGCAACTAATATTGTAAATACATGAACATAAAGTCTTTAAATTGCTTTTTTAATTTTTACTTTTTTACTAATGATGAGGCAAAGTCACCCTTCAGAAGAAGCCTGATGAGGACAACATTTCAAAAACAGATGTTCTCACTCTTTCTAATCTCTTTTTAGTAAGGTCTTTTCTCATTCCTCAAGGAATTATAATTCCCTACCAACTTCTCTCCAATGTCTGCATTTGATTTGCTCGTTCCTGACTCCACATCTTCATAGCTAGAAAGACATATCCTCCTTTCTTTGCTTGTGTGTAACTATTCATATTAAAACATACTTAAAAGTCACTTCAAATCTGGATATTTAAGGACAGCACACATTTCTTTCTTATAGTAACTTAGATTAGGCTGGCATCACCAAATTCATCTCTGTTCATTTTGCCTCCTCTAAAATGTGCATACTTGTGCATTCTTTTGCCAAACAGATTGTAAGGAACAAGATATAAGTCTTATTTTTATAAACCCTTCTCAGATTGCTTAGAATAGCGAGGGTTCATAATGCAAGCTCAATAAGTGTTATCTTTGAAAAGCCAAATTCTGAAATGAAAAATGCACTCACTCATCTTTAAAGCCAAAATAGAAGGTAAGTAGATAATTTATAATGTCGTATTGATTCACTAAAATTTTCTCTTTTGTCCTGCAATGTACTACATAGCCAATAAGATTATATCAGATACTTTTAATAAAGTGAGATGCTAAACTTAAATGAATGGGATGATCAAATTGGAGTTTTGTAATTTTTAATCTCACAAAGGATTTATTAAGTATAGCAACATGTAAAGCTTGGAATTAGGTTGAAAGTACTTACTCATATTCTGCCAGACTTTCTCATTTGCTTGGATATTCACAACAACATTGGCTTCTCTCAAAACTTTGGATTTATGGTGAATTCTCTTTCACTTACAATCAAATTGACTAAGAACCCTGGAATGATAGGGGGAAAAGTAGTCACATGTGAGTGCATTATAACATGTATGCTAATTAAGTTATTTTAACCTGGTAAATATTTTTTGTTGTTGACTACTTTTTCTCTTTTATTTTGTGGCATTTGCCTTTGTCAGTGCTGTCTCCTTTCTCTAAATTATTCAAATCTCACTATTCTAAGCCTAATATAATTACTCCCTAAACAGATGTGAAAGCCTAAATCCTTCATGTGCCTGTTAAGATGTTTTTGCCTTTGACCTTTTATTTGTTTATGTATATGCATAGTGTATTAAATTACAAAATTTTTGAGGTTGGGATTTATTTGCTTTTCTTCCTCTTTCCCACATTAACACCTATCACAGTGTCTGATAAGACTAGTCAAGTTTAACAGTCCATATTAGATCCTAAGGATCAGATACAGATATCTGGAAGTGACTTGGATGGTTTCTTTGCTTTTGCTTCCAAGGCCAGTCCTTCAGGTATTCCTCTAACCTCTCCTCCCTAGCAGCTTTCTGATTTCCTCCAAACATTCCTTCATTACTGCCTCAGACCCTCCCTTATTTCTCGGGTAGCTTTTTCTCCATGCTGCACTAGATCAATGCCATCCTTCAATGGCTTCTTATTAATCTGATTATAACAACCCAAACTCATAACACAGCTGACAAGAGCCCTGCAGAATTTGGCCTCTGCTCTTTTACCATTGTCCTCTGCCACCTCTCTTTATCTGGCTCTCTAGATTCTGTTCACTATGGCCTCATTCCAGTTCCTGCAAGTGCCCATATTTCTGCTGCCTCAGACGTTTGTGTATCCTTTTGTAGAGAAACCATGTCCGAAGTATTTTCTCACTGTTCTTCAGGGCTTGCCTGAAACCTCAGTTTGTCAAGGAAAACTTCCTAGTCCTTCTCTCATAGTGCTCTAAAATCAAGCTTTGCAACAAACTATTATCAGTGATTTATTTAGTAGGCAATTAATGGTTTATTTTTAAGAGATTCCTCTCTAAAATATGAGCTCTATATGCATTGGTTAGTATTTATTTATTTTTCACCTTTGATACTCTAAGTTCGGGCTCAAGACCTTGTATTTTTGAGTGATCAATAGTTTTGAAGAAATAAGTGAATCAAAAGAGATACTAGTGCCGGTAAATGGTTGGAGCTGGAGAATATTATGTTAAGCAAAATAAGCCAATCTCAAAAAACCCAAGGCCAAATCTTTTCTCTGATATGAAGATGCTAATTCACAATAAGGGGAGGGTAGGTGGAAAGAACAGAGTTACTTTAGGTACAGGGGCGTAAAGGGAGAGGAGGGGATATGGAGATAAGAAGGACAGTAGAATGAATCAGATATTATTACCTTATGTGCATATATGACTGCATGACCAATGTGATTCTACAACATGTAAAATCAGAAAAATGAAAAATTATACTCCATTTATGTATGATATATCAAAGTGCATACATGTATTCTAGTGTCATGTATAATTAATCAGAGAAATTTTTTTAAATTTTTTAAAAAGAGATACTGGGGATACATAAAAGAAAATATAAGTGAAAAAGTAATGATAGTTTTGGGGGTAATAGTAAAATCTTATGTTAGTGTGACCTTCCATTGCATTCCCTGAAAATTCACTGGTGGGAATTCATTGTTCAGGTTAGTTTTACTGTGGCTTTCTGTATAGACTTCCCAATAGGGAGATCTCCTCACAATGTCTCTCTTTCTGCTTTGATAGTTGATGGACAGTGGCAGGAGTGGAGTTCATGGAGCCAGTGCTCAGTGACATGCTCAAATGGGACCCAGCAGAGAAGCCGGCAGTGCACTGCAGCTGCTCATGGGGGCTCCGAATGCAGAGGGCCATGGGCAGAAAGCAGAGAGTGCTATAACCCTGAGTGTACAGGTAAGTAAGTCCTGCATCTAATGAATGCCTGCTATTCATAGAACCATGCTGGGGCTATAGCTTGGTGTTAGAATATTTGCCTAGCATGGGTGAGGCCCCAAGTGTAATCCACATCACCATGAAAAATAAAACAAATAAATGAATAAAATAAAACCTGACAGAGCCATGCCAGACAATCATGGAATAATAAGATATTTTTATATTCCTAATAAATGAAGCCAGTATATCAGAGTTTATTCTACTAAATACCATGTTAGTAAAGTGACAAATTCAGGAGATTGAATACCAAGTAAGTTAACAAAGTTTAGCACTGAACTGACACTTTTGTAAGTGTGTCTAACTCGTTAGACACAAAAAGTCAGACACACTAATATAACCATTTGCTAATTACAATGAACTGTATTTGGCCAGTAAGTCAAATATTTGACTAGTTTATTCATGGTGGAGATTAATAAAAATTCAAGGGATTGGAATGTTCTGAGATATACAGATTCCTAAATCAGTGTGTGGTAGAGCACTGTCATTGACCATTACATATTTCTTTTAGCCAACGGTCAGTGGAATCAGTGGGGCCATTGGAGTGGATGTTCTAAATCATGTGATGGAGGTTGGGAAAGAAGAATAAGGACTTGTCAGGGTGCAGCAATCACAGGACAGCAATGTGAAGGAACAGGCGAAGAAGTGAGACGATGCAGTGAACAGCGATGCCCTGGTAAGAATGAGCAGAAATGATCCCAATGGAAACAGTTTGCAACCTGAAATTTACAAAAGATTAAAAATAATGCCATTAGTCAAGGACAGTACTTCCTCAGTTTAAAGACTGCTAATGATAACCTGGCAATTTACATTTTCTCTGTTATATGGGAAATCCCTCCAGAGGTGTCATAGAATAATTTTATTGGTTTTAAGTGATTTGTTGCAAAATGACATTGAAAAATACAGTAATAAAAATGTACCCATATGGAAGACCATGATTTAAATTAGCTTATATCTTTCTACCATTTTATGTAATGTTCCTTTACTGAGAACACAAAGCAAGTTGCCTTATATTATATATACCAGAAATAAGAAGATATGTTAAATAGTTCAGTGAGAAGCTAAAGAGATGATGTTGAAATTCAGACATTTTATGTGCTATTGCTGATTAACCTCATTTTGATGGATGCTATTGAACATCTCTGTTCCTACCCCTTTCTCCAATTTCCACTGTACAAAGAAATTCCTATGAGAAAAATATTCTAAAATGAAAGCATAAAGTCTAAATTACCAGTGAAAGAGTTGAAGTGCTACTACATTAGAATATTTTTCCATATAAGCACAGAAAAGGATGAAGGTCAGAACTTTTCCAGATTATAAAGCATATGTTTTTAAAGATTACATAAAGAAAGATTTCTGCCAGGCATAGTGGTGCATGTCTATAATCCCAGTGGCTCAGGAGTCTAAGGCAGGAGGATTGCAAGTTCAAAGCAGCCTCAGCAGTTTAAGGAGACCCTGTCTCAAAATTAAAGATAAAAAGTGCTGGGGTTGTGGCTCAGTGGTTGAGTGCTTCTGGGTTAAATCCTCAGTGCCACCTTGCCAAAAAAAAAAAAAGAGAGAGAGAGAGAGATTTCTTCCAAATCACATGTTCATTCAATAAAATATTATTGGCATATTGAAAAGTCAGTAAATATAATTTATAGGATGATGCCATCAGCAAAATTATGATAAGCACACTTAAAATGTGATATGATGAAATTTTAAAATTTGACAGTGCTTCACAGTGAGGTATACAGGAAAAGGCTGAACTTAGAGAATCTGAATCTCTTATTCTATTGGTAGCCAGTCCCTGTGGGGAAGCTATCTGTCTTTCCTGCTATACAGATGCTGAAAATATAGTGAGTACAACTAGTTGCAGATCTCTTCAGTTCAGAAACCTATGAATTTCTGTCTCTATCGAACATGACTGCATCTGTTTATAAAAACCACAGTACTCTCAGAGATATCTAGGGGTCAAAACTTTCTTTTCTTCATAATTAGACTTCTAAACATTTCTCACAGTTCAACACCAAGAATACTAACAGGAACTAAACTTTAAGAGCAGCAATTTGTCAGTAGGTTTTCTTTGGGATTAAGATCAGTGTTGTTGTTGTTGTTGTTGTTTTAATTCTAAAGCCTTATGAATTCAGAATGATAAGAAGTAAACAGCATGCAGCATTTTGATGTGAAGGATACCTACACAGTTTAGCACTGTGAAATGACTCCTATGCTGCCTGGAAATAAAGAAGCATTAAACAAAAACTTTAAGTTCACCTAGGGACAAATTTCATTAGACAATAAAGCATGATTAAACAATACTCTTGTAGTATTTGAAGTAATCTTAACCAGTCTTAGCATACTACAGTTCTTAACAGGTCTTTTAAAACTGTCTTTCATCTGTATGTATCTAGGTAAGATGGTTCTGGTGCAATCGAATTTACCAAGATTGCCACCTGCTGTTTGGAAAACATTTTACAAATCTGTTTACAAGAAAAATACTGTACTGTATTACCTCAGTTTATTTGTTGGCTTTTGTGATTTAAGGCAAGTTGAAAAATAATCACATAAAATTTAAAATACCTTTTATATTGCATCATACATTTTGGAGTATTATTAACATTTTCATTTTACTCTTTTGGATAATATATGAAAGGAACAACAAATTATTTACAAGTATGTAGTTACACAATTAAAATAAATTCTTGAATCAGGTAAATAATTAACAAATTACTGCTTCACAGGGACAAATATATATTTATATATACACATACATGAACACATATGCACACACATGCAGGTATATACATTAGGCCTTTGAATACATCCTGATCTGATACTTTTATATAAACACAAATTACATTGTCTCTCAAAAGCTTTATATGACTTCTAACTTCAAAAATGCATTTCACTATAGAGAATATAAAATGTTTTATCAGAATAGTTTGTTTATATTTATCTAACTTTTTCATGTGCAGTAATATTATTTTAGTAAGACAACAGTTTTTCTAAGTTTTCCACAGTAGACTTGATCTATAAATGAGATCCTAATCCTCCTTGATTTCTTCTATGGTCACTGTATCATTTTTGTAAGTAAGACCTTAATATTCTCAATTCCAATCAATTTATAGGTGCACAATTGCACATAAACAATATTAACGGAGAAAACTTTCAAATTACCAAAACATTTACTAAGGCATTTTTCCTCTTTTCATCAATAACAAAGCCTCAACAAATGTTCCTTTTAGAACAATAAGTTTTTTCTACTATTATCATTGTGAATATTTCTTCAGATACCTGGGCAGAACTGCTATTTATTTTTATGCTTCACTTAATCTGAAAGCAAAACAAATTAATCAAGTGTGCAAGGAGACCCTCTGTAGTCAGGAAGGAGATATAATACCCTTACATCTTTGTCTAGATAAGCAGTGAAAATAATAATTAATCATCTGGACTTAATTAGAAGCTGCTGTAATGTCTACTAAAGGTAGACAATAAAAATATTTGCGCATCAGTGTTAGGATTTTTCTTTAAGGGTAAATGGATAACCTAAAGATTTTTACAAACATCATAACCAAGAATAAGATTTTTCTATTGTCATCATAAGAAATTTTAGGGATGAAAATTTTATTTTTATAAACACTAGTAGTTGGGAAATAGAATAATTACAGGGAAGATAATTAAGGGTTTCAATTTTTAAATTGGTCAAATTTGCCAATAATCTTTTTTACCTCACTGTTATTGTACACCTTCAGACTCTGAGGAGTAAAATGGTAGGATGGTAGTAGTTTTCTCTGGTTTTGTTGTGATATTTTTCATTTCATTTTTCCAATAATTTCCTGGATACTATTATTTAGCAAGCAAATATTATAGCTGGTTTAGCCTCTGTTAACTTTTTGGTTTCTTGGTGACATTCTTACTCACTTTCTCAGGGCAATAGCTCACTATTTCTACAACTCGATTTCCAGGTTCCATTACTCTTTTAGTCATTAATTACTGAGTAGAAATCTACCATTTACAGGAAGATATTACACTTAAATATATAAATAAAACCTCCTTCTTGGAATGACAGTTGCTTTGTCTGAAAACGTTAAGCGAAACTTGCAGGCTCAGTGTGCTCAGAAAAACTTGTGAAGCAAATTAGCCCATATCATAAGTGTACATAGAAATAGTATCTTGGGTCACAGATGCAGCAATTTGGGGGATATTTCTGAATATTCATACCAAAGGAGGACAGTAATGTTGGTAGTACAAAACCTTTCTAGAACATTGGTATTCATTTATATTAGAATTTGGCAACCTGCAATATAATGTATGTAAGCTCCCCCAACACACCCAATCCCCCACCCAATGCTCATTCTGGGATTGACCATTCTTTATCTCTGTAAAGTTGCTTTGCAACAATACAGTTTCTCCTCCAAATACCAAAAGAAACTTCATTTAATTTCTGAATAATTTTCTTTGAACTTCAGTAGGAGGAATCACAAAACTTGCTCACTTTATGCCCCCTTGTTTTTCTTTTATTGCCCACTCTCATTTTCCAAAGCTACGCTTTTTGAACCTTAGAATACTTAAACATCACCCTGAAAGGTTGTTGAAATGCAGACTCCTAAGATGGACGTCCACAGACTCTGATTCAGCAGGTCTGGGTGAATTTGAGAATTTGCATTTTTAATAAAATGTCAAATATTATTGAGGATGCTGGTCTGCTTATCATCCTTTGGGGTGCAATGATCTGTTATAGTAAAAAAAATAGTAGTAATAATAATAATAATAATAATAATAATAATAATAATAATGTGAAAACTAACAGAGGAATGAAATACAATCCTCCATCTCACCTCTCTTGGTTAGAGATTGCAAAGTTCTATTTTATTCATGCTTCTACTTTATTCATTCTTACTCAACAAGATTGCAGAGTTCTATTTTATTCATGCTTCTTCAGAAATGATGAGGGATTTTTTAATGTAATATGTTGATAATGAAAATACAAACAATCCATTTTAAGTTTTTTCAGCTAACTCATTTCAACCAAAATAAGATCTCTTCACAGCAGTCATAAAAAGAAAAGTAGGACAGTTAATTAGTTGTGTGGGCAAAGATGGTTTAGTCCTTATCCAACTCTCAGTTCTCCAGTCCTCATTTTTCCTGTTCCATGAAGAAGCAGGAAAAACAACTTAAGTATTATTTGAACAGGTTTGATAAAAACTGTGCAATGCCAGGACACAGATCTTCTTATCCCCAGCACCTCTCTTCCTGAGCAGGAGTATATTTTTGCTGCCTCTTATTCCCCAAGGCTATTAGCTACTGTATACACATATAAGTGAGTGTGAGCAAGGTGTCAGGGAAGAAGACAGCATCTTAGCTCACATTGACTTATTTTCTCCCCAGGTCCCACTTAGTGGGGTGGTAGATGAATTACTTCCAGTACAATTATTTTGTCTTTGGTAGAGATAAGTTTAATATGTTTGGTAAATTAGACCCTTCAAAACGCCGGTGTAGTACTCCATTTTTTAAGGCTAAATGTAATCACTATTAGAAATCCAGATATGTGAGTATAAAATTTGCATTTTCTTATTGAAAGAGAAAAAATGCTACTCTATGTTAAAATTTCATACAAGTTGACATCTGCTTTGCCTTTTCTTTTTAAACTACTATTAGTTCATCACAAACAGTGCTTTTAAAAGCTCCTATTCCATTGGAATTTCTGATTTTTTTTGATGTCAGGTGGTATCTGTATATTTTACAGGGAATTATGCTATTATAGGTTGAGTTCTTCATAAGGTTAAAGCAAGTATTTTCACTGAATATTTTTGGACATAACAAATAATGTCACACTTTAAAGTTCACATCAATCATCCAAAACTGAACACTAGGTTCAGTGTTTAACAGTAGGTGGCACTAGAAATTGAATTCTTTCTTCTTAAATGTTCTATTTGTTTTTACCATGTCACTTCTAAAAAGCATGTAAATTAATTAGAACTTGAAGATAACCCTATGTGAGAAAGACCACCTGTTGTTTAATAAATATTTAAAATAGTGTCCGATCCTCCCACAAAAGCATGGGTTTTATTATATAGTCCACTCAACAGTTCTGGAAAAAAAAAAAATCAACTGAATTTTATAGGCAGAATTAAGGAAAAATCAATGAGGTCTAAAAGAATCAATATCTATATCAAATAGTAATTTATGTCCCTTTTCAAACCTGTTTCTATGGAGACTTTTATTATCATAATTTGTCTTACAGATTGCTCATCAGATGAGACTTTGACAGAAGCCCATAGCTTCTGTCATGGTAGAAACTTAAAAGGCAATTTCTTGTAATCTTATATTACCCTACTTTGTCTAATATAGAAATATTTGGCAACATGCTGAGCATTCTCAAGTCAAACAGTAGAGAAATACTTATATTTTTTTGTTTCTTTCTTCTATCTCCAGTTACTTTGTAATAAAAATAAACACAAATTTTAGGCACGATTTAATCATTATTTTTAAAATAAGGGAATTAAAGTTAATCTTTAAAATTACTAAAATTGATTAATACAACTCCCTTTTGGGGTCAATGCTTACTAACATTACTTTTAATAATAAACTGAAATTTATTTAAACTATTTTTTTGCGATTATAATTTGTAATATGATACTTCTTTCCTTAGAAATGAATGAAGGAAATGGTGAAGGTAGGAAAAATGTCAAACTTCTATAACAAGTTATTCAGTTTCCCCATATGTTAGCTCCACTAACCCTTTTAGGTCAGAGCTCCCTGAGGCAGTCTCACCCCGTAACCAGCCGTGCTGGGATTGGCCCTAGTTGTGTCCAAATAATGATCCTAAAGACCTCAGTGCAGCTGGCCTGACAGGAGGCTGTGGCCAGGTGGCTCAAGTCTCAAGTAGCCTTGTCATTCATGCCAGTGTGCCTCCAAGTCATCCCTTTCTACATGTGCTAAGATTAGAGAAGGCTAAAAAGGACTCTTATCCTCAGCTTTTCCTAAAATAATATAAAAAGGCAAGTAAAATTTTCCAGCAAAGTCTAGAATGCACTTCAATGTTAAAAAGCCTAATAAAAACTTGGTAAAGAATTATTTAGTTATTCTTCAAAATTGAAGTTAGCCATTGTTTAGTTAAATTAGTTAACAGCTTGAAACTAGAGTGATCATATCTACTCAGCTGAAATGTAGGATTAAATGATAAAATACAGAATTTGCTTGGGAGTGTGTACATAAAACATGATCCAGACCAGCACTCACGTAGGCAATCTGTAACACACAGTTTGCTGATAAAATTAAAGTTTGTCATTTCTGTCTTCGAGACTTAAAAACATTTTTTTTGTGAAATATATGAATAACTTATTTATCATAGATTAACAACAACAAAAGTACCCCTATGCTTAGGGACAATGTCTACTCTGAAAATGGGTCTTGTTTGTGTCTGCAAGCCATCACCTCCCAGCTGTAACTTTAGGGTACATAGTTCTCTCTACCTTGGTTTCCTCATGTTTAAAATATATTCTATTCACCGAGGGAGGTTACTATGAGAATTTGATAAATTAAAATATGAAATTCACTTAGAAGAATAATTCCTAGTGAAACATACAGATTGCTGATACAATTGTATGCTTGAGATAGCTAAAACCTTTTCTTTTGTGAGGCACAGTGTTATGAAACACTTCATAAATACTCTTTTTTTCTCTCAGGCCTTGGCAGCAGCATGAATTCTTCACCTGAGTAGGTTCCACCTTTGAATTTAGAGCTGTAAACCATGTGAGCACAGAGACTGGATCTATCTCATTTACCTCTGCATCCCCAAACCTGAGAATTCACAAAACATAATAATTCATGATTTGCCAGCAAGTAAAAATTGAAATGTGGGGTCACGAGTAGTGCATGTTTTCCTTTTATTTTTTTTCTGCATGCCAACTCTATACTTTTGAATCAATTTCTGTTTAATGCTGAAATTCTAGCATATGAGGTGAAAACTAATTTTCCACATCAAATTGATTTAAACCCAGTATAATTTCTGCTATTTTTAAGAGACAGAAAATCAGTTTGAATAGACAGATTAACAGCTAATCACTAGGTAATTGCTACCTTATTTTAAGGGAGCATGCTAACTATAAACTTGTGACTTCAAGTACAGTTGTATCTTACAAATGAGTTTTTGTATCTTTGTGCTAGTGATAGCAAACAGTGGGATGTTTCAGCTGATGCACAAGAGTTGATCTTCCATTTTTCTAAGGCATAAAAATACAGGAGTCCTTCATATTGCTGCATGATAATATGTTTTTATTTTGAGCACAGAGAGGCTTAAGCTAGTTATCTATTTTCTAATTTACAAAATACACATAAGTAGCATTAAACATACACAAAAAAATTAACACAAATCTCTATCTCTAACATGTTTTTCTCTTGAGCTTTGGTTCCATATAGCAACTGAGTTTTGGATAGTATTTAAATGTGCTCAAATATTACAAATGCAAAACTATTTTCAGCATCTCTTTCCCAAGCCATCTCTGCTTCATATACTGTAGCTCAAGATGAAGCACACTGGATGTCCCTCCTGGAGTCCTCTTATTTCTCCATTTTCCTTCCCTCTTGCACCCATCAGCCATGAAGTTGAGTACAGTCTACTTCCTAAACAGATTTGGAATCCATCTACTTCCTACTGCCATTTCCTGTGATTCTTTCCCCCCTCCCTTTGTACATTATTTAGATTGTCCCAGGTCTCTTAGTCTGAGGTCTCATGTTCCTTCAATCCACTCTCCAAACTGCAATCGTAACTTGTAAAAACATAATTTCCTTTGACCTTAAAGTACATTCAAAATTCTTGGCTACCCATCATTTATAAGCCCTCCCTCTCCTGCAACTACCCACCTTATACTCATCCCCAACTTTGTACTCTGTCCATTCTGAAATAGCCCAATTTATTGAATGTTCCTATTCTCTTTGCCCCTGGGTCTTCCCATAAATGGTTCACATGGAAGACTTTCCCATTCCTCCTTGCAGAAGTCCTATTTATCTTTTTTCTCTCAACTTGGACAACCTTTCTAGAAATCTGTTGCTCACATACTCCTCCCTACAGTACTTCTAGAGTCACCAGACCACAGTGAACATCCTGTTGAACTTTAATTTCTCATATCATTTTCTTCCTGATCATTTCTTGGTAGTTGAGAGACCCTGACAATTCTTATTCATCCTTTATATGGAAAGTGTTCTAAAGGAGGACTAGGATATAATGGAAACTAAATATTTGTAGAATGAACAAATTCTGTAAGTGGCACTGAAGAACCCAGGAAGATCCCCACTGCTCGAGATGTATGAACATAAGATAGAAGAAAATAAATTCTTGGGGCTGGGGATGTGGCTCAAGCCGTAGCGCGCTCGCCTGGCATGTGTGCAGCCCGGGTTCGATCCTCAGCACCACATACCAACAAAGATGATGTGTCCGCCGAGAACTAAAAAATAAATATTAAAATTCTCTCCTCTCTCTCTCTCTCTCTCTCTCTCTCTCTCTCTCTCTCTCTCTTTTTAAAAAAATTAAAAATAAAAATAAATAAATAAATAAATTCTTATTTTAGTGTCTAGGCTCTTTTGCTTCTGGTATGCGTATAAACAGACTTGTTTTCTTTTCTAATTTTTTTAAGATATAATCTTCAAAGAATGCCAAAATCACCTTTGATCAAATATTTAAAGCAGCTGTGGGATTTGACATCAGTACTGAAAAGTTGTAAATCCTGGACCAATTTGCAACTTTTAAATCGATGATTCCCCTTTTTTATCATTTGTGTACTGGGTTTCTGTCTTCAAGAAGCACAGTGCAGCTGAGGCTTTGTGAATTTATAGTAGAGCAAAATATAAAGTTTGTCTGCCTCCCTAGACTTAGAAAATTATTGGTTTGGTTGGTTTTGTTTGATTATAGGTAGATCAAACAGATAGTCAATAAGTTAGTAATTGAGTAGTGTGAATGGACCCAAGAGAACTAGTGCTTATGCAGCTTCTTTCATACCTAGAGTTGGCATACTGTAGGTCACATCAGAGGGTCCTAAAAAGGGGCACATTGGCTCTTACTATTAAATTAGATATAACCCTCCAAGGTCAAATTTTCCAATATCTGATACCCTAGAAATCTCTTTAACTTTTAGTGTGATTATAACAGCTAATCTCTGTCTCTTTCTACTTTTAATTGGGATGATTTGTGCCTGGCCATTTTCCATAGACACACACACACACACACACACACACACACCCTCAGTATTGTGCAGAATCATCTTATTTCTCTGTGATCTTTAGAATCAGCATAATTGAAAAACAGATTGTCTAGCCAGAGGAGACCAACAAATGAATAACCTATAAAAAAATGTAGATATAACAAGGTGACAGACACATGCTTCAGAGAACAACAGAGCTAAGGAAGGGACAGGAGTGTGGAAGGGTGGGTCAGCAAATCACTGAAAATGTGAGAATTTGAGTTAAGATAAAAGGTGGTGAATATATGAGTCATGGAGATATTTAAGGACAAGGAGGAGGGATATGCTGGGTGGAAAGAACAGGTGGACACATTCTGAGGCACCAGCTCAACCAGAGTATTGGAGAAGGAGCCAGCCAGGAGGCCAGTGTGGCTGAGGAGGTAGTGAGAAGGCAGAGGGAAGGAACACAGCCAAAGGTAACCAGATTTCAGGACCTTGTAACAGGCCAGTTTAAGCATTAAACATATTTCCTTACATGAAAAAAACGACATTTTATCTTTCCCCAAGTAGTATGCCCTTTAAAAAATCAAGCAGTGACCCATATTTCCCAGCAGATTGTTATTACTACTGCAACCTTGATTTTGAACCTCATCAGTTTGAGCTGCAGGCCCAGTAAACATTCACCCTGTTGGCCCACCACTGCCATCTAGTGGCTAACATCTACAATGACCAGATATTCTGACCACAGTGGACAGGGAGGAGAGGCACAGAGAGGGAATGAATGCCTTTTGCCAGAACATAAAGTGTGAAAGCTTTCTGACTCCACTCCAGGGAAATGAAGAAGTTCAGTGTACAGATTATTTTTTCATTGGTTTATATCAAGACTAAATCAGGAAATACTAGAAGCTGTAGCAACAGGTTTTATGAAATGTATTTCAGATTTCATCAGTAGAACTGAAGAAAATTTGAGTTTGAAAGCATTGAACACTAGAAAGACAGTGCAAGTTTTGTGAAAGTAAAAAATTATAAATCAAAAGATGATGAGAAGGATAACAAAGAGAGATGCATAGAGGGAACAAACAGTAATCAAGTGTAACTGTAATAATAGATAAAAACTGTCATGTCAGTAAAAACAGACTAGTCATTTTATATAGAATTTGATTATTTTATAAACTATTCATGATGTATTTTGTGAACTTTAATACTTATTCTAATGTTCCATTTAAAAATATTCCATTAGAGTTTTTGAATGAATTTACAGAAATAGTTATCATCTATTATAGCAACGTCCAAAGTAGTAACCATTTAAATTTAATTTACATTAATAATTAAAGTTAAATGAAATTTTAAATTCTGTCCTCAGCCCCACTGAGCGCATTTTAGCAACTGAACCATATTTGGCTAGTGGCTACTAGGTTTAACAGTGAAAATAGATTTCCATCATTTTGCAAAATCCATCATGTAGGCTGTGTGTTAAAGATAAATTGGAATTATACTTTCAAAAATGGGAGGAGAAAGCATTTTAAGCAGAACACACAGCATTTGCACAGATAAAGAAGAATGAATTAGTGTGAAATATTTAGGAAATAACCAATCATTCTTTGTGACAGATGTACATGTGAGTGAGCAGGAGGCATCCAAGGTTCAGGTGTACTAGGAGGGTCTTTGATTACAAAAGGCACAATTAACTTTGCTCTGTGAGGACTAGGGACCCATGGCAATAAGGGGCAAAGTTAATCTTCATTTTAGAGATGACTGTTACAAGGCATAAAAATTGGTTTAAGAGGAAAGGTACTGGGGAATAGCATCACTTGACACCCATTCCATTAGCTCAGGAAGCAGGCACCATCCTAGACCTCTCTGTTGCCTTCATTCCCCATATCATTTAGCCAACAGGCCAAACTTATCTTGTATCCACCTATTTTTTCCATCTTTAGTCTAGCCATCCTTCCTAAAGGGATAACTGTGGTCTTGCATTAACCTCCTCAATGGTCTAACTGTGGTCTAGCCTATCTAGTCTGCCTAAACAAGGCAAACCAATCTTCTTAAAATTAAAAATTGATCTGAGCCTGTCTCTGCAGAGCATGACATCGCATTTCTCCTCATTCTTTTCCTTCCAGTCACTTTAGCCTGAATGCCTCAAGCCCTACCCTGCTGCAAGGCACTTTCATATAATGTTCCCTATGCCGAGAGCACTGACTGCATCTCATACTGCCAGTCTCAAGTGTCACTTCTTCCAGGAAGACTCTCAGATTTTAGATGGAAACAGCACCCTATAGTTAATGTTTGAAGTATTTATAATAATTGTATTGAATTACAATTATATTGCATAGTTACAAAAAGTAATTGTGTGTGCGTGTGTGTGTGTGTGTGTGTGTGTGTTTTACCTCTGTTTTCTCCCTTTGCCTGAGAGAACCACAGGCAGAGACTATTTTTCTAATGTATCCCTGGTTCTTTCTATAGCAGGGCCCAGCACAGGTTAGTAAATGCATGAATTTACCAATGAACTTGTTCCCTAATTCACACAGGATAGGATGGATGCCTGGGTGAATGGTGGAAGTAGAATTGTGGAAGATTGAGAGGAGAAGGATGAGTAGAAGATGCATCTGATGTTTTTAGTTTCAGGGACATGTTTGGCATATTACTGGCAGAGTTAGGAAATACAGGGAGCGAAAATAAGCAGCAGTGTGGGGGGAAATGGTGAGAATTGAAGTGTGGACAGATTGCCTTTGAGTTTTCTGTGGAATATTCAACTAAAAATGCCATTTACCAGTTGTCTCTGCCAATCTAAAACCCAAGAAAGACATTCAAACCAAAGAAACACATAGTTGTCTCCAATTCATAGCTGGAGTTAAAAGAATGACGACAGTATAACACAAGTAAAAGTTTGAGTTAAAAGTCAACGGACTTCATTCTTACTGCTGCTCTGACATTTTGCAAACTTTTCCTCTTTTCCCAGCTTTCCTCCCCTTCAGTGACATTAATATAAGCACCATCTATTTCCATGGCAGTGACTTCCCTCACCACTGCCACACCTCTGGGTTTTGCCTTTTCTTCCTGATACTGTCACCTGTCCTCTTAGGAGACACCTCCAGTTGGGAGGAGACTGGTGGGGCAGCAGAGTCCAGAATAGGAGCATATGCTCTCCATGCTGTGGGGGACAGATGGAGCAGGCAGTGAAGTGTCCCCCAGCCTGCTTGTGGGAGCGTCTGGTTATGGATGCTTGGCTGGTGATGGCTGCTATATCCCTTAATTTATTTTTCTCCTGTTTCCTGAGATAACTGTGGAAGAGAATCCTTTATGGAGGCTTCCTTTACTCTTATTTGAGATAAATTATATTATGTGTGTGTGATATATTTTGCTGCTTTTTAGTTTTGATTTGTGATGACTCTACTTCTACCCATCACCACTATCCCAGTCCAGCCTTAATGAAAATTTTTCTTGGATCCCAAGAAGGGTCCTTTAACAGTGTCAGAATAGCAGCCTTGGATGCATGGAAGAGACCAGGAAGGCATGGTTAACTCCCAAAGGGAGTGAGAACCAGGCACCCTCACCAAGCCACTCCTCCCTACTCAGTGCCCGCCAACTGCACTGATATTCTTGTCTGGATTTAATATGTAATAAAAATAATGTTTCAAATTTGAAAAGGAAAAATGTCAATTCTCCTTCTGTGCTTCTGTTTTTTTTCACATGGGTAAATAAGAATAATAGTCATCTCGAGATCATAGGTAGTTGGGGAAGAATGAGTCTGGGTATGAAAGACTGTAAAAGACTCAATGAATGTTAAGAGGATTAATATTATTAATGATGGAAATTATCCAAGTAAAGCATTTAACTTAAGGTAAAGTGGAAGTATGAATCATTCTGCAAAGGATACAAGGACTAAGAAAGGAAAATGTACACAAGAAAATGACCTGAGTATTTGGTGGAGGCCTAAGAGAGAATGATTTTCTAAGGACCTGAGGAAAGTATTTTCGAGAAAGAAAAAGTCAAAGGTGCTCCAGGGAAGGTTCAGTGAGTAAAGATTGAGGTAAGTGTGGTAGGCCTGATGGGCATCACTAGTGAGGAGAAGACAGCTTATGAAACAAACTGGGGCTGACATAGGTTGCCTACTAACCTATCTGCCAAGCAAAGCTTCCATGTGTTGGAGTCAAGTCACCAGTGTGTTTTCATCAGAACTCAGAGTAAATCAGGGGAAGGATACTTTCTTGAACAATTCAAAGTAACAAGGAAAACACTTGGAAAGTCAGAAGGAAGGCTATTGAGGAATTGGAATTCTGGGGTTCAGCCCTGCTGATAACCTCCACCAGCTCCCTCACCTTGGGTGAGTCTCATTTTGGCTTTGGCATTCTCATCTATGAAGGAAATGAAATAGGTGACCTTTGATGATACTTTCAACTTTAATATGCTCACTTGTTTAAATCATTCGGCCTGTCTTAGGTCATTACAAAAAACTGCAATTTCAATACTTAATGCATCCAGTTGCATTTTTTCACCTACTAATAGTTATAAGTTAAATTACAGAATTCACAAATTCTGAAGTACAATTGGATCAGTAGAATTTTTATTGTCATGGATTAAATAAGACACTATTTCCAAAGGAAGACATTTCTCCCAGGAAGTCACAGGCATATATTTATTTAGGGACTTTAGTAGTAATAGTGGTAGTGATTATTATAGTAGTTGTGGTACTGGGAATTGAACCCAGGGCATTGCACATTCTGGGCAAGCACTCTGCCACTAAGCTATGTCCCCGGCCCTACTTATTGTTTCTTAGGTCCTCATTTATCAAGGTATTTATATAAATATTATAAATCATCATTTCATGATTTGGGTTTTTTTCCATTATAATATATTTGTTATAGATCTGTTCTTAAAATTCCTTTTAACTTTCTTATTCTATAATTATTTAAAATTTCAAACATAATTAAAAAATAAAATTGATTTATTCTTATAAAAGCACAACTGGTATTTTTTGTTCTTGGATGAAGAAATAAAAACGTATTTTTGAACTTTATGTTAATTGATTCTTAACACTTATTAATAATTCTAATATGGCTTTTGGTATATTGTAAATCACTTTATTGTATAACATCCTAAAATATTATAAAAAATTGGAAAGATTTTTTTTTTCATTCTTGAATGTGTTCAATTTGGAGATAAACCCAAGTGACTTTTTCATAAAAGCCTACACAGTAAGAAATTTCAAAGGAAGCATGAAGATTTCGTAGATAGTGAAATAAAACCTGGTGATTTTTTGTTTATGTCTCTAACATTTCAGAAAACAATCTACTTTAAAGAACATGAAAGAGGTGCACAGTGAGAGAGATGCATTTGAGGACTGTTTATTGCCAATATTTAAAAAAATAAACACTGCTGACATTCAAGGCCCTCTGTTTTAAATTGCAGCACCTTATGAAATATGCCCAGAGGATTATCTGATGTCGATGGTGTGGAAAAGGACTCCAGCAGGCGATTTGGCATTCAATCAATGCCCACTGAATGCCACAGGTACAGTAAGATGACCCGCCCCAATCCAAATGAAGATTGCTATCCAACAACAGCATGCTGTGCTTGCTTATGAAGTCATGCTTTTGTCCTGTATCCATAAATAAGTCTGTCCAATAAGCAATTAATGAAACAATTTTAGTAAAGTGCTTCCTGAAAGGAGCCAAAAAAGAGGCCCCCAAAATATTGCTGGTGCAATGGTTTCTCAGTGTGACTCACAGGCATTAAAAAAAATAACCCAAATAACAATTTCACATGCCTGTTTTTTAAAGCAAAAAATAGCGTAAGCCCAATTTTCAGCCAGTCTCCCAATTATGCGATGCCTTCAAGCATCCTGTTATAAAGCTTCTCTCTGTTCTTTGTGACACACAGGCACCACTAGCAGACGCTGCTCTCTCAGTCTTCATGGAGTGGCCTTCTGGGAACAACCGAGCTTTGCAAGATGCATATCAAATGAGTACAGACACTTGCAGCATTCAGTAGGTGCAAAGCCAGCTTTAGTACTTGCTCTGTTTATTTTTTGCTAATGATCATTGTGTGAGAATTTAACCTTCTGCTGTACAATCGAATCAGTGAAGTCTCTGAAAAAAATGCCTAATGGAAAAAGGGATGTGATAGAAAGCTAATTTTTTTTGTAAGTTAGGACTAAATTGTTTTATTCCTCAGGCTTGGGTTTGTATGGATCCTGCTATTTAAATGAAAGAATTCCTTGTCTAACGGGAAAAGGCCTAAGCAAAGTCTGCTTTCCAGTTTTATGTGTAAGAATTAAACTATATATAATGAGTAATTCAAGTCTGTGTTAAATTCTATATAAGATCTATTTCAAAGCATCATACAATTTTAAAATTCTTTAACTTCTCAGTAATTGGGAAATAACAAAGCTGTGTCACTGAGATGTCAAATTTCTTACTGCAGTTTGAAATTAAGATGTAAAAACAAAATGACAATGTTGTTGCACCAGAGGAATTTAATTACTAGACAAAAATGTGGGGCTCAAGTTTCCAAAGTAGTGCCTGTTACCCACACATCTTTAGACTATACAGAATGTGATACATGGATATTTTGAGAACAATTAAATTTTGCTTGGTATTTCATAAGGGCAAGTCATTCTCATTTTGGACACTATTGCCATTTCATCCTGACAGTTAGGAAGACCTCTATCCATTGGAGTGGTACACATTGTGGGATACAGAATAAAATACCATTATAAGCCAAATGGAAAGTTGAACTTTGGTAGGGATGATGTTTCTTTTAAGAGCCTTTATGTTTTGCTGTGCTTGTGTGCATGTGTGTGTGTGTGTGTGTGTGTGTGTGTGTGTGTATGTGTTTTAATGTTCTGATTGTCAACACATATTTTTAAAAAAAAAACCCTGAAGGATATCTTGCTTGTGGCTGGAGAAGAAGCTTATACAAAAACCACCCTTATCAATTGATGGTATCAGCATTTATCTATTTATCAGAAAAATAAAACAAATTTTTAAAAATCTAGAAATTATATGCCTAGTAATATATTTATGTATGAAAACAAAAATTGAGTTGATAACTACGTAGATCCTTATATCTATCATTATAGATACATATATGTATATTAGAAAGTTATTATTTGGCTACCTAAAACCTTATTTCCACTATATGTTTACATATACTTATAAAAAACATATAATACAAATATATTTATGTATTTCCTATATTGCCAAAAACTCATCAACTTAATTACTGATATGGCATACAAAGGTATTGAACAGTATTTAAATTTCATATTTTTAAAAATTTATTTGTGTTGTGTGTATATATAGATAGATAGATTAATAAAGCCTCATTTAATAATAGCTATCAATAACTCATGTTATTCTGTATCAGAATTATATATGAGCAAAATATTTTTATGAGTTTAATTTTAATGAATTTTATTTTCCTCGCATTTTAGACATTAGAGTTTGTTTATTTTAGTCTAATTATATCTATATTCAGTTTTTTCTTAGTCATGATGGTAGATGGAACAATTTCAAGAATTAAGTAAATATAAGCCAATTCTTAGAAATTTGCAAGAATGAGAAAAAATCACATTTTTGCAGAAAAGTTTTATTTTCTGAATCCAATGTTCTGTACCGAAATAAGGAAATGAATTTGCATTCTGTGAATGCAGATCATGATAATGAAGAGCCTTCAGTCTGTGAAGTAGAAGAAATAAGATTTCAAGTTACATATCTTATAAAAACAATTCAGTTGATAAATAACAGCCAATGTGCATATGGCCTTATTGGCATAGGTATAAAATCAGGTGCATGATTTTTAGAACACAAAGCATCTATGTGTTCATCTCCTACAAACCACCTGCTGGGAATTTTCATTAATTAACTCCAATCTTCTTAAGAAGCTTCAACATGTGTGGTATTATTGCCTCAACATGCATAAAAAGAAACTAAACATATACCTAGAGGGAATCTACCTAAGAGAAGTAAAGAGTGAAAGTTGCACACCAGACACAATTGATCCAATTTCTAATCTCTTTTGTGGTGGCCATTCAACCTCCTGAGTCTTTTTTTTTTTTTTTTTTTTTTTTTTTAATCATCTGCCCTAAACTCTGGGACTGGAAGCCACATTTTCTGATTACATGTTCTCAGAAAAAGTCAAACGGTCTCACTCAAGTCTTAGTTTGCTATTTACAGAATGGAAGTCCTTCCTTCATTTTAGTATCTCTGGAAATATAGGGGAAAAACAGATGAGATACTATACATTTATTGTTTGTTTGTAAGAGCTGAGTAACTATAAGATATTGATAACTTTATGTATAGAAAATTCATCTGCATTTAAGAATCCATTTCAATAAGAATAATATTTTAGAGTTTCACATATTGTGGACTTGAGCTATGTGTGTAGAAAAATATAGATAAATTAATATAAAAAGATAGATAAGGAGGATGAGAGAAAGTGTAGATATTATATATATTTTATACATAAATTATGTTTACCTACACATGTATGAATGCTCACACACTTATACATGCATATATTAACAAATCTAGTGTTTGCCTAAGGATGATGATCTGCTTTACATGTTCATAGGAATATAGGATCAATCTGTGTCTTCAGAGATGTCTACCTCACACATTAGCTTCACCATCCATATCCTACAGAGTACACTGAAGATGGAAATGAGGTCAGCTTCCTTCCATACACTTACTCTTCTTGCTTCTTTAAGCTATGTTGTGTCTGACTGGCATAGCTGGATAATGCTTGTGATATAGAACAGTTGAGACTCCCACAAATCCAAAATTACTTTGCAGACTATATTTTCTCCTGTATCAATTCAACATTTAATCCTTGAAGAATTTTACTTTTTAAAAAATTTTCTATAATCATAAAGCTCAATAAATTATTAAAATTACTTTAAAAAATAATCTACTACAGGTAATTATTTAAAATAAATAGACCTGTTACCAACTCTTTCACATAGAATATAATATATGTACATATACACAGTTATAAAATCTGTAATTATAATGTGCTATTAAACACATTTTAAAAAATATAAAGTCAGCAATCTTAAACATGTAGTTTGAGTTATTTGAGGGTAAGAACCATGTTTTGTCTTTATTGTTTTATTGCCTAGCACAATGCTGAATACAGACTAGAAATTCTGTGGCTACGTGAATGATTTTGCTACTTTTCTTCGTGGTAGGATACTGGAACTAGAGAGCACTAAGAACATGATACACCAGAAGTATTGTTCATGAATTTATAAATATTATCCTCCATGTGCAATTTCTGTAGCTGAAAAAATATCTAGAAATGTGGAGTGATTGATAACAACACCTTATGAAATTATTTAGTTATTACAGAACTATTTCTGTAAGCTATTACCTGTGAAGTTTGTTTGGAAACCTTATAAGATACAAAGTTAAACACTATGCTCCAAGTATTGCTTTTCAGAAAAGATAAGGCACAAACATGTGCACACTCTTTAGTAAAATTAGAAATACAGGAACAACATACTAAATGTTAAGTAGCATTATTGGACATTTCATATCTTCTATGTATTAATGTGTCATTTGATACTGGGAATTTTTTAAATAATATACTAAATGAGGTAAAATCATTTTTTACGTATTGAGAAATAATCACAGGATTCAGATAAATGAAGAATATCATTTTTTTCACAAGTAAAACATGCTTTAATGAGAGTCAACTTAATAGCAGGAGAATAATTCTCAAGTGCTTAAGAGAAGATGACTTGTTGAACCACTGATATCAGTAATGTAAAGATCACAAATCACTTATTTTTTCTAAATTTGTTCTAATTAGTTATACATGACAGTAGAATGCATTTTGACACATTGTACAAAACAACTTCTCCTTCCTCTGGCTGTACACCGTGCAGAGTCACACCAGTAGTGTAATCATACATTATATTGTTTTGTCCCTCTTGCAGAAGCTTTCCCACCCCCACACCCTCTCCCTTCCCCTCACTTCCGTCTGCACAATCCACATTTTCTTCATTCTTCCCTACCCACCCCACATTATGAATCAGCATCCACTTATCAGAGAGAACATTCGGCCTTTGGGATTGGCTTATTTCACTTAGCATGATATTCTCTAGTTCCATCCATTTACTTACAAATGCCATAACTTTATTCTTCTTTAAGGCTGAGTAATATTCCATTGTGTATATGTACCACATTTTTTTTATCTATTCATCTGTTGAAGGACATCTAGGTTGGTTCCATAGTTTGGCTATTGTGAATTGAGCTGCTATAAACTTTGATTTGGCTATGTCACTGTAGTATGCTGATTTTAAGTCCTTTGGATATAAATCAAGGAGTGGGATAGCTGGGTCAGGTGGTGGTTCCATTCCAAGTTTTATGAGGAATCTCCATACTGCTTTCCATATTGGTTGCACCAATTTGCAGTCCCACCAGCAATGTATGAGTGTACCACACATCCTCGCCAACACTTATTATTGCTTGTAAGAATACCATTTCTTATTGCTTATAAAATTATCATGAGAAATGATGGAATGCTGTGTCTAAATAGGCCAGGGTGCCCCTCAGTTAAGCAGACCAACTTTGTCATTGGTCACCTAGACAAAAACTCTCTCTTTCCCTCTTTCTCTCTTCCCTGCACACATAGCACAGACATGCATCTGGAGAGAGAGGCTGTATAAAACTGACAAAATATGAGGGATGGGGAATTGAGAAAGGCTAAAGACATTGCACTAATAAAAACTCATCCATACAGAAATTGGAAGAGCTAAGTATAAATGTTCTCCTTTGAGATGTTTCTTAAGGTGTTTGTTTCAGTTTTTCAAATCTTCATTAAATGAGCAAACACAAAAGTCAGAGTGATAATTCATCTAGTTTTTGAAAGTTTGACTTCATGGTAAGAGATATCAAAGAGCTGGAATCTTAGTTTAAGGACTTTATTACTCCTTTTATTGGTGGTTTTTGAGAAATAATGAGATAAAGATAGAGAGGGATTGAAATACAGAGACAGGAGACCAACAAAGATACTGAGACAGAGAGACAGTTAGAGAACAGAATAGATTTGATTTATTTTTCTTTTATATTTGCTATGTCCTAGTGGAATTTTTATTCAATGAAACAAAACTCCTCACATGTTATACTTTTTTAGCCACCAGCTCATTGCAAAAATGTTCAGCAAGTTGCCTGAAAGAGGGTAATATACTTTATTATTAAAACTTTCATAGGGGAATAAAAATAATAGCCTTGGCAATTTTTCTTACAACAAATATTAAGATAAAAAGTGTGTAAGTCTTATTGGTTCTTTAATGAGGACAGAGAAATGACTGCTAAGGTCCAGCTGATTTGGAGAAGTAGAATATAGTTTTAATTTTGAAGTAGTCACTAATCAATTGGAGATCGGGAGCTTGAGAAACAAGAGTTACCTGTTCTGTTTTTTGGGGGATGTGGTGTGGCTAAAACATGTATCTATGTGTATGTATTTCTACTTACACAGACCTCTTAGGAATGAATATGGAGACCCTTGTTTCAACAACTCAAGATAGACTATTCAATTCCCTTTATATTAATGTTGCCAACTCTCAAATCCTTTCTTCTAGAACTTAAATGATTGCCAAGCTCAGAAATGCCCAGGAAAGTTGAAGAACATGACTTGTTTTATAATGATCAGAATCCTCTTAAGTTTATTCAGACCACATGTAAAAGTCTATAGCATATTTCAAAAATTCCTAATGTATTTTCTATTATAGCTGAAAAATTGTTTTAAAATTTTTTTAACTTCATATATTATTGGTTTAGGAAAGGGCTGTCAATTATTTTTCTGTAAGGATAACATAGTAAATATTGGAGACTTTTCATGATATATGGGGTTTGTCAAGACAATGGATTCTGCTTTGTAGCATGAGAACAGCTATAAACAATAAATAAATAAATGGGAATGACTGCATTTTTGTAAAACTTTACATAAAAACCAGGCAGTGAACTGAATTTGGCCTTTAGACTGTATTTCATTGGCTTCTGGTCTAAAATATAAGTTTTTTTGTTGTTTATTTGTTTTGTTTTTCTTTAAAGATTACAGTTCCTTCGAAATTTTCCCTCAAGGCCTGGAAAAGTCTATTTTATCCCCCTTTCCATCTATTCTTCTTTAGCATTTTAACCATTTTCAGTGTTCATAATATTTTCTCTCCTGATTGCACATCTAGTAATTTTTTACTGAATGTCAGACACTGTATAAAACAAAAGTAGATCATGTTAATGACTACCAGAAACCATCCCCTTTCCTTGGTTATTCAGATACTTGGAGGGATTGAAACTTCAGTTCATTCAGGGATTGATTTTGGACAGGACTATTTTGAAGTTCCAAGAAGAACTGTGTGTTAATAAGCTATCAGTTATTATGACAAAATACCAGAGTTGGTAAATTTAAAAAGAGAAAATATTATTTTGGCTTACAGTTTCAGTCCATGGTTGGTTGAACCACTGCTTCGGGATCTGTGATGAGGCTGTTCATCATTGTGAGAGAGCAGGGAGGAGGAATGTGCTCATCTCAACTGTGACTGGGAAGTGAAAGAGATGAAGGTATTGGGAGTCCCAATATCACCTTCTAGGCCCCATACCCAGTGACCTAACATCCTACCACTATGCCTACCACCAGCTCCTAGAACACTGTAAACTACAGAAAGAAGCCTTTAAGACATGGGCCTGTGAAGGACACTTAACCAAACCATAGCAAACAATGTCTTATAGTCTCTTTCCTAAGGAAAGGGTGGAAAGCCTGAGGGTACCCACCCTGTTAGCCTTGAGAAACTGAAAAACTCATCTGTATTCTTCAGAAATGCCTAGATCCAGATCCAGCTATCTGCCACAACAAATTCAAATCCACCAAATGTCCTCAGAGGAAGACCTGCTGGGGCTTAAATTTGCATTCTTCCCTTCAGTAGGCATTTGTTTCCAAAGACTAGCAAAGAAGGAGAAAATTATACTTATGCATTTTAAAAGTCTTCCTCCTAACTTTGCAGCTTCCTACATAAGTTAAGAGCTAGCAGGATTAAAGCCTCTCAAATTTCCAATAGATTTTTCCAGGTCAAGGGAACCAAGAACTGCAGTTTCTCTTGTTGCCCCAGAAGTTCTCTGACTGGGCCACACTTGTCCTCAGGTTTTGTCCAGCTTTAACAAAAATTCCTAAGAGGAGAAAAGAAAAGTGTTTTTTTTTTCTTAATTGATAGATTTATGAAAAATATGGACAAATGGTCCTGTGATTAAATGTTATTGTAGTTGGGTGCAGACTTCATAAAACATAATTGTAAGGGACTCGTCTCAGATATTCTCTGAACAAAAGTAAAAATGTAAACAGATATGATTGACAATGCAGTGCCATTTTAGACATGAAATTTTTGACTTACATAAGAGAATATCTCTACTTTGTGTAAATTTAGTTCATATCATTTTCACTGTATTAGTCCTCCCGGGTGCCCTTAAAAGGTTGTTTTTTTGTAATATATGGGGTTTTTTTCTATTTGAGGAAGCAAAAGCATTGGTTTTTACATGAATTAGACAGTCTACCAAACTAGTAAATGTCAACTATATTACAAACAACAACAACAACAAAAAATCTTTAGTCACATGATTGTATTTCCTAGAGAATTTAAGAAAGGCAATTATATAGATGTATAAATTAAATAACTCTACTAGTTACACTGATTTTTTTTTTCCTTTTCTACCTCAGAAAGTATTTCTGATTAGATTTAGAAAATCCCAAGAGATATTTAACCTATTATCAGAGTATAGAATTACTGTGCCTTGGAGAAGAAATGTTAGAGTCAGTTATAGGCATTGAAATTTATTGAATTGGAACTTAATTCATAAGATGATTTGATATAATATACTTGTGCAAAGAATTATTGTTAGGCTAATACCAAAGAAAAAATTACCAAGGAAAGTGTATTGTTATTCCATATTTTTTTAATCCATCTATTCATCTATCCATTTATTCATTCTACAAATGTTCACTGAGGTTTAACTGCACCAAGCACAGTGCAAGAACTTGGAGTTACAACTTGAACTCTCAACAAATACAAAATAAAGTTGGCAGGGCAAGAGATAAAATAGTCACAAATTGTGATATACAGGAATTAATTCACAGGGTGACAAAATAGGGAAAAATGTTGGAAACCTAGATTTTAATAAAATGGTGGAGTCTTTACAAGAAAATTATATTTTAAACTCTGACCTAAAATATGAGATGAACTAGACATATAAATAGTAGAGAGGCCAAGTTTATCGGTGGATGAGAATACAAACCATGTAAAAGAAATAACATTTGAAGAGACTTTGAGGTCTTTAAGGACTTGAAAGTAGATCACTGAGCAGAGGTGGTAAGCAAGAGAATGTCCTGAGATGAAGTTAGAGAACTAAGTATGGAAAACATCATGCTGTGTCTCAAGGCTCTTCCTAGGAGTCTGGAGTTTATTCTAAGTGCAATAGGAAGCTATTGAGAGCAGAGAAGTGATGTGATGCAATCTAATTAAAGAGGGTCCTATGGCTGTTCTGTGGAGACTGGGCTGTAGGGCAGGAATAGAAGCTGTGAAATCTGCTGCAGTAATCCATGAGATGTGGTGGTTAACAATATTAAAGTTTAGTGATCACTTTTGGAGTATTGTAATGCCACTTTCTAAGGTGAAGAAGGCAGAACCACAAGGAATAATTTGGGGTAGGTATAATTGGGGGTTAAAGAAGGTTTTTATGAAGTAGGGAGAGTGTAATTGGATATGAAAGTCAGAAGCTTAGATTCCAAGCCTGGGCCAGAAACAATTTTATAAGTCATCAATATGAAGAGGAAAAGATGAGAAAGTGATGGAAGACTGCATAGCGGTTTATTTCTAGGTTTTGATGATGAATGAGAGACAAAGAATGGATAGTAATTAAAAGAAGATGCAAGGTCCAAAGAGGTTTTTGTGTTTGTTCATGGGGTTTTATTTTTTTGTTTATTTTAAATGGGAAATATTACAACAGTTTTGCATGTTAAAAGAAATGATCCAGTAAAAAAAATAAATGGTAAAAATTTAGAAGAGAAACAAGAAAATTAAAGATAATGAAAGGATGAAAAAGGAGCCATAATCTATAACAGAAGTGAAAAAATAGAGTCTTTGATAGGAGAAGAGATACTTGCTACATTATAACCAGAGGGGAAAAAAGGATGGGGAAAATGAATACAGAGGATCAGTTTAGTGAGGTTTGTCTGGGAAAGATTATGGGTTTTTCATCTGGCAGACTTCTTTTTTGCCATTGAGTACGAGGCAGGATCATTAGGTAAGAGTGAAGATTTAGAGGAGATAGGTGTCTTTTCAGGAAAGATGAAAAGATTTGAAATAGTAATTTGCAGGAGGTTGAAAATAAGCCTATTAGAGAAATATAATAGGATTATCAAGCTGCATTGGGTACAATCTGAGATTTGAAGAGAAGAATCTAGAGTCTACCTAGTTAGTCTCATTGTAATTTTTATCCAGCAAAGTTGAACTACTTGGGCAGGGGGCAAAGAGGGCATTCTTGCTATTCAGAAAAATTAAAGAAAAAAAATATTTTGAAGACCAAAAATATCAGTATCACCTACCTGAGCACTTATTAGAAAAGTATAATCTCAGTCCCTATGCCAGATCTACCTGATCAGAATCTGCATTTTGAATATTACCCTTTGTGATTCATTTGCAGAATAAGCTTTAAAATCACCATGGTGGGTTTTATCTAGGGTTACACTTTTGGTTGATGATTGCATTGGAATTAGAGAGGACAAAGAAATGAAATGATTAGTGGTCAACTCCATACTATAATAAAACATACCATAATCATAGATGATATTTGATCTTCCTCTCCTGGGGGAATTGTACTTCTTCACTCCATTGAAGTTAGGTGTACTCATGTGGTTGATTCTGGTCATTTGGTTGTGCATGGAGGTGATCTTTGTCATGTCTAGTCTGAGGATATCATTACCAATGCATGATCATTTATCCTTCATCACCACAAGTCCTTGAATGACTGTAATAGAGAAAGGCTTCCAGATGATGGGCTCCATATGTAACATAAGAAATAAACCTCTCCTGTTTCAGGTGTTAAGATTTTCGAGCTGTTTGTCATCACAGCATAACTTCTATTTAGATTCTTGCTGTTTAATTCTCTATCCCTAGACCCCAAAACACTCAAGTAATGGAAATCGAATTGAGAAAACTTAGAGAAAAATGGAGTCAGTTAGTGCTCTGCCTCCCATTGGGGAGATTCTTGAAATTGTGGGTTCCAGTATGGGACAACTCTATTGCTTTGAGCTCATGGGGCATGTTCTAGTTCTATCCCATTAATGTAAATATTTATTTATTTACTTATTTGTTGTAGTCAATTATAAATGACAGTAGAAAGTTCTTCGGTTCATTGTACACAAATGGAGCAGAAATGTTCACTTCTCTGGTTCACTTATTCCATGCCCCACCCCCCAATATGGATTACCATCCACTCATCAAAGAAAGCATTCAGCCTTTGTTTTTTAGAGATTGGCTTATTTCGCTTAGGTTGATATTCTCCAACTCCATCAATTTACCTGCAAAGGCCATAATTTTATTCTCTTTTAATACTGAGTAATATTCCATTGTGTATATATACCATAGTTTCTTTATCCATTCATCTATTGAAGGGCATTTAGGTTGCTTCCACAGTTTAGCTATTGTGAATTGGGCTGCTGTAAACATTTAAGTGGCTGAGTCACTGTAATATGCTCTTTTTAAGTCTTTAGGGTGTAGACTGAAGAGTGGTAGAGCTGGGTCACATGGTAGTTCCATTCCAAGTTTTCTAAGTAAACTTTATACTGCTTTCCGGATTGGTTGCACCAATTTGTAGTCCCACCAGCAATGTATGAGTGTGCCTTTTCCCCCCACATCCTCACCAACACTTATTGTTGTTTGTATTCATGAAAATTCCATGAATGGAAATATTTATGAGAACATCTGGTTTTATTAGGTGTTCAGAAAAACAATCTTACCTACATATGTCCTTTCCTCAGGAATTGTACTTTTGTCCTATTTTAGTCCAAAACTACTAAATTAAAGCTATTCCTACATTCCACTGGTTACATGAATTTACTGTGTCTCATTTTTACTTTGGAAATTTCAGGGTTTCACAGGGAAACCTGAATAGTGTATGCCTACTCAGTTTTCTTCGTGACTAATTATTGTCATAACAGTAACTTGTGATTCTCAAATTCATGCCATTCTTCCTCTCACTTTAGAGGTTCTTGGGAGAAGAAAGTGGGATATATAAAGCCTCTTAGGACAAATCCTATTCAAACCATTAGCCTGGGCTATAACTCATACATAAATGCTTTATGCAGGACAATATAGGGGTAAATCTGCCTTATCATATTGTCTACAGACAAGAATTGTCTTTTTAGGGCTGGGGATGTGGCTCAAGCGGTAGCCCGCTCGCCTGGCATACATGCAACCTGGGTTCCATCCTCAGCACCACATACAAATAAAGATGTTATGTCTGCCAAAAACTAAAAAAATAAATATTAAAATTCTCTCTCTCTCCCTCCCTCCCTCCCTCTCCCTCTCTCTCTCTTTCTCTTAAAAAAAAAAAAAAAAAGAATTGTCTTTTAAAATGTAACTCCTAGCCCTAGGGCAACTTTAAGGTGAAGCAAGTTCTTTACATCAAATACAGGGAAAAATTAAGAAATGTCCATACTAGATCTAAGGGTGTATCTTATTCCTCATACAGGATAATTTCTGTCTTTCCTGGAGACTCAAGTTAGATATGTAAGTAATTTAATGCCATTATCAAGTGAATGACTTTGGTCTCAGAAAATGACAGAATTGTGAACTGAATCAAAATATATATTTAGATTATTGCTTTATGAAAAGAAGCTCCATGTATAATTATCTGTTAATTGAAGCCACTCAAACTGTGACAACCTTTAATATACCTTACAGATGGACTGTAGGAGTTGCTGTTGAAAATAATATATAAATATATGATGTTTAAAGTGTGTCATTTGCACAAAGCAACTATGATAAACCTTTTTTTTAGGATTTACACAATGGAGGCAAATGTGGCTGGCAGTGGGAGGCATAAAATGAAAGAATAAGGTTATTTCAGAAACACACCTACTCTTTAAGCCGTAACCCTTACCACTTATCTCTCTATAAAGAGCAAGGAGGATTAATCCAGAACTATAAAAAGCATCTATTTTTAGATTTCATTTTTACCCTTTCACCGTTGATCTTGTCAACAGCATTAAATGTGAATGACAAAGAAACTTTTAAGATTGTCCTTTGGAGCAAAAATACTCAGAGAGTATTTGAATATGAGTAGGATTAATCACTGATAGTTATAATTTTTTAAGGAAATATTAAAATTATAAAAGCCTTTTCAACCTAATTAGGAAATTTTTAAATTCCTAAAATTAAGAAAAAATTTTAAATATCACTCAAGAGAAATTCAATATATCCTTAGTGAATTTTATTCCTCTTGAATAAAACTGCCTACAAAGGTTTTTATACTCTTTAAATAGATATTGGTAAGTAGTTTTGGGAACATTATACATTATATTCCAAAATAATGACTGCTGCTCAGATACTTGACAATACCTCAATAATCTGGTTATTCAAGTCACTTGTTTCTTACATATTTTTCTTATTATGAAAAATATTTAATATCTCTTAAAATAAGTATAATTTTTAAATATTTAAGCACTCTAATAATTTCTAACAAAAAAATTTATTAAACCTGAATTAAGCATGGAATGGCTAGGCAGATGGGCTATGGAATCAGATTGCCTTAGCTTAACTGTTGATACAACCACTGTTTGTCTCTACACAGTCCTGGGGCATGGAGCTAACTTAAATAAGTCTCTTCATCTGTAGATCCTTAGATAACTGTAGTACATGTGAGGATCATGTCAAAACCCAAATCATATATCTCATGTAAAATACATGATACCACATTTGTCATATAACAGGCACTCAGTAAATGTGTATCACTTGTATTGTTATTTTTTGAAGGTAGAAATTATACAACTATAAATGTTGATGTTTAGAATTTTCAAAATGCCTACTCATAGTAATTGGATATCTTTGAAAAGTCAATTACATCACGTAAAACTTTTCTAGTTATTGCATATGTCTTTATTTTAGATGATCATAAATTGTTATTTTTGCCCTGTTTTACATCACGTAAAACTTTTCTAGTTAATGCATATGTCTTTATTTTGGATGATCATAAATTGTTATTTTTGCCCTGTTGACAACAGTTAAGTATTGCAATTGGAGAAAGAAAAAGAAAATCTTCAGTTTCAGTTCATTTAGAAAACACTTTGAACCTGTTCATGCATGTGGTAGACAATGTACTAGAGATTACATTAAACCAAAGATGAATATGAAAAGACAGGCCCTTTAGGAGTTTATGGTTTAGTAGAATGAATAAGAACACCAGCAATATAACAATAGAAGTCATAGCAAGATTACTTCTATAAGGCTAGAAAATAGAGTTGATAAAGTGCCAGTTTTCTGAATAGAATTCATGAAGGAGAAGGAAGGATAATAGTTGAACAAGAGGATTTGGGGACAATGTTTAAAATTATAGAAGAGAATGAGTCAGGGAGCAAAGACAAGATCCATGGGTTTCTTTGGGAAGTGGTGAATAGTGTGGACTGCTAGGTTTTAGGTGCCTTTTGAAGAGAACGAGTGGGAAGACAGTAGATGAAGTAACAATATGAGAAGTTGGTATTAAAGAAGATACATAAAATCGGGCCTATTTTTGAGAGAGAGAGAGAGAATAAAGAAGAGTTGGGATAGGATTAAGAAAATCATGGAGATAACCAGAGATTTAAAATATACAGACAAACATAAAGGAGGAGAGATGGAAAGCAGAGAGAAGATGGGTTGAAATAGAGAAAAGGTATCTGTACCCAACTTTTTTCATAATCCAGAAACAAAATATCTAGCAGGTAAACTTGGATTTGTCATTCTAGAAAAAGGAAATAAAAGCATAGGCAGGAGGTAAGAACTTTCTGCAGTATGTTTGTATTGTGGAAGAAAGATCGAAAACTGGAAACTAACTGTCTTTCAACTGAATATCTTCTAGCTGGAAATTGTCATATCCAAACATTCTTTATACCCTGGATGAATGCTATGAATAGTTTGTTCTAGTGTGTAAAAATACTACAAGGAATTTGTCCTGGGTACTTTTCACTAACAATGCCAAAAAGGATGCTAATTAGTGCCAATTGTGAGAGCTGGTATTGGGATATGAGCACCTGTTTGCTAAGAGCTGGATTGAGAACAACTTATACCACATAAGCCTGCTATGCAGCTGTCAGTCGGCAATGACGCTGATTTATTACTGATTTGTGCTGGATTTGATGCTGACCCAGATGATAAACTGGCTTCCTATCTCTGATGAGTTGATCCATTCAGTGCCTTCTATAACTATTCTTACTGCAAACAGAAAACATGTCTCACTCAGTGTTTTGTTCTTCAAGCATCAAATCAATATTGTGAAGCTTTTGTTAGAGGGGAGCGTACATTAAATCTGTACAAGTTAGATCTCTCAAGGCATGAGTGTAGGTTGACAAAATAATAAAGGCTGAGGAAGGAAGATGGCGGCGAAGGGAGTGCATCACCCCAAGCACCCCAGTGCGCCGTGTCACTGTGCGGGAGAAAGACGAGGTGAAACAGCTGAAGGCTATATTGTTGGGAATTTCCAATGAAATTGAGGTGCTCCAGAATCTAGTGGACGGATTTCCGAGGTTCGGCTGCGGGGGCTCGGTCGCGGGCGATTTCTCCAAACGGAGGGTCGCATTGCCTGATCTGCGGACTGCCCGCAGCTGGAGTCTGGGAAGTGGCGAGGTGCCAGAGCGGGAGTGCAGCGATGCGGATTCTGGGGGGCTCCTGCCAGTGGTGCAATGGCCGTGCTTAGTGCTGAGTTCCGGCTTTGAGACAGAGGAGAGAAGCGGTCCAGTTCGGTTCTCGACACCGGTCAGACCACGGAGGAGGACAGCAGCCGCCATCTTGGAGAGCTGATGTAATCATCCCTGTTTTCTACTTAGCTCATTCAGCTACGGAACAGGTGATTTCAGGCTGATATTTGCCTGCGTCTCGCAGACAGATCGCTCAGGCTCGGGGCTGGAGAACCTGTGGAGAATACTCCTTGGGGCTCGCTCCTGGCAAGGCGTGCGCCGGGCTCTGAGCGGCCGGATTCTGGTTCCCCGGGCTGCTTTGGCCCAGGGCTGGGGAACCTGCGGAGACTGTGTGTTGAGGCCAGCTCCAAGTGGAGCGTGCGCTGAGCTCGGGGCGGCTGGGTCCTGACTCCCGGAACAGTTTTGGCCCGGGGCTGGGGAACCCGCGGGGATCGCTCCTTAGAGCCTGCTCCTAGCGGAGCATGGCTGGGATCGGAGAGGCCGGGTTCTGGCTCCCGAAGCTGCTTTGGCCCAGGAATGGGGAGCCTGTGGTGACTGCTTCTCGGTTTGGGTCCTGCTGGGTGCTGTGGGGGCCAGGGGGGCAGAGTGGAGCTGCCGCCTGCACCCAGAGCAGGCCAAGTGACCCGCCAGCGTGGTATCACGTCACCCCAACTGCAGCTGGAGCCGAAGAGAGTAGCCTCCCACGCCTAGAACAGGACCAGCAACCCGACGGTGCGGTAGCCAAGTCACCCCATTTGGAGTAGGGGCTGTGAAGAGCTGCCTTCTGAGCCTGCAAGGTAGGCAGACCTGCGACCCACTGGCAGGATAGGCCCGGTAGCCTGCCTGCGTGGTGGACAAGTAGCACCTAGGCAGTCACGTCACACTGGTTGGAGTCGGGGTGGAGCAGAGCCGACGCCCGTGTCCGGAAAAGGCCCAGTGACCCGTTGGAGAGGCAGTCAGGTACCCCCACTGGAAGTGGGGGCTGAGCAGAACTGCCGCCCGAGCCCGCAAGGTAGGCAGACCTGCGACCCACCGGCGGAACAGGCCTAGAGGCCTGCCAGCGTGTTAGACACGTCACACCAATTGGAGTAGGGGCCGAGCAGAGCCGCCGCCCACATCCGGATCAGGACCAACGACCTGAGGGCGTGGTAGTTACGTCACCACAATTGGAGTGCGGGCAGAACAGAGCTGCCACCCGCGCCCGCAGGGTGGGCAGACCTACGACCGACCTGTGACCGGCGATCGTGGTAGACAGATCACCCTAATTAGAGGAGGAGCACAGCCACTACCCGCCCTGCAAGGGAGATTTCCCAACTATACAAGAGCAATATAAATAAATAGGGGGAAAATTTCAAAAACACAATAGTTTCACCAAGCAGAAAGAAACACGAGCAGTATGAAAAGACAAGGAAAGAAAGGACCACAAGCAATGCAGGTCAACTCAACTTTAGAAGAGGTAATAGCTGCAACAGATGGAATGTCAGATAAAGAGTTCATGATATACATGCTTCAGATGATCTGGAGTCTCAAGGAAGACATGAGACAGCAAAATCAGACAATGAAAGATCACTTTGACAAGGAACTACATAAACAAATCCAGGAAGTAAAAGATCAATTTCACAGGGAGATAGAGGTAATAAAAAACAAACAAATAGAAATCCTAGAAAAGCAGGAAGCAATAAACCAACTTAAAAACTCAATTGAGAATACTACCAGCAGAGTAGATCACTTAGAAGATAGAACATCAGACAATGAAGACAAAGTATATCAACTTGAAAAGAACATAGACAAAAAAATTAAAAAAAAAAAGAACATAGACAGCTCAGCAAGTCTGCTAAGAAACAATGAGCAGAACATCCAAGAAATATGGGATAACATTAAAAGACCAAACTTAAGAGTCATTGGGATACAGGAAGGCACAGAGCTCCAAACCAAAGGAATAAACAATCTATTCAATGAAATAATACGAGAAAACTTCCCAGACTTGAAGAATGAAACAGAATCCCAAATCCTAGAAGCCTACAGGATGCCGAATGTGCAAAATCATAAGAGATCCACACCTAGACACATTATAATGAAGATGTCCAACATACAGAATAAGGAGAGAATTTTAAAAGCTACAAGAGAAAGGAAGCAGATAACATTTAGGGGTAAACCAATCAGGATAACAGCTGATCTCTCAACACAGACTCTGAAAGCTAGAAGATCCTGGAATAACATATTTCAAACACTGAAAGAAAATGGGTTCCAACCAAGAATCGTGTATCCAGCGAAATTAAGCTTCAGGATGGAAGATGAAATTAAAACCTTCCACGATAAACAAAAGTTAAAAGAATTTGCAGCTAGAAAACCATCTCTTCAAAACATCCTTGGCAAAACATTACAGGAAGAGGAAATGGAAAATAACATTGAAAACCAACAGTGGGAGGTAGGACAGTAAAGGGGGGAAAGTAATCAAAGAGGAAATCAAATCAGGTTTAGTAACATTAATAAACAAATATGGCTGGAAGAACAAACCATATCTCAACAATAACCCTAAATGTTAATGGCTTAAACTCACCAATTAAGAGACACAGGCTAGATGAATGGATCACAAAACAAGACCCAACAATATGCTGCCTACAGGAGACGCATTTGATAGGAAAAGATATACATAGACTGAAGGTGAAAGGTTGGGAAAAATCATATCACTCATATGGACTGCGGAAACAAGCAGGAGTGTCCATACTCATATCAAATAAAATAGATTTCAAGCCAAAGTTAATCAAAAGGGATAAAGAGGGACACTACATACTGCTCAAGGGAACCATACACCAAAAAGACATAACAATCATAAATATATATGCCCCAAACAATGGTGCAGCTACGTTCATCAAGCAAACTCTTCTCAAGTTCAACAGTCTAATAGACCACCATACAATAATCATGGGAGACTTCAACACACCTCTCTCACCACTGGACAGATCTTCCAAACAAAAGTTAAATAAGGAAACTATAGAACTCAATAACACAATTAACAACCTAGACTTAATTGACATATATAGAATATACCACCTAACATCAAGTAGTTACACTTTTTTCTCAGCAGCACATGGATCCTTCTCAAAAATAGATCATATATTATGTCACAGGGCAACTCTTAGACAATATAGAGGAGTAGAGATAATACCATGCATCTTATCTGATCATAATGGAATGAAACTGAAAATCAACGATAAAAGAAGGAAGGAAAAATCATGCATCACTTGGAGAATGAACAATAGGTTACTGAATGATCAATGGGTTTTAGAAGACATCAAGGAGGAAATTAAAAACTTCTTAGAGTTAAATGAAAACACAGACACAACATATCGGAATCTATGGGACACATTGAAAGCAGTTCTAAGAGGAAAATTCATTGCTTGGAGTTCATTCCTTAAAAAAAGAAAAAACCAACAAATAAATGATCTCATATTTCATCTCAAAATCCTAGAAAAAGAAGAGCAAAACAACAGCAAAAGAAGTAGAAGGCAAGAAATAATTAAAATCAGAGCTGAAATTAATGAAATCGAAACAAAAGAAACAATTGAAAAAATTGACAAAACTAAAAGTTGGTTCTTTGAAAAAATAAATAAGATCGACAAACCCTTAGCCATGCTAACGAAGAGAAAAAAAGAGAGAACCCAAATTACTAGCATACGGGATGAAAAAGGCAATATCACAACAGACACTTCAGAAATACAGAAGATAATCAGAAATTATTTTGAATCCTTATACTCCAATAAAATAGAAGATAGTGAAGGCATAGATAAATTTCTTAAGTCATATGATCTGCCCAGATTGAGTCAGGAGGATATAGACAACCTAAACAGACCAATAACAACAGAGGAAATAGAAGAAACCATCAAAAGACTACCAACTAAGAAAAGTCCAGGACTGGATGGGTATACAGCAGAGTTTTACAAAACCTTTAAAGAGGAACTAACACCAATACTTTTCAAGCTATTTCAGGAAATAGAAAAAGAGGGAGAACTTCCAAATACATTCTACGAGGCCAACATCACCCTGATTCCTAAACCAGACAAAGACACTTCAAAGAAAGAAAACTACAGACCAATATCTCTAATGAACCTAGATGCAAAAATCCTCAATAAAATTCTGGCGAATCGGATTCAAAAACATATCAAAAAAATTATACACCATGATCAAGTAGGATTCATCCCTGGGATGCAAGGCTGGTTCAATATACGGAAATCAATAAATGTTATTCACCACATCAATAGACTTAAAAATAAGAACCATATGATCATCTCGATAGATGCAGAAAAAGCATTCGACAAAGTACAGCATCCCTTTATGTTCAAAACTCTAGAAAAATTAGGGATAACAGGATCATACCTCAATATTGTAAAAGCAATCTGATAAGCCACAGGCCAGCATAATTCTGAATGGAGAAAAATTGAAGGCATTCCCTCTAAGATCTGGTACAAGACAGGGATGCCCTCTCTCACCACTTCTGTTCAACATAGTCCTCGAAACGGGCCAGAGCAATTAGACAGACGAAAGAAATTAAAGGCATAAAAATAGGAAAAGAAGAACTTAAATTATCACTATTTGCAGATGACATGTTTCTATACCTAGCAGACCCAAAAGGGTCTACAAAGAAACTATTAGAGCTAATAAATGAATTCAGCAAAGTGGCAGGATATAAAATCAACACGCATAAATCAAATGCATTCCTGTATATCAGCGACAAATCCTCTGAAACGGAAATGAGGACAACTACTCCATTCACAATATCCCCCCAAAAAATAAAATACTTGGGAATCAACCTAACAAAAGAGGTGAAAGACTTATACAATGAAAACTACAGAACCCTAAAGAGAGATATAGAAGAAGACCTCAGAAGATGGAAAAATATACCCTGTTCATGGATAGGCAGAACTAACATCATCAAAATGGCGATATTACCAAAAGTTCTCTATAAGTTCAATGCAATGCCAATCAAAATCCCAACGGCATTTCTTGTAGAAATAGATACAACAATCATGAAATTCATATGGAATAATAAAAGACCCAGAATAGCAAAAACAATGCTAAGCAGGAAGTGTGAATCAGGCGGTATAGCGATACCAGACTTCAAACTATACTACAGAGCAATAGTAACAAAAACAGCATGGTACTGGTACCAAAACAGGCAGGTGGACCAATGGTACAGAATAGAGGACACAGTAACCAATCCACAAAACTACAACTATCTTATATTTGATAAAGGGGCTAAAAGCATGCAATGGAGGAAGGATAGCATCTTCAACAAATGGTGCTGGGAAAACTGGAAATCCATTTGCATCAAAATGAAACTGAATCCCTTTCTCTCGCCATGCACAAAAGTTAACTCAAAATGGATCAAGGAGCTTGATATTAAATCAGAGACACGGCGTCTGATAGAAGAAAAAGTTGGCTATGATCTACATACTGTGGGGTCGGGCTCCAAATTCCTCAATAGGACACCCATAGCGCAAGAGTTAATAACTAGAATCAACAAATGGGACTTACTCAAACTAAAAAGTTTTTTCTCAGCAAAAGAAACAATAAGAGAGATAAACAGGGAGCCTACATCCTGGGAACAAATCTTTACTCCACACACTTCAGACAGAGCCCTAATATCCAGAGTATACAAAGAACTCAAAAAATTAGACAATAAGATAACAAATAACCCAATCAACAAATGGGCCAAGGACCTGAACAGACACTTCTCAGAGGAGGACATACAATCAATCAACAAGTACATGAAAAAATGCTCACCATCACTAGCAGTCAGAGAAATGCAAATCAAAACCACCCTAAGATACCATCTCACTCCAGTAAGGTTGGCAGCCATTATGAAGTCCAACAACAACAAGTGCTGGAGAGGATGCGGGGAAAAGGGTACACTTGTTCATTGTTGGTGGGACTGCAAATTGGTGCAGCCAATTTGGAAAGCAGTATGGAGATTTCTTGGAAAGCTGGGAATGGAACCACCATTTGACCCAGCTATTCCCCTTCTCGGTCTATTCTCTAAAGACCTAATAAGAGCATGCTACAGGGACACTGCTACATCGATGTTCATAGCAGCACAATTCAGGATAGCAAGATTGTGGAACCAACCTAGATGCCCTTCAATAGATGAATGGATTAAAAAATGTGGCATTTATACACAATGGAGTATTACTCTGCATTAAAAAATGACAAAATCATAGAATTTGGAGGGAAATGGATGGCATTAGAGCAGATTATGCTAATGAAGCTAGCCAAACCTTAAAAAACAAATGCCAAATTACTTCTTTGATATAAGGGGAGTAACTAAGGACAGGGTAGGGACGAAGAGCTTGAGAAGAAGATTAACATTAAACAGGGATGAGAGGTGGGAGGGAAAGGGAGTGAGAAGGGAAATCGCATGGAAATGGAAGGTGTTCCTCAGGGTTATACAAAATTACATATAAGAGGAAAGGAGGGGTAAGAGAAGAATAATACAAGTGGAAGAAATGATTTACAGTAGAGGGGGTAGAGAGAGAAAAGGGGAGGGGAAGGGAGGGGAGGGGAAGGGGGATAGTAGAGAATAGGATAGACAGCAGAATACATCAGACACTAGAATGGCAATATGTAAATCAATGGAAGTGTAACTGATGTGACACAGCAATCTGTATACAGGGTAAAAATGGGAGTTCATAACCCACTTGAATCAAACTGTGAAATATGATATATTAAGAACTATGTAATGTTTTGAACAACCAACAATAAAAAAAATAATAATAAAGGCTGATTTGTGGCAGTCAGGCATTATTTACCTTGGCAGTCATGGGGAACAGTTTAAGTCCTCTGCGCTCTGAGCATCACAGCTATGATTTACACCACCAGTGCAAAACTGAAGACTGAATTTATGACACTTTACAAGTTAGACCCTGTTGACTTCATTTCTCTTCTGAATTTTCTTCCAAACCGCAGACTATCTACTGAACCACATACTTTTCAGTCTAGAGGCTACATTTTCTCTCTCAGTAAGGTAGTTTATTTATCTCCTGTTATTGGTACCAACGTTTGCTATGTATTATGTCCAGGAGTGAGGTAGGACAACTTCCAAGTGTACCTAACTTACTCAACTGCATGGAAGACAGCTGACTCTTCTATCCTTCAATTCATTCATTAAACATATTGAGGAAGTCTTCTCAATGCTGGGAATGTAATAAACAAAATGGACAAAATATAGCCGGTCAGGTTGAGCACAATGAAGTAGGATAAGGTGATTGAAAGTGACAAGGATACCATTTAAGATATTTACTCAGGTAAGATTCTTTTGAGGGGGCTGAGGTATTAGCTTAGTGGTAGAGTGCTTGCCTCGCACATGTGAGGCACTGGGTTTGATCCTCAGCATCACGTAAAAATAAATAAAAGCATTGTGTCCAAATCTTCAACTAAAAATATTAAAAAAAAAAAAAAAAAAGATTTGTTTGAGAAAGTGACAGAAAGGATGTGAATATCCATGGACGTCTCTTCCACATGAAAAGGAAAAGCAAATTCAAAAGTCCTGAAACAGGCATGTACTTTTTATGAAGGACAAAAAGCAACAAAACCATAAAAACTAGAGTGCAGGGGATAGGTGCAAAGTGCTAGAAGTCTCCAGGGTAGATCGTGTAAGGCACTCAAACCATGGTGAGGCCAAAAGCGTTCCTGTGTGCAGCAGCTCCTGCTAATCATCTTCAGCTGTGTGGGTTTATTTAAATGAAGAAAATATTAAAACATTTCATTAAATAGGTGTATTCTTCAAATATTACAAAAAAAACATGGTAAACTGAGTCTCCAAGGCATTCAATTACATAAGTAATAGGCTGTTGAGTTAAAATACAAACCCAGGAACCCTTGGTTCTAAAGCTCATTCCATTTCACCACAAAAGTACAGTTAGCACATAAAAACTGAATTCAACCTAACTACTTTTTACTATGTTCCATGATATGTTTCTATGTTCTATGATAAGGCTGTGAATAAGACAGTGAGCCTACCCTCATAGTGTAGGAAGACTGTAGGGACTGAAAGATCTATTGTTAAATGACTATTGTTCACTGTGATAAGGGTCATATGTGTACAAGGTAAGAGATACCAGAGAGAAGCAATTTATTAACTTTGCTAAGATAGTGACAAAAGTGAGACTAAATCTCAATGGTTTTTAAACAGGAGATAATGAAAGGGAGGAAGGTAGAACTTCTAGTGCAAACATGAAGCCATGTAATACATGACCTGAACAGAAAAGTGAAAATAGTTATCAACAGTTCAAAAGTGGAGCTGGAGTTCAGGCTACTTGTACATATCATTGTGTCACATTCTTCTGTGACAGCCAGTGTCCTGATTGATGAATGCTGGGTCTATATCATGATTAAATATGTTAATGTCATTCAACAGCTATTGGCCTTGAGTCTGAAGAGAGGGTCTAGATCACTAATGCCATGCCATTCATGGGGGCCTTTACTGGTGGTCGTTCTCTCCCACTGAAGGGAGATAGAAAAAAAATTAAAGAAGAAAATGGGAAAAATAAACTGTCTAAATACATTCTAGTTTTTAGCATATCACGACAAATATAAAATGTGTCTGAAGATTTTTTTTTTTTTTTTGTACTGGGGATTGAGGCAGTTAACCACTGAGCCACGTCCACAGCTGGTTTTATATTTTATTTTAAGACCGGAGCTCGCTAAGTTGCTTAGGGCCTTACTAAGTTGCTGAGGCTGGTTTTGAACTTTCGATCTTCCTGCTGCAGCCTCCTAAGCTTCTTGGATTACAGATGTGCACCACCATGCTGGTCTATGAAGATTTTTATTTTACTGAAATATTATTAGGGAATTTTCAAGGTTAATTTAAAAAACCCCAAAGTATCAAGATAATACTTTTTTTAAAATGTAACTCTTAGGAAATTTCTACCTTTTTGTTTAGTGTAGATTGATTACCATGACTTGTTGGCATGTGTTTTAATGAGAAACTGAAACATAGTTATGATGACACATATTATACTTTAACCTTTTTTTTTTTTTTTTTAGTATTTCTCTGATGTGTTCATTCTTGCTTATTTCATGATTTTTAAGCTAATTTCATAAAAAAAGTTAGCAATGTGAGATAGAGGTTAACCTTTATTTAACAAGTATAACAGATCCTTGTTATTTCTTTCACCTTTCTTACCTTTTCATTCTTATGTGCTGCAAGATTCTTTTCTTGAGCTGTAAGATAGTCAAACATGAGAATCGACAGCCATTTTTCTAGCCATCAAAGTAATTGAAGCTTTGCATCTTAATGGTTCCTTCTACTGCTGAGAACCCAGATGAGAGTTTCTTATTCTTTTTTCCCCATTGTTGTTTTTTAAAAATAAATAAATAAATAAATAAATAAAACTAAAGCAATCTAACTTTCAATCATGTCATAGTAAACCTCTAAAATTTAGAGACATTTTCTTAAGCTAAAATTGTGTTGCAACAACTCTTTGCTACTACATAAAGATGTGTTTAAGGCAAAAGTTATTAAAATTGATCACAAAAACTGGTAATTTTGAAGCATTTATAATCTCCATCTCTGGTCACACCTCCCTAAACAATCTCTCATGTTTAATGCATGCAAGTATATTGTTTAACTTTTTTCTCTAATCAAAAACCTAAATTTATATATATTTTTCCCAATGGTATTAAATTGCATTTTTTAACTAGAAATGGGAAGTCTATTAGGTTTGACAAGAAGTATATACTCTTTTTTTTTTTTTCCCGTGCTGGATGCTTATCAGAATGTGGGATACACACACTTTAAGGGTTTTTTTTTTTTTTATCTTTCCAAGTATTGCAAAGTTATTTTAAACTTGATCAGTGAATTTTTAATATAGCTATTTAATGAAGATTTGTAGAGAAACAGTCATGAAGATTCTGATGTTGATTGTGTTCTTTTGACCATCACAGATTAAAGAGCATCTGGCTAAGGGGCAGCGAACTCTGGCAGGTGATGGAATGTCCCAGGTAACGAAGACACTGTTGGATTTAACTCAGAGGAAAAATTTTTATGCAGGAGACCTTCTGATGTCTGTGGAAATCCTCAGAAATGTTACAGACACATTTAAAAGGGCAAGTTACATCCCTGCATCTGATGGTGTCCAGGTAAGAGAAACAATCCCATGAAGGAAAGGACCAGATAAGATGCAATCAATTTTTAGCACCCAGAAGCCAGTGTAGCCACCTGGTAGTAGCCTGGACTGCAGGGAGAGAATGCTCACCCCTGCCGGGAAATATCCAGGCTGCACTTAGTGTAAACTCTGGAAATGACCTCAATTCCTTTCCTCATTCTGCACCTCAGAGTCCTCAACCATAAAGTGCACATATTACACCTCAAGGAGATACTGAATGAGAATGTGTGTGGAGTGCTTTGAGCCCTCAGATAAAAGGCATTACAGCAAATTCAAGGTAGTATCACGGATATTTTATTCCCACATTTAATATCAACATCTTGCCATAGGAGACTATTAAAAGTACATTAAGTATAATGAAAGCACATTAACTGTAACATGCAAAGAAGACATAGTTTAAGGTTTGTTTGGGGGTTTGCTATTAGAAGAGGGAGAACCGTATTTAATTTTGTGGAATCATTGCCAGAAAATATAAGGCAGATAGAAAATTGTTCTGGATAGGAAAATAAGAAATTTACAGCATTTTTTTTTTCTTGCCATGGAAGACTTTTAGAGCAACATCATTTATTTCCATAATAGTGTTTAAGTATTCAACTAGTTTTATGTTGCCTTTGCCAATGAAACAAAGCTTGTTGAATGGCAAAATAATAGCATATTTAATGCAACCTCAGTTGGCATTTCAGATTAACTCTTTTTTGTGCTATAGTCTAAAATGTATTCGTGCCAAGAATGTTGAGTTGATTTCTGCATTTCCAGCTCAATATTCTTCCTATTATCTCTGTAAAAAGTTGATTAAAATAAAGGATTGGCAAAACTCCCAGATCAGGTATTGTTTTCTTCATTTGGGAGTTTTGTTTGCCTTTCACTTTTTAAATACATCTTTGGTTTTTGTTTGCTCTTTTTTTTTTTTGGATTTTTTGTTTGTTTTGTTGTTGTTGTTTGTTTTGTCTGCTTGCTTTGGTTTTGGATTTAATTAAATCTTGAGTGAAAGAGAAAAAGAAGGGTTTTTTTGGAATCATGGAGTTATTTACAAATAATATTGCTGCCTTGATTTTATGTACTAAAATTTGATGCACATGCAACTGAGAATATCTCCTGTGAGAATTATTGGTGCTGCATTCATAGATTATATCATCAGTGTTCACTTTTTAAATTATATTCATAAAATTCCGTCAGGAAGGGTGGAATTGACTTGAGTAGAAGGCTGACTTCATTTAGTCATTTTAAAGATGATGTTTTATACAAAGAATGAAATAATTTTTAATATTAACAAGTTAATAAAAGTCATATACAGCTATTCCCTGCAGTTCTGAAATAATTATATTAGCATTGACATTAAAACCTAACATTTGAAAAAAAAAAAAACCTAACATTTGAAGTCCTTGACACAAGATACAACTTTTAACTTAAAAAAACAAAACAAAACAAAAATACACAGGCTCTGAGACACTATATTCACAGTTGAAACATCCGGCAAAATATTGTAATAAATAATCTCTAACTCTCAAAATAATTGAGTTCTCAGATTTTATGTAGTAATTTGAAGAAACTAAGGTTATCAGGTTATGTTCACAATGTATTTTGAGATACTCATTGAAATACATGAGTCAATGAACAATTAGTTTAACTAATTGCTTAGTCTTAAACACTAGCTGGTTTGACTTAAATGAAACAATTTGGCTGATTATTTTGTGGCCATTTTGTTCTAGTCAGAAACCTGTTTCTACCTATGCTCTCTTCAGTCCTCCACATATATACAAAGTCCAGAACTCATTGGTATCTTCCTAATTCCCTTACAAGTGAGATGTAATTTTTCTATTCTATTGATTTTGCTGGTATATTTTCAGCCACCTGGAATACCATCCTTTTATGGTATTCTTTCTTCTCTCAGCTCAACTCTGTCACATCTTTTCCATCACCAGACCACCAAATCCCTAACTCTGTCTAAAAACAGTGTTTCCTTTCTCTGAAATCCCAGAGAACTCTTACCTCTCTTATTTTACTTTCCAGAATTCAATATAAATGGATACATGTATACTTTGTCTTTTTTGCATTATTATAAACTCTGGTTTGTGGCCATCTTCAACATTCCATGTACTTTACATAAACCTCAACTTGCCATTTGTGAAGGTTCTGGGCATTTCTGATTGGCAAGCACCCCAGGCTTCAAGTGATATAAATTCATCTTGAACTCCAAATTTTCTTGCATTTCTTACTTTGCTTTGTGGAATTTGCACTCCTATCCTAGACTTGTAATGTCATCTTGATTTTTTCCTTTTCTTTCTTTACTGTTGGGTCTACCAGCACAATGCTTCTTCCATCTATTCTTTCCTCAGTCTTCCCACTGCTGTTATCCTAACCAGCCTCTAATGAGCTCAGCCTCCACTATATCCTCTCACATATTTACCTCTATTCCTATCCATGTTACACACTACCTGCCTGTTAGTTGTCCTGGGACAACTAAGAAACATCTAAGAAATCTTCAGGGGATTCTCAAGTACCCCTAGATGACATTCCAAAATCTTTATGTTGGCTTCTAGTACACTGTGCAGTATGTAGATTACCTATGTCTCCAGCCTCTTGCCTAGATTGCTTTTCCTCTTTACAGTTTATATACTTGAGCCAAATTAACCCTTCCTCCTTCCTGAATGTACTTCACATTCTTGGCTCTGGGTCTTTGCTTCCTTTGTGTTTTCAGACTGGCTTAGTCTGTCTCAACCTTCCAAAGTCACCTCTTGGTATTCTGGGCCTCTGAATGCCAATGACACTTTTTCTCCCACATCTCATTATATCTTAAATTATTAGCACTTGCTACAAATTTTTTGAAAAAGGAGAAATTTTCCTGATCCACCTTTGGACCCTAGCCAAGCTCCAGTCTCCTACCCCAAATAAGATTTAGAATCAAATCTTGACTAGAGAAGGCATTAAAAAAAAAAAAAAATGAAGAAACAAAAAGTTGGTTAAATTAATCAACAGTAAAACTAATAAGAACAAGTAATCAAATAGTTATCATTGAGCAGTTTTCATATTTTGTCCCTCAGTAGCAAACGATGAGCAAGAATAATAAATAAATTAAGTAAAATTATGTAAAAAGAATACATTCTTTTAAATGTGGTTATATACTGAGCATTTTATTTAAAATGGTTAATATGCTGGTTTCAAAAAATTGATTTAGTGTGTTAATGAAAGAAAATCAGAATAGCTGCAACCTGCATTATACACACTTTCACACACATATCTATGTATATGAATATATTTTTATTAGAAATCAAATAAATTAAACTGTGAAGGCCTCTAAAGGCTTTAAGGTGGCTATGATAATGTTATGACTTAAGAGGATGAGAACTGGCATTATTCCTCTCAACACGTGAAGCTCTTCTCTTTGTTTAGATGACTTTTGTAATTACCAATATTATTTCCAAAAAGACAAGATTTGGGAGGGCTTTTGTTTTGTTCTGTCTTGGTTTGGTCTTTGAAGAAAATGTATCCATGGAAAATTTCATTCAGTAGAATTGCTAAAAATCACTAAGGCATTTGCATTTTTATGTCATCTAGACTTGCTCAATAATCATAGTCCAGGACAGAAAGAAAATCATTTAAAAATATAGAACTTAAATTTTTAAAGTTTGTAAATGATTATCATATTTCCCCATGTGAACTCAGTCAATCTGTTTCTTTTGTGTTAGTAAGGTTTTCTTTTGTCTTTTCTTTTTGAAAATTTTAATTTATTAGTTGGGGCTTGACACTTCATAAACCAAAATATGTTTCAGCTTAAAGAATCCATAAAATTATGAAGTTAAATGTTCCCGATTATTCACAGTACTGAGAAACAGCATTATAATTACATGAGCCAGTGAAACGTCAGGTTCTTAGAATAAGTGCCCTAAATTTTATTATTTATGAACAATAATTTGTTACCATTGACAACTAAAAAAGGAGGAAGAAAAATATATAACTCATATAATTTTATACCAGGAAAGTATACAGCTTCGCCTTATCAAATGAAGATAATTAGGACTTAAAACCATTACAGTGTAAATTCTCAGAAGTTCAAAATATAATTGCCTATCATTTAATGGAGAAATGCAAGGCTGAATCCCTTTACACTTTGCTAAATCAACACCAAATTCTATTAAAATGTGCACAATTATTTCAATAAGCAACAGGGCCTAACTACAAAGTAGGGAAGTTTGCCTTCATTTGGTACTCTGTCTTCAGGTAACTATTTAGCTCTTTGGCAGCTATTACACATTAAGGTTATGCCCAGCATCAAAACATATGCATGATACCTATTTTTTTTAATGTCAGAAACCTGAATTAGAACAATAAAAAGAGAGAAGCAGCAAAGCAAAACAATAGAAATAATTTCTGACATTAATAATACCCTACACAGGCCACTCACCAGCTCTCCAAGAGAAGATTTTCATGGGATACTTAGCATCTGCACCCTTCCTGGTCAGGCACTGGGTCATAAAATGAAGCTCCACATTAAGTCTTTTTTCTTTTTACTGGAAGGTATCCATCTTTGGATATTACTGTGAAACTGTTTCATCCTGATCTGGACAATATCATCTCTAATATACACCATCATTTCACATCTAAGTCAGAAAAGGTGCTATATATGTTACACTATACTAAGCTGCCTTTCATTTTAAGTCCCATTCTAATTTATAATTTATAAGATGTTGAAAAAAAAAAAAAGCTATGTATCTAAGAATGATAAACCATAATTATACAACTTGGTATCTGGTATACCATCTTGCAAAAATCTTTTCCCTTCAGGCATATTCTTTTCCTAACCTACACTTTATCACATCTCCCAGAACTCATATGAGTTTTCTGAGTGTCGTATCCTTCCCTTTTCCAATTTGACATATGTTTTTTTAAGATTTGAATCAAATATAAATTTTTTTTTCAAAAGTCTTCTCCCCAAATTTAGGCAGAACTGGATTTTCCCTACTCTTCTGGCCTTTTGAAACCTTATATACATCCCCACTAGAGCACTCACACACAGCATTGTAATGACAATTTCCAAGTCTGCCCTCAGCAGTAAATTTTAAATTTATTGAGAGATGATTACATCCCTAGGGCCTAGTCTGATACTTGAAGCAGAGCAGACCCTCAAATATTTGTTGAAATAATTCTTCAGTTAACAAAAGAAATATAATAATGTTTGGGAATATCACATGCTTACACCAAAAAAAAAAAAAAAAAAGATAAAATTTTTAAAACTGCTCTAAATGTCTAATTCAGAGAGACAGAAGAGACTTGATTCTCCATAAACAAGGTTACTAAGTATTACTGAACATAAATTTATTTTTTGAAAGATACTCTGCAGAGGTTGGTAACACAGATTAGCCTGGTAAGGAACAGCATGTGCATGGTAGGGAGGGGGAGTAAGCCTGTGGAGGATACAATGAAGGTGGTTTAGAGGTGTGGGAAGGAAGCACATCTCAGGGTCACTGGGGCAGGGAAGACAGATCTCCTAATGGAATGAAAGGTAGGCCCTGAGACAGTTTGCACTTGGGAGATAAAGAAAATTTTGGGAAGAACTTAAATATAGCAATATCCACAGAGACCCACAGCGTACTCATGTGAATGCAAAGGCCAGTCTCCACTTAGGCATTTTTCTGTTCTAGAACACTTATGTTAGTCTCACTCAGTATTGTAAAATACTGTAAAGTTTTATTTTATCTTTTTACTGTGGCCCTCTCTAAAACACAAAGTTTACATCAATATATAATTGAAGAGAGTTTTACAAAAATAATATTTACCATTTTATGCGTAACACATTCTGGTACTTTCCATTCTTTTCTATTTATTAAGAAAAATTAATCATGACCTATTAATGGTCAGTACTCAACGTTGGAAGACCCTTGTTTATTTGACACATTTCCTAGGTTTGAGAATTTTTTTTTTTTACAGTGGTTGAAATTAAATAGGAAGCTCTAACCTCAGTTTTCCAATTTCTTTTTAAAGTGCCAATTGTATTACAAAGAAATATTTCAGTGTTGGGGGATCAAGGAAATCAATTAAAAGCAAAATAGTGATTTTAGTGAAGTCAAGCATCTTCTATCTTAAGACATTTCCTGACATAGCACATATTGCTGTCACATGGATCACATGGATCATTCCTAAAATGACCATCCGTAGTAATATTTCTTCTGTGAGTTTAGTACCAAATGTTTTTACCTTTTGCATATGAAAGAGCGGACTGTATATGTGAAAGTAACTATTAATATGATAATATATGTTCCAGTCAGTTTTTTCACTACTGTGACTCAACTATGCAATTTTAGGAGAGGAGAAGTTTCTTTGAGGGCTCACAGTTTCAGAAGCCTTGGTCCATAGACAGCTGGCTCCATTCCTCAGGGCTTGAGGTGAGGAAGAACATCATGGTAGAAGAATGTGGCAGAGGAAATTGGCTCACATGATGATCAGGAAACAAAGAAAAAATATATACCCTAATACTCTCCAGATACAAATATACATTAAAGGTGTGCCCCCAGGGACCCATCTCCTCCAACCATACTACATCTGCCTTCAGTTACCACCCAGTTAATCCCATCAGATTAATTCACTGATTAGTTAAGATTATCATAACTCAATCATTTCCTCTCTAATCCTTCTTGCATTGTCACACACATGAGCTTTTGGGGGGACACTTCACATCAAACCAGAACAATATAATACTGTAACATAATGATAAGTCTTAACTGTGGAGGTCTCCAATTTTCTTAACTAAATAAGATCTGTAAGGAGTTCTTCTGGTTTGTAATAATAATTCAACTGCAACATTCAAGATACAATGTGATGTCATGAGAGCCTTGTTTAGAAAGCATTGTGCAAGCAGAAAGGTTTATTATTTTCTCAAACATGTGTCAGGTTGATAAGGAAGGTTGTAGGGTATGACAATTGAGTGCTTACTCTAAATACAGAATTTTGAACTTCAGGATGTGGCTTTGGAGTTTGTTAGCTCTGTGACCCTAGACAAGTTACTATGTGCTTCAAATTTCTTTTCCATAATTTGGGATAATAGTACTTATCTTATAGGGTTGATATAAGCGTTCAATTATCTATATGAAATACACAGTATCTGACACATAGTAGAGATCCAGAAATTTTGCTACTGCCTATCATCCAATAAGTTGAGACTGATGGAGTGAAAACTTAAAGTCTCTGGACCACAGGTAGCTACTGCCATTGCAGGTGTGTATTTGAAGCTTTCCTGGCAAGAAAGGAAGGTCAGATGTTTCTCATAACACCAGCTAAGAAATTATAGGCATTGCTTATTCTTCACTTGTTAGGGAAAAGAGCAAGGAATATGTCAAGGGAAAATGGAAAGAGAGAAGAAGCATTTAGTCTTCAGGGATGATGCTGCAGGGCCATTTTAGAGTTGGAGAGCAAATTAATGAGGAGAGCGTGTAAATCAATCATTGGGTTCTTGGCTCAGTGAAAACTAAGTTGAGTCCAGAACCACAGTTGACAAGCACCCCACATTTTAAATGTCTGCTGTTTTCAATGATTAACAGAGGAGTCCGTATATTTCTCTGTGGTAGAGTCTTGTATAATTATCATCTCCTTCTAAGTAGTATTTAAACTTTAACCTTAATCTAAACATGAAAATAAGACACTCAACACTAAACAACTTCCTTAAATGGATGAAATATTAAGCAACAAGTTTTGCTCTACAAATAAACATGATTGAATCCTGCCATAAACAAAATTTAGAAGATGGCTGCTGGCTGACAGGAGCTAATGAGCTTCATAAGAAAGCACAAAATTGTGCACAGAGATCATGAAGGAAGAAGGAAGAAAGGGAATTTTTAAGAACATGTATTATGTAGACCCAGGCATGGTAGTGCACACGTATAATCCCAGTGACCAGCTTCAGCAACTTAATTTTTTAAGTTGTCTTAATTTTTTTTAAATGTAAAAAGGTAGCTCAGTGGTATAGCACATCTGAATTATTCAATTCACAAAAAAATTATATAAATATATTATATATAAATATATATTATATATATATAAATTACACATAATTATATATAGTGCAATCAACTAGTATATGTTATTTTGACTGCACTCAAACAAAAAAAAAAAAACAAAATTTGTATTACGTATTTTTACACTTTTAGGATCTCCCATTGCCCTCAGAATCAAGCAAATATTGAGATTTACACAAGAAAAATACACAGATGGGTTGTCATTGTGATCTCCACTTGTTATCAAAGATTTTTCTTTTATAAATTATCATTGAAAATATATTAATTTGATAGGACTGCCATAATAAAGACACAAGCTAGGTGACTTAAATGAAAGAAATTTATCTTACCCTTTGGAGGCTAGAAATCAAAGATCAGTAGTCAACACATTGTTTTTTTCTTTTTCTTTGCCTCATTGATGACAAGCTTGTCTTTGAGTTTTTACATGTGTTTTTCCCTGCTCTGTGCACATATATTCCTGGTGTCTCTGTGTGTTCTAATCTCCTCTTCTCCTGGACACCAGGCAGATTGAATTATATCCCTCCCTCATACCCTCTTTTTAATTTAATTTCCTCTTTAATGGCCCTAACTCCAAATAAAGTTAACCTGAGGTACTGCATGTTAGGGCTTCAACATATAGTTATTTTGTATGGGAGTGAGGGTTGGAGGGGGAATACAATTCAGCCCATAACAAGGAATCTTGAGTAACTGAGAATTCCTTGTATTAAAGAGGTGTGTGCCTAGCATTTTCTCCTAGGACAGGCCTGAAGTGCCTGCCTCCTTCAGTGTCTAAACCTGTGATGTGTGCTTGGTTCCTTCACGTGGTGACCCTCAGGTGTACCAGTCAGCCTTGCCCAAACTTGAGTTACTGGTCCTCAACTAATTCCTCTCTTAGGAAGCGTCCCTCAGGGGCAAGCTCAGTGGAATCTGCCTGGAATCCCAGCCACTGGGGAGACTGAGGCAGAAGGATTACAAGTTCAAGGCCAGCCTGGGCAACTTAGCAAGACTCTGTCTCAAAATATAATTTTAAAAGAGCTAGATATGTAGCTCAGTGTTAGAGTGCTTGTTTAGTATGTGCAAAGCCCTGGGTTTGGTTCCTTGCAGGACCAAAAAAAAAAAGAAAAGAAAAAGCATCTTCTGGGGCTGGGGATGTGGCTCAAGCGGTAGCGCGCTCGCCTGGCATGCGTGCGGCCCGGGTTCGATCCTCAGCACCACATACCAACAAAGATGTTGTGTCTGCCGTGAACTGAAAATAAATATTAAAAAAAAAAAAAGCATCTTCTGTCTGGATTTGATAATTCTTTGCCACATTTAGTTGTGATGTTCTTATAACATTGGTTCCTCTGCCAGACTGCCTCTGGGGGAATAATCATACAGCATACTTAACCCTGTTAGTATCGCCTTTTACCCTTCTTTTTTGAATGAGTGCTGAACTCATTCACCAGAGGACTGGAGATTGAATGTTTTCTTCTTTCCCTTAACCTCATCGAGTCTCCCAGCTGACTCACTCTGCTACCTCTTTCTGGAGTTCTTCATCTGAAATTTAACATGGATTGGTATAATTTTATAAAACATTGCCCATCCAGCTATTCAGAAACTCTATGAGCAGGATTGGTTAAGAAATACAGCCAGTGATTCCTGGAGCGGTATTCTTACGCAGTTTTCAAAACAAGTCAGGGCTTCTGCGAGATTGTGACTTAAAAAAGAAGAAAAGGAAGAAAAAGCAAAAGGTATCATTAAAGGTTGTTTCCCCCTCCCCCTTAACTATTGCATCTTGGGAGATGTTTGTTTCAACAATCTGCTCTCACATTACTCTGGGTCTCGTGGATCGCAGTCATCAAGCTAGGACAGTTCTGCCTTTCTCAGGATCCTAGGACAGTCCTTCCTCTCTGAGGATCCCTATGACCATAGCTCTCAAGTCTGGTCATCCCATCTGCTGTGGATCCCACCACTGAGCTTAATAATCTAGTCCTTCCAAAGAGCCCTGCCTTTTTTCTGCTGATTTCCCAGTGGCTCAGTATCTTGTCTCTGAATCATATCCTCATTGGTCTTGGCCCCTGAAACCCACTAGGGAGGGCATCCTGAATGAAAATCTGCTGCCTTCCTGAATCCTTAATAGCTTCTAATTGCCAATGGCGAATGCGTGTACAGCTTGGATAGATTTCTGGGTAAAAGTATTAATCCATAGTAGGTATAATCCTTTCTCCAGATCAATTGTAAGTTATTTTGCCTATTTCCTGTTACAAAAAAAAATAATTTAAAAAACCAAACACATTGGACAAACTAAACATGATTTGTACAGTAATGTTGCTTGGACTCAATTTCATTTCTATATACTTTCTTGAATAGGAGACTTAGAAGTAGAATCACAGTCTTATCACAAGTAAGCTGCCATCCACACATTAGTCTGTAATGTGGGTGTGCTCATGGTTTTACATATTACACAGTCAATTGTTGTCTGCCAAGTGCAAGACAAAAAGGGAGACCTACTATATCTTGAACTGTGCTTGGATTTGTACCTGTTGGTCTCTAAATTAATCTCACTCCTGGAGCCTCTTCTTTCCAAACTTACTTTATTTTGTCACCTGTCACTCCTCCTCTTCTTTCCTTTTCCGTCTTGATTTTTACTCTTCCAATCCAGTTAGTCTCCAAGGACTTCACCCATTCAACTCTACTGCTGATCATCTCAGTTTTGTTTATCCCAAAAGTCTCCAGTTTTCAACTAGGATTAATTATTCACAAATTTTTGTCTTTTGAAATGTAGATGGTAGTTAAACTAGACTATTTTCTATTAGCTATATTGTAGAGTTCTCATACTCAACTTGAACAAATCTAAGCTTGCTTTCTTTTGCCAGCGCTCGCTGCCTTTTCATAGGTGGGATTCAGCATGCTTAATTGCATCATCATCCTAAATGACATAATCTAGGGACCAGAGATTGACCTTGGGGTCTGTACTTTCCCACCTGTGCAGACTGTCATCATATCATGCTGTTTCCCTAAGCCAAGCTACCATCATCTCTGGCCTCAGTAATTTAAGACTTCTCTCTAACCTCCGTGTTTTCTCTTTTACTATCTTACACTTTAGTTTTTACCCTGAAGCCAAAATTCCGTTTTTAACTAAATTTGTCACATAACCAACTGTGGGATCAAGGCCTCACTTTATCTGGCTTCTATCTTTTTTTATCCTGTGTGAATATTCTTCTCCCTTTGTCCCAATTATCCTCCTTTCAGGACCACTCCACCTGTATTTTCTTTCTTTCTTCTTCTCTTGTCTAGACTGTCCTTTATCCAGGGAATTTGTACTTCCTCTTTCCAATATTTTCAGGAATTCTCTCCCTCAGGTTTTCCCATGTCTGTCTCCCTCTCATCATTTTGGTATCAGCTCAAGTGTGACCTCAGAAAGGTCTTTCCTGATGATTATCCAAGCAAAAGTGATTCTCTCTCCCTTCCCTTCCCACTCTCTCTCACACACACAGCCTGCCCTGACCTAATCTCTCCATTCCTATAACCTATTATAGTTTTAAATCATCCTATTAGTCCATTTCTAATATTATAACAGAATACCTGGTATTGGTACAGAAAACAGAACTGTCTTCCCACAGTTCTAGAGGCTAAGTCCAGGATCAAGGTACAACATCAGTCTGGTGAGGACTACTTACTACCTCTGGGAAGACACCTTGTTATTGTATCTTCTGGAGGGAAGAATGTTGTGTCCTCCAATGAAAGGAGGCAGAAGGGCAAGCTAGCCAAATATTGCCAGAAACATCTTTATAAAAATGGGTCTTGATCCCATTTACAAGGGAGAGAGGGCTTAATCGCCATCATATTGGCAGCATCTACATTTTGGAGGGGACATATTCAAAGCATTGCAATCACTATCTGAAATCATGGGAGTGGGCAGGGAGATACTGAGGACCGAACCCAGGGTGTACATGCTAAGTGCTACCACTGAGTTACATCACCAGTCTTGATATCATCCTTTAAAATTTATTGACTTACTGCCTTTCTTCACCCACTAGAGTGTAAGTTCCATGAGACAGGAACCCTCACATATCTTGTTCACTCTTATCATTCCCAGCTCTCAGAGAAATACCCAAGATAGAGAAGTCATTTAAAAAGCATTCCTTGAAATGGTAAATGCACTTCTTCTTCTAGGTATTTTCCATGTCTTTCTTTACTCTTTCATTCCCACAATTACTTCTCTCCTTTAGGCCTTCATAATTACTACTGTGAGCTATTGAAAAGCATTATTTGTGATGTTTCTTTCTCCAAACTTTTTCTTTGCCAAAGACCCCTCCACTTTGCTATCTGAATTATATTCTTATAACTTTCCTTATCCATTATTTTTCTGAACAAAGCAGCACTTATAGTATAGATACATTCTGCAAGGAGTTGGGTAGGGACAGTGATGGTGGGGAAGGATTCCCTGTGTTTGGCAAAGAAGCCGTGTTTATGAAAGAGGAGGACCTTCCTTGGGTTAAACACCCACAGCTGATGCTTTATTAGTTAGGCCCTATGACTTCTCAAAAGTGTGTATCTGTGTTCAATAATGACATTTAACCTTCTTAATGCTATTTAAAACAGAGTGTTGTCCCATATTTACTCATGATAACCTGTTCTCTTATCTGTTAAAATAAGTCTCGTATTTCATTCCCTGAATATATTGAGGAGCCTGGTGGTACTGGAGGCATTGCTATCAGAAGAGGGTGTTGAAATGGAAAGAAGCCTGCAAATTAGATGTAGGAAATTTTTTGTTCTTCTAAATTACCTCAATGCATATTTGATTGCCTTGTACACCATAGGTCTGCAGCCAGTTGATTTTAAATGTTTGAGTGCTCACACTTTGCCTTATGCTGTGCACTGGAGTCTCAAGAGTGAACAAAACAGAACTAACCCCAACTAGATGATAGGCTGGTAGAGAAAAAAGCCCTAAACCAAATCTTACAAATCATGATTACAAATTGTGATATACTTCAAAAAAAGGCTATGCAGTTTGAGGTAAGAAAGAGACCTCATATATGCAGACCTTATATACTTGGGGAGAGTAGTGATCTGATGAAGTCCTGTAGAGGAAATTCCATATAGATCTAGAATGAAAGATAAGAAAGGGTCATCCCAGTTAAGAACAAGAAGTAGAGCGGTCCAAGAAAGGGAACAGCATGTATGTTGGGCTGCAGGCAGAGATGAAAAGATAGGGGGGCAGAAAAACCTCTGAAGAGGCTGGTGCATAGAGGGTGTGGAGCAGAATATCATGTGGTAAGGTTGGAGAGGTGAAGGAGCTGGACCAGGCAAGGCCTTCATCTCTTCTCTAGATGGATGCTCTGTTCTATGCTCTCCATCCTTAATCTAATAGCTTGTTGCTGATCCCTTGTTTAGCTATTAGGCCAATTGTAGGGTTACCCCTATATTTCTTATCAGGACCAAAACAGTTCTTTCAAACCCTCAGTTCCACATTATTTAATCTTTTCCTTTAGGGCTTATCTTTTATCTTGGCATCCAAACATTTTGGGTTGATGAAGAAAACAGTTCCTGTGGCTTAGATATCTCAAATTATAGCTTAATATGTAATTTTATTTCCATGAAGAATTCAGCAAAAGCTAAATGTTAAGAGTGCTTTAGCATAGTTATAGAAAATAATATATAATCCATAAGAAATCTGCCAAGTGGAAGCCAATCAGAAGTAAAGCAAAGAATGATTACTGCTTTCCATAAAACACATATTTTGTTTTGCTTTTTGTTTTTGTCTCTTATAGGCAAATCTAGAACCTGCACTTTGAAATTCACAGAAGTATCTGTCCTTCTCTTTATAGTATATATTTACTTCACTGATTTTCACACTTCCTGCCCAGAAAAATACAAAAAGAGTCATGCCTCTTTGACCTTTGTGTCCCACAACCACTTGGCACAGTGCTTCTTAGTAGGTGTCTAATAATCCCTACACTGAAAACCCCTTCTAGCACAATGCATTATTAGGATGGAGAGATTTCTACTGAACAAATTACAGCTCCAGAAGTTAGTCATGAATCAGTTCTGTGCTCTGCATATTGCCAAGAGAGGAAGATAGATTAAATGGGGATAGGAGAGACTGGCGTTGGTTGTGAAAGACCATATTAACATTCTAAATGTATATTTGCCATAATGTGGCTATAAATACAAATTATGCAGTCTTATACAAAAACAGAAAAAAAATAAAGGGAATACAATCATAAAACCTCTGTACATCAAGGACTTACCAGATGTCAGGAAATGTGTTAAGAATTACCTCCACAGGCTGGGGATATAGCTCAGTTGGTAGAGTACTTACCTCACATGTACAAGCCCCTGGGTTGAATCCCCAGCACCACACACACACACACACACACACACACACACAAATTACCTCCAAGTTTCACAATAGCTTTTCCAGGTAACTATTATTATTCCTCTCTTACAGATTAAAGGAATAAGGGTTAGCTGGACAACATTTGCCCAGGATCACACAATTAATAATCAATGAACTAAATTTTAATCCAAGTCTGCTTATTTCAATCTCCAAGCAACTGTGACTCTGCCAAATGCATTCAGTTTTTGAAATCAGCTTAAATCAGAGGCATCAGGGATGATCAAAAAGAGAGAGAGAAATAATACACATCTGGTGCATTTCAGACTGAAATAAGCGACCTGATCCATAAATCATCAGCGTAACAGCACCATTAGCAGGGCTCTTCAGGAACAGCAGCAAGCAGTATATTTGCTGCCTTGGAATCAGCATTGTACTTTGTTCAGAAATTTAATCAAGTGGCCTGAAATGTTACAAGTGTCCTTTCCAAAATACTGTCTGTCCTGTTTGTTCTGTCAGTTCTGTTCTCTTTCAATCTTTGACCAAAAGTCAAAGTGAATTAATATATAATAACTAATATTAATATACCTATTTTTCCATGTTTGGAATACAAATTAGAATGGAGACAGCTCAAAGGAATGGTGCCGAATCTTGTTAGAAAACCTAAAGCATATAGACTTTTCACCTTGTTTCCTTTAATTTAGAACTTTATTAAGTATCCATTATGGGCAAGGCATTATATATATTGAAAATATATTGATGAACCAGAAGACTCGGTTTTCCTATAAATGCTCCCACACCAACCCAGACGTTGAGGCTTAACTCACTATGCTCCTATCTGGCCTGCACTAAGGGAACCACTACAGATTATTCTGAACCAATCAGCAGTGAGACCACAGAAGAACTGTCATCTGTATTGCTCACCCACCATGACTTAGTCAAGTCCCATTTGTTGGCCTTGGAAAATGATAAAACATTCTGGTACTCTATGTTTGCATTTTTATGTTTGTCCTTTGGTGATTAAAAAAATCCGAACTCTGAATTTATTATTTTCATCAAGGAATTGGATGTGAGCAGTGACCTTCATGTACAGCAAGAAGTCACTGACCCACTGTCAGTAAACCATGCTTTGTGAACTGTTTTTTTTTTCCAGAAATGGAAATGCATTTGCACAAATTGTTTCCCATTCTCTTAGAGTCTCTTGTTAGCAGCAGCATGCATTTTGTATGAAAGGTGGCAGGGGTTAAGATGCAGGCCAAGGTCCTGGGCTTTAGTGCAGCTAACTGGCATGCACAGGGATGAGACCTGCAACATTTGCCTCATTAGTACCAAATCCCCTGCTGAGTTAACCAGCCATAGGCGATTGGAGAACTCTGAAGGTTAATTCTTTCTGCCCATAGGTAGAGTTGCAGCTCAATGGACTAAGGCCTTAAAATGTTAACACTTCAAGAAAGAAATTTTAAGTGGAAAAAAAAATGGCTGGCTGTACAAAAAGGTTAAATGAGTTGAAAACTGGTCTAAAACAGACTTGCCTTTTTTTCAATAGTTGCATAAAATATTCTGGAACATTTATAGAGGTTATGACTCCAAACATGTTTCCACCATGTGATTGCCAGGAACTATTAAAATAAATAGCTCAAATAGGGCAATTAAATATAGATACTAACAGTTTCAAATCACAAAACTAGAGGAAATGAAGCAGCTTTGTTTTTCATCTAAAAACACCCAGGTGAATTTATTCAGAATTAAAGTAAATGCTTGTTTTGAAAAACTAGATAGGGAGGAAGACAGATGAGACTAACAAATTATTGTTATTTCTGCCCTCAAGGGAGTCCTGTCATAAGCTAAAGTGTCAGCATGAGGCAATGCTTCTGCTAAATTACCTGCAAACCAGTTACAAAAGATGGATCCTGAGGTCACAACCAAGTAACCACCATCTATGTGGTTTAAGACAAATATGTTAGCTTGACACTAGGTGTTCTATGACCCTAAATCACAGCTTTCCTTCAACAGGAACCTGGTTTTCTTGTTCTGACTCTTGTGTCTTGATGGCACAGTATAATGTCAGGGGACATCAAAAAAAGTTTCTCTCCAGTAAAAACAACAACTATAAAAAATAGCCCCTCACAAGTGAAATGAGCAATAACAGAGCTGAATGGAACACTGACAATGTGTCCATAGCAAATGGAAAAACGAGCACTCAAATATGCTTGTCCTCATGGAAAGAGAGAGTGAAAATTGGGTAATTCTAAAGGAAGATAAAACCAATAAGATTTTCCACAATTTCTTAGGGACAAGGATAATGGCAAGGATTTGGAATTTTAATGGGAACATGTTATTTGTCTACTTATTCCTCCATGTTAGCTTTCTGATGACAGGAATAAAGAGCAATAATTCAAAATTAGCTAAGATTTACCAAGCATTTATTTGCCAGGAGCCAGGAACTTCAAAGGTTTCAATAGTATTTTCAATAGGTAATTGAAACAGTATAAGAGCTAGTAATCCAACCCTGGGAGCCTCTTGCCTCAGGTTTGCTCATAGTCCATAATCTCACCATAACTGCCCCACCTGGATGCTGAGGTTCGAACTCAAGCAAGCACTCAATCATTGATCTGCATTCCCCACCCACCATAACAGAATAATTTGTAACAGCACAAATATAGGCAATTTTCCTTATAGAAAGAATCAATCTCGTTTGTATAGAATAATTATACAATGACATTATATAATGGAATTGAGAGACTGTAATGAAACAAAGAATTTCAAGCAAGTGTCTTAATTTTTAATTGCTTATGGGGTGCAAGTATGAAGACATAGACATAGACATTTTGTATGAAAGGTGTCAGGGGTTAAGATGCAGGCCATAATCTTAGGATTTTGGTGCTAAATAGATGCATTATGATTCTACCCATTATGCAAATTGTTTATATCATCACAACAGAAAATCCCAAATGGGTGTTGTTGAAAAATATATTTATTCTCTCATGTAATATTAAAACTTTTATCTAATTTAATTTGCAGAACTTCTTTCAAATAGTTAGCAACCTTCTAGATGAAGAAAACAAGGAAAAATGGGAAGATGCACAGCAGGTAAGGTTGGGGTTATTTTAGAACTTCAAATAAAGTTGCCTACATATATGTAAAACACACTTGAAGAAATTAACAGTTTGCTCCTTCAAAACATAAAAAGATAATTTTAAAAGTCATTCTAGACTGTAAAATAATTTTAGAGATATCAAATGATCTTTTCTAATATCAGTCCACTGGAGGAATAATGTTTACATATGCAAAAATGGAGCGGGTTCAGGTGATTTGTAACTTGAAGGTTACATAAATTAAGGAACTCATACAAAATACGTTTACTTCCTATATACATACAAAGCAGGAAAATGCAAATCTAAAAAGCATATATCTCAAATGAAATTATAGGGTATTTATTGACAAGATAATTTTCATTTATTTCAATTTTATATAAAATCTGAATCAAATAAACAGATATGTACTTTTAGTTCAAAACCAAGAATTGATACAGTAAAAAAATGTATTCTGATTTTTTTATTATGCTTTTACCAGTGTAGCAAATAACCTTATTAGTTTAGCTACTGATCCATAATGCCTTACATTGTCATTTGTGCTATGATGACATATGGTTAGTAAGATTTTTTTTCTAAATTATAGAAAAAGAGGATTTGGGGTCAAGAAATGGAGTATAATCTTGTTTAAAAATACTGTGGAAATTTAATTTAACCAAATGTTAAACTTATTTGAATTTTCAACTTGACCCTTTCTAAATATCCTATGAAAAAGGCAGTCTTGAAAAAGAGAATGAATATTTACTGAGGTTCAAATGAACCATCTACACGTTTTCCTTTCATAGACGTATTCTAGGTCTTCAGGAGTAAATCATGCCCTTTATTCACACTGTGGTAGGAGCTCTAAAAATAGTCCAGTGTGGTCCATCTTATTAGCAGTACAAATTCTGTGCTTCTGGTCATGGCAAAGAAAAAAAAATCCCTCCTCAGTTTAAGACTTTGATCTCTTTCTCCACTAGTTTGAATTATGTACTTGTCCTTGGCCTTCATCTGGAGGACACCCTCGTTCACTCACTGTAAGGAAGTGGTATCTTTCCCTGGAATGCAGCTGCAGAGAAGCATATCTTTGCAGAATGCCAGGGACTATTAATTATGGATATATTTAGAACAAATATGCAATACCCTATTTAAAATAAGACTGTGGTTCATCACATGGTGTTATTTACTGTGAGATAGCAACTTGAACACATGGAATTATGGCAGAACTCGTCAATGGAAAATCATGAATTCATAAGTCGTCTATTTACCTGTGATTAATGGTTATTCTAATTTTTTACATTTTTTTCCAGTGGTAATGATCCTTAATGCTGCTTTAAAAAAATTACTACTTGAAATTCAAACAAACAAAAAAACAATTTTGTAGCTTTTAATAAAAGGTGGTGTCATAATTACAGCCATATGGTAAATGGGTCTCTAAATTTGTGTCATAAAATGTGGACCTCTTAGAAATAAGGGTTGTTTAAATTTTGCCAGAAAAAAATCCTCATGACCCCCTTATTTTAGAGGAATAGTCAGAAAAAGTGAAATATTAAATAGAGCTCTCTGCACATTTGGAAAACTAGCTGAGTAAAATGGTGAATATTGATGTCAGAAGGTTTGTGCAAACAAAATTTACATTTTCGAACAATAAACATAGCCATTTCAGAGCTTTTTTTTATTACCTATCAGCTTCAGTTATGGAAGATCAAACTATGTTTAGATAAAAACAGCTTACTATAGTGGGAAAAAAGTCTGAACTTTATATAGCAATATTTTAGACATCACAACGATGGTTGGAGTTGACAAGTCCATTTTCGTCAAGACCAGTCATTTCAGTCATGTACTCTGTTCTGCATTTCACTGTTAACCTAAAAAATTCATGTGTCTCTAGCACAGGAATGGACAAACTACAGTCAGTAAGGGCAATCCAGACTGAGACCTACTTTGTAAATAATGTTTTGGAAAACAGCCACCCCTGTTCATTTACATATTATTTAGGGCTGCTTTGGTGCAAGAAAGACAGAGTTTCCTTGTTCAAATAGAGAACCCCATGACTTGAGAAGCCTAAAATATTGATAGTTAGTCCCTCTTTAGAAAAAAAAAAGACAATTGCCAACCTCTTCTCTACAATACTTGACTTCTATTGGGGAAATACAATTAAAAGCAACCTGAAAAACCTTTCCACAAAGATGGAAGAGAAAGAGAAGAGTTTTATTACTGCATAAGCATTAAACTGGAGTGTGATGTGTATATCATAGACAATCAGCTAGGACAAAAAGGAACCTTACCCTTCAAGATAAACAATGACTAGTGCTGGAGCCTAGAGGCCTTAGCAGTGCAATTGTCACACATAACTTTTTCATAAAGTCCCTTAGTAATTGGGGGTAACTTTGTCATTAGCTAATTATTTGATCTGTAGCAAAATAAGTTCCTTAAATCTTTATGACAGGAGGCAATTTTGCAGTTTAAAGTCAGGCTCAGATAGCCATTGAAGTTTGGTCCCTACCCTTCTCTCAGGCAGATGTGTACTCTTTCCTTGATGTTTACATTTCAAAGACAGACATCACTGGATCTTTAAGCTGGTGTGTACTTTTTTAGCTTTTAGAAAGGATTTACATACATTTCAAAGAGAAAGAGCTTTACAGTTAGCTTTCTAAAGTGAATGCTCTTAAAAAAAGAAAGAGTAAAGAACAGGTGGTCTATTCCCAATCAGGAAATCATACCTATTGTCATTAGTTTGTATTTGTCTGTCCATGACACATGTTCATACACACATACACCTACAAAAGAACAGGGGAAATAGAGTAGTACCAGGAAGTGTTAAAGACAACAAAAGTTTTATGCACTTTCTTGAAGTGGGAATGATGAATGTTCAGAATTCAGATTTAATTATTGAAAATGTAGCTAAGAAATAGGACTTATTCCCCAAATATTCTTGAAGTTAAAAAAAATTCCAACTCTCTTTCCCATATATTTTAAAATGTAATATCTATTGTTTATGTCTTAAAGTGCATGTTAGTTAATATCCTGTGGATACATGGAGCTTGAGTTTTAGATGGGCCCAGCCATAGCCCCTACAAAACTCACTCTTTGCCTGCAGCCTGCTCTTCTCAACCTGTCTTTCTCCTACTCAAGTCCCTTCCTGCTCTTACTGTATGCCTACCTGCAAACCCAAGCCTTTCTCTTCTGCACCAGACTTTACAATGCAAAGCAGGGAGAACTCTGTAATCCACTTAATTTTTCATGGCTAGAAGCTGCAGTGGTACTCAATAGCTACAAGAAATGAACCTAACTTCAAAAGACATTCTGCTCTAATGTGGTTATATAATGTAGGCTCACTTTATAGGCTTTATGGGTTATGCAGGCTAAAATGCATGTGACCTTTCAAACGGCCTTTGCATTTCACACCGTTTTGGGGATATACCAGCATAAGGTTGTTTTAAAGAAAACACATATCTATTTGTACTGGGTGAAATGCCATGATATTAGAAAATACATTTGGGGAAAAGGAGGCAGATAGCTCTGTTAGTATGTAGGCATCTAGGTAGGAAGGTAGGTAGCTAGGCAGATAGATAAAATAGATATAGATGCAGATAGAATAGGTAGATAACCACAGCCTCAGTCACTAGCAACAATACAATGTGTCTTTAGATAGTTCGAACGCCTTGAGCTTCTGTTGTTTGTTGCCTGAAATAAATATAATAACCTCATAGTTTTTTGTGTGTGTATATACATGTAAATCATCTACCCTAGAGCTATTATTATAATCCTAAAATTATTGCTAATAACACTCATATAATGACAATTATAATTATTAAAATAAATGTTTCTCCTAAGATATTTTTTATGAAATAGATTTAATACTTTGTAAATATCCCCATGATAGCAATAATAATTGTTTTTTATTCCTATGTCCCCCAGATGGATACTAAGCTAAAAATATAGAGCCTAATTTCAGTGTTTGTTCTGTGTTATATTTAAGTGAGGGAAAGAGTCCATCAAAAGTAAAGTCATGCTGTTTCTGAGTAGACAATCTGGTAGGTATTTTGAGTTTCCTTAGATTTATGGAGGATTAATTAGCTCATCATATCACTTCCAAAGTTCTTGCTGTGTGGCACCTGGTGTCATTCTCAACTATTAGTTCAAAAACTACAGCTGTTTCCAGTTGCAGCCATTTCTTCAAATAAACAGAGCTCATTTGTGACATCATTATGTAGAGTTTTTTATTTCTAGCCCTGTATTTCATTTTGTGGACTTTTTATTCCATCTAACTTTTGCTTATTTTTCTAGATTTATCCAGGCTCAATAGAATTAATGCAGGTGATTGAAGATTTTATACACATTGTTGGAATGGGGATGATGGACTTTCAGAATTCATACTTAATGACTGGAAATGTAGGTAAGAAATAGGTTTTTCCCCAAATCTTTCTGAAATTTAAAAAAAAGATTGCAAGTATATGTGCCATACATTTTCAAGTGTAATATCCTTGTCAATATCTTTAAGTATATATGAATAAATATATTGTGGATACTTATTGTCTGAGTTTTAGATGAATCCAGCCCTATGTGCACTACACACACACACACACACACACACACACACACACACACACACATACATTTGTTTCCATCTGCATGAATTTGTGTGAATGCTATGGGCTTGTATACATCTGCACAGGTGTATGTAAAAGATAATATGTACTTAATGTTCCTTTTACCAAATGGTCCTTGCTATCCAACCTAATACACACACACACACACACACACACACACACACACACACACACACTAATGATCCTGAACAAAAATGAATCTTCATTGATTTACATACATTATTCATAAGGACCCTGAATTGCTTGTGTACTAGATCTCCAAGCAGGTGGTGAATGTGTTGGAACACTTCAGAATACCTTTAAGGATCATAAGATAAACTGCGATCACTACAGTTCTCCTAAACACCTTCCAGGAAATAGTGGGCCTCACAGATCCCTCTAGTGGATCCCATGATGCTAAACATATAAAATAAAAGCATATTTCTTCCTTTGTTGCATTTAATATTTTTTTCTTACAATGGGGTAGAATTACACATAGCAGCAAAACCTACACACTGCCACAATTACACTGGGCCAACACAATTATATTAATCAAATGGCACATTTCTCTTTGTAGTTAAAAATTGGCCAAAGCTAAGAAATGGTATTCATAATTACACCGATTAAACTGACACAAGTTTAGGTTTTTTCTCATTTCTTTAAAGCTTTCTCTTACAATGTTACCCTGATTCAGAAAAATTTTCTTTCATTTGTCATGCTTTAATAGTTTTCACATGAATACCATTGAACTAGAGATAATAATATTCTTAGTAGAGAAAATAACATTCTTATTCTTAGATATTTAAGCTTTAGTTTCTGGATCAGGAAGAAGGCTACCTTGGTTAATCCCCTAGGATGGTTCCACTGGTATGGAATATAACTTTTTATGATTAAGGCTTTTGTTGGTTCATTTTACACTTGATTTCTTCTAAAGTCCTTAAATCCTGCAGGGACTCATTTTGTCCTAGCCTACTTTATGCTAGTAATTGGTTATAGATAACTACTGATAATCTTCTTCTTTGGAGGAAAATCTATATTACAGAAATAGGAAATCAGCAATCTAAAAGCACATATCTCAGATTTGTTGTCCACATACACTCTTTATGCAGCACAAGTGTCAAGTTAGACTGGTGTCTTTTTGTCTTTTCTTGGGGGGAGGAGGGTATTGGGGATTGGATTCAGGGGCACTCAACCACTGAACCACATCCCTAGCCCTACTTTGTATTTTATTTAGAGACAGGGTCTCACTAAGTTGCTTAATACTTGCTTTTCCTGAGGCTGGCTTTGAACTCGCTATCCTCCTGCCTCTGCCTCCCAAGCCACTGGGATTACAGGCATGCACCACCTCACTGATCCTAGCCATTTTTCCAAAATAGGTGTCCAGCAGCTTGTGATAGTCCAAGAACAGAGCTGTCCCTTCCTAAGAGCAATGAGGACACAAAGGGTCAAAGACAGTGTTTTTATTAAAGGATGAATTCAGAATTCAGAGAAAATCCAAATTAAATGTCCATTCCATAAGTGATTAGACAAATGAAGGAAACTCTGGAAGAAAGAGTTATTATGATGGGCTATAAGTTTTAGTACACATGGAAGGAAGAACCAAGACAGATTTCAGGGATGCTGGATATTCAAGCCCATACCATTCGAGGACCATAAGACTTCTTTGGTGGGTGAAAAAGGTGTTATGAGGAGTGCTATGCCAGATTGAACAATTAGTCAAGTAATTTTAGTGGAAAGCTGAGGTAGAAAAACAAAGAACTATTGTTTTCTTATTCTTTGTGTATAGTGAACATTTAATTATAAAAGGCATTGATAATTAAAAGTATAATCCAACCAATACCTCAAATTTGTTCAGAATGAAAATACTAGAAAATAACTAAAGCTAAACTCAGATCTAAAAATTTAAATTTGACCTTAGAGTAGGTTATTTCAGAATAAAGCCATATCAGTTTATCTAGAGTATAGTATTATTTGCTATAAAAATTCTAGCAAGTTCATAAATTAAACCTCCATAAAAAAACTTATTCTTCTTTACTTTTCTTTTAACTTACCATAATTATATATTTAAATTTTTACATATTAATTTTGAATAAGATTATTTTATGTAAGTTTGCTTACTTCTTTCATATTACTAAACTTGAAGGGACATGTTAAGAATAACTCAAGGCAAATTAAAGCTGATAATAAAAAATAAGGTAATTTTACATTTCCTTTGATCTTGTGTAAGGACAGTGTGATTATTCAGCATTCTGATTGCTTATGTAGTACTAATAATCTATACTTTAAAAATTTATGTTCCATGGATAAAACATACTGTTGATTTTTCCAAAATGCTGACACAGAGACTGACTTACTATAGTTTAGTGATTAGAGCTGAAGGTTGTTCTCTACAATATCTATGTGTTTTCCAAAGTATATCCACTAGTATGGAGTAGGATAATACAAATGTAATTGATTACTATTAATACTTTTCATTTTCTTCCTGTTTAATATATATAAAACATTATTATCCTATTTTGATCTGATATTTTCAATGTTTTTGAGCAAGAACAGATAATATTTTATAGTAACAAATTATGAAATGTGTGAGTTGGCACAATTTGTTTTACATCCTAAATATTACTTTTCAATATTGAACTAATTATACTGAAAACATATACATGCAAGCATGCACACAGACTTACAGAATATTAATGCTGAATAAAGTCTAGGTAACGGGGAATATTTGCTATTACTTGTGGCCATTTTTTTTCAGAGTGTGTTGGATTAAGACTCCTTAAAGAACTTCAGAATATCATCATGCCTTTTAGAAAAGAGGGCAGATTATTTTTTCATAAAGTCTATATGCTTCACGACCTCATTTTTCTGAACCATAGATAATTAGCTCCTCAATAAACTTGAACAACTAAAAATATATGTCACAAAGACCATAAGGTTTAATTAGTATCTTTGAACTTCACTAATAATCTATTTTATTTCAACATAAACATAGAATCAACACCTCTGTTTTCTGGTTCTTGGTTTAGATACAAAAAGAAGCAGAGAGTGCTGGTAGGGTGTGTGTGTATATATATATATATATATATATATATATATATATATATATAGAGAGAGAGAGAGAGAGAGAGAGAGAGAGAGGGGGGGGGGAGATAGAATAGATGAAATGCTGGAGAAAGAAGTATTAAAAGTAGCAACAGAGTATAGAGTCATTATTGTGGGAATACAGGACTCCTTATGCCTCAGAATTGAAAACACTAGTGTTAAGAATTAAGACAATAATGTATGTGTAGAATCATGACTTTCATTCATCAAGATAAAAGTTTCTATAATCTGCTTTAGATGGCAGGGAAATGAGTAATGCATCTTAGAAAGATCATCTTCAAAAAATAGTTTAAATTAAAATGTTAAAGCTTTTTCTGTCTGAAAAAATGCCCCCACCTGTATCTGTTTTTGATAAATGAAATGTTCCTATATGCTGAAATATCTATGAACATTTTGGTAGATATGAATGTGTGTATATTATTGTAGGGAGAATGTCCACAGCTTTATTTAGTCTCTCAGAAGATTTATGATCTCAAAAAAATTAATATGATTCGGGAAAAGCAGCCCTACAAACTAAGACTTTTGGCAATGCATTTATAAAATATTTGAGCTTTAATAGAACACTTTTTCATATTCACATATGAATATGACATTCAAAAACATACACATGGTAATCATAATGCATGTGAGTTAATGAGCACTTTCTAATGACAAAAACTCCATTAAATATTTTACATAATTACAGAATGAATGAATGCACATGAAAAATTGATATGCTGCAGAGAGATTTCAATTTACAATGTGCCTTATTCTATTATAAAATTGCATTCTAAGGGTTCTAAATATGCATCAGAGGTAAGTGGCTATTGTTTTAAGAAAAATGTGACTTTTTAAATATATCAATAATTTTTAAAAAATTTATAATTATCAAACAGGTCAGAGGAAATTGTTAGTTAATATGAATTATTGAAATGATCTTTTTCTTTAATAAAAAATCAAATTATTCTCTTCAATAAAAATATTTAAAAGCTCGTTGAAGAGTTATTTAAACCTGCTTCCTCTACTTTCTCTCCATCTCTTACAGTGAAGCATTTCTCTCATCACTCTCCTAAAACTTCTATTGGAAAATCCTTCTGGAAACTCCCAATGACCCAATTAAACTTCTTCCCATTTTTCATCCTTCATGTCCTCTGTGCCTTGCAAACCCCTCTCTCTTTCTTGAAACTGTCCATTTCATTAGCAGTTTTATTTTTATTACACTATCAAATAGAATTAAAGGATAAATATCAGTCACATGACTCAGAAATATTTGGAATTTTGGAGGCAATAAAATAAATTAAGGAAGATTAAGCACCCTAGCACTTTGCAGTTCCAAAGACAAAACAGAATGTTTGAGATCTTATGTGATAAGAATGACAGGGCACATGCATGGATCTCTAGTCTAAGGATTTATCTAAAGTTGCACTGGAATGTTTTATAATTTGAATTCTGTTTTTAGTTATGTATTTTCTGCAATAACTTTTTGTAGCATATTACATTTGTTTTATTCAGTAACAACAATAGCCTAGTCTTTTTTATTTCTTTTTTTATTCATTCTTTGCAGTTGTATGTGTCAGCAGAATGTGTTTTGACATATCATACATACATGCAGTATAACTTCCCATTTTTGTGGTTGTACATGATGTGGAGTTACACTGGTCATGTATTCATTTGTGAACACAGCAAAGTTATGTCTGATTCATTCTACTGTCTTTCCCATTCCCATTCTCCCTCCCTTCTCCTCACTCTGCACCCTATCCAATCCAGTGAACCTCCCCTTTTCCCCCACACCCTGCCTATTGTGAGTCAGCTTCCACATATCAGAGAATACTTGAACTTTGGATTTTGGGAATTGTCTTACTTCATTTAGCATAATAGTCACCAGTTCCATCCATTTACTAGCAAACACCATAATTTCATTCTTCTTTCTGGCTGAATACTATTCCATTGTGTATATGTACCACATTTTCTTTATTCATTCATCTATTGAAGGGCACCTTAGTTAGTTCCACAGTTTAGCTAAGAATAGCCTACTCTTTAGAAACTAATTGTATTAGTTTGAGACTTAGAACTAGAATTGAATTCATTGAATTGAATTTGAAGAAGATAAGTGATGTATTACATGTTGTGGTCCTACTTACCTTATGCAATTAAAAACAAAAATAATTTGTCTCTTCCTATAAGCAAAGTCTTTTCTAAGTGATTCTAGTCTTTAAAATAAATGAACAATCTTTTAGTCTGTAAGCAGATTGCAGTCTAGTCTAGTTTAGATATAAAAAATACATAAATAAATAGCATGAACACTTTTGTATGTATCATATAAACCAAATATTATAGGTTCATTTCAGGAAATGTACTGTGTAAGGATTAAGAAAACCTTCTTAGAAAATGAGGCATTTGATGCAGACTTTGAAGGGTGGTTGGATTGTTGACAATTCAAAATGAAGGGAAGTGAGTAGCAAATAAATTGTTACATTCCAGAACATTCCTTTAGTAAAGATAGTAAAATGATGTGACAGTTGAGATTATGTTTAGGGGATAATTGGTCTATTTTGATTAAAACACATATGTATGCAATTAAAGTGAAATAAAATTTGAGAGCCATGTCTGACTTCTGATACAGTAAGGAATAACTGAAGCTTAACTTGTAAGAAGTGTGCTTCAGTAGAACATACATTAGAACAGAAAATAGAATTTATAGATATTGGGAAAAACTGTAAACCTAATTAGTCTAAATATAGATAGAAGGCTTTTTTTTTTTTTTTTTTACTGTAATCCCTGCAGGAGATAATGAAAACTTGAATTAGCAGTAGTATAAATAGGAACCAAAATGTGTATGTTGATTTGAAGTACTACCTGGAGCTAGAATTGATAGAATTCCATAACTGACGAGGGTATGGGAGAGAAGGGAGAAATGAAATTTGTATTAACTCAACAAACATTTGAGTCTCTAATATACTAACATTTAAGCAAGTGTAGCCCCCAAGTGAAAACCTAACACAAGATTGTGGATTTTGGTAGAGGAGTCAAATCCTTAAATATGTAATCAGTGATCATCTGCATAAAAGTGATGGTGAAGGCACATATTTTTTTTTTCAAACATCATGACATAAGACGGAGAGAAGTAAGGTGATTCCCACACTGAAAACAAAGGATCAAGGCAGGTCTCTGAGGGCAGGAGTGGCTGGAGGCAGTGGATGTAAGGCCTTCCATAATAAGGGAAAAAAAAAATCAGTGTCATAACTAATAGGAGGGTGAGAATATTTCAAAACCAATACTCTAGTTAATTTTAATTACTTATGAAGTTTAGAGTATTAGAGATAAAGAAAAATCTTACATGATTGTTGATGGAAGAGCATGAAGATTCTACAGGAAAAGAGCAGAAACAGTGAACAGGATCTAAAAGTCCAAGCTCCTGAGGTGGTTTCAATGGATCATACCCTAAATATTTTGATAGTTATTTCCAAGGATTTACTTTGCACAGACAAGTGCTTTTTACCCAGGCCCTGCTATCTCACAACTATCTCTTAGGAATTATTCAAAGTTGACAACTATCAGATAAAACGATATTTCCAAACACAGAATGTTTTATTTATTATTTGTAAGGAATTTGAAATGTTTTCTGTATATAAACCTTAAGAGCTGTAAGACTCTAGGAAGGATGGTTTCATTTCTTCTCCAGTAAGCCAATAACACAATAACACCAGTGCCTTGGAAACATTGAAGTTAACACATTTATTTATTTATTTATTTTAATTTTTTTAATATTTATTTTTTAGTTTTTTAGGTGGACGCAGTATCTTTATTTTATCTTTATGTGGTATTGAGGATCGAACCCAGTGCCCTGTACATGCCAGGCAAGTGCGCTACCATTTGAGCACATCCCCAGCCCAACACATTTATTTTTACCAAGCTAAATATCACTCTCTATTCTTGGTTTAGAAAGATGAAACATTGTTTTTTTTAGAAGAAATATTCATACCTGATATTTTTTTGAAATTGAAATAAAATTCAATCTGGATAATGGTATAATACAAATGTCAGCATCTCCTTTTTCTCTACAGGCCTTTTTATGAACATTAAATCTATGTTATTTGTTAAATTTACTGATAAAGTTCATCATTTCATTGGTGTAATGTCTTGTTCAATTGAGGAATCAACTTTCAATCTGATGATGTAAAACTGGAACGGCTTCTCTTTCTTAGCTTATTTTCTTTTTCTGTCACTGCTTAGCTTTGTGGTTCACACATCTGTGTCACTTGCTTAACTTCCTTTCCTTAAAAATGACACTTGTCAGTTGACACCAAGCCCCCAAAATACAGGAATTAACATCGTTTTGCTTATTTGTAGCACCTGATGTTGGTGCAGATAGCTAGACTTGAGTGAGACTTGACTGCTTTCTAGCAGTCTACCATGCTTGCTAGACACCTGAGACAAATGGAAGTTTTTCTTTAGGTCAGAAAGAAAAATGAAACTACCTTTTTCTTTTCTGTTTCTGTTGTTTTGTTTTGTTTTTGGTTTTTGAGGAAAAAGAAAAGCAGTTCAGACAGTTTTAAACCAGGACTTGGAATGATATGCAGCATTATGAGTTGTTTGATTATTTCTCATTTTATGGGAATTATCCCATGGCATTTATCATGATTCATTTATTCCAAATGACTGGGGACAGAAGACTTGGGAGGCTGGGACAAAAGACCATTATCAGAGCTCCAGGCAAGCAGTACAAACTCCTCAGGGTTGTGAAGATCTCCCTACCACTCAGTTTAAGGAGCTCCCTGAAGTCACTATAGTTGGTTGGTAAGGATTCATGGATTTAATTAATTTTTAAAAATCTCAGACCTTTATTCAATAAGTATATTTCATGTTATGTTCTAGGTTAATTCCTCAGTGAACAAATTAGACAAATTGCTCTTGTGGAACTTATATTTTATATTAGAGAGACAGATGTCAAACAAATGCCATCTAAAATGTCCAGTGGTCATAATTGCTGTGAAAATAAATAAAACCACCAGGATAAGAGAACAGAGAATGAAGATTGGTGAGAAAAATCCTCCTATCAGTGTACTGATATTTAAATATAGAAGCAACTGCCTTTAGAGCATGAGATGTAATGATATGTGGAGACAGAGCACTTCATAGAAGAAACCATAATTCTGAATACCATGATGCATCCATGTGCTTCATATGTAAGAAGAGCTGAAAGAATTCAGTGGTGCTGGAGAGGATTAGGGCAGGGCAGTGGGAGATGATTTCAAGGGAGGAGAAGTGAGACTGCAGAACGCCTTTAACTGAAGGTCTAAATAAGAAGCAAAAACACTCCAAGATTTGAACAGAAGAATGATGAATTCTGATTTATATTCTAAAATGGTCATTCTGACTATGAAGTGTAGACTAATAGACAGTAGGGGGCATGAGTGGATATAGCAACAGCAGTGAGATGTTTATTTCAGCAGCCAGGAGAGAGAACACAGATGCTTGGACCAGGTGACAATGGAGATAGTGAAAAGATATTTTAATAGCTGATATGACAGAGTTTATTAATAGTTATAACTGGGTCTGAAAGAAAGAGAAAGTTCAAAGGAATGTTTCCATAATATCTCTAAGAACTCAAAAACTACAGAAGGTAAACAGATTTATGTCAAAATTCACTGGCAAAATTTTCTGAGACCATTTTAATATCTCTAAAGTTCAGAGACCAAAAGAAGCTTGTTCTGGTTTATTTTTTATGTATTATCTTCCGAAGTTCAACACAAATCCTTGCTCTTGCAGTTTAAGCTCATTTCATTTTTACTGTTCTCAGGGAGATTGAACAATTTTATCCTTAGAAACCATCAGCATCCTGTCTTCATTCTACCATCTGAATCCTTGGGCAAAAGCCAGGATGAAATTGTTTATTGAAATGAATTTGTGAAGCTGTGGCTCAGATTGAGCTGCCAGTTAACAAATGAAATAAATGGCATTTTTCCTACCATCTTTGTTCTTCTACTACTTTTAAAAGTGATAGAACCTCAAGGGAGGAGAATTCTTCAGTTTCCACCAAGTCCAGCAATAAATTAGTTAGTTTCACTCCTCTTTTTAAAATCATTTTTCTGTTTTTATATAAAAATTTTAAAAATATAAATATATAAACTTATATTCTCAAAGTAGGAAAGGTCTTTTAAGGGTATCTCTATTTCTACAGCATGAGAAAAATATTATTTGTAATAGCACTACTGTCATAGTTACAAAAATTTTCTACCTTGAAAATAATAGGTAGAAAAATGTTTTATTAGCTTTTCTGTTTTATTCCTCAGGATTTCCATGAAAAGTTTTGGTAAAGCATCTGTTGTAATCTATAGAACTTCCCAAAATAATGCTTTCACAAATATTCATGATAGTATTTACTCCTAACAACCTTGCTGCCTGAGAGTTGAGGACACTCACATAATTTGTCCTAGATCAGTGCTTCCCATTCAGAGTGGATGCATTGTTTTTTTTTCCTTTGCATCTCAGTAATTGAAAGTTAAAGATTTCTTTCATTATCTTGCTCAGCCAACCACACTCTAACCTTCTAAAACTTCAGTGTAGATTTTTTGATACGACCCTAGGGAAATCTTACTCATATGTTCTGTATTTCTACAAAGTAAAATAACTACTGACCATTTGTTTTCTTTTCTAGTACTAATCTTCATATATGTTTACTTTGTTAAAATGTAAAATTATTTTTCTGGCTAATTATATATTTTGAAGGATGCCTGTCTTACACTTTTTATAAGCATTAAGTGTTTTTTCTATTACTTTATTTATTTATTTATTTATTTATTTATTTATCCCAAGGGTTGAACTCAGGAGCACTTGACATCCCCAGCCGTATTTTGTATTTTATTTAGAGACAGGGTCTTACTGAGTTGCTTAGCACCTCGCTTCTGCTGAGGCTGGCTTTGAACTCCTCCTGCCTCAATCTCCAGAGTAGCTGGTATTACAGACATGTGCCACCATGCTTGGCCCTTATATTACATCTTAACCAATAAAAATTTTGTGAACTTTCCACATCTGGGACTATTGCATAAAATGGGTTAAATCTCTATCCTTTTGGTAACTGTCTGGTAAAGAATGCATTGATTCAGGAACAAATTTTTGCTCCAAGACCATCATTTCTTTTGGATTTTGTATTTACTGGGGGAAAGCACATGGTCTGGAGAAACCTAAGAGAGTCACACAAAAGGCAGTTGGAAACCAGCACTATGGAATGCACAACAATGTGCAATAGCTTTGGGAAAACAATTGGGAAAACCAGGGGAAAAGTTGACTTCTACCAAAACTCTGCATATCTATGAGAAAAGAATGCATGGCCTAAAGTAGGAAATGTGGATAACAGAGATGGTGATGGTGAAGTGACGTATTTTAGTGGCATATCTTGGTCTACCAGATATTAATTATGAAAGTTGTCCTCCAATAGAAATCTATAACTTTAAACATTAAAATTTATTTTAAGAATACAAGCTGAGAATTCTTGATTTTCTCATGCATTGATACATAGAACTAGCCACAAAATGTTTTGTGTTTGTGCTTCTATTCTCTATAAAGAGCTTGAGTTTCTGCCCAGAAGTTCTTTGTGACCTCTGTGTCCTAAGAAATCTACCAATAGTAGCTTTGCATACGGAGGTTAGTTGGTACTTTGTATCAGTTCAAGAAACTTGGCAAAAGTTTTAACTATGAAAAGTCTCTCCAAGATGAGATGGAGAAAAAAAAAGCACTGGGAAACTAAATGGCTTTGTATTTTCCTATAGTTCTTGTATCTAAAAGGCGTTGGAGCTATAATTCTTCTCAGATTGACTCCATTGTTCTGTTTGAGATAAATTCTTTCAGCATGTAGTAGATTCACACTCGAATAAATAGAAAGATAAAATCCAAGGTCTACAGAAAACAAAATTTAAATTTTATGACATTGCTTCTGATCTCTGTGGGTTAATGTAACACAATGGATATTTGGAATTAGTAGAATGGCATACTGTGTGCCTCCTTTCTGATTTTGCTGTTCAACTGAATTAGAAGGATGTCACTGCAAGCATGTGTGAACACAAAATATAATCCCGTTTCAACTGTTTCTATGGCAATAATTGCTTATCTCTATGGTAATAGTGGTCTGCCTCTATAACAATAACCTGCAACGAGAGAAAAAAGGCACTGACTCTCTGTTAACAATTTTTCTTTTTCTTTTTTCTATTTTCATGTTCTCCTCTTTTCAAAAGTCTTAATTTATTTGGTTACACCAAGAATTCTTTACTAAATCCTTCCTCTTCTCCCACCGCTTCCTTCTCTGAATTAAAAAAAAAAAAAGAAGAAGCTTTTAATTTGAAAACTGAAAAATCTGACTAAGAATAAAAACTGGTGCTTTTATGTTCATGGAAGAAGTAGATGCTGTTTTGCATCTTTTAAAATATGCCGGTTTTGAAGATAGATGCATCTGGCTGAAAACCTTAGCTGTACCATGACTAATTGATCCTTCTGTAACTTATTTCATATCTAAATTTCTTCTTATTCTTTTTCTAAAGACAATAATGTCTTCTTCACAGAGATAATATCAATAATAAGATTAGATACATTTAGCACCTGACATACAATAGGCCCTCTGATTGGTAATGGACAAACACAAGGCCAAATATGGGCTATGCTATTGATTGTGTGATTGTAATGAGGTCACCCAGGCCCCTGGCCATGGTCTGCTCCTCCAGGGAACTTCTAAAGTTCATACCAAGTTTCAGTATCATACTTTAAAAAAAATCTGAATATTATGCATATTGTATACATCAAAAAAGAAGAGCAAGATTTCATATATATAGGCATATAATATGACTAGTCTAGAAAATCACCTGTGTTGTTTGTCTGTTTTAGAAGTATTATGTGACTCAGTTGCCTTCTGTAGAATAATGACAATAAGAACCAAGAGATTCTGGGCTTTTGGCATTTTGCTACAAGAAGTTACTCTTTACTTCCATGGATGCATTTGTCATTAGTCAAATTCCAGTTCCCTTGGATGATGCAGACCCCCCCAAAAAAAACTTTTCTGACTTAATTTTATAATATCTCAACTATGTTCTGTGGAATTTTGTCAATCATCTTTAGAGATGCATCAAAGAATTCTGTAACATTACTATATGTTCTCTAAAATTTAGAAATAAATTAGTTCACTTAGTCCTTAATTAAAGTCTCTCAAATGATCAAAAATATTTTGGAGCTTTTATATCTATTTAAAATTTCCATTTGAAGAGCTTCTCCTTTTGAAGGATCTGCATCCATTATTTAGAGTGTTAATCTAAATAATTTCATTTTTTTCAATATAGTCTCTTTTTGCTTTCCCCAAACTCATTGCCTAATTATTTCTTTTTTAATTTTCCTTAATTCCTTAAAAAATTTGTCTAGTTGTCCCTAAAATGAAATTTTATTCTTAATAATAAGGCTAACCTCTACTATCTTTACAATATATTCTGAAAATCTTGAGTATTTAAAAAAATCATAAAATTTTTAAATTAAATAACAATTTCTCAGCAGAAAACTAAATATATTGTTTTGTAACATAATTGAGACTACATTGGTAAAACATAATTGTAATTGGTTAGTGTGCTCTGTTTAAATATATGTTTCACTACAGTGAAATACAGTACTGAATTTGATCATTGAGTGTATGTTTGTATGTAAGTTGGGGAGTAAACCATTGTTTATTGGGAGATTTTTTTCCTTTTGGTTTGAATATCTAAAGGTAAAAATTATTTTCTGAGTTTCAGTTGACTTAATTTATTTCCTGCAATGGAACAGAAATGTTGTTTACAAATATAGAGTTAACATTAATTTTGCTCAGCATACTTTATTTATAATTGTAACTATAATATCATAAGTCTCTACAATAATACCATTGGGCTCTAAAGTTTATGTTAGCTTTATAATTATCCAAAACTAGTCTAATAAGATGAGATTGATTGTATGTGGTTTAGAGCATGTTGTGGAACCAGGTGCAACCATGCACTGGTGCCAACTCAAGAATGCTTAGTAAATGGTATCTTCTGTTCTTCTATCTATTCCTTCTCTTTCTCAAAAGACTTATACTTAGTGAGGCACACATGCCTAACCTCAGTACTCCCTATTTTGAAAGGGGTATGAGGTCCATGGTTTCTTTTCAGTAAGGCAAAGTAGTTAAAATTCTACAAACAAACCAAAACCTGAAGGTTGAATCAGCCAGGAGAGGAACAGGTAGGAAATGAAGAGATGCAAGTGTGACTGGAGTCTGGTTGCTAGTGGAAAGGTCCTGAGCTAATACTGAAGAGGAAATCAAAGGTTAGGTCATGGAAACCTTGGAACAGACTTTGTATCTTCTACAGTATGACAGGAAACCGCCCGGAGTGACATGATTCGATTTATGCTTAAAACCTATTCGGACTGCAGTGTGAGGGGTGAGTAGAAAGGGCACAATATGAAAGTGGGGTGTGTAGTGAGTTGTTTTAACTTAGGTTAATATTTAATGGACAAATGTGCAGCAGTCTAGATGGGGATTAGGAAACATCATTAGGCTGTTTTGGAGGAGATGCAGTGATAACAATGAACTGGATTAACAGCGTAAAGATATGAATGTATCAAAGATAACTTATTGATTCTGACTTGAGGAAAGGATTCACGTGGTTTTCTTGAGAGAGATGAAGAATGCATAGAGAAATCATATTTTGATAAAGAGTGAGTAGAAATCAAGGGTTAAGCTTTGGATATGTTACTTTTGAGATATCTAAAGACATTCAAGAGAACAGACCAAATATGAATTCAGTTTTAGGACTGGAGTTTGGAAGAAAATTTCTTATACACATTTGCACATAACTGAAGATATTTGTGTGAAACACATCTCTCACTAGATTGCAATATGTAAAGACTTTTCCTTTTTACATTTTGAATTCTCCACAGTATTTTGTACAAGTGAGAGAATGGTTAAGGTAAAAAATAAAAGGGAATTGGCATGAATTGTATCTTACTGTGTATAAGGAGTGAGCTAATTGCCTTTGGCTTAGTCCTCATGAAAGGCTATTGATTTTTTCAAATGGTCAAACGGAAGAACAATTAAATGACTGCCAAAGTCCACAAAATAAATGGAAAACTAGGACTGATTGACTACAGGGCCCAAATTGATCATACTAAACCCCCTGCCTCCCATTAAGCTCTGAGTAAACCTCATTTATTAAAAAAAAATTATGGGCAGTTTATTGTATCAAACCCACTGTATGCTAAGATCCTACGTACAGCAATAATAGGGAACATGGGAACATGGATATTGGAATTCATAATCTACTGTGAAGGCAGAAAATGAGCCAGCCTATGTAAAAATTAAAAGAGTATATGACAGAGAGAAGTGAGGGCTTAGATCTCTTTAGATGGGGACAAAACATGATAAAGAAAAAAATAATTTAGCAGAGACCTGAGAAAAAGAATGAGGAAATGTTTTCTAGTTACATAGGAAAAGCCCTGTGGTGGAAAAGGCCTATTCATGCAGCTTGATCTGGTGAGCAAATTGATGGCCATGTAAAATGTGACTGCAGACAGATGGAAGCCCAACCATGTAGAGCCTCAGAGACCAGAGCGTGAGAATTCAACTTGTACCCCATAAGCATCCGTCAAACTATTCAATTGTTTCAATGAGGGGATAAATGTGACCTGCATTATATATCACAAAATATTACTGTGGTTTTTGAGAGGAGGAGGAATTCTGGGTATGGAAGTTAAGAAGCCCAGTCATACAGCTCCTGAATGAGTTCAGAAGAGAGATTCTGGTGCCTTCTAGAGGGCTGTGGAATGGAGACAGAGGAAATGCAGTGATTCAGGACATGTTGCAGAAATAACACCCAACTATCTGTTGATGGCTGGGTTGTAGGAGGCAAAGAAAAGGCAAAAGTAAAGAGTGGCCCTTAGGTTTTTGTTTTGAAGTCTGAGTAGATGGCAGCACCTTTAGAAACATGGGGAAGAAAGAGCTTTGGTGGTAGAAAATCAAGGGTTCTGCTCAATAAACAATTATTGAATTAAAGAACCACAGTGCTGGTCACATAAGAGAATTCTTGTGTTCTGGATTATTAAATACCATATATCTCTGCATGGACCATTCATTTATGAATTTTGTATGTCTGCTTTCACATCAAAATAGTAGAGTTAGGTTGTTGCAGAGGAATGGTGGCTATGAAGCTGAAAATATTTTTAACTTTAATAGGAAAAAAAATTCAAATATTTACTATAACACCCTAAATCTAAATTTAGAGTATTATTCTCTTTTTTAATATAATAGTTGTTCTTTACATAATCTTTATAAAGGATTTTACTCCTTATAAAGCCATACTCTCAATATTAAGCTATGCATGATGTCTTCCTATTCCTGAGTCCCTCTTCTCTACTCTTTGTCTTTCACATGGTTTGTTTTTTGTAGCTCTTCCTGTTTATCATTACCTTTCAAAGTGGGTCTTTCCCAAGCTTCATTTCTTGGCTCTTTTTATCATCTCCTCTTTATCTTCATAGCTTCCACCTCATTTCTTTTAGGTGTCTCCTAAGTGCCAGCTAACCAAAGGAGCTTTTTCTTTTTTTTTTTTTTTTTTTTTGGGGGGGGGGGTAGGTGGGGTATCAGGGATTAAACCCAAGGGCACTCAACCACTGGGCCACATCCCCAGCCCCTATTTGGTATTGTATTTAGAGACAGGGTCCACTCAGTTGCCTAGTGCCTTGCCATTGCTGAGGCTGGCTTTGAACTCCTTATCCTTCTGCCTCAGCCTCCTGAGCCGCTGGCCAAAGGAGCTTTTTTCCATTCAGTATAGCTTCCCAGCCCAGCTCAGCATTCATCTCATGACAGTTATTATTACCAACATCCTCTCTAGTTCTGTTTACTTAATACTGTCTGTCTCTCCCCAAATTCTATGCCAACTATTCAATTGTTTTATTCATAGGTGTATTTCCAGTGCTCAGAACCATGTCTCAAACATAAGAAGTATTCAATTAACATTTGTTAAATGGTGAATTAGTACACTGTATTCTCTCTTTGGGAAAATTTATCCAAGTCTACATTATCTACTATTACTTCTGCTAAGAAGACATCCAGTTTATATGTTCATGTTCTAAATTTGATTATTCTCCAGATCCAGATTTCTCGGCCTAGACAATATCAGTTTTAGCCTATTACCCTACCTGAACTCCCTGCCTATTCATATGCATTACTATTTTTCTAGGTATCTTAAGCTTTTTCATGTAATGTTATTCCGCTTATTCAGAATGCCCTTCCTTTGCCCTTCACTATTCTGATACTTCTGGAACATTACTAGCTTTTACCAGGCTCTTGGTCGACACAGGCAGTTCCCTTTGACCCATCTGTTAAACCACAGCTACAACAGTATTACTGCAGAGGCCTTTCTTGGCCCAGATATCTGTGTTCCATCTTGTTTTAATCAGCTTTTTTTGTCACTGCGATGAAAAGGTCTGACAAAAATTTTAGAGGAGAAAAAGTTTATTTGGCATTTATGATGTCAGAGGTCTCAGCCCACAGATGTCCTAGTCCATTATTCTGGGTGAGGGAGACCATCATGGCAGAAGGGTGTGACAGAGGAAAGCAGCTCAGAACTGTCAACAAGAAAGCAGAGAGACAGTTCCACTCACTTGGGGGAGGCGGGAATATGAACCCCAAAGGCACACAGTAACCTCTCTCCTCCAGCCGTACCCTAGCTGGCTACAGTTACAGCCTAGTTAACCTTATAGGTGGATTAATCCACTGATTGGGTTGTAACTGCCATCATCTGATCATTTCACCTCCAAACCTTCTTGCCCTGTCTTACACATGAGCTTCAAGGGGACACTTCATACCTAAATCCTAACACATCTCATCAGTCATTTCCTTCAGAATGGCACCTATTACAATCTGGAATTCTCTGAATTGTTTTTCCCTTACCAAATGTGTGTATTCCTCTCTAGACATGAACTCTTTAAGGGCAAAGACTTTGGTTTTTTTTTTTTTTTTTTTTTTTTTAAAGAGAGAGTGAGAGAGGAAAGAGAGAGAGAGAGAGAGAGAGAGAGAGAGAGAGTTTTTAATATTTATTTTTTAGTTCTCGGCGGACACAACATCTTTGTTGGTATATGGTGCTGAGGATCGAACCCGGGTCGCACGCATGCCAGGCGAGCGCGCTACCACTTGAGCCACATCCCCAGCCCAGGGCAAAGACTTTGTATCTCTTGTTCACTGGCAAAATTCTCAGTGGTAGGATAGTTCTTAGGACGCTCTGGGGCTCCATAGAGGTTGTTGTATAGATGCATTTACAAATAAACTCTTAAGTCTCCAATGGCATTTTTTCTTTTGTCAAAATATAGCACTTCCCATGGCTACTGCTCTTTGGGGAATGGAGGATTTGCTATCCTGGGAAGGCCCTTTATTGTTTCCTTCACTTGTTGTTTCTTGTCTGTTTTGGTGCCTAATGTCTAATAGGTTCCTGACTTATTTCTCTAATAAAATTTAAATGATCTTTAATATCAAAACAATAACACACTCTGAAAGAGAGACAGAGAGAGAAAGAGAGAGAGAGAATATTAATGCTATATATACCAGAGCTCTTAGTGTTTTACACTTGGATAATTATTATGTAATGCTCTTTCCTATACAGGACTTCTATTCTTAATTTCACTAGCTACAGAAAGAATGTGAACTTCAGATTTATATGCAAAAATGACTTTGTATCTCACGTTTTGTTGAGCATTCATGTTAGGATTAAAACTATGAACTACTTTAGTACCAAAGATGAATATTAATAAGTGTCTATTTCCAAAAGACCACAAAAAAATATGCTTTTTGAAAACTAAAAGATGATTGGTATAAATACATAATAGATAACAAAAGAAATGAAGACAGTAGTTGCTTTTAGGTTTTTAATTCTTTCTTTTTTTTTTTTTTAATGGCCACATTAAGAATAGCTTTTCCAAAATATAACCACACAGTTTCCCCTGCAACTACTCAACTCTGCCACACGAAAGCAGCCATGGACCATATGTAAATTAATGGATGTGGCTGTGTCCCAATGAAATTTTATTTGTGGACACTGAAATTCAGTTTGATATAATTTTCACATGTTAAGAAATAGTAGTCTTTTAAAAAGAAAATCTCCAACTGCTTAAAAATGAGAAAAGCATTTTTAGTTTGTAAGCCATAGAAAACTAGCCAATGGGACACATTTGATCCTTGGTTGGTAGTTTGCAAATCCCTGCTCAAGACAGGTCAGTTTGAACAGGAGCCACGTCTGTGGCTTTGGATATCCCTGTGTGTCAGCATTATTAAATGCCACAAAGTGAGAGTGATCTGAAAGAAAGCTTTTTCAAGGGGTCTTCCACCAGAGCACCAAAGCCTAGCAGAAAGACCTCAAGCAGAATGCAGAAATGCATAATTCTTTTTTTTTTTAAAGAGAGAGAGAGGAGAGAGAGTGAGAGAGAGAGAGAATTTTTAATATTTATTTTTTAGTTCTCGGCGGACACAACATCTTTGTTGGTATGTGGTGCTGAGGATCGAACCCGGGCCGCACGCATGCCAGGCCAGCGTGCTACCGCTTGAGCCACATCCCCAGCCCCAGAAATGCATAATTCTGCCCAGATATGCCCAGGCTTTGAAACTACTAATGAATCAAAAAAAAAAAAAAAAAAAAAAAAAAAAAGAAAGAAAGAAAAAGAAAAAGAAATGAATGTAAAATTCACTCACCAATTAATTTACAAGTTTTTCTATCTTTATTCTAGGAAATAATATGTAAAATAATTAATTATTTAAGTTTTAAGATATGATATGACATTAGCAAGTTGTGTCCGCCGAGAACTAAAAAATAAATATTAAAAAATTCTCTCTCTCTCTCTCCTCTCTCACTCTCTCTTTAAAAAAAAAAAATGTAACTTTAAATTACCAGAAGGTTACTTTTTAACTGCCCATATAGTGTGCCTACTTTTGAGTATCCAGTAATCCTGCTTTCTCTCAAAAAATAAAAATCGCTGCCTTGTCATGGAAGGACATTTCTCATTCACATCTGAGTTCAAAGCCTCTGGGGTTGGGTGATCCAAACTACATAATGGTGGTGATGGAGGGGATCTGGCAGAGTTCTCAGGGCATGGTTGTCTTGGCCAAGCTCCTTTCAGCTGCTGTCTCCAGGGAAATGAGGCTATGTGTCACAGTTGATCAGTCCTGTTCTTTCTCTGTGGCCCTGACATTTCAATCCTGGCCTTTTCAGAAGGAAGATATGGAGTGTATGAGGGAAGTAGAGTGGAGAGAACAACTAAAAAACTACCTTTAGAAATGTCTGAATGTTCCTATATAGACCACTGTCACCACATAGTAAAACTGGTTACAACACAAAGACTATGGTAGACAAATTAATGTGCATGTGTATCTATAACCAGGGATTTGATAATCACCATTCTTCAGTGGTATCTAGATTTGAACTCCTGATGGACATGTAATTGTTTTATTGCCTCAAATTGAATTATTACATTATACTCAGTGAAAAATATTACATGAGGCCATGATGTCAGAGAAGGAATTTGGTAAATACTTAGTGAATGAATTAAGGAATGAGTGAAAAGTGCCAGGCTCCTGCTTGTGTTCAATTAATCTCAGCTGTCCTTCCCAAATGCCGTATTTTACTTGGTATCAAGGATTGCTATACAAATACGAAAAGCATGGCTTTTTAAACTGCTCAATGGCAAAAGAGTCACCACATGTAGGCTTGACTTGGTCCCTCTGTGTTTGCTATGAACACATGAAAAAAAAAAAAAAAAAAAACCTTACAAGTACTCTATTTTTCCTTTAAGTACTTTCTAACACAGAGCCAACACATCATCTTCCCACCAACCCCCATCCCGCTGCCCCTGCTTTTCAGACAGGATTTCAAAACTGTAGGTTAACAACTAGTAATCTTAGTGATGTCTTCCACAAGCAGTTCCATTTTGGCAACTGGGCAATTTTCTAATAATGATGAGTCAAGATCCAGTTTGTAAATATGAAAATTATGAAATCACATGAAAAATGATGCAACCTTCATATATATTTTAGGAAAATAGGTATAACCATCCCCCCCCCAAGAAAAAAGGAGGGGGAAGAATAGTCTTTCAGGAAGACTTTAAGCAACTTTGATATTCTCTTACATGTTTGTTTATGGTTATGAGGGGCCCCTGCCTGGGTATTTCCTCTGATTATTTACATTGAGCGCTACAGAATTTATCTCATTGTATTAAAGAGTTAGGTGGATGCTTAAAGGTCGGGTTTTTGAAGTGCTCTTTGTAGTTCGTGGTCTCAGCTGCAATGGAAATTCTGAGTTTGTCATTCATGATGAGCAATTCTCTTATTCTATGAAGCAATATATTTTTAACATTGTATGTCTAAGTAAACCAAGAAGGCAGCCCTTTTCCATCTGGTAGAATCTATCAGAATAAAGAAGGAGAAGGAGGGAAGAAAAAAAGAAGAGAAGGATAGAAAGAAGAAGGAAAGAAGGAAGAAAGGAAGGAAGGAAGAAAGGAAGGAAGGAAGAAAGGAAGGAAGGAAAAGGAATAAAACTGAATAAAAAGGAAACCTTATTCAACTCCTTAGGTGGTACATTTAAGTACTATAGGATGAGCTCTATTTATTCTAAATGAAGTTCCTGCCTTTGGTTATATGAATATATTCAACAGAAAGTTTTGAATATTTAATCTCTTCAGTAAGGTCTCTGAAGGCCAACCAAAAAAAATAATGTTTATTGCAAAAGTCAAATACTTCATCATAATATGGAACACATTATGGCATAGTTTCCTTGAACTTCATTATGATAAAATCTGCTCCAGTGATGTTAGCCATCGTGATGTTACCTAGAACCCCCATGCTCCAGACACTGCCCTGGGTATACTGCTGTAAGCTCCTGACGGATACTCACTTGTTTATTCCTCTGCTAGCCCAATGAGGTAGTTGTTGGTATTATTCCCACATTTCAGAAACATTGAGGCACAAGAGGTTAGGCAATTGTATACTGGTAAGATGAATGTGGAATTTATCTTTCAAACTGACTTGAGAGACTGATAGGGTATTCTGTGAATAATGGTATGAAATAGCAAGTATAAGCTGGAACTAGCTTGTAAAACTAGAAAAAACTCAGGAGCTGAGTCCATGGCCCAGATCCAGAGTCGGCTCATAAACTACTCCAGTAGGCTGCTGTTTTCTTGTATTGTCCTTTGTCTGTTTTGCTTATCTCTATAACCTTCATCCATACATTTTTACTCTCTTGCTGTCTCTTGTTTCCCTTCTACATGCCCTCCATTTCTGTCCACAATTCAGGTGAAGTGTCAAATTAATTAACTCCAGTTTTTACATGGAGCACAGTACAATGAAGACAGACTCCCCATCCTCTAGGACCTCCATAAAGGAAAGAGTTAAAACTTAATGATTTCCCTAATGAACAGGTTTCAAAGCACTATCTCTCACTGATGAACCAAAGGAGTGATCTTTATTTTCCACGAAGAAATAGCTTATGTACCTTGAGGTCTGTCTGCAAAAATTCCCTTGTGCTTTCTGATGAACAGAAATCTATATTGAACCTGGGTTCTTTGAAAATAACAACAGTTAAAGACATGATAAGCCCAAGGCCAGTCTGAGGAACTTAGTGGGACCCCATCTAAAAAAAAAAAAAAAAAAACAACAAGACATTGTACTTTCAAAGTATTATATGCTGCATATCCAGAGTCAAAATGAAAGTATTAAAATTGAAAAATGGAAGTGTGGCTAGTTTTGCTACAATGTTTATCAGTTATGTGTCACCTATTTTTATTACATAAGAAATCAAATCTAGTGTTGTAATGAAAACACTATACAGTGAATTTAAGATAATTCTTGGTGCATTCAGAATGTTCCTATTTGTTCAGGGACACAGTGCCCGTGAGGTTTCTTCTAAGTACTATAATCTTCTGTAAGAAAGGCATTTTTTCGATTTTTGAAGCAAGTTGCTCTGTCATTGAACACCTACAATGATTGGATTTTATTCAGAAATTTTTACAAACGCACAAATGTAATTGTGCACTTGGGCTTTGCATTATGTCCCTTTATCAGCATTAGGCATGTATTTACACTAGATATCATTTAAGACATTTCTTTTTTAATCTTCCTTCTTTACTATTCACTTAACACCTTAGCTTCCCATTTCCCTAAAGGCCATGACTCTATCTAAATTTACCTAAGTATTTGAAACAGGTAATCTCCATGAAGGGAAGGGATTGTGAACTGGATTGATCCAAGTGTTTCCTAAAGGGACTGAAAGAAATAAAAGTCATCTTTTAATAATTTTTTCTGAATAAAAATTGATTGAAGTTAAAGAGATTTAATTTTGATGCTGGGAAAGGTGGTGCAACCTGTAGTCCAAGATACATTACAGGCTAATGCCTGAGGATTACAAGTTCAGGGCCAGACAACACAATTTAGTGAGAGCATGTCTCAAATAATGAAAATTTAAAAAATGTCTGGGTATATATCTCAGTGGTAGAATAACCTTATATTCAATTCCCAATATCAAAAAAATACATACATACACACACACACACACACACACACACACACACATAACTTTGAATACTTCATGTTTTAAAAAATGTTTACTGATAATTTGAAGGATAGCATTTGAATCCTATATGTCCATTAAATCACATTTTCTTTCTACTGTTTTAGTTTTGTTTTGTTTTGTTTTTGATACTGGTGATTGAACACAGTCACTCTATTGCTGAACTACATACCCTTCCCCACTTTTGTTTAATTTTGAAATAGGGCCTATCTAAATTGCTGAGGCTGGCTTTGAACTTGCAATCTTCCTGTAGATTCTCCTCCTTTAGCCTCCCCAGTTGCTGGAAATAAAGCAAGTGCCAAAATGGCCAGCTTCATATTCCATTTTATAATGGTTTACTGAAAATATCATCTTATTTTAAGAAGAACATTGCTAAGAGAGTAGATTCTAAGTGTTTTCACCAAAAAAAGTATATGAAGTAATGCATATGATAATTAGCTCAATTTAGCTATTCACAATATATACATATCTCAAAACATGTTGTATGTGATAAATATAAACTTTTATTTTCCAATTAAAACTAAATTTTAAAAAATTACTCAAGAAAAAAAACATAATTCAGTATCTCCAAAAAATCTCAAACCACTTAGAATTTACATGTTTATATATATATTTGTGTTTATAATATCCAGACACGTATACATGTATAAACTACATTCTTAGTATAATTAAGAAATAAAGATTTAGTTTTATGCACTCCCTATACTGATGAATATGCAATTTAAAGAACTTGATGTGCAAATTTGTGACCTTAACCAATTTTTATACTCCTTTAAACTGTACTGTTTTCAAAAGTATAATTTAATCCATTCATATAACTATAATTTGACAGCTTCTGTACCTCTAACTAAACAATGAATGTTTCATGAAGTGAGATACATGCCTATACCACTAAAGCACTTTGTAAATCTATAAAGATTGTATTAAACTAAAATTTACCCAAGGTAAAATGACATAAAGTTGATACAGATATCCTCCATTTTAATTTTGTTGTATTATTTCATTTTAGTTTTCTATTTTATATATATATCGAGAGAGAGAGAGAGAGAGAGAGAGAGAGAGAAATTATTAGACCTCAGAGCCCAACCTCTTATCTCTGGTTTATTTTCCTTTAGAGCAAAAACTATTGTATATAAGAAAACATTCATTTATTTTTATCAGCTTTTTGTCAGAGAGATGATTTTGTCTAAATCCCAAGACAACCAAAGTTAGAATCAAAGAAATTGAAGTAGTTGTACTTTATTTTAGACATTAAATAAAGTGTAGACTGGGCACAGTGACACACAACTATATTCCCATTGATTCAGGAGACAAAGGGAGGAAGATTGTAAGTTCCAGGGCAGCTTCTTCAACTCAAGAAGGCCCTGTCTCAAACTAGAAAGGACAGTGGATGTAGTTCAGTGGCAGAGTGCCCCTGGGTTCCATTCCTGGTAACAAAAAATTAATAATAATAATATTTAAAATAAAGTTTAGGGGACACAAGGAAGAATGTGCTGATCTTTCCATGCACAAGAGAATTTGTACTCTTTGGGACATTTGAGCTGGATTAATTATGAACATGAAAAGTATTTTATGTTAAAAATTAAACTAAACAATTATAACTGTTATTCAAAAATAGCATTAAACATTCTTACATAGTTTATGCATTACCCAGTACCTTCTTTCCTTCAACATTTAGTTAGAAAATCCTTTTTCAAGCTTAATATGTCAAATTACACTCAAAATGAAATCCCATCCTGTGCTGATAATGGATGTGTATAATAGCCTGAAAGAACTTTAATGAAGTATAATTTCACTAGTTTGATGCAATAATACATAACCAATTTAATTTGAAACTAAGCCAGTGGTGCAGTAATATATTTATACAACTAATATTGTTAAATTCTTAATTTTCATCCTCTCTTGATTTAAATTACAAGTTCCTTTAAAATGAAATCCAATTAGGAATAACCTAATGATTTTTTTACTTTAGCTTTCCTATTGTGACAGCTTTTACAGTTTTCCCCATCATCTTTCCACTTAAATCCTCCATGGGACACTTGAAAAATTCATGTAGAAACAGCATGAACCCATGTAAAATTTTACAAATTAAACTTCTTAATTGATGATTTTTATAAATCATCTTAAAGCATAAGAACTTGTATTACACATATTACATATAATGAAAATACTCAGACATTACCAAACATATCATTTATGATTTTTTTCAATATCTATTAAAATGTTTATTGCTAGTAAAGACACAAACCTCCATACATTTTTCTTTCAAATTTAGGAAGAAGTCTTAAGATTATGTTATTATTAATCTATTTGATCAATGTTCTTGCACATTCTAACAGCTCAGTAGTTATGTCAATATTGGTGCTATAATCATTTGACTGACAGTTCTGTCTCCCAGAGCAATGTGGCTTCATGGTACCCTATCTAATCCAAAATAAACTTGTTCTGATGATAATGTTCAGATAAAAAATCATCATTTTGAAAACAAAGTAAAGATTTAAGTACAAATTTCAGTCTGTTAACAAAAATAGAGACTACAGTATGAGTGTCTAACAGTTGGAATAGAGACTAACTATGAACCATCAGTATGACAGCATTTGTTGGTACTTTCAGAATATTCATTCCATTATTGACCATTATGGTATACTCTCTGCTGAAAATAACAGAAATCCTATATTGATAAAAGAAGGATTCAGCACCCTTAACAAAAAAAGTGCTGTCTGATAATAATACGTGTATATTTTGCTGCTCCAGTATATATTATTTGGACTTGAACTTTATTTTGAATATGCTGCAAGGTTTAATTTGATCGATTTTAATTACACTAAAAAAGTAAAGCAAGGGGCTGGGGATGTGGCTCAAGCGGTAGCGCGCTGGCCTGGCATGCGTGCGGCCCGGGTTCGATCCTCAGCACCACATACCAACAAAGATGTTGTGTCTGCCGAAAACTAAAAAAAATAAATAAATAAATATTTTTTTAAAAAAAATTCTCTCTCTCCTCTCTCCTCTCTCACTCTCTCTTTAAAAAAAAAAAAAAAAAAAGTAAAGCAAGACTGTTTGACACTGTTCTTTCTTTTTTTTTTTAATAGTGGCTAGCATTCAGAAACTTCCAGCAGCCTCTGTTCTAACAGACATCAACTTCCCAATGAAAGGACGGAAAGGAATGGTTGACTGGGCAAGAAATTCAGAAGATAGGGTAGTTATTCCAAAAAGTATTTTCACTCCTGTGTCTTCAAAAGGTAATCACTACATAATCTGAGTTTTGAACAAAACATTTCTGATGAAGTCATTTAATGAAACCCTAGGTGTAAACATTAAACAATTTTGACACAATTTACAACCATGATTCCAATCTAATTTTGTAAATATAGGCAACTTACACTTGGCTTACAAATCTCTGAATTTACTGAAGGAAAGGATCCATTAAAGTGAGAGGAAAACGTACAAGTACAAATTATCGCATTATGCATACAAACTCATTTCTACTTCTGCCTCATGTTAAAATTTGCTTTGGTTAGAAGATATTATTTTGGCACATAGAAACAAATTTAGGGGGAAAAATTAATATTTAAGACCATTTTAAGTAGCCTTTAAAATTAATGGCTATCATCAAAAGTGACATTGTAGTCTTAATTGTTGCTTTGGAGACTTTGATCTTAAAACTAAATGCTACAAAAGAAAAATCAGCTCCTTTTTCTCCAGGTCATTGGGTATTTAAACTTTTAAATGCAACTATAGCAGATTCTTGTCTCAGCCTCTACCAAAAACATGTCTTATAGTAGTGTAATTAATATGCAGAGTGTGTGCTCGAACTGCCCCATGCAGAGTTAGAACACTTCTCAGTACCTAGCGGCATCTTTTTAACAGCTGTACTGGAATCCCCTTGGTATTAACAGATTAAAGTTTTATAAAACAGTATTTTTCTTGCTGTTTTCCTAATATTTTTAATTTTATTCTTTCTAGAATTAGATGAATCATCTGTATTTGTTCTTGGAGCAGTCCTATACAAAAACTTAGATCTCATTTTGCCCACTTTGAGGTAAGCTACAAATTAACACACTGTTGCAAACCTTATAAGTTATTCTAAAATGTGATTATAGTTCATTCTGTGAAAATAGTCAAACAAGCCTTGGTAACACAAAGGGCTTTTTTATAAATGAAATAGAAAATATCAGCTTAGCGAACAGGTTATTAACATATTATGCATTTCAAAACAACTAGGGAAGATAATTTTGGTGTCTTATTGTAGCCCTGCAATTTTTTGTACCTAATCATGACTTGCCTAAAGACTAAAGAGTGAAAAGAAAGAACTCAAGTCTCTATAATAGAATGGGTCATTGTAAAATTAATCTGTCTTCTTGCTTTATTTGTACTTAATGATACTGTTCATCAACTTTACGTGAAATTAAAGGAGTACTGGGATGACTGGGAAAACATGGTTTTAGTCTTCATTTGCACAAGATCTCAGTTAGCTTCAAAATATATTTTCAATTACAGGGACATTAAGAGAAAATGCTATTGTTCAATTAGATAACAGTTTTGGAAGAAATCCATTGATTTCTTTTCTGTCAGACATTTAAAAAAGCAAGTAGTAATTCAACTAACATTTATGTGTTCTGTTGTCTGTCTACTTTGCCAAATCTCACAGAAAACAAAATTCACATCTCCTTGGATAGTGATACTATTACTGACGATGATCTGTTTCCTCCACACCACCTCATTTTGGAGGATTGATACAAAGTTGTATTTTGGTTAAACACAGCCATAGTTGTGCTGAGATATCTCCCCACACTTTCATAAATAAAGCAAAGTTTTTAGGGAGGACAGCATATGAATGATGTGTATGGTTATGCCAGTGCTACAATGCATACTCTAATAAATAAAAACAATTAGAGTTCCATCCAGCAGCAAAAGGCCCCCCAAGGAAGTGACAATGACTAGGCATGACTTTTGGAAAAAAATCTCTGCATGAAGCACATGATTAATGCAAGAGGTGAATCATCCCAAGTCCTTATTGATGCAAACCTTTTTCTCCTTCAGCCATAGAGACAATCATGGGAAGTTACATTTTCTATAGTGTCCTCTGGCTGGAACTGGACTTTGTGAACTTGGATATATTTGAATTTGGTTGCATTTTGTTAATACAATATTTTCAAAATTAATAAGTTTACTCTCAACTTTGCTACTGGTTTTATTAAAATACATTGGTATATACAGTCACAGATCAAAATCTTTCATAGTTATAATGCTACCTTCCCTCTAAAAGGAAAAAGAGGAGATGTGTTGGAAAGAAAAAGCTAGACCCTTATTTCCATAGGGAATTAATTTATGTAAGGTTTAATTTTTAAGAGTTCTAGACTAGACATAGTCTTAAAAATCAGGACTGATTAAAAGATTTCAATGTATCATGACAAGAGTTTTATAAACTTGTCCAGTCACCACACAATTCAATTCAATGGCCTTCATTTCAACTTAAAATAAAAGCACATTTATGTGTAACACAAACTCATAAACTCTTTGTTCCTGAGGGCAAGAGTAAATGCAAAATAATTATTCAACATGAAATGTTTTTGATATCCCTCTAGATATCCAACAAAGTTGCATAATTAGCTTTGTTCTGTTTATCATAGAACTCATTCACTTACACAAATGAAGTCAAATTATCCCACATTGTATGAATCCATGCAGTCAAGGAAATTGGAAATTTATCTAGGGACATCAGTCTTTTCTGTAAAAAGAAAAAAGAAACATTCAATTATTGGTTGCATTTTTTTAAAAATCATGGGAGGAATAGGTGTCACTTACAGTGTATGAATATGTTAATGGATCCATTGTGTATGATTTAATGCATAGAGCAGAATAGTCTGGAAGAATAACTATCCAAATACCACCTGAGACACACAGGGATTCCAATAGACTCTTGGGCAAGTCACTGACATTTTTTCATGTGAAAATTGAACTTAAATATTCTTCCCAACTTCAAAAAGTTTTAGGTTTGGTCTCTAGCCCTTAGATCAAAACAAACTATATATATATATATATATATATATATATATATATATATATATATACACATTAGTATATATATTTATACCAATACATAAATATATAAAAATATTCATTTATTTATTATAATTATATATTTGTATAACTATATAAATTAATATATATGTATGTTTATCCAACATATAAATATATAGTATATATAACATATGATATAATGTATATTATATATACTATATAGTATGTATAGTATATATTATTTATGGAATATATAAATATATAGTAAATATTAATATATTTATATACTAATTTATATAGTGCATATTTACATATTAGCAGGTATATTATATATTATATATTAGTATATATTCTATATTACATAATATAAAATATATACTATATATATATCAGAGATTTCTTTTTTCATATTTCCTTTTTTTTAATTGATTTTATTTTTCAAATACATGATAGCAGAATGCATTACAAATCTCATTACACATATAGAGCACAATTTTTCATATCTCTGTATATAAAGTATTTTCACACCAATTCATGTCTTCATATATGTACTTTGGATAATTATGTCCATCACATTCCACCATCATTTCTAACTCCCTGTCCCCTCCCTTTGCCTCCCACCCCTCTGCCCTATCTAGAGTTCATCTGTCCTCCCATGCTTCCCCTCCCAAAACATTTTTTGTGGGGGGGATTGGCTAACTTCACTTAGCATTATCTTCTCCAACTCTCTCCATTTACCTGCAAATGCCATGATTTTATTCTCTTTTATTGCTGAATAATATTCCACTGTGTATATATGCCACACTTTGTTTATCCATTCATCTAGTGGAGGGCATCTAGGTTGGTTCCACACTTTAGCTATTGTGAATTGTGCTGCTATAAACATTGATGTGGCTGTGTCCCTGCAGTATGATGTTTTTAAATCCTTTGGACATAGACTGAGAAGAGAGATAGCTAGATCAAATGGTGGTTTCATTCCCAGTTTTCCAAGGAATCTCCATACTGCTTTCCATATTGGCTGCACCAATTTGCAGTCCCACCAGCAATGTATGAGTGTGTCTTTTTCTACATGTTCTGAGTTTGAAGTCCTTTGTAACCTCTGTATAAGAATTAGGAATATTTAGTGAATGTAAATTTACAGATAGAAAGAAAAATAAGACTTGTACTCTATTGCATAGTAGCATGACTATAGGTAACAATAAAATATTACATATTTCATAAACACTAGTAAAGAATTTTGAATATTCTCACCACAAAAAAATGATGTTTGGTATTATAAATATGCTAATCACCCTGATTTAAACATTACACAATATATCCACTACAAAACTTTGCATTGTACCTCATAAATAAATGCAGTTATTATGTATCAAGTAAAAACAAAATACTTTCGGAGATAAACATAAATAGGTATACCCACACATACTTTTTATCTACAAAGTTATTCAGTAAATATAGATACCATAGAAAACTATATTCATATTAGGTCTTCCACCAGAAATAATGACAAAAGATGACTAAGGATTGAAATGTTAGTTTAACCCTAAGTACCTGTATTAAAACACGAATGGTGTAAACATACTTTGTATACAACCAGAAGTATGAAAAATTGTGCTCTATATGTGTAATATGAATTATAATGCATTCTGCTATTATATATAATAAATTAGAATTTTTAAAAAATTTTAAAAATGTTAGTTTAAATAATCTTTATAGGTGAAACACTGGTGTTTACTTATTTTCTGTTAACTAATACAAGAAATCATATGACCACTAAGCACTCCCAGTATTGTTTTTCTAATTTTCAAAAAACATCTCCCAGAAAGTGAGTATCCCAGTGACAGATCTGCTAAGTAAAGAATACATCTTTTAACAGACAAGTATGGTTCTTTGAGAGTCACTCAGCAAATTTACTGGTGGAATTTAACCGTACAATATTAATTCTTTTGAGTCTCCTCCAATCTTAAGACTCCCAGAACAGTGCTTACTAAATAATAAAGGGTCAATGAGTTTTTTTCTGGAATAATTAATTATCTTATGTGCTAGAATATCATGTCTAAGCCAGTCTTTTAAAGTAAGGCATACAGTCATTTAGTGTTCAAACTATGGAAATATCTTAGGAACAAAGAAATAAAATACACATATCCTGTTGTTTTATTCTATTAGTCTGTGTGAACTTAGCCCAATAAGAAAGGGTAATCGTCTTTCTTAATGAAAAAATGTACAATTTTTTTTCTATTTTTAGTTATTGTTTATAAATTCTTATGAAATATTTTCTTCAGTGATCATTTTGCTAATTATCTATTGAAATGTTTGGAAGCATGTTTCCCCATACGTCAAACAATATTAGATTTGTTGTTAGGTTCCCTGATTTTTACATGATGTTATATAATCATTTTAAAAACGATGCTTTGCATAATTTCCCGTGGGAGAGCTATGAGGGAGGACTTAATATAATGTTTCAAATAAATATAATTTAAATATTTTTCTTCATACAAAAGCATAAATAATCTTGCATGTTGACTCTTTTTATTTAGGTATTTTTTTTCTTCTATTAGCCTAATATGCATTCAACTATTATTCAAGCTGAAATTTTTATTTTACTGTTTGAAATGAGATTAATTCAAATTGTTCCTTGAAGGAAACGTGTTCTACTCAAGTCTTAACTAAATAGGTGCCATTCTCAGCCTCTTATATTTTCCTTCTTCAGAATAATTTTTTAAACTTAAAAATTATAGAGCTATATGATAGTGATGTGCAACATCCTTTAGAATTTAATGTCATCTGGAATTTCGTTTCAAAGATGAGGTATCTATGATCCTTATTGCTTGAGTGACCTGCCTAAGACTTTATGTTTAGTAGGTAAATGAGTTCTAATCCAACTTAAGTCTTTGTTTGCCAAAACCAGGACTTTCACTGTATCTCACTGCCTCTGTGCTGCTAATATTGATTGCTTTAAGCAATAAAATCCATGCATTTATTTTATAGTGTGTGAATATACATGAGTCTACTGCAAAGCATCATGTAAGGCCCAGATGGAAGTGGCCATGAGTGGAACGTGTCAGGGACCCCTGAGATTGGCCTGGGAGCCCAAACCTGGGCTGTTAAATTCGAGGCCTAAATTTCTTATACCTTTCTTCTCCTTATGACCACTTACATGCCTGACAAAAGAAGGCTAGCCAGTCCAGATCAGAAGATGAAACACCAGCACAGAGAGCCCTCTCACATCAAGAATTCAAACATCTTCAGCTTGGCAAGTCCATAAACTACTGTGAGAATTTTAACTCATTTTTATAACATTTTTGGAGGCCAACCTGATTATGATAAGAAACTTAAAAATGGATTATCATTGATATGGCAACTCTAACTCCAAAAATTTATCTCAAGGAAAAAGAATAGTATTTCCAAACACACACTGAAGCCAAGAATTCAGGAAATATTTGTAAACAATCCACTCGCTGATTCATTTAATAAATGCAGTTCCAGTTCTCTGGAAAACCACAAAACTTCTCAGTAGGTAAGCAGTATGTAATTTTCCTGGTAAGACACATGGAAAATGCAGCCATGTTTTCTGAAAACAAACAAACAAACAAAATACATTGCCATGTACCCCTGCATTTGAGATAGTATGAAGAATCTAACTAAAATTACATAAAAATTATACTCTAGTATTAATATGCCAGGAAAAACACAGATTAAGTAAGAACTATAACATATTCATAAAGCCAAAAGTAGTTGGAAAATTACCGTTGAAAAAGTAACAAATTTCAGTCAGGCATGGTGGTGCACACCTGTAGTCCCAGAGGCTCGAGAGGCTGAGACAGGAGGATCGCAAGTTCAAAGCCAGCCTTAGCAATGGCAAGGTACTAAGCAACTCATTGAGACCCTGTCTCTAAATTAAATACAAAATAGGGCTGGGGATGTGGCTCAGTGGTTGAGTGCCTCTGAGTTCCATCCCCAGTATATACCTCCCCCCAAAACTAACAAATTTCAATATGCAAAATCACATGAAATTCTAACAAGCACATTAACAATAAAGATAAATGATACTGAACTTTTTATATATTTATGAAATTAATCATTTGAGTTCCAAATATTAAAGGAATTATACACACATAGAAAAAGAAAATGAAATAAATACTCTCGGAAACAAACAATAACACCAGAACACACTGAAAACCTTCAACCTGAGCAGTCAGCATTCTCAAGAACATTTGTTCTTTACTTTCAGGACCTAAACTTTGAAACTTCCTTCTTTTTTCTCAGTAAAATAAAAAATACTGTAATTGTACGGCAATCTGTATTCTAGAGTTCCCTATCATAAAGATATTATGAATTAAAATTGTGCACAGTGATAGCAAATTGGCATGAAAGTAGTATAAAATATTACATAGGAAGAGCATAATTAACAAAAATCTGGGCTTAATTTGGCCATACCTTTTTTGCAATTTTTTTTTTTAGTTGTTGATGGACCTTTATCTTATTTGCTTATTTATATGTGGTGCTGGGAATCAAATGCAGTGCCCCACATGTACAAGGCAAGTGCTCTACCACAGAGCTACAACTCCAGCCCCTTGGCCATACCTTTTAAAAGGGAAAATACATCTGTGATCACTTGGCAAGCCAGTGATTTTAAGTGCTGTATGTTAAAAAACTAAACTAATTCTAATTAGTTTCAAAGGTCAAAGTATCTAAACCTTACTTTTCAGTAGCCATGAGGGAATTTTAGTTTTAAAATGAGTATATTTTTCTTATTTTTAATTTTGTTATATAGGACAACAGAATGCATTAAAATTCATATTAGACATATAGAGCATAATTTTTCATATCTCTGGATGTACACAAAGTAGAGTCACATCCTTCATGTCTTCATACATGTACTAAGGGTAATACTGACCATCGCATTCCAATATCTTTCCTACCCATATCCTCCCTCCATTGCCCTCCCTCCCTTTTCCCTTTACCCTATCTAGAGTGCATTTAATCCTCCCATCCCTCCCTCCCCTCACCCAGCATATTATGGATCAGCATCCTTAAATCAGATAAATCATTCAGCATTTGGCCTTTGGGATTGACTTATTTCACTTAGCATTATATTCTTCAGCTCCGTTCATTTACCTACAAATGCCATGATTTTATTCTCTTTTAATGCTGAATAATATTCAATTGTGTATATATACCACGTTTTCTTTATCCATTCATCTACTGAAGGGCATCTAGGTTGGTTCCACAGTTTAGCTATTGTGAATTGTACTGCCATAAACATTGATGTAGCTGTGTCCCTGTAGTATTCTGTTTTTAAGTCCTTTGGGTATAGATCAAGGAGAGGAATAGCTGGGTCAAATGGTGGTTCCATTCCCAGTTTTCCAAGGATTCTCCATACTGTTTTTTATATTGGCTGCACCAATTTTCAGTCCCACCAGCAAAGTTTGAGTGTGCCTTTTCCCCACATCCTTGCCAACACTTATTTTTGTTTGTATTCATAATAGCTACCATTCTGACTGGAGTGAGATGAAATCTTAGAGTGGTTTTGATATGCTTTTCTCTAATTGCTAAAGATGTTGAACATTTTTTCATATATTTGTTGATTGATTGTATATCTTCTTCTGAGAAGGGTCTGTTCAGTTCCTTGGCCCATTTATTGATTGGATTATTTGTTTTTTTGGTGTTAAGATTTTTAAGTGCTTTATATATCCTAGAGATTAGTGCCCCATCTGATGTGCTTGTAATAAAGGTTTGCTCCCATTCTGTAGGCTCTCTATTCACCTCACTGATTGTTTCTTTTGCTGAGAAGAAGCTTTTTAATTTGAATCCATCCCATTTATTTATTCTTGGCTTTAATTCTTGCACTATAGGAGTCTTATTAAGGAATTTGGGGCCTAATCCAACATGATGGAGATTTGGGCCTACTTTTTCTTCCATTGAGCACAAGGTCTCTGGTTGAATTCCTAGGTCCTTAATCTACTTTGAGTTGAGTTCTGTACACAGTGAGAGGTAGGGGTTTAATTTCATTTTTTTGCTTATGGATTTCCAAAATGAATATATTTTTCTTAAAGATTTTGATGAAGTCCCCCAGTTCCCAGAATATTTGAAATCATCAATTTTATTTTTGCTTCATTTAAATTGGGGATGTCATTTAAAGCAATTATGAAAATACTTAATTTTGAAGCTATATGAATGATACATCTAAAAATGGAAAAATATTGCAGAAATTTTAATAACTTTCATTAAACCATAAGCATAGTTTTACATATTTTATGTGGCTACCCTTTATATGTGCCCCTAATTCTGCTGTTTCCTCCACTAAAATTTTTCCTGGAATATCACATTACACTTTTTTTATTATGGTAAAAACACAACAGAACTTACCATCTTGACTATTTTTAAGTGTGCAGTACAGTAATTATCTATGTACACTTGTGTAACAGTTGTCTAGAACTTTTTCACCTTGCCAAATTGAAGTGCTATTCCACTAAAAAACAACTTTTATTCTCCACTCCCTCCAGCCCTTGGCCACCACCATCTACTTTCTTTTTGTAAGTGTTCAACCACCCTAGATCTCATATTCGTGGAATCATGTAGCATTTGTCCTTTTTGTTTTGTAATTCATTTATTTCAACAAGCATGATGTCCTTCAGGTTTGTCCATGTGGTAGCATGTGACCAGATTTCCTTCTATCCAAGGCTGAATATTCTTTATATATATACCAACTTTTGGCAATTATGGATAATACTTGATGAACAGGCATGCAAATATTTCTCGAGGGTCTTAATTTTATTTATTTTGAATATATACCCAGAAGTGGGATTATTGAATCATCTGGTAATTCTACTTTTTACTTCTTTTCAGAAACTTCCAATACTGTACTCCAAAAAGTCTGCAACATTTTACATCATCATCAACATTATACATGAATTCAAATTCTTACCAACACTTGTTATTTTGTTTTCCGTTTTTAATAGTAACTATCCTAATGGTTGTGAGATGATATATATTGTGGTTTTGATTTGAATTTCTCTGACGATTAGTGATATTGAATATTTTTTCATGTGCTTGTTGCCCATCTGTATAACTTCTTTGTAGAAATAACTATTCAAATATTTTGTCCATATTTTAATCAGATTATTTGAGGGTTTGGGCTACTGTTGAATTATAAGAGTTGTTTTTGTATTCTGGATGTGACCCATTATCAGATATGTGGCTTAAATATATTTTCTCTCATTCTCTAAGTTAGTCTTTTACGCTATTATTTTCTTTTCTGAACAAAGATTTTTTTAAGTTCAATATAATTCATTTGTCTTATCTTTTATTTCATATATTCTTGGTGTCATTGTCAAGTAATTGTCAAATCCAATGTCATGAACCTTTTTTTTTTCCCTTTTTATTTTATTTATTTATTTATTTTTGTGTGTGTATGTGTGTGTGTGTGTAGGGGTTTTATTATTTTTAGGTTTTACATTTTGGCCTTTATCTTAGTACTGCTTTTGCTGCACCTCTTAAGCTTGGTATGTTGTAGTTTTACCTTCATTTGTAGCAAGGCATTTTTTGATATCTGTGATTTCTTTCTCAACACATAACTTGGTCAAGAGTTGTGTTAACTTTCATATATTTGCAAAATATCCTGTTTTCCTTTTGCTGTTGGTTTCTAGTGTTGTTCTACTGTATTTAAAAAAGATACTTGTTATAATTTCAGTCATCTTCAGTTTAATAAGACTATTTTTATGGGTGATATACTCTGGAGAATATCCAGTGTGTCCTTGAGAAGAAACTGTATTCTGCTGTCATTGTATGTAGGTATGTTAGGTCCTTCTACAGTGCTATTCATGGCCCATTTTCTTTTTTAATCTTCTGTTTAATTGATCTATGCATTATTGAAAGAGTTGAAATCTAGGATTATTATTTATTTCTCACTTTAATTTGTCAGTGTTTTCTTCATATATTTGTGTGCTTATACACTTAGATTGGTACATCTTCCTGGCAAATTGATCATTTTATCATTACATTATTTTTTTTAATCCTTTGTGACAGTTTTTGACCTAACTTCTATTATGACTAAGTATAGCCCAACCCTACTCTTTCAGTTACCATTTACATGAAATATTTTTCCAAACCTTCGCTTTATGTATGTTGGTATAGCTAAAGTAAGTCTCTTATAGTCAGCTGCTTTGAAATTTTAATCATTTATTAATTCTCTTTGATATATGGTTTGTGTGCCCTAAACATCTTAAGATTGCAAAGACTATGCAGAATCAGTTGAATCTCCTTTCAATGGATGACTTTACACATTTTTAAATGTTTTAGATATCAAGTAGAACAAATCTCAAGGACAGGGAAGAATTTTATTACTTTAGTCATGAAATCCATTTGGCTATAAGATCTGCTTTCCTAGCTGTGAATATAAACGCATACGCAGCCAGGAAGCATTAGTAGATCACAAAGCCTGACATGGCATATCAGAAGCCAGATATTCACTTATGCAAATTATAATAAATTGATGGAATAAATTGAAGAAATTTTGTACAGTATACACTTTTTTTTTAGAAAAAGGGAGCCACTGCATAATATAAATTTCAATACCATGATATTGGCATTACATATTAAGCCAACATGGTAAAAATTTCTATATTTTGTTCAGAATGTGTTTGTATTTAATAAAACATTCAAACATGTTTTGAACACTAAAATGTGCCAAGCATAAGGCAAATGAGTATGCATAAATGTAGACCCCGTTCTCACCACTCTTAAGAGTTTACCCTTGTGGAAAAAGACATGTATAGAACCAATGGGTGCTGTGATAGAATTTGGTATATGTTACTGTGCTGTGGCAAAAGGTAAGGGGTACCTATACAAATCAGATAAGTACACCTGAATGCATAAATAGATTGTCATGTATACTTTCCCTATTAAATTCTAACTAATTACAACACAACTAGCAAAACCATGACATATACTAGGGACCTTCTCCAACAGGCCAGTTGTTGAGTAACTGATGAACCTGACCCCATATAGTACTCTACATAGGGCTCCCCACTGCTCAGTGCCAAAACTCCCCATATTCCCAGAACACACAAAGAAGTTCATAAGTATCTTAACATAATTGCAAATTCTTAAATAGAATACATGTGCTTACGTTTTCCAGTAATTTATCCATTTATGTAACTTGAAAAATAATACAAATACCTTTTTACTATAAAATTACCTAACATTAATTAAAATTGTCAGTCACTGGGTTTCATTTATAGCAAGGGGAAAAAAAAAGATTTTAAACAGAACCAGAGTAAAGGTGTAGATGGAATTTGAGTGGTGTGTCAATATTTTAGTTTTATATAACCAAACAAGAATTCAAACATACTCAGGCTAACCTGAATAAAGAATTAGCATCTGTGTGTTCAATGCACGATTTTTTCTTTGGGAGAAACCTGCAAAATTTTTCTGGTGGTAACACAGACATTCCCTGAACTCTTGCTGTAGACATCTTGTCATTCTCCAAGAGGCCTGTCAACTCTGCTAATATGATCAATCACCCAGGATGGCCTTCCAGCTTTGTTAATTCCATTTATTCCATCTGGTTTCCTGATTAATTTTACTCACAGACAAGATAATTTGGCAAAAGTAACTTGATATTTAGAGCTTAGTGTTACATTTTTCTCAACATAGTTTATGGGACTGATTTAACATTAAATGAAACCAAGGACAGCTAAATGGCTATCTGTTTGTAACCACTTGCATTGCAAGAAAAGGAAAATATATTCATGACTTATGGATTTTTCCCTGTTTACTATTTGGTACACACTTTCTTGTGTTTGAATTTGTTATTTGACTAAATATATGAGAAACTGGGTTAAAAATGTTGTTCCACTCCAAGTATGCTTCCAGTTCCTCTACTACTAAATACAGTAAATTCCAAATTGTGGAATAGTTCAGCATAATTTTCTAGAAAGTTATATTTTGTGTCAAATATGAGTCCATTAGAGGAAACATCATCATAATGAATATGAGGTTCAATATAACTTCTACTCTACCACATTAAAACTACAGTACTTTGATGATATGCCTGTTTTTTAAAAAGTGTGTTTTGTAAGTTTAAACATGCTTTTATCATAAGACCAAACAATTTCACTCCCAGAATTTACCCAAGACACATAAAAATAAATGTCCTCACAGAGTGTGTATGACAATTATTTATAATAGCCATACAGGACTATTCATAAAAGTTAAAAACCAAAGTAGCCCAAAGTTCATTTAATTGATAAATATATAAATAAATTGTGGTACATCCACAATTTGTACATTTATTTATATATGTACATTTATTTATATATGCACAATTTGTACATTTATTTATATATATTTATTTATATATGTATATATGTGCTGATGGAATAAATTTATTCCATCAATTTATTATAATTTGCACAATGTGGTACATTCTATGGAATATTACTTAGCCATAAAAAAGAACCAAAAAGTATGAATCTCAAAAATATTATGCTGAGTTGAACTAAGTAAAAAACAGTGTAGTATATGATTCTATTGAAATGAAATGCTAGAAAGGGTCAATTCATAATGACAGCCTGTCCATGGTTTCTGGGATCATGGAGAGGAGGGGACCAAGTCAAAGGAGATCAAGGAAATTATTTAGTGCAAGGAATTGGTTATCTGTTTTGATTGTTGTGGTGTTTACGTGCTACTAATCTCCCCAAATAGTATCAGTCCTTTGAAAGAGCAGATGATTATTTCACATCTTCAAAGAGGGATGAATATACTTAATTTTTGTGTGTGTATGTATAAAAGTACAATCAAGTTTTTCAATCTTTAAACAATGGGTGATCTATAGCATTTTATAAATTTTAAATGAAAATTTTTAAGAACTAGGAAAATTTGGTTCAGTTATGTGATTCCATATAAAATCACTTTAATTTTTTTGTGAATGAACTGCACTTGGTATGGTATTTCAAAAAACATGTATGTTTCTTTGAGGACATTGAGATTAAGCAGCAGCCTGTAAATATTTGCTGAAATGAATGGGAGTGAGAATTTGCAACAACACTTATTTAAAGGCTGCTTGCTCTCACGTTGTTCCAAATTCCAAATTTTCATCTTAATGCATTTTGGGAGAATCCAAAAACTGCCAGGACAGCACTTTGAAAGAAGAGAATTTGGTCTCCTGAAGAATAAAACTGCTAGATCCTCCTTGAGATAATGAATTCTGTTCATTCAAAGATTGCCTGAAGGTGTGAGTTCACAGTCCATCGCTCTTCTGGGTGAATCAGGTTTAAGTAATTGGAAGCTTGTCAGTAGTGATGTTTTTTCATCTTTTCTGTATCTAAAATGGTAAAATGGTTCTTTTTCCCCAAATTTTCTAGGTTCAGATAGAGTTCGTTTATAACAGTAAATTGACTGTCTTTCCATGAATAACATCATATCTATGTTTCAACTTAGCATGTATTTAATGTCATCCCAACAGATATTGAGCTGTATGAATTATAGTTTTCACCCTTTCTTCTTTTAATCATAATTATTCTGTTTCAGAAATTATACTGTTGTTAATTCCAAAATCATCGTGGTCACAATAAGGCCTGAACCCAAAACAACTGACTCGTTTCTGGAGATAGAGCTAGCTCATTTGGCTAATGTAAGTACTATCTACTTGGCATTCAGTTGCTTTCAGAATTATCCTTTAAAGAAGATCAACAATAATTCCTTGAACCAATAGTGTCAGAAGACGTTTTTTAAGCTTTAATAGTTGGAAATGTATTCATTTGTTATGATCACATATAAACAGGACACTATATTGTTCTATGTTTTTGTTTCTGATAAAGCACTCTTCAATTTATCCAAGATAATAGTTAAAAAATTATTTTTCTGTGCATACATCTTTATCGAACTCTATGCTAGACCTGGGGAATAAGAATGTGAACAAAAGCTTAGTTCACTGTGTGATAGGAAACACTGGCACATAAATTCATGGATTTGAGTTACATGCAGCAACAGAACTTATAAAATTAGCACAAAGGAGATCAGTTGACTTGGGAAGGTGGAGTGAGTCGGGCAGCAGGTTTCAACATTTAAGTCCAGCATTGGGGAAGGGGCTTTATAACTTCCTGAGTGCTCCACTGGTCTAAATTTCAATCTTCCATCATCCCAGAATGACAAGCACCTTTCCTTAAGTCCATTCAACTGCAACTGAAATGCTTTAAATCATGCTCAGTTCTATATTGAAATTAATTTTTTTATCATTTATACATTCACTTTAAATACTTAAATGATTAATGGGTAAGGACAAGGAAGGTAATTCTTATCAAGATCTCCTCATAATACTTTCATACTTCCTGTATTAAAGTTAATCAATCTTATCTTGTATGCATACATATTTTTATTATTTCTTGAAATGTTTTTATCAAGTTGACTTTAATATTAAAAAAAGAAGCAAAAAGTGATTAAGCCATTTCCCCAAGTTTATATAATTAGAGAATGACATAATAGAATTCATACTCACATCCTTTGGGCTACAAAACTTGTGTAATTTCTGCCATTGTATAATTTCTGATTTCCTCAAGAAATTAGCCTTAGTTTCATAGAAAATGATAATCATCTTCCCCGTGAAATGCTTTTTGCTAAGCTGCCTCAGGCTTCCTAGGCTGTTTAATGAAAACTGCAAATCTTCCCTTAATAACTTTCAAATATCACAATTAATATTTGAAAAATTAGGTCTTTTGCTACTTTTGCCAAAATGTGACCATACTGGTTGTTTCTAATCTAAAGAATGTTTTATTTCTTTAATATCTACTTCCTCATACCTTCCTATAGCTCTAATCTCATTACTCTCCTAAAAATTGGGAGACGCATTTGAACATTTAAACATGTGCTTTTGAATAAGGAGCTTATTTGTGTGTTCAAGATTGTCTATGAAAATGTCTATCACTTTGCCTGTTTTTATTGTCATGAAATGTTTCTACAGTTACAAGAATTGGTGCAAAATAGTAAGAGATATTTAGTTTCCTATGAAAATTATAGAATTACAAAATTAAAGTAATACAGTGTCAGAACATAGGCCTTGTTCTTTATGCAGAAAAATTTTCTATAAGTGAATATTTGTAGGACTTTCCTAAATAAAGATGAAAACATTATTTAGAATTTGAAACCATGTTAGAGGAAAAATGTTTGAATTTTATATAACTTGAAAAATAGTAACCTCAAAAATAGTATTGATGCAATAGTTTCTACTTTAATTCAAGAAAACTATTTGTAAAGAAAACATCTAAACTTGGACTCAAACTTTTATCTTTTGGTAATATATTTTGACAGCCAATTTATAAAAGAGGTAAACCATGTACTAAACATTATTTTTCAAATATGGGAAACAAATGTACAATCAGCAGATTTTATTAAGCACCAACTAGACACTGGAGTGGAGTGAAAGTCAGCATATAAGAAGGAGGAGATAATGATCATAAGGCACTTCGGATGAATTCTGTCTTAATATTTTGAGTAAGTGAATTGATCAGCCACCAAAAGAATATTCTCTCTACTCTAAAAGACCCAGATTTTTTTTAAAAAATATATAGACAAATACCTTACAAAACGGAATGAGGAAACAAGAGGAAGAAAAAAAGTTTCTGCTGGAGAAAGAAAAAATGAAAGTGCTCTTAGTTCAATTCCCCCTCACCTGCAGTGCTGCTCCACACCTGTGCTCAAAGGCCACCTGTGCTCAGAGGCCACTGCAACTCCAGCCACACAAGGAGCTTTGCTGGGATCTCCTGGATTTTAAATGACACCACCTATACAGCATAGACAGCTCTTTATGCTTTACCATTTTAATTTCTAATGATAATTTCATCTGCAATTATATTCTTAACCAAATTAGATTTTCAAAAACACTGTATTGTTCACTGAAGTAAGGAATATGGGACTGACTCTTTTGGACATCTTAATATTTATTACCAGTCTTAAAAAGATATTTTCTATATACTAATATTAGTTTGATTTCATTGAAGTGGTCACTAAAAAAGCCTACACTGAAAGATAGCAATCTTAGCTAAAACATGAGGATTGAAATTGATGGAAACAAGCTCAATTTTTATCTATATTCATTGCCTTTGTAATTGGATATGATGTGTCTCTAATAATAAATATGTCTACTTTCACCTATTTTCTTATAATAAAACTATTTTCCATACTTTTCTGAGCTTAGGAAAAAATAACAGCTTACAAACTACATCTGTTTCATAGGATTTTCTATGTGAAGAAAAGGAAAAGTGGGAATTAAAAGTTATATAGTGAGTCTAGGGGAAAGCCTGTTAACATTTTCTAAATGAAATATGTTTTTTTCTAAAAAGCTTTTTATCAAATAGATTTTATAGTATGTTAAATATAATAAAGCCCTTGGGAAATGGTAGGAATAAGAAATATATAGAACCCTGCAGTTCCAAATTGCAGTTAGCAAAGCTAGTTGCAGTTTTAACCAGGTTTTAAGTCATTAATGAGTAAGACACTATTCTTACTTCAGGTTCTCAATCTTATGTCTTCATTGTCAAGACCATATAGACTCTGGATTTCTGATGCTTCATGCTTAGTCATAGCAATCATTTGCTTTTAAGAAATATTACTTTTTCTAGGAAAAGAATTTTGCATTTCATATTAATGAAGGGTTTTCCAGAGTAACACTTAAAATTATCAATAGGTAGAATCTACAACACATATGGAAAGTTAATAATTTTTTGAACATAGTTATTGAGAACTAAGTATAATAGGAAAGCTCTGTATGTACACACACACACACACACACACACACACACACACGCAGTGAGGATGCCCTGTGTCTGACAAGTCTGGACCTACTGTGTCTTTCCAGAATGGATAACATCCTCATATTTAAAGATGAGCTAAAATAATAGAAAATAAATGAATTTTAGTTATCTTCTGCTTTATCACCTTTGCAAGCCTGAAAATGCATTATTTTTTTCTAATAAGAGTTCTTCTGCATAGTTCCATTTTGAGTGGAAAGATGGAGTAAACTACGCTGGCCTGTAGTCTAAACTTGCCCTTTTTTAAAAAATTCCCCTCTGTGAAGCAACTCTAATGGTCTAAGTAGGGTGTTACTCCTGTCTTTCAGGGTTGAGGAAAAACCCATCAGATTTATTTGTATTTCTCAAACTGATCATGTGCACACAAAAAATCTCATGGGAATTTTGCACTTGTGAGTTTTGTTTTCTTTGTCTTATTTGCTTACATACTAACAGGATCAAACTAACCAATTAAGAAATTTGACTTTTGTATGTGAACTAAAATTAATCATGATCCACAGCCTGTGTAAATCATGGAGGAAAACAGAGTGGAGAGTGTATTTCTTGCTACTATTAGAGAAGCATGAGAAATGATATGAAGAAATCCCAGCATTCATCAGGAAGTGTTTTCATGAACATCAAATTCTAAAAGCTTAAAGGTTTAAAAATCATTTGGCAAAACTTTAAAAGTCCAGTCTATGCATCAATAATTTTTACAAAGGGGTATTATTAGCAATCCTTTGTTTTTTAAATTACTTTTGTGCCCTAGCTTTTGTCCATTTGGTAGAGCTTTCTGGTTTTCCTACTTACTACTCTTGGTGATTTTTATGGGAGTCTTGAAATGCTAACTAGACAAGGAGATTGATGGCTCTGCTAACAGATGAAATTGAGATGGAAGTTATTTTCTAGCTACATTTTTGTGTGTTTTATCATAAATTCCTAAACTGAGTAAGCATCTCCTCACCTTTCAAATTTGGTTTATTTTTATTCATTTTACATAACTGATATTCTCCAAAAAGACTTTCAAATAATTGTGCAGTCATAGGAGTAGGTGTTGACAAATTTTTCCAGTAAACAGTCAAATAGTAAATATTTTAGGCATCAGAGCCTAATAATTTGTCACATGTCCTCAACTATCTCTTGCAAGTAAAAGCAGCCAGAGACAGTATATAAACATATAGAAGTGGCTTTATCCCAGTAAAATTTTCTTTACAAATATAAGTGGCAGGTCAAAGTTAGTTCACAGGCTATAGTTAATCAGCCTCTCTATGGTATGCAGAATAATAGCCCCTTACAGATGTCCACATACTAACAACTCTCAGAACATGTGAATATATTACGTGTTCAAAAGGACTTTAGTATATTACATGTCAAAAGTGATGTTACATGCGTATTACATGTCAAAAGGAACTCCTGTGTGATGTAAGGGTAAGCACTTTGAGATGGGGAAATTATTCCAGATTATATATGTATGCCCAGTTTAAATAAATGAGCTATTAAAAGCATAGAATGTTGCCCAGTACTGAACAAAAATGTGAAATGTAAGGATTCAACCAGCCTCAGCTGTCTTGTCCAGACAAGGAAAAGGGCCACAAACCAGGGGATGCAGACATTCTTAAAAGCTGATAACAACCCCAGTTGGTCAACCAGGAAATGGGGAATGCAGTCCTTTAATCAGAAGGAACTGTAACCAAATTCATCTCCAGATTCTCAGAAAGAAATGAAGTTCTGCCAACACTTCAATTTCAACCTGGTGAAACCCTTAAGTAGAACTGAACTCTTAGACTTTTGACCTATGGAAACTGAGAAATTAAAAAAAAAAAAAAGGGTGTACTGTGCTCCTATGATTGTGGTAATTTTTTTTTAACAGCAGGAATAGAAAACTAAATACATCCTGAACTGGAGTAATACAAAAAATTTTTTAGAAATTGAAAGTATTATACAAATATACATTGATAGTATTGTTTTGAATCAGATGTACTATAATACTAATAATACATTATTCAATGAAAAGCAACTAGCAACTGGAAAGTATTTTGTCCTGAGTTTTATTAGTAGCAAGCACTTTAGAAACTTGATCACAAGTTTGTAAAGTGGTGGTGGACTATTAGGGGAAATTAGAGAACATCATGTAATAGCATTGCCTAGGCAGCCAAAAGAAGGGCTGTGCAGAAGGAGGTGCTGGATGTCCTGCAGAACCCTGATATCTGCACGTATGTTGTGCTCCTGAAAAAACTTAGTGAAACTTCTCTTCAGTCAGCATGTAGACTATAGGAGTGAAAATCACCCTTGCCTGCCTTAGTATCTGCTATAAACTCATATGATTATTATTAGGACACATTATTAAACTTGAATATAAAGGGAAAGACCTAACTGGTATGCTACGTGGAATCTAGGGATTTGGTGTTAATTTATTAAAGCTGCTATGCACTACTTCAAATCATAGGAAATACTCAGTTTTTTAAAAAGGCGTATTTTTTTTTTTTTTTTTTTTTTTTTTTTTTTTTTTTTTGCTGAAAGATGCACTAGACCCTGTGTAAACATTGTTAGAAATGATGCAAGCATATAGGGATAATCCTTTCTAAGACATCAATGTTGAAGCAATGATTCTTTTTGAAGGATACACATTTTTAAAAGCTCCTGATTATGGTTCTACATTTTACTGCTTCTAACATGACAAACAGTATTCATTAGGTAATAATGAACAATCAGGCTAGTGACAGGTCTCAGAAATTAGAGAAGCAAGCTGTTACCGCATCCATAAAAATGGTGTCATCTGGTTAATGTGGTCTACTGAGTAACTGGATAGTAGAAGCTGAATTAACTATATGCTCTCTCCTCATGGTCCCATTAAATAGCCACCATCTTCCTAAGAAGAGTATTGTGACATGGGTATGACTCCTCCAGATAAAATAATATTCTGCATTTCTCTTTTCAATCGTTTTTAGATCATTGTCCTATAGCTAAATCAAGCTCTTTATTTTCCATAACCTTGGTTTAACTGGCTTGTAATGTGATGCTTCCTGTAGAATCCTCACAAGTCCATTCAAATATTCTATGCTTCCAAACTCCTAATAAGTAAGAATACATTATTACATCATCAATGAGGCCCATTTGACTTCAGATACAAGACAACTACCACCCCCAAAATAAAAAATAATAATAATAATATATAGAAAGAGTAAGAGCTAGACTTAGCTCTTTTTAAGATTCATTGAAAATATTATACCACCAACCTGGGAATGTGGCTCTGTGGTAGAATGCTAGCCTTCTACTTGGGTTGGATTCCTGGCACCACAAAACAAACAAACAAAAGCTATGCCAAGGACCACTATTTATCCTAACCTTGAGAATATGTTTGAAGAATATGCAACAATCACAGTTTGAGCGACATGATCCCGTTGAGTGATGTATAATACTTTCAGGGACTTTGGGGCTATTTTTCTGTTAAAAGATATACTCCTGAAAGGGTTCCCTTTCTCTGATCAGCTTATAGTAGTAACATCTCATAGATTTGACTATAGAACAATTTACATTTACTAATACCTTATTTGCCTAGCAGGAATTCCTAAGATTTTTTAAAAATATGTCCTTTTTCAACTAATAGTAAAATTATAAACTGGATATGAATTCATCTTTTGTAGGTCTGGTTAATTTGTGCAATTGCATATAATACCAACAATTCAATTTTAGTGGGAATCAAAGTCAGAATAAGCTCAGCAAAATCTAGTTGGTTTGGGGATTTTGTTTGTTAGGTTGGTTGGTTGGTTGGTTGGCTGGTTGGTTGGTTTTGATTTTGGTTTTAATGCTGGGAATTAAACTTAGGTTCTTGCACATGCTAAGCACATATTGTACTGGTCAGTTTTTTGTGTGTGATGCCTTGTTGTCTAAAATTTAGAAAATTAAGGAGAGATGGTATAGCGTCAGGTAAACAGTCCCTCTCTCATCCATGCTCAAGAAATCAATGTACAATTCATTGGATGACGTGACAGAAAGAATCATCCTAGAACATCTGACTCAGAGCACTGGAAATGTTAAAATACTTAAGATGAAATCATTGCCCTTCTTCGTGTCCTGAGCCACTTTATCTATTTGCTTACTTTGTCTCCACAGGCAAGAGATTATTTTTATTTCAAGAGGACAGAAAAAAGTTACAAAAAAGTTATGAACTTTCCAGATTAGTAATTTATTACAGTATTTGAGTATGATCAGTTTTAAAAGTTGAATAAAACAGAGTAAGCATGTTATTTCTTTTTTAATTTTACTTTTAATTGACAAACAAAAATTGTATTTATGGGGTACAAAGTGATGTATCGATATATGTTTATAATGTGCAATCATTAAATCAGACTAATTAACACATCTATCACCTCACAAAGTATAATTAAGATAGGAGTGACAAGCTTTAATAATCTATTGTACAGAATGGTGACTAAAGTAAAATATTAAAGCATTGTATATTTTAAAATTGTTAGATGTATAGATTTTAAACATCTCTGACATGTTATTTCTTTTTCTTTTTACATCTTGAGCAATGATTCTCCTAACTTGATGTAGATAAAAAATTATTAAAATGCACATTTTTATTTTTAACACACATCTCAAAATTCCTAGAACCAAGGAATCTAAGTTAAGTCAGCACCCTAGATGATTCTAGAGTAAGTATAGGGAAAATGATTTGAACATTATGAAGAGAGCAAGTGTATGATTAAGATTAAAATAGCATGTGAATTTGAATTTATCCATATTTAAAAACACTGGAGAAAAACTTGAAGACACTTGGACCTTATTTACTTTTATTGTAATTTCTTTTTTTCTTTAGTATAAGCAACTTCACTCAGATCTCTGCTCAAATTATTAAGGCTTAATAGTGATTCTTTCCCAGTATGCATCTGCTTCCCTGGTCTTTGCTGCTGACTGTGGTTGACTTTTTGTTATAGCACCTATTACCATCCAGCAGATTACATATTTGTCTGTTGATGTTTTTGTCACTCTCCTGCCCCTTCACTGTAATGACATCTACGAGGCAGGAACTTGGTTTTCTTCCACAGTGTATGAAAGTACTTTGAACGATACCTGGAAGGTAATAGGTATTAACTAAAAAATTTTTGCATGCATAAATAAATAAATGGATGACCTTGTTTAACTCATCTTGCTAACTTTCTTCTACATTCTGTACATTGTGAGAGGTTTTTTGTTTGTTTGTTTGTTTGTTTGTTTGTTTGTTTTACTATAGTGAGAATAAAGTATTCCATGTGGGGGCAGTTAGAAGAAAGTTTTGAAAGAATGAAAGAAATTTAATTATGAGTATCATAGTAGAACATTTGAGAACTAGAGCTAAAAAGGATGTCCAAATCCCTTATTTTATATTAAGATAAGAAAACAAAAAGGGAAAAGAATCACCCATAGAAAGTCATTGACCAAAGCTGGGGCTACATTCTACTAATTAATAAATACAGTCCTTGATGTTGAAACAGAGAAAGTAATAGAAAACAACAAAGATGCTTAAAAGTGGTGCATAGAACAACCTATGGTGATTGGGTATTGTCATGGTGCATTTTCAAAATGCCTATGAGGGTATGATTAAAATGTTTAACTCAAGTTAAACTGTACTATTTTGAGTAGAGCCAAGAGAGGCGGATTGTTTGATTTGCCAAAAAACGTGTTTGTCAAGAAGAGTATATCTTTCCCAAAAGTTTTCAAATACATGCAGTTTTAATACTTTCAAGTGTCAATTATATTGACAGCTTGATTAATTAATCTTCATTAGCCCATCTGTCTCATTTACCTGACAACTTCTGTTTTCTTAGTTTGACGTATTTCTTAAGTTGGCTTGTAGAGGTGAAGTTCACAGCTTGTTGGATTCCCTCTAGCTCCCGCCAGTCCATTTTGTTACTGCTCTCCATGGGGCTTACCATTTCCTATTATTGATTTCCTGTAAATTCCTTATAACAGATATTGTAGAACAGTCCCTTTCAGAAAAGTATCTAAAATTTGTAACGTATTTTCCAAGTAGTTTCTTAGAAGAACCATTTAGCCAGTATATATGTATTTTCATAAGGTTAGAGTTCATTCATCATTGGTTTTTGCTTTATATTTTCCATTTCCAATTCTTATGAAGTAATTGGTCTTCCAGGAACTAAGATTTCTCTAATTTTTTGTCCTGCCTATTTGTCTAAACTTCAAATGTTTAACTTATAGACCTCATCTCATATCACAAGTCTGTGCATTGTGGTTATTCTAGGATAAATATCCACAGAGGAGTATCTGACTGTTTTGTGCATCCCAGTATGTATACCCCAAGATTGAATGATGCATTTGGAATGCATAATAACTCTCAGGTGAATGGAGTTTTTGAATTTTCATAAGAACAGGAAGAGAGAGAAGCATGCAATGGGTCAAGAAGTAAGGGGTAAAGAAGGTGAAGGAAAAAAATGAATGTTGACCAAGGTGTGGAATAAAAGAAGCATTTCTCATCTTTATGTTTTCATTTGAAATTTTTTAGGGGAGTCAAAAGGAAAAGATATCCAAATTTTTAGTTTATATTATATTTATTTTCTAATGTTACTAGATTTTTGTTGTAACATGTTGTGAATAATACTTATAAAATAATAAGCATATAAGCAGTATCCAGAATTGTTTTATGTAGAGATTTATCTTAATCTCACTCTTAGATTAGCAAAATCAATGCATTAGATTCAGAGGTCTCTTATCTCAGGTTTCTCACCTACATTTGGTTTCTAAAGCCATGAAATGTGCACACCCATACCCTTCATCGTGGTATTCCAATGATATTGCTCTGGACCCTGTTGAATAAAAACCTTGATGGTTACAGCATAACATTATGATACAGTGTTTTAACTATGCTGAAAGTTTATCAAAAATTCACAAGCTATATAAAAAAATCCAGGTTAATCTAGATAATATCTCATAAAGTAGAAGAAGATACCAGTTTGAAGAACCATTCTCTCCTTCATCCCATGAACACAGGATCTATGCCTTCTGGAGGAGCAGATAAGGACCCAAAGCATCCATGAAATACACTCAGACTAGCACAGACTCATTGTCTTTTATGCAAGAAACTATCACTACTGATGTTTCTATTTCCCTTGTGTTGTAACATAATCATTTCACGTGAGTTATCTACCTCTATAGGCCTGTGACTTTTTTCAGGGAAGAGAATTTTTTTAATGTTCTAGGGGCATAGCATAGAAGTATGAGCATTTGACAGCCAAGAAATTTTGGATACATGATCTTAGAAGAACCTGGAGAGTAGTTGTGGTACTACAATGTTGGAGTTAGTCAAAGGCATCAATTAAAATAGATAATAAATGAGACTGAGATGTGTTTTATAAAACTTAGATTAATAAGCTTACTTTTTATTTCTAACAAATTTTTAGAATGGATCCAGGCAATATCACTTAGAAACACACAGCAAAGATACCACCTAGATTTTTAGAGAGATTGCTTTTATCAGACACACTCCAGTAACTATCTGTTTATATGCAAAGCTGAAACCTAAGGGTTGGATGGAAGCTTGGTGGCACCAGTGGAGCAAGTCTACCTGTAGAAGGGAGCCAGTGACCTTTTTGGAAACTGTTATTTTTAAATCGTGCTGGCCTGTTCATTACTTTTATCAACAATTTGGTTGGATGAGGACACAGATAATCATGTTTGCTTTTAATCCTGTAATGTCACAAAGCTTGGAAGCAATTATGACTGTGTGGGATGCCAAAATCAGAATTTTAAAAGCTCCCAAAAGACTGCTATGTATGAGTAATGCCTGCTAAGCTCAGGAAGCAAATACCAAATATCTTATGTGATCCTAGTTTGCATTGTTGGGAATATGGCATCTAAATTGGATAGGCAGTAGCACTACTCTTCTCTGCATGGGTGGGCACAGAGGATGATTACCCTACGTGAACTCTAAAAGTGTATGCTCCAGGAAATTAAGGGCATGGAAGATAAAAGAATTTGAACCAACAGAATATGTTTAATGGATAACAGAAGACTCTTCAGGGGTATGATAGAATTTGTACGAATCTGAGATTTTGCTTAAAGAAAAAATTAAGTTATTTTCAAGGTGGGGCAAAATAAAATCCAATCAATGTCAGCAAGTAGAGAGGAAAAAACACTTTTCCAAAAATCAGTATTCATCAATACACAACCCTAGACAAGTGTGGAAAACTCACTGTGTCATCCTGAAAGTGATGGTGGCTACTCAATATAAAATTATTCAACATAATAAAAATCTAGCACTTTTTTTTTCCTTAAAAATTCATTAAACATTATCTGATACAAATATTATCCCTTGATTAAGAGGATACTGAATGTCAACCAACTCTCTGGAAATGGAAAATTAATGCAATCACCTCTTTCTTAGAAGAAGCAACTAGAGGATGAAAGGGAGGTGATGCTGATGAGTACACACAGGTATAGTACAGGATGCATTCTTTAGCCTTCAGGGAAATGCAAATCAAAAACACACTGGGGCAGGGGCAGTTGTGGCTCAGTGCACTTGCCTAGCATGTGTGAGGCACTGGGTTCTATTCTCAGTGCCACATATAAATAAATAAATAAATAAATAAATATCCACCAACATCTAAAAAAAAATTAAGAAAACACACTGAGATTTCATCTTACTGCAGTAAAAATTGGTATCATCAAGAATAGAAGCACAATAAATGCTAATGAGGATTCACGGATAAAGAAAGCTTATACAATATTGATGGGATTGTAAGTTAGTGAAGCTACTGTGGCCATCAGTATGGCAGTTCCTAAAAAAACTTAAAAATATAACTAACATATGACCGAACTATACCACTCCTCAGTATAGCCCTGAAGGAATTAAAGTCAGCATACCATAGAGATACCTGCATTCCCATGTTTATCATAGCACAACTCACAATAGCCAAGTTAGCTCAGATGTCCACCAAAAGATAAATAGGAAAAGAAAATGTGGAATATAAACGTGATGGAATATTATTCAGCTACAAAAAATGAACAATATTATGTCATTTTCAGGAAAATGTATGGAACTAGAGATCATCATGTTAAGCAAAATAATCCGGACTCAGAAATTCTGACAAATATCACACATTTTCTCTCATATGTGGAATATAGAAAATAAAAGATGATATGAAAGTAGAAAGGAAAGTATCATAGAAGAGAAAGGGAACAGGGGGAGGGGAAAAGTAGGGTAAAGGAAGGTAATGTGGGGTGAATATAACCAAAAATGTTATATACCTATATTAATATGTCACAATGAAACCATTATTCCATATAATCAATATGCACTAATAAAAAATAAACTAAAAAAGGGGGATGTTTTCCTGTGATGTAAATATTATCAATACCTTGGTCTTCCTAAAGAAAATAACCCAGAAATTAATATTTTAGAGAAATAAATATGGAGTTAGAAGCATCAAAATATGGTAGCTTCACTTTCAATTTTTAACAGAACTAAATACAGGTTATATTTGAAACAAATGTGTTATTTTCTTAGAATTTCACAAAGTGAGTCACCAAATCTGTGAGAAAGGAAATGCAAATTTCTCATGAAAAAAAAAATTGATGTAGAATCTTCAAAGTATCTTACCACAAGATAAGAAATCCACCATTCTATTTGAATTTCAACTAATCATTTCAAATAATGATATCAAATAATACTTTAATTTTTCATGTGTATACTCACAATATATTTATTACTTCTCTGCTTATTTTTAGGGTACTTTGAATCCCTATTGTGTGTTATGGGATGACTCAAAAACGTAAGTGACAGATGTTTTCTTAAATTATTTTGAACTAAATATTCAAAGCACATTAAATTATTTCAGCTGCCTGCTAGTTAACAGGAATGTGATAAGTCAGTAGGATGTGAGTTATACACAGAAAGAAAACATTCTCCTCTTTGAATCTGTAAGAGAGCATGATGAATGTGTGATGATGCCATTGGGTTACTTCTTAAGAAAGGATTGCATTACCTAATGAGTAAAGCACATTGCAATGTAAATTCATTGAGGGCTTTTTTAAAAGCTCTGAGATTTTAGAATTATAGAAGCTCAAATGCTATTTCAATATCTTGTCCTAGTAATTCAGCTTAGCATTGCAGAATAAAACAGCAATCTCTGTGGTCATTTAGCTCAAACATTACTTGCATGACCTTGTGTCTATTATCAGAATAAAGCAATATTTATATGGTCCTTCCAAACCGCATTCTTATAAAAGCACTGAATGATATCATCTGATTTTTATTCATAAGTTTTACAAATTCATGAAGACAAAAGAAAATAATTGTACTAAATAGAATGAGTACTTCTTTCATGATTTTTTAATTGTCAGTACAAGTAATTGCAATGAATCTGGTCAAACTCATATTTATCTCGTTGATAATTCTAAGAGATTTTAATGTCTCAAAAAGCAGGAAAAAAAACCCATAGTTAAGTCTAAGACTTCAATACCATATATATTTACTGTGGCTTCCAAATTCTTTTTGGCCTTTTTTGGGGGGAAGGTTTTGTTTATTTTGTTTTATTTTCTTTGCTTTTGCATGAAGAGAGAGGAGACAAGTATGAATCAATCCCTAAGGTAAACACTACCATGTGTTTTATGTCAGAGCACCATGTTGTTGAGCTCTGTGTTTTCTAAGAATTTTCTCTGGAGTTCTTCCCCTGAGATTTGCTCTACATCTGAGGTTTTATGAAGTCACTTCCTCTCCCAGAGTATAGATGAGAAACATGCTTAGAATTTCTAGGAAAAGGGCAAACCCCCTGATACTCTTCTCAGTCCTATCATACTGATATAATTTAAACTACAATTATCTTCATGGGGATGACAAATCAATAATGTTAAGCAGTTTTTTTTACTATAGGTTCTGATGTCTTATGGATCCTCTTCTTCAGGAACCTAGTACCATAAAGAGATGCCCATCTTGTTCTGGTAGTAATATGAGCTGGTTGCCCTTACTGATGCCATGATTATCTTCTTTTTTGAAATCTCATAGAGAAATTTATGGTAGAAAAATGCTCCCAGGCTTTGCCATTTCTACCATTAGCTAGAGAAGACTGGTGGTATATTCTAAGATGCTTCTTGATGTGTTGTATAGCTGAGGGAAAAGTGAAATGCTACAAAAATCTAATTGAATATTTTCTGCTCAAGGAAAAACTCCTTATTATAGCTATTTTAATATCCATGAATAATAACTAACTTTGACTTAGTTTTGGTATCTTTTAGTAGGAAGAATGTGGTTGTATATTGATACAAACAGGGGAAAGTGTTAATTATTCCCAAAGTCCTTTAGGACTGTTCAAATGACACTATAAGAAGACCCAGTTGCCTGCTTCGCACCTTCTTTTAGTTTCCTTTCACAGACAGGGTAATATGTTAAATTTAATTTAAAAACTATTGGTGTTTGAGGTCAGTGTTATTCTTCAGAATCAACCACACTCATTTCCCCTCACCATGGTCTTATCCCTCTCAAAGAACATGTGTAGTTTTACAAAACTCAACTTTCCACTTGTCCTTGAAGAAAACTCACCTGGAAGAGGAGATGTATTTAGCTGTGTTTCAAAGCAGATGATTTCAAGAGATCAATGTAGTTAGTGTTTCCTTGATGTATCTGAAAACAATCAAAAAGCTCTCCTTTGTGACAGAACTTCTGTCCCATCTTGCTTTTTGTCAGATAGTCTCATCATTCAAATTATTTTTCTGGGTGAGTTTTTCAACAGTGAAGGTTAAGGCAACTTTATTTCTTCTTTCACATCTGTTTTTCTGTTCCAATCATGTTTGGTATTAAACAGTATTGTAGATCCTTCAAATATAGTTAATAGTGGAGACATAATACTACTTTTTGAAAAATACAGACAAGAGTTGACTTAAATGATATCTTAAAGATCTCAATAATAAAGTTGAGATTCGAAATTGTGCTTTGATTTTAGTTTATTAAGTTTTCATCCTGTTTAAATTTTTTAATTAATTTTTAATAACAAAAGCAATTCATTCAAATATTTTACTTATAAAAGTTTAAAACCCACTGTTAAGGTAAAAAGATTCATTAATCATCACCACCTTGGATCTCTACACCCACCCATATCCCCAAAGTCACTCTTTCTTACATTTTATCATGAATAATTTCTGACATACTTTAACACACTGAAATATATATGCAGTTATGGATATCAACCAAATTTTTACATACATGTTATGTTACTTATAATATGCCTCAATTTTAAATTCAATATATGTTTTGGAAATTTTTATATTATATTATATATTTGCCTTTCCTTATTCCTGCTTCATCATATAGACATATCATAATTGATCTAGTATTCCCTAAATCAAGAGCTATTGAAGTGGTTTCTAATTAATTTTCTTCTGTAAACTGTTTTTCTCTGTTTCTCCTTGTACATTTTTCCTAAAGGATGTCTCTGGCCACTTAATCCATAGTTTTACTCTCTTGTTCTCTTCATATCACCCTGTTTTATTTTTCTTACAGCAGGTCTCCCTACTTTCTTATTTGTTTAGTTTCTGACTCTCTCTGCCACTAGAAAATAAGCACCATAAGAGATATGCTTTAAGCTGGGAGTAGTGGCACACACCTGTAATCTTAGTGACTTGAGAGGCTGAAGCAGAGGATCATGAGTTCAACGCCAGCCTCAGCAACTTAGAAAGGCCATAAGCAACTTAGCAAGACTTCATTTCAAAATAAAATATAAAAACAGGGCTGGGGATGTGGCTCAGTGGTTAAGCACCCCTGGGTTCAATCCCTGGTACAAAAAAAAAAGAAGAAGAAGAAGAAGAAAGAGAAATGCTTTATGTTTCTTATCCACCATTGCACTTTTAATGCCTTTTAGAGTAGGATATTTTACACATCACATCTAACAAATACTTGTTAGCTAATTTTATGTACAAATGAAGGTTTACCAATTTCTCAAGTGTTCGTCTTATTGAAGAATTAATACTCCCATTTCTGTTTTGTTTTATCAGTTGATAAATATTTCTAGCAATTATTACCCTAATATTTGAAGGGAGGATGCTACAACTTGTTACAGTACTGTTCCATTACAAACAAATAATTTTATTTCTAACTGTAATCTTTTGCCACAATAATATCAAACAAAGGCATTTTATTTGAGTATCATAAAGCACAAGAATTTTAGACAATTTAAAAACATATTTTGATTTGCTTTGGCTCACTAATTAACAGAACGACAAAAATACTTCATCACATGTGACCCATGAAACAAGTTGATAATAATTTCTTGTTTCAAAAATAGTCTTATTTTAGTAGGAGGAATATTTCTTTTTAAAATTTATTTATTTATTCTAATTTGTTATATATGACAGCAGAATGCACTATAATTCATAATACACATATACAGCACCATTTTTCAGCTCTCTGGTTGTGCATGAAGTAGAGTCACACCATTCATATCTTCATACATATACTTAGGGTAATGATGTCCATCTCATTCCACCATCTTTCCTACCCCGCTGCCCTCTCCCTTCTTCCCTGCCCTTTGCCCTATCTAAAGTCCCTCTATTCCTCCCATGCCCGCCCCCATCCTCATTATGGATCAGCATCCTCATATCAGAGAAAACATTTGGCATTTGTTTTGGGGGGATTGGCTTACTTCACTTAGAATTATATTTTTCAACTCCATCCATTTACCTGCAAATGCCATAATTGTATTCTCTTTCAAAGTTGAGTAATAGTCCGTTGTGTATATATAATCACAGTTTCTTTATCCATTCATCTACTGAAGGGCATCTGGGTTGGTTCCACAAGTTAGCTATTGTGAATAATGCTGCTATGTGAATCACATTGATGTGGCTGCGTCACTGTACTATGCTGTTTTTAAGTCCTTTGGCTATAAACTGAGGAGTGGGATAGCTGGGCTAAATGGTGGTTCCATTCCAAGTTTTCCAAGCCTTTTAAATTTTTTTTCTAAAATGGGTTACAGAGTTATTGCTTGACTGATTTATAATCTGCATGTTTTTTGAGTTGATCTGAATTTGAATTTAGAGTATTGGATTATATGTCATGATTGCATTCCATGAAAAACCTATAATCCTTTCTTTAAATTATCCTGTAGTTTTTCTCTATGGAACCTCGATGTCATATATTTGATACTCTCAGGTCTGTGAAGGATCACATTTTTTTTCAAAAAATATTCTAGAGTTTTTAATTGCTGGTGTTTTCATTGTGGTCATTGCTTAACTATTACAACACAGTTTTATCAATCTATTTGTTATTTGTCTACCAGAAGCTTTTAGGAACTGAATTTTCCCATTTTTCTACATTTCAAATTGATTTATTGCTGTTAAGAGTAATGATATTCATATCTCGACCAATGCTAACATTGGCTTATTTTGTCTCAAAAGTTAAATCACTAGATTGAAGTGATACCTCTCCTTTCCTTCTGTTATCCTGATTTCTCCATACCCAGAACATCTTCCTCTACTTTTATCATTCACATTGGAAGACTGTATTTCATTTACCTCAAAATATAATACCTGGTAAATATAAAGCTAACACCCCACCCTCATCCCATCATCCTAGGAATATTGCTGTTTTCTTTGCTTTCTGGCTGATTGACATGCCTATGCATTAGATACACACACACACACACACACACACACACGCACACACACATACATATGGAGAGATCTATTACCTCTTAGAAATTCTAAGCCATTATACCCAACTTCTCTATTAGATAGCCAACCTCTATCCTACAGGGAATAACCAAGTAAAGCATTTCTTTCATAAGACTGTTTAAACTAAGGGAAAGCAAATATGGATAAAAAGTAAAAAGCATAAGAAAGTGGTTTTGTTGGACACATTATACAATAGTTAATAAAGAAACCAACCACCTAAAACAATAATGTAATGGTCTTATTGATTGAGAGGGTGGGTATGAAAGACTCTATAGAGTTGCGGTTACCTATGGAGCCATTTTTGGTTTTTGTTTTGCATGGGTTTTTTTGAGGGGGAGACGGGGGGGGGGATGAAGAAAGTCTATAGTCAAAATATTCAGCATATTTATATCATTATTCCATTAAGTCACTATTTCTAGAATTTCCTGGTGATTCAATTAGCCAAAGACAGAATTTTAAAGCTATTTAACTTCAAGGAGGTTTATTATTTTTCCTGTACATATTGGTCTGCTAAAATATGTAAAAGTATAATTCAGGACATCATGATAGTTCACACTTTGGAAGTAAATCATATTTAAGGTATTCAGTTTCCAAATGAACTCATTGTGTAATTTCATCCAATATATGCCCTAGGTATCAACATGTTCAAATTTACTGGACAGTTCTTAAGACCATGTTGGCTTCTCTGTAGTTGGAATAGTAAGAAAAATACTATTTTGGCTGGGCATGGTGGTACCTGCCAGTAATCCCAGCTGCTCTGCAGGCTGAGACAGGAGGATTTTGAGTTCAAAGCCAACCTCAGCAAAAGCAAGGCATTAAGCAACTTAGTGAGACCCTATATCTAAATAAAATTCAAAATAGGACTGGGGATGTGGCTCTGTGGTTGAGTGCCTCTAAATTTAATCCCTAATATTCCCCCAAAATAATAACAATGCCCAATATTAGAAGATTTATTGGTTACTATTGATGTTTGCTATTGATAACACTTTTGTTTTTGCAAAACAACCATGCTTTTTTTCAGAAAATGCTGTAAAAAACAGAAATCTTAATTTTCCTTAAATATAACAGTAAAATGAAAGATTCCTTGGTAGAAAACTGAATAAAGTTTTATTTACTTTTCCCTTTTCTGCCATAGTATACTATGCCTTAGTTTTTGAAGTTTCATGATATTCATTATTGAATGTTTTCTCATGAAGACATTATAATCCAAAATGACCTTTTTTTTTCTTTTTATCCCTTAAGATATTTCATAAAATTTTAAAATGTTTTATGTTACATTACAAATTTTGTGACATTGAATGTTAAGTGCCCAGTCTCCTAAAGGAGCATTTCTAAATTTGTTAGTGTACAAATAACCACTTTTAAATGATAAAGTTTACCTAAGTGCTTGTAATATTATTTACAACCCATTATGTCCATTAGGGCAAGCTATAAAATTCAAGAAACACTGCATAATTCCATCGACATGAATATGGAGGGCAAACATTGGGAGTAAAATGGTGACATGTGCTCTTTATTGTAACCCTTGCCTGAACCCCCTAATGTAGGGATTGGCAAACTATAGCCTGAGGCACAAGTTCAGACTACTGGCTGTTTTGTAAATAAAGTTCTATCAGACATAGTCATGCCTGGTTATGTGTTGTCTGTGTCTACTTTTGTACAAGAACTGCAGAAGTGACTCACAACAGAAATGACAATACTCACAAATCCTAAAATATTTACTATCAAGTCTTTTATAGAAAAAATAATTGTCAACCCCTGCCCAAACAGTGTTTTCCAGTGGTTTTCCAGTCTTGGCACAAAGAAAATATTGATTAGCTATCACATTGGGGTAAATGAAGGAAGATGTTTGCAAGCAGGGTCAGGATAGGGTGGAGAAAATTGATCCATTCATTCTGAAAAAAAACTCAACCATCATTTTTTTTTTTTTTCCAAATATAGCTTCATCCATAATCTGTCTCCTCTTCATCTGGAGCTCTGACAAAGAACTTTTTCCTGTATTCCTTCATCTCATAAACTCTCTTCCATATTTTTTCTTTTGCTGCTATGGTTTGGAAATGGTTTGAGTATGTCCTGCAAAGATTCATGTGTTGAAATTTAATCCCCATTGTAAAGTATTAAGAGGGTAGAAACCAATCTCACTATGGTGATTAAAAGTAGAAACTTTGGGATATAATTAGGATTAAATAAGGTCATCAGGGTTGAGCCCCCATGATTGAATGCTCTTAGCTTTGTAAGAAAGCAGCCAAACAGAGGACAGAAAAACAAACACACACTTACACTGTCTCTTGTCTTATTATGCCCTGTGCCACCTTAGGGACTCTGTTAGCCATAAGACCATTACCAGATTAAGTTCCTTAACCCTGTACCTCCAGAACTGTGAGCCACAATAAATTTAATTTATTTATAAAGTAACCCATGCTCAGATGCTTTGTTATAGTAATGCATAAGAAACTAATAGACCCCCTCAAATATGCATTTCAATGTATCATCCAGTTCACTAATTCTCTCATCAGTGTTGTCTAATCTGTTATTTGATTATGCATAGTTTTAAATTTGTAGCTGTCATTTTTTTCATTTGTAAAATTTGCATTTGATATAATTTTTATCTGCTGCATTGTTTTTCAGAGTGTTCTAGTCCATGAAGGTATTTTTAAGTTTTTGTTTTATTTCTTCTATCTAGTAAACACAACTGTTTTATAATCTGTGACTGATAATTCTTACAGTTGAACTATTCAAGGGTTCATCTCTACTCTCTTTTGTTTCCTCTAATCCTTACTCAGATTACTTTATTTCCTAGTGTGCTAGGTTATGCCATATTAAACACCCCTAAAAATTATTGGAAAGACTATTTTGAAGTCAAAAATAAAAGTACATTTATCCGAAGATAATTTGCATTTTTCTCTACTTAATGCTTGGTAATATTTTTGTAACTGAGGATCACTTAAATTGAACTGAGTCCAGAGGCTCCTTGGACCACTTGGGTGTTGTGAACACAGACTGCAAATTCACCTGAGGGATGGATAATTTTAATTTTTTCCCCAAATATATTTCAAAACTTCTAATAATATTTAAATGAGAAGATTAATATAAAAATATCTTATTGCTGGAAATAGGAAATCTAAATCAGTATCTCCTCTCACATACAATTCTTAAATGATAGACAAATGTCCCACAGCATGCATATAAGGAAATGCAACCCTAAAGAGCTCTAAGTGTACACCTTCCACAAAACTTATATCTTCTTCCTTATGGTACAATTTTATATTTTCCTATAAACTTCAGTATTTGAAGAATGTAAGTATGTCACATTCATGTTTGTAAATTCTACTGAAGAATTCAAAATACTATTCTATAGATTCATTAATTAATCTTACAAGTCTTTCTTGAAAATTTATGATTTGTTTTGCTGTTCAAGGGCTTGACATATGTATCAGAGAACAGATAAAAAAACACCTGCCTTATTAGTTTTATATGGGGGAAGGGTTTTGGGAAGCAATGACAACATAAGATATATGAATACCTAGTGTATTAAAAGATAAAATTTTTATGAGTGGATGAATCAAGATAAGAAGAATAAGGGATGCCACTTATATCAGTTGATTTATTTCCATTCCTTAGATTGACTTATTCCAAGATGCCATCATTCATTTATAAAATTAATGTTCATCTAGCAGTTCTGCAAATGGGCAGGGTATCACTTCAGGAACCCATCTGGCTTTCATGAGTCCACTGAGAGCTACATTTTATTTTAGAGTTCTCTTGTGTTCCATTACCTTCCCTCAAGTGGCCTTCTATCTTCTGTCTGCAGTCTGAATGCCTTTACCCCAACCCTACAGTGGTCATTATCCCAACTGTTTAGTTACATTATATAATGCCTGAGAGGTGTAGACATAAATTATGAAATGAAAGGTACATATTTTATGAAGTCAAAACAGTCAAGAATTCTGGTCAATATACTTATTTGTATGAAAGGATTTTTTAAAATCAGGAATCCATGTGTGTTAGTTAAAACTAAACAAAATAGTAAAGGAGATGTGTCTACTCTTTAATATCAGTTTTCAAGCAGATTATTAAAATTCATGAACAAAAACTCTTTGCCTTATTCATGGTTATTTCTAAATTCAAAAATATAACCAATGACATCTAGATAATATTTTTCTATAGTCAATTATTTACCATATGAATAATGATCTGGAAAAGCCATAGTATTTTAAATGAATAATATTGTTCAATATTCCTTTCTATTGTTTAGTGAAAATTGTATAGGAAATCAAGGTTCCCAATTTTCCAGTTAAGTTTGTCTATGTATTTGAGGTTATGTAACTGAAAATTAGTTAAATTTTTGAATCAATATTATGCAAAACTATAACTAAAATAGCTAGAATATGTCTAATTCCATTAAGTTCTATATTACTTTAAAAATCAAAGAGATCATAACATTGCCTATTACATAGGTGGCTGTGAGGATCACCTGAAAAAAAGTCTTCTATCAACGTTGGCCCACTAACTAAAATATGTCAGGTGCTCAATAAAGGTCTAGGGTATGCTCAAGTTGTCTGGTTCATTGGCTGGTTAGTGGGATGATCTAACAAAGAGAATAGCTGTTCATATTATTTAAACAATGGGTTTCGTGTTTCTGAAAAAGTTATTTTTTAAAGGTGCCATATATTTTTGGAAGAATTTCAAGAATAGGAAGGGGAAAACCATAACCCAGGGAACGTAAAGATAAGAAATGCAGCCAGGTGCCACAAAAACTCTCATCAGAGTCTGCACTGTGTGAAACAGATTTTGTGCATATTGCCCCAAATACCTGCTTACTTCCTCTTATCCTCAGAAAGTCACTGAGGTCATTTCCAAAGTATTTACTTAAACAAAATGTTTTAGAAATCAATAATAGCAAAACTGGGAACTCCTCCAATATTTGTCACCAATTTATACTGCTCTTAGGGTCCCTGGGATGATTCCAAGTGGCTCTTTTGACAAGATTTTTTAAATTATGTTGTTAAAAATTAATGGAGGTAGTATTAATAGGAGCAACCTAGAGATGACTGGTAAAGGATAGGCCCCTGGCGAACCTTTCTTAATTTACTAATGTCTGTGGTTCTATTTCAAAAAGACACAGGCTTTAATGTGCTGATAATTCATGTTAGATAATTTTAGAATTGTATGTTTTTATTTTTTATTTTTTTTATTTTTTTTTTAAAGAGAGAGTGAAAGAGGAGAGAGAGAGAGAAAGAGAGAGAGAGAGAGAGAGAGAGAGAGAGAGAGAGAATTTTTTTAAAATATTTATTATTTTTTAGTTCTCGGCGGACACAACATCTTTGTTGGTATGTGGTGCTGAGGATTGAACCCGGGCCGCACGCATGTCAGGCGAGCGCGCTACCGCTTGAGCCACATCCCCAGCCCGAATTGTATGTTTTTAATCTTTGAATGACTCAAGCTAAAATTTCCCCTACTTATATATTTTATAAACAACAGACTGGACATTTTCCTTAATATTTAATTTGCTATTTTCCTTTCTTAATTTAAGCTTCAGAATTGCCTACCTGTACTCTAGTTAATAACTATTTTATAAGTTTCATATAACAAAAACACTCAGTAATTAATACTACCTAATATTTCTCCTTAGACATTATTAACCAACTGTGGTTCATTTTCTGTTACTATAATGAAAGACTTGAGTCTAGGAACTTATAAAGAAAGGAGGTTTATTTAGCTCAAAGTTTTGGTGTCTGAATATCTAAATAACATAGAGTTGATGATACGCCAGTTAATGATGAGTTCTGCTTCCTCGCATGTTCAAGTTTGAACATTAGAGAAGCACACCAAGGCAAGCATTATTAAAGCAGGGTTTATTTAAAAGGGGGTAACACAGACTTCTCCCAGGAGGGAGAAGGGGGCCATAGCTGGTATCCTGGTATCCCCAGAAGCGAGGTGTTCTGCCCTTTTTAAATATCCTAGGCTTCCTTTGCTCTCCTGCCTCTTCCCCTTATCTTTCTCCTTCCTCCTTACATGACTAGTCCCAGGAATGCTCTGTGGGATGGCCAAAAGGTAGGAAACAGGTGGGCTGAAGAGGAAAGGGCAGGATGGAGCAGCCCTGGACACATTAATTAACAACTTTATAGCTCCCTGTAGGGAGGGGCAATTCCTGGGACAGGTTACCTTAGCAACAGGTTGGAGCAGGGGCGGGTTCTTGATAAGGGTGGAGGAAGGGCTCTGAAGGAATTAACATTTCAATCCCTCAGGGGACAGTCTCCAACTTCCCTGGACTCACTCAAAACTGGCCGGACTCAATCTGACCTGACTCGATTTACCTATCTATACTGACTGCCTGTCTAATTCTGGTTTCATTGGTTCTGGCAAGCGCTTCATAGCAAATGGACTTACATGTAATGTAGGAGAAAAGAAGAAACCATATGGTAAGAGACGAAGCCAAAGAAAACTGAGGTCCCATAAGGAAATCTACATTAGTCCCTTCCATGGGCAGACTTCCAATGACCTAATGACCTTCCACGAGGCCACACTTTTTAAAGGTCTAACACATGTTAACATCACCACACTGGGGGAAAAAGCTTCCCACACATGAACCTTGGAGAAAATGTTAAAATCATATCCACAACATAGCACTACTTAATCTATTATGTATTTGTAAATAGCTCCTAAAATCACTACTAAAATTCTTCTCTAAAATGTTCAAAATATAGAGTTGAACGAACATTAGTAAATATGAGGTCAACACAAAGAAAATTATTTTAGTGTTTGGTTAAAAATTACATAGGTTCTAGGTTCAACTTTGGAGGCTACTGAGGAGAAGTAATATGATAAGAATGCACATACTGATAATGATTTTGGTTGAAAATTAAAGTCTTCTGTTTAATCATTTTCATTTGTTTGAAAAAACAGACATAAGTAATTATACCTGATGGTTATAAATCAGTAACAACATTTTGCAGATTATATTTGGAATCAAACTGACTTCTTATTGCAAATGACATTTTGCAAAATTTGAAAATAAAAGAAGGTATTAAAATATATGCAGTCATGGTCTAAATAGGAAGGTAATTTGGAAATCTACACTTAAAAATATATTAATATCCCCAATATAATAGTTAAAAACTATATTGCCAATGCACAACATATAAAAGGCTGTGCATCCACTGCTTTTACAAACAGCTGGTGGTGTTGTGAAACTGCTTTTGGATGCAATTAGTAGAATTGTATTTTTGACAAGAACTGGGCAAATTCCTTTTCTCTGAATTTTCACCAAAATCAACACTATCCTAAGATGGTATACTTAATAGGCTAACTCGAAGTGGATGGTACTATTTCCTGTCACTTGCAGATTGTAGTTATGATCTTTTAAAGTGAGGTTGTGTTTACTAGGTTTTATGAAACTGTACTTGAGATTATAGCTAAGGACTTGAAATTGGCTACAGGGTTATTTGGTTGTTATTGTTACTTGGTTGGTTGTTCATTCAATTTTCTTGGAGAGTGAGAAGAGAGGGAAAAAAAGACTCATTAAAGAAAGTTTTCTACACATGTGTATTTTTATCTATTTCAACTATCACAGTGGCAATAGCCCAGAAAATGCTAAATGTAGATACCTGTGTACTTGAAATATATATTCAATTAAGCTGACTCTGAAATTTAATCAGTCCACAAGATTAAAAAAAAATGTAGTCTAGTCTGCAAAGGATTCCTTTGCACACATCTTAAACTATGTTATTAGACACATAATTGAAACTATATAATATGAAGTCTCAGAATTCAGTGCAGTAAAATACTACTTAATCAAAGACTACATCTAGTCAGCTTCCCACCTGGAAGCCCAAACATGTTGAATCCTATACTGTATGTAACTTGAGTCTAAACTACAACTGGATTTCCAAAAAGGACCATCCATCTCCACTACCTACAAAGGGAATTTTATGTATTTTGTTTCATTTATGTTAACTTCAAGTCTCCTGACAAGATAGGTGAAACTTAGAGAGTTTAACATTATTGTTCTAAAGTCATTACTGTCCATATCATGTAATCTAGAAATGTGTGGAAAACAGAAAAATAACTGGTTATCCAGGTGTGAATTCTAAACTGATTTGGTACTATGGTCTGAATGTTTGTGTACCCCTAAACTGATTTGGTATTATGATTTGAATGTTTGTGGGGCATCCGGGTATTGATTGGGTCAAGGTATTAGTGTTCTCATAAGAAAAGTGCCAAGAGGGCTTTCTTGCCTCTTCTACCATATAAGGACACATAGAAAGGAACTCTCACCAGTCCCTGAATCTGCTGGCAGCTTGATTTTGAACTTTCCAACCTCCAGAATGATAAGCAATAAATTTCTGTTGTTCATAAATTACCCAGAGTAAGGCATCTTGTGAGAGCAGCCCAAATGAGCTAAGGCAGTTGGAAAGTCAGAAGAAATTCTTTATGCAAAAGTTATAAGTAGACGAAAATGGAAAATAGTCCATAGAGAGCTAGCCAGTACTGCAGCTAACTGAAAAATAATACCTTTGTTTGAAAAGATCTCAGGCTACTCATGCACCTGTGTTACAGATGAGCAACTATCCTTTTAATAATCATTTTAATTAAAAGAAAATTTATGCCTTAGCTCAATGTAATTTCTATGTTGCTAAGAGGTTTCAGCCTGACCTAAGTACAAGTCACAAGCCGTGGCGATGTATGCTCTCTTTCAAAAGCTAAGCACAAAAAAATTTACCTTCTATAGATTCAGGCACACAAAACTTAGTAGATGGTCTTGAGTGATATTGGCTCTCCCAGGGAAGCCTCTTCTCATCTTTGGATCCCTTACTATGTGACCCCATTTTATTTTTTCTAACACCTACACATAATACTTAGAGCAGATTATGTATTTTATAAATACTTGCTAAATTAAAATTTAATGAATTGTTCAATTGTATAACAAATTTGCACAGTGACTTCCTTGTCTATATGAACATACTTGTTACACTAAAAAAGTGGTAAGTTTTGTGGATAGATAAAAAAAAAGAATACAATACTATTTCAAAGTTGATAGCTCATCTGGTTCAATATATGTGTGTGGTATAGCCATCTTATGTTTTTCTGAAAGTTGAAATGTTCATGTTCTACCTTTTCTTTCCTTTCAAAAGCGAAATAAGTTCTTTTTGCCACAGAAAATACAGTGATTCAGTGTTCATGGGAAGAATTCATAATTCAGGCTCTTATTTTCACACTGCCTTTCAACAACACCTACGCCACCCAGAATAATAATGTGCTAAACTACAGAGCCGCAAAGCATTTCAATAAAAGAAAGAAATTATTTTCATAATTACTGATAAGTTCTTAATTTGTTCTGCTAAATGGTAAATCAACCACAATTGGTGAAAGAAACTATTCTTATGCAAAGAGATTGCAGGTTTATAAAAGGAGGCTTATGTTTGTCTTGAAATACTAGGGAGTGATAATTTAATTTTTAAGAAGACAAAGGGTTAATTAGTGGAAGTTCTTTGAAACTCTAAAGAGAAGTATCATGTTTCTTTCTGATATTTAAAATGCTCAGTAAAGTCACTTACAGATTTCTACTATTATTAAAAGTAGATAATAGTATTTTCTATGAATAGTGTTAAAAGATGTCAGGAGTACATGAATCAGTTCAAACTCTCATTAAATTTGTCAAAAATATTAGCATATTTATTGAGACATACTCTGAACATAGGCATAATCATTCATTTTATAAAGTATATAATTTCAGATTTTTTTGTATATATCAATTAGATGCTTAATAATTATAGATTAAAGGGAATATTTGGTGAATGAGTGAGTGGATTGATGAAGGAACACTTACATCAGTCTTTTTTCCTGAACTATTACTGTCTTCCTTTCAGGATACGTAGAAATATCATACACTCTTCTGAGTTTCTGCTATTAGGGATAAGTAAATTAATAGTACACTGAAACCTCATTATTCGGCATCACTGGAGAATAAAATATCTGACAAAGAAAATTCCAGTAAAGTGAGTTTCTCTTTCATAACCACGTACAATCCTTTTAAAAGTCTTTCTAGGATTTACTTGATCTCCTCATATCTGTATTAAGAACATACTCCATTTAAGAGAGGGAACATGGGAGGAATAGACGAACATCTAGATAGGGCAGAGGGGTTGGAGAGGAAGGAAGGGGACATAGGGTTATAAATAATGGTGGAATGTGATGAACATTATTATCCAAAGTACATGTATAAAGACACAAATTGGTGTGAATATACTTTGTATACAACCAGAGATATGAAAAATTGTACTCTATATGTGTAATAAGAATTGTAATACATCCCGCTGTCATATACAAATAATTTTTTTAAAAGAGCATTGCAAAAAAAAAAAAAAAAAAGAAAGAAAGAAAGAACATACTCCAGGCTGACTCTTATGTTTTTGCCTTAGGATGTTCTCTCTCTCTCTACCAAGTAGCACATCTTTCAACCTTGGTATTTTTGGGAATTTAGAAACATTTCTGGCTCTACCTACTAGATATCAGCAAGATACCAGTAGCACTCTCCACCTCATGGTTCTGATAACTAAAACTATCTCCAGATATCACCAAATGTCCCTGCAGTTGGGGCTGGGCAAGTTCATCCCTGGTTGAGAACTATTGGTAGAGGAGAACTATTGAAAATTGTAGACTTCTGCCCCCAAATTAGATCTACTCTGAAGAGTATATAAATATTATGTGGGTTTTTTTGTTTGTTTGTTTTGTTTTGTTTTTGCAACTTAAATTTCCAAATGGGTCTAACATATATTAAGTTTCAGAATTATTATTTAAAATAGCCCTTTTAGCCTTTTATTTTTAAACTTCTCTTACCTACGTGCAAAAATCAAATAGCCATAGAGAGTATGTAAACTTAACATTACACATCTTTCTAAGCCCTTACTGTCCTATGGGTTATTCAATACCTTTTGTTCAAGGAAGTGCGTGGCCTCAGTACTTCTGTGCCTTCAGCTCTTGTTGGGCCTCTTGGGAAACCTGGCCATGCTGCAATTTGCCTGTAATGATGTCCTGTACATAGCAAAGTAAGGAGTGAGGTCACTGGACAGACCATCCTTTCACTGGAAGTACACTATGGTCTTGCTTTCCAAGGCAAGTCATGAGTATTTCCAAATTAATGAGATAAATAGGAACCATAGTGGGTGGGTACCCAATGGCCATTCATTCACACACTCAGTGATATAGTCACTTACTATTCCATGCATTCTTGCATGGAAGGAAATGTGTTGCATGTAGATAGCAAAGCTATCAGACTTGCAGGTCCAACGAAGATTGCTCAGAAGAGACTATGCCTGAATTGATTCCTGAAGGTGCTATTAGCCTATTAAACATTGGGGTGGACAGAGGGAGGAAGTTTTCAAAACAGAACAAGCAGTACGCGTAATGGTACAGAGGGTGATGTTAGAGTATCTAGCTTGTTGAGAATACTTGGAATCTTGGTTCAGTGGGTGGAGGTGGTGGGCAGATCTAAGATGGGCAGCTCTAAGACTACAGACAGAAAAAAGCTTCAGAGTGCTGCAAGAATTCAGGCTGGACAGACAGTAGAGGGATTGGACCATGAAGGTGTGATGTAGAGGTGTGAACAGGCTAGGAAGTGTCTATGACCTAAAGCCAACAGAACTTGGTGACCTATAATATATGAGAAAGAAAGAGAAAGAAAAACTGAGGCTGTCTCTCAGAGTGGTCCAGAGAATCTATGCAACACTTCATCAATGTAGACTCTATTCTCTTCTGGAAGGAATTTACTTAATGTCTTTTGATTAGACATCAAAATTGATGACTTTCATGCTGTTATCTGTGGTCATTTAAATGGTTAAAGATGCCGTTTCTTCTTTCTGAAACAATTCATTTATTAGTTGCTACTGTGTTTATTTGCAAATGTGCTAGTAGTGATTTTTTTTAGGTCAAACTACTTTCTGACTTGGCAAAAACAGTGTTCTAACCTACAAATGCTAATTAATATTTAGCATTTAGATACACATATCCAAATTAAATTGGCATTCAAAAGATGAAAGATTAGATTATTCAACTGAAGAAAACTATCATTCTGTATTAATAATTGTATGTATTAGAACCTTGCTGCCATTACTTTCTTGAATGCATTTTTCTAGTGATTAGCACTCTGTATGCAACATAGGATTAAATATTAAAAAAAAACTTTACAACTTTTAAAAATTTAAAAATCCAAATCTCTAGTCATATGATGTAGGCTAAAAACACATTTGGATGCATTTGTTTGTGAAAAAAAAGTGCCAATGCCCAGATCAATCATCTATAAGGCTAAATATTTATATAGAGCATTTTGAAGTACATGTGTCAATACACTTTCATGAGGGCTTAAAATAATATAAATCACAGGTTAGTATAATTTAAACTTCACGAAGAGAACAAAAGCTATGTTCCTATTTGAAGGCATCAGTGTGGTCTTTCTGTTTTAGGACTTTGTTTAGCACAGAAAAACATAGCTTTTCCTTGGGTGTACTTTTCTTTATTCTAATTATCTCAAATCAGAATTAATGAACCCACAGTCTTATAATTTCCTTAGGCTGCTTTTCACCATAGTACCTACTATGTCTACAAGTTGTACTACTGAAGAGGAAACTGGACTGAATGGCAAGAATACAGATTATTTTTGAAAATTCTACTTGGTTTAAATAGTAGTCAGAATGGGAAAGATTAAGCATGGGAGGCTTTTAACATAGAAGGGTTCTGAAGTGGATTTTGTGAGGATAGAATCCCATGCATCCTCATAGTTAGAGGTGGAGGAGATGAACTGGGACACACAGCTGACAGGTGTACATTGAGGAGAGGGAAATAAATTTGTACGAAGATACACTCAACATATTAAGTTAGTGAAAATAATTATAATTAGCCTGGTAAGGCATGGAATACCAGTCAGTGAATAATATTAAATTCTAAGGAGATTGGGTTTAAAAATAATAATATTAAAGTCTAAGGAGATTGGGTTTAGATTAAGATTTACCAGTTTACCTAGATGTTTTGATAGTTTCGTCTGTCTGAAAGAAAGTTTAGTACTTTTGTTTACTTTTTCGTTTTAGTTCAAGAGTTCCTTCCAGAGTAATCATGAAGTGGTTTTTGAAAAAAGGCAAACAGAGATGCCTATTAAAATTAATTGCTTCTATGTCGTGGTATAGTAGAATGTGCACACATGTGCACATGCAGGAACTCTCACACACCTTGCTTGTTTGTAATTGCTATACTGCCTATGTATTTTCTTCATGTATATTCTAGCTTTATCATGCTAATTTTGACAATTTCTTTGTTAATATCATATAGGTACAGAGCAGATATAAACAGTAAACAAAATTTAATGTGAAAGAACCAGAATACCTTTAAAGACATTTGAAAATCACCATTTGTATGCACAGTTCCATCTCAGATTGTTTTTATGCTTAACATTAACTGGTTTTTGCTTTGTTTTGTTTTGTTGTTTTTGTTTTTATTTTGCAGTACTAGGGATTGAGCCCACAGGCACTCCACCACTTAGCAACATCTCCCAGTCCTTTATTTATTTATGTATGTATTTATTTATTTATTCATGGTATTGGGCATTGAGTTTCTCTACCACAGAGACACTCTCCCAACCCTTCTAATTTTGAGAAAGTATCTCATTAAGTTGCTGAGGCTGGTGTCAAACTTGCAATTCTCTTGTTTCATTCTCCCAACTAGCTTGGGTTACAGGTGTGCTCTGCCTGGCATGCTCCACTATTCAATTTCTTTTTTTAGTGGAAATTTTCATTTCTTTCTGAAACTTTTCAAATACTTTAGTTAGAGTGCTTCTAATATGAAAGTCTAGAAGTCCCTTTAGGTCATAAATGAATATACTTTTTTTATATTTCTTTTTTTAAAATTTTGTATTTGTTCTTTTTATTTATACATGATAGTGGAATGAATTTTGATATATCATGCAAACACGGAGTATAACTTCCCATTTTTGTGGTTGTACATGATGTGGAGTTACATTGGTCGTGTATTCATAAATTAATATAGGAAAGTTATGTCTGATTCATTACTGTATTTCCATTCCTATCTCTCCTCCTTTTCCCCCTCTCCCCCTGCCCCACATCTATTGTGAGTTAGCATCCATATATCAGAGAGAATATTTGGCCTTTGTTTTGGGGGAGATTAGTTTATTTCACTTAGCATGATAGTCTCCAGTTCCATCCATTTACCAGCAAATGCCATAATTTCATTCTTCTCTATGGTTGAGTAATATTCTATTGTGTATATATACCACATTTTCTTTATCCATTCATCTGTTGAAGGGCACCTAGGTTGGTTCCATAGCTTAGCTATTGTGAATTGAGCTGCTATAAATATTGGTCACATCACTATAGTATACTGATTTTAAGTCCTTTGGATATATGCCAAGGAGTGGTATAACTGGGTCAAATGGTGGTTCTATTTGAAGTTTTCTGAGAAATCTCCATACTGCTTTCCAGAGTGGTTGTACCAGCAATGTAGAAGTGTACCTTTTCTCCCCATCCTCACCAGCATTTATTGTTACTTATATTCTTGATAATTGTCATTCTGACTGGAGTGAGATGAAGTCTCAGTGTAGTTTTACTTTGTATTTCTCTAATTACTAGTGATGTTGAACACTTTTTTATATATTTGTTGACCATTCGTATGTCTTCTGTGAATGTCTGTTCAGGTCTTTTACCCATTTATTGATTAACTTGGGGTTTTTTTGTGGTTGTTGTTTTTGGGGTTTTTTTGTGTGTGTGTGTATGTGTGTGTGTGTATGTTAAGTTTTTTGAGTTCTTTGTATATCCTGGAGATTAATGCTCTATCTGAAGTGCAGATGGCAAAGATTTTCTCCCATTCTGTAGGCTCTCATTTCACGTTCTTGATTGTTTCCTTCACTGTGAAGAGCTTTGAAGTTTGACACCATCCCATTTATTGATTCTTGATTTTACTTCTACAAGACACATAGGTGAATATTTTAACTTTTCCAATTTTTCACTATAAACTATTGTGGTCAACAGTTTAAAATTTAATTTACTATTACTATATGGTGATGCCTAATATCAGCATTTAATTTCAACCCAAGTCTCCACGCTATGTGAGTTTGCTTTAACTAAAGACAGCTGTATTCTCTCTATAAAAGATTTCTTCCATTCCCTTGCTTATCCTTAATACGTGCATTATCAATTATATGAACCCATTATGTACTTCCAGATTTTTCCTGAGAGTTAAGAAAAACATTTTCAATTATATTAACTATTCAATGCCACTAAAATATTTGTTAAAGAAAAAAAAAATCCTACTGTTCACTCTCCTGCTCCCAGCTGTGAAAAGTTAGCCCTTAGCTTGTTAATTTAAAAGCAGATATATTCCTGAGCTCAAGTCACTATAATTTTGCTTATAGTATGTGATGATCATTCTTTTTTATTGAAATCTTTGCCTCTGGTTGTTTCTATTCATATGACCCTGCTTTCATAGCTGCTGGTCAATTTTAAAATTCACTGATACACTCCGTCCAGATACATTAAGCTGCAGCTTCATGGTAGATGTTGGCAATACCTTTCTGACCTCTGTTAAGTGCCTCATTTAATCTTAGGGAATGGTTCAGCCACCCAGAGGTTTTGTTCTCCTGTGTTTTATCCACACTACACACTGCATTTCAAGTGAAATGTGAAGTGAATCTCAAAGTCTCTCAGGAATCCAAATGGAATTTGCATTGAGTCTTTGAAAGAAAGTGAAATCACATTTTCTCTGTGAGTTAGCTATTTGAATTCCTGGCTTATATAAATATTAGAAGCTAACCCTTGTGTCCTCTAACATTAAAGTTAAAAGAGGAGACTAAGAAAGCAAATTCATGTTAAAAGCTATAGCTGGTAATGAGAGCTAAAGATTACATTCTGTTTCGTTTTATCTTTGTGACTCTTCAATAATGTTTAAGGATAAGTCCATGTTGATGTCACTTACCACTTCACAAGATTAGAATATCTGTGATTCAGATTAAGCTCTGCACAATGGCCAACTTAATAAGAATAAGATAAATGTATCTTTGGATTTAAACATTTCAAGTGAATAGCAATATTACTAGATGAACAGCTTTAAGCCAAATGATTTTACTAGAAGCAAGTTTTTTTTTTTTTCTTAAGTAACTACTAGATCATGAGTGAAATTCTTAACCTTTGACTTGAAGTACATTGCGTTTTTGGTGATCTTTAAGGGTTATAACATTTCAGGTTTTGTTAGATGAGAAGCAGTTCCTGCATATAAATGGAATACATCTAAGCAATCATGTCTGAATGCTTAAGAAAAATTACCTTCATAGATTCCACTCTACTATGCAGTGGCAAAAATAATTCTACATTCCAAAGTCATCTGCAATATCAGCATCACCATATATTGTTCTTAAGGCTACATTTTGGAGCTACTGAGATACACACACACACACACACACACACACACACACACACACACATTCGCACGCTATAGCTGTTGGAAAATTTTGGACATTTTAAGTACTTTGGAAGTGTTTTCTATAATTATTTTAATACACAAACACATTCACCATAGTTAAAAAATTATAATCTTCTCTCCAGAAAAGCCAAGAAAATACATATAGATCTTGAAACATTTATGAGTTATTTTAATTTAAACTGTTATAATAATCCATATGAAAAGAAAAATAAAAGCAAGTTATGCTAGAATTAAACCAGATATTTTGTGGTTTCATTTACATAGCTGACTTTAGTTAATTTAAGTAAAAATAGGTTGTTTTCTTTAATTACCTGGTGAATGATTTATGATTGGAATGTGAAACTTAAGTTTTATCAGTTATTTTTCATTCTGTGTTTTACTCAGCAATACCACACACACACACACACACACACACATACACACACACACACACACACACACAAATTAGAAATTAGTAATGAAGCTCCTCTGAATTTTACTGCTTTGAGCACCAGATCATTATGAAAATAAGCACGTGGCTCACATATTCTTAATTTAGGACTCTATGAAGACAGCAGAAGAAATTTTTTGAGAATGAATGAAACCACATTATGACATACAATTTGATGCTTTTCATATATATTAATTTTGGATGTCAATGACTCCCAGCAAATGACTATCAATTTCTTATTTTACTCAAAATAAGAAAATCCAAAATAATACTAGTTATTACTGTCAAGTCATTAAAGTAAGGACATGCTCCACATGAAACAACTTAAATATTCAAATGAAAAAATTATAAATTATATTTAGCTATAATAAAAGGTCATAACATTCATTTTACTTTTCTTATTTTATTCCATTTCATTGAAAATTTCCTCAGTGCCAATTTTCTCTCTGAGAACTAATATTTGAGAATCTCTTAGTTAAATAGCCACATCTATAAAAATATCATGTGTGCAGTTTTCCTATCAACATGAAGGGTTTTCCCAGTGGTTCACAACTGTGGTACTTTTATTGTCTAAGGGACATCTGCAATGTCTGAAGGCAGTTTTTCTTGTCATGGCTGGGTGGAGGAGCCACTAGCCTCTAGTGGACAGAAGCCAGTGATGCAGCTACACAACCTACCATGCCCAGCACAGTTCCCACCACAAAAATGTCAGTTGTGACAAAAAAAAAAAAAAAAAAAAAAAAAAAACTGGTAAGACCAGATAGTGAAATTGTCCAAGAGAGTAGCAGTTTATTTCACTAAGCCTAAATTTGTTTCTCTGTGTTCAAGTTCTATAAAACTTATCTACATCTGGTGTGGTTTTCTCATATGTATGAGAATTATGTGTTTCGGACACCCCTACTATGTAACAGTTAGCAAAAAATCTTCTTTTGCTTATTCACTAGTGCAAAGTTCTTTTAACTACAATCTCTATGCATGGTATCATAGGGAGGTTTTTTTCCCCCTTCAAAATGTTCTATAAAACAGTGAATTCCTTACTCCTAATTATACTGTACTTGCTACTACTATTTATTAATTCTCCCAAAACAAAAGCATTCTGCACACATTTGTGTTTAATAATTGGGAGTCTGAGGTTTAAAGAATTTTCTTTATTCTCAGAGACAGAAATGTGTTCTTCATCAATCCTGTGTAATGTCACACATAAAGTTGAGGTAGTCTAAGGACTGATCTCCTTAACCATTCCTTACCCAGTATCATGCAAGCCAGGTAAATGTCATCACTCACAGAGATTTACATGTGGAATATGACTTTTTCAATCCTTTGTTTCTCTCTTTGAATACTTGTCATTCTTGCCTAAATATCCATGTACAAAATGTAAGAAAAAGTGGAATAATTCCAAGTGTTGAAAATAGTTTTTAAAGTCTATTTTGTAATTGATGTTATTAGATTTAGGTACAGTAGTCAGTTGCACTTAACAAATTAAGTAGCAATATTTCCTATGGAAAACTCTCCTACTGGCCTCTCTCTAGATATTGTATTAATTTTTTAGGGGTTCTCATTTGCAAAGGAATTTATGTGAATGTGTTTCCATTATAGTGACAAATTCTCTGTAAATAATAATACATACATCTATATTTTTTAAATATATGTCATATGTTAACTTACAACTTTTTTTCTATTAATCTGCCTTCCTTTTTAATTTTGGTTGTTGTTTTTTTTTTTTCCTTTACATCTGTGAAACACACATATTATTCATTATTTACCTGGAGGGTTGTAACTGGATACAGAATAACTAAAAAATAAAAAACTGGAAAGCATTTGTTCCTATCCATAAAAATAATCTCAAAAAGTTATTTATACTCTGAGGCACGAATAACCTCCAACAAATTTCAAATATTTTATGTTTCTGTTTATTCTGTTGTATAATTGAGAAGTACATTCAATTTAGTATGGTGTATATCAGTTTCATTATACTCAGAATGGTAACCAAAGAGACAACAATGTTCACAACCTATGAATTTCAGCATCCAGCATAAAAGATGAAAAATATACACTCCACAGACTCAGGTTGTTTTTCCCTGTCATTTTTCATCTAAGAAAAAGTTGGTTTTCGCTTGGGGGAGGGACCTGTGGTAATGAGAGAGCAAGTGAGAAGGAGTGAAGCAAAAACTAACTTCTCCCATTTTGTACCTAGTAACTGGGGAGTTTCTACTCCAGTGAAAAGCTGACTTTTTCCTGATGAAGTACCTTTTAGACATATGCATCAATGGGAACATAAACAGTCACACATTGACTTTTTATTTCAAAGACAGTACATCCTGATAATATTCTAATTGCTAGAATTTTTTCAAAACAGACCTTAAAGTTTTGTATAATAATTCCAGAAAAATAATTACTCTTAAAGTTTTTCCTAAAGGCTTTTAAATTGAATGTTCTTATTAGAAAAGAAAAAGAGTAGATTTGGTGGCAAAGAAGGAAGAGAGGAAGGGAGGGAAGGGAGGAGGGAGAAAGAAGAGGCCTAACAAGCATCCTCAGGTACTCAGAGATCATTGATATGCTCCTATAATCCTGCAAGCCAGAGAGAAAGTATTTTTTAAATATTAAAGTGGATTCCATTTCCTTCCTACATTGTTTCCCAGATTAGGGGATACTTAATCTGATGATGTTTTAGTAGTTTCTTTGAATCTGACAACTTCTTTCCCCTTAGCCCAAGTAACCTAAAATGTTTCCACAGTAAAAATCTGCTTATGTAAGTCATGTATCAGGCTGAGTAAGTGGCACTGTATTTTTATGTGGGTTTAGATTACTGGTCTTTAAAGCACTATAGTAAAATAAAATGAATTTTTTTCTAAATTTTTTCTTAAAACAATTGTATGTCTTTGTTTTTATTCGTAAGGTTATGTTGAAAATTGGAATACCCATAGGGCTACAAATGCAAATATTAGAAACATCATCAGTTTGTACTACAGAACAGTGGACAAGAAGAAAATAGAACAGTTTGAGTTAGACTGGCAGAGAACTGATAAACCCTGAATCAGTTAGTTTTTGTTGGAATTTTTATTTGCTGATTATCTTTCTTATAAAATTTGAACTTCTCTTTGCTTTTTATCATTCTATACAAGGAACATTTATGATACTTTCTATGTGCAGGGAACTGTTCTAAGGGTTCTATATAATAGGAAATGAAGCACAGAGATGTAAAATGTGCCTAGACTCATTAAATGAGAATAGGATGGAATCTGAACCCAGCAGTCCATTCCACCATGAATGCTATATTTCCTCCTAATATGTTAAGAATCTCCACTACAAAAACATTTGAATACAAAATTTTCATAGTTTGTGGAAAAGCTTCACATTGAAATTATTTTCATTTGCAATAATAAACTTAGAAAACTGATCCCAAGCATCCAGGGACACTTTTTCTGAAATCCTTATAAACAGGATTAAATGAGTTAGTATGGTGAGTACCCTAGAATAAGACTGCAAAAATGTGTGTATTTTTGGACACTTTCAATGTTTTTAATGTAATCTAAAACTCCTTTCAAAAAAAAACCCCAGCTTATGTCTGTCTCATGCTCCAGCTTTTAAGAAGCAGCTACTTAAATACATGGTGTTAGGGATCGGAGGTCTCTGGCACTGTGATTGAGGCCACATTCCCTGGGCCATCAGAGCAGAGGCATTCATGTCACAGGAGTATGAGGTGATGTTAAGGCACGGATCAGTGAGCAGCAGAGTTGCAAAGGTAAGATCGGTGGAGCCCAAATGGAAAATAGAGCCTCAGTAATTTTAGACTGATTACTTGGTAGAAGAGAGCCTACCTGGTGCCACATCTGATTTATGGAACAGATTGGACTTGTAATGAGAGTCCAGATATAACTGACCTCTTTCAAAGAAAGTCACAACCTTTTTTGTGATACACTTCATGTGTGGACTCATGAATAAATTATCACTATGCAGCTTTTCATTTTATTCTGAAACTCATTCTTACATTTAGATTTATTCAAATTTCTCCCTAAGAATAGACAGGCTTGGAATCAAAGGTGTAATTTATTTAATTCTTTTACTGCTCCTTCCCCTGCTGCTTTTCTTTTCTTTTTTTTTTCTTTTCACTTAAAAAAAAAAAAGTCCTTGTGTTGTATTGTTTACTTGTTCTCATGACAACAGTTGCAAGAGGAAAAGTATGCTTGGAATGAACTCATTTCCATGGTATTCTCAAAATGAAAATGTGAACATGCTCAGATGTTCTCCTCGAAACAACCATGAAAAATTCTGCTGACCTCAGTAAGGAGGATAGCATAACCCTTGCTGTAGCACCTACATATGACATTCAGCTATGCTGAACCACAGAGAGAGTCCAAATGTTTCTGGCATACTAAAATGTGTCTGTTCTATTAAAAAAAAAAAAATTAAAAGTGGTTTCTAACTATGCAACTGTTATAGTATTTGCTGAAATAAAATTTAGACCATGCCAATATATAAAGAGAAAGCACTTTTCATCAGACAGAGTAGAGATATAAAATCTATTTTATATAGCTCTACTGAGATGACTACATTAAACAGGTTATTTTTATAGATTTAATTATATATGTCATAACTAAAGTATGCCAATCTTCTGTCCCAATAATCACATTCTCTTAATATATTAGTTAAGAAAGGTTTTATTTGGCAATGAACCTTCAGATATTCATTAATTATGATAAATCCATGGCTTTTATCCAACTCCTACAAATCTTTTATCATATCTTGAAATGATTTAAGGATTTCAAACAGGGCTGGGGATGTGGCTCAAGCGGTAGCATGCTCGCCTGGCATGCGTGCGGCCCGGGTTCGATCCTCAGCACCACATACAAACAAAGATGTTGTGTCCGCCGAGAACTAAAAAATAAATATTTAAAAATTCTCTCTCTCGCTCGCGCTCTCTCTCTCTCTCTCTCCCTCCCTCCCTCCCTCCCTCTCTCACTCTCTTTAAAAAAAAAAAAAAAAGGATTTCAAACAGTCTTTCCTATATCTTTGATGCTTTGCTCCATCTTGTAATGAATTATGAAATCAATGAATAAGGGCAATTGGATGACTCTCCTTGCATCAGCATCAGAAGAGCTTTCTTAGTCATCTATATGTCCAACGGAGTGAAAAACTTGTGTGTAACTATAAAGTAGCATGTATTAAGACAGAAGCAATTGTAGCTGGGCACAGTGGTGCATACCTGTATAATCCCAGTGGCTCAGGAGGCTGAGAGAGGAGGATCTCTAATTCAAAGCCAGCCTCAGCAACAGTGAGGCGCTAAAGAAATCGGTGAGACAATAAAATACTAAATAGGCTGGAGATGTGGCTCAGTGGTCAAATGCCCCTGTGTTCAATCCCCAGTACCTTAAAAAAAAAAAAAAGAACCATTTGTGTTCGAGAGTTATCAGGTAGTGACAACGGGAGAACTTGTTGACCGACTAATAAGCAATTAGGTCCTGTATGTCAAGGCTTTCATAGGTGCTACCATTAATATTTAAATTTTACATTGATATGAAAGGCACTGCATAATATCATGTTATTAAGTTGGGATTCTTGTATCCTAGATTTCCTCACATTTTAATTTGTTAAAAGTCTAAGAGAGAACTTAAATTCTTCTTGTTATTAAATGTCACTTTGGAATTTTTATTAGATTTTTTTGCAGTCTTCTGATAAAAATGTATAAACATCATGAAATGATTGTGTGAAGAATATTCTGCCGTTTTCTTTATAATAAAGGAGACAGAAAATCCTAGCCACCTATTTTGTGGGGAACCAAAGAAGAACACTGAAAGCAATATTTGTTTCAGTAAAAACTCCCCTGGTTGTCTAATAGTTCAATAACACATTTTTTATCTTCCTAGTTTTGAGTAATAATTTCCTGTACATTTTTAGAAATAATTTATGTTTAAACAATTTACTGTCATTTGCCTCAAAGAAATTTAATCAAACATGTTTATTTTATTTTACAGTTTCATTTTCTATTCATCTCTTTCCAAAAATATTTTTCTTGTTAGGGGAAAGACATCAAATAGCATAAGCAACATATGATTTTTTTAAATGACATTTGGAAAGTGAACATACTTTAACATTATAGTTTGTATCAAATGAACAAAGAATTGACCTTCAAATAAGTGAGGTAGAAGGTTAGTCAAAACCAATAATAGCAATAAATCATATGAGAACTTATAGTGGACATATAGCTTTTAGTCTATAATTCTGGATTGGAAGTCATGTAATTTATTTTTCTCAAAATAAATTTTAATACTCAAACTAACCCTATAATGGAGATACTGTCTTTTTTCTTCCTTTTATGGCTGAGAAAACTTAGGGCTAGATAGGTTGAGTACCATGCCCAAAGTTATGTCAGCTAACAAGTGGCAGAACTCAGATTTGAACAAAGTTGAGCACCAGAGAGATCTGGTTACTTGTTGAATGGAAAGAAACAAATACTAGAAGAACAATAAACTTAGAAGGAAAGAGTCATTTTCTTTTTTACTTTATTTTGCATTTGTTACTGGGTTTGACCACAGCATTCCTGTCCAGCTGTACATTTTCAGGCATATACTTGTAGAGAGTTATAAATTGGATTTAACTAAATGTGGTGTGAGTATCCTCACTTAGGTTGAAGCTGTCCTCCTGTCACCTATCACTTTATTGGGCCTTATTTTTGTCCCTACTAGTACTGGAAACATGAGAAAATGCATTTGTGTGTCCTTCTCCCTTCCAATAGAGAGTAAATCACCTTTTGAAGAGTGTCTAAGTAAGTAAAAGCATTTGCTCCTCCGCCAACTCATTTCAATTACCATCACTGGTCAGAGCTATTTGTTTGCCAGGAGAATTCAATGGATTCAGCAGTTTTCTGGAGGTTTTAATCGCCTTCTGTATCGTAAAGGTAGAAAAGGCACTTTCCTCAAGGGACTTCTGTTGTGAAGGACTGTGCTGCTGGGAAAACGTTCATCATGAATTATTTGTTCACACTTGCAGTCTGGCAATGCAGAAATGACCATGTGCTATTGGCGGTGTAGAAGACAGACATAATGTCTAAATAGCTGAAAGCAAACCACATCAAGATTCAATTATGCTTCCCTAATTATGTCCTACACTAGGGGAGCAGCATAGCATGACTCTGGTCCCTATACACAATCATATCCTAAAAAGTAAAATTGGGGGCTTCGCTTGTAGCTCAGTGGTATAGTGCTAGCATGTATGTGGCACTGGGTTCGATTCTCAGCACCACATAAAAAATAAATAAAATAAAGATATTGTGTCCATACACAGCTAAAAATATTTTTTAAATAAATAAATAAAAATGGAAGAAATTTTGGTTGGTTCACATTGCTAACTTGAATATTAATCCGGCCAAATTCTTAAGTCTCTGAAAATTTGTACTTCATTGAGCATCTCCATGCCATGGTACATATAAATCTATTAAATAATTATCTTCCCTAAAGAACATCTAAATAAATCTGTGGTATTCTTTTTAGCTAGCAAAACAATAGACCTTGACTAATTTTTGTTAAGTTTCTATAAGAAAATTATATGGTATGTTTAAATGTATTTTCTTATTAGCCCTTTTTAATAAGAAAAAAACATGAATATATTTCTTTTTAGGTATATGAACAAGGAATTTGAAAATGCAGTTTTCCTAAAACTGAAGCTTCTTTTCTTAGCTCACTGAATTATTATAAAAAGGATCACTTTCACATGCATGTCATTTTAATGCAACATGTTAAATATACATTACAAAACAAAAAAAGTCATTCATTTGATAAATATGCATTGACTACATAATATTTGCAAACCTTATTCAGGGTGTCAAGAATAAGAGGTTTGCTTTTTATATCTTGTCTTTAGTTGTGGCTTTCTCATGGTGAGAAATGAAGTCAGAGTGCAGATTACTAGCAGTCACAAAATACACTGCTAGTTATTTATATATTTTTTAAATATCACTAAGCTAAAATATGGCAGCAAAAGAAGATAGGACTGTCTGGATTGGCTGGATGATGGAGTAAGTCAGCAGCAAGAATTGGAAATCTTACTTTTGGGTCAGAGATTTTCCTTCTTAAAGAGGAACTATAAATGCAAAATTTGCCCAAGAGTCCTTTTCTTTCTTCTTCTTTTTTTTTGTTTTTTTGTTTTTTTGTTTTGTTTGTTTGTTTGTTTGTTACCAGGGGTATTGAACTCAGGGCACTCCACCACTGAGCCACATCCCCAGCCCTATTTTGTATTTTATTTAGACACAGGTTCTCTGAGTTGCTTAAAGGCCTCGCTAAATTGTTGAGGCTAGCTTTAAACTTTCTATATTCCTGTCTCAGCCTCTCAAACTACTGGGATCACAGGCGTGTGCCTCTGCACTCCGCTGAGACCTTTTCTTAATACCACATTTCTTCTACCTCTTGAGAATGAGTACAGTGAAATAGCTGAAAAAAATTGGTCTTCTAGAGGTGAGGTGACTCTAACTTTCCATAACCAGTAAATGAAATCTATCCGAGGATATCTGATGACAGAGCCCCTGCTTAAATCCCCTTAAACCTTGGAGAGCAGGCCAATGCACAGTGGGAGGAGAAAAGGGAAAAATAGACAAATACTATTTGATGAGCTTAGTGTAGCATGTCCAGTGTCTGTGTCTATCTGTTTATCTCTGTCTTCTTTCTTCTCTTTCAATAACTGCATTGGCATGAAATCATAATTAACAAAATATTATTGCATCTCTATAATGTGAGTAGGTAGAACTGGTCTTACAATTAAAACATAAGATACTTAAAGCCTTTTATATTTTTTAAGTCATGTTATTAAAACCAAGATGTGAATCTGAGAAGATTTCAAAAAAGTTTCAGAGGGAGTAATGTTTGGGCAAGTAAGACCAATTCCATGTGCAAACAATATTATGAGAGATTTTTATGGTTTGGGGGTATCATTGTCATTGTTATTTTTAACTAATGGCTAGGATACTTTAAAAATGAAAATGGTGCCTTGATACTGTTATTGTTGCCTTCTTTTTTTTTTAATGAGATGAACTATTGCTATATTTTGAGACTTTGTGGTATTGACTTTGGAATAGTGCCTGTGTTTAATATAATGAGATAAAAACATTCCATGTGCTAAATTAAAAATGAAATAGGACCATATTTGAATATAATTCCCTTAACAATATGAGAAATTTATGATTACCTAATCCCTTTTTTGTTGAAAAAGGAAAAATATCATAAGTTAGTAAAGCAATGGCTATTACTATAAGAATTTACTATAAGAAAGTTTAAAATTTTCTGTGTAGAGGTAATATCTCATTTTTAGCTGTAGAATTTATTTTAGTAAAGAGCAAGTAATTAACTCGTTAACATTTCTCTTGCATTATGTTTCACTCTTTTCTCTTTGTTATGAAAGTAATAGAAAATAAGAATTTGCTTTAAAAATTAACAATATAAAGCCCTCTGTTTTCATCCATTCTGTGCTACTGTAATAGAATACCACAGACTGCATAATTTATAATGAAAAAATCACTTGTTTACCTCGTAGTTCTGGAAGCTGGGCAGCCCAGGATTGAGAGAACACATCTGATGAAGGCCTTTTGAATGTCATCTCACAGTGGGAGGCAGAAGGAAATACATGCAAGAGAGGGGAAGAGAGGGCCAGACTCCCTTTTATAACAACTCACCCTTGCAGTAACAAACTCACTCCCATGACAAAAACAATTTCCATCCATTCAAGAGGACAGTATCATTATCTAATCACCTTTAAAAGACCCACCTCTCAACACTGTTGCACTGGGGATGAAGTTTTTTGGATTCCTTCTGATTATTTAGTCTTTAATGAAATAACATTGTCGTAAAATAATTTTTTTTTAACCAACAAATAGGATGTCTCTCAAAGAAACATTAAAATCAGATCCCATATAATCCACATTAAAATCCTTTAGGTACCTTCCAAATAAATAGGGACTGAAATATATTGTTACAGGGCAGAGGTCTGGTGCAAAACTGAGACTGCTGCAAAGGTTTCCTTTCAAACTCATTCTTGTGATCATGCCACAAAGACTTCAGATATGTCCCTCCGAAAAACAGGCATGAGTTTATTAGAAGGATTAAGAAAAGGAAAAGGGGGACACTCTCCGAGAGAAGAATGATATGCCCCTCTTGCACTCCAGTTTTATTGGGAGTCCCAGGGAAGTTTCCAGAGAGTTTGGCACAGGTCTACCTTTTGTCTTTTGACTAACAGTATGGGTACTGCACAGAACACTGATGAAATTTTATGGTGCTCATAGAATTGGAAACTTTGAGGAAATTAAATCCCCCTCTTTTTGCCTCAATTTCTTGCCCTCTTAATTGGTTCATTTTCTTTTTAATAGCCCTTAGCAAGCTATCTTTGTGAGGGTCTTGTTATTTGGGTTGGGTGATTGGGAGTTATGACATAGTCTCTGTGATAAGGGAGTGTCCAGGATCATGTGGCATGATTTTAAAACAATAGATTTTCTTAAGGGGATGTAATTATGTCTGGAGGAGTTTTTGACATACCAAACTCCATCTTCTAGGTGCATGTCTGTCAGATAAGACTCCCTGTAGTTTTCAGTATCCTTCATTATCCTTTGCCCACTCACTCATTCATGGATGACAAGCTACCTAAAGGAATTAACTATTGTTTTGCTACATAGTATGTATTCAATTCCTTCTGGAAAGAATAGCACAAATCTCCTTAGGAAAACCACAAACCCCTCAATCAAAGCCATTTGTTCATGCAGATTTGACCCCCCAAAAAAACATGGAGTGTGGTGACTAGTTTAGCTTCTGGACACCTAATTATTTTGGTGTAGGCATGCGACTTCAGTCTGTTTAATCAAACCACACCTCATGAGTTTCTGAAACAACTAATATCCCTTTGTAGTAACTGAGAATAACACAGTGTTTAACCCTGTTTGGAGTCTACAACCACCTTGTGATCCTGGAAAGATAGTATTAAGATGAAACTGTTGAGCATGGGAGCCATGTGAAGAAACAGAACTAGAGCATGTCATTCGTGACATTATGAAACATCTGACTAGAGTCATATCTGAACTTACAGCTGTCCTTGACTCTTTGGCTGAGTGATATGTTTGTCTAGTTTTTAGCTACTTTGATTCAGTTTTCTGGAACATGAAAACAAAGTAATTGTAATTGATGCAGTGAACTATTTTTGGTGAAATGCTGTTTCACCTCAGACTTCTGAAAAACAGAAGAAACAGAACAACTGAGCATGCATGAGCCATCAGCTCATCAGAACCTTCCTATGATAACTCTGATAATAAAAAAATGAAAGAATGGTTTTCTCCAGTTTGGTGGCATATTTGCTATGTGTTGAGATAGGAATCATTTTCAATGGATGAGGAATAATTGTTTGTAGTTGCACTAATTTAGAATCCTTTCCTAAGAAGAAACTATTATTTGGAGGGCGGAAAATGGGTTCTGTTATTTTTAGGGACAGGCTTAAGATATTGTAGTAAATAGATCTAAGATTGCAGGGGCTCAAACAAAGAAGCACTTTTCTGTTTTCTTCCCATTCCCTGGGTAGATAAGCAATCCAGAGGCAGTGGGTAACTCTTATCCTGGAGATCACTTGAATCCCTCTCCCCTCTGGCAGGCAGGTTTCCTTTGTCTTCCATCTCTGGATTCAAGGATAGTCAGCAGAAAAAAGAAAAAGAAAAATGTAGAGAGTTAACAGTTTCTTGTATACAATAGGATTTGGTAGCTGATTTTGTTGGCATTAATATCCTGTTGACCAACACTTAGTCACTTAACTGCAATAATGACTGAAGAAAGTATTCTCTGGATAAAAATCTAGGTTCCTGGGGCTGGGGATGTGGCTCAAGCGGTAGCGCGCTCGCCTGGTGTGCATGCAGCCCAGGTTGGATCCTCAGCACCACATACCAACAAAGATGTTGTGTCCGCCGAGAACTAAAAAGAAATAAATACTTTAAAAAAAAAAAAAAAAAAAATCTAGGTTCCTAATATTATAGATATGAGATATTGAGGACAATTGAAGTTTGTGTAACAAGCATATATCTCCATGTTTCCATGATATTAATACAAGAAAATATTCTTACAGACATACGTATCTATACGTCCATATCTATGTGTACACATACACACATACCTCCTTTTAGCATCTCCCTATAGAAATTATTTTTCAAGTTCTAAGGTAACATAAAAAAATTAATAGAAACTCAAGTTCTAAAAAAGAAACAAAATAAAATGAACTTATAATTAGTAACTATGATAGAATATATGAATTGTAGTTCCTACATAATTCCTAGTAAATTCAGAAGGAAAAGGAAATTTTCATTTCAATATATTGTAAATGTTTATACAAAATTACTAAACATATTAAAATATTTCCTAACTTCAGAAATCTATAGTATTTGTTACAACATTTCCTGGCATCAGAATGTGAAAAGGATAAACTTATGTGATTGAAGCTGTTAATTATTTTGCTTCTGAGAAGGTATTTATTCAAAGTCTTTAGTTGAGCAGCCCTGGGGACAACTTTAATCTTTATGACTTTTCCTAATAAGGTTTTGTGACATCAAATAATTGAATGAATATTACTTAGGTGTGATTTGAGTAGACCTTGATCATGTCACTTAAGTCAGACTGAGTGGCTGAATTTAGACAGCATAGGAGCTCCCTTTTAACTGGATATTTTTTTTTTTGTCTTTATCCCTTGTATGTGACTGAAATTTTATAGACAAGGAACAGTAAGTTACAAAATCTTGGTTGATGATACAGAGGCACTTATAGAAGATAAAAATCACTCTCAAATGCTTTCAATCCACTTATCAAAGTAATTTAGTTCTCAATTTATTTTTTTTATTGGTTGTTCACAACTTTACATAGCTCTTGACATATCATACTTCATACATTAGATTGAAGTGGGTTATGAACCCCCAATTTTACCCCAAATGCAGATTGCAGAATCATGTCGGTTACACATCCACAATTTTACATAATGCCCTATTAGTAATTGTTGTATTCTGCTACCTTTCCTATCCCCTACTATCCCCCCTCCCCTCCCCTCCCTTCTTCTCTGTCTACCCCATCTACTGTAATTCATTTCTCACCTTGTTTATTTTCCCATTCCCCTCCCAACCTCTTATATGTAATTTTGTATAGCAATGAGGGTCTCCCTTCATTTCCATGCAATTTTCCTCATCTCTCCCTTTCCCTCCCATCTCATGTCACTGATTAATGTTACTCTTTTCTTCCTACTCTTCCTCCCTGCTCTGTTCATATTTGCTCTCATTATATCAGAGAAGACATTTGACATTTGTTTTTTAGGGATTGGCTAGCTTCACTAAGCATAATCTGCTCTAGTGCCATCCATTTCCCTGCAAATTCTATGATTTTGTCATTTTTTATTGCTGCATAGTACTCCATTGTGTATAGATGCCACATTTTTTTTATTCATTCGTCTACTGAGGGGCATCTGGGTTGGTTCCACAGTCTAGCAATTGTGAATTGTGCTGCTATGAACATCGATGTGGCAGTATCCCTGTAGCATGCTCTTTTAAGGTCTTCAGGGAATAGTCCGAGAAGGGCAATAGCAGGGTCAAATGGTGGTTCCATTCCCATCTTTCCCAGGAATCTCCAAACTGCTTTCCAAATTGGCCGCACCAATTTGCAGTTCCACCAGCAATGTACAAGTGTACCCTTTTCTCCACATCCTCGCCAGCACTTGTTGTTGTTGGACTTCATAGTGGCTGCCAATCTTACTGATATTAAAAGAGATTTACATTGCTAATGTCTTGTGATCTCAGGGTTTTGCTTGGTTATAAGACCTGCAGAGCTTCTGGTGCCCAGAGCAAGGAAAGTCCCAGGTAGCAAGATTCTAAGAGGAGAAAATGAACATTCCCAGAGCCTCTTTACGGTTTTCCTGATGCTTATAGAGCACTACTCCTTTCACACCTTGCCTGTCCCAGGTGCTGTCCTAAGCATTACTGTTTTTTTTTTAATATTCATTTTTTTGTTGTAGTTGGACACAATACCTATTTATTTTTATGTGGTGCTGAGCGTCAAACCCAGGGCCTCGAATGTGCTAGGTAAGTGCTTACCACTGAACCAGCATTACTCTTTTGATGGACCTTAGGTAAATGCTACTATTAACATCTTGCAGATAGAAAATATGGGTCTTGGGAAGTGATGGGGATTATTCAAGATGAGCTAAAGTTTTCCTTTCTTTTCTTTGACTCCAAACTCTTGAAAATTGCATAAATTTTGATAGAAAGACAGGCAGTAAGTAGAGAGGCAGAAAAAGAAAGATATTTTTTAAGGAATTAGCTTTCATGATTATGGGGACAAGTAAGGCTGGGGTTTGTGATGCAAGCACCAGGTTGGGAATTCAACTAATAGTAAACGGTGATCTTGAACCTGAAGTCTGTAGGGCAGGCCAGCAGACTGGTGACTGGCAGAATTTCTATGTTGCAGTATTGAGGTAAAATTTCTTCTTCACCGGGAAGCTTCAGTTTTTGCTCTTAAGACCTTTAACTACTTAGGTGAAGCCCAACCATGTTATGGAGGACAATCTGCTTTACTTAGAGTCAACAGGTTATGTTTTCACATCTACAATACACCTTCACTGCAACATCTAGCCTAATCTATCCTACCAAACAGCTAAACCTAACCTTGTCAAGATGACACCTAGAATGAACCATCATAATGGGCAGGGAAGGTCCCAAGTATAATTAACCTCATATCTACCAGCTTTCACCCCTAAGCCTTCATTTATACAATGACACAGAACCAGAGAGAAACTAGAAGAACTGTATTTAGACTTCTCACAATATGAAAGGGCTATGAACAGATTGGCCTTGAAAGTCATCTTCCAAGACAAGGAGTTTAAAATTGTGCAAAAATAACATTTTCTTTGATGGAACCTGTGGCATTTATATGAGAGATCAGGAAAAAGAATGAATCTAGGTACTTATGTCCACTGACTGCAGCAAAAACTAAGGGCGATTTCTCCTCTCAGGTGGTACTAAGAAGATGAAGTTGCTGAAAGATCCATTATTAAATAACCTCTTGCTCTCTTAAGGGTTAATACTGCTAGGGTGAGATGAAGGTGTATGGTTTTCAGAAGGAAACTTTCATTAACAAACGGATTGTCCTTGGGCAGGTGGTTCATTGCCTAGGGCAAAGTTTTGTGAAAGTACATTACCACAGTGGGCACGATGAGCTTACTAATGTGCCGGCTGATGTGCATGCTTCATTAGTGCTGCCAATGGGGACTCTGCACTGCAAGGCTGGCCTTTGGCTGGTGGGCCTCTGTGAGCCTGCTGCCCAGTGCCCCTTCCTTCCAATGCTGCCGTGCTGATTTCAGAAGTTCCAGCCCTGGGGACATTTCCTCTTCTATTTTTTTTTTCATATTGTATAAGTAACATATATTCCCTGAATACAAATTGGAAAAAAAGAAAGAGAAAATGTATCTGTAATTCTACTATTGGTGTTGGTGCATACTGTCCAATCCTTTTTTAATTGAGTGTGGATAGAAATGTGAATTTGGTTATGGATTTAGGTAAAATATAATTACAAAAATTGGGTTAAGTCTGTATAGAGTCCTTTCACTCTTACTTTTCATTTATTATTGCATCCATGTAGTTCCCCATCAATAGAAATTCTACAAGCGTTTTAAGGGCTGCGTAAAAGTTCCATTGTATTGACATTCTCAACAGTAGTTGTAGAAGTAAAGTATATAACCCAATGATAAAATATAAAATATATTATGTCACTAGAACACATATTCCTGGGATTTTTGTGGCTCTCAGATTACAAGCATGCATTTAAAATTTCTGCCTTTTAATAGGAGGAGTAGAAAAAGATACCCTGAATCATCAACCTCTAGTAAGTTATATCAGAGCCATATTAGAGTAAGCCAAATTATTACAGGCAATAGGTAATACTTCAGGAGTAAACACTAGTTTAAAATTTAATTATCTCAACAAGTTCAGAAATATGAGTGATGAATCAAGGACAGCTCATTTTTAAATTTTTCATTATCTTGAGCTTTAAGGCTGCATTTCCAAACTCAAGACAAATTTTCAGTGCCCTCTAACTATTGTCTTGTCTTCTTTCGTCTACATATAATGTCTTTTATTGAATTAGATTAAAATTAAGTTTGGAAGCTTATTATGTGGTAGTCTCTAAAGAACACACTTTTTTTCATTACTGCCTATTTTATGAATTGCTAATATCCACAGTGTAAAGCTGGATCATTCATTTCTAGAATGACCGTCTTGAAACATGTGAAGATAACAGCATTATCTAATTGTAACAACCAAATTTTCCTTCACTGTTTTTCTGACTCTTCTATTGATATATGCATTTTCCAAAGTCATAAAGATAATAGCATAATTGAACATTTTTAGGTCCAAATCTATATGATATAGTAATAACTAGTCTGTACAGATAATCAGGTGCTTCTGGAGTCTTAGTGTGACTGTATTGTCAATCATATTGCAAAAACAGCTGGCACCCAGTTTCACCACCTGAAAAATGAAATAATTGAACAAAATGAGCATTGAAATTCTAGTATGCCTTTTTGGAGGCCAGAAGCAGCTTCTTCTACTCGTGCACTAATGAGTGACTGTCAGTCCTGGGATCCTGTAGTGGTCAGAGTCAGAATACCAAGAAACAATCTACTCCAGTCAATTTAATATACGGTATTAAATGCCTCTTTGAATTAACTGAGCTGAACTTAGAGAAGCCACCCAAAGCCTAAGCACAGAGTTTAGTCAACTACCTGGGCAACTTATCCTCCTCTTATATCCAAAAATTGCTTCCCAAAGATGAAGCCTCGCACTGCGTCAGGAGAGGTCTCTCCAAAGTTTGCACCAATGCCCTGGCTCTGAGGTAGAGAGCATCACAACAGACAAAATGTTGAATTAGACATTGAAGGAGTCAGATGGCAGCCCTAGATGTTCTCAGACTCAGCATTGGAAACCCACAAAGAGTCCATTGCCTTATGAAAATAATCCCTCCATATCTTAGTACACAGATTTATTTTAAATAGAAACATATTACTGTATAAAGTTTTGAAAGTTATTGTTTAATAATTAACAACCAAATTTATATTTGTCCTATTGATAATAAAGTTGCTTTCTGTAACAGTATTTTAATTTTTTTTCCCTTGAAATCAAGAGTATATGATGAATATGCCCTAACAGAATATAGTATGAGTTAAGCTGTAATTCTGTTCATATTTTATTACAAAAAAGACAAATACTTGTGTTTCACATTATGACTTGTCGAAGCTGATATTTATTATTAATACTATTTTGAGTCCACATGCCAACACATAAATACCCGTCTGCCAGTTAATAACTATCATAGAAAATTTCTGATTTGCATAAAAGTCAGAAATTATTGATACTTGTATTTCATGTATCTAGCTGAACTAAAAAGTTATTTCACAGAGAGTATTGGTGAGTGACTGATTCTAAGAGTAGGTTATTACCATAGAACTTATCCACATGTGATGAAATGTTAGATGAATGTAAAAAATCATTCATTCAGTAAATGTGTACATGCCTACTATATGCTAGGGGAATAGTAAGGGTCTGAAATACTTCAGTGAGCAAAATAGACAATAATTTCTGTTCTATCCTAGCCTGGATAGACAGACAATTAATTTAAAACATAACAAATAAGGAAATTATATTATTGAAGGTAATAAGAGCTTTAAAAAAATAAAAATTAAGTGATATGGTAGTAATTGTATAGTATGATCAGTACAATCCTCACTGAGAAGGGAGATTTGAGCAAAGATTTGAAGGAAATAGTGATCACCTGGGGGAAGAGAAATGCAGGCAGAAGGAACAGCTGGAGTAAAAAGCATTAAGCTACAGAGTCCCAGGCTTACACAGGTAAGAGCAATGGGCTGCTATGGTTGGAGTGCAGTGAGCAAGGAGAAGACTTAAGAGAAAGTGAGCTTGGAGAACTCAAGAGGCCACATCACATGGGCTTATTGGCTATGTAAAGGCTTTTGATCTGAGACAATAAGGAGCTACTTCAAGAATGATATAAACTTACATTTTATAAGCTTACAGTTCACATAGGAGTCTATTGTAGGAAGAAGGTGAGAAATGGCAGCATCTCCATTAAGATGATAGCAGTTAGGATAGGGCAAAGTGGTCATATTTTGGATGTAGTTTGAAAGATTAGATTTAGAATGTGTGGGAATTAGGGGTTCCAAGAATAACTTGAAAGAGTTTGGCATGAGCAACTAAAATAATGAAGTTGTCATTATTGGCAAAAAAATAAAAGCAGATCAGATTTATAGGGTAAAATGGGAGCTATGTGTGGTTTTATGAAAGCCTGGAAGATATCTATTTGTATGTTTGTATATTTCAGTGCTTCTCAAAGTATGGTCCCTAGAACAACAGCATAAGCACCACTAGGGAACTTGTTAGAAATGCGTGCTCTTGGGTCTCATCCTAAATCTATTCAGTCAGAAATTCTGGGATGGGGTCCAGCAATTTGTGCTTTAGCCAGCCATCCAGGTGATACTGGTGTATATTCAAGTTTGAGAAATACTGTGTATCATTTTCAAGATATGAAGACAGTGACCACTGTGTCTGAACAGAAGACCTGATTCAAATCCTTATTAGTTTGGGACAAGATGGTCTCTCTACCTGAGTCTTAATTTGTATATGTTTGAAAAGTGAACAGTTGATATGAGAATCAAAATCAACATAAGGAATCAGATAGCAATTATGTAACAATCCTGCCAAATCAAGTACCTTATAAGTTTTGGGGACAGGAGCAGCAGGTAAGGAAAAGGGATAGTACTAAAAATTTGCTTTTATTTTTCTCTAACATCCTCTAGATTTCTAGGATAAAAATAATAACTGCATGTAGAATCAGAGATTTTCTTGATGTTTTGCCAGGCCTTAAAAACATAGGTAATAAAGATGATTACCTATCAAATGGCAGGTTGATGATGTTATTTGTATGATTCAGTAGAAACAGGGGCTATTTAAATTTAATGATTTTCTTCACTTGCAACAGGAAGAATAATGTGCATTTTTTATTACAAAATAGAAAAAAACTGTCTCAAAACAAATTTGTTTCTTCAAGTTTATGCAGTTATCTTTTTACTGTTTAAATTTATCTGTTTAAATTTGGTTTGCAATCTCTAGATTTGTTTTTCTTACTTCAAAAAGTACAGCATGATATCTATGAATTTCATAGAAGCCCACAGATAAGTTAAAAATAATGGGAGATGTAGTCTTGGAACCATTTTTCTAGGAAACCTCATTATTCTTTCATTTTGCGAGAAGAAAAGATATTCAAGCTATTTAAGACCAAGCCCATGTAGTGGCAAAGCAACATTTTAAGTTTTAGAGAACTCTTTATATGACATGAAATTTTATAATTTGAGGTCACTATAAAATCTCTTGTTGGGGCTGGGGTTGTAAGTCAGTGGTAGAGTGCTTGCCTAGCACCACATAGAAATAAACAAATAAAATAAAGGTATTGTGTCCATCTACAATTAAACAAATATTTTAAACAAAAAAAAACACTTCTTGTTGGCAACATTTTAGAAAAAAAAATGTGTATAAAGTCAGCTTGGTACTGCCATACACACACAAAAGTATCAGTTAATAGTCATACTGAACTTCATTATTCTAGGTTTCTGATTAAGGACCTATTATGTTCTACATAGACATGAATAAATTTACAGATGATGGGCTAACATCATTGGGCTGATAATTTATACATTAACTATTATTTATATTTCTATACCTTCAGTAGAGAATGAAGGTCATATATACATATTGTATATATGTATATATGTAATATATATTATGTATATGAAGAAATAACAAACTAGAATTAGAAAGAAATAGAGTTTGCTTTCATAGAAATACAAGTCAATCTTCAACTGCTTGCTTTGGAAAATGTTACTTCCTACCTCTGAAATTTTCTAGAAATATTCTTAAACATTGTTCAATAGTCATTCAGCAAGGGTATATATTCAGTACCTACTATGTGCATTCTAGATGCTGGCGTCATAACAGGGAACGAAGTAGACATATATCCCTACTCTTCCCTAAGTTATTTCTAGTGAACAGAGGCAGACAATAAATGAGATCAACAGATTTACATAATATGATATATGTGTAATTTCTATGTAGAAAACAAAAAAAGGGGAGAAGAAAAGAGAAGGGGAAAGCAATTTTACATAGAATGTCTGGGGAAGGAATCATTGAGAAGGTGACAATTCAGTGCAGACTTCATGGGAGAGAGGGCTAAGCCATGTGGATATTTAGGGAAGAGTGTTCTTTGAAGGCTTTAAAGGCCTGGAGTTGAGCACACCTGATCTTTTCTAGGAAGGTGGCCCCTGTCCCCAGAGAGTATTAATAGAGGGAGATTTAAGAAATGAGGACAATAAGATGCACAGTGTTCAAAATCCTGCAGGACTTGTAAAAACTTAATTACTCAGAGTGAAACAGGAACCAGTAGAAGACCTTACATAGAAGACTTGCATGATCTGAGTTCATTCCAAAGAGCTCTTCCTTTTACATTTTGGCTTGAGTGAAAGCTGATGGGAAAATAAACTTATAAAATTAAATCTTACACATAACCTTTGGCGGCCTCTTCAACCCAAACCATGGAGCATTGGGACTTTAAATATTGTTCTTTTGTTGGTGACATATTTCATTTTCTGTAATGTTTGACATTTCTCATTATATTTACATTTTATACATTGTTCAGGTGAATGTCACTCTTTTTTCCAAAAGTTGCTCTCATGTAGCCAAAAATTCTAGTTCTTCTTCATCCCAATGAAAATTTCTTCTCTTGTTTCATTTTATTTTTTTATTAATTATAATTTCATTATATTCTAGAAAATGAACTGATAGACTTCCATATCATTTAATACTTTCTTTTACAGTCTCTCCACATTTATCTTTTTCTATGCTATAGAAAGCCAAAGGTAGGGTTCTGTATCTGCTAACTGATTTGGTCTATAACCTTGAGCTAGTTATTTAATCTCTGAGTATCTGTGATTCTTCATCTATAAAATAAAGATAATAATAATGATAACATTATAGGAATATTGTGAGATTTAGATAACTTCATAGGGAGAGACAAATTAATGTATGTCATTTACCTTTCAGATCACTAACTCAGTGTTCAGTCATCATTCTACTATTGAGACTTTTTTTTTTAAAGAGAGAGAGAGAGAGAGAGAGAGAGAGAGGGAATTTTAATATTTATTTTTTTAGTTTTCGGCAGACACAACATCTTTGTATGTGGTGCTGAGGATCGAACCCGGGCCGCACACATGCCAGGCGAGCGCGCTACTACTTGAGCCATCCCCAGCCCAAGACTTTTTATTGTTTAGAAAGTCAAGACAATTATTTTAATTTTCAAAGATATTTTCTCACTTTTTGTGATTTATTCTTTCTACATAACAGCCTATCCTTTTTTTCCTCATATATGTAATATGCTATCAAATCTCCTGAGGAAAACAGTTTCTCCTGTCCCTCAAATTAAATTATTTCTATTTCCACTAGAGTCTGCCATTCCTTTTCTCTTTCTTAGCCTTTATTGTTATTGTTGCCATTGGTTTTCTTTAGATGCCTTGAGATGCTCAATTGACAAATCATATTAGTGGGAAAGTGACATGGATTTTGGCATATTGATAGCAGGCACTGGGGAATTCTCTGTATACAGTAAGCCGTTTTTCCCTCCCAATTATCCTGTAGGTTGGGAATCCTCTCTGTAAGGTTGACATCATTAAGAAGAGGTGTTGACGGGAAGACTTCCTTTTAGGATATAATGACAGGGAACAAACAGGGAGAGCAGATAATTGCCAACTTAATGTCCCTCTTGGACAATATTACCTTTCCCTGTTTGTGTCTTTTTTTCGTATCACTTGTGGAAGTCCAGATTTCCCTGAGCCTCCTCTCTGATATTTTCCTTCAGCATTCAAACACATACATGGAGTCCTCTCCAGAAAAACTCAGGCACTTGGGGATTTCTGAAGCTTTAACTCAGGTACTTTGTAAATATCTGTTCTGGTCTGAATGTTCATATGTTGAAATCCTAACCCCCAAGCTGATGCTATTATAAGATGCAACCTTTGTGAGGAGGATACCGCCTTTGGGATTAGTGCCCTTATAAAAAACAAACAAACAAAAAGACCTCAGAAACATCTCTTGCCCTTCCTGACCATGTGAGGACATACCTTAGAAGAGGGCACTGGTGAACAAGGCACTGAATCTATAGCACCTAGATCTTGGAATTCTCAGCCTCTGAAACCCAAATTTCTGGGTTTTTTTTACAAGCCACATAGGCCATTGTGTTTCTTTATATCGGTCCCAAGGGACTAAGATAATATCTAAAGAAGAAGAAGGACATGACTAACCCAACAGGCCTTCATTTCCTTAATGACCCTGAAAGTTCTCTAGTGCTTCTTTAAAAAGAATAATGCTTACCTCCTGCTTTGAAGGCAGTTTGTTCTGCTCTGGTTTCTCTTTCGGTCTGTTTCCATTAGTATCCATGTTCTCACAATTTCTACTTGGCCTCTGTACCTGTTCTTAAGAGTATGTCATTCAGTGAATTGGGGAAGCAGAAAAGGGATAAAGAAACTTTTGCTGCACCTACCATTTTGGCCAGAGTTGAGTCCACATCTCTCAATTTGTACTTCCTGAGCTTTGTGCCTCAGTTCTTGTTTCTGACTATGGAGTAGGTATGTCTAAGTCTAAGGTAATAGTTTATAACACAGAGGTGCATAACAAGAAATTCCCATCCTCCTGTATTAATTAGGGTTCTCTAAACAAACAGAGAATGATTTTATATATAGAAAAATAGATCCACAGATGCATAGATATGACAGGGGATTTAATAGGGAAGTTGACTCAGAATGACAGTGGCTTAATAGTCCTATGACAGTCTTTCTGCTAGCTGGAGAACCATGAAAGCTGATAGAGTGGTTCAGCCTAAATCTGAAGGCTTCAGAACTGGTAAAGCCGATTGATGTGTTAAGTCTCAATTTGAGGTCACAAGCCTGAGAACCTAGGAGAACATGGCTACAAGTTGCAGATTGCAAAGGTTGGTTTACTGATGTTCAAGGGCAGGAAAAGATTGGTGTTCCCACCCCAGACTAGAGGGAGAATTAATGTTTTTTCTATCTTTGGGTTCTTTGGCCCCCACATAGGTGCATGAAACACACCTAACTTGAATGAGGATAGGTCTTACTTATCCTCCTGCTTGAAATGCCATTATTTTCCAGGAAAACTCTCAAAGACGTATTCAGAAATAATGCTTACCATATATCTGAGTATCCCTCAATAGTCATATTGACACCTGAAATTAACTATCACATGCCTCTTTCTTTAGAGTTTTGCCCCTCTAATTCTAAGCTGAATTCCCTTAAAGGGGTCTTCAAGCTAAAAATAATTAGGGTTAACACTTCAGAAGTTAAATTTTAATAATTGAAGAACTATTTCCCCTTTAGTCCAGACTCTCTTTTTTTTTTTTCTCAGTTGATCATGAGACAGGATTAGTCAGCTGGAGTTTGCTGTCAGGAAGATTTAAAAGTATAGGGAAGTGGGAATGATTTGGAGGCTAAAGGAAGAAGAAGATCTTCTGAGACTAGCATGTGGGGAGTAAAAAGGAGATAAATTGGTGTTTCCTGTCTTCACCCATGAGGATGTGTTTGATATATCACTCTACCACATTATAGAATTTCAACTGACAAAAGGGATTGGCATCCAATTCCCTGACTAGAGTTGACTTGACTGTAGGTTCTCTTCATTTATTCCCATGATACCACAAATGAACTATAGAGAGATTAGGGCTGATAAAAATAATTTGGAAAAGATTAAAAATCACTCTTCCCTATGTTTTCAGCAAAGCCAAATGAAGATGATAGAAATTCTTAAAATTTTTATGGGCCTAAAGATAACCCAGAAGATGGGGTGGGGAACAAAGTGCTCCTGAGTTGACAAAGACACCATACATAAAAGGAGACAGACTGCCCACGGGAGTGACTATTCTAAAGAAGGGTGCTTAAAGTCAGAAATGTCAGAGGAGCACCTAGCTGGATGTCCCCAAACCATCAAACAGGCTACAAAGTAAATCCAGAAACTGTAATACTAAATATTGTTTCTTTGACCAGATAGGGTAAGAGGTGGCCAATAGAGAATTGAACAAAACTCAATGCAGAGTCTTCATGTTGTTGTCACCAATTTGTTGATTCAACCAGGCTCCTTTTGTGATTACTTTTTGGAGTGTTTTGAAAGAGATTAATCAGGTAGGAAGGAATGAATGTAGAAGGAAAGGAAATTTGAAAAGAGTACTGAATGGAAGAGAGATAATGAAAGTGTTTGGATATATGTGTATATTTACCCAAGGGACACTAATCTTTAACCTGGAAGTAACTGAAAAAAAATGTAGAACAGAAGCACATTTATAAGGTAGAACTGAATTTCATTTTCCCACTGCAGATCACTAGTAATTCAGATTGAAGCAATGTCAAAGAAGAACATTTCTAAAATAAATATATAAAGGATTTTCATATTCAACCCACAGCTCAATGTTGACAATTTCAAGCTCTTAATACCCAGATTAATGTGTATTATAGTAGGGTGCTTTACAAATGTCTTCCAATAAAAATATTTAATTTATAATTAATTAAATAGTAATTGTGTATTAGTAGTAAGAGATAAAATATTCAAATGTATCTCTCTCTTGATTTGAGTTTAGGGACTATCATAATAGGTCACAAATGTTCTAGCAACATCTAAGGCCTGAATACAGTTATCACAGAGACTAGTCAAAAGTCACTCACAGTATGTCCCAATCAATCTCATACATTTAAAAACTGAAAAGGAGGGGCTGAAGGTGCAGCTCAGTGATAGAGCATGTGCTTAATATGTACGAGGTCCTGAGTTCAGTCCCCAGCACCACAGGGGGAAAAAAACAAAACTGTAAAAGAGCTTAAAAGGGCACCTTCATTTTAGTATTCTCAACAATAAAAATTGAAGCTCTGAAGTGGCATTGAAATATTCATAAAGGGCCCCACCAAGACATATTTTCCTTATTGTTCCTATTATTTAGACTTCCAAGCCAGAATTTGATTTGTAGTGTATTTTAGTTAATCGATAAATATTAATTCTGTACTGGAGGGAAAAGGATAGCACAGTGCTTATGGAATCATTTCCTGCTTGACATCTTCAAATTAATTAGTATTTGCACAGAGATTTACTAATGTGAATTTGAAACAAATTAAACTTTATATTTATTGCCTTTGTATTTGTCATTGAAGACAGTATATCTATTGTAATTTCCAAATTGTATTTTTTTTTTTTTTTTGGCCATCTGTTGTATAAAGAAAGAAGTACAGAGCACTCCATGTAGATCCTTTTGGGTTCAAAACTACTTGTTTCTCTCTATTATAAAATTTTCTAAGCTATGTTCTGTCTCTTTGTAAGTCTATTTTTGATCTCTGCCTCTTGATAAAATTGATCCTGGGTAGGTCAGTCTGACCCATAAACTATACAAAATTGTTTTTGAGATATGAAGCCCTAATATCAGATAATGTCTAAATCAGCCATAAAAAATTTTCTTGTGCTTTCTGTTCCACAGATAATAATTACCTTTTTTTATAATCACATTCAAGCCTTAATAGCCATTTTTCTTTAAAAATACTAAGAAAAAAATTTTTTTTATCCACACAGTGCTTTTCTTTTTGGAGATTAAACACTAATACCAATGATAAATGGAAGCTTTCTCATATAATTTTTGTTTTCTTCTTTCTAAAGAAAGTGACTACAGTTGTAAATTCAGGCCACTTATGTGTGGATCCTTGGTGTCACCTGAACATGAGTACAGTCTGCCATATTGGGAAATTTCTCTAATGTCTTAAACACATTCAGTCTGTAAAATTGACCCTTTCTTTAACTTCCAAATGAGGATCTGGTGGTTTTGTTATTGCTCTAAGTTTATACCATAAATTTGATTTGTAATCCAGTTTCTATAAAATACTGAGTGACATGGGAGATCTTTCTGTGTCTTATTTTTCTCTGTCAAAAAGATAAGGATTAAATAACAACCCACTCAAGGTGTATTCAATTCAATCAACCACAGCACAAACACACACACATAAACACACAAAAACCTCCTGAGTCATGGTTTGTATTTAAAAACTTAACTTTTCTTCTATTCTTTTTTCCCTAAAAGCAATATATATATATATACTTTTATTACAGACAGATCATTATCATCATATTTAGGTATAATTTCTTTCTTCAAAAATTATTGATACTAAGAATACCAACAGCAAGTCAGGAATCATCTTTTCACTAATGTAAGTGTTTAATCCTTGCTGCATGTTTCAGTGGCCTGGGGATTTGTAAAAGGCAGGACCCACAGAGCAGTGATATAACCAAAGTAATAAGTGCTCCTTCTGTAGCAGTATTTGGACAAAGATGCCTTTAAAACTCTCCTCTTCCCCTTCCTGCAAAGAAATACTAGAGCAAGAGAGAAAAGAAATGAAATGCCCAGAGTCAGCAAAGCATACTCACATGTAAACAGATTCTTCGTTTTCAAAAAACCTGGTTACTCTCTTTTGAATGAGAAATTATAGATGGACTTCTCATTCTGAAAGGTGAAAGCTGACTACAGGCTGTCAGTTCTCCTTATCAGTATTTAGGACATATCCTTTATGTTCACTGTCACCTGTCTATTCAGAAGGAGAGGATCTAAGAACTATCCCTTTATTTGAAAGTCAAATGTACTTCTGTATCTTTGGCACATCAGTTTTTTTAAAGACTTAATTCCCCCAAGCAAAAATGACAAAATCCAACTTAGAGTCATTTATTAAAACTTAAAACCTCAGTTTAAGTGAAGAGATCTGTGAGAGAATCCTGGGGTTTATGATTCAGAGAAGTTGTTTATTCTTCAGGAACAACACTGATAAATTAAAATGCCCCTCCTCTGTCTTTAATGTACACTAACTATAATCATAGAATTTATTTTGAGGTCTCTTTTTGCTATTTGGTGAATTACATAGTAGATAAGAATGCATCCATTTCCAAAGGAAAAAAGAAAGAAAGAGAAAAAAGAAAACTCCAGGAATCATTGATCCAGGTTTAAAGCCAAGCAATCAATTTTTAGTACTTTCTCAACAAGCCTCACAATAAAAATGTAAATGGAGTGGTGCTACTTTCTCTGCAGATCATCTTTTCAAAGTGTAAATTTGGCACTGTTTAAATTTATTTTCAGACCTTTCTTCTTCAAAGAAATTGGTTACTTCATTTCATATTGAAAGTGCACATTAATTATCATTTTTATTTTACTTATAGCTTTACCACACCTGACCTTCGTAAAAATCAAAGGATCAAGTTGATATGTCTTCTCACTCTGGATTGCTGAATTAGCACTTAGTCACTGGGAATCTTCTAAGTGTTCTTGCACTTGATAAGCCAGTTCTTAAAGTTATTCATCTTTTCTCCCTGTGGTGCTCATTTCAGCCAGCCTTTTCTTATCGTAGTTGATTTACCTTTCTAGAACACCACTATACTACATATTCCTTATGAACAAGGAAGCATTTTTAAGCCTCTGTGTTAACTTTCATCACTTTATAAGGTTGGTAGTTCTATTGTCTTCATTTTACTGATGACTGGTCTTGAATGCAGAAGGCAAGTAGCTTGACCAAAACCACATGGCTAGTACGTGCAGTAGCAAAAATTGGAGCCCAGGCAAACTCTTAAATCCTACCTTTGGCTGTCTACTTACTATGGGAGGGAAGGAATTCAGGGCATGTGTGTGGAATTTAACCAGCTTTTGTGGAACCTAGTGGGAATTGTTAAAATTGTGAGCAATGCACATGATATGAAAACAGGAGAAAGTGATAGAATAAGAAAGTTGAAGAGAAGCATCAAAGAAAGAATAAGCTTAAAAAAAGGAAAAGAGGAGGGAAGGAAGGGGAGAATGAACACTGTATACATTGGATGTAGAGATTAAAGAGAAAAGTTTTGAGAAACATTATTGATGGGTTGGAAAGAGTAACACAGGTTGAAAATATAAAGATAAAACGTTTTATTCTTAAAAGCTATGTACTTGCTATTTATTGCTTTCCAAGCCATACTCACTATAATTTCTCAGCCTCTCATCGTGGTTTGGTCCCAGGCGAGTCAACATCAAATACCAGTTTAGTTCAGATGCTAGGGGAGATATTTCAGTGGACTATAGTTGTTGATAGACTTTTACTGTTTACTGAGTCTTTACAGAAAAATAAAGGTACTCTAAGGATTCTCTGGTTCAGAAATATACTATCATTACTCCCCTGGAGTACCTTTCCTATTTTTTTTTTGAGAGAGAGAGAGAGTGAATTTTTTAATATTTATTGTTTAGTTTTTGGCGGACACAACATCTTTATTTTATTTGTATATGGTGCTGAGGATCGAACCCAGCCCCCCATGCATGCCAGGCAAGCACGCTACCGCTTGGCTTGAGCCACATTCCCAGCCCCACCTTTCCTATTCTTTATCTCATTACCAGGCTTCCCTTTTGGTAAGTAATCTGCTCTATTTATTTACAACTAGTATTTATAGAGTCTGGATGGTTACACAGATGATGGAAAATCCCCTTAGTCCCTTCAGCAGTGTACTTCTAAGCAACAGAAATTTATTTCTTGTAATTCTGGAGACTAGAATGTGAAACATCGAGGCAGTGACAGATTCTTTGTCTGATGAGAATCTGCTTCCTCCTTCAAGGATGATGCCTTCTTGCTCTGTCCTCTCATAAGGAAAGGAAGAAGGAGCTCACTTGGGCCTCTTTTTAAAGGCACTGATCCCAATTTTGAGGTTCCACCCTCATGATTTAATCATCTCCTAAAGGCCCCACCTCCTAGAAGCAATCCCATTGGATGCTGGGATTTCAATAGATGAGTTTTGAGGAGAAGATAAATATTCAGACCATAATATCTCTACTTCATTCTTATTATGCATTATCTTGGCTACCTTTGTGCCAAATTCCAAAGTAATTTTCATCTGAATCCTAGTTATTTGCTCACATACCTCATTGATGCCATTATTCTTACAAGAGAGAAGAGGAGGGAATTCTGAATTGAGTAGACTTTTTTTTTTTTATTCCTTCCTGGTCATCTCCTTTCTTTCTTTTTTGTTTTACTTTTTTTTGACTACATGGAATGATAGAACACAAAGTCTTGTGCATTCAAGGCAAACACTCTACCACTGAGCTACATCTCAGGCCAGTCATTGTTATTTTTTACTTTATTTTGCAATTCTTCCATGTCAATAGCTTATTGCTTTTTAATGCTGATTTTTTTTTTTTTTTTTTTTTTTTTTTTTTTGTGGTGCTGGGGATTGAACCCAGAGTCTTGTGTGTTTGAGGGAAGCACTCTACCAACTGAGCCATATCCCCAGCCCCTTGTTACTTTTTACTTTAAATCTGTATTTTTAAAGTTTTGCCTGTACATTATTTGCACATTCTTCACTCATCATTTATTTCTACATTTCATTCCTTCTTATTGGTTTGATTTCTTTTTGCTTGAAATGTATCCATTAGTAGTTATTTTACCTAGCAAATCGTACTAGAGTCCTCAATTAGTCTGCCTGAATATATTTTTTATTTGAAGTTCATTATTAAATGATGCAGGACATAAGTTTTGTGGTAATATTTTCCAAATTTCAGTAATATTTTTGTAAATGTGAAATCTCCAGATAAGAATTAAGTACCATTAAAACAGAATGATGTTTTAAAAGAAGTCATGAATTCCAAGTGATGGAAAATAACTGATAATTATTTCAAATTTCAGATCTGATATTCACTTGAAATCGGAGAAATAAAAAATGCTTAACTAATAACTTTCCAGTATAAGCTAAATTAATTAGGAATCATGAAATTATCATGAAGGGCAAATAGTAGAATTCTGAAAACTAATATTGCAAATTATTTTTAACTAAAATGGAATGAAGAATTACACTGAAATTTCTCATTATGCCTAGCACCAAACAGTGTAAAGGAAAGTAGTGTGTTGGGCTGTGTATGCGGCTCAAGCGGTAGCGTGCTCGCCTGGCATGCTCAGCGCCACATAAAAATAAAATAAAGATTTTGTGTTCACCGAAAAATAAAAAATAAATATTAAAAAAGTTCTCTCTCTCTCTCTCTCTCTCTCTCTCTCTCTCTCTCACACACACACACACAAAGAAAAAGAAATAAAGGAAAAAAAAGAAAGTAGTGTGAATACAAGTCTCAGTCTGTTTTCTGTTGCTATAAGGAATACTTGATGGTAGGAGTGTCTTTTGTTTTGTTTTGTTTTGTTTTTTGTTTTGTTTTGTTTTGTTTTATAAAAAGAAGTATCTTTTAGCTTCAATTTTAGCTCCAATTTTGGAGGCTGAAAGTCCAAGATTGGGCATCCTCTTCTGTTTAACCTCTGGTAAAGACCTGATTGTGGAAGGTATCACAATGGGGACAGTGTGTATTGAAGAGATCATTTGACAAGACAGGAACCCAGAGATAAATTCAAGAGCTAGGTTTGCTGTTTTGAGAACCAACTCTCACAGGAGCTAACTGAGGATCATATATAATCCTGTCTGAGGGTAGCACTCCCTATGAACTACCTTCGTCCAGGCCCCCATCCCTTAAAAGTTCCACCACCTCAAAAACCACACTGAGGACCAAGCTTCCAGCACATAAACCTTTTCAGGACACACTCAGACCATAAGCAAACCATAGCAAAGTCCATGGCATGTAATCACAATAAGTACAATTTCTATGGGAATATTCACATTTGAAGCATAAGGAGACTATTTGAAAATTGTCACTCATGGACATGCATTAAATAAACACTCTTTATATAAACCATTCTCTCCACTCTTCCTCCAATTTCTATCACCATTTATACTGTCTATGTTCTTCAGCTCTTACCTTCATTCAAGAGTCAGGTGAAGTCTCATTTTCTCCTGAAAGCTTTTCCTCATCACTATAACTTCCTGTATCTTTTACAACACTGATGACTTATAGTGACCATTACACACTCGCTGTTGAATCTACTAACTTTTCATGTATTATTTTGCAAGTTGAACTGAGAACACACTTGAGATTAGGATTATATACCTTTTGCTTCTCCTTAACTTCTATGGCCCATTGAACAAATAATTCTTCTTCTTTTTCTTATTCTACTAATAAAACCTAAGCGCTTTGGAAGAAGGACAGAAGGATACAAGTATATCACAGGACAATTTCTGTCCTCATGACTTATTGAAATTAGTTCTCTAATTGAGGTGTGAGTGTTGTGTGTGTTGTGTGTGTGTGTAAATAATTGGAGGTCAAGTTAAGACCATACATGATTGTGTGAACAAAAGAGGATACAAGTTAGACAGCTATGTTTCAAAAGAACTCAGAGAAATGTCTCCATAGAATACAGTTAAATCAGAAAAGGTTGAATACATTAGTTTTAATGTGCACTTTTTTCTAAATTTAAATGTCATCTTTGGCATCCAAACAATCCCTGTTTATAGTGTTATGGTTTTTTGTTTGTTTGTTTGTTTCCATGAAAGATCATATTTTTTACAGTATTTTCAGAAGAGTGTAAATTTCAATACATTTAAAATTCCATTTAAGAGGAACCTGGACATAACAGCTAAAGATATGAATGACCAACTACCTACATAAATGTTAAAATAATGAGGAAGCTTTTAAAATTTCAAATAAGTAATGGAGATGACTATTTTAAGTAGTGACCTTTGTTGTCCATTATACACTCTCTGTCTTCAGTTTGTTTCTGGAAGTAGCCTTATGGATGCAAGTACTATTCAGCAAAAATCATGACTACTTTTTACATGGTAAGAATTTTGATACATTACATCAAGACTCTTTAAGTGTTTTCAGATTTCCACCTGGTGACATTGACTTCAATATGGTCCATAAAAAGTCCCATATAAGGTAATTTAATACTGAGAAAAATGTAGTTATCTTTTTGAATAAAAAGAAAATTTTCTTAATTCAACAGAATTAATATACTGTCCTGTTCAGCAAAGGAGAAGTCTATGCATGAATTAATTTCTACATATAAATTTTGTAAGTACAGACAACATGGCATTTATACCCCTTATGTCCTTAATAAAAAATAAATCTTGTCTCAACTCAAAAAAATCCAGCAAGTTAAAGCACATTAATTATCAGTATTTTGCAGGCTCTTGTATCTAACTGATACCAAAGGACCAATTTCAACTCTAACTTGGAAAATTCAGTGACTTTGTGTTTTTTGACTATGGTTATCAAAAGCCTGCCTAAGGATAAAAGGCCCATAATATCTAGAAAAAGAGACCATAGGGACAACTAGGAAAACAAGAAAAAATGCCAAGTGTTGAATTTGGAAAATACATAGCAGGTTAGTCAGTGGCAATAAACAAAACATAAGACAGAAATCTTTCCCTCTATGAAAGATTCCTGCATATTTGAAATGAAATACAAGGAAATGAGCCAAGACATAACTTTGATTTAGTCTTCACAGAGGAAAGCAGAAAATCAGAGACTGAACTTAAATAACATGTGATATCTCTTTTCTAACATATTTCTAACATCTATTTCTTTAATAACAAGAAATAGTTTCAGAAACAAAATCTTAGTAGAGTTATACACACATATTGATGTGTTTGTAAAGTTGTTTGTGGGTGCCGGTATATGTCTCGCTGGATACAGAACAGATTTCAATTCCTCACTGTTCAGTGTCTTCTTTTAAAACATGATGCCTTTTCCAGTAGGAAATATTTTTCTCCTCCCCGTTCCCCAAATGTAGTTTCTTTGTTTGAAGATCTTTTTGAGCCTCACATATGAGTTAAAAGAGAATACTGATGCAGACCCTTATAGCTCCTGCATGCTCTATTTCATGTGGAATCTTAGACTTTTCCCTCTGGTGTCTATACAGACTGGCTTTTCTCTCAAATGATGTTACCTTATGCCCAATGGGTCATATTTGAATACATATTTTAGTGATTTGTTTCCTTTGCTAAATGCTCCATCAATTCACCAACGGATAAAGTGAACTGATGGAAACGCATTTCCTGTGGTTATCTGGATAAACTAGGTGGACTAGTTTATGTGGTAGCAAATTAAAAACACACAGCAGGGCTGGGGATGTGGCTCAAGCGGTAGCGCACTCGCCTGGCATGTGTGCGGCCCGGGTTCGATCCTCAGCACCACATACCAACAAAGATGTTGTGTCCGCCGAGAACTAAAAATAAATATTAAAAATTCTCTCTCTCTCTCTCTCTCTCTCTCTCTCTCTCTCTCTCTCTCTCTCTCCTCTCTCACTCTCTCTTTAAAAAATAAAAATAAAAAATAAAAAAAATAAAAACACACAGCAGATAAATCTTGGTGGCTTAAAAGAGTCATTTCTGAAACCATAGTATTTGTCCTATCAGTTATAATATGCTAACTGCTGTAAGAAATAGTACTCCACTCTGTAGGGACTCAGCATAATACAAATCTTTCTTTTCTTCCTTTTACTTGACAGAACAAGTAGATAAAAGATTGGCAGGGTGTTCTTCCTCAAATTTAATTCAGCAGTCCAGCTGATGAACATGATGACATGTTTAACCTGTCTTCAGAGTTTGCTCTGAGGTCTTTTTCAACCCAAGCAACAGAAAGTAGAACACAGCATGGAAGAGTAATAATGGGAGGTCTTAATGACTCGGACCCAGAAGTGGTACCCATCACTTTACGTGATGCATTACATGAACATCTCAAAATTCAGGGAATAAGGCTGGAATGTATGACTGACTATGTTCTCAGAAGAAGAAAAAACATATTTTTTTTTTGGAAATTAGTTGGCAGTCTCTGCCATATCTACCTTACTAAGAAATATTGTCCCAGAATCAAGAAAAGTATAGTAGGAGTATATGCAGCTACCAATTTCCAGAGTTGTTTGGAGGCTCAAGCAAAGCTGTGTAATGGTTCTGACATGGTACCACCTTTTAATCATCACAGGTTCCTTGTAAACTTATTCAGTGGCAGCCAGAGTTCAAGTATTCACCTTATAAATATGCCAAAATCAGAGTGAAATTTAAAACAAACCTTAATAACCATGACCCGTTGACAAGTTATTTGATTTTTTCATAATTTTTTTTTTCTTGGAGAAGGAAATTGGCTTGGTGTCAGGTTTTTTGGTGGTTAAAATGAGTTATCAGATACAATGAGTGCTTTTTTTATTGAAGGTGTTATTTTTTTCTTTCCTGAATTCCAAATTAATGAGATTTATAATATTAAGTTTGTAAAATGCTAAGTTAATGAATTATAATGAGGAATAAGAATATTTCATCATAAAGCTGCCATTAATAATAAAAGGGAGAGCTATATGAAGAAATTCACATCATAATTCAAGTGACTAAGGAAAGCAAAGGTTATAAGAGGAAAAATGTTAATGTGAGAAAAATTGCTTCACACCCGTCAGTAGACTCTAGAGGAAAATATGATTTAACTTTAAAATTAACCAGTGTGTGGCTGTTGAGAGTAAGCAGAACTTGGTTTCTAGGTTTCCTGTCAAGAATTTCTGTTTGAAAACTGATCAATACTGATAAAAGGGCTGGGCATGTGGCTCAAGCGGTAGCGTGCTTGCCTGGCATGCGTGCGGCCCAGGTTCGATCATCAGCACCACATACAAAGATGTTGTGTCCGACGAAAACTAAAAATAAATATTAAAATATTCTCTCTCTCTCTCTCTCTCCCCCTCTCTCTTTAAAAAAAAATACTGATAAAAATTACTCAATATAAGATAACAACTACTCGTGTCTGTGTGGTCATGAGCAGGTGCCTCACCAAGTCCTGCCAATCACCATACAGTGAACCTGGGGTGTTTGACGCTTTTTGTACCTCCTCATCTTACCCTTTTCCCATACCAGATGCCTATTCACACCTGACAGGCCAGTGCATCCCCAGGTCGGTCTTGCCCTTCTTGCCTGAGTCCTGAGCTGCTCTCCTCTCCTCTCCCCACCCATTCACCTCTCCCACCATCAGCACTCATCTGACCTGGCAACTGTCCCACAAGGACTCACTCTGCAGGCACTCAAATGACAATAAATAAGTCCCTATGAAATTGCTGATATCAGGACCAGTTCTTCAGAGCCCTATTAGTACAAAAAGCAACTGCTAATGCAGGTTATTTCAGGCCATCTGTTCTTAGGGAGAGATTTTTATTATGGATGTATCTTCATTGTCCCTCAAATCAGGTTGTATATCTGTTTCTTTTTTTTTTTTAAGAGAGAGTGAGAGAGGAGAGAGAGAGAGAGAGAGAATTTTTAATATTTACTTTTTTTAGTTCTCGGCGGACACAACATCTTTGTTGGTATGTGGTGCTGAGGATCGAACCCGGGCCGCACGCATGTGAGGCGAGCGCACTACCGCTTGAGCCACATCCCCAGCCCTGTATATCTGTTTCTTAAGGCTCCATTTTATGTGAAGAATTGGTTTTGTTTATTTTGCCATTATTAATTATATTATTTATATGCATTAACTAATGAAAAGGAGATAGTAAGAGCTACCATTTTGACTGTTATGTGCCAGTCATCTCTCTAAGTACTTTATCTGTTACTAAATTGACCCTACAAAAACTCTTTATGGATTTTTTCAACCTTATTTTACAAATAAGAATTAAATTTTTAACATTATGTATATGGCATAGATGGATCTAACTAGTAAATGGTGGTAAGCTTAGACATAGATCTGTCTGAGGCCAATATCCATTGTCTTAACCACAACTAGTTTATTCTATCTTCAAATATATATTTTCACTTTGACTCTCAATATAAAATGAATGGATTAGAATTTTTTTATATTTTGAAAATTCTGAGATCAACTTATGTAAAGCAGTTACAAGTTATATTTGCAGTTATATAGAAATGAAGTGCCCCTATTTCAAGGTAAACTAATTGCTTAGTAGCCTAGCACAGAGCAGAGTATGATCAGTACTCTTGCCCCTGCAACATGCTGTCTCCTGTAATATAGACTAAGTGATTCCAGAAACTAATCTCCTTTAGCCCTTGCCCTTTTAGCATCTTGTCCTCTGAGATGCAAGTAGCGCATGCTGGAAAACGCAGAAAGACACTAAGCTTAATAACATACTAATCAGCAATACTATATCCGTAAGTGCATCTGCTGAATTCAAGAGTCTCTAATGCCTCAGAAGAGCATAAATAAGACAATTCACGAGAATTGTAGTGGACTCAACCTTTTGAGAAGGGCACAGAATAAAACAAAACAATGCTATCTTATTTGATTAAATCCTAGATTAGAATGTATACATTCTCCTGAACAGAGACCCTCCCACACCCACAGACATGAGGAGACAGTCACACCAAGAAACAAAATTTTTGTTCATCTGCCTTTGTTGTCATGAGCCAGGGAAGTGACCAAGTTTACTCCAACTCCAGGCCAATTGGTGTGTTGCCTGTGAGTATTAAGAAGATGCTGTTCACCCACTATCAGTATGTTATGGGCTGTGTGCAATCTCTTTTCCACTAGCCACGATTGTCTTTTGTGATGCTGTTCTTTTGACCAAGGGCATGCATTTTCAGGACAGTTGGTTGGGGTTTGCAAAGTATTCTTCAGTTGTGTTGGGACCAAGGTATGAGTCCACACGGGGAAAAACTCATGCTCTCAAACTTAATTAGCTTCAGGCCTTAATTAACTAAGCTAAACGACCATAGGGTCTCATCCCAGGGAGCCCTGCCTGGGCATATATACACCTATACATCTATTCACAAAAGACAGATGCACTTAGATTATGCCAATCCCAGAGGAATATTGTAGGCCCATAAAACAGTGTTTTAGACCATTCTAAATTAACCTCCAAAGAGAAAATGTAATGACAGATCAATTTAAACACTTTAAACCTTTCTCATGGAACATTCTTTAATTAGTGACATTCAATAAGTGGAATACTTACCAAATCAAGATCTAAAGTAATATTAGAAAATTGCATTTCCCCCCAACATTTTATTAGTGAAAATTCATCTTAGCATCACTGACTCTTATTTCATCAATGCCAACCTCTGGTTTCCTTGGGACTAAGGAAAAGGCCTTCCTGAGGTGCATCTAAGAACATTTAAGACAGCATGGGATGGAATGACTAAGACACTCTGATTTCTAAATTTATCACTGTCTAAAATTTTGTAAACTGGTTTTTTTTTCCTTTCCCATTCCATCAATTAGCAAAGATCCTCCTAGAATCTAATCCAAAGTAAAAAACCTACATCCTTATTTTGACCTTCGATGTTCTGCATGCCCTGTCCCACCTGGGCTCCCTTTCCCACATGGCTTCCTTCTGCTCTCCTCCAGACACCCTCAGAAGTAGCCTTTGTTCCTACAGAAATTCTATCTAGGTGACTGTGTGGCTGATTTCTCATTTCTTTTTACTGTCTACTACTGTGATACTGGTACCCCCTTCTCAGGCATTCTCTGGCCACCCTTATGAAATATCTCTGGCCCCTCAATGATTTCTCCTATCTTTCTTCTCACATTTTATTTATTCTCCCTAGCATTTACTGTCCAAATACTATATATTTCACTTATTTATCCTGCATATTACTTTTCTCTGAAATTATGCAAACCAACTATGCCTGTCTTGTTCACTCTGCATCTAAAACAGTGCCTGGCATAAAGTAGGTGCTCATTGAGTGAGTTAGTGAAATTATTCAGTGGCTAAATAGCTCTGTCTAGGGACTCTTGTCCATATATTTTTTGTACCATGAATGAAATGACTATTTGATTATGTCATTCAAAAAAGCTTAACAAAACTCACTAGTGCATTTTATTTTTGTTTTGAAACAAAAAAAATAGGGGATAAGGAAAAACTCATTTTTTTCACAATCTAAATCTAATTTTTATATTTCAAAACTTCATACATTATTCCATAATTATTTTCTCAAAATAGATTGCTCTTGTGAAGCTCTTGTATCTTATAGCTTCCACAACAACCAGAGAGAAATTTTGAAAAGATAGTGTTTAAATTCAGGTCCCCAAATGTGACTCTTCTTAATGCAAATCAAGTATGAATTTATTAGAAACCATTAGTCGGATAAATGTTCTCCCATTATGTAAATCTGTGCCTTTAATCTGAAATGTGGAAAGTGAATTGCTTTCTAGAATATCTAATCTGTGATGCTGTAATTAGAAGAGCAGGTGGTTAATTACAGGTGCTGTTAGTGACTTGCCCCTCATCCCAAGAACACAGACAACTAATTCTATGTGTCCCAGGTTGATCAGAGGGACAGTTCTATTGGCTACACAATTTATAAATCTACAAGTGTGTTAAGTATCTGAATATGTAACTAGAACTGGGTACGTGTTTGTTTGTTTTTAATGTAAGTATCAAAGTTGACCTTTGCAACTAATATACATTCTAGAACTTTTTTGGTTACACAGTTATATTGACTTTATATACTATTTGATAGTACCTAAATACAATGCAGAATTTGTTAGATTGAATGTCTTATTAGTTGGCATAGGAAGTAGAAATATTGTGTTAATCTATAGCTTTCAGTACCATAATGATAGTACATAGAAATATAAATAACCTTTTTTATTATAAGTATTGCAATTTAATACTATTTTAGTTAGCTTTTTAATTGCTGCAACCAAACAACTGACAAGAACAATTTTAGAGGAGGAAAGTTTATTTAGGGTTCATGGTTTCAGAACCTAGATAGTTCTCAGTACATAGATAGCTACTCCATTTCTCAGGGCCTGAGGCTAGGCTGAACATCATGGTGGAAGAGTGTGGCAGGGGAAAGCTGGTTAGGAAATGATTAGGAAGTTAATGCTTATCAAGGGATTAATTCACTGCTTGGGTTCAGACTTTTATAACCTAATCATTTCACCTTTAATCTTTCTTATATTGTCTCACACATGAGCTTTGGGGGGGACATCTCATATCTAGACCATAAGAAATACTAACTTGTTAATAATATTATACAGAGATGCTAATGACATTTTTTTTTTTAAAGTATCATTTACATCTCAAACTCCTGGAACTGCATTGTGGTACTTTGTTTATGATCTCACTTATTTTTCAATAACTATTTATGTCATAACATATAAAAGATATAAAACCAGTACAGAGGTTGATCTTGAATTAAAAAACCAAAAACATATAACCAACCATAGAAGTGAATTATGCATGATGTGTCCTCTCAGATATCAGAAGGAGAGTATTTCAAAATACAAGAAACCTAAGTTACTCAACATAAAACATGGATTCTCAATTCTAAACTCTGTTTAGAAGTAGGAAATATTTATAAAAGACAGAGAGAGGTTATATTGTGGAGGCAGAGATTGACCTACTACAGAAGACAAGAGAATAGAACTACAAAATTGTCCTTTAGGACTTAGCAATTTCCCTGCCCTTCTTCTGCTTCTGAACACATATTTTGAGGTCCAAAGACTTGTATTACAATCTTTTTTAAAACTCTGTAACTCTTGAGATTTTTAAAACCACATAAACAGATAGAATAACACAGAAAATGGGAAATTGGAAAAAAAAAAAAAACCCAAGAAGCATTTTAGAATATTAGCTCAAAGTAAATGAAGAATAACAAGAGGTTGACATTCTGACTTCCAAAACAATGTCACAGCCTTTTAATAGGAAACTTGTTTTCAACAAGGTAAGCCACTAGAACCCTGTCCCAAGGACGAGTTAGTTAAGTTTAATGTTATGGTCATAGAGGACATTTCAAATATGATCCATCAGTAAAGATCAATTGACTTATCCCTGAAATCCCTCTCTTCCCAAAAAGGTTCAATATTAGAATTTGGTAAGAGTAAATTGAATTACATTAGAAGCATAATAATAAAAGGGGCCTTGCATAATTTTAATAAAACAAAATGAACTGCACTGATGCAATATTGAACCTGACTCCTGAAGCCACACATCAAAATTGGTCTCTTACAATCTTAGAGTCAGTTTTTATAAATGCACCTCTTTGGCCAACAGTTCTTTGCTTATTCATTCACCATAATAGATCACTGTCAGGACTTAAGGATGGCTCCTACTTTTCATGTGATGATGAGAAACCTGCATTGATAATCAATAATTGCTCTAGAAGACATGCTTTGTCATTGAATCTCAAATCTTTCATTTTTCTCTCAGAATATTTTATCTTTTGATGATTCCCTACTGCTTCATTAGATTAAGTGTAGGCTTCTTAGCATGATTTATGAGGGTCCCCATGATCTAGCCCCCTCTCCTTCATTTTCCTTTTGCCCTCTGTGCCTCCATCTTGTCATTCCAGTAGGTGGCCATTTGCAGCTTCCCAACACAGCACACTGAGTCATACCTTTCTTCATGATGTTCTACTTGCTTAGAATAGCTTTCTCCAGACACTTTTTCTCTTGGTCTGGCAAATTCAGATCACAACTATAGTTCCTAGCTTCTGTGTTCCCAAAGAACCCTTCATCTACCACCTATATAGCACATGGCAATTAGCTTCTGTGTTATTGGCAGTCTCCCCCCAGAGTGCAGGCAATGACTTAAGCCTTCCACTCAGTTTCCCCACTCTCCAGCCCAGTACCTGGCTCACTGTACACACCCATTATCTGTTGAGCTGAACTTTTCAGTATACTTGAGTCTGTGCAATGTATCTATCCTTTCATTTAAATAGGTATTAGATTTCACATTGTTCACTATGGTCCTTGCTATTTGTTAGGTAGCAGAGTTTTATAAGTAAAGAATGGTTAGCTTAAAAGTTTTTCTTTCAATTGCAGTAGCTTTTATGATTTATAAGTAATAAACTGAATAGAGAACATGGAACATGCATTTTGCCTACATCTGCTTATTTAAGTAGCAGTGAAATGCTTAATAGACTTTATAAGTATTCTGAAATCTAAGACCTGATTTATTAAGTTGGATTTGAGAGCTAATTCTCATACAGCTAATAACCTAATGTGACAAATTGCCTTATATGAAAGAGGATGTCCAATATATCTAATGAGAGAGAAATGAATAAACTGAATACTTCGTACCTTGACAATGTCCTTCCCAACCATATCCCCCAAGGTACTACTGCCATTAACTGTAATACAAGATAAACATCTACATTTTGATATAGGTCACCAAGCAGGTTTTGTGTGTTTGCTTTTAATCTTTAAAAATGTAAATAATAAACCATAATGTTTTGTTTGCTTCCAGGAAACCAAAGAAAAGAAATTCCAAGAAGTATAAAATTTAACATTATGCCTTCATACACTTCAGTGAATATCTTTTATTCTTCATCAAGATACATTAGAAACTTTGATTATTATGAACTTAAGCCAATAATATTTTTAAAGATTGTTAGTATAGCAATACATTGAATTCTTGCAGAGTAAGTAATTAAGAACAGCAGCTACCACCATCAACCCCAATCACCTAATCCACTGCCATCATTTAACATTGGAGCTATTTATAAGGCAGATTTTGAGTAAAAATAATCTCTATCACTTGAAACATGTTCAGAGGCCAACTATTTCAACCAAAGACATAAATTTCAAATGTTTCTTAGAAAACAAAGATAAAAGTTCAGTAAAATGATGAAATACTTTATTTTTCTTTACTTGGAAACTTTAAATGAACCATATCATGTAAGCAACTGTTTGGGTAACAATATTTCAGTAAAACCTTCTGTGGTATATTATTCTTTCTCACTGAGATGGCAATATGGCAGTACCTATGGATATTCTTACGTTTCTTGTAGGTGTTTGATGAATGTCCAAAGATCAACATGAATTTAATTATATTTAGAATTAATTAAATTTGTTTTATATATGCTTCTTTATTTCATTTTAAAATAATTAATTGAAGGACTGGGAATACTTCTCAATAGTAGAATGCTTAACTAGCATGCATAAGGCCTGCAGATTGAAAAATGAATACCAAACTACTCCCTGATAAATGAATAAAAAATAAAGATAAAAATTTCAAACCTATTAAAAATTAATTAAACTTCAAAATATCATGATTTTCTTTTATGGAAATAGAAAACTCTTTTTCAAAAAGGTATCACTGTTCCAGTTGCAGGCAATGTTATGGTTGAAATATGGACAATGGTTCTCCCTTCAAATTAATGAACAAGATAATTTCAGAAAATAGAAAATAATATAAAGGAAACAAAGCAGGACAGTGTGATAAAGAATAGTTTTGTCAGCAGAAATGCTGAGAGGACCCTGTGTTGTACAGCAAAGCCAGGAAAGACACTATGAGGAAGTACTCAGGGTTGGGTCTGAATGATGAGAGGGAACCCTGTGATAGGCAGGGACAGAGTCTTCACTACAGAGGACAAAGCATGACAATGGTCTCCTCCAGGCAGGAAATAGAGCTCCCTGTGGCACAGAATGGGAGAAAGACTGTGTGGCCAGGGCATATTAGTTGAGAAAAATATCAGGTATGTGGGACATTTAGGCCACTAGAAAAAGTTTAGTTTCAAAGGCAATGAGAAGTCATATGGGGAATAAAGAAACATGATGGCTTATTGGTCTAACTTTTTAAAAGATCCCACAGGTTGATCTGTGAACAATGAATGGTAAAGACAGAAGAAGAAAAAAATAGGAAGACCAGGTTTCCTAAGAAAATAAGAGGCTTACTTTCAACTTTAGTTACATCTGTTCTACTGACTTATCAATTCTGTCACTGAGATTTAAGATGAAAATGATCTTAGAAGTCATGTTTTTCCTCATTTTAGAGATGAAGAAGCCTGGGGAAGTTAGGTAACAGAGTTTACAACTTAATCAAGCTGTGTCATTGCATTATCCCTTAGTACTCCCAAGATAACCAGCCTTCCAGGACCTTGCAAGTCAGAGCAGATACCAGGTTTCCTTCTGCCATTGAAGTGGTGGCACAGCACAGTGGCAAAGGCACTAACTCTGAATCCCAATGGCTTGTGTTTGTTACCCTTCTTCACTTCACTGGCTGTGTGACTGTGCATAAGATACTTAACATCCTAGAGCCTCAGTTTCCTCATATATAAGCAGAAATGATAATAAACAATTTCTATCTCATGAGAATTACATGAGTAAGTCTTTAGAAGAAATAAGAACAGTACCTAATGAGTACTATAAAATGGTTATTAAAAAGATGACGGCTGGGGATGTGGCTCAAGCGGTAGAGCGCTCGCCTGGCATGCCTGTGGCCCGGGTTCGATCCTCAGCACCACATTCAAACAAAGATGTTGTGTCCACCGAAAACTAAAAAAATAAATATTAAAATTCTCTCTCTCTCTCTCTCTCTCTCTCTTAAAAAATTTTTTTAAAAAAGATGAAAGAGTAAGACACTGATGCACAGATGTGGCAAACATTGTGGGCATCATGTGTCAACGACTTAGGAAGCAAAGATGTGTGGAGAGGTTTGTACCTAGTGGGGAGGCATTTACAATAATGGGAAAGGCAAGAGATGTACATTGCTTAAAGAATTACTTGGTGATGTTCTTGGGAGAATCCATTAGTGCCTTCCTACCCAGCTGCCATTTTTTTCATTTTCTTTAATTTTGTAGAGCTCATGTCTCACAAAAAACAAACAAACAAACAAACAAAAACATGTATATTGTTTCCCAGAGCATTTCTGGGCTTGGCAGTCTGGTTTGGGTAAAGGGCCATATGGAAAAATGTATATGTGGCAGATAAGCTACTGATCAATTACTTCTCTGACTAAATAAAATGGGAAATATTCCTGATATTTCCTTTCCTCTTCCTGATTTTGGGTATTTCTATAGGAAAAAATTGATGATTGGAATGGTGACAGCCAAACTGTGACCATAAGGAAGAGTCTGAGAATCCTGTAGAATGATGAGAGCTCATAGTCATTGAGTGGTTGATTTATCCCTCCATCATTAGAACGAGTTATTTCAAAGTGTGATTTTTAAAATAAGTTCTTATCTCTTTGGCCTGGTATTTTGTTACTTACAGAAGAATCATCCTGTCACATTGACTGTCCTCAATCATTCATTTTTTTCAATGAACATTAATTACATCTATTCAATTCCAGGGCTCCTGCTTAAGAAGTAAAAGATATAAACTCTAGTAGCGTTAATGGTGATTTTCTTATTCAGTGTTTACTTTTATGATTCCTCTCTACCATGTGGTAAATAATTTGAAGAATTGTTTTTTGCTTCCCTCCTCACACCTACGCAACACCTGCTGAAGGTTCCTTAAGTACCGAATGAACCAGATTAATGTTTATTGAATTGTATATTGAATAGCTTTGGATATTTGCATCTTCCTTCCCCCCATCTCTTACAGCTATAACTCCACATAACCTCAGACGATTAAATTTAGATTGAAAAACACATATTACATTAAGTATTAATTTTCTTACCCTTCACTAAAGTTCAGTTTTAAAAAAAAGAAGTAGTAATACAAAATGAGGCTTGAGCAGATCAGAATCAATGTAAAGAGATGTATTGCTCTAATTGAAAAGCATTCTTGCTGAGAATTATGCTTTGTTCAAATTAAATATGGCCTCATAAAAACAGAAAAATGAAGAATATTTATTTTGAATTTATATTATTGATAACCCTTCCTTATTAACATTACCCATTAGAAGAAACTGGGGGTGTTCCTATCTCATAAGTCTTTGAGCAACGCTAAGGTACTGGGACATCTTCCTCTGAAAACTGCTTGAAGATATATATATATATATTTTTTTTTTTTCATTTGCTTCTACCCAGCTTTTTCTCATATACTTCAAAGTGAACATAAGAGCACTTTCCAGAGTGAGCTGGTCTTTTCCTAACTCCAAAGTGAAAAAATACAGTAATGCAGACTATAATATCATTTGATTATAACAATTTTTCAATCTTTTTGAAGATCTGAATAAGGCAGAATTGAACTCCTAATTCTATGGTTTTCTTATAGCATTATTCATCTTCTTTATTTCTCCTAGATTCCAAATCCCCTCCTGCCACATCTTATAAAATTATTCTCAGGTTTCATCGGGTGCAGAGCACTGAAAAAGTGTAGCTTCAGTCTAATGCTGAAGTTTCAAAATGTCTTTAGTATTCCTACATGGAATCTGAAATGTAACATCATAAGGAACTAGGTCTCAGATTCCTCTAATGCCTTTCTTCTCATTTTCCTTGAAAATTTTTTCCATGTACTTCCTACTTTAATTTGCACCTTCCCATAAGTCTTGCATGATTAAGTAGAATTTAAACAGTCTAAGCTCAACTGAATGTTCTTCCCTTACATTCCTTCAGCATTTTAACTGTGACTATCCAGTTATGTATACTATTATTAATTTTGTATCATATTTTCTTACCTCAACTATTAGGTAAGTTGATTATAGTTAACAAATTTTTAAAAAACATGTAAAAACCTATATATGCAAGATACCTGGAATGCAAAACTGAACATAAATGATTCCTAGCCCAGTGATTCTTCTAGATGGAGGAAAAAATGACCTAGTGGACAAACCAAAACCAATTGATGGCAAAGCATAAAGCTTTTATTTAATAAATATTTAAGAAAGGAAAGGAAGAGTGACAAAAGGCTACAACTGAATATATACATTGGTTCATAGATTCCCAAGGATTCTGATATATATCCATTTCCTTAATGATCTCATACAATATCATAGTTTTAAATATCCTGTATAAACTGATGGCTCCTAGACTTGGGTACTTAGCTTCAACTGCTCCTCTGATTTGTGTATATGATATCCACATAGACATCCACTTAGATATCCACTTAGGTATATAATATGCCTCACAAAACCGAAATTCCTGAACTTACCCCAAAACCTACAACTCACACATTCTTCTCTATCTCAGTAAAATATAACTACATTCTTCCATTTGATCAGGCCCCAAAAGTTGATTTCTTTCACACCACATCCTTCAGTAAATCATGCCAACTCTGCCTTCAAAATCTGAGCTGGATTTAATCACTTGCTGCTGTTTCCACTGCTATCATCATGGCCCAAGCTTCCATGGTCAGTGGTCTACTGAAGTAGATGTTTAAGTGTTCTACCTTGTCTTCCTACATCCACCCTTGCCATACATTCTATGCTCAAGATATCAACCAGAATGGTCCCTTGACATAGAAATTAAGCCATGTCATTCCCTCTGTTCAGCAATCTTTCATGGCTTCCCATTTCATGCAGAGAAAATGCAACTCTTTATAATAGAAGGACCTTCTTTGTATCTCCCCTTTCCCCTTGTCTCTTTGATGTCATCTGCCATCTGCCCTTTAACTCATTCCACTCTAGCCATACAGGTCTTCTTGATGTTCTTTTAACATCACTCTGGGACCTCAGGATCTTCGCACTTGCTCACATTAACCATGGCATTCTATCCAAGTCACAAATTGCCTTTTGCAACTACATTAGGACTTTGTTCAGATGTTGTCTTCCAGTGTGTGCCTCCTTAACCACTGCATTTAATACCAGAATTCCCTCTCCATGACCATCAGATTCTTTCTCTTTTATTTTATGTTATTATTATCTGGAATAGTTATTTGTGATTTTCAAGTATTTCATTCTGGCCTGTATCTTAACTTAGTTCTTTGTGTGCTGCTATAGCAGAATTCCTGAGACTGAATAATTTATAAGGAACAGATTTATTTCTTATAGTCTGGAGGCTGAGAAAACCAAGGTCTAGTGAAAAGTTCCCAAAAAAATCTTCCCAGGGCCTTCCTATTGGTCATTCATGGTGGAAGTGGAAGGGAGAGAACATACATGAATGAAAGAAAGGGCCAAACTCGTGTATATAGCAAATCCATTCTCAGGGTATCATACCCACTATAACAACATTAATCCATTCATGAATCAGAGCTCTCATAATCTAAGTATCCCTGAAAGTTTCTACCTCTCAGCATTGTTGCATTGGAAATTAATTTTCTAATATATAACTTTGGGGGTCACATTCAAACCACTACAGGCTCCACATCAATAATTTTTGTCTCTTGCTTCTTTAATTCTTCTAGTGCTAAATTTTGCAATATTTGGAAAGTTCCCAAATAGATCACAAGCTTTCAATGAATGTTTGTTGGATAAATGAAAGAATATGTATGTATTTTTGCCAGAGAGATTCTGGAATAGTTGCATGAAGACAGTTACCTCTGAACTTAGTTAGGTGAAACAAGACTCAAGACTGGAGAGATCAAAGGACATTTAAAGAACTGTTTGTTCTGGGAGGCAGTGTGACTCATTTAGCTTAATATGCCAATTCTACAGTCAGACTCATGTCATATCTTGGCTTTACCAGTGACTAGCCATGTGGTCTCAGGCAAGCTAAGTCTCTGAAACTTACTTTCTTCAGTTGTAAATGGGGATATTAATAGAAGCTGTCTTATAAGGCTTGATTAGAATATTCTTATAACAGCCTATAGAAAATGGTTATAATAATACCTCATATGTAGTCTTAACTCAACAGGTGGTATCTATCATTACATCCATAATAATTATTATTAGTAAATGAAATAATATGTATAATTTTCCTAGCATAGTTTTTGGCAGCTAATGAGACCATCAGTGGCTGCTAAAGCTTCTTCGCTGTACCTACAGCTGCTAAAATTGCTTGGGATTATAAATTCTTAGGGATGAATAACACAAGATGAAGAAAGGTTTTTGGTTTGGTTTGGTTTTAGATAGGGCCCTAGAAAGGACCTCTTAAGCTTAAGGAATGATTTTAGGGTTCATTCTTTAAAGTAATGGTTCTCAAACTTGGGATGCATCAGAATATTTTATAAGAGATTTGAGATCTATAAAACTCTAATGACTGGATCCCACTTTCATAGTTTCAAATTAAGTCAGTGAGGAATAGATCCTTAGAATTTGTACATCTGAAAAGTTTCAGGTATATTCATTACCTGTGGCTATAAAACAAATTATTCCAAACCTTACTGACTTAAAGAATCATTATTTCACAGTTTTTGTGGGTCAGGAATTGAGGTACACATTGCAGTCATGGTGGCAGCTGGGGTTATGCTCTCATTTGAAGGCTTGAGTAGAAAAAGATCTGCTTCTAGGATTACTGGTGAGATAGTTGGCCACATTCGGTAATTCTCCAGCAGTTGAATCGAGAACCTCATCCTTACTGAAGCCCTCGCTCAGGCCTTCACCAAGTGGCCTTTCCACAGGGGAGCTCAAAAGGCTACAGTAGCTGGCTTCCCTCACTTGGAGCAAGTAAGGAGAGAGACAGAGGAGATCTTCAGATCAGTTACAAAGCCTCAGACTTTGTAACTTATCTTGCATTGTAAGTATTCTGTTTGGCACTTAACCTAGCCCAAATTCAATGGGAAAGGATTAGACTAGGATGTAAGTACAAGGAGGCACTAATCATTGATGTCCAAAGTATTAGATTAGATGCTGCTTTGTGGATCATAATCTGAAAATTATTGCTAAAAGTAAGTAATGACATGACATAGAGAATCTATCATGGAAAGATACTGACCATGGAGATAATACAAGTTAGGAAGCTACTGCAGTCATCTACACGATAACTTTCCTGTTAAGATAATTAACATTATGCTATATTTAGAAATTAATTTTCTTCAATATACTTTTCTAACAAAGAAATTTCCAAATTTTGTTATAAACCTCAACTAAACATGAATTATTTGAAAATAACATTAAAATTGTATAAAAATAACAGTGGAACTAAATTCTATTATAGGTTTCAGTAGGATCTTGTCCCTTTATTAACCATTGAGTACATATTTAAGTAGAGAAAGTCTGCAGCCTGGAATATCAGAAAAGCTATTTTGGACTTGGCACTAACCATATTCCAAACTGTAGGCATCTGATGGCTATAAATACATAAATACAGACATTCAAAGACACTTCTAAGCTGGACACGGTGGCACATTCCTGTAATCCCAGTGGCTGGGGAGGCTGAGGCAGGAGGATTGTGAGTTCAAAGCCAGCCTCAGAAATTTGGCAAGTTGCTAAGCAACTCAGTGAGAATCTGTCTCTAATAAAAATACAAAATAGGACTAAGGATGTGCTCAGTGGTTGAGGGACCCAATCCCCAATCCCCCCAGCCCCCCAAAAAAGACACTTCTAAAAGCGTAGACCACCCAGCAAGTTTATAGTAAAATCAAGAACACAATAAGTTTTAAAGTTGCGGGGGGAAAACAACATTAAAAATGGAGCAGCATTTCATATAAGGGGGAATGGTTTTAATTTATAGGTGAAAATAAAAGATTCTGGTTTTTAAAAATAAATTTTAAAAGTGTAGGAAATTGTGCAGAATAAGTTGATTTGGGCATTACTTTAAGCAGTTGCTTTTTGCATGGGGTTAAATGATTCAATAACTGTATTTTTCAGAGCTTGTCAAGACTAGTTGAGATTCTGCACCAAGAAGCTATCCTCTTAGCCAAGAGGGACAAGCAGTCTGCTTGACCCCCATCACCCTTCCCACCCAGACTCTGGGAGTTGGTGACATCTAATTCCAATAGCAGGTTTCATATTCTTTGCCACAGCATGAGAATCCAGGTGGGGATTTTGTTCCCTTGGCCTGCTTGTTTGTCTGAAGTCAATTCACTTGCCTCAGCCTGTTCTTACCTCCCGGTTATTGATTTTGGCTGACATTTAGTTCAACGTGTTATCAATTCTCTTAATCATCTCAAAGGAGAGAAGGGAGCAAAGATGCCCTAACCATTACCCATCACATCAGCCCAAGGCAGCTTCAGGTCATCTGTTCCCCAGACAGCCACTCAAATCGAAATAAGTGTTTTCCTTACCACTACTTCAGTCACAGCAATGGCAATGAAAAAAGTTAGCTCATGCATCCAAAACGATAGCAGATACTTGGTTCTTTAGTCGAGAAATTTTTCTCCACCTCAATTGCAAGCAGGTATCATGCCCCTCCCCTAGTCCCATGGAATCAATGATTAATGCTCAATGGATATGATTTTGAAAAGGTTAAATACTGTTCATAAGACCTGTAAGTGAAACCATGCAAACCAAATGAAAAAAATTAAAGACAGAGGAAAGCAATGTTTTCAGTTTGGCCTTATAAATGCTAATCAGTTCGGTTAAGGAATCATAGACAGAGCAAACTGCTTTGAAAAGACCCAAAGCCCAGGTGAAATAAAAATCAGTGGGTTGGTGCCAGCCACTAAGATTGCCTAAGGATAGATTAAGGAGTTGGTTGATTTATAAATATTGTGCAGCTCTTTTAGGGAAGAAATGCTAGTTTCTACAGTTCTAAATTAAAATAATTAAGCAACCAATATTTCATACAGAATTAGTTTTCATTAATTCTGTGGGGAAAGTTCACTGATAATTTGAAATTTTAATTGCCTTCTTAAGATGTGCACATTGTATTCAGAATAATGTCCTTCAGATACTGCCTTTTTTGAACCAATTTCTAGTTTCAACCATGACTTTCTCCTGAATTTCAAATGAGTATTGCTAAGTATCTAATGAAACATCCTTCAGGTATGAGCCTGCTCCTCCTTCATTAATTTCTTGTCTCTCTTAAAGGCAAAGCCATGTATCTTGTGAGATCTTTGAAGGTGAGGTCTTGTTTAATGCAGATTTTGTATCCCCAGAATTGTCCCCAAGGTAGAAAGGACTTACCCTCTGCTCTCATAACTCCTTTGATCCTAATTATTTTTCCACATGTGTATTATCATCACTAACTAAGCTAAAGGCTGTTCGTGGAAGGATTTGGGTCCCACATAGCTTTCTTCTTCCAGGACGTGGCATAGGCAGGTACTGAATATGTTTGCTGAATGAAAGGAGGAAAGAAGACCACGGAAATGCCAACCAAATCAAGTAAACACTGCCATTTTTTTTTCGTGTCAAGGAAAGGAAAAGAAAAACTGCACAAAAAGAATGATTTGATGAGTAAAAATATATACAATCAGTTACAAATGCCCCAGGAATGGATACTGCTCCCTGTAGATTGAGACCTCTGAAACTGGGAGCTCCCAAATACATTTTTCTTCCTCTGAAGTTGTTCTGATCAGATCCTTTCATTACAGTGGTGATAAAACTTCTAAAGCACACTTAAAATGAACTGAGAGCATAAGATTTTGTACTAAATTTCTAGGTGTTCCTATTCTTTCTGAATCTACTTCCTAAGCCCACTAAAGGTCTAAGTATTGTAAATTAAGAATTTCAAAGGCTGGGTGCAGTGGCTCTGGAGGTAGAGGCAGGTGGATTGAGAGTTCAAAGCCAGCCTCAGCAATTCAGTGAGGCACTAAGCAACTCAGTGAAACCTGTCTCTATTAAAATACAAAATAGGGCTGGGGATGTGGCTCAGTGATCGAGTGTCCCTGAGTTCAATCCCTGGTACCAAAAAAAAAAAAAAAATTAAGGAAAAAATCTAAACTAAGGTACAAAGTACCTGTCATTTTTGTGTTACCTTCTTGTACTTTCTGTCACCCAGCAGCCACACCCCAAGCTCACTCTACACAGCAGCAATATTCAGTACACTCTCCCAAGTATACCACACTCTTCTGGATTCCATCTATCTTCTTGGAGCTGATTTTCTCATTTGACAACTCCAAACCTATTTGGTGAGTCTTAATCAAAATCAAGCTCACATTTCACATCTTTTAGGAAGCCCTCTCCAGCAGACCCTAATGAAAGTCACCCCTTCTTTCCTTGGGTTATTTCTGGATCTTTTGCATATCTGTGGGGTTGCTTTTTATAATATTACAATTATCTTTACTCACATCTCTCTGCTAAACTCCAGTAATATTGCCAATAATAATAGCTAGTATTCATTGAAAGCCTACAGATGCATGAAACACTGTTCCAATCATTTATGTATAATTTTAATCTCACAAATGTTCTTCAGGTTAGATTTTATTATCTTTATTTTATAGATGAAGAAATCAAGGTATAAGAGATTAAATTTTCATTCCCTTGAGTTAAGTACTTTAACAGAAAACACGTGTTAAAATGAATTGAATTGAATTGAAATGCACTATTAGAAAATATCAGACAATTGATGAAGCAATGCTTGTGATAGCTATTATTTCTGAGCATCACTACTCTTACTGAGCACTTGGAGTTTTCTGCTGCATTATCACTAGTCACCACACTTCGACTGGGCAGGTGTTGCTTTCCATGATTAACAATAGAGGAAACAGAAAGTTTTTTGTGTAAAGTGAACACAGGAGAGGGGAGCCTTGGGAAGACTTCTTAGAGGGGCTGGTCTTTGGGAGAAAATGATGAAAGAGTTTCAGCAGGTTTGTAGTTTGAAGAAAAGATACAAAGTGATAGAGTTATGTTATCTAGGGAAGGCTATTTGGCCTCTCAGAAAGATTCACTGCAATGAGTAGGATCTCAATATAACCACAGAGTCTCACCCTAAACTTTGTAGATTTACAAATTTGAATGTAAGTGCTTCTGGGGTTCATCAGTTTCAGAAAGACTGATTCAATTTGAATAAATTCATAAGAAACTAATATATTATAACCTGAGTGATACTTTATTGATTCATAATCCATTCACTGGTAAATACATTCACTCCTTATTATCAAATCTGTATGAAAAGTTACATCATAATTAAAAGATTTCTAGGAGCACACAAAATCAAAGCTGTGGGTGAAAAACTTATCCTACAAATATTGAGTACTTCTATATGTACGCCACTCACTGTTATAGGCACTGAAGAATACAACCGAGGAAAAAAAAAGACAAAGATCTTACTGTCATAGATATTAAATAATAACATTGCATTTTCTTCCATCATGATTATAGAAAAAAAACCTAATTATTATGCTAATACTGAGTGCAGGACTGTCTTTTCAGTAGTACAATGGACTCTCAGCTACTTTGCTCCTTAACTTTTCCTTCTTTATCAATGCTCTTATAATTTTAAAATCTGCTTTATATTTAATATTTTTGTTTTTATGTGCATTTTAAGAATTTGATTTGTTACATATCTCTCTGTGTGTGCTTTTTACTTTTATATTAAAATAATTAAAAATTGCAAAAATAGTCTGAAGAGCTTTCAATTCTCAACCTTTTGAGAAAGTTGTTGAAAGGAATCTCAGTAATTTTAAATTCTTTAAGTGAATATGTTTCACACAGAGTAAAGTTTTCTGCACAACTACAGCAACATTATTGAAGACAGAAGATTAACAATTATGCATTACTTCTACCTAAATTATAGGTATCCTTCAAGCTTTTGGCAATTGTCCCAATAATGTACCTTACAAAATAATCTACTCCAAGATCACATATTAAGATCAGTTTTCATGTCTCTGCTGTCTCCTTTAATCAGAAACAATTGTTGTTTTTTTTTTTTTTTGTTTTTGTTTTCAGGACCTTGACAATTTTGTCAAGCAGTTTATAAAATGTCCCTAAATTCAGTTTATTTAAAGTTTCTTTATGATTACTTTCAAAGTTGTGCTTCTTACAGGGCTGCAGTATCCCAGTAACAGTTTTGTGTTCTCATTTCACCCAATTAGATGGTACATGCTTTCAATTTGTCCCATTAATGTGTTGTTAACCTTCTTCAGTTCCTTTAACTGATGTGTAAAGTGATAAAAATTGCACATATTAATGGAGTGCCCTGTGGTGTTTCAATGTATGTGCACATTGTATAATGTTAAAATCAGGTTAAACAAATCTCCTCAAACATGTATCATTTCTTCAGAGTAAAAACATTCAACTCCATTCTTCTAGCTTTAGGAGACCTATAGTACAAATTGCTCTCTAGTCACTCTGTTGTACAATAGCACACCAGAGTCTTGCTTCTGATTTGTCACTTAGTAACCTTTGACAACCTTTCTCTATCTCTCTCCCTCAACCTCTGATAGCCCCCATTCCACTCTCAGTTTCTATGAGATCAACTTTTTTAGATTCCACATGTAAATAAGATCACACAGTATCATCTTTTGTGTCTGATCTATTTTACTTAACATAATGATCTCCAGTTCTACCTATATTGTAGCAAATGACAGGATTTCATTCTTTTTATGGCTATATAGTATTTCATCAGTTATATGTAGCACATTGTCTCTATTTATTCTGTGGCTGTACAGTATTCCTTTGGGTATATGGACCATTTTCTCTATCCATTTATCATGAACACTGTTGTGAACAGTGCCATAATAAACATGGAAGTAAGATAACTCTCCAAAGTGACTTCCCATTTTCTTTGGATATTGTAATCAGTAGTGGAACTGCTGGATCATATGGTAGTTGTGTTCTTAATATTTTGACTAAATTGCATATTTTTCCCTGATTACTAAACAAATTTACATTCTCACCAACAGTGTGTAAGAGTTCTCTTTTCTCTGCATCCTTGTCAGAACTTAATGATCTTTAGCCCTTTTGACAACAAAAATTCTTAGTGGAATAAGGTGATATCTCATTATGGTTTTCATTTGCAGTACCCTCATGGTTAGTGACATCAAGCATTTTTTTTTTCATATACCTGTTAGCCATTTGTATTTCTACTTTGGATAAATGTCTGTGTAAGTCTACTATCTGTTTTTAATTGGACCATTTATTATTTTGCTTTTGAGTTTTTAAGTTCCTTACATTTTCTGGGTATTAACCCTTTTGTCAGGTATATTAGATTAGGTTAAAATCTTAACCTGATAACATTCTGTCCCTTTAAGATTTTGCATATCTTCTTTGCCTATTGAAATTTATTTAGATACTAATTTAGCACTTCATTTCTGATCCAGAGCATCATCTAAAGAGACTAACTTGAATAGAAGCATGCTTTGTACATGTTTACTTTTTGGCCAATGGATCACCATGTCTGTAGTTTAGAATGAGCTTAGGGTCCAATAAAGAGAATCTTGAGGACCAGTATTAGGCGTATAAACTTTATTCTGTATTTAGTGAGAAGATTGAAGACTTTAGAACAAGAGTTATATAATTTGGTTTGTATTTTTAGAAGGTATAAATTTCAGAACAAAACCTCAGGTACCTAAGAAATAAACTACCTTTTCCTAAATCTGATCATAATTTCTATTTTGCACCTTAAGTCCTCTAATTTATACATTGTCCTGTATGTTTTTGTTTGTTTGTTTGTTTTGTTTTACCAAACACATAAATGCAGGAATTTGAGTTTTTCTGATTTATTTTTTTTCCTAATATCACTTCTAAATAATTACTTCCTGGATAGGATGATAAGAACACTTCTTCAGATATATTTGAAAACATAGAAGAATAGAAGAGACATGTGCCCCATTCCTGAAGAGAGCCAAGAAAAACACCAGACCCTGGGGGTTCTTCCATCCATAGTGTATAGATGTTACACCCTAGAAATGTCTGGGCAGCCTACATTGCAGCTGGGCAGAGGACTTAAGCTAATCTCACAGAGTTCTTAGTTGCCAGATCAAGGAGCAGAGGAACTAGTTTTGAGATGGTTAATATTCTTAGGCAGCCTCAATGAGTTTCCCTCAGCAGCAGGATATTTTCCATGTGCCTAAGAAAACATAAATAGCTAAAGAGGAGTTGGATTTACAATGTCCATAGAGTCCAGTGTGAGGTAGAGCAACCAGCTACTCACACTAGATTATTTATGTTCCTGGAATTTGGATGGAGAATTGACACTTATATTAGACATTGTGTTTTAGAAAATTACAGAAGCATACACATTATCTACATCTCACTATATAGCTTGATATTCTTACCTGCTTCAGAGGTTAGCATCCAATAAATTATGTCAGTGCCATCAGAAAAAGGAGTCTAATTAGTAGAAAGTTACTGTATGTCACCAAGTAGATGAGAACAAATACTAGGTTCAATTTCATTGGTTAAAAAGCAGTTTGAGGCTTATAGAACTGTAGTTGCCTGATAAATGTAGAATTTGGGAAAACAAAACCTATGAAAAAACAACAAATATAGTTGACTAATTAATGTAAGGGCTCACTGATTACCCAGATATCCAACATATGAGCATCCAAGCCATGATTGCAATGCAGAACCAAAAGTTGCTTTAAAAGAGAATTATTCTCTGATAGACCTTTATAAAACAAGTCTGCATTAAGCAGCCCCACCCAATTCAGTAGTTTTTTATTCTATTAATCTAGTCAATTTCTCTCATTGATTATAGCCTATATTCAGTAGCCAAGTTAAAATCAAATTTTAATGGAAATCAACTAAAAACTGAAATTTCAAATTTTGTAAGACTTATTTCATGAAATTTCTGTAAGTAGTATTATTTTACTACTCATATCATACTAAGTTATTGACAGTGTCACTTCATCCTATCTTATTATTTTTTTGTTGTTGTTGTTTTTGGAAAAAATAAGCATTTGGTTCAGTCTGCAGGTATTCTAAGAATGGATGCAAGGACAAATTGTAAAACAAAATTTATAAAAACAAAATAAATATAACATAACTTAATTTTTTTACTTTAAAGTTATATCCCAATTCAATTTTTTGTTGTTGTTGTTGTTGTTGTTGTTGTTATTGTTGTATAATATTTACCAAGATAACCTAATGTGTTTTAAAGGGATTCACTCTCACTTTCAGCAACTTTCCCCAATAATGTAATGAATATAGGCTAAACTAAATAATACACATACACAAAAAAATAAGGATAGTTCCTCTATAGCCATTCTGCCTAAAGGATGAATATGCCTCTAAAAAGAGTGAATGAAAATGAAACTATATCATACTGATGGAAGAATTTTGAAAAACAGATGCCAAATTATTAGAAACCCTCATAGAATTTTGTCACTGACTATTTTGAAATCCATAGCATACATCTAGCAAGCATACAGGTTTTCATGGTGTGTGTGTTCTGCTCAATGCAGCTTCATACTAGATTTTATTTGTCTGTTCTCTATGTATTTCTCTTACTTACTTTACATTTATTTTGCATCAGTGCACTGTACCTTTACAAATGTGGAATGAATTAACCATAATAATATAGAAAAAAAAGTATAGTTGTATTTATTGAAGATATCAGTTTTGACCTTAAAGATTATTAAGAACTTTTGAGATAAAACTAAAGAAAAACACTATTCCATGATAGTTAGTTTCCAATTTAAGTGTTTAGAAAGATTCAAGTCTTACAAACTCAGCGGCTTACAAACATTTTTCTGGCAATGGTGGTCTGGTAGATGACAGTTTGTAGCTTGACCTTGAATTAGATTCTTCGTGCACTGCCTCCACTGGGTCTTAACGTGGCCAGCTAAGTACAGAAAAACTTAGAATTGAGTAGAAGGCTCTCTAGTGCACTCTTGGAACTTAATAATTCTACCAGGAAGTCAGCTCAAGAAGATCATTCAGGGCTTTAGGAAGCCCTATTAGTTCTGAGCACCATTAATGAAGGGAAGTTGACCCCAAGGAGAAACTTTGGATGGATTTTCTTTACTCCTGCTCTCAAGAGACCCCAGAATGCTGAAATGTCATGAAAATTTTACTGGTATTTTAGACTGAATTGCTTTGAGACACTCAGAAGTAATTTTCCAAATTATTATAATAAGGCCAGGTACAAGAATTTTTTTTCCCTTGAACAATTTTAGTTCAAGTATATGTTGAAAATAAAGTGTTTCTTTAAAACCTCCTAGATCTACATCTTTGAATGATGTGGATTCTCAACAGCACACTTTTAGCATATATTGGAAGTGTTCTTTTTCCTTATGCCACGCGACTAGTATTTCATCACTTTAAAAAGTCCTCTGGGCCACTGCCCTTTCTCCAGCACTCAGTCTCTAATTTCTCAGCCTTTCGGACTGAATTTTTACTGTATGGACTTGTCTCTATTGTTTCTCACACTAGCACTATGTATCCTTTTATTCAGTTATTTTGTTAAACTTCTACATAGCCAAGCCATTAAGGGAAGATACAATGATTCGGAAGCATGATCTCCACCCAGAAAAAGAAAGCATGAGGTTTAGTGGTGTTAAAAACATGAACACATTCTCTGTAATTTAAAGCAAAGTGTGTTCTCTGTCATCGAATGGCATAGGTAAAGCTGTATGATATTAGAGAAAGGCACAATATGACTTCCAATTGGGAAGGAATCATGTTAAGGCATTGGAGCAAAAACTTGAAAAAATAGGAAGAGACAGGGGATTCAGGCATGGAATGAGAGCAAGGTTGCTGGCAGTTCAATTTTACTTGAAGGCAAAGAAAGTCAAAGTGGAAAGCTCATGTAAGGTAGTATGTTAGAAGGCAATCAAAAACCTTTTTGATCAGTGCCTCCAATTGAAATATAATGCAAGTGTGTTAGTCAGCTTTTCATCCCTGTGATGAAAATTTTCTGACAAGATCAACTTAGAGGAAGAAAAGTTTATTTTGGCTTGAGGTTTCAGGGGATTCAATCCATGGTTCATCAACTCCATTGCTCTGGTACTGAGACAGACAGAACATCATGGCGGAAGGGCATGGCAGAGGAAAGCTGCTCAGCTCACAGCAGCTGGGAAGCACAGACAGACAGACAGGCACATGGAGGAAGGGGACCAAACAAAACAGATATATTTCACACACACCCCCACACACACACACACCAGCTACTTTATCCAGCTTTTTCACCTTTCTATAGTTTTCACCACCCTCTCACTAATCCATTCAAATGTTAATCCATTGAATGGATTAAGCCACTGATAAGGTCAGAGGCCTCATGATTCAATCTGTTCATCTCTGAACATTGCTGCATTGCTTAACGCATAGCTTCTCAGGACATTCTAGAATCAGACCATAGCAGCAAGTCACACATATGATTTGTCATCTTCTAGGAGCCATATTAAAAAGTGAAAAGAAAAAATAAATTTAGTTCTAATGATATATTTTATTTAACTTGATATATTAATATTAAAACATGTAGTCAATACTCAATAGGAAATTTATAAAGGAGCTATTTATACCTTTACTTATACATTTACTTTTTATTCATGACAAATATCCTTCATATTTACTTTCCATTATAATACCCTCAGTTTTAAAAAATGATATGGCATTCTTCTATTCACACATATTGGACTCATAACTCATTTTCATTTAAATAGACTTTTTTTAAAACCTATAAAACCACTATATATGTATCATACAGATATCTAACATTAAATTATAGAGTTGGAAACATTTATAATTCTATCACCTAGTGGTTAAATTTCCTTTGAGGTTTTTGAAAAATTTTTATATGGTTTCACTCATATCATTTTTTAAAATTTTGTTTTCTTGCTTCATTTTATACATGTATATTATCAAATAAACTATGGTTTTTAACTGTTTTCATTATTTTTAATAAAATATATTTCCTTAAATTCTGATTTTAAAACATTCAATAATAGCTTGATCGCATGCTTATTGAATAGGTTTATCAATTCCTAATTATTGAGGGTTTATGTCCTTCCCATTATAATAAATAATACCAAGGTAACCATCTTTGTGTATAAATCTTTGTTTTCCTCTCAAAATTATCTCTGGAGTTTTATTTCCAAAAGCAGAATTATCTAGTCAAATATGTAAGCAATGTCAAGCCTCCTTTGGAATCCATCCTTGACTGTTTTTTTTTTTTTTTTTTTTTCTCTCACCTCTTAAGATGGTCTAATAGCTAGTCTTGAAAATTCCATTTCTTCCTGGGTCTCAAATCAGGCCCATCTCTTTTCTTCCCATGACATTATTCTAGTCAAGACCTGAATTAAATATGCAGCATAATTTCTGCAGTAGTCTCATCTCGAATCTTCCTAATTCTCCCCTTTTCACTCACATCAGTCTTATACCTATGCTACCATCAGATGAACCTTTCTTAAGTGTGTCTGTAACACTACTTCTTTGCTCAGCAACCTTCTTAATAGCTCAGCACTGACTACTCAACTAAATACAAACACCTCTTTCTGACAATCAAAGACTAAATGGCTCCTGATAGATTTCCCAGTAGTTCTTATAGATCACCTGCATTCCTTTATAAGGAACATGATCTGTTACATTTTACTTCTATAAAGGTTTATAAAGAATAAGAGATTTCTTCCTATTTACTTGCCGTCTGTTAACTTAGCACTCTATAGTTCCATGAATAGAATACTGTGTCTGTTGTAAGAGATTGAAATAAGAGAAAAAGAAAAGTTTAGAACTTTCTTCAAAAATAGGAACTAGAATATTAGCACTTTTGAGCCAGCTCTTTAAGCTCTATTTCACATAGTTTGACATGAAAGGGGGCCAGATAATACTTGTTTTCAAATTGCAATGTGTTATAGGAGAGGAATTCTAAGCTTAGGGAATCTGAATCTTTAATGAACAGAATAATTCCTGTTCTTTGCTCCAGAAGAGAGTTATGACCTCTGTCTTGGAAATATGCACCAGAAAGTATGACAATCTGTGACTTGCTCTGAAGACATGCAAAAATATGACATACTCATGGAAAACATCTTCCTCTTACTTCTGCCTAGAATGTCATTTACGTAAGCTTTGATATGTCAATAACTATCTATCCATCCATGAAGGTTATTTAAAACTATTTGACCAGAAACTGTCTTCATGTAGCCGGAAATATATGATCCCTTCTTTAAATGTCCCTAGTACTATCTTTGTACTTCATCTATTTTACTTATTTCATTTTTCACTATGGTCATTTAGTCAGCTAGATATTTTAGAGTCAACTAGATAGGTAATTGTTTTGGAGGATGATCTCACTGACCACTGTTTCCAGTAATTCCTGGAAAGGATACTCAGTGAAACACTCCCTTAGGATCAGTAGTTTCAACAAGAGAGATTTTTAACAGATGTTCATCATGGAAAGTGGCTCACCAGATTTCCCAACCTCAATTGTTTTGACTTGAAACTTTGAAAGAAATTATTTCACACCACAGACTGAAAATGATACATATGTGCAGATGCTCACATGGGACAGGAGTGGAGTTTAATGAGGAAACGACACAAAAAAATTGTGAGTGACTAAAAACCAAGAGTAAGCATAAATGATGACATAGAGAAAAGAAAAGTGCAGTATGAAAAAACCTGGTAGTAATGGAAAGATACGCACAGAGTTGCATAGAGTCAGAAATCTAAGGATGACTAAGCTAAAATTCTGCTAAAGAATCTTGAATGGTTCAGAACCACTGACTTTGGTTGTCATTTCAGTGATGCTTTTGATTCTTCACCACTTAGTTCTGCTTTTCCTTCTTTTTTTTTTTTTTTAAGAGAGAGTGAGAGAGAGTGAGAGAGACTGCTTTTCCTTCTTGACCTAAGACTCTTCCCTTGCCTGAGAATTAACAAACATTTAACAACTGACTTTGCAAAAGAAAGGGGCTCTAACTCATAGCATTTATCAATCCCCATGGTGTAAATATTTCTACCATGGCTGATTTCAAGCTACCAACTTAATGTTACAGTACAATGCAAAATTGGAAAGATGTGTGAAACTGACTTTTGTAAGGCTGCACAAATTTCCTCCAGCATACTTTAGATGAAATGTTAAACTTCAGCATATAGATCTTGTTTTCTTAAATTCTTTCTTATAAAATTCCAAATACTTTCTGAACTATGCTTTGAAATCTGCTATTACTGTCATATGGATATTAGCATCCTACCCTACCCCACTATTTCAGCCAACTAAACAATTTATAGGACAATTTAACTTCCTTTTGTGCTTTGGAGGATACACATTATTATACATTTTTATATTTTCCTCTAACCATAGCCCCTTCATTTTTTTGCCATATTTTTGGTTAACTTTAAAATTACTTAGTGTGTTTTGAATTGCTGTATTATAAAAGCTGCATGACTTACTTTCAATTTGAAAGCCTTCAAATGAAACAGGAAAAACCTGCAAGTACTTTTAGTGCCTTAAAATTGTCCTATAACCATACACAGTGATTTGAAATTATCATGGTACTTTCCTTTTTGTTATAAGTGCCTCTCTTTATAAGTAGTGAGTACTCTGAACTTACAAAGTAGAAAATAATTTAAAATTATTGGAGTGCTTCAGGTTTTTAGGAGACCTTCATTCTTTCAAATTGTAATTCCAATATGTGAAGTGCTTCAGTAACTTTAAATTGTGAATGCTATAGACTCGAAGATTCTGGTACTGAGTGAACTCCTTACCAAAGTACTTATAAAACATTAAAAATCCTTCAACTAATTCTCAGAGAACATGGTCAGATTATTTATTTCATTTTTCCTGAATCTGCAATTAAGAATGACCATAAATGATATATGTGAAGAATAAAGTAGATCCATAGTTTAATCTTCAATATTAAATCATATCTTTAAATTTTAATTTCTTTAAGATATATACGTTCACATCAGACTTTCTTAAACAGTGCAGACTTAAAAAGATAAAAATGGAAGTATATTTCACAAGTGTAAACAAACTTATTTTCATGGAAGATAATGCCCTAAAAACAGTGCCTTGTACCCCATAGGTAGTGTACATGCATCAAGTGTGCCTTCAATCTTCCTTGATTATAAGGAATTACTATAAAAAACTAATTAACACATTAGTTTTATGCAAGTTGAAATAATTTCACAAAAGCTCTAAAGCTCAAACATAATAACTCTAGAACATGTTATGATATGAAGGCAAATGACAGAGTAAAACTTTTTTAATCTTTATAACTCAAATAACAATTGAGGCTGCTGACCTTTTTTATGTTTGTCTATCTAGCAAAGAAATAGATTCCTCAATCTCATGGTGCAACATTTCCTCATGGCTCTAGCAAATCATGATTAAAATCAGTGCTTCTTTGAAGGTCCATCCATTATAAAGAATTGTGTCCCCATCTGCTGACTTCTAATGCCATTTCCATCATGTGGCACACAGGTGCTGTAGGAATCAGACAGATGGGTGTGACAGTTCACCTTTTCTCACATGACTTGAAAAAAAATGTGAAGTATAGTTTTCCTTCCCTCTAAACTCAAGTTCAAAAATGAACTACCACCATCATGGCTACCACTACTACCTCCAAAACAGAAAGAAAGAAAACAAAACAAGTTTTGAATAATTAAAAGGAAAAAATCAAAAGGACATCATTAATTTCTTTAGGTACCTTAGTTATACATGGAATTTTTATATTTTCTATCACACAAAATTTACCAACCCCAACATGTATAACATGTATAAGCATATATAAGCAGCATTATTTTTATTTTTAAAATTATAAACTGGCTTGACATTATTGTCTTACTAAAGAAATTTGACTTTTTAAAGACATTTTATCTTACAGATTTCTTAAAACGTAGGAAGACAGATATTGATCTATAGACAAGATACAAGATGTTTTCATATAAATCCAGAAGAAAGAGTTCTAATAGGAGGAAAAATAATATAAATAAAAATCTTCTGAAAAAAATATCCTTGTATCCCTAAACTCATAATTTTCATGGGAAATATTTGTTGTAGTAAAGAATAATATGCCCTAAAACCTACCTGCATATTTCTTTAGAATTCGTTTTTAAAATGTCTGATTTTGAAATTTTAAATTATTTAAATGCAAAGGAGGAAAAGGATATTCTTGTATGACAGTGATTTTTAAAAAACTAAATAAGCCTATGAAGCCATCTATGCCTTGAACATGTGGAAGTAAACTTGTCAAAGATGTCCCATCCTTAGTTTTTTTAATGTCTAAATAATACATAAATTCTTTTAGATTTTCTAAACTGGAATTAGCCTTCAAATAACTTCCTTAAAAGAAAATAGTAGAGAAAACCAACGGAAATAAATATACCTCCACTTGTAGGGATATTATGGGGGATAAGTTTAATGAAAATTCAAAAACAATAGTTTTAGTTTATACATAAATGGCATCATCTGACTCTAATATTGATAAAATATAGGTAACCTGGCTGGAAAGGGAATCATATAGCATGGAAACTCTTCCTGCAGATTTATACATGCTTATACACTGATTTCCTGTTTATAAATTCTGACTATACCTCCCCTTAACCAAGGGGCTGGGCTGCTAGGAGAACATATAAACCCCCACATCTTTCGTAAAAGGAAAAGTACTGTGTAACTAAAGCACCAGATTATACCACATCCAAGAACATTTTCTCACAGAACAGAACATGGCATATTGGTACAAGAACTAGCGTTCTTTTTCTTAGAATCAACTACCTTTCATTTTATCTGTCGTTATTCACACTGTATGCCTTCTGAATGGTGAAGTACTTTCTGAACTTTTAAAAAAACCACATTCATTCTTATCACTTCTTTTACAAGGAACATACATTGATTTTATTTCAGAATGCTCTATTTATGTCTCAATTCAAATAATTGAAGGAAATAAAGTATGTGTATGCACCTTGTCTTTCAAAGGCAGGACCTACTTGTCGTTGACTTTTAAGTTGCTAAGAATACAAGATGACTTCTATAGGTTCTGAGAAGCAATTTGCATATTGTGAATTCCCCAAATTTTAAATGACAGCCTTACACAAGAATCTGACATCTAGTGTATTTTGAATTTATATTTCAAATAAAATATCTGTGTGTTAAGTCACTTTTTTAGTTGCAGACACATCAAGTCAGAATAAGGCAAAGGACCAAAATGATCCAATTGAGTAAAAGAAAGGAAATTCTAGATTTTAAAACATGGTGTGTGTGCATATACATGTGTGTTGGTGAGGGGTGGAAGTTAGTGGGTAAAGCCTGGTATTCAGTTAGCCTTGATGAAGATTTCAGCAGACATACGAGTCGAGGAAAGCCCAATCAGAGGAGTAAAAATGGCTGAGTAGTCTCCACTGGGCAATAAAATAGCTCTTCAAATATACCACCAAGTCAAACATCAAAAACAATTGTCAAGTGGCATGCAACCCTTTATTGACCAAACAGAACTTTAAATTTTATCTTTGTCCTTGGCCACAACTAGAAAAATAGGCACTGTACTTTAAGAATAATTGATCCAAACACAATTTATTCATTTTTTTAAATAAAAGTAACACTAGAAGGCAGCATTGACTTGGTTGCCAATCAGAAATTTGTAATCTGTTGTGAAGATACTATATGAGTTTACTTCATGAAAGCTCATCTCCTCCAATCACCCCCAATCCAACTTGTTCCCTGTCAGGCACAGAACAAGAATATAAGTACCACTGCAGCTGCAAATGTCTCTTTTGATCATTATATCCCCAGAACCTACAAAAAAAATGACACATATTAAAACTCAGTCATTAAATATAGGTATAAATATATGAATTTTTAGAACACAATAGGCTAGAAAATCAAAATTATTTTATCAACTTTCAACCAAAATTCTCTTTCCTCAAATCTGTCTTTTAGACCTAATGCCAAAACCAAACTGAATTATAGTCAATAAAAATAGAAAAGCCAGAACCTATGCCTAGCATGAATCTGAATGTGCATGTATCTGAATGTATCTGTGTATGTATGTATGTTTGTGTACACATTTAAAAGAAAAATCAGTCTGTATCAATCACTTGAGCCTTTAATTCCATATTTACTTATAGCAAGGTCTTCTTTTAAAGAAAGTATGTAGCTGAATTAATTCTTTAATATCTGAGTGACATTATGAAACAAAAATAATTAGGATGGTGAGTGTAATATATGAAATGTGATTATTTCCTATTAAATTCCTCATTATTTTCTGAAACCATTAGGAGTGCAAAAACAATACAATATTTATATTAATACTGTGTGTTTTACAAAGCGTATGTGTATATATATAGTGTAGTGAGGTAGTGAGACTGAGAGAATGTAATTAACTTTGCTTTTTGAAAATATTATAAGTAACTAAATAACAATTTTAGAAAGATGTTTAGCTATAATGTTAGATCTGATGTCATAGGACCAAAGACAACAATTTTACTAGATATAAGATTTAAGGTAATAACAACTATTTTTGTTTGAGGTTGTTGATCTACTAAAATTACAATAGAACATCTATATAATGATAGTATCTGTCAGGACAAACAGACAGTATGCCATATTTGATTAGGTCTTTATTGAATGATGTTTTCATCTTTAAAATGAAGTTATGTGACTCATGTAATATTCAAATTCAGGCAGTGATGTACCATTAGTAATGATTCCATGCACTGCTATTCATGTTGTGGCTTAATATCACCTTTGAAGTTGTTACCTATGAGTTTTGTTTCCTGAAGTTTAGCCAACTTAGAAGCAGAATGAAAATTATTTACTTCAGATTCAGCACAAATCAAAGAATGTTTTTAGGTAGATGTTCTACATATAAGGAATTTCAAGTTCCCACCTTTCTATGATGTTTCCCTACCTCCTACCAGAAAAACTGGAAAAGAGATTGGTTGCAAAGAATTGGATTGGAAAGAGATTTAAGGCACCTGTGAGAGGGAAAAGCAGATGGCAGATGGAGATGCCATCCAAACCAGGCATTGTTTGGTCACCAAGTGCTGCTTGCCTAAATAGTCCTGAAGTTAGCCAATGTGGAGGAGGACCTGTAGGCTCTCAAGTCCCATTAATTTGAAGTCATTCAGAAAATAAATTACTCTGTGACTTCTGCAAGTGATGATTAGACTGTCAATAGTCTAAAGATATTTGTTCTTTGCAGAAGTCAAGTTGAAATTAGATGTCTTCTTTAAAAGATACCTTTTCTCAAATTCTATCCTCAATTAGCTCTTATGTGATTAATATTGCCTTGTTGTGTATATGACTATAGAATGGAGTGAGGTATAGATTAAAAAAATAATCATTTTTGGTAAAACTAAAAGGTATTTTTTTGCTTTTACCCTAACTAATACAAAAAAGAATAATGCCATAAAATGCCTTTTTGTTCTGTAAGTTGTTATTTAAGAAATATTTTAAGGTAATTTTCACTAGGTCTCACTCCTAGACTTCCTTATTACTAGGTTTACGTTTCATGACTTTTCACAAAAGACACATTATTTTGTACCACTGCACAAGCAAAGCCATAAAAGGTAAGACCATACAACACACTTTCAAGTCTTTCTCTGTCTTAACAATTTTTTTTAAATTCTTTGAATTATAACTGGCAATTCTGTTTGAAATGTGCATATCTTGAGAAAACATTTGTCTCCATGTATTTTATTGTCTTCCACAATTATTATTTCCACATAATTATTTATGCCTCTGCATATGTAGTAAAATTAAGTTTTACTACCTGTCTGCAATAAGATAAAATAAAAAAATAATATTACAATGTTCTTTGGTATTTTATAGTAAGAGATACATTTTTAAACTTAATTGAAAAGGAAGTATCTCTATGTTCTTTCTCCACTTAGTCACTCTGTGAAATGGTATCCATTGCATTTCTTCTGGAACACTTTGTGTATTTTCAAAATACTTCTAAATGAAAGCAAAACTACAATTGCACAATTCAGAGGTAGAACATGAACATCAGAAATTGTATTAAAAACATCTCTTACATGGTGGAATCAGAATAGGAACCTCACTATTTGTTCTGGTGCTTCTGAGTCAGTTGCTTTGGGAACTATTCACCCAATATTGCCAGTTCAACTCTATTTTGATGTTCACATTTATACCAGCACTTTCCATGCTGAGAATTCTTATTACTTATTTGTCCCCAGTGGTGCTACTTCATATTGAAGATTTGGGGTTAGCAGTGAAAGGCTTTAGGATTTACTATTGACACTGCACAAGAAGAGGCATAAACATCTTTTGTTATTACTTTGTTAGGAATGCTATGGAATTATTAATGTGACTATAATCAGAGTCTACTCACATTAACATTCACATTCATTTCTGTGGAAAACAATTCTGTCTGGTAAAAATGCCATCTAGTTCAATATGATTCTCCTTAGGGAATCTCTCAGAATTATAAATAGGCACATCTATTATGATTTAGGCCAATATCTTCTAAAATGAGTCAGCAGTTGCCCTTAGATTGCTCATCAATAATATCTTACTTTGTAAGATACATGCAGCATAATGAATTTTATTTACTAATATCATCTCACTTTATTTTAGTACAGAAGAGTCCTTTGTAGCATGAAACAGTAATATTGTCCTGTATTTCAATATTGTTGTTGAGCTTACAAAATGCTTTCATATATATAATCCCATATTATCCTCTCAACAAGTATTACTATCATTGGAAGTGAATAGCAGCCTCCAAATACTGTGTCTTATTTGAGATTACACAGTGAGTAGTGATGAACCTAAAACTGGAGCCCCTGGCTTCTCACTTTTACTTCAATGGTTTTTCCATACAACCTTGTTGCTTATGTTTGAAGTCAGTGTCAACAATTCAAAATGCAAATACTTTGAGCTATTTTAAATACAAAGGGATTTATCTCTGAATGAATGGTTTAAGAAGTTGTAGCTGTGGGCCAGAGTGGCTCAGTAGTAGAATACTTGCCTAGCTCCTAAGAGGCACTAGATTAATTCCATCCCCAACACTGGAGGAAAAAAGTGGTAGCTTTATCTGAAATCCATGAAAATACTGGAAATTTAAAAACCGATATATCTTTTTGGCAAGTACTAGTACAGTCATTACAGTGTTTTTTTAATTAGCATTAATATTGAAAAATAAATTATTTAATTCTAGTGTAGTTAAATAAAATGACTCAAATATGTTACTTTAGTTTGATTCATAATAATAGTAATATTTGTAGCTTGTGGTTATACAGCAAATATGCTTTAACATGTTATCTGAAATAATTATTTTGTGTTTCTCTTAGTTTGTCATAGAATATAGATCTCATGGAGGGCACTTTGGGCATTCCAAAAGAAGAAAAGTGCACTTGAAATGTATTTTTGTTTACTTAACAGATATTTGTTGACAGCCTACTGTGTGTGTGGGAAATATAGTTATGTTCCCAGACTGAACAAAGAAATTTAGATTAAGTGGAAAGAGATGGGAAGACAGTTATACAAGTAAAGAAGTCATTACAATACACTGAGTTACAGTTGGATAGTATAAGATTAGAAGGTTGGAAAGAAGGATCCATGCCCTTCTGGGACAACTATCAGCTGAATGTTTCTCAAAATCCAGAGTCAAGAATTAAAAACTAGGGGCTGGGGTTATGGCTCACGGGTAGAGTGCTCACCTGGCACGTGCAGGCACTGGGTTCAATCCTAAGCACCACATAAAAATAAAAAAAAAATAAAGATATTGTGTCCAATTACAACTAAAACATTTTTTTTTAAAAAAAGAATTAAAACTATTTTGAAGAAAGCAAGGGAAGTACAATATGGAAGTGTGATCCTGGTGATGTAATAATAGTTAACCTTAACCCTTACCCCTGTGAATTTTAGCCTATGAATTTTTCTTTTATTTGTGGTATAAAATGACTTTGAGTCTTTAAGGGTTTGTTTTTCTTATTTCAAAATAGGAAGAGCTGGGTTATCAATTTCTTTGTGCACACTTATAAAATCTTGTTTATATCTTAAGCATTATAAAACTTTTATTCATTAAATAGACATTTGGAGGGTCATTATATCGTGCATTAAAATAAGTGGAAGAGCTGTAACAATGAACAAAATAAACACATTCCCAAACCACTTAGAGCTTTCATCGACATATATTTATCATAATTTCACTGCTGACTGCAACTTTTTTCTTACGAATTACCTTAGCATGGCGGGGGGTGGTGGATAAAATAGCCTGTTATTTTTCTGAAACTTAACACATGTACAAGGCACATGATGTTGATGGAAATTCGTTTTCTTACTTTTCAATATCACAAGTCCCAAACCATTGAAGTAATTTCCCTTAAACTCTATTTCTTTTTGCTTCTAAGTCTGGACTTGCACTCTGAGATTTTCATGTGGAGGATTCTTTGCCAGGTTTTCGTTAGACTGACTGCTCTGATCTTCCACATCTGCTCCAGCCTATTCCATTCCACAGTCAATTTCGCCCTCCAGATCTTGTCTTCCTCTGCCTCAGCATCCCATCTCCTACCAGCAGCCCTTCCTTGAAGACAATAGGCAGGTGCGATAAGAGAAAATGTGAAGGCTAGAATGTAGGTACTTTCCAGCAAGGAAAAATAACCATAAAATGTGTAGCACAAATTAAGAGAACATTATTTCAGGAGTTGGGCCATGAGGATCCCTGCATAGTAGGAAAATGAAAATGAAGTCAAGATAAAGAGGTGAAGCTCTAATTTATTCTGCTCTTTGACACAGGTGTTCATTTCCCTTTCCCACCTACCATATTATCCCTCATTTGCCATTCTATTCACATATTCATTTTTTTAAGAGAGAGTGATAGAGGGAGAGAGAGAGAGAGAGAGAGAGAGAGAGAGAGAGAGAGAGAATTTTTTTTTTAATATTTATTTTTTAGTTATTGGCGGACACAACATCGTTGTTTGTATGTGGTGCTGAGGATCAAACCTGGGCCGCACGCATGCCAGACGAGCGCACTACCGCTTGAGCCACATCCCCAGCCCCACATATTCATTTTCATTAAGTTTCCTTCTCCCTGTCTTTCTTACCCTTCTCACCTCTTTTTATAAATCTTGAAACTAATAATGTTCAGCTCAACATTTTTCTCTTATTTATCCATTAGCCTCTGGGATTGCCATAAAATTCTTAAAAAAATGAATTTATTTAAAAATTTTAAGGGACAGATGGTGATGGAAATGCAAAGGACTCTTACCCCTAATCAAAGACCATATGATATAGCATCAAAATAGACCTAAATCAAGAATGTTTTAGGGCTGTGCTTAACTGTGCCTCCTATGGTAGGTAGAACAGTGTTACACTCCCCACAGAGGACTCACATATTTTGGGTAACAGTGATGCTTGCCAGTTACACCAATGTTGAAGACACCTTTATTGTTGGAGCTGAATTCTTTGACTATGGGCTTCCCAGATTTTCCAGAAGATCAGAGAAATTTCTTAATGCCTCTTTTGGTTCTTCCTGATAAGGGCATAGTTTGACAGCTTAAGGCAAAGAAATGAATTAGTTGTGAGTTCTAGTTTGTTACTATAAAGATTTTTATTGTTTGAGAATGAGACTGGAAGAGAGTTGCATTGATTTCTAAACCAGGTTTCACCATTTATGTCAAAAAAGTGATGGTAATCAGATCATTTAACTCTGACAAAACCTCTTAGTCCTACTTATGTAATTTTAGTGAAAAAAAATAAGAAACATTATTGTTATTAGAGTCTATAGAGTTTAATGTTTAAGAGTGGGACTTCTGGTGCTACACTGTCTGGGGTTGAGACTAACTATACGCTTATGATATTCAGCACTTGGTATCTCTCACCTCAGTACAACAAACTACAATAATAGAAGATGATGAAGTTTTTTGTTTGTTTGTTTGTTTTTTGTTTTTGGGGTTTTTGTTTTGTTTTGTTTTGTTTTAAGAGAGAGAGAGAGAATTTTTCAATATTTTTTTTTCAATTTTCGGTGGGCACAACATCTTTATTTTATGTGGTGTTGAGGATCGAACCCAGCGCCCTGTGCATGCCAGGCAGGTTACTGCTTGAGCCACATCCCCAGCCCAAGATGATGAAGTTTTAATGTGTTACTATATATATGGTGCTGAGAACACTGACCAGCACAGAACACATACTCAAGTAAATGTTAGCTGCTAATATTTTTTTATTCATTTTATGGACAAATGACTAGAGATGGGTGCATCAGCAGATAGACCTACTGCTCTTGAGCAGTAGTGGAAGATGGAGAAAAACTTTCCAAATGTGCTAAGGATTAAGAGTCAAACCTTCTCACTTTTCATAGGACCTTTGTTGGAAGCATTGGACTTGAATCATTCAATATTCCAAGTTTTATTAATAGAAATATTTCTGAGCTGCACAAGTTGCAGATCCAAAATCTGCAACTCTATTACTGTCCAAAAATCTAACGCTGACAGATGCTCCACAGAGTATGAAGCAATTGGAAACCCTGGTTTCACCCTTATTCTCTCACTCTTTACACACCTTTTCTCGGCTCCTCCTTAGGAGATTCGTTTTTTGGTTTTTTGGTTTTTTCTCATTATTATTATTATTGGTTTTACATTTGGATAAATCAATACACAGATATTTTATATATACAGCACCAAAACAAACAGAACCCTAACAGTACCCATAGCCCACCCCCCACCACCTCCTTTCCGGCCTACACCACCTTTCTAAACAATTTAAATTAACTCCTATTCTCTTTATTCCTCATAAAACATAACTATGTCATAGCAAGGCCTTATTTATCTTTTGAAGTTTGGGTTTAGGAGACAATTATTGATTTCAAAGAAAATATGAGTATTCTGATAACATTCATTTGAACATTGCCTAGAGAATCTCAAATTACTTCTGAATAGAAGTTTCCATTCATCTTGTGATATTCATCTTATGATATAATGCACAGGTGCATACAATCATAAACTTTTACATAAAATTTTTCTCCCTTCCCAATTTCATGTGAATTAGAGTTCTAATGAGTGTTCCAGGTAATAATAAATCCATCATGTTGATCTTCATAACATGCCAAAACTGGTCAGACTTAGTTATTAGTTGGCTTGGGCTGCCCTCACCAAGTACCAGAGCTCAAATAACAAAATTTATTTTCTCATACTTCTGAAGGCTTGAAGTCCAAGATCAAGGTGTTGGCAGCTTTGGCTTTTCCGGAGTCCTCTTTCCTTTGTTTGCAGATGATTGCCTTCTCACTGTGTCCTCCTGTGGCCTTTTCTATGCATCCCAATGAGTCTATTCTTATTTTTTTAAGGAGACCAGTCCATATTGGATTAGGGCCCCAAACTAAGGGCCTCATCTTAACTGAATTACCTCCTTAATATCTTTATCTCTGAATATGGTTACATTCTGAGTTTCTGAACATTGTGACTTCGATGTATGAAATTTAGGGGAACATGATTCAGTCTATAACACATAAATAAAGACAAGAACAAATAGGTCTCTGCTGATAATTTGTTCTATGTAAAAAGATAAGTCTGAAACCAAAGTTTTAAGATGAAACTGAATTCCTTGCTTCTGCTGGCAAGTTGGGTCTGCACATGCTGCAGGCCTCTGTAGCAGAGAAGCATTGCAGCTCTTAATGGCAAGCCATGCCACCAGTGTTACAACAAACCCCAGAAGCTCAGCTTCAATTGCTTCTTTTAGTGTTCTTGTCTCACAAATTCAAAGAATGAAATCCACAGACCAGGATAAGTGAAAGAGTAGGGTTTATTGAAGAGTAAAAGTAGGAACATAACTCTTGCAGTGCTCGAGGGGACTTGATAGCAGCTTTACTCCATTTGAATGTGCTACTCTCTAGCCCTTGGGTCACTGCTTTTAATCCAAACTTGTGCTAATTAGGATTTGGAATTGTACTAATGCTATTGGCTCAAATTTATGCTAATTAGGGCTTGGAACCATACTAAGCTATTGGGTCAATTTTGTATTCCCAGTTTTCATTCAAGTGTGCCTCACTTCCATTTTCTCATGGCAGGTTAGGAAGCTAGAGGGTGAGGTTATTGAGTTATGCATGCTCAGTGGGTATCTGGAACTGCAGAGCTGGCCCACCATGGTTCAGAAATGGTAGGCTCCACCTGGTACTTGGCAGTGCTTGACACCTGTACTGCAGCCCACCTGGGCTGCCACAGCTACTGCAGGGTTCTGGTGCTGCTTATCAGGAGGGACCAAGAGACGGGCATGGTTCAGCAACCTGGGAGCCATGTCAGTTTCTTGGTTTATCACAGAGGATAACTGATTACCTAATGAAAGAAAGTGTGGCAGAGTGGAAGGAGTGTAGGATTTAGGGGCAGATGGATTTGAATGGAATAATTTGGTAGAGGCAAGTTATTTTACCTCTAAGAGCCTAATATTTCAACTGAAATGTAAAGATGTTAGTATCTACTGTTTTGAGTTATAAAAAAACTACACTTAGTACCCTGTCAACTATATCAATATGTGGGTGTTGAAGAGCTAGTATTATTATATTGTTAATATTATATACACTTGGCCTCCCTTTATTTCAAGAGAAAAATACGAAAGTTCTGCTTTTTATCTTTTAGTCTAAATTTAATTTTCACTGGCCAACTTAATATTCTCTATTTTTATAATTAATAGTGTTATTATTCAGCTAGTTTGACATTTTCTCAAAAACAAAAAAGTTTTAATATTTTATTTTTACAAACTTATGCATTTTACTTATGTAGTAAGTGCATATAATGTTACATATACATATAATATTTTGTAATAAGATTTAGATTTTTTTCTAAAACATAAATTTTAAATCATCTTTTATGATAAACATGGAATTACCTCTGTATACAGAAGAGGTCTAAAAGTTTAAAGCAAAGTGCTTTATGATCATTATTTTAAAGGCTATTTTTTACACTGTTTGACTTTTTTTTAGCTACCTACCCACTTACCTTAAATGGAAAATTATAATAAAACAAGAACTTATTCTAGGACTTCAGAATAAAAATCCTATTCAAATGGATATATCCTTGAGCATGCAAATTCATGGAGAAGTTGTAATTATAGTACATCAGAGGTTCAATGTACATTTCCACTGATTTTTCTTTTATGTTTAACATTTTGTTTCCACTAACCTGTTATAAATGAGGAACTCTAGAATCCCTTCTGTCATTTAATCCATGTTCCACAACTGAAGCTAAGAAAAATAAAAGTGAGTCAAATGTAAATTAAATTATCCATATTACAAGTATTATAAAGTAAGGTGTTTTATTGATGTGAGTATAATGTCAACCAAATGTAAGAGGCTAAATAACATAAAGACTATCAGGAAATAAGAAAATCCAAAATAAAAAAAAAAACATTCATAAGGTCTTTAAAAATATTTAATTTCATATGCATGGAAATCTTTTTCCCTTTGTACCCAGTCATCCATTCAATCATCCCTTAATTCAAAACTTACCTCCTCTGAGTCCCTAATACCCTCACTTTTTCTTGATCATTCCTTTGTCTTTCCATATCATTTGGTTCATTTGTATTTTTAAGAATAATTGTGGGCTGGGGATGTGGCTCAAGCAGTAGCGCGCTCGCCTGGCATGCGTGCGGCCCGGGTTCGATCCTCAGCACCACATACCAACAAAGATGTTGTGTCCGCCGAGAACTAAAAAATAAATATTAAAAAAAAAAGAATAATTGTGATTTCAGTAGGATAGAAAGAGTATTTTCTACTTCTTGTGTTTCCAAACTTATTAACAGTGCTAGGTACTATAGATATTTAGTTTGTCAATTCATTACTATCTGATGTAATGGTTATTTGTTTTGTTTTGTTTTTTAATCAGTCTTTCCCACTAGAATATAAGTTCTCTAAGAGAAGGGCTCTGTTAGTCTTATTCATAATTTTATCCCAGAATCTAGAATAATGTTTGGGTATACCCAAGATAAACAGATGCAGTAATGTGGTCATGGAGAGATGAATGAGACTGATGAAGTCCTTGTTCACCTGAGTTTTATATTGTAGTGTAAAAAAAAAAAAAACAACTATGAACTGACCTCTCTCTCTCTCTCTCTCTCTCTCTCTCTCTCTCTCTCTCTCTCTCTCTCTCTCTATACACACACAATCACACACACACATACACACACACAATGTCATCAGGATAAGCTATATCAAGAAAAAACAGAGAGAAAGGATGAGGCTGGGGTGGCATTTTGGATAAGTGGTGAGGAAGATGAGGAAGGTCTCTGGGGAGAAGTGACATTTGAGCAGACATATGAATGAAGAAAGCATCTGAGAACTAGGGAGGTCAAGTCACTATGAAAAAGATAGCAGCAACTTTAATGTGCTAAGGCAGGAATTAATTCAGTATACTTAACAGGAGGAAAGCAAATAAGGGAGCCCAAGGGAAAGCTGTAAGAGACAAGACTGAGTAATTAACAGGAACCAAATCATGTAGAAACTCAAGAGTTATCTGGAAGGAGTGGGATTTTATTTTAAGTGCACTGGGAATCCAGCAAATGAATATGGTGAATATGAGAGAAGTGAATAAAATAGTTGATGATCCCCATATATATGAAGTGATCCAAGGACATTTATTTTGGAGAAATTAGCTGATTTATTGCTATAATATTGTTTTCTTCATCCTAATCACCCCATATATCAAAACATTAAAGAAATCTGACCATTTAATATGAATCAAGCTTAAGGGCAGGGCTCATTGGAGCAAATGATGAGAAATACACACAATAAATGAGCAAGTGACTAAATGCAGGTTTATTTCCTGGTCCTGCCACAGGCAAGGGGACTGGTGGAGGTCAAGCAGAAATGTGCCAAGAGACTATGTGCTTCAGAACAGCTTGGGTGTGGCAGTTAATCTCTCTGGAGTGGATAGACTTACTCTGAAAACTTTATTTCCCTCACTTTTCTTTTTCAATGCTCAGCACATCTCTGCTAACACTTCTTGGGTGCTACATTACTATTCTGGAGAAAAAGCTTTCTTGGTAGACCAACTGCATTCCAAGTATCTTATCAGAGAGGGAGTGTGTCCGAAGGTTACCCACGCAGGCTTTAGAGTCTGACTGCTTTTGAAGGCAGCTGGGTGACCTTGGACAAATTAGATTATCACTACCACAATTTTCACGTTGCCAAAATGAGGATGATAATAATAATCTTCATGATTATTATTGTGAAAGTTAAAAAGATAATTTATGTGGAGCACTTAATAGAGTTCTGGTATGTGAAAATTTTTCGAAAAACATAATTTTTTTCTCTTTATAAATGAGGAAAAGATAGAACTGTCCTGGCAGTGAGTCCTACCATGATTAGTTCTACAAGTTTCTAAAACCTAAGTTTGGGTTAGTCTCTTCTGAGAGAGGCAAGGCTCATCTTATTCTTTCATTAGTAGCTCAGTCCAAGGCATTCCTGGAATAGAAGATGGAACATTCTCAGAAACAATAATACATTTCTTGGAGGGAATGTAGAATCAGAAAATCTCTTGGGTTTGAACCCAGGAGATGGATACTTGAGCTGTCACTCAGCTTCCTGCTTCATAGATGATTTTTGGAGGCTATGTGAGCTCCCTGTTCTTTATGGACTTGTCTTCAAGCAGAGAGTAATAATAATATTCCTTTTTCAAGGGTATTAAGTGAATTAAAGATGATGTTTTATATAAATATCTTTTGCAGCCTGTATAGCCCAATTGATATTTTGACTATTTGTTATTAATATTTTTGAGTCCTTCAATGTTGACTGAAAAAAAGCTTTTGGGGACAAAAAGGAACATAGTCAGTTCTGGCATTTAAAATGTTACTTTGTTAAGATTGCTAGAACTAGATGTCATTGTTTTCCTACTGTATGTACATTTCTTTTCTTTTTTTTAAGCCATAAATTAATTTTAACTTAAAAAGAGAAAATTCTATTGGATCTGGTATTCTCAAGTATATGCTCCTGGTTTACAATATGAAGTTTAAAGAAACTGAAGGAGAAACCAAAAGATTAGAACAGTGCCTGCATTTCATAAAAAGTGCTATTTTGGTAGTGGTAACTTGAAGAAAATCTCTAGATACCCTATCTTTGACATTAGTTTGGCAAGCATATAGCACAGATGTGGCAGAGAGAACATTAAGGCTAATTTTATAACATCAATCTGTTGTCATCAGTATACAAATGAAATTAAACCCACATTGACAGATGAAATTACTAAAGGATTAGAAAGGAGCAGAGTCTGGAGGACAGAATCCCTACACACATCTGAGACAAAATGGTCGGTGTCATAGTCAAAGCCAGAACAGGCATTCTCCATGTGCAATTTTCTATTTGACTAAAGGTTCTGACCAAAGATACAACACTTCCGTTCAAATTGGGAGTCTGAGCATCTGTAAGAAAGCAATGGCCATTATGACCCTATGGAGCAGCTATGAGGTCCCTGATGGCCTCTGAGAGGCTCCTCCACTACTCTTCTTTCAAGTCTCATGTGGCTTTAACAAATGACACCAGAATTGTCTATAGACTAAAACACACCAGAAGTCTGCAAACAGGTAACATGGAAAACTAGAAGCCAACCCCTAAATACTTAGTGATCAATGATAAGATAACAAGTATTCATCATAATTTGACAGCTTTAGCAATAAAACCACTATTCTTATTCTATTCTCTTTTCCCCTGGCAACCATATCCCACAAATCACCCCTTACTTTCCTTAGCTCTTCAGAAACTTTCATCCAGATTCTTTGTTTCTCAAGAAACAAATAAGAAACCCAAGAACAATGAAATGAAATCATACCATGATGATTTCATTTCCCCCTTATCTTGCAATATTTCCCATTCCTCTTGAACCAGCATTCCACTTCTTGAAGTGCTTGATTAAAAAATCTTCACAGAATTCTTTGCATTTACTGCTTCCTCACTCTGCCTCCCCTGGCTGGATCTGATTTTCTCCTCCAGTTCCTTAAACTTTCTGGTGTCCTGGACCCTGTCTCAGTAGTCTCTTCCTGGACTTCTCTGTGAGATATTTGACTCTCCTGACTACCTAACTCTAACTTTGAATTCTCTTCCCTTTTTCCCCCAGCATTTTAATTTTGTATGTCACCTCATTCTTGTTAGGTTCTCTGACCCGTCTATCCTTTTCATTTTCTCTGCCTCCTCCAACTTTTTTATTTCCTTATTCCTAAAATTTAGGCTAAAGTTCTGGGTTTTGGCTCTGTTTTCTTCTCTACATTTATTCTTTATTGACTTAAAATATCAAAAGTAGATACCTTTAGTGGAGAAGGGGCATGGGGGCAGGAAAGATGGTGGAATGAGATGGACATCATTACCCTAGGTACATGTATGACTGCACATATGGTGTGACGCTACATCATGTACAACCATAGAAATGTAAAGTTGTGCTGCAATTGTGTACAATGAATCAAAATGCATTCTGCTGTCATATATATCTGATTAAAATAAATATATTAATTTTTAAAAAGCAGACACCTTTATTTTTCTTGTATGCCTGTGTTCTTAACTTCATCACTGTCAACATTACCAGTCTTGTCCATTACAGAATTGTAACCATATAGGTATCATTGACATTAGATTTGTTCTCAATGGTGTTGCTCCTTTCATAAGACTCCTACTTTTCCCCTAAATGGACCACTTCAGCTACTTCCAGAATATTCCTCAAATTCTCCAGTTTAACTTATCAATTCATCAAATGCCTGAGTAATTTATGATTGTCCAAATGAGGTATTCAGAAAGGTGGGATTATCATCACTTGTCAAATATTTTATCCAGGAAACCAACTGAGCTCTGCTTTGCAGCTCTTTGTACTTTGAACTTTGTTCAAACCACAGCAGTAGAACACAATTTCTACATGCAACTTGATCTGCCAGCGTGTTTTTCAGTCCTTCATGAATGTTCTGCTGCACTAGAAGTTGAATTTAGGCTATCTTGAAGATATATTGGTCTGTTAATATTTAATCTAGTAAGGCTATGTTTTAGTTACAAATATTGAAATGATGATAGACAAGTTGTCTCATGGAACTGACTTTTCATTTTTCCATTTTGCTTTTCAATACTAAAAATAATTCTGAGATCAAACTAACATCTAACTGAAAGGCAACTTAAGGTATCTATGAAAGATTCTTAAAACCTCCACACTTTTCTGTACACTAAGGTGATCCCGACTATATTTTCTCATTTATCTAGACATGTAATCAATTACATTAGCCCATTTCTCATGAATTCTACAACATTCCAATTTTTACTCCCACTCCATGTATTATATAATGAGATCTATAATGTTATCATATATTATAATATATATGAAAGATGAATGATAGACATAGCGAAGGACTTTTCTTCTACTTGTCTCAAAAATTATTCCACAATTCACACCTGCCATATTAATAGAGCTTTTTATAGGTAGAATTGAACATATTATTCTCTACTCCTAAAATAAATCAGTGAAGTGTCCTAGTTGAGAATGCTAGTAATGTTTAGAACTAATGCTATTTGAAGGTTGAGTGTGTGGTAGCTGAATTTTTATGAACATCACTTCTTACAATTACTGAATTAAGAAAAGTTGGAGATGAGAACAGAGTGCATTTGAGAAATCAGATACTTTATTGGCAGCTACCAGAAATAAGTACCTACTGGCTTTAACTTCACTGGTTGAAAAAGTGATAAATTCCACAGAAGCTTGCAGAGTTGCCAGAAGAAAGTCTCCAGCAGAGCATGCAGGATGTGATCAAATGATTTAACAGAACGTTGGAGTTACATGACCTTCAACAATAATAGCCAAGACATAAATTAGTCTTCCCAGCTGCTCGTGCATAATCATAACAGCAAATATTACGTGAAAATTAACACCATGACAGATAGAATTATGGCAATATAACACAGTGACAACAATCACTAAAGGATAGTATACTGAGGTCTGAGAGGACCTTACTTAAGTATGCAGATATTTGATTAAAAGATAGTTATGAAATTAGCATAGTCAGTATAATGTATGGAGATTTTAAAACCAGTATCCAGTCCCACCCTAATTTTGGATAGTACAAGGGCATGCTGGTGTATCAGATCATCATTGCATAATTTTATTATCATTGTTACTGAGTTGGTTTTTAGCAACTACACCTTGCTATAAACCATTTATCAGCAACACAGGCATTGTTGGAACTGACTGAGGATCTTGGCTTTAAGGATAAAAAATAGTAGTAGAACCCAATCTCTTGTTCTTTCTTCATTTATTCCTTCATTAGCAGTTTCTCCATTCTTCCTTTTCTTTTACCCATATCTAATTATACTAAGATTTAAGACATTAGGAGCTATTGAAACTTGTAAAAGTGTTGTTATAGTCTCTCAAAATTTGTCAGTGTTGTACCCTAATCTCCAAGGTGAATACCAGTCTTGTAAGTGTGACCCCAAACGTTCCTTCAATAACTAGCACCTGCTCTTTTCTCCAGCCACAATACTTTCTACTTCCTGACTCACACATTATTCTGTATAGCACCTACTCAACTATTATTGCATTTTTCTTCCAACTTAACAAACATATTGATATTGTCATTCAAAACCCACACATACTGGGCATCATATCCCATTCCAAAGACCTGAAAATCCCTTTTAACAGACTACATTGTTTGCAATCTCATGTTTAATTTCCTTTATTCATCATCAGAATTTTGCTACAAATAAAATCCCAATGAACACTCTGTTCTTATGTATAGAAACTAGTCTTTCATATATTTGTGTTTTATTTCACTGCAAGTTTTTCATGTGAGAATGTTCTGTCAACCTTTAGATAATTAACAGTTCTGATAAGAGAAACAGAGCAACCATTTATTTGTTAGTATTCCCATAGCTCTGTCCTAAATGCATTCAGTTTTTAATAAATGGTATTTACCAACTGACTGGCTGACCAGTAGTGCACTAAGAATAAGCACTAACCTTTAGCTGGACACATTAACTTAAACTTTCAGAGCCTCTCTGAGACTTGGCATGGCTTTCAAGCCTAAATGTTCTGTGTAAAATTTAAAAGCCCAGAGCCCTCAAAATAATATTTCCTTTTCCATGAGGCAAAATTGTCTCCATTGAACATCATATTCTTAGTTAATACTAAAATTATATTTTTCTTATAACAATTATGAAGGTGATTATATTCGTAATTACAAATGATCCATATAAAATTGAGCCATATATGCACCAATAAGAAAACTGGATGTTTTGTATTCTCTTTGCTTTTGAATTTTGATGGTGATGAGAGCTGGGTTCATAAAATCCAACTATTGAGTTATGGTTCTTTTTTTTCTGATTCATATGTTTGTTTTCTACAGAGCAATTCATCTTGAAATCAGAATACTCACCTCCTAGTTGCTATCATTAGTTCTTCTTCCCAGAGAAACTCCTGTAACCTCATTGCCCTTCAGTTTTCAAGGCTATAAAATTATGGAACTGTTGTAAATTATTGCCAGTTTCTTTTATAGCTCCACTACAAATAGACAAAGTTAAAGGATACCTAAAACTAGATAGTAGATGGGCAATAATACTGGTCTTGGTCTTGGTCTTTGGAAATCAGGAAATGGGTAATCATCGCTGCCAGTGTTGGAGATAAACACCAGAGAAACTGCCCTGGCAAGTGTAGAAAGCAAATTTTATTTAAGAAAGAGACAAAACAGAGATAGCTGATGTCTCCAGAGAGAAGCGAGAGCCCAAAGCTGCTTGCCAGAGGGACCAGGTGTGTCTTGCTTTTTTATAGACCCTCCATGGTCTCTTTCCTGCATATGGCAAAGGCAGGAAAAAAAGCCGCCCTGGGGGGAAATCACTAGTGTTGGAAAGTACAGTCCTTCCCCACACTGGAGGTGTTAGCAAGCAGTTGAGAGGGGAAGTGCTCTGGAGGTTTTAGCATCCCATTTCATTTTCTTTAATAATTAGCCCTCATCTTTTTCACCCCATCATTTACAATCTAAGCTGACTACCCTGTCTCAGTAGTTACTATACTTGATAGAATTTTCAATTTCTAAAACTTGTGATGTGCTTGTTAACATGTTCCTAATGTAATATTCAATACAACCAAATACAGCCAAATAAAGTTGGATTCATTTTAATTTAAAATTTTTTATATAATATGCTCATATATTTCCTTCATTTAAAATATTACTCAGTTAAACAAATAATTTGGAAAGTTTTTTTTTTTTTTTTTTTTTTTTTTTTAACCTTAGAAAACCTAACCAGGAATTACAGAATTGTACACATTTCTTTTACATTTCAATTTCTTTATCCTTTCAACCCTACCACCCTTTTCTCTAAACCTAGCTGCTTAGTAAGATGTAAGCAGTAATGCTACATGTTACTTTCAGGACGTATCTTTAAGGAAAAGGAGAAAATTCTTCTTCTATTTATTTATTTTTTATGCTGACTGGAATGAAGAGGGGCTTTCTAGAACTAGCTCTTTCCTCTTGGGGCTTGACCTGGAGGGCATACATGACAAAGCAATAAAGGAGAAAGAGCCTGTGCCCCTGACACAGCAGAATATTCATACCAGCCCTGGGCCACCTCTCTTCAGACTTTATGTGGAAAAGAATATTATTTGGGGTTTTCTGCCAACCCTAATCCTATAAAACCTTAATATTTTTTGAGTGCATCCAAGTGCCAAGCATTGCCTAAGCATTTTACCTGCATTGTGTCATTTAATCTGTTACAACTCAATAATGGAATCAAAATCATAAAAGATGCAAAAAAAAAAAAAATGAGTTTAAGGAGGTCATTTTGCCTAAGCAAAAGCCCTGGACCCACTCTGTCACTGACTGCTCTTTACCTTGCTGTAGTTGGATGAGAATAGGTAATTATCAGTTTATCACTCCCTTCTCTCAGGAACGTATGGACAGTAACTTTCACTACCATATCACCCAAACTTAAAACTGGTCCTGGAACAGTATTTGTTGAATACCTGGGTAGTTGATTCCAAACCCATCTATTCAGCACTAAATCATAGGACCATTCTCACTTATGACTCATTCTGTACAGATTATAAATAGGTTACATGTCTTTTACATATTATAGTATATTTTATTATAGGATAAAATGTTTAGATATACAAGGAATTTATCAAGAGGAGAGACAAACTCAAGGACATGTCTTATTATCCTATATAGTGGGCTTATTTTTATTCTTAAATATAGAAGAAGTTTTAACATTTTCTGGCCTTTATAAATTCTGATGTAAGAATAAAGTTTCCAGTATTAGCATAATGAATTTGCAGGAAATAAATAAAGTTACTGTAACCTCACTTTGAACTGCACAGCATTTGAAAAAGCATCAAAACTCATTCTCATTGCTGATTTGCCCATGAAATGTGCTTTATGAAGGCCTTTTCCAATATTGTCCTCTAATTAGTTTTGCCTAATTAGTGAAAACATAAATCAGCTACATTTAAAAAATTAAAGTGCATACACAAGTTTGTTCCATCTAAAATGGGAGAAACACAAGATTTTCTTACTTAAGAGTAATTGAGGCCACACTATTTTGACTCCCATTTTATGTGGAGCACTGAATTTTTCAAAAGACAACCTAATAGAAGAGCTAATTTACAATATTTTCAAAATGATTTGTAGACTAAAGATGATCATCTGTTGTAGTTTTTCCAAAACAAAGATTTTTTTTCTTTTTAAGAAAAGGAACATCATAAGTAGAATCTGAAATATGCCCTTCTCTTTGATTTCCTCCAGACTAATGAATGTTCAGAAAATCACACTCCATGATTGTCCTGCTTCTACCTTGATTTGGTAGGCAGAATATTTGAGATATTTAATTGGCCAGTTATTCCTATTTTAAATCCCATTGCAGACAATGAAACTACTGTTTGGTAAGAAAACTTAATGTGATAGAAAAGAAGAATGGTAGTGTTTGATTAAGGGTTTTTGCATGTAACCTTTATCAGCAAGTCAGAACCAGCTTTTTATCTTTCTTATTTTAGAGGTTTCTCATTGATCTGTGGGCCTGAGATGCCTCTTTGCAGTAGAGAGATATTGAGAGGCAGCAGACATTATTTTAGTTTTAAATTTGTAATGGAGTGAAAGGGGGGTGAAATCATATTATCTTGTGTAACAAAGTGTCCTGTCCGGCAGGACACATCAACGTGGGCAGCGAACCTAGATGGGGAGGAATGAAGGGACAAGAGACACGAAAGCTGACAGCAAGACAAAAGTTCTGATCAAGCTGCAAACTTTTATTGTGCACACAGGGGTATTTATATGCTGGGTATGGGGAAGCTCTCTAATCAGCAATTGCTGGATGTGGGTGGGTATTCATATGTTGGGGATGGGGAAGGTCTCCAATCAGCAATTGGTGGATGTGGGTCTTAAAACTGCCAGCTGCAAGATGTCTGATGATCCTGATAACCGCAGGATGTTCCAGGGAGATAGGTAGCTGCAGGATGCCTCCCAGGCAGGATGTCTCCCAGGGGGCTGTCAGGCTAATCTTTGAAGGAGAATGTCCTTCTAGTCCCCGACAACAAAGCAGATATATAGCTTGACAAAAATGTTCCTGTAGGGGCTGGAGATGTGGCTCAAGCGGTAGCGCGCTCGCCTGGCATGCGTGCGGCCCGGGTTCGAACCTCAGCACCACATACAAAGATGTTGTGTCCGCCAAAAACTAAAAAAAAAAATAAATATTAAAAAAATTCTCTCTCTCTCTCTCTCTCCCTCTCTCTCACTCTATCTTTAAAAAAAAAAAAATGTTCCTGTAATATGATAAAATAATGTTTCACTTTAACCCACTAATCTAATGCAATATGTGAGTAGGTATAAGGTATAAGATAAAGAAGTCACTTTATTTTGTGATGACTGTGAATATTTCACAAAATTAAAGTACATGTCTATAAACAAATGCAGATATTTGTTCATATCTTACTCTCTCTACCCAATGCATCTCAAAAAGCTTTCAAATGAACATCATTTAAATATACATATGTAAGAAAATCCAACCAATGGAAGACTTAATTTTTCCTTAACTCTCACTTTTTATTTATCTTATGGGAATACATTTATTGCCCCAATTCCCAGGTACTTTTTTTGCAAAATCTCAAATATGAATAGGAAAGAGGTATGTGCACTGCTTTAGCAAACCTTGACTAATCATCATCAAATAATTTTGCATGACTAAGAACTACTGCTGTGCTTTGACTTCGAAATGAATATTTGCCATCTACTAGCTTTAGGGTAGAGAAATCATACAGAACATTTTGTGACTATACTGTACAGTTGTGTGGTTTCCATGACATTTTAGAGAGCTTTTTTTTTTTTTTTTTATATCACAAAGCTTAATTTAGACCCCATCTCTAGAAAAAATGCAGGACACTATAACATGCCTTTTGCTTGATACATTCCTGGTTCCTTCCTTCCTCCCTTTTTAAAAAAATATCTATTTTTGTTTATTATTATTATTTTTATCATTTATTATGTGTGGTTAAATGTCACCTTAAATCTTTCTGTAACCAGGAGGGTAGAGCTAGATTAGATAGATGGATCAATAACTAAATCAATAGAGAGAATGTGATACAGCATTTACTGTATTAATGTTTTTGAAGTTTGTAGCTCATTTGCTCTATGAACATTCATTTACCACTCAATATATTCAAGTTATATATATTTTGGTTCCGAGTAGATTGATATCATCTCTGATGTTAAGAACCTGAAAATTGAGTAGGGGAGAACGGACATCCTTAAATAAGCACCATATAGTGTGCTATTTGCTATAAATAATGTATAAAGAATACAATAAGAGGGCTGGGGATGTGGCTCAAGCGGTAGCGGGCTTGCCTGGCATGAGGCCCGGGTTCGATCCTCAGCACCACCTACAAATAAAGATGTTGTGTCCACCGAAAACTAAACAATAAATATTAAAATTCTCTCTCTCTCTCTCTCTCTCTCTCTCTCTCTCTCTCTCTCTCTCTCTCTTTAAAAAAAAAGAATATTAAAAAAAAGAATACAATAAGAACACAAAAAGTACTGGGAAGCTCCAAATATGAGATATTAGCGGAAATTTTACAGTGAGGGTATTTGACCTGAGCTGGAGAGGAACATCCCTTGCCAGTGTAGGGGAGGAAGAGTAAGGACAATATTAATGAAGGCACATAGACGTGAAAGTGTAGGATGGATGTGTTTCCTTTTTGTTCAGTTGTCAGGAGCAATAGTGTCCAGACACAGGGCACCTTAGGAACCCCATCCAGATTCCCAGCAGCTCTTGAGTATTGCAGCCAGTGCTGCTCCACTAGATACAGCGTTAAAGCTTCCTCTATCCCTGCTGATTCAGATCCCTTTCATTTTTCTACTAGGCAAAGGAGATTGACTTTATATTATTGGAGCAAGCATTTCATTCAAGAACGAATGTAAGGGACCGGCGAAACGTCAGAGGAAGAGACCACAAGAGACTAGCTCCATGCAATTGGCAAAAGGGGGTTTATTGAACCAGCATGCTGGGGCTCAAGGCTCACTCAGGAAGGGAGAGCAGCCCAGAACCCAGAGCAGAGGTCAAGCAGAGCTTAAGTACACTTTTTGGAGAGGGTGGGGGGCTTTGCATACATCAGAACAAATCATCTTGAGGCGCGGGAAAATTGAACAACAACTCTGAGCCATGATTAGTACATTCATTGGCGGGAACAGTCTGGGCAGGGGTGATTGGTCACTACTAAGCGGGGTACACATTTAAACTGATTGGTTTTGTGGCCTGAATGCTTACGTACTGAGCTATTTGGAGCCCTTAGCTAATAAACAACCAGGGAATCAATGGAAATATTTACTGGGCAGTTCAGGTATTTTCCTAACAGCTACAGAGATTACAGGTTCCTGGGGTAGCAGAGGAATTTAACAATACCTGGTCTCTTATTATTTTTTTAAGCCTTTCAATTTAGAAACTTTACAATGCCCAGTCTTTTACACTTTAACTCAGACTCTTGCAGCTTAGAATCAGCTTAGAAATTTTACCTTTACACTATACCATATTAATGGAAGGAAATTTTGGCAAAGACCAACTAAACAATGACTCATACAACAGTCAGGCTGGCAACATTAGCTACACAGTTTTGATTCCCCAAATCTGCTTAGGTTTAAAGCTTTTATACTGGGCTGGGATGTGGCTCAAGCGGTAGCGCGCTTGCCTGGCATGCGTGCGGCCAGGGTTCGATCCTCAGCACCACATACCAACAAAGATGTTGTGTCCGCCGATAACCAAAAAAATAAATATTAAAATTCTCTCCCTCTCTCGCGCTCTCTCTCTAAAGGGGATATGGGGAGATGACCGAAGTATGCTGGATGTCAGAAACGAATAAGAAGCTTCCTATCCCCCCTTTAAGAGGTTCCCCAGAATCACCCACATGTCCATTTCTGAAAGAGCTCATGTTCTCAAAAGAAAATACATGTCTGCAAAAGATACTTATTAATTACAAATGGAAAAAAAGTGGGAAAACCTGGCAGGTCTAACTTTAACAAAGTAGTTAGAGTAGACAAAGAGGAGGGTCACAAAATTTTGTGATACATTTCAATCTTTTTTTATCTTGTAAAATGTCCTTTGCTTTCAGAAATTAGGTATTTTCTTCTAAGGAAAATAGGAACTAAACTCAAAAGTTGTTTTTTTTTTTTTTTTTTTTTTTTTTTTTAATAAAGAGATGTAAAACCTACAAGAGATCTGTAGCCTGTCCCAACAATCCTCATTAGAGACATTTCAAAGATTTCAAGATTTTGAGAAAAACATTCCAGACTCTATTAGTTGTGCCTTTGTCCATTCCCTCTAATAATATTCTTATGGCTGATTCAAACGCCTTTTCCCATAACTAAAACGACATCTTTCTGGATTCTTATTGGAGAGAAGTGTGTCTGTCTTTCACACTGAAGCCAGATTTAAAATTAGGTAGTCGGTGTAGTTAGGTAAATCGGGTCTAATACCGAGTAAAATCTAAAATGGAGGCCATGCTGATGATGATTCTGGGAAACGCAGGACAACTCATGGAATGTTAATGAAGTCCGGGAAAGGCCCTAGGCCAAAGTCCACCCCAAAGAAATGTTAATGGAACCCAGGAAACAGCCCCCAACAGATTTGGAGATAGCCCATCCCAGAGAAGTGATAAACCCATCCCAAAAAGTGATAATTAAGTCCTTCCGGCCCAGATTACCAGTGTCCCAACCCTTCCCCCCTACATTCCATCACCAAAACTATATAAAGGGGAGACAACCACACTTCCATGGATTCCACCTCTTGGGTCCCCTTCTTCCTCCGGGAGAAGTCTTTTCTGCTGTCCTTTAATAAACTTCTAATTTCTACTCTGACCTTGCCTCGGCGTGCTTCTTTGGTGTTATTCTTCAACATCGGGGAAGCAAGGACTTGTCACCGGTCAACAGCGGTAACAACACAATGAAATAAATGACTTAGTTCTTGATAATCCTCAAGCAGGATTGCTAACCCCTTTAATTCTTTTTCACAGTTGACCTAGATTGTTAAAATGAATTAAAATCTCCTGAACCGATTCTCTACTTTGACTACTTTCTTTAATGTAAAGTTTATCTTCAAAATCTTCTACTGGGCTAAGGAATTACAATCTAAATAAATGTGTGTTTCACCTAACATATTTTTATGCTGCTAATAAATACTTAATTGTTTAAAATATTATAATGGTCTCAGTGGCAGAATATTTTTTTTTTATCTCCCCAAATGTCTAGTACATGCCTGACAATAGTAGACACCTTATTTATTAAGTGGATGGATGGATGGAAGGCCCTAGGCTTGAGAGTTTACTTGATTAAGAGACCCTAATGGGTCTAAACAGAACTACTTTCCATCTCCAAAGACTACTGCCTGGGGTCATTTGCATTTGAATACTCAAGAGTTAGTGAGAAAATTTACTTAAGACTAATTCAGGATGTGGTTGGTTCCTATTGAGAAAGTGAGTAATTAGAAAGGTTTAACACTTTTTAAGGAAAGAGTCACCCAAGTTGGGGCTATCAGAGAGCCCTCCTCACGCTGTCCTCTCAGGCAAAGGGAACAGCAACTGTAAAAGAGACTGAGCTAGACACTTTGGGCAATACCTATAAGGTAAAAGTCCAGAACCATGGAGACCAAGGAAGGGGAAGAACATTGGGATACAGAGTCCCTGGATCAAAGTCTTTCCACAAACACATAAAATGATACCCTGTGAGTTCAGTTTTGTAGAAACAGAAAAATAGCCCAGAGAGACCTACAAAAAGTTCTATTGACTGCAAGGCAGAAAGAATCTGCTTAGACGGAATAACTGGGAAGTGTCTACCTTTTGGTCATAGAACATAGAACGATAGTGATCAACTTTCATGTACAAGGGGTCCCAGTGGCACTGATGTTCATTTTAAATGTTGGCATTCAGTGGGATGATGAAAGCAGCGGGGTAACCAGAGGAGGTATGTGCCTTGGGGTTCCGAGATGAAGAGGGCCCAGAGCTGCCCACTCCACTCCCATTCCTTTCATCACTTTCCATGCAACCTGTCTTATCCAGAAACCCTAAAGGAGCTTATTGAGGAAGAAAGAAAGACATAGCCGGATGTGGTGGCACACACCTGTAATCTCAGCAGCTTGGGAGGCTAAGGCAGGAGGCCTGCAAGCTCAAAGCCAGCCTCAGCAACTTAGTGAGGCCCTAAGCAACTCAGGGAGATGCTGTCTCTAAATAAATTCTTTTTTTTTAAAAATGGATGGGGTGGGGGATGTGGCTCAGTGGTTAAGTGCCCCTAGTTTCAATCCACAGTAACAAAGAGAGAGAGAGACAGACAGACAGACAGACATAAGGGGGCATGATTCTTATATTCTAATCCCTGGAACAGTGGAGATATATAAAGCAGCATGAGCTTTTTGACCACCCTGGATCCAGTCCCACTGAATGGCTGTGAGAAGAGGGAACCCTCTACTTCTCTGAGTCATGAATGAGTGGAGGATGCCTCATCCAAAGGGAGCCTCACTTAAAGGTGGCTCCAGAGACTGGCCTTAGTCCTCCTTAGCACTCCTTAGCAATCCTGTTCTCTGGGGACCAAAGGGGTCTGACCAGTTGTTGGACTGAAGGTGAGGTCTGAGACACTCACTGCCCTTTTTAATTCCAACACTAGAAGTTATATCTGCACAAGATGAGGGGGAATTTTTATGAAGAGATGGGCAGCATGCAGAATAAAACTGGCAAAACTCAGGTTTGAGAATCTGCTTTTCTGATCCTTACTCCTGAGTGTTGCAGTCATAAATTATCTATAGCTCAGTAACGTGGCTAGTGAGGAAGGCTGCATGATACAGCAGGACTGCAGTGTTCTGTTCAAGGTGGCCTGACTGCAGGAAAAAGAAGCAGGGTATTGCCCAGTGTCCCATGGGCTGCAGCATGTCACCTCTGGCCCAGCAGGGGCTTGATTTGCCTGAAAGGTACAGTGGGAGATGAAAGATTTGATCTGAACATGTCTTTCCTTTGTGCTGTTAGATGATTTAAAAAAAAAAAAAAAAAAAAAAAAGCCTGATTTGCTTCTCTTAGCAGACCCTTTGGCTGTCCGTTGGAAGAGTTCACAGCCCTTGCATCCTTCCTAATGCATATTTGACAGCAAGACTTGAAATAAGCAGAATAAAGAGCAATGTGTGTAGCATTTTCTCCCTCTACATCTTTAGATAGGCATTTAGTTTTAGGAAAATGAAATTGGTATGATATAGGAAATGTGGAGATTGGATCAGATTAGTTCACTTTTGTGTGTGTGTGTGTGTGTGTGTGTGTATGTGTGTGTATCAGGGATTGAACTCAGGGGCACTCAACCACTGAGCCATATCCCCCAAAACTATTTTGTATTTTATTTAGAGACTGAGTTACTTTGAGTCTTGCTATTGGGAGGCTGGCTTTGAACTCTCAATTCTACTGCCTCCGCCTCCTGAACCACTGGGATTACAGGTCTACATCATAGCACGGGCAAGTTCACTCTTAGATATACCAGAGATGGTTTTGAGTCAACACTTCTTTTTGCACATAATATTAAAATCTTTGAGTGAACATGTAAAAAAAAACTTACCTCCATCTGAAAAAAAAAAAAAAAGACTTCTCAGCTCTTACATTGAAAAAAAGAATCATTGTGAGATTAATATGAAACCTTTCATCTAAAAGGTTTATAAATACATATATAGTTGAATATGCAGAATCCATTAATGTCAGAACTGACTCTGGTACCAAAAGAAGCTAGTCACCTTTTAAATAACAGTTCATTCTTAGAATCCATTAGATTACTCTTTCCATCTATAATGTCCTATTCACATCAGAATCAGCCCCTGGCAGATTGTGTCCTGGTGAAGATATAGAAACAAAAATCACTATAGTCTGACTTTTTCTCTCTGGAAAGAGGGAGGAGAAGAGAGTCACTATGAGTAAGAATCTTGTCTATCTTAGTATGTAAAATATGAAAGAAAACTTAATTTACAGGAACATGAATAAATAAATTACTGACATTTGCACTTAGAAGCTCTAAGAAATCATGTGAAACTACTGGGATATAGCCAGGAACTCAAAAAACTAGTTCTTCCTTTTTTTGTGCTTGATTTTCTATGAAGAATCTGTCTATTTTATAGGAGACTTTGTTCTGGAAGTCTAGTAGCAAAAGGAGCCAACTTAGGTATAGGTATCTAGAAAGGAAGGGGAGTTATGGACATTAGACAAAGTTGGAACCAAGGAGCAGTTGAAGGGTCACACATAATGGATTTTCTGTGTATCTGAGTTATTATGTATCTTGTCAAAGCTGCATTGAATTCATAGGATAAGAACATTGACATGTGGAGGTGCACGGATTTCCATCAGCATTTCTTTCACATGTTAAAAGACATGGAAATCACTTTAGTAGTAATAAAACTACTGCTCTGGGATGTAGTCACTGCACTTCTCAGGGCTGTTTTTCAGTCTGAGTCTGTCCCTGGGATTGTTCAAAGTTTAACTCTTAAGACATCAAATATACATTAAATGGTATAAATTGGAGATGTTTGAACAAAGCTAATTTGTTTCTTTGTCTTGAAATTGCAAAGTTGGAAATTCTCTATTAGCAAAGTAAATTTTATGTGCCACTCTGAGAATAAACAATCATTATACCAGTCTTCCCAAATGTATCCTCAGTAGAAAAATCTCTGATTTTATGGAGTTTTCTATGTATCATAGATAGCTACAAATTTTTTTTTAATTGTAGAACATTATGTTGTTGTCTGATTCTCTTTGGGAACTTGGTGCTCTCCACATGAAGTTTGCATTGGTGACAGATACCATGTGACAACTGTTTTTCATAAAATCAATCAATTAAATATGGCAAACATTCTAGGTATTAACTTTTTAAAACAATAATCCTTGACTGATTAAGAGAACCAGAAGAACTGAAGAACACTATGTATACAATTGAAGTTTGCAGATTTATAAATGATTATGTAACTCATAGGTAAATGTGCCTGTTGTTCTTGATTTTATAACTGAATCAGTAAGCAAAATTGAAAGCAGTGTAGGTTATTAATGTTCATATCTTTTTTTTTTAAAAAAAGAGAGAGTGAGAGACAGACAGAGAGAGAGAGAGAGAGAGAGAGAGAATTTTTAATCTTTATTTTTTAGTTTTCGGCGGGCACAACATCTTTGTTTGTATGTGGTGCTGAGGATCGAACCCGGGCCGCATGCATGCCAGGCGAGCGCGCTACCACTTGAGCCACATCCCCAGCCCAATGTTCATATCTTTAGAGAAAATTTTGAGCTGTACTTTCTTGTCACCAAAAAATGTGTCAAAATTGTTTTGAGTTTTTGTACTCTTTACATTATAATAATAGAACAAATAGCTGTATGATGTACATTATAGTAATGGGTCTGTAGCCATCAGAAAAGAAATAAGACAGAAGCAGCCCAGGATTTATATTAGCAATAGTACATTAATTATGACAGAGAAGGCTTTTTCATTATAAGCCTCAATTTTAAGATGCTTGAAACTTTCCCACAGGAGTTTTTCTCGTGACAGTTTTTTTTTTTTTTTTTTTTTTTTTTTGGCCTAGTAATGTTTTTGAGAGTTTTTTTTTTTTTTTTTTAATCTAGGAATAAAAGTGGTTTTCTATCCATTAAAACATTTCTTAGGCACTTTACTTTCTAAAACCTCAAAACAAATAGCTTTTTAATGACCTTCAAACTTGTCTCCAAAGAAGAAATTTAGTACCTTTGGGGTATTAGGCAAAGTTTGGTTTGCAAATAATTAAATTACAGGCATTATCCAATGCTTCCTCTGCAAATTGTTGTGTCCCCAAATGGCAGTTAGTCCACTGCACCTTGCAAATGAGGAGAACTTGCAATTACTTGGTCACTTACTGAAATTAGCCATTCCTGGATTGTGAGTGTTATGGGTACAGTTTTTGCACGTGCTAAAAAAGACACAGCACTTTCAAGCATAAGGAACTTCCTTAACAAAAGAGAGGGCAGTAAGAAGTTGAACCTGTGGATTGTGTGATCTCCTGTTGTTTAAAATCTCACTAAGAAGGAATCACTTCATTTTCTGAGCTCAACAGATTGTGATCCACTCTGGAGACACACAGGGTTAAGAGCCAAAACAGGAAAGGCCTTGACTGCTCATTAAAATGTTAATTACGCTATTGAGGGTTCAGCACTGTCCTTCAACCAAGAATTTTCCCTGCATTCCATGGAGCAGCAGCAGCATGATAGGAAGATTAAGTGAACGTTAACATACTCGGTGATGTATATTTTTTGAAGCTTTTTGAGATATGGACTTAGGAATTTCCCTTTATCATAAGAGCACTGGCCAAACTTCTATGATTTCTAATTGGATTATAGATCTTGGAATTTTCTTAACAGCTATATGTTTTTCTCCATGCTATACTTGACTGCAGGGACTAGGTTTATTTTTTAATCTTTGAAATTGCGATGCTTGATAACACGCCTAGTACACAAAAAAGACACTAAAACGTTTTATAGAAATTTGAAATTTTTTGAAGTTAAAATAAAGTCTCATTTTCCTTAAATTATTTTAGGGTATAAACTAATTTCATCTACCCATAAATTCATAAAAGAATAATGTACATTCTAATTTTTTATCATAATATACAAATCAAATTGCATTGAACTTATGCTACATAATTCATTTAAAGGCTCTCAGATCTCTATATCCTTTGTGCACTATCAATGAGAATTTAAGAATGGGCTTCCATTGCTTCTCCAAGTCAGTTGTTTTCTGGTCAAGTTGCCATGTAGCCAAAAGTTTATAGCTTGGCAAATGACTGGTTGGCCATTCAGATGGTAGGGATTGTTCTAGAGTCTTAGAACAATGTTTTTCTATAATTTCTTGTCAGTGGAAGCAGCTACTCTACTCTTACTTACTTATCATCTTACTGTTTTACAGGGACTGGGGTAATTTAGGGCTTCTCAGTAGAAGAGCTGATATCTACAAGTTTCTCCCCATGCTATAAATTTGCAGAAATCACTACTTTTGTGAATTTTAGGAATTCTCTTTTTGAGAATACTTCTCAGGTAATTATTTTAAATACATACAGTTTCCAGTTTTTGAGCTAAAGTTTTCAATTGATGATTTACTGGTAATGAGAGTGTTAAGAAGATAGAAATATTCCCTCCTTTGCATTTCACACTAGGATACAACATGGGTTCTTTCTCCTAGTAGTATATGATTTTTCTGCGAATTTTTGTGATCTATCTATGACTTGGAAACAATCTGTAGTTTACTGTCGTCTGTGCAGCTCTGGGATCCCAAAGAAATTTGTTAATCCATCTTTATAGAGATTTTTAAAATTCACAGTTAAAATCGATTCATGTCATCTTTTTTTTTTCTTCATGAAGAGCACTGATTGCTTTGTTTCTTTTAAATTTGGTTGTTTGAAACCTGGACTCTGGTATTCTCCACTCAAATCAGAAAATAATATGATACTACCATAAGATAGAGAAATTTGATACATAATTTTAATCAGTCACTTGGCACCTCTGGCATGATTTTCTAATTAATAAAGTGTACATGTGATTATCATGATAATATATTGCATTTATGTAAAATACTTAACTTGTAGAAAAATATTTTCATTCTCAATAATGCCTGGTTCAAAGAGCTAACAAGTAAATGATTAACACAGATATTCATTATCTTGAATTTTGTGAACACAATATCTCTGTGAAGTGGGTAGAATATGCCAGTGTCTGATTTTATAACTGGGGACACTGAGTCCCAATTTAAGATGATGATGTCCCCCAGATGACAGAACTCTGCCAGGAACAGAAACCAAGTTTCTTATTGTCACACCTATGATTTTAAAAATAATGAAATAAAAAGCTATATATAGGACCAAGGTATTTGTTTTCCTATAGATTCTATAGATAACATTAAATGGATAAAATTTGAGCTCTTTTAAAAGTGATCACAATAAAATCCAAGGTATAATTTCAATGAGGAAAAAAAAATGAGAATGTTCTCTTAACTTTTACTGAAGCCATTATTACAATTTTGATTTGGGCATTCAACTTATCTCTACCACCCAGTACAGTAGGTAAAAAAACATTTGCAGCCTGGCTTTTATTGAGTGAGCTTTTTTACTTTGAACACTGCAATGCTGTGATATTGATTTGTTTTTAAAGAATTCAATAGTTGCAAATGTGTGACACTGGGCTTGATGCAAAATTAATGTATTAGTTTAATAAGCATATGATTATGAAGCACTTGATTTGAGGTGACAAATCAGTTTATTGGTTTATATTTTAATTGAATCCAATTTTTCACTCAGAGACCACTTTATATTTATGTGTTTGTATATGTTCAGACTTTATTTAACTGCTTCAATCATCTCCATTTCCTCTCTACCAATATCCAGGTTCCCCAAATAAACATAATATACTAAGTGAGTGCAGACATATTCCTCTAATACTAAGAGCTTCCTTTTTCAGAGTTCCAAGAATATCATTTCATCCAAATAGTCATTTAGACTATATAAATTTCCAATGAACCTTCATTTTTGCATTTTCTATGTAAGTAAAGATGAATCATGTTTTTGAAGTCTGATTAACTCAATTTAAACTTTCTGTTTCTCAAAACTAACTCTGATATCAAAACCACATATTCATGGTCCTGTAGGAAATAATATATCAGAATTTTGAATGAGTTAAGCTTAAATCCTTAATTGATGTTTCAGTTTATTGTCTCAACAGAAAATTGTTGATAATTGTTTTTTCCAGTTTGGGGTGGCAATACAGGTATATGCCCAAATTTTTAACTTAGAGAATAGCTAACCCAGGACCCAGTGCCAGAAGCATGACTGGTTCAGTGTATAGCCCTCCCATATGGTATTTGCATCAAAGACAATGAGTGGGGTATTGGGGGAGGTGTAAAATGTAAATACCTACCCAAGATGCTTATTCGGTGATTTTGCTGTTGGGTTTTTTTGTTGTTATTGTTGTTGTTGTTATTTCATTTTGGGATTAAATAAATATATAAATAAATAAATAAATACAAAACAAAATTTGTCCTTTTACAATAAAAAAAATACAAAACAAATTTTGTCCCTTTAATATTATCTATAGAATCTACAGATACTATTTGTTTTTCTAAGGTTTTAGCCTACAGAAGACTGCTGTGTATCATAAATTCTCCTTTAACAACCTTGTTTGAATGTTTTTGAAACATTCATGTAGGTAATTCTCAATAGTATAATGATTTGACTTAGACATGTTAGGAGTAGTGGAAGAATCCACAACTCTCATAATCTCTTCCTAAGATACGTAAGATCCATTTTCAGGAAAAACAGTGGTCTTTCACTTGTATGCTGAGGACTATATACTGCTTTACAAGTTTACTTTTTGCTAGGTTTTCTACAACATACTGGTTATATCTTAAAAATGTCTATTATAGGTCAGTGGTTAAATATTATCTTGGAAAATCTACCTCATCACTATAAATCAGGATTACAGAAGATTATCTCTCCTCAGTAAATAGTGGAAGATAATAAAAAATGGACATCAATCTGTGGTTCAAACCATTGTTAATTCAATTCAGGGCATGACAATGTGACCGGAGTATGAGATAAAATATTCATATGCTTCAATATGACTTAATAACTAAGAGCAAAAGACTTAGAGTCCACTTAAAATTGAAACTCTCTTGTGTTTCTATATATCATATAAAGACATGTACATTTTGAAACAGATTTTAAAATATAAGTTAGTTTTCTGGTAAGGGGACAATTTGGTTCAAGTTATAAAAATACTTAAGAAGAAATATAATTTCCACATATACAGACTATGAAAGAATTAATATTCTGATAATCATACACTAGTTTGACTTTATTTATTTATTTATTTAATCCCCAAATAATTTTTTTTTCTGATTACAGGGGTAATATAGTTATTTGGGATAAATGCAAAAATATGAAAAGTATAAAGAAGCAATTCTTTTTTTTTAAGAGAGAGAGAGAGAGAGAGAGAGAGAGAGAGAATTTTTAATATTTATTTTTTAGTTCTCGGCGGACACAACATCTTTGTTGGTATGTGGTGCTGAGGATCGAACCCGGGCCGCACGCATGCCAGGCGAGCGCGCTACCCCTTGAGCCACATCCCCAGCCCAAGAAGCAATTCTTAATGTCCATAATTCAACACCCTAAGACAAACACTGTTAATTATTTTTTCAAATATGCTTCCAGTCTTTTTTCTATCTGTATCACATTTGGGATTAATCCTTTTACAAAAGATTTGTGATGCAATAGTCATTAGAATCCGGTAATTAACAAGTTGATAATAAATTAGTGAGATCTTGAATTTACTATGTAATAGATTTTATGGTCTATTCATGTACTGACACTGGCTATGTGTCCAGATTACTGAAAAGTAGTGTGGAAGGTAACATATGTTTAAATTTGCTCTTTTTTATTTAAATAATTCTATTTTTTTCAGATTTGTGCAATCAGCTATTACAAATTATATCAAGCTAAAAACTGATTACTTGCCCAAATAAACAGGATAAACAGGTTTTTTCTTTTTTGAGGGAAAAAATATCCAAATAGAATTATTATTTTGTGATTTTGAGATTTGCAAACACTCAGTGTCCAAGACAAAGTCTCTTGAACATAAAGATACGAAAAAAAGTGAATTATTTAATACCTGCCCCTATTTATTTCCAAGAACAACTTGAAAATCTTTCTCAATCTAGTTATATACAGATCTAAAATGTATTTTGTTGTTCTATTAGACCTATCATACATAATTCATCAGTTAACTGAAGTATATAGTAGCTGTCATCTTCAATTCCATTCAAAATTCTATTTCCATATTCCCCAAATTGTCTCTTTAAATTTTGCTATTTTTAATGTTCATTTTTTTTTTTAAATTTCTGAGGGACAAAAGGCTTAGAGTGATAAAAATGGAACTTTACCCTCAAATTTTCTTCCATGTTATTGAAAGCAGTAGTGCTTTTTTCCCTTGCAATTTTTATGGAAATATTTTTTCTTTCTCTTTTTTAATATTATGACCCTCAACAATACTCTAACTCAAATTCTGGGAACTTCTCTCTTATCATTGCTTATCCTATCATGATCTCCTTCTCTTCTCAGTCTCTCTCTGACTGTTTGGGTCTGCATCATAAGATGTTAAGAAGTTGACTCCCACCTCAAAGTAAAAGCATACTTGATAAAAATTTAATTCCTTGTGCTACCTAACTTGTGTGCACTCTTTTCCCTTTGTTGCTGAACTCTGTGGTATCATAAGATTTCTTTGTCAACTTCTAGCAATCTAATTCCTACCTGACCCTTCTACTAAAATCATTAGCTCATAGGCTCTCATGCCCATGATGACCATTCTCAACCTACATCTTTTGATTCTAATAATTGTTTGACTTAAGGTCAATCACTTGTTCATGAAATCTTCCCCATATATTTTCTGTAAGATTTAGTTCTTAATACTCTTTCACCCTTTTGGAATGTTTTCCTTGTGTGGTCCTACCTTTATGCTCTCTTACTGTGCCTAGTCCATACTGAGAGAACAGAGGACAGAGAATCAGCTTTGTATCATACAGTCTTGGGTTCAATTCCTGGCACAACCCTTTATCAGCTTGATATCCTTAGGAAGTCAGAATCTCTTGGCTCTTTTTATTTCTTTTAACACAAAATATTACACCAAAGATAGGCAGTGCCGTGCTTCTATAGGCATTGGCATAGGTTGAGATATCTAGGCAACTTTCAACTCTAGGCTCTTTCCTTTCTGGGGTGTTCATGATCCTGCATGGAGGCAGAGCTCCATTTGTTGGTTTTCTTTTTTAAAAAAATATTTATTTTTTTTAGTTATAGATGGACACATATCTTTATTTTTATTTTTATGTGGTGCTGAGGATCGAACTCAGTGCCTCATGTGTGCTAGGCGGGCGCTCTACCTGTTGAGCCACAATCCCAGCCCAGCCACAATCCCAGCCCCATTTGTTGGTTTTCCAGTAGGAAAAATAATATCTATATTGGCATTGTATTTAAGTAATATTATTATTATTATTATTATTATTATTATTATTATTATTATTATTATTTTGAGATGGGATCTATGTTGCCCAAATTGTTTTTGAACTTGTGGGCTTATGTGATCTTCTCATCTCAGCCTCCTAAGTAGCTGGGACTACAGGCAAGAATCCCCATGCCCCACACCTGGATTCAGTTTAAGATTTTTTTAAAAATATGTTTAAAGTGTCTACTACAACACCTAACATTGAGTAGACACTAAATAAATGTTAGCTGTTATTTTCATTAGGGTGATTATTATTATTTGCCTATAGAGTAATTAATGATGGCAGCTAGCATATTTTAACCTTTAATTATTAATAAATCATGTTGAAGATACTTGTACATATTTATAACCTGGTAGACTGGCTTTCTTAATGTTATTCCTTCCCATACTCCTTTCTACTCTCATTATTTCTAATTTAAAACAACAACAAAAAAAGATGTTACTGGCAATAAAACTGGTGCTACCTTTCTTGTAAATGATGTTCAATGACCTCAAGAGTGACATATTCTTAATTTTAATGTGTATTTTATGACAAAGAGGCAGTGATAATACACCTCCAAGATAATTTCCAGTGAAGCTTTCAAGCTCCAAAAGGCACAGAGGAAATCTAAAATGCCCACAAAATAACTCAGCACAGTGCCTGCATCAGCCAAAGGGGAAATAACTATTTGGTAAATAAATGAATGAATTAATGATTTTGGAAAGTCCAGTGTATCACATTAAAATTTTATCAAAATCTATACTCACTCAACAAATATTTATTAAGCACCTATTATATGTTTCAAGGATTGTCTTAGAATCTGGAAGTACTGAAGTGATCATAATATTTCCTGCCATCACCAGATACTTACATTCTAGTAACGAAAGAAAGGCAAAAAATAAACTTAAAAAATATACTTACAAGCATACCTTGGAGATAGTGCAAGTATGGTTCTAAACCACTGTATTAAAGTAATATAATAAAGTGAGTTACACAATGTTTTTGGTTCCCAGTGTATATAAAAGTTATGTCCACACTATACTTCTGTTAAGTGTTCAATAGCATTATCTTTAAAAAGTATGTGCTTACTTTAATTTAAAACCACTGCTAAAAATTTTTAATAATTGTCTGAGCTGTTGAAAAAATGATGCTGATAGACTTGCTCAATGTGGGATTCAACTTGCAATAAAACAAAATGTGTATAAGGCACAATAAAATGTGGTATATGTGTATGCTGTATCAGATGTGGTAAGTGCTATGGGCAACAACAGTACAAATTAAGGGCAAAGGGAACACAGGAAGTGCTTAGATAGTGTATTGATTATATAACAAACCACCTCTAATGTCAGCGGTTTAAAACAATGATTTTTATTTGCTCACAATTCTGTGGTTCAGCTGTTAGGTTGAGCTTTGCTCATCTGTTGTCATTTATGAGGCTGCCATCTGGCAATTCATCCTGGGGCTGGATGATCTAGTATGGTTTTATTTACATGCCTGGTGATTGGTGCCACTCTCTTATCCTCAGTGAGGTTATCCTGGGCTACCTCACATTACAGCAGCATTTCAAAAATAAGAGTGGAAACTGTAAGACCTATTAAGGTCCAGGCTCAGAAGTCACTCATCACCTCCACGGCACTCTACTGGTCTAGTCACAAGATGTATCCATATTTAAAAGAAGAGGAAACAGACTGCACCTATTGATGGAAAGGATTGTTTGGAGTTTTTAGCCATTTTTATCCTACTACAGATGGGGAAGTTACTAACTTATCTGGATAGTCAGTGACAGCAACTTTGATAGGATGACATAAAGACAGAGATTTCCATGATGTGAGGGAACAAGCAATATGAATATCTTCAAAGAGTACATTTTTGGCCAAAAGAACAACCAGCATGAAATACCAAGGTGGCCCAACAATGTTGATGAGATTGAGCAAAACAAGTGTCTAAGAGGTAGAGGAAATGAGGATGCAGACAGAATAGGTGCTTTTAGACCAATATAAGAATTTTGTCTTTGCTCTGTTAGTCCAGAAGAATCATTAACAGAATTTTTAACAGAGTGACAAGGTTGGATGAATTTGTCAATGAGATCTCTCTGGCTTCTCTACTGAAATTGGACTTGAGAAGAGGTAGCAAAATGGGATTTATAAAGAAGCCCAGTGAAGAATCCAGGCAAGGATGATGTGGCTTTTAATAGAAAGGTAGATCTGACAGCATTTTCTGGAATAATTTGCAGAATTAATAAAACAGAAAACATACTGTATATTATCATCCCAGACAGATTTTCAGTTTCTCTAAATTGCAAATTATATGTTTATTTAATTATGTGTCTTCTACCTCATCTAATGTTTAAAAACCCTTCACTAAATATGTATTGACTGGTTGGTTAGTAAAGGCTCAGGCTTCCCTGCTGTATTGAACATAATTACCAAAGGATGTTGAAACTTTCAGTTTATCATCAAATGATATTTGAAGACCAAAAGCAAATAGATGTGCTTATTAAAATCCATTGATACTCTTCAGATTATGTGCCTACTTTATACTGAAGGATAGCAAGTGAATTAGAGCTAAAACAATCTATCTGGATTAGAAATCATACCTTGAAATTCAGAAAAGGAAAGCGTCATTAACTTACCTGAACATTTATCATTAAATCCCTACTAAGTGAAAAGCAGTGTGTCAAGGATTCAAAGTCAATAAGATACAGTTCTCAAAGCACTAAGATTCTAATGTGGCATGGAGAATATCGATTTTATAAATGAAGAAAATGTGTTAAGATTACCCATTAATACTGTAGTGTTGAATGGAAAGCATTAATAGAGAAGTGTGAAGAAGATCTAAGGGAAGAGTATTCATGTAACTGAATAACTTCTAGAAAACAAATTAGAAACCTGAAGCTATGGTATGAAGGGGCCGCTGAAGTGGATGACAAGAATCCTACCTGCTCGTGAGAAAATGCCTGCCTCTAATTCTTACCTTAATAAAGGAAGTATATATGTTTTATGTTGGTGTTGCTCTTTTTGTAGTAAAAAGATTACTTGTCCCCAAATTAAAGTAAAATGAAAATACATTATAATACAAAGACTGTTTCGAATCAAAATTGGGAACATTTTCTCATCTGTACTCCCCAAACCTCTATATTATAAGTGTCATATATAAGTGTCTATATTCCAAGTGACTTCTTGAAATAATTTTGAAATGGGTTTCTGTATCTGTCTTTACATCATTATTTGGGTGTAATATATGCTTTAAAAGAATAGATTCATTTGATTATATTGTACTATATCATATCTTTAGATCTGATAATCTTATAACTTCACAGGACATGTTCATTATATGCTATTTTAAAATACATTTTGATAAAAAATTAGCATAAAAAATTCTTTTGTCTCTAAATGAGAAGCCCAACTTTACTTCTCACTCTGACTTAAAACAAGTTTCCTAAATTCACTGTACTTCACTTTCCTTATCTATAAAGCTAAGTGGTTAGGACAGATCAGTGGTTCTGAACCCTGGCTATACACTAGAAGCATCTGGAGAGCATTGAAACATAAAGTAATAATGCTCAGGACCCACCTCAGGGTTTCATCTTTAAATCTCTCCAGGTAATTTTAATGTACAGCAAATGTTGAAAACCAATGCACTAGATGATCACTAAGGTTACTTCCAGCAAAACTTTCTAATTTTATGATTCATTGTGGTTTTTTTTTTTTTAAGAGAGAGAGAGAGAGAGAGAGAGAGAGAGAGAGAGAGAGAGAGAGAGAAGGAGAGAGAGAGAGAGAGGAGAGAGAGAGAGAGAGAGAGAGAGAATTGAGAGAGTTTTTTAATATTTATTTTTTAGTTTTCAGCGGACACAACATCTTTGTTTGTATGTGGTGCTGAGGATCCAACTCAGGCCGCCCGCATGCCAGGGAGCGCGCTACTGCTTGAGCCACATCCCCAGCCCAATTCATTGTGTTTTGACATACTAACATTTGCTAGAGATAACAGTGTTCTTAGTATTTGCATTATCCTATAGAGATGGCTCTCAAAGACTGTTTCTACTCAAAATCAGGAACATATTTTTCATGTACTACGGAAATTTCTATATTACAATTTTTACTAAGAACCAAGTATGCATTATTATTGGGGTGTAATATGTGCTTTAAAAATAATATAGATTTACTCAATTCCCAGAATTGATTATTGCTATGATTATAAGGCAATTTCTTTTAGTACTCATGCAATGTGAAGACAGTGTAGTTAGAAATTGCATATGAAAATCTTTTAAAATTGCTGTTGTAGCTATTTTGATTTTGAATAAATGAATTTTAAATATATCAAGAGTTAATGAACTTCCTAAAATATATCATTTGTTCAGAATAAATAACTTGCATACTTATTTATTATTATTTTTTTTTTTTTATTAAAAGTATTTATTTATTTATTTTAGTTTTCGGCGGACACAACATCTTTGTTTGTATGTGGTGCTGAGGATCGAACCCGGGCTGCACGCATGCAAGGCGAGCGCGCTACCGATTGAGCCACATCCCAGCCCCATACTTATTTATTATTAAGCAGAATGGACAGCTTTATAAAAGAATGGTTGAGGTGGAATATCTACTTGAGTTGATATTTCAAAAGATTATAGTTGTGACTTCTTGAAATAGTTTTGAAATGGGTTACTGTATCTTTTTGCTATCAGTTTTTTTTTACTAAACAGCTTTTATTGGAGTAAGCAGATAATTTTCCCTTTAATTTTTTTCTTTTTATTTTAAGAACTAGGGAATATGAGTAAATGTATATTATTTAAAACTACATAAAATAAAAAACTCAAACAAATATTCAGATCCAGAAAGAAACACTTAGACTCTTACAAAATTAGGAAGAGGCCTCAAATAAATCATAAGCTATAAAGTAAGAGATGTTTTGTCCTGTATTTTAATAGAATATTGTGTTTGTGATATATACTTTTAGAAGCTTGGGACAAGAAGACTCCTTCCTCCTTTTAGCCAGCCTAATAATAGGAAGAAGGAGAAAATGTACAGATGACAGCTAACAGCTAACATTGGTGAATGTAGGTGTTGCCAACAAAGACAGTGCTGCTTGTATGAAATTTCTGCAACATAACTATGTTTCAAACTATTTGAAAAAAATTACATAAAACATAAAAAAAAGAAACTATGGAAAGGATCTATGTGATTTTATGTGTGTGTGTGTGTGTGTATCATCATTCTGTGTGTTAAATCAGTGTGTTACTATCATTATATCTTTAATTTTCATACATACTTCACTGTATCTGTTCGCCTTCCTGATGACAAGCTAGACTTGATAACTAAGACTAGTTCACATATATATTATTTATTATACCATGCAAAACTCCAACATTGAAAGAATAATGTGACCACTTTAATAATCCACGTTTAAAAACCTTTTTCTGTGCAGAATAAGGAAGTTGCTTTGTCTCATATTAGCTCTACCACATTTGAGTTTGCTTCATAATATCTCCCTGAAATCAATCAGCCATGCTCACCATGCTCTCAAAGAATTTTGTACAGTAGGAATAAGCTATGAAAAGTTTGAAAATATAGGCAATGCATGCAATAGGGTTTGTAATAACAGTTACATGTATACTAGTAATTAAAAACTAATTTATAAGTGTTATGTGATCTAAACATATCAAGAGATTTTATGAAACAATATAAATATTACCATAGAATGGTATCACACTTCTTAGTACCCAAATCTTAAGAGTAACCCAGTGCAGAGTTTAGTAGTTATCCCTCTCACCTTTTGAGAACTTCTCTCCTACTACCTTGTTTCAAATTCTGGTGTTATCCTATCAGACATATTATTTTGTGTTACATATCTTCTTTTAAACTAAGAGAAATATGTTAAGCTGTACGTAGTATCTCAAACCTTATTATACATTAGTTTAATCAGATAAAGTCAGTAAAAGGATAATAGTTTTGAAGAAAGGTAAGGACAGAAATGATATAGCCTTGGGAAGGTACATATGAAAAGGGGCCCTATCAGATTAGAAGCATTTCATATTGAGGTAGGGACTGCTGGGAACAGTGAAGGACTAAAGCATAGAGAGCAGAGTTATTTACTTCCCAATTTTGCCTGGGGCTGGGCCAGGTCAGCAATGCAATCACTGTACTGAGTAAAGCAAATTGACCCAGTTTTCTAAAGATGTCATGTAAAATTTGCATTATCTTCAGAGTCTAGTAACATTATATTGAATATAGACTTTATATCTGACAGCCAAAGTGTAGTGATGCTAATATCATCTTGAGTAATGAACTCTCATTAAATGAATGTAAATTTGTAAGGTTGTCTCATATGAAGTCTTATTTACAGTAAAGTTCTTCCTTGTTAAGATATTCAATTAGTTTACTGGGCATAACCACATAATGTGAAAAACTTTAGTCCTGGACTCCATCTTGAAAGCAGAGATACTGCATTAAAGTAAAACTGCCATCCAGAATGAATAATGCAGATGCTGTGTTTTAAAACATGTCAGATTCTCTTAAGTATATCTTCCTTCTTTAAACTTTGATCAGCTGAGATAGATGTTTTTCATTTGGCCTTAACTGTTTGTTACAAGAAGATAAGAGACAGACAACTAATGAAATAAATTGATATTCTGCTATGATAAGATAGAATGTAAATTTAATATTATTTTTGCAGTTGAAAGTATAACTGATTTTGTTTTGAAAATTTGGCAGCATTGTATGATATCATAAAAAAAAGAGAGACAACATTTCAAATTGACTAATACTCTGAGGTATTTGGGTGAAGTTGGATATAATTTTCATCTAACTTCCCCAAATACAATGTATTCTTTCTTAAAAGGAGTTATAATTAAGAGTGTATTGAGTCATAAATTTTAATGATAGCAAATCATGAATATTAAAAAGAATTGCTTATAGATACCAAAAATGGATAAGTGTGAATTATATTCTGTAACTCAAGTTGGAAGTCCAACTGTCACAGAGAAACTTCTCATTGAGTCTCTCTGAAATAGACTGCATGCATATTTAACCCAGTAGCTTTAGGCATTCAAAGATATAGAAGGCAAAATCAAAAGTATCACCTCAAAATTAACACCAAGCCCTGTGTTTTTCTATCCAAGTTTTACAGTCATTTTAAACACAGATAGTAACTTGGCTTAAAATTTAAACACATTCATGCATACAGGTTTGTTAGCTGGAGAGTTTCCTTGCCTGGGGGAGGGAAGGTGACAATTGGTGCATTCAACATAGAACACGTGTAATGGTAATAAAGTTGATTGGTTGAGCTCTATAGCTTTTTTTTTTTTTCCCTTCCTCTTCTTTTCTCTCTTCCTATAGAGTAGTTCAGGTGGGGGTGGAAGGGTTCCCTCCCATCCCCCCAGCCCCTGCTAAGAAGAGTAGGTTGATACCATTTTTATTGTTCTGCTAGGGTGGGAAATAAACCATATGCTTTAGCACTTTGAATGGCTACACCAAAGAGAAAATTGAGCCAGGCCTTCTTTCCCCCTCCTACTAGACTTTGGGGTGGGTTTGTTCTTCTAAATGTTTTAGCAGACTTGGGGTTAGCTTAATCCTTCTGCCCCAGGGCAAAGAGGCAGTTGAGGGGGGGCGGGGAATGTCAAGGGCTTCAGAGGAGCGCTGGGCTGAGTGAAGTGTGTAGTGGAAGCTTATATCTGAAACCCACCCCTCCCCTGGAAACCCGGCAAAGGCAATGAGAGTTGGAACCAGCTGATGCCGCTGCTGCTGCTTCCCGTTTCCAGGGTGAAATTTTCACAGCAGCTAATTCTAAAGGGAGGAAAAATCCCTAACCAGCAGCGAAGAAGATCCTATCACCCAACCCAAGCAATGTAACCTTTTAGGCAGGCTTTCAGAGAAATCCGCATTTTAAAAGCCAGCATTCATGGTCCAAACTATGGGCCGGGAATCAGAGCTGGTATGAAAATATGAAAAGCCTCTTTACACCCTGAGTGTTTGAAACGATCCGATGAGCATAGGAAGTGGCTGCCAACGCTCTGGCGGCTGCTCTAGCTGCCGCCGCCGCCGCCGCCGTTCCTCGCAGAGGGCTGGACAGAGCTAGTCCCGGTTTCAGCACCTCCGGCGCTGGACAGCTCTCTGCACACCGCACCGCTGCCTGCCTGCTTTATCCCACTCTTGCTTTGCATAACTGGAGATGCATCTAAATTACGTCCTGTTCAACAACAAGTAGATTTTTTTTCCTGTACGAGAATTACAGTAGACGACTCTCTCAATTAAACTGCATTTTCTTCTTTACGGATTTGGCTGTCAGGCGTATTTATCCTGATCTCCCCCCACCCCCTTTGCAGGAACGAGTCTTTGGGAACGTGGTCCACCCAGGGATGTAAAACTGTGCTTACCGATGCATCCCATACGAAATGCTTATGTGATCGTCTCTCTACCTTCGCCATTTTGGCTCAGCAACCTAGAGAAATAGTAAGTAACAAAGGGAAAACACGGCTTTAATGCAAAGGCAGGGACATTGTGGCTAGTGTTTCTCCAGGGAACTGCATTTTAAATGGGGAAATGGAAAAGGTTGCAGGGTGGCAAAATTGGGTTCTTCTCCTCCTTAGCTACAGAAGCTTGGTGTAATGAATTCTAGTTGGTGTGCTATAACTAAATTCTACTCAATTTTATGTCTTCTAACTTGAAATTTCTGCAGTATAGTTTTAAGGATATGCTCCTGTGGTATTACTAATATGTTGCAAACTTTCAAATAAAAATGGTTGCCAATATAACATTTATTTTAAAACTGGAAAGCTATTCTGGGGAATTTGTGAGAATACTGTTAGTAGTAGAATGAAGACCCCAGACACTATAGCCAAACACATTGCATATCTGCATTGGATATTTTCAGTACAGGTTTCTGAGGGTGTCCTTGGAGATATATATATATATATATATATATATATATATATATATATATATATATATATCTCCATTTTAATCAAATTAAGTTTTCATGAAAGCATGGCTGTGTGGAACTGGAAGATCATTCCTTATAAGTATATGGATTTTGCAAAAAATAGTTTCTGAAAGAGGCAGCTGTATAGAACTATCTAAAAACTAGTATTCTCACCAAATGTATTTTGAAAAAAAATCACAAGAAATGAAATACTGAAAAATAGTTATTCAGATAAAAGTGACTTTCTGCCTAAATTTGGCCTAAATAAGCATCATTCTTATTACTTATTTTGATGACAAAAATACCTAATATAATATGATATGCATATCTAAGGTTTATGAATACACTTAATCTTAAAGTATATTCCTACAAACTTCCTGTATAAAATTTGAAAAACAACAGATTTCACTAGTTATTGTCACATTAGTGTGTCAGGAAAGATACCTCTCAGATGAGTGAATGCTTATAATCTGTACATTTGTTTTAAAAGATATAGGTTCATTTTTTCAAGGTCATGTTTTTAGGGACTGGTACTGGCATTGTGGAAATTATCTCCACTTATTCTGTTCATAGAAAAAAATGCAAAATAAATATGAAGGTCTTAAATTTGATATTTTATTTTCTTCTATATTCTCAGAGTCTAAGGAAGTGAAATATAATGTGAGAATACTTGACTTAGAACAAAGTTGTCAAAAGTCAGAAAGTTTGAAATTTTTTCACTGTTTAGTACCAGTTTGGGATAACATAATGAGTTGTAAATGGGAGTATATAGATAAATTTTACTAAGAATTTGTGAAATGACTGAAATGTAGTTAGTTGAAGAAAAATGATTTCAGCTACAGAACATTTAACATCTGAATGTTGACCAAGTTGTACTTTCAGGTAGTTATTTTAAGAAAGCTATAATGTGCCATAATCAGCATTTAAAACTCCAAAGACTTTATTGTTTCACAGTGTGAGAGAAGGGGGAGCTAGAATTAGTCATTTTAGAGGCTAAAATATGTGAACTGAGTGGGTTTATATCTAATTATCTGGTAATTATAGGAACTATTTGGGCTATTTTTGAGGGGTAGCTTAGTTTACTGAGACTTAAAGTTATCTTAACTCAGTTATAAATTTTCTCTTCCTTTTGTGTGTGTGTGTGTGTTTTAATTTACAGATCATGGAATCCTCTGGTACACCTTCGGTTACTTTAATAGTAGGCAGTGGCCTGTCTTGCCTGGCTTTGATCACCCTAGCAGTTGTCTATGCAGCATTATGGAGGTATGTGATCAACTGATAGACTTGAAATGGAATGCTCAGTTGTTCAGTTAAATCAAAGAGTGTGATAACCATGATATGTCTCCTGCCTTCTTAATTTACTGAAAGCAGTATTTTTAAAACAGAGTTATAATTGAGTTGTAATAAATGACACATATTTACAGACATACTTTACTTCCAGTTCAAATGATGGTAGTCTTCAACAAGTTGTTTACACTTAAATATGGCATTCTTATATCATTCAGTCTCTGTGTGGTTTTTATTTATCCCAATTGCTATTGATCCAGAGTGTTTAATTGATACTATCAAATTAATTTTTATAGAAATATGATTTCAAGTTTCAAACACATACTTTCAGCATGTCCAGTAAAGCCCTTCTTTAATATTAAAGCATTAATATAAAATCACACTACTCTAGAAAAGATTTTTTGGTTGAGTATAATAAATTGACTTTGACAAATTGATTATAAGAAATCAGACAAATTCATAAACAAAGATAAGTGTTTGAAATTTTCTCTTATAAGATATTTGAAATTGAATCTATTGGATATTACATGGAAATTTGGTATTTCTCTAAGTTCTGTAGCATGTTTTATTCTACTAGCAAGAATTAGACCTGTGAGGTTGATTATATCTACTCACACACAGAGAGTGAGTATCTAACCACAAGGTTGAACTTTCTAATGGATTTTATACTTCCAAATGTTAAATAACTTTCTTTTGTCTATGTATATTATTTTAAATTATCTACAATGAAGTAACAATAATGGTAGATAATTACCTATTGCTTTCTGAATATTTTCAATACTAAAATTACAAAAGTTTATGTTTCTACCTCAAAGAGCTCTAAGTTTTTATCTGTAAATTTTAAATAATCAGTTAAAAATTAAAATTAATTATAATTTAAGAGGGAAGGCCACTAGAATTATCATCCTTTAAATACAATATTGTTCTCCATTATAATTTTTACTTTTTTGAGAACAAAAAAGTAATAGTCAAAGTTATTTAATTATGAAAAATATTAAGAATTTTCATGCCCCATACAAAAATAAAATATGCACATAATTTGACCTATTGGGACAGGCACATAACAGAAGTTCTACATCTATGAGAAAAAGTTATCTGGTAGTACAAACACAGATGAAGTCAGACAATCTGATAAAATATGGCCAATTTCAGGAAATAGAAGAAAACCTTAGTCTAGGTGTGACATTGTAGGCAAGGCAATCCTAGGTTTGGGACTCAGTCAGTCATCTTGTCCTGGAATATACAAATGGACAAAGGCTGGGGAGATGATTTCTCTCCTACAATTGTATGAATGACATTTCCTTTTGAAAATTAGAGAGTATTTAAGGCCCAAAGTACTAAGTAATCATGCTAGCATCATAAATCATGCTCCCTGGAGAATTTAGAGCTAAATTCCATTTCTTAGCATTTAGGGTTCAGGTACCAATTCCACCTTCTCTTCACCCTTCAATACATATCATTAACACTAGTATAAACAATGTCAGTCAAATTATATGTAAAATTAATCATAGAAATACAGGATTAATTGGTTCCTAAAGAAGTTTTCTTTAAGCCAGAAAATCATTTCCTATAATAGTAAAATTAAACATGAAATTCAGAATTATAGAAGGAAAGTTCAAAGAAACAAATCTGTATCCCTAAGAATTAAGAGGTCATCAAATGACTATTCACCTATAGAAGAAATGAGCTAATAGTCACATTTTGAAAGTGTCAAGACCCATGAACTACTAAGTGCAAATTGTAGCATGATGAATCCAAGCATTTTATAAACATCTTATTTACTCTATAACATTACTGGAAGGTAATAAGGATGTGAAGTTTCCTTTAACTTTTTTTTTAAATAATAATTTTTTTTAGGATTTTTGGCTTTATAATGATTTTAAAAATGTATAAGCATATTATTCTATAAGGAAATTATTTTATATGTAATGTTATTTTGGAATTTATTGATATTCTATGTAGTTTATCAGAAATGTTCCTCAAAATTTTAATACAAGGCTACATGTGTAGCTAAGTGGTAGAGCAATTGCTTATAGCACATTTAATCCCCAGAACTGAAAAAGAAAAAAATTAATACAAGGGTGCTCTCTCCATTTATAGATATATTCTGTAGAATTATATTGTTACATCAAAGAGCAATTAAATATGTTGTTTTAAATGGGATGTTGACATGAAGCATCTATAAATTTAGTTTAAAATATCAAACATGGTAGATAAAAGTACTGAAAGGTGAGACATTTGAAAGCAATTTGTAAGGTACCAATATTGCTCAATATTGATGAAAATGGAAATATCTTCAGAGTCTTCGTTTGGTCAGTTCTGGATCTTTTATTACTCTAATTTTTAATATTTACAATGCAAAAATATCATTGAAATACTCTTTTAATAACATCATCTGGAAACCACTAACATCATGTAAAGGGTTAATATGATAAAGTCCTTAAACTTATATTAATTGCTCCAACCATAAAAAGAAGGGCAACTTAATATCTGATGATGTCTTTAGCATGCCAGTGTGTGGTTTATTACATGTGTATCTTCAGGACAAAGGGAAAAGGTTCCCCATCTCTTGAAGCCATTTTGTGTTTAGAATTGACCTAGGTCAGTCCTGTTTGGGTTTTCTTATTTGTTTCATTTTGTTTGAAATTTTTTGTTTTTGCAAAAAAAAAAGATGAATTTATTTCATATTATAAAATCTCCTTTTTGTATTTTAGTGTCAATCCTGTTTTTCTTTCACTTTTATTTCTAAAATATGTGATGGGATGTGGGGCCTCTTTCTGCCTAAATCCTTTTCAAAGGCAGGGGTGGGTGGGGGCATGAACTTTGGTAGATTTTATCTTACAAAGGTGCCAGATCTTTGGCACTCCCTCCTAACATTGCACAGGTAATCCCATGCCTGCTGTGGGATGTGATTCCCTTTTCTAATACAAATTGAACAGGCTAAAACACACAGCCAAGTACAAGGATGTCTTTTAGTTACTGTCACTTAGTGATTTACCACAAGGTACAGTGAAACAAAATAGCTGTTACCCTTTCAGGGTAAATAGCTGGCAGAACATTTGATTCTGAGCAGATTTTGCTATGGTTTATAATATTAATGTACTTATAAACCATGTAACGTATTATTTATAAATATTTCATCTTAAGGATTAAAAATAATGGTAGATAATAACTAATGTTTTGGCCTAATAGTGAATTATCATTTGTGAATGTGACTCTTTTTTTTTGTACTGGGGATTGATCCCCGGAGTGCTCCACCACTGAGCTATACCTGCAGCCCTTTTTATTTTTATTATTATTTTTTATTTTGAGTCAGGGTCCCAGTAAGTTGATTAGGGCCTGGATAAGTTGCTGAGACTGGCCTCAAATTTGTGATCCTCCTGCCTCAGCCTGCCAAACAGCTGGAATTATAGGCATGTGCCACTATGCCCAGTTAATTGGAGCCATTTTTAAGATAAAGATTTCTTTTTTTGTTTGTTTGTTTAGAATAGTTATTCAGGAACATAACTAACAACCTAAATGCATAAAAATGCTTGAGTGGATGAAAGTTTTCATGAAAGTAACAACATCCTTGTAGTAAACAGGATTGATAATTGAGAATCTGTATAAGGTTTATATTTTGGTTCTAGAGTTCTATTGGTTGAGGTACTACCAAACATTTAAATGTACAGATATCCACATATTTACAAAAGTAATAACACTAATGGATATATTTCCAAGAAATGTTTTATGTCTAATAAGAATTTATCATGATCACAGATATGAAAGTTAGACTGTTTCAGAAATGCCATATTGTTCACACTAATATCTAAGGAAGAAAATAAGTCTGAAAGGCACTTGAATATGACATGTAATATAAAATTAGGTCTCTAAGAAAAAAAAATTATGAAAAACTTTTCATGTTTTTATTTGTGTGAAGGTTGTATGTTAGTGCTTCTTTTTTCCAGATGAATTCCACCAATTGCACAATACAGATTCTTCATCTGTTGAATATTAAAGTTGGACACTCTTTCTCTCTCTGGCTAGGTACATACGCTCTGAGAGGTCCATAATTTTAATTAACTTCTGCCTGTCTATCATCTCATCCAACATCCTCATACTGGTTGGACAAACTCAAACACATAATAAGGTATGACTGGTAATTACTCTGATTCTCTTTGTGTGTTTATATTTTGGTGTATAGTTGATTATGGAAAATGTAATTGTTTATTCTGGAGACTATATAATAGTAAAAATGTTTGTTAAACATACTATCAAAGCTCTATGAGTTCAAAGGCTTGAGACATCAAAAGCAAATGTTTGATTTATTTTCCAGTTGTAATCAGATCCACTCATAACCAGATACAGTGCCTGTGTTTGGGTCTAATTTATTAACATCTGGAATGTTGCTTTTAAAAATTCACTTTTAAAAATGTCCATAGTTAATAATCAAAGAGAATGTTAGGTGGAAGTGAGTGTAGGTCTAGGTTTTATACTTTTTACTAACCAGAGATTTTTTTTTTTGATACTTAACCAACATTGCAGTTATTTAACTATATAGTTACTTTTTTTTAGCAGAATGTAAAGTATACATCTTATTTATGTAAATTGACCAATTTATATGAGTTGAATGGCCATGTTTTTTCCAGAAAAGACTAGTCTTTACTGAACAACTCTGAAATACATTCTAAGAAACCCATAATACCAATCTTAAATTAACTTACCCTAGCCTCAAAGGGATTCTGTTCACTACCATTTTGAAAATTTAGTTGTCATGTTTTTAGGCTTCTTCTTTTTTCATCTTTTTAAAAAAATTTTTAAATACTAAAGCCAATATTCGAACTTATCCCCCATAATATGACACTTAAAAAAAAGCAACCTAATAAAGAGCACCCTAGAAATAAAAAGTACTTTCATATATATGAATGCCCACCTCCTGTACCATTTCCCTTATGTGTATTTTCTTCTTAAAAAAAAAGATGTGAAAGCATATCAGGTCTATTAAAATATAGTTCAAGTCAATGTTGTTAATATTTAATACAAATTTAAAAACATATAGTAATAGATAGAAAAAAAGGATAATGGAGGAAAAAAAAGGACTGAAGGTGGGGGAGAGGAGACAGAAACCATAAAATATCCAGCAGATGAAAAATGAGGATAAACAAGAGTTTCAGCTGAGGAGAAAGAAAATGAGGAGGGACAGAGGGGGAGGAAGTACAGAAAAAGGAGAGGCAATGAGACCTAAGCCTTAATGAATTATGAATTATTCATGCCACCTTTCCCTTTTTGGTCCTCTATTTGGACTGTGCTTCAGATCTTTACAAATGCTCCTTTACCTATTCTTATTTCTTTGACTGATTGTCCTTGAACTTCCACCCAGAGATCTTCAGTAGGAAATATGGTTTAAAAATTTTTCTGTACTATGTGGTTTAGTTTTGCAAGTTCTGAGCCAAGTATTAGAGTATAAATTCTCTGCAAGGTTTACTACACATTATAATTGTCTAAAGCACACATCATATGGTCCAAATCACTGCTAAGTGCATAAAAATGTTTGAGTAGATGAAAGTTTTCATGAACGTAACAACATCCTTTTAGTAAACAGGATTGATAGTTGAGAATCTGTGTAAGGTTTTTGTAAATGATCCAATAGAAGTACAATGCAAGACACAAATACAAACCATATATGTAGTTTAAAGTTTTTAAGAAGCTACATGTAAAAAACTAAAAAGAAATAGGTGAAATTCATTTTAATATACTTAACTCAATAAAACTATAATATTCCTACTTTAATATATAGTTAATATACAATTATTAATATAATATTTCACCTTCTTGTTAAAGTCTTCAGAATCTGGCCCATATTTTATACTTATAATACTACTCATTTGAACAAGCTGCATTACAGGTGCTTAAGTGATTACAGGTATTCAATGACTACCATATTGTATTGGTCCAAATGGTAATAATATTCAGAAACTAAAATTGTCTCAAAAAATTTACATTCTGCCTGCTTATTTTGGCCTTTGCAGATTTGCAAATGTCCTCCTTATAAAAAATGTTGTTCTGATTCTTCAAATATTATGAATATCAAAGGCAAAATAAGACTTTTACTTTACATTTCTGATTGTGAGAAATGGGTACTATGTGCTTATTTAAGAAAAAAAATATATTTGGTTTCTTCCCAGGTAACTAACTTCAGAATAGATTTCATGTGGCTTAAGGACCATAATGAATCTGTTCTAGATTGACTGCTGTTAGATATTGATGCTTATTGGGAGGAGTGGACAGTGGTGCTGGTATTATGTGGTTTTCTCTTATTCTATGTTAATTTTGCATCATCAGTTCTGCAAGCTTAGGACAATTTACATTAAAGTGAACAAGAGACAAAAATAGAAAAATAAAAGCTGGAAGTTTATTCTAGGTCATTCTAGATAATACTAAGTGTTACAATGGGCACAATTGTGTATTTTATTATGTATATATTTGGAATTGAACTAAGTTGTTCCTGTTGAGTTTATATGTGAAATTTTGGTTTGTCAAAGGTATTTTTGTTTAACTGTATTTGGGATTAATACCCCCCACATACACCAAAAAGAAGATGAATGAGAAAAAGGAATGTTATCTATATAAATGATAAATTTAAAAAAAATAAAAAGTATTAATTAATGGCTACAGTATTATATTTAGGTTGTATGTTGGAGTCTTTCATGTTGTGGGTGTAATTGTTGTTGTAGTTGATCTGATTTCCATTTTTTACTTCCCTGATGTTTTGATTGATGTGATAGTATTTCCTACTTGGAAAATGGAAACATCCGAGATTCTTGATGACCAAAATATTTGATATTGCCTCTGAGAGTTGTCATATCTAGTTTGTAGGAGAACTGGTATTTGATGCTAATGTCTAGAATAATTTTGAAGTGTCAAACTGGAGTCTTTCTCTGAACTACTTGTTGAAATTTAATTGACCTGATTATCTTACTACAAAGTCTCTTTGCTTCCTTTTGAATTAAGATAGAAATTAGGCAAAATAATCTATGTTTAAAATGTGAACATATTCAGATTTTTAAAATGTAGATTCAAATTTCTGGCAGCAAAGTAAGGCTTCAAATACAATTTCATACATCTCTTCTTAAAATGCACTTGTAAAATTTAATTATAATTCACTTCATTATATTTTCAGCTTTCTCATAAAGCAACTTTGCCCTTTGATCTCTTTATTCATTTAAAATTTCAACCAGGATGTTCATGTATCATTTATTTGTAAAGAATTTTTTTTTTACACATTGTGTGTGTGTGTGTGTATGTGTGTGTGTGTGTATTAACCATTTGTTACTATTGTTTTGCAGAAAGCAAGGATCATTTCAGAAACATATATTCACAAAATAGTTTTGTTAATCACAAAAAGATATTTCTGCTTCTTTCCAAACTAGTTTGGGGGTAATTTGTCATATTAATGATTTTAATGATTCCATAACACTCACTTTAACTGATGGAAGCCAAATTCGGCAAAATTTTGGTGGTTTTTTTTTGTGTGTGTGTGTGTGTGTTAGATAGTGGTGAATAACCAAGCAGTTCAAAGTTCCGAAAGTTAGTTTTCTGTCCTACAACCTCACTACCAGATTATGATAAAAAGCAAATCTAAGTCAAAGTTTTATCCTACATTCAGATATTTATTAGATACTTATTACCAAACCAGGAACAACTTTGTTTATATAAATTCAGTGAAACCCTAGGTTTTTATCCTTTGGAAGTTTTGACCACTCTCTGTGGATATTTTAACTAAAGGTGGGCATTGCAACACTCCAGAAAAAGGATTCTGTGACCTTTGGCAAGCAATCTTCAATCAGAAATCTTCCTAATCCAATGCCTGGACACAGAATTATTGGGGCTAAAACAGTGTGTCCTACCTCTAAGAAGTCCAGGATATAAACCTAAATGAAATCTATATACAGTTTGTTCAAGAATAAAACTGCTTAACCGTGTGAGCCAATCCATATACCCTGAATGCCTTTATTTTCACTGAAGGGAATCCAATAATACAACCATTATAGTTGATTAACTAGAGTTATCAATAAGGACATATCTTTTACTTTCAGTTTAATTATGAGTGAAGGGTTGATTGTGGATGGATACACTTAGATCATGTTGTCCTTGTTTCCTATGAAGTAAGGACTTTACAAAAATAATGTCAGTTAACCATGGTTGGTGTATTCCTCTACTACTCTTTCAATTAAGGATTAAAAACTGGCATATATATGGTATCATGTTGGCATATGTGTATGTATATACATACATACACATTTGTGTATATGATGTCATGTTGAAAATTCCAGATTATTACAATAAAATTACAGACATTCTAACAAGCATGAAAAATAATATTTTGAAAATAATCAAAAGTGTAAGAGGATAAAATAGATACCATCTTCAGTCTCAAGAGACCTAGGAATCAAAACAAAATTCCTCACTGACAGATGAAGAGAATTTTCCAAATTATTTGGAATAAGCAGACATTTTCTTTAAAAAATTGGTTACTTTATCTCATAGTTGCATTGAATTACAGAATGAGCTATGTCTTTAATTCAGCTTTGCAAAAGATACAGAAATTCTCTGTCTAGGAGCACTTTTTAAAAGTCACATATTCTACAAAGTTGTTTTACTTAATTTTGTACTTATTTACTTTTGTGTGTGTGTGTGGTGCTGGGGATTGAACCCATGGCCTTGTGCATGCAAAGCAAGCACTCTACTGACTAAGCTATATCCCCAGCCCTTGTTAATTCTTTTATAAAAGTGCTATTTATTCAGTAATTTGTCAAGAGATAATGAGTAAAGGTGACCAAATTAGAAGACTATGACTGTTCTAATGGAAGAGGCTTTTGTTTTATCAGAATCATGCTGTTTAAAAGTAAAATCTTGAATTTGAATATTTTTTAACTGAAATAAGCATCTAACTCTCCCATGACTTTCTTTTGCCATAGATCAGACCTCTTTACACATTTACTGATATGCTTGCCCTCTAACTGACTACCTGTTTTCAGATTTTGAGAAGGAATATTGAATATGTGCTTCCTAGTTACCCATTCTGTCCCCTGCATATCCTCTAAAGCACATGCCCTGTCCTTGAGATTTTAAGCATTCTACATGCTTCCTTGAGAGGTATCAGTCTGGGGATGGTTAAGAGCATCCTAAGACATATCTAAGCATCTTAAATTTGCCACTTCTCCTACTCTGTGATCTGCAGCATGACACACAACATGTCTAGATCTCAGCTTCTTGTCAAAGTTATACAAGACAGTACCCATGAAGCATGTATTCCAGAGCCTAGTACTTGTAAGTATTCCTTAAACATTAGCTGTGATTATGGCGATGATGATCACGACTCTGAGATGCACATCTGATGGTGTCCTTTTCTTCCAGAACTTTGGATTTCTTATCCAATTATCTATTCACCACTTTTGTCCTCACACCACCCCAACACATTTTGTAAATGTTGCATGACTTCTCTGTCGCTAAAGTAATTATAGACACTAGAACTTTGAGTTATCCTCCCTATCTCCTTCTCCCTCAAATCTAATAAATCATTTACCTGTGCCAGTTGAATCCTTAAATATCTCTCAAGCCCAACTTCTTGTTTCTCTCAGGTACAGATCACCTTCACAATTACTACTTCCAACATCATCAGGCCCATTCTCTACCCTAGAAGCTAGAAGCCAAGGGATAGAATCAAATTTTAAATGGGACCACTCCATTCCCCTCTGTAACATTTACTATTGTGTCATCTCCTAAAGAGATGATTTTCAAATTATGCTCACAATGAGTGGGGCAAATTTTAATATTGGATGATTTTTATTCACTGCTTATCTTTGTAATAATATAACTCATAAATAAATTTTACTTGAGAAAGAGTCCTGTAGTTTATAATTTTGAGGAAAAGTTGATATTAAACATGACAGTAAGGATCTCTTCATCCCCATTCTATTTTATTGACTTTTGTTTCATTATACCCACTACATCAAACTGCTTGCAATTCATCAAGATCGATTGATGGCTTCCTGTTCCATGGCATACTTTATCCTAGATCAGTTTTCTTCCACCACAACACCATCTGACCTCTCAAAATTCTCCCTCTGGCTTGTGTGCATTCTCTGACTCTCTACTCAGTCCTTTCAACCTCAAGGATATCCTCTTCTGTCTTCCCTGCTTACGTGTTTCTACTCTTGGATTCATGATTTCCAATACATACCATTATCTTATTTTACATTACCTGTTTCTTAACTTACTATCCATTTCTTAGGTCAGGACAAAGTTTATATATATATATATATATATATATATATATATATATATATTTATTTTTTAGTTATCGGCAGACAGAACATCTTTGTTTTGTATATGGTGCTGAGGATCGAACCCGGGCCGCACGCATGCCAGTCGAGCGCGCTAGGGCTTGAGCCACATCCCCAGCCTGATATATTTATTTTTAAATTAATTGCCAGCATGTCATCTAGGTACAAGAAGCACATAATTGAATATACAAGTAAATGAATTTATTCAAATTCAAAATCTGAGCCTATGAAACTAGTAGCTTATAGTTTTACAAGGAATAAAACTCCCATTGTAGACAAAATTTCAGGTTATATGGCCATAAACAAGATTTTTCCCTGGATCCCATTTTAAACTCTAAGTGATTGATGTCATGATGTAATAGTGATTTGTTTTCTGGATTTTATTTAAGGAGACCCTGCAACCTAACAAATGTGAATCGTTTTACTTGATATGCTATATGAAATAATGTTCTTAACCTTAAAAAAGAAATGTGCTTAGTTATAACTCTTTTTCTATAAGGCCTATCCTGCCAATAATGTCCCAAGTGTGCTCATCAGCTCTCAAATGTGTATGATCCTATTGGCTGAAGCTAAAGTCTTATTTAGATATATTAAAATCGAATTTGATGAGTGGCTGTGACTTTTGTAAATGGCATAGTTTGTGTACAATGCATTTGAGTCCATTTTGGAATATCTTACTAACTATGCTAGTTTCTTCTGGATTCCTGACAGTTTATTCTGTTCCTAAGGAACAGAATGAACAAAGTGGTTGGTTAGTTTCTCAATTTCTCTAGGCTACTGGCAGTGGATAATTATTTTGTTGGTAGGGAGTTAATGAAGTGAGAGGCAGTGGGATTTCAGAGATGCTCCTGCTCCTCTATAACCTTCTATTCTCTTGGTTATATATTTCCAGTTTTGTGTGGTAGGAACCAGAAACCATTAATTAAAGTCAGCTTTAAATAGGAGAAAATATCAATATGAAAGATGACAAAGGAGATGAAAATTGCAACTATTTGACAGTAGGAGTTACTGAAATGTTGACATTGAGATGAGATGTCAGGAGTCCAAAATCCTTGAGGGACAAGAGGACCAGTGTGGACATTCAGTGAGTGTTCTTAACTCCAACTTCAAAGCCAGGCAAAAGTTCCAAAGAGTAAACCCTCATCCAAAAGGGAAGAAGTAGAATCCAATCTTGGCCAAGGAACAGGCAAATAATTTGAAGAATACCATGCCCACTCTCAATGCCTTATGTCAGTCTGTCCTCAGGGAATTATCCCAAATTATCTTTCAGGCAATGTGAAGAGACTCTATTTTCCATCCCTTTCACCCCTGCTTTAAGCCTGGCCTTCAGGACTTTTCTCAGTTGGATTAACATTACTTTCTTCCCACTTAGTTCTTCCTCCTGAACCTCTGTTTGCATTAGCCCATCCTCCATATTGCTGTGAGAAAGATATTAAATTTAGAGACAAAGGCAATTATCTGATTTTATCATCACCTGCTTAAAACTCTACAATGGGTCTACAGGGCTTGTGAGATCAACTCCATATTCTGAACATCACCCACATTCAGGGGCTGCCTATGAAAAATGAAAAAGACACTCCTTATGAGTAGATGAGGTACAAAAATAACCTCTGCCCTCCAGGCTGATATACCTGAAGTAGATTTTCTGGCTTATCAGTGAGAGCTGACTTTCAGTCTCCCCTTTTTGCCCCTGCTGGGGGACCTATCTCTGCTTTCTAGGGTATCCTATATACATAGGAACTGCTTTTCCTATGTCCTAGTCCACATGTTGGCTCATGCAAATTGTCTTCAGTGAACCCTATCTACACTCCTTTCAGCTTCTGTAGCACACAATAAATTTCTACTTCTAGCACCTATCACACTCTTTTATACTATTCATTTACTGATTAATCTTGTCCACTGTGATTCTCAAGAGTGATGTTTTTCTATTTCTAGACTTTAAAACCACTATTACTAGTATTTGTTTTATACATGGTAGGAAATAAATGTGGCCGAAATGAATGAAGTGTGTCTCTGTCTATTAAATGAGGGATAAAATAACAGATGTGTAGCTACTTGGCATTGGGAGCCTCATTTTGGAATAATTGCAACCCAGGTCATTTTTTGGTTGTTATTCTTGTTGTTGTTTTATGATGAGATAAGGGAATTGAGGAAAACGCTGAAGACTTACTGAATACTTTTAAAACCCTACTTTGATCAAAGATGGATGAGATAAATCAGACTTCATCTTGATGTAGAATATCTGAAAGTACACTTGAGAATTTCAGTGGCATACCAGGAGTATTGCAGAAAGGGTAAAGAATATTTCCGCTCCCCCTGCTTCAAGTCAAACCAGCACAGAAATTATACATATCCCAATATATGATTTTTCACCTTTTCCTTCTAAATAGACACTATGACCTGATCAGAAGTTTAACTAATGTCGATAAGGAAATCATGTTGAAATATAGCTGATAATGTTTGTGGTAATTCTTAATACAGTGTAAAATTTTAAAGTGATAAATAAAACCTCAGAAAGTGAATTTTATTACCAAATATTCTCACACAAAAAATGAAAGGTCCTCGAGTTAGGAAGCTATGGAGTCATTAATGGTTCTTTTTATAGCTATGAGACTAGGATTCTCTGGAGTAAACTGGAGGAGAAAAGGGTAGAGTTTAGGTTATCACTGAAGATCTTATGGCCAAGGCAAACTTTGTCTCAGTAGGAGATTGAAACCCTGTGGAAAGTATGGGAAAGGAATCTTTACAACCATAGCTGGGTAGAATCTACAGAGACTGTATGGTCTTCAAAGCCTAGAAAGTTCAATTTACTTTTTATCCCCAAAGCTTGCAAACTTCTTGGGCTAAAAAGTCATAGAACTTTCTAGGCTTCGAAGGCCATACAGTCTGTGTTGATTCTACCCCGCTATGGTTGTAATGCTAGAGTGACCTTAGACAAAAAGGTAAATATGTGGTTGAATTTGACTGTCATTTGCCAACTCTGGGTGATTTTGAGTTTTCTAGAAGTATCTGTGTACATGAGAAAAGTAGAATTACAATGTAAAGTTGAGGACAGTTTATTTTTAGGCTGATGCTTTTATGTAAAAATAGCCTTCAATTCTAAAATGTCTACTCAAGGTTTAGCCCGTGTAGCCTGAAGAACTGGAACAGGGGACCTTTGGCAGTCTATGAAAAGGCTTCTACAGAGATAAAAGGGGTACAAATTGCTTTGAATTCCTTCTTTAGAGCAAGAACTAAACACAGAATTTCTTTACTTGAGGTGACTATTGGTTGTCAGTGTATAAAAATGTGAAATTAAAGCATGAATCACATCACTCACAACCAAACTGGGCATTTTATAAATTGAAGAAGCTAAAAGTAGCTAACAAATGCCCAATACATGAAACAACAAAGCTGGATCTCTTTGTAGAAGAAAACATCTTAAAGGATAGCAATAAATGTTAAAGCCTTTATTAGAGAAAATCTTTCATTTGACAATTTTTGGCAGAGAAGTAACCTCTGAAACAGAAAATAGGGAGGGCAGAGTCCAACTAATTCTCTACTAAATTCACCCAGAGGCAGTTCTTTTTTTTTTTTTTTTTTACCTAAACCTCCCTCTAGACTAAAAGTTGTATATTATTATGTAGATCAGAGCCTAAGCCTTGCTATAGCAAAATTTAGAACTAAAGACCAAACAATAATCCCTATAATTAGAAAAAATGTAAGAATAACTGAAGATTAAAGTCTGTTTCTTACTTCTTTTGTGATGACTAGTCAGTTAATTTTAAGTCTTATGCCTTAAAGAAAGAAGTAAGCCTATGATTGAGTTGAGTTTAGGTCTTAATCATGAAATTTTAGGTATATGAAATTCAAAATTAGTAAATTATAATATTTATAGTTATTCTAGTGAATTGAGTCAAAGCTTAAAGTTTAAATTATACTGTAAAGAAGAAATAGTTAGCTCTAAGAGTAGAAATATAAAAAGAATTTTATTTTATTAATATTCATAATGAGGGCCTCTGTAAGTGTTCTGTTAAGCTACAATGTACATTGTTTTTACATATCTCTATATATGTGCCTGGTAGATAGTACATTGACATACATACATACAACAGAGTGTTTTGAAACAATCCGATTTGTATCTACTTAACATGCCTATTGCCAACTAAATTATATTTGTATTTTTAAAGTGACTTTTTCCTAATGCGTAAGAATGATGTTACTGCTTTTTCGAAATACAAATTAGTTCTGGTTTTCTGCTCTTTTTTTTTCATATGGATGAACATCTATGTCTGTTTAAAAAGTTTTGTTGTATATTTTTCTAACCTCCAGAATAAAGCTGAAAAGGAGATAGAAAAGGAAGAGCTTGCTCTGTTGCAATGAAAAAGATAATCTATACAAGTTGTCTGTTGCTGACTAATAAATTACCTTACAGTTAGTGGCTTAAAAAAACAATAAATATTTACATTCCTCACATTTCTCATGAGTCAGGCAGGAATTTAGGAGTGATCTAGTTGGTCTTTCATAAAGCCACCATGATGCATCAAAGTCACAGTAGTCTGAAGGCTTAATTGGGGCTGAAATGTGTATTTTGTACTTAATACTACTACAGAGAGACTCATGCTTCCAGACTTAATGAAACCTTCACTTGCTCTAAGGGAAGGGCCTGAAGTTCTTCATTCACTGGCCATGTGCCATTTGTCAAGTTTCTTAAACATTCTCCACAAACACTCTGGTGATCTTTTAAAATTGATCATGACACTTGCCTACCTAAAATCCTTCAGAATCCCTGTTATGCTGGCTTTCTACTAGAAATACTATATGGAAAGTGAGAATTCAACAGCGAGGTTCCTGGATTGTGCCTCTTATTCTGGTGCAGTTATCAACAAAACCATTTTCAAAATTGTCCCATCCACTGTGTGCATTGCCTAGCATACAGCCTGTCCCTCCATCTTTCAGCTTTCTCACATTCTTGTTCATCTGCCACAGCTAGTCTTCTTCCACTCTTAGGCTAGCCTACTTAACTTACCTATGTACTGCAGAAAAATAAATTTAAAGTATAATGTAGATTATTATTCTTTTATTAATTAATTTATTTATTTTAATTAGGTATATATGACAGCAGAATGCATTTTGATTCATTGTACACAACAATTGCAGCACAGCTTTTCATTTCTCTGGTTGTATATGACGTAGTATCGCACCATATGTGCAATTACAATAGGTTATTATTAGCTAGAGTTATCATATTGTATATTAGCTCTCTAGAATTTAATCATCTTTCAATAGAAGGTTTGTGCCCTTTCATTTTCATTTTATTTTATTTTGGGGGGTTACCAGGGACTGAATTCCGGGGGTCCCAGCTGTGCCCTTTAAGTTGAGGCAAAATTTCGTGTAGTGAAATGCAGTGAGACATGAGATGAGTCTTGACCACTACCTACCTATATAACCAAGACTTCAATCAAGATGAGAAATATTATCTTCACCCTAGAAAATTCTTCTTGACTTCCTTCTAGTCAATTCCCATCCTCCACAGGCAGTCATTGTTCTGATTTCTGTCTTCATCCTTTTCAGGATTTTATATAAATGGAATCATGCAATATGAGTTCTCTTGTTCTGACTTTTTAAACTCAATGAATTGTTTTTGAAAAGTATCTGTATCAGTGGGTGTATTAGTAGTTAATTCTTTTATATTGCTAATATTACTCCTTTGTATGACTATATCACAATTTGTTTATCCATTCTTCAATTGATTGACAGACTATTTTCAGATTTTTTATTATTACGCATAAACCTGGGCCTTATGCATGCAAGGCAAGCACTTTACAGAGCTATATCCCCAGCCCTAATTCTTATAAAAAGTCTAAGTAAGGACATGCATTTTCTTTTCTCTTGGGAAAATAACCAGAAGTAGAGCTCTTGGGTTTAAAGGTAGATTCCAGTGTTTTTTACTGAAACAAAGAAACAAACTGCTGAACAGTTTTTCCATGTAGTCATACCATTTTGTACTCTTAGCAACATTGTATAATACTCCCAGTGTTCCACCTCCTTGCCAATATTTTAATTCATACTTCCTTACTAACTAGTAATAACTGGTGAGGCTTAGTACCTTCATATGCTTATTGGCCATTTTACGTAATCTGCTGTGAATTGTCTCTCCAAGTCTTTACTTCTTTTTTACTTGGCTTGTTTGAACACAAATTGTGTGTGTGTGTGTGTGTGTGTGTGTGTGTGTGTGTCTGAGAAATGGAGAGAGAGAGAGAGAGGGAATATTTTCTCTGTGGCTTATTGTTGCATTTTATTAACATCATCTTTGGCTGAAAAGTTTTAAATTTTATGAAAACTGGTATATTATATTTTTCTTTTATATTTTGTATGTTGTGTTTCTCTTTAGATCTTTTTTTTTTTTTTTTTTCGGACCAGGGATTGAACTCAGGGGCACTCAACCACTGAGCCACATCCCTATCCCTATTTTGTATTTTATTTAGAGACTGGGTCTCACTGAGTTGCTTAGCGCCTCACTTTTGCTGAGGCTGACATTGAACTCTTGATTCTCCTATCTAAGCCTCCTGAGCCACTGGGATTGCAGGTGTGCGCCACACCTGGCTCTCTAATCTTTTATGATCATTTCTGCTCTTCCAGGTCAAAAAAAATATTCTTATATATTGTCTTCTGTAAACCTTCCCTTATAGTCTTGCTTTATATAGATCTATGATTCATATAAAATTAATTTTTAACATGATATGGGATAGGGGTTTGGGTTCATTTTATTCCATGTGGGTATTCAATTTTTTTGGAACTGTATGTTGAAGAGATTTTTCCTTCTCACTGTATTGCTTTGGTTCCTTTAAAAAATCAAAGGCTGTATGAGTGGGTCTCTTTCTGGTATTTCTATTTTGTTTTGTTTATTTGTGTATGTACTCTTATGTTAACACCATGATCTTTATTACTTACTATATTTTTATAGTTAAGTGTGGAAGTCAGAATTTTAGTCTTTATAAACTTTATTAATCTTTCTCAAGATTATTTTGTCTAATCTAGATCTTTTGTGTAGATTTGTCTAATCTAGGTCCTTTGTGTTAACAAAGTTTAGAATAAATTTCTTCCCAGGACTGGGGATTGAACCCCAGGCTTTGTACACGGTAGGCAAACACTGTACCACTGAGTTAACATCCACAGCCTAAATCCTTCAATTTCTACAAAAGAAAGCTGTTGCTACCTTTTGGCATTATGTTGAATCTTGAGGTTAATTTAGAAAACTGATATCTGTTTTCAATAGCTATTATTATTCATTTAGTGACAATGGGTTGAACTTTATAAAGTAAAATCATTAACATGTTAATGATTTTAGTGTGCTCACTATTAAATTGAAAAAGAATTGAAAAGAAATGAGGAGTCCTGCTCTAGGGAAAGTCTTCTACTCTAAGAGATTGTTTCCTTGATCTTGTCTTTCAAACCTTTGATCCTTTTGGACATTAAATGTTTATTTCTTAAATATGGTCTCTTATAAAAGCAGAACATTTTCCTCCACAAACATATTAATATAACAAAAATATGGCACAATTAGACTGATTTTTTGTTTTTTTAAAAATTTCTCAAGCTTAATCAGTAGCAACTGTGGGAAAGCACATTTCCAAGATCAAGGGCATGTGAGCTGCTTTTCTCTTTAGGCATGTGGGAAGGTATGCCTCTGATGCCTAGGCACAGAAGGAGCATTTGTAGAGTTAAGAAATTAGCATCTATATTCCCTTCTATGCAGTCAGTGGCACATTCTGGCATGGGAGCAAGATAGTGCTCAAACTAAGAAAAATTTAAAAAGAGATTAAGGACTAGAACTCATGCTAAACAAGCACTCTTTAGCTCAGTTCTAATGAATGGGAACAGGTTTTAAAGTCCAGCAGTGAAAATTCAATGTAGAAGTCCATGATGCTTAGATTTCATTGGCTAGATTAAACATAAGTATGGGCAATGTTCTGTATCTGGCCACTTTTAAACTGTTTAACACAAAAATATATCTAAAATGAGATGCTCATTTACCTATTAATGCAAAGGTAATGAATGCTATCATTCAAAAAGTAAAATAAAACCTATTACTTTTATGAGCAGATTAATAGCATAAGTCTTCCATTTATTTATTTATTTGTTTATTCCAATACTAGGAAGAATCCTGTTCTAAGTTATTTTTTTTACTCTTAGAGAGGTTTTCCCCATGAGGCTGTTCAGTGATTTGGAGTATGTAGTATAACTATTTCTCTATTATCTTTTTTTTTTCTTTTACTTCCTATACTGTCAAGAGAAGGTGATATATTTTCTTTAATCATTAAATCCCAATGTTATAAATCTTGTAATTATGTCTCAGATTTATGTTATTGAATGTGTTTCCTTGCTCAATTAAAAATGATTTGTTTTCTGAGATGTCTGTATTCCTAGACCCAGGGTATTATTCTTGCATGGTTTCATTAGCTATTGGTTGTAAATTTTTTTAAATGTCATCCAAAGTAAACAAAATACTGTTTACCTATTTCCACAGCTAGAAGTGGTGATAAACTCAATGACAAAAATACATTATACAGGGCTGGGGATGTGGCTCAAGCGGTAGCGCGCTCACCTGGCATGCGTGCGGCCCGGGTTCGATCCTCAGCACCACATACCAACAAAGATGTTGTGTCCGCCGAGAACTAAAAAATAAATATTAAAAATTCTCTCTCTCTCTCTCTCTCTCTCTCTCTCTCTCTCTCTCTCTCTCTCTCTCTCCTCTCTCACTCTGTCTTTAAAAAAAAATACATTTTACATATGGGGGAAGTTAATTATTTTCCGTTTTGCCAGCTGATCATGTTAGAGATTTACTTGACCTGGTCTGCATTAATGTCTCAAAGGGAGATAGTACAAATTTTGTAAGAGAAGTATATTTTCAGGGTACAATCTTTCCCGGCTACCTACTTATAATGTCTTTTGGTGGTAATAGAGCTTAGCTATGCACATCAAGGGAAAACTCAATTCTTCAGGGTATCATGCAGGGTAGCTCACTGCAGAATCCTTAATGCTTGCTGGCAGACCTATCTATTTGTAGAACGTGGTTGTTATTCTGTACTGGAGATTGCTGGAGTGTATTTATGCAGTTTCCCCAGTCTTGTGTCCAGCTATGAAGAGGATCCTTGTTAAGCCTCCAGAGCCCATTTGTTGGGAAAGAGGGAATTTGAATAAATTCTCTGCAGCTAGCAATAGAAAGAAGATGCTTAAGCTCCGTTTTCAGAAATGGAATTGTATTCACAAAGAAGGATTTATAAAAGACAACTATTTCTACTAGTAGGGAGATTTCTATGAAATGCAAAGGAATTCTTGGGGATTGAAGGAAAACTAGCATGTTACAGAATTGAAAACAATGTTGATGGACAGGAGCTGATTTTTATACTTTCAAAATTCCAATTCCACCCTGCCATGTTTATTACTTTTGCTTGAAACTTGGAGGGGATATGATTAATGTGTAATGTTGACATTCTTTTTCATAGAATACTGACAAAGAATTGGCAATATAAATATTTCTGCATATTGAATATACATGTATATAGAAGTGAACACTTGGGAATTATTCTGATTATAAAAACATTAAATAAAGTTAATGCATTTAGCAAAGTAAAAAAATTGCAAAATCATTAAAGAAATGAATTACCTTTATGTATCAAAAAATTGTAGGGTTCAGAACCATTTTTTAAACACTAAATGATGGTTAGCCCAAGGTCTCAAGGCAGGAATTATTCAATTATTATAGTGAGACAAGCATTTTAACAAGGAAAATTGTTAAAGGAAAATATGTTTAGGAATTAAAGTGTATAAATTTTGGAACTATGCTCAGATAATAGAGGTTATCAGCTAAGGTCAAAGATACTGGATATTTGGAACCACCTAGAGTTTTCCTTACAATCTCTCCAAATTCTTCTATGCCTTCAGGAATTGTGAGCACAGATTGAAAATGCTTCATGGGAGATTTTTATAGGAATCCCAGTTAAGGACCATTACTGCTAAAACTTGCAACAAAAATGGAAAGATGGGTAAAAAATAGAAGACTAAAGCTTGCCTGTCAATGATTCTCCTGAGTTGGTCTATCTCATGTAATCTACTTACATCACTTTTATTGTATGTCAAGTAAGGATAAGAATACACCACAGAAATGTTATAAGGATTCATATTAAACTCTTTGACCTTCCTGCAGGAAAACACAGGATATTAAGAGAAAGGAATCCAGTAAAGCCAAAATATCACATTATTTCCAATTTTCTTGATAAGAAGTCAGTAGAATGTAAATTAATGAAGGTTCTCAGTTTCATGCAGATTAGATTCAACAAAAGCTGAGCCTACTAGGGGAATGATTTCAGGTAATGTATAGTTTATGCTCTTCAATTGAGCCAATTTTGTCAGCTCACCCACTACATTTCTTTAATGTTTTCTTCTGTGCCTAAGTTCAAGAACATGTAGTTAGTTTTAACCTTAAAAAATTTAAAAAGAATATACTTACAATTTCCCCCTGTATTCTCTACTTGCAATGACAGAGTAAGATCCAGCAAACATAATGTATGTGCAATACTAATGGACTCATATATAAAGACATTGTCTATCTCATTGAATAAAAATAAGGGGAAACAATAATGGAATACAATATGCTGAGTAGGTTTTCATTGTAGGTTGTAACAAGCCATATTTTATTGACTACAAAATTGTGATTAACAATAGGAGAAAAGTTAATCTGAAGTTTAAACATAGTCATGATTAACTTGACACAATTAAGAGCCATATTTTACATAGAGATGTTGTATATCTTTTTGTTGTACAAAATTGTGTGTGTTTGCATGTGTGCACATGCACACGTGTAATGTGAAAATCTGTTACAAATTTTTCTTTTTTGTTTCAGTAATTCTTAGTTTATAGTGGGAGAGAGGATGTGGGGAGGGACATATTAAAAATCAGAGTAATTTTTTAAGTATATTCCATCCATTAATACATAGTAAACCAGACTGGATGATCATAGCATTTGGGTAAAATAAGTTCTGTCTATGTTTTTATATGGTAAAGCTAGATATTTTCATGCATCTCACCAGAATTTAGGGGCCTACAATCCTGAAGTCAATAATTCAAACACACATAAATAATGAGTCTTCTATTATAAGTGCAATTACCTTTCTTTGAACAGTGCAGGAGAAATAGAGTGGCATTCCTGACTAGGAGCAGAAATAAATGTATTTATTTTCTTTTAGTAGCGGAGCTTCTTTCTAGACCTGACTAGTCAAAAGGTTCCTTGTCTCAAATCCTAACCTGTCACCAATTATAAGATGACTTGTGTTTTCTATTCTGTCTCAACACTGCTTTTCTAAACAGTAAAATGGAAATATGTGTGTATACACTTGCTACAGAAATGGTGGCTGAAGTACAGGAAGAGGAGGGTTATACTCTGCTAGAAGGGATTAAATGGAAACCATCTTTAATTTTATTACAGTTCTAAGATTCTTATCTGAGGGATAATAGATTTTTCTTTCTTTCCCAGTATTTTTATTATGATTTCTATAAACATTCTATACTGTATCATGTTTTTCTTCATATATTTTCATTTCCTTGTGTGCTGTATTACAAAGAAGACATTCCCAAGTGCTACTCTATTTTTTTTTTTTGCAAAAACTAAAGTGATGATACATTGATATACTAAAGATGGGACTTATTTTGTTTCTTGTACATCTGCACTAGTCTAATATGTATTTAAGAACATTATCTCCCTGGAAATGGACCAAATCTGCCCTCAATCTTGTACACAAAGATCCTTCCTAATGGCAATTGTGAGTAAATACAGTGAAAACCCAAATTGTGTCTAAAAGCCATAGCAATTCATTTTTTTAATGATTTTTGCAATTAATTTTAATAGAACTTTTTGAATTAAAATCCATGCATGTATCTAAAGCAAACTCTCCAGTAAGTATTTATAAATGCCTGAACCCATCTCACCCATACCCTTGCCTCTTAAAAGTGAGAGATATTTTGGAAACAGGGGCACTTTCTGGGTTTTGGATGTTTTTGCCGTTGTTTCCACATTTTTTTACAATAAGCTTTTGTATTTGAATAATTATATGCAGTTGAAGAATTACTGAATAGAAAAATTGTGACCAAAAAAAAAAAAAAAAACCAACTTTAGAAGGAAAATGGTAGCAGCAAGGCTAATCTATAGCTGTGGCCTTTCTTAATGAGTGTTGCTGGGAAACTTTTCAGAACCCTGCAGGGAAATGCATGTTTTTGTAAGAGAAAGGTCTCCAACTGTTAGAACTGATAGAATTTCAGAAATGCCATGAGTTCAGCTTGCAATAGATTTGTAGGTTTTTTTTAAAGCAGAATGAAAAAACTTCTTTAATATATTCTTTTGGAATCAAAGTTCATCTAGATTCAAAAGCTATCACTTGTAGAGACCTAAAAATAGATTTGATCCCAAAGTGCACATTCAGAAGTTGCAGAAAAAATAGGACTTATTATATAAATATGCTAATTTATATATATTTAATTTCATCTATTTGAAAATTATAGATCCACAGAAAATTATTCAAATGTTTTACTCGAGAATCCTTTCTTGATATCTTTTTAGGAGTTTGTAAAAAAGAAAGCTCTAAATGAATAGGTATGTACAAGTATATGAATCTATGTCTTAGGGTATAATTATTTCTAACTTATCCTGGAAAATAATCTCTAATATTTGGAGGTTCATGGTAAATCTTCAGTTTATGATATATAAGTATTTATTTTAAACATCCACATTGAAAATTAAGGCCAGAATATATAGTTCTTTTTTAAATTAATTTTTTAAATTAGGTATATAAGACAACAAAATGCATTTTGATTCATTATACACAATTGCAGCACAACTTTTCATTTCTCTGGTTGTACATGATGTAGTGTGTCACCATATGTGCAGTCATACACGTACCTAGGATAATGATGTCCATCTCATTCCACCATTTTTCCTATCCCCATACCGCCTCCACATCCCTCCCTCCCCTTTGCTCAATCAAAGTTCCTCCATTTTTCCCATGCCTCCCCAACCCTTATAGATAAGCATCCACTTATCAGAGAGAACATTTGGCCTTTGGTTTTTTGGGATTGGCTTACTTCACGTAGGATGATATTCTCCAACTCCATTCATTTACCTGCAAATGTCATAATTTTATTCTCTTTTAATGTTGAGGAACTAAAAAAACTTAACACCAAAAAAACCCAAACAACCCAATCAATAAATGGACTAAGGAGGTGAACAGGCACTTCTCAGAAGACATACATTTGATCAACAAATATATATATATAAAAAACTGTAACATCTCTAGTAATTAGAGAAATGCAAATCAAAAGTACTCTAAGATTTCATCTCATGCCAGTCAGAATGGCAGCTATCAAGAATACAAACAATAGTTGTTGGCGAGGATGTGGGGGGAAAGGCACACTCATACATTGCTGGTGGGTCTGCAAATTGGTGCAAACACTATGGAAAGCAGTATGGAGATTCTTTAGAAAACTTAGAATGGACCCACCATTTGACCTAGCTATCCCACTTCTTGATCTATACCCAAAGAATGTAAAGTCATCATACTATAGTGATGCAGCCACCTCAATGTTTAGCAGTTCAATTCACAATAGCTAAACTGTGGAAGCAACCTAGATGCCCTTCAGTAGATGAATGGATAAAGAAACTGTGGCATATATGCACAATAGAATATTACTCAGCATTAAATGAAAACAAAATTATTGTTTTTGCTCATTTGAGACAAGGAAAATTCTATAGGATAAATTCCAAATATGATCAGAATTAGAAGCACTAAAAGATAGTTGAGAATTGCATGTGTAAATTGGTATTTATTTTTAAACACTAGAATAAATGCAAAATTATATAGTGTTTTAAGTGCTTAAGGTACAATTTATAACTAGAAAGCTTGTGCTTATTAACAAGTTATAGGCATCTAGGATCAATGTCAGCATGTCTTGCCTCTAATGCATTTTGTAAGTCCTGTAAATGCATATATGTTCCACAGAAAAAATGTGTAATTATAGGACAAAAATTAACCACCCCTCTTTTATTTTTAAGTCAACACATCTTAGAGTCCAAGACACACAAGCCTTATATCATGTTTTGGTTTGGCTATAAGAAACAGAATATAGAGTATCACTGTGATCCTGTCTTAAAGAAATAAGAAAAATCATAATGCCTGCTTATTCTTAACTCTTCATTTTATTCTAGCCATATTTAATTTTGGTACCTTGGACTGAAAGTCCTTCAGTATAAAAGATAGGCAGACTTGAAAGAATTCGAAAGGCAAAACTTTTGAGGAGAAGTTTTTATTTGCTCTTCATCCTTGGTCTTATTAATATCAGTTCTGTACTTAGACAAATGGTTTTCTCTGTGGGTTATTAGGACCATGGCCATGAATATGTTATTTTTAAGTTGCTCTGTGTTTCAAGAAGAATCTATCATTTACTGGCAATTTCTCAGTTTTTCTTACCACTACATATGAAAATCCTAATAATTGAGTTTTAAATAGTATGTGTGAGGCTTTACACATAGAATTTCCTAAATGTAGATGTTAAGTTTCGCCAAAAGGGAGCAATTTTGGACTTAGTAATTAGAAAAGTTTCTGAAAGTATTTATTTGAACACTCTATTGATAAATAAAAGTTAAAGTTGAGTTTAATTGTAGGTATATTTGTCTTTATTAAAAAAAAAAAGCTCACAAGAGATATAGTAAAGGAAGCCACAAACATTACTTTGCTATGACTTTTTTTTTTTAAATACTGGGGATTGATCCCAGGGTTACTTTTATCCCTCTGAGCTATATCTCCAGCTGTTTTAGTCAGCTCTTTTGATACTATGACTAAAGCACCCAACCAGCACAAGTGTAGAGAAGGAAAGGTTTATTTGAGGGCTCATGGTTTCAGAGGTCTTAGTCCATAGAAGGCTGGCTCTATTCCTAGTGAGGCAGGACATCATGGTGGAGTGAAACAGCTCATATATTGATCAGAAAGCAGAGAAATAAATAATTGAGTTGTGTTTTAACCCAATATGTGATTTAATCCCCTGATAGTGATTAACTGAGTGATAACTGAAATTACAGTAGAGGATGGCTGGGAAGGTGGGAATTGGGCTATGGCTTTGGGTATATATTTGTATCTGGCAAGTGGTCTCTCTGTTGTCTGATCATGATGTGAACCACTTTTCTTTGCCACTTCTCCTGTGGAGATGTTCAGCCTCACCTTGAGCCCTGAAGGTATGGCACCTGTTGTCATGGATTGAGACCTCTGAAACCATGAGCCCTCAAATAAACTTTTCTTTTTTTACAATTATTCTAGTTAGATCTTTTAGTCACAGCAGTGAAAAAACTGACTAAAACATCAGCTTTTTTTTTTTTTTTAATTTTAAGACAGGGCTCACTAAGTTGCTTAGGGCCTCACTAAGATACTGAGGCTGGCCTTGAACTTGCAGTCCTTCTGACTCAGTCTCCTGAGTTGCTAGGATGACTAGTCGTACTGACTTTACTATGACTTTCTTCAGTTCACTGTCTAAAAGGCAAAGGAATGGAGTCCAGTCTTCATATACTAAGTCATTTAGAACTGTTACTTACATCAGTGAATGCTTTCTATGTTAGCATTGATGCCCATAGGAGATGCCTCATTCTCATTTATCTCCTGGATTTCAGATATCTAATGACTAAGGTACAGAAGAATTTCTATCAGGTTTTCCTCCCAAAATTCATGTTGATGAAAAGAGAGGTTTTTGCTTGATGGTACCTAAATGACTTCAGCATTTCAACATAGGGAAGTTGATGACTTAATAGTGGAGTTGTGGCTGGGGATGTGGCTCAAGTGGTAGCGCGCTCGACTGGCATGCACGCGGCCCGGGTTGGATCCTCAGCACCACATACTAACAAAGATGTTGTGTCCGCCGAGAACTAAAAAATAAATACTAAAAATTCTCCCTCTCTCTCTCTCTCTCCCCTCTCTCACTCTCTCTTTAAAAAAAAAAATAGTGGAGTTGTTTCTCTGATTCAGTAGTAACATTCCGTAACAGCACAGGGATGGACAGTACCCTCTGGGAGCCCCCCAATTCAGAAAAAATTACACGTCATATTTGCCTCACATGTAAGAGTTGTATATGTTAACTTTATGCTTAGAAATTAGGCTAAATTTAGGAATCTTCTGTCCTTGAATTTCTAAGTCTATTTTTAAATATGAGTGGGTCAGTTGTCTAATTTTGGCCAATTTAGGAAGACTTCATGGAGAAGTAAAATTTCAGGATTTATGTGTGTCGTATAGGAATTCATATAATATTGGAGGGAGTCTTAATGACTAACTTTATTCAAACTCCTCACTTTGCAAATTAGAAAATGGAGACAGATGGTTGATCATAGTAAACAATTAGCAGCAGAAATGGAACAGGAAATCAGCTTTCTCCAGTTATCTGATGGTCAGGTGAATCTTACTGAGATATCTTCTGTATTAATTTAAAATCTTCTTTTTATGGATATATATTCTTATATCTTCTAGTGGGCAGTTTAACAGCAGAGTCAAATTGTAAAAGGATGCAAGGACAATATTGCACTCATCCATAGGTGGGGCATATATTGTTATCCTTATACTTTGCTTATTTCCATTTTTTACCAAGTAAAAGAGAGACAGTAAGAGAAAACTGTATCCAATTAAAATTTCTTGGGAAAACCAATTTATGAAGTGAGAAGGAATATCACTAGGAAGTTTATTCACTTGGAGCAAAAAAGTTAAGTACAACTAGGATATGTGTGATCCACAGACTCAGGAGATTGATACCTAGAAACTGGTGTGGCTATTTCAAGCCCAGCAGGGCTTTACTTTCTGTGGGCTTAAAACTATCTGTGATTGGTCTGAACTTGGATTGCCAGTCTTAAAAATATATATATATATATATATATATATATATATATATATATATATATATATATATATATTTCCTCATCCCTCTTCTGATTTTGTTAGTGAATATTCTTAAATGTATTTTTTAATTTTTAAAAAATTCCTCTTTGCATTAAGACCATCTTTCTCACTAGAATGGCATGTCTCCTGCCCTTTGGCCTTGACATTTGTGCAACAACTTGAGTGTTCTCTACTAAAGCCTCTTTGGTGCTGCACATAGGGTCTCATTACCTTGCATGGACTCATACTTTCATTCTCACTCTAGATCTCACAAATGCACCTATTAATAGCACTCATTCCAACCTACTGCACATGCCCACTAAACCATCCTACAGAACATAGTACAAGGTAACAGTCATGAATTGCTATATGAGTTCTTTTCAACTTTACATAGTTTCCAGGAGGGAAAATTTATTTTTGTTTCTAAAAACAAAAATTGTTCTATGATATTCTCAGGGCCTTGTTCTTTTTTTTTTTTTTTTTTTTTTTTGGCATTAAATATCTGAACAGTGTGAATCATGGATCAAGAAACATGGTCCCATTGGTTTTTCTCCTACTGAGATCACTATCCAAAGCATAATGAGCCTTACACAATCTCTCTCTTTTTCTCTCTCTCTCTCTCTCTCTCCTTCCCTCCTCCCTCCCTTCCCCTTCTTTCCCTTTTACTATTTCTAACCGAAATTCAGATAATAGCCTTTCACCTAGGAACAAATAAACCGGAGCATTGCCTTCTAGAGTGGTTCTCAACCCTGGCTGCTCACCAGAAGCAGAACCATAGAGCTTTTTAAAGCAGGGAGTCCTGGGACTCAACCATGAAATTGAATGAATTAGAACCTCCAAGAGTGAGCTAAAGGAACTAGAGCTGTAAAGTCATCATAAGTGATACTGATAGGCAGCTAGAATTAAGTCATAGCATAATAGACCTTATAATGAATGAGTCAATTTAAATGAATCAACTGTCCATGTAAATGTAAACATCTTTACACAATACCTGCTCCTTTCTTCTCCACCTTTCCCCAAAGCGTGTTTCCCCAACTCCCCAAGTTCCCATCTGTAAGAAACTCTTCTTAGCCTAAAATCGACCTCAAAATTTTATTCTTAATATCCTTGTGAGCTCTCTTCTTATTCTACATGCCCAGTGAATAAACTGCCTAATGTTGTATGTATTTCGTAAAAAGATCAAATCTCTAAATTTGATTAAAGTTTAACTCAATTCTGAAAATCCTTAATCTGATTTAGCTGAAAATTTACCAGATCTTGTTTCAAATTAAAGAAACAATTTTGGTCCAACTTTAAAAATTGAACTATTTCTCTATGCTAATAATTTAAAAACCCTAAGGTTGTTGGTTAATTTTAAAAATAGAATTTGCTACTGATCAGTTTGTTTTTACATTTTTATTTCCCCACATTCTGTTTTCACATGTGTACTGAAGCACACTTTGAATTAACTCATCCCAAATCTGTGATGGACAGATAAAAGAAACACCTATTGGTGATGAGCTGCTCATCTACAGATTGCAAAGGAACTCTTGAAGGCAAATGTAGTTTGTTTACTTCAGATTCTGATGCACTCTATACCCATTATATATATGCTTAATGACTGAAAATTTTTACTCAAATAGTTCAAATTACTTACATTCTTTCAGAAAATATAATAAGATAAAGGAAAAATTACTATTACTATTGCTTTCTTAACAGTTTTGTGGAATTTTGTTTGTGGAAAGGGTAATTTTTATGTCAAAAATTTTTATTGTTATTTTTTTTTTCTGCCTGACATTTTCAAAAAAGAAGGAAAAAGAAATGGAAAATATGGTTCAGAGTTACTTCCATGTAATAATCAATGATTTAAAGGTAATAATCAGATAATTGTGTATCTTCAAAGGACTGTGCAGGGTGTTGTTAATTATCTTTTGTTGAAAGTAGTAGGTTAAAGACCAAATGAGTGTGTTTGTATATTGGTTTTTTTAGTTCAGAGGACCTTATGTTAGTCTTTAGTGTTCATGTGTGTTTTGCAGCATGCAGGAGGAACAGCCCAAGGTCTCTGGAAACTTCATAGTTAAAATGAGATAGAAATTTCCCCCTGGAGGCCCAATGCACATTACTGTCTCTGGAGATCTTAGCACAAAAGGCTAATCCCATCTATGAAAGATTTATTATGATAGATAGAACATAAGAGTTCCCACTTTTTAAGGAACGAATCCATTCACCAGTTTCAATGTTACCCAATAATCTTTTAGTATTTAATATACCCAAATATCTTTTCCTATTAGCCACTTTTAAAGCCACATTATAGCACACATGTGTGTGCATATGCATAGATCTATATATAAGCAATGTCATTTGATACATCAAATAAAACATTTTACGTAGAAGTCACTGGAAGATCAAAAATATTGCTACACTGAGGTAAATTTTGTTTTTTAATGCTGAATAGAAAATTGAGTTAAGTTCCATTTAATTTTCAATGAAATTTTAATTAAACCATTTTTAACGAGGTTTGGGACTCACACCATCCTAGCATAAGTGTCTGATATTTTTTGTCTGGCTAGTGGGCAATAAATTCATTGTTATTGTTGCCACCAGTCACTTTGACAACTACAAAATCTTAAGAGATACTATGAAAAACATGGCATGAAGATGATAGTGTAAAATCATGGCATGAAGATAATAGTGTTACTTGTTTATAATGCTAGATTCATCAATAAATTCTAGTTAACTACAGTTATATGTTGCTGTTACATATCAAAATATTCATGACTATAAAACATAATTTATCTACAAAAGACATTCAATTCAAAATTATTTTTATTTTTAGAGATTATAAAACATAGAGATTTAAAGGTTCCTAACCTTTGAAAGCATTTAGAATATTTTTTAGAGCTCATATTATATATGGTTGTATTCATTTTTAAATTTATGAATCTTATTACAATAGTAATCTGACAGGATTTGAACAGTATAATGATAGTATTTGGAGATTTGGCGTGTAATTTTTTTCCAATATGTTTGCATAATGTGCAATTATAATTTTAAAATCCACATTTATGAGAGAATTATTTGAAAGCTGAGGAATGGCTACAGCTTATTTTTTTGAACATTATTATTGCCCTAAGTTCTCTCAAAGAATCTACTTCTTTTCAGATGGGTAGAAGGTCAGGTCAATCTGCTGCATTAAATGATCATGACATTATATCCAGTCAAATTTATTGCTAGTCCTATTAGACTTCTCTCTAATAATCACTGTTTTGACAAGATGACCCGCTAACATTTTAAGGCAGCCAGAGGGATGATTTGATTTCAGGTTCCTAAGGCATTTTGGTATTCACACAAGTATTGACACATCCAGTCCTGAGGACCTAAGCCCTTTATTCTTCAGGCTGTGAAACCTCTTTTTCTCAGCATGGAATTCATTCTTTGAATAGAAACTGCATATTGATTTTCCTTGAAATAAATAAAATGATTTAACTTTGTTCTTCTGTCATGCATGATTACTCTCTATTCATTAAAGAAAAGTTTCCTTTCCCTTGACTTTATCAGTACTTTCTCTGTATTACCTATTCCTAAAATGAACTGTCAGGGACTAGGGTCAGGGTTGATTACAGGCAACCTTCACAGAAAGGAAACATTCCAGGGTTGTCACTGGAGCTCTGTAGTCCTTGATATTTTCCTCCATAAAATGAGGTTAGCTGATGATCATGGAGGGTCTTCTTAGTTCAGATATTTCACACGTGCAGGTTGGATGGCTAGCCCTGTTACTCCTAGTATTTGAAATCCTCAAGATTGTTTTCTCATACACAACACTTTCTGAGCATTTACTTTCTGCAAGACACTATACTAAACATTTTGTATTAATCATCACATTTACTCCTCAAAATAACTCATTAAAAATAGGTCCTTTCATTTCATCTTAATTTAGAAATGAGAAAGCTGAAACAAACAAATGTTAAATATCTTGCCCTAGGTCACACAGCTAATACAAGACAGAACCAAGTGTTAAATTTAGGTTTGTACTTCTAGAACCAATATTCTTAGCTACAACAGTAAATGAACTGTTGTTCAGGTTCATAGAGGTGTTTACTCAGAATTAACTCTGAAAACATATTTTATTGAATGCAGGTTTTTCTTGAGATTTCATTTGAACAGAATAAAATAATAAAAATCTTAATCATTTAAAAATGTTTTCAGTGTAAAAAATTCATCTTAAAGTGAAAAGTTGGGGCTAGGGATGTGGCTCAAGCGGTAGCGCGCTCGCCTTGCATGCGTGTGGCCCGGGTTCAATCCTCAGCACCACATACCAACAAAGATGTTGTGTCCGCCGAGAACTAAAAAATAAATATTAAAAATTCTCTCTCTCTCTCCCCCTCTCTCTCTTCTCTCATTCTCTCTTTAAAAAAAAAAAAAGAAAGTGAAAAGTTTCTCATGTGGTTTGAACTAAGCTGATATGTGCATTTCGATAAAGTAGTTTACACTTATAATTGTGCATTCAAGATTAGTTTTATTTCAAGTGGTTCTCCTTAATCAAAATTTGAATTGCATAAATGTATAATACATCAAATAATTTTTGCATTTATTTAGAGTTAAATCCTTGATATTTCTAAGAGTCAATGCTAGCACTAAATCATTTACCTTTCAAATCAAGAAATATCATGACTGCTGTGCATACAGAAATAATCACTTGATAGTATCATATAATTTTAAAGTTAAGGACTAGGAAGTGGACCCAGAAGTAAAATATGTATTACTATAAGATTTCATTTATTTTGTGTATCATATTTTGGGTTTTTTTTAGGTTTATTGGACAGAATTTTCTGTATTATAATTCCTTTGGAATTAAAAAAGTTAAATATAGAAGCTGCTTTATATTTCATGATACTCCAGGATCTTTCACAAAATATTATAAACATTCGTAGTACCAACCCATTTGTAAAGACTGTAAAATTAAAGATTTGAAAATGATTTTTATATAAGGGACAGTTTTTTTGTATCACAGAGATATAAAGTGCAGTGTTTCTTATCTTTATACCTTGACTCGTTGGAGTGGCATGCATGGCTGTGGCAGCTTTTGGAGTGTTTGATGGACTTATTACACTTAATGAGTACCGTTGCTCCACGATGGCTGACATTTTGATATTAGACTTCCAGCAGTGAATGCTTGTCAAAGATGGGTTTTAGATCACCAGGCTTTCCATGATTAGAGCTTTTGGAACATTTATCAGTTAAATGAATTAATTGTAAATGAGCATGCTGTCCATAACACAGCAATAAGAGGAAAAGTCTGTCACAGAGAAAAAAACCTAGCTTTCGGAGCACTTTCCGTTCTCCTTTTAAACATTATCTCTTATTTGGCCAATGTTTCTCATGTGAAATTAGAGGGCTGTTTAAAGAGTAGACTCATAGGCATGATTTAAATAAATTATTAGTATGTTAACAATAAGACATATCAGTCTTCGAGACAGAGACAGAAAATAAGCCTGTATATTATTTTGAAAGAGTCTATAATGGTAATCAAAGTGGTCTTTTAATGAAAATAGAGTTTATTATGTATATTTATGAGAAGGAATTTAAAGCATGTGAATACTGAGAAAACCCCAAATCCATTAATACAAACACTAGGTTCTTTTTTAATTAAAATTTGAACCTTAGGCCAAAAATCCTATTGCAAATCACAGGAAGAAAAGGAGCTAGAAGCTCAGATTCTACTTGCTGCTCCATTATTTGGTTAAGACTGGTATTTCCCTCCAGTTCATTTAATATGATACACAAATTAAGTCAAGGATATGTAAATTTTGTTTTGTTTTCCAATTTCTTATATTCCTTTAATGTTTTTTGTGGCCAACAATATTTTAAAGGAAAAAAATTTACATGAAAAAAATTTACATTTTTTTTCCAGGTAGTACAGTAGATTGGCCACATGACGATATTCTCTTCATTGGTTTTAGATCAGTTGACAATGCCAGGCTTTAAATGATCAGTTACCATAAAGGTATGCATAATTTTCACTAAATTGGGAAAGATAAACCTTGTGTCAGACAGAAATGGGAGAACTCTCCAGAATTGTTCTATTAAAAACTAGAAAAGCACCTTTTAAACATAGGTGGGAATAACTGTGATGATATGTAAATGGGAAATAAAACTCAGTAATAAGAAAAGCAGGGAGTAGTCAGCATGGTATTTAAGATGGTGGTTGTACAGGTTGGAAGAGGTAGGAGGGTTGTTTGGCAGAGGACCAGATGGCCGTGTGTAAGGTGTTTCCAAGGTTCTCTCTTTTGCATTGGGTGTCTGGGGCAGGAGTGCATGCGGCAATATTAACACCTTCTATGAATGAGTGGTTCAAGTAATTAAAAAGGAGCAATGCAAAGATCAGTGACAAGCCTGTTTCATAAACTAAGGATTAAGATAAATCCAAGATTGATGCACCTGAGATCAAAATTAGATAAAATTAAGTTTAAAAAGGCATTTGTTCATTTTTTCCCCTGTTTACAAATAATATTTCAGGTAATGTGTTTATAAATCAACAGGAAAGCACCAAAGGTTCCCTAATTTCTTTTCATTTTTCTTTCTATTGTTTTTCAGTATTGGGGATTGAACCCTAGTTCAATAGTGCATCAAATCATTATTCATATTGCATGTAAACCATACCTCTCTACTTACCTGGTAGATTGAATTCTACCGCTCACTAAACAACACTCACAATCTTTTTTAAATTTTTTATTGTGAGACAGGGTTTCACTAAGTTACTGAGGCTCACCTCAAATTTGCATTCTTCCTGCCTCAGCCTCATGAATAGCCAGGACTAACTGGAATTACAGGCATGTGCCATCATGCCTGGCAATTTATCCTGTGGTATTTTATTTGGAATATATGTTTTTCATTTACAGCCAAAGCATGCTGTAAAACATATTGCCTGACTTTTTTCAAATTAGAAACATATACATTTAGGCTAGCTCAGTGGCAAAGCCCTTGTGTGGCATACACAAGGCCCTGGCTTAGATCCCCAGCACCACATACATGAGAAACCCACAAGTAGCTCTCTCACACTCCCCCCTCTCACAGCATGTGGGTGTCTCTCTTGCTCTGTATCTCACTTGCACTTGAAAGTTTCACACAAACACATATACACAAACATACATCCTTCCAAAATCAGGATTAAATGTTATAATTAAGTTTTGCCAATGAAGCCAGGTGCAGTGGTGCACACCAGTAATCTTAGCTACTTGGACCTGGGATGGCTGAAGCTGGAGGATCATGAGTTTTAGCCCAGGTTGGGCGACATAGGAGACACTGTCTCAAAAAAGGATTTCTGATTAATGAGAATTCTCTTGATTTAGGCTTGTTGTTTGATTTTTAAAATATGAGACATTCCTGCCTTGTATACTATAAACACCTGAGTCTTTCCTTATTTATTAACAAAATTATAGTGCATCAAATCATTATTCATATTGCCATGTAAACCATACCTCTCTACTTACCTGAAAGTAGAGAAGTAGCTAAAAAAAATTCCAAATTCCAAACACGTTGAGAAAAAAATAATTAAAAATAGCAAAGGGGGGAAAACATTGTAAAATAGAAAAGCAAACACAGGTGTGCATGAATGCATGTAACACACACACACAGACACACACACACACACACACACACACACACACACACATCTTGACCAATAGACAGGTGTTGGAAAATTCAGTTCAAACAGTTGTAAGAATTTTCATCAGAGTTTGGAATATGTCCTGAGATTTATTTTTGTATCTCCTCTTTCTTCTATCCCCTGCCCCCTGCCAGGTACTAGGTGTGCAGAGATGAATGGTTTTCTTTCCTTGCACTGGAGGAGATAACCAGGTTGGCAGATAATTAGGACACACTGTGGGCATTGTCCAGCTTAAGAGAGATGGTAGGAAATAATTCTGCATAATGAAAGTAAGGATATAAGGAAAAGTTAGGGAAAGCTCCATGGAGGACATAGAATTGGAAAAGGAATTAACATGTAATTAGGAATTTGCCCAAGCAAGAAGGATATAATGGGGTAGACAATAACTAGATAGGAAAGGGAAAATCTGGAGTTGCATTGAGATGGATCCTAAGTGTCCTGATGAAGATATCAAATGGAAGTGTACTCTGGATAAATAAGGTTGGCTACTGTGTGAAAGATGGATTAGAACAGGAAAGAGATGGGGAAGCAAAGAGCAAGTCCATTACAATAGATTACTCAGAGTTGGCATGCCCTCAGGCAGAGCAGCCTTAAAGGATTAGTGGTTCCGGGGCAGAGGAAGAAAAGACATTGGACCCTGGATCAGCATTCTTGCTTATTCTCCATCTAGTATGAGCCAAACCCACAATAAGTAAGTTTTGAATTATTCCATAATACCAAAGTTTCACCCTCTATTTTATGTTCCTGGTATTTTTTTGTTTTATTGCTATTTTAAAACTAAATTCTTTGCCAGGTGCAGTGGTGCATGCCTGTAATCCCAGCGGCTCAAGAGGCTGATGCAGGAGAATAGGAGTTCAAAGCCAGCTTCAGGAAAAGCTAGGAACTAAGCAACTCAGTGAGACCCTGTCTCTCAATAAAATACAAAATAGGGCTGGAGATGTGGCTCAGTGGTCATGTACCTCTGATTTCAATCCCTGATACCAAAAACAAAGAAAAGAAAAGAAAACTAAATTATTTATTTTCCATGAAAACCCAATTATATGAGTGTTAGATCTTATTGAGTTCTGCTAATCAAAGTTTACTGTTTGTGTATGGATGGATATGTAAATTCTATCTCTCATATTGAATTCTCTCTAAAATAAAATGAGGACACAGAATAGCAATTTTATTGACCACACACAGAGTGGTAAAAAGACAAATTCATGCAATTTGCATGACTGGAAAGTTAGACTCCGTGTAGACTGTCTTTAGATCTGGAAATCCTTTTCATTGGCTCTTCCTAATACTCAAGAATTTTGAAGCCCATGTGGGTAGTGCTGTGTAAGAGATAGAATAAAGAGTGAATTAGGATCACATACTATAAGAATTAAAAAAACTGTTCTCCCTTGGTATTGATCATTTTTTGGTAGGTCAATTTTGGGAATATTTATATAGCAAACACTAAAAAATAATGTGGCAGCTTTCATGTTTCTTTGTGTAACTCCATAAAAGGAAGTTATTAAAATGAAATAAGACAACCTCTTGTCTTTGTAGAAGGTTTACAGACTTCAAGTGTGATGTTGCTCTGTCGCTGAGCCTTATTTCTGTGTTTTCACCATACAGACCATGAGTGTAGACAACAATGTGTCATGGAGAGGGTGGGGTAAATTCTCATAGTCATCAGCCCCCTAAATTGTAGATGATGCATTGAAGGGGAATAAAAAAGGAGAATTCTGGAAGCTGAGCTGTCTAGATGGAAATGGGCATGGGAGTTTGGTGGGTGTGGATGTTTTCAGGAGGTGGAGTAGAAATGTGAGTAGCAATATCCAGGGTCAACAAATCTCTATTTAAACCCAAAAGAAGCTGAAATTGACATTTTGAGCAAAACAAGGTTAAGGAGATGAAAAGATTACCTGTACACTGAAATGTTCACAGTTCCAAGTTGTACTTTAAAATGTCCAAGAAAGAAAGAAAAAAATCAATGTTTGTTTTGCTGGTACACAAACCTTTCACCTCTGGGAAAACTCTTTGGATTCAAAGCCAAACCAATTTTGTGAGTTTTACCCTTCAATCCTTAGGTCACAAATAGCTGAACATTTTTACCTGACTTTTTAGTGTTCATGCCAAGAAGCAAAGAATGTTAGAGTTCATTCCAAAACCAGTGGCAGTAAAATGGAAGAAAACATATACTGAGAGAAAGAAAGGTTTTCTTTCAAGTTGATTCATGTTCTCTCTCTCTCTCTCTCTCTCTCTCTCCCTCCCTCCCTCCCTCCCTCCCCCAACCCCTCTCTCTCTCTCTCTCTCTCTTTCTCTCTCCCTTCTCTTCTTTCTCCCTCCCTTCCTCTCTTCCTTCTTTCCTTTCTTGCAAAAAAAAAAAAAAAGTTAAATTTGTTTAAAAATAAAAGATAAGACTGTATTCTGAAACAACCAGTCAGGCATCAGTAGGATGGCCTTACATCTTCCTTCCCATCAGCTTCTTCCTGAAGGAGGGTCTAGGCAGAGTCGCAATAAAACATTGATGGGACCCTTTGCCAAGAATTAATCTATGTCTTAGAAATACACAGTTGTACATCTTGAGTACCACTTCCCACCTCTTGTTCTTTAGCATTTTTTCATTTGATGAACTCTATTATTAACTGTTATCCAGTCTGCAAAGGTTTAGAGAAGTCCTCCCCCTTCCCACTCCACCAAGGAAAAGATAGAGGAAAAATATTAAAGGGAGCATGCTGGGATATCATGGATTTACTGAGAGTGAGCATCTCATGCCTCTAGTGTGTCTTCCAGATCTGTATGTAGGATTAAAATGCAAAGAGCATTGTGATCTGACTACGATTGGCTCTTTCCTGTACACTAAATAGGTTGGATTCCTCCTACAAAATCTCAAAAGTGCTTTAGAGCTTGAATTGTCATTATTTTATAGTAATGACACTTTCATATTTACTTAAACTGAAATTCTTCAGGAAAAAAATGTTTGCAAGTCTAAGACTTACATTTTTTAAAAAGTTAAAAGAAAAATTGAAAGGGAGAAGGTATATTACATTAGCAATTTGAATTCCTGATTGGCCTAGAAATCCCAACCATAGCCTCTTTGCAAGGCATTATTTTCTTCATTGTGGGAAGTAGTAACTGAGATTAATTATATATAATATATTATTATTTCTCCTTTCAACAAGGTATAAAAATATATATTATGTAATTATAATTTTTGATCCAGATGAGAGTGTAATATATATTCAGAAAACCTTTTCCTACAAAATACATACAACAATCTGTTCCTGCATTATATATACATATATAATTTTTACACATATATCATATATGTATAAATCATATATCATATATCATATACAATATATAAAATATGTTATGTATATAATTTGGAGCTGCGAAAGAAGACCCCTAAAAGAAAATCAATCAAAATTACATGTTAAATAATGCCCAAGATTGGATGTGATCACGGAAATTTCAGTAGACCTGCAGATGTCTTTCAGCATATGAAATTATATGAATATACTTATTTTTGGTTTCCTCTGAGTATTTTGAAATTAGTGAAATGATTTCTCTTGAGTTTCAAGGGCCAGTTCTTTCTGGAGGAAAGAAAAAAATTCATTAAAATAAGAAACACATTATATTCAAACATACTTGTGCTAGGTGTGTTAGCACATGCTGGTAATTCAAGCAACTCAGATGAGACAGGAGGATTGCAAGTTCAAGGGCAGCCTCAGCAACAAAGTGATACCCTAAGCAACTTAGTGAGCTCCTGACTCAAAAAAAAAAAAAAAAAAAAAAAAAAAAAGAAAGAAAGAAAGATTAAAAAAGAGGGGGAGCTGCTGAAGATGTAGCTTGGTGGTAAAGCCCCTGGGTTCAATTCTTAGTATAAAATAAACAAACAGACAAAAACTTATTTTTAAGGCTGTGTCATTTGTCTTTTCACTGGAGTCAAATGAAGCCTAGCCATTCCCCTTCTTTTCCTTTAATTGCTGCATCCCCATGGTAACTAAGCATTAACCATAGTCTTTGCATAATATTAAATAATAAAATTTCTACTTCATTCAAAGTTGTCATAAACATTAGGCTTCCCATAAGGTAAAAAAAAAAAAATACAGCAAGACTGTAGACAGAAATAATAGTGAATCACTTTGAGATTCAGTGAAGAGGATTGTCCTGAAATTCTGCAGCATCTGGTATTTAGCTTATTTCTGTGAAACATCTTCATGTTTACTTAGGAAGGGGAATGAACACCATCAGGAAGAGGAAAAAAATGGATCCATTTAAAACACATTCACAAGTGATACTAAATATCTAGATATCAAAAAGTGTTGAGTAGAAAAGAAGAAATTAAAATAAGAAATCTTATGAATTCAGGCTTTGGTCAAGGGAGATACCAATGGGTTTTGGAAAAGAAGCAAATAAACAACCTCTCAAGTTTGAGTCACTTCAAATCTGAATCAATATAAAGTAAAAAATGCCTCAGAGTAGGGGGAAGAAGGAAGTCTCTGCAACAGCAAAGTGCTCAGACAAATTTCTGTTCAAGTTTTTTTTTTTTTTAATGAGTATGTATAATAGTATGTGAAGAATCTCTAGTTTTAACCCTTCTCCTTGTGGAACCCAGGAGAAGACTTCCCCAAGGCTTTTCCTCAGCACTATTGGAGGATCTTGGGGTTTTATAAGATTAGATAAATGGGCAGGGTGCAGATTATGTGAAGTTAGCTCACCGCACTGTTTCCCCCCTGTAGATTCTCAGCCTGAAGACCTCTGGCCTTAGGAAGCATACTTGTTTATAGTAAAGGGTGCTTTACAAACATGAGATCACTACTGCAGTCCTAAAATGCTATTTCATTCATGTGCTTTAACAGTGATTTTTGGAACACTTCTATACTCATCACTGTCATTCCTCTCATAAATATACTGGTCTATCATTTTACATTTCATATATATCTAGCATCAACACACACTTGAGACACTGGTAAATAAGATACCAGATTGTGTAAAGTCTTCATGGGGTCAGCACCACTTGAAGATGCACCAAGAATCTGTAGCATAAGCATTTTCAAAGGACCGCACGGGGTTTTGCAGCTGTCATAAATTGCCACAATGCCAGCTTTCAGTTAGCATCATTAGCCACATTTTAGAATTGGGATCTGCAACTAAGGATTTTTATAGAGCCAATGCTCTCCCACCTATCATTATTATTAAACAGAACAAATGATGGTAGTGAAGGACACCAGCCTGGCAGTGTGACTCCACCATTTGTTCTAAGACTGTGAGCAAGTTTCTTAGTAATTCTTTCTAGAGTTTTAGAATCTGTAAAATGCAGATAATGACAATAGTAGTCACCTCATAGTTTTACTTTAAGTATTAAATAATATAACACAAGTGAATTGCTTAGAAAACTATTGGGCATGTAGAAATAGTCATGGATATTGGGCATGGATGTTTACTACTCGTTACCACTATCTCATTATTGTGTCACATACTAAGAATGTCATTCTATCTTGGAGACATTTGTGTGGGTTCATGTTAATCCTCCTGTGTACCCCTTTATTAGTGCTTTATGAACATATTTTTGAGGGAAAGCAAGGTGTTTCTTCAAATAATAGAGTTTTCAGGATTCATAATTGCATTTACATAATTCCAATGTCTCTGTGCCATAGATACACACTATCTTTAACATTTTCTATACAAAGCATCCTAGAAAACAGTTTTAATCTATTCACACAATAAAAGTATTCATAGATTCTGATCAGTTGTTCTTATGAGAAGGCAAAGAAACACTTTGCTGTAACTTATTCCTCCTTTCATCAAAACATGAAGGAGGTTAATCATCAGAGATTTTAATTTAGGAACTCTGACAAATTCCTGTGATGCATACCAGTAGTATATTAGTGGTAAATTAATTCAATATAACAATTGAGATATTAGAATTCCCCTCTTATCTCATAAATTACTTTCTCCCATTGTTTTTGAGACATTGTGACTCTCCTCACCTCCTCCAATCTGTTGTTGTTTGATGAATAGCATTGATAGTTAATCATAAGCATAATTTCAACAAATTTTTATAGTGACCTTTTTACATGTGTCACTCTTTGAAACTTAAGTCATGACAATCAAGTTTTCTAAAAAATTAGTGACATTTATTCATTATCTGCCGTAAGAACCCCAAACAGCTTTCTAGTGGACAGTCTGGGTTCCAGGCTCAAATCTTGTGTCTTTGCTTTTCCCCCTAACTTCCCTCAGTTTCTTCTTCTGTAATGTAAGAGTAATAACATTGTCTGTCCTAGAATGTTATGCTGAAGATTAGAGATAATTAAAAAATGTATATGAAATAACTAGAAGTTCCTGGCATAGAGGAAAAGTGCTCATCATATTTAAACTTATCATTAGTATCACATTTAGATATAATCTAAAAATGAGGAAATTCATAGAATACTTGAAAATGAAAGTATTTTTTAAGAATGATTTTCTCTTTGCATTCCTATTGCAATCAACAGAATTCCATTTCGAATATTTACTTCCCATTTTCTTCTTTCTGTTACACTTCACCTATTTTTTAAAAATATTTATTTTCTCGTAAATGGACACAATATCTTCATTTATTTATTTTTATGTGGTTCTGAGGATTGAACCCAGTGCCTCACACGTGTGAGGCAGGGGCTCTACCACTGAGCTACAGCCCTAGCCCTCACCTGGCTAAATAATGTGTAAATAATAGTATGCTGCATAATAATGTTTCTATCAGTGGTGGAACACATATACAATGGTGGTCCCATAAGATTATATCACCTGGTGACATCATAACCTTCTTAGTTTGTGTAAATACATTTTATAATACTTTTGAATATTCATAATACTTTTGCTATTCAACAAAATTGAATAGCAGTACATTTCTCAGAACTATCCTGGTCATTAACTGAAGCATGAGAGAAAGAGAAGGAGGTGGGGGGGTGTGGCGAGGAAAAAGAGAAAGAGAGGGAAATTGCTTAAAAAATTGTCTGACCTGTGGTTAAAAACTTAACAGTTTTAGTCAGCTTTCTTTTTCACTACTATAACCAAATACCTGATAAGAACAATTAGTGGAGGAAAAGTTTACTTGAGGACTCACAGTTTCAGAGGTCTTAGGATGCATGTAGCTAGCTCCATTCCTCAGGACTCCAGGTGATGCAGGTCATCATGGTGGAAGGGTGTGGCTCCAGACATGGTCACAAAGGAGCAGAGAGAGAACTCTGCTCAACAAGGACAAATTATAAAACCCAAAGGCAACCTCCCCCGCCCCAGGGATCTACTTTCTCTAGCCACATCCTACCTGCCTACAGTTATTAAATTAATCTCCATCAGGAGATTAATGCACTGATTTGGTTAAGCCTCTTATAACCCAATCAATTCATCTCTAAACTTCTATGCATTGTCTCATACATGAACTTTTGGAGAAAACCTAATATCTAAACCGTAACATATATATTATTGTTATTATTATTTTATCATCTCATCCCATACCCAAAGCAATATTCTATCCTTGGAGTCATTTGTTCTAGTCCCTTCCAATCTTTCTTTACATATAGGTCACTTTTTACACATTGGTGCTTTATATAAACTTATTTCTCAAGTAATGATGTTTTCTTGACTCTGTTTCTTTTTCTGTAGGTGAGACTAATTAATTTAAAAATTAATTGTAGCTGATTTATATCAATCAGATAGTAATTATGTGTGTGTGTGTGTATATACACATATATGTGTGTGTGTGTGTGTGTGTGCTTGAATGACTATTTTTGAAATTTTAGAGGAATATGCTTCATTCCAACATTACCAATTTCAAGGTTAATACCTAACCAATTCAGTAAAAATACAGATCCCTTTTGACCTGACAGGCCTGATCTCTGTGTCTATGGAATCTAGCCCTCCTAAGGAAAGATGCTAACTTTCTCCTCGGTCTAGAAATTAAGTAGGGAGTTACTGAGAGGGCTGAGGAAAAACCTGTTCACTTGCATTGCACTGACACTACCCTTGCTTTTCATCCTTTTGCACTAGGCAGCCAATACTCATTCTTTATATCTTGTCTCTCCAACAAAAACCTCCAAGGAAGGAAAAAATATATTAGAGATAGCCTCCTACTGTTTTTAGCTGCTGTAGTCATTGGCCTCCCACCGGTGTGAGGTGTCTGTGCTCCTAGTTCCTAACCCAACTCCCTAGTGACCACAGGAGAGCTGACAGCCAGAGCAAAGAGGGAGAGAAACACAGGCTGTTAAAAATGCATGTTCCTGAATTTCACATTTGCTCTCTATCCTGCTCTATGTAGAAAAATAATCTTCATTACAACAGAAGTCCAAGGCTAGATGGTCCATGGATCTTAATGAACAAAGCTGCAAAACACACAATGTTGGTGATTATTGAATCTCAGAGTTTTCCCTGATCTCACCAGGTAGAATTGACATGCCTCCAATATGTATAGCTATTGTGGAATCTATGCACTGCTGTTTGTTCTAGTCTGTTTTTGGAGACATGGTGGTGTATTATGAAAAAAAATCAAGGACTCTGGGCTAATACTGCATAGTTGTGAATCTTGCATTCATCATCTCCTATCTGTTGACCTTGGACAAGTCTTTTTGGGGGGGAGAGAGGACTCAGGGGCATTCAACTACTGAGCCACATCCACAGCCCTAATTTATATTTTATTTAGAGACAGTGTCACCCTGAGTTGCTTAGTGCCTTGCTGTTGCTGAGGCTGGCTTTGAACTCTCAGTCCTCCTGCCTCAGCCTACCATGTCACTGGGATTATAGGCGTGTGCTACTGTGCCTGGCTTGGACAAGTTTTTTAACCTCTCTGTGCCCTAGTTTACCTTTCTTTGTATAATGGGAATACTATTACTACTAATAATAAATCTACCTCATGTTAGTGTTGTAAATATTAAATAAGTTAATATGTGTAAAACACTTAGAAATGTACCTAGTGAATAGCAAGTGCCATCTAAGGGTTTGCTTTTATTTCTTAGGAGTAAGGAACAAGTTTAATCAATCTCTCTAATCCCTAAACCCCAGCACGATGCCTGGCACATAATATGGGCATCTAACCTAGTCCTCAAAGACAAAGATATCCAGTGGCTCTAAATAGCACATACCCTAGGCAAGCTTCAACAACAAAAGAAAATTTCATGTTTCTGTATCAACAAAAATGCAAGATGTATAAGAAACAATGAAAGAAAAAAAAAGAAAAAAGAAAAAAACCTAGTTCTCTGTAACAGGAAACAGAATCTCAGTGGGATCTCCTTTCTATCAAACTAAAATGTCCTAGTAACCAATTTTTTGCAATCCCCTCCTGAAATACAGCAGCAGGCCAATTAATTAGTATGAAAGCTTAGTCAAAAGGACAATGCTACCTGGAGAACAAAGCCATTCAGTGAGCTTCACAGTATTTAATTAAGTCACAAACCATGGAAGTACTTTGTTTGGTAATTTGGAGCATACATTTCCACCAGAGTGTATTTTCTGATTCAGGTCTTCTGCCTAGGTTCTTTTGAGATGGAAGAATGTGTTCTGAAAGAGAGAGAAGCAGCATGATCTGCTGGTGCACAGTGGGTACAACAGGTATTGACTACCAGGCTCTTGCCCACATTTAATTAAGGATTCTCAGCCTATCTTTGAATACAGTGCTGATTCGTAGAGCATGAATGCTTTTACTAGCTTTCCAGGAAACTTTGAATAGAACAAGTGGAAAACTATAGGGGAGGGAACCTGTGGTTGTTTGAGATGTCAAACAATTTAGTACCAATATGGATCTTCTGCTGACCCTGGGAACCTAGTAGAAGAGATGCAGTTTGGTGCAGAGCAGTGGCCCCTGTCTTTGCAAACTCGAGATGCCTGGTTAAGGAAGGTTGGGAAGGTGTAAAGTCTCAGTCCATCTGCACCTGTAGCACCTCAGCCTGCATTGCCCTAGGTGCTGCCAACTACCAATTCCCCATGGCAGTGGGGAAAAATAAGGCTCTGGTTTCAAGCATAGCTCATCCCACCAAGATCCAGGATCAGATGAATCAGGCCATGGAATGTGATTTATTTGGGGGAGAATCCACTCTTTTAGATACATACAAAAAAGCTTTACTCTGTGTTGGGTGCCAATTGAAACTACATAATGGATAACTCCAACAAGGAACAAAATAAAATTTATTAAATCTTGAGTGGTATACACTATTATCAGAGGAAAAAGTAAATTCCCTGGTGACCAGGCTTAGCTATTGTATTAAGAAGTCACCGTCATTCTGATTTGGACATGGTAATGGGAAGGGCAAAAACCAAAGCATCAGGAGAGGCATCTCCTATGATGTGTGAATTAGCTTGCAAGACTCACATAGAGAAAAGTCTGGCTCACACTGTGATCTCACCAAAGGGCTCTTCTATGTCCTGGGAGCTTAGGATGAGAAGCTGCTCCCCTCCTGGTCCTTCAGGGGGTCTTTCTTCTACCTCCCATCCAGTTTTCTCAAGAGAAATGGCTCCAAATGAGACTCCTTTGGCAAAGCGGATGAATATCAGGATTTGAGCATATGATTTTAAAAGCTACTTAGATAGAAACCCAACCACTGTTTTGAAAGACACAAGATGCTTGAGGCTTATTCCCAGAACTAAATGATGAGATGGGTTTTGTTCAACTAATAAGATAATGGACACCAAAATAAAAGAGCAATAAAAATGCCCCAACAATGTGTAACCAAAAGCTTATAAAAATAAATCTGAAATAAAAAAGAGACAAATTTAATAAAGGCACTGAGAAGTCTAAATTACCTTTGTAAAATGAGAATTGAAATGCACTTAGGCCATTCCATCTAACTAATCCAATTCTTCAGAATTTGATTTTTTTTTTAATCGCAACTTTTTTTTTTTTTTTTTTTTTTTGGTGTTAGCAATCTCCAGGACCTCACACGTGTTAGGCAAGTGCTCTACTACTGAGCTATATCCCCACAGTACAAATCTCAATTTGAAAATGTACTTATGTAGTTTACAGCAATATTAAAATAATTCATTCATTTATTTTTTATAAAGGACAGGTGAGGGATGGTAGAAAATAAAAGGATTAATTATTAGTCATATATGGTGGCGCATGCCTGTAATTCCAGCAACTTGGGAGGCTGACGCAAGAGGATTGCAAGTTGGAGACCAGCCCGAGCAACTTAGTGAGACTCCGTTCCACAAAATAAAAAGGGCTGGGCATGTTAGCTCAGTGGTAGAGAATCCTGGGTTCAATCCCAAGTACTGAAAAAAAGAAGGAAGGTGTAGGGGTCTATTGAGAATTAAAGTGACCAACATTTATTGGGTGACCAAGCTGCATAGAACCAACTGTGACTCCATAGCATAGAAGCATAGCATGTAAGATCATTATATAAATGCTTATCTTTCACTATTTTCAGTACCATCTAAGAAATATAAAAATGAACATAGAATAATTTCTGCTCTTAATTAGCTTGAAATATAAAAAAGGTATTTATCTAGTAATTCAAAGCATACAAGATCCAGGGCTGGAGGCATAGATCAGTGGTGACTGCTTACCTAGCATGCCTGAGGCCCTGGGTTTGATCCCCACTACCACAAACTCCTGTGAAGGATGATGAGATATATGGAAGTAGTAAGGTTCAGATCAAATTCTATGAGAGCACATGGAGGACTGTGAGAGTAAATCAGGGATGTTCCGCTTGGCATCAAGAGGATGGGTGAAAAATAATAGAAGTGGACTAATGAGGGACAAATGTGCAAAGGGAAAAAAAGAAGGTCAGCACTGAGTGATCGTGAGCAGTTTAGTTGGCCCCTTGAGCTCTGGATGTGGGGAGTAGAATAAAGGAAGTGGAGCCTGGGAAAATAATTGGAAATTTATTCTTAAGGAAATTTCCAGGAGGACTAGGAGACATATTAAAAGATATTTGTTTTTTGCTTCTGTTTTGTAACAGGGTGGTGACACAATTAGAAAATGCTTTTGGGGAAGAGATTAGATTGTAAGGAAAATCAAGTAAGACTGATATATATTGAAGATGCCCTAGAGAGCAGTTGGGTCCTGGAGCCTGCAAACAATTTCATGCTTCACCCTTTTACTCAAGGGCTGGAGAGGGAGCACCCAGCCACCCAGCTGATTGTGTAACGATTGTGTCATGTTGTGAGGAGACGGTTTACCTCTTGGATAGAGGAAGCCTGGTCTTCTTCACTCCACCACCCAAAGCCTCCCAGACAAGGTGGACATTATTCTGGTTCTCTATGGTGGGGCCTGTGTTCAAATTGTAGGTGCATGAGCAAGTTTTCTAACCTCTTCATGTTTCAGGGTTTTTTTTTTTTTTTCCTCTAGTGAAGAAAACAGCCCATTTGTTGGCATATCAGGGAAAAAACAGTAAAGAGTAGCTATGATTATGAGTAGTTGCAAATAGTAGGTTCACTTTGTGAATATTCTCTTCAGTAAACCAGTGAATACCCTACTTCTTTTGAGATCCAATCAAACAGATTCACATATAATCTAAGAGAAGTCTGACATATGTGAGAAAGGAATTAGCATTTTGAACTGTGACATTACTAGACCAAGCATGTTTCGCAGAGTGGAGTGGTGTCAAGTGAAAGCCTGAGCCTTGTACACATTTTCCCCCATTAAAATGCAGCAGCATGAGACAGTTACTACACCCTGCAAGCTCTTCCCTGAAAAGAGAAAAAAGCAACCATGAGTCATAGGCTGCTAGCTTTTTCCACAAAAGGGGCTCTGGAATGCGATGCCTCTTTGCTTTACTGAAAATTATTTTTGCAGCTGTTCTATGTAGGTGATGAAGAAGCTCTAATTCCCACTGTTCTTAAGATTTACATTCCGAGGCTTGTTAGAAGCAGAGGAGAATTGATCTTGGATCACCTTTCACCTTACCTAGTAGTGCAGCCCTGTAGCAGAATCCTAAGATTTCCCCCAACTTGCTCCTCCTCTCCCTGCCTACCTTTCATCTCTTTTCTCTGGCACACTGCCCATGAGCGTATATTTTGCACATAGTCATCCTATTTTTTTCCACTACATTTGTAGTTCAGCTTTCCTCTGGACTCCATCGGGCAATGAAAATAATTGATCCCTGTTGTGTTCTTGGTAAAGGTCAGAAAATAGACTCATAGCAGCTGACTTGATCTGCTTGACTACCAGCATTGTGATTTCTATACTGGCAACTTGAAAGGGCTGCAAACTGTCAAAATTAAGACTGTAAGCTAGACCAGGCACTCAGTGAAGACCCTGTGGGCATTGCATGAAATTGGGCACAGAGCCCTGGCTCCTACTTTTCAACATCTGGTCCTTTATCTGAATTTTTCTAAAAGGAATGGAGATGCAAATTGAAGCAGGACTTTATTTTTCTTGACATTGTAGATCTTGCCCTTAAAAATAACCCGAGTTTGTGTTGGTTTATGTGAACTTTGTCACTTACCAGACAATTGGCTAAAGACTCTCAAAATGTATAGTCACTAGTATGTAACTGCTTTTTTCCTCCAATTTATTCCCATTGTGAATACAGAGGGAGAGAAAAAAAATCATTATGATGAGCTTTATAGAGAAGTAGAATACCAGCAGGGAGGATTGAGAAGAATAAGATAGACACTTAGGAAATAAAATATAAATTGAACATATGAAATTGATAAGAAATTGCAGAGAAAAGGCATTAAAAATATTGCTATTCATGGAAAATGAAAAATGATTAAAGTTGACAATACAAAAACACATAATACCTTTGTGGAATAATAAGATGCTCAAAGAAAGCCTTAGAATTTATAGATTCTTTCTTTGAGTTTGTTTGCCCAAGGGGCATAAATATTTAAATAATCTACAGGGATTGTAAGAGTGGTACTAGCTCCCATTATCAAGAAGGAAGAAATTCTGTAAAAGGAAGGAGATGTCATTCACCGAACAGTTAGGAAAGAAAACATAAACTATTTTGGGAGTCTGCCTGTTGTTAAATTCACCTGAAGCTTAGTCTCTCTTATCTGTCCCCAAACCTGGCTCACTATAAAAGCCTTGCGGTTACCTCTACTTCCAAACCATCTAAGAATTGTTTCCCATAGTAACAGTATTAAAAGAATATTTTATTGTGACAGTCACCCCCTGTCCAAAACCACTTTCAGTCCTCCACCCATATTTTCCAATTTTGCATAATATCTGCACATCCTAACCCTCTCCAGCCCAGACTCTTCTAACAGACCTTTTGCTTGCAGCTGGTCTCATATTCTAACCTCTAGGCAGATGCCAGCCCAGTTGTACTACACAGGTCTACAAGTTTAAGCAAAACAAGGGCTTTACCCTAATTAAATGTTTCTCTGATTAAAGGAGGCAAAGGATTAATGTCTCTGCTTCCCTGTGTGGCTTCTGCCCACATATCATTACTCATTTTGAAACTTAGAACTTCCAGTTACCTTGGGCCGCTCTGCTTTGCTACAGCTTCTAAAAAAAAGGGGCCTGCTGAATAAATGAGAATAGTTAAATAGAATATTTAACTATAAAGAATGGTTACTTAGTTAATAGTTAAAAAAAAAAAAAAAGAATTTGCCTTGCCTAGGGAGTCTTACATTGGCTAAGTTTTCCTCATTCTTAGTTTTTTTTTTTTTTTTCTGGGTTCAGATACCTATCAGAAAAATATCCTTTATTTCTAAATTTTGTTTAGGAATCATCTCTCTTGAGCATTTACTGAATGGATCTCTTGCTTACCTGATTTGTTCCCCTCTTTCCTTGTCTTATTTCTTTCTTTTGTATTCTCCTTTTCCAACTTTTGCATCCTACTTCCTCCCACATTAATTTTGGAAGTTCTTGCTTTCACTTTTAAGTGCTGATTCCTGACAATTGTGTGGGAACCCAAATGTACAGAGGAGGTACCATTTACCTGTCCCTTCTTAATTGTCATATCACCAAGGCTATGTGTGCCAGACATCCCAGGTGCAGTGAGACCACACTGGCAAGTGAGGCTAGAATGAGCAGCCTGTCCTCGGTCCAGAGGAAGACCTGCCAAAATACGACTCTGGATCCAAGTAGAGAATGCAGCTGTTGCCACCATGAATATTAGACCAACCAGGGGGGAAATGTGCTGCAGTCTTTTCAAAACTGGAAACTTGTATACACATCACACATACACACACATTTTTTAGAAAGGTCACCATGTTTGAATCTACCCTAGAACTCAGGTAACTCTTGTTTTGGGAGCAGCCTACTATAAGAAAACAGAATAAAAATTTGAACTAAAAAAAATTAAATTAAATTAAAAATACTGAAAATTAAATCCTCATAAAATTTTCATATCCTGTTGAGAATGAATGAGTACATAATACCAGTGCTATTAAATATGTAATATTAGTGACCAACTATGTTAATAACCTCTCTGATGAGCTTAATGTTAGTATGACTAACATATTGCTGAATTTCTCTGATAGTGATTAAATCCCTATAGTGCATGAAAATTTTGGAGTCTTTTGTACCATATCATATGAACAGTCATTTCTAAGTCTACAGGTCTAAGCCTACTGTTTTCACACCATATTATATTTTCTGTTATGTGAACATTATAAGTTGATCTTAAGAAAGAATAAAAACGGTTTTAAATTTTCTGAGTTTTTGCATGTCTGTGCAAGGTATGTGGATGTGGGCATGTTATACCTCTCCCCTCAGGGTAGGCTGCTTGTTTTCAATTTCAGGCCACTATGTGCCATTTTTATAAGACTTATATACATAGTAGAGAAGGATTGCTAAGTGAGAAGGGGTCTAAAACTCCTTTAGTCCCCAAAAGAATTAAGACTTGTTCTGGAGTGAGGGGCATGAAAACTCTTTACGTGTAAGTTTTATTTAAAAAAGCAAATTATGTTGATGAAGCCAGATGCTTTCACAATTGTTGATTTATTGAAATTTCACAACAGTCCATAGACAGTATAATTGTTCCCATTTTTTTTCATACCTAAGCGAACTGAGGCTCAAGAAGGCCAATGTCACAAAGATAATAAATGATAGAACTAAGATTTCAACCCAGATGCCCTGGCTTTCAAACCCCATATCTTTCCCATCATATACACTTAATGAATATGAATTTTCTTCAATTTCTTCTGTCATAACGTCAGACTGAATTGATCTGGTAGATGAAAGAGATTTATATGATCACCTGGATCTTCTGAACTGAAAAATTCCAGTCAATATATGATAGCTCCAGGAGTCTCAATAATAGTTATTCTTGTTTTCTATTGATCAGGAAAGCTTACTCTAAAATATTTAGGGACTATTAGAAGCCTACCTTTAAAAACCAGACTTGAATTCTCATTGTGTCCTGTTATTTGGGTGCCTGAAACTTGTAGTAGCAATGCAACTTGGTTTCTTATAGTACCTTTTATATTGCAATTGAAGCAGCTTTCTTTGCTTCAACTTCATTGATTATCATTCTCTAGCAACTGAACTGAAATTTCACCCTGATCTTTATACATTGTTACATCTTGATAGACTGGTTTAAGCTCAACAATCTAATGACAGTTCTTGCAGGTATGTCTCCCCAAGGGAGTCTTTAGCTTAGACACTGGTGTACTTTATGGGTAAATGTTTGGTTTTAGCTTTCCCATTATAGTTGTTATTAATTTATTTTAAATTGAAGATGTTACCTTCTGCTTCAAAATTTCTGTTGATAACAATGGAATCTCTATTCAAGAAATGATAGGCAAGGATAATTTCTATCAAGTTGGTTTTCTTTATAGTGGTATTTTTTCATACAAAGCTGACTGACATTCAAAGGAACATGGTCCTCCACTGTACCCCATACTTCCTTTTTCTAAGACTTTCATCTGCATGTGCATCCCCTGGTTCACAAAGGTGAAATATCCCTGTCTTATATTGACCCTTCTTTGTGGTACATTTTCATTTAAGATTAGATAGCGAATAACATAATAACATATTTGGAGAGAAGGCCGAGTTCTGAGACTGACTAACCACAAGGACATTTCAGATTTGAATTCCTGAGACACAATCCAGTTTTCTACCCAATAGAGTAACATTAATGGTGTGAATTTTAAATCATCTGCAAAGGAGGGAGGTGGCGCAGCATGGGATAAAGAGATCATTTTGGTATTAGAGTTCTGAACTTCCTTGCACACTACACCTTCAGTTACTTGAATAATACCTCCACATTTGGGAGGTGCTTGCACAACCTTTTCTTATTCTTTTTTTTTTTTTGAATGAAAAAGAAGATATGCACCTCTATAAAGGTCTGACTTGTCAAAACAACCCGAATTTAGCCTCTTTTTGTTTGGAGATATTGGAGATTGAACCAGGGCCTTGGGCATGCAAAGCAAGTGCTCTGCCACTGAGCTATATCCCTAGCCATTTCTTTTTTAAAAGTGAGATTTTCATTGCCTCTACTCCTTGACAATTAAACAAGCAAAGATTTCATTTCAGGGCTTATGGTTCTATTGCAGACTTTTGTTTGCTCCAGACTTATTTCACCTCCAGACCCATTTCACCTCCAGACCCTATCTTATGCCTGTTTTGTGCCTCATCCACACCTGCAAGTCCCAGCCACAAAGAGCTTTAGCTGGATGTGCCTGGAGATGTCAAATCAGGGCCCAGGCCTTTGATCTTTGACAAATAATGTGTGTCTCTCTATCCCCACAAACATCCTTCACCCTGCAGTTTTACCTCTGCTGTAAATAGTGTCTGAATAGCCTGAGCTGGTAGGTTGTCCCCTGGTTCTCTTTTGTGATTTTTCGATGGTGGCCATCACTGACTAATCACACTGTTATCTTGCTGCATCTTCTTAGCTAATATATCTATCACACAATCTGCCTGCTGCAGTGTTGTGAGTCAATGTGTGGCATGGTCATTGGAGAATCACCTCTTCTCAGCAGTGCACACAGCCTCTCAGGCATGAGGGCAGGGTCTATTCAAGATACATAGACACTGGATTTTCATAGTGGAAGCTTGCTTGCATTTTCACTGGTCACTGATACTCACACACCTCAAGAGCAGCATTATCGCAGGTTGGACTGTGAGTAAACTATTTTAGTCAAAGATGCTAAGCTCACATGATTAATTCTACCAAACATTATCAGAATGAAAGAGGAGTGGTGGGAAAGGATTGAGTCATCCTTCATTAATATAACTGAGTGATTATAGACCTGTCCCAAGAGAAAATGAGACAGTAACTGTCCATTGAAATATAAAATAGAATCCTGAAGAAGCCTGCAACAAGATGCATGCTTTGTGGCTAAGAATAGCAAGGTTAATTACAGAAGGGAGTGACAGGAACAGGAAAGCCGCAATCGCACCAAGCAGAAGTTGCTGCAGTGGTAGTTCAAAAATAATTAGTTACAGGGACTGATCACAGGGTTGTCAAAACATTAACCCTTGAGGGATGGAAGTTGGAAAGGATGAGAGAGGGAAGGGGGAGGGGACAGAGGGAAGAGAGAGAGAGAGAGACAGAGACAGAGACAGAGAGACAGATGGAGAGAGGGGACAGAAAGCCAGAGCATATAGGTCATTTGTGCTTTCTATTCATGTTCTTCTGGGGCTGGTGTAAGGAAGGATAATGTCTGTCACCTTAAGTCAGATTCCAAGTCTTTGTCAAAGACTTGACATAAAGCATAACACAAAGCCTCCTTCAGAATGTGTAATATTCAAACATACGCATACAAATCTATATCACTATTATTCTCTGACACACACTAAATTCAAAATAAAAACAAAGTGATTAAATCAAACAAATACATAAATGCATTTCACAGTAAATGTCTAAATAAGCCCCAGTTAATCAATTTTCTAACCACTTAAGTCTACTAAATAGGGAAAATCTAAGTCTACTAAATAGGCAAAGTCCCATAGGCAAAATCTTGTGGACTATTAAGAAAACAATAAGTTCAAGGATACCACAAAAACATCTAAAACAAGTGAATAACAGGGACCTTAACAAAAACTAGATTCTGAATTTCTAGTATTTTTCTTCTATATTATAATTCTAGGCCAATGTTTACCTCCTTGGCCAGAATGAGAGTTGCCATTCCATGTAAGTCTTACTCTTACTTTTAGACAAATCTGATAGTGTAGACAAAAGAAAAATTTGGCTGGGGCATGAAGATTAACAATGAGGAATATGATGTTTAAAACTGGAAATGGGTTTCTGAGGAAGGGTTGTCATCCTTTTTATGTCTCTTGGATTAATTGTTGTGAGATAGCCTTCATTGCTTGGCTGGAAAGTGGAAATTAGGGTTACTTTAGTTCTATGAGTGTGTGTCCTCCTTTATGTGAAGTCTCAGAGCTCCATCAAAGGCTTACATTATTATTATTATTATTACTGATTATCACCACCATTATCTTCATTAAATATTGCTTGAGCATGTACTATATGACAGGCATGTGCTAGAGACTATGTTTGAATGATGGCTGATAACTAAATAGATCAAAATTATTATCTCTATCTGAAAGATGAGAGGACCAAGACTAATGGGGAGATTGGCATTTCACAATGCCAATCAAAATCCCAACGGCATATCTTGTAGAAATTGACAAAGCAATCATGAAATTCATATGGAAAAATAAAAGACCCAGAATAGCAAAAGCAATTCTAAACAGGAAGTGTGAATCAGGCGGTATAGCAATACCAGATTTCAAACTATATTACAAAGCAATAGTGACAAAAACAGCATGGTACTGGTACCAAAACAGGCGGATAGACCAATGGTTTAGAATAGAGGACACAGAGACTGATCCACAAAGTTACAACTATCTTATATTTGATAAAGGGGCTAAAAGCATGCAATGGAGGAAGGATAGCATCTTCAACAAATGGTGTTGGGAAAACTGGAAATCCATATGCAACAAAATGAAACTGAACCCCTTTCTCTCGCCATGCACAATAGTTAACTCAAAATGGATCAAGGAACTTGATATCAAACCAGAGACTCTGCGTCTGATAGAAGACAAAGTTGGATCCGATCTACAAATTGTGGGGTCGGGCTCCAAATTCCTCAATAGGACACCCATAGCACAAGAGTTAACAACAAGAATCAATAAATGGGACTTAATTAAACTTAAAAGTTTTTTCTCAGCAAGAGAAACAATAAGAGAGGTAAACAGGGAGCCTACATCCTGGGAACAAATCTTTACTCCTCACACTTCAGATAGAGCCCTAATATCCAGAGTATACAAAGAACTCAAAAAATTAGACAATAAGATAACAAATAACCCAATCAACAAATGGGCCAAGGACCTGAACAGACACTTCTCAGAGGAGGATATACAATCAATCAATAAGTACATGAAAAAATGCTCACCATCTCTAGCAGTCAGAGAAATGCAAATCAAAACCACCCTAAGATACCATTTCACTCCAGTAAGATTGGCAGCCACTATGAAGTCAAACAACAACAAGTGCTGGAGAGGTTGTGGAGAAAAGGGTACACTTGTACATTGCTGGTGGGACTGCAAATTGGTGCAGCCAATTTGGAAAGCAGTTTGGAGATTCCTGGGAAAGATGGGAATGGAACCACCATTTGACCCTGCTATTGCCCTTCTTGGACTATTCCCTGAAGACCTTAAAAGAGCATGCTACAGGGATACTGTCACATTGATGTTCATAGCAGCACAATTCACAATTGCTAGACTGTGGAACCAACCCAGATGCCCCTCAGTAGATGAATGGATAAAAAAAATGTGGCATCTATACACAATGGAGTACTATGCAGCAATAAAAAATGACAAAATCATAGAATTTGCAGGGAAATGGATGGCACTAGAGCAGATTATGCTTAGTGAAGCTAGCCAATCCCTAAAAAACAAATACCAAATGTCTTCTTTGATATAATGAGAGCAACTATGAACAGAGCAGGGAGGAAGAGTAGGAAGAAAAGATTAACATTAAACAGAGACATGAGATGGGAGGGAAAGGGTGAGAAAAGGGAAATTGCATGGAAATGAAGGGAGACGCTCATTGCTATACAAAATTACATACAAGAGGTTGTGAGGGAATGGGAAAATAAACAAGGAGAGAAATGAATTACAGTAGATGGGGTAGAGAGAGAAGTTGGGAGGGGAGGGGAGGGGGGATAGTAGGGGATAGGAAAGGTAGCAGAATACAACAATGACCAATAGGACATTATGTAAAATTGTGGAAGTGTAACCGATGTGACTCTGCAATCTGCATTTGGGGTAAAATTGGGGGTTCATAACCCACTTCAGTCCAATGTATGAAGTATGTTATGTCAAGAGCTTTGTAATGTTGTGAACAACCAATAAAAAAAAAAAATAAAAAAAAAATAAAACACAAATGCTTCCAAAAAAAAAAAAAAAAAGAGATTGGCATTTCACTAAAAGATACACAGCAATCATGAATAGTCATCAGAATTAGGACTCAAATGTAGAAATCTGTATTTTTTTCCAAAATACCCTGCTAATTCTTATTTCATTTTATCTTCATTATTATTGTAAATTCTGAGTTTCTTAATACCATTAGTGTTAACTGCATTTATTTTTCATGTTCAGAAACAATTTATTCATAATATTTTCTATATTCATTAACTTAAAGCCCCATTTTTTTCCTTTTTTATTGGCACATTATAATAATACCAAACATCGGGATTTGTTATAATATATTTGTATGTGCACCCAATAAAATAGTATAATTTGATCCATTTTCTTCCCCAGTACCTCTCCTTTCCCTACCCTCCCTCTCCTGATGCCCTTCCTCTATTGTCCTTGTTTCCCTTCTTTTTTAAAAAAAATTTGTTCTAATTAGTTATAGATGATAGTAGAATGCATTTTGACACATTGTATATAAATGGAGCACACTTCTCATACCTCTGGCTGTACATGTTTCAGAGTCACACCAGTAGTGTAATCATACATATATATAGAGAGAGTAATAATGTCTGTCTCATTCTACCATCCTTCCCATCCCCAGAGCCCCACCCCTCCCCTCACTACTCTCTAAACAATCCACAGTTCCTTCATTCTCTGGATCAGCATCCACTTCTCAGAGAACACATTCATCCCTTGGGTTTTGGGTTCTGGCTTCTTTCACTTAGCCTGATATTCTCTAGTTCCATCCATTTACCTGCAAAGCCATAATTTCATTTTTCTTTAAGGCTGAATAATATTCCATTGTGTACATGTATGACATTTTTTTTATACATTCATTTGCTGAAGGGAATTTATGCTGGTTCCATAGTTTAGCTATTGTGAACTGAGCTGCTATAAACATTGATATGGTTGTGTCACTGTAATATGCTGATTTTAAGTCCCTTGAGTAGAAAACGAGGAGTGAGATAGCTGGGTCCAATGGTGGTTCCATTCCAATTTTTTTGAGAAACTGCCCAATCTTTCAAATATTTTGGTTTCTTCAATGAGGAAAGTCTGTCAAACCCCTAAACACATGGCAAATGATAAGGTTCAGAAGACACTACCCCCCCAAATATAGTACTTTGGCATATTAAATACCAAAACCAAAATAATTTAAGAAGTGACATGTTCAGGGAGTTTTCTCTGAACCTCCCTGGAAAGAAGGAAATCCTGTCATTTGTAACAACATGGATGAACCTGGAGAATATCATGTTAAGTGGAATAAGCCAGTCACAGAAAGACATACACGGAATGATGTCTCTCTGCCTCTCTTCCTCTGCCTTTCTCTTCTGAAGCAGGTCATAAAACAGATTCTCTGACTTTTCCCTGAAGCAGGTCATATGATTCATGTGGGAAGGACCCTCTTTGTACCCAGAAGAAAGAATCTCCTGTCTTTGCAGATGAAGAGTCACGGGAGTCGCAGCAAACAGGCCTTGCCCTGTTCCTCCCGTTCATTACCATTAGATCACCCTCCTTACCCTATCTTTCTCCACAATGTCCAGTCTTCCTCAAACCCAGAAAGAAATACAGATGTTTAACTGTTTCTTATGAGGGCTCCTATGTCATATAAAACCTATATTAAAGAAGTTTGTTTATTTTTAATCTGTCTTTTGTTATGGGGGCCTCAACCTTGAAACTACAAAAAAAAAAAAAAAAAAAGATATTTTCCTCCTCTCCACAAACATTTTCTAGAAGTAATGAGATGAATAAGTATTACTGAGAAGTACAGTGAGGGGTTGTGAGTGGCCTACCAGTTCACACTGACTTGCCTTCTTTCATTTAGAAAAAAAATGATATATAAGACAAAGAAAGGCATACTATATGTTCTTCCTTCTCAGTGAGTTTGTTTTTTAATCAACAAAATTGTACATATTTATTCTGTTAAACATGATGTTTTAAAATGTCATTTTTAATTTCTATATGACAGCAGAATGCATTATGATTCTTATTACACATATAGAGCACAAGTTTTCATATCTCTGGTTGTATACAAAGTATAATCACTCCAATTCGTGTTTTCACACATGTACTTTGGATAATAATGATCATCATATTCCACCATCATTTCTAATCCCATGCCCCCTCCCTTCCCCTCCAACCCTCTGCCCTATATGTTTGTCTCTTCCTCCCGTGCTCCCCTCCCTACCCCACTATGAACCAGTAAAATATTATGTTTAACATGATGGTATGGCTCGGTAGGGTTAACATGATTTACTTTATATACTATCTTCCTTGTGGTGAAAGCACTTAAAATCTACTCTCATAGCAATTTTCAAAATATAGTATTCTATTGTCAACTGTAGGCGCTATGTTCTATAATAGATATCTTGAACTTACTTTTTCTATCTAACTCAGAATGTGTGTCTTTTATCTAAGATCTCCCCAAACCTCCATTCTGCCAGTTTCTAGTAACTAGCATTCTACTATCTGTTTCTGAGTTCAAATTTTTAGAGTCTACTTATCAGTGAGATCATCCAGTGTTTATCTTTCTGTGACTGGCTTATTTCACTCAACTTGAGTTCTCCCAGTTTCATCCATGTTGTTGTAAATGACAGGATTTTCTTCTTTGTAAAAGGCTGAATAATATTCCATCGTATATATTTATTATATATTTGCGTGCATCTCATGTTCTTTATCCATTAATCCATTGGTGAACGCCATCTTAGTCCATTTTGTGCTATTACAACAGAACATGAGACTGGGTAGTTTATAATGGACAGAAATTTATTGATAGTACTGGAAGTCCAAGATCAAAAGACTAGAACCTGCTGATGATCTTCTTACTGTGTCATCTGTGATGGAAGGCAGTAGGGCAAGAGATGGAGAGAGTGAGTGAGCAAAGTGGGACCAATCTCCTCCTTGAATAACATCTACTGCCATGATTAAGGCAGTAATCCTTTCACTTTGCCCTCAAGGCCTAATCACCACCTATTAAGCCCACCCCTTGACATTGTGAGAATGGGGATCAGATTTCAAACACATACTATTCGGAGGACACAATGAAACCATAGCAGACACTAAGGTTGATGCCATATTTTGGCTACTGTGAACAGGCTGCGATGAACACGGAGTGCAGATGTCTGTTTGACATACTTTTCATTTCCTTTGGATATATACCCAGTAGTGAAATTCTGGATCATACGGCAGTTCTATTTTTAATTTCTTGAGGAATCTCCACACTGATTTCCATAATAGTTGTATTAGTTTTCATTCTCACCAACAGTGTGCAAGGGTTCCCTTTTCTCCACATCTGCTCCAACATTTGTTATCCTTTGTTTTTTTAATTTGCATTTCCCTGGTGATCAGTGATGTTGAGCCTCATTTCATAGACCTATTGTCAATTTTTATACCTTCTTTTGAAAACTGTCTGTTGGAGTCTTTTGCCTATTTTATATTTGGATTATTTGTTTCTTTTTTTTCCTTTCCTTTTCAATTTTTTTTTGAGGTACTGGGGATTAAACCTGTGGGTGCTCTACCACTGAACTATATCCCCAGCTCTTTTTGATATTAATTTGAGACAGGGTCTTTCTAAGTTGCCCTAGTGGCTTTGACCTTGCAATGCTCCTGCCTCACTCTCATGAGTTGCTGGGATTGCAGGTATGGACCTCTGCATTCAGCTAGATTATTTGCATTCTTGCTACTGAGTTTTTAGGCTTACTTAGTTTCTGAGCCAGATCTGAGCCATTCTGTTAAGTGGCTGCAAGAGAATAAATTAGTTCATTCGTTTTATGTAACATCCTTTGTGTGCTCTCACTTCCTATTCCCTACCTCCAGATCATACGAAACCACAAGTGTCAAACTCTAGCTTTCTTGTTGCAGAGCAGCCTCTACCAATGCCATGCACTGGAGAAAGACTGGAGGGAGAAGTGGTGAGAAGTCAGGCTATTTCTATCAACTTTTATCTATGCTCAGTGTGAGTGCATCCCTTCTATGATTCTGGTTCTTTTTGGCCTGCCCCTCCCTGTGCTGTTGTATTTCCCACCTGGAAACTCCCCATCATGAGTCTAATTCCAGCTGGATGTCCCCAGCTTCTGGGCTGTGGCCAGTCTGTTCCAAAATTTGCAAGCCTCACTGCAAAGGCAGAAAATGAAGACTAGGTATCTAATCCAATATTTAAAAGTTATAAATTAAATACAGACATAAATGTATTTTCCATTTTCTTTTCTGTTTTAACAAATATACATCTTCATAATGACATTTAGAAAATCACTTGCTTGGGAATCCACAGGATAAATATCCGCTTTATCTTACTCCTTTGATAAGTGGGGTAAACTGGAGGGCTTTTATGTCCCATATCTAAGGCTCAGATACTCGTCCAACTATCCATCCTTTCAGAATTTCACAGTCTGTGGAACTGTAAAAATACTAAGAATAGAGAAACTAAAACATTGCTCCTTACCCCAGCTAGTCCAAGCTAATCTTCCAATCTGGCACCAGTCTGTATCTATTTGGGGAGAAAAGGAAAAGTATCTGTGTGTAGGAGCACAGTCCAGAAAGGAGATAAAGACATGAGATATGAGTGTTTATACCCTCCTGTCCCAAAAGTTCTTCTGAAGGAAAGAACATGACTGGGGATGAACTCAGTGGGGTCTTCTAGAGTATGGATTCCATATCAGAGTTCCACCTTTCCCAGGTTTAAGAGCAAACTCAGGGTTGAGAACTCCTTAGGATATTGGTGGAGGCATCTTCTAACTATTGCTAATCTCTTGGTTACATCACTATATTATCCCATTTATCTCCTCAGCTCCTCTCTTACCTGTTCAACCAATCCCCTGTATTAAATTCTTCCTCCCTGAAATACCAAGAGACATTTCTATTTTCCTACTCTACCCTGATTGATGTGACTTGTTTAAACCTTCTTAAAATGCATTAGATTGTAGTGATATTTTCTGTGCATTGTTGGTTGAATCCATCTAAACTAAAGAGAATAAGCTCCCTTACAAAGATAGATTCAGTGGAATAAAATGTTTTCTGACAATCTAAATCTTTTTACTAACACATGCACATTTCATAAGTCATTTTTCAAAAGGCTTCATATATTTAGCTGTACCTAAATTTGCATGTGGAGTTACAAGGTAAATAGGACAGATGGAGAAAAATAGAAGTGGAATATTTCAACATGCCAGGCAGAGGGACAAGAAAGTGATAGTGATTCAACTAAGTGCTGTGTCTTACTTAATATAGAGCCTTGGGTGGCAAGCTGCAGCCTTTTGGGTTCCCTACAGCCTGCTCTGACACTTCCCACATTGCATCTTTCTCACGTGTCATTCTGCTAGGGCCGTGCCCTGCTAGCTCTTAAAATAAGATGTACACATATGGTTCTTACATAAGGAAGACAAAACCTGTGCAGTGGAGCTGGATTTATTCACATTTGGTCTCTTGATAATGCTTGAGAAGAGATACTGCCTGGATTATGTAACAATTCAATTCCTAGGTTGGTAAGTTTTTTCCTGGAAGGCTCAAGAATTTGACATACATTGGACATCTGATCTTCATTCCTTTCTGCTTTGAGATGATTTTGTGCTTTTTATGTTTTATTAGTGCATTATAGTTTTACACAATTTGGGGTTCATTTTGACATATTCATAAATGCATATAACATAAATTGCTCCATTTTAATCCATGGCACTAGCCCCATTTCTCTCCTCCTTCCTCTCTCACTGATTTTCTTCCTCTACTCTATTTGTCTTCCTTCTTTCAATTAATTTTTTCATTAATGCATTATAGTTAATCAAAAAGTAGAATTTATTGTTATATAAATAGTCATACATGCATATACCATAATTTGGTTAATTTCATTTCTCTGTTCCTCTCTTTTCTCATCCTTGCTCCCTCTCCCTCTATCCCTTTTCTCTACTTCACTGTTTTTTTTAATACCAATTTCAATGATACAACTTACATTCTGTATATTTATATTCTATATCACCTTGCCTAATACATCACTGATAACACTAATGCTGAAAAAAAATCAAGGAAGTATCCAGTGATATTCTGTCTTTCCTGTCTCTTTGCCTTTGTGTGAAACCCTCTCACTGCAGCAAGCCTGCTCTGACCGACCTAGCAGACACTGCCAAGATTATGCAATGGAGGGAAAGGGAAAGTAATCAACTTTACTGCCTGATGTTACTAAAAACTGCAGCCAATTTCCAATTATCCATGTCAGTAGATGCAGGGATCATTGAAATCCAGATCTAATCTATAAATAAAAAGTCAAAAAGAAAAAAAAAAAGCAATGGAACTTCATTTGATCAACAGTTGCAGTGTTTTCCTGCATTTTTTCATTGGAATTTATAAAATAGTCATCCCATGGCCTTCCAGTTGAAAAAGAAGTTAAATCTTAGGGCCAGAACTATAGCTGGTAGAGTGGATTGAGGGACTTGGCCTTCAATTTTAGATAAAAGGACATCTTGCTGCCCCAAAATTTCCATATTGAACTTCCTCTCCTGGACATGAAGAGTAGGTGGAGAACATGAAGCTTCTCATCAGAGAGCCAACTGCCTGGGGAATCAAGTGGGGAGCAGATAGGCTGCTCCAAAGGCTTTGCCAAAGCTCAGATTACTGGAGAACAATAATGAGTAACACCTGAAAACCTAATAGAGGGAGGAAAGAGGGACAGTGACTGCAGATGCCACTCCTAGTATTCCTGTATCCTGAGAACAACACAACCTCATGCAAACACCAGGCAGGGGGATGCAGTTCCCCCAACACTCATTCCTGAGCAACATGTAATGGGTTTGATTTTTACTTTGCTGGGTAGTTTTACCATTCTTAATGGGGACAGAGAAGGAAAGTCAATAACCTGCAAAATATACAAAAAACCAAATGCAATAAAAGAGTCGCTAACTTTTATTGTCTCCAATTGTTTGGTTTCCACATGTTGATACAGCTCCAATTTTTACATGTGGGGCCAGACTAGCATATTTCAATGAATTGGGAAAACTTGTTGACAGCTTGGAGTGGGGATATCTGAGGATATATATATCCTATTTGATGGACTAGTAACATCACGTTTGCATACATAGAATGGTTCATTATGCCTTTTAGCTGGTCTGTGTGGTAATATCATCCTCATTGCTTCTGTCGGATTTAAGCCAAACAATAAGCTGTGCCATGTCAGTGACTCCCATCAAACATGGAACCTTTTGTCATAACATTCATATTAGCTAAGTTGATGAATATCCAATGTGAGATGGGATTATTATTGTTAATAGCTGCAGTGAGTACAACAGACAGAATTGCAGTGCAAATTTCAAGGGATGAAGCAGACCCAGGAAGGTTAATCATGGTGGATAATGAGCATAGATGGTTATTTCCTGGCCATGCTGCATTCCAAACAAGAGATTTGGCGGTGTTTCCATTCCATCATTTTTACTGACTTATTTTATCTTTGCATATTTATCCCACTTCTCTCCATCTCCCAAATATACATTTTGGGACATGGCAGCATTTTTTCAAGTGTTAATATGAATCTATGCCTTCCTTAGAAATAATAAGAACCCTACACGTGTCTGAAGATCATGAGACAGAGCGTCTTTCAGCTCGCATCATGTTCCAGCACAGGAGGCGATGAAAACACATTATGTGAAAATCACTCCATGAAAAGTGAATATTCGTGTTCTCACTTGAGTCCTTTGGAAACAGATGGCCACTCTCTTAGTAATAAAAATAATTCTCTTTAGTTACAAAGCTTTTATTTTAAAATATAGTCACTTGAATTGTGTCGCATTATCTTCTTACCACTCCTATGAGGGAGGTGGAGACCCAGACATGGTACTTACTGTGCTGGGGTACAGTGTCCCCAGCACATGAGTGCAAACCTGACCTCTGAACCTGTTGCCACCTTCAGAGCATTTTGTGGCTCCAGAGATCTCATACCAGGATCAAGATCATAGACACTGTTCTTCTATATGGCAACTTGCTGCTGCTTTAGAAAAAGATGCTGAAGTGAATGTCAACAGGGTAAAAATCAAAACTCGCTTATGTTATAGGCTTATGTTATTTCTAATCACATTTGTCCAGACTCCTATCTTTCTCAGACTTTGACTCAGGGACAGTTGCAACTGATTGATGTACAGCTGCATCATCAAGGGGAAATGCAGAGCTTGGTCAACAACGGTTGGTTGTTGCTTTGGGTTTTGCCATTGCGCTGATAGTGGAGGTCATGGTTGCTTTAAACGGAGGTAGATTATTAATGTGTGAAGTCAAGAGAGTCAATATATATCAGCCCAATAATTGCTAAGGAGATTCCACTCTGCAAATGACTCCCTGCTTTCCATTTATTCCATACCACAGTCCACTTAGAAAAGCTTAAAGAGGGGCTGGGGATGTGGCTCAAGCGGTAGCCCGCTTGCCTGGCATGTGCGTGCGGCCAGGGTTCGATCCTCAGCACCACATACAAACAAAGATGTTGTGTCCGCCGAGAACTAAAAAATAAATATTAAAATCTCTCTCTCTCTCTCTCTCTCTCTCTCTCTCTCTCTCTCTCCCCCCCCACTCTCTCTTAAAAAAAAAAAAAAAAAGAAAAGCTTAAAGAAATTTCCACCTAAAGAAAACATATTTTGAGGAAGCTTTTCAGTGTAAAATTACAAAAAAATGTATTATCTACATTTCCTATCATCAACATATGAGGGAGGCAAAGGTAATAAGCTCTGAACCTTTCTCCCTCAGCAATCAGATTTCTAAGCTAGAGGGCCAACATCTAGGGATGTTGGTTTCCAGAGGAGAACAAATCATTTCCAAAAGGTAGGTACAATCAAGATGAACTCAGAAAGAACGGCCTAGGTTGGTAATTAGGCATTCTTTGAAATGGAAGAAGTAGCCAAGCAAATTAATACTTTAAAGACTTACTGAACTCAAAATAGAATATTGTTTGTTTTTGATGCATGTTTTCAAATAAGACATAAACATTCAAACTAGATTTCCCTCATGTATCATTCCTGCCATCTGTTTTTTCCCACCTAGCATTACAATACAAAGAACTAAAGAATTGCATAAGATCATATAAGTAGCCAGGCAGTGGTTCTAGATTCCTTCCCCTTTTAAAACAAAAATTGCACTGGCATTATTTTTTAAAATAACAGGCATTATTTGAAAATAGCACATAAAATAAACCTTTAATCTACAGTCTGCAGTCTCTGTCATATATAGAATAATATGTGACCTTTTGTCATCCATGGATTCACTCTGTTGAGAACCATGTGGTAGGCACAGTCACATTGAGAAATGACTTGGAAATAGAGCTCCTCCAAAAAGCTTACATGAAGGATCAGATGACTGTAGATGTGTGGATTTCTCAAAAGACTAAACATGGATTGACCATATGACCCAGCTATACAACTCCTCAATATTTTCCCTAAAGAATTAAAGTCATTGTACTATAGGGATCCATGCATACCCAAGTTCATAGCAGCACAATTCACAGTAGTAGCTGAACTGTGGAACCAGGTTAGGTGTCCATCAGTGGATGAATGGATAAAGAAATGTAGCATATATACACAATGGAGTCTCATTCAGCCTTGAAGAAAAATTGAAAATGAAATTACGTCATTTGCAGGAAATTGGATGGGACTAGCGAAATAAGCCAAACTCAGAAAGTCAGGGGTCATACATTTTCTCTCGCTCATATGTGGAAACTGGAAAGGAAAAAGGAAAAGAAAGGTGGGGAGGGGGTGGGATTTCATGAAAGTCAAAGGGAGATCATTAGAGGAAAGAGACCAGCAAGTGGGAGGTGGGGAAGCACAGGGGAGGGAGCGCTAGGGAGTAATACTGGCCAAATTATATTGTTATATTGTATGCATGTACAAGTACGTAATAACAAATCTGATCATTATGTACAACTATAATGCACCAATAAAAATGTGGAGGAAGAAAAAGCTTACATAAAGGGAGATAAGCCAGGCACATCAGTAACACTAAATATTGCAATGTGAGAATAGAAAGTACTCATTGAGCCAGCAATGTACCTGCTCATTTACTCATTCACACAGCAGAATTTTATTTCTGAACACACCTCAGATTTAAAGCCTGATTCTGGGATTACAACAGTGAACAGCAACAGCAATATTTTCAAAGGAAAGATTTGGCTTTGTTACTTACATCCTAATGTGTGTATGGTGGGGAGTGGAGGTTGGCGTGGACAGATGACTACCAAGCTGTGCTAATACAGTGTGAAATGTGCTAATGATGCTCCTGGGAAAGGTCTCAGTGGAACATTGGAGGACATATTGCAGAATGTGGAGATTAAGCAAGATTTTCCGGAGTATTTCATCACATGTTTTTCTACTTACCTTAGACTATAGCTTCTTATTTAGTACTATCACCTGGCACTGCAAATCACTACACCTCCTGATTTACATGCCTGCTGCTTTTCCCCTTCTCTCTTTTAAGCTCAGGCCATAATAGTAGCTACATTTGCAAAAGTAACGATGTTTTTGTTTTTACCTTCAACAATTTTCTTGCTTTCTCAATTATGCTCACTTCCTGGTTTCAACCTAGAGTATCAAGTACAGCTTCATGACCTTCTCAGTGATTGCTCCTTTGTTTTTCATTGACTGTTATATTTGAGTCTAAATATCTTTCCACATATCAGTGTTTTCTATAAAGTCATAATATTAAAGAATGAGTCCCATTTCAACTGCCTGAAAAGTGAATGGTAGTTAAATGTCGTATGGGTTTCAGAATGACATGTATGCCAAGAGCTACATTTTAAAGAATGGTAATGGGTGTTTTCATCGTAAGAAATCCACAGTAAGTATAAGTTCAAGCTCTTTTTTACTTTTCTCTGCTTCTTTTGGAATTTCTTTGCTTGAGTAAGGTTTATCTTGATTTCCTCTCTCTCTCTCTCTCTCTCTCTCTCTCTCTCTCTCTCTCTCCCTCCCTCCCTCCCTCCCTCCCTCCCCCCCCCTCTAAGATATATCCTCTTCTTTGCATTTTTTCTGTTTTATTATCTTACACAGAGGAGGATCTTCTCATTAATTCTCCCTGGTCCTAGATTTCAAATCTGTAGTAAAGAGACCAGAATGGTCACTGTCTAGTTGTTTCAATTTATTGCAATAGCCCAGGCCGACCATGCATCCCAAAGAGTTAGTAGAAGTGGTCAAAGGTGTGGCCGGTATAGATATTGCTTCTTCTTAGCCATAGACTCCCCAATCTCAAACTTAAGTGGAGGAGATGTGCCGCAGTCTGGCTGGGCACAAAATAACCGAGCCACCACAAAAACCTTGTAGATTCAGACAGCAACTCTTTATTCCCGAACTCTCACCGACACTCTACACACACTACTTGGGAATACACTCCCTCAAAGGTAACTCCAAGGCAGCAGGATACGCCCTAATCCCAGCAGGAGCCACCCTAATCCCAGCAGGAGCCGCCCTATTCCCAGCAGGATCCACCCTAAACCCTGAGCCACCCTAATCCCTGAGCAGGGTCACATTTCAACCCAAAATGCCATGCGTCATTCCTACTTGGCTATGGCTTTCAGCAGAGATGTTTGATACCAAGTTATGAATTAAATATGAAAGAGTAGCATATAACACACGGAATAATAGGAAACCCAGGAACCTTGACATGAATGTGCTAGAATGTCAGGGAGGAACAAGGTGAGAATTTTGTTCAGCATGAAGTTGTAAATGTCTAGGATCTGTGCCAGTCTAATAATATTTGATAATAGTCCATTCCTAATTTGAGTACATCCATTAAAACCATTTGGTGAAAAGGAATGCAAAAGAGACCTGGAATAAAATGAAAAGGCATGATTGTGAATCCTGGCTTTGCCCCTATGGTGTAACTTTGGGAAAGTCTCACTGAGCATGTGCTATTCATCCATAAAGCCAAAATAATACTAATCATATCTACTTTTTTATTGAACAATGGGATCAACTGAGTTATTAAGTAGTAAACTACTATATAAAACCCACCACACCTTACATATTAATCATTAATTACTAAGTAAAGGGGGATTTTGTGCAATTGAGGGAGATATGGTTTAGTTTTTTAAATGAAATATAAATATTTGGATTAATTTCAGAGCTGGCAAATGAATGTAATTTATTCCAGTTGGTTCACAGATTGTATTTACTAAAGTATCATATATAATATTTTATCAATTAAGATAAAGTGTGTCTGTTTTGTAGGTACTGATACCAAATGTATCATTTAGGGTTAATTTTGATTCTGAGTTATAGGAAAAAAATCAAAGCAGGAATGAGACATAAAAAAACATAAATTTGTTCTATTTTCACATAAAGTGTAGGTACCTCCATGATCATTAAGGATGCATTGCTTTCTTTTTTTTTTCATACTAAACTTGTAATTTACACTCCAAAGTCCAATATACCTATTCCAGCTCCAGCCATCATATAAACATCCCAGCTGTCAATAAAGATGAAAATGGATGAGTTCAGTTGGTAGAATAGTTGCCTCCCATGTACAAGGTCCTGGGTTTAATCTCCAGCACCACACACACACACACACACACACACAAAGTGGAAAGAGAAGGATACTCTCCCAAATTTCATATACTATTCTTGTTACTTTACATTGAAAAGAATCTATTCATATGACATTCACTGAAACAAAAGATGGGAAATATAGTTTTTATTACAGGACCCAAGTGCTCTCAAATTCTGTTATGGGAAAAAGGAAAGAACAAATAATGGGAGAAACTAATTACTCCACAAAAATAAATGAAGACCTCTTCTAACTTCATCCTGTGAGCAACAACATTTATATTCAGACCATATCCTCTTTGAAATTATTAATAACAGAATTATTTTCTTTTCATACAACAAAATTTCCAAGATAAAACCTATAGTGCTAGGTATTCCATTGCACATAAAAAAGGGAAACAAATTCCTTACCCCTTAGAAGCTATAACATATGAAATATCGATAAAGATATGAATTTCCAAGAGATAATGTGACAATACAAGGGAAAGTAATTTTGAATTCATAGAAGGAAAAAAATAGGTGTTGCATTATTCTGAGATGTGAACATTAGTTGCTGTAGTGATGCATTAAGTGGCAACCTGGAAACCTGGAAGAATGCGTGTTCCTCTCAAAGTGCTTCATTTAATACAAGGAAATATTTCACGCATTTAGAGACTATAATTGAGATCTAAATGTGAATCGTAATCTGATTCCTCTTAGAAATTCACACCTTGTATATTCAAGCTGAATTGAATAAGCTAGATAAATAAGTACTCTGACAAAGGCAGATACTATTTATTATAAAATGATCTTGATTTGAAAGGATTTGCTTATTGGTACAGTGTTTGGTTGGTCTGAATTGAGCAGACTCTACAGCCAGGCGGCTTTGATTGGAAGCCTGGCTTTGAGGCACAGTGGTCACAGTAGGAGGACAGGTGGCTGAATGCAATTGCATGCTCTTTTTTCTCTTTCCTGATCCAATACCAACAGACTATGGCCACACCTCTCCTCAGAAGGCAGCAATGTGTGGAAAAGAATAGCAGGAGATAGGGTGGGAGGTTGGATGAGAGGAACAGTTTTCACCCACTTAAAACCAAGAATGAAATTATAGCTCTCCAGAGAAGACCAGGAGCACATTTCTCCTCCTTCTCCACCCCTCTCCACCCTCTGCCCCTCAACCTGGGCTCAGATCTCTCTTTCTTTCTCTACACTACTTTTATACTTGTGAGTAAAAATGGAGGGAGTTTCTCAGCTTATCCACATTGCTTTCAACTGTATAATTTAAAGTCAGGATATAAAAATAAAAGACTATATTTAAAATATTTTGTAAGATCTATTTTTGACTTAGTGATCTTTTGGATTTTGCTTCTCTTGTCTTGTTGACACTTTCTCCTGTTCTGGTTTCAAATAAAAATTTGTAACATGATAAGAGGAAATGGTATAATGCATAAAATGTCACACTGAAACCAAAAGAGCTTAATAATACAGCTTTGGTTCAAATCGGAAACATTGTGATCCAGCTATTACCATTTCTAAACAAAGTTAGAGGTAATTATGGAGGATCCTGCTGTTCTTTCATGTTCTGAAAATAAAGTAAAATGATATTTGATTCTCTTTCTCTTTTCAGTCAACATTTGCTAGTCCCCTTTAGACTTTAGATTTAGAAGTGAGTTGCTATAATAAAATTTTGCTATATTCTATATTGATAAAAGAAGTTAATGTTAAGAATCTGATATATACAATAAACAATAAAACCCAAGCAATGTAGATTTAGAATTGGAAGTGTCCTTACCCTCTTAACCTTGTTCTTTCCAGTAAATCATTCTAAACATACCCACACATCATGATTATTTGCAAATGTTTTATACTTAATATGATTTTCCTATTCTGGTATTATTATGTAAAACATTTATAATTTGCCTAACTCAGTATTTTCTTACTGTGAATGCTTAATAAATATTTTGACCTTAAATTCCTCAGTGACAAGACTTGTTAGGATATGTTGAGGAAAAAAGACCTAAGGTTTTTTATGGATGAGCTATTTTTTTCTGAATAAGTGAATGTCTCCTCAAAAGGTGTTTATAGTCATTACTTATAAAAGTAATGGCACTAGAAATAGTTTGTTTTGCCATCTTATTTTGGTCCAACCTTGACTATAGTACCCTGACCATAGTCATTTTCCCCACACGCTGGGAAACTGAGAACCTAGCCTAGTAGGGGTTCCAAACTTTCAAAGGTAATTGTTTACTAAAAAGATAACGATCAGCTTGAGACACTTCAGTCTTGGTTTAGAGTAAGGGATTTGCTGCAATGTGATGTCAACATTTCCCAACCAACAGATTAAAATTTTGTTTCTGGAAGTTTTCTCTCTTCTCATGGTATGGTAGCAAAAAAATGTGTCATAAGTCAAAGTGAGAAAGATGTTGGACTGTGCTCTGGGAAAGTCCATTGAAAGGGGAAGTGAGAGAAAATCCCAAGCAGGAAAACAGCAGAACCAGTGTTTGTCTACCTTTGCAGATGACTGGAATCTATGGTTTCAGAATTGGAAGTGACTCTAGCTGTATGTCTTTTGTTTTTCTAGTGGTAATAAGTTGATCAAAATATACAATCACTCAGCTCAACAGAAACATCAAAGTTTTCTGGCAATTTTATGTTATCTGGCTCTCTGGTTCTTAAAGAGAATTTTCAGTCTGTTCACATGTACTCAAACCTCTAATCTTTTTCCTACTTCTTTAGCTTTAACATCTGACCCAACTCCTACTCCAAAAATATTTGAAGCTATCACAGATTGAGATTATCTTGCCTTCTCACCAGGAAGTATGCTATTTTTTTCTACATCCATCCATACCCAGTCTTTCTTCTTATTAACTGTCTCAAATCAAGAGGGAACTCTCCTTTAACCAAAGGACAGTGCTTCTCATGTGCTTCAGATTTATTTCCATCAGACTTCTGCACAACTTGATTCAGTCAGTTCTGTCTCCTGATTTATCTTCTTTATCTGTTTGATTCTTTACATTTAAACGTGCTTTAGTATTTTATTGTAAAAATAAAAACTATACACACATTCCCTTCTAATAATTATAAAAATATTGATAACAGCTCATACTTTTTAAGCATTTAGTATGTGCCAGATATATTTTAAGATCTTTCTTTCAATAGGAGGGAACAGAAACATATCACTAAGGCTTGCCTAGCTCTGGAATTTCCACTTCATTCCTGATTATGGCAGTGGATCCATCAGACAGGTGGTCTCTGTGTAAGAGTCTGATTTTTTTCACTAGTAGTTTCAGAGAGTGAATGATGCCTCATCTAGAGTCATGGAAATGTGAGGTCCGTGAAATCCCTGTCACTGTTAGATATAATCAATTAGGAGTTGGCAATTGATTGGGTGTGGGAGAATTACAAAGATAGTATTATGTTTTGGTTGGCTATGGTAATGTTACTTGCATAGTAGCAATCACAGATAGAGGAACTGGTTGAAGGGAAAGGTGAAAATTCATGTTTGGACCTGTTGGGCTTGAAATATCTGAGGTTGGGTAGATTAAAGATGAGCAGATAGGGATAGGAAAGTTGGGGGAAAATGGAATTAAGCAATCTGGGGCCTGAAATTATTTATTTGAAGTAAAAGTCTTTTGAGTTCTCTAGAAATTCTCACATCCAAAGTTCCATAGCAAGACCAATATTGGCATTCAGGATAATTCAACTGTGTGGTTTACAACAGCAGGCATTTCCTCCCAGGGGTCTGGAGAGGCCAGAGTATGGGATCAGCTGATAGCCTGCCTTTTCCCTGCACATCACCAAAGGAAAGATGACCATGTTTTGGCTTAAATGTATGACTTTCATCATTCTGAAGTTCTTTCTAATATTAATCATTTGATTATGTCTATCCATTCTAATAGATTCTACATAAAAAATACAATGCACAGCACTATATTTCAAATTTATTATTCTTTCTAGACCTTTAAAAATTGACCAAGTCCAGATAAGTTACTAAAATGTGTTGAGAAAATGCACAAGTAGTCATTATTGTTAATATTTTTGAGAATCCACCAACAGCTGAGAAGTTTGTTGTAATTTTTATAGTAAACCTACATAGTTAGAGGTGAAAGACTGAAGCTGGGAGAAGTTGGATAATTTGTGCACCATCAACCATTTGGCAGCTTCTGTTGCCAAGAGTCACCCCATGATGAAGCTGCTGATTCTGAGCCCTGGGTACACATTGGAATCACCAGGGGAGCTTTAGCAATTCCAGCACTTGGGCTGCACCCCACGCAGATTATATCAGAACCTGGGAATCAGGGAAAAGCACTAACAGATCCAGAATTTTAATAATTCCCCAGGTGATAGCAGTACACAGCCAAGGTTGAGCAATACTAGCTTGCCACTGAAACCTAGGATCTCTTCCTACCATGCTGCCTCTAAATCAAAAATTGATTTCATCCCGCTTGGAAATTTTCTTATAACACCAATAGGACAATTGATCAAACATGACAAACAGAATAAATAAATGTCTTCTTGATAAAAAAGAATGATCTTCTTCTGCCTTCCAAGTCATCAAAGAAACATTTTCAAAGCCCAAAATCCCAGCTACAGTGCTTTGGTGGCTTTGCTTGTTGACAGCAACTTTATATTTATGTCACTATTCTTCCTGGTTTTCAGTGACCACATGCAGTGCTGGCAAGCTGGGAAAGTATATCTGAACACACCCGATATATAATGATTTCTTTGTACAGATAAGAATACAGTGTAAATCAAGTCCTAGAGGTATCTCAAGATTTTATAACACATTTTGAAGCTTCTAAATTATTAATAAAGCTATAGTTGAACTCTCGGCCCTATTTAGCAAGTGACTATTTTTATTTCATTTTGAGCAAAATTCTTATTTTCCTAAGCTTGAAGATAACAGAGTATAATGAAGCATCTGCTGTGTATGATGCACAAATGTTTAGATTCCCAAAGGACATATTGAAAAAAATCAATTTTTCCTGTTATTCATGATAAACTTTACAAGGTCTTCAAATTATAAGCATGTCTTATGCATACATATTTTTGACATCTGGGGAACAGATTTTTATCTCTATGACATCTATCTTCCATTTATTTTCTTGTTAATAACACCGCCTTATTTTAATGTGAAATCATAAAAACTAGCAAATAAAATTTGTTATTGTTTGAGATACTCAATTTAACAACTACTTTTATTAGTTCACTCAATTATTATGGATAATATATGACTTTATATTTGAAGTTTCTTCTTTTTGTAGTCAGTCTTATAGCAGAGATTTGGATATGCAGAAAATAACCTCTTTCAAATTTTTCAAAAAAGATGGCTTGGAGAGACCTTTACTCCTCTTAGCTTTGTGTACTAGCTCTTTAAGCAAGCATCTTAACCTGTGCTTAATGGTTAGCAAGGAGTTTTCACAAGAATTAAAGCCTATTGCATCTCTTTTATGGATATTCCCCATCATATCCAAAAGGAAGAATTCAGGAGCTAAGTATTTGAGTGTATGAGAGAGATTTGTCAACTGCCTGCAAATAATATTACTTTTAGTGTGTAATATGTCACAGCAGCTATTGGATAAGGGAAGGTGGGTAAAATGACATTAACAAAAAGCTTCTGATTGGATTCTTCATGCCATGGTAGTTTTTACTTAGTTTTATGAAATAATGAATCTTGTGTTCACAATGTCCATTGTGTTTTGATTCATTTTGTTAGATTGGAAATATCCAGGCCACTTCAAAGCATTTGCACACATGTTAATGATGTCTATAGAATCAAAATATGCTTGGAAATGGTGCATTGCTATTTTAGTTGATGATGATTTGGACAATAAGGACTCATCATTTACATAATTTTTGTTTTTTATGGTAACATTTAATTACCATCTACACATAGTTTGTTTCAAAATAATTTGAAGTGACTTAAAAGGAATGATAGAAGTATATAAAAAGTAATATTTGCAAAGTCAGAGTTCTTTAGAGCACAGGTAATGTGTTATAAAGGAAATAGTACATGCTTATCCATTTGCTACCTGTGAAACTGTTTAGCCTCTCTGAGTTTTATTGCCTCCTTTGTAAAATATTTCCATTGAAGCATTGCTGCAGTTAATGTTTAAGGCTGAGTAGGTAATTAAAAGTGAGTTTTCTCATCATCCTTTAAGAGATAGTAAAATATCTTTAAAATGTGCATATTTTACCAAACAAAATCTCAAATTTATATATTTGACTAAGCTACTAATGTGATCTTATTATTAACTATCATTAATTGAACACTTACTATGTGTGAAGTTATAGATTACCTTTGTCCAAAGCTTTTTTGTATCCATTATTTTATTTCATCCTTAACAACAAGTCATTTTGGTTCTTCTGTAAGAATAGCTATCTTTTGATTAATGAAAATATGTGCTTACTAGAGTATCCTGTGAAGAACCACTTTTGAACTTATTATGTGATGAGCTAGGATCACTTCCCATAACATCATTTATAGACCAGAAGTTGCTGGTGTGTTCAAAATTATATTGCACATGTCTCATTCATGTTTTGTTTTATGTGAATAGCAAGATATGTCTTTCTTATTATTTGTGCTATACAAACCAATGTGTGAATCAAAATTATCTAAGTAATTCAAATAATAATTGCTTCACATGGAGAAATTATTTTAATTTGTCAAATATTGTTGAAATTTTGCTATAATTATAAATAATTATTCATTTCTCCACATATACTGCAATTATATAGATATTGGTATTCTTTGAGAATTTCCAGGTATTCTATTGAAGATTTTTATTTCAATATTCTTTCATTTTTTTTCTAGAAGAAGTGAACTTATCTACATTTTATATTCTGTGGAAGTTTTTTTTCTTTAATATTACGTGTTTTTCACTTAAAACATCGTATCTCTTGGTTTTTGAAATTATTACAAAATAGCCATTTAATATTCTTATTTTTTAATACACTAACACCTTTCATTTATTTGAATAAGCAACATAGTTAGATCTTGTCTCAAAATAAAAAATTAAAAGGGCTGGGAACATGGCTCAGTGGTTAAGCACCCCTGGGTTCAATCCCCAGTAGGATTGGAGGAAAGGAAGAGGAAGGGAAGGAAGGGAGAAAGAAAAGAAAAGCCATTAAAGACCAAATCATCAAAATCTCATGATTTCTAAGAATGTCAGAGTCCAAAGTTTTTATGGCTAACGAAAAACATCAATCTGTTTGTTTTAGAAATTAGGGGGTCATGGGAGGGAAATTCAGGGGAGATGCTAGATGGCAGGAAGAAAAGATGTGAGCTGCTAGAAAAGAAGTTGATGTTTAGTTTACCTTTTTGAGAAATGTGACCACAATTGGAGAAAGTACAAACCAGTTAAAAAGGAGGGTGATTGGTTTAAGGAGAGACTTCAACAACACATTTGTAGGCTAAGAGATTATGCATATAAGTTAATTAAACGAGGGACATTACAAATTGACCAAGTCAAAAGTAGTTACTACTTTTGGTGATAGAAGTCAGGAGAGTTGTTACCTTTGAGCACACAAAACAGATTGGGGTGCTGGTGATATTCTCTATTTTCATGTGAGTTATAATTACATGGAGGTATTCATTTAAAAAATATATCAAGATTTATTATAATATCTATTGTCAAAATGCATATTTATTTGTAAAAAAACTGTATTAAGGTTTACTGTATTTCATGATATATCAATTAATATTGGTATATTATACTCCTCCAAACAAGAGTAGTTAGTGTGTATCAAATTCTTCACATGCATGATGTCACTCAATCCTCACAGCAATTCTATGGGGCAGGTCTCTTAATGTCCTTGACTCACAGATTTAGAAAGAGAAGCATAGAGATTTTAAGTAACAACATGTAAATGAAGCAGTCAGTGTGTTACTCCAGTGTGACAGCAGGGCTCAGATCTCCTGGTCACTATTATACGGTCTCCTGTTAGAGAAAAGGCCTGCATTGGAAAGGAAGGATCAGGGATTGGGAGAAATTCCAAGATGGGAAGCATAGGGAATATAAGGATATTAAAACTATGGATGGTCTCTCCCTCATCAATGATATAGGAGGCAAGGCCATTTAAGAGGATATGGAGGGATGTTGAGATTTGGGAAAGGTGAAAAAAAGAAAGATTATGAGGACAGAATTATGAAATGAGAAAAACACATTGTGAAAAGGCAGCATATGGAACTGTTCAAGCTGTGGGGTCAGATGCCCTGTTGTAACCCCTGCAACCCATTCATGAACCATGTGATACTGATCAAGCTACTTGATTTCTTCAAATCCTCATGCAAATAGGCGTGGTTATCATCTGACCACATTTCATTCTGTTTTATATTGTTAGGAATATCCTCTATCCTGTGTTCCAGGGTTTAATCCTCTCTCTGACTTAGAGTCTAGGGGGACCCCATTGAATATTTTTTATCAATTTAAGGATGATTGACATTAATATAGTATTGATATTTTTAGATATATACATATTAGTATTTTTTCCATTATTTCATGTCTTTTGTGTTTTTCTATTAAATTTTATAATTTGTTACATGAAACTCCTGCCCATTTTTGTTAACTGTAATTGAAAGTACTTTATACTGCTTGGTTTTATTATGCATAGGATCTTTGCTTTTATCAAAAAGTTTGCCCCTAGCAATTTTGCTTTATATTTTTAGTTTCTTTTCTTAGCTTCTGATCCCTAATATTTTCAAAAATTAAACCCTTCATAAGATAATTCCCCAGTCCCATCTTAATTAGTACTTCCATTACCACCCCAACACCCTTCAATCACCTAGGCTATAACATTTTTTCCATCCTAAGTCAGTTAAAATCAGTTAAACCTTCCCTCGGCATCTTCTGAATTTGGCCACACAGTGAATTCACTATCAATCACCTATTCTCTTTTTCCTTATGACTTGGTCACTTTAGTGTAGGTGGGAGGGAGCAAAGAGATTAATGTGACATGCTTAATTATAAATTTCATATTGCATTTTCTTTTTTTTTAAATTATTTTATTTTTTTTTTTAAGAGTGAGAGTGAGAGACAGAGAGAATTTTTTTAATATTTATTTTTTAGTTCTCGGCGGACACAACATCTTTGTATGTGGTGCTGAGGATCGAACCCGGGCCGCACACATGCCAGGCGAGCGCGCTACTGCTTGAGCCACATCCCCAGCCCTCATATTGCATTTTCTAGATCATTGCTGATATTTAAGAAAATCAAGTTTTTAAATTGATTTTGTAGTTTAGGAGATAAAAGGTTTGCATTTTGATCTTGAATCTAGCCACCTTGTTAGTTTTTTTTTTTTTAATTTCTAATAGTTTAAAAATGTATTCTTTTGGATTTTCTAATAAGAAGGTATATTATGACAATATTGTCTCTTCCTTTCCTATTGATCTTTCTTGTTTTCTTGTCTATTTTAGAATGTTAGACATAATGGTGAAGATCCTCCTCTTTTTCATGATTGGGATGGGAATTCTAATATTTCACCATTAAATATTACTTTCATTGTTTTGGAGAGAAAGTCTTTATTAAGTAGGAATATTCACCTCTACTCGTAACTTGCAAAGAACATTTCTTAATGAAAAGTTAAGTTTTGAATTTTATAAAATGTTTTCACATTTGTTGATGTGATCACATGTTTTTCTCTTCCTTAATCATTAATGTAATAAATTATATGGAGGTCATTTTAAATGTTGAATCATAGTACATTAATGGAAACACTCTGATTTGATACTAATTTATTACCCTTTTACTGTGTTTCTGGGTTCCATTTTTTAATTTGGCTTTTTCACATTTAGTTGATAAATGAAATTGGCTTATAATTTTTTTTGCTCATTTTGGCATCAATGTCATGGTAACATCCTTAAAAATGACTTGGATAGGTCTATTCTTTTTCTTTGTCTGGAAATGTTTTATAAAATGGGAATTTTATATGTTGATTTAGTTTGTCTACATTTTTTTTCTTCTGAATTTTTGTCCTTTTTAAAGAATTGCTTCTTTCTTTTTAATTTAGTTTTAACTAAGGTTATTAGTTTTATCACTGGGGCAACTTTAATAATCTGTAGTTTTTTAGAAGAATGTCTACTTTATGTAACTTTTCAAGTTTGCATATAGATAGAATACATGCTATCCTTTTATCACAATGTTTACCTTTTTGCCCACCTTTAAAAATTAAAAAAAAAAAATGCTGTAACTTGGTACCCATTGATCAACCTATTTTCATTCCTCCCTATCTCTCCCCACTCTCCCAGCCTCTAGTAACCAGCCTTCTACTCTGTTTCTGTTAGATGAACTTTTTATTCATGTATTTATTTATTTATTTTTGGCACTGTAAGTTAAAACCAGAAGGGTTTTACCACTGAATCATAGCACAGTCCTTTTCATTTTTATTTTGAGATAGTGTCCCACTAAGTTACTTAAGGGCTTACTTAGTTGCTGAGGCTGACCTGGAATTTGTGATCCTCCTGCCTCAACCTCCCAAGCCACTGGGATTACAGGCATGCTCCACCACATCTGGCTAGAAGAGATGAACTTCTTAGAATCCCAATATGAATGACATCATGAAGTATTGGTCTTTCTGTGCCTACTTTAACATAACATAATATCTCCGAGTTCCATCCATGTTATTATAAATGCTATGATTTCATCTCTTTATGAGTGAATATTATTATACTATGTAGATGTACCACATTTTCTTTATATATTAATTGGTTGGACATTTAGGTTGATTCCATTTCTTGGCAATTATGAATAGTGCTGCAGTGAACCAGGAGTGCAGCTGTCTCTTTGACAAACTTATTTCATTTCCTTTGGATCTATAGCCAAAAGTGGGATTGCTGGATCCTATGACATGTCTATTTTTAAGCTTTTGAGGAATTTTATTACTGTTTTAATAACTATTGAGCCATTACAGTGAAATAGCATAAATATGTTCTGGTGTTCTACTGCATGGTGGGGGTGACTATAGATATTGATAATGTCCTGTATGTTTCTAAAATGCTAAAAAAGAATTTTTAAATGGTTCCACTGCAAAGGAATAATAAATGTTTGAGTAAAAAGCTATGTTTATATTAATTTGAGCATTAAACAAAGTATGTGTGTGTATGTGTATATATATAAACATATATGTACATATATATAAACATCACATGATGGCCCATAAGTATGTACAATTTTGATGTGTCAATTAAGAAAAGTAAAACAGAAAGAAATCACAGTTGCCAAGTCTTAACTACTTTATTGACGTTTTAGATTCAGTATGGGTTTTATAGACAAATTTTATGGTACTTTTACTTCTCCATTTTTTAAGTTTCTGATTTTGTCTTTTATAAATCCCTTCTTCTGATTTTTAAGCTAACCAAATGTCTTCATGTTCTCTTGTTTTCTATATATTCAACGGTATAAAAATTCTGAATATCATTATAGTAAAATCTTACAAGTTTTGATATGTAAATTTCCCTGTTATTCAAAATTATAATTCATATTTTTTCATTTAAAAATCGTTAATATCTTAAAAGCTTTTTCTACCCCAAGAGTTGAGAATTATAACTTTTATTTTTAATTTCATTGTATTATGAAAATATTCTATATGTTATAAACTTTCTTGGACTTATTTAATCACTTTCTGTTATAGGACTAGTTAGCTTCTGAAAATGCTCTGTTTGTATTTGGAAGAAATGTGCATACACTTATGTATATTACAAAAAAATATTAATCTCTTTTTCTGGTTGTGTTATCCTAATTGTTCATTTGTTATATTTGCCTCTGCTTTTCTGTGGTTAAGATCTGTATCTTAAGTCCCTGATTATAATTTTAGTTTGATAGTTTATTCTTCTAGTTTCCTCAGTTTTTGTTTCATTTTCTGTGAAAAATGGTTACTGATTTCATAGAGATGTGTTTCTCCTGAATCTTCTTCATGGTCTGCTCCTTTTATCACCATGAAAAGGCCCTCTTCATCTTTTTTAATGGGTTTTCCAGTATTAACATTGTAGCATTGGAATTTTTCATATTAACATTTGCTTAATTAATTTCTTTTCATTCCTTCATTCTGTCTTCCTGTGTCATTGGGATTGAGGGATGTCTCATAAGTACATTTCTGAAACTGGATTTTTAAATCCAATATGAAAGTCTTTTCAACCTTTTGCAGTGAAATTAAGCATCCCTTAATTTGTAATTTATGATGTACTTGGAATTATTTTGCTCTTTTATTTTTTTGTATTTATGATTCTTCCTAGTTTGTTGTTCCTTTACCCACCTTTAACTGGAGGAATAGAAGACTGCTTTTAGTTCTATTTTTCCTCTGCTATTTTACAAATATATAATTTGTTTTTACTTGTTGTGTTTTCCTTAACATTGTTAGCATGTATGTTCAGACATATTTATTCTATCATCTGGAGGTAATCAAGATCTGTAATATGCCTGAGTAAAAGGAAAATTAACATAATTTTGTCTTCCTCTGCATCTTGTAACTCTCACCTCTCACATCTTTGAACTCTCACTGATATTATTGTGAATTTAATATCCAGGTGGCTACATTTATAAAATTATATATGTATATATATTTAAATGAAGGTTTACTTAGTTGCACATATTTTATTTCTTTCTTTGCTATCTATTACATCTATCACTTCTTTTATCTCATTTCCTCCTCCTGGAGTTCTTCTGAGTGGTTTATATTGTTCAGCAATTCTTGCAGAGAAAATCTTAAAATAACTAAACTTCACAGTTCCTTTTGGTTCTAAAAATATCGTTATTTCTGCCTCTCACTTGAATAATAGTTTGGCTGGGTGTAGAATTCTAACTTCAAAGTTATTTTCCTTAGAATGTCGAGGCTATTATCCCTTTGCCTCATTGTATCCTGGGTGGCTTACAAGGAATCTGATGTCAATCTGATTCTTATTTCTTTGTAAGTAATCTTTCTTTTCATTCTGACAGCTTTAAAGATATTTCTCTGTATTCTTGATGCTCACAAATTTCATCAAAATATATTTAGGTACACTTGTGTATATGTGTGTTTCATCATCTATTCCAGAGCCAAGAGAAGTTTTAAAGTTCTGAGAAATTTTTCCATAATATTTCTTTAGATTCTGCCCTTCCCTCTATTTCTCTATTTCTTTCTTCTGGAAGTATTTAAAATATATTTTAGGACTTTGGTGTCATTCATATAACTCTTTCCAACTTTCTGCATCTTCATCTCTATTCCCAACACCTCGTTTTGGACTTCAGTGTCCATCTTCAGTCTGTTCTCATCTGCTTTTGGTTTCTATCAGATTTCTCACAGTCTTTGGTTCAGCACCACTTACACTTCCTTTCTTGTCAGTTATTTTTTAAAGAATCTCTTCTATTATCTCTAAGGATCTGGGATAAAGGATGTAGACAAGCATGCTATGTATGAACAATGCTCAGTTTAACAACCTAAATAAGCTTTCTTCAAGTTTATAATATTTGTCAGTAACACTTATCAGCAGTAATACTGACGAGACCAGACTAGGGTTTAGCAAGACAGGAAATGCAAAGAATTAATGACAGACTTTGAGTTTCCATTGAGTTTCACGTTCAGAACTATGAGCTGTCAAGACCCTTCTAAGGTAAGATCCAGGAGTACACACACAGGAGCTGCAGAAGGAAAAACTGTAAGAGCCAATTTCATCATGGTGGGTTCATTCATGGTAATAATGAACAGGTGTCAAGACATGAACCTGTTTTAGAAAAGGAGGATGGAAGTTTTTAAGTGCAAAAGTTGGAAGTTTTTAAGTGCAAAAGCCCCAGTACTGAGGAACTTATGGGATGTTTAATCTTTGGGGGTTGCTGATGTGGAATTTAGGTTATGTGGGGGAAAAGGACAAAGAATTCTGAGCCCAGAACACTGGAATGACAACTTCTGTGGAAGCAGATGTGACATTTGTGGAAAATTGCAGAAGTCATCGGAAAATTGCTAATTATAATAATTATTTGAAACATATTATTGACATTATTATAACTTAGCAAATATAGCTATCAGAAGAAAATCAATGTGTGTTTCCATCTGTCAAGTATTTGCTTTTATACTGTTTCTTCAAGTGAAGCAAAATGTAATCTCTTTTTCTGTTTCTCAGGAACATAGATTTTGCTGTCCTCTTCTGAGGTTAGTTTTGTGATTTTAGACCCCTCTAGTCCACACGTACAATCCTTTAAATTAAGACAGCTGATCTCCAATTTAGAGCACATTCAAGACATCTGAAGAGTCATCTGGCCATACTACAGTGCCACTGATTGCAGGCAGAAACAGGACATACTTTAGTTACCATTCATTCTCCTCGTAGGCTGTGGCTTATATTATTTCCAGAGAGACATGAATTTTTGAAATAAATGCCACTAGCCCCAAATTAAATCTACTCCAATTTCTATTAGTATTAAAGTGATGGACTTCCAAGTAATAAACACAATAGAAACAAAGAAGATTAAAAATCTCTGTATTCAGGTATTGAGTACTTAATCGTTTTTGATAAAATTTTAGTGCATTCAACACTTAGGGTCTACCATTCAACATTTTTACATTGTTTGATATAATCCTTTATTGATGGTGTTTAAATGGACAAGGAATGCATTGCTAGCACTTAAAATTGAGATAATACAAATTGGGGGAAGAAAATGAAATGTAAATTATAAAGCATAACTAGCCCTAGATATTGACTGGAAAAACTATTTTGAGTTTCAAATTGGGATCAGAGACTATGGATCAGAGTCAGAATAGTCAGCCTGTAGATTTTTAAACCTTAACTTGGGGGGGAAGTCCCAATGTCTCAAGTATAGAAGAAGTCATAATTGGTTAAACCTTCTACATTATACTTGAGACAGGAGCAAAGGAGTGGGGAAGAGCATATGGAAATCCATGGCTTTATCGCACTGATACTTGACATCTTTACGAGCATAAACATAAGGACTAAGCAGATATAAGTACTGCCTGAAATAAGGTATCACATGCTGAAAATGGTACCACCTTTTTAAGTGCTATTTATCATAATAATGCTAATAGTATCATTGGTTGAGTATTTGCTGTATGCCTAGCACAGTGTAGATTATCTCTTATCACTGGAACAGCCTGGTGAGATAAGCATGAAAAAGTTCTTCATATGGGATTAAAAGAATTGGGAAGCTAAATTAATACCTGGTAAATTGCAAAAGAATAAGTAACTAAGATGACTAATGTTGGCCCCAAAATAAAAATTCTTATAAGGTTCTCCTTTAGCATTAGATTGAATTGGAGGTAGGAGGATGAGGATCCTATTTGTATTTACTTGCTTGCGTTTTTTTATAATTTTTTAATTTTTAATTTTTATTTTTTTTAGTTTAGTTTCTTTGGTTGATTTCAGTTTCTGGAAACAGCAAGACTGAGACTGACAAAGGAAGAAGTTAGTTCTGTTGCTTGTTCTTGTCTGTGACAACTGGCATTTCAACAAGATTTTACACAAGGAAATTGTACCAATAGTGAAATATTTAGCAGGATTTACCAAAATGAAGCTGCTTGTCTTTTGCAAATAAGTCACAACTAATGGTTCGCATATTTAGAATGATTAAGTTGTATGAAGAAAAATATATATGAAATCATGCCTGTGTATTAAGAGTGACCCAATTAGCTTTTCAAAATGACTGGATTAAGACACATGTTGCAATGTAATAATACTGAAGCAGAGTATTAAGTAATTTAAAATACATATGTTATTTTTGTTCTAGGCTATTAGCCAAACCTCATTTTGTACTTTGCTGTTGTATCATGAATATCATGCATATATAAAAGCAAAGAAAATTTTCCTTTTGAAAGACTGTTACTCTTGCAAATGTAATCTTAACATCAACCCAGACAAAACAACAAAGAAGAATTCTTGGATAAAAATGAAAGATAAAGGCTGTAGCCAAAATAATTATGCAAGATGTCTGTAACTTAAATTAAACCAAAGAAAAGGACCATTCCTGTAATTATATTTCAAGAAAAATTTTAAAGTAAAGCAGTAATTTTAATCTCCCTTGAGTTCAAATTTATTTTCCTAGTTCTCATAAAAGAAATCTAACACACAAACGAATTAGGACACATATTTTGTTCTGTCAAAGGGACCCATAGGCAGCATAGACTGCCCGACTTCTAATTTCTGTAAATAATTACATGGCACTAAGAAAAAGTGAAGGCTGAGCCAGAGATTTAGAACCCTCTGCAGGACACCTGAGTCCCCACCACAGTCCAGTGTGAGTCTGTTCTTTGTTTCCACAGAGCATCTGTACAACTACCACAGCATTTTTGCACTTTTTCTTCCTGGCTTCCTTCTGTTGGGTTCTGACTGAGGCGTGGCAGTCATATATGGCTGTAACTGGAAAAATTAGGACACGGCTTATAAGGAAACGATTTTTGTGCCTTGGATGGGGTAAGCATATTACATACCCTTTCGAGCTCTTGTTAAATGACTTCAAGCTTCTGTACCCTGAAGCAGTACAGTGATTATCCACAAGCTGCTTTGTGTCTGATTTGATATATGAAGTAGAAATATATGAGGGCGGTCACATTTGACCATTCATTGGTCATCTGGAACTTTAAGAAGGCAACAGTGTCTGCACAGTGTGAAATGAGACCAGAGATGGAAAGTTCTCTGCTAATACTTTCTGAAAATGTAAAATGTCTTAAATTTTCAGGATGTGATTTTTCACTAGCATATTCTCCCCTCCCCAAACTAAGAGTTCTATCCCAAGAAATCTCAAAACAATTAAAGAATACACCTATTCATGTCATAGACAGAAAGCCATTAAAACAATCAGTGAAATCTCATGTGTAACCAGTGGGGTCCTCAAAAGTATAAATAGAATTGCAAACAGATAGATTTCATTATTTCTTTGCCTGTTTTTATTGGGAAAATTTTCTTTTAAGTGGCTTTATGACAGACATCTTGAAGGTTTACACATTTCATAGGGCCATTTGTAATGAGAGCCTAATTTTAAAAGCTGGTTTTAGAAAAAGCCCAGGAATTGTCTTGTTTGTCTTTGATTAAAAAACCTACACTAAAATAACTGAGGAGTCTTAGACCAATAAATAAATAGTGTATAAGAAGTTGAGAATAGGTTAGTGAGATCCTGGGAAATTACCTATTAGTGGGCTTATTAAAATATGAGAATAATTCATGCTGAAAAAAGGATTAAAAACAATTAAAGATTATCCCTGGTTTCAGTATGAGTCTATACATGTTTAACAAGTGTATCAATACTTGGGACAGGAAGGCAGCTAAGAAAAGCTGAAGGATGTTTTCTACTTAAAATTTCATAAAATTTGTCTAGACTCCATGGATCATCCAAAGTGAACTTACTATTGATTAAGGGAACATTTTTGTCATTAGTTAGACAAATTGTCATTATTAGAAATACAGAATGCAAGTAAAAGACCAAAATTCTTAATAAAGAGTGGTGATTTATTTAACATGGTTACTCAAGATCTTGAGGAGAGGGTTGGCAGCAGTTCTCCACATATACAGCTAATATATATGGGTAGCAAAAGTTTACACTGATGGGCAGAATAGTGGCATGTGTGTTTTAGTCTGGACAATGTGACATAATGAATTTTGAAAAGCTATATATACAAATTCAAATCATATAAAACAAAGACTATTCATCATTTAGTTATTACTCAAGGGAGATTGTTTTCTAATGAACTTGGTCCAGTCAATCAAAAAGTCAACAAATCACATGCAGAATAAAGGATGTGGAGGGTGGAGATGAGGAGGATACTACATACACAATTTATATTATATATGGAGTCATCAGTATTTGGTCAAAAATGTGATAGGTCCCTCTGAGATGCTCTCCATAGTTCTTGTCATTATACTTCACAAATGAATGTGATGGCACTAGAGAAGGCTCCCAGAAGAAAGAGAATAGTAAGAAATATGGGAAATGATAGGAAGAAAGAAAACATAAAGAGGTACACAAAAGGATGATTTGGTGATAGGTTTTTAAATCTGAAAGGCAAACATGATGTTCCTGAAAAGAAGGCACAACTGAAACTTAAAAACAAACAAACAAAAACTTTAAATAACATAGATTAGATTGATCTTTATTCATCAAAATAAAGGGAAATTCCTTCATTAAACTTGAATGAGATCATAAGTGATTCACATAAACAACATAAACTAAAATAAATTGTAAAGTCAGAAATGGTGCAGATATGCAGGTAATTAAACTTCTTGTTCCCACATTTTTGTTATTATAAGTAAATTATAAAGAAAATGTTAATTGATAAGGTTTACTTTTTCTATCTTAAGTACAATTTGACATGGATCAATAATATGTGGCCAGATGAATGTTCCACTTCTGTAAAATTCCATCACACCAGATCATCTAGTTTTTGCCTGTCAGATTTTATAACTATAAATTTCCTTTATAACTGTGTAAACCCCTAGGGGAAAAATAACTTAAAAGATACCCTAAATCTCTGTTATTACTTCCCTTTAAACTTGTGTCAAATGTGGTGGTAACCTAGCAACATCAAGGAAGTGCACCAAGTTGAAATACCAGCTGTTGCTCTCATATTTGGCACTTGAAAGAAAGTTTGTAATGGAAACATACTTTGTGAGGTGATTCATCCAAAGGTAGTTGCTCTGATTTGAATATCTAGAGTTTGACCTGGCTTTTCTAGGGCCAGTATGCACAGTGGCCATTGCTGAATATGAAGTGTGACATTGCTCTTCTTGCAGGTTTGCCAGCATTAGTAGTGGCCACATCAGTGGGCTTCACCAGGACGAAAGGATATGGCACAGATCACTAGTAAGTCCATCCACAGTGATAAATCATGTTAAAACTAAGCAAGTCATCAAATAGGCGCCAATCGTCTTGAGTGACACTGCTGTGGCTTGTGTTTTGTCAGTGAGTTATTAATGAGGAACAATGTGAGCAACAAAAGTTAAGGAAAAAGTACCATGGTACTGTTCAGAATCCTCCTTTAATTTTCTTATTTCTTATAAGACTAGTGTAATTGGCTTTGAAATATTTCAGTATTTACTGTTCATGTTGATATGCAAATACTTTTTTTTCAGAAATGGATAAAAGTCTTGACATATTTACCTTTTAGAATGTGATTCTGCACTGAACTTCTAATATCATTTTGATAATGTATATTGTTATTAACCAAGTTTTCTGTGTGTTAGTTCAAGTTTTGCTGTTGTTTAGGGTCATATATGCTTGATATTATAAATCAGGGAAAGTAAGAGACTCCATGTGAGAAAATACCTGGGCTAAAAGAAGTTAGAAGGGAGAAAAGCAGGTAATAGCCCATCTTATACTTCGAGAGCTAAAAAATTCTTTGAGAGAATTTAAAGTTTATATTTGATATTTCAGATTTAAAACGATGCAGTTTCATACATTACTGCATCTACTCTCATTTTGAGGAGACAATTGAGAGATGTGGAAATAGTGTGCATCTTATTAGAGGCTTATGTTTTAAAATGTAATGTTCTATTTAACTGCCTTCAGGTTTGAGGTAGGATTCACTGCTAGTTAGGCCAGCTGGTGGGTTTATCTATATTGGGAGGATACCAAGGGACTTCAGTCCACCTGCCAATCCAAAACAAACTTTCTAAGAGTTTAAATAGCTTATGTAATCAGAGCACTTATTTTTCTTATGCAGTTATATTGTTGAAAAAATTCTGATAGCATCTATAATACAGCATTGTTTACTATAGCACTATTACTTTTAAATCATTACTTTTTACAATAACATGACTATTTTGGTACTGATGAATTTCTATATTATGAATATGAAAACAAGTGTGATTATAAATGTTATGGTTCCTACTTTCAAGGAGTTATCAATTAAAGCCAAATATAAAATAACAAGTCATGTATTGATTTTAGGACTACAAATTTTCTTCATAGTGATTTAATCCCTAGGAGAAAAAAATAACTTGAAAGTTACAACAGCACTTTAAAAGACAAACTAAATCTCAGTTTAGAGATTTGCTTACACAAAAATATAGTAGAAATTTGGTGGTAGCTTCAGAGACACCAAATTAAAGTGTTTTTTCAATCTTTTTCTCCAAGTATTTTTTAATATAAAAAAACGGGTATTAGTTGTCTACCTCAAAGTAAGAAGATAAAATTTTATCTTTCTGCTGTTAATGGCAAGGAGCAATAACTAAATTCAGACTTTTAATAAATACACACAAATGGTGAACATATATATTGGTATATGAACTTGTACGTGTATATATGTAACTACTAGATTTAAATTTAAGGTATAAATTATAGATTAAGGTATAAATTATACACAGGTATAAATTGAACAAGGTATAAATTAAGATTTAATTTATATAGAGTAACATTTATCCTATTAAGTGCACAGTTATATGTGTTTTAACAAATGCATTTTATGTTACTATCACCACAATCAATATAGTTTTTTATTAGAATAGATGTAGAACACTTGCTGTATAATGCTACTTTTTGTTATTGTTGCTCTGCTGTGTTGGAAATTGAACCAGGGCCTCATGCATGCAAGGAAGCTTTACCACTGAGCCATATCCCCTGTCCTAATTTCATTTTTGAAGGCAGCTCACCAATTTTGTGGATGGAGAAAAAGTAGTGTAAAGGTCAAATGTCAAAAACCAGGTGCGTGAAATTGTGGGCATGGCTCTACATCAGCAGTGTAAAAATAGTCCCTCACACTTTCCTCATGTCTATTTTCCTGGAAAGTGAATGTGCAGATATGTCACCTGCAGAGCCTCCAGGGTTGAGCCCCATGGCCTCTTCATTGCCTTCTGCTGCAAGAGACTGAACATTCAGTCTCTGAGTTCACCCATGTGGGTCCTATCTCTCTCAATGCAAATTGACATCTCTTCATGAATTTAGTCCTTGAAACAAACATAGTTGTACTTATTTTTGTTCAAAAAAATTATCAATAGTGAGTTTTCTTAGTAGTCTTGGAAACAATAAAATTAAAAGAATATAGCATACAAATATAGATTATCTATTTCCTGTAATAATGTCTTTTAAACCAGTTTCTCCTGATATCTCAATGGACTCAAGGAAAAAACAGGTAAATAGCACATCTAAGACTCTACAAACATACTGTTCTTGCTTTAAATTATATTTAATTTTTTTTCCATAAGGGAAATAAAATAGCATTTTTAATATTTAAGTAATAATCACCTTTATAATGAAAGTAAATGCAGAAATCTCATAAGAGTAATTTGTCTAAAATGTGTAAACTGTTTGAAAGTAAGGCCTTATAACAGAAATTTCTCTTCAGTGAGAGGTCCATATATATCTCACTTGCAAAAGCTCCAATTGTAGCTTTTTCTTCATCTTCTATGTGTTTTTTTTTTTCTTATTTACAAATCTTTGAAAGGTGTCAGCATTTCAGGGCCAAACATATAAGTTACTTGTATCATGCTTTTGTGGTCTAATACTTATCACTAATTTCTGTTAGTTTTTCTCTAATGTTATTTCAGCTGCTGGCTTTCTCTTGAAGGAGGGCTGCTGTATGCTTTTGTTGGACCTGCAGCCGCTGTTGTCCTGGTAAACATTGAAAACTACTTATTTACTTTCATAGCCAGAAGACTTAATTTGGTTCAATTAGAGTGGCAATTTTGATAAAGTATTTGCTGTGTACAAATTTTAATGTTTAATGAACTGTTACTGTGCTTTGAATATCAATTGCTTTCAGTTCTTTAATACTCTAAATATTCATATTTTAAATACTGAAGAATATTAAATTTGGGAGTATGATATTTCTCTTACAGTGATTTTAGACTTGTAAAGAATTTTGAGTTTTAATAAATTCTCACTCTTCAAAATATAGAGCCTCATCATTTATTATCATTTACCTTTTTACTATTCTGTACAGTACATATAGTTATTAATAGGGAGATTTCTTCAAGGCTGTTACTACCAAATATCAAATATATTTCTTAAACTCAATGATACTAATATTTTGGACTGGATATTTCTTTGATGTAGGGTCTGTCTTTTGTAATTTAGGATATTTAGCAGCATCCCTCTCCTCTACCTTGCACATACCTGTAGCATCCTCTAGTTATGGCAATCAAAACATCTCCAGATATTTCTGATGTTCCCTGGCTCTTAAACATAGGGAAAACTCATTTAGCCAATTGATTCTTTTTGGAATCACAAAATACTTCCTTAAATCATTAATTAATTTATTTTTTATTTTTTGGTACCAGGGATTGAACCTGGTGTGCTCAACCACTGAACCATATACCCAACCTTTTCTATTATTTTTATTGAGATAAAGTCACTTAGGGTCTCACTAAGTTGCTGAGGCTGACTTTGAACTTGCAATCCTCCTGCCCCGGTCTCCTGAGTCACTAGGATTATAGGCATGTACCACTATGCCTAGCCTTAAATCTTTTAATTATGGTAATGTGAAATTCCCTACCAATTTCTCTCTCTCTGAGGTTATTAATTATAAATATTACTTGCCTAGACAATATCTGGATATAATAAGAGGAAAGAAATTGTCTTCATTAAATACAAAGATTCATATCACTGTACAATTAGAATTCTAGTTGGAAAATTACTGTTTGGCTTGAAAAATTAATTCAAAAAATTGGAAGCTCATGACATTTTTCTTAATAGCTCTGATATTTGAGTTTTTCTTCCTTTCAAGTTTGTTCTCCCTCCTCTAAGCTGTAAGAAGGAGAGGAAATTGTTCATGTGTTCCAAGGTGGTGGTGGTGGGGGGGGGTGGGGAGGGAGGGATAAAAACACTCTAGGCATGATGTTAGAGAAGACCATAGGGAAATCAAAACCATTAGACACATTTTTGTCTGCTGCATTGAATTTTTATTTAATCAATAGAAACATTTCCCTAAGCTACTAGGTTAATATACATATAACCCTAAAATGAAGAAACAAAGAGTATGTGTATAATTGAAACACCAAAGTAAGGCCTTTGGAGTAGTCATAAATTCCCTCCTGAGTAAGTTGTAAATTAATAGAATCCATGGAATGTACATTTTCTCTTAGTGCAAATAATGAGAAGTACAAAGATGAATAAGTGTTCTCTTGATTAACTGCTAACTTGTCAGTGAAGAGTGACACCTCCTAAGTCCCTACTTAACAGATGTGCTTTGACTCTTCTTTAGAACAACAATCTGACAGATTTCAGCTTTATATTCACCATTTGCAATGGCAGAGAGGCCAGGGTTACACTGATATTCTGTTGCTCAGGGATCATGGAGGGTGAGAGGCAAGGAAAACAAAAGGAAAAAAATGTATTTTTCCTTGATTATTTTGGTTTCCCCATTGGACAAGTTTCCTTTATCAAGAGGTGTTGATAGGTTAGAAAACCACGGGTGCCTATCATGATATACTGATGCTACAAACAGATGTTTGTCTGTGTGGCTTTTTACAACCTAACTTGAGAAAGAAAAATTTCTTTTCATTTCAGCTGTCTTAATGCAAAAGGACTTTTAAGTGAGAGTAAGACAGTCTTGGAAAGGAATTGATGAGCAATGCTCACTAGACAGTATTTTAAGAATTGATGCTCTCTGTCCCCTAAAGGTTCTAGAGAGCTGAATAGGCTTTCTCTTGCCTGGTAAAATAGTGCAACAACACTTTTCCCATCCCACAAGAGGGAACAGCTACCCAGTGTGAGGAATGTGGTCATTCTGTATTCCCTGCTTAGCATTCTTGGTTTCCCACAGCTCACCCTAGCCCCACGCCCTAAGATACAAAATCTTTTGGCTCTTAAGTGTAGGGTAAAACTCATTAAGCCAATTGATTTTATATAAGGTTTTTTTTCAAAAATAATGCCAAATTGATACAGTATGGTACCATTTAAAAGTAAGGCAATTGAAGGTTAATTTCCCCAGTGTTAACTGCAAATCATGGGAATTAAAGTACTTAGTGTACTTTAAAATTTACAGTAACACACCACTGTTAAATTGTTCTATATGCCTTTATGCACTTAACAAAAAGGTTTGAGAAGAGCTTAATATCACTACTTTTGTGACTATAGAACTCTACAGTGGTTTTAAATTGATAAAACAGAGACCGAATTCCCTTCAAAAATTATTGAAAGGTCAACTTTGTTTCTGTTTGACAGGTCAACATGGTGATTGGCATTTTGGTATTTAATAAACTTGTTTCCAGAGATGGGATCCTAGATAAAAAGCTCAAACACAGAGCCGGGTAAGCTGCAATTGGTGGATTTTGAAGGTTCTTTGCCAGTGAATACCATAATCCAATTTCAAATCCTTGTTGACTGCATTTGACTGTGCCTCAAATTCTGTTCTTGATGTCCCAGTGTGTCTGGTGGATTGTGCCTAACGTTTCTAATGTTCTCTTCTTAAGTAATATGACCAAAAATCTCAAAATGATTTAACAGATTATTAAGAAAGTCTAGGTTTATTTGACTGTGTTGCCAGCTTGTCAGTTAAGAAGATTAAATGTTCAGGAAGGCTGGACTTAAAATAGTTGTCCTTAAGTAAGGATTTTCAAAGCCCTTCTACTTTTGGTCACAAAGTACAGGAGGTAGATGGAACACAGTGTCACTATGTGACATGACTGAGCTAGGACAAGCAAACCCAAATAGTACAATAATACTGCATTTTCTTTGATTAATTGTAGATATCAGAAAAAAAGTCTTCACTTAAGAGAATTACCTAGTCAAATGTTATTCTTGTCTTATATTTTCATTCTTTATGACATGATTTTGACCCTAGTTTACTAGTAAGAGCTATTCATAATTTTCACTTGCATATTTTAACCACTTATAAAATTTAGAAAAGCATCTACCTTAATTTTGCTGTTATTACAGTATATCCCTATCAAATGACTTAACATTCATATGCAGATTGATAGCACCTTTTCAAGGTTACATCATCACCTCATCATAAACATTTATAGAAACTTGAATGAAATACTAATGCCTTTAATTTTCCCCTTGTATCTATAAAGTTTATAGTTTTTACCTTTCTGTTAAATGGCATCATCATTGAAAACTTGTCTATGTAATAGTTTGTTTTTTAAATAATTTAGGGTATTATTTAATAGTGACAGTATTTGATTGGCTCCTGATGAGAGCTTTAAATCCTTTGGTTTTTACAATCTATGCAATGATTTATAAGGTAAGATAGACCAAGTATCTAAACTAGTAAACAGCCAACTCTAATGGCTTTCAATATAAAATTTTAATGTTATTCATATGGAACATTGGAACTGCAGTGGAATAATAAAAACATCATTGGAGTTCCTTCTCGAGGGAGGGTCACTTCTCAGAGATAATTGCACTACAGATTAGTCCCATGGCATCCTTAAATAGAAAGGTTTCTACTTAGTATAGATACTTGGACATGAACCTTTCACAAGATTATTGTTGTTAATCTGTCACATATGGTTGAAATTTAAGTCCAATTTAATCATATAAGAATAAATTGATCATACCAACTACTGGGTATAGAAATTCAGCTCTGCTACGATGGTATAAACTTAAATAATTTAAACAAAATAGTTGGGGTTGGTTTAAGTGCTTAGAATAAGGCTTCGAATCAAAACCATATTCAATATTCAGTTCTGCAATTTGCTAGCTCTGTGTGTGTCTGTCTTTGGGCATGTTACTTCATCTTTCTGCATGTAGGTCGGTCTCCTTATCTGTTCAATGGGAACAATAGCTTTTGCCTCATAAAGCATATGGAATATAATGTGTATAAACTATTCATTAGAGGATTTGACAAATAAGAAAAAATACTCAACAGTGGCTATTCCTCATTTCACAATGAAATGAGGAAGTGAAAGTGGATGTGTGTTTTCAAAACTCCCTGACTATCAACCAGAGGTCTATGATTTCATCATTCATATAGTGAGGTCAGAAAAAGATGAGATAAAATGAGTACAATGCTGAGGATTTATTAGATTATTAGTCAGTATTTATGTTCTCATTTAATTACCACAGTATTTACGTTCTCATTTAATGTAATGCCTAGTTTGTTTCACTTAGCTCTTTGTAAGAGATAATATAAGTTTAGAAGGAATGACAACCTTGTTGTATTATGCATTTAGAAAAAATCCATATCAATCTACAAATTAACTATGACCATTATAATCTTAAAGCCTCTAATTCTAAAAATTTTCTTGGGCGTCATGTATGTCTTATGGGCAAAACTGAGTGAGGATCTTCTGGTACAAAGGACGCTGCTAGAGACAAAGAAGCGTTGGTAACCTACATGACCAGAGTAGAATGCTGATTACTGTCCAAAGTCAGAAAGAGCTATCAAATTAATGACTAAGTTTTAAAAAAAATTCTTAAATATAAAATGCTATTTTGGCATAAGTAAATATGGATTAAAATTTGTTCTATATTCCAAAGTATGATTAAAGGTAAACTTAACAAGAAATGGGTGTAAAAGCAGTTAGGACAATAATAAAGACTTGAGTGAAAAACAAATAATTACAACTAACTTAAAGAAATGTTGACTAGAACCTAACTGACTTAATAATTGACTTCCATAATTGTAAAAATCGTCTTTTTCAGGTTGTTTGAATATACAAAAATATCAAACATATCTTTTGAAACTGTGTTGTTATATAAAATTGAATATAGGACCCAGACATTCCTTCTTCCATGTTTTTCTAATACTTTTTCTCTTTTCTTATTTTTTATAATCACTTCTTATTAAACAGCAAAGTATATAGTTTGTACTCAATAAGTATTTATAAAAGAATGTGTGAGAAAATGTTTAATAAATAATTCAATAGCTTGACAAGTTTTATAATACCCCAAACATATTAAATATTTCTAATGCCTAAAATATATTTACCTAGGTGGGAATTTACAATATACTTCATATATAAAATGATAATTGGAAAGAACGAGAGTAAGAAAAAGCCCTGTGTGTCTTTTTATAATATCTTAAACAGAAAGTGTACTTTTCTGTATTTTTCTACAGTAGAACTTTCTGTGTCATCTACCAAAATTTAGGAAGTTAATTAGCAGAATACTTAAGAAATTTAATGAGATTTTTCCAAATGGAGATGGAGGGGAAATTTTCTTTTTAGGTAACCTGTTAGAGTATTAAAATAAACAAATCAAATAAAAAAATTTCCTAAATAAAATATTAAATAAAATTGGGAAGGGAATTAGAACCTGTACATTTCAAGACCCATAGTAATAATAGGAACTGGCAGAACTCTTTGGAAGAGGAGTAGTAAAGCAACTGTATTCCTGCCCTGGTGCCCTGGTTACACTGAATGTATGGGCAGTTCAACTCCTTTTTTTTTATATAACTAATTGAATGTTTTATTTTATAAATGCATAATTTCCATTGTAACAAAGAAAAAAGATTTTAATTTTCATTGAAGCTACTTGATCTACCATATAGACTATGTGTTCTTCATATTACATCGGTTCTGTACAGTAATGTAAACTAGGAAAAAATCATTACATTTCCCAAGGTAATTTACCATTCATCTATTCCATTCACATCTAATAAGATAATATCAAAGCTGTCCAAAAAATTAGCATCCAGCACAGTTTTTAACAGTTTGCTACAAGGAAAGTATATGTAGACCTTTCAGTCAGCCTCAAATAAAGACAAATAAGCATATTGAATACTAGTTTCAATTTGTAATCAGGAAAGCCAGTGCTTAGGTTAAATCACAGTTTTTCAGGGCTAAAATACTTGCTGTATTGGGTACTTGAAATTATTTTTTTTAAATCACTTTTGACTTTTTAGTCTTGGTTTAGAACCCAGAGCAAAATGCCTTTAAATTGAGAAATAGCCACATCCATGTTAGAAGCACAAACATCAAATAACTCATCCTCTGTAATAACAAAAACAATAAGGGAGTAATCCATGCCTTTGAAATATCAATATCATCAAATTTAAGATGATTAAAGAAGCTCAATGTATATCTAGAGCAGTGGTGCTCATTTTTGCTCATTCACTGGTATAATATATGGACTTTCAAGAAAAACAGGTGCATGAGTTTCCTCAAATTAGTCTTTGGGGATGGGGCCAAAGACTAATTTGAGGGAACTGCTGTGTGCAACCACTGGGTTAACACCAATCTAGGTGCTCCTTTGGGTGCAGTTTCAAGCTCACTGAACCATTTGTAAACTAAACTAGACAGATTATCTCTTATATATTATTTGAGAAGTTTAGGTACATGTGACTGGTTTGGGTACATATGCTTTGGGTTGACTCAGTAAAGCAAGAGATGAGTGATTTAGATGTGTAATTTAGTATCATATTCCCTTTCCCCAACTCTGAGGTCTTTTTTTTTTAATTTCCTCATGAGATCTGCTGATCAAGCTATATTTTTCATATTTATTATCTAATCTAAGGGCTATCCACAAATGAGTATACTTATTTAAAAGAAATTTGACATTCCAAACTATAAGTATCTTAACATTTTCTCTCTTCTGCCCCTTGAGATGCTTATAATTTGGAATTTCTGGTTTCTTTTAAATAATTATATATATTTAAATAATTATATATATATGCAACTCTACTATAAATTATTTAAAAACCCACAGGGCAGGCATATTTTAGACATAGGCACCACATTGGAATAGACTTAAAGAAGTACACCACACAAAAAAAATTCAAGGTGTTTTGGATTTCTATTCAAGGAATTTTTATTTGTTTTTCTTAAGAAATTTATGTTCTAATAAACATTATTTTTCAAGGGATGCTTTTCTTAAGCAAAATGCATGTCAAATTTTCTATGTAGTATAATTTTGTTTCTGTGATGTAGTAAATGGAATCTGAATTTACATATGAAGTCTCCTAGACCAGAATAGACCATTTAAATGCTATGATATTGGAACCTATAATAAATGTTCAGAAAGAAAATTTTGAACTTCAGATATATTAAATGTATTTTATTAAAAAAGAAAACTACCATTCTTTTTATTATCAACTAATGTTTCATCAAGTTTCATCAGCCCCTATATTCAGATCATCCTAAAATATGGATAGTACATTGATGCTACAGGAAATCTCAAAGAACAAAGTTGTTGAGATAAAAACTTTCTTCTACAATTGAAGACTCCTAACATACATATTATGTGCTATATATATGTATTATTTCTATATGTAATGCATGCTCCTATGTGGGCTTCTGAGGTTAATGTCTCAGGGGGCTTTAATTGATAAGTGTGCCTTTTGCAAACAACAGTGAAAGTCCTTGAAGCTAGGAGTCCTCACATGTTTGAGTACCAGAGGTCTGAATAAAGGGTTTTGCTATATGTCTACACAAGCACATGCTTATGTTTATCTCAGTGTTGGGCAATTTTGATCTGTTTATCTCAGTGTTGGGCAATTTTGATAGGGCTATTTATGGTGTAAATGATGGAAATATGCGTGCATGCAAGAAAGGCCCAGATTGTTAAGAGGTAAATGTTACAAAGATAAATTGTAGTAAAAATGCGTCTTTAAAACAATCTAGAGCTTTCATCTTCGATAAGTATACTTTTCTGTATGAAATCATATTTAAAGCTTACTTGCAGCAGCAACTTTTTTTGGTGACAATTCAATATTTTGTTCTTTTTGTGGGTGTTCTGTTTGTTTGCAGTCAGATGAGTGAGCCTCATAGCGGTTTGACGCTCAAATGTGCCAAGTGTGGAGTAGTTTCAACAACAGCTTTGTCAGCCACCACCGCCAGTAACGCCATGTTAGTCCCAATCATTTACATCTTCTTGTTACAAATCTTTCAGTGCATGTGAGAAAATGCTATGATGAAAAATAAAATAGTGTTTGCTAATACTTAAATATTTATAATTGGCAACTACCTTTATAACTATGTGGGATAGTGTATAAAAGAATAAATAAAACTCTCAAATGTTATCTGCTTTGTGGTTTCCAAGTTAATAGTCTTGGTGCCACATATAAGAATGCTATGTTGAACGGGGGTTTGGTTATGGCCTGGGGCATGACATGCAGCTACGTAATGTTGCTTTCTTTGTCTCCCAACAGGGCCTCTCTTTGGAGCTCTTGTGTGGTGTTGCCCCTTCTAGCTCTGACATGGATGTCTGCAGTTCTGGCCATGACAGATAAACGCTCCATATTGTTTCAAATACTTTTTGCTGTGTTTGATTCATTGCAAGGCTTTGTTATAGTCATGGTCCACTGCATTCTTCGGAGAGAGGTGAGAAATGTGATTCTTGTGCAAGAGATGAGTGATAATTGAAAGATATATGCTAAAAAGTATGATCTTTTATTATAATATCTTGATTTTCAGATTGAAGCTGGTCTTACCACATTATCTTAAGCAATGGGGATTTCGTCAGAGTCAAAGCTGGAGAGAAGCTTTAAGGAATAGTTCAGGAGGGCCCTTGGCACTCTAAAATGTGTGGGTCTGTGCTAAAGAACTCACAGCCAGAGGTACCAAGAACCAGGGAGAGAAGATTCAAGAGATGCTATGTGGAATGAGATAGATCTGTTAGAGAAACTGGTACATGAGAGGGAAGGTGGCTTATGGTTGATTGGCAGTGTTCATAAATAAATAATACACTGATATCTCATGCTTCTACATACAACATATTCTCATTTCTCATATTAACTAAATTTATTTTTACTATAAAATGTTGAAGATTACTGGATACTTCTTTTGTCTCTAAATTGTGGTTAAAGTTAATAAAGATTAATGATTTTGATATGGATGTTTATGTTCAGAAAATACAAAAGAATGTACCTAGTGGGGCATGATAGGCAATAATTATTTGTTCCTAGAATTGTATACCTACAATCATAGCATTTCTCTGCATCATGGCTGAAGTTTCTTGTCAGCAGTGAGGGAAGAAGTTATTCTTCATGAGTAGAGACACTGACACCAAATCCACCCAGGACAGTGAAAAATTGCAGACTTCAGTTGATTAGGAATAAAATGTTGTTTTCCAACCAGGGTGAAAATTATTCTGAATGCTTTCAAGCACTGACACAGTATTTACAAGGTTTATGAGTCATTTTAGCATTTTACTCTGGAGATGAGTGGTGACTGAAGAACACATTGACACAGTGCCATGCTAGTGATTCTGAGAAAATGGTCTACTCTGTCATTTTGCATTATTTGGCTTGTTTGAGAAGTTTATTATGATGTGCACCTTGCAAAGAGATAACTGTGCATGTGAGTACACACCACATAGTTTGTACAATGAGTTGTGAAGGCAACCAAAGGCTTTAACCTGATTTACCAGGTGGGGAGAACAATATTTCTGTACTATTTCAGGAAGATACAGATGTCAGCAATATACCCACAGGTGTATTCTAAAGCCATTTTGTGAGAAAAAAACAAAGAAAACAGATAAAGTATGAGTTTATCCTGCAAGGGGAGAGGCTGTTTCATCATTTGGAAATTCTGAAATAATTTACAGACCTTACTTACAGACCGTACTTACTTACAGACCTGAGTACTCTCATCACAAATTTAGAATGTCAGCATTAAAATCTTCCAAATATTGAGCTACGTACCAAAGGAGTAAAAACTGAAATAAAGTTCAATGATAATTTAGGTTGTGGTCTTTTCTAATTACAACTTCTGTATTAATATTATCTCTATTTAAGTAACAGATTTATGCTAAATAAATAGACACATAATTCATTTTTAATGGACAATTAAGGATGAACTGTTACAGGCTTTAAGTGAGGAGCATGACATGCCTATATGCAATTTTCAGATGGCATTAATACCTTAGGTATTAAGGAGGAGGAATGTACCCCATCTTTAAATAAGCTTCCTTTTTCTTCATAAATACGATTTCTAGATAGTCTTGGGAGATAATCAAAATATGCAGATTTTAAGTGACAGACATTATGATGGCTTATTATCAAGTTTTTGCTGCTTACATGAAGAAAAAATATTTGGCACAAAACTCCTTCATTTCCATCAGAACTTTTCTTTTTCTTTTTTTTTTTTTTTTGCTCCTGCAAAATAGGTATTTTTTTTTTATTGGTTGTTCACAACATTACAAAGCTCTTGACATATCATATTTCATACATTAGATTGAAGTGGGTTATGAACCCACAATTTTACCCCAAATGCAGATTGCAGAATCACGTCGGTTACACATCCACAATTTTACATAATGTCCTATTAGTAATTGTTGTATTCTGCTACCTTTCCTATCCCCTACTATCCCCCCTCCCCTCCCCTCCCATCTTCTCTCTCTACCCCATCTACTGTAATTCATTTCTCTCCTTGTTTATTTTCCCATTCCCCTCACAACCTCTTATATGTAATTTTGTATAGCGATGAGGGTCTCCCTTCATTTCCATGCAATTTCCCTTTTCTCTCCCTTTCCCTCCCATCTCATGTCTCTTTTTAATGTTAATCTTTTCTTCCTGCTCTTCCTCCCTGCTCTGTTCATAGTTGCTCTCATTATATCAAAGAAGACATTTGGTATTTGCTTTTTAGGGATTGGCTAGCTTCACTAAGCATAATCTGCTCTAGTGCCATCCATTTCCCTGCAAATTCTATGATTTTGTCATTTTTTATTGCTGCATAGTACTCCATTGTGTATAGATGCCACATTTTTTTTATCCATTCATCTATTGAAGGGCATCTGGGTTGGTTCCACAGTCTAGCTATTGTGAATTGTGCTGCTATGAACATCGATGTGGCAGTATCCCTGTAGCATGCTCTTTTAAGGTCTTCAGGGAATAGTCTGAGAAGGGCAATAGCAGGGTCAAATGGTGGTTCCATTCCCAGCTTTCCCAGGAATCTCCAAACTGCTTTCCAAATTGGCCGCACCAATTTGCAGTCCCACCAGCAATGTACAAGTGTACCCTTTTCTCCACATCCTCGCCAGCACTTGTTGTTGTTTGACTTCATAGTGGCTGCCAATCTTACTGGAGTGAGATGGTATCTTAGGGTGGTTTTGGTTTGCATTTCTCTGACTCCTAGAGATGGAGAGCATTTTTTCATATACTTGTTGATTGATTGTATATCCTCCTCTGAGAAGTGTCTGTTCAGGTCCTTGGCCCATTTGTTGATTGGGTTATTTGTTATCTTATTGTCTAATTTTTTGAGTTCTTTGTATACTCTGGATATTAGGGCTCTATCTGAAGTGTGAGGAGTAAAAATTTGTTCCCAGGATGTAGGCTCCCTATTTACCTCTCTTATTGTTTCTCTTGCTGAGAAAAAACTTTTTAGTTTAAGTAAGTCCCATTTGTTGATTCTTGTTATTAACTCTTGTGCTATGGGTGTCCTATTAAGGAATTTGGAGCCCGACCCCACAATATGTAGATCGGAGCCAACTTTTTCTTCTATCAGACGCAGAGTCTCTGATTTGATATCAAGCTCCTTGATCCATTTTGAGTTAACTTTTGTGCATGGCAAGAGAAAGGGTTTCAGTTTCATTTTGTTGCATATGGATTTCCAGTTTTCCCAACACCATTTGTTGAAGATGCTATCCTTCCTCCATTGCATGCTTTTAGCCCCTTTATCAAATATAAGATAGTTGTAACTTTGTGGATTAGTCTCTGTGTCCTCTATTCTATACCATTGGTCCACCCGCCTGTTTTGGTACCAGTACCATGCTGTTTTTGTCACTATTGCTCTGTAATATAGTTTGAAATCTGGTATCGCTATACCGCCTGATTCACACTTCCTGCTTAGAATTGCTTTTGCTATTCTGGGTCTTTTATTTTTCCATATGAATTTCATGATTGCTTTATCTATTTCTACAAGAAATGCCGTTGGGATTTTGATTGGCATTGCATTAAACCTATAGAGAACTTTTGGTAATATCGCCATTTTGATAATGTTAGTTCTGCCTATCCATGAACAGGGTATATTTTTCCATCTTCTAAGATCTTCTTCTACTTCTCTCTTTAGGGTTCTGTAGTTTTCATTGTATAAATCTTTCACCTCTTTTGTTAGGTTGATTCCCAAGTATTTTATTTTTTTGAGGATATTGTGAATGGAGTGTTTTTCCTCATTTCCGTTTCAGAAGTTTTGTCGCTGATATACAGAAATGCCTTTGATTTATGCGTGTTGATTTTATATCCTGCCACTTTGCTGAATTCATTTATTAGTTCTAGTAGTTTCTTTGTAGACCCTTTTGGGTCTTCTAGGTATAGAATCATGTCATCTGCAAATAGTGATAATTTAAGTTCTTCTTTTCCAATTTTTATGCCTTTAATTTCTTTCGTCTGTCTAATTGCTCTGGCCAGTGTTTCGAGAACTATATTGAATAGAACTGGTGATAGAGGGCATCCCTGTCTTGTTCCAGATTTTAGAGGGAATGCCTTTAACTTTTGTCCATTCAGAATGATGCTAGCCTGAGGCTTAGCATAGATAGCTTTTACAATGTCAAGGTAAGTTCCTGTTATCCCTAGTTTTTCTAATGTTTTGAACATAAAGGGATGCTGTACTTTGTTGAAAGCTTTCTCTGCGTCTATCGAGATGATCATATGGTTCTTATCTTTAAGTCTATTGATGTGGTGAATAACATTTATATTGATTTCCGTATATTGAACCATCCTTGCATCCCAGGGATGAATCCTACTTGATCATGGTGCACAATTTTTTTGATGTGTTTTTGTATTCGATTCGCCAGAATTTTATTGAGGATTTTTGCATCTAGGTTCATTAGAGATATTGGTCTGTAGTTTTCTTTCTTTGAGGTGTCTTTGTCTGGTTTCGGAATGAGGGTGATGTTGGCCTCATAGAATGAATTTGGAAGAGCTCCTGAAGTAACTTGAAAAGTATTGGTATTAATTCTTCTTTAAAGGTTTTGTAAAACTCCGCTGTATACCCATCCGGTCCTGGGCTTTTCTTGGTTGGTAGTCTTTTGATGGCTTCTTCAATTTCATCCATTGATATTGGTCTGTTCAAATTGTGTGTATCCTCCTGACTCAGTCTGGGCAAATCATATGACTTAAGACATTTATCAATGTCTTCACTATCTTCTATTTTATTGGAATATAGGTTTTCAAAATAATTTCTAATTGTCTTCTGTATTTCTGTAGCATCTGTTGTGATATTGCCTTTTTCATCCCGTATGTTAGTAATTGGAGTTCTCTCTCTTCTTCTCTTCATTAGCATGGCTAAAGGTCTGTCTATCTTATTTATTTTTTCGAAGAACCAACTTTTAGTTTTGTTAATTTTTTCAATAGTTTCTTTTGTTTCAATTTCATTGATTTCCGCTCTGATTTTAATTATTTCTTGCCTTCTGCTACATTTGCTGTTGTTTTGCTCTTCCTTTTCTAGGGCTTTGAGATGAAGTGTGAGCTCATTTATTTGTTGGGTTTTTCTTTTTTTGAGGAATGACCTCCAGGCGATGAATTTCCCTCTTAAAACTGCTTTCATTGTGTCCCATAGATTCCGATATGTTGTGTCTGTATTTTCATTAATCTCTAAGAATTTTTTTATTTCCTCCTTTATGTCTTCTGTAACCCATTGATCATTCAGTAACATATTGTTCATTTTCCATGTAATGTAGGATTTTTCCTTCCTTCTTTTATCATTGATTTCCAGTTTCATTCCACTATGATCAGATAAAATGCATGGTATTATCTCCACCCCTTTATATTTACTGAGGGTTGCCCTATGGCATAATATATGGTCTATTTTTGAGAAAGATCCATGTGCTGCTGAGAAAAAAGTATATCCACTTGATGATGGTTGATAAATCCTATATATGTCAGTTAAGTCTAGGTTATTGATTGTGGTATTGAGTTCTATAGTTTCTTTATTCAACTTTTGTTTGGAGGATCTGTCCAATGGTGAGAGAGGTGTGTTGAAGTCACCCATAATTATTGTGTTGTGGTCTATTTGATTCTTGAACTTGAGGAGAGTTTGTTTTATGAACGTCACAGCACCAATATTTAGTGCATAAATATTGATAATTGTTATGTCTTGTTGGTGAATGGTTCCTTTTAACAGTATATAATGTCCTTCCTTATCCCTTTTGATTAACTTAGTCTTGAAGTCGATTTTATTCGATATGAGGATGGCCACCCCTGCTTGCTTACGAGGACTGTGTGCGTGGTATATTTTTTCCCATCCTTTCACCTTCAGCCTGTGTATGTCTTTTCCAATAAGATGTGTCTCCTGGAGGCAGCATATTGTTGGATTTGTTTTTTTTAATCCATGATACCAGCCTATGTCACTTTATTGGAGAGTTTAAGCCATTAACATTCAGAGTTACTATTGATATATGGTTTGTACTTCCATCCATGTTTGATTATTTATCCTTTTTTTAAAAAATTTAGTCTGTTTCTCCATGATTATCTTTTTTTTTAAAGAGGGAGTGAGAGAGGGGAGAGAGAGAGAGAGAGAGAGAGAGAGAGAGAGAGAGAGAGAGAGAGAAATTTTTAATATTTATTTATTTTTTTTAGTTCTCAGCAGACACAACATCTTTGTTGGTATGTGGTGCTGAGGATCGAACCCGGGCTGCACGCATGCCAGGCGAGCGCCCTACCGCTTGAGCCACATCCCCAGCCCCTCTCCATGATTATCTTTCCCCTCGCCCTCTGTCTTTATTGAGGCACTTCCCACTGATGGTTTTGGTTATTGCTTTTCATTTCTTCCTTGTGTAGTGTTTTGCTCAAAATGCTTTGCAATGCTGGTTTTCTGGCTGCAAATTCTTTTAACTTTTGTTTATCATGAAAGATTTTTATTTTGTTGTCATACCTGAAGCTTAATTTTGCTGGATACAGAATTCTTGGTTGGCATCCATTGTCTTTCAGTGTTTGAAATACATTGTTCCATGACCTTCTTGCTTTCAGTGTCTATGATGAAAAATCTGTTGTTAACCTTATTGGTTTACCCCTGAATGTAATCTGTCTCCTTTCTCTTGTAGCTTTTAATATTTTCTCTTTGTTCTGTATATTGGATATCTTCATAACAATGTGTCTTGGCGTTGGTCTACTGTAATTTTGTGTGCTCGGTGTCCTGTATGCATCTTCAATTTGTATATCTGTTGCCTTTTGTATTTCTGGAAAGTTTTCTGTAATTATTTCATTCAGCAGGTTACTCATTCCCTTGGTTTGAATCTCTGTACCTTCTTCTATCCCGATGACTCGTAAGTTTGGTTTTTTTATGTTATCCCATAACTCTTGGATGTTTTTCTCGTGATTTTTTACCAGCCTTTCTGAGTTGGCTAGACTCTTTTCAAGATGATATATTTTGTCTTCATTATCTGATGTTCTGGCTTCTACTTGCTCCACTCTGTTAGTGATACTCTCAATTGAGTTTTTAATTTGGTTTATCGTTTCTTTCATTTCTAGAATTATTGTTTGATTATTCTTTATAATCTCTATCTCCTGATAAAGATGCTTAACTTCTTCTTTTATCTGTTTATGTAATTCATTCTCAATGTGTTCTTTCGCTGCTTGAATTTGCTGTCTTGTATCCTCTTTAAGGTTCCATTCCATCTGTCTAAGGTGTTCCTTGAGTTCTTTATATGACCATTTTTCTGATGACTCTAGGTCCTCCTGAATATTTAGGCTGTCCTGCATTGTTTGCACTCCTTTTCTTCCTTGCTTTTTGAAGCTGCTCATGTTACTTCTTGTTCTGTTTGACTGCTGAGTTACTGTTTACTCCTGTAAATTTATTTGATGCTTGGGAGGAAAGGTATTAGAAGGGAAGGGAACAAGTCACTAAAGAGAATGAGAGTAAGCAGGTAGAATTCAAGGAAGTGGGGATAAGATAATTGAAAAGAAATGAAAAGACAAAAGAAGAAGAAAAATAGGAAATAAAGAAGAAATTTTTTTTAAAAAAATAATTAAAAAAAATTAAAATTGAAATTAGAAGAAAAAAAATTAAAAATAATTCTAAAAAAAATTTAAAAAAACAACAAGAAAGAAAAATGAAAATGAAAGATAAACCCAAATCAAAAAAAAAGAGAAAAGAAAAAAGAAAAAAAAACCTAATAAATGCAGTCTTAGAGTTTGATTAACTTCTCATCCAGTAGGTGGCGGTGTGCCCACCAGGCCAAGTTTCTCCTGTCCATACGTGGGAACCAATCACTGTGCAGCAGCTCCTCCCAGACTGGGCGAGTCTCCAATCCTGAGTGCCTAGGGCCTCCTCTTGTGTCTAGTCACTTCCCACTTTTCCTCTAGCCAGGCCCCTCTCACAGGTGCCGCTCATCACAATACTGGCTACACGCCAGGTCTGCTGCTCCCGGGAGCCCTGTTTTCATGAACGACTGGGCACACTCTTCTAGTTTGCCATTCCCTCAGACCCTAAGTTTGTAGAGCTTGGGGCTGAGAATCCTCAGTGAATTTTACTTGCCCTCCAGTAGCCACGCCCCCGGTAGCTGGTGCAAGAGACCTCAGCTGTCAGCCCTGGTGGGAGCGGTAGTTCCGCGCCACGAGTCCCGTGCCACCTCTGATTCTCTCGGGCTGGCTATCGCGCTCACGGGAGAGCTGGGAGGGGCCCTTACAGGAGAGCTGGGAGGGGCCCTTACAGGAGAGCTGGGAGGGGCCCTTAAGGTTTCCCCGATGTGTGGAGAGGGAAGGCTAGGGAATTACACACCTTTAGCCGCAGGTTTCAATGAAGTTATCTCCTCCGCCGCAGTCTGATGACGTCAGTTCTCTGCCATGGTGGTGTCTCTTGCAAATGGCGACAGTTCGTTTCCCTTTGCCGGGCGACCAATGCAATGGGTGGGTCCTTACTGTCTCTCCCAAGCCCCGTTTCAAACCTGTAGCCACTACCTATGAAGGCTCGGTAGGCATTTACCTCCGTAGGATCAGAAGGGCTGACCAGTTGTTTCAGCCGGATGGATTAGTGCTGAGTCACAGCTGTTTGTCTGCGGGAAGCAGGCGAACGGGAGCTTGAATTCAGCCAATCCGTGCTCAGTGTGTGTTCTGAGAGGCCCAGACTGTTCACCCCAGATCCACGTCAGCTCAGCATTGCCTAGTGATCCTGAGCAAACAGATTTAGGTTGTTTACGACTACCTATGCCTGCACAGCTGAAGAGGTCAGGGACTTGATCTCTCTGCGCCCGCCGCCATGTTGGAATCCTCCATCAGAACTTTTCCATACTTCCTAATTATACTATTAACTGTCAAAAACATGATTTAAGGGCAATTAAATCAAATCATAAAATTAATGTCTCTGCTGATATCTGTAAATACATGTTTTATTCATTAATGGGGAATAAAAATATAGATATCATCTCTGTTATTGTTGCATTTTTAAAGATTAATTCAAATTGAATAATTTTTGTAGCTGATAAATTAGTAGCATAATGTCATAACACTCTTTAATTCCAACATTGAAATGACACATCTTTTTTTCTTTTATTGAACTTGAAAAAATACCCTGTAACTCTGCTATACATGAACAGATTTCAGTTGTAGGGAAAGTGTCCTTCAGAATTCTTAAGAGGAATTTCATTACTGAAAATGAAAAGATTTTTGTTTAAAAGAATTTCACATACCCATGGAACTTATCACAGGAGGCCTCTTTGCATCCCAGAGGTCCCTTTTGACCCACTACATGTGTACTGCCTGGCACTAGCAAAGGTCTATCTGGTAATATTTCTGGTTACTAGCATTGACCACAGCCTAAGAAACAGAAGCCTCTTCCATGTCCCCTGTGTCTCCAGTGACATGTTATGAAATAGTAAGTCCATTAAAATACACCAAAGCAATTGGAATAGGTAGATGCCTATAAAATATGGGTCAAAATTAACTATTCTCAATCATCTTGATAATCTACAGGAGACCCTAAGAATACCATTTCATCTCTACTGCTTTTTAACTTTAAGAGATTTTCTTCACAATATCACAATTAATTCATATGGATTTTTCTTTCTTAAAATATATAAGCAATGTAAGGAAATACTACTTTCTGATTTAGGCACTAGAGTCATATAGACATATTTCTATGTATTTCGGACACACTCTATAACATAATTTGGTCCTTTTTAGTCTTTAATGGTTGTTTCAATATGAATTCAAAAGGCTGTACCTATATTTGCTTGTGGACTCTTTCTGAGGAGGAGTTTGGAAGAAAGCCTTTTAGTTAAAGAAGAAACACTGAAATCATAACATTTTTAATGTGCTGTGTATGGAGCCAAATTTATTTGAAATGTTCCCTTGCTTTTAGTGGGTCCAATTTTAAAACTAAAATAATTTCTAATCAGGAAAGAAGAGAGAAAGGATCACACTGGCACTGCCAACTCAATTATATTCCACTTATTCTTTTTAAAAGCAATTTGAATATTTGCATAGCTGTTTGTTCTGATCTCCAGACATGACATCTTAACACTTCAATTCCATGAAATTTTTCTCCTTAAAATGCAGTTTCTTCTTCTGGAATACCTTTTGAATTGCTTTAGTAAATCCCTCTAAAAACAAGAGAAAGCCAATAAAGGAAAAAGGTATTTAAAATTTTTGAGCCATCTGATTTATCACAACATACTACTTTTAGCAACAAAACTAGATCTTAAGGCTAATATGTATAGTTAATAAGATGTATTGCATGTATCATTATTTGTTGATTAGAATTCATTTGGATTAAGCAAATAATCGCATATACTATTTACTATTCTCCACATTGCTATGGAAATTGAGACTACACAAGAATTATGAAACCTTTGAAATAGTTACTGTTGCTAGGAAACCACTTTCTTGGTGCCTGCAAGTTCTCCTCATCTCTGTCTCTGGCTGTGCCTGGCTCTAAGACAATCTTACAGCTTGATGTCAGAGGGGGAAAATAACAAGATTGTGATACAAAATAAGCTACAATAAAACCCTTTCACTAAATGGAAAGAAAAAAGCAAACTGCTTAAATGGATAATTTTGTTGTGTCAGGGTGTGAGTATCCTGTGGCTGTTCTGTAGCATCAGTAATAGGGCCAAGCTTCTCTTTTCTTTTTCCCAAGCACTGGCAGGAGGTCTAAGCTGCACCAGATGAGGTCCCAAAACCTTCATCCAAACCTGTGAAGCGATTTTGTAGCAAAATTCTTAAAATAAACATGAACTGTTCTCTCTGGCGCTCTTTCTGCCTCTCTTTTTCTTCTTCCTTAACCCTTCCACCCACCTTTTGATTTTTTAATTGTTTACCAATTTCCCATTCACTCTTATTATTTCCAAAGGAGTACAGATGAAATTATTTATAAGCACATGATAGTGAATGTATAAAATGCAAGCATACTTGCTTATCAAATCTAAAATCAACATTCTCCCAAAGTAGCACAGTGGTAGTGTACTTGTCTAGGATGTGCAAGGCCCTGAGTTCAATCCCTAATATCGAAAGGAAGGAAGGAAGGAAGGAAGGAAGGAAGGAAGGAAGGAAGGAAGGACAGATGGACGAATGCAGTGATGAAGTAAATAGTAATTTGGAAAGAATCCATGTTGCATGTAATATGCTTCAGATGGAGGGTTGTGTGGCCCTCAGAGCCTGACCACTCACAGGGAGATTAGGTGTGATTCAGTGTAAAAAGGCGGTTTTGTGCCCTTCCTTAATGAGGAGTGGGGCAGTGATTTCAGTTGGTCTTTGAAGACAAAGGAGTGGGTAATAGAGACTTCAGAATTTAATTGGGCCCTGAGGGGAAAAAAAAATGAGAATTAATGGACAGAGGTTACTAGGCTTATAGTTTTTGTGAAATGGGCATCTGAGTCTTCTCTGGGACTACATGAAGCACATGGAAGTATAAAGCAAATGATGTAATTTGGACACTGGAGTCATTTTTTCCCCCCAAAATATCGATGCCTGAACACCAGATAATACTGATGACTTGAAGACAGAATTTTTAAGTCATTTTTTAGAGCTTCCTAGTTAGTAGCATTCAGTGGCCTTGATAAGAGGTTACTCCAAGTGGTGTCATGAAGAGAGTTAAATAGACTTTGGAGAGTTAGTAAGTGGCCTAGAGGGCAGAAGGTCAGGGTACTGATCTTAACATTTTTAACCTGCTCAGAAGAGAATTGTGTGTGTCCAAGAACTTAAGAAAGCTTAGAGTGGGTTAGTAAGAGCTTTTTCTTTGTCAGGTTGATTTGAAAGTTAAAAAATTTTTTAAAAGTTTTTTGCAGTTTTGTTTTCAATAAAATAGGATGCATGCTTTAAAGTGGGAGAATGATTAGAGGTATCAAAGTAAACCTGGATATTGTCAGAATAGGGAGTGGGAGCACAAAGATGGCCTTTCAACAGTAACATGAATATGACATAAAGTGGGACAATATACTATTAATCCACTAAACCATTTCCCAGAAATCTCTACCTTCACCCACTAGTCAGCCTATTTCATTGGCAGGAGAAGATAAGTCCTACCTTCCCCAGATTAGGCTTTCATGATTTATCATAATTGTAATTACATCATGAATATTGGCATCAGTCTTAATTTTCTAGTGTGGTTCTCCAAGTTCACTCAGAGGCTTAGGAGGTTAACAAGAGCATGAAATCAGATGAGCAAGATGGCATCAGTGAACAAGCCCAGACATGGAGAGGTCATACCAGAGATGGAAAACCCTGGCATGCCTGCCCGTAGCGTCCACCCATGGCTTGGTTTAAGCCTGAATCTTTCTCCCAGAGCATCCCATTACCCTCTCAGCTGTTTCCACTCTGGGCAGCAGCACGGTGCTTCTCTCTGTGGTGGGAAGTGGCACCTGAGTACAGGCATGCAGATGGGCAAATCCTGCCTCCCTCTCCTTTAAGATCCAGATCCTACTTGGCAAGATTTTTACTCCAGAAACAGGAAATTCAATGTTTTGAATAAAGGAATAAAATGAAAACTTATCACATTACCTCTTATTTTTTTAATGTTTTATCTAACTCCTAAAAGGTAGAAGATTACAGAACAGCAGCTTAATTTCTGTTCATTTGGAAACAATTGTTCTGGTTCTTTCTCTCTTTTAAACTATCCTGTTCTTTGTTGAGTGAGTCATAACAGTGGAGGCAAAGTGGTGCCTTGGAATGAAGTCCAACTTTCAAGTCAAGTGACCTGGTTTCATTGTCATCTCTGCCACTTATTGTTAGGATCTTGAGGACATTAGTTAAGCTTCCTAAGTTTGAGGGCCCTTGGCTATACACTGGGATAACACCTGCCTCAAAGAGGGTGGCACAAGGCTCAAAGGAAGTGCAACCTGTGAAGGCACAAGGTCCTGGAGTTTAGAGTCTCATTTCCCTTTTCTTCCTTTCATGTTTGCAGGCCAAGGAAAGGCTACTGTAATTTTCCCAGATCATCTGTTTGAAATATTCAAAGTTTTCAACCCAATAAACTGATAACAAAAAGTACTTTGAAACTAAAAAGGTGCAACAAGTTTAAATGCTAAGTGATATATCCTTTAGGATTCCAATAAATAATCATTAGGACTGAAACTTGAGACTGCAGTTCATATTTATCCTTTATTATACAGCAAATGGCATCTTTTTCTTTTTTCTCTTTTGTTATGAGAAAAGTCCAGTAATATTTTAATGATGCAAAGTCATTCATGCTGTTATATTGATTGACATCATGCATATGAAATGGAGGACAATTTATTCATGTAATGATTGAATTATGTGAAAAGCAATACAATTAGAAAGAATTGAGCCATTTATTTAAGTATGAACATTAGAAACAATAGTAGACATGAGATTCAGAAAAAATATACTACATTAAAAATGTTCCTCACCCCCAGGGAAACAATCTTAAAAACAATATCAAATAATTATAAGAATAAAACCAGTTTAAACAATTTTCTGGAATAAGAAGTCAAGAAGAGTAGCTTGAGGTAAAACTGCCTTTTAAAAAGGTGAAGCTTTGGAGTCTGAGCAGCTCGATAGCTAAATACAGAGCCCATTTCAAGCTTCTTTCCTGTGAGGTTTCTCTAAATTGCAACGCTGCCAAACAGTGTTTGGTGCTCTTCCCCAGCAATCTCTAAATCTGGCACCGACTTTCACAGTGACACTCTGCCAGCTGCCTTTCGGAGTGAGCACCAATTGAGAAGCTCCCAGCTTGCTTCTGCTGAGAAAAACTGAATCTCTCTCCCACAGGGAGAGAGACGGGGCGACACCCCTGCAAACCCCTTTGAACTGGTGTCTCATCCAGGAATCCATCCCCAACAAGAAAGGTTTAGAGCTTTCATCGTTTTTTTTAGAGCAGACCCCCAGCTGGAGCCAGTCAGAACAACTTTGGTGGGGAACAGTTGGATGTGTTAAACAGACCTTGATAACTTATTGTTTTCACCTCATCTGATTTTTGAAGATGTCTTTTGCCATTCTTTTCTTCATTTCACAGCATGCCATCAGATTTCCTTAAAAGTGTCCTATATTTTCAAAGGTAGTTAGATATCTGTTTCTTACTATACTCCTAGATATTTAACCCTCTGCCTGATCACCAATTAAGGTCAAAGACCTATTACAGAATATCATAAGAAGAAATCTAAAAATCTAAATATTAACTCTGCCATAATTTATGTTAAATATTTAATTGTTCCAAACAGGCTTATTTTAAAGTTGTATTTACTGGTCTCAAGTAAGTTTTAAAAGTGTTCATTGCACAAGAATTCAGAGTTACAATGATTCTCTCTAATAACACACTTTTAATTAAATTGTTACCTAAAATAAATGACTCCTTCTCCATAAATAGTAAATCAAAAACTATTACTATCCACTGTTATGAACATGACTACTGGCACAGAAGTTTTCGATTTCAGCATGGCACAGCCTGATCTAGATTCCACCTTGTTTGATTTATTTTTAATTTTCTTATGCTTCTATTTGCCTGAAATCTTCAAGATTCTTGTGGACTTGCTTTGTTAAAAATTCTGTTCTCCGGCTGGGGCTGGGGCTCAAGCGGTAGTGTGCTCACCTGACTTCGCAGGGCGCTGGGTTTGATCCTCAGCACCACATAAAAATAAAATAAAGATATGTGTCCACCGAAAACTAAAAAATAAATATTAAAAAATTCTCTCTCTCTTTCTCTCTTTAAGAAAAATTCTGTTCTCCATCAGCATAATTCATCCTGATTCACCAAAGATAAGACTCTTTGTTTACCTGATAGATAATTCGTGTAATCATCAAAATGTTTCCAAATAACTGTGGATGCTTTTTCCAGGTTCTGTCTTGCTTGAAGTACATTTTGCTGTGATAAGGAAATATGCATTATGAAATCTAGTCTAATTATTTTCCTGACAGTGCTGAACATATTTTTAAGATCAATCCATATAGATTATCCCAATGCATTTTTAAGATTTAAAAAAATGAAACAGAGGATTTGGAATCAAATGAGTGCCTATTTGTGAAGATTTCTATCAATTTCTTCAAATCTTTCTAGATTTAAGATATCAACAGCATTAAAAGCATCATACAACTTAACCCTTAAATTATGGCATTTGTAAGGTCCTTAAAATGACCTTGAATTTACTAGAGAACATTTGTGCTTTTCTGTTTTGTGTTTCTCTGGACAGCATTGACTGGTTCCTAAAGCTGACATCATTCTCCAGTGTAGAAATGCCCTTAATCCATTGTCAGATTTTGGAGTTTGGAATTTGAAAGTATTGATTGTGTGTGTGTGTGTGTGTGTGAGTCCTGAAAAAGAGATTTTTTTTTTGTTTGTTTACATTTCCTTCAAGCAAGTAGATAGAAATTTTGAAGAGAAACTTCTATAGAAGTTGATTTTACATATTTCATTGTCAGCCGAAAGTACTTTTGGACAAATATGCTGTGAAGGTCCAAAAATGGAGAATGGTTAGTTGAGACCAGTCGAGTTATCATTTGACATTACTACAATGTTTCATATTTTATATATGCTAACACTAAGAAATAGATTTGAAGGAAATCTTTGTGTGCTAAATACTCCGGAGACTCTTCTAACATATTATTTATCTTCTTTTATAAATTGTGCTTCTTTAACAATTTACTTGGGGCACAGACAGAAAATTAACATATACCTATCTTTCTGACATTGATTCTTAAGATTTTTTTTTCTAAAAACAAACAAATATGCTTTCCCCAATTCAAATCTCTGCATAACAGAAAAAGTGATGATCTGGCAAATACAAGACTGATTTTCTGTTTTTCACATGTTACTTTATAACCTACAGCCATGACATCTTAATTTAGAAAAGAGAAGCCTGAAAGCATTTGCACTGAAAGAACCTAACTTTGTCCTGACTTTGTGTCTTTTATTAGGAGAAGCTGGATGATTTAGTCCTAAATATTTATCCAGATAGTCAAGAAAAAGTGATCAGACTAGATTTCACTACATCTACAATTTTTACCAACATGTTTGAAAAAAGAAAGAAGAAATTATCTTGTTGAGTTTTATCAGGCAACTCCTCATTCATTTTGGAGGAAATTCCAGATTTAGAAATGTTAGAATCGTAGATTGGAAAGTGCTTAGAGAGCACTAAATTCATCCCTGAGCCCCTTCTTTTACAGCTATTATGGCATTAGAAATCAGGGTGGGGGAGTACAAGTGGATGAAAGCTTCATTGCACTGGTTGGCACAGTCTGGTGTGGTTACCACAGTCAGTGTCTCTTTTCAAATCCTGCAATTTGGGAGAGATGCTACTAGTGACTTTGAAATGAGTCAGAGGACAAGGAGGAAGCCGAAGACAACCTAATAAGCTATTCCCCCGACCCCCAGCCAATACACAAGTTATACACATGCCACATCAAAACAGTGACAGACTATTATATACCAGTGCTTTTTAAAAGTAATGATCATGTGTCATCTTGGTAGTCTCTACAAGGATGCTCCAGTAAAATAGGGGAAACACAACATTCCTATGTTTTGTTTTATTTTTTTTAATCCAGTGAAACAGATTACATAAATGAGAAGGGGAATCTCAATAACATGAAGTCAGAAAAACAAAGCATTAGTAAAATGGCCACTTGGAATGAGTGTCTATTTGTGAAGATTTCTATCAATAGCTTATGAGGGGCCTAATGAACCACAGGAAGAAAAGGAGAGGCTGATGCAGAGGCTTTGTACAGTGGAAAAATCATCTCTTGCATTTGCTGTTCTATCACTGTGTTTACTATTCAGCTGTTTATATTTACTGAATTTTAAAAAATAACTGTTGCATTATAAACATATGTAATAATGAAATTTGTTTTTACTTCCTTGTACATACACACAACATAACAATATAATTGTATTTTTTTAAATGAAGGAATTAATGTAATATTCTTAGAACTTCCCTGTGATCTGCTTGTTCTTCATTCAGAATCTCGTTATAAATGGATGTTACGGATATTTGGCTGTGCCGACAACCATCCAATTTTGTTTCCCTTTTTGTTTCATTGTGTTCTTTTTTCATCAGGGCACATAGTACTTGAAAGGAGATAAGAAATAGTCTCCCCAGAGGTTCCTTATGTGAGACACAAAAGGAAAAATCCTAAATCAATTCTAGTCAAAAGATCATTGAGTAATCTCATTTTTCACAATGTTTAAAGCTGTTCTAAAGATTTTGCCATGCCAAATAGTAAATCCCCTTTGAAAGACACACATATTGTTTGTAACAGTGGAAATAAATCTGCTTTCTGGCAAGAATTATTAAGACGGAGCCAGATATGGCCATTTTGATAGCTCAGGAGTTCCCAACACTTCCCAGTGTAGATGATGGCAAGTGATAAATTTCCTTGGCATGGAGTAAAGTCAAAGTATACCAGCATTTGTATCAAGCAAACAAAATGGGTATTAGATCATAAGAGCAAAGATAGCCACTTTCTCATGGTTGATTGCCAATATAGACATTGTCTGGTTATTATTAAGAGAGAGGAAAATTAATGTTTCTTTACCCCGCAGGTTCAGGATGCATTTAGATGCCGATTGAGAAACTGCCAGGATCCAATCAATGCTGATTCTTCAAGTTCTTTTCCTAATGGGCATGCTCAAATCATGGTGAGCTTTTGTTTTCCTGTTGATTGCTAATTAAGTCATGATTTCTCAAGAGAATTTAAAAAAATCTTATTGATAAAATAACATCAAATCCCATTTTTAATGACTTCAGCTTTAGTTCATTAACAGGCTAAATTTGACACCAGGTAAATATTCTGTCTGGATTGTCTGGGAATCCAGGATCTGCTGCTGCCTGCCATGGGTGTCCTGTGCAACACCACAGAGTATTTTCATTCTTGCCCAGCATTAGGGATGATGATGTGCACTTAAGATCATGGTTTTGTTTTGTTTTGTTTTCAGTTCAGAACACTATGCACTTGCTCACCTAGTCTCAAAGCAGTGGTTCTCAGGCTTAATTGCATAATAAAAACATCACAGGAGCCGCACCGCAGGCCAACGATATCAGAATTATAGGAGGCAAGACCCAAGCACTGGAAGTTCTAGCATGCAGCCCAAGATAAGAAACATTCTTCTACAGCATGAGGAGTAGCACCTTTCCAGTGAAAGGTCCATATTGTACACAAGTCCTGACTATTGTTGCAATTAAGGGGTACTGTAAGCACAAAAATTTGGTGTGTTGTAGAAATGAGATAAATTTAAACTCATGAAAAACAGATATTAAAAAATAAAAACCTTCTTTTAAACCACATATTTGATTTATTATTAACATTTTGGGGCTAGATAATATAAAAATAGGCTAAATGATGGGTTAGTAACTAAGACTTAGGACAATAATCAATACCTTACCAAAAACAAATAGATAACCACAAAAAATCTCAAATTTAAAATATTTCTAGGGAAATGCATATGATTGGAAGACCTTGATTCTGAGAAGCTTAATTTAATTTTACCATTTTTAAAAAGAAAAAATGAAGTTATTTAAAATAAGAATCTGGAGAAAATATGAAGTAGAAATAAACTCTAGCAGGTTCTGAACCAGATAAGTATTCTTAATCTTAAATTTTAATTCCTAAACCTAGTAGGGTGTTTTTTTTTCACATTTTAGCAAAAGTGAATCATTCAAGGAGCCTGGCTTCACTAGTAAAAGATTTTAAGCTGTATTATGAGCTATTATATTAAAAGCAACATATTCAAATTACAAAGTACAAATGTCAAAGGCATTTATATAAGTATATGCATAACTATGCACATTTTGGTCACTTTATTTCGGTTAGAAAATTGCTGTAAAATTCTATTGTTTTCTATACAATGGTCAGCTTCAGACTGAAGATGACAGCAGGTATTGTGCTGCCTTATTAACACTGATGATTTTACTCAACGTTTGGTCTCTAAGAGATATTGTGGAAACTATCAGATTATTCTTTGAGAAGTTGCCTTTACACAAAATAATAAATGGGCACTGCCTAGTCAGAGATCCATAAACTCCAGTTAATTTGATTAGTAAAAGGTACTTGATGTCTTCATCAAATGATGATTCTATTCCTTATTGTTTCTTGTTACAGACAGACTTTGAAAAGGATGTAGACATTGCTTGTAGATCAGGTAAGACTATTTGGGTCTTGAAAGTAAAATCATTAGGGATGTTAAATCATTCCTGTGGATTTTGGTTTTAAAGAAGATACTGTGGTTTATGCTTTACCTATTCATGTGTATGAATAAAGGGAATCTTCAAATGGAAGAATTACAATAGTACAGATGTGTGTGTCCGGAGGGAAAGAATAAAGAGAGAATGAGGAATGAGGAAGATATTAAGAAAGGTTTATTGGGGGCCGGGCTTGGTGGTACATGCCTGTAATCCAAGCAGCTCTGATGGCTGAGGCAGTTCAAAGCCAGTCTTAGCAACAGTGAGGCACTAAGCAACTCAGTGAAACCCTGTCTCTATATGAAATACAAAAATAGGGCTGGGAACATGGCTCAGTAGTTGAATACTGGACTTTACATAGAATATTTTGATTGAATTCAGGAATAAGAGTATAAAATTAGTTGCTCATATCCTGTTGGAAAAGACCAACAGAACATTTCTAAGATCCTGGTGTATGGTTTCCAGGATCTACTATTTCCCTCTTTGGATAATAGATAAAATATTCTTCCTTTGCTCCATCCACCTTCTCCAATTTCTTAAAAATTACTATGATGCTAGTTTCCACATCTATATTTTAAAATTGGAAGTGATTTGTTTGAATCTGAAAGCTTGAATTTATTTAACAGAATTAGGTATTTAATTATTTCTCCCCTGTACCTCCTGCCCTGCAAAAAATGAATGGTTTATTGGGAGCATAATGATAGCAGAAAAGCATTGATGTGAAGACAAATGACTTCTGTCCCACTGAGTAATGGTTGTTGAGAGTGAAGCCACGCAGCATAGCCGTTCTGCCCTCCATTTCATCATGTATGGAATATGGACAGATGTAAGGTCGAAATGCCATTTTGTTTGTGTGTGTGCACATGTATGTGCGCACGCGCAACAGCCACAATTACTACGTTTTTAGAAGGGAAAGGAAGAAATCAGGCAGCACATCCCACCTCAGAGAACTAGGATTCCATTGACCTCAGGGTTGTCTTTCAGACTTTGGCTAAATTCTCACCAGATTAGATGACTTGAAAGTTTTAAAGAAGACTGCATGTTTCATATTTTGTGTAGTTTCAGTTGGAAAATGTGCCTTGAAACTAGGACAAAAAAGGCCTTATTTTATCTTTTCTTCAGTGGTCTTTATGCTGCCTTCTAGAATAAGAAGGGATATCTATGGATATCTATTTCATTTAAATATACAAATATTTGAAATCATTTAGTCCAATAAAAGTATTTTTTTCTCAGAGATAAGCAAGCCACGGTTCATCATTCACTCCTCATAGCATCCTCCCAGGTATAGTGCCCAAACTAGCCTCTAATTTGTCGATCATGTTAAATTATAGTGCCTAAATGTATACACATTTATCCAGCATTTATCACAGTTGGATCTTTACTTATATTAATAGTTCCTATGTTCACATCTGATTTCTATTTCAGTACTAGTGTCAATTTGTCATCTAAAACCCCTAAGACTTTTCATAGGAACCATCAAGGCTTCCTCAGCCTAAGAAATCTAAAATTTCTGATTTTAGTAAAGTTTTCCACAAGGGGGGAAAAAAGCTGGCCTTTATATATAGCTCTATTTGTTATAACCTTACTTCCTTCAGATTAGCATACCATCCATGTGAGATTGACCATTGAAAGTTTAATAAAACATCTTCTAAATCTTCATTCAAACTGTTGATAAAAGAGTTAAATGGCTTGGGATTTTCCTTATCTGCCAGAAGATGCATGGTTTTCGATTCAATTCATAGCCATTAAAATATACGTAGTGCATCCCTGTAGCCCCAGCTATGCTGGAGGCTGCAATGGGAGGTCCACTTGAGCAGAGGAATTAGAAACCATCCTGGATACCATATTAAGGCCCTGTCTCAAATAAAGAAAAAAAGAATGAAAGAAAAAAAAATCTATGAAGAATCTCAGGTCACAATATTTGTCATAATCACAAGCATATGAGCAACTAATTTTATGTTCTTATTCCTGTACTCAATCAAAATACTCTATGTAAAGTCCAGTCTTCATAGAGCAGTAAAATAACTGCTAAGCTTTGGCAACCCCTGGTGGACCTCCTCAGGTTACTAAGAATCTCCTTTCCTGTTGGAAAAGACCCAACAGAACATTGCTAAGATCCTGGTGTGTGGTTTCCAGGATCTACTATTTCCCTCTTTGGATAATAGATAAAATATTCTTCCTTTGCTCCATCCACCTTCTCCAGTTTCTTAAAAATTACTATGATGCTAGTTTCCACATCTATATTTTAAAATTGGAGGTGATTTGTTTGAATCTGAAAGTTTGAATTTATTTAACAGAATTAGGTATCTAATTATTTAAATAATTAGGTAATTAGGAAGTTTAATTCCTAATTTTCCACCTTTAATTTAGGTTCCTTTCAGCCTCTTTTAGTATATTCCTCACAGTTCTCCTTGACAGAGAAGCAATATAAGAGTGGACTATTTTGTCTTTTCTTCAATAGCTATTCATATAAAACCAGTGGTTGTCAAGTATGGTTTTCAGACTCACAGGATTAGCATCACCTGAGAAATTATTAGCAATGCAGATTTTACAGCCCTGCCCCAAATCTTGTGGGACAGAAACTATGAAGATGGGGTACAGTAGCCAGTGTTTTCACCCATCATTCATGTAATTCATTCATTTAATTCATGCTCAAGTTTAAGAATCACTAAATTGGACGATTTTCCCCAAGCTGTGGTCTCACCCCTTCAGTACACATCCTTCTCTCTTTTGTTAAATTATCCATTTTCCCCAGGCTTCAGTGGATTCTAGGATGTCACATTCCTAATGTAGGCCAATAATCATGGTATTATTAGAAAATAAGTTTTCCCAAAATTTATTTTCTGTTTTCACTTCAATCAATGCCCTTTGTGACTGAGCTCAAGAGCTATCTGTCCATATTAAAATATATTCAGTTTTAAAATCTCAATTTAATGTCTCCTACATTCTCTAAATGTAGAAATTCATTTCCCCAAAGGCTGGATTATGCATCTGACTATGCTAAATATACAGGTGCTTTTACATTCCGTTTGTTTTTTTGTTTCTGTGTTGCTTTTCACAACTTAATTAATTTCTCAAAAGTCCTACTTCAACATTATGTTTTCTTGTGTAGGAAGTATGTTTGGATATATTTTAAGCAAGTCTAAGAGGCAGGCATATCTCTCATATAGACACTACTTCCTAAGAAAAATTATTTCTCCCCAAATATTTAATATATACAAATTTTCAGTAAAGCATGGCTATATCATTAGTTTAAAAATGTTGACTATAACTATAGATCATATTACATTTATATAAAACTAAATGTGTATTATATAAATTCATCTTTATAAAGTCAATACTCAGTATGAAGACTTCCTGTATAGTTTACAAGGTAGTAATAAAAATATGAAGTTAATAATACATCCTTAATACAGTATGATATATTTCCATAACTTTCCTCTAAATTCTGCTGCTATAAGTTTGGAATTATTTTTTATAAAAAACTAAATATATTCTTCCCTGACTTTGGAAATATTTTAAATGTATTTTTTAAGTAATTTTTTTTAGTGGTAGTTGGACGCAATAACTTTATTTTATTTATTTATTTTTATGTGGTTCTGAAGAATGAACCCAGCTCCTTGCACATGCTAGGCAAGCACTCTACCGCTGAGTCACAACCCCAGCCCCCTAAATGTATTTTACTGTTGATTTAACATACTTTGCCACTTAATGTTTTCATTTATAATTACTTCTGAAAAATCACAATTCATTACTGATTTATTATTTTAAGAGGCTTAGAAATAACTTCTTAAAATGTATACATATTTCACACTCAAGACCAATGGTAAAAGTACAAAAATCCACAACCATATTGTGGATTAGTGAAAAGTACAGAAGTGTAGATGTATCATGGTTTCTTCATGTGTAAAATAAAGAGATAATAATAAAATAACTAGATGTAAAATCTCTACAGCTAAGATACCACACGAGTGGTATATGTTTTGAAATTATCTTGAAAGTGTCTTTTCTTTGTAAATAATCTCCTACTTTTTGCACCTCTGTGTTAATGCAGAATAGTTATCATTTTACTTGAAAACTGAATGATAATAAGTAAAATTCAATATATCTAAAATTATTCATAGTTTTATAAACCAATTCTATATTATTATTTATTCTGTAGTTACCTATACCTAGTGAAATTTTAAATGAGGTTGCTCTTCATTGTAGACAAGGTTGCTGTCACCATGTACATTGTGCCAACTCTTGCTGAGGTCAATACTTTTTTTTTTTTTTTTGAAGAGAGAGAGAGAAGAGAGAGAGAGAGAGAATTTTTAATGTTTATTTTTCAGTTTTTGGTGGACACAACATCTTTTTTAAATTTTATTTTATGTAGTGCTAAGGATCAAACCCAGTGCAGTGCCCCACGCATGCCAGGCGAGCGCGTTACCGCTTAAGCCACATCCTCAGCCCTGAGGTCAATTCTTTGTTCCCCCTTCGACCCCTGGGATCCAAGCCAGGGGTGCTCTACCACTGAACTAAATCTCCAGTCCTTTTTATTATTTTTTTTTATATATTTTTAATCAGGGCATCTCTAAGTTGCTGAGGCTTGCCTGAGACTTGTGATCCTCCTGTCTCAGCCTCCTGAGTGACTGAGATTACAGGCATGTGCCATGGTGCCTGGCAAATCTTGGCATTTCAATACCAAATTTACCAAGAATATGTTTTTAGCATTTTTTCTTTATACTTAAAACAGGTAATTGTACATAGTTAAGCATGCTTTAAGATATTCTACCTCTATTGTCCACAATACATTTTTTTCTTTTTATACAGAGGCAAAAAAAAAGTGGGAAAAAAGTAAAATATATTTCAATAAAGAATTCTGAACCCTTTTTGGTTTGTTTGCTTTAGTTTGGGTTGGTTTGTTTTTCATTTTGTTCCCTTTTATATCATAGGTGATCATATTCCACCCACTCCCATTTTTTTCCATAAATAACTTTTTTTTCATGTTTCAAATAGAATGGCTTATATAGTTGTTGTTGTTTTTTTTTTCTGTTTGAACTCAATTTTAACACCTGGCCTCCTTTTCAAGGGCATTTTCACCTATAGATTGATCTTGTAAAAAAGAAGACAATGATGATAACGACAATCCTTTTATCGCCTCCTACATGTAGCTTAATGGGACAGATTCTTTTCAATCCTGTATCTACCTTTACCACAGACACTTCAATGGATAAATGCTGATTAATTTTCACATAATTTTTGGAGGATTTCTAACCCAGTAGGATAAAGTTCCCACTGGTTATCTCTTTCAAGAACTATTTTAATAAAAACTTCTCCAGCAGTTTAGGGGGGAAAGCCTTTAAAAGAAATCAAGTTTATGTGAATATATCCATAATTTCATAAACTCTTTTGGAGTAGATTGATGGAGTAAACTTCTCTGGTAATCTACCTGTCCCTTGAAAAGTCACATGTAGCTGTTGAAGGACAGAGACCTGAGGTGTTTGAAAGCTAGTAACTCAGCTTTCAGACATGCTTTGACTATGGGCTCCCAGTGAGCTATGAGAGCTTGACAGAATCAGTACGGACTGAGTAATCAGGACCATGAGCAAACAAGTAGATTTATAACTTCTTAAATGATTGTTTTAAAATTTATTAAAGCAATTTAGTGGGAAGAGAGATAATAGCATACAATAATAAGCTCTAACTTTTCTTTTATGAAATATCATGCCCTAATTCACAGTTCTTCATAAGGATATTGGCCCTTGCCGAGCAGCAACAATAACAGGAACACTCTCCAGGATTTCTCTAAATGACGATGAGGAAGAAAAGGGAACAAACCCTGAAGGGCTGAGCTATTCAACATTGCCAGGAAATGTAATTTCCAAAGTCATCATCCAGCAACCCACAGGCCTGCATATGCCCATGAGTATGAATGAGCTGGGTAATCAATGTTTGAAAAAAGAGAACAGTGAATTGCGGAGAACTGTGTACTTATGTACAGATGACAATTTAAGAGGGGCCGATATGGACATCGTCCATCCTCAAGAAAGAATGATAGAAAGTGACTATATTGTGATGCCCAGAAGTTCTGTAAATACCCAGCCATCAATGAAAGAGGAAAGCAAAATGAATATTGGCATGGAAACCTTGCCGCATGAAAGGTTATTGCACTACAAAGTGAATCCTGAATTCAATATGAATCCCCCTGTAATGGACCAGTTCAATATGAACTTAGAGCAACATCTTGCACCCCAGGAACATATGCAGAATTTGCCCTTTGAGCCTCGCACAGCTGTGAAGAATTTCATGGCCTCTGAGTTGGATGATAATGCAGGACTATCAAGAAGTGAAACTGGATCAACGATATCCATGAGTTCTCTAGAGGTGAGCAATAAGAAGTTAAATCTTTCTTTGATATATGACATACATGTACGTGACATATATAATCATGGGACACTGGTGTTGGAGAAGGACTTAGCTATTCGGGATATGTGTTATATTAAGAATTTTTGGCATTAGAATATTTAGATTCCAAATTCTGGACATAGGGTTTTTCTAGTAGTTCATCAGAATCCTTATTCAAGATGATCTAAAAAAGTAAAGATTCCACTATATTCAAAATGATACCTCTCAGTCATAATTCTTTTGTAATGGGAATCAAGTCAAACACTCATAAAGAAAAAAAATAGAAAATCCTCCTGTTATTTTTTAGTTACCAGAGGTCTTTTTTGGTGGGTGAAGTTGTATCTGGATGGCATTACAAAGTTAAACCAAGATCTGGGTTATTTTTGTATAAGGGCACCTGTTAAAAATAATGAAACTAGAATGTTTCTCTAAGTCCCACCATCACACTGATTTTTTAAATAAATTATTATTACATTACATAATTTTTCAGAGTAAATGTTTTGCTTCTAACTCTTACAGATGATGACAACTGAAATTTTTGGCCTTAAATTATGAATTAACAAAAAAGATATAATGTAAACATCTAAGAATCAGGATTCTGAGGCCCAACCACATGGCCTTTTGTGCTTCATAAGTCCAATAGAAGTAAAAAAGTAAACTTCTCTCAGCTTTTCTCTGCTCAACATAGACAGTAGCCAATAATTCAAATTGTATTAGAATCAATTAAGATCCAAGACATATAAGGTCTTATTTTCTACTGACATATATTCTCTTATTGATTTGTATGTGGCTTTTATATCCTTTACCTTGAAGTTTTACTGTAAGCCTGTTATGGGAATATATGTTAAGTATACAATGTAATTTATGCATTCTTCTTGACTTATTGCCAGTTGTTTTAATTAGTAGATTATTGTATAAGACAATATTTAGAGAAAGACACTATCTTCAGTTGCCTGCTCTTCAGTGTCCAAAAGAGCTCAGAGATAATTGCTTCTTAATTTTCCCCAAAACCCATGCCTTCTAGTCCATCATAATAAAGAGACATCTTGAGAGGATAAAGAAACATGCTGAATAATTTAATGTTTTTCTCAACTAGATTGAGAAAATTCTAGACCAAAATGGGAATATGAATAGAGTTTAAGAGAAAGCCCTAAGTTCTGGATCATCTTCAAACAGAATAGGGTTTCTGAGGCTAACCACATAGGAGTCATTTCCCAGAACCAAAGGCATGGACAGGGGCACTGAGGTCAATCAAGTTCAACTCCAGAGTGGTCAGAACTTTTCTTTGGACAAAAGCATTCTATTCTTCTGAATTCACCAAGTCACTACTGTTTCCCTAATCACAAACTACAAAATGTTCATGTAAAGTCACAAAAGTATTTAAGAGGAATTTCAGTGACTGTGCATATAATAACATAATATCAAAAGCAATCATAATGACCATATGGAAGTTTTACATTTAGAATGTCTTTTTTTAAAGGCACTAAAGAGATTTGAATGGAATTTCATTAAAGTATTTTGGTTGTTGTAAAAATGTTTAGCATTTAAAAGTCCCCAAACCTCCCTGGACTTGGTATTGTACAGACTATGTGTGCTGGGACAATAGACTGTATTTTCCAGGTACTGCTTTTTTCAGTTTGTAATTTTTCCAAATCTCTGTGTGCTTATAATGAAGTATAAGCATCATATGTAATGGTGACTCACCAAAAGATCTGCATTTAAATGACTTACAGATTACAGACTTACATCTTAAAAAGAAAGGAAACTCAGGATTCAGAATGAAAATTTATTTCTTCATTTCCATTCTTTAAAAACCATAATAGTTAATAATTGCTTAGGGTGACCATTTTAGAAGACAACTGAAAAAGAACGTATATATGTGAGGATGAATAATAAAAATTAGCATTTATATAGCATCTTTCATTAGCGGATCCTCAAACCACCTGAAAAATATGAATTAATTAATCTTCACAAGCCCTCTGTGCAATGGATAAATTGTTTTAATCTTCAATGGAAAGTCATTTGTTCAAGGTTACAGAGACAGTATGTAGCAAATCTAGGAGTAGAATCTTTCTGTCCTGATCAAATCTATGCTGTCCAAAAGAGACAGTAATGAGCCTGAACATTAGCATGAAGATAACTTTAATGTTTTTTAACCCCTGATAGACACTTAGTCTTATGATGAGTATAACACAAAATGGATAAAGTCCTTTTCTGTCCTGTAAGTACGTACAGCTCACAGATTTCAGAGATGAGACTGTGATCCATGGAGATAAAATATCAGTGGCGTGATTTTCTTTTTGACCTGAGCAATGCATTATCCAGTAGAGTCTTCAGCTTTGTTAGGTGGCATCTGCAGGCCCAACAGTGAGGAAGATGATATTTTGACAATGATAGAGGAAAAGCAAAAGGATGACTGGAGCATCCTCATGCAGTGTGGGGATCAACAGTAGTCATGAAGTTTCTTGGGTCTTGGAAGATAATAGGAAGACAAAAGTAAGTGAACATGTGGATTAGATGAAGCCTACAGAAATAAAACAGTTTGGGTCTTTGACACCTCTTAGTGAGAAGGGAGATTAAACCCACAGGAATATCCACCCTGGGGAGCTGGCACAGCAGAAGATGGTCAGGTGCCTCATGATCTTTTCAAGGATATATTATAAAGATGGGTATATTGATTTAGGAATTGGACTCCAAAAGAGTGAGTTTTCACAAATTGCCAACATCAAAAGAAGAGAAAAAGAAGAGGGTAAAATCCCCCAGCAATAGCACTGAATTCAGTATCCATGAGAAAAGTGCAAGGGAGAAAAAACAGGAGTGGAGGTAGAAAATAAAAAGAAAGCCAGAGAGACTGGAGGGGGCAAGTGGGTGGAAGTGTTTATTCAAGTTAGCAGAAGCCAACAAGGAAAGGAGGAGGCTCTCAGGAAAGGCAGTGCCAGCAGGAGAGCCTCCAGCCCCAGGGGAGTTTGTTCACTTCACCCCCAGTTATTGGATGTAAAACAATGAACAAATTCATGAAGTTTCTGAGTATAAAAGTGTATCTAGGTTATCTCCATGCCCACTATTACCTTGTTTCTTTATTTCTTGAAATTTTTTGTCTTCCTCACTCTGGTCATTCCCAGAATGGACTTGTTAAGCAATTCTGAAATTTTCAGGTTTCAAGTTCCTCTAAGTATGGAATAATTGCAGTATTAATATGACAGATTTTTTTTTCACAATGGTTCAAGTCCTAGAAGTCCTCTAGCCACTTTGAGTGAGGTTAAGAATGAAATTATAATCAGCACTTTAAGTCATTCACCTTCAATTAGTTAATGAAGCGTGGCAAGTCCATGGTATGTGTAAGCAGGAAAGAAAAAAAAAAAACACTTTTTTTTTTTTTTTTAACGTGGAATAAGGGAACAAAAGAGGGATGGTGGTTCTCAAGCATATGACAACTTTTAAATCTTGGATTATAATTCTACTGCTTTATTTTCTGAAAAATTATGAGTGTATTATTGTAAGACAGCAGGTTTGTACTTTTCCTTTGAATCACTGAAAAATATTTATTCAATAGCCTGTAACTGTGCATGTCCTAGGCCTGTTTGGCATATGATCCACTCTTCACCTCTTTTCCCTGTATAGCTCTGGGTTAATACAGGGCTATGTCACAGACTTCTGGTTAGATTCAGTCAAACAGGAAGCACTGGGAAGAGGATGGGGGTTGGGGAAAAGACAGAAACTAGTTTTATCCTGCTCTTTCTGCTTTGAGGCTGCACCTTGTGTCTCTCTAGCTGCAGCTCCCAGGGCACTTCCTGCTTCTGCCAGGTATTCCAATCCCTGGGCTCAAATTACATTGCTATCTCCCTTTGTCTGTCCATTTTAGGGGGCACACTGGCTACTTCTGCTAATGCCTTGCTTACCCCATAGTTCAGTATGCATCTTCTTAGCTCCTCTATCATTTGAATTCTTGTGGAACATTTTGCTCAAATATAAATACATTAAATGTTTTCTGTTGTTCTGCAAATCTTGCCTTAATTTTTCTTATTAATGAAGATATTTGAATAACCAATAAGGGTTAGATAGTATGTTACAAAATTATTTTATCAAAACCAGTGCGTTTTGCTATTCTCTTTATATATAAAATTACCTGTATCACTGAAAACATTCTCAGATCAGTCACCCTCAATTTTTAAATGGGTGGAATGAGATACATTCTAGGCTAAATTTTTATACACTGCTTTCCCCCGGACATGAATTATAGAGCTCTCAGCATAATGGTTTTTAAAGGTAAAATATTTTAGCGATAAAGTCACTTCATAGGTGCCTCCCTTATGGCTGTTGTGAGAATCAAATTATGTAATGTACATGAAAACCTTTGAAAATTGTAAGGAGCACTTGAGATGTAAGGTTGTGTTATTATTATGTCATTACCATTATGCCCTGAATTTCTGCAAAAGAAGCTTGAACGCTGTATTAAATCAATTCAGGATATTAGACAAAATGTTATGGCCTTACTTGGGAACCAGGAGTCTCTGTCACTAACAGAAACCATTATAAAACTGACCATGGACAGAAACAAGTTTTTCTTTTTTATATTTTTCTCATGTAGGTCGATGAAAGCAAGGCTTTCCCTTTTCCACTACTTTGTTTGTGCTCCTGAATTAGGGAATTTTATCTTTATATAGGCATACAAACAAAATTACCCTGAATAAAAATCATTTTAGAAAACTAATTACTTTCAGACATCTACCCCAGCTATTTTTAATGAATTTGCTATCAAAGCTTTCTCCTTGTGAGTTCTTTGCTCACCCATAATAGAAACTTTTAATAGTGGTCATATTGCCATTCATTAGTCAGTGGAATTTATTACTTGCTGTGAATCTTCTAGTGTCTTGTCCAGCTTAATTTGCATTGACACAAACAATGAAGCATTTCCTCTGAGAAATTATTCATCATTTTACAAGGGTTAGAAGTGCTGAGTTGCTTCTCTGCATGTGCTCCCTAAGTATTACTCTGAGTATCCTGACACTATGGTGTATTTTCTGACTTTTAAATAATCCTAAAGAATTTCTCCCTTCTACCAGTGATAAGCTTGCCTTCCTGTAAACTGTCTTGATTCTCTTGACTGTCCGTCAATCTATTTGAAATGCTTTCCTTTGTGTATATAGTCCATTTGCTTACCTGAATTATAGGAGAACATTACTGAGAAAATCAACTACAACAAAACAAGAGCAAAAAGTCACATTCTTTTGAACTTTTCTGGCTGCCATATTTCAGCTCCTTAAATCATTGGTCTATTATAATTTCATGAATGTGCCATACCCTCTGCTATACATAAATGGTTAAGATAGACATGAATCCAGCCCTGAGAGAGAATCAACTACAGAGAGACAGCCAACAAACCATTTTTTAAAAAGAGTAATTTAAAACATTATGCTGTATCCGTTAATGATCATGCAATGTGAAGGAAAGACTTCATTAGACATGGTGGTAGGTAAAGTCTTTGGAAGTATAAAGCAGTAAGAAATCTTATTTGAGAAAAAGCATGACTTATGAGGAACTGGAGGGTAAAGTAATGTTTTAGGCTAAAGAAACTGCAAGTGTAGAGTTCCTGGGGATGAATTGTGTTATCCAGGAAGAATATTAGATAAAAAAGAACTCAGAAATTTGTCATTTAGAAAGCCGAAAAATGAGGAAGAGCCAACAAAGAAACTTGAAAATGAGCTGCAGTAAATGAGAGAAGGGAAGAAAGAAAAAGCAAAAGCTGAGAGATTATGAGTATTTTAATGAGGAAGTGATTAACTTTCAAAAGCTTCTGAGAGTCTAATAAGATGAGGATGGAAAACTGACCTTGGTATTTGACCAAATGGAGCTCATTAGCGACCTTTGACAAGAAAAGTTTGAATGGAGTCTTAAGAATAGAATACAAGTTGGGGTGAGTTTGAAGTGGGAAATTAGGAAGAGGAAACAGCACAGAAGAAACATCATCTACTAAGACAAAAAGGATTACTTATTTCAAATTATTTGGGAAATCAAGAATATGTATTATATCTTCATAAAATATTTTAATATTACACTGGCTTATTTGAAATTTACATGTAACTTTTTTTTTTCAATTATCAACATCAGAAAAATTGTTATGGCTTGATCACTGTTTTAGTCACCTTTTTTGCTGTTGTGACTGACCAGAACAATTGGAGAGGAGGAAAAGTTTATTTGGGGGCCTACGGTTTCAGAGGTCCCAGTCTAGAAGGCCAGGTCCATTCCTCAGAGCTCAAGGTGAGGAGGAACACGGCAGAAGAGTATGACAGAGGCAAGCAGCTCACATGATGATCAGAAAGCAGAGAGAGATCTCTACTCAACAAACACAAACTATATACCCCATAGCCACACACCCAAAGAACCACATCCACAAGCCTCCAGTCACCACTCATTTAATCCCATTAGGGATTAATTTGCTGATTAGGTTCAGGCTATAACCCTATCATTTCTCCTCCAAACCTTCTTGCTTTGTCTCACACATGAACTATTGGGGTACACCTCATATAAAACAATAACAAACACTTTTCATAGTTGATTCTCGTTTTTAAATTGTATAAACATTATTTCTAACCACTTTCCGTACCTTATGATGTCATTCCACAGAGCTCAGAATATTTGAATAGCAATGTAAGGTTATTGACAGTTTCAACAAACCTAAGTGCTTTGAAAGACTTTCAAAAATGCTGCATTGTACACCAAATGTGGAAATAGACCAACACTAAACAAAAGTGGACATTCTGGTTTCTCCTTACACCACCAATTTCCCAGGGTCTGATACTTCTTTAAGATAAGCTAGATTTTGCAATGGGAGAGTCATATCTGAGAGTGGAAACGCCTGCTACTCTTCACCATTGTAGCATTTCTCATAACCCAAATCATATTAAAATGATTTTTTAAGTTATTTTACTCAACACCGATTTCCTGTGAAATAAATATCATACGGATGTTTGTGTTCTTCAAAATGCAATACACATGCAAAAGCTGATCAGTTTGTCCTTGCCTTCAGGTTAGAAAACATCTCAGCCCTACTACTATCATTCCTTACTGCCTGGGTTCTCAAATGCCATTATTGTTGAGTTCTAGGAACAAGGGGCACAAGTCATCTGGCAGTGAAGTATTATCTAGTGTCTCTGAGAAAATAAGAGATAATGGGGCAAAAGCTGAACTTGCAGCTGGAAGATCTCCCTTAGAATCCCAGCTCATTTTCTTACCACCCAGATGAAGTGGGAAAATTATTTTAACTCTACTGGCCTCAGTTTTACATATGCATAAAATGCATGGCTAACATGTTCAAGTGTGAAAGCACTTTATAAACTACAAAAGGTTGAAACATTCAGTCAGTATTGTAGGGACCTGAATAAAATAACTCAAATATTTATCTCCTTTGGACTTTAAATATCAGACACATTTTCCCCCACTCTAATTTCTAAGTCCATTTTGCTTTATTTCACATCCACTACCATCCCGCCACCTTTAAGCTCTTTTGATTAAAATCTTTTTGCTTCATTTGTTCATCCCTTGGCCTAATCCTTCAAAACTGCCAGTTCTGCTATACCTTCATATTAGAATTTAATTTTAATAAAATTAAATAGGAGAGAGAGAGAGCGAGAGAGCGCGCGAGTGCTATTTGTAGGGGAGTATCCATTTTCGTTTCCATATTTCACATTGACATAGGTGACATCTACACTCAGAATCTTTCTCTGGTGTTCTCCCAGGTTGCTGTCTTTTGTTATTGCTCCTATAACATGAAGCCTTTAGCAATATGTATGCCTCAGCATTTTCAGTTCTTAGGCAACAGGGCCTTTGCATTCGGAAACTAACAGGGCAACATATGGCTGTTATCACCTTGGCAAGTGAGAAAACCTCAGTGCATGCAGCAGAAGGCCCTCTTATTCTTCTAGCTAATGAACCCTTCTTTAAAAAAATATAAATTTCACTATTTACTTTTCAAATGGAATAAAAAGCTATGACTAATGTTTTATAATAATTGCTTGAAACTGAGTGTTTTCATGATTGAATTTTGCTGTATTAAGAAAGAATTTTGCTTAATGCACACTTACAAAAATGTCCTGCTGAGTCACAGTGCCAAGAAGGCAAAGCATCCAAGATAGGCATGGAAACACTGACATTTAGTCTAGCATATCGCAGCAAAGTGTGGTGCAGGATGTTGGAGCCTGATTTTTCTACAGCACAGTTAGATAACAATAGAGGCAGGGAGATGGCAAAGAAGGCGGGGTTAAATGCCTACCCACACATTTTCTTCTTCCAGGATGTCACCAGTCAAGGGTAGGGTGCTGTTGGAGGCAAGGAGCAAGTGAGATCAACATGCTGGGTTTCCATTTAATAAAGCAATTTTTGTTCAGTTTTTTTCCCCCTTTGGTAACATTCTGAAGGCTGGATTATAATCTTCAACAGTTTTAACTAAATAAAATTATTTCAGGTCTTTTTTTAAAACAAAACCTCTTGGTACATCACCTTCTTTCTGTTGATATATACTTTGAATGAGTAGGTTACACAGGAAGGTTCTGGTTTTATAATGACAATTTTAAACTAGCAGCAGAAAATCAGTCAAAGTTTTCAATACAAGGCACTAGTATTTTCCTGTCTCTCCTAACGCTCAACAGTTGGAACAGAGAATAGGGTCTCCCACCTGTCTTGAGTATAATTCCCTGTTAGTGAAATTAAGATTATAGGTGTTGAGATAGGAACAGGGAGAAAAATAAAGCATAATTTTGCTAAAAGATTTACATGTTTTTCCACAGTTTGATTATTATTTGTTTTAAATATTTATTAAATTTTCCCATGTTTATCCCACTCCTCCATGAAATAAAAAGCCAACTTAAAAAAAAATGAATGTTAGAAATTCATTATACTCTCTAAAAATTTGGAGGCTTTTTTTTTTTTTTCACATGGAACAGACATCTCCCTGTATATCAATCTTACTAAGAACACTAGGGCTTCCTAGAGTAGATGCTTCAAATACCTTTCTTTCACTCACATCGTGAAAATCATATCATCACATGAGATTGTATTAATTTCATTTTAATCATATTTCCTGATTTTATCAGACTTACTTCTTGATTAATTTATTTCATTAATGCATGTCTATATATAACTAGATTCAGAGACTATTTAACAGATTTGGGGCATAAAGGAACACTGGGATATTTTGCTGGGATATAGAATATTTGTTTGTTTCAATGAATTAAAATAAATACTTTAATTCCTAAGGACTAGCAATTAGAAGGACTTTCTGCTTGTGAAAGACTACTAGATTCTGAGAAATGTGTGAATGAAATTTACACAGAACTCAGGGCTTAGAGAGCCAGATAGAATTTGGTGAATGGAGTCTGGATATTGGTTGGTGAGGGGGTCTTGAGGTACCTAGATGATTTTTCTGATACAACTTTGAATCCTCTCTGTAGTTTTTCTGTAGTAGAAATAAAGTTCTCTTTAAAGATTGAATGATTGTGTGAATTTTCATGGGAAGCATCTCTCCTTAGTGAAAATTAGGAATAAAAAGTTAAGATGAAATATATTCTATTACACTCATCACTTTAAAGGAAGTTTGAGGTAAAAATGGAATGATATAGATGGAATATTTTGAAATCATAAAAATCTGAAAATTTTTCTTATGTGAAGAACATTTGTACAGCAAAGAAACAGGATTATCTTTATGAAAAATAACGACTTTAATTTTATTCAATGATTAAGCATAACTTTACTGGTGTTCTCTCTCTCTCTTTTTTTAAATCCCTAACTAACAGAGAAGAAAATCACGATATTCAGACCTTGACTTTGAGGTAAGTTTCTACAAATTATTTTAAAATATTAATTGTTTAATTAAATATTGATGTGTAATTATTTAAACATACTAATCTATGCAGGTATGTAGATGTATTGCTAAATTTAATAAAATAAGTCAAGGTTTTTAACTATAATCCATACTATAGAGGTAGTTATAGACAAAAACCTTTATGTTCTTTTTATTATAAGTATATTAAACTGAATTTCATTCTTCTAAATAAGCAAGTTATCTATTTTGTAAATGGTAGGTGGTCAGTTTATTACAGAATTTGAACATGATCAATTCATTTTGGGGGGGTTAGGAATGTTGGTTTCCTGATTTTTATATTTGAGACAATTTCTTTGGTTTTAGCTTGGCAGCTAACTGGAGGATCCTGTGAGCTTAGGTTGGTTAGCTTAGGTTTCTCTGGGACTCATTTGCTTTGTGTTCTGATTACTACTATTTAGGTTCTCTGTGGTGCATTCAGATTCATTTTTCCAACAGCAAGCATCAGTTCAATGTGCTCCTGTGCTTAGTAAATGTCTTTTCACAGATATAAACAAGATGAAGATTTTCATTTTCCAATTTACATTGAATTTATATTGATGCTGCAATATTGATGCTAGAAGTTACTAAAATCATACCATTTAAGCAGCTAATGCTAAGCACAAAATTAATGATGTTTAAGCATCACATAAAATGCACTTATGCATCTTGGTAATTGGATATGATTCATAGCCTGCTGACATAATTGGATATAATATAAATTTCTCCAGCATATTTGTACCCTTGTGATGCATATGTAGAACTCAATTCTCTTAACTGATATTTGTAAAATTACATAAGCTTTCTAGAACATGAAAGCTCCTAATTTAATCATTTTGTTTAGATAGATGAATGTTGTAGCTCTACAATGTAGAAAGTACAAATTGTATGACATATAATGCATAAACACTTAACCTTTTATTATTTACTAGAGGGGGACAATGGTTTTACCCTAAAGAGGGTCCAAGAAAATTTTTTTCCAGTTATAATTCAGACTATGTATTTCATTGTATTCTAAATTATTAGCATAAAATTCTAGTCTACAAATTTAAATAAAAATTATTCAACAATCCTTACCTTTAGAGTCTTTAGTGCCTTTTAATGAACAGATATTTTTGGTCTTTTTTGTATTAATTATTTGGAATTTAGGAAGCCAAAAATAGAGGACTTGTATATATACATACATTTATATATGATCATATATAAATATATAAAATACATGTAGAGTGTTTATATTATATATACATATATATTTATGAAAGCAATAAATTGCTATTAATTCAAAGGAAAAGAGGTGCAAATTAACCCACTAATCATTAATGACAAAATACAGTAAATGTAGATCTAAAATTAAGCTTCAGAGCAACCAACCAAAGTTACATAATCACAAAAACTGAAAAGAAATATAATCATACTGTGTCCCTGGGAGCATCAAAAAAAACCTATTCTTTTTTTGTCTATTCTCTATGGCAACTGTTAGCAGCTTCCTTAAGCTGATACTTCTTTCTATGGCTAAATTCTACACATAAAACCACAGTATTAACAAAATATTTGCAAATAATAGAGAAAACATGAAACACAAGAACCCTGACATTTTCTATAGCTCTTCAAATCCTAGTTATTGCATGAAAACTTGGGGGGAAAATTCCGAAGTACTTCTCTTTCTGTGCCAGCTACTTAGTGCTACACCTATTAATCTGAATTGAAATTGCAGGGATGTGGCGGATCTCTCATAGATTGTGTTCAGAAAAATTATTGCCATATTTAAATCCTGGTGACTTTTTTATTAGAGCCTCATGGTTATACATATTACTTGGGTTTATCTCGACACTCATATATGCATATTAATCTATTTCTGTTTTAATACAATCTGAGTTTTGTTGATAGCCTTGAGAAAGTACCTAAGACCCCCTCCAAATTTAGGCTTGATTAATCAAATAGATGTCAAGATTCTTGACACCCCATCCCTCAGCAGGCTTTACCATAGTTAACAACTTAGACATTTTGCCACTGACAGACTCCTGGGTTCTGGGAAGCATCTTCCCTTCAGGCTTTAAGCCTAACATACTCCATAGAATGTATACATAATAATAATCTGTTACACCTCATATAACAATTAAACTTGTATGACTAGTTAGTGTTAAACCTAGAAAAAAAAGCCATTTTGTCTCTCCAATCTCCAGGACAACACAGCACTTCTGGAGGAAATGGAACAAAAGGGGAACTAGTATGTAAAATGGAGAAACATAGATTCTTTCTTGGAAGTATTCAGAAAATGTTGTAGTGATATTCCTATGTTCTGTGACCAAATGTTCTGCTCCAAGCAGAGAATAACAAAAAAATAAAACTGAATTGATGAAAAGCAATTATTTTGCAATCTAGTTTACTTTAGCAAAAAGCTGTTGAATACTATACCAATTATAGAAAATGGTTAATCATAAATGTGGCATGCCAAAGATAGCCATGTTGGACTTCAACAAGTTAAATTAAATATAACTCAATGAGACAGAAGTAGCAAATAGAAATCCAGAGGAGGAAAAGACACAGAACAGAGGTTGGCCATTATGTGACATAATCAAGAAACAAGAAACAAGTCAAAATTCACTGATATGGGGTCTATGAAAGGAAAGAATCCATGTCTTGTGGTTTGGAAGGAGGATTTTTTTTTTTTACCTAATCTGCTGCCCAAAGCTGTTAAGCCTTTCATTACGTTTTGTTTTGCTTGGGTTTTGTTGTTGTCATTTGCTTTTTGTTTTTAACTTTGCTTTTCAGTAAGGAATGCTTTCCTATAATCTGGGCTTTAGTAATATGAATGTTAGTAATAGGGAGGTCAGATTGTGGTAGAGGAATAAGAAGAAATTGAAATACCAATGAGGGGTGTTAAATCTAGGGAAGCAGCAATGAAGATCCATTTCCTGGAGGTGGCAGGAAAATAAAGTGATGAAGGGATACTATAGGAGTAGAATCTATAGAACTTAGTCCTTAATTGAATATAGGGTAAAAGACCATGAAACACATTCCATTGAATTCCACTGAATGGAAGGGAGAGAAAAAAGAATTAGGAGCACTACAAATACAGATAAACTATAGCATTAAAGGTGTATATATAAGATTTCAAAAAACTACTTGACGGCAAAAGGTCCCTTCCTGTTGTGCCTGACCCCCAGCAGTAAGTGCATTCCATTAAGCAATCAGGCACTGTCAGAAGACACTTTTGGAGACCAAAATTTTTGAATAGTTTAGGCCTTTAATATATTCAGTTTTTCTATATCACTAAATTTAAACAGCTACAAAATTATGTACTTACAACCAAGTAGACTCCTGATCAACTATAACAAAATATGAAACATACAACTCATTTTTTATAGCCGCTTTGTCTAGTTAGGGCCTAGGTAAAGATTTACTCATATATGAATATATTTGAAATATAGACCCTGTAGTGTCGGGCATTGCTCATGGGGTACAGGTTCCATCTTACAGACACATTTGGACTCTGGCCAAGGAAAGTTACATGAATCATCCCCCTCTTATAATACAGCTTTAAGAATTAGGCTTAATTCCTTCAATGTGTTTCTTCCTTACATGTGAGTTGTGACATTCATCTAAGACCAGTATTCAAAAGCTCACTTGGAAAGTTTATATGTAAAACAATAAAGAAGAAAAATAATCACAGATTTATCCTAATGGATATGGACAATGGCAGTAGATGTATAAAATTCTAAAGCTGGAAAAGGTAATCCAGCCAAACTGGCTTCTAATTCCTATAAGCATGATTTCTGGCCTCAAACTCTAAAGTTTACACCTAACAGATTCTCTACCATTCTCTTAATGATTTCCCTGGGTTTTCTAAAAATTCATATACAGTAATAACTCTTTTAAGTCGGACTTAAATCCAACTCTATGACTTATACTTCTGAATTTAAATGTGAAACCTCTAACCACTTTGTTCTAAGACTACCTACAGATCTTTTATGAAGCACTTGTATGGAAAATTCTGGACTCAGAATGAGGATAAAGGGCTCCTATCTGGAGTCATTAAAATGAACCTTCCTTCCAATGGGGAGACCTCTTTGATAGAAACAGAGAAGACAAAATTTATAATAACCTAACATGTTGCAGGGAATTTCTTCCCTGTATACTTTTGCTGTCCCATTTATTTAATTTGTTCAGTGTATATTGATTAAGCATTTGCTGAATACCAGATTCTGTGCTAGGAATCAGGGATACAAAGATGAATAAGTCATTGCCCATGATGTGTTCAGAGACAGGATATTGCAATACTCTGAGATAATCGTAGTATATTCAACATCTGTAGGAAATATGGCCTCACTACAGAGGGCACCTAAACCACCCTAGATCATTTTCCTTCTGAACAGGGCATAATCACAAACCTGAATAGCCTAAGAGAAGATACTTTCCGAATCTATGAGATACATATAAGATAGCAGCATGCAAAGGGAATTGAGTTGGGTTTAGGAAAGAATTTCAGCTCTCTCACCCCTTGTCTGGGAACCATAGCCTCCTTGAGGTTCAGTCTCCCAATCACTAAAGTGGAGATAATGGTTCCCACCTCCCAGGGTTATTGTGAGAATTAAGAAAGATAATCATGGCTGCCATTTCTTAAGTGGCTCTTATTTGTATGGTTCAGTTGTAAGTGCTTTATAACCTTGTTTAAGTCTTCAAAATAACTCTGAAATGTAAGTCTGATTACTTTAACTGCTGCTAAATAAGTTTGGATTCCATACTGCAGGACACACAACTTAAAAGTGATAGAACTTAGATCTCAACATAAATTTGCTCGCATCCAGAGCCATCAGACTCAGCATGTTTCAGGTACTTAAAGGGTTTAGGAGAGTTCTTAGGAACTTAGGGCATACACTATATCCTAAATATGAATGTGCTTCATAACTTCCCACTTTTTCTCTAATATCAACAATTAAAGGGTTATAAACACTGCCTCTTTTGATTTACAAAAATAAATTGAAAGAACAAAGTCCTATAAAATAAGCTGCTCAGGGAGCACATTTCTTTGCAATAAGATTGATGGCTCATTGGGATAGGGGTTCACACATAGCTTCAAACAAAATGTTGAATGATGTTAATCTGAATGGAAAGGAACATTACTACACACATATCTTTTACAAAAGATTTATCACAGAAGTATTTCATGGGTATTAAAACAAAAGAAACCTGAATAGGTTTTATTTATTTAAATAGAATAGATTTATTGAGTTTTAACATTATTACATGATTTTAGAAAACAAGTCTAAATTGGTTTTTCATAGAAGTCAATTTCTTTGGGGAACAGGATGTTTAAGTCACACAAACAAAAAGAAAATCAGTAAACTGACAAACCAGTAAAGTAAAAAAATAGTCAGTAAAGATGAAAAAAATAGTCATGGAAATATACCAATATATTTACAAGCATGAAAACTTCTAATTAGGTAAAGACCATCAAAGGCATGAGTACTACAAGTAAAAATTCATAGGAGTGAATAAATAAGAAGTAAACTTCAATATTTGTGAAAACTAAAAACCACAGCTGAACTTTAATCCCAGAATGTTGCTGAGTTAGAAACCCTCCAATGTTCACTGTGAAGGTGGTGTTTTTATCAATGCCATCTTCCACATTGTAAAGTCGGGAAGACTTGAGTCAAAGAACAAGTAGGAATTGTGCATAGAAAATCAAACTGAGCCCCCGTCAGAGATGTGAGCTGTCAATGGCTGTACTAACATGATACTTCTGCCAGCATGCCAGACCATCATTGCTATGGTGATTTCTGGCAGTATCAAAATTGCAGTTTCAAATTAGAATGATTGGGGCTGGGGATGTGGCTCAAGCAGTAGCGCGCTTGCCTGGCATGCGTGCGGCCCGGGTTCGATCCTCAGCACCGCATACCAACAAAGATGTTGTGTCCGCCGAGAACTAAAAAATAAATATTAAAAAATTCTCTCTTTCTCTCTCTCTCTCCTCTCTCACTCTCTCTTAAAAAAAATAAAATGATTATCTGACATGAGAATATATTTGCAATTAATTTTTGTAAGTAGGAATAGCCCTATATTTCAGCACACCAATTTTTCATTTGCTTTCATAATCATTTCAGGGTTCTTGAGCTTTATTATCAGAATAGTTTTCATGAAACTAAGTAAAATATTTTAAAATGTATTTTGGTTATATAATATTAGTAACTACCATAACTTTATATTTTCCTTGTATATTTTTAATATGTACTATTAATCCAATGCCTCAAAATAAAATCCATCCAATTCAGAATAAAATTCTGCTCATTCAATCAGAATATGACCACAAAATCTCCAATTAGTTAATGTACTTCTTTTATAATGGGACATATTTGACCTTTGTTTTGCTTCTTAAACATGCTTTACGTAATAGAGGCATTTGATTATAAGAAACATGAAGAGATATTTGTCTAACAGAGAACTCTATTGGAAAGATATGTAATAATTCAACTCTTGCTCAGGGGAAAAGTAGGGAATTTGATTGACATTTCCAGCAACATGGGAAGGGAGAGTTCCCAAAACAAAGACAGGATGCTCTCATATGTTGGCAGATAAATGGAGACTGCACAGAAGAAAATCATCAGATGCCTATCTCAAAATAAAGGTGCTGTGCCTTTGGTATCAGAGCTCAGAAGAAAATGAATGTTTTGTCTTTGAAAAGTAAAGATCTCAGTGAGGAGAGTAAATTCAGACATAGGATTGAAAATTGAATTAGAAATCCTCTGAATTCAAGAAAATGGAAGAGAAAATAGGCAAATAAGATCATGGGAATAACTAATTTGAGGATTTTCAATTTAAATGCACTTTATTTGCATTCATCTTAACAAATTCATCTATAACTTACTCTCAATGTGTCACCATAATTTCTTTAACATAGTTATAAATTTCTATTTTTCGAATTATTATGCAATTAATGTCTATTCCTTCCATTTCAGCTACTACTACTAGCTACTAGAGGACAGTAACTCAAATCAAATGTTTTTCATTATTATTAACCTAGAATCTAGCATGATATATGGTATTTGTAAATAAATATATATATATATATATATATATATATATATATATATATATATAAAACAACAGAATGAAATATGCCTAGAGAAATATCAGTGGTATGATGTCACTCATACTGCACTGTAGAAGAAAATAACTGTGTTGTAATACTCATTACTATGAAAATGAGATTTTTTAGAGGCAGAGCCAGTATTCTAACAGCATTTTTTTATTTTGTTTTGTTTTGTTTTTCTTTGTAAAGTATTCCTTGTGAAACAAAACCACATTTTAATAAGTGTCTTAGGACCTGGTACTACATGGAAGTACTTGTCTCCCCAAGGACAGAATGTACTGAATTACATTTGCCAGATACAGGGTCCTCAAAATCCCTCCATTGAGTTGCTTATGTAAATCCTCCCTCTCATAAATCTCCATCAGTCATCACTAGTCAAATTATGTTTGCCTGGTGTTTTTCTCTGTAAATCCTGCAAATCTGTTTCATGTATTCTCTTTAAAACTGATGGGAAGTTAATCACTCTGTAATTGCTTTCTATGTTTCATGTTCTCATCATGAGTAATGTTGCCATGTTCTCATCCTCAACCAACTGATTCAACAGCCAACTCCGAGCCCTAAGAGGAGCAAAGATGGAAACTGGTTATTGTAGGACACAAAATGGCAGAATTCTCTCCCGTAAAAATAGGCTAGTAAAAATAGAAGAAATTAGCCTAACAGTGAATGACCTAGATACATATTCATTAAATATAGAAAATTAAAGTTTGCATTGGAGAGAATAGGCTTTTGTAATATATTAAAGATTGAATTTGCCTTTCTCTATGCCTTTTTTTCCCCTCAAGGAAGTAAAGTGTCTTTTTGGAAGAAAATTAAGCATTACAGATCTTTCCCCAAAGATATATTTCTTTTTCAAAACAAATTCCTACTTTGAAAATATTTGCTAATTAAAACAATGGACCAAATGTTCAAATCATAGTTTATTCATGGATATTATATACCTGTGCAAACCACATGAGAAAATGGTGAGTTGTGATACATATGCTTTAAGAATCTGTAAAATCTTATACAAACATGAAGGCATAATCTTGGAGACTCACCAAATTTGATTTATAACTTAAAAATCAAAATTGAGGAAGTTATTTTCTTTTATTAAATAACACTTGTGATTAGAGGGAATTTATTATCTAAGTCTTCCTTGTTAGTACTCTTTTAAATGCTCCATAATAGAAAAAGATTCAGCCCATGATACCCCACGATAATTTTTATTTATGACTCCATTTTCTAGTTATAATGAAGTTGAGAGAACCAGAGGTTGAGGGTATCAATATATTAGTGATTTTAGAAGTTCATCAACCATATAATTTATGTTCTGAACCTTAATTGTTAAGATTCTGTGCCATCTCATATACAAATATATGAAACCTATGGGTCAGATTTTCTTTCTGCAAAGCTCAATCATTATTCACATGGAAAGTGCAAGGTTTTAGATCCTACATATATTTCAGACACTTCAGTGCTTTGAGTCAGCCTTAATGGCAGGGTCTGGGATTTTGCTCCCCCTTTAGTACAGCCAGCTAGGATTTTAGTGTTTATAAAAATAAAACATAAAAAAGTAATATTTCCCATGACAAACATCAGAGACTCAGGTGCTTTACAAGTCCAAATTTTAAACATCTTTTAAATATTGTAGCAATTTTTGTGAAACAGATTTAACTTTTGAGTGATGAAAAATCTCACACAGGAATGACTGTTACATTTTTAATGCACCCACAAGAAAAAACTATTTTGGGTAATCTTGTAAATGGAAGAAAAAAAAAACATTTCTTCCTTTTCAAGAAATGCTGGATATAAGGATTTGGTGCAAGTCATTTGCATTTGTGGCATTCATTGGGATTCCTGGTTAGATAGTTTTTTTAAAAATATATAAATCAAATTGGGATTGAGAGCCATTCTGTTTTCTTTTGCAGAAGGTCATGCATACAAGGAAGAGGCACATGGAACTGTTTCAGGAGCTGAATCAGAAATTTCAAACTTTGGACAGATTTCGGGATATACCAAATACAAGCAGTCTGGTGAGTCTACTCTGCTTGGTGGGAGCCTGGTGCATGCTGGTGGACATAGGCTGCTGGTAGGCTCGTTGGCCTCCAGGCATGCCTAATCCTGCTGGGCACACAAGAGTTGTGCATTAGAACAATGATAAGGTCCCCAAATGTACTTTGAAAATGTCACTATGATTCAAATTAGGAATGCCAGAATATTAGTTATATATCCACAATGCATTGTCTTCCTCAGAGTTCAGGTAATTCATTTTATAAAAATTTAGCCAAACAACCAAATTTTCCATTTTCATTTTAATGTCTGCCATTTTAAGGGCCTAAAATGTGATAATCTCATAAATATGAGTTGTTACCTCAAACCAGGATGGTAGGTTTTTGTCTTCAGGAGATTCACTTGTTCTGTGGTAGGAATTTTGGACCCACATCAATATCAGGGATATTGGTTGTTAATTGTAACAATTCTCTTCTCACTTATTACAATCTCAACATAGGAGTTCATTAAATAAAATAACACTGTGCAATTACTATGTGCATGGCTTTATAGAAGATTTCATAATTATTTTTAAGCACACTGGAGCAGTTCTCTAGAAATCAGAAAACAAGTTGAAAGTGCAACCACTATCTGAGCAAGTTACAGAACTCAAGTTTCTAAACCTCAATTTCCTCTTCCTAAATAGAGGATGGAAAACAGTAGTAATATGTAGTCTTTCAATCCTCATAAAGCTTTCAAGAGCAAGCTACACCTTACAGGTGAGGAAGCTGAGGCTCAGCTCTAAGAGGAGACTTGGACAGCCATTGCACACCAACTCTTCTTCACTTCAGATGTGGTGCTCTGTGTCCACTCTTTGCAGTTCTAAACTTGGGCAATCCTTCTCTTTGAGACCTCTGGTCACCTTTCTCTCTCCTTCTCCCTCTCCCATGTATCTGTCTGAGACAATATAGATAATATATTATCTATAGTATAGCTGTAATACATATAGTTCTAAAGTACGTGGTGTTTGATTACAATCTCAGTCTAATGATCCTTCCATTCATATTTTATGAGTCATAACTTTAGAATCCTGATTAGTGAAGTTAGCTTGGGAAAAGATGGATAGAAAAAAAGCCATGTATGTTTATGTTTTGTTTTTATTTCTCTCAGTACTGGTATGATGCCGGTTATGGTATGTTATCAGTAAATGGTTGCTGTAGATTTATTGCATAGCTATGATAGCTCAATCTGTGCTTGTTAAATGAAGGTTATAAAAATACCATACACTTTAACTCTTAATTGGTCTCTAAATAGTCCATGTATATACCAATCTATTTTCTTCCCTAAAGCAGAAAATGCGTTGTTGCATTATTTGTTATCACCAACACAATGCTAGGCATATAGAAGATACTTCCTGTGTAATGAGGGGTTCTTTCTCATCTACTCCTTCTAATATTAAGCCATCAGTTTTTAGCTAGCAGGCAAATGAGAATCACACCATTGATATTAGACCTCAACACATTAGCTACTCATTTTCAAATACTGAAAGCTAACATTGAAATAAATTGAAGAAATTTCATTTGTTTTGTTGGGAAAAAAGGGGGAGGGTTATGTTTACAAATCTGAAAGGCTTATGCAACAGATACAGCTGGCTGACTGCTATAATATGATTGTAATCTCCCCTTGTTGTACGGTCTGGTTATTAAATCATTAATGGCACAAATATCTGTATCTCAGTTTCCTGACAACCAAAATAGTCTACTAATTACACCACATCTCTGCAGCAGCATGCCTTTTTCTAAAAGAGATTTATAAATATTTACCACTTGGGAGGTTGGGAGCAAGGAAGGATGGAGTTGTCTTTGCTGCTTGAATACTGTCCCAAATATCTGAGAACACAAAACGAGTTCCTTATTCAGTTTTGATTAATAATGAACATGTGAGTTCATTATCTTTACCTCAGTCACATAATTTGTAGTGCCACACTGCTAATGAAAAATTGCATCATTGAGTAGAGAAAAACATTTTTTAAAATCTCAAAGTGTTTTTTCCTTTTTTGGGGAGGAGAAAGCTGCTGATTCACAACACCTGCCTACCACTACAAATGATGCTAATTATGTAAAACAATAGAATTTGGGGAATCAAAGGGAAACCAAAATACCATTTAGTCATTTTCTTGTTTCTAGGCAGGAAAACATTTAAAGAACACTACAAAAGAAGAGGTATTGTTCAAAGAAATGAAACTCTTTTACCTTGAGTGCATCTTACAAACCATTCACTGTCAAAAATCTCTTCTCTCCAAATAGCTCCTCCTAACTTTTCTTCTTACAAAATGTTCATACTTTCTTTAACTTTGTTCTCAAATATTGGTGGATTGAAAGAAGGAAGGAAGGAAATAAGGAGAAAAGGAAGGAAGAAGGAAAAAGGAGTAAAATTGAAAAGGATGGGTGAAGGGAAGGAGGGACTTACCCCAAGTGAACAGCTCACATGCTTCTATACCAATGAATCATGGGGAATGCTGGGCAGCCCTATGATATTTGGGGTGGCTTTGAATTCTCATATGCATTTAATACTCTATTTCTCTGGATGCATCCTAAGAGAATTAGCATTTTTGAAAGCTTCTTGCATGCTGGTTTATAGTGAATTTATAATTATTACCCTTTTAACACACATACCAGTTTAACTACATCTCCTCCATTCTGTATCTGAGCTCAAAACAAACAAACAGCTGCATGAATTCAGGAACTTAGACTAACTGCTTCGATTTTCCATCATTGAATTCCAGCATCCATTGAGGCCTTTCCTGGCCTTGGCAACCCTCCCTGCCAAATGCAATGATCCCTTCAGGCTACTGCACAGTTTGTCGTTAAGTGGGACCCATTGGGAGTGTTGCCCTTCTTTTTATGAAAGTCTACAGGCTGCCTTGTATCACACCCAACATGTAGGAAGATGAGTAGCTTGTGGGCATCATCCTCTGACCATCAGCTCCTTACCACTCCCTGTGGGTCCTGTCTCTACCCTGGCTGCTGGGTATGGTAGCTCTTCACCTTTAAAGAATAGGGTCTTCTGACCTAAAGGGCATCCAAAAGTTAGAAAAGATGATGAAAACCATAGATAAGTTGGGAGTGCCTTGATAGGCCAAAGGAGATGTTCAAGAAAATCAACCTTAAATATTAATTTCTTACATGCTGATAGACCTCTCAAGAACGTATTAGGCCACATACTGACAATAACACTCTTTGAAATAGAATGTAGATATTCTGACAGAGCTTAAAATTAGCCACCTTAGTCCATGTATCCCTGGAGCTTGATCTTTAAAATATAAAAAAGGAAACAACATTGGTTCAGAACAGAATGGAGCCCATGTTTTCCAAGCAAACAAACTTGCACTTTATACACCTCAAATGCTTTCTGGGTTGAACTAATTGGACTTTCTGTCAAACTAAACTTAAAACAGCTCTTATCTAAGGTAGCTAGGTTCACTCTGTGAACTTGATTCAGCAGAATTCATTTCTGTGAATCTTTCAGTTGATGATTGATGATTCAGGTCACATATTGCTCTCAAACCTTCAATGATTTCCTATTGCTTACAAAATAAATTCCAAATTGAATAGCCTGACAGTCAAAATCTCTTATGAACTGGTTTCCAGTTTACCTAATGTCTTTTTTTCTTCTTCTATTCTTTCTCATTCCAACTAAAATAAATAGGACACTCTTTTCATATCTACACCTGCTCTGAATTTTTATTTCCTAGTACACCTGTTCAACCACAAGACCTCCAACCACACACATGTCTTCATGGTGAACCCCTTTGGTGCCAGCCCAAAGATCACTCTCCTCAGGAAGGATTATGCACTTCCCATAAAAGGAAGCCTCTCTATACCTGCCTTTGGAAGCCCAGAACACTTTTTCTGAAAAAAAAATATATACATATATATGTGTATATATATACATATATATTTTAAAAAATATATATTGTACACTTTCATTTAACTATAGATACCTTTCATTGTAAGTATGATTACGAAGTAGTGAAGATTTGAGTTCTCCAGGCATTGTTCTATGCTCTATCACTGCTTAACAAATTCTTGCATACCCACAAAGTAGGTGTTGATCCACACATTTTGCCAGCTCCTTTGGTCCACAATACAAAGCATATCTCTGTTTGTAGATATTCAAGCCAAGGTTCAGAAAAGTTGAATCAATTGTTCAGTTAATTCTTTTGAAGTGTAAGAACTGGAACTTGGACCAGTATATATCAGGCTCTAAATCTTAAATTCCCTGTGAACCATGATGCTTTTACATACTTGATTTATCACTTTATCCTTTCTAGTGCTACATATGATATCCTATGCAGAGTAACTGATAAGTAAGTTTTAGGTGAAGGGAAGCAGACAGGGAGAGAAAGAAGAAAGGAAAGATAGGAAGAGAGAGCTACAAATTCATGAGTCTTTAGCAGAATTAATCCCTTGCATAGATCCTAAAAGTTAACTTTTTATTAGATCTTTACTATTAACTATCTCTTCTTCTATGTCCTCATAAATAAGAATAAGTCTTGAAAACATCTAAGTTATTAAGGAATTTAGTGATTTAATATCTAGTTATGATAACTATTTCTATAAACCATCTCTCTTATGCATAGCTTGAGATGGATAATATACCAAGTAGAACCCTGATAGCAATTCAATAACCTATTTTATGTTTCATTTGGTAAGTGACTATAATAAGCTAAAGATCAGATTTTGTGAGAGGGGGATGGACTCATGCAAGAACTGATATTTTCATTAGGCATAATGTTTTGTAGTGAAAAATGAGAATACAATTAGAATGGTAGACTTTTAAAACCATTTTAATAATCTTGAAGAATAGAAATAAAGGGATAATAGAAGTTAAAGGGTAGTGTTTTTTAAAAGAGAAATTCTTTTAGAGCTTGATAGATTTTGTTGGGATAAAATTAAAAGTAGAAAAATTATTTTGTGAAGTACAGTTAAATTGTCATGAAAAATGATTAATTTCAGTAAATCTCTGTGTTGAATTAAAACCTGGACTCATGTAAAAGTGACAACTTTTGCTTGGCATGTTCTCTTGCAACAATAAATAAATTCAACTTTAATCAATATTCTGCATAATTGAGTATCCATCAGGTTACCCACTCTTGTTTTCATGTTTTAGTTGTTTTTTTTCTAAAAAGCTTTTAATCATGATTTTTTTTCTTGTTCTCTGATGATTCTCAGCTTATTCAGATTCTCCTGCTTTGCAGAGATCTTTAAGCAACACCTACTTAAAATAAAGCAAAGTCATTGTTAATCTTAGCAGAATATTGGTCAAAAGAACCTAAAAGGAGTCTATTTGTTTATGTATTGAACATCTATAGGATAGAACTGAGTGGAGTCATAATTGGGCAAATCTTGAGTCTTAGAAAATAGAAGGCATATACTATAAGAAATAATAAGGAATAATGGTTTATAGGCATTTTGAAAGGCCCCTTGTGTTGCTGGATACATTTTTCATGAAATGGTACTCTTAAAAGGGAAGAATCCTGTGTTTCCTTCTCAAACATGTAGTCATACTGACATTTCTTTCACATGATACTCAAATTGAAATATCATCTACTTTGCCTTCTGTAGTATTATTCACTTCCTCTAGCTCCTGACATGTTGTAGGATAACTTAAAGAAGATGAAAACTTATATCAAAACTATCTCCTGCAGTTGGATAATTTCAAATCATCTCTGAATAATATAAACTAAATTAAGATTACAAACATGTCCTCTTCCTGAGAATTTCAGTAAGTTGCAGTGTTAATTATCAAATAAATGGCTCTCCTTTCTCAACAGGAAAACCCAGCACCAAACAAGAATCCATGGGAAACTTTCAAAAACCCCAGTGAATACCAACATTACACCACAATCAATGTCTTAGACACAGAAGCCAAGGATGCTTTGGAACTGAGGCCAGCAGAGTGGGAGAAGTGTCTGAATTTGCCTCTGGATGTGCAAGAAGGTGACTTTCAAACAGAAGTTTAACAAAATCAAAATGAACTGAGGCAAAGACACAATAACCTAATGCACTGACCCTTTAGACTTGGGAAGCCTGACATTTCTATCTGGACAATGTGACTATCCTGTGTCAGGACCTTCATGTGCCAAACGTCAGTGGTGTTTTCCCATGGTAATTCCTCACTAGTCAGGCTAGTGGAGAGACACCAGGTGTACAGTTCTGACCATCCTGTGTTGTAAGTACCTGTGGAATGGATTTGTAAGGTAATCTTTATAGATAAACCTCAAGCAACGATTCATGTTGTAACCGCTTCATATGGTTTAGTTTTCAAAAAACTTCACCATGAAGCACAATGTATATATTTATGCAGTTTTTAAAGTTTATAACAGTCTGTTTGGCCATTACTACACTTTTTACTTTATAATATAAAAGCAAAGTTTTTGTCATTAAATGAATGTTTGTTGAGCTACATTCTTCATTGCTTTAAATGCAATAAAGTAATAATCTCACTTTTATATGAATAATATATTTCACATCTTTATTATTGCAGTTTTCTCTAGAAAGCTCTGAGTAGCTTTCTCTGCTGCAGCTGTGTATAAAATATTTAAAATGTTGTATGGTGTAAATAAACTTTTGTCTACATATCAGTTTTTTAGTGCATTTTATTTTGGATTTGTTGAACAAAAATTTACATATTTATAAAGTTTTTTTCAATACAGATACTGAAAATGTATTCACAGTTTTAATAGCATACCATTATTACTCCTTTGAGGCTAATGATTTCTCAAATGTAATAATAGGTTTGTATAGTGTTTCTGTATTTTCTACTTAAACACCCTTTGGAACAATGTACCATGTAAATGGGACTTGTCAGAAATCTGCTGCCATCATACTCTTACATAAATATGGGGTTTTTTTTTCCTATCTTGTGGGAAAAAAAAGACAACTAGTAAAAAACAGGAAGTTACAATACAGAAAATAATACAGGGAAAAAATGTTTTAAGTAATTAAATTTGCTGCATGTTTCATGGAAGAAGCTACTCATACTACAGTTCTTCATAGCATAGAATTGAACTTATTCAGGATTTTAAAACAATCTTATCTGTATATTCTCTAGCAGAATCAGAAAGGGCGCGGGTGAATCTGATGAAACAATTTACCTCTAGTTTGAAAGTGGGAAGCCTGAGGTGAGCCAACTGCACAGTCCCCAGTATCCTCTCTCATATAAGAGCTGTGCTGCTGATGTTTCTTGCTCCCTCTGAGACACATTAAACAAGATGTAGTGGGAAGGGCTTGGGCAATTTCCTGGTCCTTTCAATGGCTGGAGATTGTGCTCTTCAGTCTGGAGCAAGAAAGGGTGGAAGGGAGACTGGAATGTGTATTTGGATTAGCTTTCAGTTAAGCCTGAGCTGTGTGGTCTGTGGTGTATGAACTCCTGTGGGTCAGTTCCTGCTCCTGGTGACCTTGGGGACCCGCACTCAGGTTGTAAGGCAGATGATGGTGCTTCAACACTCAAGTGCGCCTCTGAGCTGGAGCCTTAAAATCCACACAGCTCAGGCTGAGCTGTCAGATCCTTACCATGTTCTCAGTGTAAAGATGTTAAAAGTATATTTTTAATCAGATTTAAAAAATAAAGTGACATCATTATGCAAAAAATAGTATAACTAAAGACTGATTTTTCAATAAAATAAAGTTCGTGCTAATTATAATTGTATAGCCTATTGAATTTCTAAGATGACTTTTTGATGATAGAAATAATATTTAATAAATCTTCTCTGTCCATATATAATATATATATATATATATACAAACATACACACATATATATTATCTGTGTGTATGCGTGTGTATATATATATGTATATTTAAATTCATACTGCTCATTTTCATGTCAGTAACCTATAGCTGTGAATGCATACTATACAGGGAGTCATTCATTACAAATTATAAAATCCTGATGGGAAAAAACACACTGAGCACATTTGCAAACAAATTCAGTATGTTTAAAAAATTCAGTGTATGAGGCTAATATTTCTTCTAAATATTCACAGCTATAAATGTTTCCACTTTTTTTTCACTTTGACTTTTCTTTAGTTCTAGTAACTCAATATTATATAAGCATATGAAAACTAACCAGAAGTTGCCAATACCTAAGATGTTAGGGTAGATGGATGTTTGGGTTACTCTAAGAAGGATGTTGTGACAGTGGTGGTGGGTTTTGTTTGTTTGTTTGTTTGTTTTTGCATTTTAATCTATAAGGATAAAAGTACAGGTTGACAAGTATCAAGAAATCATAATGCAAGGGAGCCTCATCTAGCCCACCTCTTTTAAGATTCAAGCGCACTTTCTTTCTTTCTCATACACATGGGCACATACACACAAACACTCTACCGAGTTGAACTTCAGGTGACCCCTACACAGGGTTCAGTACTCCAGTCCTAGACAGTTCATTTAGGATTGCAGTCACAACTTGTCTGGTCTTTGTGCCCTTGGACTAGAAGTTCTTCCTCTTCTCCCATGTCTAAATTTTACCTCTGTTTCAAAGTACATCTCAAATTTCATCTTCATGAAGTTCTTCAGAATTTTATATATATATATATATATATATATATATATATATATATATCAGATGTTAATAGACCTTTATTTTATTCATTTATTTATATGCCGTGCTGAGAATTGAACCCAGTGTCTTACACATGCTAGGCAAGCACTCTACCACTGAGCCACAACCCCAGCCCATTCTTCAGAATTTTTCAAGCTCAAAATAATTTCTCCTGGGAACTCTTATGGCACTGCATCTGTACCTTGGTTAGAGCTTTAAAAATCTACTATCATATACAAATTTCTGATATCCTCTGATGGACTGTAAGTGCTTAGAGGGCAAAATTCATGTCTGGTCCATTGTGTTTCTTAAGGGAGCTAGCACAATTATGTTCACACAATAAATATTTGTTGAATTATTTGTGGAATTTATTTAATGTTGTTTACAGTCATACATACCAAGTCACATACTTGAAAGCACTTATTAAGCAACTGTCATTTATTTATTCCTATGTTAAATATTTAGGGTATTATAGGAACTCTGTTTTAGGTGGCTTATAACCTATTAGACATTTAAGACACCTGTGAAACAAGCAATGATATTATTTAAGAATTTATAAATGATTATTACCATATATTATCTCTTTGTGTCCTTAGGATTAATATGTGAGGTAGAAATTAATTATCCTAAAGAATGGAGGCTCAAAAGAGGTTAAGTGACTTACTGAAGATGACCATAAATAGATAACAGAACCAATACAAGAGCCTCATTCCTAATGTATGATTATTTCCATGACATCCTGGTATTTCCACTCGTTCCTTCTGGATTATTAGGTCCCTAACACAAATTTATAAAATTCCATGGAGATTTTTTTCAGGCAAGAAGTGGAGGCCTAAAACTGGAAACACGCACCAGTTGTCATAGGGGTGGTGAGGCCAGTAACTATAGCAGAAAAGTGTGGCCTATACAAAATAACAGGTGAGCCTAAGTAGACCTATTTCTATAGTCCATTGTGTGGTTTTATTTGCACTTGCAAAAAAGGCACAGGAAACTGGAGACCTAGGCCAACTTTCATTTTTAGATTGTTTTTAAACTTTCTGTAAAAACATATAACTACAAATTTAAAACTTCACAACTAATAAGACTCTACTTCAAAATGTTTAGTTAAAAAATTCCGAATCATCCTCAGTTTTTTAGAATAACTTTATCAGGTTTTAGTTTACCAAAATTATCCATGTCAACATCAATTAATCAACTCCAATAAATGTTTTCATATGTTAATGAAAAACATGAAACTAATATTAACCTGTATATAAAATTTTCCGTGGTGACAAAATCATCTTGCCCTGAGGTGATTCTATAGTCAGGTTTGCAACTGGGATGGTAGAAGAGAGATTTCAGAATCAAGAACCAAAGAATACGGAAAAGGGAGAAAACCTGGGAACAAATGAAAATGACAATAATTTTCATGTGTCAAATAAAATAAAATCCAGACTTAAGGAGGAAGAGACTTTATTTGAAAAGATTATTGCAATGGAAGAAAGGTTATTATTTGAAAGGAAAATATGCTCCAATTACAGGATCTATAAGTATCTCAGAGGTTAGGCAGAAATAACTTTTCTTTGATATGGAGTAGTAAAGAAGACTAGAAAGAGCTAGGGGTGTACACATGGGGCAAAGAAGTGGTGTGATCAGGGCATTGAAGGGGAATGTCTTTCTTTGTGGTCAGTCCTTTCTGAGAGGTGGTTCAGGAGAGGTTGCTCTACCTCCTAGTTCTTGGTTAAGCTCCCAGTACTTTTTTAAACTCAAGGACGGTACGAAGTTCAGAGTGCTGGGGAAAGCAAGGAGCCCAGCTAACGTGCTGTCAAGTTATCAAGTATTTTGTTCAGATTTGTGAGTGTGGACATATGGTTCAGCTAATAATTTCTGGGACAAAGGATAGAAAGTTTTAGGGTCTCCATCTGACCTTGTCATAGTGTTTGTAAACAAGTTCATCCATGAGGCTTATCTAATAAATATTAAAGGGTGATTCTTTGCAGTAATTAAGTCTCTAGCATTCAAAAGGGCGAGAGGATTTCTTGACATCTGCTGTTTCCTAAAAGCATAGTGTTTTCAGAATTATACAATTCTAGTGTATGAAAACTGGCCCCAAGAAACAAAAATAAAAACAGATACAGGATTGCAATTGCACAGCATGCAATTTTTTTGGCAGACTTTCAGACACTTTTGGTGCCAAGTGACAGCAACACCAAGTGGATCCCTGCAATTTGGGTCAGAAGGAGTGACATATATTTTGGTCAGGACAAAAGTGATTTCATGCTAGACAGAATGCCTTGTCTTAAGCTAATATCAAAGAGTCAGCACATGCCTGGTGCCAGGGTACACATACCACTCTAATGGTTTTGTGTACTTAAGCATTTTCTGGTAAACTACGCAGGAAAAACTGCCGAGGGTTAAACTGGGGTAATCATGGTGGTTATGTTTCAAGATGACTGCAGTCATGAAACGATGAAACCACACATAGGCTCAGCCTTATCACAAGTAAAGAAATTAAGACTGCTGAAATGAGAGTTATTTTAAAACAACTGTCAATTTTCAGCCAGTGGTGAATAAGGGAAAGGATTTTCCCATATTAGACAAATACCCATGACTCCCTAGCAGAAATGATTCCGAAGTGAAGGTGATACAAGGTAGGTAAGAACACCTAATTTTAAGTCTGAGCTGGTCAATCATCTCTTGACCCAGACTCTAGCTTGTACCTATATACCATTACAACCTACAGGTATTGAGAAGCTGGGTCAGAAATATTTTTTTAATATAATATAAAAATCTGGAACTTTAGGGGGGAAAACACCTGGAACTTTTGTTTGTAAGTTAATTCTTTAAAAATGTCAATAACATTAGCCCACAGACCTGATGTGCAAAAATCACACTCGACAAAATCACACAGGCAAAGAAGACTTTCTTCAAGAATATTACAACAGGAGAAAGAGGAAAGAAGTCAGTCGAAACTGAAACAAAGGACTAGAGAATGCTCAAGAGATGGGATGAGGAATGGAGAATGACGTAGGAGTGTGTTCATAGGTATGTTCACTAATTGGCCAAGAAACACAAATCCGCTCTGTTTTTATGGAGGCCATAGCTAAAGAGTCAGTAAGGCCCCTGAAGAGGTTGGGCTCTTATCCTCCCAAGAAATTGGAAGATTGAGGCACTATCTTTCTGTATGATTATGTTTCAAAAAAAATGGATACAAGGTCTTTGAGAAGGAGACCCTGGGTTTTAAAACTGGCAAGAAACTTTAAGTTTGTTCTACATCTCAAAGAGGCAGATAAAGAATTTATAAGTTTGCTAACATAAGCGCTCTAAGAGAAGAGAGGTCAGAGGCTAGATAACATTAAGTCATTGTTGGTAACAAGTAAACTGATGAGACCTATTCATGACCTTCATCCACTAGACTTCAGTCACTTCAAAATGCTCAGCCAGAAAGATCTGCAACCCTCACCCTTCCTTAAAGATAAGTCATTGAGAAAACCGTTATTTGTTAAAGGGATTGAGTACATTCCCTCGTTATCAAAACCACTAACCTCAGAAAGAAAGACCAGCTCACCATCAATAAATGATTTATTAATAAAAGAGCCACAAAGCTTAAAATTGAAGGCCAATGTTTCAATCTCCATTCTTTTGTTTTGCCAATTCAGAGTTTGTTTCAACTTTTCAGACAAATGCCTGAACTAGCATTATTTAGTATCTCCCTCTCTTTCCCACTCTCAAATCTAGAATTACACTTTTAAATTTAAAAAGCATGTTATATATAGTTGCGATAAACTTTTATGGAAAAATTATGTTGTCCTTTATTCTGAAGTGGATTGAGCTAACATATAACATATAGGTATATGTTAATTTAATTATTCAATAACAATATATTTAGAACCAGTTGCAGTCTAGATACTACTTTAGGAACTGGAAATTCAACAGGGAACAAGACATGTACCCTCTTTCCAAGGGACTTAGCATTTTTGAGGGTACACAGATCAACAAATAGAATTATAATAAATTGATGGCTTTATGAGGGGAAAAAAAGGATACACTATGAGAATACTTGTAAAAGGTATAGGAAAAGTATGAAGAAGGGTGATCAAGGTGATATATATGCTAACTTTGTACCTAAAATGTATGCTTCCTGATTCTAGACTCTTCCCTGGAGCTGTGCCACATGATGACTCCGAGCTTCCTAGCAACCAATGCAAATATAGCAACTGCAATTAGTTATGTAGTTCACAGTGTCTCTAAGACAAAAGCCAGCATTTTCCACTAAAGAAACAGAAAACCAAGAAGTACCTCTTATGAACCTTCATGCTTCATTACATGAAAAATTCTTCATCGATATCATCCTTATAAATTTCCTGAGTTTTTTAGAGATAATCCTTATGTCCTTTCTTTCAGGGTATTGTGATTTTTAATTTATGAGCCAATTTGACTAAGGCACTGTATCTGATATTTGGTCAGACAGCAGTCTAGACATCATTGTGAAAGTATTTTTAGATGAGATTAACATTTTAATAATAAACTTTGAGTAAATCATAATGTGGGCGGGCCTCGTCAAATCAGTTTAAAGCCTTAGGAGAAAAAGACTGAGGTCCTGTAAGAGGAAATTTTGTCTCCTGAATAGTTTACAGACTCTGCTTACAAAAACTACTCTTTTTGGGATCTCTTGCTGCTTATCTACCCTATATATTTGGTCTTGCCAGCAACTTCAATCATGCGATTCAATTTCTTAAAATAAATCTCTCTTTCTATGTACATACACATAACCAATTGGTCCTATTCCTCTAGAGAACCCTGACTAATACAAGTAAACACCCAACACTCCAGTGTGAGCACAAGAAACAATTTTTCAGAGTCATATCAATGTGCTATAAGTAATACAATTTTTCAGTAATCTGGATAAATTTTTTAAAAAGTAAACTATCAATTCTACTTCAAGAAATGACACATTAATATGATTTATCATAATGGAGCATTGGGCACTAATTAAGGTTTATGTATGCCTTAAGAATATGAATAATTTATGTGTAAAGTTCATTTAATCATCAAAACTAACCTAAAGGCATAATCTATCACTATTCATTTTATAAATAAGAAAAATAAGGTTTATACTTTCCCTGATATCACACAGGTATAAGTGATACAGCCAAGATTTGTTCCTCACAGTTTAGAACAGAGTCTAATTATTCTGATGAAAATTGAGAATTTTTAGGCCGAAGAAAGTTCAAGTTTAAACTCATTGGCAAGTATTTTGTATGAATTAAGTGCAGGTCTCCGCCTGCACTGACTCTAGCACAAAAACATGGGCATCCAGAGGATTCCACACTGAAGTCTGTTGAAGAATAACTCCCAAGAACTTCCTCAGGATACAAGCTTGGGTTTGGTATAACACAGGGCATATGAGTGTCTGATCCCAAAGTTCTACATCACAAAACACCAGAATGAAGACTTTTGCTTAGAGGTTATTATCACCAGTTACTAAAGCTGAAATGTTCATAAAATAGTTTTTTTTTAAAGTTCAATATTCATGAGACATCTTAACATTTAAGTGAAATAATTTTTATGTAAACTGTAAAGAATAAAGTGACTGCAAAATACAATCTAAGTTAGCCAATTAGAATATTAGATGTTTATTTAATATCTATTAGATATTCACTAAAAAAATATAACTAGAACTTTGAAATTATGAGCTTAAAGTCATGCTTGCAAGTAATGATTTGATGAGAGGATGAGACTCTCTTATGGCCATCTTACTTTATGTTATATAGTCATGCTACAGATTACTTATATGTCTCTTATTTTTAAGTTGGGGGGAGGAGGATAACATATCCAGTATATCAAGTAGTAGTAGCAAGTCATTAATGTGAAGAGGAACTAGGGCACAGTTTGGGTTTGGCCCACTGTGAATTCTCTGGAGTGAATTCCTTGGAGGGGCCAATAGAACAAACTTTAAATTTCAAGGTAAAATTAATGTGAGGTTATATATAATTATTAGTATTTAGAAATCACCAATAAAAGCCATAAATAGATAATTTCAAGTTTTTTAAAAAGTTTTTCTCACAGAAATACCATCCATCCAAGTGAAAAAGAGCATAATAGCAAACAAAAATTAGCTATGCCCTAGAGCTCACTAGCATTCCTATCAATTTTTGGCCCATGAAACCCAGACTTGTGAGGTACACACACACACACACACACACACACACACACACACACACACACACATTTTGTCCTTGTTAAAAAACTCCCGGTGTTTTGGATGCAATATCCTGCCACTGCTAATTCTAGTACTTAAAACAAAAAATATTTTCCTTAAAAGTAAAATTTATACCAGTAACTTTCCTTAACATTGCCTCAGGGAAGGATTAATAATAATTCTGAGGATACAAATGTCAAATTTCCCAGGTAGATTTATAGATAAAGTTTTGTATCATGTAGATTTATAATGCATGATTGTCATTTAAGTCCTGTAACCAGAACATCTTACGGCTTTGGTAAGAACAGCTAAGGCTACGTGCAGTGACTCATAAGCTCAGCCTGCAGGGTGCCCCTTGGTTTTCCCTTTCATGAGAGCAGAGGGAAACTGAGCAATGGAAGAAACCCACAGGACTCTTCTTTATCTGTCCAACCTTCTTAGTGACCCAAAGATCAGAAATTAGAGAATGAAGCCAATTAAAGCAGGGCCTCCTCTCCCCTTGGAGTCCTATCATGCTCTCACCACTGCAAACAGATTCTGCTGCCATGCTTTCATGGCAGAAGGGAGGCGCTCACAGATCATGGTCAGCAAATAGCCTCCACCAGAGGCCTTTCTGCCGGGGACTTTCCTTTTTTCTTGTTTTGGGATTTTGGGGATCCATTTCCTTCCATTTACAGAGTTCTGTAGACCATTCCTACCGGCAGATGTCAAATCTGATAAACTTTGGCCAGATCGGTTTATGTGCACATTCTTGAACATTCATCAGAAAGGAGAGAACTGAGGAAAAGGGAGAAGTACAAGTATAAGGCTTCCCACTTCTCATGCTTTGAATTGAGGTTTTTCAAACACGGTCCCTGGTTCTCAATTTACACACCTGTGTTCTCGTTTGCCAGGAAGCTTCTTTGCTTGTGAGGTTATGTTAGAAGAGAAGGAACTGATGGTGCATATGAAACTCTGCTGGGGCTGGTTGAGTGGGATGGAGTGGTGCTTGCGTTGGAGCAAAAGTCTCAGTGTGAGTTGAGTGCTTTTCTCTTGCAGCAAAAAGGCATGGAGGAGGCCAAAACCCACTTCCATCCCTGCCAAGTTTGGCAGTGAGAGGATACTCCAAATAATTCCATTATGTAGCCTCAACAGGACCAGAGATTTGTTCTTGTCAGCATTGTTTCTTTTAACTAAGCAGCTCTTAAAAATACATAATTATAAATAGGGTATGGCCTCTTAAAAGCATTTTAATGAAGGTATCCCAAAGTATCAAATCCTAGAAATCACGTGTGTGTGTGTGTGTGTGTGCATGTGTGTATTAAAAAGGTAATTCAATAAGATATTTGCAATTATGGAACAGTTGAGAAGATGTGAATAACCAAACTACCCACAGATTTCTCAGGAACTCAAGCAGAGACCCTTGGTTTTCTGGGACATCATAAAGCTGAGGTTGCACATCTTTCTGTTGACGTTGAGATTATGACAACCATGTGTTCAGAAGCAGGCTGCTAGCCCTTGTCCACAATTTCAAATGCTTCACTTCACCACAGCTGTGCAGAGACATTCCTGACCCTATTTTAATTAGTATAATTAACTTCCCATTTTATAACTTTAGAATGGTAGACTTTTCAGAGTTTATCATTTGACACTCAAAGAGAAAAATATGAATATTATGTTGTCATCTGAAGAAATTATCCTGCTTTCTTTATGTATACAGGGAAAGTTAGTAGGCATTCACTGGCACCTGTCTAACTGTATATAATATTCCCACACAATTGAGAAGAAACCCACAGGACTCTTCTCTAGCTGTTTATAGACCCTCTGATCAAGTCAGGGATACCTTAGAAATATTTGCTATGTTAAGGGTGAAGAAGGTTGAACAATCCACATCTGGCTCATAGCCACATATGAAAATAAAGGTCATTTAGAAAGAGTTCCTTCTAAGTTTTAAGTGAAGCCTAAGAATTTTAAGATTCTACATACTACAATGTTTTATGCTAAAAAAAAATGTAAAGGGGTACAAGTAGAAGAGAAGGGCTTCAAAATATAAATTTGGGAATGAAAATTAACTTGCCACTCTGCTTTGGTGATCAGCATTTTTCTCTTTCAGCAACTTATGGAATAAATCATGATCATTATTTGGGGGAACTGATGGATGAGGAAAGGGAGAAAGAAAGAGAGGCCAAGAGAGAGTAATCCAGGGAAGGATGGAGAATAAGAGGAAGAAATAACAGCTGAATCAAGAGAAACACAAAAGGCATATGAAGGAAGCAATTTGGAGACAAGAAAACAAATGTATACTTCTCTACTAGCCAAAAGTGTGTAAGACTCCAGGGGATTGCAAAGCATCAAGATTTCTCTGAAAACATTATGTGAAAAAAAGACCCAGAGGCATTATGAGTATAGGTGAATGGTAGGGTGTATTGGACATTGGAAGGGGAAGAAAAGCAGATAGGTGACAGAGATGCAGATGATATGCTGACAAGGACATTCACAACTAAGTCTAGTTTCCAGGGTTTTCCAGCTGTGTGTCAGTTGTTCCTCTGAAAAATGAATAAAGCTTCTTTATTTCTTTTCCAGTACAGGATTTTTACCTATGTGTCTAGATAAAATTGGTTCTCCAGTGGATGGTGTAAAATCACTATGGAGATATATTTATGGTACCATGGAAATATTGTATCTGGAGATAATAATGCTATTTTCAATTTGACTGAAAGTTCATTTTTATATATTGCCAAAGTACCAATCACAATTAAAAACATGATCATTCAGTCTCAATTCTTGACTCCTTATAAAAATAAGTACTTATTCCCAATGACCAAAAGGAACAATGATTCTGATTGCTTATTAATAAGAATTGAAAAGAATCTATTGGATAACAAAATACTTGGCAAAGAAGAGGAGGAATAAGATAGGGAGAAAACAGAAGAGGGCATTTGCTCACGACAACATCGCTTTCTAGTTGTGTGGGAAGTGGGGCAGCAAAGTAGGACTAATAGCTTTACCATCTGAAGAGTACTGTCAAATCTGTTGGTCTCTTGAGGTCCACTCTAACTTAGAGATTATAATTTTCATGATTTTTAAAAAATTCCTAACAATTAAACATACTGTAATTAGTCAGGTTAGCAAAATAAATTAAGACGTTATTGGGGAAATTTATGTCAGTGGAGAAATGATGTAATTCTGTACTCCCATGGCAGAAGTTTCTGGATCATAAATCTTCTTCATAGAATTCTGTGCTATCACCAGCACTGGTTTGTAAGTGGTATGAAAGTGTCCCATGCTTCTGTCCTAAATGGAGAAGTTCATAATACATACTCCATTAATCACTATTTGTCAAGGTCTTTGAAAATTTATAGCATTCTTTTCTGTCTTCATAATTTTTATTTTTAAGAATGTGAAACCATGCATGTTTTCAAACTGTATTGAATGAATAGTAGAAAGTTAGTACTTTATGTCAAACATTGCATACTATCCCATTACTGGAGATGCCATGATATAACTTGGCTACATAATCTGAGAAAAGATGTCATAGGAAATGCTTCCTTTCTCTCAGGGAGAGTAAGAGGATATTGAAATAAAAATTGACCTAGCCTGGTACAAATTCCCCCTAGCAGCAACTATTTCTTCATTTTTCTCAGAGCAAAGAAATATTCCTCTTTCCTGAATATAATAATTAGGAACCAAGTTACTAAAAAGTACATTATTGACCAGCAGAGATATTACCTGAAGCAATCAGAAAAATTAAGAGGGAAGTTTGGGATGTCAATGAGGAATAATTTGAAGAGAAGAAAGCCACATGTTGCTAACATTGGTTGGTAACAGGGTGCACAAACCCTAATGAGGTATGGTCATTTATTGAGCCTTGCCATAAGATTTTCCACCCTTGGATTCCAAGCCAAATACATTTTTCTTGTGTCAAGTGATATGTTCAGCATAAATTATTTATTGATTCTTATTTGTTTATTGTTGCCTGGAGTCAGCTCCTGATGAGGTAAGCCCTGCTTTACCTGAATTTCTCCTGAGCTGGGAGGCTCAGCAGAGAAAAGGCAGCAATCTTCAGACTCTGGCTGACCCTCAGCCTCAACTTGTCTACCTCACCAACTTTGGGAACATTGTAGAAAAAAGTTTCTCCAGTGCAATGACTAGCCCTAGGTTCTCTCACTTAACAGAACACTTGAAAACCTTCATCAAGCATGTCTGTTTTGTTGTCCTCGAAGTTTGAGCTATTATTTTAAAAAGAAACATAAGGATCTCTATTCTTTAGGAAAACAGCATTATTCAAAACGAAAAATTTGTAAAGGCTTGTTTGAAAATACACCTGTAGGTAGGCTTATTGGACCTTGACCTACTAAATTAATGGAGAGAATTTCTTCCAGTTATTATTGTTTCACAATAGAAACTGATGCTGACTTTTAAAAATGTTATCTAACCACATCATAATAAAATTCTTGAAATAACTTCAACATCTCTCCTTCAATGTTAAAAAAAAAAAAAACTTTACTTTTAATTACTTTGCCAGTGAACGAGAACCTCTTGGAACACTTTGAAAGATTTTTCTGATAATATTTTCTTTTTCACTTTAGGATATGTTTATACCACAGACAGGCCTTTGAACTATTTAAATTATTAAAACAGAGCAGGGCACTCTGCCAGTAATGTCGTTGTCAACAGCATTGGGTATGTGAGTAGATAGACATTGTCACAGAGCAATTTAATTCTCTAGCCAAGTATTAAGGGACTCCAGTTCATCTCAAAACTGGTCTTCATTTGTCAAGTTGCTTTTCGTCAAATGGTTGAAATTAGAGCTTCACAGAGATTTCCCCCCCACACACACACAATTTTATGATCAGTGTAGTCTCAAATTTAATTCTCCAAATTTCTAAAGAAAATAAATATTTTCATTAAAAGTTTAAAATGATAGCTGCACAACTTATTCTAGAACAAAGCTTTCCATAGCACGCACACCACCTCCCCTCTTTATCACTCAAGTCTTTGAAAAATTAAAATAAAGCAAGAAAGAAAACATGCTGACAAGAAAATTGCTTCTGAATTATCATGTACTACAGAAGGAAAGATATTTAAGAAAACAGTTAAAGGATAATTAAAGGTAAAAAAAAAAAAAAGAAAAAGAAAGTTCCTGGCAAAACTGATTAAAATTTCTTTCCTGCTTCAGCTGTGGAGCCAACACATGCTGGTGTTCTGGTCCTTGATTCACAGGAAACACAGCCAAACAGGACACCCTGAGCTCTGCTGGTCAGTACCCAAGTGAACTAATGCTATGATTCTTTCCCATACATAAACAGTTTGGCTTTTTTCAAAACAATAAACTAAAAGGTCTTATTCTTGGAGGATCATAAAATAGCCTTGAGACCACCATAATATTTCAAATAGGCAGGGAAAGAGTGCTGCTTTTTCCAATGCACACAACAGTAATAGGACATGTTCTCAAAGGTTGAAATTTTATACACTTAATCATTTATACGGATTCACTAAACCATTCATATGTGAAAGTGGCTTTATGCTGCACTTTGCTTTTATTTTTATTTATTTGTGTGTCTCTGTGTGTGTGTGTGTGTGTGTTTCTACTGAGAATGCCCTGAAATAAAGTACAACAAAATGGATTTTTTAAATAAGGATTGGTGCCACTGCTTTTATTTGTACCAAAAAGTATCGAATGTTTAACCGCTGTTGCTTTTATGCCATTAATGTGTAAATAGTAACTCAGAAGGAAAAGAGGAACACAGTCTTGGTATTATTGCAAAGTAGTTTTAACTTTAGGATCCCCTGCAAAGATCTGGAGAATCCCCAAGGTCCTGGCACCACACATTGAGAACTCTTGCGGGTAGTAAAACCTTCAGAGAATCAAATGCTAAAGAAAAAGCACATGACAAAAATCAGCTGTGATTAGCATTTGCATGGTTGTAAGAGTGGAAAGATTGATAATAACAAATAAATAAAATTACAATATAACAATATTTAGAGGGGAACAGGGTAAAATGTGTGTTGTTCATGGGGAATTAAAGAATTAAACTCTGAATCTAAAATGAAAAGTGAAGAAATAAATCACCCAAAATTCCAAAATCAAAAAGAAATGTTATAAGTTCATCATATATAGTGACTAACAAAAGAAACTGCTAAAAGAGTTACAAACTGTCCTGACCTTCAACACTTCCGATGAGTTAATTACAACTACCTTACTATCTGCTCTTAATTCTTACACAATCCTTTGCTGTGTCTGCTCCAGCTGCACTGGTTACCTGGGTTTCCTGGTGCACACCAGGCGTTCCTGCCTGCGGAACTCCCCAGTGCTGTCAGGTCTGCCTGGACCACCTCTGCCTTGATGAGTATGCAGCTCATCTCAAACGCCACAGGCCCTTCTCATTCACTCCATCTGCAGCTTCTGCCCCTACTTATGCTTCCCTTCATCTTACACTGTTTCTCTCCCACAGCTTCTATCACAATCAAACATTCCATATATTTATTTCTTGGCTATGTTTATTGCATTTTGTCTGTGTCTCCCTACTCTAAGAGTATAGAAATCCCACACAGGCAGGGATTTTTTTTTTTTTTTTTAATTAATCCTCTGTACTAGCAACTGAACCCAGGGTTCCATGCTAGCTACATCTCCAACTAGATACAGGGATTTTTAAAAATCCAATTTATTCACCGATGTACCCCAAAAACCTAGAGCAATGTGTGATATATAAGAAGATGCTTAATGAATACTCCTTGGATATGTTTGAACGAGGAACAGGAAATGGTGAGATGTAATAGTTAAGAGTCTGTGTTATATAAGAGGCCTCATAGAATTATTTGACTTTTCAGCTAGTTCTTGCTTCTCTTTAGTAAAACCAACAGACAAATTTATAGAGAGAAAAATATACAAGTGTCAGAGTTGGTAAGAAATATACAATGTAAGTTTGGGAGTTGGGAAAGAAAGGATGAGAGGAAGGCAGATGGAACAGGAACTGATTGAAAAACCAGAAGAAGTTCCAGAAGCTAGAGAAGGTCAGGGTGAGAGACAGACCTTATTAGAAGCCCCTCAGGAGAACAGCACAGAACCACAGCACTGCTCTGACTCCTACAGTGGCTGTGTTAAAAGGGCTTCATTGTATAATACAAAAATCTACACATATATAACATGTACAATTTGATGAGTTAGGGCATGTATATACACTGGCAAAAACATCACCACAAAGTACAGGCATAACCACGGCCTCCAGGAGTTCTCTTATACCCCTTTTGATGTTGTTGTTGTGAGACCATTTAACTTGAAATCTACCTTCTTAAATGTATAGGTGAATATCACACTATTGTTTCATATAATACTACCTTGTTCAGAAAATGTTTATCTTGGATAAATAAAACTTTATACCCATTAGTGACTTTGCATAAATTAGAAAAAATAAGCCTTCTCTGGTTGGAGGAGTGCCCACACAGTGGACATGGCTTGGCAAACAGCATGCATTTGATTTCAGCTGCCTCCTATCTACTCAGCCAATGTTCTGGTCCTTGTGTCCTGGGGGACTCACAGATGACTGGACCAACCCTTGTCTCCCTCCATAGGGCCTGAGGATGAGTCTCCAGCAGCTCTAGTCTAGGTGTAGCCCTTCCTAGGATAGAGTTCAGAAAAATGAAAGGCAAGGAAATGTGAAAGTGACCACTATGAGAAATGTACCTGTTTAATAGGATATAGACACTGAGAATGAGAAGACTTGAGGGTGAGAAGGTAAAGGATCAACACTGAGAGGAGGAAATGGCAGGGAAAGTGGAGACTGGTGATAAACATAATTATAAATATTTGCTATCACCTGTTTCCTGTTTTAGTGAAAGGAAAGAGTTTGAGAAAAGGCGTCTGAAACAGAGGCATCAAAAGGACATAGAAAGGGCACCAAAAAACTTAACAATTTGGCTTAGAGACAACTCTATTTACCATCAACCGCCTGTGGACAAATCGAAGCCAAAACAGAGGTACAATTATTCACGGATTCACACAAAGTCCAGCCCAAACCCATACTGCCAATATTGCTTTACCAGGTTTACAACATTTGCTTTAACATCATTCACATCACTATAAATGAATATCAGTCCTAACGGACTCATTATAGTCATTAAACCATTCATCCATTCAACAATGGTTATTGAATGCCTCATATGCCAGGAGCTGTTCTGTGAACCGGAGTACATGGTGAGTGAGAACAAATATGGTTCCAAGACTTGTGGAGTTGGTAGTCTGGTGAATATTGCTCTAATCAGGACTTCATGAAATAAATCGGTGCTATTGAAGAGAAAAGTGCTAGGACACAGTGCCATGAAAACACATAAAAAGTGGGTTTGACCTTGTTGCAAACTCAGGCATCATGCCCATGAAGAAGAGCAGCAATCTGAAAATGACAAAGAAGGTACAATAGTAAAAAAGCAGAGGAGAGAGATAACAGCGTGTGCAGAGGCCTTGTGATAGGAGAGGCAAACAGAGCATAAAGTGTCCAAGAAGGGGCCGTGTACTGAAGAACACACAGGAGCTTGGGAGGAGATTGAGGCTTGGCAGCAGCCATACCAAATGGAGCACTGTAGGTCACGTTATGGAATTGTGTTTTAATCCCAAGACAAATGGCAAAATTTCTGAAATATTTTAAACAAGGAAGTGATGTGTTCTGATCTATGTTTTGAAATCATTACATTTTGGGTATAACTTAGAGGAGGAAATGGGTGAGAAAAGTAAGAAAAGACAAGTTAGAAGGCCACAGAGAAGGTGAAAACTGAAAGTCATCAGATATAATGTGTAGTTGTAAAAATTTACAGATAAATGATTGGGTTTAAGTTTAAGTAATCAACTCAAAAGAGCTTAGGATGGGTTGGATACTGAAGGGAAGAAAGACAAGGTGTCAAAGATAACTACTTTCAGTCTAGATTCAGCAACCAGTTGGATGGTGGTGGGACTCATTGAGTAGACAACACCTGAAGAAGAGTATAAATTTGGAGGAAGACTAAGGGACTTGTGAGCAAGAGTTTAATTTGGAATTTGGTAAATTTGAGATGTCCTTGGGACATTCAATAGAAGGCATTAGACAGGGAGATGAGTAAGTCTACAACTCTGAGGGAAGATTTACATTGGAGAAACACATGTGTGCTTCATCGGCTCATGGATGAACCTGAACAGTAGATGTCCTATCCTGGGGAGTACAATCAGGAGACAAGAGAACTTAGGAACTATGGCTTCTAAAATACAATGAGGATGTTGAGAAACGATACCTCCAATTGATTCAGAGATAAAGCAGGCAAAGAGAGAAGGTGAAAGCAATAGCATGCTGGGAAGCACCATTCCATATGGCAATTTTATTTGGAAAGGGAAGAAAACACCCAGCACATATTTTCCATGCAGGAACAGTCTGGATTTCTTGGAGGATGCAGTAGAATCTACGTGTAATATTTTAAAAGTTGCTCTTCTCCAATGGCTTGTTTTTTTTAGGATATAACAAATTCGAATGGGAATTTCTTACTGCACAGAAACTAAACCAGGAATAACTTAAAGACCAAGTAACTCTCGGCCACCTCCCATGTTGCCAACTCTGATGATGAAAGACTGATAAGCTGTGCTGAAAAAAGTTGGGACTGACATATCGAAAAACATTATGTGATGAGCTAAAAAGCAATTATGAGGCTGAGCATCTTATGTAAAGAAGCTTAAGACTGTTAGGAAATTACATTTAAGTTCAAGAGAGCAAGGCTGTTTAAAATCTATTTTAAATAAATGGTATCTCTGATAAGGATAACATAGATTCCAGAATGACAGTATGGCAAGAATAGCTGGCTGGCTGCCAGAAATCCATTTCGCTTTTCTTTCTCAAACAAAATTCAGATAGTTAATTGTTCCCAAAGTCATCCTGTAAAGAGCAGGATGTTCTAAACTCTCTCAGAGCTATACACAACCATGTGACTTGAGCAGAAGCATTGCCTTGCACGGGGAATTCTAGGAAGTCTCCTGAAAGAAAAAGGCTGAACTTCTTTGTTCTCATTCTTATTGACTGAAATGTAAATATGAAGGTTGTCACTGAAGCAGCCTTCATGGGCTGTGCAACCCAACTCTGATCCTAAAGCAGCAGCTAAAGGTAAGGTGCCTTGGTCCCTGGTACTCTTGAGATATCACAAGAGTCCTCGCCTGCCAATGGGTTCCTTTCACTTTTTTTTTTTTTTTTTAAAGAGAGAGTGAGAGAGGAGAGAGAGATAGAGAGAGAGAGAGAGAGAGAGAGAGAGAGAGAGAGAGAGAGAGAGAGAGAGAATTTTTAATATTTATTTTTTAGTTCTCGGCGGACACAACATCTTTGTTGGTATGTGGTGCTGAGGATCGAACCCGGGCCGCACGCATGCCAGGAGAGCGCGCTACCGCTTGAGCCACATCCCCAGCCCTCCTTTCACTTTTGAGAAGTATAAATAGTAGCAAGTTTAAACCATTGTTTTGATGTGTTTCTTATGTATGCCACTGGACCTAGTATTAAGCATTTTAAGGTTGTAACCCAAGAAGAATAACAATACAGATAAACTACAGGGTGAGGAGGGATAATGGAAATGGATAGTTTCAAGAATAATGTTCTACAAAAACATTAATATAAAATACATTCACAAATGAATACATTTCCTGTAAGATTAATCTGTTTTTGAGTGTTAAATTTAATATAGCTATATCAAATAAATTTTGTGTTATATATCCCTTTTTGTTTTCCATAAAGTTTCAGAACTTTTTATTTCCCCTAATATTTCCTGTTCATAGTACAGAATTAAGACAGCATCCAAGATTAGTAAGAAAATGTAATATTTAGATTTTAGGAGAAGAAAGGTAAAGATGGTGCTGACCGAGCACCCAGCCCTGTGAGCGAGCCCAGGCTTCAGGAAACAGATGAATGGTGCTTAGAAATACTAAGGAGTATGCAAAAGGGAACCCAGAGCTCCTGTGTAGTCACTGAGGGACGGTGGAGACTGGACATAGGCCAGGGGTGAGATGAGCAAATGTCCCAGAATTTATAGAAACTATATATCAATGAGTTTAACATCCACCTCAAGGAAATTTCTAGGATAGATTACTATTACTGGATAGTTTTTGAGCACTTGGGGAACAAAAAAAAAGCGGGGGGGGGGAGAGGTGGGGAGTAGAGTTAACAATCCACAAGGACCAGAGTAGAATGCTATAATTCCTTCTTACTCTTGTCTACTAGTTCTCCTCTTCTTTATATTCTTTTATTTATCAGGATTTTATCATCAAGCTTCTCTCTGCCAATTGTACATTTTCCTCAATAGGATACCTCGTATGCATTTACGGCCTTAACTACAACTATTCTAAGGTCTCCAGCAGGACAAGTCAGTGAAATCCCAGGAATACAAGAGATAGTGAAATATTTAAAGACAATCATGCAAGTATCAGGCCCCCAGGAGGGTAATTGTTTCCAATTTGGACACAATTGGAAAGTTAATCTGTGCAAAGGGGAGGGAACATATTTCCAATTCTCTACTCAACATTCCTTGGTTCTGCTATCTTTCTGTCTCCCCTTGAAACTGAATAAGGAAAAACAAAGCAAAACCAAGAGACAATAGTTAATTTATAGGGGAGAGAAAGAACAGTCAAATGGGAAAAGAAGCAAATCTGGAATTAAGCATTATGAGCATATGCATTCAGTATAAAGCATTTGGAATGAAGAATCTCTGAATGCCATACTAATGGTTCTATTCTAAAACAGATTTGACCAATTACAGATGAATCAACAAGGAACGTGATGGGTGGGTTCTTTGTTTTTTGAATTCAAGTAATGAAATCCACAGACACAAGGGTGAGAGTAAAGTAACAAGATTTATTAAAATAATAGAAAGAAAGAAAGAAAGAAAGAAAGGAAGGAAGGAAGGAAGGAAGGAAGGAAGGAAGGAAGGAAGGAAGGAAGGAAGGAAGGAAGAAAGCAGAGCTTTGGTAAGGGGAGGGGTCCCTAGAGAGGATTGCCAATTAATGTCTGTTATCTAAGGATTTTTTTTCAATTTTAGTATATTTTTTTTAATTTTTAAAATTTGTTCTAATTAGTTATACAGGACAATAGAATGCATTTTGACACATCATTCCTAAATGGACTATAATTTCTTATTCTTCTGATTGTACATGATGTGGAATTATACTGGTCCTGGTGGTGTAGTCATATATACACATAGAGTAATAATGACCAATTAATTCTACTATCATTCCTATCTCCACTCCCCTCTGCCTAATCAAAAGTAACTCTATTCTTCCCTAACCTGCCCCCACTTATTGTGAATTAGCATCCACATATCAGAGAAAACATTTGGCCTTTGTTTTGGTGGGATTGGCTTATGTTGCTTAGCATGATATTCTCCAGTTCCATTCACTTACCTGCAAATGCCATAATTTCATTCTTATTTAAGGCTGAGTAATATTCCATTGTGTATGTATACCACATTTTCTTTATCCATTCATCTGTTGAAGAGCATTTAGATTGGTTCCATAGTTTAGCTCTTGTGAATTGAGTTGCTATAAACATTGATGTGGCTGTGTACTATATTATGCTGATTTTCTGTCCTTTGGGTATTAACTGAGGAGTGGGATAACTATGATAAATAGTGGTTCCCTTGCAAGTTTTCTGAAGAATCTCCATTCTGCTTTGCATAGTGGTTGCACCAATTTGCAATCCCACCAGCAATGTATGAGTGTGCTTTTCCCCCCACATCCTTGTCAATATTTATTGTTGCTTGTATTGTTGATATTTGCCATTCTGACTAGAGTGAGATAAAATCTCAGTGTAATTTTAAGTTGATATTTGCCATTCTGACTAGAGTGAGATAAAATCTCAGTGTAATTTTAATTTGCATTTCTTTAAATGCTAGATATGTTGAACATTTTTCTCATATATTTGTTGACCATTTGTAGTTCTTCTGCGGAGTGTCTGTTCGATTCCTTAGCCCATTTATTGATTAGGCATGTCTGATGGTCCAGCTCAGGTGATTGGTAAGATGAAGGATGCTAGCATGGACCAATCAAATTATTCAAGCTCTCACTTAATGAGTCGATCAGAAGTGAATAAGTTTAATCCCTTATTTACATAATTAAGAAAGCAAGTCCAACCTTATGGTTTGGCATGTCTGTTGAGGAGAGGAAACACTTCAAGTAAAGTCATATTTTGTGGTTGGCTGTTGCTATGGTATGGATAGAGTTAGCCAAGAAGCGGCTGCTGTGGTTGAAGCTGTTAGGAACAGTAACAGGTGTTCTAGCTAAGAAGGAGCCATTGTGGTTGAAGCTGTCAGGGGCAGCCCTTTGATGTTGTCCAGGCCCAGTGTCTCCTTCCTTCCTCCCTTCTCTGAGGCCCTCATGCTGTCTGCCTATGGGAAGTCTACCTTCCTGCCTCATTACCTCAGTAACTTCTGGAATGGGTCAAAAACAGCGTGGGATATCAAAGAGGACTAGCAGAAGCAGGAGAAAAAGAAATAATGATCTTTATCACGTGTGACTGAAGATTTTCCTAGTTTCATAATAAGAAAGATCTGCATGGATATGGGTGCGCATCACTGATCATTTTATAGAAATTCACCATGATTGGGTTGAATTTAACTATATTTAGTACTTATTTCCTGGTATGGGCACAGTTATTTTCACCTCATTCTTCTATTATCCTCTTAAAATGCTGAGAAAAGACCCCTTACTGCTGTTTTTGCAGGTGGAAACATCTGGATGAAGTAAACCCCTCCTGATAACTACAGTTAAGATGTTTCTGCCAAGGGTGAGCAAGCCAAGTAAGCAGAAAGACTTCCAGAATGCTGCCTTACAAGGCTTATTCTATTCCAGGCTGGGAACTGTGAAATCCACTAATAGATGCATCCCTTCCCCCTTCTCCATTCCTAACTGTGTTTCTATCTGCCTACTACACATTGCTATCACAAACTCACAGGGAACAGGATGGAAGACCTTGTATTTTCTGGCACCATTCTCTACCTTAGTCAGTGGTATCATCTTCATCCTTCCTGTCTAAACTAGCTAGAGGCTGGACAGTTACCCAGCATTCCTCTCTGCCTGCTTCCCTCCTACCATTTCCATCAGTCTCCAAGTACTAATAAGTCAGTCAATTCCATTATCTCTTCCCCTTTGCTATTCTCCTAGTTCCATTTCCTCTCAATTCTTGTCTGTAGTTATCTTTCTAAAATAAAAATCCAATTATTTCACAGGGAAACTTTAGAAAACCTCTATGGTTCCACTCTGCCTAGTGGACAAAGGGCAGCTCTTTAATAAAGCTTTCAAAGCCCTTAAGAATTTAGTTCTACTTGTCAATGCTTGTCTCCCGCCTGCCTGCTTCTCTCTCTCTCTCTCTCTCTCTCTCTCTCTCTCTCTCTCTCTCTCTCCTTCCCTCCCTCCCTCCCTCCCTCTCTCTTCTTCTCTTCCTCTTTATTTCACAGAAAGACATACACTCAATCACTCACATACTCCCTGTACTCTAATCATCAAAGACTCAATTTTTCTAAATAGAAACAATAAATATTTACACTCTTTAGAGGCTTAGCACAAAGCTTTCCCTCTGGGTCTGGAACAACTGTCTGTGAATCAACTCCAGTCATAATGCTACTGGCTTTCAGTCCCAGCTTAAATACCACCTCTGAGAAGTCTTCTCTGATTCCTAAAGGCCAGATCAATAACTGTTGCTTCTGTGTTTTCATAGCAATTTGTTTGTAATGCTGGTATAGTTCTTTTTTGAGTGCCTGCAATGTACCAGGACTGTTCAGAGCCCAGAGGATTCATAGCAGGAATGAATAATGCAGGTTTGAGGCTTGGAAATGTGTGTAGGGCATTGTTGCTTGGACAGAACACTCCAGAGAACTACAGGAGTATCACCCAGAGGGTGAGGAGTAGCATGGAGGGGAAAAGGAGGGAAGGATTCCCCGTGGCTTGGCTCTTTGGCCTGTGTTCCATCATATTCAACATTGAATCAGTAACTATGATACAGTAGAGATGACATATCAAATAACTCAGAAGATGACCCAAAGCAGGAAAAATGCCTAAGACAGTAGAACACAGAATAAGAATAAAAAGCATATCAGTGGGTGTTATTTCCAAGCTAACACAATGGAATATAAAGAAAAAATGTGAAGGTATACATTACATGCTCATAACCCCGGCTACCTAAAGACAGCTGTGGGAAGAAAGGATCCTGATTCAATAGCAATTTGTGTGAACTGGATTAAGTTGTATAAAATAGCTATTACAGACTGCCAACAGGGCTAAATGCTTTGTATGCAATGCTATTTTTCATGCTCACAACAATACTATTATCATTCTTATTTTATAGATTAGGAAACTGAGGCACAGTATTTAGTCTAAGGTTACATAGGTAGAAATGATGAAGCTAAGATTTGAAAACAAGCCATTTGTTTCTGAGGCCATCTAGTTACTAGGCAAGTCTATCTAGCCTGAGAAATGCTGAGCCAGTTGAAGGATATGACTAATTTAAACAGGAAATGGAATATTTGACTATATTAATAGAAACACACTGGTCAAAAGAGGTAATGTGAAGAGTTGAGTTCAGTTCTGGAACTACACTGTAAAAAGAACATAGACTAACCAGAAAGTATCCAAAGGAAGGCAGTAATGAGCATTTAGGACTTGAAATTCAGGTATTTGATTGATCGTTGGAAGCTCTGAAGAAAGCCTAAAGAAAATAAAATTCACAGAAAATATCTTAGCTTTTTTCCCCACCATTTAAATAAATTCAATTATATAAGGAAGGGGATTAGATTTATTCTCCCTTACCATAATAAGCAAACCTAGGACCAAAGATTGAAATAAAGAAGCTGCTTTCAACTCAAAAAAATCACAGCATTTAGATTTTTGAACAAATAATAGTTTTCCTCACAAAAAGTAAGCTCCCTGTGGCAGCTAGTCAGGGACAATCTGGTTGAATGCAGGCAGGGTCATGTAGACAAGGTCTCTGCATTAGGGAGACGATGGCTGATAATAAAGGAGGCGGTACTTGGGAAGGAAATGGACATGAACAAAAGCATACAGGAGGAGGAGGTGGCATGTGATCAGAGGAGTGGGAGTCAGGAGGCTTGCCTGATGGGAGACCAAGGCAAGAAACACACAGCAGTGGGAACCAAACTTGGCTATTTAGAGAACTAGTCATAGGGAGCCAACTTCATTGCCAATTATAAACACTGTAAAAGAATCAACATTGGTATTAACAAATAATCCAAGACAGAGGCTGGGGATACGATGCAGTGCTAGAGCACATGCCTGGCATGTGCAAGGCTTGGGGTTCAATAGCTAACACCACACACACATACACACACACACACACACATGCACACACACACACATGCTCACATACACACACACACACAAACCAAGATAATACAAAATACCTTTACCTACTTTACTTTTCTTCCTTTAGATTAAAAAATAAGTATTTTTTTCCTCAAAGGAAGAAGGTAGTTCCCTAGTATTTACCAATTTCTGTGCTGAGACACATTAATAAGTATTAGCACTTTAAATTCCAAATACATCTAACAATATTGTTGTTTTTATTATCTCTATATTATTGTGTGGAATCTGAGGAAATTAAGGTTTAAGCAAATCTATCTTCCTTCAAAACTTGTATTTTCAGAAACAAGTGAAGGCTGAGAACAGAGGAGACAGTAGAACCCAGCCTACGTGATTTAGTCAAATCTAAACCCAAATGCCTAAGATTGTTAATATTTTAAACTTCTATTTCTTTAATATGGCATTCAAAAAATGATACAAACAACGATCTTAGTCCATTCCTGCTTCTGTAACAAAATACTTTAGAATGCATAATTTGTAAACAACAGAAATTTATTACTCACAGTTCTGGAGGCTAGGAAGTCCAAGTTCATGGTGCCAATAGATTTGGGTCTAGTGAGCTCTGCTCTTTGCTACCAAGATGGCACCTTCTTGCTGTGTCTTCAAATGGTGAAAGGAATAGAAGGAATGAATGCTGTGATCCCACATGATTGGGCAGCTCTTAAGTTTATTCCATGATATTAATCCCTCTTATAAGGGTGGATACATTATGACTTAATTACTTCTCCAAAGGCCCCACCTCTCAATACGATCACCTTTGAGTTTAACTCCCAACATATGAAAGTTGGAAAAACGTATACATTCAAACCATGGCATCCAAGCTCAAACATTATATCTTCTTCCATCTCTTAGTGATGTTATTGAGGTGAGATGCATTAGTCAGCCGCATTGTAAGGGAAGAGAAGAAAGAACAAGGCCCAAGATGAATGAGGACTTTTTGAGTTAAGCCTTGTGCTTAATAAGCTTCCTGACATTAGACTCCCTACCCAGTGCTAATTTGTTAATTTGCATAGGAAATGTGGCAAGAGGTTTGCCTTAGATTGGGGACATCTGAGGCAAAGGGAAAAAGAGAGAAAGAGAGACAGAAAGATAGAGACATATCATTTGAATAGGAAACTAGAAGGCTGAGTTGAGTCCAGTTCTCAAAGATGACATGCCTGCACAGCATTGGTAATCCGGACTTCATAAAATAACATACGTTTCTTCTTCAACCTTCCACAGATTCTCCAGTAGATCTATAGTAGGGGCCTCCATATCTTAATCTTCCTTTTGGAAAACAACTGGTAACTGGAAATCAGCTCCTCTTGCTGGAATTAAAAATCCAAACTGATTTTTTTGAACTATCTCATTTGGGGCCAGGGTTAGCAAACCACATACAGTTGATCCAGTCTCTTAAACTACCACGACTTTTCTCTAATAAACATGTAAGCTCTGTTTCCATGGGGAAAAGTGGATCAGATGGAAGACATTCACTGGAGGAGATATGACTTTTCTCCCCAGGTAGAATATTTATTTTGCGTTAAGTATTCTTTGCATAAGAGATGATACAAGGCCAATAGCTCTACATCATTAACACTTGCTTCATTATTTTACTGGAGGATGAAATAGACTTAATGTAAGGTAATTATATTATTGGCTTTGGGGCTTCAGAAAAGAAAGAAAAAAAGAGATCAGTATTACATTGCTTGTTCTTAATCCCCTGATCTTCTCAGGATTTTTCCAAAGATAATTGCCTGTAATTCAGAAAGTTCAAGAGTTAATTTACTTAAGACCCTAGAAACACACATAAGACCAGAGGAAGACCTAGGGACAACTATCTATAATCTTTTTTCCTAACAGGATTACTGCAGATACAATGATTTAAAAGATAATTTACCAAAATTATATAGACACTTTTTTTTTCAGTTTATGTATATCTACAGAAAACATAAATGAAATAATGTATTTTCTAGCATTATTACTAAACAATTTCTTATTATAAGAGTATTTTTATTATAAAAGTAATGCATGCTTGGTATGTTTTTTAAAGGCAATAGGATTTATGGTAAATATCAGTGCCTCCCTTCCTGTCCCACCTACCCATATACCTAAACAGTGATTGTTATAAAAGCATGTGTTCACATGTAAACATGTATGTATTCTGTATTTTTGATACAAATATGTTTTTTTTACATTGCCTTATTTAAATTTTGCCTATATAAGATATCTTGGGTATATTTTACAAAATAAACAACCATATCATTATTTATAATGGACGCCTAATAATTCCATTTTATGGCCATAGAATGATTTATGGCACTAAGACCCTATTAATAGACATTTAGGTTACCAGGTTTCTGCTCTTATAATCAATACTGCATTGTGTATTCTTTAACCTCTATGTTTCCATATGTTGAAAGCCTATTCTAAGATATATTCCTATTAGTAGAATTTCTGGGTCAGAAAGTACATGTATTTTTAAATTTTTCTAGTTGAGTTATGTGCTTTATAGCTACAAAGATGAAAATACTTATTTCTAGATGAAATTATAGTAAAATATGAATTTAGTTGTATTTGAAATAGAACAGAGGTTACAATTAATGATTTGACTCCAAATATGGGGAATCTTAAAATGAATTCTTTCATTTCCCCAAAGACAAAACAAGTTACAGTTCCTTACTTGGATATTTCACAAAAGAATTGTCATGCATAATGGGATCTTGACTGTATTTTAAAGAAATACATTTTTTTGTAGTGCTTTATGCTTTATATTTTGGAGATTCTATAAAATAAATGCTATCTGTAGAACAGATTTATTTTTTTATTTTTTAATTAAAGAAATCTCATTTCCAGTAAGTAAAAACCTGCACTTCTAAATCAGAGTGCTAGCAATGTTTCACAATTTAGGTATACCGCATTGGCATGACTGCATGTAAAATAGTGTGCAAAAACATGTAGCTCCACCTGTTCAGATATTCTCAAGTCATTTCATGGTTGTTATATTCGAAGATAAATTTTCTTGGACATGCCCAGTCATGCATGCATTAGACAGGATTCTCAGCCAAAATAAACTGTATCTCAATATAAAGTATAAAGCTACAGCCCATAGTAGGGCCATTTTCTCTTTTTCTGTTTTTCAAATACTAATTTTTCTAATTTCTCTATTCTCTAGTTTCATTCTCTTTCAATTAATACAGGCATTTCTCTAAGTAAAGTTTCTAACTCTATATTTAAAAGCAGAAGAAATAAAGATGATATATTGAGAGAGAAATAGACATATACTCTTTTTAAATTTTATATTTAATCACACGTCCTCCTTTTGGGGGTTTTGGTCTTTCTGTCAGAATTGCTAACTAGGAAGGTAAAGGAAACCAGTGATGGCTTCCTTGTCAATCTCAGTGGGCATGAGCAGTCACTGGAGCTTGCAGTATCAGTTGCTAGGCAACCTGTTCATCTGCTGAGCCTGATATTTCAATTCTGCAGCAGTAAATGTCTGTTATGTTACGGCCTTCGGAACTACCTTCATTACATAATATCTGCCATTATAATAAAGGAGCTTCAAATGTTTAGGGGTGTGAGAGTAGCAAGGAAAATCAGTGCAGCTGTGCCAGTGAGATAATGCCAAATTAGAATTTCTGCATATAAAAAAGTATAAAATGATGACATATTTAACACTCACTCCTTCCTGACAGAGCATGGAAAAAGCATCCTGACAGGCTATTTACTTGATGATATCAAATCAAGTCTTGTTAGCATTCTAGAAAAGTCTCTAAATGCCACTATAATGAAGGCAAAACAGAGATGACCTAGACAAATAAGAAGAATATTAGTGTTCTGAATATAATAAATGAGGCTAGTATATCTAGCCAAGTATTTGTCCAGAGGACAATTCTTGAGAGCTGACTTTTATAGAACTACATTTAAGTCTAAAAAGCAGCAGCTATGTTAGTATTCCAGGTTGTCAATCTTGCTGAAACATTTTCCTAAATAAATGCTGGAGGTTCTATGACATTCATTGGAAGTGATTTAAAATAGTCTCTTCTTTATCCTTGAATTTATTTTAGAAGAAGTAAATAATCATTGTAATAAGATGGCTCAAAGCACAATTTTGTTAACTATTCACTCTGTCCTAGTTTTCCCTATTTATAAAATAGAAGTTTTCTAAGTCCACTCAGACTGCTAAAATAAAAATATCATAAACTTGGTGGCTTACGAAACACAGATATTTATTTCTTACAGTTCTAGAATCTGAAAATCCAAGAAAAGGGTACCAGCAGATTTGGTGTCTAGTGACAGCTCATTCTCTTTGTTTTGCAAATGGTGACTTCTATAAGGCCCTTCACTTGGTGGAAGGGGTGAACAAGTTTTCTTGCTCCACATTTACATGAGCAGTTACCCCACTCATGAGGGCTCCACTTTCCAAAGACCCATCTCCTTAATACTTCCACACTGGGAATTAGGTTTCAATGTTTTAATTTTGGATGGAAACAAACTTCAGCCCATATCGAAAGTATACTAATTAAAATATAGTGTGGGTTCAAGAATGAAAAAAAGTGGTTCAGTCCAGTAATAACAGTAGTTTTAACAATATAGATAAGTTTTATTTTCCCACATAACAGTTTTAAAAGTTCAGGGGTAAAACAGCTTTTTCTGTTAATTACATTGCTATCTTCAACTCACATTTTCTGTTTTGCTCTAAAATGGCCATTACAACTTCATTCAAGCCAGCTGAAAGTCTAAAGTAAAGTGCTTCTACCCACTTCTCTTTCATTTGCAGAGAATGACAGACAGGTCAAGTCATTGCACACACCACTTCCACTTGAATTCCACTAGATAGAACTGGATCACATCTACCTGCAAGGGAAACTGGGTGGGAAATGAAACTGTCAGATAGGAAAGTGTATTTCTGTTCAGCTAAAACTCAGGGTTACTATAACTACGAGAAAAGTGAAACTGTGGATATTGGAGGGCAAATAGTTGTGTCTGCCGTAAGAAGCAACAAAAGCAATTCTCAACAGTGTTACATAGACGAGGTAATAAAATTATCTTAACCTGAAAAATTAAAATTTGTCTTGCAATAATACCCCAGGAATTAAATAGGAAAGAGAGGATAACTAATAGACATTGTTATTACTGTGTATATACATGTGAATGCATGACCAATGTGATTCTGCAACCTGTATACTCAGAAAAATGAGATATCCCATGTGATTCAAATGTATGATATGTCAAGGTCATTGTACTGTCATGTGTAACTAATTAAAACAAATTAAAAAAAATTAAGAGGCTGGGGATGTGGCTCAAGCTCTCGCCTGGCATGTGTGCAACCCGGGTTTGATCCTCAGCACCACATACAAACAAAGATGTTGTGTCTGCTGAAAACTAAAAAAAAAAAAAAATAAATAAATAAATGAATAAATATTAAAATTCATTCTGTCCCCCACCCTCTCATTAAAAAAAAAAATTAAGTTCTATCCCTTACCTCACCTCTTCAGAAATGGTCCAGGACCTTAAAGAAAATGGTCATGAAGATCAAAAACCAATTTGAGATAATGAATATGTATGTTCACTTGATTATGGTGTTGGTCTTTTCAATGTGTACATATATAAAAATGTGACCAGTTAATTATACATTTAAAAAATATTTTTGTGTGATGGGGACTGAATTCAGGAGTCTGATTCCACTGAACTATATCCCCAATCCTTTTAATTTTATTTTGAGACAAGTTTTCACTATATTGCTTAGGTCCTTGCAAAGTTTCTGAGATGGGCCTCAAACATGTCACCCTCCTGCCTGAGCTTCCAGAGTCCCTGGGATTACAAGCATGCCCAATTGTACATTTTAAACACATGCAGTGTATTATGTGTTATTTATCTCATAATGATCTCACTTTAAAAGAAGAGGATATGGAATGTGAACAAAAATTTGCATTTAGGTAAACGCCATGGTTTCCCTAGGGAAGTAATCTAGTTACCAGGAGGGTTAAACTGCATGAATTCCAGGTAAACTCTCATCAATAAAGTTCTCCAAGAAAGCAAAAAACAAAAAGTGTGAGCCTTGCTAGAACTACAGTACAAATTATTATGGGAGAAAACAGGAGGGGAAATTTACCTGAGATGGATCACTGAGAATGCTTGAGAAAAACTAGATTTAGTAAAGTTTTGTTCATGATCTCTCCTTTGTTGTCAATATGAGAACCTACTACATTCAAATCAGAGCGAAGGTGATTGTAAAGAAATATAGCAAGAATGGTCCCTTTGAAAAATGATGGAAACATGAGAACAAGCTTTCTTTTAGAGCAGGAGTCTGAACAGCAGAAAAATTAGCAAAAAAGGAGGGAGTCAAATGTTCTTTGTCTATGAAGATTAATAGTAGAAGAAAGAAAAGCATGCACAGGATCCCAAATTTTCCTGTTTACAGTGTCTTTCATTGAGAAGGTATGTTTGTAAATAGTTGCAAATTTAGTGATTTCTTTGCCTGGTATCTATACTTTTCCTAATCTCAGTCACTCATTTATTTTCATCTCAGCAAATTTTGTATTCATTCAATTATTCGGGGTTTTTTTTGGTTCCTACTTTTTATGTGCCACTTTGCTAAGTGATGAGGAAAGAAAATAAATTCAACTCAAATGAAATTCACAATACAGAGAAAAGAGAGCAGCAGAAATTAAATCTCTCCATTTCTTTTACCCATTTATTTCTGAAGTTTTACTATTGCATTGTACAAACATATTTGCTATATATTTTAAGTAAGCTCAGAAGAGACCAATGGTAGAAAAATAAAAGAAGACTGTCTTCTGTCTTCTGTCTTAGAGTGCAGAATTTATTTTTCTTTTCTTTTTTTCTCTTTTTTTTTCTTGTTGCACATCATTGGGTGTTATATTTTATCTGTATTGTAGAATACCAAATTAGGTGGGCTTGGCCTCTGCATATCCTTGGCATCCTTTCTCTCCATGATATGGTAATATAAATAGAAGAAGACAGATTGAAGTGTAGTGAGGCATGCATAAATTTCAAAAGTAAAATAAAGTTAGAATTTTTATGTTAGGGCCAGGAGGTTAGTGAGATTTTATGTTAATAAGTGGTCTATAAACTAAAAACAAACAAAAAAATACTTTGTTTTACATTTCATGTCATCATTTTTCACGTTGCCTTATCTTTCATCTTGAATGAGTAAACAACTCTGAAATACTATTTATTATGTTAGGTGACTTTCCCATAGCAACACCACATCTTTTCAAATACAAACCTACCTTTTTCTCAGAGGGTCTAACAAAGCTGTCAGCACAGAAGGGGTTGAGCTTAGGGTTCACATTCTTTGATTCTTAGCAGGATGTCAAATTTTACATCCATTTGGACACAAGATGAACAAGTGGGTTTATAAAATGCAGTAGAAGGCAAAAGAAAGCTGAATACAAAACAGAATGTCTAAATGGCAACAATGACAATTCTTTGTAATGCCTTCATAACCTTTTGATTGAACATTTCATTTCCATTTAAAAGCCCCTGTTGAGTCAACAATACATGTTAGAATAGTTTGGTTTTGCACAGTCCAGTCACCACTGGAATGGAAGACTCACATTCCAATAACTCTTTACTAAATAAGGACTTTAACTTATAAAGTAGTAACTATGCTTCTGTAAGCAGACAGGAAAATCTGATATTCATAATATGCTACCTCTGTCCCTCACTCACGTTACTGAAAACCTAACTGGAATGCTCCCAATTTTCTCCAAATTATCAATGCCTTAATGAGAAGTTTGGGTGCTCAAGGAGCAAATACATTTTTCAATGGCAAAAGCAACTCTTCATCCCATCTATCAAAACCTTATCTCTTCACTTCCTAAAATTTTCAAGAATGTTAACTATAAAAAGAAACTAATAGCACAAAAGTCCAATGCAGCACTGATATTGCCATTCATAATTTTTCAAAAACTTGATGAAGATCATCTTAATTTGAAAGATGCTAAATTCTCTCCCTCCCCCTCATTGATGGTTGTTATCCTCCCAAAACAGCTGTGGATTTATAAAAGAAAAAATAATACCTCCGGTTGCTATTTTGCTAATTCTGTAATTTTAAATGTGTTTTTTATTGCTTAATGTGGAGTTCCTCACAAAGCTATAGGATTTCAAGTATTTTGGAGATTATGTGAAAACATTATTGTGGGAGTTGCTGGGAAAACCAGAGGCAAAGGGTGAAGGTGAACCTCTTCACTCCCCTATCTCAAGCTCCCTTGGGAGTAAATCTCAGCCATCAGGGATTAGTAACAGTCAAGGTTAGTTTTCATTTTAATAGGAGACTCTTGAAGAAAGCCCTTCCATTTCAAATAAACAAGCTAAAATTATAGATGAGGGTTGATGTTTGGGGAATAGTTGCTAGATGTGCCTCAATTAAATCAGAGATGTTCAATCGAATGCACAGAAAAAAATATGTGCTAACTGAAATTGCATATGCCTATAGGCAAGCAGTATGTTCAAATATCTCCCAAGATGAGAGATCATATTTTGCCAACTACTTCAAGTATGAGTGCTAACATCCTACACATATCAACTGACCTGAATTACTAAAATATTTTGCTTTTTCAATAGATAACCACTGAATCATGACCTAGGCAAGACATCAGGGCTTCATTAGAGAACAAAACAAATATGATCTTTAAGCCATTCTTGGAGCTCAGTAGGGAAGAAGCATAGATGTCCTGTGGAAAAGTGGCCAGGAAAAAACAAAAACAAAAACAAAACCTGGTCAAGGAGTGCCAGAGGAAATGTATGTTAATTCATCATATTAAATAAATTTGGTGATCATTGAATGGTTATGTAACGCCAGTTTATCTCTAAATCTCCCTTACCTTCTTACTTCCCCCAATTTTTACATATGTATATAAGAGTATTAAATCTCAAAATGGATGTTTCTTAAGGCACACAGAATTTCTCTTATTCAATAGCAATGCTATTGGAGCTCAATCAAGGTTAAATAGAGATAAATAATAACAACTCATTCAGAACCATTAATCTATTGCACCAACATTTGTCAAGCAAAATGATTATATTTTATTACCCAGACATGAAAAGTGTCACTTAAGAAGCATTACATATTATATTATAAAGATTAGAAATTGAAAGGTCTTTATAAGTCATATCATCTTGCCCCACACATCTGTGTTGCAGCCTTGGGAATTTCCCAGTGTTGCTCAGTTACCCAGCTGGGGCACTATGGGGAGTTCTCACACAATTCACTCTTAACTCACAGGCCTGCAAGGACAAGAAATTCAAATACGTCCTTTAATATTCTTTGAAGCTGTTAAAGCAAGAAAGACTGGTCATTTTTGAGAGAAAAGATATTTTTCCTTGTAGAATTTGGGACAAGGATGCTGTCAAAATATCAAGGAATCCCTGCTGACAGTTTTTGTCTATCTCTATGAAATGGAGAAGTTAAAATTGGAGTTTCTTTTGTAACTCCTGAGTCAACTAGCTTTTTCTGAAGCTCAAGGGTCTTGCTAGGTGGCACAGGATGGCTGTTTAAAGACTCAGAAATTGCCAACAGAGTAACTGCAAATCAGCAGAGTGAACAGACAAGGAAATAGAATGTGGAGAGAAAGGCTGGCAAGATGGTCAGGCACAGGGACTGACTTTGAGTTTGTCGTGCTAGCATAACTTGTTCTCCTATAAATAGAAGAAAGAAGGCTATTGACCTCATTCCACTGAAGGCTGTTGGTTGGCCTCAATACATCTGCAAAACAGGTATTCAGTGCAAGAGCATGGTCAAGGATCTTGCTTCAGTAGAACATGTTACATGGTTCAGGAGAACCATGTTCATTTACATGGTTATTGCTCTTTCATTAACACCTAAATGACAGTGTTGACATTTAAACTTCAGGAAATCAAGAATTCTTTCCTCTGATCCTCTTCTCTTTCTCTCTGTTAAGTCTTATTTTGAAACCATGAGACTTACAAATAGCTAATTTACTGCAACAATAACATCAGACTGCAGCAGAAAGAGAAGTTGTGTAGAATTAAATATGAAGACTGGCTTGTCCCCTTCTGTGGGTTCATTGAATTATTAGAATTAGCACCACAGATCTTTACCCAGATAGGAGAGAATGGTGGTAACAAAATAAAATGTATTAGTGATGTTATTTATTTTTACTAAGACTCAGGTTTATTATCTCTACAAATTACAAAGTTGTGACCTTAAATAATAAATGCAAATGTGTTTATTTAGAAAAAAAATAGAAATTCAAATCTGAACATAATTTAATTAGCTAGTTAGTGGTTTATTCTTTTCCTTTTCAAAAGGAAAAAAAAAGTGTAGTATAGTGAATGTATCATTCAATTTCTCATTATGTTCATCCTATGCATTTCCTCTGAGGATGGTGCTACTTAACAAAAGAAATTCCCATTTAGAATATTTTTCCAGAAGTTAAAAAATGCCTAGAATATCTGACATAGGTCTTAATAACATGTAAGAATGAATATTGACCAAAACTATAGTCCATGGTCAAGGTCAGGAGAGTATCTGTGTATTTTCCCTTCTCTATAATCCATCCAGGAACACTGCCTATGAATAAATGTATCAGTCTGGAATATTTAGTCTCCATGTGACATAAACCCAGCTGCAGCTAAAGAATAAGATAAACTAACAAATTCTGAGCATCTGAGGAACTGCTGAACAGCCAGACTCCGAAAAGACAGAAATTCATGAAGCCTCAGAAACAACACTTGAGATCTGGGAATCCCAATGGAGGTCTTGGGACACTCCATTTCTAGCAGTGCGTTCCTGCCAATTGGCTATATTCTTCTTTCTTACTAGCAAGGATTTTCCTCCATGCAGCATCATGATGGCTAATAGGCCCAGCTGAGGAGAAAGGCAGAGAGAGAAAGCACATCTTTCCTTTTTTGCAGCCTAGATGTGAATCTAAGAGAGTGATTTTGAGATCCCCAAGTCACACATTGACCCATTGGGTAAATCATTATTGTCAGGGAAGTAGGTTACTCTGCATAATCAGGTCCAGAGTGACCTTGTCATATGTTGATGCTTTCTAAGATGTTGTATGTCCAACAAGAAAGCAACATGACTTATTATATGAGACCAGCTTCTATGACACAGCTGTATCAGAACAGCTTGTAATGAGTGAACATCAGAGAAGTTTTTGGATGTCAAGGGCAATATTTTCTTTTTTCTTTCCCAAAGCTTTGATAACCAGACAATCTGTAGAGATTTGTAGCACTTAATAGTAGGCAAATAGCCACAGTTTTGAGGAACTAGTAAGCAACTGGGTATATATAGTTTAATATATAGTTTAAAAAAAAATTTTTTTTGCCCTGATTAAAAAAAAAATTGACCTTTAAGGAAAGGATGAGAAAACTAAAAGCTTAAAAATATCCATTGGTAGAAAGCTAGAGGGATGAGATGAATAAATGCACAAATTTCCTGAGAAAGTAGGAGAGAATGAAATAAAGAACTTGTATACTTATCTCCAAACTCAAGATGTATACACCAAGTATGAACCTCTTTTTCTGTGTTAGTCATATCTCAATGCAATATATGTGCTTTTTAAGAAAGTATACTTCTTATTCTGGGGTAAAAATAAAATATATCATACATAAAATCAGAAAATTTAAGATAGAAAGGAGAATGTTTCAAAATAATTTTTGACGAGAACTCGATTTCAACATGCAGTCATTGTCCAGGAATAAAGGAGATAAGAATGGGATTGGATTTGGAGAAGGACAGAAAGGTATTAGGACAACTCAAAGGATGTGTTCATGGTCATTTAAAGGTTAAGAAGAAAGGCTGGCTGAATGTGGTTAAGATCAGTTCACATGAATTGGTGATGAACAAGCAGTATCCTAAATATAAGGGTTAATGATGTAGATGTTATGATGCCATGATGGATGCTGGTAGCTTGTCCATAGGCTTAAGACTAAAGATAATATTGATTTTAAAATTCTAATTGAAATATGTAGACTGGGTTGATTCCTTTCACTGCTTCTTATAAAATTTTAGGAACAAATTCTGGTCTTCCTTTCTCATTCTAGGGTGTCAAAAAAAAAAAAAAAGCTACTATGCTACTATTTAGATTTTTTTAATCCTCAAGATTCTCACCTGGGGGCTGGGGATGTGGCTCAAGTGGTAGCTCGCTCGCCTGGCAGGCGTGTGGCCTGGGTTCGATCCTCAGCACCACATACAAAAAAAACAAAGATGTTGTGTCCGCCGATAACTAAAAAATAAATATTAAAATTCTCTCTCTCTCTCTCTCTCTCTCTCTCTCCCTCCCTCCCTCCCTCTCTCACTCTCTCACTCTCTTTAAAAAAAAAAAGATTCTCACCTGACTTTACAGATTTAATGAGATTCAGAAAGTTATAGAAATGTTCAAATATGTAAGCATCCAAATTCCAAAATTTTAATGATTAACTCCATTATATCAGTTTATGGGATTAAATATTGCTTAAAGTCTTCAAATGCGGACTCTGTGCTAGGAAATAAAGAAATAAATTAAGATTATCATCATGTGACTTGACATGGATCCATTTAAGCATCATTAAATTAGACTTCCTATATTACGTTCCTTTATCAAATTGCCAGTGAGCATATGTTAACATGAGATGGACAGCATATTGAGTCAAGCAGATTTTCTGCTTTACTAGTGATTAGAGAAGTATATGGGGTCTTAATTCAGACAAACATTAAGTTGATTTGTTTTTGTATTTTTTCCACCTATAAGCCAGAATCTTGATGCAATATATTTATTGACATAATTCAAATTCAGAGTTTAATACTGAGAATTCAGTCCAACAGGGATTTGAAAACTGTCAATCTATAAATATTAAGTTTTGAATCCTATTTTGCTTTTTAAATCTCATCCTCAAAAGTGGACATTCCTGGATAAAAACAGTTTTAAAAATCTGAACAAATGTTTAGACTTTAAAAGGTAAGATCTAAATGTCTTCAATAATAATTTTATCATTCAGATTTTGAAAACTCCAACCCAGCTAACATCACAAGTAAATTAATCCTCCAGTAATTTTGACTTTGGCATCTTTTATGTATGCATGTCTTATAGTAGACCTATAAAGTCTACTATAAGTTGTTACACTGTTACAACTAGTTGTAACAGTGTAACAACTACAAAGCCAAGAACTATTACTATGGAGGAAAGAGAAAATGTTTTGGTTCATGAAGAGAGAGAGAGAGAGAGCGTGAGAGAGAGAGAGCGAAGGACAACCACCACAGCAATCATTTCAAATCTGTCCACATCAGAAATCTAAAAAATCCCAAGTGAAGCCAGAGTGTGACTAGTATCTCCTAAGGAAGCCTATAAGACCTCATTTAAAGATTTTGGATTTGAGTTTTGCTTTATTCGTCTGAATCCCAGGGTACAACCTAAGCAAAGGATTAAGGATTTTTCATCTTGAACTAGCCTCTAAATAAAAATAGTTGTATTCCACTGCCAACTCCTATGACCATATGGTAAATTTAAAACTCTTGCAACCTTTCCTTGCAGTTTTCTTCCTTAAAATATTCACTTACTTTGGTAAAGCATGTGCTTAGCATATGTGAGGCCCTGGGTTCAATCCCCAGCACCAAAAAACAAAACAACATCCAAAAAAAAAAAAAAAAAAAGGAAAATTCTAACTTATTCTAATTTTAGTTCATGTTAATTTCAGTTAACCAGATTAAATTCATTGTAGGTTGAGAGGGGTGATCTTAATTAGCTGTTCCAAAGAAAGGAACTATGGCTGTGCAGAGATTTCTGCATGACTCACTTAAGTCATTGTCTCAGTGCCCAGTAGCCGGAGATGTAAGAATAATTGTCCTGCCTTCAGAGCAATGGTTTTAAAAATTAGTCACATTAGTTGAATAGAATACAGCCTTAAAGGACACAGATATGTCAAATAAAAAAAAAACAAATCTGGACTTGGTAAGGAGAGACCTTTTCCTTGAAAGGATTATTGCAAAGGACTATTGCAACAAGGAGGGAGGACTATTTTTCTAACAGTAAGACCTGAAATATCTCAGAGTTAGAAAGAAAGGAACTTTTTTTTGTAGAAGAAATAAGCAAGACTGGAGCTAACCAGGTATAAGAGATGGAAGGAACAAAGAAAGGGTGGAAGTAGCAGTGACAGGACAGTTGATTAAAGAATGTTTTATAATGCCAAGTAAGGTGGTGCACTCCTATAATCCTAGCAATTCAGCAGGCTGAGATAAAAAGACTGTAAGTTCAAGGCCAGGTTCAGCTACTTAGAGAGACCCTGTCTCAAAATAAAATAAAAAATAAAAATGTTGGGAGCTGTAGTTTAGTTGTAGAGAGCCTCGTGGATTCAAATTCTACTATCAAAACCAAACAAACAAACAAAAAACAAAGAAAAAAGAACTTCTTTAAGGATGTTTTACTCTGAGGTTAGAAGAGGCTATTAAGGAGGTAGTTTATGTTAATGCAGGCTGAGGGTGGGCCAAATTTAGGAGATCTGGGTAAGGAGAAGAGAAGAGAGTAATTAAAATTTGATCAAGTCATATTAATCAATATTTTCTTCCAACTGAGTAGAAACAAAGCAATTTAATTTAATCATTTCTGAAGCAAAGAATGGGAACTCTGGAGGGTATTTGGCCTTGTCATATGTACACAAAGTGGGTATGCTTGAGTCTTATGTAAGTCACATAAGGAGACAGTGGTTTCCTGCAAGAACCTGTTTCACAGAACTTAGGAAGATAGGAAGGATTTTAACCATAGCTGTTTTCTAGGATCACAGGACCAGTGAAGTTTAATGTAGACAATGTTGAGATATAGCAATCAGGTTGTTCCCTGCTAATATATGTGAGGCAAGAAATATTTTACAGACACTTCTTCTGCAGTAGGCAGAAATCTAAAATGGCCTTAAGATTTCCATCTCATATTCACACACTCTGAATATTCTCTCCCTTTGAGTATTAGCAGGACTGTGCATAAGATGGAATATGATACACATGAATATGTTCCTTTATATGGGAAAAGATTTTGCAGATGTGATTAAGGTTCATAATCAGTTGACTTCTTTCCAGCAGAAGGAATGCAGTAAAACATTTTATTAGTCATATTTTAACATAATTTTGCACACTACATAGATCCATTTGTCTACAAAGTTTAGACAGCACCAAGGAAATAAAATTTCCAGTGATGTAGGAAATAAAATTTCAGCTAGAAAGATGGAAATCAAAGAAACTCCCTGCTTCAGTCAGCATGAATAGTCCTACTCTGAAATTCCAGGGGACCTTTTGTGTCATTGAACCTTTTAAAACATGAATGAGATATGTTGTTTGTCAGATTTCCATCAGTATGACAAAAAAATAATGTTGCCTAAAAAAAAAAAAAAAAAAAAAAGGAAATGTGTATTTTAAGAGGTTTAAAAGTGAGATATTGAATGCTGTATAAAAGCATTAAGACACTCCAGGGTGTATTTCATTGGTCCATTTACCTACAGCCTGTCCCTTACATTGTACCCAAGGCATGTATTAATGAGCTAATAAAACATACCACGTCAGAGAGAGAGAGAGAGAGAGAGAGAGAGAGAGAGAGAGAGAGAGAGAGAAGGGAAATTGCATGGTAAAGTAAGGAGACCCTCATTGTTATACAAAATTACATATAAGAGGAAGTGAGGGGAAAGGGGAAAAACAAAACAAGAGAGAGAAATGAATTGCAGTAGATGGGATAGAGAGAGAAGATGGGAGAGGAGGGGAGGGGAGGGGAGGGGGGATAGTAGAGGATAGGAAGGGCAGCAGAATACAACAGACACTTAGTATGGCAGTATGTAAAAAAATGGATGTGTAACCGATGTGAATCTGCAATATATATACGGGGTAAAAATGGGAGTTCATAATCTGCTTGAATCAAATGTATGAAATATGATATGTCAAGAACTTTGTAATGTTTTGAACAACTAATAATAAAAAAAAAGAAATCAAAGGAGGAAAGATTTATTTTGTCTCACGGTTTCAGAAGTTTCAGTCCATGGTCACCAGGCTCTGTTTTCTCTGGGCCATAGTGAAGAAAAACATCATGGCAGGAGTGTAGAGTAGAACAAATCTGTTCAACTTGCAGCAGCCAGGAAGGAGAGAGAGAAGGATGGGGGTGGGGTAAGAAAGGATCAGAGAAAATTAAACCATTTAAAGACACACATCCAGAGAACTAGACCCCAGCAACTAAACATACCACCACCTCCCAATAGCACCAGTAGCTGGGGATCAAGCCTTCAACAAATGAATCTTTGGAAGGTGTTCTATCAGTAAGACTTGAAATATGTCAGAGTTAGATTCACACTCTAACATTCCTTCCCTAGCTACTCAAAGGTTCACGTCTCTCTCACAATATAAATGTATTCAGTCAATCTCTAAGAGTCCCCATAGTTTTAGTTCCAGCACTGCTCAAAGATGCAAGTTCAAAACCTCCTGAGACTCAAGGCGAACTCAGCCCCTATAAAAATCAAATAACAAGTTACATATTTCCAACATAAAATGCACAGGGTAAACATTCCTATTCCAAAAGGGAAGAATAGGATAATACCAAAAAAAAGGATCAGAGCAAAAATTTAAAAATCCTGTAGCTTCATACCTGGTATCCAAGGGCACAAGGTAGCATGATGTGAGCTACAAAGGGATTGGACAACCCTGTTCCTATAACCTCGCTACTGCAACCCACATGGCCTTCAGACTGGCTCCACTCTTGGCATGTGATTTTTCTCAGTGTATGTTCCACGTTCCTGATCTCTAACTTCTTGTAGTCTCTATTGCAGCTTTGGCTTCACTCTCATAGCTTCATATGTTTTCCTCTCAGAGGTTTCTCATAGAGATTCCAATACTGCCACATCCTGGCTAACCTCCAAGAGCTTTGAAAACTAAGCATAAACCTCCAGGACCCCACAACTCTTAGATTCTGTAGGCCTGTGACATCAGCCCCACATTGGTGACACCAAGGTCTCCAATAAATAGAAGCAGTGCCTGAGCCACTTTGGATCACAAGTGTAGCAATTTCTGAATGCCTAAATGATTAAATGTGCTGAAATAAATCCTTGTAAAACAATTTTCTAGGTGTCTTTATGAGAGCAGGATACTCAAGGACTCTTATTTCAAATGAAAGTCTTTTTACATCTTCAAGCCTGTGAGATGGGATCTTGCTGATTCCTGTTATATTCTCAAGGCATCTTTCCTATTGTCCTGGTGCAAAATGCTTAACTTCTTTTTAACAGCACTTATGTCTTCAGCAACCATACTTTCCTTCGCCCCAACTTTATACATACTTTTCTGTTCAAACCATAAGTTTTGAAAATCTCTCTGCTCAGACTTTTGCTCCTGATTATCACTGTAATGCTCATACCACTGCTTGAATTAGGTGCTGCCTTGACATTTCCTCAACCAAATTAATTAGTCCATCACCTTTAAACTCAGCCTCCAACTTAAGGTATGGAGAAAATGTAGATAAATTATTTGCCAGAGTGTAACATGAATGGACTCTAATCCAACTTCCAATAGAGTTCTCATTTCCAACTGAAATCTCATGAGCACAGCGTTTATTGTCCATATTTCTATCAATGCTCTCATCTTTAAGCACTCAACAGAATTGTTAAGCTCCATCTATGGCATTCTAAGGCTTCTGTAGCCTTTATCTCCAAAGCTTTCCAAACTCCTCTAAAAAACCAAAGGCTTCTGAATCACAGCAGCAGGTATAGCCACACAACAGCCTCACTTCTTGGTACCAGTTTTCTGTATTAGTCAGCTGTCCATTGCTGTGACAGGAATCAACTTAAAGGAGGAAAAATTCATTTTGACTCACAGTTTCAGACATTTCAGTCCACGGTCATTTGGCTCAGTTGTTTCTGGGGAATAGTGAGGCAGAACATCATGGCAGGAAGCCTGGGGATAGAAAAAAGCTACTCACCTGATGGCATCCAGGAAGTAGAGGAAGAGAGGGTGAGAGAGAAGGAGAGGGAGGAGGAGAAAGAGGAAGGGAGGAATAGGAGAATCAAGAGGAAGATAAAGAGAAGGGGAGAAGGAGGAAGAAGAGAAAGGATGAAGATGGATGAAGAAGACCAGGGCCAAAATAAACCCTTTGGAGGTATTCCCCCAGTGATCTACTTCCTCCAGCTAGGCCCCACCCTCTAAAGTTTCCATTGCCTCCCTATAACAACATGATCTGGGAACCAAACCTTCAACACATGAGTTGACATTCCAAATTCAAAATTCTTGAGCATGTAGTTACTAAAATATGGGAAATTATAGGAACTGGTTGAGTGGGACACAATTGGCTGAGTAATGGATTCTTCAAAACCTTCTTCTCAAACTAAGTATCTCCATGCAAAGTCTGAACTACTCTCTACCTCCTACTGTCATCTATAAACAAGAACAACTTACTTTCCTCTTACTTACTTATAAGAAATAGAAGAGGTAGTCTATTTCTGTGTATAATATTTATAGTGTGTAATCAACTTCAATAACTGCTAGTTGTTATCAAAAAATGCTATGAAAAAGGATAGAGTGTTTTAGTTTATTTTTATAGTTTAATTTTTGTCCCTTGATTTGAATGTGTCTTTAGTGAAAATATTTGATGTTTTGTTGTTGTTGTGAGTGGTGGTATTGGTTGTTTTCACTGGTTAGTTTTAGATGTTTTGTTTTCCTTTTGTGATTTGCTTTCATTTATTATTATTATTTTAAAAATCCTAGTAGAGGTATAAAGCAAAATACCTTAAAATAGAGATTTACTTCTTCAACCATTTAACTAATAAAATGAAAAAAATATATACCCTTTGTTTGAGGAAAGAATAGCATGCCCTTTGTTTAGAGGCAATAATAAAACAACAAAAGAATTTTCCAGATTCCCAAAGGAACATGTTATGAGGTGAAAAATAGAACAAGACTTACATTAATATAGAATGGATTTGAATGGATTTAAATGCCTTGTGTATGAGGATGAAGTAGACATAATTGCTCTTATAACTGAAATTTTGAATGACATAAAAGTATAAAAGATAAAATAATAAAATTTGAAGGAGATATTTTTCCCCATAAAGACCAAGGAAGAAAAATATTCTTAATTTCTATTTAGTTTGCTAACAATGCTCTTTTCCTTCCTAGGGATCAATAACCTAGGAAAGCCTGCTTGAGTGAATTTGTAAGTTCCAATTTATTTTTCATTGGGTTATTAGCTTTGCTGTTTAATTAAAAATTAGCTGTCCATTCAATTTTCTGAATGAACACAGGAGTTATTGTTCAAATATTAAGTTCTAGAAAATTCTTTGGATTTTGCACTTCAGTAATAACAGCTATTACCATCTGTTTCTTGCTTGCTCACCTAGTACAAGAAAATTTCTCTAATGGAAAACCATTTTTACTGAAGAATTCTCTTAATTACTCAGAGAAATTTTTTAAAAGGCAAATGAGAGTTTGTAGCTTAAAAGTAATCAGCATCACATGAGTAATTTTGTTATCCAGATGTATGGGGAAAAACAACAGAGAAACAGAGAAGGAGGAAGGGAAAAAAAAAGCAAGAAGCTATTTCTCAAAAATTTTTCTTTCTTAGCTACACAACCCCTTACTCCTAATGGAAAAACCTCTTTCAGGGCTTAATGTAAAACCCATAGCATCATAACCTACATTTGCCCTTAGGATGAACCTACAACAATGTTACCTTTGAGATTGGAAAAAGGGAATACAAGGGCTGGGGTTGTGGTTCAGTGGTAGAGCCTTTGCCTAGCATGTGTGAGGCACTGGGTTCAATCCTCAGCACCACATAAAAATAAATAAATAAAGCAAAGGTATCCATCTATAACTAAAATAAATAAATGAATAAAATTTTACAAAAAGAAAAAGGGAGTACAATGTTCCTTCCTAATTGATGGAAGTTTTTATTGGCTTTATTGTCATATTTTGGTATGTGTATGTGACAATATGTAAGAGACTCAAGACACACAGACTCCAATCCAGGCATTCCATTTCAGTAATTTGTTGCTACAGATGAGAGATGGGTATAGGCAGGCAGAATAATTTATTGTGTGATGACAAACCCCAACCACAATTTACAATGCTCAAGTTTATTGTCTATGCAGGCACCTTTAGCTATTTTATGCAATTTCAAAGTACTGTATAATTGAGTTTCAGATTAAAATCCTCTCATGGAAATGATTCATCATCCTCCTGAACTGACTCCTCCCCCACACCCTTTTCTTTTCTTCGACTTTCTCTTCTTTCCTTCAAAACAATTCCTCAGTTTCTCTCTACCTGAATTATATTACATTTCCTACTGCTATAAAGTAACACTCTTATTTCATTTTTTAGCGGTTCCATTAATTTGATGTTTACTTCTTATTCAGACTCCCTAATAAAAATGCTAATTATGATCATATCTAATAGCAACTGCTGAGGCACCCTACCAGCTCTTTTCTCATTCCAACTGGACCTACTCACATTTATCATCAGGGCTTGGTTTGTCAGCCAGATTGCAGTATTCCCAAGTCTGCTCTTTCTTGTCGGCTAAACCCACCTTGGGAAATAAATCCAATTCACAAGATATTGTATCAACTATCCTAGCAAACTTCAGATACAGAGACACATTCTGTTTACTTGCTAATGTAATACTATTGGGAACGAATAGAGGTTGAAGATAAAATCTAATTTATTCTTATCCATTCTCATAATATAATCACTTTCCTTATTGATTCTATGTATATACATTTTTCTATAGTCATATCTCCTAATATTAAATTCACATGGTTACCTATATTTCATGACTCTGTAAATAATAATTTTATGCTGTAAGTTCTTCCTTTTGTAATTATAAAAATTGATTCATAGAATGTGTTAAAACAGATCTGATCTCTCAGCCCTGTTTTAGTGTTCTTGGGCATTCTTATTATTTTCCTAAAAGCTATTTTGACAATTTCTTTCATACTCTAAAATAATTTTTAAAATATTTCTGCTAATTGACTTAATGAGCAAAACCCACTTATTTTTCGAAGTTGTAGAGTGCACTACAATATCTTCACCTATTTATTTAAAAAAAACCTTCTTCCTTCAATTTTAATATTTACTTAATTTTACTATATTTTATTGTTATACAGGGTTAGTCAGTTTTCTATTACTGTAGCAAATATTTGAGATAATAAGCTTTAAAAAGGAAAGGCTTATTTTAGCTTACCATTTCATAGGTTTTAGTCTGTGCTTGGTTGCCCTTGACTATGAACCTGTGGACAGGCAGCACATCGTGGCAGAGTGTGTGGTAGAGCAAGTTGCTCACCTTAGGGGTTCCATGAAGTAAAAGCGAGCAAAGGGAGAAATTGTGTTCCCATATACCCTTTGAGAGCACATCCTCAATAACCTAAAACTTCCCACTAGGCCCTACCTCTTAAAGTATTCACTGTCTCCCAATTGTGCCATGTGTTGCAGTTCAAGCCTTTAACACATGGATCTTTGGGGGACACTTATTCAAACCATAGCAGGCATGACATAAAGACCAAGAAAAAAGAATTCACTATGCCATAAATAAAGCATAAGCTATGGAAGAAATATTTAATGTACTCAGCCTTAAAATAAAATTATTGGTTTATTTATTTATTTATTTATTTTTTGAGGGATACTGGGGATTTAACTCAGGGGCATTTGACCACTGAGCCCATCCTCAGTCCTATTTTTTGTATTTTATTTTATTTTATTTAGAACCAGGATCTCACTGAGTTGCTTAACACCTTGCTTTTGTTGAGGCTGGCTTTGAATTTGCAATCTTCCTGCCTTAGCATCCTGAGCTGCTGGGATTACAGGCATGTGCCATGATGCCTCGCACTCTTGGTTCATTGAAATCAAAATCTCTCTACTTTTCTTAATGATATCACTCCCATGTTTTCCCCAGCTATTTTCCTTTGGGTACTCTGATTACCTGGAGACAGACAAATCTGCCAACAAAGTCCACTGAGTGTCAGCTGTGGTCCATACTGGCTTGTAGCCCACATGCTCATCAACTCTATATACAGACATATACAAACAAAGATAATTGAAAGAGGAATCAGTAAACAAAAGTCAATGTGAAGCAAAGAAACCAAGAGTAATCACAGCAGGAAAGAAATTGGAATTGAAGATGAGCAGTGAGAGATGACTATGGGAATGTTCACACTGTCCCCATTGAGGATGCTCTAGATGTACATAGAACAGAGTGAAGGTGAACCTATGAACACACATAAGGAACATGTACGTTCCTTTTACATACATGATGAAAAAGAAGATGATGTCCCAGGACAGTGATGCTTTCAAACATTCTTATTAAAGGACTTCTTGATAACATTTCACAACATTGAAAGAATGAAGGATGAAGTATTGATGGATGATTGCTTAACCTCACAAACATTGGCTCAAAAGACATTAAAACAGAGGGTGCTGACCATAACTCCCTGTTTAGTTGAAACCAGAATAAACAACATGCAAAATATAATAAAAATCAGCAGCTCTTCCAAACAACAATGCCAAATGTCCAGCCCACCCTGATTGGAATGCTAAAATTTCCACCCCAGGGAGAACATGGGACACATGTTCTAAAAAACATGCAAATGTAATATATGTTCTGCTACAAAACCAGCTCCTTACCCTTCCTTTGGGGATTCTCCCTCCCTTGAGTACCCCTAAGACTCCACACAAACCAAAAACTCTTTGTCTTCATGGAGCTTGGGAACTATTGGTCACGAGACTGTCTGGGTTCCTGACTGGTACCACACGATGAAGTTCCTTTCTCTAACTCAAACCAACCCCTGTCCTGGCATATATCAGAGACAAGGAACCAAAAGCCACTGGGCTAACACAAGCATTGTTTGAACTATCCCTGATGTATCTTTTTACAAAGAAATAAAACCATTGAATTATTAAGATTTCTAATATATAACAGTCTACTAACTAAATGTTTCACTACTTAAAATTTTTCTCTATATTTTTAAAATCAATAGTAAAATTTTTATGTTTTGACAATTTCTAATAACCACAGAATAATTACAAATGTTCACATCCATTATTAAGGCTGCTTTGCATGATTTCAGCTTGTACAGTTACTTAATGTTCCTGCACTACTGTGCAAAGCAAGGACTACCTATAATAGCAATTAAAAAATTATTTAAACATCAATAGCTAAAAGTGACCTGTGGTTATCTACAAGAGGTTTGTTTCCAAACTGAAGAGGGAGAAAAGAGATTTATTCATGCATTGGGCTTTGATATTATTCTCTCTATGGACCTTCAATTTTAATATTGCAGCACAAAAATGTTACCCCCAAATCTTAATCTAAATGCTGTGCAGGTTCTGATTTTCTTCCTTCCTGTACAGAACTCAAGTAGCTTACCCTTCTGGTAACAAAGTTGTGTATTGTTCTCCCATGAGTGCAGATGTCTACATCACCCAGGAAACCAGAGACGCGAGACTAAAAGGAGCTCTCGAGGGCTTACAATTGACTGAGTTCCATTGGATGCTGGTACTGAATTGAACCAACAGAGCTCTATGTACACACTTTTGAGCCCGACTACGGCTGTGGAAAGACTGGAAGAGCTTTGGCCAATTTGAGGCAAAAAAAGGAGCTCTGAGGGAGTTGATGGAATCTTTTTCTCAAATTTGCAGATTGTCTAAATTAAACTTGCCACTCAAAGTATGAACACAGATTGTCTCTTGTTTATTCAGAGACTTAGAATGGCCCCAAAGAGCAAGTGATTGCCAAAGGGACAGAGTGAGTAGAACAGAACAAGAAGTCCCCATCCTACAATACTCTTTATTCCATGGAATGTTATTTTGAAACTCCAAGTACATTTTCTTCTACATTCAGTGTTATATATTTTGGACAGGCCAGCCCCAGAAACTTACAATGTAACACAAATGCACCTCAACTGTAGTAATAATCATTACAAGGCAATGACCCCTTATTTTCCTAAAGAATATCTATTCAAAAAGCTCACAATAGTGAATATAGCCAGAACAATGAAGGGTTTAAAATATTTATAGTAACTGTCTTTAACTTGTTTATTTTCATTAGAAAACCCAGACATATAATAAAAATATCACTTGTTATTTTAAAACCCAGAAATAAACAGGCTTGATATTTTGCTGCATATTATCTGAGACTAGTTTTAATAATTTAATAACCTTACTAGTGTGTAATGTTATTTTATAGCAAAAATATTTATCATATATTTTCTTTTGAAACCTGCTTTTTCACTTAACATAGTAACAGATCTCATAACAGGAAATATATATCTACATTATAATTGTAAATGACTTTACACATTATATAAGTAAATTATAACTTGTAGACCAGCCTTTATTTTGAGTCTTTTTATGGTACAATATAATTAAATCTAGTTTCACCTGACACAGCATGCTTATTTGGGTTTGTTTCTGAACTAGTCCATCCTATTGATCTATTTTTTCTAGTTAGCTTCCAGTAAAAATCTCCATCTTTCTCTGAAAGAGTATTGAGTTGTGTTCTAGTAGCAATTAAACGGAAGATCACCTTGACAGCATGAAGCTATGGTTTCAGACTTTGTTTAAACAGATCTATTTCAATTGCAGCCTTAATCCTGAGATGGTTCTTACTTCTAAGCTATAACCCATCAGTTTCTATAGAAAGTCTGAGGTGCTTTCCAAATACCACAATGTTGATGGAAATCTAACTCCTAACAACATTCCCACCATCTATGCAACTGCTAATATCTTTGTGCGGTTTTGTTAACCTTCTAGCTTCTTTTTTTTCCTGGATAGCTTGAAATCTTGCTCCTCACATGTGTAGCCCTGAAATCAGCCACGATGTTAATTATGTACACAGAATTTGGAGCTCCCCCTTGTGTCTCTCCTTTTTGGGATTCTCCCATCTTTTTTCAAACAACAGGGTCACACAGAGCTGCAAGGAAGCATGGTATATGTAGTCTTTGGTCTAGGTGTCATATATTCGGCTAACTAGTGGTCACGTTTATGTTTTAATTATATCTTAACATTTATTTTCCTAACAAGGTAAAAAATAAACAATGTGTGTTAATATACATGTACAGAGTGAAAACTTTATATACATTTTTTCTTCTCATTCCCAAGTTTTTGTTGTAATAAACTTTTTAAAAATCTAGATTAGGGCTGGGGATGTGGCTCAAGCGGTAGCGCGCTCGCCTCGCATGCCTGCGGCCCGGGTTCGATCCTCAGCACCACATACCAACAAAGATGTTGTGTCCGCTGAGAACTAAAACAAAAATAAATATTAAAAATTCTCTCTCTCTCTCTCTCCTCCCTCACTCTCTCTTTAAAAAAAAAATAAAAATCTAGATTAGTACTATTTTAATTTCATTTTTTGAAATTATGTATATCCTAATTCATTAAATTATATTTTAAAATCAAAATCAAGCAATGTTAACAATATTAGGCCATGCTTCCCCCGTGTCTACTTTTTGTGTGTGGTGCTGGGGATTAAACCCAGGGCCTTGTGCGTGCAAGGTAAATGCTCTACAAACTGAGCTATATCCTCAGCCCTTATGTCTCCCTTTTAATTAGCATTTCATGTGTATTAATTTCAGGATGTACAATCAAGTAAAATACTTTCTGAGTTGTTATTTGCATGCAAATGTCCCTCTGTCGCTCTTGCAGTGGACAAGGGTTTGTCAGGGAATATAGATTTTTCTGACATATTGTTGACCTTTTTTATTTGACATCTATTATTTACTCTTATAGAAAATTGCAAATGATTTTTTTCTTTTTAATTATTTTTTTCTGAATGTATACTTGAAGGATATCTCTTTTTTTATCTGAAATTAAATGTATGAAAATATATAACTTTTCATTATTTTTTCTTAGTATTTCATAGATTCTTACATTATGGAACTCCTGAATATAATCCTTTATAAATTTTAAAAAATATTTTTATGCATCTATAGTTGCTTTTTCATTTATGGCAGTGTTTCCCAAATATTCCACAGCATTGAAATCATTTAATGTACTTATTTTGAAAAATAGATACACCTAAGTTCATTTCTAGGTATACTAAAATAGCATCTCTGGGAGGGGACAAGGAAAGCATGCATTGGATGACCATTACATACATTTGAGAACACTTTTTAGGTATTCCTCATTATGCCTATGTTTGATTTTCTGGCTCCATCATCCATGTGGATTATGCTGTATTGCTTGTAGTAACCCTTTAATTTGCTTCCTCTCTGTTCTCTGGTAATTGCTTGAGCTGTTTTTTCAATTCACTGATTCAGTTTCCTGTAGCATCTAACCTGATATTCAGTGATTATATCATTTGTATTAAATTCAGTAATCATAAATCAACTGAAAAAAACTCTCCTAATTTTTAATTCTTCTGTTTATATAAGTGCAAGGTGACCTTGAATCTTTTTGAGATAGAAGTGTTTTGTTTGTTTGTTTGTTTTTTGTGTTTTTTTTTTGTCATTTTCCTTGAGGAAGTCAGTTTCACATGCATCACTATCTCTGACTTGTCCTCTCTCTTTGAATGAGTGCATCTTTTCACATAAACAGTAGTTTTATTGCATTTAGAGAGGTGGACATTTCCACTATTGGAGGTATGTCTTTACTTACACAAAATGAAGGCAGGTAAACATTGACATTCTCTAATCTTTTTTGCCTGGACAGTATTAAAGTAATCCAACTAATAACAAGAGGTAACCATAGAGAAACCTGTTTTCATTTTCCTGGTAATATTTGTTTATCATCTCTAAGCTGTCTGGGGCTTCAGTCCTCCCTAGAAAAGAATCCATTCCAGTGAAACCAAGTGGTATGTATGACCTTGCTAGTTGTTCCTTGAATATTTACTTATTTATTTTTATATCAATATTTGTAAACTTGATCCACATAAAGTGCATACTGTATAACAGGATACTGGGAATATAGTAATGAAATAAAACAAATCCATTTCTATGGCCTTATGAAACTTACAATTTTGAGAGGAAAAATAGTCATTCATATTGGTTGATTGCGTTTACATAAAGAAACAATGGAAGGAAAACACAAGAATGAAATGATTATTTACAGGGCATGGAAGGACACTTTTTTGTAATATTTTATTTTGTTAAGTATATGAAAATACTATTCATTTAGAACAATGACTAAAATTATTATAAAATCAGTATAAAAATTAAAGGAATTAAGTAGGATAATGGGGAAGTTTTGGGAGAAGTACTTTTTTTTGAGGTCTGATAAAACATATGGAATGCTTCAAAATTTGCATGTCATCCTTGTACAGGAGCCATGCTAATCTTTGCCATATTGTTCCAATTTTAGTATGTGTGATGCTGAAGAGAGTACACTTTTTAAGCAATCAAAATTATCTTCTTTAGCAATGGGATGAATGGGCCATTCAATTTTAGTTTGTTTAGGTTTTTGAACTGAAGCTTGGCTTTTAAGTAAGGGTTTCTAAAACTTCCTTTGAGATTTTCTCTGTGTAATGCCTTATTAAAGAAATTATGCCCATTGGTACTAGCATCACTCTATTAAGAAGCCACACAGGCTTCAGAAAAGCAACAAGGTTAAGCAAAGAAAAATCAGAGAATTCAATCAATAGAATACAACATGTATAACAGTTCCTGACCCCATATTTCATAACAAAGGACTTTAATATATGTGTTTTATTATCACCTATGCCAAGTTTCACATATCATGATGGAATTTCTAAATAGTCACATTTTGTTCTTTTAAAACAATCTTTTCCAGACAGCAGAGTGAAATACTGAGATATAAAGTCCTATCTGGGCTCCAAACTGTATATATTAAAGGAATATTGATCCTAAAATCCTAGTACAGTAAATAATTGAAGATTTTTGTCCTTACTGCCATTGGCATTGTTAGAAGTTCTGTCTTCATAATGGTCTCCAAGTAAGCACTTAAACAGTCAAGCCCATTAGATCTTTATACAGACCAACTTTGTCAACTTATTGACAAATTTCTTTAAGCACATATCTTTTTCTGGAGCCTGATTACTTGCTCTGGCATAGCAAAGAAAAAGTGCACCATATTATCCAAACACTCATTTAAAGCAGCTATAAACACCTGTCTTACAAGATGAATGCAGGTGCAAAAGAGGCACAATTTTCTTACCACCTCTTATTTTTCTGTTATGCACACTAGTCTGTACTCAAAAATAGAGTATTCATTGGAGAAATGACAGGACATGAATTCACAGTATGAAAATCCTTACTACCAATAACATCAACACTTTTCTTCATTGACAATCAAGTCAAGTCGAAAATAGGTTTCAATGTATACAAGACTCTTTCAAAAGGTGATATTTTAAACAAAATATGGCATTAGAAATCTGAGAAGAAGTAGTTATATTCTATCTATGTGAAAATATTTTTAGATTTTAGTTAAATAACTTATCAGTAAAATTAGTGGGAATATATCACTGAATATAAAATGTAGCTATTATTTTGCATTGTTTAGTCAAATAAAAAAATAGCTCTTTTACAAATAAAAACTTTCTCAGGATAGTAATTGTAATGAACTGAATGTATGTGTCCCTTCAACCCAAATTCATATGCTAAAATCCAAATCCCTAAGGTAATGGTATTAGGAGGTGGAAATTTGGGGAAGTTATTAGGTCATGAGGGAAGAATTCTCATGTGGTATTAGTGTCCTTATAAAAGAGACACCAAAGAGTTCTCCAGCTCTTTTCCCACCATGAAAATACATAAGAAATCTGCACTGTACAACCTGGAAGGGGGCCTGCACCAGACCCTCACTAGATCCCAGACCTCCAGGCTCCAAAATTGTGAAAAATAACTTTTGTTGATTGAATGCAATCCTGTCTATGGTATTTTATTATAGCAGCCAGAATTAACTAAGATAATGTTTTGTTGTTGTTTAAAGACAACAGTGCTGGAATTAAGAATACTAAAACAAAACATGCTATAGATTGTGTGACACAGAGCAACCAAATAAATTCATTGAATCAAAATCAGAATTGGGTTCTGAATCTGGCACTTGTCCCTTTGTGATCTCAGATATTTTGCATCACTCTCATACAGCATTCTCATCTAATATAATGCTATCTGCCTCGTGGAATAGCATGTTATGATGTATATAAACATTTGAATTAGTTGAAAAGAATACATTATCACAACATTTCACTATCTACTTTACTTAGAAATTACAGTCTTATGTTGAGATGTCAGAAACCATGTTGGAACAAGCCCAATATTCAGCTATTTGCAAAAATTTGCTTGCTTGTATAGAGAAGATATTAACATAATTGATAGAATTCCACAATTTGGCATTATGTAAATAGAACTAAAATAAGCTGAATTCTCTAATTTTCTGTTTATCCCAACAATCTCAAACCCATGCAACAAAAGGTTTCTATGCATCAGTTCATACCTTCTATCCTTCTCATCCCTACTTGAGCGGAATATAGAAGTAAAATCAAAACTTGTGTTTCTGATGGGACCTAGTTATACTTGAAATGGGCTCACTGCACCTCATACAAAAAAAGTGAAGTCTTCCCTCTTTGTTCAGTTCTTGCTCATGGCCTTGCCTTGATTTTCTGATGTTTTCTGGGTTGTCTTCAAAATTGTAATCAATGTTTAACCTGAGCCCAACTTTTGTAATAGAGCCCTGATGCCTATTATCTTCCTGGCAAAATGTAGACTCAATTATCTCTACCCGTGTCCCTACTACACTCTATCCAGTCATGCCCAGGCACTGGTTGAAGCCCTGATGCAGCCTGAACTAACCCCTGGAGAGCAGTAGTATTACCACCTTCCTTATTGTTCATTAAATAATCCATTAGTCATCCCAAAGTCACTTTCAGTTGTTAGTCTTAAGTCCTATTTTACTAATAAAATTAAAGCAATTAGAAGAAAATGTCCAGATCCCTACCTCCTTCTACACCCACATGTTCTGCCTTCTTGCTTGCTATTAGAGATGAATAATCTCTGTATCCACCTAAACCAAGCCATTCACATGAGCATTGCATTCCATTTTTTCTTATTCAAGGACATAATTCTAGCAAGTCTCTTATGTCTCTCCTACACTATCAAGTGGTTTCTCTACTAGTATATATACACTAGTATATAATAATGCTGTTATTTCTTGCATATTAAAAAATCATTTCTTTCTTTTCCTATCTGCCATCAGGTAGTTTTCTTTTGCACTGTTTTCTGTATTAAAATAAAAGCAAAATCAAACAAGCAAACAAACAAAACCCTTCTACTACACTCTCAACCATCTGTACACCTCACCTCTGACATCTGATGTGTGGGTTTTGGTTTTTGTTTTTCTTACACATCAATTCAATTCACCTGCCAACATTGACTGATTGTCCTACTATTTAACTCAATTCTGACACTGTCTACTTGGAGATTATGTCAGATCACATAGATTAGAGTTAACTTGCACAAGACTACTACTCAGACACAAATGCAAGCAGTAGGTCCCATTGCTTAGAGTTTACTTACTAGATGATCAGTCCATTACAAAGGATATATCTTAGGAACAATTAGTTGGAAAATATGCATAGCATAAGGCAAGGGAGAAGGAGTTTGATGCTTCCATGCTCTTTCCTAGGGTACCACCCTCCACGAACTAATTTTTGTGAGTTCAGCAGTCTGGACACTCTTGGAACTACAATTCAGGGATTTAATTTTTTAAAAATTATTCAATATTTATTTTATGTAAAGCATCACAGAGCTTCCACATTGAAAAAAAAATTTAAAAGGTATATAGGACTGGGGTTGTAGGTCATCAGTAGAGCACTCGCTTAGCATGGGCAAAGCCCTGGGTTCAATCCTCAATACCATATAAAAATAAATTAAAAAATGAAGTATTTTGTCCAACTACAACTAAAAGAAAGAAAAAATATTTCCTGGGGCTGTAGCTCAGCAGCAGCATGTTTGCCTAGCATGCGTGAAGCACTGAGTTTGATCCTCAGCACCACGCAAAAATAAGCAAATAAAATAAAGAAATGCTGTCCATCTACAACTACAAGAAATTTTTGGCTGGGTTTGTGGTTCAGTGGTAGAGTGCTTGCCTGGTATGTGTGAGGCCCTGGGTTCGATCCTCAGCACTGCATATAAATAAATAAATAAAATAAAAGATCCATTGGCAATTAAAAAAATTTATTCTAATTTGTTATATATGACAGCAGAATGTTATTTAATTCATATTACACAGCACAATTTTTAATATCTCTGGTTGTACACAATGTAGAGTCACACCATTCGTGTCTTCATTTGTATATTTAGAGTAATGATGTTCATTTCATTCCCCAGCCTTTTCTGCCCTCATTCCCCCTCCCTTCCTCTCTCTTCCCTTTGCCCTATCTAGAGTTTGTCTATTCCTCCTATGCTCCCACCATTCCCAATATGAATCAGCACACTTATATCAGAGAAAACATTAGGCATTTAGTTTTTGGGGGATTGGCTTATTTCACTTACCATTATATTCTCTAACTCCATCCATTTACTTGCAAATATCATGATTTTATTCTCTAAATGCTGGGTGATATTTCATTGTGTATTTATACCACATTTTCTTTATCCATTTATTTACTGAAAGGCATCTGGGTTGGTTCTGCCTTTTCAACAAATGGTGCTGGGAAAACTGGAAATCCATATGCAACAAAATGAAATTAAACCCCTATCTCTCACCATGCACAAAACTCAACTCAAAGTGAATCAAGGACCTAGGAATTAAACCAGAGACCCTACATATAATAGAAAAAAAAGTAGGCTCAAATCTCCATCATGTTGAATTAGTCCCTGACTTCCTTAATTAGACTCCTATAGCGCAATAATTAAAATCAAGGATCAATTAATGGGTGGATTCAAACTAAAAAGCTTCTTCTCAGCAAAAGAAACAATCAATGAGGTGAATAGAGAGCATACATAATGGGAGAAAATTTTTACCACATGTACATCAGATAGAGCACTAATCTCTAGGATACATAAGAACTCAAAAATCTTAACACCAAAAAAACCCAAATAACTCAATCAATAAATGGACCAAGGAACTGAGCAGACACTTCTCAGAATATATCAATCAACAAATATATGAAAAAAAATGTTCAACATCTCTAGCAATTAGATAAATGCAAATCAAACTACTCTAAAGATTACAATTCAGGGATTTTTATGGAAGCTTCATTATGTAGGCATGATCAATTATTAACTCAGTCTCCAGTTTCTCTTCCATTCCTTGAAGGCGATGTGGTCAGGCTGAAAATTCCAAACTTCTAATCATGGTGAGGCCTTTACAGTAACCAGCTCCCAACCAGAATCCCAACAGAAGTCATTTCACTAGAACCAAAAGATTTTCCTACTACTCAAGAAATTCCAAGATATTAGGACTTCTGTGCCAGAAACCAAAATTGAAAAATAAAATATATATTTCTTATTTTAAATCACAATATTACATTTTTCTAGAACAAAATAACTTGAAAGCATTATCTACATTATCTACAGTTGTCCTCCTAATCATCCTCTCTTCAACTCATTCTGATATGTCTTTTCTGTTCAACAACAACAAAAAATTATTCTTAGTTAGGTAATCTATGCCATCCATATTGTCAATCATCATTTCTCTGTTCTCATGCTTCTTGACTGCAGTAGCATTTGACATGGGTGAGCACGTCTCCCCCTTGATATAGTAGAAATTCAGCTCTCATCTGCAACATACAATCCAGAAAAACAGCAGTGCACTGTCTTTAAAATACATCCTGGATCTGATCATGCTCACCATCCCCACTGCAAACACCCAATAAAAGTCACCACCACTCCTGTTTGAATTATTGCAATGATATCCTAAGTTTCTGTTTCTCCCCCTGCCAATTATAGTCTCTTTTCAACATATCAACCAAAGCATTCCCTTTAAAATTTAAGTCAGATGATGTCCCTCTGTTTAAAATCACCCAGTGACTTCCCACTTAAAAGGACCTATAGGGTGTGCTTGCTTATTCTCTTCTTTGAGACACTCCCCTCATTTGTTCAACTCCAGCATATGAGCTTTGTTACTTTTCTCAAACTTGCTGCCAGGAGCACCCCCCACCCTTTCTCCTTGTGAAGTTTACTTCCTCTCACTGCTCACATCTGCCTCCAAATTTCCTGTGATTATATTGGCTAAGAGGAATCTAAATATATATAAGATTTCAGCTGCAAGGCAGCATTAATCCATAATTTTTAATTGGCCAACTTCTGTAATAGAAGAAGGCCACAAGGAAGAGGAATAGAAAGAAGCTGAGTCAGCCAATGTGGTTGATATGCATAAGAACGGAATAATAGCTAGAGTTTAGTGAGAAGACAAGGATGTGGAAAATAACCAAAATGAATGTGAGAACACTGAGAGGCTTCCTTTTATTGATAGAAAAATCAATAAAATAGCATACATATATTGCAAGCAATAAATCATAATCTTTATTTTTTTAATGGATACCTGTTAAAGGAAAGAGATTTTAGATTTCAGACAACTGTGACACTGATAAAAAACAATTTAATAAAGTAAAATTTTGGTTTGCTTTCAGTTAACAAATTAAATCATCTCATATACATTAACTATTTATTAGCTAGACATGATAATTTGAGTACTATAACAGACGTGAGATACACAAGCAAAATGCTAGACTTTCAAGTTCACTTGTAAACATAAACATATATACTAGTTTAGTTGTTACCATTCACAAAAGTGATATATAAAATTTTCATTTCAAAAATCTCACACATTTTAAAGAACTTTCTCCAGCACAGAGCATTTGTGCTGACATCAGGGTGCGTAACAAAGAAATTAATAATGACTCATTCGCTCAGTGCTACATGCACAGTCATTGATATATTATAAGAACTTGCTATCTGTATTCATAAGATAATTCTGATTCTGCTTTAACACAAAGTTTGTGAATGTTCAAAAACAAGGTAAAAGAAGAGCAGATCAAATGAAAGTGAGCAACCCATTTTGTATTTTATCCATTTCCTCATGGCAGGTTTTATAGTTCAATAATTTCAGGATCCAACAGTAACTTCAAAACACTGACTCAATATTGCTTTCTGCTACGGCTGCGTTTCTTTCACACCACCACACCAGTCCTCTCAGATCCCATTCAATCACCAAGGGAACTGCCAACACAGCTCAAAAATGTTTTACCACTAGATCATTTCCAGGGTTTTGTAGTGCTTTCTGTGGAAATAGGTTTGCTGTTCTGTCCAATATTTCCCACACACTCTAGACTATCATCACTCACAACACTCTAACTCAAAATTATCTCAAACATGTTTTTTCCTGGGACCAGCGAAAATAACAAAATTAATTTCTCCATTGCTATTTCCAAGGTAGAATGGGGATCGTTTTGCTGTACTTTCTTCCTAAATGTTATTTTATTTTATGATTTTTATAGCTTCCTAAAAATGGTTAATAGAATGATGTATATTGGTATTTATGATGGGGGAACTGAAGAAAATTACTTAGATGGCCTCATTAAAGAAGAGGTCCTCCAAATAGAATGGTAAGAACTCAAGATTGACTTCAACCTAACAAGAAATGCTTCAAGGAGCTGTTGTCTACCTTTCCATTTTTTGTCAATAAGATTGTTAAAGAAAGCAATTGACAAGTACTTATTGTGCATGTTCTAAGCAAGAAGAATATTTTGGATAGTAAGACACACACACAATGGTAATGATTTTGTTGTAAATTATAAACATACAAAATATAACATTATGTCCTAATATCTTAGAATTAATTAGAAGTACAGCAGCTAGGATACCAAGCACCCTTCCAGCTGGGGCAGTGATTTGGAATATAGGAAACACTTCTGGCTTTTGAAGGATCTGGAGAATGCAAATATGGGAGAATAAGTTTTTAGGTGTTAGGAATGTGATGATCAGAGACTTAGGTGCCTACAAGTAAGACAAAAATCATCAGCTATTCAGAAGATTCAGCAGATAAATGATTTTTTACTAAAATTCTGATTGGTATGGCAGTTTTACAAGTAGAACAGGAAACTCAAGTTGAATACACATCTAAAAGTGGGCTGAGTACAAGACTAGGGATTTATATATCATATGTAAAGATATTTTAAATCAAGGTCACAAACTGCTGGTTTGTGGGCATTAACTGCAGCAAATGTCCCCAATTTTCACCTCATCTGAGGGCATTTGAGTTTGTAAAAACATGCTCTGCATGGTGGAACACCATTTAAAACCTTTAGATATGAGAATATGGTAGTTTCAGAAGAAACTGAAAGAAACTGCCATGAAGTTCAATAGGAACTAGATCAGTACATAAACTAGAATAAAGGAAATCTACTAGGAGATGATATCAGCAATCTAAGGAAGAAATGATGAAAACCAGAGCCAAAATGGTGATGATGACAGAGAGGAAAGGGAATTACTACGGTTGTTCAACAATTATTTGCAAGGTACTTATGGAACATATAATAGGTGTTAAAAAATAATAACTGTCTTTGTTCTCATGCAGCCTATAATTTAATGTGACAGACTGGTTGCAATCAAATCTTAATACAAATGAATACAAAATTGCAAATAGTGTAAGTATAACTGCTTCAAAGGGTAAAACACACAATAATAGGAGGCTTTGACTTAGGTTAGTGAGAGAAACTTCAAGTAACAATTGAATTTGGATCTGAATTAATTACATGCAGAGGGGAGATAAGAGGGTCCAGGCAGAATATGTAGAAAAAAATGAGATCCCATTGTGGGAAGATCATGATAAATAGGAGACACTGAAAGACCACTGTGGCTTGTACAGAGGAGGGGAAGAGGGAAACATGAAGGGATAAGACCCTGTAAGATCTTATTAAGGGGACTGAGATTTATCCTAAGAAAAATAGAAAGATTATATGAAGGTCATATGTCACTGAGTGATAGGATCAGATTTGGAATATATATATGTATATACACACTCAATGGGAAATATGTCCCAGGAAATCACAGGGTCACAGTTAAGATCCACTGGAAGAACTAAAATTTATACAGAGAGAAGATGTAAGCAAAATAAAATATTAAGCACTTTCTAAAAGGTATGTGATAACTCACCAATGCAAAATGTCATGAGGACACAGTTATTGTTCCATAATTAATAATTTCAGAAAATGTGGCATAATTTAACCCTCTTTGGGTATCTTAAGTAAATATAGCGTATAAAAGGCTAATGCTGTAAGAGTATATAGCAAAGAAAATACAACAACAATAAAGCATGTTTAACTTTGTTAACCCAGAATACCACAACCGTATTTGACCTTGAAACATTGCATGCAGAATTCCCTGAGAAATACTGGATTACAGAGACAGAACTGGATTTCAGAAGAAGATTCAGATCAGTTTTTCATATTGCCTTCACACAGAAGTGTTTTGTTACTTACATTTTAAAAATCTAATATCAAAGACAGAAATACAAAAATAAATTCAACCAGTTAGGCAATTGCAACTGCATGAAGAGGAAATAATTTTAGAACTTATGAAACAGTGAATAATGAGGTAGATTTATTTCTAAGGAACTATTATGAGGAGAAATTATATTTAAAAATGATATATATTATTACACACCTCCAAAAATAAGAAATGGATCTTTGAGTGATAGCCAGCCTCTAGGTGGCTTGATGATCTGTTTCCTGGTGGTTATGCCCCTGCTTAGAATTCTCCCATGTTGAATCAGGCCTGAACTATTGCCCAGTAGAATGTAGTTGGAGTGGACAGTGTTAAAAGTCAAGGCTAGGTTATAGAGGACACTGCAAATTACACCTGGGCTCTTATGGTTTCTTGGTTATTTACTCTAAGGGAGTCCAGAAGATATTCCATGAGGACATTTAAGCTACCCAATGGAAAGATTTGGGTGGAAGAAGCTGAGATCCCTGACCAACAACCAGCATCCAATTGCCAGCCAGCCATGACTGAGCCCCTTACAGAAGATCCTCCTGCCTCAGGCAAGCTTTGAGATGACTGCAGTCTCTGCTAACATATGATTGCAGCTGCACAAGAAACTCAGAGAGAACTGTGTGACTGAAACCTTCCTAAATCCCTGAATTACAAGAAAGCATGAATGATAATAAAAGATTTTCTTATCTTTTATTTTGTAGTGTTTTTTTAAGCAACAATAGATAGCTAACATAAAGAAATTGTTATGAAAAAAAATAATTGTTCTGAACATTTTCTTGTCAATTTAAGCCACACAGGTATGCTTTGCCAAGTGAGCATTAATGTTTGTGGAAGCATTTTATTTGCTTTCCAAATTAGCTTATACCATACTATTCAGAAGAAAAGTATGCTCCAAGGATATCACCACCTGGTAATTTGCAGAAAAAGGGAATTTTAAGAACCAGATGATATATCTCACAGAAACTGACAATTGACATTCTGGATACAAATGTATAACCCTTCTCCTTTAGCTGAAGCAAACTGTCACAGAAGTGGGTCTTTACAAGACTGTCAAATCTTGAATAGGATAAGCCTTCTCTGATGATGAATATGACATTAAGGCTTTGAAAACTCCACAGATTGAAGAGAAATTTTCACAAGGTGAATAGAATGAATCTCACACTTTCCAGGGTCCTTTTCTTAATGATATCCACCATACTCACTCTACTCTGATTTTCTACAGAGCCTACTCAATTAAGCATAATAATGGAGATCTTTGATGGAACAGGATAACTCATTTCCACAATCTCAGCACTTCATTTTATCCATTAACTTCATCCTCCTTCCTTACATCTTACCTAAGGGTGCTGCTAATGGAAAAATTCTTAGATATTTTTCTTCCTCTTTTCCCCCATTCTCAACCACTTTGACTCCATAAGATTGCTTCAAATAAGAGATATTTGAAGGGATAAGTGAGAAGGCATAGCTACAAAGGATATATAAGACAAATTAGTCCTTGGATAATTAATATTTGGTTATTTAAATTTTAAACATGTCCAGTTTTAGTTATCTTAAAATCTTCTTGACTCAGAAACTCTGAAAATTTTTATACTGATCATAATGTAAAATGAAATTCAAAGTTTCATATATTTTATTTATTAAAAAAAAGTTATTGATCTTCCAGGTTTAGCTCCCACAAGTAAAGAAGTTGAGTGGAAGAAGCCACCCTGCCCTTACAACAAGAAAAAATGCTGAGCAAATTGAAAGTACATGTAAATGACTTGTTTTGATCTATCAGAGAACTGAGGTCACCAGGTAAAGTACCACCCTGAAATCTGCTGTCAGGTGACAATCAGATGACATCAGCTTACTGGTGTGGGAGCTGCTGGAGATACAACTGGTGAAGAACACTGACATGGCATTTAGATGAACTGCTAGTAGCCAGGGTAGACTAGCTTGAGAGTGAGAATTTCCAGGTGCTCACTTTCAGGAGGGGCTCACATTTTCATGAGTCTTGCTTCCAGGAACCCCATCAAGTTCTCACGAATGAGGATTTGAAAAATTCCCTCATGTTTCTGACAGAGGGAAGAAAAAAGTGACAATTTTGAAACATGGCCAGAGCTTCTTCCATACTAAAGGGCTATTCTCCAAAGGACAAGACTTTAACAAATCCTTATCATATGCAGAGGAAGGGCAATTATTCAACTCAGCCACTTTTGTCTTACTGTCTCACCAAAGGGGAGGGAAAAGGAAAAAGAAACAGTTATGAGGGTCACAGTCCAGGTACACTGGGTTGCTGAAAGATAATGTAAACAAAGCATTGTAGAACCTATTTCCTACACTATAGCATGGAGTGCCATTATAACAACAATGGATTACAACCAAAGGAGCTACAAGAAATGCTCTACTGCTCTACTTAAGAGAATTCTTAGGAAAATGAGGAAAAAAAAAACAGGGACAAATCAAGGGCATTAGAAAAAACTGAAGCCTCTGGCAGCTATATAGCTACAACACTCTTTTAACAGAGCTCAACTCCTAACCAGATAAACATAAAACATAATAGTGAAAGCTTATATACTTCAGTTTCTATTACCTGATATATCATGTTAGGCTTTCAACAAAAAAATTATAGAACATGCTAAAAATTTACAGAACATGTGGCAAACTAAACCTCACATCCAGAAAGCCCAGTGAATATCAAGCTAAGTGAAACACACCTTGGGAATATCAGATCTAAACTGCAGAAAATTAAGGAAAAAAATCTTAAAAGAAAAGGAGATAAAAGAAATCTAAAATGAAAGAAATAGAAGATATAAAGAAAGTATTTAAACCAGACTCAGATATAAAACGGGGCTGGGAATTATCACAAAAAGAGTTGAAAATCACTATGATTAATATTTTAAGTGTACACTAGAAAAGTGGCTAACATGCAAGAACAGATAGAGAGATACTGAGTTTAAGAAAGAATCAGAAGGAAATACTAAATATCAAAACCACTCTAACAGCAATGAAGTATACTTTTGATGAGCTCATCAATAGATTAAACACAGCAATAGAAAGAATCAGTGAACTGGAAGATATCTCACTAGAAATGTCAAGAACTGAAATGCAAAGATAAAAAAAGGAAAAATGTATAAACTTGAACATTCAAGTCCAGCAGGACAATTTCAAAAAGGGTAACATATGTTTAATTAGCACACCAGAATAAAAAGAGAGAAGGAAGTACAAGATAATTTTGAGGTCAGAATGACAGAGAATTTCCCCAAATTAATAACAAACATCAAAACACAGATCCAGAAGTACATAGAATACCAAGCAGAGTGAAACAAACTCTAGGTATAATCACCTTCAAATTGCAGAAAACCAAAGAGAATCTTGAAAAAAAGCTGGAGGATAGGGTGGGATATGGAGGAAATGAATAACTTTATGAATTATACTGAACTTCTGGTAAGAATGTATGCAAATGAATAAAGTAGAATGGAATATTTACTTAAAGTGTTAAAGGAAAAAAAATCCACCAACCTAGAATTCTATATCCAATGAATTTTTCTCTCAGAGGTATGAAAATAAATAAAGCCCTTCTCAGACAAAAACTTCCTATAAGGAGTGTTAAAAGAAATTCTTCAGGGAAAAGAAAAATAGTGTAGGTCAGAAAATTAGATTTACCTAAATAAAACAATTAGGAGTATCAGAGAGCTGAAAATATTTCAGGTTTTAAAAATATTTTTCTTCTTATTCATTGATCTAATAGATATTCAAACTTATACTAGTACATTGTATTGGTGATGCTAGTACATGGATAAATGAATTGAAAAATAGATGCTAGAAAGGTTAGAAAGGAGAAATCAAGACACTCTGTAAGATATCTGCACTAACTGAATTGGGATAGTTTTATTTGAAAACAGACTTAGATTAGTTGTAAATGTATACTGCAAACTCTAAGGCAAACCTTGAAAGTATTATAGAAAGAAATATAATTGATCTGATAAAAGGGGAAGCAAAATAATAGTGTAAAAAAAAATCCTCAAACCAAACCAGAGAAGCAGAGAAAGGGGGGGAAGAGTTAAAACAAAATAATGAGTATAATAAATAAAAAACAAAATATGATAGATATCAATACAACTGTATCAACAATCACTTGAAATGTGAGTAGTTTAAAGACACTAATTACAAGACAGAAATTGTTAGACTAGATTTTTTAGAAAATGACCCTACACTATGTTGTTTATTTAAAAAATAACTCACTTTAAATATATAAAAACAAGACAGGTTGAAAGTAAATTAATGGTAAAAGTAGTTGAATTTAAGCTGGAATATCTATATTAATTTCAGACAAAAAAAAGATATCCGAAAAAGAAAAATCATTAGGATAAAGGACATTACATTATGATAAAGAGATTTATTTACAAAGAAGTCATAATATTCCTAAAACTTCATACATGTCACAGCAGTATCAAAATACATGAGACAAAGCTGACACAACTACAAACAAAAATATACAAACTCACTTTTGCAGTTGTAGTCTTTAATACACCTCTTTCAGTAATTGGTAGATCCAGAAGGGAGAATATTAGTGATAATATAACTGATCAATAAATTGATCTAATTGTCATTTATAGAATGCTTCATCTAGACACGAATCTGACTATTCTTCAGCTAAGATCTGGAACTGTTGTATTCACAGCTGTGCTCCTTTTAATGGCTGAAAATGTGAAGTGCCATGAAGAATAGCCAGACTGTGGTGTGTTCACACAACATATACAACATTTCATATCATTATTGTATCTTAACAAATTTTAAAAATAGAAATCACCCAAAGTATGTTCCTAGACCTCAATGGACTTAAACTAGAGACCAATAATAGAAAGACAGCTAGAAAATTTCAAAATATTTGGAAATTAAATAATACTTATTAATAACACATGGGCCAAAGAAGAAATTACAAAAGAAATTTTAAAATATTAACTACATGATATTAAAAATAAGCATAAAAATTCTGATATTCAGCAACAGTAGTCTATAGAAGGGAATTTATACCATTAAAATATAAGAAAAACAATAAGTATATGAAAATTGATCATCTAAATTTCACCCTTTGCTCTACCACATGCTCCCACCATGATATCCTGCCTCACCGCAGGCGCAAAGCAGGGGGGCCAATCTATCACAGACTGGAATTTCTAAAACTGAGTCAAAGTCAATCTTTTCACCTTGTAAGTTAGTGATCTTAGATATTTCATTATAGTGGTGGGAATCTAACACAATGCTTCTGACTTCTCTCTGCTTTATCTAAAATTCTGATTATTTTCAAACAGAGATTATTAAGTAAAGTTTGCTAAAGTGTAAGATCTCTGATTCAGGTGAGTGTCCTTTGATAATGCCATACTCTGTTTTAGTTATAGGTATTCAATAAGACAAAACAATTCCACTTCCTGGTTAATCCCAGGGATCATTCATGTGCTCAGCTAAGATTTGGAACTGTTGTATTCACAGCTGTGCTCCTTTTAATGGCCCCAAACTGAAACGTCAAGTGCCCATGAAGAATAGCCAGACTGTGGTGTGTTCACACACTAACATGCTATTGAAGAATTAATAACCTCAACTACATGTATCAGTATGGTTGTTCTTCACAAACATAGTGTTTACTCATTTAAGCCAGAATCTAAGAGTAGTATTTGTTTCTATTTATATAGAACACAAAACAGACAAAATTAATCAAAGCTATTAAAAGCTAATGCTACCTTTATTGGGAGCAGGCAGCACTGAAGGAGCACATGGGAGGGCTTCAGGGCAAGGTTCTATTTCTTGATCTAGGTACTGGTCAGTTCAGCACATTAAAAGGTATTGAGTTACCTATGGTTGGGCATGAACTAGTGTTTAGAGGAAGAAAGGACTCACTGGTGGGTGTCCAAAAATTGGTTTTTGAGGGTTAGATGAGTAAGAAAACTACAGAAAGTTTTACTTGATATTGAGTCACAGAATTCTCCCATTGCTGCCTCTTCAAGAAACTTCCAAGGAGATTCGTGTAACTTTCAATGATTTTTAAAGCTGAATTGTCTCAATGTGACAAAATGTGCAAACAAGCAATGAGATGAGAGCAAAACCATACTAGAATTGCGAATGAAAAGAAAAACCTTGTCAAACAGATAAAAACTTCGAAAATAGCAAGCCATCTAATTATTAATAGTTCTAATCTCTCATATTTTAACAAAATATCCTTGCATAAAACTTTAATGAAAAATCAATACTGTCTTATTTTAATAAGTTTATTTGTTCTTAAAAATATCAATTATAAAACTGATTTGCATTGCTTTTCCATCACCTGAAAACAGCCAGAATTATATGCACAGTAGTCAACATACCCCCTCAACAAGTACTGAGACCACCACCACACTGAGGACCTGTGTCTAAGTAAGTCTGTATTATTTGGGACAGCCAAATATTGAAATAATATGGTGTTATATAAATTATTCATAAAATGTCATCACCATCATTAGTTCATAGCCATTAGTTTTTACTGAAGTTTTTGAAAGGTAATAATCAGAGGTAGTATTGCTTAATAAGAATATTGTTAGCAAATACTCAGCTTCCTAAACTTTCTTAGGTTCTCCTAAGAATCTTAAAGCATTATTGCTAAAATTAATAATTACTAGTACATATTCCTGTCTTGTGAAATGAAGAAAATGGCAATGATGATCCTAAAAGCTATAATAACAAAATAATTATAAAAATAGCAAATATGCCTTCAACCTCTGTTCTGTAAAAAGTTGAGCTAAACTCTAATTCAGGATCCTTAATTCAGAGTCCAACTGTTTTTAGACAGGGTTTTTGCTACTATGACTAAAAGACACAACCAGAATATCTGTATAGAAGGAAAAGGTTACTTGAGGACTCACGATATCAGAGGTCTCAGTCTATAAAGTTCAGCTCCATTCCTCAGGGATCCAGTGAGGTAGAAATCATGGTGGAAGAATGTGGCAGAGAGAAGCAGCTCACATAATGATCAGTAGGCAGGGAAAGAGATTCTACTCTCCAGATACAAAATATATACCCCCAGGCTGGGGTGTGGTTCAGCCATAGAGCGCTCAACTAGCATGTTCGAGGTGCTGGGTTTAATGTTCAGCACCACATTAAAATAAATAAATAAAATAAAGTTATTGTGTCCAACTATAATTAAAAAAATTATATATGTATAAATCCCATAGCCTTGTCCCCAATGAACCACTTCCCCCAGCCACAACCCACCTGCCTTTAGTTACCACTCAGTTAATCCCATCAGGGATCAATGCTCTGATTAGGTTAAGGCTAAAACTAAATCATCTCTCCTCCAAACCTTCTTGCATTGTTTCACATGTAAGTTTTGGGGGAACACCTCACATCCAAACCATAACACCAGCAAAAGCCAAAAGTCCAGAAATTTGAATAGAAAAGTTTATATCTTTATTTTTATCCACCTTTAACTGAAATTTAGCTTTTCTTCCTGAGGTCTGAACACAGGGCCTCCTGCACGCTGAGCAAGTGCTCTACCACTGAGATAAATCCCTAGACCAGCATTTCTTTCAACAGAAGTTCAATATCCTGTTGAATATTAAAGTATTTTTTATTGTGTAATAAGATAACTACTTTATAAAACCTGGTTGTCCTCATTATTACCTAATAAATTATGAGTTGTTAGACAACATGAGATCTTTTTAGGTAATGTGCAAAGAACCATATATATTACTATGTCCCATGACATTTAGGATTTTGATAGCTGTATTTCAATATGGTTGGTTCTCTTTGTAACTCTATGTATGTTGTTTTTCAATGGCACCAAAGGATTCTGTGGTAAACAAAAGATTAAGAACACCTTGATTGTTAGCTTATGACACTAATATTATCATCCTCATTTCAGAACCAAGGTAAAATGAAACATGGAAAGTAGAAGGACTGGCCCAAGTTTAGAAGAACAAGAAACCCCAGGGCTAGGATAAGAACCTATGTCCACCTATCATCAAAGCTTGTTCCTTTGACCACTGGTTTGCAGAATGTTAGGAATTTAAATTCTAAGACAGTGGCTTCCAAACTGTCCTCCACAGAGCCCTGAGGTTCTTTGAATGCCTCAGTGGGTGTCAAGAGAAGCAGGAGGAACCACAGGCAGAGCAGCCCCTTCTTCATAACTTGGAGTTTCATTTAAATTTTTGCCTTCTAGATTTCTGTCCTCTATCTAAGAAAAACAAATTCTAAAACTCTTGCCCTACAATAACATGATAACATACAAATATCAGTCACAAAACATACAAATCATAAAAAATCAAACATTATTTGGATATTTTCATTTATTAGCCAATTCAATCAGTCCAAGTCCCAAATAAATAATTTCATCACTGTGTAAGTCAATTCTTCACTGTTACTCTTAGAATCAACTAGATTAAAAAAAAATTGTGCACCCTCCTAAAGAGAGAGAGAGAGAGAGAGAGAGAGAGAGAGAGACATCAGAGGATAGCCCCAGCCCTCACTCTCCAAGCTCAACTATAGGACATGGAAGAATCATATCTCACTACTTGTAAAGGTTGCACCTAGAGACCTCAATCTAGAGACCCTCTGTTAATTCTGTATTTTTTTTTAACAAGTCTGGAATAGACTGGTACATATGCTGAAAATATCTGATGCTGGGCAGCATGCTAGACTTGGCTGTAGTATATGTTTAATATATAGTCACTCGACCTCATTTCTATCTTAGTTTTGTTTTAAGTTAAACTGCTCAGCTTGATTACTTCCTGAGGGACTTCTGAATGTTCTATGGCACAGTTTCAAAATTCTAGATGAGGTAGACTTTTAGCTGTATGAGGATATGTTGTATGTTTGGAAGTTCTATTAAGAACTATTAAATTGAGGCAAGATAAGCTTTTTTTTTTTCTTTAAAGCATTAGGTTTTTGCCTTTAGGGATGATATTCAGGTTTAAAAGCAGTACAGATGATTAGAAAAGAAAGAAAAAAATTTAAAGCTTTATCGCTTTGGTGATGGATCATAAAGAAGTGCAGGAGCTGACTAGGTCAGAATTAGAAGTGGAAACTGATCGAGGCTTTGTTTTTATCATTAAATGCACCATAGTGACCAATAGGGATATCATTCATTACTTCCAAGAAAATATTAAATAGGCATTTGAATGTCCAATCCCAGTGCCCCAGAATACAAAGAAATGAATAAAAAATAACTTGGGAAACAGATACTTTTTGATGACAATAGGACCACAATCGTGAAATATATCTGCCTCAAAATCTTGTGAGTAAAATAGACCATCCCTGTGCAGGCTTGTCACGGATCCTGGATTTCTTAAGACTGCCACAAGCAGTAAAGCCTTCTTTAATCCCTGACTTGCCAGTAGTTTAGGTACCTGCTCTCAGATGAAGATCTCATTATTTTGTAATCTGTCTCTCCAGCCCCATTCCTACAAAATAACATCCAGAGAATATAAATGATCTATCTGTAGTCCTGCAAATCTTATTTGACACTTTAAGCATAGATTAGTCTCCATAAACTGTATGTTCAGATGGTTATTACATAAATAAAAATAGTATAGGCAGTGCATTTGATTACCTTAGCCTCCCCTTTCTTTTACAGATTACCTCTGATTGATATTTGTCAATTCTAAGAATGGCTAAGTTCTCTCTTCTCCCCTCTTCTTTTCTCACGTGAAAAAAAAAATGAGAGAACTACCAAAGGAGATACATAATTTAAGCAAATATCAGTCTCAGTAAGATGTCCAATAAGTGCCATAGGCAGAAGTGATGAACAAAGGAGACTGGCAGGGCCAGGGGCAGAATTACAGCAAGGAGACAGGAACACAAAACCTAGGCTGCTAAAGGAACACAGCATAGCCCTTCTTGACTGGAAAGAACAATACCCTAGGCCTGCCTGCAACATAATTAACATCACTACCTCCTACATGATCTGTCTCACCAACTCCACACAAAAATTTTTCCATTTCCATCTTTCTACTTCCATATTTCCCCAGCATGTTCTCAACCCCAAACTGCCACAGAATGAAACACATAAAACCTCCCCCTTCAGAATGGAACTTCCTTGTTTGCTACATTGCTCCAGACCCTAAAACAGTGCTTGATGCATGGTGGGTTTTTAGTGTGTGTATTAAATAAATGACCATTTGACCATGCACTCAACATTACTTGTTGATCTCCCTAAACATATGTATTTACATAGTGTCTGAACTCATAATAAAGCATATGCAAACATATGGTAAATGGAGATGTGTGTAAGGCAGTTTTTGTCGGTGGCAATGGTAACATGAATACTTTTATCCAGGGGCTTATATCCTAGATGAAAGGAAGAACATGTACACAGGAGTAGAAACTTGCAGCTCTGCATGTGCTATCTGCTGAAATAAGTGATATACCCTCTCCCTATTTACAGGGGAAAAAAATCCCAAATAGGTGGATCCAGGAAGGAAAAATTCATGGCAAGAAAAACGTTTGCAGTTTTTAACAAGTATGTCTAACTCATTTCCCACCATCTCATAAAGTATGTATTGTGGTTACCTCCATTGTACAGATGAGGAAGCTAAGCATCTGGCAGATGGAGGCACTTTTCTCAGGTCAAGCCCCTAGTTAGTGTGACTTGGCCCTGGGGCCAATCGCCTAACTATTATATCAAATATAATGGAGTTTAAGCATTTACTTATTACTACCAACATTGGAGACAGCTTTTAATATTGTTTGCAATGTGCCCGACATTGCATTAAATTCTTTATATATTATTTTATTTAATTTGCATGAGAATTTTATGAGGTCAGTTCACTCATGATTCCCACCTTACGCTGGAACAAACTTATGACTTAGGTTAAAAAATCTGCCCAAGTTTCACAGTAAAGATGGAGTGAGAGTCCAAGGTTAGCCAGCCTTGCTGGAGAGCATGCATCCTCACCTGCTACACAACAGAGATGACTTATATACATTAGGTAACTTTTTTAGATTAACTATACAATGGCAAAGAGTACAAAACTTTAAACCCAACTGTATTGTGCTTCTGAAGCAACAAGAGCTCTCTGAGACTTCTGTTTGATTGGAGACTATCCCCTGCAATTGAAAGACAGTGGAAATTCATTGTTAGAGATTTATTCAATTCAGAATTCCTTGTTGTAAAGAAGTCATTGCTGTAGAGTTCTGAAATCTGGATGGGTAGGGATGGTCACCAGAAGTCCCTTCATAGCACAACATAAGTGACCTTTGAAGCAGGTATATGACAAGTGTCAGTGTGGGCTTCTTTAAAATAAATACTACAATGAGGTTTCCAAATGACTGTCTAGTCAGCTTAAAAAGCAGTGCTCTTATTACTACTGTACAGTATGTATTTAACAGAGTTTCAATAAACTTCTATGTGCCTCATTATCCTGTAATAGGGATAATAATACCTATTCTTCAGGGTTGATGTAAAGTTTTAAATGAGAAAACATATCTTGGGTACCTTGTACAATTCTTGGCATAGAATTGTACCAGTAAATAGTACAATTAATATTTCTATGTTACAGTAATTAGTAACAATAATCCATGCACTTTCACACCCCAAGAACAAGAGATCCTATCAATTAAGATCATCTGCCAATTGAAGATCTGTAGATAAGTACTTCACCTGCTAATGAGGACTTCATTGATCACATGGTCAGTGGTCATGTGCACCCCAAAAACAAGAGGTACTGAGGGAAGGAAAGCAAGGAAGGACATGATTCTGAAGGGCTGGAGGAATCATGGCAATGTAAAGAAGAAAATAAAAGAATACAATTCAGATAAAAAAATCCACAACAAGTTTAGGGTTTAAAATAGACAGTCTCATTGCCATGGAGCAAGAGCTAAATCATGGTGGTTAGAAACTCTCTTTTGAAAAATAATTATGACATATGCCATCTTCCTGGTCATTGTCTTATGAGAAGCAAAGTGACCCCTCTGTTGCATGGAGCAGTACCTTGTCATTGCCTAGTGTGTTATAGATACTGATATTCAGAAAACAAGAGGCCAATTGCAAAGAAATCACAGATGTTTCCTTTTTACCCTCTCAAACCACCCCTTGATGCCTGATAACCCATAACCTGTAGAGATAAAACCCCTATAGCTGACAGTCTGCTTTACCTTATAGGGAAGATTCATATGAACAACTGATGACTGCAGAGTTCAACAGAAAACTTATCTAGCAGAAAACAGATAGTGTCAGTGAGAAAGCTACCTCAGACAGTCCATAAAGAATCCTGTGCCTACTGGGAATTGTTGTCTTACTATTGTTAGAGAGCAGCATTTTGTTATATTAAAAAAGTGGGAATAGCATATGTGGGAGCAAGGGTATATGAGAACCTTCTGTACTTATAGCTCAATTTTTCTGTGAACATAAAATTGCTCTAAAAATGGAAGTTAAAATGATTTTTAAAAACCAGGTGAGCGGAAACATTAATAAAGAGGTCTCAGTATTCAGAAGTTAGTTAAACCTTTTTGGAGGATACACACACATAAATTATTATTTATTTAATCAAGATGTTCAAGAGTTTCCATAACATTCAGGGTGGAGGAACAAATGAACTAAAAATTGTCCTATTGTGCCTTCTTCTGTGAACTTCATACTCTAAAATTTTTGATTTTGATTTGTGTAGCTTATTAGCACACACACACTGATGTGTCCTCTTGTTTATTGAAGCAAAAAGTCAGAGATAACATTTGCCACAGCATTATCCATCAAGTGGCTTGCTGTAAGAACTCCAATACCACATTCATCTGAAGGCACTGCCACCAAAGGCAACTAACCTGTCCTTCTCTCCCACCTCTTGATATTTCAGGGAAGCAAACTTAACTTTCTCTTACACTTATTCTTTGGAGAGTAGTATAGAACTACTTCTTCCTTTTTTTGGGCCCCACCACAAATCCTCCACACAAGACAGAGTGGAATTCTTTTGAATGTTCGGTCAGACAATGTATGTCCATTTTCCAGTTGCTTATCAGCAAATGTCAGTCTTTTCTGATCAGGAAAAATTCATTCCTCATTCTGGATTTTGGCTTTTATAATTTCTTTGTATTTATGGATTTGATTTCAAGAGCAATAGTCTTCAGTAAAGAGTTTCTATGAAAATCTGCATGTTGGTAGTAGTTCTAGCACAGATGGTGTATCCTAAAAGAAGAGCAACCTGCCAGTTCCCAGCCCCACAGGCCTACAATTTGTGATCTGTAGCTGTGTATTGAGATAGCATTATGTGACTCTCAGGTTTTTCAAGTATTCTTTTTTTTTTATTTTTTTTTATTTTTTATTTTATTGTTGGTTGTTCAAAATCAAGTATTCTTTTGAAGTCTATTCTTATAGGCAGTCCCACTCACCTTGGTGAACTTCTACATGCTGACTTTTAATCTCCAAAATCAACATTTATAAAGGATTATATGTTTTGTAGCAGTAATCTCAGGTCTCAGGGTTTTTTTCTTTTTCTTTTCTTTCTTTTTTTTTTCTTGTTAACTAATGTGGTCTTAATGGTCTAAACTTCCAGAAAAAAAAAAAAAAGATTCACTGAAATACCCTCTTCCTGCACTATCAGAATCACATGGGTACTTAAACTGTCCCAGGAAGTTTGAAACACTCATAAAATTCATATCTTAATTCATTAACCTCATCTCCTTTCATATTTCTGTACCCAAAAAAAAGAATAAAATTGTGTCTTAACTCTGAATCTGCAGAAACAGGTCAAGATGTGGGCTTCATGAATGTTAAAATTTTTGCAACATTTCCATGATGATGAGTCTGAGGAAACCTTGGAATGAATGTGGAATATGACCCTCAAGACTTCAAAGTTCCAAGTAGCAAAAAAGGCTTGAGGGAACATCTTTTGAGTCTTCTTGGAGTTCATCTTCATGGCTATAAAATGTAATGGTTAATTTAATATATTTACTAGATTGGGCTGAAGTGCCTAGGTTCGGTCAAACATTATTCTGGATATTTCTGAGACGGTGTTTTCTGATATGACTAACACTTAAATTGGTGGATTTTGAGTGTAGTGAATTGTTCTGAATAATGCGGGTGGCCCTCATCCAATTATCTGAAGAACCTAATAGAACAAAAATTGACCACTTCTGAGCAGAAAGGAATTCTAGCAGTCAGCCTTCAGACCTGAACTAAAACATGAGCTCTTCCCTGGGTCTCCAACCTACCACTCTTTCTGCAGAACTGGACTTGCCAATCTCCATAATCATTTTTTTTTGAGAGAGAGAGAGAGAATTTTAATATTTATTTTTCAGTTTTCGGCAGACACAACTTCTTTGTTTGTATGTGGTGCTGAGGATCGAACCCGGGTGAGCGCGCTACCGCTTGAGCCACATCCCCAGCCAAACTCCATAATCATAATAGCTAATTTCTTAAATCTCAATCTCTCTCTTTCTCCCCTTCCCTACATAGGTAGGGGTGTGTGTGCGTGTGGTGTGTGTGTGTGTGTGCGCGCGTGTACATTCTATTAGTTCTGGTACATATGCATCATTGATTTTGTTTTTCTGAAAAGGTATGAATAATATAGCAAATTTAAATTTACATTATAATGGCATAAAATACAATATCTGTGTTTTTGCTAAAAATGTATGATATGAAGAAGATGTGAAGAAACAGGAACACTTTCACACTGTTGGTAGAATTGTAAGTTAGTACAACCACTATGGAAATCAGACTATGAATGGAACCACCATATGAACCAGATATCCCACTCCTCAGTATTTATCCTAGAGAATTAAAATCAGCATACTATAGTGATACATGCATAACTATTTTTATAGCAGTACAATTCACAATAGTCAAATTATGAAACCAGCCTAGGTGTCGATCAATGCATGCATAGATAAAGAAAATGTGGTGCATATACACAATGGAGTTTTATGCAGCTGTAAAGAAGAATGAAATTATGTCATTTGCAGGAAAATGGATACAAATTGAGAACATTATGCTAAGCAAAAATAAGTAGAACTCAAAAGTCAAGGGTAACTTGTTTTTTTTATATGTAAAATTGAGAGGAAAAACAGTCAAAGAAAGGTAGGGGGACCACATGAAAATCAAAGGGAGATCAGTAAAGTAAAAGAAAAGGACCAGGGAAAAGGAGAAAGGAAGGAAAAAGGGAAATAATAGGAATGATACTGGCTAAATTATATTGTTATATTGTGTGCAAGTACAATCATATGACAAGAAATTCTACCATTATGTACAAACTATAAGGCCCTAACAAAAATTGGGAAAATATATGGTATTATAGTGATGAATTTTTGGCAAGGGATGGATTATGTTGCATAATGTATAATTAACATGTGCTTGACAAGAAATTTGCCGGCCAAAATAAGGGAATTCTAAACAAATTTTTTAAAAAAGAAAGAGGAAAATATATCAATCACATATTCCTGAAGACTAAATTCTCTAATGGCCCTGTGTGGTTTAAGAGTTTTATTCATAATCTGGAAAATAAAGGAAGGACAGAGCATTAATCCTCCATTAACTGCTCAATTGACTCAGTCTCCTTATTTTAGCTTATAGTTAATATTTTTTATCCTCTCTACCCTTAATCTTCTTCTTCCTGACTCACATAATTAGTGATATTTTTTTAAAAATTGTGTAATGACACAGTCCTGTGTGACACTTCGATTTCTCATATATCCTATCCCAAGTTCAAACTCTTAATTGTTAGGAAGCTAATAATGGTTAACTTTCAGGGATTCTCACTCCCTTGTATCATATTAAATGGAAGAATTCTAACAATAATCTTGTGAAATTTGAAAAAAAATTAGAATTTGTTTTCTTAAAGAGAATCCCCAGGATTATATTACACATCAGGCCCTCAAATACAGAAAGTGCTCCTTTGCCTAATGTATGTTTACATAATATATCAATTGAAACTGGAGGACATTTAATTTATAACCTAATGGAATCAGGAATTTAAAAATCTTTAGTTTCCAAAATAATGAGTCAACATCACAATATAACTTTGTAAGAATTATTATAAATTCAAATAATCAGTACCTTTGACATACAATGAAAAATAAATGGTTTGACAGCAGCTAACATTAAAAGGTCTACGAATGGGCAAATGATATAGTGCAGTTCTAGAGCATTTTCCTAGCATGCACAAGGCTTTGGATTCAATCTCTAGTACTGCAGCAAACACATGCACACACACACACACACACACACACACACACACACACACACACATAAAAATAAAAAGGTGAGGAGCCTGCAGTATGACATAACAGCTATAACCCAAATGCAAACTCTGATTAGAGAAGTATTATATTCTGATCAAGAAAGATTAAAAGTACTATTATTTTCTATGCTGGGCAGATACTAAAAGTCATACTTAATTCTAGTTTCTCCAACCTGAGCAGCTTGGCTAAAAAGCAGGTATAACAGGACAGCAGACTGCATAGCCCAAGGAAAATGCTAAATAGTGTTTTTGGATGATACTTGGGTGAGTGAAGAATGTAGGCATTGTATTTAATTCATTGAATAGAAAGTATATAGAATATGAAGTATATGTGTTCTTCACTGCAGTGGAGATAGGTAGAATAGATGGTTAAAACTAGATTAGCAGATATAGCCCACAGTTGAAATGACCTGCCTCAAGAAATATGAGCAGAAACTTTAACAAATATAGATCATATTACTTTCTTTTGCTTTTTTGTTCCCTTATTGGAAGAGAATTATAAATGTGTGCTCATTAACATGTGACTTGCAATATCTGTCTGTGGGTGTATAATTTCCTGATACATATTAGGTTTGGCCAATGTGCTTTGGTCAATGATTATGAGAGAGTGTAATGTATACTAGCATTTATCAAGCATGCTTACAAATTACTTGAAGATTCTGTTAAAATGGTGTCTTTCATTCAATAGTTCTAGGTTGGAATCTCAAATACTATATTTCTAAAAAGTTCGCAAGTAATGCTAAAGTTGTTCTGCCTCAAATCAAACTTTGAGTAGCAAGGATTTATACTTTGGCTAAGCTTTGCTTTTTATTGTTTGTCACAAAATCAACCCCAGTTCCAAATCTGAACTACATCTTTAGCCTGAGTCCCTAAATAAGGAGAAATGTAGGACAGAATCATAGCCACCGAATAAAAAAAAATTAAACATGTTTTGAAATTATTTATTACTGAAACAAGTCTAACTAATGCAAGAGCCTTTTATAAACAATTTAATAGAGAACATTCCCCAAATGAGAATTAGTTTAGACTTAATTAATTTCATGAGCCTTTATAAATCTATATTTGTGAATTCTTGCTCACACTATTTTTGCTCATCACAAAGATGGTCATATTTATGCCAATCATCCATAGAATAGAGTTTGAACGGTTCATGTACACCAATAATCAGCAACAAGTAAAATGTTGGGGTTGACATTTCTCTTTCAATCCTATATTCAGATAATGGATTTGTAGATTTTAAGAACTCTTAGCAGTTCAGACTGAAAATGTGTTTGAGTGAATAGTAAGCAAAAGTCTTAACTTGCAAACACTGAAGAAAGTGTCTTAGGAATAGGAGGTTGGCATTTGGTTAGAGATCAGTCTTCCTCTCACTATGAAATGATCTTTTCTGCCAGTTACTGTAGGATTAGGTTGATATTAAGGAAGTAACTCAAGGAAGAAGAAGATAAAAACAGAGACTTCATATGAGATCAGGTTCATTCAGTATAGTAAAAGGGTAGATATTAGCTACTTCTGCCATATACATGCACAAAATAGGGTAACTGATATGTTAATTTGATTGAGTATATTAACCATTTCACTGTGATATATGGTGTGTGTGTGTGTGTGTGTGTGTGTGTGAATAATCAAACATGCTGTATGTATATAACATTGTACAACTAAAAAAATAGAGACTTTGGGTTAGAAATGAGTTGTTTTCCATCCTATAGCAAAATAAAATACAATGCTTATTGTCATGAGTCTAAGAATATGATTAAGCAGGTGAATATGAGACTTTACAGGTCTCAAGAGGCTTAGGAGCAATTGCTCTGAGTAATCAGGAAGATTACACGAACAAAAGAAAGGTATAGCTCCCTCAAGGAAGGCTGGGAGAGAAATTCTCCAGTTCAACTCTTCTAAACTAGCCGACAAACCTACTTATGAAATTATGATTTTGGCAGTTTGGAGAAAGAGGTGTTGCCAAATTCACAGTCAAACCATTGAATTAATGTTGTTTTATCTTAATTAAACTTATTATCATAACCATTCACTAAATGTACCTATCCTGTCTTTGCAATATTCTCAGGAGTACTAGAAGAAGAAAATTGCCAGTCCAGCAATATTGCATGAAATTGATTTCCTAGGGAAATTTGTTAAACTGTACTCCAACACAGATATTTTTCTTAGAGTTATTCTTTGGATTTTAGGGTTAGTTTTTAAATTAGATATAACAGCAGTAAAACAATTTTAGGAAAACAAATCCCTGTAGGAAGCCCTTATACAAAATATACTGATTTAAAATTTAATACATTAACAGTCAACTCATCTGGTCCATGAAATTTAGCAGGTGATCACCATTTATCAGAGCCATGTGAAATCTTCCATTGCTGACCAAAATGTCTCATTAATATTTCCCTTGTTCTATATTGCAAACTCTGTAATTTTTCAACAGATTAATTACATATCTTGCTGAGTTACAATATTGCTGAATGATTATTGACCATATATCATAGAACCTGAAAAAATTACCCTTCCATTCTGAAATACGGTGGCTTGCATTTAAAAATGATCTAGAAGACCATATTTTTCAAGCATTTATGTAAATTGCTATACCTCCTCATCAAGAATGGTTTCTACTTTACCATGAATATAACCATACACATGCTTTTAATGAGCAATTCATTTACATTGGTAGATGAATTATCCACTTAGTCATCTGAAATGAACTTTATATTTCTAGAACAAGTTTTTCCCCAAAGCTATTTTATGCATCATGTCATAAAGAATGCCTGTAAGATACTTAGTAATAATCATCATCATCAAACTATGCTCAAGGAAATCAAAGTCAAGGATTTAATAGGACTCTGTTGGTTAAACTCAATAAACACTCTTAACATTAAATAAATGCTTTAGTTCAAAGATCAGTGTCATAGACCTGGACTTCATTTGTTTTCTTTCTTTCCTATTTGTTTGTTTTGATTTTTTTCTTACAAGCACTTAGAAGTTTAGGTGTGCAAGTAAGAGAACATGAAGGAGAATTCTAAGGCTTCTATGCATTCTAGATAATGACTTACCATTTGACTCTGAGCTAAGGTTCACACCAACACTATCTTTTACTGGCCAAGATTACTCTACCATAAGAGAAATAGTATTTATTTACTTCTCTAGAAAGCTACAAATTTCAATTAATTCTTTTAAAGAGCTTTTGACCTCCTTGAATGTGTACTAGGCTTTGCATAATGATCTCTACTTTTGGTTTGGCCATATATTTTAAAATAGCATTTAAAATGATTTCTGTGGCAGATATTGCAATAAAATGTTAGGTAAGTTAAATTAAAAGACTACTCATTTTTAATGTTTGACTACATTACATTGTCTATAAGGAGAGGATGTTCTGTGACCTTCAATAAAGGCAAAACAGAGTCCTAAGGATTCCATCCATTTGAATAGTGGCTATGACTATCTTCTTGGCATTTCTGTAGAGAGCGCTGGTCTCTGTGACCTGAATTTTTTCATTACCAAACCAATAACAGAAACAACTGCGTCCCAAGGTATTTTTAAATGCAGACTGCTGCATCTGATTAGATAAAATCTGTCATGAATTTTACTCTGTAATTCAAAGATTGCCACTTCTCCATAAGAATTTAAGAATTGCAGCAAATTTCTTATCCCACAAATTCATAAAATGGGCACTGTTTTTGAAGCTCACGTCTTAAAAATTAAGTCAGTCATTTTGAAAGATTGCTTTCTCTAATATTATGCCTTCTTCATCTTTTTTCATCACCAAGGTAATATCTGCCTCAAATAATTTTCTATTTTTTCTCTGAACTTTGCAAAATTACCTACTTCACTATTTTGCTTCCTTAAATAGCTTTCCCCACCCTTCCTAATATTATGAAAGACAACTACAAACTAATGTAACACCTGAAAATACTGCATTGATTCTAAATATAGATATTTATAAAAATAATACTAAAAATTAATAGAAAAATTAATAGAAAAATAATTCTCTGTTCATTTTTTCTACATCAAACCTGTGGTTGATGCATCTAAATATACAAACTGTGTATGCCTATGAAGTTTTCATTATATTTTTCAAGTTATGTTGATTATGAAATATATTAAATATACAGGAAAACTAAAATGATTGTATGGGAGATATGTTTGTATTCTCTTCCCGAGGCCAGAAAATATGACCATTCTACCTTAACTCCCAGTCTGATGTTATCCCTCCCCTCTGAGAAGTAGCCTCCACTGTGGATCTGTATATAATCTTCACAGCCACATTCCCATATGTATGTGTTTCTACAAATAATTCAGAATAGAGGGTGGTGAATTGTAACTTGTGTGTCATGTCCAGCCATGGCCTGCTTTCTATTACCCATGAGTCAGAATATTTTTTCCCCCAAGGGTTGAAATAGAAAATATGTAACAGAAACTGTATGTGGCCTGCAAAGCCTATATATTCAAAATTTGGCCCTTTAAAGAAAAGTTCAGCAATCTGTGACACAAAGCAGTTTTGTGTCTTTAAAAAAACTATCTAAATGGTATAATATTAAAAAGAATTTCTGCAACTTTTCTTTTTTCATTGAACATTGTTGTTGAAAATTATCAATATTGATATCTCTAGCTCTAATCAATCCATCCTTTTAAACTACTGCATACTTAAAATACCACTGGAAAATGCCATAAAGTATTGCATACTACCCCTACTGATAGCCTTTTTGGGTGATATTCAGTTTTTGTCATTAAAAACAAAGCTGCAATAGATAGCCTCATACATAGCTTACATAGCTCCTTATACTCTTGTGCCAGATCACCTCCATTGTACCTAGGAGCAGCAGTGCAGGCTATATGGCATCGGCATCTTCAGCTTTGCCTAAGATTGCCAGATTGTTATTTGAGATAGCTTTGTTGATTACATTTTACCAGAAATATATCATTCTTCTCATTCTCTTGCCACAGTCCGGCTGCAGCAAAATAACCAGGGGGTGACGAACAACTTGTGTACATTGATACAGCAGGAGTGGGAGCCGTTTATTGTAGGACATGAGGGGTATATATACATTCCACACAGCTTATCTTAATTAACATAAACTAGATACAGCAGTCAACCAATAAGGAATCTCCACACTTAATGGCTTGCTGGCATTACTTCACAAACCACTCCCTCTGGCAAAATGCCAGGTGCCATCTTGACTTGTTTACAGACCCTAACATTTTCTCACATCCTTGACAATATTTGGCAATTATCATACCTTTTAATTTTATTATTCTATCTGCATTTTCCTGATTACCAGTTGGTCAGTTTCCAATTTACTGACTCTGAGGTCTAAACCCACTGCCTTTTGTCCTTCTCTGTGATACAGGAGCAGGTCTTGTAAGCATTTGCCCTTTTACATTAGGTTTTCAATAGAGACCTTCAGGGGAACTCAACATGCAAAACTGTAGTGAGGAAGGACATCCTTTTTCAATTCATTCTTTTTCTTGTTCAGCACAGTATCAAACAAAATGGATGTGCATAAGCCCTGAAAGAATATATGCCTCTGTGACCTGAATAATTTTACTCCAACCTACCCAGGCCATCTGGCAAATTTCTCAATCACCTGGCTAGCCGCTCCTATGGACCAGCTCAGGTTGGACTTTCTGAGGAGTTTCTTCTCACTGGCAGCTTTAGGATAGGGGAGCGACTACTAGGAGTCACAACCAAATAATATGAAATAATATGATGCATGGCACTTTTGGTTGTAAGGTGATGCCAGCTAGCCATTGAGACGATATGATTATGTTAAGATTTACATTCATATGGAAATTGGACTCCTGCTGTTCACCTTGGCCTGCTACGGGACTCATGTTACGGGACTCCTGGAGAGTTCCCATTGGTTGGGGAAGGATAGTAGGAGGGAATTCCGGGGGAGGTCCTGGGCCCTGGTTCCGGGAAACGCCACCGCGTGGGGGAACCAGCTTGCTTGCCGGGCGCATACGGAGTATTGGTGGCATTTTCAAAAATAAAGTTTTGTTCCTGCTTGAGTGGTTCATGATTCCGTGCCCAGCTAGACTGCGGCAATTGGTGGCCCAGACGGGGAACGCCTGAAGCTTAGAGGTGAGTAAAATTGCTCGCCCCTGAGGGAAGGCAACAGAATGGGTGACCATTTCAAAAAACAATGTGTTCTTGTTTTGATTCATTTTGTTTTTATTTCAAGCTCCCTAGCCCTAGAATTTTCTCAGGTGAACTGGGAAAAATGGTTGGCTCAAGGTTTGTAGTTATTCGGCCCTGAGAAAGAGAAAATTGATACAACCATTCTCTGCTCCGTTTTTGTTTCATTCTGCTTCGGCTTTGTTTTATCCTTCTTATTGGGCTACATTACCTTTATAGTAGATTAAAAACTAGTAAAAAACAAACCGAAAGACTGTTAAGTAAATTGTTAGAGATCCAAACTATGGTAGAAAGAACGTTAGGTCAAGCAAAAGAGAAGGTCACTCAAGCTAGTCAGACAGAGGAAAATTTAAAGAAAGAAAGCTTAGAGGAAAAACAGCCATCAGGTGGAGAATTACAGCAGGAGGTTGCTACTAACTCCGTTCTATCACCAGAGGGCGTAATTCAACCAACACCTCCATCTACCGCTGAGCGGCCCTCAACTCCCGTAGTTGATGGACGGAATTCTGAGGCAGGACCCCAAAGATTAGCATGCCCTATACTTGAGCAGGGAGGAGGGCAACAAATTCACCATGCTTTAGATTTCAAAACAGTAAAGCAATTAAAGGAGGCTGTAAAAAACCTATGGGCTGCAAGATCCCTTCACGGTAAGCATGGTCGAATCTGTTACCAACTTGGACATGACACCAGCAGATTGGGCTAACATGTGTTGATCTGTGCTAAATGGAGGACAATATTTGTTATGGAAGGTTGCCAATGAGGAATTTTGCATGGAGACAGCGAGGCGAAATGCAGAAGCCGGTTACCCTCAAAGAAATATAGATATGTTATTGGGAAAGGGACCTTATGAGGGTCAAAGACAGCAAATTGAATATGACCCTGGCGTATACGAACAAATTGCTGTAGATGCAGTTAGGGCATGGAAAACTTTACAGGGGCATGGAGATTTACAAGGTCAATTATCTAAGGTAATACAAGGAACTAATGAACCTTACGCTGAATTTGTAGATAGGCTTATTCAGATAGCCTCTAGAATATTTGGAAATACAGAATAGGCAATGCCATTTATAAAACAACTGGCTTATGACCAAGCAAATCGTTGCTGCAGAGAGGTCATTAGACCATGGAGACATGAAGATTTAAACACATATATTAAATTATGTAGAGACATTAATGAACAAGGGCAAGTCTTAGCAGCAGTACAAGAGGCTTTAGATGCCAGGCCAAAAACATGCTATAATTGTAATCAAACAGGACATTTTAAAAGGAGTTGCCCCATAGGAGGAGGGTTTATCAAAGCTAGGTATCAGAGGAATAGAATACCGGGTATTTGCCCACGATGCCATAGAGGGAGACATTGGGCTAATGAATGCTGTTCTCAAACCACCATAGAGGGTATTCCATTATCAAAAAAACGGACAAGGACCAAGTGTTTACCCATGATATCGTGGAGAAAGGTATCAGGCTCCATTGCCAAAAAACGGACTAGAGGGCCCAATGCCCCAGGGCCCAAAACCACAAATATACGGGGCAATGGAGGAACCCAGCAGCACCATCAAGGATGCATTATCCATTAAATGCCTCATCAGACAAACTAGAGGGAGCGCAGGGTTGGACATCTGTGCCTCTGCCAGAGCAGTACTAACTCCAGAGATGGGAGTTCAAATCATTCCTACAGGAGTAAAAGGACCTCTTCCCCAGGGAACAGTAGGCTTATTATTGGGACGCAGTTCTTCTACACTAAAAGGACTTATGATAAGTCCTGGGGTAAATGATCCCGATAATGAGGGTGAAATAAAAATTATAGCTAGTTCTCCAAGAGGTATATCAGTAATTTCACCAGGAGATAGAATAGCACAGTTATTAATAATACCCAGCCTGCATGATAAATTTTCCAGTTGTAATGTAGAAAGAGGTTCCAAGGGATTAGGCTCCACAGGTGTAGATTGGGCTATGCTGTCTTTAAATTTAGATTCTTGCCCAATGCTAAAATTAAATATTCAAGGACATGACTTTAATGGGCTGCTGGACACAGGTGCTGACCTCAGCATCATATCTCGTCAAGAATGGCCAAAACATTGGTCATTACAACAAGCCACTCAAACGCTTCAAGGCCTAGGAGTGGCAACAAATCCCCATAGAAGTGCTATGGTATTAGATTGGAGGGATCCTGAAAGATGTGAAGGAACTAAAGAGCCCCATGTATTGGATCATCTTCCCGTAAATTTATGGGGATGAGATGTCCTAGATCAATTAGGATTGACATTAACAAATAACATCAATCCTAACGCGCCCACTACTAGGGCTAGACAAGGCTTTAGGAAAGAAAAAAGATTAAGAGAACAAGAACAAGGTATGACAGCACCAATTCAAATAGATGAAGAAATAAATAGACATGGATTGGGTTTTCAGAAAGGGCCACTGAGACAATCAAAATTACTTGGAAATCAGAAAGACCAGTGTGGGTTCCTCAGAGGCCCCTGACTAAAGAAAAGATACAAGTAGCCCATGACCTGGTCAGACAACAATTAGCGGAAGGACATATACAACTTTCCATATCCCCCTATAATAGTCCCATTTTTGTCATTAAAAAGAAATCTGGTAAATGGAGATTATTACAAGATTTAAGAGCCATTAATAATGAGATGGTTATTATGGGACCTGCTCAATCAGGGATTCCCCAATTGTCTGCTTTACCAAAAACCTGGCATGTTTTAGCTATAGATATTAAAGATTGTTTCTTTTCAATTCCAATTCATCCCGAGGATAGTCCACATTTTGCATTTACTATCCCTGCACTGAATCATGAAGGTCCTGATCAGAGATATGAATGGAAAGTACTCCCTCAAGGGATGGCTAACAGCCCAACTATGTGTCAAATTTATGTTAATAAAGCAATCCAGCCACTTAGAAATCAAAATCCTGAACTACAAATATTTCACTATATGGATGATGTGTTATTGGCACATAAAGATAAAAACACATTGCTAGAATGTTATGCCACACTTACAAACTTATTAAAAAATTATAATCTAGAGATAGCAATAGATAAAGTACAATTAAATCTTCCAATTAATTATTTAGGAGTTCTATTATCCTCAACCATGGTCCGTCCACCAAAAATTCAAATACGAGTAGATCAACTCAAATCACTTAATGACTTTCAAAAGTTATTGGGAGACATAAATTGGATAAGGCCTTATCTAGGCATACCAACAGGAGAGTTGGGACCTTTATTTGATATTCTAAAAGGTCCATCAGATCCAAATTCACCCCGCATGTTAACGCCTGAAGCAAGAAAAGCATTAAAAATCATTGAGACATATATGGAAAATATGCATTTGGATAGAATTGATATAAGTTTGCCTTTATTATTTATTGTACTACCAACAAAAAATATTCCTACAGGAGTATTTTGGCAAGAAGGTCCATTATTGTGGATATATTTATCTTATTCTCCTAACACTATTCTTACTAGATATCCTGAGGCTGTAGGACAATTAATACTCAAAGGAATAAAAGCAGCAAAGGGAGTGTTTGGGATTTCTCCCAATAAAATTATTACTCCATATACTATGGATCAAATTGATGAGTTAGCTAATGAGTTAAATACTTGGGCAATAATCATGTGTAAAACTAGTGTTTCATTTGATAATCACTTACCATCTAATCCTTTGTTGTCTTTTTGGTCTAAGCATCCTGTAGTTTTTCCAAAAATGACAAGAAAAACCCCTATTATAAATGCTCCAAATATATTCACTGATGGGTCAAACAATGGTACAGCAGCAGTAGTTACTCCTGATCAAACTTTTACATTTTTAGTACCCAAACAATCAGCTCAAAAGGTAGAGCTTAATGCAGTATTACAAGCTTTTATGATGTTTAAAGATTCTGTATTTAATTTATTTTTTGATAGTCAGTATGTAGTTAATGCTATAGTATCCCTTGAAGATGCTGGTAGGATTTCACCTTCTTCTACTCTTTTCTCTTTGTTTTCCGCTATACAAAGTCTAATCTGGGACAGAAAAGACCCATTCTTTATAGGACATATCAGGGCACATACAGGATTGCCTGGAGCCCTTAGTATGGGCAATGAACTAGCAGATAAATCTACACATGACATACATATTTTCTCCACAATAGAAGAAGCTATAAATTTTCATAAAAGGTTCCATGTCAATGCTAATACTTTACAAAAGCATTTTAAAATAACTAAAGAACAAGCCAGACATATAATAAAACAATGTCAAAATTGTGTGACATGTTTACCACAAGTTAATCTTGGAGTCAATCCTAGAGGACTGATACCTAACCATATTTGGCAGATGGACGTCACACACTTGCCAGAATTTGGAAAATTAAAATATTTACATGTTACAGTTGATACTTCTTCCGGATTTTTGTTGGGCTCCCTTCATGCCGGAGAAAAAAACTAAAGATGTTATAGCTCATTGCTTACAAAATTTTGCCACTGTGGGCGTTCCAAAACAGTTAAAAACGGACAATGGTCCTGGTTATACTTCTACCTCTTTTAAACAATTTTGCTCATCATTTGGCATTACTCACATAACAGGAATTCCATACAATCCACAAGGACAAGGCATGGTTGAAAGAGCTCATCAAACTATTAAAATGTACTTATTAAAACAAAAGGAGGGAATTGGAAAGGGGTATATATTCCCCAAAGGTAAACTTAAAATAACCCTTTTTACTCTAAACTTTTTAAATTTGGATTCATCAGGGCTTAGTGCTGCGGAAAGACATTTGTACCCAAAAAATGCACATAAACCTAAGGTACTTTGGAAGGATATTCTAACAGGACAATGGAAAGGTCCGGATCCAGTGATAGTCTGGAGTCGGGGCTCTGTCTGTGTTTTTCCACAGGAGGAACAGCAGCCGATTTGGATTCCAGAGAGATTAACCAAAACAATTTCTACAGAAAAAGATGATTTGACTCAAATCCATAACAGCTGATATCCAGAACTCCAGCTTGGCTATTCTTACATCTTCGACAATGATCAACCAGGATGCTTTTTTCAATATCTATTTTATTATTGCTTTTTCCCACATCATAAAGTTCCATTTTATTTTTGAGCTCATACAGACATAAATTAATGTTTTTCTGATCAGTTTTATTTTTTGACTATGGAGTTTTTAAACATTGCAATGGAGATTTCACCTAGGTAAATCTACAAGGCCTTTACTATTGTCTTATGTGTTGTATGTTAAGTGTGCACATTTCTGTTTTGTGTTGTATGTCTGTATGTGCGTATGTCCATATATCATATATGAGGAGCGCTCATAAAAATATGGATCCCAATTTTTTTTATTATTATTCACGTGATTTTTAATGGTTTAATTTAATTTGGGAGAATAGCTGTTGAAGACTGTTTTAATATGTGTACAAATAAGCAGGTTAACAGATCTGTTTGTTTACTTTCACCTTTCCTTTTCATTATATTTAATAATTCTGTTCAGGATAATGTAAATTGTTCTAAAAATTGTTTTCTTAATACCTGTTGAAATGTTACATTTTTTTCTTTTCTTAAAATCATTGTCAATCCCTATTTTCATCCCAGTGCCAGTGAAGACAAAGATGAAACCAAACTACAACTTCTTCAATAATTATCACAACAAACTGTATAAACTGATGCATCAATGAATAATAACTCAACAAGTAATGCTCAATCACTGAGTCGATTTATTTTGGGAGGAAATGGACATATTGATAGATTCCTCCACTTTGAACTGCTTACAAAACTTGCCTGGACTATGTATCACTTGTATGCATTGTGCTCTATTTGTTGATACAGCAAACTATGGCAGAGCTGGTGTATCTTTGCTGATGTGTCACCAGTGATGCAATTTTTCCTAAAGAGCTGTCTATTGACTTGATGTCGTGGCATTTCTGTATCCTCCTCCCTTCTACTAGTGATGGTCTAATTTGGGGGGCTAACTGAGGTGAGGCAAAGAACCTCACCCCCCCACTGGTGCATAGGCCTATCCACAGGTATGGCTATATACTGGACCGGTAGTCAGTGACGGGTATGATTCAGTTGCAGTGGTATCAACCTAAGACAGGAGGCTGACGCCTAGAGGTCAGGTTTCCAATGACGGGTAAGAACCATATGTTGAATTGGACATACCTAACAGGCACGGTCCCTAGCCACATTGCCTGTTGCTTAATTAAACAGAAGGGGGCAGATGCTAGGAGCCACAACCAAATAATATGAAATAATATGATGCATGGCACTTTTGCTTGTAAGGTGACGCCAGCTAGCCATTGAGATGATATGATTATGTTAAGATTTACATTCATATGGAATTTGGACTCCTGCTGTTCACCTTGGCCTGCTATGGGACTCATGTTATGGGACTCCTGGAGAGTTCCCATTGGTTGGGGAAGGATAGTAGGAGGGAATTCCGGGGGAGGTCCTGGGCCCTGGTTCCGGGAGACACCACCGCGTGGGGGAACCGGCTTGCTTGCCGGTGCGTACGGAGTATTGGCGGCATTTTCAAAAATAAAGTTTTGTTCCTGCTTGAGTGGCTCGTGATTCTGTGCCCAGCCAGACTGCGGCAAGCGACCAAGTATGCTAAGTTCTTAATTCCCTTCCTGTTCATTCACCTTGGACCAAGAGGTAATAGCCACCTCAGTATTTTCTATTCCTGTATCTTAAGAGTCCTTTTGGTATTTACGTTCTCTTAGTATTTAGCCAAAAACTCCTTAGATTCCATTTTTCCTGTTCAGATTATTGGTATGATTAATGTCTCCTGAGTGGACCTTAACTGGTACAACAGTGAGGTTGAACATATCTTCATATTTGTTCACCATTGAGCTTTCTTCCCTGAAATCATAAGTAAATAGGGGGTGAATGGATGGGTGGATGGATGCAAGATAGTTACGCTATTTTCCTAGAGAGTGTTAATATTGTTTATGTGCTGCAGATACTAAACCTTTATCTGATACACATTTTGCAAATATCTTCTCTAAATCTGTGACTTATTTCACACTCACTAGTGTTTTTATCACAGAAAAACTGATCAATTTTTTCATTTCTGGTTTGTGAATTTTGTGTTCTACTTGAGAAACCCTTCACCAGCCTGGAATCATAAAGATCATCTCCTAGCTCTTTCATGAAAGTTTTAGAAGTTTGCTTTTTTAAAATTTTAATCTGGAATTTTTGAGTAAATAAAATATTACCTGGGAATATTAATTTACTTTTTAACCATACAAATATATAGTGCACCATATATTAAATAGTCAACATTTCTCCATTAAATTGTAATGCAAACTTTTTCATTAAAAAGTTTTTATAAACATTGGTCTATTTCTGAATTTTAAAATTCTGTTCAATTTAGCGTATTCATCTAATCTAGTACCTACATCCACTGGTTTATTCAAGATACTTTTTTTTAAATTCAAGATAGTCTTATAAGTCTTGAAATTTGGTTGGGTAAATAGTGCTTCATCTCCTCTTTATTCATTTCTTTCAAATTATCTTGACTATTCTTTATTTTTAACTCTTTCATTGGAATTCAGGATAGCCTCAAGTTCCAAGAAAAGTACTTTGGGATTTATTGGAAGAGTATTGAATTTATTCATAAATATGGGAAAGACAGAAATAATTACTATATTAAATCTTTTCACACACATGATATTTATCTCCATTTATTTAGCTCTATCTTCAGTAAAAATTTAATATTACCTGTAAAAATCTTGAATGACTTTTGTTATACTTTTTCTAATATTACATAGACTTTTTGTTATGCTGAATGAGTTTTTTTTTAATTTTTATTTTTTAGTTGTAGTTGGACACAACACCTTTATTTCACTTGTTTATTTTTGTATGTGGTGCCGAGGATAGAACCCAGGGTCTTGCACGTGCGAGATGAGCACTCTACTGCTAAGCCACAACCCCAGCCCCCTGAATGAGTTTTTAAAAGAATATATTCTAATTGGTTTCTATGATATACAAAAATGCTATTGATTTTTGTGTAATGGTTTGTATTTAGCCAGATTGCTTATCTCATTTCCAAGTTCAAGCAGTTTGCAGATGCACTTAGGTTTTCTGTGCAGTCACATCTTCTGTGACATTTTGCTTTTCATTGTCTTTAACATGGCACAGTGGAACTTTACTAAAGACAAAGTCAATTAAAGAAATTGAAGTCACTATTAGAAAAATATTCATGTTTGCAACTACGCTAAAAAAAAAGTTGTAGAAATAAAACTTAGCAGCATTAGGAGCCCTCATGTGGAAGCAAATTAAGTAAAACTTCCACTTGCATTTTGCTTTTTAAACCAAATCAACTCAGACTCCAAGTGATTTGATCACCCCTGTCAGCTTTTAGTTAATCTGAAAACTTTGGAAATTTAATTTAACTGTGTTTTAACAGAGTAGCAGGTTGCTATGTGTCCTTAGTCAAAGGTATAAAAAGAAAATGCCTTCTTTTTCTTTTCCTACTTATTAGTCTCTCTGAATTTATATCCAAAAGTAAATATTTTGTAAGATGACCACCTAGACCAAAATAAGTAATAGAAATAAATCAATAAGCAAATAAAAATTGACTTTACTAGTAATTAAAAAAAATAGAAATTACAATAATTTTTACTCATACAAAATTATTAGAGGATTATTAGAAGCAAAACCAAAAAGAGTATCTTTTGTATTCTTTTAACTCAACATACAGTTACTTGCACAGATTTCTTATGGGACATAAAAAGTGGTGAGCAATTTGTTAACATTTACAATAAAGTTATTACATTGTAAGTTCAATTTGATCCAAGAATTTCCCCCATATCTTCATTCTGAAAGAAGTAGTCAGATCAGTAGTAAAGATGGAGATAAAAGGGGGTCAATCACAGAATTATTTACAATAAGTAAAACTATGCATCCAAAAAAGGGCAATTTGATAAGTTGTGATACACTCAAATGACAAAATACTATCTAATCATTTAAAATTATACCATAGAATACAATTCTGTGAACTATAAATAATTTTCCTAAGATACTGCTAAAGTTTTAAAAAAAAGTGTATTATGTAATCTCATTTTGAAGCAAACTTTTTGTATATAATATAAAAACCACTAGCTTTTACTTCTTATGTGCTAGGCTTAAATATACATAATTTTAAAAATCTTCATGGTAATGCATTAAAATGTTATTTTCTTTCTACCATTTTAAAGATCAAGAAACCAAGGCACAGGGAAATTCAGTAACTTGCTTAAACAGAGACAGTAAGTGGCAAAACTAGACACACACACATACGCAAGTGTATGCACGTGCACATACACACACACTCACAAACACACAGATTTAGCCCGAAAATAACATAATAGTTATCTCTGAGCAGTGAGATTATGAGTAATTTTTGTCTTCATATCTGTACATGTCTTAAAAACCTCCAAAGTTCCCAAATTGAGCATTTAATAACAAACCTAATAAATTATATATCCACAAAGATGAATATTAATATTTCCTGTGACAGCTAAAGGAAAAATACTTAAATTATGATAGGTAATGCCAAAGCAAATTAATCCTTTTCATATGTATATTTTTGTAGGAAATTCTGAACATTTAGCCTAAACTCCATATTGAATGCTATTGTGTTGTTCATATTAGTTCTATGATATGTTTTTATTTTCCTAAAACCAAAAACACTAAGCCATTCCAATGTAGCAGCTTTATCTGCATGGTCCGTCATGTTTGATGTTGGGGAGAAATTTCCCACCCTTTGTACAAGGAAAATAACTGATATGAAGCTACATTTTTGCCTGTGTATACTCATTCCCCGTAGTCAGAAAGCAGTGGATTCTGTAAGGAAAAATATTGCCCCATTAAGCAAAGTGTCATCACTGAAGAGCAATCATTCTTTTTTATTTTTCCTGGGAGGTTATCTTAATAACTCACTCATAACAGTATCTCCTAGGAAACATTCAGTCCATAGAGTAAGACCATTAAACAATATGAATCTGGTACAAATAGCACAGGATGGATGTTTTCAACCATGAAGTTCTATATTTATTAAAAATCTATATAAGCAAAGACCACTACAAGCTGCTTCCTATAGTAGAAAATTAAACTATTCTTGCTTTTTCTAGACATTCACTCCTCCATATGCAGCTTGTCACATGAGAAGCTATCATCATACCAAAGTAAAACCTAATTGGCAAGCCCAAATTTTGATTTCTGAGACTCAAGATTTGTGAGGAAATGAGTCATTAGCATTTCAGACAATAATCATTTTAATATCACTGGACTGTAATTTTCTAATGAAAGTGAGGGATCCATTTCCTTTTCTTCAAATAGAGATTAGACGAAGAATCGTTGAAGTCAATTTCAATGAAATCTTCATGAAATATAGATTTTTATTGCCAAGGTGACTACACACACACACACACACACCATCATCATCACTTGCTCAAATGACTTAGCCCCAAAACCATTTACATTTTTGTTCTTATGCTTATTATTTTTGTTCAACTATCATTTCTCCATAATATAGACTTGACACACTAAAATGATAGAATACACAATTATCATTAAAGTCAAACATAAATATGTATCATTCAGTGTATAGAGAAAAAAATACTGGAAACATTTACCAAAATTTTTTTTTTATTTTTTTATTGTTGGTTGTTCAAAACATTACATAGTTCTTAACATATCATATTTCACACTTTGATTCAAGTGGGTTATGAACTCCCATTTTTACCCCGTATACAGATTGCAGAATCACATCAGTTACATTTCCATTGATTTACATATTGCCATACTAGTGTCTGTTGTATTCTGCTGCCTTTCCTATCCTCTACTATCCCCCCTCCCCTCCCCTCCCCTCCCCTCTTCTCTCTCTACCCCCTCTACTGTTATTCATTTCTCCCCCTTGTATTATTTTTCCCTTTCCCCTCACTTCCTGTTGTATGAAATTTTGTATAACCCTGAGGGTCTCCTTCCATTTCCATGCAATTTCCCTTCTCTCTCGCTTTCCCTTCCACCTCTCTTCCCTGTTTAATGTTAATCTTCTTCTCATGCTCTTCATCCCTACTCTGTTCTTAGTTACTCTCCTTATATCAAAGAAGACATTTGGCATTTGGTTTTTAAGGATTGGCAGGCTTCACTTACATCATCTGCTCTAATGCCATCCATTTCCCTCCAAATTCTATGATTTTGTCATTTTTTAATGCAGAGTAATACTCCATTGTGTATAAATGCCACATTTTTTTATCCATTCATCTATTGAAGGGCATCTAGGTTGGTTCCACAGTCTTGCTATTGTGAATTGTGCTGCTATGAACATCAATGTGGCAGTATCCCTGTAGTACGCTCTTTTAAGGTCTTCAGGGAATAGTCCGAGAAAGGCAATAGCTGGGTCTAATGGTGGTTCCATTCCCAGCTTTCCCAGGAATCTCCATACTGCTTTCCAAATTGGCCGCACCAGTTTGCAGCCCCACCAGTAATGTGCAAGAGTACCCTTTTCCCCACATCCTCTCCATCACTTGTTGTTGTTTGACTTCATAGTGGCTGCCAATCTTACTGGAGTGAGATGGTATCTTAGGGTGGTTTTGATTTGCATTTCTCTGACTGCTAGAGATGGTGAGCATTTTTTCATGTACTTGTTGATTGATTGTATATCCTCCTCTGAGAAGTGTCTGTTCAGGTCTTTGGCCCATTTGTTGATTGGGTTATTTGTTTTCTTATTGTTTAATTTTTTGAGTTCTTTGTATACTCTGGATATTAGGGCTCTATCTGAAGTGTGAGGAGTAAAGATTTGTTCCCAGGATGTAGGCTCCCTATTTACCTCTCTTATTGTTTCTCTTGCTGAGAAAAAAACTTTTTAGTTTGAGTAAGTCCCATTTGTTGATTCTAGTTATTAACTCTTGTGCTATGGGTGTCCTATTGAGGAATTTGGAGCCTGACCCCACAGTATGTAGATCGTAGCCAACTTTTTCTTCTATCAGATGCCTTGTCTCTGATTTGATATCAAGCTCCTTGATCCATTTTGAGTTAACTTTTGTGCATGGCGAGAGAAAGGGATTCAGTTTCATTTTGATGCAATGGATTTCCAGTTTTCCCAGCACCATTTATTGAAGATGCTATCCTTCCTCCATTGCATGCTTTTAGCCCCTTTATCAAATATAAGATAGTTGTAGTTTTGTGGATTGGTTTCTGTGTCATCTATTCTGTACCATTGGTCCACCCGCCTGTTTTGGTACCAGTACCATGCTGTTTTTGTTACTATTGCTCTGTAGTATAGTTTGAAGTCTGGTATCGGTATACCGCCTGATTCACACTTCCTGCTTAGAATTGCTTTTGCTATTCTGGGTCTTTTATTTTTCCATATGAATTTCATGATTGCTTTATCTATTTCTACAAGAAATGCCCTTGGGATTTTGATTGGCATTGCATTAAACCTATAGAGAACTTTTGGTAATATCGCCATTTTGATGATGTTAGTTCTGCCTATCCATGAACAGGGTATATTTTTCCATCTTCTAAGATCTTCTTCTATTTCTCTCTTTAGGGTTCTGTAGTTTTCATTGTATAAGTCTTACACCTCTTTTGTTAGGTTGATTCCCAAGTATTTTATTTTTTTTGAGGATATTGTGAATGGAGTGTTTTTCCTCATTTCCATTTCAGAGGATTTGTTGCTGATATACAGGAATGCCTTTGATTTATGCGTGTTGATTTTATATCCTGCCACTTTGCTAAATTCATTTATTAGCTCTAATAGTTTCTTTGTAGACCCTTTTGGGTCTGCTAGGTATAGAATCATGTCATCTGCAAAGAGTGATAATTTAAGTTCTTCTTTTCCTATTTTTATGCCTTTAATTTCTTTCGTCTGTCTAATTGCTCTGTCCAGTGTTTTGAGGACTATGTTGAACAGAAGTGGTGAGAGAGGGCATCCCTGTCTTGTTCCAGATTTTAGAGGGAATGCCTTCAATTTTCCTCCATTCAGAATGATGCTAGCCTGAGGCTTAGCTTAGATTGCTTTTACAATGTTGAGGTATGTTCCTGTTATCCCTAGTTTTTCTAGAGTTTTGAACATAAAGGGATGCTGTACTTTGTCGAATGCTTTTTCTGCATCTATCAAGATGATCATATGGTTCTTAGTTTTAAGTCTATTGATGTGGTGAATAACATTTATTGATTTCCGTATATTGAACCATCCTTGCATCCCAGGGATGAATCCTACTTGATCATGGTGCACAAGTTTTTTGATATGTTTTTGAATCCGATTCACCAGAATTTTATTGAGGATTTTTGCATCTAGGTTCATTAGAGATATTGGTATGTAGTTTTCTTTCTTTGAGGTGTCTTTGTCTGGTTTAGGAATCAGGGTGATATTGGCCTCGTAGAATGAATTTGGAAGTTCTCCCTCTTTTTCTATTTCCTGAAATAGCTTGAAGAGTATTGGTATTAGTTCCTCTTTAAAGGTTTTATAAAACTCTGCTGTATACCCATCTGGTCCTGGGCTTTTCTTAGTTGGTAGTCTTTTGATGGTTTCTTCTATTTTCTCAATTGATATTGGTCTGTTTAGGTTGTCTATATCCTCCTGACTCAATCTGGGCAGATCATATGACTTAAGGAATTTATTGATGCCTTCACTATCTTCTATTTTATTGGAATATAGGTTTTCAAAATAATTTCTGATTATCTTCTGTATTTCTGAAGTGTCTGTTGTGATGTTGCCTTTTTCATCCCGTATGCTAGTAATTTGAGTTCTCTCTCTTCATCTCTTCGTTAGCATGGCTAAGGGTCTGTCGATTTTATTTATTTTTTCAAAGAACCAACTTTTAGGTTTGTCAATTTTTTCAATTGTTTGTTTTGTTTTGATTTCATTAATTTCAGCTCTGATTTTAATTATTTCTTGCCTTCTACTTCTTTTGCTGTTTTTTGCTCTTCTTTTTCTAAGATTTTGAGATGAAGTATGAGATCATTTATTTGTTGGTTTTTTTCTTTTTTTAAGGTATGAACTCCAAGCAATGAATTTTCCTCTTAGAACTGCTTTCAATGTGTCCCATAGATACCGATATGTTGTGTCTGTGTTTTCATTTATCTCTAAGAATTTTTTAATTTCCTCCTTGATGTCTTCTATAACCCATTGATCATTCAGTAACCTATTGTTCATTCTCCAAGTGATGCATGATTTTTCCTTCCTTCTTTTATCTTTGATGTTCAGTTTCATTCCATTATGATCAGATAAGATGCATGATATTATCTCTACTCCTTTATATTGTCTAAGAGTTGCCCTGTGACATAATATATGATCTATTTTTGAGAAGGATCCATGTGCTGCTGAGAAAAAATTGTAACTGCTTGGTGTCGGGTGGCATATTCTATATATGTCAATTAAGTCTAGGTTGTTAATTGTGTTATTGAGTTCTATAGTTTCCTTATTGAACTTTTGTTTGGATGATCTGTCCAGTGGTGAGAGAGTTGTGTTGAAGTCTCCCATGATTATTGTATGGTGGTCTATTAGACTCTTGAACTTGAGAAGAGTTTGCTTGATGAACATAGCTGCACCGTTGTTTGGGGCATATATATTTATGGTTGTTATGTCTTGTTGGTGTATGGTTCCCTTGAACAGTATGTAATGTCCCTCTTTATCCCTTTTGATTAACTTTGGCTTGAAATCTATTTTATTTGATATGAGTATGGACACTCCTGCTTGTTGCTGAAATCCATATGAGTGATATGATTTTTCCCAACCTTTCACCTTCAGTCTATGTATATCTTTTCCTATCAAATGCATCTCCTGTAGGCAACATATTGTTGGGTCTTGTTTTGTGATCCATTCTACTAGCCTGTGTCTCTTAATTGGTGAGTTTAAGCCATTAACATTTAGGGTTATTATTGAGATATGGTTTGTTCTTCCAACCATATTTGTTTATTTATGTTACTAAACATGGTTTGTTTTCCTCTTTGATTATTTCCCCCCTTTACTGTCCTACATCCCACTGTTGGTTTTCATTGTTATTTTCCATTTCCTCTTCCTGTAATGTTTTGCCAAGGATGTTTTGAAGAGATGGTTTTCTAGCTGCAAATTCTTTTAACTTTTGTTTATCATGGAAGGTTTTAATTTCATCTTCCATCCTGAAGCTTAATTTCGCTGGATACACAATTCTTGGTAGGAACCCATTTTCTTTCAGCGTTTAAAATATGTTATTCCAGGATTTTCTAGCTTTCAGAGTCTGTGTTGAAAGATCAGCTTTATCCTGATTGGTTTACCCCTAAATGTAATCTGCTTCCTTTCTCTTGAAGCTTTTAAAATTCTCTCCTTATTCTGTATGCTGGGCATCTTCATTATAATGTGTCTAGGTGTGGATCTCTTATGATTTTGCACATTCAGCGTCCTGTAGGCTTCTAGGATTTGGGATTCTGTCTCATTCTTCAAGTCTGGGAAGTTTTCTTGTATTATTTCATTGAATAGATTGCTCATTCCTTTGATTTGGACCTCTATACCTTCCTGTATCCCAATGACTCTTAATTTTGGTCTCTTTATGTTATCCCATATTTCTTGGATGTTCTGCTCATGGTTCTTTAACAGTCTTGCTGAGCTGTCTATGTTCTTTTCAAGTTGAAATACTTTGTCTTCATTGTCTGATGTTCTATCTTCTAAGTGTTCTACTCTGCTGGTAGTATTCTCAATTGAGTTTTTAAGTTGGTTTATTGCTTCCTGCATTTCTAGGATTTCTGTTTGTTTGTTTTTTATTACCTCTATCTCCCTGTATAGTTGATCTTTTGCTTCTTGGATTTGTTTATGTAATTCATTGTCTAAGTGATCTTTCATTGTCTGATTTTGCTGTCTAATGTCTTCCTTGAGACTCCAGATCATCTGAAGCATGTATATCCTGAATTCTTTATCTGACATTCCATCTGCTGCAGCTATTACCTCTTCTAAAGTTGAGTTGACCTGCATTGCTTGTGGTCCTTTCTTTCCTTGTCGTTTCATACTGCTCGCATTTCTTTCTGCTTGGTGAAACTGTTGTGTTTTTGAAATTTCCCCCCTATATATTTATATTGCTCTTGTATAGTTGAAAAGTCTCCCTTGCAGGGCAGGCAGCGGCTGTGCTTCTCCTCCAATTGGGATGATCTGTCTACCACGCTGGCGGGCCGCTGGGTCTGTTCTGCTGGTCGGTCGCAGGTCTGCCTACCTTGTAGGCACGGGTGGCGGCTCTGCTCTGCACCTCCTCCAGTTGGTGTGACGTGTCTACCATGCCTGCGGACCCCTGGGCCTGTTCCGCCGGTCAGTCGCAGGTCTGCCTACCTTGCGGGCTCGGGTGGCGGCTCTGCTCGGCCCCTACTGCAGTTGGGGTGAAGTGATACCACGCCGGCGGGTCGCTAGGCCTGTTCCGGGCACGGGCAGCGGCTCTGCTCTGCCCCTCTGGCCTCCACAGTATTCAGCAGGATCCAGACCGAGAAGCAGTTTCCGCAGGTTCTTTAGCCCTGGGCCAGAGCAGTTCTGGGAGCCAGAATTCGGCTGCTCCGGGCTCAGTGTATGTTCTGATAGGAGCAGGCTCCAAGAAGCAGTTTCCACGGGTTCTTTAGCACTGAGCCTGAGTAATTTGTCTGCAAGACGCAGGCGAACGGCAGCCTGAAATTACCTGTTCTATAGTTGAATGAGCTTCGATCAGTCGAAAACAGGGATGATGACGTCAGCTCTCCAAGATGGTGGCCACTGGCCTCCTCTGTGGTCTGACCTGTGTGGAGAACCGAACTGGACCGCTTCCTTCCCCCATCTCAAACCCAGAATTCAGCACTGTGTACAGTGATTGCACAGCTGGCAGGAGCCCACAGAATCCGCAGCGTTGTATCTTTGCGTTGCTATCTCATTGCTTCCCAGCGCGTGCCACAGATTCTAGCCGCGGGGCGATTTGCTGAATAAGCAGCGTGACCCTCCGTGCGGACAAATCGCTCGTGTTTGAGCCCCTGTAGCTGATCCTCGTGTGATGAAAATCCTTCCACTAGGTTTTGGAGCACCCCAGTTTTGCTAGAAATTCCTAAGAAGATAGTTTTTAGCTGTTGTAACTCATTATTCTCCCAAACAGTGATGCGGTACATGGGGGTGATGCACTCCCTTCGCCGCCATCTTCCCTTCTCCCCATTTACCAAAATTTGATACCTGAAATAATCTGATCACGGGGGTCAGTCCATAAAACTTGAAATAATTCATACCAGAAACCAGTAATTAAAAACTCATAACATTTTATTTTTTCAATATAGATGAACCCTTTATCCCCAAGAAAGGAACAAAGTATCATGCAAAGGAAGACAAAATCTAAGTTGTTTATCAGTCTCCTGATTTGCGGTAAGTCTGCTATTTTCCAAACTGGGTTGTATTTTAATTTTTGTAGGTTATTAGGATTTTCTCTAGTTATCATCATGTATTATTTATATATTATTGTATAACAAGTTAATTCAAAAATTCAATGGCTTAAATTAATAAAATGTATATTTCCATGGGTCAGAAAACTGATGAATTTTAGCTGTATCCACAGGCTGAAATCGATGTGTTGGCAGTCTTCAGGGTCCATTTGTGGAAGAATTTACTTCTGAGTTAATGTATGTGGATAACGGTGTATTCATCCTTGTAGGTTGTTGAACTGAGGGCCTTGGTTCCTTACTGGTCATTGGACAGAGGCCCTCTTCCAGCTCTCCAGCTTTTGTCAGTGACTATGTGTCTAGACACATAGCCTTTTCCTGATAATGTGAGGAAACCAGTAAAGCAAGAGAAAGAGTCTTCTAGCAAAAGAGAGCATCCTGAAAAGATGGAAGTCAAAGTCTTTGGTAAATTGATCACAGATGTGACATCCCATCACTTTTGAAGTATTCTCTATTTGAAGAATAAATTACTAGGGGCTGGGGTGGTGGCTCAGTGGCAGAGTGCTTGCCTACTATTTGTGAGGCACTGAGTTTGATTCTCAGCACCACATATAAATAAATAAAATAAAGGTCCATTGGCAACTAAAAAATATTTTTAAAAAATAATAAATAAATAAATAGATAAATAAATTACTAGGTCTGGCCCATGTGTAGGAGGAGGGAATTACACCAAAGCATGAACAACACCTTAGACATATTCTTGCTGTGTATAGTAATAGACTGTGAATTAAAATTATGCTCAGATTGAGAATTACTATAAACCAAGTATTTGGTTTATTTCCATTTCCAAAGTAATTTTTATCAAAAAGTTCTTCCAGAAGAGGCAAAATGTGGGCTACTGGCTGTAGAAAGGGGACAAAGTTCAGTGTATATTGAGTAAGAGAAATACTATGCATGTACAGACACCATAGTAGGACACAGGCCCAGAGACTTTTCGGGATCACCTTAGCTTACAGAGAAAATACACATTAAGAGTGAATGAAAAGGTGATGCCCACAAGTCTAAAATATAAAATCCTCTAGTACTGGTCTTAAGATTGCATGGCAATTTCCAGTAATTGCTGTCAATTTGCCTATTATATTAATATGCATGAATTAGGAATCCAGATACACCTCTTTTTCATGGATTCTTTCTCTCTGCTTCTGAGACATACAACACCTTTTATTAAAAGAAAGTTAACTCTCTTTTTCTCAAACAGAAACTCAGAAGTTAATTTTTAAAAAACTCTATTCATTACATTTCTTGTTTCTAAAGTAAATTCAATATTTCTTAATAGGAAGAGTCTTATGGTATAAATTTTGTTCTCACTTGTCTCAGTCTTGGTTATTAATCCAAATAATCTGACTAAAAACCATTGATACCTGTATTCATCAGATGGTAGACAGTTTTGAACTTCAGGGTAGCCCCTGTTTTGGTACATTTGGCCTATCTCTGTCTCACATTCCCATGTAAGAATCCTACTCCCCGTAGCAAGTTAGATTTCCCCATGGTTTAGTCTACTCATTTATTTATTCACCCACAAACTAATATGCCTCAGGCACTCTTCCAGTCACTAATGTCTCTGTAGCCAAGTATCTGAGACAATGATTTGTTGGTCTCTGGGAACAGATATAAATCCTTAAGATTTTTTAAGTAACCTGATAAACAGTTCTCCCCTTACTGTCCAAATTCTGAACTAAATAAGATAAATATTTCATGCCCCAAACATCACTCAGATAAATTTGGGTTGAAGGATGCACCTCATATCTGTGGGCAAGTAAATCTCCTAATACTTAATCCCAGAAATCAACAGATGCACCCTATAATAGTTCAAGAAGGCTTTCCATTCCTGATTCTTAAATTGGCAGTGACTCTCTATGGAGTAAAAGAATGGAGTGTTCTCTTACCTTCTAAGAGAAAGGAGGTAGAAAGAGTAGAGCTACCATGCCCAGTTTATTTCTCCAGATGCCCAAGCAGAGCAAAATTATCAAGAGAGGCTTTAGATATTATTGCTAGAGAATTCCCTTCACATAGAACAAGGGTAGGCAAATCATGGTCCATGGTACTAAGTCCAGCATGTCACATGTTTTTGTAGAGCCCACAGGTTAAGAATAGTTTTTACATTTTTAATGGTTGAAACAACCAAAAGAAGAATAGGTTGTGAGATATAAACATTATATGAAATTTAAATTCTACTGTTCATAAATAATGTTTGATTGGAACACAACCATGCTCCTTTATTTGTATTTCACACTATGACAAAGTCTGCATTTTGTGATTTTACTTAACCTCTTATTTAACTAATCACAATTTCTTTTCTCTTATTTCCCTTTTGAAACATCTTTGAAATTATCTTTCCATTATTCTTAGCTATTGTTCCAGCTTCACAATTTTACACGAGGATCTTCAATAATTTTCCAATTATGCTTCTTATTTTCAGTACCTCCAAAATCTTTCAAAGTGAAAATAACTTTAGAGAGTCTCTGATCAATCTCCTCATTAACTAAAGGAGCAAACTGTTACTCTATGAGGCAAAACGACTTTCACAAATTTGCATATCTAATTTGTGACAGACTAAGACTGAACTTCCTCCCAGACAATAGTTCAGTGATCCTTCTTCCATGACATACTCTCTCCTCACATTGCCCTTATATGAATTTTTAAAGGCTCCTACTGATAAAGTTAAATTTACAATCTAGGCAGTGGATCAGAAGACTATAGCCTATGAGTCAAATTTTGTTCGCTACCTGCTTTTGCAAATAAAGTTTTATTAGAACATAGCCATGACTATTTGCTTCTATTTTTGTCTGTGACTGCTTTTGCACTACAACAACAGAATAGAGTGATTGCTTCTGAGACTGTATAGCTCACAAAATCTAAAATATATACTACCAAGTGTTTTACAGAAGAAGTTTGCTTGCTTCTGATATGGACCCCCTCAAAGTACTCTACCTTATTCCTTATCACTTTCAGTAGCACTGATGGCTAGTTGCTTCCTATATCCACTCTTATCATCTACTGTAATAAAGCCTCTGAGTTTTTTTTTTAAGCTGAGCACATGGCAGTCTGATATGAAGAATTCATTTCTCATTTTCCTTTGTCTCTTAATGTGGCCAGTATGATCAGTGAGTGAATTTGTGTATGCAACTTGCAGGAAGTGTCCTTAAAGGAAGGAAGTCTGACCTCCTCCTGTTGTCTATTTCTGGCTAGAATGATGCCAAGATACCTGAAAAAGCCATCTTGTGCCTAGATGACCTCAGACATGGAAGTACTATATGGCAGAACAACAGGATGGAAAGATTTTTGGTCCCTGATAATAAAGTGCTTCTATTGTCCTCAGCTAAGATGCTTCTGGGTTTTTCCATGAGTGAGAATACAATTTCATGTTAAACAAGCCTCTATTAATTATAATTGTTTTTGTCTCTTGCACTTAATCCTAAATGATACACTTCCCAGTAAAAAATTTTTCTTCCATTTCTTCCTGCTTGCTGAATTGTCTATGCTTATTCCCACTTCTCCATTCTTTTACTCATGCTGCTAGTTCATGCTGGACTACCCACTCTTTCCTCTTCCACTAGGCTATGTTTTACAAATTTTTCAAAGCAGTTTAATTTCTACTTCCATCTGGAAGCATTTTACATTTCTTTTCCTATGTAGAATTAAGTGTAATATATTTGGGAACACTGATAATCACCATAATGTATTTATTCTTTGAGACAGGAGTTTTGGTATTTTTTACCCAATGAAAATGTAGACTTTAAAAGGATTGGTATCATCATGTTATTCTTTTATTTCCAGTATACTCATACTATAGGTAACCTCAAAAAAAATTAACAAATTTATTTGAATAAATTTGGATAAAAGTGAGCCTTATATCTCTATGAGGTAACAGTTTTACATATTCTAAGCTTAGAGATCTCTTCCAACCCTCAAATCATACTATGAAAGACTTTCACAGGAAGATCCGTCTCAGGTGAAATAATTTTAAAAACTCCATGTGACGGACATTTTGGCAACCAATCATGTGCTGCCTAGTGAAACCCTCATGAGACAATGCATAATACCATTAAGTATGATAAATTAAACAAATATGCCCTGCTGTCTGTTTTAGTCCATTCTTGCTGTTATAACAAAACACCAGAGATTGGGAAAACAATGGAAATTTGGTTTTCACAGTTCTGGAGACTATGAAGTCCAAGGTCAATGTGACAGGAGATTTGGTTTCTGATGAAGGTTGCTATTCTAAGATGGCATGTTGTGGCTAGGACCTCTGAAGGGTAAGAAGGCTGTGTTCTCAAATGGCAGAAATAATGGAAGTCAAAAAGCTCTAGGATGCTCTCATTAACCCTTTTTCATAAGAGCACTAATTCATTCATATAAGGGTGAACCCTCATGACATAATCATTTCTCCAAAAGCCCCACATCTTAATACTATCCCACTGGTATTGTTTCAAGATATGAATTTTGGAGTGATGTATACATTCAAACTATAGAATTTTAATTGTAGTAAGTGGATCTAATATGACATTCAAGTTTTTGCTTTGGTATATATTAGGTCCTTTGTGGCCTGGGAAGTATGGAGCCATAGCTTCTGCCTACCAAATGACATTAGAACTTATATATTTAAACTAAGGAACAAAAAAACCTAAAAAGTATACTGTTTATACTTGCCCCAGTTCATGAAGCAACCATAAATGTACTGGCTTGTCAAGAATGTCATAGTTCAAACATGTCCTGTACCAACAACCAGGCGGTCTGCTGGCTATGGAACTGTACACCTTATTTTTCTATAAGATGTAAGGCCATTTATATATGTACAGCCTGCAATTCTTAAATGGTGTTGTGAATCTCTCTACTCACATTAGCTATGGCAGAGCTCTTATAACAGTCTTACAAACGAATTGATTCCAGTGTCAGCCAAAAGCCTACCTAGAGAAAAGTGCCAAGCACTGCTAAATAGAATACTGAGTTAGAGCTATATGGGCATTGATTTTTTTTTTAATTTTATTTTTATTTTTTACAGTGTTAAAGTTGCTTGTTACCAATTCCTTGTACTTATATATTTAGATAGTGCTGTGGCCAATCTGGCCTGTTGAGACAGACATTTGCCTATCTGCAGAGGAAAGAGAGATCATGGAAGAAGCAAAAAACTTGTCAGATGGCACAGGAACAGAGTAGCTGTCAAATCTTTTGTTTATTTTAGTTAAATGGTTTCTGTCCATATTTCCCAAAGGATATTTTTCCAGTTTTATGAAACATTTTGTTCAAGTCTTCTTGATATTTTTGAAAGTTGCTGTTACTTTTTTGAAGTCCTTATCAGAAATCTCTCTCTTAAAGAGCATATGTCATTAAGTAATGTCTGTTTGTATCATTTTCACCAACTGTGAATTGAGAAAAATCTAACTCCTTCCTCCTGTCTCATGCCTTCTGCCCAGCCCTGCCTAACATTAGAAGAGCCATAGCCCATTTCTCTCAAAAAGTAACTATAAAAATAGTAATAAAAATCACTGACTTTTATTTTAAACTAGTTTTTCTTAGGTGTTGTGGTTCACCTTTAAATGTCTACTCTATTTACCCAAGGTATTCTAGCTTAGTCTGCCCAGCCTGTTTCTCCTATCTTCTTTAGAACCTTCTCCAATCAGTTGAATTTCTCTTATTTACAGAAAATTCTGTTCCCTCCTTCATGAATCTTATCTTCACTGATTATGTTGGGAAAATACAATTAAAAACAAAATTTTCTCATAACCTGGAAATACTCTCCACAAAGGTAGTAGAGAAAGAAGACAATAAAATTGTTGAAAAAGCATTAAACCAGAATGTGATGCATATCATCATCAATCTGATAAAAGATTGCAGACAGAAAGAAATCTTTCCTTTTATGTAGTCAAGTAGATACAATCTCTTACATACATGTCTTCAAAATAAAAATAAACAAGAATGAGTCTTTAATAAGAGGACTTGACAGAACCATTTGTCCCACATAGCTCAGCCTCTTTAAATGATAATGGAATAACAATCTCTGTTAGTATTTTCATCACTATGACAAAAATACCTGACACAAACAACTTGAAGGAGGAAAGATTGATCTTGGTTCCCAGTTTCAGAGGTTTCAGTCTAGGCTCATCTGGCTCATTGCTTCGGGCCTGAGGTGAGGCAGAACATCATGGTGGAAAGGGCATGGATAAAGAAAGCTGCTCAGCTCATGGCAGCCAGAGAGAACCGAAGGAGGAAGAGAGAAAAAGAGAGATGTGTATGTGTGTGTGTGAAAGAGAGAGGGGGGAGGGAGAGAGGAAAGGGGAAGAAGTTGGGGATATGATATAGCCTCCAAGAACATGCCCCCAAGATCCTTTCCCTTCCATTACAATCCACCTCTTATGATTTTCACCACCTCCCAATAGGCCATTCATATTGAGTCCCTCAATGATTTAATACATGAATAAGATCAGAGCCCTCATGATCCAGTCACAACTCAAGGTCTCTACCTCTGAACACTGCTGCATTCAGGGACCAAGCCCGTAACACACAAGACTTTGGGGGACATTCCAGATCCAAACTATAATACCATCTGTGTTAGTTAATTGACTTTATTTTGAGGAAAAGTAAAGTCATATCTTTATACCAAGATATGTTTTTCAAACTTGGAGCAAATCACCCACAAAAGCTAGGCTCTTAACTGCCTATAGAAAATGGCAGAGATGGGTGTTGTCTCCCTTGATGCTGACATTTCGTAGTAATACTTGAATCTCCATGAAAAAGGCCTTTCTCGGTCATAAAGCTGACAAATTCTCATCTTGCTTTCAAAAGTATTTAGATACATTTCTAAGAGGGGAGAGAGAACTTAAAATCTCATGTTTTCTAAAGTGAATTCTTTATTTTCTACAGGGAAAGTTAAGCCTTTTATTTCTTGTTTGTCTATGTTCTTACAATTATACCTTCACTTGAGGATGCTTGTCCTACTGAGCAGGAGGTAGGAGAGGTCTGGAGGTCAGTTATCAAAAAATCTTCACAGAGAGGACAGTGGGGAGAAAAGAGGCATGGACCTTGCTCTGAGATGGGAGAAAAAATTGTTTTTGATGCAGTTCAGGAACATATATTGACTGTAGATAACCAGTAGAATGTTAGGGGGAGTTCGTGTGCCCCATCTTGGACATTCTAATGTAGTAAGTTTTGGAAATCTAAGTTTGGGTTCCAGGAGAAATTATTAAAAAACAAAAAAACTTTCCCAAGTGATTTTGCAGTCAACCTTAAGAGCACACTTATTTTGGTTATAAAAATGATAACATCTGATTTTTTCTTCAACTATTCCTACAGAAGTTATACTAAGATCTTAATAAAGAGGATATAAAAATAGATAAAATATGCAACAGTAGTAGTTTATAAACAAATATATAAAGGAGCAAAGGACATTCCATTTGGAATACTTTTTAATGGAATTTTAAAAATCTCTCACCATAGAAAGACCTGCTGCAGATTCTTTCCTCCCTCCCACTTGTATCATGGGGTTTGAGAACTGGGCATCAGAAAAGGTCCCAGGGATTCAGAGAAAGCACAGAGAGAAGGAGAGAGCAGCCACAGACAAATTTAAGAGTCTCAAGGAGAGGATACTTGCAGGAGATGGGCGAGGCTCAAGTGGAAAAGGGACATCCAGGGATTTCCAGAAGGGACTCAGATAAGCCCAGAGTACCTTCATCCTCTTACCTTCATCCTCTTCATTGTCTTTATTTATTTAGACCTATAGGTTTACAGATGAGAAGCCAAAGGTGAGTTTGCCACTTCTGCTGACAGATGATTGACAGCAATAATTAAGTGCAAAACTTGACTGAAGCTGGGTTTTCTGAATAGCATGTAGATCCTTGGGGCTGAGGAAAATATGAATTTCTTAGCACCTGCAGGTAAACTGGAAAGCCTACAAAAGATGTTTTCAAGATTTCCTGGTAGGTGGGCAGCACTGTTTAGCAGCAGGGCTCTGTCCAAAGAACAGATGGTCTAAAAGTAGCATCTTAAACACAATGGTGATGGGTGGAGAGATAGGAGGGCAAGATAAAAGTGTGTGGGAATATTTTATAAAGCAATATAATTTAATAAATAGCAAAGGGGAGAATAAAAGGGATATGATGTCTAATAAAAGGATTTAAGATGCAAGATGGACTGGGATAAGAGATAAAATTAAACATAAATGATTTGGAGCATTCCACAGATAATATGAATCCTTTATAACTCTATCTACTGAACAAAAATATATCCATCTCAAATCACAAAATCAGAATATATGCCAGCTCACATCACCATGGTAATGAATATAAAACAAAAGAAATGGAAGCGATTCCTATACACAGAAGAAAGTCATAATCAAATGACACTTAGGAAGTTTAGATTCTCAAACAATGATATTGAGTAAATGCCATAATAAAAACTGTTATTTGTTTAACACCTACTGTGTGCCAGACAGAAGGCTAAGTATCCCATATATATAATCTCAGAAATACTCAAGTGTAATCACGAGAATCACATATTATTTACATTTTAGGTACATGGATCTTGAACTTCTGAGAAATAATTTGTCTAGGTTATACAACTAGGTAATTATGGAGACAGAATTGAAACTGAATACCACAGGAAACACAGATTTTTGCATTTTCACACTGTTTTCTAGTATTCTATATCTTACATTTCCCAGAGGCTTTTACTTTATAACCTGATTCCAAGTAGTAATGAGACAGAGGAGCACTCTTAACAATCTTCTCATTCAGTATGAAATTCCAGGCAGTGATAACCATTACTCATCTATAATAGGGTAATCTTTCGTCTAATATCAGTTTCTACTGAATCAAAAGTCTCCAACTTTTCTCTATAATGTCCCAGTCAATATAATATTTTTGGTCACATCACACCAGTATATATGAATACTTATTTATGATTTATATGGGTATATTAATATATTGCTTATGTTATAACACTTATTCAAAGATAGGATAATTTTAAAATGAGATGATAATATAATATTTTAGGTATTAAGTTTAATTTATTAACATGGTACACACACACACACACACACACACTGTGAGTGCTATGTGATTATATGTGACCTTATTTTTCTAAACTTAACATTATTTTTTTCACAACAGTGAGATTCTAGGTCAGATTCCAAGTTCATTTTATTTTTTTATCTATGTGAGGTATCTTCATTTGGCTATGGCAGTAACTAATAGCAAATATTCAGTTAGTAAATATTCATTTTCTCTAATTTAAATCAGTTGTCTTTGAAAGCTTATTAGAGAATGCTGCTTATTTATATATTTTAACATGTGGGTTCAAATAATTGCTAAAATATAAATTATTTAAAAATGCTTTGGAAATTCTGTTTTCAAGTTTCTTAAATAAATGTGCATGACACATTTATCCATGGTACACTTATTCAAACAATGAAATGATTTCTGACTATCCGTTTTCAATATAGTGTAGCATAAAAAGCAGTTATCTTTTTTATATTGTGCTAGCAATACAAAATTTACACTTTGTATTGTGAATGTATTTGGCAGACCCTGTCATATCTGAGTAGATGATCACTGTTTTTTATTCTACGGGGTGTCCAACAAAGAGCACCTAATAGACGTGTCAGCTCTAACACATTATTGGGATGCAACAGCACTTGCACTGTTAGTATTTCAAAATACGATCTTCATATTAATACTTTTGAGTCCTCTTGTCCATTTCATGAGGTACATATAGTTAAAACTCAGTAATAAGTTATATAAATCATTTATAAAATTTCCAAGAGACACTATTCCACTTTCCAAAACCAAAGCCAAAGAGTAATAAATAAAGGGAGAGAAATGTATGAAGGATCAAAAATCTCAACATGCCATGCACTCCTCCTTACCTTTTTTCATGATTCCCAGGGTTAAAGAGAATCCTAGAAACAAAGTTGATATTGGAAATTAGAATCTGATCTACCTGTTTCTTTCTCTGATATAAAGAAGGCTAGAATTCCCTTAATGTTTAATATGCATATCTCAGGACTATCTGTTCTCCTACTCAAAGAGATTAATATTTCTATGCAACACGTGAATACATTTCTTGCTCTCTGTATGGATTTGCTATATAAATATGAGTAATAATTAAGCATAAGTTTTTAAAATCTATGGATATTATGTACCACAACCATAATGACCCATTCTTCACAATAACCAAGGGTTTATTATGAAATTATAAAGACAAAAGGATTTTCATTTTATTTGAAAGAAAAATTTAAACTATATCAGGCATACAGTTCTAGACAAGCTGAAGCATAGAGGATAATAGGAAGCATCAAAACTAGGTAAACACAAAGGATTATCCCAGTTTACCCAATAAGAAATCTGAATTAGAAACAAAAAAAATGAGCTTTTTATGTAAATTATAGATTACCTAAAAGTCCAGCATTTCTAAGTAAGCAGGATGACCAAAACACTGAAGAGAATTTGAAGCCTGGGTTTAAAATGGAACTATGATACTATTAGAAGATGCTGAAAATTACAGCATGGAGACCTTTTCTTCTGGAGAGCTGAGTTGGATATGTTGTCATGACATTCCCTTCATGTCATCCCAATGATTTGGGTTGTTTTTTCTTCTTTTTATTTGAGAAGCATAAAACAGTGTATATATTTTCAGAGAGCCTATTTTGCAAAGAAAACATAGGAATAAAATTATCTGAATAGCTGCTGATAACTTTGCATGTTCCATAGAAGGTCTCCACACTGCCCCACTAAAAGGGAGAGCCCGTTCATGTTGTCATCAGAAATTCCTTCCTTCCAAACACAGAGCCATCCCTTTGATGCTAAGCAACAAGATGCTGAAAATCACAGGAATTTAATATCTATACTTAATGCCAGTAGTAAATTTATTTAAGGCAAGACAATACCAGTATCAAAAAGTTGTTAGCAGATCATTGAATATCTACGAAATTATGCTATGGAATCTTTGAATTTATTACTGCTTTACTCACTCATTATGAGCATAAAGCTCCTAATTTCTGATTTCTTCCTACTTGATCATTCAGAATCACACAATCAAAAAGCATTTATCAGAAGACTCGAGGCAAATTGCACAATGTTGGGAATGTTCACAAGACACTTCTTTATAAATTTAGTCCTTGGCCTCTGGAATCATTCTTTGTGAGAATAAGACCTTGCTAAATTTCAAGAAAAAGAAGGATCTTACCAGCTGCCTCTTGTTGGATAGTGCTCCTTGTCATCAATTGTACTGTGTCACAATAACCCAACAAAGTAGGAACAATTATTATCTCATTCTGCAAATGAAGAATGTAATCTTTGGAGAGGTAAAGTGATAGGTTAAGGATTACAAAACTAATAATAAATGACAACAATTTCAAACATAACTTAAGTAACAACATTGCCCTGGGTCTGCTTAGAACATGAAGGTCCAAGTTACCTAAATCGTGCATCAATGTAGCACGACCACTGTACGTTTGTTTTAAAATATGAAGTTTATATGGACTTGTCACACAAATATTAATATATTTTATTCTTCTGTGTAAAACAAAACTAAAACTAAACAAAAATACTCTTAACCTAAAATAAATCCATGTTGGTTAACTTCATTTGATCAACGAGATTAAGTTAAGGTTTTCCTATCAGAGTTCAATAGATAATAGATGTTGTTATTATAGCAAAGTAGTGCTCGCACTTCAAGAGATATTTGTATAATTTAGGTTGTGGGGACAAAGGGTTCTCTGACTGGGACTGCTCTCTCGGTTTGAAAAACAAATCTTAGATCCATGGTGCATATCTTTTTCCCTCCAAACAGGTGAAACTAGGTGTCTAGAAGTTACTCAATCCTTATTGTCCCCCTGCCCCCGAAACTGTGTGAAAATTAAAATTAACCTTATCTTTACTATAAAACAGGTGACTATGACAATGTCAGCTGTTAAATTGAGAACATCCTTGCTTTCTTCACTCCTAATCCTAGATGGATTTCCCCAGATTTGGGAATGAAATTTCTTAAGATCATATCCCCTGTCTAGATACCTTCGCCTTCTGGGTCTTCATGGATGAATACCAGCTGTCTCTTCCCTGGTGTACCATAGTCATCTTGCAGAGTAGTTAACGCTAATCATATACCAGGTGTCAAAGATACATCACAACACACATGTCAGCTCTCATGGGGTTAATTACAGTCTCCTGGATCCAAGAGCATTTTTACCAACAATCTTCAAGACACAAAATTAAATAATTAAATTGATACCCAACATTTTCAAATCATAACATCCATCATTAATATAAAAAATTCATCTAGCTTAAATGTTCTCTATCAATCATCCTCAGTGACAATTTCCAAAACAAAAACAAAAGGCATAATATAGCCTCTAGTCTGAATTTATGGTTTTTCAGTGTCATAAGACAAAAACATCCTGACAAGTTCTTTGACTTTTCAGTTTATTAGGCTGCTAAGCCTTTCCAGTGATTTATCTTTTGGGTTTAAGGCCAATATTTACATCTTGACTCATTTTTATAGCTGTATTACTAGATTCTTATGATCCAGAACCCAGCATACTGGCATAAAAATAATAAAGTCTTTTGGAATCCTGTAAACATTTTTTTATATACCTTCAGAAAGACTAATAGGTGCTAACTCTACAACCTTGCATTGTACAGCCAGGTCACACACATTACATTAGGATACTAAAATGAGTGGAATATTTTGGAGTGTATGTATCAAAAACAGCAAAATAATGTATTGACCACATTTATGCATTTTTCTACTACATTATTATTATTATATTTTCCTGGGAAAAGATTAATATTTATGTTTAAACAGATACAACTAAAGTCAACTCATAATTTTTAACTTACATGAAAAGATTATTATTTAAGACAAAACAGGTCAATTTCCTGATGTTTATATTTAATTATTTCTATCATGAAATATGTCACAGCTATTTTTTCTTTCATTTGTTTGTATCTTCGCCTAGATTCAATACCTAGATTCTTTTAGAGAAAATATTTGCAAGAATATTTGCATTTTATAGCTACTTTTGATTTTGTAAGCACTGTATTTTGTAATAATTAAGATACAAAAATGTTTCAAATAGGAATTTAAAGAAAATTCACTTAAAGAAAATTCACTTTTCTTAGATTTAATAATGATAAATGTTCAACTTCTTAAGCTGTACTTATTCTTTCACTAAAATCTAACTTTAAGTACTTAAATATCAAGTACATAAAATTGAAATAGTTTCTTTAATCTGTTTAATGGTCTATGCAGGCAATTTAGTGAGACAAATGAACAGGTCACAGATTTCTGATTTAAAAAGATCTGGAGGGAGGAATGCAGGAAGGAAAGGAGAGAGAGAGAGAGACAGAGAGAGAGAGAGACAGAAAAAAAATATTTCATAATTGTTTTGTGGATTTTATTCCCTTACTTTTCTTTGATAACTCTTCAGTTTATCCTTTTGATTTCAAACATAGCTGTATTCACATTGTTTTTATATTACTTATAATATATTACTGTCTAAACATAGTAAACTATTATAATATATTACTATCTATACATAGTAAAAACCACAAATTTTAAGTCTTCAGCTTGATTAGTTTTACATATGTACACACACCCAGGAAACCACTGTAGGAAGATATTACAATATTTTCAGCACCTTTATGCCCCTTCCTAGACAATATACTTTGAAAGTTTTTTTAGGGGGTAGGGTGTACTAAGTGGTACAGATGCACTTTACCAGTGAACCATATATCCAGCATTATTTTCTATTTTGAGACAGGGTCTCACTAAATTGCTTAAAGGCTCACTAAGTTGGTGAGACTGACCTCAAATTTGAGATCCTCCTGTCTCCTTCTTCCAAGTCCCTGGGATTACAAGTGTGTGCACACAATTTATAAGTCTTGATATTTGACTGTGTTTTCAATTTTATTTTTTCTTAGAAAATATTGATTTTTCCTATTCCAGGTCCTTTGGATTTTCACTCAGTTTTTAGACTCAATGGATAAATTTCCACTAAAACCAACCAAAATGTGTTAGGATTTTGATTGTGATTTAATTTAAATGGCAGGTCAGTTTGGGTAAAATTGACACAAATATTAACATTTCTAATCTATGAATATGGTATATTGTTTCTTTTATTTTGGTGTTACCTAAGTACTCTCAGTAACATTTTGTTAGTGCCTGGTGCATTTTCTTTTTCTTTTTTAGTGGTGCTAAGGATTGAACCCAGGGCCTTATGCATCCAAGGCAAGCACCCTACCAACTGAGCTGTATCCCCAGCCCCATCTGGTGCATTTTTACTAGATTTATTTTCAGCTAAATGAATTTTCGGTGATATTGTGAATGTATTTTTAATTTAATTTTAACTTTTTTTTTCTAAATAGAAATGCAATTATTTTTTATAAATTGACCTTGTATTTAGCTATCCCACTAACCTCATTTATTTGTCTAGTATCTTATTTCTAGTGTGCTACTTTAGATTTTTTTCATAAATGTAATAATCTTGCTGTTTTCCTTCCTTTCTAATTATTGTGTCTTTTTCTTTATTTCATTTGTGATATAAATGATAAACAGAAATTGTAAGTTAACATCTTTGTCTTATTTCCAACCTCAGGGTAACGCACTTAACATTTGACCAATGTTTTCTGTGGTTTTTAAATAGAAACATTTACAAAGTGTTTTCATTTTTTTCCTCCATATTTTTTATTTTGAGAATGTTATCATGGACATGGGTTGAACTCAAATATTTATCTACATCTACTAAGATTATCATATTACTTTTTGTCTTAGTCTGTTAATGTGGTTTGTTCTATTTATTGATTTTAAAACACTTAATTCAAACTTGTATTCCTGAAGTAAAATTATGGCAAAATTATGTACAAGCTGTATCTGTGGTCCTATGGAGTCAACTATTTCCAGACAGTTTTTTTTTTTACACTGCTGTCTATTTTGGGGTTGTCCACCATATAGTTCAGGTGTGAATATAGATGTAATAATCTAGAATACTTCTGTAGGTAGATAAACAAGTAATATTTTTCTTATTATAATTCCTCTAAACAGAGCTAAGGGCCTTAGTTTTTTAAAAAAGCCAACCAAAATAGAATTACATGTACTTAAAATTTGGAAGTTTTACCCACTAAAGTTTCTTAGGCTTGACTTAGTCTTAGAAGACTGATAAATAAGCAAATTAAAAAGTTACAAGTTGTAGGTATAAAAAGCAAAGACAAGAGTACTACCCTCTGGTGTCCCTCTTGTGAAGACTCAGAAGACAAGCTTTATATAGCTTCTGAAAGATAGGCTTAAATGTTGCTGCACAGTATTAGAGTAAAAGTTTATAAGATGAAAGTTTATAAATCATCTAAAAAAGATTATATTCCATTTTTTTGTGATAAAGAAATAAGATTTCCTTAATATGTTTTGTACAAAGTTGTTCACAGAGCATTTTTGATAGAAGATGCAAACTTTAGTCATTATATATACATAGAGAAAGATATAGAGATTTATATGGAGAGAGCAAGAATTAAATGTATGATTATATACTAGTATAATTGTATAGTTGTACAGTTATATAGACTACAGGTCAGATTTCTAGGATTCAGTCTATTAGCTTTTAGGATAATTAAACAACTTTCCTATGATCATGAATTTATTCTTTGCCATTCTTGTTATTTTAAAAAAGAAAATGTAATGCACTCACCAGCTAAGAAATTTCACCTAGCAAATAATTTCTGTGATGTTTTGAATAAACAATAGCTGTCACAATGGCATTGATATACCTGTTTTTCCTTTCTTGTTTCAATTAAATTATTTTTTTTACACAAGAGTGTACTGAGGAATAATTAGATAGTGTTTTTAAAAACAATTTGAAGGCATAAAAGATTATTCCAAAATACTAATTGTAATTATTACTATAATAGTCAAGAGGCAAGAAGAATAACAGAGTTATCCTAATTGGTGATTTAATAATAGAGATGTCCTTAGTCATTTGTAAAAGGGGTCAACAAAAAAAAAAATAAAGAAAACATTCTTGGGGTCCATCAGCAGAACTGAGGAAGGCTAAATCTTTGTATGGAATAACATTAATTGGATTCTCTCACCTTTTGCAAGACACAATATAATCTTCCGAACACATTAAGCCATCTATCTTCAGTATCCATATCAGAATCTTAAGTATCCTGATATCTCTACAAAATTCTATTTACATGAAAGTTAGCAAGGTACTAATAGCTGTTCTAGAATTCAATCTAAAACTTACATGACCTAAGCCATCAAAGATAGCAAATTTAGCTTTATAGTAAAGTATATTTGTTTTTCTGTCCTAGATATTTCACATTCGTGGAACAGATGAATGTCATATTATATATGTCCATATGAATGTTTCATATGCTATCTATCTGTGGATAGTTTACAAATTTATATTTGTAATTCAGACATCTCTTTTGAATTCCAGACACATATTAAGCAGCTTCTCAATTAGATATTTTACAGGTATATTAAATTTCATGTATCTAAAATGTAATGCCTATAATTATTAATGTCCCCCAACTTTTCCCTATGTGTCTTCCACATTCTCATGAATATTTACTCACTCAAATCTGAGAATTGCTTTTGATTCCTCCTTCATCATCATTCATATCTAATCTACACCCAAATTTTGTCAAGTTCATTGTAAACCATATCTTGATTCCATTAATTTCTCTTTATTTCAACTGCCACTTTCATAATGAAATCCATTACTGTCTCTTTCCCAGAAATTTATATTTATTTTATTATAATTTTGCCTTCTTTGATCCATTTTTAATAAATAGCCAAAACAGTCTTGTAAAAATGTAAACTTATCATGCCAGCCTCTTGCTATGAACCTGCCAATGATTTTTCAGTTTACATGGAATCAAATCAAAAATTAAAACATCATCTACAAGGCTCTGATGATTTGGCCCAGTCTCACTACTTTTCTCCTTGAACCCCATGTTCCAGTCATGCTAATCTTCTTTACCTTCAAAATGAGTTGATGTATTTTTTTCCTTCAAATCATCACAAACCCTCCTCCTTTGAATGGAAACACTCGTTTTCTGACCACCAACCTCTCTAATTTTATGTTTAATCCCAAGTGTTAGCTCCTCAGAGAAGCTTCTGTTATTTATTCCTTGTGATGTAGTTTCATCACCACCCCTGTATTTCATACAGTCTCTTGTACTACACGTTGCTATTTCCCCACCATAGTCTCTAGCTCAACTTGTAATGAATTTCCTTGTTTGAATATTGTTTTTAAAAAATTTTCCTCAAGTAAATTAGAAGGGCTGGGACCATTGCTATTTTGTTCACTGTTAAAAATATAGTACCATATAGTTGTAGAAGGCATGTGTTGGAATGCTGCTGGTTATGTGTTGTTAGAAGCAGAGACTCTTCTGTCATAATCGTTTCTCGCTGCATTTAATTCAGAAAACTACTCTTGGGTAGGGAAATTAATGGGAAGTTAAAGAGAATTGATGGCATGCTTTTTATTAGGTTGAGTGTTCATCATATGTTAAGTCTCCTTTTTACATTCTGCTTCCTGTTTCTTCTCACTTAGAAAATAATTGGTTATTCTTCCTTTTCTGCTGCAAAAATATCTTCTTCATCAAAGGTTTAGTGATGTTCCATCCTGCATCACTAATCTGTCTGTGTGTCCATGTCACTTTCCCCAGCCTGCCTACCAATATCACCTCAATCATTATCCCACCTGCTTCCAACACACTAATCAAGAAATACCATTTATTTCCCCTTCTGTCTCTCTCCATCTATAGATGCTTTACAGGACAGTTTATGCTATTTCAAAAACCCAGAACAAGCTCCCATCTGCCATCTGTTAAGCCATCATTTCTCCTTCATTAAAAATCTTTCTTAAATTCAAGCTCATTTCAGAAAAAGTATGAGTTTGGGAAGGAATGAGACATCTCAAATTTAATTCATGTGTCTGATAATGTTCCATATGTCTACATAGGTTTGCTTAGTAAGAAAAACAGGAAAATTAAGGTCCAAATCGAAAAGCAAAATCATAGCATTTATATATTTTAAATACACATGACAAAATCTGTATAGATACATATGCATATTCTCTTTGCAATATTACAAAGTGATAGGAGCCCAGAGGAATATACTTCCCTTCTATACAATACCTATCTTATTGAGGATGCACAACACACACACACACACACACACACACACATACATAAATATAACTAATTAATGAACTAATATAAAATTATATAGCACAAATATACCATTTCTTTATAATTTGATAAGAGTATTAGATTAGAACTTTTTCTTAAAATAACACTGGCTAACTTATTGAGAAGATATCTCTACATAGTACTGTTAAATGGGCAATAGCTATCTTTTTTCTGAAATAGTTAAACAATTTCTTTTTTTTTTAAAGAGAGAGTGAGAGAGGAGAGAGAGAGAGAGAGAGAGAGAATTTTTAATATTTATTTTTTAGTTCTCGGTGGACACAACATCTTTGTTGGTATGTGGTGCTGAGGATCGAACCCGGGCCGCACGCATGCCAGGCGAGCGTGCTACCGCTTGAGCCACATCCCCAGCCCAACAATTTCTTTTTCTAAAGTAATTCATGTTCTTAATGAAGTAATGAGGTCATTTTCACCAAAATACAATAAAACAAAACTTGACTGTTACCAATTAGGGGACAATATATCATTCATGACAAAATTGAAAATCAGAACTATTTTAACAGGTATCATTCAAGTCCTAAATTTAACACAACCATAGCTGCAGAAATCACTGGCTGGACATCAGGAGCACTTTGTAAAAAATAAGAAATGAAGACAAACAACCAGTTTATTATGAGTTAACACTGGGTTCTTTTAAAACTCTTACTTAGAGAAAGTGGCCAAATGAGAATAAGCAACGATTCCTCTATCCTTATATAGGTCTAATGTTGATCTCCATATTCTAAGAGCAACCTGGAGTATTTTAAAGAGACCCCCTGTAAAAAGCAGACCCAAATGATACATTTGATGATTTTTAAAAAGCCGATTAAAAAAGAATGAAGAAACCAGAATCATTTAATCTTTAGAAATGAAGGTAATGGAGTGATAACTACTTTTAACAAATAGAATTTTTTTTAAAAAAAGGTGCTTTTTGGTTTCTTCCATACTATGTGAACTATCCAAGGTGGGAAGATGGGTTTAAATTGTAATTGAAAAGAGATTTGCACTATAGACAAGAGAGGTTTGTTGGTAAATATTATAACATTTTTAAAGAAGCTTCTGCAGAAATTAATTCAATCTCCATTCTCAGAGATACTTAGAATAGGAAGCAAGATAAACTATCTGAAGTTGCTTTGAATTCAAAGAAAATTGCCTAAGCAGTTTGCACTTAGGGGTCCCTTAAGAATTAGGATCCTTTGATTATACTTTCAGCAATTCTGAAAAACTTTTTCCTAATAACAACATCTTTGTATTATATTGACTATTTTAGGAAGTTAATGTTTATTATCAGAATTCTCTGATGTAAAGAAAGAGAAAGATGTGAAACCAAGACAATGACAAAGGTAAGTAACATTTCTATGATTATAGATAATTTGAAAAAAACACATCTCTTTCTTTCTTCTTTCCTTCATAATTCTGAAGGTCATTTCTGATACAATGTTGAGTCCCAAAAGTTAGAAGCACCTATCACTAAATTTTAAATTCTGAAAAAAATTTTAAGATGGAGAACTTCATAAACTAAATGTCACAAATATTATATGCTGAGTAGTTACATTCATTACACATACAAGTGTCCTCATTATAAACTGCAGTATTGTTCAAGAATGATGGGGTCACTCCTAGATCATGGATAAAAATTCCATTATACTCTGTATGGTTCTGACAATGTTTTCTATAATATCATATTTAAAATAATATCTATAATGGCAACAAGAAGTTTCTGAGTTTGTCCTTCACTTCTCCCAGAAAAGAGTATTGTTATCTTAATAGTACTTTGTGAAAACATTGTACTTGTAAATTGATAAGCCTCTATTCACAAAGAAAATGTTGTTTCAGGCTAAGTCATAGAAATGTATATGGAGAAAAGGTTAATTTTGGCTCTCTGTTTTAGAGGTTTCAGTCATGGTCTCTTGGCCTTATTGCTGTGGGCCTGTGGTGGCACAGTACATCATGGAGGGAGGAGGCCTGTTTACCTCATGGTGGCTGGGAGGCAAAAAGAGAGAAAGAGAAGAAGAGGTCCCAATATCCTCTTCAAGGGCACACCCACAATGACCTAACTTTCTCCAACGAAGCTCCACCTCTTAAAGGATTCACAACCTCACCACATGTGGGTGATCAAGCTTTTAAGACATAGGGTTTTAGATATTTTGGATCCAAACTATATCACCCATTATAGACTTATAAAGAGTTCACGAAATCCAACTAAAAGTTCTATTAATGTGTAAAAACCTATGGTAAATTGCCAAAAATTTCACCCTACTCATAAGATATTTTACAATTAGGATAGGTAAAATAAGCAAAAATGCATTTGTCTAAGTTTTTCAACTCGGCTGATCTTCAGTTTTCCTGAGTGGGAATTATATTAGAGCTGATTTCTGAGAACTTTCCAATTAAAAAAAATTTAAAAACTCATCAGTGATTTCCTTTTGATAAGTATGATCCCAGAGTCCACAGAGTAGCTCCTATGCTAATGTTCCTTTAAGTGTTCCTTCCCTTGCTTTTTGCCAGAAAAGATAATCATAGTGCAAACATTTCAGTAATCCCAAGAACACATTCTACACACACATTCTCCATCACCATCATTTCCCCTCAAAATCAAGATCCTCTTCCTGGGAAAAGAGGAGAGGGAGAAAAACAATGTAAAACAATGAAAAAAAAAATTCTAGTGCCTTAAAATTTCTAGCAATGATGGAAGAAGGGAATGTTAGAGAAGGAAAATGCTTAAAAATATAGCATATATGATAAATATCTGAATTTAAAAAGAAAAAAAAATCACTTATTTGATTACTGTTTAAAAATTTTTAGACATCTGATTGTTTTTCTAAAACTAGAAATAATCAGCTAATTTTAAATTGCCTTTAAATGTAACCATGAAGTCAGTGGTTTAAAGGTGACCTGAAATTTTGATAGTCTATTTTTACTTTTTTTGCAAGACTTAAACATACTCCTGCCTGTTTTATAAATAATTTAAAAATTTTGCAATTTACAAGAAAAAACTTGATGAGTGCTCATCTGCATTGTCAATTAAAATATGCTCAGGGAAATAAAAATAAGCACAAATGAACACTTTACTACTCACCTTCTATTTCATCCCATAGCAACATTCAAATACTTCAGATAACATACTAATTTACTTTCAAAATCAATTTAACACATTTTTTGAACATTCAGTTTTCATAAAAGAGAACTATGAGTGCTTAAACATGTATTGTAAACAAGCCAGGGACAAAGAGGAAAGGGATAGGAAAATGAAGATAAGGTTCTAGATACTCAGGATTCTTTGTGGCAGATGACAGGAGCCCCTCAAATGAGCCAAAGCACAGGAGAGATTTATTGACAAAGATCACCAAGAAATCCTTGATCCATTTCAGGCATGGCTGAATCCAGACACAATATTGTTACATATTTTGTCTATTTTTACCAACTGATTTCCTCTGTGTTTGCTTTATTATAGGAAGACTCCGTCATATGGTAGCATAGATGGCCCCCAGAAGTTCCAGGGTTGGAGCTAAGAAACCCAGAGAGAAGAACGAGACATATTCTTTCCCCAGGATCCACATCTATTCACATCGATAGGGTGTTCATTACTGAGCCATTCACTGTCCAGAATCTTGGGATACTCTGTTTAGCTTAGGCATGTGTGCTTCCTCTGATCAATGAGAGTGGGATTAGGTGTTGAACTCTCTCACCATAATCACAAGGATTTAGGAAGTAAGAAAAGAAGAAGATAAGCCACCTCTTCCTTACCATCCCAAGTATTCACAATGCACACACAAATAGTTGATGACTCTCACAGGTCTAAGAGTATATTGCAATTATTTGCCTGAAGCTGCCCTGCTTCTTTCTCCTCTTCCCTGCCTCCCCACCTCCCTGGCTTACCCCTTCCTTCTCTTCCTTCTTGCTTTTTTCCTTCCTTCCTCTGTCCTTCCCTCCTTTCTTCTTCCTTCCTCACTCCCTTCTTTGTTTCTTTTAAAAATCAAATACTAATCTAAGGCCTATCATTAAAAAAAAAAAAAAAACACCTGGGTTGGGATGTGGCTCAGGCGGTAGTGTGCTCACCTGGCATGCGCAGGGTGCTGGGTTCGATCCTCAGCACCACATAAAAATTAAAAATATAAAGATGTTGTGTCCACTGAAAACTAAAAAATAAATATTAAAAATTCTCTCTCTCTCTCTCAAAAAAAAAAAACAACACCAGTGTTAAAATTAAGTTAGAAGGAATCATCAGACACAATGCTTATTAGACCTGAAGAGTAAAGCATTAAAGAGTTTTTGGAATATCTTAGAATGATGAGCCATGAAATTCATATAGAAGAATCAGAAGGAAACATAACTATTTCATTGGGAAATTTCCAACTGTAAGAAAATATAGATATTTTTCTCTTGGTATGAATACATTCCAAAGAGAGTCCTACAATCTCTTCCTAGAAGGAAATGAATACACACTTTCAGGTATTCTTGGAGATGAGGAAGGTAAGAATTTGGGTGGAGATGGAGATGTCTCACCATTCAACACATACACTTTCACTTACTCTTCAGACCACTCAGTTCAGTGCCTCATCCTTGCCCCCAGTGTGGTTTTGCCCCAGTCCAGGGGTTCTTTGGGTCAAGTGCCTAGATAACAAAGCTCTGTCTTTAGTTGGGACAATTGCTTACTGGTGTGAGATGGTGTACGTGACCTGGGTTGGCGGCGGGGGGGGGGGGGGGGTTAGTGGCTCTTTACACAAATTTTCAAATAAACTTCTACTCCACCTTTCACCCTCACCTTCAAATGTACACAGTGTTATCAACTGACAAGAACTGTGAAAGGTCAGGGACAATAATCAGGAATTCTGGGAGTGGATAGGAATAGGAAAGATAGTAGAATAAATTGGACATAATTTTCCTATGTTCGTATGTGAATACCTGACTAGTGTAACTCCACATCATGTTCAATCACAAGAATAGGATCCTAATTAGAATAAGTTATACTCCATGAATATATAATATGTCAAAATACATTCTACTATCATGTCTATCTAAAAAGAACAAATAAAAAATGCAGCTCTAGCAATTAGAGAAATGTAAATCAAAACTACTCTAAGAGTCCATCTCACTTCAGTCAGAATGGCAATTATCAAGAATACAAGAAACAATGAATGTTACAAGGATGTGAGGAAAAAGATACACTCATACATTGCTGGTGGAACTGCAAATTGGTGCAACCACTCTGGAAAACAGTATGGGGATTCCTCAGAAAACTTGGAATGGAACCATTTGACCCAGCTATCCTACTCTTGGTTTATACTCAAAGACTTAAAATCAGCATACTACAGTGACACAGCCACATCAACATTTATAGCAGCTCAATTCACAAAAGTTAAACTGTGGAACCAACATAGGTGTCCTTCAAGAGAAGAATGGATAAATATAATGTGTTATATACACACAATGGAATATTACTCAACCTTAAAGAAGAATGAAATTATCATACTTGTCAGTAAATAGATGCAACTGGAGAATATCATGCTAAGTAAAATAAGTCAATCCCAAAAAACCAAAGGTCAAATGTTTTCTCTGATATGCAAATGCTAATTTACAATAAGAGGGAAGGGCTAGGGAAAAGTAGAATTACTTTGGGTTGGGTAGAGGGGAGTGAGGAGGGGAGGGGCATGGGGTAGGAAGGATAGTAGAATGAGTCAGACATTATTACCCTATGTGCATATATCATTACATGATTCTACATCATGTACATCCAGAAAAATGAGAAATTATACTTCATTTATGTATGATATGTCAAAGTGCATTCACAATTAGAACAAAATTTTTAAGTTGAAAAACGCCCAGAAAACCATACTGGAAACCATATGTCTGCATAAAGTTGGACATTTAACTGTGAACTTTACCAAGTCTTTTGAACTCTTTGATTTTCTATTACTTTGTTTTACAATGAAGTTTAACGTAACTTATTTTCAGTTCATTGCAATTATTACAGATCTGATAAATAAAAGATATATCATGTGCTGTGAAAAAAATGCAAAAAAAAAAAACACCAAACAAACAAAATATAATTAGGAATGCATTTGTTATATGTTGTTAATCCTTTAGAGAAAAATTGTTTTCCCCAGTGCTAGGGCTGCCATCAAAGAGTACCAAGAAATGAATGATTGGACAACAGAAATGTATTGTCTTACAGTTGTGGAATCTAGAAGTCTGAGATCAATGTATTGGCAGGGTTGGTTCCTTCTGAGGGTTGTGAGGGACAATCTCTTTCCTGTCTTTTTCCTAGTGGTTTGCTGGCAATCTCTGGCTCCTAGTGGTTTGCTGGCAATCTCTGGCATTCCTTGGTTCATACAAGAATAATCCTGTAATCTACTTACATCTTCACATTGGAGTCTTCCTGTGTCTCTGTTCTTATGTCCAAATGTCCCCTATATGTGAAGACAAAGTTATATCATATTAGGGCATACTCTATCAACTTCATCTTGATTATCTCCAAAGAGCTTTTTACAAATAAGGTCACATTCTAGGATATTTAAAGTTATGACTTCAACCCATAAGTTCAGGAGAGGCACAGGGAAGCCCATAATACCCAGTATAACATCATGATGAGAAAGGAGAAAGCCTAACAATATGATAAGAAAAAGAGAGCAAACTATGTCTGAAAGTCTCTTGTGAAAGGCAGGTGTAAGGCACTAGATTATAACCAGATCACCTTGGACCACAGAGGGAGCACACTTCACCAGAAATGAGGAGGTCTATAACCAGGAGGTGGGAAAGACTGATGTTTAATTCCAGGTATGTGGGATCTTTTACGGGATGGACTTTGCTTTCTTATATGTAATTTATCTCTTATTTCAGGCTTGACTGTGATGTTATTTTTTTTATTCCATAGTTGGCTAAATCACATTGCTTTACCCCAAACAGAAGCAATTGCAGTCAGTCTGTCTCTGCACCCACCCCCACCCCTCCTCTCGGTAAAAATCGAGGAACTCCAATGTTACCTGATCTCTTTAAATAAGTCCTGATTCCCAGGCTAATAAGTAGTGTTCTACAGTAAAGAAGCTGTCACACCCACTAAATTCCAAGTCCCAGACCTGCATCAGAATAGAAGCATCAATTTCACCTAAGAATTGCCATCCTATTCTTCCCTGAAGCAGTCATTAGACTTAACAATTACCTTCCTTGGAAGGACAGGTAATATAGTTTATTATCATCCTGGTCCCAGTACAGAATTGATGCTAACAGTGAAATCTACCTTGAACCTTAGATTCTTTGTCATGTTCAACTGCTGATTCCTTTCCAATGCATTAAAGGGGTTGGCACTATCTATATTCTATATTTGAAATTTCATTTAATCAGAAGTTTAGTGGCCATATAGGTTTCTCAATTCTGTATTCTTCTGCCAAGCTTGTAGGTTAATAATACATATGTACAAATAAAATCAACATAATAGCAATTGTTCAAGACCAAAGTTAAAAAATTAGTTTGAGATTCGCAGAACAGTAGCAATGATGATTAATAATTATAGCTATTTATATGGAAGAAGAGCCGTTAAAAAAGCAACTGTGCATAATAGTGAAAGCTGAAAATGGCTATAAATCATATTATTCAAATTCATTTTCTTCATGATACCTTTCATTGCTCCTACAGATATTTTTCCCCCTTTCTTCAAACTCACAAATCTTAGCCTATAAGCCAATGTCTACTTCCCTAAGAAAAATGAAGCCAGTGATGTGACTTCTTTTTTCATTCCTTTTGACCACTAGATAAGAGTGACAGCATGGCAATCTGGCTGGAAGGGAGGAAGCAGCCAGATCTTAAAACTGCATTTGCAAGTCTGTTGGTTCTAATGATATCATATTGTTTTGAATCAATTTACACAGCATTTTCTAAAGGTTTGTTTGCTTAAATTTTGTATAATATTTGTAAAAATCATTTGAAAGATTTATTATTAATATTATCACCACTTGCAGTAGTTTTGATAATACTTTTGGAGGTTGTAGGGTATCTTTAGAACTTTTTCTTCTCATATTTGTTTCTCTCTCCCAAAGAGCTACATGTGCAGCCCCCTTTTGAAAGTTGATTCTTAATATCCTAGCTTATCTCTATGAAGAATTTGATATATGAAGCAGCTCCTTTTTCATATTTTAAATGTGTTCCTTTAAACATTGTCCACCAAGGTCTACTGATAAATCTATAAATAATAGTCTTTGTAATAGTCAGTGGAGGTGTCAGGAGGAGACTGAAAGGCTAGGGTTCCATCTGAGCCCCATCCATCACCACGATCTGCCACAGCAGATAGGATTTTATACATCCTGGATTTGGAATACTTTTTATTTTTCTAGGAAGAAATTCTCTCTGCTTGGTGGATATTTAAAGATGCCCCTGCAAACAAACATTTACAGCTTCCATATACTCTTTTCTGCTTAAGTTTTCTTCATCAGGTACCATTCTTGACCTTGCTTTTACTGCCAAGTGATCTACAATCCTTCATCACTCTCTACCACTACTATACATGCTTCTCTTCCCTCTCCTTCTTCTCCCTTCCTCATCCATTTTCTTCTTCTTTTTTTTCTTCTTTAATTTTTTGGGGGGGTTTGTCTCCACACACTGTCCATGAGGAGAGAGAGTTTTCTCTGTTTTGTTCACTGCATAATATCTAATGCCTAGAACCATAACTGTAATTATTATGAAGTCAACACATACTTGCTGAAAAATAAAATATTTTTAAAACTAGAAAATTTAAATAAACAGAAGTAAAATATATTTCTCTAAAAGGATCACAAATCATTTTTCTCTCCCCAAACAGATTGTTGCTAACATTTTTGAGGGACATTTTTCTGTATAGATATGTGACACATATTCTTCAAGAAACTCACATTCTCTTTGAAGAGACAGAAATATAAATTATAATACCAATGCTATGACTGAATAAAATGCTGTGGAACAGAAGAGATAATTAATTAATTCTGCCTGGCAGAGTTAGAGAATGTAATAAAAGCTGGGCTTAAGATATGAGTAGAATTTGCCAGGTTGTTGTGTGAAATTTTAAAGAAACTAACAAATCTCCTATCATCCAGCTGTATAACCTTTTTATTATTAGAATAAACAATATTATAAACATAAGACCATCATTCCAAATCACAGCATGTCAAAGATCACAATATACTTTTTTTTTTTTTCTGTGAGATGTTTGCATGCTTACACTAAGGGAGGAAGATTCAGACATGCAAATTTTCCTTATGGTGTTTCCATTTTCCGTACCCTAGATGGCCAGTCCCCTTTCAGTAGTTCAAGGACTCACTCGAACCCTGTCTCATAATAAGAACTAATGAGATTAACTCTCAAGGAAGAGACAAATAATTTCATCAATAGCCACAGCGTCTATCCTGTAAGCTTCTAAAAAATAGAGGCAACCAGAATGACATCTCCAGTGGCTGAGCTGAGGATCTGTAATTCCCTGTTTCACTGTATACACTGTATTCCATGCCCCACATTCACCATCCCAAACACAAGTAACACCAGATCTTGACCTTAGATTGTTCAGCTCTAGGGCAGAAGACCAAGAACATGAGGGTAATATCTAAGTAACATTTGGGTATTTATCTGATGAAACTAAATGGATATTAAAACCCTTTAACAAGTGTCTGATCTCAAAGTCCTAAAATTTTTGTAGTGCTTAAAATAAATGAATTGAATAATTCATGAGCTGGGTCATAGAGTTAAGTCACCTCAAATTTGGAACAGATTCAAATTAGAAATTAATAATGGTGCTCAGGGAGATCCAGGCGGAGCAAATAGATGGAGATTAGGCAAGGCTTATTGGCGAAAAGTGAGAGGGTTTGCTGTAGCAGAAGTGAAGGACATATAAACGGGAAAAATATTGAAAGATGAGATGAGAAGTGTAGGTTGGGGCAAGACTGTTGGAGGCATTGTGTACTAATTTAAGGAATACAGAATATATACTTTACATCACCAAAAATACTGCTTATTGCTAAAACAGAAAAAGTTGGAATTTCAAGTGGTTTATATCAGGTGGTAATGCGATCTAAGAATAGATACCTCAACAGCTTCCTTTCTACTTTGCCATCAACTCTTTTCCTTTTCTCTTAAAGTATTTTTAAAATAAATATAAGACAAATATAAATGGAAAGTTTAAAAATGCAGAAAACATAATTTTTTGTTATATATCTGGTTTCTTTGTAGTGTATAAGAGTCAAAGGGATCTTTTATGAAAAATGAGGCAGACAATCTCTTTTAAGAATTTGACCTTTACTTATTTAGTTTGTTTATTTATTTTGTTGTTGTTTATTTGTTTCTAATATGGTGTTGAGGATTGAACCCCAGGCCTCACGTATCCTAGGCAAGCACCACTGAGCCATAACCCCAATCCCAGGCAGTCTTTTTTAATATAAAAAACAGATCCTGATCTGGTTTAGAAAAATAAAACATAGCATCAACTGTCTCTTTAAAGGTATTTTATATATGTGTATATATATGTATGTATAACCTCTCTCTCTCTCTCTCTCTCTCTCTCTCTCTCTCTCTATATATATATATATATATATATATATATATATATATATATATATATTCCTAGTAGTGGTTTAGGTTTTATTCCCTGTCATTATGTAGCTGTTATCACAGAAGCACTCAAACACCAGACAAATGGGGTCGGCTGAATATATTCTATTTTAGTGCAGCAGGAGGAGGCAGAGTTGTCCCAGTTTAGTCAATCCCATTTTTGGTTTTGCAGGTCACACACCAGCCCTTCAGTTCATGAAGTTTCTCTATTTCTGGAATAAAAGCTTCCCTTGCTGTAGAGCACTTCAACCATGTCAACTCTGTGAGGACAGAGCTGATGGGACTGATGTGATGTCTCTGCTGGATGTTGTGAGCAAGACAGCGTAAAACTGACAAGCTTAAGGATTCAAATGAAATATCCCAATTAAAATGCAGTTGAAATAAAGACCAGTACCACTAGCAATGTATATGCCAAGAAGAAAGAAAAGGGCACCAATGTGACTGATGTCACACAAGAAAGAGCATAGAGAAAGAAGTTCAAATGAGGAGTTTTCAAGCTATAAAAAGAGGTTACAGTCAACAGGATGACAATGAGAGATAACAAAAGCCTGCAATTGACAAAATGCACCCCACTAATGAAATAGAGCATTGTGGTATTTAGGCCAAGAGAATTTATAAAGAGGATAAGAAGTCGGGAGTAGCTTCTTTATTAAATTGCCTGATTCTTATCAAAACAATATTTTCATTTCCCAAACTCATCTCCCAGAAGCCTGTCCATTGCTGTGTACTTCAATTTCACACAGATTACCTCTCCTTCTCTCTCTCCTGCTACTTCACATGTGTTTATTTGTGCTGTTTAATTGCAAAAATGTAAGAAGAAACTAATGAACAAAACCAAATCAATAATGTAGAGATCAGAATATGGCAAATGCCTCACAGAAAGATCCAGAACAGAGACAGCAGTGGTGAGCAAAGCCAGGAGGACTGGAAGGATGTAAATGAATAAGGGATCTGTGAGTCCAAAGCCACATGGTAGCCATGGGCTGCATTCAGTGTGCAGCTACTTTGTCTTTGACTTGCATTTTGTTGGCTCACACAATATTTAAAATTTCATTTAGCTACCAACATTAATGAGTAGGGAAATTTAACATAAAAACAATTTTTTGATTCATATGGGGCTCTGCAGGTCTAATCTTGACCCTTTTAACTGAACGAACTTGGGCAAGTTGCCTTATTTGGGCTTAAATTATTTGCCTTTAAAAAAGGGGTAATAATATTACTTAACTTATGAAGTCTTATAAGGATTAAATGACCATATACAGAAAGAACTTGTACCTGACCTAGTGTCACTGTGCAATATATCAAGTATTAGTATCCACAGTACTCGCTATTGCATTTGACAAACTAACTCTGGAAATCATGAGGCAAGCATCACAACTAACTCAGGAAAATGACCTAAAGTTGATTAACAGGCATTTTTATGTAATATATCAATGAGTTAAATAAATTTCAATTGAATGATTTTTTAAGAGAGCATTGCACATGTACAATGACAAGAAGTCTAATTTAAAGCATCTTTGAGTTTCAAATTTGTATATAAATCAAAGTAACTGTGTATAAGGCAGCAGAATTTTCATTTTGAAAATAACTAAGGAAGCATACTTCAAAAACCAGCTGTATTATTTAAGTGAGTTATTAAGAAAAGAAAGAGTCTGAAGCAACATTGTGGAAGTAAAATGTCCTTAACCATTGACAAGTTTAGGAGAATAAAATTTCTAAAATTTACATACAAAATTTAACAAAGAAACTTATAATGATGTTATTTTAAAAATACATATTTCAAAAAATAGCACAAGAAGTTAATGTCCTCTTTAATGTGTTCTTGTAGTTATTATCTAAAAACAAAATGAAGCAAAGTATAAGAAAGCAAAATTGTGTGTATACATATATAAGAATCAACTATAAGTGTGATATATATATAAATGCATATATATGTGTATATGTGTATATATATATATATATATATATATATATATATATATATATATCATATTTAGTAGTTGAAAATCTAAGACCACTTCTGGATTGCTGATTAGTATTCAGTGTACCACATGGCAGTTAAAGAATTAATACTCAATATATAATGAGCACTTATAAATAACTAATAGTCTAATACCACAAAACCAAAAATTATTTAAATGAATATAATTTCCTAAAAGAACAAATACAAAAAGCAAAAAACTGCCTTATTAGTAGCCAATAAATGCAAATTATACCATGAACGGGATTATTTATTTCATCTAAAAATTTGTAGAGATTTTAAAATGTAATACCAAGTATTAATAAGGGATATAAGAGAGGGGACTCTCATCCATTGTTGCTATCAATTTCTATAAATTATGGAAGGCACTGTATAAATAGATATCAAAGTCTTCAGTATATACCTATTCTTCAATTCAATATTTCACCTTTAGTAATTTGTCCAATGTAACAAGCCATCAAGTGGAAAGAAAAAGAGTATGTACAATTAGTGTTATCCCTAATACTGATTATAAAACTGAAGTCCCAGAAACAATGTAAACACTTAAATAGATTTGTCAATTAGTTTATAAAAGAGCATATGAATAAATGCAATATAATTTTTATGGGATAACCAAGAAAAATGAGTTAATCACATATTATATTCTTAGAGCTTTTTCTGATTTTCTAATTTTCTAAGATTAGTTTTAAATAAATTTTACTTTTATTATGTTGGATTTTTTTTTAAAAAAAAAATCACAGTAAAAGCAAGCAAGTTTGGGACACAAACATGCAGAAATTTGAACAAGAATAAAAGCTCAATAAAACAGTTCCAAGAACAGAGTTTCCATGGATTAAAAAAAAAAAAAAAAAAAAAAAAGCTTAACATTCCTTTCTATTAGGTCTGCTGGGACAGAAAAGAGAAATGAGGCTTGTATTCTTATATTCCTGTATAAAAAAATAGAAATCTATCTTCCTTGATATACTTGCTCAATATTGCAGAAAAACCATCCAAGTGCTCTATATTTTATTTTCCAATATTCTCTTCAGTAAGGTGAGCAATAAACATCACAAACAGTTTTAAGAACACTGTTGGTACCATGCACTAAAAAGATTATTTCTCTAATGAGTAAAGAGAGAGACATCATCTTTTTCTCCCCCTATGTATAATGGTAATATAAATTATATATGTAAATATTTTTATATACACACAAATGCTTAAAAAATAGATTTTCATTTTTTACTAAAGAATCTGATATAAAATGGCAAACTCAAGAAAAAAAAATGTAGTAACCGAGACAGAACAAGAGGGTATGTCTCATGACCTGTGGTTTGGGCAGTTCACTAGCAAGTAGTTCTCTTCTAAAGAGGAAGATGCAAGTTCACGCCCATGAGACACATGACCATGACTCCATAACTTTAATCTGCAGGTGACTTGCCTTGAGACCTATTAAACTGGGTTAGGTCACCATCAGAACTTGCACATATCATTTCCAACTCTTGATTCCTTTAAACTCATTCCTCAACATCAGAAAGAAGATCCAGAGAAGAGTAAATGGGACTTACTCCCCAACCCATGATTCAAAAGAAAAGTTAGAGGCTAGTAGCAAAGTCCAAAAGATATTTGACTACATAGCAAATTTAAGCCTCTATGTCACTTAAACAAAATATATCAACTATGTAAGACACAAATGAAGAAGCTGGAAAATATATTTGCCATATATACATAAAAGACCAAATACTGTTAATATCCATAAAGCTCTTACAGACCAACATAAAAAAGACCAAACCCCAATAAAAAAAAATGACCAAAAAAATGGCTATTCAAACAAAAAGAAATACAAATTTTCAAATTAATTAATTAATTAATTTGTACTGGGGATTAATTTTGGTACCCAGGGGTGTCTATCACTGAGCTACATCCAAAGCACATTTAATATTTTTGTATTTTGAGAAAGGTCTAGTTAAGTTACTTGGGGCCTTTCATTAAGTTGCTGAGGCTGGCCTTGAACTTCCAATCTTCCTGCCTCAGCTTCCTGAGTCACTGGAATTATAGGCATGCACCACAGCACCCAGCAGTAAATTAAAGCATATAAACACACACACACACACACACACACACACACACACACACTTACTCTTAGTTAAGCAAATTCAAAATAAACCCACAAGAAATCATATTTCACCTGTTAAACTTGCAAAAATAACATTTAATACTCTTTTCACCAATAATAGTGTGTTGCTACAGAATCTGTCACATGCCATTCATGGTTATTCAAGTTGATACAAAATCTGGTAGACAAAGTAAAAAATGCTTCCATCTAGCAATTCCACTTCTATGAACTGATCAACTACTACTATACTAATACAGATACATAATGAAAAAGTATTCATTTCAACATTGATTTTAATAGCAAAAGAATGGAAATAACCTAAATACTTATGAACAATAGACAATTTAAATTATATAATTTATATACACATGATATATCATAGGGTACTTAAAAAGACTAAGGTAGGTCTATGTACTGATAATCATCTTCATGGTGTTATTATCTTTTTTGAAAACCAGAGGTACAAAAGAATTACATACTTAGCTTTCAGTTGTTCACAAAGAATGCATGTGCTTTTGTCTAAATATACTATCTCTAAAAGGATTCACGAGACACTTGCTAGAAATATCAACTAACTTTTAAAGACACTTATAATAGGCTAGGCATAATTCTAGATGGTTTAATTTATCATTAAAACAATTATTTGGATTAGGTAAAATTATTATCTTCAGGATGAGGAAACTGAGGCATAGAGAGTTTAAGTAATTTACCTAAGGCCATACAGCATTTACAAGCTGTGATTTAACACAGTGGGGCTGACTCCTAAACCAGTATTTTTAACCACTAAGGGGCACAAGAAATGGAGATAAGAATTAAAAGGAGTATTTATTTTCCACTTTATATTTTGACATTGTGCCATGTACTATTTTTTCAAAACATGAAAAAATATATTCAAACTATCACACACATTCTAAACATATCTGAGAAAATGGGAGTAAAAAGAAAAGCTCCAAATTTTGATAATGTCTAATGAAGAAGGCCTGGCCCCACCAGATGGTAAAGACGGATATAAACAGAAAAATTCAAGTAGTGAAGAACTGACAAAAAAATTAACATAGTGATTATTGCAATGGGAAAAATAACTTCCAAGCCAACCTAGCAAAATAAGAACTGAATATATGATATTAAAAACTTTTTTAAAAGTGGTATTATTATTCAATTAATATCATTGGACAAATTGACTGGAAGAGCATTCATTTAAGGTGTCATCTGATATCATATGCTAAAGATATTACAAATAAATTGAAGAAATAAATGTAGACTGAAGCATAAAAAACAAGAAATATTTGGGAGGACCTGCTCACTAGATAAGGTAGTACTTTCTTAAAATAAATCACACTGGAGGAAATAATCTGGGGTAGACTGAGCAATTTTGCAAACATTCCACATTTAAAATATTATAAACAATATCAGCAATATACAAAACACAATTACAAATCAATAAGTAAAACATAATGACATTAAATGAAAAGCTAGCAAAGAAATTGAATTGATACATAAGAAAAGCACAAACTATGCATAACTAATTTAATTCTCTTTGATGTAGATATAATTGTTTTCCTTGTTTACAGGTGAAAATTGGCACAAGTAGATTGTCCAAGATCACAGAGCAAATAAATCGTGAGCTAAGAACTGAACTAAAAATTTAATTTATTTCAAAGTCCCTGTTATTTTAACCATTATTTCAATCTCTAGGCACCAAAATGTATCTCTATACTGATGCCCTTCAATTTATGATGAGGTTGCATCCAGTTAAACTCATCATAAATTGAAAACATAGCATGTTAAAAATGAATTTAGGACTGGGGTTGTAACTCAGTGGCAGAGTGCTTGCCTAGCTTATGTGAGGCACTGGGTTCAATTCTTATCACCACATAAAAATAAATAAATAAAATATAAAATGAATTTAATACACATATACTGCCAAGCATCATTGATTAGTAATACAAGACACTGTGCTTATCCAGTGTTTACCATAGTGATTGAGTGTTCAGCCATCATGTCAGGCACAATCTGTACAGATATATAGCATAGCAAAAAGAGTATGTCACTGTCAAAAGAAAAATTGAAAACACCTCTATTTCATGACTATAAGTGATGAATTGCTGAAGCACTTCTCTGAGTCTTCTCTCAACAAGAGGTCACTGTCTGTATCTACCTATTTCCAAAAATATCTTATCACTTTTGTTAGAGAAATAGTCCATTGTTAGCCATGTGAATGTTTAGAGTTTGGATTTAAATGAAAAAACAAATAAATACCTCAATGGGAAAACACTAAATTCATCTCTGGTTAAATATTTCTCTATCCTACATAGCAGTTTATCAGGAAACCAGAGGCCAAGTAACAATAACCATACAAAGAATTCTGAACCCACAAAAACACCACTAGGCATATACTATTTTCAAGAAGAAATTAAAATTAAAATAACATTAGTATTAGTGTTGAATAACTTGAATTTTGTATTTGTTTGCACTACTTAAAATAATTTTATAACTAGATAAAACCTAAGAGCATTTATGTTTGAAAGTTAGTGTCTATACTCTGAATTAAATCAACTTCCTTACAAAATTGTTGGCCTGAAATGCTATTATTACTGAAGGTAAACTGAAGTTGACCCATTGCTACTAAGGGAAAGATAGCATCAACTTTGGTAGGAGAGGATATCTCCAAAGCTTTTATAAATTCTTGCCAAATCCACAATGTATTTCAGTCTTAAGACATCTGTTACTCTAAAAAGGGGCTCTCTCCTTCCCCTTCTTCCCTCCTTTTACAGAGAGTTGACAGTTTCCTTCAGCTTAGAATTTTCATCAATCCTGACATCAGTGCTTTATGCCTGGAACCTCACCCCATGGTAATACATTTTCTATTCCAGAACTTAATAGACAGTATTGGGAGAGGTAATCATCTTCACTTGAGTCTACCATGATGACTATTATGAGAAGTTGGTCCAGGGACCATGGGCAGAAGGGAACTCTCAATAGTCAAACTGTTTAAGCCTATCCTTGTAGCTCAGGAACATTTACTATGAATCAATGTCTAAGAAAAGGAGAATGTCAAGGGCCAAATATCAGCTTCGATAATGACCTCTACTTTCAATTGGCATGACTTCAAATATCCTTTCACCAAACAGATGGTGTGCACGTTGATCAGTGGAAAATATGATATTATAGGGTTGAACCTCAAAGTTCAAACTGATTTCATCCTACAATTATACCTCTATTAACAAAATTCTACAGAATTATAGATTGACTTATTTCACTTTCTGGTGTTAAGTATTTTGAGTTATTTATATATCCTAGATATTAATCCTCTATCAGAAGAGTATTGTCAAAACCTTCCTCCCATTCTGTAGGCTACCTGTTATGCTCTTAATTGTTTCCTTTGCTGTGCAAAAGCTTTTTAATTTGATGCAATCCCACTTAATGATCTTGGTTTTACTTCTTATACTTTATGGGTATTATTAAGGAAATCTGTGCCTGCGTCTATTTGTTGGAGTTTTGACTATATGTTTTCTTCTAACATTTGTGCAATTTCTAGTCTAATTCCTAGGTCTTTCATCCACTTTGAGTTGACTTAATATCTCAATCAGTACATGGGTAAATGGACTAAACAGGAATTTCTTAAAAGAAGAAATACAAATGGCCAATAAATGAAAAAAAAATGTTCAACATTATTAGCAATCCAGGGAATTACAAATCAAAACTATACTAAGATTTTTTTTAATTTATTTTTTTATTAGCTACACATGACATCACAATGATCTTGGCGATTCATACACTTGAATCATTGGGGTATAATTTCTCATTTTTCTAATTGTACAGATTGCAGAATCACACTGGTCATAGAGTCACCTATATACATACAGCAATCATAAAGTCTATTCTATTCTGCTCCCCTTCCTATCCCCCCTACTCCTCCCCCTCCCCTCCCATCATTTCTCTCTATCCAATCTAATGTGACACACTTTTTTTTTTTCTTTTTCTCATCACAACATCATACATGTATTCTGTATAACGATGAGGGTCTCCTTCCATCTTCCGTGCAACTCCCCTTCTCCCTCTTTTTCCCTCCCACCTCTCTTCCCTATTTAGTGGTAGTCGTCTTCTCATGCTCTTCCTCCCTATCCCATTTTGAGTCACCCCCCCCCTTATATCAGAGAAGACATTCGGCATTTTTTTTTAGGGATTGGCTAACTTCACTTAGCATAATCTGCTCTAATGCCATCCATTTCCCTGCAAATGCCATGATCTTGTTATTTTTTTACACTAAGATTTAATCTCATCCCAGTTAGAATGGCAATCATTAAGAATATAAATAATAATAAATGCTAGTGAAAGTGTGGGAAAAACATTTATACATCATGGGTAGGAATGCAAATTAGTATAAACACTGTGGAAATCAATATAGAGATTCCTCAAAGGCCTAAGAATAGAAAAAGCATATGACCCAGCTATTCTACCCCTTGATATTTATCCAAAATAACTGAAATCAGCATACTATAGTGATACATGCATTCCAATGTTTATAGGAGCATAATTAACAATATCCAAGTTATGGAAGAAGCCTAGATGTCAACAGATGAATATATAAAGAAAATGTGGTAAAAGTACATGATGGAGTTCTGCTCAACAATAGGGATTAAAACCATATTCTTTGAGAATAAAATGAATTGAACTGAAGAACATTATATGAAGTGAAATAAACCAGACTCTGAAAGTCAAGGTTTAAAAATTTCCCTTATATTTGGAAACTAGAGAGAAAAAATTAAATTTAAAAGTGTGTGTGGGGGGGCATTCCTCACAAAATAGAAAGGAAGTCTTAAGAGGAGAGATAGGGGATAATGAGGGAGGGAGGGAGTGAAAGAGGAAGAACTGGGGAATAAAATTGACCAATTATACTACATGCATGCACAAATATCCCACAATTAAGTGCTCCAATATAATGCACCAGTGAAAAACATGCATACATGTACATAAACAAAAGGAAGACCAGAAGATAGAGGCCAGGAAGGAGGGGATGGGAGGTGAGGAGAGAAAGGGGAAATACTGGGGAATAAATTCAAGTAAATTATGTTATGTGAAAATTAGATGAATATGTTACAATGAACCCCACTGTTAGGTATTATTATAATGCACTTAAAAGAATAAAAAGTATTCTACAGAATATTAAATATTATGAATCTACTACTTACCTCTCTGTAGCTCATTTTTTAAAAATTATGCTATGAATAACTATGGCAATATTTACATAGAACTCATGCTAATCTCATTTAAGGAAGAACTTAAGCTCAAAAAGAAAATAAAGAGCTACGTTGGATTTGTCTTTATTCTCTATACTGGAAAAGTTCAAAGAAAAATGGAAGTTATGGAAAGAATGGGCATTTTAATTATTAAACTAACGCACAGGTATTCTTTTTAATAAGTCATATTTTCTTTCATGTTCTTTACAAATTATGGCCTAAGTACTATTCATAGTGCTGTAGGTTATGGTGTATTTTTTAAAATCAGTATATTGCATTAGACTCTTTCATCTTTTCATAAATATAAAATATAACCTTTGTTCATCATGCATATTCATAGCAATGTATGTGGTAAGAAGTGGACAGTATCAAGGGTTAAATCTTGCTGATATATTAGGTGTCATAAAACAGTCAATTTTAGAAGCACCCATGAGTTATGACAGCAACTGAGGTCCCATCACTGGGGATATTTTTTACTGTGCACACTGCATAATGCTTTTTAAATACCCAGCATTTGTAGAAATACAAGTGGTCATACTCTAGCAAATTAATAAGACAGATGTTGCTGTTCATTCACAATATGCCAAAATACATTTGGTAAAAAGGGCCAAATTTCACCCTGGAAAGACAGAAGCCAAAGGTCTCCAGTATTTCTATAATCACCAAGACTCATCCCTCTACCTCAACTCCACATTCTCAAAAGGGAGAGATTTTAGAGATTATAATTTCCATTATGTTGAAGCTTGGGTAAAGAAGAGTAAAAGACTACAAATAAAGTAGGAGGTTAATGATTGTCACATAAAATGTGACTTCTCATGCTAAATTACTGATTTTGTTTATGTTTATGTGTATGTGTGGTGCTAAGAATCCAACCCAGGTTCTCATGCATGCTAGGCAAGTGCTTTAAACTGAACTATATTCCAAGCCCCTGATTTTTTTAAACACAAAATTCAAATAATCCAAAAGTAATAAGAGAAATTATTCTCCCTAGGCCCACCCAGGCAGTTTCCTTTGCCAAAGGCATCCATTTCTTATAGTTCCCTCCAGAAATATGTGGAGAGATATCTCTATGTAAAAACAAGAAAATATGTATTTTTTTATTTCTTTTTTAATCCAATGGGGCTAATAAATTCACGATTCTATACGTTGCTTTTTTCAATTCATCTCAGATATTATTTCATGACAGGATATAAGGATAATTATTTTTCATTGAACAGATATGCAGTTAATTATTAAAATTTCCTATTAATGAATATTTTAGATTGCTTCCCATTTCATATTATTATAAAGAAATAAAGCAATACGTAGGACTGTGCTTAGATCCCAAACTCTGTAGTTACTTAATATATTGATTGAAACAGCACAGAGGCACATTGTCCTATTGAAACCATCTCATCTGGTAATTTTACCCTTTACAATCCTTTCCAACTCTAATTGCCAAGTGTAACAGTCGGCTCTTAGTGAACATTAATTAAGGGTTATGTGGCATATTGAATTTCATTAAAATTCTAAATGACATTACCAATAATCAGAGTATGGCCTTCATTTGAGGAGCTGTTTGACCCTAATTAGTGAACTCAATTGGCTTTCTTTGTATTTTCTAGGGGGAAAAGGAGGAGAATAAACCACATTAATTTTGGATTTATGACACCAGTTATGACTGATCTTCCCCATTTCAGAACTGGTAGCATCAGTCTCCGGTGGATTAACACTTAAATCTTCTACATTAGAAGCATAATTCAGAGACCTTTGCAAATTACTGTGATTCACTGATGGTCCACTTAGGCAGCAAAAGAATTTACTGGAAGAAAATTGGGAGTCTATAAAATTGTCAAAAATACAAGGCTTAGAAAAGAGAATCAGGAAGTAGAAGAGCATCTGAGTAAGACACTACCTCGGCTAATCCAAACAGCATGTCTTGTGGCCACTACCCCTCTGAAGACTCCCACAGTGACCAGCATCTAATCCCCACCATCTCTTGGCAAAGCTTTTCAATCTTTCTTTCCTGTGTTAAGAAATATATCTATGTAATATTCCAGTATACATATAAACATTTAACTAAAATAATTTCATTAAATCAGGAATTATTCCAATGTGCAATGCATTCTAATTTATATTTTCTTCTTTATTTAAAAAAAATCCACTAAATTGATTTTAAGACTTGTTAATACGTCAGGTCCTACAGTTTAAAACACTGCTCTGGAGAGATTGATTTAGACTGCTGTATCATTACTGATACGTGAGCAAATTTGTGGAGGATATAAAGAATTTTTAAAAAATAGAAGACTTCTGCATTTAGAATGGAAAAGGGTAGAAAGAATGGAACATGAAGCTTTTGTATACATCCCCTATTATCATAATGAAACCAGCATGACCCAGATTCAATACTACAGTAAAGATCAACCTACACATATCACCACATAGCACCAAATCAGCATAAATTGTGGCTTTTCTGACAGCAAAGGATGGCAGGCAAGCAGACGGGCAACATTTTAATTTCTATTTTAGCATGTAATCCAGCAGCCCAAACTCACCATAACTGCTCTGAAAAATTCCCATTTATTTTAGAAGCAATACTTGCTTTCTCACGCCCGTTTCAACTTTACCACACTTGCTCCTTTCCCCCACCATTGCTTAGGCTAGAGTCTGGTTATCTGACATGAGCTGTCAACATGCAAGAGTCAAAAAAGAGAGTAATCTTGTAGAATTAAGCCCCCTCCATACACATTCACCTAGGCCGTAGACTAAATTCTTGTCACATTGCATGCCCTGAGATAAATCTAAACTCAATGCTGAAGTTGCACATTGAGGCCCACAGCATTCCTAACCCTGTGCTCAATTTCACGATCTGTCTGTGATTAGATGACATTCTCCTCAGCCTCTCTCTTGTTCTCATCACGTGGCAACTACTTCTCTTCTTGGAACATTAAGCCTTCCTGCAAGGTTTCAGCCTTGGCATTTATCCCCTCTACAGTTCTAAAGTTAGTAGAGAAGTAGAAATATTTCATTTCCTTGATTATGCCTCCACTCTTTCAAATTACTCCCAGGAAATGTCAAATCCAGAAGAAATATCTCAGAGACTGACTGAATAAAATTGTGCAGAAGACTAGCCTGTATTAATGAAATTATCCAGGACAGCCAAGTTGACTGGAGAGTCTCTTAGTTAAGGGAAAACCTTTCCTAGCTGGTTTTCCTGCTCAAGGGCCTCGTTGTCTATCTGGATGGCCTCACTAGTCCAGGAAAGGCCAGCTGGGGTTTCCAAGCTAATTAACCATGCCCGGTGTGGCAGGTGCTCCTCACTGTGATTTCTTTAGCTGCAGAGTAAAACCCCAGAGTTCTATTTCTATTTTTAGTCACGTGTGTAATAATGGAATAAAAAATAAGTGACTCCTTGAACTCTTGTTGCATGTCATTCAGGGAGAGCAAATATAGCTCACTCTGACAGTTACTAAGTTAGAGCTAAAGAATTTCTCAGCAGTTCAGTGGTGTGAATTTGCACATTCTTAAAGCTGGTTGTTTCCTGGATGCACGGTCTCTGCAGATAAAATGTGAAACATGGTGTGGAAGCATATTTGGCATTCACAGGTGACAATCAGATTCCTGTAAGTCTAATTTTAGCATAAAGGATTATCAGCGAAGAGCTGCATTCCTAAATGTGGTAGGTGGTGAGTTCTTACCCATATCAGATCTTTAATCTTACTTCCCCTCAGCCCTAACCCTGTAAACCTGGACACGACAAAGGATAAAGATATGGTATGATATGACACAAAAAAATCAGCCTCTGTGGTCACAAAGAAAACAGAAGATGGATGAGGAGTATTTATTTAATTTTTCAAAAGCAAAAGAAAGAAATATAAATTGCTTCTAAATGTTACTTCTGGAACTGGGGATATAGCTCAGCAGTAGAGCACTTGCCTGGTATGCATGAGACTTTGGGTTAGATCCCAGCACTGAAAAATAAATAAATAAATAAATAAATGTTCTTTCTGATTCTTCTTTAAATCCACAAATGTTAAATCTTTGTTTCTTGATTTGATTTTGCCTATTGTTCTTTCGTGTTGCCAGCACAATCTGATTTCACTAAATATCAGTTTCCATATTCACTGCAGCAAATTATTTTCAATGAAATAATCCAATAGATAGCATTTGAAAAAAAAATAATTAGTGGTTCATAATAAAGGCTTCCATTTCATGCCAGGTAATATCTACTTAGTAAGACCTTTCAAGTTATGACCATTGTGCTGACCTAATGGTCAATGTTCTGAAACACATGAGATGCTGCTTGCATCTTATCTCATTATTCCATGTACCTCTGAAGATAAAACTAAAAGAATGGCCTCAGTTCCCTTCCCTAATTTAAGCCAGCCAAATGGTTTCTTTCTCACTCAACAGAATACTAGAGATTTCCCCCTGGAGTGGGTAGAGCAGAAGGTGTCTGGGTGGTAGATGCCAAGGACTGTTGAGTGGTGGAAGACAGTCCTGAAAACAAGATTAAGTAAATGTTAACATGGATACAAGTCCTCTTTTCTGCAAATTGTTCATCCAGAACAGTTCATCAGATTCTCGTTGGGTATAATTTAAAAATTCATCCAAAACTCAAGAGAAAAATATTTGTAAGAATCCACTAAAAAGACAAAAAACAATTCAAAACATTATTGGTAACAAAAAAACAAAACACTATGAAATTATGGAACTACTAGAAGAAAATATAGGTAGAAAAATTGAGGACATTGGTACAGAAAATAATTTATTGAATAAGATTCCAAAAGTACAGGAAACTAAAGCAAAAATAGATGAACAGTGTTATATCAAACTAAAAAGCTTCTGAATGGCAAAGGAAACAATAATCACAGTTAAAAGATTCCTAGAGAATGGGAGACAGTATCCACAAACTATGCATCTGTGGAGGGGTTAATAACCAGAATGTATAAGGAACTCCAAAATCTCAATCAATAGCAAACAAAAAAAATAATGTAATTTTAAAATGAGCTAGACATTTTTCAAAAGAAGACATATACATGGCCGACAATTATATGAAAAATGCTCAACATCACTGATCATAAAAAAAATACAAATTAAAACCACAGTGAGCTACCACCTCACTCTAGTTAGAAAGGTTGTTATTTTTTTTAAAAAAAATTATTTGTTTTAATTAGTTATACATGATAGTAGAATGCATTTATGCACTTTGATATATCATACATAAATGAGATATAATTTCTCGTTTTTCTGAGTGTAAATGTTGCAGAATCATATTGGTCATGTAGTCACATTTATACATACAATAATAAGGTCTGTTTCATTCTATTATTTTTCCTATTCCCACATCCTCTTCCCTCCCCTCCCATCACTTCCCTCTACCTAATATAAGCTGATGCTATTCTTCTGTAGCGCCCCCTGCCTTATTGTGTATTAGCATCCTCATATGAGAGAAAACATTTGGCCTTTGGTTTTGTGGGATTGGCTTATTTCACTTAGCATGATATTCTCCAACTCCAACCATTTACTGGCAAATTCCATAATTTTACTCTTCTTTAGAACTGAGTAAAATTCCATTGAGTATATATACCATATTTTCTTTATCCATTCATCTATTGAGGAACATGTAGGTTGGTTCCATAGTCTAGTTATTGTGAATTGAGCTGCTATAAACATTAATGTGGCTGCATCACTTTAGTGTGCTGATTTTAAGTCCTTTGGGTATAAACCAAGGAGTGGAATAGCCGGGTCAAACAGTGGTTCCATTCCAAATTTTCTGAGGAATCTCCATACTGCTTTCCATAGTGGTTGTACCAATTTGCAGTCCCACCAGCAATGTATGAATGTACCTTTTTCACCACATCCTTGACAATAATTATTGTTGCCTGTATCCTTGATGATTGACATTCTGACAGGAGTGGGATGAAATCTTAGAGTAGTTTTGATTTGTATTTATCTAATTGCTAGAGATGTTGAACATTTTTTTCATATATTTGTTGGTCAATTGTATTTCTTCTTCTGTGAAATGCCTGTTTAGTTCCTTAGCTCATTTATTCATTGGTTTATTTGCTTTTTGGTGTTAAGTTTTTTATTTCTTTATATATCCTAGAGATTAATGCTTTATTGGAGCTGGATGTGGTGAAGATTTTCTCCCAATATGTAGGCTCTCTCCTCTCTTTGTTAATTGTTTCATTTGCTGAGAAAAAGCTTTGTAAATAGAATCCATCCCATATACTGATTCTTGATTTTATTTCTTGAACTTTAGGAGTCTTGTTAAGGAAGTCAGATCCTATACTGATGTGGTGCAGATTTGGGTCTACTTTTTCTTCTATTAGGTGCAGGGTCTTTATTCTGGTGCCTAAGTCTTTGATCCATTTTGAGTTGATTTTTGTGCAGGGTGAGAGATAGAGGCTTAATTTTATTTTGCTACATATGGATTTCCAGTTTTGCCAGCACCATTTATTGAATAAACTATATTTTCTCCGGAATTCATATTATCAAAATGGCCATACTACCAAAAGCATTCTACAGAATTAATGCAATTCTTATTAAAATCCAGTGGCATTCTTTATAAAATTAGAAAAAACAATCATGAAATTTATTTGGAAAAATAAGATACCCAGAATTGCTAAAGCAATCCTTAGCAAGAAAAGTGAAGCAGGAAGCATTACAATACCAGACCTTAAACTATACTACAGAGCTATAGTAATAAAAATACCATGGTATTGGCATCAAAATAGACTTGTAGACCAATGGTAGAGAATAATGGACACAGAGACAAACCCACCTAAATATGGTTATGTCATACTAGACAAAGGTGCCAAAAACATTCACTGGAGAAAGGCTGTTATTCCAAAGACAAAAGCAAACAAGTGAAGGGGAGGATATGGAGAAAAGGAAATCCTTGCACACTGTTGAGTACAGCCATTAGGGAAAACATTATAGATGTTCTTTAAAAAACAAACTACCCCTGTCTCTCACCCCGTACAAAAATCAACTCAAAGTGGATCAAGCACTTAGACACTAGAACAGAGGTCCTGCACCTAATAGAAGAAAACAGTAGGCCCAAATCTCCACCATGTCAGCTTAGGAACTGACTACCTTAACAAGATCCTTAAAGAACAAGAAGTAAAACTGAGTATCAATAAATGGGATAAAATCAAAGTAAAAAGCTTCTTCTTCACAGCAAAGGAAACAATAACATAAAGAGAGACTCCATAGAAGAGAATTTTTACCACATGCACCTCAGATAGAGTATTTATCTCCACGATATATAAAGAACTCAAAAAACTTAACATTAAAAAAAAAAATGACCCAACTGATAAATGGGCTGAGAAACTGAACAGACACAACCCAGAAGAAGAAACACGACTGATCAACAATGTATGAAAAAAATGTCCAACATCTCTGGCAATTAGAGAAATGCAGATCAAAACTACACTGAGATTTCATCTTACTTCAGTCAGAATGGCAATTATCAACAATACAAGCAACAATAAATGTTGGTAAGGATTTTTGGGGAAAATGTACACACTCATACACTTCTGGTGGGACTGCAAATTAGTGCAACCACTCAGGAAAGCAGAATGAAGATTCCTCAGAAAACTTGGAATGGAACCACCATTTGATCCAGTTATCCTACTCCTAGGTTTATACCCAAAGAACTTAAAATCAGCATATTATAGTAACAAAGCCACATCAATGTTTATAACAGCTAAATTCATAATAGCTAAACTATGGAACCAACCTAGGTGCCCTTTGAATGGATAAAGAAAATGTGAGATATATATATATATATATATATATATATATACACACACACACACACACACACCACACACACACACACACACACACACACATACACACACAGTGGAATATTACTCAGCCTTAAAGAAGAATGAAATTATGGCATTTTCTGGTAAATGGATGGATCTGGAGAATATTATGCTGAGCAATAAGTCAATCTCAAAAACCAAAGACCAAATGTTTTCTCTGATATTCGTATGCTAATTCACAATACTGGGAGTGGATAAAAGTACTTTGGATTAGGCAGAGGGGAGTGAAAAGAAGGGAGCGGGTATGGGAGTAGGAATGATCGTAGAATTAATTGGATATTATTACCCATGTGCATATATGATTACATTAACTGTGTGATTCTACCAGATATAACCAGAATGAGAAGTTATAGTCCATTTATGTATGATGTATCAAAAATGCATTCTATTGTTACGTATAACTAATTAGAACCAATAAATTTTTTAAATAAAAAAATACCATATGATCCAGACATCCTATCTCTGAATTATATAGCTAAAGAAACTGAAATTAGCTTGTCAAAGAGACATATGCACTGCTACATTGACAGGAGCACAATTCACAATAGTCAAGAAATGGAAACAACTGAAGTGCCCATCAGCTAATGAATGGATAAGGAGAATAAGGAACATATACACAATAAGATATTATTCAGCCATAAAAAAGAATTAAATCCTGTTATTTGTCAATCAAAATGAAGATCATTAAATTAAGTGAAACAAGCCAGATGTAGGAAGATAAGTCCCATGTGATCTTCTTTGGGGAATAGTATAACGTTGGTCTCATAAAAGTTGAAAGTAGAATGGTGATTAGGATGGGTGGAATAGTAGTAGCATGGGGAGAGGCTGATCAGAGAGTACTAAATTATAGTTATACAGGAGTAAGAAGTTCTGCTGTACAATATTGCACAGAAGGATGACTATAATAACAATTATGTTCCGTATTTTTAGAAAAGCTGGAAGAAAGGATTTTAAATGTTCTCACTATAAATAAATTATAAATGAGAACATACATCTGTTTAACCTGGTTTAACATTACACAGTGTTACATGTATGGAACTAGCACATGGTACCCCATGAATGTGAATAATTTTTATGTATCAATTGAAAAATGTAAATTAAAAAAGAAGACATTAATTGAGAATGGTGGTGCACACCTGTAATCCCAGAAGCTTGGGAGGCTGAGACAAGAGGATCTCAAGTTCAAAGCCAGCCTCAGCACACTTAGTGAGAGAGAACCTAAGCAACTTAGTGAGACCCTGTCTCTAAATAAAATATTAAAAAGGGCTGGGGGGCTGGGGTTGTGGTTTAGCGGTAGAATACTCGCCTAGCATGTGCAGGCCCTGGGTTCTACTCTCAGCACCACATAAAAATAAAAAAATAAAGGCATTGTGTTCAATTACAACTAAAAAGTAAAAATATTTTTTAAAAGGGGAGGGGCTGGGGATGTGGCTCAGTGGTTAAGTGTCCCTGAATTCAATCCCTGGCACCAAAAATAAAAGAGGATACTAGATCCACAGAGTTTTCTTAAACTTTAAGATCACTCTTACACAATATAAGCTGTTCAAACTAGTTTTAACTCAACTATACCATTTTTATGAGCTTATTTTATGAAGCTGGTATAAAACAAATATTACCACCAGAAAATATAAAGCAAAAATAAAACTACAGTCCATTATTACCATAGATATATACACAAATAATAATTAAAATTGTATTAAATCAAATTCAAAACCATATTGAAAGAATGACACCTCATGACAAGTAGAATTTATTTCATGAAAGCAAAGATGGTTTAACAGAGCTGGGCTGCAATCCCAGTAGCTAGGGAGGCTGAGGCAAGAAGATAACTAGTTCAAAGCCAGCCTCAGCAACGGCAAGGCACTAAACAAGTCAGTGAGACCCTGTCTCTATATAAAATACAAAATGGGGCTGGGGATGTTGTTCAGTGGTCAAGTGCCCCTGAATTCAATCCCCAGTACCACTCCCCCGCAAAAAAAAAAAAAAAAAAAAAAAAAAAAAAGGCTTAACAGTAGGGTATTCTTAATATAATACACCATGTTAGTAAAATAAATAAATGAGTAAATATTCATATTCACAAATTGGGTATGCAGATTCTTAAGTCATTTGCTAATTTTTCAATAAATATTTCTGATTTTTTAGGCACCCCCCCAAACTCCTAATAACTTAGGGCTTAACAAAGTAGCAGAATACTTTCTTAACATAATATAGAAAACCTACTTTAACCCAGAATCCAATCTGGTCTGTAGCTGAAGAACACTAAAGGAATTGGTTTAAAGTAAAAAGCAATGAACACATAAAATGCAGGTAAGTACTATTATTGCTTGATAGAATTTCTGACAAATGAAATGGAAAAAAATTAAGTCAGACATACAATAATATGAAAGATTGTCCACCAAGGAAACCCAAATATACCAACTGAGGAATAAATATAAAGTATTCAGAGAATACACAAATGTGATCTGTTATAAAAATAGTAGCTAGCTTATAAATACCCAAAATACCCATTTACAAAATGTAATTGGATAAAGGATTATTGGAATGAGGAAATTCAATATGTAGGTATAAACATTTAAAAACATGTACAGGCTCTATATTATAAGTATATAGAACCATAAAAAGAATCCAACTAAATGGGAAGACTCTGTATGTAAGTATACCAATCATTGTTGTCATGAGTATCAATTTAAATCTTGATTAATTTTTAAACTACAAATGTGCTTCTAAGGTTAATTCAACTAGGTTAATAAATAGGATGGAAGAGGTAACAAAAATATATAAAAGTAATGGGAAATTTTCATCAATGAAAACTCAGGAACTTGAGTAACCAAGAATAAGACAAATAAATGATCATAGAAAAAGAGACTAGTAAATCAAAATTATCATATGATAGCAGTAGAATTACACATCAGTAGAAAGATTGTCCTATTAACAATGCCCGAATAATTTCTTAAGTGTCAAGAAATTTTAAATTACTTTATTAATGTACACTTTCATCCAAAATATAATCCAGATGGATTAAAAAGTCAATGGCAATAAATGAATCATCAAATAAATAACTATCCAAAAAGTCAGGTGAAAACACATGTGAATATGCACAAAGCACAAAGTAAGTTAGATTTTCTCAGTGAAACTTAATTGAGAAAATAAATAAATAAAAAGATTTATAGGGCTGGGGATGTGGCTCAAGCGGTAGCGCGCTCGCCTGGCATGCGTGCGGCCCGGGTTCGATCCTCAGCACCACATACCAACAAAGATGTTGTGTCTGCCGAGAACTAAAAAATAAATATTAAAAATTCTCTCTCTCTCTCTCTCCTCTCTCACTCTCTCTTAAAAAAAAAAAAGATTTATAGACTTCATCACAAAATAATGAAAACCTATGTATCAAGAGTTATTATAAATAACATAAAGGACAAATGACTAGAAGGGAAATATATATCAAACAATGTATAAATATCTTTAATTTATGAAGTACTCAACAAAACAATGGCAAAAAAATGGAGAGTAGCACATTTTAAAATGGTATAAAGGACACAAAAGCAAAACTGCAAATGGCCAAGAAACAAATTCTTCTCAAAATTGAAGTGTTAATTTTAGTCTAGCAGATTTGTGACTTTCTATATATATCTACTTACTCATCTATCAATTAATCTATCCATTTATCTATTTATTTCCATGACTGGAGGAATGCAGGGAAATTTACACTTTTATAATGTATTATTCAGAATGAGGATTATAAATCCTTTGGGTAAGAGGACAGATAGTAAATATATCCAGCTTAGTGGGATGTACAGTCTCTGTCACAACTATTAAATTCTTCTGTTATAGGAAAAAAGCTGCCATACACAAATGAACATGGTTTTGTTCCAATAAAACTTTATTTACAGATGCAGGCAGAAGGGCAGATTTGACCCATGGACTTTGGTTCATAGACTCCTGATTTAGAGGAAAATTAGTAAAAATTCTGTAGAACAACTTGTCCAATATATCTCACCTTAAAAACATGCTTATCATTGGACCAAGCAATTTCCTCCTATGAATGTATTCCACAGAAGTCATTGAGCTTACGATATTGATTTTTATATTGACCAAAGGATTTCTTAAATGTTTAACCATACAGTTTTAGATAAACAAACTATGCTTGACTACATCATATCCCAAAATTACACCATAAAAAACCTGAGTGACATCAAGAAATATTTAAAACCAACTGAAAAAAAAAAGCAGGTTTGCTTGAAGAGAATCTATACTGTATGACACTAAATGTCTTCATATACACATGTATGCATACATACACACAGATGGAGAAGTAAACAGCACAGAATCACAAACCAGACTGCCTGAGTTCAAGGTCAAGCTGAACTATTGTCTATATGAATTGGTTGTCATTTAACCTCTCTAAACCTCATTGTTTGCATCCATTAAATGGAAAAGGTAATTGTACTCGTCTCATTGACATGTCATGAGGTGTAAATAGGTAATATATTTGAATAATGTCATAGTTCACTCTTGTTGCTATAAAAATACCATAAGCTAGAGAGCTTATGAACAACAGGAAGTTATATCTCACAGTTATGAAGACGAGAAAGTGCAAGATTAAAGTGCTTACAGATTCAGTGCCTGGTGAGAGCCCATTTCTTGGTTGTCTTCTCACTGTGTCCTTACGTAGCAGAAGGAAGTTCTCTGGGGTCTGGGGATAAACCCTTGCACTAATCTCATTCATGAGAGGTCTGCCTTGTGATCTAACTAACTCCTCAAACCCACTTCCAAATACCAGAATACTGGGTATTAAGATTCAACATACTAGTCTTAGTGAGACACAGTCAGTCTCTAGCAAATACTTAGAATGACTCAATAAATGCCATACACACCATATAAAAATATTCTGCATATTTATAAGTGATTTTTAATAATATTCTTTGTATTTTTTGTATTCTTTTTTTTGGAGATTATTGCAAGATTTTTTTTATTGGTTGTTCAAAACATTACAAAGCTCTTGACATATCATATTTCATACATTAGATTCAAGTTGGTTATGAACTCCCAATTTTACCCCAAATACAGATTGCAGAATCACGTCGGTTACACATCCACATTTTTACATAATGCCCTATTAGTAACTGCTGTATTCTGCTACCTTTCCTATCCCCTACTATCCCCCCTCCCCTCCCCTCCCATCTTCTCTCTCTACCCCATCTACTGTAATTCATTTCTCTCCTTGTTTATTTTCCCGTTCCCCTCACAACCTCTTATGTGTAATTTTGTAGAACAATGAGGGTCTCCCTCCATTACCATGCAATTTCCCTTTTCTCTCCCTTTCCCTCCCACCTAATGTATCTGTTTAATGTTAATCTTTTCCTCCTGCTCTTACTCCCTGCTCTGTTCTTAGTTGCTCTCATTATATCAAAGAAGACATTTGGTATTTGTTTTTTAGGGATTGGCTAGCTTCACTAAGCATAATCTACTCTAGTGCCATCCATTTCCCTGCAAATTCCATGATTTTGTCATTTTTTAGTGCTGCGTAATATTCCATGGTGTATAAATGCCACATTTTTTTTATCCATTCATCTATTGAAGGGCATCTGGGTTGGTTCCACAGTCTAGCAATTGTGAATTGTGCTGCTATGAACATCAATGTGGCAGTATCCCTGTAGTACGCTCTTTTAAGGTCTTCAGGGAATAGTCCAAGAAAGGCAATAGCTGGGTCGAATGGTGGTTCCATTCCCAGCTTTCCCAGGAATCTCCATACTGCTTTCCAAATTGGCCGCACCAGTTTGCAGCCCCACCAGTAATGTGCAAGAGTACCCTTTTCCCCACATCCTCTCCATCACTTGTTGTTGTTTGACTTCATAGTGGCTGCCAATCTTACTGGAGTGAGATGGTATCTTAGGGTGGTTTTGATTTGCATTTCTCTGACTGCTAGAGATGGTGAGCATTTTTTCATGTACTTATTGATTGATTGTATATCCTCCTCTGAGAAGTGTCTGTTCAGGTCCTTGGCCCATTTGTTGATTGGGTTATTTGTTTTCTTATTGTTTAATTTTTTGAGTTCTTTGTATACTCTGGATATTAGGGCTCTATCTGAAGTGTGAGGAGTAAAAATTTGTTCCCATGATGTAGGCTCCCTATTTACCTCTCTTATTGTTTCTCTTGCTGAGAAAAAACTTTTCAGTTTAAGTAAGTCCCATTTGTTGATTCTTGTTATTAACTCTTGTGCTATGGGTGTCCTATTAAGGAATTTGGAGCCCGACCCCACAATATGTAGATCGGAGCCAACTTTTTCTTCTATCAGACGCAGAGTCTGTGATTTGATATCTAGCTCCTTGATCCACTTTGAGTTAACTTTTGTGTATGGCGAGAGTAGGGGATTCAGTTTCATTTTGTTGCATATGGATTTCCAGTTTTCCCAACACCATTTGTTGAAGATGCTATCCTTCCTCCATTGCATGCTTTTAGCTCCTTTATCAAATATAAGATAGTTGTAACTTTGTGGATTAGTCTCTGTGTCCTCTATTCTGTACCATTGGTCCACCCGCCTGTTTTGGTACCAGTACCATGCTGTTTTTGTTACTATTGCTCTGGAATATAGTTTGAAATCTGGTATCGCTATACCACCTGATTCACGCTTCCTGCTTAGAATTGCTTTTGCTATTCTGGGTCTTTTATTTTTCCATATGAATTTCATGATTGCTTCATCTATTTCTATAAGAAATGCCGTTGGGATTTTGATTGGCATTGCATTAAACCTATAGAAAACTTTTGGTAATATCGCCATTTTGATGATGTTAGTTCTGCCTATCCATGAACAGGGTATATTTTTCCATCTTCTAAGATCTTCTTCTACTTCTCTCTTTAGGGTTCTGTAGTTTTCATTGTATAAATCTTTCACCTCTTTTGTTAGGTTGATTCCCAAGTATTTTATTTTTTTTGAGGATATTGTGAATGGAGTGTTTTTCCTCATTTCCGTTTCAGAAGTTTTGTCGCTGATATACAGAAATGACTTTGATTTATGTGTGTTGATTTTATATCCTGCCACTTTGCTGAATTCATTTATTAGTTTTAGTAGTTCTTTTGTAGACCCTTTTGGGTCTTCTAGGTATAGAATCATGTCATCTGCAAATAGTGATAATTTAAGTTCTTCTTTTCCTATTTTTATGCCTTTAATTTCTTTCGTCTGTCTAATTGCTCTGGCCAGTGTTTCGAGAACTATATTAAATAGAAGTGGTGATAGAGGGCATCCCTGTCTTGTTCCAGATTTTAGGGGGAATGCCTTCAATTTTTCTCCATTGAGAATGATGCTAGCCTGAGGCTTGACATAGATAGCTTTTACAATGTCGAGGTAAGTTCCTGTTATCCCTAGTTTTTCTAGTGTTTTGAACATAAAGGGATGCTGTACTTTGTCGAATGCTTTTTCTTCGTCTATTGAGATGATCATATGGTTCTTATCTTTAAGTCTATTGATGTGGTGAATAACATTTATTGATTTCCGTATATTGAACCATCCTTGCATCCCAGGGATGAATCCTACTTGATCATGGTATACTATATATATTTTTATTATATGAAAATATTAAAATTTTGCATATTGGACTTCAATAAGCTACATTCTATTGCAAAGTAATGTAAAATTGTCTTTTAGTAACAGCATTTCCAGAATTCAGTAAATTCTGGAGAATATTAAGCTGGTCCAGAAAGCAAAATCTGTATCTGACTTTAAAGAAGCAATTTCACAGCTTGCTGATGCTTTTTTCCCTCAGAGGAAGAAATTTAGAGACATTTTTATCTCAGTCAAGATAGATGTGGATCTTAGCCTGGTAGAATATAGGCTCATGGGTAACTAGCAGTTAGAGTGACCTGGCCTAAGGTAGAAACATGAAATGTTCACCCGGTTTCAAGAGCTCATGCCTTGGCAGGAAATGCATCTGAGAGCAAATCTATGCGACCCATACTTTTTATCTGGATAAATCACTAGATACAAGTTGTGATTTCTGTAATATTTGAGTCTAGAAATCTCCCAATGTGGTTCTTTTCCTTCCCCCAACTATGCTCTCATTTAAAATCAAATAATCGATCTCCTACCTTTAAGAGATATTTAAGGAATAATCCATAGGAATTCATGCAATATCCAGGAGCTACCTGAAGTTCTAGTAAGTATTTCCAAATCCCTTCAAACAACAGTCTTTCCTCCTTTCCTCCCTCCCTCCTTTCTGTTTTCCTGCTTTTTGTCTGTTCAGGTTACTATAACAAAATGCCATAAATTGTGTGGCTTATAAACAATAGAAATACATATTTCATACTTCTGGAACCTGGGAAGTCCAAGATCAAGGTATCAGCAGATGCAGAATCTGGTGAGGGCCTGCTTTCTGGTTCATAGATTATGCTTTCTAATTGTGTGCCTATAGGCAGAAGGGGCAAGGAACTTCTTTGATGTCCCTTTTATAAGGGTACTTACCAGAATCCTGAGGGCTCTACCTTCAGCGCCTAATAACCTCCCAAAGTCCCAACACCTTGGGGGTTCGTCTTTAAAATATGAATTCGGGGAGAAAATAAACATCCAGTCTATTACTCTTTCTTTCTTGATGGCTCTTTTTCTATTCATCCCAATATGTTTCATGTAGATCAGCAAAATTCCTAGATGTAAACCAATACTTCTGCATTTCATGGCTGACTTACTCTCTCATTCTCTCTTTCCAAGCTCACTGGCTTTCATTCAAGTTTTATGAGCACCTCAAACTTCCTTCTCAACGTGGAATCCAAAAATCTAAATCTGAATTTACTGTAATGATGCAGGCTATACATCAGATTCTGTTTTTTCAGTCAACATACCTCCATGAAGCTTTGTTGAGAGTTAGTTAAATAAAAATATTAGAGAATGCAGGGCATTTTTTTTTTTGTAGGTAGAAGGAAAAGCAGTATGGCAGGGGCAGTGACTGTGATGGTATATGGCTCCACAGTCAGTAACAATGGTGACTTCTTGATCCAGCAGGAGCAGTAACCTTCTTCCCAAGCCACTTCTGCAGTTTGATTATGAAGGTGTTTCCTGAAACTTCAGTCCATAATCTGTTTTTCCAGCCCTTTCAATGAATGATTCAATCACCCAAGACTTCTTAAAATAATTGGAGTAGGTGCTGTATGGTCTGCAACAAAGATTATTTGTATGATTCTCATTACAAAGCTTTGTTTACATTTCTAGGGCATTATTCACATGAGGTCTGGGAGAACACTAAGGAGTTTTACAATGAAGCAGAAGGGACTATGAATTGGCAAGAAAAACTATTATAAAATTCCAAGTATCTGTGATGATCTTCCAATTAATACACTACTAAATTGTCCACTGCCATATCAGAATGCATTGGGCTAGGTTCATAAACATGAATGTAAGTGGTCCCCATAATTATGGTCACAAAATTTAGAAATAGTAAAATAATAATAATAATAGCTAATATCATCTTGTTTTGTCTTCAAATAGCCACATAAGTAGATACTATTAGCTCCATACTATAGATGGAGCTTAAACGTACTGAGAAACCTACCTGCAATCATGAAGCAAATAAGTAATCAGAATAGATGTTACCTACATTCAAAGTACTATGCAAAAGTAAAATTTGTAGATGTTCATTCATTCACTCACCGAATAGTTATTGACGTTTAATCTGGCTGAGCTTTATGCTAGGTATTTAGTCAGCTTTTCTTTTCTGTAATCAAAGAACCTGACAGGAACAGCTGCTTAGAGGGAGAAAAGTTTATTTTGGGTTTCAAAGACTCAGTCCACAGTTGAGCAACTCCATTGCTCTGGACCCAGGATGAGGCAGAACATCATGGTGGAAGGGCATGGTTGAGGGAAAGTGCTTATCTCATAGCAACCTGGAAGCAAGTAAGACATCAGGGACAAAATATAAACTTTAAAGGCATGTCCTCCAGTGACCTACTTTCTCCAGCCACATCTACCAACCTATAGTTAACACCCAGTACAGTAGAGCTTTCAAAATATTAATCCATCAGCTGGATCAATCCACCGCTTAGGTTACAGCTCTCAAAATCTAATCTTTTCATCTCGGTACATCCCTGCATTGTCTAACATGAACTTTTGGGAGACACCACATATCCGAACCATAACACTAGAAATCCTGATAATAGTGCAACTCATAAATACAGGAAGTCAGAGATATAGAAGTATGGCAAGTGACCAGAGGAAGATGGGAGGCATGATATGAAGATAAACACAAGTCAACATTTCACATAGACTCAAGGGAGTCAGTGGAATCAAATATGTTTGTTGAGTGAATCTAAGCTCCAGACACTACTTAGAGCTGAGGAAAGAGGAAAATCCAGTCATTGCTAGTTTCTGTTGTATTCACTCACTTTTGTGGCCTCAACACCAAACCTCAAAAGTATTTGTGAAAGAGAGAAAGAAATCAATACGATAAGCTTTATTGTAGTGGAACGAATAAACCCTGTGCAGAGAGAATCAGAAAGGTGAAGTGGAAGGTTAGAAACACTTCAAAGAAAAAAATAACTGAGCCTTGAAGAATGAGTAAGATTTTATAATGAGTTTTACAGATGAATGTGCCCCCATTGTCCTATTTGAATTTCTGTCACAGCCCCATATTTTAGGGGTTTCTTAAGGTTCTGTATCTATGAATACCATTTAGTAAATGTAAGGGTGAATATTGCTGGATAAATCTTTCAAAACTGGAAAATCTTATGTATATCTTTCTGTACTGCTCTAGTCTTTTATATATATAAATTATTTGTTATATATAGTCTCAGTTCATGAAGCTTCAAAGTATTTGTTTGCATAGGTACATACATATAAACTATATAAAGTATATATGCACATACATATATTTATATATGTATACATATATTAGTTCACCTAGCCTCAACATTTTGTAAAATACCACATATTAATAATATCAATATTAAAACTAAATATAGACCTTCATAATGGCCAAATCATTCCTATTTCCATCCAGCATTTTTTCCTCAATGCAAGCCCTGCCCATTACTGTTCTAAGTCTGCCTAGACCATGTACCCTTTCCACTATTTCTCTTCAACCAAATCCTGGTAGCAAATGATTTCAATAAGTTAGTGACTCAGAAGTCAGAGTTTTAGATGAGTTTTAGTTTTACACACAAATAAACTAAATAGTTTCACATTTCCTTGGGAAAATATTTATTGAACATATTTTTCAAAGAGCTTCTATAGCTTTCATAACATAACATTCTTAGGAAAGGATGTAGAGGTACTTATCCACTCCAACTTTACTGATGAAGACCTCAGGCAGAAGAGGCTTACGATGTGGGCTCAAAATCATACATAATGCCAAGAAACTGAGCATAAAACCCATGTTTCTAAAATATTGTATTTCTATTTTTTTCTTTATTTTCCCTTTTGGTTAAACACTGACTCTTAAAGTTGGTAAATATGTTAATAAGAAAAATAACATTTTGTTAAAATAATGTTCTGTTTGACAAACAATATGTTAAATATATTTAAACCTTTTCTTTTTTTTTTTTTTTTTTTGCTTTTTACACACAAAAGTATTTATTTGAATTAGTAAAAACTTAGTCCTGTGTATTTTCCCTATTAACTTTTATATGGATGTAAAAGTGAGTTGATTTTATTAACTTCAGAAAACCTATTGTCATGCTTATTCATAAAACTATGGTGATTCTTTGAAAATATTTCTTGTGGTCTCAATTAATTTCTTTTATGACAGCAATAAAATGTTCCTCAGATATTTGGCCCATCTCGTATTAATGAGTCATGTTCTTATGCTAGAATCTGGCACTTGACATTTCTCCATTATGAGCCCTCTGAGTATATGATGAATAAATGATTCTGTAGGTAAACTTGCTCTGGATGAGATCCAAAGATGACACCAGATTTTATAAGAACTTGGCTATGTCAAAAGATTTTTGCCCCAAAGGTCAACATTACAAGGCTGACATCAGGCCAGGTGTGGTGGCAGGAGGATCACAAGTTCAAGGCCAGTCCAAAGGAATTTGCAAAACCCTGTTTCAAAATTAAAAAATAAAAAGGTCTATGGATGTAGCTCAGTGGTAAAGTGTTTCTAGCTTTGATCCACAGTGCTGGAGAGAGAGAGAGAGAGAGAGAGAGAGAGAGAGAGAGAGAGAGAGAGAGAGATTGATAGGAGGATGTGAGCAGGTTATCTCTGCACTCTTCAGCTGGAACAAGGGACAAGGGATAGCCTGACAGCCTGAGAATGGTTCCCATATCACCTACTATATTAATGTACTAGAACCATGGTAACAAAATAGGTGGCTTAAATAATAGTTTTCTCACAGTTCTGGAGCCTAAAAGTCTGAGGTCAAGACCTCAGAAGAGTTGGCTCCCTCTGAGGGCAGTGAGAAAAGGATCTTTTGCCAGGCCTCTCTCCTAGTTACTGGTGGTTCTCTGCCAGTCTTTGATGGTCCCTTGATTCTGCACCATCCCCCAGTCTCTCCCGTCATCACTTTACATTCTATCCATGTATGTGCCCAAATTTGGCCCTTCTTTAAAGGCACAAGTCAGATTGAATTTGGGGCCTAACCTTCTCATTTTTAACCAATTATATCTGCAATGACCCTATTACAAATATCGTCACATTCTGCAGTAACAGGTTAGGACCCCAACAAAAACATTTCTGGGGGACATAATTCAAGTCAAAATTATCTAGGAACAAAACTGCTGATCTAAACAAAATGCCCAATGCCAAGGGCTTAGATGTTGACTATTTTTTCCTAATCATATGAAGAAAGGAGGATCTTTGGTCCAACATTAGGTAGTTAGTTATAGTCACACAAAGGGAAAAGACCTGCATTCTGAAGACATGTGAGAAATGTGTGGCCTTTGTCAAAGTTTAGGCAGATGAAACGCCATGTAGACAGTTTAGTAGATACCATCATTATTATTGGAACTACCCAAATACCCAACCTCCCAAAGTGATTCAAACTCTGTTCATTTTACAAATAGGGCAATGCTATTATTGCTCAGTTAATTAAAATTACTTGCTTAGTCGATTCTAATGAAATGATGTAAAGGAATCATTTAGAATTCTCTGAAGCCAAATACTTTTTAACCCTGATGAATAGTGATTACTGCCACTTTCTCATCTCTGCATTCAGGAAAAAGATCTCATGAATTAGGACAAGACTGTGGTAAAGAAAAAGATCCCCTCTTTGAATTTCAGACTTGAAAAGTCCAGATCTATATCCATTGCATAAAAAATTATCACGAACTTAGAAGCTCACATTTTTATCTCATAGTTTTGGTTGGCTAAAAGTCCAGCACTGCCTGGCTGGATTCTCTTCTCAGGGTCTCACCACACTAAATCCAAGGTATCAGCCAGGTTGATGCTTCCTTTCTGTAATTCTGGACCCCTTTCCCAGGGTCTTACCTTTTTAAGAAGCGTTCTACCTAATCCCCATCACAAGGACTGCATCTGGAGCTCAGGCCTATTTGGTTACTGGCAAAATTTCTTATCCTTTGCACATGGCTTTCTCCATCTTCAAGCCAGTGATAGTCATTGAGTCATTACTTTGATTTCCTCCAGCTTCCTTTTCTACTTCCTCTTTGGCTTGTAAGGACTCATGTGATTCTACCTTAAAGAAAATTCTCCCTATTTTTAAGGCAACTGATTAGTAAACTTGATTATGTTTGCACTGTCCATTCTCAGCAATACCTGATTAATATAGATTAAATAAGTAACCAGGGAATGAGAATTTGGGGAACATCTTTAGAATTCTGTCAATCATAAGATTCAGGAAACTCAGGCTAAAGGCATTCCTATGTAATAATATTCAAACTTGTTATTTTAAGCAATTTTAGAAAGAGGATAAAACATTATTTTTTAAAAGAGTAAAAAATATCAGTAATCATCTTTAATTTTGTCTTGATCCTGGTTTAAAACTTAAACCCTGACTGATTAGAATTCAATAAATAGAGAAGAGAGTTTAAGTCTGGAAACCCTTAACTCCACAATTAGTGTTGATGATGGGGTAAGTAATTTGGTCTCTGAGATTCAATTTTCTTTCTTACCTGTAACCACCTCGGATTTAAAAAAAAAAGTAAATATTATTAATGAATTTTAAGGTTGTTATGAGAATCAAATGAGATCATTTCTAGAAAGTACTCCATGGGATGCTAGCCTAGAATGTACAAGGCCCTGGGTTTGATCCCCAGCATTGCAACAAACAAACAAACAAACAAACAATATAAAATATTACCTTTTTAAATTTAAGCCTATTTTAGAAATACTCAAAGTACCCAACCACCATTATTTCATTTAATGAAACAATCACCCTGGAGGATAAATAAATTTTGACAACCAAGAAATCCAAACTTGAGTAAAATATCCTACATTCATGCTAGGGTACATGTATATGCATGTGTGACTGTGTAAGTGTGAGTGTATGTTTCAGGGTGATGGATCAGGTTAAAATTATACTGTAATAATTCAGTAAGCAACATAAGAAAGCTAGAGCATATTCTGATGAAAGGAATATCTAGAACAATTTCCCAGAGTCAAACAATTAGAGGTAAAACCAGAAGAAAGGAAATAAGAATAAAGTATTTTCAACAGTCAGGAAAATGACCTGGTGTCACATTCTGCCTAGAAGACCTTGTCAGAATTGTTTGCGTGATTTGAGTCAGCAAATATAAATAATTGTACAAATAAGTATTCAGGTACCTGCTACATTCCTATTATACCTCTGGTCACCTATCTTCATCTTGGAACATTTATCACTAACATTTATTTCTACCTTAAATTACTGCATCCTAAGAATTATTATATTTATGTACTTAGCAAGCACTTATATAACATGAATTATGTGCAAGGCACTGTTCTGAATTCTTTATTAATGTTAACTCAAAATGATAAGTCATCTTCATAACAACCCTATAAAGTAGGAACTACCATTATCTCTATTTATAGAAAAATGTAACTATAGTAATTTTTCTCAAAATCTTTTTAAAGAAAGGGAACATTTTTTCCAAGTGGTTTCCTCTCTTCGTTTCATCATTTTTACAATTTACATCAAGAAAGGATTTGAAATGCAGTTGCTAAAGGCTTTTTCCTAGTAAAAATGACAAAACATAGTCAGACTGATTTCAGTAAAATCTTTGAAGTGAACAGATTAGCCTCACATAAAATGCACTGTGATTAAGGGTGACATTGTGATTTTCTAAATAGTGTCAGTTTTAATGAAGTGAACTTCTTTCCCCACAAAACAAAAGGCGCCAAGTTGTCTGGTTTTTATTCACTGCGTCTCTTGAACAGTGTAGTTCTCTTCTGTACTTTAAAAGTGCACTCAGTTCAAAATGCTTTGAACCTACTTTCTCATAAACATGATGAAAATCTACCATTCTCTACTCTTACCAGGAGAGGCATGCTCTTGAAGCATTTCTCACATTTTATTTAGCCAGCGAAATTTTCTAAAAATTTTCCCCATTTGTTTTTCTATTTCAAGGTTAGGCTTAAGAAAATAAGTAAAAATATTCCACAATGATAGATTGGTCTGCCTTACATTGATCTCAAAATGTACACAATTAGCCAAATGGTGAGCCTGTCTAGTAACCTCTTCCTAGGTTTATTCTAAAGCTCATGGGTGCAAGTGACAGAGACAGCAAATGGCCAGAAGAGGACTAATTCTCTGCAAACACAAAGTCATGTCCAAGTAAAGGCTCTGTAAATTTAAATTTCATTGTTCGTGTTTTTATATTTCAATTTCCATCTACATACCCAAAGCTTGAAATTCATACAGAATGGTCATCAACATTAACCACTATGTAAGAGTTTATTATAGTCCAGAGCATGTAATATTTGAGACCAGAACTCTGAGAAGTTAATCTACCTGGTACTAAAATTAAATACATTTTCCTTAAGACTTATGGGAAAATAGTTAAGCTGTCAAACACTATGAACACGGTATTAATTTACTTCTCACACTAATGTATTTGAGGTTGTTCTTATGACAATATTTAACAGCAAACACCACTATGGTCCTAAGGCAGTGAGCTACAAGTACTGCAGCCTCAAGATCAGGCCAGGAGTTGTGTGAACCAAGGACCCGGATAAAGACAGCCCTTAATGCTTGCTTTGGGAATTCACTAATTGTGCCCCTTAAACACCAGGCTCCATGCTCCCTAACATATGCAGGATATTGTATAAACTTAAATCACCATCTGTATGTAAGGTTCTGTAACTACAGAAATAGTAATGATAACTAATGTTTATTTCATGATTACTGTGTTCCAGACACTCTAATAAACACTTTACAGCTATCAATTATCTTTATTTTTAAAATGAGGAGACATAAGCCTGAAAGGTTGAACAATTTGTATGGATCAAAAAGCTAGTAAGAGAATCAGGTTTGGAGCCCTGGTAATAGATAGATAGTTAAGAGCCCATATCTTAACCACATAATTCTGAATACAAATTCTATCTCTTATGAACCTCTCCTGAAAATGTCCAGCCAACCTCATGTACACTATCTGTAACAGTCCTTAATAAGCAAGTTACTCCTATATATTTGTGTTAGTTATACGTTGCTATTTAATCATTATCTCAAAACTTACCAACTTTAAAAACTAATTATCACTTCGTCTCTGAGGATAAGAAATTCACTGGTATCTTTTCTGGGTGGTCCTGGCTCAGGGCTCACAAGTTACTGTCAGGCAGAAATCTGAAGGCTTGATTAGGGCTGAGGATCTGTTCTCAAAGGGAGTTTGTTCATATAGTTACTGGCAGTAGGCCTTAGCTCATTACCATATCTCCTCTTTGTGAAGCTACTTAGATGCCATGGCAGCGGACTCTCTCCCTGGTGAGTGATCCAAAAGAGACAGGAAGACATAGGAATCACAGGATCCGCCTTCTACCTTCCCTGGCCCACAGATCCCCACTCAGCTGTGCCCAGTGGTCCACTTCCTTTTCCTCTAGGACTACCTCATGAGAACCTCACTATTCCCTGGAACTAATGGGACTGATTGATTAAATCTTAGTCTTGGCACTATTGACATTTGGTTTGAGATGATTCGTTGTTGTGCAGGACCATCTTGCGCACTATGATATTTAGCAGCATCCCTGTCTTTTACCAATGATATGCTGGTAGAACTTCCCAGTTAAACAAAACTGTCTCCAGTCATTGCCAAATAATTGCTGATGGGAAAAGTTGTCTTTGGATGAGAACCACTGATCTAAACTATTATGACTGAAATTGGCTGAGTAAAATATGTGGTCCTTATCAATAAACATATACAGAGATGAGTCATGCTTTATCTAAAAGAGGTAATCAATGATATTTGGAGATAAGCAAAAAGATTGCAGTATGATTACTGAATTTAGGGGCAGCCTTTTCAGCCATTCTTGGGGAGCAGAGGCTTCTGCACTGTGTGCAGACCATGGTGTCTTTCTCAGGGTTAAAAATACCTGAAGGAGGTAGAATAAGAGAGAGAGGAAAGAGAAGAGAGGGAAGTAGGATGGAGAAGAGAGAGTAGAAAGAGTAAATGTCTTTTTCACATCAGAATATCTATTAGATGCTAGTCTTTATTTTTTAAGTTCACCTTATACTAGTCCCTTCATTAAACATAAACATCAGAATATAAAAACTCATTTAATTTTTCTAACAACCCCATGAAGTCAATACTATTATTCTCCTTCTGATACATGAAGTAGTTGAGGCTAAATATCTCGGATTTTTTGGTTTGGTGTTGGTTTTGTTTTATTTTAATGCTTTCAAAGACCTCTTCTACCCCATGCTCTCTCTGGGCTTTGTTTTCATTCCACAAGCATTTTTCACTTTTCTCTACAGTGATTCACACTGAGTATAGAACATTTAAAAAGGATCACAGAATTTCACAGGTACTTCTAGCTTTGCATTATCTGGAAGGAAACAATAGAATCTAGAATAAGGAATAAAGGAAAAGTGACCTGAGCTGAGTTGCCAGCACTGCAGTGACCAGGAATGGAGCCCTGTATTTAAGAGGGCTGGCAGAAGACCAGAATGGAGGGTACCAAAGAGAAAGATGGGGTAACAAGAGGTTTATCTGCAAAGAAGAGAGCAGATATATTTAAAACACAACTTGGATTTTACCAGAAACTTGACTCATGACCTTGAATCAAAATAAGAGCTGAACTACAGAAACTGCTATCAACATTAAAATGTAGATATGAAAATATAATTCTTTCATTATTCCATGAATAATGGCCAAGTGCCTACATTCTTTGTGGAATCATGTCCTCAGTATCACCTCCTCAAATCACCCCTTATCCCTTCTTAAAAGCCTCTAGCAGTTCAGTGCTGCTAGGAGTTTCCTAGGAATTTCAGCAAATAATTAGCGGACCCCATCCCACCTTCTCAGCTCAATCTTTGCCCTTGATGCACAAAATCGAGTTGCTTATTTGTTCTCTAAAATGTCTTTCCCACCTTGAAACTCAGTTTCCTCTTTTTAAAATACCTTTTCCCCAACATATGTTCTATCAAAATCTTACTGAACTCCAAAGCCCAGATTAAATATTCTGTCCTTCATGACTCAATCTTTGACTGCAGTTATCTACTCATGGAAGTAGGTACTCATGGAGATGTCCCACAGAAGCCAGTTTGGACCTCTTTGAGGAACTTTTGGATTTCTCTGAATTACAATTAGCTGTGTATCTACGTAGCAACTAAACAGTTAACCCCTTAAGGGGAAAGAACAAGATTTATTCATTTTTGTCCTACAAACACTGAAAACCATATGTGCTCAATAAACAAATATTTGTTGAACTAAATTGAACTTTGAATTTTCAACATTGTTTTTAAAGATTAAGTAAAACCTAAGCCAGCTTAAAAGTTTCCCCTTTTTGATAAATGCTGCCAAATAGCTTAATAACTTTGGCATTTGTGGAACTTTCTGGTTTCATTTCCAAAGTGTTTTATATTCTCTAATTAACCCTCTAATGGACTTGGACTCTCTGTCTCAGGTAATTGATTTTATGTACCAGATAATGATGATTTGGTGTACCTTGGAATATATAGCAGAACATTGTTATAAGGGTCCAAAGCTGGGTGATTTTCAGACCACAGGGAAAGTGGGAAGCCAGCAGGTTCCAGATGAAATGCCCTGCCAGTCACCAGAGGGGCTGAGGTTGAGGTGATAAACAGTATGCAAAGCCAAGACTTTCTTTTCTGTAGTTCTTTTCCTTGTTCCTATGAATGGCATTATATTTCTGCTTGTAATTGCTATTTTTTATGAATTCTAGAAAATAATTCAAATCCTCTGTAGTCTAATAATCTATTTTTTGTATGAATTAAATGTTCAAAATCCAAATATATACATTAGTATTAGTAGTTGTATTAGAGGGAAAGGACAAACAATTTTATTCAATGCACTAAAGAGCAAAATATTTCATATGAAACTAACACTAAGGAAAGCCATTATGTAAATACCTAGATTCATGGGATAAACATGTTAAAAAAATAGTTATTATTTTTAACACAAGGAAACACCAAACTTATTCTCTCTTCATTACCTATAATATTTAAATTAGGTTCCACATCATTTTTTCCAGAAGTATATCATATACTAAGTAAATTAGGACACACTTGAACACGGGTTTGAAAAATTTCCCTGCCTGAACAGATTCCTTCAAGTGTTCACTACATTTTTCAGGACTTGTATTTGGGCATGATCCACAGCAGCTGCAGATGGTCTTTCTCAGGAGCCTCCATCCTGCCCCTTCAGTTCTGCTGTTGTCTGCCCAGGCATAGAAGAGCTTCAAAGCCAGCTTTTGTGGGATACCTCTGGTGTTCTTCCCATCAAAATCCAAAATCAGTCATTCTCTCTTCTGGGATATCATAGGACTGAGTTTGACTTATTTTATTTCATTATTAGTTGAACACTTACTATGTGTTAAGCACCATGCCTCTATTAAATACCTGTGACACTCTACCTCATGTTGTGGTTAAATGTGTACAACAGTGTATCTAAGAAACTATAGGCGTCTTGACCACAGAGATGATATTCTCAATACATCTCTTGAGGAGTTTCTTGTATACTAAAACATTCAATGTTTAAATTGGATAACACCTGAACACATTTTCTTGCTTAAGCAACATTATATAGAAGATATGCTCCCACATCAGGGTGCAGAAGTATGCAGTAGTGCCCTCTTTGCTCTGGGGAATTTATCCCAAGACTCCCAGGGGATGCCGGAAGCTGTGGATAATACTGAACCATGTGTCCATAGTACAGTGTGGATACACTGGACAAAGGGATGGTTCATTTCCCTGTAGGACAAAATGGGACAGCTTGAGAGTGCAGCGTGCTACTCAGAAGAGTGCACAATATAAAACTTGTGAATTATTTCTGGAATGTTCTTTTAAATATTTTAAGACTACAGTTGAACATGAGTAACAGAAATCAAGAAAAGTGAAAGGGCAGAAAAGAGGGACTACTATATTAAGTTGGCTAAGTAAGGGAATTAAACTCTCCCTTTGAAGTTGCTTGTGGGTTTCTAAGTTAGCCTTTAGTAAATATCTGAAGGATAATAGTAAAATGGTGGTTACCAGAGACCAGGTGTTGGAGGAAAAGGAGAGATGTCAGCCAAAGAGTAAAATGTCTCCTTTAAACAAGAAAAAGAGAGTTTTTATTTTCTTAGAGATATATTGTACAGCATGGTGAATATAAGTAATGATATTCTCATACATTTCAAAATCCCTGAGAGTAAATTTCATATGTTCTCATCACAAAAAAAGAAGTATTTGAAATAATGGGTATAATAATTAACTTAATTATTCTACATTCTATTCATAACTTATAATATTACTTTGCACCAAAAGTATATATACTTTGTCAATTTATAATTTGGACCTCTACTAGTAAATATCAAGGCTTATTAAAAAGCTGCCAAAAGTAAACACAATATTGACACAAGAATACACAAATTAATCAAACAAAATAAAGAGTTTAGGAATAATCCAAATATATCATCACCTAATTTTCAACAAAGGCACCATTGCAATGCAGTAGGATAAGGCAGGACTTTTCAATAAATTATAGTGAACCAACTGAAAATCACATGGAAAAAATAATGAATTCTAACCCTGACACACACACACACACACACACACACACACACACACACACAATTTCAATCTTAAATAGACCATCTACCAAAATGTGAAATGTAAAACAGTAAAGTTGCTAGATTGAATATAGAAAAATGCTATCGAATCCACAGGTTATCAGTCATGAGTTCTGCTTCCTCAAACATTGAAGTTTGAACATTAGAGAAACAGTCAAGGAAAGCATAGAAAGCCAGTCTTATTTTAAAAAGTAGTAACAGACTACTTCCTGGAGGGAGGAAGGAGCCAAGGCTGGTGTCATGGTATCCCAAGAAGTAAGAGCATCCTGCCCCTTTTATACATTTTAGATGTTTTTTGTTTTCCTGCCCTCTTCCCCCTCATCTCTCTCCTTCCTGAATAGGCCACTAGGCCCAGGATGGTGGAATGGCCAAAAAATGAGAAGCAGATGGTCAAAGGGAAGGGCCAAATGGAGTGATCCAGGCAGGTATCAGCCCAGGAGGCATTGATTAATAAGTCTCTGTCTGCAACTCTTTGGGAGGGGTAGTATAGGCAGGTAATCTTGGCAATCAAAAGGCTCTGGAGACATTAACATTCCAGTCTCCAGGGTGGTCTCCAACTTCCTGAACCCAAAATGGCCTCCATTTTCATAATCTCACCGGATTACCTATCTACACTGATTGCCTGTCTTTAATTCTTGCTTCTCTATTACAGTTGATTGGTTTATAAGTAATAACCATTAAGGGAAAAAAGGAAAATTGAGACTTCATTAGAATTCATGTCGATTTATCAAAAGATATCATTCATCAAAATTCAAACCAAAGCTCAAACATATAAATAAATTAATGATCATCGTCTCCATCCTTAAATAAGAAAAGGGGGAACAAACTGGATATCAACAAATTTGTTAGAACCCATCAGAGAAATGGGACAGCAAGATAAACCACACTTCAAAATATGAAGAAATAGGCAGTGGAGAGAGAAACTTACCTAGAGTAGAAATCATAAGAAAAGTCACAGAATCCCAATGGTGATTTTGACAAACAGATGAAAAGCAGTGTGACAAAAGCAATCTAACTGTATTTATGAAACAACTTCATTAAAGAAAGCAAGTTCTGAACCAAGGAGCTTTGGAAATGAAGTCTTTAAGACCAAAGGCAAAAGAAACTGTACTCTGATTAAAAAAAAAAAAAAAAAAAGAACCCACAGTAGTGGGTTAACAGTTCTGATACCACTCTACATTTATACCTGAACTGAACAATAAACTGGATGATGGATGGTGGAAGCCAGCAGCTTTCTCATACTAGAATAGGAGGTTACAGATAAGCAAGTGGAACAGTCTGGAAAATCAAATCCAGATGGTGATGCACTGGATTCTAAGTATGTCCTCACTTAATGCTGAGTATGAACTTAGCATGAACTCTTTTAATGAAGAACTATTTATAAATAGTTGTATATACACATGTTAATATGCACATACATCTCCTTGCTCTTTCAGCTGAGAGGGCACAGAAGTAATAACACCCAATAGCAATATGTACAAGTAGTGTCCAGACCTTCATCTCTAATACTATTCTCCAATACAAGAGATCGAGGCTTCCTCGGAAAAAAACTGCTGATTCTAGGATTCGAATAGGAAATATGTAAGACTGAATTATCTTGGTAGTATCAAAAAGTAAGGAATTTCTCCCCCAAAACAACCAAGAAAATAAAGGAAGAAAGGAAAGAAGGAGAAAGAGAGGGAAGGATGAAGAAAGGAAGGGAGGAAATGAATCAGAGAAAGACCACGACAGTAGGTGTACATCAAAAGTGCATAGGAACCAACTGAAAGAGACCTTGAGGGCCATAACTGTGACAATTTGAACAATAAAATAAAACACTATTGGATTATAACCCAAAGTATAAAATAAACATCTAAGTTCATATTGATATAAGTTGAAGGAATTAACAAATGAAGGAGAAGAGACAATTCTTCCATGCAGATAAATGCCAGATAGGCTATGTAGATTCTGCACCTCCATGATGAACAGCATTATTCTGTACTCCTTAAGTGTGGGCTGCATGTAGTGACTTCCTTCCAGAGGGTACAGTATAGCAAGCAGGAGGATTTTACAGTGGAGAAAACTGACAAATACTACTTCATGTGACTAAGGTAAACATCAATAGCAATAAAGCATGTTAACAATATGTATTCTTGATACAATGTGATGAAAATGACACTTTGCCTTCTGAAAACATAGCCCCAGTCTAATCATGAGAAAAATATCAAATCCCAGTAGAAAAGCACCCTACTAAATACGCGTGACTAGTATTCTTTAAAACTCTCAAGGTCATCAAAGTAAGGACTGTCACAAGCATGAGGAACCTAAGGAGACATGATAACAAAATGTAATATCCTAGATGGGATCCTGGAGCAGGAAAAAAAAAAACTTTAGATAACAACAAAGGAAAATGAATAAAATACGGACTTTAGTTAATACTAACATGTAAATATTGGTTCATTGATTAATACTAATGCACCATACTAATGCAGGATATTAATAATAAAGGGAATTTAGTGTGGGATATATGATAACTCTTTGCACTACCCTCACATTATTTTTGTGAACCTAAAACAGTTCCAAAATAAAATTTAATTTAAAAAATAATTTGCAGTATAGAATAGAGGAGAATTAAAACTATAATAAAAAAATCGCCTCATATCCACCTAAATAGGTATTTTTTAAATGAACAGTGCTAAGAGGTGGTGGGGTGTGTATCCACAAAGTCCTCACCATTGTTATTGGGAAGGTATACTAATATGATTACCTTGGAAGGTTAATTGTTAGCTATTAAAGCCAAACACAATCATAGCTCAAACTCAGCATTATTCATAATAACCTAAATCACATCAACAAATAAAATGGATGATAATAGTTTATATATTTATGTAATGGTATATTTAAAGAATGATTTTATTGCTACATAAATAAATGGATAAATCTCACAGAAATGAACAAATTGAGCCAGATATAGAGGAATCCCTACCTTATGATGTTATTTATAAAGTTCAAAAAATAGTAACAAAGTTTCCATGGTGATAGAAATCAAATGAGCATCCTGTCTTGATTTGGGTAGTGAATAAATATGTATGTTCACTTTGGAAAACCAATTGAGCTTTATACATTAGATTTGTGCACTTTCCTGCATGTTTATCATAATTCAATAAAATAATTTACAGAAATAACTACACTGAAATAGCATTTCTCGACTATTGGTATGTTAAAACTTCATAAGTTTGTCAGTAGTCTATTGGTAAGGATGTGGAGAAAGGACCCTTCTTAAGCTGTGCTCATGGGAATGCTACATGTCACAACCTCTTAGGAGGAAAACGTGACACACTTTGTTATGAGCTGAATTGTTGTGCCCACCACAAGTTCATATGTGAAATTTCTAAACCTCAGTACATCAGAATGTGACTTGGAGATAGGTCCTTCAGAGGTGAATAAATTAAAATGAAGTCATTATAGTGGACCCAAATCCAGTATGACTGTTGTCCTTATTAGAAGAAGAAAGATGGGGTGAGGATAGAGAAGCCAGCAGTCTCAAGAGAAACAAAACCTGCCATCCTCTTGATGCTGGGCTTTTATCCTCCAGAAGTATGAGAAAACAAATGTCTGTTGTTCAGGCCACACAGTTGTGAGATTTTGTTATGGCAGTCATAGCAAACCGATACACTAACAAAATGACAACAGTGTCCCAGAAGGTTGAGAGTAGTCTGAAGTGTTATTAACTTCAGAACTACAAACGCAACAAGCTTGCAAAAACAATTTGAATGTCTGTTTGCTTCTTATATACCTATTGTTGTAAAATTTAAATAATTTTTATTTATTCTGATGCATTTTATTTACTCTGATTTTATTGACTCTGAACCTCTGATGCAAACATTGATTTAAAAATTAAAGTTAAAAATAATTATTCCCAACTCGCAAAATTAAATGAGTACACAAAATGTAAATAACAAAGCTAGCAAATTATATGTTTTTTTAAAGTTTTTAACATTATATTTTTAACTTAGGTAGTGCCCAGGACGCATTATCCATTAAATCCCTCATCAGACAAACTAGAGGGAGTGCAGGGTTGGACATCTGCGCCTCTGCCAGAGCAGTACTAACTCCAGAGATGGGAGTTCAAATCATTCCCACAGGAGTAAAAGGACCTCTTCCCCAGGGAACAGTAGGCTTATTATTGGGACGCAGTTCTTCTACACTAAAAGGACTTATGATAAGTCCTGGGGTAATTGATCCCGATTATGAGGGTGAAATAAAAATTATAGCTAGTTCTCCAAGAGGTATATCAGTAATTTCACCAGGAGATAGAATAGCACAGTTATTAATAATACCCAGCCTGCATGATAAATTTTCCAGTTGTAATGTAGAAAGAGGTTCCAAGGTATTAGGCTCCACAGGTGTAGATTGGGCTATGCTGTCTTTAAATTTAGATTCTTGCCCAATGCTAAAATTAAATATTCAAGGACATGACTTTAATGGGCTGCTGGACACAGGTGCTGACCTCAGCATCATATCTCGTCAAGAATGGCCAAAACAGTGGCCATTACAACAAGCCACTCAAACGCTTCGAGGCCTAGGAGTGGCAACAAATCCCCATAGAAGTGCTATGGTATTAGATTGGAGGGATCCTGAAGGATGTGAAGGAACTATACAGCCCTATGTATTGGATCATCTTCCCGTAAATTTATGGGGACGAGATGTCCTAGATCAATTAGGATTGACATTAACAAATAACGTCAATCCTAACGCGCCCACTACTAGGGCTAGACAAGGCTTTAGGAAAGAAAAAAGATTAAGAGAACAAGAACAAGGTATGACAGCACCAATTCAAATAGATGAAGAAATAAATAGACATGGATTGGGTTTTCAGAAAGGGCCACTGAGACAATCAAAATTACTTGGAAATCAGAAAGACCAGTGTGGGTTCCTCAGAGGCCCCTGACTAAAGAAAAGATATAAGTAGCCCATGACCTGGTCAGACAACAATTAGCGGAAGGACATATGCAACCTTCCGTATCCCCCCATAATACTCCCATTTTTGTCATTAAAAAGAAATCTGGTAAATGGAGATTATTACAAGATTTAAGAGCCATTAATAATGAGATGGTTATTATGGGACCTGCTCAATCAGGGATTCCCCAATTGTCTGCTTTACCAAAAACCTGGCATGTTTTAGCTATAGATATTAAAGATTGTTTCTTTTCAATTCCAATTCATCCCGAGGATAGTCCACATTTTGCATTTACTATCCCTGCACTGAATCATGAAGGTCCTTATCAGAGATATGAATGGAAAGTACTCCCTCAAGGGATGGCTAACAGCCCAACTATGTGTCAAATTTATGTTAATAAAGCAATCCAGCCACTTAGAAATCAAAATCCTGAACTACAAATATTTCACTATATGGATGATGTATTATTGGCACATAAAGATAAAAACACATTGCTAGAATGTTATGCCACACTTACAAACTTATTGAAAAATTATAATCTAGAGATAGCAATAGATAAAGTACAATTAAATCTTCCTATTAATTATTTAGGAGTTCTATTATCCTCAACCATGGTCCGTCCACCAAAAATTCAAATACGAGTAGATCAACTCAAATCACTTAATGACTTTCAAAAGTTATTGGGAGACATAAATTGGATAAGGCCTTATCTAGGCATACCAACAGGAGAGTTGGGACCTTTATTTGATATTCTAAAAGGTCCATCAGATCCAAATTCACCCCGCATGTTAATGCCTGAAGCAAGAAAAGCATTAAAAATCATTGAGACATATATGGAAAATATGCATTTGGATAGAATTGATATAAGTTTGCCTTTATTATTTATTGTACTACCAACAAAAAATATTCCTACAGGAGTATTTTGGCAAGAAGGTCCATTACTGTGGATACATTTATCTTATTCTCCTAACACTATTCTTACTAGATATCCTGAGGCTGTAGGACAATTAATACTCAAAGGAATAAAAGCAGCAAAGGGAGTGTTTGGGATTTCTCCCAATAAAATTATTACTCCATATACTATGGATCAAATTGATGAGTTAGCTAATGAGTTAAATACTTGGGCAATAATCATGTGTAAAACTAGTGTTTCATTTGATAATCACTTACCATCTAATCCTTTGTTGTCTTTTTGGTCTAAGCATCCTGTAGTTTTTCCAAAAATGACAAGAAAAACCCCTATCATAAATGCTCCAAATATATTCACTGATGGGTCAAACAATGGTACAGCAGCAGTAGTTACTCCTGATCAAACTTTTACATTTTTAGTACCCAAACAATCAGCTCAAAAGGTAGAGCTTAATGCAGTATTACAAGCTTTTATGATGTTTAAAGATTCTGTATTTAATTTATTTTTTGATAGTCAGTATGTAGTTAATGCTATAGTATCCCTTGAAGATGCTGGTAGGATTTCACCTTCTTCTACTGTTTTCTCTTTGTTTTCCGCTATACAAAGTCTAATCTGGGACAGAAAAGATCCATTCTTTATAGGACATATCAGGGCACATACAGGATTGCATGGAGCCCTTAGTATGGGCAATGAACTAGCAGATAAATCTACACATGACATACATATTTTCTCCACAATAGAAGAAGCTATAAATTTTCATAAAAGGTTCCATGTCAATGCTAATACTTTACAAAAGCGTTTTAAAATAACTAAAGAACAAGCCAGACATATAATAAAACAATGTCAAAATTGTGTGACATTTTTACCACAAGTTAATCTTGGAGTCAATCCTAGAGGACTGATACCTAACCATATTTGGCAGATGGACGTCACACACTTGCCAGAATTTGGAAAATTAAAATATTTGCATGTTACAGTTGATACTTCTTCCGGATTTTTGATGGGCTCCCTTCATGCCGGAGAAAAAACTAAAGATGTTATAGCTCATTGCTTACAAAATTTTGCCATTGTGGGCGTTCCAAAACAGTTAAAAATGGACAATGGTCCTGGTTATACTTCTACCTCTTTTAAACAATTTTGCTCATCATTTGGCATTACTCACATAACAGGAATTCCATACAATCCACAAGGACAAGGCATAGTTGAAAGAGCTTATCAAACTATTAAAATGTACTTATTAAAACAAAAGGAGGGAATTGGAAAGGGGTATATATCCCCCAAAGATAAACTTAAAATAACCCTTTTTACTCTAAACTTTTTAAATTTGGATTCATCGGGACTTAGTGCTGCGGAAAGACATTTGTATCCAAAAAATGTACATAAGCCTAAGGTACTTTGGAAAGATATTCTAACAGGACAATGGAAAGGTCCGGATCCAGTGATAGTCTGGAGTCTGGGCTCTGTCTGTGTTTTTCCACAGGAGGAACAGCAGCCGATTTGGATTCCAGAGTGGTTAACCAAAACAATTTCTACAAAAAAAGAAGATGATTTGACTTAAATCCATAACAGCTGATATCCAGAACTCCAGCTTGGCTATTCTTACATCTGCGACAGTGATCAACCAGGATGCTTTTTTCAATATCTATTTTATTATTGCTTTTTCCCACATCATAAATTTCCATTTTAATTTTGAGCTCATACAGACATAAATTAATGTTTTTCTGATCAGTTTTATTTTTTGACTATGGAGTTTTTAAACATTGCAATGGAGATTTCACCTAGGTAAATCTACAAGGCCTTTACTATTGTCTTATATGTTGTATGTTACGTGTGCACATTTCTGTTTTGTGTTGTATGTCTGTATGTGCGTATGTCCATATATCATATATGAGGAGCGCTCATAAAATATGGATCCCAAATTTTTTTTATTATGCACGTGATTTTAATGGTTTAATTTAATTTGGGTAAACAGCTGTTGAAGACTGTTTTAATATGTGTACAAATAAGCAGGTTAACAGATCTGTTTGTTTACTTTCACCTTTCCTTTTCATTATATTTAATAATTCTGTTCAGGATAATGTAAATTGTTCTAAAAATTGTTTTCTTAATACCTGTTGAAATGTTACATTTTTTTTCTTCTCTTTTCTTAACATCATTGTCAATCCCTATTTTCATCCCAGTGCCGGTGAAGACAAAGATGAAACCAAACTACAACTTCTTCAATAATTATCACAACAAACTGTATAAACTGATGCATCAATGAATAATAACTCAACAAGTAATGCTCAATCACTGAGTCGATTTATTTTGGGAGGAAATGGACATATTGATAGATTCCTCCACTTTGAACTGCTTACAAAACTTGCCTGGACTATGTATCACTTGTATGCATTGTGCTCTATCTGTTGATGCAGCGAATTATGGTAGTGCTGGCGTATATTTGCTGATGTGTCACCAGTGATGCAATTTTTCCTAAAGAGCCGTCTATTGACTTGATGTCGTGGCATTTCTGTATCCTCCTCCCTTCTACTAGTGATGGTCTAATTTTGGGGGCCAACTGAGGTGAGGCAAAGAACTTCACCCCCCCACCGGCACCAAGGTCAAATTTGGGGGCCAACAGAGGTGAGGCAAAGAACCTCACCCCCCCACTGGTGCATAGGCCTTTCCACAGGTATGGCTATATACTGGACCGGTAGTCAGTGACGGGTATGATTCAGTTGTAGTGGTATCAACCTAAGACAGGAGGCTGAAGCCTAGAGGTCAGTTTTCCGATGACGGGTAAGAACCATATGTTGAATTGGACATACCTTACAGGCACGGTCCCTAGCCACATTGCCTGTTGCTTAATTAAACAAAAGGGGGCAGATGCTAGGAGCCACAACCAAATAATATGAAATAATATGATGCATGGCACTTTTGGTTGTAAGGTGACGCCAGCTAGCCATTGAGATGATATGATTATGTTAAGATTTACATTCATATGGAAATTGGACTCCTGCTGTTCACCTTGCCCTGCTACGGGACTCATGTTACGGGACTCCTGGAGAGTTCCCATTACTTGGGGAAGGATAGTAGGAGGGAATCCGGGGGAGGTCGGGGCCCCCCGGTTCCGGTAGACGCACACATGGGTGGACCGTTTTTGGCTTGCCGGCGCGTACGGAGTATTGGCGGCTTTTTCAAAAATAAAGTTTTGTTCCTGCTTGAGTGGCTCGTGATTCTGTGCCCAGCCAGACTGAGGCAAGTTTAAAATGGACTCTTTTGTGGGATAAGTTATATATGCATTTACCCTTTGATCCAACAATTCCATTTCACGACACCAACCAAAGTTATACTGGCAAAAATCCAAAAAGACAAATTGGCAGGGCTTTTTATTTCAGTAACATTTGTTATGAAGGAAAGAGCAATAAGGGCTAAACATCTTTCAATCTACTTTGTTTTGTATATTTTACTTTGAAGCTATGTGAGGATTTTACATACTTAAAAGTCAAAATTTAATTTCAAAAGAGTAATCCCTCAAAATGAAGAACTTAAAAAAATATTTCATGTATCTAGTTCATGTAATACTCAAAGGGAAACTAATCCAAGCAACTTTAAAACATAGCAATTTGGTTGTATATTTACCATATGAAATACCCTTTACATGCAAAATATTTTAATGATCACAGTAATCATATTTAGTAATATGTCTGTGGTGATGTTGGTGTTTTTATTCTGAGACTTTTGTATTAAGGAAAATGGACAATTACATTGGTGTCAATGAGAACTTGGAAATGGAGCACAAGAAAAAGTAATGGAAATGCCACAATCAGTTTATTAGGTAATATCCATTGAAAACACCTTTGGAACACAATAATCCATAGGTCTCTTAAGCTTCTGCAAGAGGAACTGATTGTCCTTTGTTCCCAATACTCATTTCAAGAATGTTTATTAATCTTGGAAGATTGTGTCCCCATCCAGATCCAAGGGCATACATGCTTAGTTACCATGAGAAAATATTCAGGTTCCCTAAACCCAAGTTTCCTCTCCTGTGACACATTCACCTCATATGCAGTTATCACCTGGCTCTCTTCTTACCCTCTGTGGGAAATGGGACTTGGGATATTAGTGCAAAATGGTGATACTCTGGCAGCTTCCAACGTGGGTAAAGAAACTTGTTTAAGTCAGCCTTTTCACTATTGTGACCAAAAGATCTGATAAGAAAAAACACAGAGGAGGAAAAGTTTATTTGGAACTCACAGTTTCAGGGGTTTCGTCTATAGATGAAATGAGAATTAGGAACAAAGGACAATCCCCCCCCCCCCAGGTGGGGGAACCAACCCACAAAAGACTACTAGAATCCTTTCAAAAGTAAACAGGAGTCAGTTGAAATATACTCCCTCTGGGACCAATAGAACATTTATGACTATACTAACTGTAATGGATTAAAACAAATGAAAAAGGTTTAAATCTGTGGATATACAAAGATAATTTTTTTTGTAAAGCTCATTGAGTTACCTTTGGAGAAAAATAAGAAACCAAAACAATTTTGAAAATTGGTAAATAAAAACAATCTAGTATTTTCCTGCTTTCATCTATATGTACCATACCTTGGCATAAGCAAATGGTTCACAAAAGGAACTTTCTCTTTATAGAATGATTCCAGCTATTAAGTGAATTTTCTTACCATTAATTTATACCCTTATTTTACAGCTACAAACATGAACAATCAGACTTCAGGTAACTCCTGATGGAAGTACATACCACAACTTAAGAAGTAATTTTTACAAAATAAATATATAAATAAACGTAAGTTTAATGAAGCCTCCAGGTCTGGCTACCAATTATAGGAAATAGATAACAAAAGAACATAGTGTATGATGTTACAAGGATGCAAGCAGCAAATTTTGTTTGATAAATACTCAATTTATTAACAACAAAATGGTACATTCAATATAAAGGAAAATAAGGATGATACCTATAAATTATATGAGACCTTCTTTTGATACCAATTCAAAACACTGCAAAAACAAAATTAGCATTTATAAATAAATAAAAACAGGAAATATGACCCCTATTTGTCATTAAAGAGTTATTGTTTGTGATGATAATGTAATGGTATCACGCAGGGCTCAGACCCAGGAAACATTTGGAGTTCAGCAGATGGAAGAAGATGCAAGATGCAGTTAGGATAGTAGAGATGCTTTATTCAGAGGTGGCAACAGTCACTTAGCCCACTGTTAGCCCACACTTCTTTTCTATAGGCTCTTTTTATATGCAGACCAAACAAAAAAGGCACACTGCCAACAGGTTGCATCAGTGGGTGCATGCTCACAAGTTCATGTTTATGGCCTTGAATATATAAGCTGAATCAGAGTGTTTCTGACCTTGACTAACCATAAGAGCTGGTTCCCAGCCCTGGCTACACACTAAAAACCAAACCAGAAGTCTGCGAGGGAGCCTAACTACAGCCATTTGGGGTCTGCCCCAACAAGTGGCATATGTTTTCATAGGAAAATTCTTGTCTTTCAGACATTATGAAATTAAATGGAAGTAAAATGTGATATCTGAGACTATTTCAAAATAATCCTACATGGGGAGAGGAAATTAAAACATAGAGCAAACAGTATGAAAATGGGCTATATCTACATGTGAATTTATTATCTGAATCTCTGCCTCTGTGATTGCTTGATATTTTCCATATTAAAGGGTTTATAAAAACAAAAGCAATCACAAAAGTGAATTTTTTTCAATGAAAATAATTATATTGAAATAACCAAAGGAAATAATTCTTAAAGGGAAATATATAGAGAAGTATGAATTTCTCAATTGAGTATTCAATTCTGCCATATAGTACAACAAAACTTTCCCATATTTAGATGATGCAAAATGTAGTATACTGAAATAATTAGTCTCTTTAACAGTTTGCTTATAGCATTTAATTTTATATATGAAAAAAATCTGCTGATGTGAAACACTGCTCTGGCATAATTCACTTTACAATTACCCAGGAGCTCTTCATAGCCCAAGCTAGTCTAAGGAATAAGTTACCCAAGGAATTAATTACCATCCAGTTTAATACTTTTCATATCATCTAAGCTGCTCAAGAAACTGGTTACCTGGAAAATTATGTATTTTTGGAATACTTGTCAAATTTAATTTGGTTGATTTGTAAGGCAGAATTAACAACCATTTTCCTATTTCTTGTGCCTAAAGAGTCACAGGTGTATCTTCTACAGGACAGTTGATTGTAATATGTTGGAGTAATCCTACTCTCTACAACTGTGCAGTCAAGGCTACTAGAATTTAACATCTCAAAGGGTATAGCTGCAAAATTCTCTACTGAATTTAGCAGCTGTCAACAGCTAATTGCCTGGTAGCATACCTGGTTTTCCAACATGAGTGCAATTGACTTGAGATTTGAACTGCTATTGGATGTATTACAGCAAGGGTACACTCATTTTAAAAGCAAGGCTCATATTAATTCAAAATCAAAGTCTCTTCCATTTGCTTTACTCATCAATTTGGTAGGACGGTATTTAGCTGTCCCCCCACCAACAAAGTGATCTCAGGAATTTCAATTATGTTTTATGTATATCAATGTACAGGATGGTTTAGTAGTAGTACACTTGTCTAGCATTCATTAAGCCCTTGGTTCAAATCAGTGCAAAAAAAAAAAAAAATCAAAACCAGAAAGTACTGATATCCAAATTAATTTTGGGGTTTTTCATTAATTAGATTTACTTAAGCAAATAGCAAATAAAAATATAGGTTGCCCAACAAATGTAAACTTTATATAAACAATGAATTATATTTATGAATGAATAAACATTGTCAGTAAATATTTAATATACATATGTCTGCAGCAATATTCAGGACACAACTTATACTGTTTATCTGATATCCAAATTAAATTGGATGTCTTGTATTTTGTCTGACAATCAACTCTAGAGATAAAGCTTCTGAAGCTTACAAAGGGGAGGAGCCTTTGTACATTTTCAGTTACTTCTATTCTTTCTGAACAGAAAACTGCAGAATTCTGGTGCAATATTTCAAGGGGATAGTTGGTAAGAGAGAGCAGGGTATATACGTTGCTCCAAAGTCAATCCCAAGAACAAATTTTTACCTAAAAAGCTAACTCATCAGAGAATCTTAGTTAATTTTACAAACAGATTCACTAGGAAAGACAATTAAATTTATAGTTGGGGAACTTGGCACCTTGTACAAAGTGTGTCACTAACTTTTCTCTGTGACTTGGGCAACCTCAATCTTGCTGAAGAAATCAGAGTAATCTTTACTAAAGAATCACTTCTCAAACTTTAAAAGCATGCAGATGACCTTGGGATCTTGTTAAAATGCAGATTCTGGCTTAGTAGGAATGAATTCTGAATTTCAAACAAACTCCCAGGTGATTCTAATGCTGCTGGTCCATAAACCACTCTCTGAGAAGCAAGGGACTAGTGTAAAACAATCTACATAAGAGATTCTGTGCAAGGTTTAATACTAAGAAAATCTGCAGGATGTCAAGGACTCAAGTCTCAGAAGAGCTTTCAGAATCAAGGTAAGTGAATTATACTTAAAGCTGGAAATACAGCCAAAACTTGATTAAATAGAGATTGAGATGTACAGGAGCCATCCCTAATTGTATCTGGTCCTCACCTGAGATAAATAAAACAAAAATAATGGACAATTGGATCTGAAAATTGATGTTTATGGAAAATGACTTGAAAGAAAAGAAGTCCACCCACCTTAGACTCTGAATTTCAGGCTCTTACCTTGAGGCCCTCCCGCTTTATTGGTCCAGGAAACTATTTGGCAGGAGATCAAGAACTTCTTGACACTTTATACAAAACTGGGTGCCAATAACACAGAACTGTTATTTAAAATATTTCAATTCAATGGAAATATGTGCCTGACCAGTCTAATCAGCTGCCAGCTGGTATGCAATCATGATGTGTCCCAGTTGAATACTGGGAGCCTGCTGTTTCCCGATCTTCTTTGACTTTCATCAGACTTTCAAAGGAGTCCCGATACACCCAAGTCCGAAACTACAGCTGTCAATAGATCATATCAGACAATGGAAAGCAATGCACTTCCATAACTGCACATATTATGGAATGGATGATTGTAACTTTACATGCTTGTTAGTATTTTTTTTTTCAAAATCGCTTTCACTCAGTTAAATTATGGGGTTTTTAACAGAGGATTGACAAAAAGAGTCTCATGAAATCAATTGTTACGTTTGCCTAAAAACTATACCTCCTTTATCTCATTGTCTGGCCTTCCTCAATTCATGAATTCACTGTAGATCAATTAACTAAAAGTCAATTCAAAGACTATGTAATTTGCAAGTTTACTTGTTTTTATTTTAACTCTTTAATTCCATTTGAACATTTTCATAAATTTTATTATTAATATTGATATTAGGTATGGGGGATTGAACCCAGGGGTACTCTAACACTTAGCTACCTTCCCAGTTCTTTTTATTATTATTATTTTGAATTTTGAGACAGGGTGTTGCTAAGTGGCTGAGGCTGGCCTCAAACTTGTGATCCTCCTGCCTCAGCCTACCAAATCACTGTGATTACAGGCATGCACCACTGTACACAGCTTATAAGATTATTTTAAAGATGTGTTTGGTTGTCTCCAATTTAGCTTTCACTCTTGTGGAAGGCTTGAGTATCAGAAAGAAGGAATACTCAAGCTCAGCGAGTCAAAGACTGAGACTCAAGGAGATGCAAGAATATAGAGTGTAAAAATAACACTAAAAGAAAGCATATGGGGAAAGTTGCATGACATTGGTTTGGGCAATGAGTTTTTGGACATGACCCCAAAATACAGGCAACAAAAGTAAAGTCAGACAAATGAGAGTGCATCACTTAAAATAGTTCTTCTGCAGGGCAGGGGTAAGGAGGTTGAACTAGAGGAAGACCATGGAGCCAGGCGTGGACAGTGGACACGGTTCCACCGAGAGCCAAAGATGGCCGTGAATGGACACCCAATGTCAGTCACCAGTGATAACCTAAGTCGACCTGACACCTTGGCCTGGATCAATGAGTCTCTGCAGTTGAATCTGACAAAGAGTGAACCGCTGTGCTAAGAAGCTGCTTATTGTCAGTTTATGTATATGCTATTCTTGGGCTCTGTTGCCCTAAGAAAGTGAAATTCCAAGCTAAGCTAGAACATGAATATATCCAGAACTTCAAAATACTATATGCAGGTTTTAAGAGGATGGGACCTGACAAAATAATTCCTGTGGATAAATTAGTAAAAGAAAAATTTCAAGATAATTTTGAGTTTGTGCAGTATTTCAAGAAGTTTTTTGAGGTAGACTATGATGGAAAAGACTATGACCCTGTAGCTGCCAGACAAGGTCAAGGAACTGCAGTTGCTCCCATCCTTGTTGCTCCAGCTCTGAATAAACTGAAGAAACCTCTCAGCTTAAGCAGTGCAGCTCCACAGAGACCCATTTCAATACAAACAACTACTTCGACTCCTATGGCTGGCCCAGGGGTGGTTCGAAAGAATCCTAGTGTGGGCATTGGGCATGATGAAGCAGCAGAATGGATATAGCAGGTCAACGTATTGAAACTTACTGTTAAAGTCTTGGAGAAGGAAAGAGATTTCTACTTGGAAAGCTAAGTAACATTGAATTGATTTGCCAGGAGAATGAGGGGGAGAATGACACTGTATTGCAGAGGATTGTAGACATTGTCTAAAGCTTTGTGATACCTAATGAAGGGGGTCCACAGGAGGAACAAGAAGACCATTAACAGCCTGGACCAGCAGAGCAACATCCGAATTCTTCACTCTAAATCATGTGCTTAACTGTAAAATACAGTTATTTTTAGAGGATTCACTGATTTCTTTTCATAAGCAAAAAGTACCTCTTTTTAAAAGTGTACTTTGCAAATGTTTTGCTCCTTTCCCAATAAGTTCGAGTTAGGAGCTTTTACCTTGTAGCAGAGCAGTATTATTTCTACTTCCTTCACCTGGGGAACAAAGAGGCTCACCATGGGGCTTACCCTGTGGATGCTGGTCACATGGATTGCTAAAGAAGGTATTTTTATGTAATACACTGAAGTGGTGGCTTCAGTAAAGTCTGAATTGAGTTTTAAGCTAATGTGAAGTCTTGGCAGAGAACATTTTAATAAATAAATGCCTTAAGAGTATTTAAAATATGTTTCCATATTTCAAAATATAAAATGTAACATGACTGTAGATTTTATGTGTCTGGCATTGTATCTGGGAAGGAAGGTCCAGACCTCAGAACCTTTGGAACCTGCTGTCATAGGCCTTACAGGGTTGCCTAAATCCCTACAGGCCTAGGCTTTAATCCCAAAAGGAAAGTTTAAGAAATTGCTCTGTAAAGCCATTTGGTATCATTGACCAATTGCATCCCTGCTAAAAGCAAACAGCTTGATGCCTGGATGAATAGAAGTTAGTTCAGCCCTGAGATGTTTGAGGTGAAGAGTGTTTCATTGAGTGTTTCTCTGATGGTTTTTCCATTTATTCCTGAATTTTTTATGTATTGAGAAAAATAAGGTGTGTCCAGTTTTTTAAACTAATAACTACTTTTGGAGAATTGCCCACATCTCTGGGATTTGGATGAGGGTTCTGTCCTGTTTTACTTCTTAAGTTCACATTTAACATATTTCTCTTCTCTGTTACCCTTGCCCCGTGGGGACTCCTCTTTGGCTCCTTAAGTTTGCTGCGCAGCATTGGAAGTACAGCAGGCAGATGATCATGCTGCAAGCTCTTGGTGGACCTCTAGCAAAGGAAGTGATCAGTGAAGGCCACAGTTATCTTGGGATCTATAAGGCGGGATGTTTTCCATATCTGCTGTCCCTGGCTCTCCACTGTTATCAGTATACTTTGCCAGTGCACTAAGCTCTTTGGAGATAAAATGCACTAGTGTGTTACTAAATGTTAATTTCTTTTGCAGAAAATGCAGTACCATATCTGAATTAATATTTAAAATATTTCATTCCTTAACTCCTTTATTTTCATTGCCTATGGCCTATTCAGTCCCTTGTTTGGCAGAATTTTGCAAAATGTATGTTACCCACAACTGAGATTGTTCAACCCCTAGTGTGTTCGTATTGATTTGTTTATGGTGGTAGCTTATCCTAATGCGTGTAGAAAACAGGTATTTTACGATAAAATTGCTATGTTGTGCATGCTGTGTGTGGAATTCAGGGGAAAACCCAGACTCATTGATTAACAATGCCAAAAAATGCAAATAACTAGCCATTGTTCAAATGACAGTGGTGCTATTTCTCTTTTGTGGCCTTTTAGGCTTTTGTTGCCCGAAAATTCCATTTTGTCTGAAACCCATTTTCCAACTGGTCTTTCTTTACAGGGTTTTTTCCTACTTTTAAACAGTTTCTAAATAAAATTCTATATTTTAAAAAACGTTCTCTGCTCAGCAAATGAGACAAACAACAAAATGAAGAGACAACCTATCAAACAGGAGAAAATATTTGCAAACCATACATTTGATAAGAGATTAATATGAAAAACAATAAAGAATGCAAACAATCCAATAGCAAGAAAATAATTGATGATTGAAAATTGGCAAATAATTTGAATAGACATTTCTCTTGAGACATGCAAATGGCCAGTGATTTTTTTTAAATAGTCAACACCACTAATCATGAAGAAAATGAAAATTAAAACCACAAGTCACCTCACACCTGTTAGAATGGCTATTAAATAAAAACATGGAAAACAATAGGTTTGGAATAGATGTGGAGAAGAGGGAATTCTTGTACACTGTTGGTGGGAATATAAATTAGTATAGCCATTATGGAAAACAGAATGGGTTTTCCTTAAAAAATTAAAAATAGGACTACCCTATGATAACAGCAATTCTGCTACTGGGTATAAATCCAAAGGAAATGAAATCAGTATGTTGGAGAGATACCTTCAATTCCACGTTCTTTTCAGCATTATTCACGATAGCCATGATTTGGAATCAACCTAAGTATACATTGAAAGATGAATAAAGAAAATGTGTGTGTGTGTGTGTGTGTGTGTGTGTGTGTGTAACTCAGCCTCTTAGAAAAAAGGAAATCCTGTTGTTTGTGACGAGATGGATAAAACTAGAGAACAAAATACTAAATGAAATAAACCAGACACAGAAAGACAAATACTGCATGATCTCATGTAGAATCTAAAGAAGTTGAAAAAGAAACAAAATGGTAAGGAGGGACTGGGGTCCTGTTATTCAAAAGAATGCAGAACTTCATTTAGATAGTTCAGATTAGTTCAAGGAGATCTCCTGTACAGCATGATAACTTTAGCTGAAAACAATGCATTATATTCCTGAAAGCTGCGGTAAGAGGATATTTTAAGCATTCTCACCACAAATAAATATATGAGGTGATACATATGATAAAAGTGGAAAGAAGAAAGCCAAAATGGTCAGGTGCCTTGATTTTAGAAATGATATGGCAGTAAGCTCTTTGGATTTTCTTTTTACTCATATAGTTAGACATGGTACTAAGGAATCTGGTAACCTAGAAATGTCAAAAGGCATAGATCCCCTATCTGCAAAAGAAGCCTGCTTTCTTTAGTTCAAGAATAAGAAAAGGGGGAGCTTAAGAGAAGAGAAACCCTTCAGACAAAATCTACTCTATTCCAGAAAGTTATCATAGAAAATGAACATGGTACTACCTCTACCTGACCTGAAAAAAACTAAATGAGAACCTGCATTTCTACCCTCTCAACACTCTCACTAAGGTTTTTTTAGAGAAGGACAAGTAGGCAGCCAAGACTGTCATACACACACATCATCTGAATACTATGCATCCATGATGTCTGTGGAGCTCACATGGCAGCCTGGACTTCTGCTCCCACCCAGCCCTCCCTGCTGGGGTGGTGTCATAGGATGCCTGCTGGGGGATCAGGATTTATAACATTGTTCACTGCTAACAGCACAACCAATCCCAACACAGTGTCAGTGGAATACACAGGAAACTGGACTGATCATCCTGTCCAACAGTAATGAGCAAGTCCTCTTCAAGTGGCAATGAAGACTGAGTGGGATATTTGGTCTTGTAATTCCATTTACTGATACTCCCCACTATCCTACTTTCTTCCTCTTAGAAATTCCCTACTTACACTTCCAGAGTAGTCTCAAAGAAAGATTGGGAGTCTCATAACTTAATATGAAAATGCCCAGATTTCAATTAAAGATTCTCATCACAATAACCAGGAAAATCTCAAACTGAATGAAAAATGACATTCAATTGATGCCAACACCAAGATAACAGAGATGTAGAATTACCTGATAAAGATTTTAAATAGCCATGCTAAAAAAATGCTTCAGCAGGCAATTATGAATATTCTTGAAACAAATAAAAATAGAAACCTTAGCAAAGAAATAGAAGGCAAAAAGAATAATCAAAGTGGAAATTTAGAACTGGAAAATATAACAACCAAGAAAAAAGTTCAGAGGATGGGCTTAACTTCAAAATGGAAGAGAGGAAAGAATCTGTGAGCCAGAAAAAAAGGCCAATAAAAATTATTGAATGACAACAGAAAAAGGACAATCTAAAATAGAAATGTACCCAATCTGAAACACAGAAAGAAGATAAATTGGAGGAAGGAAAAGAAAAAACAACAACAACAACCTGATCATCGAGCCCTATACAAACTAGAAAGAGGGTAGGACTAAAAAGCAACTCAAAGAAATTATGGCTAAAACCCTCCCCAAATTGTTGAGACATTAACCTACAAATTCAAAAAGCTGAGAAAAGCCTAAACAGAGAAGACTACTAAAATCCATACCAAGACACATTAAAATTAAGCTTCTGAAAAATAAGGACAAAAAAGATGTTGAAAGCAACCACAGAAAAAAACTGATACAGAGGAAGGTAAAACAGGGGACAGTTTGAAGTGCTGATAGAAAATACATTTTAACAGAACTCTATACCTAGCAGATGTTGAGTTAGACTCTCAAGTTTTTCCCTAGATATGCAAACTTAATGAAACAGGAGCATATCTTTATTAACATGGCTCCTGGCACATAAGAAAGCACGAATCTGATTGTGAGTAAACTTTCTTAGGGCATCATAACTTTCTGCATTTTACCTTTAAAGTGACTTTCATGCATTTCATATGCACATTCATGCATTAGTACATATGTATATCCTGCTAGAGGAAGCGTGGCATATATAGGTTACAGTCTTGTAGAAGGAGACATGGTGGTTGTTCATCTTGAAAGTGAGATATCTACAAAAGTCATTGCTGCTCATACTTAAACTGAGTGTTTGCCCTATTAGTAAAGGGCACAGGAAAGTGTCAGTGTAATAGGTTCAGGTCCTTGATTCTGTAATATTTTGGTGACCAGAAGTTGAAGCTAAAATATCTTGGCGTAGCCATTAAGATGATACAGATGGCAATATATATACTCCAAGCATTCTCCAGATTTTATTTAGTTTTTGAGAAGTCTTTTTATTTCAGGAAAATGACAACTCCAACCTCTATATTTTTGAACTATATTTAGGATTTCTCTTGTGCAAAAATTAAATAATAGATGTTAAAGTGGTTAGGTGCTCAACAAATCCTTTTGTTTTTTCTTCTTGGGCACTCAACTAGACGACATTTCCCAGCCTCTCTAGCCATTAGGCATGCCTTGTGACTGAGCTCTAGCAATAGAAGATAAAAATAAATGGGAGGTGGGGTATGTAACATTCCTAGGCCTGGATCATAAAAGTCCTCATACTTGATCATTATGGTTCTTGCCTCCTCTTCTGGCTTGATATGTAGAAATCATATGTTAAAGATGAGAGAGCCTGGGATTAAATCTTAGAAAAGTTTTGATTTGCATTTCTCTAATTACTAGAGATGTTGAACATTTTTTCATATGTTTGTTGATTGGATGTATATCTTCTTCTGAGAAATGTCTGTTCAGTTCCTTAGTCCATTTATTGACTAGGTTATTATTATTATTTTTTTGTTGTTAAGTTTTTTGATTTCTTTATATATCTTGGAGATTAGTGCTCTATCTGACATGCGTATGGCAAAAATTTGCTCCCCAAATGTAGGCTCTCGCTTTACCTCATTTCTTTTGCTGAGAAGAAACTTTTTTATTGATTTTATTTCTTGCACTTTAGGAGTCTTGTTATGGAAATTGGGGCCTAATCCAACATGATGAAGATTTGGGCCTATAGTCAGAATGACAGTTATCAATAATACAGACAACAATAAATGTTGGTGAGAATGTGGGTTGGGGGGAAGGCACACTCATTCATTGCTGGTGGGACTGCAAATTGGCACAACCAATTTCCAGAAAGCAGTATGGAGATACTTAGAAAAGTTGGAATGGAACCACCATTTGACCCAGCTATCCAACTCCTTGATCTGTACCCAAAGGACTTAAAATCAGCATACTATAGTAACATAGCTACGTTAATTTTTATTGCAGCTCGATTCACAATAGCTAAACTGTGGAAGTAACCTATATGCCCTTCAATAGAGGAATGGATAAAGAAACTGTGGTATATATACACAATGGGATATTACTCAGCATTAAAAGAGAATAAAATTATGGCATTTACAGGTAAATGGATGGAGCTAGAGAATATCATGCTAAGTGAAGTAAGCCAATCCCCTAAAAAAACAAAGGGCAAATGTTCTCTCTGATAAGTGGATGCTAATCCATAATGGGGACATGGGGTATGCGGAAAATGGAGGAACTTTGATGCGGAAAGGGGAGGGAAAGGATGGGGAGGGTGCAATGGAATAAGAAAGATGGTGGAATGAGATGGACCTCATTACCCTAGGTACATGTATGACTGCACATATGGTGCAATGCTACATCATGTACAACCATAGAAATGTAACATTGTGCTGCAATTGTGTACAATGATCTGTTGTCATATATACCTAATTAAAAAAGAAAAAAAAAAAAGATGAGAGAGCCTGAAAGGAAAATAGTCTGAGAAAACAGATGCTTACTAATCAGAAACACCTGTTTTGGAGTTCATGCAAGCAAGAAATAAATTTCCCTTATATAATGCAACAGAAAGTTGTGGGTTTATCTGTTATAGCAACTAGACATATGTTAATTCATGCAGTAAGCTTTGTTTTCCATACATTATCTCCGCCCAAGTCTCTACTCATTCACCACTTTGTTTCTAATTTCCCCTATTTGGGGCCCTCCTTCCTCCCTTCATTCCCACATATGTCTTATCATAGCCTAGGGCAGACTTCAGGATAATGACCCTTCTATCCCTACGGAGAGCTCTCCTTTGACAACTTTGAGGCACCATTTAGAAGGAAGCCTCACTGAGGGAGAATATAAGGCCTCTCCAAGCTCCTTGGAAGCAGGAAGTGAAGCAGAAATGGGAAGGGTGTTGATCCAAGTTTTCTGGACTCACTGAGAGTTAAAAGGCAATCTGAAAACTTCTGGAACTGCAGAACAAGCATTGCAAGGAGAGGCTTGCCCAGTCAGCCACGAAGGGAAAATCCAACTCCCTGGCTCAATTGATTCTGCTGCTCAAGGGGTAGTTTTATTTTATCTATGGCCAGTGTCTATGATTGCTGTGACTTCTTTGTTCTTTCTTTCCAGGAGCTTCCTGGCCCCTCCTTTTTTGTAAACCTATGAAAAGAAACACATAAAACAAACAACAAACAAAAAGCTCACTTCTCTGCTGCAGGGCAACCTAGTCAACCTTTAAATTAAAAACCTTGAGTTTCCAATCCTCTGCCTCTGACTGTTCTGCATGCAGCCTGCCTTCCTGCTGATAGGAGTGATTCAGGAACTTTATCTCAAGAAAGAAGGGTCTGGAACAAAAAGCAGCAAGGGATACAGACAAAACACAGTAGACCATGAAAGGAGGCTGTGATGAAGAGAGATGCAGACTTACTTGTGTCACCTATGAGAACACAGGAAAAGAACCCAGCTTTGAACTGACATGGCTCCTTTTGGTTGTTTGTCAGTGGGTAATAGATGTCAGCCCGAATACAGTTTTCCAGTAATAGTTTTGAGGAAAATATGAAAATTGTGGACTTATCTGAAATGTGTGGGCTTATGTATTATAGCAACTAGATATATGCTAATTCATGCAGTAGCCAAAACCCAGTCCCCACTCATCATTCACCATTTTGTTTCTTAAGAAAGACTGTTTTCTTTAAAGAATAGCTAATACACAGTAGGTGCTTAATAAATTATAAGTTATGGAATATTCAGAAAAGAAACCAGGATGATTTTTTTTCATTAAAAAAAAATGGAAGATGGCTACTGATCATAGGACTTCAGGATATTTTTTTCAGCCCTGTAAGAGTAAGGCCAATAATAGCCAATAATATCTTTTTATATAAAAAAATCTCATTAAGCCATATTTAATAGAGGAAAATTTATTTTAGTACAATTTAGCTCATAAATCAAAGGCAGTGCTGGCATAAAGGTGATTCAAAATTTCTAATTAAAGCAGATCTGGCCAGTTACAAGTAGACTGAATCATCTTCCTTTCCCCATGTAGCTAAAATAAAACCCTTTTTGTCTAACTTAACTAATTTCTTTCTGATGCTGTGATCAGTACCTCTTATTATTTCTCTCATGGTTCTCTTGTTATAGCTTCTTACCTGATCTCAACTCTTTAGAATATAGACCAATTTCAAGCTAACAAAAATACTGTTTTGCCTAGTTAAGGGGCAAGAGACTCAGTTGTAAAGAAACAGAAAAGCATTCCTGTCTATGTTCAACGTGCCATTTCAGATGACACATCAGCACTGGAATTGACACTACAAACAAAAGGGAGGCCTGAGAAAATTCAAAGATATTGGCTTCTGCCAAGTTCACCTATTGAGAGGATTGCTGAAATATGAATAATTAGCCCTGATACTAGTGCCAAATCTCATAACAATGGAATAGTTATCTGGGCCTGGATTAATTAGGTCTGTGGGTCTCAGTTTCTCATCTGTGAAGAAAGTAAGTTTCTAGGTGTAAATTCCCTCCAGTGAAGAGAACTGATTCAACCCAATTTGAAGGTTCGGAATCTTTGTCTAAATAGAAATACTTATTTAAGCATTGGCACATGGAGCACTTTATGTCCTTGCTAAAGAAGCCTAGAATCAGATTTGGAGCTTCCAAGGCAAAAGGAGTCATTAAAGAGAAATCTTTTGCAAAAAACATGAAGGAGTCAAGCACATACATTTTCTCTACATTGTAGCTGTCTAAATTGACAGCCTTGGAAAATTCATGTTACATATTTTATGTTAGTTCTTTTAGTTGAGTCAAATGGCACTCTATTTTGCTTTCTCCCTAGCCTGTCCATTCTCCCGTATATAATCATATGGAGCACTATATTAGGCATCGTGGAGAACACCGAAAATCACTCAACAAGGGCTTAATCTTAAAATTCTTATATTTGATAAGATTTGTGTGTATGTGTGTGCATACATACATTTATATATGTAAATATTTTCACTTGTAAACATAAATATATTTACTTTCTCTTGTCTCTCCCTCTTTCTCTCTCTCCCTCCCTCCCTCTGCACACAGACACACTCACACACACACTCACAAAGCCTTTATACATTTGTGTGGTATGTGTATATATGTGGGGGTGTGTCCAGGTAAAGATAAAGTGCTCTGGCAGAAGAGAATCAGAGTACTTTTCATGAAAGAATTGGCTTTTAATGAAATACCACGTGATCTTTTTCAATCTGTGGAGACATAGGAGAAACAATATTTATGATGAATTAATATGGGAATTTACATTGACATCATAAGGTTTAATTTTGTAGTTTTAAGAAGCCACATATGATAGGAAAGGTAGCAGAATACAACAATTACTAATAGGGCATTATGTAAAATTGTGGATGTGTAACCGACGTGATTCTGCAATCTGCATTTGGGGTAAAATTGGGAGTTCATAACCCACTTCAATCTAATGTATGAAATATGATATGTCAAGAGCTTTGTAATGTTGTGAACAACCAATAAAAAATAAAATTAAACTATAAAAAAAGAAGCCACATATGATTTTAGGAAAAGCAAGTAACAAACTCAGGGTCATATTTTCAGGACTTAATCTGGCAGCACTATAAAAACTAAGAATAGCAAGAGGTTAGAGGCAAGAAAAGCAGAAAGGAAGTTGCCAGGTAAGGAGTAAAAGGGATCTTAAATGCAATGCAGATGGGAGGGCAGATGGAAGGACAGACCAACAGCATTTGACCATGATTTAATCCTAGGGAGAAAAGTGAGTAAGAAATATAGAGAACAAAGGACTAGTACTTGAGCCCCCAGGGGAATCCTAACAGCCCTGAGGAAGGAGGTTTAGGCTTACAAGGCAACTTGGTGATTTCAGGTCAGGATGTAGCACACTTGAAGTGCCCACATGACCAATGGAAAACAGAGGGTCAGAGGTGAAGAGATGGAGCACTACCACTCTTCCTTCCCCATCCTCTAGTGTAATGCAAAATGGAAAACTATCAAAATAGAATAGATTTATGAGTCTTATATATGACAAATTAATGTCTTTAGTACACACACACACACACACACACACACACACACAAAATCTCATCTTGGAGATAATGTCAAAAAAGTCTAAATTTGGGCTGGGGTTGTGGCTCAGTGGCAGAGTGCTTGCCTTGCACACGTGAGGCACTGGATTCAATCCTCAGCACTAAATAAATAAATAAATAAACAAACAAAGATATTTTTAAAAAGTCTAAATTTGCAGAACTTTTTCCTTTTTTAATTGTTTTTAAATTTGCAGGACTTTTTGAAGAAGTCCTTAGCCAATTCTGAAAGTAGTTAAGTATGAAAATCATCATGTAATAGAGATTAGGGCTGTGAGGAGCAAGAAGAAATCAAAGAAAAAGGAATGCTGTTTCATGACTAGGCAAAGAAAAAATTCATGAATTATCTAAGTAGTTCAGCTGTAAGTATTCAAAACAATTGGGAATAGGCTTAAGAGAAATTGAACTTTTTGTCAAACTGTTTACATTTATTATTTTTATTTATGTGAAACTACTTTTAATACATATTTATAATGTTGTGTACAAAAGGTTCGTGAGAAGTATCTGTTGAAGATTTTTCCACTAAATAATAATCCTATAGATGCAAGATGAAAAATAAGAAATGCCATAATCAAATACAGTAGATAAATACTGCAAATGTCAACCTATTAAAGGCTCACAGTTCACTTGGAATACAAAGAATTCTGAACAGTCTACTATTTATCAGGATTACACTGTATGAGGCTCATAGTGAACCCCTCAGATTATTTCACCTGATCCCCACAACAATCCATTTCCACAGGCTATATGACTATCTCCGTTTTTCAGATCAGGAAATTGAGGCTTAGAGAAGTTAAGCAAATTGCCCAGATCCCAACATGATTAAATTGATGTGGAATTATTATTTTTTTTTCTGAACACCAGTTAACTGAAGAAGCAAAAACACTTTGGAAATGCTTCCAAGGGTAAATCGGCGTTCTTAATCCAAAGCCACTCACTTCCATTTCTCTGTACTTGACCCCTCATCCCAAACAGGAGGTAGCCTAGAAAGAGTATAAAATGCAAGGAAGACTAGTACTTCAAATCCTTAAAACCTAAATTCTCAAAGGTTGGTATAAATGTCAACTTGAACTCCCCTTCTCTGTTATCCTTTTGTAGGTGTAGACTATTTCTGAATAATTTTGTAGAGGCTTACCACTTTGAATGCACCCCAGTTTAGCAATTAGAATAGTAAGATATATTTAAGTGGGCCCATATTTGCATTTTCCTAGCAAACAGAGCACATAAAAATAATTACCCCTGCTGAAAACAACTAGATCCAACTTTCAAAGAGGAAATCAATGAATTCTCTCTTTGTAGACAAAATATAGGAAGTGCAAGCAAGATACCCAAATCCACACTTTAATTTGCAGCCAAGTGATTAGATAACAATAAAATGTGCCCTAAGTCACCACTCTAGAACTCAGCCGCAACTTCCAGCTAGCAAATGACTCTATAATTATTCTAGAGGAAAGAGTGGATGTTTGTGTATATGCTAATAGCACAATAGAAAATAGATCCCTTGTCAAAAAGAGATTTCTAACTCAGAAAAGTATATGGGATCCCCATGATGAAAAGAGATACAAAGAAAATGTATTTTTTTCAAAATTGTCAGTTTCTTAGTACAGCTGCTCAGCACACAGTAACACCTGGGAATACAGACTATTCAGCTTTTAATCTCTATCTGCTTATTTTCTCTGAATCTATCAAAATAATACTTTGTTTTATATTGTAGAAGAGTAGCTTCTTGAGGTTTAAGAATATTAAAACCTGGATGTCAAACATCTCATTAAACTGGAAAGTTTTACCTGTTTCCACACAACAGAATAACTTTCAAAATTGGAACCTGATATTTTATTAAGAAACTGTCGTGTTATATTTTAAAAACAAAGTAATAAATGTGTGTGTATTTTATGGGTGGTATATAATAAAAACGAATTTCATATTTTTCTGAAAGTTTTTTGCACTATAATTATACAGAATTACATGTACTTACTGTTTGCATAATAGTGAATTTTAAAAATAAAATTGAGTCAAATTGCAGGCTGACATTTTAAAATATGTATTTTATACAAATTTCAAATAGAGTAACATATACTTTTGTATTTATTGAGCTATGGTCCTTTGTATTTGGCACAGAAAATGTATTCATATGTCATTATAAAAAATCCCATGAACATTGTTAGTTCTGTAGATATAATAATACTTACTACACTTACATTAAAGTTTAATACATATTTCATATGTTTTTGTTTCCTAAGATTTTTCCATTCTATTCACATTAAATTGTGTTTAATTCCTTGACTAGATCAACATTTGAGCCTACATTTTGGAATTCAGGGGTTTTAAATTCTAATTATTCTCTTTGTGGATCATAGTTATCTTGGATTTTCTTCTCATTCTTTGACTCCAAGACTTGCTTGATTCTCCTTCCTCTATCCTACCTCCTGCTCTTATTTCATGTGATCCCCCATCTTAGAGAACATGTGATTCCTGGCTTCTGGTAGTTATTGTCCTCATTTACCCTTTAATCTATACCCATTAATTATGAAAGGTAGTTTCTTGAGTTTATATTGAAACCACAGTAGCCTGAGTCCCTGCAGAGATTCCTAAAAAACCTTAAATTAGAAGATAGCAGTTTAAGGTATTGATTTCAGGACACTAATGTTGGAAATGAATTCAAGAAAGCCGTATAAATATGTATATTACCTCCAAAGACAAAACAGATCCTTTACACATTTTTTAAGAGATAGAGAAACAGAGACAGAGACAGAGAGAGAGAATTTTGAATATTTATTTTTTAGTTTTTTTTCGGTGGACACAACATCTTTGTTTGTATGTGGTGCTGAGGATCGAACCTGGGCCACATGCATGCCAGGCGAGCTTGAGCCACATCCCCAGCCCATCCTTTACACATTTTAACAATAGTTTTATACAACTTATATCCAATTTACCATCCATTTTTAGATTTTAATCTTCTGTTATTTTAATAAAACATGAAGTATAAAGATATTTTTGCCTGTCTGCGGCAATATAGACTTACACACATCCATACCATATCAGAATCTATTGGTGGTGGTGGTGGTGGTAGTAGTGTTTTGTCATTTTTGTGCACATGGACCTTTCTTTTATAATTGAAGCAGAATTTGATATATGCATCAGTGATCTCTGGAATGAAATTCTACAGTGTCCCCTACATCACTAGAAAGTTAGTGGATTTAGTGCTAGACCCAATGAGTGAGCATTAGCAAATGCCTGGAATAGAAGATGCAAAGAAGAGACATCTTTCATCTCCCTGTGGAGAATATGAAAGAATACTTCAAAGGGTATTTGAGGACCCTGCTACTTTACAGCTGTTGATGGAAAAGGAGACCTTAAACCTAAATTTCATAGGAATACTGATTAATTTAGGTGCAGTGGGATTTCTGGGATTTGTCTTTTGACGAATATCCATTTTGCTAGGCCTCAAATAAAACCTATATAGTATTAAGAAGTTACAACAAAAAATGAGCTTTAATTCTGAAAAGATGGAGTCTGACACATTAATTATAGATAATTAAAGGTAGTCCCAGGTCCAGTGTTTCATAGCAAGTTTATAAAAAAAAAAATTCCCCAAAATGTCAATCACAATCACCCTTGTGATCCAACCTGAGGTTATCCAGTATAATACAGGGGCATTAATCAGAAAAAAGAAACCCTAAACCAGGATCCATATGCAATGACTTAAATGTTTAATTTAAAGCTCTCTAATAAGCTTCTGACTCAACAAAACAATTTATTATTCAAGTTGATGTTGGTTTTGAGAACTTAGACACTAGGCCATACAATATAGTAAAGTCAAGAAGAAGCCTGTAATAATAACTAACACTTATTGGGAACTATTTGCCATATACTCATTAAAGCATTTTACATGTTATTTCAGTTGTTTAATCCTATTTACCTGTGAATCATAGATCTATTCAGCAATGCAACTTGTATGTAAAGGAACCAGTAATGATTATTTGCCACTTGCTCATCTCCAATGCCTAGGCTTTTGATCAATACACTGTGCTCCTCTAGCTTCTTCCAGAAGAAAATTATACACACACACACACACACACACACACACACACACACACACACACTTACATACACATAAGTTGATTATCTAATGTGTTCTGTCATCACATCACAGTTCCTGGCTTTCACTGACAATGTGAGTATGGGGTGCTGTGCTGGATCTTTCCTTATCTCTCCTAGATTCACTTTACTCTTCTTTGTGCCTTAATGGGATCCCCAGTCTTCCTGAAAAACAAGGAGGCAGCAAGAAAAGAAGGGTAAGTCATTTTCTCTCTTACTTCCTCCCTGCTTGTTAGCAGTTAGCGCCTTCTGTCTCCTGAAAGCCTCAAGTGTTCAGATTCCAGTGACCACCATTTTTCCTGTGCTTTATTCCTGGGGCAGTAATACCTCATGTGGTTATCAATCCCCAAGGCACCATACCACCCATGTTTCTTCGCTTACACGATGCCCCCACTTTTGTGAGAAGTCCCTTCATGAAAGCATCCTCATCGCGCTCCTGCAGGAATACTAGCAGATACAGGTGCCTGATGGAGGGATAGCCAGAACCCTCTTCTCTTTCTGCTTTCCATTTGTAGGACAGCTGTATAGAGACATGATACCAACAGATTTTAATCCTTCTTCATTAAGGATCATGTTGATGCTCTCTCTTCACTGTATCTCCAGGATGTCAAGGTCATTTGAGTTTCCCCAACTGGGCATGGTGATGCATACCTGTAATCTCAGTGACATGAGAGGCTAAAGCAGGAAGATAGAAAGTTTGAGACCATTCTCTGCAACTTAGCAAGAACCTGTCTCGAAATAAAAAATAGAAAGGCTTGAGGATAGAGGTTAGTGGTATAGCACCCCTTGGTTCAATCCCCAGTGCCACACAGAAACACACACACACACACACACACAGAGAAACAGAAAGGTTGGGGCTACCCCCATTTGTTTATTTATTTATTTAAAAATAGTTTCTGAGCATTTAGTGTGTGTTAGGTATTGTGCTATGTGCTGAGGATACAGTCAAAGCAGGATAGATTAGAGCCTTGATCAATGCACCTTAAATTCAGTGGGCAGAGACGGAAAATATATAGATCTAATAATTTGGTAACGGCTCTGAAGAAAATAAATTATAATAGTGGTATAGAAGCACATGATGGGTGAAGGAATGCTATTTTTGATATGTGGGTCAGTGAAGGCCTCTTTGAAGAAGTAACCTTTGTATTCTACATTATGAGAAGAACTAGTCATATGAACAGCTGGAGACAGCATTCCTAGCAAAAGTGACAGTAAGTACAGAGACCATGAGGAAATGTGACATTTTTAAGGAATGGAAAGAAGGCTATTATGGCCTGAGCAATATAAAGGGATAAGGTAAGAGAAATAGGAGCAAAATCATGTAGGGCTTTTTAATTCTTTATCTCTAAATAAAATTCAAGATTCTCAAATGGAAAGATAGTGAAGTAGAGGAAGCCTGTGATTTCTAGTTACTCCATGGCTAGGGATTCAAGCAACTGGAACACAGTTTCACAGTGAGATGGGTGACAGAGAAGACACCAAAAATCAAATATCAGAATCATAGAGGCACAGAATTTCAGGAACTTTGAACATAGCACAGGAAAGAATACCTCAAGAATCTAACTATTAATGCCAAGGTGCTGGTTCATCACTGAGGGGAGGGATGACCCAGCCAGAAAGAAATGTTGAATCTGCAAAGAATTTGGCACAGGGAACCCGTGGAACACAGGGCAATCTGAACTTGAGTGACTCAGAGGCAGTATAGTGTATGAGGGGTGTTCTATGCTTCTTGGCTGGAGAGAGGATAACTGAGAAGAAATGCCATCTTGAAGAAGCTGTGCAGTGGCTGTCTGCAACAGGAGCTCAGGAGCTCACAATGAGCATTATGGGCTGGCTGTCCCTACATTCACCTGCCATGAGATCTTGAGTCTGCCTAGCACAGTGCAACTGAGGTGGGCACAAAAGGGATTGCACCCAGGGGAACTCAGGTCAGGTATACAGAACAGAGTGCGTCTCCCTTCCCTCTGGGTTTGGCAGCTTGTGGAATTAGCTGGAGAGAATAAAACTGGGCAGGCAGGCACATTTGCTCTCAGGTTCTGCTCCTGTGAAGACCACATTTGTGAGAATAAGTGAACACTATCATGAAGCTGGCCACTTTGCCTTAAGAGTGGATTCCTTAGGAGGCCCCCAATATCCAGACACCCAGCAGAGACAGACATCTGCCTGACAATAGGGTGGGTGAAGCTAGTCTCTTTAGAGCAGATACCTCACAATAAAATTTAAAAGATTGATCAGAAATAAACAGCAGTCACTGAAGCTCAGCGAAATCTGAATCAGCCCTGCTCTGGGAGTGTATCCACCTAGTTTGCACGGACAAAATTCCAGCTGTCATCACTTCTCATTCTGCTCTAAGTTAAACTAGAGGAAGAGAAGCTGAGAGCTTTACATCCAGGTTCAGTTTCAGGTCACTCCAGCTGGCAATTTAATGAACAACTCAAAGAAGGGTCTAACAACCCCCAGCCCTGACTCCCTCTAAGGGGTACACAGCCTAAGAAACAGAAGGACTGTATAGCATAGGCACTGAATATCCATTCTTTTTTTTTAAATTTCTTTTATTTGTTTTAATTAGTTATACATGAGAATAGAATGCATTTATGCATTTTGATATACATAAATGGGATATAATTTCTCATTTTTCTGATTGTACATGTGGTAGAATGACATTGGTCAAAATTCAGTCATACATGTACATAAGGTAATCTTGTCTGCATCATTCTACTATCCTTCCTATCTCCATATCCCTTCCCCTCGCTTCACTCTCCTCTCCCTGATCTAAAGTAACTCTATTCTTTCCTAGGGACACCCCCCCCCCAACTTATTGAGAATTAGCATCTCCATATCAGAGAAAACATTTGGCCTTTAGTTTTTGGGGGGGAATTGGCTTATTTTGCTTAACATGATATTCTCCAACTCCATTGAACCACATTCTTGTCAACAGTTTTGACCACATCAGCAGAGGTAATCCCTTCATTTTCCCTGAAGATTTTTTTTCTTCTTTTCTCTTTTTTTCCCCCATTCAACATGATTTTGAATGTGTGCTTGTGTGTGTTCTGTGTCAATTGGTATATATACTTATATAGATACATAGATACATGTGTGTGTGTGTGTGTATCCTTTTCTTTTATGTTGTTTTGACTTAAGATCTTGTTTTGACTTTAGAGTAGTAGGGTTTTAAAATTTTATTTTGTTTTAACTTTTTGTTTGCTTTGACATTTATTTTTGTTTCTTTTATTACCCCTTCAATAGCCAAATTTGTTCATATTCTCTTTCTCTCATTATTTCTTTTAATTATTTTTTTACTTCTTTTTCTCTATAGCCTCCTTCTTTATACTTTAATTCTGCTTTGCATCAGTTTGTCTTTTGAATATTTTAAACTTTGCCTTCCTATTCTATTTTCTTTTTATTATGGTTTAGACATGAAGTGCCTCCCAAAAGCTCTGTTAATTCAGGAATATTCAGAGATGAAATTATTGCATCATGGGAGTTGTAACCTAATCAGTTCTTAGTTTGTATGGGCTGGGTGATAGCTGTAGGCAGATAAACTATGACGGGTGAGTGGGGGTGTAACTGGGGAGGTTCCCTGGAAGGGTACATCATCCCTGGGGCTCCTTCATCCCCACCCCTGCCACTTCCTGACCCAACCATGTTCTGAGAAGCTTTCCTTTGCCGAGCTTTTCCCCCATGATATGCTGCCCACCTTGGGCCAAGAAGAATGGAATCAGCTGTCTGTGAACTGAGACTTACAAATTATGATTCTCAAATAAACTTTTTATCCTCTAAGTTGTTCTTATCTGGTATTATGGTCACAGCAATGATGAAAAGGCTAACTAAAACAGAAACCAGTACCAGGAGTGAAGACATTACTGTGACAAACCTAACCGTGTAGTTTAGAAGCCTCTGGTGCTGGTTTGTGGAAGAAAATTTGAAAAGTTTAGAGATTCAGACTGGAAAATCTTTAGAATGTTGCAAGCATAGCTCAACATGTGATTCTGTTGAGAACTAAGAAAACCAGAATGCTGATAGAAAAGTGAATCATGTTCATGAGGTTTCAGAGGGAAATAAGGACTTTATTGGGAATCGGACTATAGGCACTTGTGTTATATTCTGGTAAAGTACCTGGTTATATTTTATCCGTGTCATGAGACTTTGTGTGAGGCTGAATTTTAAAGTAATGGACTGGTGGACGCTGCTGCACCTGGAGGTCTTTCCTCTAGGCAAGGCCGCCACTACCTCCAGCGCTACCTCTGCGGTCGCTGCCACTGACACCTGGAGGTTTGTTGGCCGCCGCCTACAATGCTACCGCCAATGCCACTGCCTCTGATGCCACTGCTGACACCCCAAGATGGCCTGGAGGTCTTCTTTCTGGGTGCTGCTGCCCATGCAACTGCAGCTAACCACTGCTGCCACCAAAGACACCGCTGCTCCTGATATCGGCACCGCTGCTGCCCCCTGGGGATCACCTGGTGACATTGCCCTCACAGCCACAGTTGCAGCCACCACTGCAGCTATTGCTGCAGCTGCTGCTGACACTGTTACACTACCCCTACTACTGACCCACGACCTGCTTCTACCAGCCACCACCACTACTGCTGCTACCCTCGTCTAGAGATCTGCTGTGGGGGAGACTCCAGGTTTGCTTGCACCAGGCCGCACCCATGTGGGGACACTATCCAGGGCTGGGGCCAAGATGCCAGCAGGTTTACCACCACAAGAGCCCCTGTCTAGGGAATGAGGCTGGGACCTTCAGGTCCACTGTGGGGGTTCCTGAGAGTTTGGAGGTACCTGAGGTCTTCCTGCTGGAAGTGCTGGTGGCTCTTGTCTTGCTGCTTCATCTCAAAGTTACTCCTTTGCATAAGTGTATCCCTGGTGGTCTCTCTGCCAATAGGAGCAGCAATGAGATCTTGGGACTGTAGTGTGGCTGAGCCTGAGGTATCTGAAGCCCACATCAGTGGGATTGTGACTGGCACTGCCAGGACTGATCTGGGCCTGGTGATACTAAGAGAAATCAGAGACAGGGCTGAGAAACTTAAATGCTGATGGAGACAGTTTGAATTTCCATGGAGATTTATTTTATTTTATTTCTCAATTCACTAATATCTCTACCATATTTGGAACAGGGTGTTTTTTATTCATCAGTGTGTGGAGGACAATGCTATATGAATGGTGTTTTACATTTCTGATTCTTATGTCTTTAATTTTTTCTCTTTATTCGTATTCTTACTCTCATTTGTCTGATTCCTTGGATTTTCTTTTCAACTTTTTTCCAACCAACAGCCAATCTCTGTCGACTCATCTTCCACTCTTCCTATGAATTTTTGCTTCTAGCTTCTCTCTTCCTCCCTCATGAACATTGTGTACTACACTACTATTCTCTCATCCACCATTTAAAATTGCAAACCATTTTAGCAAATTTTCTGTTTATACTAGAGATCATTATTGAACTCATCATTTTGGTTTAATGTGAGAAAGCAGTAGATGCCTTATTGGGAGCTATTAGGTTTAAGGTTATACATTGTTTGTACTGGGTGCTGTTGATATTGGTCTCACCATTAAAGGCGAGGAACTGGAAACCTTCAGCGACAGTGTAAGTCTATAGGGTAGAGTTTATTTTGCCTTAGATCCATAGTTCTAGATGGAAAAACACATGAATAACATGAAAAAACAAGGGAATAAAGTACCCAAAAAAACCAAGATGCTTCAATGACAGAAGCCACTGATAACATGGTAGAAGAAATGTTCAAGAAGGAGTTCAGAATGTAAATATTTCAATTGATCTGTGAAGTAAAGGATAGTATAAGGAATGAAATCAAAGAAAAAATAGAGAAAATGAAAGATCACTTCAATTAAGAGTTAGAGATTGTCGGGGTGGGGGGAGCAGAAATCCTTGAAATGAAGGAATCAATAAATCAAATTATAAATTCAATACAAAGCATCACCAACAGACTAGACCACTTGGAAGACAGACCTCAGGCAATGAAGACAAAATATATAATCTTGAAAGTAAAATTGACCATGCAGGAAAGATGGTAAAAAAACCATGAACAAAACATCCAAGAATTATGGGATAACATAAAAAGCCCAAATTTAACAGTTATCAGAATAGATGAAGGAGCAGAGATACAAACCAAAGGAATACACAATCTTTTCAATGATATAATAGCAGAAAATTTCTCAAACCTAAAGAATAAAATGAAAAAAGCAAATACAAGATGCTTAAAGGACCCCAAATGTACAAAATTACAGCAGACCCACACCAAGACACATTATAATGAAACTGACTCATATAAAGAATAAAGATTAAAATCTTAAAGGCTGTGAGAGAAAAAATCAAATTACTTATGGGGGAAACCAATTCAGATCTCAACTGATTTCTCAACCCAGATTCTCAAAGCTAGGAGGTCTTGGAATAATATTTTTAAAGCTCTGAAACAGAACAGATGCCAATCAAGAGTTTTATATCCAGCAAAATTAAGTTTCAGATTTGATAAACAAAAATTAAAAGAATTCTCAACTAGAAAGCCTACACTACAGAATATTCTAATAAAATATTCCATGAGGATGAAGTAGAAAAAGAAAGTAAAAACCACCAAAGGGAAGATCTACATTAAAGGAATATTCAACCAAAGGAGAAACAAAGTCAAATTAAAAACCAGAAATAAATCAAAATGGCAGGAAATACAAATCATATCTCAATAATAACCCTGAATGTTAACAGCCTAAACTCATCAATCATAAGACACAGATCAGAAGATTGGACTAAAAAGCAAGACCCAACAATATGCTGTCTTCAAGAGACTCATCTCGTGGACAAAGACATCCACAGATTGAAGGTGAAAAGATGCAAAAAAAACTTATCACTCATATGGATTGTGTAAACAAACAGGGGTTTTCATCCTCATCTCAGACACAGTAGTCTCCAAACCAAGGTTAAACAGAAGAGAGAAAAAAAGGATATTTCATACTTTTTAAAGGAAGTATATATCAGCAGGACATAAAAATTACAAGATATCTTCCCTATGGCTACCTTCCTCTCCACCACCCTTCTTGACCCTGCAATGAGCTGAGCAGCTTTCCTCCACTAGGTACCTCCCCCATGTAGCCCTGCCTCACCTTGTGCACAGGGAATAGTCCATCTATGGACAAAGATTCTGGAACCATGATCTCTAAATAAACTTTCCCTCCTCTAAGTTGTTCTTTTTGGCATTTTGATCACAGTTACAACAACAACAACAACAAAAACTAAACTCTTTTCTCTTAACAAATTTTCATTTTACTATCTTTAGGAACAAGTTAGTGTATACAATTTCTGTCTCCACCTTTTAAGTTACTATAATTATTAACACTGGGGAGGGCAGAGTTGATACTCACTGTATACTTTAATGCTAGATCTAGTTCACAGTTGTTTATTATGTTGCTTTTGTTAAATGCTGGCCCAACATGCCTCTCTTTGTGGTAATTAATAATATACATGCCATAGTAGGCACAAGATATTTTTTATAATGCTATATATTGATCACTATTTTTGTTGCTGTTGCTTGTTTTCCATTTCCTGAGAAGTGCCAGGAAGCAACTGGTATACTACATGTTCACAGAGTAGAGACACCATGGCTAAAGGACACATGACAATGTGCCTTCCTCCACACACAAACTAAGCTCACTCAAGCTTCAATACTACTTTAACACATAGAATAGGAGAGGCAAAACCCTGAAACCAATGACTAGGTCCCAAATAAAAACAACTAGAGGGGAGCATCAGGTTCCAATATTGGACATCTACTCCTACAGCACAATCAGAAAGATTACAAAAAAATTGGCTCAGAAAAACCCACAGCAAGAGCAGAGCCGCCGCCCGCACCTGCAAGGTAGGCAGACCTGCGACCCACTGGCAGCACAGGCCCAGCGGCCCACCGGCATGGTAGACACATCACCCCAATTGGAGGAAGGGCCCAGCTGAAGCCCGCAAGGTAGGCAGACCACGCGTCCCAGAGAAGGGGCCCAGTGGCCCGCTGGCCTAGTTGAAAGATCACCCCAATTGGAGGAGGGGCACAGCCGCCGCCCACGCCTGCAAGGTAGGCAGACCTGCAACCTAGAGAACAGGCCCAGTGGCCCGCCAGTGTGGTAGTCAGATCACCCCTATTGGAGGAGGGGCCCAGCTGTTGCCCGCAAGGTAGGCAGACCACGTGACCTGGAGAAGGGGCCCAGCGGCCTGCCGGCGTGATAGACAGATCACCCCAATTGGAGGAGGAGCACAGCAACTGCCCACCCCTGCAAGGAAGACTTTACAACTATACAAGAGCAATATAAATATATAGGGGGAAAATTCAATAACACAACAGTTTCACCAAGCAGAAAGAAACGCGAGCAGTATGAAAAGACTAGGAAAGAAAGGACCACAAGCAACGCAGGTCAACGCAACTTTAGAAGAGGTAATAGCTGCAGCAGATGGAATGTCAGATAAAGAATTCAGGATTTACGTGCTTCAGATGATCTGGAGTCTCAAGGAAGACATTAGACAGCAAAATGAGACAATGAAAGATCATTTCGACAATGAATTGCATAAACAAATCCAAGAAGCAAAAGATCAACTATACAGGGAGATAGAAGTTATAAAAAACAAACAAACAGAAATCCTAGAAATGCAGGAAGCAATAAACCAACTTAAAAACTCAAATGAGAATACTACCAGCAGAGTAGAACACTTAGAAGATAGAACATCAGACAATGAAGACAAAGTATTTCAACTTGAAAAGAACATAGACAGCTCAGCAAGACTCTTAAGAAACCATGAGCAGAACATCCAAGAAATATGGGATAACATAAAGAGACCAAACTTAAGAGTCATTGGGATACAGGAAGGTATAGAGGTCCAAACCAAAGGAACGAGCAATCTGTTCGACGAAATAATACGAGAAAACTTCACAGACTTGAAGAATGAGACAGAATCCCAAATCCTAGAAGCCTACAGGACGCCAAATGTGCAAAATCATAAGAGATCTCCACCTAGACACATTATAATGAAGATGCCCAACATACAGAATAAGGAGAGAATTTTAAAAGCTTCAAGAGAAAGGAAGCAGATTACATTAAGGGGTAAACCAATCAGGATAACAGCTGATCTTTCAACACAGACTCTGAAAGCTAGAAGATCCTGGAACAACATATTTCGAACGCTGAAAGAAAATGGGTTCCAACCAAGAATTGTGTATCCAGCGAAATTAAGCTTCAGGATGGAAGATGAAATTAAAACCTTCCACGATAAACAAAAGCTAAAAGAATTTGCAGCTAGAAAACCATCTCTTCAAAACATCCTCAGCAAAACATTACAGGAAGAGGAAATGGAAAATAACATGAAAACCAACAGTGGGAGGTAGTACAGTAAAGGGAAAAAATAATCAAAGAGGAAAAACAAACCATGTTAAGTAACATAAATAAACAAATATGGCTGGAAGAACAATCCATATCTCAATAATAACCCTAAATGTTAATGGCTTAAACTCACCAATTAAGAGATACAGGCTAGTAGAATGGATCAAAAAAAAAAAAAAAGATCGAAAAATATGCTGCCTACAGGAGATGCATTTGATAGGAAAAGACATACATAGACTGAAGGTGAAAAGTTGGGAAAAATCATATCACTCATATGGACTTCGGAAACAAGCAGGAGTGTCCATACTCATATCAAATAAAATAGATTTCAAGCCAAAGTTAATCAAAAGGGATAAAGAGGGACACTACATACTGCTCAAGGGAACCATGCACCAACAAGACATAACAATCATAAATATATATGCTCCAAACAATGGTGCAGCTATGTTCATCAAACAAACTCCTCAAGTTCAAGAGTCTAATTGACCACCATACAATAATTATGGGAGACTTCAACACACCTCTTTCACCACTGGACAGATCTTCCAAACAAAAGTTGAATAAAGAAACTATAGAACTCAATAATACAATTAATAACCTAGACTTAATTGACATATATAGAATATACCACCCAACATCAAGCAGTTACACTTTTTTCTCAGCAGCACGTGGATCCTTCTCAAAAATAGATCGTATATTATGCCACAGGGCAACTCTTAGACATTATAAAGGAGTAGAGATAATACCATGCATCTTATAGGATCATAATGGAATGAAACTGGAAATCAACGATAAAAGAAGGAAGGAAAAATCATGCATCACTTGGAGAATGAACAATAGGTTACTGAATGATTAATGGGTTATAGAAGACATCAAGGAGGAAATTAAAGAATTCTTAGAGATAAATGAAAATACAGACACAACATATCAGAATCTATGGGACACAATGAATGCAGTTCTAAGAGGAAAATTCATTGCCTGGAGTTCACTCCTTAAAAAAAGGAAAAACCAACAAATAAATGATCTCACACTTCATCTCAAAATCCTAGAAAAAGAAGAGCAACAACAGCAAAAGAAGTAGAAGGCAAGAAATAATTAAAATCAGAGCTGAAATTAATGAAATCAAAACAAAAGAAACAATTGAAAAAATTGACAAAACTAAAAGTTGGTTCTTTGAAAAAATAAATAAGATCGACAGACACTTAGCCATGCTAACGAAGAGAAGAAGAGAGAGAACTCAAATTACTAGCATACAGGATGAAAAAGGCAATATCACAACAGACACTTCAGAAATACAGAAGATAATTAGAAATTATTTTGAATACTTATACTCCAATAAAATAGAAGATAGTGAAGGCATTGATAAATTTCTTAAGTCATATGATCTACCCAGATTGAGTCAGGAGGATATAGACAACCTAAACAGACCAATATCAATTGAGGAAATAGAAGAAGCCATCAAAAGACTACCAACTAAGAAAAGCCCAGGACCGGATGGGTATAGAGCAGAGTTTTACAAAACCTTTAAAGAAGAACTAATACCAATACTTTTCAAGCTATTCCATGAAATAGAAAAAGAGGGAGAACTTACAAATTCATTCTACGAGGCCAACATCACCCTGATTCCTAAACCAGACAAAGACAATTCAAAGAACGAAAACTACAGACCAATATCTCTAATGAATCTAGATGCAAAAATCCTCAATAAAATTTTGGCGAATCAGGTACAAAAACATATCAAAAAAATTGTGCACCATGATCAAGTAGGATTCATCCCTGGGATGCAAGGATGGTTCAATACTGGCCAGAGCAATTAGACAGATGAAAGAAATTAAAGGGATAAAAATAGGAAAAGAAGAACTTATATTATCACTATTTGCAGATGACATGATTCTATACCTAGCAGACCCAAAAGGGTCTACAAAAAAACTATTAGAGCTAATAAATGAATTCAGCAAAGTGGCAGGATATAAAATCAACACGCATAAATCAAAGACATTCCTGTATATAAGTGACAAATCCTCTGAAATGGAAATGAGGACAACCACTCCATTCACAATATCCTCAAAAAAAATAAAATACTTGGGAATCAACCTAACAAAAGAGGTGAAAGATTTATACAATGAAAACTACAGAACCCTAAAGAGAGAAATAGAAGATCTTAGAAGATGGAAAAATATACCCTGTTCAAGGATAGGCAGAACTAACATCATCAAAATGGCGATATTACCAAAAGTTCTCTATAGGTTTAATGCAATGCCAATCAAAATCCCAAGGGCATTTCTTGTAGAAATAGATAAAGCAATCATGAAATTCATATGGAAAAATAAAAGACCCAGAATAGCAAAAACAACTCTAAGCAGAAAGTGTGATTCAGGCGGTATAGCGATACCAGACTTCAAACTATACTACAGAGCAATAGTAACAAAAACAGCATGGTACTGGTACCAAAACAGGCGGGTGGACCAATGGTACAGAATAGAGGACACAGAAACCAATCTACAATATTACATCTATCTTATATTTGATAATGGGGCTAAAATCATGCAATGGAGGAAGGATAGCCTCTTCAACAAATGGTGCTGGGAAAACTGGAAATCCATATGCAACAAAATGAAACAATCCCTTTCTCTCGCCATGAACAAAAGTTAACTCAAAATAGATCAAGGAGCTCTATATCAAATCAGAGACATGGCGTCTGATAGAAGAAAAAGTTGGCTCCGATCTACATATTGTGGGGTTGTGCTCCAAATTCCTTAATAGGACACCCATAGCACAAGAGTTAATAACTAGAATCAACAAATGGGACTTACTCAAACTAAAAAGTTTTTTCTCAGCAAAGGAAACAATAAGAGAGGTAAATAGGGAGCCTACATCCTGGGAACAAATCTGTACTCTTCACACTTCAGATAGAGCCCTAATATCCAGAGTATACAAAGAACTCAAAAAATTAAACAATAAGACAACAAATAACCCAATCAACAAATGGGCCAAGGACCTGAACAGACACTTCTCAGAGGAGGACATACAATCAATCAACAAGTACATGAAAAAATGCTCACCATCGCTAGCAGTCAGAGAAATGCAAATCAATACCACCCTAAAATATCATCTCACTCCAGTAAGATTGGCAGCCACTTTGAAGTCAAACAACAACAAGTGCCGGCGAGGATGTGGGGAAAAGGGTACACTTGTATATTGCTGGTGGGACTGCAAATTGGTGCGGCCAATTTGGAAAGCAGTATGGAGATTCCTGGGAAAGCTGGGAATGGAACCACTATTTGATCCAGCTATTCCCCTTCTCGGACTATTCCCTAAGGACCTAAAAAAAGCATACTACAGGGACACTGCTACATCGATGTTCATAGCAGCACAATTCACAATAGCAAGACTGTGGAACCAACCTAGATGCCCTTCAATAAATGAATGGATAAAAAAAAATGTGGCATTTATACACAATGGAGTATTACTCTGCATTAAAAAATGACAAAATCATAGAATTTGCAGGGAAATGGATGGCATTAGAGCAGATTATGCTAAGTGAAGCTAGTTAACCCCTTAAAAACAAATGCCAAATGTCTTCTTTGATATAAGGAGAGTAACTAAGATCAGAGTAGGGAGGAAGAGCATGAGAAGAAGATTAACATTAAACAGGGATGAGAGGTGGGAGGGAAAGGGAGAGAGAAGGGAAATTGCATGGAAATGGAAGGAGACCCTCAGGGTTATACAAAATTACATACAAGAGGAAGTGAGGGGAAAGGGAAAAAAAACAAGGGGGAGAAATGAATTACAGTAGAGGGGGTAGAGAGAGAAGAGGGTAGGGGAGGGAAGGGGAATGGGGATAGTAGAGGATAGGAAAGGCAGCAGAATACAACAGACACTAGTATGGCAATATGTAAATCAGTGGATGTGTAACCGATGTGATTCTGCAATCTGTATATGGGGTAAAAATGGGAGTTCATAACCCACTTGAATCAAAGTGTGAAATATGATATATCAAGAACTATGTAATGTTTTGAACAACCAACAATAAAAAATTTCTAAAAAAAGAGATATCAAATGAAATTTATATGAAGATGAGAGGGCAAAACTGATTACTATGCTCAGAAATGCTTGGTGATCCAGGACAAAAGTAAGTACAACACACCCAAATACAGGAGGATAGTTCGTGTAACTGACAGAGATATCATTTGCCAGATTGCTTATGCCCGTAGAGAAGGGGATATGATAGTCTGCGAAGCATATGCACATGAACTACCAAAATATGGTGTGAAAGTTGGCCTAACAAATTATGCTGCAGCATATTGTACTGGCATACTGCTGGCCTACAGGCTTCTCAATAGGTTTGGTATGGACAAGATTTATGAAGGCCAAGTGAAGGTGACTGGAGATGAATACAATGTGGAAAGCGCTGATGGTCAACCTGGTGCCTTCACCTGCTATTTGGATGCAGGCCTTGCTAGAACTACAACTGGCAATAAAGTTTTGGGGGCCTTGAAGGGAGCTGTGGATGGAGGCTTGTCTATCCCCCATATTATGATTCTGAAAGCAAGGAGTTCAATGAAGAAATACACAGGAAACACATTATGGGTCAGAATGTTGCAGATTATATGCATTATCTAATGGAAGAAGATGAAGATGCTTACAAGAAACAATTTTCTCAGTATATAAAGAACAACATTACCCCTGACATGGAGGAGATGTACAAGAAAGCTCATTCTGCTATATGAGAGAATTCAGTCTGTGAGAAAGCCCCAAAGAGAAGTTAAAAAGACGAGGTGGGACCTAAAATGTCCCTTGCTCACAAGACAGATTGGGTAGCTAAAAAGAAGGCAAGCTTCCTTAGAGCTCAGGAACTGGATGCTGAGAGCTAAACCAATAACAGTTTTTCTATGAAGTTTTTTTCAGATAAAGATAATAAACTTATTGAACAAGCAGATTTAAAAGAAAAGATTGGTTGAGGGTATCTACGTGGGCCCCCTCTGGGTTCTCCATTCGGTTCCATCAATCTATCTGACTGTTCTATTATTGCCACCACACTTTTTTGGTTACAGTAGCCTTACAATAAGTCTTGAAGTGGGTAGAGCCAATCCTTCAACTTTGTTCTTCTCCCTCAATATTGTGTTGGCTATTTGGGTCTCGTTGCCTGTCTGTTAGGATCAGCACATTGATATCCACAAATAATTTGCTGGGATTTTGACTGTGATTGCATTGAATCTATAGATCAAATTTAGAAACACTGCTTGACAATATTGCATGTTCCTATCTGTAAATATCTCTTTATTTAGTTAATACTTCTTCTGGTAAATGTTCTTTGAAGGTAGAAGCCACTTCTTATGTGATATGAATCAGACATCTCCAGCTTGTTCCCATCCATTTCTACTGTGAACTTGTTATAGAGAAGTGACTATCCTGTTATGGCTGTGTGGGTCAATAGTTTGTATCCAGGTGTGACTGTGCAACTTGTTCTTAACTGTAGAATGCACATGGAAGTAGTGGATGTCACTTTTGGGCTGGGCATTTTAAGAAGTGGTCACGTCTTTCACTTTCTTAGCTTGAAACAGAAGAATCTCATACTGTGCAGGATAGAAGAACTCCAGATAGGAACTGGGATCACTGCTTTACCATGTGGAAGAAATTTGCCTTCTGACATAGAACAGCAACCCTGTGCTGTTAAGTGAATGAAATAAAAGTTTATTGGGTTAAAAAAAAGAAATATATAAAAAAAAGAAAAACCCACAGCATTTCAGTACCTATGCAGTACTAAATGAAATCAGAATTTCTGCTGCAGCAAACTGAGAGGTATTATTGGTAGAAACTTGGATTACACTAAACCTACATGTTCAAGTGAAGAGATACCAACAACACATGACTTATTATAAATAAGATAACTACATATCAAAGGACACACAAAAGAAAATGAATCCATTTCAACAGATGTGCAAGTCTAAGACCCCTGAAAACATGAGAAAATAAGCAAACAACCCCCCCCCCTGAAAAGTTACAATCCCCCAACAAAGATACCCACAGATATGAAATGGGATGAAATTCCAGAGAAGATTTTTTAAATTGATTATTAAAGTAATTAATGAGGTAAAATAAGATCTAAGGAATGAATTAAGAGAGCAATTATGGGAGGTGAAAGACCACTTCAATAAATAGAGATTCTAAAAAGAAACCAATCAGAACTCTTGGAAATGAAAAGACACAAGTCAAGTAATAAATTTACTTGAAAGTATCAGTGGCAGACTAGATTGCATTGAGAACAGAGCCTCAGTCCTTGAAGACAGGCTATTTGAATGGAAACACTTAGCAGACAGTTAAAAAAAAAAAGACCATGATCAGAATATGATCAGTTGGAGATCAAACTTAAGAGTCATAAGGATAGATGAGGGCATGGAAATAAAAATTAATGGCATTAAGAACCTTTTCAGGGAAATAATAAAAGAAAATCTTCCAAACCTTAGGAATGAGATAAATATTCACATACAGGATGAATATAAAACCCCAAATATAAAAGATCTAAAAAGAACCTCTCCAAGAAATATCATAATCAAAATGCCTAACATGGAGAATAAAGATAGACCATTTAAAGTTACAAGAGAAAAACACCAGATTATATTTACAGATAGAACAATACAACTCACTTTAGACTTCTTAAGTCAGATGCTAAAATGCAGGAGAGTTAGGAATGTGATAATCTAAGCTCTTAAAGAAATGAATTGCCAATCAAGGTTGCTATATCTAGGAAAGTCATCACTCAGAAACAAAGAGGAAACAAAAGGTTTTAATAATAAACTAACAGAATTCATGACCATTAAATCTGTATTACAGAACATACTTAAAGAAATGTAGATAAAGAAGAACTTTAAAAAGGAAGGGGAGGAAGAACAAAGCTCTCAAATGGATAAGGCTGTCCACAGGAGCAATTAAGCAAAAGAAAATTGATCCAAATTAAATCTATGAAACAAACCAAAATGACTGAAAATAATAAATATGGTCTTCATAATAACTCTGAATGTAAATGGTCTCAACCTTCCAATTAAACCATAAAAAATGGCAAAATGGATTAAAAACAAGACCAAATCATAGTCTGTTTGGAAAAGATTCATCTTACATGCAAAGATATCTATAGACTGAAAGTTAAATGATGAAAAAATTGTACTCCATGAAAATAGAGTCCTGAAACAAGCAGAAGTAGCAATTTTCATATCTGACAAAGCATATTTCAAGCAAAAATGAATCAAAAGAGACAAGGAAGGCCATAATATACTATTAAAAGAAACAATCCTACAAGACATAATAGTAAATATTTATATCCCAAATGTCAGTGCACCTAATTACATAAGACAAACACTTTTTGACTTTAAGTTCCAAATAGATTCCAGTACAACAATATTTAGTGATTTCAACACAGCTCTCTCAACAAGAGACAGATGGAATGTCAATAGATACTTTTGACCTAAGTGAGACTACAAATCAAATGAACCTAACAGCTATTTGTAGAATATTTGACCCAATGACAGCTGAATATACTTTCTTCCCAGAAACTCAAGGAACTTTTTCTGAAATAGACCATAAGTTAGGATTCAAAACATGTTTTTAGTAAATCAAAAATTAAAAAGAAAGAAAAGGAAAAGTTATATTATCCCATGTATCTGATCATATTACAATGGATTGAAATTAGGAATCAACTGCAAGAAAATGTATAGACATCACATAGAATCAAACAAGAAGTGTGATACAGCATACCAAAACCTTTGGGACACTATGACAGTGACACTGAAAATCATATTATCCCTTGTATCTTTTGTAGATAGAACATTTGTAGAAGTAAGTGCCCACATTAATAAAAAAAAGAAAAAAAGACCCCAAATAAACAATCTAATGTTACATCTCAAGGACCTAGAAAAGAATAAATAAATCAATTCCAAAATCAGAAGACATGAAATAATTAAGATCAGAGCTGAAATTGGTGAAATAGAAATTTTTTTCAAAATACAAAAGATCAATGCAACAAAGAGTTAGTTCTTTGAAAAGGTAAACAAGATAAACTGTGAGCTAAACTAAGCAAAATAATGAGAGGTAATATCCAAATCCATAGAAAAAAGAGATATGAAAAAGGAGATTAAAAAGGAGATATCACCACAGATTTTTCTGAAATCCAGAGGATAATGCGAACTATTTTGAAAACATATTCCAATAAATTGAAAAATCTAAAAGATACTAAGAAATTTCTAAGTACATTTTACCCACTAAAACTGAACCAAGAGAATATAGAAGACCTTAACAGGCAAATATCAAGCAATGAGATTAAAGAAGTAATAAAAATTTTTCAACAAACAAAAGGACAAGATGATTCTACCAAACCTTTCAAGAATAACTAATGCCAAACCTCCTCAAATTATTTCATGATAGAAAGTTGGGGAACACTCCAAAACTTAATCTCTGAAGCCAGTATCACCCTGACACCAAAACTAGATAAGACATATCAAGGAAAGGAAATTAAAGTCCAGTAACCCTGATGAACATACATGCAAAAATCCTTAATGAAATATTAGCAAGTCATGTTAAAAAAACACATTAAATGTGTACCATGATGAAGTTGGATTCACCCCAGGGATGCATGTTTGATTCAATATATTTAAATCAATAAATATAAATCATCACATAAATGGAATTAAGAACAAAAATCACATTATCATATCAATAAAGTAAAAAAGAGAAAAATCTTTGACAAAATTCAGCATCCACCCATGTTAAAAATACTCAAAAAAAAGGAACAGAAGAAACCTCAATATCATAAGAGCTACATATGATAAAAAAAGTAAAAATCATACTGAATGGAGAAAAATGGAAAGCATATCCTCTAAAATCAGGAACAAAGCAAGTAACTCTTCTTTCACTACTCTTGTTTGTATATGTATATACATATACATATATACATAGACATGTATACACACACATATACATATATATACACACATATACATATATATACACACACATACATTAAGGAGGTAAAAGACCTCTACAATTGAAATTAGAAAAAATTGAAAAAATAAAATAAAGAAGAGCTTAGAAAATGGAAAGACCTTCTATGTTTATGAATAGATAGAATTAATACTGTCAAAATAATCATGTTACCAAAAGTGATCTACAAATTTAGTGCAATACCCATCAAAATACCAAGTATGTTCTTCACAGAAATAGGAAAAAAATGATCCTAAATTTCATGTGGAAGAATAAAAGAACTAGAATAACCATAGCAATACTGAACTGCAAATTGAGATGGTATATATCATACTACGATCTCAAATTGTACTACAGAGCTATAGTAATAATAAGAGCATGGTGTGGGCATAAAAACAGATATGAAGACCAAAGGAATAAACTAGAGGGCACAAAGACAAATCCAGATAAAGAAAGTCATCTGAACCTTGACATAGTGCCAAAAGCACATGTTGGAGAAAACAGTCTTTTTATCAAATGATGCTGGGAAAACTGGATATCCATATGTAGAAGAATGAAACTAGATCCCTATCTCTTATTCTTCATCTAAATCATCTCAAAGTTTATCAAAGACCTAGGAATTAGACTAGAAAAACTGAAACTGCTAGAGTGAAACATAAGGGTAATACTCCAACACATTGGTGCAGGCACTGACTTTTTAATAAACCTCATAGAGCTCAAAAATTGAAACAAAGAATCAATAAGTAGGTTCTTATAAAATTATGCATATCAAAGGAAACAAGAGTATGAAAAGAGAGTGTACAGAACAGGAGAAAATCTTTGCCAGCTGCTTTTCCAACAGGGTATTAATAATCAGAATAATGTTAAAAACAGGAAAAAAACTTAATATTGAAAATACTAATACACTCAACAAATGGGTCAAGATCTAAAGAGATATTTCTCAAAAGAAGAAATACAAATGACCAACAAATATATGGAAAAGTGTTCAATATCCTTAGTAATCAAGGGAAATGCAAATGAAAACTGCAGTGAGATTTTATCTCACCCCAGTTACAATGCAATCATCATGAATATAAATAATGATAATTGCTGATAAGGTTATCAGGAAAAGTGTACACTGTTGGTGGGACTGCAAATTAGTACAACCACTTTGGAGAGAAGTATGGACATTCCTCAAAAGTCTAGGAATTGAACCACAATGACCCAGCTATCCCATTCTGTGGAATTTATCCAAAAGAACTTAAAATCAGAATATTATAGTGATATGTGACTACCAATGTTTATAGCAGCACAATCCACAATAGCAAGATGGAATCAGTCTAGGTGCCCATCGACAGATGATTGGATGAAGAAAATGTGTATAAAATACAATGGTATTCTACTCAGTCATAAAGAACAATGAAATTAGGTCATTTGTTGGTAATTGGATGGAACATCCATCATGCTAGGTGAAATTAGCCAGGCTTAGAAAGTCAAATGCCAAATATTTTCTCTCATGTACAAAAGCTAGAGAAGAAAAAGGAATTTAAAAAGAGGAATTCTGTGAAAGTACAAGGGACATCAGTAGAATAGAAGTGGAGTACCAAGGGGAGGGAGGAATTCAGGGATAGGGGAAGAACTGGGGAATAAAGTTGACAAATTTATGCTATGTGCGCATATGAATATATCACAATTCATTCTAACTTTGTATATAAGTATACTGCACCAATTAAATAATTAATTAAGCAAATAAATAAGAACAAAAATCAATATAAGAAGGGTATCAGGAGGAGAGAAGAGGGGAGAGAAAGAAGAAATATTAAGGATTGAAAAGGAGGAAGATATATACATATATATGTGTGTGCATATATATGTGTATAATTTTATATGCATTTATGCATATGTCAGTGTGAACCCAACTATTATGTAGAACTATAATGCACTAATAAATTTTTAAAAGGAAAATCTTTAGAGAAATTTTTATAAAAAGAAGAAGAAAATTTTTCCACCATCAATTTTAGGTAGGACACATATGAAGAAATCCCCCTGAAAGAGTTCAGCCAAGGAGAAAGCAAGAGGATTAAGATGAAATAATTGATAGTAATTTCAAAGGCAGCAAAGATTTTGTTTTCAGCCTCCTATAGTCCCAAACCATTGATGATATTTAGGAGGTTAAGAACAATGGTTTTCTCCAAGAGTATGACTGCACTGTCCTGAGAGTTATATATGGAACTGGCCATGTAGAAGACAGAGAGAAGGTGACAATCTGACAACTCATGTGTTTCCCAAAGTTTTTTTTCTCCCTCCCTCCCTCCTTCCCTTCCATCCTTCTTCCCTCTTTCCTTTCTTCCTTCTGTTTTAGTCAGATTTTTCACCTCTGTGACTAAAGAATCTGACCAGAACAACTGTAACAAAGAAAAGTTTCTTCTAGGGCTCATGGTTTCAGAGGTCTTGATCCATAGAAGGCAGGCTCCCAACCCAATCATTTTTCCCCTGAACCATCTTGCCTTGTCTCACGTATGAGCTTTTTGGAGACACCTCATATCCAAACCATAACACCTTCCTTCCTTCCTTCTTTCCTCCCTCCCTCCCTCCCTTCCTTCCTTTCTTCCTTCCATCTCTCTCTTTCTCTTACATTATGAATCTAAGATAGGTGGACCTCCAAATTTAACATAAAATGCATCAGGGGAGATTTTCTTCTGTGTCTAATCCTACATACAAATTTGCAACTGCTTTCTTATTTGATACCTCACTGGTGACCTTACTTTTCCTGTACTCAAACTTAACATCTAAAAATGCAGAAAAACAGAATCAACCACAAATGACCAGAAATAGGGAGACTTTCTGGGGGAAGCTCAGCATAAAGGAATAAGGATGCTGCAAAAACTAAAAATGGCTGACACAAATCCTAACAAGCTACGAAGGAAAATTGAAAAGAAAAATGACCCTGGGCTGAAGAAGCCTAAGGGAATTCTGCTACCTGAACTTATTCATTTACTAGCATCTTTCAGGGTAGGGAGGATTTGTCCCAATTGGCAAATGTTATACTGCTAAGGAATAAACAGTGGAATGATTAGAGTACATTTTAGAAATTGGGGATATTTTAAGAGTCATTTCTCAAGGGTTCTTTCCAAACCACATACATATGCAGCTCACTTGTGCCTATGCAAATATCCTAATTGTATAGTTAAATCTTAGTTCAATTTGAGGACTTCAGTGTCCTTCATCTTGCCAAAACTTCATCATAAGAATTTTTTTTTCTTTTTTACCATTTGCTTTACTTCCATTTCCTATTCACAATTTAATTCCTCTATGTATATTTATCTCCAAAGAGTGATGAACAATAGTCAATGCTATGTAAGAAAGGGCATAATTAAGTGTAGCTTCACATACTAGAATTTCGCATTAGGAAACTCATGGCTAAGAGGTAGATGGTTCTAGTTCCTTACAAATGATAATTCAAAACAATTCTTCTTCCTAGTTAATTCCATGTTTAAGAATTCCTCAATTCCATATAATCTTCTCATTTCATCTAAGCTGCCCTCATTAATATGGGTGAGTATCATCGGTTTCCTAATAACCCATTGAAACTTGATATCTTTGATGCTGTGCACATTAATGGCTACCAGGCACACTGGGTCTGATGCTGTGATCCATAAGGCAAGCTCAGGTGAGGTTGAGATAGGCATCCTCATTAATGAGTACATTATTACTTCATTCTCATTCTGAGATTTGTCACTCTTTATCTCTTAGTACTTGATACTTTTTTTCCTTTTCTGCCTTTACTTCCCATTACATCTTTAAATCGATCTATTCAAGATTTCTGTCATACCTGACCAGCTGTTTGACATTTTTAGGTGAGCTGCTTTGTGCATTTATCAGTGAAAGTAGCTCAATAGATTTAGTGAACCCATATATCACTGCTTATATATGTCCCTGGAGGAAGTAGGGAAGAATCTAAATACCAAAACTGGACCTTAGTTAAAAACATATTTAATTTAATTTTTAAATTAACTATTGGAATGTTGTTTGAAGGCACAATCACAATTTAGAAAAGTCTTCATAAGTACCATTATTTGGTTGAGAATCATTCACCCTTAAGATTTAATCCCGGGCTGGGGATGTGGCTCAAGCGGTAGCGCGCTCGCCTGGCATGCGTGCGGCCCAGGTTCGATCCTCAGCACCACATACCAACAAAGATGTTGTGTCCGCCGAGAACTAAAAAATAAATATTAAAAAAAAAATTCTCTCTCTCTCTCTCACTCTCTCTCCTCTCTCACTCTTTCTTTTAAAAAAAAAAAGATTTAATCCCTTTATTCATCAGTGAAGTAAACCTAACATATTAAAGTCAGAATAGTAAAGATATCAGTTTGAATTATTCTGAATTGTTTTTAGGCAGAAGAGTTTAATGGTGGAAGTAAGATGGGACCAAAGATACCATAAAAACCAAATGGGGTTTGCAAACAATAGACAAATGTTCCTTATTTATTTAATTACAGTAAGATAAGAACCTTTATTTATTTAGTTACCCTGAATTTTCCTATGTAGAATTTATTTCCATGGCAAGAACCACCTGTGTATCGCAAGATTAGACCATCAATTTCTTTTCACATAAGTCTTTGGACAGGAACATGCAACCTTGATAAATTTAGTTTATCTATGTCTTTTGCTCCAAGCTAAACATTTCAAAAACAAAGTGGTTTAAATGGAATATTGGTATCAAAGAAGCAGACTGGCTTATCAGACAAGCAGGGAATTTAATAAAATAAACCTACATCCATTTTGAAGAGATGTCAAATAAGTGAATATTCTGCACGTACTGAGCAATCTTTTATTCACGGTAACTTGAAAACATCTATTGAGAATCATTTAGTTTCCAAAATAAGTCAACTTCCATTATTTAAGAGGATCTTTTAGAATGTAGAATTTGAAAAATTATAATACTAGAAATAACTTGTTAGAAAACACAGAAAGCTAATTGTCTTGTGGGAAGGTGTCCCTATCTCATATGGAGCTGAGTAATTTAAGAGATAGCCAACAACAGACTATTATTTGTTCAAGGGTCAATTATCTCTTTCAAAAAGATTAGAATATTAATATAAACTTAGAAAACTGACATGTTATGCAGATGTGGATTTCTCAAAAGTAAACTAACAAGCAGACAAGCAAAATTTGTGGATAGCTAGATCCCAGTCCCTTTCTTAAATGAACTTATATGACTATGAAATAGCTGACACAAAGATCATTTTCAACAGAAACAGCTCCACACATTAAATTCAAGGTAATGAGAATAAACAGAAAAAAATCTGGATGATTTAAAAACTTTTTTTCATCAGTTTTTGTCTGCACTGAAGGAGAACAAAACTGTGGGAGTTCAGAGATAAACATTATCCTGAAATAGATTTGTTGCAAAAAGATTTTAGAAAGGGGATAAAATCTATTTTCAAAGAGATAAGAAGGGACAGGATATCTATTAAAGGAGAGCAATACAGGATAAAACAAAACCAAATAAAATCTACAGTAGACCAAACAAAACCACTTTTGGAAGAAGCTAAGAGCTAGTTAACACAAGAAGCTATTTTAGGAGCAAGTGAAGAGTACTTGTGAAAGTTGGTGCTTGAAATACCTGGATTAAAACTGGTTTGGTTACTTACGCACTATGTGATCCTGACAGAAATAACTCAACCTCTCTGGTGCTTAATACATAAAATAAGCTGATCAGAAATATTCCATTGTACAACCTTGGGGAATATAAAGTAGACAGTGCCTTGGAATTAGATAGTGCAGTATGTTAAAAGTTGTAGTGTGAAAAATACCTGTTATGCCACCTATTACTAGCATAGGCAGAGACTTTAAACATGTTAATTTCACCTGAAATCATAATAATGCAGGTCTTGCAACAAAATGCTGAATCAGCAAAACAGAGAGGAAAGTGACTATCCTATCATAGCCACTCAAAAATAAACAAAAATACTAAGTTTTTAAAAGATGATAACCAAGAAGTGTAAAGCATAGAAATAGAGAGGTAACGGCATCTCCCAAAGCACACAAAATGAATGGATGTTAACATTACTGTTAAAAATGGGAAATTTTTTTAAAGTTTCAAACATAAGTAAAATAGCAACTAAGATTAGAAATAGTTATCAAGAGAGAAGGTGGGGGGCATTACCACGAATCATGTTTTAAAAAATTATTAGCTATAAGTAAAAATGATTTTTGTAAAAACAATCTAAAAAGAGTATTATATATAAAAGGATAGAAAATGAAATATCATAGAGATGTTTCTCTCCTCTGGACAAATCAAAGCCAGAACAAAGGTTCTACACCTGAAGCAACTTCATGTATATATAGTCAAAAATAACAATTAAGGTTTTGTTTGTGTGGAAAGTCACCAGAATGAAATTCCCATATTTTCATATCATCCGAAAATGTACTAATCCACTCTGAGGACCCAAATAAAGTGATCTCAGGATCTTATAAAGATTAATTTTTAAACAAGATGGCACCTGCAAAAACACTTATTACTAGTGCTTATGTAAGTTAAATTTAATAGGAAAAATAAGGCATCAGAAAAACAATATTCAAAAGAATAAAAATAAAATCCTGGATCCTGGGATTCCAGGAAGACAACGACATAAAAACAGCATCCTTCTCCTGTACTAATTCCAATATTCTATCCCACTTGAGTCAAATGGTTAGCAAGAGGCACCAAGACCAAATAAAGCCTGTTTCTAGCGGTCATTCTAGGCAAAGGTAGGTTAATACCTGCAGAGAGACCAGCAGCCAAAAGCCCCAGGGAGAATCCTAACCAGAGCTGTCTGAACCCCAGCAGTCTCTAATTGTCCACAAAATCAACAGCAGCCTTTTTTTTTTTTTTTTTTTTTTTTTTTTGACAATTAGAAGCTCTTTCTACTCCTGAAAAGACCAAGCAGGAGATGAACTTGTGGGCTGAGTTCTCGTTGCCCTGTTTTCAGGAGTATAAAAAGAGACAAGAAAGCAGGGAAGCTTCCTCCAGGTGCCTTGGCTAGCAGCCTGACAATCTGCTTGTTTCTGCACAGTTGGAATAGGGATAGAGACAGCTGTACTTCCCACATCCTATGGAATTCCCAGTGGGATGACAAAGAAAAATAGTACCACATCACACACAGCCTAGCAACTAGAATGGGAAATAGCAGACAGGACAGAATATGTAACAGTAAACTTACAGAAAGAACAACATGAATAAAATGATCATAGGTACACTTAGACACAAGAGTACACAGAAGAGACTTCTTGGAGTTCTAAAAAATATTTTCAATGAAATATTTTAGTAAAAGCAAAGGAATAGTTAACGTTTGACCCTTGAGTTAAAGGCATGGGCAATCAGTAAAATAAATATACCAAACCACAAATTTAAAATATAAAATGATGATATATTAATTTCTTACTCTTACTATAATGAATTACCAAAAATATAATGGCTTAAACGCAGGAACTTTGTTATCTTACAGTTCTTACAGTTTTGAAGATCAAAGTCTGCAAGTCTTTAGAGCTGCATATCTTCTGAAGGCTCTTAGAGGGAATGTATTTCTTTGGCACTTCCAGCTTCTAAAAACCACCTGCACTCTTTGGCTCATGACCCCTTCCTTCACCTTCAAAGCCAGCAGCAGAGCATCTTCTCTCCTTTCTGATACTCTGCATATATATAAAATTTCCAGAAAAAGGACACTTTTGGTTATCTCAGCCCATCTAGATAATATAGGATAATCTCCCCTTCTCAAAACCCTTAATTATATTCACAAGGTAACACAGTCACAGTTTCCACAGATTGGGACAGGAACATCTTTGGTGGAGAGTATTATGCAACCTACCACAGATACAATGATGGAAAAGTTCAGAAAGTTGGATGATAGTCAGGAGATACTGCTGCAGTCTGGCTGGGCACAGAATCACGAGCCACTCAAGCAGGAACAAAACTTTATTTTTGAAAATGCCGCAAGCAAGCCGGTCCACCCATGCGGTTGCATCTACCAGAACCGGGGCCCAGGACCTCCCCCGGAATTCCCTCCTACTATCCTTCCCCAACCAATGGGAACTCTCCAGGAGTCCCATAACATGAGTCCCATAGCAGGCCAAGGTGAACAGCAGGAGTCCAATTTCCATATGAATGTAAATCTTAACATAATCATATCATCTCAATGGCTAGCTGGCGTCACCTTACAACCAAAAGTGCCATGCATCATATTATTTCATATTATTTGGTTGTGGCTCCTAGCATCTGCCCCCTTCTGTTTAATTAAGCAACAGGCAATGTGGCTAGGGACCGTGCCTATTAGGTATGTCCAATTCAACATATGGTTCTTACCCGTCATCGGAAAACTGACCTCTAGGCATCAGCCTCCTGTCTTAGGTTGATACCACTGCAACTGAATCATACCCGTCACTGACTACCGGTCCAGTATATAGCCATACCTGTGGAAAGGCCTATGCACCAGTGGGGGGGGTGAGGTTCTTTGCCTCACCTCTGTTGGCCCCCAAATTTGACCTTGGTGCCGGTAGGGGGGTGAGGTTCTTTGCCTCACCTCAGTTGGTCCCCAAAATTAGACCATCACTAGTAGAAGGGAGGAGGATACAGAAATGCCACGACATCAAGTCAATAGACGGCTCTTTAGGAAAAATTGTAACACTGGTGACACATCAGCTAAGATACGCCAGCACTGCCATAATTCACTGTATCAACAAATAGAGCACAATGCATACAAGTGATACATAGACCAGGCAAGTTTTGTAAGCAGTTCAAAGTGGAGGAATCTATCAATATTTCCATTTCCTCCCAAAATAAATCGACTCAGTGATTGAGCATTACTTGTTGAGTTATTATTCATTGATGCATCAGTTTATACAGTTTGTTGTGATAATTATTGAAGAAGTTGTAGTTTGGTTTCATCTTTGACTTCACCGGCACTGGGATGAAAATAGGGATTGACAATGATGTTAAGAAAAGAAAAAAATGTAACATTTCAACAGGTATTAAGAAAACAATTTTTAGAACAATTTACATTATCCTGAACAGAATTATTAAATATAATGAAAAGGAAAGGTGAAAGTAAACAAACAGATCTGTTAACCTGCTTATTTGTACACATATTAAAACAGTCTTCAACAGCTGTTTACCCAAATTAAATTAAACCATTAAAAATCACGTGAATAATAAAAAAAATTGGGATCCATATTTTTATGAGCGCTCCTCATATATGATATATGGACATACGCACATACAGACATACAACACAAAACAGAAATGTGCACACTTAACATACAACACATAAGACAATAGTAAAGGCCTTGCAGATTTACCTAGGTGAAATCTCCATTGCAATGTTTAAAAACTCCATAGTCAAAAAATAAAACTGATCAGAAAAACATTAATTTATGTCTGTATGAGCTCAAAAATAAAATGGAACTTTATGATGTGGGAAAAAGCAATAATAAAATAGATATTGAAAAAAGCATCCTGGTTGATCACTGTCGCAGATGTAAGAATAGCCAAGCTGGAGTTCTGGATATCAGCTGTTATGGATTTGAGTCAAATCATCTTCTTTTTTTGTAGAAATTGTTTTGGTTAACCTCTCTGGAATCCAAATCGGCTGCTGTTCCTCCTGTGGAAAAACACAGACAGAGCCCCGACTCCAGACTATCACTGGGTCCGGACCTTTCCATTGTCCTGTTAGAATATCCTTCCAAAGTACTTTAGGTTTATGTGCATTTTTTGGGTACAAATGTCTTTCCGCAGCACTAAGCCCTGATGAATCCAAATTTAAAAAGTTTAGAGTAAAAAGGGTTATTTTAAGTTTACCTTTGGGGAATATATACCCCTTTCCAATTCCCTCCTTTTGTTTTAATAAGTACATTTTAATAGTTTGATGAGCTCTTTCAACTATGCCTTGTCCTTGTGGATTGTATGGAATTCCTGTTATGTGAGTAATGCCAAATGATGAGCAAAATTGTTTAAAAGAGGTAGAAGTATAACCAGGACCATTCTCCGTTTTTAACTGTTTTGGAACACCCACAGTGGCAAAATTTTGTAAGCAATGAGCTGTAACATCTTTAGTTTTTTCTCTGGCTTGAAGGGAGCCCATCAAAAATCCGGAAGAAGTATCAACTGTAACATGCAAATATTTTAATTTTCCAAATTCTGGCAAGTGTGTGACGTCCATCTGCCAAATATGGTTAGGTATCAGTCCTCTAGGATTGACTCCAAGATTAACTTGTGGTAAAAATGTCACACAATTTTGACATTGTTTTATTATATGTCTGGCTTGTTCTTTAGTTATTTTAAAACGCTTTTGTAAAGTATTAGCATTGACATGGAACCTTTTATGAAAATTTATAGCTTCTTCTATTGTGGAGAAAATATGTATGTCATGTATAGATTTGTCTGCTAGTTCATTGCCCAAACTAAGGGCTCCAGGCAATCTTGTATGTGCCCTGAAATGTCCTATAAATAATGGGTCTTTTCTGTCCCAGATTAGACTTTGTATAGCGGAAAACAAAGAGAAAACAGTAGAAGAAGGTGAAATCCTACCAGCATCTTCAAGGGATACTATAGCATTAACTACATACTGACTATCAGAAAATAAATTAAATACAGAATCTTTAAACATCATAAAAGCTTGTAATACTGCATTAAGCTCTACCTTTTGAGCTGATTGTTTGGGTACTAAAAATGTAAAAGTTTGATCAGGAGTAACTACTGCTGCTGTACCATTGTTTGACCCATCAGTGAATATATTTGGAGCATTTATGATAGGGGTTTTTCTTGTCATTTTTGGAAAAACTACAGGATGCTTAGACCAAAAAGACAACAAAGGATTAGATGGTAAGTGATTATCAAATGAAACACTAGTTGTACACATGATTATTGCCCAAGTATTTAACTCATTAGCTAACTCATCAATTTGATCCATAGTATATGGAGTAATAATTTTATTGGGAGAAATCCCAAACACTCCCTTTGCTGCTTTTATTCCTTTGAGTATTAATTGTCCTACAGCCTCAGGATATCTAGTAAGAGCAGTGTTAGGAGAATAAGATAAATGTATCCACAATAATGGACCTTCTTGCCAAAATACTCCTGTAGGAATATTTTTTGTTGGTAGTACAATAAATAATAAAGGCAAACTTATATCAATTCTATCCAAATGCATATTTTCCATATATGTCTCAATGATTTTTAATGCTTTTCTTGCTTCAGGCGTTAACATGCGGGGTGAATTTGGATCTGATGGACCTTTTAGAATATCAAATAAAGGTCCCAACTCTCCTGTTGGTGTACCTAGATAAGGCCTTATCCAATTTATGTCTCCCAATAACTTTTGAAAGTCATAAAGTGATTTGAGTTGATCTACTCGTATTTGAATTTTTGGTGGACGGACCATGGTTGAGGATAATAGAACTCCTAAATAATTAATCGGAAGATTTAATTGTAATTTATCTATTGCTATCTCTAGATTATAATTTTTCAATAAGTTTGTAAGTGTGGCATAACATTCTAGCAATGTGTTTTTATCTTTATGTGCCAATAACACATCATCCATATAGTGAAATATTTGTAGTTCAGGATTTTGATTTCTAAGTGGCTGGATTGCTTTATTAACATAAATTTGACACATAGTTGGGCTGTTAGCCATCCCTTGAGGGAGTACTTTCCATTCACATCTTTGATCAGGACATTCATGATTCAGTGCAGGGATAGTAAATGCAAAATGTGGACTATCCTCAGGATGAATTGGAATTGAAAAGAAACAATCTTTAATATCTATAGCTAAAACATGCCAGGTTTTTGGTAAAGCAGACAATTGGGGAATCCCTGATTGAGCAGGTCCCATAATAACCATCTCATTATTAATGGCTCTTAAATCTTGTAATAATCTCCATTTACCAGATTTCTTTTTAATGACAAAAATGGGAGTATTATGGGGGGATACAGAAGGTTGCATATGTCCTTCCGCTAATTGTTGTCTGACCAGGTCATGGGCTACTTGTATCTTTTCTTTAGTCAGGGGCCACTGAGGAACCCACACTGGTCTTTCTGATTTCCAAGTAATTTTGATTGTCTCAGTGGCCCTTTCTGAAAACCCAATCCATGTCTATTTATTTCTTCATCTATTTGAATTGGTGCTGTCATACCTTGTTCTTGTTCTCTTAATCTTTTTTCTTTCCTAAAGCCTTGTTTAGCCCTAGTAGTGGGCGCGTTAGGATTGATGTTATTTGTTAATGTCAATCCTAATTGATCTAGGACATCTCGTCCCCATAAATTTACGGGAAGATGATCCAATACATAGGGCTGTATAGTTCCTTCACATCCTTCAGGATCCCTCCAATCTAATACCATAGCACTTCTATGGGGATTTGTTGCCACTCCTAGGCCTCGAAGCGTTTGAGTGGCTTGTTGTAATGGCCAATGTTTTGGCCATTCTTGATGAGATATGATGCTGAGGTCAGCACCTGTGTCCAGCAGCCCATTAAAGTCATGTCCTTGAATATTTAATTTTAGCATTGGGCGAGAATCTAAATTTAAAGACAGCATAGCCCAATCTACACCTGTGGAGCCTAATCCCTTGGAACCTCTTTCTACATTACAACTGGAAAATTTATCATGCAGGCTGGACTGTGCTATTCTATCTCCTGGTGAAATTACTGATATACCTCTTGGAGAACTAGCTATAATTTTTATTTCACCCTCATAATCGGGATCAATTACCCCAGGACTTATCATAAGTCCTTTTAGTGTAGAAGAACTGCGTCCCAATAATAAGCCTACTGTTCCCTGGGGAAGAGGTCCTTTTACTCCTGTGGGAATGATTTGAACTCCCATCTCTGGAGTTAGTACTGCTCTGGCAGAGGCGCAGATGTCCAACCCTGCACTCCCTCTAGTTTGTCTGATGAGGGATTTAATGGATAATGCTTCCTGGGCACTACCTTGATGGTGCTGTTGGGTTCCTCCATTGCCCCGTATATTTGTGGTTTTGGGCCCCGGGGCATTGGGCCCTCTAGTCCGTTTTTTGGCAATGGAGCCTGATACCTTTCTCCACGATATCATGGGTAAATACTTGGTCCTTGTCCATTTTTTGATAACGGAATACCCTCTATGGTGGTTTGAGAACGGCATTCATTAGCCCAATGTCTCCCTCTATGGCATCGTGGGCAAATACCCGGTATTCTATTCCTCTGATACCTAGCTTTGTTAAACCCTCCTCCTATGGGGCAACTCCTTTTAAAATGTCCTGTTTGATTACAATTATAGCATGTTTTTGGCCTGGCATCTAAAGCCTGTTGTACTGCTGCTAAGACTTGCCCTTGTTCATTAATGTCTCTACATAATTTAATATATGTGTTTAAATCTTCATGTCTCCATGGTCTAATGACCTCTCTGCAGCAACGATTTGCTTGGTCATAAGCCAGTTGTTTTACAAATGGCATTGCCTGTTCTGTATTTCCAAATATTTTAGAAGCTGTCTGAATAAGCCTATCTACAAATTCAGCGTAAGGTTCATTAGTTCCTTGTATTACCTTAGATAATTGACCTTGTAAATCCCCATGCCCCTATAAAGTTTTCCATGCCCTAACTGCATCTATAGCAATTTGTGCGTATACGCCAGGATCATATTCAATTTGTTGTCTTTGACCCTCATAAGGTCCCTTTCCTAATAACATATCTAGATTTCTTTGAGGGTAACCGGCTTCTGCATTTCGCCTAGCTGTCTCCATGCAAAATTCCTCATTGGCAACCTCCCATAACAAATATTGTCCTCCATTTAGCACAGATCGACACATGTTAGCCCAATCTGCTGGTGTCATGTCCAAGTTGGTAACAGATTCGACCATACTTATGGTAAAGGGTGCTTGAGGACCATAGGTTGTTACAGCCTCCTTTAATTGCTTTACTGTTTTGAAATCTAAAGCACGGCAAATTCATTGCCCTCCTGCCTGCTCAAGTACAGGGCATGCTAATCTTTGGCGTCCTGCCTCAGAATTCCGTCCATCAACTACAGGAGTTGAGGGCCGCTCAGCGGTAGATGGAGGTGTTGGTTGAATTACGCCCTCTGGTGATAGAACGGAGTTAGTAGCAGCCTCCTGTTTTAATTCTCCACCTGATGGCTGTTTTTCCTTTAAGCTTTCTTTCTTTAAATTTTCCTCTGACCAGCTTGAGTGACCTTCTCTTTTGCTTGACCTAACGTTTTTCTACCATAGCCTGGACCTCTAACAATTTACTTAACAGTCTTTCGGTTTGTTTTTTACTAGATTCTAATCTACTATAAAGGTAATGCAACCCAATAAGATAGCATAAAACAAAGCCGAAGCAGAATGAAACAAAAACGGAGCAGAGAATGGTTGTATCAATTTTCTCTTTCTCAGGGCCGAATAACTTCAAACCTTGAGCCAACCATTTTTCCCAGTTCGCCTGAGAAAATTGTAGGGCTAGGGAGCTTGAAATAAAAACAAAATAAATCAAAACAAGAACACATTGTTTTTTGAAATGGTCACCCATTCTGTCGCCTTCCCTCAGGGGCGAGCAATTTTACTCACCTCTAAGCTTCAGGCGTTCCCCGTCTGGGCCACCAATTGCTGCAGTCTGGCTGGGCACAGAATCACGAGCCACTCAAGCAGGAACAAAACTTTATTTTTGAAAATGCCACCAATACCCCGTACGCGTCCGGCAAGCCAGCCAGTCCACCCACGCGGTCGCATCTACCAGAACCAGGGCCCAGGACCTCCCCCGGAATTCCCTCCTACTATCCTTCCCCAACCAATGGGAACTCTCCAGGAGTCCCGTAACATGAGTCCCGTAGCAGGCCAAGGTGAACAGCAGGAGTCCAATTTCCATATGAATGTAAATCTTAACATAATCATATCATCTCAATGGCTAGCTGGCGTCACCTTACAACCAAAAGTGCCATTCATCATATTATTTGGTTGTGGCTCCTAGCAAGATACAACATAAAAATCATAGATGTTTCCAGTAAGAGAAGAAGAAACACACGGAGGACAAGAAATTGTTTAAACATGTAAAAGGAAAACAATTACCTAAATTGAAGAAATTCTGAATCTGCAAATTTAAGCAACTTGATGAGCTCAGACAAGAAGGTAGGAAAAAGACATACCTAGATATATTCTGGCATAATTTATAGGATGACAAAAATAAAAACTTGAACAAAATAGAGGAAAAATGCCAAATGTTAGCATCAGACTTCTCCTACACATGACTGATATTGGGAGAAGACAATATAATAAATCTAGACTCAGATTATCCACATCTTTGTCATCACTGTTGCTTATGAGAAACCAGGTTAAACTGAATTCTAAATAGATTGTGGGAGACTAGTGGCAAAAACTATTATGGCCCCAAATTCTATACCTAGTCAAAAAAATGATTTGCCAGAAAGCCTAAGATATTTGCACACATGCAAGAATTTGGAAGGAGATCCTCATCGTTATACAAAATACATGTATGACAATGTGAGAAAAAAAAAAGAAAGAATTGTGTCACATTAGATTGGGTAGAGAGAGGTGATGGGAGGAGAGGGGAGAAGGGGGAAAGGAAGGACAGCAGAATAAAATAAACATTATTATTGCTGTGTGTATATACATGACTGAATGACCAGTGTGATTCTGCAACCTGCACACTCAGAAAAATGAGAAATTATATCCCATCTGATTCAAATGTATGATATGTCAAGGTCATTGTACTGTCATGTGTAACTAATTAAAACAAATAAAAAAATTTAAAAAAAAAAAGAAAAAGAAAATGTTTTTCCAGCCAATTTTGGTGGCACATACCTGTAATCCCAGCAGCTTGGGAAGCTGAGGCAGGAGGATCAAAAGTTCAAAGCCAGCCTCAACAACTTAGCAAGGTTCTAAGCAACTCGGCAAGACCCTGTTGCTTAATAAAATACATAAAAGGACTGGGGATGTTACTCAGTGGTTGAGCACCCCGGTTTCAATCCCCAGTACCAAATATATATATATATCTCCATATTTTATACTTTTTGTTCATTTAAGTTCTAATTGGGTCAAAAAAGAAAAAGAATGAAAGTATACATAATTCTTTAATGGTCTCAAAATGGAATTGCTGCTGGGTGCAGTGGCATATGCCTGTAATCCCAGAGGTTAGGGAGGCTGATGCAAGAGGATCACAAGTTCAAAGCCAGCCTCAGCAAAAGCAAGACTAAGCATCTCAGTGAGACTATGTCTTTCAATAAAATACAAAATAGGGCTGGGGATGTGGCTCAGCGATTGAGTGCCCCTGAGTTCAATCCCCAGTTACCCACCCCCCCATAGAATTACTTTTCTTCCTTCCTTTTTTTTTTTTTTTTTTTTTTTTGCAGGGCTTTCAGATTGCTAGGCAAGTGTTCTACCACTGAGCTATATCTTTAGATGGGTCTTTTTCTTATGTCTTCAAATCAGGAGCCATTTTAATTTTAATTTTAATTAGCCTTTTAATTTCATGGAAATATACCATGAGTAAAGTCAAAATACAAACCAAAAAAATTGATTTAAAAAAAACATTTACAACTAATATCAAAAGCCACTTTTTTCAAGACTGGGGATATAGTTTAGTGGTAAGAATGCTTGTCCAACATGTAAGAGGCCCTGGGTTTGTGCTACCAAAAAAAAAAAAAAAAAAGAACCCCAACTGAAAAGTATTCAAGTATCTATCAGTAGATGAATGATGATGAAGAATGAATGCGCTTCTATCCATACAAGGGGATATTGCTTAACAATAACAAAGACCCAGCTTCAGACACACATGGTAACATGTATGATTCTCAAAACCATTACAGTGACAGAAAGAAGCTAGACACAAAGAGTACATACTATATGGTTTCATTTATGACATTCTAGAAAGGAAAAAGGTAATCAATAGTTACAGAAAGCAGATCAGTGATCACCTGGGGCTGGGATTATCCAGGCCCCCAGGGGCAAGGAGGAATTTTAGTGGATGGGAATGTTCTGTTTCACTGTAGTGCCTGGCAGTTATAATGACACATTTTATTACATGTAAATTTTACCTTCTTAAAAAAAGTAAATATATCCTACATTTTTCTGGGACTGGAAAGCCAACTCTTTTTTTTTTTTTTTTTGAAGTGAGGATTGAACCCAGAAGCTACTGAGATATATCCCTATCCCTTTTTTATTTTGCAACAGGGACTTACTAAGTTCAACGGCCAACCTCAAACTTGGGATCCTCCTGCCTCAGGCTCTGCCAGCCCCCAACTGTTAAAAATGCAACAAACAATTAAACAATAAACAAAAAACTACACACACACACACACACACACACACACACACACACAAAGAATTTGGAGAGCAAAACTGGGAAAAAAAAGATTTGCTCAAACTAAAAATTGATACAAAACAGAGACTTCAAGGTAGACATATATCAAGAAGAAACAGTGGAGAAGATGAGTAGGTCTATGGATTTATCTCTTAGACTTCCTGATAAACTGCTGTTTAAATGTAAGAAATTTTATTACATTTTATATATATATATATATATATATATATATTTAGAGAGAGTGATAGAGGGAGAGAGAGAGAGAGAGAGAGAATTTTTTAATATTTATTTTTTTTTAGTTATCGGCAGACACAACATCGTTGTTTGTATGTGGTGCTGAGGATCGAACCCGGGCCGCACGCATGCCAGACGAGCGCGCTACCGCTTGAGCCACATCCCCAGCCCCACATTATATATATTATAATAAATAATGACATCTTGATTAATTTTGTGTTATTTAAATGTAAAACCTGTTCCTAGAATAGAATAGTTTCCACAAAGGAACTTCAATAGAAATTCTAATAATATTTTACAATTTAAAAATACTAAACTACTTTAGTAAAATTTAAGAATTGATGCAGTGGAAAGCAGAGGAGGAAAGTTTCACTTTTCCAAATGTCTCATGGAGTTAGGAGTAGACACTGTGTCAACAGAATGAGGTAGATAAAAATTAATTTCTTTCCACTATTGTCATGTAAGAACCGCACCCCCCAAAAAATTAATTTCTTAATTTAGAAGTTAAAATATTCTAAAGATTTCATCTAATAAGAGTAGGATACAGATAAGAATACATAGGGAGAGAAAATAACACCTTAATGAACAATATAATTGGCAGTGTACTGCCACAGATAACATATTATGAATACAGAGGAAAACGAGATAACAATTAATGGAATAGGAAAGTACAGTTGATCTTTCAAATTATCAAATGGAAAAAAATGAAATGAATGCCAAATTGATTCAAATTTAAAAAATAAAAGGAAAAATGAGAGAAGTGCAAGATAAAGCAAATCATAAAGTAAAAGGAAACAAATCATCAAATAAAATATATGATACTTAAAGCAAAAAGGAATCAAATAAATTCTGCCTTTAAAAGCAAAGTGGTTGTCAGATTTGTTTATAAAATAAGCCCAGGCAAAGTACTCTTTATAAAAAGCACATTAAAAATGAGGTGATAAAGAAGTAAAGAGATGCCAGATACAAACAACAAAAGAAGTTGCACTATTAACTTCAGACTAAGTAGTACTAAAGTTGGAATAACCACACAAAATTAAAGAATACTACATAAAAATAAAAGGTATAATTTATAAAGATGGTCACAAAACTAAACATGTTAATTTATGTATTAAAAAACTCAAGCAAACGCCAGGCATGGTGGTGCACACCTGTAATCCCAATGACTCAGGAGGCTGTGGCAGGAATATCATAAGTTCCAGACCAGCCTCAGCTATTTTGAGAGGCCCTAAGCAATTTAGCAAGGTCTTTTCTCAAAGTGAATGAATGAAGGAATGATGAAATGAATGAATAAAGCTGATGATATGGCTCAGTGATTAAGCACCCTGGATCTAATCCTCAGTACGAGAGAGAGAGAGAGAGAGAGAGAGAGAGAGAGAGAGAGAAAGAGAAAGAAAAGAAAAAGAAATTCTCAAACACAAAACATCCTTACATGATCAGGGTCCTGCATTCCTTCTCGCCCTCATCAGAAATGACTTCTCTTATTCACGAGCTGCATAGATATTAGAACACATTTCCCATTAGTAGAATATGTCAAGCTCCTGTCCATCTCAACTTTTCCCATTTACTGTACTCTTTAATATGCTTACATTTGCTGTTAAGGGCAAGTCACATTTCATCTTTGAGGTCATTTCTGCTTCTATTTAAGTTATAGTCAGATGGACTAGGTTTAGTTTCCTACCAACACAAATGAAAAACAAAGCAGATAAAATATTAAAGATGCTTTATATAGACATTGGACATGAGACAATGAAGAACAGTGCTCCCTGAGAACCAGAAAACAAATGAGGATCGTCTCACCTCATTGTCTTAAGAAGGTTTCTAGGCAGTGAAACAAAAATTGTAAAATAAAATAGAACTCCCTGGGCAGGTTAAACAACAAATTAAACCCAGGTGAAGAAAAATTTAAAAGGCAATAATGAATCCAAAAAAAAAAAAATATCCAGAGGGAAGCTCAGAAAGAAAGAACATGATGGAAAATATGAATAAATAGATTTTAAAACACAGAGAACAGTTGGAAATTTCTAAAACACCTTTTATTGGAGTTAAAGAAAGAAAATTAAAAGTGACTCCCTCCCATGCTTGCTGGACTCCATACTCACTGCTCTCTCTGTTATTCCTCCAGCTGAACAAAGATATGTGGCCTGTGCTTTAGTTTAGTTCTTTCCTTTACCTGGAATGCCTTTCGCCCTTTGTGTTCACTCAGCCCCTCTTCATTAGTGTTTTCCCTCATCAACCCTTGCCTTCCAGGTGAAGCACCCCTGACTACTTTATTTTCTACTTCAGCCTGACTTGTCCTCTCAGTAGGACTGATCTCCTTTACTATGATCAACCTTTTCCTTCCAGAGTATTTAGCTAACACACTATTCAGAATTCTTATATTTTGTTTCCTTCTAACAGCACAGAATGGAAGTCCTTGAAAGTCTTTGTATTTTTCCTTTCTGATTTATCCCAAATTTCAAAGAGAATGCTCAACAGAGTGAGTACTCAGTACATATTTGTTAAATAAATAGATGAAAGCCACATCAAGATTCATCGCCTGAAACTGCCAAAGACATATTAAGTGCCCAGTGAGAAAAGGCACCAAAAGACAACTGAGTTCTCCACAGTAACAACAGAAAAATTTTAACCTTTGACCTACAATTTCATACTCTGTGAAACTATTTTCCAAGAAAGTTCAAAATAAAATGATTTTCAGGTAAAATGAGTTTTCATCAAAACATTAAGACAAAATCAAAAGCATGTAATTCATGGTAAGGAAATCAACCCACAATAAGTTCTGGTAAATAAAAAAAGAATTGTGAATAAAGAAAATAGTAAATATGGACAAATTTAAATAATTATCAATAAAAACAATAAATAATAAGGAAAAAGCAGTAAAAGTATGTTCAATTTGTAGAATGTTTTTAAAAGATGTAAATAGATTGCCTGGTGTCTTAGTTAACTTTTGCATCATTGTGACCAAAATACGCAACAATAACAACTTAGAAGATGAAAAGTTCATTTAGGACTCACAGTTTCAGAGGTCTCAGTTCATAGATGGCTAAGTCTATTGCTCTGAGCCCAGGGTGAGACAGGATATCCTGGGAAGGGCCCAGCAGAGGAAAGCTACTCAGCTCAGCTCATGGTAGGATCAGAAAGTGGGGGTGGAGAAGTAGGGGAAGAGGAAGGCTCTAAGGAACATGAACTCCTCCAAGGCACTCCCTCACCCATCACTATGACCCACCTCCTCCAGGCAAGCCCTACCACCCTATAGTTACCACCCACTCAGTCCATTCACACTAGGAGGAACTGATTAGGTTTCAGCTCTCATAATCATTTCACCTCTGAATATTCCTGCATTAACAGAGCTTTTGGGGGACACCTCATATGCAAACCATAACATCTGACTACATTTTAATGTAAGCTAAAAACAGATGGTATGAATAGAGTTGAAGTATTCTTAGATTCTTAATGTTTAAGACAGAGGTTGGCAAACTATCAGCCTTAGAACAAACTTTACCACCAGTTTTGGACCTGATGGGCCAGGAAGTCAGCGGAATGCTTCCACCACTCTCCCTGAGTCCAGGCAGCACAGAGCAAAGCAGGACACTACCCACAGGAAGTAGACAGAAAAGGAAGGACTTTGCCTTCGAGCTCAGTGTTGTAAGACCACTATGATGAAGCCTAGTACCAGACGAAGCCTAAGATTCCTGCTTCTAGTTCAGAATTCATGGATGGATCCTCTGGATCTGCCCTGGTATCAGACAGAGATCTGCTTCTCAGTGGGATGGGATCATCATTTGGCCTGCATCACCACCAGCCATGGTGCAAGCCTAGGCTGCACCCTACAGGCTGTGTGGGTCTTTGCAGCAGCAGTGAGATTAGATGTGACCCAGTTTGATATCATCCTTGGCAGTCAAAGGACTATTCCTATCACCCCTCTCCAAACCTCAAGCAGTGTGATGTGGAGCACAATCTATCAACTCTGTGGGGTGAGGATAGGACAGAGAAATGAGCTCAGGACGTTGCCTTGTAATTCAGTGTCTATCCAGTCAAACCCAGCATATCTCAACAGTGCCTTTCCCCAGGTCAATGTCTATGGAAAGAACTTCTAGATCCACCCAAGTATCAGGTAGAGGAGACCCAAAGACCAAGTTAACAGATGGATGGACTTTTTTTCCAGTCAACATCACTTGCAATTAGTTGCACTGGTCTTAGGTAAAATGTCATAACATCTGATCATAGGCTAGTGAAAGTGGAGGAGGATCTGGGCCCACCTCAACTCCAGAGGTTTGTGAGGATGTGAAACCCTTTTAAGGAACTCTCCCGGTTCATTATGAAAAACATACCAACTGCAGATTTGAGAAAAACTTGGGATTGGGAAACCCTTTGCTGTTAATATAGTACACACGATCTGTGGACCAATAGCACACCTGGACTTAGGGTGTGATCTATAGCAGAAGTGACCACAAGATCAGAAAAAATAAGCAGTCTGATTAAGAATTTCTGTCAGGCTCGGGGCCCGGGGACTGTGGTGCTTGCCGGCGGTCGCCTCCCCGGCCCCGGGCGCCGCTGGAGCTCGAGCCAGAAAAACACGGACCGGGACGCGGCGCGGCTGGCTAGAAGCCGGGAACGCCGGGGGCGGACAGAGCGACCAGGGCAGCGCTGGCTGTGGAGGCCGTGGAGGAGAGAGGCGTGGGAGCTCGAGGCAGAGACACACCGGAGAGAGCGAGCCAGCACCCCGCCATCATCCCGAAATAGCGAGAAGAGGAAGATGGCGGCGGGAAGTGAGTAAGCCTCTCCGTTTTCCGTGCCCCGCACCGCCGCGTCTGAAAAGCTGAGACTGACAGCTGCGACTCAGCATTAAGCCATCCAGCCAAGGCGGCTGGTCAGCCCTTCTCATTCTGCGGAGGTGGATGCCTGCCGGGCCTTCGTGGGTAGTGGCCGCAGGGTCCAGGCGGGACTTGGGAGACAGTGGGGACCTGCCCGTGGCGTTGGTCGCCCGGCAGGGGGAGGCGAACTGTCGCCGTTTGCGGAGGACACCACTGTGGCAGAGGGCTGGCGTCGCGGGACTGCGGCGGTGGAGATAACTTCATTGAAGCCTGCTGCTACAGGTGTGTGGACCCCTGGCTTTCCCTCTCCACGCATCGGGGAAAACTTAAGAGCCCCTCCCAGCTCTCCCGTGAGTGCTACAGCCAGCCCGAGGGAGTCAGTGGCGTGGGACTGCCGCTCCCGCCAGGGCTGACTGCTGAGGCCTCTTGCACCAGCTACGGGGGTGTGGCTACCGGAGGGCAAGTAAAATTCGCTGAGGATTCTCAGCCCCAAGCTCTACAAAATTAGGGTCTGAGGGAATGGCAATCTGGAGGAGTGAGCCCAGTCGTTCATGAAAACAGGGCTCCCGGGAGCAGCAGACCTGGCCTGTAGCCAGTACTGTGGTGAGAGGGGCCTGGCTAGAGGAAAAGTGGAAGTGTTTGGACACAAGAGGAGGCCCTAGGCACTCAGGTTTGGAGACTCGCCCAGTCTGGGAGGACCTGCTGCACAGTGATTGGTTCCCGCGTACTGACGGGAAAGACTTGACCTGGTGGGCACAGCGCCACCTAGTGGAAGAGAAGTTAATCAAACTCTAAGACGGCATTTATTGGGGTTTTTCTTTCATCTTCATTTTTCTATCTTGGTTTTTTTTTTCTTTTCTCTTTTTTTTCTTCTTTCTCTTCTAATCTTAATTTTAATTTTTTTAAAACTATTATTAATATAATTTTTTAAATTTTTGTTCTTTTTTAGTTCCTATTTCTTTCTTCTTTTGTCTGTTCATTTTTCTTATCCCCCTTCTTTGAATTCTACCTGCCTACTCTCATTCTCCTTAGTGACTTCTTCCCTTCCCTTCTAATACCTTTCCTCCCTAGCATCAAATAAATTTATAGGAATAAACAGTAACTCAGCAGTCAATCAGAACAAGAAGCAACATGAGCAGCTTCAAGAAACAAGGAAGAAAAGGAGTACAAACAATGCAGGATAGCCTAAATATTCAGGAGGACCTGGAGTCATCAGAAAAATGGTCATATAAAGACCTCAAGGAACACCTTAGACAGATGGAATGGAACATCAAAGAGGATACAAGACAGCAAATTCAAGCAGCGAAAGAACACATTGAGAATGAGTTACATAAACACCTAAAAGAAGAAGTTAAGCATCTTTATCAGGAGATAGAGATTATAAAGAATAATCAAACAATAATTCTAGAAATGAAGGAAACAAACCAGATTAAAAACTCAATTGAGAGTATCACTAACAGAGTGGAACAAGTAGAAACCAGAACGTCAGATAATGAAGACAAAATATACCATCTTGAAAAGAGTCTAGCCAACTCAAAAAGGCTGGTAAAAAATCACGAGAAAAACATCCAAGAGATTTGGGATAACATGAAGAAACCAAACTTACGAGTCATCGGGCTGGAAGAAGGTACAGAGATTCACACCAAGGGAATGAGAAACCTGCTGAATGAAATAATTACAGAAAACTTTCCAGAAATAAAAAAGGAAACAGATATACAAATTGAAGATGCATACAGGACACCGAGCACACAAAATCACAGTAGACCAACACCAAGACACATTGTTATGAAGATATCCAATATACAGAACAAAGAGACAATATTAAAAGCTACAAGAGAAAGGAGACAGATTACATTTAGGGGTAAACCAATACGGTTAACAACGGACTTTTCATCACAGACACTAAAAGCAAGAAGGTCATGGAACAATGTATTTCAAACACTGAAAGACAATGGATGCCAACCAAGAATTCTGTATCCAGCAAAATTAAGCTTCAGGTATGACAACGAAATAAAGATCTTTCATGATAAACAAAAGTTAAAAGAATTTGCAGCCAGAAAACCTGCATTGCAAAGCATTTTGAGCAAAACACTACACGAGGAAGAAATGAAAAACAATAACCAAAACCATCAGTGGGAAGTGCCTCAGTAAAGACAGAGGGCGAGGGAAAAGATAATCACGGAGAAACAAACTAAATATTTTTTTTTAATAAAAAAAAAAGGATAAACAATCAAACATGGATGGAAGTTCAAACCATATATCAATAGTAACTCTGAATGTTAATGGCCTAAACTCTCCAATAAAGCGACATAGGCTGCTATCATGGATTAAAAAAACAAATCCAACAATATGCTGCCTCCAGGAGACACATCTGATTGGAAAAGACATACACAGGCTGAAGGTGAAAGGATGGGAAAAAATATACCACGCACACAGTTCTCGTAAGCAAGCAGGAGTGGCCATCCTCATATCGAATAAAATCGACTTCAAGACTAAGTTAACCAAAAGGGATAAGGAAGGACATTATATACTGTTAAAAGGAACCATTCACCAACAAGACATAACAATTATCAATATTTATGCACCAAACAATGGTGCTGCGACATTCATAAAACAAATTCTCCTCAAGTTCAAGAATCAAATAGACCACAACACAATAATTATGGGTGACTTCAACACACCTCTCTCACCATTGGACAGATCCTCCAAACAAAAATTGAATAAAGAAACTATAGAACTCAATATCACAATCAACAACCTAGACTTAACTGACATATATAGAATATATCAACCATCATCAAAAGGATATACTTTTTTCTCAGCAGCACATGGATCCTTCTCAAAAATAGACCATATATTATGCCATAGGGCAACCCTCAGTAAATATAAAGGGGTGGAGATAATACCATGCATTTTATCTGATCATAATGGAATGAAACTGGAAATCAATGATAAAAGAAGGAAGGAAAAATCCTACATCACATGGAAAATGAACAATATGTTACTGAATGATCAATGGGTTACAGAAGACATAAAGGAGGAAATTAAAAAATTCTTAGAGATAAATGAAAATACAGACACAACATATCGGAATCTATGGGACACAATGAAAGCAGTTTTAAGAGGAAAATTCATCGCCTGGTGGTCATTCCTCAAAAAAAGAAAAAACCAACAAATAAATGAGCTCACACTTCATCTCAAAGCCCTAGAAAAGGAAGAGCAAAACAACAGCAAATGTAGCAGAAGGCTAGAAATAATTAAAATTAGAGCGGAAATCAATGAAATTGAAACAAAAGAAACTATTGAAAAAATTAACAAAACTAAAAGTTGGTTTTTCGAAAAAATAAATAAGATCGACACACCTTTAGCCATGCTAACGAAGAGAAGAAGAGAGAGAACTCAAATTACTAACATACAGGATGAAAAAGGCAATATCACAACAGATGCTACAGAAATACAGAAGACAATAAGAAATTATTTTGAAAACCTATATTCCAACAAAATAGAAGATAGTGAAGACATCGATAAATTTCTTAAGTCATATGATTTGCCCAGACTGAGTCAGGAGGATACACACAATTTGAACAGACCAATATAAATGGATGAAATTGAAGAAGCCATCAAAAGACTACCAACCAAGAAAAGCCCAGGACCGGATGGGTATACAGCGGAGTTTTACAAAACCTTTAAAGAAGAATTAAAACCAATACTTTTCAAGTTATTTCAGGAAATAGAAAAAGAGGGAGCTCTTCCAAATTCATTCTATGAGGCCAACATCACCCTGATTCCGAAACCAGACAAAGACACCTCAAAGAAAGAAAACTACAGACCAATATCTCTAATGAACCTAGATGCAAAAATCCTCAATAAAATTCTGGCGAATCGAATACAAAAACACATCAAAAAAATTGTGCACCATGACCAAGTAGGATTTATCCCTGGGATGCAAGGATGGTTCAACATACGGAAATCAATAAATGTTATTCACCACATCAATAGACTTAAAGATAAGAACCATATGATCATCTTGATAGATGCAGAGAAAGCATTTGACAAAGTACAGCATCCCTTTATGTTCAAAACATTAGAAAAATTAGGGATAACAGGAACTTACCTTGACATTGTAAAAGCTACCTATGCTAAGCCTCAGGCTAGCATCATTCTGAATGGACAAAAGTTGAAGGCATTCCCTCTAAAATCAGGAACAAGACAGGGATGCCCTCTATCACCACTTCTATTTAATATAGTTCTCAAAACACTGGCCAGAGCAATTAGACAGACGAAAGAAATTAAAGGCATAAAAATTGGAAAAGAAGAACTTAAATTATCACTATTTGCAGATGACATGATTCTATACCTAGAAGACCCAAAAGGGTCTACAAAGAAACTACTAGAACTAATAAATGAATTCAGCAAAGTGGCAGGATATAAAATCAACACGCGTAAATCAAAGGCATTTCTGTATATCAGCGACAAAACTTCTGAAACGGAAATGAGGAAAAACACTCCATTCACGATATCCTCAAAAAAAATAAAATACTTGGGAATTAACCTAACAAAAGAGGTGAAAGATTTATATAATGAAAACTACAGAACCCTAAAGAGAGAAGTTGATGAAGATCTTAGAAGATGGAAAAACATACCCTGTTCATGGATAGGCAGAACTAACATCATCAAAATGGCGATATTACCAAAAGTTCTCTATAGGTTTAATGCAATGCCAATCAAAATCCCAATGGCATATCTTGTAGAAATTGACAAAGCAATCATGAAATTCATATGGAAAAATAAAAGACCCAGAATAGCAAAAGCAATTCTAAACAGGAAGTGTGAATCAGGTGGTATAGTGATACCAGATTTCAAACTATATTACAGAGCAATAGTGACAAAAACAGCATGGTACTGGTACCAAAACAGGCGGGTGGACCAATGGTATAGAATAGAGGACACAGAGACTAATCCACAAAGTTACAACTATCTTATATTTGATAAAGGGGCTAAAAGCATGCAATGGAGGAAGGATAGCATCTTCAACAAATGGTGTTGGGAAAACTGGAAATCCATATGCAACAAAATGAAACCGAATCCCTTTCTCTCGCCATGCACAAAAGTTAACTCAAAATGGATCAAGGAGCTTGATATCAAATCAGAGACTCTGCGTCTGATAGAAGAAAAAGTTGGCTCCGATCTACATATTGTGGGGTTGTGCTCCAAATTCCTTAATAGGACACCCATAGCACAAGAGTTAACAACAAGAATCAACAAATGGGACTTAATTAAACTTAAAAGTTTTTTCTCAGCAAGAGAAACAATAAGAGAGGTAAATAGGGAGCCTACATCCTGGGAACAAATCTTTACTCCTCACACTTCAGATAGAGCCCTAATATCCAGAGTATACAAAGAACTCAAAAAATTAGACAATAAGATAACAAATAACCCAATCAACAAATGGGCAAAGGACCTGAACAGACACCTCTCAGAGGAGGATATACAATCAATCAATAAGTACATGAAAAAATGCTCACCATCTCTAGCAGTCAGAGAAATGCAAATCAAAACCACCCTAAGATACCATATCACTCCAGTAAGATTGGCAGCCACTATGAAGTCAAACAACAACAAGTGCTGGAGAGGTTGTGGAGAAAAGGGTACACTTGTACATTGCTGGTGGGACTGCAAATTGGTGCGGCCAATTTGGAAAGCAGTTTGGAGATTCCTGGGAAAGATGGGAATGGAACCACCATTTGACCCTGCTATTGCCCTTCTTGGACTATTCCCTGAAGACCTTAAAAGAGCATGCTACAGGGATACTGCCACATCGATGTTCATAGCAGCACAATTCACAATTGCTAGACTGTGGAACCAACCCAGATGCCCCTCAGTAGATGAATGGATAAAAAAAAATGTGGCATCTATACACAATGGAGTACTATGCAGCAATAAAAAATGACAAAATCATAGAATTTGCAGGGAAATGGACAGCACTAGAGCAGATTATGCTTAGTGAAGCTAGCCAATCCCTAAAAAACAATTGCCAAATGTCTTCTTTGATATAATGAGAGCAAATATGAACAGAGCAGGGAGGAAGAGTAGGAAGAAAAGGGTAACATTAATCAGTGACATGAGATGGGAGGGAAAGGGAGAGATGAGGAAAATTGCATGGAAATGAAGGGAGACCCTCATTGCTATACAAAATTACATATAAGAGGCTGGGTGGGGAATGGGAAAATAAATAAGGAGGGAGATGGATTACAGTAGATGGGGTAGAGAGAGTAAAAGGGAGGGGAGGGGAGGGGGGATAGTGGGGGATAGGAAAGGGAGCAGAGTACAACAATTACCAATAGGGCATTATGTAAAAGTGTGGATGTGTAACCGATGTGACTCTGCAATCTGCATTTGTGGTAAAATTGGGAGTTCATAACCCACTTCAGTCTAATGTATGAAGTATGATATGTCAAGTGCTTTGTAACGTTGTGAACAACCAATAAAAAAAATAAATAAATAAATAAATATGAAAATAGAAAAAAAAAAAAAAAGAATTTCTGTCAGTACAGGCACAGACAAAGCCGGATTATGAAGACTGAAGTAATAATGATAAAAACAACAGAAATCTTTAGCTGAGAAATACCTAAGCCAAATTAAAAATGTGTTAGAAGGTATCAATGGCAGAATAGACACTATGGAACAAAAAAAAAAATCAGTGAGCTCAAAAGCATTCTATTTGAAAATACACTTTTGAAGGGGAAAAAAAGAATTTGGAGGAATTGATAAAATTTGCAGAAACTTTGATAAAACATTAACTAGAGCAAATGTTCACATTATTTGGATTCAACAGGAACTTGACAATCCCAAAGGGTAGAAAGCTTATTCAAAGAAACATGAAAAATTCTAAAACCTAGAAAAAGATACAAATATCCAGGTATAGAAATGTCAAAGGTTATCAATCAGATTAAACTCAATTTGGTCTACCCCAAGATGCATTATAGTCAAGCCTTCAAAGATTAAAGACAGAAATGATTTGCAAAGTAGCAAAAGAAAAAAAAAATTGCACATGAGGTTATTCCAATTCATCTGACAGTAGTCCTTCTCAGTAGAAATTTTATAGTCCAAGAAGGAGCGGGATGAGATCTTTATGATATTGAAGAAAAACAAAACAAACAAACAAACAAAATCTGCTAACCAAGAATACTGTACCTTAGAAATAAAGGAAAGATATAGCAATTCCTAGACAAACAAAAGGTGAATGACATTCATCACCAGGAGACTTGTCCTACAAGAAAGGCTAATGGAAGTTCTTCAAACTCAAAGAAAGAGGTTCTAATGAGTAGGAAGAAATTATAGGAAGAGATAAAACTCACTGGGTGAGAGGAATTATACAGACAAATTCAGAATGCTCTAATATTGTAAACATGGTGAATAAATCATTTAGTACTTCATTATAAAGATTAAAAAACACATTTAAAAATAATATCTTCATTAATATATTAAGAGATGGACAGCAGAGAAGGGTATAAGATAGGGCATCCAAGATTCAAACTTTGAGTAGGAATGTAATGCAAGTATAGATGATCAGGAGAAAGAAGATAACAATGACCAGGATGATTTTGTAGGCCTGAAACTGAGTCAAGGGCCTTGCACATTCTAAGTAAGCACTCTATGGCTGAGTCATAAGTTCCTGACTTTTATTACTATTTTCTTCAATGATACATTGCTATTTTTTTTCAAAATAGATTCTTATAATCAAAAGATGTTTTTGTAAACCTCATGGTAACCACAAAACAAAAATCTACAATAGTCACACTAAAAGTAATGTGCAAGGAATTAAAACACATTACAAAATGACAGAAAAATGTCGGTAGTAAAACTTTATCAATAAGTAATATAATCGGGGCTGGGCATGTGGCTCAAGTGGTAGTGCGCTCGCCTGGCATGCGTGCGGCCCGGGTTCGATTCTCAGCACCACATACAAACAAAGATGTTGTGTCCGCCAATAACTAAAAAATAAATATAAAAAAAATTCTCTCTCTCTCTTTCTCTCTCTCCCTCTCACACTCTCTCTTTTAAAAAAAAAAAGTAATATTAATGTATTAAACTCTTTAACCAAAGGACATAAAGTGACTAAATGGATTAATAAAACAAGACCTAATCATATGTTGCTTATAAGAAAATCACTTTACCTCTAAGGACACACATAGACTGAAGGTGAAGGAATGAAATAAAATAATACATACAAATGGCATTAAAAAGGAAGCAGGAGATCTCATATCAGATAAAATAGACTTAAAAAGCAGTGAAAATAGACAAGAAATGTTATTATATCTTGACAAAGGGGTCAATTCAACAAGAGAAAATACCAATTCTAATAATATTGGTATCAGAGACTCCAAATATACAAAGCAAATATTAATAGACTTAGAGGAAGAGATAGATTCTGATATAGTTACAGTAAAAGACTTTAATACCACACTTTCAGCAATGGACTTTAATAGAAAGTCAACAAAGAAAGAGCAGAGTTAAATCCCATCCTAGACCAAATGGACCTAACAGACATCTGCAGAACATTCCATTCAACAGATGCTGAATAAATATTTTTCTCATCAGTACTAATAATATTCTGGACAGATCCTAGGATAGGCCACAAGACTGGTACTGCATTTAAATTTTTAAGAATTAAAATCATATTGAGTAACTTTTCTGACCTCAGTTCAATAAAAATAGAAATAAATAACAAGAAAATCTTTTCCACAAGTACATGGACTTATTTTGAACAACCAATGGATAAAGGGAAAAAATAAAGAAGAAAATTTAAAATTTTCTTAAAACAATTGAAAATGAAGACAGAACATACCTAAATGTATGGCATATAGAAAAATCAGTGCCAAGAATAAAATTTATAGCCTATATCCAAAATGTAGAATGATCTCAAATAAAGATCCAATTGCTGCATCACAAGGAAAAAGATAATTAAGAACAAACTAACCCCTTAATTTGCAGAAGAAAAGAAACAGTAAAGAATAGAGCAGAGTGAGTATGGTGGTGCATGCCTATAATCCCAGTGGCTCAGGAGGCTGAGGCAAGAGGACCACAAGTTCAAAGCCAGCCTCAGCAACTTACTGAGGTCCAAAGCAACTGAGTGAGATCCTGGCTTTAAACAAAAAGTGCTGGAGAGGGCTGGGGATGTGGCTCAAGCGGTAGCGCGCTCGTCTGGCATGCGTGCGGCCTGGGTTCGATCCTCAGCACCACATACCAACAAAGATGTTGTGTCCGCGGAGAACTAAAAAATAAATATTAAAAAAAAAAATTCTCTCTCTCTCTCTCTCTTTCTCTCCTCTCTCACTCTCTCTTTAAAAAAAAAAAGTGCTGGTGCTGGAGATATAGCTCAGTGGAAAAGTGTCCCTTGATTCAAACCCAGATACCCAAAAGAGATGCTAGTGAGTAGGAAGAAAATGTGGGAAGATATAAAACTCACCAGGAAAGAGGAATTATACAGACAAATTCAGAAAGCTTTAATATTATAAACATGGTGCCCAAATCATTCATTACTTCAGTATGACAAGTTTAAAAAAAGAGTGGAGAAAAAAATAAATAAAAAATAATATAAAAATGATGGAAAAAAAGAGCTGGTTCTTTAAAAAGATGAACAAAAGAAACAAACCTTACCTTAGTTCTATAAACTAGGACAGAGACAAGATTCAAATAAATAAAATCAGAGATATTACAACTAACACCAAACACAAAGGATCATTAGAGAGTACTATGAACACAATGAACGCAGAAAGCAAATTTGATAATCTAGAAGAAATGAACAGATTTCTAGACACATGCACCAAGATTACCAAGATTAAATCATGGAGAAACAGAAAACCTGGACAGACCAATAACAAGTAACCAGTTTGAAACAGTAATAAAAAGTTTCCCATCAAAGAAAAGACCAGGTGGCTTCACGGCTGAGTTCTATTAACTTTAAAAGTGTTAATACCAATTTTCTTTAAATAATTAAAGAAAAACACAACAGGAAAGACTTCTTTCAAAAGTGTTCAATGAGGCCAGCATTACCTAATTCCAAAACCAGAAAAGGACACAACAAAAAAGAAAACTCCAGTCAAATATCCTTGAGGAACATATGCAGAAAATCAGCAATAAATATTGGCAAATCAAATCCAACAGCATATTAAAAGGAATTTTCACCATGGTCTAGTGCAATTTATACCAGGGATTCAAGGACTGTTCAACCACAAATAAAACAATGAATAATGAATATTAAATGGTGTGATATATCACATCAACAAAATGAAGACCCAAAACCACATAGTCATTTCAATAAATACAGAAAGGGCATTTCATATAATTCAATATCCCTCATGACAAGAATGCTGAAAAATTTTAGGTACAATAAAGCCAAAGTTAGCATTACCATAAATAAAGAAAAGCTGAATATTTTTTTCTCTAAGATCTGGAACAAGACAGGACGCCTGCCTTCACCACTTTTATTGAACATAGTGTTAGTAGTCCTGGTCAGAAAATCAGTCAAGAAAAATAAATAAAGTACATGCAGAATTAGAAGGACATCAAATTGTCACTGTTTGCAGATAATATATTCTTATATAAAAAAAGACCCTAAATTTTACCAAAAACGTGTAGAACTAATGAATTCAGTAAAGTTACAGGATACAAAGTCAACTAGCAAAATAGCTAGCATTGTTATATCCCAATAGTAATTTTCTAACATAGAAATGAAGAAAGTAAGTTCATTTATAACGGTTACAAAAATAATAAAATCCCTAGGAATAAATTTAAGTACAGAGGTGATAATTCTCTGTAATGAAAATTATAGAACATTGATAAAGGAAATTGAAGATGACACACATTAAAAATACATCCTGTGTTCATAGACTGGAAGAATCAATATTGTTAAGAGTTCAACTAGCAACCTACAGATTCAATGTAATTCTTATTTTTTTCAATGTAATTCTTATTTAAAAAAAAAACAATAACATTCATCACAGAATTAGAAAAGCAATCCTAAAATTATATGGAACTACAAAAATCCACGAATAGCCAAACCATCTTGAGCAAACGGAATAAAGCAAGAGACATTACACTGCCTTGATTCAAAACATACTCCAAACCTTTACTAATCAAAATGGCATGAGGTTGGCATACACACACACACACACACACACACACACACACACACACAAAGACACGTACACTGAAAAAAACTGAATTAATAACTCCAAATGATTTTTTAACAAAGGTGCTAAAACATGCATCAGAGAAAGGATGATTTTTTAGATAAATGTAGTAGGGGAAATTGGATATTCACACGCAGGAGAGTGAAGATAAACTCCTATCTCTCACCAGTTACAAAGATCAACTCAAAATGGATTAAAGACTTAACTGTAAGATCTGAAACAAAGGAACTAGAAAAAAAAATAGGATAAATGCTTCAGGACATTGGAATGGGCAAGGATTTTTTGGATAATACCCCAAATATACAGAAACAAAAGCAAAAATAAATAAATGAATTAAATCAAAGTTTCCGCACAGCAAAGGAAACAACAGAGAGTTAATCTACAGAACTGGATAAAATATTTGCAGACTTTACATCTGACAAGGGGTTAATATTCAAAATATAAAAAGAACTACCAAAACTTGAAGACAATAAAACATGTAACTCAATTACAAAATGGGCAAAAGACCTAAATAGACATTTCCCCAAATAAGACAATCAAATGGCCAACAGGCATATGAAAAATGCCAACATCATTAATCATCAGAAAAATTCAAATCAAAACCACAATGAGATATCCCTTCTTTCTAGTTAGAACAGCTGTTATCAAAAAGACTGAAGATAACAACTATAGTCTTGCATGTGGAGAAAAGGGAACACTTGCACACTATTGGTGGGACTGTAAATTAGTGTAATCGCTATTAAAAACTGCATAGAGGATCCTCAAAAAATTAAAATAGAATTACCATGTAATCCAACAATCCAATAATGGGTATATATCCAAAGAAATTAAATCAGTATGTCAAAGAAACATCTGTATTTCCACATCAACACTATTCACAGAAGATATGGAATCAACTTAGATGTTCATCAATGGATGAATAAAGGAAGGAAATGAGATGGTACATATACATAATGGAATATTATTCAGCTATAATAAAAATGAAAACCTGTCATTTAAGACATCAGTATAACTGGAGGTCATTGGGTTAAGCTTTGAAAGCAAGTATCAAATGCTGTCACTCAAATGTGCAATCTAAAACTTTGGTTATACAAAATCTGAGAGAATAGTGGTTACCAGAGAGAGGCTGGGGAGAGTAGAGTTGTGGGAAGAAATGAGGAAGATTGATCAAGGAGTAATGTGATAGGTAGGAGAAATAAGTTCTGGTGTTCTATTGTACAATGAAGTAACTATAAATTATAATGTACTTTTATATTTCAAAACAGCTAAAAGAAAAAATTTGAACGCTTTACCACAAGGAATGATAAATGTTTGAGAAGATAGACATGTTTGCCATCATCTGAATACTATACAACATATACATAAATCAATACATCACATGGTTGGTACTCCATAAATATATATAATTTTCATGTCACAATTTAAAAAATGTTTGTCACCTATAATTGCTATGTATAGGTGGCTATATGTGTTTGTTTTCATGGAATGAAATTTAAAAAAAAAACATTGATTTAGGTTTCTGATATATATCAGTGTACATGACACTTAACATATAACTCCACAGAAAAGGATGAATTAGTTAATAAATGGTTGCTATCCCAACTGAGTATTAATATAGAATAATATTAAAAATTTTTTTTCTTTTATCTGGGAATCATGGTTTCCCAACTAAATTTCAGATATATTAAAGACTTTAGTATACAGGAAATTGAGTACTACCAGAAAATATAAGGGAAACTATACGCAAACTAGTGTTTAGGAAACCTGTTTTAAAAATCCAGGGCTAGAAGTTTTAAAAACTGTGAAGTAGTGTTCAGTTAGGAAAGTAAGAAATACACTAATCATTTCAAAAAATAAAATTAAATATACAAAATTGGGTACACAAGTGTTGAAGGGTTCAGTGAGTGAGGAGACACTGAGGTTTCCTAGAGAAAGCAGCTGTTCTACCACCCACCACCTCTATTTCTATCACCTCCTCAACCAGGGCTGGGAGAACTAAAGGAAAAAGTCATGGTTCTCAAAAACTAGGAACCTAGGAGTCTTGCAAGCTGCCTTTTTCTTTCCAACAAAAATGGGAGAAAAAATTGGGAGGAATTCAAGCTTTGAGAGGCTTGAAAAAGTGTCCAAATTGGAAGAGAGAAAAAAAAAAGGTAACAAAGTTAGCCTGCCAACATTTCATGGAGGCAGTTGCAAAGGAGACAACTAGTATACAAAGTCTAAGTGCTGGTATTTAGAATGACTTAGGATTTTAGAACTGAAAAAAATAATATGATGGTATGTAGACATACTTAATTCGAGCATTCTATTTTATTACTTTCTTTCTCTCTCTCTCTTCTTGCCTCTACAAATAATGTAGAAATAAATATATCCTTGTTAAAAAAAATCCATTCTATTCTGGTGTGTGTGTTGGGGTGGGAGTGGTCCAAACTGTATAGATTTCCAGGAATATGAAACTTTGCTATTTTTCTAATTCTTATGTTTTTCTGTTGACTCTCTTTATTTCTCCCTTTTGCCATAAAATCCTTTTAAGGTTTATGTAGTCCATTAAATCTATCTGGTTAATGAGTTTATTTTTTTTTAAAAGGAGGCTAAAACTTGTAGAAAGTAAAATATCTTGCTTCAAAACATCATAGTCAGTATAATGGCATGAAGACAGAAAAGATGATTCAATGAATAAGAACAACACAGAAATACATCCAAGCATATGTGAGAAAATGACTTTCTGCAAAGATGCAAAGGCAATTCAGTGACTAAAGGACAATCCTTTCAATAGATGTTGCTGGAACAATTGAGTATGCATATGCACAATAATGAACCTCAATCCCTACCTTGTACCACATTAAAAAAATCAACTTGAAATGGATCATATACTTCAATGTAAAACCTATACTTACAAAACTTTTAGAAGAAAATTTGGGGGAAATCTTGGTGAAAAACATTTAGGCAAAGGTTGTGTTTAGATATGACATTTAAAACATTACTGAACGTTCACAAATGAGATTTTATCAAAATTGAGAAGTATCACTGTTCAAAGATATAAATAAGAAAATGAAGTCTCATGGCATATTCTGGGGGAAAATATTTGCCAATCACATAAAGGACCTGTATCTAGAATATATAACAACTCTCAAATGGCAGATAGACACATGAAAATTTTTTTATCATCACTAGTTATTAAAGAAGCACTTGGACAGCTCATTCACCACTGACCACCAGAACATATCCCGCTGATGGGGATTAAGGGTCCAAAAAAATCTGAATGCTGAAAAAAACATAATTGCTTTAACAAGCAAATCAAAATAGAATATACTTAAGAAGAACAAAAAAAAATCCTATTCAAAAAAGGTAAGGTCAAATTCATCATATAGACTAAGGAGTTCCCAAGGGTTTGCCTATGTTTGATCTCCAGCAGCAAAAAACTGAAAAGAGGTGGGAGAGAAGAAGGGGGAATTAAATACCTTTGATAAAGAAGTGAAGACACAAAGAAATTAAAAATAATTCTCAAAGAGGTGAAATTACAGCATAAAATAGATTTTTCTGGAAAAATCATGTATAAAAATTTAATTAATTGGTTTTAATATATTTAACATATAATCATTCAATTAAAACTAATTTATAATCACCTAATTAAAGTTTAATTACACATATAATTGTACAGTTTATGTGTAATAAGAAATTAAAATTTTCAATAAACTAAGAGAAGATGGTCACAGCAGTCTGAAAAATTAAAAAAAAAAAATTTAAATAGCCCCAAATCGCAGAGTAAAACCGAAAAGACATGAAAAATAAAGAAAAGTCTGCTCTGAAAACCTGGGACATGTGGAGCTTTTCAGGGAGCCATCTGGATAATCAAACCCATTATTTTCTTCCTTTTGTCAGTTTTCTCATGCTGCTGGTCTACAGCCTAAACTTTGAGAACCATGAGACTAGCCTACAAAAGTCCAAACCATCCTAAAAGTTACTACAAAGGTTGCTCCTTTTGCTTTGCAAATTCAACATAGTTTTTCATAACAAAAACTTCACAAAGCAGCTCCATACATATAAGGTAAAAATTTGAAAATATTTAAAGTGAGAAAGATCATAGAAATGTCAAATTTTATCATATCAACTTTTACTTTTTCCCCAAATTGAAGATAAGACGGTGTTATCCAAGGAGTTTGACAGGAGAGTATTATCCAAGTTGACATGACTCTATTACTTTTTTAAGTCAAAAGCATAAACCTGATGCTAATGTGTGCCTCAGATGTGTCTCCTGAGCAGCTTAAAATAAATTTTGTAAGTCATTTTCATATTGAATTTCTATTCTTTCCTCCACTAACTCAACGTTCTGCTGGAGATGTTTTCCTCTTAAAAATATTAATTCAAAATATTAATAACAATGAAAATATAAGATTTAACATTTATGTATTAAGTTGGTGAAAATTATATTCATTTTTTATTTATTTTTTAAATTTTTTTTATTGGTTGTTCACAACATTACAAAGCTCTTGACATATCATATTTCATACATTAGATTGAAGTGGGTTATGAACCCCCAATTTTAACCCCAAATGCAGATTGCAGAATCACGTCAGTTACACATCCACAAGTTTACATAATGCCCTATTAGTAACTGTTGTATTCTGATACCTTTCCTATCCTCTACTATCACCCCTCCCCTCCCCTCCCATCTTCTCTCTCTACCCCATCTACTGTAATTCATTTCTCTCCTTGTTTATTTTCCCATTCCCCTCACAACCTCTTATGTGTAATTTTGTAGAACAATGAGGGTCTCCCTCCATTACCATGCAATTTCCCTTTTCTCTCCCTTTCCCTCCCACCTAATGTATCTGTTTAATGTTGATCTTTTCCGCTGCAGTCTGGTGATGTCAGTTCTCTGCCATGGTGGTATCTCTTGCAAATGGCGACAGTTCGTTTCCCTTTGCTGGATGACCAATGCAACGGGTGGATCCTGACTGTCTCTCCTAAGCCCCGTTTAAATCCTGTGGCCATTGCCTATGAAGGCTCAGTTGGCATTTACCTCCATAGGATCAGAAGGGCCGACCAGTTGTTTCAGCGGGATGGATTAGTGCTGAGTCACAGCTGTTTGTCTGTGAGAAGCAGGCGAAGGGGAGCTTGAATTCAGCGGATCCGGGCTCAGTGTGTGTTCTGAGAGGCCCAGATTGTTCGCCCCAGATCCACGTCAGCTCAGCATTGCCTAGTGATCCTGAGCAAACAGCATTTAGACTGTTTATGACTCCCTATGCTCACACAGCTGAAGAGGTCAGAGACTTGATCTCTCTGCACCTGCCGCCAATATATATTCATTTTTTAAACATTGCTTACAATAAAGCAAGAACTACACTGTCAAATTGCAAAAACTTAGGGTTTGAGAAACATGAAAGAGTAGGGATTCCAGAGTTGGAGCCCTGTTTATAATTTCTGCAGGTAAGCTAACAGAGCAGTGTGCTTCTCTTTGGTATGAAAGATTCTACTTATTGCCTGTAAATATTTATTTTTCAAATCCTAACATCGTAAATCAAATCCCAGTGTTAATATTTCCTAATCCTTTACTTTTCACAGTGTTTACATAAAGCTTTTTGTACTTAAAAGGATCTTTCCTTTAATTTATTTATAAAAATCCTGACTTCTTTCATGCATATCAGTGAGGTGGAATAAATAGTCTGAATTGGCATTCTGATCAGAAGAAAATAATCAGGAGTATGATTACTAGCTTATTAGGTATAGCTGAGTTTAAATCAAGATGTCACACACATGCATCACAAGGTGGTTCTAGGATGCCTGCTGATACCTGGGAATCACCACTGCATTTTGAGGGGCTTGAATTAGACAAAGAACTTCAGAGCAAAGGTCATAAATTATTTGTAGCAAAGATGATGAAGGATTTCAGAGACAAGGACTATAACCACAACCAAAGGAGGCTTGGCAGTGAGAGCTATTGAGATGATCCTTCTTGCACTCTTATTCAAAATCATCAAGTCTGTGCTTTTGAGAGAGCTCGCAAGTGAGTCAATTTATGAAATGTGACATTTATGAAATGTGACTATCTTGTGTTTCTTGTTAGTTTTGGTAATCCCAGCAGCATCTAAAAATCTGCCACACAATGAAAGTTGACCATGCATTTCTGACTTATTGGGTAAGAAACTGACTCAGAATAATTACTGCCCTCAGGCAAATAGATCATAGGAACATTGCTGTAACATAGAGGTTTATCTTGAAATGGATCTATAACCAAAATTGGGTTACCCTCTCAGTATCTGTTACTTGAAGCCTGTGCAAGAGATTAGCTACGTAAGGTCTCTACACTTTTGAAAATTACTGCAGAAATTTCTTTTTACAGAAAACGTCTGCCGTGCCTAAATACCTAAATATTACCAACAGGGACAACTTTTATCCAAGGATAAAGGTATAGAGTGGTGGAGGAAATCGATGAACAAGCCATTATTCCAACTATTAAGACATAGATGATCGGGACAAATTAGTTCTATTTGCAGGATGCCAATGTGTCAAATAATGGCAACCAACCTTTTATTGGATGCCTATTAAAGCCAAGGCATGACACTAGCTAGGTGTTTGGGTTATAAGTACTGCTAATTCTCATAATTAGCTTCTCTAGATCACAGTTAATTAGCAGCTGAGCTGAATGCAATCCCAGCAGATTCAACAATCACCAGGTCAGAGGACTTCTCTAGTATATTGCACTAAAGCTAAGGTGAGGAGGGGGATCATGCTGAGCAGCAGCAAACAAAAGAGGGCTTGAATTTTGTGTGGAAAATAAGAAAGATGAGACTGAGATGGAGGGCTAAGTAAAAAACAGGTCTGAGAATGACAAAGGCAAGGTTGCTAGAGTCAGTTGCTAAAATCAGTCAATTCCTGGCATAGTTGTATAAATGGCTACAGCAGAATAGGAAAACACTTTGATGGGCCCTCTGAAGCTACAGTCATGGCACTCCTGGCACAGTTTTAGGGAAACTTCTGGAAATTTGTATGGATTCTTTTTTTTTTTTTTTTTTTTTTGATCTCTACAAATGCTTAATCTTATAAAGGTTACACATTTATAATGCTATTTCAAAAGGACAGTCTGTACAGAATGTAGAACTTTGAAGTTGCAGTGATTTTTGTGTAGTAAGAACAAACATTTTTTTTTTCATTAAAACATTTATGGTGAAGGAGCAGATTCATACATTGGATTAAATGTGTTGAATCAGATGCATTTCTCAATATTATTTGGATATATAGTAGGAGGAATGTAAGGCTCTTTTATATAGCAGCAGCCCTGATCAAGGCAAAAACTTTCAACAGTCATCCAGAAGTCCAGAAGAGTTGACCATGGCTTAGAAAAGGTGAGAAATTGCTTTTACCAAATAGAAAAATAGAGTCTTGCAGGGAAATATGGGGCCTCCATAGTTAAAATTTCTTCTTTTTTTCTGTCAAACCAAAGGGAAGAGAAAGACACTTTTGAAAGAGAGGCAAAAAAATCCCCCAGGGAAATTACTATAAGTACTACATAAGGAGATGTTGAGATAACAGACAGCCACCCTGTTGGCAAAACTACTGGGGGTTGTTCATCTTTGATACACATGAAACCACAGTACTTTTACACAGAAAATTGATACCTGAAGTAGCACAGATGAAAAATTAGAGGTTCAGCTTTTAAAGCAAGAAAAAGATGAAAAGGACCATGTCCGAAAGGAGTTAAAGGTAAGACAGAAAATAAAGCTGGGTGTAGCTGCACACATCTGTAGGCCTAACTACTCAGGAGGCTGAGGCAGGAGCACCACTTGAGCCTAGGCATATGGGACTGCTTGAGCAAAATAGCAAGACCCATCTCAAAAAATAATAATAATAAATTAAAATTTAAAGAAGACAAAACCAATTCATTATATTTTGGTATTTACATGTCTTTACAGCTTGCTGCATTTATTTGCACTGACCATAATATGTAATTTTTTCCAGCTTTATTGAGGTATAATGGACAAAAAATTATTTATGATTATATATATGATTAAGGTGTGCAATGTGATGTTTATATACATTGTGAAATGATTAGTAAATCTAATAATAGTCAATCTAAATAATTTATCTTACAAAGTTTTGTTTTGTACGTGTTTAAGAATACTTAATGTCCTACTCTCTTGGCAAATTTCAAGTATACAATACATTATTTCTAACTTTAGTCAGTAGATTCCCAGGATTATTCATATTATAACTGAAAGTTTTAACCTTTGAAACATATTTTCCTATTTTCTCTTTCCCTCAACCCCTGGTAACAACCCTTCTATTGTTTGTCTTTATGAGTTTTATATCATGAATTGTATATTATAAATTTTAAGCCTCAGGGAAAAACAATCGTTGAATGTAAAGGTCCTATTTGGTCAGGGGACACGAGTTAATCTTTGTAGCTCTCCTCTTTTGTTCAGTAAACCTATAGGAAATGATATTAAATAAATGAGGGTGGAGAGAATCAATGTTTTGGCTTTTTATTTTGAGCTCTCAGAACCTGTTTTTGGATTTTTGGTTTAACAATCTGTGGACAGCAGGCTATACCCTGCTCGGAGTTATTCCATGAACAATAGTTTTCAGGCTGTGCGTAACCCTGAGTTACTTCATTTTGTAAGTTAGAAGTTTGTCACAAATCAATCTTGAGTCTAATTGACAATGTAGAATGAGTCTATTCTTTGTACAAGTAAACAACCACCATCTTCCCAGCAGAATCATAAGATACAGACTGATAAATAACTTATTTGAGCCACCTTATCAAACTAAATCTGGAGCACCTGGACAAATGGACAGCCCAGATCATTTAAGGAGTTTATCAGGGCTGGGGATGTGGCTCAAGCGGTAGCGCGCTCGCCTGGCATGCGTGCGGCCCGGGTTCGATCCTCAGCACCACATACAAACAAAGATGTTGTGTCCACCAAAAACTAAAAAAAATAAATAAAAAATATTAAAAATTCTCTCTCTCTCTCTCTAAAAAAAAAACAAAAAACAAAAAAAACAACAAAAAAAAGGAGTTTATCAACCTCACCAGATGTAACTCTATTACTTAAGACTCGTAAGAGGACACACCCCCTCCTTCCTGCAAAGACTGAAAACATGTCACATTGACCCCATCACCTGGTCACTCATCAAAAGCCCAGGAAAATTGCCACAGTGACCAATCTCCTAGTCTCTGTCCTGAGTTTTAACTCAGCAGGTTTCTCCTGCCCATGACAATTGATGCAGGCAGGGTTCACTCCAAGCTGACATTCTGAAACTGACTTTGGTTGGATCCTTGACAACTCTGCTGAACTGGTTTGTTAAAACCATCTGACCACATACAGTGATTGTTTGCATTCTTATCTGCTCTCTGCCTTGCTCTTCTTAAAGAATCCTGAAACACTGCTGCTGCCTTAACCCTTTCTTAGTCTTTCTGTGACAGATTGATCTATACATATGTGTAGTGTGAAGTACATGTAACTTGAGTGTTAATAGATACTAGATATTAAGATTGAAATGAAATTAAAGAAATTGTCACTGCCTAGTTTCAATTAAGTGACCCATGACTATTTGGTAAATTGCAACCACTGAAAGTGTTATAGATTGTGAATTTATTGTTATTTAATACGTTCTTACAGAAGAATGTTTGGTCTGTCAGTAGCTTGCTCAACATTCTTTTGAGAAAAGCTCTATTTGTATTCTGGGAACAGACCCTGGAACCTAGAACTCAACTCAAAAGCCTTCTTGAAGCATGAACTTCAAACTTGTGATGGTACTAGGTGGAAAGTGTGGTCAAATGGAGTACACATGCCCTACCCAAAAGCATTCTAATTCATTTTAGGTTTAAAACTTTGGGCTTTCCTCAGGCTGTCCGTATGTAGAATGGTTCTAGGTGACATTGGCTGAGTGCTTAGTATGTTCTAGGTCCTGTGAATCCATTTGACAATTTACAGGGTAAGTAATGCAAGTTTGTTTCACAAAAGAAACAGGATTATAAGAAGTAAAATAACTTTTCTAAAATCACCCAGTTCCTAGCTGACAGGTTCGGTTTTGACCCAGGTATGTCTTTATTTTTGGCTTTACTCCGATGCTTATGGCAGGAAGCTTGTTGAAAGTGGATGAGGAAACAGAAGCTTATATACTAAATCATAAATTTTAGCCTGTACAGTGACAGAAAATGTTTAATTCTATTTTACTTTTTAAAATCTGCAATGATGGTACAATTTTATTCATTTCTAAAAATAAACAAACAAACAAAAAAACTTTACAAATGTTACTTTTTTGTTGTTGTTGTTTAAATTCACAGTGTTCCCATGAGGAAATGAAGAGAAATCTTCTCACTGTACATTAAGGTGAGCAGAAGAACAAAACCTGGGAAACAAAGACTATATATACTGTAGTCCTTTCAAAGTGACCCAGCAAAAGAGCAATGTAGAAAAGGTAGGACACAATGGCTTGTGCTTCTTAAATAAGAGCTCTGACTGACTGCTTCTATACATGAAATAACTGTGATTATTCTTGAATTTCATTACTTGGAGTTCATAAACACAGTTTGAAGGAAAGAAGATCACTACACAGAACAAAAGAAAGATGCTCTCAGTGATGATTTTTGTTACAAAGTTGGTTGATTGTTTGTTAGTTTGCTTACTTGTTTTAATCTCAAAAATACTAAGATTTCATATACTCTGAGCTCTGATTATACATTCAAATGCTCATTTTTTACTCAGTAGATATTTAACATAGAGATTAATACACAGGATATTTCTTAAATATAAGGTATTTGAAACCCTGATAATTATGAAGAGTGTTATGAAATAAAGATAAACATCTTAGAAATAACAATAATGTTTAATACTGAAAATTTACCATTCCAAAGGCACTGTACTAAGCACTTTATACTAACTTAGTGCTGTAATAATCCCATGAAGGGGGTAGAACTATCATCCCAATTTTATGAAAGAGCAAACAGGCACAAGGGAAAAAAATCACTAGTATTCAAAATTTCTAACCTTGGAATCTCACTTGAAAATATCTTTAACCATCCCACACAGAAAAGAAGAGCGGCCACACCCATGGAGAAGGCCCCACCTTCCAACGCATGGCTCCCAAGCCCACTTCCATCTTGGGACACTACAGCCACCACCATAGCCATTCCTGCATATAGTAGTTTCCACCTAGGGACAATGGACAAGGCCTGGAGGCAGCAGCCTGCCACAGTGCGTCATCTCCAAACAGGCCGCCCAACACCACCACACAGGCTGCTGTCTCAGTGCCATCTCTGAGAGTGATTGCCTCCATCTTGGGACAACTCCACCACCATCATGGGTTACCTCCTCCACTGCCACTGCCATCTTTAGTTGGGGCATCTTCCATCTTAGGACACAAGCTAGGGTGGATGCCAACATCAAGGTAGCTACAGATTTGATGCTGCCACCACCAACAACTAGGGAGTGATTGCTTCCATCTAGGGACAATAGCCAGTACCTGGGAGACTACCACCAAAGTCCCTGCAGGCTTGATTACACCAGAGGTATCCCTGCTAGCGAACTTCTTTTGATTTCTCTTTCATTTTCCCTATGATCTAATGCCTCTATAGTCTCACCTCCTACCTCATACACACCACATCCTACACCACCCCCTGCCCTGTTCTTTGTCTACCATTAGAAACTGTAGACCCTTTTGAAAACCTGCTGTTTATATTATAGTTATTAATTTAACACATCATTTCTTTTGATTGTGACAAAACTGTAATCATCTAAATAGGAGCTATCTGGTTTAATGCTACATATTGTTTGCAGTGGGTATTGTTAATATTGATCTCCCCCTTAAAAGAGAGGTATTGGAAACTTGCAGGGACTCTTATAAGTTTATAGGGTAGAAACTGTAATAACTTAGATCCACACTGCTAGAGGAGAAGACACATGAATAACATGATAAAACAAGGGAGGAAAGTGCCCCCATACAAACCAACAGGCTACAATAATAGCATCCATTGAGAGCACAGTAGAAGAGATGTCAGAGAAGGAGTTCAGAATGTACATAATTAAAATGGTCTATTTAGTAAAGTATGATATAAGAGAGCAAATGCAGGCAATAAATAATCATTCCAATAAAGAAATAAGAGAGCAAATACAGGTAGCAAAAGATCACTTCAACAAAGAGGTAGAGATTCTGAAGAAAAACTAAACAGAAATACTTGAAATGAAGAAAATGACAATCAAATTAAAAATTCAATAGACTTGATCACTTGGAAGACAGAACCTTAGGCAATGAAGACAAAATATATAATCTTGAAAATAAAGTTGATCACACAGTGAGGATGGTAAGAAACCAGAAACACACTCTCTAAAAATTATGAGATAACATGAAAAGACCAAATTTAAGTCTTATCAGGATAGAGGAAGGCACAGAAATACAAACCAGAGAAATGCACAATCTTTTCCATAAAATAATATCAGAAAATTTCCCAAACCTGAAAAATGAATTGGAAAATCAAATACAAGAGGCTTACAGGAAACCAAATATACAAAATTACAACAGATCCACACCAAGGCACATTATAATGAAAATGCCTAACATACAGAATAAAGATAGAATTTTACAAGCTGCAAGAGAAAAGTTCAGATTATATATAGGGAGAAACCAATTTGGATCTCAGCAGACTTTTCAACCCAGACCCTCCAAGCTAGGAGGTCTGGCATAAGATATACCAAGCTCTGAAAGAAAATAGATGCCAACCAAGAATCTTATATCCAGCAAAATTAAGCTTCAGATTTGATGATGAAATAAAAACCTTCCATTATAAACAAAAGTTAAAAGAATATACAAGAAAGCCTGCACTACAAAACATTCTCAGCAAAATATTTCACAAGGAGGAAATGGAAAAACAACATTGAAAATCAACAAAGGGAAGAACTACACTAAGTAAAAGCCAATCAAAGAAGAAATCAAATCAAGTAAAAAACCCAAAACAAACCAAAATGACTGAAAATATGAACCATACTTTAATAATAACTATGAATGTTAAGAGCCTAAATTCATGAATTAAAAGACATTGACTAGCAGATTGGATTTAAACAAAAAGACCCAACAATATGCTGCGTTTAAGAGACTCAACTGATAGGAAAAGACATCCACAGAGTGAAGGTGAAAGGATGGGGCAAAACATAACACTCACATGGACCATGTAAACAAGCAAGGGTATCCATCCTTATAACAGATAAAGTGGACTTCAAACCAAAATTAGTCAGAAGGGACAAAGGAGGACATTTCATACTGCTTAAGGAAATCATACATCAACAAGACCTAATAATTGTGAATATTTATGCCCCAAACAACAGAACATCTATGTATATCAAACAAACCCTTCTTAATTTCCTTTTTTATTAGTTACAACATGATAATACAATGATCTTGACATATCATACATTTAAATCAAATGGGGTATTCTTTCTTATTTTTCTGAGTATACAGGTTGCAGAATCACATTGGTTATACAGACACGTATATACATACAGCAATACTAGTGTCTCTTTTATTCTGCTGCCCTTCCTATCCCCCCTTCCTCTCCCCTCCCCTCCCATCACTTCTCTCTACCCAATCTAATGTGACACTTTTCTTTCTTTTTTTTCCCTCACATCGTCACACATGTATTTTTTCAAATAAATCAAAACACAATAACATTTGAGTGACTTTAACATACCTCTCTCACAACTATATAGATCTTCTGAACAAAGACTAAACAAAGAAACTATAGAACTCAATAATACAATCAATAATTTAGAGTTAGCAGACATATATAGAATATTTCATCCATGAATGGGAAAATACACTTTTTTTCTCAGCAGCACATGACTCCTTCTCTAAAATATACCATATGTTATGCCACAAAGCAAGTCTTAGCAAAAACAAAAAAGAATATATACACACACACACACACACACACACACACACATACATACACACACAGACACACACACACACACACCTCTGCATTCTAATGGAATGAAATTAGAAATCATGGACAAAATAAAAAATAGAATGTCTGGAGACTAAATAATATGCTATTGAATGCTGAATGGATAGCAGAAGACATAGGGAGGACATAAAAAAATCTTAGAAGTAAATGAGAACTCTAATATAACATATCAAAATCTCTGGGACATTATGGAAAAAAGTTCATTGCATTGAGCTGATTCATTAAAAGAATAAAATGTTAACTAGTAAATGACCTACCACATCATCTCAAAGCCCTAGAAAAAGAACAACAAATCAACACCAAAAGTAGCAAATGACAGGTAATGATTAAAATAAGGAATGAAATTGAAATAAAAGAAACAATTCAAAAAATTGACAAAACAAAAAGCTGGTTCTTTGAAAAAATAAATAAAATTAATAAACCCTTACCACACTAATGAAGAGAAAACATTGTAAAAGCTATCTATGGTAAACCCACGGCCAACATCATTCTAAATGGAGAAAAACTGGAATCATTCCCTCTAAAAATTAACAAGACAGGATTGTACTCTTTCACCACTTCTTTTCAACATAGTCCATGAAACTTTATCCAGAGCAATTAGACAAACAAAAGAAATTAAAGGGATATGCATAGAAAAAGAAGAACTCAAACTATCACTATTTACTGATAACATGATTCTAAATTTAGAGGATCCAGAAATTCCACCAGAAAAATTCTAGAATTAATAAATGAATTCAGCAAAGTAGCAGGCTATAAAATCAATACTCATAAATCAAATGCATTTCTATACATCAGTGATAAACCCTCTGAAAGAGAAATTAGGAAAATTACCCCATTCACAATAGCCTCAAAGACAAAACAAAACTTGGGAATCAATCTACAAAACAAAACAAAACTTGGGAATCAATCTAACAAAAGAGGTGCAATGAAAACTACAGTACACTAAAGAAAAAAATTGAAGAAGACCTTAGAAGATGGAAAGATCTCCCATGTTCTTAAATAGGAAGAATAAATATTGTCAAAATGACACATTACCAAAAGCATTATACAGATTTATTGCAATTCCTAGTAAAATCCCAACAACATTCCTCATGGAAATAGAAAAAGCAACCATGAAATTCATTTGGAAAAATAAGAGACTCAGAATAGCCAAAGCAATCCTTAGCAAGAAAAGTGAAGCAGGACTTTAAACTATTCTACAGAGCTATAGTAACAAAAATAGCATGCTTTTGGCACTGAAACAGACATGTAGACCAATGATACAGAATAGAAGACACAGAGTCAAACCCACATAAATACAGTTACACTAAACAGAGGCACTGAAAACATACGTTGAAGATAGCCTATTCAATAAATGGTGCTGGGAAAACGGTAAATACATATGCAATAAAATGAAAATAACCCCTATGTACAAAACTCAACTGAAAGTGGATGAAGGATCTAGCAATTAGACCAGAGACCCTGTACCTAATAGAAGAAAATGTAGGCACAAATTTTCATCATGTCAGATTAGGTCCTGACTTCCTTAACAAGACTCCTAAAGCACAAGAAATAAAATCAAGAATTAATAAATGGGATGGATTCAAACTAAAAAGGTTCTTCTCAGCAAAAGAAACAATCAATAATGTGAAGAAAGAGCCTACAGAGTGGGAGAAAATCTTTACCACACACACATCAGAGAGAGCACTAATCTCCAGGAAAGATAAAGAACTCAAAATTACCAAAACAACAAACAACCCAATCAACAAATGGGCTAAGGAGCTGAACAGACACTTCTCAGAAGAAGATATACATTCGATCAACAAATATATGAAAAAATGTTCAACATCTATAGAAATTTGAGAAATGCAAATCAAAATTACTCTAACAGTTCATCTCACTCCAGTGAGAATGGCAGTTATCAAGAATACAAGCAACAATAAGTGTTGGTGAGGATGTGGGGGAAAAGGCACACTCATACATTGCTGGTAGAACTGCAAATTGGTGCAACCATTCTGGAAAGCAGTATGAAGATTCCTCAGAAAAGTTGGAATGGAACCACTATTTTACCCAGCTATCCCACTTGTTGGTCTATACCAAAAAAACTTAAAATCAGCATACTATAGTGATGGAGCCACATCAATGTTTATTGCAGCTCAGTTCATCATAGCTAAATGGTGAAACCAATCTAGATGCCCTTCAATAAATGAATGGATAAAGAAACTGTGGTACATATACACAATGAAATATTACTGAGCATTAAGAGTGAATAAAATTATGGCATTTGTGGGTAAATAAATGGAGTTGGAGAATATCATGCTAAGCAAAGTAAGCCAATCCCCAAAATCCAAAGTCCAAATATTTTCTTTGACAAGTGGATGCTGATCCATAATGTGTGTGTTGGGGAGAGGGGTTGGTCAGGGGGGTGGCATGGGAAGAATGGAGGAATTTTGGGTTGGGCAAAGGGGAGGGGAGGGAAGGAGGCATGGGATAGGAAAGATGGTGGAATGAGACAGACATCATTACCCTAGGTACATCTATGATGGCAAAAATGATGTGATAATGAATTGTGTTCTACTAGAGAAATGAAAAGCTGTGCACCATTTGGGTACAATGTATTGAAATGATTCTGTTATGTATAATTAGAACAGAAGAAAAAGAAACTAAAAAAAAAAGGTCTTTAACAAAATAGTAAAGGTAGAAGACAACTTAGGGATCATCTTCTTCATCATTTCTCCAACTGGGCTTTGTATGAAAAGACGTGGGAAAAACTGATCCCTGGTCAAATCAATTTAGAGGTCACTGACTCTCTTGGTTAGTCACAATTCCTGAATTGTTTTAAATTCTTTTACAAGTTTCTATCACCTCTAAACTTAAAGGTTTAGTAATTTTAAAAACTATGCAATATGCTCAACAGCATTTTTTTAAAAAAATGCTTTCAAATTAATAGTTCCCCTTAAATTTTATGTCTTTAGCCAACTTTTGTTTGTTCAAACTACCTTAAGCAAAGTTATTAATGGAATAATTCAAGGGTCGGCATACCGTAACTACTAGACAAAACCAAATTAATAAAAGTTTTTTTTGTGTGTGTATATATGAAATGGTTGTAAAAAGGAGATGAGAGAGAGAGAGAGAGAGAGAGAGAGAGAGAGAGAGAGAGAGAGAGAGAGAGAGAACACCCAGCAAAGCCCTGGAGTGATCCTGGAAAACACAAAATATTTACTCAACTGGCTGGCCCTTCATATAAAAAAATGTACTAACTCTTGGAATAATGAACCACTTTGAAATAACAGGTACAATTTAAGGAGGTTTTTACTTTCACAGTGTAAATGTAAAATTGTTTTCTCTGTTCCAATAGAGAACAATTAAGTGGCAAGTCAAATCAAATGTTTATTGGTGCAATTATGTGTACTTAGCTTTGGCAGGTACAAACATTATCTTCCAAATTTAGGCATGTAAGAAATAGGACTTATTTCTCTAATGGCTTCTGTTTCTCATTCCACTAAAGAAGCTGAAAATTAATGTCCATCAATTTGGGGTCTCCCTTTTCCTAGGGTTGAGCCTAATTTTGAGAGGACTTTGCTGATTATTAAGTACCAGCTCTTTACACTGGAAGACAGGCCCTCCTCCTGCTCCTGGATCACCCATTTGCCTCACTTTCCATCACAGCCCCTTCAGGTCTTTTCTCACCATTAGTTCCTTGCCTGTTTAAGGCCATTACAGGCTCACTAAACAGAGGCCAGTTTCTGTCTGCTTGGATGATTTATTGCCTGTAAGTGGCTTAGCATTTGCTTGTCTTAAGAGCCTGAGTTTTCTTTAAGCTCAGGAAGGTATCACTTCTCAGCCTCATTACATTCTATATAATACCTTTTATAGTATTTGTTACATTATGATTTTCTATTTCTGAATTTACTTGTCCTTTAGAAACATCTTGAAAATAGGCATTGTTTTGCTTTTCATTTCTATGTCTCCAATTTATAGCATACTAGATATTCAAACATTGGTTCACATGAATGTGCAACTAAATCCATTACAGGCTTTCAGACTTGATTATAGTTTTGTTAGCATTTGAGCTATAGATACATCTGAAATAAATTTTCCTTAAATTACTCTTTTAGACTATTCTTCCCTTATATCAACAGAAATTGTGTGCATGCATATCTCTGTATATTTACTTACTCTCTCTCTCTCTCTCTTTCTCCAGGTTTTCAAAAGACTTCAGATAAATACAAAGTGGGACCAGACCACTGAGGAGAGTGAATGTAATAAAGTTTGATTGCTTTTCATTAAATATTAGAACAAAGTACACAACAGAGTCTGGCACATCAAAGATACAACTTGGATAGTCATTGAAGAACTTTAAGGAAAAAAAAAATCATTTGCCCACAAATTTTGTCTGAGTCCTAGATACCCCAACTTGATGTGCAAAAAAGAGGCAGCTCTGGGTACCTCCTAGACTGCTCATCTGCTGCAAAATGTCTTCTATGAGTAATAGAAGACATTGCTTTACACATGTGAGAATCCCACTTTTACTTAGCTGAAGCAGATGAGAGTCTAGGGGGGAACTACATAGAGAAAACACTGAATCATATTAGCTTAAGTCTCCAGAAAAATGTCATCCCTAAGTTGTGGTTTAATATTTGTTTAATGACTTTATTCTAAGAAGAAAGTTTTTACATCCTCTGTGCAATCCTAGTTGAAGATTAGGGGTTGCTTCCTGACAACTTGCTAATGAGGGAAATAAGGCAACCTCCAAAATTCATTAAGGCAATGTGTGGGGGCAGGGAGGGAGAGAGAGACCTTCCTAGCAACAGGGTGTAGCTTAATCCATATGTGCAAATCTAATGAAATGTGTCAGTTGAGATTTAGTTAAATGCTGCTGGTATGCTTCTAGGTCTGTCCAGGGAAACAACTCAATATCAGGAACTTGGGCAATTTGGTAAACTTGGAGTTGATTCTTCTGATAATGGTGGATATTTATGAAGCATCACTCTAAAATGCCAGAAATGTCCCTCCCAAGGACCTATCTTGCATCACTCTAACTCCAAACTAATTAAGAAACCTTCTGATACGGTGCGAGGAGAGGATGTGTTGTGCTTTGGAGAAGACAGCATTCCAACACTAGAAAAATTTTTATTATAACTCAAAATATGATAATTTGTTTCATGTATATTTATTCACATCAGACATACAAATCTTGGTGATATTGATAAAAGTCCAGTTACTGCCATGGGGCCACTTGCCTACACATTCTGACAGGGGCTATTTTCTTCCATCCTAGAAATTCAGTAGTCATCATCTAGTGCCTGGAATTTGCAGGAACTTGGGTATTAGTTGACTGGAATAAATGAATGATGTACATAAAAACTAATCCATCTGGAGAGTTCTTGAGAGCCAACCAGATTTCCTCTGGAGATCCCAAATTCTCTTTGCACATGATTTCTAGTTAAACTTTAACAAAGACATTTGCTCATTAACTTTCTTTACATAAGGAGTCAAAATGTAACTTCCAACTAAATTTCAGTGCCCAAAACATTATCTTCACACAAACTCAGTGTTTTCCTTTATCAAGTGTAAAAATGTCATCATCCATCGTCTTCCTTTTGTCTTGTCTGCCAGGATTCAAAGATATATTTACATATAATTGCAAACTATTTTATCTTCTGATGAAATTCCTCATTTTAACAATGTTTAACAACATTGCTAAACTACCATTTCAGATGGTCCACCAGTTACGTTTATTTTTACAACTTTAATGAACTGTAGTGAAATAATCTTTTCTTGATCCATTTTAGGAGTCCAGCTGGGGCTCTGTAACAAAAAAAAACAGATTAATAGGAGAAATACGTGCAAAATTTAAGTTTTACATGACACAGAGCCCTCATGAGAAAATGAAGACTCAAAGAAGTAGAGTTGAATGCTTACATGCTGAATTAGATAAAGAGAAGTAAATTATGGAAATGGAACAAGACAAAGAATCTTGGGCTAGGAACAGTTAATGGTAGAAAAGTTACTAGGAAGACAAAAGTTAGTTTCACAAGATTTGTTGATAAAGGTATTGTGGTCCCAGTGATAAGAATGGTGCTTTACTTTTGATATAGAAAGGATATCTTCTAGCATAGTTTTATCTTCTGCTTTTAGGACGAAAAGGGGAAGGTTAGATGTTCTTGCACCTGCTGTTTTTAAAGTAGCTTGTAAAGGAACACCTGTATGGGGAGACTTGTAGAAGAGGCACACATAGGACAGACACAGACACACAGGGAAGGTGCAGACAGACAGAAGGATGGCAGACAAAAGGGGGTGCCTACCCCTCTGCCATCATCTTTAATAACTCAAAGTTACATATTACCCACCACCAATGACTACACTTTAGCCAGTATTTCAGTGCTAGCCAACTGAGATAAGGTCCAGGTTAATGCAACAAAGCCTCTCTCCTTTAAAGGATGTCATTATGTAAACCAGGGAGTGCATCTGCATAGTTAACTTCATAGCCTCAGCAGGGAATTGCTGGGGATTCCAATCCTGGGAATCAGGGGACCAGTTACCCCCAGGAGTTTGTTCACGGGGGAATGCTTCCCTGTCTATTTCCACGGTCTATCTACAGTAGATTTATGCCAAAATGTCTACTTTGTGGCAGCAAATTCTGCCACCCTTCAATACTCCCTCTAACAGAGATAGTATCTTTTCATTTTTCTTCTCCTTACTCACTGTATAATGCGGGTATTAACACCCATTTCCCCTTAGGTCTCTTTGTACCTTTCTTGTTCAACCTTCCAATCTTCATCAACAATCTTTTTATATTGTTAGGGTTTGGATCTTAAATATCCGTTAAGCTCACATGCTATACTAGGTTGGTCTCCAGCCAATGACACTATTGGAAAGTGCTGGAAACTTTTAGGAGGTGGGGTCTAATGGAAGGAAGTTAGGTCACTGGGGGGGCCTGCCCTTGGCAGTTAAGACACCAGTCCCTTCCTCCTTCTCTCTCTCTCTCTCTCTCTCTCTCTCTCTCTCTCTCTCTCTCTCCTTCCTAGCCACCATGAAGTGAGCAGCTTTGTTCTGCTACACAATCCCTGCCATGATGCTCTGCCCAAAACCTGGAGCCAGCTGACCATGGACTGAAACCTCTGAAACCAGGAGCCAAAATAAATCTTTCCTCATTTTAAATTGATTTTCTCAGGTATTTTTTTCACAGTGACAAAACTCATAAACAGTGATCAAAGCTGATACTTAAATTCAGTGCTATAATCAATGTCTACTACTGTGTTTTTCTATGGATTGATTCTAAAACAGCATATCACTGCTCAGTAGTATACTTTGAAAACATTTTTTTCTTATATCTTTTGTATTGCTTTGCTTTGTTTTCCTGGAGTTCCTAATTTCTTTTCTTCACACACACACACACAAACATATTTTCCCACCCTCCTCACCATATCCTGGTATAGTAGCTCTGAATTGGAAGTCAGTTCCAGGTTCCTCATATTGCCAGTACCTTCTACACAACTGAAATACTCACTTTGAGATTTGCATGGAACATGAGGATCTTAGTATTTTGGAAAGTTATTACGCTAGAAGACCTCTAATTTAGGCATTTTCAGAAGAATTTCAAAGGACATATGTTGTTCATTAGTGGTAATTCTAACACTTAAATTAGTTTTATGAAATCATAAAGTTAAAGGCATTCCATATCACTAGGAGGGGGGAAAACACCTTAGTGTTAGAATCAAAGTAGACTTCTAAATATGTATGCAACAAAATTTGAGAAACTAATAAGAAAAATCACATTGTAAAAATATAACTAACAAAATAAAAAGCTAAGATGTTGGTCTGACAAAAAGAAATTATTCCTTGAAATAATGATGTGTGAGTGTATGGGTTATTTAAGACACACATGATACAATCTCTAAACTCTAAACTTCTAGGTAGCAAAATAAACCTCAAGTCTCTAAATAATAAAATATAAAATAGGACTGGGGATGTGGCTCCGTGGTCAAGTGCCCTTGAGTTCAATCTCTGGTACAAAAAACAAAAAACAAAAACAGACTGACTATACATTTCCACTCTAATCAAAATACAGTTTATGGGCTTAAAACTTCCAATTAGCAAATTTACATGTCAACTGAATATGTTCCAAGTACAAGGAGCTACTGCAGGCACCAGGACAAAGTTACAAAACCAGATGTTGTGTTCCAAAATCTGCAGTCAGGAGGAGGCAGACATAAAGGCAATTAGTTACAATGACACTGCAAAGGGTGCCACTGAGTACTAGATTCAGCAAGGAACCAAGCCTGAGGGACTTAAGGAAGGGGGAACCTAAAGTGCTAAGACTGACACTTGAAGAATAAGGATTTTCTTGGAAGGTTAAAAAAAAAAAAAAAGGGCATTACATATAGAAGGAATAGTTCACAGAGTGCAGATGTGAGGCATCCTAACCAAGTAGATAGTTTGTCAGTCTGGCTCACATAAATGGTGTGGGGATAGCAGAGAAAGATGAAGTCAGGAAAGCCTTAAACATCACATAAGGGCCTATGGATTTTATTCTAAAATAACTGAAAGCTTTTCACAGCAAAGAAATGAAAGAAACTGATTTGTATTTTAAATGCCATGGAAAGACTGAAAAGAGTCAGGACTTGGCAGAAAACCCATTGAAGAAGTTCAAGAACCATTATGTGCATTAGTCTGCCATAACGAAATGTCACAGACTTGGGTGGCTTATGTAATAGAATTCCTGCTTCCCCCAATCCCCCACAGATATGGAGTCAGGAAGTCCAAGTATAGGGTACTGGCAGGGTTAGATTCTCTTGAAATCTCTTTCTTTAGCTTGCAGACCATTGCCTTCAAAATTGTGTCCTCACATGGCCTCTTCTTTATGCACATACATTCCAGATGTCTCTTACAAGGACACCAGTCATATTGCCTTAGTGCTCTTTTTATCTTAATTATCTTTTTAAAAGACCTATCTTCAAATATAGTCATACTCTAAGGTATAGGAGTTCAGGGCTTCAACATAGGAAGTCTGGAGAGACACTCACTATTCAGTCCTTAACAGAGTGGCAGTAAAAGTGGAAAGGAGATAAGCTGAAGGACAGATATAAAGTAGAAATCAATATGACTTACTGTTTGATGAGTCAGTTATACTGAGACATAAAGTCTGCCTGATGTTTGATTTAGACAATCAGGTGGGCCTGATTTTGAAAAATTAGGCCATTTGTCAAAAAAAAAAAAAAAAAAAAGAATACTGAGAGAGGCTTAGTTATATTTTCAACATGATACAATTGAAACAGTAATTTTTAGTTGACAGTGAAGTAAAACTTCAGAACGTAAGAAAAAATAATATGTATGGAAACTAAGGGTACAGTAAGATTATCCACAGAGAAAATGTAAAATGAGAACAGAAGAGAATGAAATCCTGATGAATAACACTAAAGATTAGATAAAGAATCTGAAGTCAAACATGAAGTCTTTAAACGTATGTCAAGAGAATTAAAGAATGAAAACAGAAAAAAGTGGTACAAAAATTAAGTGACAGAAGAATTCAGTTGAACAATTATTCAGATTTAAGAATAATTGTTAATTCTTAAATCTTTTTCAGAAACTAAAATTTTACTTCAAGGATCATATTGTATACTTTTTATGAATTGTAATTTGTTTGTGTTAGTAAGTTAGAATAACCGTTTGTGGTTATTTTTAACTATTCAGAATGTGTTCAAAATACTGATATGTATATATAACTTTCACTATATTCTTGTGCAAACTTCAAATCCTTAAAATGAAAACATGTTTTTAAATATGATGTCAAGATCAGTAAATTGATCTTTTTTCAGAATTATTCTAGTCAATTCCATTTATGTTGAAAGACAAATTCTAAGGTCATCTGTAAAACACATGCCACCCATAGGGATAGATAGATGGATAAATTGATTGATCCATATATGTATACATATTTGTGTTTACATATATGTCTGTATATATATGCATAAATGTCTTAAATACTCTTGTAGAAGTGGTAACATACTTAAAGGTTAATATTTGAATAATATAACAAACATCTTAGAATGCCATTGTCTTAAGCAGTTAGAATTTTTTTCATGAAATCTACCTGAGTGGCCCTAATGATTTTAAGTAGAAAATTAAAAACAAATTCCATATGGGAGTAATGTTTATTATGCTATACTACGAGTATTATTTTTAGACAATCAGAGACAGATACACTATTCTGGAGACTCTAAGGCACAGATATCAGTGATTTATTATTGTTTTTAAAAAGCAGCAAAAGGGAATATTAATTCTGGAAGATTTTTAATCAATTTAACACTATTATACATTAAAGATTTCTTTTTCCACAAACATTCCCTCACAAAGCTGGTAGTTTCATATTTACACAGTATTAATTTTAGCAATTTTAAGTGTTAATCTATGATACAATAATGTTACTTCAGAAACATAAAAAATATAGTCCTTTTTAACAGCCATGCTCCCATTTTTGATGAAAGCTAGTTAGTTTATCCTAATGTATAACTTTAAAACTTTAAAAATGCATAACAGATATTCAGTCAGCTTTATAAAACCTTTAAGACAGAAGGCTGTCAAACAGAATAGACAGAGGGCTCGTCATCACTTATGTCTGAATCTTCATCTACTCCTTCAATGACTGATTTTTTCCCTTTACAACAGGATACAATTAATCCAATCAAGAATACCTGTAAATTTAAAAAATCTGGGTGTTATTTTTCAAACATAAAATCACTTAAAAGTAATGCATTTAAAATTCAATGGCAGTACTGTGATACAAAAGGACTACTGATATACAAACAAGGAGTTTATACACTGAACTTTATAAAGGAAAATCATGCCTGGGATATCTGTACTTACCCCAAGAAAGGCCCAGTTACCAAAATAGTATGCGGCACTAAAGAACCAGAATTTGTGAAGAAATAGGTATGTCCGGGTAACGGTACACTGATCTATAAAATAGCAAAAAAAAAAAAAAAAAAAAAAAAAAAGAACTACGGTGAGATAGTTTCTTCTTAAAATGGATTCATTCTATATCTAAAATGTGATTAGCTAATGGCCAAGATCATACAATCAGTAAATGTTTAGAGATAGACAGAACTGAAATCTAAGTTTCTCTCCCAAGCCCACTCTTAACCACCTTAATATAGTGTTAAACTGCCAACTATTATGACATATTAAAAAAAATTAATGCCACCACTGTAATCTGGATTTTAAGTGTAAAAACATTATCTTGACTAATTTATTTGAAACAAAAATACTTTTAAGCTAGAGTGTCAGACATCCTAAAATAAAAGAAGGATAAACTTTTCCAATGAAAAGCAGGAAAAAATGAGCAAAGGAATCAGATATAATTGGAATTAACTTGCACTTTTCTAAGAAATGAATTCTCAGAACAGATCAAACATGGGAAGGTTCTTTTGAATCTTTTTCTTTTTAATAATGCTGTTGAAAAAATACAAAAATCATTATTCATTGCTATTCTTCCTGTTTAAACTTTAGAGATCATTTATAGCTACAATTAAAAATAAATCATATTTTTCTTCTACAAATAAAATGTAACTCATAAGGTAGTAGACTGGTTTTTTGATATTTGTGTCAGATTCTATTAGTATTATCTAAATATATTACTGCCATTAGGTTACAAATACATGTATACATATTCACATATATCTAGTAAATGATGTTTAAGGAAATACTTGCTCACCCCAGCTATTCAGAATGGCCAGGCTTGAACAATATTGCATAACTGTGTGAAAAATTTTATTTGCTACAGCTAATAGAGGAAAACAACCTCATATATTTTAAGTGGCCTTTATTCTTTACAAAAGAAAATTTTCATCTTACAAGGCAACTTCTTTCAGTCTATTAATTACAAAAGAGATTTTGATTTCTGCATTACTTTTATCCAAAATGGACAATAGCAAAACATCCTGCATTCAATTAGAAGACCAATATAACATCTTTCTGGTGATTAAGGAAATACACCTTTTATTTTTATGAACTGTCTTCTCAGCTTCAATAAGTGAGTGTTATTTTTTCATAAAACAAAATTGAGCTGGGAACTTTGCAGCCCAGCTTTTATATAAAGGATCTAATATACTGTAAAAAAATTTTTTGGTTGATACACGATTTTTTGAAAAGTAGAAATCAGGTTATATTTTACCAAAGTACAAGAACTATCATATAGATATGTAAAGTTTTGAGCCTGTGAATCTTACATACCTTCCACTTCAACATTGTACTCCAATATTTACTTCTGAATTGCTCAATATGAAACTGGACAAACCTGTCTCTTTTTTCTTGCAAAACATGCAGTTTAATAGAGAAGCAACCTGTTCCTTCCACAGTGACCAATCTAATTCCTCTCTATTGATCCCTAAAGGGCTACTTCCATATCCCTTTTACTCTATCAACAGAAGAGCCTAGAAGGAATATTCACAGTTCTCTAAGAAACCCAAAAAGCCTTCAAGCAGTAGTGGCTGAACAAATGTTTACCTGCCTTCCTGTAATAAGGAGGCAAGATTACAGTTTTACACCAGGTGCTGGGAGTTCAGTATACCAGAGGAGACTCCTAGATAAGAATCCTATTGTCACTTACTCTCTGCTCCTACCACATTTTATTCTCACTTCAATTACAGAATTTACTCCATAGTAATATATTTAATTTGCCGTTTTTCCTATTCAATAAGCCTGAGTATTCTCAAGAACCCATCAGAGCATACCTGTTCATTCATATTCAACATGACTGGTGAAGCAAAATTAAATTTAAGAGAGGGAATATCTTATTTAAACTATATATTGTTGCCGGGCGTGGTGGCATATTCCTGTAATCCCAGCAGCTCGGGAGGCTGAAACAGGAGGATTGAGAGTTCAAAGCCAGCTTCAACAAGGACAAGGTGCTAAGCAACTCAGTGAGACCCTGTTTCTAAATAAAATACATAACAGGGCTGGAGATGTGTCTCAGTGGTTGAGTGCCTCTGAGGTTCAATTCCTGGTACCCGCCAAAAAATAAAAATAAAAAATAAAATAAAATGTATATTGTTAAATAGTATACTTTCTATTCATTAAAAACTGATATGATTCCAAGGCTATTAAAACAAGACACTTGAATTTCATATCTTAAAAATGGAAGTATAAATGAAATGTCCCGCATGATGAAAGAAAAGCCATGGCTCTATGCTCCAACCCACTGGAGGTGGCTACCACTTGGTCTCTTTGCCATGTGAATAGGCAAATCAGAAGTGTGGTGCCTGTGTACTTGTAAGATGAGAATCTCATCATTTTTGTGTAAAGACCAAATAAGTTATTATCAAAAACCCTGTGCAAAGTGCCATTTAATATCAGCTCAACTGAACAAGTATAAGCTTGGTTGTAAAAAGTCAGTCTTCTCAATACTGATAATACTCCAAACTTAAATCATACCCTATTTGAGTCAAATGTATGATATGTCAAGATCACTGTACTGTCTTGAGCAACTAATAAAAAAATATAAAAATTCTATTACATATTTTTATACTTAAAGATGTTCTGAGAATAAGAATTTGACTACAACAGGAATTTTAAGTCAGAGATTGAGCTGGCAGAAGCAAGTAAAATTTTTATTCTTTAGTCGTCTAATAATTCATCCAGTGACATTTTAAATTGGCATATACTCAGATTCTTTGGATTACCATCAAAATCATACCTTAAATATTTTTCCTATCATATTATTTACATGCTCACTATTTTTAAAGGTTGTGATTGATCTTTGACACAGCTTTCCAACATTGTTAGTAGTCTTTTTTGTTGAAATACAACATGACTAAAAGTACATACATAAGAATATGTAGCAGCTTTTATAGTTATCTTTATACGTCTATTATATTGAGTTCTATTTATAGTAAATGGTATACACCCACAGAATTATAAGTTCCATGCACACATTTCAAATTTAAGGGATGATTCCACACTGAGTAAATGGAGGGGAGCTTCTTCTCTACAATCTGTCAACTTGTTGCTGCTCACCTGAATCACAAATATCTAGATTTATGAATTTCATTTGACATTATCTGATAAAGTTAGAAAAAACATTCTGAACTTGGTTTTACCTCAAAGGAAATTTTCAAGTTGGTGAATGTTCCAGTTAGGGATTGTGTTTTAAAATCAGAGGTGTTCAAAGGACTTCTGACTGTTGTAGTTCAAAAAAAAACATAGAAGTTCCAATTAAACTGACAACTAAATGTTGACAATAAAATCTAAAATGCAATATTTTTCTTTCTGATGACAGTGGCCACACAAAAAGAAAAAAATCAAAATTTATAAAATCAAGAAAGTCAGGTGAAGCATATGAATACAATAAAAAATGTTTAACTCTTGTTACTTCTACCCTTCTTCCATCTCTTCTCTTCTATCATCACAGAAATAATAGAAAAATGTAATGAAACCACTGTTTGGCATATAATTAGAAACTTTTCCTGATTTTATATATATATATATATATATATATATATATATATATATATATATATATATATATATAATTCCTGTTTCCTCTTAGAGTACTTACTATGTCCTTTTTTAAAAATGTGTGTTGACTGCTACTAAGGTAACTATAGCCGTTGATTATAATAAATAGCACCTTTTCCTTTAAATGTATTTAAAAAAATTACTGTTGATTTAAGTCACAATTAAGTTAAACCTTCACTAGAAATCATTTATAAATAATTATTGTACTTACTAATTAAATCCTTATGTGATTAGAAATAGAAAACATTTAAGAAAACTCATGTCGCATGGTTGCCCATGACTATAATAACTTTGGTTTCTGATTAGGGTCTTACTACTATTGAAGTATAAGGGGCATATAAATATTAACTATACACAGGACAAGAAACTTTGGACTTTATTTTGATATGATTAGGAGTTACTCATCAAGTGGTGTTAAGAGGGGATATAACATGAAATACAGATTGGAGGAGGGAACTCACAGTAGAGAGAGGTTCACTAAGAAGACAATTCAAGTGAAAAAATTAGCTGTAGGGATGGAAAAGGTTGAATCTGAAAAGATTTTTAAGACGTAAAGTCCCAGTTTATCAGTTTTATAGTCAAATAAATTTATAGCATATGAAATACATACACATAAAACATTTGAGAGAGTAGCAATATGCAACCAAATAAGTGGGAAGACAGAAAAAATGAAAATATATAATAAAAGCTAAAGTTATATATTTAGCTTAAAATTAACAAAATTGTTGGTATGGCTTAGTGGTTTGATCCCCAGTACCAGAGAAAAAATTTAGCAAACTGCATAGCTACATAAGTGTTTTGTTAAATCTCACTGGGATTGCTCCATAAAGGGGGAAAAGAACTGATGAACATCAATAATCACAGAAATTCTAAGAAAAATAAATATTTTTATTATATCTTTAAAACAAACTGCATTGGGCTAATAAAGATAGAATTTGTCAGCCGGGCATGGTGGCGCACACCTGTAATCCCAGCAGCTTGGGAAGCTGAGGCAGGAGGATCGAGAGCTATAAGCCAGCCTCAGCAAAAGCAAGGTGATAAGCAACTTAGTGAGACCCTGTCTCTAAATAATATACAAAATAGAGCTAGGGATATGGCTCTGTGGTTTTGTGCCCCTGAGTTCAATCCCTGGCACCTCCTCCCAAAAAAGATAGGATTTGTTATATATTTTGCAGTAACGAATGAATAAGTTTTACAGTATTTTTTTTTTTTTTTTTGAGACAGAATATTGCTTTGTCACCCAGGCTGGGCTCACTGAGGATCCTTCAGTTTCATTATCCTCTCCAAGCAATTGGTAATTGTTTTTTATTACTTTATCTTTCTCATAAAACAAAAGCATTTTAAGGGGTATACTTGAAAAAATTAGAGACAGAAAATTGAAATTTAGTTCTTGAACCAACCACTAATATACTGTGAGATTCTGGGATGAGCCATTTAACTTCTGAGTATCAATTTCTTTATAAGTGACATAAAGTTAATGTCTGCTTATATTATGTGGTGATTGGCTAGATCGACCTTTTGAGAATTAAATTTAGAGATCTATATTTGATTAAAAAAAAGGAAAAGTGATGTTTTCTGAGCTAGCAGTCCTAAGCAATAATCTGTAAGTAGCTGAGAAGCTTCACAAAATTAGTTAAGCTGGCTCTAGTATGGACTCTGAAGAATTTAGAAAGTTTATAACTAATTAACTTCATTATATTGTCTTAGTTGAACTTTATCAGGACAATCAAAATGTCACCTAGAAAAAGAACCTCCACATTAGGAAACTTTCTCAATCTCTAGCAAAATCCAGGAAAAATGATGTCATGATCAATACTCAATTTTCTGGTCTACATAGCAACCTTGCCTGAAAATGGACATAATATATCAGGCTATCTCAGCTAGATGATCCCAGCCAATAAGATCAATGAGGCCTTCTTTGTGCCTTCATGCTTACCTAAACTGTATGACTATAAATTTGGTTTTCCATGTAGACTCTTTTTCCCTGGTCGGAATTCACTAATCCTGAGCCTTTAGTTTCTTTAATACTTAACATTTACTATAGTAAATTGATAAACAGTCATCTGACGAATATATTAGTCTCCTCTTGGGTTATATGAAGCTAAATATAGATGTTAGAGTGAAAGATAGGGTAGTTTGTAATCCTTAGTTCTCCATCTCATTACTCTAATATTGTACTACCCATTTTACGGGTTTACTAGATTTCAATCAAATGAGGTTATCCATCCAAATGTATTATGTGTCAAATGAAAGATTATATGTAAATATAAAGTACATAACTATGAAGATCTATTTTAATCTGTTGAAAACAAAGCTTTCTGGTTTAAAATGACAGTCATTTGTTTCTTATCCTTCCCAAGACCTTATTAAAGTTACAGTACAGGAATAAAGCCAGAAGCAATCCTTTAACTGTGAAGAGAATAGAAGTTGGACCATCAGCTGATGAGAGGCTTCAACAATAATTTGGAAGATGAAAAGCCACATTTAAGGTCTCCAGTAAAACAGATGATTTTCCTCCCATTTATTTTAAAATATAATTTGAAGATCAAGAAGTCTCAACCATATCCACAGAGTTCCCAGCAATGAGAAATCATAGTTTCTGATACATAATATGAATTGACATGAATATGAATAGATCGTCAGATATATAGAAATCTATCAGCATGAGGGGAAAAGAACAGGATAAACAGAATTGTTCCAAGATAAACAGAACTGTAATTTTATTTAAAGAAAACCATTTAGGAAAATGTTTAGTGTCTTCAGATACTGAAGATGATGTTACATCCATTAAGACTAAGGATGACTGGAAAAGAACAATCAGAAGAATAAAGTATCGGTAAGAATGCATTACATGAAATAAAAATTCAAAATATAGTTCATAAAGATGAATACATATTTAAGAATTTAGAACAAAGTGGTAGGCAGAATACATGAAGTATGAGATGAGACAGATGATCAACTGAAGGTGCCCTGCAAATAAAGAACAGGAACTCCCAAAAAGGAAAGCAGGAAATAGAAACCATGATGTTAGCTTAAAAAAAAATGACTGGTATTAGCTATCTCCTCAGTTAAAATCAAAGACAAAGATGATGCCTTGCCCTTAAGATATAAGAGAAAAATTATTTCTCATGTAGAATTCTAAGCCCAAACTACCCATCAAGCGTGACACAAAAATACTTTTCAGATACACAAAATAATTTTCAAATATGAATTTCACACACACACTTTTTTTTTACTATAGCAAAACTAGGGACATAGAAGAGAAAAATCAAGAAGAGATTGTTTACAATACATCAAAAGTTTAATGATCAGAAATTATAGCATTATAAGTTTGTAATTAAAATTTGTAAAATAGAATCACAGCAATTGAACCAAATAAGACAGAAAGTCAGTAGGTTCCAAGATGAAAGCCTTTAAGTCTATACAATGAATTTCACCTAACATAAAGAAGCTAGAAGATATTAGGCATATTAATGTCTTAGGCTATTTTAATTACACTATTCAAAGAGTGGAAAAAGAAAAAAGAAAAAGGATGGTTTACAAATGTTGTTTGAACGAGACAAAGCGACAGAGAGAGCAAGAGAGAGAGATGGCTGAATGTGTGTATTTCATTGTCAAGGAGCTTACTTACATTCATATAAGAGACTGGGACAGGTATCAATTAAGAGAAAGTTGATGTTTTAAAAAATATAAATGTTTTAGGAAATCAAAGAAAAAAGAAGAATGCACACATTTGGAGATTTAATAAAGGTCTCCTTTGAAATAAACCTTATAAGATGATTGGGACTCTGACTAATGAAAATGGGAAGGATAGAGTAAAGAACAGTTGTGACATTCTAAGAATGTAATTGAAAAGCAATGATGGTAAAGATGTCCATGTCCAGAAAGTATATTCTAAAAAGCTAGAAACTTGTATGACAGGGTAAATAGTGACAATCCTTAAAACCCAGAGAATTTATCAGATAAGGAGACGGGGAAGGTCTTATGTTTATTATTGATGAAATGACATTATCAGAACACTTTGGAACAGTGGTTTCTATGATGGGTCCTCAAACTAGAACCATGAGAAAATTAGGAGGTAGGGTTCTAGTTCAGAACCACTAAATCAAAAACTTTGCAATCTGTGTCTAAAAAGCCTTACAAGTGATTCAGATGTATACAAAAGTTTGATAACTAGTTTTCCAGAACAATTAAGCCAATATCAGTATGTAGTGCAAATCAGAGTGTAATAATACTGAAAACGTAATTTAAGTGAGATGCAATGAAGGTAAGAAGAGAAGGTCATTATGACAACTGGCTCTGCATCCTTTAGTAAAATAACTAGGTGTGAGTAGGAGTGAATAAAGATTAAATGTACTTTGAAGAATGATGGTAGTATAAGAATGCGGGTAGTGGAATTTCTCAGTATAATCCAAAGTCCTTATCTAATAGTTTGTATTGTCTTCTCTAAGAACTATTCACTTTAAACATTCTTATGGATATAGTACCAAAATAAGGCAAAGCTTGGGGTATTAATTTCACATAATGGCTCAGTCTCATTTGGAACTACTCAGAGCAGGATAACTGGCTAATATCTTTCTTTTGCTTTCTTCCTTGACCTATACACATTAACCTATATAACACATTCCAACTACACACATGCTTTCAGCCATCAGGAAAATCTAATGGGTTAGCAATGACCAGGTAGCTCTGAGAAGTTATTTAGTTATCCTTTTTCTTCTTTATTTATGAAGAAATACCAAGAACTAAACAAAGTCACATAGGCTCAAAGGAAAAAAAGAAAAGAAAGAAATGCATACTCTTAATAGGTGCAAACATGTTTTAAAGATAATTATTCTAGATATAATCAAACCTTATAGAAGGTGAAACATTAGGCAAGTATTTTCTAATTAGAACTCAAAACCATAGGCATTGCCTCTAACCACTTTCTCATATCTACTCATATACTCACCTGCAAATCCTATTGGTTCTATCCTTAAAATATTTCCAGATTCTGACCATTTGTTGCTATGGCCACTACCATAAGCTCTGCTTTGGATTACTGCAAAAACTTCCTGTCAACCTGCTTTTGTTCTTGGTTCATTATGGTCTGTATCACAGGTTGGCAAAATATGGCATACAGGAAAAGTCAGGACTGCCACTTATTTTATGTTTTATTGGAACACAGCCACAGCCATCCATTATATACTGTTTATGGCAGCATTCATGTGCAAAGGCAGAGACAAATGGTTGTAGTAAACTATGTTCCACAAAACCTAAAATATTACTATGTGGACCATTACAGAAAAAGTTTGCCAAGCTTTGGACTATATGAAACACAGTCTGAGCGATCTCTTAAGAACATATGTACATCATATCCCTGGTTCTGCTCACAATCTTCCAAATACTTTCCTCTGAAAATAAAAGTTGAAGTCCTTAAGATTAACTGCTTGCTATTCCTCTACCTTCTCAGCTTAATCCCACACCAAACTTACTATTATCTCTACTGGAATGCTCTTTCCCAGATATCTTAGTTTGCTCCTTACTTCCTTAAAATATTTTTGCTCAAATGCCATCTTCTCAGAAACAATTTCCTTCCTACTATATTGAAAAATGTGAACCATTCCTCCTTCTGAGCACTACCTACCCTTCCTTTGGCCCTTTATTTTTCTCCATAGTACATATCACCTGATATACATATTTGTCTGTCTCCTTCTAAGTAAGATTTGTGGGGACAAGAATCCTTGATTGTTTCATTCACTACTTTGTATCTCTGTCACTTAAAATTGTACCTGGCACATAGCAGTCATCAACAATCATATGTTAAATGAAAAGCACAGGAATGCTAGAATAAACAGAATTAAAAGATCATGTAAGGCACTTGAAATTAAAACATATATAAATTTGTTATAATTTAGAAACTAACTGGACTGTGACTCTCAATGGTATTGAAGATAATGTCAGTAACTTCCAAAGATGCTTGGATTACAATATAGCAATTAATATGTTTTATCCCTCATACAGAATTGTTTTCTAGATAAGGTTATTAAAATTATCTCTATTACTAGAGTTAACTTGTCTTCATGTTATAGATCATCCCAACTTTCTGACTTGCATCCCCAAATTTGTTGACTATAAAACAAAAGGACAAATATAGATTTTTTGTTTTGTTTTGTTTTGTAACAAGGATTGAACCTAGGGGCGTGTAAGCACTGAGCTACATCCCCAGCCCATTTTTATATTTTTATTTAGAAATAGGGTTTTGCCAAGTTCCTTACAGCCTCCCTATGTTGCTGAGGCTGATCCTCCTATCTCAGCTTCCTGAGCTACTCAGATTATAGGAATGAGCCACCACACACAATCCAAATATAGCTTTTTGAAAGGTCACTATCCCATGTTCTTGATGCTGAGGGACTTAGTGACTTTTATTCTCCTAAAGAAAGTCATCTTGTTAATTATAAAATTTCAGAAAGCTTCACTTAATATGGACTAGGAAGTGTTAAGTCGATAGTTCACATTCAAACCTGCCTTTTGAATAAAGACAGTAATAGTCTTCCATTGCTTTCATTTCAAATTGTATTTATGAACCACCACTGGGCAGAGCACCACATCCCAAACACAATCATCCCAAAGCACTAGCGTCATTTTTCTACTGAATCACTGAAGGCTTAGTTTCTAGAGAAATCTCTCAACCAGCTTCATTCTCAGCCTATTAAAACTAGTCTTTGTTAAAATGATCATTTTATCTGTAACTGTAAATATCAAATGCCAAGCATCATCTACTATAGTAACTCTTTTAGTAACATTGGTTTTAAACATAAGTAAAATGCATAAAACATATTTTTCTTTTCTTCCAGGCCAAAGTTTGGGGAGGGAGGTTAAAAAAAAAATCACCTGAATCCATTATAAGTGACAATGTAAATGTAAACAGTATGGCTTAGATACAAACTTCAAAATAAAATTTCAAAGGACCACAAAAGTTCAAGGAGAAAAAAATATTCCATGTTCAGAGAAAAGATGGTATAAAGAATGAACTAATCTTTGAAAAGTAACTATCTTCCACACTCCCATTTTTAACAAACTGGAAAGAACAAACATCTTCCTAAAATCAATATTTACTTGGCAAATGCATATCACTATATTATCTCTCACTGATTTTGCCTTTAAAGATGTTTAATTGTGCTTTTTTTCAATTAGAGAATATAAAGTATTTATTTTAAAGAACAGAGTAAATATCTACTTCTTGCCTGCCTTAGGCAAAACCAGAATTTTAGTCTTCATTTATGCACAAAAGCATCAAAAAATGAGATTATATATATATATATTCTTCCACTTACCATTGATGTTTACTTTTCTATTAAAACATATAAAGTTGTACCAATACATTTTATTTATTGTTATTTAAAGTAGTATCATTAATGGGTAAATACACAGTTGTATCTTTTGATTTTGCTATTTCTTTTCTAATCTTGGTAGGGCTTGGAAACTGGTTAGCTATTGGAAGAGAGAATATACATATATAACTTCAAGACTTCCATCCGAATAAATAGTTTAGGAGACAGAAAAGGAATAGGATCACTCCTCACTATCCCATGACCAGGGAAGGTGGTAAGAAAGTGGAAAAGAAAAGGAAAGGAGCTCAATATTGGACTTTATGTTTCAGGGGTTGACAGGACATGCTTGTCCCTACAGATGAACTAGAAGACAGAAAATAAGAGCACAAATTTAATATTATGAATTCTTGATTTCACCCCTTTGAATTACTAAGCATGAATAACCTCTATATGTCAACTGTCAATTCTCCAAACATCACTAATAAACATCATTGACCTAGCAAAGCTAAATTTATTAGAGGAATTGCAATGGGAGAGAACATGAAGAAGAAATACTGAGAAGAATATTTATAAGGTTTTAGGGGATGGAGTTGGCTGGACCACTTAACATCTTGCAGGGTGGGGCACTAGCTAGAACTAGACAAAGTTTATGATGAAATAGTTTTGGATTAGTAGGTACAGTGAAAGGGAAAATCTTGAAGCAAGCCTTACTGAGCAATTAATCTTGCTAAATGAGCTATTTTAGTGGTTTCAATCAGGAGTATTTCCTAGAGCAAGTAACTAAACCAATTTAAAAAAAATATTACTGAACATAAGGACAGGGAAATACGCCTACATTCAGCATGGCTTAGTGTAGTGACACTATGTTGGTGTCACCAGCTACACACATTTCAGAGGGTTAAAGCTTTCAAAATTTATTAATTGGCACTTGGGAATGGCTTAGATTTTATTATAAATTGTTGAAATTAAACATGATACTCTGTGATGGACAATATGCTGGAGCTGACCAAGTATATTTGGAAAATAACCAGTAAGAAGGCTAACTTCCTGATACAATTTATGAAACTATTCTGATTAGAAAATCTGCTTGCTTAAGTTCATAGCTTTCAAAGCAAAATCTTCACATAAGAAAATGTTAAAAATAGCTCTATTATTTCATGTATTTGTTGATTGATTGTACATCATATTCTGAGAAGTGTCTCTTCAGGTCCTTGGACCATTTATTGATTGGTTTATTTATTTATTTATTTATTTTTTGGTGTTTAGCTTTTTGAGTTCTTTATATACCCTAGAGATTAGTGCTTTATCTGATATGTGAGGGGTAAAAATTTGCTCCCAAAATGTAAGCTCTCTATTCACCTCACAGATTGTTTCTTTTGCTGAGAAGAAACTTTTTAGTTTGAGTCCATCTCATTTATTGATTCTTGATTTTAATTCTTGTGCCACAGGAGTCTTATCTTACTAAGGAAGTTGGGGCGTAATCCCACATGATAGAGATTAGGGCCTACTTTTTCTTCTATTAGACACAGGGTCTTTGGTTTTATTCCTAAGTCCTGATCCATTTTGAGTTTGGTTTTGTGCATGGTGAGAGATAGGGGTTTAATTTCATTTTGTTGCATATGGATTTCCAGTTCCCAGCATCATTTGTTGAAGAGGCTATCTTTTCTCCAATACATGTTTTTGGCACCTTTGTCTAATATAAGCAATTAGAGAAATGCAAATCAAAATCACTGTAAGATCTCATCTCACTCCAGTGAGAATGGCAGCTATTATGCATACAAACAACAATAAGTGTTGGTGAGGATGTGGGGAAAAAAGGTACACTCATACACTGCTGGTGGGACTGAAAATTGGTACAGACAATATGGAACGCAGTATGGAGATTTCTTGGAAAAGTAGGAATGGAACCACCATTTGACTCAGCTATCCTTCTCCTAGGTCTATACCCAAAGGACTTAAAAACAGCATACTACAAAGATATAGGCACATCAATGTTTATAATAGCACAATTCACAATAGCTAAACTGTGGAGCCAACCTAGATGCCCTTTAATAGATGAATGGATCAAAAATATGTAGCATATATACACAATGGAATATTACTCAGCAATAAAAGAGAATAAAATCATGTCATCTGCAGGCAAATGGATGGAGTTAGAGAAGATAATCCTAAGTGAAGTTAGCCAACCCCAAAAAACCAAATGTCCAATGTTTTCTTTGATATAAGGAGGTTGATTCATAATGGGATAGGGATAGGGAGCATGGGATGAAAAGACGAACTCTAGATAGGGCAAAGTTGTTGGAAGGGAAGGGGGGCCATGGGGTTATAAATGATGGTGGAATGTGATGAACATTATTATCCAAAGTACATGTATAAAGACATGAATTGGTGTGAATATACTTTGTATACAACTAGAGATATGAAAAATTTTGCTCTATATGTATAATAACAATTGTAATGCATTCTGCTGTCATATGTAAATTTAAAAAAAATAGTTCTATTATTAAAAAATAGAAAGGAAATTCATAGAAAAATCCTAAATTGTTTAAGGAAGCTGGGTTACATCATCAAATACAGAACACCAACTTTCCATTTTAATTGGTAAATTATTTAAAACTAAATGAAAAAAAATCTTCAATACGTTTTAAAGTACTATGTGCCTTTAGAGAAGATTTTAATTTATGAAGAGTTTTAAATATGTTTTTTGTGGATTTAAATTGCCCTTTTCCATTCAGTCTCAAAAGAAATATATCATGTAAACTTAGTCAATGACTCACTTTACATGATTGGTTATGTCTATAATTAAGTCAAAATTTATTTGATACTAAAAATATATACCAGAAATGATAGAAAGATATAAGGAATGAATTATTTTGTAGCAAATTCAAAATTAAAAGTAAACATGAAAGATTAGCTTACTTTCGTAAGTTTTACTTTTCATCTAAATTGCTTAGGGAATCAGCAAATAGCATTATACTAATTTTTACAATCAAAATAAATCCTGTCATTTTGTGGGACAAAATACATCACGTTAAATCACTGGAGATACAAACTTAAATTTACAGAAATAAGAAAAATAATGCATATAATGTAAATATTTGTAATACACATAATACATAATTATGCAAATGACATTGTATAATATCTCTAAAATGGTATTCATAAATGTTTTCTTCAACAGTTTCACATTTTGGTCTATACTTGATTATTGTAATTTTTTTTTTTTAAAGAACAGCTATTCAGATGGTATACAGTGATTCTCATTGTAGGTTTTTTCCTCCTAGAATCATTCTCTAAACATATGCACAACATTTTTTGAACGATGTTTCATGGTCCTTGACCTCTTAATGTTTTCGCATTTTTTAATCAGAAGGATACTTTCTGACATGTAACTACAGTACAGGTAAGAAGTTCAGGACATTTAATATTGGTATTATATTTTTATTTATCCTGCCATTCATTTTCCAACACCATCATATATCTTTTTAATTTCTATTTTTATTTTTAATTTTTTCTCTGTTTGTTTTGGTATTGGGTATTGAACTTACAGGCTCTTTACCACTGAGCTAAATCCCTATCCCATTTATTTTTTTTAAAGATAGAGTGAGAGAGAGAGAGAGAGAGAGGGAGAGAGAGAGAATTTTAATATTTATTTTTTTTAGTTTTTGGCAGACACAACATCTTTGTTTGTATGTGGTGCTGAGGATTGAACCCGGGCCGCACGCATGCCAGGCGAGCGCAATACTGCTTGAGCCACATCCCCAGCCCCCATTTTTCATATTCTATTTTGAGACAGGGTCTCTCTAATTTGCTGAGGTTGGCCTCAAATTACAATCCTCCCACCTCAGCCTACAAAGTTGCTGGGATTACAGGTATATACCCTTGCTAATATTCTTTATAGTACTTTTATCCTCAAGTACAAAATCCAATCCAGATTTATATATTATATTTTATCATGTCTCCTTAATATTCTTTCATCTGTAGCAGTTCCTCAGCCTCTTTGTCTTTTATGACATTGACATTATTGAAGCACACAGGACAATTACTTTATGGCATGTTCCTCAATTTGGGTTTGTCTGCTCTTTCGTTTTGATTTAATTCATGTTATCCATTCTTCTCAGGGTGTCATTTAATGAAACACAAAAAGCAAATTTATTCCTCAGTGATGCTAATTTTGATCACCTGATGCAGATATTGTCCAATTTCTCTAATATATAGCTACTATTTTCCCTCTTTATACAAATAAATAATCTATGGACAGATCTCTTTGTGATTTTAATCCATAGTTCCCTACATTGAATTTACTTTCAATAACTAGTATTACATCTATCTGTAAATGTTTTGTTTGGGCCATTTATAAGTAAGGATTTCATTGGTACATTCATTCATTTTAAAACAGTTTTTTGTTACTGGCCAATATTTTGAGTTGGCCTTACTCAAAATCTTTTCTTTGGTTAACTATTCTATAATCTGTGTCAGTAATCACACAGATTATAGAATAGTTGCAAGTCTCCATTTATACTCATTCTCTTAGTGATCCTTCACAGTCTCTTCCCATCCATTCCTGACTAGCCCAGCATAAACTTTTTCCTCCAAAATTCTAGATCCAATTCAACTGCCAACTCAATATGTCTACTTGAATGTTTAATGAATAATTCAAACAAAAAAATGCTCAAAACTAAATGATGTTCTCTTTCAATGCATGAAGTAGGAAAACTGACATACAGAATACATAAAAACATTCATTTGGGGAAATAAATCAAGAGGAATTACCCAAATAGTAAGCTCTTGAATGCTTTGGTATGATTCTGTATTAAAAATCAGTTGTTGGGGCTAGAGCTGGGGCTATGGCTCAGCGGTAGAATGCTTGCCTCACACATGTGAGGCACTGGGTTCGATCCTTAGCACCACATAAAAATAAATAAAGATATTGTGTCCATCTACAACTAAAAAATAAATTTTAAAAAACTATATTAAAAAATCAGTTGTATGTACTATTTGTAATATTTACATGCTTTTAGTTCATATAACATCCAATATGTGGGATTTTAAAATACTATTTAATCAATACTATTTAATCAATACTATTTCAATCTCAAATTGAAAGCACATTAAGGAATTTTCTCATTGAAAAATGTACTCACTTTACTTTTTTAATGTTAATTATTTTTGAGTTGCAGAATAATTCTCTATTACTTCAGCCCATTCAAACCATTCTCAATGGTTTAAAGATTTGCCATTAACTAAATCTCTTTCTACAGCATCAACACTATTGACCACTAGACATGGCATTTTCTTGGGTATTAATATGCTGTAGTTTCTGGTTCATCTCTTATTTTCCAAAATTGTATGTCTTTTCCAACACCTAGATTTAGCCTTTTGATTTCTGGCTTTCTGTATACTGTCTGTGCCTTTCATTTTCTTGTGGCTTCAAATAACCACTTTTATTTTATTTAAAAAGCAACAACAACTTATTTTTAAACTTAAAGGGCAAATGATGAAATAGTTTTACATTTTATTTTTCTCAAACAAAACACAAAATATGTTACATGTAGGAAAAAGACTTGGAATGAAACTTGGAAAAAGACACTTGGCATTAAAGTCTCAGTCTGATACTATTTGTGCAACTTTTAACTCTTAACTCTTGGAGCTCTAGTTTCTTCATCTGCAAAATTAAATTATTTAGATAATCTTTCTAGGATTTTTTAGTTCACCAGAAATGATAGAAAGATATATAGGAAATAGTTTCTAACCCACACAGCTCTTTATGGCTTTTATTACCATTTTTGTCTCCCATGCAGACATCTGGGGGCGGGATATTTTCTAACCTAATCTATGCAATGTCTTAGGTAAACCATTTCAGAAGGATAGGTAGTGAATATTTGTTAGCCAAAGCAAGTGTTATTTATAGAGATTATATTTTGAATCATCTCCTGATGGACTTGTTTACTACAAAACAGTGTTCATCTACTTTGTATGTTATCAATAAAAATTTTTCTTTTAACGTTCTGATATGCAATTAAGTTTGCTTTAGATTATATTTTTGTCTGCTCAGTTTCTTCTTTGTAATTCATATAGTTTGGCTTAACATAACAGCTCCTATTTTAGCAACTAACTTCACTCAATTTGTCCTAGTAACATCATATCTTCAAGCTAAAACCTAAACCTATGGATTATTTGATAATTTTTAAGGCTCCTCTCTTTATATGTATTATTTTAACAATAATCAGAATAAATCCACAAAAATGAAGTTTAATCCACAGAGAGCATTCTAGTAACTTTAATGTCCAAATAAGACAACACAAATTTACTTTAAGAAAAGATAAAATAATTCAATGAAACAACAGAAATAAGACTTTGGGTTCATGGATTTTTAAAACTGGTCATTTGGGAACGTATTGTTTGATCACTCTCCATATTCTTCAAATGAATCTATGCTCCTGCCACAATTTTAACATGCCAAATATATTTATGTCATTATGCCCTGTTAATGCACATTTTTTTCCTTTTCTTGGAATATCTTCAGGTTGTTTTGTTTGTTCATTCAGATTTAACTATTCTTTTGAGTCCAACTAAAATGTTATACTGCCCCCTGGGCAGAATAAATCATTATTCCTTCCACCTTTACATACTTTCATTATACTTTGCCATTTATTTTCTTCCCGTTACAATTATTACAATTATTTATTTTTGGATTCAGTTCTATTAGCCTATATGCTTTTTGAAGGGAAGAATTCTATATGTGTTTCCTCTGACATTTTCCTTTCTCCAAAATCTAATCCAGTACTTATACTGCCTATTGTATTTGTCCTTTAGAGCACCCTAATCTTTCATTTTCCTATATCCACTCAAATATTCATAATTATGAATATATGTTCCTTTTAATAACTGTTGGCTTTAAAGTATTTTCCTCAGATCTACATATAAATCAATTATTGTTATTATTATTATTAATCCTTATTATTATTATTAATCCTTATTAAATTAAGTAGCAATCAAAGAATATAAAAATAGAAACCTAAAAGTCCCCTTGCATAAGAAATTTAAAACTTATCTTCGAATCTGCTCAACTGGCTCACTTTGAACATAAAAACTATGCAGAATACCTGTCAGGATAAATTAAGTATTCCTGTCGCCTTAAGAGAACTTTATAAACATAGTAAACAGATTACTGCTAAATCACTCTATTTAATAGATTATTTTAAACACAGTGTAAACTATTCTTTGATAAATGACTTTGTCATTCTAAACATAATGCTCAAAATTTTAGTAGTATTTTCTATATGTTTAATAAATGTCAGACCAACTCACACATGAATAAAATATTACTGTAAAAAGTCTCTAAAATGTGGTTGATATGAAGAAGAAATAAATGTGCATATTTTTAGAATTTGTTGCCAAAAATTTTTTCAGGGAAACTAGCAATCTTGGAAATAACCTATATTATCATGCTGTTATTTCATTTCCAAATCTAAAAATCATTCTCTAAGATTGTTACTTGCTGGGGGGCAAGGGGTGGGGTGGTAGCTCAGTGGTAGAGCACTTGCCTAGCATGTACAAGGTCCTGATTTTGATCCCCAGCACCACAGAACAAAAACAACAAAAATTCTATTACTTACAAAAGATCACATTAAATATCTTATGCATTATATACACTACTCTAGTCAAATGTTCTCACCAAAATGTCATAAATAACAGTACTGAATTTTTCCCTACCTGTTAAATTTCTTAGTTTCAATTTAAATGGATACAAATGTACCAGTTTCTCACCATATATGCCACTTCCAGACTATTCTTATATATCTAATATCATGTCCTTTTCATCTTACCCTATCAATATTTAAACTACAGTCTCTTGCGAGAAAAAAAAAATACCCTGCTACCCCAAATTCCATTACCTTATTTCTATCATCTTCTTTCAAGCATGCACAAGCAAGTTAAATGTTTAGATATGTGACATAGAAAAAAAAAAGGATTAGGAAAAGTAAATGTAATCCATAAACCTAAAGGGTAAATTTTTGTACTGTAAAGTAACATTTCAAAAGATGAGACAACTGAAATGTTTAAGAAAAATGGTAGTTCAAAGAGTCATTTTAACCACAGTAAATTAGATCAGACTAAAGAACAAAAATACTGAATGTGATTCATAAAAAAGTTATAGACAAGTGTCTCATTTGACAAAAGGTTTATAATATACTAATTCATGCAGTTCAGCAACACAGGGACATTTTAAAATCCCCTTTATCAGTAAAATATATTCTTGAAACCTCACTATGTTTTTATTTGTTTTTCTAAGGTTTCAAGACCACTATAACAATTTGGGAAATAGATCTTCAAGGTAACTACCCCCTTAGTTTAAAAAAAAAAACAAAACTAAACTAAACCAACACTAATTTTTCCTTCTATGTTCATTTAGCTAAAGATGATAACCAGAAGCACTTTAACTATTGACCCTCATTTGTGATGTATATATCATTTTATAATAAAACATCTAGGAATAAAGTCACCAATAAAGTAGATTCAAACATTAAGTAGCATTTATTCATACTAGTAAGATTTTAACTATTATTTCTTCATACAAGGTAAAATAATCTCTATTTTTCTATCTCATCTCTTGACTTTGCTCCTTTCTCTAGTTTTGATCTCTTTCCTTATTTCCTATGCCTCTGGACTCTGGTTGGTCAGCTGATGCTCTAATCCTCAGTGTGTACTTTGCTTCCCATACTTATATCCCCAATCCCACTTCAATTCCTCAAGTCATGCCTTCTCCAAACTGGTAATGAATAACAATCATACCAGTTGTTCAGATTTGTTCAACAAAAATAGAAATGGATAATTTCATCTCTGTCCCTTCACATATTTACCTATCATTACCTTATCTTCAGTCAGAACCCATACATTTTCCTTCACAGACTATAAAAAATTTTTGCCACTTTCTTCAATAGTCTATTCTCAGTAGATGATATGAACTTATATTTCATAGCTAATCAAGAAATACCACTTCCTGCCACCCTCAGAGTGTAAAAACTTACTATCCAAGACTTATTATCCTGTTTCCTTCTTAGTGATCTAGAGAAAGAGGTGTGCCTCATTCTTTCTAGCACATTATGCCTTTTTAATCATATTCTCCCGAATTGGATAATATTGGTCTATCAATCAGCCTTGCTGACATTTTTCTTCAACCTCTTCTGCTCCGCTACCTCCAATCTATCATCATCCCTAAAGTCTTTCCTAATTTTAAAAAACAAAACAATAATTCAACTTGGCATGCATACCTTCTCTAAGTATCTATTAATAATTTCAACAAAGTAATAAATTGTGACTACTATTCTTTCTATTCAATGAAATTAGTTTTACCTCCATTAGTTTTTTTTCTTCTTTTCTGTCTTCCCTGTACCTTCTCTATCTGCTTGCCCTTAGAAAATGATTTCCTGAGTTTCAGTCTCCATTCTCTTCTTACTCTCTGTCCTCTGAATCCCTTACATTTATATCTGGTTGCCTGTGGAATCTCCAACAGAATGTCCCCATGACATTTCAAGTCAATTGAACATGTCTTACATCTCTCTCTAATCTTAGTAACTTTTATCTTGTGTAGTAATATCAAAATTTATAAAACTAATTAGAAACTGGAGGGTCATTCTAGAATCTGTTTTCTTCATCACTACTTTGGATCTAAGCAATCAGAAATTCTTTAAATTTATTTCACAAATTTCTTTCATCATTTTTATCATCATGAATTATATTTAATTCAAGTTTTTACCATCTTATTGGATTACTATAGATAGGTCGCCTACCCTTAACTTATTTCCATGCTCTCGTCTCAATTTCTTAAATCCCTTCTTTATATAACTATTATAATTAACCTACTGAAAATAAATCAGATGATAACTTCTATTTTCTTACTTAAAAAACTCTTTATTAGCTCTTCAGTCATTTTCTAAGATCTTTTATGATCTGGTTTCTAATTCTGTAATTTCAATCCTCCATCACATACTTACTCCCATAACTGAAAAATGATATGATAGTATATATAATGCATTAAAAAATAATGTTTTGTGTCCCTCTTGAACATAAATCTGTATAATTTAATTCTGTTCATGCAATTTTCTTCTTGGCATAGAACAGCCTTACCTTGACACAAGCCAGATAAATTCTTCTTTCATCTTGAAATACAGCTCTAGTATCTGTTGAAAACTTTATTCTTAACTATTACTCTACAATAATCTCCAACAGGTAAAGCTACTCACTTCTTCCTTTAGGCTATCCCTGTTCTCTATAATTGCTCCTATTACTCTCTATCACATTATATAGTTTACCCATCTAAAATAAAATCTCAGAAGTTATGTTTTTGATAATGGTAATGCATGAATGAGAAATATACTATATTTGACACATGGAGTAATAAATATACCATATTTGACACCAGTAAATAAAAGCATTTTGAAGACAAACAGAAAAAGTTTTTATAAATTTTGAAAAAAATCAATTGGTATTCTTTAATCAGAATTGAATACTATAATATTCAAAGAAAAAAATCACTCTTACAACTCATGGAAAATAGAAAAAAAATCATTCTCTAAAATATACAGTAGTTAAGAGCAAAGTCAGATTTTGTCAAAACAGTGAAATACTGTGTTCAAACACAACTGTATGTGCTTACAAGTTAACTGCTATTATAACTAATACTATTACTATAAACTAGAGTGATAAGGATGGATTAAAAATTGTTCCAGATCATAGGTACTTTTGGTCTCAGAATTTACAGATTCCAAAAAACTTTCTTGGAATTTTCTAAAAACAACAACAACAACAACAACAACAACAAAAAACATTTAATAGTAATTGCTTATTATATTAGTAAATGTAAAAAATAATAACTACCTTTTGTACTTCCTAAGTAACTAATTGATAATGGTTGATTCCTTAATGGAAATCCTTCCATCACCAAGAAATTCTGTTAAAGACACTTACCATCTTCTACTAGCTGAAAGTTCCTTTGTTACCACACATTAAAATAGATGCATCAAATGTTTAACACAGCAAAACACAAGGTATGTCTTCTCTAAAAAAATGATCAAGTATAAGATTGTTCAAAAAAATCTGCTTTACCTTCAGGGGCATCTGCATCACATCTCTTTGGCACAGAAATGGTTGTATTGCCTTTAGTATCATTAGAAGTTACATTGCTCTGAAAGATGAATATATAGTTAAAGTGAAAATATTATATTATTAACTATACCTGGATTTTAAAAAGTAATCATAGTTTGAACTTTATACTCTTTTCCATTAATTACATCTATTTGATATTCTAAATGGCAAATTTAATGCAAATTTCAATTAGAAGAAAGAGAATTATGGTAAATTTAATATCTGATCTTTTTGCAGTAATTTTTTTAGGTCCTGTATTAAACAACAGAGCTGCTTCCCAGAACAAACATAAAGTCATTAATAAACTTCTAGTTTAAATAGGGCATCTAAAAAGAAACAGAGTACTTAATTTTAGACTTGTGAAGCAGGCAAAGAATGTCTTTTGTCCTCACAAAACATAACTTTCCTTCCTTCTTTCCTAGAGAAATGCTTACTAAGCCTGACTTAGTAGACTACATACAGGGGAAAAGGCAGAAAGAGAATAAAATGTCATTAAGAAGTTAAAAAAAAAAATGGTTCAGTGATCTAACACAGTGGATGTCAAATAAAGGTGGTTCATGTACTTCCATTATGATCTAAGCCTTTTCTGATTCACCTAGATTATTACTTAAAAATTTTCAATGAACTAACTAGCTTTTTAATATTTAGCAATATTAAAGATGTTATCAACTGAGGGTTTGATGTGCTATGATTTTTTTCATTTCTAATTACATGTTAAACTAAAGAAAGAATGTAGGAAGTACAGTATAAAAAAAGGAGTAATCTGGGCAATACAGGTTAGCAATGCAAGACTCCATTAAAGCAATGCTTGAAATAGGCTCTGAAACACAAATATGATTTGAACTGTTAGGAAATAGAGCAAGAAAGTAATTTAGGACAAAGAAAAAAACTAAACAAAGGTTGAATCAGTTATTGTAAAAATATTTAAATGTCAAAAAATCTAAACTTGCTGTCTAATTAAAACTTTTAGGAGATCAACATCATCAAGAAGTCAGATATCAGGATACCCATCATTTTGAAAGAAAGTCAAGTAATTTACAAATAAAATATTCAGACAGCCTTTCCTGTGGGATTCATAGAATCAATAAACAGAAATCCTGTGCTCACCAAACTTTTGAGGGGAAGTCGTATAATTAAAATTACTTAAAAGTGCTAAGATAATGCTCAGGAACTTAGTACCTAACAAGATCCATTTAAGAAACAATGAAAATGAAATTCTGTGGGTTATTAAAAAGAAAGTATAAACCAAATCTAAATATACTCAAAATTGACTGAAAAACCAGCTTTAGCAATATTAAATTTAATCTGGTGAGTTAATATGCTAGCCCTCAAAACTAAAATTTGCCTTAAAGATCACTGTCTATAAAATATAAAAATAATCAAGTTCACTTACCTCTATTAAGTAATTTTGGCTTCCATACATAACATACTGGGGAGCAAGACTATAAATCATGTAGCTAGTATGAAGAACAATTAGCAGAAGTATCATACACAGAAATAAAAGTGCTTGAGGCCTGGTTCTACCTCTTCTGATTTTATATAACTGGAAAGAAAAAAAGACAGTGACAAAATTTCAGCTATATATTTTACTTGTAAAGCATTAAGTACTGCTCTTACATTATTGAGAATAATTTACACAGTTCAGTCAACTATTTCTTTGTTCCAAAATAAATACTGAAAAGTCTTAGCCATTGCAAATAATTAGAAGAATGAAAAAGATAATTCAATAACGAAAAAGATAATTCAATAACGGCAGAGCATTTATATCCAAAGGATCCTATAAATGATCCATTAAAAACTAAAGACCTACAGAATTTATCAGTGTTCATGTGACTAGCTTGCAGACAAACCTTCTTCACTTACCATACAATAGCATCTGTTAGAAGTACATAGACCTAAGAATTGTGAACTACCTCCCTTTCTATCTAAAGATCAAAAGTATGAATTAAAATTCTAGGTATTAGTAAATTTTTATGGTTTTATATATGTATTATTTTACATACTACTGTAGAAAAACATGTCTCATTTATAAGTATTCATTTCTATGAAATACTCATGACATCCTCATATCATATTCTGCTACAAAATGTAGTCTATGATAATTTATGACAATCTGATTACATTTTCACATGTATCCAAACTAAAGGGAAATTAAATATATGATAACCTTCATAATAAGAAGTCTTGCATTAGTTAAAATCACTAATGAACTGGGTTTTCTTTTACTCATAGCTGCAAGTAGTATCTACCTGCATCAGCTTCCTTTTAAAATTCTCAAATTATTTCAAAATGAGTGTAAGAAGAAATAACAAATCACGTACAGTTGTCCTTCATGAGTATCTATGGGGGACTGGTTCTAAGACAAACTATGATATCAAAATCTACAGATGCTCAAGTCCCTTATGTAAAATGGAAAAATATTTGCATATAACTTCTGTATATCTTCCCATATACTTTAAATCACTTCTAGATTATTTATAATAACTAATATAATGCACACATTGCAAAAATAGTTGTTATGCTATATTATTTAGGGAAAATAACATTAAAAAGTCTGCAAATATTGTATAGATGCAATTTTTTAAAATTTTTTAAACATTTTCTGCCCATAGTTGATTAAATCAACAAGGGCTTTTAATACAGAGGGCTGACAGTAATAATCTATAACTCCTAACAGGAAAGGCAATCTTTTGAGCATCCGTATGTTTCCATGCAGCAAAACACCAAGGAAAACAATGTATCTTCTAGACAAGGTTTTCTTAACCTCGGCACTGTTAACATTTGGGCAGGATTAGTCTGTGTGCTATTTACTACAAGATGTTTAGCAGCATGTCTGGGCCATATCCAAAGATGACGGTAAAACTCCCTAGCTTCTAACAACTAAAAACATTTCTAGATATTGTCAAATATCTCCAGGAGAAGGGGGACAAAATGGCTTGTGTTTAAGAAGTACTGCTCTAGACACAAAAACACTTATATGTTAACATGAAGTGAGAAAGTTTAATATTACCATTACTCTTAGTATCAAGATACAACTCATATATTTTAAATGTAATTTGTAAAAATGGAGATCATGTATAAAATAATGAGAAAAACATCAAAATAATAATGCAATATATACTTACTCTAATCCAAAAGAACCATATGCCAATATTTCTAATTCCTGCCATTGAAGTAAAAATAAAGTACATAATGATAATTGTTATAAGAATATAATCAAGAGGGAAAACCTAGAAAAAGATAAAATCAAATTTAATATACAAACTATGAAATCTCTAGAAGTCATATAAAATTAACTGAAAACTTAATTATTTTATTTGAGAAATATTTAAAATGTCAACTCTGATTTAGATTAGGTTACTACAATACCATTAAAACACAAAAATTCTCAAAGATACAAAGTATTACTAAGTTATTTAGTATGATTATCCTAAGAAAAATACTAAAAAAATTAAGCATCAAATTACATTTATATACTTAAAAGAATTTATTAAAAATTAAAAACAAAAATTATTTGGAAAAGTTCACCTTACATAATGTACCCCAAATCAAATTATGTTCAACTAAAACTTTAGCAATATATTGATAAAATAGTCTTTAAAACAACACTCTAATGTTGAAATTATATGCAAATAAAAAGTCAAGTTAGCAGAGAACATAAGTATGTTAAAGTATTAACAAATTTTCAGAATACTAATTTTAAATTTAAGAGTATCAGAATGTTTGCTGGAACATAAAATAACTTGATGCTATACTTACTGTTTGTAGTAAAGGCAAAAGCATATTCAGTGGATTACTCAGGTTAGCTCCAAAGATTATGAAACCAGAATCTATTCCAGCTGAATGAAGAGCTTTATCTAAACTAAAACAAAGAAAAAAAATCATAAAGAAGATAATTGTGTTTTACTATCACATTTTTAACTGATCTAGAAAGAATATCTTATAATTTAAACATGAAAATTCAGCTGAGTCAAAGAAAAACATGGAAAACAAATTAACCTTCACTTAAATATCTCACAGATATTGTTCAACTGATACAGAATAAAGAAATAATGTCTATTATTGAAACTTTCAGTTATTCTTTGAGTTATTACTGTAGAATATTTCATGTCAAAATAGCTATTTTAGATGAACAGGCTACACTAATGGAGTTTAACACCAAAAATCTAAATCACAGAATTTGTATAAGTGCTTTAAAAAATGTGTGTACCTGATGAAATATTACTCAGCCATAAAAGAAGAATCAAATGATGGCATTTCCAGGTAAATGAATGGAACTGGAGACTATCATGCTCAGTTAAAAAAAAAAAAAAAAAAAAGACAGTCCCCAAAAATCAAAGGCTGAATATTCTTTCTGATATGCAGATAATAACACACAATTAGTCGGGGGAAGGAAGAAAAAAAGTTCACTGGATTAGACAAAGGAGAATAAAGGGAAGGGAGGGGGGACAGAATAAGGAAGACAGTAGAATGAATTGAATATAACTTTCCTATGTTCATATATGAATAAATGATCAGTGTAACTACACATCATGTTCAACCAAAAGAATGGGATCCTTATTAGAATAAGTTATACTCCATGTATATATGTCAAAATACATTCTACTGTCATGTATATCTAAAAAGAACAAATAAAAAAATGTGTGTATTGTACTTACTTTGACAGGAAAAGAGAAATTACAAACAGCAATGCAACTAAGATGAAAAATATTCCCCACATGATCTAAAAGCAAAGATATATTCATTACAATATAGTTTACTAGTTACACATTTTTCTTCTATCAGATTCCAGCTCCTATATTTGACACCTAGGTGAAAACTAAAGATAAATATATAAAATATGTTACTTCCTAATTGTCTGTTAATAAGAAATAGCTAGTGACACAAGGCAGTATACCTGCCAGACTCTGTAGTAAAGAAACATGACATAGAAGTATATCAAGTTAAAATTCCCTTCGCTTGATTTCCATTTTGGCAAAAAAGTAAAAAACACAATATATCCTTAGCTATCTTCCCAATCTTATAGGAACCAGAGTTAAATTGTTTAATTGGTTACTTAAAAGAACACAGAATAAACGTTAAAAAAATGTGATCCTGCAATCTGTACACGAGGAAAAATAAGAATTCATACCCCATTAGAATCAAATGTATGATATGTCAAGATCATTGTAATGTTTTGAGCAACTAATAAAAAAAGTTAAAAAAAAGATAAATACTTTATAAAGACCAAGGAAACTAAGTATATTTAAATATAAGAACTCAAGTTAGTACTTATGGAATCATTTCAGAGATGATCATGTTGGGTTAACCTTGAACACATATTAATGTATATTCTAGCAATCTTGTCAATTTTGAAATAAAAACTAAGTTACAAAGGTGACACAGTAAAAACAGAAGAGTAAGAACCTCTGAAAATTTCCTCCTCCATAAAAGCACTAAGAAAACTGGCATAAATAATCAGAATCAACATTTTCAACATTCTGGAAATTAACCAAAGGTTTGCAGCAATATAGGAGCATTTACTCAAGAAAAATGGCCGAATCTCAGAATCTAGAGCATTATGACATTCTAACTTGCTCTACTCCCAATTCTGTTACTCTATCGCTACGGCAGCCTTGAAAAATAGCCATAAAATTCAGCATCCTAGAAATCAAATAAGGAAGCAAAAAGGGCTGACACTTTTTACAGTCTCACTCCCAAAGAACTGTCATTATTTGGCCTGTCTGTGTTTCTCTAGAAGCCCCCACTTGCAAGGCTGTTTGTATTTGACCTAAACTGGTGTTCACATGAGGCTAAAAGCCTTTTCAAAGGAGTGTTGGCCAAAAAAATTTGCAAGCAATCTATGAACTTCATGATCTCAAAGCCAGTGGACAAAAGAAAAATTAAACTAACCAAAAAGATTAAAACAAAAGCCTAGGAAATGAGATATCAATAAGGGTTTTAAAAAGTTCTGATGTATCTCTAAGAATCTAGAAGGTCTTGTGTATGCTCAGGGCTCTGTGCATGACCAGGAAAGATCTGAGGACTAAAATCTACCTCTGACAAGCACTGAGTACAAGGAGGAAGTGAAGGCTAAGGTTGAGTTGGAAAGTGTCTCCCTGGGTGTTGAAGTAGTGTACTAACACACACGAAAATCTCTGTTAAAGACTGAGAGACTTATTGATTGCAGGTGTTTACGAAAATCTATATCTAATCATTAACAAACCAACTGAGCAGGGACTATAGTGGTCACATAAAAAAAAAATAGAGACTTTACACAGTCCAGAGAAGTCACTAAACAAATAATGATAGAAAGGATAGTAACAATAAACCCTTGGGAACAAGGAGAAATCTGATTTCTAGAGTTATCATATTATTTAACACTTTCTAAGTGTTAACAACAAAAACAATGAAGTATTGGTAACCAAAAGTGCATGGATTCGGGGACAATTGACAGACATTTTTTAGGAAACCCAGACATTAGATTTACGAGGCAAAAACTTTAAGTATGCTTTAAAATAATATATTCAGAAAACTCTAAAAAGCCATATCTTAAAATGAAGTGTCAGCAATAAAGAATACCAATAAAGATATTTTTAAAAACACTAACAAAGAGAGTGAACTGAAATTTTGGAAATGGAAAATGATAACTGAATAAAAAAGTTCTTTAGAAGAACTGACCAGCTGATTTGAGCATCAGAAGAGTTAGCAATTTGAAGAGAAATCAACCGAGAGTACATAAGGAAGGAACAATGAAGTGAACAGAGTCTTAGAGAGATGTTGAACATCATCAGCAAACCAACACAAACATAGGATTCAAAGAAAGAGGAAAGGAAACAAATGGAAAAAAACTTTGAATATTGTAGACAACCAAAATATCCACTAACAGATTAATGGATAAACAAATTGTGATACAGACACATATCAGAATACCACTAACTAATAACACAATGGAATGACCACCAAAAGAAAAGAAGTACTGTGAATGAATCTAAAAACTACTGTGCTGTGCCAAAGATACTAGACAAAAAGTTTTATATCCCATGATTCCATTTATATGAAATTCTAAAATGCATAAAACTAAACTCTAATGACAGAAAGGGCATCAGTGGTTACCTGGAGTCTGAGCTCAAGGAGCAAGAGAAGGTAGAATTTGGGGGTGATGGGAATGTTCTATATATCTATACATTTATATTTGGCAAAATCAATCTGTATACTTAATAAAGTTGATTCTAAAATCCTTCTAAACATATGCTCAGTGAAATGAAACAGAAGTTTAAAAGAAGGCAGCTGATGACAGAGATCAGGATATGAATATTTATAAGACATTATAAAGAATCTAGAATTAAAATAAGGGTTGGAGAGGCTTTTGTACACCTTTGTTGCTATGAAGACAAATTATCTTAGGAAAAAGGATTGGAGTGAGTCCTTAAACAATATATTTTGGATTGGAGGTATAGCTCAGTAGTAGAGCACTTGCCTAGCATGCATTAGGTCCTGGGTTAGATTCTCAGCAAAACACACACACACACACACACACACACACACACACACACACACACACACTTCTAACAGAAGGTTTAAAAAGAGGTTACATAGAATTACATGATTATAGTATATTTTTGAAAAAAACTTTCAAAAAAGGAGGTTTTAAAAAGGGTAAGCAGTTAATGCATTTTTTTAAAGTTTTTAAAGAGTGAACAGTAGCAACAAAGTTAAACAAGACTCACTTGTCTTTGATAGAAATACTCTGAAACATTTCTTTCAGAATTTAACCAAAATGGACCTTCTAGCTTCATCTTGCATTCTTCATCTGAGTCTTTTCATTGTACTTTCTGAATTACAACTTACATACTATGGTATAAAATTCTGGTCTCTGAAATGCCCCCGTATATATATAACATGCAAATTTGGAAGTCGGTGGACAGCAGTTTTAGTTTCTTTATAGTCTAAGTCATATTATAATGTTTTAATTCGATCTAGGTACTTAAATTTAGTCACTAACATCCCAAGAATTCAAGGCTGGCAAACAATGGCTCCCCCCGCCCCTGAAAAACAAAAAAAGGAAAATAAAAAGGTTTTCTATCTCAATAACATCTTTTTGCATACTTTCAGAAATATCATCTAAAATCTAATAATGAGGCAAATTCTATTATTTTTCAGTTAGGGTTCTTCTGTTCTAATGTGGTTCTCAGTTCTCCTACTGATAGATAACTACAAACTTGAAAATATGCTAACAGCTTATTTCTTATTTACCTTTATTTTTATTTAAATTTCCTAATAACTGGATTATAATACTTATATTACACATGAAATAAATGAAGCTCTGAGAGGTTCATATCTTGTCTGACCTAAGCAAGGAACCTGTGATTAAAAACCAGATTATCTGAACACCAAAATCCACACTCTGAAATATCATGCTATAGTGCCTCAATAGAAGAACTCAATCTCTAAGAGGCACTACAAAAACTTGAGAGAAGAGTGACAGCATCATTTTTTTAAAAACTCCATTTACCTTCAGGGGACGCAGAGCAACACAAAATTTTGTCCACCAGCTGTTTTCAATGAATTCTAAGTGCCTCTCTCTTTTCCTAAGTGTTCGTAACCTTTCTTCAAATTGCTTTAAGGCACGTTTATCCCTTGCTGGCAAAGGTCGACCATCTTTACTCTGCAAATAACAGAACAAAATTAAAGGTTTGGGGGTGGGTTTTTTCTCCCCACCATTAAGGTCTTAATAAAGCATTCACCAGATCTAGCAAATCAGGCAATAAAATACTTTTAGCTTGGACACTAAGGCAAATTGACAAAAATAATAAAATTGACAAATGCAATGTAACAATAAATGTCTCTGAACCAAGATTAGCAGGAAAATGGAGATGTGTGTACATTTAATACTGACCTTTTCCTTGTTCCTTTATTCCAAATGTATTTGTAAAAAAAAAAAAAAAAAAGATATGTATTTGTAAAAATACCCTACTAAAAAGGTGTTTGTTTAAAAGAACTGTTAACCACTATGTACTGTAATTATTCTTCCTCACCTCCAAACTCCTCCATCCCTTATTTTAATATATTTGGTCCTGCTCCTTCCCATCCTTTAGTTTAGTGGTTGTGTTCCCTGAACTGATGATTCTCAGCCCAACTCAAATATCAGTAGAGTGATGCAGTATCAAGCATAAGTCACATGCAGGAGTTTTTATAACAACTGCTAAGAGTTGGCACTTCCTTGTTGTCCAAGTACACTTGCAAATGAGTAACGCTTTCTTTGGTCAATCTATCTGACAGATAATTTCCATCTGTTTTTACATGATGCTTTGGGTAACCATGAGTAGTGCCTTTTCCATGATGTCTCACAGATATACTTTCCCACTTTAACTCCCCTACCCCGAAATGTCTTAAATTGACCACAATAATAAACCAGAATAATAACTGCTAAATGAAAAAAGGATGAAATGCAGATTTGTTTGCTTTTATTAGAAGGAACAAGAAAAATAAAGGACTACATTTTAAGAATGCAAAGTCTAAATTAGAGAATATAATGTCTTTAATATACCTATTAAGGTTTAAATGGGTTCCTAGCAGACAAAAACATTTCTCTCCAGTATAGCCTAGTGTAGCTTCAATTTGAAATCGTATAATGAAGGTAATGCCCAAACCTTTAATAAAAGGTTCTCACAGTTATAAAAAGCTCTTTACATATTTGCATTACCAGGCTCTTTTGAAGCTAACCTCTTCCATACCTTATCTTAATGCTTCTCAAACTTTAGCATGCTTAAGATGCACCTGAAAAGTTCAATAAAATCAGAATTCTAGGCCCAATGCCCCAAAGAATATAATTTAGATCTTGAGTGGGCCTAGAATTTATATTTCTCCCAATAAATATGGTGCAAAGACCATATTTTATATTTATAAGGCTATATGTTACTATCTTCATTCCTTTAAGTCAACTTTTAAGTTGAGTACAATGGTATTATCAAATTGGATCCCCGAAAAAGGAATTTACAGAAAGATATTTTCTGAAGGTCAGAGGAATAAAATGAACACTCCCTTCTTAAAGAAATACCCAGATAATAATACTTCAAGTATGTGATTTGAGAAGGGATCAGTACTTTTACATTACCCATAATAAATTTTCTAAAAAACTTCCATCATGATGTCAAAATGATACAAACAATGAGGTATTTTTTTTAACTGATGGATTTAACCATTTCAGAAAAAAATTAGTAAATCAATTTGAGGGTCAACTTAAAACAGTTATGTGTCTATTTGGTGAATGAATGTATCAGTACAGTGAGGGATGGATATCCACTCTGCACTACTCACTAAATTAATGTAAGAATAATTTTGGTAAGAGAAAAAATGCTAGGACAGAAATTCTGCAGCAATCCATCTCATTTGAAAAATAACATGGTTATAATGTACATAAATATGTATACCATCTTTAAAAAAAAAAGTAAAAGCTTTCCTTTACACTGTGACCAATTACCATATTATCGCTCCCTTTCCTGTGGTTATCATTGTTAAGCAAATCAAACAGACACATATACACACGTACCAATGTATTTATATATTTTTTGTATGTACTAGCTAACATATCTTGAGCACCTTTCTTATGCCTAAAACTGGTCTTTTCGTTATGTATTTATTCTAATTAAATTTTCAGAATAATAGAAATATGTTCATTTACTACCTAAAAAAAAATAAGACTGCAGATGTAGTGTGCATAATCAAAAAAGTCAGAATTTGAACTGAGATAGTCTGGTTTCATAAGACATATTTTGTCAAGCTATATAAATCTCCCTCATTCCTTTCTATCACTACATAGCACATTACACCATGGTGTCTTAATTTAATAAGTACCTTATTTTTTAATACTAAGGTTGTTTCCTATATATCTACATACCAATGTGTACATATAGTACACATAGATTCCTATAGATAAACTGTTAGGTTAAATTTTTAAAAGTTGTATGTTTGATTATACAGGTAGGCATCACAACATTTCATTTTCTTTAAAAAGCTGTATGTCTCATATTCCCACAAACAGTATTATTACCTCCCCAAATATCATCAATTCCCGACACAGGTAACCATTTAAAAGACTTTCGAATGATTAAAAAATACATATTAAGTCATTCTAATGTCTACACTTTTGATTACTAGAGTTACCAACTCTCCTAGTTTTAGCACTGAGAGTCCCATATTTTGGAAAAGTCCTCCGGTCCCAGGTAACTGGGACACCTGATCAACCTCCTATTTACTATTTACCTAAAACATCATTTTATAATTTTACTAAACAGTTTAATTTCTCCTTCAGTGAACTACCTTTGGGTCTTTCATTATTTCTGTACAGTGCTTGTCCTTTTATTTACTATCGTTATCATCTGTGTTGAGAGTTTCTCCCATACAATTGTTGATCTTTAACGTCCTTTTAGGTGCCCTTTTCAGGTTCATAACATAAAAACTGAAGACTCACCAATTTTCTCTAAATTAGCAACTTGGTTTTGTGTCTTTTTTAGAAAGATTTCTCCACACCAAGATAAATTCATACTTTCTAAAGTGTTTTATAAGTTTTATACTTGATTTAGATTTAGAATACAGTTTTAGATGGTATGAAATTTTATGAAAATTTAATTTTTGTATTATATAGACTATTGAATTTATACCAAAATTACTGAAAAATAATTTTCAGGTAATATATCTATAATATTGAATTAACCAATTACAAACCGATGAAGTTCTCTATTTATTTGAATCTCCTATTATGTACTTCAGAAAATTTTATAATTTCCATCAGGTAGATGTTGACATTTCTTAATATTTTATAGTTTGTGCTATTATGGATAATTCTCTATAACAACATTTAACTGGTTAATGATTTTTTATGTTTGTTTCTAGACAATTTGAAGAATTTCTATTAGTTCTAGTAGTTTGTAGTTAATTCTTTCACGTGTCTTGGTAGACAATATCTGCAAACAACACAGATTGAATTCCCTTTTCTCCTCTCCTTCTTTCAATGTTCTTATCTAAATTTCCTTTAATTTGACTAGAATCTCCAGGAATATGCTAAAGAGTGGCAATCATACTGACATTATTGCCCTGTATATAACTTTATTGGGAATGTTTCTTTCACTTTAAAGTATGATACTCATCAGAGGATTCCTTGATTTAGTATTTTCTTCTCTTAATTTGGTAAGACTTTTTTTTTGCTTTCTAAAAATCATAACTACAAATTGACTGTTACCAATTTATTCTTTGACATCTGTTAAGATGTTTATTTCTTATTTTTAATCTCAATATATTAAACTACTTTAATGTATTTTCTAATGTATCATCTTTGTATTTCTAAGATAAATATAGCCTGATCATTATGATAAGCTTTTATTACAGCACAGGCTTTGCACTGCTAATATTTATATTTCTATTAAAATACTTGCCTCTACCTTCATATGAAAGAGAGTACGTGGTTTTCCTTTTTGAGTGCTATTACTGTCTGCTTTTTTTTTTTTTTTTAAAGCAGGATCATGCTAGGTTAGTAGACTAATTCAGAAAGCTCAACATGTTTCCTAAACTCTTTAAAATTAATGTGTTATTTGATGGTAAAAAAGGAAGAAAAATTTATTATATTTTTAGAAGTCCATTTGGTTGGCAAGTGATTACATGTACCCTTTAGCTTGTTCAACTAAGTACACAAAACTTGAACATAAGTAACACAGTAAAATATGATGTTACATATGGAATAAGGGTAACTGAGAACTGGAAAGGTCTTGATCATAAATATGTAGTTTTGTTTCTTCATTGTTAGAGTATTGATAGAAATTCTAAAACTGCCAGTGTCCCACCTTACACAGGATATCAATTTTCAAAATAGAGGCATAGTTCTTGAAGAATGTTACAAAGCTATCAAACAATATAAAAATATATGTGTTTCCCAATATTAAAGTCACATCAGAAAGCAGCTCAAAGGTAAAGTAAGTTTATGCTTCCCAGTAACAACAACACACTAACTCACTTTTGATTTAATCGTCTGAATATGTTGCTCCACTTCTTCAATGTCTTCAGTGTTTTCTAAACGTTCATAAGCAGCACTTCTAGTGCCTTTTATTAGATTTAAAGGTAATGCTGACATACCATAGGCCTAAAATAAACAAAATTCAAATGCTTTAATAAATTCATTTCAATCAGATTAACACAATTTTCAGGTAAAAACATATCCTTTAATAACTTGAAAGTGAGCAGTAGTAGCAGTGTACAGTCACTGAAGAATATGCTTTAAGGAAGTGAATCATGATCATATTATAATTCTCTTGTTTATTTTACACTTACATTTATGCAGTTATGATAACCTATTACTCCTTCCTCAAAGGACAAGTTGCACATTTAATGTCAATATAATACTTTATCAAAGTAATAAGTTATAACTTTAGGCTAATCAAATTATGATAGGATGAATTAATGAGAACAATTTATAAAATTATTTTCTATGAAAACAAGAGTAATTTTCTCCAAGCACATACAATGTATCTTTAGAAAAACATATGTATAGTAATATATACACAGTACTTCATTAGTATACCAATTATCTATATGGACAATTTGTTTAAAAGTTCTACCTATTTATAACCAATCTTTTTACTAAGTAATTTAAATATTTTCCAACAAGTAATTTTTAACTTTTAGTCAGCATTAAAAATAAACATATTATTGTATATACTACTCAATTCCAAAAAGTCTCAATAACTTTTTATTATAATCATTAACTTAACAGTCAATGTTATTTGCCATATAGCCATGGTTCAGAATCTATTGACATTAAATTCTTAGAAGAAACACTGAGAAACACCTGCTGGTTGCAACGACAGGCTCTAAAGCAGATACATGAATGTAATTTTAAATTTGTTCCATTTTTTTTCTGCTGAGCACACAAACTCAGGATAAATGCTACTTCTTAGGCTTAACCCAACTCTATGCTGAATGGATTTGAATCCTATAATGTACTGACTTCAGTACTCAATACTGTTTCTGTAGAATCTTTTGGTCTACTAATATTAACAACATGGCCCTTATTTATAATCTACTGTCAAATAAAAGGTCATCTAAATACAAGGTCATCTACTATTTTCTCTGCTGTTCTTACTCTCTACATATACATCTTCTATACTGTTTCCAAATGATCTTACTCTGAACACCCAATTCAGAATATGTCATTCTTCTAATTAGTATCCTTTAAGATTTTCCAGGAAAAGGAAGGGTATTTTTCAAAGTGCTCTAGTAGAAGCACCTTTTGGGAAGGTGACCCCATGGCCAGTATGAAAGACAAGAAAGTGGTGAGCCACAGAGTGATCCACTGTTACTTTGTCAGAGAAATTTTTACCTTATGCCTCACAATTGTCCATAGTTCTTAAAACACTCTAATTTTAAAATACTTCAGGCCTTCGTACTTTAATACATGTAGCACCCTCTTCTATGCCTACCTTCTTAACTTACTTCATTAGTAAATCTGAATGCACTCAGGTTTCAGCTTACTGTGTCTGAGAAAAGTTCCTCGATTTGTAAATGTCACTTGCTTACAATACATAACACATATTTAACAATTATCAGTCTGCTCACTTGGTTTTTCACTAGATCTGCCAAACTTGACTAATCAAATTACTGACCCAAACTAGTTAGCAACCAGAGAATGAATATTGGGTTTGTTAAGACTAGGTAGGTCCCAATTCTTTGTCCTTCTACTGTTATTCAAAGAACAAATGTTTATTAATAAAATAATTATTGTAAGAAGATAATATCTGACTAAAACTATTTTAAGAAGAGAGAACTGTTAATTCTTCATGAAGTTATTTCCTTGCATGAAATTGATATGTTTACTAAAAGAGCTGAACTAAATTCCTAAATGGCTTAATGTAAAAGATTAGAAAACGAAAATACATCCTTGGTAACAACTTGTAGTAACATGAGACCAGACTATACCATAATTCTCTGAATATAGCAAATAAAAGTAAATAATCTTTTGTTTTTTTCATCAAGTGTTTAGTTTGTTTTTAGATTGCATGTTTAAGTTTCAATGATTATCAGGAAATTTATACTATTTAGATTTTAATAAGCTTGAAATAAACATAGAAAAAAATTAACATGTTTAAATAACAACCATTCGAATGTAACCTCAAACTTCTGTGGGGAAAAAAATGTACTTAAAACACTTTTTCAAAAACCAAATTTTTATTACTTACTACTGCCCTCTAGTGAATTTCTGGAAAATCAACAAAGGCTAAAAAGATTGTACAGTTTAAAAGCTTAGGTTGGCCATTATTGCTTCCTATCTTGTTTTGACTTCCAAAAATAAACTGCCTTTGGGGTAAAATTGGGAGTTCATAACCCACTTCAATCTAATGTATGAAATATGATATGTCAAGAGCTTTGTAATGTTGTGAACAACCAAAAAAAAGAATAAAAAAAATATACATACAAAAAAATAATAATAAACTGCCAACAGAAATATTTTAAAATAACATATACAAACTACAAACATTTCTTATACCTTCTTGCACTGTTCAGTTAAGAAGAACATCATAACCAATTCAAAAAATGATTCACAATTTCTTAGAAAATGTGCAGTTTTAGAAATACCTTTCCAATTTCCTTCACTTGTATTTTCCTTGTTATATTGCAAAGATTGATGTGATTTTTATAAAAAGTATCTACACAAGACAAAGAAGCTTCTCTTACTGAATATAGAAAAATATTAATAATGAAATTATTTTCAAGGATTTTTCCTTTAATGGTAAAAATGCACTTAAAACAATGGTGCATCTTCCAATAAGTATCACAGACTAAAAGACATACGATGTCACATGAAAGGTGACAAATTTGATTTTTAAAGGGGATTTCTATCTCCAGATTACTGAGAACCACTGCACCAGTTCATAGGGTGCTAGGGACTGAATGTTTGTTCCCTACCCTCACCCCTACCCCTACGCCCAAATTCATGTTAAAGCTAATTTCTAATGTGATGGTATTTGAAGCCTTTTGGAGGTAATTAAATCATGATGTTGGATCCCTTATGAATGAGATTAGTGACACAAAACAGATACAACAGAGCTTGCGATATTTCTCTCTGCTCTCTACTATATGGGGAATAATGAGAAGACAGCCAACTGCAAGCTAGGAAGTGAACCCTCACCAGATAACCAATTTGTTGGTTTCTTGATGATAGGCTTCCCAGCTCCCAGAACTGTCAGAAATAAATGTTTATTGTTTAAGCCACCCAGTCTATAGTACATTTACAGCAGACCAAACTAAGACAAATTTTCATGAGCATAAGAAGAAAACATTTTATTTCTATATTTGAGTCTTTAATTATCACTTCAATTAGTTTGTTTTACATTAAATGTACATTGATTAGGATAATAATATTTATTTGTAATTCACAAACATCTTGGAGAGTATACTAAAAGCTTTACTAACATGAATATATAATAAAAACTTTAGCTGTCTCTGCTAAACTCTCATAGGGGCCTTTCTCTGGACCATGTAATTCATTTTGCATGAAAACATCATTATTCTACATTTCCCCACTTGGTGGCACCAAAAAAAAAATTAAAATACCTACAAAGATATTTGTTCCTAGAGGTTTCATTTTTTTTTTTTAAGTTTAGGCAGTATCAGATTTCTTTTTGGTTTAAGCTTAAAATAATAAGCAAGCTAATATATTGTTGGATATTCTTCTCCTAAAACTGAATGCCCAATTATCTGACTATCCTTTAGGACACTGTACAGAGGTTAGAAACTAAATATAATTTAAATAATCAAGTAGCTTCCAAACTAAACAATAATATATATCTCTGAGAAATCCATACTTGACTAACATAATGTAAAAAGTCTCTCTAGTCCCAATGCAAAAAAATGACAAATTCCATCACACACATGATTTTAGGTTTAAGTAAGTCTTTGTATATAGGGCCAAAATACTCTACGTATTAACTTCCCACTTTGGGTACATTAGCTAAAATGTACCTCATGAACATATACTATATACCCTCTTTCTTGCCATATGAAATGCCCAATTCTCAAGCTTTTCCATAACAAGTTAGGAGATAACTTTGCATCTGAACTTCAGATAAATATAAAAATTAGTAATATTAATGAGTTATTCATAATAAAACCACCTATTTATAAATTATTGATTTTTAATTAATTTATAAAAGTTTGTATGAGTTTTTAAAAAATATTTTTAGTTGTAGTTGGACACAATACCTTTATTTATTTATTTTTTTATGTGGTGCTGAGGATCGGACCCAGTGCCTTGCATGTGCTTAGTGACCACTCTACTGCTGAGCCACAACCCCAGCCCCTGTATAAGTTTTTCAATTAAGTATAACTAAAGTTTAAGTAGCAAAACATTCTCTTACTGAGCTTTGAGCATCCTTGAAGTGCTATTTAAATGAAATTCATCTGTCTATCCACACCTTACCAATTCCAACTATCATTCAATTATGGATGCCTCTTTGACTTACTCATCTTTGAATAATTCACAATTTTCACTAATCATGATATAATTGTTTTTAGCATCTGGCTGACTTTCACTGAGAGATAAAAGAAGTAGAAACTATAGTTTGATCCAAATAAAACCAAATATTTAGATTCTAATCCTTGATGGGTTGTTTAATAAATCCCAATAATATTATTACTTAAATATTAGTTCTATTTTAAAGACAACAAAAATTGGTAGGTAAAATAGGTCAAGGAACCCATGAACTTGAGATCCACATTTAAGTCTCTCCACTAAGTACATGATTTTGTTGCTATGCCACATACAACAAAACATAATTTCTAAGTTGTCTAATCTTGTCCTATTCCATTGCAATCTCTTCCTTAACATCAGGCTTTAAGCAGTCTTTTCTACTTAGTCAGCAACTCTTCCTTATCTTGCAGTTTCTTAGCCTCAGTACCACCATAATGTCCTCTGATCGTTTTATCAATGTCCTTAAGCTCAGCCCTCTGTATTCTAGAAAAGCCAAAACTTTTAGACAGATAACTAATTCAGCATGATTATTATATGTGGTTTACTTGATTAAATGATAATTTTTAAAGTTTTAATTTGAACAATACAAAACATTATGTTAGTTTAAAATATTTATCTCTACAGTAATATTGTTCCTACAGGAAAAGTTCTCTCTCAAATAGTTTTGATAATTTCAATCATTTTTTCCACTTCTACTCCCCATTAAGATAGCTTCTTTAATTCAAAGCCAGCAGATTAATACCTTTAAAATGTTTGAGAGGGGCTGTGGCTGTGGCTCAGTGACACAGTGCTCACTTAGCAAGTGCAAGGTGCTGGGTTCAATCCTCAGCACCACATAAAAATAAATAAAATAAAGATATTACCTAACTACAAAAAAAATTAAAACAAAATGTTTGACAAATCCCTTTATTTTGCATTAAAAATTTTCAAATGGCTTTCTAATCTCAATCCGGATAAAATTTGAAATCCTAACCACAGTCAATACTACGACTACTTAACTTCTCACAACATCTAATCTACACCTTTTCCTCTTTCCTTTGTTAATTGAGCTCCAGCCACAAGGGCTTTGCCTCCTTGCTACTCTAACAGCACACATGTACAAACCTCAGGATCTTTGCACTTATTCTTCTGTCATGGCTTGCTTTCATTTTATTTAGGTCTTTTGTTCAAATGTTAGAAAAGGCACTCCTAACCTTTACAGTAACATTAGCCTCTATTATTATCTAATCCCTTAGGCTGCTTATTATTCTGCGTAGCATCTATTCCTTGACCCTTGGGAAAATTCTCAATGGGTCTTTAATTGTTGTACATTTTGCAACCAGGCATTGTACTACCTTTTCAATAATGTCTATATAGGACATAATATCCTCCTCTGGGAAAAAAAGGGGTGGGGGCAGGCATGGTTACTGTCCATACAAAAGCTTTAGTTTCCCTAAGCTCAGAGTTCCTCTTTTGTAATGCACCCCACTATATACAGGTTTCCTATGGTTCTACTCACAATTCTCGTGGGAATTGGGACTCCGGAAAACAGAATAAGAAAATTCCAATTCTAAAGCTAGTGTTATTACTGTGAATAAGAAAAGTCTTTGTTTCTGACTCAGAAAGAAGTCTTGCATCTTTGATCACAATCCATAAAACTTTGGCAGGCTACAAATAAAATAAAATTCTAGATCCTTAATAGTTTTTTTTTACCTCTTTGGTCGGGGTACTGGGAATAGAACCCAGGGTGCTTTACCACTGATCCACATCCCCAGCCCATTTTTATATTTTATTTAGAAACAAGGTCTCACTAAGTTGCTTAAGGCCTTGCTACAGCTGGCTGTGAACTTGCAAATACTCCTGCCTCAGTCTCCTAAGTCTCTAGATTATAGGCTTATGAGATCATATTTGGTTCCTTATAGTTACTGACAGTATAATTACATGTTGTTTTTCTCCTTTTCCATTTGGTTTTCCTGGCTAATCTTCCATAACTGCTATCAAATTTCCCTATAGACATCAAAGTGCTTTATAAACAGTATCTATCATTTGAACTTCAAAAAATCCCTTTGAAATATTTCCTATTCCAATGGAATAGATAAAACACTGACCAAGGAAAGGTAAAAGACAAACCCAAGATCAGCATAACAAACCAGAGAATAGCAATTTGTGTTCCAGGTCTAACCTCTAACTTGTGCCTGCTTCTTAAATGACAACTAACATCCTCTACATACATTTTGTGAGATGGGAGGATAATCATCCACTAAAGGAAATGGCAAATTCCTGTGTACCAACAAATAAAAACAGAAAAGTACTAATAAATAATAAAACTTAATACCTGTATAAGCACTGGGAAGATATTAAAATGCATGTCTTTTAGACTTCTTTTATTATACAAAATGACATATGAATGTGCATATAACCAAATTAGATTGCTATTATACTAATAGCCTATTTCTTTTATGTCTAAAGGAAGACATATTGGGAAAATATCCAAAAGTATTTATAAACAGTATTTTTCATCTTTGTAGGAACCAAAAATGCTCTAAACAAAAAGTTCATTAATCTAAAAAGGTCCAAGATAATTTTAATGCTGCTTCTACAACTTTGGAAGGTAAGAAAGGAGCACTTCTTATTGAATTTTCCTCTATAATTTGAGCAAAAGACTCAAAGAGCAGTCCGTATATAAATTTGGAAATCATTTATAATTCACACCTGGTCACTTCTAGAAATACAAAAAATAAAGTGTTGGATAATATTAGATTTTCTATACTAGAAAAGAATCATTCTGTAAAATAGCCTATTTTAAAAGCTCTGCATCCCTAAATAAGACAGTTTATCAGTAATAGATCTTGATCTATAGGTCAGAGTTATAGTACTGTAAAATATATAACCATATTCAAGGTTCACAATAATAAAATTTGTTTCTGAATATTAAAGTGTATAAATAAAGATAAAATTATTGTGACCAAGTGGTTCAAACTTTATCATCCTCTTAAGAAAACTGAAGAAAAAATGAAGAACTAAAACATTAAAGAAAAAAAATTAAGTTAAATAGATTACTAAGTTGAAAAAAAGCTGTTTTATAGGGTGAATCTTTAATTTTAACTCAATTAACACCATTACACTTACTGTATAAGTTATAGCTGCCAACATTCCGATCAAGGTCAGAGAACTAATGGAAAATGACAATGCAGCTAAGCCATCTGTGGAGAGAAAAAGACTGTTGAAACACACATATGTACTACTCACACATTTATATTCAGCAAATCAATGTAAATATATGAAATTAGACTTCTTATACATTCAGATGTAATAAAACAAATATATATTACCATGTCTTTGCAGTGCTAATTTCAAATGGGAAAAAGGTTTTTTTTAAAGGCCTCTTCACAAACTGATTTTAAAAAGATCTTTCAGACTAATTAAAATTTTTTTCCTTCATCTCTTAAAATTAAGAGAAAAATTACTGTTTAATTATAGGTCTATTGGGTCTAAAAAAGAGATTGATAAAATGGTTAGATGCTCAAAAGGTAATAAAAAGACTGCCTGGCCTTTCTCAATGGCAGACACTAATAAATAAAATACATAAGAAAGCCACTGACCTTGACTCTCCCTTCTCTCCTCAATCTTGATACTTCCAGGTTTTTTTTTAATTAAGTTTTTAATATATAGCCCAAACCCAAAATCTTTTATTTCCCCCTATACAGAGGATTGAGCCCAGAGGTATTATACTGAACTACATTCCCAACCTTTTCACACTTTATTTTTGGGACAGGGTCTCCCTCAGTTACCTAGACTGGCCTTGAACTTATAGTCCTCCTGCTTTAGTCTTCTGAGTAGTTGGGATTTCAGGTGTGAGGGCTGAGTTTACCCAGATTAAAAGTAAGATCTTAAAAAGAGTTTACTTCACTTTTTAACTTGAAAAGATTTGCTTGCCCACTTGGCAGAAAAACAAAAAAAGAAAATAGATTCAAATTTAACAACAAAAAGAGTAATACTGTTAACAAGTTGGACTTAAAACTTTATTTTAAAAAAAGGCCATGAGTGAGAAGCTGGGGTAGCACATAAATATATCTAATATATAAGGAAATACTATGAAAATTTGATTATTGTTAAAGAATGTAACAATTTTTCTAGCTTTAATATAGGTTCTAATGGGCTTGTACTAATCTACTTTAAATACAGATCCAGTAAAGTCAAATATAATATTTCAATTTAACATATTCCTAATATTTCCATATCTATAAATAAAATGATAAAATCTTCTTAAAAGTCAAATATCAGTTTTATTAAAAATAAAAAGAAAACATTAACAAATTCACAAATTATGCAAGGCAAATTTTTTCAGTCTTTTTTTTAAACTACTTATTATGAAATCAAAGTCATTTTGATGTTGTTACTTTCTTATAACAGAAGTATCAACACAAGGTGTTCATACCACTAAGGTCTACCACCTGGCTGATAGTAATTTTAAGGCACTATAACTTATATTTACCAACACCAGAGATATAAAAATGTGAAAACAAAATATGTCTTAGAATTGATAGAGTATTATGTTCACTTATTAGCGAATCAATTGAGCCAAGGAGTTCAAAATTAATCATTTAGAAGGATTCCCATTTCGGTAAAAGATAATAAACTTGTCAAAGACACTGAACATAGATTCTCTTGATAAGACAGGGTCTATGATCTGAGCATATACATAAGGAGATCCTACCGATAAAGAAGTTATAGTATACTCATAAAATGCATTAACTGCTGTGATACAAAGAACCAACTACTTACACAAATTTAAATCATTACTATGTGAAATAAGTCAGACATACAAAAGAAGAATCATAATGTATAATTCCACTTATAATATTAAAAAAAGAAAAAAGAAAAACTAATACATAGTAGCTGAAATTATGACAGTGGTATTTCTTATCAGAGATGATACTAAATAGGCACACTGAAGAAACTTCTGTAATGATGGACATGTTCTATATCTTGATTGCAATCAGTTACACTGATTATATACATGTATGTATAAGCCATATGCATTTCTCTACAGGTAAAGTACAGTATTTAAAAATTAAAATGCCTAAAGAAAGAGGTCTAAAGTTTATGTCATAAAGTTTTAAGCATAAAGTTGATGCCTAAAAAAAAAGGAGTTGTGGTGAGGGACAACAAAACTAAAAATTAAGAATAGCTGGGTGACTATTTTGAACCTAAAAAGATGGCAGACCTAAAATTAAATATAATTTAGAACATGGTATTTAAATTTGAGGAAAAAAATTGAGACTAAAGAGAATGAGATTACAAAAATCAGAACAATATTGTATGTCTAATCACTAATTCAAGTTATATCAATACTCAAGTACTAGTATAATTTATGAAATAATATTTAGGCAGAAGGAGTAAAAAACCTGAAGGAGTTAACTGCAAGAAAAGAAGCTATTTATTTCTGAGAAAGAGGATCAAGGTGCATAAATCCTTAACAATTCATTATAGTAGATGCCAGTCCTGCTATCCTTATTCTTGCTGGTTTCAGAATGACATTAATGGACTACAATTTACAAGAAAAATCTTTAAGTGGAAAGCAAGACATTTAAGAAGTTATAGTGTAGCTAACAAGTCACAATTTAATCATTATTTTAAAAATGTATCTGGAAAAAAACAAGAAATACTAACCAAAGAATATATGGTACCTAATAGAAAGAATACTCACAAAAGTAAACAAATTTTTCAGTATAGTATCTATAAAAATAAGTATTCTACATTTCATAGAAAATAAAAATATTGTTCACCATCTCTAGTAATTAGAGAAATGCAAATCAAAACTACTCTAAGATATCATCTCACTCCAGTCAGAATGGCAGCTATTATGAAGACAAACAACAATAAGTGTTGGCGAGGATGTGGGGAAAAAGGTACACTGATATATTACTGTTGGGACTGCAAATTGGTGCAGCCAATATGGAAAGCAGTATGGAGATTCCTTGGAAAACTTGGAATGGAACCACCATTTGACCCAGCTATCCCCCACTCCTAGGACTTAAAATCAACACACTATAGTGATGCAGCCACATCAATGTTTATAGCAGCTCAATTCATAATAGCTAATCTGTGGAAGCAACCTCGATGCCCTTCAATGGATGAATGGATAAAGAAACTATGGTATATATACACAATAGAATATTACTCAGCATTAAAAGAAAATAAAATTATGGCATTTTCAGGTAAATGGATGGAACTGGAGAATATCATGAAGTAAATCAATCTCCCCAAACCAAAGTCCGAATGTTTTCTCTGATAAGTGGATGCTGATCCATGGGAGGGGGCATGAGAAAAATGGAGGAACTTTTGGGTAAAGGGGAGGGTGGGGTGGGGTATTGTGCAAGAAAGATGGTGTAATGAGATGGACATCATTACCCTAGGTACATGTATGACTGCACATATGATGTGATGCTACATCGTGTATAGAGAAATGAAAAGTTGTGCTACATTTGTGTACAATGAATCAAAATGCATTCTGCTGTCCAAGATACCTAATTATAATTAATTAATTAATTAATTGCCATTCTATCTGGAGTGACGTGAAATCTCAGTGCACTTTTAATTTGCATTGCTAAGACTTTTGGAACTTTTTTTATATATTTGTTGGCTATTTGTATTTCTTTGTTTTTTAAATATTTATTTTTCAGTTTTAGGTGGACATAATACCTTTATTTTACATTTTTGTGGTGCTGAAGATCGAACCCAGTGCCTCATGCATGCTAGGCGAGCACTCTACCACTGAGCTACAATCCCAGCCCTGTATTTCTTCTTTTAAGAAATATCTGTTTAGTTCATATGCACATCTTCTATTTAAATTTTGGTTACTTTTTGACTTCTTAATATTTTCTAGATATTAATTCCCTATTGGAATAATAGCCTATCAAAGATTTTCTTCCTTTCTGTAAGCTTGCTCTTCATTTTTTTTGTTTTCTTTGCTGTGCAGAAGCTTTTTAATTTGATGTCATTAATTAATTAATTAATTAAAGAAAAATAAAGTAGCTATGTCCAAAAGCACATGAAATATTGAGTCATATTATACACATTTATATATATATGACTTTGTAATGGCAAAGCTATTTTCAACTACTAAGCAACTTCCTTAACCTAACCACTTGAACTTATTTTTTTCCTTTAAAAAATTAAGTTGCATGGATTAATTTTAGAACTTCTGAAAAAGTAATGCCAAAATGTTTTGAGATAAATTTATGATAAAACATTGCTTAAAGTATATGAAGTCTCAGTAATTTATAACCTATATAAAAGATTACTTCATTTCAAATAATAATTTAGTGCTCTTTAAAAATTATTCTATATTATTTTAAGTGAGTTGAAGATTATATAGAAAGCCGAGCACGGTGGCGCACACCTGTAACCCAGCATCTGAGGCAGGAGGATCATGAATTCAAAGCCAGCCTCAGCAAAAGTAAGGTGCTTAGCAAGTCAGTGAGACCCTGTCTCTATATAAATGACAAAGTAGGGCTGGGGATGTGGCTCAGTGGTATAGTGCTGCCCCCGATTTCAATCCCTGTTAACCTTCCCCCCTCCAAAAAAAAAAAGATCACATAGAAACTTTCAGGAATTTTACTGCTAAAATATTGCTATGAATTGCTTGTACACTATTAGTATGATTTCAGTTCTTCTAGATAAACAAAAAAGAGTAGGATAGCTGGGTCATATGGTGGTTCCATACCTAATCCTTGGAAGAATCACCACAATGCTTTCCAAAGTTGGATTAATTTATAGTCTTACTAACAGTGTATGAGTGTATCTTTTTCACCACATCCTCACCAGAACTTACTGTTATTTCTTTTCCTGATGATTGCCATTTTATCTGGAGTGAGATGAAATCTCAGTGCACTTTTAATTTGCATTGCTAATACTGTTGGAACATTTTTTCATACATTTGTTGGCCATTTGCATTTCTTTTTTTAAGAAATTTCTGTTTAGTTTATATGCACATTTTTATTTGATTTTTTGGTGTTACTTTTTGACTTCTTAATATTTTCTGAATATTAATTCCTTGTTGGAATAGTAACCTATCAAAGATTTTTTTTTCCTTTCTGTAAGCACTCTCTTCATTTTCTTATTTGATTCCTTTGCTGTACAGAAGCTTTTTAATTTGATATCATCCCGCATACTGATTCTTGATTTTATTTCTTGACCTTTAGCAGTCTTATTAAGGAAATTGGTACCTGCTGATATGTTGGAGTATGACCCTATATATTCTTTTATCAGTTTCAGTGTTTCTGATCTAATTCCTAGGTCTTTAATTCAATTTGAGTTGATTTTTGTGCAGGGTGAGAGACAGCAATCTAGTTTCTTTCTCCTACATTTGAATACCCAGTTTTCCCAGCACCATTTGTTAAAAACACTATCTTTTCTACAACATATGTTTTTGGTATCTTTGTTAAGGATCAAATGTCTCTGGGTCTTCCAATCTATATTCCACTGGTCCTCTTGTCTGTTTTGGTGCCCTTACCATGATGTTTTTGTTACTATACCACTGTAGTATAAATTGAGATGAGGTCACTCTTATTGCTTAGTACTACTTTTGCTATTCTGGATCTTTTATTCTTCCATATGAATTTTAGGACTTTTTTTTTTTTTAGTTCTCTGTTCTGTTTTCTTTTTCTTTTCTTTTTATTTTAAGTGAGAGAGAGAGAGAGAGAGAGAAGAGATAGAGAGAGAATTTTTTAATATTTATTTTTCAGTTTTCGGCGGACACAACATCTTTTTATTTTATGTGGTGCTGAGGATCGAACCCAGCGCCCCATGCATGCCAGGCGAGTGCGTTACCGCTTGAGCCACATCCCCAGCCCCTCTGTTCTGTTTTCTATCATCAGTATTTGATAGGGATTGAATACTTTTGGTAGTATGGCCATTTTGACAATATTAAGTCTGCCTATCCAAGACCATGGGAGATCTTTCCACCTTCTAAAGTCTTCTTAATTTTTCTTTTTTTTTGTTCTTGGTATTAGAGATTGAACTCATGGGTATTCAGCCCCTGAGCCATATCCCCAGCCCTATTTTGTATTTTATTTAGAGACAGGGTCTCAATGAGTTGCTTAGTGCCTCACTTTTGCTGAGGCTGGCTTTGAATTCATGATCCTATGGCCTTAGCCTCCCAAGCAGGTGGGATAACAGGCTTGCATCATAGACTTCATTTTCTTTCTTAATTGTTCAATTATTTTCACTGCAGAGGTCTTTACCTCTTTAGCTAGATTTACCCCCAGGATTGTTTGGTTGTTTGTTTGTTGAGGCTAGAGAGAATGCAATTGTTTTCTTGATTTCTTAAAAATGCAATTGTTTTTCTGATTTCTTTCTCAGCAGCTTCACTATGAGAGAATAGAAAATGTAAGAATGGGCTACTTGTCAAAGAAAAGTCCTAAGGATCAGGATATATAAATTACAATGGGTAGATTTTAAAAAGTAGAAGAAAAAAAGAAAATAAAAAGAATACTTACGACTACTTCCAAGTTCTTCAAATAGGAACTTCACTTTTTCCCACTCTGTAGAATTTTTATTATTGGGAACATTCAATGGAACAAAAGCACTAAAATAGAAAATAACTCTATTAAATAGCTTTAAAAATAAAAATGTTGAATAAAAGAAATGGTCTGAAACTCAATTTTAGTAAGTTTTTGAAACAAATATCAACTTTTCCCCTGAATAACTAATAAATCTGCACCATTTATACAGAGGTATGAGAATTTTCTTATCTATGTATACATTTTACCATAATTTGTTTTAATAACTTTATTACAGTATTCAGTAAAATTACCTTCTTTTGTAACCCATTTTATTTTTATACTTAAACCTATTTTGGCTTATTTTTCAATTATACTTTCATAAAGGTGAGTAAAATAAAACAATAATAAATAAAATTTTTTAAAAAGTAGTTTTTAGTGTTGATGGGTCTTTATTTTATTCATTTATTTATATGAAGTACTGAGAATTGAACCCAGTGACTCACACAAGCAAGCACTCTACCACTGAGCCACAACTCCAGCCCCATAAAATATTTTTTAAAGTCTTATAAATTTAAGATGGACAAAATAGTGCATCGCACAAAGAAAGTTGAAGATCTTCTGCATCCAATTAGTAGAACAAACTATAGGCATGCAATTAATTCAGTATATTTATATGCATTGAAAATAATAGACAAGAAATACATCATAATAAATAGTAAATTTAACATTGTGGGATTGGGGGGTTTCATTTTGTTCTCTTTTCTTTATATCTTTCAATATTGTGCTTAATAAAAATAACAAAATCAGTTTCTGTTTATTTTTCGGTCCACAGGTAAGGGGGAACCATTGAAATAACAGAGACAGCTAGTGTCCTAGGAATTGTTCTAAGAGCTTAGACTGAGAAAATGGAAAATAAAATAAATAAATGGTCACTTTATTATAGAGCCCAGATCATGAACCAAAAGGTAATCAAGAGATTAAAGGGCTGGGTATCCCTTAGATAGTATATGTTGAAATTCAAACAGAAAGGTAAAAAGTGACTCTAATTCTTCCTTCTTCTTAGCCCAGTTTTATTTATAAGCAAGATGTAAATTCTATCCACTTTTATAAAAAACAAAATACTGGATGAGTTTACGAATATATAAAGGTATCTTGTTCTGATTAAAATTTCAAGTAGAACAATGTCATTATTCTAAAATTTTACTTTTAATTTTAAAAACCTTTATTCTTTGGAACTACTAACAATTCTATAAAAAATGAATAGGAAGAACATATTAGGGTGTTATTTAAATTTCTAACTATTCATGTTGACTGTAGTTTATTGCACTTGTCTTAATCTTAGAGACTTAAACCTCACCACTTTATGGGGGAAAAAAGTGACCACTCAAATATATAGAGCAAAAAATAAATGTAAAAGCAGTTCATTATTTGTTGCCCAGTTAAAAAATCAAATAAAGAGAGGAATAATTGTACTGAGATAGAACAAACTTTTAAATAACTTTTACATTTTATATGTCTATAATGTTAACTTATTTAGTATTAATATTTCATTAACAGAAATACAAACTAAGCAAGAAAAACTACTTATATACTTCTATATAGACAGTTTTTTCTAAATATCCCGGAAAGTATGTTTGAAATTTGTTGGTTGGAAATAACCAATGTGTGAATGTGGGGAAAAAATTACATTGTATAAAACATCATCTAAAATATTATTAAAATAAAAATCTCTCAAATATCTAAAACTAGCATTCATAATCAGAAAGTTCAGTCTGAATATGCAATTTTAGGTAATCAAAGGTATTGTACAGTGGTGGGAAAAAAATAAAGTAATCCTACTAGCAAACACACTTTCGTGTTCACACTCCTGAGCAAGGCTATTCAGCAGTTCAAGTCTTTAATGAAGAGTAGAAGAAACCTTATATGATCAAGCAATCTTTTAAAAAAATTATATGGTCCAAAAAATTTTCAGAATGACTTCAGGAAAATACTTACTTAAAAAAAATCCTTCAGAGAATTAACATTTGAGCACCAGTTATTATTTTAGGCAGAAACCAAAGCACAAATTTGAAACAGATTTTTCAATTACCTTAACACTAGATTTTATAACCTAAGAAACAAACCAAAACTACTCTCATTGTACATTAAGAGAAACATCCATAAGGAGAATTCAAAATGATTACAACTAAAAAGATGTAAATTCTGAGCAATAATATTCATAGCATTTAACAACTGGTAGGCAAAGACACAATGCAATGAGCACAGATGCTGGCCTTAATTCTAGAGGACCTTCACAAATCAAGCTTTATCCTTTAAGTGGGGTTAGAGTGAAGTAACGAGACTCAGGAATATAGGACAGCAGCTAACTGGTAGGGAAGCGTTTCAACCTTTTAACCATCAGGAAGAACAAACCACTGCTCATTAGCCAAATATCAGCCCTGCATACAAGATCTATAAAGAAAAAGGAATATTTACTAATGGATAAAAAGGCAATTGAGGGCTGGGGATATATCTCAGTTAGTAGAGTGCTTGCCTCGCATGCACAAGGCCCTGGGTTCAATCCCCAGCATGACAGAAAAAAAAAAGGCAACTGAAGTCAAATGAAGATGTAATACAGACACAGCTGTTTAAGGAGGGAAGAAGCAGTTAATAAGATTATCATGTATTTACTAAGTGGTGATGACACCACAATAATCAAGAGTTATAGTAGGATTTTATGCAGGGGAAGCAAAGATAATTTCTTAATCTCAATTCTTCTCAAAAAGTAAATAAAAAGCATATCAGTTTCTGAAGACACAAAACTAGATCAAAATAAGAACTTGGAACCTAGTAAGATTATAATTTCTCCTTATGTCATTGAAACTAATAAAAATGAAAAATTTCTTACTAAAAATATTTTACACCCAATCTGACTCACTGAATTAGCTTAATACAGATTATTTCTTCAGGAAAAAAAAAACAAAGAAAAGGCTAATGGATTTCAGTAGATATGAAATTGAAATGATGAATTTCAGCAGAAGTGAAAATGAGAATTTTACCTCCTACATTCAATCACCAAGTCAAGTCATATTTATCTTCCAAATGGCTTATCTGTTTCTGCTTTCTTTGTAACTATACTAGCTCTGATCCTCATCTCTCACCTGAATTATTACAATGGCCAGGTAGTTAATCTGCCTACCTACCATTTAATGTATCATTTCTCCAGTCTGACCTCCAAATAACCCCTTTACAGTATTTTAAATTTTAAAGCAAGGTCACACATATTTACTTTCTTACAGTCACATAAACAAACATGTACATCTTCATTGTCTTTCAACTGATTAGGCAGGATAAAAATCAAAATTTCTTAAACATTACATATTAGATTCATAGCCTACCTACCTGGCTAATGTCATGTCCTGCCACTGGTTCACAGGAATACTTGGAACATCACATCATACTTTATGTTTTGTTTGGGGAGGTGTGTGTTTTTTTTCTTAGAAGGATTAAATTCACATCATATTTTTAAAAAACTTTTTTACATGTTTTTATTGGTGCACTATAATTATACAAAATAGTGGGACTCATTGTTATAGTCATACATGCACATATATAATCTGTTCAATATCATTCCCCAGTATTTCCCTTCATATCATACTTTTTATGCCATTCTTCAAACACTCCAACCAATTTACACTCTTTCAAATCTCAATTGAAGTATTACTTCCTTTTAGGTCTTCCGAGTCTACAAGGTAGAGTAAGAACTTGTTCCTCCATCATCATACCTGGTATATATATTATCGAAGTACTTAAACAGTATAATTTAAATAATTTATTTGCATGTTTTCCCAGGGTGAACCTTGAGAATAGAGACCAGGACTTTGTTTTTGGCCCTACTACTTAGCACAGCGTCCATTACACAAGTGCTCCAAAAGTGTATGAGCTATAGGAATAGTATATCTAGGCTATATCTTTGTAATAAAATTATCTCAAATTTTACCAGCTAAAATAAACAAATAAACACCAATTCAAAGAAAAAATAGCATGTCCCCTTCAAGGAAATTTCAAGAAATTTAATCAGTCACTTTACCTAAATGTATGCTCATTAAAATATGGTAATGAAAAGAATACTACACTGGGTAACCAAAACACTACTAGTCTTTATTTTACTACTCTTTTACTCTGGCTGCTATAAAGATGTGTATTTTTATTGATGGCTCTCAGTCACGTTCTAAGTCAGGAATTTCCAAACTACTGGCTGCCTGTGTTTATATAAATAGAGTTTTATTGGAATACCTTGTGTTTATGTATTGTCTATGATTACTTCAGAGTTACGAGAGCACAGTTAAGCCACACAGATCAAACAGACTGCAAACCCAAAATGCTTATCATCTGTACCTCATGAAGAGTTTGCTGATCCCTGTTCTAGATAATTTAAGTTTACAGACAAGGGACTTCCACATTATCAAAGTGAACTAACATTAAGTAGAGCTGGCTTTCTTTAAAAGCCAAAAAAGATTTTAAAAGGTATATTTGGTAGCTAAAATAAATAGCAAAACCGCTAAAAAAAATCCATTCAATAAGTTCTCTTTTTCATGACACATAAAGGCAGGCAAAGGGAATTGGAAACATGACTAGACTATAAAACACTTGCATTCTAACAACTCCTGGAGCTATAAAAAGTTACAGACCAATTTCATTCTCAGCACAAATTACCTTTAATAAATGAAATTTTTTATTTATTGAAAGTTATTTATTGAAATTTGTAACACCAAATTATAAAATTTAAAGGCTTATTAGCACCTAATGTATTTCTAACATAAAAAAAGAATCTAGACCTATTTTAACAAAGATAAATGTGTGGCATTAACAAGAACAAATTTTAAATGTCTAAACAAACATGTAAAATATATTGATATTAGTATGAAGCTTAAGGAAGAACAACAAAAGAAGGAACTTATTGACAAAGATTTGACTGTTGGGTCAAATCTATAAAGATGTAGAGATAAGGATTTTTACCACAGTGTTGTTTATAATAAAAAGAAACTGCAAACATCATAAATGTCTACATAGTCATACCTTAGAAGATCATTCAAATAAACTGCTTTACTAAGAAAGGACTGCAATATAGACAAAATTGATGGACCCACGCTTACTTTCCTAAATAGGTACCCAATATAGTGTAACAAATAGATTATCAAGAAATGAATAAAATATAATCACATTTTTGGAAAACTGAAACATGGAGGGTGCATGCAAGGTGGGGACAGGCACCCTGCAATCATCTAAGCATGAAATATGTGTATGTGGGACAATACAGAGAAAAATGTTGATTCTGGCTATGTTGTTCAGTGGTGGTATAAATGGTGATTTGTTCTTTCTTCACATTTTGTTTTGTTTTCCTAGATTTCTCTGAATGAACATTTTGTTATTATTATTCAACTAATTATATTTCCATTGTCAGGATAAAAAAATTAAGACTTACCCAACTAAAAGAAGAAGTGCACAAATCACAGCAAATCCCAAAGTGTACTTGAGTGCTGTTTTAATTTGCTAGATGCCGGGGGTGGGGGGGGGGAATATATCATTTAGTAAGCTGTTATATAAAAATTTTTTGCAACAGTATAATTATACTTTCAAGTCAAATATGCATTTAGAATCAACAATATAAAAATTTGCCAGTTGGGTAAAAGACTTAACATTTAAATAAAAATGATCATTATATCTTTACAAAATATTCAAGATTTTAAAATCGTTTCAATGGTTAGGCCCTTGTAAAAGCAAAATACTGAAAGCAGTTTATTATCTAGTGAGCATCTTTAGTAAAATTATCAGAATATTTAATAAAATATTCCCCAAAACAAGCAGCAATCAGAACCTACAATGCCCCTTCCCATTTAAAATGTTGATTTATAGGCTGGGGTTTGGCTCAGTGGTAGAATGCTCACATAGCATGTGCAACCATGAGTTTAATCCCCAGTCCATGCAAAATATAAATAACATGTTGATTTACTTGCTCCCAATCTTAACAATAAATGCTATTAAGGTTTTAAGCATGATTAAGCATGATGCTGTTTTTTGAATTAATATATTTTTGTGTTTAAATAAAACAAAGTACAAAACAAATTTCTGTAACTCAGTATTTATTCCTATTATACTGTTTTCCCTGCCTTAAATTTTAAAAAAGTGTTTTATTTTGATAAATTCCTTTCAAAATACAATTTCTTCCTTGACCTATTAACTAATACATAATAGTAGATTTTTTATTCTAAACCATCCATGCAATCTAGAGATGGAACTAAGTTGGTTATACAACATCAATGTGTGTGTGTGTGTGGGGGGGTGGTACTAGGGATTGAACTCAGAAGCACTCAACCTCTGAGCCATATCTCTAGCCTTATTTTGTATTTTTATTTAGAGACAGCAGCGGAGTTGCTTAGTACCTTGTTTTTGCTGAGGCTGGCTTGGAACTTGCAATCCTCCTGCCTCAGCCTCCTGAGCTACTGGGATTACAGGCATGCACTAGCGCACCCAGCATCATCAGGGCATCTCGCAATTATATTTATAGCTAGGGATTTTTATGCTAATACTTAAGTGATACTAGTCTGCTCTTTTAGAAACGTCTGGGTGCTATATTTATTAGGTTTCTGTTTTCAGTGTCATTTAGTCTGAACTATCTGCAAGTGTTCCTTCCTTATAACCCAGAACAAGGGTCAGCAAACCATGTCCTGACTCCTTTTTTAATGCATCACAAAATGTTCATTAAGTATCGTCTCTGGATACTTAACACTATAATGACAGAGTTGAATAGTGGAGACACAAAGCCTAAAATATTTACTACACAGTTTTCACAGGAAAGTTTACTTTCGAATTTCTCTGTCTAAAACAACAGACACAAGCCATTATGTGGCTACTGAACAATGTGGCTGGTTAAATTGCTGTAATCTAAATTTCAAAGACTTGGTGTGAAAAAAAAATTTAGTATCTTATTAATAATATAATTTGACTATTTTGAAATTATAATAAGGGAAACATTAACTACCATGTTTAATTAAAATTAATTTTCTTTTTATTTATTTTAATGTCGCTACTAGAAAATTTCAAATTTCACGTGGGATTAATATTATATTTCTACTAGACAACACTGATCTAGAATAAACTAAGATGGAGTCATATCATCTTTGTAAAACAAGAAAATATTTTTTAAACTAAAATTAGACCTCTAAAGTAGAGATAACTTACAGTACATTTACTAGTATCATCATCATCCTTTTCTTCATAGTAGAAGTAGACAAAAGGAATCCAGAAGAACACACAGAACAATATAACAGAATATAAAGCTGTGGAAACAAATAATAAACTGAGTTCTACTTAATACATACACATTCAGTTATCTAACTATATGTCTGCATATATATATATCAACTTACCAAAATTTACTTCCCTATCTGATTTCCTGTATTCATAACTTTGTTCATGTGATTTTCAAGTAGCCTTTGCTGTCCTCCATCTCAAGAAATCAATACCACTATTAGAATAATATATTATAATTCAAGTTAACTATGGGACAATTTATAACAAAAAATTAAAATAATTGTACCAACAACAAATATGGTAGGTAACCACTGAGCTCTTGCTATGTGCTAACCACAGTGCTACAAACTTCCTATAAACTATCTCATTTAAACTAATTTTTGCATTCATTCCAACTTAAAATTGATCACAGGGACCCAACATTTGCCACTCTGGCAAGTTAAAACAACAGCTATAAATATTGCTGTCCTTTTGATATAAATAATTTCCCCATGCTAAGTTTAAAATATGCAGTATTATAAAATTGACCTTACACAAAGCAAGAAGAAAAGCAGTACAACAGTAAAATTAGATTCAAAGTTAACTGACAAGAATTACTATTTTTCTACCTTAAAATTTTAGATTTGAGATACTTTTATAGACACTAATCAAATTAATTCAATAGTGATCTAAATTAAAAAACTGGAATAATGAAAGATATATTGTTTAATATTAAAACCAGCATAAATGTCAGGTGTGGTGGCACAACACTGTAATTCCAGTGACTAGGATTTGAGGTAGAAGGATTGTGAATTTGAGGCCAGCATGGGCAACTTAGCAAGACCCTGTTTCAAATTTTAAAACAATAAAAAAATGGGTCGGGGATGTAAGCCCAGTGGTAAAGCAACCCTGGGTTCAATCCTCAATACCACCCATAAAGACAAGAAACACAACCAAAACAATTTTGGGGGGATATAATAAGTGTAAAAAAGTTGTTTTTTAGAAGTCTAGGTATTAACATTTCCTTGCATATAAAGTTCATGAAAAACAATAGTACCAGTATAATTATATTAACCAATTACAGAATGGTAAATATTGTATTCCTTTGTTAAAAAAATAAACAAAACATTTGTCATCATTTCACATCTATTAGGATGGCTACTATTAAAAATATAAAATAACAAATGTTGGCAACTGTGCAGAGAAACTGGAACACTGTGTAGTATTGGTGGGAACATAAAATGGCAAACAGTATAATGTTTTCTTTAAAAAAAAAAAAAGGCGGGGGGGGGGAGGGGTTACTGCATGATCCAGCAATTCCACTTCTGAGTATAAAGCCAAAAGAACAAAAAACAGGGTTTCAGATTTTCCTATATAACCATGTTCATAGCTGCATTAATTCACAATACCTTTGGAAAATTAAGCATCCTTTTATGGATAAACAGAGAAGCAAAATGTAGCATACACATAAGAGGAATATTATTCAGCCTTAAAAAGCAACGAAATTGTAACACAAACTACAGCACAGATGAACTTTGAAAACTTTATGCTCAGTAAAATAATCCAATCACAAAAAGACAAATACTATATGGTTACACTTATATGAGACACTTAGGTCAAAATTATAAAGCCAGAAAGCAGAATGGTACTTGTCAGAAGTTGAGGGGAAGAAAAGAATGGAGAGTTACTGTTTTTATGGGTATAGAGTTTCAGTTCTACAAGATAAAAATATTTATAAAAATGTGGTGTTGATGGCTGAACAACATTATAAATGTATTTAACAACACTGAAGTATATACATAAAATGGTTGACTACACATTTTTGTTGTGCTTAATTTGCCACAATAAAAAGAAAAAAATAGAAAGCATTTGTTACTAATACATGATAAAATCTCAAGTTACTTATTCCATGGGAAGGAAGAACTGCAGGAGTTATAGAAGTTTTAAATATGATCTCAATAATTGCTCACACTATCTCATTTATCTGGAGGCCATTTATAAAACACAATTATCTTCTAATTGTATAAGTTACCATCATATTCAATTAACATGACAGGGATAAAACAAATTCTTATAGTTATAAAGCAACTCTTTTTGTCATAAAATAGCTGCTGTCCTGAAATATGATTATTTGGCTTATGACTATGTTATTAAGCACCTTGCATACCAATAAATATGCACCTTCATCCAAAAACAAAACAAAACAAAAAAAAAAAAAGAAAATCCATTTTTAAAAGTAAAGACTTAAAACGATGCTTCACAATAGAAGATACATACAATGGCCAATAAACACTTAAGAAGGTGTTCATTACCATTAATTATAAGAAAAGCATAAAAACCCATAATTAGATAATACAGACTTACTAAAATGGTTAAAATTAACTGACAGTACCAAGAATTAACAAGAAACAAAACAGCCAACATTCTCATACTTTCCTGTGGAAATGTAAAAAGTTACAACACGGTAGAAAACTGTTTAGTAGTTTCTTATCAAGATCAATAAACATTTGGGGTAAAATTGGGGGTTCATAACCCACTTCAATCTAATGTATGAAATATGATATGTCAAGAGCTTTGTAATGTTGTGAACAACCAATAAAAAAAAAAAAGAATTCAGGAGGAAAAAAAAAAAGATCAATAAACACCTACTCTATGACCCAACAATTCTATTACTCTAGTGATAAGTGCAATAATATATGCAAAGTGTTTCCACTCAGGGAAGCCTGCTTGAGTTCTGGAATCTAGGACTTTTATTGGAGGCTTATAATATAGTATCTGTTTTGAGTACAATTACCAAAACTACAAACTCTAAGAAAGAAAAAAAGAGTTCACCAAAAATCATGGTTTTCAGAAACAATTTAAACAAGGTGATACCACATGTTTTCTTATCCCATTGTAAAAAACCACCTTACAATTAGTAGCACAGGAAACATAGCAAGGTCTAGGCTCCTAAGAGTTGGTCAAGGACCAGTAACACAAGCTAATCCTCCTGAAGATAGACAAGAGCTGAGCAATAGCACATTTACTGCATTAACTCTCAGCAGGAATGTTCTAGCAATGATCAAAACCTAAAAAGGACCCAATGTCCATCAACAGGTGAGTGGATAAACAAACTGAATGTATTCATACAAAAGATTACCACACAGCAATACCAAAAAAAAAAAAAATGAGATACAGATAAATTTCACAACCTTAAACTTGAATAAAACAAGTCCAGGCACAAGAATACATTTCCTATGACTAAAGAAAATTCTAGCACTAGACAAACTATTACAGGAATTAAAAACAAAAAGTGGTTGGGGAAAGCTTCTGAGGCTAATGAGAAGCTGCTGATAGCAGTGCTCAAAAAGAGACAATTTCTAGTACTCAACACCCATGGAAGGAAGTGAGGAACAGATAAAATTAAGAAGATTCTCTAATATCTCTCCAGTAGTTTACGGTTCAGATTTATTTAGAAGACCCTAAATCTTTATGTCCCTGACATCCCATTCTAAGCTGTCTTCTGGTAATCTGACTGCTCTTTCCAGTGTGCTTCGTAAAGATTTCCTCCTTTAGCCCATAAATGTTGAAATGTAAAGAAAGAATTAAATTAACATTTATTGTATGTTTTGGATCATTTCTAATGCCAAGTTGAGTTTATAGAGCTATAAATGAAAAAAAAAATGCTATAACTACTACTATCATGAAACAGAGAAATTGCTTCTTTTGAAATTATACTTCAAACTCACAGCTATTTTCAAAGAAAAAATATTCTTAACTCCAACAGTTGTGATGTTCTCATGACATTTCTATAAAGTATGATTTTTTTTTTTACTTATAAGGTTTTTTTAAAAGACTAGCAAATAAAAGATAATATATTTTTGGTTTAATAGACCCACTAACATCAAAGAACATATTAAGAACAAATTTTAAAATCTCATGTCCACAGAAACTGACAAGAATTACTCATATTGGGCTGGGGTGGTAGCTCAGTGGAAGAGCACCTGCCTCACACATGTGAAGCACTGGGTTCGAACCTCAGCACCACATAAAAATAAATAAATAAAGATACTGTGTCCATCTACAACTAAAAAAAAAATTAAATAAATAAAAAAGAATTACTCATAAAACATGTTCTTTAAAAAAAAAACTTATTAAGAACTAGCAAAACCAAATGAATGTAGGACCACTGATTTAAAAAAAAAAAAAACATGAAAAAAAAACTGGCAAAGAATACAGGATAATTCCTATGATTTTTAAAATATATACACAAAACAAGAAATCTACATATAAATGCTGTGTATCATTAAATTATAATTCCCATAAAAATTAAATTGGATACATTAGACTTTTGAATGATTAAAATTTTAAAAATGTATTCCTTCTGATTATCAATGAAAGAAGCTAACCTCTAAATCAAAATATTTGGTCCAATAAAAACTTAGAATAACAGTCAATACTGTAAGAGAATAATGTAGTCATTAAAAAACTTTGTTTTTGGGGGGCTGGGGATGTGGCTCAAGCGGTAATGCACTCGTCTGGCATGTGCAGGGTGCTGGGTTCGATCCTCAGCACCACATAAAAATAAAATAAAGATGTTGTGTCCACCAAAAACTGACAAATATTTTTTAAAAATCTCTCTCTCTCTCTCTCTCTCTCTCTCTCTCTCTCTCTTAAAAAAAAAACACTTTGTTTTAGAGGGTCAAAATATAAAGATATTCTATGAACCCTAAAAGAATTTTAAAAGTATCCTTTATTCACTTAAAGAAATTTGGGGTCAAGAATGATAGTTGTATATGAATATCCATTTTCCTTTCAGTATTCAACACCCATGGAAGGAAAACAAATATATGATGGCTTAACTCCACCTCATTTTGGATGCTGTAGTTTCCTTAAGGTGGTACTAATGTACTAAGGATGGAAAGACAAGGAGAAATAAATTTCAGACTCTTATAATATTGACATAACAGCTCTGGCTAGCCTACCATTCCTGCTGATATGGTAACTATTTATTTCCCAGTAATTCAATGGAATAAGGACACCAAAATGATTAGGGAGAATGGCACCTTCAAATTCAATGAAAGCACTGTTTCATCCCAAGGTGTAAGTACTCCTGGACAGCTATTAAGAATTCAAAATCAGCATGCTAGGTAACAAGCAAAAGTTTTGTAAGTAACAACTACTCAAAAATAAACAACTTATAGATGTATTCACTGATGAATTAGGACCAACAGTGTAAACTGCCATGATATACTCCTATCCCTTATTTATAAGAAACACATGTACATATTATGGGAGAAAGAGAACCATAATGTGCTTAAGGGTCTACAGAATTCTCTGAAAGAGAGAAAAACTTCTAGATTCACTTTAAACCCTGCAAGGATAATAAGACCAAGGGAAATTTGCAGACCAGTTTCACCCGTAGGTGGATTTTTAAAAAGAATCCTGAATGAGAAGGCACCAAATCAAATCTAGCAAAACATTACAAAAATTAAATAAACAAAAGCCACTATTCATGACCAATTTGGGTTTATCCTAGGAATGCAAAGTTGGCTTAAGAAGAATCTATCTATGCTGGCATGGGTACCTGTAATCCCAGCAGCTCAGGAGACTGAGGCAGAAGGATTACAAATTCAAAGCCAGCCTCACAAACTTATTGAAGCCCTTCACAACTTACAGAGACTCTGTCTCAGGAAAAAAAACAAAAAAACAAAAAAAACACAGGCTGAGGTATAGCTTAGTGGTTGACAGCCCCTGGGTTCAATCTCCAATACCAAAAAAAAAAAGAATCATCTAGCTAGATATGTGGTATTTAATGTATTACTTGAAAGAATAAAGGGCTGGGAAAGCATATGGAAATGGTAGGAGACCTTCAAGGATACATAAAATTACAAGAGGCTATGAGGGGCAAGGGGGAGGGAAAAAAAAGGGAGAGAATTGAACAACAGCAGGGGAGATAGAGAGGGAAGATGGGAGGGGAGGGGAGGGGAGGGGGGATAGTAGGGGTTAGGAAAGGTAGCAGAATACAACAGACACTAATATGGCATTATGTAAAAATGTGAATATGTAACAGATGTGATTCTGCAATCTATATTTGGGGTGAAAATGGGAGTTCAAAACACAATTTGAGTCTAATGTATGAAAGATGATATATCATGAGCTATGTAATGCTTTAAATAATCAATAAAAAATTAAAAAAAAAAAAAAAAAAAAAAAAAAAGAATAAAGGGCTGGGGATGTGGCTCAAGCGGTAGCGCGCTCAACTGGCATGCGTGCGGCCCGGGTTCGATCCTCAGCACCACATACCAACAAAGATGTTGTGTCCGCCGAGAACTAAAAAAAAATTAAAAAAAAATATTAAAAATTCTCTCTCTCTCTCTCTCTCTCTCTCTCTCTCTCTCCCCCCCCCACTCTCTCTCTTTAAAAAAATAAAATAAAATAAAATAAAAACAAAAACTCAAATGATCATTTTGATATAGAAAAAGACCCTAATAAAATGTATTCAATTAGCCAATACCTATTTACTATGTTTCAGTCAACATTCTGGAGGTACGCATATAGCTACATCAAAACACAGAAGTCCCCACTCTCATAAAGCTTAATTCTAATGGGGAAAAAACATAATATTTAGAATTATAGTATACTCAGAGTACATAAAAATATTCCAAAATCAATTCAACAAACCCACTGAAATAGTTCCTTCAAGTAGAAAATGGAAATGCCAACAAATACAAAGGCTTGCAACTTCATTTCCAAATAAAGTACAGGCTGGCTTCATTTCATACGCACCAGACTGACAAATACTAAATATGCATGACAATATCATAGTTTAAGATATAGAGCAACTAGAAGGCTTATTTGGGAATAAAGTAGTGCAAACACTTAGAAAGAATAATGAGTTTCATTCATTGCACAATTTTAATAAAAAATGTACACAGTAATATGTGATATATTCATTCATGCTGAAAATTTACACACTATATGTGATAACATGTATGAATCTCAGGAACATAAGGATGAAGGAAAACAAGTCATTTCATATAAAGTTAAAAACTGTAAAACTGAATAAAGTATATAAAACTATAAAGCAAAGCAAAGGATGAACACAAGCTAAATTTAAAATACTGGTTACTTCTAAAGGAAGGGACAAACTGATACAGACACTTGATAGAGGCTGGACCTAGTGACTCATTGCTAATGAAGAAAATGTAACAAAAACTATTACTCTTGAGATATTTTAAAAACTGGCTTCCCTCTTGATCACTTTATCCCTGACTTGTTCTGAAAGAACACAGTTGCCATGTTATAAAATGCCCTATGGGAAAGTTCATGTGACACAAAACTGATGTTGCTGGCCAAACAGGGTAATACCTGAAAGCCTGCTCATACCCTTGTGAGGGACATTGGGAGCCAATTTTCCCCTAGAGGAGCTGTAGGATGTTCCAGCACACACATTCACTCCAGTCTTGCAAGAGAACCTGAGAGAGAAGACCCAGCTAAGATGCATCTGGATTCCTTTCCAATAGAAATTGCAATATAATGTTTGCTGTTTTAAACTGCTAAATTTTGTGACAATTTGTTACATGACAATAAATAACTAGCACAACTTCTGATAGTACAGCAAAGTCATTCAAATATTCTATTGCATATATACTGAGCATATACTGAGAATACATACCTTGGAGGATAACCTCATTTCTAGGCTTTGACTCAGAATTTTTATTCTGAAGAATGGGTCAACACTCATTTAACTTATGCCTTTTTTAAAAAAATTGTTTCCCTTCTTTACAGTCTTTATTCCAAGATTTAAACTTCAATGCCAGTTTTATAACAATAAGTTGTTAATAACCAAAAAAAGATTAATTCATAGTGTAACTCCTAATTGAATGGCAACTGATGACTATAATGTTGACTTCAAAGCTACACAGAAATACAGAAACAACAGTATGTGGAAAACACATGAAATAAATTAGCATTATGTAATGGCTAATTTAAATTGCCAACTTGATTGGATTAAGAGATGCCTATGATTAAGAGGCTTCTAGGTGTGTTGATGAGAGTGTGTCTAGAAATGATTGGCATGGGGATAGGGAACTGAAGTGGAGACCCTCCCTAAGAATGGGCAGCACTGCCCTATAGGATGGTGGCTTGGATGGAATAAAAGAAGAACAAGGAAGCAGCAGCAGATGCAAGCTCCATTCTTCTTGGTGCTGTGATCATCTGAGGATATTGGACTCTCATTTCTTCACTCTTCCAAAGCAGACTCTGTCAGTGATACTCTGGGGAGTTTCCAGAAGCCTTCAGTCTCAGACCAGGGTAGTACCATTGATCCCTCACATTCTGGGGCTTCAAGCCTTTTGGACTGTGCAGCTACTGATTCTTTCAGCTCTCCAGCCTGCAACAGCTATTATGGACTATCCAGCTTCTGACTGAGTAAGCCAATCCAAAAGGATATTAAATAAATATCCTTTTAAAAAATATTAATTTATAAATTCTAATTAGGAATATATGACAGCAGAATGCATTTTGATTCATTGTACACAAATGCAGCACAACTTTTCATTTCTCTGGTTATACATGATGTATGTGCAGTCATACATGTACCTAGGGTAATGATGGCCATCTTATTCCACCATCTTTCATGTCCCCATGCTCCTTCTCCTCCCCTCTCCTCCAGTTTGCCCAATCAAACTTCTTCCATTTTTCTCATGCCTTCCCCCCATGATCAACATCCACTTATCAGAGAAAACATTCTGCCTTTGGTTCTGGGGGATTGACTTACTTAGCTTAGCATGATATTCTCCAACTCCATCCATTTATCTGCAAATGCTACAATTTTATTCTCTTTTAATGCTGAGTAATTTTATTTTTATTTAATTTTTATTTAATTTTAATTTTTTAATCTATTCTCTTTTAATGCTGAGTATTTTATTGTGTATATATACCATAGTTTCTTTATCCATTCACCCATTGAAGGGTATAGAGGTTGCTTCCACAGTTTAGCTATTGTGAACTGAGATGCTATAAACATTGATGTGGCTGTATCACTATAGTATGCTGATTTTAAGTCCTTTAGGTATAGACCTAGGAGTGGGATAGCTGGGTCAAATTGTAGTACCATTCTAACTTTTCTAAGGAATCTCCTTACTGCTTTCCATATTGGCTGCACCAATTTGCAGTCCCACCAGCAATGTATGAGTGTGCCTTTTCCCCCATATGCTTGCTAATACTTACTGTTATTTGTATTCTTGATAACTGCCATTCTGACTGCTGTCAGATGAACTCTTAGATAGTTTTGAATTGCATTTCTCTAATTACTGGAGATGTTGAACATTTTTTCATATATTTGTTGACCGAATGTATATCTTCTGAGAAGTGTCTGTTCAGCTTCTTAGCCCATTTATTGATTGGGTTGTTTGTTGTTTTGGTGTTAAATTTTTTGAGTTCTTTAAATATCCTGGAGATTAGTGCTCTCATAATCTGACATTTGTGTGGCAAAAATTTGCTCCCAAGATATAGGCTCTCTCTTTACCTCACTGATTGTTTCTTTTGCTGAAAAGAAGCTTTTTAGTTTGAATCCATCTCATTTATTAATTTATTATTTTATTTCTTGTGCTTTAGAAGTCTTGTAAGGAATTTGGGGCCTAATCTGACATGATGAAAATTTGGGCCTATTTTTTCCTCTGTTAGGCACAAGAATCTCTGGTCTAATTCCTAGATCCTTGATCCACTTTGAGTTGAGCTCTGTGCATGCTGAGAGAAAGGGGTTATTTTTATTTTGCTGCATATGGATTTTAGTTTTCCCAGCACCATTTGTTGAAGAGGCTATCTTTTCTCCAATATGTGTTTTTGGCAACTTTGTCTAGTATAAGATAACTGTGCTTATGTGGGTTTTGTCTCTGTGTCTTCTATTCTGTACCACTGGTCTACCTGTCTAGTTTGGTGCCAATACCATGCTGTCTTATTACTATAGCTTTGTAGTATAGTTTAAGATCTGGTATTGTGATGCTTCTTGCTTCACTATTCTTGCTAAGGATTGCTTTGGCTTTTCTGGGTCTCTTATTTTTCCAAATGAATTTCATGATTGCTTTTTCTATTTCTATAAGGAACGACATTGGGATTTTAATTGGAATTGCATTGAATCTGTATAGCGCTTTGGGTAGTTTGGCCATTTTGACAATATTAATTTTGCCTATCCAAGAGCATGGGAGATATTTTCATCTTCTAAGGTCTTCTTCAATTTCTTTCTTTAGTGTTCTGTAGTTTTCATTGTAGAGATCGTCCACCTCTTTTGTTAAATTGATTCCCAAGAATTTTTTTTAAGGCTAATCCTAATTTCTCTTTCAGAGGATTCATCACTGATGTATAGAAATGCATTTGAGTAAATAAATCTCCTTTTGATAATCATACTTCCTATTGATTCTGTTCCTCTAGAGAAGCCTGACTAATACACATTACAGACAGATTACTCTTGGAGATCATGCGGAATCTTACAAAGAACCACATTTCAATTGATAAGCCTGTCTTCTTAACTTCTTAACCTCAATGTTTTTATCTGTAAATTAAAGATTCCAATGCTGGACAGAATGAAATTATAGAATCAGTTTTTGGCTCATAGTTTTTGTGATTCCAATCCAAGATCAATGGACCCATAGCTTTGGGGCTCTGTTGGGAATGGTGGATGGCAATGGCAAATAGTACATGATGGAGTGAACTGCTTACTGCACGGCCAGGAAGCAAAGAAAAGGGAGAAAAAGGAGCCAGGGTTCCACAAATCCCTTCAAGGGCACACCTCCAGTGACCTAAGGACCTCCCACTAGAACACTTCACCTAAAGGACCACAATACCTCTCAATAACACCCATCAGGGATCAAGTCTTTTAACATCTAAATCTTTGTGGGACACTTATCCAAAGCATAGCACAAGTCCTCTAAAATTGTAAGCTATAACAATAGCAACTGTAAGAGGACAAATAGATGAGGATGGTGGAAACACAAGATTAAGAGAATAATTCTATAAAATGAGCCCACTGTACTGACTCACCACATGCTTTCTTTGCCAAAAAGCATCTGTCTGCAGCCCTGCCTGGCCTGGGGGCAGGAAATGTCACATTCCTCAACAAACTGAGGCAGTGGGGAGAACACCTGGCAGTCAGTGTACATAATGAATGATGGGGATCCAGAGAGGATAATGGCTGCTTATCACTGGGTTCATAACAGCTAACCTCTGGGATCACACATTCCAGCTCAAGGGGTTGCTAACACCTCCAGGGATCTCACTTCCCAACACAAAGGATTATACCCTGTGCTCTTGCCCTTTCCTGACCTTAGGCACAAACACAGAGTAGATAGGGAGGCAGGGATTAAAAGGGGCATTCTGTGGTCTAAAAAAGAGCAAGACACACCCACTCCTGCAAGCACCTAGCTCTGAGTACTCTTTTTCAGGAGAAGTCTGCTACTTCTGTCCCTCTCTTAAATAAAACTGTGCTTTCCATATTTGCCTTGGCATTTATCAGGTATTTAATCTTTAACATATTGGGAATGAGAACCCATTCCTGACTGGTATTACAACTATCCTTTACTGTCTACAAAACACAAAACTGTTGTTATGCTCTATTTACATTAGCTCATTAAATATTTTTACCAACAACTTCGACAAGTAATTTACTATCACAAAACTTATACAATGTAGGTGTATGAATTGAATTTAATAAATTTACAGTTTTAGAATATTTCCATAACCCCCAAAAGGTTGTCTTGTAAGTCTGTAAATAATAGCCACACCCGCCCCAAATTTGAGGCAAACTTTGACTTCTTTTTTGTCTCTAGAAATTTTTATTTTTCTGGATATTTTATGTATAGATAATTATATATACAGTTTTTTTTTCATCTGGGCCCAGGAGTTTGGAATTTTTTTTCTGTAAAGAATCAGATAGTGAATATTTTCTGCTTTGCAGCCTATACATCTGTTACAACTATTCAACTGTGCTATTCTAGCATGAAAGTTGCCACAGACAACATGTAAACAAATAGGTATGGCCAGATTTAGATTTGACTCAGAGGCCTTACCATAGTTTGCTGATCTCTAACTTTGACTGCAGAATATATTCCATTGTATGGACATAGGTTTTACTTGAACATTCTTCAGTTGTTGAGCTCTGGTACTCATTTCAGTTTGAGGCTATTACAAAAAATGCTTCTATGAAAGTTAGCATACATATCTTTGTGTGACATTGCACTTATTTCCTCTTGGTAGATTTCTAAAAGTGAAAATCCATATCATATAATAAGTTTATTTTTTTTAGAAATTTTCCAAAGCAACTGTACCATTTGATGTTCCCAAATAGTGGCACTTGAATATTCAATTTTCTCTACGTACGTGTCAACAGCTGGATATTGTCCATGTTCCTTACAGTAACCTCTGGTGTAATAAAGATTAGTGTTCCCCCAACAGATTAAAAATATTTGATAAGCAAATCAGTATAGATATGAACCATGGATATAAACAGCTAGAATCATGGATATAATCAGCTACTCCAGCAGAAACACTGTCTCAACCAAAGAGGATTGAGGTAAGATAACATAAAGAGAGGATGATGGATCTCTCAAATTCTTCTACCAGACCATAGAGCTATTTGGTGACAAAAGTTTACTACTCCACAACACAAGGGAATAATGACCCCAGAAGCTATTTAATCATCAAGATTGCCGCCTAGGTTTCAAAGAGTGGGGGGAGGTAGCAACGCCCAGATTTCAAAGGCCAAATGGAAAATTCTTGGGAGCATAAACCCTACAAAGTAGAACCTAGAAGCTCAAACTTGGCCAGCGTCCAAGTGCCAGTGAGTCCAAAGGGCAGAACATCAAACCTAGCCTTTGTAAGTTCTGCACTTGATTGAGATCCTATCTTCCTTCTGATTTTTCCCTTTTGGAAAGAAATGTCTATCTTATGATTGTACCACTAAAAATATTTTAGAAATAGATCACTTATATGGTTTTAGAGTTCATAGAGAAAATTTTTGCCTCAGGATAGACAAGTACTTAAGGGTGTCACGGATAGGTGATACTTAAATAAGACTCTTAATTTTAGATTTTTGAGTTCATATTGGAATAAGTTAAGGCTTTAGGGAATGCTGAAATGGAATGAATGCATTCTGCATAGGAGAAGGACTTGAATTTTCATGTCCTTCTCCTATGCAAAGGTGGAATATTATAGAAGGAATTAAGCCCCACAAAATAGTATGTTGATGTTCTAACTCCAATTGTGATGGTATTTCAAGATGGGGCCTTTGGGAAGTTATAAAGTATAGATTAGGGCACTAAAAAGGGCCCTATGATGGGATTATCAAACAAAGAGGAAAGAACAGAGTGTGTATTACTTTGAGAACCCAGCAAGAAGATGGCTATCTGCAAACCTTCATCAGGGAACCAAATCTATTGGCAGCCTCCAGAAGTATGAGGAATAAATATTAGTTGTTTTAGTCACCCAGTCTATATTATTTTGTTAAACAGTCTCTGCTTCTAATTTATGTGTTATATATCTCATTGGAAATGCAATTTGTTTTTTTTTTTCATTATTTAAATGTTTATTTTCACCTCTGATCATATTTTACCAATATTATTATAAAATGAGATTTATAAATTTATGTTTATTTGTTTATACTCTATTTGGTTATTATGTTATTGTTATATACATATTGCTAGTTAATACATTCTTAAAAAGAAAATGTTATGTAATAACTGTAGCAATGGTACATTAATTTTAAAGAGTTTTTTTTATTGGTTGTTCAAAAAAACATTACAAAGCTCTTGACATATCATATTTCATACATTAGATTCAAGTGGGTTATGAACTCCCATTTTTACCCCGTATACAGATGCAGAATCACATCGGTTACACATCCACATTTTTACATAATGCCATATTAGCAACTGTTGTATTCTGCTACCTTTCCTATCCTCTACTATCCCCCCTCCCCTCCCCTCCCATCTTCTCTCTCTACCCCATCTACTGTAATTCATGTCTCTCCTTGTTTTTTTTCCCATTCCCCTCACAACCTCTTATATGTAATTTTGTATAACAATGAGGGTCTCCTTCCATTTCCATGCATTGTATTTCCCTAATGATTAAAAACGTTGGATATCTTTTTATGTGCTTATAAACTGTTTTAGTCAGCTTTTTCACTGCTGTGACTAAAAGACCTGACAAAAATAACTTTAGAGGAGGAAAAGTTTATTTGGGAGCTCATGGTTTCAGAAGTCTCAGTCCAAAGAAGGCTAGATTCATTTCTTGGGGCTCAAGATGATGCAGCTCATCTTTGTGGAAGTACATAGTGGAGGGAAGCTGCTCACCTCAAGGCAGCCAGAAAGCAGAGAGTGGGGGAAGGGGCCACAAAGAAGACAACCTTCCAGGGCACACCTCCAGTGACCCACCTCCAGCCACCCCCCACCTGCCTACAAACTCAATGCTGATTAGGTTACACCTCTCACAATCCAATCATTTCAACTAGTAACATTCCTGCATTAATACAGGAACTTCTGGTTTCTGATTGGAATTACATTCTTATTTCCTTTTAATTATGTTTCTAGCTTTCATGTCAAAACTGCATCCTGTGACCCTGCCAACCTTTTTTATTGGTTTTATTTGTCTTTACATGGGTACCTTGAGATTTTCTACCTACAGAATTTTGTCATATATGAAAACAAATCTTAATTCTTTTCTAGTTTAGATATATTTATTTAAACAACTATTTTGGTTCCTTCATGGGCTAGAATCCTCAGTACAATGCTAAGTATCAGTGATGAGAGATGTTTGTACTCTGTTCTTAATCTTAGGGGAAAACACTCAGATATTCACCATTAAATATAATGTTAATTGTAAGTTTTTCATAGCTGTCCTATGTCAGGTTGAGGAAGTTCCCTTCTATAACTCCTTTGTTGAGAGTTGTTATCAACAATGGATACGCAAATTCTGTTATATGTCTACTGAGACAATCATGCATTTTTTTGCCCTATGTTCTTTTAATATGTATGTTACATGAATTGATTTTTTAATATTAAACCAGCCTTCCATTTTTGGAATTAATTCCCAAGAATGGAAATATGATGTCCAATTCAGGTTTTTTAAAATTTTGTGTAGTATTTTTGTGTCTGCATCATGAAGAATATTATTCCAAAGTTTCCTTTTGTCATGTTTTTGTTTGATTTTGGTGTCAAGGTAAAAGTTGGAAGGTATTCCATCCTCTATCCCTAAAAGGGTTTGTGAAAAACTAGTATAATTTCTCTTTTAAACATATGAAAGAATTCACCAGTGATGAAATCTATGTATCAAGTTCTCTTTGTGGAAATATAGTAAATAATTAATTCAATTTCTTTATGTGCTATAGAGCGATTTCTTCTTGAATCAGTTTTGGTAATCTGCATCTTTCTAAGAACTTTTCTAATTCATCTTACTTATTTGTTGCTATAAAGTCATTCTTTAGAGTCTTTTTTAATCCTTTTAATTTCTGCAAAATTAGTAGTAACACACCTCTTTTATTCTTCATTTTGATAATCTCTCTCTCTCTCTCTCTCTCTCTCTCTCTCTCTCTCTCTCTCTCTCTCTCTCTCACATTTCTCCTTGCTCCATGCCCTCAATCTGGCTAAAGATTTGTCAAATGTATAGATTTTCACCCAAAGAAACTACTTTGGTTTGACTAATTTTTCTCTAATGTTTTTCTGTTTTCTACTTCTCTGATTTTGCTTCTTCTACTAGCTTAAAATTTAGTTTCCTCTTCTTTTTCTATTATCTTAAGGTAATAGGTTTAGGCACCTAAGAATTATTTTCTAATATAGAAGTTTAAAATTTCAAATTTCTCTAAGCACCATTAGAGCAGCATCCTATAAATTTTGATAAGTCCCATTTTTTATTTTCATGTAAAAATACTTTCCAGTTGCCTATGATTTATAATGACCCAATGGTTATTCAGAAGTGCATTATTTAATTTCCAAATATTTATGGATTTCCAAATTTCTTTCTTCTGAATGTTCCATCATACATGAATAGGTAAGCCTGAAGCTGACACACAGGTCTCTGAGGCTTTGTTGATTTTTCTTCAATCTTTTTTCCACTCTGATCTTTTGATTAGATAATCTATCTTCAAGTTCACTGAGTTTTTTTCATCAGCCACATCAGATCCCATTGCTGATAGGACTATCTAATGAATTTTTCATTTCAGTTACCATACTCTTTAACTTCAGAATTTTTGTATGGTTCTTTAAAAAATCATTTCTATCTCCTTACTAAAAGTCTCAATTTGTCACACTTTCATTTAATTAAATAGTTTACTTTCTGCTTTTAACTGATAACAGGTATTTTGAAGCCTCTGTTTTTAAATCTAGAAATATTATTTCTGCTGTTTTCTTTATCATGGGTCACATTTTCCTATTTCTTTACATACTTAATAATTTTTGAAACTCAACATTTTAGACAATATATTTTATCAACTCTGGACTGTGTCATTATGCCTGAAGGTTGTCATTCCTGTTTTACAGTTTGTATCTTTATTCACTTACTTGTCAGAATTATATCTGTAAACTACAGCATTAAGTTGCTGCTGGTCTACCCAGTTGATTTTTGTTTATGGGTTGGTTTTTATAAATTCTTCTTTTTATCTTTAAGCCTCAGTTTCTAGGGACTTCCAGTGTCTGCATAGCTTAATGATCAACCAGTGACCAGAAAGAAATTTTACTCAAATGCCTTGAGCCAGTAAGTCCTCTATACCTTGCCAATTACTCTGTAGTTGACAAAAGAGTGCATTAAAAGTTCAGGTCAAGTTTAAGTTGGCCCTGGGTTTTATTTTCTGCTGGGCTCTTTCTGGTCTTCTATATATGTGTATACAGCCCCTAGACAGGAGTGTATGACTAACTTGCATCCTCCCCATTCTCTGATATACATGTGTACAGAAACAGTTGGATATGAGATTGTCTGTCATGACCACAACCCTATGCAGGTAGAACTGCTGGCCTTTTCCAATTAGCTGACTCCAAGATTGTCAGTTACACTAATAATACTGCTAGAAATAAGCACCACCCATCTGAATAAGTCCCTTCCACCAGAACAGGACCGTTTCTGGTCTTAATGGCTTGCCCTGCCCTGGAGATCCATCAGCAATAAACAACCTGGGAGTAGGATACAGCATCCCTAGATTAAAACATTGAACTACAACATTCTTGCAACATTTATCAAGCACCTGTCAGACTGTTTTATGTCTTTGTCTGATTTCCAAAGCACTAGATTTTGGGGTTTTGTTCAATTTTTGTCCAGCTTTATGATTGTTTTTTTTTTTTTTGGGGGGGTAGAAGAAAATCTGCCAACCTTCTTATCTAGCCATGGATAAAATTCCACCCCCAGCTCAATCTTAACTACATTGAAGCACATATAATCCTCTCTCATTAACAAAAATGGTAAAATTTACATGAGTTCTCCAAGTTACACAGCAAATAAAGGACCCATTCATTTCACAAATATTTGAGCAACTACATACATGCCAATAACTCTTCTAAATGCATCAAGGACCAAAAGAAACAAAAAAGATATTTTTGTTAGTGTAGTATGAATTCTAGCAGGAGGATATAAACAATAAATTAAACTAAAATACATAGTGCATGAAAAGGTGATTAAGGCCTACAAGAAAAAAATACAATAATAAAATGGACCAAGATAAAAGGGACCATTAATTGAAGATGGAAAGACCTTTTCACACTCAATAACATTTGAGCAAAGACTTGAGGATTAAAGGAGTTAAAGAAACTAATCAAGCAGATAATTGGAAGAAAAGCATTCCAGGCAAAGGGAACATAAAGTGGAGAATGGAAGGGAACAGTGAACCTGGAATGTTAAAGAACATTAACAGCAACATTAATATAATCAGTGGGGTAGAGATATATTAGGTATCCACTGCTGTGAAAAAGATTACCCAAACTTTTCAACTCAGGATTTCTCCCAAATCTGAAATCAAGATATTGGTCATCTAGCAGCTCTCTCAAGGCTCAAATGAGAGAGACCTTACTTCCCAACTCACTCACAGTTGTTGGTAGAATTCCATTCTATACTGGCTATTAGCTGGAGGATACTTTTAGTCCCTCCATGGGTTTGTCCATAAGGCAGTGTACTACAGGGAAGCTGCTTAATCAAAGAAAGGAAGAGAAAAGAGCCAGAGAGTACAAGCAAAAGTCATCATCTTTTATAACTTAATCTCAGAAGTGACATCCCATCCTTTTTGCCAATCCTCTTGTTAGAAGCCAATTACTAGGTCCACAACATACTGAAAAAGAGAGGATTATATATGGGGCATAAGTATTAGGAAGTAGAAGGCACTATGGGCCATCTTAAGAGGCAGCCAACCACAAGAGAGTAGTGGGAAATGAGGTCAGAGAGGTTTGTGAGGTGGGAAAGAATGCCAGATCACACAAAGCTCCATAGGTTCTAGTAATGACTTTGTCTTTTACTGTGAGTGAAATGGGAAAGTATTACAGGATTTTGAGCAGACTTGGCATAGGATATGTCATGTTTTTAAAAGATCACTATGATTTCTGCATTATGAATAAAAATCGATAGGTAAGGGATATGTTAGAGGTTCCTATAATAACCTAAAAAGAGACAACAGTGTGTTAAACAGTATAGTAGCCAGAAGGTAGTAAGAAGTAAATTCTAAAAGAATTCTTAAGATCAAATACAAGAGAATTTCCTGCCATATTTGATACAAAACATGAAAAAAATAGTTTCAAGGACAGTCTTCAAGATTTTTGGCCTGAGGAACTCTATCCTTCTGGTTGCTACATAGTACAACAAGGAAAATAATAGTATAGAAGATCGAGCTGCTCTGAACATGTGAAATTTGAGGTTTTCTGGTAGAAATTCCTGTAACAGCTGCACAGAAGAATATGAAGTTCAAAAGAGGTTTGCACAAAGATTTGAATTTGGAAGTTTGGCATATAAATGATATTTAGAATCAAGCAACAGTATAAAATCAATAAAGGACTGAGATAAAGAACAGATCCAAAGATTAAACCCTGGGCATTTCAACATTAAAGAGGTCAAGAAGAAGAGAAAGAAGCTGCAATGAAAACTTACAAGGCATAACCAAGGACGTAAAATGAAAAACCAAGAGTATATGTTTCTTCACAATCTGGCATATAGAGGAAGGTTTATGATACCAATGTGACAAACTCACACAAGTCACTCTAGCTATAAATTCAAGAGATTACTTATTTTTCTGATATTTCCACTTGGAAATGAGGAAAGAAATCCTTAGGCATTTAGGTCTCAAGAAGTTTTTATCTAGATAATCTCTTGAGCAGACTTAACCAGAAACTACTTAGGAAACATCCCCTAAGATTAACAATGTTTTCTTTTAAAAGGAAGAAATGGGAACATGAAACAGAACACAAAATTAGACAGAACTGAGAACTATAAAGTCATACAAGAGCAGTTTTATGAAAGAAAATAGCAAAACACTTGAAGACATAATGAATAAATAAAATTAATAAAAAGGAAAAAAGAAATTGAAAGCTTAACCCATTAAGTTTTCAATTTTTCAAGTCTCAACTTTTCAATTCTAGGAACATTTCAACAAAATTGGCACAGATATAGTAAACTAGGTTGGAAATCATAATCTAGAGTTTACGTATAATTATACTAATATTAATATTATACCAATTAGTATGCCATAATATAATTATATGCCTATTATGTAATATATGATTATATATTACATACTAGTATATAATTATATATTACATACTAGTTTGTAAGTTTTTTTTAAACATTTGGGAATATATGACAAAATGGGTTTATGTTTCTGGGGTAGACAGAACATCTCCAGCCAAGGGAGTCTCCTGATTAGAAGATCACTACTAGTATAGTGGAAATGGGCAGAAATAAGCAACTTCACATTTCATCTTCAACAAGCTCCAGGAAACTGTATCTCCTTTTCAGGTAGCTTCAGTTAACAGGATTGCTAATAACCAACAGACGGGGAATATCCGCAGGCAGACACAGCAATCATCCTGACTTCTATAAACTTGCCAGGAAAAAAACACCTGAATTCCATTAATAACACACAAGATCCCCTCCAAATGGAGCTTCCAGACCTTCGGATTTACAGAGATCCTTAAAGGCCATCTACAAATGAAAATTCTTTTTATAATGATACTAAGTTTTTATTTGCATTTTTTCTATGCTTAACATGAACTAATTGATGGAACAGAAACAATAGTGGATAAAACTGCTGGCCTTTAAAAAGGAGAGAGAACAGTGGACTCATGCTATACTGCCAGTCATTTTGTATCCTTCAGGGGAAGAAGTAGTTTAGACTTTTATTCATGAAAGTAAACTGTCTATTAAATGTCCACCCTTAAGTATGTATCTTTTAATATTATGTGGCAAGAGAAGTATACATAAAGCATACTTACTTGTTTCTTACAAATGTCTCAATATAATGCTATTCCAGTTATGAGATACACTATCGCATTTTTAAAAAATCCTCTTTTTTTGCTTGAAACAACAACTGCCAAATGAGTAATGGTTATCCAGACTTATGTATAAGGCAGTCTTTGTCAAAAATGAGCAGTGAACATTGAGCACGGTGGCATGCAACCACAGTCCCAGCTACTCAGGTGGTGGTGGGGCAGGAGGTTGCTTGAGTCCAGGACTTCAAGGCCATCCTGAGCAACGTAGCAAGATCTCAAAATACAAGCAAGCAAATAAAACAACAACAAAAAAGAAACTGCAAAGAAAATAAGTAAATAACAGTATTTGTTACCACCAATAAAACTCAAGCTTTCAAGAGAAAAATCAGAATTTAGGAATACTTGAATTTATCACCTTTAGAAATTGAGTTTCACAGCTTCCAAATACAAAAGGGCTTTTCTAATAAAAATAGTGGTGACAATATTGAATGTTTTTTCTAATGTATAATGATATATGTCAATATTTGAAAAACCTATATTATTCATTGAACCAATATTTTCCAAATGAATAAAGCAATAAAATGTCAAAAAACCATGTATAGGTAAAAGATTGATTCAAAGTGCAAATGGAATTTCAAGGCAATGAAGAATTAAAAGGCAGTGAACATATAAATTTAAATCAATAATTTGAAGGCAGTTAGCACTCTTAAATATTTTCATGGAGGAAGACAACTAAAACTACTTTAAGAGAATTTTAATAAGAGTTTAAACCTTTGTGACCAGTTTTGTTTTGTTTTTGTTTGGTTTTTCATAGAAACCGGCATCTTAGTTAGAACCCACACTGGCATTAAAAAAACCTGACAAAGGTAGGAGAGCCCTGAAACAGCAGCTCTCCAAAAATATGTCTATAAGCTACTGTAAATTATCACTAATTAACATATGAAAATTAACCTTTGTCTAGAAAAGTGACTGCCAAATGATTTGTTACCCGATAGCTTTTCTTTTAAAAGCACACAAGAAAGACAGAAGACAACACAGAAGACAATTGCAAGCCTAATTATTTTCCCTATTCCTCAAACCTCTCTAAATACATGCACAAAAAACACATTATGAAAGCCATCACTTCTTCCTAGACCTGCCTGTGTTAAAATCAGAATCAGCATCATAAACACTTCAGTAATGGATTACCAAGCTCCCTATCATACCAAGTAAAACAGAACTTCTGGACATGATCTAGCATTCCATATTATTAAAATGTCTCCAGAAAATTTCTGAAGCTTTCCTGGAGGTTCAATGCTGGTAGCCACTCCCATAGGAAACATCCTCAGAATCATTTGCTTAAAGGCAAATAGCTCCATCTTGGGAAATAAGATCTACTTTGGGCTCTGCCACTCACTAATAAGGTGATCTTTAACATCGATTTCTTCCTCTAGAAAAGGTAGAAAATACAAAAAGAAAAAAAAAAAAAGCAGGGTGGCGAGGAGACAAACATTTATGAAAATTTTAAAAAATGCTGAATATGAAAGTCTTGTACATTGCCTACAAGGTTAGACTGAAAATGTGCTGATGTATTGAGACAGATTAGATAACCGTAGAATTTGATGGAGGCAACAGATAAATACAGTGCTTTGTATTTTTTTAGTTCTCAGAATCCAGAAGAAGATGTCTATGTAATAAGTAACTAGATAGTATCTAGCATTTCAGAAGAAAAAGCTGGGTTTGAGAATAATAATTATTTTAGAAACCACACAATTCTTTTCTTTCAGGTTCTTTGCTGTAGGTAGGTCATCATTGAGTTGAAGCCAAAGGCCTTGGTGGATAGTTAAAGGATGTGACTAACTTTATAATAATAACCATTAATAATATCCAATTAAATTTTGTTTTGACTTCATGGTCAACAAAAAATTCTATTCATCATTTGGCTTTTCATGCAAATTTCTTCCCTAGACCAGTGTGTCTCAACTATCCTAACCCAAGGAAGTTATATTTTTCAGCATAGCCTAAGTTCTGCAGAGAATTAGCCCTAAGGCCCTAAGCACCTATTATTTGTAAGGACTGACTCATTTCCTAATGTTTTAAATTCTATTATAGATAGTTTATCCTTGTGAGGACTGAAGACATACTATCCTTGGGAGAACTGAGAAAAATACTAAAAGCCTTTTCTGTAGGTTTAATTTCCTACATGATACTAACTGCAAAGAGCTGATGAAGTAATATTCTGGCTTACAAGTCTCTGTGACCTTGGTTTTAATAGATTAGTTCAGTAGCCTCTGGGTTCAATGATAAGATATGGTTCCTGGACTTGGACTTCCCTAACATGTAAATTGGCTCATCCTGTTACATGTCTACAGGATAATCTTATTTTATTGTTACACAAGTGACAGGCTCCTCCACCAAAATTGTTTTTGAAGAAGTAAGCCATATCCTTCCAATAAATTTGTACTGAAAAGGCAACATTCTACTTAATAAGAACCATATCAACAGTTTTAACATTACATTTATAAAATATTTAATGTATAAATAGGAAATATTAAATTCTTTTCTTTGTCCTTTTGGTTTTTTATTTAGAAATAATTTTAGACATGTAGAATAGTTGCAAAAGTAGTACCAAGAGTTGCCATATACCCTTCAGCCAGCATCCTTTAATGTAACATCTTACATAATTATACACAATTTATCAAAACAAGAAAATTAAAGCTGGTATAATACTAGTAACTAACTACAGAAGTTATCCAAATGTCACCACTTTCCCTATTAATGCCATTTTTAGAAATATTATTCAATATTAAAATACTATAAAGACTTTTCCAAACCTATACCAAAAGGATAGAATTTCACAATGGGTCCTTTATATTTTAGATCAGGAGAAAAGACAAAGGTTAGAACCAAAACAGCTAAATTAAAAAATCAATGAAACACTTGAAAAAAATTCCCATTAACATAAATTTCTGTGTTTTTTAAAGTTTCCAACTAAAATCTTATACATCTTATTTACTGATGAAAAAAATGGAATCTCTTTTCTAAATAAGAAATTTTACATTTTTTAAATAGCACAAGTCTCATGATTATTTGAAAAGAAAGAAAAATGTAGGTGGTTATTATAAATTTGTAAGATCTAATACTAGAAAAAGGGGAGGGGAATGGGAAGGGAGAGAGGCTACCTATCAACCATAGCCTCTGAATTAAATACCTCTGTATAGTACAATAAAGGTAATGATGAAAATTCCCCTTCCAAGAGAGCTTTCTACTATTGTCAACACTTACCAAAAAAATTCTGGAAAACATATTTTTAAATAAAGAGCACAATTAAGTATGGGAAATCAGCAATATTAACATAAGGGACATGAAAATAAAGTAATCAGATCGAACTACCACAAAGAAGTGTTATAAGCTAACCTAAAAGATGCAAAATAGGCACTAATAGTTTTAGAATATTGAGAATGAAGACATATTATTTATTCATTCCTGGTGTAAAAGAAAACAATAATCTCATATTTGATATCAAAATTAAAAGTTTATATGTAGCTTTATTCTACATTCTGATAGCAGCCCAAATAGGAAATATAACAAAAAGATACTTACTATAATAGCCATATAATACAGTGTCCTCAATCTGTTTGCTGACATTAGCATTAGCCCAGTCCTAGGACAGTAAGGAAACAATAGCAATATTAATTTTAACATCCACCTGCCCAACAGTTAAGATTTAATTTGACAGAATTTCACTTCTAAAGTTTATCATTAATTCAAATAAGATATGGTCTATATCTTCAAAAAATGAGAGGCAGACAAGTAAACAGACAAATTTCAATATGGAAATGCTTAGATAAGATAACACAGTTCTGGGGAAGCACCAAGGCACCTAACTGAACTGAAGATCAGGAATAGCTTTCCCAAAATTATCTAAAATGAGAGACCAAAGGTAAAAGAAGATGTTTTTAGGGAAAAGGAAAGAAAATAGAAAGAAAATGATGAAAGAGGAAAGAGGAATATTCATGGAGAGTTAGAAAAACTGAAAGAAGCTAAGTACAGATTCACTAGAAAAACAAAAACAAAAACCAGAAAACAGGTGGAGTAAAGGAAAGGAAGGGCATATGTTGAAGAGATTTGTGAGTCATAGTAAGTATTTTGGACTTTGTCCTAAAAGTAATGAAAAATGGTGATGAATTTATGCAGACATTAACAAATGTAATTTGTATTTTATAAAATAAGGTTTGAACAGATTATCACTTTTGAAATATATAAAAGTCCATCTAAACTCCTTTGCATTCATCCCCATAAATGTTCTTTCAACTAATAAACTTATATTTCAAGTTAATCTCGTCAATAGAAAAAAAAATCTATACACTACTGAGTCAGAATGGAGGTATAATAATATCAAATATTTTTGTCTAATACCCTAAATTCTGTGCATGCAAAAAATTAAACCTGGAGAGTCTATGGAACTGGTCATTGATATTAAGTTGCAAGGTTCAAATTCGAATGCAGGTCATTTTTTTTTTAATAAACATTTCAGGAATTCAAGTTAGTGTCAACATTCACTATAAGTGCTGTTAAGGAAATTATCAACACTTAATTTTCTTAAAATAACTTAGGATTTTTCTTTTCTTCTTCTTTTTGCCTACAAATACATCTAGCAATGAACATCTATGAATTTCTTGCTGATAAATAACTAAACATGTGGACGATCCAAACTTGCAAGTGCAAAACCTATATACAAAATGAACAATAATACTTCCAAACAGCTATTAAAATATAGCTTAATAAACCAAATTTTAAAAATGAACTATATAAAGAAAACTAACCTAACTGTAGATTATTAAAGTTCTAGATAAGTTGAAAATCACCTGTGCAACATGAAAGATTATAAATACTAATTCACTCCGAATTAATCTATAAAAATAATATATATTGCCAATCAAAACCCCAGTGTACTGAGTGAGCCAGGCATGATAGCATGTGCCTATAGTCCCAATTACTTGGCAGGCTAAGGTGAGAAAATTGCTTGAACTCAGAAGTTCAGTGATAGCATGGACAACATAGCAAGACCTTTTCTCTTAAAAGAAAGAAAAAGTGGAGAGAGAGAGGGGGGAGAAAACAGGAAGAAAGAACGAAGGGAAGGGCAAGGGAGGGAGGGAGGAAAGAAGAAATCCCAATGTACCAAGGGAGTATGTTAATATGTTAAAAAAGACCAACAATAAGTAATTTCCTAATTACTATATTTTACTAGTAAAACATGAAAATGTTTTATTTTAATAATGTTTAATTTAACTAACTGGCATAATAGAAAACATTAATAATATGAAGTAGTGGCAAAATGTGGAGTTGAAAGCATTTCCTTCACATTAATAGGAGACTCTATGATCTAGATATCCTTTGTTGAATCCATCCTAAAAATATTCACAAGTTAAGATAGATATTAGTACAGGGACATTTTTAACAGTAGTACTGGCCAATGAATGACTTTGAGATTCTTACTGATTTCCCTGGCAACAAGATAGACTGAACAGGGCGGCCTCCCTTTCCCACACAAGAGGAATACACTTAATTTCAACTACTCCTGGGACAAAGGAGCCCACAGTCTTCATCAGTTATTCAACAATGAGAATGTCCTAACACCCTCTGAACAGCTTGTACCTACTCAGCTCAGACTACTTGACACTGAAGTCCCAAGTGTTTATCTATCTACAAGACCACTCTTCTGCCTCCCCTATAAGATAGAAGAAAGGAGGTTGAAGTACTGAAGTATCTGCCCTTGGGAGAGCTTATTCTTGCATATATTTCAACTTATACATGAACATAAGCACTTGTTGATTTTTATTCCAGTAAATGACAGTCTACACCAAGCAACAATAATGGTTTTTGCTTAAAAGCTCTTTGCCCAATCATATTCAGTATAGTGTTGTTTAAAACTGAAGAAAATCTAAATACCCCAGGAAAAATGGTAAAACATATTATTGTATATTCATAACAGAGAATATCACACAGACATTAAAAACAAACCTATTAAAAAAAACAGCCATAGAAACATACACATGAAGTACTTTTGGATAGAGGGAAGAGAACATATTGCCACCATTAGTTTTAACACATGCAACCAACTCTTTAGGGGAAAGAAAAGGGGGAGGAACAAAAGAAACACCTAAAATACTTTTAAAAAGTCAAAGAAAGCATACATAGTGCTTACTAACTAGAATGGAAAGCCCTGAGGAAAATTCTATATAATGATTAGAAATTTTTTCCTCAATGATTCAAATATCCAAATGCATATATACATAATCCCCAAAGCTTCACCTCCTAAGAGACGTACTTCCTTAGTGATTGCTTATGCATCAAATTGGAAGTGTAAAAAGATTTCTGATGAAGATGATCAAATTAAGAATAATTTATCGATGGACTAGAGGATAATTATAGCTTTTTTACTTATAACATTTCATGCAAAGTCCCTAGGAGTTTCCAAGACAGCCCCAAGAAGTAGTAATGTCCTCAACAGAACAAAAGGCAAAAGGGTGGGAGGGGAAAGGAGGAGTCATGGGGGTAAAAAAGATGGTGGAATGAGATGGATATCATTACTCTGAATACATGTATGAAGACAAGAATGGTGTGAATATACTTTATATACAACCAGAGATATGAAAAATTGTGCTCTATATGTGTAACATGAATTGTAATGCATTCTGCTGTCGTATATAACAAATTAGAATTTTAAAAAATTCAAACTTAAAAATTGGACAAGAGCCCAAACCCAGGGGGAAGTGGGGGGGGGGTTGAAAGTAGAAATTTTGAAAGTAATTTATAGCCAAATAATCATTCAAATTTAACATCTTTTACTCTACAAGTTTCTTGTGTTTAACCAATCATTGAGGCAATAGAGAGTAAAACTGTTACTATTTTAAAGCTACAAATATGTGTAAAATACACAACATCACTCAAGTACCATTAGTGTATTTGGCTTTTATGCACTCCTCTGCCTCCAAAATATTTGATATATTGTCAAGAAAGCTTACTTTATTAAATCTTCTTTCTTTTACGTTTTGAAAACCACTATACCCTTGATATGTTTTATAAACTATTGCCTCCCAGAGTAGAAACAAAAAGAAACTTCAATCACTTAAGACTCAAAGGAATGTAAAGACACTCAAAAACTAATACTAAATAGAGACTACTATAGAAGAATATTTCAGAAGAAAAGAAAATGATATGAATTCCATAGAACAAAAATGTAGTGGGGTCACATATGTAAATTCCTTTTCCTATCCTTCAAGATGACTTTCTAAAACCTGGTGTCCAACCTAAAATTCCAACATGACTCTCCATACTTTTACCTGATAACCTCACCTTAGATCAGTAATTCTCATTCAGAAGCCATTTTGTTCCCATGGGCATTTGGAAATGTCTAGAGACACCAGGCAGAGGGAGGAATAGGCATCTGTTAAGTAGACATCTGCAAAACTTAGGAGAGTCCCTCACCACAAAGAATTATCCAGCACAAAATGTCAATGGTGGGGAACCACTGACTTAGAGGTCTGGCCTACCTCAGCATCTGTCAAGCATCTTACACCTGCAATGACACACTATCTCCACTCTCAAAAATTCTTCCTATTCTAATGAAGTTTAAAGTATACAAACTCAACTAATTCCCATTAACCTCAAAGAGATAAAGACATTACCACAACAAATAAAAACAGATGCCCACCTAGAGAACAAAATTTCCTGAAAAGTTGACAGTATTCCTTATCACTACATCCTCACCTCACTGTCCATATTTAACCCACTCCAACCTGTCTGTCCTACTGCTATGCTAAAATTATTCTTCATAGTTACCAATGACCAAATCCAGTTGTCGTTTCTCTACCCCTTTCACTTAACCTTCCAACAACACTCAAAAAAGCAATCATTCTCTATTCCTGAAATATTCTTCTCCTACTTTCGTTATCTACTTTTCTTCTTCTCGGGTTCCAGCTTCTTCCCTTTGACTGGCCTCTACATATTGAAGCACTTCAATGTCAAGTCTTCTCTCACTACTCAGTCTCCCCAGTTACCAGTATACAGCTCTGACATTCATATGTTTACTCCCAAATATTTCTCTCCAGTCCTACCTCTCTTCAGAGCTTCAACTTCCTACTTGATACCTACACTTGCAAATATATATGGTTACTTTGAAGGTGACTTATTTAAAACACATTTTTTCCCTCTACACTCCCTCATATACCCATGTGCATATTTATGCTCTGTTATTCCTTTAGACTTCCCTATATCTCTAAGCTGTATAAAAACGTAGGCACTCCAATTTTCTTTTACCTTCATCCTGTCATATCCAATCCATGAACAAATTCTTGAGTTCTACCTCCAATATATATATTATTTTAATCGTTTTTGTCCACTAGCACCACTCCAATTCAACTTACCTGCACCTTTTACCTTCATTAACTTTCTATTAAGAGAAAAATCCAGATTCACTAACATGAAAAAAATTATAAGCCATTTGGCCCTTGCCTTCCACTGGTTCTTAGCTTATACAAAAGCAAAACCTTAATACCACACTTCAGTCAAAAAAGCCAATTCATCCTGCCTAAAGTCTTTTGTATTTGCTGAGAATTCTCTCATTTTGCTCTTAGCTGGCTGTCATCTAACCCACTAGTTTGGTTTACCTCAGCAGTCTGGCCTCCCTATCACCATTTCTGTGTTAAACACACCTAAATAGACTTTTGTGTCAATATATTATATATCCTTGTAGAATTTATCACTAATACAGTACCTTGTTGCATTTATTTGTTGACCATTTGTCTGGCTTTACATACTCTTAAGCTCCATGTGAATTGCAATCTCATTTATTTTCATCATAATCTCCAGAAACTACCTTGTCTACCACATACTATGTACTTAATAAATAGTAAATAAATGTATTTAAGGTTCAGAGAACAAGACAAAGTTCTAAGATATAATACCCACTGTTTGAAAATAGGAATAAGGAAGCAACAGAGTTCAACCCAGATATGTTGTAACAGCAGGCCGCAAAGAGATTAATCACTAGGGGACAAGAGTAAATAAATACTAAGTATTTTGATGCCATATCTTAACTACTAGCTTTGAATTTTTTTTACATGTTGTATAAAATAAAGAATATTTATTCATATTAGTGTCAACTTATCATTTTTAATGGTATAGTTCACTCTCCAAAGTCATTGGCCAACTATACAAGACTGTTTAATAGAGCACTTATAGCTAAGCTTTAAGGTCTTTTTTTAATATAAAAAGTTGATTACTTCACAAGAAGTTAGAAACAAAGCAGTTATTTAGTTACAATTATCTACAATGCTTTATGTTAAAAGAAATGTCAACAGAAACATTGTAATGTACAGCTTCTATAAAAAGGCAGAGAAAGCAGGAATTTAGGAATAAGAAGTGTATGTTAGAAGCTGGGCATGGGTGCCGCTTGCCTGTAATTCCACCTACTCTGGAGAATGAGGCAGGAGGATCTAAAGTTCGAGGCCAGACAATGAAATTTAATGAGACTCTACCTCAAATAAAATAAAAAGAGCTGGAAATGTAGCTCATTTGGTAGAGCCCTGGGTTAATCTCCAGTACCAAAAAAGAGATTGGAATGGAAAGGAGAGTGGAGGGGAGGAGAGACAAAAGCACATTAAAATGCAAGTATCACTCACTATGGAAAGCAATACCAGAACATATTGCTAACCAACATACATTTATAGCAACAAATAAACCTGGAATAGATCTAAAGCCATTGTGGCATATTTACATTAACATGACTATATTTATAGTTATAGCATAACATCTGAAGAACTAATTGTTAAATACTTTACACTTTCCTTAGTTGTTGAGTACGTGAAAAGAATTCAGCAGTAGCTTTCTGGAGAAGAGTTTATCAGTGAAAAGTTTTAAAAATGTTTTTGGTTCTACTTTTGAGAGTTAGCAAACAGGCTGACTCCAAATGAAAACTGTGAATTTTATTCAACAAAAGAGAAGATAAGAAGAGAGAGCCAAAGAGAGAGAGAAAGAGGAAGAAAGTGGAAGGGAGACATACAAAGAATGTTTCAAGGTATCAAAAAAGTGTCAATGTACAGAGAAAAAAAATGATACATTGTCTAAATTGAAGGGGCTAAACCAAACAAAACTAGACATAAATAAAGAAAATAGATGGGTGTGGTGGCACAGCCCTGTAATCTCAGCAGCTCTGGAGGCTGAGACAGGAGGATTATGAATTCAAAGCCAGCCTCAGCAAAGGAAAGGCACTAAGCAACTCAGTGAGGCCCTGTCTCTAAGTAAAATACAAAATAGGGCTGGAGATGTGGCTCAGTGGTCAAGTGCCCCTGAGTTCAATTCAATTCCTGGTACTCCCCAACCCACCCCACCACCCCCAAAAAAGTAAAAGTACAACCTACAGTTTTATTATCCTAATAATAATTTTTAAAAGCTTTGTATTAAGTATGAGAAATTCATCATGAATTTTGTTCCCTTCTAGTCATTTATATCACATTTATATTTAATAACTATAAAGTAAGCACATAAATTACCATTGTGTATTTTCTTCTTTTAGGAGAAATTTAATAAGCAGTCTAAATTTTAACAAGTAAGATTTTTGTTCTTTAGGAAGATAAATTCTTAAAATTTTGCTCAAATGAATATAATGCAATTTCACCAAAAACAAACAAACAAACAATAATTAAAATCATCACCCAGGCAATGATTGCTAAAAATATGGGCACAAAACAACTACTTACTTAATCTAGGAGAGAGTTCACAATTTCATGAAAATATTTACTTGAGAAATTTCAAGATGAAAATATTTCCCCACAAAATCTAAAATCAAATATTCTAAATTCACAACTAAAAACTCCTATTCAAACAATAGTTGTACAGGAATAATTACACTGTTTCTATTATATCTGCAAAAATTATGTATATATCATATATAATATATATATATATATATATATATATATATATATATATATATAGCATATGTGTATATATGTATGTTATTTAACTTCACAGAGAATAGTCTAGAAGTTTATAATTATGTCTTATCCATCTGGAATTATCATACACATACACACACACACACACACACAAAAAAAAAAAATGGTCATTTTTCTTAAAACAATGTTTCAGCCCAAAATATGGGCTGAAATGTTTTGCTTTATTATGACAGTTCAATACACAATATGAATTGCTTAAATGAAAACAACAACAACAATAGACTCCTTAGCAGAAATCCCATTTACTGAGCTACTTGAAAATATCTTTTACTTAAGAGGCCATCTTCTCAAGAAACCTCATGAAACAAGAGCTCTGAAACCAGATTGCAGAACTTCAAATTCCAGTTACAATACTGACAAGCTGAACCTTGGTTTTTCATCCATAAAACTATGGATAATCTTATCTACATTGTAGGGTTGTTTAGGAGATCAAACAAAGTTAATATATGTAAAACGCTTAAAATAGAGACTGACACATAGTAAATATTCAACAAATGTTAGCTTCAAAAGAGTTGTGAGAGGCACAAGAATAAATCTTTTATGCTTAAAATATTTTCAGATCAACAAAAGGCATTTTTCACATTTGCAAGGTTATTGAATTCATGGTTCTTATGTCAATTAATAGTTTGCTTCTAGTTTACCATGTTGCATTCTTAGCCTTTATACTTCATTTCTATTCTTATTTCAACCCAGATACAAAAAAAGGAAACACAAAATACACTGGACTTAATTGCTCAGAACTTGAAAGAAAAAAAATTACATAGTATGATCATACATACCTTAAATGTGCCATTTTGATTTTTCATGTAAGAAACCAAAAATATATCCACTGGAAGAAGTGCTGATGTGATAAGTGCAATTGCTAGAGAAAAAATTGCTGTTATGGTGGAGACAACTTCACTTTCTCTCTGACTTTGGTATTTACGAACATATATCCAGCAAAACGCTAAAATAGCCTGAAATAGAACAAAAAGAATGTTTATTACTCCCCTATGTATTTTCCAACCCTGACTTTGTATGTGTTTAAAGGTGTCCAGTAAAAAAACTTTATGTAATGTGAAGGTTCTTCTACGTGTATAATTAAAAAATTGTAAAATTTAGCATTTTCAAAGTCTGTTTCATGAATGTAGTACAACTTTGCTTCAATGCTAACACATACATTACTGATAACAGTGCTCAGTTACATATACCCTCACAAAATACAGTGTTACCATTAGTGGTTACATACAACGTCATAATTATAACCAGTTTTGAATACCTTTTTCCCATGGATCTCTCCATCCAAAGGAAATATAACTAGATGTTGTCCTAACCTAGGCTTATTACTGAAGCGACATGGAATATAACTTAGACTGAAATTAACTTTTGCCTTATTATGACAGTTCAAAAGATTAACTGGCAATAATTATTATGCAATTACTATAATTCAAATTTTAAAGGGCTTTAAATAAGAAAAATCAATAAAGAAAATGGATTCATGTGCAGAACAAATGAGAAAAAGTACACCCAGAGATACTTCAGTGAACCTCTCTTGTCAATCAGGTACTCTTGATAACTTTATCAAGACCTTTCTAACAACTGAATTACCAAAGTGATTCTCTAACTTTAGGGAGTATCAGAATCAAGTAGAGAGTTTATTAAAGCATAGAATGCTGGCCCCCAACCCCAGATTCTGAGATTCAAGAGGTCTGAAGTGAGCTTAAAAATTTGCATTAGTAATGGATTCTCAGATGCTGCTGCTATTGGTCCAGGGAATATATTTCAAGAGTATCCACTCTACTCAATTATAGGGGGTTGCAGACATATGAAATCAATGTTTTTCAGCCTTGACTATGAGTTAGAATCACCTGTGTAGGTTTAAAATATCTTTTGGAACCAAACAGGCATTTCTTTAAAAAGAAACACAAAAGGCCAACAAATATATGAAAAATGTTCAATGTCTCTAGCAATCAGAGAAATGCAAATCAAAACTATATTAAGATTTCATCTCCTGTCAATAAAAAAGACAATTATAAAGAACACAAATAATAATAAATGCCAGTGCAAGTACAGGGATAAAGGTACACTTGTTCATTGCTGGTGGGACTACAAATAAGTACAACTACTCTGGAAAGCAACATGCAAAGTCCTCAAAAAACTAGGCATGGAACCACAATATGACAGTTATCCCACCCCTTGGTAGTTATGTGAAAGAACTGAAATCAGCATACTATAGTGATATAGTCACTTCAGTGCTTATAGCAGCACACTTCAAGGTAGCCAAATTAAGGAATCAGCCTCAATGCCCATCAATAGATGAATGAATTAAGAAAATGTGGTTATATATATTCAATACAATTTTACTCAGCCATAAAGAATGAAATTATGGCATTTACTGGTAAATGGATGGAAATCAAGAACAGCATGCCAAATAAAATAAGCCAGTCTCAAAAAATCAAGGATCAAATGTTTTCCTTCCTATGTGGAAGCTACAGCAAAATAGAAGGGAAAAAAAAAGAGGAGGATTGGATATCATAAACCTATGCAAAAAATTAGTGAAGAAGGAAACAGAGAGGGAAAGAGGAGGGATGAGAAAGGAAAGGGAAATGTGGAATGAAATTGTTTTTTAAATTATGCTATGGGCATATACAAATATACAATAGTGAATTTCACCTTTATGTATAAATAGAAAGAACCAAACAAAAATAAATAAATACACAGCAAAAGGAGGAACAGTAGAGAGGAGGAAGGAAAATGGGCAGAGGCAGGAGGAGAAGGAATGCAGGGGGGTTGGGAGGTACATGAACTGACATAGAATTCCATGCATGTACAAATTTGCCAAGATGAACCCAACTACTATTTATAACTGTAAGGCTCTAATAAAAATAAACAATATATAAAGCTAAATAAAATACATAGTTTTTGCTTCCCCCACAACTCCCTATCAAGTCAATTAGGGTCCTCTAGGCATCAGTATTTTAAATGCCTGAGGATTCAATCAGCCAAACTTGAAAACCATTATTCTAAATAAAGTAAGAGTTCTGGGACAAAAGCCCTGTCTTGTCCTTTCACTTTCAAGAACCATCTGTTACTTCCTTTCTAGGCATCCCAGTTCAGATGTCTGAATGGAATTAATAAAACCATCTAATTAGTTTTACAGTTTTCAATTTCTCCTACCACAATCAAGATATAAGAACAGTTTCACCACCCCAGAAAATTTCCCTTTATCCCTTTGTAATTAACCACGCTCTTTACCCTCACAACTACTATCTATTAACTGCCTCTATAATTTCTGTCTTCTCTAGAATGTCATTAGGTACTCATATAGTAGTATTCTGTCATTTGAGTTTGGCTTTTCACATGACACAATGCATTTGAAATCCAAGTTGTGACTCATTCCTTCACATTGCTGTCATTTCAACTGGTGACAGATCAACAGGAAGAAAAAAAAAAAATAACAGGTGAGAAAAGATTTAGACTTTAGAACCTAGATGTTGGTATAAAACAAAACAACAAAAAAAGGACTTGGAGCAGGCGCAGTGGTGCAAGCCTATAATCTAAGAAACTGGGGAGGCTGAGACAGGAGGATCCCAAGTTCAAAGGCAGTGTTAGCAACTTAACAAGGCCCTAAGCAATTTAGCAAGACCCTGCCTCAAAAAAAAAAAAAAAAAAAAAAAAAATATATATATATATATATATAAAGGGCTGGGGATGGCTCAGTGATTAAGCTTTGAGTGTAATCACTAGTACAAAAAAAAAAAAAAAAAAAAGGACCTAGACTTAAATTCTGGTTTAACTGTTTAATAATATTTTTTTTTGTTTTGAGTTTGATTTAAAATTTTAAAATAAATAAATAAATATTTTAAATGTTCCTTAAATTTGTTTTAATTCATTGGCATCTGAGACTTATCTTACTATTCTTACAGAGTACTCAACACAAAGTGCTCAACAAAATTTGTTAGATTTTGAGAAATATCTGCACTTTTATAAATTTCAAAGTGGTTGGTATAATCAAAAGGAAGGAGTATGCCAGCATCAAGAAGACAAATTAAAAAGGGGCAACCAGGCAAATAGGTAAGGCATGGGTTTTGACTTTGGGGTTTCAGAATCCCTTTACATTTTAAAAGAACCAAAAAAATCTTGTTTATGTAGGTTTGTTGTAGCAATATAATTGTACCATAAATAAACCAATGTCTTATAAAATAAGCATAAGAATACTTTCACAGAAGATTATAAGAATTAAATGAGATGTTTTACAAAGTGGTTAGCTACAGTAACTGCTTAAAAAATAGGAATTATGGGCTGGGGATGTGGCTCAAGCGTTAGCGCACTCGCCTGGCATGTGTGCGGCCCGGATTCAATCCTCAGCACCACATACAAACGAAGATGTTGTGTCCACCGAAAACTAAAAAATAAATATTAAAATTCTCTCTCTCTCTCTCTTTAAAAAAATAAAGTATGGTTGTCCATTGTACTTTAAAAAAAATTAGGAATTATTATGAAGTGTCATTCAAAACAATATTTTAGAGCATTTTATAAAGTAAACTAATATATAACTTTATTAAAAATTCAGAAAAGATTTTAAAATAGTTCCCCAACTCCTCCCAAGAGATTCTGACTTAACTAGCCTGGGTACTGGGATTTTAAAAATTCCCTAGGTGGTTTTAATGAGTCGCTAAGGTTGAAAACCAATGGAGCAGAGGAAGGAATGAGAATAAAGGAGCAGTTACTAAACTAATAAGCATACATACTTCTGGGATCCTGTTAAACAGCAATTCTGATCCAGTGAAGTTGGGACAATATATTTTCTATTTCTAACCAGTTCTCAGATGATACACTTTAAGAAACAAGACAAATTTGCTTTACAGAAATGAAGATCATCTCTATAGTACTGGAAAAAACAATTGAAAGATGGATTGAATCAAATTATTGAGGACATTGGGAATTAAGTAGAAAGTTTATAACTGCTATAGTAAACACAGTGTATAAGCATGAAAGACCAAATTTAATCATTTTTATGGGGTAGAAGAAATTGAAATCCACTCTGTTTGGTCAAGATCACAAAAGTAGGAACATGTGTGTCACAATTCTTCAGTAGATGTCTGGCAGCAGTTCTAAAAGCCTGAAGTCCCCAGACCCTGCTTGTCCCCAAATCTCAATTCAAACTTTCAACTCAAAATTGAAAACTATTCTCATAATAATACTAAGATGTCATATGCCTTTTCACTCATGGTTAAAGTGAAAAGCCACAGTAGATTAAACTGTTGGTGCATTACCACAAATCAAGACAATGGCATCAAACTGCCAGTTGTCACTGCCTTCTTTATTATCTCTCTCTCTCTCTCTCTCTCTCTCTCTCTCTCTCTCTCTCTCTCACACACACACACACACACACACACACACACAAAGCAATTTAACTTAAGACTGTGCTTGAAAAAGCAGTAAAAATTTTATTAAATTTTGACCCATGATATTTTTATAAATACTTCGGGTTAAAATATAAAGCATGAGTAAAGTCCTCCCACTGCATACCAAGGTATGATGGCTGTTCACCAAGAAAACATGTGAAAACTTAAGAGTCAAAAGTAGAACCAGCTACTCTTTTCAAGCAACACTATTTTTACTTGAAAGAAAAACTGAAACTGATAATTCAGTTTTGGATATTTAGCAAATTTTATCAAATGAACAAAGAAAACAATCTCTTCAAGAAAAACTAACAATATTTTTTTAACTAGTGTTAAAATTCAAGCTTTCAAATGAAAATAAGAATTTTGGCTTCATAATAGCTGCCATTCTCACTGGAGTGAGCTGATATCTTAGTTTTGATTTGCATTTCTCTAATTGCTAGAGATGATGAACATTTTTTCATATATTTGTTGATTGATTGTATATCCTCTTCTGAGAATTGTCTGTTCATGTCCTTGGCCCACTTATTGATTGGGTTATTTGCTTTTTTGGTGCTTAGCTTTTTGAGTTCTTTATATACCCTAGGGATTAGTGATCTATCTGATATGTGAGGGGTAAAAATTTGCTCCCAAGATGTAGACTCTCTATTCACCACATAGATTAGTGTTGGCGAGGATGTGGGGGAAAAGGCACACTTATACATTGCTGGTGGAACTTCAAATTGGGCAGCCAATATGGAAAGCAGTATGGAGATTCCTTGGAAAACTGGGAATGGAACCACCATTTCAACCAGCTATTCCTCTCCTCAGTCTAACCCAGAAGACTTAAAATCAGCATACTACAGGGACACAGCCTTATCAATGTTTATAACAACACAATTCACAATAGTTAAACTGTGGAACCAACCTAGATGCCCTTCAGTAGATGAATGGGTTAAAAAAAATGTGGCATATACACACAGTGGGATATTACTCAGCAATAAAAGAGAATAAAATCATGGCATTTGCAGGTAAATGGATGGAGTTGGAAAAGATAATGCTAAGTGAAGTTAGCCAATCCCAAAAAAAAACAAATGCTAAATATTTCCTCTGATATAAGGTAACTGACTCATAATGGGGTAGGGATGAGGAGCATGGGAGGAACAGACGAACCCTACATAGGGCAGAGGGGCGGGATGGGAAGGGAGAGGGCAGGGGGTTAGCAATGATGGTAGAATGTGATGGACATCATCATCCAAAGTACATGTATGAAGACATAAATTGGTGTGAGCATACTTTATATACAAAAAGAGATATGAAAAATTGTGCTGTATATGTGTAATAAGAACTGTAATGCATTCCACTGTCATGTATTTAAAAAATAAAATCAATTAAAAAATAAAAATTTAAAAAAAAAGAAAGAATTTTGGAAAAGTTGTGAGCTTGACAACTTCTCAATACTCGGAAGTTTGAGGCATTTCTGATAAGATCAGTAGTGATTTAATGAATGTGACATTTGGATATGTTATAATGAAATGTATCCATATTTGGCCAGGTGGGATGGTGCAGGCCTGTAATCCCAACTACTCAGGCCACTGAGGGAGGCAGATTATAAATTCAAGGCTGGCCTAGGCAATTTAGTGAGATTGCCCCCATCTCAAAAAAAAATGGTTGGGTAGTAAAAGTACTCAGTAGTAAAGTATCACCGGGCTCAATCCCCAGTACTGCAAAAAGAAAAAAAAAAATGCATTCATATTTGGAAAATGTGCATGACTCAGTTAACCAGTATTTTCTAAATGGTCAACATACTGTCTTGTAAAACTATGCATGGGTAAAAGATCTATTCAAAGTCCATGTTGGACTAATGAATTTTAATATAACAAGGAAAAGTCACTGACAGGGTTTAAGATTGCATATTGCAACTAAACATAAGAAGCTTCTAACTGTTGAGCTTTGGTGTAATAGCAAATAGCATCTGCAACTATACATAAAATACTTCTCTGCTTCTAACCACGTATTGTTGAAACTGGATTTTCTTCATATACTTCAACCAAAATAACTCAAAAGACTGAATGAAAAAGTAGATATAAGAATCCAGTTCTCTTCTAAAACCAGAAATTAAATGTATCTACAGAAATTTAAACAATGATCCGTATTACTAATTTTTTTCCCCACTCCAATATCCAGGTTACTGGTTTATTAACTGTCTTCTCATTTCATTTGTTTCTGCTGTGCTTTTACTAATTAAAGTGGGTTTCCTCTTCTATCTAAAATCTATCTCAATACTCACTTTCAAAGTTGTTCTCTATTCCCAGAAACACTATTTCTTTTTTAAACTCCTGCTTTCATTGCTTAAAATACATGTTTCAAGAATTTTCTTTTTCCCACCTATCTCCAAGCCTTGCTAAAGGCCATGTTTTGTTTCATTTGCATCCTTCTACAAATTACAGAAAACCTATTGTAGTTTAAATGCTCATTCACCAACCACTGACACAATAATCCCGCTAGACTTCAATACTAGTTACATACTTGTTTATTTTCTTCTAAATAAACTAAATATGATGGGTTGGAAAACCAGGGAATTCTCCAAGCACAGGAGTGGATGGCTCTGAAGGCCACAGCCAACCCTTAGTGTTTCCAGTTTCTTCATGAGGGGGTAAAGCATATTCTGATGCAAAGGCATCTGTGAAAGTGAGGGCAGCAAGAAAAGCCTTTCCTTACATTTTCAATAGTTTTTCTTTCTTTTTTCTTTTTTGTAGTTTCTGCTAAAAAATTTACTAACAGAAAGTATAGGAGACACTTCTAGGGAATCTCATAAATTCAAATAAGTGGGATTTCTAGAAGTGAAAAGTTTTGTTTTGTTTCGCTTGTAATGCAGGAAGTCAAAATACATTGGAACAGAAAACAACAGGGCAGGATGAAGGCAAAGGACGAAAGAATTCTGAGAATGTAGAGGGATATAAAGAAGAACAAATTGGGGGAAAAAGAATTGTCTTTTGGGGTAGAGAAGTAAAAACAAGGCCATTTGGGGCCATTACAGTCCCACAGAATAATCAAAGACAAGAAGCTTGGGGACAGAAGGCCCTTGAGGTAAAATGGGAGTAACATACTCTGGCATTGGCCTTAAAAAGAGGTTACCGCTCTACCTGACAATTGTTCTACAATTGGCAATAAAAGGTTGAAAAGAATGTGACACCTCAAAGTCAGAACGAGTAGCTCACGTCATCAAGGCGGAATCGCACAATGGGCACTGAAGGCTGCCAATGATAGGGAACATGGAGGAAAAAAACATTTAGAAAATCTGACTAGTCAACAACGCCAGCGCCTACTAAACTGGAAAAGACCTGGTGCTGCCGCCGCACACCTGTACTAGAGGTACAGCCTTTTGGGGATGAAAGGCCACCACACCCTTCTCAACCCGAGGGTCTCTTCCGCCCACAGACCTCCGGCCCCAGGCCTCAATCAAGGCTTGGGGCAAGAGTTTCGGTAAACAACACCAGCTCTTCAGACGTCATCGGTGAAATGGAAGCAAAAGAGGCCGGAAATCAGCTCCCCCTCCTCGACTTCCCGGAGCCGCCCCCGCCCCGCGATGGAAAGCAGCCCAGAGTCCCAGCTAAAAGCAGGGCGGGGCAAGGAGGGTCTCCAGGGCCTGGAGAGGCCAGCTGGAGGACCGGCCCCTCCCTTCTCCCACCAGTGCAAACACTGGGAAAACTCCAAGCGCCTCCCCTACCAGTAGTAAGAGGCCGAATATGCACCAGCCGATCACCAGCTCGGCTGAAGCCGCGCCGGCAGTCACCGCCGCCATCTTCGCTTCCGGTCCGGACAGGCCTGAGCGAAGGGGATAGGGAAGGGGGAGGGGGAAAGGGGAGAGAGCGAGGGACGTGGAACCGCTCACCCTAAAGGTTAAAGGGGCGGAGGGGGCGGAGCAACTGGTTGCCTAGGAGACCCGACCCACGAGCGTCCCCTGGCGTCGAGCCGGGCGGGGCGGGAAGAACGGGCTAGGGGCGGGGCACGCCCGGACGCAGTGACATCATCGAGCTGGTTTGCCTCACACCGGCTGAGTTCCAAAGGACGAGGTCGTTTCACAGCAGCACAGCATTTTTGGAATGTTTAACCTAGCCTAAGCGGATGGACTGAGAGAGCCAAGAAATTCTGGAAAGGATGGACTATATACATGTGGAGATTCAAACGAATTTTACGGATTTCCACTTCCCGAAAATGTAGAGTGGGTGATATGATTATCAGAACTCACCAGAATGCAGGAAGAGAATATCTTGACTCAGACTAAGTTTACCCACTGCCCCCAAAGACTTTCTAATTTGCTGGCGGTGATGCCAGGCAGGGCAACTGCTTGGCTGGACGTTGCCTTGTATTATGGCCTTTTTGTTTAGATCTGTGCATACTTGTGAATTCAGTTTGTGAACATTCAAAATGAGATGATAGGCTTTTATAATATTCAGAAGTAAACAAGACAGACACTGCCATAGCTCATAGTGAAACAGAGGAAGAGAACTCCAGGGATGCCTTGGCTGGGTCCATTGGTGTGTTTAGTGTGAGTTTTACCACTGAGTTTAACAAGCATAGTCTGTGAGTAGGCCAAACACAACTTTGTGAATGAACATCATCGTCTGTTTACAATTTCTTATATTATCCGTTACCTAGGACCCACTTCTGGCAGGAAACCTGCAGTAGTTAGGGGATGGCCTGGTACTTCTACCAGTACAGAATAAGGAGGGAAGAAGAGAACAGGAGAGAATGTAATTGTAATGTGAACCGGTATCATAAACGAGTAAGTTCTCTGTGCTTGCAGATGTTTGAACTTGACTCTACTGTGGTACATTCACAACTCTGGAGACCTCTTTCTTATAGTTTCCTTGAAGAGACACTTCTTCCAAATAGTCACCTAGAGTTCTTCTAACATCCCCAAGGCATACTGGAGGACAGTTTTGATTATTCCTGTTAATGTCTTCTAATCCTCTCCTAGGATCTCTCTTGGTTGGAGAACAACCCAGTCCAGTTCTCCCCCATTCACCTCAACATAGCTCAGATCTCCTCTACTGGAAATGATCATACATACTTTGTTGCAATAATTTTTCTTCCAGCATAAACATAGCCCAATTTAACTGCATTACTCTAGTTCCATCATGATAAAAATCAACCCTTCTTGGATGTGGCCACTGGAGTCAGTCCCACTCCATGGTCAGCTATCATTCTTTCAGAACTAAATCATACACCAACCCTCTGTCTCTCACTTTCAGGGGCCATATTTCAAAATTTCCAAATAGGTCTCTTGAGACTTCATATCTTAGCTCTCTGTCATTGAAACAACGACTTACAAGAAAGGAAATTTTATTTTGGTTCATGGTTTCAAAGGTTCCCAACCATGATCACCTGGCCCTGATGCTTTGGCCTGTGATGGCACATCATATCATGGTAGGAGTGTGACTGTTGATTTTTTGGCAACTGGAAAGCAATAGAAAGAGACTATTGCCCAATATCCCTTCCAAGGATATACCCCAATGACCTCACTTACTTCCACTCAGCCCCACCTCCTAAAGATTCCCCCATCTCTCAATAACACCATTGGCCTGGGATCAAGCCTTTAATACATAGTCTTTGGTGGTGATTCCATAGCCAAGCTGTAGACCTCCCTTATTAGTCTAGGGATTGGAGTAACACTATTCCCCCAAGGCAGGGTTCCACAAATAAGCAACAGTTCCCATTAAAGAAATTATTTCATTAATTTCTCTTCTACCCCTCTCTAATTCATTTATCAAAATTTTGTTTAGATGAGTGTTCCAAGAGACATAATAAATCCTTACATTCATTTTTATTTCTGCACATACAATAGAAATCATGGTTAGAAGGGAAAAAAGGAATTTAAGCCCGTACTCTTCCCCATGGTTTAAAATTATATATAAAATAGGAGTTTTGCTAAATCTGGACTGAACATTGTTAATATCTTTTGTACCCTCTACTGAATTAAGCCCATTTATTAAATTGTATTAATCCTTCTGATGCCTCTAACCATCTAAGAATTGGAGTACTATTTAGAAGTTGATTGATTTTCATGTTAGAAAAACTTTATATCACTGTGTTACTGACAAGAATTTCTAGTTACATAGGGGTTTCTAGGAACATAGGTTTGAATCAGCAAAATTGGGGGAGAAATGAGAAAGTGAGGCATCTGGGAAGGCGAAGATATGCATTTTAGCCCTCTTGCCATTCTTCAAATTAGTCAGTATGTTCTAATCATTTAATATCATAGACTAGACCAATAAAGACTACTAAACACAGTATCCTGATTATGCTCTTCAATGTAAGAATGCTTTGAATTGGGCCAGAGTTCTTTGGTCAAAGCCATCCTCAGCAACTATAAGATACTAAGCAACTCAGTGAGACCCTGTCTTTAAATAAAATACAAAATAGGGCTGGGGATGTGGCTCAGTGGTCGAGTGCCCCTGAGTTCAATGCCCGGTACCAAAATAAATAAATAAACAAACAAAAATATCTTTATTGGTTGAAAATTACCAGCATTTCTATGTGCTCTGCTTCATTTTATGTTCAATGAAATGGTCATTAAAAGTCAAATAACCCCAAGAGGTTTAATAAGAAGAAGCATTCCAGAAGAACTGTCAAAATCTAAACTCCCTTGACTATATTAAGAGTGCTAGAAGTCTTTGAAGGAAAAAAGTTTTGTAAGACAGCAAAGATATCTCCCCTCACTCCTCATCTGCTTCTCGGCTTTTGAATAGTTCCTCTACCTTAAACCAGTTGAGGGAGAATATACAAAAAAATCACATATAGTTTTGGAGGATGTGGTCTAAATTTGGGAAGAGGTTCTACATCTTATTGCAGCTGCTAAGGGAGGCTGAGTCACAGAAATGTCTGGTGCTGTGCTGCCGTAAAGATCTATATTGAGGAGTACCATAGCGTAGAAGGGGTATGGATTAGCTCCTACCAATATTTTTCCTCCTCAAAAAACACACTCTACTCCCTTGAACTCACACCGAAGGCTTGGATGAGTTTGAACTCACTGCTCCTGAAAATCACCTTATTTATGCGCTGTTTTCCTGTGGAAGACTAAGGAGAGATATAGCAACCTCTACTATAGGAGTCCTTCCTGAGAATTTTCTTTGCCTGGGACAGGAACACATGCACAGTAAAAAGTTAGGAGCAGTACTAAGAAGACCAGGTAGTGATGGCCTATAGAAAGTTTACTTTATTGCAAAACCAGAAAGGTAATATAAACAGAGATGTCAAAACCCGCAACACAAGTGTTCATGAAGCAAGGACAATCACTCCTCTTACCCCTATCCGCATAGCACTCAAAAGAGTTTCCCTCCCCTGGGAGCTTGTGGATGGCTTTATGGACCCAGAAGCATGAGAATGGTTATTCATTCCTTCCATGAGGTCTTTCTGGTAAATCAAATGTAGGATTATGATTAAATGACATAAAATGGGAAATAAAATTTATAACATTAATTTACACAGGAATTGATAGAACAAAAGTAATACTGAGGAAAGGAAAAGCCTGCAAGAAATACTTATGTTAATGGAACACAGGGTAGGTAATGAGAACAAAGAAAGGGAAAGTCCTCAAAACCCCAAAAGCAAGAAGTAAGGCATAAAGAGTTACCTAGACCAGGAACTAGAGAAGGGTGCAATGTAAAAGGGTGGATGACTCAAGCCTAATGGAGGGGTCAAAAAACACTGGACTGTCCAAGTCCAAATAAGACACTTAGAAAGCTCAATATTTGTCTTTCCAACTCTCATTCTGTCTGTACTTTTGTGGCTCTCAGGGAACTCTTTTTCGGATGGACTTCTCTCTTCTGCTCTTTTAATTCCTTCAGTCAGGCTACAGTTAAGTCTTGCTGCCTAGTGACTTTGCACATGTCTGCCCTGGTCCATAATATGTTGATTTAATATTTTGTTCTCTGCTGTGTCCTGTAGGTACTCTTCTGTCAAGAGGATTTAACAATGGTCTGGAGTGAACATTCACATGGACTTAAGGAAGCATGACCATGCCTGCCTTTTCTTCCTAGTACTGTATTACCTCTTTGCCTTCTCAGTCTTTCCACTATCATCCAACTAAATTAGTATCATGACCCTAAGTTTCTTATTTTCTTTGTGAAAGAATTTACACTGTGTTTCTAAGGTCATTGGCACATATGGTTGAGAGGCCCATTGGGTTCTGCCAGAACATTTTCTCACTTCTGTATGAGAAATGAGAAATGAGAAATTTCTCCCCAGTAGGAAGAAAGACATTTTTTTCACAAGAGCCAATTCATGAAAAATAACTTTTGAGCCTAAATGGAATATATATATATATATGTATATATATATATATATATATATATATACACACACACATATACATATACATACATACATACATACATACTTTGTTTTGAGTGCAAATAAATAAGGTATGTGTTAAAAAGCATAGGTCATTAAATAGAAAAAATACCAAGAAGAAAGTGCTATGAACTGTTAATATCTGGGTATTTTTGATTTGTGGACACATCAGCAATTTTCCAATTTGTCATCCTAAAATTAGATTGCACACAGTTTCATAATATGAACTGTGAAATTCACATTTTCTTATTTCTACAAGCATAAACTCTTAATGGATACAGTTTATAAACTTCTCCTAATGAGATAAGCATTCCCACATGAACTGGTAATATATGTTAGTTTTCTTCCTAAGACTTTTTTTTCTTATGGCTATGAAAGAAATGATTTATTCATAGTTTAGACATGTTGAAATGTCACTTAAAACCTCCAAGTGTTTTTCATTGTGTTGCTTCTTAAACCTTTTATATCTTAAAAGTTTTAAGATATAAAAAGTAAACTTGCAAATACAGTTTGCAAATATGAGTAAATATTGTGATAAAAACTGCTTTTAAAAATTATCCAGAGTGCACTCAAATTTTAACAAAGGATGTTTTGTTAAAGGTATGGAGATTGGAGGTGGGTAACATATCTTATTTTTTTCCCCTAAAAATAGGGTTCTTCTCCTGACTCAAAATCTAGTCTTCTTTCATAGTGTGGTTTTGTTTGTTTTATTTATGGACAGACTTCTCTACTTATATTTGAATTCAAAGTGAAACCTTGGTATTTGATTCTCATGTTAATGGTTTATAGATCATAAATTTTATAAATCCTTTTGGTCTTTTTAGAACTTATGGAGCTGAAGTGGCTTTTGTGTACATAATTATAACTGTAGAACAATGTTAAGTAATTTTAAGTTCATCTTTAGGTTTTTAAACAATTGACAGACTAAAAATATTTATCTATTTATTTATTTGTTTGTTTGTTTGTTTATTTTTGTGATGGTGGGAGATTGAACCCAGGGCCTTGTGCAAGCATTCTACCAACTAAACTATATTCCCAGCCCCAAACATTTATTCTTAGTTGTTGTTGAATGTCAGGTATGTTCTTCAAAATTTTCTATTGTTTTGTAATTATATAGAGATATAAAGATGGGGTTTTCAAGCATTATATCTGAATTTTGATTAAAAAATATTTTAAGTAAAAATATGAGATAAATTCATCAGAGTTAGGAAAAGCTTTTATGAGTAGGTAACATTGGGATAGATTTTAAAAGATGAAAATGATTTTATCCAACAGAGCAGGAGAGTGAGCAAACTCCATCAAGGCAACAGCATGCACACAAAGGCAAAGAGAAGCCTGAGCTACCATTGTCAGTCTGGAGCAACCAGTATGAGAATGGCAGGAATTAAGCCAATCCCAGACTAGATTATAAATTGTTGTATGTATCCACCAAGAAACTTAGGCTTCATCTTGTAGGTAATAAGAAACAGTGAAGTACTGTAAGCAGTCTTTTATTTAAGAAAGATACCTTTATGGCAATCTGAGTGCTTGGTTTGAAGTGGGAAGACTAGAAGCAGGGATTCATTTCAGTTAAGATTCTGTTGCTAAAGTCAATGTAAGAAATGATGACACTAACCCAAGGCTATTAATATGAAAGGAGAAGATAAATTTATGAGATACTAATAAAAATTAATTTGCAATATATGGTATCCAGGTGTGAAAGATGAAGGAACGAGAGGAAGAAGGTAAGATGTTGTATTAGGGTTCCAGAGAAACTGAACTAATAGGATAGTGATAGATAGGCAGGTAGATAAGTAGATAGGAAGTTAGGTAGAGAAGAGAGAGAGAGAGAGAGAGAGAGAGAGAGAGAGAGAGAGAGAGAGAAAGAGAGAGAGAAAGTGAGAGAGAGAGAAAGAGAAAGAGAGAGGAAAAAAGAGAGAAGGAGGAAGGGAGGGAGGGAGGAAGAGAAGGAGGAAGGGAAAAACAGGATATATGTTTATTGTAGGAAACTAGGTTGTGCAATTATACATTGGCTGACTATGTAAGTCATTGGTTGTACATTAGCTGACTATGTAAGTTTGAAATCTACAGAGCAGGCCTTCAAGAAAAGCAGGCTGGAAATTCTCAGGCAGGAAATGACACAGATAGTACACAGGTAGAATTTCTTCTTTCTAAGGGAAACTTGAGTACTGTTTTTAAGGCCTTTCAATTGATTGAATAGTTCTTATCCAGATCATTAAGAATAATTTCATTTACTTGGTCAACTCAATATTTTTGTGTTATTTGTCACATCTACAGAATACCTTCACAGCAATACTGCGTTATGATCTGAATTATTGAGTACTACAACTACCAGGCTGACACGTTAAGCTGACTACTAGAGATTCCTTTCAGGATTCTGAACTGAGAGGAGTGGAAAACATTGGTAACCTAATTAAGATAAGGAATACATGAGGAAGAACAGACGGGGGTAAGGAATAACTAAAATGTATTCTGCACTTCATAGCTGCTAAGGTATACTCTTCCTTTACAGTTTAACTTCTCTGGTGTTAGGATGCATCTTAAAACTGATGGCATCTTATCACTATAATTGGCATCATTTTTTCTTAGTAATTTATTTACCAAATGATGGTACACTATTGGATTGCAGGAAACAAAGTACTGGGTATAATTTGGTATCCTGAATTTAACATATCTCAGGGATATTGTTATGGTTTGGATCTTTAATGTCTCCCCAAAAGCTCATGTTTTGAAAGCATGGTCCTCAACACAACAAAGGTCAGAGGTGGGGCTTTTAGGCAATGATGAGAGCTGTTACCTCATCGTGGATTGATCTATTTGATGGATTACTAATTTGAATGGACTCCTATGTGGTAACTGTAGGCAGGTAGGGAGTGGGCTGGAGGAAACAGGTCACTGGGGGTGTTCCCACTAAACCATGAGCCAAAAATAAACTTCTTTTCTAAATTGTTATTGTTAGATATTTAGGTCACAGTAATGAAAAGCTGACTAACACAGCCATGGATAGCTCCTGTTCATAAAATGTATAGGTAGGAAACAGAGACCAGCTACAGAGGTAAGATTGGGCATATATCTTTAATAAAATGAAAATTGAAGCAGTGGAAATGGATGGAATTCTCAGGGAAAACAGCTATAAGTGAGAATAATAATAGTTAAATAAATAAGCCTAAAAATAAAACAGATAACTTTAGAAGGGAACAAAAGAAAGGGAGTATTTAGAAAAAAACAGTCAGAATATTTCTTATAAGTAAAGAGAGATGAGAAGTTTGGAAAACAATGAGCAATTGTCACTTTTAAATGCAGCACAACTATATGGAAGTCATTAATGACCTTTCCAGAATGATTTCAGGGTAGTGGTTAGGAAGAAAGCAGGTTTCACTGAATTGAGAAATGAAGGAGAATCAAGACAGCAGAGGTCATGAACAAAAACTATAAGTAAGTTTGGTAAAGAGAGGTGGAATAACAAAAAAGCTAGAGGGAATGAAGCCAAAGTTTTGTTAGAAATGACTCACCTTGCACTTATGTCTAAGATAAAGAGAAATGTGCCACTCTTAGTAAATCAACCTAAATATGGTTATCAGATCATCTTTTTGACAACTTGAACTCTGAAGGATTGAGGTAGTGAGGTAGAAGGAAGGAGACAAATCAATCATCCAGGATTCCAGGAAAAAACCAAGAGTATATTCAAGAGAGGGGATTCAAGAGAATTTATTGCCCAGACTATCTGCAAAGATATGAGCAGGATAAAAGGAAACTGACCCTAGGGTTAGTAATGTTCTCAAGAATATGCCACTATCCCTGAGAGGATACTCCTTCTCCATCAAAAGGAAGTTGTTATAGTCTGCCAAGACTGATAACTTTAAGAAACAACTTAGTTGTTAACCTAAGGACTCACAAGAAGAGAGCCAGGGGATAAGTACCCTGACCTCTCTCTTCTTCCATTTGATGTTCAAGCTTTTGAGTGAACTAACAGGAAGTCAGAGGGTGGACAAGGCAGCCCATTTAATACAAAGCATAATGATTAGCCTCCTGTGATACAGAGCTGAGCAAAGAAGGATGGAAAATGCATCTAAGGGAGCAGGTGGAAGATAGCCAACAAAGGATAGGGAATAGGACCCTGGTCAAGGGAACTCCTGGTGAAGACAATGAAGGCATTTTTTTTATTGGTTGTTCACAACATTACAAAGCTATTGACATATATATTTCATACATTAGATTGAAGTGGGTTATGAACCCCCAATTTTACCCCAAATACAGATTGCAGAATCACGTCGGTTACACATCCACAATTTTACATAATGCCCTATTAGTAATTGTTGTATTCTGCTACCTTTCCTATCCCCTACTATCCCCCCTCCCCTCCCCTCCCATCTTCTCTCTCTACCCCATCTACTGTAATTCATTTCTCTCCTTGTTTATTTTCCCATTCCCCTCACAGCCTCTTATATGTAATTTTGTATACCAATGAGGGTCTCCCTTCATTTCCATGCAATTTCCCTTTTCTCTCCCTTTCCCTCCCATCTCATGTCTCTGTTTAATGTTACTCTTTTCTTCCTACTCTTCCTCCCTGCTCTGTTCTTAGTTGCTCTCATTATATCAAAGAAGACATTTGGTATTTGTTTTTTAGGGATTGGGTAGCTTCACTAAGCATAATCTGCTCTAGTGCCATCCATTTCCCTGAAAATTCTATGATTTTGTAATTTTTTATTGCTGCATAGTACTCCATTGTGTATAGATGCCACATTTTTTTTATCCATTCATCTATTGAAGGGCATCTGGGTTGGTTCCACAGTCTAGCTATTGTGAATTGTGCTGCTATGAACATCGATGTGGCAGTATCCCTGTAGCATGCTCTTTTAAGGTCTTCAGGGAATAGTCCGAGAAGGGCAATAGCAGGGTCAAATGGTGGTTCCATTCCCAGCTTTCCCAGGAATCTCCAAACTGCTTTCCAAATTGGCCGCACCAATTTGCAGTCCCACCAGCAATGTACAAGTGTACCGTTTCCTCCACATCCTCGCCAGCACTTGTTGTTGTTTGACTTTATAGTGGCTGCCAATCTTACTGGAGTGAGATGGTATCTTAGGGTGGTTTTGATTTGCATTTCTCTGACTGCTAGAGATGGTGAGCATTTTTTCATGTACTTGTTGATTGATTGTATGTCCTCCTCTGAGAAGTGTCTGTTCAGGTCCTTGGCCCATTTGTTGATTGGGTTATTTGTTATCTTATTGTCTAATTTTTTGAGTTCTTTGTATACTCTGGATATTAGGGCTCTATCTGAAGTGTGAGGAGTAAAAATTTGTTCCCAGGATGTAGGCTCCCTATTTACCTCTCTTATTGTTTCTCTTGCTGAGAAAAAACTTTTAAGTTTAAGTAAGTCCCATTTGTTGATTCTTGTTATTAACTCTTGAGCTATGGGTGTCCTATTAAGGAATTTGGAGCCAGACCCCACAATATGTAGATCGGAGCCAACTTTTTCTTCTATCAGACGCATAGTCTCTGATTTGATATCAAGCTCCTTGATCCATTTTGAGTTAACTTTTGTGCATGGCGAGAGAAAGGGATTCAGTTTCATTTTGTTGCATATGGATTTCCAGTTTTCCCAACACCATTTGTTGAAGATGCTATCCTTCCTCCATTGCATGCTTTTAGCCCCTTTATCAAATATAAGATAGTTGTAACTTTGTGGATTAGTCTCTGTGTCCTCTATTCTATACCATTGGTCCACCCGCCTGTTTTGGTACCAGTACCATGCTGTTTTTGTCACTATTGCTCTGTAATATAGTTTGAAATCTGGTATCGCTATACCGCTTGATTCACACTTCCTGCTTAGAATTGCTTATGCTATTCTGGGTCTTTTATTTTTCCATATGAATTTCATGATTGCTTTATCTATTTCTACAAGAAATGCCGTTGGGATTTTGATTGGCATTGCATTAAACTTATAGAGAACTTTTGGTAATATCGCCATTTTGATGATGTTATTTCTGCCTATCCATGAACAGGGTATATTTTTCCATCTTCTAAGATCTTCTTCTACTTCTCTCTTTAGGGTTCTGTAGTTTTCATTGTATAAATCTTTCACCTCTTTTGTTAGGTTGATTCCCAAGTATTTTATTTTTTTTGAGGATATTGTGAATGGAGTGTTTTTCCTCATTTCCGTTTCAGAAGTTTTGTCGCTGATATACAGAAATGCCTTTGATTTGTGTGTTTTGATTTTATATCCTGCCACTTTGCTGAATTCATTTATTAGTTCTAGTAGTTTCTTTGTAGACCCTTTTGGGTCTTCTAGGTACAGAATCATGTCATCTGCAAATAGTGATAATTTAAGTTCTTCTTTTCCAATTTTTATGCCTTTAATTTCTTTTGTCTGTCTAATTGCTCTGGCCAGTGTTTCGAGAAGTATATTGAATAGAAGTGGAGATAGAGGGCATCCCTGTCTTGTTCCGGATTTTAGAGGGAATGCCTTCAACTTTTGTCCATTCAGAATGATGCTAGCCTGAGGCTTAGCATAGATAGCTTTTACAATGTCAAGGTAAGTTCCTGTTATCCCTAGTTTTTCTAATGTTTTGAACATAAAGGGATGCTGTACTTTGTCGAATGCTTTCTCTGCATCTATCGAGATGATCATATGGTTCTTATCTTTAAGTCTATTGATGTGGTGAATAACATTTATTGATTTCCGTATGTTGAACCATCCTTGCATCCCAGGGATGAATCCTACTTGATCATGGTGCACAATTTTTTTGATGTGTTTTTGTATTCGATTCGCCAGAATTTTATTGAGGATTTTTGCATCTAGGTTCATTAGAGATATTGGTCTGTAGTTTTCTTTCTTTGAGGTGTCTTTGTCTGGTTTTGGAATCAGGGTGATGTTGGCCTCATAGAATGAATTTGGAAGAGCTCCCTCTTTTTCTATTTCCTGAAATAACTTGAAAAGTATTGGTACTAATTCTTCTTTAAAGGTTTTGTAAAACTCCGCTGTATACCCATCCGGTCCTGGGCTTTTCTTGGTTGGTAGTCTTTTGATTGCTTCTTCTATTTCATCCATTGATATTGGTCTATTCAGATTGTGTGTATCCTCCTGACTCAGTCTGGGCAAATCATATGACTTAAGAAATTTATCGATGTCTTCACTATCTTCTATTTTATTGGAATATAGGTTTTCAAAATAATTTCTAATTGTCTTCTGTATTTCTGTAGCATCTGTTGTGATATTGCCTTTTTCATCCCGTATGTTAGTAATTTGAGTTCTCTCTCTTCTTCTCTTCGTTAGCATGGCTAAAGGTCTGTCGATCTTATTTATTTTTTCTAAGAACCAACTTTTAGTTTTGTTAATTTTTTCAATAGTTTCTTTTGTTTCAATTTCATTGATTTCCGCTCTGATTTTAATTATTTCTTGCCTTCTACTACATTTGCTGTTGTTTTGCTCTTCCTTTTCTAGGGCTTTGAGATAAAGTGTGAGCTCATTTATTTGTTGGTTTTTTCTTTTTTTGAGGAATGACCACCAGGCGATGAATTTTCCTCTTAAAACTGCTTTCATTGTGTCCCATAGATTCCGATATGTTTTGTCTGTATTTTCATTTATCTCTAAGAATTTTTTGATTTCCTCCTTTATGTCTTCTGTAACCCATTGATCATTCAGTAACATATTGTTCATTTTCCATGTGATGTAGGATTTTTCCTTCCTTCTTTTATCATTGATTTCCAGTTTCATTCCATTATGATCAGATAAAATGCATGGTATTATCTCCACCCCTTTATATTTACTGAGGGTTGCCCTATGGCATAATATATGGTCTGTTTTTGAGAAGGATCCATGTGCTGCTGAGAAAAAAGTATATCCTTTTGATGATGGTTGATATATTCTATATATGTCAGTTAAGTCTAGGTTATTGATTGTGATGTTGAGTTCTATAGTTTCTTTATTCGACTTTTGTTTGGAGGATCTGTCCAATGGTGAGAGAGGTGTGTTGAAGTCACCCATAATTATTGTGTTGTGGTCTATTTGATTCTTGAACTTGAGGAGAATTTGTTTTATGAATGTCGCAGCACCATTATTCGGTGCATAAATATTGATAATTGTTATGTCTTGTTGGTGAATGGTTCCTTTTAACAGTATATAATGTCCTTCCTTATCCCTTTTGATTAACTTAGTCTTGAAGTCGATTTTATTCGATATGAGGATGGCCACTCCTGCTTGCTTACGAGGACCGTGTGCGTGGTATATTTTTTCCCAACCTTTCACCTTCAGCCTGTGTATGTCTTTTCCAATCAGATGTGTCTCCTGGAGGTAGCATATTGTTGGATTTGTTTTTTTAATCCATGTTACCAGCCTATGTCGCTTTATTGGAGAGTTTAAGCCATTAGTGTTTATTGTTACTATTGATATATGGTTTGTACTTCCAGCCATGTTGGATTATTTATCTCCTTCTTTTTTTTTTAATTTAGTTTGTTTCTCCATGATTTGCTTTCCCCCCGCCCTCTGTCTTTACTGAGGCACTTCCCACTGTTGGTTTTGGTTATTGTTTTTCATTTCCTCCTCGTGTAGTGTTTTGCTCAAGATGCTTTGCAATGCTGGTATTCTGGCTGCAAATTCTTTGAACTTTTGTTTATCATGAAAGATTTTTATTTCGTTGTCATACCTGAAGCTTAATTTTGCTGGATACAGAATTCTTGGTTGGCATCCATTGTCTTTCAGTGTTTGAAATACATTGTTCCATGACCTTCTTGCTTTCAGTGTCTGTGGTGAAAAATCCCCGTTGTTAACCTTATTGGTTTACCCCTGAATGTAATCTGCCTCCTTTCTCTGTAGCTTTTAATATTTTCTCTTTGTTCTGTATATTGGATATCTTCATAACAATGTGTCTTGGAGTTGGTCTACTGTGATTTTGTGTGCTCGGTGTCCTGTATGCATCTTTAATTTGTATATCTGTTTCCTTTTTTATTTCTGGAAAGTTTTCTGTAATTATTTTATTCAGCAGGTTACTCATTCCCTTGGTTTGAATCTCTGTACCTTCTTCTATCCCGATGACTCATAAGTTTGGTTTTTTTATGTTATCCCATAACTCTTGGATGTTTTTCTCGTGATTTTTTACCAGCCTATCTGAGTTGGCTAGACTCTTTTCAAGATGCTATATTTTGTCTTCATTATCTGACGTTCTGGCTTCTACTTGCTCCACTCTGTTAGTGATACTCTCAATTGAGTTTTTAATTTGGTTTATCGTTTCCTTCATTTCTAGAATTATTGTTTGATTATTTTTATAATCTCTGTCTCCTGATAAAGATACTTAACTTCTTCTTTTAGCTGTTTATGTAATTCATTCTCAATGTGTTCTTTCGCTGCTTGAATTTGCTGTCTTGTATCCTCTTTAAGGTTCCATTCCATCTGTCTAAGGTGTTCCTTGAGGTCTTTATATGACCATTTTTCTGATGACTCTAGGTCCTCCTGAATATTTAGGCTGTCCTGCATTGTTTGTACTCCTTTTCTTCCTTGCTTTTTGAAGCTGCTCATGTTACTTCTTGTTCTGTTTGACTGCTGAGTTACTGTTTACTCCTATAAATTTATTAGATGCTTGGGAGGAAAGGTATTAGAAGGGAAGGGAAGAAGTCACTAAAGAGAATGAGAGTAAGCAGGTAGAATTCAAGGAAGGGGGATAAGAAAAATGAAAAGACAAAAGAAGAAAAAAATAGGAAATAAAAAAGAAAAAAATTTAAAATAATAATAATAATAAAAATTAAAATTAAAATTAGAAGAAAAAAATTTAAAAAAATTTAAAAAAAAATTAAAAAAAACAATAAGAAAGAAAAATGAAAATGAAAGAAAAACCCAAATCAAAAAAAAAAAAAGAGAGAAAAAAAGGAAAAAAAGAAAAAAAAACTAATAAATGCAGTCTTAGAGTTTGATTAACTTCTCTTCCAGTAGTTGGCGCTGTGCCCACCAGGTCAAGTTTCTCCTGTCAATACGCGGGAACCAATCACTGTGCAGCAGCTCCTCCCAGACTGGGCGAGTCTCCAATCCTGAGTGTCTAGGGCCTCCTCTTGTGTCTAGTCACTTCCCACTTTTCCTCTAGCCAGGCCCCTCTCACGGGTGCCGCTCATCACAATACTGGCTACACGCCAGGTCTGCTGCTCCCGGGAGCCCTGTTTTCATGAACGACTGGGCACACTCTCCCTGTTTGCCATTCCCTCAGACCCTAAGTTTGTAGAGCTTGGGGCTGAGAATCCTCAGCGAATTTTACTTGCCCTCCGGTAGCCACTCCCCCGGTAGCTGGTGCAAGAGACCTCAGCAGTCAGCCCTGGTGGGAGCGGTAGTTCCGCGCCGCGAGTCCCGCGCCACCTCTGATTCCCTCGGGCTGGCTGTCGCACTCATGGGAGAGCTGGGAGGGGCCCTTACGGGAGACCTGGGAGGGGCCCTTAAGGTTTCCCCGATGTGTGGAGAGGGAAGGCTAGGGGATTACACACCTGTATCCGCAGGTTTCAATGAAGTTATCTCCTCCGTCGCAGTCTGATGACGTTAGTTCTCTGCCATGGTGGTGTCTCTTGCAAATGGCGACAGTTCGTTTCCCTTTGCCAGGTGACCAATGCAACGGGTGGGTCCTTACTGTCTCTCCCAAGCCCCGTTTCAAACCTGTGGCCACTAACTATGAAGGCTCGGTAGGCATTTACCTCTGTAGGATGAGAAGGGCTGACCAGTTGTTTCAGCCGGATGGATTAATGCTGAGTCACAGCTGTTTGTCTTTGTGACAGTCATGCAGAAAGTCGGCGGCAGTGCGGGAGCGGGCGCGGCGTGCGGGGGCGGCAGCGGGAAGGGTCCCCCGCTGCCAGGCAGCTCTCAGCGCGCTCCCCGCACCCCACCAGCGGTCTGCCGAGCTGGGGCCCGAGCTCCGGGCTGGCAGCGTGCAGGGACCGCTCGTCCGCCTCAACAAAATCTTTATGAAAGTACCAATGGTAGTCTTCACAGAATAGAAAAAAATAAATCCATTTTTACCGCAGCTGTCGGAGTGATGCAAGGGAGGAAGCCGAGCAGCACCGAGTCTGCGGAGCGTCCTGCCGCGGGCGCCGCCACCTCCACCGCCACTGCCGGGAATACGTGATGAAGGCATTTTTAACAGATCCGATGATATGCTCTAGCAGTAGTATGAAAAAAAAATGCTATTCTAATTTGTGCATAGTTAATGAGAAACTGATATTTCCAAATAAGAAAAGACCCAATAACCTTGTTTAAATTAAACTCCATTGTTCATTTTGTATTGTGTATCATAAAGACAGTCAGTAATATCTATGGTTTAAAAAGATTCTAATACTCTGCAGAATAACTAAACTGCTCACATGTTTCAGTCTTTATATTCAAATACAGCTTTCGTATTAAAAAGATGCTTCTTATTTCAGAAATATGAATAAGTTAATAGTTTAAAAAATAACCACTAATGGTTAGATTTAGCTCTGAAAACAAAAAAAGAAAGAAAGAAAAAGGAAAACTGTTAAAACTTTTGTAGGTCTTTAATATTTCCACTTAATTTTGAAATTAAAGGCTTATTCATTTAAATTTAGGTTATTTTGGTGGAAGGGGAGCTCTCTGCTGTAATTAAAATCTTAATAGATCAAGTGATGTGAGTAATGATGATTCTATTTCTATTTCATTTTTACCACCATTTTAGTAGTCTTATAGCTAGCAGACAATTTAAGGATTATACCAAATAAAAAGCTAATGTTGTTTCTAACATTAAAGGAGACTTTATGGGGGAAAAAAGACCTATAACCAATGAAATATCAAATTTTGATTTTTAAAGTTAATTTCTTTAATATGTAAACATATATCCATATGCACACTTTCTGGATTGATTGTCATTTTAGAGGATTCCTTTCTCATATTGATGTGAAATATAGTGTTTTAGTCAACTTTTTCACTGCTGTGACTAAAAGGACCCAACTGCACAACTGTAGAGGAGAAAAGGTTTATTGGTAGGCTCATGGTTCCTGAGGTCCTAGTCCATAGAAGGCCAGCTCTATTTCACAGGGCTCAAGATGAGGCTGAGATCATGACGGAGTGGGCAGAGGGAAGCAGCTCACATCATGGTGATCAAGAAGCAGAGAGACTCCACTCACCAGATACAAATATATAGACCAAAGCCACGCCCTAATTTCCACCTCCTTCAGCCACACCCTACCACTTCATTACTACTTGGTAATCCCTATCAGGGGATTAATTCACTTATCAGGTTAAGACTCTTACATCCCAATCATTTCTTCTTGCATTGTCATACATGTGAGCTTTGGGGGGAACGCTTCACATCCAAACCGTAACAGATAGCTTTGGTAGTTAAATTTTATAGAAAACCCCCAAGATACTTTCTTCTTTTATCTTTTAAACAAGCCAAAAAATAAATATTTTTCTTTTCCTTTGCTAAGCTAGTTATGCAGTTGGGTCCTTTTAGTCACAGCAGTGAAAAAGCTGACTAAAACACTACATTTCACATCAATAAAGGAATCCTCTAAAATGACAATCAATCCAGAAAGTGTGCATATGGATATATGTTTACATATTGAAGAAATTAACTTTAAAAATCAAAATTTGATATTTCATTGATTATAGGTCTTTTTTTCCCCCATAAATTCTCCTTTGTAGAAATAACATTAACTTTTTATTTGGTATAGTCTAATTAATGTCTGAACAGTGCTAGAATGTACTAAATATTAAAGGAAAGATGGAACTTTGTACAAGATAGAAAATTGTCCCACTTCTAATTATTATAATCATTTTTTCTCAGGTTAGATTTATTTTCTGATAACCATATGAAAATTCAAGCTTGCAAGAGTTTTTGAGTACCATTCCATTTTTATTTTCACTATTTACCCAAATTGACCATCTGTTTATGACTATCTAATTGTTTTATAACCTATATGATTCTGTGGGGTTACTCATAATCCAGTCTTATGGGCTCATATTCAAAGAAACACCTATTGGGTATAAAAACATATTATAAGCAAGTGAAATCTTTATTCAGTCTCTTGAGAAATTGTCAAAGGGTAATTAGGGTAATTACACTGCCTTAAAGTCCCCTTGAGACCTTACTGTCATTTACTCTAACATGTCTATGGGTGTGGGTTTACTGTGATGGAAATAAAACTTAAATTCAATGATCCACTTACACAGGCATTTCCATGGCTGTCAGAGTCCCTACCAATGTATTCTCATAGTTCTAATTTTCTGTAACATTTTGTAAATAATGTATTTTTACTTAAGTCTGTTAAGACCATTGTCTCTTTCTACCTAACCATCCCATCATCATAATTGTCTCTCATATGAATGTCACTTGAGTGGCCACAGCCATTCTGAGGATCCTGCTCGGGGTTAGGTAGGCCTAGAGTACTTTTAGTTTAGGTTTAGTGAGAAATGTTCATATGGCTCATAGATACTTTCAGGTTTACTTAAATTATTGCTAGGTTTCCAGATGTAGGAATGGCTTCCAGGAATATTCTTATTGCCTACTATTCCAATTTATTGAGCACCATGATACAAAGGGCAAAACCAGCAGTTTGTATTATGTGAGGAATATATTTCATGGTGCCTAAAACCAAAAATTTGTGGGTGATGGAGGAGATCCAGATTTTTGAAAGTCTGGCACCAGAATCAAATCCAGCTATTTTCTGGATTTTGTGACATCTGTGGTACTTGTCAGCTAATTTTTGTTTTCTAGATAAAAATTTACCATTTAATTTAACTTTGTATTCATAATTTTTATTCTTTTTGTTTTTATAAACAGGACCTGCTCATGAGCTTAGAAATTTTGGTCTCCTGGATCTGCCTTACAGGTGAGAAAAATATTCTTGCCTCCCTCTCTTTGGCTCCTTCCTAGAAACCTTTCCTGGAAGCCTGGCAGACTTTTCACTCTAAGCATCATCTCCTACTTAAAGTATGTTTTTCCTGCTCACGATTCTCTTGCTAAGTGTCTTTTTCCCCTTTTCTGTTTCTTTTTTTCTTTAGAGATACCTCTCTGTTTTGAAATTAAATGTAAATAATTTCCTCCATCTTATACATGATTAGCCAGTGTTTCTCAACCTTGAGTTAAATAGGGATGGATCCCTTTGAAGGAGGGCAATATCTTGGGAGAATCCAATATTTGTTGAAATTATTTTTATGAGTCTATTTATATAAATAAAAGTTTAAAACTACAAATAAATATCCGAAGCTTATAGACTTTGTATGCCTTTAAAACAACTAAAAATTTAAACAAACTTAAAGAGACCAAATCCATGTGAATACTATTATTTTAATGTGATATGTGATGGTATTTTGCTGAAATAAAATCATCCAGTTCTGGATTTAATGGTAGAAAAATGGAAACTCATGTCTGGTTTTATAACTAATCTGTTGGTGAATTTTTTAAAATTATTTTTCTAAATTTATATATGACAGCTGAATGCATTACAATTCTTATTACATATATAGAGCACAATTTTTCATATCTCTGGTTGTATGCAAAGTATATTCACACCAATTCGTGTCTTCATACATGTACTTTGGATAATAATGTCCATCACATTCCACCATCATTAATTACCCCATGCCCCCTCCCTTCCCCTTCCACTCCTCTGCTCTATCTAGAGTGTTTGTGGATTTTTATTTCAATAGCACAAATCTAGAAAATGTATTTTCCCATATGTACATGGTACAAAATGGTACAAATAACTTTGTTTGCTAATTGAGTAAAATCAGACTTTATGCCTAACTAAATCTCCTCTAGTGAATAATCCTTGAGTGCCAGTTTTAAAGTGGAGTCATGAGATAATTGTTTGTTTTCCTTCACTTGGAGATAATGTGAGTATTGACACTCATTACTGAAGTATGCATTAAGTTGGTATGTGACCCAATTACTGTGGGAACCAAAACTAGAACCTTTGTCTTTGCATACGTAGTGCTCATGAAGTAAAACCAAGTGGAACATTCAGGTAGGATTTTTAAAACTATTTGTCCAACAATGTGAATATAACAATGACCAACCAAAGAGGTTTGAGAGAGATTGGCAAGTCTGCATGACCATGTGTCATGGAATCAATCTATTCTACTATCAGGTTTTTCTTTTCCAGGTATGGAATCACTTTGATATATTTGATTTGATTGGCATCTGACCTTTACTCAGTGCAAATATGACAGGAAATATAAATTTGAGGTACCTGATTCAGATAATTCAATATATAGTTATATTAATTTTGTAAGACTTTTATGAAAATAGAAATGAAAAAAATGTTATCTTAGAGAACTAACAATGTTATTTCCTTTACTAAATAAGATAATTATAAAAATGTTTTTGATAAATTTACTCCTAAAGTTATGACTATCATTTTTTCCTGTCATAATAGTTATGTTTAAATGTCATAGACTCCTGAAACAACTATTTACCTATTTATTTATGTGTAGTATATGTATAAAACTGGACAGTATAAGTGAGTACCTGAAAAAACAAAAACTTCAACGCTATGACTCACATAAAATCATTCACACAAACCCATTCATCTGTGGCTTCATGTCAATAGTTTGGAATCTTAGTTTAGAAACATAAAACTTTGGGGCTTCACTTTATAAAGATATCTTGGCATCCTTTGAACAACTACTGTATTCACAATGAAGTTTTGTTATTGATAATTGAAGGTTCTGTAAGTATTTCATAAAATATCATAAATATTGACATTCATCTTTGTCTTGGTCAGACCTAGTCTCTAAGTCCTCTCATGTCCACAGGCCCTTTGAATCTGGTCATGACATTTTATTGCAGGGAACAGAACACATTGGTGTACTTACTATGCCCTGTGTGAGTCTGTTTTGTTAACCAGATAATGAGGCTGGGGAAGAGGAGGGCAACCAATATGTAGACTAGACAGTGGGAAATGAAAAGGCTGTCCCCAAAAGTTTGCTAAACAATGAAAATGGGGAACAAATTAAGTGTCAACTCAGGAATTTTTGGATTCAGGAGAGAGAGAAGAGATTTGGCTAGTTAGTAAACAGCAGGAGAAACACAAAAAGAAGCTAATATCTGGCAGTAGAAGTCATAAGGCAGAAGTAATGAACAACCAAAACCTAGGAGAAAGGGGCAAGAAACACAAGCATGAATCAGAAAGTTGGAGGTAAGTCAAAATTGAGTCAGCAGTAGCAGATAAGATAAAGGATGAAAAAATTATGTGGTGGAAGATTTGAAGACAAAAGGATTGAATCTTGAATGACTTCTACAGTTCTAAAGCCCATAAAATCCAGCCATGTGGGAAAAGATTCCAGTTCTTTTTGTGGGTCCTGGTTTGGGGCTATGTCCTGGATTCATAGGAGTCCAGGATGAGTGATCACAATTTCTGTTTTACTTACTTCTACATGGAACCCTTTAATAAAACTCACATGACTTAAGACATTCTCGGGGAACCCTGTCTTTATAACAGCAAAAAGATGTAGTTAATACTGCTTTTTTATAACTGCACAGCACTCTACTCATTAGACAGCATATGTACTTACTATATTGTAATAAAATGGTCTATTTACTTATCAGCTTCTTCAGCTTCCACCTCTAGGCCTGGGTTTATCTGTTGTCTATATCCTCAGGGTTGTCCCATAGGAAGTTGTCATAAATTCTTGTTAAATAAATGAGTAAAACGCCACTCTAAAAAGCTACAAACACACACAGTTATATTTAATCACCCATAAATGTAGTGTTATATTTGTGCAAAATAGGATGCCTGGTATGGCAGATAAATTAGTTATACACATTTTTGAACTTTAATAAGAGAAGTTGCTGCTACTTCTGGCAACTTCAGAAAGGCAAATTAAAGTAAATCTCAAGCAGTTGTTTTTCCTATGAAGAATCACTGAAGGTCTCCCTTTTTTATAAAAGAGCAGGGAAAATTGACTTTCTTGGTGGTGAGCTTGGAAAATGTGCAACAGAACATTCTATCTTTAACAAACTCCTCCCCTTCCTAGAGGTTCTGGCATGCAAAAGATGGTTATAGGGGAGGAAAATCCAGGATTTTCTGGGGAAAAAGTGAATGAATCCCCAAAGGCTGTTCCTTAAGATACAAAGTTGGGAAACTCATTTCAGTGGTTTCAGTTGGGCCTTAGGATTCCAGGAGGGGAGAGAAACCTTGGAAATAAAATTGTCTTGGGAAAATGAGGTCCCTGAAACAATATGCCTAAGTTCATCCTCATGCTTCATGGTGAGGATTTACTCTGACTTGGTCTAGAAGGTGACTCTTAACCCTGCCAGGCTTTAGAGATAAATGCCAAGCAGGAAGAAATCGATTTATAAATTAATTTAGAAAGAGACACCACCTTACCTTCCCAGGTAGGGCACCATTGTGACTTTGTATGTGTCTCTGACCTGGCAAGAGCATCCCTGTAGCAATGGGCAAGACTCTGGAATTATACTAAATCGGTCTCAGGTGACACTAAACAACAGGTAAAAGCAACAGAGCTGTATATCATATCCACTTTCTGGCCCTAGCTCTGTATGGTTAGAAGAAATATTGAATGCATTCAGAGTTGGAGTTACTGGATAATTGGTATTAGGGCAGATGGGTAAGGTCTCAAGAGGGTGAGACTAAACTTTCTGATAGAAGACACATTATACTTTTAACAATTCCTTTTAATTCTAAATGATACATGACTATTGTATGCTGCAGTTTAATGGAGCAGTTTAATGAAATGCAGTTTATTTAAATTTATTTCTTTGTATAATTTTTGCCTCCTTATTAACATATTTGGTCTTTTCTTTCACCTATAGACTCTTCTGCTCTCCTCTCTTCTTTCTAAAGCTGTTTGTAAAAGGAAATGTTATCTTTCTTGCTGTGATATGCTATCCAGCTTGTTACTCCCACATATCCTGGGCCCAAGCCAACCAGCAGCCTCACTGCCCATTTCCCAATGCACCCTCCTACTATTATCACATGCCCATCTGCTCTGTTTGCCTTTTCTGGGGGGACCCCAGCTGCCAACTTTTAAAAAAATTCTCTGAGCCATATACTATCTTCCAGGCACACATGCCTGACCTCTCCAGCCTTATTCAGTGGCCACAAAGGACAGGTTAGAAGTCTCCAAATTCCAAATTCAAAGGCATTTAAATGATCTGATTTTTATCTGGAGCTATCCTGTCATTCTGCCTCAGAGTATGAGGTGCCATGATTATACTCTTCAAAGTTAGTGCTCGACATCAAATATCTCGTTTTTTCTTAATAATATACCATAGGTCCATTATCATAGACATATTATCTATAATGTGTTTTTATGCTGTAGTTCAATCCTGTGAACAAACCATTTTTGCTAAATTAAATCACTACTTCACAACAGCTGTTGCTTTTACTATTGACTACTAACTATTGATGTTTATTTTAATACATAATATCTATTCATTTTTGAAAGGGCTGGTTTTACATTATCTATGTACTCCAAACTGAATAATTTGATTTAATAACAGGGCAAAAAACTGTTAAAGGTACTAAATTATAACCCTTTTTTGTTTCTACCATGTATCTCTGTTCATTCATAGACTCCATTTCCCCATTGGACTTCATTTAAAGAAATTCAAATTCAAAATTTAGAAAAAGTTCAAAACTACAGTTAGGAAGAATTTCAACATAGCAGCAGCAGAGCATTAAATTAAATATGAGGCCCTTCTGAATGTGGAACCCCATATGACTATACAGGCTGCACTCCCAAGAAGCTAACCCTGACTATACACTTAGCATTTTGTCTGTTCATTCATCTATTTTGCAAAAACATTTGTTTCCAAAACAGTAACAAGTGTCTTTGCAGCAAAGTAAATTCACAGTTAAAACACATCGTTGTTGTCTGCTTCTACCCAAGAACAAAGTAGGTGGCTTAATAAATGGCTTCCTTGTGCCAACAATTCTTGGGTATCATTTCATTACACACCTCAATCTTGTTTCAAAATAGTGGCTTCAGTAACAAAGAACAAAGATAGAACCAGGATTCTTGCCTGTGAGAGCAGTAGTGGACTCCCCAGCATTCTCTCCATCAGTATTTCTAACAATGTATCTTATCTGTTTTGATAAATATCTGTTTGCAAAAATGGTATTCTACATATTATACTATGTATATGTATGTTTGTACACAAAAAGCACTTTGTTTACAGGTCTTGTTTTCCTGCTTTTTCATCTGGGAATATTTCCTTTCTCGTTGCTATATAACATCTACAATACAATGCACACATTTTAAGTTCACATCTCAATGAATTTTTACTTAAATGAACATCTGGTAGACATCACCCACATCATATATGGCTTCACAAATCTTCCTTAGGACCAACTGCTCATCTCCTCACTACATGGTAATTAGTATTATGACCCCTATCACTATAATTTCGCCTATTTTTTACTTCAGTACAACTATTTGAACCCACATAGTTTCTGTGGTCAATAAAATATTTTTAAAATGTTCAACTTTATTATAAAGGAAATAAAAATTAAATAAGCAATTGAATTACTACTCACATCTACTCAAAGGAGAAGAGTTTTAAGTATAAATATATTTCAAGTGTTGGCAAATATGTGTAGCAATGAAAACTGTCCTAGAACATGGAAAATATGACCATCTTGGAAAACGTATGCCATTATGATGACATAAAGTTGAACATGGGCATACACCATGCAACTCAACATTTCACTTGCAGATTTGCACCTGAGAGAAATTCCTGCACGTGTTCACCAGAAGGCATTTGCATCATTGTTTTAGAGCCCATTTTTACTGAGATTTTTTCTTTATTGAGAAACTTAAGACTTGGATACTGCTGCACAACATGCCACTGAATCAGTCAGGGTCCTCCAGGTGAATTGGGCTAACTACTAAATACCATACTGACACAGAAAATACCTTTTTTGGGGGGTGCAGTGACAGCTCCTCAGCCTCAGCTCCCAAAAGGGAGGCAAAAAAAAAAAAGGTAGGCAAGAGAGCGAGCATGCCCTGAGCCCTGTTTTTTATTGGGGAGGGCTGTTCAATAGAACATTTCATTCATGTAAGGCAGAGGGGTAATATTACAAGAAAACAAGGAGTCAAGTTTTGAAGGGTGGAGTATTGCTTGCTGATGTCTTGGTCAGCAGTTTGACTACATCTTGGAAAGTTACACCCATCTCAGGTGCAGCGTAGGGATCATAGGCAGAGTGAGCGAAAAGGACACATATGCCCAGTCAGAGCAGCAACGTCAGTCCAGTCCCCTCATACGCTTAAATGCACATAGCTCACACACACAGCCCATGGCTGACTGGAGACAGGGTACATCAAATTAACCCAATTTCTGGCAGTTGAGGTGAAGGGGACCATATCCCACAATAGGAAAAAAAAAAAAAAAACAAACTAACACTGGGCTATAGCAGAATCTGAAGAATATATTCTTATAATTGAAAAACTCTAGGCCTTTCATAACTGAACTTTTCATACAAAATGACCCAATAGGTTTACAACTTGTTGTTCTTGACATTGAGGTTTATAGGACAAGCTAGGAAGTCTTCAAATCTTGAACTGATTTCCACCAGGGGTTATTAGGCTTTTGAACCAGTTTTTCCTTGTCTAAGAGGTAGCACCAGCAATGGTGCCCACCTTCTGGGTAGCTTCTTTCTTGGCATGATGAGCCTGTAGAACTACCACAGTTTCCTTTACCTTAGAGCAAAGAGTCTAGAAGGACTCCAGCACATGTAGCACCTCAGGGGCTCTGACTACTGCACATGGACTGCAGGCTGGGATGCCTGCAGAAGCTGCATGGAAGGTTGAGGGCTGCAGATGCTGGAGGCATACTTGTATGGTGCCACAGCCAGAGGAGCATCAACAATGACAGCACAAGGTGCAAGGTTAGGCTCAGCTCCAGACTGACAGCTGTCAGCCCTTGCTGGGCAGCCCCAGCCCCACTGAAGTCCATAGCAAAGCAGTCTATGCACTCAGACCCAGTTGGAGCCAGATGGTGAAGAGTTGGACAAGGTCCAGATTGGTGTATAGCATTTGGCATTCCTTGGAAGCCTTGAGGTCTCCCACCTTGCTGCCAGTGTGAATTAGTCCTTATCTGTGCTAACTGGTTAGGTGTATAATATGGAGGTCTTCCCTTAGCCTGAGGAACTGTTGGCTCAAATTAGCTACCAGCTGCAGGCTAGAACTGATTTAAGATAGCATTGGCAGGGAGTGCTCTCATCCCAGCCACCCCTGCATATACTGGTTGGTCAGATGAGCCTTTCTCTCTTCCTCCCCCAGGGCCCATAATGCATTCATTCATTTCAGTAACTGCTTTGGTTGCCTCTTCAGGAGATAAGAAGTAGACAAAGCCAAACACTTTGCTTCCTCCATCCTCCAGCATTACCTTAGCACTGGTGATTGATCCAAAAGGAGAAGACTTTTTCCTTAATTTCTCATCATCAATGGTGTCATCCAAGTTCTCAAGGTAGATTCACCCCCTAGTATCCACTAGTTCTCTTCTGTTTCAGCACCTCAATTCCATTTTAATTCAGCCTGCCATTCTACTTTCTTCTGTGCACAGCCTACAGATGTGGCTTTCTCATTGATTTCTTTTCCATTCATGTCTTCCACTGCTTCATTGGCATCTTTGTGTTTTTCATAACTCACAAAGCCAAAGCCTTTGGATTTCCTACTGGGATCTCTCATCACCTTGACACTCAGGTTCTTACCAAACTGGCTGAATATCTCTTTCAGACTCTCATTATCTACCTCTTCCCCAAAGTTTTTGATATAAACATAAGTGAATTCCTTAGCTTTGGCTCCAAGCTCAGCTTCCCACTCTTTGTGAGACTTGAATTTGCCCACAAACAACTTTGGGGTCATTGAGGAGCACAACATTCATCCTCTCTATGGCCTTGTCACAGTCTCTTGGGTCTTGAAGTGGACAAAGGCATAACCCTTAAAGCTCTTTTCATTATATTTTACCTTGCAGGACAGAATGTTCCCAAAGCAGAAAAAGTATTATAAAGTGCCTTGTTATCTATAGATTTGAACAGGTTCTTGATGAAGACACTTCCTACACCAGATTTTGTCAAAGAGGGATCCCTCTGACACCACACAATACAGATTGACTTTCCCTTAATCACATCAAAGTTTATGTTGGGGGCTGGGGATGTAGCTCAGGCGGTAGCGCGCTGGCCTGGCATGCGTGCGGCCCGGGTTCGAGCCTCAGCACCACATACAAAGATGTTGCATCCGCCGAAAACTAAAATAATAAATATTAAAAAATTCTCTCTCTCTCTCTCCCTCTCTCTTTAAAAAAAAAAAAAGTTTATGTTGTCCAAGCCCACTTAGCATTGGCTGGCTGCTAGAAATGGATGTAGGCAATTAACAGCACTTTTTGAAAATAATTACTAAATGATGGAAATAACCCAAATGTCTATCAAATGCTTCCCCCCCTTACATAGATAAATTGTAGAGCATTCATATAATGTAATAGGACACACTGTCATAAACTACTGTATTCATAACTGTGAAAACATTTCAGAAATTGATATCGAACAAAAATGGAAGGTACTAAAGAATATATATGGCATAACTCTTATCAATATGATATTTTAAAATGAACAAATTATGCAATGTATTGTTTATGAACGTATATGTGGTAAAGCTATCAGGAAAGCAAAGTCATGATAAACATGAAATTTGGGATTGCTCTGTTGTGAAAAAATGAAGCTGATATAGGAAGTGACACACAGAAAACTTTGAAAGACTTTTAAAGTTTATTTTGTAAGCTCAGAGAGATTTGAGTATTAATCTTGTTCCCATTCCTTAAAAAGTAATTATCGTTACAGATGTAGAATTACAAAATAATGTTTTTTAACTACAAACTGCCCATTGAATCAATGGGAACTATGTGAACATATGTGAACATACAGATATTATCAACTATGCTAGAGAAAGGATTAAATATAGATAAATGGAATTAACATGTAAGATCTTAGCATTATTTTCAGATAATAAAAATCTGCATTAATTTAAGACTTTGAGAAGTAATAAGTATGTCAGACTATGTTTTTAAATTCTAATTGCATACTTTTTACAATAGACATATAAAAACTAAAGATACAGATAAGTTTAAAATGAAAAATGAATAAACAGAACAGGTAGACTCTAGATGAAAGAAAACTAGTTATATATTTAGCATGTATAATGTTTATTACGTAAGTCATTCACTGCATGTTTTGCTACAGGTACTAACATGCACTACATGTTTTGTTACATGTTACTAACATTTTGGTCAACAGCAGACCATATGTACAATGGTAGTATCTTAAAATTACGCCACCTAGTGATATTTTAGCAATCCTAGTTTGCACACTATAGAATGTTGTCACAATGATGAAATCACCTAATGGCACATTCGTCAGAATATATACCCATTGTTAAGTGATGAATGCCTTTATATATTTAATGTGATTAATAATAATATATTAATAAAAATAGGTGTTAAGAATAACTTCATAAGCTAATATTCAACTTCTGAACAAGATATCAAATATTAAATTTATATGTATTTAATAAGAGTTTGAAATTTATAAATCAAAAATTCACAGAGCCACAAGGAGATATAGAGAACATTTACAATTACTGAATCTCACTCACAAATTGTTGTAAAATGCAGGCAAAACTATCAATAAAGATATAGAAGCTTAGGGCTAGGACTGTAGCTCAGTGGTAGAGCACTTGCCTAGAATGCATGAGGCACTGGGTTCAATCCTCAGCGCCACATAAAAATAAAAATGAATAAAGGTATTGTGTCCATCTACAACTAAAAACACTTTTTAAAAAATATTCAAACAATGTCTTTAAAAATACAGAAGTTTTAAGGATGCAGTTAACATACTTGACCTAACAGGCATATGTAGTACATGACAATCAATAAACATAGTCTACATACTTCTTTCTAAGCAAAGAGCATTCACAAAATTATATCTTCCCAGACGGTCTAGTTTTCCATTAATTTCAAGAGGGTTTAGCTTTACCTCAAGGAGGATGGCTATAGCTGCTCCTGTAAAATTTTGTCTGACAATTCTATCATCTGAATCATATTGGAGTTTTATCATCTGAATCATATTGCTGAATATTTCCCTTGAAAATTCATTATATTTTTGTATGTTAAGTAACTTTACATTATATCCTGGATAATTTAAACATTATTTGGGTAACATTAAAGTTGTTAACTTTTTAAAAAATTGTTTGTTTTCATAAAGTTCTGGTTCATTTTGTATGCAATGCTGATTTAGTAGTAAGGCTTTTTCATCATTTTCCTGATTTTTCTATCCAAATATTCAGGGGTTTAGTTGCCTGCACCATCACCACATACATAAGTTCTTCACTGTAGATTTCAAACTGTTTACAGTTCAGTTCTGCAACTAGCACTGACCTTTCAAGGGCTGGAGGAAAAAAAGAGAAGAGAGGAAATAAGAATCCTCCCTGCCACCTCACTGGCACAGACACACATTTTTCTCAGCCCCTGGTTAGGATGAGGGATTCTCTTAGAGTTTTTAGTATCTACTGACTCAGCCCAGTTGGATTAAAAATAGAAAAGATAGAAAGGGAAGAAAGGAAAAAGGGAGGGAGGGAGGGAGGAAACTCATCTGCAACATACTAGTCATTCTTCAAATTTTGGTTTTCTTCCTTAATCTGTGTGTTATTTACAATAAATGCTATTCATAGTTATTATAATAAATGCTGTTCATAGTTTATTTAATATTTTGCCCAGAGTTTCTGTGATAGAGATAAGTGTAGTGGGCTCCTTCATCATGGCTGGCACTTCTGTCTGATGTAGGATCTGAAATGATGCTTTCCTCCTGCAGAAACGCCTCACTCCAAGAACAATGTGGAAAACATTACTTTCTGGAGTCATTTGAACTGATGGAAACACTTAGATTTAATGCATTCCTAAACTCAAGAGGACTAATGAAAGACACAATTGAATGGTTTTAGAAAAGTATTTTCTCTTCCTTCCTTGGCTTCTCAGAGAGCAGGTTCTGCAGGTTAGAGTTAGTGAGCTGAAGAGTTGGCTGATAACAGGTACAGGGTTCCAAAAGTTACCCCTTTGTTACATGTTACATGTCACAGCCACTTATTCAAACAGGACTTCATTGTTATGTGATCATATAGATGCTTCCTAAGATTCTACACTCTATAAATATGTACATTGTTGAGGAGAGGAGTTTTGGTTGGACTTGGTACATGCAAACTATTTTTGCATAAGCCATGGGACAATGAGAGTTCAATGGTTTGTGTGGTCTCTACTACTTCTTTTTGTAAGTTTTCCCTAATAAATTCTACTTTAGATCTGTACACTTGGCATAACTGGATTGCGCTTGTGATCTATTTAATGCATAGAGAAAGATAATAATCTTTTAATCTTCTATAAAGAGCCTAAATACTTTCCTCTTCAAACATTATTTCTAACATTTTTATTTCTGACTTTATAGATAACATGTTGATGTTCTTTCTGTTATTGAACTACCATGCTTCCAACTACAGATAATTTAATTCTTTCTTGAATTAGTCTAATGAAAATCTTTACTCATTATCAGAGAATATTCCCACATTTTTCTAGAAATATTCAACTCCATGGATAGGCTATTATTGTCCTGTCACACAACTAAGTCATTCAGGCTCACTCCAGGTGAACTGGGCTGACACGAAATAATCACCCCAAGACAGATAAAATACCTTTTTCTTGGGATTCTTCAGTGATGGCCCCTCTCCTTTAGCTCCCACAAGGGAGGCAAACGAAAAAAGAGGAAAAGGATGTTCTGAAGCCCCTTTTTATTGAGGGGAACACACTCGAGAATGTTCCACCCCAATGAGGGGAGTCAGGTTTCAGGGGGTTGAATCTAGCTTCTTGATGTCTTATGATCAGCAGATTGACTGACATCTTGGAAGGCCATGCCCATCTCAGGTTCTGTGTGGGATCAAAAGGCAGAGCGAGCAAAAAGGACACATGGGTCACCGACCCAAACAGAGAGGCAATGTCAGTCTAGTCCACTCATGTACTCATGTTCATTTTTACACACACACAGCCCATGGCTGGCTTGCCACATATTATTGGAAATCTAAATTTCAGACATAGTTTTTAAAATACTCAAATATAAAGCATAAACTTTTAGCATATCTGCATGTCAGAACTCAATGTAATTAACTTATGTGTTAACTTCTTTCAAAAAAAGTGCCTTTTTCTTAGATAACATTATATTATAGTTCATCAAGTATGTGAATTAAAGGGCTACTAGTGTCATAAACACATGGAACTATCAAAATGCTTCTGAAGTGACCAGAAAATGTCACATCTAATGGAATTCTGATTTCTATGTCTCACTGTTCACATTTTTAATGTTTATATCACAATAAATGCTATTCATAATATAATATTTTATTAATAAATACTGTCACATTTTTTTAGAAGGAATCTTAGATTCATTCTTAATACAGATTAAGCATACCTAAATTATTATGGTCAAGAAGGCACAATCCAGGATGCAAAATCATAGTAAAAATTAAGTATCTATCTATTTATTCTAAATAATTTCAATGAAATAGTCATTTATTGAATACCACCTGCATGGTAAGCATGTTTCAAAGCACTTCAGGGTATTAATAGGAATAGAGGTAGTTCTGAATTTTTAAAGTCCTTATTATGGTACAAAGGTAAAACAACAAGCACACAAATAGTTAATGTTAGATTGTGATAAATACAAAGAAAGATGTAAAAACGAGAATTACAATTTGGAAGGCAAATATTACATTAGAAATCATTAAATTCAAAACAATCCATCTTGTTGATATTGATAAAATTGTCTTAGAGAAATTGAGGAACTTGTTAAAAAAAAGTCATTCATTTACTGGGAATACATACAATGGGCCTAGCTTGGTCTTGAAGAATTGTTATACTTAAATAAGTAGAGGTTTTAAAGAAGGAGTATTCTAGAATGATGGAAGACTACAAACAAAGGAAAAGAGGTGAGAGTACACAGAACAGACTTGATAATCAGTAAATAATAACTTTGGTGAATTTTAAATAATTGTTACTCAACTTTAAAGAGAACAAGGTGGTTTTTAAACCTAAATATCCCAAGCCTTTCCACATAGAATTTTTACTTTAGTAGATTCTAAGTAGATCTTAGATAAATCACCAACAAAAACATGTTAAAAAGATAATGCACCATAATCAAGTGGGGTTCATCTCAGGGATGCAAGGTTGGTTCAACATACAGAAATCAATAACATAATTCACCACATCAATAGACCTAAAGACAAGAATCACAAGATGATCTCAACAGATTCATAAAAAGCATTTGACAAAATATAGCATCCATTCATGTTCAAAATACTATAAAAACCAGGGATTGTGGGAACATATTGCCACATTGTAAAAACTGTATACATTAAACCCAAGGCCAACATCATTCTAAATAGAGTAAAACTGAAAGCATTCCCTGTAAAAACAAGAACAAGACAGGTATGCCCTCTTTCACCACTTCTCTACCACATAGTGCTTGAATCTCTAGCCAGAGCAATTAGGCAATAGAAAGAAATTAAAGGGATATGTATACGAAAAGAAGAACTCAAACTATCTCTATTTATCAACAATGTGATTCTATATTTAGAATACAACTATCCCATTAACAATAGTGTCAATAAAATAAAATACTTGGGAATCAATCTAACAAAAGTAGTGAAAGACTTTTACAATGAAAACTATAGAACAATAAAGAAAGAAATTGAAGAAGACCTTAGAAGATGTAAATATCTCTCATGTTCTTAGATAGGCAGAATTAATATTGTCAAAATGACCATGCTATGAAAAGCACTAGACAGAATCAATCCAATTCCTATTAAAATTCCAATTACATTTTCATAGAAATAGAAAAAGCATCATAAAATTCATTTTGAAAAATATGAGGCCCAGAAGAGCCAATGTACTCTTTAGTGAGAAAAGTGAAGCAAGAACATCACAATACCAGAACTTAAAGTATGCTACAGAGTTATAGTTACAAAAACAGCATGATATTGGCACCAAAGCAGACATGTAGACCAATGGAACAAAATAGAAGACACAGAGGCAAACCCACATAAATACAGTCATCTTATATTAGACAAAGTCACCGTAAATGCACATTGGAGAAAAGATAGCCTCTTTAATAAATGGTGCTGGGGAAACTGGAAATCCATGTGTATCAGAATGAAATTTTACCCCTATCCTATGTTAGTATATGAATACATCACCAGTGCATAAAACTCAATTCAAAGTGGATCAAGGACCTAGTCATTAGACCAAAGATTTTTGCACTCACTAGAAGAAAACGCAGGCTCAAATTTCTATCATGTCAGCTTAGGAATCTACTTCCTCAACAAGACTCCCAAAGTTCAAGAAGTAAACTCAAGAATCAATAAATGGGATGGTATTACACTGAAAAGCTTTTTCACAGCAAAGGAAACAATCAAAAACGTGAAGAGAGAGCCTACAGAATAGGAGAAAAACCTCTGCCACCTGTACCTCAGAGCATTAATCTCCAGGATATATAAAGTCAAAAAACACCAAAAAAAAAAATAGCCCAATCAACAAATGGACAAAGGAACTGAACAGGCACTTCACAGAACAAAAAATACAAATGGTCAACAAATATATTTTAAAAAGTGTTCAATATCTCTAACAATTAGAGACATGCAGATTAAAACTACACTGAGATTTCATCTCACTTCAATCAGAATGGCAATTATCAAGAATACAAACAATAATAAATGTTGGCAAGGATGTGGGGGAATAGGTACTCCCATATATTGTTGGTGGGACTGCAAACTGGTTAAACTACTCTGGAAAGCAATATGAAGATTTCTCAGAAAACCTGGAATGGAAGTACCATTTAACCCATTTATCCCACACTTCAGTTTATACCTAAAGGACTTAAAATCAGCAAACTACAATGATGCAGCCACATCAATGTTTATAGTAACTCAATTCAGAATAGCTAAGCTATGGAGCCAACCTAGATGCTCTTCAACAGATGAATGAATAAAGAAAATGTGGTATATATACACAATGTAATATTACTCAGCTATAAAAAGAATGGATAGATCTGGAGACTGTCATGCCATGTGAAATAAGCCAATTGCAAAAAAACTAAAGGTCAAATGTTTTCTCTAATATGGGGATGCTAACACATAACAAGGCGAGTCAAGAATAGAAATTCAGTGGAGCAGTGAATAGAAGTTAGACAAATGGGAATGAAGGGAAGGAAGGGAATATGGGCATAGGGAAGACAGTAGAATAAATTGAACATAACTTTCCTATGTTCATATACGAATACATCACCAGTGAAACTTCACATCATTTACAACCTTAAGAATGGTATCCTAATTAGAATAAGCTCTACTCCATGTATGTATAATATGTCAAAATAGACTCTACTGTCATGTATATCTAAAAAATAAAAATTAAAACATTAAACTATTAAAAAATAAAAATAGGCCTTAGAAATAAAAATTTTAACAAGCATCCAGGAATTTGTGCCAAATCATGCAAACACGTCATCCACTCATCTCTGGTGTGAATGATGGAAGATGATGCCAAAGGTTGGATGAGGGGTGCTGTCAAGACATCAGGCAAGGATTTCATGTTCAATTTGGATTACCATTGGGGTCATTCAGTACCATAAACAGAAAAATAATATAATTATTCCTATATTTAAGAACAAATGTTGCCACCATATATGGCTTGCTTTCAAACCAGGAGACCTAGTCTATCCAAATCATCTACACAAAATGGGCTTGAATGAGGGAATAGCTTTAAGATGAACAAGATGTATATAAAATTAATTTTAAAAAGTAAAATATATTACATTGCAGAACATAGTCTATGAGAGGTGAGGTTTCATGTTTAATGAATATGAATATAGTGTTAGTGATACCACCTATAAAAATTCTTATTTTTTTAATATTTATTTTTAGTTGTAGTTGGACACAATACTGTTATTTTATTTACTTATTTTATTATGTGGTGCTGTGGATCCATCCCAGGGCCTCACACGTGCTAGGTGAATGATCTACCACTGAGCCACTACCCCAGCCCCCCAAATTCTTATTTTTAATTGGAGGAGCAAGATTTTTTTCAATTCTGATAACTGAGAGTATGGAAACAGAGAATGAATTTTGGAATTGCTGAGTTGAATGCTCTGTCAAGCTATAGGCAATTCAAACTGAATGTTTGGAGGTTAGATGAGAGATTAGGACCAGAAATAAGAATTTGGGAGTCATTCACATAGAGGAGATGGCAGGAAACAGGAAATTAAATAAGATCAAAACAGAAAGTTGGTTGGTAGGGAAAAAAAAAAAAAGAGAGGCCAAAAAGTTCCTTGGAGAGGGTCCATACTCTAAGAGATTGGTAAGCAAGAGTAAAATTTGAATAATGGAGAAATAGTCATATGAGGAAAATAGAAAAATGGAGGCCTGAGAGGATAATTGCAATTTTGAAGAAAAAATCCTAAAATTTATTTGGAAGAATAAAGACCCAGCAATTCTGAGCAAGAAGAATGCCTAGCATATGTGAGGCACTGGATTCAATCCTCAGCACCACATAAAAAAATAAATAAATAAAGTTATTATGTCCAACTACAACTAAAAAAAACACAATGAAATAGAATAGAAGATAAAGAGACAAACCCACACATATATAATCATTTCATTTTGGCACAGTGAAAGTTCCAAAAACATATGTTGGAGAAAAGATGGCCTTTTTAACAAATGGTACTGGATAAATTGGATATCCAGATGTAGAAGAATGGACCTAGATCCCTATCTCTCACCCTGCAAAAAAGTTAAATCAAAATGGGCAAAAGACTTAGGAATTAGATCAGAAACTTTGCAGCTGATGAAAGAAAATATAGTCTTAACATCCCAACACATTTTTGCGATCTCCAACTTCCTTAACAAGATACCTAAAACTCAAAAAAATAAAAATAAAACCAAAACTCAATAAGTGAGATGGAATCAAATTTAAAAGCTTCTGTATAGCAAAAGAAACAAGAATGTGAAAATGGAATCTACAGAATGGGAGAAAATCTTTGCCAGCTACTCCTTTGACAGGGGATGAATATCCAGAATATATAAAGAACTCAAAAAACTTAACAAAATAAACCTATCAATAATTAGGCAAAAGAATTAAACAGACATTTCTCAAAATAGAAATACAAATAGCCAATGGTTGTACGAAAAAAATGTACAACATCCCTAGCAATCAGGGAAATGTAAAACAAAACTATATTGAGATTTTATCTCACACCAGTTAGCATGGCAATCATCAAGAATATAAATAATGATTAATACTGGTGAGGACGTGGAGGGAAAGGTATACCCATGCAATGTTGGTGAGATTGAAAATTGTATAATCACTTTGGTAAGTAGTATGGAGATTTCTCCAAAGGCTAGGTATGGAGCTATCAGATGACCCAATTATTCCACTTCTTGGGATTTATCCTAAAGAACTAAAATCAGCATACTATAGTTATGTAGGTACATCAATGTTTATAGAAGTGCGATTCACAATAACCAAGTTGTAAAACCAGCTCAAGTGCCTATCAACCAATGCATGAATAAAGAAAATACACAATGGTATAAATACACAGTGGAATTTTGCTCAGCCATAAAGAAGAATGAAATTATGGCATTAGCTAATAAGTGGCTGGAACTGGAGAGTATCATGCTAAGTGAAATAATCCACACTCAGAAAGTCAGGATCAAATGTTTTCTCTCCTATGGGGAAGCTAGAGTAAAATAAGGGAGACGGGTGGGGGGGGGCACAAAGAAAATAAAAGGAAGATCAAAGGAGTAGAGAAAGAAGATTGAGGGAGAAAGAGGAGGGACAAAAAAGGGAGAAACTGTGTAATGTAATGAAATGGATCAAATTATACTATATACATATACGAATATACATAGATCAGTGAATGTACACAGATCAGTGTGACTTACACAAACTTGTGAGAGTGGCCTCAACCCACAGGCATAAGCCTAGGACCCAAACCTAAAGCAAGCTAAATCCCTACTGTAACACAATATCTTCTCCAACTCTGTTCCAATTTAGGCTCCCATCTCACATTCCCCAATGTGTAACAGGTGGGCTCCTATCAGAAAGACAAGTGGGGAACTTTTTGGAGTTCCACTCAATATTTATGACTTCATGAACTATCATTAGCCTGGTAAAACTTTCAAAATCTTCCAGCCATCAAAGATTCTGCATTCCAAGTGCACAACTTAGGATGAATATCTTCATATAAACACAAGAGAAGCACCAGGGTCACAAAAAACACTCAGAGAAATTGCCATTGAAGTAGAAAGTAGAATGTCTCCAGGTGGCCCTGTCCTTCAGAGAAATTTTAAAATGTTATAAAAAGTGTTATCCATTATAATACATCTAACAAAGAAAACACAGTGTACCATAAAATGCAGGCTGAGGCAACAGAAAACAAATCTCAAGTGTATCTGATTCTTCCCAATAAAAGTCTATTTACTATAGGAGTAATTGTGATGGAGATATGAAAATTATAAAGAATGAGAAATATGATTTTATTTGATGATTATATATACTTTTGAATTAATCGCACTAACTCTCATCTAAGACCAGCTGATCTGAGTTACAGTTCTTAAATACTTAAATAAATAAATAACATTCAATATTTGAGTACATTATATATAGTCAGGAAAAAATAAGTTTCAACTTCACATCCAACGTATGATATCTTTACCAACAATTTCCATTGCTAATATTTGCACTATTAATTAATGCTTCACCATGTTTTCCATGAGACTATCAAGAGGGTTTTGGATCAAATGCTTTGCTCAATTCAAGATAAACTACACATGTGCTTTTTACTTTATCTACCACCAGACTAGAACCCCTACATTTTTTCTTTTATTATTGCATTATAGTAATACAGATAGTATACATTTTGATGAATGAATGTCCTTGGTACCCACAACTTCCAGTTCCTCTTCTGTCCCCCTATTCTTCTTCCTTTGCTCTACTGATCTTACTTTCACTCATTTATTTATTTATTTTTAATTGATGTTCTATAGTAGACATAAAGGTGGAAATCACTGTGGTATATATACATGCACATAGCATAATGTTGTCAAATTGATTCCCCATTTCCTATCCCTTTTCACCTCCCTCCATCTCAATCTTCTTTTTCTACTCCAGTAATCTTCCCTATATCTTTATGATAACCAACCACCCTTTCCACCCACTCTTTTACTCTGCACTGGCTTTTGCAAATGAGAGAAAAATGACCCTTGATTTTTAGTCTGGCTTATTTCACTTAGCATGAGGTTCTCCATGTCCATCCATTTTCCAGGAAGTGCCATAATTTCATTATTTAAATATTTAATTTTTTACTTTTTATTTGATCCTTTTTAGATACACATGACAGAAAAGAGTATTTTGACATATTATACATATTGGACATATTATGCAAACAGTGAGTATAACTTATTCTAATTAGGGTCCAATTCTTATAGTTGTACATGTTGTGGAGTTTCACTGGTAGTGTATTCACATATGAATTTAGGAAAGTTGTATCCTGTTCATTCTACTCTCCTATCTCCCATCCCTTCCCTTCATTCCCTTTTGTCTAATCATAATTTCATTTTTATTTATGGCTGAGTAAAACTCCACTGTGTATATATACCATATTTTCTTAATCCATTCATCTATTGATAGGAATCTGGGCTATAGAATCCCTATATTTTTAAAAAATGAAATAATGCTATCTTGGCATCTTATCTAAGTGAATTGTTAATTTGTTTAGTATTTGCTACATTATTTTCCCACAGTTCAAAATTCATCTTCTTACTAATCCAAATGAAATTTTTCAAGGAATCCAGGGCTACTTCTATTTTTAAATATACTTTTGAATCTTTAAGCAATTTATCTGTTTTTTTCTTTTTTGACAGTTGAGGGTACATTTTCATCTCTGGTCTTCCGCACCACTAATATTCTGTGATTGCTAAAACATGACAACAAAATCCTCAAGATTACCTCTGAGGTAATTTTAAACACTTGTCTGTTTTTTCTTTTATTTTTCAATCCAAACAAATGGATGTCGCACAATTTTAAAAATCGATATCAATTTAGATTCTCAGGAGTTCTTTTAATTTTAATTTAATTTTATTTTAAGTTTGGGAAGGAAATTTGGAAATAGCCTTGTTTCTTATAGCAAGAATCAGATTGGACTGCACAACTGTTGTGCTATTCCAAGACTCCTGAACTGCCAGTCAGGTACCTATGTTAATGCTAAATCCTTGTATTCCATTGGAGTTCCCTTTCATAACTATATATTAGTTCTTTTTTTTTTGTCTTTTTTAAAATTTTTTATTGTTGGTTGTTCAAAACATTACATAGTTCTTGACATATCATATTTCACATTTTGATTCAAATGGGTTATGAACTCCCATTTTTACCCCGTATACAGATTGCAGAATCACATCAGTTACACTTCCATTGATTTACATATTGCCATACTAGTGTATATTAGTTCTTTGTTATTTTAATTCTCTTATTATCTTCACTTATACAATCTCCTGAGACATTAACTTGAACCCAAGCTAATAGTTGAGTCCTTATTGACTGAGCTAATTACTAAATTCCCTATCCCTAGGAAATGTGAAGTGGAGCAGATTATTCTAATGGCTGGATTATACCACTGGATAGTTCTCTTGCTGCTGAACCCTGCATTTGAGATTACATAGTTTGTTGTCAATGCTTGCTTGAGTCTTGTTTGAGCTTTTGAACAGTACCTTCTCTCACTGGGACTAATGTCTGCAGTCAAAGTTTAGCTTCCTCTAGTTGTCAAATTCTGTATACTTGTACTCAGCTTTCTTCTCACTCCCCATTTCCAACTTTTCTATCTCATTCTGCATTTTCAAGGATGAGCATTTCTTTAACTTGGCTAACTAGCGACATAATTCACTTAACTGGAGCTAAAAATTTTGAGATATTTAAGGTTAGTTATTCTCTTCTTTGCCCATCTTGGGTGTATAACTAAATGATACCTGCTTGACTTTTTTCAATGTGAAGAAAAACAAAGCAAAATTCAAATTGGACATCTATGAAAGGAATAGCTTTAATCCATATTAGTGCTCTCTCCAGAATCCTTTGCACTGAGTTTCCTGGAGGAAAATATATGGCCATGAAAATATATAAACTTGTTTCATAAATGTAGAACAGATAGATCTGTGGCCTACCACTTTGACCTTCTCATTCTCTTTATGTATAAATTATATGTGGCTGTTAAAAATATCTGTCCCTTGCCAAGAATTAAGTCCTTTAATTCTTCAAGCTCTTTATCCTGTTCCTATTCCAGAGGATCAACTACTTGATTGTTTAAACCCTGGTCTTCGGTGTGTATTTAATCTCAGGTGATCCAGTAAATACTCTGATGTTATGAGTTCTAAAATTCTGTCAATTATATATGCTGGATTTTCACTGCTTTCAATTCCAACTAGGCCAGATGTTACACCCCATCTTCCCTCCTTTCCCATGAAAGATGATGGTATGCAACCATGTCTCTTTACTTGTTCTATAATTGAGTAGGTAAAACTAATTCTTAATTTCAGCAGAAAATGGGCGATATAAATAGATACTTGAGTAACTCACACATTTTCCCCAAGGCTACCCAGTAAGGGACAATGACTAAATCACTCCATAAAAATAGGCCGGGAAAAGCACTACTGCTACTCTTATTTTACACTTAACTGAGAAAGAGAACATCTTATATTTTCACCTTTTACATTGGGAAGCATATTTTGCCTCATGATGGAAATTAAGCAAACATGTACAAGGAATACATGCATTGGATATAAATAAGGTCCACCCAAATTCTGTAACCACTGAATATTTCAGAAGATACAAGAGGAATATACACCAAGGAGAAATTAAATTTCACTTGATAGATTTGACTTTTTCAGTTATTTTAATTTTTCATGGAATTTATTTTTATGGCAAATGTAAATATAACAGAGGAAATGCTTGGCTGGAATACTGCAGCTTTGAAATGTGCTGCCAAGGCTAGGAGATAGGAAAAAACCAGAAATCAGTGGGAAACTGAATCCACATGTACATGTGTAGGGTGCTGTGTTTCACAGAAGATGTGAGATGACATATCTTATCCTACTTTGCAGCATTTTATACCGTCTGTCAGCTGTGATTTGCTGCTCAGGTTGGCCTGTGCTGCTTTTAGAGTTCTGCGCTTAAGCAGATTCTTCTCTCCTGCTTTCTAACTCTTTCTCTCATCATTGCTCACCCTCTGATAGTAAATCAGCATTAACAAGATTCCATTTAATTTAAAACTTAAGTTGTTTTATCATTACAAAATGCACACATTTTTCATGGGATACTTTTCATTTAAAAATATCACTGGAAATTAATTGAGATTTGTACTAATAGAAAGTTGCTGTCCCAGGAGAAATTTAGGTTTAGAGAAAAATTCTTTCTAGCAATAATAATGAGGGACATGATCTAATATAGGAAATACCAAGCCAAAAAAAAAAAAAAGAGAGAAGTTCCCAAAACATGACACTTGTTTAGGATTCTTTCTAATTAAATATGGTATATGTATTCATCATATTCCCAAGAGAAACAATTTCAGAAATTGATCAAAGTTAATGTTTGTGTTTTTGGTTCTATATTAATGAAGCAGCTTGGCAGGTTGAGGCAGGAAGATTACAAGTTCAAAGCCAGCTTCAGCAACTTAGTGAGTTACTAAGAAATTTCACAAGACCATCTTAAAATAAAAACCAAAAAAGGACTGTAGCTATTAATATTCAGTGTTTAAACACCCCTGGGTTCCATCCCCTGTACAAAAAAAAAATAAAAAAGAAAAAAGAAAAAGAAAAAGAAAAAGAAAAAGAAAAAAGAAAAGAAAAGAAAAAAAGGAAAAGGAAATTTGTCAGATTGTAGGCAATAATCCTCACAGTAACTAAACTAATGACTACTTTTAAAAGCTTACATAGAAACATAACATGACTACTGTGACTACTATTATGGTGAGCTTCTAAGCATGAAGAGAACCTTTGTAAAAAATGAAATTCAACTTAACTGAATCAATCTGTATTTCTATTCTTTAAAAATACTCCCTTAAAATTTATTCCCTTCCTTTTAATTATTCTTAAATAGTTACATATGCACAATAAATTCAACTGGAAGAGTATTTAAATTAACCAAAAAGGATAGTGCATAGTGCACGTGATTAGCTGAAATGTATAATGCAATTTTTAAGTCAAGGAAAAATGAAGATGGCAAGAACATTCTCTGTTTTAAAATATTTTCAAAGAAATATAACTAAATTTTTCACGTAAAAGATATCTTTGAAATTAAAACTGTTGAGTTAAGTGAAAGTTTGTTCTTTTTATAAAAAAATTAGATTGTTTCTAAAATACACTTGAATTTATACACCAAGATAAAACGTACTGCAAATTTATGCAGCTGATTCATAAGCTATGAAAAGAGTTTATAATAAAAGCACTGACATCATTTTAAATATACATAAACCTTTGATGCCATGATCTGTTTTATATAGATCACGTACCTATGGATCATTTATTTTTCATGAGAACTTCTAATTTGTCAAATGAAGAGTGAATGATGCATAACATGCTTATTTTTCTGAGGGCATAGAGGATCAACAGCGGTAATTCAGAATTTTGATAATTAAAGGACTGAAAACTCAGTAAAGTAGGTCCCTGTCCCCCTGAGATTTACTTTATACACCTTAGGGAATCAGAAACTCAGTTGCGGTTCTAGTGACCAAAACTAGATGGTGCTCCACAGTTGTCAGTACTCCAAGTCAATTTATAGCCATTTGGAGCAGTTGGACTTAAGGGCTTAATTAAGGATGCATTTCATGTGTTTTAGATTTTACCCCTCTTGCTTTCTTCTTCCATAGACTTTTCTAGGAGGTAAGAGTTATGTTGTCCCTGTTTAAATTGTCTTCGTTGTTCCTTGCCCCACATCTCAACCCTTATTCACCACTTGTGACATTATCAGACTTACTAGTGTTGAAGAAACTAAGTCCTAGAGTAATCGTTTAGGGAAATATTCAGTGTTAGACAGTCAGTAAAACTCTTGGACAGAATTAACCTTCAGGTCTTTGACCTATAAAGAGTAGCTACCTTACCTAACAAGGTGAGAAAGTATCGGGGCAGTCAGATTAGTTCATTAATAGAAAAATAAAATACCGGAATATAACCTTGTTATTGTGGTTCCTTTTGTCACCACAACAGGTTTTACTCCCTTCCCTGAATTTCCGCATTGTCCTCTGTCCACTCTTCTGAGGATTTGTTGGCAGAAGACAAAAGGAAGAATTGGAAGAGGAGAAAAAAGCTCACAGGTTAAGCATATTCTTGTGCTGTGTAGAGTATTTCAGTATTTTACACACATTTCTATGTTTTAAAGCAATCAAAGTTAGTATGAATGAATGACCTCCCTTTTATAGATGAGGAATCTGGCACTGAGATGAATAACTCCTCAAAGTCAGTAAGTAAATGAAAAGGTAAGAATTTGGCCACAACTCTGTGGAGTTGCAGTACCAATGGAGTTTTCTACAACTGTGATTGAAAGAAAACTGGTCATAGTATGTTTCCTGGTGTCCATCTACAGTAAACATGCCATAATTCTAGGTTTAGACTGCACAGTGTACTGTCCCATATATTAGCTTGTTTAATCAACTAACAACTCTGTTGCACTACAAATACAAAGTGGAATTTCCAAAGTTTAAATTGCCAGCCAACGGCAGTGCCCCCAGATAGAAGCATATGTCTTTGATAATAAATTTCCTGCATGGTATATTTAAAAAAAACAACACTATCTGCATTAGGATCTTTAAAATTGCCCCTTTACCAGGTGGAAAGCTATGTCTCTTCCCTTCTCAACCTTTCATCTACTTCTGCCTAACTTGTCACAATTGGCATGTACTTTGGAGATGTAAAGGAAGTGTTTATCTTTAAAGTATAATTCATTCTTGATTTTTAAAAATTTTTTTTCTAAAATTCTTCAGTTTCTCCAGTGATTTCTGAGTACTATTCACTTTCTGGTTCATGATAACCCAGAACCTTATTAGCTATCCTCCACATGACCTTGATTATGCCCAGTGAGACATTTTCCGATGGCTAATTATTAGGAGGTCTTATTCCTAACCAACACCACTTTTCTACTTATTGAATTTTCTCCACTAAAATTAATTTTACACTTGACATTTTTATAGTATTTCATTAGCTTTTCTCAACATTTGATTATAGTATTATCACATAACTGGGAATGATGCTCATAGTGAAATGGAAAGCTACTGTCAATGTGTAACTTTGTCAGAGATGTAATTTTTAATATTGTCATTTTTCATGGTGGGTACTGGTTTGCTTGATGAGTTAATAGTAAATTTCACTTTATTGTATTACCAGACCAATCTGGAATGTCCTCTAGAGTCATAAAGTCAGTGAACACTAGTGTCTAGATATGTTAGTATCATGTGGGCACACTTAATGTCTGACACCAAAAGTTCTTAGCCACCATAGTCAATTTTTCTTCCTTACATACTACAAAGAGCCATGATATATATATATATATTCCACTAAATCATTACACCACTATGAGATTTATTTCTTATTTTTTTTTAAATCTTCAAATCACCCAAGATGAAAGGAAGGAACAGATAAGTGAAAAGATTTTCCAAAGGTGCACAGCTAGTAAGTCCTATGGAACTGAAATTCAAAATAAGATCTACCTCAAATTGATTATTAAGAGCTCGTACATATTTAGTACTTACTATGTCCCAAATACAGCTTTAGGCATTACCTAATCCAAACCTCACAATAGCATTTCAGGTAGGTAATTCTTTTGTCTCTGTTTTACAGATGAATAAACTGAGGCAATAAGGGTGTAATTGACTTCTCAACTCCCAAAGCTTACTAAGTGGCAGAAGCTGGCTTCAAACCCCAGACTGAACACTGTTCTGCTGACTCTGTACCACATGATAGGTTTGGCAATATGGAACCTTATAGATGTATTGTTAGTATCTATGGCACAAAAGGAATTATGGCTCTCTGTAAGTAATAAATGTCTGTCAGTATATCTGAGGAAAAATTTGAGGTCAGAAATGAAGTACAAATATATTATATTGGTGAGGTACATTCCATCCAAGTAAAGCATATAAAACTGATCAACAGACAGGACCAGAGAATATGTGCTGAGAGTAGCTTTGCCTTCATTTACCATTTCCATTACAGAATTTCCCTTAGGTGGTGAAGGAATCAAGATCAGAAAGTTAAGGACAGGAAATGCAAATAACTAAAGATCACAAGTCCATTCCTTATTATTAAACTACTCCTGTTTTTGTATTTTAATTATCACCACATCAAGACTGGCTTAACAAGTTGCCTACTTGGAAATTCAAGAAGCTTATGTGATTTTTTAAAAAATCTTTTCCAGTTAGATTGTGCAAACCTTGAAATTTGACCAAAAGATTACTTTTTCCTCTGTATTTTGAATTTTTAAAAATTTGTTTCTTTGTTTTGTTTTTGTTAACATCATCTCCACTCATGCATCACTGCAACTTTAACAATACATTTACATCAAGCTTTTTAGGACATTTAGTCCCAATCAACTCCTGTTCTGAATTCCTACATCTGTGCTACAGTGGAAAACTCATTTATTTTTGCCTTGAGTAAACAGCTTATGTCCATTTATAACTCAAAGCTGCCTGGGGAATTGGGCTATTATCCAGTGAATCTGATCAATAAAAACAACCAAAGTGGAGAATAGTAGCTGAAGTAACTTTTAAAAATTAAACTTTTATTGCCTAGGATATCCAGATCATTGTCTCTCTTCAGCACTTGATTTTCTTTATGGATAGAACTGAAGGGCCCTTAATAAATAATACAAAAGAAGTCATCCTGTTTTCTCATTGTATTCTTGTAATCCTGCTCTGCTGTGCTTTGTCTATATATAACAGGCTTACACAGATGTTACTTGGCTATTGTGTGTTATGAACACAGTGCCTCTAAGCGGAGTCCACCAAGTCTCATTTGGTTGATGAAACACTTCAATCTACGTACACAACTGATTGCATTTTTTTCTTCCCTTTCTTGCTATGATGTACTCTGAAATAACTAGGATTTGGACTCAAAATTTACTCCTAAGAAGTTGTAAATTGATAACATGTATTAATAAGGAATACTTGTTACTTAGACACTGAACATAGATCATGCTCAGATAGCATATTTCCACTATAGTATATATCTTCCAAATGCCTTTGTAGGGTTGGGCCAAACTGGAATAAGACTGAAAAAGAAAAGACCATTAAAATCTCAGAACTATTAAATCATAAATCATAAGTAGATTTATTCCCTAATCCCAGAAGTTTACCCTAAAGGACAAAGATTAATAGTTCTTGTAATTTTATCTTTGGTTCTGTAACTGCTAGTTCTATTCTTGGCTATATAAATGTGTTATCATTTTTTCACTCTTAACAAAACTATTTGCTTCGGTATCTTTTAGCCAGTGAATTCTACTTGTGTTTTACGATTTAAGAGACAGGAGGGATTTTTTAAAGTTGGTTGCTTTTGTAGACATTTACGGCTTCTTGTTTCCATCAGGCTCATTTAATAGCCACTTTTATTTATTTATTGTTTCTTATTTAAGTTTTTATTGTATATATTTGAGAAATACAACATATTTTGATATACATAAACAGTGAAATGATTACATTTGCATATCGATCACCTTCCATAGCTCCTTGTTTTAGTCAGCTTTTTCGCTACTATGACTCCCAAGTGAGTTTTTGGGGACACCTCAAACAATAATACTCCTTTTGTATATTTGTGCATCTATTAAGAGCACCTAAATATATACTCTCCTAGCAAATTTTCAGTGTATAATACAGTCAACTATTGCCTTCATGATGCAGTAGATCTCTAGACATACTCATTTTACCTTACTTCAAATGTGTACTCTCTGACCTCCTTCTTTCCCATTTCCTTTCCCTCTTGGTTTCTGGTAAACATGATTCTACTCTCTGTTTCTATTTATTCAACTTTTTCATCTTTCTTTGATTCTGTATATAATGAAGTTGTGTAATATTTTGTGTGTGTGTTTGGCTTATTTCCTTTAGCATGTCTTCTAGTTTCATCCATGTTATTGTGAATAGCAATATCTCCTTCTTAAAGGTGAATGATATTCCGTTGTAGATATATACCACAGTTTTATTATCCATTCACCTGTTGATGGATTCTCAGTCTGTTTCTATAACTTGGGCAAAGCTGGAATACAGTGAAAATATCTTTCTATATCTTGGTGATTGAAAATAATTCTGCAGACAACATAGCAATATAGATATCTCTATGAGGTGCTGGTTTCATTTCCCTTTCCCTTTCAGTGTATACCAAGAAAGGGATTGTTTGATCTTATGGTACTACTATTTTTAATAGAATCTCCATACTGTTTTCCACAACTGCTGTACCAATTTACTTTCACACAACAGTGCAGAAATGTTTGTGTTTGTCCACACCTTCACCCACACTTGTTATTTCTTGGCTTTTTGATGAAAGCCATTATAACAGGTATGAAGTGATAAATTTTTTGTTTATTTGGGTTTTGCCATGCTGGGATTGAATCCCAGGCATTCAACCACTGGTCTACATTCTCAGCCTTTTTATTTTTATTTTTTTGAGATAGGATCTCCCTAAATTGCTAAAACTGGCCTCAAACTTGTGCACTTTTGCCTCAGCCTTCCGAAGCACTATGATTTTAATGTGGTTTTGATTTGCATCTACCTGATGATTAGGGATGCTATTATACTAGTTGACTATTTGTGTGTCTTGTTTAGGAAAATGCCTGTCTATTCAGGCCTGTTGCCCTTTGTTTAATGAAGTTATTTGTTGTTGTAGGTCTTTTGTTTGTTTCAGTTGTTTTGTTGCATGAAGTTGTGTGAGTTCTTTATATATGTTGGATATTAATTACTCAGATATTTGGGTTTATAAGATGCCTTTATATTTTATCAATTGCTTCTTTTGCTGTATAGAAGCTTTTTAGTTTGATGCAGTCCCACTTCTTTATTTTTGCTTTTATTGCCTACACTTTTGGTGTGATATCAAAAAAAAAAAAAAAGAAAAGAAAAGAAAATCATTATTGAGGCCAGTATCACAGAACTTTTCCCCTTTGTTTTCTTCTAGGAGGAATATGGATTGTTTCTTGAGAATTTATTTTTTATTAAAATGTTTTCTTATTTTCTGCACAAATGTTATGTTCTTTTTGACACTAAAATTAACTTAGCTAAGAAGTTCTAAAAAAATGTACATGACCAAATTATAGTCATATTAAAAAATTTCCCTGTCTTCTGGGAAAGATGATATGTAAATATATTAGACATAACTGTGGCATGGTATGTCCTCACTGGAACACAAGGTAGATTCTCAAATAGTATTCAAATTTAAAATTTTTTGCCTATCCTGCATATATTGAATTGCATAGCCTTTTTAAATAAAGGATTTCTCTCCCCAAGTACATAGGATTGGTTTCTCACAAGTTGGGTGAAGCCTAACACATTGATTTTTTTTCAACCTTAGGATCGGAGAATCCTGAAGAGTTTGTGAATGACCTAGTACAGGAATGATCCCTAGGATTTCTGATCCAGTAAGTCTGCGGCAAAGCAAGAGAAGTTTCATTTCTGACAAGGTCCCTGTGAGGCTGTTGCTGCCATCCTGGGGACCACACTGAGAACTGACACTATTGTGCATGCAAATAAGGCTATTTATTCACTTACCTGTTCTTGATTTAAAATTATATACATAGTAGATATGTATTATACTTAAGTTCCTGATTTTTTTTGTTTTTTTCTGAATGAGAAGATAGGTTTTTAAAATTAAGATATTTAAAACAATAAACAGCAGTTATTTTTTTTTAACTTGCATGTGACCTTACTTATTCTTTCTTTTTTGTAATCATTACAGTAGTCATTGTTTTCTTTTCACAGAGCCCACCCTTATGGAATTATTGCTATATCGTATTCACATATTTTATAGATGAAGATGTTAAAGAACAGTGAGGTTAAATCACATGCCCCAAATCATACGGCAAGTAATGGGCAGACGTGAGATCTGAACCAAGTCAGGTCGACTCAAGAGTTGTCCTTAAATAATGTGCTTTATTACCTTTCAATTTTCAAATGGCATAACAATTATTTAAATAGCCTTAAAAATAGTCAGAAATGTACTTTTAGTTGTTGAAATAGTTGGTTGTGGAAACAATTTTTCAGATTAATGTTTAGATCAAATTGCACATTACAATATATTTTGTCATTGCAGCAGACTGAAAAAAGAATAAAGCATGACAATTCTTGTAAGGCCCCTAAATATTCCAAACTTACCTGCACTCTCCTACACTTTGGTTAACACAGTCTACTCATGAGCTTCTTAAACAACTCTGTATTTCTCAGGCTTTGCTTATCCTGCATTTCTAACCCACTTTAAAACATTACTTTTCTACCAGGGGAGAATTCTTTATTTATTCCAGATTCAGTGTTCTATTTATCACCCTAATCTTTCTATCCTAACCACAAAAGCCTTGCCACATAGTTGTTTATTCCTCTAGAATCTAAAGCCCCTGAAGGCAAAGTCCAGCCCTGCTCATCTCTGTGTCTTCTTTCACATCCCTCTCACTCATGGTGGTACTGACTCAGAGCTGAATACCTGTGATCTGGAATGTATATCATACAATGATCTTAGTTGGTAACATGCCTCTGGACACTCGGCTACTTGGTTGGACTGGGACTATCAAAACCAGTTCCTGTAAATTCATATCAGATTTCCACAAGACCATTTGGTAACACTTGTGTTTTACAACTCTCTGTTGTTACCCATCTAAGATGAATTCTTTCCCAGTTCTTCTTTGATTTTTTATCTATTTTCATAATAGAAGCAGACAGCCATTACCAAACCTGCTGCTAATGTGTGGGGTTCTAGTTTCTTTCTTTTCTTCTTTCTCCCTTCCTTTCTTCTCGTTCTTTCTTCCTTTCCCTTCTTCCCTCATTTCCTCCCTCCCTTCCTATCATGTACCTATTTTCTCTCTGTGTGTGGGGTGTGTGTTTGCACATACGTGCACATGTGTGTGTGTGTGTGTGTGTGTGTGTTAGCTTCTTTAGCACCAGTTAGACTCTGAATTGTTTGCATTTCAACCAGCTATTCACAGAACCATCTCTTCTCCAAACACAGCTTTGAACTTGGTCAAAGCATCATCAGTCTTCCATGCTCTTGATTTTGAAGAGGTTCTGTACTTTAATTTCTCTGTATACACCAGAAGCTCAATATTTTTTCTTCTATCTTCCTTTTTCTTAATGGCTGTATAATGAGGGCATCCTAATGTGGGCTTTTTTTTCCCCATTCCAAATAAGATCTAGTGCTTACAGGCATTGCAAAATCATTATCTACTAACAGTTCAAAAAACATTTTCACTTACTTTTATTATTTGCCTATGATACATGAAAAGAAAAATGGAAAATTATTCAGAGCTAAGATATTGGTATCCAATAAAACTCTGCCTAGATTCATAGATTTGGGTCATTGTTTTCTATATTCTTTTTTAGAGTGAATTTTTTCTGTAGTATTTTTTCTTTTCACTATGCATAAATCTTTTTATGCCTTTTAGCCTTAAAGGAATTGCTAATGTCTTCACTCTCTTGCTTGAATCTCTTCTCAGATTGTTTTTTTCTTGATTTACTTATTCTTATTTTTAATCATTTTCTGTATTTCAATCTGTGAGTAGCAGATGTGTGTAGGCTCAGTTATGCTAAAGTAAAACTTAGGTTCTGCAGTAGAATTATTCACCTCTTTGCTTTAGCAAAATACATAGATAATTATTTGCAAGACTCATGAGTCAATAATTATCCACACTTAAATTAAAAATTTCTTATATTACTGATAGATATACAGATTCAATGTATAAGTACACCCCTGCTTAGTTATAATTGGGAATATCAACTAAAAAAGAAAAATGGAAAGAAATTAAAACTTCATAAAATAGGGAATAAAAAGTCTACAGAACAGGATTCTGCAGCCACTTCCTCAGTAAACAGATGTCGAATCTGTATTTCTGCAATCACTAAGCAGATAGTAAAGATATAGAAGCACAAATGGAATTTGCCTTCCATAGAGCTCACAGATGTACTAAATTTATTCACTACTGAAATCATGTATATGGGAGGGGATATATTCTAGAGGATGTTAATGGATAAATTATGATAGAAAAGAGATATTAAGCTTATGATATTTTGTTATCATAAGGTTATAAAACAACAGAATAAGGCAATAGAATAATGTTTTAGGGATGGTTGCATCAAAGATGTATGATTGTTTGACTGTAAACCCTCCCAGGGATCCATAGCATTTTAGGTCTGGAAATGATCACATGTCCTCTAGTCCAACCAACTCTTAATACTTTAGGAAACTGACTCCCAGAGTGGTCAGAGGGTTTATCCAATGTTGCTGGCATGGTAACTGACAGAGTTGAGCGTAAACATGGGCTTTCTTCATTTTTGTTCAATTTTCTTTCTGCTTAGTCATTCCTTCCAATGAATATTTGAACACACCTGAGAATACAAAATATTGGGAATGCAAAATAAATTATCATTTGCTCTCAAAGTTGTTCTTGTACAATTTTAAGCCAAAATTGATAGGTTAATCTAACAGAATAAGCACAATGCCAAGGAAGAAAATAGAAAAAAGAGTAGTTGTCATGGGGCAGTGATTCCCAGACCAATGCTCCTTATGCACTGGCACATAGCCTCCTGAGTTAAAGAGGAAGTTTGGATCTCATCACAATGATAATAAAAATTTTAAATATATATATTTATTAACAACATTTATATTATATAACATACATTATAAACAACATTTTAAATAAACAGATAAAGATTTCTATTTTATTCTGTTATACTAAAAGTGTAGGTGAAGAAACAAATTTTGCTTGAAATTCTTTGTTTCATTTAACATTTTGGCTTGCATAAAATCAGTTGGGTGCACAGATTTTTATTAAAATTTCAGAAAACATTTCATAAATAAATAAATTGTTGCATTTTATTATATTACCTATTTTTTCTTTTAAAGAAAGTTCAAATTTGGAGGTAGTGCCAATTTTACTGCTTCATTAGAATATAATTTCTAAGTCATTTTATGAAGGCTTATGGGTTGCAGCTATCAATTATTCATGAAAAGAATAATTTCCAACTCTGACAGTCAATTTTTATAAAGAAAGATGTGAGGTTATTGTCTATAAAATATTGCCAACTGAATTACATGGAGTGAAAAGAAAGCAGTATGTATTCATATACTCATTAACGAATTCAGATAATGAGTGTTGAGTCCAAGTATCTTTAAAATTAGGTGAATATGTATCTATATCTCTATCTATATATCTATCTATATCTATATCTATCTATCTATCTATACACACCTATATACATATATACATTCTTGAAATAACAAAAGCTGAATTTCAAACTTGGTTAATTTTTATAATGTTAGTTTTCTCATATTAAATTTTTGGTGACAACATATTCAGTCTCCATTTATTAAAACTCTTATTTCTTTTATTTTTCAAAAATATACATAGCAATAAGAAACCATGAAAACATTTAATTTTTGTTTTTAATGATACTATACAGAATTGTTATGCTTGAAGCAGACTTAGAAATAGGCCTAGCATGTCTAATTTTTAAAAGATTGTATACAGTTTGATATATAATGTGCATGCTACAGTTACCATTACAATGTAAGAGGTTAGCCTGTCAAAAAAATTTGGTAATGAGATACAAGCAGATTATTCTTTATCACCTTCAGCAACACAAAAGTAGAATGCATGATATATTTTTAAAATAAATTTATTTCTGAAATACTCCAGAATCCTAAAATTGTGTTGGTAGTTATGTTTATGAACTAGATATGCCACATGTGATAATAGTGGAATTATTATATGTGAACAATCTTTATCTTTGTAGCATTCATTGAAGACCTAATTTAGACAAAGACAATTTTAATAATGTAAGACTCTTGCTGCTGGTAAAAGTTAATAAATTGGTCAGTAGTTCTCTGGTAATATACAAAAATGCTCTATAACAAAAGGTTTAATTTCTAAGCAAATACTACTGAAAGCTTTCAAATTACCTAAAAATCTACCTACCTTCATACATTTTAAATGCAACTTAAATTTTATTACCTTATTTTAAATATTATGGCTGATTTTTCCTCTAATGATAATATTTCTATTACTAGACTTGCATTTGTATTTGAAGTAGCACAACTCTGTTTCTTTTTCGCACTTGAAATGATATGGCCAGCACAGTTTAGCCTGTAGTTTCTACTCAAGTTATTGCTATTGACTTTTAAAATAAATGTAATATATACATTTAAGGCACTAATTATTGCCTAATACAGTAATGTCTCTTGAGAGATAATAGCCCAAAACTCTATGTCTCTTACATAAATCAATGAAATCAAAATACTTCCTCCCTCATCTTTGTCCAATGGAAGGAATCTAAATAAACTGTTAAGGAAGTGGCTATACTCTTAGCAATTGTGATACACAATAGAAACATTACACTCCATATGTAATATTATTTAGTAGTATTTTTATTTACAAGTAATATAAATTTAATTTTAAATTGACTAAAACCAAGAAAGAATTCATTGATTAACATCATAAAAAACTCAAGGGTTTTTGTCCTGAGTTTGCTATGAGAGACCACATTGATTAGATTAATGATAGAGATTCAGGGACTGCTAAATTTATAGGTTCATTTGAAGCCATCTTTCTTTTCTCATTTCCTAGCTCTATTCTGCATTATGTTGGTTATATTCTTCAAGCTAGCCCATCTACCTGAAGTGGCCTCTAAAAACTTTAGGCTTTTTGCTAACTATTCATTGAAAAGGGATTTCCCTCTGAATAACTAAAAAAAAAATCCCATACACTAGATATCATTAGATGACTGAAATCGTGCATATATTTTGAACCAATTGTTACTACAAAGGAAGTGGAATATGCTCACTGTATAGGCTAGACCACATACCCACTCATGGCTGTAGTCAATTCTATCCAAGCTACACTGAGTGAAAGTGGAGAAGAGCTGATTCCAGATGACATTACCAGAAGTAATATACTGAATAGGGAAACATGTCCACCTTACTCTTAAATGAAGATGATTTTTGTCTGCTACTGCTAGATAATTTCTGTTGACTCATTGTCTTTCCTACATATTGATCCAGATTTAAAATGACTTATTAAGAATGTAGGTTCATTTTTATTTTTATGATGTCAAAATGATGGATAGATGGAACCTTTGGAAGAAAATTTAGAAGGAATTATAATGAAGGCATTAACATGAAGGAAAATAGAATTTTAAGTACCTTAATTTAGGATTGTAAAGCATACATAAAATCCTATTATTGTACCAGAGTGCAGAATCACATGTCTGTGACCCAGCTACTCTTGGGCTGAGGCATGAGGATGGCAAGTTTGAGGCCAGCCTTGGCAATTCAGTGAGACTCTGCCTCAAAATAAAAAAAAAAAAAAAGAAAGAAAAAAGGCACTGAGGAGGTAGCTAGGTGATAGAGGATCCATAGGTTCAATCCCTAGTACCTCAAAAAATTTCTATAATTCCAGTATTCATTTGACACAATTTTTTTCTATTTCATCATCACATATAGCATATTAAAAAAAAAAACGAACAGAAAATTTCCTCTTTATTGGCAAGCTGATTTTCTCTTCCAACATGACAAACCACATTACAGTTCCAGAAAAAGAGCTGGGAAGTTAGACATCTTTGGAGGAAGAGAATACAATGAACCCATCACAGTGGTGTATGCCTGTAATCTCAGTTACTCAGGAGGTTGAGGCAGGAGGATTGCAGTTATTTGAGGGCAGCCTCAGCAACTTAAAGAGAGCTTGTCTCAAAATAAAAACTAAATGGGAAGCTGAGGTAGGAGGATCACAAGTTCAAAGCCAGCCTTAGCAATGTCAAGGTACTAAGCAACTCAGTGAGACCCTCTCTCTAAATAAAATACAAAATAGGGCTGGGGACGTGGCTCAGTGGTCAAGTGTCCCTGAATTCAATCCCTGGTACCAACTAAACAAAACAAAACAAAAAGTAAGTAAAAAAATAAATAAGGCTGGAGATGTAGCTCAGTGGTAAAGTGTCCCTGGGTTTAATCCCCAGTACCACATGCACAAATACAAAAGAAATTATGATGAGGCAGGAAGCCTGCCTCATTTGCCCAGGGGTTTCTGCAGAAAATTGGTGAGGAAAAGGCAGAAGAGGCAACTTCCAAGGTCTATTCTGCTGAAAGAAACCAATGGATCTTGACTAAGCTGAAACTGAAATTCAATAGACAACGGGATTTATTATCATCAGACATGAGCAGCAGGTGCAGAGCTTTGAGGTAGCCAGTTTGCACAGTGTGATTATACAGGTTGTTTACAGACAGTGTTGGCATTCCTAAGAACACATGTTATACTGGTTTTTGTGTTTTCACTATCAGCATCAATAAAGGAAAACCAACCTCCAGTAGTTAGTCAGTGCATAGCCAAAGACCAGTATGAAGCCGCACTACCTCTCTTCTCAGTGTAGTAAGGTGATTTACACTTCTCTCCCACATCCAAATGCCATATAAAAGAGAAATATAGGAAGAAGAACGAGACATTTTTGCAGAACAATTTTAGGATTAACATAAGTCATCCATTTGGATAATATAATTGGATTAATATTTGAGGACTAATCAGTATTTCAATTCTACTTCCTAGTATATAGATGGATAGGGTAGTGAAAGAATAAAGAGAATAAAGAAATGAAGAAGGACATTATACACATATCTAAATTGTGGCATATGTAAATATGCAATTCTGATGCACATGAATTAGTTTTAAATATCAACTGATATCATTGGCCACTATCAAGAGATTTGCTAATTTACTCATGAACATTTGCCTGGGATTTCTGTGTGATGTTAATACTGTATGGGATGAACATGAACTTCAAATTTTATTATGACACAATTAAAGAGTGATATATTCATAATGAAAAAAAAACAATCATGGGCACCTTCAGATAATTGTCTAAAATAAGGAAAAAGCAAAAACATTACCAATCATAAGGGTGATCAGTTATCTTTTAATCTAGGTAGATTTAGTACAGATTATAATTTTTAAATTTTAGATGACTTTGTAATGGAAATAACAGTAGAGGTTCATGAAGAAAGTAGAAAAATTTTAACAAATATTACAGTTGTTAAATTTTTACAATTATAAAAATATTTTAACATATATAGGATGAACGTCTCATTCATAATACTCATAGTGTAGTCAAAATGTTTTTAAATGTGAAAATGTACATGGGAGGAAAAGACCACCTTCTGGATATGAAGAACCATGGATCCTCTGTTGTTCAAAACATTAGCTGTGTTCAGTGACTTGGGGGCAGAATTGAATGAAGACATGTGAACCTTACTACAGACATTTTCCAATATAATCCCTTCATTCAAGTCTTTTAAACTCTAAAATCTTGTGATCTATGCTTTGTAAATAATGAGCGTAGACAGAGATTTAGTTTCGAATTTCTTTCAAAATATTGTTTCTAATGCTGTATGGAAATGGAGCATTATCATCTGTGGGAGAACTTACAAATAAGAATATAAATAACATATCTTAAAAGTTCATCCTGTGCATAAATATTTCATAAAGTATTTTTAAAAGGTACAAAAAGAAAAGGTTATTGAGCAAAGGCAAAGATTAAACACTCAACACTGGATGAGAATTTAAAAATATGTATTTTGTACAAATCACTGTGGTTGATAAAAAGTCTTATTAGAGAGATAAATTTTTAAAATGAAAAGCTACACTAAATATAAAGTTTGTTCATTTTATTTGATTGTGAATTTTTTGTAAGTTATGTTTAAGAACACTTGCTTATCTCCACATAAATATATTCTGCTATATTATCTTCTAAAAGCTTCATTTTCATTACATATTTAGATCAATAATCCAATTGTCTTTTTTGAACATGGTGTCATTTTGGAATCACCTCCTCGTTTTTTTATTAAAACACTTTTCATATAAGCCACAGATATGTGAATTTGTCTCTAGATTCTCTGTGCTGGTCTGTTTGTTTACATTTGCATGGATACCTCACTGTTTCAATTACTGTATTTTATAATATCCTTGATATTTGAAAGTTAAATTCCAGTCATCATCCTCAAGGTTGATTGGTTTCTTACATTCCTATATACATTTTGGAATCTGCTTGTGGACTGATGCTCATACATTTAAAAAATAACTTCTGAGATCTTGATTGGGATAACTTCTAAATAGATTAATATAGAAAAACTGATATTTTTAAAATAGCAATTTTACCATATCATGATCATGGCACATTCATCCATTTAGTTAGATATTTAAAATCATCACTGTAATGTTCATAGTTTTCTACGTGGAGATTTTGAACAATCTTATTCATGTCACTCCTTAGTGTTGTATGTTTTATTTTAAAATATTGTGATTTTTTAAAAAAACCAAAATTAATTTTATATTATATAAATTTTGACATATTAATGAGCAACAAGGTTGAACTCATTTGTCAGTTCCAGTAATATGTAGTAGTGCCTCCTTATCCTCAGTTTCACTTTCCATGGTTTCACTGCCCATGGTCAACCATAGTCTAAAAATACTAAATGGGAAATTCCGGAAACAAATAAGTGATACATTTTCAATTGCATGCCATTCCAAGTAGTGTGAAAAAATCTCCTGTCATTTCCCTCTGAAATGAAACAGATGATATATTGCCAAGCCAATAGTAACCTAATGCTATATACCTATGTTATTTGTTATATAGATATAGATATATACATACATATATATATATCTCATTATACATCTATATCTATATCTATATACATATAGATGTATAATGAGAAAAACTCTACAAGTTCTCTGTAAGGTAGGCATTTAGAGTAAAGAAAAGTTACCTAAAAGTAGCAAAAGCTGAATTCAAACCTGGGTTTCTTTGATCCTAAAGCTTTTAACCATGACTGTGATGCCTAAGATTTTTAAGCAGAAGGACAGAAAAAATAACTTTTAATGGAGAATTAAAGTCTATAAGCACATATATAAATATAGATATAGATATAAGCATATAGTTATAGATGCCGACATATATAAAAGAGAAATATTCTTTGTCTCTTGAAGTTTATTTCTTTGATGCTTTTTCCCACTTGTGACAAAGTGTCTGCTCTCATTCTTATCAATCCATAACCCAACCACCAATGAGTACAGAATTTTAAGAGATTTTATGCAATTTTAGACAGAGTTATTTTCTTTATAGGCTAGGAATAGATTTTTAAATGCAAAAATATATATTACATATACAATTATACACATGTGTAGGAGAGAAAGAAATCTTTCCTTCACAGAGCAGCTCAGTAAAAAAATCTTTCACTGTCTAGCAACTAAATATATCATGATTTCCAGAACCAGAATAAATGTTCTTGCTTCTTTGAATGACACTTCAGTGAGTGGATGGAATGTTGTATCCTTTGCCAAAAAATAAATTTTTAAAAATATCAGGAAAGCAAAGTTAAGAAATCTTGTTTTGCACATATAGTCTGAAGATGACACATTTAATCACAAGAATTAGAAATAAAAAGCCTAAAAAGGATGTAACAGGATAAACAGACTTAAATGAGGGTTTCTTTCTATTGCCAGTTTATCTTTATCAATATACCACAACATAGCAATTGGTACATGCACATATTCATATGTGCACATGTGTACATACCTCTCCTTTCCCCCTGCCTCCCTCCCCCAATTTGCTTGCTCTACTCTACTGATCTCCCTTCTGTTACTATTATTGTTTCAGTTAGTGCATTATGATTACACACACACACACACACACACACACACACGGGATTCACTGCATATATTCATACACGAACATAGCATAATTTAGATTTTTATTCCCCAGTACTTCCCATGCCATCACCTCTTTCCTCCCTCTCAATCTCTTCCATCTACTCAGTTGATCTCCCTTCACTGTGTTTCTTGAATACATGAAGCAAATTTCCAGCTCATAACTTTTGCACTTTTCCTTCTATCTGAAATATTAGCCCCTCCTACTCCATGTGTCTCCATATTTCACTTCCTTCAGTTTCTGCTCATGTGTTGCCTTTCCAGTGAAGCCTCCCCAAATACTCTTTCATCAAAGAGACCATGCCCTGTAACACCCTCAGCACCACTTGCTCCTGCCTGCTTTACTTGCATGTAGAAAATAAAACATGTATCACAGTTTACCATATTAGGTATTATTGTTTCTTCAGTTATAATTTTTCTATTTCTGTGAGTTGTAAACTCTAAGAAAGAAGAAAATTCATTTTGTTCACTTTGTATCTCAATGGACATAACAGTGCCTGGCACATGGTAGCATTCACTCATTTCTTAAAATGTATGTTGAATGCATAATAGGAAAGCATTTTTTTTCAGGAAGTTTTCAACACTTCTAAGCCATTTGAAGGTAATTATTTACAAAAAATTAAATTAAATTAATTCAATTAAATTTATTCTTCTAATTAGAACATAGCATAGGAACACAAAAAAATTGGCATGCACTTATTTCATCTAGAAACATCAATATACAAAACTGTAACTGGCTAAACCAGAAGTATTAATGGAAAAGTCTGAAATTGTCTCCATTTCAATGAACTTTTCCCTCGCTATCCTGTAAAGAACAAGGAATCTTTTCTGTCCTACTGATGGATGCTTCCAAAGATTGAATCAGAATATTTGTGTTTTAATATACATGTTATGTACATATCCTACTGTTTACAAAGTTCTATGACATTAAAGCTGATTTCTTGATTATTTGTTGAATAAAGATTCTATGTTCTCTTGTGCTTCTAATTAAAACTGAAGGCCAAATGCTTCAACCTTGTAAATTACCAAGGTATTAACCAAAGCCAGCTGCAACTTATAAATGCCCCTTTTTTATAAGAAGACAACTTGGGCATGTGTTCTCCTTGGTATTATATAGCATTTGATCTCTCTCGTTCATGCCTGCTAATTTTGTTTATAGTACACAATCTATCTTTATGAGGAGTCTTTAAGCCTAACAATGAATTCAACATTCTCTGAAGAAAACACGCACATGCATTCATTCTAAAATCCGTTGTTTTTATACAGTCTGTGGTAACACAACATAGGGCTGAGGTTTTTGCTTTCTATATAAAAAGTACCGGTGATATTAAGTAAGTCATTTCTATGGGTGCCAATATGAAGCCATGAAGAAATTGGACAATATTATTAAGAACTATAATATTACCTTAAATACACAACTGACAGATGTTAGAACAGGAGATTCAGTTTTGCTTAAAGCACAAGTCACGCTCTGGTAGAAGGTGCTTAGAGAAGCACTTAACTCTTGCAATCATCCAGGGAGTTATTTTAGAACTCTAAGATACCCAGCACAGTAACATGGGCACTGAGGGAGTGGTATGCCCTGGAGAAAAGGTGGCAAATTAACAATACTTGTTCAGAAGCTTACAATGCTAGAAGAGTGATCAATAGCTTTTATTAATCCATAGTTATTTAGGTCCCAAATCTGATTCTTGAAAACAAATCCTAAATCTAAAGGTAATTATGCTAGGCCCTTCTGTCTTTTGACATTTTGTTAGTTTGTTGTGCTTTAAATCTTGGGCCCCCATGCAGGCATTCATGTCTATTATTCTGTTACAATATTCATAAAACCTCCTTTCATTCTTGAAAGTGTCCCTGTTTGGAAATAAATTATCTGGCCACACTATTTAAATCCCTCTGTGGATAATCAAGTGAAAAGCGTCTTTGTTGCAAAGGCAGAAGTCATCTTAGATCTTTGTTTTGCAGACCATACCCTTGGAAGGATGCATTAAGATGAAAGACACAGAAAGGCCTAAGAATTGATTTGCTTTTGATCACATAACAAATACATTTTGCTATTTATAAATAATTTCAAAATGATGTTTTCATGTGTATACATAAATGATTATAAAATGAACATTTTTTTAACTTTATCTCATTCATATGAATACTACTGAGACCTCACTATTAAAATAATGATTACATCAAATAGTAGTCTTCCATAACTGGCTTATTATCATCTTCCCTTTACTTAAAATAATCCATACATTTAGGAATTTTTAAATCAACAAGGACACATTAGGGAATTGAGAGTATTTTCCCACTTATTGCAACCTAATACTGCAGAGATCTGTTATTTGTGCAGAGCTATAAATTTCCAAGATGACTGAGGGCACTCAATTGAGTATTAGCTCAGATCTTTAGGATTAAAATCACTAGATTATTAAAATAGTGTCTTGCCACATCTTATATAAGTAGCTTTTGTCTTTTAAAACAAACAAAACCTACACTATATCAAGGCAGTATTTTTAAGTTTGATTAAGTTTTAAGCTCATAATAAAACAACTCTAAAATCTGGAGTTTAATTTTCCTTTCATTTCTGTATGAGATTTTCTCTAAAAATCTCTGTGTTGATAACTAATTTGGATTCATAAAAAGCAAAATAGTCTATTACTTAAAATCTTTCTCTGGAATCTCTTCACCTTCCACTGCTGTCTCCTTTTGTTGATAACTAATTTGGATTCATAAAAAGCAAAATAGTCTATTACTTAAAATCTTTCTCTGGAATCTCTTCACCTTCCACTGCTGTCTCCTTTTGTCCTATTATCACGTTATCCAGGATGAGTGGACAGGAATCATCCTGAGCTGTAGCAACTCTAGTTGAAGTTTAGGGACCAAGAAGATCTATTAATAACCTTCTTTCTGTGGGAAAAATCTGGTTTCATTTTTCAGAACTTGCTGTTTCAGTCTTTTTAATCTTGGAGAACCTCATGGGATTCTAGGTCACCCTTTTATCCTGGTACCCTCCCTGCCCAATGTGATGAGGTGTCATTTGGGATGGTTAGTACCTTTCTCTGGCACTCTAATAAAAATTGCAACACATGGGTTCCTCTATCATTTATATTGGATGTTTCCCCTTTCCCTCTCTTCACTAAAGGATATGCATTGGAAAACAAAGTAATTTTAATTTAATTTAAATTGATTAAAATGTGCATAGTAACATGATTGATCCAAATATTTTTTTACGGTCCATATTATCCCCAAAGTATAGGTTTGTTCTCTTCTTCTCTAATTTCTTCAGCTCTTTCATTCAGCTTGTTAGCAAGTCTTATCCAGTCTGACTCTAAAATGTGTATTGAATTTGTGTACTTCTTACCTTCTGTAACTACCACCCTCATTGTAGCTACCATCACCTCTTTCCCGGAAACAAAAATCCTCAGAAATAGATTCTTTATTTTCTACCCTTGCCTAGCCCTACTCCATTCTTCACAGAGAAGACAGTGATATTTTTAAAACAAAATCAGTTCATATAATTCCCCTACTCAAACCCAGTAATATCTTCCTACTTTTAAAATATAAAATAAAAACAATTTCTGGCACTTAATATACCTTGCAGTATCTGGTCCCAGACTACATCATTCCTTATTATATGCCCTCTTTTGGACACCCATTTCCTGGCATAAAAGCAGATCTATGACAAGCCCAGCTCTGCCCACCCAGAGCCTCTGCACCAGCTGTTCCCTTTCTCAAATCTTTGTAGAGCTGGCTCCTTCTTGTCATTCATTTCTCACCTATACTATCACCACCTTAGAGAGGTCTTTTATGTCTCTGCCATTTAAAATTGTTTCTTACATGCTTGTCTAGACACTTCTTATCATATCGGTTTCACATTATTGTAGAGAGAATAGGTTTAAAAAAAAAGATGCTAGATTCCCAGAGGCTGAATGCAAAAGGTCCCTTAACCTCCCAGGTCCATCCTGGTTTTAATAAAGCTACTGGCTTGATTGTCTTTTTCACCAGAAAAGCAATGGAAGTTGCAGGACAAAGAAAGATTCTTCAGGGAGAGAGAGGATTGAAAGAAATGCCAAAGAGTATTTCTCATCATCATCTCATGGTGCTGGATCTACCTGCCCCAAGGCTTGTAATGAGTGTTTCTGAAAACTAATAGCAAGTCTGTTTCTTCCATTTCTGAAGGAGGAAAGCTTGCTGGATTACCCTGTATTGGCAGGGCACATGGGTACTATAGTTAAGGGTTTGTAATAAGGAGAAAGCAGGGATGCCCACACCTCAGCTCTCCATACCTCTTAGAAAGATGAAACAGAGACCTCTTTAGTTTCTATCTTCTCAAGTTAGAGCAACTGGAATTAGCTGAAGGATGTTCTGGAAGCTGCTACTGGAAGTTCTGGAGGCAATAGACATCCGGAAAAGGATACATGTGAGACAAACCATTGGGCTGAGTGAAGATGCCCTTTGTGTACCTCCTAACTTTAGAAAATTACTAATGTCCCCAGTTCTATCCTACTATTATCCATAGTCTTTACAATGTGACTATGAAATTTCTATCAAGCCATGAAACTTTGATATGTTCTTATGATTTTCTTTGGCCAATAGAATGTGGTAGAAGTGACTGCATGTCTGTTCTAAACCCAAGTTCATGTGGTCTTGTGAGTTTTCGCTGTCTTGAATCTTGTGATCTTCTGGACCAGGTTAGCCTGCTGGATGATGAAAGACCTTGTGGAGAAAGATTATTTTCCCAACTGAATCCTCTTCTGCCAGCTAATCCTCTTCAGACCAGCCAGGTGATGATAGCCATGAAAAAGAATGCAACCAAGATGAGCCAAGCCTAGCCTACACCGGAAGAACCTCAACCAGTAGATTCATGAACAATAATAAATAGTTACTGCTTTCAGTTAGGAGATTTGGGATAGGTTTTTATGCTATAATAGTTAATGCTATATAGGGCTAAAAGACTGAACACTGCCCAAGAAGGACTCTTGTGCATCTACTATGGGAATGTTGTTATAATAGAAAGGACTAACATTATACACTCCTTGATGGAGAAAACAGATTCTTCCTCTGTCTTAGTCCACTTGGGCTGTTGTAACATACTATCATAATCTAGATGCTCTAGTTTGGATCTAGAATATCTTCCAAAGGCTCAGGTATTAAAGATTTGGTCCCTAACCCATGATGCTATTGGAAGGGCATGGAGCCTTTGAGAGATGGAGCCTAGTGGGAGCTCTTAGGTCACTGGGGGGGGGGGTGTATCCTCAATGGGAATTGTATTTCTCAGTCAGCATGAGGTGAGCAGCTTACTCTACCAATACTATCATGCACTGGAGACCAAGCCTTCAATTCATGAGCCTTTGGGGGACATTCTGGGTCCAAATAATAACAGTGGGTAAATATTAGAAATTTTTTCTCAGAGTTCTGGAAGTTGAGAAGATCAAGATTGAGGTGGCAGTGAATTCAGTGTCTGGAAAGAGTCTGCTTCTTCACAGATGACTGACTCTTTGCTGTGTCCTCACACAGTAGAAAGGCCAGAGGTCTTTCTGTATAGTCTCTTCTATAAGGACAGTAATTTTATCTGTGAGGTCTCTACCTTCAAAGGTCTCACTTCCTAATGCCATCAACTTGTGGTTAGAATTTCAACATAAATTTTGGAGGGTCTCTCACACACACGTTCAGACCATTGTACCTCATTCAGATGGCAGATATTTCCTGATGTAGCTAAAATCTTCCTATCTTGGTTGAGGCCAAGATAGTGATGGCACCACAGCAGAACCAGCTGAGCAGCCACCATGCCAGGGACAAGATTGGGATGAGAGCACCTATAAGGTGCCTTATGCAAGCAAGTCTTGAAGAAAAGATAATCACTTAAGAAATTTTAGTGATGGCCATCTGAAACACTAAAGGTTATTATGAGGTTTTTATTAAAAATGAAGCAGCTCTATATGAAAAAAATCTGTAGCTATTGGCTAACATCTGACATGACTTAAAATATGTATAGATTTATAAACTATCATTTCCTTCACTAGTTATGTTTTATGATCTCTCCTAATTACTTGAAAGGGATTTTATAAACATAGAGGTTTATATTTCAGAAGAAGAAAAATAGGTTTATGGTAAAATAATTTGACAGCAAGAATGTTCTTGAATATCAAAAAGACAGGTAAATCTGTCAACCATTGAGAAAGAACAGAGTCTAGTCAAATTTATCTTACTTTATCTAAGTTGAATAGTCAAGTAAGGCAAGTAAGCCAAACTCTTTGTCTAGTTTGCTTTCTGGTGACTATTTTTCTTTTAAATCAGCACTAACTAAAGCATGCTTCAGCATAACATCTGAATAAATTAAGTAATTTTAGATCCAATTAGTCTATTTCATGGTTTTCTCTACACGAAAATTAATCCCTGGGGTTATGGTTCAGTGGTAGAGTGCTCATCTACCACATGTGAGGCACTGGGTTTGGTCCTTAGCACCTCATAAAAATAAATAAATAAAAATAATAGGAGACGGAGCAAAAAAAATTTTAAAATAAATTCCTATTGTAAAGAGGGATCTATACTTTGTTTTCTATTTTTCTTTTTGGTAATATTTAATAAAGGAAATGATTCAACTTTGTCATGTAACTTGGAGACTTCTGCTTTGCTTGAACACCTCTTGAGCCACTCCTTCAAGTCTTGAAGTTCTGGGTTGCAAACAGAAAACTGGTAAAAGAAAAGGTCCTAGAGCCTAGGAAATAAGGCCCTGGACTTTGGAATGAAGCAGATTTAGTACAAATCTTTACTCTTTTAGGGATTTGTTCAAAGACTTACTTCTAAACTATAAAAAGAGAACAATAAATAGGGTCACTGAAGAAAAATTTTATTTGAAAAATAAAATATATAAACCACTTAAGACTATGTATTGTATATAGTGGTTTTAAATAATAAAAAAGATTATATGAGGGTAATGGAATAAGCTAAATACGTTCTAAATTGAAAATAAATGTTCCAAAAAGAAGCTGCAATGAAATGAATCAGCATTTTATACACATAAATTTGACATATTAACTGTAATTATTCATAATGTGCTAACATTAAATTATTCTTTAAATTTTTTGGTAGATAAGATTGGTTATTTAAAAACATTCAGAAGTTGGAATAAAGTTTAATTAGAGATTATTTCTCATGTTTTAAAAATGATATGATTAAGCAATATTGCCTTCTAATTTAAACTAACTTTAAATTTGGAGAAAGGGTGAAGAGGATATACAATGACATTTTCAATGAGTGACAGGCTTGTCTTGATGTGTTGCTGTGCTGTGAGTCCTTGCTTTGGGAATCTTATAGGTGAAAATAATTTTTCCATGATTATTTTATCAGCTGAGTAACTTGATTCCATTAGATATAATGCAAAAATTAACCTATCATCTTTCTATCCCATTCTAATACTCAATCCAAACTTTATCATTACAAAACTGTATGTCCTTAGTTCTTTGGTTATTTAACCTCTACAGGTCTTCTTTCAACAAATATTTTAAAACTACATACAATTCCAGTCCTCAGGGAGCATACAAGGAAATCAAAGGGCCAGGTACAGGAACATCTGTGAAATAAGGCAGAGGAATGTAGATTGTTTTTAAAGAAGGGTTTTTTTGGAGGGAAGAGGGGAAGGAAAGGAAGCATGTTATGGATAACACCTGAAATAAGCCTTGAATGATTGGCAGAATTTCAATAGCTATTTCACATTTCAACCAGAGGAAGCAACATGAGTAAGTGTGAGACATGCCCATTCTGTAGTTACAAGTCATTAAACCTGGTTGCAGCGTAATGAACATTTTAAGGAACTGATAAGAGTAGATTAGAGTGTCACTGTTTATGGCCTTCAGTTTCAGAGAACAAATTTAATTCAGCAGGAAATAAGGAACTTCATGTTTCTCCAGGGAATGAGGAAAAAAATGGCCATGTGTTTTGTTGATGTTTTCTATAAACATTAATTACAGAAACAATAAACCCCTAATTTCACAAATAATTATTAATTACAATACTATAATAATTTTGTAAGTATATTTCTTTTGTAAGTATAATGCTCTTGTAAGTTTATTCCACTTTACATTTTCATATTATATTATCATTATATATGTTTGCAGATATTCTTTTTCTTACCAAATGTTAAAATCCAGAAGGTGGGGCCCATGTTCAACCTATCTGTGTGTACTCTGCAGTGCTTAGCTAAGAGGCATTAAAAAGTATGTACTGAATGAATGAGCAATTTAATTAATATCTGTTTCTTGGTGAATTCACTAGACTCAGTTTAAATGGTTCAAGTTGCATATTAGTTTTAATTTGAAAGATTCTTGTTGGAAATTTTGAAAACAGTATTTTAAGTCAATATCTTAGCTCTTTTAAGACTACTGCTTTATCAATATGCTAGAGAAAATATGCTACACTTTTTCATATTTGCTTTGTTGTTATTACAACAGTAATCATGTTCACTGTAGAAACTTGTATGTATTACAGATAAGCAAGAGGAAGAAATCAAAATCCCCATAATCCTAACCTAGAAATAGCCACAGTTACTGTTTTAGAGGAATTGATGATGCAGTCTACATGCATGTTTTTAAGTTTTTAATATGCATGGCTAATATGCCCTTTAGAAAGACTGAACTGTTTTATACTCCTCTTAGAGGTATGGAGAATGATTTTCACTTATGCCAACACCATGATAATTAATAATATTAATCCTGGCAAAATGGGATAAGGAAAATAGTTCCTTTACAAATGTGCCTTTCTTCAAATGCTAATTAAGTCGAATATTTGTTCATGAATTTATTGACCTTTTACATTTCTTTTGTGGTCTCTCTCTCTCTCTCTCTCTCTCTCCCTATTTTTCTACTTGGGAATTTCTCTCCCTCTATAATTATTTTTGAGAACTGAATGCATGTTAATAAACAATATCCCTAGTCAGTCCCTTGTCTTTTATCATATTTCCTGTCAGCATCACTGATCTCTAGGAAGAGGGTCTAATAAACTAAATGAAAGTCACATTTGTGATTCCCCTCCTCCTCTCATTTCTAAACTGAGTATCACTAGCTAGAATGTCTTCCAGGAATGGAGCAAATATAAAAGGAACTAGTGGCACATTTATTTCTCTATGAGGAAAAATTTTCAGAAACAAGGATAAAACTAGAATTTGGAATTAAAAGATGCCCTAACCTACTTTTGACAATTACTAAGAATTTAGAACTATCACGAACGCTTTCTTTTTACTCTTAAGAATTTCACACGTAGTACTGGCCTAAAGAAGGACATAATGGGAAGTGTGTGCTAACGATGACAAGTCAGCTTTGGTAATTACAGTTAACAGTAAGGTCTGTTCATCCACTACTGATGCATTGAAGTATTTCCATGGATATGTGTGGAAGTCATGTATGGCTGTGCCCCGTAAATTCAATAAAGAATGAATACTTTTATGGTTTGGTAGCTAAGAAGTTAGCTGGGGGCAATGCTGAAATTCTTTCTTCTTGAAAAATGGAAACTATGTAGGGGAGGAAAGTGAAAGAAATTATAAAAGGGAAAAAGAAAAGCTGCCTGGAAGTACAGAACTACAGAAAAAAAGAAAGGGGGAAAAAAGAGATGTTAAACAGAAGACCTTGAGAAGTGAGGCTTAGAAGAAACATGTTCTTTAAATTTATTCTACCCAAATTATCAAAATATGGTACAATGTTCATTTTAAATTGTTCAGTTTATGTGAGGCATTACAAATATGGAACTACTTTTAATGCTTTAAATGGAATTTATTGTTCATTTGACATAAAAATAGTTAAATTTTGTCTTCCATGGGGCATAAATGTCAAAAGCAGTTTGTGCTTGTAAATCTTTTAAATGTTAAGTACACAAAGAAAGAGAGAGAGAGGGAGGGGGGGTTGCTAAACTGGGTATTAGAAGCACTGGAAGCTATTTGTTGGAATTTAGAGTCCTGTCAGACTCCTCTATTATTTTCAGGTATTTGTTCACCAGTGGTAGTTTCAAAAGCAAGCAGAAAGTCTGATCATTTATAATTATATTTGGCTTAGATAAATAAAAGGTGTTTGGTTAATGGCTCTTTCTACCCAAAGTCAGTTTAAACTTCAATAAAAAGAATTGGATAAAACTCCAAAACCTAGGGATACAAGTTGTGATCATGAAACCAGTCTAGATTCCAACCCTTTCCTGAGAGAAAAATAGATAAATCTTTAGTCATCTAGGGATGTTGGTGTATCTGGGAACTAAGTAAGCATCAGATAATAATAATTTCAAATTTTATTTATTCATTTCTCACTCTTCCAAAACTTAGTTTGGTTCTATGTTATGAATGAGCAAAGGAGCATTTTGAGATAGAAACAAAAATATAGGTTGTGAAATTATTAAAACACCTATGAGATAATGCTAAAATTAAGATGATTTATTTGTATTAAGACATAAACTAGAGACAAAATTGTGAGCTTCCTATTAGGTAGTTTTAAGACCTTATTTTAAATATCGTCAATCAATTAAATATAGGTAGGTGAATTTACAAGTGTGAGGAAAAACAAAACCCTAATGCTCTTGGTTCAACTCAGTAGCAGATACATAAAACATAATTACTAGGGAGAAAAAAATTTGAATAAGAATAATGTTTTAAAACAATAAGAAATGACCACCAAATGCCTAATGAAAAAGCTTGTGAATCACGGTTTTCAAGTGGCCCTTTGAGCTGACTGACTTGTGGTAGCTTCTGTCCTTGGCTTCTTTCCACAGTCAACCAAAAATGAGAAATAAAATCATATGAGAAGGAAACATCTCAGGCGATTTTAAGTCCTGACATACAAACATAGTTTGGATCACTATGGATGTAAATACTAAAACTGCAAGTATTTTAATTAGAATCAAAGGCTTAAAAACCACTAGTTAACACTTGCAGTTAATGGGTTCACTCTAATGAAGTGAAATTGAGCTGGCTTTTAAATTTTTTCTTAACATTTTAGTTTTTTGTAAGCCTGATTTCACTTATTCCCTGATTTGTGAACCCTGAAATGTGAAACTTATTTCTGTGGTGCAAAGGTAACTTTTAAGCTTAATGGTTTTCACTATTATAAATAAAATATAATTTATTTTCCCAACTGTGCCAATAACTAAAAACATTAAACCAAATGTTGTTACCTAATGCATATATGTCTACCACCAACGTATATACACCTCCATATATATATATATGTGTCATATATATGTACTATATATACCTATATATGTATAATATCTACATACTCCTACACAAACACACAGAGAGATTCGCAGAAATATACCGCCTTCCATATTCAGAGATCTCAAAAGAGTTTGAAGACCAAGATTTGTAGCCCCAATCTATAGAAAGATATGATATTTTTAAATCACAAAATATTTTGTGACTTCTGAGGCAAATTAAGCCACACGAACCTATATACACATGGGCATGATTAGAAGACAGGCAGATTCTCTTGATTAACTTTATATAAACTCCTGACATAAAAGTGAAAAATGAAACATAAACGATACCCCTTTTTAGCTCAACTGTTAAAAAGCCAATTATCCGCCTGTAAATTTATGCTACATATAATACTTCAAAGACACTTCTTCACAACCAGAAGTGAGAAACTAAGCATCTGCGTTCATCCGTCATTCTATCGGTGAAACTGCTAATAAAACGCAAACCTGAATGACATTATTCCCAGGTCTAAGGCAACATTGTTGTAATTAAGGAAAACCTGTGCATGAGTTGGCTGAGTACTGTCTCGCGGAGTCCTTCGTCCTCACCGAGTGGGAGGGTCACACTGAGAGAGACTAATAAGGGCAGAGATGCGTCCCCCTTCCCCACTCACAGGGAGCTCACTCGGGCCACTCCTCGGCGGTGCGGCAGCCCTGTCCGGACTCCACTGCGCCTCAGAGGGGCTCAAACACAAATTCAAGGTAAGCTGCGCAGCTTTGCGACCGGCCCTTTCACTTGATCTCTCTCACACATGCCCGGTCTGTGTCATCTGCTCCTGTATCTGGTCATTTGCGTGAACCTGCTTCTCAAGAAAACATAAAAACTGCTACATATGTAAATATGTTTTGGTGGATAAATATGCATACCTGCAATTTATGCATTCCCATAGGTAGTTCAATGATGGGATCAAAAAAAAAAAAAAAAGGTCCGATTCCATATGGCCACTTTAATATGCTACCTATAATGTGCATCGCGTTCTTATGTTCACATAATGCAGGCTTTATGCGTTACACTTTAGTTCTAGGTGGTTTTTTTTCTGGCTATGTGTGATTGTGAAGCAGAACTATGAGCCATGCTGATGCGGGAGAAAATAGACATCAAATTAAAAAAAAAACAATCTGCGGGGATAAAGCCATAGAACGAATAATCCCAATATAAATTCACGCCGCTAGAGCTTTATTTTGATCTACGCCTAGAGATGTTATCCAGTTGAGAGGTGTAAGCTAGCAGAAGCGAGGTTCCGGTGCCCTGCTCACTGGCCCGGTTACCTATTCGGACACGCGGGCATTTCTCCCAAGTGCGGCTTCAGCTGTGCGGCAGGGGCGGCAGGGGGTTGGGGATCCAGGGCTCCAGCCACCCCAGCCCCCGCTTGCCCAGTGCGTCCGACCCTGCTCCTTAATTACCCTGCAGCACACGCAGGGCCGCAGGACCCAGCGCCGCCGCCGCCGTCCTCGTTGCCGCATCTGCCGCCGTCGCCGCCGCGGGAAGGTCCCGGTGCGGGCGCCGGGAGAACCGCCCAGCCTCGGCCGCCTCGGCTGCCTCGGCTGCGAGCGTCCAGCCGCCACCGCCGTCAACGCGTCCGCGCCGCCGCCACCGCTGCCGTGAGAAGGGAGGCGGCGCCGCGCAGCCCAGCTAGGGCGCTGCAGGGTCCCGAAGAAGTTTGTTGGCCCGGAACCAAGCACGCCACCCGGCACGCTAGCTCGTTTGAAGCAGGCGGGCGTGTAAGCAAAACCCGCCCCGTATAGATTATTGAGGGAGCTCGAAGTAGGAGACTGGGTGGGCAGATGGGCGGATGGACAAGCCGAGTTATACACTTAGCCCCCAAAGAGCTGTATTTCCCGGAGGTAGAAAGGAAGAACGTTTTGCCAGCTTCAGGGGACAGTGAACTCGGAACCAAAAGAAGGTGGCGTAAAATGTTGAAAATACAGTTTAAATAGGACCATCCAGGAATTTCTGTGGCTCAAGAACACCCACAGCTTGTGGGCGGGAAAATGGAAAGGTAGCGGAAATAAATTGTGCTAACACTTGCCGCCATCCCTGGGACCCTACTACACCCAATTCCAAGACAACTTAGTTCCCATCTTCTGCTTGGAGAAGTCAGGAGGAAAAAGATGTGAGGATGGTAGGGGCATTGAGTGGAGTTTTACTTTTAGGTCTGCCTGATTTGGAGTGGGTGAAATAAGCCCCTCCAACCCCTATCCTCCACCCCTACAGAGAAAAAAAAAAAAAATAAGAAAACAATGGTATCTCTCTCTCCTTACAAATCAAGTACTTCTTTAAGAGGTTAAAGAGAAACCCCTGCTGATACACATAGTCTTTCAAGATCTTCCAGCTAGTAGGTGACAAAGTAGGACAAAGTAGACATCTTTGATGTGACCCTACAAAGCAGAAACCAGAGATGTGTAGGTGTTCAGGTGATGCAAAATGTAAATGCCCGTTCTGGAGAAGGCTGATGAGTTCTTAAGGTAGGAATATCTCTTTAAGGTGGAAAAAAGGAGGTGGGCCCCGTGATTATAAAATAATTCTCTCCTAGGGGATAGAAAATGTAGAAGGTCACTGACAGGTGCTTGCATGAGGTTTTGTCCAGGCTCAAAGTGGTGGTGGTGCGCAGCGTGGGGAGGGAGAAGTGAGGTTTCCTGGAAAAAGAGGGAAAAGATGTGGCAATAGAAGAGAGTGAGTCTGATGTGGGTAGATAACAGAAATATCAAAGAGGTGAAAGAAAACTGAATGTGATTGTCTCTGATTCAGAATCATTCCAAGGGAACCATCCAAAATAGATGAAAGCCTGTGGTATTCTCTAGAAATGGAAATTTTCCATCTACTTTCTAGTTCTCCAGTGTAATCTTGTCTGATGCAATTTTAGTTCATTTTCTGAGACAGCAGAAATGCTCAGTGGGTACAGAGTGGTTCTAGAGGTGAAAGATATGGAGATAGAAACTACAATGGTGTGGTTAATTGACATCGTAAATGCAAGTTCTAGTGAAAAATGGAAAATAACAGAAATACAAAGAAGCAGGGGTATAGAGATGTCCTGAAAGGAAACTAGAACCAACAGAATCAATGAGACCAGAGTGGGGTGGCTTGAGGCCAGCCATGTTGAAGACATGTATCTTAAGATAGGAGAAGGAGAATAATGGGGCTTAGCAGAAGACAGCATGCAGGGAGAGCATTCCAGCCAGAAAGAATGGCATGTGTGAAGGCTTAGAGGTGGGAGCTAGCAGTCATGTGCCTGGTAAGACAGAGAATCCAAGCTAGGGTGAAACCTGAGAAGAGCAGAGCAGATGGCACCTGCCAAGGACAAGCTAAGAGGCAATGGGCTCTTTAGGGTGTTATTGTGTAGGCCATAATAAGATAATGAGGTGAAAAAGTTGCATATTGGCTATGATAGAAAGATGGTGGATTTGAGAATGGACCAATCTGTGCATTTCTTATCCATGCATAGATTGTGAATGGAAAAGATTCTCTGATCCCTCTCCTTGAGAGAATTCAGATAGTCATGAGGTTGTATGAATTTTAGAAAGCTAGTAGAGTCCTACAAATGGAAAAAAATCTAGAAAAGTAGATGAATTAGGAAAATTATACAATGTTGATTTAAAAATTTAGATGACATTGGGTTGTTGATAAAGCCATGGAAAACAGGACAGGACAACTGCAATCAGAAAAAATGGAGATCAGCTGTGATGGTTGAAACTGAGCATTAGAAAAGTTGGTAGAGACAACTATAGTTCAGAGAAGTAAGTTAATTAAATAGACATGTTGTTGAGAATGGAGAGACCTGGCTGAATATACTCAAAGGGAACCTGAGGTTTGAGACCATCTGGGAAGTAAGCACTAGTTTTGAAGTGGAGAAATCATGTAGGATCTTGAAGGAATGTGATAGAGTCACATACATAGTCAGTTTAGGAGAAATAAAAATGTTGGGAACAAGGGAATATGATTTCTATGGGGGCAAAGAGCAACTTCAATAGTAGTTTTTTTCTATTTTTTTGTCCTATTGAATGACTCAAATTATATTCTCTGAGTCTTCTTTTAGTAATTTTCCTACACTTCCCTATAATTCTTTACCTATACTTCTCTATAATTCTATATCCTTCTACAGATGTTAAATTCATATCTGGATATATTAGCCATTCTTAATCTTTAGTTTTTGTCCAAATATATCATTTTAGACTATAGTCATTTCTACAAACAGATCACATGATCACCTAATAAATGCTAAGTTTAAAAAAGATACATGAGTGAAATGATATCTTTTTTCTTTGAGATGTTCAATATGGAATAGAGTCAGAAGGCAAACAAGTTATTCTAGTAGTCTGCACTGTGCGGAGGCAGAATGATACAGAGTTGTGTGGTAAATCAGTCCTGTGATGGTTCTCACAGATTTCAAAAAGGACATGGCATTTGAACTGAGCTTTGAAAGCAGAGGAAGAGTTCCCAGATGCAGAGATGATTGGAAGGACATTCTGGCCATCCAAAAGAGTACACGGAGATTGGTGGTACTTTGTGGGTATTGTGTGTGGTTTGATGGAGTAGAGTTTGTTTGGAAAGAGGTAGGAGAACATGAGGCTGGGTAGATGAGTAGAGGAAAGAACTTTGAGTAGGTGATGAAAAGCCACCAGAAAACTTTGAGGAGGACACTAAAGTGAGTAGATATTTGTTTTATTAATAAACTCTTCAGCATTTGGGAGCTGGAAATAAGCCAAATGAATTGAGGAAAGGAGTTGAGTTTTGCAGTTTTCAAGACTGGAAATGGTAAAAAAAAAAAAAAAAAGTGAGCAAAGGCTATTTCATCAAGGATGAGAGAGTCTGTGTGGCCTCCAAAGACATTTTGTGAGTAGATTTGATAGACACTGGTAGAGATATGACAGGGAGGTGGTAAACAACTAATTAATGATGATTTTGAAATTTCTTACTTGTGTTCCTAAGTTGATGATGATGCTTGCAACTAAAGTATGAAGGTTCAGAGTTTTCTCTAGAATACAATAAGGAGAAACCTTGCTAAGTTGCTGAATTTTCTGTAAATTTACTTCATTATTCCAATAACATCGTATATTAATGTTAGACCTAGATCTAAACTCCTGGGGATATTTGTCTAATTATTGATATAGGTTTTTAATGTTCTATGTGTGGCTTTCCAGTTGACTTGTGCTAATAATTTATATATTCTACTATAGCTTCACTAAAGAGAGTCTGGATTGGTGAATGAACAGATGTGTAACACCTGTTGTTTTGCTTATTTACACAATGCCTCACTTCATAACAGTATGACAAGAGACAAGATTTTCCTGATGGGGTTATGTATAGGCACACTTCAGAATAGTCAAAAAGGTTTGATTTTAAAATTGAGCCCATACTCAATTATATAGCATTTCCCTTTAGAAAGAATACTCTGAAAACATGTATTCTTTCAGTCATTTAGCAACATTTTCAAAGTTGAAATGTTGTGTTTATAGCCTAGCTAAAAAGAGTCAGCATTCTTTTTTATTTATTTTCTCCTTCTTTTCTTACATTTGTCTTCTCCTTGTTATTTTCTATTTTGCAAGCTATAGTGCTCTTTCAGGCTCTAATCCTCTGACTCTTTGACTAATACAAAATTTCAAAGATGCGGGATGAACATTAAAAAAATGTTAAGTGGAATAACAGTGAAATTATTCATGTTTCAAAGGTAGATTTCATTTGGTTTACTCAAGTGCTTACTGAGATGGCCATTTTATCTAGGAAGCCTGTCATTCCATCATTCTGTCTATATATTCTGCTTTCTGTCTTTTCTATTATATCTCTTAAAGATAATATAAGAGTTTGTTATAGTAAATATAACTTTTGTTTCCCTAACCAGAGTGACAGCAGGAACTTCTAATTGACTCACTGCTCTATCCCCAGTGATTAGCACATAGTAGGAACATCATCTATCAATGAAATGAAAGATTAAGATTTCCTATTGCTCCTTTCTGTCCTTTCTGCTTTTTAGGTACACAAACATAGATGAATATAGAATGTTTTTAAAATATTTGAATCCTGATTCAAATATTCTTAATTTTGATCATTGCCTTAAAGACTGTGAGTGCTGAGCATGATCACAGCTATGACTAGGGCACTTTGTAAAACTGGGAAGGAGCTCTCTGGGTTCTGGCCAGGATCTTGATAGAGAATAGCTAATATTTAAGAGGAAGTATTAGCAGGGGTGTGATAGGTTTTCCATATCCTGATATAAACATTATGATATAACAGCAATTGATTTTTAGTCCAACAAACTAGAACTTGAATCCAAGCTTGGGATCCCTCAGTGTGCTTTAGTGTTTTCTATCAGTAGACTGGGACCTGACATCTAGCTTCAGCAGGACCCCTTAGTTCTGGCAAAGAGAGTCTATGCTCTGTGTCTTGCATTTTAGAAGACTTTAATGTGATTTGGCCTTTCTCTGGATGTGTACCTGCGCTCAGGGTTATGAGGCTACAGAGCTACTACCCAAAGCCTAGATCAGGATCTAGGTACCTACCACCCTGAAATTCCTTGACTAAATGAGGAGGGAGCCTTGAGCTCCCTCAAGGGCCTGGAAGACCTCTCCTCTGAGTCCATAATCCCAGGGACAGATCAAGCTACTGTTATAAACATACCTAGACCCAAAGGAAGGCCAAGAGGTGATTATTGCAGGTTTTGTAGACAGACTTATTGGCAGGTTCACACATGTCAGTGAGACTCTGCATGCTTCAGATGGAACTGGAAATGGAAGAAAAATAAGGAATGAATTTTGCTCTAGGATAGAGGCCAGCAAACAGATTCTAAACTTGATCTGGGCTTTTAGGATTTCATGAGGGTATTTGTGTTGTAAAAGAAGAAAGAATAATTTTATTAATGTGATAGCTTTATTTATAACTTTCAAATATTTAAATATATGGTATGTGGACCTCTTCTCCTGTCCCCTGCTAATGTTGGGTGCAGGTATCCCTGCCTCTCAAATCATTATAACTATTAAAATAAAATGTCACATATAAAAGAAACTCTACTTTAGAAAATGAGACCATATGAGATCAATATTCTCCATATCATTCTTCAAAAAGCGTTGTGAAACAATTTTGTACAAGTTTAGCAAAAAGTCATTTGAGGGCCTTAGGAAACTTCAACATTCACATTTATTATCTCCAGGTTCCATATTATTCTCCACTGGGGAAGCACTGAAAATTGTGTTCAGGTTTAACTTTATTTGGGAAGAGCAACACACAAATGCTACCATTGGCTTGGATCCATTAAGAAAACTATCTTGACAATCATGTACTGGGATCTGAGGGGACAGGATAGAAATATGGCAAATATTCATGAGGAAGTGTTTGGACAAAGCCAAGATCTGAGAAACCCAAGGAGGGCACCAGACGTGCATCTGGGGCAACCAACAGCAGCCTGAGGGCAGCAGTGTCTAGGGGCAGAAGGAACAGGAAATGAAGTTCAGAAAGACCCCAAGAGAAGTTTTTCTCTTAATGATTTTCTTGGGATCAACCCTGAAAATAACCTCCAGCAGTAGATGAAGGTCTGGAAAATGTATCTTTAAGTGTATGTGAAGATTTATTTTTATACCTTAATGAAAGTTTTTCACTGAGTGGCCTATATTTTCATCTAATTAACGTTTGAACAACAGAAACCTCAAATAGTAAGCACATTTTAGAAATACACAAAGAGAAGAAATACTCATGATAATGACCCTTGAAATAATATAAGACCTTGAAGTACCTTAATAATTACAAAGAAATATTAGAATATTATTATTATAGTTTTAAGAATAAGCTTGTTTTACTGTATCTCAACATTTATAAATTGACAGTCTCTTACTTTTTAAAAAATTCGATAAATGTCCATTGAGTCTCCATTCTTCCAGTTACTGTGCTAAGCCACCAGAATACAGTAATACTTAAGACAGACACTCCCTGTTCTGATAGAGCTTTAAGTAAAATGGGGACAATAAACATGTATACACAGACAAAATAAACTGTGAACTAGGGAATAATGAGGCAAAGACATTTCTTGGTCAGATAAGGATTGGCTCTTCCATTTGGTAACATTTAAATTGAAAAATGAAGGCTGAATAGGACCCAAATGTTCCATGGTGAGGAAATAGCATTCACAATAACCTTGAGGTTGAAAAGAGCCTGAAGATTTGAGGAACTGAGATCAGAGAAGAGAATGGTATCACATGATGCTGGAGAGGTAGGTAGGAGTCTAATTATTCAGGGCTCCTGGGTCATAGAAAGGTTTTCAAATAACATTCACTGTGCAATGGGAAACCATTACAGAGTTGGAAGCACAGAATGACATGATCCAACTTTCACTTTAAGAAAAGTTCATTGGTATGTAAAGAATGAATTTGGTCAACAGTCAATAATGGTGAGGGGAACCAGTTAGGAAGATTTTGAGGGGTACAGACCAATCTGATCTAAACTAGGGTGGTAGCAGAGGAAATGCAAGCAATGGATGGATTTAATATGTGTTTGGGGTTATGCTGACTTGACTTGTTGGTTTTAATGTGGGAGATGGAGATAAGGAAAAAAGAAAAATCAATGTAATGTTTGGGTTCTGGTTTGAGCATTTTAATGAATTGTAATTATTGATATTATAAAGAACATGAAAGGAGCAAGTTGTGATTGGGAATCAACAGTATAACCTGAATTATTAGGTTATGGAAATCCATGGGGCATCCTAAAAGGGACAATTGAATAGGCAGCTAGATACATAGTTTGGACTTTACAGAAGAGGTCTAGACTAGAGATGTGCATTTTAGATTCATCATCTTACAAATACCATTTAATGTCAAAAGAAAGGTGAATTGCCTAGAGAGATATTATAAAGAGAGAGGAAAGAAGAGCCCACAGATCCAATATTAAGTAATCAGATAGAAAAAAAAAGGTATGAGAAGGGAATTTAGAAGGGAATTCCAGACATTATGAGGTAAGGGAGCCCATTAGGAGCAAGGGCTTGCTGGAGGGAATGGTCAGCTATTAGAAAGATACTAATAATTGAGTTGTAAGAGAGAAGGAAGGATTTTCCTATCAAGTTCTTGTTGAACCAGTGAAAGACATGTCAATGGAATGGTGAAATTAAAATTCTTTAGTAACTAGAAAATATGGTCAATGAACCATAAAATCTTATACTTCAAACACTCTGGATAAATTTGAAGCTAAGTGCTACCATCCTCTAAGTGGCTCAAAAAAATTGGAGAGGTCAAAATTGAATTTGCATGCTACAGCTTTATAGCTCTCTGTAATAGGAGCCAAAGCTTCAATGAACACAAATTTCTGCAATGCTTTGGTACTTCTCTATTTTTAAAATATCAAATCAACTTTAATCTGAAGAGACAAGTTTAACTGTAAATTTCAACTGAGTGTTTATTAGTATGTGTAGAAAACAATTGTAATTGCAGGTAACTTTAGAACACTTAGTTTGTTCAAGGCGACATACTATGCAATTTCCGTACATTACATGACTTACTCGTTGTACTCCAGTTGCAGACAAATAAACTTAGACTTAGAAAAGTTCTATAACTCACTCAAAAGTATTACTCAGAAATGGCAGAACCCAAACATGAAACCACAATTTTGCGTTTGTGTGTTGGTGTATGTGCACTACTGGGAATTGACTCAGTGGCAGTGGTACTCTATACTGAGCTAGGTTCCCAGTCCTTCTCATATTTTAAATTTTGAAACAGGCCTTGAACTTGTGATACTCATACTTGTGTGTCCAAGATCACTGTGATTACATAAGTAGGCCACCATTCCCAGCTGAAATCATGATTTTTTAACCACTATGCTTTATTGCTAATTTATTGGCCAATAGAAATCACTTCAGTTAAAAACATGACACAGGTCTCTCTGGAAACTAAATCACTATTTGATAGCTCATTTATTTGAAATAGAATTATTTTTTAACAGTTACTAACTGACATGAAATAAAGGTAAGTTTGCAGTCATATGAGGATTGGGACTATATCTAGATGAGGAAATTAAAGAGAAAAAGGATAGAACCAGCTGTTTGATATTTAGAACCACAGTTTTAATATTCCAGTTGCTGCTGCTTCTAGCTTTTCATCCAGAAATATCTAAAATCCTGAATTAATTTTAAAATGCTGATCCTAGGGCATTTGGCACATATAGAATATATCAAAAATGGTGGCTTTGTTGTTGTTGTTTTTTATAGAGAGAGTCTGTTAACAGAATTTAGACATTGGTATGATGAATTCTTTTATATTTTATTCTTCATTAAATTTTGAATGATGGCAAATAAGTAGAATAACATTTATTTGCATATTTAGAACTCTTGAATGGCTATTCTAGTAATACTGCAATTGTCAAATACACTGAGGGAGTCATTATATTGTAATTGCCATTTATTTCCATTTTCCACTAGAGGGATTTTATTTACTAAATCTTTTATTGTAATACTTTTAGAGTAGGAATGTAATTCAGAAAGACTATTTAGGATATAACACATTATTATTTTAACTCGTGATTGAACCCAGGGGTGCTTTGCAACTAAGCTACATCCTATGCTTTTACTTATTTGTTTTCTTTTAAATTTTGAGACAGGGTCTAGCTAAGTTTTGGAGAGTTTCCCTAAGTTACTGAGGCTATCCTTGAATTTGAGATCATCCTGCTTTCTGAATCACTGGGGTTGCAGGCACGTGTTACTGTGCCTGATCACAACGCATTAATGTTAAATATGATGTCAATGGCAGACTCAGGCAAAGTAGGCATTACATATATCCATTTTTCTCTATAAATGGAGTTAAAGAATAATTTTCACATGTACAGTAGTCACTCTAGTAGTAATTATTCAACCTAGTTGACAATATAATTGTTTATAGAAAGTACAGTTTCAATTAAGCCAAAATATGTAAAACTAATATTCAGAAGAAAAAAATAATTATAAATAATAGTAATATATTTAAAATGTGAATCATTTATATGACACCAAAGGATAGGCAATAAGAGAAAAACAAATGAACTACATCAAAATAACATCTCTGTATCTCAAGGGACACAATCAACAGAGTGAAAAGGAAACCCACAGAATGGGAGAAAATATTTACAAATCATAAAATTTTAAGTGGTTAAAACCCAGAATATGTAAGATTAACTTCAACTTAACCACAAATAAATAACTGGATTAAAAAAATTGGGAAAGGATTTGATTAGACATTTTTCCAAGGAAGATATACAAATGACCAAAAAGATGTTGCACATCATTAACAATAGGGAGATGTAAATAAAAACCACTAGTACATCTTAAACCCACTAGTACAGTATCTGTCAAAAAGAAGGAAGGGTTATAGAGAAACTGTAACCCTTGTACATTGTTGGGGGGAATATAAAATTATCAGCTGTAATGTAAAACAGAATGGTGATTCCTCAGAAAATTTAAAAAAGAATTACCATGTGCTCCAGCAATTTCACATCTGGGTACATAGCCCAAATAATTGAAAGTAGGGACTCAAACACAGATTTTTACTTTCATGTCCACAGCAGATAATTCACACTTAAAGATGTGAACAACCCAAATGTCCAATGGCTAATGGATAAATAACGTGTTGTATTTGCATAAAACAGAGTATCACTGCCTACAAAAAAAGAAAGAAGAAAATCTGACACATACTACAACATGGATGAACTTTTAGAACAGTATACTGAATGAAATAAAGTCACAAAAAGACAAAGACTGCATGATTCTCTTTATATGAGGTACCTAAAACAGTCAAATTCATAGAGGCAGAAAGAATGATAGCAGGGAGAGGGGAATGAGAAACTGTCATTTAATTGATATAGAGTTTTAGTTTTGTTAAGATGAAAAGAGTTGCGGAGATGGATGATAGTGATGGTTACAGAGCAACGTGAATGTACTTAATCCCCCTGAATTAAAAATGGCTAAGAATATAAATTTTATGTGCATTTTAGATAATTTTTTAAAATAACAAAAATATAAATCATTGTAAGTGGTGAAAATTTAAAAACCTTTTAAAAGAAGAGAATTTGTATCAAATTGATATATAACTACAAACTAACTTGAAAATATTTTCCAAGCTCTTTCATTAGAGATTAGGTATGTATTGATATATATAATTACATATATATTTATATATGCTCTTGTATAATTATATACAGTGTAAAAATCTATTTTCTCTTTGGAGATGTTGATTTTCTGGATATGATGAAGCATAATATAATAAACTCAATTTAAAATTTTTTTTTTCATTGCAGAACTGTGGCCACTTGTTCACATGGTTTCAAGACACAATGAGGCGCACTGGCTCTTGGAAGCTTTGGCCTTGGGTGGCAGTGTTCCTGCTTCCTGCTTCTACTTCCGTGACGGTTAGGGACAAGCCAGGTATCCAAGCAATCTCTTTGTCCAATTGCCAAATGTTATTTATAGTCAGTCAACCATTTAAAAAAATCATTAAAACAAATCTTGTTAAGGTTAAAGCAGCTATAGATTAGATCTACTAGTATACAATAAATACAAATTTGTTGTTTTCCACCACTGTCCTTCACATAATTCTCATTATCTCATTTTTAAATATGCAGATTGTGCATAGAACTAACCTTTCCTCTCTCACTGATATTTACAGATATAAATATATGCATGTATGTCTGTATGGGCATAGATATGATAATGTCTCTCCTTTTTCCCTTTAAGAGTTACTATTTCAAGTTACAAGTACATAAACTCATCACTAATTAGGATTAAAGAGGACATGTTCTAATCTCAATTGGGGAATGTAAAAATAGGATAGGAAATTTAAAACAAAATGTAGTTTAATTACATGTCAATTTTATAGTATCTCAGAGGAGGAAAACAAAAGTTGACAGATCTTCAGAGTATCTTTTGAACTAAATAGACAATATTTATTTGCAATTGTTAAATTTATGGGTCTTCTCATAAAATATTTCCAAAGGGCTTAGAAGGCAATTTGAAACATTGAAACATTTACTTCTATCTCTGCCTAATTTGGAAGACTTTTCTTGAACATTGAGTACATATAAATTACTGTGCTAGATGTACTTCATATTACAAAGTAGAATCAGACACGTTGGAGTTCACTAAGGAAAGAGAAACATAGCCCCTCCTTCCATGCAAAGGATCACACAGCATGTTTTCTTATGATGAGCACATGTGGTGATATGCCCTGAGTCTTACTGTATTTATTCTGTTCAATATTTCTTCAAGGGCTGGGGATGTGGCTCAAGCGGTAGCGCGCTCGCCTGGCATGCGTGTGGCCCGGGTTCGATCCTCAGCACCACATACCAACAAAGATGTTGTGTCCGCCGAGAACTAAAAAATAAATATTAAAACAAACAAACAAAAAATCTGTTAAAAAAAAATATTTCTTCAATAATTTTTGCTAAACAGGAATAAAGTTACTTTAATAGAGACTTTTGAGTTTAAGGCAAACATAAAATAAAAACAACCACTTGTAAAGATATAGCAAATCTAATTTTTCAGGGTTTTATGGAAGTCCTTATGATGTTTCATTAATTTAGCAGAGGTACGTTTCCTAAAATAGTCCACATGAGAGTTTGGATATTATATTACTATATATTAAATGATATCACAAGTCTGTCATATAATCTTGGGGGAAAATTCTTTCTTCAGTGAGAAATAAATGAGAAGTGACTCATAGCAACTATAGGCATGCTCAAAAAGAAAAACAAAAAGATACATAGGACTGGGAGTATATTCTGATAATATTACTGCTCTTATACATTTACCTGTCTTTAACGAACACTAAGTAAGGCGCTTTGCAATTTAATCAAGGAGGGTAGGATTTTAGTTAGAAAGGATAATGGTTCTTTTATTGACAGGTCAGTTTTTTTAACACATGCTAGTTTGTGATAAAGTTTCTTTTCTTTTCTTTTTTTTTTTTTGAACAACAAATTTAATAAACCTGGTCTAATGAACACATTCCAATTTTGCAAAGGAAATTTTTTATACCTTTATTTATTTATTTTTATGTGGTGCTAAGGATCGAACCCAGTGCCTCATAGGCAAAATGGCCTACTACTGAGCCACAATCCCAACCCCAGAAGAGACATTCTTTTCAAACATTATAATACATTTTACAATTCTCAATTGTATGATTCCTCACCTGTGATAAAGTTTCTTGATAATAGTTATTTGAAAGGTCTACATAAATTGTTCTAGATCAAGCAAGAATCACCAAAAATATTGACTCCTGAGTTCTATTCATAGATTCCCTTTGTGCAGGTTCAAGTAGGGTGGTATTTGGTGATTTATGTCTTTAATAAGTTCCCTAGGTGAATTTAATGCATGATTTCTAGGGAAAACTCTTGCCTTTGAAAAAATGTACTGAAATTTCATTTTTCTTTTTGCTTCTCTTCTCGGTTGATTATCTTGTATTTTATGCAGCCAGGTTCCCTTTATCTTGCATTTCATTTTATCTTTTGTTATTTTAATTTTTTTGCCTTTAGTAAGTCTTATTTTTTTAATGTAGGAAGAACGCTTAACATGATGTCTACAATATGATTTTAGAACAGACTTTTAATGTACAAGATAGTATTATGGATCATAAGCACAATGTTTACAGCATATCTCTAGAACCTAGTCATCTTATGTAGCCTGACTTCACTATTTTGGGATACCCCTGAATGTTTTGCTTTTGCTATAGTATCTCAATTCTTTAATCAAGTTATATTGTAGATAGGTCTACCAAAATGCATATATTCTGGTCCAATTTACTTTACTTAATTAATATATTCAAAAGATTTTCCTAAGAACATGAATTCAAAATTAACCTGAATTCTAACAAGATTCATAGAACATGTATCACTAAAGGAAATTAATAAAGAAAAAACTTAAGTCAGTTTTTACCAGGCCATTTTGGTAGAAGATGTTCATGAAGCAATACATGTTGAATGTGCCATGGAAATTGCTTCATTTCTAGAATCATTTGCCTTAATTGAAAATGCCAGTATAGTACCGTCAAAGGGATTATTGAAGAATAAGACAGGCTGAGCCTGGCAGAGGCCTCTTCTTGTGTCTTGTGTATCTGATTCACGATGCAAGGTTCCCGTTTTAGTTTCCTCATGTGCAGACCTGTGTGTGTGGTCACTAACCATTTACCGGAGGGAAGTGATTACATCTAAAAATAAAATATAACAAACCTGAGAGGAAGGCTAGGGTTTCAGCTCTGGAGTCTGTGAAGTTGTCAACAGTTTACTGTTAAATCTAAATATATGAAGGATAAATTGAGTCTTTTCATTGCTCTACTTCAGTTCTATATAGGATGTTTAATGATTACTTGGAATATCGTCCAAGGTGGGACAGAATTCGAGAGTAATGGGAGATTCAATAACAGATTTTAGAAACTCAAATGTATTAAGAATTTAGTCATTTCATCCTCATTTATCAATTTTACTATTATGGTGATGTTATAGGAAAAGTCGTATTTGTATGTTGTCATATTGCCAATGAGCTTTAACTTGAATGTGATAGTTTCAGCTCAGTTAGCTGTGAAAGGAAGATGGGGGTAAAGACATGTATTAAATGTATTCAATGCTAGATAATCTTAACATTTGCTTTAATCAATTGCATTAAACTGTTTATTCTGTGATTAAAACCTATGTATCAAATGCTTAGTTTCTTGTATTTTCCTTAATTTGTTCTTAGGCATAAGCATTAAATTATGTATAGAATTGATAAGAAAAAAAAAACAGAAAACCAGAGTAAAAAAAGAAAACAGGCTAAAGATGACAGAATGCCATATAAATAATAAAGTTTTAATTTAAAATTTCACATAAAATGTCAAGATAAATTATTATAAACATGGGACCAAAGCCACAAACAGAAACTCTATTAAGCTAGTTTCCTATTAATTATAAGAAAAAGATACTTTTATGAAACATAGCTTTTACTGATTGAGAAATACCTTAATCTTAAACTGAGAGCAAAAACATTGCTATCTTATAAAGAATGTTGCATTTTTAAGAAATCCTCTAGTGTTCAGTATGGCACCAAGTGGAACTCCTAATGTTAACAAATATCCTTTACAATTTCTAAATTTGGAAAGTGGAGGAAAGCTTCACAATAATTAGATAAATAAGATAGCTCCTAACCAGGTTTCTTCAACTCCTTTGAAGAAACAGTTTTGGATCAAAGATAAGCAGTAAGTTACTTTTGGCAGTTTTTGTAATAAGGTAGCTGTGTTTCCATTTTTTTCTTTTTTGGTCCCTTTTTCATATTGTTTTTGTTATATTCTAGATGCCCTTAGTTTATTTTTATTAACCAGTTTTTCTCCCAACCTAGGATATTAGAAATTGTTCTATCAGACCTACTGGCAAAGTATCAAGTGCGCAGGGGGGCTAAAGGCGACCTGTGACAATGAAATGAAGAAGCCTGTGTTCCCAATCTCCAACAAGTCTGTTTTAGCCTTTGAGAGCATGAAAAACATCTAACAGCTGTTGTGTCTCCATATATGAAAAGCAAACAGACAAATCAGTTCTATCTGTGATAAATGTTGCTTTTTACCTTCCCCAAGTGTAGTCATGATTTTTGTCACCAATAGGCAAGAAGACAATTTTCCTTGATCTGGGTTAGAGAAGATCGATAAATAAAATTTCTATGCAATGAGGCAGATTTTATTGGGATTTTACAGGTATACTTATTCCACATATATTATGTATATTCATTCCTATGCATATTGACAAGAGGAGATGGCTGTTGTGTTTGTGCAGGGGATAGTGCTCACCCCTGTTCTCTTCTTGTCTTATACTCTGCAGGATCTAACCCATGTCCATGTCTTTAAATGCTATTTATACGTCAGTCATTCCCAAATTTACTTCATAGCCTGGATCTCTCTTTTGAGTTCCATTCCCTTATTTTTTTCTTTCTGTCTTTTTGATAAAGAATTTTGAATTGACATACAATATTTGTACATATTTATGAGGTATGGTGTGGTAACTCGATAGATGTACTGTCTGTAATGATCAAATTGGGTAACTGGTGTTTTTATATTCTTAAACATTAACTGTTTATTTCCATTGCAAATCTTTGAATGCCTACTTTCTAACATCTTATAAAATTTATAAAAATTTTTCAACTATACTCACTCTACTGTGCTGTAAAACATTAGAACTTGTTCCTCCTATTTAATAATATTTTGGTATCCATTATTCAACTTTCCCCTATTTTCTGGCCCCTTACCCTCATAGCCTCTAGTGACCACTTCAATGAAAACAATTTTTTAAGCTTTAACATATGAGCATAAACATTTAGTACGTGTCTTTCTGTGCCTGGCTTATTTCACTTAACACAGTGTAGTCCAGTTCCTCCATGTTGCCACCAATGATAGGATTTCATGCTTCTTTATGGCTGAATAAGATTACATCTTTATAATTACACCACATTTTCTTTATGCATTCATCTGTCAATGAACTATTTGATTGATTCCATATCTTGGGTGGTGAATAGTGCTACAGATCACATGGGAGTACAGATATCTCTATTATTATTATTATTATTATTATTATTATTATTATTACTACTACTACTACTACTACTACTACTACTATTACCATACTAGGGATTGAACCTAAAGCCTCATGCATACTAGTAAAACTCTACCACTGAGCTTAATCCCCAGCACTTTATTCATTTTATTTTGAGACAGGGTCTCACTAAGTTGCCTAGGTTGGCTTCAAACTTGCAGTCCTCCTGCCTCATCCTCCTGAGTAGTTGAGATTACAGATGTGTACCATTTCAACTGACTCAAGTATCTCTTTATGTAATTATTCCATTTCCTTTGGCTATATAACTAGTTTTACAAAAGTTGGATCATGTAGTAGTTCTATTCTTAGTTTTTTGAGGAACCTCCATTCTGTTTTCCATAAAGGCTGAACTAACATCCCTAACAACAGTGTATTTCCTTTCTCTTATTTGTTTTGTGTGTATTTGGTGATAGCCATGTAACCGGGGTGAGTTGATCTTTCTTTATGGTTTTTGATTTGAATTTCTGTTGATTAGCAGTGTTGAACATTTTTTCATATACTTGTTTGTCATTTTATGTCTTCTTTTTCATGTGCTTACTGTATTTGGGATTTTTCATTGGTGCATTAAAATTATACTTAATATTGGGGTTGATTGTTACATATTCATACATGCAAATAACATAATTTGATAAATTTAATTCCCCAGTACCTTCCCTATCTGTCTTCTCCCTTACCCCAGTCCCCTTCCACTATTCTACTGGTTTCTCTTCTATTTTCATGAGACCCCTCCCTTTTTATTTCATTTTTTTCTCCCTAGCATCCACATATGAGAGAAAACACATCACCCTTGACTTTCTGAGGTTGTCTTATTTCACTTAACTCTCAAGTTCCATCCATTTTCCCAAATGACATAATTTTATTCTTTTTTATGACTAAATAAAACTCCTTTGTGTATATCTATCACATTTCAATCCTTTCATTTGTTAATGGACACCTATCTAGACTGATTGCATAATTTGTCTTTTGTGAATTGTACTGCTATAAACATGGCTATGAGTTTATTGCTATAGTATGTTGTCTTTAATTCTTTTGAATAAATTCTGAAGCTGGTATTGCTGATCATATGTTTGTTCCATTTCTAGTCTTTTGAGAAACCTCCATACTAATTTACATGGTGATTGAACTAATTTATTTATTTATTTATTTTTAAAGAGAGAGAGAGGGGGGAGAGAGAGAGAGAGAGAGAGAGAGAGAGAATTTTTTTAATATTTATTTTTTAGTTCTCGGTGGACACAACATCTTTGTTGGTATGTGGTGCTGAGGATCGAACCCGGGCCGCACGCATGCCAGGCGAGCGCGCTACCGCTTGAGCCACATCCCCAGCCCGATTGAACTAATTTATAATCCCACCAACAGTGTTTGAGTGTTCCTTTTACTTGACATCCTTGCCAGCATTTATTATGATCTGTATTCTTGGTGACTGCCATTGTAACTGGAGTAAGATAAAATCTCAGTTCAATTTTGATTTCCATTTCCCTGATTGCTAAATATGTTGAATGTATAGTTTCTTTTGAAAAATTTAGATCACTTGACTATTTTAAATAAAATTATCTGGGGTCTTTTCTACTTTTGAGGTTTTTGAGTTCCTCAGATATTAATTTCTTGTCAGTTGAGTAGTTTGCAAATATTTTCTGCTATTCTGCAGAATGCCTTTTTATTCTGTTGATCACAGAAACATGTGCAGAAGTTTGTTTTATGTAATCCTATACCCCTATTTCTAAACATCTATTCAATAACTTCACCATTTGAATTTCTTTTTAAATTTCTTTTAGTTTTAGATGGACACAACACCTTTATTTTTAAATTTTATTTATTTATTTTTATGTGGTGTTGAGGATCAAATCCAGTGCTTCTTCACACATGCTAGGCGAGCACTCTACCACTGAGCGACAATCCCAGACCACTATTTGAATTTCTTGATGGCATCCCAAGCTTAACATTTTAACTCTCCTCTCTTCCATCATTGACTGATTTACTCTTCACCACATCTGCTATTAATTTCTCTCAATGATTCATTTCAATAAACTAAACGTTTATCCAGCCAAGCAAGACAGCTCTCCTTCTTTCCTATATTTAAGCCGTTATCATGTCTTGTTAAGTGTGGTATCTTAGTTCCTTCTTGCTTTTTCCCATCTTAATATCCTTTCTTTAGTCTAAGCTAACATCATATCTAATCTTAGAGTGTAGGCAAGCAAGTAGAGTTGCCAGATAAAACACAGGAAACCAAACTAGAAGTTTAGGTAAAAAATGAATGTAAGTATGAGTATGTTCTAAGGATTGCATGGTACATTCTTTCATGAAAAATGTCTGTTATATAACAAAGATTCAAAGTTTGATTGGGAATCCTGTGTTTTATTTGCTATGTTGTCAATCCTACATGATGTGGGGGAGGGGGAGTAATTTTATTATTTAGAGTATTATAAATAGTGGTCAGGGAAGGCTGCCCTCATGTGGGAACATTTAACCAGAGACATGAAGGCAGTGAGAGAGTAAGACATATGAATACCTAAAAAGCAGCACCAAGTCCTGGAGGCTGAGGAGTGCTCAGCATATGGGAGAAATAGCAAGAAAGGCTAAGGGACTAGAGTTATGGGGGGCAGGGCATGCTGCTGAAAAACTGATTTGTTTTTTATCTGTTGTCAAAAATCTGATTTCTGAAACTCAATCTCAAAGGCCAGACCTTGGACTCTAGTAAAGTAATTCAAACTGTCTTACAAGACCTCTTGGGAAATGGTCAGTCATTGCCCTGTAGGACTATTCCCAGATAACATAGAAATGGGCAGATTTCTGAATTTATACTTTGTAGCATCTCAGCAAACCTTAATTCACAGTTAATTTAATACTGTAATATGGTAGTCTCTCATTATCTATGAGAAATATATTTCAAGACCCCCAGAGGATGCCTGAAACCATGGATAGTACTGAATCTGATACATACTATGCTTTTCCTAGCATAAATACCTGTGATAAAGCTTAATTAATGAATTATAAGCAAACAATCAGCAACAATAACAATAATAAAATTGAACAACTATAACAATATACTCCAAAAAAGTTAAATGTTAAGAAGTATTTATTTCTGGAAATTTTTATTTAATATTTTTAGATCACAGTTGACCTCAAGTCACTAAAACCACAGAATTAAAAACTTGGTTAAGGGACTATTGTTCCGTATTATTCATAATATATTATTAAAGAACAAATGTGTGGAGATATTTACATTTTAGCAAATTTAAAATGTAAATTTTATCTTTGCCAAATTACATGTCTTCTTTTACTGCAATCAGTAAAGTGGCATATAAATAGTATAAATAATATTAGGAACAATCAAGAAAGGGTAAAGAGTGAAATACAACCTGTTTATATTTATTTTTTACCATCTTCACAACTTTGATTTTCCTCCTTTGTTTTATAGTACACAAGGAATAACCTCACCTCCAGGCTTTTCCTAAGGCCAGAGCCTTGCTAAGCCCAGAGTCCCAGAAAGTGACTAGCCCATTTTCCCTATAAGCATCAGCAACATTCACAAATCTTTTAGGTATTATATCAGTGGAAAAAAATCAAAATTAAAAGAATAGATTTTAGCTGGTATTAACTATCTGAGAGCAGAAGGGGAACTCAACATACTTTCAGTGAACAATAATAAAATAGTGGCTTAGGAGGCTGAGGCAGGAGGATTGAGAGTTCAAAGCCAGCCTCAGCAAAAGCAAGGCACTAAGCAACTTAGTAAGACCCTGTCTCTAAATAAAATACAAAATAGGGCTGGGGATGTGGTTCAGTGGTTGAGTGCCCCTGAATTCAATCCCTATTACCACCCCCAACAAAAATAAAAAATAAATAAAAGTGGAAAAAGAAGGATTTTTAACATGCTATTATTGAATACTATATTAAACTGAAGACTTTTATATAAGTAGGTACAGAAAATACCAGAAAACTGATAAGAAAAATATGTATCAAAAGATGTGCAGGAGCTTTTGAGTTTGATGCAGTCCCATTTGTCTACTTTTGTTTTGGTTTCCTGTGCTTTCAGTGTCTTCTCCAAAAATTCTTGTCTGTTAACCTCTAGATATGTACAATTTTTTATGTTTCTATGTATCAGCTAAAAATTAATTTTAAAAAAAGATATGCTCTAATCTCATACTAGAGGAGGTAATGCCAGAAGGTAAAATCATAGTATGAGGATTTAAAGATTAGGGGGAAAAGGTGATTGTGTGTGTGTGTGTGTGTGTGTGTGTGTGTGTGTTTAGAGATTTATTTTTCAAGCAGGTGTTTAAAAAGGAGGATTTTTTTCTGATACAGGATGAAGACAGTTTCTTAGATATGCTATTATTTAACATGTTTTTGAAAAGATATGCAGAAAATATGTTTGTTTATGGGAAACGTGTTGTATTTCAACTCTGACATTGAATAGTCATGGTCTGGTTCCCTTGGATGATGAGGGATTCTAATTTTTTTAAACTAAAAAATAATTATGTATTTTATTTGTAGATAATTAATTAAAATCATGGAATACACAAGTCTGATCTAGCTGCCTAGCTTTCTGTTTCCTTTGGCTCTTTTTAATACCCTTTCAGTCCTTTAAATTTTCCAAGGAAGAAGAAAAGTGGATCCGACAGTCATTAACATCTTAGCATGAATTTTTAAAAGACATTTGTATTTGCTTTTGAAAAAAAAATCTGCTGATTAGAATTCTCTAAGCAGTACATTTTTGGGAGATAAATTTTAGTTGTTACTTTTGAAATATTCCAGAGGACTTTTGAAGAAACACTGCAACAGTGCTTGGTCTCTGTCTACCTGACACAATATTCGTATATTTGAATCTTACCTGTAAATGGTTAAGGTACATGTACATTTACTTTAAACTGTGCTTTACTTTATATTACAATGAATATGTTGATATGTAAATAAATTAGCATATTCAACTTGTGATTGCCACTTCCCCTAGCCTTGCGACTTTATGCAATGGATTTATCAGATTTCAGGCATTAGGATTATTGTGCCTTAAATCTTAAGGCACAAATAATTAACATTATTTAGCTTTAATTTGTTCTATCCAACATTTAGCTTTAATTTGTTCTGTCCAACTTTTTACAACAAAGCGTGTTCTGTATGAAATGACATTTGATTTTCTTTAGCTAAAGACTTTTAATGGAGAAATACTTACATAAATATTGCTGGAAATGTTGAATTCCATTCATTTCAAAGTGACAGGTTTATTGCATTGATATCATTATATATTCACAAAGTCCTTGGAAGAATTTAAATAACATATATACTGTTTCCAAATTGGAAATAGGCCAACATACCTCTACCTCATTAGGAAAGTGTTACAGTGGGAAGTTCCTTTCTGTTGTCTGAAGATTCATTTTGCCAATTATCTACTGAAGCATACATATATTGTAAAGTCTTTTATTTGTTATAGTCATTCATGGCCATAATAAAAATTTGATGAGAATTTAGGATTTTTGTTTATAAGAATAAGGTTTAGCTTCAAATATTTTCTCATAGAAATGCTGTTTTCCTCTTTTGTTGAAGTATTACTTTCACACATGGACGTCAACAAATGTTAAGTGGATAGTGCAAGGAGTTTTAACGTATGTATTTATAGGTCTGTTTAACTATTACTCTAATAGAGAGCACTTCCAGAACCCCAGAAAGCTTCTCTGTATATGCTCCCCGTCGACCAGTTGACACCCCATCAGGATAACCACTGTTTTGATATAGATTAGTTATGCAGTCTTTGCACTTCATGTAGATGGAATTAGGCAGCACATATTTGGGGAGGAATTTTATATATTTTTTGCCTCATGTTGTTTGTGAGATTCATCCAGTTGTTGCATGTATCATTAGTTTTTTCTATTTTTATTGCTATACAATTTACTGTTGTATATACCAACATCTTGCTGATGAACTTTGGGGTTGTTTTCAGTTTTAGATTATTAGGAATAATGCTGTCATGGATATCTTATGTAAAAGGGTCATTTACACTCATTGTTTTTGCTGTCATTTCTTTTGGGCCATTGAATTTCCAAGTCACAGAATTCATGTGTATTTAACCTTCCTAAATACTGCTGAACAGTTTTCTGAAGTGATTATAGTAATTTTCACTTCCACAAGCAGTGGGTTGACAATTTGAATATTCATTTTTGAAGTGCTGAAGTTTTTTGGACAAACTTAAAATAAGCATTTCAATATTTTTCTTATTGATTTATGGGAGCTCATTGTATATTCCATATATGATGCTTTATTGGGTGTATGTATGCAGATACCTTCTTCTGGTCTATGGCTTGTCTTTTCACTCTTCTAATGTCTTTTTTTTTTTTTTTTTTTTTTGGTACCAGGGAGTGAACTCAGGGGCATTTAACCACCAAGCCACATTCCCAGGCCTCTTCTAATGTATTTTGATTAATAAAGATTTTAATTTTAATGAAGTCCCATTTATCTTTTTTTTAATTGGTTGTTCACAACATTACAAAGCTCTTGGCATATCATATTTCATACATTAGAATCAAGTGGGTCCATTTATTTTTTTTTTGTGAGTAATGCTTCCTGTGTTCCTTTCAAAAAAATTTTGCTACAAGTTTTTGAAGATTTATTATTCTACCTGAATCTATTTTATTGTCTTTGTTTTCATCTTTATGATCATTTCTAATTAATTTCTGTGCATGGTGTGAAGCAAGGATCAAGATTCAGTGGTTTTTATATGGATATCTCTTTGACCATCACCATTTATTCAATGATCATCCTTTTGCCACTGAATTTCAATGATTGTTTTGGAGTAAATAAGGAGACTATACGTACACAGATCTTTAAACCTTCTGGTCTGTTTCATTGATCTTTTTCTCTATATGTGCATCCATGCCACATACTAAAAATGTCTAACATCTGATAGTTTAACTTTTCAATATGTTCTTTGATTTTGCTTTTAGCTATTTTTTTATGTATATCTCCATAATCATTTGAAAATCAGCTTGTTGGTTTTCTCTCTTTCTCTGTCTCTCTCTCATACAGACACTCATATACTCACTCTCCAATCTATTGGGATTTTGACTGGCATTGCACTGAATCTATGGATAAAGCTAAGAATTGACATCTTAATAATAATGAGTCTTCCAATCTAAATACTTGGTTTATCCCATGAATTATTTAGATCGTTAGTTTTTCCTCAGCAACATTCTCTAGTTTTTAGTGTAGAAATCTTTGGTGAGATATTGGGTTTTATTTAAAAAAAACAACTATGGGTTCAGGAAAAATCGGTAATATTTACAAAATATCTGGTGATTTTACTATTATTTAGAATAGGATATGCCATCTTAAAATCTATGAGGTAGAGTTTCAAAGTAGGGAAGTAACCTCCAAAATTATTTAGTACTATAATTTCACTTTGCAAATTGTGTATCCAAAATGTATATTACATTTTATTTGTTTCTTACTTTTAAATCTGATTGACAGCACTATTTAGAATACGGTTTATTCTTCTGGTTAAATATATCAAAATGATGCCTTGTCACCATGGCGAAGGCCAGTGATATGCTTGTCAAATGAAGTGCTGAGAAGTTTAGCCATTGAACTGGATGATCAGCAATTTCTACTCCCACAGAGCAGAAGATCAATTTTATTTTAAACAGTTTATCTCCTGTCTATATGAAAAACTTTTAAGTTATAAAACCCAGACATAAATTTTAGACCTAGCAAATTAAACTTATGATTACATGATGCCAAAATATATTATTGATTTGGTTTAAGATTTTAGCCACCTAGTTGTATAGTTATCCTGACATAATAAAAAAATTGGCTGCATTGTTTTGTGAATTAAGTACTATATTTACAGTACCCAGCCTGAATTAGATTTAAATATGTACTCAGATGTTTAAATATCAGTGTATGTATATACATTACTGTGTTACGGTAGTATGGTATTATTGACCATGTAAATTCACTGTGAGTAGAGTCTGGTTTTATCTTTTTTCTCTGTGAATAGCACTAATTCCTTGGCACATAATTAACACTTTTTCAATGATTTCATCTCATTTTTTTTTTTTTTCATTTTAGACTACTTTTTGTATGGCAGAGATCTTTGCTCTGGGGCTTTTAAATTATATGTTAATTATTTCCATACATGTCCCCTTCTCTTCTAAAAGTTTAATATCATTTAATCCCTAAAAGGAAAGTGAGGAACTAAGAGATGGGGGAGTAAGGAATGAAAGATGGAGAACAGGCAGAGATACACAGGAGAGTTTATTCGTCAGAGCTTACAAATAAAGGCACAACTCTCCAAAGACAGAGAGAGGCAAAACAGGGATTAGAGCTGGGCAGGTACTACTGCAGGCAGTTAAGGGTTGGGTTGGTATGAGGGAGTGTTGAGCCTTTCTCAGAAATGCCCTTGGGCAGGAAAGTGAAATTTTTCTTAAAATGGCTGCTGTCACTTAAGGTGGCTGTCCAGATGCTAAGCAAGGACCCTACAATCCCCAAACCTGAATCAAATTTATATAAAAATATAATAGTAGTAAACTTGTTTTACTATTAGAGTATGCTTTGGATATAAAAGTTTAACAATGTTCTTAAATTCAGCCAACTTCCTAATGTCAAATACACAGGAACAGTTGGAGTGTTAGAATAATAGTGATGATAGTTATAATAGCTAACACTAAGAAGTACCCACTATGTACCCCTATGTACCAGGCAGTATCCTAAGCACTTTACATAAGCAACCACATGGAATCCTCATATCCACAAAGCCAGGTGGGGAATATCTTTATCCACATTTTACAGAAATTTAACAAAGTGGTTCTATTTGTTTTTGTTTTCATTTTTATTTTAATTTTCTGGCTATATGATAAGATTCAAATTGATTTGAAAAACTGGATTGGAAAATGTGGTACAAATAATTTATATATTTTTTTTTCTTCAGAAAAACAATGTCCTATTTTGAGGACAGTGGGATATCAGTTCACACAAGACAACAGAAATGAACTTGAAGTTTCAGGTAAGCTTTACAATCTTTGGTAAAGTAGGATTTAGTGTAAAATGATCACCAAAAATGCAGTACATTGTAGGTGATTTTTTAAAAATATTGCAACTTAAGACTGTAGCATTAACATAAAAATTAAAAGCAGATGGTGCAGAAAAATGCTGAAAGTAGTTTTATGTATCATTTAATTTAAGATCAACAACACTTCAAACTGTTGGGGAGAAAATTTAAAAATTTAATTAAAATTATAGGAGTTGAATCCACCATAGAAATTTTTTAAAGAGAAAGAGAAATTTATGGCAAAGAAGACCTCACCACCCAGATAAAATCACCAATAGCATTTTGGCATAACATTCCTACAAATCTTTCTTCTTCTCTTCCTTCATCCTTCTCTTCCACTCCATCATCTTCTTCTGTCCTTCTCTATTTCCCTCTCATATTCTCTCTTAAACCCACACACACTCACACAAACATATTAATAATACATGTATTGTATCTGAATTCTGAGTATTTTCCCACATCAATATGCATTCTCCTAAAGTATTATTTTTAAGAGCTGTTTAGATTGAAAATGAATACTGTATTATTTTTTTTGTCTAACTTTTTGTCTACACTTCAGAGATGCTACAATGAGCTACTCTATTTACCTAGGTAATATGTATGTCAAAAGATACTAATATTTTAGTCTTTTGAAATATATTTGTGATCTTTTCTTCAGAAAGAAAGCTACATATTCTATATACAAAATGAGTTTCATCCTTCTGTACCCTAAAAGAAGGAAAAGATAAAACAAAGAAATTTTGCTGATCCCAAACGTCAGGGTTTCATTTGAAGTAAATCAGCCTATAGATAAAGACAACAAAAAAATCCTCGTTACGAAAATCAATATTTTTGTGAGTATATTTAAATTTAATAAAACTGTTGGATTAAATAATGTGTCTCATTTTACAGGTTTTGATCTAGGAGAGAGCTTTTCTCTGAGACGTGCATTTTGTGAAGGGGATAAAACCTGTTTCAAATTGGGAAGTGCACTTCTTATTAGAGATACTATGTAAGTAAAATAATAATTTTTATTTGTATTTTAATAATGCTACAAAACTATGTTCTAAAGAAATTTCAAGATAATTTGTTTAAAAAGTGCAAAACCTTTTCAATAGTGTTATCCCCCACTCGAAGGCTGTGCTATTTATGTATTTTTTATTTATGAAATTTTTTGTCATCTGAGTTTTGTTCTAAAGTATATGAAATACCTTTTATATATACAGAGCCATAATCCTTAGAGGATAGTAATTAAATACATTTTTGAAGAAATATTATTTATACTTAAAGTAGGCATAAGTAATATTAGGTTTTAAAATGTGAGTAAACTTTAAAACTCAAGACACAATGTAAATTCAGAGACAGAAAACTGTTATTTATTGAATTTATTTCTACATTTTTCATTTGTCACATAAGTTAAAAGAATTTAGCTATTAGGCATTCACTGTAGTACATAGAATACAAAGTAAAATAAACTGTTCTGCAGTTTTATTTTTTATCTTGATATTCTTTTCATTTAAAATGAATTTACTATTTTTCCTTTGTTATTTGGTTTTTTCCTATGGTTACAACTAGAATTTTTTATTTTTATTTTTTTAAAGAGAAGTTACCTTTTAAATAATGGCAATTGGTCAGGAACTGTTCAGGGCAATAATAATTTCAATATGGTTGGCAATATTTTGAGGATGAGTTCAATATCATTCAGAAAGTTGAGTCACTAGGAAGGCAGGGAACATATATGATCATGATATTTATTCCTTGAATCAGGCATGAATACCCCTGTGTATGAAAACACTACCATGACAAAAGCATCAAAATTCCACTTGGTTTAACATGCAACATAGGTGGTTTTGTGGGAAAACCTATGAATGCTGCCATTTCCTGATGGGTAGCCTCTACTAAAAATTGTTGATAATCTCAACATATGAATTCTCTAAGGGAAATAGCATCAATCATCTCAGATGCTATGCATAACCTAACTTTCAAACACTTTTTCTTTGAGAAAAGTTTCTTTTAAACCTCCCATATTGTGATACTTTAGTTAATTTTACTTTAATAACATGGTTCCTTATAAGTAAACTACCCATTAATTGGTAAAATACATGAATGTTAGGGAAGAGAGGGATTTTATATTGGGGATATGGTGGATGCTTCTCAGATATAACTGTACAAACCAATAATGTCATGTATTGCAATTTAGGTAGCTTTATAGACAGGAATTGTGGACAGCACAACATTTCCATGTTTAGTAGGCATATGGAGTAAAGAAAAGTCAAGATGCACAATATTTCTCATATATATATATTTCTTTCTAAACTAGTAGTTGATACCTTTAATGAATTTTGGAAAGGCAATATATTGTGTTCCAAAAATTAAAATGCAGCTTTTCTTCCTGCTTATTTAAACTCCTGTAATTCTGGTCAGGTGGAAAAAAGATTGGAGTGAAACCTTTTAAAATTCATTGGATTTGAGTGAAAAAAAGACTTAGCTATTTTTAAGTAGCTATATTGGAAACCTTGCTGTGACTTTTAGGCAATGCTATTCCCCTGTGAATCCGTGAGATTATAAATATTAAGCATGACTTGAAATTTGTTTCCTGGGCTTTGGCTCTAAATCGCTATCCAATCCCTGGGCAATCAATATAAATGAATTCTCTGGCTCTGTGGAGCAGAACCCTGGGACCTTCACTACAGGAAACTGGAGGGTATCTGGTTAAGCTGACTAGTGAGTGTCAAGTAGCTTGGCTCCTATCCACTTAGATTTCACTCACTGAGCCAAGTATGCTAGGATGCTTCTCTTGCATGATGCCATTTTGATTTTTCAATGAGACTGGAGTAAAGTTGCAGCTATTTATATATTTGTAAATAAGCTGCCTTGCAGAGTCAGCATGGGAAAAACAGATGCTATTTTATATGGAAAATGGGGATGCTTTCTGGGCCTGAGGTTGCTTTTATTGGTCTGTCATATTCCGGGTGAGATTCACCAGGGAAGAGACATAATAAGCGTGTTGTTCATATACCTGTTAGGCACTCTCAATGCCTTGAGCCTGGCTTAATGTGGGATTCCCAAAGGTTTCTTTGGCAGAGGCCCTCCAGATAAACACCATGAAACACTTAGAGGTGGCACAGGCTCAGGCACTTCTAAGGGGAATGATGTGTTTTGCTTTGCTTTAAATTCATGTCTATGTGTTCAATATTCTGAGAGGCATGATGGGTTTTGCTTTATTTTAAATTCATGTCTATTTGTTTAGTATTTATTGGGGGGTAACAAATGGTAAGTCTGGGGAGGCTTTAAAAGAATCTGGGCGGGATGTTACCTAGTTTTCTTGGATTCTCTTTTTAGAGGAAAATTCCTTGGCTTCTTTTATCTACAAGTATCCCTGTTTCTGTAAAAGAAATAATTCATTATTTTTATATAGAGTGTTATGTCCCAGAAGATCATTCTTTGATTATTTTCAGTTCTGTTTTGGCAGTTATCTGGGTAAATTGGTGAAATTCTGAGAAGTGATACAAACACATGCACACCATGGAGAACCTTATATTTGTAGTGAGTTCCTATCTATCTTTCATTATTTGCTTTATAAAGACATTTAAAATAAAAGGGCTTAGTATTGAATATTTTAGAAGACTTGACACATGTTGAGTTTCTGTATACTAATGATCCTGAAGGGGTATAGTTTTGATAGACCAATGGAGAAATCAATTTCAAAAGTATGAGGAAATGAATTTTCTGATTTATTATTGAGTTCAAGTATGGTAGATAGCCTTAGCCCTCAGGTTTTTGATCGTTAGTGGCTATTTGTAATACTGTGGTGAGAAGGATTCTGAGGCCATTTTAGGTTCAACGAATTAAAGAGCTATGATCCAACAGGGAAAAGAGAAAAGAGAGGAGGGCTCACATTCTTTTCATATCTGTAGCATCTGATTTAGGATGATGCCTGTAAGCTGGTGGCTTTTGCCACTGAAGCTGTCCTTAAGAATAATGGAAAATGAGGCTATGTATGAAAACAAAAAACCAACACAGATTAAATGTAATAATAGTTTATGAGTTTGGATAATGTGGCTAGACAGAGTGACATAAATGACAGATATGGTCCCCTTAGGTTTTGTCACAGGTAAACAAATCTCTAGTGACAGTCTTCTTTTGGTGTCTCTCATTAAGTTGGTGTTTTATGAAAGCAAGGTATTTAGTTTCATAGATATAGATGGAAAAAAAGAAATAGTAGGTGAGAGTAGAATGGTGGTTACCAGAGGCTAGGGAGAGGTGGGTAAAGGAAGGAATGGGGAAAGGTTGATCCATGGATATTAAATTATAGTTAGATAAGAGCAAGATGTTCTGGGATGCTATTGCACATTGTCATATAAGGGTGACCTTAGACAACAACAATGTACTATACATTTTTAAAATCCAGAAGAAAGGATTTTAAAGTTTTCATTATAAAGGAAAGATAAATGTTTGAGGAGATAGGTATGTTTAACCTGATTTAAATACTGCACAATGTATATATTTATCTAAATGCTACATGATTCCCATTAACATGGGTATGATTTAATTATTTATTTATTTAGGTATCAGTGAATGATCCCAGGGGTGCTTAACCACTGAGCCACATCCCCAGCCCTTTTATTTACTTTTTTTTTTTTTTAAATTTGAGACACGGTCTCACTAAGTTGCTTAGGGCCTTATTAAATTGCTGAGCCTGGCTTTGAATTTGCAATCCTCCTGCCGTGGCCTCCCATGATGCTGGGATTATAGATGTGCACCACTGTGCCAGCTAAGTTTTATTTTTTAACCTATCAGTTAAAATAAATTTTAAAAGTCTAAATATAGCTGAAAATTTAAAAATATATTTGCCACTCACTTGATAGTAGAGAAGTGTCAATGTTAAGAAAATGATTTCTATACAAATAAAAAATGAACATGTCTCAAAGAAAAAAGATGGTTGATAGAAGCTATTCTAATTTGCATTATATGTTTTTAAAAACATGATTTGGGGGGAATCTTTCAAGTTCTCTGGACTTTAGTAATCCCCTTGGAAATAATCCTAAATATTAGCAAAGCTGTTTTATGTATTATGGGGTGATTTTTACCTTGTCTTTGCTACTGTTGAATGATTTATCCCATGGCCATGTTTTTTCTACATGGGCCTTTACCTCTAGATTTTTATTAGTGTGAACAATAGCATAACATATAGGAAAGTTGTTTTATATTGCTTAGGATTATTTTCATAAGACTGGTTTTTAGAAATGAAAGTCATTTTACATATATTGATAGATACTACTAAATATGTTCTCTCATGATCTAATCCATTCATTTCACATAATCTCCCAAACCATCAGTAGCACTAGACATTATGGTTTTAAATTTTTGTGTTTTGTTTTTAAATTTAAAATTCATGGAATCACAAATAAAAACTGTAGTGTACTGTATAAATTTTAGAGGCTCCCAAAACATTTCTGTTTGGCTTAAAGGTAGATAAGAGGTAGCTTTGGTAAGTCACTAAAATAAATGCAGTAAGGTGGAGAGCTTATCATCTTATTCAGCATTTGTTGACCAGCAGTATGGGCTGCAACTTCCTTTGGTGGAGGAATGAGGGGCTCTCTTGTCTTCCTGGAACCTACTACAGAGACACAGAGTGACAGGGAAAACTACACTTCCCTCTTGCTTTGTTCTGAGAAGAAACTGAGATGTATTACTTTGTATTACTGAGATGTATTACTTTATGTATGCTGTGTTGTGATTCAAAACCCATCCTTTCTCTTGTTAAGGCTAAACTTCCTTAGGCATTATACAGAAGGTCAGTTTTTATCCCTTCCCTCATAAGGGCCAATTTTCTAACCCATGTTCCATTTTTATTGCTCTTTTTTGAGTCCTCTCCAAGTGCTCAAAACCAGTTAAATGCTGAGGCTCAAAACTATGTTCAGAATTCTGATACTGAGGCTTTTAATTGCGGATGTTTCAGGAGGATTACTTTACAATTCCATTAAGCTGTAGAGAATGACTATTTATGCATCCCTTGGGTTTTCACTTGGGCATTCTTTCATTTGTAGATAACAAGTTTCCTATATAAGGGCATGTGATTTAGTTAAAAAGTTGTCCAGCTGTTTTTATGAGATTGACTGACAGTTACACATAATTCTTTATGTCATCACTGTATTTCCTTAATTATAGTTTGGCATACCAAGAATTTGAGGTGAGCTAGTAAGTCATGCATTCTTAAAATGAAAAGAAAAACCTGTTAGGTTCACAATTACTGAATTCTTTAAGTCCACTAACTTAGAAAAATTATATGTATTAGGTGCAACAGAACTTTAATTAAGTTTACAGATTTTTAATACTGTAAAATTACAAGAACTAATTTTTTCTAGAAAATTCAGGAATGTTAATATGTGTCAGTAACAAATTTCTTAGTATAAAGTGACTACTAAAATGTAAATTAATGTGAAATATTATTAGTTCAATATTTTGTTTACTAGTTTTGGAAATATTTCATATTATCATTATCAAATTTAAGTAAGTTATTATTTTCCTCTTCCAGATTTCTCATAATTCAATATTATTTTAGGAAAAGTAGAATGTACCAGTAATTAATCATACATATAGAGATCCTATAACATTCATGCCACCTTAAGTAAAGATTTTTCTTGTTCTTGAATATTTGTTAGCCTGAGATAAAAATTTTTATAAAGTATGCAGATACTTTTTTTAAGTTTAATTTCTATTTGTGAGTGCTAAAAGACAAAAATCTTGTAAGATAAAAATATTTTTGTTTCACATGAGTTGTAGATGAAGAAACTATAAATGGATTTAATATTAACATTCATTAATTATATTTAATACTTATTTATTATGAAAGTAGGAACAATTGTGCCTTCATTATTATTTTCAGAGCACATTCTTAATGATTAAAATTACCAAAAAATAAAAAGGCTCACATGAAATGAGAGTGAGAATCTGTAATATATTTACAAATAAACATTCTAACATTAAATGTATTTAAACTTTTGAAAGAAAAGTGGTTATCATTTATAAAGAAAAAAGGGTCATTTCTTGTTTGTTGAAACACAAGACAGAACATGCAAATAGGGCTGGCACTCACTAGTAGTGCAGGCTTTTCGAGGGAAGTGTAAGATGTGGCTCTAGCCTCTGGAATGTGTGAATATCTTCCCTTAGGGTTAAGAAATGTAAAAAAAAAATATTACAATTTGAGCATACTTTTGATGCTTTAAACATTCAGAAGACAGAATCCCTTGTAGATGGAACAATAAGAAAAAAACTTCAAGGTGATGGGATTTGAACAGGGTTTTGAAGACTGAAGGGAATACTAAGTCAGAGGTGGATGTGGTAAGAAGAGGGAAAACATCTCAGGTGAGCAAATGCCATTAGTTATCTCATGAATCTTTGGAGTTTAAGATATGGAGAAATTTAATAAATATTATGAGATAACTGCTATACTCAAAAAACATCGACAATTTAATTTGTCCATATCTAAAGTAGAAGACAGTTTGATTTTTTCGAATGTTCCTGGACATTATTTAAACCCCTGGAAAAATTCTAGGGAACTAAACACATGTATTTATTTATTTATTTATTTATTTATTTTAGTTGTAGATGGACAGAATCCCTTTATTTATTTTTATGTGGTGCTGAGGATAGAACCCAGTGCCTCACATGTGCGAGGCTACAACCTTAGCCCACAAATACAGTTTTTTTGTATAACATCTAGATTATTTAAGTTCTTATGAAAATCTATGGTCATTCAAAATTGGTAATAAGCTTCTTAAGAAATGTCATATGACCAGAAATGTATTATTTTTCTTTCAACACCATTATCCCCATCAAAACTCCCATTCTTTGGACAGAGAAGCTAGTTGTTAAGATGTAAAAGTTTAGCAAATTAGGGATTACATCCATGTGATTTGTGTTTGTATCCAATATGGTGCCTGGTACACCATAAGTAGTGCTTACTATATGTGAATTGAATATTCAAACCTTAAGGGTTCTTATCTTGTTGGTAGATTATATAGCTATTTTATAGCTATTTGCATATTTTTGCATCCAAGAATTTCTTTTTATTAGCACATCAAAAAACAAAGTACATCACTTCTAACTCCATTACTTGATTTTTCACCACAGAAGACCCAGTGTCCAACAGTAATATTGATATTTTTAGTACCAATTCACATTTGTGAAATATTTTGTGATTTATGATGTACTTTTGCCTTCTTATATTATTTTGTACTATAATAACCTCTGTGATGCAGCTGTCACATCACCATTTTATAGATGCAAAATTGAATTTCAATGAAATTACGTAGTTGACCTGAAATGCAGAAAATAGAACCTTTGGATCTAGAGCTCACTCTCCCATCCCCATTTCCTATTGTTTTATCGCCAATTATGTGTAAATTATCTTATCTTAAAATGTCTGTATATCATCTACCTTGAGAGATGTGAGGTACCAGACTGCTTAATGTACTACTTAGCCTTAATAATAATGCAAATGTCATTGTAAAGTAATGAAATTAAACTGTTCCATTTTGGTAATTACCTGTGCTAATTAATTTAAGAGGCATTGATTAATCTACCTGTACTGTTGGAATATGTGTTAGATTTTTTTTCTTTTTTCACTCATCTTTTTATGCAATGACTCATACCTCATAAGGGGCAGCTGAGTGTTGGCCTGGAGAGGGATATATGAATTTGCTGTGGAGTGTGCACTGCAGGCTTTCAGAGATACAAAAGAAAGCAGGCAGGGGCTGGGGTTGTGGCTCAGTGGTAGAGCACTCATCTAGAACATGCACGGCCCTAGGTTCGATCCTCAGCACCACATAAAAATAAGTAAATAGAATAAGGGTATTGTGTCCAACTACAACCAAAAACTAATATTTAAAAAAAGAAAGCAGGCAATCATGGATTTCATCTTTAATCTTATTTGGCCCTTAAAAATGCTGTGAAGATTTAGTAATTAATATAAGGCATTTGTAAATGAATTCCTTTTATAATGTTCATAAACCTACAAACAGAGAAGCATGACCTTGTATTTATGAATTGGCCTGAGAATTGACTGTAGTAATGCATGATGTTTCGTTATACCACTGCTAAGGAATAATATAACTCTAGAGACCTCAATTGATAGAACTCTACATTTCATAAAATAGCATTAAATGGTCTGACCTTCACTCTTGGACACAATCAAACTGTAAGATATATTCACAATTTCAATAATAAACTTACAAATTTATGCCAACCAAGGAAGAATAATTGTGCCAGATTATGTCATTAATTTATTATCATTTTAATTCTTTCAACTTAGGCAAATCAGAAAACAAACATGCTTTTGTTATTTTATGTGACACAAAAATTAGGTACAACTGGCCCATAATCTCACTTTAAAAAAAAATTTTTAGTTATAGATGGACACAATATCTTTATTTATTTATTTTTATGTGGTGTTGAGGATTGAACCCAGTGCCTCACACATGTGAGGCAGGCATTCTACCACTGAGCTCCAGCTCCAGCCCCCACAAATCTCATTTTAGTCAGCCCTTAAGCTTCCGAAAATACATAATTCCAGATTAAGGGAAAAAAATTTGATTTTAAACTAAAAGAAGAAAATATCCAAATAATTTACAAGTTCAGTGAAAATAAATAATTAATATGGATATGTGTGGTGATGCTGTGCACTATTAACATCTGGTTGGTTGAATCTGAGACTGAGTTGACTACGTTATCCTTGTATTTGAACCATCTCAACTTCCTTTCTTGAGCTCAGAATCTCTTTGTCAGCTGTCCTCTCTGAAGGTGACCCTCTTACTTTCAAAGCTTAACCCCTTCACTTGTGTTCTTAATCCTCTCCTCGCCAGCCTCCTCTCAGACCTTGATCCACCCATGATCCCCTTGCTCTTGTCTTCAACATGACTCTCCACAGTATCCTGGCTTCTTAGTCTACAAATATATACTTAATTCTTAATATATACTTAATCCTTCCCTGTACTAGAAGTGTGTTCTCTTGACAGTCCCCTTTACTCACATGCTTCTCAAATAAATAGTTACTGACAACTTCCACTTCCTCATACTTCCCTTAACCCATTCAGAGCTGACTAGGGCTTCTTGAACCTTATGGAAATTGCTCCTTCAAAGTTGCTAGTGACCTCTGTCTTATTTCCAATGCCGATGCCCTAAACATTGAATTAAGCTCCCATTTCTCTCACTGTGGTACCATTGTCCACCTTTTCTGCCTATTGGAAGACTATGTATTCTAGAAAGTTTAGTATACATCCTACCATTTCAAATGACGTCAAATCAACACCAGAGCCTCTGTTGTTACAATTATACAATTTTACAGTTACAGAATCTCAGCTCCCTCTTAGAAGTTATATGTTTTTTTTTTCTTTTTCTTGGAGCCCCTCGGATGCTGCCCATGTATTCTTGTTCATGTAAAAAAGCAAGTATATTTCTGATCTTGTTTTCTCATCTCCTTGCTAGTGCGTGTTATCTGCCTTTACTTGGAACCTTCCCATGAAGGTGCTGCTTCTCAAGATCCAGCTAACTTCTGCTCATAGCTATTCATCCTCAGTCCCCAGGTGTAAGAGTTGCCCTGTGACTTTGAGTGAAGTTTGTGTGTGTTTGTGTGTGAGCACGCACATTTTAGAAGATAGTGGCAGGTGTCTAATGACCCTCTCTCTAATTCTCCAGGGCCCTGAGGCAACAGTGACTAGACAGAGCCTCACAGATTTTGATAAATGTTTCAACTCTTAGCTCTTCTTCCTGTGTGGGGATCAAAAGCTAGTAGATGTGGACAAGCAATTTTCTCTATTATCCTCTTGTCACCTAGCTCTCCTTTGATTTGCTCAAGATAAGAATGTAAAAATCTCTTTGTTTAAGAGGGCTACCTACAAAAATGTTTTATGATATAGAGTCACTATTATTTTAAGTTCAGCTTTGATGCTAGTGAAAAAAGAAATCTGACAAAGTATTTCATTCACTTCTCAAGTGATAATGAATAGTTACTGAGAATTTAAGGATGAATAAAGACACAATCTCAGCCATTGAGTTATTTCTGTCTAGCAAGACAGACAGGCCAACAATTAGCTATTGTGGAATTGTAGTGGCAATTTTTAGATTCAAGTATGATAAACTCTGGGAGAACAGATGAAGCCGGAAAAGCTTCATAGAGGAAGTGAAAATTGAGGCTTGATGTGTGATTTTGTCAGGTGAGCTGGGGGCCATTGTGAACTGTTGCCATTAGAGGGATTATCATAGTGGTTTTAAAGGTCAAGGCAGAACAATAAGAGAGGTAAATAGGGAGCCTACATCATGGGAACAAATTTTTACTCCTCATACTTCAGATAGAGCCCTAATATCCAGAGTATACAAAGAACTCAAAAAATTAGACAATAAGAAAACAAATAACCCAATCAACAAATGGGCCAAGGACCTGAACAGACACTTCTCAGAGGAGGACATACAATCAATCAACAAGTACATGAAAAAATGCTCACCATCTCTAGCAGTCAGAGAAATGCAAATCAAAACCACCCTAAGATACCATCTCACTCCAATAAGATTGGCAGCCATTAAGAAGTCCAACAACAACAAGTGCTGGCGAGGATGTGGGGAAAAGGGTACTCTTGTACATTGCTGGTGGGACTGAAAATTGGTATGGCCAATTTGGAAAGCAGTATGGAGATTCCTGGGAAAGCTGGGAATGGAACCACCATTTGACCCAGCTATTGCCCTTCTTGGACTATTACCTGAAGACCTTAAAAGAGTGTACTACAGTGATACTGCCACATTGATGTTCATAGCAGCACAATTCACAATAGCTAGGCTGTGGAACCAAGCCAGATGTCCTTCAATAGATGAATGGATAAAAAATGTGGCATTTATACACCATGGAGTATTACGCAGCACTAAAAAATGACAAAATCATGGAATCTGCAGGGAAATGGATGGCACTAGAGCAGATTATGCTTAGTGAAGCTAGCCAATCCCTAAAAAACAAATACCAAATGTCTTCTTTGATATAATGAGAGCAACTAAGAACAGAACAGGGAGGAAGAGCAGGAAGAAAAGATTAACATTTAACAGAGACATGAGGTAGGAGGGAAAGGGAGAAAAAAAGGGAAATCACATGGAAATGGAGGGAGACCCTCATTGTTATACAAAATTACATATAAGAGGTTGTGAGGGGAATGGGAAAATAAACAAGGAGAGAAATGAATTACAGTAGATGGGGTAGAGAGAGAAGATGGGAGGGGAGGGGAGGGGGGATAGTAGGGGATAGGAAAGGTAGCAGAATACAACAGTCACTAATATGGCAGTATGTAAAAATGTGATGTGTAACCGATATGATTCTGCAATCTGTATTTGGGGTAAAAATGGGAGTTCATAACCCACTTGATTCTAATGTATGAAATATGATATGTCAAGAGCTTTGTAATGTTGTGAACAACCAATAAAAAAAGAATTAAAAAAAAAATAAAGGTCAAGGCAGTTTGAGGGATACAGAGAAATCCTGTGTGGTTAGGGAACACAGGTGTGAGAGCATCTGGATGCTGAGAAGGCTGAACATGTGGACAATTCTGAAAGGCCATATGTGCTGTCCTGGAGAGTGGGAAATTTTTTAATTTAAAAATGTGAAGGTGTAGGAGCAATAGCAGAATTCTAGAAAGAGCATCTAACTATATGGCATTGAGGAAACTGAATCTTTTAGTTAAGTCTAGAACCTCCCAAATTGATCCTGAAATAGAAACTGAGCCCCCAGATCTCAGAAAGAGCTTTCAAAATTCAGAGAGCCCCATGGAGGTTAGACTGAGTTAGATCTAGGATATTTTGATCATCAGTGGATGGGAAGACCTAAAAAAATTTTAAAAGCAACCCCATTTCTGAAGTGCAGCCTCTCTAATTCACCCTCAATTTTTGTTATTGAATGGCATTCACTAGGAGGGCTAGTTTTCAGCAAGAAGTCATTTACAGTGCCACAGTGAACTAGGACTCATCAGAACAGGCGAGAGATTATTAGAGTGTCATCCAAGCTTTGTTTTCCCATTAACAACCTATCTGTCTGAATCCCCTCAGCAAGCACAAAAAGGCTAAGATTTCAGAGTCTCTGTGGCTATGGAACTCAAGCATCATCACCCAGCCTGGGGAAGGCATTTCAGACAAACCCTCCAGCCCTGCTGGCCAAATTGCTCGTAACGCGACAGGTGATGGTGGATGTCAGCTGGGAAAGAAATGACTTACTATAAACTCCAAGCATCTCTCACTTCACTCTCAGGAAATGTAACTTGTATCATATTTCTCTTCCTGGAAGATATTCAGCAAGTCAGAGGCCCCACTGATACTTGTAAATACGGAAGTTCTTCATAAACCCTGCCTCACGCTTATTCAGAATGGAAGAATTAATTTGGAAGCTATTCTTAATATTTAAAAATAGATCTTTTTCCATTTAGCCATTTCATTTTAAAAACAAAAAAATTAAACAAAGGACAGTCTTGTTAAATATGACCTGGAAAACTTGTTTTAGCTCTTCCAAAATAGCACTTATTAAAAAAAAAAAAAAGGCTGGGGGGGTTGCTTTACTTTAAGTCTTGTACTGTGAACTGATTAAAGAATTACTACTGGAAACACTTGAATTGATATTTGAACTTTTTGGACACGTTACTTTCTGAATATATACTGCACTTAGTTTTTGGAACATCATTTGCAAAGTGAAATTTCTGGGGGCTGGGGATGTGGCTCAAGCGGTAGCGCGCTCGCCTGGCATGCGTGCGGCCCGGGTTCGATCCTCAGCACCACATACCAACAAAGATGTTGTGTCCGCCGAGAACTAAAAAATAAATATTAAAAATTCTCTCTCTCTCTCTCTCTCTCTCTCTCTCTCTCTCTCTCTCTCTCTCCTCTCTCACTCTCTCTTTAAAAAAAAGAAATTTCTCCAAAATGAGTATGTCCTTTTGCTTTTCATTTTATGAGTACTGAAATTATGAAAAACCTTTATTTTATATTTTATTCCTTGCCTTACATTTCTTTTTATATAGCTAAGAAAAAGAACAACAACAAAAAGAAACTAAAATCATGTGTTGTTTTTAATCATAGTTGGATTTTATCCTTTTATTTTTTCCATATGTGAGACAAAGAAATAACTTGCCATACTAAAAACTGTGATTATTTTAGGAATATTGAACAAATACATCAAATTGAACTTGCTGTACAACGAAATTACTAATGCTTCATATTAATATGAAGAAAACAAATCTATGAGCTTTACTATGGTCTTTATTTTTCTTGACAACAATCTACCAGAGCCTTATCATGGAGAATAAACCCAATCTATTCCCTACTTACATTTCTCCACAAAACAACTATGTCAATAAATATTCGTGTGTGCTTAAAAAGAGTGAATTATGTTTATGTTTTCTGATTTTCCCTCAATTTCTCATGCTTGCAATGTTCACCATCTGGAAGAGAAGTGAAAATCAGTTTTATTCTCTTACAGCAGATCTTATTGGTTGCTCATTAATTGGACAGCCTGAATGCCCTCCATTTGTGCAGTTGATACCCTCTGTTCCTGAGAGAACAGACATTTCACCTTTATTAAGTTAACTTTGTGTGTAGCCATGTCAGGCACTGATTTTACAACTCAACAGATGAGTGGAATGGAGTTTACACTGACCTCTGTGCCAGGAAAGCAATAACATAGGATCTGTGAAGGGTTCTCTATACTGCTTTTGTGGTTTTCACTACTTCCTGAAAATGCACTCCTTTTTAAAGAAATACTTGGCAAATGCTCCTAGCTTTTTAAAGAAATGACCTCTGATGAATAGAGAAAAAAATATTCCTGATTGATTTCCACCTTCTTTAGCATGTATATCTTTCCTAAAACTCTAGAGATAGTAATTTTAAGGATATTACTCTGTGTTTTCAGATACTTCCTGATCTGTTCTCAAAATATCATTAAGGGAAGGAACTGTAATAATCTACCCCTCAGGGATACTGGTGACCTAAGATGTACAAATGTCATAATGAATACTTTCCTTTGAACCCAAAATATGATTTATTATTGTTAATATTACAGTATGATTATAAGCATTTTAATTATTTATGCATTTCTTGAAGTTAATATTTTATACGTACCCTCCTCAGTACTCAGAAAAATAGAGACTTTTTGCTTGCTCAGAGTTCCAAAAGATTGCTTTCAGTCAGGTTGCTAATGATGAAGGGAATTTTATTCTTAACTAAGAGGATGCAAGCAACTTGATATACTGGAAAAAACTGACCTTGGAATTAAGAGTCATGAGTTCAAGTCCCGTCCTGACCCCAGCCTGGCATGGTGAGGTAGTTATTTAAATTCTGTAGCTATAATTTCTCATTTATAAATTAAGATGAATGATCTAAATTACTGACAAGGTTCCTTTCAGCTTTGGAAGTATGGAACTACAGGAAACAACTAAGGGTGGTTCTTGTGACTGAAATATTTCCAAGGACTAGAAGACTTATGCTGAATAACACCTTTGGTGAAATCCTCATGGAGTAGCTATTATATGTTGCTATAGCCTGTATAAATTTTATATTTCTTTTTGAAAATAAGAAACTGATGTTTTTTCTTGGACTGTTTTTCAAAATCATTGATTGACCTGCTCTAGAATCACACAGGAATTGATTTTTCTTCCTGCTATTTTCCTGCTGACTGGGATGTAGAACAGTCTCATAGGCCTCAACTTTAAAGAATTATACAAACTAACATAGATTGTATGCTGAAAATGAGTGTTCAATACCTAGTGGGACTAGTTATAGGCATCATCATGGGTTTTCTGTGACTGGAACTAATTTTTATGAATGTTCACAGCACACCAGGTCATAGTCTAGATCTTGATTAACACAAACAAGCCTGGCAGGGCCCTTCTTGTCATGGAAATCATTTTCTGGCAGCTGGAAATAGGTAATAGATATATAAACTTATTTGAAACCTAGATAGTTACAAGCCAATGAAAAAAATCAGAACAAGGTAATGTGTTAGATAGTGACTGGGGTGAGGACAGCTATAGACTTTTCAGAGGAAATGACATTTGAGCTAAGAGCTGAACAGGAAGAAGAATCCATTGAAATGAAGACCTCTGGAAAAGACTAACCGAGGAGAGGGAACAGGAAGCACAAAGGCCTAAGGCCTCATTGAACCTGGTGTGTTCAAGGAACAATATCCAAGTCATTGTGACTAGAGCCTGGGTGCCGCACAGATACCAGAATAGATGATGTGTCAGAGACAGGATCACATCAGGCCCACAAGCATGGTCAGGGGTGGGTATTTTGTTTTAGGAACCTTGAGGCATATGTAAACGTTTACAAGTTAAGGGAGACATTTGGTCTAATTTTAAAAGCTTATTCTGGACTGCAAGGCAGAGGAAGGAGGGAGGACAAAAGGACACTACAATAGGAGCCATGGGGAAAGATGGAGGCAACTTTGACTAGGGTGGCAACTGTGAGATCAGAGAAGTAGACAGAATGGGTACCTATTTTGGTGATGAAGTAAGACACGCCAGTGGATACGGTGGGGGATAATAAAGGAAAGTGAAGAATTAAGAATGATTTCTAGGGATTTTGCTGGGGACCTGGTTCAATGACTATGAAAAGATACGGAATACTTATAGAGGGATGTATTTGGGCAGAAAAATATGTTCAATTTCAATTATTTAAATAGAGATGCTTTCAACCTAGTAAGGACTTGGGTACGTGAGTCCAGAGTACTAGAGAAGGAAATAGACAATACTTACTTATCTTGGTTGCATCTCCCCTCAGGCCTTTCTTCCTGTTGTGAACTCTGCTCTCAAACTCCCAGTACATTAAAGAAACAGTGCCCAGGTCTCACATCAGTGGCATCTCATCTTTTTTTTTTTCTTTTTATTATTATTTTTTATTGTTGGTCGTTCAAAACATTACATAGTTCTTAATATATCATATTTCACAGTTTGATTCAAGTGGGTTATGAACTCCCATTTTTACCCCGTATACAGATTGCTGTAGGAAAGGAGGGGTAAGAGAAAAATAATACAAGTGGCATCTCATCTTGATTTGGCTAACTCAGATGTGTTTCCTGCTCTGTATTTATTTTTCTCTCTATTTTCCTCATTAAAACTTCCTTCTTTTATAATAATCCCTGCAGATCTCTGCTCTGTGCTTTCCAAGGTGAGAACTAATTATTAGACAATTTGTTAGTAACATGTGACTGGTGTTCTGGGGCTAGTTTAATCTTAATAGAGCATGTGTTTTATAAACACGAGCATTTTTCAGAAAGGTAGAAAGCTCTAGCAGTAGGCTATTAACTGTTTTGGCTTTTAGTGAAAATGCTTCACAAGTAGGGAGAAATGTTGGCATCTTCCAATACTTTCTGAGTTCATAGTACATATCCAAAAGACAAAGACAATCCTATTTAATAGTGATTTTACATACATGGAATGATTAACTGCTTCCTCCATCATATGCCAGGATCTTTCCAGAAAATCTTTTTAGAAACTTTTTAGACTTCATCATTTTGTTTGTATTTATTAATTGTTTTGAATAAATTTCAACTAGAAAAAAAGATTTTAATCAGGCAGGAAAGAAAACCTAGAGAATACAGTTAATAAGAAATTTGGACAAATATTATCTATTATTAAAATCCTATACAATGTATTTCTTCATGGGTAATAAAACATTAATTGTTATATGTTTTCACATATAATAGATACTAGCATAGCTAGTATAGTTAGTGAGTTTATAGTTAATGAGTCCATTTTAAATATATGGAGAAAAATATTAACACAAGTGCATTTTCACTTGAAGTTTTTTCCATCTCTTCTTAATATGTCAATGCCTTCCTTAATGTGAAGTAAGAGTTATAGATTTTTGTGACTAATATTTTACCTCTCAGAATAAAATAGAATGTTAGTCTCCTTATTCATTTTAAAAGAACTTGCCTCTTGCTTAGCATCTGTGAAGCCCTAAATTCAATCCCCAGTACTGCCTCCTGCCCTGCCCTAGATAAAATACAACTTGCCTCATCACTAACATATTGAGGCAGGAGGTCTTTGGGGAGGTTTAGGCAGGTCTGTGTTAATTCTCTTTCATTCATCTCTACCTCAATGAATACATAGTTTTTTTTTTTCATTTTGACTCTCTCTTTATTTTGGAATGATTTTTTAAATTTGTTTTAATTAGTTATACATGACAATAGAATGCATTTATGCATTTTGATATTCATAGATGGGATATAATTTCTCATTTTTCTGAGTGTAAATGTTGCAGAATCATATTGGTTATGCAGTCACATATATACATTCAGTAATAATGTCTGTTTCATTCTACTATGTTTTCTATCCCCACATCCTCTCCTCACCCTTCCTATCACTTCCCTCTACTGATTAAGATTATTTTTTTCAAGAAATGGAAATAGTTATGAGTGTTTTTTTTCATGATCATTCACACAATCCATGCTACTTATAAAAAATAAGAAAGTATAGAAAATATAAAGAAGGAAATTAAAATCTCTTAATTTTAACACCAAGAAGAAAGTATTGTAATGTTGACTTTTATGGAATTTTAAAAACTTTTGATTGAAGCCTCCCTGAACTGGTTCTTAGATCTGGACATGACCTTCTGCTATAACTGGTCACTTTATGGAGGCCCATTTTTTTATTGTCTACCATTTCCCCTAAAGTTTGGTAGCATTTTCTTTCACATTATGATTGAATAGATGGCTGCTGGACATAAAGTACATCGGAAAGCAAATGGAAACTACACTTTAGGTTTTTTGCAGTATTAAAGTAAGTAATAAGCTTAAAGAGGTTGAAGATATGTGAATTATAAGGATTCAGAGACACTCCAGACAGGTTTTATTGGGCACCTTTGAAAAATTTGGAACAAATTTAGTTAGGTTCTCTATGACTTTTGCTTATTAAAACCTATACAATGATACAACAGACACTAGTATGGCAGTATGTGAAAACATGGATGTGTAACCAATGTGATTCTGCAATCTGTATACGAGGTAAAAATGGGAGTTCATAACCCACTTGAATCAAATGTATGAAATATGATATGTCAACAGCTTTGTAATGTTTTGAACAACCAATAATAAAAAAACCCTATACAATGTATTTCTTCATGGGTAATAAAATGTTAATTGTTATGATAAGGATTTAGAGACACTCCAGACAGGTTTTTTAATTATTGATTTTATATTGAACATTGTTAATTTGGTATACTTGTGAAGTCATCTGCCCATGAATATTTAGTGGCTTTCATTATTATGTAAAACATAGACAATGGAAAATAAATAGTTAATTACATTTAAATTTCATTGAGCCTGGACTCTTCAAATGTAGTTAATATTAATATATGTAGGATTTTTTCCGTTTATGATATCGAACTATATATGATATATATAAAATGGAGGAAAGGCAGAAAATATCCCATTGAGAACTTCTAGCCTAAGTGTGTGTGTGTGTGTGTGTGTGTGTGTGTGTGTGTGTGTGTGTGTTATAGGCATGGATTTGGTGAGTAAGGATCAACAATATTTTTCTTAATGGTAGTATTACTGAATGAGCAATAGATAGGATAGGATTTCTTATAGGAAATTGCACTCCATTTGAAAACATTCAAGCATGGATATCTTGGACACGCAAGCTGTCATTATATCTCTCTGGTAACAGACCAGTAATCCAATATGGCCTCTTTTATAATAGAAACTTTGGCAATTCCCAGAGATATTATTCTGTGCCACATTAACTATTCTTGTGAGGTATAAATAAGAAGCATCGTTGGTAAGAGTAGATATATTTTTAAACATTTTATTTTTAAAACATGGAAGTTCTCTTTCAAAAATTACAATCTTGGCAAGCAAAATCATGTTTGGCTTGGAAAAAAAGAATATAAATTTCTGAAAGGAAAATATCGTAATTATAAAGATTTTCATTCATTGTGAACTTAGACCAAGAAAAAAATGCATCTTTAAAGATAATTAAATTCACTAAATTCACAATATATTTTTAAGAATGTAATTATTGTGTATCAATTCTGTTTGCTTGTTATTTTTTGTCACAGAAGAACTATTCATGAGTTGCAAAATATTTTGAAGTTTTAGACTACGTTATAAATTATTGAAAATAAATATATTTAATTTTTATTCATGAAGTGTTAAAGTATCATCTAAAAATTAAATTTGTTTGTCTGTTTCATTTTCTGAATCACTCATTTATTCAACAAATATAGAATTCCCTGGTACCACTGTACTGAGTTGTTGTAGGTAAGCAAAGATATAATAAACACTATTCTTTCACTCAAAGATCTTGAATTGGGAATACGAGTTGTAACAGGTGCCTGTATGACTATAATCCTAAGTAAAAAAAAAATGAGGAGAAAGTAGTTTTCATTATTTTTGGCTTTGTTATAAACCACTATAAAATTTAGTGACCTAAAATGATAGCTTATTTTTTTATGAAGGATTTTAGAAAGTCTACTTTTCTATGAAAGCAATATGAACGCAGGCAAAAATTGTCAAAAATCAATATTTTCAGAAATCTGTAACTGAATCAAGGGCTTATCACAATCTAATGACCATTTATTTGAGAAAACATTGAACCTCAATAAGACTAGCAGGCTTTGTGGCATTCTAACTTGTCCTATTCAGATTGCTCTCCCTGACGCTATGTTAGACTTGAAAATCAGCAGCTCCAAAATCAGTAAAAATGTAGCCTAGCATCATTGGAGGGGAGAGCAGTACGGAGTTTATTGTAGGCCATGTTCTGAGAGGACTGCATTACTTTACCTGGCTGTTAGTTACCTGAAAACCCAGGTTTACAGTTTTTCTTTATTTTAGTTGATCAGAGCTTGCCCAGTGAGAACAGCCTTTTCCACTGGACATTACATGAAATTAAAATTTTATAGGAGAAGCTCAAGAACACATTCCAGGTGGGAGAAAGAAGAACTTGAAGATAGTTCAGTTGAAATGATTCATTTTGGGGGATGACAGAAAGAGAAGGAAATAAAGAAAATGAATCTTTAAGACCTGTATGGCACCATCGGGCATGCCAACATATGAATAATAGAAATTCCAGAGGAGAGAAGGACAGGGTGCCAAAATCATAATATGGGGAAAGAAGAGTCTCTTGAATAAAAGATACTGGGAAAACTGGATATCCATATGCAAAAGAACTGGGTGGAACCCATACTTCATACTGCATTCAAAAATTAATTCAGAATACATTAAAAAACCCTGGATTTAAGAGCTAGGATAACAAACTCTCAGAGGAAAACAGGGATAGATCTTTGCAGCCTTGATTTGGCAATGGAGTCTTATATAGGACAACAAAACCAAGCAAAAGAAAAAAAAGGACAAATAGATAAATTACACTTTATCAAAATGAAAGGTTTTTGTACATCAAAGTACATCATCAAGAAAGTGGAAAAAATCTGGAATGGAAGAAAATTTTGCAAATCTTTTATATGAAAAGGGTCTAGTATCTTCAATATATGAATATTACAAAAAAAAAAACTTAGAACTCAACAACAACAAAAAAATAATTACATGAATATGTTCAATATCATTAGTCATTAGGAAAATGCAAATCAAAACCAAAATGAGGTACCACTTTACACCCAATAGGATAGCTACACTGAAAAGAACAATTTTTGGTGAGGATGTAAAAAAATTGGAACCCTCAAATCTTGCTGGTAAGGTGATGATTCAGCTGCTGTGCCCTTTCTCAAAAAGTTATAGGGAGAATTACATATGACCTTACATTTCCACTCATGAGTGTATACCTAAAAGAACTGCAGAGAGATACTCAAACACAGGTTTGTTCATACTCTCACTTTTCAAGAGTGGAAACAGTCCAAATTTTCATCAATGGATAAGTGTAAGAGCAACTGTGGCATATATATGTGATGAACTATCAAGCCATTAAAAGGAATATAGAACTAATACATGCAACCACTGAGATGAACTTCCAAAGCATGAGATGTAAAAAGAGACAAAAAGAAAAGTCGCATAGCTTTCACTATGCCATCTATGTGAAAAATATATGAGAGAAGTATCTATTTTAAGAAAGTTCTTGTTGCTAAGAACTGGGAGAATACAGACAGACTATGGAAATTGTATGGATTTTTACTCTAGAGTGATGGAAATGTTTTGGAATTAGATAAAAGATAGTGATAGTAAAACAGTCAATGTAATTGATTACAATGAAATATTTACATAAAATGGCTGATTTTATGTTACATGGATTCCTATCTCAATAGGTTTATTTTTGTAAAAAGAATGATCTCAAATAATTAATGTCCCACTTTAAAAAACTGAGTACAAAGAACAGACTGAATCTAAAGCAAGAAGAAGGATGAAATGAAAAAGAGAGAGGTTAGAGGAGGGGAAATGAAGAATGACTGATTATGGGTAGGAGTTTCTATTGTAGGTGATGAAAGTGTTCTAGAATTAGATAATGTTAATATCTCCCAATTTTATGAATATACTAAAACCACTGGCTGTAACTGTTTTAAAACCTGAATTTAATGATATAGGAATAGTATATGTGTTTTTTTTTTTTTTAAAGAAGGTGTTACTCCCATGACTGGTGCCCCAGGGCTTTCTCAATGTGACTAACACTCCCCCATACCGTGGTAGCCTCACCTTTCTTATGCAGCAGTTGGCTTCCAAATGGAAGAAACCAGAAGCCAGCACACTTATTTTTTAAATTTTTTAAAAATTATTCATTTATTCTTTTTAATTATACATGACAGTAGAATGTATTTTGATATATTACACATACATGGAGTATAACTTCCCATTCTTGTTTGTACATGATGTGGTGTTACACTGGTAATGCATTCATATATGACCATAGGAAAGTAATGTCCAATTCATTCTACTGTCTTTACTATTCCCATTCCCCCTCCCTTCCCTTCATTCCCCTTTGTCTAATCCAAAATACTTCTTTTTTTTTTTTAAGAGAGAGTGAGAGACGCAGATAGAGAGAATCCTTTTTAATCTTTATTTTTTAGATTTCGGCGGGCACAACATCCCTGTTTGCATGTGGTGCTGAGGATCGAACCCGGGCCGCACGCATGCCAGGCGAGCGCGCCACCACTTGAGCCACATCCCCAGCCCCCAAAATACTTCTATTCCCCGCACTCCGCACCACTTATCGTGTGTTAGCATCAGCCTATCAGAGAGAATATTTGGCCTTTGGGTTTTGGGGATTGGATTATTTCACTTAGCATGATAGTCTCCAGTTCTAGCCATTTACTGGCAAATGCCATAACTTTATTCTTCTTTATGGCTGAGTAATATTTCATTATATATATATCACATTTTCTTTATCCATTCATCTGTTGTAGGTACCTCGGTTGTTTCCATAGCTTAGGTATTGTGAATTGAGTAATATTTCATTATATATATATATATATATATATATATATATATATCACATTTTCTTTATCCATTCTTCCTCACTGGACTCCTGAGAATCTTGATAAGCAGGAAACAGGCTCTACAGAAGCCAGTAAGGTGTGTGTGTGTGTGTGTGTGTGTGTGTGTGTGTGTGTGTGTGTTGAGCATAAGAACATGAGGATCCATATTATCTCCTCCTTCCTCATGTAGCCAGACAAGAGGCAAGAAGTTTATTAGCTATAGAAATTAAGCCAGACTGAGGCTAAACAGGATAGAAAGGGAAGGAATAAGGTTGACATCAAAAACAGGAGGGAAGAGTTTATTTGTGGTGACCTATAGGGCTCATTCATATACTACTACTTCTAGAATGCCTGTGGTCAGGTAGATTCCACTTACCAAAAGTGAAATAGAAGAATTCTTTGGATGAACCCAGTATCGAAATAATCACCCTGAATTAACATTTGATGAGCCCTTTATGGGATCTATCAGTTATCATCTATACAATGAAGCTTGCTTGTCAACATACCATGCCAGCATACACATTCACAATCAGTGCTTCATTCTTAAATATGAGTAGCCTCTATAATTTCACCAGAAATTATAGAGTATAGCTTCCAAATAGAAGAGAGAAGCCAAATTGTCATAAAGGAAAAACTAACACAGATGAAATAGAGATATGCAAAGGAGCACAGAAATAGACTTATATGTAATTGGTAGAGTTAAACAGATACCATAGGATATTTTGAAGAAAATAGCTAAATAGAATATTGAATATAATTCTATATTAGTCAAATTGATGTTGAGTACAAAGACTAGACAATCAGAAATATCCTTCCATTAGAGTAAAATTAGAAGATGTAAAAATATAAGAAAAAGGGTAAGAACACTAGATAGATTGTACAGTAGTTAAGCAGGTGTCTAGAAATGGAGTTCCTTAAAAAAGGGGATAAGAGAAAATGTCATGAACAAAATAATAGAAGAAATTCTTGTTAATGTACAATCTATATTAAAAGATGGGTTCGATACAGTAAACGGAAATAATAATGCCCAGAATCACACATTGTCAAATTCAAGAACACTGGAGACGGCATTCAGATCCCAAGAGCTTCAATGTGGAAGGTGGCAGAACAGAGGCAAGAAATTGGAAGTGAAGTGGAGCCACAGGCTATTATTGCATGTAATAGGAACACCTGTGGGGCTTGAGCTTTCCTTTAAAAGTAATTTTGCTATAACTAAGCAGTTCAAAATTTCAAGTTGAAAATATGTTTGGTGTTGCCTCTTATCACCACATGTACCCATCTTTCAGGTCTTCAGTGCCAGACAGAAATTATAGGCACCAAAGGCTAGGTTTATTGTTTTGTTTAAATAAGCAATGTTACTTAAATCAATGCAATAATTGTCACTAGTGAAATTTATTTTATTACTACTGACATTTCATAGCAAATTCCATTTTTGACACTTTCATTTTGATGGATTTGATGAAAATAAATTATTTGCTAATTTTTTACTTACTTAAGAAGGGATATCATAATGTAGTTGCATAAATTTTCAAGAAAAGATAAAACTAGAGTGTATATAATTGTACTTATACACACAGGGATGCTCTTGGTTAAGTTGAAAATGTTGCAGGCCAAAATGTCTTTAATGCACTTAATCTACCATACATCACAATTTAGCAACACAATACACCACAGAGTATCATTTGTTTACCTTCCTGATCACATGGCTGACTGGAATGGCCCCTTGCCGATACTTGGTATCAAAAGATAGTATTGTATAAAGCATGGTGTATGACACATCTCTATCCCAGAAAAGATCAGAATTTGACATTTGACGTAATATGATTTCTACTGAATGCATATTACTTTTACGCTATCATAAAGTCAAAATATTGTAAATCAAACCACTTGATCTTTTTCTCTCTCCGCACACTCAGACATTCATAAACATGCATATATGTGTGTGTGTGTATATGTGTGTGTGTGCACGCACATGTAAATACATACATGTGTGTGTGTTTAACCAACTGAATAAGAACTTTGGACAATGACAGCTTTTTCACATTATTTCCTTATTTCCCTACCACATGTGACTTTGTGACTGCATTAGAGAATGCAGAAAGTAAAAAGAAAATTTCAGTATTCTCTGTGACAGTTTGTCAGTTTCAATAACTGTCAATTTCAGTAGAGCGAAGTTAGTAGTTAACATCACAATGTATGGCATTTTATTTATATATAAAACTTATATGTGTGTCTTTAAGAGATGATTACTTACTATTCTTTTTAAGAAAAGCAGATTTCCTGTTTTGCAGAGTTTTCAAATATACTGGGAATAAGTTTTAAAATCAGCATAGAGAAATATGTTTCTCATGTGCTAATTAATGCTAAATTCAAGATTTTTGTTGTGAAATTTTTGTCTAAGTTTCATCATGATTTTAATGAAACCAGTATTTTGAAGCAAGATTGAGGTAGAATATGTGAACTGTCTTTAGATTTTTGCTACCTAGAATTTTTTTTTAAATTTTCTTAAATAAAAAATAAAACTAAAATTTCTTCATTGTATTTAATAGCATCTTAAATTAACACCAGAAAATCTGTATTAGGAACTCATTTGCAAAGCAATCTGTATACGGGGTAAAAATGGGAGTTCATAACCCACTTGAATCAAACTGTGAAATATGATATATTAAGAACTATGTAATGTTTTGAACGACCAACAATAAAAAAAAGAGTTTAATGAGATAAAATTCACTTAAAAAATATGCATTTACTTATTTATAGTATTCTTTGAAATTCTCTGTATACATCTCTACCAACAAAATCAAGAAGTATTATGTATGTGCTGGTAAAGGGCTACTATTTGTTAGACTGCAGTGAATTCTGAGATTTTCCTATGTTGGGACATCTCAATGTCTAAGAAAATATAGCAACATAGTTCTATAGCCTGTCCACTTGTGTTTATATGCCTCAAGCTTTAGCTACATCATACCAGTTGATTACAAAAAGGGAGAGAATTAGATAAAAATATCATAGGAAATATAGTCATGGCTGCTTCCATATTTCCATTCAATAGATTAGGGCAAATTGAATAATAAATTATAAACTCATTAAGAAAACTATGACTGAGATACTATGGTGCAAGGAACTTCATACTTTTTTTCTCTGTCCTTGCCATCTTCAGTCTCCCCACAATAGTTCTTTCTTTTTCTCCCACAGTAAGATATTTCCTAAAGGCCTTCCTGAGGAGTTCTCTGTAGCAGCTGTGTTTCGTGTACGAAGAAACACCAAAAAGGAGCGGTGGTTTCTGTGGCAGGTTTTAAACCAGAAAAATATGCCACAGGTAAGATGCTATGAGAGTTGTGTCTGTTAATTCTGTTGTGTGCCAGACCAGGTGTGTCTTTGAACTGCGTGCCCAAATTTGGGAACTGATATAGTATCCAAATATTCTTTTACAGGAGTTATCAAGAGGCAATTACAAGTTTTCTAATGATAGGCTTGCTCAGATCTATAATGTGATAGTCTTGTGGATGAGACAGGATTCTTTTTAACTCTGATATCCATATTTTGTCTGAAGAAGCTGAAACTGCTCTTCTTTGCAACTTTCATTGATTAACACCACTTCCCTAATAATTTCTTCATCTTCTATCAACTCTGATATTATGTATTATTTTTAAAGTGATTTTTTGATTCTTTAAAAGACTAGGAATGGGACCACCATATACTCCAGCTGTTCTTCTGCTCTTTGGTATTTATCTGAAAGATCTAAAATCAGCATAGTATAATGATGCATTCATACCAATGTTAATAGCCACATAATTCACAATAGCCAAGTTATGGAACCAGCCTAGGTGTCCTTCAGTAGATGAATGGATAAAGAAATTGTGCTATATATACACAATGAAACCTTAAAGAAGGATGAAATTATGCCACTTGTAGATAAATGGATGGAATTAGAGACTATCATGCTAAGTAATTAAGCCAAACTCAGAAAATTGAGGCTCAACTATTTTCTCTCATGTTCAGAAACTAAAGAGATGAAAAAAGGGGTGAGGGGCATCTCATGAAAATGGAAAGAAGATCAATAAATTTGAGAAAAGAGATTGGGGGCGGGGGAAGGATGGGCATTGGGAATAAAATTACCAAATTATGCTATATCTATGTAAAAATAAATCACAATGAGTCATATAATGCACTAATTAAAATATCAATGGCAACATTGGTTGGGAAATCAGTGGAATAAGAAGATAGAGGGAGGGAGGAGAGTATGTTCTTCACACATATTTTTTTGTCATGAAAATTATCAAAAATTAAAGAAGTAGATCTCAACTTGCATGCAAAAGATAAATAATCATATTCTCACTAAATTGGTAACCTTGAATTCTTGAATTATTCACACAAAACAATAAATTATATATAAGCTTATATTTAAATAAAATATATAATTTATACAGTATGCTCTAAAATGTAAACCTTATATTTTAGGTAAATTTATACTTTTACTTATAAGTATAAAACATACAATACAGTTATGAAATTATAGACACATACCCACTCTTAGATGTTGTCTCAAGAAAGAGTGTATTACATTCACTGGATAGCCCATGTCAAACTCAATTTTGAAGCAAGTGTTTACTTTTGTTTCTTATTAAAAATCTGGTAGGCACAGGTGTCATCTAAAGTATTTTACTAAATGCGTCATATATTACAAGCATCTTGAGATTATACTTGGGTGCTTTAATAATTTTGAACATTGATTTTTAGAACATTCAAAAATAATTTGCATTTTTTTTCAGATTTCTGTCGTAATTGATGGTGGAAAGAAGGTGGTAGAGTTTATGTTCCGAGCTGCCGGGGGAGACATGTTGAATTACATTTTTAAAAATCGGGAACTCCGTCCTTTGTTTGACCGTCAGTGGCATAAACTTGGCTTCAGCATACAATCCCAGGTCCTTTCACTCTATGTGGATTGCAGTTTAATTGCAAGCCGGCAGACTGATGCGAAGGACACTGTGGATTTTCATGGGAGGACAGTTCTGGTGGCACGAGCTGCTGATGGCAAGCCTGTGGACGTAAGTCGTGGTGGTTGTGAAGGAGAACTAGCACCATTTTCAAGTAAAAATTATCTTATGGAAAAATGTCTCCCTCTGATTACTATGTAATGGACCTGCTTCTCATCACTGTTTAATTGCCCACTGATATATGAAATTATTTCTTTCCAGCTTTATTTTCATACATATTATATGGTATTTTTACCCATTTTCTCTAGTCAGTGAATTTAAAAGAATTTGGGCATGCCTTAAAAATAAGATTATTGGGCTGGGGATGTGGCTCAAGTGGTAGCGCGCTCGCCTGGCATGCGTGCGGCCCGGGTTCGATCCTCAGCACCACATACAAACAAAGATGTTGTGTCCCCTGAAAACTAAAAAATAAATATTAAAAAATTCTCTCTCTCTCTTTTAAAAAAAATAAGATTATTAAAAGTAAACTTTATTAAAAATTGAAAATAGTACACAAAATGTGAGTTTGGTCTAAGTCCATATGTTTTGAATAGAAAGGATTGGGAAAAGATGAACTTTAAATTAACTGGTTCCAGATTATCTGGTCTTTTCACTCAAGAACAATAGGCTATTTATTCACCATCACAATAGCAATTGCTTTGTATTACAGACTACTTTTTATAAGCTTATAATGGTTTTTCAGGATTCTTTTAGACTGACATACAATCGCTGAATGCATCAGTAGGTCATTTGGATGAGAAAAATTGGCTAGAAAAACTCTTTCAGATGAAGAGTTCCTTTAAAATTACGTCTGAAGCTAAGATGATATAGATTTATTATTGATTTCCCTAGAAAGAGAGGCCTATGATCTTTAAAAAAGTGAGATATATCTAAATTTGATGGCTACTAAATTTGATAGTAGGAAAGTCCCTAAAATTCCAACTGCTGATTGCCAGTAGGAATGCCATTCCTGTTAACACAAAGTACTTAACAGTTTGATTTTATTTCAAAAATACAGCTTTATGCAAATACATATTTGGCAAGCTTATTTCTAAAGGACCCTCTGGAAGTGTGTGAGTGTGTGTGTGTGTGTGTGTGTGTGTGTGTGTGTGTATGAATATATGCACTATTATATATAATATATGCATGCACCATATACATGCATACATATATGCATATATGTGTGCGTATGTGTGTATGATTATAAATACTCAATAAACTATTATTTTTGAAGTCTTTTCTCTCAGAGACAGTAAGTGAGCAAATCAATTAGAATGTCATAACCAGGGCACAGAGATGAACATCAAAACAGGTCAGAGCAGAGGCCACCCATTCTGAGGACAGGCCATGATGGCAACAGGGAGAATGAGCGGTTTGAGGCTCAGACAGATGAGATTTTAACACGTTCTTCTGAGCCTCAATATCTTCAATTATAAAACAGAGATGGTGGAGTTGCTAGTTGTATTGTGTCTATGCAGTAGTTCCTAATGTGTGGTCAGTTCTCTATAAATTCATTTATCTAGTCAGGACCAGACATGGCATTCAGCCCTGGCATAAGAAGATGAAAAAGGAAAACACTAATCTTTGGGCTCTTGAAATATCAAAGTTCAAAAGAAGGATTAAAATATGTCAGTAAATGGTGGCTACAACTGCTAATATTATTAATCACAACAAAAATAGTACTAGACAGACTTTTCAGAAAAGACTGTCCAAGGCAAAATGGGGAATGGGGACCCGCAGGTAACAGGAGACTATGAGTTTCATCACAAGGGAAGAAAATAGATTTCTCTCCAGATTAGGAAGAGCAAAGTGGGCTCTGTTTCCAGAGGATCTGAAAGAACCAAAGAACAGAGATAAATTTATGGGAAGAGGGGCAGCAGAAGAGAGGAGTGAGTTATGGCTAGTGGTAACTGGTCTTTGAGCTAAACTTCTGAAGATTAAGTGTCCTGTGTCTCATTAACTTCTCACCTGATGACAGAATTGACCCCAGAACATAAGGCTGAAGAATATATCAGTCATGTCCTTATAAAAGTAATGTCAAAATTATGGTACTACTAAAGAGTGCTTTCACTACTACTGTATGGGGATTTCATACTGTAATGTGGTATCATTAGTTGAGGATGAAATTGAAGGCATATCATGAGATTGTCACTGAACTAAACAACCAAGCAAAATGTGTGTGTGTGTGTGTGTGTGTGTGTGTGTGTGAGTGTGTGTGTATTAGGATTTCTGATCCTACTAAAGCTCCAAATGGACTATTTTTCCCTCATCTCTATACAGGTTCTCTGATTCATAAGACCTGTTGGAGTATGACACTGTTTTATTTATTCAGATGCTTGTGCTTTTATGGGAGAGAGGTGATGAGACTAATATAAAAAAGATTTTTTAAAATAAATCTTCACTTTGACAAGAGTCAATCTATAATTTAGTCCTACACATTCTCTTTCTAAAGCGCTGTATCAGTGAGGAATTATAAGATATTAAATGAATATAAAAGACAGAGTTGATTGTAGTTTCAATGTCATATGATTAAGTTAACTTGATTAAGTTCCAGTCCTTCAAAAATTGATAATCAATCTTTAGTTAAGTAAAATAATTCATATTCAGTCCTAGCACAGTGGATGGCAAATAATAAGAATTCAATATTTCTTGTCCATTTTGATAACAATGTTGATGATGAGTTTTCACTAAGAACAATATTAATTAAATGGAATTTCCATTACTCATTCTACATAACTTATATGTTACTGTCAGTATTTCATTAGACTATGGAAAACAGTGGGCTTATTATATTTTTACAAATAAAAGTTAGCCTTGGTAACCTTGAAAAAAGTAATTGAAAATAAATCATTAGCCAGCTGGGCACGGTGGTGCATACCTGTAATCCTAGCAGCTCTGGAGGCTGAGGCAGGAGGATCACAAGTTCAGAGCCAGCCTGGGCAATGGCGAGGTGCTTAATAACTCAGTGAGACCCTATCTCTAAATAAAATACAAAATAGGGCTGGGGATGTAGCTCAGTGGTTGAGTGCCCCTGAGTTCAATCCCCAGGCCTCTCCCCCACAAAAAAATCATTAAATTTTATTTAGACTCAGAATTTTGCATAATCTGCAAATCTTAGGCTATTCATTATTCCACACAGTGTTTGGAGTTCCTAATGCTTACTTGAAGCTAAACTGATTTTTATTTTGTTTATCTCAGTGCAGAGTAAAAGTTACAGATTTTTTTTCCATTTTTAATTTTATTTTATTTTTTAAAGTTTCACAATTAATGAAAGATGTCTGCCTTCTATTATGATAGGATCGTAACTTTACAATTTAGTCTTTCTATACAAAGTAATTGTTGATTAACCTCAAAGCAATGCATAATCTAGCTCTATTATGTTGGGAAATACAAAGAGAGCAAGGTAGAGAGAGAGGAGAAAGGAAGAAGGAAGGGTTAAGATTCCTAATCCATATTATAATCAAATCATCATAGAATTATTGATTAAATTCATAAATATCCAAACACAGTCTAATTTGAAGGTTCCCATAAATACCTACTCATATAAAGCATTATTTAATATAATATGTCAGTGCTTAAGGAGTTCATCCTATTTAAGCATTTAGTATAGTGTTTTTTTTCCCATCAGTATTATTTTTTTTAGATAGTTGATCTTTCACTTAAAGTCAAGATTATACTTTACTTGTACTGCTTCCAATTTCATGTTCAAATACCTAGAAAAACTAAAAGTGAATCTTTGGAGCAAAAGAATCAATTATTTTTCTAAAAAGATAGTGAGTCTTCCTTAGAATTATACCAATATAGTATAAAATGCATAGGATCTAGGCAGAATTTATGAAACATAGATAAAACACATTTTATTTCCTTATTAAGAACAGTGCAACTATTTCAATACCTCAAATAAGAGGTCTGGAACTATAGATAAAGCCTTTCCATCACCTGCTCACACCTCAGACCTCATTTTTTCTCCAATTATTACATTGAAATGTCCTCATATTGTGCACATACTTCATTGTAGTGCCTACCAACTCGTCTCTTTAATTAAACACTTTTTTATTGTTGGAAAAAGTTACTCAAGGTTTGCAATTAATTTCATTACCTGATTATCTATAGATCTGCCTGTATATCTGACTCTATTTTCCAAGTGATCCATGAAATAACGAATCCTAAATTAAATAAAATATCTACCAGCAATTTATTCCTTGTTTTTTCAGTTAAATTAATGTAGTTATTTACTGCCTAGATGCAATTCTCAAAAATATTAATGATGTCTTACTACTAATTGTTTTAATAGATTGAACTTCACCAACTTAAAATCTACTGTAATACAAACTTCATAACTCAAGAAACATGTTGTGAAATATCAGCTACTAAGGTAAGTTAATTTTCTCAGTAAGTGAAGAATGAAGAAGGCCAATTATCTTTTAGTTGTATAATCTATAAGGTCCAAACATAGGGCAGTGCCTGGTATCTTCTGTTGAAGCCATGGGACTAATGTATTCTAGGTGTGGAAGCCTTCTTAGTGCTTTTCCACAGTATTCAAAGGTTTTTTTTAATTAATTAATTTTTTTATTGGTTGTTCAAAACATTACAAAGCTCTTGACATATCATATTTCATACATTAGATTCAAGTGGGTTATGAACTCCCATTTTTACCCCAAATACAGATTGCAGAATCACATCGGTTACACATCCACATTTTTACATAATGCCCTATTAGTAACTGTTGTATTCTGCTACCTTTCCTATCCTCTACTATCCCCCCTCCCCTCCCCTCCCCTCCCATCTTCTCTCTCTACCCCATCTACTGTAATTCATTTCTCTCTTTGTTTTTTTTTCCCCATTCCTCTCACAACCTCTTATATGTAATTTTGTATAACAATGAGGGTCTCCTTCCATTTCCATGCAATTTCTCTTTTCTCTCCCTTTCCCTCCCATCTCATGTCTCTGTTTAATGTTAATCTTTTCCTCCTGCTCTTACTCCCTGCTCTGTTCTTAGTTGCTCTCGTTATATCAAAGAAGACATTTGGCATTTGTTTTTTAGGGATTGGCTAGCTTCACTTAGCATAATCTGCTCTAGTGCCATCCATTTCCCTGCAGATTCCATGATTTTGTCATTTTTTAGTGCAGAGTAATACTCCATTGTGTATAAATGCCACATTTTTTTTTTATCCATTCATCTATTGAAGGACATCTGGCTTGGTTCCACAGCCTAGCTATTGTGAATTGTGCTGCTATGAACATCAATGTGGCAGTATCCCTGTAGTACACTCTTTTAAGGTCTTCAGGTAATAGTCCAAGAAGGGCAATAGCTGGGTCAAATGGTGGATCCATTCCAAGCTTTCCCAGGAATCTCCATACTGCTTTCCAAATTGGCCGTACCAATTTTCAGTCCCACCAGCAATGTACAAGAGTACCCTTTTCCCCACATCCTCGCCAGCACTTGTTGTTGTTTGACTTCATAATGGCTGCCAATCTTATTGGAGTGAGATGGTATCTTAGGGTGGTTTTGATTTGCATTTCTCTGACTGCTAGAGATGGTGAGCATTTTTTCATGTACTTGTTGATTGATTGTATGTCCTCCTCTGAGAAGTGTCTGTTCAGGTCCTTGGCCCATTTGTTGATTGGGTTATTTGTTATCGTATTGTTTAATTTTTTGAGTTCTTTGTATACTCTGGATATTAGGGCTCTATCTGAAGTGTGAGGAGTAAAAATTTGTTCCCAGGATGTAGGCTCCCTATTTACCTCTCTTATTGTTTCTCTTGCTTAGAAAAAAACTTTTTAGTTTAAGTAAGTCCCATTTGTTGATTCTTGTTATTAACTCTTGAGCTATGGGTGTCCTATTAAGGAATTTGGAGCCTGACCCCACAATATGTAGATTGGAGCCAACTTTTTCTTCTATCAGACGCAGAGTCTCTGATTTGATATCAAGCTCCTTGATCCATTTTGAGTTAACTTTTGTGCCTGGCGAGAGGAGGGGATTCAGTTTCATTTTGTTGCATATGGATTTCCAGTTTTCCCAGCACCATTTGTTGAAGATGCTATCCTTCCTCCATTGCATGCTTTTAGCCCCTTTATCAAATATAAGATAGTTGTAACTTTGTGGATTAGTCTCTGTGTCCTCTATTCTATACCATTGGTCCACCCGCCTGTTTTGGTACCAGTACTATGCTGTTTTTATTACTATTGCTCTGTAGTATAGTTTGAAATCTGGTATCGCTATGCTGCCTTATTCACACTTCCTGCTTAGAGTTGCTTTTGTTATTCTGGGTCTTTTATTTTTCCATATGAATTTCATGATTGCTTTATCTATTTCTACAAGAAATGCCGTTGGGATTTTGATTGGCATTGCATTAAACCTATAGAGAACTTTTGGTAATATCGCCATTTTGATGATGTTAGTTCTGCCTATCCATGAACAGGGTATATTTTTCCATCTTCTAAGATCTTCTTCTATTTCTCTCTTTAGGGTTCTGTAGTTTTCATTGTATAAATCTTTCACCTCTTTTGTTAGGTTGATTCCCAAGTATTTTATTTTTTTTGAGGATATTGTGAATGGAGTGTTTTTCCTCATTTCCGTTTCAGAAGTTTTGTCGCTGATATACAGAAATGCCTTTGTTTTATGCGTATTGATTTTATATCCTGCCACTTTGCTGAATTCATTTATTAGTTCTACTAGTTTTTCTGTAGATTCTTTTGGGTCTTCTAGGTATAGAATCATGTCATCTGCAAATAGTGATAATTTAAGTTCTTCTTTTCCTATTTTTATGCCTTTAATTTCTTTCGTCTGTCTAATTGCTCTGGCCAGTGTTTCGAGAACTATATTGAATAGAAGTGGTGATAGAGGGCATCCCTGTCTTGTTCCGGATTTTAGAGGGAATGCCTTCAACTTTTGTCCATTCAGAATGATGCTAGCCTGAGGCTTAGCATAGATAGCTTTTACAATGTCAAGGTAAGTTCCTGTTATCCCTAGTTTTTCTAATGTTTTGAACATAAAGTGATGCTGTACTTTGTCGAATGCTTTCTCTGCATCTATCGAGATGATCATATGGTTCTTATCTTTAAGTCTATTGATGTGGTGAATAACATTTATTGATTTCCGTATGTTGAACCATCCTTGCATCCCAGGGATGAATCCTACTTGATCATGGTGCACAATTTTTTTGATGTGTTTTTGTATCTGATTTGCCAGAATTTTATTGAGGATTTTTGCATCTAGGTTCATTAGAGGTATGGGTCTATAGTTTTCTTTCTTTGAGGTGTCTTTGTCTGGTATTGGAAGCAGGGTGATGTTGGCCTCATAGAATGAATTTGGAATAGCTCCCTGTTTTTCTATTTCCTGAAATAACTTGAAAAGTATTGGTATTAATTCTTCTTTAAAGGTTCTGTAAAACTCCGCTGTATACCCATCCAGACCTGGGTTTTTCTTGGTTGGTAGTCTTTTGATGGCTTCTTCAATTTCGTCCATTTATATTGGTCTGTTCAAATTGTGTGTATCCTCCTGACTCAGTCTGGGCAAATCATGACTTAAGAAATTTATCAATGTCTTCACTATCTTCTATTTTATTGGAATATAGGTTTTCAAAATAATTCCTAATTATCTTCTGTATTTCTGTAGTATCTGTTGTGATGTTGCCTTTTTCATCCCGTATGTTAGTAATTTGAGTTCTCTCTCTTCTTCTCTTCGTTTGCATGGCTAAGGGTCTGTCAATCTTGTTTATTTTTTTGAAGAACCAACTTTTAGTTTTGTCAATTTTTTCAGTAGTTTCTTTTGTTTCCATTTCATTGATTTCCGCTCTGATTTTAATTATTTCTTGCCTTCTGCTACATTTGCTGTTGTTTTGCTCTTCCTTTTCTAGGGCTTTGAGATGAAGTGTGAGCTCATTTATTTGTTGGTTTTTTCTTTTTTTGAGGAATGACCACCAGGCGATGAATTTTCCTCTTAAAACTGCTTTCACTGTGTCCCATAGATTCCGATATGTTGTGTCTGTATTTTCATTAATCTCTAAGAATTTTTTGATTTCCTCCTTTATGTCTTCTGTTACCCATTGATCATTCAGTAACATATTGTTCATTTTCCATGTGATGTAGGATTTTTCCTTCCTTCTTTTATCATTGATTTCCAGTTTCATTCCATTATGATCAGATAAAATGCATGGTATTATCTCCACCCCTTTATATTTACTGCGGGTTGCCCTATGGCATAATATATGGTCTATTTTTGAGAAGGATCCATGTGCTGCTGAGAAAAAAGTATGTCCACTTGATGATGGTTGATATATTCTATATATGTCAGTTAAGTCTAGGTTATTGATTGTGATATTGAGTTCTAAAGTTTCTTTATTCAACTTTTGTTTGGAGGATCTGTCCAATGGTGAGAGAGGTATGTTGAAGTCACCCATAATTATTGTGTTGTGGTCTATTTGATTCTTGAACTTGAGGAGAGTTTGTTTTATGAACGTTGCAGCACCATTATTTAGTGCATAAATATTGATAATTGTTATGTCTTGTTGGTGAATGGTTCCTTTTAACAGTATATAATGTCCTTCCTTATCCCTTTTGATTAACTTAGTCTTGAAGTCGATTTTATTCGATATGAGGATGGCCACCCCTGCTTGCTTACGAGGACCGTGTGTGTGGTATATTTTTTCCCAACCTTTCACCTTCAACCTGTGTATGTCTTTTCCAATCAGATGTGTCTCCTGGAGGTAGCATATTGTTGGATTTGTTTTTTTAATCCATGTTACCAGCCTATGTCGCTTTATTGGAGAGTTTAAGCCATTAGTGTTTATTGTTACTATTGATATATGGTTTGTACTTCCAGCCATGTTGGATTATTTATCGCCTTCTTTTTTTTTTAATTTAGTTTGTTTCTCCATGATTTGCTTTCCCCCCGCCCTCTGTCTTTACTGAGGCACTTCCCACTGTTGGTTTTGGTTATTGTTTTTCATTTCTTCCTCGTGTAGTGTTTTGCTCAAGATGCTTTGCAATGCTGGTGTTCTGGCTGCAAATTCTTTTAACTTTTGTTTATCGTGAAAGAGTTTTATTTCATTGTCATACCTGAAGCTTAATTTTGCTGGATACAAAATTCTTGGTTGGCATCCATTGTCTTTCAGAGTTTGAAATATGTTGTTCCAGGATCTTCTCGCTTTCAGCGTCTGTGATGAAAAATCCGTTGTTAACCTTATTGGTTTACCCCTGAATGTAATCTGCCTCCTTTCTCTGTAGCTTTTAATATTTTCTCTTTGTTCTGTATATTGGATATCTTCATAACAATGTGTCTTGGCATTGGTCTACTGTGATTTTGTATGTTTGGTGTCCTGTATGCATCTATAATTTGTATATCCGTTTCCTTTTTTATTTCTGGAAAGTTTTCTATAATTATTTCATTCAGCAGGTTGCTCATTCCCTTGGTTTGAATCTCTATACCTTCCTCTATCCCGATGACTCTTAAGTTTGGTTTTTTTATGTTATCCCATATCTCTTGGATGTTTTTCTCGTTATTTTTTTTACCAGCCTTTCTGAGTTGGCTAGACTCTTTTCAAGATGATATATTTTGTCTTCATCACCTGATGTTCTGGCTTCTACTTGCTCCACTCTGTTAGTGATACTCTCATTTAAGTTTTTAATTTGGTTTATAGTTTCCTTCATTTCTAGAATTATTGTTTGATTTTTTTAATAATCTCTATCTCCTGATAAAGATGCTTAATTTCTTCTTTTATATGTTTATGTAATCCATTTTCAATGTGTTCTTTCGCTGCTTGAATTTGCTGTCTCGTATCCTCTTTAAGGTTACATTCCATGTGTCTAAGGTATTCCTTGAGTTCTTTATTTGACCATTTTTCTGAAGCCTCTAGGTCCTCCTGGATATTTAGGATGTCCTTCATTGTTTGTACTCCTTTTCTTCCTTGCTTTTTGAAGTTGCTCATGTTACTTCTTGTTCTGTTTGACTGCTGAGTTACTGTTTACTCCTATAAATTTATTAGATGCTTGGGAGGAAAGGTATTAGAAGGGAAGGGAAGAAGTCACTAAAGAGAATGAGAGTAAGCAGGTAGAATTCAAGGAAGGGGGATAAGAAAAATGAAAAGACAAAAGAAGAAAAAAATAGGAAATAAAAAAGAAAAAAAATTTAAAATAATAATAATAATAAAAATTAAAATTAAAATTAGAAGAAAAAAATTTAAAAAAATTAAAAAAAATTAAAAAAAACAATAAGAAAGAAAAATGAAAATGAAAGAAAAACCCAAATCAAAAAAAAAAAGAGAGAGAAAAAAAGGAAAAAAAGAAAAAAAAAACTAATAAATGCAGTCTTAGAGTTTGATTAACTTCTCTTCCAGTAGTTAGAGGGGAAGGGAAAAGTCACTGTCACCCCTGGTTTCAATGAAGTTATCTCCTCCGCCACATTCTGGTGACATCAGTTCTCTGCCATGGGGGTATCCCATGCAAATGGCGACAGTTCGTTCCCTTTGCTGGGTGACCAATGCAACGGGTGTGTCCTGACTGGCTCTCCCAAGCCCCATCTCAATCCTGTGGCCACTGCCTATGAAGGCTCGGTTGGCATTAACCTCTGCAGGTTCAGAAGGGTTGACCAGTTGTTTCAGCGGGATTGTTTAGTGCTGAGTCACAGAAGTTTGTCTGTGAGAAGCAGGCGAACGGGAGCTTGAATTCAGCTGATCTGGGCTTGGTGTGTGTTCTGAGAGGCCCAAAATGTTCACCCCAGATCCACATCAGCTCAGCATTGCCTAGTGATCCTGAGCAAACATCATTTAGACGGTTTACGACTCCCTATGCCCGCGCAGCTGAAGAGGTCAGAGACTTGATCTCTCCGCGCCCGCCGCCATGTTGGATCTCCTCAGTTTTCAAAGTTTTTTTTTTTTAATTTTAATATTTATTTTTTAGTATTTGGCGGACACAACATCTTTGTCTGTATGTGGTGCTGAGGATCAAACCCGGGCCGCACGCATGCCAGGCGAGCGCGCTACCGCTTGAGCCACATCCCCAGCCCCAAGTTTTCAAAGTTTTAACCCCAGAATTCCACACTGAATTTTGGGGATGATATGCCCTCACTTTAGACAACATCACTTGAATATGAGTTATGCCTTTTCCCAACACCGTGTTCTAATAGTAGTGCCATCATTTTCCCCTTACAAAGATTTAAGTCTGTGATCAGACTTTGTTTTCACTAGCTCCACCCATCCTGGCTGTATTTAACATTCTTGAACTCATTTTTAATACTAGGCATAACTGCCAAGAAAGATTTAAATTGTGATATCCTAAAAATGCATCTCAACTCTGACCTGCTTTTATAACAATATAGTACAAAATCCATAGGTTCTAAGCAGAATTTATGAAACATACATAAAACATATTTTACCATTTATTTTACCATTTATTCTAGTCTCAGTTTTACTTTAGCTAAAATTCATAAGTCCATATACCAAAGTACAAAGTTATTCCTTTAAAAATATTTCATACATTGTATTTCTGTTACTAGTATAATGAAGAATTTCATTTTATATTTTTTAAATATAAAATGATTCTGTCATTTCAAATTTGAAAATATATTTTGACATAGCATCCAAATCTCACTATGTAAACATAACTAATTATATTTCAGGACTTGGGAAAACAAGAATAAAGTAGATAAATCAATCCAATCATTTTTTTCCTAAAGGAGATTCGATCCTGGCTGCTTTCCCTTTGTGATACACTTTTTATTCTCATCTTTCTTTTTCCTGTTATTGACAAAGTCAACTTTAACCTTGTGCCTGGACACTTACTTTATCATTGTGTCATAGCCTTTTTCATTTCCTGTTTTTTTTGGGGGGAAGACGAGGGTGGCATGTAGAAGACCAGACTAAGTCTCTGGATCACTACTGTGTATATTCATTTACTTGCATCACAAATGTTTATTATTCAAAAACACTGATCTGCTGATCATGGTGGTATATACCTTTAATTCCAAGAATTCTGGAGGCTGAGGCTAGAAGATTGTAAATTTAAGGCCAGCCTCAGCAATTTAGCATGACCCTGTCTCAAAATTAAAAAAATAAAGAAGGATAAAGAAAGGGTTGGGGATGTGACTCAGTGGTAGAGCACCCTGGGTTCCATCCCCAGTACTGGAAAAAAATAAAAAAGAAGAAGAAGGAGCAGTAGGAGGAGGAAGAGGAGGAGGAGAAAGGGGAGGAGGAGCAGGAAAAAAGACAGGGGAGGGGATTGGTGGGGAGGGGAGGGAGGAAGAATAAGAACGATCTTTCAGACACTGTGCTAATAAACAGGGCTAACAAACATGAATACATTCCCTGTCTATTCATCTTTTGTCAAAACCTTAGGTGATTATCTATTGGAAACAAAATATAAGTCCAGTACCTTATCCTCTTATTCTAAATATTTCCAACCTAACTGTACAACGAATACTTTCTTATACCTATAATTCATTCTAATGAAAGCATGGAATTTGATAATTCTCTTATTGTAATGGTCACATGTGCCATCTTGTTATTAGATATAATTATATTTTTTTAAATTTAGACTCAGAGAGGAAAGTTTTATTTTTTTATACTCATCTTTTTTATTCCTAGAGCTTTGTTCACAGAAGTTAGCCAAAACATTATTTCCTTGATTTGTTGACTTGCCAAATGCTATAGGAAAGGATTTGAAAGGGAGTAATTCTGAAAAACTTACCAAAAAAAAAGTGAAAATAAAAAATGCTTTCTATTCAGATTTTAGACTTCCTAGAAGTTCTGTGCTTGCCAAAGAAAAATTATATGAAAATTGTAATCGTAATTTGTAACTAAAAAATATTTGTAACTTCTCTCATGTTCTTTGGGTAGCAGAATAAGAATGTAGTTCAGTGATTCAAAGGATAGCTAGTCTTAAAAATATATGTTTATGTAAATTGGTTGTATAAAGCACACCTCCAACCCAGTTTATGGCTCTCATTTCAAGTAAAATGAAAGCCAGCCAAATATCTTTCTATAAATATCTAAAAAGGTATTTAGAATGCCAATATTCAGACTTGAAATACCAAGACTTCCTGGAGCCACACATATAAATCTTGAAAACATTAATTTTCTAGAAGTTTCTTTTAATTAATCATGCTTTTTTGATGTGCCAGTTCTTAAAATAATATTCTTTGAGAAGCAACACAATGGTTTTATGTATCTAAACATTGTATTTTTGGCCAATAGTCACTGTGGCGTGTCATTACATAACAATACATTTTCAACTTGAATTCCAGTGGAAAAAAATATTTTAGAGGTATAAGTGATGGATTTGATGGAGTGTTTTAGTAATTAAAAGCAGTGACATGACCTCACACATTGCAAATGAAAATTGTTTAAAATAATAAAATTTGGGAAATTAGTTTTAGAGTAGAAAATAAGTTAGGAATTCACCCCAATTATGGGAAAGAATAACCCAAGACTGTATTTTTTCATGCTGGTTATTTGGGGGACAGGGTATCACCATCAACTGTTAGTAAATAGAAACATGCTACATTTTGAAAATAGAAGTATATAGTTTTAGAGATGTTATGTACAAACCATTTAAATGTACCAACTTTTTATAACAATTAGATCCTTTTCTTTCTTCTTTCTTCCTTTCCTCCTTCTTTTCTGTTTTTTCAAAATGTTTTGTAGTCAAAAATGTTACTAAATGTGTCTAAAAAATCTAATTTTGTCCTGGAATTTCAAATCACAGATTTTTTTGGTATTAATATATTACAGAGCATTTCAAAGGTGAGAATTACTCAAGATCACCTTTAAACATGCCACTTCACTTTTATTAAATTACATCAGTTTCTGAAATAGTCAAGTTTCATGATTACAGATACAAAAATGAATAAATACAAGAGAGGAAGGAGATCAACAACATTTGTTCAAAATTAATGAGAAATGTGATTAAAATTATAAGGGCTAATTAACTACATGTGTCAAATCAAAACCAGAGGTTTTTTGAGAGATGTGGTCCCTACTTATAGATGTCTATTTGCCTTAGGCACTTTTGGAGAGGTGGACAGTTTTACAGTGAAGCCAAAGACAAGATTTTAAGGAAGTTTTAAATCACCAATTTAATTGCTCAAGTGTTTAGGTTAAATTTACAATCCTAAGGGATCTTGATTATTTCACCAGGAACCTGTGGAGCAAAAACTGACTAGAAAATAATAACTAATCATCGGATGAATGAACTGCCTTGATGAAAATCTTGTTTCATTTGAATGTGGTGTTTAGACTTTTGGATTTGGAAACTTCTTAAGATAACTAATGATCACTCAATCTAGAGAGAGTAGGTATGAAAGAACTAGCACCCAGCTATAGTAGTTCTGGGTGCTAGTTTTGCTACTGTTTTTTAGTATAAGTTTTTTAGTATACTTTTTTTTTAGTATAAGCATTACCCATTTTTCAAAATAATTTTTTACATAGTTATGCATGTTTATCTTAGAAAACTTAGGAAATACACAAAAATACAAAAAAAGAAGTAGATATCAACTATGACCTTACACCACAGTAGATAATCACGGATAGTATTTTATTTTACATCTGAAACTACATTTCCAGGTATATGTAATTTGTAGTATAAAAAGTAATGCATGTACTCTTTTCCCTAATGCATTACCTTCCTGAAACTGCAAATTCAGAGTTAATCATGGTGAGAAGCTTGGTACGTGATACTAAAAAGAAAAGATACATTTTAAAGCTCTTCAGAATCTCCATCTAGATTAAATTTTCAAGAGAAAAAAAAGTTTATTTCTTTATAACCAAACTTCATCTTGTCCAGCATGTTCTAAACTCACTGGATAAGAATAAAATTCACCACTTCTATGTTATGGTGAAGACCTTTTTAATATATTTAAAAGGATATTGAACTACAATAAGGCATATATTGATTAAGTATCACCCTAGAGTATAAAAATTACTTTTTTTTTTACTTTACAGGCCTTTACAATCATCTTATCAAATTATATTTTACAAATTCAAATTACATGATTTAACTTTTTGTTCCCCAAATACACGCTCACATGTTGTTTGCAGAAATCATTTCATCATATGAATGCAATTATTATAAATGTACAATATTACTGTATCATTAAGTCAAAAAACACAGCTTTAGAACTCCTCACTCACACCATCAGTTTTATACATTCCTTATGTGCTGTCAGTGCAATTAAATACATTGGGGGCTCAGTGACAGAGCAAATGTGTGATTTCACACACAGGTGTCAATATTAGGTTAATAACAAGAAAGTTCTGGATCCCCAGCACCGCAAATTAAAAGAAGGAAGTTCTTACAGACAACCAGCCAGCCCTAATGTGGGGGGACCCACTGTCTGGAGTTGAACCCATCCTCTAAATCCTCTTTTTTGGTTTTAGTGCCCAGAGCAGGATGATTTTGGAAGTACTGCGTCATCATCCATAACTGCTCATTCCAGTAAACTGTCTACGTTTCTGCCCGCAAAGCAGGAACTCAGAGACTTGTGCCAGTGCGTTCCAAGCAAGGTATGCTTGTTTTAATTTGTGCCCACTGAAAAGCCACTCCAGATAGCAAACCTGGCACCTTGACTGTGGCCTGGGGTGAATAGCATGTATCTTTCCTTGGGTGCTAATCGAATCAAATTCCTAAGCTACATAGTCATCAAAATACCAAACAAAAAGGGATTGAAGATGGAATTTCTTGGTTTTTCACCTGCATAGTTCTGAGTGCCTTAGACCTTCCTTTCAGGGTGTTAATCAGTATTGATAAAAGGGCGAAGGGAGGAAACACCTGAATAGGAAAGTACTGAGTACTTAACATGAACTAGGAGTAGGCTACAGTTCTAGGAATTCAGGGTTGAAGGAAACACAGTTCCTACTCTTTAATAAGCATATACAGAAACACATTAGATAGTATTTTTTTGTTGTATGTTTATGGTATTTGTCTGGTATCCCCCAATTTCCAGCTATCCCCATTAATTGTCAGTATATATGCAGGGAAATAATGATAATGTTTTTTACTGTCCCTGATATGGTCCTTTGGTCAGGGAGGCTGAATCCGTGGACCTACATGAATTTCTTTTGTGGATGTTAACGGCAGTCTTAGGATCTGGGCTAAAAAGCAGGCCGTGTCCTGTCATGAGCAACATTGCATGGCAAACTCCATAAGAAAGACAAGGACAATGGAGGTGCTCAGTGGAGGAGCATCCCATGCTCCAGCTCCTGATGATTTAAATGGTGTTTGAAAGCCGGAGGAATAATGAACTTCACGAAGGACATGAGAAAGTCTTCTGGCGAAGGGATGAGCATCGCTTACAGTTGCCAGCTTCATATTCATATACAATTTGGCTTGAGATCAACATGACAGAATGTTTGCTAACATAGAAATTCATTTTTTCTCAGGGAGAAGCAGGATTACCAGGGACTCCAGGTTCACCTGGGCAGAAAGGAGAGCTGGTAAGATACTCAAATACTGTCGGGACAGAGGGGTTTGTTCAAAAGTGACTTAAAATATGTGTCAATCTCATTTTTCTATGCTCAATACTCATAGGATTCTGTAAAAGGTTCTCAGGACTATATTAAGATGTTGATTACTGAAATAAAAAAGTACACAACAGTGTTCAAGGCTGCATTTGACATCACATTGGAAAGCAGGCTGGAAGTTTGAAAAAACCTAGAACTAAGTCTTTGTATCTATAAATGCTAAACAAAACCATGAAGCAGGCATATTGGTTAGTTGTTTCTAGATTCCTTTAGCATTGTCTTCTCCAAATACTTGATGAATTCTTGTTTCTCTTGAATGCTGACATGTCTCTACTAAAGATTTTTCGGTAGCCAACTTTTGTTAAATACCCTCCATCTGTAAGGTTTGTTGTTGGATGCTGTAGGAGACATATAGAACAGGATACATTCCCTGTTCACCAGGATTTGACATCTAGAAGGAAATAAAGGGACATTGTGAGTTAAATACCACGATAGTGGCAGGAACCTCCAGAAGAGACTGGGAAGAATTTAATGGAGGAGATGGTGACTGAGCTGAGTGTCTAAGTATGTAATTGTAGGCAGTATCCTATGCTTAGAGATTTGCCTTTCCCTTATACCCACCTCAGATTTAACTGTAATGTTTTCCACTTTTTTGAATAATGTCTTTTGTTATCCAATCAGGTAAGTTAATTTGTACTAAGGTTAGGAATTCTGTTTTGATAATTTTTCCAAGATGAATTGGATTTCAGTTCTTTTCATGCCTTGAATTCCAAGTCTATGATTCCAGTTTATTTACATAATCAAGCTGGACTTCTTTTTTAAAAGGTAGAAGCTAATATCTGGAAGGTGACTGATTCTTCAAAACTTCAACAAAACCTCAGTCAGGTGACATTCACAGGAATTCTGCCCACGGTACCTTACATGGGAACCTATGGCACCTTGGCAGGAGATGGAGAAGAGATTCTTGAGGTGGAACAAGGCATTTATGATGATTTATATTAGAGTTTCTTGAGGGTTCCTTTGCTTTCAGTATCATTATATGAAAAATCAAAATCATTAAACAAGTAGTTACCTTCAAAGAAACATACAAATCATTACAGCAGTAGTATTTGTTTAGTGTTTAGCATGGCCTGGCACTGAGAAGAATACTTTTTAGATATGTTAAATTATCCTCATAATGTTCTTTGTGTTACAAATTAGCATTACCATTTTTCAGATGGAAAACCTGAGGTTTATGGAGGTTAAATTATTGCCCAAGACCAGATAGCTTGATGCCAACTTGGGATCTGAACCCAGACATATTGATTCCAGTGTCCTTCTCTTAACCAGTATCCATTTTGAAGGCTGCTCTATCTTCTAGAAGCACTTCAGTATTATGCATTCTGTGAGCAGGATGCTTGTTGCTCTGTAATATCTTATTCTCTCCTTATAACCTCATAAGGAAAGTCAGTGATATTATTATCCTCATCTTAACAGCTGGTAGAACCAAACATAGGTAACATGATTAAGAAAATTCAGAGTAGAAAGATCTCTGTATTAATCTTGACCTCTTGGCTAGCAGTATAAACTTGCCCAAATCCCCCATCTGCAATTCCTTCACTTTCCTCTTCTGTAAGGAGGATATATAACTACATCATAAGGTGACACAAATGTTTTGAAAAGGCATATATGGCTTAATTGCTGGTAACTGTTATGTGATACACACTCATACATACTCCTTAATTTGGCTTTCCACTTCTATGATTTATCAATTATTTAAGATTACTAACACAGAGAAACTCCATGTGTGTTAGTTATTAAACTGTTAGAGTTTATACCTTCTAAAAACATATTCTCTTTAAGTAAAATATTTTCTACTCTAACAATCTAAATATCTATTATTCTTTGTTAGCCAACCACAATTGTATATTGAGGACCTAATATTATAATAGAAAGTGTGCAAGATTAGATGCTGGGGCTTCTTCAGAACCCAAAAAGCACAGGGTTGTGTTTAGATAACATAACCCTGAGTTTATAATCTTGTGGTGATTTGTTTAGGGAACATTCCTGTATTATATATAAATAAACAACAGTAGAAAAGGGGTGGGAAGAAACCAGTAAAGATGATAAATATTAGAAAAATTTTGTATGTCAAATCTATGAAATGCCTTATGCAAAATGTATATTATAGTTATAATGCATTATATGATATCTTATCTATGTTATTTTTTAAAGTATTTAAATTTGTTTAAAATTTCAGGATACACACAATTTATAATGGCAAGATATTTTTAGTGGTGGGGTAAAAATAGCTGAAATAAAATAAGTTGGTACTTAATCTACAAAATAAAGTAAATACATTTCCTTTATTTGTACCAATATTTGCTTCAACCAGTAGGACCCTGGCCTTGTAAAAATGACTTTAGAAACATGGCTATGAATGCATTTAACTTTCCTGGCATTTGTAATAAACATGGATGTCTTATTCCATTTTAAGGAGTTGGTGAGTTTGTTCCTGTTTCTATTGCACTATGTGATCCTCCAGCTTTACTGTTCAATAAATAAAGAAGGCGTTCCTCAGTGTTTGATTCCTGCACACAGTTTTTATTATTAGAAAAGTGCAGAGAAAGCTTGCTTAACTTCTCAATCTAAGTTGCACTGTGATTGTGGATGTTGAATAGAGATTCTTATGAAATGATCTGAATTGCAGTGTTCCTAATGGAACCAAACATTGTTCTAAAAATTGTTATTTTTGATCTGTAAGCCCAGGAAAGAATACTTTTGGGAAGTAAGAGAGTATATTGGAAAGACTACCCACCTTGGAGCTTGAAACACTTAAGGTTGAATCTGGTCCATTTCTTAGGGACTTTGAAAATAAATCTTAATACCTAGTCTGTTGTTGATTGTGAAAAAGAAATATAACATACTGTATGCAAAGCACTTAGTAATGGAAACTGCCACATTTACACATTCAAGGAATTTGCTTGCTCTTCTTGTGTATAACATAATTGATCACATACTGAAGGAAAAATAGAGATAGCTTTTTTAGGCTGAGTTGAATTTTATATGTGACTTGATGAAAAACAAAAATCTTCCTTTGTGAGAATTTTCAATCCATTAGATGTTTTACTATACAAAATTTTTAGTTATTACATACTACTTTTACTACTTAGTGATATTAATATTTGATAATTAATTTCCTCAAAAGATCAATGATGTGAATATTGAACTCTGTGTGTTGTGTCCCAAATGTTATCTGATCTTTTCTGAATATAGTTTACTAGTTTTGAAAATATTTTTAAAACTTTTTTTTCATTGCAGATGGACATAATACCTTTATTTTATTTATTTATTTTTACGTGGTGCTGAGGATTGAACCCAGTGCCCCACATGTGCTAGGCAAGTGCTCTACCTCTAAGCCACAAACCCAGTCCTGAAGAGATCTTTTTGCATTGTTACACTGAGATAATGTGGGTTAGTCATCCAGACCTCATTATAATTTGCTGTTTCTCATTAGACATGAGATATAATCTATTAGTCTTTTGATGCCTTTTACTTTTGACCCAGTGAGATCTGGATCATTATTTTATGATGATCCCATCAAAAATAATGGAAAAATTTGAAATACAGCTTTGAGATCTCTTTTTAAATTATGTATTACTCATCAAAATATTTCTAAAGGTGTTAAAGTTTCAGAATCCTTATTGTAATGTAGTAACTTTATGAAGAACAGATTTTAAATACAGAATGAAGTAGATAACTATTCTGTAAGTATATCCTGTCCCACCTGGGCCAAAACCCAACAATGATTTCCTGTCTCCCTTAAGACAAACCCCAGCCTCTCTCCATGGGCTATGAGGCTTCACATATTGGTAGAGCTTTCCCTATTCCATTCCCACTCTACACTGCCCGCCACCCTCTCCTGTTGTTCATTCCTGCTCCAAGTTCTTTACACCAGGTCTCATATACCTGGAAATTTCTTCTGGATATCCACTTGGTTCTCTCCTTCATGTCAATTATGCCCATGCTCAGAAATCCCTTTAAAATAAAGAGACCTTTGCCGATATCTCTTTATAGAAAGTATTTATTCATCCCACCTCTTTCTTACTTCTTCTAGCACTTTTATTGCTACCTGACACATTACTACAAAGCATTTGTGTTTCTCCACTAGAATATGAGTATTTTGAGCTCCATACATAGAACAGGCTATATAGTAGGAGCTAAAAATGTTGAATGAATGAATGAACACTCTCCTTCGAGGAAAGTGTAAATCATCAAGTGACTGTGGAACGTACAAGTTCTACTTCCCAATTGCCAAGGAGATTCTGCCAAGTAGGACATAGTCGATTTATAAGGAAAAACTAGATAAGATAATCATTAGTGTGATATTACTCAATGTTGTTCTGCTACTTTTTCCTTACAAAAAAAATCAAAATTCCTTTCACATAATGATCTGGTCAATTTTACCTTTATTTCCAATTAGTTAATGAAGAATCACAAATATTTTGAAGTAAGCCACAAGTTATGGCAAGATATAATGTTTATTATTATTTGTCTACTTTTCTCATCCATACTATGATCTTCATTAATATGATTTTACTGTTTTTTGTTTCTGTTCTTTTCATAAAGCTGATGCCTCCCTTTCATGAAGTAATACAGTTTGAAATTCCACTACTGTGCTTAAACACCTGGTTGTGATCAGTTTTCTCAGGAACACCTGATGAAACTATTCTAATCATGCCCTCTGTCCAAGACTAAACTCCACATGACATTATTCAAAATGATAATTAGCACTTTTCTTTCATTCAGACTCAATTATTATAATTTTCTGAATCTTTTAATTCCCTTTTCTTTTAGCAAGTGTAGTTAGCAACCTAATTACTTAGCAACCACTAACATACTTAGTTCTTTAAGACCCTCAACATTATCAGACTGGAAATTCTTTCAGAGTTTTGTAAAGTAGCAGAGAATTTTTAATTTTCCTGAACCTAAGAGAGGATTGTGATTTGAGCTCTTTTGGGGGAATAATTTTCCAGTATATTTTTACATTATTGACATCCACATCTCCAGTTAATTTCCCAAAATATGTTTACTTTATGAATAAATGCTTTGCTGGTACACTTTGAGGGAAAAAAGCTTAAAATGGAATAAGTTAACTTATTTAACTCCTTGGTCAGAAACTGGTGTTGATCCCTTTCAACTTCTACCACTCTCTGCTCCCACTACAGAAGATTCCATTTTTAATAATAGTCTGATGTGCTAATCCAAAGATGACTACTATTTCCTTTATTTTTTTCAATCTCTCATTACTCTGAGATTGCCTATCTCATAACCATAGCACAATGAAAATTAATTGAATTAAAATATATTCATAATTTGTTAAAAGAAGGAATACTTTATAATCTCACAGAAGTAGAATTTAATATCATGCTTTTGACTTATTTGCCTAATATAAGAAATGTTTCTTCATTTTTTAAATCCCATACAAAATATATTAATTCACATATCTTTTTTTAATCATTTTTTCCAATCTGACATAATCTCATATAATTTATAGGACTTCAAATATTAAATATACTGTGTGTCTTAAACCTGAAATTAAAAAATAATGTCTATGTAATAATGGCATTATGTATTCACAAAATTATATTTCTTAATCTCTACCATGCATTAGTGATAAAGACACTCATTCATAAAGTTTGTATTTTTGACTCCTTCAAGAATAAGTTTATTAGATCGAATTTCTTTTTTTTATTGGTTGTTCAAAACATTACATAGTTCTTGATATATCATATTTCACACTTTGATTCAAGTGGGTTATGAACTCCCATTTTTACCCCGTATACAGATTGCAGAATCACATCAGTTACACTTCTAGACCGAATTTCTGATAAATCCAGTAAGGCATTCATAGGTGTCCCATAGGCTCCATGGGGTAGATTTTCCAGTCCCACTTGGCAGTGTAGGTAGAAGAGCAGCCATGCTGACAGATTGACCCAGCTACAGGGTTTCCTAAAGGATGTACAGGAAGGTATAGCCTTTGATACAGATATTATGGGTATCTTAGAGTCCGAAATCTCATGACTTATTTGAATTGAAAGGATCAAGTAGGAAGTAGCTTTTAACTCAAACTCATTTTGTTGTAGAGGTAATAGCAATAAAATCACCCCTACCTTTGCTGAATTTCAAAGAAATGACAAAACTGAATTACATATACTTGTGTGGATAATATCTAGTTTTAGTTCTGGTTATTAGATGTTTATTATTGACTTTTAACAATTTATTAGTTGTCAAAAGTTTAATAACTGTACAAATTTGTTGCAAGCAAAAGCAGTTTGTCTACGAAACAGTAGATTCTCTTTGACATTAGTTATTAACTCATCTTTTTAAAAAAATCTAATGAACAATTTATATATTTTAGGGTACTGATGGTAGTAAAGGTGAATTTGGTGCTCCTGGAATTCCTGGGGAAAAGGTATGTTGTTTCATTATTTGATTAAACTGTATGGCTATTTTAAAAAGCCATATCAGATCGGATGAAAAAATACACAGAACAAGTTTTAGATTTCAGGGATCCTCAAACTGTTGCTTTATAATAGGATTGCCAAAACCTCCTACTGTATGATTTTGTAAATAAAGTTTTACTAGAACATAGTCAAATTCATTTGTTTTTGTGTGGTTAACACTGCTTTTGTACTATAGAAAACATTGTAGCAGAGGCTATATAGCCTTCAAATTCCAAAATATGAACTGTGTGGTCCTTCATAGGAAAAGCTTGCTGACTCCTGCTTCAGAACATAGGCCATTATTTTGTTAACAGTCCAAAAGCTTCTTAAATTTACTATTTAAGATACTGTATGATATACTATCTTAATATATATTTCACTGCAGACAAATATTAAGTATGCTGTGTTTTGCAATATAGTACAATGTGAGATATTATAACTAAAATACAAGAAATATAGTTCAGCCTATCATAAAATGCTGTAATGTAATATTTAGTTCATAAATGGCTTTCAGCATTGCAATTCAACCTATTATCCAAGTTCAGTTTTCATAAATCTTAGAAAATATGTATTGAACTATAATTACTTATTTTCACTATATATACATACACTAATACTAATAACTTTCTAAATGTTTTCACATGTTGATGTAAGAAAACTTTCTTCACTAAAGTAGACTTGGTTTGTTTTGGACCTTCTCTAGCTGCACTAATGATCAAGTGGGTCCCTGGTGCCCTATTATCTTGAAGGCCATGACCCTCGTGGTTTTATTCTCCTAAATCTGAAACAGGAATAACTGAAGCTGAAGTGGTAGGAGCTTCAGAGTCTGTTGGACAGATATTTTTAAGACTTTCTTAAGTGTGTCTGTGCTATGTGATTGTTTCATTGATGATGCTATTTCCTTCTGAAATTATTCAGTCTGCATTCTTTACTACTATAGGAAGGTAACTGTTGGACTCTAAAATATAACCAACTTTACTGAACAATCATACTTTGCCCCAAGTTAGTTTTTGTATGGGCCACTGTGCTCTTGCTTAAGCTTGTTGGCACTAATGGCATCGTAAGTAAAGTTTCTTCAAAAACTTCTTTAAGGGTCCAATTTTCAAAATACCTTTTTCCTAGAAAAGACTATCTACAGAGATGCCACAACCAAAGTTTGCCTTACACAATTATTCTGCCATTTTCTTCCTAAAATACATCATAACAATCTGATTGTTTAGATTTCAGATACCTGGGACTTTTCAAATTATATTGAATATGGAAATCTTTTCTTTTGGGTTTTTTAAACAAATGCAGAATATTGAGTACTTCAACTATGAAATAGATAGTTGGACTCTTTTTTTTTACTATGGGATATAAAGTAGGTATTTATATGATAAATTATGAGAAAGTAGGATAAAATTCCCCTGTAATACATTAAAACACAACTTATTAATAAAAGCATAAAATACCATTCATTCCAGTACTCCAAAGTGATTTCTCTTGGATCCTTATTTATTAAAACCAAGTGTATACTGCTACTCATAGGCTATAGAAGAGGTCCTAGAAAGGTGATAGCAACAGACTGGATTCAATGCAAGGACCACACAAAGCAACCAAGAGACTCAATCCTATCAAAAGTTAATTGTAGCAATGAAGAGATATGACAGAAAGAGAGAAATAGTCTAAAAAGTTAAATGTGGAAGTGAAGAAATTCTCTAGAATAAAAAATACATTCTTAGAAAAGTCATTTGGGCAATGTGAAGGAACTGGAGCAAGACATGGTGTAGCAGAGACAAACAATACCCAGAAAATATCTAGTTTCTTTTCCCAGAAGTCTGGTTGTATGATGATTCATCCTGTACTCCACTTAAAGTAAAATTTCAGTGAATACAAAGGAACATACCAGCTGCTGATCTAGTTGGACCAAGGCATTCTGAGAACTGGGAGTCTCAGTCCTGTGACCCATTTGGTCAAAATCGTGATAAAGTGAGTCTTGCAAAATCAGTTAATGAGCATCAGGGTCTGTGTGAGGACAGTCTCCAGAGAACTTGAGAAAGTGATGTAATTAAAAAAAAGCTCCATTTATGGTGTTCTAAAACTGTGGCAAAATTATACTGGCCAATACTCTCCAAGCTTCCTCAAGCAACTTTCTTCTTGGTTTGACTTACTTGAGTTACTCTTGAAGACTGTCATAAATAATAAAGAATTCTTAGCACTAAATGTGGTATCAAGTTATACTTGACTCTTTGTTCCTGGTTTCACCCATCTTCAGAGACCCTACCTAGTGGCTAGTGTCTCCCCGGTATCTATAGAAACACCATGTTTTTGATCAGTTCTCTCCCCAAGGTCTCAATCACTGCTCTACTTCAAATTTGTCACTTTCTTTCTTTTTTTTTATTTTATTGTTGGTTGTTCAAAACATTACATAGTTCTTAATATACCATATTTCACAGATTGATTCAAGTGGGTTATGAACTCCCATTTTTACCCCGTATACAGATTGCTGTGTCACATCAGTTACATTTCCATTGATTTACAAATTGCCTTTCTAGTGACTGATGTATTCTGCTGTCTATCCCATTCTCCACTATCCCCCCTCCCCTCCCCTCCCCTCCCCACCCCTTCTCACCCCTTCTCTCTCTCCACCCCCTCTACTATAAATCGTTTCTTCCACTTGTATAATTTTTCTCCTACCCCTCCTAGAGCAGATTATGCTAAGCGAAGCTAGCCAATCCTTAAAAAACAAATGCCAAATGTCTTCTTTGATATAAGGGGAGTAACCAAGGACAGGGTAGAGACCAAGAGCTTGAGAAGAAGATTAACATTAAACAGGGATGATAGGCGGGAGGGAAAGGGAGAGAGAAGGGAAATTGCATGGAATTGGAAGGTGAGCCTCAGGGTTATACACAATTACAAATTTGTCACTTTCTTTAGCTGTGGAAGAGATGTGACACTCATGAGTGGGAAAAAATACTACCTCAGGGGTATTTTATCACTTCTATAATCTACAGGTTACTATTTATTTACTTAAAATTATTCAAATGAATATATTCAAAATGAAAATAACAAGAAGGTCACTATTCTATCTGATGGTATGGTTAATAAATCACAAAATATTTGACTCTGAGGAAGAAATTTCAAGTTTTGTAAATTTCAAAAATTTAAAGTCATACTTGTAAAGTTTATGTTTAGGGTAAAATAGTCCCATCATTTTATGATAAAATGCCTTCTTTGATTTTTTAAAGTAGATTTCTGAAGAAAAAGTATCAGTTCTTAAAATGTACACATCTTCTGAACTTTCACTCTTCAAGTTTGCCTCAATGTGATGTGTGTGCACCTTCCACAGTTGCCCATACAACATCCCTAAGTTTAATGCTGATTCTGCCTCTCATCAATTGTGATTCTTTGGTGTTTTTCCTTATAATTAGAAATCATTAAGTTTACTGATAAAAAATAAAACCAAATGATTAATTGTTTGAATGTTTTTCATGGAGCAAAAACATAAGCAAAGTACCATAGAATGCACATCTTAAGGGCAATATTCTCAAGGTAAATTTTTTTTATTATTTTATAAGGTTTAGCAATAAGGCTAGAAAACTGATTTATATTAATGGAGTTAAGCATATTCTGAATGATAGAAAGTAGAATTTGTATATTAGTTTCAATTTATACTCTTATTCAATGTGATACTGTAATAAATTAAATGATTTACATGTACACCCCATTATTCTAAATAAACCTACACTTTTGAAGTTTGGTGAGGTGATAACAGTAAATTTTTTAAAGGCAAGGTCCTGAAATTAGTTTATGGAGTGGCATTTTTTTCCATAGCTCTCAGTACAATAAACAACTCTCTTTTATAAAATCTATTTATGGAAAATGTAGTCATGGGGACTTTAAGGATGAAGAACTATAGCATTTACTTATATTTGTTTTGTAATTATAATACTTATCACTCAGTACAGACTACCACTGCACATTATTAACCTAATTTATGCAACCTTACTGTCAACATTATAGAAAAATAACCATCCCTCTTTACATTTATTGACCATAGCTACAATTTTTCCTCAGAGATTTGGCAAATTTTCTATTATGGATTCATATAAGAATACATATTCTATGTAGCAAGTGTTGTTAGGTAGCTGGTGACTTCTGGTAAGGTTGGATGGACAGAAGCCACTGTCAATCAAAATGAGAAAATTGAATGGTTCAATTTCCAAGACAAGTGAGTGACTTAATGCACACAAGCATACATCCATACTCATGTGCACAACCTAATCCTCCTGGCATGAAGTGAGAAAATGAGATGAGGTTTTGGACATGGGGAGCAAATCCTTCCCAATTTACTCCCAAACATAGCACTCAAACCATGCTTGCTTTTTTCATCTGAGTATTTCACATGAAAAATTGCATTTCCTTTTTCACTTATGTAAATGTAACAGATAAAGTTTTTGAAGTGGGGATTTTTTTAAAGAATAATTTTCTAATAATTCTAAAAATCTAATAGTAAAAATTGAACAAAGAGAGCCTAATTTATGTTAAAATAATATTTTTTTCTGCTGAATTATTTAGAAGTTGTCCTAAAATATTTTCTTAATGGGAAAACTTTTACTGAATTATTTTAGTTCCTCATGGATTAGTTATGGAGTAAATACTAGTCATAATTATTATTCCATGCCAATAAACATTCAGAGTTATAATGCCTGGATTTGAATTCCAGCTCAAAATCTTATTCTTTAATTTAGACCATGACACTTAGTCTGACTTAGTTTTCTCTTTTATAGAATGGAAATTATATTATACATCCCTTAGCTTTATCCCAAAGATAAAAGAGATTTTTCATGAGAATTCCAGCTCAATGCCTGATATATAAGAATTTGGTAAAGAATAGATATCATTCTAAAGGCAAACAGTTTAATCCTACTATTCTAAGCTTTGGCTTACTGACCAAACTAGAATTCATTTGCGAAAATTTACATTATTTATTCAAATTTTATGTAGTGGAAAATGTTAAAATAAACATCACATATCTACTGTAACTCTTACCTCTTAAAATAAAAATGGACGTGAAAAAGCCTATGAATTAAGAAATATGTAAACTTGTATAATAGTAATGATAGCAACTACTTGCTCAATCATTATTATGTGCCAAACACAACCAAGAACCTTCTTTACATTATTTGATTTCATTCTTCTATGAGATAAGATTTATTGTCACTATATAATATAGCAAGGAACTAAGATCTAGAGAGAATTAAAACTTAAGTTCCATAGCCTGAAAATAGTGGAGTTAGGATGTGAATCCATATGAATTTATTGTTAATGCACCTTTACCATATTACCTCATTTGGACTGTTCCCAAATATCCAGCTTTTCTTTACACAAATTGTTCTACATTAGATATTAAATTCATTTGCCTGCCAGCTTAATGAATGAATTGCACAGTTTGCTTTCTACATTCTGCTCTAGGGAGGGCTTAGTCCCTTGTCTTTAAGTCTATGAACCCCTCTAAAATTCTACTAACTTTGGGGATTCTTCCTAACTTTAGGGATTATGTCCACATTTTAAGAATCACCAAACAATTTTTATCTCACACAATGAGAGGATTTTGCATAGCTTTACTTTTGGAAATAAGTATTATGAAAATAAAACAGTTTTATTTTGTCTTTCAAATTCAAACTGCATTGCATTGCCCAACCTCCAGGGCTGCCCAATCAGGGCCACTTTTCAGATTACCCTCAATTCAACACTTAACCTATAAAATTCTGTTGTACTTTCCACCAAATGTGCTTTTAATGAACATACACATACATAGTAATTTATTTTATTAAAAAACAAAAGAATGAAAGTACTATGACTTCATTTGATAAAAAGTAAATTGAGCTTCCAGAAGTAAAAAGCTCTGTGCTTTATCGCACTTAAGAAGTACATCTGATAATGTGATGAGAGAGTTGCCAAATTGCATGACTCAAAAATAGCCAGACTTGGGCTGGGGATGTGGCTCAAGCGGTAGCGCGCTCGCCTGGCATGGGTGCGGCCCGGGTTCGATCCTCAGCACCACATACCAACAAAGATGTTGTGTCCATCGAGAACTAAAAAATAAATATTAAAAATTCTCTCTCTCTCTCTCTCTCTCTCTCTCTCTCTCTCTCTCTCTCTCTCTCTCTCTCTCCCCTCTCTCACTCTCTCTTTAAAAAAAAAAAAAATAGCCAGACTAACTACCCTCATTATGAGGTATCTTGTATGATGGGCCTTTCCACCATAAATTTCTAGTTGTTGTATTGCAATGAAATTGAATGAGGCAAATCCTTTGTTCTCTAACAGTCACTTTGTGTTTCTTTTCTGTTGGAAAGTGAAATGACTGTGATCTTTGAATCTTGATTCTTCCCTAAAAAGACATTTTGTGAGAGGCTGAAACTTCAGAAAATAAAGGCAGATGCTGTTATGGTTTATATAAGCACAGACTAGGCTAATAGCTGTTGTGAATTATAATGAATTCTGCAACAGCCCTGGTCCAGATGTAGCATTAATGCCTCAGAGACTCAGAAAATTATAGGCATTTAGTGAAAAGAATTTTTGTTTAAGTCATTTGGCTTCCTCTTTGTATTTCTAGTTTACCCTAATTTTTCTGTGGACATTCAGATTAAACTTAATTCTAGAGTTTCCCCAAAGTTAAAAAAAAAGTTAAAATACCTATTTGCATGTGGTAATTCACTGTAGAAATTGAAACCATTAAATGAGGAGAAAAGAGACACCCAGTTTTATTCTAATAGTAGGATATTTCCTTCGTATGAATTTGTCACGATTGCTAAAACAAATGTGAGCTTTGTGTAACAGAAAATGCCTCTTAATTGTCCGCATACCTCTGTATTTTAGGAAATTCTGTAATAAACAAAGGTATAGTTGCCAGACATAGGATGGAACCTTTTACCATAATCCATACTAGAAAAAATGACCATAAAGAAAAAAGTTTTCTTAGTCTACTTGTTGGGTTCACTTATAAAGCTACAAGAATGAAACTTAAATTTTCAGTACAAAATTGCTGCTTGCACATGGAGTATCTTTGAATTGTCTTATCTGTAGGCACATGTTGATACAGTATCACACTAAAATAAGTGGAAATGTAAGAAGGACAAAGGTAATAGAAGGACAGGAAAAAGAAAAAGAAACTTGCTCACTCTGCAGCTGATTTTATTTCTTAATGGTTTCTTATTCCCTTCTAATGCCTTCCACTCGCATCCCAAGTAGAGCAGTTGGCAGAGAACACAACAGATGGATGACAAGTTCAACACATGCAGTGTATCTGGCACCCAAGCACTTGACTTTTATTTACTAAACAGCCAGATTTCAAGAACCTAGTCTGCTAATGTTCCTATTTGGTTTAATGCACTATCAGCATCTAGCACATAAATAATAAAATATTGATGTAAAAAATGTCAAACAGTTTCTCTACATAACTTTGTGACTAATCTTGATGTAGATTGCTGAGATACTGAACAGTGGATTTAAAGATATAATTGGTATCTTTTAAAGACATCTACAACTTTACATAGTAGTTTTTTCTTAAAGTGTCTGACTAAAGGATTTGTTAGCCAGCCTACCCCAGGACAGCCATATGAGGTGTCGGGTACTGAACAAACCTGTCATATAAGAGTGGAAAACTCAGAAGGATGACCACAGAAAATTGATACCTTTCTTCCTTACCATTGTCAATGCATTTTTCACAGATTACTAAATACAAAGCTCATGCATCTTTTTCAGGAAGCCTTCCTGTCCTTCAGAATCAACAGCTCCTCCATTCTGCTCACAGCACTTTATTTATACCACCTAAATCCCCTATATTCGTGCCTATATCCCCTGCTAAAATGTGTGCTCCAGAGAAGGACTTAGTATCTCCCTCATCTCTGTAACCCCAGCATCTGGCCCAGCATAGGGTGCCTGACTGATTCTGTGTGAATATTAGTGGAGTTCAGAATTCAAGAGGACTTAACCCTGGACCAGAAATAAAAAATAGGGGATGAATGTTAGAAAACTATGCTGAGGGTAAATTGGAAAAGATGGTGGTGATGCTTCCATACAAATCTTCCATACTTTCTGCAAAGCACACTTTAGGGAAATAGGAAGGAAGGATAATCTCTTCTCTACCTAAGAAAGCTTACAAGTATTGCTTCCCAGAATGAAATATAATAGAAATGTGTGTATTGCCAGAATTTGATTCCCATTTTCTCTTGGAGAAACCGAGTTCTCCCTTTGCTCTCAAACATAAATCTTCATTATCTTGCTTTCTTTTTTCCCAAACTCAAATAAAAAATCTTCTGACTTTCTTAAAATATTGCTAAGGCATGGTATTTCTCTAAGTCTTCATAACAATTTACCACAGGGCTAAAGATAAGTAACCAAAGACTTTAGTGCATTTAAGTTCCAGTTGAAGTAACTGATATGGAGTCAAAACTATAAATTACTCATCACGAGGAATACTTTGGACAGGAAATAGTTTGTAGTGACTGGTAGATCACTGTCCTCAATTAGGAGCTGACTGATGACACTTTCCTCTTTATATCTTAAATCATTTTCCACTTATTAGAATACTTGATTCAGATGTCAATTACTATACTTCATGTATTTCTGTAGGTGGTGATTCACATTAAATGTCTTACATTTCCCTAATATTTTTGAAGTTTTAAATTTATCACAATAGCTAGTCTCATAACAAAACGAGAAACCCAAAGTCCTTGTTCCTGGCAGATCCACCTTAAGAAACTCATCACAACTGAATAGGAGCAGTTATTACCTATTACTTATTTTGTAATAGGTCCTGCAACATTGGTCCAAATAATTTCAAAATTATTTAGTTTATTTGACTATTTCATGTAATTTCATTTTAGCTAAATTACAAAAGGATCATGAGATAAAAATTCTTTTGAATGGAAAACTTAATGGTTTAGTTGAGTACAAGTTCAGTGTATATAACAATTTTGTCTAAAAAAGCAAGTTGAGAGCTGGGGCTATATCCTCAGTGCTAGAGGCCTTGCCTAACATGTGTGAGGCCCTGGGTTCTATCCTCAGCACCACATAAATATAAATAAATAAAATAAAGGTACTGTGTCCATCTACAACCCAAAATATATTTTAAAAAAGCAAGTTGATTGATAGTATATAGTATCCAGAATAAGGCTGTGTGTGAGAGAGGGACTGTGAGGCTGCTCTTTCTTATGTAAGACCATTTCTGGAGTCCTGTGCTGAGTTTTGAGTACCACATCTTCAGGCATATTGACGGACCAGTGTCTGCTCAAAATAGGGATCATAATATTAAGAAATTTCAAACTATAATTTTAAAAAATAATGTTTTAATGAATTGAAGATTTGAGAGTGTTGCAAAAGGATGTCATGTATAAGACCTATAAGATTTTTTTTTTTTTGCTGTGGAATTATAGACAGCAGAATTAAGACTAATAGAAATTTGAGGAAGGTTAATGTAGATTCAGAAAGCATTGATTCAGTAACCATACATGGATTTTTTTTCCTATGCTCTCTGCAGTGCAATATAATAGCCAATGTGCCTGACTTTTAAAGAAGATTTTAAGAGTATCTCATTAGATCCTTGGTGGCAATATGAATATAAATATATGAATTTATACTTTTCCTTATATTTAAGACTATCCATTGTGCTTATTTTATAGGAATATGTACCTGCATATACTTTCATACACATATATACCCTCATAATAATAGATTTTTAACAGAATAGATATTGAACTCAGTTGCTACTCATTAACCATACTTATACTATCGTGAATAAGACATGTATCAATCATACTTTACATATGGTAGCTGGCTTTCTCTTCACAAAATGACTCATAAGAATACTTAATAAGAGGGTGTCATCAATTTTGTGGTAAGAATGTTTCAAATTGGTCTTATTTTGAGCATCAATGTAATAATAAATCTCATGTGTTAGCTGCATTAAGGATCTAGTTCAAAACATTTGAAGTTTTAAATTCTATGCTATTAGATATAGACATAGATATTTGATTTGATTGTTTATTTCTTGGAATGAAGAAAATAAAGAAGAAAAAAATTCTCCTCCTGAAATAAAAGAATTCATTGAATAAGATATCTGAAAAAAAACCAGTGTTTTTTTTTTTTAATTTCTGAAATGTTTATTAGAACTCCACCAATTTAGGAACCTTATAAAAATTTAATATCTGAAAATTATGTCTGAATAAATCAGGACTATAGTCAGGAAGGTATACATGTCATTAGTGACACACAGAGGCAAAATCAGATTAACTTTTTGCTGCCTGTTTTATTGATTTTCATGCTAGAATTCTGAAATTCCACTTCAGATAATTTCTTCCAGCTATTTCAACATTTAATTTTCTTTTAATGAAAATTCATTAATCTGGAAATATTGATGTATTTCAAAGTGTACATAGAAGGTTATGTTTGTATAAAACGTGCTCTAGGTGGAATGATAAATGGAATTTTATATTTTAATTAAAAAAGTTATAAGACACCAGATCTTTAAATCAAAGGTTGAATACCTAACTTTTTGAAGAAATAATCTCTACAACATAGTATGTAACTTTTCTGCCTTCTCAGCCTAATTGTAGGTATTTGCAAATGTTTTGTTTACCTGCTTATTCTACCTTTCTTTGCTTGGTCTTATTGGTTCTGGGTTTCGTAATGGTAGCCCTAGTGAATATGATTTATAATCAGATGTCTTTCAGACAACATATATATCCTAAATAATAAGAAAGACATTGACCCAATATGCAAAGAATCAGGAAAACTAACAATTTATGTTTTAGGCCTAGCTATGATGACTTCTAGGAAAAGTACGGTAATAAAAAGGAAGTTACATGAAATTGGTTTGATCAGCTAGCCCCAAATCTCACCTGAATTTTTTCCAAAAGTTTCTCAAAAAGATTATTTTGACTTCTGCTAAGGGGGCTTTTTGTTTGTTCTGCAAAGTTTAGAGAGTCTGTGTGTTATAGTAACACTGACAAGAATACCATCAGCAGCACCGGTAGAGTTTTGCCATGCTTTTTATTACACATATATATTAATTTGTCCTTCTGTAGTTTGAGATTGTAACTGCAAAAGGACATGCATCCTTTGATAGAAAAACCTGTAACAGAAAGTACATGCTTCAGAAACATGTTTTGAAAATTAGGGTTGCTTTGGAAACCATTGATTATAATTTCCTTTCATTAATGAACTAAAATATTGATTGGAAGTGAAAAGAGAAGCATCTTATTTCTTTCCTAGACTGAGACTGGAAAAGAGACACAGCAGGATTTCAAAAAAGGCAAACAATATGTACCCTTCCAGTAATGTTAGGCAGATATTTATTTTATAGGTACAAATAGATATGAATCCAAGCTGCCTAGAGCACCCTCAGAGCTTTGAGCCTGTGCCTCAGCATGCACATAAATAGAGACTCATTCTTCTGACATAAATTAGGTTTTAGATAAAGTTATGATGGAACATAATTGTCCATTAATCTGTTAAAGAAAAATTTAGTAATTAGGACTATTTCCTTCTTTGGTTCTTAATGCTAATTAATAAATCTTTCCTTTTTTTTAGATAAAAACAAAAACAAATATGCTCATTTATCCTTCAGGGGCTAGAATAATGACAATTTTTTAAAAATGATTATAAGTGTCTAAGTAGGTCATCTATGGTAACTTCAAGAAAAATAGGGAAAGGAAATACCAAAGTTCCAAACTTAAGCTTTGAAAGCGCCAACAATATTTCATAAACTTCTACATGTTGATGTCGCTCAAGGCCAGCTCATTTCTTATGGCATAGTATTGTGAATTGGATTATCTTGGAAGCTAGAATTATGTTTACAAAACAAATTTCCAGTCCAGAAAGAGGAGAGACTAATTAACACTGATCATAAGAAAATAAAATATGTTAATTATAAAAATCACAAAACCTGTGTCAACTAAAGACACATTATCAATATCACAGCTTTAAAGACTTTTGGTGACTAATTAACCATGTGTCTGGGTGTAACCCTAACCTGATACAGGGCTGAGAGGGTACTTTGGGAGCCAGTGCCCAGAGCATATGGTGCATAAGAGTGGGCTGAAGCAAAGGAAAAGAGGAGATACTGTCACTATTTCTATCTCTCAAAACAGTATTTCTGGCAATATAAATGTGTACTTATTGGATTATATGCCATATCTTGTTATCTTGTGTAACTTGTAATATGATATAAACCATTATGTTGGCTCAACTGATGAAAATAATCCACTGCTTATGGACAAGTGGACATACTTCTGTGATGAGTAATAGAAGCTCCATTTCCATAGAATGTTCTCTGGCGTCAAATACTTAGTGTGCTTTTGCTATCACTTTATCACATGGATTTGGAAGTTTCTGATAGACTTGAGTGATATCTAACATCTAGAAATATAATAATTTTAAATGATAGAAATATTTATTATATAGATAACTATTTTATTGTTGCTTCAACAATTAATTACATTAGCATAAAGTTTTGGCCTTTCTGTGATGATAGCAATTATACTGTAGAATATGTTGATAATTTAATCTAATCTAAGAAAAATCTTAGTCTTTCACATGTGTGCATGTGTACAGGTGTATACCTCTAATGAAAACCACCAAAACTTGCTAAAAATGTATTAATCAGAAACTACAGATCTCTTTAGATTGTTGTTTTAAAATTTGAAGATGTGACTTTTTTTCACATCTTTGAATTTTGTTGAAATAATTTTTAGAAATGGTATTTAACTGTAGGTAAATAATGATTAAAACAAATTAGTTTTAAAATTAATTATAAATATTTGATGGAAATAGAAGACGTCAATAGTTAATATTGAACTGCCTAAACTGGAAACTCAGAAGCCAAAGTAAATTCCCTTAACCAGCTAAATTCCTAAGACTCCACTGAGAACGTGCACATCCTCCCAGGGGTATCTCATTCTAGCTGGTGTGCTGTTCACAGACTAGACAGACAACTTGTCAAAGAAGACCCATGAATTCCAGCATTGGAAACTGATAGCCATCTGCTGAAAACCTTTATCCCCAAGACCGGAACCAGAAGAATGGAAAGAACTGAAAATTCTTCCAAGTGATTATTTCATGTAAAATGGCATTATATATGACTACAAAATCAATCAAAAGGCAATCAGCAGAAATAGATAAGAAAGTAAACATGATAAGAATATATGTATGTGTTTGTGTATACATACATATTTCAGACTCTAGGTAAGAAAATACTTGGGCTGGGGTTGTGGCTCAGTGGTAAAGTGCTTGCCTACCACATGTGAGGCATTGGGTTCATCCTCAGCACCACATAAAAATAAATAAAATAAAGGTATTGTGTCCATTGACAACTAAAAAAAAAATTTAAAAAAGACACAAGTCAGAATTAAATCTTCTCCCAGAGACAGTTAAAGAAGGCAGCGAGGCACACAGAGCTAAACTGTGTGCATTAGAATTTCAGTTCTACCACCTACTGTGTCATCATCTAAAAGGCAGTCATGGTAATAATATTGACCTGATAGGTTTGTTAGAGGAACATCACCTGTACCATAAAAAGCACTGTGTCATATTTTAATGTTATGCCCAGAGGTTTGAAAGAAAGAACATAAAATAAGGATGCTAAACAGCATATGGAAAAGCAAGCTGTGGCCAGTGAGACATCATTTCAAGTCTCAGGTACTGCTGCTACAAGTTGGATGACCTTAAGCATACTATTAACCTACTTTAAAGTTGAGATGGTAGTCCTGGAGTTGCAATCTAATGGACAGATGGAAAGTCTGTAAACATGACAGATATTCAATATTAGGCTACTCTTCCTCAACAGTAGTGTTGGTTATTGAAGACTACACACACAAACAAAAAAGTCTTTGTTTTTGTGGCTAACAAAATTTATTCTGTTTACTTTTTTTAGGGTGAAAATGGTTTACCTGGTGCTCCAGGCTTACCTGGTCAAAAGGTAGAGGTTTTGTTTAATGTTTATGTGAACTAGGGAGTTTTTGCAACTTGAAAATTGAATTTGTTCATACTATAATAAAGATTCAGAAAATGTATTTTATAAAACCAAATTTCATCAAAAACTCAAGAAGTTAATGAGGACCTATGGTCTCTTCTCAGAGAGACCACGCTAGGAGAGAGGGCAATCTGAGAATGTGAACAATAGTGCATTCTGAGTACTGGAAATACTGAAAGTGCAGATAGTTTCTCTGGGAACATTTTTACTGTTATTAAAGCTTACAGAGTACAGTGGAATAATTTTTAATGCCTTTGGATGTGGTTACTTTTTATTTATCCTTCTTTTTGTATATTCCAGGTTTATCTCAATATGATGGTTACAGTGATAAAATATTAAATATTACAAAGTCATTACAGTCTTTTCCAAAACATGTCTTTCCGAATGACAAATGCATGATAAATGAGAAGGTTTTTGCTGGATAGGCTGCTTCTTTCAATGCCCAGCATATTTTTCTTTAAAAAAGTGAACATTCTTTGTACCTTTTTACTGTCCAAAGACTGTTTTCTCTTTCTGGGAAAGAGAATGATTGAATTTGACCAGCATAGCTACGAGCATGTAGATTGGTATATTTCAGTTTCCTGGAAGGATGGGCGTCACTTCAGGTGGGGCCAGCTGTCATGATACAACCCAGATAATCCCACCACAGGGGACAGCATTATTGATGCAATATTAGATGCCCAGCAAAGCCAAGCATATCATTTATATGGTCTGGAGAAGTTTTTACACATTTTTGCAATAAGGTATCAGAAATTACTAGGCACTAATTTTTTCTGTGTGGCTAAAAATATCATTTTAAAAAGATATGCATTTGTTTATAGTTAACAGCTTTAAAACTGCTTCCTTTACTTGGCCCAATAAAGATAATAAGATTGAACTGGCAGTGATGAAATGGTAAGCTTCAGAATTTCTTCATAGTAGTTCTAGACAAAACACATTGATACAGCATGTGCTGCATCTGCGAGTCGAGTTGCAAGCCAAGGGATGTGCAGATTTATCTGCTGGAAAATAGTTTTGGACTTTCCAGCAGCTGTTTGTGGTGGCTGCATCATGCTGACATTGTGGCTGATGTACTGGAGGCATTTAGCAGCTTCAATGTCAGCTTGAATTAACGGATCAAATTAAAGTTTATATTTTAGGAAAAATGGTAGGGAAAAAAGATAGGCAATACATTCAGTGGTAAAAATATCTTTCAACTAACCTATTATCTTCCCTGGTAATTTTTTTGAGAGTAGGTAAAGCAAAAATAATTATTTAATCATATATGTGTATATGGGTACCCATCACATGTATTTGTATGTACATGTATCAAATTATACATTCACAAACCATGTATACAGTATTAAGTTGGCATTCCTTTTCATATAATTTATATAAATTTAAATTATGCCAGGTGTCACCTTGTAGAGGCATTATAGACAAACTGGAGATAAGAAACTCTTGACCTCTTGTCTTGGTGCCCTGGGGAAATGCTTCCTGAATGCTTTTATGTCAAAGAGTTCCAGAAGTAGAGGGGTACATATGATCCATCCCCAATAGTCACTTGCTGACTATGTTGTTGAGCGCTTGGCATGGAGGAGTCATCAGTGAATATCTGTTGACTGTATGGAGGGAACATGAGTGCTCTCAAAATCTATACCCAATTGAAAGTGGAAGTAGGCTCATTGCATCAGAGAGGATTTACTGGAAGAAAAGGGGACTTACATTTTTCAGAATAAATGTGGCAATTAACAGCCAGCAGCTCTGTGACCACCAGTCCTTTTTGTGGCTGAAAGGCAGGAGAGAGGGACAATGGAGAGCACTGTGCTGGTGAGGGAGCAGGAGGGAGCAGGAGCAGAACTTCATGAAACCAGAACTCATCAGCTTTCCAAGAAGTGTTTCTCCTGGATCTAGTATAATATAATAAGTAGTGATAATAACAAGAATGACATAGTCTGTGGTAGGCTCTATGCTGATGATATGTTTAACTCTCAAAACAAGTCAATGAGCCAGGTACTAACTACTAGCATACTTATTTTATACATGGGAAAATTTAGGCTTATCAAGATTAAATTGCCTAGAAGATACTAGAAAAATGTTCTTTCAGAATTTAGGAATATTTAAATTCTGTGTTATTTAATATTGGCTTAGAGCTTACATAGTAGAATTATTATGTTAAACTATTGATTTTTTTCATTGTTAGCAACATTATTTTAAGATTATATGTATTATAAATATTATTTTCTTATACATACCACACTCCTCTTCTACAGGGAGAACAAGGTTTTGAAGGCAGCAAAGGAGAAATTGGTGAAAAGGTAAATCTCTCTCCTAATATATACATCTGTAAAGATAAATCTTGTTCTTGAAAATATTGTAAACATATCTAGTTTCTAGCTTTTTGTGTGTTCTTTGTAAGCAATTCAATAATTTTATAGGAATAACTAAATGTATTTACTTCAATTTAATGTGTTGATTATTGTTAGAAATCTAAACTTTTAGATGGTAGTTAGACTACCATCTAAATTCATTCCATGGATATATAAATGATACAAACATTCATTAAGTGCTATATTTTGTTGTGTCATTGGTCTACAATGTCCAAGTATTTAAATACTTTGTTCATATGTACACCTGGTTTATCAGTGAAATTCATAAAGAATAAATAAGAAGTAAATGTAACCGTCAGGGTCTCACAGAAAAGAGAAGACACAATAAAATTAGAATAATGTCAAAGATTTTAATAAAAGGTGGTTTTAAAAGGTATTAGCAAGATAAAAGAAAAGAACAAGGATTTGCAGTATCCGAGGTCAAGTTAAAACAGACTTTTAAAATCCCACACAATTACCCCACCCAGAGGAAGAGAAAACTATATGAAGAAGGCTATAGAAGGAAGTGTGAGGAGCATGAGTCTAAGGCTGTCAATCTCAAAGAGGAGCCAGGGCAATAAATGCCCCCATCATACTGTCCTTCAGCCTGAGCTCTCATGCTGCTTACTTCTAATGGCCAAACTAAACTGAGAGCAAAGGGATGCTGCCCATGGAGATTGGCCTCCCAGAGACCAAAGGTGGGCAGCGGACCTTGAAGGACTAATGACAGATATCAGCCCCCTATTCTAAGAGCTGCCATCTCAAGTTAAGTTCTCACAAAAAATAAATTCTGGACAGTTCATTTTGAATTTTAAGAGAGTATTTTATTTTAATAAAAGACTACCAAAATCACTTGATGGTTCTTAAAAAATATTTAGACAATCATTGTTTTGCAAATGTATGGTTTTTATTGAAGTTACCAAGAATAGAAGTGTCTGATCATCTAAAATTTACCTTTAGATGATCATTTGAATCTGTCTGCATTTCAAAAAACAGAAACAATACCATTCCTTTGTTTCTTTACTTTTGTATACATCAAATGCCATGAAATTGAACAGCAAGAAGGACTAGAAAGAGGAACAGATAATCTCAAATTAGTGTTGCCTGCATTTAGCTTTCTTGGCAGTGATCAGTTATTTGCTGCTTCAATAAGTATTTATAGAGACAATGAGCGTCTCTTATAATTATACACAAATTACACATGTTGTAAACTACATGATAATTACTTTTCCTCACTGAACTGTGAGGGAGAAAAAAAAGCCATATCATTACCATGCAATTGAGGAGAATTCCATTAAATTATGACTATTTTTAAAGTGGGTCTTTTCTCTTTGAAATCCCTTGAACATTTTTTTTTATAGTAACAGTCATTGCAAGGCTGTGCCTTTAAATAAATACTTTATTTTCACATCTTTTTGATTTATTAGTGGGATTTTACCTGTAGGAATAAGTCCAACTCAGGAAGAGCAGATATATTCACTATAATTTAGTTACCAACACACTAAATCTTAGTGGTTATTTTTGGTATTTATTATAATTGATATTGCTTGGTAATGAAGGGATTCTCATAGGTTACAGGTATATAGAAAAGCATTTGTTATATTTTGCTCCTAAGATTTCCCTTGTAGTTCCTCATATCTATTAACTGTTGTATTCAAATAGCCAATTTCGCCATAAGGTAAAAATATTTATGGAGAATAATTGAAAGATATCAGAAAGAAGGCATCAAATAGAAAAGACAGCACCTTGAATGAGAATCATAACTCCAATGATTTATAGGCGGACATAAGATTCATGTAATAACATTTATGTCAAAATATGTTCTGCATTGCTTGTTATTTACTGTATGTTAAATATTTGAGCCTTTATAGTATTATGTTCTGGAAAATACATGGGTTCTGGTCCATATTGCTTGCATTTTTCCATAAGGTAAATAACTGAGGTCCATTGACTGAATTCTGTTTTTAGATAAAACTAGTAAAGTCTATGAAGTGCTCACTTTGGTGTGACAACAACATGAGATTCTTGAATTGCTTTCAACATATTATTTTCTGAACAAAGTTAATCTAAATTGAATTTAAATTTCTTTTGGAAAGCTGAGTACATTATTATAAAGATACCGACATTCCTTCTTAGTTTTCTTTATTATGCCTTAAACTTTGACAGTTTTGAGTAACACAATTCACTAGTTGCAAAATAAAATAATTGAGGAAGTTGTTCCTGGTCATAGATGGCATATCATGGACACATATGGCTACTGGTCAAAAAATCTAAAAACTGTATCAATTTTGAAAGATAAAATATTATGTGATGATTTCCAGGTGATATTTCTATAAACCAGTGAAAACTAAGTAGAAAAATCTGTTATTTTTTCATTATATATAGAAAACTAGGTTTTAGTCTAACATAACTCAATAGACTGACCAATTGGATCTTCAAAAAGTAGAATATGTATTCCTTAGCCCAGAGAAGAATCTATGTAATCTGAACAAGTACCAAGGACCTTGTTTGAAAGTGCAGTCATCCCTTTGTGTCTGTGAGTCTGATTGGAAGACTTCCCCACAGATACCAAAATCTGCACATGTTCAAGTCCCTTATAAAAAATGGTGCATGTAACTCATGCATATTCTCCTTTATTCTTTAAATCATCTCTAGGTACTTATAATGCCTAACAATGTAAGCACTATGCAAATATTTATTATACTGTATTGTTTAAAGAATAATGACAAAAAAGTCTGTACATGTTTAGTAGATGCAGTTTCTTTTCTGAATATTTTTGAACCACAGCTGGTTGAATCCAAGGATGTGGAACCCTCAGATACTGAGTGCCAACTGTAGTTGGCCTGAATCTATAACTATTTGTAACAACAGGGAAGAGCCTCGTATATTACTGAGCAAAAACAGTTCAGTCAAGTGAATCCTAAAGTGAACATTATTTTAAGGAGTGGTTAGTCCTTTCATAAATGAGCTACTTGCTGGGCAAGGTGGTGTACATTTGTAATCCCAATGGTTTGGGAGATTAAGACAGGAAGATCATAAGTTCAATGCCAGCCTCAGCAATTTAGTGAGGCCCTACACAATTTAGTGAGACTCTTTTTTCAAAATAAATAAATAAATAAATAAATAAAAGCTTATTTATAAAAGCTCAGTGATAATGTACCTTTGGGTTTAATCCTAGTACCCCCCCATCCAAAATTAACTATTTATATTGATACTGATAGGATCCCCCAGAAGGCAGCTATTTTTGGTTCACCATGTTCTGATTTATTATTAGGACATAGGAATGAACCTTTCCCATTTCTCCAATCCTGGATGGCAAAATGAAGTATGCATTACTCAAGAATCCTTGGATTCTCCAGTAGCATGGTTCATGACACTGGGGATTGAGGGACCCTCCTCACATCTGACATCTTTTGGCTTCTCAGTGTCTACAAAAGTAGTCTTTGTGGGATTTTCCTAAGGAAACTAAGGAACCTAAGGTTCCTTCAGTATTATTGTAGGTGCTGAGTGGGCAGTTACTACTAATGAACAAAATGGACAGCCTACTTTTGAGGTGACAGTTTTCCCAAAATATAAGCTTTCCTAGAAATGACTTAGTCAAACTCTTGCTATATAACCAAATGTAAATGCATTAAATAAGCTCTTAATTAACATCGTTTTAGAAAAAAGACCACTCACTCCACAGATCACTGGAGTAATAATCTTTCCTAAATTCTGAACCTAGGCTTTTACTTTATGTCCTTGTGAAAATAGAGATATTACTTGGTTAAATTTATGAAAAGAAGAAGGAAAATAGAGAAAGAAGTGGAAATATCTTCTTCAGTATATTATTCAGTATTTTTAAGTAATTGCTTCAAATTGTACAATTTATTTTGCTTTTAAGATGATTATTTTGTGTGTGTGTTGTCATTCAAGCTCTGACTAACTTGAAGTTTAAAAACTGACTTTCCTAGTTAAATTTGACCCTGTTGGTAGATATTTGAGAAAGACAACCATTCAGTGGAAATTGCCCTTTATGACACATATTTCCTGATTTATTATTTAAAAATGTAGTTGATTTGGGTTTATTTGAGAGAGGTGTTTATCATAGGCATATATGATAACAAATTCTTACAAGAATCTGAGATGTTTCAGTTATTGTGGACTTTTTTCATTTGGGAAATTAAAATGATCAGGTCTCTTAAAGGTTTCTAAGTTTAGTGAAAACAAATGAGCTTTTCTTCAAGAACTACAATTTAAGATGTGAATAGCATGTAACATTTGGTATTTTCTTTAGCTGTGAGTGTCTACAGTTGAGCTATTAGTTTCTGGCTTACTCTCCTTTAGACTGTGGACATTATGTATTTGACCATCTTGTTTATTGATGTCTTCTTCCATTCTAGGTTAAACTAATAACAATAAAGTGACTACAAAACACACACGCAAATGGTTGCTGATTTAACTCATCTCTTAAAACTTTTGTTGGAAAACTAGTCATTGTGAACTTCCACAATGACTTGTGATTTTGATCATCTTGCTGTTACCATAATGCTGTCTTAAAATGGCACATAATATATATTTAAGTCAAAAATTTTTGTTTAAATGTGTATTAACTCTGGTTTTATAGCAGTTTCATACATTTTCACTTGAAAGAATCCACTGGAGAAACATTTCACTGATCTCTATTCTTTATTTAAAAACACATTTTTAAACTCTGTATAAAATGTGATATTTTGAGTGAACAAAATGATTAAAATGTATATCACAACCTAGGATAAAGTACATGCATATTTACTACCCCAAACTCTCTGGTGTTATTTATATTTAAGCCATATATTCAAACATTTGTACTTATTTTATTAGCAGTCAAGATCAGGCAATTTTCAGATGATACAATTGAAATTTCCATACACCAACCTAAAATATAACCTAAACTATATATTTAGGTTGTGTTGATTTTATTAATGTTGATTTCATTAGCATTAATTTCATGTGCAGCCTTTTGCCTTTGGTGGTTGCTTTGGAGGATGTAATAGGACTGGAAAAGACTTCCCAAAAATGTCTTTACTCATCTGTTTAGCATCACTGTTCCTAGTGGTGTATAGTCAAGGGGACATTTGAAGCTGTACCACTGAGCCCATTTTTGTTTTTCTATCACTTTATATTCTCACCATTAAAATTTTATTAGCACCTGTGATGTGTCACATACAATCCCAATGTACAAATGCTAGGCTAATAAGCATCGTGGACACTCAGTAGTATATTGTTCACTTATTTCTGATAGGTTTCCATCTTATATTTAAGTCATAAACAAAAATACTTCTATTTTTTATACCAGTATCACAAATAAATTGTGTCATCTGCCAGTGAATAACTAAAATATTGGCTTTTCACATTAAATATCATGAGCCAATTGGACAATCACTAGTAATAATTTGCTACAAAACATCACTATTTCAAATTTATCAGGACATATTACACTAGAAAATATTTTTACTTTAGTCAATTTCTCATTCAGTTGTTTTAATAATGGTACAAAAAACTAGAGAATTTGAAAAGATAGCTGTGATCTTTGGCCACTTAGAATTGAGTGTGAAATGCCCAAATGAAGAAGTCCATATGATATACATAAACTATTTTTCAGTACATCCTAGGGCAGCATTTAGGTCATTTAGCATGTCCTTCAAGAGACTGGATCATTTTAATTTCTCCAGTTGAGAAGTCCATGCTGACTGAAGCATCTTGGATCCTTGCAAGAATTGGTTATTATATATGATCTTGGTAGGCATTACTCTTGAATAAACCAAAGTCAAGCACATTTCAAACAATAAACTAGAACATACACAGCTAGTTTCCAGAAAAGAGCTCTTCCAAAAAAAAAAAAAGCCTAGATTGCCATTTTATTGTGGATCTGGTGGAGATATATGATGGAATAAATTAATTTACATATTCCTATTTTCTGTGTTCCAATCTAGCTCTGCTACGCCAGCTGTGTGAACCTAGACATGCTCCTTGCTTCTTTACCAAGGTCTTTTATAAAATAAAGTTAAAAATTCCTACCTGATAATGTGGTTGTAGTAATTTAATAAACACCTGGTGAATAAAAGATACTCTATAAGTATTAATATAATATAAACAGCCAAAATATGAAGGATAATATAAACTATTAATATCTTCAGAAAAGTATATTTAATGTAATCATTTAAATTTTTAATTTGTGTAATACTAGTTCCTAATTTTCTTTCTTAATAGGTAAACAAAATAAAAAAGATTATAGTAGTTAGCTACTGATACGTAACAAATTACCCCAAAACTTAGTGACTTAAAACTAAATTCATTTACTTAGCTTATAATTCTATGGTTTAGAAATTTATACTTGGCTTAGCTCAGTGATTCCCCAGTCTCATCTGGTAATGTCTGAGTTTGCTCAGATATCTCTTCTGTGCTAAGAGGTTGGGTGAGGGTGGCTGGTCTAGGTTGGCCACTGGTAGATAGTGTGTGTCTACTCCAGATGATCTCTCTTCCTCCAGGGGTTTTCCCAGACTTATTCTCAAGGTGAAGGCAGGAAGTCAAAAAGTGTGAAATATGATATATCAAGAACTATGTAATGTTTTGAACAACCAATAAAAAAAATAAAAATAAAAAATAAAAAAAAGAAGTCCTAAAAAAAAAAAAAGAGAGTAAGAAAAAGAACGTGAGGTCTTTTGAGGTCCCTGGCTCATAATCAGTATGCCATCACCTCCGCCATATTATTTTGACTAAAGAAAGTCCCAAACTGAGCCTAGATTAAAAGACCAGAAAATAGATACTACTTATTATTGAGAGAGTCGAAGTCAGATTGTAAAAGGTATGGATATATGAAGGGATGGAAAATGGGGTCAGACGTTTTGTAACCAATATAACACAAATCATAGAAAAGTCTATTTTTAAATTAACAAATCTCCTTTAGAGTAAAAAGTTTGGATTGATTTATCTACTTTATTATTCTTGTTCTCCAAAGTCCTGAAATATAATAAGTTATGTTTACATACTGAGATTTGGATACTCTGTCAAAATATATTTTCAAATTTGGAATGAAAGAATCATTTTATATTTAAAAAGAAAACATAAAAAATGAAATTTTTCATTATACTAGTAGCAGCAAAACAGTATATGAAATAATTTTTAAAACAATAATTTTGTACTTTGATATCATGGGCTTCTTAATTTTAGCTAAAGTAAAGCAGACTAGAATAAATGGTAAAAGCAGGTTAGACTTGAAATGCATTTTTAGGATCTCACGATTAAATCTTTCTTGACAATTATGCCTAGTATTCAAAAATGAATGAAAGAATGTTAAATACTATTGTTATAAATACAGCACTTTCCCATCATCACTCTAAAGCAGCTGTCAACATGTCACCTTACTTCCTGTGAATTCTCTCTTGGTTCACCTTGTGGAATTTTACTCAACAACAGCCTGTTATAAAATTATTTCCTGTACCCTGATAACATGTGTAAAACTTCTAAAACTTTTAGTAAGGACCTACTTGTTTGATTTGACAGCTGACTTGAAAAATGAAGAGAACAGATGGAGTCGAATAATAACTATGATTTCAAAAATCAGAACAATTTATCTGTGGCCAGTGAAAATTGGTATGGGAGTAACCATGCCAACTTTCAATTACCCATGGCAGCAGGCAATTGGGAAACGATAACGGCAATCCCATGACTGAGCCAGAGGCTTAACATTAGTCACTACAGATTGTGTGTAATTTTCTTGATTCCTTATAGTACTAGTGAATAATTAATTAATGTGAAACATTTAGCCCTCTATTTTTGCATCACTTGTTAGTAGCTCTAGAAAAATGGAGAGAAAACAAGAGAGGCACATACAAATGAGAATAATTATCAAGGACCAAAAAATTTTGTGAACATTGAAAAGTCTTTTAAAGAATTATTTTCAATGATTGCATACCATATGAATATATAATATTTAACCATTCCCTTGTTGTTGTAAATTTAGTCTTTTCCCATGTGTGTATTTGGTGATTTGGGCATAGTAAATTTGGTGGAATAAGAGCAGAAACCAGTAGGAGTATGTCGAAGAGTTAATTACTACATAGATGACAGAGTAAAGAGACCATGCAGAAAACCCTCTCAGAACTGTCTATAAAGGATATCAAAGCAATAGAGCAGTAGCTGGAGGGAGTGTGGATTACTGAAGGAAAAAACTTAATACACCAAAATCCAAAGCAAGGCCTTTGATAGGAAACAGCAAGATATGACCCAAAAGCAAAGTATAAACCAAAGTTCTTATAGAGAGGATTACAAATGTCTTATACTTCCTATGGATTAGGAAGGATTTAAAGACTTAAGCCAGTAATAACTTTGTATTTAAGAAAATCCCATTGCAATCAAGAGCAAGACAAAGGTCTTACCATTATTTTTTTTTAAGAGAGAGTGAGAGAGGAGAGAGAGAGAGAGAGAGAGAGAGAGAGAATTTTTAATATTTATTTTTTAGTTCTCGGCGGACACAACATCTTTGTTTGTATGTGGTGCTGAGGATCGAACCCGGGCCGCACGCATGCCAGGCGAGCGCGCTACCGCTGAGCCACATCCCCAGCCCCTTACCATTATTTTTTAACAGTATTTTGGAATGACGTTTGTAATGTTATTTTTATTTCCAAATCACAGTAAAATTTAAATGTATTAATTTCTCTTCATTTTTCCCAACACCACTAAACCCTAATTATTAGTCACTCCCTAATTAATCTTCCTATTTTTAAAATTTTTATTTATTTATTTTTTATTCTGATTTGTTATATATGACAGCAGAATGCATTACAATTCATATTACACATCTAGAGCACAATTTTTCATATCTCTGGTTGTACACAAAGTATATTCACACCATTCATGTCTTTATACATGTACTTAGGGTTAATCTCCCTATCTTTATTCTTGTTCTTCTCCATCCATTCTCCATGTTAAGACCAGATGAATCTTCACAAAACTAATCATTTGTCTCCTGTTTTTAAAACATATTGTTTGTTTCCCATTCAGATCCAGATCCCTCACATATCCTACAAAGCCCTGCTGTCTGCTTGCACTTCCCTGCTGGAACTCACCTCTCCTCACACCTGCCCTCGTCCTTTTCTGCTCCAGCCACACCAATCTCTGTCAGCTTTTTGATGCCAGCAAGCTGTCTTCTGTCTCAGGCCTGTCCATTCATGTCTCACTGCTTGTAATGGTTTTTCCATTCACTTGATTCACTTCTATCCATTTACTACATCTTAAAAATAATTTTCTTCAACACTTCCTTTCTTCATGCATCAGTTAAAAATTCATTCCTTCTGCCAGGTGTGATGGTACACAAATCCCAGTTACTTGGGAGGCTGAGGCAAGAGGATCACAAAGTTGAGGCCAGCTGTAGTAACTTAGCAAGACCTTGTCTCAAATTTTAAAAAAGGATTGGGGATATAACTCAGTGGTAGAGTGCTCCTGGGTTTATGACAACCAGTACAGCAACATTAATTAGGTAACTAATTTGTTCCTTCTGTTATGATTTCTCATTATACCTTTAACGTTACACTTCATTTTTAGGCATTTATCATAATTTGTAAGTTTCCTGATGTGATATTTTTGTTTGTTTTTCTGTTCCTCTCTATAGAGTAGAAGCTCCATGAAAGCAGGGACCATATCTATCTCTGTGTTTTAGCTTAACACCAAACATAATGCCTGGCACATGAACAAATTCAAATAAATAATTCATCATCACCAGGGACTAGTATAGACAAGGTTAAGTAGTATTTTTATCAGCCTCCTAAAGTATTTACCTAATAATTATTATTTTGGTGCTGTTAACATCAGCCCTATTTTTTTCAGACCCCTGCTATTTTGAGGTGTAGTTACATGTACAGCATATTTAATATTTATACACATGTACTTGCTGGATCACATTACTTTTATTTGTATTATCCTTCGAATTATGATTCAAAAAATACAATATATAAGATATTAATATATTCAATACTGTGCTAAAATATGCACAGAAAAAATTCTTTAACATTTCCATTTTTAATTATTTGCAAATTGCATTGTCTTTTTGCAGGTTCTGTTTATTCTATAAAATAAATAATGTAGTTTTTTTAATATCAAATATGACAATGTTTTTCAAATTTAGTGGTGGTGTTAATTGTCATCTACTGACTCCTTTGTCATAATTTTTAGTTGTATTTACAGTGGAATTATGGGTTGCTAATTTAACTGCAATGACCTTGGGCTGGTTTTTGTTAAGGAAATTTATTTATTAACTATTTTATGTAATTTAAGGACAAAGAAATAAGGAAATTTGGGGGCACATAACAAGAGATGGGTAGGAAAGATGTGATTCTCATTTGCACAATGATTATGACAACCTGACCTTTGATAGTTTCTTGTTAATCTGTGTTGAATGTAAGAGAGTGGGTTTTCAATTTGCCTAAACATTGCTTTTATCTTGCTTTTTACTCTAGCTACCCTGTTTCTTTACCCCAGGCTCTAGAGCTGCCTTTGGTTTGGGTTTCCACTCTTTGGTTTTGGCTCCCACTTTCTCCTTGCTCCGGGTCTGGCTGTGCCAAGCATTCAGCTTCCTGGGTTCTCTGCTGGGACCTTCCTCTCAGCTTTTCACTCATCTCAGGACTCTGTTGCTTTCTTTTCTACTTGTTTTACTTTCACTCATCCATATCAGATTTCCTTTTCAGGTTTCTTTCTTTTGTTTTTCATTTTTAGCAGCTTTAAGAGAAGATAATTGTTAGTATAAACATGTGAATTCAAGAGCAGGTGACTCCAGAGAATTTTTGCATTAAAACAAGAATTATGCAGTTTCCCACTACCCCAAAGTACTTCTGAATGAAACTGAGTTTTAAATTAAGAGTAAGGTAAAGGCAACCCTCTGGTTTGTTCATGTGTTCTTAATGTATTTTTATAAATGTGTTTTTAAAAATATTTTTATAGAATGCATTTAAAATTAGAAATTGCTTCTGCTTAACATAATCATCAAATATTCATTATTTTAACTGTTTTTAGTAAGTCTCAGTTAATAAATGTTTTATTAACTAAATCTCTTTATTGGATATACATTTCAGATGGTAAAAAAATAATTAATTCAATGTCAACAAATATTAGTGACAGGTGCATAATTTTTATTTAGAGGCTGCTGGCATGTGAACTTCTTTCACAATCAATGTAAAAGCAATTCACTGTATAGGAGTTGCTGAACAAGTGTGTCCCACCAGACTGAAATAGCAGAATTCCAGTGCACAGCAGACAGAGGTGTTGGTGCAGCTGCTCTTCCAAGTGAATGATATGCAGGGACTGGCTGTGTGAGAAGTTATCATCTAGGCTTATGATCATCTATTGCTTCTCAGTCTAATATCTTTGAGAAACCCTTGTTGGTTTTTACTTTTCCTTGCTAATCCTCACAATCCCCCTTAAGCCACATAAGTAACTTCCCATCAGTGATCTGTTGTAACAGCAATCCAGGGTGAATGAGACAAGACCTAGAAAATGATTAGCATGTTGCTTTGTCTTTTCTGCATTTTCTTTATGGCTCCTCATTTTCTGCTGATAATCATACAGTCTATCAAAAATAAAGACAAAATTACAAAGCACTGATGCTTTGGGCTGCCGCAGTCTGGCTGGGCAATTCAGGAGCCACTTGTCAAAAGAAACGAACTTTATTTTTAGAACCACACAGGCCAAACAAAACAGCTCCTCAGGAAAAACTCTCAGAGCCCAACTACCACCACTGGCTTCCCACAAGCCTCTCACACAAACACAAGCCTCACCACCTCCCACAATCCTCCTGCTCTTGAGGCCGATTGGCTGGGTCGAGTGGGCGGAGCCAAAGAAGTCCCCCAATGAGCATCACAGCAGAGGAGCCAATCAACTAGATGTTGCTGGGCCGCTGTGAGCCAATCATCAGCTGGCAGTCTGAAAGTTTGCTCGCAGCTGGAAGTTTGCTGGGGCCCCTTCAGCTGTGGCTCTCAACATCTCCCCCTCTGTTTAAACAACAAGCATGTGGCTTAGGGACCATACCTGCCTTAGGTTGTCCAATAGTACATATGGTCCTTACCCGTTATCAGATGAGCTGACCTCAAGGCGTCAGCCTCCTGTCTTAGGTTGGTACCACTGCAATTGGATCTTACCCGTCACTGACTACCGGTCCAGTATACAGCCACACCTGTGGAGAGGTCTTTGTACCAGCAGGGGGGTGAGGTTCTTTGCCTCACCTCTGTTGGTCCCCAAATTTTAGCTGAACGATCATGACAAGCAGAAGGGAGGAAGATACACCAAGCCAATTGACGGCTCCTTTTGGAAAAATTGTACCACCGATGAATCATCAGCAAAAATACCCCAACACTACCACAAGTCGCTGCACCAACAGATAGTTCACAAGGCATACAGGTGAATTCACAATGCATACAAGTGATACATAGTCCAGGCAAGTTCTGCAAGCAGTTCAGTGATGGCTATTGCAGAAGCTGTAGATTGGTTTTATCTTTGTCTTCACCGGCACTGGGATAAAGATAGGAATTCTGGCAATAATGGCTAAAGAAAAAATTATGTAACATTAGTGGAATGTTATTTTAAGTACCTGCACTTGTCCAGCCCAGCCTGGGGAGTGTGGCAATACAGATGGCTTTAGCTGGCTGTGTTCCAGGGGCTCACTGATAGTGATCTTGCCTCTTACTTAAAGTTTACATGTGTGTACAGATGAATCATGGGTTGATATTTTTAGTAGAATCTAAACGGCTGGGGCACACCATATCATGCAGTAAGCACAAGTCTAATCAAGCATTCTTCCTAAGTTAGTGAGAACTTAAGAGGTCATCTACATTGACTCTCATTTTTTATTCAGATTTTGACAGATGGTCTACCCGTTTCTGCTCATTAATGTTAATATTAGAAAATTTTAAGTTCTTTATTTTAAGCCAAAATCTATTCTCTGTATTTGGATCAGTCTTTTCCAGTTCTATGACTGACAACCTTCTGGAGAGTTTAAGACATCAGTATATTTTTCTTTTTTTTTTAATTGATTATTTAAAACATTACATAGCTCATGATATATCATCTTTCATACATTTGACTCAAATTGGGTTTTGAACTCACATTTTCACTCCAAATACAGATTGCAGAATCACATCTGTTACATATTCACATTTTTACATAATGGCACATTAGTGACTGTTGTATTCTGCTACCTTTCCTATCCCCTACTATCCACCCTCCCCTCCCTTCCCCTCCCATCTTCCCTCTCTACCTCCTCTGCTGTTGTTCAATTCTCTCCCTTTTTTTCCCTCCCCCTTGCCTCTCATATTCTCTTATAATTTTATGTATCATTGAAGGTCTCCTACTATTTTCATATGCTTTCCCTTCTCTCTCCCTTTCTCTCCCCCCATTCGTCTTTGTTTACTGTAGTCTCTTCCTCATGCTCTTCCTTCCTGTTCTGTTCTTAGTTGCTCTCTTTATATCAAAGCAGACATTTGGCATTTGTTTTTTAGGGATTGGCTAGCTTCACTTAGCATAATCTGCTCTAATGCCATCTATTTCCCTGCAAATTCTATGATTTTGTCATTTCTTAGTGCTGCATAATACTCCATTGTGTATAGATGCCACATTTTTTTTATCCATTCATCTATTGAGGGTCGTCTAGGTTGGTTCCACAGTCTAGCTATTGTGAATTGTGCCGCTATAATCATTGATGCAGCCCTATCCCTATAGTGCGGTCTTTTAAGGTCTTCAGGGAATAGTCCGAGAAGGGCGATAGCTGGGTCAAATGGTGGATCCATTCCCAGCTTTCCCAGGAATCTCCATACTGCTTTCCAAATTGGCCTCACCATTTTGCAGTCCCACCAGCAGTGTACAAGTGTACCCTTTTCCCCACATCCTCGCCAACACTTATTGTTATTTGACTTCATAATGGCTGCCAATCTTACTGGAGTAAGATGGTATCTTAGGGTGGTTTTGATTTGCATTTCTCTGATTGCTAGAGATGGTGAGCATTTTTTCATGTACTTGTTGATTGATTGTATGTCCTCCTCTGAGAAGTGTCTGTTCAGGTCCTTGGCCCATTTGTTGATTGGGTTATTTGTTATCTTATTGTTTAATTTTTTGAGTTCTTTGTACATTCTGGATATTAGGGCTCTATCTGAGGTGTGGGAAGTAAAAATTTGTTCCCAGGATGTAGGCTCTCTATTTACCTCTTTTATTGTTTCTCTGGCTGAGAAAAAACTTTTTAGTTTAAGTAAGTCCCATTTGTTTATTCTTGTTATTAACTCTTGAGCTATGGGTGTCCTATTAAGGAATTTGGAGCCTGACCCCACTATATGTAGATCGGAGCCAACTTTTTCTTCTATCAGACGCAGTGTCTCTGATTTGATATCTAGCTCCTTGATCCATTTTGAGTTAATTTTTGTGGATGGCGAGAGAAAGGGATTCAATTTCATTTTGTTGCATATGGATTTCCAATTTTCCCAGCACCATTTGTTGAAGATGCTATCCTTCCTCCATTGCATGTTTTTAGCTCCTTTATCAAATATAAGATAGTTGTAACTTTGTGGATTAGTCTCTGTGTCCTCTATTCTGTACCATTGGTCCACCTGCCTGTTTTGGTACCACTACCATGCTGTTTTTGTTACTATTGCTTTGTAGTACAGTTTGACCTCTGGTATCGCTATACCTCCAGATTCACTCTTCCTGCTTAGAATTGCTTTTGCTATTCTGGGTCTTTTGTTTTTCCATATGAATTTCATGATTGCTTTGTCTATTTCTACAAGAAATGCCGTTGGGATTTTGATTGGCATCGCATTAAACCTGTAGAGAACTTTGGGTAATATCGCCATTTTGATGATGTTAGTTCTGCCTATCCATGAACAGGGTACATTTTTCCATCTTCTGAGATCTTCTTCTATCTCTCTCTTTAGGGTTCTGTAGTTTTCATTGTACAGATCTTTCACCTCTTTTGTTAGGTTGATTCCCAAGTATCTTATTTTCTTTGAGGATATTGTGAATGGAGTGGTTTTCCGTATTTCCATTTCAGAGGTTTTGTTGCTGATATACAGGAATGCCTTTGATTTATGCGTGTTGATTTTATAACCTGCCACTTTGCTGAATTCATTTATTAACTCTAGCAGCTTCTTTGTAGACCTTTTTGGGTCTGTTAGGTATATTATCATGTCATCCGCAAATAGCGATAATTTAATTTCTTCTTTTCCTATTTTTATGCCTTTAATTTCTTTTGTCTGTCTAATTGCTCTGGCTAGTACTTCGAGAACTAAATTGAATAGAAGTGGTGATAGAGGGCATCCCTGTCTTGTTCCAGATTTTAGAGGGAATGCCTTCAGTTTTTCTCCGTTTAGGATGATGCTAGCCTGAGGTTTAGCATATATAGCTTTTACAATGTTGAGGTAAGTTCCTGTTATCCCTAATTTTTCTAGTGTTTTGAACATAAAGAGATGCTGTACTTTGTCAAATGCTTTTTCTGCATCTATCGAGATGATCATATGGTTCTTGTCTTTAAGTCTGTTGATGTGGTGAATAGCATTTATTGATTTCCGTATATTGAACCAGCCTTGCATCCCAGGGATGAATCCTACTTGATCATGGTGCACAAGTTTTCTGATATGTTTTTGTATTCGATTCGCCAGAATTTTATTGAGAATTTTTGCATCCAAGTTCATTAGAGATATTGGTCTGTAGTTTTCTTTCTTTGAAGTGTCTTTGTCTGGTTTTGGGATCAGAGTGATATTGGCCTCATAGAATGAATTTGGAAGAGCTCCTTCTTTTTCTATTTCTTGAAATAGCTTGAAAAGTATTGGTATTAATTCTTCTTTGAAGGTTTTGTAGAACTGTGCTGTATACCCATCCGGTCCAGGGCTTTTCTTGGTTGGTAGTCTTTTGATGGCTTCTTCTATTTCTTCCTTTGTTATTGGTCTGTTTAGATTGTGTGTGTCTTCCTGTCTCAATCTGGGCAGATCATATGCCTTAAGAAATTTATCGATATCTTCACTATCTTCTATTTTATTGGAATATAGGGTTTCAAAATACTTTCTAATTATCTTCTGTATTTCTGTAGTGTCTGTTGTGGTATTGCCTTTTTCATCCCGTATGTTGGTAATTTGAGTTCTCTCTCTTCTTCTCTTCATTAGCATGGCTAAGGGCCTGTCTATCTTATTTATTTTTTCAAAGAACCAACTTTTAGTTTTATCAATTTTTTCAATGGTTTCTTTTGTTTCAATTTCGTTGATTTCTGCTCTAATTTTAATTATTTCTTGTCTTCTACTACATTTGCTGTTGTTTTGCTCTTCCTTTTCTAGGTTTTTGAGGTGTTGTCTGAGTTCATTTATTTGTTGGTTTTTTCTTTTTTTGAGGAAAGAACTCCAAGAAATGAATTTCCCTCTTAAAACTGCTTTCATTGTGTCCCATAGATTCTGGTATGTTGTGTCTGTATTATCATTTGACTCTAAGAATTTTTTCATCTCCTCCTTTATGTCTTCTATAACCCATTGATCATTCAATAACATATTATTCATTTTCCATGTGATGTAGGATTTTTCCTTCCTTCTTTTATCATTTATTTCCAATTTCATTCCATTATGATCAGATATGGCACATGGTATTATCTCCACGCCTTTATATTTACTAAGAGTTTCCTTATGGCATAATATATGGTCTATCTTTGAGTAGGATCCATGTGCTGCTGAGAAGAACGTGTATCTACTTGATGATGGTTGATATATTCTATATATGTCGGTTAAGTCTAGGTTATTGATTGTGCTGTTGAGTTCTATAGTTTCTTTATTCAGTTTTTGTCTAGAGGATCTGTCTAATGGCGAGAGCGGTGTGTTGAAGTCACCCATAATTATTGTGTTGTGGTCTATTTGACTCTTGAACTTGAGGAGAGTTTGTTTTATGAACATTGCAGCTCCATTGTTTGGTGCATACAAATTGATGATTGTTATGTCTTGTTGGTGAATGGTTCCTTTTAACAGTATATAGTGTCCTTCTTTATCCTTCTTGATTAACTTAGGTTTGAAGTTGATTTTATTCGATATGAGTATGGCCACTCCTGCTTGCTTTTGAGGGCCATGTGAGTGGTATGATTTTTCCCAACCTTTTACCTTCAGCCTGTGTATGTCTTTTCCTATCATATGAGTCTCTTGAAGGCAGCATATTGTTGGATTTGTTTTTTTGAACCAGGTTACTAGACTATGTCTCTTGATTGGTGAGTTTAGGCCATTAACATTTAAGGTTACAATTGAGATATGATTTGTACTTCCAGTCATGCTTCTTTATTTATTTATTTTAGTTTGGCTAGTTTTACTTTTTGGTTATTTTCCTCCCCCTTTACTGAGATACCTCCTGCTGTTAGTTTTGGGCACTATTTTTCAATTCCTCTTCTTGTAGTGTTTTGCTCAAAATGCTTTGCAGAGCTGGTTTTCTTGCTGTGAATTCTTTTAGCTTTTGTTTATCGTGAAAGATTTTAATTTCATTGTCAAATCTGAAGCTCAGTTTTGCGGGATACAGTATTCTTGGTTGGAATCCATTATTTTTCAGTGTTTGAAATACAATGTTCCAGGATCTTCTCGCTTTCAAAGTCTGTGATGAGAAATTGGTCGTTAACCTAATTGGTTTACCCCTGAATGTAATCTGCCTCTTTTCTCTCGTAGCTTTTAATATTGTCTCCTTGTTCTGTATGTTGGTTATCTTCATAATTATATGTCTTGGAGTTGGTCTATTATGGTTTTGAATGTTTGGGGTCCTGTAGGCTTCCAGGATTTGGCAATCCATTTCATCTTTCATCTCTGGGAAGTTTTCTAGAATTATTTCATTTAATATGCTGTCCATTCCTTTGGTTTGAGTCTCTGTGCCTTCTTTTATCCCGATGACCCTCAAATTTGGTTTTTTTATGACATCCCATATCTCTTGAATAGAATGCTCATGGGATTTAAGCATCTTTTCTGTGTTGACTGTATTCTTTTCATGTTGATAAACCTTGTCTTCATTATATGATGTTCTGACTTCTACTTGATCAAGTCTGTTTGTAATATTCTCGTTTGAGTTTTTAATTTGGTTTATAGTTTCCTGCAATTCTAGGATTATTGTTTGATTTTTTTTAAGATCTCTATCTCCTGGTAGAGCTCATTCTTTGCCATTTGAATTTGTTTGTTTAATTCATTTCAAAATATACTTTTATTTCTTGGACTTGCTGTCTCATGTCTTCTCTAATATTCCTTTCCATTCAAGTTAGGTAGGCCTTGAGTTCTTTCCCTATCCCTGCTTCTGATGTTTCTATGTCGTCCTGTAGAATTAAGTTGTCTTGCATTGTTTGTAATCCTTTTCTTCCTTGTTTTCTCATGTTGTCCACGTTACTTTCCAGCTCTATTTGATTGTCGTGTTTCTGCTCTCTTCTATAGATTTGTTTTGTTTCTGTATTACTCTGATATCTCTCCTTTGTGTTGTTAAACTATGCCTGCTAACGTGGATTCTGCTGGGAAGGAATTCCAACGTCCGAGCTCCAGTGACGACACTACTCTGCTATGACGGGCCCCAGTCTCCTTGCCGGGGTGTCCTAATGGGGGGGTGTGACTGGACTATCTCTGTGTGGTTTCAGCTCCCGGTCGTGGCAGGCGGGTAGACTCCAGCCGCCCAGTATCACAGGCCGCGGGCAGGTGATCCATCACCAATGGGAGGGCGTTCTCCTACCGCCCAGTTACGCGCGCAGTGGGTGAACTGTCTCCGGCGGGCCTGCGGTTTCCAGCCGCCCAGTCGCAAGGGCCTTGCCTCTAGTCCCCTGGTTTCTCCTGCTAGTCTTGGTTTCTCCTGCTAGACCAGATTTCCCCTGAGTGATGGTTCTCGGCAGTTCAAACTGTACTCTGGGCCTGCCATTTGTTGGGTGTGGAGGGTGGCTATTGGGGACCATGGCACTCTATTTTTTGTTCCCATCGTGGGGGATAGAACTGTACTGCTTCCCTCCCCCTCTGATATCCCGTACTCAGCCCGGGGGTGAGTGCGGGCTTGGCTGGCGGGATTCCACCATGTCTCAGCCACTTATCTCCCTGCTTGCTAGTTAATCCCTTCTCTGCAGCGCCACGCCTTCTGTAGCCATGGGGCAGGCCGCGCAAATCAGACAGCCTGGATCTCCGGGGTCACACAGTTGGTTTTTGGGATCCCCGGCACTCTATGGTTTTGATTTTTTCTGCTTGCCCCTCCCCCAGCGCTGGCTAGACAGGTTTTGTTTTGGCTGCTGATGGGAGGGGGGATTGAAGGTCAGGTGCCTCTAGTTTTCCCTTAGTCTTTATGCAGGCTCACTCTGATACTCCCTCCCCCGGAAAGCCTAGGAGAGATTTTATGCGAAATCCCCCGATGTATGGGGGCTGAGCTGAGTGACACACACCTGTTTTGATGTTGCAATCTGTTGGAGAGTGGCGGTGGATACTTCAGCTCTCCAAGATGGTGGCCGCTGATTATCAGTATATTTTTCTGAACACATCCTTCCTCACTTCTCAGGTTGGAGTCAGCATTTCATTGTGCTTCACAGATTACAGTTCATAGGTCATCCAAATTCCTCACAGCCTTTATCTCATAAAATTGTAACTCATCAGTATACTGGTACTGTAATATTCTGAAGTAAATAGATTTTTTTTCTATTGTATTTTGAGCAGTGAATAATCCAGGTAGCATAACAGAGTAAAGGAACTTGGATTTAGCAGACCTGAATCCTAATCTGGTTCCAACTCCAGTTAATTGTGTGTCTGTTTCAAAATCTTCTTCTGTAAAAGAAGATAGTGAGGCTTGGTTACCTCTAGAATCACAAATGTTTAGAAACAGATTGAATCTCAAAATCTGTAAGGTGTACATTTCTGATGTTGTCGTTTGGTACCAGAGATTGAACCTGGGGTGCTTGACCAGTGAAGCACATCCCCAACCCTTTTTATTTTGAGACGTTATCGCTAAATTGCCAAGAGCCTCAATAAGGTGCTGAGGCTGGCCTTGAACTTGTGATCCTCTTGTCTCAGCTTCCTGAGCCATGGAATTACAAGCTTATGGCCTCTAGGCTCAACTATAGGGTCTATACTACTTTCAGATAGTTGTTTCCTTGAATCAAAATATAATCATTTACATGTCTATGTGATAACTTTTATTTATTTATTTATTTATTTTGAGATTTTTAGCTTGGTAATCCTACTTGACAGTTTTTAACTCTTGGTTTTGGAATCTGTTACATTAGTCATCTTTTTTTCCAGCTCTGTAATGGTTATGGATTTTATATACATGAATTCTGTGTCTTTGAGCAACTATTATAAATATTGAACAAGAAAAGCCCAGAGCTCATTGCTGTGGCTTATAGTACATTTGAGTACTATAATTTTCTAGATGACATTCAAACACAAATGAAGATAAAAAGAGTATGTTTATTTAATCACTACTTGAACCCCAAGTAACAGGATGGTGAGGAGCCTTGAAGCTCCTGGCAGAATCTTCTAACTAGAAGAACCATCTGAACTCTCCAGACCAGAGATTAAAGGATAGCATCCCTTTGAAAGCCTCAGGCTGGCACAAGTAGGACTTAATTAAGCTTTTTCCTGGCATTTTCCAGGAATTCCTGAAGCTTCTTATTTTATTTATCTTGTGATTTATAGAAACGGCATGTTTTAGTCTAATGAGGGAAATGGATTTGTCTTGGTTTATTCTGCTGATTGAGGCCCTAAGGCAACTTAATCCAAATTATTTTATCCTCTCTTAAAGAAAAGAAAGAAGAGGAAACATAGCCACTTCTGTGAGTCAACAAAATTTAACATTTGATCATTGAGGCCTAAGTGATGAGTTCCTGGCTTTATCTGCTAAAAAATCCAGGGTCATATCTACAAAAGAAACCAAAATTCTACTGGTTTCAATTCCAACAATTTACTGGCTAGATCTCTGTCTTTTCCTGTGATCTTGCTCTTGTCACAGAATCCTCAGGGATTTTCTGCATGTGAACTTCTATGAACTTATCAGTATATGAGTTCAGCCAACAGTGGGCCTTGCTGTCATCTGTCTTATTTCTTGAAAAGAGGGGTAACAGATTTCAGGTAGAATTTGAGCTGACTCATTAAAGCTCTTAGGGTAAGTGTGTGTGTGTGTGTGTGTGTGTGTGTGTGTGTGTGTGTTTCAACCCTGCTGTTGAGAGAGAGAAGAAAGGAGAGGGGAGAGGCAGAGACTTTCATATTTTATCTAATTTTCTTTCTTTCTTCCTTCCTTCCTTCCTTCCTTTCTTTGTTTTTCTTTTCTTTTCTTTTTTTTTTTTTTTTGTACTGGAGATAAATTAAGGGGCACCTAACCACTGAGCCTCATCCCTACCCTATTTTGTGTGTGTGTGTGTGTGTGTGTGTTTTTAGTGACAAGATCTCACTGAGTTGCTTAGTGTCTCCCTTTTTTGCTGAGGCCATCTTTGAAATGGAGATCCTCTTGCGTCATCTTCCTGAACTGTTAGGATTACAGGCATGTGCCACCATGCCAAGCCTAATTTTTTTAATGTTCATGGAACATTTAGAAAAATTTATGATTCCTTAGCAAAAAAATAGATTTATTTAAAAAGACATTTTGCAAGACAGGTTAATAATAAATAATAAATCAGGAAATTAAGAAAACATTCACAACTAACACTTGGACCTAAGAGTAAATGAAAAAGAAAATTCATAGAAATCAATGCACAGGGAAATAAACCAAAACATATAGAACATATGAAAAGCTATACTGAAGGTGAAAATAAACAGTATAAATCTTGTTTATTTTAAAGGATGAAATACAAAATTAAGTTTTTATCATATACAAATAATAAAACTGCCTCCAAATAAAATAGAAGGAAATTAATAAATATGATTATTAAAATGAATGAGACAGAACATTTAAAAACTTTCCTGCAGAAAGGAAAGTAAGTTTAAAAACTGGTTTAACAAATAACCAATAAAACAAATAAACAAAATTCAAATAAAGAGGCAGAAACTAAGGAAATAGAAATAGGACAATAAGAAAGAAGATATGACCACTGATAGTAGATAGACTAAAATAATTCAGAGAAAGTATTATGTATAATTCTAAAGAAATAAATTTGATAACCTAGAGAAAATGGATTGTTTCCTAGCAAAAATGTAAAAAATTGACCAAAAATGACTGGAAAATATGACTATACTAATTACTGTGGAAGAAACTGGAGAGGTGATTCAAGAACTACCAGTAAATAAAGCACCAGGACAAATTGTTTTTTTCAGCAGGGATTTATCTAGCAGGGATTTGTTCTAAGCCAAAGGAAAGATAGACAGTTTCCAAGAAGTTGGCATAATTTGAATGCCAAACTTAATAAAAAAATAAAAATGAAACGAAATCTTATTTGTGAATATAGGCACAAATATTTTAAAAAGAAAATATAATCAATAGAATTCAACCGCTCAGCAAAAGATCAAGTGAGATAACACTAGGAAGTCAAAGAGGATTCAAGTTAAGGAATTATATGTCATTATAATATATTAAATCAATACTCATTAAGGTATAAATTGAATGATCATATCTAGAGACTGAAGCTTTGTAAAACATGTAATAATCATTCCTAATAAAAATCTCCAAGTAAAGTAGGAATTGAGAAAATGTTTTTAATGAAATCCAACAGCAAATATTACTCTTAAAAGGGGCAAAATCAGATTAGAAACTAAAAATTAAGACCTATGGAGGTAAAATTACCACTACTATTGCTTTATGAGAAAATAAAATAATGTGTATAGTATTGGGAAGAACATATAAACCTATTCCTTGTCATTGAAAATATGACCCTAGAGGTAAAAAGCTTAAGAATATTTGGCACAAGAGTTTTTAATTAGGAAGAAAATTTGAGAGATTGGTGGGATGTCAGCTATATATTGAAAAAAGTAGATTTTGTTTTGTCAGCCATGAACATCTAGAAATGTATGTAAGAAAGAATCTACTGATGTAAGTAACAAAAGAAATAAGAATTTTGGGAAAATTTGAACAGTAAAGAGGATATATATGAACAAAATCAAACAATAGGAAATAAGATCTTAAATTAGCAATATATATAGATAACATTTTCTTAAAAATGACAATGAAACAATTCAGTGATTCAAAATTAATACATACATTCAATGCAATACAATTAGAATTTCAAGTGTTTTAAATTTTGTTTTACAACTGGATAAAACTTCCTAAAGTATATATGGACAAATAAATACTTGAACATAGTTAAGAATTCTTGAGAATGAACAATAGTAAGTGTTGCTTTCCCAGACATCATAATATTCCATAGTGTTACTATAGTAATATAAATACTGTATCATATGGTATACAGATTGATGAAATAAAACCCAGAATCTAGCTATTATTAATCAATGTGTTAAAAATAAAAACAATGCAAATTTTATTAACTATTTCAGATAGAGAATTTTAATTAAAGTAGACTATAAGTTATAATGAAAATATTTTAAAAATAAAACACTAAACAGATAAGCTCTGAAAAAAACCAGAATCTAGAAATTGATCTCAGATTTATATGAATTTAATACATTTTGTATTTTCATTCAGTATGAAAGGATGGATTATTTCATAGATGTGCTGTCAGGTACTACTTACTATCCATGTGAAAAATCTTAAACCTATACAAAAGTAAATTCCAGATGTATGAAAGATTTATGTAAACATCAAAACAAAATAAACATTTTGCATTTTTAAAATCTAAATACCAAGGTGTATCTAACCAAGATTTGACCCTTAGGAACTATAGAGTAAATGATATATTATACCTATGAAAATAAATATTTTAATGGTAAAGAATGACAAGCAAAAATTAATTAGAAAGTAAGAGTTCTGGTAAAGTTACAATTACTAGGCAACCAATTAACCTTTGTACTCCTGAGAGATTTAAAAAATTGATGAGAAAAAAAAAAACTCAGTTTTTTGAGTGGACAAAATCTATGAACAAGCAGTTCATTAAAGAGCAGAATCAAAATGTTAAACATATAAAAGCTTCTGACTACTAGTTGTCAGTGATATGTAATTTAAAATAATTGTGAGATATGACTTTACACCCATCACTCTAGCACCTGTTGCTGGATGTGATTCAAGGAGAAAGACATTCCCATACGTTGCTGGTGGTATGTGTAGTGCTGCAGACTCTTTTGAAAAGCAATTTGGTAGCATCTATTAAAAAATGAAAAATATCCTTTTATCTAGCAATCACCTTTTGGAGAATATGATCTATATAAAGTATATCAAATGCATATAATGGTATTTATTTTTTTAAATAGTGTAAAGCTTTAACTCCTAATACAAATGCAATTAAATTCAAGCATTTAATAAGTTCCTAGAACAGTGCTTCTACAGTTGGCACACAAATGTCATAACATAAATATTAACTTAGTATACAAAAACAAATCATATAGAGGTCTTACTGGTATGGAATGTGATGGTGTTTGTCAGACCATGATTTATAGAGGCTGAAAACTGGAAACAGTGAACATCATTAACAGAAAATACTTGAATAAATTATGATAGATTAGTATAAAAGTTTTATGGAACTATTGAAGAGAATTAGGACTCTATTGGGCATTCTAAACTGATTAATTAGTAATGTTGAGGGATAAAAATAAAAAGCAAAAAAGTATATAATATAACCAGTTTTAAAAACAAAAAAGATAATCTATGTTGTCCATGTATACAGTTGTAATCACATAGTTTAAAGAAAAAAATGGAAGGATGTATACAAAGTTGACAAACGAGAAGAGTTAAAAAATAGAGTTAAAAAAAAGGGCAGAATTTTTAAAATAAGGTTAGAATAGTATAATTTATTGTTAGATTTCAAAACATAAACTTTTATATGCTTTATGTTTTTAAAAGTACTTTACATTTATTTTATAGTTTTTATATTTATAAATTTCATATTAATAAAATGTTTGGATAAACATACACATTTATATTATAGATAATCATAGATTCATATACTACATATATTATTATTCATGTATAAATATTTCACAAGTAAACATTTCAAAATCTGTGCTAATGTGAAGATTTATGTGTGAAGATTTATGTGTTCAAGCATTAAAAGCTTCTAACACAAATGCAATCAAAGATGTTTTAGGTAAATTTTTAATTTAAAAATATAGCACAAAAGAAATGGACTGATCCTAGGAAACTCAGCTAGACAATGGCTACAATATTCACAAATTAAAATTAACTAGGATCATAACAACAATATTGGCAGGATTCTTGCCATTATCACTGCCAGCATACCAATGGCAATGGGAGGATAATGGCAGAAATGGGAACAATTTAACAAGAGTAGAGAAAGAAGAGAGAAGTGGGGGAGGATAATTCTCTGTTGTGGTTCACTGGTCTATTTATTTGCCTACATTTCTATCAGTGCAACACTACCTAAAAGAATAGCATTTATTCTAAGTATCCAGTAATGAAAGTCCTCCATCATGCTTTTTAAAATAGTCTCAGATGATCTAGGACCTTGGTGTTCATATCCATTTTAAAATCAATATGTCAATTTCCATATTCACACACATAACCTGCCAAAATTTTGAATGAGTTTTTTTTTTTCAGCCTGTAAATTCTTTGGGAGGAATGTACCCTGTAATAATGTAGAATCATCCAATTCATAGTATATCTATTTAGGTTGTATTATCTCTTGGTAATATATTGTAATTTTCACTGTAGAGTTTTTACATAACCTTTATTAAAATGATTGATAGGTATTTCATTTTTATGCTGTTTTAAACAATTAAAAATTATAATTTCCAGTGGCTTCTATTGAAATACACTGATTTTTGTTTTTTGATGTGTGCCTAGCAACTTATTAAATGAACTAATTAATTCAAAGTTTATAGGATAGTATGGCAAATGTGGATAAATAGGTCTGCTTCTTCCTTTCCAGTTCTTGTTTCTGATTTGCTTTAATTGCCATGTTCTTCTTGCTAGGACTTTCCCATCTCTACTGAATAAATGGGCTATTGTGAACATCTTTATCCTTTTCTAGATTGAAGGGGAAGGAATTCAATATTTCATCAAAAGCTATGTTGTAAGTTTTGGTAGAGAATCTTCATCAGCATAAGAATATTAAAAAAATTGGCTTAGTGTTCCTTAGATAACAGAATCAGATAACTGAATGCTAAAAATCTTTTTCACATCTGATAAGATAGTAACATAATTTTCTTTTTTCTGTGATGTAGTGACTTATAATGTTTGATTTTCAAGTGCTAAACCAACCTTGGATTTCTGGAATAAAATGCATTCATTTATGATGTATTGTTTTATATGATTAGAATCAATTTGCTGTAATTTTGATTAGGAGTTTTGCATCAATGTTTATGAAAACTTAAAAAACTCCTTTTTTTGGTAATTTCCTTGTAAAGTCTTTGGTATCAGAATTTCATGGGACTTTTAAAATAAATTTAAAACTGATACCTCTTTAACTATTCTGTGAAAAAGTATTTGTAATATTTGTGTTATTTCCTTATTACATCATTTTAGAAATTGACCAGTAAAGCCAATAAGATTTCAAGGTTTCTTTGTGAAAAGATTTTGTATTATGGATTTAATTATTTATTTAATTGCTTTATGTGGGTTCCTCCTGAAAATGTGAAAATTTTTGTTCTGATGTTTACATTTATGACTAGAGCACCATAAAATTTACAAATTTCTCTGTATTCTCAGTCAGTGCCTTCCTTCTCCGAAGTTGCAGATTTTAATATATTTTCATTTCTTACATCCCTGCCACTGAATTATTTTTCTTAGTTTTTACCTTCATATTATTAACATATTTGTTGCTGTTATTTAGTTTTAAAAACAACTTAAATTGGTTCTAAACTAATCTTTTAAGATCTTATTACAAAAGCTAAATAACTTACTATACCCATATCATCACTCCCTTTTTCTCTCCTTTCTCTTCTAATTTTTGTTAGATATATAGCTTTAACATTTTCTGTATTTACATTCTTTTCTTCAACCACAACACCTGGATTTTCTTTTAATTTTAGTTGTATGGTTAAATGAAATCTGTGTTCATTGTTTTCTTTTGCCAGCAGTTTGCATGATTCTGTTGGATAGCTCATGTTTGTCTCCTTACTAGGTACTTCATGCAAAATATATATGCAGAGTGTGTGGAGGTTCCCAAAATTTGCTTTTACTTTACATATTAGTGACAATTTCTTGGAATATTATGTGTTTCCTTGGGGATATTTTGCTGAATATAGCTATAGTCTATATTCAGCATTAAATGTTGTTTGTTGTGATGCAATTACTCGAGACCAGCTAGTCCAAAACTTTTTCCATATGAGATTGTAATTTTCTTCACTTTAAAGAAAGACATAATGTAAATATAAGGATAAACAATTTAATTTAAAGGCTGCATTTGATAGCTGTTAGCATTTTCAGGAAAAAATATTGTCTTGGGTTTAACTTAGATAAATATAAAAAGTCTCCTTACCTGCTTGTAGCTGGGGTCAAAATATATTTTAAGGAAGAAATTATTTCCATGAACATTATAAGACTCGAAAACAAATTCCATACTTTTGAAATTTTGATAGTACAAACTTAAAAGGTCCATTCAACCTAAGTTTTGTGGTGTGGATTGTTTTAGAATCTTCACATTAAGTGGGTCTACTTGTTTGAGTAGCCAGGTTCTGACTTTCAGAAGTAGAAACTCTACCACGCGGCCTGCGCAGTGGTTTCATTAATGAGGTTCTGGCATTCAGTTAGTTAGAAGAGATCAAAATAAAACACACAGACAGTACCTTATTTTAATGCTAGGTCCGAGACGGCTCGGTCTCCCTGTTTCCCTGCCTCCAGCCGCTCAGCAGGGCAGCGAGGATTACTCTGGGCTAGCAGGAGAGAGAGAGAGCGAACACGCCGGGGAGTAGCCTTTTATTTGGGGGGACAAGAGATTCAGGGGAGAATTCCATCCAATGAAGGTTGAGGGGGGGCTGCACTCCAAGGTCAGGGTCAGTGATTGGGTCTCCAGGGTCAGTGGTTACGCACACCCCCACACGGATGGGCTCTCTCATCAGGAAAGGGTCGGGATAACTCCGACACAGCCAGAGTGCCTCAGGCCCTTAACGGGAGTCACCCAATCACGTGTCAGAATGGCTCCCCACAAGAAACTCTACATGAATCTAGGGAATATAATGCCAAACATAGAAGCAACTCAATTTCTTTTACTTCTCTTACCATCCAGAGGTCCCCAGTCCAATGGTGAATTCAGCCCTGTCAGAAAAGGTGACAACAAAGAATGAGAGAAGACTGAGAGACATTTCATTTAGGACTATTGGAGAGTAACTTAGAACAATTAAAAAAGGGATATTAAGAGCAGAAACTAGAGACATGGCAATAAGAATGTTAAAATATGATTTTTCAAAAATACCTGAATGTAACTGCAAATATTCAGGATCCTGGAATCCGACTTCATTTCATCATTACTGAACATTTTCAAAACGTCTTTAAGCTTTTATTTCTTTGCCCACAAAATTATGGAAATTTCTCTTATTTCAAAAATTTTTCTCACAAAAGTCTCTCCTGGGAGTCTTTGAGAGTTGAGATCATTTAAAAATGCATATTATTAATTTTGCTGAGTTAATAGCCATGATGGTCTAGTAGTATGTATAATATTTATCAGGGGACATCTTAAAATGCATATTATCATAAAATGCATATTTAAGAACTTTCTACCTATGTAAATTGAATTTAATAGATTACAACAACTTCAGTGGGCCCATTAGGATCTTTAGAAAATATAGTTCACGGCCTTATTAAAACCATATTCTTTCCATATCATGTTTTTCTTAGAAAGTTCATTCTAGTTAAAGCTTGAATCTGTTTGTCTTGCTTAGTCATGAAAAAATAAAAATAGAAAAATAAAAATTTTCAGTAAGACAGTCTACTAATTTGGGAAGGAAATAAATCTTCTAGTTAATTATATTGGTTTTAGATTAAAATAAAACACATAAAAAGTGTCAATTAAAAATAATAGCAGTCAGTAAATCTTCTAATGAATTAAGTGTTACAGTGTATAAAATAATCCTCCTTTTATGTGTCAGATATGTGAGAAAATGCATACTTTAGTTTAAGCTGAGGTTATTGCTAATTGCTAGTGGATATATTTTAATAAAAAGTATCAAATGCAAATTATATACAGTGTTTTTCATGACAAGGTTTACAGACCACCTAGGTCAAAATCTCCTGGGTATTTAAATATCTGTTTCTGAGCCCTACTCTAGATCCACTTGATCAGAAGTCTAGCATAAACAAGTTTGTATTGTACTAAATGCCCTCAGAGATCTTGCACAAGAAGAAAAGTTTGAGAGCAGTGGATATATATATATATATATATATATATATATATATATATATATACACACACACATACATACACACATACATACACACATACATATCCATATGTGTGTGTGTGTATATATATATATATATCTTTGGGTGTGTGTGTGTGTGTGTGTAAAGTCCTATCAGGAATGTGCTCCCTGGCTATACACTTGGATTGTAAAGTATATACTACAATTCCTTAAACATTCTTCATAGAATGCTTATTTTGAAATTGGTCTTGGTCTCCATTACCCACTTTGGACTCATAATGGAAGCCACCCAGCTTTGTGGCTCTAATTCTCATCTACAGAGCTCTAACTTTGTAATATCAGTTGGGAAATATATTAAGTACAGATTTGAATGCAACTATCTACTAGAAATTCTCTTCACTTCTAAGATTTGGGGTAACTTTTAAAACCTATTTTGATGGTTCAAAATAAAAAAAAAAAAACACCACCCCAAAGCTCTCTGCTCAAAGCCTGTGGATGTTCAGTGATGATGACTTATTAACATACCACTACAAAGCAAAACACAAGAACTCAAAACCCTGTCAGGTTCTTTCATTCTATGCACTTCCTCTAAAATGAAATAAGAAAAACCAAAATTATATTAACTAATAATCCTGTCTCTAAATTTGTTTTTCCTGTTTTCTGTCTTTTTAGCAATGCAAACAATAGCCCCTGGATTAAGTGAAAATTGTGTCTGTGGCCTAGACACAAGGCTACACTGGAGGAAAATTCTTCCTTTGCTATGCAGAATCATCAATTCTCATGATTAAAATAAATTTGAAATAAGTCTCACACTAGAGGCTTAAATCCTTTACAGGATTGCCTGGTTACTGGTTTCACAAACAGTACAGTGTTTATAATGTATAGACTCACCAGAGGCCCTTATGTGCTTGCAGACATTTTCCCTAAAGTTAAAGACATAAGTGCCACCATGTGTGTCTCTGCTTTTGTGTCCACTGGCTTCTAAGCCTTGAATCTGACAATGCCTCCCAGCTGTGCTTAACTGCCTTGTGTGGTTGGTTCTTGATTGTTGGTAAGAATTCCCAGCTGTGCTTACTCAGGAGCCCTCTGACATTCTTCCTTCTCCAGAGAACCCCTACTGGAATAGAGTTGTTAATGCCATAAAAGTACCCTATAAAATCTATTCAAGTAATGAGTTTTCTCAGCCCAAGGTTGCAGTAAATAGAAAATGTGGAAAGTTTGAAGTTAAGTATGAACACCTAGTTCTGACATGGGAGGAATAAACTGAGTATGTAAAAAGATAATTATTTGGAAACTTAAAGCTGCCAGCTAAATGATCTGACTCAAATTCCAGAAAAGACTAAAAAATGCCTATTGGTTCTGCTACAAGAAGCATCTTTATTTTTAAAAATTCAATCAGAAATTAAATATGCAAAAGTGAAACATTTTTTCTATTCCTGTGGGTTTATTCCCAGTTGATACAGCTTTATCAGTGGTTCATCAGCCTGTCAAAGGAAAGGAAAACTTACTTGTTTTTGCCTCTACTTCTCATATTGCTGGATTTAACCAAAATTTAAGCAGTAAATCGTGACTCCACCTCTCTTCAAGTAATATAGGCCAGAAGACAAAGATGACTGTCTAGAGTAGGATTTCATGTGTGAATTAACTTTGCCTTTGAAATTTGGCCTGCCCTTATTAGTTAGCTCCCAGATGAGAAAGAACAAATCATTCTCACTACAGACAAACAAATGCTAGAGTAGGGTCATTTGGGAGATCAACACATTGCTTATGCAAAAACTCTTAGTGCTTCTTATAGCTTTCCATGAATCCAGTAAGAGAGCTTACCAAGACTGTGCTAGATGCCCTGAAGGAATGAAAAAGAAATAGGAAACAACATCCAAATAAGGAAAGACTCAGTACTGTTCAAGATTCAAAACTCAGTAATCTTAACTTGTCTTACCAGTTCATTCTCAGCTTTCAGGAGGAAGCTCCCTCAATCTTTATCCTAAATCTGAGCTCTTTCCTGGAGTTTGGTCTACTCTGCACAGCTACCTATCAGACATGTCCTTCTGGATTCCCTGTTTATTCCTGCTGTTCAGTTCTATATATCCAAAACAAAGCTCTTCTTCTTTTCTCATACATCTGCTTCTTGTCTAACATTTGTTCTTTTCCATTTGGGAGGAGAACCTGACCATCCTCCCAGGCTCTCCACAGGCCTGAAACATGTCATTTTGTTAATTCTTGTTTCTTTCCTGTCTATCATATCTCATCTCTCATAACTCCCTCTTTTTTATTACCAGGCCATTATCCTAATTTCCAGCCTTTCTTTGCCTGGATTGTGGATTAACTACCTTTAATCTTTTCCCATGGGAAAAGATTAGAAGTAAGTAATAATTATTATTACCCAATAATTACAATCTCCCAATAATTATTCCTACAGGACTAGCTTCATCAATTTCTAAAATGTACAATGTCAGGATTCTGCTTAAGAAGTCAGTGCCTCTCTAGTGCTACAAGAAGATGTCCAGACACCCCTAACTTCTTGTTTTTCCACAACTTAATCCTGTTTTCCCTTCCAACTTATTTTCCTAGAATTTCCATTGTTCAAATGCCATGCTTTACCCACACCCAGTAACTTGACTGGGCCTTGCAAGAGTTCTTACTTTCAACTTTTCCTCTTGTTCTGGAAAAAACTTTCCCATTTCTTTGTATCTAGATTTTGCTTAAAACATGGGAATTTACCTAATAATTATCTACAGAATAAGACACAGGCTAAAGATTAAGAGCCAGTCCCTAGACCAGGACTGCCTGAGGTCAGACCCTGATGTGCTTCTTATTAATTGTGTTTCTATACTTTACCTTTCTGTACTTTAGTTTCCTCCCCTATATAATGGATAATATAGTAATACTTAACTCCACAGTGCCCACAGTGTTGTGATGAAGTAAATGAGTTAAAGTCTTTAGAACCCTGTCTCATGCATATAATATCTTACTATAAATGCAAGATATAATTGTGAATGAACAATTTTTGTCTACATTTCTAAGTCTTTATCCTATTAAGCAAATTCTTATATAGGTATCAAAAAGTTTAACAATATGCTATAATTATAAAAATGTATTTTTAAAAGCATAAAAAGTTTAACAATTGGTGTAAATAAATGACATATCTCTAAATTTGTAAGCATGTGAGATAGTTTATCTCTATATAAAATAACTTGTACTTTGGAATAATAAAGAAGTTGCTATTTGTGCACAACTTGAAAAAAACACAAAACTATGTAGGAAAGGATGACAAATCTGTATGAACATACAAGGTAGTGTCAGTTCACAGCCAGCCTTGTTTCAGCTAGTCCCCATGTCATATTATTTAGAAGCAATCACAGACATCTAACTAGACTAACTACAAACAATTCAGTATGTGTCTCTGTAATAACTTTTCCTTACATAACCACTATACTGTTAACACATTTAAAATTTTCAAGACTGATTTCTTAATATCAGTAGTCATTTGGTGTTCAGATTTTCAATACTATCATAAAATCATAATTTTTTAATAGTTTGCATGTCAGGATCCAGGTGAGCTCCACATATTCTGCTTGGTTGCTGAGATTTTCAGCGTCTACCAATTTGTTGTTTCCCCTTTCTCTCTATCATTTGGTTTCCTGTTTCTATAACATTGTTTATTAAAGAGTAGGATCATTTGTCCTGAAGAATTTTACACAGTGTAGATTTGCTGAGTGCATCTCCGTGATATAATTTAATATATCCTTCCTTCCTCTGTGTTTCCTTTAAAGGGTCATTAGATCAGATTTATGTGTGATGTTTTTAGCAAGACTACTTCATAAGTTCTGTGGTTCTTTTGCTAAGATCCACAGAATGTCTGGAAATTTCTCTCCTGGCGATGATAACAGCCATTGATCATCAATACCAAGACCCATTAATTCGTTTTAGTGTACCAAAATGGCAATATTTTAAGTTTATCATTCTCTCTACATTCATTAGCTGTAATATTTCTATAAGGAAGAAATTCTTCATTTATTCTCTTATTACCTAGTGGCATGGATCACAAAGACAGATCTTGGTAAAACTTGCTTCTTCCCATTTATAAATAATTTTTCAAAGTAATGAGGTGGCTGTCTAGCATCTCCAATTAATGACTAATTATATTTCATTTTTTTGCTTGTTTTTAGTATTATGGCCTGTTTTAATTTAATGGCTTTATTGATCCTCAAGTTATTCCATTCTGGTCAGTAAGAAAGAACCTAATCTAGTTAGCCTTTGAGTCCTTTCACTATGAACCACACCTCTTTGACAGCTTCCACTCTGGTCATGTAGGATGATCTGTTACAGGCTCCTACATATTATTTCATTCCTAACCATACTTCTAAACCTGACTTAGCTTTTGCCTGCAAAATTTAAGCTCCCTGAACATGACTGCCTTTAGTACTTACTTTATCCATAAACTCCTGTCTCTCAATGTTTGGGCTTCCTTCGTAATTATCAAAGACTGGTCTTCCCCAAACAGCAACACTGACTCTTTATCCCCCCAACACTTATTACAAAGCCTTAAATAAAATTGTCATGCTATCAATTCGTTTGATTGCCTAGAACTGTTCTTTTTAAGCAGACTTATAATTATATAAACCTATCAAGAATTTAATGGGTTATTTAATTGGTTATTATGAGGCTTGTGAATTAAGATACTTTAAGATATCTTCTAGTCTTGAATATATAAATGAATAAGTTTCTTCACATAAGGTTCAAGGGTAGAATTAAGCCACAAATTTTATAGTAAAAATACCCACCACATAATTTTTTCAACTTTATATTTAGAGGTAGCTTAAAAGTTTGCAAAAAGTTGTAAAAACCAAAATTGCACAGAAATACTTAGTACATAAAAAGCATGGATGTTTTTCTATATGATTTGAGAATAAGATATTTAAATCATGGCCCTTTACTCCTAAATACCTGAGTATTGTATTATCTAAGAACAGGAATCTTCTTCTATATATCTATAGCACATTTAACAATTTCGTAAACTTATATTAATACATTTTTCAATTTTGATTAAAAAACACCTTTCACAGGAAGCAGTTGAGTTTATGAATAAGAACACATATATAAATAAGGAAATTATCAAAATGCATTTTACTGTCATGTATAACTAATTAGAACAAATTTTAAAAAAAATAGAGGGGATACCAGGAGAATAGAAGAACGGAATCAGGGGAAGGGAGGGGAGGAAAAGGAGAGGTACAGGGGAATGAAATTGATCAAATTATACTGTTCAATTGTATGCATGTATGAATATATTATTAAAAAACCCACTGTTGTGTATAATTATAATGCACCAATAAAAAAGGGAAATAAAGAAGGAAATTGAAGCTCAGAAAAAAAGGTGATTTTACTAATGTAAAATTCTTTGCTATTAACATCTGTAAATTACTGGCCAAACATTCTAAGAAAAACTCTCTAATCCATTTCTCTTGGTCAAACAAGGAGCAAGTTAGAAACAGCAGTGAGAATGATGAGTCACCAGACCTAGTTGAGGTTTGCCTGTGATGATCCTGGAGAATTTCCTTTTGGATCTGTCACTCTCACTGGATTCCCAGGCAACAGCTGTGATAGACCAAATTTTCTCTCCCAGATGAATATACAATTTCATCTCCTTTCCTCATCAGCAAAATGAAATAAAATGGAGAATTTTGGAACAGGCCTAAAATATTATTGCAGACATTGCTCTAATTTGGGAATTGTCATACTAGTACAAAGATGATTTGGCAGTTTTGAAAATTCATTCTAGATGTGGCATCAGTTACAAATAAGCCTGAAAGGTTGTTATTTTAAATGGCATCATTTTACTCAAAAAATTTCCTAGTAATATTTCTTTCAAGAGACATTTGTAGGAAAGCTACTGAGTTCCTCTGCCTAGGTGCCTCTGAGAAGAGGGGCTAGCCAAATGATTTTGAGGAATGACCCTACATTAGTGCATTTGATTTCCTGCTATAACCACAACCTACCCACTGCCTCAGGGATTACCTTAGGCTTCCCAAAAGAAGCACCTTCTTGTTATACTTCACACCCTAGGACTCCATTGCCTCCCTCCTTAAAATCAAATGTTTCTCTCTCCCTCTCCCTCTTCTCTCTTTGAGTCTGAAAATAATTTGACTCTTATTATTTGCCAGTCCTAATGTAGTAACCATAATTTTAAGCCATGTAGGAGGGATGGGCTATGGCATACCACCTTGCCAACATGTCACATTGGGACCATTTCTATTAACGTGTTAGCTTACTGCCATTTTTAGTGTCCAAAGAAGTTATAATTGCAGTTCTATTACTGTTTCTTTAGTTCTTGTACAAAAAGTTAAGAAGACTAAAAATTCGGAGACTACATTAGCAAATGTGAATGATCATTTTCTAATAGTAGATTTCTCCAGAGTCTAACTTTCTAACTTTCAAAACTGTCTACACAAATGTCAGCTGGGTAGCCTCCCTATCACAGCAATTAGCCAAGTTAATTGGGTAGCCAAGACTAGGAAGATTTGAAATTAGAAGGCTTGAGTTTAAGTAAATCTGTGTGTTTCTTTATCCAGAACTATACCATGGGCAAGTTAGCAAATCAAAGTAAAACTGTTTGTTTCTTTTTGGAACTCTAATGACCATCTAACATTTTAAATTATATTGGCATTTTTATGTTTAAAATTATTTGAGGTAATGGACTATTATAATTAGAACTTAAAAATATTTTGTAGTACATCAGTGAAGTGTCTCTCTAAAGAAGATTTCTTTCAAATACAAAGTATGAGCAAAGAAATATTTGCAATGCAGTCTATAATTATTAAGATAGCTGTATTTGTAGTTACTAAATAAAATTTATATAAGCTGATTTTACAGAAGTTATTTTGTTAGATTAAGTTTTATCCCCTTGGAGAAAGGACTTAAATTAGATTTATGTCAGAAATGCAATTAGGTGAGTAATATTGGCACAAATCCATTCAGTTAAAAGAATTGCAAATAGTAAAGTAACAAGTTTTTATCACGACAAAGTATCTCTGAGGTCAGTTATTCAAAAGCAGGGATCTCTAAACACAAATTGGTCTCAAATTTTGATTCATCCCTATAGGGTAATTATTTTAAAAGAATCTAGTTGAATATAATTCATAATACATCCATTTTTATATATATATTTATTTTTTACCTCAGCATTACTCAGGAGCTATTTGCTTTTATCAGTTAAAAATCCCAAGATTTATAATGGAAACAATTTATGTAAATTCAGACAGTTACAAGCAGACATGAGATTAGAATCAGGTCTCCTGTTTTCAAGCCCTGGGTGTCAGTTCCCAGAATCACAAATAGAGTCCATACTTTGACTTGGCAACTTTGGAAAACTTACCATTTTTCTTAGTTTATGTTTGGCTGCCAGAGACATATCAGAGACCTCTTTATTATCATCAATAATAAAGCACTAAATTAGCTATCTACTGTAAATCATGTTAAAAAGTTAAGTAAGCCTCAGGTATCCTTAAATTAGAAAAGAAACTCTCATTTGGTAAAGGAAACCTCTGTTTTATAACTTCCTTTGCTTAACCAATCTCTGTATATGCAGGTTAGTAGTGTGTGTGTGTTTGTGTGTGTGTGTGTATGATTCTCAGACTGAATTTTAAAAAGCAAGCTCCAATTATATACCACCTATAGGAGATATAGATTAGATTCAGGATGCATATAGGTTGAGCTTAAAACACATCCAAAGATATATTATGTACATAGAAATCATAAGGTGTGTGGAATGGCTATAATAATAACAAAGTAGACTCTGTGACAAGTAATATTAGAGGCAAGAAAAGCTATTTTATAATGATAAAAGGAACAATATATAAGGAAGATGTAACAATAAGTGTGCATTTGTCTAATGTAATCTCATAATACATGAAGCATAAACTAATAGCAGTGAAAGGGAATAAGCAATTTTAGATAAATAGAGACTATTAATTATATTTGAAAATTTCAATATTCCACCAGAAAAAAATTATAATTTATCAAGCTAGATTGTATTATTTATTATTAAATTGATCTTAATAAATTTTAGGAATGCCAAACATAAAATATATTTTCTAATCATAATAGAATTAAATTTAAAAATAATACCGGGAAAAATATTTGTCAAATCCTCAAATGTTTGGAAACAATATGTTTCTTAATAATCCATAAGTCAATTAAAGAATCAAAAGGAAAATTTAAAAACATTTTGAACTGAATGGAAATAAAAACATATTTAAATTTATAAGATTATATGCTCATATTAGAAAGGAATAAAAATGTAATGCTAAGAATCTAAACATCTACCTCAAGAATGGGGGCAGGCACATGTCAATCCCCAAGTAAGTAGAAGGCAGGAGTAACAAAATCAGAATGAAAATAAAGGAAATTTTTTTTTAAAAAAAAGAAGAATAGTATAAGAAAACAATAAGATCAGAAGCTGATCCTTTGCAAATTTTCAAAAAATTGATAAACCTTTAGCTAAACTGATCAAGAAAGGAATAGAAGATAATAATTACCAGTAACTGCAATGAAGAAGGGGATACAACTACAGATCCTACAGAAACTAAAGGGTTTATAGGGGAGTATTATTCACAATTTGTAATAATAAGTTATATAAATGAAATTTGTAAATTCTTAGAAAGTAAGAAACTACTAAAACTGACCCAAGAACAAATAGAAAATCTGTGCACACCTATTCTAATAATATACATTGTATAATAGTTTAAAAATCTTGGTATAAAGAAAATCCTAGGTTCAGATGGATTAATCCTTTCAAATGGCTTCAATTCCCATTAAAATTAGATCAATTCTATGCAAAATCTTTCCAAAAATTGAAAAGTATGAATTTAACCACTGCATTTTATGAGTCTAGTATTAATATGATAAACCAAATCAAACAAAAACACACAATAACATATAGGACTTTTACAAACATAAACATCGGCACAAATTCAACTTAACAAAATGTTAAATTGATTCAACAATATATAAAACATGTATGAAAGATTGTTTTTACATATGAAAAGTAGTTAAAACCTGACATTGAACGGAGATCCGGGCTGACTGATTCACCCGGCCTGCCCCGCGGCTACAGAAGGCGGGACGCCGCAGAGAAGTGATTAATTAGCAAGCAGGGAGGAAAGTGGCTGCCATTCAGTGGAACCCCGCCGGCCAAGCCCGCACTGACCCCCGGGCTGAGTATGGGATTTCAGACGGGGAAGGATGCGATACAGTCCCGTCCCCCACAACGGGAACAAAAAATAGAGTGCCGGGGTCCCCAATAGACACCCTCCACACCCAACAAACGGCAGGTCCAGAGTACAGTTTGAACTGCCGAAAGCCATCACTCAGGGGAAATCTGGTCTAGCAGGAGAAACCAAGACTAGCAGGAGAAACTAGGGGACTAGAGGCCAGGCCCTCGCGACTGGGCTGCTGGAAACCGCAGGCCCGCCGGCGACAGTTCACCCACTGCCCGCGTAACTGGGCGGTAGGACAACGCCCGCCGCCAGCTACCGACCGCAGGACAGGGTGCCTAGAGATCGCTCGCCCACTGGCGACAGCACTGGGCGGCTGAACTCCACTCCCCCGCCGGCGGCCGTTCACCCGCCCGCTGCCTGAGATACTGGGCGGCTGGAGACTGCCTGCCTGCCTCGACGGGGAGCTGAAACCAAACAGAGACAGTCCAGTCACACAGCCCCATTAGGACACCCCAGCAAGGAGCCTGGGGCCCATCATAGCAGAGTAGTGACGTCACTGGAGCTCGGACGTTGGAATTCCTTCCCAGCAGAATCCCCGTTAGCAGGCACAGTTTAACAACACAAAGAAGAAACAAAAGAGTAATATAGAACCAAAACAAACCTATAGAAGAGAGCAGAAACACGGCAATCAAATAGAGCTGGAAAGTAACATGGACAACATGAGAAAACAAGGGAAAAAAGGAGTACAAACAATACAGGACAACTTAATTCTACAGGAGGACATAGAAACATCAGAAGCAGGGATAGGGAATGAACTCAAGGCCTACCTAACTCGAATGGAAAGGAATATTAGGGAAGACATGAGACAGCAAGTCCAAGAAATAAAAGTATATTTTGAAAACGAATTAAACAAACAAATTCAAATGGCAAAGAATGAGCTCTACCAGGAGATAGAGATCTTTAAAAAAATCAAACAATAATCCTAGAATTGCAGGAAAATATAAACCAAATTAAAAACTCAAACGAGAATATTACAGACAGACTTGATCAAGTAGAAGTCAGAACGTCAGATAATGAAGACAAGGTTTATCAACTTGAAAAGAATATAGTCAACACAGAAAAGATGCTTAAATCCCATGAGCAATCTATTCAAGAGATATGGGATGTCATAAAAAAACCAAATTTGAGGGTCATCAGGATAAAAGAAGGCACAGAGACTCAAACCAAAGGAATGGACAGCATATTAAATGAAATAATTCTAGAAAACTTCCCAGAGATGAAAGATGAAATGGATTGCCAAATCCTGGAAGCCTACAGGACCCCAAACATTCAAAAACATAATAGACCAACTCCAAGACATATAATTATGAAGATAGCCAACGTACAGAACAAGGAGAGAATATTAAAAGCTACGAGAGAAAAGAGGCAGATTACATTCAGGGGTAAACCAATTAGGTTAACGACCAATTTCTCATCACAGACTTTGAAAGCGAGAAGATCCTGGAACAATGTATTTCAAACGCTGAAAAATAATGGATTCCAACCAAGAATACTGTATCCAGCAAAATTAAGCTTCAGATTTGACAATGAAATTAAAATCTTTCACGATAAACAAAAGCTAAAAGAATTCGCAGCAAGAAAACCAGCACGGCAAAGCATTTTGAGCAAAACACTACAAGAAGAGGAATTGAAAAATAGTGCCCAAAACTAACAGCAGGAGTTGTCTCAATAAAGGGGGAGGAAAATAACCAAAAAGTAAAACCAGCCAAACTAAAATAAATAAATAAAGAAGCATGACTGGAAGTACAAATCATATCTCAATTGTAACCTTAAATGTTAATGGCCTAAACTCACCAATCAAGAGACATAGGCTAGTAACCTGGATCAAAAAAACAAGTCCAACAATATGCTGCCTTCAGGAGACTCTCATGATAGGAAAAGACATACACAGGCTGAAGGTAAAAGGTTGGGAAAAATCATACCACTCACATGGCCCTCGGAAGCAAGCAGGAGTGGCCATACTCATATCGAATAAAATCAACTTTAAACCTAAGTTAATCAAGAAGGATAAAGAAGGACACTATATCCTGTTAAAAGGAACCATCCACCAACAAGACATAACAATCATCAATTTGTATACACCAAACAATGGAGCTGCAACGTTCATAAAACAAACTCTCCTCAAGTTCAAGAGTCAAATAGACCACAACACAATAATTATGGGTGACTTCAACACACCGCTCTCGCCATTAGACAGATCCTCTAGACAAAAACTGAATAAAGAAACTATAGAACTCAACAGCACAATCAATAACCTAGACTTAACCGACATATATAGAATATATCAACTATCATCAAGTGGATACACGTTCTTCTCAGCAGCACATGGATCCTACTCAAAGATAGACCATATATTATGCCATAAGGCAACGCTTAGTAAATATAAAGGCATGGAGATAATACCATGCACCATATCTGATCACAATGGAATGAAATTGGAAATCAATGATAAAAGAAGGAAGGGAAAATACTACATCACACAGAAAATGAACAATATGTTACTGAATGATCAATGGATTACAGAAGACATAAAGGAGGGGATGAAAAAATTCTTAGAGACAAATGATAATACAGACACAACATACCAGAATCTATGGGACACAATGAAAGCAGTTTTAAGAGGAAAATTCATTTCTTGGAGTTCTTTCCTCAAAAAAAGAAATAACCAACAAATAAATGAACTCACACTACACCTCAAAAACCTAGAAAAGGAAGAGCAAAACAACAGCAAATGTAGTAGAAGACAAGAAATAATTAAATTTAGAGCAGAAATCAACAAAATTGAAACAAAAAAAAACATTGAAAAAATTGATAAAACTAAAAGTTGGGTCTTTGAAAAAATAAATAAGATAGACAGGCCCTTAGCCATGCTAACGAAGAGAAGAAGGGAGAGAACTCAAATTACCAACATACGGGATGAAAAAGGCAATATCACAACAGACACTACAGAAATACAGAAGATAATTAGAAAGTATTTTGAAACCCTATATTCCAATAAAATAGAAGATAGTGAAGATATCGATAAATTTCTTAATGCATATGATCTGCCCAGATTGAGACAGGAAGACACACACAATTTAAACAAACCAATAACAAAGGAAGAAATGAAAGAAGCCATCAAAAGACTACCAACCAAGAAAAGCCCTGGACCGGATGGGTATACAGCGGAGTTCTACAAAACCTTCAAAGAAGAATTAATACCAATACTTTTCACGCTATTTCAAGAAATAGAAAAAGAAGGAGCTCTTCCAAATTCATTCTATGAGGCCAACATCACTCTGATCCCAAAACCAGAAAAAGACACTTCAAAGAAAGAAAACTACAGACCAATATCTCTAATGAACTTGGATGCAAAAATTCTCAATAAAATTCTGGCGAATCGAATACAAAAACATATCAGAAAACTTGTGCACCATGATCAAGTAGGATTCATCCCTGGGATGCAAGGCTGGTTCAATATACGGAAATCAATAAATGCTATTCACCACATCAATAGACTTAAAGACAAGAACCATATGATCATCTCGATAGATGCAAAAAAGGCATTTGACAAAGTACAGCATCCCTTTATGTTCAAAACACTAGAAAAACTAGGGATAACAGGAACTTACCTCAACATTGTAAAAGCTATATATGCTAAACCTCAGGCTAGCATCATCCTAAACGGAGAAACACTGAAGGCATTCTCTCTAAAATCTGGAACAAGACAGGGATGCCCTCTATCACCACTTCTATTCAATTTAGTTCTCGAAGTACTAGCCAGAGCAATTAGACAGACAAAAGAAATTAAAGGCATAAAAATAGGAAAAGAAGAAATTAAATTATCGCTATTTGCGGATGACATGATAATATACCTAACAGACCCAAAAGGGTCTACAAAGAAGCTGCTAGAGTTAATAAATGAATTCAGCAAAGTAGCAGGTTATAAAATCAACACGCATAAATCAAAGGCATTCCTGTATATCAGCAACAAAACCTCTGAAATGGAAATAAGGAAAACCACTCCATTCACAATATCCTCAAAGAAAATAAGATACTTGGGAATCAACCTAACAAAAGAGGTGAAAGATCTGTACAGTGAAAACTACAGAACCCTAAAGAGAGAGATAGAAGAAGATCTCAGAAGATGGAAAAATGTACTCTGTTCATGGATAGGCAGAACTAACATCATCAAAATGGCGATATTACCCAAAGTTCTCTACAGGTTTAATGCAATGCAAATCAAAATCCCAACGGCATTTCTTGTTGAAATAGATAAAGCAGTCATGAAATTCATATGGAAAGACAAAAGACCCAGAATAGCAAAAGCAATTCTAAGCAGGAAGAGTGAATCTGGAGGTATAGCGATACCAGAGGTCAAACTGTACTACAAAGCAATAGTAACAAAAACAGCATGGTACTGGTACCAAAACAGGCAGGTGGACCAATGGTATAGAATAGAGGACACAGAGACTAATCCACAAAATTACAACTATCTTATATTTGATAAAGGGGCTAAAAGCATGGAATGGAGGAAGGATAGCATCTTCAACAATTGGTGCTGGGAAAATTGGAAATCCATATGCAACAAAATGAAATTGAATCCCTTTCTCTCGCCATCCACAAAAGTTAACTCAAAATGGATCAAGTAGCTAGATATCAAATCAGAGATGGTGCGTCTGATAGAAGAAAAAGTTGGCTCCGATCTACATATAGCGGGGTCAGGCTCCAAATTCCTTAATAGGACGCTCATAGCCCAAGAGTTAATAATAAGAATAAACAAATGGGACTTACTTAAACTAAAAAGTTTTTTCTCAGCCAGAGAAACAATAAAAGAGGTAAATAGAGAGCCTACATCATGAGAACAAATTTTTACCCCTCACACTTCAGATAGAGCCCTAATATCCAGAATGTATAAAGAACTCAAAAAATTAAACTATAAGATAACAAACAACCCAATCAACAAATGGGCCAAGGACCTGAACAGACACTTCTCAGAGGAGGACATACAATCAATCAACAAGTACATGAAAAAATGCTCACCATCTCTAGCAATCAGAGAAATGCAAATCAAAACCACCCTAAGATACCATCTCACTCCAGTAAGATTGGCAGCCATTATGAAGTCAAACAACAATAAGTGTTGGCGGGGATGTGGGGAAAAGGGTACACTTGTACACTGCTGGTGGGACTGCAAAATGGTGAGGCCAATTTGGAAAGCAGTATGGAGATTCCTGGGTAAGCTGGGAATGGATCCACCATTTGACCCAGCTATCGCCCTTCTCGGACTATTCCCTGAGGACCTTAAAAGAGCGCACTATAGGGATATGGCCACATCAATGATTATAGCGGCATAATTCACAATAGCTAGACTGTGGAACCAACCTAGATGCCCTTCAATAGATGAATGGATAAAAAAAAATGTGGCGTCTATACACAATGGAGTATTATGCAGCACTAAGAAATGACAAAATCATAGAATTTTCAGGGAAATGGATGGCATTAGAGCAGATTATGCTAAGTGAAGCTAGCCAAGCCCTAAAAAACAAATGCCACATGTCTTCTTTGATATAAAGAGAGCAACTAAGAACAGAACAGGAAGGAAGAGAATGAGGAAAAGACTAATAGTAAACAAAGACGAATGGGGGGAGAGAAAGGGAGAGAGAAGGGCAAGCATATGGAAATGGTAGGAGACCTTCAATGATACACAAAATTATAAGAGGTTATGAGGGGCAAGGGGAAGGGGGGGGAAAGGGGAGAGAATTGAACAACAGCAGAGGAGGTAGAGAGGGAAGATGGGAGGGGAGGGAAGGGGAGGGGGGATAGTAGGGGATAGGAAAGGTAGCAGAATACAACAGTCACTAATATGCCATTATGTAATATTGTGAGTATGTAACAGTTGTGATTCTGCAATCTGTATTTGGGGTTAAAATTGGGAGTTCAAAACCCAATTGAGTCTAATGTATGAAAGACAATATATCATGAGCTCTGTAATATTTTGAACAATCAATAAAAAAACTGACATTAATATAATAAAATACAAAACTATATGATTATTCCAGTAGATGACAAAAAAATTTTCAAAATTAAATACCCATTCATCAAACTAAGAAGAATTATTCCTCTCTATGATAAAAGGTATCTGTGAAAATTTAAAAAGCTTCTAGTATCATTTACTTAGTAATAAAAATTCAATTATTTAACCTAAGTTAGAATCAATGTAAGAATGTCCACTCATCTTATATTCAGTATTGGATTGAAGGGTCTAGCCAGTGTAATACTGTAAGAAAGAAAGTAAAAGCTAAAATTTGGAATAGAATAAGAAAATCCAGAGTTGTTCTTACTTGGCACACCTTTATATGTCTAATACTTAAAGGAAAACTAAAAAAAAAAATCCAATATAACTAATGAAGTTTGGCAAGGTTGCACTAATCCAGATCAATGTTCAGATTTCAATATTATCTCCAAATCCTAACAATATTCAATCAAATGAAATTAAGGAAACAATTTTATTTATAATAGCATTAAAAAGAATAGAATACTTAAGCATAAATAAAATAGCAAAGAAGTGGTTAATGTATACCCTGAAAACTAAAAAAATCATTGCTAATAGCAATTCAAGAAGAACTAAACGAAGAGATGTTTTCATGGATTGGAAGACCCAGACCCAGTATTGTTAAGATGACAATTCTTCATATACTAATCTATAGATTTAATGAAATTCCAATGAAAATCAGAAACTTTTTAAAATTAGTGCATTAAAGTTATACATAGTAGTTAGGTTCATTTTGATAAAATCATGCATGCAAAGAATTTTATTTACTCCAATTCCTGTTCTATTCTACTGACCACTCCTTTATTTATTTATTTTTGATTGGTGCTTTCTACATATTCATAAAGTAGAATTCACTGGTGTATTTAAATATGTAGATAGCATGGTTTTGTTAAATTCATTGCACGTGTACTCCCCTTTCGTGTTCTTCCTTCCTCCCTTTCTTTTTTTTTCAATTAGAATGTTTTTATTAGAAATTATTGTACATTGACAATATCACATTTGTACCAGCTTATGTGATAAGCATTTCCAATGATTTTATACAAGTCTTCTTCACTTTCTTTCTTCAGTGTTATATAATTTTCATTATAGAGCTCTTTAACCTCCTTGGTTAGATGAACTCTCAATTTTTGTTTTGGTCATTTTGTTGTTGTTTGTTCTTGAGACTGTTTTGAACGAGACAGTTTTCCTTGATTTCTTTCTCAGTAAAAATCACTCTGCATGTATAGGAAATTGTTTTATGAAGGTTGATCTTGTATTCTCATTCTTTGCTGAATTCATTTATCAGTGCTAGAAATCTTCTGGTGGAGGTTTTGCTTTGTTTTGGTTTGGTTCAGTTTGGTGGGGTTTTTTTTGTGTCTTTTTGATTGTTTGTTTGTTTGGTTTTTTGGTCTTCTATATATAGTATCATGCCATCAGCAAAATTATGCCTATTCGTATCCCTTTAATTTCCTTTTCTAGCCTGATTGCACTCACTAGAGTTTCAACAACTATATCAAATAGAAGTGGTAAAAGTGGACATCCCTGTCTTATTCCTAATTTTAAAGGAAATGCTTTCAGTTTTTTCTTCATTCAGTATAATATTGACTTTAGGTTTGCTATACATAGCTTTTATAATGTTGAAGCAAGTTCCTTCTATTCATAGTTTCTCCAGTGTTAACATGAATGGGTAGTAGTTTTTATCAGAGTTTTTCTGCATCTATTGACATGATCATATGATTCTTGTCCATAACTCTATTTAAGTGATGAATTACACTTATTAATTTGTGTATGTTGAACCAATATTGCATCCCTAGGATGAAACCCACTTAAGCATGGTGTATTATCTTCTTGATATGTTTTCAAATATAGTTTGTTAATATTTTATTAAGAATTTTTTTTGTATCTATGTTCATTAGGAATATTGGTCTTTGGTTTCCTTGATGTCTTTGTCCGGTTTGGGTATCAGGGTTATTCTGGCTTTATAGAATGCATTAGGGAATGTTCCCTCCCTTTCAATTTCATGGACTAATTTGAGAAATATTTGTATTAATTAATTTCAGGTCTGATCTTTACTATTTCCTGCCTTCCTCTGATTTTGGAATTAGTTTTTTTCTTAATGTCTTGAGGTGGAGCATAAGCTTATTTATTTGCAATTCCTCTATTTTTTTTAATGTAATCACACAATGCTATAAATTTTCATTAGAACTGCTTTCATACTATCCCAGATATTTTATAGATTGGATCTCTGTTCTCCTTTGCTGAAACATTTTGCTATGTGTCAACAAATTGATCTAAGGTTATATGGACTTGCAAATAGCCTGGTATATCCAAAATGGCTTAATAAAACCTTGAGAACCTGATTTCATCATTTATCATAAAGTAATCAAGAAAGTGTGAATTTGGGCTGGGGATGTGGCTCAAGCAGTAGCGCGCTCGCCTGGCATGCGTGCGGCCCGGGTTCGATCCTCAGCACCACATACCAACAAAGATGTTGTGTCTGCCGAGAACTAAAAAATAAATATTAAAAAATTCTCTCTCTCTCTCTCTCCTCTCTCACTCTCTCTTTAAAAAAAAAAAAAAGAAAGTGTGAATTTAATATATAGACAAATAATTTAATATAGACAAATACACCAATGGAAAAGAATTTTTAAAAACTCACATTTATATAGACAACTGATTTTCAATTGAAATGGATAGTGGAAATAAATGTAAAAAAAACTTCTAGAAAAAACACAGAATAAATTCTTTGTGAATTTGGATTAGGCAAAATTTCTTAGTTACAACATTGAAAAAGCAATCGATGAAAGAAAAATTATAAATTATTAGTTTATCAAAATAGCTCTTCTTTAAATTCACTAAGAATGAAAAGACAAACCACACAAAAGGAAATGTTTGAAAATAACATATGTAATAAAGGACTTCTATCCAGAATGTACAAATATCTTTAAACAAATTATTTTTAAAATGAGTAAAACAGATTTAAACAGACACTTCACCCCAAAAGATACATGAATTACAAATAAACTTGAAAACTTGCTTAATATAGTAATCATTGGAGAAATGTAAAATAAACAAACATGTGGATATTTACTAGTTTAAATGTGATGGTTTTATGAGTGTATACTTACGTTAAAACTTTCAAATTATATGCATTATATATGTAAAGTTTATTGCATTTTAGTTATACCTCAATAAAACTGTAATTTTTTAATTTAAAAATACTATCACAAACAAAATAAATCAAGCCATATTCTGGGAGCAAATATTTGCAAATCATATATCTGATGATAACCTGTGTAAAGAATACATTAAAAAACTTTTACAACTCAAAAAGATGGCAAACTAATTAAAATGAATTCAAAAAATCTGAATAGGCATTTTATCGTACTTTATCAAAGAAAATATGAAAGATTAGTAAGTATAAGGAAAGATCGTTAATATTAAGAAAATGATTAAAGAAATTAATACTACAATGGAATATTACTATGTACCCACTAAAATGATTATAAGCAACAATAACTACTATTGGTGAGGATATGTAGAAATAAAAACTTTTATATATTGCTGATGAGAATGTCAAGTGACACTTTGGAAATTGGTTTGAAGTTTCTTGAAAAGTTAAATATTTACCATATGGCTTAGCATTATAAATACCTATGTCCAAGGAAAAATGTAAATGTCATTGTTCATAGCACCATTATTTAGAATATCTAAAAACAGAAAACCAGTAATTTAATAGATAAAAAATCATATACCCATACACATATTAGTCCTCCAAACTAAAAAGAAATAAACTACTCCTCCATGCAGCTGTGTGGGTAAACCTCAAGAGCACTATTTTGAATCAAAGAAGCCAGACCAATAGATCTACATGATTGCATGATTCTATTTCTATGGAATTTCTAGGAAAAAGATTAAAAATATAGAGACAAAGAGTGTATCAGTGGTCTTAGGTGGCTGAAATATGAGGGATAATTAAAACATTTTAATCCTGTATCATGGTGATGGATGGTTGTACAATTATATAAACTTACTAAAACTTGTTGAAGTGTACATATAAAATGTGTCAATCTTATGGTATGTAATCATGTCTTAATAAAACTGTTAAAAATTTCAAGAGATACCTCTACTGGAATTAGATATTCAAGGATCATTAGTATATATGATGATCACTTTCACTGTAAAGTAGAGAAAACAAACCTAGGCAAAGTCTTTTGGAAGAGAAAGTATAAGAATATAAGAGACATGGGGAGAAAAAGAATGTAAGGCAGATCTCTGTGAAACAGCAATTCTTAAAAAATCCAGCAAACACAAAAATGAGAAAATGTGGCTGTAGAAGTAGAAAAAAAAAACAAAGGTTTTGGTGTCTCAGCCAGTGAGTATTTCTTGGAGGCAGGGTAGTTTAAGGAATATCAAATGCTACTGATATGTCAAGAAAGAAAAAGTCTGAAAAGTATCTGATGTGATCACCTGAGAATGACCTAGGAATGAGCCATTTTTGAGGAGCAGGAGGGACAAGTCAGTTCCAGTGGGCTGCAGTGTTGGGGCAGCAATGGGCTGCAGACAAGAAGTAAAGCAAGCCTGGTTCAGGAAGTTTATCTGAAAAAGAAAGGAACAGATGAAGCAGGAAATGAAAGTGCAAGAACTTAAACAGAAGATTCAATAGCACATTGTGGTTGTAAAGAGGAAAACAGGTTGAAGATTCAGAAGAGAAGCGTACTCCATTACATCAGTTCCATGAGAAGACAGAAAAGGTCAGAATTGGAAGCACAGAGTGAGGGATTAGGATTAAACAATATGGAACAATTCTTTCATGTATAAGAACAGAAGAAAGGATGGTATTATATAAGTGAATTTGTAGATTTCATCGCATTGGCAGAAGGCATTCATGATAGCTTGTGTTTTCCCTATAGGAAGCAAAGTTATCTGAGAGCAAGAACAGAAGTCATAATACCAAGAATTTGAGGAAAACAGTATAGTTTAAGGAAGTAAGATGAGGTTGGTGATCATAAATTTACAAAAATACAAATATAATTTTCTCTAGGAGTAAAGACCTAGGAACAAAAAATAACTTGGACATTTGAATTTGTTGGGGTTGATTCTTTCAGAAAGTTGGTAGGGTAAGAGTGTTTAGAGTAAGAGGGTAACTGAAGAACCAGATCATAGAACTGCACAAATTGGCACAAGGGCCCATACAGTTAGTCTTCCCTTGGATTCCCTTGAAACAAAATCCAAAATAATCACTTGAGGACAGGTCATTTGGGAGGGGTCTTGGGATACAGGAGGGAGGAATGGGGAGAATATATTAGGAAATAAGGAGACACTAACTAAAAGGTGCATTTTTGAGCCACTTATTATTGTAGGCAACTGGGACTGAATTCTACTGGAGACCTCTTAGAACCCTGTGGAAATCTCCTTGGAGTCCTTCCTCTGTAAGCCAGGAAGCTGACACCTCAATCCACTAACTTGTCACTCTTTCCTGGAGAATTTCTCTTAGGAACATTAACTCCTCCCATCCTTTTAGGCTGCCTTCCCATGGCTAAATAAATTTATTGACTTCAGGAAAAACTACTAGAGGCAGAAAACCAAAGAAAGTGGGGAAAGCTGAGCTTGAAGTGAAATTCAACAGTATCCAAGACTGCATAGGAACTGTCCACCACAGCTTCAGCTGAAAACCTAAGTAGGCCCAGAGCATGTGGTTCAAGGTGAAATTAAACCAATTGAACAAATAAATGGAGATGATAGGGGAGTTTTTTGACCATGAAAGTTACTTATATCCTCAGATTCATTAGTTTATCATCAGTAAATGAGGATGAAAATACACACCTTGTGTGGTTGCTGCTAGAATTAAAAGGAATCCCTACTATGTAAGGTGCTTAGCACACATCCTGGTATACAGTAAGGCATATAGAATAAATACTATTATCTATTGAAATACATATTACAAATGTTAATCACTGCCTATACTAATTATAAAAAGGGATTAAGTCAAACTCTGTAAAAGACTTGTACTACTTACCTGACTATAGCATTTTGTATGCCAAGTCATGGCAATTACGTTTGGAAGGTCATTAAATTGTGGTAAAGTTTTAAAGTTATCTTCATGAATGAACAGGTAATTGGAATATCTTAAATATAAACTAATTCCCATGTATTCTCTATCCTTTGGTTAAGATTGCATGTAAGCTTCCTTCAGACTAGAATGACAGATTCCCAAAGAAATATCCACAGATGTTCTATCAGTTTTATTTTTGAAATTTCCCCCTCTGGAACTTATCCAAATATTCAGGAACAATCTAAATGCATCCTACTTTGAAACATCCTCTCATGTCAAGTGAGTTTTCTTTAATTCTAGTTTAAATCTTTAATGCTGAAGTTTTGTTTTTACTCATTTTCTCTTCAGTGGAAAGAAAGGAACAGCTGGTTACTATTATCAACTTTCTTTTGTGTGGAATTTATTAAATATGCAACACTTGGATTTTTTTTCTTGTCTGTCTGGACATAGAATGCCCAAAACTTTGCTTTTGTTTATTTATTTTTAACACAAAGAGTGATAGAATTTAAAATAGAGAAGCCTTGCAGATCATCTATCCTGATATAAAACCTGATTAATTACTATAGTTAATATTGTCATCCAGCATTTCTTTTGTACATCTTGTGGTTAATTGCTTAATATATCATTTGCTCAACAACCAACTGAATGATAAAAACCCAATTGCATATTAATAATATTAATTATTAATCTACCATATGATTTTCCCAATTTATCATTTTCCTTTTAGTTTATTTTTGCCTTGGGTACATGTGAATAGTCTCTCTTTTGAATTGTTTGCTGTTGTTCCATGCTCAGAGATTTATTATCTACCCCTAGCTCTGAGCTATGTTCATTTATATTTTCTTCTAGTTTTTTAAAGTTTTTAATTCAGCTCTTTACTCCTTGTAGAATTAACTTAAATGCAAGATTGTACATTTATTTTATTTCATTTTTATTATAGTGTATTCTTTTAGTCTTTGCAATATTTTATATCATGAATCTGTTATGTATATATTCAAGAAACATTAGATATCAGTGACTGTTTGATAGATACCAAAATGTTCAGTATGTAACATTCCTCTGCCAGTTTCACACTCAGAAATAATATTACCCAACTATATTTCTGTTCCTTATACTGAAGGGCATTTTGAAAGACTTTGTCTCTTGCTTTGAAGAAATCCAGGTTATCCCTGATCTGTTTTAAAAACAAGTGAGCTTAATGGTTTTAGAGCCCAGGTTGTATACTGAGTGAGTTGAATTGGGGATCTTGAAAACATTGCTTAATGTCTCTGTCTTTTGTTTCCTGATCTGTAAAATGAAAATAGTAATCCTGTGTTTATCCTGAGTTGTCATAGAATTTCAAGATGCGTGTAGCAGTGCCTGGAACATAGTGAACACTATAAATGTGTTTGATGAATATGATAATAATGGAGTAAATAACTTGTTTTCAGTTAACCCTACTCGCTTTCAGTGACCTGTTTGTTTTTTACATTAAAACTTACACTTTAAAAGATCCATTGTAGGTTTTTTCTAGTCACCAACTTGAAGCAGAGTTTTTCTTCTTTAGCCTTCTGCCATACCTCTTACCCTCTTGCCATATAGCATAAAGCCCATCCGACTATCAACTCTATTCAATATGTTATTATTTAACTTTAAAAAATTGACCACATTCAAGCTTTCATATTTCCTTATAGATACATAGCCCTTTAATATAGAGAAAGTTCATTTTTTCCATCTATAGGGACCATTATTTATGTGGGGTGTGTGCTGGTGATTGAACCCATAATTTATTTAATCAGTTCTCTTTATTGGACATTTAGGATACTTTTCTTTTTTTCCTAATAAATATGATGGTGCCCTAGGTATTAGTGCCTTAAACTTTTCACCTCTGATTCTTCTTTTGGATACATTCTTAAAAGTGAAAGCACTTCACTCAGAAGTGCTTAAAAATTCTTGATACATACTGCCAAATTACCCTCCAAAAAGTTCTGTCCCTTATAGAGGAACATAAATAAACCTTGTTCTAGTTCCACTCTTTCATCAATTTTTTTCAGCTTTTCTTTGAACCTTTAAACTTCTTTTTGGTTTTAGAACCTAGATTGTTATTGAATAAATGTTTCTTTTAAGGGATTAACAAACTACTCGTTGGTTATAAATATCCAAATAATGTAACTCTCCAGTTTTTTCTTAGCAAAGGATGTAACATTTTCACTGTATAAATTGTTTCTTTCTAGGGTGAACAAGGAGCAAAAGGAGACCCAGGACTGGCTGGCCTTAATGGACAAGATGTAAGCCTAACTGTCTTTTTTCTAATCTTCTGTTTACATTTTGCCACTGAAATAGTCTATCTAGTGCCATTAAGATTTGACTGCCCTTAGCAGAACTAGCCACAGTGGAGCAAAATTGAGAATCAAGGCAGCTTTTTGGATTTGGGAGAGGGGGCAGTATTTGTAGTTTTTGTTTTGTTTTGTTTTCATGGCATATTAGCAGTACAGTTTTTATTTTTAATTATTTGGCTTTTATATATTTCATATTTGTGCTTACCTTTAGCAGTTCTTTTGTATTTGCTCTTTCAGGTGTATTTTTTTAAGTCTTCCTTTCTCTATTTTCTTTCTTCTTACATATATTCTGTAGGGGCCTGTACCGTCACCCTGACTTCTCTCTCCAAATCCCCATTAGCGAGAAGAAGTGTAGGGAGACCTCTGTATCTGAACTGCTCCCTGACCACCAGTTCCTAACCTTGGAATACTACAGCCAGTGACATCCCTGCTTCCCAGTCATCTCCTTCCCTTTACCTCAAGACAGTCATCACCTCCTCCCCTTCAGAATGTCATCCTAGTTTTTAGGAGGAAATTTGAATAATAGCCTAAATCTGGGCTTTCTTCTGAAATATAATCTCATTTAAAGTCATCGAACTCTCCATTTGCTATAGACACCCTAACTTTACTGGGGGGAGTATCCGAAATAAGACTTATTTTTTAAATTTTGATTTCCTTATCTCACTTACATAAGGACCTGAAAGACCACCCTGCCTGCTCTATGAATAAGCTAAGGAAACAATACTTAGGACTGTATCTGGTTACCTAATGCCCTATGCATCTTCTATGCAGAAGATCATTACAATGAGAAGCAAAGCTGAAGACCAATCCTTGGGGCTAGTGGTGGATTAAGAGGGCTCCCTGAGGGAAGCTCCTGCGGAAGAATGTCCCTAGAAGTTAACCCTTGTAACCAACACTGGCCTGAGGATCTAATTCCCCATCCTATCACCCTCTCACACATAGTTTTACTACCTTGTTTAGTTTCCAGAAAGCTCCATTCACATCTAAAATATAACCCTTATTCCTGTTCCTCTGCTCCTTTGAAGTGATTTTCCTACATCCAAGAATGGGCTATTGTACCAATAGCTTCTATCTGGGGAGTTACTCTCTCCACCTTAGCACATCTGGACACTGACACAAGTTTAAACAGACTAGCAGGCTTGCCTCCTTACCCATCACTAGAGGTTCTGGAGCAGAAGGCCAGTGCCTAGTTTGCATCCCAGTTCTACCACTAGCTGAGCAAATCACTTCTCAGAGTCTAAAAAAAATGATAGACTTTAGACTGACTTACTTCTCCATGATGAAAGTGTCCTCTGATCTTACATAAAGAGATTATTAAGATTCCAAACTTGAAAAATATGATGAGATTTGAAGCTTCATTCTGGTTTTTTTTGAATGCTTGCAATATATAAGGTGCTGTGGAGAAAACAAAACCAGAAAAATAGTAGGATCCAGAATGTAGGAAGTACTGCATTTGAGAATATCAGTTCTTCCTATGAACACAGGGGAGATAGGATCCAAACTGTGTCTAAGTGAAGATTCATTTTATAATGTGTCCTAAAAGGGTAGTTTGGGCCTTTGCCTGGTTTTCTGTTCTTCTTATAGTTTCTACCTAAAATCAAAGACGATGTCTTAGAATCCCTAGTGTTACCAGAATCCTATGCCAGAGGTCCTACACTGGGGTCCCAACAAATCAGGTCCAGCCACTCACCCCAAAAAACAAATGGAAAAAGTAATGGTTAAGAGAAGGAAGGGAGCTTTAATCATTATAGCTATACCAGGAAAACAAGGGCACCCATATCCTCAACCCTGACTTTAAGGATACTGACATGAGCTTCCAGATTATATAGATGAAGGGAACCAGAAATATGCATCATCCCGCAGGCTTGGCCGAACAGGGATTTGGTTGCCCATCATCTCAGGACTGTTCATGCAGGGCCTTAACAATGCTATTATCTGAGGGTAATTTCAGCTCATCACAGGATGTTTAAGGATCAGACCTATTGTTCCTGGAATCCAAGGTGACTCAGAGCAAAGGAGACAGATGCAAAGTGGAGGTGGAGATGTCAAGATTTTAATCCTGCTTTTAGTTACCCATTGGACATTACATTTGCAGACCCAAATGAAGAGTCTAAGTCCCCGTTACACTAGTATTTAGTAATGTTTGGGGAAAGGTACACAGAGATATTGCAGAGGTGAAAGATAAGATAGATAGGTAGGTAGGTAGGTAGGTATGTAGGTAGGTAGATAGATGGATGGATCGATGGATCTACATATCAATGATATATACATATAAATTTGGCACTTAACCAGAATGAAAACTCAAAAATTATCCAACACTGTGACCATTCTTTATGGGAAGGATTTTTAACTTGTGAGCAATATAAGAGCATCTAAAAGATAAACTGTAGTGTTGTAAAAGAAAACCACCTTCTGTGCATGTGAGCTCTCTCAGATAAGAGAGGCAAAACACAATTTTTTAAAGTTTGTAAAAATAATGTTAGAGCTGAAATAATATTAGAGAAAGAATTTTTCCAAACATCTGAGTAAAACTGAAATTTAAAGATTAGGAAATTTTTTTTGTTGTCTGAAAGTAAGCTGATAGGCCTTTAGAATTAATCAGTTGATACACAGTATGTTGGAGTACCTACCACAAAGTCCAAATTCTCTGGCTGCCACTGTCTGAACTTCCTATCTGAACAAAACCAAACTTGCTGGGAGGGCCCAGAGCCCAGTGGGCCCTGTGACTATGATCTTTTCTCCCCAGGAGGAATCCTGAAAGAGTCTTTCACAGGCCCCAAACACAGAGGTGCTATTTCTTTAGCACCATAATTGTTTAATGTAGCTCATTAAGAACACTATAAAGCATGACAAAGGACATTAACTTTTCTCACTTGGTTACTTAATTGATATGTAGATGGTGTTATTTTCCTTTGCTTAATTTTGCCAAAGATATTCAGGAGTCATGATCAAGAAGTAAGAAAAAGTAATGAAATTTCTCCTCTTTCTCCTCTACTATCCCTTGATGTAAAGAATCTGATGCTGTATTATTGTACCATCAGTAGTGGAAGTATTAATATCATGTTGTAGCATATAAATTGTTTATACAACAAATTCAAAGTTCAGCCCTTGCTCAGCTTTATGTGGTAGCTAGAACGGGGCAATAACATCCTTATTTTCAGAGGCAACAAATGGAGGCTTAGCAAATTAAGCAACTTTATTTTAGAAAATAGTAAAATATGGGCTGGGGCTGGGGCTCAGCGGTGTACTGCTTGCCTTGCACATGTGAGGCACTGGGTTCTATCCTCAGCACCACATATAAATAAATAAATAAATAAGTAAAATAAAGATATTGTGTCCACCTACAACTAAAAATAATAAAAAAAAGAGTAAAATCTGCCTTTAACCTCAGTGTTTGACTGAAAAGTCTTTTCCCGACTATATTGTGCTACACATCATTGCCTATTTTTTAATGCTAAAATAAATAATAGCCTCTGCAGACTAAAGTAATTCAGCATTTATGACAGTTCACTCTGACTCTCAGTATGCACAGGTATACATGGATATGGGTTGAAGCTATTAAAATGGCAATTTTAATCTGAAATGAAGTCAAGTCATTGATGGAGATTATTACTTCAAATATATTCTATTAGAGTGCATAGTGAACAAGCTTGATGGGCCAGCTCACTCCTTTCTGAACTACTTTCTAATTCACAATAAGTTGGAATGATTTAATATTTCTACGTTCTTTTTTATAGTCTTTATTGTAATATATCACATATTCCTAAATGTCAATTTATCTTATAATAATTTTTTCTATGCTAGTTTTCCCATAAAATGGACCAGATTACTTCCGAAAATATAAACCTTAATTAAAGAAAGGTATATAGAAGTTCAGTCTCAACAGGGCACTCTTGGCATTTTGGGCAAGGCAATTCTTTGCCATGTGGTCTGTCCTTCAAAAGCAGAACGTTTAGCATCCTTGAGGTTTACCAAATAATATTAAATGCCCATAACAGCCCCTAATAATCTCTTGCTCGCTTGCTCTCTCTTGCTCTCTATGGTATAAGTAGTTTCCTTATAGTTTAAATAAAGTATATCAAACATATATTGAAATTGTAAAAAATTTAAATTGCTAGAATTTATATTTTAAAATTTAAAACTTCATCTTGATACACAGTATAGAGTACAATTAAATGATTTTGATAATATGAGATGCATTCAATAAGTGATATCTTAGAACAGACTTGAGGAGTATTGCATAGTTATCATCATGACCTTTGAAACCAGGCTACCTGGATTCAAGTTCCAGCTCTGCACTAATAATGATATAGTTGGCATGGTACGTTATTTATTCTTTTTGTCTTTATTTGTACAATGATATGTTAATATTAATGGTACTTACCTCACAGGATTTTTTGGGAGGATCCAAAGACTTATCATATATTAAGCATTTAGAACAATGTCTTCCACGTAGTAAAGAGCTATAAAACAGTTGCTGTTATTAAAAACTGGGTTAAACACAGCACATTTAGCTCTAATAGAAAAATCTTTTCATTTATTTGATTTTTTTAAGGTTATGTAATATTAGAAAAGTAGATTTTCATCATTTAGTGTCTTCTCTGCATCTTTACTGTGGTCTTTCAAACATCCCTTATCAGAATAGCATTAGATGTTTCTAAAATAATCATGTTAATCTCCTTATACCAATGCAATCTTGTGCTACTAAATATAAAATATTGAAATTACAAACCCAGAGCTATCCACTGGTGACAGCTGTTGCCAATGCAGGAAGTAAGGTGCAGTTAGTGGAACCTGAGACAAAGTTAATTAATGGGTTAAAAATTTCCACAAATAACATTATTTTGTATCATCTGGTTTTTAAGGATGCTGCACCTCATGAGAAGTAGTTCTTGCAGTAAAAATTTTATTGTCTACTTGCTTTTATAATTCCAGTTCAGCTTCCATTTGCCTTTGGATCAGAGTTTCTATCTCCACATTACACATGCAGAATCAGCTGCTGTGCTTTTAAGTATCTTTATGTACATGAATTTTATTGAAAACTTTCATAGTAGATACCCATCTTATTCCATCTTAAATTTAGTGTCTGCTCCTTTTGGTGCTTTATGCTCTTTGGAGAGTACTGTGCCTTTTCTCCCCAGCACTCAATAACCATTGATAGTTTCACCAGGGAGAAAAACTGTCCCTGAGAAAAGCATTACTGATTTATTTCTTAGAGCTTATTACAATGCCATGGCCTTAACAACATTGTACTTTGTCACAGAAGGACATGAGTTACATGGGTCCACTTCAATGGCCGTGAAAGTAGAAGCTTGATGAATACAGTGTTTCTCAATTGCATTTTAACCTATGTGAGTTAAAGCACAGTTGTTACCTATCCATCAAACTGAGTATAAAACAGAACAGAAAGAACAGTTAATTATCCCTTAAACTTGTACTTAAAGAATAAAAAGCAACATTTGTTAGGCGCCTGCCATGTACTAAATGTTTTTACAACATGATTCTCATAAGAACTATTCAAAATAACTATTACTTTTACCTATCTTATAGGGATGCTTAAGTAAACTACCCAAGATAATACATAAAATGCTATTTCTCTACGATTTCCTGATCTTCATGTTTCTGAAGTCTTCAACACCCTTGTAGAATTGAGCATCCTGGGGAACTGCTCTCTTCACACCTGTAGAAATGTATGATGATACTGAATAGTTGCATTGTCTTATAAATGTTATTCCTCACCCCATGCCTGGCCATGGTTGACTCAACCCAAGAAAGTTAGCTGAGTCAACTACCAATAAGTCTTTTCTCTGGAAGTTATACTTAGGATTGATTTATCAGGAAAAAAACCTTTGAATTTTTTAATGTATTATTTTATGCCTACAAAATAATATATGAAATGTACATAATGGATGAATAGTTATGAATAATAGTTCTAGATGGAACATCACCAAATTCAGAAATCATTTTAAGAACTAAAAATCATGGGCTGGGGATGTGGCTCAAGCGATAGTGTGCTTGCCTGGCATGCGTGCGACCCGGGTTCGATCCTCAGCACCACATACACACAAAGATGTTGTGTACGCCAAAAACTAAAAAATAAATATTAAAAATTCTCTCCCTCTCACTCTCTCTTTAAAAAAATAAAAATTAAAAAAAATAAAAATCATCCTCCTCTCAAAGCTGCCTGTGTGGTTCTCCCATCCCACCTCCACTCCAGAGTTAGTCATTTTCTTAAATGTTGTACTTACTGCTCTCTTCCATTTTTAGGAATTATGTTTTCATATTCATGTTTATAAGGAATATATAGATTAGTCTTACATGTTTGTAGATTTTCGTTAAATAAATGGATCTCAGGATCTTTATCAGCTATTTCTTTTTTTCACGTTTGTCCTTTCTCTGTATAGTTTTGCATGAGCAAGAAAACATAAAACTGCTTTTAAATAAATTTTTAGCACAATAAGTGGCACAACCTCCCAGCCAGCTACTTAACCCAGCTCCCTTTCCCAGCTCCCTTTCCCAGCCCACTGCTCCCACATCTACCAGTCCTGCCTACCAGTATGTTCCCATTCTGAACATGGCTCTCCATCTCCACTGTCACCACCCATCCCAACCATCTTGCTCTCCTGCCCAGAAAGCTGTCATAACCACTTTACTGCTCTCTTGCTGCCTAAAGTATACATTTTACCTTATAGTCAAAGCAATACTTTTAAAATTGTAACACCATGTTATTTTCCTGATTACAACACACTTAAATGGCTTCCCATTGCACTTTTTAAAATTTCCTCTTCCTCACCATGGCCTGCAGTTCTCTATGTGCCATGATCTATGACCAACCCTACTCTTCTTCACCTGCATGCCAGTGACACTCCTTCCACCTTAGGGATTTTTTTGCCTGCTGTTCCAACCACCCTCATACTTTTCCCCACGATCATTGTATGGCTGGATTCTTCTGAAATAACAAATGTCCCCTGCACACAGAGGCTGTTTCTGACCACCCTACCTGAAGTAGCAGCTTTCCCCTTCACTCATCAGTCAGCCTGTGGACCTGTTCGTTGTCAGTCTCCCTCCTCCTGTGAGTTCCATGAGGGCAGGAACCTTGATTTTGTTAAAGAAAAAAGTTATTCTATTGTTTATTTTTTTAATGGCAAGAAAGTCTTTATTCAAGACTATTGCAGAAGGGGAACTTCAGTAAGGGAGAGAGATTGGGCTCAAATCCAAATACAACAAGGGCAAGGGGGCATTCCATAGTTAATAAGTAGAGAAAGGGGGCCAATGGGTAGAAACTTCATAAGAGGAGATATCAAGGGTGGGGTGATTCTTGGATGACCTGATATAAGAAAATTCTTACTAAACATAGACCAGTATCTTAGATAGCAAAGAAAGAGGATGGCAAACAGATATCAAGGTTGGGAGATTTTTTCTAAATAGACTCAGCAAGATTCTTGCTATAACTGGCCTGAGCATGCCAAGGACAGAAAGTGGGGTGAAGTTTAGAGCTCATTGACAAGAGGGCTGAGGAAAACCTGATTGAAAGGAGGTTATGGAGGGAATATTTACCAACTTTTGATTCTTTTATTTCTCTAAGACAGTATTATCCAATAGAAATATAATGAAAGCCACAAATTCAAGACAAACATATATTACATTTTTTTAGCAGCCACATTAGAAAAGGCAAAAAAAAAATAAGGCAGTTGAAGCTACTTTTAAAAATATATTTCAGTTATTTCATTATATTCAAATGTTGCCATTTCAACACATCATTGATATAAAATTTATTAATGAAATATTTTAATTCTTACAGCAAATATTAGAAACCTAATGACATTTTACTTTCATAGCACATCTCAGTTCAAATAGTCCCATTTTAAGAGTTCAGAGCTACCTGTGCTTAGGGTACTGTAATGGACAGTGCAGATTGAAGTCTAGAAGAATGAGTGCACACCAGTGATATAGTACATGTTTATTGGATAAATGGATGAATGGATGATAAAAATCTATTCCCAGAAATGACGATTGTCTTCCCCCATGTAGTCAGGATATGCTGTTGCCAAGTTTTACTCTGAAAACATATATGATTTTAGAAGCAATGGATATGTCAAATAATAATAATAAATCTCAAATATATTTATTTATTTATTACTCTTTATTTTTGTAACTATTCCAGAATAATGATAGAAAAAAATATATAACTATGGTTTTTGTTCACAAAGCATTTATACAACTATACAAAATCTTTTGGCCAATTAGATGTTGTTTTCATTCATTAAAACTTTTTTTTAATGTATAAAATTCAAGTTTCCACATGTTCTCTGCAACAAGATTATTTTAAGTATCTGGTTTTCTTTTGTTTCCTTCTATCCATTTCTGGTTTTGGATTGAGTAGCTACAGATGCTGGCATTTGGCACTATTTATTCACTACAAAATGTCAGGGCAGTAATAGCTGTATCCCTGAGTGAGCAACAGTAAGACACTTGGATTTACTATGCGTGGTGTGGCTTCAGAATATTTCCTTTTTCCATCATTGTTCTTCACTCACCCAATGTGTTAAATTAAAGGGTGAAGGAAGATTTTTCTTTCTATTTACCATACAGTGAGTATATATCTATCTAACTTTCTTTCCATTTACACTGTGAATACTTTCAGCTGTAGAACTGATCTCCTCCAGTGAAATCTATTGTGGTATTCACGAAAGCTGTCATTTACAAGTCAGATCAACTAAATACCCATGAAAACACCAAAGAGTCCAGAGGATTCATGAAAATATTTATCTGATATTCTGTCTATGTCTTTTGTAGTCCCACTTGATATCTTTATAAATCCAGGTTTTAAAAAAAGAAAGGAATTAGAACACTAAAGCACACTTTAAAACAGGAAAGGGATTACATTTTAGCCCCTGCATTGTGATTGACAGAAAAAGAATGCATCCTTCATTCCTTTTTCCCCACAATTAAATTTCTTGATAGAGATGTAAAAATGTTTTTGATTTAACTCTTGAATATTTTGGCAAGCTTTATAAAGGCCAAATCAATGCTAAATCAGAGGTATTTACAACATCCACAAATTTAATCCAAAGTGGATACTTAAAAGCTCATATAGATCTAAATGGTGTTCTCCCAGATGGTGAATTAATGTCATTTTAGCAGGAAGCAAAGTTGCACAAATATGCAGTATTGAGAACTCGTGCTGATTTAATGTATCTGTACCCACCACAACGCAGATGTTGCTTATCATTTTAGTGCCAGTTGTCTTTATTTTTCTCTATACCACAAAAGGAAGAATGGGATTTGGAAGTTCAGTAAATTATGATTTATCTTGTTACTAATGACTTGTTTGAAACGGAATCTTTCTATGACCTGTATTAAAAAATCATATTGGTTATCTTCTTTGTGTAGGGTTTGAAGGGTGACTTGGGTCCTCGTGGTCCACCTGGTCCAAAAGGAGAAAAGGTATTGTATTACCAAAAATGTGGCAACCTTTTCTTAAGAAAACATCAGAAACCTGTGCAGTGACTTCTTGTTGATACCATTTAATTGCCAAAAACATTTTAAAACTAACCAAAGACATTAAAAGCATATCAACAATAACAAAGCCTTTTGGTTCATTTAATTAGTTTGAAGAGACTAAATGTGCAATTGCTAGTTGACTTAACTGGTGTTTATAAGATTTCCCTTTTCTTACCCTTGCTTAACAGCATGCTGTAGTCAATCTTAAATTAGCAAAGGTGTCTTATATTGGGGAACTCAGCCAAAAATACTGAGCTGCCACCATAATTGTGAAGCAGGTGGCTTTGGGAGTAAAGAATCTAACTTGAAATCTCAGTCTTAGTCTAAATGCTCCATTTCCTGCTACATTTTCCCATATGCTATTTGTTAATGGTCTATTGGCAGTAACCTTGAAAAGAGAATTAAGGAATAGTACAAGCAAGAGTCGTGTTGAATAAGGTCATTAGGCGACCTCAACTTGATGAAAATTGTTAATGTGTATGTTTTGCACTGTATTTTGTTCTCGGCTTTCAGCACATTTAAAAATCCTTATCTATCTTCAATATTTATCTCTGCATTGAAGGTGATCTTGTAAATTTGTTCTTAGTGACTAACTTAAGCTACAGCAATATCCCTTAACAATTATCAATTATTTTAATTCAATTTCCCCCCCCCACACCAAAAAATGAAACACAATTTAGTAAGTCTTGACTTCTAAGTTAGCTAAATTTGGTGAGAAAAAAAAAAGAAGTTAAGGCTACTCTCAAAAGGAGAATACAAAATCCTAGTGCCCTTTGCCATACAGGATAGACTTATGAACCCCATAATGTTCAACTAAACAAGAACCATAAGCAAGGATGTTCAGTCAGAATGATTGAGAGTTCTTATGAAATAGAGTTCCTGAGACAATAAGCACAGAAGTTACACAGTGGAAATTAGTGAACTTTTAAATTAACCATTTTTTAAAAGATTTTTAATGGTTTATTAACATATGCACCTGAAAATTTGTATTCATATAGGTCAGCAAAGCAATTTCATCATTTGAAAATGCATAAATATATGCAGAGCCTCTTAAATATAGGCAGAGCCTCTTACAGTTGATGGCAAGGGCAATGCCAATTCAGCAGAGCTTAGAAGAGGCCGTGGGAACTGTTTCTTGCAGCTGGAGGCATGAAGTGGGGAGATCCACTTATTATTTCTGCTGATCCTTATACTAACTTTGTCAGAAAAATTATCTGTCACTGTGACACTTCCCAGCTGCTCCATTGGCAAGTAACCATATTTGAAAAGATATTTTTTCCTAATTTTGAATTAGTAGTCAAAAGAATAGAAAATTAGATTATTTTAGCTTTTCAAAACAATCTCGGCTGCTGCAAAAAGCATGTGGGTGCATAAGGCAATTTTTATATCATGAGAACTAAAGGACACATAATAAATTTTTCATCGTGCAGAGACTTTTATCAAGATAAATTCAGTTTTTCTGTCCTTCAATATTTACCTACAGGTATTGCTTCTATCCACTCAGAAACTTACAAATAATGTGCAAAAGAGGGATTATTGATCATTTTAACTTTCTTTCATCTATTTTAGGGAGACATGGGGCCTCCAGGACCAACAGCCTTAACTGTAAGTATTCTTGAATTCAAAATTTAAAATTGAAATCTATTACTCTGCTTATTATTTATACCACATCATGGCTAAACTAGAATTTGAATCACAGAGTTTGTTAAAAAATGAGAATGACATTAGAGTACATCTAGCCAAACCTCCACATTTTAAATATGGGGTATATTCTCTTAACAGTGAAGTACTTAACCTGAGGTCATACAAGTAGTTACTATAAAAGCCTATAATCAGTATCTACCCTGAGCAATTTTTCTATCTTCAAAGAGTTCATAATTGTGTCCCTTAAATGTTTAAGTATTCTTTTTTAAATAAAAATTTTATTAAAAGTAAGGGAGTTCATAACCCACTTGAATCAATCTGTGAAATATGGTATATTAAGAACTATGTAATGTTTTGAACAACCAACAATAAAATAAAAAAAAAGTAAATGGAAGCAAAGTAGTTCTACTTTGTCTGAAAACTATAAAGGAACAAAGCAAACTATAATTACCCAAACCCTACCAATTTAAGATGATTGTTATAGTCCACCATGCCTGTCTACTACCATTGTTATTTTCCTACTTGATTTATTCCTAAGTTTCCAAATGGTAAAATGGTGATCAAAAAACCAGATGTGTTTATCATATGAACATAATGGGATTGTTCTCAATTAAATGACCATCATCATTTATTAAGCATTTAATCATAAATATATAATGGTTTTATATTTAGATACAATTTAATATTATAAATTTTCTTCAGAGGCCAGTGTACAGTCTCATTTAACTTTCAGATTTGGTCTCAGAAAGATTCTAAGCTTGGTAGAAAAGAGTTTTATATTTTTATTTTTGTAAGATCATTTGTATCCTTAGGTCTCTTGAATTTTATGTCAATATTACCTAATGACATAAATTAAACATTAAATCATCAGCATTCAAAGGCCTCTCCTGATCATAGAAGGACAGGCTTACAGAAGTCTTTCTTTAGTCTGGACAGATTCTCCCTGTCAGCAAAGCACAGTAACTCAAAGGCTTGGTGATTGGGATAACACTTGTATTTTATCTTTGTACTTGAAAATTCCATTATGAACAGTAGGCTAATAATGTCTTATTCCAATAATCTGTGACTTACTTGGGAACAACTAAATTCAATTCACAAGGGTATTCTATAATTTAAGATTTTATTTTCAAGATATGAATAAAACCTATTTTACATGAAGTTTTACCTGCATAATACTCCAAATTTTTTGTACTTTATGGAATTAAAAATATGTATTTGGCAGTGACATAGAGGTAAGTCTGCTCATTTCATTCAAAACACATGCCTGTTTTCTTCAGCTAAGTTACATGCCCAAACATTTCACTTAGTTGTTTGATTTCCTAGTAATTTTCAACTCATGTTTGAAGACCACTATGCAATCTGTGTACCATTTCAACTGAAATTTAATTTTGGCTCCTTGCCCAGAAAATTTCAATGGACTTTATCTACTCAGTGAGTTTTTCATAACAACTGATTTCTTTCTGCCAAGGAACACCTTTATGGATATCTCTTTGTACCTTACAGCTGGGATTCACTTAGGGAATACAAGCTATTTTTTATGTTTGTCAAAGATATGACAAGGCAAAAACACTATGAAATTAGTGTTCTACTTCATAAAGTAAAATGTTAATATTGTTTGGGGATTATTATTGTACATCCTTACCGTTACTTCCTTTACTAACATAGATAATTAACTGTTATCATAAAATAGGGATAAACTGAAATTAGTAAAGATATATCATGCACTAAATATTTAGTTGACCTTATAAAACAGCTTAATATAATTAAAGTCAGTAGTAATTGTTTTTAGAAAGCCAAAGTGACTGACTGAACTTAATTTGGATTTAATGAGATGGTGATATGTAGAAGTCAGTAAACTTAGAGTTAATCCATAGTGATTCTCAAAACTGTTGTACACCAAAATCCACAGGAGAGCATTAAAATACACAAATATTGGGGCTCTACCCCCAGAACTTTTAACTGAGTAGATCAAATGGGGAACCACTACGTTTTAAATCTTCCCAGATAGATCTAAAACTGCATCTGGAGTTGAAAACCCTGGTTTGTAGAAACTATAATGGAATAAGTTTTCATCTACCTAGAAAAAAATTTTTAGACCATTGGAGATGTCTAATTTTCTTTTCAAATTTAACTTAATACATAGTAATGAAGAAATATTTCTTTATTACTTTCTTTCCATTAGGGAGGCATCCCAAGAAAACCAATTTAAGATTGAAGCCTGCTTGGTTAAGTAGAGGGGATTGGGGCTAGGAATATGCCTTTAACTACAGCCTTAACTCAGCCATCCACACGTCAGCAGGCTCAGCTGCCTTAATACTTCTTAAAACTTGGGGCTGGACGTGGATGTGTAACCGATGTTATTCTGCAATCTGTATACGGGGTAAAATGGGAGTTCATAACCCACTTGAATCAAATGTATGAAATATGATGTCAAGAGCTTTGTAATGTTTTGAACAACCAATAAAAAAAACCCTGGGGCTGGAGTGTAGCTAAGTAGGAGAGCACTTGCCAAGCACGTGTGAGGCACTGGGTTTGATCCTCAGCACCACATAAAAATAAATAAATGAAACAAAGATATTGTGCCCACTTGCAACTGTAAAAAAAAATTAAAAAATACTTAATGCACATAGGAGCCACTCAGTAGTCTTGTTCAAATGAATATTCTGTAAATCTGGGGTGAGACTTGAAATTCTATATTTTTAGCAAGTTTCTAGGGAATGCAGCTGATGCTGGTTCTTAGATAAGACTTTGAGTCATACTGCCTTGTTTCGTAGATCAGGGGTTCTCCATCTTCCTAGTTATCTTCTTTACTTTATGGTCTTTCCAGATTATTCTAACAACAAAACATTAAGGAATAGGCTCAAGAACAACCTTGTGAATCTGTAAGCAGAATATCTGGAAAGTAGTTTATAAAACAATGTCTAAGATTCTTCCCTAAATACTTTTTTTCTTTTATAAAATGTCCTCTAGAGATATGGCAAGAAGAAATGAAACTCTTTTCAGCTTGTAGGAAAAAACAAACAAAGCTATGCTTGCCACCCAAAATACACTTCTATGTATTTCTTGCTAGTCATATTTTCAGCAAACACAGCTGGTTGAAAATACAAAATTTAATCAAATCACTTTGATTTCTTTTCAACCCCTTTTTGGAAGATGCCAAATTTACTAATTAGTTTGGTACTAAATTAACTATTGTATAAACATAGTATGCTACTACAGACACTTACAATAAGTGTCATTTTGAAGTTCTAAAGAAGTAAATATAAAATTTTCCTACCTGATGTAAGTTAATTAACTGATCATCCTTTCCTTATGATTTTTATATATCAAACTGATACCCATTTTAAATTAACAAAACATGTTTTGTTTAATTCTAAGTGGTAGTAGTAATAGCCATAGTAATAATAATTCTACTAATAATAACAACAAATGGTACATTGTGTGTGTGTGTGTGTGTGTGTGTGTGTGTGCTGGTCATTGAACCTAGAGCCTTGTGCATGCTAGGCATGCTCTCCACTACTGAGTAACACCCCTAGTCCTATTAATAGCAAACATTTATTAAGTGTTCCCTATGTGTTATCTAAACAATTCCTTAAGCAACCCTGTGAAGCATAAAATGATTATTACCACATCCCATGTAAGTGAACATAGGACCAGAGAATCTATAAGCCTTGCCCAAGGTTACAGAGATGGTAAGTGGCATACCCAATATTCAAATGCCTGACTAATGCTAAAACTAAAATTTTTAACTTCTACAGCAAATATTATTTAAAATCAAGGTTAAAAATAATAAATATGAACAAAGTGTCAAATTATTTAAAAAATTAACTTTTTTAAACTCAACTTCCTTTTATCTGGAAACTGATCTTTAGAAATGAAGATCTTGGGCTGGGGTTGTGGCTCAGTGGTAGAACATTTGCCCCACATGTGTGAGGTACTGGGTTTGATCCTCAGCACCATATAAAAACAAATTTTAAAAAAAGATATTAAAAAAAATTAAGGTCCTGCCATAGGTGGGTGGTATGTGAGCGTGTGATGCAGGGTAGCAGGGGATAAAAGCATGCTGGGGCATGCCATCAGGGTAGTATGTCTAGCTCAGAGTATAAAATTCAAATTAAAAACTACTTAGAGATTATGTAATGTACAATATCCACTATGTATTGGCTATCTAAAATAAACTGTGGTTAGCGACCTGCAGTATTTACTTCACATTTTTTAACAAACAAAAATATTATTAAATGCTTGTTCTTTATTTTCATCCTGAAAGAGCTACAATATTGGTTATGATGTTAGTGTTACTACACATTTACCTCAAGATCTATGCAGCTAAAGTAAGATGTATACTCTGCATTTTCCTTTAAACAGTGGTATTCTTTTGTAAATAAATGTTTGCATTGTTTTTCCTTATCATACTGTTTTTGAGTTTTATCCATGATGCTGTAGATGAGGCTCATTCTTTTTAACTGGTCTATAGTCTTCCAACATAGAACCATACCACTAGGCATTTTTATATTGGTAAACATTTGGGTTTCTTCCATTTTTTTCTTTTGCTAACAATGTACAATAAATATATTTGTGCTTGCCTATCATGCACATGAATGAGGGTTTTTTTCCTAAGTTATAAACAAATGAAGTCATTTGGGCAAGAAAGGATATCCTTTTCCAGTTTAGCAAAATGCTACCTGATTACTCTCTCCAAAGTGGCTATGCTAATTATCAGAACTTTTAACAGTTTAAGAGAATTCTCACAGAAATCACATCTCCACAATATTTAACATTCTTAGACATTTTGGATTTTAATATCCACAGAGCCCAGAATCATAAGCACACATGGGCCCTCAAAATATGAAAAAAAGGAAACTTTACAAATTAGTGGAGGATTGAGCAGAGTCCTCCAAAAATTATTCTGGGACAGTTGATTTTTCCAAACAGCAGAAAGATACATCCCTTTCTCATAATATTTTTGTTTGCATGTTGGCTTTTATTTACAACCTAACTAAAAATATAGAAATAGTTCTAATGGTTTGTCTATATAGCCTCGTATTTACTTTGGATAACCTCACTATCCTCAAATTGTGAACATTTATTTCTTCTTTACAAGATACCCATTCTTATTTATTACCCAGTCTTTTCCTTGGCCTTGATATGGAGGCTCTGAAGTTTCACATTAAATATGATTGTCCTTTTGTTTATCTACTCTGGGGGTGGTTTAGAGAAACGTGAGTAAAGAAGTATTGGACTTTCTCCATATGAATGCTCTAAAGTTTTATATTAAGCATGGATTTGCTTTATTTTGTTCATTGGGTTTTTTTATTATTATTTGATTAAAGAAATGTTCCTTCTGTTTCTGGTGTGCCCAAAGTTTTACCTGGACTAGATATTTTGTAGCTTTATCTGCATCTATTAAAATCATTATATGTTCTTCATCTTGAATACCTGACTGCTATAAATTGCTTTATATATCTTCTGAGAGTGAACCATCCTTGCTGTCCTAGAATAAGCTCTACTTGTTAATGATGAATATTTTACCAGATTCATGAAGGATATGGAATTGTGGTTTAACAGTTTCTTTTTCTTCTCTTTCCCATTCCTTTTATTCCCTTCCCTCCCTCTCTCTCTTTCTTGCTTTCCTCTGAGTATTTCATAGTATTCTCTTCGAGCCTTCATTATTTCTGATGAGAAGTCAACAGTTCATTCACAAATTGTCTCCTATGTGCAATGCCCCATTTTTCTTAGGCTGCTTTCAATATTCTTCTTTTTCTCATTGTTTCATAGGTATTTGATTATGATGCATCTAGGTGTGCTTGCCTTTAAATTTCTCAAGTTTGCAAATTTATAACTTTCACATATTTGGGGAATATTTATTCTTTATTTCATCAGATATATTTTCTGTTCCATAATCTCCTTTTTCTTCTGGGATGCCAGTTACACATATGTTAGATTTTGTTAATAATGCTGCACTTCTCCATAAAACTCTGTTTATTTTTTCCATTTAATCTTCTCTTCTTAGAAATAGATCGTTTCTTGTGAACTACTGTGAGGTTCACTCATATTTTTCTCATTTTCATTCAACCATTCAATCCATTTTGTGAGTTTTGTATTATAATCATTAATTATACTTTTTTACAAGTTCTTTGGTTGCTATCTGTGTTAGTCAGCCTTGGCATTGCTGTGACCAGAAGACCTGATAAGAACTTAAAGGAGCAAAAATTTATTTGGCTCACAGTTTCAGAGATTCAGTCGATGACTGGCCAGTTTCATAGCTCTTGGCCTAATATGAGGCAGAACATCATAGCAGAAGGGCATGGTAAAGAAAGGCAGTTCAGGACACAGCAATCAGGAAGCAGAGAGAGAGCTCTGCTCACCTAGAACAAAATATAAACCTCAAAGGCACTCCCCCAGTGACCTGCTTCTTGAAGTTACACCCTACCTGCCTATGGTTACTGTCCAGTTAATCCATATCAGTGGACTTATCCACTGATTAAGACTCATAATCCAATCATTTCATCTCTGAATATTCTAACATTGTCTCACACTTGAGCTTTTGGAGATTACCTAATATCCAAATCACAACACCACCATTCCAAGAATGGTCCTCCTTCTAATATCATTGTCATGTCTTCAGCCACAATAGTGACAGATTAGAAAGACCACTCTTAAATAGCTTATTAAAAAATAAAGATTTACTGGGGCTGGGGTTGTGGCTTAGCAGTAGAGCGCTTGCCTAGTATGCGCAAGGCGCTGGGTTCAAGCCTCAGCACCACATAAAAATAAATAAGCAAAATAAAGGTTTAAAAAAATAAAAATTTCCTTTTAAAATTATTTCAAATAATATGCTAATAAAACCATATTTAGAATCAGTGTTTTCCTTATTATATTCTGATTGTGGAATAACTGAGTAATTAATTTCAAGATGACACTTAACCAGTGTATTACTGATAAATTTAAAGTATCTCTTCTGCTGATATTTATAATTTACTAGATTTATGTGAGCTAAAGCCATCTCTGAATAAGAAAAACCTTTATCATAAGCTTCCAAATTTTCTTGATCAAAATGTAATTTATCTAAGATAATAATGAAAATTTAAATTAAAAGTGGATTCAGATAATGAAGATTTTGACCTAGAAGTTCTTTATCAATGAGCAATGTTTTATGGTATTCTAACTTAAATTTTCCTACATTGAAATATCAGATATAAATTCTTAAATTTATTTTTCCATATGAATTTCATGATTGCTTTATCTATTTCTACAAGAAATGCCATTGGGATTTTGATTGGCATTGCATTAAACCTATGGAGAACTTTTGGTAATATAACCATTTTGATAATGTTAGTTCTGCCTATCCATGAACAGGGTATATTTTTCCATCTTCTAAGATTTTCTTCTACTTCTCTCTTTAGGGTTCTGTAGTTTTCATTGTATAAATCTTTCACCTCTTTTATTAGGTTGATTCCCAAGTATTTTATTTTTTTTGAGGATATTGTGAATGGAGTGTTTTTCCTCATTTCCATTTCAGAAGTTTTGTCGCTGATATACAGAAATGCCTTTGATTTATGCGTGTTGATTTTATATCCTGCCACTTTGCTGAATTCATTTATTAGTTCTAGTAGTTTCTTTGTAGACCCTTTTGGGTCTTCTAGGTATAGAATCATGTCTTCCGCAAATAGTGATAATTTAACTTCTTCTTTTCCTATTTTTATGCCTTTAATTTCTTTTGTCTGTCTAATTGCTCTGGCTAGTATTTCAAGGACTAAATTAAATAGAAGTGGTGAGAGAGGGCATCCCTGTCTTGTTCCAGATTTTAGAGGGAATGCCTTCAATTTTTCTCCATTCAGAATGATGCTAGCCTGAGGCTTAGCATAGATAGCTTTTACAATGTCAAGGTAAGTTCCTGTTATCCCTAGTTTTTCTAATGTTTTGAACATAAAGGGATGCTGTTCTTTGTCGAATGCTTTCTCTGCATCTATCGAGATATCATATGGTTCTTATCTTTAAGTCTATTGATGTGGTGAATAACATTTATTGATTTCTGTATATTGAACCATCCTTGCATCCCAGGGATGAATCCTACTTGATCATGGTTCACAATTTTTTTGATGTGTTTTTGTATTCGATTCGCCAGAATTTTATTGAGGATTTTTGCATCTAGGTTCATTAGAGATATTGGTCTGTAGTTTTCTTTCTTTGAGGTGTCTTTGTCTGGTTTCGGAATCAGGGTGATGTTGGCCTCATAAAATGAATTTGGAAGAGCTCCCTCTTTTTCTATTTCCTGAAATAACTTGAAAAGTATTGGTATTAATTCTTCTTTAAAGGTTTTGTAAAACTCCACTGTATACCCATCCGGTCCTGGGCTTTTCTTGGTTGGTAGTCTTTTGATTGCTTCTTCTATTTCATCCATTGATATTGGTCTGTTCAGATTGTGTGTATCCTCCTGACTCAGTCTGGGCAAATCATATGACTTAAGAAATTTATCGATGTCTTCACTATCTTCTATTTTATTGGAATATAGGTTTTCAAAATAATTTCTAATTGTCTTCTGTATTTCTGTAGCATCTGTTGTGATATTGCCTTTTTCATCCCGTATGTTAGTAATTTGAGTTCTCTCTCTTCTTCTCTTTGTTAGCATGGCTGAGGGTCTGTCAATCTTATTTATTTTTTTTTGAAGAACCAACTTTTAGTTTTGTTAATTTTTTCAATAGTTTCTTTTGTTTCCATTTCGTTGATTTCCGCTCTGATTTTAATTATTTCTTGCCTTCTGCTACATTTGCTGTTGTTTTGCTCTTCCTTTTCTAGGGCTTTGAGATGAAGTGTGAGCTCATTTATTTGTTTGTTTTTTTCCTTTTTTTGAGGAATGACCTCCAGGCGATGAATTTCCCTCTTAAAACTGCTTTCATTGTGTCCCATAGATTCCGATATGTTGTGTAAATAAAAGACCCAGAATAGCAAAAGCAATTCTAAGCAGGAGGTGTGAATCAGGCGGTATAGCAATACCAGATTTCAAACTATATTACAGAGCAATAGTGACAAAAACAGCATGGTACTGGTACCAAAACAGGCGGGTTGTCCAATGGTATAGAATAGAGGACACAGAGACTAATCCACAAAGTTACAACTATCTTATATTTGATAAAGGGGCTAAAAGCATGCAATGGAGGAAGGATAGCATCTTCAACAAATGGTGCTGGGAAAACTGGAAATCCATATGCAACAAAATATAACTGAATCCCTTTCTCTCGCCATGCACAAAAGTTAACTCAAAATGAATCAAGGAGCTTGATATCAAATCAGAGACTCTGCGTCTGATAGAAGAAAAAGTTGGCTCCAATCTACATATTGTGGGGTCGGGCTCCAAATTCCTTAATAGGACACCCATAGCACAAGAGTTAATAACAAGAATCAACAAATGGGACTTAATTAAACTTAAAAGTTTTTTCTCAGCAAGAGAAACAATAAGAGATGTAAACAGGGAGCCTACATCCTGGGAACAAATCTTTACTCCTCACACTTCAGATAGAGCCCTAATATCCAGAGTATACAAAGAACTCAAAAAATTAGACAATAAGATAACAAATAACCCAATCAACAAATGGGCAAAGGACCTGAACAGACACCTCTCAGAGGAGGATATACAATCAATCAATAAGTACATGAAAAAATGCTCACCATCTCTAGCAGTCAGAGAAATGCAAATCAAAACCACCCTAAGATACCATTTCACTCCAGTAAGATTGGCAGCCACTATGAAGTCAAACAACAACAAGTGCTGGAGAGGTTGTGGAGAAAAGGGTACACTTGTACATTGCTGGTGGGACTGCAAATTGGTGCGGCCAATTTGGAAAGCAGTTTGGAGATTCCTGGGAAAGATGGGAATGGAACCACCATTTGACCCTGCTATTGCCCTTCTTGGACTATTCCCTGAAGACCTTAAAAGAGCATGCTACAGGGATACTGCCACATCGATGTTCATAGCAGCACAATTCACAATTGCTAGACTGTGGAACCAACCCAGATGCCCCTCAGTAGATGAATGGATAAAAAAAATGTGGCATCTATACACAATGGAGTACTATGCAGCAATAAAAAATGACAAAATCATAGAATTTGCAGGGAAATGGACAGCACTAGAGCAGATTATGCTTAGTGAAGCTAGCCAATCCCTAAAAAACAAGTGCCAAATGTCTTCTTTGATATAATGAGAGCAACTATGAACAGAGCAGGGAAGAAGAGCAGGAAGAAAAGATTAACATTAAACAGAGACATGAGATGGGAGGGAAAGGGAGAGAAAAGGGAAATTGCATGGAAATGAAGGGAGACCCTCATTGCTATACAAAATTACATATAAGAGGTTGTGAGGGGAATGGGAAAATAAACAAGGAGAGAAATGAATTACAGTAGATGGGGTAGAGAGAGAAGATGGGAGGGAAGGGGAGGGGGGATAGTAGGGGATAGGAAAGGTAGCAGAATACAATAATTACTAATAGGGCATTATGCAAATTGTGGATGTGTAACTGCCGTGATTCTGCAATCTGCATTTGCGGTAAAATTGGGAGTTCATAACCCACTTCAATCTAATGTATGAAATATGATATGTCAAGAGCTTTGTAATGTTGTGAACAACCAATAAAAATAAAATAAAATAAAATTATTAAATTTAACTATGCAGATTATAATAAGCTCCAATTCTTAGGTTATTTTTCATTTGTTGTTCAAAAAAATCTTCATTTTATATAAATGTATTTTCTCTGTAGTTTCTTTATAGCTTCTTAAAATTGTGTATGCTCAATATCCTATTACCTTCTATTCCAAAATTCCCTTCAAACAAACAGTGTACTGCTGTTTTGGCAGTAATTTCTTACTAAAATACATGGCTGCAGTTTCAGAAGCAAGAGAGGGACAATGCCTGAAGTGAGCCAGTTGGCTAATACCCTGCCTCCTTCCCTCTTTCCTCTTCTGGACTTTGCGTGTCATGTTAGAAGAAAGACAGGTGAAGGTAGGACAGTGCTATTTTGTGTAATACATCCACTAATTTTAGTTCCCAGGAAGATGACTGTGTTGCTCTGGCCATGTCTCTTTGGGAAGTTATTAAATACTCATCCAGATGGCACCAAATGTTTACACAGAAGCCAAAGGTTAAGTCAGTCAGCAGCAGAAGTGCTGTAGACATACTTACTAAATGATACTTAAATGCCAGCTCCTTGGGGCCCAGATAAATCCAGCTTAAGTGAAAATTAGGCACAGAGAAGAGCATAGCTTTCGTTCTAAGAAAACTACCTTAAATATCATAAGCAACTGAGAGAAAAATCTCAGCTGGTCATTTATAAATCAAATGACACTCAATTAACAGATGGTCCTAATGCTCAAAAGATCACACAGTATTCACATAGGGAATGTCTTGGAACAGTTCTTTTTCTAACTTGGTACATACAAGGAGCAAACACAATAATTTTTAGTGAGTTACATAGTCCCTTCTTGTCCATTCTCCCTCCCTTCTACAAATTCCCTTAGTTGAATGCTTTCTACGTGCTAGATTCTGCACTGATACTGGGAATACAGAAAATAAACAATGCTATGTTTATTGCTTCCATGGAACATATCTGGCTTAAGCAATCAGTTGGTTAAAGTTGATAATTTTTAAACTGATGTCTTGCAATTAGTATATAAATTGTCTACAAGTGTTTGTACAAATGTAATTATGTTGATGTTATTCACAAACACTCAGATATTTCAAAGGAAATAATTTTTACTTGAATTTTATGTTATAATTTAAATAGTTACTTGCTTCAATACATTTAAGTCATAGACTCAACTACCAAATAATGCTTTCTTACTAAGATTAATAAGAAACTATAACCATCTCATTTTAGGTAAATAAAATAGAAAGATTCTTATTATATGCCCAAAGAGCATAATTCTTCTTTCTGTTCTGACTAGAATAAATGCATATGCTCTATAGCATATAAGTATTATTCTTATTAATATGTGCATATAAATATATGTCATGTAGCATAGTGATTAATGGGGAAATTACTTTAAATTTCTCATTTATCAAAATCTGAGATTTACATGTTTTTCCTGAGTTGCCTAAATTTGAATCAATACTATTAGTCTTAAGAAGTTGCATAATTATTATTTAATTTATTTTCAACTTTCTGAAACTAGTGATCCAATTGAATATTGGGATTTTTAGGGTACTGTGGGCTAGTAGAAAAAAAGGTAGTTGAAATTCTTTTTAAAAATCAATTATTTTTTATTTCTTGGCAAAAAATTTCTGAGTGAATTAGTTGATTAAAATAGAAGCTGTTTCTATAACATAAAGTTATTTTTATCTATTCTGTGCAAAAATACAGTCAAGTTGATGCTTAAGGCCTTAAAAAGATTTATGTTTTAGCCTCAGAGAAGATTTATGTTTTGGAAAAACTTATAGTCAGCTCATTTGACATGGAGGTGATTTATATATCTTTCATTACATGAATGATTTCAGAATAGCTCCTTCTGCCTTTCTGTTTATTGTTTGCTTCTGTTTCAAAAGACACTTCAAATTGTTTTCATCGAATGTCTAAATTATGCATTTTAAACCTGGACAGTAAACTTTCTTTTCCTAGAAGTGAAATGCATTGGCAATTTGGGATTCATAAAAGAATGATTTTATTTTATTTGAAATACTCAGCAATCTAGGAAAATAAATTAAAATACATCTGAAATTACATTAGAAAATCATGAACTGGGCAAAAGTGTTTGAGAATTATATGTACTAAAGTACATATTTATTTAAGCCATATATACACATTAACATTAGTTTAATTCAATTTCATCCTTTAAACATTTTAAAAATCTTTATGATTGATCCTTATATTGTTCCATAAAGTAAAATTCAAAAGTAATTGCTCTTTAAAAGCATTAGAATTATATTCATTCCAATCAAGTGTTCCACTGATTTTAATAAACTGAAACTGAAGGCAGCATATTTTAGACATTATCCTTACCCTGGATCCAGCCTGCCTTTGTTTGAATCTGACCATTACTGGACTTTTCTGTCTTAGTTTTATCATCTGTAAAGTAGGGCAATGTTTCCTAATGCATGTTCTTTTAATGATGATTTCATGAATTACATATGTAAAGATTTTATAACCCACTTCAATCTAATGTATGAAATATGATATGTCAAGAGCTTTGTAATGTTGTGAACAACCAATAAAAAAATAAATAAATAAATAAAAAGATTTTAGAACAATGATCAGCTTCTAGTAAACACTGTTATCTATTATTGTTAATATTGCGATTGTGCTAACATGAATGGCAAAAATATCAATAGAAATGAATGCAAAGATCAAGAGAAACAATTAAAGAGAACTTTAGTAAAACCATTGTCTTTATGGGTAGAATTCTTCCATTTTAGGAATACTATTAAATGGAGGTGCATACTAGATTATTCTCTTTTCTACCACCAGTATAACCTCCATGAGGACAAGAGCCTTGTCTATCTTATTTATAGCTGCAACCACAGAAACTGAAAGTATTTGATGCTGTATAGGTACTCAATAAATATTTCTTCTTCATAAGTACTGGAAACAAATATCTTTCACTGACAAAAACATTATTAAAGTAAAATATCATCAAATGCTTCAGTGAAATATCCATAGAAAATAATAAAATCACTGACTTGAATGTCACAGTGAGGATCAATGTAGTTGATCCTCTTTGTAGCTACCAAGGCTAATTAATTTAGAATTAATTTAGTACCTCTTCCCGAACTGGCAGTATTCAAAGGTAACTATTGTGATATCACTTACTACCAATCATGTTGGATCAATTTGAAAGTCATATTGTTTGTGGGCAACTGAAAATATCCTTTATTAAACAATCCTGTCTTCTATTCAATATTCTATAGACTTGACCAGAAGCTTTATATTGTTGAAACAATTAATAAAGTCACATTTTGAGATAAGATTAAAGAAACACCGGGTTATAAAGTCAAGAAATTCATTTTCTATCCTGAAATGTGCAACTGTTTGTTTGTTATTTTTTCCCTTGACCCAAGTTCCAGGAGCACCCCCTAGCAGTTGCTGCATCTATAGTGTGTTTGTATCAGAACTAAATAAATCCAATCTTAGGGAACCCAAATATTTTTATAATGGACTACCAGGAAGCATCCTTTGCCCAGAGGCAGACATTGTCTTTACTATCTTAAACAGCAAATAAACCCTTTGCTTTACTATCTAAATATCCTGAAAAAGATGGTCCAGGACTGGAAGTGCAGGGCTCCCATGTACCATGCATGAGGCCTGTGTTCAATCCCTAGCACCACTCCACCACCCCCAACACACACACAACACAAATAGTCCAGTACAAAAGGGCAGTTTCTACCCCCTTCTCAAGACATGCAGAAACAGAAAAGACCCTTGGAAAGAACTGTTGTCCCCCAACAATATTCATTTCTTATTTCTATACCATCTTGGCTTCTGGCATGTTTTCCTGAATATGCACTCCAATTAATCTCTTGGATTAATGTTACCAGCACAGACTAGAACCAAAACTGTTCAGTTTGTCTCCTACGCCATTTAATTAAATTGTTAATAGGACTTCAAGCAGATAGAAGCAGATAGATGAGCCAACCTGTGGTATTGACCTCAACCATGTGTTCCATAATCCCAGATTCCACAAACTGAACGAATCCCATAAATTACTTAGGTCTACCTTAGAAAAGCATATGATTTTCTCACTGTTTCTTTATTGAACTTTCTCCTTGACTGGAGGCACACCAACAAGGATATGGGTATATTTCATAAAACTGTCAGAGACCCATTCTGCCCCCCAGTTTGGCTCATGGGAGCTGAGCAAGCAGTGTTCCAAATCAAGAAGTCATCTTTTCTTTATCTAGGACCATATCAAGACAACAAAAACATCCAGGTGGCTGAAGCAGAATTAAATTTTAATTCTCTAAGACTTCTTTTGGCTCAGCCTCCTCCTGAAGGGTAGAAAGATAGGACATAGAGGATTTAGCACCTCACAAGACAAATAGAAATTCAAAAGACTCATAGAGAATTGTTGCCAATAACCAGCACTCGTTCTCCCCCTATCCCCCGAAATTAGCAAATTGTTGCTCTTTTGTTGGTCATACTACTGCTAATTGTACTGCTGACCCTTTCAGCATCTAATCAGCTCTAATCCTTGAGGACTCTTCTTCTGGTGTTTTGCTAGTCTTGTATCACTCTAGTCTATGATGTTGATTAATTATTTCACTTCTTTATAGAATGTCACTCAATTTCATGTCCACTTCTTAGTTTCCCCATATAATATATTCTTGTAAGCTTAATATCTTCCAAAAATATCAAGTGTCACCCCATGTCTTAAGTCTGATAATATTGATTGGAATTCCTATCATAAGATAAGTTGAAGCATATTCAAATATGTCCTTAGCTCCAAAGATTTCTTTAGGAGAGGAAGTCAAACATATTCAGAGATATTTGAGTCAGAAGCTCAACTTCATCATTTATTTGTAACATTATCTTAGGGATTTATCTTCTCATCTGTAAAAAAAAGAACAAGTCTATTTCTTAGAGTTGCTAAAAGTTAATAATATCATATACGTAGAGTAACTAGTGAAGTTCTGACTCTAGCAGGTATTCAATAAATGTCAGTTCTCTTATTTCCTTTATAAGTTATTACTGTGAATGTGTGGAAGTCATCAAAGGACTTGTTGAAATGCTGATAAATGATAATGAAATCTTGCAGTAGGGCTTCTGCCTTTTAGTTCTGTGCAAATACAAGAATATTTTTATATGTTGTTGGTATTATCCTTTTCCTTTTTTTAATTTTTTGCTTGTTATAACTCATTCAAATTTACTATATTTGAGAATTATTTTGATTGATTCATTAGATACACTAATTACTTTTTTTCAAAGCTTAAAAGTGACTTTCTGATTGCTTTATTTCATTGAAATATTATGGAAACACTAATTAAAATTTACTTGCCAACATTCTAATGTTTAATTGGAAAATTGAAAACGAGGTAGTTTATTCTTGTCTTTGAAAGCTTCATGGTCTGTTTTTAGAGTACCTCCAATCCATGAAACTAATCTAATAAGTGGAAAAGGGACACTAGAACATCCTGGGGTCTATGTGACATGTCATGATCAATCTCATGAATGTAATTTTCACTGAATTTGAGTTATGCTGACACAGCCTTAACTTATTCAGTCTGCAAAATGATGTAATTATCTAGATTGATAGTTAAACTCTGTTTCTTAGAGGTTATATTTAAAGAAATATTTGTATATAGACTGATTTGTCCATTGAGCTGCAATATAATTTTCACAGAAATGAAATTAGCTCTCAGATGTATTTAATTAAGTCTCAGTAACATTTCCAAGGATCAGTCTTTCTGTTAGCATCAAAACTGCTGGGACATGTTTTCCCACTTAACATCACAAAAAGCCGGTAAGTAATGCAATAAGTTTTTTCATTAGTAAGTGCACAAATTACCAAAATTTACCATATAATTCATTCTTTATTCATAGAAAATTCTGACTGATATCTTGTTTAAAGAATTAGCTATTCGATATTTAAGAAGCTACCCAGGCATTTTTCTGAAATGATATGCAGCATTAACAAGGTTTATTAAATCTGTAGAGTCCATCTTCTTGATTCTGTCACCAATAAGTACAAATTGAGTCTAATGATAAAGCAGTGATTATAAGTATACTATACATGATAATAATAGCCAGTCTCTGTTATCCAAATTAGTAGCAAATTATTGCAATATAGGAATAGCTTCTATTAATGCTAATGGCAAATTGTTTTCTGTGTGCTCTAGGATAAGTTGCCAGATATGAAAATTAAGGCAGTTTTCAACTATTTTAAGTGCTAAAGTTGAATATGCATGCAATAAGTAACTTTTAAAAATCAGCTTATTTGCCTTTAGTATGTTATACTTTTCTAATCAATACATTTGTGAAGTTAAAACCAAGCATTCTACTGTAAAAGGCTCATAATAAAAATATCATTATAATAAATGGATTAGGGAAAGCTGTGTAGCATTTGGAAAAACAGAATTGGATCCCTCGTGACAACTATGCCAGTAAAAATACTGGATGGACCAAGATTTTAAGGGTAAAAAGTAAATAATAAGACAATTCCTCTAGAAAATACTGGAATTTTAAAAATGATTGACAAACAAAAACTTTTTAAATATAAAAAAGGCATAAATGAAAACAGCTAGTATATTTGACAGTAGAAACAAAAAAACTATGTTTTTTTAAAGGCATTAAATCAAATGGGCAATTGGAAAAAAATATTTACTACATATATCATAATAAATTCTTATTAAAAAGACAAATACAACAGTCACTAATATGGCATTAAGTAAAAATGTGAATATGTAACAGATGTGATTCTGCAATCTGTATTTGGGGTGAAAATGGGAGTTCAAAACACAATTTGAGTCAAATGTATGAAAGATGATATATCATGAGCTATGTAATGCTTTAAAGAATCAATAAAAAATAAATAAATAAATAAAAAGACAAATAACCCAGTTTAAAAGAAAAACTGGACAAGAATGTGAAAAAGAGTTTATAAAAAATGAATGAAAAAGAAACTCTTGAACATATAAAAGAAATCTAAATTCATTTGATGTAAGATAAATGTAAACCAAAACCCCTCTGTTTTCACTTAAAAGACTGTAAATGGTCAAAAAACTTGATAATATACTATGTTGACAAAAAAAATTGTGGAGAAACACAAATATTCAGGGTAAAATGTGTCTGGCTACAATTTCTATGGAGAGCAATTTGACATTGTAGCAAAATTTCAAATTTGCTGAGAACCAGAAAATGTAGCAATAGAAAGTCTCACTCAAATTGTGAGTGAGAAATTATGCACATCCCAGGCTATGCCTTCAGCATTGTTCATAGTAGTGAAAGAAACAGCCTTGATGCCCAGCTGCAGTTGGGTGGTTAGTAGAGTTATAGTACTATTTTTGTCTTAGAAATTTAAAATGTCTACATTTTTATGACTATGAATGTTATTTGCAGAGCCAATGTATACTTTTCCTTTCTGAATACTTCGTTTTTGTTGTGGTTGTTGTTAATTCTCGTTTTGTTTTCCAGAGTATATGATTGTCTGTTTTCCCTGTGATTACCTTTCCCCACCCCACCCCCCAGCTTTTCTCATTGTCACTTGTTTGATGGGAGCACCATTCCGACCTATTACTGTATCCTCAGTAGCTTTATAGTCCAATGGTAGATGTTTCATTCTGTGACTCTCTTTATTTTTCTCCCAATTGATTCCACTGCTGCTGCTTTTCCTGTCATCTCCTTTTCTTGGTTTTATTCCTTCATTTATGTGAACATACATCCAGCAAATTATGAAAATAATGTAAAAGTAAATTTTCTTTTTTTTCCTTTTTTTAATTGTTCTTTTTAGTTATACATGACCATAGAATGTATCCCACTTTTGTGTTTATACATGTTGGGGAGTTATTCTAATCATATATTCAAATACAAGGCTAGGAAAGTTATGTCCGATTAGTTCTATTGTCTTTCCTATTCCCGATCCCTTTCCTTTGTCTAATCCAGTGGCTTTTTATTATTCCCCTCCCAACCCTCCCTTGTTTTGGATCGGCATTCACATATCAGAAAGAACATTCAGCCTTTGGTTTTTTGGAATTGGCTTATTTCAGTTAGCCTAAAATTCTTCAGTTCCATCCATTTACTGGCAAATGCCATTATTTCATTCCTCTTTATGGCTGAGTAATATTCCATTGTGTATATATGCCACATTTTCTTTATCCATTCATCTATTGAAGAACACCGAGGTTGTTTCCATAGCTTACCTGTTGTGAGTTAAGCTGCTATAAACATGGATGTGGCTAATCACAGTAGTATGCTGTTTTTAAGTCCTTTATCCAAAGGATAAAGATAGAGGAGTGAGGTAACTGGGTTAAAAGGAGGTTTCATTCCAAGTTTTCTAAAAAATCTATATGCTGCTTTTCATAGTGGTTGCACCAATTTGGAGTCCCACCAATAATATATGAGAATACCTTTCTCTCTGCATCCTTGCCAACATTTATTGTTTCTTGTATTCTTTATAATTTTTACAATTGCCATTATGACTGGAGTGAATTGGAATCTCAGTGCAGTTCTAATTTTCATTTCTGTAATTGCTAAAGATGTTGAATATTTTTTCATATTTTTGACCATTTGTATTTCTTCTGTGAAGTGCCTGTTTAGTTCCTTTGCCCAGTTATTGATTGGGCTATTTATTTTTCTGATCTTAAGTATTTCAAGTTCTTTGTATACCCTGTATATCCTGGAAATCAATGCCTTATCCAAGGCATAGATCGTAAAGTTTTTCTTCCATTCTGAGGGATCTCTGTTCACATTCTTAAATATTTCCTTTGCTGTGAAGAAGCTTTTTAGTTTGATACCATCCCATTTATTGATTTTTTATTTTACCTCTTGCACTTTAGAATTCTTATTGAGGAAGTTAGTTCCTAAGCCAACATGACAGAGAGGTGAGCCTACTTTTTCTTCTAATAGGCTCAGGGCCTCTGGTCGAATGCCTAGGTCTTTAATCCACTTACGAGTTGACTTCTGTGCTGGATGAGGGATAGGCATTCAATTTCATTCTATTACCTGTGGATTTCCAATTTTCCCAGCACCATTTGTTGAGGAGGCTATATTTTCTGCAATGTATGCTTATGGTTCTTTTGTCTAGGATGAGATCATTGTATTTATGTGGGTGTGTCTGTGTGTCTTCTATTCCAGGGATGCAGTGTTGGTCCAACATGGGGAAATCAATAAATGTAATTCACCACATAAATAGTCTCAAAGACAAGAATCACATGATTATCTTAATAGATGCAGAAAAACCATTTGACGAAATTCAGCATCCATTCATGCTCAAAACACTAGAAAAACTATGGATAGTAGGAACATACCTCAACATTATAAAAGCTACCTATGCTAAACTCAAGGCCAACATCTTTCTAAACAGAGAAAAATTGAGAGCATTTCCTCTAAAAACTGGAATAAGACAGGGATGCCTTCATTCACCAGTCCCATTTAACATAGTGTTTGAAACTCCAGCAATTAGACAAAAGAAAGAAATTAAAGGGATATGAATAGGAAAAGAAGAATTCATATATGCCTATTAGCCAATGACATCATTCCATATTTAGAAGACCCCAAAATCCACTAGAAAGCTTCTAGAACTCATAATGAATTCAACAAAGTAGCAATATATAAAATTAAATCAGTTGCATTCCTATACACTGGTGACGAATCAGCTGAAAGAGAAATCAAGAAAACTATCCCATTAACAATCACCTCAAAAAACATAAATTGGGGAATCAATCTAACAAAAGCTGTGAAAGACCTCTACAATGAAAACCACAGAACTCTAAAGAAAGAAATTGAAGAAAACCTTTGAAGATGGAAAGATCGCCCATGTCTTGGATAGGCAGAATTAATATTGTCAAAATGACTACACTACCAAAAGTGTTTTACAGATTTAATGCAATTCCTATTAAAATCCCAATGACATTCTTCATAGAAATAGAAAAGGCAATCATGAAATTCATTTAGAAAACATAAGAGGCCCAGAATAGCTAAAGCAATCTTTAGTGAGAAAAGTGATACAGGAGCATCACAAAACCAGACCACAAATTTTCTTATATTTAATATATCTTAGGCTATTTTTATTCTCCCCTCACACTTGATTGATAATTTGTCATGGTATAGAATTCCAGGCAGAAGAGTGTTTCCTTTAGAATCAAAGTTTCCACTCTGTTGTCCTCTGACATCAGAGTTGCTGCTGAGAAGTCTAATAGTAGCCTTTAGGATTCCTCTTAGTTTCCTAAGAAGTGGGAAAGCAAGAATAATGGTGTCTGGCTATTTCCCATGCTTCCTTGAGAACTGTTCATGCCTTCAGGAAAGGACATTCCCTGCATCCCCTTTCATTTGGGGCAGAACTATCCCTAGACTTCTCCCTTCCTTCATGCCTCCTGAAACATGGCAATTAGGATATCTGCTGATATGGAACAATTAAGCACTCGATATATAGAACCACTCTTCTCTTCATAGAGCTGGCTTCCAGATCACTGTCTTGTGTGGACTCAGCAATCCTTCCTTTGATACTGAAAGTCAAATATTGATCCTTTCATAACTTTACACTTAAACTATTACAAACTTAATCCTTCCCATGCAAAATGGAAGACCCTGAAAAATAGGAGGTAGGTCAGTAGAAAGAAGTTAAAATGAGAACAGTACTTCAATGTATGCTTTTAGTACATTTTCATTATTTCTTTATTAGAGAATAGGGCATTTTTCTTCTCTTATTACATGGTGTGACTATTTTAATACCAATTTATTTGTTTGTTTGTTTTTTTGTTGGTACCAGGGATTGAACCCTGAGTCATATCCCTAACCCCGTTTATTTTTTATTTTCAGACAGGGTCTCACTAAGTAACCTAGAGCCTCACTAATTTGCTCAGGCTGGTCTCAAACTTACAATCTTCCTACCTCAGCCTTCAGAATTTCTGGGCACCACCATGCCCTGTCCTCAGCCCTTTTTTATTTTTATTTTTATTTTTAATTTTGAGATAGGATCTAGCTAATTTCTTAGGACCTTGCTATGTTGCTGAGACTGTTATTGAACTTGAAATCCTCCTGCCTCATCCTCTGATTTAATTTTTAATCCTAAAATTACTAGGTTGTTTCCTACAGTCCAGTCACCTTTGTTGCATAGCTCAAATGTAAAAGTTACTAAGTATATGAAATTTTGAATACATTTTATTATGTTGACCATTCTTTAGAAGATATTTAAAAGCAGAATATGTGCCAATTGTCCCTTCTGTCTGAAGAAGAACTCTGTTTCCATGTTGCCAGTGACTTATGGGAAAAGTCAGTCCAAAAATTGAGAGAGTCACCATGATCAGACTAATTAAAACTAAGCCTATTATATGTTCCCTTGCATACATGTTAAAATAGATGATACAAATTAGTTTGACAGACCACAGCCTACCAGCTTTTTAATCTGTTGACAGAGCCTTGAGTTAACTGAAATCTAGCCATTTCATTAATTAGGTTAGAACCAAAATAAAACAAATCTACAAAAATTTGGTTATAATCAAGAAAATTAAAGGTGAAGTTACCAAAATAAGAAAGTGTTTATGATAAATAAATTAAACTGAATAAAGAATAATTACCAAATATGAAACCAGATTATTTGAAATGATATGAGCACTTTAAGTAACTTGATTAATTTTATTTCTTACTAATTAATAATGTGTATGATACCTTCATCTCTTTAGTTCACTTTTGTTCAGAAGCAAGTGGTTAATCCTCATCAATGTGAGACAAATTAAAGAATTCAGGTCATATTTCTTCCTCCAATGAAGGGCAAACTCTTCAAAATGGAGGTATAGCATCTATCTCACATAAGAAGTAAAAATAACTTGGGTTATTTTGGTATCAAGTGGGATTTGTGGATGAAGAATATAATTATCTAAATTGGATTTTCAGTAGCTATGACAATACTCTACTGAAGAAGTACAAAGTGTAAAGAATCAGAATCTTAGCAGTCATCCATCCTGCTAAATGCAATTCAGTGCTGGGTAATATGTAGAATAGAAAGGAATAGAGAATATATATACAACATACAAATGGATAGTCTCAGAATAGGAATTAAAAATCACCAGTGGAGAAGAGTTTGTGGGAATTTCAGATGTCTCACAGCATTCCTGATTCAGACTGTACACTCTATTATTTAATTTATAATAGTTCCAGTTTTACAGCATGAATGGTGACGGAGAAGAAGCTATTTCGTAATCTATACAATGAAAAGAAATGTGTGTTCTGAGTTCAGAAAAAAATGGAAAAAGATTATTATTAACATGGATGCCTGCAGCTACAGGGAATGATCACAATCCATTGCATCCCGTGTGGAAATGCTTCCAGGGTTATTAGATGGGATTGTTAAGCCTTGAATACACTGTATATGACCTCTATATTTTAAATTGTTAAAGGTAGGATAAAATTGTTTATCCAATTAGGGACCTTGTTTACTGCAACCGATAATGGTTGAATCATTCCTGTCCACACTACTATTTCATAAGATTTCTCTCCAGTGACAGCTCTTCTTATTGTTCCCTAATCAGCATTACTGGGAACCTTCCTAAGGGCTTTTTTAGTATGTGGAAGACACTATTGTTCTTCATTTTGAAGACATCTATTCCTAGTGTGCCCTGACAACTGCTTATCATAAAGTGACAGATTTTATATATAAACATTAGTTTGTTTTCTGAATACTTACACATCCTAAGGAAAACTCTTTCTTGAGTCATTATAATTCTATGAAATAACTTAAAATGGGTCATTCCTTTAACTTATTGACATAAACATCCTTAAACTATACTTCTCAAAACTGTAATGAAAATAACTTCTCTTTTCACACAAGAGCCATATGTATATTGTAGTTTTACTTATTTGCTTCACCTTTATAAAACATATTTCCTGAAAATGAATAATTTATTTCCAAAGGACCAAGTATACATATAAAACAAAATTTCATTCTGATGCCCCCAGCTTTAAATTTGTTCTTTCTGTTCTCACATAAAAGGCAGGACTATTTTTATAAAGACAAGCAAACTCTGTTTCCATTTTAATTTTGTACATTATATTTGAAAATAGAATATCCCCTAGTATTTTAAGAATTTATCCAGATTCTGCTTTATCTTATGTTTCAAGTCTGTGAAGCATATTCTAAAGTAATAATCATAACACTTAAACTCAACTTACTCATATAACATTTCTGTTGAAGTGGGCATTAGGTATCATATGTACTGCAACATTCCTGACATGTAGATGCAAGTAATACTTTAAAACAAAACTCCTAGTTTTTCTTCCGTTCCTTTCCTTAATTGAGAAGTTATGAATATATCTTGCCTCTTCTCACAAATGAAAATGTGTTTGAGTGCAATTAATCTACCCTATTAGTTCTACTAAACATCTGCTATATTTGTTAAACACTTCAAAATTCTATTCTGAACCAGTTAATTCTAAGTAATTTCTCAGTTAAATATTTACATGGGCTTCCATGATGATAAGCCCTAGTTTGTCTTAAATAATCAGCAGATTGTCCAGAGGGAGTTAAGTGAAATGCAACACATTACAATAGCTATCCATTGGAAATTAAAAGGGTTTGGCTAGACTATTTTTTTTTCATATTTTTATCCTAGACAAAAGAAGTAACAGATTTATGCAGTCTATTCTTTAACATTTTTAATATCCAGAATTCCACTGGGGGGGGGGAAATCAATGAATGCCTTTATAGAAATATGCAGATGCTGGGCTGGGGTTGTAGCTCAGTGGTTGAGTGCTCGCCTCATATGTGTGAGGCACTGGGTTCAATCCTCACCACCACATTCAAAAAGAAACAAATAAAACAAAGATAGTATGTCCATCTACAAAAAGAAAAATTAAACAACAACAACAAAAAAGAAATATGGAGATGCTTACATCATGGAAATACTAAATATGCTCTCAAACGGCTCTTTCATAAAGGTGACAGATTGCATGTTTGTAAAATTTTAGAAATAGCCCAATTTATAGTAATTTTTAGAGTAGACTAGATAGATAGAAAACATAGAAAAATGGATTAGGTATTCTTCGGACACAGTAAGTGGAAGAGAAAATGCACAGATTATACAAATGTGCTATATTACCAAGATATTTAAGAATATGACTCTCTGGAAAAATTCTATAAATCTATAAAATTTTAGGTAATGGTCAAAGATCTCAATAAGTTTCATAAGAGAGAGGAAGTTATAGTTGATAAATGATTCATTCTTAAATAAACAAAAGGCAATCCTAGATATCAGAGAAAGGAATAGTTAGAATGAGGATGAAAGATAAGACTTGTTATTGAAGTCCAGGTTATGAGAATAAGAATAAGTATATAGAGAGCAGAGCCCTATTCCCTAGCACCTATACCCAGTATTGCTCTCTCTAGTCCAGTGGTTTTTTTTCCTCTATGGCCGAATCTACTCAATGTTTATTGAGCCTCTTCTATAAATGAGGTAGACAATAGAATGAAAAAGAGCTTCTGTCCTTGAGAACTTATGGGCAACTACAAAGATGAGTAGAGCACACACACAATGGCATTTATAAAGCCAGGGTAGGAAAAAAAGAGCGAAAGGGGTTCTTCTAAGCCCTTCCCATTTATCCTAAGCTACAGCTTACCTGGAGCTTAGGTTATTTCTGTAGTTTTCATAGTGATAATAAAATAGAAAAATTAATTAGTTATCCCCAAATTATAATTTCTTAGTCTGGGAAAATATTATTTTGGTATAGATGATTAAACTTTTAGTAATGTTAATACAAAAATTATTTTTCTTTGTAAATATAAACTGATGTTTAATAAAGACAGTTGGATAATATTATCAACATGATGGTAACATAGCTAGATTTAAAAACACATCATGGAAACAATGTATCATGGATAATTCAAATAGTAAATGATATGTTAGAGATTAAAAAGAACTTAACTGATTTTTCATCATACTGCTGGCTGGGTCATTGACCTAGCAAAGGTGAAGGGAGATTCAGAGTTGTGAATCTTCAGGAGTCAGGCTAGTGATTTGTGGATGAGATTTGGTACCATATTTTACTCCTTAGACTTTGCACACAGAAATATAGGAGAATAAATATTTTAATCTGTTGAATACATTCCAAATAAAATTTGATATTCTCGTATTGTATAGACTTTTGCTATATAATTATCCCAACTACTAAAGGGAATAGATTTCAATTATATTTCTCAGAATTAAGTATATTCCCTTGATGACATTTGCTGTGTGGATGCTTTAGTAACTCATGTTTAAAAACACTGAAAGAGCTGTCAGCATTTGGATGAACATCAAAGATGTTATATATTAGTTTGGCTATTCACGAAATGATAATAGTTTTTCCAAGGGTAAGAGGAAAGAGTTTAATCTAGAGCCAAGATTGTGTCAGTCTTATAAAAACTGACACAACTCTTTGTAATTATATTGTAATTAATACTTGGTGTATTAAGATTTTAACATTGGTTCTTCTTAGAAACATTAGAAATTTTCCATCCTAAGTTGGCCTAATCAGCCAACTCTCCTTGGATACATATCTTTCAGCAGGTGATTTTTTTTTTAACTGCAGACGAAACTGATTACCTTTTCATCTCTTGGTTTTTATTACTGCCTAAGTCAATCAAATAAAGGCTTCATGTGCTTCTGGAACCCTAAATTGTTTCAAAAACAGATAAAAGAAGTGGAAGTGATAAATACTTTTAATTTCATTCATCTACTGTAGAGAAGGGTCAGAAAGATTTGGGGGAACATCGAGAATTGGTGATAAGTAATTTTTTGTACTAATGCTTTTTGAACATTAGTTATAATAATTTATATTGAATTCTGATGATCTTAATCAAATGATAGCTCTATAAATGAAAAAATTTTAAACTATCACTTTTTCTATTTAAAATAAAATTAGATGATAAAATTATGCATGTATGACATTTAGTTTTTATGAAATAATTAAAAAATGAATAGGTACATAATAAATAGTTATGGGTCACCCAAATATATCTGGTGTTTTAGTTTAAACATAGTCATGACATTAAAAGTAAATCTTAGGGGACTGGAAGTGTAACTTATTGGTAGAGCTAGTGCTTTTAAATGTGTAAGGCCCTGATTTCAACCCCAAGGATACAAAAAGAAAAGAAACAATTGTTTATTTTTTAAAATAGGTAACAAGAGAATGCTTTTTCTGGAATTAGCATGAATCCAGTTTCTTTGAATAAGTACCATAATAGGTTTCATTATAAGTATTTTGAGATTCTTTGAGGTCTTCAACCAAAAACTTCTATTAGCGTGCACTGATTTCCCAGTATGGATTGTTTTCATTCAACCATTAATAAGCTCATACCATCATGTATAAAGACACAGTTTCTACCTATTGTGGCTTAGATCTGGTGAGAGAAAAAAATCATTACATGAACAATCATTTAAATGAATTTGTGATAGACACTTTAAGACAAGTACAAGACACTCTAAGACTGGAATAGGCAACTCATGTGGAGACTCAGGGAAGGTGAAGCATTATTTCCTTACCACCAGTTTGGCTGTAATGTAGAGATTATTAGAAAGTTCTTTAGATAAGAAAAAGTGACGAGGAAACAATAGGAATGGAGAGAAATGGATCCAAGTATACTTTGGAGATAAAAATCAACCAGACTTGGTAACTAGATGTCAGGGGAAGTTTGAGAGAGAAGAGCATAGACTATGAGTTCTAAATATCTAGGAGGAAAGAGCTAGGAGGGTATCGTATGGATTTATTGAGGTGGGGAATGCTGGAATTACAGTTCAGCTTTGGAGGGAGGGTACTGAGTTCAGAGTTCAATGTGCTAAATTTCAGATGCCTGTGAGATAGCCAAGTGGATATGTCAAGCAGGCAACTGCACTTTGGATTTATATGTAGCCCAGAGACAAACTGAGGCTATAAATGTAAGAATAATGATTCCTGATCTACAGAATCTGAAGCCCACAAGCATATGAGATCATGGAGAGAGCATGTGAACTGAGAGGAAAATGAGCCTAAAATCACCCAGATGTGAATTACACTTGCAGGTCAACAAAATGAGGAAGCAGCAGAAAAGACTCAGAAGCATTAATAACTTTTGGATATTTAAAAAACTGCAATATCATTTTGAGTTTCAGATTGAATAGGGATTCTTGTATAATGTAAATATCTAAAAATCAAGAGATTTGACTTCCAGCACCTTGGATTTCCTGGGACTTTTTTATGATCTAGAAAAAGATAATTTTTTCTATCACTTGACAATATTATGAGAAAGCATTAAATGTCTATGATACTAAAAGTTAAATATTATAAATAGACATGTTTGAATCAAATATCATAGTCATGTGTTTTCTTAAAAGATACAAAGCTATTCTCCACCACCAAAAATGTTTTATTTATGAAGTTTAAATATATAAAGAGGTAATTTTTTCTTCCAGTTTGCAGATACTGTTACCTTGTATTTATGGTTGTTTGGTGAAATGTATGGGATGTTTTAACTGGGAGTGAATGTTCCATCTCAGACCTGGTTTGGAACTTCCTTTTATTCTTTTCTGGAGTTAGCTACAAAGATAAACCAGCCAGTGAGAGGCAATTCATCATTATTAATACATTGCATAATTTAACCTTAGAAGAGCTCAAATCACTTAAAAATTTCTTTGTTTGGATGAATGAAATGTGTATTAATTTTCACAACATTCTTTGTGAGACAGGTGTGCTCAAATCTGTATCAACATGTGTCTTCTTTCCCTTACAGGGTTCCATAGGGATGCAAGGCCCCCAAGGTCCACCTGGAAAAGAAGGTCAAAGGGTAAGTACACTTGGAACAGCTGGTAGGCATTGCTAGCTCAGGGGATAGTTATTTCTGCATACTAAAAGAAATACAAAATATAGCAAGCAGATGGTCATATAGAGAGTATCAACTACCCAAAGGCTGAAATTTAAGATTAGAGATTTTGACAGAGGTTTTACTTCAGGAAAAGTAAAGCACCACATGTAAAAAGATAATTATTTGGTTAAAATGAAGTAGCCATAATTTGATCTAGAGCACTTTGGTCATAATTTCTGTTAAGTTAATCAATGTCATAGTGGAAGTCCAGCCCATTCATGAATTCTATAAAAACTGTGGCTATTAACCACATTGTTTAGCCATATTTAATTATTGATACTAGTAACTCTTTGTTGCTTTTTTTTCATTATTTCATTTATGCCTTTAACTGAAGTAAAAGAGTACATGAATACATTGTAAGTGCAATTGGAAGTATATCGATGACTTTCTATCTAGTCCATTCTCGTCATTCACCAGCAAAAGGTAGCTCTGCTGTGTTGCTGCAGCTGGCTTTCTTGTGGCTTACTATTGTTACTACCATTTTCAAATCAGTTTGAAATTTCAAAATATTTGTATAGGCTTTCTCATTTGACTACTTATGAAAAGTCTGTGCAAAATAGAACTGGTACTATTCTAAGGTTAAGGACTTCTGTAACCTTAGAGATGAGGATTCTGTGACTTAGGGGTTTAGATGACTTGTTTAAACTTGGACTTCTAATTCTGAATCCTGTGTTTTCTTTTAGTGTCCCAGTATATTAACCCCAAATCCATTCTTAAGTCATTCTCATTTATTATTCCCTGTTCTGTCCTGTTGTAAAAAGTCTGTTTCCTCAAGTACTTCAGAGTCCTTCAAATATTTGAGGGCTAATAACTATATTTTATTAAGGTTTACCATTTTTTAAGCTAATAAAATCCCAATTCTCTTAACTCTTTCTTTTGCCATGAGGCTTCCTGACTATCTTACAGTCTGACGCTGTTTCCCAGAAATCACTCACTGGCTGGAAGGTGTCAGGAATGGGACTGGACACATGTGGCTTCATTTAGAGCAGAGTAAACTGTGGCAAGCAGGCCCTGAACCAGAAGCAGAGTACTATTTTCTATTCCAATCTAAGATTGAGCCAGGGCTTCTTTTCCTGGTATCACACCATTGATTGGTACTGCATGTGGTCAAATAAATGTCCCCCTCTTTTGCTTTAATGAAAACTTCTGGCATCAGATCTTCCTTCTTTCTGTTATATTGTATAGTTGCTTTTTGAATTACAGAGTAAGAACTGATCCTCCATGTTTTTATATTTCATCTTCTGGATTTGGGTCCCTAATACCATTTTATTGCTTGGGAGTTATTTTATAGTAATATTGTTGTTGTTTAAAAATTACATCCTATTTTTCATTGAAATAGCTCCCAGCTCTCTGTGCTCACCTTATGTCTTCATTTACATCATTAATAAATTCTTACTAGAACAGGCCTGACAACCCTGTGTACATCAGTGTAGCCTCCTCTCTTTTCTACCATTGATATTCTTGTGGCACGATAATCAAATCATGTACGATGCACTTGAACTCTACCTCCTCCCCACCCACATTTCTTAATTTGGTTTGTAAGATAATTATGAGAGACATGTCAGATACTAGTTGAAATGAAAATATATTCAAATGAGGCTTTTTAAAAATAATATGCTTCAAATTGAAATTGTACCCTATCAATGCTTGCATTTCAGAAGATAGGTTAAAGAATAAATTAAGCTTATGTATTTTTCATGATAATTATAGAGGAAATTATTTGAATTGTAAAGTTCACTCACTATTTGATGCAAATTTACTTCATTTATAAATATGTATAATCCGGAAAAATTTATATTACTTTTCTATCAAGAGTATCAGTGCCAAAAACTAAAGAATATCATAGAATTTTATGGTCACTGTAAGGCATAATTTGTCATTATTGCTACTGCTCTCACTCAAATGCTATGTTTATCAAAGGATGTAGCTAGAATAGGTATTATTGATATACATTATACACATTTACAAATCATTTCCAACTATGCTTAGTGATTTGTTCTACTTTATAAGCTACTTGAATGAGACTCAAATTACTTTAAGAAATGAGTATTCTTACATATGTGGTCACCTAAACATAATGGTGACACCAAAGGCTTTCGCCATTTCTTCTCTATTCCAGAGGTAAATGACATTCAGCTTTTAGGCACATACATATATTCATATGTGTATGAGTGGATGTGTGTATCTATATACATTCATATCTTTTGAGAGAAAATACTAATAATGTTTCCATTTCGTTGCAGTTTTCAATAGGATACAATAATTAGAAAAAAAGTCTATGAATTTAAAACAAAATTTTTATTGAACCACTGTCAGTAAGACTCTTATATTTTGGTTCCAAGTGTTTGAACAGAAATTTACTATCATTAAGGTTATTTCAATGAAGTATAAAGTTTGTGGCAAGTCCTGTGTACTTTACTTGTAGATATAATGTCTTTAAGGATAACATTTAATTTTAGACAAATTATTAACATCTTGGTTTTCCTTAGTAAGCTACTGCTCTATACTTTGAAAAATAACTAACATTACAGAAACATGTTAATATTATGAACATTATTTTTATTAAGACATAAGGAATCTGAACAAATGATTTTTTTCTCTTTGATTCTTTGTGTGAATTTTTTCGTGAGCACAATAGGAATACAATACTTTGCAAGTACAACATCAGAATTCTGTTTGCAGTTTTTAGTTGATTATATCTTTTTGTTGTCTTTTAGCCACCAAATCTTCATTTGTAAACTATTAATTTTAATAAAATGTAATAGTAATGCTCTTCTAACAGTGTTTTGTGACAATATATATCTGGGATTTATACACTTCTTAACCTATTTCTTTTTTGAATATTTTATATGACGTTGATTTTTTTTCTTTTTCCTTTATTGACTCTTTGTAGTCCTGCAAGTGAAACATTTAGATGGCACATTTTGAAGTCTTAAACACTATATAGATCAACACAACTTTTAGAATTTAACTAACATTAAATGTTGACCTCATACTACAGCTGAGAGTGTGTTGGAGAATAGCATGGGGTTCTACCCACTAGAAGCCTAGAGGGTGTACAGCCCATGAGGACAGAAGAAGGCTAGGAGGGAACTAGGACATGTCAAGGGTAAGAAATTAAAAGGAGAGAGTTTGAAGATTTGTGGAGGGTTTAGCAGTTCTAAAATTTGGAACTAAGTCAGCAGAGAGATGTTGGATAAGAGAAGTGGTTGAAGTTGGTACCTTTGAGAGGGAACCCTTTATGAATAATTGAGAAGGTATTGGAAAGGAAAATTGGAAAAACAGTTATAAGGAAGTTAGAGGGCCAGTTGTGAGGAGGAAGAGGCAGCAATGCCTAATCTGGTGAAGGGTTAAGGACAGGAACTGGATGGAAACCTAGAAAAGTATCTTACTAAAAAGTGGAATATTTCAGGTAGCTGAGCATGTTCATGGATGTGAATGTGAAACTTCTCAAAAGTACTGGCATTGGTAAAAATTTAGAGATGTAGATTCTTTTAGGATTTTTTAATATTCCTAATAGAATCTCCCCAAATAAAAAGAAAATTTAAAATATTTAATATAACCTTGGGTTTTTCCTTTATAGTCACATTAAAAGCATGTCTGAATAATTTCAAAATTAAGTCTAGAACTTACCTTGGTAATTTTAGAAGACATCAGTCTAGGGGCCCTGGGAAAACAATTTATCAATGAATTAGCTAGTTTCTGTCATGCACAAAAATTTGTGTGACTCCACCAGATGACCCTTACTCTTATATTATTATCTAATTGTAATCCTGAACAGAAATTTATTTTAAATCTACCTTAACTTATCATTTGTCCCCCTCACTCCTGATCTCAAATTTTCCTCTTTGCCTGGTCCTGTCCTTTTCCTCCTTTAGGCAACATTCCTTTGACTGCCTCCTTCCAACATTTTGGGGCTGATTTCACAGTCTCTTGAAGTGCTTGCTGCAAGCTGCTTCTGGGGTAAAGATCCCTTGCCTTCTAAACAGCACAGAGAACATGAGCCTATCCATCAGGAGGTGTCCCTTTGCACTAACCAGACTTGGTGGCAAAATAACTGGGTCCATTTCCTAGATGAGGTAGGATCCTGCAGAGGTATTAGCAGGACAGGGCCAGCAGCATGTCTCCAACACAAGCAGCATGAGGCTCTCCATGGAGGTCTCTGAACAGGCTCTGGGCCAGACCTGCCAGAATTTCAATCCCAGCTTGGCCACTCATTAGTGGTGTGATCTTGGATAAGTTCTGCAGCCTCTCTATGCCTGTTTCTCAATTTAGAAAATGGAAATAATAAAATAATACCCAATAGGGCTGTTAGAAGGAGTATGCCAAGGCATGAGGTATATCATTACTTTCATACCAGCTTAGTGACCCACAGATGTTTGTTGAAGGGAAAACAAACATATAGCATCGTTATACAGGACTTGATTAAAGAAAGTGTATAATAAATAAATCAAGAGAATTTGTTGAAGTCACTGTTTTCACTACTGCTTCACTGTACCCATTTTATTTGACTTTTACCTGAATTCTTACTTTCTCTGGATGTCCATGCTATGTTTTAATTCCCTAGAAACTTCATGAGGCCCAGAGTTTATCCACTATGATATTAAAATTAAGCATATATAAAAGCTTACAAATGTAAAGTAGATGATTTCCTTTCCCTTAAAGAAGAGATGAAGATTGATGTCCTCATTGTGGAGTAGCCAAGGGCTCAATTTGTTTTATAAATAAATTGTGTTGATCATGTATGAATTTACCAGGAGTTTCATAAACAACACCTTGTTTTCATCTATTAGTTTGTTTTTGAATTTGTTTATATGCTTTACCTAAGATAAAACAAACAGTGACATAAATTATGTTTTAAAAATTATTGGGTTTATTGATCCCTACAGAAAAAAAGTACATAAAAGTCATTGCTCTGATGAAATCAATACATACAACAGGACTCACGCAAAATTTTCCTTAGACTGATTTGCTTTTATGGAGCTTAGTATATTTTTCAAAGGAAATTCTGCCTCTGTAGCCCAGCCATGTTCATTGAAAGCTTTAGAGAACATAGCAAGCCAGAAGAACAGGTCAGACCTGCCTCACAATACAGTAAAAAGAAAATAACATTTCTTCTTACTTCAGGATGGCTTATTCCAAGGGGCTAACCTCACAACAATATGCTTTACCTAATATGATCTCATAGTTCCAATGAAGCAGATTCAGAGTCTTATAGAAACCACAAATTATTTGCAATTGAACATTCTTACACAGGTTTGATTTGTGGGGAGAAAACTTACAGAGAAAAGCACAAATAGTAATAAATTTTAGCTTCAGGAAATGTTTGATTAGTTACATAGAAAATGAGAGAGAAATATGAAGTTATCATCTTCTTTATGCATTAAAACCAGCATTGACCTTTAAAATGCACAGTGAATTTTCCCTACTTTCTGCTCCCCCATTGGAGCTATGACTGGTGTCCTTGTACCAAAAAGGCATTTTACCAATTAAAAAAAATGTTTTAACTCCAGTCCTGAGTAGAATAAAAATATAGGAAAATAAGCATCATTGTTGGCTTGGATTATATATAATCTGTAGATAGTCATATTGAGGTGAAATCTTAGAGGTTCTGGATTCTACAACAATTGGTTCATGTTTCCTGCACACGTTGTAAACTTTCTAGCATACAGATGACATCTTTTTTCATTGACTTTCTATGACATTTTCTCAGAATAGCTGCACTGGAAGAATTTGGGGAGTTTGTAAGAAATATCATCGTTTAGCCTGTCTAACATTTCTAGATGGATAACTGAGAAATTGTGTACCCTGTTTAGGTTCTAGGCAAGAGCTACATAACTTCCCCAACATCTTGCTTGGATTTACAAAACCAAATATGAGGCTGGATAAAAATGACCAAATCTGCTTTTATCCCTGCATTCCTATTTACAGAGCTTCCTTAGCAGAATTTGGGTGATTGCTGGCTCCCAAAGCTGGATCAAAAATAGCTGCTGAAGCAATGGAGTAACACAAGAAGGCAGGAAAGAGACTATTATACATTAATGTCAAGCAAATGTCCGCAAGAGTGTAGTTGAGGAACAAGGATGAGAATTCTCTACTTTTACCTCTCACTTCGTTTCTGGTGGGAAATATATATCAACAGAACAAGATGTTGGGAGACAACTTCTCACTTAGTCTAATTAAAATCAGGTGGAAAAGAGACAGTACAAGATGTAGTGCAGACTTTGTGTGAACCGGTCTTAGATAAAGTTAAATATCGAAGCTAATGACAGTGTGCCTGTTGTCCATTGTGGTGAATTTCACTCTAATTAGTGGTCTTTGCAGTGTGCTTTAAAGCAGAAGAGAGAAAAAAAAAGCCCTGGGAAGACTGTCAATGAAAGTAGAAAAAAGTAAGTTAGTAACCAATGATTTTGTTCCAATAATACTCATATAGATAGTGAAACCACAATGAGGTGAAGTTCTTACATTCATTTAAACAAAGAGCCAAATGACCCTGTTTGTATTGGGATAAAGTAACTATAAATTATCTCTGTTATTTGGATTAGAAAAAAAGACATGTTTCATATTTTTTCAAAGAGGATGCTGACTCTGAATGGCTTGTTTATTTATGTGCCTGACCCCTGGAGCTATGAAAGAAGCATACCATCTCATGGGGGCTCCTTTAAAGTGAAGACACTCAGTCCCTGAGGCCCAGATAGGCTGAACTTCAGAGGCATGGGCCTGGGAGAGGGAGGGACCCATTTTTAGGAACATCAAACTGTTATATTTTTGAGCTGAAAGGAAATGATAGTGTCATTTCAGTTCACCAAATAAGGAAACTGAGGTCCAGAAAAATTCAGCAATTCTCTAGGGCTTCAAAGCTATTTATTCTCTTTATTCAATATAATAGGAAGCACTATCTATTTTGTAGTACTACACCAAAATTCATATATATATATATATGTCTTTAAAATGGAGTATATTGAGAATTTAACCAAAGCACTAACTTAAAGCCAACTTTATTTTTCTTAATACTGTATGTTATACAGGAAAAGTATAGCTAGTTACAGTTGATCATTTTGGGGTCCCAACACATTGGAAAGTGCACATTCTATCCCCAGGCCCTGTTTATCCTACACCAGCAGTTAGGAACCATCATTGCCTGGCTAATGGGGATCTGGGGCTGGGAGTCTGACCTGATCCCTTCCATCTGTGAGATTGGACTAACTCATGACTGCAGGCAAATAATTTCAAATTCTAATCTAAATTTATCTGTTTTTATCATAGCTTAGCCCTCAGGTCCATTATGGAATTAAGCCAAAAGCACTTTGAATGCACTCTGGTGACAGGTGTGTGTGGAAATGTCTTATAAATGTTACCTACTTAGCCACAAAAACACTTTTGAGACGAGAAGGGAATCAGAGAAAGCACTCTGCCAGCATGGTCACTTCCTGACATGCCTGCATCCACATCTTAACTGTGTCTGCAGCATAGTGAACACCTTAGCAACCATTAGGTGCATTTGCCATGGGAAATGTCAAGTACAAAGTTATTTATCCATTTGGGAGAGAGTGAATCTATGTGTGGATGGCTGCCAAGACCAAGAATTATTCACAAGTTATTAATCAATTTGTGAAACACAAACATATGAGTTTTCAGAAATGCAAAGCATTTGGAACATGAAACATGTTTATGGCCTAAAGACTTTGAAAGTCAGCAAATTATGTTTCCAATAAATAATCAAGCTCTCAACTGTTTTAAAACACCATAGTATCTTGAGTTACCTTAGGTAACAGCACAGAATTTCAAAAGCCAGTTTTACTTTATAGCAGTTTAGTTTTATCAACATATTATATTAAAAGTCTCAGGGGAGAGGAACAATTACAAAATAAATATGCTGCAATAATTCTAAGAAAAGTTGGAAATTTGTCTTCTTCATGATGTAATTTAATCAATAGTTTCTAGGCATGATAGTATTCAGAGTAATTATTGAATTCTCCTAAAATAGCTTTTAACTACTTTTCTTCATTTTCCTAAAAAAAACAGTAAACTTCTATTTAGATTTTTGTCATGAATAGTTATGAATACATTTGATATCCATTTGACATTTTTAATATGTTCTACACATATGTTTATATGCATGAGTGTGTTACCCATTATGCTTTTTAAATTCACATTAGTATAAAACATGCTGTTACCACTATATTATGTATCATTCATGGTTCCAACATCACTAAACACATAGCTTGGCCATTTGCAAAGCCTGATGTTTGTATTGCTTACATCAGAGATGTTAACAATGTGTCTATGGAATTATAAATAAGAGTGACAAAGGAATATTTTAAAGTGTGTTAGGATGCACATAAAATTCAATAAAATAAATACATATAATTTGTTTTCATTAAATAATGATATTTTACTTTTATTCAATAATGCCACCTTAAGAAACAAACCCTAGAATACATAATAAAAAGGGGGAGATACCATTGAAGAAAATAATACTTTTCTTTCTCTCATATTAAAGGCCACATCTTCATACTTTCCACTGGCCATGTTTAGCCCAGTGTTTCATATATTTTGCAAAAACAATTCCATAGCTTTGTGCATTGACTCAACTATATTTCTTGTTTATCTTCAAAAGCATTTATAAATGCAATCAAGCCAAAATCTCTATACTGAGAAGACAGAGCTAATTAGTAGAAAATAAAAGGCAAAAAATAAGCAAAAACACCTATATTGAGGGAAACAATTTTATTTGAATAAAAATATTTCCTTTGAGATAACTGAGATTCCTTTTGTTTATTCAAGAAATATTTGAGTGCCTGTTTTGTGTGAGGTAACATGGAAGTTGGCCTAGGTTGAGTTTCCCTAAAAGCAGAGATTTCTTGAGATTTTTCTACAAGTGATTTACAAAAGAAACCTGTACAATAGTAAAGGGGAGGGGGAGAAAGAAGAGAAAATTATGAGCAAAATATGGTTTTGAAAGAAATCTCATCTAATCCCACAAAGTACCCTGGAGCACAATGGAGTTTGTCCCACCTTGAAGCAAGGAGCCAAAATACCCACCCACCACTCACCCCACCCCAGGTGAAAGACGGATATTCCTTATAAATTCCTTCAGGGATGACAGCCCCTGTAGATTAAGGTCATCCACTGGGAAATGTGCCAGTAGTAGTGAACATCCAAGGCAGCCAGCACTAACCAAGCCTGGCACCAACTGCCTCTCCTCTGGAGGAGAAGTAAATAATTCTCCACATCATGAGGACAGGGGTCTCAATGGCCTTTAACAGAAGTGAAGACATGACAATAGCTTTGAAAATACTAGCCTTATAGAGAGTATTTTGTATGTTGGAGCAGGTGATAGGTCTATTCTTTCAGTCTGATAAATAAGTAATTAAAGGGATAAATTCAAGACAGACTTATAAAAACAAGTTTAGTGGCCAGATGGTACAGACATCGAGAGGAGCAAACATAGAGCAGAGGTAAGGAGCCAATGGACTTAAGTATCAAGAGTGATTCCTAATATAACAAATCTGAAATGATTATAGTTCCCTTAACCAAAGTGAAGAATACTAGAGGAAAACTTTCTTTTGGAGATGAGTCCATTAAAAGTCTATAGCATTGGAGTTGTAAAAGGGACCTGCAATTGAAAGTGCATCAGTCCCTAAAAACCTGGGTTAAAATTATAAGAAAAGGTTCAGAATTTGCTGTTAGGAAGCCATTAGATTATGAATGATAATCAAAGCTACCAGAGTGGGTGGGGTGGCCAAAGGACAGTCTGTAGAAAGAAAAGAACTCAAAGGTAGAATCTTGAAATTAGAATAGGAGTGGATTGGGAGATGAGCAAGAGGTTAAAACTATCAGGGAGGATGAGGCCTGAGGAAAGGCCATTGGTGATCTTGAAGGAGGCTAGTTTCCATGAGGGGCTGTGCTGTGCAGAGTTAGTGGGACATTACACAGGTCTTAGGATTACAGTATGCATGGAGAAAGTCAGAAGATTTTGCTCTATTACTCTCAGAAACAGGTATATATAGAGAGATGGCCTATGACCACTTTTGGAGAAGGCTAAGAAGAGATTTTCTTTTCATACTTGAATTTACATTTATAAGCTAAAGCAAGGAAATAAAAAAATAGAGATGCTGAAGATTCAAATGACAGGAAACAATAGTAAATAACTCATATGTACCTAAAGGAGGTTGAAATGCATGGCTCAAATATAAACAGGGTTCATCCTCTCTGTGTGGAAGACACATGCGAAGGGCAGAGGGACATGAGCACTTACTCTAGGGGTCACACTGGGAATAAAAGCATATTGCATAGTCATCTTATACAGAAAAACAGTTATCAGACTATGTATGACTGACAAAAATTTTTGCTATTTCTAGGAGATGTTGCTCTCAAATTGTTCATTGTTTCCAGGCCAATAAAATTTATAGCTACTACTTTTTCCCTTCATGAACAGAAAGCCCAAGCCAGTAAGGTAAATGCAAAGAAATAAAGTTGAGAAACCAAGCTAAAAGAAAGTGGAGACATTGAGAGAAGAAAAGGTCTATTACAGCAATTTGAGAATGTTGTTAGATTGTTTGAAATACTGGTAAAACTATAGGCATTTCATTCTACCCCTTCTTTCTGCACATCTTTTGTTTTATAAATACCACACGTATCTTAAAAGAACATTTCTGTCATTCACCATTTGTCTGAATTCATTTATTTGTTTTACGAATCCATTTTGCTAGAATAAAACTCTAACTTCTTAGAAAACTTTGTTTTATTGGTATAACACAATTGATGTCAAGATAAAATATTGTCAAAATCAAATTGTTCTTATCTTTATTGCTTTTGGCAATTTTCACATTTTATATTTCTGCACACATCCCATAAACCATCATTTATTTTTTTCTTAAATGATATAAAATTTCTAAAGCATGCTAATTAAGTATCTTTCCTAAGCTGGGGAATGTCAAGGGAATGGTTTACCTTCTAAGTAGTCCTACCTGTGTCTTTTATCAATAAATCCTCTGGTTATAGTTACAATTCTTCATATACTATACTGCTAACTAACTGTGAACTAAGCATCTTTTTCATGAAGGCTGAAAGGACTGAACATGATGTATTCCTTTGCAGTTGTTGTCATGGAGATAAAATCCTTTTCAAAGTAAAGTGGGGATGGCATAAAATTACTAATTTAAAAGTTATGCTTCTCATTTAATATTGAAAATGGTACACTATTTCCTTTCATTTTGTCAAAATTGCTTGACTCGAGTATGTCTAATATACTTTTATTAGATAATTTCTCATATAAGAAAAACTGACGCTAAAAAAATTAAATAGGTGAATTCCCCACAGCATTTATTAGGATGGGACTTCCATTTTTAATATTTTATTCTTAAGATTTATAACATTCCTAATTATTTCCCTCATGCTGTACCTCCATATTCTTTCTTTATATTTTGCTGTTCAATTTCAAATCTAATTACCTATAATGAGTTTTCTTAAAAACAATCTTCTCTCTCTCTCTCTCTCTCTCTCTCTCTCTCTCTCTCTCTCTCTCTCTCTCTTACTTTGCCATATCATTTCCAACAATGAGACACACCTTTCAGCATGATTACAATTAGGAAGATGAACAGATCTACAATACTTTCTTACATCTTATTGCCTATGATAATATTTTGAAAATTTTATAGACATTCTTTTAAAAAAAGTCAAAAGGACAGGCTTAGAAAATAAACCTATAACTTAATAACTTCATTTTGATTGTATTACAAATCGTCGGCATCACCACTTTCTAGAGATATTGCAAATGAGCTGAACGGCCATTAATTAGATGGGAAGAGTCAACTGATGGCAAAAGGGGGCAATGGAAACAGTGCCTACAAAATCCTTGTGAGAACTATGGGATAATCAAAGGAGACCAGGGATAAGGGACAAAGGAAAATGGACCAACCTTATCTATTTTCCTTATAGCTAACCTTTTGAAAGTGTTTGCTTTCTTTTAAAGCATACTATAGACATTTTCCAACCACTTCAAGAAATTTAAAAGGAAGTAGAGGAATTGAGAGGATCATCCTCTCTAAATAGAAAGGAGTCTCTAAATCATCAATTCAGTATAGTACAATCATGTTCAACTGTAGTACTGCTACCAGACTGTGTTTTGTACAGAAAATATGTTTATGTTTAGCAATTTGGTATCTCTGTATAAATCAGCCCATGATCATGGACTTACCTGGTAGAATAGGCCAAGGTTCATTCTTTGTGGAACTCTTGGAGGGTCATGGCTGCTGCAGGTTGCCTCTGAGTCACAAACATATAACCACATCACTTGTGACATTTTAAAGTGAGATTGTAAACTGTACTCTGCAAGAATCTGGGAGAATGTGATCATACTTTTTCTAAATTTTTTTATTTACATTTTTAATCAAAGTAAAGAAGGAAAATTTATTTTTAACCCCAACTTATGACCAAAAAAAAAAATCACTAGGTGATTGTACATCAAAATTACAATAGAAGTAAATTAATTGAGAGTCTTAGAAGTGAATCCAAAGACATGAAGACCTAAAGAGTTGGTTTGAATTTTACTGAGACTTGTGATCACTCAGCTACTAAGTTCAGTTATTGATGGTAGAGCTTTAAATCTCAGCATGTTATCTGCAGTTGTATACTGGCTGATGAAGCAACTGAACCATAAAGCTGTAAGCAGCATTTACACACAAAACATAAATAGGTTCAAAACCAAAGGGGTTTTTGGAAGAATGAACATTAATTTTAAAAAACCAATTAAAGCAAATGTTCAATACTGCATATTTAAGCATTCGTGCTTTGGAGATGCCTTATGAAATAGTTCTTTAGATGGCTGAGACTAGTAACAATTACAATTGCTGAGTCAATTGTAACCAATGACATCAGAGATGTTTGCTAAGAAATATTGAATGAATATGTAGAAAAGATTTCATTGCTTCACATGCTTAAAAACTAGCTAATAGCAACTTGAGATAAATAAAAGTAGCAAAATATGTTTACTGTGCCTTGATAAATGCATTGGCAACATTCCTGTGGCAATTCTTTGGCAATATTAAAGAATTTAATTTTCTTAACCTTCTTTGCCACCAACTCTAACCAGGTCTGCACTGTAGAAAACTATGAAGGATTACATTGTCAACAAATATGGTTTGAAGTTCAGTTATCATACTGTAATGTGTTCTGATGGTGCAGCTGCAGTGATAGGAAAACATAGTCAATCAGTTACCCACATTAAGGGATCTGTTCGCCCCAGACTGTAGCACACAACTTTCTTCAAGAAAGCCTTGCTACAAAGAAATGTTCACTGAATCAAACAGTTGGAGAAATTGGCCACAACAAATATTATTGCATAATGAGGTTCCAATGCCATCAAATGGAAAATTTTTTCAAGAATGTTGAACAAAGAATGAACTCATTGTTCCTTCAAGTTAAGAACATGGCTTATCCTTACTTTCTAAAAAAGAAATTAAATGGTTTGAGAAACAAACTTGCCTACTTGTCTGATATATTCAGTATTTTTGGTATTATCAATATGTTCACTTGAAGAAAGAATGTGATATATTTTTCAATGACAGAAAAAAAATAAAATGCAAAATCTGGAGGCTCTAGAGAATGTTATAATATATTTTCATAGCTTTACAATAATTATCAAGAAAATAAGTGATGATCTGGATATTCTACATCAGTGAAAGTTGTCACCAAGGATTTTTAAAATCTGGTTGAATGTTTTGAATCTTATATTCCAGAAAAAGAAGATTCATCTTTGAGAATTCCAGGAAGCCATATTCATTTATTTTATTGGGAAATAATTTAAGTTTAATAAAAAATTCATAGGGTAGGTTGCTAAAACTGGCTACTAATGAAGGATTGAAGATGAATTTTAAAAATACAGCATCATTTGCTCCTTATAACTTTTTAAAATTAAAGTTATAAAGAATATTCTGAGCTTGCTGAAATTAGTTCAAAATTTCTTCTTCCAATCTTTTCAACATGCTATTAAACTTATTTCTATACTGAATATCATTAAAACAAAGATATGAAGCAGTTTAGATAAAAGTTGTCCCCTAAAAGAAGGGTTATTGTAATTCACCATAGGTTAGAAATGATAATAAGCAAGAAGCAAGCTCATTTTTTACATCAAAAATTTCACATATGGGGTTGGAGTTGTAGCTCAGTGGTAGAGTGCTTGCCTTGCACATGTGAGGCACTGGGTTCAATCCTCAGCACCACATACAAATAAATGAATATATAAATAAAGGTATTATGTCCATATATAATTAAATAATATTTTTTAAAACTTCACATATAAATATAAGTGTTCATTCATTCCAAGAGTGCATATAGGCACTTAATATGGGAATAACTATTTCTCTCATGACTTTGTTTTATTATTATTGCAAAATGATAAAGTTACAAATCTAATGGAGAATCTTTATTAGTATATATATATATATATATATATATATATATATATATATACTTTCAACAATAGTAACAGATTTTGTAATTTTGTTCCTTTTTCCTTCTGTTTGTTTACATTTATTAAAGTATAATTTTATGTCTGCTGAATCCAATAGTAGACATTGGGACTTGCACTCTGTATGTTTTTAATTTCCTTTATGGTAGAAGTTCAATTTTATTGTATTTTATAAAAGTACCAGTCCAAGACAGAATGGAAATGGAAAGTCCCTCACCATTGAGTTAGAGAAGCTCTGATATGGGTTATATTGATTATAGATAGGCTAAAACTATAACCACAAAACCTTTCATCACTAGCAGAAGAAAATTTTTTTTACTAGTTCAGCTTTTTCAAATTGTATCTTATAATAATGAAGAAAACATGCACTTGGCCAGGTCAACTCTCAGAATTAACCAGTAAATATGCAATGAGTTCTCAGCTATGCAATGCATGCTGAAAGGGCTTAGAACGCAGACAGCCATGTTCTATTTAAAGTGAGGGTAGTGTGTTTCACTATCTGTTCTGCTTTATTCCTGCGTACCTAGAATAGTTATCTGGGAGTCTACACATAGGGAAGGACAACCAGTGGGGCTGAAAGTGATTTTTGTAAATGGAATTTCTGAAAATATTTTAAGAGGAAAGAGCCATTCCCTCCCTCTTTCGGGAAAGAACATAAAACGAAAGTGAATGGGTAAAGTGTGAAGAATAGTCTGACTTACATTTTTAAGATCCGAAGATCCACTTTACACAATGGATTTAAACAGATGATTTACTGTATGACCACTCAGAGCTAAAATATCTTAGAGCTCAGCAAAAAGGGCAATTATGAGATAGATTCAGGCATACAGACAGGCAAACAATAAGACAGAGTTTAAGGTATCCAAGGAAGAACTTGTGAAGATAACTAATTCTAGGGCTGAATTTAGGCTCATATGGCCAGACTATTTTCTTCTTCTTCTTTTTTTAGGTAGGAAGAATATACCTAAATTTGGCATGGCTAAAGCTGACTTAGTCAGAAAACTGCAAAATTTCAGAGAGGCTTCCTGTGCTATAAGTAGAATGGTGTTGGTGAAGCCAGAGCAACTAACAATCTTGCTAATGGAAGGAGCGCCATCCACTGCTTCTTTGATTTGTGCCTTGTCTGAAGATCAGGTTCCATGACTTCTTTATTAATAAAATGTTAATCTTTGTATAACTTTACCAAAGCAAATTCTCTAAAGGCATGGATTTTGCAGTCAGGGAGACCCCTAGGTGGGCCCTGGCTCAGTGACCCTAGGAAATTATCTAGCCTTTCTGAGTCTCAGCTCTTCCATTTTACAACCAAAATAATATTAATGGTAATTCATGATCTAAGCCCAAAGCAATGATTGGGGAAATACATGTAAAGTATCTATATAGGGCCTATACTAACATGACAAGTGTTCATACTTGCTAATATTATTCTTATAATACTAACTTATAGTATTTGAGCACAATGACATTATCTAGCACTAGAACTATGAAAATTTTAGTGTTTCTTTTAGAATCTCAGAGATTTTTCTATATTTGTTATCTACCACAGTTGCCCAGGTTGTACTCCAAAGAAGTGTAATCAGCCAGCAGCTACCTGGGTGAAATCCAGCCTAGCCAACTAACCACAGCCCCACTAATCAACTGTGGCTTAGGTGCAGAGCTGTAGCTACTGAAAGCCTTTTCCTCACCAGCACAGACACAACCTTATCTGCTAACCGGGCCCTGTCTCCTGGCTCAGTTAGTACCATCCTATGATATTTGGTGGGCTTTCCCATTTAATAAATTGCTAGAAAATAAGTGCTTAGTATATTTACACCCCCCCAATTTTTTTTTATTCTAATGATATTCTAAAACAGTTCCAAAAGTTTCTTCTCTTTGACACCAGATATATGCTTGTAAAATTATAAGCATGTGGGTATTTACAACATAGGATGGCATGGTACTTTTTCAAATGTTTTGTGGACTGCAGATGCTTCATAAAGATTCTTCATTATTTATCCTTCCATTTCTTGATGATATGAAATATGTCAGAAGTACTTGTAAGGTCACCATATATCTAGATTCCTGCAAATGTATATTCTTATTTCAAAACTCTAAGAAACTGATATTTTGGATCAGTAGACCTAGATTTAATATCAACTTTATAAGTTTATATTTGAAACTCCATTTAAAAATATTTGCTGCTATTGTGCTATCAGAGAGAATTTCAATTGGATTCCCAATATTGTGTTGTAAAATTCAGCTGAATAAATTAAAATATTGGAAGTGAGTTATGTTACTGCGGTACTTGCCATATGTTAATAATTGTATTGACATTTACAGGATAAGGTTTTCCTAACAGAGAAAATTAGAATAATGATAAACAAACTGATTCCTTTGGTTTTAAATTCTTTTATTGGGTAAAAGACAAGCAATACTAGACTTCAGTGTACACAATCTCAAAAAATAATTAATCCTTTTGCCCTATTATATGATAAATGGTTTTACAATTTTTGTATTTCTGTGTTTTTATACTGTGAAATATTTTCATTTGCAAATGTTATCTAGACACAATGAAATTTAGCATTAACAGCAATTGAAAACAATGAACTACACATACACACAAAGAGGACAGGTGTTTAAACTTAACATTGAGATATGTGTAATATATATCTCAAATTACATAGATCAGAAGAATAACACCATGGATCAGAAAGATAACATCAAACTCATGACAGTAATTACCCCAAGGAAGAGGAAAGGGAAATAGGACTAGAGTGCTCAAAAAGGATTTTCATTTAACCTACAACATTTTATTTATTACCAAAAAAAAAAAAGACTTGAAAAAGTATTGCAAATTATTGCCAGTTGTTATTTCTATGCTGTGGAAAAATAATCATTTGCTGGGTTATACTTTTTGCACATCTGAATTTTTAAATTTTTCTGAGCAAAATAATTTCAAACTATGTACAAAGCTGTGTATATGCATGTACTCTATTAAAGCATTAACAAAAATAACAGAAAAAATATTACTAGGTTCTAAGAACTTTTGAGACATAATTAAGTTCACAGTTTTGATTTGATGTTTGTCTAAAAGTGTAGTAATGAATGTGATGACAGTGTTTTCTTCATTAGTACAAGTTCCTCATTTGTCTGTACATTTTCATGAAGTTACATTGAGTTCCATTTTAGTTATTAGCTCAGTCCAAAAGCAAGAACAAATACTGAGCGCCAGTTGTTTACCTAGCACAGTTGTAGGCACTAAGGACAGAGCAGTGAACATAATAGACCAAGATTTATCAAATCTGAGCCCCTGGGCCAAAATCTGGTCTACCACCTGTTTTTATAAAGTTTTGTTGGAGTAAATTCATACCTTTTTGCTTATATTATATCCTTCAGTGCTCTGTATCAGTGGAGATGAATTGTTGTAAAGATTATATGACTCACAAAGTTTAAAATATCTATTTTCTTACCCTTATAGGAAAATTTTCCCAATCTCTGCAATAGACAAAAAGAAATATTTACCCTTATGAAATCACATTCAATTACTGAGAAAAACAGTAAAATAATAAATAAGTTTTTGTGTGCTCTATGGTAACATACATCCAAGTGGAAGAAAGCAAGGGAAGGGCATAAGGAGTATTATGAGAGAGGGCCTTTGCATAGATGACCTTTCAGCAACAATCTAATAGAAGTGAGAGAACAGACCTGGGGAAACTTACCAGGCAGGACAAGTGGCAAGTGCAAAGTTCTGAGGAGAAATTCCAAGGAGCTTCAGGAAGCCAATATAGCTAGAACGGGATGAGAGGAGTGAGGAAATCTATAGGGCAGGATTGAACACAGACGGGCAGGTCATTGTACAGAATTCAACTTTTACTGAGTAAGGGCCCTCGTTGTCCTTTGTGAAGTTTAGAGTATTCATTTGTTAAAGACTGAGACTAACAATATGGATGCCACCTCTTCAGGTAAAACACTATTCAATTCTGAAAACTTCACTTCTAACCCTGACAGTCATCCTGCCAGACCTTACCATTGCCAAGAGGGGAAATAAGATAGCCAGTGACTGCATCCCACCACTATTTAACCTGTCTTTCCTTTAACTTACCCAGTGTTGACACATTTGATCTAAGCCTTTATTTTAGGCTAATAGGTTGCCCTCAATAATATTAAATTTTAGGGATAAAGGCTATAGCTGAATGGTAGAGTATGTGCTTGGCATGGCAAGGCTCTGTATTCATTCTCCAGCACCAAAATAAACAAATAAAGGAAAGTAATAATAATAATACTAAGTTGAAAATAGAAAAATTTGGGTTGATTTTTCATAGGTATCATCCAGGAATGTAATTGATTCATTGGATATACATATGAAGTTTTTGATCACCTTCTCTGTGCCCACATGCAATTTCACTTCTCTGGGCAGGCTAGGAACTTTCTTGGAAGAATAAGTGAATATTTATGGAGATTCAAATGAGTTTACAGTCTATTGATGGGGTGAAAAATTATAGAAATCTCTTTACAAATTTAGGTATTTCTTTTAAAGTTAATGTCTCATGAGTATTCACATACACCAGCCCACTGTCTTTAGACAGGTTTGTTTTTATTTCTTTTGATTCCTAAGGTGGAAATAGGTGAGGCTGATATATTATGTGACTTGGCCAGGTTTGCTTATAAATTAATGAATAAGAGAAAATTCTAATGTTCAGTTCTCTGGCCTCTTATAATATACATTTCTTTTCCATCCTATTTTTAATTGTTAAGCCAATGAGCAATGAGTTGTATTTTGTCATAAACATACATCAGAATCTATATACACCTCAATTGAACATATACCTTTCTAAAATGTAGAACATGACCTTGGGCAACAAGTACATCACACATTTAAAGTATTCACAAATAGGAATAAGGCAACTTTAGATATCCAAAGCCATTCATGTATATTCAAGTTTAATGTAACTTATAATCCCTGGAAATAATGGTGAACTACAATTCCCTTTTTGTGGGTTTCTTTAAATAGCCTTAATTTTTGTGTGAATGATACAGAGAGAAGAGAAAGACTCTAATACCAGACTATAAGCCCTTTTGGGGTGGGATCCGTGTGTAATTCTCTCTTTTATCTCAAATATTTAATCTGTATTTAATAAGTACAAAAAGGTTTATCATTGATTCAACATTTTCTGGTTTTTTGGTTTCTTTATTTTCCTCCTTACTTGTGTCCTTCCTTGGTAGGTGGTTTCTTATTAAAGTAATAAATTTGTAATTTTGATTGTTTCCCACATGAGCCCTTGTAGTTTTAGCTATTGATAATTATGAATGGGAATCCTCAAAGGAATTTTGAAGATTAAATGAGTAAGTATCTGTGAATTACTTCAGATGGTATCTGGCATTTTCTAAGGGCAAGCACCTATCCATTGTAGGGACCCCATCAGTGTTTACTGAGTTAATTGATTAATTACTCTGAGTATGTGCTGGTTGAAAGTGGAGAAAATGTTCTACAAAATGAAGTTGTACAAAATGTTCTTCATTGGCGTTCCATCTTCAGGAGCACGACCATCCAAATGAACATGTGAATATTCCCATGTAATTTACATTTAGAGTTTTATAAAATGATTGGATTTTTCTTTTTGCCTCTTGAGGTCTTGATGACACATAGATTTCATCTACTTGTGTTTTGAATGGATTTAAATCAGGTTTCTTTGAAAAGACTTTCTCCAAATAATCATCTGGTAAATATGTTAGGGAAAGATAATGACATAATTTTCCTTAAATTCATATTTTTTTCCAGTTATTGGTTTCTCAGCCATGATCCAAGACTGAGGGCTTTTCTTTCATTAGCCTCTTTGCATTCTCATTTGCGATGTCATTGGGACCTTTAGTTATCACAGGGCATCTTTGTAAGTTTTGATCCTGTATCTTAAAAGATGTCTAAACTATGGCTTCATTTCCCATAAGGATGTCAAGTTATTGCTTGATCATAATACAAATGAGACTGTAAATTGCATTTGCATATTTCTGTGTCTGATTGAAACCTTTTTTTCTCTTGTAAGGTCTTTCACTTGACTTAGGCCAGCCAACTGACATATTGCTCATTAATCATACATATTAACTGTAGTAGTTAACGTTTTGAAATCTAACTTACCATCCTATCCGCGGGGACTAGTTCTTATTTTCTAAATGTGATGACATATGCTTCAGACACTGCTAATTAGGTCTTTCCCTTGAAAATTCACTCTGACATGTTTCAAGAACATTTTCCCCCTGAGTATGAGTTCATTAAATTATTAATATCCTGGTATAAGTCATGTAGGATTACTTACACAATGTAGCTTTCTCTATTTTGAAAACTATTGTTCATAGTGTAGGATGAAATAGATCTCACTTCCTCATGTGTCTTTTCTGGGTCAGGATCAGGAAAAAATAGATATTATATTCAGTAATATATAATGTTAACATAAGGTCAAGGAAACATCTTACACATTACTCTGGATCATCTGCACAAATATAAGGAAGTATTTTCATAAACAATCTAAGTCAATAACCTAAAATCATTCTAGTCAGCTTCTGTATTAAATGATGAGTTTGTAGTAGTTTTATCTTATACCTATTATAATTCTTATCCCTCAAAGATTTATATCTTTATTTATTTATTAGATATACAATTAAGTATAGCATAATAGTAATGATCAGAGACTAGTCATCCAGGTTTCCTACATTCACTTCCTAAGTCTATTGTTTATTAGCCACATGACCTTGTGTAAGTTACTTTGTCACTCTTTTGCCACATCTGTAAAATGGGAATCCTCAAAGAAATTTTGAAGATTTTGAGTAAATATGTGTAATTGACTTCAGATGGTATCTGGCATTTACTGAAGGCATTGTGTTATCTACTGCTATTGGAATACAAATCCTGTAGGGACAGGATTCAAGGTATTTCCAAAGCATGTAAAAGCACTTACCCATCATAAGGATCCCATAAGTGTTTATTGAATTAATTAATTAATGACTCTGAGTATGTGCTAGTTGAAAGTGGAGAAAATGTTCTACAAAATATAGTGAAGACAGATAAACATATGAGTTTAAAAATCATAATGGAAATTTAGGTAGTTTGGAAAGCTAACTTTGCTCTACAGATTTTATGTATGTGTATATGTATATACTAGATGTAGCAAGGATGCTGGGAACAAGATGTATTGGGATTTCTGATTAAAGGACACTTTCCTAGAGAGGAACAGAGGAAAAGTCAAAGGAGACATAAAAAGAATCTGGCAAGTGATCCACAGTTGGGATTAGAAGGACTCACTGTGGCACCAGTCTTTCCAGGAAATTATATCTTGTTCTAGGGAATGGAACTGACAGGAACCTAAAAGAGATAGATTAAGTACAGAGACCATATTACTTTTATCCAGTTATAGTTTCAACTGACATTAGATATTAAGTTTAAGGAAATGAAAAGTGACATTCAAATAAAGAAAAAGAATCCAGTATTGGTAAAAAGGTATAGCACCAGGTGTCCGGGGGGGGGGGGGTAATCAATATATTTTTTCAATATTTAAATCAATTATGCAAGTAAAAGAAGGTATGAGCTAGGAAATGCCTTCTGAACACACTTGATCTGAAGTTGGTGAGAAAAGAGGACTAAAGAGGACACACACATGTGAGACACATTGGAGCACAAGTGTCCAGGGGGCTTTCCAGAGTGTCCTATCTCATCTTATTGAGGATGTACAGACAGATGTATGTTTTCTGCCCATTTTCCCCTTCCATCCACGTGACCCCTCCACTCCAAGGAGAAAGCTGAAGAGAGTGATTAGAAGGAAGCACCTTTGAGAAAGAACTCAGTTCTAATTCCCTTCACTGGAACTCCTGAGCTCACTGAGAGCCAAACAAACAAGTCTATCCAAATATCTTTGAATGAATGTGCCTTTTCCCTCACATCTTCACCAACACTTATTCTTGCTTGTATTTTTGTTAACTATCATTATGACTGGGGTGAGATGAAATCTTAGAGTAGTTTTGATTTGCATTTCTCTAATTACTAAAGATATTGAATATTTATATTTATATATTTGTTGATTGCTTGTATATCTTCTTCTCAGAGTGTCTGTTCAGTTCCTTAGCCCATTTATTGGTTGGTTTTTTTGTTTTTTGATATTAAATTTTTTGAGTTCTTTATATATCCTGGAGGTTAGCCGCTCTATCTGATGTGTATTTGATAAAAATTTACTCTCATACTATAGGCTTTCTCTTCACCTCAATGATTGTTTCTTTTGCTGAGAAGAAGCCTTTTAGTTTGAATCAGTCCCATTTATTGATTCTTGATTTTATTTCTTGTGCTTTAGGAGTCTTGTGAAGGAAGTTGGGGCCTAATCCAACATGATGAAGATTAGGGCCTACATTTTCTTCTATTAGGTGCAGTGTCTCTGGTATATTCCTAGGTCCTTGATCCACTTTGAGTTGAGTTTTGTTCATGGTGAGAGAAAGAGGTTTTATTTCATTTTGCTGCTTATGGATTTCCAGTTTTCCCAGCACCATTTGTTGTAGAGGCTATTCTTTTTCCAATGTATGTTTTTGGCACCTCTGTCTAATAGGAGATAACTGTTTTTATGTGCTGGTGGGACTGCAAATTGGTGAAACCACTATGGAAAGCAGTGTGGTGATTCCTCAGAAAATGTGGAATGGAACTACCATTTGACCCAGCTATCCCACTCCTTAGTCTATAACCAAAGGATTAAGATCAGCATACTGGGCTGGGGATGTGGCTCAAGCGGTAGCGCGCTCGCCTGGCATGCGTGCGACCCGGGTTCGATCCTCAGTACCACATACCAACAAAGATGTTGTGTCCACCGAGAACTAAAAAATAAATATTAAAAATTCTCTCTCTCTCTCTCTCTCTCTCTCTCTCTCTCTCTCTCTCTCTCTCCCCCCTCTCTCACTCTCTCTTTAAAAAAAAAAAAAGATCACCATACTATAGTGACATAGCCACACTAATGTTTATAGCAGCTGAATTTACTAAACTGTTGGAACCAACCTAGATGCCCATCAATAGATGAATGAATAAAGAAACTGTGGTATATATACACAATATAATATTACTCAGCATTAAAAGAGAATAAAATTGTGGTATTTGCAAGTAAATGGATGGAGTTAGAGAATATTATGCTAAATGAAGTAAGCCAATCCCCAAAAACTAAAGGCCAAATGTTTTCTCTGATTAATGGATGCTGATCTATGGAGGTGGGGAGGCATGGAAGAATAGAGGAACTTTGGATTGGACAAAGGTGAGGTTGGTAAGGGGTTATGGGGGTAGGAAAGGGGTGGAATTAGATGGACATCATTACACAAATGATGTGTCTCTACATCATGTACAATCAGAGAATTGAAATGTTGTGCTTCATTTGTGTACAATGAATTGAAATTCATTCTACTGTCATGTACAACTAAGTAGAATAAATAAAAATAATCATAATTAGAGAAAAAAACAAATATCATTGTAATTGTCCTTTCTCTTCTACCTGAAGGCAGGATTCAGATCTTAATCATCTTAATATATTTCCCCCAGCACCAGTAGATAAAACACAGACAATAATTTTTTTCTGAACAACATGTACTCACAAAACTTTGACAGGATTTATTTCTGCAGCGAACATTTAAATATCCAAATGCAATTTAATCCATTAAATTATTTTCAATTGAAATTGTACAACAAAAATATTTCAGTTTCAAAATTGGGTGGCTATTATAGTTTGATCTTAGGGATTCTCTAGTTTTTGTTTTTCATTTGTCAAACATTTATTGACTAACTGCAAATGTGTTTCTATGGATTTTCTTGGTGCTAGTCAATTCAGTTCTTCAGATTGGACACACACAGCTCTAAAATCCCAACCTTGAATATATGTCTTTAAAGTGTGCAACTCAAAAATGTTAAAAATATATCCTATGACTTTATGTTAATATAAATTAAGATAAATTAAGATATTAATGATTTCATATTTCCATGCTGGCTGGTAATACTGAACTTGTTCTTGTTCCACTGGCCTAGATTCCGACCTGCCTGAGGTTTGTCAATCATCTTCACTACATTGTTTTCATTTTAACATTTCTAGGAAATAAACCCTATTATTTTATGTGTAGTATTGATCCCTCTACATGTTGATTTTGTCTGCTCTAAATCTAAAAGTATAACAGTTCCCTTATTAAAAAGTGAAAGATAAAATGCTACATTCATGAGGCGTTTTTTATAAAAGTGCTTGGTTTGGGAGATGTGGAAGCCTACTGGCATAATCCTCAGACAGCAAAGTAGTGTAAGACTTGATTCCTTCTCCAAGCTAAGAGCATTCCAGTTATGTAGGAAAGAACATTTTCATAACACGCTTCCAGCTTCCACACTCAAAATGTAGTCTATAAAAGTTAAAATATATTGCAGCATGTTCAGAAAATTGTTTAGACACACCCTACTTCGGTCCTACTCATGATACCAAGATGAGTCAAGTGTGTTGGAAAGATGGGCCTGATAAGCATAGAAAACAGACAGAAATCAAGACTGAGGCAGTTGGTCGTTTGGCATGGAAATTAGGGCATCCCAACAAATCTGAATGGAAAGTTTGGGTTGGCCTGCAAAGTCAGAGTTGAGAGTAAGGTGAGGCAAGCCGGGAAGAATTTGGAAACCTAAATTACAAAGGAAAAGTGATAAGCAAATGAGACATTTTTTTTAAATGGCTTGATCTCTTTTTTAAAAAAAAAAATGTTTTTTCAGTTGTTGATAGACTTTTTTTATTTTATTTTTTTTTTTAATTTACTTATACGTGATGCTGAGAATCAAACCCAGTGCCTCACACATGCCAGGCAAGTGAGCTACCACTGAGCCACAGCCACAGCCCTCAATGAGACATTTTTAAAAGTTTGACTTTGTTGTGTAAACACAAAAATATCACAGGTTCTTCCTGTTTAAATTTTAAACAATTTTTGATTTCATAAAAGTAGAGAATAGTGGTAATCACTAGAAGCTAGGGAGGGCCTGGGAGAGAGACCTGAAGAGAGGCTGCGTAACTCAGGTACCAAAAACTGTTAAATAGGAAGAAACTAGTTCTAGTGTTCTATAGCACAGGTGGGAACTGTAGTCTACAAAATATCTAGAAGAGTTTAAAGTTTTCCAACACATAGAAATTATAGATGTTTGAGAAATAGAAATGCTATTACCCTGATTTGGTCACTATACATTTTATATATGTATTAAATTATACTTTAGCCCATAAATATGTACAAATATTATGCATCAATCTAAAATAATAAAAAGAAGAAATTACAGAGCAAAGTGATCTAAATTGTGAATGATCAGAATATTCACAACAAGCAAACTGTAATCTTTTTCAATGAAGTATTATTTTATTTAAATTATCATTTATTGAATTGTAGCTTAGGGAGATTAGATAATAATGTCACAAACTTCTAATTTTTTTTTCTGAAAAGCCACATTAATTATCAATGCAGCCCTTTTAAAGAAAAGAAAAGAAAGGGACAGAGAGAGGGGGAAATTGTGAAGTGATTTGAAAATGTTAAGATTCCCATCTAGATGAAGAAGACAACAGAATGGAGTCATTTTTCCTATGCTCCAAACCCATTTCAAATTGTTTGCTCTTACTGAATTACATCCTCTTCCCATGTCCTTACAAGAGCCACTTGTCTGATTCCTGCAGTAACCAGACCTTTATGACGAGTGCTGTTGCTGTCATAGATGTTTTTTTAAATATCTGTTAAGATGTAAAATGCTCTTAGGATATTATACATTTCTTACATAATTATTCCATTCCACATTTTTGCACATATTAGTGATTTCAAATGTGGTAACTCTTTATAACATCAGTCATAAATCTTATTTCCGTTCACAATGTAAAAAAAGAAAACTAAACTTCCCAGATAGTCTGTAATGTTTTCCTGTGTAATTAACACCTCATTCACAGTTGTGTGTGCCAGTCAAGGCCCTGTCTCTTCTTCCTTGACATTTCCTTGATACCTCGTTCAAGCTAAGCTGATGCCTAAGAGCATGCAAAATATACACATGAAAACAGGGAAGTATTTTAAAGGAGCCAACTGTATTTATAAAACCTGGCAATTCAGGGAGACTACAAAGAAATGTGTTTTATCTTGTGGGTTTAGGGTCTGCATACCAACTTTTAAGTTGTTCTCCATTTGTGTACAATGAATCAAAATGCATTCTACTGTCATATATACCTAATTAGAATAAATAAACTAATTTTAAAAAATCTGATTACTGATTACCCTTATCAGCCTCACCAAAACAAAAAACAAAAACAGGTCACAAAAGAACTAATAGTCTGCTATTTGCATTCTTTTATCTTTTTTTTTTTTTTTTTTTTTTTTTGCATTACTAGAGATTGAACCCAGGGCCTTTCACATGCTAAGCACATGCTCTACCACTGAGTTGTATCCCCAGCCCTGCATTCCTCACTTAGTAATGTCCCTGGAGGGTTAAGTGTTTATAAATCAAGTAATCAAGTGTCTAATTTAAGATACACATGCTCTCTTACTGCAAGTCATCCTGGAAGGATCAGGTTATTTTCACTGTTGAAAGTTTATAGATGTCATTTATTTAAATAGCCTTGTTTGGGTTGGCATTTTCTTGTCTGTTTGTTTTGTTTTGTTTTTTTCTGAGAATAGTGGCCCTGGACATACCAAATGCAGATGGATGAAGTCATTAGATCATTTAAAGATAATTGTTCCATTATGAGACTCTCCTAATTTTATTTTTGCAAGTTTTATTGAAATATAATATACATTCATTAAATGTTTGCACTATAAGGGAACAACTTATTGCTTCCTCACAAAATAAACTTACTTGTATAACCAGCATAAGTTCAAGGAACAGAATATCAAGAAAACCCTCTGATGACTTCAGTCACTTCCTACCCCATTGTAACTTCTAATAGCATAGATTAGTTTTGCCTGTTTTTGATTGTTATATAAATTGATCAGCATTATGCTTGTAAGAAACATTCATACAGTTTATAGCATGTAGTTCAATTCCATTCATTTTAATTGTTACATATTATTCCATACTATGAATAAACCGCAGTTGATTGCTTTTTATTTCCCCTTTTAATGGGCATGTTGATTCTTATTTTATATATATTTTTAAATATTCATATGCATGGTTAAGAGTTGATTACATTTTTTAAAAATGCTAACTAGATGTTTTAGAAGATTTCCTTTAGATATTGTCAGATTGTTTTTATATTAAAAAAAATGGAAAATTGAATAAAAAGTGGTAGACAGGGGGAAAACACAACTAAAAATCATTCCCACCATGTACCAGACATTGTGGTAGGACTGGTATTTATTTGTTTTAGCTGTGGTAAAAAACACAATTTTTAACTCTACAGTTTCATAGTGTTAAGTATATTCACATTATTTTGAAACAGATCTCCAGAACTTTTTCATCTTGCAAAACTAAAACACTTATACCCATTAAATAATTCTCCTTTTCTCCTTCCTCCCACCTCCTGGTAACATCCATACTGCTTTGTATCTAAGAATTTAAATACTTTATATCTCTCACATAAATGCAGTCATGGCATTTATCTTATTGTGACTGGCTTATTTTAGTGTAGTATAGTTTAGTGTTGTATTTTTTTTTTATAATATTGATCCTCAGTGTCACTAAAGTTACTAAAAATTTAAAGTATTCAAGTACTTAGATACCACCTCAGGGTTTCTCCATGTTGTAGCATGTGGCAGGATTTCCTTCTTTTTTAAGACTAATATTCCATGGCATTAGGTATGTTTGCACCATATTTGGCTTATCCATTCATCCATTGAAGGACAATTGAATTGGTTCCACCTCGTGACTGTTGAGAATAGTGCTGCTATGAACATGGATATGCAAATATTTCTTCTTGATCGTACTTTCAGTTCTTTTGAGTATGTACCTGGAAGATCATATGATAGTTCTCTAATTATCTGATGATCTCTACAATATTTTCCGTAGCAGCTGTATTATTTTACAATCCTGCTAACAGTCCGTGTCCTTTTTGACACTTGTTATTTTCTGGATTTTTAGCAGTAACCATCCTAAAGGGAATGTGTGACTAGAATGTTATAAATGATCCCTTTTTTAATCCTTCAAGAAACCTGTGGCAAAGTGTAAAGTACCATTTAATAGCAATGCAGTCTTTGCACAGAAACTTTCTATAAGAGAAAAAGCAGGGATTCCAGTCCAGGTGGTTCTGAACTTGACAATGAAAAATTTATTCTCGAAGTTTCACATACTCACAAAATCAATTGAGTTATTTTGAGCTGTGATTACAAAATATAAGGTGCTCTATAGAATTTCCCGACTTTACGTGTAAAATAGGAGATGTAGTTTTCTCAAACTGTGATCCCTAGAACAGCACTATCAGCATTCCTGTGAACTTGTGAGAAATGCAGATTCTCAGATCATACCCCAGACCTACCAAATCAGAAACTCTGAGAGAAAAGAGAGGGGTCTGCTCAACCAGCCCTCCAGGTGATCCTGATGCATGGTCAGGTTTGAGCACCACTGGGTTTAGATCATTAGGCAGATATCCTAATGGTGGTCTTTTTACTGTTGCCAAACTGGAAACTGACATGTTGAGCATGTTGGAGTTTCCAGGGTAACCTGATAGAGTGAACTGTGTTCTGTACTTTATACCTCAGTTTTCAGGAAAGTGTTGGATTGGCCCAATTATAACAAAACTGGGAAAATAGCACTCCATATGTTAGAAGTTTTAGCCAGACTCCAATTTCGCAGAGTTGCTTCTCAACAAATGGCCACCCGAGAACAGCCACCCTCCCCAGGACAATCTCTCTCGGCTCAGCAGGGATCTGGGTTATCTGCCAGGATTTTCATGCTGGCATCCAAGTTCCCACTTTTTGCCTCCCTTTAGAGTGGGCCTGCAGTAAGCCTGGGAAGAACAGAAATAGCAGGAGATAGCAGAAACAAATGTGGAAACAAATATCAACTATTCCTCCTGCCAGCATCCCAGGCTTCTACCTGTCCCACCGTCAACAGCCCCTGGTCCCAGGTGTCCTGGACCAGTTCCCCAGAGACTTGTGAGGTACACAGCAAGGAGTCAAACATCACACTTCCCTCTGAAAAATGGAGGAATCTGATTTTAATCTAGAATGAGAACTGTGGTTTTACCTATGGTCTTTACATAATTATTAATAATAGAATATTTCAGGTTGTCTTGCTAAAATAATAAAATTCATCCTACCAAGAATCTGCTAACTCTTAGATAAGCTTTTGCCTTACCTTAATGCTTTTGAATGAAAAGAGAGAGCTTTTGGAGGAGCAGAAGATTGTGCAGCTGCATTCAGTGCTGCTGACAGCACTGAATAAGATAAGGGACTTAATTCCTGGGGCTTTTTAGGGAGAAGGATGGTAATGTCTAGGAGAGGCCTTGAACCATTATGATGATAGGAACTGTGGCCTCCATTAGTGCTTTCGAGGCTAGTTGTACTCCCAAGCATGCACCTATTTCTCTTCCATCGGCCCCTGCTCTGTGCTGTCAGAGCGCCCTCAAAAGGGCACTGAGACCTGTTTCTCAAGTTCCAAGGGCTTCCTTTACCTGGTTCTATGATATATTTAATGACAGAGCTAAGTGACTATGTTGCATTGTAAAACTCATCTTTAAAAATGGTTCAAATCTCTTATTACATGGAGGGAAATGAATTACAGTAGATGGGGTAGAGAGAGAAGATGGGAGGGGAGGGGAGGGGGGATAGTAGAGGATAGGAAAGGTAGCAGAATACAACAGTCACTAATATGGCAGTATGTAAAAATGTGGATGTGTAACCGATGTGATTCTGCAATCTGTATTTAGGGTAAAAATGGGAGTTCATAACCCACTTGATTCTAATGTATGAAATATGATATGTCAAGAGCTTTGTAAGGTTGTGAACAACCAATAAAAAAAGAAAAGAAAAGAAAAAAATGGTTCAAATCTGCTTCAAGGGATTAGTAAACTTCAGGCCTGGAAACTGGGTTTAAATTGAAAATACATGCTGGTTCAAGTTATCTGCACAAATATGTTCCACTAACTTAATAACTCTCACAAATATTCTACCTGCTTGTCCACTCTTAGAAAGGATGTGTAAATGAACCCAGCCCTCTCTCTGCAGTCCTGGAGCATACACATCAGTACACTTGACAGTGGCAAGACTGACTTAATGATCATGTAAATCAGCAGAGAGATGCAAGGATTGGATGCCTGCCTTCCATACTAAATTGTGAATGCTTTTTGCTCCTCAACTTAACACATGTCAATGTTGTTTTACAATGTCTGACACTGAATTTGTCTTCAACATCAACTCTGTGGTAAAAATTGACCAATAGTTGGCCTCATTTTCCCCACTTCCTGCCCAAATCAATACACATGTCTCCTCTGAAGAATGGGGAATGTAAACAGAACTTGATCCTATGGTTTTAACTTACCTCAATCTGATGTGTGCTTAAAGAAAGAACCAATCACTTACTTGGATGCCATTGATTTAGTTTTTTCGTGCTCTTGTGAATTAATAAATTTACAGTTCTTCTATTTTCTAAGTAAACTTTTTATCATTGATTAGTCCTCAAAGGCTAATTGACTTATATTTACTAAAAGACCCAATATATTGATTTTCAGAAAATGTAGACTGCAGGACTAGGAAATGGTGTACCTGTGAATAACTTGTATTAAATATATAGAATATCAACCTGTATATTCATTCCAATTTTATAGTCCCCCAAAGAACTCTAATGTTTAGGTCTCTAAAATGAAAGAACACAAAGACACCACTTTTTATATTTATTTTATTTTTTTTTAAAGTTAAATTCTGTTCTGTAGATGTTAGCTAGGATGATTTATGAAAATGGGTGCCTTTTTGAAATGAAGTCCTTGATGGCACGCCCTTAACTTACCTTCATCAACAGTGGGCATGTTTCTCATCCAATCACTGCAGAGCATTTGCTTGCTTACCTCTCAAAGTTTACTCTGCAGACCCAGCTGTTATTTAAACTTCCTATTTCATCCCAAGCTTAGGTGAAAACCAGAGAGATCAAGTAAGTTTGCCTCACACTTTTAGAGCAAGAAAATTAGAGAATAAAAAGGATCTTTCTGTGTTTATGATTTCAATTATTTTTTTAAAAAAGTATTGAAAAGATCAACCAAATGCAATTATGTTTTATCACTAAGACTTTTGTGTAAATATTCTACCAATAAGGTAATCAAATAGTTATTAATAACAATGAACTAGAATGAAGATATTCAGAAAACATGCTCAGAAATGCTTCTCATTCCAAATGTATACTTCTAAAACCTAAGCTTACTTTCTTTTAAAAAAAAGTTTAAGACAATAATTGTATAATAAGAAATTAGATGCTCTTAAATGATATTTGATCAGAGTTACTTAAGATGTTAACACAAACTTACCTGACTCTTGCAATTAGAATTTAGCTGGTTTTGAAGTGGGAGAGTTAACATTCAGTTACAATAATGAAGATTAATATGCAAGAATTATACATTTTAGTTCACTTATAAAACAGCTTAACCATCCAAAAGAAAGAAAAGAGCTAGCTAATGTGCTTTAGACAGAATATATAATTATGTTTAGCACAGTGCTTTTCAAATTTAGTGAGCATAAGAATTACCTGAAGTAATTCTAAAATGTAGATTCATAGTTCCCATCCCCAGAAGCTTCTAACCAGTAAGTACAAGATAAAGCCCAAGAATAGGCATGAAGTAGGTGACCTACCTTAACCTTAGGTAACTCCTATAAAATTAGAATTTGGAGCCCTCTTTTAGAAGCAACAAATTAAGTTGACAGATGCATTTATTATTTCATCCTAAACTGCAAAATCATCAGATAAAATGCCAATCTTAAGTCATCTTTCAGAAAATTTATATTACTAGCTAGAGCATACTGCTAGACAGCAATTAAGGTATATTCATTTCAGGTACTTTATTTTTCATTGTGGTAATTATGAACTAACCCAGAGCTTTTATAATTCCCTGATGTTTAAGAATCATATGGACTTGGGATGTTTTTTTTTTTTTAACTTTTGTTAATTTTTACTGTTTTCCTATTGCCATTTAATATGTTTTATATTACAGCAAAAGGAGATCACAGCATTTATTTGTTTTTCTTTGGTTTCAAGGGAAGAAGAGGAAAAACAGGACCACCTGGAAAACCAGGACCCCCAGGGCCACCTGTGAGTAAACAATAGGAGGACTGCCCCCATCCTCCTGTCCCCATTCTGTCTGCCTTTTTACTTCCATATGTGACCTCAGTGCTAGTTTATTTCCCTGTAGAATAATTTACTTCTTTGTACTGTTCAGAATAATTGGCTTCAGCACTTGCAGGGGAAATTCATGCTCCCTATACCACCACCATCATCACCACCCAAACTGGGAGATAAAGGCTGCTGGTAGCTCTCTGTATACCTCAACCCCTTGTTTATCAGTTGAGCGTCCTCAACTGAACATCTCCCACAATCATCCAACAACTGAGCATCCCTAAGCCACATGTACAAACAGATGAATTCTGTTCTGAGTCTGCCTGAGCTCAATTTCAAATGCTTAATAACATTCAGGCTGGTTGTAAGATAGACAACTGAGGAAGCACATCCACTCTTCTTGATACAAAATGTATTATCAGGGACTGCGGTTGTAGCTCAGTGGTAGAGCGGTTGACTAGCACGTATAAAGAAGTGGGTTCAATCCTCAGCACCACATAAGAGTAAATAAAAAAAAGGTATTGTGTCCATATACAACTAAAAACACATACTTAAAAAAATGTGTTGTTAGAGAATGTCATAGAACTTACTTTCTAAATAGAGTTAACTTATCTCATTCCTTTACCCCAAAATTCTGAAAAAAAGGATTCCATCTCTTGTGGTTTTAATAATTCTAACCTGCCAGAGTCTGGTCTGTGTCCAAGCTACTCCAGTGATATGGATTCTGGGTCACTAATAATCCCTAAGTTGCCAGATTCCCAGGGCACTTCCATGCTTCATCTTACTTCATTGCCACACAGAAATTTACTCTGTGGATGGCTCTCTTTGAAACTCTCTGTTCTCTTGGCTTCATAACAATTATTTTTCTCTCCTAACTCTAGGGCTATCCCTTGGGTCTCCCTTGTTAACAACTTTCCTTCTGTCCCCATCAATATGTTGGATGAATTAATAAATCCCAATCATTTATTCCCATCCATATATCCCTCCAGTGTTCCAGGCCTACATCCTGTGGTTCAGTATCTCCATGTGGAACTCTCTTAGGGGTAGTACAAAAGGAACATGTCCAAAATTCTCTTTAAAAATAATTCTAGATTTTTTCCTCTTTCACCCTCTGTATATACAGTCCCTAAACCATGCCAACCCTATATCTCTATAGGGGATATAGGGATATATAAAAATATGTATATTTTGTAAATCCATCTTCTCCTCTCCATCTTCATGGCCACCTCCTTAAATGAGGCCTAGGCAACTTGTATCTATATTTTTGTGGCCATCTAACAACTGGTCTCTTTGCCTTTACCTTGTCTAAGTGGAGTAATATCTCTAAATCATGACTCCAACCATGTAGCTCAGGCTTTACAAATCCATGCTGACTTGAATCACTTAAAATTGCTTAATAGCTTAAAACTATTTGGTTTAAAATGTTTTAAAGCTTCTCATTTCTTCAAGAAAGATGGATGCCATATCTCCTACCTGCCATTCTGGGCCCTTCATGGGTTGCCTTCTGTCTACCATTACCCTCCTCCTCAATGCCCTTCCTCCCTTCCTAATCTGCAGTGTAATCTTGCCATGCTTTGCAAATGTTCTCCACTATCTTCATAACTAGCTTCAGCACCAGTTCTCCTACGTGGCCTTTGATGGGCTACCCTTCATTGTCCTGGATCCATGAACCTTCTGCAGATACAGCACATTGCTTTGTAACTGTTATTTTCCTTATCTGTCTGACCACTTCCCTGTAATTTCTTTTAAACCACTATTTTTGTCACCATCGACTAGCATAGTTTCTGTCCTATGGCATGTAATTATTGATTATTTATTTAATAAGGGAATAAACAAATAAATATAATTTTCAAATAGGAAAATGAAGGGCTGGGGATGTAGCATAGTAGTAGAGGGCTCGTCTAGCATGTGCAAGGCCCTGTGTTCAATCTCTAATACCAGGAAAAAGGAAGGAACGAAGGAAGGAAGAAAGAGAGGGAGGGAAAGGAACAGACAAGACCAGATAAGTGCCTTTTTAAAGAACAGAACTTTACTTAGCTACTAGAGGACTCCACACCTATCTCCTCAGGTATCTCTTAGGATGTCGTCACATGCCAGAAATGAACATAATATGTGTCGAGTCATTTATTTTCATTTCACTTTATTTATTCAAGTGGATTATACTCTTAGAAGGCATTGTGTCACTTAATATGATATAAAAATAAGGGGGTATGACTTAGATATCCTAGAATTCAATCTTTAAAGTATCATCTTTGTTGATTTTTATTCCAATGTTTTTGGCAAAATAGAGAACATATTATAAGATTTTGAATACTTGTTTTATCTTTCAAAAAAGAAAGCTGGTGAATGCCAACAGGCAAGATTAGACGTTGGTGTCTTTTTTCTCAGGATAATTAAGACAGGATAATTACTGTCGAAGGGGAGGAATTTGAATGATGAAGGTCTTTATGCCAAGCTTGCCAACTGTCTATGAGAAAAGAGGATTACACTGAATTCTGGAATGAGTTCTCAACTATTGATCAAATGAGTTCATCCAGGAATGTCAAAGATTAACAAATATGTACTGGGCCTGCTGGCATGTGTCTGTGATTCTAGCTACCTGGGAGGCTGAGGTAGGAGGATGGCAAATTTGAGGCCAGCCTGGATAACTTAACAAGACCTTATCTCAAAATAAAATGAAAAGAACTAGGATATAGCTTGCAGGTAGAACACTCTTGGGTTAGAACCCAAGTCTCACAAACAAGAGGGTGTGGGGGCATGGAAAGGGGAGGGTGGGGGCAGGGAAAGGAAGAGGAGTGACTTTATGAAAGGATTCATTGTAATTCCACAGGGTTTTTTGGTTGTTGTTTGGTTGGTTGGTGGTTGGTTTGGTTTGGTTTTGCCAGCATATTTGGGGGGAAGGAATTATTTCAAGTATTAAATTTAGAATTTAAATTCAGCTACGGATCTGATACAGAGTACTCATTAAATCCTGAATACATACTTGTAAAAATAAAAGTAGTTTATTAACATGTAATATAAGATACCTAGTTTGCTAAACTAAAGGCATAGGAAAAAAATCTATGCAGAAAATTATATATATGAATGAAAAGCATTAGGCTAAACTCAGCTCATTTTCTGTATGAGAATTGCAGTTTATGGAAACTCTCAGTCTTTCTGATTCTGGTATGATACCTCTGACTGACTGAAATGCCTTTTCTCTCATACAACAATCATCAAAGCTTCACCTTGGGATACAGTTATCACCAACTTTTGGATGTTTTAAATTGATGACGTGTATAATAGTATGCTGCAAAAAAGTCCCGTAGAGTACCCAGCCATACTTGGGCTTAGTTGAGGATAGCTTGGAAAAGAAAAGTAAAATAATTGGCTTCCCACATTTTTCTGTGCCACCTTCACATTAATTTTTCGAAACATAATGTACTTTATAAAGAGAACTGTTATTTCCCAAATGACTAGACATGAAGAGAGTTCTTCAAAATGAGTCCTTTTGAAGTCATAATAACGAACATTTTAAGAAAATGAGCTCATAAAAAAAAAAAACCTAACTGTTTCTAATTCACATTGTTCAACTGTTTCACAAACGTTTATTGAGGCCCTACTGTGGGCCTAATACTCCCTTAGCAGCTGGACTTGCAAAGCTAAGTAAGACATTGTCCTTGCCTCCTAGGAGATTCAAGTTTAGGAAGAGAATTCAGTGAAGTTAATTGTTAGGGCTGGTTTCCTATAGGAATTTATAACTGAAGTGTAAAGATTGAGGAGGATTGCCCAGAAAAGCAGATAGAAAGGGAGAAGGGATCAAGCTAGGTATGAGGTACTAGGTACTATTGGCAGCTAGGTACTGTTTTTGCAGGGACAAAAACAGAGTGCTGAGCCTCTGGCAAAGGAGGTGGGGAGCTATCCAGTGGAGGGAGAGCAGGAGGCCAGCAGTAGTGAAGCCAAAGGCAGCCAGGGTCATGGGGAAGCTCTAAGTCGGGTGAACCCATGAAAAAGTATAAGGATTCTAAGCTGGAGAGCCCCAGGACCAGATTGTATTGTTAGGTCACTCTAGAGGAACATTGGAATTGAACTGCAAAGAAAGTAAACAAGATTCATTGAAGCTATCATAGTATTTACTGTTTCTAAAGTATTAGCAGAGTATTTGTTATCTCTGTTTGCAAGTCCCTTGGAGGTATTTACATTGTATAGAGAGATATAGATTGTATACACAGAGGGGGAGGAGGAGGGGAAGATTTTTAAGAGAAATCCCAGGCTGTTTGTGGACATTTTTAGATCAAATGTCATTTTCTATTTATTTGTCTTTTCCAACATTGTATCCTGTGTGACATGAGCCCCATCTCACAGCAGAAAGGAAGGCAATTAAGAGAACAAAAGAAGGGTTGTTAGGGGCTAAAATTCTAATTGGGACTGGAGATGGTTATGACTCACATGTGAGATCCCTAAAGCATGCATTAGAATTTCTTTTGCCAACATGAAATGTAAAATAATCTTAGTTTTATCTCTTTTATTAAACATTAATTAAAATATCCCTCAAATGAATGAATATTTTATATAATTTTAATGTTATGCCTGAGCAGTTCATTTTTAGAAAAGTTGAGAAGAGAAAACTAGTCTAGTTGATGTCACTGTCTGAAAAGAGCCAAGGAATTGGAGTTATCTGGAGGCACAAATCCTTTGATAACAGCACATTTTGATCAATGTCCTCAAGAAGATGTCCTTCCCTTTGGGGATTTAGAGGTGTTCCCTAAATCAAAGGTAGTGTTGTTATTTAGGGGAGTGTCGATGAAGATTAAAAGACATGGAACTGAAAGGAAAAGTCTCTAATGGCCTGAAGCAACTCACATAATTAAAATGCTTTAACCAATTCTTCCACTTATGGTTCTTTGTACTGAAGCCAAATTTGTATTTTCTTACTTTCTTAAGAAATTTTTGTACCAAAAAGGCAAGTTGCTTACAAAGAATAATTTCCTACAACTTTCTATTTATCTAATTGTGTGGTAGTGGCGGGGGGCAGTGTGGATAATGGGTGTGTCTGTGTGTGAAAGGACAACTTTTTCTCCCTGAAACACTATCTCCTAGAGAAGAAGCCGATTTCTAACAAGGGGATATTTATGAAAGTAAATCTATTGAACTAATGTTATTAAGTTGTCTTCATGAGTCAGTGTTTCATGAAAGTCATATATATATTGCTCCAAATTAGCTCTCCATATTTAATAGCAACATTATCTTTAGGGAAAATTCGTCTTTAGGGAAGACTTTGTTGGAATCTACACACATGTAATCAGCATATAATAAAATTAATCAAAGTACTTGTAACTGAAGAGCAACTAAACAGGTTATTTAACAGTTTTGGCTATGAACCCTTATGTTGAACATAGTTTTTTAAGTATTTTTCCAACTTCCTGTTAAAAAGCAAAGCTGATCTCACAAAGGAAAAAGCTTCCACATTTTCCAAATATGCCATCTTATCCTGAACAAATATTCTGCATTGCTGAGTGTCTTACTCTGTGTTCTGTTGTTATGGCTGACTGCCACAGAACAATTAGTTTATCAAAAGTAGACCTTTACTCAACTCACAGTTCTGGAGGCCCAGGAGTCCAAGAGAATGGTGCTGCCATCCTGGAGGCCATCTTGCTGCAGCATAGCATGGCTGAGGGCATCCTGTGGGGTGGGACATAGCTAGCTGCTAACTCACTCCTCTCTTCCTCCTCTGATAAGCCACTAATGCATGGTGACCCCACCCTCAGGACCTCACCTAATCCTAATTACTTTACAAAAGCCACCTCCAAATGCCATGAAGATGAATTTCAGGGTTAAGTTTCCAATGCCTGAAATTTGGGGGGACACATTTAATCCATAACAGAGAGAAACCATTAAGTAGAGACATTTTAGATTAATAATACCAACAAATACATCAAGACTGAGAGCAGTTTTTCAGAGTCCCAAAGTATCAAAGTGCTGAATGACTCTTTAGGAGAAGAAATAGTGCTAACTTTTGAGGAAACAAATGCAGAGGAAAGAGGGATGGACTAAACCAGGAGAGTTTATTAAAGAGCCAGCTCTGGTTAGATATGACACTTCCTATGTTTTATGGAGTCTCACAGATATCTTGAGAAGTAGAAGTTATCCTCTATTATGGAATAAGTGATGAATGGAAACATCGTATAATTTGCCCAAGATCACACAAGTCTAACAGAAGGAGCCAGAATTAAGTCCCAGGAACTGATTCCTAAAGTCACCTTCATCATGGTGGATCAGTGGTGTCAGAGACAATTTTCTAGTTTATGGTTTGACTAGGATTGGCCCACAAGCATCATATACAAAACATTGTTTGAATTTTTGCATGGCACTGTTCTACATCAGGACAGAGACAGTACAGGATGCTGGTGAGGAACCTAATCCAATCCCTCACTAGCTCATTTTAGACAATTCACCTGACATTTCCACATCTTCATTTGCTTCTCTCTAAATTTGAAATGATAGTACCTGCCCTGCCTAATTCCCACAGCTCCTAGAAGGAGGAAACAGCATGTGTATGAAAAAACTTTCCTCTGCGTGTGAAATTCTCTCTAAATGTAACTTAAACCCATTACTAATTCTGAATGCCTATTCACATTGTAGGTAGAAGAGCTCCTCTTGAATCTATAATGGAACCAACACATTTTTTTTCTCTTTACTAATTTCCCAAAATACAATTAGCAAAAATTTGTCTATCAACACATTGCTTAAGTCAGTGATTACTGTACCTATGGAATACTTATTCTAGATATGTAAAGCCACTCTTGAAGAGATAGAAAAGTTATTCTCAAATAAGCACTAACATTTTGGGCCTAGGGATTCTGTGATATTTTTTTCTCCTCAGCTTTACAACCTCTTGCTTGCTTGTTTGTTTATCCATGATCTATTGTGTTTTCTTAATTGTGATGGTCTCAACTACTATTCCTCATACTTTAGTAAAATTCTTTCATAAAAAGCCTTCCAGGTCTCTCAGTAGCATATGCAATGGAAAATAGTGGCCTCATATTATGATGAGACTTGACAAGTCTTAAGACTTAGAATATTTTGTTTCAAGTATTCTGATTTTTAGTTTCTTTAGAAAAGAAGGGAAAGCAGCTGGAAATGAGGCGGAGCAGGAGGGAAAGCCAGAGAATTTAACTAATGAGCCATTAAAGGAAGTATGTATTAGCCCACCCATTTGACATTAACTTTACTTCTCATTCATCATCACTCTAAGGAGCGTTTATTAAAGACCACATTAATTTTAAAATGTGTTATTATTTCTTTCTATTATAGGCAGGCCTTTTGATTTTTCTTTCTTTTTTTCTGGTATTGTTTTTGTGCATTGTTTCATTATTGCAGTATGAGAATGAGCAGTAGGCTCAAATGTGTCACATTTCAGTGCATAGCAATTTAGGTTGAAAACAGAAAAGTCAAGAAATGTGTAATATAGGGCAGCAGCTCCCTCTACTGTTTCTACTTGGAAATTTCTAAGCAAAAAAAAAAAAAAATGACACTTCATAGATCTTGGGAGGATGTTGCAGATTATGTAAATTTTTCAGTGTTTTATGCTTAATTATAAATCAATACAATTTTCAAGATTTTGTTGCACTTTCTGTTTATCTTGTACCTTAAAGATAAGTACTATACCATTTTTAATTTCAACATGATACTTTCTTGAGATGAAAAATCTTTACTTAGCTCACGGACCTCTAAAATGGCTGTTACAAAACACCAACAAAACTCTGCAGCACTAATTTAATAGGAACTTACTCCAGTTAAATCTATGCTTCTTTTCTAAAACACTGATCTGATTTAAAATATACAAAATCATGTTATTTCTACTTTAATTTTAACTTCATTTAAGTGGAACATCTTTTACCTTTAAAGCATGAATCATTACATAATCTAAAAGGTATGATTACATAGCAGTTTACACACTTAAAATAATAAATTTAGGATATAAAGTTGGATTCATTTACAAAAGTGAGTCCATCTTTGATTTTGCTTTTTATACTTTCAGTTAACTGTGGTCAACCATGGTCCAAAAATATTAAATGGAAAGTTCCAGAAATAGGCAGTTCATGAGTTCTAAACTATACCTCATTTTGATTAGCATGATGAAATATCACATCATCCTATTCTGTCCCATCCAGGATATGGATCACCTCTGGCCACTGAATTCACACTATACAACCTTTATCTTACTTGACAATGGCCCTAAAGTTCAAGAACGGTGATGTTTGCAATTGGGATATGCCAAAGAAAAGCTGAAGCTGTAAGTGAAAAGAGGGAAATTCTCAATAAAGAAATAAAAAGGAAGCTGAGATTTCTGAGATCTATGACAAGAACAAATCTCTTTGTGAAATTATGAAAAAGGAAAAAGAAATTATGGCTAAATTTGCCATTATACTCCAGACTACAAAAATTATGACATGATGGAAGAGGCATTAAATTATAAAATTTGTGCCAGGCACAGTGATAGACACCTATAATCTCAGCAACTTGTGAAGCTGAGGCAGGAGGATCACAAATGTGAGGTCAACCTGTGGAATGCAGCAAGACCCCGCCTCAAAATGAAAAATGAAAAGGTCTGGTGATATGGCTCAGTAGTAGAGTTCCCCTGGGTTTAATCCCCAGTACCAAAAAAAAAAAAAAAAGAAGAAGAAGAAGAAGAAAACATATACAGATTGGTATTATCTATAGCCTCTAGATATCTGCTGAAGGCTTTGAATGGATACAGGTGAGAGGGAATATGGTAATTAACAACTACTTATTGAACATCTACCAGATGTTAATCACATATCCTGTATGTGACCAAATGCATTTTGAGGTTCATCAGGTCTCCATGGAAATCTAATTCATATTCTTAGCATCCTGTCTATAAGTCTTGATCTGATCAGGGTTTGTCATGCTTGCAGATTTCCCTTTTTCTGTTATAAACAATGGATATATAGGGGTTTAGAAAGCCAAAGTAACAAACAAGCTACAGAAAAGTTCTCTACCTTTAATAAGTTACATTCTGCTATGACGAGAGGGGAAGGTGTAGCAGGATTGCTAAGCAATTAAATAATAAACTAAACAATTTCAGTTGACTGTGGGGTACTGTAGAGGAGCAAACTCCTCTGATAAAGGAGGAGCATACTCCTCTGATTAAAACAAACAAACAAACAAACAAACAAAAAACTCCAAATAATAAATATTTGGAAGGAAGAGAGGAATTGCTCTGGTCCAGAGACCCAAGGGAGGGCTCTCTAAGCAGGTGACAAGAATTGTCCAATCAGATCCAGACATGAAAAGGGCTCTAGATGGGGAAAATCTTGATGCACTTACTAAATATAAAAGAGCTAAGAGAACTGTAGTGCCAGAAAAAACTCTGAGAGTCAAGTGGCTTTATCACACAGGGCCTTATAAGAATAGGAGTGGGGGGGTACAGGTGGCAATGAAAATAATCAACTGATCACATTTCCCTTTTGTACTTGTTAGATGTTGTTGTTTTTAATCTGAGGTGGTTAATTTTGGTTTTTGATTTTTCATGTGATGAAATTATTATTCCTGCTGATACAAATCAATTATCCTCAACATAGTATCTTTTTTAGCCCATCATTTTTTAATCTCTAAGTAGAACAGTGCTTTAGTCAGTTTTTCCACAGCTGTGACAATCTGACAAGAACAACTTTAGAGGAGGAAAAGTGTTTTGGGGGACTCAGTTTCAGAGGTCTCAGTCCATACATAGCCAGCTCCATTCCTTGAGGCTCAAGGTGAGGCAGAACATCACGGCAAAGAGTGGGTGGAAGGAAGTGGCCCACATGATGATCAGGAAGCATAGAGACTCCACTCACTAGATACAAAATATAGACCCCCAAAGCATGCCCCAATGACACACCTCCTCCAACTACACCCTACTCACCTTCAGTTACCACTCAGTTAATTCCATCCCTGATTGGGTTAAGACTTTCATAACCCAATCATTTTTTCTCTAAATCTTCTTGCATTGTCTCACCCATGAGTTTTGGGGGACACCTCATATCTCAACCTTAACAATAGGCAACAGACTTGTTTGCTGAGAGAACATAAAAAACTGGCAAAGCTTTGGTTGTAGCCCATTCAATTTCAGTCTTGTCTGAGTCCACTGGACATCATACTTTTCATTAAATATGGAGAATTCTGTCACATATAAGTCAGTTTTTCTTTGTCCCTGAAGCTAAGCCTGAGGATTCCTTGCTGATAGGTCACATGCTGAGTCAGATAAACAGTTGTAACAACGAAAATGCATGCCCTCAAACATCATAGAACTAATGCACTTGGTACCCATTATGCATTGCTATCCACAACTTGTATATTTTCCATCTCTAACTTTATTTACCCTGCACTGAGAATTCAAGATACAAAATTACTATTTCTAGTATAAAGCAATGTCCTCTCCAAAACAAGTTAATAACCCAAAACACATTTTGGACTGCTGAATAAAGCAGATGACAAAAAAAAAATGTCTGACTGAAACATTTCTTATTAAAATATCCTGTATGTGACTGTATGCATTTCAAGGCTCATCAGGTCTCTGTCAAAATCCAATTCATATTCTTTGCACCCTGTCTAGAAGCCATGATCAAGGTTTTGTCACGATTCTAGGTTTTCCTTTCAACAAAGAACCTGGCTCTTCTGTCTATTAAATGTCTAAAGGCCATGCACTGTAATGATAATATCTTCAGAGAAAATGAACCAAATCATTTATCTGACTCAATGGGAACAGTAATTTCATTTCCTATTAAAAACAAGATGACATCCTCAGATTTAAAAATATAGACACACAAGACCTGTAAATGGAGACACAGCCAGTTAATTATTTTTATTGCCACTTGTTCCCCACTGGGGTCATGGGCCCAGACAAAACAGCTGTTGTCAACATTGCTAAAATTCCAGTGTCACCTTGTGTGACTACAGAATACATAGACATGCATGTGAGACAGCTGCGGGTATCAGGTTGAGATTTCAAAATCCAGCACTTGGGTTTGGTTTCCTAATTACTTCTCTTTCTCTCTCTCTCTCTCTGAACAGCAGCAATGGGACATTATTTACCACTTTCTGATTTCCCAAGTGTTTTATTAATTGTGGTTATACTCTGGCCACTGACTAGTTTTCATGGAGAATCATGTTCTTGAAAACAACTTTAAAGACATCTGGACCAATTTATGTTATTATACCAATGATAGAGTAGAATATTTGAAATCTTTGATATATAGTTAGCAAACTTGTAATTAGCTGGGCTAGTGCATAAATTAAGCACCATTTCTTTGGTTTGGGTAAACACTAAGGTTTGAGAAATCAAAGGCCAACCAAACTTATCAGAGCACTTTATATTCAAAAAGGGAGGCTTATTTCCTAAATAAGTTTATAGTTTGTATTTGATGGTATACTTTCTAAAAATAACTCTACATCGTCATTTTATTGCTGTGTAGCTTTGTGAGGTAGGCAAGAAGACTTATCTATGTTACCAAGAAAACTCAGGGCCCCAGCAAATAAGGGGCTCTGGGAAGCCCCTACAGTCGGTTTTCTCTGCACAATAGTAACTACCATCTGGTATGGATGAAGAAAAGACTAAAAGAAATTACGTGACAAAAGGAGTAACAGTTTTCACCATTGTCTTGGGGTCCCTCAACGTGGAAGGGAATGTGGTGGAAAATGAGGTCTGAACTGGTTTCTGGTATGTCTGCAATGATTTTGTTAAATAGTGAATATATCTGAGGCGAATATGACAAATTGGTACTTTTAATAACATCAGATTGTGGGTTCATGAGATTTTATCACTATTTTCTATAACTTTCAGCATAGTATTCCAAATTAATTTTAAAAATGGGAAACCCATCCTGTGGGATTAGTAAAGGCTATGATCACTAATTACTTCTTTCTTCACTGGCTGATATCATCAGTGTTTTCTCTGTTGCCTGAAATTCTTTGTGGAAAGGGGCTAAGTGAAAACTAAAATCACTGAGTATTTTTTCTGGGCCTCTCCTGCATGCACTCTCTGTAACCATGGGTTCCATGGACCAAGAATTGGTCATTTCTAGATTAGATTTATCATGTGGTGCAACATACAAACCAGAGGGAAAACTCGATATTAGACATTTGAGTTGAAATTGGAGACTACAAATAGACCTGCAGATTTTTCATTTTGCTTTCTTCCAAAGGGATCCTGTATGTTCCCAGCTATTTGAATTTTGCACATCCTCTTGGCCTCTCTGTATAACTTGGCAGTGTGTGAGCCAGTGCCATCAGCCCGGTTATCTTAAGTCTCAGCAGTGTGCCTTGGAAATTACATTTTCTCTGCACAGGAAGCATTGTCATTCTACCAATACTTTTTAAAAGAGTGAATGTTATCTCTTAATTACAGTCAACAAACTGAAAGCTCTGATTTGTGGAGGCTGCCCATGGGGTCTATGTAAGATGACTTTCTTCCTGATTTGGGTGGCATGTGGAGAGATTCCTGAGGCCAGACAAGGAGGTAGAGACACAGTAGTTCCCAAAGTATGGTTTTTGTTGGTGGTCATCTTTGGGGGACACCACTGGATGCAAATAATTTGTTTCTCACATCCACATCCTTGCTAGCTTTCATGCCCCTGTGGGTTTTATCACCTTGCACTGGATCATTGATGTTGCTTCTACTCTAAAGACTCCTGCTGCTCCTTATATTGCAGGAAGCTGACAAATAATATTTTCCTTTTGTAGAACATACCAGGGAGAGATGAGTTTGAAACATTTTATGGATGAATAATCAGAATGGCAGCATTAGGGAAGGGATCATTCTTTTTTCTAACCAGTCAAATCAGTCAAAAATAATTCCATGCTATCAATAATGCAGTGGGGTTTAGACCAACTAGATCAATACCTGGGGAAACATGTGACTTCAACAGTGATGTTTTTTCTGCCTTGTAAAATAAAGGGTTAAACACACACACGAGCTTCATAGCATAATTTGGAAAATCTGCTTTTATGAAATGGGTTAATTATACTCATTGAATGCATTCACTGTCACAGTCTCGTCCTCCCACTACTGTTCCGAAATGACAAGTGAAACCAGGGACTGTGCAATTTTGGAAAACAATCAGGTCACATATTGAGTATTTTGCTTATTCATACAACCATAAACTGCCTATGCTTGAGTTCCCTCAATTACACAGCTCAGTATGCAGGCTAGAAGCAGACAAGCCTAGCTCAAGTGAGCACTTTCCTGGAATACACAGAGGAATGAGTTTGAAAAATGTCCAAAGTGGCAGATGTGAAAAACTCTCATTCAAGATCCAGAAGCTGCCTTTGCTGCAATCCCTCACCTGTTAATCACACAGCTTCTGAACTTCTGAACCAGGGGTGCTGGCCATATCTTACACCAAGATCCTTAGCAGCTCTCCATCTTTCCAAGAATGGTGCAGGTACCACTGGGAGGTGGGAAGAAACTAGACACCTCCTTCTGTGAGAAGATCATGGATCACAGTACTATTCAGAATTTCCAGGGATTCAACCAAGAATGAGCACAGGCTGCTGGCTGCCAACCAAACTGCTATGGCCTTTTGTAGGGGAAATCCCCATAAGATATCCTTGATGAATATTTAAACTATTATATTGTTGTCACTTAAATCCTCTGATTTCCACACTGCCGATAGACAGGTCTCCTTTCTACAACAGAATACCGTGGCTCTATTGTACTCTTATTAGAAGGATGTTCCGTTTTCCCTGTGTAACAACTTTCCCACAACTATTCACTGCAATTTCATGCTCATAGGAGTTCCAGCCCATCAAAATTGTCTTAGTTATATATTCCTATTTTCACTTTTCTTCTACCATCTCATAAATTCTAAGACACTTTGCCCCGCATTTGGTGTTGTTAGAACCTCAAGTCATTTTAAGATGATGCTTAGCATCTTGCTGACTTCCTTCCTTTCCTTTCACAGCTAATTTTGCTTGTTTTCTTCCCTCTCTCTCTAATGAAAATCCTCAGGGTTTATTTCTCTTTGTTTTTTTTATTGGTTGTTCAAAACATTACAAAGCTCTTGACATATCATATTTCATACATTAGATTCAAGTGGGTTATGAACTCCCATTTTTACCCCAAATACAGATTGCAGAATCACATCGGTTACACATCCACATTTTTACATAATGCCCTATTAGTAATTGTTGTATTCTGCTACCTTTCTTATCCCCTACTATCCCCCCTCCCCTCCCCTCCCATCTTCTCTCTCTACCCCATCTACTGTAATTCATGTCCCTCCTTGTTTATTATCCCATTCCCCTCACAACCTCTTATATGTAATTTTGTATAACAATGAGGGTCTCCCTCCATTTCCATGCAATTTCCCTTTTCTCTCCCTTTCCCTCCCACCTCATGTCTCTGTTTAATGTTAATCTTTTCTTCCTGCTCTTCCTCCCCGCTCTGTTCTTAGTTGCTCTCATTATATCAAAGAAGACATTTGGTATTTGTTTTTTAGGGATTGGCTAGCTTCACTAAGCATAATCTGCTCTAGTGCCATCCATTTCCCTGCAAATTCTATGATTTTGTCATTTTTTAGTGCTGCGTAATACTCCATGGTGTATAAATGCCACATTTTTTTATCCATTCATCTATTGAAGGGCATCTGGGTTGGTTCCACAGTCTAGCAATTGTGAATTGTGCTTCTATGAACATCAATGTGGCAGTATCCCTGTAGTACGCTCTTTTAAGGTCTTCAGGGAATAGTCCGAGAAGGGCAATAGCTGGGTCAAATGGTGGTTCTATTTCTCTTTGTGTCCATGTTATTCCTCTCTCTTAACCTTTACCTTCTCCCATTCTGGTTGCTTTCCTCTTCATCTCTTCTTGTCCTCCACATCTTTGAAAATATATATCTACACCATGTCTCAGAGCTCCCTCTGCTTGGCCCTTATTGATTCTCTATCTCATTGAGAAATCCTGTGATATTTTACCTGCAATCTTTTATTCTCCTATCACCTGCTCAGTATCAGCCAATTTAAATGGAAGAGTTAAAAGATCAAGTATATGGGTCAGGGTAGGGTCAGGCTAGCTCTTGTCAACTGGTTATATGACCTTGGATAAGATATTTAGCCTTTTACTCTATATTTAATAAGGATAACACCTTCTTTTTTGGATTGTTGTAAGAGTTAAATGCAATAATATGTGCATACATGCTAAGATTTTAAAATGTGCCCCTCCAAAATTCAAGTAGAAAATATTAAGAGGTGGGGACTTTGAGAGGTGACTAATAAAAACTTCACTACAGCTTCATTTTCAATTAACTAGCCAAATTTTTAGATTGATCTAAATCTGTTGGCCCTTATCTTATTAATAGGGTTAAGGCATTATTTGAAAAAAGCTTCCCGTAGCATTTGGCTAGCTTGTTTGTTTGATTTTCTGCCTTCTGCCATGTAAGGTTGTTGCCAGAAGGTCCTTACTATACCAGATGCCTGGGCCTCAATCTTGGACTCCCCAGCCTTCAGATCTGTGAGAGGATAAATCTCTCTGGTTTATAAATTACATAGTCTCAAGTATTCTGTTATAGCAACACAAATTGATGTAAGACAAGTTTTCACACAACTGTTACTCTAAAGGTTAACTGTTATTTGCTAATATTGTTATCTGTACCCCACTTTATCATGTTTGCCATTGTATTATTTTTTGTCTTATTTTCCCAGGATTTATTCCCATGGCCCATCATTTTCAAGGAAAAATGGTTGATACTTTTTTTGATTCTTTCATTAGCATCTACTTTTAACTTTCAGCTTTGTTTCTGTCCTTCCTGATTTTCTTTGTTCAAGACGTTATAAAGAAACTTCATCATTTAAGAATGCTGACCTAAATATATGCAGACATATTCATCATCTGGAACTTGCTAGATCTAATTTTCTTTTTGTTAATCTTAATAGTATATTTTATATAACAGATTCAAAACACTATTTAACATAGAATTAGTATAAAGTTATTAATGAGACAGTTTACATTCTGTTTTCTACAAATTCATTAAAATTGCCTGTGTATTTTACACTTAAAACACATCTCAATTCAAATTATTCATATTTTAAGCTTCTAGAGTCATGTGTAGTTAGAGACTACTTTTTGGCAGTGCAGTTCCAACCTCTCAAATTGTATGACAAAGATTTTCCTGTTTTGTTTTTCCTTCCATGGTTTAATCAGTGCATTATAGTTGTATATAATGGTAGGATTTGTTGTCACATATTTATACATGCACACAATATGACAATATAATTTGCCAATATCATTCCTCAGTATTTCCCCTTTCCCTCCCAACCACCCCCACCTCCCTTTCCTCTACTTGCATGAGACACAGGTAGAGGACCCCACCACCACCCTCCTGCCTTTTTTTTTCCTTCTTCCTTTCTAGCTTCTATATATGAGAGAAATATACAACCCTTGACCTTCTGAGTTTGGCCTGTATCTCTTAACATAATGGTCTCAACTAATTTTCAATGTGAACAAAAACACTTGAAATTATCTATTTTAAAATGAGATAATTTCAGATTTCATGATTCTATGTATTAGCCAGTGAATCAAATATGTCCTTGGTAATAACATCAAATGAACGATCCTTTCTTTATGGAATTTTGGGTATAAACCATAGTTTGCAAGATATTAAGAGGAAAAAAGAGCCCTTTCTAGGAATCTTAAAATTTCACTCAATATGTAATACCTGGTCCATGTTTCCTAAGATGGCCATGGTAATCTCAAATATGAAACATCAAGATCTCTGTGTTGAAATGTAGATGTAATATAAACACTCAAATCTTCTGGTCTCAGAAGTCATATTCAGAGTTTCTAGTGATTTTTCTTTTTCTTTTTTGTAGAAGGAGAAGAACAGGTGTTGACATCTCCTAACTTACTAAAATTTGCAGTAGAAGCATTCTCAGAAAAATAATCCATAATGAAGTTACAACCATTTAATTTACAAAGTGAAATCCCAAGAGACACTGAAAAAATTTCATTTAGAGCAAATACTAAGACCAAAAAAAAGGATCTTTTTTTAAAAAAGGAAGAATTGATTTCTCAAATATTTTCAATCTAAAGAGCATTATTGATTTTTTTCCCTCCCTCGGGATTACAGTGCAACTTTATACCTTGTAATACTGGTCAAAATCTATCCATGAACTCTTTTCTAACTTAACTGGAACTCACTATAGCCTTGCTTTCAATTAACTAGCCATATTCTTAGATTAATTTAAATCTGTTGGTTCTGTCTTCTATAAATCTGGAAGCAGCAAGCCCTTTGCTCTGTTTAAAACCATTTATAACTAAAATCAAAACCAACAAGCAAGAAATTGGCTTTCCTCGCAGAATTTTTCTTGTAAGAGCAATGATTCCCTGAATTCAGCAAACATTTGGTGCTGGGAGTGGAGTGGTGATGTGGGAAACTTCTAAGTACCACAGCTTGTGTTATGATGGGTTTAGGAGGATTGAAACCCCTGCCTTCATGAGTTTTCATTCCAACTAGGACTGCAGACAGGCACACAAGCCACTATAATCAGTGTAAATGTGCTTTGCTAAGTTATATATAATGTGTTACGGATGGAAACTTATATGAAAAAAATTCATTTTGACATTTAGCTTTTCCAAGCTTTGTTGTTGCTTCATGTTGCCATCCCTGTATCTGAGTTTAGGCTTCATCATTTTTTTTTTAAATACCAATGGAAAAATAATTACTGACTGCTCTATTTTCTACTGCCCATTAGAACATTGGAAGTGTTTCTTGAAAGTGAGTCCAAATGAGTTTCCAATAACAGACTTTCTATCTGTTCTTAAAGCAAAGCTTTTTTTTTTTTTGCATAGTTTAAAGAGAGTTGATTATTACAACTTCCTTCACAGAGGTTTTGGGTATTCCAAAGGTCATTACTGAAGTTAATTGGAAACCCACAGGGCCAAAAGCAGTTGTATATAACCTGAAAATATGTATTTGTGAATTATGGGAGAAACTCCTATTAGGAAATTGAAGAGCTATGGTGCATAGAGATAATTGGCGTCCAGATGGCTCAAGGAGGCTCAGTCAGCAAAGTTATAAAGAACTAAAGGGAGCTTTTAGAGGAAAGGGAGAAAGGAAAATAGTTTTGGGATGAGGTTCAGTGAGTAAGCAGAGGAGTTGACTGAAGAGTTGGAGATCTTGATTCACATAGCTAGTGTGAGATGAGCCAAAAGACCCAAACCCTGATGTGAACATAGAGCCCATGACAAAGAATAGTGAGGGGTAAAAGGGCAAAAGTATAGGTCTGTGATATGAGGTGCATTGGCTGAAAAGTGAGAGTATAGGTAAGCCCAGGACTAAGGAAGTTTATTTTTTTTAACAGAGGACTCTTTTCATCTTTTAACCTTTGGGAATATGCAGCCAATACTATAAGAGGATGATGGTACAAACAGTTCATCATTTTGACACTATACGTTTGATAACTCTGGTGGCAGACATCATGGTTTTCTGTTTTCTAGCTCCAGCAAGATTTTAGTCAAAAATTTCTTAAATGCTACTATAATGTACTTAAATGCTGAGAGTTTGTACTTCCCAAATTATATATACTTTTAATTCATTTCATCACATGAGATATGGTTCTTTGCAGTAGAAAACAACCTCAGGATCTCTACCCATGCTAGGTTTATAGACCCCTCAGATAATTACACATCGGTACAGTTGGGCTCTGAACAGGTATGTCTCCCTTGAGTTCATTAACATTTTAAAGCTGCTCTATAGTTGTGTGCTCTTCATATTAACTCAAATGTCCTGTATTTCCCTGTTTTCACTTTTTTTTTTTTTTTTTTTTTGCTACTATGACTAAAAGATCTAACCAGAAGAAATGTAGAGGAGGAAAAGTTTATTTGAGGGCTCAGGGTTTCAGAAGTCTTAGTCCATAGAAGGCCAGCTCCATTTCTCAGGGCTCAAGGTGAGGCAGAACATCATGGAAGAAGAGTGTGGCAGAGGGAAGCAGCTCAAATAATGATTAGAAGCAGAGAGAGACACTCCACTCTCCAGATACAAAATATATATCCATGAACCACTTTCTCCAGCCACACCCACCTACTGACAGTTAATCACTCAGTTAATCCCCTCAGGGGGGGGTTAATTCACTGATTAGCTTAAGGTTCTAACCCTATCATTTCTCCTCTAAATCTTCTTGCATAGTCTCACACGTGAGCTTTTGGGGGACATCACATCTAAAACATAACATTCCCAACCCAGTATAAATAGAGTAAAACAGAAATTGCACAAAAGATAGAAATTATACAGCTATGATTTTTGTACAGCCTTGCTGTGGGGTTCTGTTGTGAGCAAGACAAATCTTCAACCAATTTTCCTAGAACTTCTGAGAGCATTAGCCAAGGCTGACATGCCTTCTGTAGGTAGCCTGTATACTGGGCCTGGGTCATCTCACTGTCTTCTTGATGGGTCTTTATAAACGCAAACCTCAGAGAAAATTACCTCTCAAGTGCCCTAGAGCATCTACTAATAACAGTGACACTTGTAAAGCCAGGAGAACTGTCACTTAGCACAAGTCTTTAACTTCTGCTTCCTTGGAGTTGATTGATAGTCTACAAGACTGACAGCTCTTGCTAAACTTAGACACAAATGACTCCTTGAATCTACTACAGCCATGTTGCAAGTCAGAACAGAAGACAGAAAATGAACACATCTGTTGGTAATGTAGCTATAGGACAGCCACCAATTCCAAGACACCCCAAGGTCTATCCTGTTTTTCTAACCATAAACAGAGAACTGCTCTTGGCATATATGTGCTTAGTGTTTATCCATAGTCATTGCTTTGACTGAGGTTGTTCCTTTTTGACAGTTTCAAAATAACCAGGTGAGTCATTGCCACACTTAACCACAGTTAGTGTAGACGTATACTTCCTGAACACTCTATGCTAGTGTCTCCTTTCAGTCTCTGCAGGGTTTCTTCAGCCCTCTAGGAGAGTTTGCATAAAGTACTGCCTGCACATAGACTGTTAGCTGTAAATCTCTATTACATTAATCTTGGAATTTATGGTATTCAAAGTACTCTAGTGACTAAAAGAGTAAGAAAGAAAATGTCATCATAAATGCTCATCATCTGATTAAGTAGTAGAGCCTAAAGCTTCAGATCAAACCCATTCGGAGCAACAACTTTGTGGATATGACATTTTATGGCAAGAAAGGAACATATGAAAATATGGAAGTCACTTTTGTGGGTTTATTAATCTTTTGGGTATCTGAATAACATTGTTCAAACTTTTCTATTGGCTCTTGGCTCTTTTGAGAGGGTTGTGCTCTTGCCATTGTTTTTAGAGGGAACAGCTTCACTGAGCCACCCATATTTTCTCACCCCACCCCAAGGGTAAACTCAACAGCAAGATCAAAATTCTAGATGAGGAACGGAACGTAGTCTGTGTTTATGAAAAACAGCTATCCTCCACAAATATGTGGGCGGATAACAAGTCTGTTAAGAGTCATACCCAAGTCTCACGCAATTCTTTAAAAATTGTCACCATCTTATTGTTTATACTCTTCTCATCCACTGTTAATTTTCTGTAGCATGAAACCCCTTCCATGCTGTTTGTTCTGCTGCTGTTTTTTCCTTACCATATTCCAGATCCCCTTGGAAAGCTCTCTGCTTTTGATATCCCTTGACTACTGCTCTCCCCACAAAGACAGGATTCATTTTGAGTACAGTTGTGTTCTGGAATGTTCAGGCATAATCTCCTGATTTGAGAGAATGCATGAAGGTAGATGCAAGGAATACAGTGACTTATCTCCTTCTCTCAGCTACACAGTAGGGCTGTATCTAAAGGCAAAGAGCTTATTTCTTCCTCTGCTGTCCTAAACACAGTACTGGCTCATAAGTACTAAGTACAAGTTCTGTTGATTTTTTTTTCCAATTTTAGTAGGGTGAGTAGACCATGAAAGAATGATCATTGATATTTTCTTGGGCTCATAATTTTTAAAAATTACTAAAATCAAGATTTTAGGTTGAGAATCTGTCTTTATGTTAAGATAGCAGAGTAAATGAGAGGTGACTTGAGCACAATGCTGATGTTAGCTATTAACCCTGCCACTTAACTGGTGGTCAGACCTTGAGTCAGCTTATAATTTCCAGCTCTCGTTTTCTTTATCTGTGAATCATAAATAATGATGATGGTGCATTCCTCATGATGTCATTGTAGGGATTTTGTGAGTTTATCCATATAAAACTGTGCATATGATTAGCACTATATAAATGTTGGCTATTATTATTAGATTGATTCTTTTGTTCTATTCAAGAGACTTTATTATTAATTGTTCTTCTATATTTGAGAGCCCTAACTATTAAGACTTTCACTTTTTACTGGAAAAAAAAATGTATGTGAAGCTAAGTTTACCCACCCTATCACTGTTCTTTGGTCTGATGGGCCTTATCATCAACCCACAGTCACTGAATGCCTGCTGTACATAGACTCCTAAACTACCTGTCAATGATCTTACCTATGGTGTCTAAAATTCTTCCTTGCCTCATCAAATATTTGCAGAAGGATCAATATGTATGGAACTGCATGTCTTTTGAATTTTGAAAATGAATTATTAACTTGCATTTTCTTGGCTATAAACTATGCATCAACCCCCTACTCAATTATTGCTTTCCTCATTATTTCATCTAACTGACCTAGAATACTTTACACAAAGCTGACTGATGGAAAAATAACATGAAAAATATAATGTCATGAGAACTGTTTTCTGACATTAGCTCTGTTTTTATTTCTGCAAGGTAACAGCATCGTTTGTCTTTCCAATCATAGTCAGTTCCATTACTCTTGAGGCCCATTATTTTCTCAAGAGTTATTCCAACCTGCTTTTGAACATCCATCACCACATCCTTGTGTCCTTTATGTTTAGTGGCACAATACAAAGGTTTCATATTTTCAGTCACAAGCCATTCATAAGAAGCACCTAGTATAAGTGTTTGCCAGCATTAATTTTTTTCTATATACCTAAGGCATTTACTGCATCAAGGAATATAGCTAGCAATTATTCCTTAAATTTTTTCTTCACTTTCAAAGCTTTCATTCCCTTTTTAAAAAAATAATCCTTGTATAATGCTATTGTTGGATTTGTTCAATCCTCCTCTTTCTGTGTCTTATCTCCCAAAGTACTTTGCCTCTATAATATTTTCTCTCTTCTTAGTATTTGAAGTCTAGATGAAATATACAACCTCTCTTTGGAGGACAGCTGAATCTATCTGGCTTAGATTACTTGATCTAAAATAATGCTAAGCTTTATATTTTCTTATGGTCCTTACCCCAAAATGTAATCTCTGGAAAACTCTTCTCTCCCTCCCTTCCTAGAAGATTTAGGGATGGACAGATGTCTTCACTTCTTTCTTTTCCATCCCAGGCTCTCAGTACAATGCTTAGGAAATATTTCCAGGGCAACTAAAAACTACTAGTGTTTAAATGTGTGAAGTCTGAGATTTTATAGAAGACATCTTTTTCTGGCCCAGAAGTCCATGTGCAGCTCATTTACATACAACTGACTCAAAAGAGTAAATCAACAGAAAAATATTTCTCCCATATTTTCTAAGTTAATAACATGTGGAGGCCCACATTTCTATAATACACTGATCAAAGCCCTGGGAGAAGAATAGAATATAAACTGAAGCTACAGCTTCTTCCCTGGAAGATTCTTATAGGTATAATTCCTTTTAATAAAGAACATACTGAAAGTTGACCTTCTGGTAAAATGTTACATGTTCCCACTTAGGTCCTCTCTTTGGATTCATATAAGACTTAGAAAAATCTTTAGGAACCTGATGACCAGTTAGTGTCTCTATAATTTTCTTGTTAATAGAATATTGGACTAAACAGAGTCTTCCTTTTTCTTAACTACATAATTTCAAAGATTCTTAGAAGTATGTTGCTTAAATGCACATTGTCTTGGTAAATGCTTACGTATTTATCTTTGATTTGTTTCTAATACAGGGACCTCCTGGATTACAAGGAATACAACAGACTCTTGGTGGATATTTTAACAAGGTATGACTTCTCTTTTCCCACAATTTGTATACACTGAGAGTTTATGGTGTTACATGTATTTAAACATCTTTCAATGCTAAAAAGTGTTTGCAAAAATTATATATATATACTTTACTCCATATATTATCATAAGCTCCGAGTTTTACTTCTATAAATTAGAGATTAATTCAAAGTTCAGTTGTTCAGACATTGATAATGTCCTTTGTCTAGTTTCTCTAAGGGCAGAAAGCAATTATTTGCTGCCCAGAAGCTCTGGGTATCACAGCAGGTGTTGGATTTCTTATCAAAACTGGTAGGTGCTGCACAAATCTTAAGCAAATGTTCACACACCATAGGTCAGCAGCAGGAGCCTCCTCCTGTGAGTAGGGGCAGCTTTAAACTTCCCCAAGTTCTTTCCATCACAACTGGGATAAATGGAATGACCATGTGGAGGTCTCTGAGTACAAAAGGCAAGCCCACTGTACTCCTGATTCTGCAAGGAAGCAACAGGGAGTGGACAAGGGTTAGTAACCATGTCTGCAACAGAAGTCTAAATGAAATCCTCAATGGATTCATCACTCAATAATGAGTATTTGTGATCTGATCACTTTGTATGATGCATTATGTCCACTGAGTAGGGCCCTTTTTATTCACAATGGCTCATCACTTATATTATTTTGCAAAGAAAAATGAGGGGAGCTGGGTATGATGGAGCATGCCTATAATCCCAGCAGCTGAGGAGGCCAAGGCAGGAGAATTGAATTCAAAGCCAGCCTCAGCAAAGAAGAAATGCTAAGTAACTCAATGAGACCCTGTCTATAAATAAAATACAAAATAGGGCCAGGGATGTGGCTCAGTGGTCAAGCACCCCTGAGTTCAGTCCCCCATCCCAAAAGAAAAAAGAAAAAGGTGGGGACAGTCACTCTTGTGTCTTCTCTCCCTGTTTTCTGGCTTTTTCCTCCTATAAATTCCTCTAAGTACTGTTGCACCTCTCTATTTACAAATCCCAAAGACACTATGTTCGAGATCAGGCCTTGAAAATAGCTAGTGTTCAAAAAAAAAAAAAAAGTTAAGTAATGAACTAATTAAATCCTACTTCTTCATTCATCAAATTGGGTTAGTATAAGGACCTAGACAATTTGTGGTTGACAAATTTAAAATTAAATGTGTAGACAATTTGTTGTGTTTTATAAATATTAGATGGTTATCCTGTCTTATATTTTCTTATTTATTTAGATTTTATTAGAAAGAGTGCTTAGGATATATTTTATGATCCTTTATTAAACATTTTTAAATAAGTCTGTACTAGCCTTTTCAAAACATTAGGGCTTGGCACAAGTGAAAAAGTAAGATAAAAGATATTTCATCTAAATTTAATCAATGTAATGACTCCTACAGTTATAAAATAGGGCTTATACATGCTTCAAAATAATGAGAATAAGTTGGCTCTCATGTAACAATGTCAGCTAGAAAAACTTAAAACATATACTGTATTACTTTCACCCTTGGTGTAAAATTTTACCAAATTGCTACTCAGCTACTTAAATATTTGCTAACACTTGCAAAACTTTTAAAGCTCATATCTTTACAGGTCTCCCAATACTACTCTAGTATATACTTTATCTTACCAATGAGTCAGTTTTTCCTTAAATGAAAATATATGGAGCCTTTATATTTTAGAGTCTAAAGTTGAGAATGTAAATTTTTAAACTTTAAGGTAGTATTACAAAAAATGTGAGCTGACTGAAGCAGCTGAGTGGGGAATCTTGTTAGTTACAAGCCAGTATTTGGAACTTGGCTATTGTATCACTTAAAAGAACTCTAGCTATCATTATCGCCATTACAGTACTGAGGCTCACAGTGTTTAGACCACATGTGTCCTGAATGTGACTTTAGAGCTCAAAGATAACTGAATAAAGAGGAGGGACCACAGCCTTTTTTTTTCCTGCCAAATTCTGCAATTTACAAAAATGCATCAGAAAGTTTTCGACATTGGGAATTAACAGGAGGTAGCTTGACAAACCTTTCATTCTGCTTCCTTCTGAGAGCACTTAGAGCTCTATACTGAGGTCCCACAAGGACAGAGGAGATTCCTCCCCCTTCCCAATCCCACACCCAGTCCCCACACTGACTGGTGTATCTGCACTGTAATCACCTCCTCCTCACGCGGAGCTTCATAAAAAAAGGGGTGAACTGTGCTGCAATGAGCGAGATGCATGTTTTCACTTGGTGACATCCCCAGCACCCATCCCCATCTGTTTTGGGACACTGAAGTTGTTTAATTTTGTAATTTGTTGCATGCCTGATGGCCTGGCTATAATAAATGATCACAGCAAGAAGAGGGGCCTGTCCTTCTCAGACTATTCCCTGAAGACCTTAAAAGAGCATGCTACAGGGATACTGCCACATCGATGTGCATAGCAGCACAATTCACAATAGCTAGACTGTGGAACCAACCCAGATGCCCTTCAATAGATGAATGGATAAAAAAAAATGTGGCATCTATACACAATGGAGTACTATGCAGCAATAAAAAATGACAAAATCATAGAATTTGCAGGGAAATGGATGGCACTAGAGCAGATTATGCTTAGTGAAGCTAGCCAATCCCTAAAAAACAAATACCAAATGTCTTCTTTGATATAATGAGAGCAACTATGAACAGAGCAGGGAGGAAGAGCAGGAAGAAAAGATTAACATTAAACAGAGACATGAGATGGGAGGGAAAAGGAGAGAAAAGGGAAATTGCATGGAAATGAAGGGAGACCCTCATTGCTATACAAAATTACATATAAGAGGTTGTGAGGGGAATGGGGAAATAAACAAGGAGAGAAATGAATTACAGTAGATGGGGTAGAGAGAGAAGATGGGAGGGGAGGGGAGGGGGGATAGTAGGGGATAAGAAAGGTAGCAGAATACAACAATTACTAATAGGGCATTATGTAAAATTGTGGATGTGTAACCGACGTGATTCTGCAATCTGCATTTGGGGTAAAATTGGGGGTTCATAACCCACTTCAATCTAATGTATGAAATATGATATGTCAAGAGCTTTGTAATTTTGTGAACAACCAATAAAAAAATAAAATTAAAAAAAAAAAGAAAGCCAAAAAAAAAAAGAAGAGGGGCCTGAGTAAAACTTTTCTGGAGATTAAATAATGGACCGTGTATTGAGACATATAAAGTGACACTCCAAGGTTAAAATAATCTTCCCTTTTAAATTGGCATTGATTAATGTGATGTCTGCACTTGAGCCCTGGCCCTCAGTTCCTTAGCTGGCAGCAGCTCCAACAGTCAAGCAGCCCAGATTTTGCTGAAGCAGCTCCCTCAGGGAACATGAATAGCAGAGTACTCATACACATTCCCTCCCTGTTCTAAATTAAAAGATCCATTGTTTGTCTCTGGTCCCTGGAACCCTCTCTTGCCCTTTGGCCCTAGTACAGGAATTGATCTTTTCACCTACAAATTCCCTGTGTCACCTAGAAGGGGAAGTTTAGGCATTAGAAACCCTCTCCCTTCATAATATGAATCAACAAGGGAAGGAAACAAGGGCAGTGAGGAATAGAGGGATAGAGACTTAGGAGTGAGGTCAGGAAGATTATATGTGTGTTCACGTGTATTTTTGCATGCTCATTTGGAAATGCAATGAATAAAATGTAGAAGATTTCCCTATCTCAAAAAGAATTTGCAAAACAGCTGCTCCCATTCTGCAAGATTGTTTGCCAAAACACAACAATGCTGAGCATGTTCTTCCCCTTAAGGAAAATCTGCTCATGATCCAGCAAACTGCTCTTCCAGCTCTGGGGATTTTAATAAAAATTTGATAGGCTCTGTCAACTTCTAAAGCCATCAGCTCCCTACATGGAGGGGAAAAAAAAAGATTGTGTCATCTGTGACTGCCAAGTACTGGTGGATTTTACATTTGATATTGTTTTTTAAAGATCCGCATTGAAAATGCATAGTTGGGTAGCCTTACATTACCACACTTGGTCTCAGCTGTTGGAGATTGATGCCATGCCTCCCAGCAACCAATTCTGGTGTTCACTTCTCCAAATTGTTGATCCAAAAAAACCCCATTTGCTAGCAAAATAGTCTATTTTTCCTTTCATATATCAAATCATAACTTTATTTTAATATTCACAGTCCAGAAAGGACAAAAAACCTTTATCCAAAATCAAATATTCAGGGTCTTTCCAAGCAGCAAGGTAAGCCCAACAAGAACACATAAAACGAAGGCTTGATTGGAAACACTGCAGGCAATACTTCTGGTCCCAGAAGAGTTAAACATACACTAAGTCCAAACTTCCTCCCTCTCCCTTTGTTGCCCAGGAGCCACTGTCTTTGGGGAGCATCAAGAGCTTGGGCAGAGACTAGGTGCTTTCAGATCTTGGTTTGATTAAACAGAGCCCCAAAACTTACCTGGGTCCTCTCCTTCCCTTTCACAACTGATAAAATGTTTTCTTGCAAGTAACTCAGAGGTTGAACTTTGGGCCACCCTTTGGTTTCATTTTAAGTTAGTACAATGTTCATAGGCCATATTTTATGGTTTAACTTGCTGGGGTTGCCACAACAAAATGTCACAAACTGAGTATCCTGAACAGCAGAAATGCATTGTCTCATAGTTCTGGAGGCCATGAGTCCAAGATGAAGGTCCTGGTAGGGCTGTGCTGTCTCTGAAGGCACCAGGGAGGGGTAAGTTCCAGACTTATCTGTCTCCTAGCTTCTGGTAGTTCTTTGGCCATCTTCATGTGGCATTCTCCCTGTGTGCACATGTCTCTGTGTCCAAATTTCCCTTTTTATAAGGATGTAATCATATGGGAATTGGAATCCTCCCTACTCCCATTATAGGCTCATCTTAACTAGTTAGATTTGCCATCATACCATTGCCCAAAACAGTTAACATCCCGAAATGTTGGGCTTGGGACTTAAACATTTGAATGGAGCTAGGGGTCATCCAGTTCAACCCATAACAGATAACTTCTTGGTGTATTTTGTTTGTTTTTAACCTTATGTCTCTTCATGCCAGAGATATTACAGCAAATTCCCCAAAGGCTTAGCTGGGTTATTTTTAATGACCCCATGTTGTGGAAGGGAGGACATGTCATTGGTTTCTTTCACTAGTGGAGCCCTAGAAAATTGATATTTCAGTTTTGAGGACCTACAAAAATGGCTGTCTCTTATACTTCAACAAGTACATGTCTGGGCACATTCTCTCCTTTCCAAAGAATACACTCTTCAACACAGAGTAGTTCAAGTCCTTCCACTTGCTTGACCATAAGTTTCAAAGTTCTGTTCACCATTTCCCCCAAAGAGAACAAAAGACAGTGCTGATATCCCATAATTCTTGAGATGAGCAGGCAGATTCCCACCCTCACACCATGATCTCTCATCACTTTGTATCAAGAACTTTTAATAAACACATTCAAAACTGTGCAACTATTTATTTTGAAGGCTCACAAGAATTTTGATAATGGCAACAAGGCCTAAAATAATCAAAATAGTATCTCAAATAGAACTGTAGTTCCAAAGACACAAAGGCTGTCTAATATTCTGTAAAGCCTGGTTATTTTCTGGTGCCATTGGCTTAGAGAAGGTGGAGAAAGGAATCACATGTGCCAATGAGCTAATGGTACTGAAGCTCAAGTTTTAATATCCCTCATTTGTTAATTCAGGAGTGGAGAGTAGCACCAGAGGCCTCTGAGGACTTTTGATTGGTTGGATTTCCTGACCTAACTATTGAGTAAAGCAACTATAATGTACTCTAATACACAATATATGGCCCTGTTGTTTTTCTAGGTATAATAACCTCCAGAAAATCAAGATTCTAGAATGGTGAATCCTAGAGAAAAATGAGAGGCCATCTATCATAAGAACAATAATAATATCAATTATAAACTATTTCTTATAGGAGTAGAATGTGAATGACATGGAAGGTACATTTAATGTCTCAAAAATACAGCAATAGTGATCTGAACTGGTGACTACATTTTTGTTGTTTAAACATTTCTCTACATTTATCTATCTATACTTTTAGTTTTTCTGCCAAATCATGTATCTTTAATCAGAAAATAAAGGGAAAACATGTGGGTTAGAATTATTGACTTATTTACTCAACAACAATTTATTGAATGCTTTCTTTTTGCTAGTTACTTAACAAGGCATGGAGGATTCAATTCTAGGTCTTCATGGAGCTTAAATTCTAGTGCAAGAGTTTAAAAAAACAACTTTAAACAAACACAAATTTTTTTTTAAAAAGTAGCATTATGAGAGGAAAATACAATGTTCAGTGAGAGGGTATGAGAAAGAGATTTATCTGGAAGACTAAGAAGACTAGGAAAGGCACTTTCCAATGGTTGATACTGGAGGGAGGACTGGGTGTTGGACAGAAGAAGAAGAAAAGCCATAGAGTAGTGATCCAGAGGCTGAGATGGAAGGATCTTGGTCCATGTGAGAAGCTGCAAGAAGAACATTATAGCTGGAGCTTCAGAGGGAGAAGAATGGCCCAGATGGTGCTGGAGGGTGTTTGATGCCTCTGTTAAGGCTTTGAAAGAAGTCAGAACATCTAGTAAATGTATCTGTCTGATCTTATGTGGAGAATATATGTGTCAGGGGATCCAGAATGAACTGCAGAAGGCCAATTGGGGACCCAGTATCATGATCCTGGTGAGACATGATGGTGATCTGCCTGGGATGAAGGCAAATAGCCTAGAGTAGAAATTAGGGGAGTGTCAAGGAGACTGGATGGCTGTACATGAGAAGTAAGTAAGGGGTCGTGTTATGCCACAGTCCGGCTGCAGCAAAATAACGGGGGGGGGGGGGGGGGGGGGGTGACGAGCAACTTGTGTAGATTAATACAGCAGGAGTGGGAGCCGTTTATTGTAGGACTGGAGGCATATATATACATTCCACACAGCTTATCTTAATTAACATAAACTAGATACAGCAGTCAACCAATAAGAAATCTCCACACTTAATGGCTTGCTGGCGCCACCTCACAAACCACTCCCCCTGGCAAAATGCCAGGCGCCATCCTGACTTGCTTACAGACTCTAACAGTGTTAGGAATGACACCCTGATTAAAGGAAGAAGAGTCCTATGGAAGGGGGAAGGTGAGTGCAGGTTGTCTTGCTTTCCTTGATTTTTTTCAACTGTAAAATAAAATTACTTGCTCATTTAAAAAGAGAAAATGCAGAATTAAATTGGGAAAGAGTAATTATCATTCTCCCACTTCTGGATTAACCAGTGTTAACAGTATGATGTAACTCTCTTCTCTTTTTTATCTTATATGTGTATTTGTTGCATATTTTAACTTCAGCTTTGAATTTGTTAACTGAATTGCTTCTAGAATTTACAAGTGAATACCGCAAGCAGGAAATTAGATATACAGATTTAAAATTCAGGCAGAAGGTGCATGATGGGTATATAAACTTGTTTTTGTGTAAATGATGCCTGGACCATGGGGATAGATAAGACTGCTTGAGAGAAAGTGTTGAGTCACATGAGAAAAGAGTCTGAACAGCAAGTTTGCAGTTAAAAGAGGGGAAAAAAAGAGGTGAGAGAGAAAGAGAGAAAGTGGCAGATGCAGCTAAGAGGTCATTAATGCAGAGAAAGCCTTGCCAAAAGTAGAGCTGCTTCAGTGGATTGGCTGGAGCCAAAGTCACATTACTATGAGGTTTGGCGAAAATTGGGGATGAGTAAGTGGTATCAGAGCCAAGTGATCTCACCTGAAAAAGTTAAAGAAGCAAGGAAGTGGTTAAGAATTTTACAGTAGAGGTGAAAGGCCAGACTCAGCCTGATTTCAACTCCACTTACACAAAGGGAAACTTTAAAATGCTAAAGTTAGAGAGAGAAAACAAAGATACACTTGGCCCTCCTTACCTGTCTGTTCCACATCTGAGGATTCAACCAACCATGGGTGGAAAATATTTGTAAAACATTACATCTTTTTTTTATAAAAAAAAATTATTTTCTTTAATTAGTTATACATTACAGTAGAATGCATTTATGCACTTTGATATATCATACACAGATGGGATTTAATTTTGCATTTTTCTGAGTGTACATGATGCAGAATCATGTTGGTCATGTAGTCACATATATACATAACAGTAATAATATCTGTTTCTTTCTACTATCTTTCCTATCCCCACATCCCCTCCCTTCCCCTCCCTTCACTTCCCTCTACCTAATCTAAGGTAATGTAATTTTTCCTTAATGCCCCCTGCCTTATTGTGAATTACCATCCACATATTAGAGAAAACATTTGACCTTTGGTTTTGTGGGATTGGCTTATTTCACTTAGCATGATATTCTCCAACTCCAAACATTTACTGGCAAATGCCATAATTTCACTCTTCTTTAAAGCTGAGTAATATTCCATTGAGTATATATACCATATTTTCTTTATTTGTTCATCTTTTGAGGGACACCTAGGTTGGTTCCATAGGCTAGCTATTGTGAATTGAGCTTCTGTAAACATTGATGTGGCTGCATCACTATAGTATGCTGATTTTAAGTCCTTTGGGTATAAACCAAGGAGTGGGATAGCTGGGTCAAATGGTGGTTCGATTCCCAGTTTTCTGAGGAATCTCCATACTGTTTTCCATAGTGGTTGTACCAATTTGCAGTCCCACCAGCAATCCTTGCCACATCCTTGCCAACATTTATTGTTGCCTGTATTCTTGATGATTGCCATTCTGACAGGAGTGAGATGAAATTTTAGAGTAGTTTTGATTTGCATTTCTCTAATTGCTACAGATTTTGAACACTTTTTCATATATTTGTTGATCAATTGTATTTTTTCTTCTGTGAAGTGTCTGTTCAGTTCCTTAGTTCATTTATTGATGGGTTATTTGTTTTTTTGGTGTTAAGTTTTTTGAATTCTTTATATATATCCTAGAGATTAATGCTTTATTGGAGGTTCATGTGGTAAAGATTTTCTCCCAATCTGTAGGCTCTCTCCATATGTTATTTATTGTTTTCTTTGCTGAGAAGAAGCTTTTTAATTTGAATCCATCCCATTTATTGATTCTTGATTTTACTTCTTGCATTTTAGGAGTCTTGTTAAGGAAATCAGATCCTAGGCTGACATGCTGCAGATTTAGGTCTATATTTTCTACTATTAGGCACAGGGTCTCCGTTCTAGTGCCTAAATCTTTGATCCATATTGAGTTGATTTTTGTGCAGGGTGAAATACAGAGGTTTAATTTCATTTTGCTACATAAGGATTTCCAGTTTTCCCAGCATCATTTGTTGAATAGGCTATCTTTTCCCCAGTGAATGTTTTTGGCACTCTTGTCTAGTATGAGTTAACCGTATTTATGTGGGTTTGTCTCTGTGTCCTCTATTCTCTACCATTGGTCTACAAGTCTATTTTGGTGCCAATACCATGCCATTTTTGTTAATATAGCTCTGTAGTGTAGTTTAAGGTCTGGTGTTGTGATGCCTCCTGCTTCACTTTTCTTGCTAAGGATTGCTTTAGCTATTCTGGGTCTCCTATTTTTCCAAATAAATTTAATGATTGTTTTTTTTTTGTTTGTTTCCATGAAAAATTTCATTAGGATTTTAATAGGAATTGCATTAAATCTGTTTAATGCTTTTGGTAGTATGGCTCCACGATCAAGTGGGATTCATCCCAGGGATGCAGGGTTGGTTCAACAAAGGGAAATCAATAAATGTAATTCATCATATTAATAGGCTTAAAAACAAGAATCATATGATCATCTCAGTAGATGCAGAAAAAGCATTTGACAAAATACCGCACACTTTCATGTTCAAACACTAGAAAAAGCTAGGGATAGTAGGAACATACCTCAACATTGTAAAAGCTATATATGCTAAACCCAAGACCAGCATCATTCTAAATGGGGAAAAATTGAAAGCATTCCAGCTAAAAACTGGAAGAAGACAAGGATGTCCTCTTTCACCACTTCTATTCAACATCATCCTTAAAACTCTAGCCAGAGCAATTAGACAAAACATTATCTCTTTACTGAATATGTGCACTTTTTTTCAAGTCATTTTATTTTCTGGTCATATCATTTCCTAAATAACACAGTATACCAACTATTTATATATTAGTTACATTGTATTAGGTATTTTAAGTAATCTTGAGATGATTTAAAGTATAGGGAAAAATATGCATAAGTTATTGCAAATACTATGGCATTTTATATAAGGGGTTAGAGCAACAGATTTTAGTATCCCTGGGGAACCCTGGAAGCAATTCCCCATGGATGGTGAGGCATTACTGTATTTGTGTTTTTACCCAAAGGAGAAGTAAATTTTCTTAATCTTTGTGGAGGTGGAGCAAGGCTGAAATTAGGTTCCTGTCCTCCCACAGAGGCTGAGAAACTGGACTCCATCTTTCTTGGTGATTACCTTTCAAAAGAATTGCTCCAGTCCTTTAAAGACATTCTAGGGTCATTTAGCCAAAGAGGAGCTTTTTAAAAGATTTACATCTCAAAAGGGTAGGAAATGGATTTACTAGCACAAGTTTTCTAAATTAAGTGCTTTTAAAAAAGGGAGATCAGGGCCTAGAATAAAAAATAAGTCTATCTAAAGTGTACTTCAGGTTATAGGAACATTAAGACCATCTTGGTCAGTGGGCACAGACAACATTTATTGGCCTTTTGAAAGAATGGTTCAAGAATGAAGAGGAAAGAATAGCTTAAGGGAAATGTGTACCCAAGAGACTATGTATTTGGTGTTAAGTTTGGAAAAGAGAAAATAGGTAGACAAAGAGATATTAAAGAATTGTGCCAATTTTAGCTACATTTACTTAATTTTAACAAATTTGCCAATTTCATCTAATGGGAATCGGTAACATTAATGAGGAAAATGTCCAAAAAAGGCAAAGGGTATGTGATTCATAGGACTTATGGAGGGACCCCTTATTAGCCAAGGTCAAATGCATGGGTTTGTAGGTTTGGTGGCAGGAATTTGAAGTGCTGCCTGAGAATTTGTATTTTTTTTTCCAGTGTGATAATGGGAAAAGTTATTTGCCCAGTGAAATGGAATCAAATTAGTGGTCTGGGGGCCGCAGAAGCGGAAAACTCAGTCATAGGTAGGACCAGTGGAAACTTCTAGGTGTGAATGTGGAAAATTGAGGCTTTGCCCCACTAGGTATGGAGTTTCTCAAAAGCCATTTCCTGAAGATGTCACAGAGAAGACACATGGGGCCTCCAACATCTGAGCTATTTAACAGAATATCTAACAGGACCATTTAACAAAAGCTGAGAAAGACAAAGATGTCTGCCAAAGCCACATAATATCCACAAAAAGCTGACCCAGTACTAGTAACTGACTGTTTTCAAGACTAAATGCATTAAAATTAAGTGGACTTTTGTTTTATTTTTTACCTAGGGAAATGGTGAACTTGGAGCTGGTGACCCTAAAGGAGAAAAGGTAATAAGATTTTTCAATGTGAATTAAAAGGCCCGGTGTTTTGTACCAACCCTGTCTCCCCACTGCGTCAGGTCCCCTTAGTGGTAAGCAAGAGCTTCACCTGCCTCTTGACCAGGCAGCTCCTCAGTAACCACTGCCCAGCAGAAGTTGGCTACAAGAAATGGGACAGCTGAAGGGGAAAAAAGCTATAATGAGGTAAAATAAATTAGAACACAAGATTTGACTTATCATTAGATTTTGGTGAATAGTAGAGGTAGCAAAAAACAGTCCAAAGACCCCTCAGGTGAAATGCCTCAGTCTCAGGCTCCATCCCGTGTGTTTGTAAGTACCAAACAAAGACTGGAACATTTTTGTGGGAACATTTTTTGGTGGGGTTTTAATCTGTACAGCAGTGTTTTGAACAAATAATTATCTCAAAAACAATTTTTAAAAAACAGTGCTGATAAATTTCCATTGCATTTAATTATCATCGTTCATTAGTTTAATTTTATTAGCTGTGAAGATGACAGATTCACTTTTCTACTAGAAAAGATGTTTCACTCCTGTTTGACTCTAAAATTGCCATGACCTTGGATTCAGTGTGAATGTGCCATTGTCAGAGAAAACAAGAAACCAGCACATTAAATGTACTGAGATGAGTAGAAGGTGGCATGTGAGTGCCACCTTCATTCATTCACCCAGTAAAAACTGTCTTGATTGAGGGCAGGGTATTTCAACATGAATCCAAGAAAATATGATCTCTATGCATTATAAATTCCTGCAACCAGACTTTTAAAAACTCATGTATTCCTCACCAGAAAATACTGCTAAAAGAGAGTCTCAACAGAAACTAGGAGCTTCTTTTAGATTGGCCATTGAAAATGAAATTTTCTGCAAAATAATTAAATAAATAAAACCTTGACATTCTGAAAGGAATTTTTTTAAAAAAAATGATTATATAGCAGTGCAATTCACTATGGGTCTTGGATTTTACTGCTAGTACATTAGCATTATTTCCTGTAACCCAATAGCTTACAGAAACCATAACCCACCATAACAAACACATTACATTTTAAGCAATTACTACTGGACACATGCAGGCTAAGGGGCAGGGGAGAAAGCCATGAAGCTTGTCACATATAACAGCTGAGCAAAGGAGAGCATTGTGACACTTTTAAAGCACTTAAACGATGATTCATTCCTTGAAACAAAACAGCTGGCTTCTGTTTTGCTATATTCATTAGGAAACATATGTTACTTAGGAATTCATAAGACCTCACTGATGAGAAATTTGATTCTGCAAAACAGGTGTATTTCAAACTCTAAGGACCTTTTCTATTGCTCAAAATCTTTTCTAATTGCTTCAGAATCTTAAGTGGAATTAGACAAAGCCAGTGGCATAACTGTTCCCTCTTCCCACCCAAATAAATAACTTAGAAGAGTCTACAGGGAACTTGATGCAGTATCTAATATAAGTGTACATATGAAAAGATTTTTAAATTGTAATTAACAGGGAAAAGCCTCTGCCCATAAGTAATACATAAAATAAATTAGAAGACATAAGTATCACAGTTGCTAAGAGTGAAATCAACTCTACTTATTCACATTCAATTCTTCTCTATTCTGGAAAAATATGTTCTTTTTTACAATTGTAGTGTTGCTCATGGGTCACCACAGTGAAATTTTAGAACTTCTCTAGTTACTCTCCTGGGTCTTTTGCTTTATGCCTGTTGTAGCCCTAGTGGTCCTGATTCCTGGCTGCACATTAGAATGACCTGGAGAGCTTTTAGGAAATACCTGCTCCAGCCCTGTCCTTGGAGACTTTGCATTGGGTCGAGACTGATAGCTTTATCATTTAAAAGTGCTTCAGATAATTCTCACATGCAGCCAGGGATAAGAGCCACTGAGTGCTGGAAAGAGTATGAGCTCTGGGATCAAAAGTAAGTCGTGGCATTAACAGCTGTGTCACCTTGGGAATGCCACTTCATTTCTGTAAACATCAGTTTCCTCAATTTAGCTATCAGAGTTCATGGGAGGATTAAAAGCAAATGAAATGAACTTACCAAAAAGCACAATTCCAAACACACATGAAGCCCCCCATAAAAAATTGTTCTTTTCTCCTAAACCTTTTCCCTCTATTGAGGTCTCATTTAGTTCTTTTTGGCATTAATTGCTACCATCTTTGGTGGCTTGTCTTGTTCCTCTTTGCATCTCCCACCACAATTTCAACAGAGAATGGACTCAACTTGTGTTGTAGAATAAAAGATTTAACCAGAGTACCTTAAACGCATAAATGACTTATCATGGCTATATTATGTGCCACTTCTTGATGCACCGACCACAAAGTAGAGTTACACAAACAGCCTACTCTTCAGAACCCAACATCAAAACGAGGCGCCAGACAAGCACAATCAGCATTAGAATGTACGTACATATCACTTCCAGTTTAGCAGCCACTCCCTGTATCAAACATAGTAAGATAGGGAGAACCAGCAGGAAAGACAATTTGGTTTTGACAGTAAATGGCAATGGAGGCCATGCATCCACAGGACCAGCCTACTAGAATTGAAATAATAACCTCTGCTATGTAGCTTGCCTTAGGCTGAAGGGATATGATGAAGGGATCATGTATAAGCAGATAGCTTAAGGAGAAATGCTGCTTTCTAGAAACAGTGAGAAAGGTAGCAGAATAAGGACTCCTAAAAAAATAGCCAGTGTTTTTTTCTGTTGTTTTCTTTTTTGAGCAGACTATCAGGGGGACAAGATGGAATCTCAACAGCTCATAGCCTTTTAAGTAACACAAAAGTATCAAACTGAAGGAGGGTCTTTGCTGATGTTCAGTAAATTCATCACTTGTCTTTCAACTCCTATCCATATTGATAAATCATTGAAAATTCATTCTAAATATGAAATACAACCCCATGTTTATCTGAGATTTGGGTATAAACACTTTTGTTTGCAGAATTTTAAATGAAGGACAATGTCCTAAGGATTGCTCCAAGCCCAGCCTCACACAGGGGCTGTGCATGGGGACAGACCACACCCTGTTCTATTCTTGCTATTTCATTGAAGCACTATTTTATATTGTTCCAATATATAACATCTCTGAATATAATTACTCTTATTCTTCTGCCAACACTTTTCTATCCTCCTTTGATTTTTGAGCTGAGGTGATTTTTATAAGTAATTTCTAGGTCGTTCCCCCACTTTCTCCTTTTATTTTATTAGGTGGGTCTAATTACTAATCTCATTTTTCCTTCACACTTATATACTGGGGATTTTAGCACCTACCTGATGGGTGACATGAAGGTCATTCTAATGCCTATTCATGTCAGTTGTTTATTTCTTCTTTCAATCCCCAACAATGGATGCCTTAAAATATTCACCAACTTCTTTCCTCACTTTGGTTACAATTTACTGTCTCTAAAACAAACAATTTCTATAATGTATAAATATAAACTGAGGATATACTAAGTGTTTAGAGACTAGAAGGAAAAATGTTTCTGTATTTTGCTCTGTATTAAGACAAAAACATCTACCTAGCACACTAAATTCTAACTTACATGGGTATTACTTCAAAGAATACATTAAATATTTAAAATGTGAGTAAATCTAGAGAAGAAATAAGCCATAGCTATACAGGTGGTATGTGACATAGCAAGAACTATACGGTTGGTGTGCAGATGACCATACTTTGGGAAACCCTGCTGAAAATATACATAGTAACACATCCATGAATTGACTATTTTTCCATTTGGTATCTTGGCTTTCCCAAACAGGGCTCTGAGGATACTGACAGGAAGACTGGTCATATGAAAAATTAATACTGTGATTTAAATTTTTCAATAGAAACTTACAAAACACATTTCATAAACCTAGAAGACTGATTAATGAAAATACAATCATGACTACCCATTCTACAAAATACCAAAAGATGGATTGTGATAGAAACCATAGAAATAAGTCCAAGATTTGAGAACTGTGATAAATTTGCAGTTGAAGTACTTTGGAGTAGGCAGTTGTTAAAGGTTTCAAAATTAACAGAGAGAGGTACCTCCACACACAAGGGGGCAGGTTGAAGATGTTCACTTCCTCCTTGGTCATGACAGAGGAAAGCTGAGTGCCCATTAGTGGGACTGGGATAAGGCTGGCCATCAGCGCATCAGCATGCCATGCAAATCGTACCACGAATGAGCAAGATCACACGTATCAACACAGATGGACACTGAAAAACCACTGGGGGGAAAGCCACAAATCACTATATACATGATAAAACTATTGATTGAATTTGTCTTATATAACAATAGAAAAAAAAACACTGGCTATAATGTATTGTTTATGATTCCACATAATGCAGTAAAAAGTACAAACATATGGACTGAAAGATAAATGCCAAATTCATGAAAGTGGCTCCCTCTGGGATAGAGAGGGAAATACAAACAATTTCATCTTTTATGGTAAAGTTTTTAATTACTTTCATTCTAGATGCCTAGTATATGAAGGCTTGGCCTATTCAGCTCTATGTTTTCTGTGTGTGTGTGTGTGTGTGTGTGTGTGTGTGTGTGTGTGTGAAGCTAAAACAAAAATACAACAATGGCAAAAAGGATACATACCTGGAAATGCAGAAATGTAATGGTGAATATCATTGTTCAAAAATGCTCTTGAGGTACAAAAAAAATCAGAATTCCATATCTCGTAACAGCTATGTTTAAGAATTAGGTGGTATTCAGAGATCATGGTAAACTCTGGGAGGCACACAATGCTGAAATTTCTCTGAAGGCCGATTAGTGATATAATTCCTTTCCATAAGTGTTATCTCTCAAATTGTATTTTCTGGAAATACTCTTTATATGTCACATACAAATCCCTCTTCAAAATTCTTGACCAGTACATCCTAGACATTTCTAAGCTGCTGCAGTCACCATACATATGAGAATGCCTTCTTTGTCCACAGCCAAGCATCTAAGAAGCAGGATAAATGCTGGGGACAACAGAGGGACTCAGTTTTCTTCTCAAGACTCCTGTCACCCCTACTCCCCACCCCCTACCTATGAAAAAAAAGAAGTGTCTGGAATAAAATGAGTCTGGACAACTGTGTCTTTTAAAGGACCTGATAACTGAAGTCACAAAAATACTTTACTTTTTGATAAACAAGAAAAAGGTGAATTTTTTCTCCTGTCAATGTTGCTTCCTTTAAAAAATAATTAACATTTTTCACATTAATTTTAAATATCATAATGAAATGTTATTGATCTCTGAATGATCTAAAGGTATTGTAAAGTGCCTGCAAACACACTCATGCAAATAGCCTAACCAGATTTAGCACTTCACCTTGTTCCTTGGACTGTAATAGGTAAATTCTACAGTTAGGGGAAGCAAGTAAGATCACCCTCTAGTCCTGACAGTCAAAGGGTACCGCTCTACTCTCATGCAAAATCTCTCTTCTGCTTTTTCCTTCAAAGGGTGAAACAGGACTGCCAGGATTTCCAGGGTCTGTTGGCCCTAAAGGACAAAAAGGAGAACCTGTAAGTATTTTAGCTTGGAGGGCAAAGTAAGAATAACAACGAAACAACAAAAGAATTAAAATATTTTTCCAGACCAGCCCCAATTTTCATATATTCTGGTTTGACCCTGCCATAGCGAACAACAGTAGATCAAATCTTTAAGCAAGTATGTACTGTGCCAGACACCAAGTTCTTTCATGAATTAACTCATTGTATCCATTAAAAAATTCCATGAGATAGGTTATTATTATTTCATTATTCAGGTGAGGAAAATGAGGCACAGAGAGGTTAAGCAATTTTACCACAGCCGCATTATTGGAGCCATAAATCACACGTAGGTGAGCTAAACTCGGGTTTAAAATCACTAAGTTGACCTGATGTAGCTTAACATGATAGCTGAAATTAATAACAAAGACAGATACTAGTTTATATAAAAAGTTAGAAACATTTATCTATCTGATCAAACAAATGTTCTCAGTATACCTTCTGAAGTTATTTTTTGCGAGATCAAAGGGACTTCCCCAAGCTACTTTTCAATATTGCTGTGGCCAGTTTCTATTAAAACTTAGCTCTTTCTGTGGGGAATTAAAAAACAAAAACACAAAACCTACTATATCATTATTGTGGTTTGGATGTGAGGTGTCCCCCAAAAGCTCATGTGTGAGACAATGAGAGAAGGTTCAGAGGGGAAATGATTGGGTTGTCATTTCTGCATTTCCGGGTATACATAGCCTTAACCCAATCAGTGAATTAATCACCTGAAGGGATTAATTGAGTGGTGATTGAAGGCAGGTGGGGTGTGGCTGGAGAAGTTAGGGCATTGGGGGCATGGCTTTGGGGTATATATTTGTATCTGGCAAGTGGAGTCTGTCTCTGCTTCCTGATCATCAAGATGTTTAGTCTCACCTCAAGCCCTGAAGAATGGAGTCTGCTGTCTATGGGTTGAGATCTCTGAAGATCTCTACAGTTGTTCTGATGGGGTTCTTAAGTCACAGCAGTGAAAAACCTAAGTAAAACAATCATTTATATTCAAGTAGGACCACCTAAACAGATTAGAGAAAACCTAGTCACAGGATGGGGAGGGAGAGGGGGAGAGGAGAAAAGAAAAGAAAATTTATGGTATTTATATTTAAAAAAAGGAGCCTTCAAGAATCAGGCTTAGCCTATACTTCATCTTTGATTTTTTAAAAATGCAACACATCTTTTTCAATCATTTTTACTCATTTCCTTGACAGAGCAAATTAGGAATATTGGTTGATCATGGGATAAAAATGAAAAGGTTACTAATAATTCCTACATGAAAAAAGGGAACAGTATGTAGTAAAGGTATTTAATGTTAGGAAGTCAATTTGCCCTATGCTTCAGCTCAGCATTTAGGTATCTTTAGCAATAGCGGTAACTTATCCCAGGCAACTTTACGTCAGCACTGTACCTATGAATCTTAGTTATCCTACCCCAGGGGTCATGCTAGCCCTTAGTGCCAAGTCCAAGGCTCCCTAATGCAGTACAGGACCTAACAGCCTTTAATATTCCTCCCACAAGTGCAGCCTGGTGGATGCCACCCCTTCCCTCTGCCAACTTGCTCCTGATGCTCCACACTTGAAGGTTCTCCTACCTGCTTCTCCAGGTCACCATTCTCTCCCCTTCAAGCCTAAATACTGACTTCACTTTCTCTGAATTCCTGTGTGTATCAAGGAGGACCTGGCAGTAAGATTGACTAAAATTCCATTGGAAAAGCAGAGAATTATAGAGCAGAATAGAGAAATTTTCAGTGAGTTAAAACAGTGCTTCTCACACAGGAATATGTGATTGAATCCTGCTGTTCTAATTTAATGGGTCTGGGGTGGAGCCCAAGAACCTACACCTCTCACAGTTTCCTAGATGATGGTGGTGCTGTTGGTTCAAGGTCCCACTTTGAAAAGCAAGGGTTGGAGAATTTCATGGTTTCTGGGGTGATAGGCCTTTCCCTCTTTGGGGATTCCCTCTGGCTTTCTGTCCCATCACTAATGTTCAAGGCAAGCCCCTACCCCACTGGGACTGCTTTAGTCTACCTTATCCAGGAAGAGGGCTCCTTTCCTTCTAACTCTTCTCCTTGCCACTTCCCTCTTAATGCCTTAGGCATCTGCCACCTCTATTTATCTTGTTTGCTTTCCTCTCTTGCCCACACATAAAATACCACAAATTTTACATTATTCTGCAGAGCAGTTTAGTTCTTTGTGGTATCGATCTTTCTATTCCAGAATTAGAGCTGGATTTGACTTTGCATAATAACCAGAAAGTCCAATCAGAACAGTAGTCATCATCCAAAGTTGAATTCTGAACCACTCATCTGGAATGGCAGCTGTCAATGGCAATTTGTCCCTTCCTACTGGACATTCAGAAAGTGACTAGAAGTGCAACATATTGGAGCTAAAATATGCAAAAGAGATCATCTAGTTGAAACCCATGATTTTATAGAAAAAGGGAGATTCTAAACGTTTAAGTGATTTGCTCTGGATAGTAGTAGTTGGAGCTAGGACTACTAAATATCAAGTCTCCACATAACCAATTTATTGGGTTTTTACCTTTCAAAAGCTATTTTAGTCAATGTGGATTTTGAGCTTGACAGTGACTCTAAACAAGCAAGGACGTGAGCATAAACAAGCACTGACATAAGCAGTGTGACTCCTTGATCATATCTAATTAACTTCATGTCAAATCTTTAAAAATTAACTTGATTTTTAGAATGAAATCCCAAAAGCAAGAATATAAATAAAGCCCTGTGAATGTATAGAAATTAACCAATAATAGAAGATTTCATTATGTTAGGTAGATGTGTGGTTTATTAGTCAGTGTAGTCTTGGTTATGCTAAGTAACAAATTAATCCTGAAATTTCTGTGACTTTAGTGCAAGGAAAGTTCTCTATTGCTCCTGCCTAAAATGGTTCAGTAGGAGGGGTAGGTGTTATGCTTCACTCTGTGTTCAGTTACCAGGCTATACCATCATATAGCTCTGTCTTCGTCACATACAATCTTCTTAGTCACCATTGCTGGGGAAGTGCATCTGGAGGATTATTAAATGGGTTCTCACTGCCTTGTTAATGATACATGTCATTTTGGTTACATTTCGTTGCTAGAATTAGCTACATGGCTTCATGAAACTGCAAGGGAGCTGGGGAACATGGGAGAAGGTGAACTCTTAGCCCCAAACACACAAGACACAAGATGAAAGGCTCATTAAGTACTTGCTTATCTCCAAAGAGTGATTAGTTAAAAATCAAAATAGCAATCCCTGAGCACTGGGGATTGAATCCAGGTTGAACCCACAGGCACTCTACCTCTAAGCACCTAGCTAGCCACCCTAACACCACCAGCTTTTTTTTTTTTAACTTTGGGACAGGATCATGCCAAATTGCCCAGGTTGGCCTTAGACTTGTAAGCTTTCTGCCTTAGCTTCCTGAGGGGCTGGGGTTATGGGCATGTGCTACCACATCTTGCTCCTAAGAGAACTTTTGAGAGTAGTAATATCTCCCAAAATAGTTCTTACATTTTTCTCCAAAGGCGCACCCCCAAAGACCCTCTCTTCATCAAAGTTCCACCTCCTGCAGTTTCCACCACTTCCCAGTCGTCTATTCAGCTAGGCACCCATCAATGGATTGATCCCTTGATGAGGTTAGAACTCTCATGATCCAATCACTTTCCAGCCCTGCCTCTGACCATTGCTACAATGGGGACCAAATCTTTAACACATGAACCTTTGGAAAATATCCCAAATCCAAACCAAAATAATAATTTACTCAATTCAAATAATATGACGCAGACTAAATCTTCACTAAGTGAAGATTGGAGCTAAAGTCTGGCTGACTGAGTTTAAATCCTGAGCCATCTTTTGGTAGCTCTGTGACCTTGGAGAAATTATCTAACTTCTCTGTGCCAGTGTTTCTTCATCTGTAAATGAGTCTACTAATAGCACTTACCTGAGTGGCACCTGAGGATTAACTATGTGAATATATATAAAGTGATTAGAACAGTGCTTGATACATTATAAGAACTCAATAAATGTTAACTACGATTGTTATATCTGCATTAAGTTCACTTATTTAATAAATGTGTTTGGATCCCGGTAATGTAAAAGTCTAAGATGTGAGACACCAGAGGTGCTATGAGTATCAAGATGAATTGTATCTCTACACTCAAAGAGGTATAGCCAAGATAAACTAGGAAACATTAAGTAAAATGAATGAATACTAATGTAGGGAATAGAGGGAGCTATGACAACTCAAAATTACTGGACCTTCACAAGTCTCTTTCCCCATCCTTGAAATGGGACAATAATTCTTTTGCACAGCATAGCTATGAAGATAAAATGAGATCACATACTTGTAACTCTGAGAACAGAAACTAGTAAGGGAGCCTGTGTGTGCACATGTGTCTCTATGGGTTAACCTGGGTGGCAGTAATCACAACTCAGTGATTGGGGAGAGTGTTGGCTAACAAGGGGCAGCCTCCAAAGCTTCTGTCACTCCCCAAGCTATTCATACTTCAACCAAGAACTGTTGTCAGTTCCACACCCCATTATTTACCTCCTAATTAACCCCTTTGAGTTATTTTCATTGTAGTAAAAATGAAAACTGGAAAAATATTTTTAATGATTTTGTGTGTTTCAAGCACAGCTAACGAGTTGGAAGCATTCTCAGGAATGCCCTTCCCTGGCCATCTTGTGGCTGTCACAGGCTTCTGCCCCCAGTTGCATATGTGTGTGATCCCTCTTCTTCACCAGGCACCAGGAAGCTTTGTCCCTGGGCAGCATTTCAACTTGTTGGCCACCGGGGATTCTCTAAATAGTGTTAGAATGATGAACTCGGTGTTCCTTTGAGAATGTGGAGGAGCTTGTAAATTAATTCTCCTAGGCCCCCTCTCAGCTGCAGAGGCAGACTGTGTGCAGTAGAGGTGTGAGTCTGGCCTGCAGGCTCCATCCACTCCCAGCTTTGGAGGGTTTATTTCTAAAAGTGTTTTTAATTGATTCTGCTTTCTACCCATCTCCCTAGGGGGAACCCTTTGTAAAAGGTGAAAAGGGAGACCGAGTAAGTAGATGTTTTATCACCCTCTGGGGTTTTCTACTTCATTGATTTCTCTCTCCAATTTCTGTTATGTTTACTTGAGAGTCTAATAGATTTGATAAAATAAGCTTCCAGAGCATTTTTACTTTTCCTTCTGTGATTTTGGACTTTATATTAAACCTTGTTAAGTGCTGTCATGGGATAATACTTTACCATTTGGTTTGGGTTAGATATGTTTCCTCTAACCTTCCACTACTAGTGATGGGACAGAAGTGTTACAAAAGACATCAAATTAAGATAGGGAAACTACAAAATTAAAGTAGAAGATAGTTTTTTTCAAAGATTCTGTTAATGATACAAATTGGATACAAATCCAACAGATTAATAAGTCATGGAAAAATAAGGAAAGCAAACTGATTATAGCCAGTATTGTCCCCCTTAGTATAATCGTAATTTTTCTGTTTTTAAAATTAAATACCTGGATAGTACCTGATTGCAGAATCACCAGCACATATCACCCTAACATCTATTCTCCTCCATATCATCTGAAGAGTTAATTCTTAGGGAGGCGAGTTTAGTTGGTGGCAAATCATAATAATGAGAAGTAGAGAAAGCAGGAGGATTTCAAAGATGGCATTGGAGTGAAAATAAAACTATTGTTAAAAAAAATAAGAGTTGTTGTTCATTAGGATTAAGTGTTTTGATCCTGTTGTAGAATGAACCCTCCATAGTTTCATCACATCTTCCATAAATTCCCCCTTTATTGTGTGTTAATTAATGGAAATTCAATTAAACTGTCAGATGTCCCGGCCCATCTGAATTTTCATGTTACCCATATGGTGATTATTTTATTTACAGGGAGAACCTGGAATAATAGGATCACAGGGAATAAAGGTAATCTCCTAGAATTTTCCAATTATGTCTACAACCTTAATAAGATGGCGAAGACTATAGTAACATTTAACTTTCCTTCCCACTCACATGTTTAGGGAGAACCTGGAGACCCTGGTCCCCCTGGTTCAATAGGAAACCCAGGACTGAAGGTATATAAGAAGTAGCTGTGCTATATTAGGAAATAATCTGGAATTTGTAGCCATTCTATATTTTAAAGGGTGCTTTGGGGTGCCACTCATTTTCTTCACAGATGTTCTCAGAGACTTGATCTTGTTTCCATGGTGATTTCCCACTCCCACCCCCAGTAGCTGCATTTATTTCACGCATAGTAACTGTGCCTTTTGGTTCACAGAATTTGAAAATTATTTTTCAGAGCATATTCACCATAGCATCCTTAAAAGCTTTAAGAGTAAACAATGTCAGCTAAATCCGTGACCCTGAGCTGTATTCTTAAAAGGAACAGGAGTCAGGATTCATTTCTAAACCAAAAGTATACAGCTATGAGTGCTTCAGTTTCCCATGTGTGATTCTGCAGGTGTATCCTAAGAAAGAATAGTTTTGGAGAGGTGTGGGAGAGATTAGCATGATGTGCTCCCAGCCAATGGGTAGGGCAAGTTACCCACTTATCCCCTACTGATGAAAAACAGACCCATTAAAAAAGAAAACATCTAGAAACTATCTTAGAAGCCCAAATCACACTTCAGTATTATACACATATGGTAGGATAATGGAAAGTCTTTCTTTTTACAGATAAAGTTCACAACATGTTTTACAAATATTCAAGTACAATCTTTCTAATTTTTAAGGAAAGGTATAGCATATATCATCTTCTCTTTTAGGGTCAACAAGGACCTGCAGGTTCCATGGGACCCAGAGGACCACCAGGAGATGTTGTATGTATACTTCAGTATTTTGAAATGAAATTGAAACTATGGTATGGTTTTTTAAATGTCAATGGCTGTTCCTGTAACTGAGTTCCGCTACATTTCTCAAAGACCTAGTCCATCTCCACCCTGAAGGCTGGGCCATTCGTACACTCGTGTGAGGTCCTTTGGAGGATCATTACCCTAACAAATTGGTCTTTGAAACTCAATTTAACCAAATTATCATTTGGGACAAGCTTATCAGGAGTGTACCTGTGGTCAATGAGACAGCAAATATCAAAAGTAATAAGGAAAACCAAGAGAGAAAGCAAGAATTTCCCATATGTATGGCTTTTGATTCAAATCTCCGTCTGCAGAAAACACTTGGAAAGCTTCTGTTGTTTTCTATCAAGAGCCCTCAAGAAAAGGAAGTCTTTTGGCTGAAAGTGTTTCTGTAATGCACTTGGAGGAAGACCTTCAGGCTGCCTTATAACCTTAGTATAGTGGAGTCAGAGTCAGTCTCTCTCTTTCTCTCTTTCTCTCTCTCTCTCTCTCTCTCTCACACACACACACACACACACACACACACCTACACACACACCTACCTTCATGCTGTTAAAAGTCATTTTTCCATTCCTTCCCCCAGATTAGCTTTCTGGCCCTTAAACAAGCTCCATGGCCATCTGACAACTTGGGAGCTGAGAGCTATACCTTTCCTTAAAAATTAGAAAGATCTACACTTAAGCAAAAGGAAAAATATCTTGCCCACAACTCCTCTGTCACTAACTGACCACTATTAGTTATCTGTAGGCAACATGAAGAATCTCTCCTTTTACCATCATCTTGGGAACAGCCCATGAACCCTTTCTCTGTTCACCATGCTCACTGCCTGAGCCTTTGGGGGCCTATTGATCAACATTCCTATTGTGGCTTGTACTTTGAACATCTAAATTCACAGAGAAAAGCTTTTTATTGCTACCCCCTACCACTACCACCAATTAATAGACCACTACAGAGGTACCTTGTGGAAAGATCTTAGGAAAAGAGAGAAAATGCTGGGTCACAATATGCTCAAGTGAGATTAAATGATAGTAGCAGGAGCTGAAAAGAGTAAAATCAAAAGAAAAGATCCACTGTTGCCAAAATACAATAAAAACTTATTTTCTTAGTCACCCTATTGTCTGGTTGAATCATGGTGTGAGACTACCAATCACCATTCTTCTTCCCCTTCTTGGCAATAGTATGGCTGAGATATTTCAATTCTCTTTACATTTCAATTCTCCATTACATCCAGCGACATTCACTTGAAACAACAATTTACATATTTTCAACTAATGTTTGTAACCTAACAAGCCAAAATCAACCCATTCCCTTGTAGATAATGTGTTAAAACTGCTCTCTTGAAAACGACTTGCATACATAAATGTTATCATAAGAGATGTTCTCATTGTTCTTTCCCTTTAATTTTGAATTTTTTAGGGATTGCCAGGAGAACATGGTATCCCAGGAAAACAAGGCATCAAAGGAGAAAAGGTATAGCTCACATTTTATTCACTCTCTATTAAAAAGGTGAGTAGAAGGAACAGACCAAGGATCTTAAGGGCACTGGGGAGGTAAGAGGACAGCACAGGCTCGTAGAACTATACCTGGGATAGCCTTGCATGTAGAAGACAATGTGAATGACTCCCCTGGGGCATGCATGGCCACTGCCCTGATTCTTGCATAGAAATGCCTTGTGAAAAATGAAACAACTTAGAGATGAAGATGCCAGGAGTCAGGCTCATGTCAAGCTTAACTGCCAATTCTGGTGTAGACCTAAGAAGTCTCTGCATCATTCAGGAATTCCATGGAAACAGCATATTAATGCTACTTGGAAATATGTTTATGTTGAGTCATTATTAGGAAATAGAACAAAGATCATCCAAAGAACCTTATGAATAGATACACCCCTTTTGTGCCTACATTTATACACGTCTATGTTACATGATACTGATAAACTTATTGCACGATAACTCATTACAAAATCTCAATGTATTTGACATAAGTAGGATAGTGCTTAGTATGAGTTGGACACTTAGTAAATATTATTGAGGGAGTGAATAGATAAGTGAATGAAGTTTGCCTGGTTATGATGACAATTTAAAACAGTAAAAACTACTGATTCCCCAGTTCCCATCACAAATATGAGCAACAAAGTAAGAATCTCATCTTGTTTTCCTCAGGGAGATCCAGGTGGGATTATAGGCCCTCCTGGGCTTCCAGGTCCAAAAGGTGAGGCCGGTCCTCCAGGGAAAAGCCTGCCAGGGGAACCAGTAAGTACCAGCTCTTTTTCTAATGTTTCTCTTGGAACTTCATTAATGACTACATGTGAGCTCCCAGTTTGAGAGCACAAGTATAAGTTTAAGTGTACCAAAGAAGAAACATCTTTAGATCACAGTTGTAACCCTTTTAAAGGTTCAATGCAAGCAAAGCCTGTCTTCTGAAGAAATATACATGCACACACTGTTTTTATGTGGAAGATTCATATACCCCCTGAATCCTCTGCATGGATTCCGTAGGGACCTATGGATCCAAGTAAAGTACACTGCTTTTAAAGCATAAGCCTTTTTGGACACTCTCTTAAAACTGAACTGTCTGATACTTCCCTCTGGAGGTTTTACAGATGTCACCATAGGTTGTCATTTGCAGAAAATGTCTCTGTGATCCAGACTTTTCCCAGAACATAAACTGGTGATCCAGTTTTATATGCCTTTTATTCTGCATCACTTTGAACCCTTTCTATTAGTTAAGAATGAGGATAATAATAAGTTTCAATATGAGATAGTTTACACATAAGAGCCTCATATATTAAAGTAGCTATACAAAATCTATAACCTATTGAAATCTGTTTCTAATTCCTTATTCTTACAAGATTCATTCAAGTAAAGTGAAGAGCAATTAAAACTATTTTTCTAATATTTTTTAAAACTTTTTAGAAAAATAAATGTATTTACTCTTTTTTTTTTTTTTTTTTTTTTTTTTTTTTTTTTTTTTTAGGGATTAGATGGAAATCCTGGAGCACCTGGTCCACGTGGGCCAAAGGTATTAAAATATTATAGATAATTTTAAAACATTAATAATGAGCAAAATATAACCAAAAAACCCATGCCTCTTGAGCCTTGTCTTAACAGAAGCACCTCATTTCACAGGGTGAAAGAGGACTGCCAGGTGTCCAGGGCTCCCCAGGTGACATGGGCCCACCAGGGGCAGGAATTCCCGGAAAAACAGTAAGTAAAATTTAGCTGGGCTCTTGAAACTCTGTTGAATTTGTTATTATGAAACAAAATTCAATGTGAAGTCTCAGTAAGGAGAAAAGAAAACAAAGATCAAAGGAGAAAATACAAATGATCACTATCCAGAGAAGACTGACGGGCTTTGAAGGTCTGTCATTAAGTGCACAGAGAACGTTCACTGCTGATTGACTTCTTTGTACTAATTACAGATCCACTGATTTTGGATTAGCAATCACTTAACCCTTTGTACTTATAGTTATATACTAGATAGTACAAATGCATGTCCATAAGATGATATGAATACCTCATATTGTGTTATTAAATATTACTATTTATTTTTAAATAAGAAGTTAATGTTTAAAGTGATAGAGTATTTATAAAGAGTTATCTAAATAGAACAAAAGACATTCCTATTGTCAGGAAATTCCAAGATATTAAGAGTTCTCTGACAGAAATCAGATTCAAAGATTAAATGCTTTAACAATATTGCTAAGGATATTGCAAGAGTTTTTGACACTCGGTGTCAGAAACCAAGGGCAAATACCAAATACATATTTTTATTATATCACAATATCACAGCCTTACATTGACATTGTCATAAAAATTAAAATAAAGCATAGATAGAGATAGGTTATATTGTATATCATTAGTGTTTGATTTTCTAGGGAAATGTTTTAGTCCATTTTCTGTTGCTATAATAGAATACCAGAGACTGGGTAATATGTAAAGAATAAAGATTTATTTAGCTTGTGGTTCTAGAGGCTGGGAAGTCTAGCATCTGGTGAGGACCTTCTTGTTGCATCGTAATATAGTTGAGCTATCTATCTTGGGTCTTTCACCTTCTTTTTATAAAACTATTAATACCATTATGGAGACTCCACTCATAACTTCATCTAATCCTAATTGCCTCCCAAAGCCCCACTTCCAAATAACATTAATTGAATTTGGGGATTAAGTTTCCAACATGTGAACCTTGGAGGAGATGTTCAAACCATAGTGACAAAATGTAAAAGACTATTGAGATAAAAAGAAACAAAGTAAAAGCAACAAAACACGATACACATACACTTAGATGCATCCATATGTGTACACCTATGTGTATACAAAAATCATGAACTTATTAAGGAGGTATTGAGTTTAAAGAAAAAAATCACTAAGGACACAGTATAGACAGAAAGGGAACAAAAGGCTTTAATAATAACAGTGATATGAATACATATTTTAAAATATAAGAAAGATCAGTGAACAGTTACTGAAATCAACTTCTAAGAAACTAGTGCTTTGCTTGGCTTTGGTTGTAAATTCTTAGTTCAGTGGTCCGTGGATATTTAATAGGGATAAAACTAGTATCATATGTTCTCTGATCATCTCAGCCTCATTGTAGTTACTCCAAATTCCAGTTTTCTAAAAGTAGAAAACAATACCTGATGCTTTACTTCTTATTCCTGTCACCAAACACTAGTTCTGGTCATTTCTTCAAAGAGAAAAGACTCAAAGTAGAATGAGAGAGAAAGGTATCCCTGGCCAGTTATCCCTGTGAGCAGAAAGGGAACAAAAAGTTTCTGGTCAGGTGGAATTTGGATGTGTTGCTTCTGTACTCTTGAGTGTGCAGCCACGTGGGATGGAATGAGAGATATTCCAGGGATCTGAGCAAAATCATGATGTTTTAAGCAACAGGTTTTTGGTAAAGTGTTTATCTACCACCCAAAGTTTTAGCTAGCAGTTACCAGAGTGTTCTTGGTGGCAAATGCTGTTGTTCCACTAAGCAAATTACAGTACTTAGTCTTTTGTATCAGCTGGATAATTCATGGGAATTCTTGGTAGAATTTTGATCATTTATCTCATTTTACTCAGGGCTCCCAAGGACCAACTGGAGAGCCAGGTATTCAGGTATGCTACTTAACTAAGTTATCCAGCACAACAAATCTAACTTGTTTTCTAGAGGAAATTACTGAAAGACTGTTCTCCTAAATAACTACTTTCATTTTCTTCCCTTTCCAGGGTCCTCGAGGTCTCCCTGGGTTACCAGGAAGTCCAGGGACCCCAGGAAATGATGTAAGGACCTTCTTTACCTATCCTTTCTCCAACCCCTGTTTTAATCTGCAACTATCCCAACTTGCAAAGATTTGAACATGATGCCTCTGTTTTCAGGGAGCTCCAGGAAGAGATGGAAAGCCAGGACTGCCAGGTCCCCCAGGTGACCCGGTATGTACACAGACTTTCCTGATTTATGTATCATTAATGCACCCAGAAGCCAAACAGCCTACCAAGCAAATTTTGCTGTCCAAACTAATTAGAATGTTCAGTGACTGCTTGGTGATTTTGTTTATCCCCATTATTTTGTAGAGGGAAAAAAATCCAAGCTGGGTCAGCATTTTTGTGTTTGTGATGAATGCTTATTTCCTAAGAGTGTAATTCAGCTATACAGTTTTACCCCAGGCTGAGCCTTAGCATATAATATCTCAGTTCCATGGAAAATTGAAATAAAACATATAGACACAATTTCTATTCTTTCTAATGCTATTGACTAAATGAATTTCATTTTTCTAAATGAAAGTTTGCAGGTAAGTTACCTACATTATGGTACACATTCACTGGTTCTATGGCTTTAAAATGCTGAGATAGATTAAATTATGAAAACTGGCTTGAGTAGGCCCTTGGAAAATGGGGTTTAGGCACTAAATGTGTGTTCTAAAGTTTTTTCTTAGGTTAAACCTTGCTTTGAGTGACAGTGAAATCCCTTTAAATAGCCACAGACCCGGTGGTTATACTTTGAGAGGCCATATGGTACATGACATTGTATTAAGAATTTTGTGTAACAAAATCCAAATCTGGCCTCTGAGTTCTAAGCCTCACAAATCCTTTCTACCTCCCACATTGTTTGGGCTTTAGGTTCCTTTGTAACACGCATGCAGAAGCAAGCATGACCTTACTTTAACTCCACAATCAAATGAATATGTGTGGCTCATGTGGGAATCTTGTAGCTACCTGGTTTTATAGAGTGTCTCTTGGAAAGCACATTTTAAGACATCTGGTCAAAACATAGCCCAAGTTCCCTTTGTTTCTGTCTTGTCCATTACTTCCACCTACGAAGGCTGTTTTGAACCTCTGTGAGAACAAGGCAAACTTATCCTGTACTCTTCATGTTTCTAACAGCCTGATAATGTGCTTGGCAGAGGAATGATTTTTTTGTAATAAATGATTTATCTTTATATAGTATTAAAACCAATAATAAAGGTTGCCATGTCATGAAAATGTAGAGATAGAAATGTAGAATCAAAACAATTATGAGTTTACATGTTCATGGCAGAAGAATAGTGAATATTTCTCAAAATAGTTCTGCTTTCTGTCAGTGTCAGTTCAGTTACTTGACATGAAGCATAATGTTGAACCAATCATCCTGACAGTGAGACCTTAGAAGCCTCATGCTCCAAATCGTAACTGACATTGCATTTTGAAAACAATAAATCTATATTATGTTATACTCTTGCTTTGTATTGTGCTTATGTACACGTGTATGTGTTAGCTTTGCATCCCTCTGACAAAATACCTGATAAACAACTGAAGAGAAGAAGGAAAGATTTATTTGGACTCATGGTTTCAGAAGTTTCAATCCATATCCATTTGGCCTGTTACTTTGGACCTGTGGCAAAGCAGAACATCATGGAGGAGAGGAAGTGATGGGGGAGTCTGTTCACCTGCAGGTGGCCAGGAAGCAGATAGACAGAGGAGGAGGAGGAGCTAAATTCCCAATATACCCCTCAAAGGCACACCTTTAGTGACCTCACTTCCTTCCACCAGTTCCACCTCTTAAAAGTACCACCAGCTCCCAGTAGTGCCATCAGCTGGCCTTTGGGAGGCACATCAAGATCCATCTCATAACAGTTTAATAACATTTTTTTTCCTCTTTAACCACAGATTGCCCTTCCTCTCTTGGGAGACATCGGGGCCTTATTCAAGGTATTCTGTTGTTATGTAAGAAATTACGGTTTAATATTCAACAAAAAAATTAAAAAGAAAATCTTTACTAGAAATTGAGTTAATTGTTCAGCCTGGTTTTTAAATGGCATTTTTAAAATGGAGAACATCTTTAAAATAGTAAAAATAATCTGTATTCCCCCATTCTCTTCTTTATCAGCCTTTTGGGTATGGAAATGGAGTGTGCAGCTCTCAGACAAACCAAAGGGAAGGAACAATGTCATTAACCCTCTTGAAGAGATTACACTGTCCTCTGGAACAACAGCTTTCCTTTGATGGGCATTTACCCACCCTGGCTCACTACTATAAAATCTAATCCTTCTCATTGTGTCATCCTGGTCAGTCCCAGGATGAAAACCAGCACTGCTCAATAAACAGCTTACAAGGCTGAATTTTTTATGTCATGAGATTTTACAAAATGAGCTATAAAATTCCAAAGCCAACCATTGTCCTAACACCTGTCACCCTGTTAAATAAAAATTATCTCTACCTATTATCTAGCTCATAAAGAATTAATCTTGCTACAATTTTTCTTCCCTAATACTTTCTTATATTTTATCTGTAAAACAGATTGGAGGGCTGATAAATGAATAAGGTTATATTATCATATCTTCATGATGCTCTGAGTGACTCTAGATGAGAATCTTGTCCTTTATGCTCATCCCTTATTTCTGTATGGATGAATAGACAGTGTGCATAAGTACACACACACAAACACTTGGGATATAGATGTGTATATATGGTTTAGTTTATGTTCCTAGGGTTTAGTCCAATGATTTGCACAATTATAAGCCATCAGAAATATTTATTGAATTGAATCAATCAAAAGACTCAAGTTCTATGTATGTATTTGGGTTTAGGGTTTTCATGGTCATATTCTGATTCCAACAATTTATTTAAAAATAAGTCTTTATAGGGCTTTTCACATACCCTTTTCCTTTAGCTATGTGATAAGTCTTATGTTTGTCCTCTTAGTTCAGACACATAAATGCAAGCTTTTCCAGACCAGCTAAAGGTTATAAAGAAGGCAACAGAAAGGTAATTCCACTTAGATTTTCTGTCTTATCTTGGATTTGACGTTGGAGTCAAGTCCAGGTCACTCAAGTGACTTATTCACATGAGTGCCTCCACTGACAAGTAAAATGCTAGTAAGCCCTGTGGAAGGTTTCTCAACTAATTTGTCTACCAAAGGAGAAATCCTTTCTTCCCAGGTTTTTCTTTGCCTTTTAATGACTTAAGTCATTGTTTGTATGTTCCCTGTAATCTTGTTGTTTATTCCAAACTTTAATACCACCTCCCTCTTTAAACATGTTGCTCAGCAGTTGAAACTCAAATCTTTGTTCTTGACTTATGAATCCTTTCCTTATTTATCTGGAACTTTCCATTTAAATATTATCAAGAGTGATATTTTTTAAATAAGCCCTCACCAATATCTCAGATATTACTAATAAGCTTTGAATTTTTTCCCTGCAAAGACAGTCTTTTCAAGTTGGATAAATAAGTTTCTGAAAACAGAGTGACCTTGCAACTGTTACATCACTTATTTCTGACAGAAGTACAACTATAACTTCAAATTCAATCAACCTCACTTTTTAAAATTGAAAACCCCTGACTGCATAATATATTTCTTTATTCCTTCAACAAGTACTAATTGGTGTGCTACTTTCTGTCAGGTTTTCTAGCAAACCCATTTATCCTTCAGACTCAATTTATTTTGTTATTAAAGCATTATAATTATACAAAATAGTTGGGTTCACTTTAACAAAACCATACATACCTGAAATTTGATGTACTCCATTTGCAACCCTGTTCCCCCTCTTTCCCTGCCTTCCTTTCTCCCCACATTCTCCTCCCTCTACTCTACTGATCTACCTGTTGCTCATTTAATTTTTATTGGTACTTTCCACATATACATAAAGGTGAAATTCACCATGGTATATTTATATGTGCGCATAGCATGATTTTGTGAACTTAATTCCACATTTTCTCCCTTTTCCCACCTCTTATCACTCTCTATCTCCTCCCTCTACTGATCTTCCCTGTCTCTTTGATATCTGATTCTCACACACCTTCTTTTCCCCTATTTTGCTCTAGCTTCCATGTATGAGATAAAATATTCAACTCTTGATTGTCTGAGTCTGATTTATTTCACTTAGCATGGCATTCTCCATTTCCATCCATTTATTGGCAAATGCCATATATATGTACCAAATTTTATTAATCCATTCATCTATTGACAGGCATGTTGGCTAGTTCCATAATTTTGGCTATTATAAATTGTGCTGCTATAAGCATTGTTGTGACTATATCTCTATAGTGTGCTAATTTTAGCTTTTAGCTTTTTTGTTTTTTGTTTTTGTTTTTTGATAAATACCAAAGAGTGGAATAGCTGGATTATATGGTGGTTCCATTCCTAGTTTTTTTTTTTTTTTTTGGTAATCTCCATATTGATTTCCAGAATGGTTGTACTAATTTGCAGTCCCACTAAAATGCATCACTGTAACCTTTCCCCCACATCCTCACCAGCATGTATTGTTATTTGTATTCTTGATAATTACCACTCTGACAGAGTGAGATGAAATCTTAGTGTAGTTTTTAGATTTGCATTTCCCTGATTGCTAGAGATGCTGAATATTTTTAATATATTTGTATTTATTATTTTGAGAAATGTCTGTTTAGTTCTTTTGTTCATTTGTTTTTTTTTTTTTTTTTTTGGTTTTGGTTTTTCAGTGTCAAGCTTTTTTGAGTTCTTTATATATTCTGGATATTATCCTCTGTCAGAGTAGCTGGCAAATATTTTCCCCTATTTTCTAGGCTTTCTCTTTATGCTCTAAATCACTTCCTTTGCTGTACAGATGCTCTTTAATTTGATGGCATCCCACTTAGTGACTCTTGGTTTTATTTCTTTAGCATTAAAGGTCTTGTTAAGGAAGCCAGTGCCTGCACCAATATGATGGAATATTGATCCTGTTTTTTTCTTCTAGCAGTTGTCAAGTTTCTGGTCTAATTCCTAAGTCTTTGATGCACTTTGACTTTTGTGCAGGGTGAGAGATAGGGAACTAATTTCTTTCTTCTATATATCAACCTCACTTTTTAAAATCTCTTAGTAACCTTATCTTTATACCCATTAGAATTTCTGTGGCAACTGCCAAGCCAATGTTCCTGGGCTAAAAAGCAACAAAGGAGATGAAGGAGGTGCTGGTGAGCCTGGAAAATACGATTCCATCACCAGGAAGGTGAGAAGGCTGGCTGAGTGTCCAGGGAGCCTGTGGCACACAGAATGCATTCTCTCAGTTCTTTTACTTCTCTGTCCTCTAGGGTGATATAGGACCACGGGGTCCTCCAGGAATTCCAGGCAGAGAAGGACCAAAAGTAAGAAAGTCTGTCTTCTGTGGGACTCTCAATTGGGTGAAAAAAAGAAAACCCCATTTTAAAATACACTACTTTTAAATATGGGCTAAAAGTGGGGTAAAAGCCCTTTGCAAATGTTGCAATCATTTCATTCCCTGACCCAGTCCAAATTGCATCCCTCAAGCATCCTAATAAGAGTTCTTTTTTTTTTAAATTGTTCCAAAAGCTAACAAAATGATTGAGTACACTAGCTGATCTTACTGTCTTTCTAGGGAAGCAAAGGAGAGCGGGGCTACCCTGGTATACCTGGGGAGAGAGGCGAAGAGGTAAGAGTCTTCTAAGAGTCCTTACTGCTGATTCTCTTTACTTGACTCAACATAGGAAAGATATCAGTTTTTCTGTAGCTCAGAATTAATGCCAAAACTAATAAAAAGACAAGGTAGGTCTTTATAAATGGCAAAACTTTCATTTAAAACAATTATGTGTTCATCTTTATTACCACTGCTACAGGTTTTGAGTCAGGACAGAAAGTTAATGTCAGCTATGGTTTTTCTGTTTTCATGTGGCAGATGACAATTGTAGCTCTCTCACAATAAGAATAAAGGGAACAGGAAGAGGGAACTTACTAAAAGGAAACCAGGGTAGCTAAAAGGATTGAAGGAATAATAGAAGCACTAGCCTAGGAATAAGGGAAGCTCCAAAACTCAAAAAAGCTTCCCTGGAACACTCCCGCAACATGATTCAGCTTTAATGATCTTGGTTTGATTGTGTCGCTACTCAATATCCATAATCTTGGAGAAAATAAACTATCAAAAGGATCTGAGTAGACTAGTTTAGATCAGCTGCTCACTCCCTGGACTAAAGATCCAACTCAAATGTGCTTTTGAGATAATGATATAATTTTCTGACTCTAAGCCACAGTGATACTCAGGATATCATTCTTGTCCTGCATAATTCACATTAACTCTTAGAAAAACCAATTAGAATGATGAATTGTTGTTAGTTTAAACAGTTTTGATGCTAATAGTTCTTAATGAAAGTAAGTAAGCCATCTGGCATATATTAACCTTGATGTTAGTGCAGAAAATTATAATGGTATAAAGTAGATCTATTTTTTAGTTGGAGTCATATTTCACAAATTATCCTCATGTATCATTGTTTTTAATTAAAATTGATTCTTTTCTAGAAAACTTTGAGGCTTGGTTTGGGTTTCTTTTTCCCCAAGTTAAAAATTAAAGAATAAGAAATATAACATTAATTTTTTATCTATAAATAAAACATTAAAGGCATTTTGTTTTCAAAATAAGTAAAAGTTAATGAGCTTTTGCTTCCTCAAGTTCCATAGAAGGTTTCACTAAAGTATAAGCATAATAATGGATTTTAATAGTCCAACAGCTTTTAACTGCCTGTATTCAAGAAGTAAGCTTTAGAGGTAATTGAGAAGGTAATAACAAAAAGATGAGGAAATAATTGGAAATCGGGGATATATAAATAAAATTCACTAGAAATTGATTTTTGATTCTGTAAAGTACTCTGCTCTCTTGGTGAAGTGAAATCCAGTGTTATTATTCCTCTGCTAATTTGGTATGCTTTCTTAAGCTCACCCATGGGCTCTTTGACGTGGATTACACAAAATTTTGTACAAACTCATTATGTGGGGAATTCCAGCAAGTTCACTATATTCTTCTTCCTTGTTCTTCACATGAGTAATATGAAAAAACCTGAATAAACTTATTGACTCAATTGGGCCCTTTGAGAGGAATAGTCTTTTTATCTTTTCTGTCTCCAACAGATCAATAAAAGCAAACAATCTTGTCTTCTACATGGACTCAGATACTCCCTGAAATTCCAATTTGTTGATTTAAGTGAATAAAACTTGGACCAAGAACATATGCAGTTTTAACTGGCCAACAGGCTCTATTGTGTTAACTACACAATCTCTAATCTTAGAAAATCTTAAATGTCTATTCTACCCTTAGTGAAAAATATCTGGTGGTACAGCCCCTCCCTTTAAGGGCTTCTAGTTTAATGTCTTCAATTTAATCTGTTTGGGAACTTAAAAGAGTTGCCTATTTTAAATTGGCTATTTTCTTACTGCTCTTGAAAGAATAATGTTATCCTCCACATTTTTTTTCACAGAGATTACTGCATATCTCAAGATAGCAATTTATAAGATGGTAATAGGCACAGACCCCTGTCTTATCATCAAAGTGAAATCTTGCTTGTAATGCAAGTCTTCTTACAATATTTCAGGATAATAATTGTTGGATAAGGCATGGAAAATATTGTCAGCCATTCAGCCATAAACTAAAGCAACAGAAAAATAAATATTCTTAGTAGCCACTTAGCTAGGCCTTGCAAAATCAAAACATCAGAGCAGAGAAATAACTTGGCTCTAATGATCCCTGAATATCTATGCAATAAATTTTAATTTGTATTTAAGTTTGGTACTATATGCTAAATTGACTGTTTTACTCTTTAATATGTATCTGTCTTCTTCAGCAATCATCTTGTCTTTTAAAATTATCTTATTGCCCTTTATGCACCCATAGTAACTTTTACCCTTACTATAAAATTTCAGCTTGTTTAGAGAAAGATTGTTGAGATTGTTTTTTTAATGTAGGTTTATTTTAAAGTTTAACGTGGTCATCAAAGGTTAATGAGTTCCAAGCTTATAAATTACACTACCTAAAATCTCACTCAGCATCTCTAGACTAAGAGACTAAAAGTAGCAAAAAACAATCTATACATATCTTGTATATGTACACATAAAATTTTATTGAAATGTAGGAATGTAGGTATTTTGAGATAAAGCAATTTATAGTACAACATGCAAAAATAATTTTGAGTCATTTAAAAGTGCCATTCCCAAAGGAAAAATTTTCCTTTCCATTAGTAAATGTATAAACTCATTTTTAAAGTGATAAAGTTAAAAAGAGCCAGTTTACCACACTTACGTGTGTGAGTCCACCCTTATACATACAGCATTGCCGAGGAGATGGGTAGAATCTTGCACCTAAATATGCCAACATTTTTTAACACATGCATATATGAGATTTTGCCCAAGAGTTATTTCATAAGGAATTACAGCAGGTTCAAGGAGATTTTCAACATATTTTCATATTATATCATGTGAATAAGCCTGAAGTAACACATGCCCTCATTTGGCATTGGATGGACAGACCTGGCTGAAATTGGTCCTTGAAACCCTTGATGCAAACAACCTGATGCATCTCGAAGTGCTATAGAATGCTCAGAAATAAACATGCAGTGATTTTACCATGCTCACTTCATCTAAAAATTATAAAATATATAGAAATTAATACTTCATAACAATAAAAGGAAAAGGAATTGTATTATAATAAAGAATGTCTTGGTAATGGAAAAAGACTGCACCATAAAGGAAATCAAGTCTTCAAAGAGTGGAACATTCAGTCTTGAAGTTGAGCTTTTCTTTGGTGTTAGGATTGGAGCCCTGGGCATTGTACATGGGAGGCAAGTGCTTACCACTGAGCTACACCCCTAACTCTTCAGACTAGAACTTAACAGATCACAAGTGCATCTGAAATAACAAAAAGACATTTAAAATCTTTTTCTGATTATAGAAGTGAAGTGATCCAAGTTACGGGAAATTTGGGAAATACACAAAAGTATTAAAAAGATCAAAGTTATCTGTATTCCCACTTCTCAGGAAAGACTGCTGACAGTAATATTATGGTTTGCAGTTTCTTATCCAAACCTAAAAGCCTCTGCAAACCTCAGAAATTTTCCCAAAGTCTACAGCAAATTCATCTGGCATGAACTCTGACCTGAAGTCACATGGAGCTGATCTATTTTTCCCACTCTCAGAATATCACATTTGCTACAGAAATATTTTTGTTTTTAATAGAAAGCAATGCCACAGGCACCACTGGGAGTGCACATAATACTCAATGTGTGCTGTGTTACCTTTACAAGAAGACTGAAAATCCAAAATTCTGAAACATGCCTAACCCTGAAGTTTCCAGATAAGACACTTTCCTATTTGCCATGATAATAAAAATTTGTTCATCAACCCCTTCTTTTAGGAAATACATTTATAATTGTTTAAAAATTTAGATCCTACACTATGTAATATTTTCCATGTTATCCAATAGCTTTCTAAATCATGATTTTGATAGTTTTAAAATGTTTCATGGTACAGATTTTATGTTATTTGCTTAACTCATTATGTTGGTACATTGAAGGGACAAAATTAATGTATTATAGAAGTTACCAATCCTTATATAATAACTTATATAAGTCCCAAATTCTCCTTTGATGTATAAATGTATCAGCATTTAAAATTCTATCTAGTATAACTATAAACCCAAGGAGGGGAGGGGTTTTTTAATGCTTAAACCACAAAAGAATTTCAAATTTGAATTCACCAATAAACCATATTTTTTCTTATAATGAAATGACCAGCTAAAGTAAATATATCATAAAACATATTCAATTTTCCACTAGTTGAATGAAACTTTAGTGCAATCATATATTTCCCTGATGGTGTTCTGCCAATCTGAAATTTGTATTTCCATGCTGTAATAGTATGATATTCTCAGTGATGCTACTGCTAATGGGCTAGCTCTGTAAGATCAAAAAAGCTTGATGAATCACTGAATAGGTAAAAGTATGTCTGTCACAAATTCCATGTCCTAGCATCTTAGCCCACCATCTTTACTCTTTGAAAATTAATATTCATACAGAATATTACCATGGTTCCTGTTTAATTTTCAATAATAAAAACATTTGGTTAACTAAAATGCTTTGTTCCCTATAATAGATTTTATGGTAGAAATTATCTCTTTTAGGGTCTTCAAGGAATTCCAGGCATTCCAGGTGCTATGGGCCCTACTGGACCCCCTGTAAGTACTTGCTAAAATTTTTTCTACTCATAGCTCATACCTGTTGAAATGATACAAGATGAATTAGTATTTCTCATTGTTTCTCGTTTTCGGTGCTTGCATGTAGATTGTCCAGTCATTGCCTAGAAAAGTAGAATTATCCAATATCTCAGATTTTCATTTAGTATTTCTTAAGGCTGGTCAGCATCCTGGAGAATTGTCATCAGAACTCTACCAGACCAGAAAGCAGGCTGAGATTAAGCTTCTGTTTGCAATAGAAATATGATATAAAAGAACATTCTATTTTTTAGTTATTTTTTGGCACTAACCTTGAGAAGAGACATTCAGAGGGCAACATAGCTGAGAATTAACATCTAAAAGAAAATATGGGCCAAGGATTTATCAGTTTTATTTTTATACCTTTATGTGAATTTAGAAATCCTCTATGGTAGTCAGGATTTTCACTGCCTCTCAAACACAAACATGTTTATTGTGCTATGGGCCCCTACTTCCTTAGAGCAGAATCTCTTCCCACCTACCAAACCCAACCTAATACTCTTCTACTTCTCTCTTTCAGTTCTAGAGTTGCCAGATTAAAGACAGGACACACAGTTTCATTTGAATTTCAGAGAAATAAAACTTTTAGTTTGTCACAAATAATGTATTTTAATTTGTTAAATCTAACTACCCAGTTCATGTGTCAACTTCTCTCTCTTCCTTTCTTAGAGTTCCTTTACAGTTAGAATCTTGACCACAAAACTAGGAATGTCATCATATTTATTAACTTAATGTTTTGAATCACAGGTTTGCCACAATTCAATCATTTATGCCTTCACCAAAGTATGTAGAACAAACCTGACTTTAAGTTGTAGTGAAATAAAAAGTTATGAAAAAGAGTTATGAGAGAAACCATGAAAATTATAGCTCATTCTATTCCCAATTAAAATTAAATTTTACTTTTTCACTGGTAAAATGCAGATCACATAACTCTATATGCACATTGTTAATTCTGCCCTCTCTTGGATTATTTAAAATGTTGATCACTACCAAAATGATAGCTCATTTAGAAAGGCATAACATTATGTAAATTGTCATTTAAACAGCAAGACTAGATTCTTAAATGTATCAAAAGGTTCCAATTAAGGTCATTAAATGTGGTTGGCCAAGGTGAAAAAGCGACCACAAATACAAATTTTACCCTTCCAAGGGCTTATCAGCGGGATACAGCTGCTCTATCAGCCTGAAGAAATATAAGCTTGTAGAACTGATTTAATTAGGGTCAAATGACCTTCAAAATGTGTAAGTTTTAGCAACCAACTTCCAATACCCTTGGCCATTTAGTTGTTTTTGTAACAAACTTAGTTTTCTGTTTTACAGGGCTTAGTGGGAAGAACTGGACATCCTGGTCCCATGGGAGCAAAGGGTGACAAGGTATGGAGGAAAAGCCTTACTTACCATTCAAATTGGGATTAGGGCAAGATAAGACAGTTTATTGAGAGATCCATAAAATCCAGAGAAGAATTGATGAAGGGGAGTGGCTATTCTTATAATGGACTTGGAAGAATATCAGTCTAAAAAGTGGTCTGAATACAAGAGAGATGTTCTGAGGAGAAAAGATAAATAGAGCATGGGTGCCATATGGAAAAGTCCAAGCTGGATACAGAGACCCAGGGAATAGATGAGGTTGTTTGTACGGGGGAGTTCCAGTAACAGTTGATCCAGGTTTCTATAACAAAATACTATAAATTGGGTAGTTCATAAACAACATCTATTTCTCAGTTTTAGAAGCTGAAAACTGAAACCAAGGTACTGGCAGATCTTGTGGCTAGTAGGATTTGTTTTCTTATATGGATGGCACCTTCCAGCTGTGTCCTCACATAGTTCAAGAGTAACCGAGTTCTCTTGGGCTTCTTTCAGAAAGTTATGAATCCTATTCAAGGAGGGTTCCATGCTTGTAACCTTATCACCCCCAGAGTCTCCGCCTCCTAATACATTACCCTGAAGATTCATTCTATAAGTTTTGGGGGCACACAAACATTCAGGCTCTATCAGGACCAAGACTCCAGACACCTGGATGGCTATCAGTACAAAAATCCCAAAAACCAAAGGCCTTGATGAGAGAGTCTGGAAGTTATGGCCCTAGAAGGTCACAGGAGAAGCTCACTAAGGAACTTTCCTGGAAAGGCCAGTAATTGGGCAAATGTGTTGCTGTGGTCAGAAGTGAAGACTAGCAATAGAGGAATCCCACACAGGAAGACTTCTCAGGTTTACCTGGTTTAGGATCTAAATTGGCCCTACAGTGTTGGTCTAGATCAGCAAATGAGTGAAATAATGCTACCTATTCAGACTGGGGAAATAAGTGTCTTCCACCTACTTAGATCCCTAAGCAAAATGAAATATAATGGCATCAAGGAGCAAAAGAATTCCAGTGAAAGGGAACAATGTGCTTATCCTAGCCTCAGCACTTTTTTTCTGTAATATCATGAGCAGCTTGCCCAATGCCATCAGCCTTTTTTCTCTGTTCTCTGTGGAAATTATTCAGTCATAGACTTGCCTTTGAAGTTAATGGGAATTCCACTCTGAGATGTGCTTAGGGGCACAAGAATGAATGAAAATATGACTTTTGATTGTGTCCGACAGGGAAAAGTCTTTTCAATAGGCACATATTTTTCCTTGTTGACCTGTGAGAACTATGACGTAATTCTCCAAAGAACACAGCCAGCAGTCAGCCTAATGTGACATATCTTAGGGAAAGAGCCACCATCAAAGCAGTTTGGGAAAATATACGCTTGTTCTTTTTCACACATTCTCAGGCAGATACAAAAACTTTTATTGATAAGCATACAAATTTTGTGATTCTTTTGACATTAGAAAATGGGTAAAGAAATCAAATTTTGAAAATGAACTAAAAGGGCTGGGGATGTGGCTCAAGCGGTAGCGCGCTAGCCTAGCATGCGTGTGGCCCGGGTTCAATCCTCAGCACCACATACAAACTAAGATGTTGTGTCCGCCAAATACTAAAAAATAAATATTAAAAAATTCTCTCTCCCCCACTCTCTCCCACTCTTTCTTAAAAAAAAAAAAAAAGAAAAAGAAAATGAACTAAAATCTCCCAAATTCCTGGGCTTTATATTTTATGCTCTGGTTTCATTTTTAATTATTTCTTACCCTTCCCCCTTGAAATAGAAGGATTTAAAAGATTTTATGAGGCCGCTATTCTAAAACCAATGTGCAGTTATAGGAACAATTGGTTAAAGACCAAAGAGACAATAACTGCTTATTATGGACCAATGAGTACTCCATTTTGTCAAAAGTGAAATCCAAGTTTCAACTTGAATTCGGTTTTTTCAAATTTCATTTTCAGTTAGACTTCTCTTGTAGGAGTCTGTTCAAGTTGTATGGACCATTTCCCTTAAACAGTGTTAAACCACCATCACTTCTGTTCAGTAAGACACATCTGACTTGGTTATAAAGTTTGATATGAACCTAGGAAATGGAAAAAGTTCCTTTTCCTGCAGGCACAACAAGGGTTATGATTTTCTAATTTGTATAAATTATGTAGATAGTGCCTCTGGCTTCCAAAAGATGCAGGTGGTAGAGGTAAGGCTCAAAATGAGGGCTAATCCAGCAAGCCACAATCTCAGAGCCATAGGAACCTTGCTGTGCTCCTGTGCACAAGGGAGGAGAGATTTCCCCCAGCTTCCCTGGAAGCCAAGGGCAGGATCAGATGGTTTGTCTCATTTCATAGTGAGTATCTGGCTGGGTGTGGTGTAAGAATGAATTTTTCCTGGTTTAAGGAGAAACCAAACTGAGTAAGCTGTAAAGCTGAAACAAAGTGACAAGTCCTATTGATTTCAGATGATGGCTCTCTGAGAAAGCAGTTTGGTTTATAAACTGGGGTAAGAATGTCTAAGCTGTTGATTTTCATCTGTGTATCCCTTGCAGGGCAGTGAGGGACCCCCTGGGAAGCCTGGACCACCTGGACCACCTGGACCACCTGTGAGTTGTTTCAGGTTTAAAACTTAACACCCATGTGTTTACTTGTGACTTATCAGAGGTCAGACATATAGATGCTCTCAAAGATAAAGTCTTCTGTGTTTTATATATACATATAAATGATAGCCAGTGTAGCATTGGGGACCGATTTTGTCCCGCCTTTGGCTCAGCCCTAATGTGCAGTGCTCAGATTTGTATACCATGAGTCTTCCAACCTTGGATTTAGGGAACCAGAGCATATACCCTCCCTCTGCAGTTCCCTCCTGAGAAACCAGGAGAGAGTCATTTTACCTCATTGATCCTTGTTCACAGAAAATAAAGGGGATTTAAAAAAAGAGATCCCTTCTTGTGATGCAAGTTGGTATACCAAAAAAAAAAGAAAAGAAAAAATTATGCTATATGTGTTCATCCCCACCCATGTTGTCTGAGATGTAGGGAATTTCTATTTCTATAGCTCCTGGTGAACATAAATGTACAAGAACCATCCACATTTTGATGCTGGTGATTGAGACAGATGTTAAGGCTGTCAGGGTGCCTGTGGAGAGGAGAGGCGCCTCTCTCACCATGGCAAGTCTGCCCTCGTGTGGGTCCATGCTCAAATCGCAGCAGAGCTGAGGTTCAGGCAGAATGTTCTTTTCCACCCTTCCTCATAGGAATAATTTAAGCAGCAAACATCCAGAAAAAGCACAGAATCCGACTGACTTTCTGAAAACAAGGATATGTTATTTTTTGTGCAGTTTTTATGCTATGCATACATGAGATTGGCACCGTTTTTAACAACCTGTTCATCTTTGTTATACCTTCCCTTGACAAAGAAGCAAGAATGTTTGGAGTTCAAATTCTAAAATATACTCCCTCAGTGGAAGAACAGGTCCTCTTCCCCATTCTAAACATGAGCTCATGAAAGGGACTCATGATTTTATAATGGGCTTAAGAAGTCTTACTCTTCACTCTGAATTTTCTTTCAAGACAGATTCAGTTTATCTGGGAAACTTCCTTTGGAAATCTCAGTAGCCTCAATCTCTTCAGGACATGGCATTCTCAAGTACAGCATACATTCGACAGTTGTCAAATAAATAAGAAAATAAAAATAGATGGAGAATTTTCTTCTACCACTATTGTTTTGAAGATGCATGCAAATTGTATTCACCAAGCATCCTTGCCCACCATTATTCAAAAACAATGAAATGAGAAAAATTGCAAAAATGTTGATTATTGATCCTATGAAAACTTTTTAAAAGGGTAAAAGATCCTGAAATTTTCAAATGCAAAATTTTTCTAAATGCTGAATTGTGTGATTTTTCGAAACAGAATAAGTTCTCTAAGTATTGATGACTTAGGGAATTTATAGTCTCATCAATTTTGGGGGGTAGTTCCTCTAACCCATAGTTCTAAAGAATATGTTTATAGAAACATCCACACAAGCTTGTGAATAACATCTTCCCATTTACCTTAATTTTCTATTTGGTATGAAGAGACTGGGAAAAAACTACTTTCCAGTAGCCAAATTGTTCCCTATTCACATCTTCATCAGTGCTACCGAATTATAGCCTGCAGGTCAGCAGGCTGTAAACAGTTAGTGTAAGTTGGCAATTCAGAAACTGAATTTTAACGAGCAAATAATATTTTCCTCTGAATGCATTAGTGTCTCATCTGTCAAACATGAACATTATTCAAACCCCAACTGAAAGTGTCTGTGCTCCAGGTGTAGCTCTCACTCCTTTTCATTGCTTTCCCTACATTTGCTTTAGGAAAGCCAAAAGTGAAAACATTGTATTTTACTCATAATACTAAACTCACTCACTAAAATAGGAAAAAATTTTAAACTAAAAAATAGAGTAGGGATAGTACCATTTGGTAAAATGATAAGATGTAGAAATGCTAAGGGTTAAAGTAATCCTGTTTTCCATTTCTTTCCAAAGGGTGTACCAGTCAATGAAGGAAATGGCATGAGCAGTTTATATAAAATCCAGGTATTTACCTATGGAATTATTTTTAAATCATTTTTTAGTTACAGGTTGCTATAAATTCTTTATTTTTTTTTTTCCTAAAGGGTGGTGTGAATGTTCCTAGTTATCCAGGGCCACCTGGTCCCCCTGTAAGTATAGCCATATATCATCTAGCACATTTTAGCTGAACTGCCATATTAGAGAGAAACAGACCAATATGCATGTTACAATATGACCAGTTTTTACACTGGGAAGAAATAAGTGAAGCCAACTACTATAAAATTGAAAAAATTTACATGGCCAAAATAACAAAAACTATCATGTAGCATAATTGTTTGTTTTTCATTGGAAATCTAAAAACTAAATGTCCAAGCAATAATTTTCACAGGAGTCCCATCAAGTTGCTTAATCTTTCAAATCCAATCTGTAGCAAAAGTAAAAGTTTTTGCAAATATCCTTACATGTATTAAAAACAAATTGGGCCAAAATGTTTAATGACTGAAACAAATTTACAGAATATTATTTAAAAAATAACTTTATGTTTTTCTTCTAGGGCCCAAAAGGTGATCCTGGCCCAGCGGTATGTATGTTTCCATGTTTTGTGTCACTTAGAAAAGAGGTTTTTGTTAACATTTGACAGAAGTGCATCAAGCAAAGATGGCCCGTCTTCTAACGTATTCATCAATTAACATGTCAGAGGCAACAAGAAGAAACGCCAGCATGTGTCTTTTTTTTTTTTTTTTTTTTTTTAAGATGCATTAGTCCAGATGTTGTCATTGCCCTTGAGGTTCATCTCTTTCCATCAGTGTGTTTTAAAAATCATCCGGTGATTTAGACACATATAAAGCTCTTGATAAATGGAACATTTTCTTCTAATAGCCCTCTTTTGATGATTGATTCAGTTTTAAGTAAGTTATAGAAATACTTACTGAAGAGAAATTCCTTAATACATCTGACATCTCCCCAACCAAAAAAAAAAAAAAATAGTGGGGGGGGCTGTTTGTTTTGACTGTCTTAGGCAATTATTCTGCAGAAAATGTATGCTGTCATAAACCCACTTATTAGGTGGAACAGATCAGGAGGTTAACACTCAGCAAGGAAGGAGATCTTGTCCTCCAGCCACCCAAAGGATGATAATTGTTCTCAACATCTTTCTCAACCATGAAGTCTCACTGTAAAAGTCCTGCCAAATTCAATTAGATTCCCTTTAATCCTTGGCATTTTTTCTTGTCATGTCCTTTTCAAGCATATGTTCCATCCTTCATGTTGCATTTGTATATCCTTTTAACCTTTGGGTATAAACTTGAAACTCTAATGTACCTAAACCTGAAATAAACTTCCAAGCCATTTTCAAGTCAAAAAAATCTAAAGCCTTGTTATTTTTAGCACAATTTGATAAAGCTGTGAATTTTAAATCAGCAAAGGACAAGCAATAAAATAATTTTTGTAGATCTAAATATATTTTCAAAGGAGATGCATTAAAAAGCTTATATTTCATTATTAGGCAATATAAATTGAAAACCAACTTATTTCCTCTGAAAGCATTATTTCAACTAATTAGTATATTCTGTACCCCAAATTTGTAATGTAGAAGTTTCTTTTGTTTGGCTATTCATGCTGCCTTCATTTGTAACTTTGTTTTTTTACCAAATATTTCATTCATTCTTTTAAAAAAAATTAGTTGTAGTTGGACACAATTCCTTTATTTTATTTATTTATTTTTATGTGGTGCTGAGGATTGAACCAAGCACCTCATGTATGTGAGGCAAGCGTTACACCACTGAGCCACAACCCCAGATCCTCATTCATTCCCTTTTGAATTATCTTTCATCATGTTGATGAAAGTTTCCTCCTAGTCTTTACCTTTCATACTCACACACAGAACAATGCCTTTGAGAAAGATAGGTGCACTTAGACTTCTTGCTGATTTTTCTGGAGCATTCTTTCAAGTTTCTTGCATTAATTGCAGAATAAGGTGAGAAAGTTTAGATGTTATAATAAAGGATAAGTTATAATTTGCTTGTATTACAATGTGGCTGGCACAGAAATGAAGATGTATTTGAGTAGAATTTGAAGAGACTAGTTTTTGAGTTTCTTAGTTGAAACAAAAGGTAATAAATAAAAACTAATTTCCTGCTTTTAGAGATGTGAATTGCATAAAGCACAAAACAAATATAGAACCACAAACTTAAATAAATGGTGTGTAAATATTCAGGGAGGGGGACCAGATTCCCCTTTCAGGGCCTGTATCAGCCTCACTTTGCTGCTCTTGCAATCTCCTACCATTTGCCCTGGATGGAGAAATAATACCTCACATAATCCAGTAGCAGGAAAATTATAGGTCAGAGATAGAAAATTGCCCTCTTGAGATGGGCAGGTGAAAATGTACTCTTTCAGGCTCCTGTAAGTCCCATGATGATATATCTGCACCACTATTTCTAATTGGCTCAGTAAGCCCTTACAAAGGAAAATTACCTTTAATTGAATTTGTCTTCTGAGGCAAACCATTTCATTCCTTCGGTGTTCAATTGATAAAAGAAAAAAAGTGATCAAAGGACTGTAGAGAATGTAAACAAAGAGAATCAAAGAGTGTACTTCATTTGTCAATAACCCAAGGCTTTCTTTACAGAGGTTTATACAGAATAGAATCTGAGCATCTTCTTAATCTATTTTTCTGATTGACAGGTTACATATCAGTGAGCATTTAAAAGGATTTCTGAAGCACAAAAAGTACCAAGCTATGCTCACTTGTTTAGTATTCTGAATTAAGTATAATATCATAATAATGGAAGTTAGAGCCTTGGTAATACTTTTGAAGATTAGAACTATGTGTACAAAAATACATTTACAGAGAATAAAATTTGGTAGCTTGCTTTTCCATGTGATTATGTTTAAAGCATCCAGGGTCCTAAAATATAATTGCAGTTAACATTAATTTATTAACAAGAAGTCAAACAGCTCCCCCAAATTACCTCAATTAAAAAGCCCTAATATTTAGTCCCAATATTTCAAAATCAACCATAGTTGATAAATGGATGGAACCAGGAAGCATTACACTAAGTGAAATAAGCCAGACTCAAAGTCAAGGGGGGAAGCAGTGGGAGGATCCCATGAAAATAGAAGGGAGATCAGAGAAATAGAGGAAGAGTATTGAAGGGGAGGAAGGAAGGATGGAAAAAGGGAGGAATGGTGAAATGAATCTGACTAAATTATGCTCTGTACACATGAATATACTGTGAATTTCACCTTTATGTACATCTATTAAAGCACTAATTTTTAAAAACACTATAAATAAATAGAAGGAAAACCAGTAGAATAGAGGAAGTAGAAAGGGTGGGGGAGGAAGGGATATAAAGTAGAAGCAATGAGGGCTGAAGTGGAGCAAATTATGTCCCATGTATGTGCGATCATGCATTATGCATAATTATAATGCACTAACAAACATTTTAAAAATTAACCACAGTTTTCCCAAATGTTTCAAGGGCCTACCAGTTCCAGTTAACCTGGGTCAGTACACTAGATCAAGTAAAAGGTTTTGTGTGTTTGTGGAAAATGCTTACCCATCCCCTTTCAATGACACATTGATTTCAGCAGTGACTTTTAAAATCATTGGAGAGGCTGCTCCTGGGGCCATCGTCTTAAGCATTCACATGTCCAGCTTCAGAGAATACTAAGAATGACAAACTGCTTTGAGAGCTTCATCTTCATCCACTCTTAAAAAGTTTTATTCTCTGGCAATCCATCAGCCCCAGCACCTCAAATTGGCAAACATTATTGAAGTCCAACTTTTCATTCTAATTCTTATTGAAATTAGAGTTATTCTGACTAAGAATCTAATTAGAATAAATCCCTCTAGACAGAAAAATAATCAAAATAAACTCAAACCTCTCTGGAGAATAGCTTTTATTCTCAAACTATTTTTGGACACAAAATGCAACAATACATTGCTTTAGATAGAGCAAGCCATTTACTTGCTAAATTTCACATCAGTGTTGAGGGGGTTAGGCAGCATTAGAGAGGGTAAGCAAAAAAGATTTTTGTTTTTGAAACCGGCGCTTTAAAACCTACTGATCATTGCTCCTGCATTATGTTTGTGTTTAACAGGGAGAGCCTGGTGCAATGGGGTTGCCAGGACTAGAAGGATTTCCAGGTGTAAAGGTAAGCACAGAAGTTAGAAATGTGTTCATTCAACATTCAAAAATGTTTACTGATGATCACCTCCTTTTATACCAGAAACTCTTCTAGATTTGGGGAGATGTAAGAGAACAAAACAAAAACTCCTGTTCTCATGGAATGTATGTTCTAGTAAAGTGTTGGATACAGAAACTAAAGGATAAACACCATTGTCAAGTGCTATGGAAAAGGAAAAAGTGGACCAACTTAAGGAAGCTCTAGAATGCTTGAAAAGTGGGGTTGGAGCTTGCGATTTTGAATAGTGTGTCTCAGAGGCAAGATCTGAGCAAAGAGTTGAGGAAGCAAAGAGAGGTAGCCAAGTCCCTCAAGTATAAAGGAAGAATGTTCAAGGACTAAGAGTATGTAGCTCAGTGGTAGAGTACTTGCCTAGCATGTGCAAGGCCCTAGGTTAGATCCTCAGCACCAAGCAAGAAAAGAAAGTTCCAGAAAGAGGAAACAGCAGGTCTAAAGGCTCTGAGACATGACATTCCCTGCTACATTCAAAGAGACCAGGAGAGTGGTAGAAGATGAGGACAGAGAGGTAGGGGCAGAAGTAAGGAGTGGATTGATTCATCATGTAGAGCAGTGATAATCAAAGTGTGGCCACTAGAGGACCAGTGCCAGTCTGCAGACTCTTGGTTGTGGGTTTATTGACAATTAAGTACAGAAATTTAGAGTAAGCCTATAAAACTTGTCTAATAATGTCTAAAATTATCTAGCAAACATGTGATCGATGGATTTATCCTGGGAACTACGATGTATTAGAAAATAATAAACCACTCCTTCACCTAGGTAGTTTGAGAAGCATTAATAAAGACACTTCTATCAGGACTTTATCTTTCACCCTGAGTAAAATGTAGAGCTTTTGGTGGTTTCTGAGAATGACAGAACGTGCAGTTGGGGACTGTAGGGGAAACAGGGAAGCCAGGTAGGAATTGATGTCAGCTCAGGTGAGAACAGAATCAGTGGAGGTGGTGAGAAATGTCTGGATTCCAGATGTATTTTGAAGTAAGAGTCAACAGGATTTTCTGATTGATTAGCTGTGAGTAGAAGCAAATAAAGAGGAATCAAGAAATAATCCATATGTCATAGCCTGAGTAAACTGGTATGATGGGATGACTATCCACTGAAATGGGAAAGCTACAAGCAGAACCCACTTGAAGTGGTTGAGGACAACTGGGAGTTTAATTTTGGACATGAGGTCAAATGTGAAGATGCCTACTAGTCAGCAAAGTAGAGGTAAAACAGAGAGCTCCTGAATGTCCTCATTCTAAAAGTAGAACCTACCCCTGTCCAGCTCGATACCAAACAAGCCGAGTTTTCTGACTAGCACAACATAGCTAAATCTACATATGTCTATCACATGGCTTTCGTTTCTATAAATTGTCAACCACCACTTCTGCTGGTGGGCAGCCAAAACTGGCTAGCCAGTTAACAGAGTATTGAGTACACAATATGATACAGTATGGAGTGTGGAAAAGAAAGTTTAAGTGGAGATATAAAGCTGACTGTTCCAAAAATACTATTTTAATGCCAGGAAACTGAATAATATCACCAAGAGAATGACATATTTTTTGAAAAAGAGAACAGATCAAGAACTAAACCCTGAAATCCTCTAACATTAAAAGTTTCCAGAAAAAAAAATAGAAGAATGAGGAATGGAGACTAACAGGTGATGGAGAGACAGGAGGAAAACTTGTTCTGAAAGCGAAAAAGAAAATAGTCAAGGAGAAAGAGTCATCTGTCTCAAATACTGCAGATAGATCAAGTAGGAAGGTCAAGAATTGTCTGCTGGATCTAGCAATATAGAGGTCACAGTTGTCCTTGACCAGAGAAATCATGGTAGAAGCAAATGCTGGATTTTAATGGATTTAAGAGAATGATTAAATAGAGAAACAGTTAGTACAATACAAAAAATGCTCAAGGAGCTTTGCTGCAAAGGAAAGCAAATGGGCGATCGGATTCCAGAAGAAGTAGGGTCAGGATTTATTATATGAATTTTTAAGACTACAAAAATACTAGAATACTTGTATGCTAAAGGATTGATCCAGTAGAAAGGTGGACAACAGGGCCAATGATATAGGACCGAGGGATGAGAATTGCTGGAATAACATCTATAAATAGCTAAGAGGGAAGGGGACCTAGTACATAAATGGAGAGGTTAGTTAATATCTATGGTAACAGGTGGGAAAGCAGCATACAGGAAGGCAGGTGCTGATGTGTGGGAAGATATATTGGTTGGAGTCTATATATAAAAATATTTTTTCCCAATTGCTTAAATTTTCTCAGAGATGGAAGAAGCAAGATCAAATATGAGAATAAAATAGGGAAAAGAGGTTGGAGATTTAAAGGGAAAACCCACAAGGGTGAAAGAAGGGGAGGGAGGAGAAAGAGATTCAGAGACCACAAAGTGTGATGACTGGGCAGCCCCAGGGGCCCTACTGAGGTTCCTGTTTGTGAAGTGAAGTGAGACCAAGTAATTGAGATTATGTGCTTCTTTAGCCATGGGGTAGAGAAGTTGGATTTAGATAGTATTCTGGTTTTGAACAATGAGTAGTAGCAGCAAGAATAGAATAAGAAAGTTAATGGTATACAAGAGAGAGGTTATGCAAATAACCATGGAGTTTAAACTAGGCAAAGGCCATTCATGGAGTGAAGGACAATGAAAAATTTGTACCATCAATGGGTTGTAGGTCTGGGGTTTAGGGTACTCAGGGCAGTGAGTTGTGATAGAAAATGGTGGCCCAAAGTTGAATGAAATTAAGGATCTAGAGGGGTGCGGACATTTTTATTGGCACGGTCTTCAAATGTATCTATGAGAATATGAAGCAAGATTACTAGAGAGTGATTCAAGGAAATGAGAGATTGGAACATTAGAAGAGGAGTCCTCTTAACATTAATCTTTATCACATGTACATTATTTCAACAAATGGAAGTTCTAGTGTATTCAAAGGTAAAAATTTCATATTTTAAAGGAAATAGACTGAAACTTACAGTTTTGCCTATTAAAATTTTTAGCTACATAATAATTGTACATATTTAGGTGTACAATGTTTTCATATACATATACAGTATATAATGATCAAATTAGGGTTATTAGCAAATCCATCATCTCAAATACTTATCATTTCTCTGTGGTAAGAACATTCAAAATCTAGTCTTCTAGCGATTTTGAAATATACAAAACATTGCTAACCATAGCCATCCTGCATTTTACAATGGAACACCAGAACTTATTTGTATCTGATTGTGTGTTTGTATTCATTACACAGCCTCTCCCCATTTCTCCACCACCCATTCTCTCCTTAGTCTCTGGAAATCACTGTTCTATTATCTACTTCTAGTAGATCCACTTTTTAAGATATGGGTGAGATTGTGATGCATTTATTTTTCTTTTAGTTTCTTCTTTTTGACTGTGGCTATGCTGTATATGTTAAAGACATTACTTCCATCTAAACATAGGTTAGAATTTTTAATGTTAGTTCATCTTTTCCTTTCATTTAATAATATTATAAATATAATCAAATAACAATCATGTAACAAATGGTTGTGTTTTGCTTTTTTACACAAAATGACATTTTCATTTCAACCAATCACTAATACATCTTTTAGCTCTTATAGTTCACATTGTTTTAGTTTTATATAAAGACAGGAATCAAACTTTTTTAAGGAAATTGCCCTATTATTAGCTTTATTTGTTGAATCATATATCCCTTTCTTAATTAACATCCTACTATAAATGCTGGTCTATTTCTGAGATTTATATTGTATTACATCAATGTACTGCTTAATTTTATGTCAGTATCTCACGTTGCAATTATTATAGCTTTATGTTTAAATATTGGTATTGCTAGTATTTAAGTTTTTTTATTTTATGTATTATCTCAAGTGAGCTCTACTATCTTTTGATCAAACTACAATGTTATAAGAAATTCCATTAAGTTTATATGTTAGTTTGGATAGCAATGACACCTTTATAACATTGTCTTACCCTTCAGGAACAAAGCAAATTTCTTTATTTAATTGGGTCTTCTTTTATGTCCCTAAGTGAAGTTATAAAGTTTTTAAAAATATAGGTTCGGCCCAGTGAAATTGCCATTTTATTATCCTATATAACCATTAGTATTTTTAGCATTGTCAGCTATATCTGAAAACCACATTGCCTCTTAAAAAAGAGTTGAGTCACTATTTTTCAGACAATTAAAGGGATCTTTCGATCCATCAAATGAAACTACAAATCCTTACTTCCAGATCTTTTTATTCTAACCCTATATCCAATGAGACAAGTGTAGGAAAAGCTTTTAAGAAGGTACTTGATAGGCCTAATCTTTCAAGTAATAGTAATGGGGTTTTTTTAAATACATGCAGTACACTGACAACTTTTAACTGTATATATGGAATCCTATTGGATCCTATTTTCTTTGGTTTTATAGGGGTGTGCTATAACATGTGAAATTGGATCATCATTTTGTTGTTTTCCTGTTCACCCTCTAATTTCATGCCAGCTAATATTGATAGCATTTATGAGATCTAAAGAAAAGCCTTACCAAATCCAAATTATTTGAGCATTTGTATGATTTTATAGATATCATTTTAAATAGCATTTTTACTTTAATCCTTATAGGGAGATAGAGGCCCAGCAGGTCCTCCAGGAATAGCTGGAACATCGGTGAGTGATTATGATCTTACATTATTTTTGTAGGTTCGTATTTTCTCCACAATAAATTTATAGCCAGGGATCAAGAAGGACTGGGAAGCACACCATAACTATGGCAATAGGTTCCTGGAACCTCTGGTTTAAATAATAGAACCCTTTCCCAATCCAAGAATGCTCCATTCATTTTCTTCCTGTATTTTTCTTTCCTAAGTCACTTTTATTGGGGTGGTATAGAGGGGTGGAGGGGAAACCCAGTTAACTGACTACATTTGACATATGTGCACAGATAAAAATTGTATTTTGTTTCTCTATTCTTGTCATATTTCAAGGTTTCTCAATCTTCAAAAGGCAGAGTTTTCAGCCCAGGCCTGTGCTTCAAATTCTTTCTATTAAGCTACAATCTTCCTGTATTATCCCTTAGCCCAGTGTTATTAGCAGAGCTTTATCGCTGCTAATGTTTCCTCATAAACTAGCCCTTCAGTCCTCTCAATCATTTTTGTTGCTCTCTAGTGTCAAATGTTTTAATCTCATCAAGGTCTTTTCAAATGAATAGGAAGTGCTCCAGGAAAGGTTGAAATCATTTCTGTGAGCCCTCGGGATCATTCTGATCTTCATTCATGATGCTCTAATTAAAATTTTGTGGTCACGCTTTATGAATAAGAGGCCATTTATCCTCTTGCTAGGTGCCCCTGCAGGGCAGGTCCGGTGTAGTGGTATAGAAAGTTAATGAAAACCGTTTGAAAGAGGAACATGGGAAGAAAGAAAGAAAGTACTACTCTCACCACCTACCAAAGCACCAGTCACTGTGCGTCATCCATTTAACTGATAAAACACTAAGTAAAGCCCTATCTATAATCTATATCTTTATAGAAAAATGACATCCCCTATTTCACTTGTCTAGATCAGATAAATATTTGTATAATTGTAAAAGTAACATTAAAATGTTTCCTTTAGCAAGCACTTGATTTAAAAAAAAAAAAAAAGGAAGATTCTTCTTGAAAGTCAACTTCACAGTACCATTCTCTCCTCACTCCTTCCTTACCACCATTCCTAGACTGTTTCTGGAATTGCCTCTTATATTCACATTCTGTTTTTGCTTCCATGTAATATAATTAAGCTTAATTTTCTATTATATTCACATGGGTATAACTACAAATTACTTTTTGATATGGCCTTAAATTAAGTATATATTCAAAGAAAAATTACTGACCACCAGTGAAAGTCTTTACAATACCTGTGATCATCTCCAAAGCCAAGAAGAAAAAAAAGGCATTCCAAAGGTATATAGCATGTTTTAAATGAGAGGCTGGCCTGCCACATATTTGACTACCTAACATCTGACACACTTAGTTTAAAATTAGCTTTCATATCTCAATTAAAATCATGTTAGAAAAATATGAAGGTGTAAAAAATTTACACACTGAAAATATGCAACTGTATAATTAAAGATGTGCTTTTATTTTAATTGGAACTTGCTATGGCTCAGAAAAGTTAAAAGGCTCTAAACAGTGGTGACTATTAAATTATTAATGTACTCAGTGCTAATGAATTGTATACTTCAAAAATGATTAAAATGGTAAATTTTTTATCATCTATATTTGAATGCTCTGAAAATTCAAAGATGATTATTATAGCTGAAACAGGGATGGGGTCTGCGCACTTGAACATATGGTCACTCAGCTGAGATGCAAACCACCCATACTGCTCTTTCTTGAACAGCCCGGTCTATCTCTGCCAATATTGTCAGGGTTGTCTAAGGGCTTCTCCACAGCTTCTCTCTTTACCTTCTCCCAAGATGGCACATGGGTAAACAGAAGGAGATGTCTATGTGTTGGCCATGGGTAGGGCCATCTGATCAGCTGGGCCATGTTTTCCCCAGGTTCTCCGAGTTCTCTTCTGGTGACCTGTGGAACAGCTTCTGTCTTCCACCAATGTCCCCAATTATTTTTTCTCATATCTTGAGGCATCAGCACCCTATAACCCCATGTCCTACACCAAGACATTGGTCTTCTCAGCTCTAACCTATCCCACTTGGGCCCACAGGAACTTTAGGAGTTCCTGTGGAAGCCAAAAATGTGCCCCCAGACATCATGTCTTTCTAACTTTACCTCTCTGCCATTTATGTACTGTAAGGAGTCTCTCCCAGAATTCTAGACAAGAAGAAAAAGATTCTTCCTTTTCATATGCCCCAGAACTTACTGGGATTTCACATCTCTCAGCCCCACACCTACATCCCATCTTGTCTGTTTTCCCAACCATGTTAGGTGCAAGGGGTAGAAGGTAGTTCCTTCAAGAGCAATACCATAGGCCTGGGATGGACACTTTGGCACTTCTCAGGAGAAGAGTGTCTTCCCCGTGGTCTCCCTATCTCCATAGTGTCCATCCTCCATACCACAGTAGATTGAAGCAATCTTTCCCCGCCCCATTTCAACAGAAACATGGATTTTCAAACCAAGCCAGTGTTTGTTGTTTTTTTTTTTAAAAAAAAAAAAAAAAAGCTGTTCTACTATGAACAGAAAAACTTTCTTGTGAAATTGAAAGCCTGGGAGACTTTTTTGACCTTCTTTGCTCTTCCTCTCTATAAAGATGAGCTGCCGGGGGTGGGGGGAAGCATAAGGGGGATTTCCAATAATGAGGATACATTGGTTTAACATTTTCAAAAGCATTCTGTCCTTCCACCCCTCCACACAAATGTACGGAGAGCAGCGCTCCAATCTACAGTATAGTCTGCAGAATGGCCTGGACTCTGTCCTTTTAGGAATGCCATTTTAACTTCAAGACCTACTGCCCTGGTAGCACTTGAAAGTCATGGTGAAGCACATGGCATCATTCAGTAGCTTGGCTCCTAACACATCTCTGACTTGCTTTATCAGGGGAAGCCAGGTACCCCAGGGCCTCCAGGAGTTCCAGGGGAGCCAGTGAGTTGCCACTTTTATCATATTTGTACTTTTTTGTCTTTGCAAGCTGTTTTAAAGCATTTATTGGCAATTCATTTTTTCTCTGGACACGTTTATAGGGTGAAAGGGGACCTATTGGAGATATTGGTTTCCCTGGACCAGAAGGACCCTCTGGAAAGCCAGTAAGTCTTTTCTTTTACTATTTAAAATTTGCCATTTAGAGAAGTGTTCCAAGCATTACCTCTTTACCCATCTCCTCCGAAATTGTGAGATTTGAATAAACAGTTTTAAAGAAGGTAGGTTCTACAAATGGATTTGGAGGGGCCTAAGTGGGGATTTTTAATGAGTTTCCTAGCTCTCTATATGGTATTTTTACATCTCAGTGATGAAAAAGGTCAGACGTTTGTTTTAAGTGCCTGGAAAGTTCTCATTATTTCTTTAGTCTGAAATCCAGAGTGAAGAAATAAATAAAATGGCCTGTCATTTACTAAATTACAAAGAAACCAAAGACTCACAGATATAATATCTGTATGTGAAGACTAAAGTAGAAGCTATTTTCTCAAATTCCCTCCTTTAAAATATAAGCCTTGTTCTCACACTTTCATAAATCACTGCTGCTGATATATCATTCCCTCATGTCCTACAATAGCTCTTAACTACTGATATATAGTATTGATGCAACACTTCAAAAAAGCATTCCTATTCAACATATATTTGTCTAGTCCCTATTGTTTACTAAGGATGCACAGGGTCATGAGGGAGAAGATAGAAGATGAATCAGACATGCTCACTCTCAGAGTTATTCTTTTTGGAAGGTCATTGCCTCTTTTGCTTATTTATTTGCTGTAGTCTGTGTGGGAAAGGGAACTCAGGAGAAGGGGAAGATTAAAAGTGAATTAGCAAGCATCACAAGGCTCACGAAGCTAGTTCAATACCTCTGTGAAACATCAGGATTGGTGTATTCCTTGACACCATATTCCCTAAGGCAATATGATAAGTGGAAAGTATATGCAATTTATAGAGAAGATTTGAGTCTGAACTATGATCCATTTGAGTCTGAAATATGATTCATTACAGTGAATCAGTTAAGTGACATAACATATGGGAGGATTCCCAGTGCCTGGCTGTGGGAAGTGCTCAGTAAATATTGATTATATTCCCTGCTCTTCACCACCCCTTACCCAGTCCTCATTCCTAACCCCTGTCTTGTAAAATCTTACTATTGGGTCCCCAGAGGATTATACAAAAAATAATTTTTCATTCAACAAATAATCCTTGAACACCTGCTACACGCTGAGCACAGTTCTGGCGCTGACAACCCATGGGGTTTGTCTTCTAGTGTAAGAACAGAGTCAACAAATACACACCCACGTTTGCAGGTAGAAGAATAGCTAGAGTGAAGCACTACAGTATGACTTAAATTAGGTGGTCAGAGATAGCTTGCACTTTGAGCATTAAAGAGATCAAGTCATGAAGAAGTTGGAAAAAATAATTTCAGACAAAAGAAATGGCTAGTATAGAAGTGAGTGGGGTGAGGTCAAGGAATAGCAAAATAGCATGAAGTCAAGATGAACTGAGAGAGAAGAATGGGGATACACTGAAGGAGAGGTAAGCAGTGGCCAGCCCACAGGAATTCTAAGCATTGGAATGGAGTTTGACTTTCAACTGAGAAATGATGGAAACCTTTTGGAATTTTTGTAGCAGGGAACAAAATTCAGATTACACTTTAATACTCACTCTGTTTGTATGAAGATTAGACTGTAAGAAGCACATCCATGAGAAATAAGGGTGGTAGAAATCAGCTGGTCATGGTTAGGGCGAGTTAGGAGGTTCACTAAAGGGACAGCTGACAAGACTTGCTGTTAGGCTGAAAGTGAAATGTGAGGGATACACCAGTCAAAGCTGTGGTTTGGAATCTGAGCAACCATATGAAAGTAGTGTCATTTGGCAAAATGGGGAAGACTGGAGATAGTAGGGGTTTGGAAATAGAACCAAGAGTTCTCCATTTTGTACACATTCATATTGAAGCACTAAAAGATAGTGGAAATGTCAAGTATGCTGGGGATATATGCATCCAGAATTAATGAAGAGATCAGGATTGGAAAGATTTGGGTATTTAAACCTGGGCCTGGATAAAATGGAGTCACTGTGGAAACGTAGGGAAGAAGGCACTTAGAATATTAAAAAGGTCTAGCAAAGAAGACCGGGAGGTACAGCCAATGAGATGTGAAGAAAACCAGACAAATGGAGTTTCATTGGTGTCAAGTGAACTAAGTGTTTTAGTTAAGGAGTGATAACATACAAATAAGTAATAGAATAGCTGAGAATTTTCCACTGGATTTAAAGATGTGGAGGTCACTGATGGGAGAGATTACAGCATGTTAGTATCTTGATAAGAAAGGGTCAGTTGAGAGGGGAAAATTTTCATGACACATTAAGTAAGCTGTCTGTCCTCTCCCCCTGCTTAAAGGTGAAAATTCATTTTAACTAGGAAGACTGTCATTCATCCTTAGCTGTGAAGGGTGGAGGTAGCACTACAGAAGTTGGGGTACAAGGTTGATGGAACAAGCTGGTAAAGAGAATGTGAAGGAGTTCTCTCATGTTTATTGTCCCAGTGAAAGAATTGAGGTCATCTGATAGGTATGAGGAGTAGAGCATTAATGCTAGAGGTTTGAAGAAACAGGAAAATATATGAAAGAGTACTTTTGGAGAGAAGGAAAAGGAATCAAATTGGGAAATAGAAGGATAACATGGCAACAGAGTGGCTGCTTGCAATCTGCCATCACATACTTAGGACATGTGAGCTAAGAGAGACAGTTTTCTTCAGCCAGTCACTGCTCAGAGGCAGGTGTGGGGCCAGCACAAAATTGGTCATACCCAGATATAGGGTTCTGGCAGACAAGTGAGGCAAGGAGAGAGGCAAATACCCAGGAGTTTTTAAAAAACAAACAAATAAATAATAATTTCCAAAGCAGGACTCCTGTACCCCTTTATGTACAAAGGGGTACACTCATGATAGTCTTGGCTAAATTACTTGAGGGTAAAAAAAGGACAGGCTTATTTCTTTTCTTATATTATTACCAAAAGCATGAGTTACATTTTTACAGTAGATCTATCTTCTTTTATTCAAGTGACAATTGTTTCTTCCTCTCCTTAATGAGCTTTATCTTTGTTGCTTGTGTACCTGAATGTAATAAATTCTTTGAACCATGCTCTTCAGGTAATCTGTTCTTAGTTAAAGCACTGTAGATAATTCCCAGGATATTTCAGAGAGGTTGAGAGGCTGCAGTTGGGTTATCAACTGTGACAGATATCAGCGTAATTTACAGCAGGGAAGACCTGCAGCTGTCTGCAGTTCCATCCTTACAAAATCCATCCCAGCACAATAAAAGTCTCTCAGGCTTTTCAGAGGAGCATTCCCATGCAATCACCTGCTGGCCAAGAAATCATGTTCCTCACCTTGATCGCTCTCTCTTCAAATCAAATCTCTAAAACACATCTGCTGTTGGGCCCTGGGTATTTGGTTTGACCCTGAGTACTTTTCCTCCTCGTATCTACCTCCTGGCCAATAGTTCTCCCAGTCCTATAAATCTCCGAGCAGGCCTAGGCTTTATTACCACTTCCCAAACTGCCTTTTAAAGTTTAGCAAACTTCTAGTTTTCTAATAAAAAGTCACTACTTAATAGTCTTAAAAACCATGGTTACAGATTTCTAGCTTTCTTTTCATATTTTCTAGTTGAAGAATAACAATGTTCTGTGGCTGACAACTTATTTCATAGTAGGATAAGACTCTGGCCATGTTGTAAAATTCCCTCATTTTTAGTAACTGAGATGGTTACTAAGAGACTCTGTATGCTGGAAATTTTGTTACAAGGTAACAAAAATTCTGTGCCCCAGCCACCTAGTGTCGTGGGGCACCTTCTTATCTCCCAGAATGCACCTAAACAGGAAAATAAGTGTGGAAAGAACCTTTGGCTACTACTATGGGGAGCTATGTTTTATCTTGCTGAATCCTTAGTTCTAAGTCCATTCCTCACTTTACAAGTGAAGCATCTGATGCTACTGAGGTTGATGGAACTAGTAAATGACAGGATCAGAATTTGAACTCAGGGCTGTCTGTTGATTTGTTTTTCTATTTTACCACATTGACTCAGCAAGCTCTAACAAGTATAATTAAGAAACTGTTCTTGAATCTTTACCCTTTTGTTGTGTTTATGTCTGTTATTGAAAAATTAGAAGTATTGATCATTTTTGTCTTGATAGGGAATAAATGGAAAAGATGGATTACCAGGTGCTCAGGTATGTGAAATACCAGGTAAAATTAAAATTCTAATATGTAAGTGCATCCAGAATATCTACCAACATTTTAGTCAATCAGATTGATTAAGAATCTCGGCAAGTAGTGACTTTAATGTTGACATCTGTTTTTCAGGGCATCATGGGTAAACCTGGAGACCGAGGCCCCAAAGGAGAACGGGTATGTATATTACTATTGTGATTGCTGTTCAAACTAATTATAACTGTACCATCATGTTAATTACACAATTATGCACGTAGATACCTCCAAATCTCCTAATATGAAAAAGTCTAGGTGTATATGACCCAAGATCTCTATTAGGTATAAAACATGATAAAAGACCCAGAAACAGGTCACATGGCAGGTACACCTGCCACTTTGGCCTTTATACATACCTAATTCTACTTTGCTATTCTGTTTGGAAAGCTTTGCCCACCTATTGTCCTACACACATATGTCTACTCTAACCATTGCCCATGATTCCTTTTACTTAGAGAGGGTTTTCTCAACCTCAGCACTGTTAGTATTTGGGGGCAGATAAGTGATGTTGCTGGCTGTCCTGTGTACTGAAGAATGCTCAGCAGTATCCCTGGCCTCTACCCGCTAGATGCAATAGCACCACTATCCCTCTAATTGTGGCCACTCGTAGTGTCTTCAGACCTCACTACATACCTCCTGGGAACCAAAACTTCCCTGATTAGTATCCCTCTCCGTTAGGGGTTCTCAGGAGAATAAGGAAGATGGTGTGAGGAAGTAGAGAAATAGAAAGGGGAAGTGCATTTGTAAGGAAGTTGTAGTAATGCCATTTATGTGATTTGCTTTTATGTAAACCATTTGGGTTGCTGCTAATGTTATTGAAACATGACACTCTTTTCTTTACTAAACCTTGATGTATTCTAGTAGGACTGGCATTGTGCCACTACTGCCAGTTACTTGAGCATTACCCTGCATCATTCTATGTAGGGTTGCTATTATGCACAAGTGTGTCACATGTTTGTGTACTATTGTCTAGTTTACTAATTTTAAAAAATCATGTTAATTTGGGGCTGGGATGTGGCTCAAGCGGTAGCGTGCTCACCTGGCATGCGTGCCGCCTGGGTTTGATCCTCAGCACCACATACAAATAAAGATGTTGTGTCCACCGAAAACTAAAAAATAAATATTAAAAAAGTTCCCCCCCTCTCTCTCTAAAAAATCATGTTAATTAAAAGAAATATGAACAAAATATCAATTTTAAAAGAAAGTTTGCCTTGTCTCCTTACACAGAGAAACACTGGTACTTTGGACATATTTCCATTTCTCACCCTTATACATAATACACTTACACATAGTGCACATATTTATATATACCAATATAAACAAATAGTCTTCTGAAAAATATGTGTTTTGTAAATTATTTTCATCTACCAATATATAATGACTGTCTTTGTCTGTAAATATAAATCTACATCTACATTTTAATGGCTTTATGTTTGACTTTTTGGATATGCCTTATTTCACTTAACTAGTCCCCTTCTTTGGCAGTTTTTTTTTTATTTTTATTTTTAAGTTATCTCAGGAATTTCTCCCAGCATATGCTGGGTTGATGTATCTGTACAGATACATTTTTTATAACTAAGATACAGTAGCACTGATATTAGATCCATCTGTTTTCTCTTTGTATATGGATTCTCTCTTCACATCCTGTGATCACAAAAGGTCTCTATAATTGTTCATTTATTTTTACTCTTTAAAACCAAGATAACACATTTTGTCCTTCTGCAAAATAATTACAAATGAAAGATTAATGTGATGAAATTCAGGGAAGCACAAGCACCAGTCCATCACATTTGGTGTGGACATCACCTCCTAGAATTGTGCAACTAAATGTTTGAAAATCTGTAACTGAAGCACCCACTGTGTGTGCACTGTCTCCCTCTTTTGCATATACTAGTGGACATATTGCAGCATAAAAGACAACATTAAAGAATCTTCAGGAACATCTAATATGATCTCATTCCTAATTTTTTCTGACATCTTCTTCAAGAAATTCTCTTGTAGTTCATTTATGCCATTGAGTAAACTATCTCAGTGACAACCCTCCTCCAGGCACCTGCTTCGAACCTTTACAATGGCTTTCTCATCTCTCACCTTCATGAGTTGTATATATTTAGGACACAGTGAATACATGTGCATGCACGCACACAAACAGGTAAGACACGAGCACAGAAGACAAACTCAGAGTCTAATAAAGGCCAAATATGAGAGCACAGGAAGAGCAAAAAAAAATGAAAGTTCACAATGTAGAAGAGGTTCTGAGTGTCCTGAAGATTTTTTACATGGATGATCTCTGATGAGATCCCACTGGCAATATTCCTTTATTATTATGAAGGAGATCCAGGCCTGAAGTGACTACTGATATTGACTTTTCTGAAATTCCATCATTCTAGACAGGCAACTGAGTACAACTGTTTTCATCAATAACAGTTATATCTTTAGTGCTTCCAAGGTACCAGACATTGTTCTCAGCACTCTACTTGGGTTAATTCCTGTATTTCCCAACAATGCCCTACCTAGTAGATCCTATTAATATCCCTATAAGAAAGGAAGCTTAAGTGACAAAGCTTAAGTCACTTATCCATGGTCCAACAGTGAATAAATGCAACTATGAATCCAAAAACTTTGTTCTTAGCCACAGCTGATGAGGTTCTAGAAAGGATCATTCTTTTCTTTCCCCTCCTTCCAACAGGGTGATCAGGGAATCCCAGGAGATAGAGGTCCACAAGGTGAACGGGGAAAACCAGGCCTTACAGGCATGAAAGGAGCTATAGGTCCTATGGGGCCACCAGGAAACAAGGGCTCCATGGGATCCCCTGGCCACCAAGGCCCTCCAGGATCCCCAGGAATCCCTGGCCCTCCGGTAAGTAGTGCTGAGCCCTTCAGGAGCTCCGAGCTTTATCAACCATATACCTCATTTATAATGAGAGCAATGATAATGCTTTTTAAAATATGTAAAATACACTTAAGCTGGTTTCTGTTGTTTTTGAATTTCTGTGCCAGATCCTCTAAGCCTTGCTGTGCATCACCTCACTTGATCTTCACAACCCATCTGAGAGGAGTTTCTTTCCATTCCACTTTTTTTTAAATTGTTTTTTAGTTGTCAATAGACATTTATTTGTGATGCTGAAAATCTAACTCATACTAGGCAAGCACTCTACCAACTGAGCTACAAACCCAGCCCTCCATTCCACTTTTATAAAGGAACTTTTATAAATTAGGACTCACTAGTTAAAGAGAAAAGTTGAAGCCATGCTCCAGTCTGAAAGTCTCACTGCATGGGGATTTCCCATGGATCTTCCAAGTCGCTCATCTAACTACATATCCCATTATAATCTTTGTTCATGTCCATATCTGAAACATACATAGAAAGCAATGGGGATGATTCCCTATGTCACAATATCTAATCTACATTACATTGTACAGGATATATTTATTGCCCAGAATACCTTAAGATAATAACCAAATATAAAGAATAGTAAAATTTAAAATTCTAATCATTGTGAAAATAACTCCCTTTTAAAATTACCAAGGTTTTATAACAAAACTTTATAAGTGTTAGATTCATTATCAAATCCATGCAAAACACCATTGGTCAAGGGTTAAAAATTTAACTGACACGATTTACCTACTTTATTAGATCTCAATGACATTTTCCATTAAGAAAATTGCTTGATACATTTAATGCTTATTACATGTAAATTATAGAATTGTCATGAAGTGGGCAAAATTTAATGTTTTATTTCATGGATAAAATATTTTATAAAGAGTAATCCAGGGCTGGGATTGTGGCTCAGAGGTAGAGTGCTCGCCTAGCATGCATGAGGCCCTGGGTTCAATCCTCAGCAGCACATGAAGTAAAATAAAGACATTATGTCCACATATAACTAGAAAAATAAATATTAAAAAAAGATTAATCCAGCATACCTTAAGTTCTCTTCCAGCTTCTCTTTATGGATATTGTAATATCAAACAAGGACTCTTGCCTGTGTCAAGGGATTGGTTGGAAGTTGAATTGTGATTGACATTTGAACATCAAGATAATGCTGTTTAGGTTAACTTTATAAAATGAAGTAACAGGAACTTTCCTAATTGTATGAAGCTATGTCTCTCCACTAATAGAAAATATGTTAATATCACTAGACACCATTCTAGTTCACAGCTTTTAAAGCAATTATGCACTTCAACTTATTCTCAGCATTTGATCAAAAGATATTTATTATACAGTACAATTGCCAAAAGCATTTTTGCTTGAAAAATGTATTTCTACAAAAGTTAAGTGTGCATGCCAACCCAAAATTTCTATTCTTAATTCATTTTTCTGTGTTCTATTTTAATAGACTCATCTTTTTTCTTCTTTAGGCTGATGCAGTTTCATTTGAAGAAATAAAGAAGTATATTAATCAAGAGGTCCAAAGGATTTTTGAAGGTTAGGTTTACTTTATAACATTTCTAAATTTTCACTGATTCCCACCTCTGTGAAGAATCCCAAGTAACATTCTTGAGAAATAGCAGAAAGATGACTCTAACGGGCAGCCTACTTTATGGTGGAGCAGCTCTGATAGAAAATTCTTCCTTGTACTCAGTTAAATTTGCCTCCCTGAAATATCCTGTCATTGTGCTGGTTGGTAAGACAACACAGGTATATTATCTTCTAATCATATGACAGCCTTTGGGGTGTTATTCAATGTCCCTCATGCTCTTCATTTTTCTCTTATGGAGAAAACATGTCTTGCTTCTCCACTTGTTATGCTGGGGTTTAAGTTGCCCTCATTGCCAGGAAATTTTGATCAAGGCAGATTAGCCTTTTGATCTAGATCAGGGTCAGAACACTGTGCCTACCAGTCACTCCCACCTGCCATCCATCTGTGTATGGCCCACACTAAACATGATTTTTCCCCCCACATTTTAAAAGTTTGAAAAATCAAAAGAATCTCTCATGATATGTAAAAATGATCCAAAATTGAAATTTGTCTCTATAAATAAGGTGTCATTGGAACATGGCCATGTTTATTTCTTTATTTTCTCTGGCTCTTTTCATACTATAGGGGCAGAATTAAGTAGTTGTGACAGATCATAAAGCCAAACAAAAAATTAAATATTTAATATTTGGCCCTTTGCAGAGAAAGTTTTATGATCCTTGCTCTAGACACTAATTTAGCCCAAGATAGTATAATATGGTTGCTTAGGAAAAAAAATGCTATTAACATTTTGAGTTAGATTAATATGATTGCTTAAGAAAAAAAATGCTATTAAAATTTTGAGTTAGATTAACTAATAACCCTAGATCTTCCTTATTCAATTTTTAAAAATTTAGTGGTTTCTCATTGTAGACTGTTTATTTTGAAAGACTAAGTACTTATGCTTGTTCAATATCTTATGCTTGCTCATATTAAATTTCAAATGATTCATGTTCAAGCATAAGGTAAAGGTATACCAAACTAAAGGTATCTTTTAGAACACTCTTGCAGGGCAAGTAGGCCAACCCTCATAACTGTGTCCTACCTAAATTTTATAAGCATGTCATCATTCTAGTTGTTAATAGAAATGTTGAATTAAAAGGTCAAGAGTCAAGGATTAAGCTTTTCTAAATGCCATTGGATTCTTTCTGCCCACTTGCAAATCATCTATTTATCTATTGTTTGATAGTCTGACTTCATATAGTTGTCCTAAAATCCACTCTACATTTCTTTGTCTATTCACAAGGATATCACGTGATTTTCTGAAATGATTTGCTAAAAATCAGTGTCACTCAAGATTGATAAAGTGAAAATTATTTGTCTTCTGCAAATAAATCCACACTGGATCTCCTGGTTCCTACTTCCACTGCTAATCATTATAAGCCAAAAATAGGTTGAATTTTGTAAGGAGTAAGATAATATACGCCAAGTCCATCTTCAATTTTTCTGCTCCAAACATGGAATCAGATATTCTACAAGGAGCCTTGATTATTTTTAATTATAATTAGCATTAGAGACTGAAGGCTCATTGTTTGGGTGCACATTATCTTGTTTCATAGGAGAACTAGAGATAGAGTGGGGTCACACTGTGACTTTTAGCCACTTCAGTAACAGAACAGAAAAAAAATAAGAGATAGGGCAGCATTGTAGCAAGATAAATAAAATATCCACCATCTACCACCCCAGCTCCGAAGCAGGGCAAGGGAAAGTGCACAAAGATAAGGGTCAAAGAATCCCAGAAAACTCTAAGCTCAAATACTGACAATCCTGAACAATTGAAAGTTTCGTGGCCCTTTGCAGACTTACAGCTTAAATAGATAAAGGGCCTAAAATGAGCAGAGTAATCTGACTTTAGAAAAGAATTTACTTCATCTCCAGGGAGATCCCCAGGGTGCAGTAGCCAGGAGCCATCCTGAGAGGGACTATCTGAATTTAGACTACTTTAAGGGTCAGAAGCTTCTATATGTTCCCATGTTGGGACCCCATTGACATTCCTACGCTGCTCAGCAGGTGGCTGCCTCATGAGCCAGATCTGGCTGGAGTGATCTGACAGAGACTCACTGAAAGGGCTGTACAGTAGAGTCAGAGCCACCCACAAGGACTAGGGGATCCAGGAACCTGCCCTGTGAGACCTGGGCTGTTGCTAGTCAACTATACATGGTTCCTGATAGCACCTACCAGGAACAAGATGACCACCTGCACAGTTCCCACAAACTCTCCCGCCCCTACTTCTTTACAAAGTAGGGGGAGTTCATAATCCGTTTGAATCAAATGTATGAAATATGATATGTCAAGAGCTTTGTAATGTTTTGAACAACTAATAAAAATAAAAAAAAAACAAAATAGGGGACAACTGAGTTTCTACCACTCCCCCACCCACAGGGAGGTGCTAAGGCAGTTTTAGGCAACACTGCCACAAACCCAGCCCCTGAGGCAACCAGCCTAAGAAAGTCCAGAGAGTAACTCCCCCAGCAATGGCCATATTCCACCCTCCTTGGCTCCTGTGAGCATCTCAATTGAGAGGAATTTACCCCTACATGACCAGTCCCATTCAATACCTGGTGGGCAATGCAGTTGAAAGAAATCAGGGGGTCGGGGAAATGTCCACTATTTCCTACCCTTGGGCTATGCAGCCCAAGAAGTTTCAGAGAAAAAAAAAGTCCCTGGTACCAACCACATTCTGCCCTTGCAAGCACTTCCGCTAAGTGCATTTTTGTGCAGTGACCCAATCCTGCTCAATCCCTGTATTCACAATTGCAAAAAACTCAGAGGAGACTACACCTACACAGGTCCTCTGCTTTGGTGATCCCCTGATCATGCATGGCTGACAAGACAGTGTGAGTGCCACATAAAGGGTTCTATGATTCCTGCCTATAGCCATGAAGGACCTGGGCCCAAAATAGTGTCTAATCAGAGGACAAGAACCTCAGGCTCCTCATCACTACAGGAGCAACCAATACCAGATACTCTTTAATATAAAAGGGCCAATATCAACAGTGTCTGAGTAAATTGATTACCTAATAGAGGCCACTACTCCCATTGCAGGGGTAACCACACAGGGTACACCCATATACTTTCTACACTACATCTGCCTCAACTTCTAGAATATCCTTACCCTTGCATCACCCATAGAAATAGTGGTCCTGTCCAACTCCAATACAGTATGTGCTATTCTCAAACTCACTAAACACAGACAATGAAGCTGCAGGAAGATTACACTGTATTACCAGCTGGAAATAAGCATAATATTGCATAACAAACTGATACCCCAAGACATATCCATATCTTTCGTAAACAGTCACTTGTTAAGAAGATCATGTTGGGGCTGGGGTTGTGGCTTGGTGGTGAAGTGCTTGCCTGGCACATGTGAGGCACTGGGTTAGATCCTCAGCACCACATAAAAATAAATAAGTGGAATAGAAATGTTGTGTCCATTTACAATTAAAAAAAAAAGAATTTCATCTCATGAAGGTGGTAAATATCCATTTCATCAGCTCTGCAGTTCTCAATATAGAAACACAAGAAATATGGGGAAATGGGTAATATGACATCCTAAAGATCATAACTCACTAGTAACAGATTCCATAAATATCAAAGTAGATAACATGACTGAAAATTAATTCAAAAGAAATTTTTAAAAGCTCAATGAGGTCTAAGAGAATACAAAGAATGAAAAATTAGGAATACATGCAATTAGAAAGACAATTCAGGACATCAGTGAGAAATTCAGCAAAGAAATTAAGAAAGAACCCATCATAAATCTTGAAAATAAAGAGCTCTATAAGTTTGATAAATTCAGCTGGAAGCCTCAACAATAGACTAGATCAACTGGACAAAAGAATCAGAGGTTGAAGACAGGTCTTTTGAAATATCACATTCATACTGAAATAAAGAAAATAAAAATGAAAGGAGTATGGGACATAATTAAAAGATCAAACTTCTATATCATCAGCATATACGAAAAGGAAAAAAGATTAAGGGCATAGAAAATCTATTCAATAAAATAAAAGCAAAAAGCTTCCCTAATCTTGACAGGCATAGACATCCAGGTACAAGACCCATATAACCCCAAATAGACATGACCAAAAATGATCCTCCCCAGAATGTACCATAGTCAAGCTATCAAAAGTACAGGACAACCAGGGACAGTGGCACACACCTGCAATCCCATAAATCCAAGAGGCTGAGGCAAGAGGATCACAAGTTGGAGGTCAGCCTAGCAATTTGGTGAGACCCTGTCTCAAAATAAAAAGGGATGGGGTTTATAGCTCAGTGGTAAACTAGCCCAGGTTTAATCTCTAGTACTGCCCCCGCCCCCCCCAAAAAAAGTACAAGACAATGAATTTTTAAATCTCCAACAGTGCCAAGTCACATTTAAATGTAAACCCACTAGACTAACAGCCTATAGACCAGGAGGACATGTAATATTATTTCAAATTCTGAGAGAAAAACAACTGCCAACAAAAATTACATCCAGCAAGGTTTTTTTGTTCAGAATTAGATAAGTATAGACCTACCAAGATAAACAAAAACTAAGGGATTTATGACTGAAAGACTAGCCTTTATAGATGCTCAAAGGAATCTTAAACACAGTAGTGAAAGAAAAATAACTCCCATCATAATAGCATGTAAAAATATAAATCTCGCCAGAATAGTTATACAATAATAGAAAAGAATGAAATATTATCGATAAAATATACCATCAAACCACAAAGATGAAAGAGGAAGACTCAGAAAGAATATTAAAAACAACCAGAAGGAAAACAAAATGACAAGTACAAGTCCATACATTTCATTAATAACTCTGAATGTAGATGGTCTTAATTCTCCAGTTAAAAGATACGACCAGGCACGGTGGCGCATGCCTGTAATCCCAATGGCTTGGGAGGATGAGAAGGAGGATCGCGAGTTCAAAGCCAGACTCAGCAAAAAGCGCGGCGCTAAACAACTCTGTCTCTAAATAAAATACAAAAAATAGGACTGGGGATGTGGCTCAGTGATCGAGTGCCCCCAAGTTCAGTCCCCGGTACGTGTACACACACACACACACACACACACACACACACACACACACACACAGATATGGACTGACTGAATGGATCAAAAGACAAGAACCAATAATATGCTGTCTATAAGAAATTCACATTAGTAAGGACACACAGAGACTGAAAGTGAAAGAATGGAAAATGCTATTCCAAGCAAATGAAAATGAAATTTGGAAAAAAAAGTAGCCATACTTATATCTGACAAAATAGGCTTTAAACAAAAACAGTAATAAAAGACAAAATAGGATCACTAATCATCAAGGGATCAATTCATCAAGATATTACAATTATAAGTTTATGTACACTGAATAATGGAGCATGAAATTTTATAAATCAAACACTATTAGACCAAAAGGGAGAGATAGGCCCTAGTACAATAATAGTTGGGGATTTCAGTATCCCACTTTGACCAATCAATAGGTCTTCTAGACCAGGTTTTAAAAAAAAAAAAGCAAACAGTTAAACTACTTTATAGATCAAGTAGACTTAACAGATATTTATAGAACATTCCACTCAATACCTGCAGAATGCACATTCTTTTCATCAGTGCATGGAATTTTCTCTGCAATAGAACAAAGACACAAAACAATTCTAATAACTTAAATTATAGCCTATGTTTTTTCTGATCACAATGGAATAAAACTAGAAATCAACACCAAGAGAAACTTTAAAAATTATTCAAATAGATGGATACTGAACAAAACACTTTTGAATAGTGTATCATTAAAAAAGAAGAAATTTTTAAAATTCCTTGAGACAAATGAAAATGAAAACAATATACCAAAACCTACAGGAAACAATGAAAACAGTATAAATGGAAGTTCATAATAATGAGTGTCTACATTTAAAAAAATACAAAAATATAAAACAACCTAATGATGCATCTCAAGATCTTAGAGGAACAAAAATAATCTGTATATAAAATTAGAAGAAATAATAAAGATCAAGCAGAAATAAATGAAATAGAGTTTAAAAGAACAACACATAAAAAAAATCAATGGAGAGCTGGTTATTTGAAAGTTAAACAAAATTGACAAGCTTTTATCTAGACTAACCAAATAAAGAAGACCCAAATAAAACTAGAGATGAAAAAGAATACATTACAATTTATACTACAGAAATTCAAAGGATCATAAGGAATTATTTTGAGAAAAATATATGCTAACAAGTTGGGAAAAATTAGAAGAAATGGAGAAATTTCTGGATATACATGACCTAACAAAATGGAACAAAGAATATTTTAAAAACTGAACAGACCATTAAAAATTACTGAGATTGAATTCATAATAAAAAGTCTCCCAACAAATAAAATTCCAGGACTGAATGGCTTCACTGCTGGATTTTATGAAACTTAAGAAGTAACTCTGATACTTCTCAAACTATTCTATAGGTTTGAAAGGGAGGGGACACTTCTAGATTCTATGTGGCCAATTTTATTCTGTTACCAAAACCTGACAAAAGAAGAAAAGAGGTGTAGACCAATATGATGATTATAAATGCAAAAATCTTCAACAAAACACTAGCAAATTGAATAGTACATCAAAAAGATTATTCACCATGATCAAGTTGGTTTCACTCTAGGGCTACAAGAATGGTTCAACATATGCAAAACAAACACAGTATAGCACAAATACAAGGATTAAAAGAAAAATCACATGATCATCTCAATATGTGGAGAAAAGACTTTTGATAGCATTCAATATCATTTTATGATAAAAGCTCTGAATAAATTATGTATAAAGGATCACACTTCAACATAATAAAGGTTATATATGACAAACCCATATCCAACAACATACTGAATGGGGTAAAACTGAAAGAATTTCCCCTAAGATCAGGAGCAAGACACTGTGTCCACTTTGCCACTCAATATGGCACTAGAAAGTTTAGCCACAGCAATTAGACAAGAAATAAAAGGCAGATAAATAGGAAAGTCAGACAAATTGTCCCTGATGAGATTCCACACATACAAAAGCCCAAAGCCAAAAGACTATTAGAACTGATAATAAATTAAGGCAGTAGGATACAAAACTCAGTATTTTTTATATCAATAATAAACTCCAGAAGGAAAAGAGGAAAACAATCCCACTCACAATAACCACAAAATAAATAAAATAATGAGGAGTAAACTTAACTAAGGAAGTAAAAGACCCCTCTGTTGTAAATTACAAAAATAATTGAAATTGAAATGTGAAAAGAATTTCCCCTGCCCCCATGTTCATGAATTGGAAGAATTAATGTTGTTAAAATATCTATAATACCCAAAGATCTACATATTCAAAGCAATTACTATCAAAATACCAATAACATTTTTCAAAGAGAATTCTTCAAAAAGGATCCTCAAATTCATATGTAAGAAAAAAAGATTCCAAATAACCAAAGCAATCTTGAGCAAAACTAGCAAAGCTAGATGCCTCACAATAACCAATTTCAAGATATACTACAAAACTATAGTAACAACCACCGAAAAAACCCAGCATGGTATTATCATTAAAAACAGACAAATAAACCAATGGAAAATAATAGAGAACACAAATAAATCCATGCATCTACATCCAACTGAGTCTTGACAAAGGTGCTAAAACACATTGGAAAAAGGCCTGCTTGGGAAAATTGGACAGCCAAAGACTGAAGCATGACCCCTGACTCTCACTCCTTACAAAAAGCAACTTGAAACGCAAGACCTGAAACTACTAAAGGGAAGCATAAGGGAAACATTTCAAGATATTGGTACAGGTAATGAGTCTCTGATGGGCTTACAAAAGCACAGGGGAAAAAAAAGCAAAAAATTGACAGATGCAATTACATCAAACTAAAAATCTTCTGCAAGGAAAGGAAACAACAGAGTGAAGAGAACCTACAGAATGGGAGAAAATATCTGCCAGTTAGTCATCATTAGAGAGTTCATATCCAGGATTTATAAAGAATTTAAAGACTCAAGTAATCCAATTTAAAAATGAGTAAATTACCTAACAGATATTTCTTGAAAGAAATAAAAATGGCCAATAAACATGAAAAAAATGCTCAATCATTAACCACCAGGGAAATGCAATCAAAACTACAGTGACATATCATCTCACCCCAGTTATAATGGCTATTATCAAAAACAAAAGAGCTGGTGGAGAATATGGAGAAAAATGAACACTTTTATACTGCTGGTGGGAGTATAAATTAGTACAGCCATTATGTAAAATAGTATTGAGGTTCCTAAAAAGCTAAAAATATAACTACCATATGATCTAGCTATTTCACTCCAGGGTATATATTCAAAGGACATAAAGTCAGCATACAGAACAGATACCTGCATACTCATGTTTATTGGGGCATTCAAAAAGAGTTAAGATATGGAATCAAGTAAGGTATCCATCAACAGATGAATGAATAAGTATAATATATATGTATACCATATATATGATATATATGTATGTGTGTATATGCAATGGAGCCATAAAGAATAAAATTCAGGGGACTGGAGTTGTAGCTCAGTGGTAGAGCGTTTGCCTAGGACGTGTGGGGCCCTGGGTTTGATCCTCAGCACCACATAATAAATAAATAAAATAAAGGTATTGTGTCCAACTACAACTAAAAAATATTTTTTTAAAAAAAGAATAAAATTCAACCATGAAGAATAAAATTCTGTCATTTGTAGAAAAAATGGATGGAACTGGAGGACATTATATTAAAATAAGGCAGACAAAAAAAAATGAGTCACAGCTCCCCCTCCTCCTCCCCCTCTTCCTCTCCCTCTCTGGAAGGGAGAACTCGAACTGGAAGGGGAAGGATGAGAGGTTTGAAGGGTAGATGGATATAATCAATCAGAGAGCATTCACACCTTTAATGGACCTCCACCATGAAAAGGATAATGCCAGCAATTATGTTTTGGAATTTCAATCTAAATTTCCCCTTCACTCCTTATTTCCATGGGCTCTAGTATCATTAATTATCTTTTATCTCAGGAAACTTTGTTGTTGAACTTCAATTTCTTAAAAGCCTTTAGACAAAGTCTTATTTAATAGCTCAGTAATTAGTTCAACTTTTTATGGTCATCATTATACAAAGTACATGTATAAAGACCTGAATTGGGTGTCAACATACCTTATATACAAACAGGGATATGAAAAAATATAGTATATATGTGTATTAAGAATTGTAATGCAAAAAAATGTACATGTATAATGGCATAAATTGGCGTGGACATACTTTATATACAGAGATACAAAAAATTTGCTCTATATGTGTAATAAGAATTGTAAATGCAAAAAAAGAAAAGAAAATTAACCTTGTGGTAAGATAAAAAAAAATTAGTTTAACTTTTTGAAAGCTGATGAAGAATGTCAGAAAATATAACCAAGCAAAATAGGGGGGAAAAATGATGTGTGGATATAGGGGAGGTATTCATTCTCTAAGTTCAGCAGACACTGGATAAAAGCATGGACTCTGGCAGCCTGTTCTGCAGCAAAGACAACACTGGCACTTCCCCTAGGGAAGGCCCACGCTGCCATTCCCAAGCCATTCTGCACTTTACTCCTATTGACGGCTGTTGGTCTCCTGAAAAGGCAGGTCAGGAGAACTGAGCCACTCTTCATCTCTCTTGGGGCAAGTTTACCAGCTTTCACTGTCTGAATTGTAACTCCTCTAAGTCTGTATCTTTCCCCTGAGTTCATTCCCCTTCTTCTGAGTTACACCCTACCTGGAAGCTTACAGGTACTGAGTCTTTCCTGGCTTTGTCCTCATTCTTCCTACTTCCTCTCAGACTGTTCCAACCTGCTAGGTCCAGGTGAGTAGCTAAATAGCCTCCCCTGCCCCAAGAGCCAGTGTTCCATCAGAAGCCACAGATGTCTCAGCCTCATGACAATATTCTAAAGAGACTCTAAAGGAAATGTTTTTCTGTTGAAACTCCTAGATCTGAGGCTCTTATATGATATTCCTCTTTTTATCTCTTGACATCAGTTCAGCAAAATGGTCTTCTCCCAAACAAAATTATATCTGAAACCCAGAATTTAGTTATTTAGCACTTAAGTTAATTTGTCCCCAAATCATTTCAATTCAGCCCATTTGATTTTCCACTTAAAAGTCACCTTTTCTATGGCTTCTGAACACCATTTACAAAAAAGAAACTAGAAAAATCTCCATTTTCACAAATCAGTGCTCGAAGGTCACAGTCCCCTTTTTTCAGAAAGCTTTTTCTTTAAAAGCAAAGATTAATTTTCACATATTAAAACAGTTACAGTTAAGTAGCACACTAAAGTGCTACAGTTCAGTAGTGCCCATCCGCCTCCCTTTCTCTTAGCAATTTCACAAGAGACAGCGAGAATGACAGCTCATACTTAGCTCTGTCTATGCATCCCTGCAATCCACAGCCTTGGAAGCAATTATCTCTGGTCAGCAGGTCACAGACTGATAGCAGGGCCTAAGGGAGTCCTCAGGAGCTCCTGCTGTCTCACTTTATTATCCCAGGTGCCCAGATGGGAACCTCTATAGAAACCCTATCTATGCCAGGACCCAGACATGGGCCTTCTCAACTCCCTTTCACCCCTTAGATTCAACACAGATCTCACAACTAGGGCTATTTTCCAGACCACCAAATCCTCTTTCAGCATCCTGATGTCTCTTCCCAAACCTAACCATGGAGGGAGGTGTCTTTCCACCAGGCCCAAGGCTAGGTTCCAGTTGGATAATGCCCACAAGTACATCCACTTGAAAGTTAGATTAAATTCCCAATTTGACTGGCCAACAAGTCAAGGCCTTTTCCAAGCAAGGCAACCCCACAGGGCAGGAAAAGATGCCACCCATGTATCAGCATTTTTGGCTTTATGAGGACTTTGCAGCTACCAATGATTCTGCCCACACAAATTATAGTCTTAACAGATCTGAGTAGTATAATTCTTGATATGGTACCACTCCATTCTACTTGGGAATTTACATCAACATGCAGTAATAATTTTTTTTTTCTGGGTTTTCTTTTTTTTTATTGTTGGTCGTTCAAAACATTACATAGTTCTTAATATATCATATTTCACAGTTTGATTCAAGTGGGTTATGAACTCCCATTTTTACCCCGTATACAGATTGCTGTATCACATCAGTTACACTTCCATTGATTTACATATTGCCATTCTAGTGTCTTATGTATTCTGCTGTCTATCCTATTCTCTACTATCCCCCTTCCTCTCCCCTCCCCTTTTCTCTCTCTACCCCCTCTACTGGAAATCATTTCTTCCACTTGTATTATTCTTCTCCTACCCCTCCTTTCCTCTTACATGTAATTTTGTATAACCCTGAGGATCACCTTCCATTTCCATGCGATTTCCCTTCTCTCTCCCTTTCCCTCCCACCTCTCGTCCCTGTTTAATGTTAATCTTCTTCTCAAGCTCTTCGTCCCTACCCTGTCCTTGGTTACTCCCCTTATATCAAAGAAGTCATTTGGCATTTGTTTTTTAAGGATTGGCTGGCTTCACTTAGCATAATCTGCTCTAATGCCATCCATTTCCCTCCAAATTCTATGATTTTGTCATTTTTTAAAGCAGAGTAATACTCCATTGTGTATAAATGCCACATTTTTTTATCCATTCATCTATTGAAGGGCATCTAGGTTGGTTCCACAATCTTGCTATCGTGAATTGTGCTGCTATGAACATCGATGTAGCAGTGTCCCTGTAGCATGCTCTTATTAGGTCTTTAGGGAATATACCGAGAAGGGGAATAGCTGGGTCAAATGGTGGTTCCATTCCCAGCTTTCCAAGAAATCTCCATACTGCTTTCCAAATTGGCTGCACCAATTTGCAGTCCCACCAACAATGAACAAGTGTACCCTTTTCCCCGCATCCTCTCCAGCACTTGTTGTTGTTGGACTTCATAATGGCTGCCAATCTTACTGGAGTGAGATGGTATCTTAGGGTGGTTTTGATTTGCATTTCTCTGACTGCTAGAGATGGTGAGCATTTTTTCATGTACTTATTGATTGATTGTATGTCCTCCTCTGAGAAGTGTCTGTTCAGGTCCTTGGCCCATTTGTTGATTGGGTTATTTGTTATCTTATTGTCTAATTTTTTGAGTTCTTTGTATACTCTGGATATTAGGGCTCTATCTGAAGTGTGTGGAGTAAAGATTTGTTCCCAGGATGTAGGCTCCCTGTTTATCTCTCTTATTGTTTCTTTTGCTGAGAAAAAACTTTTTAGTTTGAGTAAGTCCCATTTGTTGATTCTAGTTAACTCTTGCGCTATAGGTGTCCTATTGAGGAATTTGGAGCCTGACCCCACAGTATGTAGATCATAGCCAACTTTTTCTTCTATCAGATGCCGTGTCTCTGATTTAATATCAAGCTCCTTGATCCATTTTGAGTTGACTTTTGTGCATGGCGAGAGAAAGGGATTCAGTTTCATTTTGATGCAAATGGATTTCCAGTTTTCCCAGCACCATTTGTTGAAGATGCTATCCTTCCTCCATTGCATGCTTTTAGCCCCTTTATCAAATATAAGATAGTTGTAGTTTTGTGGATTGGTTACTGTGTCCTCTATTCTGTACCTTGGTCCACCCGCCTGTTTTGGTACCAGTACCATGCTGTTTTTGTTACTATTGCTCTGTAGTATAGTTTGAAGTCTGGTATCGCTATACCGACTGATTCACACTTCCTGCTTAGCATTGTTTTTGCTATTCTGGGTCTTTTATTCTTCCATATGAATTTCATGATTGCTTTATCTATTTCTACAAGAAATGCCGTTGGGATTTTGATTGGCATTGCATTAAACCTATAGACAACTTTTGGTAATATCGCCATTTTGATGATGTTATCTCTGCCTATCCATGAACAGGGTATATTTTGCCATCTTCTGAGGTCTTCTTCTATCTCTCTCTTTAGGGTTCTGTAGTTTTCATTGTATAGGTCTTTCACCTCTTTTGTTAGGTTGATTCCCAAGTATTTTATTTTTGGGGGGGACATTGTGAATGGAGTAGTTGTCCTCATTTCCGTTTCAGAGGATTTGTCGCTGATATACAGGAATGCATTTGATTTATGCATGTTGATTTTATATCCTGCCACTTTGCTGAATTCATTTATTACCTCTAATAGTTTCTTTGTAGACCCTTTTGGGTCTGCTAGGTATAGAATCATGTCATCTGCAAATAGTGATAATTTAAGTTCTTCTTTTCCTATTTTTATGCCTTTAATTTCTTTCGTCTGTCTAATTGCTCTGGCCAGTGTTTCGAGGACTATGTTGAACAGAAGTGGTGAGAGAGGGCATCCCTGTCTTGTACCAGATCTTAGAGGGAATGCCTTCAATTTTTCTCCATTCAGAATGATGCTGGCCTGTGGCTTATCATAGATTGTTTTTACAATGTTGAGGTATGATCCTGTTATCCCTAATTTTTCTAGAGTTTTGAACATAAAGCGATGCTGTACTTTGTCGAATGCTTTTTCCAAACATGCAGTAATAATTTACAAACCTATGCAAGAGTGTGTATAAACATCTGGCTCTTCATTCTTTATACATAACAAGACTGACTAATCATTCAAGACTAACAAAGTCACATCCACAACTGGGAGAAAGGAAGGTCAGGGCTGTGTCCTTGTACAATAATTTGTTTCCAGATTTCCGGCATTTGGGAAATCCCTTGTGTTTTCTCTATTTTTCATACATATATTTCACATTCATATGAATGTGTATGGATATATATCATCCTGTTCTCCTATTTCAGGGTTGTAACATCTGTCCTCTGTATATACATATTTGTATATATACATATCAGAGCTATATAGTTTTAAAAAATATTTTCCACAACATAGTGTGTTTTTTCCAACTTGTTGAGGGACTCTGGGATTCAATTGATAGAATCTCCTCAATGACCAATAATGTCTGTTCATACCTAAGAGTGGGGTCTAAAAATTTGATTGAGGGGCTGGGATTGTGGCTCCATGGTAGAGCGCTCACTTAGCATGTGCAAGGCCCTGGGTTTGATTCTCAGCACCACATAAAATAAAAATAAAGATATTGTGTCCAACAACTAAAAAATAAATATTTTTAAAAAATTGATTGAAGTTGTGAGTGAACAGCAGGTCTTCACTTTAGAATAGCTAGCTGGGCTTTTAAGTTAGGGGACCTCAATTTCAGTATCTATGTCTCAGAGGTCAGATTCCTCAGTGGAGACATTTCCATTTCCAGCCTGGTTACCAGTTCTGCAGGAAGCATGTAAATGTACACTTATTTCCCTTTTTTTGATATTGAATCCAGAGTCTCAGCAGCATTTGGGGTCCCAATGCAGAGATGGTCTATTTGCCCTTTTCAAATAAATGTTCAGGCTTTAGCTGGGGCTAGGGAGGGGCAACTGCCCAACTATATAGAGTAGAAAATGGAGTTTTAGGACTTATGATACAAACTTTCAACCAATTCTCCTTTAACCTCAATTTCTGGGGAACTTATACTACCAATTCCTGGGATTCTGTGACTTTAATCAGGTTGTTTCCCAACTTTCAGTATAAAGGTTCAGTTCAAGTCTAAGCTACACATCCCACAGCCATCAGATTCTCAAGTCCCAAAATTTTGTTGCTATTGTCTCCTTTTATATTCTCCCCATTCTTGTATTATGCCTCTGAAAGTTCTTAATATTGTTTTTCAGGTATTTAGGAGGTAAAAAAGCCCTGTGTTCAATCCACCATCTATACCCATAACAACATTTCAAAGCAACATGCTTACAAAGGAGCAAAGTAGTATACCAAAAATAAATGTAGTAGTAACCTTTGGAGACGATGAACCACAAAATAAATGTGAATCCACATGATACTTTTGAATTAACAGCTTAAATGAAACTAAAAAATTAGATATCATAGCAAATTACTCTTCTGATACTTCTTCCCCTTAGGAGAAAATTATATATAATTTTGGTTTCCACATTTAAGAGACATATGGGAAAACTCTGGAATAATGGAACCAAAAACTGATTTACCAAATTATTAAGCATATGAATAAAAGTTATTTAACCTTAAGACTAAGAAGTAACAACATTATCAAGTGTATGACTGATTTCCCAAGGTAAATATTCATTAACTACTATTTGCATAAAGGAGTAACAAAAGAAAATAAGATGATGTTATACTTAGAAAATGGGCAATTAAACATTGGGCATTAGGAGGAAAAGATGATTTTCAAAGAGTCAAATTCCCTCTGTGAAACAGAGAAGAGATGTGGACCAGAAGATATCTGAATGTCTCTTCCTATTCTGAATAATGTAATTTATCGTCACATTGATGTCTTTTTCCAAGGAAGTCTGTTTGTTAGACTACTGTGGTTCTACCTTGACAGATGGCATGTGTGTTTAGTTTATGTACACCTCTAATCTAAACTCTTTAATTTCCTGCCTCATTAGAAAGCATAGCCAAAAACAGTTTAATTGACTGAAGATCCCTGAAAACAGAGGAAAGGCAATTAAGATAACAGGATTTTACAATTCATTTCGATGCTCAGAACCATATTATTTTAAATTATAGAGCATTAGGGTAGGGTTCAGAAGAGGCAATTAGCCTAATGCTAAATGACTATTTCTGAATGTATCTTAAAGCTAGATAATTTACAGCTAGATTTAAATTGTTTTTCTAAAAATATTAAAAAACCACCCAAAGCAAAATACTTGTAAATTCAATTCATACATTAAGGAGGAAAAATGAGTACTGTGAATATTTATATTTAGACATTGAAGGCATTCAAAGACACTTAAATTATATAATTGACCATATTTGAAGTGCAAAACACTACACATTTCAATGTATGAACATCGAATTTCCTGCTTCAAAAAGCAGTTTATAATATGATTAATTTACATTCAACATGATTTGCAAAACTAATTGCATGTTAATTACATGTTTGTTTCATCTGTTACTGGAATTAAATATATTAACATCAACAAAACATCCAAGGTAGAGACTCAGGTGATAAACATTTTATGATAAGGAAGATAATTTAATGTCACTCCTTGGGATGAGCACTATCAGATCCACATGTCTCACAGTCATCATTAAATCTATGTTTCTATTTTGCTTCCTTTCTGACTTGGGATGTAAGTGTAGTTACTCTCTGATCATACAGCTAATGTTTAACATATGTTGGGATTTCCCCCTTAATTCTCTACGAAATTTTTTTATACTTTCTTAAGTAGTTTAAGGGTCTACATTGTTTCTAATATTTTATTGATAGCCCATAGTAAAACAAGTTTCACTCCAAAGCAATTTATCAAATTTGTAAAACATACATGTTTGCTTAAGTGAAGCATAACTTTGCAGTTCAGCTTTGTAAATGAACTAAACTAAGTGAGAAGATTGAAGGGAATTGAAGTAATTTCTTACAAGGTCTGCATGATCTGGCCTATGTGTTTTCTAACCAGCAGTTCCTAGTATGTTACCATCATTTGGTCTTTATGTAGAAGGAAAAAAAAACACTAACTTCATCTGTAAGAAATGCTTCTGGAAGATTTATCTAAAGAAAACCCAGGCTGATTATTTTACATAGATTTCTTATGATAGTCCATGTATTCTTGAAAAATTGTATTTATATCTTACAAATGAAATCATTTAAATTACTAAGAGATTTTGCTTTTTGACAATTCTATGTGAAAAGAAACATTAATATTTATCAGGACAAGGCTATGCCTTCCTCCAGTTTTCTATTTTAAACCTAATTATCTATAAATTAGCTTGGATATACATACATGTGTGTATCCAAGCTTATATTCATGCATATATGTGATAATATAAAATAAACAAGTTTAAATAAAGAACCCAGTGATAGATTATATTTATTATAGATCTTGATTGAATTAATGACATTATCAAAGTTAATTCCAGATAGTTGGAAAATATTGAATATGCTTATGAGGTAAAATTTAACTCAATAATAGTCTATGTGGGATTAATAACCAAGAATTCAGTAGTGATAAGTATAATTCTGAAGTGACTATTCAAAAAAGTAATTGAATAAAAAATCTTGTAATTATATAACATATTCCTAATCTGTTCTATCAGACTATTTCTAACCTGTTAATTATGAGCAAATACTCTTCAGAGTATATTAAGCTTATAAAAACAGACAATAGTTCTTATTTAAATGATCATCTTTCCCTTATTCCACAATAAGAGCAATTAAAGCAGAAAGTATAAAATCTGTCATGCGAAGTCCTGCTTAGAAAGAATATTTAGCAAATTTAACTAACGTATCTTGTTTAGAAACTTATTTTAAATTGAAAATTCTTACATTTTCCTATATATATTCCTTAGGCTTTACTTTCCATATCCTTTAAATTTCATGAATATACCAACTTCTTATGCTTTCATCTAAAGAACCCAGTGTAAATTGTATCACATATGCTTTCATCTAAAGCCCTCCGACTAATAAGTATTAATAGTTGCCCCCCAAGATGCCCATGGTAAAGGTGCTTTCACCAGCAATGGCTGAGCTGCATTGAGGAGCTTTGAGTGCTTTCTTTCTGCTTGAATCATTTCTCCAGGATCTAGAAGAACAGAGTTAGGCACCAGGCAGTTTGGAGAATAAAGGACAAGGACAATGAGAAATCATTTTTGCTTGCTTAGAAAGTATTTTACTCACAGAAGGTTTTTGTATATCTAGTTAACATTTTTAAGTGTTCTGAATAGTGTCAATTCCCCATAATTTGTGTGTTCTTAGCTTCAGTGTTTTCAGGTTCACAGAAATTTACAGAAGGACTTTGTTGTTTTCACTGTGCCTACAGCTAGAATTGAGAGAATGCTCTTCTGTACCAATGCTGAATTTTTTCCCCCTTTGGTCAAATTAGAAATTCTACTAAAAACCTGATTGAATTTCTAGTTAGTGAGCCCTTATTCAAACAAAAGTGAATAAAGAAGATATCTTAAATACCCTTATTAAGAAATAAATTAGTTTTTGACAATTTATTATATTTGTCCACTATAAAGCATAAATAGTGACATAAGTGAGTGTGGAGCTAACGGCAATATTTTCAATAAACAAATCTTTATTATTAATGCAATTTTGTTCAAGGATAACAATGGTCATATACTATATGAGTTGCCTGTTGCTGCAGAAGAAAACACCTACAAATGTCAGTGGCTTACAATAATAAACACTCATTAGGTTGTATTTTCTATGGGTCAGGGACTTGACGTGTTGCTTAGTTGTATGGTTCTGGCTTCAAATCTACAATTAAGTTGCAATCATGATGTCATTCAGGGCTGCAGTCATTTAAAGGCTTGATTGAGGATGATCTACCTCCAAATTTATACACATGATTGTTGGCAGGTGACATCAATTCCTCTCTGTGGGACTTCTTACTACGTGGCAGCTGGCTTCCTTGGCAACTAGGAAGCCATGATCTCTCTCTAGTTGCACATTATTAGTTCTTTTTTTTTTTCCTATTCATAAGAAAACTCAGGGGCTGGGGATATAGCTCAGTTGTTAGAGTACTTGCCTCACATGCGCAGGGCCCTGAGTTCAATCCCCAGCACCACAACCAAAAAAAAAAAAAAAAAAAAAAGTCATAAGAAAACAGCCCTCACTCCCAACTTTGGGAGAGTCAAAGAATTTGTGAAGATATTTTAAAATCACCGCACATTTACAACATTTTTTGCAAAGTGCTTAAAAGTTATTAAAACCATAATGTGGACCTAAATTCTCTCCACAAGTCATAACCAGAAGTTAATTAACTTTCAGACTAATGTTCTAACCACTAGCCTACTTCATCTCAGGAGCCCTGACAATTCAGAGCCTCTGAGTGACACGACTGTTCTATATTTAAACAACCTTATGTAATTAATTTTATGTCTCAAATACATTTAGCAGTCAGAAATTAGATGTGCTTCAATTTGAATTTTAAATTTTATATAAATTTTTTGAAAGTTTGACAAAAATATTTATTACATATTATTTTTTTCTTTCACAAATGAAGAGAGGATGGCTGTGTTTCTATCCCAACTCAAGCTGCCAGCAGCAATGTTGGCTGCTCAAGCTCATGGGAGGCCTGGACCACCAGGAAAGGATGGGTTACCTGGGCCACCAGGAGACCCTGGACCCCAAGGTAAGTCTTCAAGTGTAATATGTGTAATATTTGTTTACCAATTTTTAACCCCCAGTGTTTACAACATGCTAATTACAGTTAATATATAATATAAAATATAGAGAGAAAATAGCTTGTTAATATTTGTCTTTCTAGAAGTCAAATATTTGAAGAAATTAAATTTCTTCAAATTTAATTATCTACTATTCTAAATGCATTTTAATATTTAGTACAACAATAACAGCAATGTACATTTTCATATCATTATCAACAAATCTTATGTTTAGACATCCTTTAAGCTCTAAGTTAGACAAGACTCATCTTAGAATCGTAAGGAAACTGAGCAGTGTCTTAGAAAATTCTACTACAAATAGTCTCCTGGGTCCAAAGTATATTGGGGAAAAATTTTAGAATTCTTCTGCTTTAATAGAGCTTGTATATAGAAACTCTTAGCAAAACAAAATAATAAATTGTTCCATTGACAACAACTTGATAAGAGACATGATCTTAAATTTGGCTTGACTAAATTATTCTGATAAGGTTATGTTGTAGAATATGGTCAGCAATCAGCAAAGTGGTCAAATAGACTTGGGCTTATAAGAGTCACAAATTTGGATAAGGAAATGCCAAATTCAGTAAGTATATACCACAAAAGGCAAGACCAGAGAACCTGAGGAGACAACTAGTTCTCCCACAAAGTTATTCTTAGGAATTCTAGGGGCAGTTCACCCTGGCCAGTTTGAATTAAATTCTCTAGAATCCATTTTCAGGCACCATCTACTCAAAACTATCCCCAACAGTTTCCACTGAGTGACACATCACATTCCCCATTCCAGTTATATACAGAGATGAGTAGACACAGAGAAAAGCAGACACCAGTGAACTGGTTTCCAGATTTAGCAGAACTATCTTGCCAACCTTAAGCACAGATATACCTAGCAGCCCTGCCTACCAAAAAACGACAGACCCCAGACACCAGGGAACCAGTTCTGAGACTCTGGGTGAAGTCCTGAAACCACTCCCAATCCCAGAGAGTGCTCTGTAAACCAGATGGAGGGGAAGAGGGTTTTCAGTGGTACACCCTAGGTGACTCCAGATTTTTGTCCCTTGATTTACCAGAGACAACTCCTCTCTTCCACAGCAAGTAGCATTTGGAGGCTACTATGGGCAACAGAACCGGAAAGCCGGAGGACAGCCCCCAAAGCAAGAGGCCATGGCAGCTGGGGAGACTTACCCAGGAGATATTCCCTCCGAGGTCGACTGGAGCCCTTACTCCTGGCTGGCTGCCAGATTTGTTAGTGGAAAGGCTAGGTTTATTTACCCCAAAATGGAAGCCCCTTAGTCATCTAGGAGCAAGGCAGTGGTAGAGAAATCACTTGTACTAAGTAGAGCTAGCTGATTAGAAGAGGAGCAAGGCAGTGGTAGAGAAATCACTTGTACTAAGTAGAGCTAGCTGATTAGAAGATGGAGGGCCATCTTACCCTGAAGTTGACTTAGAGGCAGTTATAGAAGATGGTTCATCACAGACTGGTGGGCACCTTCTCACAGGTGGAGGTTTGTTACTGAATGACACCTATCTGGTCGTAACTGCCTCCTCACCAGATGCTTTTCAGTTCTGCAAAGATCATTATTTCCTCAGGCTATTCTTGTCACTGATTAGTTTGCTCATGTGCAGCTCCCAACCTATTACACAAGGGATGAACTAGAGTGGTTGACCCAGGCCCTTTTGCTAATCATCAAACTCCTAATGAAAGAAAACAAACTTCATCTGATTCTTTTGGAAGACAAGTGTCAGGTGAGCTTAACAGGGAGTTGGATATTCGATCTGGCCTCAAGGCTCAGCTTCATGATCACTCTAGTTTCCTTAAACTACATTATACCCTACCTTTCTCTTAGATCATAGGAATGTTTGACAGATTGTTAGAGGAAAGAGGAATGTGTGGAATCAGAAGTAATCTCTATGTGTCTACCATTGGTGGGTGGGTGGTTATTATCTTTCACCTATTGGGTCTGTTTTGAAGTCAGAATATAAGAGAACTGGAGTGAAGATCTTGAAAGCCCACCTGAAGATACCTCAGATCTCATGAAGGATAAGCAGTGTCAATAACAATAGAAGAAAAACTTTGGACAGATCCTTCAGACATTGGTGATCTCAGACAACAGGAACAATGGAAAATTGGCTGACCAGAGAAAACCTCTTTGGAACTAGAGTCACCTGTTCTACACAACCATGGCTTCTGGAACCATCCTAGGTGTTGGAAAAGTCCATCAGTCACAGGCAATTCCAAATCAGCAGTATTAGTGACATTTTTGGAAACAAGACTTCTGCTCATTATTCCACTTGCCCTCCCTTTTGCAAGGGATGTCTATGCCACTCTGTCTAGGAGACATCATAAACTACTTGAACTTTTCATAGGACTTTGCAAGCAATTCTTGAATTTGAAAGATTTTGCCACATGATTTCCAATTTTTTAAAACCAAGGTTTACTAAAATTGACCAAACATTTGTCCTAAACGGGTTTCTGACAACAGACACATAACTTCTTAGTTGTCTCCTCAACCTTTTCATCATTTGTTAAATTTTCAGCGAAGCAGCAGAAAAAAAAAACTTGTAAAGAAAAATGAGATTCATTTTTATAGAAGTTTGCCTATAATTAATGTTGTACTGATAATCCTATCTAAAGGCACAGAGAAATCTACTGGGGGAAAAAAAACGAAAAAGAAGAAAAGAAAACAAGGTTTCTTTCTGCTTGATTTCTGGTACCTCTACAGGAGGGCATAAGGAATTGAAGAGTTTTTCTTTGGTGGATAAATAAATATGAAGTGCTCAGAAGATGAAACCATGCTATGACTTCAAAGTTTTGCTGTGAGATTTAAAAATTTTCTTGAAAAGGAAGTAAAAAAAAATGCATATGAAATATCTTCGTTAGTGACCATGAGAACGTCAAATGCTATTGTCTGAATTGGTCCTCTTCATCCCTGATACAGTAAAGTGGAATTTGAGGAAGGGTCACGCAGCAGAGAAAGGGAAAGGAAGTAGGACTTCTGTATGTGGTGCAGTGTGTTCTGCCCATGCGTGAGTTCTATTAATGGTGGCTTTTGTGAATTTTCTAAATGACATATAGTTCTTTCAGTGTTTGTAAGGAAAGAAAACCATCATTTAAAATTAAGTGGTTTGTTTTGAAACATGTACAATGGAGTCCTTTTATTTGCTCCTTATGGATAGGGAAAGGCAAACACATAAAGGGGCCTCATAAAGTTTCCTGTGCTTATTCTAAGAAGCAGAAGACTGTAGAAAGCAATGAGAAAATCGATGTGTGACAAATAGAAGTACACAATCCAGGTTGAAAAAAGGAGGTATTGTTCCTACTGAGACTCTGATAATGAAAGCCTGTGGGTCCCCTTTCAGCACCTTGATCTTCTTAAGGAATGAAGAGCATTAGGATTCCAAGTTAGGTCACCTTTTTGCATTTTTTTCTATACTCTCAAAGGGGTGATTGTTGCTGTCTTTTTCAATTCAAAAGCATTTGCAGAGTGTTTTATTTGAGCCATTCTGTTGGGGTCTGAATATTGCCTTCTCGCTGTGCCTTGAGAGGAGAACTTGCCCTGGAGTTCGCCCCTCAGGTGGGCAGCACCCAGCCTGATGGCTGGTGCTCCAACAGGTGAGTGAGAATGTGCTACATTAGAATCAAAGAGGTCCTGAGACGCAAGATCCAGGCAGGTTCTTCTCTACAAAAAAGGAGAGGCAAATTCTCCTAACATTTAATTTCTTGGATGAGTTTTTGAGAAATAATTTTACGACTGCTCCACTGATTCTCTGCCACTATGAAAACACTGAGGAATAAATACACATTTGAAAGTCCTATTTCTTTCACCTCACATGTGGGTTAGTAGGAGGGAGAAAAAGACTCATCCATATGCCTTCCATTGGTTTTAAAAAGATATTATGGGAGTAGTTGTTTTTATTTTTTAACTTTTAGAAGTTAGCTATTATTGGCTTATAAGTGAAGAGAAACCTGGTTTTTGTAATCTAATGGCCCATAGAATAGTTTATGTAACTGGTATAGATTGACCTTTCAAATATGTTAGCAGCAGGACCTTTTGTGAGTGTGGGCACAATGATTGAGGAGTACTGCCAAAAATTAGTAGACCAGAACCAGAGAAGCTAAACAACTTGTAAGACATGAGGCAGTCCCCCCACATGAAGAATTATTCTTCCAAAATACCAATGGTACCCTTTTTCTGGCCTCCTTTGTCCAATATTCATATAGATGCATATATATATATATATATATATATAAATTTAAAAGTAAATATCTGGAGTTAAAACTAAAATCTCCCTACTGGTAATAAATACAGTCTACCTCCTGAAAATTTACAACAAGCACCATGTTTCACCAATGACCAGTACCTCTACGTCCTTTAGGACAGTGCTTTTCTGTTTCTGCCTTCGTATATAAACTGCAGTGATGTCAAATTATCACACTGTGTACTTGTGATCTATGGAAATATAGGTCTGCTTGGAGATAGACCAGCCTCTTCCAAATTTAAAGAGACTACTACTCTAAAGAAGTAAAAAGCTAAATCCTAGAAAAGGAGAAAATGTAATGACTTTATTAGCACTTCTATCTGACAGTTGGTTATGAAGCAATTATAAAATAAGATCCTATGGCTTTATCGCAGTTTGGGACCTTATTAGGAAACTCAAGAGTAGAAAGCACTCTGTTTGTGCAATTCAGTGGCTTTATCTGTTACTAACAGGTAGTTATTAACCTAATGAACTGAGAAATTTGTACAAAGAAATTGTTACATTTGACAGGAGGACGGTAAACATGTCCTTATTATACAAATATACAAATTATCATTTTGAAGCCATATGCCCTGTAATCCATGTGGAATAATGTATTTTTTGCATTATATTAAAATCTGAAAATTGAATTTAAACTATGCAAAAACAAATAGGCAGGGTTTTTTTGTATTTACGGAGATATTTTTCACTTCAAATTAGGTCACAGTCTTGTTAATCCTCTTATTAATCAAAAATTCATATATCTTTTCTTATTTTTCTTTCTTCCTCTTTTTTAGCCTATTAAGTACTTACTGAGATAGCTTGAGGGTCAACTTGACAATTTTTATGTGATAGTGAGGCCTATTAAATAAACCTTAGATAATAAATGTTATTTTACTCCAGAAATGTTTAAATAATGGATTTGGAACGGTGCTTTCAAGTGGTCCTAAGTACATTCTTCCTTGCGGTTCACATATGTTAAATGAAAGCCACTTAAAGAAATCCTGTAACTATTTTAAATTTGAAAATTTGAATATGTATCAACTTAGGACATTTTTGCCCCATGTTCAAGCCACTGTTCTTTCTAGGATCTAGGATTTTATCAAACATCTTCAACATAGTTTTCAGATATGAATTTGTGAAATATCCTCATCTATGTATTCCCAATATATTTCATTATCATATATCTGTTATTCCATTATGTTCATGTTCCTGTTCAGGTCACACCTGTAAAGCAAAAATATAACTGTGTGGTGATACATTGCTATTGTGACTTAGATAATGTGTACACTGTATGGTCAAGTCAGAATTGACAATGACAACCCAAAAACTGATGTCTAACTCTCAACAGGCATGGGGGGAAAACATCATATGTGCTATTCATAGGGAGATTAAATTTTCTCCTCCTGACATGTTCTGTTGTAATGACAAACTTTTATGACAAAACACAGCCAAGTTAGGGCCTACTGTTTCCTACTGAGATGCTGTCCTACTTAGATCCTTCCTGTGTTTCTGCATGGTTCTGTGTGATTGTCGTGTTCATTTGAGACTAGGAACAATGTTTAAGCTATTGTATAAGCATGAAAAAAATCAGAAATAAAAACTATTTACCATCACTGTGAAACTCTTACAGCTCTGAACCTTTTCTTCAAATTATTATGTGAATGCCAATATATAAAAAATATAAACATATTTGGGGGCTTTTTTAAAGCACAGGTAAGGACTCCTAGGGTACAAATTGCCTTGGAATGTCTAGCTCAGGCAAAAAGAAGCATATTCTAGAACCAGAATGATTTTACCTTAACATGTACACAGGTCTTAGACCAAATTCATTTTTGTGAAGTGTGTGTGTGTGTGTGTGTGTGTGTGTGTGTGTTGGGGACAGATAGAGCCCAAGGCCTTGCACATGCTAGAAAAGTGCTCTACTACTGAGCTACACCCCCAGCCTTGCTACAGTATCTTAAGATGATGAAGTATGCTTGGGAGGATCCCCCCATCTCCCCTTGTTCTCTAGCATTAGTGAAGTTCCTGGTCCTTTGGATTTATAAACTTCCATGTTAAAATACGGAATTGCTGTTCTAGTTTTATTGTGTTGTTATAGTCAGCAATTTGAACAAAGACCTGACTCAAGATGAGCTGACTCACATGTACTCGTTGCTGTCATTTATTGAAATCCTGAGCTGTTTGTTCCTTTCATTTCCTTTATTTGATAGGATAAGGTTCAGAGCCTTGTAATATCTTGTCCTAATGTTAAGCAGAACTTTTTCAGTATTCTTCTTTTATTTAGCCTATACCTAGCCTCCAGTCAGAATTTCTATTGAAGAGGACTCATACACCTTGTCATTGTCATTTGAAAAAGATACAAATGATCAATTTGAGTTCAGTATCAATTTCATTGGCAAAAAATCTATCAAGAATTTGACTACTTGGACATTTTGTATTAGTTATGTATTTTTAAGATCCTCATTGTCTTATCACACCAATCTGATATTTAACTAAATATGTGCTTCATGCAGAACAGATGGCTAATATATGATTTATGTTAAGTAAAGAAATCACATAAACATCATGACTCTGAAAATGGTTCTTGTATGGGTTATGTTGCCATAGAACACTCTTACTTTTTCCAACTCTTTTTATCTCTCCCTTAGGCTACCGAGGACAAAAGGGAGAAAGAGGTGAACCTGGAATTGGATTGCCAGGTATTCCTGGGACTTCAGGTAATAGTGATGCTATCTCCCTAACACATGATCCATGTTGTCTGTAGGAAAAGAGAATGGATAGTATGTGTTCTGCATTCTAATGGGATCCTTTTTTTCATTAGCTATGGGTTTGCCAGGCTCACCGGGTACTCCAGGGCCCCAGGGCCCCCCAGGACCCAGTGGAAGATGTAACCCAGAAGATTGCCTCCATCCTGTGTCTCATGCCCATCAGCGGGCAGGTGGGAAATGAGCACACCTGAGGAAGACTTGGTTCCTGAGGATACCTTCCGCCTTTGGAGCTATCTTATTTCTGTCAAACTCTCACAGTTTGTGGGCTGCTTTTTTTTTCTTTTTAGAATTTTACTGTAAGTCAGACATTAAATGCAAAAGTCTGAATCCTGTTCCTACAATAATTGCAAATTAGTATTTCAGATTTTCCCCAAATTCATTCCATATGTTTTGCCTCATCAATACTACGATTTGTATTCAGTTTTATATGAAACATGCAAGCAAATCTTGTTGTTAGTACTTCAAAAAAACATCATATGATTTGGTAGACGGATGATGTTGTACATTTTGTACACTTGTCATCATGTAATTGACCTCTGATCTCTTAATTCTAAAGTTTCAGACTTGAAGTTTTCTTAGCAATGGAATTTAGTGTCATTGCTAAAAATTTTGTTCACTTTCTTGTGTATTGCTCCTATTAATCTTTTTTGATTACTTTTACAAGAATTCTTATGCCATCCTACACCCATCCTACTTTTGCAGAAAAATATTTAGGCAATAAGAGCTTCACTTTATAACTATGCTTTGGAAAAATTAAAGGAGACTGTTTTAATCAGGGAGCCCAAAAACTCACCATCACCAACAGCTAAAGTAATTTTTTTGATTCTTTATATAATGAATTTTATTCAAAGCAATCACTACTGGCATGAATACATACTGCATGGGGGAAAAAAGGAACAAAGTGACAATTGTTTAAGAGTCCCATGAAAAAAGCCTAGCACTCTGTGTTCCCTTCACTGAGTTTCTCATTTAATGAAGAGAAGAAAGCTCTTTTCCCTAAGAGGTGTTTGGTGGTGAAGGCACCAAGGCATCTTTGGTACTCGTGAAGTTTAAATGGCCTCGCTTTGGGCCCCTGTACCTGTTATCCTTCTGACCTCATGACCCTCAGACTTTAAGACAAGAACTGGCCACCAAACCAAGGACAGATTTGTAGCAACTGAAGAAGAAACCGACTTGCCCTAGCTGATGAATGTGTGGTGTCAACAAACGCATATTGAGAAGGTGCAGCCCAAAATCTCCTAAGGAGAATAATGTTTCTCCAGAAGCTTCGGCAAAGGAAAGCTATGGGACCACACATGCAACTGGCACTCAAATGAAAGAGCTAACACTCTCCCCAAAACCACATCCTCTGAGAGGAAACAAAGACACGGTGATCGTCAACTGTTTTACTACATGGTATTTTTATTGCCTATCTATACACTATTCTGAGAAACTTGTGGTTGAAAACAACAAATTTTATAGAGTAGTAGACATGAGAATGTTGCTGAACTTAGCTGGTGGATCCCACAGATGCTGAGATCACACCACCAGAGCCCTCCTGTCACAGAAATCAGGAGTTCACACCTCTTCAAGGAGCAGTGCAGATTCTAATTGGACATGATTACTTTTGTCTGTTAGTGGAAAAATGAGTTTAGAAAAGCAAGCCCACTGAAATTGTGAACAGAGTTGTGCCTGAAGAGCATGCCTAAATTAAGGCAGAGTTTATTTAAATGCACCCATGATTTGAACTGGTTTTCATTATCGACGAATGAACTGCTGGTCAGGTACTGTCTACATGGCTGTGCATACATACAACCTTCTAGTTATTTCATGTTGAATTTTGCTCTATATTTTAATTCCAATTTATTTATTTTCCAAGGTTATCCTGTTTTTAACTTTAAATTGACTTTCTTTTTATTTTGTTTCTTATGCAATACCTACAATGGTGCTGTGGTTTAAACTTACACAATTGGAATATGCATATGCATTTTACATATGTATTGCATTACTAAAATAATAATTTATCCCAAAAAGTGTATATATATTTAAAATTTGGTGCTATCTGTATATTTTGAGATTTTAATTTGTTGAATTTTATGAACATTACAACTTATCCGACACATTAATTTACTTGAATTTGTCATAAAGCCAAACGTTTTATATGTTTTCAAAGAGTATTTTTGCATATTAATAGGTAATTTATCCTTTTGCCTCTTGGCTAATTCAAAAATATTTATTTTATCATTTCAATGTTTTCTTGGACTGTTTTGCCAATGGGTGATCAATGTATTTTGTTTTCTTTAGTCAATCCTTTGTATACATAAAAGATGCAATTCATTTTCTTGTTTTATAAATTCTCATCACTTTAGTGCTACAGAATAAGCCATGCATCCTTTCTTTTGAATTGTATAGTTAGGAATCTTTTTCTAAATTGCACAAATGCTTGACTGGTTTATTCCTGTTTCACGGATTTGGATTTCTTTAGGTAATTTGAATAGGAGATGAGACAAAATACAACTTTATATGATGCATACTACAAAGTGGAACTGTCATAGTGGCTCATTTTTTCTACATGGAATATTTGACTAAGTTTGACATAACTGTGGAAACAGGACTGTGTTCACATGGTACGAGCCTCTCACCCTGTTGTTATTTATCTTCAAATACTATTTCCTGCCTCCACTGTATTCACCTGACGTGCAAAAAAAGGGGGGCTGCATAAAAACACTGGGTGCAGCTCAGTGAACACAACACTAGATGAAGTAGCCATCTGGCAGATGCCCAGTTCCCTTCAAACAAAGTAGATACTTTGGGCCCCAAGTAGTGGGGGAAATTCTCCTCTGAATAACTTGATGGCTGCCATTTCTCTTGAACTATTTTTGTCCAAAATATTTACTTACTTGCTCATAGATGTCAGGTATGGCCACAACAGGGATAAAGAATTATTAAATTTCTATCATATTTGATCAAAATCTTTCTGTGTAAAGAATAAATTTTTACTTCAATTAGTATTTATGGCCTTCAGAATGGAAAGAAAAAAGGAAAAGTAACTAATACCTTTGTTCATTGTTCTTCTCAACTGAGGACAGTATTAGTTCTAACCATAGCAGATACACAGACAGTCAACTTTTTTTAACTCCTCACCTTGATGGAAGTAATTGAGTGAATAACCTCAGGTGCTTATTTCTGTATTTCATGACATTGTTCAGAATTTTACATTTTAGTCACTTACAGAGCTTAAGTAATTGTTTTAGAATACATTGTCTGTAAAATTTGGCATTTGATATTTGGTTTATTATTTCTTGTGAATATGTTTAGGTATCAAATGAGGCTTAGCTTTTCTGGAGTCTCCCTCGCTTACTGGGAACCTGTGACATACCTCCTTTTGTTCACAAGATGGTGTTTAAGGCTATTCATTGAAAACTTAGCAAGCTCAGATGTACAGGCAAAGAATAGTTTAATGGTCAACAAAATCAGATTTTTGCTCTTGCACTTTTTTAAAAAAGACTTTTGTAAATAATGTCTTGTTAATTTAAGTTTTATTTGTTTTGTTAATTTATGCTTTTCCTAATTTAAGTATCTTTATGAAGCAGGCACAGCAGCCTTTGGTTTTCTGACTGTTTCAGTTTTATTTCTTCAGTGTATATACACATAAATATGCACCTATATACCCAATTAAAGTGCAAGTTTACTTCTGTAACTTCATTTGTATACTACCCTCCTGTTTTAGTGATTAACATGAAGACACCTAAGTAGTCATTCTGCCTTTTAGACAGGAAAGATACTCACTGTTGACAGACAAGTAAAAGGCATTTAGCGTACCACAAGTAGACAATTTATAAAATCACACGTCTAAACTCCATCTTGAAGATACTTAAGTTTTTGCAGTTATATTTGTATAATCTTGCATTTTTCTAGAAATATATCACTATTTATCAATATAAGCTTGAAGCATTATTTTTCCAAATACCACTTTTTTCCTAACATTAGTAATAATATTCTAAGACCGAGAATTCTGAGTTTAAGTGATACACCGAAGTTGTTTCCATGAATCCTCAGAATAGTTTTGCAGATTTGTTCCTTGCTCGTTCTGAAATATTTTTCACACTTGTCTGTACCTGCTAAGACACAGTGCTTCCTGACATGATTCCCCATGTTGTTTCTTTTTTTTCTTTCTTTTTTTTTTGAGAGAGGAGAGAGAGAGAATTTTTTTTTTAATATTTATTTTTTAGTTCTCGGCGGACACAACATCTTTGTTGGTATGTGGTGCTGAGGATCGAACCCGGGCCGCACGCATGCCAGGCGAGCGCGCCACCGCTTGAGCCACATCCCCAGCCCGTTGTTTCTTAATACATGAGGGTGTTACCTGGTGTAGAGGTACACACTCTACTTTCATACCTCTCATCTCACAATGATTACCTAGGCTTCTAAGAGAAGATGCAGTAAAGAATTTAACCAGTATCTTTTATGCCTATTTACTTCAAAATGGCCTAGTTCATTGAATTGTATTCATATATTAGTTGGCAGGCAAAAGTAGTATTAATTACATTAAATGTGTTCAATTACTAGGAGTCTCAGGAAATAGAATAATTATTTTCAGATGTAGCTGGAGCTATAATCTGAACATTTCATTCAAAATAGCATGTCAGAGTTAACTGGTCATTTTTAAAAAATGGAATGAAGCACCATGTGAACACAGAGAAAATACATTCAGACAAGTAGGCACAGCACAGAAAAAAACTCTAACTGAAAAACACTTATAAGACCAAAGCTAAATCTAAGAAAGTCAAAATGGTAGAAAATTTCAAGTTTAGATCCAATAGTGATTTGTGAATGCTGCATCTTAAGGAATTAGCTACTTGTTTCATGATGTGTGTCAGAGTGAATACTGATGAAGTAGGAAGTCTCACTAAACTTGGGAGGTAGTTGTAGAAGATTTCACAGAAGTATGTGTATTGCTTCACCATTATAAGCTATAACGATGTAGCTATTTTACATTTTATTTTGCTGTATTCTTTAAAGTATACTTTATGGATAAATATCTTAGCATTTTAATGTATTTAAATCCAGATTGTATTATGGAATATTTTATAACTATTTATTTTTAAAATAGCATTTGGGACATATTTTTCTCCATTTAGTTGGTTCTCTCTCTTACCTCATCCAAGTATATAAGGTTTAATTCATTATGCTCATGTTCAGTTGAATAGCACCAGTTTCATTTTAAATCCCAAGTGGATATAATGCTTTGAGGCCTTGATTCCTATATCTTCATTATGCATAATAAGCTTGTTGTCTATCTCAGCAATAAAGGATGTTACCCTAATTCAGGGAATTCTGGGATGTAGTTATTAATGCCATATCTACTTCTCCCCAATTCTTGTGGCTGAAATTCTACACTTCAGTTCTTTTCTGTTAGGTCTCAACTACAGTGAAGCTCCAAAAGCATTTGCACATCAAGGGTAATCCCACAGGCATCCAGAGAACCCTTAATTGGTCTATGGCAGAATTCATGTTTATACCAGACTGGTAATTATAATTTTGTTTGTCACATGAATCATTACTTGGCTTTTAATAAATTTAAAACCTGTTCTCCTGGTAACTCATAAAAAGCCTAGTCCAATGATTTCAAATAAGAATTCCAAGCAGAAACAATCCTTTGGATTGTGGGCAATCCTTTGAAATTTTTGTCTCCCAATGTGATGATCTCACTAAAATCATTGCTATAAAAGGTCCTGAGATAAAAAATATGAATAATTTTTCTTAATATAAGTTCTTAAATCATTAGAAATAAGAATATAGGCAAGCAATAGTATTTAAATACACAGCATGTTTTCTTAACAGAAATTAATTATATCAAAACATGCCAATGTTTTGTCTATTTGGACTGGGTAGTGACTTACATAGTTCTTAACTATTCTTATCTTCAGATTCTCTTATGATAAATTAACTAGGTGCTCTCTAAGGAACATTGTTGTCTTTTCATACACAAAATTTCAACTTGGAGACCAAAGACAAATTCAGGTAAACCTCAAAAATAATGTTTCTTGGAGCTAATTTTCCTCATTTGTCCTCCTGCCAGTTATTCTGGATTCAAGATCAAGATGTGAAGTCATGCTAAACAGAAAGTTAGCATTTTGCCATTTATTAAGATTAAAAATAATTATCAGTCAGCATCCTCTTCCTTATAACAAGATCTATCAAACATGTTACAATTATTTACTCATTTAAATAGCATCTGAGCATGCCAGTTTACAGACAGTATTACTGTTAGCCAATTTGAATTTAATAATGAGCCATATGTACTTAATATCACATCCAACATCACAACTCTACTACAAAAGACTAAGTTCACAAATGAAAAGTTGTTTATTTTACCATGTGCAAAAGGACTTGAGTTATAGTTCTTGAACATTAGTATTCTTCTAAAAAAGAAATTTAAGATCATTTATGTCCATTTCCCATTTGTAAACATCAATTAATTTGCTAGTATTTTTTTCTTAATACTAGTATATCACTACTTTATTTCCAGGCTACCAGCAAATGCTTAGATAGTAATTATTGATATTAGGAATGATCTTATGTATCTCTAGTAATTACCTACCTACACTGGTTTAATTTTGAACTCAGATTTTATACGTCAGAAAAATAGACAAAAAAATTAAAGAATAAAATTACAGATGATCTTTTTAAGCAAGAATTTACATTAAGCTCATTTCAGGTTCCAAATAAATTAAATCTCATCAATGATATTTAAGAATAGCAATATTAATATAGCTAGCTTGAAATATAAAGTATTTCAGAGTGATTCACTTAAATTGATATGACTATTCATTCATACTCCTCTAGACAGAAGACAATTACCAAAACTGTGCCAGTGAATTTGTGTACTCAGACCAAGAAATGATTTCCATAGTTCTTAACCAACCTGTCAGATATTTAGGATGAAAATCATATTATACTGCCATAGAACCACTGACTAGAAAGAAAGAAATAAATCATTTGCTCTTGATTAACATGCCAGTTTATAACCAACTTTAATTATTTACACATTCCTCTCTTGGTAAGTGCTCTAGTTGACATTTCATCCAACTTTTAAAGATATTTCAAAGAGGATTTGGAGATTTCTATTTTGCTAGAGAGACATTCTTGGTCTAATTCAATATTTATCAGCTCTCTTTTGTGGAGAGGATTTGCTGGGCACTTTTATTTGCAATTTATAAGTATCTAGTGTTTCTGTAGACTATTTTACATACCTAAAATTTTTAATGGATTGTTCCTACCATTTGAAATGTGATAGTTTTGCATAATCTATTTGTAAGGTGTTGTTTCCAATGTTACTTATTTTGGAGCTTGCTCTACAGCCTTGATATATATATCAGGTTTGTAAAACATTTGAGTGAATTGTTCTTTGAAATTTTATTTTTTTAAATTTTCTTATGAATACAATATTATAGAACTGAGACACATATTTGATTATCTAATTTTTCTTTTGTTGTATTTGATTATGTTACTCCAGTTAAAATAAAAGCACTTTGGTGAAAAAATAATTTCTTGTACTTTTTTGATTATGTATCATAGCTCATGAAAAAATATATCAATTTTATAATGATATGTGTAGCTAAGTTGGAATCTTTCCCCATAAGCACAAACATGCTAGAAGCATAGAACTAGATGCTGCAAGGCATTCTAAAAAATTACATGATGATTAATTTGAACAAATAACTCAAAATAGGATGTTAAAATGTATAAGAAGTACATGAGAGGGAAAAAAGATATCAAAGATCCTATTAGAGATTGCACCCCTTTGACTTGAGTTCCATAAACTGAATATATATTGACTATTTTGGACTATTTATTCTATGCCTGGGACAAATCAGTCACTCACACTCTAACATAAGGAGTCTACCAAGTCCATTCGATAGTTTAAGTAGATGTTGATTAAACAACAAACCAAAATGATTATGCAAATAGTAACAAAGGAGTGATCAGGAAATACTGTTAAGGACATAATGGTTTTTCAAGAGAGAGAAGGCTAATACAATAACACTGGAGGGTTTTAACACCCCCACTGTCCTCAATGGATAGGTTATCCACATAGAAAATCAAAACATCAGAATTGGCCATACTATAGAGCAAATGGAACTAACAGGCAATTATAGAACACTTCACCCAACCTCTGCAGAATACACATTCTTCTCATCAACATATGGATCAATCTCCAGGATAGACTACATGTTAGGCCATGAATCAAGTCTCAACACATTTATAAAAACTAAAATCATAAATGTATCTTCCAGACCATAACAGAATAAAACCGCAAGTCAACAAGAAGCATGGAAAGTATTTAAATACATGGCATATGAATAACATGATCATAAAGGACCAATGGGAGGTGGAAGAAATTTTAAGGAAATTAAAGTATGCCTAGAAACTAATGAAAATGACAACACAACATACCAAAATCTGTGGGATACAGCAAAGGCAGTACTCAGAGGGAAGTTTGTAGCACTAAATGCATATATTAAAAATAAAAACCTCAAATGAACAAATTAATAATGCACTTCAAAACTTTGGAAAAACAATAGTAAGCCAAGCCCAAAGTTAGTAGAAGAAAGAAATAAATCACCACTCTTATTTATTATAGTGATGGAAGTTTTAGCAAGAATAATTAGGCAATAAAAATAAATAAAAGGCTTCCAAATTGGTTAGGGAGAAGTTAAATTACCCATGTTTGCAGATGATATGATTCTATACATAGGAAAATCTAAATATTAGTAAAAAATTAGAACTTATAAACAAATTCAGTTAAGTTTCAGGATACAAAACCAACATATAAAACCACTATCATTTTTATACAACAATAATAAATTTAATGGAAAAATTAAGGAATCCCAATCATAAAACCTACCAAAAATATAAAATATTTGGAAATAAAGTGAGCCAAGTAAGTTAAAGATATCTATAATAAAAAGCATAAAACTTGATAAAAGAAATTTTAGAGGACACAAGATAGGAAAGATAGTCCATGTCCATAGATCCAAAGTCAATATAGTTAGAATTACCATACTTCCCAAAGCAATCCATAGATTCAGTGCAGTTCCCATCAAAATATCAATGACTTTTGTCACAGAAATAGGAAAAAACACTTAAAATGCATATGGAACCACAAAAGACCCAAAATAACTAAAAGAATCCTGAGGGGGAAAAATGCTGGAGATATCCCAATACTTGACTTCAAAATATACTAAAAAGCTAAGTAAATAAGACATACCAATGGAACAGACTAGATAACTCAGAAATTAATTCACATTCATACAGCCAACTGGTTTTTAACAAAGTAGCCATGAATATACAGTGGAGAGGACAGTCTCTTCAGTAAATGATGCTGGAAAAAATAGATATGTGTGTGCAGAAGAATAAAAATTGATTCCTTCCTCTCACCATATATGTAAAAGTCAATTTGAAATGGAGCAAAGACCTACGTGTTAAGCCTGGAACTACAAAATTACCACAAGAAAACACAAGGAAAGCACTTCAAGACATTAAGTGTAGGTGACTTTTTAGATAGGACCCCAAAGGCACAGGCAAAAAAAAAAGTAAAAATAGACAAATGGGATTATAGGAAATTAAAAAACTAATGCACTGCAAAATTTAAAAATCAATAGAATTGAAACAATCTGTCAAATTGGGAAAAATATTTGCAAACTATTCAGCTAACAAGTGGTGATACATCCACAATATATAATACACTCAAAAAGATGAACACCAGACAAACAATCCAATTTAAAAATGGGCTAGGAGCTGGGGGGTGTGGCTCAGTGGTAGAGCACTTGCTCAGCATCCTTGAAGTCCTAGGTTTGAGACCTAGCACGACAAAAAGGGGGGAGGGGAGTATTAATAACTAAACATATACTTCTCAAAAGAAGAAAAACAAATATAAGTACATGAGAAAATGCTCAATTTCACTAACCATCATAAAAATGCAGGTCAAGCCAGGCACGATGGCACACACCTGCAATCCCAGTGGCTTGGGAGGCAAAGGCAGGAGAATTCTGAGTTCAAAGCCAGCTTCAGCTATTTAGTGAGGAGCTAAGCAACAAAGTGAGATTCTGTCTCTAATAAAATACAAAATAGGGCTGGGGATGTGGCTCAGTGGTTGAGTGACTCTTACTTCAATTAGAAGGCTTTTTGATGAAAAAGTCAAAATATAACAAATAATGACAAGGTTGAGGAGAAAAGGGAATTCTTAAACACTGTTGGTAGGAAATGTAAATTTGTACAACTATTATGGAAAACAGTATATATATATATATAATGCACTCAAAAAGATGAACACCAAAGCAACAAACAATCCAATTTAAAAATGGGCTAGGAGCTGGGGGGTGTGGCTCAGTGGTAGAACACTTGCCCAGCATCCTTGAAGTCCTCAAAAAAGTTCAATGTAGAACTACCATACGATCTAGCAGTTCCACTACTGGGTACACAGCCAAAGGAGAAATCATTATGCTAAAAAGATACTTGCACTGCCTTGGTTACTGCGACCCTGTTCCTAATAACCAAAATACAAAATCACTCCAGATGCCCTTCAGCAAATGAATAAAGAAAATGTAATATATTTAGGCAGTGAAATGCTAGTCCTCCATTAAATAATGATATCCTGTCATTTACAGCAACATGGGTACAACTGGAGTTGATTAAGTGAAACAAGCCAGACACAAACACCACATGTTCTCACTCATTTATGGAAACTAAGGTAGAAAAGGGGGAATGGATGAGTGCTCCATAGGGACTGTGAGTGACAGGAGGGGAATAGAAAGAGGCTGGATAAGGCACACCAAAACACAGTTAGAGCAGAAGAATTCTTCTGGCTGTTCTTTGGCATGGTAGGGGAAGATCTGGTTAAAATAACATATGGTATAGTTCTAAATGACTAGAAAAGAAGAATACAAATTTTCAACACAATTATTAATGGCTGAAGAGATGGAAATGCTTATCACCCTGATTTGATTATTATACATTCAATACATGTAAATTTAATGTACTCCATAAAATGGTACAAATATCATGTCTCAATAAATAAAAGAATCACAGCAGTTGCTTTAGCTGAGGTGTTTTGTAAAACGTAAGCAATGGTGAAATATTAATCATATTTTATAGCAATGAAGTTCTGATTAGAAGCTAACAAACCATGGAAATGAGGGTAGTGTTTCTTAGCCTAGAGATCAAGTGAGATTAGATTTAATGGAATCCATGAAATCTCTGAAATACTATTCAAAAATGTATATGCACATGCCTCTGTGCATTTGGGGGAGGGTCGTAGCTTTCCTAAGAATTTCTAAAAAGTCCATAAAGCTCTCCTCCCACCACACAGATACCCTAAAACAAACACACACACACACACACACACACACACACACACACACACACACCCCATCTGTCACAGGGCAATACCCTCTGTGGACCCTTAAGGGCTTTTAAAATACCTCTGTGTAGAAAAAAAAAATCCAAATGTTATACACATAAACCAATAGAAATACCAATAATTTAAATTTTAATGTATCAAAATAAGCTCAGTGACTTCATTGAATATGATTATTTATAAGAAAACATACAAGAGATTAAGAAACCATCTTTATTTCTTCTTTGGTACAACCAGAGATGTTACCTCGAAACGTTGAAATAAATAATTGATGGATAATGCCAGGGTATTAAAACTCTTTTGTTTTCACACAGAAGAACCCCACATTGAGTTTGGGGTACAGTACATACAGTCCAACAAAAAGACTGAAGATGAAAACCAGTATAAAATGTAAGGAAATCATTTCCTGTAACAGCCCTTTCTTGCCACTCTCAAGGTAGCACATTGATGGGGATTTTTAAGCACCAGTTCTATTGAGTGTAGTGGGGTTTCTTCATAACTAGTCTAGTAATCCATTATACAGCTGAATCAAAAGTCTGGGAACAGCTAAGTTAAAAATGAAATAACTAATGCAACTGAGGTAAACCAAACAGTTGTTTTTGTTTATTGGCACAGTGGCCCACAATATATCACATGCGTATATGCGTATAGAATTTAAATTCAATTTTTTCATCTTTTACTGATGACTCTCCTATCTTCCCTCCAAGGGAAAGGAAAAACAACTTATTGAATAGCACCATTGTTCTAGATCTGATTGACAAGCAGGACTTCTGCCATCTTGAGAGTAATACATTATCTTCTTATCCCAAGTTCTGGGTGTTGTTTCTCCTCCAATCTCCTTTACCAGGCTTACACAGACAGTCAAGAAGCACTAAACCTTTTACTGATCGGGCCCTTTGCTAAATGCCCGCTGACCAGCCTGCAGGGTGCAGGAGGCTGGCTCACAGAAACCAGGAGGGCCAGGAGGGCCAGGGGGGCCAGGCACACCAGGAATTCCTGCCACTCCTGGAGGCCCTCGCTCACCATCCCGGCCGTTTCTCCCATAGCTGGCAGGGCCTGGGTCACCTGAAACACACAAAAGATTGCACATGTGAACAGGAGAATCCTCGTGGCTACAAACTGGAAGAAGGCACTAGACACAGCCCAGTGGTACACATGTAAAGGCTTCATAAATGGTTTAGGAAATTATGGATGATGGATGATGAAGAAATCACTTTACTAGACTCCAACTTTGGTTTCATAGAAATTAAAAAAGAAAGAGACCTCAACACATGTAACCCACACTTTTATCAGCAGAACTACCCTGTCCGACATAGTATCCTCTAGGCGTATGTGTCTATAGAGCACTGAAATGGGGCCAAACTGAGATGAACTGCAGGAACAAAACACACTTGGATTTTAGAACTTTGTATGAAAAAAAAATTGTGAAATATTTAATTAATAATTTTTATTTATCATATAATTAAATATTTTGCACCCTGTGAGTTAAATAGACTATACAGATAATCCTCAATTCACAATGGGCTTATATTGAAAGTCTTATGTTGAAAATGCACCTAACCTACCAAGCATCATAGCTTAGCAACGTAGTACACCATAGAGTACCAGTTGCTTTCCTTCCTCATCACATGGCTGGCTGCAAGCTGCTGCTCCCTGACCTTCCCCAGCATCAGGAGAAAGAATTAAACTACATATCACTAACCCAGAAAAAGTCAAAATTCAAACTCTGAAATTTCGACTGAATGTGTATGACTTTCACACCATCATTAAGTCAAATAAATCCTAAGTACAACCATCTTAAGTCAGTGACAGTCAGTATTATTAAAATCAATATAGCCTGATACTTTTTTACCTTTTTAATGTGGTTCCTATTTAAAATCACAACAGACCAGGCCTCCTTGAGGGTCCCATTCTATTTCCCTTGAAGAGAGCTACGGTAACAGTGTCCCTCATTCCTCACAGGTGATCAGAATCCAGCCAGGGAGAAGCAGAGCTCAATGGTTAAAAACACAGGCTTTTGGAGACAAATGATTTTAAATTCTAGCTCTGTCATTTAATAGGCCATGAACAAGTAACTAACCTCCCTGTTCTTCCCTCTAAGCTGGAAAAGCACCTTCTTTATAATTTAATTCCATGACTCAAAGCATCTGTTAAATGGGGACTGCTATAATGATTAAGATATTATTAATATCTTTTAAAAGATTGTGCCAGGCACCCTACAGAAATCCATGATACTTTTCTCATCTGCCTACCCCAACATGGACACAGCAAGTTCTCTATGGACATTTCTTCCTTTTGTCACATTCAAAAGTGGTGTGTTTCACCTAATGGGCCTCACTCCCTGGGCCATGGCACCCCATCACAAGGAGAAATTTCTGTTGAATATTTCTCCCATTGTACCAGAGGTGCTTTCATTCTGTTACTGCAAAGGCAGCGATAAAGAATTAGGGTAAAATGAACTGCATGTGCCCTGATAATACAGTATTATAGAGATTCTCATTGTATCTCAGCTTTTTTATTGGCCATTCTGCCAAAAAGCTGAAGGACAAATCTACATGTTCAATTGCTTATTTGTTTAGGTTTTGTTACTTTCCTTCTTTCTCCGTGGTTTTCACTTTCTTTTGGGGTGGGGAGGTTGATCTCAGGAGCACTCAAGCACTGAGCTACATCCTCAGCCCTATTTTGTATTTTATTTGGAGACAGGGTCTCACTGAGTTGCTTAGCACCTTGCCATCACTGAGGCTGGCTCCAAACTCTTGATCTTCTGGCCTCAGCCTCCAGAGCCACTGGGATTACAGGCATGCACCACTGCACCTGGCTGGTTTTCATTTTTGTTTCTATTTTAATGGTCTTATTACATAAGTCTTTTGTTGGACTTATTATGATAGCCCAGTCTTATTAAAGGGTCTTGATGTATGTATCTATTGTACATGTCACATTATTCCTCATGTGCTCACAGTTAGATCTATACAAAGGAATGGCATAGGGCAAAAACATTAAAAAGTTTTAAGAAAGAATAAGTATCTTTGAATTTATGCATCTCAAGACTGCAGTTAAGCAGAGGTATAAGTTATTTCCCCTCATTTATCCCATACGCTTTAATCCCACTGTATTAAACTGTGATGGAGCAGATGACAGTGTGTTTTCCCCTAATGGGAAAAATCCACTCCCTAAACCACAGCTTCAATCAATAAGGTGCCTTTAGCAGAGCCTGTTCAGACCCCCTGACACTTGACGTAATTAAAGGTTAAGTTCTATTTTTTTAAGGTTGAAAAGATTGGCCAGATAAAACTACATATAAAAGGTGGCTTTTATGTACTTTATCAGTAGAAATGTCCCCATTGAGACATACCACCTCTGCCTTAACAAATCAAATCAAGATTAGGAGTAGAAAATGATCTCCCCCCAAAGAAGAGACTGAAAACCAATTGAACACAAGGACTAGGCAAACAATATACGTCAAGGTAGACAAATTTCAGGCCGTGGGCCAAATCTTATTTCTTTAAACAGCCTTGGTCACTTATTTACATATTATCTGTTGCTACTTTTTAAAAATATATATTGTTTTAATTGTAGATGTACCTTTATTTACTTATTTATGTGATGCTGAGGACTGAACCCAGTGAACCCACACATGCTAGGCAAGCACTTCGCCACTGAGCCCGCCTGTGGCTGCTTTTGAACTATAAACGTTGAGTTGAGTTACTACAACAGAGCAGCCTGGCACTCAAAGCCAAAAAGCATTTATTTATAGAAAAAGTTTGCTCATATCTAATGTCATAAAGAAATTAGTGTTGATTAAGAAATCCCCAACTATCTTTATTAGGAGAAAACTTACAGTACAAGAGTAATAAAAATTGGCTACTAACAGTCCACATCGGTATTGGGGACACAGGTGGGAGAATGAGGCGCTTGGTGAAGTAGGGAGTGAATGCTGGCAACAGCTCTCTGATCCAGCTGACAGCTGCCATTGCCAAATGAGAGCCAGTGTTGCTAGAACTTTGATGATTTTCAAGAAAAGCCAGGAAGCTAGGTTTTGAAATAAAAAGCTCTCGATTTTTAAATGTTTGCAACTAATCCAAAATTTTACTTACCATTTGTAAAGCAAGCCCCATGCCTAATACCTTAAACTGAATATATAAGAATAAATTCCCTTCAAACATTAAAAAGCAAAAGGAAGCCAGGCACAGTGACATCCACCTGTAATCTCAGTGACTTGGGAGGCTAAGGCAGGAGGATTGCAAGTTTGAAGCCAGCCTGCAACTGGTGAGCCCCTAAGCAAGTTAACGTGACCATGTCTCAAAACAAAAAATAAAAAGGACTGGGTATGTGGCTCAGGGGTTATGCACCCCTGGATCAAATCCCCAGGATCAAAAAAAAAAAAAAAAGAAAGAAAAGAAAAAGAAACCTTTTCTAGATTTTCACATTTTTCACATTTACTTTACCCAAGAGAAGGTTTTTAACTTGCTGGGTTTATACCAAAGTCCTGTTCATCCTATCTGTCTGATTCTGCCTTTGGAAATGCAGCAGTTTACCCTTTGGAGCTTTGGATGATGTCATCATCACCACTTTATAACAAGCCCCTTTCTCACATGCCATGCACTCATCACTGATCTCATTTTCTACATGTGTAAACTGAATTAAGAAGGTTAGAAACTGTCCAAAGTCACATACCTAGAAAGAGCTGGAATTAGAAAAAGGGCCCTTAATACTACTCTACAAAACTCTACTTATTGATTTGCTAACTCTGTAGTGCGTACGTGTGTGTGTGTGTGTTGTTGTTGTTGTTGTTGTTGAATTTATTGGGTCTAGGTTGACTAGGAAATATAGGCACAACAACCAAGAGTCAGGACTGATTCTTAGAGACCACCACTATTAGAAACTCAAGATATTTTAATGAGGTTTTACCCTGTAGATATGCCAGAGGAAAAAAGACAGACTTAACATATAACAGATTGTCAGTTTCTAGTGAGTCCTGACCTAAGGCATTTATTCTCAAGGATGCTCTAAACTTCTTGGAGGTGCCTCATTTGGGGTGACACAATGTCACAATCCAAGTCATTCAAGAAGTAAAGCTGTTCACAAACTGGCATAAATGTTCAGTTCAGTAGCTGTGTTAAAGAATATGCATAGGGTACTTTGCATCTCTTAAGAAGAGAAAGTATGGATTGGAAGTGCTCCATTTTTGCTTTGTCTGCCTCATAGGTGTTAGCCACATTAACTGCCTGTGATTCTGAAATCTCAAGGACCTATAAAAATGTCATTGCCAAACATTTCATGATTTTAAAAAATTGGTGTCTGTGTTATACTATGTATGAACACTAGAGGGCAGCCATGTTACACTGATGGAGGCCAACCAGCCGGGAAGCTTGGAAGAGTCTGAAAGAGGCAGCCTGGTAAGCAATACAAGCTAGGGAACGAGAAGGACTGTATGTGCAGGCAAAAAAAAAAAAAAAAAAATCTTCAAACAATTTTCAGCATTAAATAGGGTATCTCATTATTAATATACTGATTATGTAAACTTGCTGTATGTGCTAAAATGTTCTATTTCTTACACTGAGTCTGCTTTTCTGGTGTTTGACAAAGCAGTATGTTTACAGAATTTGTGGACACTGGTTTACAGAAAAACCCCAAACCCACAATCATATAAAATGATTGAGGAAATCAGTGGAAATAGGATGAATGGCCGCTACAAAACCAAAGACTAAACTGAGGTTTGTTTGTTGTTGTTGTTGTTGTTGTTGTTGTTTAATTAAACATTCACAAGCAATGCTTACCTAGCTGCAGACATTTCATAAAATAAATAAATAAATAAATAAATAAAAAGCCTTGTAGACTAGTGGATCCAGCACAAGGTCTTGCTTAATCTGCTTTTCCAAGATGAGAAAAACAGCTCACAATTACCTGGTAATTCAATTCCTGGTATGCATATATATGAGATTCATCATTTAATTTATTCCTTTCTCTAGTGAGTTTGAACTCACAAAGAAATCAGGGTCTATTATTAATTATTTTTCTTAAAATCCTCAGAGTACCAAGAAAGGAGGCAAGTTCAGTGGTAGCAGGCATAGAGAGTGTCTCTTATTGAGACAACACAACCAAGCATTAACGTTAACCAGCATCTAGCAAGAAACTGAAGGGTGGGGGACTAAAGGCCCAGGGATTGCTGATCTGAAAGGAGGGAATAGGAAGCAAGACACTAAGTGTTAGGAACATGCAAAAGTCACGTAGCCAGGGTGGCAAAGACAAGCTAATCGTGTGTTGGACAGTCAGCCCGTCATTTTGCTCAGTCTGTATTTCCTCAAGCATCAAAGGAGTGACAACAATGGTAACAGCTACATTTGCAGAGTGTGCCTTATGCCAGGCACTGTTCTAAGGGCTTTCCATGTTTTGTCACGTCTGTGTGTCCTCCTAAATAGGTCTGTAAGGATTGTGCCTGTGACTCCTGTTCTGCAGAGAATAAAACTGAAGCATTAAGGGGTAGTCACCAGAAGTAAGTGGAAGAACAGAGCAGAAGCCCTAGTGAGCTGGCTCCAGAGCCACCTTCTTAGATACTTGCCCTAAGTACTTCAGCTTGTGAGAAACAAACCAGAAGGTCTATGGGCAATTTTTAAACAACAAAGCACTGCAGCCAAAATGAGAGTAGATGTAATTGTTACAGTAACAACCTCTGGTCCATAACAGGCAATATAGCATAGCAAAGCCAAAGTGAACAAACTGACACACTATGTGCAAAGAATAAAGAACTTCTAATAATCTATAGATAATGAAGGTGCTACATTTTCTTCAAATGTTAGCAAAAAAAAAATGATCAAATGAATTTTTTTCTCAATCCAAGAGGATTTGAGCCCCAAATTCAAATTAGAGACAACAAAGAAGGGCTCATTCTTTCACATAGGATGTGTACCTGTCTAGAAGATTCAAGACAAGTTCCTGCAGAGACCTATAGAAGTTTCCTCTGGGTTCTAAAAAGCTGTCACCATTATACTTGTGAGAGACCTCAAATTACATTTCTAATCACATTCTAAGTTCTACTGGGAAATAAAAAATGGTACAGCCTCTCAGTGGACAATTAACCAATAACATGATTTGCTGCAAACCAGTACTTTGTTTTATTGATTTGGGGTTGAAGTAGATTTTTGTGCAAGAAAGGTCTAGGGCCTCAAGGGTGGTACTGACTGAGAGGAGAATAACATATTACTCTTAATCAAAAGCAGGAGCAGAAAAGCTGCAAGGGCTTACCTAAGGCCCAGCTTTGCCCTTAGCAATCCTTTGTCTGCTCCATAAAGCAAAAATGTGTATAAATTAAATTAAAAACAGTACTAATAACCAGCATCCCTTAGTACTTATTATATCCAGAAAACATCCTATGTACTTTGCATTGATTTCTTTTCTTTAATTCTCAGAATCATACAATCATCAGAGAGATGTCATCATTCGTACTACTTTGCAAATGGGAAAACTGAGGCACAGAGAAACTAAGTAACTTGCCCAAGTCCATAAAATTAGCATTGATAGTGTCAAGAATTGAACTCATTGACATCTGAACTGTGGAGTCCACACCACACATTCCACTTTGAGAGCATCAGTTTTAGGGGAGAAGGACCCAAAAAGCTCTTGTCAGAACTTGTTTGAGGAATGGTTACCTGAGCGTATTAGGAGTAGACATAAGAGTTTGAGTGAGCTAAAATCAAAAGACCCCAACTGTTATCTGCAAGAGTGACAAATATCCACCTTTTTGTGCCTGAGTGCTAACATGAAACATTCTAGAAGCAGACTCTTCCTCTCCAAGAACAGTGCTTTTGAAAGTGAGCCTGTTTGTGAAATAATCTGGAACTCAAATTTTTCACTAAAATAATGTCAGATATCCTTTCAACTAAAATGTAACACCTGCCCCCACCCGCTGCAACACACACACACACACAAAAAGATAGATAGTTGAGACACAGGAAGAAGGAAAGCAAGAAGAGTGCACTTCAACATCAGAAAGATGGAAGACAGTGAAAGGTCATCAGTGGGAGAAGAGTGAGGGGCAGGTAAAAATCAAAGGGCATTGAGGATTTGGAGGTGGTGTCCCAGAGGGAGGGAAAAGCATTGGCAAAGGAAGGATAGGGATAGGGCAGGTCTTAGGAGTCTTGGAAAAGGGAATTCACGAAGTGTTTTAACACATGGGATTTAAGTTTTAAATACAAGACCAGTGACAAGATTTTTTTTTTCATAAGGAGGATGAGGGCCAGGGAAGGTGAGGAATGATGTGCTTGTCCTAACCCACCACATTTACCAGCATGTGGATTGTTTGATGTGCCAGGAAGCAAATCAGCAAAGCCCCTTTCTGACTGAGCAGTGGCTCAGAAGCCTCCCCTTCTGAGGTCAGTCACACTCTGCCCCTCCTCCACAGGTGGGGGGTTTTCTCCCCCCTCATGGCAGTCTGAGGTAGATCGAGCACATGCAGGTGTGGCAGTCTGAGGTAGAGCACATGCAGAGCTGGTGTTCCTAAATCTTACACTTTTAAAGTTAAAATGTGGTTTGCCAACACATTTTTTGAAAATAAGAATCACTAGAAATCATAATATATTTTCAATACAGGAAAATCTTACTAGTGAAAGTCATTTGTTTAAGAACTATGAAGGGATTAATTAACAAAAATGGGAGGAGAAATCATTAGAGGATCCTATAAATATGTGGATCATTAAGGAAGTTGTGATAATGATATTTAACCAGCTTTAAACCCTCCTATCACTATCACTGGTAAAGGAGAAAAGCACTCTTAGTAGATGCTATTTCCTTTTTTTTTCCCTTCTAAACATCCATCAATGAATCCAGACTTTAACCCATATTAAAATTTTTCCTTGATTTTATTTATCTCCAATCAGATTTTCTTTCCTTGCCCAATCAGCAAAACTTCCTCTTCCAATCACAAAATATATTGATTTGTGAATATATCTTGACAGGCCCATGAGTCATAGTTTTAGAAGGGCAGTGTTTGAGCTATCTCCAAATGTATTCATATTTTTAAAAAATTAATATGAAAGCAATCCCCAGGAGCAATGAAATAGATAATTAGAAAGCAATGATTTTTTTTGGCTACAATTATAGCCATGATTAAATACGTAAGCCTCTGGCAGAATTACAAAATAGTGATTTCTTTTCCTAAATTTCCTGAAACCTAGTTTTCTAAATCCATTATGGAAGCAAGCACTACCTCACTTTTTTTCTTTCCTGTGCAACCCCTTTTACCCCTACAGCATCAGGCAGGTGGGGTGTGGGAGCCTCCCTCAGCCATTGCCTCAGCCTGCCTGAGACAGCTGCTTGGAGCCTGCACATCCATCCTACTCTTGAACTGAACTGGCTTTCAGCCCTGCTGTGCTGCTCTTATGGTTGGGTGTGCAAGTCATTTCTCAGTGAATGAGTGAGTTCCAGCCGGGACCCTGGCACAGAGCAGTCAGTGTATAAAGAGAACACAGAATGTTCAGTCAGAGATCCGAGCTCCTCACACAGAGGCTGCTCTGTGGCCTCAGTCCCTGCAGCTGTGACATGTGGCTTGTGTGTGGCTCTTTGTGGTGATGGGTAGGAATGCTTGGGCTTATTTTTAGGGAAAGCAAGGGGGGAATATATGGATTTTTGGAGGTCTGGATGTTTGAAAAGGGAGCTTTTAAAATAAAATTTCAGTTATTCCCTATAAAACAAGAATAAATAAAATTTTGAAATAGTTTCCCAACTGCTCTAGCTTTATAGATTTAAAAATAAGGGCTAAAGGCACAGCTCAGTGGTAGAAAACTTGCCTAGTACATTCCAGATCCTGAGTTTGATTCCTAGCCACCCGTATACACATAAAATAATAATTATTATTTTAAAAACTATCACCTGAGTTCCAGATAGGTATGAATTTATTTATTCAGATTTTTATAACAAATGGATCATGGCTGGACCTTGACACTATTTTTTGAAGCATCTATTTAAGAAATTAATACTTCAAAGCCTTGCCATCTATTTTCTCACAAAGAATAAAGACATAACTTACAGATCATTTAACTGTTCATTAAAGCTGATTTTGAAAAATCTATGCCAGCCATCATAATCACTTGATATGCTTAAGTGGTCAAGTAGCAATTCTTTTAAAATGTAATTCAATTCAGAGGGCACACTTGCAACCAATTTCCCCACCTCACCTTGCCACACAACTCACTTACCTGGCAGACCTATAGCTCCAGGCAAACCTTTGGGACCTCTTCCTGGAGGGCCACGCTCCCCTTTTTCTCCCAAGTCACCTGCATTTCATTAAAGACATGTTATTTTTCTATGTTTTCATAAAAATAAACCTCTATATTTTAAACTTCAAGCAAGGCAAAAATTCAGAAGACAAAATGTCATGAAGTTACAATAAACTAGGTTGTAGTATTCAGAGCAAGGTAAAAAGCAAGTTCGTCCTATTAACAGATCTAAAGATGGAAATAACAAAGGATCCTATCCATAGATACCGAAATAATATTTCACAAAATCTAACATACATTCTTGGTAAAACATTCAATAAATTAAGCATCAGTGGCTACTTCCTTAACTTGATAAAATATACCCATCTCCGCCCAAAAGCTAGCACAATGCTTTGGGAGAAACATAGGTAACAGCTCAGCTGCAATCAGAACAGCAAAGATGCTCACTTATCACTACTATATATCACTTCATTTGAAGAGTTTAATCATCCCTAATTTTAAGGGGATGTAAGTATATATTTTAAGTTCTGGAAAATCAACTCAAAACTACTACAAGCAGTAAATGAATTTAGTAAATTGGAAGGGACTAAAATTGATATATGGAAATCAATAATTTTCACACCTAAAAACAACAAGACATGGTATTAAAGGATCCCGTTTATAACATCATTTAAAATATTAAATAGCTAGAAATACGTTTAATCAGAAATATAAAAGTCCAACAATCAAAAATACTGATCATTACTGAAGGACACAGAAAGACCTACAAAGTGTTCTTAAATGGAGTGCCATCATGGCAAAGCATTGCCCGTCCACCCTGAGGTGAATTTTTTCAGAATCCCAATAAAAATATAAATGCATATTTTTAGACAGAGAAGGTGATTCTAAAGTCTGTGTAGAAAAAAAAATGCACATAAGCCAAATTAGCCACAAACCCCACAAAGAAAAGTAACACAAAGGGAATTAATCCTGCCAAATATTAAACCAATGGAAATGGGGTGGTACTGATCCAGAAATAAATAGATCAGTGAGGCAGAACAGAAAGTTCAAAAGCAGAGCCAAACACATAAGGGAATTTGCTTTATAATAAAGGTGGCATCTTAATCTGGGGAAGAGCTGAACAATTCAATTCAATAAGTGGTGTTAGAAAAAGTGGTTGATCAACTGGAAAAAAAAAAGTTACATCTATGCCTCTCTATCTCATACCATACTCCAGGCTAAATTACAAATGGATGAAATATTTAAAAACCAGAAGAATAAAGGCAGAATTATTTTATAACTTCAAATTTGAGTTGGCCTTCCAAATACGACTCAAAATGTGAAGAGTTTCTAGAATCTATACAAAAAAGGTCAATAACACAATTTTTAAAATGAGCACAAGGTGTGATGGTGCACACCTGTAATTCCAGTGGCTCAGGAGGCTAAGACAGGAGGATCACAAGTTCAAAGACAGCCTCAGCAACTCAAAGAGACCCTCAGCAACTTAGATACCCTGTCCCAGAATAAAAAAATAAAAAAGGGCTAGGGTTGTGGCTCACTGATTAAGCACCCCAGGGTTCAATCCCTGATACTAAAGCGGGGGGGGGGGGGGCGCGGGGGGGGGCCCGGGGGGGGGGGACAAAATACCTGAGTAGGCTGGTCACTAAAAGGACAAAAAAATGGTTCTTAGATGTATGAAAATGTCCCTGAATTTGTCTCAAAACAAAATAAATGCAAATTTTAAAAACAAAACAAAGATGCCATTTTTAACAAAAAAGATCAACAAAAGTTCCAAAGTTAAACATATATTTAGCACATCTATAGAAAAATACAGTATTGCACATTGCTGATGAGAGTATAAATGGGTGCAGTCTCCTCAGAAGGCAATTTGAGGTTAACTGTCGAAATTACAAGTGAAAGTTCCATTTTAACCAGAAATTCTCCTCATTAGTGAAAGAATTAGAGATAGAGTATATGCTGATATTGTGTACAAAAAGGAAAAATGTACACTGTTGTTCACTGCAACCTTGCTGTAATAGCAAAAGATAAGAAACAATCTAAATGTCCATTAAAAGGTTAAATATATGATATGTCCACAGAATGGAATATTATGCAACTGTGAAGAAGAATCAGGAAGCTCTTTGGAATGATCTCCAGGACATATCATTAGTGAAAAAAGGACAATATTATTCTGTTTTTAAAGTGATGGAGGGGAAAATACATAGTCATATAACCTTATATACCATTGCTTATAAGAATTTCAAGGAAACTAATAATAATGATTACATAATGGAAAGGGTAAAGAAGCTAGGCAGATGGGAGACAGAGGTGGGAAAGAAGTTCTTCACCACCTTTCATACATTTTAAATTTTTGAACAAAGTAAATTTAATCTTACCAAAAATAAATTAATGAACTTTAAAATTTTAAAATATGCTGTCACAAACGTCTTCACCACTGACTCATTTTTTATAGGGAATATACTTTGGATTGCAACCAACCATGTGTACTTGCAAGATATTTACAAGACAGTTGATTAAACTTGGGATTCAGCAGCCAACAGAATAAAGTTACATAAATTATCCAGGTTCCTGCAGAGACCAAAGCCAGTAACTTGGCCTCATTAATGAAATTACTTAATACTTAATACTTTAGTTAAATGATTCTACTGTTCCCAGTAAAAAAAAACCACATTATTTTATTATCACATTAGTAGTACATTATACTACACTATTAAAAGACACAACTGCACTTTGCTCCAAATTTTGTACATCATCTTTTCCAAATGTTCTATCAGCCCAACCCAGTTCAATATTGAGTCAGGTTAGATATAATTTAAAAGACAAAGTCAAGTGCACAAGTAGGAAAAATATCTATACAATCATCTGCACGTCAGTCAAATAGCCAAAAAACTTATTAACGTTTAAATAGTCACCATAATTTGATTTTTGTCGATAATGTCCCATGTAAATTTTTTTTTATAATGAAAAGTACATTTTTACAATAATCTAAACTTGTATAAATACCAGGTAAAGATACAGAACTCTGGTTGAACTCCTATTTAGGTGAGTTACTTGCACCCTGCTATCATCAATAGCATCTTAAAAACGAACAGCATAAGCATTCTTGTTAACTTAGCAATTTAAATTGTCATATCACTGTAACTCTGGAGGTTGGTGATGAGAAAAGAATGTCCAAATGTGCCATATTTTCTGAAAATTAGAAATTAAAATGTAGCTTTCACAGAGATAGTAAAGTTAAACTTATTTATACATTCTAGCACAAAGCCACACCAACTTCAAAATGCTGCTTGGAAGGAATGAGACTGCTGTCCTGCAGTGCTGCCTTTGAGTTATCCCTCATAGAGAAAAACAAAGGAAAGCTGAGCTCTAGGATGACCCTGTCAACCGTTGCTCCACAGCAACTCCTGCACCTGGGTGGCGCTATCAGCAGGGTTCTTCTGCTTCTGATTATATTCTCCTCTGAGACTTACAAAAACTGGCTCAGGGAACTAAAGGTCCACCCTTATTAGCCTATTCAGTCACATTAAGGAACTTTGAAAAAAAAGTTTTAGAACAGATATGAAGGAAAATACAATTAAAGAAAGAAAAAACAGCTTATCATGAACAGAGTGAAAAATTCTCATTGCTATTTATTTCATTTACTGGCAAGCTATAACTGATGCTCTATGTCCCTGTGAGCAGATCAATACTAAAAAAAGGGTATTAGTCATAGTTATGACATGTGTGTTTTCTCCAACCTTCATTTCCACATTGACACATCTGTTTGCGTCACACTAAAATATCTAAAAATAATCAGACTTACTCAAAGGGACTTAAAATAAATCCAAACTGTGAATGTTTAAAAAATAATATTTATTGCATGAAGGACTAATACCAAGCAAAGTGAACATAACACCAGTTTGATGACTCATGTGCACATGACTCGTGTCCGGCTTGAGTGCACATATAAAATGTATATGGACCTTGGCCCCAATATGTTTGTGTAATATTACATAAAACATGTCTTTGAAAAACAAAGGAAAATTACATATATGATCCAAACTTTGACAATGACTTGAGGCATATTTCTCTAAACCCCTATTGAAAACATCCCACTGTTTTCCAGGGTAGTTTTGGAGAGGTAAACAGAGACTAAGACATAGCCTGAATTATTATAAAAGCATTCATAATAAGACTAGTCTCTTATGTATGTAACAATTTCTCTAGGAAAAGACTCAAAGTGACTATATGATAGAGCAAGGATCTTAACATCTCTTCTTTACTAATCAGGGGGGAAAAAAGGCAACAAGCAATACTAAAATATATCTCTAATTGACTAAAATTTTTACTTTTTCAAAAATGGTGGAATGTTTTTTTCTTGGGGGAAATTTATGCTGCAAATCTTTGGGTAGTAAAAAAAAAAAAAGAACACTATATGTTTTGTATATTTTCATGTATGTGATGGGACAAAAAAAAATTAAGTCCAGTTACCTAAATTGGATATTTCCAAATGTATAACAGTGTTGATTAATATATGTGTGTATATGTATGTGTGTGTGTGTGTGTGTGTATATATATATATATATATATATATATATAGATGTATATGACTGCCTCTCCTTGCCTCCACCCCAAATTTCAAAGTAAAACTAAATGAAGGTATTGCTTTAAATGAATCTAGTGATAAGAAAGCCATGGAGGATGTAGGAAGAAAAAGTCCTTTAGAGAAAATAAAAGAGTTGTATCTATTCAGATTATAGACTATTTTCAAGTATACTAAAAAAAAAATAGGGGGAATTACCTTGTAGGATCCTGTTGTACCTGATGAATTAATTTAGTGCTAGAGACATTTTTCAGGCTTCAAATATAGAAATATACTCTGTTTCCTTTCAAATGAGGCTCTTTTGCTAGTCAAACCAGCCCAGCCTAGCCACAATTCAACATGGCTGGGACCTTCCCAGAAAGCTTCCCAAATAATTCGCCTGTGTTTTCAGTTGTTCTCAGCCCTAGCTGCACATTAAAATCACCTGGGAGTATTTTAAAGTCCCAATACCCAGACCAATTAAATCAGAATCTCTAGAAATAGGACCTAGGCATGAGTAGCTTTTACAGTTCCTCTGGTGATTCCAATGTGCAGTCAAGACTGAGAAAGGCAGCTTTTTCTTTTTTTTTTTTAAGAGAGAGTGAGAGAGGAGAGAGAGGGGAGAGAGAGAGAATTTTTAATATTTATTTTTTAGTTCTTGGCGGACACAACATCTTTGTTGGTATGTGGTGCTGAGGATCGAACCCGGGCCGCACGCATGCCAGGCGAGCGTGCTACAGCTTGAGCCACATCCCCAGCCCAGAGAAAGGCAGCTTTTGACAGATTCTCCTAGCATAGCAAGGGACATGGACATTTTCATTTCTTAAAGGAAAGTTCTGTTACTAGCTCACAGTAAGCTCTACTCCAAAAATGGAGAATTAATTTTAGCCCAAGAAAACTTGCTGCCATTTCTATAGACCTGTCAAGGTGACCCCTTTCAGTAGGAAAATGGGTGACTGCTCCACACCAATGTGCTTAGCCAGATCAGACTCATCTGAGGGTTTGTTAAGCCAAATGCTAGGCTCCACCCCCAGAATTTCTGATCTAGTGGGTCTGGGGTGGTGCAAAGAAGTGATGATCCTAACAAAGGCCCCAGTGATGCTGATGCTCCAGGTATCTCTCAGAACTTTTACTCTTAAAGAGACTCAGGACAGCCAGGAGTGGTAGTACATGCTTGTAGTCCCAGCTACATGGGAGGCTGAGGCAGGAGAATCACTCGAGCCTGTAAGTTTGAGACCAGCTTGAACACACAGCAAGACCCCATCTCAGAAAAACAAACAAACAAACAAAAAAGCTACATTAATGAAAAATAAACCAAATAAATAAAAACAAAGAGACTCAGTGAAGGTTGTTATTATCCATTATCCATGGGAGATGGTACAATAGGTCCAACCAACCCAAGGCAAAAGAGTTTCCTAGAAAAGGTCTACAGAGTGTACAGGGACTATCCATAGAAATCACCAAGACATGGGTTGCTGAACTAGTAGCTAAAAGCAGGACAAAGATAAAGAGGTATGTGATTCTGTTAGAGAAAATGCCCAATTCTCTTTAAAATGGGCTCTACCCTCAGCTCTGTGATTTGTACAACCTCTGAAAGCTTTAAAATTGTGCCAGTCTTACAAGAGGCCCCAATTAGAGCTCATTTTTAAACATGCAGCTCTGCACATGCCAAAAAAAAAGTAATTAAATAAATTGTTCCAGCTGAGGGTGTAGTTAGCCAACTGCATCAGCAATTCATTTACAGATCCAAAAAGACAGCTTTCTTGCCCTCTGACCACTCACACCATACTATTTAGCCCTAATTGGAGTACCACAGTATTAAAATTTAAAAAAAAAAAAAGGAAAGAAAGTGCCTCTCTTGTTTCTGATGTCGTGTTTTTCAAAAGTTCCCCAGTGAGCTGTCACTAACTCATCACCTCAACTAACAAATGCCATCTGAAGCAACCAGTCCTTCTGCCAGTCCTGCAGAATATCTTACACACTCACAACCTGTGGTTTTTCTGCAAAATATTGGATGCAAGGATTTTTTTGTTTTGTTTTAAATAAAAGGGAAGAAACAAATCTATTAAAGATTACAGTTTGATTCAGAGGGAAAATCAAAAGTAAATATCCAATGCCACTTTTGAAGAGAGAGAGCTCCAATTCATGATGTAATTTTGCTTATGTTCTGCTAGCAAATGTTGTTAGTTTAAGTAACAGATACATACATTGTAAGATGGTTGCCATTTTAGAAGAGCTCTACCATGACTTTAGAGTCTCAAAAAAAAATTTTTTTTTTTTTGTATTTGAATGATCCCTTACCTGATCCTGTAAGGTTTGTTTTGAACTAACTGTGATTGAAGCAGAGTATAATTGAGCAAAATGAGAACTAAAAGTCAGGGGAGCTTAATTGTAGTATTTAGTCTACTGTTGTGGTACAGCAGCATCAAAAGAAAATAAGAGTTTTCAAATCTTTATCATCACCACTGTAAAAGAGAATAATATACATCTTGTCTCACCAGATATGAGCAAAGCAGGACTTCCTTGAACTTGGATGGATATACATTGTACAACTGAAAAAAAAGGCAATGTGTGTTCCCAGGTTCTACCTGGACAAAACCACTTACCTTTAGGTCCCCTCAAACCAAGAGCACCAGGGGGACCTTTAATGCCAGGGAGGCCACGAATTCCCATCTGACCAGGGAAACCATTCTCTCCAGGGGGACCAGGGGGGCCAGGAGGACCAGGCCTCCCAGGGAGACCAGAGGCACCAGAGTCTGGACGCTTGAGACTAGCAGCCATCTCAGCAAAATGCTCTAAAAATAATAAACAGAATAACCCAGAAAAGTCAGAAACATGAAAGTGACTCAAATGAAGAGAGAGGTATTCCAAGTGCCTTGTTTTTCTGAAACTTCAAAACTGGGGGTAGGAAATGAATACAGTTGGGAGACTATTTCCAAGGACTGTCTGCCAGGAAGTGTCACTGGTGCTGTTGTATTCAGCTCTCCTGATAGTTTTGGTCCTCCTGTTTTGAGACAAGGGCAAGAGCTTGAAGTGCAGGGCTTGGGGACCAGCATTGTTCTGCAAGGATGAGTGAGTCACTTGAATCCTAACTGGGTATCTGAAAACCCAGGATAGGAAGAACAATGGGTTTCTTAGCAAGGGTGGAAGTGTTGTCCAAAAGCTTTTTAAAAGCCAAGGGCACTGTCCAAAATTAGTATTCAGACCATTTGGGACCTAGTGTCAAAAACTAAAAGGCTTTTTGGTTTGAAAATATTACATAACCTGAAATATCAGGAGGATTCATAGCTTCTTATAAATTCTTCCCCTCCATTTTTTTCTTCATGCTTGGAATAGACAACAATCATTAAAATATAACCTGTTTCTTGGGAATGGTCACAGTCTGTCTTAAAAATTAATAACTGTGTGGCCTTTCTCAGGAACCATTAAATAGATTCAGAATCACCCACTAAATCCACAGAATACAAGAAAATCTCCCCCTTAAAATGCTCTAAAGGAAATATGTGACTGTAATATTTCTTAAAGCTTTAGGATTCTAAGGAGAATATGAGTTGGAACCAATTTTCTAGCCCGCATTTTAAAATTCTTTAAATGTGAATATTCTAAATTTGCTTTATTCAAGTAAGCACAAAACCATAATTTTCTTGACATGTAATGCTCAAAACTGAAACAGACTTTCAAGATAAAATGTCTGCAATGAAGAGGCCTATGTTGTTTTCAAATATAGAAGTGTTCATTTCTTTCCATTTCATTCTGGAAAACTCTACAAGTCTATTAGACACACTAAACTATCTAATCAGCATACAAAAAAATTTTAAAAAAAGAATTTCTTCAGCAAAGAGGTGGTTACATCCAAATAACATAATTTTGTTAGAAGGCTCCAATGTTACAGGATCCCCTCAGTTACAAGGTATCTTTGTGCATCTTCATTTCCTGTATGGTTTGATAAGTAGGCCAGCTCTGGAACAGCCATTGCCATAGCCATAGGTGAACGCAGATAAAGATTAACAAATGTTATAATACACTGTCATTTTGGGAAAATGCTAGTCATTGCTTTTTTACATATATTTTACATAAGTAGAAATAATATCCTTAGGTTCCTTATAAGCATAGAGCCTGGCATTTAGTTCTCAAATTATTTAGAGAGTTCGTAAGGCAATTCTAGATACACACTAAGTGATAGGATCTTAAGGAGAAACACCTGAGAATTTGTATTCAAAGGAAAGGGGTGTGTGTGTGTGTGTGTGTGTGTGTGCGCGCGCGCGCGCGTGTGTGTACTTTCTTATAAATTATCTTTATCCCCTGGAAGGGGGAGGGAGAAGGAGAAAAAGAAGAGAAAAAAGGAAAAGAAAGCAGGCTAACACAAAAGTAATTATTCTGAGGATATAAGTTGTGCAGATAGCAACAACTGAATAAAAAGAAATTGTCATTAAGATTACTCAAAATGTCCCACCTTTAAAGCACACAAAAAGCCACAGTTATTTACCCGTGCACATCTATAAGAATAAAGTCTTAAGAAGCAAGAGTTTATGATGGAAAAAGTTTAACCATTGTGATTTATTTACCTTGAATGACTCTCATGCAAACTTGCTTAATGTGCTGATCTGTTGGTGCTCTACCCTGGGACAGGAAAAAAAAAAAGGCAGTTTATCCACAGAACCATAAAGAGAACATTGTTAAATTGTAAACCGACAGACTCTGCCAGGAACCCAGGTGGCTATATTTACTTGCTGCTAAGGAGCTAAGATCTAGTCTAGCCCCAATGCTATGGGATGGAGCTTCCACAGGGACACTCACCGGAGGGCCCTGGATACCAGGCAGGCCAGTGGCACCCTGTTCTCCCTGCACACCCCGGGGTCCAGGAGGTCCTCTTGGTCCTTCTGCTCCAGGAAGCCCCCGACTTCCTTCAGGTCCTCTCAATCCTGGCTCCCCAGGGTTACCCATCTGCAACAAAACAGTACACTACAAAACCAGGGCGAGACACAAGGACTGTGTCTGCTTACTACTAATATAAACACTTACATGAAATTTGGGGTTTCCTACATTCTATCTCCTAAGAGGTCCCCTGTAAGAAGTTACCACAAGATGCAGACACATAATACCACCACCAACTCATCAGTCTCTGAGAACCTCAATTCTAGTAAACTATTAAAAATCTGTATTGTTTACTATTATTATTCCAAAATCTTCACTGGAATAATATATTTTAAAGACTTTCATACCTCAAGCCACTTCCTAAGAGCAAATTAGCTGTGTTTTGGGTTTTATTATTTTGTTTTGGAGCTGGTGATGGACCCTAAGGCCTTGTACAATCTAAGCATGTGTTCCACACACCTGCCCAGGCCCTGCAAATTAGTTTGTCATAAGGCCTGTTAGCATTATCTGGCCCCCAGAAACCCCACTGAGTTCCTATAAGACATGCTATTTGAGTGTCAGCAATGTAGCAAAACATAAAGATATCTTCACGAATATATATTATTCAGCCTTTAAACTTTTTTTTTTTTTGGCTAATCTGAAGATACTAGGTATATTCAGAAATTACAAAATACTAACATGAACTAAGTCAATACACTTAAAATGTGTATTTAACATACGGGGCCAAAAAAGCAAGTGCAGGGCTGGGGTTGTGGCTCATCAATAGAGCGCTCACCCAGCATGTGTGAGGCCTTGGGTTCCATCCTCAGCACCACATAAAAATAAATTAGTAAAATAAAGGTGTTGTGTCCAAATATAACTAAAAAATTTATTATTTTTAAAAAGCAAGTGTAAGTTCACAGTTCTTCCTAAAATTAAATTCTAAATATTAAAAAAACTTAAAAATAAACCCCTTATTTATTCACAATAAACACATATATAACTTTGGCTTTTTTCCTGAGAGCAGATCACTAAAAGCATTTAAAAGAATCCTCATCTACATTAACTGCTTTTTAAAAAGAATTAATTAATCCTGTGTGTGTGTGTGTGTGTGTGTGTGTGTGTGTGTGTGAGAGAGAGAGAGAGAGAGAGAGAGAGAGAGAGAGAGAAACTAAAATTTTTCCATTCTTCTGGTGGAATTTGTGGCAGAGTTGCTATAACATACTGTTGTAGGAAATAAGAATGAGAAGATAATAGGGCAGTAGGCAACAAGGGAATGCTAGTGCTCAAGATGTGAATATATGTAAGCAACTCCAACCTGCCTTTTTTCATATGCAGCATTTATCTAAGAAGAGCTAACTCTTTCAAATATTCAAATATTTTAAACCCAAGTGAAGAAGGTGATAAAGCAATGCTTTCACTAGGCATCCAAATAAAGCTTGGCAAGTGTGATTTTTCCAACTTCATGCAAAAATAATTGATATTCATCTAAGCCAACTTGCCAAGATTGATTCTATAAAGAAATTATGACTTAAAAGACTTCCTGAAAGACAGTGTCAATGAGCAAAGCTAAATATATACTATGGAAGTCTGCAGAATTGTCAGGTGCTCAAGTGCAAAACTATAACAACTTCTAAAACAACCTAAGGAGAAGCCAAAATGAGCTCAGAAATGAACTAAAGAACTGTCAGAAAATAAAGAGATCAATTTGCTGGCAATGGTTGAAATATTGCTAGAATAAGAAACAGGAAGTTTTTTGATGGACAGATCAAAGGTTAATATGACCAAGACATCATAAGGGCCCTGGAGCTTTGGGAAATAATTCCTCAGTTGAGGAGCAGTACAATGAAGTAGAAATTAGGGTAAAGACATATCATACTTAACAAGTTCAAATATGCTGAATTCAGTGAAGGGAGTGAAATCTTTGTGTTGGTAACTATTTCCCCTGATTCTGGGACACTATGGTTCAATTTCATCCTGGGCAGTGTCAGATATAAGTAGGGAGGGGTAGAGAAGAACAGATGAATTAATTATATTAATTCCTAACAGTGTACCAAATTAGAATGCAATTAACTTATATTGATCACTACATTGTGATTGGCTTTTTTTCTTTTATAACTTTAATTCTTTCGATTGAACTTTATTGAAAATATCCATAGTGACATAGGATTTCTATTACTACATTCTATCAAGATTTACACTTTACATTTTGTTCAGTCCTAAACCATTTTTTTTCAAAAATTCTTGTCATAAAATGACACTTGACACTTGATGTTTAGAGACAGGTAGTTAATATAATGTGGAAAGATCCATTTCAGTAGTGTGCATAGAGCCCAAGACTGGGTGGGTCTTTCCTGTGAAAATTAAGTTACTTAATAGGAGGTAACAATTCTAAGGAAGGAGGAGTGTGTTCCAGACTAGGAAAATAGAGAAAGTACTAAACAGCATGACATGACATGACATGGCCTGTAAAAAAGAACTGCACATGGATGAAATTCCAAAATGTACAAGATGAGATTAGAGAAGCAAAGAACACTTCATCAAAGGCTTCATATACCATGCTAAACAATGATTTTGTTCTATAAAATGTTATACTTGAAGGATTTTCAGCAAAAGAGGGTTACATGGTGGGTTTTACCTTTTTTATTTAGATTATATTGACTGCCATGAGGATAATTGATTGGATAGACACTGAAAAGTGGGGAATATTTCAGAAAAAAGACAGACTTGCAAGTTAACTAGAAGCTGGTGGTAGTGGCATTTGAGATTGAAATCTGAGCTTCATATTTTTTCCTTATATTTTTTAAGCTTCTAAGTGTATCAAATGTGTATTCCTCTTAAATTAGCAAATCACCTCAGGTTTCTACTAATTAGATCTATAATTCTAAACACATCTAATCTCTGAGGACATTAGTTTCTGTAAAATGGCAAGATTTAACAAAAGATCATTTTCTAGTTTTAATATTTTCCTATTATATTATCTTATGTGTTATGCCTCTATATTACTTCCTCAACTAGAACACGCAGGAGATTAAGAAAATTACTGAAATGTTTTGTAGTAGTGTAACTGCCAATGAAATTCAATTATACTCTTGTCACCACAAAGTACAAGTCAGTTATTTAAAAATGACCCATTTGGGGAGGAAATTACAGTATTACCATGTAACATTCATTGAGACATTTATAATATGAAAAAAAAAATTCTTTAGAGTGGCTAGTTGAAAAGGTAGATCCATTTACATAACTGTGAATTTTTTGATTGGATTAATCCATTACCTAAAGAATAAATTTAGACATTTATTTTCTTGAAGGTAAGTCCTTTAAGAATTGAATTTTATAGAATGATTTTATAAAGCAGAGCATTACATTTTTATAGGTTTATTGATATTTTTAATTTTGTATAACATTGTTATTTGTTATACTTACAGATCCCTTTGGGCCTGGTAATCCTATATCTCCCTAAATCAATAAAACAAAATTATATTAGAACAATATATTCACATTTGATAGCTTCCTAAAAACATTAAAAAGTCTATTGTGCTGCTGAAGTATAGAAAACCATGAACAGATTAACCCTGGTGCTGCAGAAAAATATTAAATCCAAAATTTGTATTCCAGGCCCAGTTATGCTATTTAACTCTGTGACCCTGTGTGAGCTAGGAAACCTCCCAGCCTTTGGTTAAATGATCTGTTAAATAACAGGGTTGAATCAGAGTTCTCCAAGGTTCTATCCAGATCTAAAATACTAGGCATCAAAAATTGAAATGTGTAGGTCCGAAGAGAATAACATTCAGTTTTAAAACAAAACAGGCATTTAAACATGTCTATTAAAACTGCATTTTTGTAACTCAAACAAAATTTTTAAATTTATCCCCAGAAGACTACAAACAAAATAGGAAAGCTTTTAGGCTTAAAAAATATTAAAATCTCCCATAATTAATTCTAGATATGAATTCAGCTCAAATGTTAGCACACCAGTTCATCTCCATTACAAACAGAATTATTTTAAAAGTTCTTAGTCCAAAAAGTGAACAAACTCAACAGAAAATCAAATAGAATAATTCTACTATGAATTTATTTGACAATTAGAAAGCGTTATGCAATTCAGATATTACATTTACATTTACTCTAAATCCTGAAAATTTGAATAAAACAACATTATCAGAACTTTTTTCTGTACTAAAAGCTCTCTAACTCTATTTCATGAGAAATCTATCACCTTGACCCCAAAGGACCAAAACATAGTCAAAACTATAGTGATGAGCCAGCAAACTAAGCAGTTCTAGCAGTAAAGATAACTTTATCTTATTGCTTTTCTGGAGATTTAGCAGTGTCACTCTTTGGAGGTGGAGGTCACTTCTTTGGAGGGTTTCAGAGTAGAGAGAGTGCCCTTGGTCACATTTGTAAGCCTCAGCTTCCTAACTATAATAAATGTTCAATTTTATTTCCATGATAGGCACCATTCATAGACTTTCATATAGTCCTATAAGAATCACCTTGAATGTATAGATACAAAACCACAAGAAAATTCACCATCTATAGAGGAATTTTCCAAAAGTTTCAAGTCAGATTTATCAAGTGTGGGCCGTTTTCTCTCTGCTTTATTTGATCTTGGCTACAATCTTGAGAGTCTTTTAACTCAGAGAAGAAACATCTTAGCTTTTGAAGAAGGTGGTTAGAACAAAACAATGTCAGAAAAGAAGAAAAATAATACACATTTCCACTACAGCTCAAAATCTGTAAAGTTACTTCATTAACCAGAAAAAAAAAAATCTTACAAGGTCACCCCTTTCTCCTGCTTCACCTTCTTCACCAGAAGCACCCTAAAAATTAAAATAAGAGATAACATTTTAAATTCTTAGTCTCTTAGTCCCATGGGTCAACTTCCGGTCAACATTAATAATCATTCACACATGCCCAGATACTCCCAGGATCATGCAGCAGTATAAAATGCTGGCAGCGGTTTTCCAATCTAGATTGCTAGTCCAAAACAAAACAAAACAACATCAACAACAACAACAACAAAAAATGGTCTAGAGAGAAACCAGAAGTTGAGATTGAATTTCAACTATTAATTGAATTTAATTCAATTTACTAAATTAAATTAGCAGCCCTATGTAACAATTTTGTAATCAATAACCCCTAGAAAAGGACTCTTAGAAGAGACAAAGGAGCCCAAGGAAAATGATAAGCATAACTCATGCATAAAATATTTGCTGAGGTTTTGATCAGGAAAAATTTAAACATTATGATGTGCCCATGGAAGGCTCCCTCAGACATAAGTAACTAGAGTTTACTAAGTAAGTAGAGTTCTACTTGGTGAGTCAGAGACAGGGCTACTCTTTCCAAAGGGAGAACAGTATAAAGTCCAGGAGATAGAGCAGTCATTGGCTCCAGCTTATGGAAACAGATAAGTCTACCGCACACCAAGAAAAAGCTGCAAGTCTCCACTGTTTTAATCACATCCATAAGCAAGCCAGTCCCTCCTGGTTGTGACATGGCACATTTCAAACACTGCGTTTCATACTAATCGAGTATTAAAACTTACCTGTTCACCCTTTGGACCTTGTTCACCAAATACACCCTGTGATGAAGAAAATATAGGCCTTTTAAAATATTTTGAGCTGTTTATGTAATTTCAAATGAACCAACCCACATTCTAGGCTCATGGATAAGCACCAGTGTGGAAAACGTGACTGGAGAGAACTTCACTCCTCACCTCCCAACAAGAACCAGGGAAAACCTGAAAATGCTCCAATTGTCTCAAAAACCTCTGGTAACTGAGGGCATTGTAGGATCACATCCATATACAATTCGCTAACAGGACTGTAAATTTAGAACTAAATAGAATGCATGATCACAACTGAAATGTTTATTTTTCTCAGGCTTTTTATTTTTTCTTTCTGTTTTTGCTTCTTAACCTTTTTTGATAACTCTATGATAAATTCTAGGAAAGTTCTTCACTGAGCCAAAAGTAGCCTTGCTTTCTCCACATAATACAAATCACCCTTCCAAATAAGGAACTTTCTGCAGTGTTGGACATCTTACCCTGTCTCCTTTCATTCCAGGAAGTCCAGGAGGCCCAGGCAAGCCAGGGAGGCCAGGGCTACCAAAAGATCCCTGGAAAACAAACACAAAGTCCCTAGAGTCACTGTCACTGCAATGCTGGAAGCTCACAAGCCAGACATGGCCTTGGGTGTGTTGACTCATATCTAAAATAGATGCACTGTGGTCGGTTTAACTCTGGTCCTCTGGTTTGCCTCTCTCCCACCTTCTCAGGAGAAGAGGGGCCAGTCCTCTCTGCCCTCCCTCCCACCTGAAGTCCTCAATTCTCTTTGCACTCCTTGCAACAGTGGGCTCTTTCAGCCAAGCCCCTGCAGTGGCACTGCTGCTTCTCTTGCTGTGTAAACAAGCACAGCACAAGAAGTCAAAGACAGCATTCACTTACAGTCCTCCTGAATTCCAAGAATAACCAGAGGCCAAAGGTGGCACTTCATGTCTCTCTGGATTTTAAAATGTATACTACAAACTGTTCTCATTAAAACCCTCTGAGGATATCCTATGTATAATTTAAAATGTCACATTAACATTTCCACACATTCACATAACAATGGAAATAAAATATAACTTATTAAATGACCCTTTGTCAATTGTTTTTCTCTACTGGCTTGTTTTTTTGTAATGTACTCTGTTTTGGAGAAAGCATACAAATGTCTGCATATTGGAAATATTACTTACCGGTTTACCTGGTAGACCTGGGGATCCTACGGGTCCTGTTTCCCCTCTGCTGCCCTGTGAAAACACAAATATCACTGTCAACTAGGCATGTGGCCAAAATCAAACACTTCATTACCATATAAATAAAATAACATTTTACCTAAGCTTTTGTTTCAATATAAGTCATCAAACTATTCCCCTATCCATCAACTGTAGGCAGAGACCATCACATGGACCACCTACACAATCCCCTGTGTGCATCTTTCACTGGGCACCCTAATACTATCCACTGTGGCTAAGACCACTGGGAATATCTGACTCATATACATGAAATGTCAAATAATAATTGTCAGCCTCTAAATGACATTCTGATTTATATTATGACTAATTATATACATGTTTTATCCCTTAGACTATATGTTCTTGAGGCATTAAGTACATATTTGGAATTCTTCAATATCTGAAACACAGAATAAATTTTCTGGTTTAAGAAGCAACATTTGGCAAATGCTCTCTTACCTCAAAAAGAGTGAAAAAAGGAAGCACAAGATAGAGATGTTTACCTTTAAATTATTATTGCAACCTCAAAAAGACACAGATGGTAAAAATATATAAAGTCTCTGAGATAAAATTTACTTTTACTCATTCTTGCTCTAAATATTAGGTACAAAGATAAACAGACCTTCAAAGGTGCAATTCATGATGAAGAAAACTAAAAAAGCAACACTAACTTTATTTTTTATGGGCCAATTTTAGTTTTTTATGTAAAAATCTAAGTTTTCAAATTTTTATTTGAATCTCAAAACTTTTGAGAAAAGGAGACACATGAACTCTTCAACTTTTTTTTTAACTTTTTTTTTTTTTTTTTTACCAAGAACTTCATACATTTTTATGCAGTCTGGTAAAAGCTTGTTTTATTTCTAACATGTGTTCAACTAAGCTGAACATTGAGGCTACTGGGTAAACAATCACATTTCCTGGATGGTGTACATAAAAATAAAACAACTATTCTAAGTTAATTTTTCTTTCAAATGACAGCTTCACTTTCATGCTTAATATTTATAAATGATTTGTGGCTCTGTGGTAGAGTACTCGCCTAGCACATGCAAGGCCCTGGGTTTGATCCTCAGCACTACATAAAAATAAATAAATAAAATAATAAAAAGTATATAAAAAGATTATTCTGTCCTGACCCATATGCTATTCATTCTTCTTTAATTAAGCAGGTTTCAAAATCCATAACCTTCTGAATTTTCAATTTCCCTAAAGAATTAAGAACAGTTGGCCAAATTACAACAGTCTGTGGCTATGAGCTATAATTTCACAGTAGTCATTTCATATGACTTATAGGTAATTTAAACTAAGTGTGTCAAAATTTTCAAAAATGTTTATATTAACAACCTGACTGGTATATGACTTTTGAATGATCATTGGTATTTCACCCTCATGAGTCTTTTGGAAGTCAAAGGCAGAACCCTGTGAGGATGGATGCTGGAAGTATGTCAATCTAGACGAAAACCAGATTTTCAATAGATTCTTCTAGCCATCTATAAAGATTGGATTCTACACCATTAATTTGGCCTAGAACTTCAAAGTTCAAAACAGATTTTCTTCAGTATATCTACTCTGTTGACATTTTTACATAATTTCTCAACTCCATTATAATTAGTATCCTAAATGTCATTGAGTTAACATGACTTTAGGTCTGGGGTTGCAGTTCAGCAGTAGAGCGCTGGCCTAGCATGTGCAAGGCCCTGGGTTCAATCCTCAGCACCACATAAAAATAAGTAAATAAAATAAAGGCATTGTGTCAAACTATACCTAAAGAATAAATATTTTTTTAAAAAAAGACATGACTTTAATTCACAAATAATTGATAGTCATTGATGGGAAAATTATAATATCAGAAGAAAGCTTAGTTCTTGACAAAAACCTCAAGTATTCACTTCTAAATAAATGAATCATTATGCTATCTTATGTAAAATAGAGAAGATTAGTGAACTTCCTTTCCATGAACCAAAAGACTAAATTAAAATGTAGGATTGTATAAACCTTTTTTGTAGGATCAATTATCTTCCAAAGACAAAGATTTTCTCTGCTGGACACTTATTTTCTCTGCTTTTCTTAAGTTTTTATTTTTCACTTCCTAAGCATTTTCAAGCCAGTGGAAGGCCTTAGGAATATCTCAGAGCCCCCACAATTGACAGCCTGCTTTGCTGAGCTTGTGTACCCACGTGAGCCCAACACAGAGGACCAGGAGAAGGACTAGTGACATTGTGGGCATGGGCTCCTCTGCTACTACACAGACAACATGTGATTCTTCATTTTAATTTTCTTCCATCTTATAAAACCTTGGCCATTCTAAATGGTTTTTTCAGTTTGTTTTGTTTTCTTGAAGTACTGAGGATTGAACTCAGGGGCACTCTATCCCTGAACTACATCATCACTCATTTTTATTTTAAGACAGGGTCTCACTGAGTTGCTGAAGCTAGTTTTGAACTTGCACTCCTCCTGAATCAGTCTCCCAAGTTGGTGGTATTACAGACATGCACCACCATGCCCATAAATGTAGGTATTTCTATAGAATTCATCCCTCTGTGAAAAACAGTGTTGTTTATTTTCACAACAGTGACCAAACATTTATGAACAAAGTATTAAGGCAAGATTATCTGATGGTCATTCTTGCAATTTTTGTGTACTTCAAAAACCTGAATTCCTTCTTGAAATTCTGGAAGTTCATCTACGAAGCTAAGATAAAGATGAGTAGTCAAAACATAAATAGTAATCTCTAAAAACATGGATTCATCTAAACACATTTTACCAGGAGTAATTAGCCATGGTCCTGACTACCATAAGTATGCTAAATAAATGATAAATCTCTTAAGTCTGGCAGCTGTGGAGATAACCCCACTCTCAGGAATGGGCACTGGAGGCTGACAGGGGAATGGCTAGTCTTCACAGTGACTGATATTTACAGGCCCATGACAACAAGAGCTCTGATTAGAAAGCTAGTGTAATGGAGCAACTAATAGTCCAGCTATTAGGAGGCTGAGGTGGGAAGATCTCCTAAGCCCAGGAGTTCCAGACCATCCTGAGAAAAATAGCAAGACTGTGTCTCAAAAAAATAAATAAATGAGAGAAAGAGAAAGAGAGAGAGAGATTAATTTCCTGTTCATAACAAAAGACTCAAAAGGAGCCAGAATAAAGGCAAACTTCTATCAATAGAAATGAGAGACCATAACAAAGGACTCCATGTTTCTTTTGGATGCTCTGTTTTCACGTACATCTCTCACAAGTTCAGGCACATCTGCCAATTCATCCTATTTAAGATACTAATCAAGGTTTTTAAAAAGATGCAAACCCACTATCCCAACTATGACCGAGTCCCTGAGTTCTTCAGCAAGACATTGCACTGGATGTCCTTCACCACTCCATCCTCCATGCCCTATGGTTATCTGGCCCTCTCTGCTCCTGATTCTGGGTCTGGGGTAAGACCTAGGAATCTGTTTGGGTTTATGTTGTTTGACAAATTGTCAAAAGTTGCGTCATAATTTGGCAAGTAAACCACAACTATAAAACATGCTGCAGAGGCATGAAGAGTGAGGAGATGAAGTTATGAATGTGGTCCCAATTGCGACGTTTAAAACAGGCTTTTCCAGACATCACCTCATAATTTCAGGCAAGTAACTTAACTTCTTTGTGCCTAAGCTTTCTCATCTATAAAATGGAATAAAAGCAGTATCTGCCTCATAGGGGTTTTGTGAGAACTGAATAAGATACATAAATGATTTAAAGCAATGCCTGGCTCATTACCAGCCCTCTAGAAGTGTTAAGTTATTATTGTTATCCCAGTCAATTGCTAAAGAAATCACACAAGTTTTTTAACAAAATGTTTAACTAAGTTTTCTTTGCCTTTCAAATCTTCTTAATCTCTGTTATTATTTGGATGTGAGATGTCCCCTAAAAGCTCACATGTGAGACAATGCAAGAAGGTTTCCGAGGAGAAATGATTGGGTTGTAAGAGTCTTAACCCAGTCAGTGATTTAAGCCCCCCACAGGGATTACCTGAATGGTAACTAAAGTGGTAGGGTGTGGCTGGAGGAAGTGGGAATTGGGGTGTGGCTTTGGGTATATATTTGTGTCTGGAGAGTGCTTCTTGATCACCATGATGTAAGCTGCTTCCCTTTGCCACAGTCTCCCTCCATGATGTTCAGCCTCACCTTAAGCCCTGAGGAATGGAGCCAGCCATCTCTGAACTAAGGCCTCTGAAACCATGAATCCTCAAATAAACTCTTCCTCCTCTATAATTGTGCTGGTCAGGTCCTTTAGTCACAGAACCGAGAAAGGCTTACTAAAACAATCTCTTTAAAAGCAGTTTTTTTGCTTGAAAAAACTGTCTCTAGTCTTCATGTCTCTGGTGTCTGTCAACATCACTGATCACCAAGCAGGCACCTTCTTCATAAACAAGCATTGGGTGCTACTTTTCCTAAATACAGACAAATAATTCAAGCTGAAGGCTCCACTTTTGAAATGGAACTATTAGACATTTGAAAGATCACAGGAAAATCAGAAAATTTAATTATACTTATGTTGCCAGAATTATTTCTAAAAATAATGGATTTTATTCCATCACATTCTAACTTGTAATGACTGTCACATTTGCTGAATTACCCAAAATGCTAACTAGCTGCAGAATGAATACTATCTTTAGTACCTCACCAATTTTAGAAGTGAAAAATTATAAATCACTACACTTAGCCAATTCTATACACTAAGTGCCTCTCTCTGGCAAAAAGGATGCTGATGAGCCCAGAAGATCAATCATGATTTCTTTACTCTGTTGCTTTTGCAAATCCATTTTCATATTAACATTGGAACATCATGTTAGTTCTACTGCAATAATAACTTTTATGTTTGTTATCAAAGATAACTTCAAAAATGATTTTAAAATGATAACTTTAAAAGTGATAATTTTATAACAGTATACAATTTTTATTTCTCTTCTAGTTAAGGTTTAAATATTCCCTCACACTGTCTAAAATCGAAACATCACACACAACATCAGTTTCACAAATTATTGCCAAAGCTTAGGTGGGATGGAGGGTTGGCAGCTCAGATAATTCAACAACATACCAGACAGGGACCTCTGTGTTTAAGGATATTGTGTTGTGGTTGGTTGGAGTGAAGGACTTGAAGAGAAATGCAACAGGTTTCTATACTCTTAGAGTATATGGTCTTCAGAAAGCTGATCACTGCTCACCCCAATCAGAACCATGAGAGCAAACAATCCACCTAGCAAAGCACAGGCAAGTTCTGAGAAGCCGGATAGACAGACATGGACTAAGAACCACTGGAAAATAGAACTGGATCAGAGGCCAGGCTACTCTGAGCCAGGAAACTCAGATCAAGTATAAACCATGAGTGGTAAGATGGAGAAAGTCAGAGCATGATCCAAGCGGCAGATATAATTGCTTATATAAAATCACTGGAGGGGGCAAATTTTTTAAATAATACTTTTTACCGTGAATTAGCAAAGGTTGATGGGTATATCACTTAATTTCAAAGACTCACTCCTAGGAAACACTAGAAATATGTTCTCTTTCTACTTGATTTGAGGGTTGCAGGAAAAAACTGACCAAATTTGTGAAGCATAGTAGAAAATGCGTGAAGTTCTGTGCAAAACTAAGCTCGGTGATGTAAAATGAGACAACAAACGCACTGTCAGTAAGAAGATTTGGTGTTAAAACATTGGTCCAGAACTATAATATTTATAACTTATTGTGACATTTTTCTGAAAAATTTATAGCAGGTGAGAAGTCAATTATTACCAATGAAAGCAGCATAGCAGGATTTATTATACCTTCGATTCAATTCATTTCAAGAAATATTTATTGAGTACTAGCTTAAGGCAGGCCCTGAGTAAAGAGATGTAGAGAAGACAAAGGTGAATTACACATGCCTCTGCCTTCCTGCGGTCACCTCAATGTGAGGAACAAAGTGGTAAAGGGTTATAGAGTACAGAATAAGAAGGGATCACTTCTATCTGGGCAGTAAAGCATTAACTGATTGAATTAATGTTTAGATTACATCTAAGTGGGCACCTGGATTGTTGAGTCAGGAAAATGGAGAAGAAATCCATCTAAATATAAAGTCTGACACAAAGGAAAACAGGCAGGCTGAGTAGTATGGAGAGTATCTGGAAATTTGCATGTAATTCAGCCCAACCTGACACAGGATCTGAACCAGACTGCAATGAGAATTAGGGGCTGGGTGGTGGCTCAGTGGCAGAGCGCTTGCCTAGTATGTGTGAGGCACCGGATTCGATCCTCAGCACCATATATTAATAAATAAAATAAAGATCTATTGACAACTAAAAACAATTTTAAAAAAAGAAATGAGAATTAAAACTAAGAAGTTATTAGACACTAAGACTTTAGACTTTCTCTTTTGGTCAGTAGCAATCCATTGAAGATTTTTCTTTTTAAATATTTTTTTTAGTTGATAGATCTTTATTTTATTCGTTTATTTATATGTGGTGCTGAGAATCGAACTGTGCCTCACACATGTCAGGCAAGCACTCTACCAATAAACCACAATCCCAGCCCACCACTGAAGATTTTTAAGTAGAAAAAGAAGTGATGATGGAACCTGTACTTTGGAAAGACTAACATGGTAGTGTGTAGAGACCGAGCACCATCATTTCCCAGGGCCTTTGGAAGCATGTTCAGTACTTTAGTTTGTTCTGATGACTGTGGAGATGTTCCTGATATTCTACAGAGGAGGCCATGGATTCAAAATGCCCTGCAATGTACAGGAGTCTTGAAGAAAAGAAGCAACCCAGAGTATCAACAGTACCCTATTAGAAGTACTAGTAATAGAGGAAAGACTGGAGCTGAGAAATCAAATCAGAAGACAATTGTAATGATCCAAGCAATAGGTAATGACCTGAGCCAGTGTTGTGAAAATGGAAGTAGAAAGCAAAGTATAAGATATCTTGAGAAGAAGACAAAGTCAACAGGTCCAACTGAAGATGGGAAATGTGATGGATGAACAATGCTAAAACTTAGAGCCTCAGGGACAGGAAATAATGGCAAGAACTTAGACTCTTACAGAAATTCAAAAGGCAAAACCTGAAACTCAGTCCCCAAACCAATTAACACATCTTCCTTGATCCATCTCACTTCACATAAGGAAATCAACTACCCTAATCCCCATCTGATGCTTTACTTCTAGTTCTTCATTGCTTTATATGTCCCGTGGCAACCAGCTAAGCATTCTCTACTGCATGTGGCTTTTTGTGGTCAATGCATGGTCCTGATATACTCAGGGGGCTTGGTCAATGTTTCTTATACTACACACAGCTTTCTGCTCAATATAGTGAATAATTGATGTAATAGTAAACTTTCTCAAAGTTCTAATGTTCCCACACTGTGCAATCTCCCCACACTAGTCATGTAACATCTTATATTGTTTTAGAAATGTGACCTGGTTATAACCTCAGTGCCTTTACAGTTTATTTATGGAAAGCATTTTAATTAGAAAATCACAAGTTCTAAGTAAAAGAGAAGAAAACGAGAATTGAGCAAGCAAGGAGCATAATTAGGAGTAGAAGCTGGTTTCTTTGGCCACAGAGAAACTTTAAGAAACTACTTGGTAGATGTCAGTTGATAAACATCTTTAAGAAGTGGAAAAATCCCACTCTCATGCATGACAGCTGGAAACATTCATTCCTTTCAAGCATGAAGTCTTCATTCAACGTATTTAAGAAATGCTTTAAAAGAAGTAGCAATGATATCTAGAAATATTTCTGTGTTCTCACTTGGAATTTTTTGTTGTGTTTATCTAGAAGACTGAAAGTAAAAAGTATAACTGAAGACCAGAGAGCATTTTTTAAAATCAAATTGAAGTTCATGATGTTTTATGTTCTAAACATTCTCTCTGTAAGGGTTAAATTGTGTATAGTGAGGAAATACTGTATCTGCTGTAAAATAGACAAGTTTATAAACTTTCACATAAGTCTGGCAGATTTTCAAAAAGTTAAACATAGTTACCATCTGACCCAATAATTCTACTCCTAGATGTGTTGTGTTCACAAGAGAAATTAAAACATATGTCCACAAAAAAAAATTGTAGACAAATGTTCATAGCAGCATTACTCATAATGGCCAAACATTTATTCAGCAATAAAAAGGAATGAAGTACCAATACATGCCACAGCATAGATGAACATAGAAATATTATGCCAAGTGAGAAAAGACAAGCATTTTTTTAAATGTCATATATTTTATGGATCCATATACATGAAATATCCAGAATTGGTGAAGCTATAAAGACAGAAAATAGATTCCTGGTTGCATAGAGCTGAAGGGTTGGAAGGAAATGCTGAATGACTAAATGGGTACAGGATGTCTTTCTTAAGTGAAAAATTTTCTGAAATTGATTGTTGTGATGCTTGCACAACTCTGAATATGCTAAAAAGCAATAAATTATATTGATTAAATGGGTTAATTACATAGTATGTGAATTGTGCCTTGATAAAGTTGTTTAACAGCACTAAAATATTTCCTTCAACATGGGATGAGAGCAGAAACAATCATCGTGCCTCTGTTAAATGCCTCATTTTTTTTTCCATTTTCTGAAAAGAAATACTGCCTATCAAAGTAGCATTCCCATTTCATCATTCATCTAGACTACCATGTGCTCAAATACCAGAAGGCAATTGTGCATGGATGAACAAATGGCAGAGCCCAGCAGGGAACTAGAGAAGCCCCTGCAGAGAGGGAATACTCACAGGAAGGCCCCGGGGCCCTCGAGGTCCCACCTCTCCTGGAGGACCCTGTTGGCCCTGTTATGAGAAAGACAGACAGAGAAAAAAAAATCAACAACTCCTGATAACAGTAGGATAACTGACAGAAAAGTAAAAAGGCTTCTTACCGGTTTGCCTGAATTTCCCAATTGACCAGGCTTCCCTGGAGCACCTGTGTTTCCCTAAAGATGAAATGCAACATTCAGAGAAATTCCAACTATAAGTAAGCCTAATCATCAATCTGCCTCACCCAGACAGGAATTGCCTATATTTTAATAGCCTTAATCTCCCGATTTCACACTGAGAATTCAGGAGGATGCAGAATGCAGGTTTAGTACCAACCATGTATTTAAGGTCACATGTCAACAAATGAAAGTTCTTTAGCCTTCATTGAAAGGAATCCCTTCAATGCAAGGATTTTCTTTTGTCACAATATTAATTATATATGTACTTCCTTTACCATTTTTACCTCCAATACATTTCTTTGATCCCTTTTAGCTCACATCAGCACTATTGAAATTTTTGAGAATCAAGTCAACATGAGGAAACAAGGGGATGTGCTGTTAGTAAAGCTCTGTCAGCAAGCTTCAGGGAAAGATACATGTCTGCAAAGACCAACTCTATCATCAATCTCTCACAGCCTGCCTGTTAGGGACCACCTCTGCTTAAGATGCTGTGGACCACTATGATTGAAGGTCTGTACTCACATGCTCTAACAATGACCAATTTATATATCATTCATGCTTTATCTATTTTCTTCTAAAGCAAAGCTATCACTTTAGTTTTTGCTTTCACCTATTGTATTTTGTTTTGTTTGTTTTGTGGTTGTTTTTCTTTTGCAATGCTGGGTATCAAATCCAGGGCCTTGCACATGCTTGGCAAGCACTCTACCATTGAGCTATATCCCCAGACCTTCGCCTATTATTTTTAATTGGATGCACATTAATTATGCATAGAATATAAAAACAAGTTGACCAATATGTGAACAAGTGCCTAATATCTTTTTGGTTTAAGCTAAATTATCTTAATAACATTCATGGGTATATTTTCAGTATTTCACAATATTAATTATATGTCTTTACCATTTCCATCTCCAATACATTTTTGAGCCCTTTTACCTCATGCTGATCCTATTAAAATTTTTAAGAATCAAGTCAACATGGTTTTATAATATCTTCTTTTTTTAAGTAGTAAGGAACAATGAAGTTTTCCCTGTTTCATCCTGACAAAGGATGACATTTTTATGAAGAAAGTCTAACCAACTCTCTGCAACTGGGGAAAAGATTAGCATTCCAAGTCTTAGAGCTTTTACTTTTTAATTTTTCCCTGGGGTTAAATATGAAATAAAAGGCAGTTAAAATATTAAAAGTTATAAGAAAATATGTTAATAAAATAATAAAGAAAATATTAATTTAAAAGTTTAGTCTTTTACCTTTTCACCAGCAACACCCTTTGCACCAGGAATTCCAGGTACACCCTAAAAGAATGCACAAGGAATTTGGGTTTAATGACTTCATCTGAGAATCTGTGAGCTGCCAAGTTCACTGTATACTGCTGAGAGACTGTATAAGGGAGATACTACCTGGGTCCCAATCTCTGGAAAGTTATAGAACTACCCACAGTACCGTACTTTACTGAATCTCGTGTGTAAGATTGAAGACTCTGAAAGCAAACCCTACTCTAAAGGATGAACCTCCAAACTAGAATTGGGTACCATTTTCAGGTCAACAAGAGTTCTTATGAGCAGGACATCTGCTATAGGGAAATAACATGGTTCTATGTACAGAATAAAACGAGAGCCTATTGAAAATTCTGGGCTTTATAGTAAAAAAGAGAGAGAGAGAGAGAGAGAGAGAAAGCCAAAGGATGCTAGGCTAAGATTTGGTGTTACCAGGAGTCCTAATAACCTCAGATTATTTCAAAAGTATCAGATGTCCTAACATTGGGGGCTAGTCCTTGATATTATCAAATAACCTTTATTAATTTGAAAGATTTGCCTTCAAAGAGTCAAGAATACATACAATACACTCCATATAAATTTCCAATCACATTTATTTGGTGAAACATCAATTTGAATGCTTCAAAATGGGACATATCCAAAAATGATAACTTGTCTCCCAGAGAATGCACTCAACCTCTTATGACTCAACGCTGCTAACAAGAAGTCAAGACTGGTTAAAGGTAGGATGGCACACATGGCACTGGCCCAGAGCTCAGGATTAGTGCAATGATATAAGTAAGACAGCAAACTTAACAGAGAAGAGGGGATCCAAAACATAAATTAAAGCTTTCTACTTATAGTTATTAGAGAATACCAGCTAATCAGGGAAATAAAAATACAAAAGTATAAAACTAAAAATATTAAAGTAAAACATCATCTTTTCCTCAGAACTCATCAAATTCCATAACATGTCTCTCCCTCCACATTTTTACATTTAAAGTGGATAAACCAACAAATATTTAAAGAATCAAATACTTACTGGTAGCCCCTGCAATCCTGCATCACCAGGAGGTCCAGGTTTCCCTGGTTCACCCTGGAGGGGGGAACCAAACATTTAATCACTTTGAACCTATATGAACTGCTATATTATTTTTAAGAAAGAGTATATATTTTTTAAGTAAAAGGATTATTCCCACAGCTGACCTTATGTGGACTTTTACAATTCATCAAGAGGGTAGCAAGGTAGAATACGGGACATAAACTCAATCAAAACATAATATCCCGGGCTGGGGATGTGGCTCAAGCAGTAGCGCGCTCGCCTGGCATGCGTGCGGCCCGGGTTCGATCCTCAGCACCACATACCAACAAAGATGTTGTGTCCGCCAAGAATTAAAAAATAAATATTAAAAATTCTCTCTCTCTCTCTCTCTCTCTCTCTCTCTCTCTCTCTCACTCTCTCTCCTCTCTCACTCTCTCTTTAAAAAAAAAAAAAAAAAAAAAAAACAAACATAATATCCCTCAGTCTTCTACCATCGATGGGGCAATTTTCCTGTGTTCCTAAAAGCAAGCAAATAAGTACACTATTCTAATAAGAATTTTCTCTTTGACACTAGATTAAAAAAATTAAAAGGAGGGAAAAAAAAAACCAAAGCTAGCTAAATAAATCTCCTGGTGATGTTGTAATGGAAATACTGTGCTCAATTGGTCAGGCCAGAAACAGCCCCATTCATGAGTGACTGAATCACACAGCTACCTTTGTTCCTGGCATTCCAGGTATCCCGTCTCGGCCATCCACACCTGGCAAGCCCTAAAGACACACAAAGAAATACCCTGTTGGAAAAAGCCACATTCTTCATCCCTACATTATTTTCTAAAGTTTTACTAAAAGTTAATAATCACTGAAAAAATGTGCCTGATGACTAGAGCTCTAGACATACCGTGTCTCCTTTGGGTCCAGGGAGTCCGGGAATTCCTCTAGGACCTTGAGCCCCCTGTAGGACAGGACAAGAAGCATAAACAAGACATGGACAATAATCACAATATTTAGGACATGTCAAACAGATAAGCAAAATCAGCAGATGATGCTGAAAAGCAGGATGCTCGTAGTATAAAGACTAATTTGGACTTACTCTATCTCCCTTGGGGCCTGCTTCACCAGGAGGTCCTCGCTGTCCTTGATCACCCTGTATAAAAATTAAATTTTCTTAACACAAGCAAAAATTACTTATTGATAGATCTGTTAAAATTAGAAAACATCATCCACATTATCTACCTATTGCTCTTTCACTACAATGGCTTTGATCTATAATGGATGCCTAGATCAAGAAATCTTTTTATAAAAAAAAAAACCTTAAAAATTGATATTGACATAGGCATAATTGAGACTTGCATGTCCTTTTTTTTCATTTTCCATGTATTGTCCTACGCTATTTGGATATATATATAAAATAAATTAAGTTCCATACTATAGGTAACAGTATCTGTAACCACATCTACCTAATTCATTGACTGCTATGGTGGCTGAGGGTTGGGTTAGTTGCTAATATTTTCTGCATGTTATGTAATTCCCCACTCAGCAATAGTGGTTTCCAACTAATGTTATCCAACTAATGTTAATATATGGTATAGGCAATAAGTGAGAGGTTGCGTCTCCTTAAAATTCAGCTTTTTTTTTTTTAGTTGCTTCACTACTTCAAAATCTTGAATAGCTCCCTGTTATTGCTGATTGTTTATATTGGCATCAAATATTCTCCATAAGGTGGTTTTACCTTACCTATTCAATCTCATTCTCTCCATACACCTCTCCACCCTAGGCAGTGACAGCCTCTATGATAACCCATGAATTCCATGCCACCAACTGTGCCCTCCTATACTTTGCTGCCTTTCCCACCTAGAATGGCTTTCCAGGTCAACCTTCACAAGGTCTTCTTACATGGACTATCTCTATCAGATGTTCTAGCACTTAATCTTGAAGTTGTTCACTGCGTTACATCCTGTCTTTTCCACTAGACCAAAGGACCTTGACAGTCATGAATTCTATTTGATTCACATCTTTTCTACTTTTTATATGGTATAAGTGACTTATGGATGGCTTTTTTTTTTGGTCTGTTTACCTCCAAAAACAGGCTTGAGGCAGAATACAATAATGAGAAGTGTACATATTGAAGACAACTATGGAATAATGAGATTATAAACCATAGAAAAGGAAAAGGATATAACTACCCAGGAACTAGAAATAAAATTATTACTGTGAATCTAAGCATGACAACCAAAGCAAAAAAAAAAAACCAGCAAACATAAATATTTAACTTATTGACTTATTCCATAAGAAAAAAACATGAAATCAGAGGAACACCCTTCTGTAGCTTAAAAAAGTCAGGCTCATTTTAATTACAATTTTTAAATAAATATAAAACTATTACTCATTTTTATCTTAATTATATAAGATACTTGTATGTATGTATATATATAGCAAAAAAACCATTACTACTAAAATAAAAAAAAAAAATCTATGGTTAGGTTTTGTAAAAAGAAAACCACTTACAGGTGCACCAGGCAGACCCTGAGGCCCAGGTTCTCCATCTAAGCCCCGAGCACCCTGAAAAAAACAAGATGAAGAAATAAAATTAAGATCAGTTATGTATGTTAAGGGCATATCCATCTTTCTAAAGAAATATAATAGCCAGTTTAAAAGGAAGTTTTTATGCCTGAAATGCAGAGGGAATCTGAGGAGTACTTTATGAGAAGCTTCAGATATGAAAACACAGTTTACATCTACTCATAAGACAGAATTTAAACTCAATGTTTGATATACTTCTGGATATTTTAAGCTAACACTGCATTCTCAGCTGCTGACATGAATTTACAACACTATCACTTGTTCACACAACTTGACAATTCCATTGGAAAGAGGTTTGGCCATCACCCTTCTGGGTTCTCAGAAATGCCTGTGGGAATTCATTAATGAGGAAGGCCATAGAGCCACCTTACAACTAGAGGACTCTGGTGCCACAGCTGAGAGAGGAACTTACAACACTCTGGATCGCCCCAAGATCTGACATAAAAAGTCAAGCCATATGATTCAGAAGAATGAATTGTTGAAAAGACCTGAGTATCTCTTCTCCCATTCAGAATTGATGTTAGGTTCAGTTTACGTTAAGTAACCAATCTATTTCCTCAAGGACAGATCCACCCTACCAAGAGATGGCATAAGAATTAGCCAGAGCCTTATAAATCTAATTATCTGAAAATGATCTCTGACTTGGCTACGTATTGTACAGATCATGCCCTTATTTTCATTAGAAGAATCAAAATGTGATTTTAAAACAAAAATACATTGTTTTGGTGTTCTCCACTTATGCTCCTTGACAAAATACAAACTGTCTATAAATTTTGTTCTCATCTACACAGCAAATAAGAAAGCATAAGGGACAACTGCAGTGAAAAGACAGCCTCCTAATGAACCAGGTTGAGATGAGATGATAAAATAAATGAAAAGCAGTCAGAGTACTGGATAGATGTCAGGCCAAGAAAGCCAGGTGGACAGCATCTGCAGTAAGAATTAAAACTTAGGAAACCTTTGATAGGAGGTTCAGACATAGGTAGAATCAAAGAAAAAAACATAACGAAAGCAGAGGGACCAGAGAGCCTTGCAATTCTTTGATCCCTAAAAACTAGAACAGAGCAGAGGCATTCTACATTCACTGGGGAAGAAAGAATTTGGAAGACCCGAGGAAAACCTTGAATTCATCATTCACTTTGCATTATGAGAACAGAGACCAGCTTTGCATTATAGAAATGGCTTTGATGCATCTCTCTCTCTCTCTTTCTGTCTTTCTCTCCCCCCACTCCTCACTGCTGTTCAGCGTGAGCTCAGACCTAAACTGCTGTTACTAGGTAACCAGTCCATGTTTGAGTTCAAAAGAAGAGCTTTAAAAAAAAAAGAAGAAGAAGAAGAAGAAGGTGAAAAAAGCAATTTGACAGAAATCAAGGAAAATGAGAAATTTTGTAAATATCAAATAGGAAATGTTTCAAATAAAGAGAAGATCATGAACAGTAATTGCCTTCAAATCGAGGGGTCATGTATCTTAGGGGATGATTTAAATTCAGAAAAAGTGAAGGATTAGCTATCAGAAGCATCAAAAATAATCAGTTTTATTACTTATTAAAAAAAAGAAATGCACACAAAGTGTTACTTAAGGTGATATGAATATAAAAATATACAAGACTCCATTTTTTTAAATTCACTGTTTTTAGGAAAGAAATAGTCCAGAGGAGAGGAAAAAAGAAAGCAGGTAAAATGAAAATACTTGGAAGAGATAAAGAGGATTTAAAAACTAAAAAAAAAAAAAAAAGTAAACAAGCCAGACTTAATTCACAAAAATGTGCATCTCTTTAAAAAAAATTAAGATTTGATTTCATTTATTGAGCATAAACAATGCACAACTTGTTGTTATTTAAGTTTAGATAAAAAGCTTTGTATCACTGTGTCAAACTGACACAGATTAGCTGTGGTGGCTCTGAAGAGAATGAGGCCAGGGTGAGAAGTGGTGGTAGGCAGACACCTTTTAACATTCTGTGACCTACAAACTGGCTTTTCTAACACACTTTCTAAGAAGCAATAACTTTTAAACACACACACCAATAGAAACTTTGAGAGGGTTTTTGTTTACAGGTTTCTGTTGTTTTTCCTTGTAATATTACTCAACCAAGTATTCCCTGTTCTCCATCCTTCACACACAGGCCTTGTAGTCTCAACATCCTTCTGATGCCACCTCCTTCCTGGGTCCTCTGGTCCCCCTATCTGCATTCCCTCATTCCACCCGCCTTGAGATTTCTATCTTGCTCGCTACACAGTTAGCTATTTGTTTGTCTCTCACAATAAGCAGCCAACTTAATGAGGCCTTATTCCTCTTCAAATTTTCCTAACAGCTTGCAGAACACCTTTCAAAGGAAGTGCTAGGAAAATCAGATTTCTGAGACTAGGCTAAGGGCAGTTGTTGTACTCTGGCCACAGGTGTATCACCCCTGTCTAGGGCATGGCTCAGTGTGCAAGTAGGCCAAGAATGTCCCTAGAGGCCTGGGAGGTAGCCTGCCTTCTTTTGCCTCTCCCTTCCTGCCTTCTCCTGTCTTTGCCTTGTTTGAGCAGAAGCACCCCAACCACTAGGCCAGTGTTATCATTGCTAGCTACTGATACTAAAACAGAAAGAAAATAGAGCAACCCTACTTACTCTAAATCACCCAAGACTATTTAAAATATATAATAGAGTTGATCTCCATGTCCATGGGTTCTGCATCTGAATTCAACCAATTGTGGATCCAAAAAAAAAAAAAAATGGTGTTGCTGAAGATAAGAAGTTGCTTTAAAATGACTCAAATTCTAACAATTTACTATATTTTTATATTATAGCATTATCATCATCATCTTACTTTTTCTCCTTTGTCCCCAACTGTGCCAGTGATGCCTCTCAAACCTTGTGCTCCCTGGAAATGTAAAAGATAATAATGGATTAGTTAAGGCATATGTTTTTTTAAGCTTGCCACAGAAAACGATCCAGAAGAAGGATGTTATCATAACCAATGGTGGTGCCTCAGCTCCTCTTTGACACTGGCTATGCCTTGGCTATACTTTGGAAATAATGAAAAAAATTATTATTTCCATAAATGTTACTCATTTTGACATGAAAAAGGTGTAACCATTTTATTTTCATATAGTACAAAAGTAACATAAATTCTGATTTAACAAACATTTTAAATTGAAGTATGCTGATGCCCAATTACCTTGCATATTACTGCAGTAATCTGCCAAAGCACAAGGGACTAACTTTTTATTTTAAAAAAAAACATGATTATGAGCAACTAATAATGTTCTAATTAAAATGATTACATGCTGGAATGAGCTACATTGATCCAATGCATTATTTAGCTACTGCATATTCAGAGTATACAAAATTTTCTCATTATATCATGTATTGGTGCTTTAGAATACAAAATATATGTCAACCTCTTGTGTTCAGTATTTGCTTTCAGATTGCCTGGACCTGGAGTCTATTAAATAAATGTATGTAATTATATAGAGAATCTTTTTTGTTTAAAAAGGTGCTTGAATGTACAATGGAAACTCTTATTCTGAAAACATGATTATCTCTCAAAGCTGGACTGGTGAGAAAATAGAGAACATCATGTTAATATAAAGTTATTGATCCAAATACTAAGTATAAAATATTTCAAGAGTCATTTTTAAAATATTTGCATAGCCAGGCTGGGGTTGTGGCTCAGGGGTAGAGCACTCACCTAGCATGTGTGAGGCACTGGGTTCAATCCTCAGCACCACATAAAAATAAATAAATAAAATAAAGGTATCATGTCCATCTACAACTAAAAAAAAAATTTTAAAGATATTTGTATAGCCTAGTCAATATTTTTAAAAATACTTTACTGGAGGTCCTTGAGCTCCAACTTCTCCCAGTTCTCCCTGGTCGCCTTCTTCACCCTAAAAAACAACGGAAAAAAGCACAATAAATATGTCTAGGAAATGAACACAGAAATGTGCTAATCTAGTGAGAACATTTTATATTCATTTGGCACCTATACTATGCTTTCTTAATTACTTTCATGTATGATTCATATCAACTATGGAATACTCAGAAAATCCAGAGAAGTATACAAATAAAGTCACCCAAATCACACCATTCAACTATAAATACTAGTAACATTTTAGATGCTGTACTTTCGAAGTTTTTCTAGAAGGAGGGGAGAAGGGAAAGAAAATGTGTGTGTTCATGTTTGAGAGAAAGAGTTGGGAGTGTTATTGGGAATATGTAGTAACATTGTATAAACATTTCCATAAGCTGTTGGATATTTTAAGTATGGCTTACATTTTAGCTTTCCTTATTACCACTTTAATACCATACACAATTTGGGGGGATTTAAATCAGTCTTTTCTTTCATGGTTCATACCTTTGATTTCACTCATAGAAAAGCCTTTTCCACCTCCAAATTAAACAAATATTCATCTGTACTTTTTTTTTTAGTAACTCTTCTATAGTTTAATTTCTGGCACAGAATTTAAAGGTCATTAATTCCAATATCATGTCTTGAATAGTAGATCCTCTCCACAAGAATTGGAAATTTATCTTTAACATGTATAAATCATTAGGCTCTAGGTTTCCTATTCTATCCCACTGATCTGCTTATGATGTTGCCAACATGAAAACATTTTAATTATTGTAATACATTTTGTAATGCATTTTCATCTCAGGGAGAATTCCCTTGCCTTTTTAGAGTTACTCTTACTTTTCAGATTTTCTGAAATGTTTACCCTCTTAGAGCAATGTTAAAATCATTGGACAGATATTCCCAAAAATACTACTGCTTTTCTATCGGGACTACATTAAATCTTTCTCTCCCAGAAGTTAGTGTATCTCTCTATTTAGTCAAATGTTTTTTTCTTTTTATCTTCACAAATAAAGTTTTACTCTTTTCTTCAAATTAAGCTTCCATATGAAAGTATTTGGACTATCTGGTTGCTATTGCCAATGAGACCATCTTCCAACACATTTTCTAACTAATTATTATTTTGTCATCTTGTTATTATAACCTCTGATATACTTTAATATGTTAGAAGATTCAAAAAGAGATCTGATTCCTCTTACAGAAATATTATTTTATAGAAAAAAAATTACTTTCCCTCTAGGAGGGTTTATTTTTTTTTAATCCACATATAGTCCTACATTTTTTGTGGTAATAGATATCTTAAATTGTGAAATTAGTGATGAGAAAAATTATTTATAACATGTACATATTATCAGACTTAAGTCCATTACTATTATTTATTTATTACATATTTCAATTCACTCATTTTCTTGCTCCATCAACTATATCTTACATTTAAAGATTTTTCACAAAAAATAAGGCCATAACAAAATATTCAACAGCAGTATTAATATATAACATTTAGACACATTGGTCAAAGAGCTACATTATGCCTAAATAATTTAACTTGATTTTTAATGCATTATAGAGGTCTTATACCTTAGTTTCAGTCTTATAATTATATTCAAATTGTATTCCATTAGAACATATGATTGACAGTGGAAAGAAGCAGTCCAATTCAAAAGCTAGTGAATTAAGTAGTCCATGGAGTGAATAATCATCACATGTGCATAGTTAAATGCTACTTGTTTTTCCCTACAAATTTATAAAGCCAGCTACAAAAAGCAACAATTATTAATAGGTCCTCTGTATTTTTTCTTTAGTAGGATATAAATCATTTCCCATAGATTCTCCATAAACCTTAAGCAATATGTTTGCATTCAATATTTTACCTTTGAATGAAAAGCACATACCTTATCCATAACAACAAATTTAAAATGAAAATTTTTTAAATTTATTATCATTTATTACTTATTTATTATCATTTATTATCATTTTACTAAGAGGTTTTTGAATGACTGATGATCTGCTGCATGATCTTGCCAGTACCATATCTTAATTAGTGAAGTTTCACTATTCATTCCTATATTCATAAACAATTTTAAAAGTCTTCATTAACTAACTTGCATAAAAAATTCAAGGCAAAATTTGAATCTGAATACAAACTTCAGGCCTCCAGAATCTCTATCATTCCAGGTCATCTGTTAGAAATCTCTTTCAGAGCTCATTCATCAACAAGCTATGGTCATGTCATTTTCTTACATAACTTTTTAAAGACATCACTTATAGTTTAAAATGACATAAAAATGTGGAATAAATGAAAAGAATTTTTAATAACATTCAATGAAAATTTTTGGCAATTACTTAACACAGCAAAAAGCATGCAAGTTTTCCACTGAAGCCCAAACCAGATTTGAGAATCCAAATAACTAACTTGTACAGTTACCAAAAATACTAGTTTCACTGGAAGAGTGGAGATCAACAGCTTCATCCCCAAATTCATGGGTTAAGGGAGTGAAATTTCCCCAAAAGAATGGGTCACCAAAAGGAGAAAGAAGAGATGCAGAACATCAAAAATAACAGAAGTCTGCTCTATTTGCTTCAGTACACATATTACTTCATGAATATGTTTTGATGTAATTTTAATATTCTTGCATAACTATTTTGGTGACTAACTAATATCATATGTCTATGTCACACTTAGTTTAGTCACTCCCCTGTGATTAGACATGTTTTTAACTTCTGTGATCCCAGCACTTAGAATAGACCCTGGAACATGGCAGGTACTTAATAAATATTTATTAAACGTTAAAAATCACAAATTTTGAGATTCAGTGAAGAAATGGGCATGCAGAGACACTTCCAAAGGACTCATTTTTTTTTTCTATTTTACTCCAATTTAACATCAGGAAGCTAGCTATTACATTTTAGTTAAATAAAATGTCTTCACAGCCTAAGTTAAAAAAAAAAAAGGGGGCATTTAAAATAAAAGTCTGAGTTGCTAAGGCTGGCCTCGAACTTGTGATCCTCCTGCCTCAGCCTCCCAAGTAACTAGGATTATGGGTGTGAGCCACTGTGCTCACCAAAGGTAACAAAGGTCAACAAATGGGACTTACTCAAACTAAAAAGTTTTTTCTCAGCAAAAGAAACAATAAGAGAGGTAGATAGGGAGCCTACATCCTGGGAACAAATCTTTACTCCTCACACTTCAGATAGAGCCCTAATATCCAGAGTATATATGAACTCAAAAAATTAAACAATAAGAAAACAAATAACCCAATCAACAAATGGGCCAAGGACCTGAACAGACACTTCTCAGAGGAGGACATACAATCAATCGACAAGTACATGAAAAAATGCTCAACATCGCTAGCAGTCAGAGAAATGCAAATCAAAACCACCCTAAGATACCATCTCACTCCAGTAAGATTGGCAGCCATTAGGAAGTCAAACAACAACAAGTGCTGGCGAGGATGTGGGGAAAAGGGTACACTTGTTCATTGTTGGTGGGACTGCAAATTGGTGCAACCAATTTGGAAAGCAGTATGGAGATTTCTTGGAAAGCTGGGAATGGAACCACCATTTGACCCAGCTATTCCCCTTCTTGGTCTATTCCCTAAAGACCTAAAAAGAGCATGCTACAGGGACACTGCTACATCGATGTTCATAGCAGCACAATTCACAATAGCAAGACTGTGGAACCAACCTAGATGCCCTTCAATAGATGAATGGATAAAAAAAATGTGGCATTTATACACAATGGAGTATTACTCTGCATTAAAAAAATGACAAAATCATAGAATTTGGAGGGAAATGGATGACATTAGAGCAGATTATGCTAAGTGAAGCCAGCCAATCCCTAAAAAACAAATGCCAAATGTCTTCTTTGATATAAGGAGAGTAACTAAGAACAGAGTAGGGACTAAGAGCATGAGAAGAAGATTAACATTAAACAGGGATGAGAGGTGGGAAGGAAAGCGAGAGAGAAGGGAAATTGCATGGAAACGGAAGGAGACCCTCAGGGTTATACAAAATTACATACAAGAGGAAGTGAGGGGAAAAGGAAAAATAATACAAGGGGGAGAAATGAATTACAGTAGAGGGGGCAGAGAGAGAAGAGGGGAGGGGAGGGGAGGGGGGATAGTAGAGGATAGGAAAGGCAGCAGAATACAACAGACACTAGTATGGCAATATGTAAATCAATGGAAATATAACTAATGTGATTCTGCAATCTGTATACGGGGTAAAAATGGGAGTTCATAACCCACTTGAATCAAAGTGTGAAATATGATATGTCAAGAACTATGTAATGTTTTGAACAACCAACAATAAAAAAATAAAATAAAATAAATAAAAAAATAAAAAATAAAAGTCTGAACTACCATAGGATACATAAAATTGGCCTGTTTATTCTGATTATGTGAGGTTATTCAATACACTGATTTTAGCTAAGGAGTTCAAGGATATTAATGCTTAAAGACATTAATAAATTGCCTCTCTATCTCTTTACTTCCAAAATAAAAAAAGATTAATCTCTTGCCTCTACCCAGTATAGGTGTAGAATTGTCAACAACAATGAAAAGCCTACCATATCTGCATTAAGAATAGCTTGACTTGACTTTGTAAAATATAAAATGTACCAAGACAAAATTTCCATTGTGCATAGAATAAAATTCTTAGATCATTAAAAGATGATTAACCTTAGTAGATTAAAAAAATGGCAAATAGGTCACCTTGCTTTAAATTTCAGTCTTGGTTTTTCTGCAGGGCACAGCTGCCCTGGTGCAAGTTGTGCTATAGATTCCATGTTTACATCCACATAATAACAGAAGTTACCACTAACTTCCAGTTTACTCAAAATCTATGTCATATTGAAATGAAATCAGAGATAAACAGAAAAATTATTTCAGAACTTCAGATGAGAAGTTAAAAGCCAGTTACCAAATTCTCTGTTTGCTAAGCTCAACAACACATTGCATAAAATTTTACAAATATCAAAAATTTGTCTTATGTGGTAGAACAACTAGTTGAATGTTCAACTATCATAAGCATCAAGGAAAAAAGCTAAATGTGACTGATTTGAAAAGGAAAGGAAAGGAAATAAAAAATAGCTGCACTGGAAGAAAATTAAAATGTCCAGTGCCTTCTTTGTTTTTTATAATTAGACAACTTATTATGCTTAGTTGGAATATTAATGCACCTACAAAGAATACTTCAAACATCATTTGAAATAGAAAGACAAAATATAACATATGCTGTATTATTCCTTATAGTTGGTTAAAATAAAAACTACCCGGCTGGGGTTGTGGCTCAGTGGTAGAATGCTTGCCTTGTTTGTACAAGGCCCTGAGTTTGATCCTCAGCACCATATTAAAAATAAATAAATAAAATAAAGGTATTGTGTCCAACTACAACTAAAAAATAAATATTTTTTAAAAAATGGTCACTACCTCCTAATCACAATTTACTCACTAAATACTCATTTGTCTTACCTTGTGTCCTTGTCTCCCTGGTTCACCAATTTCTCCTTTAGCACCTTTATGGCCCTAGCAAATGCAAAAATAAAAAATAGATAATATCATATATTTTTAAATATATATAAAAATTATATCAAATATGTATATGTATATATATATATATATATATATATATATATATATATATATATATATAATTTATTGGGCTTGACAAAACTGTCAGAGGGTTCATAAAATGATTCTGCTTCCCAAAGTCCTTGTCAAGGTACTACTAAGAAAAAGGTTATGTCACAAAGAAAATTACTGCCTTAAATGACCTAAATAGTACTATGTGTATTACATGACTGCTGTATATAGTATATATCAGTTTTAGTTACTAGGAAAACCTTGTTCTAGAATTTTAAAAAGCCACATTACCCAGTTTAACACCAAGATTTATTGATACCTGCCTGCTGTTTCACAAATCCGGGTTCCACACTTCTCCTGGAGTGGTTTAGAGCACTGAGCCTTTTTCTGTACTGGACTGAACTTTTCAGAAAAAGCAGCCCTGACCCAGCTCACCTGGCTATGCCCTGCTTCTGTGGCTGCTGGAAACCCTTCTGCTTCCATACCCACCTGCTTTCTGGAGAGGGGAAGATTGGGCATAAGAAGGGCACTTCCCCACATGCACAGTTCTCTGCCTCTTCCTGTACACTACTGTAGGTGCAAAGGGAAGGCATCAAAGGGCAGTAAGCAAAGGCTGCCTAGCATGAAGACAATCCCTGACCTCTCTTGTCAGGCCACCTGTTCTAAGCTTATGTACACTGTGGGCAGTAACATGAGGCAAACTATGAGACAACATCCCCAAATTAAGTCTGTCAGGACTTTGACTTCTCTCCAGCCTTTCTGTAAAATAAGACACCAACCCAGGCCCAACTCCACAGTTGAGGGAAACCACCAAAAATCAACAAGAAAAACTCTGGGAAAATCAGTACCTTGGAGCCTTCCAGATCACAGTAAAGCCCCAAGGAATTTCTCAAATTTTCTGGAATTTCTCAAAATCACTTTAGACTCAGAGACTGGAGAGAGAAAGCCATTTATCCCAGCAGTTGGCATTTATTTACTTGTTTTTATGTAATATTTCCAAGTAATTATGATGGCAGAGAAAAACACTTTCAGGAAAGTCTCTTTTCCTACTTATTTTGCACAGTTTTTCCAATTTTCCAGTTTTTTGTTTTTGTTTTTGTTTTTTTAAGCAAAACTTTCTCAAAGAATTTTGTGCATTGTCCTCTCCCCTCATTCTCACCACTGTCTTCCTCTGTTGGAGGCAAACTTCTGGCCCTTGATTTGGTGTTCAAGCCTCCCTCAGTCTCCTGTACTTTACTGGCATTTGTGCTCTAAACTTCAGGGGTATTTATATTAAGCACCTATGTCTTGGGGGCCCCAGCTAGAATTCCAGGTTTAATAAGCCCACAAACTGAGGCACAGAGTAAGCCAACACAGACTAGAGTGCTCCATCTGAATGGGATCTTCACACCAAGAAGGATAGTGCTTTAATTGAAGGTTCCATTTTTTCTGTGGATAATAATCTAGGAAATAATATAAGGAGATTATTCTCTTACCCTCATGCCTGGAAGGCCTGGATATCCAGAGCGACCTGGTGGACAGGAATTTGGACACTACAAGAAAGCAACAAAGACACCATGAACCAGAGCCCACTTTGTGAAAGGGCCAAATTTGTAAAAGATTCTAGCTATTAAACCCTAATGCAATTATAGTCATTAAATAAATTCAAATATCCATTTCCTCCTTTTTACTGAATTTTTAAACTAATATTTCTAACTTCTAGAAAAGTATAAAGAATATAACAAGTACCTTCCTATGCATTCACCCATTTATTCATGCATTTAATAAATGTTAATATTTTTCCATATTCATTTCAGATCTACTATATTAAAGAAGTGCAATGTTTAAAGACAATGAGTTTTGCCATGACCTGATCATTTTCCTCCCTCTTTACTGGACTAGCTATATCCTGAAGTTCATACCCCCACCAAGGGGCCCAAATTGTGCTTGGTACAGCTTATCATTATCATTTCAATATTAATCTACGTGTAAAATATCTCCTAATATTGATGTACTCTAGTGAAAAGCATGCCTTAGACATAAAGTAAAAATGTTATAGAAAAAATAGATACTTCTGTAATGAAAAACTGTTATAGTCTGAGGATATATAAGCCACCAGTCCACTAATGCTACAGATTTTCTGCCATCTGAGCAAAAGTAAAACATAGAAGCACAGTATGTTCCAGAAAGATCATTTCAAAGACAACTCATCTGGAGACTACAAAACTACATTTTGTTCAAAGGAAAACATCTTACCAGTGGATCTCCATCATGAAAGCCAATTGTTCCCTAAAGTAAATAAAATATTAAAGTTAACAATATAACTAAATAATTAATTCAAACACAGTAATATAGAAAGTTCATTAGGTAAAGATATAATTAAATATAGATGTTTCATAATATACAAGGCACAAATAGCAGCATATAATATGCTAATATTCTAAAAACTTGACTCATGGGCATATTCCCTTTGAAGACTCCTAATTTGCAGTAGATCATTTTTTTCAGGGCATTAAAAAGAGATGAAATGAGAAGCGGAATAGGGGGTAAAAAAAAGGATCTATAACATATAAATTTAAAATTTGTATTACCTCCTACTTAAACTCCTCTTTTGTAAATTTGCTACTGAGAAAAATTTGTAACAAGTACATTTGAAAATGCTTCTTTTATATGTCAAAGTTTTGAGCATTTGAAAAATCAGTGTCAAAGGTTTTCACATGTAAAGAGTAAGACTTGCTTTGTGAAACTACCTTTTAAATTATTGTGATCCTTCTACTTTTCTGGCCTTAAAAAGAACCATACTCTAAATGGATGAAAAACTCGGTAGCCATTTGGGGAGTATTAGAATCTAATGACTCAAGTAATAGGCACTTCCATTTCTGGTTCTTAGATTTTTATAGTCCTAACCCTCAGAAGCAAAGGAAATTCATGTTGTAAACAACTTACACTGGGTCCTGGGGGGCCTGGGGGGCCAGGTGGTCCTCTTTTCCCAGGGTCACCCTAAGTCATTTGAAAAATCATGACATGGTGATTATACATGTGTCAAAACACAGTACACAAAACCAGGGAGGCATGAGAGAATGGCATTACTAGAAACCCCTACAGAGCTCAGTCATGCATAGACCTGCCACCAAATCCAATTAGTTCTACAAAACCAGAATAATAAAGGAGTTCTAGTCTCACCAAGTTATAAAACAAAGCAAAGGGAGACACAGAGAAAAAAATAAAGCCCATTTTTTTCTGTGTAGGATGATCACTTTATCTACTCTGAAAACAAATGAGAACCCCTATGCATTTTTCTAGTTGATTTACAGAAGGGCCAGAACAACCAATACTGCTAGGGCTGACCAGCTAATCAAAGCAAAAGAAAGCTCGCACCCAGCCTGAAGCTATGAAGTGCAAGGTTAATCTCAGCAGTGTCTGATTCTTGCTGCTGCTGTTTTTCTGGTCTATCATTTTGTCTGTCATTGCACTCTTGCAATACACAGAAAGCAAAAATGGCTAACTAAGCTGTTCAGATGAAAAAGGGTTCCAATTACTCTCAATAGCCAATATTTACTCTTGGCATGTTTTCCTTCTTAATGTCCTACCATAAAAAATCAAAAGCATCTTATAATTATTTTAAATGTATAATCATATTCATTCATTTCTTTAGTAAATAAATTTGCAAACAGTAAGCACACAGAGAGAAGCAGGAAAGGTATATAATACATGGTCCCTTTCCTCAATGAGTTTACAATTACCTACCTTCTCGTAACATCAATACTTCAACACTTTTGAAATGCTTCATGAATATCCACGTGAAGCACTTTTTATCAGCAATTTTTGCTCTATGAAGTTCAGCACCTTAATGTTTCAAGTTAAATTTTCATTATAATACAATGATCCTAACAAATATACCTGGTAATAACCCAGTCTATTTTTTAATTTAATGTGGAAAGTCTAATACAATAGCCACTGGACCCAAACCCTAGCTGAGAGTCTATAAAATGGGGGTGACACTCCATTATATGACAATCAATTAGGAAGTTGGGGAGAAAAGTTTAGCTGAAAAATTCAGGGAAAAAATTAAAATCACTCTGCAGCATTATTATTCCTAGTTCTCATCAATATTATGAACTGGAATAAAATTTATCTGCCACTTTTGAATTAGCAGGAGGGAGTAGTGTACTGTTAGGATAATTTACCTGGCTAGTAACACCTTCTATTAAATCAGCAAATGTCTATCAAAATGCACTGTGGTACTCACAATAGGTCCTACACGGCCAAGTTCTCCAGGAAGTCCTGCTGTCCCAGGAGGACCCTGAATTTGAGAAATCAAAGTGACAAATCAAAGTGACAAGGTAATTTATGGATATTTTATAATCTATCACAAATGGCATTAAATATAATAAGTAACAGGCCTAGAATGAGCTTTAATGTCCAATGTGGCAATAACTCATTTGGCCAAAATTTAGTTACAATGGAACAGAAATTTCCTAAATTAGTAAATATATTTTGTCTAGCAGAATAGGGGTATTATCATTAGTAGGCATGTTAGATGATGTAACTAAAACTCTATAATCCACAATGGTTAGTATTAGTCAAAAATTAAGGTCAGGATTTGAGAAATAGGCCATTTTTATAGACTACATAAAAGTCAATGATAAATGATACATACAGGGGGTCCAGGAATGCCACGACCCTAAAAGAGTAAAATAAAAATATTTATTGCAAGTGGTTTATACTTAGTATAAACATAGACACAAACACAACTTGATTCAAACCCATAAATTCTAATACAAAATAAATATATGATGCTCATTCTAAAGAAAACACTGTATAATGAAAAGCAAACATGGCTCTGCTTCTAAAGGAAGCAGGAGCTTGTTTCGGCTCCTCAAACTTTCCTCCAATATCCATGCTAAACAGCCTTATTTTTCTAATCTTTTTTAAAAAGAAAATCAAAGTAAAGAAGCCATTGAAGCTTGCCCTCAGGAGAACTTACCATCACTCACAAACTGGCACATCACAACAAGTTTAAAGATTTAATTCACTTGTAGTGTTGTACAAGAAACCTACACTGAAAACAATATACTTTCATGGTATATAATATATGATGTTTAGAAGTTGCCCAAACAAGCATTCAGCACAGAGAGGCTGGTGGGGAAAGGTCAGAAACATACCTCCATTTTGACAGGTAGGATGATATTTCTAGAAAGTAAACTGGTGTCACTCCTGAAGCAACGTATAATGGGATTCTAATGTAATAGACTAAATTTGACTTTAAAGCTAGTTATTCTATTGCCCTCTACTTTATGCTTTAAATCTCTTCATCAGCATCAGACTACATATAATCATGGATTGAAACCACTTCTGATTTATCTTAACCAGCCCCAATTCTAGCACAGAGCCGTATATATATAAATGGGTATATATATAAAATCAACTCTAACAATATGCTTGTTGAGCTTAAAATCGAACATTAACAACCCCAAATTCCTGTTCCCTCTCTTTTCTTTTTAATTTCAATTTTCCCCCTTAGGATTTCTCATTATTCTTTTATTCCTATATTGGCTTGAGTAGTTTTTATTTTCAGCTGTCTGTGATACTATACTTACGTCATATTTTTACTCCAGAGTTGCTTTTCTAAAATATCAATATATATATAAAGCATCCCATGTAATCAATGCACATCCTTTGATAGTGATATTAATATTTCTAATCAGTTAGGCAGACAAACAGGTAAGAACTTTGTATGGCAGTATTTTTTAATAATGCGTGGGATTTTCGAATGCTTTCTTTGAAAAATTACTCTCATCTGAACATTTCAATATATAGATCAATTTGTGAAATAGCTGTTATGCTTCATGATAACAAATTAATCAATAAATTATTTCATCAGAGACTTAGATGTTTGACAAATTTCACTAAATATAAGATGTTGAGATCTGAGTTGAAAAATGCTGTGGAGCATGCTATTCACGTCTGAAAATAGGCTTTTAATGAACAAGTTGATAGATGCTGAAATATGGCAAAGAAAAGAGTATAAATGGTGGGGAGGGGGACACAGATTAATGGCAAGAGCAAAGGACAACATAGAAAGAAAAAATAGCCTAAGAACCTAGTCCTCTTAAACATACAAATAGCACAAATCTGAGGGATTGTGCAGCGTAGGAAAAGACTAGCCATGGAGTCAGGCAGGCAATAATGACTCATTATTTGATATTTCACTGGAGATAAAACCAGTTGTAAAGAAAGTGATGTGATGAATTGTCTTAACACTGAATTTGCTCATGTTGTGCAAAAAAATGTTTTCTATCAATGCAGTAGAGAGGGAGTTGTCTTCTGAGAATTACCACCTGTGAATAGATCTATGTATTTTGTTCATATATTCAAATGCCTCTGAACAGTTTCTATTCACAGTAGGAATACTTACCATACCAGATAAGTTATAAAGCTCTTTGTCATGTGTATTATATAGGAAACTGCATTTTAAGAAAATTCCAGTAACAGAATTTCACCTAAAGATAGGAAATTTTCAATTCTGTGGCTTTGCAGATACTTACTGGAAATCCACGAGATCCAGGTACTCCAGGTTCTCCCTAAAAATAAAATAGCTTCATTGTACTTAGGTTTTTGAAGCATAATTATGTAAATATGTAAGCTGCATAAATATTGAAATCACAAAAATACTGCATCTTAGTATTTCTAAACACAATTTTAGTTGAAAAAGTATTTCAGCTATGTCCTCGCTTAACTCATTAGTTGACTTGCAAACACTACAATAAAATTATACTTCAGCATTTGAGAAATATCATCAGTCGGTACCAGGTGCCTAACTTACTTTTTGTCCCCTTGGACCAACAGAGCCAGGGGATCCATCAGGTCCTGTTAAACCCTGACAAAGCAAGATAGTGAAATTAGAACTATCATAACATTCACAGGTAAACAAGTAGGTAGAAAATGTCACTTTATTTGTTAGTTATCTGTAGCATGTTTACATATGTAAATACACATATTTATAAAGTAATACCTTCTATATTCTTATACAAAGGTGATACAACATGAGCTCTGCCTACTACTTATTTACTGTTGATAAATTATATCATATTCCTAACTTTCTGATAACTACATCATTTGTCACAGGGTTCAATAACGTAATGCCTTTTGTCTTTGCTTTGAGAAAATGCAATATAATAATTATGGTGTTCTAACAACTAAGTCTTATGTGTCTGGCTTTACCATTAACCAAGGTTTATGTATCTCCTTCATTTATAAAATAAATAATATTATGTGTCTCCTTAACTAAAGTATAACAATGTCTGGAAAGTTAAAATTATTCAATAGAAATTAAACATAAATGATCTCATTATTGCCTATAATTCCTTAAATTCCTCTAGCCATCTCTAGCAAGTGGCAATTGCTTATAAAAGAACATTAACTTTTAAAGTCAAATGTTTGAAAGCATATCCTATCACATTGTCTTTCTTAAAAAATATGGCTATAATTAGATGTATAAGTCCATATATCCATTTTCTATGTATAATTGAAGCCTAGTATTATAAAACACATTTGTAACTATCATATTTAATACTACAATTGTATGAAATAATCCTATAAACATCCTTATTGTCTCCACTAATATTTTTTAAATATGTATGGTTGGTTTTTTTAGTTGTAGGTGGACACAATGCCTTTATTTTATTTTTATGTACTGCTGAGGATCAAACCCAGTGCCTCACACATGCCAGGCGAGCGCTCTACCACTGAGCCACAACTCCAGCCCCACTAATACTTATTTTATCATCATCCTCAAATAAAAGATGAAAGCATAATGCTACACATACATCTGAATTTCCATACTTAGTGCAGATGCACTGTTATTTTTAAAATTTTTTCTTTGCTCTATGACACTTTCTGACATCATTTACAATGCAAACTTAAAATTATACCTTCCTAAAGATAAATATCTGTATATGAACATATATACATGCATACATAAATGCCTTAAAAATTCTTTATAGTATCAAGATTTTGAAAAGACTCAAATAATATTCAGGGAAAGATCTCTTAAAAATATGAAAGCTCTACTTAAAAATGGATTGTCAAAATTCATATTTAGTTTGTCATAGTCTGCTTAGGCATTAATAAAATGCTTTCATGTGATTCATATAGAAACCAGTTCCTGGACTATCATTTTTATATTTCTCTACATCAATATCTGTAACAACTCCTGAGAGTGAGTCAAAGAAATTTTTTTTGAAAAACGTTAATTACTTAGAAACTTACCAAGGAAGAAAACTATTAAACACACAGGAAAGAAATTTCTGACAGACTGTCTTAGACTTGCCCTAGCCTAATTACAACACTGTAATCTGGAAATAAGCCCCAGTATAATTAGTAGCTGAGCATTGATGGTAATGGAATGTTTGCTTTTATATCTCAACAAAGAAACTACACATACAGAACACTGTCAGCACTCACAGCACATAAATTTAACTAATAGATATTTAACTAATAGATCCTCCAATACCCACTTAATGTATATACCCTCCAAGACCAATCCTAGTCGATTTTCATATAAACTAGGCTTCTTCAATATGTGACCAGAATAACTGATAAGATTTAGGACATTAATTACTATATATGGTAGAATTTCAGCTGCAATATATAAAGCAGAACCCAGTCGATGGCTGAATAACCTAAAAACTATTTATAGGTTACTTCATATCTAAAATATCCTCCATAGGATATGGTAAATTATGTCCTTCATTGGGAAATTCTTTGAATTAAACTGAAAATGGATCTGGTGTCAGATGTTACAGTGAGGTCTATTATGAAATAACTATGTAGAAAACCATAAACTCCACAAGGACAAGAACTACATGTGCATTACAGTTATAGTACATTGCCCCTGGCATCAAACACACTCAATACCTGATGACTGAGAAATATTAATGTAAGTTAGACTTTTAAGTAGGATACTACACTTTTCCTTCCACATAATCTTTATTTTTAGCTTAAATCTTGACTCTGCTACTTAGTAGATGTAATCCTGGGCAAGTTGTTTAACTCAATCATGTTCTAAATGCTGTTCCTCATTCAGTTAGGGTCCTAAAAACAAACTAACAAAGAGTCTAGTTATTAATCACAGCACTATACTTCTGAGTCTCCTCATGTTTCTTCGATGTCTGATTATTTGCACCAACACTGACCTTTCAGGATAATTTCTTAACTCACTATCCTACTCATAGACATCTGTCAGGGATAAAACTTGTACATTCAGAGGATAATAGCATGGTTTACCTATAATATCTATATAATTCTTATTCCTCTTCTATTTGTCTCATGTGGATCTTATAGGAAAGATTATAAGATATTATTACAGACCTCTGAGCATGTCACAACAAAGAGCACTTTTAAGAATATTTTTATTGAATTAGGCACAGTGGTGCATGCCTGTGGTGCCAGCAATTCAGGAGGCTGAAGTAGGAGGATCATAAGTTTGAGGCCAGCCTCAGAAACTTAGTAAAAAAAAAAAAAAAAGCGGGGGTGGGGGCTGAAGGTGTAGCTCAATGGTAAAGTCCTCCTGGGTTCAATTCCCAGTACCAAAAAATAAATTAATTAGTAAGTTAAGTAACTAAAAAAACATAAAAATTTCTTTAAAAAAGGATAGTTCTATTGATAAAATTGATGATAATAACATAATTGTCCTTTGGAACAAGGTTATGACTGAACTCTGATGTCTCCAATTTTATTCATTCATATGTAAAAAGAAGAATCAAACTAAAAAGAAAGAGAAGAGATTTGAAATATGTGTCTACAACACACACACACTTTTCAAAATCTAATTTGCAATAAAATTTTCTAGATCTTATTTCAAAGAAATTACAGAGGGAAATATCACCAGTAGTAGAGAGAAATGCCTTCATAAGGGTGTTTATGCAAACAAAGTTCTATATGAGATAATTAATGCCGATGCTGTGTTCTGAAATTTAATGCTGCTATTTGTCATAGAATACCGGTTCTTTGTGATGGTTTCCTTCCACATTCCAACAGCTCATCTGCTAAGACTCAAGGGGTTCCTCCAGAAGCATAGCTTCTATGACACTTTTATATTTTATGCCAAAAATCCACTCAACATAGTAAATAAACTTTGAACTGTATTGCTTTAAGATTCTTCCAACATCCAACTAACCAGTTTCTTAATATTAGCAAAAAAATAAGATTTGCAATGAACCAAAGAACAGAAGACAAAAGATTGGAGGATTAAGGTCTTTAGGTTCACTTCCAAGAAAGGACTTGTGATGATTTCCTACTTGTTTGATTCCCGGATGGCTAAATACAAGCAGACAGTAAACTCTGATTTACTTCCTTTCAAGTGTCCATTCCCAATTTAGACTAAAATACTTTTTTACATGTCAAATCAACCAAAGAGTAGACTAAGAAAACTTTACAATTCTAAAAGTCCCATGTGACTTCAATTCAATAGTTATAGGATATGAAACATACCAAAAAATCATAAAATATCAATTGCAAATGGTTTTTAATAGCCATTAAATTATCCATATCATTCTTGTGTGGCAATTTGCATACTAGAAAGTCACTATCACTTTTTCTCTTTATTCTCTCCAGTTATTCATCTGCTAAGAACCTCATTTGTATCTGCATGAGTCAGGCCTAGAGAGTCCCCCCAAAATAATCAAGATGTACAGATTCGTTTGCTTTCTCATGCACTAAGTAAACAACCCTGGGTCCTACAGAAAAACACTTGTCCTCATAATAATTTTTTTTTCATTATCTGTGGAAAGTAACATTAACCCAGTCTACTTTCCACATTATTATAAGGCTAAAGGAAATAATATTTGTAATAGTGCTTGAAGAAAAAGCTCTAAACAAATGCACAGTCTAGTTTATTTTTCCCTTAGACCTAAGAATGCCTAAAATACAGGCACATGTATGGGTTTTATCCTTTTTTTTTTCTTTCCTCTCTTTCTCTTAGCTTTTGACTTCCTCTTCTGTCCCAGGAGACTGACACAATGGCCTCATCCATTTCTCCCTGAAATACCCTCCAGGGTCAAATCTCAAATATCTAAGAAGTCTCAGCCCTCTGCAACTTTTCATATTTGAAGCATAGTTTGTTTTGTACTGATGGTACTGCAAATATAGACAAAGAAAAATACTTGCAATTATGTTGACAATATACTTCTATAAATTTCAAAGCACTTTCATTTGTTTGTCAAAAATTTATGTTCACGTGAGGAAATTATAAAACAAAAAACAAGGATTGTCTTTATGACATTATGATATGAGATAAAGAATTTGTTGAGCAAGTTACAAAAGTACTACTAAAACTGAGGGGCAGCTAAATCTAGCCTCCTGCCAAAATTATACTGCAAATTAATAATAAGACTTAAGATAACTGGTTTATGCTTCAACTATCCAAACAATTTTTTTTTAATTTAATTGGAAATTTTGTTTTCATCCAAAAGGTCAGGTGAAGTTTCAAAGGAATATAGAAATAAGCATAGCTCATATTAGACTACTAGTTCATCTAGTGGTCTTGTATCCATCAGGCAATTTTATTATGATATGGCAATTTCAAGTAATATAGTTTCAAAGAGCTTGGACAGCCAGAAAGTTATATAATTTCAGTTTGTATATTCAAATATCAGTCTATGGGCACCTCAGGTACTACCATTTTACATACAGAGAAAATTCAAACCAGGGCCTTTGAAATGTAAAACAAAGCCTAACTCCTGAAGCATTAAATGACACAAAACAGTACCCTCATTGTGGTAATCCTGACAGAGACAGCATGTCTTAACAACAGGTAAAATCCAGCTATTTTTTTTTCTCTCTCTGAAAATAAAGGATCTGTCTTAAACTCTAGTCAAAAATTCTTGGAAATTATCATTGTAGGTTTTGGAATGCCTTTTTATTTAGAAAGGCTTTGGAAAACTGGGGAGGGGTGCCATTGTATGTTCTCTGAGAATAGATGCCATTTCTTCCTTCATTTTGTATTCCAGGAACAAAATCTAGAACTAGTCTGTAAAGGGACCTCATTAAGTATTAGAATGCATGGAAAGAGGAGAAACTGAGAATCCCGGTGTCATTTTACTCTGAAGAAATATTATTTACCATTTATCTCAGCATCTGAGCTTCCTTCCAATGGGGGGAGGAGTTAGGGTACATTGGAGAGAAGTTGCTGGTTCCCAATCTTCAACTAACCCTAGCCAACTCAGTTCTGTCAATAATACTAACCACTGCCGTCCCCCTCCCCCCGAAAAAAAGGGAAAGCAGAAAAACCAGTTTTGAACTTCCTATTTGTTAAGTGTTGACCATTTCTCTGCCTCTGCCCCACACTTCTTTTTCTATTTCTTTCGATTAAAAGTACTCTGCCCCTTTGCCTGTCTGCAGGTATTTTTTTTTTTCCTCAATTAATTCAGGGAGTACCAGAAAAAGGGCAAGACCAGCTGTTGTGACCCTTAGCCATCACCACCACCATCACTGGGGCCCTTTCCTCCCTGTGCCCATGGTGGGGTTGAGATCAAGGGGTGAACAAGGAGTTGACTGTTAGAATCAGAAACCCACTGTTTTCTAGAAGAAGGAAATGCACTGAATTGCCTTCATCTGAGTTCCCTTCCTGGGAGCCATGAGGTAGGGAGCTCCAACTTCTCAAGCCCCTTTTGGGGAAAATAACAGCTCCGCAGGTCAGGAGTTATGATCAAGACTAAGCTCAGGATCACACATCCCACACCCGGGGCTGGGTGCACTTCCCATCACTCTTGCCCATTCAGTATACTTACGTCAGCGCCAGGTGTGCCAGGCTTTCCCGGAGCTCCTGGCTTTCCTGGTTCTCCAGGAGGACCCTGTGCAGGGAGAAGGTGAGACAGAGAAAATGATGCAAAGTTGAGACTCTTTGGACACATGTGGCTGCAAAATACACCTAAAGGAAGGAATTGGGGCATCCTTGCACCAGTCAACTTACCGGTGGGCCTGGGGGACCCTTAGGACCTCGATCACCCTGGAGACACAGAAGAAAAGATCAGTTCATGAGTAGAAGCCTAGGTCCCCTCCAGGACAATCTCAGGTGAGCTAACCACAGACACAAAGGCAGGGTAAGGGCCAAAAGGTGGAGGTTCATGGGCAACGGGGAAAAGACACGTCTAGCACTGTTTTTCCAAAAGTCCTCAGGCTCTAAGATCCAACCCTCAGCTCTCATTTCTGTCCAGTCCCAACTTTACGCAGGTGACAGTAAGGGGAGAGAACGCTGAAGAAAGTGTGGAAAAGAGCAGGCTCGGGAAAAGAAGGTGCCTGCAGTCAGCAACTTACATCTATGCCATCGATGCCTGGAACTCCAGGGGGCCCGGGAGGCCCAGGAGGCCCCTGCTCACCTGGTGGACCTCTCTAGAGAAAACAGCACACACGGATTAGTGAAGCCCTTTGGGCAACAATGACCAAGTTAAGGTGGTGTCCTAACACCCCCTTATCCATTGAATAAAAATACCAACCCCCTTATGGAGACCAGTTTTTTGAAACCCAATATAATAAATGCATTTCAAACTTCCAAGCAGGTTTTGGTTCTGCCATATTCTGAATGAAAGGGTCCTCCCTCAACATGGGAGCTGGCTTCACTTGACCTCACCTTCCTGGAGTGCATTAAAAAGAAGGGCATTTGTAGCTGGGCACAGTGGCACACACCTGTAATTCCAGTGGCTTGGGAGGCCAAGGCAGGAGGATTGTGATCTCAAAGCCAACCTCAGCAAGTAAGTGAGGCACTAAGCAACTCAGCGCGACCCTGTCTCTAAATAAAAATATTTTTTAAAAGGGGGCTGGGGATATGACTCAGTGGTTAAGCCCCTCTGCGTTCAATTCCTGGTACCAAAATAACAGGGGGGAGAGGTTTGTGAAGAAGGGAGGGTATAATGCCTATTTTTCCCAAAAGGAATTCAAAAATGAAAATGGGAGTCACGTGATACTTCAATTTAATCATTAGTTGCACGTCAGTGTTTTGACCAGAATGGAAAAAACAAGAATGGAAAGGTTCCCCTTTACAGTAAGATTTTGTAAATCTTTCTTTGCCAGTAGAAGCTGGGGGAATATTCTGGAGGAAAATATTTGGGAGGAGTAGGGCAGGAGAGCTTTAACATCCAGCCCCTGGCCTCACTGCAGTTCTACCTGTAGTGACATTCCTTTGCATGAGGTCTTTGCAGCTTGCTTCAAAACTATGCCAAATTTCAGACCAACCCTAGGGTGTAACTCCTTTTATGGCTTGCAAACAGCTAGGCTTTGATGATGCTAGAGGGAATGCTGGCTCCTGAAACAGTATGAACACTTTGCTTAGGGAATGTGGGATCCCCCACAGCCCCCTCCCTCCCCCGCTTCTGAATTTAAAACGATTGAGAGGGAGAGAGAAGAAAGCTTCTTTCATCAAGGAAAACTTTTTCTAAACTCCAATAGCCAGACAGGTTACAATGGGGTCTTTGTAAGTGAAACCTCAAACCTAGCTGGGTTTAACACCCCCTCCCCAGCCGGCCAGCCGCTCTCCTGTGCCTAAGGGAGGAGACACCCAGCCTTAGGGAAGTTGCTGAAATATTGATGGAAGCCAGGGCTGCCGAGTTCCAATCCTGGAGTCGCCGGCTTCGCTAGCAATACTTGGGATCTAGTATAACCACACCACCAGCTGGAAAAGCTGAAGAGTGTGCTACCCTGAATTCCTGCCTTCTCCAGCAAGGCTGGCTCTAGACCTTGCCCAGGTTTGGGGAGGGGAGGTAAGAATCCATGCAGGCTAAAAAATAAGTCCTATTCTTGAGTCAACTATTTTGCTTCTAGTGCCTTAGCCTTAGGTGTTGGGGACCAAATAGGAGAAGAGACCTCTTTCCCAGACCAAGGGGTCATATAGGCCCCTTCCCCCCACTCTGACGGTGCTTGCTGCAGGTGCTCAAAGCTGGAACAAGAACTGAGAGCCCTAAGGATGCTCTGCAACTTCCCTATAACAACCCCCAATGGCTGCCCCCACATTTCCTCTTGTGCACTTGGAAAAATGCACTTCTGGTCTTTAGCTTACCTGGTCGGTAGTCTGGGTGGGCTGTGGAAGCAAAGAAGGGGAGAAAGTGAGAAGATGCCCCCACCACCACCCTGAACTCCCCCATAACTTACTTGAGCAGCACACAAGCAGAGCCCTGACAACAACAATCGCAGCCCAAGAGCCCTGTGGTCCGGTGCAATCCAGGCCATGCCCCGCTGCGTTTGGTTAATTCCCTGACTGGGCTCTGAAATCTACTGCACCTCTAGGTTTCTTGCATAAAGTGGCACTTGGCCCCACAGAAAGTGACCCAGGAGAAACAAATGTGCCCTGGCCTGGCCGCGAGACTAAATTCCTTCTGTTTATGAATGGCCCTGGAGAGGGTCCTGGGGATTGGAGGAGAGCTAGCAGGAGGAAGGATAGAATGACAACAGTCCCACTTAACCCTTTCCCAGCTGCTCTTCAGGCCAGACCTGAGCATGCAGCTCTGCCTTTAGCAGTGTTAGGAGCCTCTCCCCGTGTCCCTTGCCTGTAGGCATATAGAACTCCAGTGTTTCTGGAGAGATGTTTGGGAGTGGAAATGGGAAACCACCAAAGGGAGAACCAGACAGCCCCCCAACCCTGCCCCAGGTAGCCTCTACAGGCCAGGCTTCAAGTAAGACCTATGCTTCCTTAATGCCTCTCTGGTCAGTACATCAAATCACTCACTCTTTAGAGAAAGAAAATAGGGAGATGGGGAAGTGAGGAAGTTGTTGAAGTGGAAAGGGGGTTAACTGGTCTTTGCTTGTGCTCAAGGGACTCACCGTAATTCTGACTGGTAGCTCATGACAAGTTTCTCTGCTGGGTCTCATTGGGTCACAATGAATCAGCATCCACTGAAGTTCAAACTGGTGAAAGGCAGCAAAGAGTAAGTTAACTTTCTTTTGGAAGATAGAGGAGGTCATTTAAGAGAGATGTTTTTTAAGTGTGGTCTAATCCTTAACTGATTCAAAACCAACTTGAACTTGTTGACCTCAATAGACCTTTGCTTTTCCTTAAATAGAAATTTTTCTAATGGATATCAGCTGGAAGTTCTTCCCAAGTTTCTCTGGTCATTTGGATGTAGCTGTCCTTGGCTTTGATTTATTCCAGCATAGCCTTAGCCAGGAAACAGACCACTAGTGCTGATTTCCTATTTCTGTTCTCACTACAATCTCAAGAGGTAGACTCTATTAAAATGAGATTCAGAGACAACTTTCCAAGTCACAAGCCAGAGTCTGCATTGGAAACCAGGCCTAATGAACTCCACAAGAAATATATGCTCTAAAATTTTAGCTGGGAGACTACAGACAAGGATTTCAAAAGAAATGGCAACCAAGAGAACAAGTAGAAGAAGGAAAATCCAGTCCTAAAAACAATTTTCATATTAAAGAAAACATTCTCCATAGAGTGGTTACCATTTTAAATGGAAAGAGCATGAACTGAAGTTGAAAAGAGTAAGAGGGAAATCTAGGACTTGGGAGAAAATGATCAAAAATATTTAAATTTTGTACAACCTTCTACCCACTTTAAAAGCAAATATATTCTGACAACATCTTATACTTTTAACAGGCATTTGGGAGGAAGAATGCAACAAGAAAGACATAAAGAAAAAGTTGCTAAGTATAAATCTGAAGACATAAAGAAAAAGTTGCTAAGTATAAATCTTGTCCCTCATGTGACAAGACAAAAACAAAAAAATCATTCAAATTCCACCAGAAGTCTGAAGCCATGTGCCATGCTAGCCATTCTAAATTGAATAGGTTCCCTGCTAAGCATTTCAAATTAGATCCATATTTCTTGGATAATAGATGCTACTGGCATTATAAAAGTGTCTGGTTACATATCAAGTCCCAAATCTAAGTATTTACCTCTTTTCTTTCATCCAATAGTAACTTCTGTTCCTTCCCATCTGCCAAAAGGATTCTAGATCTGCTGAATCTAGAATGCAGTTAGGTTTTTGTTTTGTTTTGTTTTGTTTTGTTTTTGGTCCACTGTTGCAGAAACATTCAGAGTTGAGATTACTGGCTAGAAGATTGAAATTGGCGATGATGGATGAAGTCCTTCCCTTCTACTCTTTAAGGAAGGGAAGTTGAGCAGAAGGAAATTTTCCATTTTATGCAGAGGTGATAAATAAACCAGTAAGCTTTTACATTCCTGCATTGGCACTCCTTCCAACAGGATTCTGACCATCCTATAATTCCTCTTCCATTGCTTCCTGCCCACCAGATGGACTCTAGATCTACTAAATCTAGAATGAAGTTAGATACATTTTTTTTTCCACTGCTGCAGCAGCAACCAGAATTGAGATTACTGGATGGAAGATTGAAATTGAAAATGATGAAGGATTTTTTTTTTTTTTGCTCTACTATTTTTGTTTCATTCAACCCTATCATTCCTTTTCTCTAGAAAACTGTGGACATTGGCAAAAGGTGTTAAGATGGATAGAAAGTAAGTGAGAAGATAAGTCAAAACATATTTTAAGAAAGGAAGTTATCTATAAATTGCATGAGAATTATGCTGATCTGTGTGTCCATGGTGTGAATGATTTAACAGTAGAATATTGACATCTTGAAGAAGACTGCTTTCCAAATTGCACAATCTGTTTTGGTCAAGGATATCATTTTGTTCAAACACTTCACTTTGAACAGAGTAGTCTTATTTACTTGAGAAAGATTTTATTTGAGTTATGTTTTATACTTCAGTGGAAATTATATAAGGAAGAAGAAAAATAGAATGGAACGAATTTTTCCTTAATTACTATTAAATATCTGGTGTGTCAGGCAGTTCACAGATGAGTAAAATCAGGACACAGAGTTTAGCTTGTTTGTATAGGTCACACAGCTAGTAAATGGCAGAGCTGGCCTTCCAAATTCTTCTGTCACTAAAATTGAAATTTTTTTTTCTGCTATCCCTGTTGAACTCCCTGAAGAATACATACTATCTCCATAGTGAATCATACTTTCAAAACTGGTAATGAAGGCATTTAGTGATTGAACTTTATGTAAAAGACGAGAAGAGAGAATTAGAAGTTAAAACTGTGTAAGCTTGTTTCTACCATCTGCCAGAAAACTTCAGAACTAGACTAAGAAACTTTCATAAAAATTCAAACTTCCCCACTTTGTGTGCTTGTTATAGAAATATATCCAGAAGCAAAATTACTAGTGTTCCTCTACAAAATGACAGCTGTGTCTATACGCACTTACATATTCATGTGTATAACAAAATATCACATAGCAAAGAGAATTATTGTTCTTCTTCTGACTAGATAATAATTTTGCCAGAATAAGGAAAAATGTGTTAATCCTCCCCAATCCTCAAAATAAAAGAACACTCACACAATTTTATTTACCAGTTCTTTGTGGATTGGTAACTCAGACTAGGCATGCATTGTATATATATATATGATATTTTGATTCTGAGAAATGATTCAGGCCTTAATCACCCTGAGAAACATTAATTATACAGCCAACCAGGAAACTTATATCCTTTGTTTAACTAGTTCATTAAAGTTACTTATTGAAAATGTGATATCATTAAGCTGTTTTCTCAAAAATGTAATTCTCTCTAGATAAATCGGTACATCTGTTTAAATATGCAAAATGCAATTGTGGCACATAATAATGGGAGAATGAAATGTAATTCATCTGTGAATACAGCCTGAGTTGTTCAGAGTGCCACATAGATCAAGGGTTCTGAACACATCTGTGCATCCACATAAATACCACCTACGCACTAATAATCATCTATACAACAACCATTTTTTTTTGGCATGTAGTATGACTTCCAATTTGCATGCTAATTATTTTGAAGGAAGAGGGGCAGGGTGCTTTGGTAAAAGTTACTTTCAGTACACAGCTAAAATGAGGATTTCTACACATTTCTCATTTTCATACCTGGAATCATTATTTTCTTTGAAAACTTACAGACAAAATATATGTTTTTATTTTAATTTAGCCCGCCAGACAACATTTTTGAAATCCCAATAGAAGCCAACCACTAAGAAACATTCTAGGAAAAACCAAGAATATTCCCCAACCCATAGTTTACAAATTAAAAGATGAGAAATGTAGAAATATAGAAAAATAAACTTTTTAAAAAAAAACTATTAACAGACCATAAACTTCCTTAGCACAATCCACCCTCTTCAAAATAAAATGTTTCTCCATTGTCTCATGGGAAACTGAATGGTATGAATATAAATTGCCTCACATCTGTCCAGAGCTTGCATTATCTAACCCTATTCTACAGGACACTAAGGTATAATTTTTCTCCTGAGACTAGGCACATGCCCAGCAGACCGCACACTCAAGCTCCATAGTCTACTTTTTAAATAAGATAGTAACTTCTACTTGTTTTACTGGATTGTTGAGAAATATTAATAAAATAGTTATTACTTCTTGATAATTAAATAAAAACTAATGACAGACAACTATCTTTTCTTTCTAAGAGATAATTCTAATGACAAACTATGGGACTTGCCTTCATGAGACTAACTAAAACTCTCAGTTCTCATCCTACATCCAGTTTATGATGAAATGTTGGTTCCTACCATCATAAAGGCCTTCCACCTGTATGATGATAAAGCTTCCTGGATATAAGCAGGAAGCTCTGCCCTCTCTCAAAATCAGAAAATCTCCCAATTCTATGAAGACTAAGCCATGCAATTCTAGACACCATGTGAGGAATATAATTAAATATGAGGAGACAGCACTCATCTGGATCATAGCAAAGCCTAAGACAGAGGGTGAAAGGCAGTCGATTTGGAATTAGAAGACCTGGAACGTAGTTGTATAGTTTTTAACATATCTTTATATAATATGTGGTTTGAGATAAATACTATGGAAGACACAAAATGTCAAGACAGAATCCAGGTTTAAAATGCTTTTTGATGAAAAATATTATAGAATAAAGACTTTTTCTGGCTGAAGTAGTCAAGAAGGGATCACATAACATGCAACATGTGAGTGGGGCCCTGAAGAGTAATTAAGATTTTTACATGCAGAGACAGGGAGGATGACGGTTAGGGTCCTCAGGAGAGAAAGTGGGACAACAAGGGTAGGAAGAGACCAGATGATCTGGGTCAAATTTCTGATAATATTTTCACCTCAAATTGTAAGCTAAAGAATTTGAATAGGGCTGAGGATGTGGCTCAAGCGGTAGCGCGCTCGCCTGGCATGCGCGGGGCCCTGGGTTCGATCCTCAACACCACATAAAAATAAAAAATAAAGATATTGTGTCCACCTAAAAAAAACTAAAAAATAAATATTAAAAAATAATTTGAGGGCTGGGGATGTGGCTCAAGCGGTAGCGCGCTCGCCTGGCATGCGTGCGGCCCGGGTTCGATCCTCAGCACCACATACCAACAAAGATGTTGTGTCCGCCGAGAACTAAAAAATAAATATTAAAAATTCTCTCTCTCTCTCTCCTCTCTCACTCTCTCTTTAAAAAAAATAATAATAATTTGAATAGATATTGGATAGATATCCAATGGGTAGGAATGGGGAAAAGTGATTGATTTAGAAGGGCATTTTTCAAAGAGATTCATTTGATCATAAATGCCTGATCCTTCGAGGCAGAAAGAAGTTACTATATTAAAGTATCAACAAGTATCACACTCTGAACCATGATGAGGCATCCTGAGCTTCCTGTCAACTGGAAAAAAACAAAAACCTGGTCTTCATTCCACATCCCCCTTACATTTTCATCCTATTTTCTGTTCCCCTTTATACAAAACTCAAAGAAGTTACCTATATTCATCGTTTCTAATTCCTCTCCTCCACATTTTCTCTTGAATCCTGCCCAATTGAACTTTCATTCCCCAAACTCCACTGGCTCTTTGATCAACTCATCCTCGTTGGTTTCTAAATCCTCTTCTTTTTTGACTTAGCTACAGCAATTGCACTAATTTCTTATTCCAGGCTCCTGTAAATACTATTTTCCCTTGAATCTCAGAGCATCAAAATCTCCTGTTGTCATATGTCATAGATTTTCTTTCATAAGTCTTCATTTCAGCAACCTCTAAATGGTTATTTCAGGACCCAGCCCTAGCTCTTCTGTGTTGTGTTGACAACTCCCACAGTTCAGCTCCCAGCTGAGCCTGTCTCCTGATTTCCAGAAGCATATACCCAACTTAACTCAGCATTTTCCTTAGATATTTAATAATGACCAAATTCCTGGTCAATCTTACATGTTCCAAACCAATCTCTGGTATTCTCATTGATTTGTTCTTGCTATAGTCTTCCATGTTGGTAAATGGCAGCTTCATACTTCTAGTTATACCAACAACATTTGGTATCATCCTGATTTCTTTTTTTTCTCTTATACCCCAATCCTGTTCTTTTTTTTAATCCTCAAACTATCAGCCTATGACCACCTTTCACCAACTCTACCACCACCACCCTGTTCTAAACTAAGACCATCCTAGCCTGAATCATAGTAGTAACTCTTAAAATCTCCCTTGCTCCTAAATGCTTCTTTTCTTCTCTCCCTCCTATGATATATTATCAAAATAGAACCAAAGAGATCTTTTCAGAAGATGAGAACATGTTACTTATCAACAGAAAACCATCTGATGCCCATCTCACACAGCATGACAGGCAAGAACAATGTCCCCACCCCATCTCCATGATGATCCAGCCCCATTGCCCATTTCTCTCATTCCAACCATTCTGCTCTGCAGGTGGTCCTCAAACAGCACACAAGCGTGGGTACCAGTTCCTTTTCACAGACTACTCTCTATTCCTGAAATCCTCCTCCCCTATATATCTACAGACCAGTTCCCTCAACTGCCACAGTTTTCTTCTGTTTCCTTCTCAATGAGGCCTTCCCTCAGGCACTCTGATTTTCCAGTTATGTTTTTCCCTATATCATTTATGATTACCAGGCATACTATACATGTACTCAGTTTTTCATGTCTGTCTCCTCTCCCCAGAACATAAGTTTTGTTGAAGCATTAACTTTGACTTCCACTATCACCTAAAATAGTGCCTATAACCTAAGATGTCAAATAGTTGTTGACTTCTAATGAATGAATACATACAGATGAATAAGTGATATACCGAGGAAAGAATTGATTATATTTGCTGGTGGTTTGATTATGATTTGGGGCAGGCCCCCTTTTCTCTATGGGTTTTAATTTCTTCACATATAAACTGAGAGGTTTGGATGAGACATGCTCAAAGTTTCCTTCAGTTCTAAAAGCCCATGATCCTATTGACACCATACTCTAACCAAAGAAACTACCATTTAGAGATTAATATGAACAAAGATTTCTTTATGATCTTCGACATAGATTTTTATAGAAATGGAAACACTAATAGCACTGATTTTTGTTTTGCAACTGTACGGGCACAGATGAAACCAATAGAAAAATTTAGTGTTTTTGATATTTGATTAAAAGCAAGTTTGGTCATCATTTATTTCTTATTCTAGTTATTTATAGCTTTTTCCCCCAGTAATGGCAGCTCTGTTTCTGTGTGTTCTGATTTCATTGCCACCTAGTGGAAAATCCAGCTGATGGTGTTAATATGGTCTACATTGTAGTAGGCTAGGTTTTATCTCCAGAAAATTGTTTTGACAGTCAACTTCAAAAATACTTCACAAATTAAAGTGTTAGAAGATGTGTTTCTCATGGGTATGTATAAATAAGATTACCATTTATTTTATTAATTTAATAATTCCAAATAAAAAAGTATTTTGAAAGGGTACACTTGTCAAAACAACTTAATAAGCAAACATAATAATTCAGATATTGTGTAGAGTAGATATTATATATTCCTTAAATCACTGAAAACATAACGTCCCTGCAGTATTTATCCAATACCAGAAATAATATTAATCACAACCTCAAAATTTATTATCCCATGTTATCATGCATGAAATCTTAATTGCTTTTGTTTTTGGTTTATTTCGATTAAATTCTGTGGCATAAAGGAAAGCACAGACAGCTTTTCCACCAACAGTTTTACTAGCTCTCACATTTTCTCTGAATCTAATGAAAATAAACATAGAGTAACACATTTGAAACATCCTCTTTAAAGCATTAAATCTATCATGTTCTTGTGGATTTATTTGGAATATGCACAGGTGAAAAAGAAGAATGGTTTGAGTCATAGATTTGTAAAATCACATAAACTTTTATCCTCCCTCAAACAAGCCTAGACTACCAGTGTTAATCTCTGAAAAGGGAAAAAGGCTAACTTTGTTTTCTAATAGAGCTGTACCAAATAACTCTCCCAGGCAATCATGCTGACAACAAACAATAAAGAACCTATCATAAAATAACATGTTTTTATGGTATGCTGCCAAGAAATTGAGCTTTGCAGTGGGATAAATGGAGCCATCCTAAAATATAGGCACAAAGGAGAATAGGAAATAAGGAATTTATTGCTTCAAAATCAAAGCTGACAATCTTGCAGCAGTACATTGGGAAAAAGTATAAAATGCTCTGAGCCCACTAAATAACCATGAATGATGAGAAGGTATTTGAGTTGTAGACCACATGAACATCTCTATCACAATCCTTTTGAAAACCTCTTGAATTTGGCTTGTTTTTCCAACTTAGAAAAGGAAGGGAACAGAAAGATAGGATGGAGAGGGGGAAATCACAATTACAATACAAGTGAGTCTTTTAGCATTTGTGATCCATCAAATCTTGCTTTCAATTGCATTTTATTATGTAATTCTTAGGACTACCTTTTGAAAATATCTGTAGGAAAGATATTTTCCTTTTGATTTATTTATTAAAGAAGGCACTGACCCTGAAAAACATAATCAATTAATATTCAAGTGATAAAGATCAGAGTAAATCCAATTGTATGGAAAAACACACTGTTCCTTACTGTTTCATGCTATTTCATGTTATTTCACTTGAATTTAAAAGTTTTGACCCTGTAAGATTGAATATTTGCTGTCTCTACATTGAGAAAAAGATAACCTATTAGTATAGCTCTTCTGTCTCTCATAATATGTACATATCACTTCCCATCACCTTATAAGACTTCTAAGGGTCAGGTAGTCATGATTGCTCTTCAGTAATTACCAACAATTTCAGATTTTAGCCAAACTGATGAAAAGTCCAAGACGGTAAACGATAAAACAAAAATAAGGGCAGCTCATCGCACTGGACTTTTGTCTACCGACTTGTACTTGATCACCTTGAGTTTTAAAAAGTGAGGAGCATAATCAACTTAGCAAGACCCTGTCTCAAAATAAAAATAAAAAGAGTTGGGGATGTGACTCAGTGGTTAAATCACCCTGGGTTCAATCCCTATTACCAAAAAAATTTTTATTTTATTAGATTCATCTATTTCTGTGTAGTTTATAGATTTACTTCTACATGTTTAAATTAATCTTTCCCTTACACTGGTTCATTTAAAAAATAAAAACAAAAAACTCTGTGTTACTTCTTTATAGTATTCATTTTTAATATTTATTTTTTAGTTGTAGTTGGATACAATACTTTATTTTATATATTTATTTTTATTTGGTGCGGAGGATCCAACCCAGGGCCTCACATGTGCTAGGCGAGCACTCTACCACTGAATCACAACCCCAGCCCCTAGTATCCATTTTTTTAGCCTCATCTTTTAACTGAAGTCTTAAATCTGTGTAAAGTTTATTTTTATTTATGATCCAACACAAGGCTCTCTTTGACTAACCAATATTTTCTGAAAAATCATCACCATTTTTGCACTGATTTTCAGAACCCAGTCTATCATGAAGTTCTACATATACACAACAATGAAAAAAAAGTGAGGAGCAGTATGGGAAGACTAACAAAGTTTGCAAAGGGAAGAATTTTCAAATGAGAAGTCCATCTGCTCTGGAATACTGGACTTATCTAGTATTCTGGATAACTCCTTTTCATTCATAGGAGTCCTCTCAGAACTCATCCCCTATACTTGTCTCCCTACCCTGACTTGAATGAGGAGGTATTTCAATGTGCCTCGATGGCACCCAGCATGCTTCATTCACTATTATAGTACTTATGGTGGTATACTATGAATATTTTTTAGCCCCTCATTCTCCAGATAAGGAGTCAAGTTGTTTGGTTTCCAACTCCAACACCTTCTCATCTTTGGAGAAGACAAATTTTGTGATTTATTTGACTACTGTTTATAGACGTTCAATGAAAGTTTATTGAGTAAATAAACGAATGGGATTAATGTCTAAGAATGTGCTTTATATACTGTACAATATTCCTTCTTTTTAACATTTACTTGTCCTGAAAAGTAAATTCTGAAAAATCTAAGCAGATTACTAATGCCTTCCAAAGTAAGAATGATAAGATACTTTATAAAGAAAGATATATTGTTGTATGCATTTTTTCTCAAAGAAAAGCTACTTGATATGAAAGAAAATAAGATAGATTAATTTTTTTATGCTTAACATTGTTTCTTACAAGCCAGTAGACCTATTAAGATAACTTCTCCAGCTGAGAAATGAAGGTTATTTTATCTGTACTTACAATCTTGCCAAGTTGATGCCAAAATCAAAAAGCTAATGGGAGTTAAGCATTTTGAAAATGTCAAATTGGTAAAGTATGAGAACTAAGATGATTTTTTTAAAAAGCATAAATGGACTTCTCTTACATACTTTTGTTCTTTTTTGTCTTATCAGGGTGAAGGTTGAGGGATGCATTTTGTAAGAAGTTTGAATTTGACATTATCACTTGCAGTCCTTGAATGTAGGTCAAACTGGTTTTTATAATCTTGATATAATTTAGTTATCATTGCCAATGCTGCTATCGCCACCACCATGGTCACCTGATATGAAACTTTAATAGGGCATTAGGCTCAACTCTCTTTTGTGTTTCCTGGTGGGGAAGTTGGATTTTGTTCTGAAGGAATAAATTTATTCATGCCTATTACAAATACTTTTAACATTGACTATAGCATATGGACTTAGAAAAGCTCCTCAGTGGGTCAGAAGCACAGTGTAAAACCAGAGGCCAGGTTCCTAGTTGCAGAATAAAATGGAAAATAATGGGTACGAACTGGTCTCCATTGTGATATGAGACCATTCTTGATAGAAAATACAATCAGTTATAATACCATTGGCAAGATTATAGTATAGTGAAATAAGCCTGAGACTTTATCACTCTGGCAATCAGACAATTTAATAGTATCTGAGCACCCAGGATTCAGATTTACAAAGACTTGAAATGTTTTTTAAGCCCAATGAATCAATAAATTCTTTTGAAAACTACTTGATTGATATTCATCACAGTAAGAAGGTAGCCTAAATTCTCTGCACCCCACCCATGGCCAAGGAATGACAGAGATATAAGTTCAGTATGTACAGAAACCTCTGCAGAGATCTTGCTGCACAGAATTTCAAGATGGCACAACAGTGGTCCCACAGGCTTTCTAACCCAGCCACTTGAAGTGTGATAACTCATTAGATGAAAAAATACTTTCTCAAGAGTCTACAAGCCAAAGCATTAAAGTGGCAGTTAGAAATTGCTTCCTGTCCATCACAGAATATAGAAATTTCACACTACCTTTCACACTAATCACAATTCTTCCCTCAAAAACAAGTTACTTGAACAATTCCATTACTGAGATCCATGATAACCTTTTTTTTTTTTTTGAGAAGTGCACAGAAATGATTCAAAATCATTGTATCACCCCTACTACCCTCTGTGACATGTGTTTTGTGACTAGAATTTAACAGCTCCATACCAGTATGAGAGACAGAGACATCAGTGGTGTGTTTATACTGAGCTCTAACATCTTTAGTCTCCTTTGAAGTGTTCTTTAAGATATATATTTTTAAATTCCTGTCATAATATTATAAAAATATCCTCTTAAAATATTGTTCAGTGAAAATGTAACAATTCAAAAGGATAGAACTATAAGGTACTTGTTAGCATAATTATTGGGTCATTATAAAATTCCTTAACTTTATATGCATGAATCATCACAGTAAAATCTTGAACAAAGCTTTAAAATCCTTTATGTCTATAATGTCATGTAAGACTACTTCTCAATAAGTATACATTATACCATCTATATAATTTTCATTCTTGTTCATAAGATACTTTCTAATCTCATCTCTCACCACTCTGAAGTAATTAGTATCCCTCCCTTTTCCCCACCCCGCCACTCACATTTTCAGACACATTTATCCTACAAACCAGCCTGCCTGTAGACATTTAAATGTAGCCTACATATTCTTGACTTCTTTTTTTCCTTAATGGTCTTTCCCTCTGCTGGAATGCACCTTTTTAAAATTCCAATTCAAATCCTTTTGTTTCAAAATTCATTGCCTCCAAGAATCATGGAATTCCTGACTAATTGAATTTGGGATTCATCTAAAGCTTACTTTGAATATTCTCATTAGTTATATTTACACAATTTGTACTACACAAGTATGGTTACCTCAGAAGGATTCTGGGTGCTCCAGGTGGGTACGTAACACCCTCCAGGTAGACTTTAAGCTCCTCAAACCCAGGAGCTATCTGCTTAACTGCCTCTGATTCCCCATTCCATTTGGTACATGCTAGGTTCACAATAGGCACTGAAGGCTTTTTGAATAAGTGATTGAGTAAATTTTAAAAATGAGTAACTACTTCTTGTGTGAGGTGTTCAGCTAATAATCAATGACTTCTGGGGTCAGCCTTAGGGACCTGGTTTCATTTTTATCTACTATGTGATATTATACTTACTGGAACAGAAACTTGAGGATTATCTGCAAGTTTTCCCAGCACAGCAAAGCCATCAACATCAATTTGGCCTCTTGGCTTGATAGGTAAGGATTCAATCCTGTTGCAGTCAACAAAAAGAGTAGCACTACTCCTTTCCACGCCAATCATGATCTTATGCCACTGGGAATCAAACAAGGAGGGCAAATTTGAAAAGGCTGCTGTTTGGAGACTTCCATCCAGGCCCTTATATGAAAATGCAACTGATTGTGTTTGGCCATTAATCTTCACGCCAACTTGTTCCTTCCCAGAGGAATCCTGAATCTGCCAAATGCTCCAGTTCTTTTCAAGTGTGCTTCCAGTCATCCGAAAAGTAGTTAAAAAGGAGTATTCTTCAGGCAGTCCACTGGGATATAAGTGCCTGAGAAAAATTTTGAAACAGTAAATATAAATCTGGTTTTCTGAGCTCATACATATTTAGCATCTTCCCTCCTTATGCTATTTCAGATACTAGACCTACAGGAAGGTTACAGTATGAAAAACTACGTAGTATTTGTTCTTTCATGACTGCTCATAAAGACCTTCACAGAATCATGCACATTAATGCTCCATCTTAAAATACACATTTTAAAAACCCCTCCCTCCTAGCTAAAGAAGGTTCCCAATGCCACATAATTCCAACAATATTACCATTTATGCTACCGAAAGAGCTACTGTTCAGCAATTCCATCTCAGCCAAAAAACACATTTTTGCAAAGTTCTCAGCAACATTTTTACCTCAAGTGAGAAAGGAGATTATTTGGAATTCAAATCAGCTCTACTGGTTTATGAAACCATTTAATTAAAGTGACTTAATTTTTTAATTTGTATGTAACATATCATAATTGTTATTTTCATAATTGCCCTGCTATTCTCCTGCACAGTTGCACTCTAGACCCACATAAGCATTATGAGAATCAGTGACTATGCAAAACTTGATTTAGAAGTTTCCTCACACTGAGAATATTTGTCTTTTCCAGGCAGTTCAAAGTATAACATTTAGGTAGCGCTGGTAGCTTGTCACCAGATGACATGCAAAAGATGACCAATTTTTACTTCTCTATCCCAACTCAATTTATCATTGCTACTTTCTTTACTGCTTTAAAGGGCAGTGTGAAACCATTAGTGACCAAAGGCATCTCCATCTACGTGAAGACAGCAATCTGAAGATTACTATTTGGATCTTCTGTTGAAGCCAAACTACTAAGAGCTAAAGACTGAATTTTAAAACCAGGACAGATTGAACATTATCTTTCAAGGACTCGACCCAAAGGTTATACCTTCCTTTTCTCCTAAGCATAGAAAAATTCCTGAACAAGGAATAACTGCTAGGAAAACTAGATGCCAATAAATTTTGTTTGCTAGAAAATAAAATTTGAAATTTCTGGAAATAATTATATACTAGGAACCAGAGTTTCATATAACTCCTTCAGGTCAAACTCTTCTTGTGAAGAGCAAAGAGAAAGGCAAAAAGAAATATCCCAATGGCTGCTATTTCCATTTTTCTTACAAACTAAAATGATAACATGTAAATCTATCACATTATTATGTGTTATTGCCAGTCATATGAAAATATATTGTTAAGTTCAAGAATTTCTGAATTTAACAATATATTTTCATATGACTGGCAATAACACATGATAAGTAAAGCTAAGTAAATTCCTTAACTTAAAGAATAAGTTTTCTTCAAGTATTTGTGCAAATCTTCAATAAAATGTGTCAACTAGGAGCTAGGGCTGGGCTCAGTGGTAGAGCACTTGCCTATCACATATGAGGCACTGAGTTCAATCCTCCACACCACATTTTTTAAAAAAAGAAAAAGAAAAGAAAGTTTTTATATGTAAACTCGGAGACAAGCTGATCATCAAAAGGCACAATGGCTGCCATCTTGGTTGCTTTCTCTTTAAAAAAAAAAAAAAGTGTCAACTATCTCAAAAATTAGCATTTTGTCCAATATAAAAATGTAAAACTTTTCATCTGAGTGCACTTTATCATCCAAGTCCTCCTTTTAGCCATTGGCAGGGTAGAGGCAGTGAATACTGGGAATTGAACTTAAGGGTCCTTTACCACTAAGCTATATCCCCAGACTTTCTTTCTTTCTTTCTTTCTTTCTTTCTTTCTTTCTTTCTTTCTTTCTTTCTTTCTTTCTTTCTTTCTTTCTTTCTTCCTTCCTTTCTTCCTTCCTTCCTTCCTTCCTTCCTTCCTTCCTCTTTCTTTCTTTCTTTCTTTCTTTCTTTCTTTCTTTCTTTCTTTCTTTCTTTCTAATTTTTGAGACAGGGTCTTGCTAAGTTGCTTACAGCCTCACTGAGTTTCTAAGGCTGGTCTCAAACCCGCAATCCTTCAGCCTCAGCCTCCCAAATTGCTGGGATTAAAGATGTGTACCCCAGCATCCAGCTTAGCCATAATTTTGGTTTGTTTTTATAAGACTGGATGAAATACTTTATATAAATACATATTTTTGCATGCTCACTGATGATGTTCATTATTCCTATTGCAAAGTTTTCAGTTCACTAAATATCCTTTATATCTGTCAAGTATACAGCAGGTTTTAACATGTAAATTTAAAAATATTTAGTTTGGAGTTAAAGAATTTAAAAATGTACTAGAACTATTTACAGTCCTATTTTCTCAGAATAGAGCTTACTACCACATCATTCCATATATTTGTTTTTAACATAATTTGTCAGTTTGTCATTATTTCCTCTGACTTTCTATTTTTTAGAATTACACCAATTCCAGAATAACTTCTGGAAAAGAAACTAAGGTTTACCAATGATAATATAATATACTGCTTATTGTATAACTATAAAAACTTGTGGAGGTTTGTACACCAATTTAATTGACCTTAGTAAATTTGGACCTGGGAAATAAATGTGTAAAGTTGTACTCAATGATGCAGTTTGACAAGTATCCATTTAAATTATAAATAGATGCTTTTAATCATTCTTTTGAATTAGTTTTCTGGACTTAACTAGGTGCTTAAAGAATGTATTTTCATATTTTTATCCAAGATAGTTATTGCTGAGGTGTGAGGTTTTTGCAAAAGGAAGATAAATCTTAATGCTTTATCTTCTTCTTTTCCTTAAGTATTACCTTTGTATGTATACAAATGTGTGTGTATGTATGTATATATATATAATAGAGAGATATATTATATATAGACATATATATATTTTATATAAATAGACATATATGTCTATATATTTGTCTATGAATATGGTGAGGAAAACTGCAGAAATAAATCAGTCCCTAAAAATAACTCTGTTTTGATTCAGGAAGTTATAATAACCTGCTCAGGCAACTCTTCTGCAAAGACATGAGGTTAACTGATGGATTTCTTCCAATTTGTGTTTCATTCAACCTTTTCTACTCAGTGAGCAAAGAGATTATGTTGAAAGTAAGATAGGATGTGTTCCAATTATCTCTGACTTGGTGTATATAAACATAAAAAAAGAAAGATAGGTGGTTTTGATGTTGCTAAGAGAATACCTTATTTATAGATGCACCATTAAATCAAAGGTACCTGTAAGTCTCTTTCTCTCCATGCATATGAATAGATATATGTATGTGTGTATACAAATATAACTAAGACTATCAAGTTAATCATTTTTCAAACTAGACTAGTAGAGTATGTCAATATGGTAAGAGGAGAAAATTCAATTTATCTTACTGCTCATATTAATAAAATACATGCACATTTGTATTACCTATGACTATTTAAAAGTCTCACAAGTCTAATTTCTGGAACAGTCAGTCTATTGTTGATTTTGAGCACCCAAAATTCTGCTCTTGTAAATATGCCATGCACACTGATAAGTAAACCTGACAGCATACATTATTTAAAAGAAGCTGTGTCTATAAATAATTTACTCCATTACATGGCAATCTTCACAGAGTACCTTAAATGGAGAACTATAAGGATTTAAATAAAAGATTTGAAAGTCTTCAAACCTTGAAACATTTATTTATGATCTTAACCTAAATAAAGTGAAGAATTCTGTTTTTAAGGAAAACAACATGTTTATAAGTAGGAGCTGATAATGTTAAACTAGCATGCCTAAAATAAGGAATAAAAAATGGCAAATAATTATGTATCTCATATCTTTAAAATAATTTTTAAAATAAAATAAGGATAAATTATGACTCTATCACATTAGTCCTATATGCCATAATTTTTCCTTCCAATAAGATCCTGCTAATGGTTTGTGTTTACTGTCTCAGAACCTATATTCTCCAGCACAAAAAGTCCCTTAAACCAAGATTATCTGCTTTCTGAGAACAATTCCAATCACTATCTTCCTTGTCACCTGGCTTTTGAATGGGGAGGACTTAGAAAGGAGCTTAAAAAAAAGAACACAGTAAGGAGAAAAGACCTGTGTACATATACTGTCCCCTCCCAGCATGTTGCACCACTAGCAATCAGCACTTACCTAACAGCACTGTGTACCAGGCTCTGCTCAAGCACTCTCCCATATCAACATTTGCTTCACATATAACCTTGTGACATACTTCTGATGGTTATCCTATTTTTCAACTGAGGCAATTGAAGTTTAAATATCTTCTCCAAAAACATATTTTACTACCTCTTTGGGACTTCATATAACTCATCATCTGGCTCACCTCCTCTTTTAATACCTTTCTCCTCCTTTCATCTAATTCCTTCCTCCTTCTTTCCTCACCTCTAAATAAGTCTCAGCAGAAAAACAAAAGTTTTAGTCTTTCTGGGGGCAGGGAGTCAATGAGATAGTAAATATAAGGTGATAGCCTGTGTAGACAGTTTAGTACTGGCTCTCAGAATTTGGGGAAAAACAACAAAGAGGGCTTATATGATCTCAGATTGATGGTCTCTGAAATTAGAGCTAATGAGAATCCAGATTGTGCCTCAAATCACAGAAGAGAATTTAGATCAACATCAGGGCATCTTGTGTCTTGTTATAGTTTATTAAATAAAAGAAAAATAACATTTTTGAAGTTTATTTAAGAACACAGCACTTCTGTGCATGAAAAGAATGTAAAGTGGAGGAATAGTCAATGTAGCTGTTATCATGTCTTTAATTGTCCCCAAATGCAAATGGTTTGTTCAGGCTCAGCATGGAGTTGTGGTTAGAAGCACAACCTCTGATACCATGGGGCTTGGGTTTCAATCCCACCCCAACCCCACATGTGCCAATTTTTTCATTTAATTTTGCAACTAAACTTTTGAGGTTTAGCTTCTTACTCCATTAAATAAGGGTAATACTGTCCCTACATCACAGGGTTGAGAATAGATTATAATTAATGTTAACTAGTACATCTATAATGATTTATACAGTGTACTATTATTGTATTATAAAATATAGTATGCTGAAAATGTGACTTTTTATCTGCCAATCTGGCACCATATAATATTAGTTTCTTCTACCTGTACCAAAATTTTCTTTTATAAACACTTAGAAGTTTCTACAATATTCTTTTTTTCTAATTAATCATTATTTACCTTTACAACTTTAGGTCCACTAAAGTCCTAATCTTCTTGTTCCTCTACCAAAGGAATTTTAATTCTGTTTTTAACAATGCACTAAAACACATAATAATCATCATAATAATACATAAGGTAAGTAGGTAACAAAAACTAAATCACTAAAGCTCATTTATAACAATGGTACAACTCCACACTTACATGTACACTAAATAAAATACCTCAGTAATAAAGAATAAAAGGCTTAATTCTAGAAATGAGACCAAAGAAGTGGAATATTTTTGTTATTATCACTGTCATCATCTATGTTATAATTATTTGAGTTTTGCTTCTGTTTGGTGTCTGTCAGGAGCCAAGCACTGGATGTAAGGTTCTATTTCAGCACCAGGACACTTGAACAGCACCACTGTGAGTCTCCTAACCACACTGTGGCTCTGAGTTAAATTTATGTTTAACCTCTGGCACTTTTCACAGAGGGTCCTTTCAGTCAAAACCAGACAGATTATTTAAAAAAAAATAGAACACAAAGTTTAAAAAGCCATGTCTTAAATCAATGTAGTCTCAGTGATTTTTTTTTTCCTGAAATGGAAAGTAAATTATATACTGAGAACATGAAAAGCACTAACACTTGATAAGTGAATAAATTCCTTAATCTTTAAATAAAATCATGACCTAGGAAATGTTAAGCATTAGAAAATTCTCTAACATTCCATAGCTATCCATATTTTAAAACACATTTGAGGGAGATAATTGGATTAACCATTTTTTATAAATTACCTGGTGGGAATCCTGAAATCTACATTATTTCCCAACTTGTAAGCCACTTGTAATGAAGTTGATCCTACCACTCTCTGGATTGCTCTTCTAGATGCTGCTTTATCTACCTGGAACTGAGAAATCAGGTCAAATCCTGTAGAAATAAAATGCAAAATCCAAAATGAGATTGGTTAATTCCTTTCCACAACTCTCACAAATAAAAGAATAAATTCAACTTGGAAAACATTCATTTTCAATATAGCATATTTCTACTTGCCTGGCAAGTCATCTTGGCCAATCCTGATCTTGGGACAGAGTTCATTTTCCCCATTAGAATTCGAATTGACAGGGAATCCTACAAAAGAGATACCATGCTATCTCACTTCATCCACTACGGAGATTGCCAATAACTGAGCAACTATTTAAAATACAATCTCATACAAGCTTGCTTGTAAGTAGTATATTTGGCTTTAACTCTATACCTCAGTGATCTTAATTCATTCACCTTCAACTTATTCTGGAAGGGATGCAAGGCACAAAGTTGCTTTAATAATTTGTGCTGGAAAATGTTTCTTTGAGGAAGGTTAGGAATTTGTTCCTTTTGGAACCAGAGCTGTGCAATGTCCTGAAAGGCACAAGGTCAGACATCTGTTTGGAAAACTTCTGGTGGTTTGGGCTAAAAAATATTCCTTAAACATCACAAATTTTAGAATTCTAATGAGAGTCCAGAGTCAGTCTTGAACCATTTCAGTGAGGCTTCTGAGAGTGAAGTTCTCAGGAATCTTTGTTAAGTAGAAGAGGAATCATCTGGGGGAGACTTAGGATTCATTGATTCTAAATAAAATATAGAAGGTGCATTTAATTTCACAAATTCATTTCAAGACATCAAATAAAGGTCCCAACAAGATTATTGGCAGTATCCTAGAATTGGAAAGAGTAACAAGAAGATAATAATTATGAGAAGAATTAAACCCTAAATTTGATGAGAAATTCAAGAATTGAATTGGGTGCTCTTTAAACATGTAGAAGATTGTCCTAAGAGAGATTTTTTTTTACCCCCACAGGAGACTTCCTATAACCCTCCAACCTTAGTACCTTGCTGAGACTCACTTGATGACAAAGACTTCCTAGGCTTCAAAAACAAAAAAAGTTTTAAAGCTTTTTTGGCTTAGCCATCCGAGTACATCAAACATTTTCTTCAGATCTCTCTTTATACCAGATTGTTGGGGGTCAATCCATCCATCTATCATCCATTCATCCCCATGTCCACCCAACATTTACTATCATCTGAACCAGGCACAGGGCACACCCAATGTCCTTCCTGCCCACTGTGATCATAGTCAGGACTTCCTTTACACATTCGGCACTGAGCCCAGCAACCACTACAGCATCCCCATGAGCTGAAGCAGAATTGAAAAATGGAGGTACAAAGGACCATGGGTGCCTCACTCAGGCTTCACTTAGCCACACCCTTGCTTGATCACAGTCCTGCCTATTTCTGGAAACAACCAATATTTCAAAAGTAAGAAACTATGGTCCTTACTTGGGCGACGCTTAACAGCCGCAGATGCCCAGGATCCCAGAAAAACGCATACAAAGAAAAATACTGGAATTTTCCTAAAAAGATGAGAAGATAAATGAGTCAAACAAGAATCCCTCCAGATGAGAAGCTTCATGTTTTTAAACCTGGTTAACCTGATTAATGTAGGTGATCAATTCCCAATACAGATGATTTGCTCCATTTAGACTGAACACTTACTTAGAGATTTAAAGAATTTGCACATCTCTGGCTCCCACTGTCCCACTGTGGTGTTATCGATTTCACTTCCTCAGTATCTCTTTATTTCACTCTTTCTATACCTTTTCCTCTGTCTCGGTTTTCTTTAACTTTTGATTTCCTTGCCTCTGTGGCTGTCTCCTTCTCTCTTTTCCTCTGTCTCTTTTTGTACTTCTCCCTCTTGTTCTCTTGTCTTTTCTCCACCCCTCACCTCCTTTCATTCTACTACCACTGCAGAAACACAGATACTCGGTTCCAATTATCCCTACCCCAGTCTTGCCACCACTCTTTCCATTATCCAAATCTTACCAGCAGTTCTTCATTTTCTCAGCAGTTTTCCTTGGTTGCCAACAGCCCCTGTGAAGAAAGGGGTTGGGGGGTGGGGAGTCACTGCTCCCCTAAGGCCCCTTCACTGTCACTTTGGGATGTAGATTCTGGCCCCAACCTTGGTCTCTCCTGCCCTTCTGAGGGCTAAAAGCAAAGGAAATGAACCAGAGGCATCTGGTGATACTTTAACTGAAGCAGAAGAAAGGGGTGGGGAGAGGCAGCTCCATAAGCCCAGGTCTGGCCAGGGGTGTGTCCTCAAAGCTAACAAGGTTACACTGAAGGAGGTATTAACAGGAGAAAGTTTGCTGGAAAGCAAATAATAAAACCAGGATGTGGGGAAATTCACCAGAAAGATCCAGGCAAGCTGCTATAGGAATACAGTAGAAGCTTTTAGAACTGCTATAGGAATACAGTGGAAGCTTTCAGAACTGCTATAGGAAGGGATACAGTGGAAGCTTTTAGAGGACTGAGGATCCAATAAAGAGGTGCCCATTGGAAGGCAGAGGTGTTGAGAACTGACAGAGTCCTGCTGCCCAATCAACCAAAGTTTGAATCTCCATTTGTTCTGAAGCTAATGCATTGCACAACACTGGGCAAGTTAACCTCTTTGTAACTCAATTGCCCTAACTAAAAACAGGTTGAAAATACAAAAAAAAAAAAAAAAAAAAAAAAAAAAAAAACAATTATTTTGAGAATTAAAGTAGATTAGCAAAGGCAAATAGTCTAACACCAGACATTCTTTGTCATTTTCATAATAGCTAACACTTCTTCCCGGGCTTCCCTCTGTTGACAGTGCTTGAAGCCTAGTGGGTATTTAGTTCTCAAAATCACACTATAAAGTAAGACTGAAATTATTGTCATTCACCAAATAAGGCACAGACATGAAGTAACTTGTTTAAAACTGCATGACCATTACTCAATACATGTTAACTCTCTCTATTCCATAGCTGGAAATCTTTTTTTTATTAGTTGTCCAAAACATTACATAGCTCTTGACATATCATATTTCATACATTTGATTCAAGTGGGTTATGAACTCCCATTTTCCCCCCGTATACAGATTGCAGAATCACATCGGTTACACATCCAAGTTTTTACATACTGCCATACTATTGTCTGTTGTATTCTGCTGTCTTTTTTAGACCCTCATCGTTATACAAAATTACATATAAGAGGAGGTGAAGGGAAGGGGGGAGGAACAAGGGAGAGAAATGGAAATCTTGATAAAAGGTGACATTGAACCTCCTAGTTGTCATTTCCTCTTAAACTCTGAGATTATTAAAGCTGAGTAGAATATTCATGGAAGTAAGCAAGATATTATCCTCCCTGAACAAGGTGAGAGCAAGTTATTGGGAGTGCAGACCTGAAGAGAAAAGTTTCACCCAGGCCTCTCATGAACCCCACGGCCCCCATCCCATACATGCTGGATGACCTACTTCTGGCCACCCACCTTGGGTGATATGGATGCAGACTCTGAAAACAGAGAATCTCAGGGTCAGAAGATCCAACTATAAGTCATGGTGTCTAGAACAAAGTAGTTTTAAGGAGGTTTTGCTTCCTTGAATTTTGTTTATTTAGTTGTTTAAGTGATTTATTTTTATTTAATTATGAAATGAATAGCACTGCTATTTCTTTTTCATTTATTTCTTTTCAAGAAAGTCTTTTCATCTTCTGCCTTCCTCAGTTCATGGGATGAACTGTGAAGGAGGTCAACAGTAATGTCCATGCTCTTCTCCATTCCTCTTTTATGAGGGACCCATGTGTTGGAGTCCTGTCTTCCCCTCATAGGACATCCATTCCCTCATGCTGCTTGGGGCTTTTCACAAAGCCCTTTCATTCTCCTTAGTCAATCAAAATTCCCATTCCCTCATTCTGGAGCAGGACAGAACTACAAATGGCCAGAACCTAGTTTATTTGTGTAAGCCCATCAGGATGAGAGGAGCAGTCTATTAACCTTAGAAGAGGAATTGTGCAGATGGGGACCTTCCTGAGAAAGCACAGGAGGTAAGCCAGCCTTAGAGTCACAGGGAAAAAGGCATTTTTCCAAAGGGCTTTCTGCCAAAGTTCTTTATTTGCCATATGGACCCTCTCAAGGTACTTACAAATTTTCCTATACAATTCATGTTTGAGAAATCCTTTTGTGATTTGTTTTTAGAGATCCCACCTCTGTGCTTGCCCCTCCCCAGCTCACTTTAAAGAATTCTCTATGACTAAAATCTGAAAGCAGGTGAGGGGGCCTTTTAATAAAAGATAAAAGTATGGGTGGGAAAATATGTTTGTTCACAGTGATCTGGCTTTTTTCCAGGTTGGCAGTTTTAAGATGGTGAAAGGCAAGTAACATGTCCATTAAGAAAAAATTGTAAATTTGGGGAAACAAAGGAAAATACAATCTTTAAGGAAACTTTCCATCCCTTCCTCAATCCCACTTTTTATTAACCATATTTCCTAACACAATACAAGAAGCTCACAGACAGTGAGCAAAGCCCACACTGGGTCAGGTTGTCCCCTCATCAAAGGTTCAGAAGTCTTTTCTTCCTTAACACCATTTCCTTACTTTACCTAAGAGCTCAGCTCAAAAGCCATATGGAAAGGATATCTGGTCAGTGACAACACATTAAGTGCACTAAGACAACTTGACATTTAAAAGAATCAATTTTATAAGTATTTTATATAGAATAGTTATATCTTTACCCCTTATCTCCATACTCTGTCCACACACTCTTCAGAATATATACACATACAAATTTTTCTCTTGCTATGAATAAAAAATTTTATTTTCTTATGTTTCATATCAGGGAGAATCATCACAAATAATCATCCTTCTTTGTCATTTAATTTCTTTCATTTTTACATTCAATTAATTGAATTAATTTTATTTTCTATTTCTTAAGTAATGCTTAAGTATTTATTGAATAACTATATGTACCAGATATGTGCTGGGAGCTGAAGAGACAAAAAAGAATCCTTGCCTTGAGGGCAATCTAGAAGGGAAAAAAATGATTGCAATATTAAGAATAAAATGATTGTAGCATCACTGAGGACAAGTATGAACTCAGTGCAAAAGTGTCAGGAAATTTTTCATAAAGGAAATAAAATCTCAGAGGATGAAAAGAAACTACCAAGCTGTCATGTATTTAAAAAATAAAAGCAATTAAAAAAAAAAGAAAGAAAAGAAACTACCAAGAGAATAAGTGGGTATAGTACATTCAGACAGAGAAAACAGCAGATGTCATAACAAAAAGGTAGAAAAAAACATATGGAGAGTAACTAGCTTACTTCAGGGACTCTTCCATTTGGTAACTATCCAGTGGTGCCTCTTCTACCATGAATCCTGAGCTGATCAGCACTAGAGATAAGCAGAGAAAGACCCTGCCCGTGGAACCTGCACACCAATGGGAGACAGATACTAAACACATTCACAAAAATGAACAAGATAATCTCAGTTGGAACTCCAGTAGAAAATATAAAGAGGGCAATATGTGCTCCAGAGAGGTTTAGAGATTGATCTAGATTGAGGGGTGAGAGAAGGCTGTTTCAAAGTGGTGAATTTTAATTCAGACCAGACAAGAACGAAGAGGTAAGACTGGCAGGATAAAGTGGAAAGAGGTGGGAGGCAAAGAGAGTTACCTGGTTTTGAGCTGAGCAACTAAGTAAGTAGATGATGATGTCTTTTTATGAAATTTCAAGTAGGAAGAGTGGGGGGGAGGAGCTGGGTAAGGGATCTTGAACAACATAGAAAGAGGTTGGACTTTATTCAGACAGTTATAGAAACTGGGAGAAGAGTATGAGGCCAAGAATAGCTTTTTTAAAGATGTATCTTTAGAGAGATGATTCTGATGTTGCTTGAAGGATGGATTGAATGGATTTGAGCAGTCCACATACATACAACCAACTGAAGCAAGAGTTTCCGAAAATTGATACCCATGGAAATGTCATGCACTCTATTTTCTCTTTTACTCTATTTCATTTTTAGTGATGATGGACAACTCAATGAACAACTCTGATTTTAGAACCAGCTAATGGGTTGTGACCCATGGTTTGAAAAACATTGGAATAGACACAGTAGACACTTGAAATGCCAAGAGATTTGCCTTCTTATTTCCTAATACAGGACATAATATTTGGGACACCACAAAACACATAGAATAGTAGGACAAGTTCCATAATTTTAAAATGACTACATATTTTGAAACTATTCTTTTGAGTAAAGTAACCATAAGCTGATAACATTAATCAAAGATGCCATGACCCCTGTATTTTATTACTTTATAGATTAAAAATAAAGAAGAAGCAGTTTAAAACTAGCTTCCTAATGGTGTCTAGCATTAAGCTTTGTTGTGTTTATCTTTAAAAATAAAACACCCAAAATGCCTAGTGGCACATATCAGTTGCATGAGGATGCTGCAAATTAGCCACAGCTAGAGCCTGAAATCTATCATAGAAATCTCTGGCTGAGAGACTGATTAACAATCAGAGAGTTGCTAAAACTAGGACTCCCACAGACTTGCACTGGGTTCAGTTTTACTGTAAAGAAATTTCAGCATAATCAAAGCTCTATTTTTAATCTCCTTATTTTGGTTCTATACTTGTAATTGTAGCCTAATCATCTATAGCAAGCAAATAGAGCCCCACGGTGATAGCCATCTCTTTGTGAAATCGCTCACCAATAAATGTGCTCTCACCATGGAACAATAACACAAAAACATGTTAAGGAAAACCTTCCCCACCCCCAAGGCTTTCAGAGTGTACCTTCTGCTTCCTCTAAAATATGAGCATTTCCATTTCTCCAAGGAAGAGAAAAATCAATTCCTCTCCACAGCACACGTGCTTCCAGGAGCTGTTGCTATATTTGCTGCCTTGTGGGTCTTCAAGTTTATAGCATCTGATTCATGTCTTAAGCCTCTTTTGCTCCCTCCAATAAACCGTACCTACTGGCCCATAAGCATGTTTCTCTACATACTGTAAAGTTTGTCTTTCTAACAGGGGAAATCAAAGCTAAGTTAGAATCAGCTGGATGGCTTGTTGAAAACAGATTACTGGACTCCACTGCCAGAGTTTCTGATTCAGGAGATCTAAGGTGCGTCTGAGAATTTGCATTTCTAACAAACTCCTAGATGATTCTGGTTCTGCCGTTTCTTCCAGTCCACTGAGAACTGCTGCTCTTACAGCTCATGTTTTCAACTCATTAAACAACTGCTCTTTTATTATAAATGGTATTATAAGTATTTGCTAAAGAAGTTTTTAAAATAATTATTGGTTGAATCCACAGGACCTCCTAATAACTTTGAGTTCATGAAAAAAAAATGCAATTGTGTGTAGAACTAAGAAGAACCAATAAAATAAAATAAAACCCTAAAAAATGCAATAATTTTTTTACTGGATATCTATAAAGGAAATTTACTTCACAGAATGATGTATAGGAACCTGTCTTTTCTGCACTACAATCATGTATCAACCTAATAATATATTAATAAAATTGTGTTCCTGAATTTCATGTTAACTTCATAAATAAAATATTAAGAGTGCCTTAATTCTGAAAGGTTATCTCTTATGAAAGAACCCCTAAATATACATAGTTTTACATTGCACCCCATGCAATTGTGTATGCTTTCATTAGCTTCTACATACTGGGAAAACATTTTCCCTGCACTAGGTGGCAGTGCAATCCTGAAATATGAAACCTGAGCTAAGGAATCAAAGACTGGAATTTGATTTTCCCTTGTCAAGTACAGAACTTTGATTTTATGCAAATATTCCATTCTTGGTAATTTTCCATATGTATAAATTGAAGTATTATAATTGATTCCATTTTAGGGTTGCTCTCAGAATAAATGCACAAATACAATGCACTCTGATTGTTCATGAAAGCCTATTGAAGAAAGACAAGATGAACACTAAATGAACAACTAAAATGAACTCTGCCCTAATAGAGGAGCCATCTACTCTGTCCACACTGACTATCATCAATTTAGCTTTATAATGAACACAGCCAATCCCAAGATAAAGAGGGTAAGCTCTATAGCCACACTGGTAAGTTTCAAATATCAGCTCTGCCACTTTTCTAGCTAGGAGCCTGTGGAAAGATAATTAACCCCTCAGCCTCAGTTTCCTGATCTGTAAAAACTAAATAATACAAGCACTTACCTTCTAGATATACTTTAAGGGTCAAACAAAGGCTTAAAATAGTACCTGGCACTCAATAAATTTTAGCTATTAATTGGTTTTTATGTTATCATAACTTACTCTCTTCTACTTTCTTCTCCCACTCAGCCCCACTTTGTTCTAGTAAATGGAGGTTTATTTGGATCTCCTCAACAAAATAAAGATGTGGCTTTGCTAGATGCTAAAATACTGTTTTAGGCAATACAAACAACTACTGGAAAACCCCATCTATGGATATCAAGATAAATCAGTTGAAAGCCCTCCTCCCCTATATATGCCCATCTTGAGCTCTCTGCTATACTTTTATTTCTCCTACAAAACTGTTCTTGATAAGCCTGTTTGTCAGGCACATCTCATCATTGAAAATATCACTCCTTCTGGGGCTGGGGATGTGGCTCAAGCGGTAACACGCTCACCTGGCATGCGCAGAGCACTGGGTTCTATCCTCAACACCACATAAAAATAAAATAAAAGATGTTGTGTCCACCAAAAACTGAAAAACAAATATTAAAAAACTCTCTCTCTCTCTCTCTTCTCTCTCTCTCTCTCTCTTAGAAAGAAAAAAGAAAATACCACTCCTTTCACAATACTTGATGATTTTTTAATAATCCTATTCTTGTTTGTATTCACCTCACACCAACAAGACAGACTTGATCATCCTGTTTTCCTGGGGAAAAGCTTTTCACCTCTCTATCTCATGTCTTACTTATAAAAAAAAAAAAAAACAGGTAAAGACACCTACAGGAGTTCACTATTACTCAGTGACAAAAGAGGTGACCCGGTCTCCAGAGTTGTTAACAAAGGCAATTCCAACAATCACTCAGAACCCAAAACAGCTGCTTATAGAACACTTTGCATGTACAATGACCATGCCTACTGATGAGTCCCTTTATGAATTTATTTTAAAAATATATACATATATATACATATACATATTTGTATACATATAGAATTGGTTTCTTCACTGCAGAAGTGAAATAATATGTGACCATTACAGAAAAGTAGAAAATATGGAAATAGAAAAAAAGAAAAATCACTCACCACCTAGGGACAACTCCCTATTAATTAACATGTTAGTTTTGGTCCGGGGCTGTAGCTCAGTGGCAGAGCGCTTGCCTGGCATGTGTGAATCGCTGGGTTCAATCCATAGTACCACATAAAAATAAAGGCATGCTGTCCATCTATAACTACAAAAAATTTTTTAAAAAAAAACATGTTAGTTTTTTTTCTATATATAGGCTGTGGTCATAATCTATTCAGTACAAAGTTTTGCATTCCTTAAATGCACATCATTTAAACATTTATGCATTTTCTTTCACAAAATGTAATCACATGTCACATACAAAATAGATAGCAAACCCAGGTATAAGAACTTTGCCTTGAAGTTAAAATTACAACTTTTAATTTTAACCACTGTTAACCTCAAGAGAGAAAACAACTCTACAGAGGCATTTGAGTAACTAGGGGAGATTTTTCCAGCAGGTTTTGGTTTCTAAAAGATGTAATTTTTCTTACCCAAAGCCATGTGAATGTAAACTCACAACCAATCAACTAGACAGAAAGGCATGCATAGACATGGCACCCATGGCACCCAAAGGTGGCACCCAAAGCGCAGCCACAGGGAAGTCTTGCCTCCTACCTTGCTTTCATTTCAAAAATCTCTGAAACTGTGACTAATTCCAGGAATAGCAGGAGCAACTGACACATGGACAGGAGCCTTTGTTTAAAAACTGGACTTAAAGCAATTCCAAGCGAAGGGCTCTTAGCATTAGCACATAGTGATTTGAGGCGTGGTCAGCCCAGAGAGGACCAGTATGGATATAAAGGTGGACAGGAAACACCAGGATGGTGATAGAGGAGGGGCAGGATCCAGACTGGTGTTATCCTAGTCTGGCCAAGGCTTCCCTGGGGATTCCAGGACTTTTTCTACAGTTGTAGTGTAAGGAGGAAGTGAGAGAAGGGAGACCTCCACTCTACCAGGAACTGTGTTTCCTATTTAAAAATCAAGTTTTCTCTTTTGATCTACAAACTCGTTGTTACTGCCATTTTACAAGCTCAAAGTGAAGCTCAAAGATGTTAAATAAGTTTCTAGGGGAAACTCCAAATGGCAGGCCAATACCAAACTTGGGTTTCTCTGACAAAAAGATGATGTTCTTCCTGTAATTTGTCCTTTTCTGAATACACACACAAGTGCACACACAGGCACGCACTAGTGCAGATGTACATTTTTATCTCCCTCTTCAGCTAACAATTCACTACTATGTTCTTCCCTTCATTAACTCCCAAGTTGAAGAATTTCAAGAGTTGGTAAGAAGCTTTGCCCCTTGTACTGGTCACCTAGTAACCAACTGGTCACCCTAATTGAGCCAGTTAAGTCTGAGAGACCCCCATCCTGGTATTTGAAAAAGGATACCAAAAGTGGTATCGTGGGCCTCGTGTACAAAAGACAGGTGAAATGTGATCACTCCTGGTTCAATGCCCTAGCCTTTATATAAATTTTTTATGATCAACTTAGCTTATAGGGGTATTTTTAGGTTTTTTTCACCCTATGTTCCCCTGTGGTCCTATCCATATCAAGGTTTGTCTCAGATTCTATACTCTCACAGTTTAGGGGCCTTGATTATTTAAAACATCACCCTCACTTTATTTATAACCTACTACATTCAATCATTTTGTACATTGCAAGGCAATCAAAACTTCAACCAACACCAAGTTGAAGTATAGTGCCAAATAATACATCCCTGTCCTCGAGAAAGAACAGATAGATGCACCCCACTTCCAAATCTTAAAATACACTTTGACCCAAAAGAAAACCCAAAAGAAATAAACCACTAGCAAAGTGCTCCCAATATATAAAAGTAAAGTTTCTGATACTTACCAGAGGGCTTCAGAAGGATTTCACAGAGAAGTAACATTTTAACCTGATGTGGAGGAACTGATCATATTTTGCAGGCAGAGAAGACAGAATGGGTTACAAGGCAGTGGGAATAATGTAAACAAAAACTTGAAGGCATAGAAATGCATGGAGAGTATATTTAAACACAATTAAGGCATGACTTAGCTTTTTGAAAATATTATTTGAATGTCCGTGTTAACCTTGGGGCTGAAAAATTAGAATCATTAGACTGTCTTTGGTAAATAAGTATAAGTCTAAAAACGTTTCTGATTTTCTTATTTTAGGTACCTGTCACATTAGTATTTTATTCCTGAAAATCAAACTGACCCTTTTGCCACAGTGAAAAATGGCAGTGGAGGGGTTAGTTACAGAATGATGATTCTGGGAGGATCTTTCTATTTTCCACAAATTATTCTTATTTGGGGATTCTACCAAGATGCAAGAAACATCAGGTGCTCTGATGCTATCTATGCCAAGGGGAAAAAAAGTAAGATGATTTCACTAGGATATAACAAAGTATTTGCTACCATTTAAATTACAATTATTTTTTCCCCATTAGTGTCAGTAATAAGCTTCTAAACTTGCCTAAATCCAATGCTAGGAAGGATCAGCGGCATAGGCAGATAGCAAGGCCTTCATATCCTTGGGAGAAAGCCAATGGGTAAATAAAGATATGCAATACTTTAAAAGAAAACATAAATAAAGATCCCCAAGAATCTTGGGTATATATTCAGTGATAGATTCAGGCTGCAAGAATCAAGACACAGGGCCAAAATGGAAGACACGTTATGTGCAAGGAAAAGATTTGAAATTGAAGTTGCTCTGAACGGTGAAATAAGCTCTCTAGTGGCGCTCAAAAGGGAGACAGGGAAAAATGTAGAGTGGAGCTGTTGCAGCTCAAACAGAAATCAGCATGCACATGGTGTATTTCCTGAAACCTCTTCAGTCAAGTAGAACAAAATAGTAAGGAAGCAATAAAAGAATAAATGACCTAGAATTATTGGCCTCACCAACCATAACCTGCTGCATAGGGTTGGTTTCAGAAGCAGATGTAGAAAAATTGCAGCCCACAAGGTTTTTATCACTGTAGATGTTCTTTTCAGCTTTGTTATCTGACAGGACACTGTTGAACATGTAAAATGTTATTATAAGAATCACAGAAGTAACCAAGAGAAATCCATCTCTTGGTACAACATTGGGAAATAGCATTTGGTTACGGATTTACACCATAATAAAATTGCCCATAAATACACACTCTAAACACAGAAGGTGAGAAATAAATAACTTTCATGTTATATCCAGAGGCTAAATGATAGACCCTTGGTGTGTGTCATTGTGAGTAGTTATTTAAAAAGAAGAAGGAGGGAAAAAAAAGTTCATTGACCCTTGTTGGATTATAAATAACCATATAAGAGTTTTTTGTTTTTTTTTTTAAGAAACTGAAATATTTTTAAAAGCCTTAGGGTTTTTCTGTGTAGCCTATGGAGCCCACCACGGTCATTTCTATTACTCTATTTCCAGAGTTACACTGGCTGCAAATTCAACTATAATTCATACAGTAGGAATTCATATGTTTCCTTTAAAAATGAACATTTTCTGCCAAACCCAAGTACTGCTGTTTTCTCAAATTAGAAATAGTGAAACTAATTTTAATACAAGAATTTTCTCTCCATGTACTATGTTTTCCAAAAAATTATTCATTTTCTCTCTGCCTATCGAACTGCATGCCCTAAACTTCCAAGCCTTTCTCAAGCAAACCCCACCTCTTCTACAAAGTTCCCTTGGAACCTCCAGACAGATGTTCTCCATTCTGATCACTCACAGGAAAAAATATTTACGTGAAATGATGTTACATTTGGTTTCAGAAATAGAAGATAATAATAGAGAAAGCAAGGGCATCTAAAATCGGAGAACCTGAACTTGAGCCCTTGTTCCACCAATATGTGTACATTCATTGTACACCACTGAGCCTATTTTCTGTTCTTCAAAATGGAACTTTCCAGAGAGGCTCATTGTGATGCTCAATGAGTTAATCCATTTGGGAGAGCTTTATAGGCATAAAGCATTCTTCAGAGGTAATTGTTATTTCAAAAATCGTTAAGAGGGCTGGGGTTGTAGCTCAGAGGTAGAACGCTCGCCTCACATGTGCAAGGCCCTGGGTTCTATCCTCAGCACCACATAAGAATAAATAAATTAAATAAAGGTATTATGTATAACTACAACTAAAAAATAAATTTAAAAAAATATTTAAGAAGCACCTAACATGTGCAGGACAGTTTTCAATGATGCATATGAATCAAAACTGAAAAATAAAGTTTCCAATTCTCAAGAACCTTAAAATATAATACAGAAACGAGTAATACACCTTAATTATTAAAACACAGAACAATGAGTGGCAAACACCCTAACCAATATCCTCAGGACTTCAACTTAATTTGACAAACCTCCATGATGCTGGCTCTTGAGATAAAAAGATAAATATAATAGGTCATTGTCACCTGTCTGGTGGGAAGTACATACACCCAACAACAATGGCAATAGGAAGATAAGCTTTGCAAAGAAAGTACATCCTGGAAATTAGCCAGGTCTGGGTAGATAAATATCCCAGAAAGGCTTTGGCCTAAATACTCAAAGATACAGGTTGAGCCAGGTATGGTGGCTCACGCTTGTAAACCCAGTGGTTGGGGAGGCTGAGGCAGGAGGATTGCAAGTTTAAAGCCACCCTTAGCAATGGTGAGGCACTGAGCAACTCAGTGAGACCCTATCTCTAAATAAAATATAAAAACAGGCTGAGGATGCGGCTCAGTGACTAAGAACCCCTGGGTTCAATCCCCAGTACCAAAAAAAAAAAAAAAAAGATAAAGCTTAAAGGGAAGGGTCAGAATTTAGACTGAATTTTTGTTTTCAAATGAGGTAAAAAGAACTGGATCTGGCACTGGACTGAGCAGCCCTGTAAGGCAGGTGGATGCTGGGAAGAATTAGTGACCATGGAGATTGAGCTGAGCTGGAACACACCCCACTAAAAGGATAATGGTAAGTTAGTAACTTCTGAAAGATGGAAACCTGAGCACAATGGGAAGAGAAAGGAACAATATCAACAGAGGCCAGAGAGCTAAATGATAAGAAAAGCATAGAGGTGACTAGAGGAGGACAGGGTATAGAAAAGGGTTTGTTGTTGTTCATTCATTTGTGTTTAGAAGATTTAAAAATAAAATAACACTTGCATGGCATTTTCTACATGCTGGGTATTATTCTAAGAACTTTACCTTGATTGACTCGTTTATTGCACATTAGCTATAGTGGTAGATGAGAGTATTCCCACTGTAATGATGATGAAACTGAGACATGGGGAAGCTGACATTTGTGATCTAAGCAAAAGGATCCAGTGCAGAGAGAGAAATGGAAAACAGGGAAGGATACTATTGGGACCCAAAATAGGAGGAGCTCAGGGATAAGGTTGATTATAATTTTCCTTTCTATAATATTCTATAACTCTTAACTTCTCTATGGTAGAAATTATCACTTTTGTAGTCAGAATAATAAAACAATATGGAAATAAGAGATCACCGGCTAGGGATATATATAGCTCAGTTGTAGAATACCTACTGGCATGTGCTGGGCCCTGGGTCTGATACCCAGCACAGCAAAAGGAAGAAAGGAAGAGAATGAAAAGGGGGGAAATATGAGAACACTTCATGTCTTTAACTTATTTCTTCTAAGTAAAAAACAAAAACAAAAACAAAAATCTTTCCAATAAGAGGTACCTCATTGGGAATAGGAATCCCATCATCTAGCACCTGTTTTATTTGTGTGTGTGTGTGTGTGTGTGTGTGTGTGTTTTTTTTAAAGGGGAAAGATTAAATCTGACAAAATCCAAACCCCTTTTCATGTTGTCCCAAGTACAGCTTTCAGTACACAAACTTCTATATACTACTGTCCTTCAGGACTTTTAGAATTGTCTTTTATTTTTCCTTCCCTCCACTCCTCTTCCATCATCCCATTTTCTACCACCACTACTCTTGGACCTTAGAAAACAGGGAAACTCCTCTAGGGTTAGCCACATGGTTGGTTCTGTCATTGGCTCTAATTTTCCTGAATTGGGGAGTCACAATTCCAATTAGATATCCAAGTAGTCATTTGCAGTTACTACATTTTGTTTCCTCATCATTCTCATAAAGGTAAGATGAGCTGCGGATTAACTTGTAGTCTTTTACATTTAATTTTAAAATAACTTAATTTCCTTCAATCTACTGATTACTGAAATTAGTTGACTGGCTTTGGGTTATTATTTTTTTGGGGAAGGAGAAAGCAAAAATGACTTTTTATATTTTGTTTGTCATGTTTTTCCAAATCTTTCTTTCCCCTCATTCTCTCTTAATGAATGCATCCCTGAAAGGCATGTTTTCCTTTATTCCTACTTTTCTTGTTAAAGGATACTGGGGATAGAACCCAGGGCTTTTCTACCATTGAGCTACATTCCCAGCCCTCTTCCTTATTACTATGAGAACTATTCACTTTACTTTCCTTACTACCAGACATTAAAAATTCAAGAAAGGAAGGGTAAGTTTCTAGTGTCTGTGTCTAAGAAGTACTTTTCCTAAGTTGCTATGAAGGTCCAGTAGGACTTTGCCTGGGAGGATCCACTAGGAGGGAGGACTAAAGATAAGCATCTTGTCTCTCTCCACATGAGGTCTCTTGTTGGACCTACATTTAGCACTCCCTCCAAAACAGATGATGTTATAACTATGCACATTCATCACACTGCTCCCTAGAAGTGAGAGTAGAGGGCTCCCAGTGGAATGGAAAGAGAAATTTAAAATAGAATGCATGTTCTACTCCAATTATATTGAAGCTTCTATACATTGCCTGATATTCCGGAACTATTTGTCCTCTGAATTTTTTGATCCATTGGAGACATAATAGCTGTTAGAAGAAGCATATTAGGATAACATGGTATCTTTTTAAAAATTCAAATGCTTGGATCCGCCCACTGAGATGCAAGTTTAATTGGTCTAGGATGGACACCTATGCATCAGTATTTCTTATAAGATGCCCCATCCTTCACCTTGACCCCAGTGATCCCAAATGTAGCCTGGTTGAGTACCACAGGTATAAAGAAAATATATGAATCTGAAAACTTTAGAGTTGATGTATTACATATATCATCACCCTCTTTGGATTCTTTTACATCTAGTTTTCTTTTTAATTAAGATAAGGATTTTAATCTGGGGTTAAAATAAAGTCAAAGCTATCACCAAATATTCTCTTTTCTACAAACATGCACACAAACATTAAACTAAAACAGCACACTCAAAGCTGCTCAAGGAACAAACCGAACAACCTGACCTAGTTATCCTTACACCAGCTATACATGGCATCACTAAACTTGCTAATGAGCTAGGAAAGTAGTTTGAGAGAGGAAATTGTATGGTAATAAGACTCCAGGCCAAAAAAGCAAAACAAGCGTATTACTGCTGAAGGTAATTAGGATAGGACTTAGTACTTTAAAAAAAATCATCTATTCAAAGAGATTATATAATTCTGGCCTTTGACCCACTCAGATACATGGGGAGCTTTAGGATATGAAAGGCCATTCCTTATTTTAATTCCTGATTTCTAAGTACACATAGATCAATGTTCTGGAGGTCAAAGTAAAGAATGCTCAAATTTAAAACAATAAAAGTTTTCACCAAGTAATAGTGGAAACTATTAATTGGTCAAAAAAAAAATCACACCCCAATGTAGAAGTCACAAACTATGATAAATCACATTCCAGAATCTTAATTATTGGCTAACTACAGCAATGATCTCTATGTGGTTGCCTGGTCTTATTTGCAGCTACCTTTCATTCCAGGTTGGTCTCATTTTTCAGGTTAGTAAACTAGATTAAGACCCTTTTAAGAATCTTAGGAGAAATAAGTTACAGTAGATGGGGTAGAGAGAAATGATGGGAGGGGAGGGGAGGGAAGGGGGGATAGGAAGGGGATAGGAAAGACAGCAGAATACAACAGACACCAGTATGGCAGTATGTATAAACGTGGATGTATAACCAATGTGATCCTGCAATCTGTACATGTGGTAAAAATAAGAATTCATACCCCATTGAATCAAATGTATGATATATGATATGTCAAGATCATTGTAATGTTTTGAGCAACCAATTAAAAAAAAAGAATCTTAGGAGCCAGGACTTTTTTTCCTGCAATGTGTAGAAGGCATTAAAACACAATTCTCATGACACAGTTTGAGTGGCTCAGCTTTGTCTTGTAAAACTCTGGTTTAAGGTCACAGACAGGTTTTTTAAAAAAAAAATTACATTTAATCCTCAATAATATATTGAGTGACCAACTCATCCAAAATTTCCTATTATGTTCCTAGTTTTGTTATTGAAAGTTTATATCCTGGGAATTACCTCCCCATCCCTATCCCAGGCAAATAGAGATGGTTGGTTACTCTAAAAACAACCAGAATCAGCATCCAGTCTGGTGTAGACTTTGGATTATTATGTGCAATCTTCATACCAACTGTTCTTCCCTGATATTGATAAATGATGAATGACAAAGAAGACCAGATTAATATCACCAGCCACCATGTAAGAACTGCCACTGAGTTTTCAATGTACTATCTGAAATTCTCACAACATTGTGTAAGATCACTACTGTTGTCCCAATATTATCATATAAAGAAACTGAGTCTCTAATAGAGACTGGTCTAGTTCTGTCTAACTCCAAAAAGTGCACACAGAGGGGGTGAAGTAAGAGCACACATTAAAAAAAATTAAAGCTGTTTTTCATTCTCTACATCTTGCATTCTGAAGTCCAACAACCATAATAAATGTTAAGAAAATCTACATAGAGGAGATTTTATTATAAACTGAAGAAAAAACAAAACTAAAACATAGAAGTTGTAATATAACAAAATTTCAGAGTCTATATGAATCCAATCAAATGTAGGGCAGAAATAAGATAACCAGCTGTTAATTGATGGTTACAAATTGCCCAAGGTCAAATTCACAAGAATCTTTATAACATCCTGTCAAATACTCAAATAATACCACCTTAGGTAAAAAGAATTTTCATATGTATGAAATATTTTGTTCCTAATTCTTTCTCCTCCCAGCAAGTAACAATATCCAATATAAATGATTTGTTCCTTAAATTTTTGTATTTTGATTTATCCTGCAAGCTAAAACTGCAATTTAGGAACTATCTGAAAAGTACCACAAATTGATTTATAATTTAAGTCATACCTATGCAGATTTGTTCTTAGCACATATTTAAATCTCAGTTAAATCAGCGGATATTTTTAGACCAATATAATTTTTAAAATGTTACTAAAGAAATTAATGCCTGCTGCTTTTTACTTGACATTCTTGTATGCTCCCAATGTCTTACTACATGCCAGTTCTATGAAATGCGGCTTTTCATTGGATCCTTAGAAAAGTACAAACCGAAGAAGATTTCCTTCTAGTCTTTACTCATGGAGAAAGGGAACTGGCATCTATCAGTATTAATGTGAGTTAATCTGGACAATATGTGACAGCTAATACCAGTATCTGCATGTGTATCTCTCAGCAGAAGAGCAGAGAGGTAAATGCTGCATACAGACCTTTAATTTTTTTAATGTATGCTCTTACTTCACCCCCTCTTCAGTTTTAAGTTCTTTTTTAAAAAATTTAATACTCTTAGGTGTGGTCAGACTACAGATTTACAAGTGACTGAATCAACAACCAGCTCTAAAATTATCAGGTTCTTAATTATATCCAAAGTTTCTAATACTGTAGTTCTACCCAATACGGCTGAAATCAGGGGAAAAAAATTTAAATATCTTTAAGATATCTTTGGTTTCCTATCTATAGTATCTTTTCCCCAAAGGAGATCTGGGCATAGCACATTTCAGAGCTTTCTGTAAGTCTTTTAATGAAAAAAACCTATGTGGTCTTGATGTCAGTGTGGAAATGAGAAACCACTGAAGTGTTAATACTGTCAGAAATGGACGTTGGCTGTGTTTACAGCTGCTTGTGATAGAGCATAATGGATGTAATTTAGTCCTTCTAGATTAGATATTCTCTAAAAATGCAGAGTTTTTCCTGGTAGCAATAATGACTTTCTGTGAAGTTTATGTGTAAATTAAATGGACCCTCAGAGCATCTTAAACTCCCGTTTGTAGGCATGAACAGTTGAGACTAGGAACTCTTCAACCAGCTGTTTAAGAATATGAAACAATTGGCAGGGGGTAGTTTATTTTACTTTAAATTAAATGCTTTATGGATTTAGCACAATCTGAGAGTGTTGTCAGATTTTTTTAAATCCATATATCATCTGCACTATAAGAAGAAAAAAATGAAAAGAATAACCTGGAAGAAAAACAATTAATTTTGCAATTGCAATACTGTTAAGCTCCTGAAAATTTTAGTGATTGTTCTTTATTTTTAATTTGTCCAATAAATATGCAGATGTGATCCTTCTTTGGCTATGTTCTATTTCATCCGCTGATGGAAAAAAATAGCATGTAAGCTTCATTATTCTTAGAACTCATAAATAACAGATGGATATTTAGAATAGTTAAGCCTTATAAACAGAAAAAAAATCTAAAATGAATAATAAAATATGGTTTTGGGGTCTGGAGCTGTAGCTCATTGGTGGAGTACTTGCCTCACACATGTGTGAGGCACTGAGTTCTATACTCAGCACCACATAAAAATAAATAAATAAAGATATTATGTCCATCTACAACTAAAACAATATTTAAAAAATACTGCTTTTGAATAAATTCAGTTTAATAGGTTAAAAGCTAAATTTGTACCTTTAAATACAAAGTATAAGCCAGTACACTGGTGCAATTATAAATTATAAGTCCCATTTCCTATTTACCTAGCTATTTCTTTGTTTACACTAATCATTATACATTAGCAAGACGAGATTGGACACAAATTGACAAGTTAATTGCCCATACCATTAGAATTCCCATTTTTCTGTAGTGTGAATGAATTTCAAATTAAAACTACTAATTTGTGTTTTTTTTAAAGGTCACATTGTTACACAGGAACTTGAGAGTGAAGAGAACAGAAATAACTCTCAAACTGAGTGAAGAAGGTGCTTTTCATAGTTTCCATTTTGTAGAAACTTTTATAAGCATCATTTATTTTAGAAACATAGAAGCTATAATGTCATGGAATAGGGAACTAGAATAGAAATAAATTGAAAGAATCATGGATTGATGTTATGAAAATCTCACCAATGGAAAATAAGTTAAAATCAGGCTGAAATATCCTAAAACACCTTGAATCTGCTATTAGCAAACTGAGTCAGATCCATTTTGTTCCTCCACAAAGGAACAAAACAGAAAGTAATTTTGGAATGTTTCTTTGCTGCTATATACTTAAAGAGTCTTGACTTTATAGTTAAAATTCTAATCTTTCTTGTTCCCCACGTAAGTATCTTCTCCACATGTTGAATACTTGTCTGTCATAAGATTTTCCTAGGATGAGTTTGTCACACCCAGTCAAGCCACAGCAGCCAGATCTAAGCAAGAGTGGAAAAAATCAAGCCCAGTTCAAAATAGTTTTCAGTATCCATATGAAAGAATATAGTCCACAGATGATAAAAATTATGCCAATTAAACAAATTGACAAAATGAAGAAGATTAAAATAGGCACTATTATTAAGTATAAAAATCCAGTAAAAATCAACATATATGTATAATTACTATTTATAGCTTATACCTTTTAAACTAGAAATACTGGGAAATAGGACAGCCAGAGATACCAGAATGCTAGTTAAAGGGTCAAGGGCTCTATCTACCTTAATTCCCCTACAATCAGGTGAGCTTGGAGAAATGGAAGCCCAGGTTTTGTTGATGCTGTAGGTGATATTATTTTTTAAAGTATTTCATCGCTTGAGGTGAGACCAATGAGGACATTTTCAAACCATACTGACAATTGAGAACCGTGAAGGGATCTGAGATTTTACCTTAACTGCAATCTAACATGACAGGCAACCATTGCTTCATAGGATGCTGGTAGGAGACGTAAGATTCCTGGGTTAGAGACAAAAGGAAAGATTTTTGTTTTTGTTTTTATTCATAGTAAACCAGAGTATAATTACCTATAGTCTGAGCTCAATTCCTACAGAGGAAGGATTCCTATGAGGAAGGTCAAATGGTACCTCCATAGGTAATGGGGCATGTTGCAGAAGAGTTTAGGAAACCCAAATGTTTTATAATGGGTGGTAAACCTTTCAGACTTTGCTGTGGAGGGAGATATATTTATTGTACTATAGAATAAGCAAATTTGACTTTGTTTCATACAAAGACACTATCTTCTAAAGCTTCACTATAAGACATGATTGAAAATATAATCTGAACAAAGACAGTCAATACGCCTTCTCATAAGTATGTGAAAATGTAAGACCCATGGAAAATTGTTTCCCAGTATTGACTTGGCAGTGAAATTCCACAGTAAGATATATAGCTCATGGTTCTTTTCTCCAAACGAGGCTTAGGACAACACAGCACTATCTTCCTCAGAAACCCCACATTCACCATCACAGTCCCGAATTGCCCCATTCTTTTTTTTTTCTTTCTTTGCTGCCAGTGTCTTCTCCATATCAAGTCTAATTCTTCTCTTCAGTCTTTTTTTTTTTTTTTTTGCTGTGGTTCCTGAACTACCCCTTTCCATCCTCGTATCGTTGATTTACCCTGACTTATGCTTGTAGTTCACACCCTCTGGAAAGGTGCTGTCACAGGTAAGTTACCAGTAGCAACTTTCTTACCTGGGACTCCAGCACTGACCTGATAAGAATCCCCCTCCTTGCAGAGAGCACATACTGGCTACGAAACTGATAATTTCCAGGGCTGGGTAGAACAACCTGTATGGGTAATCATTATAGACAACTGGGATTGAGTTTGGCTTGTTCTGGCTTTTTTGTTTTCTTAAATGAGTTTTATAGGGAAGGAGAAGACTCATCCTGTGCATATGCAATTTTAGTTTATGCTGTTTAGAATGGTCTTTTAGTCTGTAAGCCCAATATGTTACCATAGAAACAAGTCTCCATCTGAAATACATCCAATCAATTCTGAATTTATCATTCAGAGCACCTTCATAAATTGGAATAAATCCAACAGGTACCCAGAATGTCAGCATTTGGGCAACAAGCTGCATTTTTTTTCTTTTATTTAATATTTTAAAGTTAAGAAATGAAGAATGATGATTCCAACTTAGATATATATATATATATAGAGAGAGAGAGAGAGAGAGAGAGATTCAAAGGAAGAATATTCTTTCTTGTTTATCTTGTTCTTGAAACAACATTAAAATAGATCAACATATACCATTTCACAAAAACAAGGTTATTTTTCAATCGCTAGACAATAGTGAGACTGCAATGAGGGAAAATGGTTCATTTAAGCAGCATTATTCTCCTTAACAGAGAAACCTGTAAATTTATTTATTGGAAGAATTCCAATTTTTAGGTTGAATTTTTAATTCTCTTCTACTTCTTGTCTCCTTGAAAATATTTTAACCACTTAACATAACCAAATGTAAATTATTAGGAATTATGTAACCCATGCAAAGGGAGTCACAGATCCAAAACAAGGAAAATCCTCAGAATTTAGGGATAAGATAAAAATTTTCTCTCCCTCAGAATTTAAATAAATAAAAAGAATAAAAATAAAATTAATGAGAGAGCCATCAGCAAAACAAATCTAATCCAAACAATGATTAGGCTATGTGTTGCCAATAAAATGTGTTTCCCAAATTTCTTCATGGAATTAACATATTTCACTAAAATTTCATTGGGAAATATTAGTATAAAATCTTTGGAGCAGTGTTATTCAATAGAACTTTCTGTGGTTGAGAGTGGGGCGGGGAGGAGAAAGAGAAAGAAAAGAACTTTTTGTGGTGATTGGAATGCCCTATAATCTGTTGTTCAGTCTTGTAGCTACTGGCCACAAATGGCTATTGAACACTTGAATGTGGCTAGTGACTGAAGTACCAAACCTTCAAAAAGTGTTAATTTAAAAAGTGTTAATGTTATAGCAATTGTTATTGTCATATTCTACTTGCACAATCTTCTAGCCATGAGGTCAAATCACCTAACCTCCCAGAACTAATTTTACCTACTAAAGCTATTACATGAGGTACTAATATTAAATAAAATAATGTTAAGTTGCTTAGCACATGGCCATCACATGAAAGCATTCCATGCATGTTAAATGTTATTAAATTTTTATTGGGGGGGGGAGGGGGAGGTGGGTGGGGAGGGGGTTGGGGTTGTGGCTCAGTGGTAGAACACTCACCTAGCACATGGGAGGTGCTGGATTCAATCCTCAGCATCACATAAAAATAAATAAATAAAATAAAAACATTGTTTCCAAGTATAAAAACTAAAAAATATTTTTAAAAAATTATTATAAAGCAATATTTTAACATGAGAAATTTGTGTAACTTACAGAAAATTTGGGGGAAAACAAGGTAGAATTGTCACAGTTTATACCAGATGAACCAATAATATTGAGTCAAATCAAATTTTTTCATCAGCAAAATTCAAGACTTTAAACAGATTTCATCAGAATTCATAAAATACACAGTATTCACCCAAACATAGTCAGTCCGCCAATTTTTCCCTCAGTTGCAAAAAACAAAAACCTTTCCAAATATGTATTTACCTTATCTTAGTACGGCATTAGTCATTGCTTATTTTTAATACCTGATAGTACAGAAAAGTTAGGTAGAACAAATATATCACTGAAGGAAATGTAATTTCCAATTATTTCAAGATATTCAGAGTATATCAATGGCATATCCAACTCCAAAAACAAGATATTTGTAGCCAGAATTTTATTTTAGACATTTCAAAAGATTTCTTAATATGATATTCAAATAAACTAGTTAAGTCCCATATACATATTTAATATATAAACATTTATACATAAATGGGGGATGGGGAAAGAGAAAGCAAACTAAATGATAAAAATCTAGAATCTAAGAGTTTGGAGAAATGTTTTACATGTAGAAAAAAGTTTCTGTAAATTTACAAAAATTCCTAAAGTCTGAAAAGTGGATTGAATGATGTTGGTTGTGGCTTAAAAGGGTTTGACTTTATAAATGGACCTGGTGTGCTCTTCTCATCATTTTTCTGGCATCTCAACAGGAGACAAGGAAAGTTCTTGTTTTTCCAGCAATGTCTGCTTGGTAAAGTCTAAGTAGGTCAGAGCAAAAAGTAAAAAGCTTTTCTTTCAGTGAAAAATTTAAAACTCAGAACCTCCTTTATATTTAAAACTGCTTTCACTGTACAGTTGCTAAAAGCAAACAAGGAGTAAGCCCCTTGCTCCCAGATGTCTGCTCACAGATCCCAAAGAGAAAACAAACCAGTGTCCAAAGTACAAACTTCCTGGAATATTTTGTATTAAATTTCCAATGAGATATCAAAGACATGGTGAAATATAATTATGCTCCCCCATGGCTATCCAACCAGCAGCTTCCCTTTAAGGAACAGTGAACTGTAATTAACAGACCACCTATAGCATAGACGATAAATCTGGCTGTGTGTTATTTTCAAGTACAGAGAGAGTTAAGAGTAGGGCATTCAGAAGAAGGAGAAGGAGTAAAAAAGGAGAAAGAGAAAAAGGAAGGAGGAGGAGAAGAAAAGAAATGATATGAGAGTTGGAATTAGATTTAGAGACAGCAGGAAGATGAACTGGGTATGATTTTCAAAAGCCCTCACAAATTGGATTATAGTGTCTGAAACTTGTCAAGAGTGCAGAGATTAAATCTGTGCTATTCCTTTTGCAAGGGATAATGTTTCCATTGAGCTGAACTTTCAACTAAGGCTAGTATCTGATGATAAAAGTTTTGATAGTAACATTTGAACACTTTTTAATGCTAACATATATAATCCTGATGGTAACTGGGGTCTCCCGGCTCCTTAAATTCCAAATAAAATTGCCCCAGTTTATGCAAGTTCTAAGCCCATTCTAGGACACACATATACACAGACTTAAAAGGGGAAACATGCTAAGAAATCAACCAGAAAGCTACCTACCACAAGCTTTATTTCACCACCACAAACAAAATGAAGAGAAAAGAAACTTGACTGTGGTCTAAGGCCAATGTCTTGATAATTGGATTTTAAAGTTTTTAAATTTAAGATTTGGCTTCCCGGTTAAATATGTTGTGTGAACCTCTAAATATTGGCTTGTTTTAAATTCTAAACTACTTTTATTTCCCCCTGTGGTAGAAATTTGGAAAGGATCCCATTTATAAAGCAAGCTTGCTTTATAAAAAAGCAGGTGGTGGGTCCGGGTTGGGGGGAGTATTAACACACTAAACTCAGTATCATACTTAAAAGAGCCTTGTAACCTTGATTTAAGGGCTAAAATAAATATGGTGTCTCATCACATTTCTGTACTTGTGGGCTAACACCCACAAGATTCTTTGATTAATTTTCTAGTACAAGCAGTTTAAATAGCATATTGGCAATACAATTTAAATTGCACAGATGGAAATGACAGTGTCCTTAAATATATTCCTGCACAATCTTTCAGAATTCAGAAGGCTCTTATTTAAGTATCATAGCCTATCTTAATATGATTTACATGTTGATATCTGTCACTGCTATCAAGCTTCCAGTTTAGAGAAGGTGACTTGTGTATAATTCTACTGCAAGAAATTTTTCTAGTCAGACACAATGGCACATGCCTATAATATACCAGCAACTCTGGAGGTTGAGATAGGAGGATCACAAGTTTGAGGCCAACCCCACCAACTTTGCAAGGCTCTAAAAAACTCAATGGGAACTTATATAAAAATAAAAAGGGCTGGGATGTAGTTCAGTGGTTAAGCAACCCTGTTTTCAATCTCCACTACCAAAAAAATAAATAAAACAAAATAAAGAAAAGAAAATTTTCTATATGATCACCATACTAAAACCTATTGCAAGTTGAAAATGTCATGATTTAAAAATTCATTTAATATACCTAACACACCAAATATTATATACCTCAGCAACACAAGGCACTGTGAAGCAAAGTGTCAGTTATTTATCCTTGTGTGTAGCATGGCTAACCAGGAGCCATGGCTCCTGCTAGTATCAATGAGAGTATTATACTGCATATCTGTAGCCCAGGAAAAAAAATCAAAATTCAAAGTACAGGTTCTGTTGAATGTATATCTCTTTTTGCATTATTGTAAAGTCAAAAAAAATTGTAAAGTTGAGGTGGAACTTTCCAGAAACTCCATGAGAAGTGCAGGAACATTGGCTACCTGAGCTACACATAGTTATGCACTCTTTCCTATTTCCCCACACCAGCCCTAGCCCACTCACCAGCTGTTGAAAATGGTGAAAGAAACCAGTTACTCTTATGTTTGGGAGGGTCAAACCCAACACCACTCAGCAAAAACTGAAAAAAAAAAGCTTATAGAAAACAGGCTTTGAAGTACCACCCTGGTAAGAATCCAAATGAAAGAGAAAAGTTTAAACAGCTTTCTCAAGCTTATGGAGTTCTCTCTGATGTCAAGAAAAGGGAATTATACGACAAAGGAGGAGAACATGCAATTAAGAGGTGAGACAGGTAGTGGCTTGGGCCCCCCATGGACATCTTTACTGTTTTTTGGAGGAGGAGGAAGGACGCAGAGAGAAAGGAGAGGTAAACATGTTGTATATCAGCTCTTAGTAACCTTTGAAGATTTATATAATAGTGCAACAAGAAAACTGGAAAAGAATGTGATTTGTGATGAATGTGAAGGTTTACATGGTAAGAAAGGATCAGTAGAGTGCTGTCCTAATGGCTGGAATGCAAGTAAGAATTCATCAGATAGGACCTGGAATGGTTCAGCAAATTCAGTCTGTGTTCATGGAGCAACAGGGCCATGGGAAAGGGATCAGTCCTAAAGATAGGTGAAAAGCTGCAAAGGAAGGAAGATAGTAGAGATAAGAAAATTCTAGAATTTCATGTTGATAAAGGCATGAAAAATAGACAGAAGATAACATTCCATGGTGAAGGGACCAAGAGCTAGGACTGGAGCCAGGAGATATTATCGTTGTCTTAGATCTGAAGGACCAGGCTGTTTTTATTCCATGAAATGTAAAAACATGTATACAGACATACAACTGATTGAAGCATTATGTGGCTTTTAAAGGCCCGTATTCACTCTTGATAACCAAACCACAGTTATCACCCCTCATCCAGGTCAGATTGTCAAGCAGGGAGATATAAAATGTGTGCCAAATGAAGGTAGGCTAATTTGTCATAGATCACATGAAAAGGGTCACCTAATTATCAGGTTTGAGGTAAACTTTCCTGAAAAAAAATGCTTTCTTTCTCCTGATAAACTTTCTTTGATGAAAAAATTTCTACCTGAGAGGAAGGAAGTAGAAGAGATTGAAGAAATGGATCAGGTATAACTAGTGGACTTTTTTTTTTATGATAATTCTATTCTTTTATTTTTATATATGACAGTGGAATGCATTACAATTCTTATTACACATATAGAGCACAATTTTGTATGTCTCTGGTTGTATACAAAGTATATTCACACCAATTTGTGTCTTCATACATGTACTTTAGATAGCTAAACTGTGGAACCAACTTATATGCCCTTCAATAGACGAACGGATAAAAAACATTGTGGCATATATACACAATGGAATATTACTCAGCAATAAAAGAGAATAAAATCACGGCATTTGCAGGTAAATGGATGGAGTTCAAGAAGGTACTTCTTTTTTTTTTTTAATTTTTTTTTATTGATTATTTATCGCATTACATAGTTCATGATATATCATCTTTCATACATTAGACTCAAATTGTGCTTTGAACTCCCATTTTCACCCCAAATACAGATTGCAGAATCACATCTGTTACATATTCACATTTTTACATAATGCCATATTAGTGACTGTTGTATTCTGCTACCTTTCCTATCCCCTACTATCCCCCTAACTAGTGGACTTTGACCAAATAAGGACAGACAGTGCCACTATAATGGACAAGCATATGAGGTTGATGAATGTCATCCTAGAGGCAGTGTTCAGCATCAAACCTCTTAATGCAGGTCAGTGAATAACACTTGCTGCAAGCATTTTATATGCAGTAATGAATGAATGAAGGACTATAATCATAAATATCTCACCACTTGCTATTGTTTTTGTTTTAATATTCAATTACAGTAGTGTTTTAAACCTTAAATGAAGAACAAACACAAATATAAAAGCTCAAAAAATAATAAATCAAACCATTGTTAAGTTGTGGTCTGTCTGTACAAAATACATTTATGTCTTCCCAAGGTCTTTGTGTTACTCAGCATTTTGTTGCTGTGACAAAAATACTGAGATGAACAACTTAAAAGGAGGAAATGTTTCTTTTTGGCTCATAATTTCAGAAGTTTCTATCAATGGTCACTTCTGTTTCCTTTTGGGTTTATCGTGTGAGTCCATAATGTTAGAGAAAAGCTATTCACCTCACGATGCCCAAAAAGCAAAAAGAGAAAGAGAACAAGAAGAATTGAAGACAAAATATACCCTTTCAAGTGTACACCCCCAATGATCTACTTCTTCCAACTAGGCTCCACCTTCTAAAGTTTCCACCACCTCTCCATAACCCAGTAAGCTTTGAATTCACAAATGTATTAATCCATTCATGAGATCAGAGGCCTCATGATCCAATTACCTCTCAAAGGCCCCATATCTGAACATTGCACACTGGGGAACAATCCTTCAACACATGAGCTTAAATGGGGGACATTTAAGACCCAAACCATAATAAGCCCCAAAGGTTTCATCTCCTTACAACATTAAGTTCAAAATTGCATCTAAATTTCATTATCTCTGAAGTCCCAAATCTAATCACCTTATTAATCTAAATCAGATATAGATAAAACTTTTAGTACAATCCTTCTTAGAGTATATTTTGTCTCCATGTTTAGATGTGTGAAACTAAAATAACAAGTTAGCTGCTCTAAGCATATGAGGGTTTGATAGGCATAGGATAACATTTACAGACATTCTGGTTCAAAAAATAAAAGGAGTCACTGACCTTGAGCAATTTTAAAATTCTTCAGACAGAAAAACTCCATTAGATTTCTTGGCTCCATCCTCTGGGGTCTTGGATTCTGCTCTTCTGAATCATATTTCCTTATTCACAAAAATAGCATAAACTGGGTAGCTTATAAACAACGTGGTGATACTTGGAGATAGGCCATTAGAAGATAAGTTGGTTTAGGTGAGTTTATGATGGTGAAGACCTCATCATGGGATTCATGTTCTTATAAGAAAAGAAAATACCAGAGATTTGCTTGCTCTCTCTCCCCACCATGAAAGAATATAGCAAGAAGGGAGCATTTGATCTGCAAGGGAGAAAGAGAGCCTTCACCAAACCCATCCATTTCTGCCCCCCAATATCTAACTTCTATCATCCAGAACTGTGCAAAATATACATTTCTGTTGTTTAAGCCATAGAACTTAGGGTATTTTGTTATGGCAGTCAGAATAAACTAGTATAATTATTAAGGAAGAATTTTAGTTTTTTGCTCTGTAATTGTTGGTTTATTTAATTTTCATAGAATGAAATATATTATAATTAAAAATAAAACTAAATAAATTTGAAAGGTCCATAATTAATTTGGAGTTAAAATTTAGTTACTCTTACACTTCACAACTGGATCAACTACAGGTTGAATGAACAATCAATGAAAGACATTAATAAACAGTTTCATTAGCACTTGCTCCCCCTTTGTAAGAGGTCTTCCTAATCACTTGCACAATTTTAATTTATAGAATTGACAAGTATTGCAGTTAAAATATCCTTAATAAAATATTAGAAATTCAAGGAAGTATAAAAAGACTGCTTTTCTGAAGGCACTTAGATGCATATAAAGCTCAGCAATTCACTTAAAGAATGACTTTATAAAAATATGATCCATAAAATTAAGACTATGGAAATAATTTATGGAATTGTCAATATGCTAACATTTCTTAGGGAAAGAAACTTAAAAATAAGTTAAAGTTTGCCCAATTAAACATTTCTTTTTAAGAAGAAACGTATTATCAAGATACAATTTAAAAGGTAATTAATGTTTTCTTGGACCTTTCATTTAGTAAGACAGTATTAATCAAAGTCCTATGTAAATAGAAATGTAATTTGGATATTATTTTGTCATCAATGCAATTTGTCCAACATATCTTTTAGTTATTGATATCACAAACTTGCTTAGACTTTAAATCAACCACTCCATCCCCTCTATGTACATAAAGAGGTGTATATGATGGGACAAACATCAACATAAGACACAAAAGTACTATGCTAAAATTCAGTTGAGTCCCAGGTCTGCCATTAACCAAACAAACTTTCAGAGTTCCTTAAGCTCTATAAAATTAGATGGTGCTATGGATGTCCCTGTATCATTCTTATAGTTTTAAAACTAAATTTAAAGATCTTACCAATCCCCACATTAATTTTAGATCCCAAAAATTTGCTATTACATAACAAATAAAATCTGTCTGACAGAGGGAAAATAGATGTTAAATAATTCAAGTATAAATTATTTATACAAGTGAGTAAGAATAATTATGAGCATGTAATAGGCTTGACTTTAAGAAATACAGAACAGGAGGGTGGAGCAAATGATGGCTAAGTAAGATTCTTCAGAAATCATCTCCCTGCAAATACACCTAGTTGAATAGCTATTCACATACCAAACTACCTTCTCAAGAGCTAAGGAAATCCATGGAGAGCCCATAGAGTTTACTTTTAGTAAAACAAAATGATAAGACGTATTTAAGAAACCAGGAAATAAAGACTTCCCTGTCTCATGCCGTATAACCCAGCACAGATAGAAACACTGCCTGCTTGAGGGAGGGAGAGAGAATTAATTCAGCTCTTAGACTTAAAACTCTGTATCAAGTCTACCATAGCAAAACCCAGTTCTGGCCTAAGCCCCACAATATCTACCACCAGGGCAATACCTGCAAAACTAGTCATGAGAACTGCTTTAGGCCAGGTGGCTGACAACCTCCATCATCCCTCTGACAACCTCAGGCAGCAGAGCAAGAAGCAAGATTCCACCTGATGAGGAGCAGGTCAAGAAAACTAGCACAGAGTTTTGTCTCAGAGCCTGTGTCAGGCCCACTATAGTGAAACCAAGCACACAATAGAAACTGAAGGCTCTTTTGCAGGGCAGGGCTCACAGATGGAGCCTCTAATATACCTGGCATCGGGCACAGATCTGTATGCTGGCCAGACAAACTTGACTTTTTTAGCCTGTATATTTCCAGCCTGGAATGGGCCAAAGACACACCTGCCCTCCTCCAAAACCTGTGCAGGATGCTTTAGCTATGACAATCAGATGCACCCCAGCTTAGTATCAGCCTTGATAGCAAAGAGACTGTCTCCACCACAACCTATCAGGCAGCAAAGCTATGACCAGGCCAGTGTTCACAAATGAGATTCTACAACTTCCCTAGCATGAGGCCTGACCCCCAATGGTATTTGTATTCTGTCCTACATCACCAACAGCTGCAGCATAAGCCTCAATGTACCCCTGAGACTATGCTGGTACTATTAGCTATGAGACTCAGGCATAACCCAGATCAGCATTAGTCTAGGTGGCCAAGGGATTGCCTTCATCAACACTACCCCAACCTCAGGCAGTATAGCATAGTGCAAGATCCTGTTTCTTGAGGACAGAATATGATAGTATAAGACTTTTTCCTGGAACTTAATTCTGGACTGGTAAAACTAATACTGGACAAATTCTTCTAACAGACCCCTCTCCAGGCCTTTCTGTGGACAGATGTTCTGGAATAGCTCCAGTGCCAGAGGAAGACAGGCAGCCTCAATCTATCAGACTTCTATTCTATTTAGCACCATCTCTTGCTGGGTGCAATGATCTTGAACCATGAGTTTACCTCAGCAATGAGCAGCCCATAGAACTGGTCCTATTGCAGTGTTGTGTGAGTCTTGGCAGGCCAGAGGCCCATCGTGCCACAACTTGGCAGCATCTGTGGTTACAGGGATGACAGTAGCCTGGGGCTGATCCATTCATAGTAACTCTGCCAGTGCTAGGCAAAATCCCTCAGTACTGACCACAGGCTGATAACTGTAGAAGAGGCTTGTGGGACTATTCTTTCTAGGTTCTTTCTAAACAACACACCAATAGTATACTAGGGATAAACTTGGGCTTGGATTTCCTTCTAGTATTGAAAAGTGACAAAACTCCAAGCAGAGGACTCCCATCAAAATGGACCCAGGCACCATTTACATGCTAAAAAGTGGAGGCATCTACAGGCTCAGAGAAAATAAGCAGTATTTCTAGAATCTCTGGAAAGGCAGATACAAAACAAAGTCAGTTTAGAAAAAATGAAATGAAATGAATACCTCATATGTCAATGCACATGTCAACATGTCAACACACATCAAGTGCTTTAAGGAAATTGTGATTTCACCTAATAAGATGCCAGAAACATACCAGATAGCCATCAGTGTTCAAAAACTTTTAGAGAATTTAAAGCATTTTAGATTTAAGTTTTAAGGAAACTCAATTGGCTTGAAGAAAACTGAAAAAAATTTTTAATACTCTAACAAAATAACAAAGAGAGATTTGTTATTTATAATTTGTTATTTATTTATAACAAAGAGATATTTGTTATTTTGTTAGAGTACAAAAATCCTTGAGCTGAAAAATATATTCAGAAAAATTAAAAATGTAATAGAGAGCATGCAGGAAAGATCAAATAAAAGAAAGAATTATGAGCTCAGACAGACTATTTGAAATGGACAGTTGGAGAAGAAAAAAGAAAAAGAATAAATAGGAATAAAGAAGAATTAAATGAACTTCAGGACAGTATTAGAAGAACAAATATTCATGTTTTGGGGATTCAAGAAGGAAATGAGAATGCCATGGGGGTAGAAAGTTTGTATCCTAAGAAATAAGAAAAGTTTCCCAGCTTAAAGAAGGATACAAATACCAGCTACATGAAGTTCAAAGGTTATCAGCCATTTTCAACTCAACCAAGTCTATCTCAAGACATTTTATAATCAAGCTCACAAAGGTGAAAAAGAAGATTCTCAATCTGTAAGAGAAAAAACATACATGTGCACGGGTGTGCACACGCATATACACACATACACACAACACAGAGATTTATTCCAGTTCCCCTGACAGCAGACTCTAAGGAGAGTGGCACAAGACTTCTCACAGTACTGAAGGGGGGGAAAAAACTGTAAATGGAGAATACTGTATCCAGTAAAGCTACCCTCTAAAAGAGATAAAGACATTCGCAAAAAAAAACAAAAACTGAGAGACTATCTTTTTATCAGACCTGTCCCACAAGAAATGCTGATTGCTTTCTTCAAACTAAAATAAAGGATGTTAATGAGTGAGAAGAAAATGGGGACAGGTATAAAACACATTGATAAGAGTAATTATAAAGACCAATTCAGAATGTACTAATATGGTTAAGTATGGTACATAAAACAATTAGTCTTTAGTATAAAGATTAATTTTTTAAAAAATAATAATATCTACAGTAATATGTTAAGAGATAGGCAACATAGAAAGATGTAAAATGTGTCTTCAAAAATTCAAAATGTAGGAAGGAATGGAGCACAATTATAGGATTTTTTTTGTTTGTTTATTTTTCCTTATCCTTTTCCTTATTGGTTTGTTTCTGTTCTTTATAATCGTGGTAAGTTGCCATCGTTTCAAAATAACTTGTTCTAATAAAAAGATGTCTTTTGTAAGCCTTGTGATAACCACAAAGCAAAAATCTAAATAGACAAACCAAAAATAATGATCAATGAATTGAAATGCACTACTAGAATAGATCATTTAACCACAAAGGAAAACTATAGGATAGGGAGAAAGAAAAGAAAAGAAAAGAAAAGAAAAGAAAAGAAAAGAAAAGGGAAAAGGGAAAGGAAAGGAAGAAAGGAAAGAAGGAAGAAAGAAAGGCAGAAAGAAAGAAAGGGAGGGAGGGAGGGAGGGAGTACATTATGTAGAAAACAATACATTATAGGAAAAGCCTTAGTATAGAGAACAAGCTACATAATGGCTGTAGTAAAACCTTACCTGTCAATAATTGCCTTCAAAGTAAGAGGATTAAATTCTCCAAATAAAAGACATAGAGTAGTCAGGTGCAGTAATGTATGCCCATAAGCCCAGCTACTTGGGAGTCTGAGGCAGGAGGATCACAATTTCAGTAAAAAAGCCTGTCTCAAAATTAAAAAAATAAAATGGACCAGGACATAGCTCAGTGGCAGAGAGCCCCTAAGTTCAATCCCCAGTACATGTTAAAAAAAAACAAAAGACAGAGTGACTGAATAGATTAGAAAACAAGATCTACCCACAGATTGTTTATAAGAATTTTACATCATCTCTAGGAACACACATAAACTAAAAGTGAAGAGATGGGATAAGATATTCTACACAAATGCAATCCAAACAAAAGTAGAAATAGCCATATTCCTATCATATTTATATCAGATAAATTAAATTTTAAACCAAAAGCAGTAAAAAGAGACAAGAAACGTCATTGTACAATGATAAAGGGGTCAATGCAACAAGAGGAAATAACAACTCTAAATATATTCACCCGATATCAGAGAACCCAGATATTTAAAGCAAATATTAATAAACTGAAAAGAAGCTATAGTTTCAATAAAAAATAGTCAGGGACTTTAACATCCTACATTCCTCAATGGACAGATCATCCAGACAGAGATTCAACATTCTCCAGGATACATCATATTATAAGCTACAAAATAAGCCTCAACAAATTTAAAATTTTAAATCATACTCAGTATTTCTAATTATGATGCAATCAAACTAAGACATGAATGACAAGAAAAAAACCTTGGACACTATTCAAATACATGGAAATTAAACACCTACTTTGAATAAACAATGGATTAAAAAATAAACCAAGAGGAAATTTAACAATTTCTTGAAACAAATGAAAACGTTTGAAAATACCAAACCCTGTGGGATATAGCAAAAGCATTATGAAAAGGGAAGTTTATAGAATCAATGCCCACATCAAAAACATAGAAAGATGTCAAATCAACAACCTATTGCTGCATCTCAAGGAAATAGAAAAACAAGAACAAACAAAATTCAAAATTGTTAGAAGGAAAGAAATACATTTTAGAGCAGAAATAAATGGGACAGACTTTTTTAAAAAGCACAAAAGATCAATGAAGAGATGCTTTTTTGAAAAGATAAACAAAATAGGAAAGCCTTAGTATACTAATTAAGAAAACAAAAGAGAGAATAAGACAGTAGAATGAATCAGACATAACTTTCCTGTGTTCATATATGAACACATGACCAGTGTAACTCCTCATCATGTACAACCACAAAAATACATTCTACTGTCATGTATAACTAAAAAGAACAAATTAAACATTTTAAGAAAAGAAAAAAAAAAAGAATAGTCAAATAAATATAATCAGAAATTTTTAAAAAGGAGACTTTATACCTCACACCCAAGAAAAGCAAAGGATCATTAGAAATTATTATGATCAACTCAATGCCAACAAATTTGATAACATAGAAGAAATGGACAAATTCCTAAACATATACATTTTATAAAGACTGGATCATGATGAAAAAAGGAAACATGAACATAATGTTATCAAATAACAAGATTGAATCAGTAAGGAAAAGCCTCCTGTTACAGAAAAGTGTAGAACCAGACAGCTTCACTGCTGAATTCTACAAACATTTAAAGAAGAATTATTACCTATTATTTTAAGAGATTTTTTAAAAAGAAGAGGAAGGAATTCTCCCAACACATTTTACAAGGCCAGTAAGACCTTGATGTCAAACCCAGATAAGGACATAATACAAAAAAGAAAATTCTACACCAATATGCTTGATGAATGCAGATGCAAAAATCTTCAGCCAAATCAATCCAATGTTCACTGTGATCAAATGGGATTCGTTCCAGGGATGAAAGGATGGTTCAATATACAGAAATCAATATTGTGTCACATCACATCAACAGAGTGAAGGACAAAAACCATACGGTTATCTCAATAGACACAGAAAAGGCATGTGATAAAATTCAACATCTTTTCATGATTAAAAACACTAAATCAATGAGGTAAAGAAGAAATAAACTTCAACATAATAAAGGCCACCACCTGTAATAAACCAACATTTCACATTATCCTGAAAACTCTAAAATCTGGAAAAGAGAGAATGCTCATATTCACTACTTTTACTCAACATACTTCTGGAATTTCTAGCCAGAGAAAACAGGCAAAAGAAAGAAGTGAAGCACATCCAAATTAGAGAAATCAAATTGCCACTGCTTGAGCCGAGATTGTGGCTCAGTGGCAGAGCGCTTGCCTAGCATGTGTGAGGCACTGGGTTCGATCCATGGCACCACATAAAAATAAAAACAAATAAAATAAAGATACTGTGTCCATCTACAACTAAAAAAAATTTAAAAATTAAAATTAAAAAATCCTCACTGTTTGCAGATGACATGATCTTATGTATAGACAACATCAAAATCTTCACCAAAAGAACAATTATGACTAACCAAGAAATTCAGTAAGGTTGCAGGATAAAAAAAATTATATACAAAAATCAGTAGCATTGACATATACTAATACTGACTTATCAGAAATAGAAAAGTCAAAAAAGCAATCCCATTTACAATAGCTACAAAAACTAAATTACATAGGAATAAATTTAATCAAAGAAGCAAAAGATCTCTACAATGGAAATTGTAAAACATTGATAATAGAAATTGAAGAGAACACACAAAATAAAGTGGAAAGACATACTATATTTGTGGATTGGAAAAATCAATGCTGCAAAAATTATGAGTATTTTCATAAGCAATCTATAGATTCAAGGCAATCCCTATCAAAACCAATGACATGCTTCAGAGAACTGGAAAAAAAATTCTAATATTCGTATGGAACCACAAAAGACCCAAATAGCCAGAGCTATTTTGGGCAAAAAGAACAAAGTGAGAAGCATTACACTACCTGACTTCAAAACATACTACAAAGCTGTAGAAATCTAAACAGCATGGGATTAGCATAAATTTAGACATGAGTCAATGAACAGAATAAAGAGCCTAGAAGTAAACCCACATTTCTATAGCTAACTGATTTTCTTTTTTTTAATTTTAGAAATTTTTTATTCTTATTTTTTTTACTTTATTTTTTATTTCTTGTATACATGACAATAGTGGAGTGCATTACATTTATAATTATCCATTCACAGCACCATATTTTGTGCTAACTGATTTTCAACAAAGGTGCAAGGACATGCATTGGAGAAAGGGCAGTCTTTATAACAAATGGTGCTGGGAAAATTGAATCTTCATATACAGAAGAATGAAGCTACATCCCTGTTTCATTCTCAAGGAAAAAAAACCCTCAAAATGGAATATTTAAATATAAGACATGGAATTATGAAATTCCTAGAAGAAAACATAGGGGAAATGCTTCGGGACATTGGAATAGACAAGGATTTTTTTTTTTTTTTTTTTTTGGATAAGGCCCTAAAAGCAGAAAACAAAAACAAAAATTGACAAATGGGATTATGTCAAACTGAAAATCTTCTGCACAACAAAGAAACAATCAGAGTAAAGAGACAAGCTGAGAACAGCACCAAATATTTGCAAACTAGACATCTGATAAGGAACCAATGTCCAGAATATATAAGGAACTTTAGAAACTCAACAACAACAACAACAACAACAAAAAACCAAATAACCAGATTTTAAAATGAGCAATAGATATAAATAAACATTTTCCAAAGGACATACAAATAGTCAACAGGTACATTTTTAAAAATGTTCAACATCACTCATTGTCAGAACTTCAATGAAATATCTCCTTACCACAGTAGGAATGGCTGTCACCAAAAAGACTGAAGATAATAAGTGTTGTTGAGGATGTGGAGAAAATGAAACCCTTGCACACTGTTGGTGGGAATGTAAATCAAAACAGCCATTATGGGAAACTATATGGAGATTCTTTGAAAAAAATAAAAATTTAATTATCTTATGATGCAGCAGTTCCCTACTGGGTATATATCCAAAGGAAATTAAATTAGTATGTCAGAGACATCTAAACTCTCATGTTCATTGAAGCACTATTCACAATAACCAAGAAAAGGAAGCAACTTATGTGTACAACAATGAATGAATGGATAAAGAATATGTTGTACATATACACATGGAATACAGCTAACCATAAAAAAAGGAACACAATCCTGTCTTTGATGGCAATATGAATAGAACTAGAAATCATTATATTAAATGAAGTAAGCCAAGTAAAGAAAGTACTACATGATATCACTCATGTGGAATCTAAAAATGTTGATCTCATAGAAATTGATAATAGAATGGTGATTACCAGAGCCTGGAGAAAGTGGGGCAGCAAAGGGATGCAGAAAGTTTGATCAATGAATACTAAGTTATACTGAGATAGGACCAAGAAGTTCTGGTGTATTATTGCATGGCAAGGTGACTATGAAGAACAATCATGCACTATAAATTTCAAAAAGTTAGCATATTTGAAAGTTTTCACCATAAGAAAATGATAAATGTTTGAGTAAATAGATAATGTTTAGCCTGATTTAAGCAGTGCATACATATATCAAAGTATTATATGGTACCCCATTAATAAATGCAATTTTTATGTTTCTGTGTATCAGCTAAAAATAAAGAAAAAAAGAATATAGAATAAAAAATGTTCAGTATAACTAATACTGTACAGGTTTAATTGTGATAGGAAGAATGGTTAAACTGAGGATGTTGAAATCTCCAGAAGTCTTTTACAACCAAAGCAGATTCCCGAGAGCAGTGGCTTGACCCAAGAAAGATGAAATCTCAGGCACGTTCCAGCTCTCTGAACATTATCTGAGGCATTTTCTACATACCTAAAGTATTTCTCCTATAAAGGAAGAGTTCTTTTTAATTATCTTTGGGCATACATTATTAATCAAACTCTATCTTTGAATCATAATTCACGCTCAAGTCCCTTGAAGTTGAAAGTGAAGATGAGAATTTCTAAGAATTTGAAAACTCTACTCAGGTCATCGAGAATACATTAAAGGGCATTTGCTTTGTTTAGCTGTGATGTGCTTTTTATCAGGGCTGACTCACCCTCACTGCAATACTCCAGAGGGATTAACATATTAATCTAATTATGAGTTTCACAGTATTAGCAGAAAGGCATTCTCCAAACCTCAATTATTTTTGGAAGTTCTATCTTCAAATTTAATTTAAAATGTGATTAAGTTTCCTTTTATGTTATCTAAACAGAAGTAGTTTAAACTTACTCAAAGACAAAAGAATAACTTTATTAGTTTTTGTTTCATGTAGATTAAATTTTACAAATATGTTGCACACTTTAATTTTTATCTAATGATATTATTCTCTAAACAAAGCTTCCATCTTGGACAATATTGAACCCAATAAACTGCAAAAATGAAATGATTTTATATTTTTCCCAATCACTACTTTCAAATATTTTTTGATTAAATATCCCTTTCCTGTCCCTTAGCAACATCTCAGTTATATCACTTTGATGAGAAACCAGGCCAGTTTTACATTTCAGATCTTATATTCAATCTAGTACTCATATCCTCACCTTCCAAAGCTCTGGCCAGCTGCAGCCTAAAGGACATAGAGTGTGCCAAGGTCATAGTTTGTTCTTTCTTTCCATCAAAGAGGTGGGAAGAGAAAAATGATATTGAAGTTGTGGGATAGTTTCCAAGATGGAGGCCAGGACTGGTAATGCTCATCAAATATCCCTGAGCTTCTTTACATTTCCCAGCTCTCAAGCATCCATCAGGTGAGGTAACAAAACTAGTTCTCATCAAGGAAATATGAGGGGAAGGGAGGTGTTCTTTCTGGACTGAGCAGTTAAGTATGTCTTTTCTTTGTACACTCTCTCCCATGGCTATCTGGCTGAAAACCAAGGGTTTGATTCCAACATGGCAGGGTTGAGCATGGCAGTGTTATGGCCTGGGCCCCTGGGTTGCCACCAAAAAGGGAGAGGAGTAGAAAGCTGCCAGGCCAGCTGTCTCAGATTGTAACATGGAGGATATATGTTTATGTTCTGCTAAGCCACTAAGCTCAGTATTTATTCACTATCATAGCATAATCTATTTCATAATTTGATTAATACAAAGATAGACTGGGGAATGAGAAAGAGGAGGCAAAAGAGTAGGCAACACTAGAGATCTCTGACCAGAGAAGGAAAGAAAAGAAGAGGAGATGATTAATGCATGAAAGAATAATGAATTCTTGTGAGCTTGCCTGTAGACAGGTGAGAAGGAGCCAGTACAGAAAGATACTGGCAATGCAAAGAAGAGAGGAGGGTACAGATGGATCTTTTTTCATGAAAAGAAATGAAAAACTGAAATTAAGGACATAAGTGAAGAGATAAGTCTTCAAAGGAGTTTTTGCTCAAAGACAAAGCAAAAGAAAGTAAACTGAGATAAGAAATAAATTAAATGATTAAAAGTTGCAGAAAATCTAATAAGTAAAATCTAATAAGTAAAAAATGGACCATTTTTGCCTACCTTCTGATAGAGTTGTAATCAAAGAAATTTCCAAGTGACTGAGCTTGAATTAATCGTCTCTTGCACACTTAAATTTATTCAGCTTTATCCCCACAGACTACACGTAATACCTATCCTTAATTTATGGTAAGCCTGATATCTTCTAAATCTTACATGCTTTTAATGCAATTCAAGGCAGAGTTATTCATGCTCCATGCACACTGGCAGTATCACAAATTCAGACTGGGAATTGATGAAGTATGAGACAGCATACCAACCTGAATTCAATAGAAGCCAACAGTGTTATTCACAGGAATTTTACAGGAAGGTAATTTGTTTGAACTGAGCATCAAACAAAAGGAAAAGATATATAGAATCTGAAAAAAAATGGTTGGAAAGACATAATAAGATAAAAGTTCATTCTCTGCTTTATATTAAGGAGATAGAAAGTAAGGAAGAGATGGATGGAGAGAGGGATAGATTTTGATAAGATATAAGATATCCTTCCCTTCTGTTTCTGCTCCTTTACACAAAACCATAATTACCAGGTAAGGGGATATACAAGCATGAGAGTTTCTTGTTCCATTAAATCAATCCATCAATTGAGAAATACTCATTTATTTTTGTGTGATAGCATTGCTCTTAAAACTAGGAGATTAGCCAGGCACAGTGGCACACACCTGCAATCCCAGAGGCTTGGGAAACTAAGGCAGGAGGATTGCAAGTTCAAAGCCAGCCTCAAAATATATATATGTTGGAGATGTATCTCGGTGGTTAAGCACCCCGGGTTCAATCCACAGTGCCAAAAGTAAATAAATAAATAAAACTAGGAGATGGTTCTTGTGTCAATTGGATCAATAGATCCAACTTTAGCATCTTCAAGAACATTAACTCAAGAGCACAGGTATTTATCATTTAGCTCCCTCTTATGATGGATAATCAAACCATTCTACTCCATATCTCCTCTATCTGCCTCCTTCTTTCCTTAATACTGTATCACACTCTAGTCCAGCCCCGAATCACCTTACACCAGGATCTTCTAGTTCTTCAGAGTTCCTAGCATAGCTCATTTCTACACCCTTCTCAAAGCACCATTCCAGACTTAACCCCTTAAAAACCTTCAGTGCTTCCCAATTGTGTATTTAACCAGACATTCCTGATGAGGTTTCAAGAGAATTAGAGAATGCATCAAAATTCTGTACAAATTTTTGTGTGCTATACCTTATTTTGCTGGTAACAATATCCATTCTTTTCCAAGTTATCTTTGAAGGCTTAAAAATATTAGGAATAATTATTCTATAAGGCAAAATTCAAACTGAATGACCAACATTCAAAGGTAAGATTAAGGTCATACTTCACTCACAGCCCCTAAGTCAGGTCTTGGGCAGGGGTGAGTTCTCGGTGCCCTATTCACTCATTTATTCATTCATTCACTCAACAAATACTCACTGAGCATTTCTAGACATAGGCACTGAGGACACATACATGAAAGAATATTCTCCTCCCTATGGGATTTCCAAGCCTTATCAGAACTCCCCTCTAAAGCTGGTGAGAAACTAGTTCCAAGGCCAAGCTTGATATTACAGGCATTGAAGAGATGGGGTAAGAGAAATGCCTCTTAGGAATCAGGAACAATAAAGAACTGAAAGTAACATTCAAGGAGATCCTCTCACATCTCAAATCCCAAGGAGAGTGATGGGCAAAGAAGTGAAAACTGAGCAATAGCAGAATCCAAAGCTAAGCCAAGCTAGCTGGAGCACATGGGTTCAAGAGAATGAACAGTAGACAGAAGCACTGTAGGGTCCTTTCTACACAGCCCCCAGGTGCACCAGGATGATATAGCTGCCAAGACCCCAAGACACAGCAAAAGCACAGGAGATAATAAAGTCAACTGAGTGCCAAGAGGCTTTATCATAGTTGCCTCATAAAAGCTAATATCACAAAGAACAGCAGAATTTGATAATATGGACGGAAGGGAGAACAGGACATTCCATAAAAGAGAACATTCAATGAGGACAAATCATGATACAATATGCTTTAGGGAACAAAAATGGTTTAGTATGAATGGAAGCTTGGAGCAAATTATTCAGAGATGATGCCTGATATCCTCTCTGGATTATATAGAAACTTAACATTCTAAAAGAAAATTAGATGCATCAGAATTTTAGAATAGAAATAAATGGACCAAACCCCTAAGTAACTAAGGTTGGGGAGCATATTTGTCCAACCTATGTTAACAAGAACAAAGACAGCACTAGATTTCTTGTCCACTGGTTAAGCCTTTGTTTTATGTTACCTCTATGACACACAGCTAGCTCTAAGACTTGACCCAGACCATTTGGATATCAGAAGGAGACATCCAGGGGGAAAAAATCATCCAATGACTATAAAATCATAGGGTAGGAAGGAAAATGCTAATTTTTTCACTTTAATACTTCATGATATTGAAAAGCTTTAGAGATTCTAATGAAAAATAAATAAGAAAAGACATAAAAAGTATTGAAATAATTCTGTTACATCTGTTCATACCAAAATAGGGGTCTAAGATTGTGCTTGCCGCACAGTCAGTGGTGTGATGGCAGGTGTTAAACCACCAGCATTCAGAAAAAGGTATGGATAGGGATTTCCCTGTTTATATAGCATAACTATTCCCTTTATGGCCTATTTCAAATTATCAGTGTGAAATAATTGAGATACTAATAATCAGCTCTCGATAGTCAGTACCAACTAGTTCAAATGCACCACTGTCAGTAGACCTCATGAGCATCCAATGAATCTTTTAATCCCTATCTATAGGGCTTTCAATCTCCTCTGGCTTCAGTCAATGTTTGAGCCAGAGCTACCCATCCCTGGCAGATGAAATAGTTGATCTACCTAGCTAATACGTGCAGCACTTCATATAAATGTAAAGGAACTAAGCCATCCCTTCCTAGCACCAAAACACTAACCTGTTCCTCCCTCCCTTAACTCACTCGCTTGGACTGGACCTTGATCTAGACAGTACTATTGCATACCAAATTTCCGGGACAAGTGTGCCAAATGTATTGGCAGAAACCAACGGAAAAATTCCTCTTGGAGTACTTAAATCATCCAGCTTGCTAATGAAATTATGTCGAAATCAGATGGAAATCCAGCAACAGTCGTGCAGAAATTAATGTTAAGTGTGACACTCAGAAACAATACTGAAAGATCAGAGGAGCCTATGTGAAAGCCTGGTGACATTCACAAACAACTCATAGAGAAGCAGATCCTTGTTTGCCACTATGAACATCACTAATTGTATTGTGCCCTTAAAGAGACTGAATATGGGTAAAATCTCTAGAAAACACTACAGTCTGATGTCTCTCTTAGGACCAGAGCCATTCATTCCTCATTCATGCCAAAGCTCTGTTTAGATGGTCTGCTTATTTGAAGAAAGGTATGCTAGGGCTACAGACTCACACAGTTGACTTCCTCTGAAGTCCTGAACTACTTAATTAACCTCTGTGCACTTCAGTAACACTTTTGGGAGGCTTTCTGGCTCTTCTGCCAGCTCTTCCCTTGCATTCTCATTAAATAGACTTCCACCCAGGCCACCCTGGCAGTTCTCTGCTGCCCTCTTCTGTCACCAGGCTGTAAAGACTATAGCCGCCCCACCCTTTGGACAGGAACCCCACGTTATTAGGAATCTCTTGCTCAAAACCAGTGATTTCTCTGTTCCTTCATCCTCTGCATGTTTCTGCGAAAGGTTGAAAAATCGTCCTGCTCTGGTTCGGTTTCAGAGATAGCTGGCTCTCCTGGATTGTTTTTTCATAACTTCTCTGCTAACTCTTGCAAGTCCTTTCCCGAATTTCCTCTTCTTATTTATAGTGAACATTTTTAAAGAGGCAATTTAAGGGTAACTGCTTCTTTCTCTTTATAGTCACTCCTAAGAGAAAAAATCATCCCCTTACAAATTTTCCAACAGCCTCAATGGAAGGCATAGATTTCCATTACAAAACTTAACATTCCATTTTCCCTACACTCCCTGGTTCATGATGTTCTTCCAACCATCCTTATAGATAGATTTCTGTGGTAGAGTTAATAGTTAAGCTTGCTTTCCCCTGGCATCTAATGACTAGATTATGAGATCCAGGCCTCTAAGTGGTAAGTGGTATAGATCTTTATGAGAAAATTAAAATATTATTTCCCATAGGAATGTTTAGGGAACTTTTGCTAGAAATTTATCAAAACTGGAAAAATGATAGTTAATCACATCCACCGAGCAGGTTAATGTACACACAAACTGAGACAATAATGAAAGTGGAAACATTGCCTTGGTATGGACATTGGCACTGGTTGGCCATGGCTGCCTGCTCCATAGTTCATGTAACTGAGTTGAGATTTGCTAACAAAACAAAGTGTTTCTTACCTCCAGAATGCTGCTAGACCCAGAAATACTGGGGGCAGAATTGCTGACTTCCTTCATTAAAACATGGTAGTATTTAGTCAATAACATTTAGACAAAAAGGTGAGATACATTAACCACTCCGTTGTCACTCCTCATTTTGCCTCATGCAACCCTATTTAGAATAAACAACTTCATAATTTATAAACACAAAAATGCTAATTACTCTATTTTCTAAAGTGATAAAAAGATTCACAGTCAGCCAGTATTAGTCCCAAACCAGATGATCTATTGAGGATTAATGTTTAAGCTTATCCTCTCTAAATTCATCCATAATAATAAGATTTTGGTTCATTTGAATGTAAATGCAGCAGCTGAGTATCTGGAAGCTGGATTTATTAAAATCTCTATCCAAGTTATTACTGAATATATTGCCTACATGTCTGATATGACTTTTTAAAAAGTAAATTAACATTTACTCAGAAGTGAGATAAAATGAGTCCACAATACAAACAAATCACCTCATTTTTATTTTAAATAATGGTACTTTATTTTGCCTTTTAAAATAACCTTAGGCATTTTTAATTAAGAATGTTTTACTGTCACTAAATAAAACCAGCTGATTCATATCAAGTTTTATGTTGACAACTTTATCAAAGTAGATCATTCTGAAGTAAGTGTAGCTTATTATGAAATGAAGTGTACTTATTATGACACAATTTAAAAATAGCTTCATTACAATGTTGCCAGTAGATCGGCATTACTAACATGGGATTTTACATATTATGAAGAATGAGACAATCTATTCTTGACTTTGAATTGACATACATAATTTCACCCACCATATTAATAAATGAATGTTATAGAGTCCCATCACTATTCAAAAATATATTCAATCAATTGAAGTTTAATTTAAAACAGTGAACATAATATATGTATCAGAACTTAAGATGGAATGTAGGTAATATTACTATTTTAGGTAATATGTAGGTAATAATTTTTTCAGTTGTTTTCTGTTTACACTGGAAACAAATGGTTTTGTAAAATTCAACCTGCCTCAATTATAAGAGATTAGAAACTAGAAACAATTAGTATGTCTTGAATTCCCAGGTTTTGTATTTCAGGCAGTCAACATAAAAAATAAAAGATTTACAAAGACAAAATTTTTGTGAACACATATTTAAATGCTTTGAATTAAAGAATAAACATAAAGATTAGTCATTAATTTGCTGATGGTTTTTAACATTTCTAGGACATCTACCAATATTTGTCCATTTAAAGCTCTGTAAGGAACCAGCATTTCTCCCATCTTGCCACTAGATGGCAGGGACCTGGAAGCACAGTCTTGGCCTAAACGTTTAAACAAAACACAGGAAAGCCTCTTGAGAATGTTGGACATTGAAAAAGGAAGTTTATAATACCGTGGTCAAAGAAAATAAGAATGATTAATAAGGAATCTTTCCTTATACCACATTTAGTTTTCCCATGTGAAATTTTAAGATTCCAGAATTTTATAATTTAGCACACATAGGAATAGGAAAGAAAATTGGTAAGAAAGACAAAATGTTTTCTGAAATTTATCATTTTTTTCACTATGATAAATATCACAACAGAAAATCAACAAGGGATAACTGTAGGAATTAAAATCTGTGACTCTCTACTTTGGAATAAAATGTTTGAAATTATTAGGAGCATATACTTAGATTAAATAATTAGTTGAATTTTAAATTGAAGCCATCTGGTGAACTATTAAGCAATTAAAATGCCTTTAAACTTAGTTTTTTATTTATAAATCTCCATTCTAATTTTCACTTCAAACACTTTTAACAGTTTTATTCTAACAAAAATCAAATACCATTTAATTCAATCACCAGAAGTGCACAATTCAGTGTTTTCTAGCATTGATAGGATTGTACAAAATCACCACAATCTCATGTTAGAACATTTTTGTCCCTCTTATACCATATACATTGGCTTTTAATACCCAACCCTACCACTACTAGCCCTGTGACAACCATTCTTCTACTTTTTGTATCTCTAGATTGCCTATTCTGGATGTTTCATATAAATGAAATCATACAATATGTATCTTTTGTGACTGGCTTCACTCACCATGTTCTCAAGACTTATCAATGTTTTAGCATGTATCAGAACTTCACTCCTTTTCATGGCTGAAAATATTCCATTAAAATGCATATGCCACATTTTGGATCCATTCATCATTTGATGAGCATTTGCATTATTTCCACCTTTTGATTGTTATGAATAATACTATTATCTGAGTCTCTGTTTTCAAATTTGGAGTCAAATATTTAGGAATAGAATCAACAGGTTATTGGTATTCCTATGCTTAACTTTTTAAAAAACTACCAAATTGTTTTTCACTGCAGCTCCACAATTTTACATTCCTACAAGGAATGCACAAACATTCCAATTTCTCCTTGCCAACTCTTGCTATTTGGAGATATATATATCTCCACTCCTCCAATCCAAATATATATATCTCCATGCTTGATGGTGTGAAGTGATACGCTACAATCATTTACTCATAACAATGGGTTTGGTCAATGACAGACAGCATATATGTTAGTGGCTCCATAAAGTTATAATGGGAGCTGAAAATTCCCATCCTCTAGGGAAGCCCTAGTTATAGCGCAACACATCACTCACATGTCATGCTGTTGCTGGTGTAAACAACCCTATTGCACTGCCAGTCATATAAAAGCATAGCATGTATAATTACATACAGAATATGATCCTTGATACTGATAATAAATGGCTATGCTACTGGTTTATGTGTTTACAATATTTTACTTTTTATCATTATTTTAGAGTATATTCCTATTTTTGTTTACTATAAAACAATATGCTATATAATACTGGCAGCAGCTTCATAGATCTTGTTTACTGCATCTCTTGATTGCTTTAAGAGGCCATGTGGAGTGATTGACCTATACCATCTGTGCTGTGTAAGTGTACTCTATAATGTTCACACAGTGAAATCACCTAATGATGAATAGCTCTTAATATAAGCACGTTGATAAGTAATGCATGACTATAATTCATTGTGCCTTTGATTTGCATTTCCCTAAAACCTGATGATGTTAAGCATTTTTGCTTATGTTTATTGTCAACTTCTTTCTATGAAGATATTTCTATTGGAATCCTTTGCCCATTTGTGATTGAATCGGCTTTTTATTATTGAGTTTTATGAGTTCTTTATAGATTCTGGACATTAGTCTCTTATTGTACGTATGATCTTCAAATATTTTTCCTATCCTGTGTGTTATCTTTTCATTTCTTAATGTATTTTTTTTAAATTTTTTACCTTTATTTTATTTGCTTATTTTTATGTGGTACCAGGGATTGAACCCAGTGCCTCACACATGCTAGGCAAGCACTCTACCACTGAGCCACAACCCAGGCTCCTCTTAATGTAATTCTTTGTAGCACAATTTTTGTTGATTTTATGTAGTTTAATTTGCTATTCTTTCACAACTTTTGCTTTTGATGTCATATCTAAGGAACTATTGTTTAACTCAAAGTCACAAAGATTTACTCCCTTTTTTCTAGTAATTGGATTATCTTAGCTTTTACATTAGGTTGACAGTGTAGGAGGTGAAGTCTGGGAGATAGGCTGAGGTTGGATCATGCAAGCTCTTGTGTACCATTAAAGAGTTAGAAATTAGTCTAATTTTGTAGATAAGAATTGGAGGAACTAAGCAAAGAAATAACAGTCAGTGGATATGATGAGAAACAGTCATATTCAGCCTATATGAGGTAGAACCAGGGGGGCTTGCTAAAGAATCTGAAATACAGGAACTAAAACAAGAATTAAATCCATAAATTTTTGGTACTTAAATTGTAAAACCTAAGAAAAGTTGCAAATTTCCAAACAGCCTTAAAATTAAATTTTAAAAAATTGTTTCCTCTCCTCCTGCCCGGGGCCCATGGGAATTTGCCATCATAGGATCAGTCTGTACTTCCAACAATTCTACCCTCACCATGCCTCTGCTGATAATAATGCATATTTTATTGTACCAGTGTGCTATGCAAACAAGGTAAAAGGTAGTTATTCTTGTTCCAGGAAAAAAGAAAAAAAATCAACTATTTTACCATATGCATCAAAGAACTTTTCACTAAATAGTTCAGTGTTTCTGATGTCAGATATGTCTGGGGGTACCACCTCCATCCACAGCCTCTGTCTCTGAAAACTACCTTTCCCTTATTCTCATCCAATGAACCAGTCCAGACAGCCATGCTTGTACCATGTAATATCAATCTCTACCCCCAAGGACACAAGTGATGGGATCAGGATTGTCCATGACTGGCTAGTTTATTGACAGATTAAAGGACTGATTGACAAAACCAAGCACAAACTATGGTTGCAGCAAACAGAAACTAACAGGTAACAGGGGAAGACCAGGCCACTATAAAGTCAGGAGAAAATGGCAGACCAAAAAGCAGTAAGAGAGCATGCAGACTTAGAATTCAACAATCTGATGGTTTTAGGTGGGTGTCTTGAAACCAGAATTCCTGTATTAGATGCTCTCCTACACCATTTAAAATATAATATCAAGGTGGGGTTGTGGCTCAGCAGTAGTGCACTCGCCTAGCACATGCGAGGCGCTGGGTTCGATCCTCAGTACCACATACAAATAAATAAAATAAAGGTATTATGTCCAACTACAACCAAAAATAATACTAAAAAATAAAATAAAACATAATTTCATTTACAAATATTTGACTTTCACTTAACTTGAACAAATCTCCTGAAAGGGCTGGCCATATTGTGGCCTCTGATGAATATTGGTGACAAAGTGATCTATTTTTTCCATTTCAAAGAAACAAAGATTCCATCCCAGAGTATAAGTCTATCAAAATAACTTGAGACTCTCAAGGTCATAAAACCTTCTTTCACTCTAGGAAAGGGAAGAAGGTGAAAAAGTATAACTCCTGTTTTCAAAATTCCTAACTGGTATTCCATGCTGCTTAATACTGCCATGATGGCCACCAAACTGAGAGTGGAAACAGAAAAAAAAAAACAAGTATTTTCCTGACCAATTTTGTTTGAATCATCACTAATTTCCTAGCTGAGATCAGAATATATTTGGTGATAAGATGAAGTATTTGAGAGTTATAAGTGTGTTATCACAATGAGCTATATTGTGAAGCCAAAATAAAAAGAAAATGTGAAGGGTTATCATTAGAAATGTGTGGGAGCCTGATAAGGAAAAGGGAGCCTGGAATGTGACAAAGCCTACAGATATATTTAACCAACTGTAGCAAAACCCAACTAGCAGCTATTCTGAGCACCAAAAGATCTAAAATAGAAACAAGGAAATATGACACATCTTAACTATATATTCACATGTATATACATTTATCTATGAAGTATACCTTATATATACATGTGTATGAATGTATAAAGAGAGTTAAAAGAAGACACACCAACTGTTAATGACTATGATAACCACTAGAAAAGCAACTGGGGGTTGTATATAGGCAGAGGGGACTTGGGCTTTATTTATAATGTCTGATTTTTTTCTTTTATAGAAAGAGTATATTCATGAATTACTTATACAATTATTGTTTTGAATGTGTCCCATAGATTTCATGTGTTGGAAACTTAATCCCCTAAAGTCACATGTTAATGGTATTTGAAAGGTGGGACCTTTGGGAGATGATTGGGAGATGAATGGGATCAATTAATTCATGGATTCATAGCTTACCTCAGGAGTGCTTTTGTTATAAAAGCCATCTTTCTGGTTTGCTTGCTTTGTCTCATCATGTGATACCTTATTCCATGCTATGAAGCAGGAAGAAGGCCCCACCAGATGCCTGGACTTTTTTAGCCTCCAGAATCATAAGTTAAATAAACTTCTTTTCATTATAAATTACCCACTCTGTGGCATTCAGTTATACCAACAGAAAGCAAACTAAAGCAATAACTAAACATACTTTTAATTATTTAAAAAATATGAAGAAAGGCTTTAAAAGGAAAAAAGCAACATAAAGTGAAAATAGTTATAAAAGACAAGAATGTGATGTTATCCAGTTTGCCAACCTGTGAATCTATGAAAACTGTGGCTTAAGGCTTACAGATCCAAGCTACCAATTTCTGACACAAAACTTAAAAATTCCTTCCATCAGCTGTTTCATTGAAATGAGAAGGGATAAGAACTGGCTAAATGGCTAAATGGCAAACTGTGTTAGAGAATTCCAGATTTCTTTAGAGTCCATTTTTCAACAACAAATGAACTGTTCTGTGCTCTTTCTCATCTGACCTTAATAATATCTGACAGATATCCATGTTAGTAAGTTGGTAATAGTTGAAACAGTAGTACTGATAAGGAACAGTACAAATATTCAAAGCCTAAGGTGTCTCTATGGAATAAGTTATCCATGGACAAACAGGAAGCAACAAATAATGGGTGGCCTATTCTAAGAATTGCTCTTAAAGCACAACCTAAAACTGAAATATCAAATAATTATCCATCTTGCCATTTCACAATTACCCCAGCCAAACCATCTTAAGTTATTCATCACATAACTGAAATTTCTAACATCAAACCAAAAAGTTTCCCAACCACTTATCAGAATACTAATCATACTTTGAAAACATTGTAAAAAAATGATACAACAACAACAAAAAAAAGAGTACTGAGAAATTCAGTTGCTTGGGTGCCAGATATCTCAAAGCTGTCCAAAATCATGACCTAATCTAAAATGTTCTGGAAGACAATATAAAAATCATATTTATTTATATTCTTTACAGACATCTTCCTTATCTGATTGAAGGTGTCCAGAAGGAAAAAACAAAAAATGGAAGGGGATGGGACAGCTGGGTGCAGTGGGTTTCATTGGTGGTACATGACAAAGTAGGGCTCCGGAAGCCACTCCCTCTTCAGAGGGTGTGGAATGAAAACCAAAGAGGGGAGATTTTTAGAGTGTTGTGAGACTTAGCTGGGGCACAAATGTCCCAGCAACTGAAGGGCTTTTCCTCTCATGTTCTTGCTGAAGCTGGTGGTCCAGGGGCTCTTACTTCTTGGAGGCTAGTTGGACCATAAGGTCAACCATTCTGCCACTGTGGACAAATTCAATGTCATCTGAGGAAATGCAAGGACCAGCACTGAAGGTGGAAGCATGGGTTTCACAGAAGACAACCTGTTCTTTGGTGTAGCCCAAGATGTACTATAGGGGGGCCCTCCAATGCCTGATTCACCACCTTCTTGATGTCATCATATTTAGCAGCTTTCTCTAGATGGCAGCTCAGAACCATAACAGATAAGTTGTGCATAGGCACACAGAAGGCTATGCCAGTGAGCTTCCCATTAAATACAGAAATGACCTTACCCACAGTCTCAGCTATACTAGTGGACACAGGGATAGTGATCTGGGCAACTCCACAACTATCACAATACAGTTCCTCACAGGTGCCATCCATGGTCCTCTGAGTGGCAGTAATAGCATAGACTGTGATCATGAGTCCCTCCACAATGCCAAAGTTGTCATGAATGTGCTTGTCCAGGGAGGCTAAGTAGTTGGTAGTGCAGGACAATCTTGATTGCTGACAATCTTGGGTAATTGAATTTCTCATGATTCACACCATCACAAACATGGGTTAATTTTATGGGCTAAATGGTTAGGCTGCAGTATCCCAGAGGCATCAACAGAAGGGGGAGAAATGATGATCTTTTTAGTTCCACACTTCAAAGAAACCCTGGTCTTCTCCATGGCAATAAAGGTATCAGTGGACTCCACACAACATATTCAACACCAGCATCATTGTGTTTTGATAGGGTCTTGCTCCTGGAAAATGAAGATGGGCTTTCCTGATGACAAGCTTCTCATTTTTCAGCTTTGTGCTATTGAACTTGTCATGAATCAAATCATATCAGAACATGTAGACCATGTACTTAAGGTTAGTTAAGGGATCCTTAATGGTGACAATACCACATTGCAAGAGTTGAAGGCAGCCCTACTGCCTAGGCATCTGATATGACCTTATGTGTTTTCTCTAAACTTCACCATGTGTCTCAGGGATGTGGCTGGCAGAGCACAAGAAGATGTGACTGTCAAACAGAGAGGAGCAAAAGGCCAAAAGCAAAATTTGAGACATTTTAGAACTAAAATTAAAAGGCTAGGTAGCAGAATACAACAGTTACTAATAGGGCATTATGTAAAAATGTGGATGTGTAACCGATGTGATTCTGCAATCTGTATATGGGGTAAAATTGGGAGTTCATAACCCACTTCAATCTAATGTATGAAACATGATATGTCAAGAGCTTTGTAATGTTTTGAACAACCAATAAAAAAAAGAAAAAAAGAAAATTAAAAGGCTATTCTAAAAAAAAACACATATAAAATGATAGAGAAATCTTTAGAATATCTAGGAGAAAGAATATAAAAGAAAATTTTTGATAGAATTCTCCTTTTGTTCTGTTTTTGAGGGGGAAGGAAAGAACAAATAATTGAAGACACAATTTAAAAGCACTTGTTTTCAGTGTGCTTTTGTGTATATTACTGAAGCACTGTGAATAGGTTTATGAACTTCTGATTGATTCTCTATTAATAACTACAGATGTCTATCCATTCTTTTAAAGTACCTCATGGGTCCATCCATGTGTATAATAGCTAGAGGCAGCCTAGGAATGGTGCTGCAGGCCCCAAGGCAAGTGGCACTAAGTGGACTATGTGAGAATTAAGCCCATGACCTTGATCTCTACTAGGTTATAGTCCGAGTTAATAATCAACAAATAATTGCTCTAATGATAGCAATTTTCAAGAATAACAATGAATAAAATACCCCAGAAAGTAAAATGTAATGTATAGTATTAAAAACTTGGACAGAAAATAAAGTATAAAGTAAATGTCTATCTCCAAATCACGTCCAAAATACTTACTTTGGACTTTTAAAAATTTCTTCCAAAATACTTAATGTTGCTATTGTTTTTAAACCTTAGATAGCTTTTAACAAAATATTAAATGTATTTTTAAAATTGTAAGTATTGCTTGTAATTTAAGTCTCTATTCTTTCAAAAGGTAATCTGTAACAAAATCAGTATATAAGACTGTAAGTTAAGAGTTCATTGCTATGGAAACTATAATAAGCTATTTATCAGAGAGAATTGTGTATGCTAAGAAAGGAAAAAGTTGGTAACTAATGAACAGATAAGCTAAGTTTTTGTTAGCTTCTATATCAGCTGATATAAAAAAATAAAATCAACCACAGTGTTCAACACAAACAGCAGTATTCAGCTGCAGAAACAGTGGTTCTCCCTTCAGTAGATGTCACGGTGAATGGAAGAAGACAAATCAGGAGTGAAGACCTTTGATGGGTTAATTTTATGGGCTAAATGGTTAGGCTGCAGTACCCCAGTATTTGGTCAATCATGAATCTGGAAGTTTCTGTCCCTGATGTTTTGTGAGTCTTCTTACTGACTGAAGTACACCAGGTATAGATTTGAGACAACTGCAGAGTCTGTTGAGTGGGAAAAGGCAGAACTGTTACACAATTTGAGGTTGGTTATTTCCATGAAAAATGAAAAACAAAAAATAAGGGCTGGGGATGTGGCTCAAGCGGTAGCGCGCTCGCCTGGCATGCATGCGGCCCGGGTTCGATCCTCAGCACCACATACCAACAAAGATGTTGTGTCCGCCGAGAACTGAAAATAAATATTAAAAAAAATTCTTTCTCTCTCTCTCCTCTCTCACTCTCTCTTTAAAAAAAAATAAGAGAAATTAATCATTTGACACAACTTCCTTGGAATATAAAGAATGACCCTACGAAGGTATTAATAGTATAAAAAGAATTCCCCCTAAATAGTCACAAAATAATTTGAAAAACATGTAAGGAATGCAATATCAAATTAAAAATAAATCAGTGAACAGATTGTCTTCAATCTGTTGGGGGATATATTTAGCATATTTTATAATTAAATGAGCTGACTTTTTAAAGTTGTTTTGAGAGTGTAAACAACTACTTAGTTTTCCTAAGAAGACTGAATTGCACTCATTATATGCACTTTTGATCATACAGATGCTGTTATGTACTGTTGAGAGACTATGATGATTTTCCTACTATAGTGTATCAATAGTTTTTAATAATATGGTTATAATCCCATTGAGGCTGTATTTTTTCATTCAGTTTCTAAACATCAAACTATTTCAAACTGTCTTTATAACTAGTGCACTAGACCTGTATTATGGCTATTTATTCATAACAATGATAATTAGTGTTTATTTAGCATCTTAAATTTTATTGGCTTTGTATTTATTTTTATTGGCAAAATCCACAGAACTATGAACTAAGAAGGCACTTAGCTCTGATGAAAGATACTAAGGTTACAGAAGTTCAAATTCTATCCTAGAATTTAAAGAGCCCTCACTCATGTATGTTAAACATACAAATTCCCAGGAAAGGAGAATTCCCAAACGGAGCTCTGGAATCTGCATTTAAAACAAGAACTTAGGGTGTTCCTTAAACTTCAAGTTGAAAATTACTGATCAACAACCTCATTCACACATGATGAAACTGAGCCCCTGAGAGGGTGAATGACTTACCCCAGGTCACATAGCTAGATAATGACAGTGTAAAACTGAAGTAGCCTAACTCTCAGGTCTGTGCTTGTCCCACCCTTCTGCCCTATTTAGACTATCCTCCTCTAGACTTCTTGCAACAGGGGAGGTCATATCTCTAGTACTCTCATGAAAGAAAGTTCACAGACAATATTCTATACATGCTGTAGAACAAAAACTTTCTTTCTGAATTTCATTTTCTTATCTATAAAAAGAGTGGGCTAAACCTATACACTATGCAGTATTATCTTGGGAACTGTGATACTGTATGATCAGTTTTTCACTAGCTCTAGCACATGGTAGATACTCAATAAGCATTATAGTATTTTTACTAAGTACTTTTAAATGGTGAAAGGGTCATTGAGATTATAATTATATACATGCTAAAATAGAATTACCAGTACCTCCCATCCCCAGAGTGCTGCAGAAATTACAAAGCATGGTAGCTAGATGATGTAAGTAAGATTTAGGAGAACATCTATGTATACAAAATGATCAAACTAAAGAAATGTAAAGTTTTAGCAAAAGAAGTAAGAAACATTAACATAACCACTATGATTCAATGTACAAAGGTTAAAAAACATGAACAAATTAAATTTTATATTTTGAAAATGCACAGTTAAGAGGAAAAACTATAATGCAAAGTCAGAAATTAATGAACAAAACACCAGCAATACAGAGCAGGTTGTTGTGAGGAAAGGCACATGGGGCTGCCGGGGTGCTGACCACATTCTACTTCTTAACCCGAATGGAAGTTATATTGGTGTTCCCTTTAAAATAATGTGTCTATCTTTTCCTTTTGCACATTTCTACTATGTATGTATACTTCATAATAAAGCTTTTTCAATGTTTCTTAAAAGATATATTTAGTAGATAAACCCCAAAACATTCCCATTATAGACATGTGATGTACCCCTCCACACAGACTACTAATATAATAGAGTACAGCTGTGCAACAGATTTATGTAAATATTTATCCACATCCTGGCTCAGAGGACTCACACCCTGAAGCTGTTATGATGTTTAATTGGAAGGCATTTGATCAGAGGTTGCCAGGATCCATTCAGCACCACATATATCATCAACCTAATTCCATACAACTTACTAGTTTGGTGCTGATTATATTCTAAATCATCATAGTCTTAAAAATAGTCATGTTTTCTTGTTCCAACAATGTTTTAAACCATGGTTTCTATGGTTCCCAACCACAAATGTAGAAATAATATGTGTTCTAAAAGGGAAGATGGGTGATTTTCTGAATTCTACAAGGCTAGACGTTGTCATTTTGTCACTGTGAGAATATCCCTTTATCTATTTTGATCAAGTTATGTATGCATAACTTGAAGACTAAAATAAAACTTTAGCCAACATATTAAAGATGAAAATGACTATAGTTTATTATTCTGTTATTTTGAATTCATTAGCACTAATTTGATATCTATATTAAACTGCTTTGGCTGGTTTATATATGTGTGTTGTATCAGTAAGGTATAAAATAATTATAAACTTTAAAACAATTTGTTGATGGCAACTGCTTCTTAAATTTAAATTCTTAAAAATGTTTTCTGAAACAATAAAATGGACCTGACTTATCAATATACTAGTTTTAAATTACATAATTGGATTAGCTTTAATGAAAAACGTTACACAAACAGGAATCTAATTTATTTATTATTTTTAAACATATTTTTAGTTGTCAATGGACCTTTATTTTATTTATTTATATGTGGTGCTGAAAATTGAACCCAGTGCCTCACACAGGTTAGGCAAGCTCTCTACCACTGAGCCATAACCCCAGCCCAGGAGTATAATTTATATAAACAATTTAAAGAATAACAACAAAACAGACACTCATGTACCCACCTCATAGCTTAAGAATTAGAATGAACCAAAACCTGTGATTCCATTTCTCCCCTACAAAAAGCAAACATTGTTCTGTATTTTGTGAACATCATTCCATGCAGGTTTACCACATGTATGTGGTACATGAAATTATATATATTATTTAGTTTGATATGTTTCAAGCTTTATAAAAAATGAAACCATGTAGTAGTATTCTTTGATAAGTTTTTATTCAGCATTATATATTGAGATTAAAATGTCAATACATGTACATCCACTTCATTCTTTCTGAAGGCCATTTATTCAATTTATACTATAAAATTCTCATTCTTATATTCACACAGAAGGCATTTGAAGTTGTTAGAATTTTTCCTTTTTTTCTATTCAAATAATGATGTAAAAGCCATTTTTAGACATATCTTTTGGTTTTGATGTGCAAAATTTCCAATGAATTTCAAGAGTGGAATTCCTAAATTATAAGTATGTAAGTCTTCAAATGCCTAAATATAATTTTCATCCTACTTATTTAGTTAATCTAAGAATTCTGATGAAAAAAAGAGAAGAGCTAAGTTAATGGAGAGCTATTTATTCCATGATAGGAAGACTCAATCTTATCAAGATTTCTGTTCTGTCTAATTTGAGTTTCAAAGTTATCCTAATAAAATTCTCAGCAAGTTTTGGTTTTGGAATATTTGCAATCAAATTCTAAAATTTATGCAGAGAGACAAGAAACAGCAACACAATATTAATGTGAGAGAATAAAATTGGTAAAACAGATACTACCCAACTTCAAAATTTAAAGCTACAATAATCAAGACAAAAAGGTACTTGGGTGAAATAGACAAGTCAATGGAACAGAATAGTGTCCAAAAATAGATCCACATAAATAGTTAATTGATCCTTGACAACAGAACAAGGCAACACATACACACCATTCTGACTTCATCTGCACGTGCTTCTGTGTTTTTTTGCTGGAAGGGTTTCTTTGGCTACCAGTGGCCACTCAGTGTGAACATGCAACAGGATGCAAAAATTAAGGAATTAATACCCTTCAGGAGCAGTCCTCAACCAACATCTGCTTGGAAGATAGTAGATAAATACTATGACACCTTCGCCTTTGACATGAGATCCTCTGTGTTTTCAAGAAGACATAGCCATGAATCAACAAGTGTTAATGTGGAAGATGGCGGCGGGAAGTGAGTAAGCCGCTCTGTGCTCCGCGCCGCCGCGTCAGAAAAGATGAGGTAAAGATCATTAAAGGAGATCTGTCGACAAAAATCCAGCACCGTGTCAAGAAAGGGGCCTAGGTGGAGTGAATCCGCCACTAATCCAGCCAAGGTGGAGGGAGTCCATCACGACCTCAGCGCGAGCAGTAAGGCTGCAGCCCCAGCTGCACGGCTCTATCGGCCCCATCTCCTTCTCCTCTCCGCCTCTCCGCCTTGCTTCTCCCCAGCTGTCTCTCCTCCCAAGCTCAGTCTCTAAATCTAGATCTCAATTTCTTTCCCCCACCCCGCCCGCTCTCCCGCGTGTCCGGTACCCGGCCCCCGTGGGCCCAGGCGCCGCCTCCCCTCCCCCAACCCGCACCCCCTCCCCGGGGGTTCCGAAGGCCGCTGCTGCCGCCGCCGCCTCCCACAGAGCACCATAGAGCAGACTCTTCACCGTGCGAATGAGCTGCCGAATTAAATGAAACAGCTGATAAGATGAGTGACAATTTAAAATCCAAGTGAACCGAGAACACGCACTGAGCCCTGATCCGCTGAATTCAAACTCCTGGTCACCTGCTTCCCGCAGACAAACAGCCATGACTCGGCATTAATTCATCCGGCTGAAACAACTGGTCAGCCCTTCTCATCATACGAAGGTAAATGCCTACCGAGCCTTCATAAGTAGTGGCCACAGGTTTGAAACGGGGCTTGGGAGAGAAGGACCCACCCATTGAATTGGTCGCCCGGCAAAGGGAAACGACGTCATCAGACTGCTTCGGAGGAGATAACTTCGTTGAAACCGGCAGCTAAAGGTGTGTGATCCCATAGCCTTCCCTCTCCACACATCAGGAAAACCTTAAGGGCCCCTCCCAGCTCTCCCGTAAGGGCCCCTCCCAGCTCTCCCGTGAGTGCTACAGCCAGCCCGAGGGAATCAGAGGGGGTGCGGACCCACCTACCGCTCCCACCAGGGCTGAATGCTGAGGTCTCTTGCACCAGCTACGGGGAAGTGGATACCGGAGGGCAAGTAAAATCCGCTGAGGATCATCAGCCCCAAGCTCTACAAACTTAAGGTCTGAGGGAATGGCAAACTGGAAGAGTGTGCCCAGTCGTTCATGAAAACATGGCTCCCGGGAGCAGCAGACCTGGCATGTAGCCAGTATTGTGGTGAGAGGGGCCTGGCTAAAGAAAAAGTGGGAAGTGACTAGACACAAGAGGAGGCCCTAGGCACTCAGGATTGGAGACTCGCCCAGTCTGGGAGGAGCTGCTGCACAGTGGTTGGTTCCCGCGTATTGACAGGAGAAACTTGACCCGGTGGGCACAGCGCCATCTACTGGAAGAGAAGTTAATCAAACTCTAAGAAGGCATTTATTAGGTTTTTTTTTTCTTTTTTCTTTTTTTTTTTTTTTGATTTGGGTTTTTCATTCATTTTTATTTTTTTCTTTCTTGTTCTTTTATTAATTTTTTTTTTACAAAATATTTTTTTCTACTAATTTTAATTTAAATTTTTTAAAATTATTATTATTTTATTTTACTTTATTTTTGTTATTTTTTTTCTTTTTTAGTTCCTATTTTTTTCTTCTTTAGTCTTTTCATTTTTCTTATCCCCCCTTTCCTTGAATTCCACCTGCCTACTCTCATACTCTTTAGAGACTTCTTCCCTTCCCTTCAAATAACTTTCCTCCCAAACATCAAATTAATTTACAGGAGTAAACAGTAACTCAGCAGTCAAACAGAACAAGAAGTAACATGAGCAGCTTCAAAAAACAAGGAAGAAAAGGAGTACAAACAATGCAGGACAGACTAAATATTCAGGAGGACCTAGAGTCATCAGAAAAATGGTCATATAAAGAACTCAAGGAACACCTTAGACAGATGGAAGGGAACCTTAAAGAGGATACAAGACAGCAAATCCAAGCAGTGAAAGAGCACATTGAGAATGAATTTCATAAACAGATAAAAGAAGAAGTTAAGCATCTTTATCAGGAGATAGAGATGATAAAAAATAATCAAACAATAATTCTAGAAATGAAGGAAACGATAAACCAAATTAAAAACTCAATTGAGAGTATCACTAACAGAGTGGAGCAAGTAGAAACCAGAACGTCAGATAATGAAGACAAAATATGCCATCTTGAAAAGAGTCTAGCCAACTCAGAAAGGCTGGTAAAAAATCACGAGAAAAACATCCAAGAGTTATGGGATAACATGAAGAAACCAAACTTATGAGTCATCGGGATAGAAGAAGGTACAGAGATTCAAACCAAGGGAATGAGAAACCTGCTGAATGAAATAATTACAGAAAACTTTCCAGAAATAAAAAAGGAAACAGATATACAAATTGAAGATGCATACAGGACACCGAGCACACAAAATCACAGTAGACCAACGCCAAGACACATTGTTATGAAGATATCCAATATACAGAACAAAGAGAAAATATTAAAAGCTACAAGAGAAAGGAGACAGATTACATTTAGGGGTAAACCAATACGGTTAACAACGGATTTTTCATCACAGACACTGAAAGCAAGAAGGTCATGGAACAATGTATTTCAAACACTGAAAGACAATGGATGCCAACCAAGAATTCTGTATCCAGCAAAATTAAGCTTCAGGTATGACAACGATATAAAAATCTTTCATGATAAACAAAAGTTAAAAGAATTTGCAGCCAGAAAACCAGCATTGCAAAGCATTTTGAGCAAAACACTACAAGAAGAAGAAATGAAAAACAATAACCAAAACCATCAGTGGGAAGTGCCTCAGTAAAGACAGAGGGCGAGGGGAAAGACAATCATGGAGAAACAAACTAAAAAATTTTTTTAAAAAAAGGATAAACAATCAAACATGGATGGAAGTTCAAACCACATATCAATAGTAACTCTGAATGTTAATGGCTTAAACTCTCCAATAAAGCGACATAGGCTGGTATCATGGATTAAAAAAACAAATCCAACAATATGCTGCCTCCAGGAGACACATCTGATTGGAAAAGACATACACAGGCTGAAGGTGAAAGGATGGGAAAAAATATACCACGCACACGGTCCTCGCAAGCAAGCAGGGGTGGCCATCCTCATATCGAATAAAATCGACTTCAAGACTAAGTTAATCAAAAGGGATAAAGAAGGTCATTATATACTGTTAAAAGGAACCATTCACCAACAAGACATACCAATTATCAATATTTACGCACCAAATAATGGTGCTGCGACATTCATAAAACAAATTCTCCTCAAATTCAAGAATCAAATAGACCACAACACAATAATTATGGGAGACTTCAACACACCTCTCTCACCATTGGATAGATCCTCCAAACAAAAGTTGAATAAAGAAACTATAGAACTCAATACCACAATAAATAACCTAGACTTAACTGACTTATATAGAATATATCAACCATCATCAAATGGATATACTTTTTTCTCAGCAGCACATGGATCCTTCTCAAAAATAGACCATATATTATGCCGTAGGGCAACCCTCAGTAAATATAAAGGGGTGGAGATAATACCATGCATTTTATCTGATCATAATGGAATGAAACTGGAAATCAATGATAAAAGAAGGATGGAAAAATCCTACATCACATGGAAAATGAACAATATATTACTGAATGATCAATGGGTTACAGAAGACACAAAGGAGGAAATCAAAAAATTCTTAGAGATAAACGAAAATACAGACACAACATATCGGAATCTATGGGACACAATGAAAGCAGTTTTAAGAGGAAAATTCATCGCCTGGTGGTCATTCCTCAAAAAAAGAAGAAACCAACAAATAAATGAGCTCACACTCCAACTCAAAGCCCTAGAAAAGAAAGAGCAAAACAACAGCAAATGTAGCAGAAGGCAAGAAATAATTAAAATCAGAGCGGAAATCAATGAAATTGAAACAAAAGAAACTATTGAAAAAATTAACAAAACTAAAAGTTGGTTCTTCGAAAAAATAAATAAGATCGACAGACGTTTAGCCATGCTAACGAAGAGAAGAAGAGAGAGAACTCAAATTACTAACATACGGGATGAAAAAGGCAATATCAAAACAGATGCTACAGAAATACAGAAGACAATAAGAAATTATTTTGAAAACCTATATTCCAATAAAATAGAGGATAGTGAAGACATCGATAAATTTCTTAAGTCATATGATTTGCCCAGACTGAGTCAGGAGGATACACAAAATCTGAACAGACCAATATCAATGGATGAAATTGAAGAAGCCATCAAAAGACTACCAACCAAGAAAAGCCCAGGACCGGATGGGTATACAGCGGAGTTTTACAAAACCTTTAAAGAAGAATTAATACCAATACTTTTCAAGTTATTTCAGGAAATAGAAAAAGAGGGAGCCCTTCCAAATTCATTCTATGAGGCCAACATCACCCTGATCCCAAAACCAGACAAAGACACCTCAAAGAAAGAAAACTACAGACCAATATCTCTAATGAACATAGATGCAAAAATCCTCAATAAAATTCTGGCGAATCAAATACAAAAACACATCAAAAAAATAGTGCACCATGATCAAGTAGGATTCATCCCTGGGATGCAAGGATGGTTCAACATACGGAAATCAATAAATGTTATTCACCACATCAATAGACTTAAAGATAAGAACCATATGATCATCTCGATAGATGCAGAGAAAGCATTCGACAAAGTACAGCATGCCTTTATGTTCAAAACATTAGAAAAACTAGGGATAAGAGGAACTTACCTTGACATTGTAAAAGCTATCTATGCTAAGCCTCAGGCTAGCATCATTCTGAATGGACAAAAGTTGAAGGCATTCCCTCTAAAATCCGGAACAAGACAGGGATGCCCTCTATCTCCACTTCTATTCAATATAGTTCTCAAAACACTGGCCAGAGCAATTAGACAGACGAAAGAAATTAAAGGCATAAAAATTGGAAAAGAAGAACTTAAATTATCACTATTTGCAGATGACATGATTCTATACCTAGAAGACCCAAAAGGGTCTACAAAGAAACTACTAGAACTAATAAATGAATTCAGCAAAGTGGCAGGATATAAAATCAACACGCATAAATCAAAGGCATTTCTGTATATCAGCGACAAAACTTCTGAAACGGAAATGAGGAAAAACACTCCATTCACAATATCCTCAAAAAAAATAAAATACTTGGGAATTAACCTAACAAAAGAGGTGAAAGATTTATATAATGAAAAACTACAGAACCCTAAAGAGAGAAGTAGAAGAAGACCTTAGAAGATGGAAAAATATACCCTGTTCATGGATAGGCAGAACTAACATCATCAAAATGGCGATATTACCAAAAGTTCTCTATAGATTTAATGCAATGCCAATAAAAATCCCAACAGCATTTCTTGTAGAAATAGATAAAGCAATCATGAAATTCATATGGAAAAATAAAAGACCCAGAATAGCAAAAGCAATTCTAAGCAGAAAGTGTGAATCAGGCGGTATAGCGATACCAGATTTCAAACTATATTACAGAGCAATAGTGACAAAAACAGCATGGTACTGGTACCAAAACAGGCAGGTGGACCAATGGTATAAAATAGAGGACACAGAGACTAATCCACAAAGTTACAACTGTCTTATATTTGATAAGGGGGCTATAAGCATGCAATGGAGGAAGGATAGCATCTTCAACAAATGGTGTTGGGAAAACTGGAAATCCATATGCAACAAAATGAAACTGAATCCATTTCTCTCGCCATGCACAAAAGTTAACTCAAAATGGATCAAGGAGCTTGATATCAAACCAGAGACTCTGCGTCTGATAGAAGAAAAAGTTGGCTCCGATCTACAGATTGTGGGGTCGGGCTCCAAATTCCTTAATAGGACACCCATAGCACAAGAGTTAACAACTAGAATCAACAAATGGGACTTAATTAAACTTAAAAGTTTTTTCTCAGCAAAAGAAACAATAAGAGAGGTAAATAGGGAGCCTACATCCTGGGAACAAATTTTTACTCCTCACAATTCAGATAGAGCCCTAATATCCAGAGTATACAAAGAACTCAAAAAATTAGACAATAAGATAACAAATAACCCAATCGACAAATGGGCCAAGGACCTGAACAGACACTTCTCAGAGGAGGACAATCAATCAATCAACAAGTACATGAAAAAATGCTCTCCATCTCTAGCAGTCAGAGAAATGCAAATCAAAACCACCCTAAGATACCATCTCACTCCAGTAAGATTGGCAGCCACTATGAAGTCAAACAACAACAAGTGCTGGCGAGGATGTGGAGAAAAGGGTACGCTTGTACATTGCTGGTGGGACTGCAAATTGGTGCGGCCAATTTGGAAAGCAGTTTGGAGATTCCTGGGAAAGCTGGGAATGGAACCACCATTTGACCCTGCTATTGCCCTTCTCGGACTATTCCCTGAAGACCTTAAAAGAGCATGCTATAGGGATACTGCCACATCGATGTTCATAGCAGCACAATTCACAATAGCTAGACTGTGGAACCAACCCAGATGCCCTTCAATAGATGAATGGATAAAAAAATGTGGCATCTATACACAATGGAGTACTATGCAGCAATAAAAAATGACAAAATCATAGAATTTTCAGGGAAATGGATGGCACTAGAGTAGATTATGCTTAGTGAAGCTAGCCAATCCCTAAAAAACAAATACCAAATGTCTTCTTTGATATAATGAGAGCAACTATGAACAGAGCAGGGAGGAAGAGTAGGAAGAAAAGATTAACATTAAACAGAGACATGAGATGGGAGGGAAAGGGAGAGAAAAGGGAAATTGCATGGAAATGAAGGGAGACCCTCATTGCTAAACAAAATTACATATAAGAGGTTGTGAGGGGAATGGGAAAATAAACAAAGAGAGAAATGAATTACAGTAGATGGGGTAGAGAGAGAAGTTGGGAGGGGAGGGGAGGGGGGATAGTAGGGGTCAGGAAAGGTAGCAGAATAGAACAATTACTAATAGCGCATTATGTAAAATTGTGGATGTGTAACCGACGTGATTCTGCAATCTGCATTTGGGGTAAAATTGGGGGTTCATAACTCACTTCAATCTAATGTATGAAATATGATATGTCAAGAGCTTTGTAATGTTTTGAACAACCAATAAAAAAATTTAAAAAAATTAAAAAAAAAGAAGACATAGCCATGCCCCACATTTCGACAGGGAAGCAAAGAGGTAAACTCCACTCAGAATCCTAAATAGAAAACTGACACAGGATCTCACTCTCTCTTCTACCCTCACTGCCACCCTCACTCAATTAATGCATGCAAAATTGGGACATGTTTCCTGACTCTCTTTCTTTCCTCTTTTTTCCTCTTCCCCTGTGCCTTTTCATTCTGGAAAGCAGGAAATCTTTTAAATTTCCCCTTATCTTTCTTCCACTGTTGGAAAGCAAGTCTCCTGACTTCACTACCATTGGCTGAAGGGATTCTTTTGATATAAGGAGAACTACATTGCTAAGCATCCAAGCAGTCCTTGATTTCACAAAATTCTCTCTCAAAGTTTGTCATATACATTTATTTCTTTGATTTTATTTATTTATTTATTTATTTATTATTTTGGTGTGTGTGTGTCTGTGGTGCTGGGGATTGAACCTAGGGCTCTGTTCATGTGTGGCAAGCACTATAACAACTGAGCTATATTCCCAGCCCTTTCTTGAATTTTATAAGGTGTCACTTGTCTTTATCTTTTTTTGTTTCTGAAACATCTATTTCACTGGTGGAAATTTAGATATTGAAGAAAAGTGCAGAGGAAAAAATAAACAAATAAAAATCAAATGAAGTATAAGGAATTTCAGGATCTGTTCCTAGAAAGATAGTTCATTTTTAAACAAATGGTTTTACAAAGATTTAAAGAAACCAAAGGCAATTTGGCTTTTCTGAAGGAAAAAAGGCAGGGGGAGGGGTGGCAGTGCTGAAAAAGTAACAAATTATCAAAAAAGAGATGAAGAGAGAACAGATGAAATAAGTTTAGGGACTTGGGAATGAATAAAAGAATAAGATGAAACTACCACAAAGGTGAATTCTCATTAGAACAAACAAAAGGTAAAATGGAGTAAATAAAAATATAGTTGAAGACAAAGAAGACAGTTTGGAGGAAATAACATAAAATGAAATAAGAACAAAGATGGCAAGAAAAAAGCTGGCAAATATGGACAACATACAAATAATCTCTATTTTGGAAGAAAATAATACACAAAATGGGAAAAAAATTAAAATATATAACTATAAGATTAAAATCAATAGATTACAAAGAATTTACTTCACTAACACCCAGAAAATAAAATTGATGAGGACTAATTAATAAGACATATATTGGAAAATGGATATGGGGCAGCAGGTGGTAGGAACTACACAGGTAAGAAATAAGGAGCACACAATTTAAGACAACAAAAATAGGAGGGAAAGAACAGAAGAAAATGAATTGAAGAGATATTTAGGATCCTGGCATTTGGAAGGCCAGTATAGTGTGGTTAAGAGGCCTTGTGGTTAAACTGCCTTAGTTTAGATCTCATCTCTACCCTTTACTACCTATGTGATATAAGCAAGTTAATGTGCCTTCTGTGCTTCCATTTTCTTAATTTTAAAATAGCGATAATAATATCAACTTATGTAATACAGAGATTGTGGATATTAAATAATATATTTTGTCCTCTTGGAGGGAAAAATACCTTGTCTAAATCCAGCACTATTAGTTACTATTAATCCCACAGAGTAAGAGAGAGGAAAGACACAAAAATGATTCATAGGTTTTAGGATTGAACAAACCCAGTACCATTTACTAACAAGGAAAATACAGGAGCAAAGATGATTTTTAAAATTCTGGATTATAATTGATTTATTTTGAATATATTAGGATTTAGTTATTTCAAGAAGATAGGTAAAGACATCCAGTAAGCACCACAGAACTCAGGAGAGCAGTCAGAGCTGGAGGCAAATGCAGATGTCCTTAACAGTGAGTATTGGGTAAGAACTCCTTTGTGATGTAAACAATGAAAAAAAAAAGAAAAAAAACTAACAGAACCTATGAGACATCTTCCTTTATGAAGGAGTACAGGGATCCTTAGAAAATAATGAAGAGAAAAATGGCAGACAAGGACACTGAAGAGCCTGTGGTCAGGAATATGCGTGAATGAATCAGCTTCATGAAGAAGAGGACACTTTCTTCACTAAGAGCAAAAGAGAATTGTAAGAGCATGTGTGGAAGCAGATACATTTGTAGACTGTAGTAGGTAAGTTAAAAGCATTCCCATTTAGTGCTTTGGTTTCATTTATAAAGTAAGAAAAAGCTATCTGCAGCCAAATGTAAGAAATCAGTGTGGCAGTAGGAGTTACAAGTATCCCCTTTCAAAAAAAAAAAAATTAAGCCACAATGATGATCCAACAAATACTGAATGAAGAGTATACACAGTAAGTACAATAAGTCAAAAAATCACTTTTGCAGTTTTTGTCAGCACAAAAATGTAGTGTCCTGAATGTAGAAGCAGGATGGTTAGGATGGTCTAGGATGAAGGATCTAAGGCATGATATGGCATGAAAAATTTATAGCGTATCTATTTTTGCCATTAAAAAGAGGGGAGAAAATAAATGTAGTTCATTTCTAGAATTACCTGAAGTATAATATTGGCTCATGAGATTGAATACCTGGACCCTGCCTCACGTCCCTATTGTTTGCTCAAAGATTTTAATCCTATAATAAAATCTCTCACAGCATACACTGAAAAGTATTTCCTACAATTTTTAAAAAACGAATGAAAAGGAAGCTTGAATATGCTGATTAACAGTGTAATCTAGTTATTGGAAAAAGAATGGCTGAAATATTATTGTTTCAATATCCTTCCAGCTTACTCTAAAAGATTGCATAACTGATTACATTACAAGCTATATAAAGTACAAGACTAAGTCAAAGAAATAGTCATCTAATAACCTGAGTTTTCAGTTGCGAAATAAAGTTTTGGAAGATTATTTTTATCCCCCAACTGAATATAGCTTGAAATTTTTATACAATGCACTATTAGCATAACAGGCATTTCAGAATTAATGCAAATAAATATACTTGTGTTCAATTTTGTCATCAAGAAGTTTGCTGGAAGTTCTTTTAAGTTAAAAAAGGCAGTTTCTTTAGTGATCATTTCAAAGACATGATTTATTAAATATCTCAACCATTATTCACAAAACATTACAGCATTAATGTAAAGCTCCCTAAAAGAGAATGATTATGTTCCCAATTTCCAAGGAGACAGTTGTCAATATAAAAAATATATGTAGGAAAGGGGCTGTGAATCCAGCTTAGTGGTGGAGAACTTGCCTAGCATGTGCAAGGCCCCATATTCAATGCCTAGTATCACAAAAAAATAAATAAATAAAAATAAAGTTAGAAAAATGTGTCAGTAAATGAGGGTTATTATGATCAAATTGAAGCAAAGGAAGTAAGAATGGAAAAGAAAGTGATAAAGGAAGAATTAATGTAAGAATAGTGAGATGCATTTTATAAATAAAATTTATGTTGAAAAATTTTCAGAATAAACAAGGATACTAGGCACAAATGACAATTAGCCAGCCAGCCTCCCACCAGACAAAACTGGAAAATGGCTGAAATGTATTTCAGCAGCAGCACATCTTAGAGTGCTTTCCTTCACTTCTTCCTTTATCTGACATTCTTTCTCAAAAGAGGTCAAGTAAAAAGAGTCAAAGGCCACTAAAAAAAGAATCCATGATAAGACAAACATAGGTGTTCTGTGCCTAAAGGGAAAAAAGGGAAATGTAGGTCTTAATGGGCTATTAAGAAAATAGTTAGCCTTGAGAGGGAAAGAAACTTATTCCTTAACACTTTCCATCATGATACTATTTTGTGATATTTTATTACTTCGGGATCCTCTTTTTACAAGCATCTAGGTTAGATGTAGGTGTAAATGATTTTCACAATAGTGTTCTTAGTAGATACATATCAAAATAAATGAATAGCTCTCTAATAACTAGTCATATAAATGGCATCTCTGTGACATAATACTAAGAGAAACTTGTTGTAATTTAAAGTAAAAATATGACTTTTTTAATCCTAGAGTAACCCATTCATCTTCAGTATTTAGATCTTTTAAACTACCAACACTTTTTTTCTCAAACCAATGCAATCAATCCTTGGCTATTATTTGAATTTAAGAAAGTTACACGACAAAGAGAATATAGTTTATCATTATATTTGAAGATGAGAATATAAAAATCTATTGAAAACCTAGCAAAGGGTGGACTCTGTTTTACTTTCAATATCTTACTGAGTGCCTGGGTATCTAAAACTCCCTATATTCTCAACTTCGACTATACATACTATTTTAACAATTATTTAGGTTCTTTTGTTCAAAGTTTTTAGATTTTTCCATATCAGGATTCTCTAGATTCCATTGTGTTATTTCCTGTTATGAAGTTATTCAAAGTAGTTTTTTATTGTTGTCTTTCAAAGGGAGACAGGCTGACCAGTGGTACTTGGGGTTATTTCACAATACCAGTTCCTTCCTGTATACACATTCACATGCACCCACACTGGCCCTACATAAGAAGATAAAGTTGACAACTCTTTGAAATCTTCAGACTATCCTTTCTTTTTGTCCTTTTTTTGGCGGGGGAGTAATTCCTCCCATTCAATTATCCTGCATTCTGTCCTTTCCCTTCTTCCTTACAAAGGGCCTGGTGTCAGTCACAGCTCCTCAAGTTCCTGAGTTACAGTGGCCTACTTCTGCAGACACAGATGTACTTAGCAGCAAAGCAAAGGAAAGAAGCAGACTTGCTTCTCAGCTGACAGGGCAATCTTTCTGGCACACCAGTCATTCTCCTTCTTACAAGTTACATCCTGTCTGTAGCTAGACTGGCCAAACAACAAGGTTGTTATTGGCTATGACTAAATTACCTAAAAAGAGTATTTGTTGGAATGGAGTGGCAGGAAAAGAGGGTGTGAAATAGGAAGATAGATTCTCAAAAGAGTTTAAAATTCAACCTGTCAAAATTCTGTACCATATGCTGTCCAATAAATCCTTTATTTTTTAACTATTATTTTGTTCTAAAAGAGCAATAATAGCATATATTAGAAAAGAAAACATTTACTTCAGGAAAATATAAAGTTATATATTATTAAATTGCCAACAAAAAGCATGTTGAGGTTATTTCATACAAACTTCATTAAGTCTAATGAAGTACTAAATATATACAATGACATTTAAACATGAAATGGGTGACTGGATGGAGTTGAAAATGTGTCACTCAAATATTCTACATTGTTTGTTCTTACATACATGTCATGCATCAGAGAACTAATCACCTTATTCAGGATGAAATGACTTTTAATAACATTTGTAGAATCATTTTTTTCTAGCCAGAACAATTATTTATTGTTGAAGAGATGAAAAGTCGCTCTAATTTGCTAATATCTATTTTCTCCAGAAAAGAACCAGAAAGATTGACTTTAAGCTTAAAATGTCAACACTTGGCACTTTAGCATTCAAAATTAAGTAACTACATTGACTGACCAGTGATATTTTTAAAATTTATATTCTAGCTATGTGTACAGGTGGTTGGTTTCAGCAAAATCATAGAAAGTATACCAAAGGGAGCTACAGAGTCTTCATTACAAAATGCTGTCCCCAAATAATTTTGAACCGTATGGCAGAATTTTAAACAGATGACTAAATTTGCTGTCATTTTTTATTATTGTTAATAGTAAAACCAACACGAAGAGCTAGACTTTAGGCTCTAATACCTTAGAAACATGAATTTTATATGAAACTATATAAAGATACCTTAAAGTATCCTTCCTTTTAAACCAATCAACAAACAAAAGAGAAAGATCAGAGATGCAGGGAAGAAATATACTGAGTGACATTCCATACCAGCTAGACACTGAGACAGATGCTTCATTTACCTTAGGTCATTTAACATTATATGTCTATCTGAAGATCATGAAGGCGTATAATTCGTTTTTCTAAGCCAGCATAACTTGACTCACATATTCTTAATGCAAAGACTATTTGCTCTGCTCTGTTTTTTTGTTTTTTTTTTGCACAGACTTTTTCTCCTTTAAAAGTCTTATTTATTGAATCACCAACTGCCTCAGGCTTGTTGTAGTGTAGTCTGAAAGACTGGTTTAGTACTTCCACTTACCTTTCAAAATATTTCCAATACAGGCTACTCATTCAGTGTTCCAGGTGACATATGAGTCATTTTCCTCTTCCAGTCAACCAAGCAGGATATCAAAGGCTCCTTTATCTTTCTGGGTGGATACAGAGTCACTAAGCTTAAATATGCCTTTTGCCAATAGACTTGAGGGTTGGGTTTAGTTATTAACTTCACGAGCCTCCACCCAGCTAACTATTCTAGGAAATAATTTGGTGAGTCAGGTGTTTTTATATTCATATTTTAGCAACCAGTAATCTGCCTTAAGTGCTGTGGCTGAAAGCTGAATGCCCTGGAAATTTTGCCATCACATTTCCATTAGTTCAAAAGCTCTGTGCCTAACAGATGAAAAGATGCATTGTCAATAGAATCATTTTTGTATGCTTGTTTCATTTTAAAATAACATTGTTTTGTTATAAAAGGTCAAGAACTATTTGTTCATTTTGAATTTAATGAAACTTTGATCTGTTATCATCAAACACAGAGCAAGCATCCTAACTTTGGGAGTATGGAAGTGGGCAATCCTAATTGAGTCTTTGATGACTAAATATTACTGAAAAATGAGCCACTCCCCACCAGTTAGAAGAATTGCGTGCACTGTGACCATATGCTTTTCTCTCTGCTAACAGAAAAGACTAGACTCACTAGTATGTTTCCTTTTATCAGCCTGTGGTGTGGCCATGCCAAATGGTGAGGCATATATCTGATCAAAAGGAGAACTTGGAAGGTGGAGAAGAGATAGCAAGGAAGAGACATAGCAAGTTGGGCACCTCCCCTGTTTAAACAGGAGCAAATATAATAGGTTCTGATCTACATGGGAGGTAATGACATTACTGATTCATAAAATGACGTGAACAGAATTAAATTTGCTAAGGCTCAAAACATAAAGGATGTGTTCTTCAGAGAAAAATTCTGAAAATCAAATAATAGTTTATTTTGTGTTATATTCTTTCCATGCAATAGCTGCTAAGCCAAGCACCTTATATGCTTTTATTCACAACAAAGCTCACAACAATGTTGCCATTATTTCATATTTTACAACTGAAGAAATTTAGGACACTAACTTGTCCAGAGTTGCACAGATGAGCCAAAATTTAGATGATCTGTTTTGTTTGTTTTTAAGAGGCAGACTATGAATTCAGGTTTCTTTTCCTTTGAAAAACCAAAACTACTGAAAATTTTATTATTTCGCCTATATAGTAACTAAAAGAAAAGTGATCGGCACGTAGCCTGCACATCTAAGCTCACAATTAGTTTTATTATATATGTTATGTATATATATATGTGTGTGTATACACATATCTAACTTGTTTTACCATAAAATTACCTTTTCAAAAAAGTCACTAAATTATAACATTTTCAAAGTAAATATTCCAAGATGATGAGAAATAACTCCATCAAAATGTAGCTAAAACTCAAGGACTAGGATGTAGTTCAGTGGCAGAGCACATGCCTAGTATGCACTAGGCTTTGGGTTTAATCTCCAGAACCACCAAAAAGTAAAAATAAAGATATGAGTTTAGCCAAAACTCATATGTAGGCAATATCAAGATTCAGTTCCAAAGCAGTGATCCCACTGAAAATCATGAAAGAAAAAAAAGACAAAATACTCAGATTTGACAAAGATGAATTGGGATTTTGCCTTTGGAACTGAATCTTGATTTTGTTGTCTTGATTTCACCTGAGAAGAGTTGGCATCTAACCAGCAAATAGGGAGCAAGAAAAGATCATACATGGGAATTTTTTAATGTAGTTCAGGAAGTGGCACCAATCACTTCCATAAACATCTCACTAATTTGAACTCGGTCATATGATTGTTTTATAATATACAGTATATGGTATAAATATACAGTATAATATACAATATATGATACAGTACTGTTTATCATCCTGCATTAGAACCTAAAACTCCACAACAGCTGGGGTTTTGTCTTTTTTTCCCCATAGCTATAATTTCTCAGTGACTGCAACAAATAAACAATTTTTAATAAATATTTGTACATTGCCCCAATTAGTATTATTATTTTTATAATAAAAATATGTATTAAACTGATGTCAGGACATAATTTAACTGTTCTATTATTGTTCTGTGTCTAAAAAGCCTAAAAATAATATATTAACTCTTTGAGAATTAAAGAATTTTATTTTCCTTTTTTTCTAAGAGGCCCAAATTTTTAATTAAACATTACTGCTGACACAAATTATGTTTTATTAAGTAAGATAAAAAACCAAGTACAATTATTAAAGCCTGATTTGTGCGAGGTACTATTTGAGATAGATGGAAAAGCAAAAGTAGGCTGGAGATATAGCTCAGTGGTAGAATTCTTTCCTAGCATGCATAAGAACTTGAGTGCAATCTCCAGCATCACAAAAGAAAGACAAGCAAAGTTGTTTTCTGTGTAAAAGGAATTTTAACACTAAAATTTATCCCAGAAAAACTCCATGTAAGATGAATACCTTCCTATACCAGAATAGTACATATGAGGCATTTCTGACTACTTTAGACAAAATATTTAGATTTCAAACTAAGGCCATAGATAGAATTGATTAGACCAACCTAGGATCATATCTACCTTATACATTATCTCTTGCTTAATGTAATATTGTGAGGAAAAAAAATCAAGATTAATAAAAGGCATGAAAGCAATAAACTGAATGGACCTAAGGTTATCTTACACAGGATACTCACAGACTAGTGGAATCTATGATATAGCCCCTTTTCACAATAAAAAAGAAGAAACCAAGTACTAGGGTGGTTACACGTCTTGCCTAGTTTCACAGACTTAATGACTGCCCTTGGGTTTTAATCTGTTCTCTAGATTATGAATTGAATAATCCTTTCATTTTGCCAAAATATACAGTAGAATACACCCCCTTGGACTATATGAAATACAGGTTGAGCATCCTTAGTTAAAAAATATGAAATCTGAAATGCTCCAAAGTCTGAAACTTTTTGAGCACTAACATGACACCACCACAGGATAATTTCATACCATGAAATTGCTTCACATACAATATTATTTTTAAAATTGTATAAAATTACCTTCAGGTCATATATGTAATATATATATATGTGTGTATGTATATACACACACACATATATATATATGGTATGTGTGAAAAAATTAGTGAACAAAACTACTAGAATACACATTCTTTTCAAATGTACAGATTTATTGGAAAAAGAAACAAATATCATCATCAAATTATTATTTAAAATTGGAAAGAAGAAAAGATCTTAAAAGCAGGCAGAAGGAAAAACTACCCATTACATAACTAGGAATAAAGATAACAGCAGATTTCTTGTTGGAAACAATGCAAACAAGGAAACGATGGAGTAGAATGCATAAAAGATTGAAAGAATGGTCAGTCCAGAGTTCTATACCCTATTAAAATGTGTTTTAAAAACTAAGGAAAAATAATAACATTTTCAGATATACAAAAAGTGAAAGTATATACCAGAAGCACACTTGTACTATAAGAATTTTAAAGTTTAAGAGTAAAAATAATACCAGATGAAAATCTGGAGCAACATAAAGACAAAAAGAATACTGAAAATGATAATTATATAGATAAATACAAAGATTTATCATATATTTACATTTAAATTTCTTTTAAAAACAATTGACTAAAACAAATAAGAACAATGCACTGTGAAGTTTAAAATACATGTAAAAGTTGGTCAGGCAAGGTGTTACATCTCTCAGCAAATCAAGATAGAAGAAGATAGGCATGGTATCACATGTCTTTGGAGTCCCAGCTACTTGGGTGGCAGAAGGATCACTTGAGCCCAGGAGTTTGGAGACAGCCTAGACAACATAGTGAATTTTTATTTATTTTGGTGCTGAGTTGTTTTTCTAGTACCTTTCTTAAAAAAAAAACATTTTTTATTCTAATTTGTTATATATGACAGCAGAATATGCTACATTTCATGTTACATATATAGAGCACAATTTTTTCACCTCTCTGCTTGTATACAAAGTATATTCACACCATTTGTGTCTTCTTCATATATGTACTTAGGGTAGTGATATCCATCTCATTCCACCATCTTTTTTTACTCCCTTGTCCCCTCCCTCTTTCGCCTCCCTCCCCTTTCCCCTATCCACAGTTTGTCTAATCTTCCCATGTTCCCACTCCCAACCCCACTATGAATCAGCCTCCTTAAATCAGAGAAAATATTTAGCATTTGGTTTTTGGGGATTCACTAACTTCACTTAGCATTATCTTCTCCAGCTTCATCTATTTACCTGCAAATGTAATGATTTTATTCTCTTTCATTGCTTAGTAATATTCCATTGTATATAATTACTACATTTTCTTTATCCATTCATCTACTGAAGGGCATCTAGGTTGGTTCCACAGTTTAGCTATTGTGAATTGTGCTGCAATAAACATTGATGTGGCTGTGTCTCTGTAGTATGCTGTTTTTAAGTCCTTTGGGTATAGACCAAGAAGTGGGATAGCTGGGTCAAAAGGTGGTTCCATTCCGAGTTTTCCAAGGAATCTCCATACTGTTTTCCATATTGGCTGCACCATTTTGTAGTTCCACCAGCAATGTATGAGTGTGCCTTTTCCCCTACATCCTCGCCAGTGCTTATTGTTGTTTGTATTCTTGACAGCTGCCATTCTGACTGAAGTGAGATGAAATCTTAGATTAGTTTTGATTTGCATTTCTCTAATTGCTAGAGATGTTGAAAATTTTTTCATATATTTGTTTATTGATTGTATATCACCTTCTGAGAAGTGTCTGTTCAGTTCCTTGGCCCATTTATTGATTGGGTTATTTGTTTTGGAGTTGAGCTTTTTGAGTTCTTTATATACCTTAGAGATTAGTGCTCTATCTGATGTGCAAGTAGTAAAAATTTGTTCCTAAGCTGTAGGCTCTCTATTCACCTTACTGATTGTTTCTTTTGTTGAGAAGCATTTTAGACTTTGTTTAGAAAAAATAGAAAAGAGCCTCTTCAGCCTGAATAAGGACATCTCCAAAAATGCTTTCAGGTAACATGGTGAAAGATTAAATACTTTTCTTCTAAGATAAATAATAAAACAAGAATTACACTATTTTTATTTAAGTAAGTATGAGCAATAAAGCAATGAAAAGAAACAAAAAGCAAAACTGTCTTTATTTACAATGTTATTATCTATGTGAAATCTAATGGCATATATGGAGAAAGTTATTAGAATCTTTGGTTTTCATAAAGTTGCAGGATATAATATCAATATAAAAACAATAGTATTTCTATATAGTTACAACAATTGGAATGTAAATAATAGATTTACAAAAACATCAAAATATGAAATTCTTATAGATAAATCTAACAAGAGATGTGTGAGACCTATACAATAACATCAAAATATTGCTGAGAGGAATTAAAGGAGACTTGAATGAAATATACAATAATGAGTTTGAACATTTATATTGTTAATATGTCACAAATCTCCTCAAGTTGATCTATAAATTCAATGTAATTCCAATCAAAATCCTAGCAGATTTTTTAAATGTAGAAACTAACAAACTCATCCTAAAATTCACAGGAAATTGCCAAAGAGCTTTCATAGCCAAAATAACTTTGAAAAAGAAAGAAGTTGGAAATTTTTACAACCTGATTCCAACATAAAGCTACTGAAAGACGGTATAGGATTAGCATAAATATACATAAATAGATCAATGGAACAGAGTCCTGTGTCCAGAAATAGACATGATATATTGATTTTCAATAAAGATACAAAAGCAATTCAAAAGATAAAAGATTTGGGGTTTTTTGTTTGTTTTTACAACAAATGATGCTAGAATAAAATGGATTTCCTAATGCAAAAAAATAATACCTTCAATGCAATTATATACAATTAACTTAAATAGACTTTAGTTTTAAATACTAAAGCTTCAATCATAAAAGCAGAAAATCTTTGTGATGTTGGGTTAGACAAAGAACCTATTAGATGACTCCAAAAGCACAATCCATAAAGAAGAAAACTGGCAAATCAGACTCCATCGAAATTAAGAACTTCTGCTCTCCTAAAGACACTATTGAAAACGCAAAGATTCGGGGAAAATAATTGCAAACTACATATCTGTAAAAGGAAGTGTATTTGAAATATGTAAAAAAAAAAAACCTTCAAACCTCAGTAACAAGAAAACAACCCAAAAACAAAATGTACAAAAGATTTAAGCAATTACCTCCCAAAGTTATAGGGATGAAAATAAATTTGAAAAATGCTCCATATTGGTAGTCATCACAGAAATGCAAATTTAAACCACATGAAACACTACTACATACTTAATAGGATAGCTAACATGCTGACAAGGTTATAAAGCAACCAAAACTCTCATACACTATAAATTACTACAATCTCTGGGGAAATAATTTGACAGTTTTTTTAAAGAAATTAAACATAAACCTACCATATGATCCAGCCATTCTATTCTTAGATATTTATGTATCTATGAGAAATAAAAAGTATGTGTCTATAGAAGTACCTGTAAAAATGTTCAAATCAGTTTTATTTGAAATAATTCCAAACTGGAAACCACCCAAAGATACATAATCAGGTAAATGAATAATCAAATTGTGGTACAATGGGCCACTATCCAATAATAAAAAGGAGTGAACTATTATTATATTCACCAACATGGATGAATCTCAAAATAATTGTACTGAATGGAAGAAGTTAGGCCAAAAATATGCACTGTTATGATTCTAGTCATATAAAATTCTAGAAAATGAAAACTAACCTGTAGTTTAAAGGAAGGGTTCACTGCTTGAAAAGGATAGGCATAGACAGGGAAGAAGCAGAAGGTGGAGATTACAAAGGGGCTCTAGGAAATTTTTCATGGTCATAGTATGTTCATTAGCTTGATTGTTACGATGGTTTTATGGGAAGAACACATTTAATTGTATATGTTAAAAAAGTGCAGTTTATATCATTTATATCTAAATCAAGTTACTTTTAATATCTAAAATAGCTTTGCATAAAACACCTGTAAATTTTCCCCCAACTTTATTGATGTATGATTGACACATAAAAATTGTATATATTTAAAGCATATAATTGTACATTAACCTTATATAATCACCTTTCTGTGGGGGCATAGTGAAAATACTTATGATCTACTCTCCTAGCAAGCTGCAATAATACATTATTAACTGTAGTTACCATGACATACATTATATATATCAAGTTTTCAGAATGTGTGCCTCATAACTAAAAGCAAAATTGGAAAATGTTGGTCAAGGGCACATGTAAATTTTCCAGGTATAAATTTCAATCTCAGCAATATGAAATAATTTTAAGTCACCATAAAAAATGAGTAGAAAAATTTAAATGGGTAACAACAAAATTCTCCACCAAATGCTAATTTTTGTATTCTCTATGGTGATGATACAACACAAAAAGAGAATCAATTGAAAAGAATATTTTCCCATAACCTGTAAAGCAAGCACCTGGGCATATTTCCTCTTCAAAAAGTTTCTACAAATACAATCACCCAAAAGCTAATGATTTGCCCTCTACTCAAATTGCTTTAAATTGCCTTTTTTTTGCTGAATAAATTGAAAAAGTGATTAAATTGCCTTTAAAGACATAATACAAATAAATATTTGATGCATGTATTTTATAATACAAACTTTTTTCTCTCTTTACCCAAATAAATTAGCAACTGATATATATTTTTTAAAATAAAGCTAAGAATAAACAAATTTGATAGGTAACCATGGAGGACACAAAGTATGATGAACTAGAATATAGAAAACATGATTTCATTGTTGTTTCTTCTGTCTGCTATGTTCTCATCAATGGTTCCAATGCAAAAGTTAAGTGGAAAGATTTTTTTTCTTCTGGATTTTAAAACATGTAAGGCTAATTTTTCTCTCTCTATTGGTCTGCAAACTGACATAGGAGTTTAGAATTGTATGTCTAATTTTTTGAGGGAGGGGATTTCAGCATTAGTTACAGATATCTATTTAAAATTCAACCAAGCTATTAATCTATCATTACTTCTCATTATTGAGGAATATTCAGAAATGTGTACCTTTGCTTTTGTAAAATATCTTTGCAATAAGCAATTTCACAACATCTCCATGAAACAGCTTATGATGATAACCATCTTACAGATAAGGAAACTAGAAAATAAAGTAATACAAATTTATGAATTTACAGATATTAGTGGATATTTCAAAATTTTTATCATGTGCTCAATTCATGAAGTGACTAAAAACAAGAACATAACTTTTTTTTTTTTTTTGTGGTGCTGGGGATTGAATCCAGGGCCGAATTGTGTGAATATACTATGTATACAAACAGAGATATGAAAAACTGTGCTCTATATGTGTAATAAGAATTGTAATGCATTCCACTGTCATATATAAATTTAAAAAGAATGTAAATTTTTATCAAAATTATCCTACAATTGAAAAAGAACATTGAATTTTGATGTTTTATAATCCTAAACAACCATAAAAAGTGACTTATATAAAAATGACAATAGTTTGATTTGCTAAGGGGAAAATTTTTATTTTATGCAGATATCAATTCAGGCTTAAACTTATGTTTAAATAATAATTAAAAACTGTTAAAAGATAATTTGATTATTCAGACAATATAAACAAATGAGCCCAGTAAGAGCCATCGTTTCAGAGGCAGTATGGTGGCATAGTTTCTGGATCAGGGAGACCTGGACTAGAACCCCAGTCTACCACTTACTGGCAATAAGAGCATGCTCAGTTTATTCATTTTTACAGGAAGTTTATAATGCCTATCTGGTGGAAATCTTGTGAGGAGCAGAGATAATACACATAGAGAATTAAAACTAGCACCTAGCAGATGAGAAGGGTTTGATAAATGTTTACTATTATTAGGATCCAAAAACTAGAAGATATTATAATAGCTTATGAATCAGTTTTATTTGACCTTTACTTGCTTTCTTTTTACTGTAAAATACAGACTTAAAAATGACAAGTTTCCTTCATTTCCATTCACACTGTGTCTTAAATCCTTTCTTCCATCTTACCAGAAGAAATTTTCCACCTTTTGTCAAAGACTGACTTTTCCTTACATTTGAAAATCATTTTGAAACAAGTATTTGGAAAGAAAACTCAAACAGGACATGAAATGGAACAGATGGGAGAAAATAATAAGGGAAGCATCTAATATGGCTGTGAAGTCCAGGGTCTAATAAGTGGGAGAGATAATGTTGCAGAAACTAGAACTTGGGAAGAGAAAAAGATCTTGTGTGTGGAGGAGAAAGGAGAACATGATGAGTCCAATTTAGGATATGTTGAACTTTCAGCAGGATATCTAAATGAAACAGTCTTATGTGAAGCTTAAGATAAATCACTGGAGTTGACTTAAAGATCAAGAATCCAGATAATATGTGAGTTGTTAGAAGAGAGAATTAGTTGTCCTAATGTGTTTGCTATCACAAATAAAGTGATAACTACTATATATTCCACATTTTAAAACCATGATAAGTTTCAGACATATACAGAAAGAATAATTTCAGAAGTCATTTCTTGCTGTCACTTGATACTAGATAATTAAATTTCATAGGAATGACTCCAGGGTTGATGGTGGGAGGAATATTTTCTGTCTGACAGGCTCACTCTCAATGATCCAAACAGAAACTCTTGTCACTGGGAAACCTGGGTAATCTGAGCTGCAAATTAAGAAGTTACTGTCCCTTTTCACTCTGTATAGCAACAACTAATCTGAAGTTTAATCCATTATGCATGAGTAGGGTTTTCTGTAATATTTTATTAAAGACTATGGCATATGATATATGCATTATAAAAAATTGTATTATTTAATACAGATTCAATTTTCCATTAATATATATGCAATAAGATCAAGTTGAGAATACCTAATTTAAAAAGTCTTCTTTTTTATCCCTCACTAAGCTCTCCAGTCTCCAACTAACAACCAGAAGCAACCAATATCATCAGTTTAAAAACAAAAACAAAAATACATTTTCTTTTTTAAACACTATTATAAGGAAGAAAATTTGGTAAACAAGTTTTATATCATAGTCCTTCCAGAAAGGCCATGGCTATTAAGTCATGAACTAATATTACAACATTAAGTTATGAAGTAATACATTTGCCTTTCTGGTTCATAGCTGTTACTAACCTATGAAGGAAGTCCTATAATGAAACTCTGTTTTGCTCAATCTTGTATTTGTTATTAAAGTAATATAACTTCCTGAGAATTTTTACTCTTAAGTACTGTGGGAAGTCACCTATGAATCTTCAAATGATTAAATCTTTTTAATCTTTATATGGAAACAAGTTACTTCCCTAAGAAGCAGGATTAATATTTTATTAACACTTGTTATAGTTTGGATCTGGGAGTCTCCAAAATCTCATGTGTTAAAGGATTGGTTCCTTACCTGTGGGGCTGGATGGAAGGTGGTGGACACATTAAGAGGTAGGCCTAGAAAAAAGAAGCAAGGTCATTGGAGATGTGTCCATAAAAGGGTTATTGAAAACCCCTCCCCACACACATACACACACTCCCAATGAAGTAAGCAGCTTTCCTCCACCATGAGCTCCCTTACCATGATGTTTTGCCTTAGCATGGGCCCAAACAGATGGGCCAAGTGATCATGGACTGAAACCATAAGCCAAAATAAACCTTTCCTTCTACAGACTGATCTATCTCAGGTAATTTTTGAAGGAAAGCCAACTAACAAAATACTTTCAATAACTTATTTATTAGAGAATATTCAAAATTCCCCCCCCCAAAAAAAACAATTCAGAATTCCACATATTAAATGCTAAAAAGAATCATATTGTTGGAAAAAGTTGTGAATAATTTTGAATACATCTTATTTCTAACTTAAATTTCACAGTTGACAATAACCATATTTACAACAGGAATATTTGGAAAAAAATCAAAAAGCAGGGTTATTTACTTAGTGAATTAATGTCTATCAACTGACAAATATGAGGCATCTTTCCATAAGACTATTTGCAAATTTACAATATTAATTTCTTTTGCTATCTTAATATTCAGCTGAGTAAATATTATGCAACTGTGAAGGAGAGATATAACCTGATCTTCAGTTTAAGAAAATACAACAGTTCGATTAAAAAACATTCCATGCTAAAGTTTGATATACAAGATAGAAAGGATTCCAAAGCTTACATCCTTTGCGCACTCAAAACCTGGATGGAAATTGCCACATGTGACCTAAGACTTAGCTTAATGTTCATTAAATGTGACACAAAAATAATTATTAACAGCATTAAAGAGGATGCAAAACCCAGGAAGATACATTGGAAATAAATTTAGAATCACGAAATTTCTAAAGGAATTTAAATTATATTTAACTTATTCTCATTACATATGAGAGAAAACAGACTGACAAAGTGAAGAGATTCTCAATGTTACATAGTATGGTGCAGAATCAAGAACTAGAACCCAGGTAATCTGACAATGAGATCAATGCAAGCTATTTTCTCTGTCTTTACTTCAGGAGACAAAATTTTTCTCATTTCCTTTAAGAGATTGATTTTTATTTTTCCATTGATGGAATTTCCAGGAAGTCTTGCCTAAATGCCTAGGTTAATTTCAAGTGCTACTCATTCTAGATTCCCAAACAACCTCTTCCCATACATGCCTACTTCAATTTAACCCTTTTAGCACAACTAAATGACATTTTATGTTCCTGTCTCCCCCTATGAAATTGCAAACTTCCTGAAAGCTAAGATTGACTCAATCTTGATTGTACTCTTCAGTAACTAGCACAGTGTTTGGTACACATTTTTTTTTAACAACAACAACAAAAATATAGTAGTTGAATTGCTCTGACTCCTTCAAAAGATCACCATGATCCTTATCCACTTTTTAACCTAATATCCCCAAACAGTGGCATGCATCAAAGTGCTCTTGGTTTCAATTCAGGGTAAAGATCAGTTTCCCACTGAACAGCTTTTGTTCAAGCCCTTTTTTTCTCCTCATCCCAACCACCACACATCCCACTTCAGTAACTCTCCGGAGTAATTTTTCTTCTGGAAGTCTTTCCTGACTCATGACTTCTCGTCAATCTAAATTGGACCAATGCTTCTCCTCTGAGCTTGAATAGCTCTCTGTACATATCTGTGCATACATCAGGCCTACATTCATCCAATAAGACAAGTATGCAAACACTCCACTCCACCCAAGTTCTTTTATTCATGTTGGTTTCCTCCAAGATTACTACAGTGCCTCCACATAGTAGATGATTTAAACATGTGATTTGAATAAAGAGAATATGGAACAGGGAAATAATCTTGGGACAGGGTCTATTTTAGGGATGCATGCACGTTTAAATGCAAATAATTGGTTAAGTATACTTTCTTAGGAGACAGTTGGAACCAAAATAGAAAAGAATCTTTTGATTTTGAGGATACAGTTCAAATCACAAAACAAGCAATAAAAGCCCTTATATAGAGAGGATAGTAAAATGAAAAAGGCCTATAAAAGAAGCGATAAACTAGGAACCTGAAAAGCAAGCCATTATGCAAATCCTAATAGAATGGCTATCATAAAATAACGGGGCACTTTCAATCACCTTAAAAATTCATCCAAAGATGAAGAAAAATCAAAGGTTAAATTAAAAAAAAAAAAAAAAACCTTGCTAAGGTGCAAGAGAATAATGTTGGTTACTTCCAAATAAATATATAAAGCTTTTTCCTTCTAATTAATTTTCACTGTAGTAATATATACATAATATTTACCATTTTAACTACATATAAGTGCACAGTTCAGGGGCATTGTCTATTCGCACTGTTGGGCAATCATCACCACTATCCATCTTCCTAACTCATTTTTAACACGCAAGCCATAGCCACAATTTTCTTAACTTTGCTTTAGTCACATACTGAGCTTTACGCACCAACAAAATATTCTGCTGGGTAAAGTTCACGAACAGAAGAATGAAATAAATTAACGGGCTATAACTCAAATTCTGTTAATGGAATTTGAGAGCCAAGGCTTCCTTCAAGGGCCCCCTCCCACCCCTCTGTACGTCATCAACCAAGAAAGTACCACATCAGCACCCACACCTAGCCAAAAACACAAAAGAGTCCCTAAAGGCAGCTGTCCCGAGCTAGGAGAAATCCCCCGCAGCTTCCTTTCCTATTGCACAAATTTGAGTAGCGCAGACACAGGGCTGCCTTCCCAGCACTGTTAGGAAGTAGTAAAGATGAAAAAAGAGAATAATGTAAGAAAAAGCTAAAATCTTAGTACTCCTCTCCTTTGCCCTCTCTGATTTCCTCTTTCCACCAGTCTCCAGCCTGGTTTCAACAAACCCAAGATGAGCCCATTTACTAGAGCTCGCGCTTTTTATTGACGCAAACTTCCCATTCTCGCGGGAACTTGGGAGTGGGAGTCGGGAAGGCGAACAAATCTCTCGAAATCTCAGTTGGCTCCAGAGCTGGAGCGCCGCTGAGGATCCCGAGGGGCGGGGCGCGGAGCTTGGAAGGGGCGGAGCCTAGCTTCAGAGAGGGGTGGGAAGAGGCGGGAGGGGGAGGTGAGAGAGGACGGGGGCGGGACCGCGCGGCCTGAGACCTGTTGATCGCAGGTATTGCCCGCCTGACCGGCTCTCTTGGGACTGAGACGACTGCGCATGCTCGCTGGCGGCTCTGGGCCAGGAGCCGAGCGGCGGTGACGAACCGGCTCCTCGGTTGCGGTTGTTGCGGTTGCTGCGATGGCGTTGTGAGTGGGCCCCGGGCGGAATGGTGCTGACCCGGGTAGGGACGTCTTCTTCCAGCTGGACACCGAGCTCTTCCATCCAACAGAAGAGAGAAGAGGTGGAGACGGTTGAGAGGTAAGCCCCTCTCTGCTCCGGGTCCTGTCGCTCCCGACACTCACGACCCCTCCCTCGGTCCCTCTTTCCCAGGGGCCAGGCAGGAAGCGGCCTCCTTCTCTTCGTCCCCCTCTCGCCCGCTCCGGCCTCTCTACTGGCTGCTCGCTGTCGGACGCAGCCCCGGGCCGGGTGAAGGTCGGTAGGGACGGCGGTTCTGGGCACTCTCCGGCAAGCCAAGGGGCCGCAGCGCTTAGCTCTGCGGGCACTCCCTGTCGCCCTGCCCCTGCCGTACGTTCCTCTGCCGGTTCTTCCTGAACATCACGCCTCTGGTGCCCCAGCCTTCTCCTGCCCTTCGCCCCCGGCTCCATCTTCGCCTCTCTATCTCGCCTTTATCCCCCATTCATGGTTCTGCTCTTTCATACCGTGCCCACTTGCCTTTTCGCTCCGGTGGTGTTTGGTCCCGGAGGCAATGCATATTTTTTGCTCCCCTCAGTTTTTTCCCTTTCCTTGTGCATCCTTGGTCTGCTTCTTTCCTACGGGAAGCTCCTGGCCCTCGCCCACCAGGTTTCTAGCTCTGTTACCTCCGTAATTTCTATCTTGACTTTCTTTTCCTCTTACTTTCCTTCTTTGGTACTTCTTCTTATGGTTTGTTGTTGCTGTTGTGTTTTGAGTTTTTTTGCATCGCTTTACGCTAGAGTTCATTCCATTCCGCCCCCCCCCCCACCACCACCACATTACCTTCGGAGGCCCTCAATTCCTTAGCTCTTTTGGTACCCTACTTCACTGCTAGCTTTGTCCCTGTCCTTCCATCCTATTCCATCCTGGCCCCTTTCTAGCCTCTAATCTTGATTTTTTTTTTCCTCTAAAACTCTTTAATATTTTTTGTATAGGTTGAAACTCTTCGTTTGTTTCAGTTTTTGTTAAATTCTTAAAGAGTTCTAACATGCCCTTCTAGTCTCTTCTGCATTTTTCCTAAGCTCAGTAGCTACTCAGTATTCTTAGTTCAGCTTTCAAGTTAATGAAATTTCTTCATCTTTCTCCACCAGCTGAAAATATCATCAGAAGAGTACACCTATTGTTAGACTTACTGATTGAAGCTTTAATTTTTAAAAATTGTTTTTACTTGTCATACCTACAGAAGCAATTCCAGCACAGACGTCATGAAACTATGAAAAGTTAAAAATGTTTAAAGGCTGACCTACAAATGCACTCTTAAATTTTAGAAATTTCAGTATCCTCCAGTAAATATAGATGTCCAAGAGCAAACCTTGAATGGAATTTAACAATTTTTTTACAAGTTTATTATTAATTCTGTTTTATATGTTGCTATTGCAATGGGTTACAACATTTTTCTGAGTGTCACTGTTCTCTTTAATAAATGTGTACAATTTCTGCTAACTTAAAAATAGAAGTAGTGTGCTTACTGAAGGAGAAATACTCAAGAACAGAAGTATTAAATTCTTGAGTTGGCAAAAGAATTTCCTAAACAGTTTTGAAAGTTTTCCCTCATTTTATTATGATCAAGATTTGATTTTAATAAAACTTCTCTATGAATAGTGGTATAGTATCTTATTTTGAAGGTATCTGCTGAAATAATTATTTTCAGTGAAGTTTGCCTTTATTTTAGGGTTGAAGATCAACTGGATTATGTATTTCATTCTGGAAATCCAAAGCAGTCCACAAACAGTAAATTCTTCCTTATGTTATCTATGTCAGGTAGGAATTAAATTTTTTGTTTCTACTTTAAGAAGGGTAATACCAAGGCAAGGGAGTGTATTTCTTGTTCAAGGTGACTTGGAGGTAAAAGTAGGAGGTTTTGATGTTATAAAGGGCACTTTTTTATTTTTAGAAGAACAGAGCAATTATTTGGTATGATAAGAGTTGTTGAGATATCTGATTTTTCAGATGCAGATAAAGATTACTGCTCTTTCTGAAGATGCCTGCTCCCTTTAAATGTTTAAATGCAAGGGTTTTTTTTTTTTCATTTTTAGGTAAATGTTTATTTTTTAAAAAAAATAATACCTACAGATTATGTATTGGAATGAGTTAATTCTGTGCTCTTAGAAATTAAAGTAAGAATTCATGGTGTATAGCAGGCACAGGACTAGATGTCAGAAGACTTGAACTCATGATGACTCATGACATTGGTTTGTAGAAGACGGTTACCCTCTATATCTTAATGTCTCCACCTTGTAAAAGGTGGATATTAAAGTTGGCTATCCAGTGACCTCTTCATAGCAAAGACCTAATCATTTAAACATGCTTTGGACCTTCATAGACAAAAATTCCTATGTAAATACTTAAATTTTTGCCTCTGATTTTAAATTATATAGTAGGAATATATTGACTGCTTAAATCCTTTTAAAATCCAGTTGAAGCTTTAGATTTTTTTTTATTTCAGATTTCTGTAAAAAATGTTGTAGACTACTAGTGAATTATGGATTAGCTTAGTTCAGTCAATGTTTATATACAGTGAGACAGACACTGCAGCATTCAATATGTAAAACAGATAATGCTCCTTGTTTGCCAGGAGTTAGTACTGAAAGGAACAATAAAAGTTATCTTTGGCTATCTTTTTAAGTGTTGGTTGTCTTGTATTTTCATTTTGTTCTCTGTAAATACAGATCCTTGAGAATAGGTGGGTGTGTTTCAAAAGTATCTTATTCCTAGAGCACTGCCCGATGTGTCAACCAAAATTCTAAATCTGTGTATTACTTCCATATAACTGTTCACGTGGAAGTTTGCACTTTAAAATGTAAAATTAATTACATTAGGTAGAAAATTGTGTGTTGGGGGTACTTAAGGAATAGAATGGATAAAGACTTTGCTTTGATTCCGGGTATTGAGGAAAAACTACTCAAGAGTTTTGTGATATGTACATGTGTTTATTCAAATAAATGAGTGGAGATGAGGCATGTAGATTTGAAGTGAATAGCTTTTTGTTGTTGTTGTTTTGCGTACCCAGGAAAAAGGTTTAGAGATGAATAGGAATGAGAAGCAGAGTAATAATATGAGAAGAAAACATTCTTAATGAAACTAGTGGTTTTTTGAAACAAGTTGGTTTCAGCATTTTATTTTTAAGGATTAGCAGGTTTTAACAGGTATATGCTTGGTTATCAAAGGTATACTAAATTAAAATAAAAATTAGTCTCTTTTCTTAACAAAAATATAATAGTGTTAGACAAATTATACCATTAAAAATTGAACTCATGATGACTTGTCCTTTTTTATTATTTACGTACTGTATGAGCTTGCATGAATTACATAAACTTTATGCTTCTTAGTTTCCTCTCCTATAAAATGGAGTAATATTAGCTCTTTCCGATTTTTAGGAGAATTAAATGAAATAACATACTAAAAGCTATTGGTCTAAGAGTTGGTAGGCCAACAAGTTTTAAGTACCTATGTTTGCTTTTTTTTTTTATATTACTATTTGATCTATATTTGGTATTACCAATAGAGAAACATACATCTTTTAAAAATATAATTTGTATATCAAGCTGTTCTCATTATCTTTCCTTTGGAAGAGCAACCTTCTGCCTCAGTCTCAGAAGAATTTAGTATTCTCTTCTTAAATATTTCTGTAATTTATGCAACATAGCCTAGGGCTGGTGAAATGAACTATATCCAAAGTTCATTTTGGTAAATAAGGAGCAGCAGCAAGTTTCTAGAAAGGTAATTTTCCTTACTATATGTGTCCCCTTTACCGTAATGATTCTGAAAAGTTTAGTTTTGCTGTGGATCACTTTTTAAGTGACAGCTAGGTGTGTTATACATGTTAATGACTGTGGGGGAAAAAAAAGTTAAAAGCTATCTGAATGGTGGTGATTTTCAGAGTCAGGCACCTGACAGGTGGCTTGACCATTTGCAGGAGCGTATAATCTAATGACTGAGCATATTTAGCTCCCGCAGAAAGGAGCTTACAGGGATGGGTAGGGTGTCATGGCCTCAGCCAACCAAAAATGGACCAAAATATAAATTAAAAAGTAAGACTGTAGCTCAACTGTTCAGACTAAACTAATTAATGCAGACTTAACCAACTTAGGTGGCCAGAATTTACACCAGATATTTGCCCACTTAGGGTATATAGTTTTCATATCCTATTTCCTACTACTGCAGGTTTGCCACCTTGTAAGTTACACAGTTTATAGTCTTTTCAGGTTAGCTTGTAATTTGACAAAAATAATTCTGTCAAAAATATAACAGGATTTTTGTTTGTTTCCATTTAGTTCTGTGACAGTAATTAGATATGTTCCATATGCCGCCTTTTTTTCTTTTTTTTTCTGTGCACATAACATGTTTTAATGAAGCACATCTTCATCTCTCATTTTAATAACCACTGTCATGAAATTATCTGAAACAGTAGGCATTGGTGAGATGGCAGCATCCTTAATCTAAAGTATAGCACTAGATACTTTATTTTGTTAAGAAGAATTCCTTTGGGAGTGCTAATGGATGTTGGGTATTGAAGCAGGTGACTGCAAGGCCCCACATTTCTTCTGTCCTATTTCTTTCCACCTTCGCCTATCTGCTAGTCAAATTCTTGCCTGTATAAATACAACAAAGAACCACCAACACATCCAGTGTTGTGGCACTTTTCATATACTTTTCTGGCGGGTGTGGGTTTTTTGTGGACATCTGTTTCTGCAGGTTATTGTAGACAACAGTTTTGTCAATTGTTTTGCTTCCACACAGTGGATCACTAGTATTCCAGTATTGTGTTTCCATGTTGGCTGGTATGAAATGACTAAGCTGGTACCATATATTTAAGGATTTTTGTTATAGCATTACTCTGATTCTGATAATAATTTCTGTGTTAAGGAAGAGGCCAAGTTGTAGTAATTAGGATCCCAAACTGAAAATAGCTTAAATCAGAAAGCTTAAATAGTTAAATGAGAAAAGTTTATTTCTCTTTCACATTGTTATATGATTTAGGTGGTAGGAGTGGTAGGGGTATGAAGAAAACTACCAAAATATTGGATCTGAGACTCAAATCCTAAGCCCATATTTTAACTATTGACCTATACTTACATGTATTTATTGCTTCCTGATGGACAGGTGGCTTTTTTGAGATCAGGAACTGAGCTATATACCTTGAATCTATTGCAATTCCTAGCCTGTAGTTGGTGTTCTATAAGTGTTTGGATATCTGTTTTATATCTGAGAAGCTAAGGCCTGGAGACTTGACCAAACTTGAGTCAGAATCAGAATCAGAACCAGAGCATGATCTAAACCTTGCCCACATGAAAGTGTGTGTGTGTGTGTGTGTGTGTGTGTGTGTGTGTGAGAAATGATATCTTAGATGTTTTTCCATGAAATGAGGAATGACTTTTATAAAGATGGTACATTGATAATTATTAATGATGCAATTATTAAAGTAGAAAATAGCAGTTTGGAAGTTGGCAAAGTCAGTGCCTTTGTAGAGAAAAAGTTCTGTGTTAAGTATTGTTTGAAATGTGGGAAAAAAAAGTATAGCAAAATGAAGCAATTTTTCTGTCAAAATATTTTAAATAGCTCTTTTTATGCGTACACACATATATAGATACAAAGACATACATATGGAATTTTACAAATTAGAGTTATTTAAAAATGATGATTTCTATATCTTAAGAATTAATGTTTCTAAATCTTTGGTATTAATGAAGATTGTTTTGAACCACTAAACTAAGAAAATAAAGTATCTTATTATTATACTTACATTATACATAAGTGAATCCTTAATAGAGTTGGTGTTGATATTAGTGATATTAGTGGAACTATAATTTTTTCCAAGCCTTATCAAGGACATAGATATTTTATGTAAATTTAAAATATTAATTATTTTAGCATATACAGATTTCTTTTAAGTCTGCTATTTTGTTTGAGATCTTATTTTTTGTCTCTCATAGGGGGAACAATATATTTGTAACAAGAAGCAATAACTGGAAGTAATAATGTTAAAATGAAGTTTTGATCAGCAGAGGTAAGTATATGACATTTCTTTTACACTTAATTCATGATAGATTTGAATGTTTGCTAAATTTTAAGGAAGCACTGTTTCAGGAACCATGAAGGATCTGAGATTTTACCCTACTTGCAAGCTAGCAAGGTAGCCTGCCATGGTGTTATGGATTTTAGCAGAAGACCTGAAATTCATGGATCAAAAACAAAGATGGTTTACACTTAAAGCAGTACCTTAAGTACCAGTTGATACCTGCTTATAAGTAGGTTATTTCACAGGAGAGGAACCCTGAGCAAAGAGAACCTAATCTGTTATATGGACAATAAATCCATCTGACTTTTGCCTTGAAGGGAGACATTATTTTTATTATATGGGACAGTAAACAGATCTTCCCTTTGTTTTAGTATAAGACACTGTGTCTGAGTTTTAAGACCATATACAGGGCTGGGTATGTGGCTCAAGCGGTAGGTAGCGTGCTCGCCTGGCATGCGTGCGGCCCAGGTTCGATTCTCAGCACCACATACAAACAAAGATGTTGTGTCCGCCGATAACTAAAAAATAAATATTAAAAAAAAAAGGACCATATACATGCATCTATATAAACTGTATATAAAAAATAGTCTGGAACAAAGGCTGTCAGCATTTCTACGAGTAAGGCATGCAGAAATACAAAAAAAATTATACAGAATTGTCTACCAATATTTTTTTACCTTAATTTGCTGAAAAATATGTCTATTGATGAGAACAATTGCTACCTTTTTTCTCTGAAATACTGAAAAGATTGAACCGAAGTACCCAATAGTGAGTGAGTGTCTAAACTATAATATGTTCACAGTTACATAATAACTATAACTAAAAATAATGTTGTGCAATTACATTTATTGACTTACACGTCCATCAGAAAATTAAGTGAGATAAGTAGATTATAAAGTGTACATGTGATTTGATTCCATTTCTATAAATATTGTACTAATTATACTAATGTGCAACATTAGAATGTGTACCAACCATATATAGAGATACATATATATACTAATGGATGGAATTGTTTTGGTCCTCTGTTATTTTTTTTTAACCTTTGAAAATGAATACTTTAGTCTTTTATAATGAAGAAAAAAGTTTTTCTTTCTTTAAAAATAAATAGTCACTGAAGAACTCTTAACAGAGAAAAGCCTTTCATGGATTTAAATGGGGATTTAAAAAAATTCTCATTTTGACTGGTATATTACCATTATGTGTAAAGTAAGACTACATAATAATTAGGTGGCGTAAATTTTTTTAAAAAATCTTATTTTTGAGATAAAATCAAGAATTTGTTTTAGTAACGTATTGTATTCATTCTCACACATATATCATTAAGGGAAACATCTTAGGAAAACATTTTAAGAGGACAAATCTTAAATTATAGAAAGTAGTGCTATTTGATGAGTACAGATTTTTGGTGTCTTTAGTTGGGTTAGGCTAAGTTAGTCACACTAAACTAGTTTGCTGCTTTTTTTTTTTTTTTTTTTGTACTAGGGATTGAACCCAGGGTCACTTAACCACTGAACCATATTCCAACCCTTTTTTATTTTTATTTTCAGACAGGGTCTCAATAAGTTGCTTAGGACCTCACTAAGTTGCTGAGACTGGCTTTGAACTTGGCTACCTCAGCCTCCCAAGTTGCTGGTATTACAGGAGTGAGCCACCACACCCAACAGTGTGTTTCATTTTTAATTTCTCCTTATGTATTATATTCTGAAATTTGTTTAAATTATTCCGTTTTTTTATAAATTGGCAGTTTTATTGTACTACTCATGATATTTTTCTCCCCTTCTTTAACTAAGGTGCTGTTTCCAGGTTTATCTTCTGGGTATAAATTAAAAATGACTGAAGTTCAAGCAATGGTAGAATTTTCCGTAGAGCTAAATAAGTTCTACAATGTGGATTTATTCCAGAGAGGGTATGTATTTTAATGTTAAAATTATGTACTTTGCATAAGATAGATGTAAAGCTTTAAGTTAAATTTAATTTCATATTTTTGTTCCAGCATTTAAAAGGAAAACAGTAAGTTACATTAAATCGCATTTGTTAAATAGATATTTGAGAATTATTCACATGGAGTTAGTGATGATGACGTTTGATATATTCAACATGCTTTTATGAATTTGTACTGAGCATTAAGAGGACTTTAATGAAAACATGTAAGATTCCCACTTTTGCTCTTCAAAAGCTTAGTGTAATGAGAAAAATAAGTTAATAGAATAACAAAGCACACAAGATGAAACTTCAATAAGTATATACAGGAAGTGCTTTAGATATTGGAACAAAAGGACATATTTCTGGGTTAGTCTGTTGGGAAACTCATATGGAGAGAGAAGATCAAAGTGTGAATAAAAATTGGACAGGCAAAGGATGAAGTGTGGGATCCTTTTACTGGCAAAGAACAGTATGAATCAAAATAATGGAACTAAGTCTTGAAATTAGGAATGAGCGTGTTATTTTTAAAAATGTTTAGGAAATTGGATAATTTTCTAGTAGAATTACAGAAGAAAGGTCTTGTAATAGTCTGGAGAAGAGTTGATACTATGGATTTAGGTAATCATCATTTTGTTTTTGAAGGTCTTGTAATAGTCTGGAGAAGAGTTGATACTATGGATTTAGGTAATCATCAGTAGTAAGAATAAAATTATCACTGTTACAACAAGCATTTACATAATGAAGATTGTAATAGATTAATGGTTATAGAAGAAATAGAAGCATAGGGAATAGTTCTGAGACATTTTGCAATAACTCCAGATATAAATCTGAAAGCCTGTACTGAGAGGTGGTAGTGGTAGGATAAATGTACTGAGAGGTGGTAGTGGTAGGATAAATGTAGTCTAACATTTCAGCAGGCTAACCTGGGGTTGTTCTCATGGCCAAGGTGTAAGTTCAGGAAAGGGAGCAGAAGATGCAAGGCCCTTTGAATTAGCACTGTCATTTCTGCTGTAGTCTTTTACCCAAGCAAGTGGAAAGGGCTGGCCAGCAGACAAGGCTGGTGACAATGTGGCCGGGCGCATCGGTGCATGTCTGTAGTCCCAGGTACTTGGGAGGCTGTAACAGGAGTATTGCAAGTTTGAGACCAGTCTCAGCAACTTAGCAAGACCCTGTCTTAAAAAATTCAAAAGGGCTCTGGGTGTAGTTGAGTGGTAAAGCACCCCTGAGTTTAATTCCCAGTACTGGAGAAAACTAAAAAATCTTTTTTGGGATTCTGTGTGCCCAATATGGTCTATTCCATGCTTTAAAAATACCCATATCCAAAATTGTTTTTGAAATTTTCTTAGTCTCTAGATAAAACTTCTACTACTTGGGAATCAGAATTCTGTGAGCTCATACCATACACATCCTAAAAACCATTTTGCCAAACGCTAAGAGCCTGCCTTAATTATCTTAGTGATCTTAAGGGAAAACCCTACAGTTATATCCTTGATTTGATCTTTGTCCAAGGATTTCATCTTACTTTAAAAGTCTTATAAGAGAATGGAAACAAAAGCAGCTTTATTTCTCAACTAGTAAGTCCTGGTTCTTCTATATTCTCTCAGGATTCTGCTTATAAAATGACAAGCTCTTTCTTTGCTCATTTCTTTCTTGAACCTTTCCTTAACCTTATACTTAACAAGGAGCCATTAGTTAGCCTTTTCAGCTTTCTGCCTGGAAATTAGTTTTCTCAGTTCCAAAAGTTTCTTAGGTACATTGTCTAACTTCTTTGTAAGTAGAATATTTCATAACTATATCATATGGGTTGGCAGTTTTCCAATTTCCTAGAATTTTCTCATATTTTCCCACCTTCTGTAACCGAAATGTTATTTTGGCCCCAAAGTCAGTGCCTCTTATTTTAAGTTTTTGCTATATAGCACACATCAAGTTAACACATTCTAGTTATTGATTTCTGTATTTGTTATATTTTGCTACAGTAATGCAGCTATTAGCAGCTAATAGCAAACCACAAACACAAAGCTTCAGTGCCATTACAACAATAATGTTAATTTTTGTTCACTAGTCTGTGGATTAGCTGAATAGTTCTGCTGATCTGGGCTGCCATGACTAATCTTTGTTGGGTTCACTCATGAATCCACAGTCAGCTAGCAGGTTGCCTGGGTGCTAACCGATGCAGAATGAGCTTAGCTGGGAAGACTCAGCTCTGTTTTCTAGTTGCATTCTGTAGCATGTTTTCATGAAGGAGGCAAGGGTCCAAAGACAAAGAAACCATGCAAGGAGACTTCTTAATACCTAGGTTTAGAACCAGCACACATTACAACTCAGCTACAATGTACTGACTAAGAAAAGTTGTTGGGTTTCTGTTCTCGCGATTAAAAGGCTCAGGGGACACTCCAGGTAAATTGGGCTAACTGAGCTGCGCAAAATAACCACACAAGAGACACAAATGCCTTTTTCTTTGGGGTCGCTGTGACGGCTCCTCTGACCTTAGGGGTCCACAGGAAGAGAGAGAGAGAGAGCACAGGCTGACCCCTTTTATTGAGGAGAAGCTATTCAAATGAGGCAAGGGTCAGGTTTCAGGGAGCTGAATCTATCTTCATGATGTCCACTGTCAGCAGGTTGTCTGACATCTGGGTAGACCACACCCAAGGGCACAGTAAGAAAAGGGGACACACACACAAGGCACTTCCATGGAAATTTCTATCCTAAACAGGTCAAGGGGTTATATTACAAAGGAACAGGTGAGCATAGCTCCACCCATGGGGCTGTAGCAAGACACACCCGTGCAGGAGACACCATCCCTGGAACTCAAGAAGGGTGGGGAAAGCTCTGCCACATTTCTGTGACTGAGCGCCTCAGCACCCAGCCAGGGAGTCTGACTCAGTCACGTTGGTCTCTCACAAGTCATAAGGAAGGCCTCAAATGTAAGAGTTGGAGAAAAACATTCCTATTCTTTGAAAAAGTGATTTCTAAAAGCTCATCTTTATTTTAAAATGCAGTGTTGGAGTTGAGTCTAGGAACTACTTTAGCTAGAAAACAATTTCTTCGAAAACCATTAACTGCCATTTAGAAGATACTTTTCATATGCATGTGGCTTCCTCTGACCTTTATATTACAAAGTTATAACAAAATATTATAAAATTATAATCATTCAAGCTATACTATGAAATGTTATGAAACTTAAATTATACATTGTAACTATTACTTAAGACAACAAATAATATTCCAAGTAAATTTACTTTTCTTTCCAAGTAAAGAAATTTACTTGGAAAATTACTTACTTTTCTTTTGAAGTAAAACCATGTTATTCTTTTGTCTAATAAATGTTCATTCATATGTAAAACCACCTTGCTTAATAAAATCATGTTAATGTTTCTCTTATAACTTTTGACACCCTATTATAAATAATTCAGTAAATGAATTCTAAGAGAAAATGATAGAAATGAAATAATTTAATATTCACTAGCACCTTCTTTTAGCCATTAGCTTCAGTTTTCTTACTCTTTCCACCTCCTCACACACACAAAATTATGTAGTCAGATTTTCCAACAACAGAAAAGCTAGGTATGTATTTATTTTTTCCTTCCTCTGCCGGTTGCATCTCTGTATACATCCTAAAAATTAGTTCTCATTGTATCACTTCTACAAAATTTAGCAATGTCACAGTCCATTTTAGCTTATCTTATATATGAAAGACTAGTCTAAACAGAATAAACTGCATTACTTCCCTGAAAAAATAACGCATAGAAGAAATATGTTTTTGTGGCTCTTTGCAGCTTTCTTTCTATTCTTTCATACCATTTTTTATAGTGGAGCTTAACAAAACATTGTTTATAAATAACCATTCTTAATTTCTCATATTCCATTACTTAAGATGATCCCTTGAAAATAGTGTTTTATTTATCAGGTATTGGAAACAAGGTATGAAATAAGAAAAACAGCTTTACTTTAGTCATTATTTCATTGTGTTGAATTTCTTTTTTCTTTTTTTACATTTTTTATTAGTGCATTATAGTTGTACATAATATGTTGGATTCTTCATAGGTAAATTGGCTATATCTGTTTTTTCTAATTCAAATGTTTTCCTGCATTATAGTTTCTAATTGGTTATTTTTTAGTTCAAAATAAGACATTGACTTTTTTTCTATATTCATTTGTCTGGCTTCCTAATAATCTTGTTAATTAATATACTTTATTCCCCCCTTAATATCCTCTTTAAGATTCTAAAATTAGGAAATACTTACACTGCTATATTCAAGATTCTAACTTAGTTAACTTAATAGTTAATTTTTCTTTTTGATTGTCTCAATTGTAGAAATGCCAATAGAGACAAGGGTACATTACAGAGCATCTAGTTTAAAATCTTAAACCACTTGTAAATTGTATAAGTAATTCAAGTTTCAAAAAGAAAGTTAAATACAACTTTTATGCTAGGAGGACCATGTGATTTATTGAACAAATCAGTATACTTTTTATAGTGAAATGAGGCCCTATTTATAATAATATGTCCATACAGCAGGTGAAAACCAGAATTACTATAGGCAAATCAGGATAAATGGGTGTCCTTATACTAATCAAAGATTCCTTAAGTAAAAATAAAGCAACACCCATCATTGTTTTTCATTAATGTATAGGCTGGTTAGAGCTGGCTGGGCCTTTGTAAGTTAGATCAAGCATCTGTTCAGCTGGCAGTTTAGCTGTAGGCTGATTGGTATAAAGTGGCCTTCAAAGAGACTCCTCAGCCCTGTCATCTCATCTTCCAGCAGGCTAATCTGGGTTTATCAATTCTTACCTTTGATTGAATTGCAAAATAATATATTTGCTTACATTTGTTGGGTGCAATAGATTGGTCTTAATGTCTTAAAAAATTATTTAAAATATCTTTGTCTTTAGAAATGAGCCGATTTCTAATTAATTTTCATGGTAATTAATTTTACTAAAATTAAACATTGTTTTTCCTTAACGATAAACAAATAGTTCAGGTACTAACAATCTAAAGAAAAAATATTTTATTTTAACATTTTCCTGTCAATTTTGCTAAATGTAGTAGGTGTGCAAACTCTAAAAATTGAAATTCTAAAGCATTGATCATAAATATGTTATTAAATGGAATGTAAATGTATGTCTTATAAATAGTAATATACATTGATTTTTACTATATTAGAAGTATATGATTACAAACTTCCAAAATGATTATTCAAAATGTATTTGTTAAGAGGCCTCCAAAGTAAGAGGAAATATTGCCTTTTATTTTATTTATTTTGGTACTTGGGATTGAACCCAGAGGCACTTTACCACTGTGCCAGATCCCCATTCCTTTTTCTTCTTTATTTTGAGACAGGATCTCACTACATTGCTGAGGCTAGCCTTGAACTTGGGATCCTCCTGTCTCAGCCTCCTGAGCCACTGGGATTAACAGGCGTGTCCTACCATATCAGTTTACCTTTTAAATATTAGGGGAAAAAACTGCTGTTTGAACATTTGTTTTCATTGGCATGGAAGATAAGATAATGGGATTAAATTGTAGCACAGCAATTTCAGTTAGTTGGTAAACTGAGGGAAATTTTTCCCTCATAAATATGCTACTATTTTTTATTTATTTATCCCCTGCAGGGTGTTTAGATTCATTGCAAATTTTCACTGTTATGAATAGTGCTACAATAAACATGGGGATGCAGTTATCTTTGTGGTTAATGACATTATCTCTTTGGAGTATATCCCAAATAGTGGGATAGATCATATAGTCTGTTTTTAGTCTGTAGATAATATAATCTATTTTTCATCTTTTGAGGAATTTCCATACTGTTTTCCATAATGACTGTACTAATTTACATTGTACAAAAGTTACTTTTCTCCACATCCCTATGAGCATATATGTTTTGTCTTTCTTATGATAACTATTCTAATTGGTGTGAAATAAGTCATTGTAGTTCTGATTTGCAATTCACTGATTAGTGAAATTAATTAGTTCATGTACTTGTTGACCACCATTTATAAGTCATCTTTTGAAACATGTCTGTTTAGATCTTCAGCCCATTTTTTAATTGGATTTTTGTTTGTTTGTTTGTTTTTGATGTTCAGCTTTTTGAGTTCCTTATACATTCTGGATGTCAGTTCCTTGTAGGATGAAGTTTGCAAATATTTTCTCACAATCTGTAAGTTCTCCCTTAATTCTGTTGATGATTTCTTTTGCTGGGCAGAAGTTTCTTTCTTTGATATAATCCCTTTGTGGATTTTTTACCATTTTTGCTTTTACCCTCACAGTCCTGTCTTAAAAAAATTTACCTACACCATTGTGTTTGTCCTGTTTTTTCTTGAAGTTATTTCATAATATTGGGTTTAACATTTAGGTCTTTGATCAATTTTGAGTTGAATTTTTATGTAAGGTGAGAAAGAGATCTAGTTTCATTCTTTTGCATATGTATATCCAGTTTTGCCAGCATCATGTATTGAAGAGTGTCTTCTCTGCATTGAGTTCTTGGTAGCTTCTCAAAAATCTGTTGGGTGCATGAGCGTGGATTAATTTCTGTGTTCTCTGTTCTGTTCCATTGCTCCACATGTCTGTTTTTATGCTAGTACCATACTGCTTGAGTTACAATAGCTTTGTAGTATATTTTGAAGTTAGATATTGTGATGCCTCCAGCTGTGTGTGTGTGTGTGTGTGTGTGTGTGTGTGTGTGTGTGTGTGTGTTTAATCACTCAGGATCACTTTGGCTATTCTGGATTTTTATTGTACCAAAAGAATTTTAGGATTGTTTTTTCTATTTGAAGAAAGTCATTAGGGGTTGATAATATGGCAGTGGTAAGAGTACTTGTGTAGCATGCCCAAGCACCCCCCCACTCCACCTCCTCAAAAAAAAGAAAGGAGAGGGAAAGAAATAGAGTTGTTGCTATTTTGATGGGAATTACATTAAATCTATAGTTTGCTTTGGGCAACAATATTGGTTCTTCCATTCCAAGAGCATGGAGTATCTTTTCATTTTTCTTGTGTCCTCAATTATTATTTCTTTCATCAATAATTTATAATTTTTTGAGATCTTTCACTTCCTTAGTTTAGTTTATTCCTAAATATTTATTTTTATTGCTATCATGAGTGGAGTTGCTTCCTATTTTTTTTTTCAACAAGTTTATTATTGCTGTATAAAAATGCCACATTTTTTCCTATGTTGATTTTGTATCCTGCCACTGTACAGAATGTTAAGTTCTAACAGTTTTCTGATGCAGTAGATTCAGGTTTTTCTATGTATAGAATCATGTCATTTGTAAATGTGGATATTTAACTTCTTCATTTCCAGTATGGAACCTCTTTATTTTTTTCTCTTGCCTAATCTTAAATAAGTGTAGTGGAAGTGGATATCCTTTTCTTATTATGTATAGTATGATATTGGCTGTTGGTTTTTCATATATAGTTCAAGTTTTATCCTGAAGGGAAGTCGAATCTAGTATCTGTTGAAGCAATCATATGGTTTTGTCCTTCATTCTGTTGGTGTTGTATCACATTTATTGAGATGCATATGTTGAACTGTTCTTATGTCCCAGGGATGAATTCCACTTGATCATAGTGTTTGATCTTTGTGTTGTTGGTTTGATTGTATTTTATTGGGATTTTTGCATCTGCGTTTGTAGTTTTGTTGTGTCTTTTTCTGGTTTTGCTCAGGGTAATCCTGGTCTTGTAAAGAGTTTGGCAAATTTCTCTCTGCTTCAGTTTTTTTGGAATAATTTAAGAAGAATTGGAATTAATTCTTTTTTAGGATTTAATTAATTCTTTTGTAGGTTTTAACAATAAAGCCATCAGGTCCTGGATTAGAGATTTTTAATTAGTGCTTCAATCTCATTATTCATTACTGATCTGTGTAGATTTTGTTTTTTTCTTGATACAATGTAAATAGGTCATAAGTGTTCAGGAATTAATCAATTTCTTTTAAATTTTCCAGTTTCTTATGATCTTTCATTTTTCTGTGGTATCAGTTGTAATGTCTCTTTTTTCCCCTCTTAATTTTAGTCTTCTTTCTTTTTTCTTGATTAGTCCAGCTAAAAGTTTGTTGATTTTTGTTTTATCCTTTAAAAAAAAACCAAAATACAACACTTTGATTTTGATCTTTTCTATTTTTTTAAAACTTCAATTTTATTTATTTATGCTGTGTTCTTAATTTCATTCCTTCTATTAACTTTGGATTTGGTTTGTTGTTTTCTTAAATCTTTCAAGTATATTATTAGGTGTTTAAGATATCTTTTTGATTTTGATATATGTCTTGTTGCTATAAACTTCTCTCTTGCTTCCTTTTTTGTGGTACCCCACAGGCTTTGGTATATTGTGTTGTCATTTTCATTGGTTTCCAGAACATTTTTTTTCTATTTTATTTTTTTTTATTGCCCATTGGTAATTTAGGAGCATGTTATTCAATTTTCACTCTTCTCATTGTTGATTTGTAGTTCTAATCAATCGAGGTCTGAGAGCATACGTGACATGATTTACTGAGACTTAGTTTCTGACCTAACATGATCTATGCTGAAGATGTTCTATGTTCTAATGAGGAGAATATGTATTCTGTTGCTCTTGAATGAAATGTTCTGTAAATATCTGTTAGGTCCATTTGCTCTAGAATGTGATCAACCCAGATAGGTTTTGTTTTGTTTTGTTTTGTTTTCTGATTTTCTGCTTGGACAGTCTGTCCATTTGGGAAAGTGGGGTGTTGAAGTCCCCAACTATTTATGTATTAGTGTCTTTATCTCCTTTTTATGTCAAATAATACTTATTTTATGTATTTGGATGGTCCTGTGTTGGGTGCAAGGATGTTTACAATTACTATGTCTCCTTGCTAGAGTGATTCTTTTATCAACATGTAATGATGTCTTTGTCTCTTTTTGCAGTTTTCAATTTAAAGTCAGCCTTATCTGATATTAGTACAGCTACTCCTCACTTGTTTTTGCTTTCTGTTTGTGTAATATATCTTTCTTTTACTGATTGCTTAGTCTGTAATATCTTAATTATTAGTGGAGTTTTTAATAAAGAGCAAACAGTTGGGTCTTGTTTATTGTTGTTTTAAATCTACTTGGCCAGTCTGTATCTTTTGATTGGTCAATTTAATTCATGTTTTAATATTCTCTAGTAATACACATGAAATGTTGTAACAGTTTGATTTGATTTAGGTATGTTTGGGATATTCAATAATCTTGCATACTACTAATAGTAAATAATGAGGAAAATATCGTTTGGGAAATAAATTGAAAAGAATACTTTTATGTTGTCTTATTTTATTTTTGGATTAAAACAGTTTAGTTTTAAACTTTGTAGCTACTACTGCTCTTTTTAGTTATAAACTGGCATCATTTCTGTGTCCAGAGATATTCTACTATAGAGTAAAGAACATAAGATTTGGAAATCAAGAACAAGGATATGGATTTGAAAGTTGTATTCTTAATTTTAATAACATCACAAAACCCTGAAGCTTAAATCCTTTTAGAAAAGCCTAGGAAAACTCAATAAACCAAATTATCTCAAATTCTTTGTATTTATGGTTCTGAGGTCATTAAACTCATAGAAATTTATGGTTTGATTAAAGGACTATCAGCAAAAATTAAGAAAAATTTGACTGCTTTTTTGATTGATTGACAATGATTATATTAGTTATTTTTGCCACTGTGACTGAATGATCTGACTAGAACAATTTTAGGGGAGGAAAGGTTTATTTGAGGGCTCACAGTTACAGAGGTCTTAATTCGTAGAAGGCAGGCTTCATTCTTCAGGGATCCAGGTGAGGCAGAGTATCATGGCAGAAGAGTGTGGCAGAGGGAAACAGCTCACATGTTGTTCGGGAAGCAGAGAGAAAGACTCCACTGGCCAGATATAAAACATATACTCATAGTCATGCCCCAGTGAATTACTTCGTCCAGTAACACCCCATCTCCTTCCAGTTACCACTCAGTTAATCCCATCAGTGATTAAATTATTGATTAGGTTAAGGCTGTAACCCAATCATTACTTTTCCACACTTTCTTGTATTGTCTCACATGGGAGCTTTTGGGGGAACACCCCACATCTAAATCATATCAGATTACAACCTTAAAAACCATGATTCCTTCTCTATAATGTCATATATGAATTGATAACTTCTATTTAAGTAGAGGTGATTGACACAAGAAACCACCTCAAGATTAAAAATTTAAAAATAGAAGGAAATTAGAGACAACATCTCAAAGGGAGGAATGTAAATACTAAGCAGTATTAAAAATAGACAATATAGAACAAAATGACAAATACAAATGATTCAAAATTTTCGTGTCCATACATCTCAAATTGTTTTTTTGAGTTTTCCTGCTTAAAGACAGCCTTTAACACTTTAAATCCAGTATTTTTCTTTTTATAACATTTATATCCCATATTTTGGGAACAGATACCTACAAATTTAAGATGCTTATTTAGAGCCAGGTACAGTGGCCTGTGTCTGTTGTGCTTGCATCTCCTGAGGCTGAGGCAGGAGGATTGCAAGTTTGAGGCCAGCCTCAGCAATTTAGCAAGACCCTGTCTCCACAATAAAAAGGACTCAGGATGTAACTCAGTGGTAAAGCACCCCTGTACCAAAAAGTAAAAAATGAAAGAAAAGAAGAAAGAGTTTATTTAGTGAGTTGAACCTTTTTTCATTACAAAAGTACCCTATTTTATAGCCTGGCAATGCTGTTTGCTTTAAACTTTGTTATTTTCTGATATTATGACAGTGTTTTTTTGATAACACTTGCAAAATATACCTTTTCCTATTTTTTTTCTTCGTGTCTTCCTTTTCCTTGTATTTTCATATTTTTCTCTTGTAAACAACAATAATGGGATTTACCTTTTACATTTTCTAGATCACTGTCTTTTAACTGGACTATTTAACCCATTTATATTTAGTGTAGTTATTGATATATGTGTGTTTACATCCATTCTTTTATATTTTGGTTTTTGTATATTCTCCTTTTGATCTTTCGTGTCATTTCTATTCATGATGTGATCTCTGCCAGTATTTTCAAGCTTATATTTCCTAAGGGATTTTATGTTAGCTTCTTTCAGACCTTTAGGGCAATACCAATCTAAAGCCACTTTTTATTCTTTAATGAAAAGTTTCAGATACCCACACACATCTCCTAACCTCACCAAAGGTTTTTTTTTTTTTTTTTCACTTATTGGTGCCCTCAACCTTTTTTCAGTAAAATTCCATCTCTTACAGATAGAATTTTGTTTTTATCCTATTAACAAAGTCATTATTTTACCTGAAATTTTTTCAAAACAATTCCTTAATATAAAATAATTAGATTTATGTTCACATTCCCTCAGTCATCTTATACATGTGTTTGTAAATTTCACTTATTTAAATCAATATTCACAAGAAATTTATAGGTTTCATTTGCTTACACATCTTTTAGATTTTTTAAAACTTTATGATTGGTGGTCTAATCTAGAGGCTTAATCAAATCCCAGAGAATTAAAAAAAATTTTTTTTAGTTGTTGATAGAACTTTATTTTTTTATTATTTATATGTAGTGCTGAGAATCAAACCCAGTGCCTCACACATGATAGGCAAACTCTCCACCACTGAGCTACATCCCCAGCCCCTAAATCCCAGTAAAATATTTGAAAAGAATCCTCAAGTGGTAGTGTGTACTTCCTGTTTTATTACATCAGAGGACATTTAACACCTGTCTCTCTCTTTTGTTTCAAGATCTTTTCAGATGTCATAAACCTGATGGATACATTATGAAGTTCCCTATCATTTAATAGATGCTATTCATTGAAAATCTTTGCCCATAGTCATTTTATTAAGAGTTACAAATGGTGATATTCTAATTCTGGGTTTCCTTTTGGCATTATTAACTGGGATTCTCTGAAGAATTTTGGCTCATTATCTATTTTATTGCCCTGAAATTCAGTTTGCCCAGAGTTTTTGCATTATGTTCTAATATCTTTCAAATATGGTCAGTTTTTATTTAATGTCATTATAAACTCATGAATTTTTAACTTTGTGATGATAATATTGCATCATCCTATTCAGCTTGGTTTCTGTGAACTTTCCACTGAACAAGCCACATACTAATTGATAGCTTTCTTGCTTTCTTCTCAGACTACTCAGACTATTTAATATTCCCTGCTCCAAACCCAGAATCAATCAAGGAGCCCCAGTTCCCTTTATTGGGAAATAGTATGAAATCATATGTGCTAAATGAATATATTTTTGTTGGATCATTACTTCTAGGCTTCTTTTTCTCATTTTTATGAGAAAATACATCATGAGTTTATACTGATTTCCAAATTCTAATTTAAGATTACGAGATTTTCCTTTTTTTTTCATATTTGTATTTTTTTTTTACTTACAGTGCAAATCTTGATTCCCAGCAACATAGATTGATATTTACTTGCTTTATTTATATATGTGTACAGACATATCTGTGGAAGAATAGCAACATTACTACCAAGACAATAAATATTTGAAATTTCTCTGTGGGTCTCTTTTATTGCTGAGATATATCCTATAAGGAAAAAAGACAGTCAAAATTACATTTTTAAAATTACTCGGAAAAATTCTCTAAAATTGCAATCAACTAGGGCTGGGGTTGTGGCTCAGAGGTAGAGTGTTCACATATCATGCATGAGGCACTGCATTCGGTCCTCAGCATCACATAAAAATAAATAAATAAAATAAAGGTATTGTGTCCACCTACAACTAAAAAATAAATATTTTTTAAAAAATGCAATCAAGTAAATAACATTAAGTTAATTTGTTTTAGGGTTGTTTAGGGATTACTGTTTTGCCTTTTTAAAATATTTTTTTAGTTGTAGTTTGACACAATTCCTTTATTTTATTTATATATTTTTATGTGGTGCTGAGGATTGAACCTAGCGCCTCACACATACTAGGCAAGTGCTCTACTGCTCAGCCACAACTCCAGCCCTGGTTTCCTTTTTACTTAATTTTATTTTGTAATCTTTATGATTCCAAATCGAAACATTTTAAGTCCAGTATATTGAGATCTTCTTTTCATCCCTGTCCTTCCTATTTCTCCATAGGTAGCAATTTCATTTTTATTATTTTTTTGTTATATTCTTTCATTTATTTACTTTAGAAAATATAAGCAAATAATAGTTATAACCTACAGCATAAGTACATAGTATACATGCTTTCTGTACTTCACTAAAATTATCTTAGAAGTCACTCCTTTGGATAAACTGATACTTCCAGTCCTTATTATGTTTGCATGGTTGCATCATTGTACCCTTGTTTATTCATAATTCTTATATTGATGAATGTTTTGTTTTTTGTTTTATCATTTTGCTATTACAATTAATGATACAATGAATATAGCCTTCTTCATACATCATTTAATAATTTTTGCCATAGTATTTTTGGGATATGGTCTTAAAAGTGGTATGCTAAATTAAAGGCTATCTATGTGCTTTTACTCCTTTTGTCAAATTACTGTATTTATGGGATTGCACCATTTTGCATTCCCAACAGGAGTGTAGGAGAATTCCCTATTTGCCAACACCCTTTCCAGCAGAATGTTTTGCCAACTGTTGAATTTTAGTCAGTCTGATAGGTGAGAAAGGATATCCTGTTATAATTTTTTCATTTTTAATTATAAATTAGAAGTTGAACATCCACATATTTGAAAATGATTTGCATTCTTTTTTCTGTAAGCTGTTTATTCATACTATCCTTTTTTTCTTTTTTGGTGTTTTTGTTGTTTTCTATTTTTAAATTGTTTATATTTTGAGAATATTATCTAGGTTTTAAAAATCAAGATTAAGATCTCTGAAATATATCAGCATATGCTCTCAGAACAAAAATAGCTTCATTGCTTTGCCCACCTCATTGCTATTTTTTCTTCCTGTAAATTTGGATTGGTAATGCCTATACTATCTTGTCAGTTCTTCAGTAATTTTATAAGATATATTCTTATAGCTTACATTATAAATTTAGTTGTCTTTAGCAAGAGGTTGTTCTGAATAACCTACCCTAACAGCCCTTAAAATAGAAGTATTTTATCCTTTTATTTTTAAATTTGATTTTTCTACTTGATATTTTTTCTAAAAATTTATTAACATGCACATTTTAACATTATGTTCATTTTAAATGTTTATGCCTTCAAAATATCACTGCTTTTCATAAAACATATATTTACAATAATAGATTGCTTTCATAAATGCTAAGTGAAAAGTAAACTTCATTTAAAATAATGTATTTACTTTTAGCGTTTTGCTTTTTTGTTTTGGTTTTTTTTTCCCCCCGTATTTTTAGTACCTAACCCACTGTCTATCACATAGGTAGGTCTTCAATAATTAGTCATTTGTGTGTGTGCGTGCATGCGCTCTAGAGATGATTCAAAGTGTATGTGAAGATATATATCAGTTATATGCAAATACTGCACCATGTTATATAAGGGACTTGAGTATCTACATTTATCTAATGTCATTTTTCACATAAATAGAAAACATAATTCTAAAATTCATATGGAACCAAACACACACACACATACACAGACGTGCGCGCATGCACGCAAACCACCATGACCTGCAACAGAATGGCTATTATCAAAAAGAGAAGAACAACAGCAATATACCAGGTACTGCTGAGCATATGGAATAGAGGGACCTTTGTGCACCATTGGCGGAAAGGTAAATTAGTAAGCCATTATGGAAAACCATATGGAGGTGCCTCACAATGGAACTACATATGATCTTGCAGTCCCACTCTGGGTATGTATCCAAAGAAATTTAAATTCATACCAATTTACATTCTCACCAATGGTGTACAAAGATTCCTTCGCTTAACATGGATATTGAAAAATTCCTAGAAATTTTTACTTTCCTTTGATTCCAGGCCTCTAGCTCATTTGATTTTTGTTCTTAATTATCTCACATTTCACATTTGGGATTGAACTCAGGGGCACTCAACCACTGAGCCACATCCCTAGCCCTATTTTTAATTTTTTATGTAGAGACAGGGTCTCCCTGAGTTGCTTAGTCCCTTGCTGTTGCTGAGGCTGGCTTTGAACTTGCAATCCTTCCGCCTTAGTCTCCAGAGCCGCATGGATTACAGGTGTATAGATTAACTTTGTTATTTTAACACATATGTAGATGTTGAAGCACAGCATATTTTTAAAAATCTGTTTTAAAATAACTTCCTCGTTTTTCTTTAGTTTTTACCAGATTCGTGCATATATGAAAATTCCACCAAGAATTCCCCACAGAGTAGAAGCCAGTTTATTGCAAGCAACAGGTAAGCCAAGGAATATTTTCAAATTAAAAACAAGTCTAGAGTAATATTGTAATGGTCAATAACTTTTCTTAAACATTCCTGTTTTTTTTTCATTATAAATATAAGATACCAAACATCATTACAATATTCCTTGTAAGAAATATATTTAGGACCTCAGTAGAATAGATTTGTTATCATGTGTTTTGGATTTCTTACCATGAACACATAGAAGAATGTTTACAAAAGCTGAATGAAAACAGTAATAATAGGATCAATATATCATGTGAGATGGAATTTTAAAACATAAGTGAATATGCACATGTAATTTGACCTAAAATCATAAATGTATTTTATGATTAAATTTGATAATATGCAACATTGTGTTAAACAAGTTTTTCCCTGGGCTAGCAAATCTAATTAGAATACAGAGCCAAAAGGCAATGTAGGAAGATACAGAATAAACAAGTTAATTACAGTTCTTATTTATTTACTTCTTTGGAGAGACTTCAGTATTTAAGTGTTCAAGCTAAAACTAATGACCTTCACATAATCTGTGGCTATTTTTAAGTTCCCGCGTGCAGCATATAGGTTGAGCTTCCCTAATCCAAAAAACAAAATCAAAAGTGCTCTACAATATGAAACATTTTGAGCCCCAATAGGACACCACAAGCAGATATTTCCATGCTTGACCTCAAGTGACAGGTTGCAGTCAAAATGGAGGTGCACTAAATATATTGTGTAAAATTACCTTCTGGCTATATGTATAAGATGTATATGAAGTACAAGTGAATTTGTGTTTTTATTTGGGTCTTATCACCAAGGTATCTTATTATGTATACGCAGATATTCCACAATCTTAAAAAATTAGAAATCCAAAAACATTCTTGTTCCCAAGCATTTTAGATAAGGGACACTAAAGCTGCGTTCTGTTTTATTCCATATATTTAGGAATGGTTAATGAAACATTGTACAGAGTTGCTATATCAGTTGTAAATCTGATATTACTAGCTTTCAAAGCATTATAAAAATAATACACACCTAACATTAAATCTAGTCTGAGCATGATTCAATCAATATTTGAAACTTAATGTTTGCTGGGAATTTGAACTGTTTAGGATGTTTGTTTTTAATCATTCTATGAATATTAAACTGCTAGGAAATGTTAAATTTTGATAAACTGGACATTATGGAGAGTTGATTCTTTCTGAAGACTATCAAAATGCTCAGGGAAGTCTGTTACTTATAATCAAAAAAATATAAGAAAGATAACTTGTTCTCTGAAAGGACGGGGGTGTTCATCTTGCCTTGGCGCACATATATATGTGTATGTGTATGTGTGTGTATATTTATTTATTTATTTATTTTATGGGGGGATGTGGGGGGTTCCTGGAGTTGAACTTGGCTATTCAACCACTGAGCTATATCCCTAGCCCTATTTTGTATTTTATTTAGACACATGGTCTCACTCAGTTGCTTAGCACCTCTCTTTTGCTGAGGTTGGCTTTGAACTTGCTATCCTCCTGTCTCAGCCTCCTGAGCTGCTGGATAACAGGCATGAGCCACCGTACCCAGCTTGGCATATATCTTAGTGTTATATCTTATTGTCATAACAGGCCTTCTTTGGTAAGTCTACTTTCAAGAAACACAAAGGGGATAACTGATACTACAAAATACAGATTTGGCACTCTACTTTGAACTTTTTTAAATCTAGTAGATGGAATTTTTTTGCTCCATTATTATCTCATGAAATTGCCAGTTGAAAAAAATAGAAATCTCTGACTTAGTTTTGAGATATTTTTCAAGATGGAAAGGTATATGACATAGATGTCAAGAAGGTTAAGTAGGTTAACTACTTTTTTTGTGGAGGAATTGAATCCAGGGTCTCATGCATATCAAGTGAGCATCCTGCCACTGAGCTACATCCATCACCCAGGTTAATTACTCTTAAGTAATGAATTTCCTATCTAGAATCAGTTTCTTCTTTATTATCATGAAGTTTCAAGAGAAATAAAGTCAAACCTGTGAATATTAATTCCAAACAACTGAAGGTTTTCTCATGTGAGGACGACCTGAGAGATTTTTTAATTGAATTATTAATATATACTAAAGTTAATATTATTGTATTTTGGTTCACTTTCATGAATCCCCCCCAAAATGAAAAAAAAATATATTGCTTTTTGAATGTTTGGTGTGCAATTATTTAGTTAAATGAGAAAAAATTCTATTTAAGAGAATAAGACATAAGACTGAACAATTTAGTGTAGGAAAGATTTATTTTGACTCATGGTTTCAAAGGATTCAGTTGTAGTGGGTTGGCTCCAAGGAAGAAATATCGTGACGGAACGGCATGGCAGAGGAAAGCTGCTTAGTTCATGGCAGCTATGCAGCAACAGGGAGTTGATGCTTGAGAGAAAATAAATCATCCCACGGCATACCCCAGTAATTCACTACCTTTCAGTAGTTCATTCAGCAATCAGTGGATTAATCCATTTTATCTGTTTGATGGATTAATCCACTGATGAGTTCATAGCCCTCATGATCCAATCAGTAAAGCCCCACCTCTGAACCTTGCTGCCTTGAGGACCATGCTTTCCACATGAGAATTTGGGGGACATTCCGTATATGAACCATATACAATTGAAACATTTAATTGTTAGTTTTATCATTTAGTGCCTGTTTTATTCATAGAATTATCTTTACCTTATTTTTCTCAGACTCTAAATGACTAACTCAGAGGACTAGAAATTTTAACTAGGCATGGTATTACGTGTAGTAAGTTCAAGAAATATGTGGATGTTAGAATTAATAACCATATTATTAATGACAGGGGGAAAAATCTAACATTTGAAAGTTAAATCTTGTCAGATATTTAGGTTGGTGTAGAAGATAAAATTAACAATATCAGTATTTAGTTTGGTTGAATATGAAAAACAAATATGAAGTAATGAAAAATATGAAGTAAATACTTAACATATTTACTTCATGATAATGTTATATTTTCACTTTTCTTGACAAGTTATCCTGACCTAAACTTTATGGAAACATTTTCTCTAGCTCTGCTTTTTGATTGGTGATTTGAAAGTAAGGAAGGGCATCATAAATAAATTATCAAATGACTTAATAGCAAAACCATGACTGTGAAATATGGATGACCTGTTAGTTTACTAATAAGTGGAAAGAAAATATTTTTTAAAAATAAATAGTTTATGGAAAACAGCAGTCTATAAAAGAAATTCTGGTTTAAGAAAATAACCTTAGTAAGGTATAGTTTTAACATATACGTAGAAACATTAACTGTAGGTTTGTTCTTAATAGCGTTATACCAGAAAATTTTAAGAGATTACATGCTTTTTATTTAAGTTACAGCAGTCAAAATAGTAACACAGTAACTAGATTATGGACAAGAGAAAAAAATATAGAGAATCTCTTTTGAACATTTTCCTCATTCTTTGTCAAAATAACAAAATTTTTCTGTCCTGTCTGAAATATAAGACCAAATGTGACTTTTCAAGATCTTTTTATTCCAAATTGTGTTGACATGTTTTACTTTTAAATCTCCCAATTTAGAACATCTTGTTTTTCCTGATAGCAAGCAATAACAAAGTAGAATGTCATTTGCAGAGCTATACAAATAGTGACCCTGAACAAATTGTGAGACATACTATTTTTCACCAGCCAAGACCATTTCCAACATGATTGCTTTATCTTTATGTGTATGTAGATTCCACAGATTTTCAGTCTTATTTTACCTCTAGAAGCCTCTATGGTAAGGTAATCTGAATATGGTAAAGTAATCTGATATTCCCTGCCAGTGTACCCAGAATATCCCTTATCATGTCAAGTATTAAATTAATATGAAAATCATCGAGGGAAGTAGTTGATGGAGTGTAGCATCATACTAAGAGGCTCACAAGTGTTGGTTAGATCCATTAGTAAATTTGTTAAGGTATCTTTTCAAAAGTGTTTTGTCTTCAGAAATTTTCTGTACATAGCTTTCTTTTATTAAATACTTTGATTTCTAGCCTCATCCTTGGTAACAAATATCTTTATGTAGGATAGTTTCTTTTTTATCCTTTGTGTCAATTTTCTTTTACTTATTTTCTAAAAATTCTTTTTTTTCTCAGTGCTTGGACTTTCTCTCTGCTTTTTATTACCCATCCTATTTTTCTTCTAACTTTGATTTATACTTTTCATCTCAATGTTTTTCCATAGACAATGTATTTTATCGTAGTTGCTTTACCTTCTAAATATCTTAGGAAAAAGAAGAAATAATATTGTTTTCTATCTGTGAATTGCAGTAGGAATTACATGCTGTTTCACAGCTTATTGCTGTAGGTTTAAATTATTTCCAACACAAGATTTTGATAACAGTGAGAGGTTTGGGTCAGGAAATAACTGATATCATTGAAAATGACAGTTATGAAAGACAATGAGAATTTATAGGGCTTTTGAAATTGATTAATAAGAAAGCTTTCATGGACTTTGACAACAGAGAAGGATTGCTGGTTGTAAGACGCTCATTCAGTTTGAAATGATATGTACAGTTTCCATAAAATGTTCAAAGAATAACTTCTCATTTCTAGTATGAATTATGTTTTAAAATTAAATGTATTTTGTTTTGTCCGCTTTTCAATTTTTCCATCTTCGGAAAATATTTTTTTATCTAATTATAGGCAAATGGTTAAAAGATCTCTTAATCTAGAAAGCTATAGAAAACCCTAATTTATTCTCTAAATGCAATAACTTTTAACTATTTCTCTAGTTCTGATGGTTACCTCTATATAGACATTGTTAATAGGCTTCATTGAGAGAAAAGTCAGTTTATCTTATTTATACTACTTCCTCTCTTCTTCATCGTCTACCTTTTAAAAGAGATGTTACTTCCTTTTTCTGACCATCTCTGTAATTTAAAATAATACATTTTAATCTCTGTGTCCTATTTTAGCAATGTTGAGAGACCCCTCATTTTTAATAAATATATAAGAAATCTTCTTTTTTTCAAAATTTCTATCTCCCCACCTTTCAGACTTTTCCTATTTCATATCCTGTTTGTAACTCTTCATTAAGATTCCAAATGTTGGCTGGAAGTGGTGTTGCATACCTGTAATCCCAGGGGTTCAAGAGGCTGAGGCATGAGGATCACAAGTTCAAAGCCAACCTCAGCAACTTAACAAGGCCTGGAGCAACTCAGTGAGACCCTGTCTATAAACAAAATACAAAAACAGGCTGGGGATGTGGCTCAGTGGTTGAGGGCCCCAGGGTTCAATTCCCAGTACCAAATAAAAGGACTCCAATGGTTGAAAAGAAGTAAACAACATTTGCATTTTTGTGGGAGCATAGAGGGAAAACGTTCATTAACTCGAAATGAATAGCCAACATAAAGAAGGATGATCTTAAGTTTCTAAAAAGACATGGAATGTCTAGTTATTTATTTTTTTTCAGAGAGAGAGAGAGAAATTTCTAATATTTATTTTTTAGTTTTCGGTGGACACAACATCTTTATTTTATTTGTATTTGGTTCTGAGGATCTAACCCAGCACCCCGCGCATGCCAGGCCAGCACGCTACCGCTTGAGCCACATCCCCAGCCCTAGTTATTTTGTTATTGAGAAAACTGTGGATTTAGACTTGCAATTCTGATGTAGTGGAAGAGACCTGATAGATCTGATCATAACAGAGAAAAGCCCATGAATGCTTTATTTATAGTGGAACACCCAAAGGGACTCACGAAGGAGCTTCTTCAGGAAAATATTATAAGAGCGGGGAAAACAATTTGTATGGAGCTTGGCAAGTTATGCCCATCTCTAGGCAGTTGCTTTTGAACCTAGGGCTGTGAGCTAAGGCAGGGTGCCAGCATGTTCTGGTCTTTCTCCAACTGGGGACTTTCACCCAGGAGTTCCCAGAAAAGCAGCTTCCCTGCCTTAAATGGCTCAAACAAAATCCATAGTTCATATGAGGATTCTAACAAATAAGGTTGTCTTGTTGCTTTGTCTTAGCAATGGTTATTTGGCCACTTGTACTAAAGGTGCAAATATTTTGAACTGCTGCAGACAGAATCATATCTTTCTTCCCTATTTTCTCCTTGAACTTTGTCTAAGAACCAACTTTTGAGGGCATTCTTTTTCTTTTTTGAGACAGGGTCTCACAAAATTGCTGAGGTTTACAATCTTTCTGCATCCGCCTTCTGAGCTCCTGGGATTACAGGCATGTGCCACTGTGCCCGGCTTCAGGGCCCTCTTTTGAGAGCCACTAACATGTTGGGATAGTTCTACTGAATTCTTAAGATTTTTCATGATTAACTCTAGGATACCTATGTAATTTTATTTCCCAAGATTCTCCCTGTGGATTCTATGGAACCACTTCTAGTTTTCAAATATGATGAGTTCTAACTTACTTCATATAGTTTATAGGCTCTCCCCTCCTTATTACTTCTTTTTTTAAACCACAAATAACTCCCCTAAGGCAGCTAAAAGTTTCCTCTGCCATGTGATTATAACACTTTCTGTATACTTCTTTTTGCTCTTACCATGTTATGAAATTTTTCTCAGAAATGTAATTCTACAACAATCAAATATCAAGCACATTAAAGAACAATATGGAAATAAAGTGCAAACAAATAGTTAACTGGATACAATTCATATTATGTCGCTAATCTATTACCATTATCAGTAACCAAATAATCTAAACAGCCATTAGTTTTGTCTCAAGTTGTAAGGTTTTATCTTTCAGTAAACTTTGCATGGATTATGAAATTTTAATCTTTGGCATTATAAGTCTCTATTTTGCTTTCCTCGGATTCAAGAGCTTCATTCTGTCATTGTCATTATCTTTTTACTGGCTTAAAGAGATGATGATAATTACATTGCCATTTGCTTTGGTTTTCTGAAATAGGCAGTTAAGAGATTATCACATTGTACTGAAATTATTTGCTTGAATGTTCCTATCCAAACGAGACTGGGAACTCTGAAAACAGGCATTGTTCTTATTTATGTTAATATCTCCTAGTTACTAATACTTTAGACTTAATTATGTTTGAATGAATGCTTCCTTGTTCACAAAATAAACAAGAAATACCAATGCTAACTATTTAACAAAGGAAAATGGAAATGCAGAAAGATAGTGATAGAAATAAAATATAAATGGGTGTATTTATAGACTTCCAATGATGCTGTCTCTAAAATTGTAGCTCTGAGTGTTTGGGTTAGCAGATAACTGATAGGCAAAATGAAAATAGTTATTTGAACAAGGAAGTAGGGCACTAAATTAAGAAGTTAGATGAAAGGTAATTTATTCAGTACATGAGTACCTGTTATATGTGAGACATAGCACTTATTCTTAAGTTAAAGCAATATAAAGACAAATATGGTTCCTAACTTCATGGAGGATTATCATCTATCAAATATTTTTAAAAAGGAGAGTTTTAAACTCAAAACAATAAATTGAGTACACACAGATTTGGGTGTTTTTTCTAAGACCCTTTGGTAATAACAATGTAGAAGTACAACAGAACTAGAGAATCATGATTATCAACACTAATTATTCTGATTTGATTATTATGTATTATAAACATCCATTGAATTATCACACTGTACCCCATAAATGTGTACAATTAAAACAGTGATTTAAAATTAATTTTTAAAAATATGACAAATCAAATACCCATTCATAATTTAAGAAATAAAGGAAAATAAAACAACTAATTGAAGAGACCTTCGGAGACCTGCTAAAAGACACGCATGAAAAACTTAATGTTCTAACTTATTGATGAAAAGACTTAATCCTTTTGTGTGTAAATCTGGGAACAAGACAAGAAATTCTTATTTTTCTATTCAAAATTGTATTAGAAGTACTAGCCAGGGAAATTATATAATAAAAATAAAATAAAACCCTCTAGCATAGAAAAAACAAAAAAATAATGATTGCCACAGGCTGGAGAGTGGAATAAGGAAAGATTGGTTAATAGGTACAAGGTATAGATAGATAAGAATGATAAGTTCTGGTGTTCTGTTGCACAGTAGGGTAACTATAGTTGATAATAATGTGTATTTCAAAACAGCTACAAGGGAAGATTTTGAGTACTTCACCAAAAGGAACCATAAATGTTTAAGGTGGCAGAAATGCTGAGTACCCAGATTTGATATATATATAATGTATACATTTGTGTGCGGGGTTTGTGTGTGTGTATGTGTGTGTGTATCACATTTTCTTCATTCATCTATAGGTAGGCATTTAGATTATTTACACCTCTTGACTATTGTACAGATGCTTGAATGAACATGGGAGTACAAATACCTCTTTGAGATACTAAAATATTAAAATCTTTTTTAAATTTATATATGACAGCGGAATGCATTACAATTCTTATTACACATATAGAGCATGATTTTTCATATCTCTGGTTTTATACATAGTATATTCACACCAATTTGTGTCTTCATACCTGCACTTTGGATAATAATGATCATCACATTCCACCATCATTAATAACCCCATGCCCCTTCCCTTCCCCTCTAACCCCTCTGCCCTATCTAGAGTTTGTCTATTCCTCCCATGCTCCTGCACCCTATCCAACTATGAATCAGCCTCCTTAAATCAGAGAAAATTCTGGTCATTTGGTTTTTGGGGATTGGCTAACTTCACTTAGCATTATCCTTTCTAATTCCATCCATTTACCTGGAAATGCCATGATTTTATTTTCTTATTGCTGAGTAATATTCCATTGTGTATATGTGCCACATTTTTTAATCCATTCATCTACTGAAGGACATCTAGGTTGGTTCCAGTTTAGCTATTGTGAATTGTGCTGCTATAAACATTAATGTGGCTATGTCCCTGTAGCATGCTGTTTTTAAGTCTTTGGGGTATAGACCAAGGAGAGGGAGGGATAGCTGGGTCAAAAGGTGGTTCTATTCCTAATTTTCTAAGAAATCTCCATACTGCTTTCCATATTAGCTGTACCAATTTGCAGTCCCACCAGCAGTGTATGACTGTACCTTTTCCCCCACATCCTCGCCAACACTTATTGTTGTTTGTATGCATAATAGCTGCCATTCTGACTGGAATGAGATGAAATCTTAGAGTGGTTTTGATTTGCATTTCTCTAATTGCTAGTGATGATGAACATTTTTTCATGTATTTGTTGATTGATTGATTGTACATCATCTTCTGAGAAGTGTCTCTTCAGTTCCTTAGCCCATTTATTGATTGGGTTATTTTTATTTATTTATTTTTTAGTGTTTAGCTTTTTGAGTTCATTATATACTCTAGAGATTAGTGGTTTATCTGATGTGTGAGGGGTAAAGATTTGCTCCCAAGATGTAGGCTCTCTACCTCACAGATTGTTTCTTTTGCTGAGAAGAAATATTTTAGTTTGAATCCATCCCATTTATTGATTCTTGATTTTAATTCTTGCACCACAGGAGTCTTATTAGGAAGATGGAGATTAGGGCCTACTTTTTCTTGTATTAGACACAGGGTCTCTGGTTTTATTTCTAAATCTTTGATCCATTTTGAGTTGAGTTTTGTGCGTGGTGAGAGATAGAGGTTTAATCTCATTTTGTTACATGTGGATTTCCAGTTTTCCCAGCACCATTTGTTGAAGAGGCTATCTTTTCTCCAATGCAGTTCTTGCCACCTTTGTCTAATATAAGATAATTGTAGTTTTGTGGGTTAGTCTCTGTGTTCTCTATTCTGTACCATTGGTCTACCAGTCTCTTTTGGTGACAATACCATGCTGTTTTTGTTACTATTGCTCTGTAGTATAGTTTAAGTTCTGGTATAGTGATGCCACCTACTTTCCTCTTCCTGCTAAGGATTGCTTTAGCTATTCTGGGTCTCTTATTTTTCCAGATGAATTTCATGATTGATTTTTCTATTTCTATGAGGAATGTCATTGGAATTTTGATCAGAATTGCATTATATCTGTATAGTGCTTTTGGAAGTATGGTCATTTTGATGATATTAATTCTGCCTATCCAAGAGGAAGGTAGATCTTTTCATCTTGTAAGGTTTTCTTGATTTTTTTCTTTAGGGTTCTGTAATTTTCGTTATATAAATCTTTCACCTCTTTCATTAAATTGATTCCCAAGGTTTTTTTGTTTTGTTTTGTTTTTTGTTTTTTTGGATTTTTTTGAGGCTATTGATAATGGGGTAGTTTTCCTCGTTTCCCTTTCTGAGGATTTGTGATTGATATACAGAAATGCCTTTGATTATAGGTGTTGATTTTATATCCTGCAACTTTGCTGAATTCATTTACTAGTTCTAGAAGTTTTCTGGTGGAACTTTTAAGGTCTTCCAGGTATAGAATCATATCATCAGCAAATAGTGCCAATTTGACTTCTTCTTTTCCCCTGTGTATCCCTTTAATTTCTTTCGTCTAATTGCTCTGGCCAGTGTTTCAATAACTATGCTAAATAGAAGTGGTGAAAGAGGGCATTCCTGTCTTGTTCCAGTTTTTAGAGAGAATGCCTTCAATTTTTCTCCATTTAGAATGATGTTGGCCTGGGACTTAGCATAGATAGCTTTTATGATGTTGAGATATGTTCCTGTAATCCCTAGTTTTTCTAGTGTTTTGAACATGAAGGGGTGCTGTATTTTGTCAAATGCTTTTTCTGAGTCTATTGAGATGATCATATGGTTCTTATCTTGGTTGGTAGACTTTTGAATGGTGTCTGCTATTTCATCACTTGAAATTGGTCTGTTTAAATTTTGTATATCATCCTGATTCAATTTGGGCAAATTACATGACTCTAGAAATTTGTCGATGCCTTCGATATTTTCTATTTCATTGGAGTACAGGTTTTTAAAACAATTTCTAATTATCTTCTGTATTTCTGTAGTGTCTGTTGTGATATTTCCTTTTTCATCACATATGTTAGTGATTTGATTTTTCTCTATTCTTTATTAGCATGGCTAAGGGTCTGTCAGTTTTATTTATTTTTTCAAAGAACCAACTTTGTGTTCTGTCAGTTTTTTCAATTGTTTCTTTTTTTCAATTTCATTGATTTCGGCTCTGATTTTAATTATTTCGTGTCTTCTGCTGCTTTTGGTGTAGATTTGTTCTTCTTTTTCTAGGGCTTTCAGATGTAATGTTAAGTCATTTATTTGTTGACTTTTTCTTCTTTTAAAGGAATGAACTCCATGCAATGAACTTTCCTCTTAGAACTGCTTTCATAGTGTCCCAGAGAGTTCGATATGTTGTATTTGAGTTCTCGTTCACCTCTAAAAACTTTTTAATCTCCTCCTTGATGTCTTCTGTAACCCATTGTTGATTCAGTAGTATATTTTTTGGTCTCCAGGTGTTGGAGTGGATTTTATTTCTTATTTTATCACTGATTTCTAATTTCATTCCATTATGATCTGATAAATGCAGGGTAATATCTCTACTTTTTTATGTTTGCTAAGAGTTGCTTTGTGGCATATTATATGGTCTTTTTAGAGAAGAATCCATGTGCTGCTGAGAAAAAAGTATATTCTCTCATTGGATATTGGAATATTCTACATATGTCAGTTAAGTCTAAGTTTTTGATTGTATTATTGAGTTCTATAGTTCTTTATTCACCTTTTGTTTGGAAGACCTATCTAGTGATGAAAGAGGTGTGTTAAAGTCACCCAAAATTGGGTTGTGGTCTGTTTCACTCTTGAACTTGAGAAGAGTTTGTTTGATGAACATAGCTTCTCCGTTGTTTGGGGCATATATATATATAATTGTTAAGTCTTGTAGGTGTATGGTTCCCTTGAGCAGTATGTAGTGTCCTTCTTTATCCTTTTTGATTGACTTTAGTTTGAAGTCTACTTTATTTGATATGAGGATGGAAACCCCTCCTTGCTTCCACAGTCCATGTGAGTGGTATGATTTTTCCCAACCCTTCACTTTCAGTCTATGAATGTCTTTTTCTGTGAGATTAGTCTCTTGGAGGCAGCATATTGTTGGGTCTTTTTTTTTTTTTTAATCCAATCTGCTAGTCTATGTCTTTTGACTCGTGAGTTTAGGCCATTAACATCCAGGAGTGTTATTGAGACATGATTCATATTCCCAGCCATTTCTGTTTATTTTTGGTATTTAATGTGACTTGGTTTATCCTCTGCTTAGATTTTCCTTTAAAAGTGTAATCCCTCCCTCTGCTGATTTCATCATTGTTTTTTATTTCCTCTTCTTGTTCTGTAGTGCAGGCTTTCTAGTTGTAAATTCTTTTAACTTTTATTTATCATGGAAGGTTTATATTTCATCAAATCTAAAACTTTGTTTTGGTGGATATAATATTATTGGTTGGCATCCATTTTCTTTCAGAGCTTGGTATATATTGTTCCATGATCTCCAGGCTTTGAGGTCTCTGGATTGAAAAATCTGATGAGATACGAGTTCGTCTCCCCCTATATGTGATCTGATTCTTCTCTCTTGCGGCTTTTAAGATTCTATTCTTATTCTGTATGCTAGGCATTTTCATTATAATGTGCCTTGGTGTAGATCTGTTGTAATTTTGTACATTTGGTGTCCTGTAAGCCAATTGTATTTAATTTTCCTATTTGTTCTTTAGGCTTGGGAAATTTTCTGATATTATCTCATTGAAGAGATTATGCATTCCTTTGGTTTGAAACTCTGTGCCTTCCTCTTTCCCAATAACTCTTAGATTGGTCTTTTGATGCTGTCTCATAATTCATGGTTTCTAACTTTTTTCACCGTGGGATCAACTTTATTTTCCAGATTGTTTACTTTGTCTTCATTATCTGACGTTCTTTCTTCCAAGTGATCTAGTCTGTTGGTTGTGCTTTCTATTGAGTTTTTTTATTTGATTTATTGTATCCTTCATTTCAAGGATTTATGACTGTTTTTTTTTTTTTTCAGGGTCTCTCTCTCTCTCGATGTTATCTTTTTCTACCTGTATTCGCTCTCTTGTTTCATTGTTGGAGTGATCAATCTTTGCTTGTATTTGCTCATTTAGGTCATTCTTTAATTCACACATCATTTTAATTATGAACCTTCTGAACTCCTTCTCTGACATTTCATCAACTTCACTGTCTGTAGGTTCTGTTATTATAGTATCCTGGTTTGTTTGGGGCACTTTTCTCCCTTGTTTTTTCATGTTGTCTATGTGTCTTCCTTTCTTGCTGTGTGAATCTGAGATATTACAGTTTCTTCCCAAAGTTCTTATAATACCCATGCAGAGTGTCTGTACCTCACCTTGATGTTGGCTTCCAGACCCTGCTGTTGTCCTTCAATGGATGCTACTGCATCCTGGATCTGGGACCTGCATAGTTGGAGTGGGTAGATCTGGGCCTCTGGACTTGACCCTCCAGTGGTAGTTTGCTGGTTGGAAGGAGCAGTCCTGCGCCAGAGGCTAGGCTCTGGAGAGTATCTGCCCTGCCAGCGGGGAGGAGTTAACTGGGCCTACTGAGAGCCTGGAATCTGCGTGGGCTGGAATGGGCGGTCTGGACTGGATCTCGGCTCCTATGGTAGTCCACTGGTCAGAGGTGTGATCTTCAACCAGAGGCTAGGCTCTGGCAAGTGTCTTCCCTTCCGGGAAAGGGGTGGACCCAGCCCGCTGTGCACCTGGGCTCTGCACAGGCCTGTGTGGGTGGGTCTGGGAGCTAGGCTTGACCCTGTTTCTAATTCTTTGGGATAAATACCCAGAAGTAGAATTTCTGGGTCTTATGTGGTTCTATTTTTAGTTTTTTGAGGAACCCCATAATATTTTGCACTGTTGGATTCTAATTTCAATACATACGTAAGTGCTAATCATGTTCATAATACTATATGAAGTAAGAAATATGTGAGACATGTACCTTGCTTTCAAGAAATATCTGTTCTTTTCAGATACATTGGCTTACACCTATAATCCTAGCTATGGGTGAGGCTGAAGCAAGATATTGGCAAGTTCAAACCCCACCTGTGCAACTTAGGGACACCCCATCTCAAAAATAAAATAAAAGGATTGGTGATGTAGCTGAGAGGTAGAACAGGACTGGGGAGAAGAAACTTCTCTTCCTTCTTCCTGAAATGTTCTTTTTATCTTTATTTTACTCTTTTTCATAGCATTTCAATTCAAAAACTATATTGTCAGCAGCCTCTTCTCACTCCACAAAGTTCATTTCTGTTTGTGTAGCATTCTATCCTCTCTTAACACTTGATATAGGTATATTTTGCAGAATTAGATGAGGTCACATAAAATAATTTGTTTGATTTAGTTGAATTCACTCTAGAATGATTTAGTTGAATTCACTCTGGAATAATGCATGACACAGTAGTTTTTATTGTGAACTGTGTTATACATCTTGAAATTATATAATAACAATTTAAAAAATAATGAATACCGAGGGATTCAACGCTTTAAGAAATTTACCAACAGTATCTTCAAATCCTCCTGACTTTCAGAATGCTCATCCTGTCTTTCTTGTTAATAATCCTTTTGCTTTCTCTATAATTTTATCAGTTATGAATGTATCCCAAGGAAATACCTGGTTGAGTGTAGCAAAACTGAATAGCAAGCACAAACCCAGTTGTGTAAGAAAGCTGAAATACTACTGCTATTTTTAAAAGGTTCTGTTTTAGTCAGCTTTTTCATTGCTATGACTAAAAGACGTAGGAGGAAAAGTTTATCTGGGGGCTCATGGTTTCAGAGGTCTCAGTCCATAGCCAGCTAGCTCCATTCCTTGGGGCTCAAGGTGAGGCAAAACATCGTGACAAAGGGAAGTGGCTCACATGATGATCAGAAGCAAAAAGGGGGCTCTACTCACCAGATACAAAATAATACCACAAAGGCATGCCCTCAGGGACCTACATCTTCTAGCCGCACCCTACCCACCTTCATCCACCACTCAGTTAATCCCATCAGGATGATTGATTCACTGATTAGATCAAGATTCTTATTGCCCAATCCTTTCTCTGCTAAACCTTCTTGCATTTTCTCACACATGAGCTTTTGGGGGACACTTCACATCTAAACCATAATAGGTTCCCAGAATAAGAAAGCTGAACAGTTTCTGGGTTATAGTATACTATATTTCAAAAAGGTTTTAAGATTCCCTTTGAGGAAGTTCATTGGTAATATCAAAAATGTAGAGTTCACCACATTAGGGGCTTCCAGCAAGGCTATAATATGATAAAGTATTGGATATCCAAAATATTAAATCAAAACTTACCTTCCTCCAACTCTCAGCAGCATAACAAAGTAGAAAAGATACCCGGTAAGGCAATGAAAAGATGATGTAAGGCAATAAACAGCAATCTTATTAGGGCACCCTCCAACAATCCTAGTACTGAAAAGAATCTGTTCAAGTTTTTAATTTGTCCTTAGGTGGCAGCAGAGATCAATCAGATGACAGACTTCAACATATCTATCTTTTAAGGCACACCTAATCCAGTCTTTCTTCAAATGTCTGATAGGCCTCTGTTGAAACGGGGACTGATTTTTGAGAATATACATGGGACTTGTCTCTTTGATCTTCACTTTGGAGAGATGACAATTCATTTGATAAATAATATTTGATGTCACCGTCTATTTTTCATTGTTGTTCAAAGTTCCCTTGTCAAGAACTATTAAGAAAGTCTGGGGTTGTGGCTCAGTGGTAAAATGTTTGCTTAGCATGTGTGAGGCACACGTATTGTGTGCGTCTACAACTAAAAACAAAATTAAAAAAAAAACTATTAAGCTAAAATTTTACCTTGTACATTGTTGAAAATTTTGTAGCGTTTCCATGTTTCTTACATTTTGTAAGCAGAAATACTAAAAAGTCTGTAATACAGAATAACAAAAGTAAGCTTTTGTAGCACACATCTTTGGAAATTATAGTATCTTATTCTACAGCATAGGGTAAACTTTTCACTGTCCAGTAAAAATAATGATATTGTTGACCTCTGGTGCAGAGTTTAGACAGGTTTTCTTCTAACTACTTATAAACGATAGAAGTTTCCTAAAATTAGAGTTCCTTGGTTGTGACCAGAAACCCATTGCATGCATAATACCCACCTTGGTCTGCCTGTATGTCATTCTCTTAGGTCTTGCAGGAGTGAGCATAAGGTGAACTGATATAAACAAAAAGTTCATGTTGCTTGCTTTTCAAGAATTATAAAATATTTCTGTCTTTTGACCAAGAGTCTTATTTCTTCTGTCAACATTTATGAAACTGTGGTAGGCTAGCTTGTTAGTTTGGTTGCATATAGGATAAGTTCTTGAAAGTTCTTAAATTGTCAGAGAAGGCTCTTGTCTATCTCCTATCAGTTTTCACTGGAGAAGAAGAATATAGCTACCAGCTTTTTAGGAGCACAATAGAGGAAAAAAATCTGGGACTATTTGCATTTAGCATATAATATGTCTATACTTGTATAATTGTGCTCCGAGTTTTGCCAGGTGACTTTGAGTTCAGAAGGCTTCTGTATTATCCTCTCCAGAGAATAAACCTCTTCAGCAGGATTGAAGAAGGAGCAGCATGCAATAGGGGAAAGAATCTATTCTGTTCTCTGCTGAACAATGTTTTCTTAAGAAAACATTGCCTGACTTTTCTGTTCAAAATGCCTATCTTACTCATCCTTCTTTGTTCTCTCTTTTTTCTCCATAGTAGTTGTTACTTTCATATTGTATTATTTACTGATTTTTAAAAAATTCTCTATTCCCCTTCCCCATTAGAATATAAGCTTTATGAGATCAGAAATTTATATTTCTTTTTAATTTTTTGGTACCAGGGATGAACTCAGGGGCACTTGGCCACTGAGCCACATCCCCAGCTCTGTTTTTAATTTTATTTAGAGACAGGGACTCATTGAGTTTCTTAATGCCTTGCTTTTGCCTGAGGCTGGCTTTGAACTTGTGATCCTCCTGCCTTAGCCTCCTGAGCCCCTGGGATTACAGGCATGTGCCACCACACCTGATGAGATTTTTATTTCTTTCATTTTATTATATATCCCTAACACCTAGAAAGTACCTGGCACATAGTTATTCCAGAAATATTTGCTTATTAGATAAGTGAATGCATGACTAAAAGGAATTTTTATGTCTATTGCCCTTGCTGTTGGTTTGAGAATAAATTAAAATGTTTACTATCTGTAAATCAGTGATATGACTTTTAAAAGATTTATTGCTATCAGTTAAGCAGTTTTCACTGAAGTTTATTGTTAATCATTCCATAGGAATTTAGAATCATTTTTTATCTGATGTTAGAATTCCATTTAGAACATTTCCAAAGGTAGTTGTTTTTATGTTTGAGTGTTTCTAGCATTCTTACTCAACAAATACTGAATGTTTTATTGGTAGAGCCAACGGAGTTTGCTGAAGAATTTGATGTGAGGCATGGAGAAAAGAGCATAATTTACAAAGACCACAGGTCTAGTAAGGGACAGAGCCAGATTTTACGTCTAAATTCTGTGTTCTTAATGACTGCTGCTATACTGCTTCTTGATGAAGGGGTGGGGAGCTAGCAAAAAAGAGTAAAAAGGATTATCCTATGAATTAGTTGTCCAGAAGGCCAACTTCAAGAATGAGAGAATATATAACTGTTACATGCTGAGTTTAAGTCAAGTAAGTGATGGTTAAGAATTTTCCATTGAATTTAGCAAAGCAAAGTCATTTATGCTCCTGATAAAAGCAACTAAATGGGTGAAAGTCTAGTTGAAGTGCGAATTATTGCCTCATTTATCTTTTCAGATCAGGTAATGTATTTATTTGTTTTGATCACAGAAATTAGTGAGCTTTAAGAAATTCTCTAGTACTTCTATGTAAAGTTATAATGGAGTAATCAAGGTTACAGTAATTTAAAAGAATAGTACTTATACTATTGTATTTTGTCTTTTATCTATCAATCACATATCTTATCTGTTTTAGGTATGACTTTAGCCTTTCCAGCTTCAGTTCATGATTCTTTGATTTGCAGTAAAACATTTCAAATTCTGTACAAAAATGAAGAGGTCGTTTTAAATGATGTTATGCTCTTCAAAGTCAAAATGTTGTTGGATGAAAAAAAGGTAAACATCTCTTCATTTATATTTAGATACATATTTTTTTATTTTTTTATTGTTGGTTGTTCAAAACATTACATAGTTCTTGACATATCATATTTCACACATTGATTCAAGTGGGTTATGAACTCCCATTTTTACCCCGTATACAGATTGCAGAATCACATCAGTTACACTTCCATTGATAGATACATATTTTTGTAAAACCTTAAAGCATATTTCTTACTTTTTTAATGTCAATATTAATGTATATTTCTAACTTTCTAAGATATATTTTCTAACTTTCTAAATATTCATAAAGCATTTCGTGGGCTGGGGATGTGGCTCAAGCGGTAGCGCGCTCGCCTGGCATGCGTGCGGTCGGGGTTCGATCCTCAGCACCACATACCAACAAAGATGTTGTGTCCGCCGAGAACTAAAAAATAAATATTAAAAATTCTCTCATTCTCTCTCACTCTCTCTCTCTCTCTCTCCTCTCTCACTCTCTCTTTAAAAAAAAAAATAAAGCATTTCGTAATTTCTCTTTAGATTGAAGAAACCCTTGAGGAAATGGGTTTTCTATTATCCTTGGATCTACACTTCACAGAGGGAGATTATTCGTAAGTATACTAGTCAGTTAAAAATTGTGTAGGTTCTCTTTCTGTTATATGTTAGATTCCCCATTTTCTTTTCAGAATTCAGCCTATCCTTTCTTGTTTATTTTGAAATACTTCTATTTTCTGGGAGAGTCTCCTGAGAGTGATTAGAATTACTCTTTTGTGCTCAAGCTGATTCTTTCAACTCCAGATAGCAAAATCAGATAAGATGAAGAAATATAAGACTCTAGAAATTATACAGTTGACATAATACCACTACCATGAGGCATTTAAATATAACTGCAGTATTATCCACTATTTCATAGGCAAATCTTTCTTGGTGGTATGAGTTATGCCTTCTTTAGGTGGGCCTTTGTTGATACTCTGAAAATTATCAAGACTGATGACTCTTAGGCTTGACCATTGTTTCTGTCCTCAAGGAAGTTTTAGGGCTGGATACCCTGAACTTGCCCATACACCTCGACATCTAAATATATATTTTAGGCACAAATTGTGCTTCTAATCATTTAAAACAAGAATCAGAGATCTATTTAACCATTTTCTTTTTGGAGGCCTTTCCCCACTCCGTTTTAAATGAAGTTTTAGAACTACTTCTTCAAAATTGTAGACAAATTCAGGCTGCGTGTAAGACTGCATAGTCATATTGTTGAAAGGACTCCTTTAGGTTTCCTTTTCATTATCATAGAGCAGTAAGAATGTTTTATTTCATTAACTACTGCTCCTCTCTGATACTTGTTCATTACAAGAGTTATGTAAGGTTACTTTGTTTGCTTAACAAAGTCAGAATTCTTTAAGTGGGGTAAGCCAAATAAGTATAGGTAGTTTATTAGCTGTAAGTAGTTATAATATGTGTATTTTTAAAAGGTATAATTTGGATATAATTTTTTATGACATAGTTTTATATTTTTTATGCATAAATGTAGCAACAGACTAAATATAATAAAAATATTTTATAAATAATAAATAATGACTTGCCATTTTTAGCAGCATTTAATAAAGTAAAAATAATTTGAAGTATCATTTTGGATTTTTATACTAGATTTTGACCTATGTTATACTGCAGTCTGTTAATAAGCAGTATTCCCTATGGAGTAAAATATACTTAAGATGAGATTAATTCCTGCAGTTTTAAAAAGGACTCATTTTAATAGAGGATAATTATAGCCTATATCATGGACTAATAGAGAAGTGCAAATAAAATCTGGCTACTTTCTTGATATGTTTCATATTGTTGCTTGATACAAATTTGATGTTTCTAACATGTCTCTCATTCTGAATTTTTAAAAAGTAATTAAGCAGGGCCTGGGATATGGTTCAGTGGTAGAGCACTTGTCTGGTGTACGTGAGGCCCTGGATTTGATCCCCAGCACTGTAAAAGAAAAAAAAAAAGTAATTTAGCATATGATTTTCGTAGTTTTAGTTTACCATACAAAATGTTAGCCTTAACTAAACATTGCTTTCCTAAAGATTTAAATGCAATTGTGTTGCTTTTTATAGGGCATGTGATCTGAACGCCTTACAACTAATAAGTAGCCGAACATTAAAGCTGCACTTCAACCTCTACAGAGGACTTCATCATCATATTAATGTTATGTTTGATTATTTCCACCTTTCTGTTGTGTCTGTTATAGTCCATGCATCGTTGGTTGCACTACACCAGCCACTAATAAGGTAATTTTAACCAATACCCTATCTTAGTAATATCTTTCATTTTTATAAGAAAACATATATTTTGATAAAGATAATGGAAAAAGATTTTAAATTCATAACTATACTTATCCCAGTGGCTCAGGAGGCTGAGGCAGGAAGATCACAAGTTCAAAGCCAGCTTCAGCAACTTAGCAAGGCCCTAAGCAACTTGGTGAGACCTTGTCTCAAAATAAAAAATAAAAAAGGCTATAGATGTGACTCATTGGTAAGTGTCCCTGATTTCAATCCCTGGTACCAAAAACGAAAGAGAAAAAAAAAACCTTTCATTTTATACAAACATGATAAAATGATAAAATTTAAAGAGTATGGGACCATTAGGTTGATGATATTTTTTCTTATAGAAATATGGAACAATCTTTTGTCAATCCCAAATGAGTTGATTAAATGAAGGAATGCAATCCGGAAATAACCATATACCATTGTTTAGTCTATACTTGTTTTTTTTATCCAATACTGTACTGTTATTACTTCTTTTCTGGGAAAATGTATAAATTTTTTCTTAGTTTTCTTTGTTTCTTTTCTGGATGGGCTAATTTTATCTTCTTAATGCTAATACTGTACAGTAATTATTGCTTTCTAAGTCATTAACCAACTTTATGGATTTTTACCTAGACTTTTAAACTACATCATATAGTTTAGTGTGAAGATATAAAATTTTTCTGGATCATAATAAATGTGTGGTAATAATTTTTTTCTGACCACTTCTGTGGGAAGACAAATTATCTTTTGCTATATACAATTCAAGCCTTTCAATTCATACAGTTAAACAGCATCCTTATAGTATGGGCAATTGATGGACACTTCAAGTCAGTTATTTCTATGAAAAGACCTCAAATGGATTTGGTTTTTGAACTATCTACCCTCTCTGACACAAATCTGATTCTGACAGCTGTATTAGGAATGATGCTTAAGGGATACCATGGTAAGCTCATTTATCAGAAAGCTAAGTCGGTCAATTTGTAGAATTAGCCTCAGAATTTACAGAAGCCAACACAATTTAACATATTAACTATAAGTAATAACCTCTTATGGAATATCTTTACATTGTTTTAAAAACCATAATTGAGAATATTTTCCATTAAATTGTTCCCTCTTCTCTTACATGAAGATAATTTTCACATATCTCTTTTTGGGGTATAGAGTCAAGAATAAGACTATTCTGATTTGCTTTGCCTTCATATTCTGTAATAAGCTCTGTAAATGATTGCTTTACTATCTTTGTCTTATCTTTTAGGCCTTTGAGAAGCTGTGCTCAGTTGCTACAGCTTTTTAAGCAGGAAGGTGTTTGTTATAATTAACTTTATTATAAACTTCAAAAAAATTTGGAAGTTGTTCCAGAATAGATTAGTGTGTAATAACATTTTAACTGAAACTTCTTTGACAAGAAAGTGGTTTCTGTAAACTACATATAAAAATATTACTTTTATATGAATTACATGCCAGGTTTTACTGCCCTAAGTTTATAAATATATTGCTATAGTTTTCTGAATCTCGTTTTTGTAGTTTCAGTAGAAGTCCCTCATTAAATTGTGTAACTTAAAAAAAAAAAAAAAGAAACTTCCAAGACTATCTTTACAAAACTAGCTTAGTTTTTCTCCTGAAAAATATACAAACAATTCATAATTTAGCTCATATTCTTAATGTTGCTTTTTAAGACCCTAATTAAATAGTGATATTCACCCCACTAATCCTTAGTGGTTAAAAGTGTGCTTCCCCTGGCAATGCAGCATACTAATAGGAGAAGCAGGTAGCTCTTCTTAGAGACTGTCTCCTGGAAGAAGACATTTTTGGCTCACAATTAGAAGCCTAGAGGCTTAACTGTCAGCTCTGATTAATAACTGGGAAAGAAAAACAAGGTGCTTATAACAGCTTAGGATACTATGCTTCTCCTACTTGCCATGGACCCTTAGGTCTACTCTCTTGCTGCTAGAACTTTACCTTGAAAGCAGCAGCATTTTCCCCTGCCTGTCTTTGCCTATAAGTGAGAAGATGGAAAAGGGACACAAAGAAAGGGTAAGAAAAAGCTTTTGCTGGTGGTATGCTGGTAAAGGGGTCATGTGTAAAGGTAACATTTTTTGCTATAGATGTTTCAACAAGTTTTTCCTGAAGTTTATTATACATGGTTTTTTAATCCACTAAACAGATTAGAAAAAAATTAATTTGTAAATTATCTTCTTAAAATGTTATTTATTTTTACATAATTATTTATTTTAAAATAATTTCTATGGTTAATGAACTATAAACCTTACATTAATTATGTAAAGTAAAAGGGTGTAACATTTCTTTGTTTTTTAACATTACTGCTATCTTATATTTGAATTTTTAAAAGTACCTTTATGATTCTTCTGAAAAACATTGTAGCAAGTAGAGTTTACTGACTTACAGCTCTCTTTTGAGTAGGATTATAGATTGTTTATTTTTGCAAAGCAAATTGATTTTGCAGACAAAGGCTACTCTTTACTATGGCAAAACTGATTTATTTTTTCTTTTTCCTTTTGCAAAACTACCAAACAGTTCAAATACTTTACTTTATCTCAAATATAATTGTAAATGATATTTATATATTGTTATAGTTTTCTGAATCTCGTTTTTGTAGACACAAATGTGTCTTACTTCTATGGAATTTATGGAATATTAATGGTAATGTTAGTACTAACAGAAGTAGTTCATTTACTATTTGATAGAAGGGGTGCTTTGAAACTCTTAAGAAAATTATCTCAATAAAGTTCAAAGTATTTTAGTAATGAGAATTAAAGGAAAGAACCATCTTTTTTTTCTGAAACAGGTTATTAGGTAGCGTTAGTAATTTTTTATTTTCTAAATTTAAGTGGGAACTCTTTATTTTTATAAATAGCATCCATATTTGATTGTTAGTGTTTAAAACTGCATAATTAGTTCTGACAGATCAATATTTCCAAATTAAAATTTGATTGTCATTTGCCATTGAGCTACTATCGGATCCTGTCCTATTTTATCTTTAGTATGCTTTCAGACTTCCTGAAGCCCAAAGATAGACAGTTATCAAATATCTAGCCTTAGTTTTTTTTAATATTCATTGTATTTTTTCATAATTTTTCAGATTTTTAAAGGAAAATCAATTTTAAAATACTTTAGAACTTAACAATCTTACAAAACCTTTGCTTTTCATGGAAGCTATTTACATAGGAGCTGGTGATATAGATGTAAAGAGCATCCATATTTGATTGTAACTTTTAAAACTGCATAACTAGCTCTGACAGGTCAATATTTACAAATTAAAATTTGTCTCTCATTTGCCATTTAGCTACTCTAGGATTCTACCCTGTTTTATCTTTAGTATCCTTTGAGACTTCCTGAAGCCTAATGATAGACAGTTATCAAATATCTAGCCTTATTTTTTTATATTCATTGTATTTTTTCAAATTTTTCAGATTTTTAAAGGAAAATTAATTTTAACATACTTTAAAACTTATAATCTTACAAAACCTTTGCTTTTCTATTTCTTTAATATTTCTTTTGTAAATAACTAAATTACACTAAAGTAGACTATTAAGACAATAATAATGTAATGCTTATTCCTTCAGCTTTCCTCGCCCCGTGAAGACTACTTGGTTAAATAGAAATGCACCAGCACAAAACAAAGATTCTGTGATTCCTACTCTTGAAAGTGTGGTCTTTGGTATTAACTACACAAAACAGTTATCACCAGATGTAAGAATTGAATATATTTATAAACCTTCTGTTTCCTCTCATTTTATTTTTCCCTTATCTTAAAAGAAATGTTTTTAACTATTTTATCTGTGAATATGGTATTTCCTTTGTTAATTATTTGGTCTCAGTAACTTAGATATCTAATTAAATATAATTGTAACAAATTGGTTAGTTCCAGTTATCTAGAATGAAAACTAACCTAATATTTTCAAAAATTTACCAAATTTAGTGAACAAAGATCTTTAAAAACCAGTTAAACTTTTAAGATTGTGACTATCAGTTCTTGGTCCCTTTAACAGAACCGGTTGAATCTTCCAAAGGAGCCTTGAAAGAACAGTGTCCAAATTGAGACCCAACTTAGAGTAGTACAAGTATAGCCATTACTATAAAAGGAAGAAGGACTTTCACTGTAAATGCAGAGTGTCTGTCCCTCATTCCTAATATGAATTTCCTTTTACCAAAAATGATAATGTAATCTGCTTGTTTATAAAAACCCACTATAACATTGTGTGTTGGTACATGCTTGTAATCCCAGATGCTCAGGAGGCTGAGGCAAGAAATTCAGTGTTAGCCTTGGCAACTTAATGAGACCCTATCTCAAAAATTGTTTTAAATAAGGGTTTGGGATGAAGATTAGTGGGAGAGCACTCCTGAGTTCAGTTCCCAGGACTGTTTAAAAAAAAAATTCACTCTAATTGAAATTACTATAGTCACATTTTATTGTGTTTACTTTTATGAACAATTCTAAGATACTGTTGAATTTCTTATATGTTTTATAGTAACTATGGTTAGCAAATGCTTAGTATATCTTTTCCAAGTTTCAAGTGGAATATATTTAGATTATTGATTACTAATATTTTGTTTTCCAAATTTGTTCTTTGTTTAGGGTTGTAGCTTCATCATTGCAGAGTCCTTCCTACATCATGCCTATCGTTTTCATTATACACTTTGTGCCACTTTGCTGCTAGCCTTCAAGGGATTGCACAGCTACTTCATTACGGTAACAGAAGAGATTCCCTCTTGTCAGAAACTAGAACTGGGTATGTTAAAAGTAGCTAGACCTGTCCTACAGTTCAAATCATTCTTTTACTCTTTTAAGAGCTTTGCCTTAGTTTTTCTATACTAAAACTATACTATTTGTGTGCTTCATTTTTACTTCTCTCAATTCCATCTTTTTCAACCCTTGTTAGTTACTTTTTGCAATATAAAATTCTTTGTTATAATATTGAGAAATAACTTCTCAATTAGTTTGTTTGAAATGAGTCTTTGTTAGGTTTTTAAAAATCATATGCAATTGTAATGCTCTTTAAAATGTGATCAGAAATTATACTAGAAAGTAAAATAATTATCTGTAAAATCATTGGAAGGTGAATATATAACAGTCTAAGCAGATTGTGGGTACTTGGAATATTTTCATATGCATTTGATTTTAAGTTAGTTCAGATCTCTATTCCTTTTATGTTACTTTAGGAAATAAGAGCATTACTCTGTATTTTAACAAACATTTTGAAAATTACTTAAATCATTTAAAAATAATCAAGCTTCAGTTTTAATCTGAGTGATGTCTACATATATGTTATAGTACATAATAAAAATCATATTGCATTGATTTTATATAATATTTGTAGTTCCCAAAATGCTTTTACATACATCCTTTCACAGAAGATAAAGTACTGGAATCGGCAAATAAGTTTTTTTCAGACTTTCTATGGTACTTTTATAAGCTTTTATTTTCAAATACTAGCTCATAAAAGGCACAAATATCTCTTCAGAATTATTTTTATCATTATATAATTGAAATTGCTTTTAAAATTTTACTTAAATCTATATTATTTATATATTTCTTTTTTCCTCTAGGATCTCAAATTTTAACAATATTGATGCATTATTAAAAATATTGATGCATCACTATTACTAAAACTAGTTCATGGGTTTGAAACTAATTAGGCTATTTTTTTAATTGTTACAAAACAGTTGCAAGGATCAGTACTTACCCCACTTTAATTCAGCCCTCAGAAAATGCTGGAAATTGTACCATTGACTATCAAGGGATTACTCTAGTGATTTAATTAATTCTATTATTTAATCAGTTCCTTTCACACATTCTTCACTTTACTAGGCACAGGTATTAAGTGTTCAGAATGTTTGATTCAGTAATCTACACAGATACACAAGCAAAAGGAAAATGTGTTTATTCTTTTTTGACCATGTATTCTTCCTCAGAACAAAACTAGTAGTGTGGAAAAGATAACCTTTTGATCTTAGTCTCTGAAATACTCTTTTTTCCTTGTTATTTCATGTACTTTGACTTTCCTATTTCTTTTACAAAAATTCTTTATAAGACTCCTGCCTCAAATGTAAATTGTTTAAATGTTTTCTTTCGAGAATGAAGAAATCATTTATACAGTAGAGCTAATTTAGTCTTTTCTTTATCCTCAATTAATGGAAAAATTATGTTTAAATTTTTTTAATTTTGTAAAATTAAAACTCAAAAACATTTTCTTAGAAGAATATAGTGTCAAATACTATAAAACAATACTGTAATTAAATTCAAGGAGGCATTATCATTGTGCTTAAGCAAATACATTTGGAACTGTTTCTCTCATTTTCTCACTTTGCATCTGTCAATACAAAGTGGTTTTCATTTGTAAGTAAGGAGATTGAAAAAAAATCAGATATGGTGCATAAGTCAGAAAGGAAAGGTGAAGACACCCAAAAGGCAGGGGGTGTGAAGTTGCTCTAGGAATAACACCTCCTATCAGTGTAATTCCCTTGGGCTTTTTATTAGCACTTACTTTTGTGTTTTGTCAGTCTCTGTGTAAGGTGCTGAGGGAAGTATAGTCTCTGTATTCAAAAAACTTTGACTTCTTTTCCCTCTCCTTTCATAGCAACTATAATAAGAAATCAGCTCAGCATTGGGATGGGCAGGAAAAACTTACCTGACAAAGCAAGGCTTCTTGTAGTTTTAATATGAGATAGGCCTATAAATGCCTTTGTAAAGATGTCTGTCTGCATGTAATATTCAAGTTGATGTAACATATAATATTTACAAATGAAAAAATGCATGAATCACATTTTTAACCTAGGGAAAAATATTTCTAAAAAATTATTTTATTGGTAAACTATATAATTAGTAATTAAGCAAAAACATTTTAAAATCAGAGCCTTATTTCAAATAGCATAGACAGTGGTAGCACTTTATTAGTATTCTATTAATATAACTTCAGTATGATAATTCATTAAAAAATAATATCTTTAATTTTCCTTCAAGTAAGTATGGCTTTTGTTATATAACTTTGGGCTTATTTGTGTAATATAGGAAATCATAATTTAAAAAGCCCTTAAATTTAATTCCAGGAGCCAGTTACTAAATGAATGTAAACTGTATTCCAGATAACTTACTTAATTATTTTATCAGATAATAAAATTCTAAAGTAAACCCAGTTGGTTTTAGATAATTTAATAGTAGAAATAGAATAAAATTATTAGGGTCTTACACTTATATTTACTCAATACATTTGTTGGATGGATGGATGTATACATGGAGTAGTGCAATACAGTTTCATTGTTACTTGAAAAAATATAGGTATCAACACATAGCTATGACAATTTCCTAGGGTTTTTTAAAATCAAGACTCATCTTCATTAAATACTTACTGATAATACTGTTTGTTCTTAAACTTTTCTTTACTATTTGTGTTTTCTTCTTTTCATTATATATTTTAGTTTATTATTAAATATATCCAGAGAACATCTAAAAATGTTCCTAACTATTCAAAATAAAAATATTTGTTATATATTCTGAACTTATCAACAGTTTATTGTTATACTAGCAAAATAAGATTTTAGACACTAACATATTTTTATAATATACTGTCAACTAAGCATCACTGTATTTACTAGTTTTAATAAATGGATATAAAATATTGTTATATTTCCTGTTTTTCTTGAGTTTTCAAATAAAACTTAAATATACTTAAAATTCTTAAATTCTTTTTATATATATATATATATATATATTTTTTATTGATTGTTCAAAACATTACAGAGCTCATGATATATCATCTTTCATACATTAGACTCAATTGGGTTTTGAACTCCCATTTTTACCCCAAATACAGATTGCAGAATCACAACTGTTACATACTCACATTATTACATAATGGCATATTAGTGACTGTTGTATTCTGCTACCTTTCCTATCCCCTACTATCCCCCCTCCTCTCCCCTCCCCTCCCATCTTCCCTCTCTACCTCCTCTGCTGAATTGAAAAATTCTTAAATTCTATCATGCTTTGAAAAATTTATCTAAGCTCTGTTCCCAATTCTTTTTTAAAATAATACCTTGAGGTCCTTTCTGCTTTTTGCCTTTTCCTTTTCTCCTAGATGAATGATGTACATTTTTTGATGATATTAGTTGAATATTGGTTTGATGCAAGGAGCTCTACTGAAAATTAGAGTCAAGACTTCTGGAGTCTAGGTTTTGGCAAGTCACATAACTTGTGAGCCCTAGTATCTCTACTTATGAAAGCAGGGAGTTGACCTACTAATCTCTGAGAATCCTGCTAACACTAAAATTCTAAGTCAGAGAAATTAAAACATAAAAATAACATCAGAATATGGAATGTTGAGTGACACAAATATCTTAATTTTAAAAAGTAATATAAAGGTGAATGTACATCATTTGTAATTCTGATAAGCTAATTAACTAACTGCACTGTCAGATCAATACTAAATCTGTTAACAAGTTGGAAAATTCTAGTAAATTTTGTTGTAAAAGGAGTATAGTAACTAGTGCTGTGTACAATCCTTATAACTAGCCAAGGCCAACATGCAGGTCCTTTATCAACGCCTTCTCAGAAGAAAACAGCCAAGAACCCAGAAAGACACCTGTGTAGGTATGTTTACAAATAGGTTAATTAAATAATCCCTTTTAATTAATATGGAATTTTGCTTTAGTGTAAAATTCATTAATTTATAAATATAGTTTATTACCACCACTTTAAAGAACTTACTAGTAAGATCATTTTTCTTTGTAGATAAATTTGGGTTAATTTCTTAATTAATTTGTAGTACTGAATTTTTTTATATAAAATGAAAAATGGTAATTGCAAAGATCTCTTTGACTGTTTCAATAATCTTTTGAGTGTCTACAAATACCACTTTTTCAAAACTGTATATTGCCAGAAATTGGTTAAATTTAATGGTAAAAACTAAAGCTAGTTTCATACATTGCAGAGATAAAAGAGAGAAATATCCTCAGTATTTGGTTTTGTGTTTTTAGTTAATTTGCTTATATTTTTGTTGTTCTAAGTTAAAAAAAATAAATAACATCCAGTCACTAATATCCTGATATTACATATGTTAAGGGAAATTTGACCTAGCAACCCCACTTCTGACAATCTTATCATAAATATATATGTACAAGCTTATAAGTGTGTGTATATATATATATATGTTTTATATATGTGTATACATATGTTTATATGTTTTTATATATACATATGTATATATATATATTTATATTTATATATACACACACACACAAGCAAGTTTATTGCTGTATTGTTCTTTGTAACAAAACACTAAAAAGATAATGACCATTATTTGGGCAAAGAGTGGAACATGGAAGAAATTATGATGCACCCACAGCAAGGAATGTAGTCATTTAAGAAAATGCTTTAAGAAATTTAAAATTTTATTTTACTTTAAGTCATGTAAGAAAATTCTGTGTAGGACTACTGTGAGAAAAAAAGATGAAAAACAATGTATACACACAACCTCATTTTTAAAAAAGTTTTACTCATAAACACGCACATACACACACACATGTATATTTGAAAAATGTGAATATTTTGAAAATATATAAATATTTTGAAAAATATGTAAGGCTATGTTCTAAATTGTAACTCTGAACAGGCGAGAGGAGCCAGTCCCCCCAAAACAATTTAAATCACATTTATACATTTCTATAAAATTGCCATGTTGTGTCATATGTCTCTTTAAAAGAAAATATAATTAAAATGGCATTTTAAACTCCCTAAATGATTTTGAAATATTTCAAATCTGACTTTGAAATTATCTTGTGCTTTTATATATTCCTTAAGATGATGTTTGCATTGAAGTAACTCTCATTAGCTATAATTGAAATCTACCATTTTATGCTTTTAGCCTTTTGTATGTAAATGTTACAAAAATGTGTTAAACTTAAAAAGTTTATTTTTTTAAATTCAGATGTAGGCTATATAACCTACAGAAGTAATTTTAATGATTTTCTTTTATCATAAGAAAAGATCATGAGTACTATGAAATCAGTTTTTAGCATAAGGAAGTTGTGATTTAATGCAGACTTTGCTGATAATTAACTTTAGTTTTGGAAAACCTAACACTAGGTTAGGTATAAGGTTTCACTATTAGGTAAATCAGTTTTACGTAATTTACCTAATAGTGAAGAGACTTATGAATTCAGCTAATGAGTGAATTTTAGGATATCGTAGACTGTATTCCTGCTTTTGTATGAGAATAATCAAGCTTGCTTTCACAACAAGATGATGAAATTTTGGGTGATCATGACTCTGCCTTTTTAGTACTTAAAACTATAGTTTGTTTGATTTCTAGTTTTAAAAAGGTTTGATTTCTAGTTAAAAATTAAGTATATCTAAAGATGATATTTTAGGTCTTAATGTAATTCGTTCCTTTATAAAAAATAACATCTTTATATACCATTAGTTTTTGTATTCCCTTGTAAGTATTGCCTTTTTTAATTGTAAATTATACATTGCTTATAGATCATTGTGGCATACATTAAATGAATCAGGATTGTATGGCAAAAAATTGCTTCACTATAAGAATTTCTTATTGAGTGTGCTGGGAATGTCACTCAGTGGTAGAGTGCTTGCCTGTGCAAGGCATGTGTTCAATCCTCAGTACCAGGAAAACAAACCAACAGAAAATCTTGTAGAAAAACTAAAGTTTATTAAACTAAGTTAGTAGCCAACTTTTTATTGAAAAGGATTCTGTTGCCCATTTTCATTAAATAGCCCACAACCTAGGTATGTTTTAAATATGTTCTATTTTCAAAAATTTATTTTACCTTAACTTTTATATAAAAAGCAAAGCATAATCACATATAACAAAATATTAAACTTTACTGTAAATTGTAAAATATGAAATGCAGAAAAACTTAATTATGTTTTTTCTTTTCTATGACACTGTTTTACAAGTTACCTACATATATAGTCAATATTTTCTTGGCCATGTTGGCCTCTTGTGAGAACTGAAACACATTAATGATCAGAACATTGAATTAATAATCATATTACCTAGTTAATTAATGTGTTTATGAAAATATATTACAGTGAAAATTTATTGAATGTAGCCAATATATTTCTCAATCTTTTGGTTGTTTAAAGGGAATTTGTTTATATAATTTCAAAGGCAGTTTTCAGATCTAACACTTAAATATTTCCTCTAATTACTCTTTACTCCTTTCAGAGGAAATGGATGTAGAAGCTCGTCTTACTGAACTATGTGAAGAAGTTAAGGTACTTGGATTTTTAAAATTCACATTATCAAGTTATTTGAATGGTTTCTGTTTTTCTATTGTAAATATTTTGTCTAAGAAAACTTAATTATTTATCTTACTTAAAATACAAATATAATTCAGTTGATCATGGTAGAACCATAATTTAGTTGATCAAAATAATTTGACTTCAGCATAAAATTATCATTTTAAAAGTATTTTATTTCGCATATGAATGAAGTATAAATAAAGCACATTACTAATCAAAAGTATACATTTTCTTCTACTCATTCAAATTTTTTTGGACATATTTTTAAAATATTACTTAAGGGGCTGGGGATGTGGCTCAAGCAGAAACGTGCTCGCCTGGCATGCACGGGCGCTGGGTTCGATCCTCAGCACCACATAAAAGTAAAATAAAGATGTTGTGTCCGCCGAAAACTGAAAAATAAATATTAAAAAATTCTCTCTCTCTTTAAAAAAAAATCACTTAAACTTGTATATCATGTTTTTTATTTTAAAAAATGACATTTTAAAAATGACAAATTGTGCTTAATTCCCAGAATCACAAAGAAAAAAAAAGGCAGTTCTAATTCAACAAAACAATTTTTATCATCTTTGCAGTTAAATTGAATAGATTTTTGTTTTTCTTTTTCTTTTTTTATTTTTCATTGTTTGTTTATTTATTCTTCTCTAGGAGACTAAATGCTTTAACTATTTAATAAGTTCACTGTGTATTCATTTTGGTCAACTATATTAAAGATAAAATCAGAGGCTTAAATCAACAATCTTATGTATTTTATGTGAAGTGTATTTTTGCTTAAAAACTTTAATGAGGATTAGGGGCTGAGGATATGGCTCAGTTGGTAGAGTGCTTTCCTCGAATGCAGAAGGCCCTGTGTTCAATCCGCAGCAACACCACCCCCCCCCCCACCGCAAAAAAAAAGAAGAAAGAAAATTTAATGAGGACTAGATTCTTTTGAAAAAGTTATTTACCTTTTCCTTAAAAAGTTGTTCACATACAAGATATATATGTAATTTTGTATTCTAAGAGGATTTCCCCACAATTCAAATAAGTATTTTCTTTACAACCAATGGTCTTATAATCTTTGCCCAAAAGAACAGTAAACACTTTAAAGTAATCTTAAGATGTATGCAGTTAGTAGGAAAATTTCTGGAGTGTTTCACTGAGAGATTGAAAAATTTGAATGAATTAACATATTTTACTATGGCAAGAAAAATAATCACCGAAAGATATCAGTTTGTCTCATTAATCATTTTAATGAATTGAAATCAAATTCCCTTTGGGAATTTAAACTTGTATTTTAAAAATCTTTTCAAGAAACATAAAAAAGACTAAGAAAAGCTTTAAAAGTAATACAAATGTAGAAGATATTTAAATATATATAAAATGTAGAAGATATTTAAATATATATAAAACTACAATAAGATAAATAGGAAAATAGTTTTTCTTCTCTTAAAATGATAGGCAAGTCAGTCAAGTTAAATAGCACTGAAAGACATCAATTTGTAATAACTAAGTATATGATAAAATATGATGAACATTGGGATTATAAGTGATGTAAGCTTTAGCCCTTTGTGCCATACCAGAGAAGTAGTTCTAAATGGACTAAATAGTTAAATTTTCAAAAAAATTAGAAATATAAGTAGTCTATTTTGGAATATAGAATGACTCCTTCAGACTAATAGTAAAGTACAAAATAAAATAAGCTAAGGATGATCCAAAACTCCTTTATAACAAAATACACTATAAATTTAAAGCAAGCCATAAATTAGAGGACAATGTTTGTAATATTTAAAACAGGCAAATGATTACTACTCACAATATATAAGGAGCTCCTGTGTACCAATTTCAAAATAACACCCTTGGGCTGGAGATATAACTTAATCAGTAGAGTGCTTGCCTCACATGGACTAGGCCTTGGGTTCAATCCCCAGCACCACAAAAAAAGAAAAAAAAAAAAAAACACCCTTGTTAAAAAGTGATACACAGAGGGAATATACAAATTGGCAATTCTTAGAACAATTTAAGCTACTTAATTTGATACTTAGTATTACTGAAAAACAGGAAAATACAGGTTTAAATAAAGAGTTTGATTGGATTGGGTTTGACCCAGGAAATTTGCAAAAACAAGAGTGACTGCTAATCTCCATTGTAGGTAAGGATAATAGGGAAACTAGTAATGGCATATGTTGTTAATGATGGTTTAAATTAATTTTTTAAGGTAACTTATCACTCTGTTTTAAAAATATTTATTTAGTGCATGTTACCTCCCATGCAAGTTATTTAAAATTCTGTTTTATAAAAGTACTCACATGTGTACACAAATATGATAAAGAATCTCATGAATTATATAGACTCATATAGTCATTTAAAAGAATTAAGTAAATCTCTATGCATTGACATGGATTACTTAAGAAATATTTATTCAGTGAAACTCCACATCACGTACAACCATATGAATAGGATCCTAATTAGAATAAGTTATACTCCATGTATGTAAAAATATGTCAAAATATACTCCACTGTGTATTTATTGGTCTATGATGGCAGATAGTGTTTTCATGCTGAAAAGCTCTTTATGTTAAAAGTAAATTGATGATAAATATGAACTTTTATATATATATATATATATATATATAAAGTTATAAGCTCTGTATTTGATCATGTTCATGTGATTACATTGAAAATAATTTTTTAGGTTCTTAACAGTAATATAGAAAAGAATAGCATGAGAATTGTAAAGGGGAATTTTATCAAAGTAATTCATATAGTATACGATCATTGCTAAAAAGTTTGTTTGGGTACACATATATAAGTTCTTGTATGTAAATGGACATCATAAAATCTTACAACATTGCCTAAGGTAAAATTTTAACAACAAAGAGCAGACAAAAGCTATAATGACTATATTAAGAGTTTTTAAAAATCAGTAATAAAACATGTAATTAGTTTTTCATATTAGCCCAAAGTAGACACCTAATTACAAAAAAGGTTAATAAGTATATGAAAAATATTCAGTCTCAGAAACTATCACAGAAACAAACATTTACTCTGATACAATTTTTAATCTGTCAAATTGGCTGCATTTTTTTTTTAACAGTGTTTCTTGAGATGTGATGAGGGTACAGACTTGTATACCTTGTAGATCTTTTTCAGAGATTAGTTTGGTGGTATGTATCCAAAAAAAAAAAAAAAAAGTATCCTATCTCAATCTATACCAAAGAAATACTCAAAAGATTCATATGATTATATACAATGTTGTAAAAACATTAACCTGAATTATAGCCAACAGTAAAATGGTTAATGAATTATGGGATACTCATTATCTAAAAAAGTTTGCAGCCTTTAAAAAATGTTTGATGATGTAGGAAAACAATCATATTGTGTTGTCCAGGGAAAATGGTCTAAAAGCATATGTGATTTTAGATTTTGTTCTATGTATATAACAAAAAAAATTGAAATGATTGTTCTGAAAAATGTATATGTTTAAAATAAGATAGTGAATATACAAAAGTAAAGTCTCTTTGTCTTACATTTATGCATATAAAAGATCTTTTCAAACTTAATTATGATTTCCATTTTTAAATAAAAATAATTTTATCATTATTTATTTTGAGATGTATTATTAAATATTTGTGCAAACCAGAGGAGTAATTTATGTATACTTGAAGGGATATTCTCTCAGAACCTTGGTGCTGTGATCCCTAGGAAATGAAATAATAAATAACATCTAGATAGCCTTGTTTTCAGGAAAAAGTAGAGAGAGTAACATATATCTACTTGTATTAGACTATACTTGGTACAGTGTTTCTTTCATTAATTACACAGTGTTATCTAATTACTCTCAAATGTTTATCCAACTGTTTTTCTTCTAAACTCCATTAAAATAATCCTTGGGACAATAATACTACAGGTTTCAGTTTATGCTAGTTTGTTACATTTTAATCTCTGTATCTTGTTTTAATCTCTGTATGTTGTTAATAGAGGCTTGAAAAAGTTTTTAGCTTCATTTATAAAATCATTTCCTAGAGCAGAACACAATCTAGTTTCTTAATGTTAACAAATCCCTATTTATCTGTGTTTTCTCAGTTTGCTTCCATTCCAGAATTCTAAGTTTTCCAAAAAATTTGGGGGGGCTTTTTTCTAAATGAAGCCTGTTAATTTCTCATTCATTCATTTATTCCTTTAGTAAATATTTATCAAATTACTACTGTGTGTCAGTAACTAAAGTTATAAGAACAGATAGAATGTAATCATAATGCCTTTACTTCTTAATTTTGCTTAATTTTTGTTATATGTTATTAGTAGGATAAATCAATGGAAGCTTTATTTGGATGAGGAAAGAAAAATCTGCTAAACTGTAAACCTCAAAAAGAAGTGAAAATAAGTAGAAGCATCATGTAATATATAGCATTTGGGAGTATATAGATGGTAATTAAAACTTTGGGAGTGAATTTCAGCATTCCTGTAAAGACTTGACGACTACTACCATTTCCTAGGGAAATGAAGTCATTCATCTGTGTAGTTAAGATAGATTTAGTGTTACCAGTAATTGAAATACAAATTTTTACACCAAGATAATGAATTAAAGAATATCCTGCCCTCATAACAAAAATACCTGCCCCCACCAGAAACAATCATTCTGATTTATAGTCTTTTATTAGTCTTTATTTTTTCAAGAAAACTAGTTGCATTTTATAAGAGTCTTCATGTCACATTAAAATTTAGTACTCAACTTTCATGATCAGTTCACATGAATAAAAAATGCAATAATTTATTACCACTTTTAGAACATTGCTAATAGTATTTTATAATGGTGTGTCTACCTGTTTTCTCATCTATTAATCTTTGTATCTCAGGAATATACACGCCAACATTTAAAATGCAATTGAAAAAAGTAGTGGATAAATTATATGTTAGAAAAAAGAAAGCAAATGGTTAACAAGTTTGTATAAGAAATACCCACAAATGAAACAGAACCTGACAATATAGAAGTGAGAGGGAAGACAATTTTCCCTTTTCCAAAAGTATTTGAGTCCATTTTGAGGAATTGTGGGTATTTTTAAGTGCTTCACATAGCTGATTGGGGAAGAAAATTTTAAGATCATGTTATCTTTCAAAAATATTTGTAACTTTCATTGGGATTTATGCATTATATTTAAAATTCCTAGTATTTGAGTGTTAGAAGTTGATCATTCTATATAAAATTTTGATGGATAATTTTAGAGTATAGTTGATGTTATTTCAATAATAAAATACCTCAGATATTAAAATATTGGTCAAATTATTAAAAATTGCTTTGGTAACTATCAGTTAAGTAGAAAATCATTGGTCAGTTGGTCTTTCTCTAAAACCCTGTGTCTGCATATACATATTTCTTTTTTAAACCAAAAATTTGCCTTTGTACTAATATTCTGAGCAGCATAATTATATGTATTGCAAGTCTCCAGAAGTAGTGGCATGTTTTTCTTGTCATTTCAGAAAATAGAAAATCCTGATGAACTGGCAGAACTTATAAATATGAATCTTGCTCAACTTTGCTCACTTCTAATGGCTTTATGGGGACAGTTTCTGGAAGTTGTAACACTACATGAAGAATTAAGAATATTATTAGCACAGGAGCACCATACCTTGAGGGTAAGTTAAAGAAAAGTAATATTCAGAAATTTTAATGAGTATTATTTATCTTTAGAAAACCCTTATGAATAAAAAGTCTGATTGATAAATCAGAAAAGAGACATTTATCATTGTTTTATTTCTAAAGTTAATACAGTTAAGTATATGATTTCTTAGTAACAACCCCTACTAGTTAAAATTCCCAGAAGAATTAAAAATTAATATAAAGTACTTCCAGTCTCTTCATCAGAATCACAAATTAACATTTTGGCACATTTTCACCTTCATTCGCTCTTTTTGGCTAGAGATATATACAAATAAATATATTCATATATGTATTTTTTTCCTTTGCCATTTGATAATTATAGACATACATTCTTTAGTTCAGCATATATTTCCTAAAAACAAAGATGTTCTTTCACTTAACTACTAATATGACCAACTTTAGACTATTTTATTTTGTACAATACAGAGACCTAATATATGGTCCATATTTAAATTTTACTATTTGCCTTAATCATGTCCTATATGACAAGTTTTTCTTCCTATTTCCAGGATCAAATTCCAGATCCTAACATAGCATTCAAATTTAATGTCCCTTTAGGTACAGTTAATCTGGAATAATTTCTCATCTTTTCTTTGTCTGTAATGACTCTGATTTTTTTTGAAGAGGTTCAGTAATTAGTTGGATAGACTATCCTTCAGTTTGGGTTTGTATTATAGTTCCTGGAGATTCATTTTAAGGTTGAGATGATAGATACAATGTTAGTATGGATACATTTTATTTTATTTTATTTATTTATTTTTATTGGTTGTTCACAACTTTACAAAGCTCTTGACATATCATACTTCATACATTAGATTGAAGTGGGTTATGAACCCCCAATTTTACCCCAGATGCAGATTGCAGAATCACTTTGGTTACACATCCACAATTTTACATAATGCCCTATTAGTAATTGTTGTATTCTGCTACCTTTCCTATCCCCTACTATCCCCCCTCCCCTCCCCTCCTTTCTTCTCTCTCTACCCCATCTACTGTAATTCATTTCTCTTCTTGTTTATTTTCCCATTCCCCTCACAACCTCTTATATGTAATTTTGTATAGCAATGAGGGTCTCCCTTCATTTCCATGCAATTTTCCTCATCTCTCCCTTTCCCTCCCATCTCATGTCACTGATTAATGTTACTCTTTTCTTCCTACTCTTCCTCCCTGCTCTGTTCATATTTGCTCTCATTATATCAAAGAAGACATTTGGTATTTGTTTTTTAGGGATTGGCTAGCTTCACTAAGCATAATCTGCTCTAGTGCCGTCCATTTCCCTGCAAATTCTATGATTTTGTCATTTTTTATTGCTGCATAGTACTCCATTGTGTATAGATGCCACATTTTTTTTATCCATTCATCTATTGAGGGGCATCTGGGTTGGTTCCACAGTCTAGCAATTGTGAATTGTGCTGCTATGAACATCGATGTGGCAGTATCCCTGTAGCATGCTCTTTTAAGGTCTTCAGGGAATAGTCCGAGAAGGGCAGTAGCAGGGTCAAATGGTGGTTCCATTCCCATCTTTCCCAGGAATCTCCAAACTGCTTTCCAAATTGGCCGCACCAATTTGCAGTCCCACCAGCAATGTACAAGTGTACCCTTTTCTCCACATCCTCGCCAGCACTTGTTGTTGTTTGACTTCATAGTGGCTGCCAATCTTACTGGAGTGAGATGGTATCTTAGGGTGGTTTTGATTTGCATTTCTCTGACTGCTAGAGATGGTGAGCATTTTTTCATGTACTTGTCGATTGATTGTATGTCCTCCTCTGAGAAGTGTCTGTTCAGGTCCTTGGCCCATTTGTTGATTGGGTTATTTGTTATCTTATTGTCTAATTTTTTGAGTTCTTTGTATACTCTGGATATTAGGGCTCTATCTGAAGTGTGAGGCGTAAAAATTTGTTCCCAAGATGTAGGCTCCCTATTTACCTCTCTTATTGTTTCTCTTGCTGAGAAAAAACTTTTAAGTTTAATTAAGTCCCATTTGTTGATTCTTGTTGTTAACTCTTGTGCTATGGGTGTCCTATTAAGGAATTTGGAGCCCGACCCCACAATCTGTAGATTGGAGCCAACTTTTTCTTCTATCAGACGCAGAGTCTCTGGTTTGATATCAAGCTCCTTGATCCATTTTGAGTTAACTTTTGTGCATGGCGAGAGAAAGGGATTCAGTTTCATTTTGTTGCATATGGATTTCCAGTTTTCCCAACACCATTTGTTGAAGATGCTATCCTTCCTCCATTGCATGCTTTTAGCCCCTTTATCAAATATAAGATAGTTGTAACTTTGTGGATTAGTCTCTATGTCCTCTATTCTAAACCATTAGTCCACCCGCCTGTTTTGGTACCAGTACCATGCTGTTTTTGTCACTGTTGCTCTGTAATATAGTTTGAAATCTGGTATCGCTATACCACCTGATTCACACTTCCTGTTTAGAATTGCTTTTGCTATTCTGGGTCTTTTATTTTTCCATATGAATTTCATGATTGCTTTATCAATTTCTACAAGATATGCCGTTGGGATTTTGATTGGCATTGCATTAAACCTATAGAGAACTTTTGGTAATATCCGCCATTTTGATGATGTTAGTTCTGCCTATCCATGAACAGGGTATGTTTTTCCATCTTCTAAGATCTTCATCAACTTCTCTCTTTAGGGTTCTGTAGTTTTCATTATATAAATCTTTCACCTCTTTTGTTAGGTTAATTCCCAAGTATTTTATTTTTTTTGAAGATATTGTGAATGGAGTGTTTTTCCTCATTTCCGTTTCAGAAGTTTTGTCGCTGATATACAGAAATGCCTTTGATTTATGCATGTTGATTTTATATCCTGCCACTTTGCTGAATTCATTTATTAGTTCTAGTAGTTTCTTTGTAGACCCTTTTATTTCTTTTTCAGCAAGTAAGTTATATTTTTCTTTGAATTTGCTCAAGTCATTGTTACCAAGTAGTTAGTTCATAAAGTCCTTCAATCATCTTTTTAATATCTGCAAGATCCATTGTGTTTTATTACTGATATTAGTTATTTGTGACATCACTCTTTTTTAAAATATTTTTTTAGTTGTAGTTGGACACATTACCTTTATTTTATTTATTTTTATGTGGTGCTGAGGATGGAACCCAGCACTCACATGTGCTAGGCGAGCGCTCTACTGCTGAGCCGCAACCCCAGCCCCTCCTTTTTAAAATTTTATTTATTCTAATTAAATAATATGAGAGCAGAATACATTTTGATTCATTGCACACAATTGTAGCACAACTTTTCATTTCTCTGGTTGTACACAGTGTAGCATTGTACCATGTAGGGTAATGATGTCCATCTTATTTACCATCTTTCCTACCCACATACCCCTTGCCTGTGCCCAGAGTACATCCATTTTTCCCATATCCCCCACTCCTTAGCATCCACTTATCAGAGAGAACATCCAACCTTTGGTGTTTTACAATTGGCTTACTTCGCTTAGCATGATATTTTCCAACTCCATCCATTTACCTGCAAATGTCATAATTTTATTCTCTTTTAATGCTGAGTAATATTCCATTGTGTATATATACCATAGTTTCTTTATCCATTCATCTATTGAAGAGCATCTAGGTTGGTTCTACAATTTAGCTATTGTCACCTTTTTCTTGACTGGTCTTCCTGGAAGTTTGCCATTTTATTAGTATTTTCAGAGAACCAACTTTTAATGTTAATTCTGTCTCTTGTACATTTTTTTTCTGTTTGATATTTTGTTTATTGTAGTAAACAAGGATTATCATTGAATTTTGTAAATGATAATATATTGTGCTTTCTGACTCCTATTTATGCAATTCAGCAGGAACTTTGATCATAAAGTGTCTTGATATTCTTAGAATACAGTGCTAAACATACAGTAACCCAGAGCAGTCCAGAGGTCATTCATTGTTTGTAGAAGAACAAACTTAGCCATAATAAAGTGTATAGGTTGTCTGATGATGGGTTCTGAAGCAGCACAGTTGAGCTGAGTCACAGAAATGAACCTCTGATAATGAAATATTTCTTTTTGTGTGAAAGCAAGTAGTGAAACAAAGAATTGGACTAAAAACAGGAAATATAAATCTGTACTTGGAAAGAAAAATACAGTAAATTAGTTTAATATTGCTTCAATATTTTATGTATCAAGATTAAGAAAGTTCAGATTTTCATATTACTGAAAAATTATATCCCACTGGACCATACAGACTATTTGTACACGAATGGTCCCCAATGGCCATATTAATGAAAAAGATTAAAAGTCTCCATGATTAAGCAAAAGATATATAAATCAAAACTAAGAAATTGAATGATTCAACTTATAAAAAAGCAAAATAATAACTGTAATACTGAATTTTATATGTGTCAAGAACTGTAGAATCCGAGGTTTCACCCTTCTTATAGCATACCTAAGCCTACCATAGACTGGTCAGAGATAAAGGATCTCATAGTAATAGTAATAACCAAAGTATTGTCATTTGTGTTGGTTCTCCAAGCCTCAGTTTCTACAATCTAGTATAAAGAAGGCCAAGTTCAAACCATTGAATTGAATTACAGGAGAAAAGTCTTTGCTTATGAACCCCAAATATTTTATTTTAAGTATGTATGTATTATGATGTATTGTGGTACTGTGGATTAAGCCCAGGGGTGCTCTACCAGCTACATCCCCAGCCTGCCCGCCCCCCTCTTTTTTTTTTTTGAGATATTATCTTATTAATTTTCCCAGTCTGGCTTCAAACTTGCAATCCTCCTGCCTCAGCCTCCCAAGTAGCCAGAATAACAAGCATATGGTGACAAGCCAAGCTTTCCCAAATATTTTATAATAGACAGTAAATATCTTTACTCTGAACCAAAGGCAGTCTTTATCTATCAAGGTTGTAAGCCATCCTGCCTTTTGCTTCAAAGAGAGACACATCTCTATCTTCCCAATGTTTTCTCAGTATAAGTATTCTTGAAAAGATGGTCTCTTTACAAAGAAAGTTAGTGCTTCTGTTCCTGAGACTTGAAGAAATACAGTAGACCCATGAGGAATTATCAGTTTTGTTGTATTATAATGTTTCACTCTATAGCATCAGAAGTGCTATATTTTATGTTGGTCATAACTTGTGCTTGGAATAATGTTATAAATCTAGTATTAAGGAGATCATCATATTCACTTTGTAGGGAGCCATATCTTATGCTTTGTGCTATCATTACAGATTTGTATTTTGCCTTGTATAGGCTCTCATTAGGGCTGCTGGAGTTAGATAAAATAACAGTTAATTTGGCATTCTTTTAGAGATGTTTTATTTATCTTATACCAACTTGTATAAATCTTTAGTTCTTTCATGACAAATGTTCATAAATAATGTTGCTCAGGCCAAATACATAGGGTTGTCAGAATGCCCAGTTAAATTGAATTCCAAATAAGTAGCAAATAATATTTCAATCTAAGTATGTCCAGTGCAACCCTATCAAATAGCATGCAAAAACATCAAAGACTTTTACCTATTTTATATATTTTTATATAAATAAATTATGCCTGATATAGAAAACAGAATTTCTTGGTCATAAAACTAATTTTGAGATTGTTTTTCTTGTGTAGAAACAGACTATGATAAACTTAAGGTCCTACTCAATATGTGTCTTTGTGGTTCTAACCTAGAGCAATGAAGCCTAAGTTGATATGGTGATTCTGCTATTCTGTTGCTTAATATTAATGTGATGTTGTTCATTTTAACAATTCAGATTAATGTACCTTTCCTTGGACTATAAAATGGAAATCTTTTATAGACCTTCCTAAAATAATATTTCAAACTATAAAGTCATCTGAGAGAAGTTTGAAAAATTATTATATGCAAATTTCTGTGCCCAGTTTTGCCATCTGCTTTATTCATAGTTGTGTCCTTCTTTACTTCCCTGCGTTTTTCATCTTTGTTAACTACAACTTCTTTATTCTTTTTTTTTTTTTAAGTTCATAGCAACAGGTTTGTTACTAACCCTTTTCTGAAATTGTGATTCTATGGGACCACTGACCATAAGCCCAAGAATTCATCTACAAAACAGGAGGAGGGAAAGCGTTTTCTTTTGTAGTTAGATAGAAGACATTATTATGCTTTTTTTCTTTAGGTTTTAATAAAAGCTTATTTGTGGACATTGAAATAGGAATTTCATATAATTTTCAATTGTCACCAGATATTATTCCATTTTTGAAAAACTTCCAACCATTTAAAATGTAAAAAGCATTTTGGGTGTTTTTTACTTCTTAGAATGCTGTTTGAAGAATAATTTATTTATATATTTTACTTAACAAACATATATAGAAATTATCTGCCAGATACTATGTAATTGATTTATAAATGTTAACTAATTTAAATCATCAGTACAATCTCATGACTTGTCACGGTGGTGCATGCCTGTAATCCCAGCAATTTAGGAGGCTAAGGCAGGAGGATCACAAGTTCAATGCCAGCCTCAGCAAAGCGAGGCACTTAGCAACCCAATGAGATCCTGTCTCTAAATAAGATACAAAATAGGGCTGGGTATATGGCTCAGTGGTCGAGTGCCCTTGAGTTCAATCCTTGGTACCCCCCGCCCCCGCAAAAAAATAAAAATAAAAATAAAAACCTCATGAAGTAAATATTTTATCATTCCCATTTTACAAAATAAATATTTATGTTAGAAAGGTAAAATAATTTGGCTGAAATGGTAGAGATGGGATGGGAACTCAGCTGATACTTTGCATTTCATCTGTTTTTTATATATTTGCAAAATATCAGAAATGAAGTCAAGACTTCCTTAAATTGGATGGAATTGGAGGGCATTATGTTAAGGAAAAGAAGCCAGACACATAAAGAGAGGTACCACATGTTCTTTCTTATATGTGGAAGTTAAAACAAACAAACAAGAAATCAACCTGAATGCAGAATACTGATTACTTAGAGGTTTGAAGGGATGTGAATGAATAAAGCGAGGCCAAATGGGATCATTGCACATTGTATGCATGTATTAAAATATCACACTGAATCCCATTAATATGTAGAGTTAATGCATGTTAATGAAAAATTAATGCATGTTAATGAAAAATGTAAGGGAGCAGTGCAGAGCAATAAAATAAAAATAAATAGAGGGAACAGGAGCAAAGTTCAGTGGTAGAACCTTGCCTAGCATGCTCAAGACCTTAGGTTCAATCACCAGCACAGCAAAAATTTAAATTAAAAAAAAAAAAAAGATAAAAGCTGCAACCAGAAAAAAAATTAAGACTTCAAACAAAAATGTAGCCCAGCCTTACAACATTGAAATGTCATTTGTTATAATACTGGTTTCCTTTGCTATTTATGTTTTACAAATAAAATAAAAAGAAGTACAGTCTCCAGGGTGGAGCTGTAGTTCAGTGGCAGAGCGCTTGCCTAGCATGTGTGAGTTACTGGGTTCGATCCTTAGACCACATAAAAATAAACAAAGACATGCTGCCTGGCTTGGTGGCCCACACCTGTAATCCTAATGGCTCTTAAGGTTGAGGCAGGAGGATCAAGAGTTCAAAGCCAGCCTCAACAATGGCAATGTGCTAGCTACTATGCAACTCAGTGATACCCTGTCTCTAAATAAAAATGCAAAATAGGGCTGGGGATATGGCTCAGTGATCAAGTGCCCCTGAGTTCAATCCCTTGTACCTAAAAAAATAAAAAAAAAAAAAAAAAAAAAAAACATGTTCTCCATCTACAACTACAAAAAATTTTAAGAAGCAAAAATAATATATATATATATAGTCTCAAACATGATTTTTTAGTGATTACCTTGGTGATATAAAATATGATATAGAATTTTTTTCAACTTTACTATATTCACTGGAATTAATAATAAAAAATGCTTTGAAACACTAAACATTGACACTGATGGTCTAATAGCTAGAAAATCAAAACTACCAGAGTGGTAGAGGCAAGAGGATAGGTCATATGTAAGCTAATGTCTATAGTAACTATTTCCTAAACTTGAATTTTTGGTTAATTGAGGGAGATTTTTTGAGAAATTTACATGATATATCAATCATTTTAGCATATACAGTTCAGTGGCATTTAGTATTTCACAGGATTATACAGTCATCAAACCATAACCAATACATTTCATCACCCTAAAAGGAAACCCTATGCCCATTAAGCAGTCACTCCTCATTTTCTCTTTTCTCCCTTCTATTGTAAGCACTAGTCTCATTTACTTCTTATCGACATTTCATATAAATGTAATCATATAAAAGGTTACCTTTGTGTCTGATTTCTTTCACTTAGCATAATGTTTCAAGATTCATCCATGTTATTGCATATATCAATAATGCATTTTTTATTTTAGTGAAATTTCATTGTATGGATATACAATGTTCTTTCACCTCTTTGCCCATTGATAGACATTGGATTGTTTCTACCCAACGTGAATAGGAAACATTTGTTTGCATACCTGTTTACAGTTCTTTTGGCTATATACCTAGGAGTGGAATTAGTAGGTAAAATAGGTAATTCTCTGTTTAACTTTGAGGAGCCTCCAAACTGTTTTCCGTAACAGTTATGCTATTTTTTCATTCCTGCCAACAATGTGGAAGGATTCTGATTTCACTACATCATTGTCAGCACTTGTTATTTTCTGCATTTTGTTTTTGTTTTGTTTTATTATTGTCAAACTAGTGAGTGTGTCATGGTATTACAATGTGGTTTTGGTTTGCATTTCACTGATAATTAACAAATGACCTTGAACACCTTTTCATGTGTTTATTGACCATTTTTTTGTCTTTTTGGTGAAATGTACACTGAAGTCCTTTGTCCATAATTTTTTTGGGGGGAGGGGTATGATGGATTGAACCCTGGGGACACTCAACCAGTGAGCCACACCCTCAGCACCCCCCCCCCTTTTTGTTTTCCTATATTTTATTTAGAGACAGAATCTCTCTAAATTGCTGAGTCTGGCTTTGAACTCGTGATCCTCCTGCCTCCGCTTCCTGAGCTGCTGGGGTTAAAGGTTTATATCACTGCATCCAGCCTTCACCCATATTTAATTGTGTCTTAGTTATTGAGTTTCAGGAGTTGTTTATAAATATTCTAAAAACTAGACCATTACACATGTATGACTTGAGAATATTTTCTTCTGTACATTTTCTTTTTACTCTATTGATAATGTCCTTTGATGTATAGGACTCAGGAGAATAACTTTTAAATCCATTATTTAAAGATATCCTATAAAGTAAGACAAATTGTATTCAACAGTTATTTTCATGATTAAATTTTTAAATCTCTAACAATATTTTATTTAATTGAGGAGAGTATTTTGCTTATAACTTCTACTAAGCCAGTTTTCTTGGAATCATTAAATGCTAGGGGAAGAAAAAAGGCTTTTTATAAATCTAAATCTGATTAGTATGTATATCTCTATTACTATCATGCCTGATGTCAGTATATATTTGATATTTAAAAAATTAATAGTCCTCAGAAAGACTTAACCCAGAAGCTTTGTAAATTTGAAAGATCTAAATTTAATTATAAAGTCTGTAGTGTGTGTGTGTGTGTGTGTGTGTGTGTGTGTTGCTAGGGATCAAAACCATAGCCTTGCACATGGCAAGCAAGTGCTCTTCCACTGAGTTATATTCTCAGTCTTTTTATAAACTCCAATCTTGGATTAACATTGGCGACATATTCTGAAAACCAGCCAATATAGAGGACATTTCCTTTATTTTAGAAAATGACCTTATATCTGTTTTCAGTTAATTTCCATACCCCATAAACAATCCTGCCTTGATGTTACTTTTCAGAACCTTTATGAACAGAATTTGTATTTTTTACTTCACATTTAGATTAGTCCATGTTGCATTACTTTCCATTGTGGAGTGTAGTATTCCATTGTGTATACCAGAGTTGATTTGTTTTATCTCCTATTATTTGATTTTTTTTATTATTCTGAGTGAAGATGCTGTAAACATTCAATAATAAATCTTTTATGTTGCTTGAGTACCTAGGAGTGGAATTGCTTGGTCATTAGGTAAATTTATTTAAAAAAAAAAAAAAAAAAAAAAACAACCTCCGCTCATTTTTTGCAAAATGGTCATACAGGTTTGATTAATTTAATTTATTCTAATTAGGTATACATGACAGCAGAGTATTTTGATTCATTGTACATAATTGCAGCACAACTTTTCATTTCTGTGGTTGTACACAATGTAGCATCACACCATACGTGCAGTCATACATGTTCGTAGGATAAAGATGTCCATCTCATTCCACCATCTTTCCTGCCTCCATGCCCCCTCCTCACCCCAGTCATATAGTTAGTATTAAGCTGTCACCATTACTATGAATCTTTTTTTTTAAGTTTTTCTTTCATGTTTAGTGCTTTTGTTTCCTTTCTTTTATAAGGACTTACCTATCCCAAATCATGAAAATATTCTCCTGTGTTTGCCTCTGGAAATATCAGAATTACAGCTTTTATGTTTAACATCTTGAATAAATTTTTGACTGTGGTATAAACTGTAGTGGTCAAGATACATTTTTCCCCATTTAGTTGTTCCAGCATTATTTATTGAAAAGACTTTTCTTGTCTACTGAATTGTCTTCATATCTTTGTTGAAAATCAGTTAACTAATAAGTGAGGACTATTTCTTGGCTTTATTTTCTGTTCCATTGGCCTGTTACATATCTTTATGTGAGTACCACACTAACTTGAAGAAGAAAAAGAAAAAATGTGCTGACTCTCTAAAGACAGGAACCTAAAAACAATGGAATGCAAAAAAATACCTGTGGCATCCAGGAACTTTTGGAATACAAAACAAGCAACTCATGAGCAACACAATCTGCATTCTTGCCTGCAGGAATATAACATGATGGGGGTCAACATGCAAGTGCTAGAAGAATTGGCACAAAATTCCATAACTCCACCGTGATTTTACCTCTATTCCAGCCTGTAACTACTGTCCCTCTATAAATATTAATGCCAAGACCAAGGGGTGGTTTTCTCATTCTTGAAGATGCCCACGTTCTCCTGTGAATGTGCAACCTAAATAAATCTCTGTGTCTCTGACTAGCACGTACTTAAATTCTTTTATAATAAGACATAAGTCAAAGACCCCACTTGTCCACAGTAGAAGTGCCCCTCTCCAGGAACTCTTTTGGTAACACTGCTACTATACATCTGTAAGAATTTCTAAAATCCAAAACATTGATGAAACAAAGGAACTCTTATTTATTGCTGGTAGGAATGCAATATGGGTTAACTACTTTGGAAGACATTTTGGCAATTTCTTACAAAACTAAATGTGCTCTTACTATACAACACGGCTATCATAACCCTTGGTATTTACTCAGATAAGTTGAAAACTTACGTTCATACATAAACCTGCACATAGATGTTTATAACTATTTTTTGATAATTGTCAAAACTTGGAAGCACTGAAGATATCCTTCAGTAGGTGATTGGTTTAACAAACCATTGTACATCTATGCAATAGAATGTACTTTAATGATAAGCAATTATTAAGACACGGAGGGAGCAGATGACTGATGCCAGCCCACCTGCTGCACGGTAAGAGCAGAGTGACCCCAGCCTGCCTCGAAGTAGGAGCAGTGTGACTCTTGAATCCACACTGCTAGAGAAGAAGATGTGTGGACAATATGAAGAAATAAGGGAAGAAAGTGCCCGAAACAAACCAATCTGATACGATAATGGATTCCATTGACAGAACAGTAGATGAAATGTCAGAGAAGGAGTTCAGAATGTACATAATTAAAATGATCTATGAAGCAAAGAATGAATTAATAGAGCAAGTACAGGCAACAATTGACTGCTCTTATAAGAGGTAAGAGGAAATACAAGTAGCAAAAGATTTCTTCAAGAAAGAGATACTCTTAAAAAAAAAATCCTTGAAATGAAGGAAACAATGAACCAAATAAAAATTTCAATAGAAAGCATTAAAAACAGACTAGATCACTGGGAAGATAGAACCTCAGGCAATGAAGACAAAATATAGAATCTTGAAAATAAAGTTGACCACACAGTAAAGCTGGTGAGAAATCATGAACAGTACCTCCAAGAATTATGGGACAACATGAAAAGACCAAATATAAGAATTATTGGGATAGAGGAAGGCACAGAGATACAAACCAAAGGAATGCACAATCTCTTCAATGAAGTAATATCAGAAAATTTCCCAAACATGAAGAATGAATTGGAAAATCAAATACAAGAGGCTTACAGGACACCAAATGTACAAAATTACAGCAGATCCACACCAAGGCATATTATAATGAAAATGCCTAGCATATAGAATAAGAATAGAATTTTAATAGCTGCAAGAGAAAAATTTTAGATTACATATAGGGGGAACCAATTTGCATATCATCAGATTTTTCAACCCAGACCATCAAAGCTGGAAAACCCTGGAACAACATATACCAAGCTCTGAAAGAAAATGGATGCCAACCAAGAATCTTATACCCAGCAAAATTAAGTTTCAGATTTGATGACAAAATAAAAACCTTTCACAACAAACTAAAAAGAATTTACAACAAGAAAGCCTGTACTACAAGAGTATTCTCAGCAAATTATTCCATGAGGAAGAAATGAAAACAAAATCATCAAAAGGGAGGAACTAGGGGCTGGGGCTAGGGCTTAGTGGTAGGACACCCACCGTGCACGTGTGAGGCCCTGGTTTCCATCCTCAGCACCACATAAAAATAAACACAAATATTGTGCCCATCTACAACTAAAAAAAATGTTTTTTTAAAAAGAGAAAGGAGACCCTCATCATTATACAAAATACATGTGTAAAGATGTGAATTTGGTGTCAACATACCTTATATATAATCAGAGATATGATAAATTATTGCGTAATGGCATATTAAAAATTATAATGCAAAAATAAATTTTTTTAAAAAAATCAATAGAGTAGAGGAAAGGGATGGAGGAAGGAAGGGAAAGGGAAAATTATATTGGCCAAATTATATTGTTATACCATGTGTATGTACTAATATATAAAAAATGGAGGAACTACACTAAAGGAAAATCCAATCAAATGAGAATAAACCAAAATGATTGGGAATATAAACCATGTCTTAATAACCTGGAATGTTAATGGCCTAAACTCATGAATTAAAAGACAGACTGGCAGATTGGATTTAAAAAATACTAAACAATATGCTGCCTTCAAGAGACTCATAGGAAAGAGACTCATCTCATAGGAAAAGACATCCACAGACTGAAGGTGAAAGGATGGGAAAAACAGCACTCACATGGCCCACATAAACAAGCAGGGATTTCCAAACTAATATCAGATAAAGTGTACTTCAAATCAAAGTGAGTCAGAAGAGATAAAGAAGGACACTTTATATTGCTTAAGGGAACCATACATCAACAAGACATTACAATCATAAATATGTCCCAAACAATGGAGCATATACGTGTATCACACAAACCCTTCTCAATTTCAAGAAGCAAATAGATCACAACACAATAATATTAGGTGACTTTAAACACGCCTATCACCACTGGATAGATCTTCCAAACAAAAACTAAATGACAGAAATCCATGATATAATCAATGGTTTAGACTTAACAGACATATATTGAGTATTTCATCCATCATCGAGCAAATACACCTTCTCAGCAGGACATGAATCCTTCTCTAAAATAGACCATATATTATGCCTCAAAGCAACTCACAGCAAATACAAAAAAATAAAAAGATACTACCCTGTATTTTATGAGATTATAATGGAATGAAACTAGAAATCAATGATAAAATAAACGATAGAAGCTCCTTCGGCACCTGGAGACTAAATAATATGATATTGAATGAGTAATGGATAGCAGAAAACATCAGGGAGTAGATAAAAATAATCGAGGTAAGTGACAACACCGATACAAATACCAAATCTCTGGGACACTATGAAGGCAGTACCAAGAGGAAATTCATTGCATTGAGCTCACTCATTAATAGAATAAAAAGTCAAAAAATAACATTACATCTCAAAGCCCTAGAAAAACAAGAACAAATCAACACCAAAAGTGGTAAAAGACAGGAAATAATTAAAATCAGAGCTGAAGTCAATGAAATTGGAAAAAAAAAGAACCAATTAAAAAATTTGACAAAATGAAAAAAATTCAAATTATAAAAATTCATCATGAAAAAGGAAATATCACAATAGACACCATTGAAATACAGAAGATAATTAGAAACTAAAAGAGAAAAATCTCAATGTCATCAACAAATTTCTAAAAACGTGATCTACCCAAACTGAATCAGGAGGATATAAACAATTTAAACAGATCAATTTCAAGTAAGGAAATAGAATACACCATCAAAATCTACCAACCAAGAAAAGCAGATTCTCGTCCAAGTTCTACAACACCTTCCAAGAAGAACTAGTACCAAAACTCCTCAAATTATTCCATGAAATAGAAAAGGAATGAACCATTCCAAACTTATTCTGAGGCTAGCATCTCCCTAATACCAAAACCAGACAAAGACACATCAAGGAAAAGAAAACTTAAGACCAATAGACTTAAAGACAAGAATCATATAATTATCTCAATAGATGCTGAAAAAGCATCTGATAAAATACAGCACCTCTTCATATTCAAAACACTAGAAAAACTAGGACTGGTAGGATCATACCTCAACATTGTAAAAGCTTTCTATGCCAAGCCCAAGGCCAACATCATTCTAAATGGAGAAAAATTAGAAGCATTCCCTCTAAAAACTAGAACAAGACAGGGATGTTCTCTGTCATCACTTCAATATAGTCCTTGAAATTCTAGCTAGAGCAATCAGACAAAAGAAATTAAAGGGATACAGATAGGAAAAGAAGAACACAAATTAGCAATATTTGCCAAGGTTATGATTCTATACCTAAAAGACCCAAAAAATTCCACCAGAGGATAGGAAAGATGGTGGAATGAGATGAACGACATTACCCTAGGTACATGTATGATTGCACAAATGGTGCATCTCTATACCATGTACAACCAGAGAATTGAAATGTTGCCCTCCAATTGTGTATAATGAATTGAAATGCATTCTGCTGTCATGTACAACTAAGTAGAAGAAATAAAACAAAAGAAGGTATGGAGGTACCTTGAAATCATCGATAAATGAAAGAAGCTGATATGAAAGGTAATTTAAGCTATATAATTCTAATTTTATGACATTCTAGAAAAGGAAAAACCAAGAAGACAGTAAAAAGATAAGTGGTTACCACAGGCTCACAGGGATGGTGGAAGGGACAAATAGGGGGAGCACAGGACATTTTCAGGGCAGTGAAACTATTCTGTGTAATATTATGATGAGCATGATGTAATATTATGATATAATGTTAAAGACCAGAGAATGAATACTTGATAGTGAACTTTAGTGTAAACTATGGACTTTTGTTAATAAAAAGTCAGTATTCGGGCTGGGACTGGGGCTCACATGTGAGGCACTGGGCTGAATCCTCAGCATTACATAAAAAATAAATGAACAAATAAAGATATTGTGTCCATCTACAGCTTAAAAAAAGGTTTTTTTAAAGTCATTATTGGTTTATCAGTTGTAACAAATGTAACAGTAATATAAGGTATAAAATAATAGGGGAAGTGGAGAGGTAGGATGGCAAGAGAGGCTGTAAGAACTGTTACTTGCTGATCATTTAGGTTTTTTTGTTAAACCTAATTCTGCTCTTAGGCAATGCCTATTATTCTAACATCTGGATTATCTTGGGAATTGTATGTACTTATTTTTGCATTATTTTCTTGATTGTGAGTTATATTTTCCTGCTGCTTTGCATATCTAGTACATATTTGTCAGTGTTACAAATAGTTGCCTTATGTATTTTTATCAGTTATATAGTTGTGTTCAGGGCAAGTTCTATACCAATTTTTCTATTATGGTCTATGTAGAAATTTAAAATAGACATTTTCAAACCTGGCTAACCTTAGAATCACCTAAGGAACTTTTTAAAAAAAAAACAGTGCTGATTGAGGTTGAGGTTGAGGTTACTGTTTTAAGTTCTCCAACTCATTAATAAAGTTAGACTGTTCCCTAAATATGATCATTTTGCTAGGAAGAGTGGGAACTGAAATTTGGCTCATCCTCATTGGAGTCCAATTCCATCTGCCTCTACAGTTGTTCATTTTCCCTAGTTTAATGTGCTCCTTTAAAACAGCTGTGGATTGAGAATCAATGTAAACTAGTTAGAATTCTATTTAATAGTAAGCATAAATCAGCTTTGTATAATAAAAAGACTGTATGGTATTCCTACTGTGAGTGTAACACAAGGACTTAAAAAACATTTGTTCAGTAAACATCTGCAATATGCCTGCTTTTTTCAAGGTAATTTAAATATTATGATCTATGAAATATATACTCTGCACTCAAAATTGGACTCTAACCTCCATGAACACAAATAAAGTTGTACTATAATAAAAATGTTACTAATAATTATACTGTAATAAGTGATATGTTAGTAATTCGAGCAATGTATTAGGAAGAACATAGATAAAGGAGCATTTAACTCTGTAAAACATTAGTAATAAATTCCATTCTGTGTCCTCAGGGTTTTTTTTCCCTTCTGGATTTTTGCTAAATTTTAAATATTGATGCTGTCAAATAAGTGAATTCTTTTTAAAATTAGGATATATCAGAAAACTCATTTTTATAAACATATACCAAAGCAGTAATATATATTCGTCATATCCTAAGTTTAACTTTTTTTTTAATGTAAGTCATTTGCCTAAGATTAAGCTGTATTGTCATCAGGTGGCAGTCATACCTTAGTTGTGGCCACACAGCACAGTTCGTAACCTTATTCATTATATTATCACCCCAGAGTGGTAATCATTGTGAGAGAATTGAGAAACTTGTGCGTGCATAGAGGATAGGAAAGATTTCTGATAACATGAAGTATGAAGTAGAAGGGAATAGATAAGTGGTTTGAAGCGTAAGATTTGGAGTTGCTCAAATCTTTATTTTAATCAAAGTTTATCACTTATTATCTTGCCTCTTTGTGGTTAAACTCTTTGGTTTGAATTTTCTCACTTACTAAATGAAGATAATACCTCCTCCCTTGTATTTTTTATGGTTTAAAACAAAGAATGAAAATAAAATACTTAGCATGGTTTTATGGGTAGGATACTATCAAGTATTGATAGTTATTTTAGGAATTACCGAAAATAGAAAGAAAAGGAAAATCAGCTCACTAATTTTGCAGGTCCAGCTACAACTCTAGGAATCCAGATAACTTAAAGATAAATTCCTTCTCACTTTATAGTCCCCAGAGAAAACATCTCCAGATAGACAGGCAGATAGTTTTGGTTTTGGCTTTGGTTTTTCTCATCTTCCCCTTTGTGGATGGAAAGAAAGAAGACACAATTGGAATGCATTTGAAAGTACAGACACAGATGGTTGCATCCTCCTCAGTGTCTGATACTTACCTCTCCTAACCTCCCTTACTGACTTGTCCTTCTGAAGAGTCAGGCTCATCTGCTTAGAGAAAGAGGTTTAGTAAGTCATGTTTGGCCTGATCTTGATGACGAGTAAAATAGATCTCTATTCATGTACATATTTATCCAAAGAATCCTAAATCAATTTCCCTTTAGAAGAGAATCTTCAATGTAATATAATTTCAAGATGTAACCTAATTATCTCTCCTCTATACCCCAAACAAGATATCTTTTTCATCTCCAGTAGTTGATAGAGCTTTTCCTTTCATTATTAAAAATAAAAGGATCAAAATATAAATGTAGTGGAAGAAATATTCAGCTAGATTCAATATGTATTTACCAAGTACTTTTTTAACATGCAAAACTATGTTTTAGAGACTACAAGGGTCATCAAAACATTGTTCCTGTTCTAACAAACATTACACTTTAGGAGGTGGTATGATTTGCATATACAGTTTTTCTAAGGCAAAATGTAGTGAATGCTCTAATGGAAATTATAATAGATTATATTTATATGCACTTGTCAGATTATAGAGTGCTATCATATATATTCTTGTTTGTTCTTTATAACCCCATGTATAGAACAAGTATTAATTATAATTTGAAAATGAATCATCTGAAACTCAAAGATTAAATGCCCAAAATCACAATACTTCTAAGTCAGACAGTATAGTTAGCATATGTTTGAAAGCTTGGCATAGAGCATGGAGAAAGCCACCTGATAGCTAGCTGGTTTTTCATTGTTTTTCCCATGTACTGGGCACTATTGTAGATACTAGAGATGTAGTAGCAAATAAGGCAAATAGAATCCCTTCCTTTAAGGAAGAGAAATGAGATCCAAAACATGAACCTAAGTTTCTCGCTGTAGATTCTGCTGTTCATTTCATACAACACAAAAATACAGTGCTTTGTCAACAATGAAGAGGGAGAGAATTCTCACGGGTTGTTATGCAAGGCCTAATGGAGGCAATTTCTTTCCCTGCCATTCTATGCCAGGTTGACTTTTTAAATGTGCCATGTTATTAATACTCCTTTTTGGAATTCTCTAGGTTCGCAGATTTTCTGAGGCATTCTTTTGTTTTGAACATCCAAGAGAAGCTGCCATTGCATACCAGGAACTTCAGTGAGTAGCATAAATCCAAACTTAAAATGATGTTGCTTCCTTTCACATGGATATCTACCTCAGAATTTATAGAAAAAACTAGAAGAATTTGAAGTTCAGAAATCTACTCTTTATTAAATCTTCAGAGAGATGCATAATTTACTTGCCTTGCCCCTCTCTCCCCTTATATCAGATTTACTGTAATCTGTAAATATAGCCATGCAACTCTGGCTTCAGACTTCCATTTGGCCATCTTATTCTGTCTTTATTTTCGCAGGTCAAAATCTCTTATATTTATCATTGTGAGTTTGGGTAGTCTGGCACTACCTTTTGTTATGTAATGACTTACAGTTAAAATATCCAGAATAAATGCCTTCCATTTTTCCCACTGAATATATTTAGGTCTGGTATTCTTTGGCTTCAGAGAATATTTTGAGGATGTTATGCTGAACAAAAGAAGGCAGAAATAAAAGAATGAATAATGTATGATTTTAAATATATGAAGTTCTGGAACAGCCAAAATTAAAATGAAAATAGAATAGTGGGTCATCTTGGGGTTTATCTGGGTTGGAAAATTGGGAAGACATGAGGAAACTCTGAATAGATTGAAATGTTCTATATCATATATTCACTTGTCAATCTTACAGCTTATATTTATATATTCCAGTACCTAAGAAAAACTAAACAATAGTAGAATGGAGGGATATGTAGTGAATGTTGAGATATAGATAGAACAAGAAGGGCAAATGTTAATTGTTGATACTGGGTAATCCGGTACATTTCATACTATTCTGTTTACTTGGATTTGGTTTAAATTTTACATAACAAAGGATCCTTTAACTGTTTTGTATTAGAAAGTTACATACTGCCAGGCACAGTTGTGCATGCCTATAATCCCAGCAACTCAGGAGTCTGAGACAGTTGGATCTCAAGTTTGAGGCCAACCTCAACAACTTAGCAACTCTCAACCTAGTGAAACCCTGTCTCAAAATAAAAAATAAAAAAGGCTGGGGATGTAGGTCAGTGATAAAGCGCCCCTGGGTTCAGTCCCCAATGCCAAAAAGAAAAAAGAAAATTAAATACTTTGTTTTAATAGCTATTAATTTTATTGGTTAATATGTGTTAAGTAAAGGAGCTACAATGGAGTGTAGTTTTTTCTCTGTTATCATCAAATAATTGGTAAGCATTTTTCTTACATGATTGGAAGTTTATTCTATAAGCATAGATACTCATTTTGAAATAACTTAAGAAAGTATACAATATAATAGAAATTAATTTGTCAATAAACTATAATTTTGTGTCAATAATTTATTGTCAGCAAACCAGAATTTTTATCTTACCAGTTTTTATGTCTATCCAAGAAGCTCTTTCGTAAGAAGAGTATGTCTTGAAGAAAGGGAGTAGGAATGATAGGAGAAGAAAATAGGGTAGACTGTAAAGTGGAGTTGGGTATAATTTTTTTTATTACAATCTGACTTAAGAAATATTTTTCAGTGCTCAGAGTCACCTACAGATGTGCACCGCTATCAAAAATACTTCCTTCTGCAGTTCTCTTCCACCCCTACCTATTGAATGTAGTGAATTAGATGGAGATCTCAATTCATTACCTATAATCTTTGAAGATAGGTATTTAGATTCAGTTATTGAAGGTAAGTATCATCTAAAATAATATAAGCTATGTGTATAATTTTTAGCATATTCTTCCTAATATAAATAAAACCATTCCCTAATGTGAAACAACTTTTCCCTTTCAATTTTACTTATGTTTGAGGCTATTAGAAAGTTATAGTTAGAAAAAATAGTCTTAATCATATGAGTTCTCACACTTGTTTTAAATCTAAATCTTTTTTTCTTTGGATAAAAGACTTAGATGCACCCTGGATGGGAATTCAGAATCTTCAGAGATCAGAGTCCACTAGAATGGATAAATATGAGACTGAAGAAAGCTCTGTAGCAGGACTTTCTAGCCCAGAGTTGAAGGTCAGACCTGCTGGTTCCTCCAATATTTGGTATACAGAAGGTGAAAAGCAGCTAACAAAATTTCTAAAAGGAAAAAATGAAGAATCAAATAAATCCAAAGTTAAGGTTGCTAAGCTCATGAAAACAATGAAACCAGAAAACACAAAAAAAATAATAAAACAGAACTCTAAGGATTCTGTGGTTTTGGTAAGCTACAGATGTTTGAAAAGTACAGCATCAAATGATTACAATAAATGCTTTGAAGGCAATCCTTCACATAGTCAGAAGGAAGGTCTGGATCCCACAATATGTGGATATAATTTTGACCCAAAGACTTACATCAGACAGACAAGTCAAAAGGAAGCTAGCTATTTGCCAACTAATACAGAGAGAACTGAACAAAAGTCTCCAGATATTGAAAATATTCAACCAGACCAATTTGATCCTTTGAACACTGGCAGCCTAAATCTTTGTGCAAATTTGTCCATTTCAGGTAAACTTGATATCTCCCAGGATGGTAGTGAAATTACACACATGGAACAAAATCTGACATCGAGAAGTTCATCAGACGATTGCCATGGTCATCAAACAACCCCATCATCAGGAGTTAGAACAATTGAAGTAAAACCCAGTGATAAAGATCCTTTCAGTGGAGAACAAATAACTGTTAATATAGGACCTTTGACTGAGCTTCAACACGATGAAATATTTGTGGATGATTTTTTACCCGGCTTTGAGTCCTTAGAATCTAATGGTAAATCTAAATCTCTAGAAATAACACTTGAAAAGGAAACTTTGCAAGAAGCAAAATGTTGTCCTATTGGAGAATCATTAGCTAAATTAAGAAATAATATGCCTGCTCCTTCTACAAAAGAATATCATATTGTAGTAAGTGGAGATACAATTAAATTACCAGATACTAATGCCACATATGCCTCGTCTAGATTTTCAGATTCAGGTGTTGAAAGTGAGCCAAGTTCTTTTGCAACACATCCAAACCCTGACATAGTCTTTGAAACTGTGCAAGGGCAAGGTCCTTATAATAATGAAAGATTATTTCCTCAGCTTTTGATGAAAACTGATAGTAACATAAAATTTTCATTAGGAAGTCATTGCACTGAGAGTACAAGTGCTTTAAGTGAAATACAGTCATCTTTGACATCTATAAACTCTCTACCTTCTGATGATGAACTGTTGTCACCTGATGAAAATTCTAAGAAATCTATTGTGCCTGAATGCCATCTAAGTGATAGCAAAAGTATATTAGACCTAGAAACAATTGATTTGCCAAAATATGATGATACTAAAAAGTCAAGTATTATTTTGCAACAGCAGAGTGTTATATTTTCAGGGCATTTGGATAGTGAAACTATAGCAATGCATTCCTTAAATTCAAGCACTAAAGACGCTTTGCAACTTGTTTTTTCAGATAAAGATACTTCCAGTGATGCGAAAAATAGTTGCAGCTCCAAACCAAACTTGGACACTATGGGTAAAGGCTCCCAGAGTCTTGATAAATCTGATAACTCAGCAGGAACAGCAGTTATGTTAAATTCAAAACTAATTTGTTTAGGCACTCCTTGTATTGTTTCAGGCTCCATTTCTACTAATGCAGAAGTTAGTGAAAATAGAACTGTGGAAGGAAAAAATAGTGATATCAAACAAATATATTCAGAGGCTCCTACAGTTGAAGTTGAAACTGATCTGAGTACAAGTGACCCTTTTTCAGCTGGTACTGATGTGGTAAAGCAAGGGCTTGTGGAAAATTATTTTGGTTCTCAGAGCAGTACGGATATTTCTGACACATGTGCTATTAGCTATAGCAATTCAGTTAGCCCTCAAAAGGAAACTTGTGAAAAAGGAATTAGTGATCTTCAACAGGAACAGGGTAAAGAGGAGGAGGAGGAGGAGGAGGAAGAGGAAGAGCAGGATCAACAAATGGTTCAAAATGGTTATTATGAAGAAAAAGATTATTCAGCTTTGGATGGAACAGTAAATGCTCACTATACAAGCAGAGATGCACTAGAAGAAGAAGGACTTATAAAATCTGAAAAAGTAAACAGTGACTCTCTGAGGGATGGTATAAATATGCCTACCGTTTGTACTTCTGGTTGTTTGTCCTTCCCATCTGCACCACGAGAGTCTCCTTGTAGTATTAAATTTTCTTCTAAAAGTAAATTTGATGCCATTACAAAGCAGCCAAGCAGCATTTCTTACAACTTGACTTCTTCAATTTCCTGGTATGAAAATTCACCAAAACCTCAAATACAAGCGTAAGTAATGGAGCTTAACAGTATGTGCTACTAAATATACATTGATCATAAATATATATATATATATATTAAAGCAAAATCATAAATATATATAGAAGATAAGATTTATTTACATGATAAACATTAAATTATCATTTTTCCAGTACCTTTCCCAACTATTCTGTGTCAAATTTTTCAGACAGTATATAACTGCTTGTAATATTTACTTAGGCGATATTTATAAAATGTCACATATCCATATAGATAGATACAGATATAGATCATAAATAGTGCTAAAGGGCTGAATGCCCATTTTGGTCTCCAGTTTCTATAGTACAAAAAGTCTTTCTTTGAATAGCTGTCTAAAATAGATAAATGAACCTTGTTATACTGTTTTACAGAAAGGTAGTTTCCAAGTGATTGTCCTGTTTCTTGGCTAGATGTTTTTTTTTTTATTATTATTGGTTGTTCACAACATTACAAAGCTCTTGATATATCATATTTCATACATTAGATTCAAGTGGGTTATGAACTCCCAATTTTTACCCCAAATGCAGATTGCAGAATCACGTCGGTTACACATCCACAATTTTACATAATGCCCTATTAGTAGCTGTTGTATTCTGCTACCTTTCCTATCCTCTACTATCCCCCCTCCCCTCCCCTCCCATCTTCTCTCTCTACCCCAACTACTGTAATTCATTTCTCTCCTTGTTTATTTTCCCATTCCCCTCACAACCTCTTATATGTAATTTTGTATAGCAATGAGGGTCTCCCTTCATTTCCATGCAATTTCCCTTTTCTCTCTCTTTCCCTCCCATCTCATGTCTCTGTTTAATGTTAATCTTTTCTTCCTGCTCTTCCTCCCTGCTCTGTTCTTAGTTGCTCTCATTATATCAAAGAAGACATTTGGTATTTGTTTTTTAGGGATTGGCTAGCTTCACTAAGCATAATCTGCTCTAGTGCCATCCATTTCCCTGCAAATTCCATGATTTTGTCATTTTTTAGTGCTGCGTAATATTCCATGGTGTATAAATGCCACTTTTTTTATCCATTCATCTATTGAAGGGCATCTGGGTTGGTTCCACAGTCTAGCTATTGTGAATTGTGCTGCCATGAACATCAATGTGGCAGTATCCCTGTAGTAAGCTCTTTTAAGGTCTTCAGGGAATAGTCCGAGAAGGGCAATAGCTGGGTCAAATGGTGGTTCCATTCCCAGCTTTCCCAGGAATCTCCATACTGCTTTCCAAATTGGCCGCACCAATTTGCAGTCCCACCAGCAATGTACAAATTTTCTACTGTAATTTTATGTTAGAAGTCAAAACCCTTTCATCATCATTACCCCATTAACTTCCAGACAAAATCTAGGTTTCATGAGAATATATAGGAAATAAGGACAAAATAAGATCTAAAGCTAGTGAAACCCACTGAGGTGAATATGGCCAATTTAAAAATTGTAGTGTATAAGCTAAGAGGCCAAAGATTATGTACCACCTGCTGTGTACCTCTCTTTGTCAGAGTCATCAAGAAGAGATGGTGTTTATGTTTTCACCCAGTTTAAGGTTCATTAAATGCTGCTTCTTCCCCCCCCCCTTAATAAAACATAACTTTTTCTGTTTTCTTTTTTTCTTTTTAGTTACAAATGACAGTAGAATGTATTTTGACATATCATACATACATGCAGTGAAACTTCACATTTTTGTGGTTGAATACTAAATATGGAGTTAGAACGGTAGTGTATTCATATATGAACATAGGAACGTTATAGCTGGTTCATTCTACTGTCTTTCCCATTCCCCTCCCCTATCCTCCCCCCTTCATTAGCTTCTTTAAGTTATACTTTGTTATCAGTCTAAATGATATGCTTTTTTGCTTTGTTTGGTTTTTAATTATTTGTGGTTACATATAGACAGCATGCCCTTTATATATATATATATATATATATATATATATATATATATATATATATATATATATATACACACACACATATATATATATATATATATATATATATATATATATATTTTATGCAGTGATAAGGATCAAATCCATTGTCTCACACATGCTAGGCAAGCACTCTGCCACTGAACTACAGCCTCAGCCCCCATACAATGTTAAGTAGTAATAATTTTGTTTGCAGTCCCCAAGTTGGTTAAATATGTCAGTCATTCCAAATGAGTATGTACCTCCAATTATATTTAGTCACATACCCCTTTTAATTCTCCTTCTCTTTGATAATTTTTAGAGAAAAATGCAAGTAATCTAATCTACTGAATATTTTATCTACTATTCTCACTGTTATATAGAATAGCTTCTTCCCTTCCATTTATATAAGATTAAAATGGAACAAAGAAGTTAAAAGATTTATTTACATGATAAACATTAGATTACCATTTCTCCAGTACCTCCCCCAGCTTTACTAAATTTTTCAGGCAGCATAACTGCTTCTAATATCTTCTTAGTTGGCATTAAAATAACATTTTTAAGTGACTTCAGGCTCAAAGTGTTTATTGTCTTTGATCAGCAACAAAAATCAAACCCCCCCCAAAAAAATAGACCTGTGTGCTTTTTAAATTATTTAGGTGATCCCATATATTTTTTTCATGATTTTAAAGCCACATATTGCTGAGTTTCTTCCTCTGCAATTCTAGATTACCTTTTTGGTTCTAAAAACAGAGTATGATCCTTAATAAAGAGTATCTTTACTTCAGCTTCCTTCAGGCAAAAGAAGAATTAAAACAACTTAAACTCCCTGGGTTCATGTACAGTGATATTCCTCTGCTGGCATCCTCAGTACCGTATTTCAGCATGGAAGAGGAGGATGGTTCTGAAGATGGAGTACATCTCATTGTCTGTGTTCATGGTTTAGATGGTATGTGACATCTATTAATGTAACCCATAGCAACTCACTTTCTTTCCTAAATAGATCTCATTTAGTTTTATTTAATCTTTGAACTAAAAAAAAAATTAATGAAAAATTAATTGAATATTAGCTGTATACTGAAACATAAATCTGCTCTATTTTTACTAAGTGTAATATTAAATTTTTTAAATTGCTTTTAATTTTTAAATACATGGCAGCAGAATGCATCACAATTCTTATTACACATTTAGAACACAATTTTTCACATCTCTGTTTGTATATAAAGTATGTTCACACCAATTCGTGTCTTCATACATGTACTTTGGATAATGATGTCCATCACATTCCACCATCATTGCTAAACCCTTGCTCCCTCCCTTTCCCTCCCACCCCTCTAAAGTTCCTCTATTTCTCCCATGCTCTCTCTCCCTACCCATGAGTCAGTCACCTTGCATCAAAGAAAACATTTGCCATTTGGGGTTTTTTGTTTGTTTTTTTGATTGGCTAACTTCACTTAGCATTATCTTGTCCAACTGTATCCATTTACCTGCAAATGCCATGATTTTACTCTCTTTTATCGCTGAGTAATATTCCATTGTGTATATATGCCATATTTCTTTAATCCATTCATCCACTGAAGGGCATCTAGGTTGGTTCTTTAAGTAAATTTTGCATGAAACAGTATTTTGGGTTTTTCTTCTTTTTTTCTGTCTTCTCTCTCGGTTTTTTCAGCTGTTACCTCTATAAGCTAGAAAATCAATATACCTATGAATTAAGGTTGATGTTTAAGGCATATGTTATTTCTAAATACCAGGCTTTCATGCTGTGACTTTCTAAAAGATACTTTGTTTACTCAGCAAGTTTTTTTCTAGATGTAGGACATTTTAGAAAAAGCCAAATGTTTCTGGACCAAAAGGGTATTACTGTATTATAATGTCATTCTTTAATAACAAACTAGATTTTTAAAATTTGTTCTTTTTAGTTATACATGACAATAGAGTCCATTTTGACATATTTATACAAACACGGAGTATATCTTATTCTAATTAGAATCCCGGTCTTTTGGATATGCATGATAATCCACTGAACATCCATTCTCCCTGCCCCCCACTTTTTCTGTGTTAGCATCCACATATCAGAAAACATTCAACTTTTGTTTTGGGGGGATTAGCTTATTTCACTTAGCACAAGTCTCCAGATCTGTCCATTTACTGGCAGATGTCATAAAGTCATTCTTCTATAAGGCTCAGTGTGTGTGTATATATATACACATTTTCTTTATCCATTCATCTGTTGTAGGTTGATTCCATGGCTTTTGTGAATTGAGCTGCTGTAAACCTCGATGGGGATTCATCATTGTAGTATGCTGATTTTAACTCCTTTATAAATATCCCAAGAAGTGGTATAACTGAGTCAAGTGGTGGTTCCATTCCTAGTTTTTTGAGGAATCTCCATATTGTTTTCCAGTGTGGTTACACCAATTTCCAATACTACCACCAATGTATGCATGTACCTTTTCCCCCCTGTCCTCTCCAACATTTATTGTTACTTGTATTCTTGATAATGGCCATTCTGACTGGAGTGAAGTGAAATCTCAGTAGAGTTTTAATTTGCATTTGTCTAGTTGCTAGGGTTTTTTTTTTTTTTTAACGTTTTTTTCATATATTTTTTTGACCATTTATATTCTTTTGAGAAATGTCTGTTTAGTTCCTTTGCCCATTTATTGATTGGGTTATTTGTTTTTTTGTGTGTGGTTAGGTTTTAGAGTTTCTGGAAATGAACACCCTGTCTGAGATGCATGTGACAAAGATATTCTCCCATTCTGCAAGCTCTCTTCACGTTTTGATTATTTCCTTTGCTGTGAAGAAGCCTTTTAATTTGATACCTTCCCAAGGATTTTTTATTTTACTTCCTGTGCTTTAAGAGTCTTAATAAGGAAGTTTGTTCCTAAGCCAACATGTTGGAGTGTTGCGCCTACATTTTCTTCTAGTAGGTATGGAATTTCTGGTCTACTTCCTAGGTCTAATTCACTTTGAGTTGAGTTTTGTGCAGCGTGAGAGGTAGAAGTTCAATTTCATTCTGCCACATATGGATTTCCAATTTTCCCAACACCATTTGTTGGAGAGGATCTTTTCTCCAGTGTAGTTTTTGGCACCTTTGTCTTGTATGAGATAACTATGTAGGTTGTCTCTGTCTTCTATTCTGTTTCATTGGTCTTCATGTCTGCTTTTGTGCCAAAACTATGCTGTTTTTGTTGCTATAGCTCTGTAGTATAATTTAAGGTCTAGTATTGTGATGCCTCCAGCTTCACTTTTCTTGCTGAGGATTGCTTTGGCTATTTGTTTTTTTACAAATCAGGAATAAAGCAGTTACCTCTGTAAATACATTAATCATGAAAAATCTAAAATATAAATATTAGAAGGGTAAAATAAAAATTCAACAATTGATAATGACATTTATATTGCTAGTAAACCAAAGAAATAAAATCCACTAATTTTTAAAGATAATTTCATATTTATATATCATATCTGTATTGTAAAATGTTTTTAGATTTTTTAGTTGATAATTATTAAAATAAACTATCCTAGGTATTTAAGTGTGTTTTCTTTCTCTCAGTCTGTACCAGTACCACTAAAGGAAGTCAATAGATTAAATCTAAGGCTAAAATGCATTAAACATTTCTTACACTGTTATTGTATCTTCACAAATGGTATAGGTCATAAATTTGACTTGAGAAACTATAAAAATATATGATGTTATACTATGTACCTTTTACTTTATCTCATCCTTAAAATAACATTTTTTATTTTCTAGGTAACAGTGCAGATCTTCGATTGGTTAAAACTTATATTGAACTTGGACTACCTCGGGGAAGAACTGATTTTCTGATGTCTGAGAGAAACCAGGTACAAAATGGCAGTGTTTTCAAAGGACGTAAACATTTTTGTACCAGTTTCTACATAAACATTTGCCTGTTACCATGTGCCTATAGTAAAAATAATTTTTCTGATTTCTGTGAAATTTAACATAAATAGATATCCAAAAGAGATATGTGGTTTTCATTTGACTTATGAGTTTCCTTCATGTATGAAGCATTTCCAGAATTTCATATTTATATACAAATAATATGTTAATTATGCCACTATATGAAATAGCCTTATATTTAATACTAGTAATGGGCTAGACAAAGAACACTGAACATTTTTTCCCTAGAAACTTAATCTTGCTCATTTTAATATAATGAGTAATACATTCACTAATTTTGCTAAAAAGAAAATTAGACTTAACTATTTTCAGTACTTAAAATAAAAATGTTTTATTATTTATTATTTTATATTTGGTTAGTTTTTATGTGATGATATGTATTTTAATGTGAAATGTGTCTGTTTTACTTTTATTTAGAATGATACCTTTGCTGATTTTGATAGCATGACTGATCGCCTTTTGGATGAGATAATACAATATATTCAAATATATAGTTTAACTGTCTCAAAAATAAGGTAACTTCTATATTATACCATTTATTTTTATATGTCTATAAATTACAGAACAGTTTTTAATAGTATTATCCTAATCTGAAATGTAGAAAACAACAACTCAGTTAAAGAGAAATTTAAAAAATGATTTTAAGGAAAGTCCGTATTATGTGATTTCATTTTCATGCAATATCCACAAGCAAGTCTGTAGAGACAGAAAGTAGATTAGTGGTTACACAGATTTTTTTTTTTAATTTATATATGACAGTAGAATGCATTATAATTGTATACAGCACAATTTTTCATATCTCTGGTTGTATGTAAAGTACGTTGACACCAATTCATGTCTTCATACATGTACTTTGGATAATGATGTCCCTCACATTCCACCATCATTGCTAACCCTCTGCCCTCTCTCTTCCCTTCCAACCCCTCTGCCCTATCTAGAGTTCATCTATTCCTCCTATGCTCCCTGTCCATATCCCACTATGAATCAGCCTCCTTATATCAAAGAAAACATTCGGCATTTGGTTATTTGGGATTGGCTAACTTCACTTAGCATTATCTTCTCTAACTCCATCCAGTGTTAAAAAACTATCCAATTTATCATATAAAATATCTAGAAGCATCTAAGGGATCCCAATGCATAGAAATAAATGTTTGAGAAGATGGAAATGCTAATTACCCTGATTTGATCATTACACATCTATACATTTTTTAATTATTGCACTGTATCCCATAAATGTACAAAAATAAATGTTGTTAAATTTTTGTAATTATTTTTTTTCCTAAACTGTCTAACTTTAAAGTATAGACCAGTCTATACTTTCTCCTAAGTTGTCCTTTACAAATAAGTTGAATTATTTTGTTTGTAATCATGAGAAGTAAATAATATGTGTTATAGCCTCAAGAGGTGAATTTATTCTCTAATCATTCTTAAATGTATTTCTACAGTTATAAACTATAAGTAAAAGTTTTCTGATAAATAATATTTTTCTGTAATCATTTAGGTTATATAACAATAGGAATCTTCTACATTCTTTTTTCCTTTAACTGTCATTATTTAAAGTATTAAGCCATAATTTTAAAATATATTAGAAATTTTCAAATTCTTACTATCTTATAATATATGTATAGTATATCAGCTTCAGTTTTTGTTCCTAAAACTAATACTGTGGAAGAAATGTCTTTTTTTCTCTTAAAGCTTTATTGGACATTCATTGGGCAATTTAATAATCCGTTCAGTGCTTACAAGGCCAAGGTTTAAATATTACCTCAACAAACTTCACACCTTTCTGTCTCTTTCTGGACCTCACCTTGGTACTCTGTATAATAGCAGCGCTCTTGTTAATACAGGTAAAAAGTTTTATTATACTATACAATAAATATGGCATATGCAAAAAACTTAAATACAAATTTAATGTTTCCTGGTATTTTCCAGCCAACTTGTCACATACTTGGAATTTCATGAAACAAAAGATTAGCTAATTTCCTGTTTTGTTGTATACATGGTGTATTTTAATAAAAGTAATTTCAGAAAATAAATATAACATATTGAGATGGCATTTGTCAACAATCACAAGAGTCTTTTTTGTTTTCATTAAACTCTAAATATGTCAGCAAATATTTGTCTTGTAAATAAGCTATTCTGTCACTGGTAAACAGATAACAAATATATTTAATATGACAAAAAATTTATAGAAAATGCTAATATTTTTATTTTGGTTTGGTAACAATTAAGGAATAAGAAAATAAATTGTGTCAGGAGCAGTGGTACACAATTATAATCCCAGCCACTTGGAGCATAGGCAGGAGGATCACAAGTTTGAGTCTGCCCTCCATAATTTAGGGAGACCTGTTTCAAAATAAAAAATAAAAAGGTCTGGGATGTAGCTCAGCAGCAGAGCACCCCGGGATCAATCTTGGTACTGGAAAAAAAATTATATATATATATATATAATTTTATATATATATAAAGTTAATCAAAAGTTCTAAAGAAATTAAATGAAAATTAAGACCTTAATTTTTAACTAGTATAAATATTCTCATTGTGAACTACCTGGTGCTTAATTTGCCTGTTGATTTTTTTTTAATGGTTTATAGTTGTTTAGTGATTGATTTCTTTCAAGAGAAGAAACTAGATTTCATTGCCTATTTTCATTAGTTCCCAAAATCTTTATTTCTGTTTTCTTTTCCACCTTTTATTGACAAATCATACCAGCTTCCCTTGTATCCCATTTCAAATTGACAATTTCAAAGCACAGCCAATTGTATATTTGTAGTTTCAAAAACAGCGTGTGAGAAAAATGAGATCCTTAAATAACACAAAATAGAATCTAGCATGAATTGGATGTGGTACTTTTAATTTTTTTTTTCAATAAACTCTTTCCCAGAAATACTATAAGATTTAACCAGTTAAAGAGTTATTTCCCTTTTTCTTTCTCCATTCTCTTGTGAGAAGCAATGAACATGGAAGTGAATATTTCATAATCTATAATATTAGTTCCAGAATTATTAAGATTTTATTTAATTTCTATAAAGGGAAGATGCATTTAAATATGTGCTATTGATAATAAAGAAGTACAATTAAATATGAAACAAATTACATTCAGCTTCATTAGAAAACATGAACCAATTGCTTACTTTCAAAGTTGGTTCTGCTGGGTGTGGTGTAGCCTGCCTATAATCCCAGTGGCTCCAGAGTCTGAGGTAGGAAAATCTTGAGTTCAAAGCCAGCCTCAGCAACATAGAGGCTCTAGAGCCAGTGATAACCCTGTTTCTAAATAAAATACAAAAGAGTGCTGGGAGTGTGACTCAGTACTTGAGTGCCCCTGAGTTCAATCTCTAGTACCAAAAAAATGTCCTTTTGTAGTTAGTTAGTTTACTGTAACTTAACGATAATAATCAATAGACTACAAACTCGGTGCTTAGCCATTTGTTTCTATTTTGCTGTGTTTGTAGTTTTTCTCCCTCTACTATTTATAACTTAATCAGATATATCTAAAGGTACTGTTTCTCCAAATTTGTTCTTCATATGCTATTTGTCTGTTTCATTACTGAATGGGATAGAAACTCTCCTTTAACCATCATTAACCTGTAGTTAACCTATACATGTATATGTTTATATTTGTTATCAGAAAATGGAAATATTTTACAAATATTTTATTAAGCAACAAAATATTAGTTTGAGGGGTATTATATTTGAAGTGAGTACGTATTCACATACGCTTCTACCTTAGTTCAAATTAATAACACTGGCATATGTTACTATATATTTCCCTTTATACTCATATTTCTTATATACCTCTCTAGGTCTCTGGTTTATGCAGAAATGGAAAAAGTCAGGTTCTCTTTTGCAACTGACTTGTCGAGATCATGCAGACCCTCGCCAAACTTTTTTATATAAGCTTAGTAATAAAGCAGGTGAGTATGTAATAAGTTTGGAAAACGTGCACATGAAAATTTTTTCTAAATAAACCTTTAGCAAATAAATTATCAACATGTTTTCCTGGTGATTAAAAGAGTTACATTCTACTATAATTTCATAATAATGATATAGCAGACTCAAAACTGAAACTAAGTAGTTGGTAAGAGTAGTTTTTCTATTTTTCATGTAATTATATTTATCTTTTATGAGCTCTACTGTATAGTTACTTTTAAATTATCGTAAAAATTGTAGCATTGTTAATTCAATGCCAGCTTAGTTAATCTATATTTTTTTTTAACAAAACCTTTCTTGTCCTAGCCCTCCTGTCCTTCTAGCTGTTCCCCATCCCAATCCTCAACCCCTTTTATGAACTTTTGTATATTTTTCTATCTTTCTGCTTCAGGACTATCAAGCATTTCTAACAAATGTCAGAAACTGAACTATTAATAGTTATTCCTTCTTAAGTTACCACTTTGAATTTGCCTTAGATTCCTCTTTCTCATTCATCCCCACACATCTGCGGTGTTGTCAAGTCCTAAAACTTTCAGCTTTCTTAGTAGCTAATGGGTATTTTTCTTCCTTTTCTTTGTTTCTACCTTAGTTCAACCATCATCACTGTTACTTAGATTATTGCTTTAGCCCTAAACTGGTTATCTACCTCTTATATGTTCCCTTTTATCTAATCTCATTTCCTCACTAGATAAAATTAACTCCTAAAAAATAAATCAGAATATTTATTAGTCCTCTTTCAAAATCCTTCCTGGTGCTTTGTAACATTCAGGATGAAGTCAGATTTCAAGAATAAAGGCAGGGCTGGGGATGTGGCTCAAGCGGTAGTGCGCTCGCCTGGCATGTGTGCAGCCCAGGTTTGATCCTCAGCATCACATACAAAGAAAGATGTTGTGTCCACCGAAAACTAAAAAATAAATATTAAAAATTCTTTCTCTCTCTCTCTCTCTCACTCTAAAAAAAAAAAAAAAAGAATAAAGGCATCACACCCATCATAATGTGGTTCCTGATTCTCTTGCTTGCTTTGTATCTTATTCCCCTGTAAACCCATTGTTCTATTCATTTCATGCATGTTCTAAACTGTATCTCATTGTATTCACCCATGTGTTTTCCACCTATATTTCCACTCATGTTTGCCCATCTTTTTTAACCTAATACTCCTCATCTTATAAAATTTAACTCCAATACCACCTGCTGTCAAAAGTTTTTCTTGATGCCTTTTCTCAGTTAATGTTTATCTATTCTCAGAGTTCTCCATTATACTTTTATATCCCAAATCTTATGTCTCTGGAACTAACCTAATTAATGAATTCCATTTGCCTTCTGGACATCTAAAACTGAACATATTGTCTTCTTTTGCTAGCTATTCTTTTTTTGAGGAGGGCACGACAGAGGCACTATAGGGCCTCACACATGCTTAGCAAATACTCTGTCACTGAGTTAGACTTCTACCCAGTCCCCCAACCCACAGTTTATTTTTTAATTTTACTTTGAGACATATTCTCACTAAGTTGCCAAGGGTCTCAAGCTTGCTGTCCTCCTGCCTCAGCCTCCCAGGTAGCTGGAATTATAGACTTGCACCACTGTGCCTAGCTCTTTTGTCCTTCTCAAAATGATGTTCTATCCTCTAAATTACTGGTTTCTAACACCTTAAGGTCATCTTTGATGTATTTGCCTCTAACATTCTGAGATTGTTTATATTATCTCTATTTTTCGTAGTATTATCATCACTGCTTCTTCTATTTGTATGAAGATTATTGGAATTTTAATAGGAATTGCATTAAATCTGTGTAGCACTTTTGGTAGGATGGCCATTTTGACTATTAATTCTGCCTATCCAAGAACTTGGGAGATCTTTTTATCTTCTAAGGTCTTCAGTTTCTTTCTTTAGTGTTCTATAATTTTCATTGTAGAAGTTTTTCATCTCTTTTGTTAGATTGATTCCCAATTTCTTTCTTCTTTTTTTTTTAAGCCATTGTAAATGGGATAGCTTTCCTAATTTCTCTTCCTGTTGATTTATCATGGACGTATAGGAATGTAACTGATTTGTGGGTGTTAATTTTATATCCTGCTACTTTCCTGAATTCATTTATGAGTTCTGGTGGAGTTTTTGGGTCTTCTAAATATAGAATCATGTCATCAGCAAATAAGGATAGTTTTGAGTTCTTCCCTTCCATTTGTATCCCTGAATTTCTTTCTTCTGTCTAATTGCTCTTCCTAGAGTTTCCAGGATTATGTTGAATAGAAGTGGTAAACGAGGAACTACTTTCATTTTTTCTCCATTTAGAATGATGCTGGCCTTGGGTTTAGTATGTACAGCTTTTACAATGTTGAGGTATATTCCTAATGTCCCTAGTTTTTCTAGTGTTTTGAACATGAATGGGTGCTGAATTTTGTCAAATACTTTTTCTTGCATCTATTAAGATGATTATATGATTCTTGTAGTTAAGTCTATTGATGTGATGAATTATGTTTATTGATTTTTGTATGTCGAACCAGCCTTGCATCCCTGGAGTGAACCCCACTTGATCATGGTGCACTATCTTCTTAATATGTTTTTGTATGTGATGTGCCAGTATTTTATTTGTACTTGAATTATTTCTTAAGGATTGGTTTAAGTTTTTAATTTGTACTTGCCTTATAATATAGATAAGATTTACTTCTCCACCTGAGACTGGTTAAGAGGCAAAGTTGGACTTCACACATAGGTATTAGTTATAGCTCAAATATTGATGGGTTACTTAATCTAAATAAAGTTCTGCTTTCCCATTGGTAAAAGTACCACCTCACAAGATTATTAAAAGCTGAAATAAGATAATGCATGTGAAGTGATTAGTACTCTGTAAAATATGAATCTTAAATGTTAGATAGTAAAAACAGCTCTAAATAAAGAGATACTGGAACTAAATAATACTAGTGCTTTGGGTCATGAAAATTGTCTTTCACATTAACAGTATATATTATAGGAAATTTTTTTAGCAGAAACTCTGGAAACTCTGAAAAGTAGGTTTATCTAAATATTACTGGCTACAAAAATTTTGAAATAACTTATTAAAATTATTATGTTTTAAGAGTTCTTCTTACACTCAGATATTAGTGTATACATAAACTGAATTAATATCCCCATTGGAAAATCACATTAAAGAATTCTATGATCTAACAGTCATAACTAATAAATTAGTTAAATACTATAATGTAGTTAAAATTGAACCAGAAGTGATGGCAGGCATCTGTATTCTGAGCTATTATGAGGCTTAGGCAGGAGGATTATTTGAGCCCAAAGTGAGACCCCATCTTTAAAAAAAAAAAAAAGTGTGTGTGTGTGTGTGTGTGTATGAAAACTAATATCTAACACACATGTAGCACTTATCTGTTCTAGTCACCAATTAAGTAAATTATAAATATTACCTCTGAGGTAGGAATATTTTCATTCCCATTTTGCAAAGATTGAGTGACTTACCTGAGGTCATAAAGCTAGTAAACTAGTAAACTGTCTTGTTTGATAAGCTAGTGATGTGTACCTTCAAGAACTTTAGATGCTGCTCCTAATTGCAATTTTAAATATCAACAACTATTTATTAACTTATAAATTATAATATTATTAGAAGGGTCAAAGCAAGTCTTTTGAACTTTCTTTTTGTTGTTATTGTTGTTGTTATCTAGTATGTTGTTAGAAATGAGTAGTTAATTTCTAGAAATTTGCTATACCTGAAGAACAACTATAAAATAGAAATTATAGATTGACATCAAAACCATAAATCAGGAAAACAGAGCAAAGGAAGAGAACACTTAACTAATTTACTAATAGCCTTTTTTCATGTTTTAAAACAAAATGATCATTTCTCTTTAATATTTTATTCTGCTAAAGTTAAAAAGTCTCAGATTCCTTAATCTGCTTATTGCTTCAGGTTCTTCTGAATAGCCCATTTCTATGCTCTTGGAAAAGCTTAAAATTCTCTAAATAAAAAAAAATTTCAGGGGCTGGGGATGTGGTTCAAGAAGTAGCACACTTGCCTGGAATGCGTGCAGCCCGGGTTCGATCCTTAGCACCACATACAAAAACAAAGATGTTGTGTCCGCCAATAACTAAAAAATAAATATTAAAATTCTCTCTCTCTCTCTCTCTCTCTCTCTCTCTCTCTCTCTCTCTCTTTAAAAAAATTATCTTTTTCTCTTTTTTATTTAAAGAAAGTCTTTCCTGTGGGTCTTGCTTTTGAAACAATCTTTTCTTCTGCAGAGTATCAGTAGTTAATACCTTTTCTTTATTGAAAGATGTTCATTATTTTTAAATGAAGAAAGCAATTTAAAAGCCTAAAAAATGTATGACTTAAAACCATTGAGAAATATGCTTTTCTATAAAAATCATATATTACATATGATATTGCCATTTTTGTTTTATGAACATAACAAATCTGGTACAGGTTTACAGAAAAGGTACTCTTAAAAGGAAATTATCTTTTTTGATTAAGGCAGTATAATGATAAGCATTAGTAACATTTTTATAGCAACATTTGATCCAAAATAAACCCAGTGACATTCTACAAATTGCTGATAAAATATATACATGATTTACACAGTATAAATATCGCATATTAGAATTTCAGCTTTAAATATCAGGGGAAAGAAAAATATAAAGAATCTAGCATGATGATGAAGGTAAAATATATGGATTAGGTGGCACTGGTATTGAAGTAGTCAGGATTATCCTATTAGAGCAGAGACATGTCATGGACAATCTTTAACATTCCATAATTAGGGCTCAAAAATAGCTAAATAAGAATGTATTTATTGTTAAAATTTCAAAAGCAAAAATATCCTTATTTTAAGATCTTCCTAAAGGATTCTATTCAGAATCTCCTTACCAGCTGTTGAATTCTGACAAGTAAAGTACAGCAATTAAGGAATTCTCCTGCCTCACTACTATGGCACAAGATAATTTTTTCCAGAATGTTTAAGTTGTTTAATAATAATCATCATTTTTTTTAATTTATAAAAAACATTTTGTTTTTGAAAATGCATGAAAGAATCAGCAACAGCTAACATTGTTTTGGAAAACAAATTTTTAGAAGTGTATTTAAAATAAATGAGTAAAAATAAGAAATATTTAATATTGTTTAGAATATATCCATTAAAAAAAATGGTTTACTGAGCCTTATCACTATTACCATTCTGGGCTGGATAGTTCTTTGTTATCAAGGATTATCACGTTCATTGTAAGAATGTTTAGCAGCCTATACTCTCTATATGTCAATAGAATACACCTTTTTCCCTCAGTTGTGACAACCAAAACTGTCATTAGACACTGCTGAATGTTCCTTGGGGTGCAAAAGCACAAGTTTAGAACCACTTCTTTAGCCAGTTCTAGAGAGTAATAAACATAAAATGACTCAATATGAATTGCTTTAAAACTTATTAGAAGAGTGGCCAAAGTTATCAGGAAGGAAAACTAAGAATGAAGATGAGGGGCTTGGGCTGAAGCTCAGTGGCAGAGCACTTACCTAGCATGTGTGAGGTGCTGGGTTCAATCCTTAGCACCACATAAAAATAAACAAAATAAAGGCAACTACAAAAAAATTTTTTAAAAAAAGGAATGAACATGAAAGTTGCCATTAAGGTGTTTTTACATGAATTGTGTTTTAATATAGTCCCGGGAAATATTGAAGATTTACTTTAACCTCTTTTGCAATTTTGAAAAGTAACAGAATACTTAGAAAGTTTTCTAGTTAAATTATCTCATTCTATAGTTAGGGGAATCTTGTCACAATCTTCCAAGTTAAAGGTGACTTTTCAACAAACAACTAGCCACTTCACTTCAGGGGCTGAGTGAAGTACTAATCCACAGGCCAGTTGACCAGGAATCAAGGTAGAGGCAGAGAAGAGAACTTAGGATATATGGTTCCTATGTTTACTAGCTAGGTTTCAACTAAGGTGAAATACTTCCATAAAACCTATCAGTATTGCAACTCTGGGGACTGCCATGGTTCACTATGAGTTTCTGCTCTACTTTACCCAACTGCCAGATAAGAAATTAAAACCAAAATAATCAAAAAGGACCATAGTGTATTTAACTAATGTGGGTCCTTGTCTTGTCTAATATTAAAAAAAATATTTCTATGCAAAAGCACAATATTAATACATTTTTGTTGAAAACTGTTATAATTGATACTGAGTTTAAAATTTTTAAGGTACAGTATTGTCTTTGAAGTCACATTTACAACTATGACAACAGTATATTTATGTCAGTATCTGAATTTTTTGTATATTTTATCATTGTGAAATCTGAGAATGAAAAGGTATCTTAGAAATCCTCTGATCTCATTGTTATTGATTTGTATCCTTCCACTGAGCCACCTAGACCAGTGGCCCAAAGACACAGACTTTGCCCTCTAGGCTCTCAGTCTTCGGCTTTAATTCCCAGACTGAGTGTTCTTTCTCTGAAGAAGCATATCATATTCCTGCAAAGAGCTATTTTTAAACAAATTATATTTAATATAATTTTATTTGGAAAAATATCATGACTATTATTTCTATGGAGTAAGCTAAAGAAATAAAATTTGATCGGTGGGGTATTTATAAAGAAGTTATAATGATCATGTAATCTGGTAAATGGATAATTAATTCATATAGTATATATTTGAGGGTGACATGATGTTGTTTATGCCGAAATGTATACTACTGTTCCTACTACATATCATAATAACCCAACAGAAAAAAATGGCAAAAGAGGCAGCACTAAAAAAAAAAAGTCAATAAACAGAAGATTTATTTTAACTTTAAATAATGAGGAAAATGTACATTTGAATAATAATTATTTTTGCCTATTGGTGAAGATTTGAAAGATGATATCCAGTACTAATGAGTATGTGAAGAAATAGGCACCTTTATATGCTAATGCTGCAAGGGAAAATTATATGGCTTTTGTGGGGAGAACATTTATCAGAATTTTAAGTATGGACTCAGCTATTCCCCTTTAGGAACTTTTCCTACAAAAATCCCATACAAGGGCTGGGGTTGTGGCTCAGTGGTAGAGCGCTTGCCTAGCATGTGTGAGGCACTAGGTTTGATTCTCAGCACCACATATCAATAAATAAAATAAAGGTCCATTGACAACTAAAAATACATTTTTAAAAAGTCCCATACAAGTAGATAAAGGCTGTTCATTGGTGTGTGCGTGTGTGTGAGAGAGAGAGACAGAGAGAGAGAGACCTATATGTCCATTAGTAGATCAGTAAGAGATATAGAAATTTAATCATGGAGATACCAAAATAATCATTAAAAGAGAGAGGTACCTATGTTTGTATGAACATGAAAAGCTGTTCTTAAAGATTAAGTGAAAAAAATCAAGACACAAAATAGTGGATGTATATATACTATAAATCCACTTACACCTTAAAAATTAAAAATAAACTTGTCTGGGAGTGTGGCTCAGAGTGCTTGTATAGCATACATAAGACCCTGAGTTTGATCCCTAGCCTACAGTCAGTCAAAAAAATCTTGGGTACATGTAGAAAGGAATTTAGAATGATATACACAACTGGTAGCTGTCTAATAGGGACGGGCAAGAGAAAGTAGTAAAGGGGGACACTTTTTAAAGTAGAGAAAACTACCCAATGAAATGACTTGAATTCTAAAAATAAGAAGCAGGGGCTGTGGCTATAGCTCATTGGTAGAGCTCCCGCCTCACATGTATAAGGCACTGGGTTCGATCCTCAACACACATAAAAATAAATAAAGATATTGTGTCCAACTACAACTAAAAAAAATTTTTTTAAATAAAAATAAGGGGGATAGGAGAGGACCAGTTATGTGTCATCTATTCATGACCCTTTAGAAACTAAGGCTTCAGGACCACGTAAATAACATTGAAAGTCTAACCCATTGATTGGTTAGTCACCATATATTTGAGAGCCTACTAGAGTGTCAGACACCAGGCACAAATATATTTTTGTTTTTAATTATTTGGAGAGAAATTGATAACATTTTACATAACTTCCTTAAATACAGAACACTATAGTTTAACCTAATCTTAATCATCTTTTTTCATATCAGGGCATTCATAGCAAATTATTATATTTTAAAGTACAATGGGGGAAACCATTGTGAGGAAAGCCAATAAACCAACCAAGGGTTACAGATTGCTCCCAACAGGGGGGTCTCATCTGGGGTCTAATTTAGCCCTGCCCAGTTATATGAGAATGCTGAGGATTTCAGTTTGTGGATCTACCCACCATTACTGCATACCATAGAAAGTTCTTGAACCTGCTGATTTGTTTATATTCAGTAACATTAGTTTCCATAGTGAGCTGAAATAAAATAATATTCTCAAAGTAGAATATTGTAAGCCTAAACTAATAAATCTTCTGATCCCCAGTCTTTCCCCTGAACTAGAACCATCTCTTGTAAGCTCCTAATTACCACTGAAATTTAAAGCCAGATTTTTGAAGTTAGAGACTACTTAGGTAAATTGAATGGACTTTATCCTGTAAATATTAGGGCAACAATAGTGATCACTTTTGAAGAAAGGTATATTCTTTATAGTTTAAAAGCTTAATCTGATACTTTTAACTGACAAATATGTAGTCACTTTTTAAATTTTGTGGTTTAAATTTTTATCATAGATGTGGAATTTTCTAAAATATTATATTGAAATCAGTTAAATTCTATATCCAAAAATTAAAACGTAATCTAAAAATAGTGTATAAAATAAGATAAAAATTTCAGGAGAAAAATTAGTAGTAGTGAGAATGAGAGTAATTTTGGTAGGAGGAGAAAGCAATCTTGTTACTAGCAGTCAAGCCCACATTAAAAATAAGCAAAGGTTTTAACCCTGGGGTCAAACCCAGATACAAAAAAAAAAAAAGCCAAGTGAAATATATATGTAGATTTAGCTAGGCTATTCTAGTCAAATAAATGCCCTCCCCCCTTTCTTAGTCATGCAAGCAAATGCGTAGTTTATTTCTCTCTCATCCTAAGTTCAGGAACACTCTTTCAACCTGGCAGTGAAGGTGGAAAGAAAAAGACATCATATAGATGGAGCGAGCAAAATTGATGACTTATTAGATGGAGAGGAATTAGAAATTAAAGATGATCAATATTATGTATTTTACTAGAATGATGATAGACATAAAAATAAAGAAGTCAAGATAACAAGCAAAAGTTTAGAAGTAGAATTTGGTATTAAGAATAGTGAATGTGGGGCTGGTAAAGTGCTTGCCTCACCCGTGTGAGGCACTGAGTTCAATCCTTACACCACATAAAAATAAATACAATAATAAAGGTATTGTGTCCATCTACAATTAAAAATATTTTTAAATAAAGAGTAGTGACACAAAGTTTCATGACAAATTATTTGACAAGAGATGCAGACCTGAAATTCAGAGTCAGATATAAAAATGATAATTAGATAATTAAAATTAGATAAGTGTGTTCCGTAAAGGAGAAGTATCATATATGCCTAAAAGCGAGGTAAGGTTCCCCACACCCAAACTATCCCTAAGAAAAAAAGAGCTATCATATTCAAATTGCTTTAAAAATCCCTGATACAAAATGATCTCTCACTTTATTTTGACTTGTTTGAGACACATATTGACCTGAAAACCACTGTTTTGTTGAATGCAGATTTAGGCTACTGACAATTAAGATTTGGTCAAATAAGATGGGACTTAAGAATTAAGTTTTAGATTTTTAGCCATGTCTAGGTAATTGATGAGTTTGAAAGAGCAATTTCTACACAATATAAGAATTCTTTGAGTAAGTTCAGTAAAGAATAGAGAAAAAGAAGAGAAGGCAGACAGAATTCCTGAAGAATCTTGCTATAGAGCAGTGCTAGGTATTGGACTAGTAATTGCAGAGGAGTACAAGGTCCAAGGACAGATTCATTAATTGATACTTTTTTTAAGATGGGAGATATATATTGATGTGATGATCCATAGAAAAGAGAAAATGATGCAAAAGAAAAAAGGTACAGCTGCTAGAGTCATGTCTTTAGTCAAGAGAGATTGAGATCAAGTGTATGTATTAAAGGGCTAGCTTTAGATGGAAGAATAGACACTTTGTTGGTAGGAACAAGAGGAAAAGTGGAACATGAAGATACAGGTATGACAGGTTATTACGTGCTATAGAGGGAAGTATATGGAATTTCTCTTTTGGTTCTAGTATATTCTCACTGAAATAGAAGGCAAAACCATAAACTAGGAGTAAAGAGGGAATAGAAAATGACAGTGGTTGGGATAGGTAGTCATTTTAAAAAGTGCAAAATGCACACTGGTGAACAAGGCTGCTACAATGTATATGGTATACTGCTCCAAGTAGCGTTATCCCTGTGGATTATGATGTGACTGGCATTCCTGATATTGTGGCATATCCCTTTGTGGAGAATGTCACGGTATACTTTTTAAACAAATGAAAAAAGTCAGTGGCGCAAGTGGTATATAACTGCTTTCATGCAACTTGGGATAAAATTTCAGTAATGGTGTTATTCTCACATTCAGAAAGTACAGTGCCTAAAAGAGCTTGGATACAAGTGAAAATGATGAACTATTGATAGCAGATTTCACATTTTTTTTGGCATATTTCCCCCTTAAAAGCATTTTGAAAAATATGTAACCCTTATACTCATCAGGTGATGCTCAAAATTTTTTCTATTCATTTCAGTAGTTGTAAAGAATATATTTTCTAGTGTGTGTGTATATGTATACTTTAACTATTTTCATAAAAATGTAAAGCCACAGCCGAGCTCATTAGAGTTACAGATTTAACTCTCAGTTTATGCAAAATGTGTAGAGTAAGGGCCAACTGGCAAAGCCATTTTTTATTGTAAGTCAGCCAAATCAAACTTAATTTTGATCAGAAAGAAGTTAAGACTTCATATTTTGCTTGGTTCCCCAGAAACTTTTATTCCCTGGGGTCATATACCTTAATAAAACTGAAGTTGGCTGAAAAAATACTTTCGTTTAATAAAGTAGGAGAAGAACAAGTCATTTTTAGATAAGAGCTTATATGGAGGTTGAGATCTGGAAATTAGGTTTTTTGAAGCTATGCAAAAAACTTCTACAACATGGAGAGACTTGGATTATCTAAGGTGTAATATCTATCAGTTGGAAGATAGGTGGATGCTACTAAGACAAGTGGCACCAGTGCTGATAAAGGCATGGATTTCTAAACATTGACAAAAGTTTGTTTCATAAAATGTGACAATGAAAAGGAAAAATATCATTTTTTTCTTAAAACATGTAATTAATTCCTTTACAGATATTTGATGATTTCACTTACATCTCTTGAATAGATTTTTTTCAAATTGTCATACACAAAAAAGTATTATCATCTCATTAAGAAAAAGGGAGGATGGCCTTATTTGGGGCATAGATCGATAGTTTAATACAGTCTCACTTGCTCACCTGCCTCTTTGCGTGGGTCCACAGTGTATCGAAATTAGGATCCTTGATTTCTAGGGGAAGAGAGCACTTCTACATAGGCCTCCTATATTCAGAATCCACAGTAGTTTCTGCAATTGGCCTATGTCTAAGAATCTAAATTTCAGTAGGCATAAAGTACCAAAGTTTTACTCTAGAACATTCCAGAATAAAATTTCATACACAGCCCAATTCTAATGAATTGCCATTATTTAATAGTCACATAAAATTTTATTTACCAGTCCAAGCTAAATAGCAAAAGGAAAATATTCCTGGTACTAAAGAGGTCAAGAGCATGGTTTTAGTATCTAATGAATTGACCAGCAAAGTAACCCAAGGTCCTAAGCTCTAAATTCACCTAGTTTACTTAAAAAAAAAAAAAAAAGAAAGAAAGAAAAGAAAAGAAAAAAAAGAGGGATCTAACAAAAGTCTGGATGAATCATGAAACCCATTATTGCTATCAGTGAAAAATCAAAGCATATGTTCTCCTGATATAGTCAAATAACAAAATATGAATAATAATAGACATGAATGAAAATGGGACGAAATAGTCAGCTTTAAATGATCTTAAATAGGGTGTTTGTTTTTATGGAAGAATGTAATTTTGTTTCTTTGGAAATATCTCTAAATATTAAAGAATATCCTCTAGAAGGTAAGAATGTCATAATATACTTCCTATAGAACTTTAGTCGTCTTCATGTATTAATTTCTCCTCTACCACCTCATTACAGTCCTTGCTCTCAGTGCAAACACACACTTCTACTATCACACAAAGACTATATATAATGAAGTTTGCTTTCTGTAGAGAAAAATATGGAAATTTGAAGAAAAGATCCATAAGGTATAAAAAAAGTTATAAACAGTATACTGAGAAAAGAAATTTATTTATTAATATGGTACTAAAAAGTTATTTGAAATCTAGTTTAATTATTGCATTGTAATTGTTTTCTATTCCTAGGGCTTCATTATTTCAAAAATGTTGTGTTGGTGGGATCTTTACAAGATCGCTATGTTCCTTATCATTCCGCCCGCATTGAAATGTGTAAAACGGCTTTAAAGGACAAACAATCAGGTAATTAAGTTAATTAGAAGTATTTCACAAGTTTTATCTATGAATGAACTTTTTCCCCACATTTTTCAGATAATCACTTTCTCTTACCCTTCTCTTTCCTTTTGCTTCATTTTCCGTCTACTGCTATTAATAGGTATTCTTCCTCCATTTTTCTTAATTTCTTTTCTTCATGTGTGTAAATTCTTCTCCATTTTGCTATCTCAAAAATAATCCATATTTGTTTTCCTCTTCATTATTAAGATTGATGATGGTGTAATGGTTAAGCTACATGTTTTTCTGTATCTCATTTTTACTGATAGTGAGTGGTGTGTGTGTGTGTGTGTGTTGTGTTCTTTTGCTGTTTGCAAATAACAAAGAAATTTAAATCATAACTATTGGGAACTAAAAGAAGACAGGATTCTGTTTGTTGTATAATTGTGAGGCTTAGAGATGCCAAGTGACTTATCTAAAGTCACTGTTTAGAGCAACAGCCTGTCTCCTACCTACCAGGTCTCAGCTACCTCCCAGTATTCTTTCTTTTTTTGAATGAGGCTGACTGCAAAGTCTTGATCTTTTGCTATTTCCACATTGTGACAGGTAACAACTACTCCTGCAGGAAGGTACTCTTAATGTACATTTGTGATGAGGCAGTGCCCAGCAAGATGCCTAGCACATAGTAGATACTCCATTTATTTAGCAAATATTGTACACTTGCAACATAGAATAACCTTTTATTTTTTAACTTTCTTTTCTAGCAAAGGCTAGAATCCACTTAAAGAAAAATTCAGAAGAGATTTAACCTTTAGATGGGTAGATAAAACTAGATAAATGTCCTTTGTTTTAACAGTGAGATTCTGTTGCATTGGGGAAGAATCTAATGAAGACATGTTTGGAATTCTTCCTATGTAAATACTTTTAAAATGGCATGGTACCACAATTCCAACTTGACTCTGTGAAAGCTAAAAAAAAAGTGGAAGTAAAAAGGTTTTTTTTTAATGAATTTGTGTGATACTAATCTTTCTTTTAAATACCTCTCCCCTCTTTCTCTGACTATACTTCTATATAATCTTCCTTGTCATTCCTCAGGACTTTATCATACCTTTCTTCTGAAATATAGTATCTACTTCTAAAATTTAGAGGTTCTAAGGAAATGTTAGCATTCACCTATTAGTGATGTGTAGTGCATAAGAATAATAAATAATGATTTGCCCCTTATGAGGCGATTGGTACATTTATGTATTTGTATATCTAATCTTTATCTTTCTTGCTTAGCATGACCTTAATGAATCCATTTTAAGAATTAGCCAAAAAGAAAGAGAAGCACAGCTTTGATTCCCCCCACCCCTTTTTGGTACCAAGGATTGAACCCAGGGGTATGTAACACTAAGCCACTTCCCCAGCCCATAATTAGTGCCTCACTAAGTTGCTGCCATTGGACTCTACTTGCAGTTCTGCTGACTCAGCCTTCCGTGCTACTGGGATTGCATTTGTGTACTGTCACACCCAGCTGGAGCAAAGCTCATATTGTCCTAACTGTAGAAAATTGCTGTTCTTTCTCAAAATAATTTAGAATTGTTAAATGCCATAGAGACATTTTTAAAATACTTGCTATGGAATAAAGTTTTTTATTTTGCCGTACAAAAACATTTTATCATGGCCAGCTTATTTTCATAATGGTTTAATGAGTTATAGGTGTCTTAATGTTGAAGAAACTATTTGCTTTGTTATATTCATTCCTTTGAGTTAAAAATATCAAATTGGCAAACATAATGTATAATAAATTTGTTATTTTTATGTGGCTGGATAAATAATGGGATTACTTGTATTTTCTGTAAAATAATCCTCAAAATGATGGTTAAAGAAAATAAAACCTTTTAAAAAATATTTATCTGCTTTCCATGAAAATAATATATCTAAATCTTATAAATTCTGTAAAAGTTGTCATAGAATTGTTTTTAATTGCTCTTGTGACATTTTCCTTTATTCTATTTGTTCCATAGGACAGATCTATTCAGAAATGATCCACAACTTGCTTCATCCAGTTCTACAAAGCAAAGATTGTAATTTGGTTCGATATAATGTCATCAATGCATTGCCCAATACAGCTGATTCACTTATTGGGAGAGCTGCACATATAGCTGTTCTTGATTCAGAAATATTTTTAGAGAAATTCTTTCTTGTTGCTGCCCTAAAATATTTTCAGTAGGATAAAAACATTGTTAGAGACTTTACAGTTACCTCATTCAACAATGATTCAAATAATGTATTATAGTTAAATGTAGATGCTGATAAGTTCTAAGAAATATTTATACCTTTTTATATGGAAGATAATTTATATCATCCATGTGTAGAGCTTTTTAAACATCAACTTTTCTTTCTAGGTAATGTGGCTGTGCAATATTTTTTTAATTTTATCTTTTTACTTTTCTATTACTTTTTCATATATTTTGCTACCTGAGTAATTCACTGAAATTTTAAACCCATATGTATGTCTGATTGTTTATTATTGGCTTTTCACAGTCCTTACATCAGACTACATCATATTAGAGTCCATTCTTGCTAGAATAGCATGGGATTTTAAATTTTCTAGTTTGGGGTATTACTTAGTTAACTATAAATTTTACTTTTAACATTTTACTGTGTTTAAACTGGAAATAAAATTATGGCTGCTAAAATATATTTTTCAAAATCAACTTCTTTAGTCCTGAAATGTACTATATCTTTATCATATGGTCAAACCAGGTAGTTCATACATGACAATACTATAAAAGTTTTCTATAATGTCATTACTGTTGCTATTAAACATGTCATGCCTATTAAAATATATTTTCTACTGGTAATTTTAACATTATTTCTCATGTTGATTTTTATTACTGGAAATTTTCGTGTTCATGTTAGCAGCATATAAAGATTTTGAATGTTTGAATGCCCTCTGCCTTGATTTGGTTGGAATTTTGCTAAATTTGGTAATGTTGCTTGACTTTTCTGATTACATTTCTTTATCTTTTTTCATGGACTTCCACATATGTATATAATAATTAAATGTTGAAATTTATGAAATACTTTTATGAATTTAAATAATTTTTAAATATTGTTAAAATTTATTGATCTAAAAAGTAATGTAAATAAAATAATTCACGTTAAAATGGGGAAAATAATTAACTTTACATGTTTGGTGATACAGATGCAAATGTTTTTTGATATATGGAGATGTTGAGTCTTTTGACTTTACTAAAGGTGCTGAATAGCATTAAATTCACTATTTTCCTTTCCTGTTTTACTTGTGAAAATAATAATGCACTAAGGGTGGATGGATGGTCTATTTGCATTCACCATTTATAATGGACAGAAGGTTTTTGTAAGTATGTATTGTGTAATGGATGCATGTTTATTTTTAGCATCGTGTTATTGCCTCTGGTGTTATTAAATAAATGACTATCTGGAGGAAGAACTCAAACACTTGTAATTATTTGCTTATTCTTAGAATATTAGAGCTATAATAGTGAGGTACATTACATTTCAGTCAACAATAGCATATGTCATATAGCTGAAGTGGTAAAAGGCTATATCACCTGTAATAAATACTCTTATTCATACAACGAAATCACCTAATAACACAGAATGTACCCACATCATGAAGCAATACATGGCTGTGCACATCTTTATAATTAGATACACTAAATTTATTCTGTTAGCCAACTTTTCATTTGTATCAAGTAGGAGAATTTTGATTGATTTTAATAATTATTTACTTTTTTACAAAACTAAGCAATAATATACCAAGGGCATTATAACTGGAAAACATAAATATATTTATTTTCTACCACATTTTTTGCCACATATTTATCATCTTCATATATGTTGACCCTCAGATGGAAACATCTTGCATATTTTAAGTTTAAATAACTTATATGCATATCAAAGGACTTATTCATAATCATACAAATAGTACTTAGGGGTAAATTACTCTTAGGATCATTATTGGTTGATTGGTTACAGTTATTTAATACAGTTTTTAAAATATCAGTGATCATTGTTTAAAAACATAACGTTTAGTTTCTCATTTATCAGGAAAAGTCATACTGTCCTCCAAATGCAGATTGTAAGACATGAGGTGAGGTTCTGAAAGAAGGAAAAATGATTATCTGACATGGGCGATTGTCTTTTAGAGAATAGATTTCATCAAAGTATACCAATAAGGCTTCTAAGTTGCAAACAACAACAAAAAATATACGATTAACTTCAGCAGGAAAAAAAAGAATTTATTGAAAGAATAGCAAAGTAACTCACAGAATTGATGGAAAGTCAAGAACCAGGTTTGGAAAACAGAAGCCAAAGGAAGCTAGATGAACAAAATCATAGGCAAGTTCTAACTTTAAGAGAAGCTGGGATATTAGGTGTACTTTTGGCAGCAATACCCCTGAAAACTGGATTTCAAATACCTAATTTGAATCACTCATTCAAGGCCTAGTGGGACTGTCCAGCTAATCAAGTTGAAGTTTTGTGCCAGTAGCTATTAGGCATCAAAGATAACAAGTGTATCTGATCTTCTGTTTCCAAAGTAGAAAATGAGACCAACAGGATTCACCAAACACACACAAAAAAATGGGTTTGGTAAGAGCACCTATTATAAAAGCATACCAGAAGTCAAGGATAAGCCATCTTTTATCAACATCTATGCATTATTCTCTCCACCTTTATACATTTAAAAATGCTTCTCCTAAAATTCTACTACTATTCCTCATGTCTAGGATCCCAGTGTTATCCCTTCTGGTTCTCTGATTCTGTAATGATCTTAATAGTTTACAACTCACAGAATTGTGACTTAATCATCACCTTTATAAACAATAATAGTATAAAATGGGGAATACAAGGCAATTAACATGTATAAGTTGCATAAACATGTATAAGCCACCAAGAAAGAAAATAGAGCTAGATCTGGGCTTTGTAACAAAAGCTTTTTTGGTGAGACTGACCCAAGACATTTGTAAAGATAGAAATTGTGAGGCACCATTACATACCAACTGAATTAGAATTTTCAGGGTAGTATATGAGTAGTAGCATGTTTCATGTCTCAAACTTCTCTGATAAAAAACACATATGGTAAACAGTTTTCTCTGGTCATGAGTCTAGGTGGTTATGATTTCTCACTACTGCCACCTATCCTATTGAGTTCAAACAGCACCTCAGTTGATCAGATTTCTTTATGTAGTGAATAACCCAAGGATCTATGATATGGGTGGTCTTGCCTACATGTAGTTATAATAGTCTGTTTAAATTTTGCAATTCAGGGGCTTGGGCTGTATCTCAGTGGTAAAGCACTTGCCTTGCATGTGTGAAACACTGGGGTTGATCCTCAGCACCACATAAAAATAAAGACATCGTGTGTCTATCTACAACTAAAAGAATATTTTTTAAAAAATTGCAATTCAACAAGATGCTTCAACATATGATATTGTGAGAAGATATTCTAGAAGATCTCCTGAGTTCTAGTCATACTCCTCCCTATTCCCTTTTCCCCATGGTCATCAGAGCCAGTCACTACAGTTAGCACCAAAATCACATTTTCTGTCCTCCTTTCCTAGAGGAATAAGTTAAAAGCAAGCCAGTTGCTCAAACTCAGGAAGAGTGCAATTAAGCCAACTTCAAATTTACAGAAAATGTTATCATATCCCCTGTGGGAGCATTCCGTTAGATATAAAAACTGCTATACCAACAGAACCTGAAAGCATGGAAATGGATGACAAGAGCAGTAAAAGTTCTCAGATTTTATCAAGCTTACAAGCTAACAGGTTACCCTGCTACAGTTTCTTGGATGCTAACAGGAGGCTACTGGGTAAAAGACAAACAACTTTATTAGAGCAAGGTAATAGCCAGATGTTGGCATATTTGCATCAGTTCCTAGAGTCACAGTTCCCACAGTGTGGTTTAGAGAGCCAGGTTCAGCTGTACACATAGTGGATTGCATTACAGGAGAATAATATAGGAACAAAGACCAAGTAGATTTTGAGAAAGCCGCAAGCAAGCCAGATTATCCTCAGGGAGAGTGGCAATTAAGTGATGATAATGCTACGACTGCCTTGGTCTACTTAGGTGACTAGTACTCAGTATTAGGAGACAAATAAGCTTTGCAATTTGGCTCATTTGGCAATAATATGCTGGGACACTCAGGGTACATGGCAAATTATCTCCTCTCCCCACAATGGAAAGCAAAATATATGGTCAGTAATTCAGACATAAGAGTGAGGTGTTGATCCCTCTTTGCTTTTTGGACTCCTTCTGTCAACAGAAGAGATATCACCAAGAACTAAACTTATTTGTAGCATATGATAAATCCTTTAGGACAGCACCCCAAAATTAGTATTCTCATATAATTCCAAAACTAAACCTTCAATAGGGCTGTACATCATTCTATAAGACTAGCATCTAGAGGATGAAATATAGTTTTTTTTTTGGTAAAAGACAATGTTGTATAGGATGCTGTATTCAGTAATTCCACAGATGGAATGGCATACATAAAATGTGGGTAGGTCAGGGAAAGAAGCCCAAACTCAGCACAATTTTCTATTCCTATAAGAATAAATGGCTACTTTATTCATGTTAGTAGGATTCCATTGTAATCAGACCTGTTGCCCAAGCTATCTACCTTATATGTGATCAGGGGTCAAGTTGTCCACTTTAGTTGGTAAGTAGTGGTGCTAACTAATCAGTTCTCTCATGGGAAAGACTGATAAAAGTACATGATTCTGCATTAGCCACCATGGCCAGGTTTGTTAGTGGGTCACTGAGCAAACTCAGCTGTGAGGGAGGAAAGAAGTTAATAGATGTCCACAGAGTGGGTCATTGTGGTAGGTAGCTCTTTTGTAATCACCTTTTTAAATGAGAAAATACAGCAAAAGTGGTGGAATGTCTCTACAAGAAAACTGTCGCTTCCATTTTGAGGAATTTTTATTGCTCTTCAGTCCATTCATTCTTTGGAAAGTCAGCTGCCATATTGTAAGATGACATTTGGAGAAGAAGCCCATGTAGCAAGGAACTAAGAGAAGATTCCAGTCCTAATACCCACAAGGAACTATATCATTCTGATAAACACATGAGTGAACTTGGCAGTTGACCCTCCAGTAGTGTGCTTTCATATAAGAGTAGAACTCCAGCTAACAGCTTGCCTGAAACCTCATGTAAGATGTAGAGCCAGAAGCTCTGAATTTTTGTGTAATTTGTTAGAAATCAATAAATAAAATAATCATTTGTTCTAATTAAATGCTCTTCTGCAATGGGAGCCTTTTTTTTTAACATTCAGTGGGATCCAAATGTTCTCATGCTTTCAAGAAACTTTGAGGAGTCCTATTCCAAAGAACTATCTGAAAAACACTTATATACCCAGTTCCTTACCTTTTGACCAAACCAGCCACTGCCCATGAAAGTTTGCAGATCTTTATCCCAAGCCATATCTCCTTTCAGATCAAAGTTTATAAGAGGGGCCAGGGTTGTGGCTCAGGGGTACAGCACTTGCCTAGTATGTGTGAGGCACTGGGTTCAATTCCTGACACTACATGAAAGTAAAAACAAACAAAGGTATTGTGTCCATCTACAAAAACTGAAAAAAAAAACTGTAAATGTTTATTTTTAAAAAATGTGTAAGAGCCAGACAGGTGGCTGTGCCTGTAATCCCTATAACTTGGGAGGCTGAAACAGGTGGATGTCAAGTTTGAGGCTAGCCTCAGCAACTTAGTAAGGCCCAGTCTCAAAATAAAAAATAGACAGGGCTGGGGATGTGGCTCAGTGGTTGCTGAACCCAGGATTCAATCCCCAATACCAAAAAAAGAAGTGTACAAGATAAACTAAATTTTGTTCTTTAGGAGGACATTTTTCCCCCTCTGCTATCCATTGAGGACCTCTGGTAATGGGCTCTCAATGCTAAAAACATCTCATTGATAGATTCATTTATTGAGCAAAGCCATTTGTAATGAAACTTTGAAATATTTTTTCTCAGTCAACTGGTTATATGGAACTCAGCATTAAGCACTAAATATAAACTGAGCATCAAAAATGTTACTTCAGCTGGGCACAGTGGCACATGCCTTAATCCCAGCAGCTCCAGAGACTGAGGCTGGAGGATCATGAGTTCAAAGCCAGCCTCAGCAACAGAGAGGACTTAAACAACTAGGTGAAACCCTGTCTCTAAATAAAGTACAAAATAGGGCTGGGAATGTGGGTGAGCGGTTGAATGTCCCTGAGTTCAAGTCCCAGTACCCACCCATCCACCCAAAAAAATGTTATTTCAGAAGTGTGAACAACCTACTAATGCAAATTGCTTAAGTTGTCTCTGATCCTCTTCTGTATATACCACTTTCTCTTAGTGAAAAAGCTCATTATCTAGGAGGACCAGATAACTCAGTTCATAAGAATCATCAGATTATATAGCCACCTGATGTCACATAGACACTATCAAGACCCAAGAGCAAGCGAGGAATTCTTTTTAGAAAAAAAAAATACAAAATTCCAGAATTCTAGGGGCTTCTATTGTGTGTGATTCTGCAAAGACTTCCCACAGTCTTAGAAGTAACATAAAGCATCTTATCTGCCACAAAATGTTCTGAGCACCAATGCAGTTGCTGTCAATTGGCAGACCTTGCACTGTAGGCTAGACCATATGCAGTTTCTTGCTCTGCACCTTACTAAAAAATGTCACCTTTCAGGTCATCTGGAAAACAGATGAGAACAAATCAGCTAGAAGTTCATTAAATCGGAGAGATTTAAAATAAGAGAGAGAATGAGTTAAAAGAAGCAAAGAGTACTATAAAGGGTCCTCAATCTTTGTTTACTATAAAAGGATCTTCTGAGAGAACTTTTGCCTCAGACTGAGAGAAATTAATGGAATTAGTCCCTCACCTAACTTCAGCCATGAATTTTTTTCCTTTTTTCAGGGGAGATAGAGAGTACTGGGGATATAGCCCAGGGAAGCCACATCCTAAGACCTTTTATTTTTTTATTATGAGACAGAGTCTGGTTAAGTTGTTTAGGGCCTTGCTAAGTTGCTGAGGCTGGTCTGGAACTTGCAATCTTCCTGCCTCAACCTCCTGAGTCGCTGAGATTACAGGTTTGTGCCACCGGGCCTGGCTGCATTAAAAAAAAAAAAAATGATAAAAAGGCTTTCAAATTTTTTACATATATAAAAATTTTAACCTCAGAATTTTTTAATAACAAAAATTGAAACCCCAGCCATGGAATAGAGTTTAAGTGGTAAATTCACATAAATGAAAATTTAAAATCCTTGAAAATTTATTTTCAAAAACATTTAATGATGTGGGAAAATTCAATTATGTTTTTATTTTATTATTATTTTAATTGTACAAATTTATGAAGTACCCAGTCATAGCTCAATTCATATATATAGTGTACATAATGTCCAAATCAGGGTAGTTAACAATTTCATCTCAAACTTTAAAAGTAAATTTTAGTAACATGTAATAATAACATCTATGCAGTATGGTGTGATATTTCAAAACAAGTATACAATATATACTAATCAAATCAGTTCCATCTTCTTACTTGGTGTTTGGAATCTTCAAATTCCTCTCTTCTAGTTGTTCACAAAAACACAATACAATTTTGTGAACTATAGTCACCTTATTGTATTATACAACACTAAGGCCTGTTTTGCTTCAAAGAAAAAAAAGTCTACCAGAATGTGTAATAGTGATTACCCGAGGCTGGAAAGGTTGTGGGAAGGGGAGTTAGAAGGTTGGATAACAGGCACCAATTACAGTTTGATTTGGGGTTTCAATCAAGACGGCGTTCAGGGTAGTTTAGGGTCATTCTTGGTGAGAAAGGCCACTCAGGAACCTTTAGCTGTCAGCAAGGTTCCCCGAGCAGGCTGCGCCCGGTGTAAGTCCCGCCCCTTCGGTGGGGCGTGTTCCTCCCTCTGTTGCGCCTGCGCAGACGCTTCGAGAGCCGGCGCCATGACCGCTTCAGGGCTCGTGGGCTTGCTTGGCCGCACCACTGCCACTGCATGGAGAGCTGCAAGTAAGGCGCCAACCCCAAAGCTGAGGTCGCAGGGAGGGGTCGCGAAGACTCAGGCACTGCGACAGAGGAAACTGTGTCTCCACGTGCAGGGGACTGCCGAGCTTCTCTTTTCACTCAGCCAGCCCTCGGTGTCCCTGGGCGGGTCCCTGCGCAGCCCAGTGTCTTGGGTGAGACTAGAGCAGGCAGATCCCCAGGGCCTTCTATCCTTGACTCTTTCTCAATATATTACAGAGCATGCCAAACGTAATTTTAATTTATGACATCTCTGAGACATTATGTATGTAAGTTGGAAAGAGACAGCCTGCATAGTATAATGGCCTGATTTCTGTGCAGTTTGTTTTACTTTTCTGTAACCACAGTCCACAAATGTGTTACTTGTTAGTTGTAAAAATCCTAAATGGTTCAGAAACGAATATCATGCAAAGTCTCACATTATCCAGACCCCAAGATAATAACTAAAATTTTGTGTTTATTATCCCTTTTCACTAGTTTTTGAGTTTTAATTACAAAGTATTTCGTAACACACACACTCACACACACACACATATATTTGTGGTTTTGCCTATAGAACATTATCTCAAAAAGAGGTTGGATAACTCATTGTACTGATAGTTTACCTTTCCCATTGAAACTTAAAGAGAAAGTGATTTCATTTATACATCACATAATATATAAAACATTTATGAAACAAAAGCAACTTCTATAAGGCCATTCTCCAGTTTAAGAAATAGTCTATTTCCATTGCCAGAGAGCTTCCTGTGGGATGCTTTGTGTATCATGTTTTTTATTTTTATGAAAATGGTTTCATATAGTTTGTTTTTTTCCAGCCAACACTATGTTTTAAGAATGGCCCATATTGATATGAGTGGTTGTAGTTATCCTCTTAACTGTTTGAACATACTATAAATGAGTATCACCTGTGAACTTATTTAAAATGCAGATGTTGCTGGGTACAGTGGCACTCACCTATAATCCCAGCACTCAGGAGGCTGAGGCAGGAAGATTAAAAGTTTGAGGTCAGCCTGAGCAATTTAGCAAGACTCTCTCTCAAAATTGCAAAAGAAAAAAAGTAAAGCACCCCTGGGTTCAATCCCCAATAATTCAGGGTGGGGAGGAATCAGGCTCCTGCCAAGAACTACTCAAAATCTGAATTATAAAAGATTCCCCAGATTGTTTGTGTGCACATTTTAAATCTTTCAGTTTATTTTTTCTCAGTGTGTGATTTAAACAAGAGATATGGTTATATAGTGATGGCTAGATACTGTTCATAATGGAAGAAGCAGAAAGTGTAGCTTAACCAGGGTCAGAATTAGTAAGTGGTTGATTAGTTACCTGTTGCTGATATCAAAAGTTAAGTTAGGGCCATGTTCTTTCTGTAGACTTTTGAGGGAAATCTACTTATTTCCCTTTTTTACTTTCTAGAAGCTGCCCATGTTCCCTGACTCACCTCCTTTCTGAATCTTCAAAGCCATCAATATCAGGCCAACTCTCTTATCTCTCTGTTTGTATCTTCCAGTTCTCTTTTCTGTTCTAAAGAACCTTTGTAATTACATGGACCCACCCAGATAATAAACCAGTATAATCTTCCTAGTGTCAGGTCATTTGATTAGCAACCTTAATTTTCTTTTGTCACCAGAATTTTCCTTCTCCATAGTACCTATTTAAAGGTTCTGGGTATTGGGTTCTGATGATCTTTGGGCATTATTATTCTGCCTGTCACAGTGCTATAACTGGAACTGGTACCCAAATCCATCTCCCTCTAGAGCTATTCTATTTTTTTTTAAATAAGTACCTTTATTTTATTTATTTTTATGCAGTGCTGAGGATTGAACCCAGTGTCTCACACATGCTAATCAAGCACTCTACCACTGAGCCTTAATCCCAATGCCCTAGAGCTATTCTTTTTCAAGAAGTTGAAAACCACCCACCTGTATCATTTTTTTCAGAGTGGTTTTGCCTATAGAACATATCTCAAAAAGGAGTTGGATAACTCATTGTACTGATAGTTTACCTTTCCCATTGAAACTTAAAGAGAAAGTGATTTCATTTACACATCACAGATACCCAATACATTTTAAAATTTTCCGTTAATAGGGAAGGAGGACCCTGATACGTATTTAAGTGTAAGAAAACTAAATGCAGTCCCTTGTGAATTCTAGTGATTTAAATACTAAATATTCTCTTTGAAAAATTTATACAACATTTTTTGCTTTTAAATATACTCCCACCCCATCTCTCTCTCTATATATATATATGTATACACACACACACACACAAAAAAAAATATATATATATAATTTTTAAAATTAGAGTCTTACAGTTATACATAGTTGTTGGGTTCATCCTGACAAACTCACTACATGCATGGAATTCAGTTTCAGTTCATGATCCTCCCTTTTCCGCTCCTCCTTTCCCCTTCTGTGCTCCCTTCCCTCTCCTATTCTCCTTCCTCTACTCTAGTGGACTTCTTTTCTCTATCTGTTTATTTACATTTGATTGATTCTTTCTACTATGCATAAAGGTGAAGTTCCCTGTGGTATATTTATATATGTGTGTATAACAAGATGTTTAAACAATTCATTCTGCATTGCCTCCCCTTAACCCTTCTGTCCACTCTGCCTCTTCATCTCCTTCTACATTAATGATTTCCCCTTTATGTTATCTTATTCTTCCCTCCATTTTTCCTTTGTTTTACTTTAGTTTTCACATATGAGAAAAGACATTTGACCTTTGAACTTCTGAGTTTGGCTTATTTCACTTAGCATAATATTCTCCATTTCCATCCATTTACCAGGAAATGCCATGATTTCATTTTTAAAATTTATTTTATTTTATTTTATTTTTTTGTACCAGGGATTGAACTCAGGGGCACTCAACCACAGAGCCGCATCCCTAGCCCTATTTTATATTTTATTTAGCGAGAGAGTCTCACTGAGTTGCTTAGTGCCTTGCTTTTGCTGAGGCTGGCTTTGAACTTGTGATCCTCCTGTGTCAGTCTCCTGAGCCACTGGGATTACAGCCATGTGCTACCATGCCCAGCTCATTCTTTTTTTTTTTTTTTAATATTTATTTATTTTTTTAGTTTTAGGTGAACACAATATCTTTATTTTATTTTTATGTGGTGCTAAGGATCGAACCCATGCTAGGCAAGCACTCTACCCCTGAGTCACAACCCAAGCCCTCTGCTCATTCTTTTTTATGATTGAATAGAGCTCCATTGTATAAATATCACAGTCTTAATCCCTTCATCTACTGATGGGTATCTGGGTTGTATTCCATAATTTAGCTATTGTGAATTGTGCTGCTATAAACATTGAGGTGGGTATATTTCTGTAAATATGCCAATATCAGATATTTTGAGAAGATACCATGAAGTGGGATGACTGGGTCATGTGGTGGTTCCATCTCTAGGTTTTTAAGAAATCTCTGTACTGTTTTCCAGAGTGGTTGTAATAGTCTGCAGTCACATCAACAATGTACAAATGTATCTTTTCCTCCATTGCCTCACCAGCATTTATTGTTAGTATTATTGATCATTACCATTCTGACTAGAGATGAAATCTTAGTGTATTCTGATTTGCATTTCTCTGATTGCTAGAGACGTTGAACTTTTTTTATATATTTGTTGGCCATTTGTGTTTCTTCTTTTGAGAAGTTTGTTTAGTTCTTTTGCACATTTATTGATTGGGTTATTTGTTTCTTGGTGTTAAGTTTTTTATATCCTGGATATTAATCCCCTATCAGAGGAGTAGCTGGCCAAGATTTTCTCCCATTCTGTAGGCTTTCTCTTCATACTCTTAATCACTTTCTTTGTGGTACAGAAGCTTTTTAGCTTGATGTCATCCCACTTATTGATTCTTGGTTTTATTTCTTGCACTTTTGGGGTCGTGTTAAGGAAGTTGGTGCTCGCATCTATATGATAGAGTATTGACCCTATGTTTTCTTCTATAAATTGTAAAGTTTCTGGTCTAATTCCTATATCTTTGATCCATTTTGATTTGAGTTTTTAATTTCCTTTTCTTGCAGGGTGAGAGAGAGTTTCATTTTTCTACATATAGCTGTTTAGTTTTCCCAGGACCATTGGTTTAAGGGGATGTATTTTCTCCAAAATATATTATTGGCATCTTCATCAAATATTAAATGACTGTAGGTATGTGGATTTGTCTCTGTGTCCTCTATTCTATGCCATTGGTCTCCACGTCTATTTTGATGCCATTACCATGCTGGGTTTTTTTGTTTTGTTTTGTTTTGTTTGTTTGTTTGTTTTTACTGTGGCTCTGTAGTATAATTTCAGATCAGGTATTGTGATGTCTCCTTCTTCACTTTTCTTGCTTAGTATTGCTTTGGCTATTCTGCATCTTTTATTCTTCCAAATGAATATTAGAATTATTTTTCTATTTATCTGAAGAATGCATGGTATTTTGATGATTATTGCATTGAATCTGTATATTTCTTTTGGTAGTGTGACCATTTTGACCATATTGATTCTGCCTATCCAAGAACATGGAAGGTCTTTCCATCTTCCAAGGTCTATTTCTTTCTTTAGTGCTCTGTAATTTACATTGTAGATTTTTTTTATGTCCTTGGTTAGATTAATTCCTCTGTGTGTGTGTGTGTGTGTGTGTGTATTTATATATATTTTTTGAGGTTATTTTGAATGGTGTGGTTTTCCTGATTTCTTCCTCAGCTGAATCAGTTTTGGAGTATAGAAAAACTATTGATTTATGGGTATAGATCTTGTATCCTGCTACTTTCCTGTAGTTATTTATAAGATCCAGAAGTGTTCGTGAAGTTTTTTGGGTCTTCTAGATATAGGATCATGTCATTGGCAAACAGAGATAGTTTAAGGACTTCTTTTTCCTATTTGTAACCCTTTAATTTCCTTTTCTTGCCTGATTGCTTTGTTTCCAGGGCTGTATTGAATAGTAGTGGTGAGGGTGGACAGCCTTATCTTGTTCCTGACTTTAGAGGAAATGCTTTTAGTTTTTCTGCATTCAGTATAATGTTGGCTTTGGGTTTGTCATAAATGGACTTTAAGATGTTGAGGTAAGTTCATACTATTTACTCTTTTTTTTCCATACTATTTACTCTTAATGGTCTAATTCCTGGTATGTTGACATTGCTTCAGACAGGAATCTGTGTTTTACTTCAGTTTCTGCAGTTATGATAATGGTTAATTAATGTATTTCATAGCTCTTCTTTTAAAACTAGTAATACTATTTGTCTCCAAGGTTAGGAAATAACTGTCCAGAAACTAGAGCTTCTGGAGGCAAGGATTTTCACTCTATATATTCTTGTGCCTTTTAAACTTGGATAAAGGTGAATGTATAAACTAATATATATATATATATAAATTCAATTTTAAAAGGAGAATATGTGAATAGCTCCTATTTTTCTACTTTCTCCTCTCTGCTAGGATCACCGATTCTGTGTCAGTCTTTGAGGAAAATGAGTTCTTCTCAAGAAGGGAAGTCTGAATCTGTCAAACAACCCCTTAGGAAGCCAAAGTTACCAGTAGGTCGTTTTGATGCACCAGAGGATTCCCATTTAGAGAAAGAACCACTGAAAAGTAAGTGTGGTAAAACTTTTATCTTAATTTTTAAGATATCAAGAAAACATGATGTGGCTATTGAGAAGATAGATGAAAGAAATGAAATATGTTATTGTCATAACTTTTTACCAATAATAAAGCATATTTCAACAATGAGAAAAATCACCATATTGACCATCAGTGTATCTATTTTTTTAAAAAAAGGGTTTCTAAGCCCCTGACATTTGATTGATTGATTGATTATACCTCATTATTCACATGACAAAATATATAAGTTGAGATCTTCTCTGATATATGTAACAAACCTACTTGAGCAAAATTTTAAGAAATTTTTCTGGCTGTTAAAATTTGAAACAGCAGAAGTTTCAGTAGATTATCAGCGTACAGATAAGGGTGAGGCATTCAAGTACTGGGCTTTAGAAAAAGACTATAAACTTGGTACTTTAAATACTATATGAAAACCATGGTATTTTCCTCTCTTCTCTTGTCTCATCACTGTTTAAAATAGTTTTTTGTCTCTTAACTAGCTTTTTCAGTCCACTGGGCAGAAAGTAACTGCTCCTAGTTAACTACTCAGTTTAAGAGAGCAGCACAACTGAGATTAGAGTTTCTTACTCCTAATTGCAAATTCCCTGAAAAGAAAGCTCGAATCAGGTGTCTATAGTTGAATCACTCAGAATGGCAAGTAAGATGGGTCACACATTTAGGTGGTGGTTCTCACTGTGACAGTGTGGCTGGAGAGAGAAGGGTAGTTTTAAGAAGAAAGAGAATTGAAGAGGGGATGTAATTTGATTATTTTGTTTGTTTTGGGAGATTGAACCCAGGGCATTCTACCACTGAGCAACATCCTCAGCCCCTACTTAATACTTAGTATATGTAAAATTTGGCTCATGCCATAAAACTCTGTTTTATTTATTTAGTTAGTTAGTTAGTTTTTCAGAACTAGGGATCCAACCCAGGGGCTTTACCACTGAGCTACATCCCCAGCCCTTTTTATTTTGAGACAGAGTATCACTAAGTTGCTGAGGCTGGCCTTAAACTTTTTTTTTTTTTTTTTTTTTTTTAGCTGTTGATGGACCTTTATTTTATTCATTTATTTATATGTGGTGCTGAGACCCAAACCCAGTGACTCACACATGCAAGACAAGCACTCTACCACTGAGCAACAACCCCAGCACCCCGGCCTTAAACTTTTGAGCCTCCTGTTTTAGCTTCCCAAGTCACTGGGGTAATAAGTGTGCACCATCATGCCTGGCCATAAAGCTCTGTTTTTACAGTATTGTTATATTTCATTCTGTGCTTATTTTTACCTTTGAATTGTGGAACATATTAATTTAAACAGCATAAATGTAAATCTGCATCCTAGGCAAGAAGATATTCATAGCTATGTCTAGATCTTTTTCTAGAATATAAAACCGTTTCTTATTTGCTAATCCAGAGGAATATTTCAAATTATAGCACACTATCAAGCCCAATCTAATAACCAGACCAATCAACTAAGATAATGGAGACTTTTTAATTGTAGTTATAATCTGCAATTAAGTTCTTTTCAGTGGTTTTTAACTAAGCAGAAAAATCTGAAGGAAAATATTTCCTTAAAATATCACTTAAGATTAAATTAAGGGTCTTCATATAGGGCCCAGTGTAATAATAAAATTTAACATTAAAAGGATTCAAGGGTGTCATTGTCTTAATCTGTTTTGTGTTGCCATAACAGAATACCTGAGTCTGGATAATTTATAAAGAAAAATATTTTGACTCATAGTTCTAAGGAGGCTGGATAGTCTAATACTATTAGCCTCTGGCAAGGGCCTCATGCTGAGATGCAATGAGGTGTAGATTCTTTGTCTTGTATATATGAAGAATGATGTCCAAGGGTGAGACAGAACTTACTTTTGAAACAGAGAAGAAGCAGAGCTCCCACAAGGAAGGGGTCACAAGAGAGTTGCCAGAAGTTTCTGTGGTCCAGGTATATATGTGGTATTGCTAAAAGTGACCTTTAAAGCTATTGGCTGATGACTTTTAGGGAGGGGAGTTTCTGCATCCAATCGAAGTGAGACACTCAATGGTTGTGCACGCCCTGTTCAATCTAATGTTGATTGGGCGCTGATCACATGATTGATCACATGCTTTCTGGCTTAATTTGTACATGAATTTGGACATGATGGAATAAGGAACAGAATTGTTACAATGGGAGCCCCTGCTCTGTCTAACGTATCATATTTCTGATTCCTGCTTTCAATCCTGTTTCATCTCATAGTAGAAAACCATGTCTGAAAAAGAATGAGGGGCAGCCTTACTTTATAATAATCTGCTCTTACAGTAAGTAATGAATCTAGTTCCAAGAGAACTAAATTACTCCCATTAGTGAACTTTAATTATCTTAATGACCTAATCATCTTTTAAAGTTCTCACAACCTCTCAATACTGTTACATTGGGAATAAATTTCAACATGCATTGGGGGGGGGGGGGACGACAAACCATACCTTGAAACATTATAATTAGAGATTAGCAGATGGTACACTGCTGCCTTTGAAGATGGAGGAAGAGGGTTAAGGGTTATAGCTTAGTGGTAGAACACTTGCCTAGCCTCAGCAAGGCCTTGAGTTCAGTCCCCAGCACCTCAAAAAAAAAAAAAAAAAAAAAAGAAAGAAAGAAAAAGATGGAGCAGCCATGAGCTAATGAATGTTGTTAGCCTCTAGAAACTGAAAAAGACAGTTATCCCCCAGCATTCAGACAAAGCACAGCTCTGCTAATATTTTGATTTTAATTATTGAGATTATGTCAGATTTCTGACCTCCAAAACTGTAAAATAATAAATTCATGTCCTTTAAAAAAAAAAAAAGAAAAAATTCACACAAGAACAAAGTAGAAAACCCAGAAATAAATTCTCACATATGTGTTAAGTTGGTTTTTGACAAGGGTGCCAAAATCTTTTCAATGGGGAAAGACAGTCTTTTCAATAAATGATGCTAGGAAAGGTGAATATCCACATACAAATGAATGAAGTTGAATTTTACCTACCATATAAAAAAAATTAACTCAAAATGTATGAAACCTAAACTTAAGAGGTAAAATTATAAAACTCTTGAAAAAGAATATTGGGGAAACTTCATGACATTGTTCTTGGCAATGATTTCATGAATATGATACCAAAAATATAGATAGCAAAATAAATAAATTGGAATTTTATCAAAATTAATAACTTTTTTTTTTCATCCAAGGACATCATTAAGAAAGCAAATAGACAAAAACTGCACATGGTGACACACACCTATAATCCTGTCAGGAGACTGAGGCAGAAGATCACAAGTTCAAGGCCAACCTGAGCAACTTACCAAGACCCTATCTCAAAATAAACAAAAGGGGGTAGGGATGTAGCTCATTAGTAGAGGCATTGCCTACCATGTATAAGGCACTGGGTTAAGTCCCCAGAACTACAAGGGAAAGACAGGAGGGAACTCCTTCAAAGTAATTTTATTTCAAAATCTTCCAAGTCCAGTGAATTTGCACTCTATTCTTTATACCTCTTTCCTTTTGTTTGGGTCTAGCAGTACATACAAAGCCATTTTGTGAACTGAGGACTAAAAGTATTCCAAGAATTCTAAGTCACCAATGGTGGTAAAGTTGATTGAATACAAAAATTACATACTAAAGTAATTTCTCAAACTCAGGGAACAAACCACATTTACAGTTATTTAAAGATTGTACTAACCTGATCAGTAGGTCTATCCTGGTCAACCCTATCTTCAAAACTGACCATATTGCTTTTCCAATCTCTATTGACTGCTTTGTTTATGTCTTCTTTCTTTCCATAGAATTTCCAGATGATGTTAATCCAGTTACCAAAGAAAAAGGTGGACCTAGAGGCCCAGAACCTACCAGATATGGAGATTGGGAACGAAAAGGACGTTGTATTGATTTTTAAGTCACATATTTAACCTCAAAGGACACTGTATTGATTTTTTTAAGTTACATTCTTTAACTTCAGTATCATTTTTTTAATATATACATCTGAATTACTTATTTCAGATTATTTTCTTTTTTTATATCCTTTAAATCATCTAATTTCTTTTTTTTTTTCTTTTTGGTGGAACTGGGGATCACGCCCAGGGCCTCATACTTACTAGGCAGGCACTCTACCACTGAGCTAACATCCCAGACCTAAATCATTTTAACTTCTGTATTATGTTTAACTAACTATATATACACACGCACGCACACACACAAACACATACGTACATATATATACACACATATATATACATATATAATGGATTTAGATGAAAATATGCTGCTATAAATTAGGAAAGGGAAGATATTTTTATATTGGTTCATAATTAACTTTAACTTATTAGGGTATATAAAAACATAATTATATAATTATAAATCTTTACTTCATTTTTTCCAATTTAAATTAATTAGTCACTTGTACAATGTATGTGTAAATAAAACAATTTTAAAATCAGCTGTGCTGCCATGGACTCGATAATAGTGGCTTTTTAAATGTGAATTAAATAATGTATTATAGTTTGAGAAACTCACAGTAATGACAGAAAAATCTTTAGCGTGGAGCCACTTAGATTCAAATCCTGAAGCCACTACTTACCAACTATGTAACCTTGAATAAGTTATTAAACTTCTTTGGAATTTGGGAAGATTAATAAGTGGATCCATTTGTATTAGGGGTTTTCAGAGAAAAAGAACCAATAGGAGATAACATATGTATAGAGAGGAAAAAAAAAAAAAACAGATCAACCTTTTAGGACGGATCGGCTAATACAGTTCTAGAGACTAAGAAGTTCCATGATCGGCCACCTTCAAGTTGGAAATCTAAGAAAGCCAGTAGTGCATTTTAGTCCAAATGCAGAGGCCTGAGAAGTGGTTGATTTAAATCCAGTCTGAGAGCAAGATGAGATAAGATGTACCAGCTTACACAGTGAGGCAGGAAAAAAAGGGGTGAATTCCTCCTTTCTCTGTATCTTGTCCTATTCAGAACCTCAGCAAATTGGATGATGCCCAGCCACATTGGGAAGGAGTTTACTGTGTCTACTAGTTCAAATGTTAACCTCAAACTAGGTGTGATGGCAAACACCTGTAATCCTAGCTATTTTAGGAGGCTGAGGTAGTAGAATCAGCGGAGTCCATATGTCAAGACCAGCCTAGGCAACAAGACCTCCTCTCAAAAATCAAGTAAGAGCAGGCTGGGGATATGGCTTAGTTGGTAGAGTGCTTGCCTCCCATGCACATAGTCCCTGGGTTCAATCTTTAGCACAAAAACAACAACAACAAAAAAAAACCCACATGCAAAAGCAACTAAACGTCACTCTCATTCAAAAACACCCTTATAGACCCATCCAGAAATGACCTTTAATTTGAGCACCTGTGATATACTCAATTTGACACAAAATTAACCATGATAGTGCAGAACAATTCATAGGACATATCTCCTAAGTGTTAGCTATCATTAAATGATGAATATTTTTCCAAGTTCCTGGGGGATGTATTTGAAAATTTTGAAGTATTTGGGTTAAAGTTGTTTTACTATCATTAAAAAATTTTATTATCATTAAAAAATTATTAGCTAGGGCTGGGGATGTGGCTCAAGCGGTAGCGAGCTCGCCTGGCATGCCTGGGTTCGATCCTCAGCACCACATACCAACAAAGATGTTGTGTCCGCCGAGAACTAAAAAATAAATATTAAAAATTCTCTCTCTCTCTCTCTCTCTCTCTCTCTCTCTCTCTCTCTCTCTCTCTCTCTCTCCTCTCTCACTCTCTCTTTAAAAAAAATTATTAGCTAAAAATACTGATTATTTGCATGGTGAACTGAATTGAAATATATATTAGTTTGTGAAACAAATTTCAGGTACAGAAGACAAATGTGAGAAAAGTAGGGGATGGAATGGGCCAGTTTAGTCTGTTTTGATGATTGAAAATCTTCTACCCTGTGGCCTTCTGATAACTGGGTCAGGAAAAGTCAAGTGCAATTTGCAGATCTGAAATGAAGGAAGAACAGAAATTGCTGGACTCCCCTAAGGCATCTTGCTTCTCTAGTCCTATGGCTTCACTCAGTTGCAGAGGTTGGACCTTCAGCCCCTAGGCTACTCTAGAATTATTTAGGAAGAAAGATTTCGCACATCCTGTAGAAGACAGAATGTTTATATGTTATATGAGTTACATGTATTATATAGTTCAATAGTACTTCAGAGGATTGTAGGGAGATTTTAAAAGAATAAGCTATGTGTGTGTTGTGGGGCGGGGGAGAGAGAGAGACAGACACTGTGATTGAACCCAGGGACATGTTACCATTGAACTGAGTATTATGTGATCCTGGGGAGTTAACCTGGAACTACCACTGAGCTACATCCCCAGTTCTTTTTGTTGTTGTTTTGAGACAGGGTCACACTAAATTGCCCTGGCTAGCCTTGAATTTGGCTATCCTCTTGCCTTAGCCTCCTGAATAGTTGGGATTACAGATGTGTACCACCACACCCAGCTAAGAGAATGAATTTTAAAACATATATTCTCTCCACAAACTAGTCTGCTAATTAGCACTAGTCATTTGTCTTTATATCATTTGTCACATCTGAGTCAACATTTGTTCTACTTGCAATTACTGTGTGTGGTACCAAATAATAACCACATTTATTTTAAAATATAATTTATTCAACCTCTAATTAGTCTAAGTTAGTGAGGGTTTACTAAGTTAACATTCCAAACTGGTATGTTAAATGATTTTGTATTGTAAAATATCAATAAAATATTACTTGTGTTCTATATTAACTATCATGATATGTGATAAAGACAATTCAAATACTTTTTAAAGCAAATATACATAAACAATCAAAGTCATATTAAGATAATAGAAATCTTAGTCTCTCTTAATAATGTGTTTCATAATGGTAATCAAATAGTACAGGTAAAATTGGTGGCATGATTTATGGTCTTTGTATCCACCAAATATTAATGAAAAAACTTGAAGACTTTTTTTTTTTTTTTTCCTCAGGGACTCAACTCATCAGGGTCTGGTCACAGTTAGAGAGCCATCCAATTTGCAAATTCTGTTATAGCCTCTCCCAAATGAGAAAACTTTAAATAAATTCATAGGACATGTACTATACCAGGAGTTGTATAAAAATCCTATAAAATTTGTTTTTTTTTAATTGGTTGTTCACAACATTACAAAGCTCTTGACATATCATATTTCATACATTAGATTGACGTGGGTTATGAACCCCCAATTTTACCCCAAATGCAGATTGCAGAATCACGTCGGTTACACATCCACAATTTTACATAATGCCCTATTAGTAATTGTTGTATTCTGCTACCTTTCCTATCCCCTACTATCCCCCCTCCCCTCCCCTCCCATCTTCTCTCTCTACCCCATCTACTGTAATTCATTTCTCTCCTTGTTTATTTTCCCATTCCCCTCACAACCTCTTATATGTAATTTAGTATAGCAATGAGGGTCTCCCTTCATTTCCATGCAATTTCCCTTTTCTCTCTCTTTCCCTCCCATCTCATGTCTCTGTTTAATGTTACTCTTTTCTTCTACTCTTCCTCCCTGTTCTGTTCATAGTTACTCTCATTATATCAAAGAAGACATTTGGTATTTGTTTTTTAGGGATTGGCTAGCTTCACTAAGCATAATCTGCTCTAGTGCCATCCATTTCCCTGCAAATTCTATGATTTTGTCATTTTTTATTGCTGCATAGTACTCCATTGTGTATAGATGCCACATTTTTTTTTATCCATTCATCTATTGAAGGGCATCTGGGTTGGTTCCACAGTCTAGCTATTGTGAATTGTGCTGCTATGAACATCGATGTGGCAGTATCCCTGTAGCATGCTCTTTTAAGGTCTTCAGGGAATAGTCCGAGAAGGGCAATAGCAGGGTCAAATGGTGGTTCCATTCCCAGCTTTCCCAGGAATCTCCATACTGCTTTCCAAATTGGCCGCACCAATTTGCAGTCCCACCAGCAATGTACAAGTGTACCCTTTTCTCCACATCCTCGCCAGCACTTGTTGTTGTTTGACTTCATAGTGGCTGCCAATCTTACTGGAGTGAGATGGTATCTTAGGGTGGTTTTGATTTGCATTTCTCTGACTGCTAGAGATGGTGAGCTTTTTTTCATGTACTTGTTGATTGATTGTATATCCTCCTCTGAGAAGTGTCTGTTCAGGTCCTTGGCCCATTTGTTGATTGGGTTATTTGTTATCTTATTGTCTAATTTTTTTAGTTCTTTGTATACTCTGGATATTAGGGCTCTATCTGAAGTGTGAGGAGTAAAAATTTGTTCCCAGGATGTAGGCTCCCTATTTACCTCTCTTATTGTTTCTCTTGCTGAGAAAAAACTTTTTAGTTTAAGTAAGTCCCATTTGTTGATTCTTGTTATTAACTCTTGTGCTATGGGTGTTCTATTAAGGAATTTGGAGCCCGACCCCACAATATGTAGATCGGAGCCAAAAAAAAAAAAAAAGAAGAAAAAACTTGAAGACTTTGGTACTTACAAAGATATGACAGCCCTGGGAAATGTATCACTCAAATACCGTCCTGTGGGAAGCAGAGTGGACTCAGACCTCAGCTGCTATCTCCATGGGATCTGCCACTGTGTTCTTACTTTTCCAGTCAATGAATGAGTATGGCAGGGTTATTAATGCTGCATCCAAACCCCTGATAATGGGCAGCATTGGATGAAGGACTCCATTAACTCACCCAGAATTTTCTTTAGACTGTGCTGTTCTCTGAAATTCCACCCAATTCTCCATTCTTTTGCTCTCCTTTTCATTGGTGTCAGACCATGCCTACTCTTCCTCTTTATAGTTCACAGATGTCTCCTTCAATAAAACTCTTTCAGATGAAATCCTTTCTTGCCATCTGTTTCTTACAGAACCCAAATTAACATGGATAATTTTAAAAGAATAACTTGTAGATAGGTTTTCAGAAAAATGTCACACAAAGCTTGTGGCTTTTTCTAGTGCAATTATAGTTTAAACACTTTCATTTTACATTACTTGTAGAATTTTTGGAAAACTATAGGTTGAGACTTTATGTACATTGCTTACACTATATGTTCATATTTGGTGTTTTGATTGAACTGAATTATGTTCGGCATTTTTTTTCTTTGATGTCAGTTGCTGGGACTTACTGTGTGTCCAAATATAATATCTGTTATTTAACTCAGAGGATCAGTCCTAAAGCCATCTTCTGCTACTGAATAACAAATGAAAAGACTTCATTATAGCAATTATTAATAATGAGTGATAATTTCCTAACAGGACAGGAATTTTTCCAAGTATAAGAAAGACAGTGAGCTCTTAGTTAACAAACACTTATTAATCAATTAGAAGTACAATTAAGAGTATCTGATGATTTCATTCATTTAATCAGTATTGATTATCTGGTATAGTCTGCTAGGCTCTGTATATTGGACAATAAATGAAACAAACTGAAGACTTAAGGGCATTATAGGTGACTTTACTTCACTCAAGAGGCTGTCTCTTTTAGGAGTTTAGGTAAAACTTCAGAGACCTGGATTTTCACCATTTAATGGGACATTTGTTATTTAGTACATTTCCTAATCAAATATGTTTAGACCTTGACATATGTAAGTCTTCCATGGACATTAATCAAGAAGATAAAGAGCAAATGGATTGATATAAAGAAGATTTATGGATATATAAAAATTCCTAAGCCATTCCTGAACTAAGAAGAGCACTTTTGGTAGCCATCCTCTGCATAACCACTAGAACTAAGCTCTCTGCCTCTCTTAGACTTCTCTAAGTTCAGACAGGTTTCAATGAATGAATTATAAAATTATTTAACTACACATGCATATGAACCTGTATTAGTTTTCCATTGCTATAAAGAAATACCTGAGTTTGGATAATTTGTGAAGAGAAGAGTTTTATTTAACTCAAGAGTTTTGGAGGCTGAAACTCTAGCATGGAACTGGCTCTTGTGAGGGACCCCTGTCTGTATCGTCAGGGAGCACATGCATGTGAGGAAGAAAAAGATCACATGGCAAAATAGGAAGCCAGGGTGACTGGGGTCTCACAAGCAATATGTTAATCCCTTCTGTGGGCACATCCCAAATGACCTAAGGATCTCCTGGGTCCCACCACCTTGACATCACCACACTGGGGATCAAGCTTGAAAACTTGAGGGTCACATTCAAACCATATATAAACAATAATGGAGGGTATTTAGGAAATTAAGAAATATTGATTTAGTAAATATTCAGTATTTGTGTTCTGTGGACATTTTGTTCTTTTTCCTTAAGATTTTTGTTGAAATAGATCTTTATGACACTCCTTCATGACACTTGGTCTTGGTTCTAACATGCTATTTTTTGCATCTCTCCTCCTTAGTGGGGAAAATATAAATTCTCTATAATAATTAATCAAATCTATACGAAAATTTAAAATGTAATGGATTTATTATTATTATTAGGTCATAAGCAACATGGCTCCTTGAGTATTTTGATAATCTTCAGAAAGGGCAAAATTAGCCAGGCACTGTGGCACACTTGGGAGGCTGAGACAGGAGGATCACAAGTTCAAGACCAGCCTCAGCAACTTAGTGAGACCCTATCTCAAAATAAAAATGGTAAAGGATGTAGCTTAGAGGTAAAGTACTGGGGTTAAATTCTCAGTGGAAAAAAATAAAATAAAACTTTTCATTATGGACAGTTCATTAAAATTTAACATCAACTACATTTTAGTGGAACTATCATGTATAGATATGGTTGGGGGCATACATAATGTTATTTGTCCACTACCATTCATCCAAGAAAACTAGTTAAGAATCAGTTTGATTGGAGCATACAATACAGATGTGTAAAATATATAAAATATAATATGTAAATGTAAAAATAAGATTTAATCCTTACAACATGCTAAACATCAATATATTTCTGCTTATTTGAAGAATGCTTCCATAAAGATTGAGGATTTGAGCCTATAATTTATTCTTGTGTCTTTTACATAGCATTGATTAATTAACATGAATATCCTATATTTTTTTACTCTTTTTTTTTTTTTGTACCAGGGATTGAATTCAGGTATGCTTAAGCACTAAGCCACCCCCGCCCCAGCCCTTTTTAATATTATATTTAGAGATAGGGTCTTTCTGAGCATCCTATATTCTTTTTTTTCCTTTTAGTTGTTAATAGACCTTTATTTTATTCATTTGTTTATACACGGTGCTGAGAATTGAACCCAGTGCCTCACACATGCAAGGCAAGTGATCTACCACTTAGCAACAACCCCAGCCTCCATCCTATATTCTTTTAAAATAAGATTTAGATATGTTTAGGACCTATACTTCTTAACTTCAGCAAGCAGAAGCTTGACTGAAGACATGAAACCTCAAGTACTCTTAATCAACTATTTCTAGTAAAATGGAGTCATATATTAAGAAGGGAGTTTGTTGATGCAGATGTGAGAAGATGAAAATCAAGAACGCTTTTAAAAGCAACTTACAATATTGGAAGTGGACAACATGCACAAAGGGAAAACTAGGGTTGTTTTTTACAGGACTTGTCTGTAAGTGTCCCCTTTTGGGGGAAAAAATCAAAATTTATACACTGAGATGTTATAGAATGTGGACTGTAACCATTATTTTAAAGCACTTTATATTCTTTAACACAGGAGATCACACTATTCAAATTGGAATCTACAACTGTAAAGGTATATAGAATTTGGATTCTTTGTTTGCCAGAAAAGTTTCATATTTTGTCTCATCCCAAGTCAATGACTCAGCTGGATTCCTTATTTTCTAAAATGCTCATATAAGATTTTGTTTTGATAGTTATTCTCTCATTTTTATTCTGCTGCTCAAAAATGTCAGGACTTCTGAGTGGGTGTCTCATATCAAATCTGAACCTTTCATTATATGAGTCACAACCCTCTATCATCATCCATACCTATATACCAAATGTTCAACTAGGCAAAACAATCCGTATCTTTGTATTTCACAGTATGTAGTTTGATGCTGACTATAATACCTCCTGCCTTTTCTATCATCACTTCATCTCTTTTCTTTTCCTCCAATTCTTTGTGAAATAAAGCTAGGTATAAATTAGGTACGAGAATGCCCTCTTTCTTTCAAAATAAAACAAACAAACCAGTTATGTCATACATTCAATGCTTTTCCAGTTAATTAATTATGATATTTAATTTTAGGTGTTGACTTGACTGGGATCCCCAGATAGCTGGTAAAGTATTATTTCTGGGTGTCTGTGAGGTGTTTCTAGAAGAAGTTAACACTTGAATCAGTAGACTGAGTAAAGATCTGCCTTCATCAGTGTGGGCTGGCATCATCTAATTTGTTGAGGGCCTGGATAGAACAAAAAGGCAGAGAAGGGAGTGGCTCTTCTGGAACTGGGACATCTGTCATCTTCTGCCCCAGAGAAGAATCAGAATTATAGATTCTTGAACTTTCAGATTCTGGGAGTTACCCCAGTGCCTCACATCCTCAAGTTCTCAAGTCTTCAGACTCAGAAATAATAATTTTCCTTGGTTCTCCAACTTGCAGATGGCATATCATAGGACTTCTCTGCCTCCCCAATCATTGGAAGCAATGTCTGTAACAAATACTCTCTTAAGTATCTATATCTGATCTACTGGTTCTATTTCTCTGGAGAACCATAACACACTGACCATCCCAGGTCATTATAGCTACTCCTCATCCGCCTATGGGTGTTATACAGAACACTGCCCTTTTGTACATCTGTACTGTAGTAATTGTGTGGCTTGGCCTTTGTCCTCTATTCCACCTATCTGGGGAACGTTTCCATTTTGTAGGAGTCAGAATGCCAGAAACTACATTTCTTTTATATATATTATTTATAGTTGGACACAGTACATTTGTTTTATTTATTTATACGTGGTGCTGAGGGGGGAACCCAGGGCCTCTCAGGTGCCAGGTGAGTACCGCTGAGCCACAACCCCAGCCCCCAGAAATTACATTTCTAGTCAAAGTTCTGTGTGCAAAAGTTCTGTCAATTAGGTGCACTTGTTGCAGTTTCAAAGGGAATGTGAGGCAGGGCTGTTTTCCTGCTCTTAGTTTTTATGGATGGCTGGTACAGCTGTGAAGACTTTGGACTTATCTACAGCAGCAATCTAGTATCTAGTCACTAGCTTTGTGGAATCAAGGGACAGTGATAGCAGTGACATCAGCTGTGGTAGGGTATTCTTACATCAAACAGTTCCAGATGGAGACTTCTAACTCCCCACTTTTCTCATTATGGCAGACCTGTGATGAAGAGGTTTCGGAAAGAAGTAGGCTGAGAACAATAGTGTTAAAGAGCTGAATCTATAAATCATTAATAATACATCAATAAATAATTACTGAAATTGATATCTCCAGAGTAATATACATATAGTATTTAGAAATATGGAACTAAATACAGAAGAATCAACTAGAAGCACTCTAAATTTTTGCTTCTGGGGGGTGAATTGCCTAGACAGGGACTGTTGTTTTCCTTTAGAAGCTCTATTTTTTTAAAACAAATGAATATATTACTTCTAAAAAGAAAGTTATTCAGAAGTATTATGAGCTAACTGAGGAAAATTTAGAAAAGAAAAACAAAAGAAGAAAACAAAAATTATCTATATTTATTATCCTTTAGTATTAGCTGTTATACTAATAAATTCATAGCCAAAAATGGTATTTTGAAATTTAAATCTTCACTTCCACAAGTGCTGTTTAACACAAGTCACAAGTGATGTTGAATTTTTTTCCTAGTTATCAGCCTTTTGAAAACATCTTCTGCTAATTTATTTTTCTTGTATTTTGCTGTCTTTATTGGATGTTGGTCTTTTTGTTATCAATTTGCATGAGACTTTTTTCAGTTGTTTATGCAGAAGTCTTATCATAAGGTACAATTTTTTTTTCTTTGTATAACTTGGCTTCTGTGACCTTAATTTATTAATGTTTCTTCACAAATTCCTTGTGGTCCTGGCCTATGATGAAATGTACATTCTGTGTCCCTTCTTAGTCTGTCCCTTAACATCTGTTCAGGTCTCTCCTCTATAGTTCCCCTCCATTCTAGTCAAACCCCACTACTTGCAGCCTCTCAAAACAGTTTTCCAATACCTTCATATCTTGATAGATAAGCATGTGCTTCTACCTTAAATGCCATCATCCTCTTTCCTATATTTCATCTCCTTTCTGTGTCATTTACACATTCAACTTAAAGACATAGTAATTTACTTTATAATTAACTTTCAAGTCTGTGTCCTCCATTAGGTTGTGGACTTTCTTATCTATCTTTGTATTTCTGATTCATTTTATTTAGTTTTGTTCCCCCAGTTTTATCAGAATACTAGAGATATATTATGCAGTTAATAGATGTTTTCTCAGCATAAAATAATTCAGTATTTGTGGTAAGCAGACTCCTACAATGGCACCCACAATTCCCTCCCCCTGGTGACTACAAACTATGTAATTCCATCCCCCTTCAGCGAGGGTATGTGAATGTGATGAGGTAGTCATTTTCCCGATTAGGCTGAATTATATGGCAAAAGTGATAAGATAGTCAGTCTGGTGATCATTCTACTTTTCATATGACTCTCTGTCACCACCCATAGCCAACCAGAGGAAGATTCTCCTGGCTTTGAACAAGTAACTGTGTGCTGTGAGTGTTGTCTTTGGCTAGGACCTGAAGATGGTCTGTAGGAACTCAGAGTGATCCCCACCTGACATCCAGCAAAAAAAAAAAAAAAAAAAAAAAAAAAAAAATCAGTCCTGCAAAATGCAAGGTCCTGAATTCTGACAACTACTTGAATGAGATTAAAAAAGGACTTCAGGCTCAAAGGAAGTCTTAGCTCAGTCAACACCTTGATTTCAGTCTAATGAAACCTTAAACAAAAGATGCAACTAAATGGTATCCAGTTTCCTGACCCAAGGAAATTGTGAAATAATAAATTTGTGCAGGTCTAAGTTGTTACATTTGTGGTAATTCTTTAGGCAGCAATATAGAAAACTGATGAAGTATTCAAGTTCTATTACCAAAGAACTGGACTTTGAATTTCTAGAGCAATGATTACACTGGTTTTAAGACCTTGTCCCTATCTTTTCTTGTAATTTGAGTAACTGGGTCCTTATTTTTATTATTTGTATGTAAAATACCTTGGAGATACACTCTGCCAAACTCTTTGTCATGGTCTCTCTTAAGAGAAACTAAGTCCTACTACTTAGAGCCATTTTTTCCCTATTGATCATCAAGGGTTAAGTAGCTGATGTTCTTGGATTCCTTCTTGCCATATTCTGTCTGCATATCATATTGTTTCTGTTACTTAATAGTGAATTTCCCTTCCCTGTGGAGCCACAAATGTGTACTCTAATACCTACTTCTTATTGTTATAATTTTGTATACTATGTTAAGCCTGTTGACTGAACTTCTTTCTACTTCCCACTGTAAGAGTCTTTTTTTAGAAATTTTTTTTTAGATGTTGGTAAACCTTTATTTATTTATTTGTTTATATGTGGTGCTAAGAATTGAACCCTAGTGCCTCACACATGCTAGGCAAGCACTCTACCACTGAGCCACAACCCTAGCTCCACAGCCTGAGTCTCAATCACCATTCAGAAATATTTGTTTCCTTCTTTGACAGGATACTCTAATAACAGTTATCTAAGTATTGAGCTAAGTATCCTAGAACTGAGCCAAATGGGCCCCTCAAGTAATATGGAATAAATAATTCTAAGTCAAAAACACTTGGACATAATATATAATGCTACTTGTCTTAATTTAGAAACTATTAGAAGTAGTTTTTAGATTTTAAATTATAAAAATGTGTTGTCCCAAAACTTGTAGGAATTTATTTAATAAAAATGCATTATTTTTCAAAATCACTCAAATTAATGAAAGTTTTGGAACCTTCTGAGATTTTTAATGTCAATATGAGAAACCTAGCAAAAAGTACCACTTTGAGTTGCAGGGTGAAATTGATTACCAGTTAGGTATAGTGGTGTGCACCTATATAGTCCCAGCTACTTAGGAGGCTGAGGAGTTTGAGACCAGCCTGGCCAACACAGTGAGATACTGTCTCAAACAAAACAAAACAAATGGCAGAATATGGTTGAGAAAGATGAGGCTAAGGCAGGACAAACTAAGGTGCTGCACGAAAGAAGTAGAAAGGGCTGGAGAGAGCTGGAAGTGTCAAGTTAGGAAGAATTTTAACTAGTAACAAACATATTCTCAAAATGCCTGAGACTAGCCCTGGCTTTAATATCATTTTATAAGCATGTAAGTTGAGCCACAAGCTCAACTATGTAAACCTGACCCCATTTACTTTTTAAAACCATTCAATTCATTTAGAACATACCAAATTATTTGCGTTTAATTTTTATTGAGAAATAAAAAATAATTTACTAGAAATGGGAATTAATTTACAGGTACAGCAAATGCCAAAATAACAGAATAAAGAAAAAAAGCTGGACTCATTTCCACATTCAGATACTTTCCAAAATTCAGAATAATGAAAATGTAAAGGGTAAAAATAATTGCAGAAAGGAATAAGACTGACATTTTCAGATATTCTGCTGAAGCAAAGCTGCCTCTTCTGGCATGCGGCAGCCTGACTGAGATGATCACTAGTAGGTAAATGAGCTGCTGCTAATTTCCTGCCAAACCTCCCACCTCCACTTCCACGACATTCCCACTGGAGGCAATCAGTGAGACAGGTCACCACTCCAGGGTCAGGTCACAGGAAAGATGCTGAGGTGTGAAATGGTATAACTATTTCAGTAATTGAAGCATAAGACATTTCCTATTTTTGCCTTCAAAATATGAGTACAAAATACAATTTTTAGGTCATGTTCAGAATCTGCTCGAGACCTATATACCATGATTTAATCTAAGCCCTTTTCCAAAAGTTTTTTCCCCAAACTTTTCCCCCTAACTTTTATAATATTCATCACATTAGACTCAATTCCAATTATCCTTCTAGATGCAGTTTAAGATACTAAGATGCAAGTTAACATGTGTAACTCATTAGAATGTGCTAATTATATTAATATATTCATTACCATTTGACATTAAGGAATCATCAATGGAACTAGACCAGATGTGTCATTTTTGTATTGTTGAATAAGCTTTTATTATGGAAAATTTAAAATACACCAAAGTAGAAAGAACATGAACTCATCACCCAAGTTTTAAGAATTATCAAAATTTATCAAGTCATTAATTTTGTTTAATTTATCTTCTTACACACACTTTTGCTTCTCTCTGAGATATTCTGAAGCAGTCCCAAACTGTTTGTATGTGAGCATGTATTTAGTACTGAGCATTATATATCTATATCTACAACTATATATATTTAGTATTGAGGATTGAATCCAAGGGCTCCTTACCACAAGTTATATCCCTAGCCCCGCCTTTTTTATTCTGAGACAAGAGTTTCACTAAGTTGCCCAGGTTGACCTCAAACTTGCAATCCTCCTGGCTCAGTCTCCCAAGTAGCTGGGTTTATGGGTGTGTACCACCATACCCACATCCAGCCCAAATGTATAAGTTTTGATGTAAAGGAGTTAAAGCAAATTTTAGAGAATGCATCCCTAGCAGGGCAGCCTGACTGGGTTGGGTGGTTAGGAGGAGGGGTTGTCAGCATGAAGAAAACACTGGTCAGAGATACTGGAAATTAATTAATTTTTTTTTAAATCATGTTGTTTTCTCAGAAAGAACCAACTGATCTGATTGCAAGTCAAAAGAAAAAAAAGGGGGAAGAGATCTTGTTCTCTTAAGGTTTTGTTATATCTTAAGTGAGGAATATTATGTCTGTAGTCATTTATTTCAAGGAATATATTTTAGACTTAAAATTACATAGATTTTTTTTTTAAAAAATTACACGGAATTTAAACATTTTATAAGTAGGCTGGTAACCCTTGGTTCTCACTTCTGCAGTTTTATAGATTACTCTTGAAGATCAAAGGCAATGATTTCATGGATTTTAGGGAATATATTGAAAATTTTATCTTTTGCATTCAGGAAGATTGTTATTATCATCAGTTCAGTTCTCTTTGATTATGCATTATATTTCCAGTTCATTTCCTCTGGAAAAGTGGAGACGAGATTCTTTGGGAGTGTCCTGTTCCTTTAATAAATCTCTCATAGTTTCCCAATATTCAGGTACAGTCTTTCAAATAGTCACATGCCAACTTTAAAATGTAACTGTAACCCAAATGAATACTCCTTCATCCCCCTGAGGGTCGCCTTACACCAGCATGCCCGAAAGGGGGTTTTGTAACAGGACATTCTATGAGTTAGTCCTCAGTGAAGATGTGTCCTCCTTTCTCATCATCAGGGCTCATAGCCCTGCCCACTTTTCCACCATCCATTTCCTCTGGGTGGGCTGCTGATGTTGATGTAGTGGCCAGGGCATCAAGGATGTTGATAGAAGGTCATACTTTTCTATACCTCTGTGTTTCTTATACCCCCTGTTGCTCATGCAAACCTTCCAGTAAAGGTTTGGGACAACTGAGATTGTCCTTGGGACAAGCACAGACAGTGAACATTAGCATACTAACACAGCAGGGTAAATTATTAAGGAAAAAAATAATCAGTGAGCTCTTTTCTTGATGTTACTGATTTCCTTCAATCATTATAACCTCACAAGGAAGGAATAATTTCTTGATCCCTCTCACTAATATAAGAAAGAGAAGCGTATTGTGTTTTTAAGGTCCAAGGTCTTTTTACATTCCCCGTAACTCCACCAAACAAGTAAATAGCTGTTGTGACTAGATCTTTTCAGGGAGAATAAGCTGGGCCACTTCTGAAGGAAAAAGGAAGAAGACTCAAGCTTTGGCTTAAAGAAGGAGTATGGCATATTCATACCTCACCCCCAGATGTTACCCCTGTTGTAACAACTTCCAAGGGGATGATGGAGTGGCGATACCTGGTAACTAAATGTTAAATACCATAGCCTTGAGATCTGTGTTACTTTCCTAGGACTGCCATAACAAAGTACCACAAACTGGGATGCTTTAAACAACATAAATATTTTGTCTCATAGTTCTGAAAGTTTTAATAGTCTAAAATCAAGATGTTGGCAGAAGCAGCTGGGCAGGTGGTACTCACCTATAATCCCAGTGACTTGGGAGACTGAAACAGGAGGATCACAATTTCAGGGCCAGCTGAGGCAACTTAAGTCCCTCTCTCAAAATAAAAAATGAAAAAAGGATTGGGGATGTAGCTCAGTGATAAAGTGCCTCTGGGTTCAACATCAGTACCAAAAAAAAAAAAAAAATAGTGTTGGTAGAACCATTGTCCCTCTGAAATCTAGAAGGGATTTCTTTCTTGCCTCTTCTTACTTCTGATGACATGCCAGATCCATGGAATTCCTTGGTTTGCACATGTACAACTCTAATTTCTGCCTTCATGGTCACAAAGCATTCTTCCTGAGTATCTCTGTCTTCACATGGACATCTTCTAATAAGGACACCTGTCATAAATTAGGGACCTACGCTATTCCAGTTTGACCTTCCTTATCTTAACAAACTATATCTGCAAAGACTCTTTTACCAAATAAAGTCACATTTGGAGGTACCAGAGGTTAGGGCCTCAACACATCTTTTTGGGAGAGGTCTACAGTTTAACCCATGACAGGAATCATGGCCCAAGATCCCTTACCAAACCTGGTATGGACAAGTCAGTCACTAGCCTTTGAATGGGTAAGGCAGGCTTGATGGTAACCATTATCTATTCTCAGTAGCAACCAACTGAAGACCAGAGACCCTCCCCAAATTTCCAGATTGTGCAAGCATTTAGAAACTCCCGCACTCCACTCCCACCTCCCCAAATAGTATGTTGGGGGAATGATTTGACAATTCTGCACCTGAGTGCATGGGAGCATATTCAGACAATTATACTTGGCATTTCTGTGAGCCATCCCTATCTCCAGCCATTTCTTACTGACGAGTTTATCTCAGCAAGTATCTCATTGTTTTATTTACTTTCCACAGTTGCTAGCATTCTACCCTCAATTTTATCTCTTTTTTTCTTTTGCCAGTTGAAACACTTATGTGCATAGGCAAAAACCCTAAGTTCTCTCTAATCAAAAGTTCCATGTACTCTTAGTCAGAAGGATTAATAATTTAAAAAGTTGAAGTTATAGTTTTTTAATAAAAATTTGTAGGAAGAAATTATTTCCCTACCAGTCCTTTATAAGCCATGAAAAAGGGATAGAAAAATGTGCTCCTCTTCTCTTGAGTAAGTCCCCAGGGGCTGAGAATATGGGAGGCTGGAGTTTGGGGTTTTTTTCCTTCTTGTTACATAAGAATCAAAGAGTGCTCCATTTCTGCTTGAATTCATTTGACATATCACCACTCTGATTTTTCCTTAGTTTAAAAACTAAAATCTGTCTACAATTTTTTGAATCATATAAATAGCAACCTCCTACTCAGAGCCAAAATGGAAACCTCTGTATACTGTTCTGTAATCAAAGCAGCTTCTCAGTTGCAGAGGGAAAAAATTCCAAGGAAGTAAGGCAATAATAGGCAAACTATATTTATAAAATACAAATATTAAGTACTTTGACAATATAATTAATTTTCAATAAGATACTGTCAAATCACTTTATTAGAATGCTTTAAAATTTATTTTCCTTTAAAACAATGAGAATATTGGGCTGTAGAAAATTGCCTTTCACTTCCATCTTAATAGAATGCCATCAAAACTCTACTTGAGAGGCTAAGTCAGGAGGATCACAAGTTTAAGACCAGCCTGGGCAATTTAACAAGACCCTGTCTCAAAATAGAAAATAAAAAGGGGGTGGGGTGTAGCTCAGTGGTAAAGTGCTTCTAGGTTCAATGGCTAGTACCAAAAATTAAAATTAAAAAGAAAGAAGGTCATTAAACAGTTTAGTCCCAGCTACTTGGGAGGTTGAGGCAAGATTTCTTATGCCCAAGAGTTAGAAGGCAAATGAGACAACATAGCAAGATCTTTACTAAAAAAAAAAAAAAAAAAGTATATATGTACTTATGTATGTGTATGTGTGTGAGAATTTTTTAATTAATTAAAAATGAATAAGTGTGTATGAATACTTATACCCCAAAGCTTTGCCTGATCCAATGTCTAAAATTTTCCATAGCCAATCCAGGCAAAATTATTGTGGTTCACTGACTGGTTCAACTAAAGCTTTATTATCCATAACCTAATAAAATGTGTCGAATAGATAGACTTAGGGACATTAAAATTTTAAAGAGATAGTTTGAGCAGACAGCAATTCATGAATTAGGAAACACCAAACCACAGGCAGTTCAGGGCTCTAAAGAGAAGGAACAGGGGAAAACTTTTATTCTAAATGTGTGTATGCATGTTTTTATTATTTATTTGGTACTGGGGATTGAATTCAGGGCCTTGTATATAACTAAGCATGTACTCTACCACTGAGCTACATCCCTATCCCTGAAAATTTTTATAAAGGTATTCAGGAAAGAAAAAAGTATATATTTGATTGGCTTAAGAGGATAGTTCCTAATTAGAGGCTAGTTGGTGCTTTCTGATTGGTCAGGGTATGGCCATTCACTCTGAGTTGAGTTTTGGTTCGCCTACTAAGAACCCAAGGCGCAGGAGCTGTATCAGCCTAACAGAATCCCAATAAATTATGTTAAAGAATATAAAAGAAGAAAGGAGGTAGGGTGGGAACCATGAGATGATGCCTGGATTCTGTTAAGAACAGAGAGAAGCACCTGAAGTCTATTATTGCAGGGTAGAACTAGAGTCAGGCAGATATATTTCTTGAGTAATGAGACTATATATTCAAAGAAGGATGAATAATGAGGGTAACATTTATTTTAGAATCATAGCTATTAGATCCTAACCATAAGTTGTAGATTTTTTAAAAATTTACTTATTTATTTATTTTAATTAGGTATACATGACAGCATTTTGATTCATTGTAGACAATTGCAGCACAACTTTTCATTTCTCTGATTATACATGATATAGCATTGCACTATATGTGCAGTCATACATGTACCTAGGGTAATAATGTCTATCTCATTCCACCATCTTTTCTGCCCCCATAGCCTCTCCTCTCTCCTCCTTCCCCTTTGCCCTATCAAAGTTCCTCCATTTTCTCCATGCCCCCCCCCATTATGGATCAGCATACACGTATCAGAGAAAACATTTTAGCCTTTTATTTTTTGGGATTGGCTTACTTTGCTTAGCATGATATTCTCCATCTCCATCCAGTTATCTGCAAATGCCATAGTTTTATTCTCTTTTAATGCTGAGTAATATTCCATTGCGTGTATATGCCACAGTTTCTTTATCCATTCATCTATTGAAGGACATCTGGGTTGCTTCCACAGTTTAGCTATTGTGAATAATGCTGCTATAAACATTGATGTGGCTGTCTTCCTAGAGTATGCTGATTTTAAGTCCTTTGGGTATAGACCAAGGAGTGAGATAGCTGGGTCAAATGGTGGTTCCATTACAAGTTTTCTAAGGCATCTCCATACTGCTTTCCAGGTTGGTTGCATGAACTTGCAGTCTCACCAGCAATGTATGAGTGTGCCTTTCCCTCACATCCTCACCAATATTTATTGTTGTTTGTATTCTTGATAACTGCCATTCTGACTGGCATGAGAAGAGTATTTTTGATTTGCATTTCTCTAATTACTAAAGCTGTTGAACACTTTTTCATATATTTGTTAATTGATTATATATCTTCTTCTGAGAAGTGTCTGTTCAGTTCCTTGGCCCATTTTTTGATTGGATTGTTTGTTTGTTTGTTTGTTTGTTTTGGTACTAAGTTTTTTGAGTTCTTTATATATTCTGGAGATTAGTTTGTACCTGATGCGTGTGTGGCAAAAATTTGCTCCCAAAATGTAGGCTGTTTCTTCACCTCATTGATTTTTCTTTTATGGAGAAGAAGATTTTTAATTTGTATCTGTCCCATTTATTGATTCTTGATTTTATTTCTTGTGCTTTAGGAGTCTTGTTAAGGAAGTTGGGGCCTAATCTGACAGGATGAAGATTTGGGACTACTTTTTTTCTATTAGGTATAGGGTCTAATAGAAAATATACAATCAATCAACAACTTAAGTCTAATTCAAGTTCCTTGATCCACTTTGAGTTGATTTTTGTGCATGATGAGAGATAGGGGTTTAGTTTTAGTTTGAACAATATTGGTACAAACTAAAGCACATATTGGGAGACTGATGTTTAAATCTTAATTACTAAAGGAATTGTATACATGGAAGGTATAATACTCAGACCATCTTTTATCTAATTTTATTATTACACTATTTAAAAATGTTTATTCTAAGAAAATGTGAGGTAGAACAAGTTTAAGAGACTGCAATATACATAAAGGTCATCTCTGCCTCCAAATCATTTTGGTTTTAAGTTAGTTATTTAGGACTTGGAATTAATTTTGCCACTGAAATAGCATTAAGGGTAAGTAGTCTCTCAAAAAGAGACTTTAATGTGTCAAGCAGCTTTAAAACATGTAGAACTAAATATCAATCTACAATGCTGCCTTTCCTATAGGAGAACTGGTTTCCACTTTCAGCTGAGGGATACAAACATATCTATAGTGGTAGTAATTAGCTGGTGGGGTTTTTTTTTTTTTTTCACTAAACTGTCCACTGAGTGCAATCAAAGAAAACCTCCAGATAAAATTTAAACACACACACACACCTTAAAGGACTCAAAATGCTATTAAATTAATAGAGAATAACAGAGCAATAAGTGAAATTTGAGAGCAGTGAAGCCATTTTGCCCTGAAGCATTTGTCAAGGTCCAGGATCTGTCCAAGGTGGGGAATCTTTAAGGGAGATGAAATGATTGACTGTACAAATCAGGACATCTAGGGAGTGAGTGAAGGGGATTACTTTTATTTTCCAATTTGACTGGGCCATGAGTCTCCCAGACACATTTTGGGTATGTCTATGACGGTGTTTCTTAATGAGGTTAACATCTGTATTTGTAGACTGAGTAAGCAGATGGCCTTCACAGTGTGGGTGGGCCTCATCTAATTCAGCAAAGGCTTGAACAGAACAAAAGAGTGAATAATGAAGAATTTGCTCTTTCTACCTGTCTTTGAGCTAGGGCATCAGTCTCATCCTGCTTTTAGACAGACAGGAACCATAGCATCAGCTCTTCTGGTTTCCCAGTTTGTTGACTGCATATTTTGGGATTTCCTAGCCTCCATAATAATATGAGTTAAGTCTTCATAATGAATCTATTTATTTATTTATTTATTTGTACCAAGAATTGAATCCAGGGGTGTTTAACCACTTAACTATAACCCAAACCAGTTTTATTATTATTTTTTTATTTTGAGATAGTCTTGCCTGAGACCCATGCAGGCGACGGAAGCTGGGTTCCCCTGAGTGGAGTGGGCTGGCTGAGAAATACAGCAAAAAATCACAGGACATAGAAAATAGTTTTAAGAGCAGGGGTAGGATGGCTCTTCGACCTTAAGGGTGGAGCTTCCAGGCTGGAAAGACAGCAAGTGAGAGGCAGCCTTTGCTTTATTTATATGGGGGAACTTCAAAGACTTTCTACAGAATGTTGTTAGCCAATTAAGGTAGGAGGTGAGCGATCCAGTTCCCAATAGGTCACACCCAACTCCTGAGCTAGGAGATTAGTCTTCCTAGCTGACTGAAGACAGAGGTCGTGTGCATTGTGCAATCCATTAAGTGGAAGGAGCCACAAAATAGCTTGCATTTGCCAAACCAAAATCTCCTTGGCTCCAAGGCCAAGTGAAGACACTCAAATAGCTCAGGAGTGGCTCCTCACAAGATAGAGTCTTGCTAAGTTACTTGGGGCCTCACTAAGTTGTTGAGGCACCAGCAAATTGAGGCAACCACCAACTTGGAATCCTCCTGCCTCAGCCTCTTAAATTGCTGGGATTATAGGCAAGTGCCACTGTGCCCAGCCTAAATCTCTTTATTTGTAAACACACATACATACATATATACTCATACATGAGTATATTAATAATTACATTGGAGAAGCAGGCATAATCTAGGACCATGCTGAATAAACCAGGTTGAATGTTCATTCAATTTGTAAAAGACCTTACCTGTATTTTACTGGGACTTCAAAGGCTATACAGTTAGGGTTAGGCTGAACTGGAATTGAAATCACTGCAGAGATTGGGAAGGCACAGTAGGCCAAGGTACTCCAAGTCATGAAATTGGCATGATATTGTTTCCCAAATGCTATTTCTTCCACATGTGTGCAGAAGCAAGCAAAAAAACCTCACTAAGGTGATATATTCAGACTCAATCCCAACAAACTCACAGATAATATTTCAAAGACAGTGACTAAGAACTAATTAAAAATAACCAGATCTATAAGAAAATAAGGCAATTTGAATAAATACCAGTAGAATTAATAAAAGCAAAACTAGACATAAACATACTTCAGCCTGTAGAAAGATCAGATGTAGGTTATAATACAATGTTATACTTAACATTATTTAAATAAATAAAAAATCTGAACATACCAGCAGAGGATACAAAAATATAAACAGTGCTTTAGCACACATGAAAAGCAATGAGGATATGGTATCTAGAAATGAGTAAAACAACAACTGAAGTTAAATTCACCTGCTTCCATTTCAAAGACAATCTTGAGGACTATTGTAGATAGGAGATATTGTGGGTGAGAATGCTAATGGAGAGCTAATACTTTGGGGGAACCATTGGAATTTTGGGTGATGGTGGAGGGAGGTATGCAAAGGCTGTAGTAACCAGAGCTCCCAGAGGTACAGGGATCTCAGATCCACTGACTCCCTCTGACAGATGGTAGCATCATCATCAGTTCCAGATTCTCACACAGTAGAAGCCAGGCTTCTCAGGGAAAGGAATAAAAACAGTGTGGGGAAAAAAGGCACTGCCTGCTCTTGTCAAGTTGTTCAGAAGTCAGAACTAGGCACTGCCTGTGCATTGTAAATTTCAAATATGATCCAGAGCAGAAAAGAATAACTAATATATTAATTAATTATATGCATTCTTATGTTCATGAGACAAATTGCTTCAGAGGCTCTTTGAGAATCAGCTTTAACTAAATAAGAACATACACTACATGTGAATTCCCCATTGGATTTGTACAAGCCAAGAATTCAGGTTCATCAAATCATTTCAGTAGGAAAGACTTCTGATGGAACTGGAGGATCTTACTTAAGGACATAAATGATCCTAATGGTAAAAGAATCATGAAAATTTGTACCCAGAATAAATCTGAGAATTAATATTTCTTAGCCCCTTATTTCACAGATGAAGAAACTAAGGCTCAGAGAGCGTGAATGTGGGGAGCACAAGACCACTCGGAGTGTTCCAACCTCCAGGATGGGAATAGAGTGACGTAACCAATGAAGGAAGTCTCCATTGATTCAGTTTCCTTCGAAAGAATGCCCATTACCAGGGAAAGTTGAGAGAAGGTGAAATAGGTACCTGTCAAGAGAGCTAATGGTATACATCCCAGGGAGTTTTCAAAAACCGGACTGGAGTCTTATTTTTTCTTGTAGTTATTAAATTAATAACACTTTTCAAATGAAAGACTGACATACTTATTTATTTGATGAACTGATAAATAGAATAACTTTCTACAGAGTTTGGAAACTATGCTTTCACTGGCATTTATTACTCTTATATGTTTGGTGTGATCATTTCAAATCTAAACAGCAAACCATCAATTCTGATGAACATGTTCATCATCTCCATGTAGTTCTAAATCTCAATTTTTGAGGATGTTGAAATTAACATGATATTATTATTAACTAATATTATTTTTAAATATGTAAACTAGAGTATTATTTTACATGGTTTTTGTTCTTGAATGGAATGCATTTAGTAAATCCCCCCTTTAATAATAATATATCTTTTAACATATACACACACACACACACACACACACACACATACATATACATACACACTCAAACCATCTTGGACAGATACATTCTCTCTCTCTCTCTCTCTCTCTCTCTCTCTCTCTCTCTCTCAGAATAGAAATTTTGCATACTTAAAACTGAGCAGGAAATTACTCTTAGGGAATATTTTGCCCCCTATCCTGCCCTCTTCACCACCCTTCCCTCTTCACCACTCATAGATTGTTGTATCAATCAGGCTAGACTAGCATCTGCTGATGTAATCAACAGCCCTTAGGTTGGGGGCCCAAGGTCTTGTTAAGGTGACAACAATCATAAACACTTTTAGCCCAGGTATATTATTATTATTTTTAATAGTATCAAGTATCACTCTCTCCCAAACTTAGTTGGTTACTACCTCTTCCCTTTGATTAGGCCTAGGCACTTATCTGATATGCCTTAAGCAGGATGGAGTCAAGCTGGAGGAAGCTTGATTGATCTGATCTGTGTATCCAGAAGAGCCGGGGCTAAAGAGACAATCTGAATTATCTTCAAGAGTGATTCTAAATTTAAGAATTGAGCAGATAAGCTACTGTGTTGATGATAATGGGAGCCAGGATTCTCATTATTAGAGAGAATAGGTAGAAAAATGGAAAGGGGCAAGGCTAGCATATATACTGAAGTTCTGAACTGGAATGGAAGGTATTCTTGTGAATATTTGTTTTTTTTGAGATAGCTAACTAACTGGCTAGATAGACAGCTGTGGGTATTACATTTTTTTCTGCTAAAAGTCTAGGAACAGTGCTTTCTTGTAGCAATAGGCATATGAAACTACCATGGAATCTACAAAAACCTGTGAGAACTAATAACAAGGAACCAGGGCTCTTGAGTAAATTGACTGTTTATAGGGCTGAGACAGAGGAAGTATAAGATGAGCCTAGAATATCCAGTTTTTCTAGAAAGTCAGGCTTTGTTCAAAGAATAATGAGTACAAGGACACAGGCACCAGCTTCAACAATTTCCTGCTGCATAAATTTTGAGCACAGTGATCCATGTCAGGCTGGGACACAGATGATGTTCCATGTTAAGCTGTGGAAAAATATATAGGAAAACTATTGCTTATGATAGCATGAATTGCAGTTTTAGGGGAAGATATTGGTTAATACTAGCTGCATTTCACAAATTTCTACAAGACATATGTGTTCAGAAATTACCAGCAAGTTGAAAGCCAGAAACAATAGGAAATACAATCCAGACATTCAGAACTTAGGCCACTGAAAGAGTCCATATCTACTCAAGTCCAAATAATTAAAAAGATAAAAATCAAGAAATGTATTGCATTTGCACCAAAGATTAAATTGTTTGCCTCCATAATCCCAGTGTTTCAGGAGACTGAGGCAGGAGGATCACAAGCTCAAACCTTGCCTTAGCAATTTAACGAGGCCCTAAACAACTTAGCTAGACCCTGTCTCAAAATGATAAACAGGGCTGGGGATGTGGCTCAGTGACTGGGTTCAATCTTTGATACGCAAAGAAAGGGAAAGGGAAAGGGAAAAGGGGGGAAAATGGGAAAAAGGGAAAAGGAGAAGGGAAAGGGAGGGGAGGGAAGGGGAGGGTAGGGAAGGGAAGGGAAGGGAAGGGAAGGGAAAACAACAGACATCCAGAATAGAAAAAAAAAAAAAAGACATAATGTATCTCTATCTGTTGATAACATGATCTTGATCAAAGAAAATACTAGGGAATCTACAAAAACCTGTGAAGACTAATAAGTAAGTTCATCATGGTTGAAGCATAGAAAGTAAATATTCAAAAAATCAATTATATTTCTATATATTATCAATGAACAAACTAATATTAAGAATAATTTCGGGCTGGGGATGTGGCTCAAGCGGTAGCGCGCTCGCCTGGCATGCGTGTGGCCCGGGTTCGATCCTCAGCACCACATACAAAGATGTTGTGTCTGCCGAAAACTAAAAAATAAATATTAAGAATTCTCTCTCTCTCTCTCTCTCTCTCTCTCTCTCTCTCTCTCTTTAAAAAAAAGAATAATTTCACTCACAAGAGCATCAAAGGGAATATAATACTTAGGAATACATTTTTAAAAAGGAAGTGTAAAACTTGTATTTCGAGAACTATAAAACATTGTTGATAGAAACTAAAGAAGACTTAAATAAGTGGAATTTTATTCCATAAGCATGGATCAGAAGAGTTAATATGGTTAAGACAGCAGTACTCCTCAAATTGATCTATAGATTCAAAAACACATTTTTAAAATCTTACCTTCCCTTTCTGAGTACATTGGCAAGGTAATTCTAAAATTAAAGTGGAAATTCAGGGCCTAAAATAATCAAAACAATTAAAAACAACATCCAAAAGAACAATATTTGAGGAATCATACTTTTTGATTTCATATCTTACAAAAGTCAACAGTGATCAAGACAATGTTATACTGCATAAAGAAGACATATATATTAAAGGAAAAAATTAAGAATCCAGAAATAAACTCTCACATTATGGTCTATTGGTTTTTGACAAGGTAACAAGATAATTCATAGAGAAGGAATAATCAACAAATAATACTGTAACAACTAGATATCCACATGCAAAGTAATAAACTTACGCTACATACAAAAAAATACCTCAAAATTGATCATAGACCTGAGTGTAGGAGCTAAGACTATGAACTATTAGAAGAAAGAATAGGAGTATATCTTCAGGACCTTTGGGTTAAGAAATTAATGTGGGTTTTTTTTTCCATTTGGTACTGGGTATTGAACTGAGGGACACTTAATCACTGAGCCATATTCCCAGCCCTTTAAATTTTTTTTTTTTACTTTTAAAACTATGTTCCTTTTAGTTATACATGAAAGTAGAATATATTTTGATATATCATACATACATGGAGTATAACTTACCATTCTTGCTGTTGTACATGATGTGGAGTTAACTGGTCGTGTATTCATATGTGAACATAGGAAAGTTATGTGGGGTTCATTCTATTGTCTTTTCCATTCCCACACCCTCCCTCACTCCCCCCCCATTCCCCTTTATTTAATCTAGTGAAACTCCACCCCTCCCTCCCCCACTCCTGCCTATTGTGAGTCAGCATCAACATATCAGAGAAAACATTCAGTCTTTGGTTTTTGGCTTATTAGCATAATAGCCTCCAATTCCATCCATTTACTGGCAAATTCCATAATTTTATTCTTCTTTATGGTTGAGTAATATTCCATTGTGTATATCTACCACATTTTCTTTATCCACTCATTTGTTGAAGGGCACCTGGGTTGGTTCCATAGCTTAGCTATTGTGAATTGAGCTGCTATGAACATTAATGTGGCTGCGTCACTATAGTATGGTGATTTTCAGTCCTTTGGGTATAAACTGAGGAGTGAGGTAGTTGGGTCAAATGGTGGTTTCATTCCAAGTTTTCTGAGGAATCTCTCTACTGCTTTCTAGAGTAGTTGCACCAATTTGCAGTCCCACCAGCAATATATGAGTGGACCTTTTCTCCACATCCTCGCCAACATTTATTGTTGCTTGTATTCATGGTATTTGCCATTCTGACTAGAGTGAGATGAATTTCTCTAATTGCTAATGATGTTGAACATTTTTTCATATATTTGTTGACTGATTATATTTCTTTTGGGAAGTGTCTGTTCAGTTCCTTTGCCCATTTACTGATTGGGTTATTTTGGGTTTTGGTGTTAAATTTTTTGAGTTCTTTACATATCCGGGAGAGTAATGCTCTATCTGAGGTGTAGGTGGCAAAGATTTTCTTCCAGTCTGTAGGCTTTCTCTTTCACATACTTGATTGCTTCCTTTGCTGAGAAGAAGCTTGTTAGTTTGATACCATCCCATTTGTTGATTCTTGATTTTACTTATTGGGCTTTTGGAATCTTTTTGAGGAATTTGGTTCCTAAGCCAACATTATAGAAATTTGGGCCCACTTTTTCTTCTAGTAGATGCAGGGTCCCTGGTCTAATGCCTAATATGCTTAGAGTTGAGTTTTGTGCAAGATGAGAGATAGGGGTCTAATTTCATTTTATTACGTATAGATTTCCAGTTTTCCAAGGACTATTTGTTGAAGAGGCTCTCTTTTCTCCAATGTATGTCTATAGTACCTTTGTCTAGTATAACTGTATTTATGTGGGTTTGTCTCTGTGTCTTCTATTCTGTACCATTGGTCTTCCGATCTGTTTTTGTGCCAATACCATGCCATTTTTGTTATTAAAGCTCTGTAGCATAATTCAAGTTCTGGTATTGTGATCCCTCCTGCTTCACTTTTCTTGTTAAGGATTTCTTTGGATATTCTGGGCCTCTTATTTTTCCAAATGAATTTCATGACTTTTTTTCTATTTCTGTGAAGAAGACCATCAGAACCTTAATAGGAATTGTATTAAATCTGTATAGTGCTTTTGGTAGGTTGGCCATTTTGACAATATTAATTTTGCCTATCCAAGAACATGGGATAACTTTTCATCTTCTAAGGTCTTCTTCAATTTCTTCCGTTAGTGTTCTGTATTTTCATTGTAGAGGTCTTTTACCTCTTTTGTTATATTGATTCCCAAATATTTTATTTTCTTTGAGGCTATTGTGAGTGTAATAGTTTTCCTAATTTCTCTTTCAGTTGATTCATGATATATAGGAACACATTTGATTTATGAGTATTAATTTTATATCCTTCTAATTTCCTGATTTCATTTATGAGTTCTAGAACTTTTCTGGTGAAGTTTCTTTGGGCTTTCTAAATATAGAATCATGTCATCAGCAGATAGGTATAGTTTGAGTTTTTCCTTTCCTATTTGTATCCCTCGAATTTCTTTCTTCTGTCTAATTGCTCTGGCTAGAGTTTCCAGGACTATGTTGAATAGAAGTGATGAAAGAGGCTATCCCTGTCTTGTTCCAGTTTTTAGAGGGAATACTTTAAATTTTTTCTCCATTTAGAATGATGCTGGCCTTGGGTTTAGCTTATACAACTTTTACAACATTGAAGTATGTTCTTACTATACCTACTTTTTCTAGTGTTTTGAATATGCATGGATGCTGTATTTTGTCAAATGCTTTTTCTGCATATCTATTGAGATAATCATGTGATACTTATCTTTAAGTCTATTTTATCTATTATTATTTTTTTAAATATTTTAATTTATTTATTCTAATCAGTTATACATGATAGCAGGATGCTCTCCAATTCATTATACACAAATGGAGCATACTTTTTTATTTCTCTGGTTGTACCCAAAGTAGGGTCACACCACTTGTGCAATCATACACGTACATAGGGTAATGTACATAGGGTAATGTCTGTCTCATTTCTCTATCTTTCCTGTCCCAAGACCCCCTCTTTTCCTCCCTTTTCCCCATCCAAATTTCCTCCCCTCATCCCATGTGCCCCACCACCACCCCATTGTGGATTACCATCCACTTATCAGAGAAAACATTCAGCCTTTGGTTCTTTAGGATTGACTTACTTTGCTTAGCATGATATTCTCTAACTCCACCCATTTACCTGAAAAGGCCATACATAGTTTTATTCTCTTTTATTGCTGACTAATACTCCATTGTGTATACGTACCACAGTTTCTTTATTCATTCATCTACTGAAGGGCATCTAGGTTGGTTCAACAGTTAGGCTCTTGTGAATTATGCTGCTATGAACATTGATGTGGCCACATTATGTAGTATGCTGATTTTAAGTCCTTTTCATTGAAAGGATCATGCATTCCTTTTGTTTGTATCTCTGAGTCTTCTTCTGTCCCAATAAACCTTAAATTTGGTCTTTTCATAGTATCCTATATTTCTTGGAAGTATATTTGTGTATATCTGTTCATGGTCTCTTAACATGGTTTCTTCATGGTCAATTTTATTTTCAAGATTATATATTTTATCTTCATTGCTTGAAACTCTGTCTTCCAAGTTATCTAGTCTGTTGATGATACTTTCAATTGAATTTTTAATTTTGTTTATTGATTCCTTCATTTTCCAGATATCTGCTTTTTCTCCTTCAGAATCTGTATCTCTTTATTGAAGTAATCTTTCACTTTACTTCCTGTGTTTTCTTTCTGATTTCACTCCTTATACTGTCCTTATTTCACAGATCAGTTTAACTATGTACACTCAAACTCCTTCTCTGACATTTCTTCCACTGTGGTGTTGATGGATTCTGTTATTGAAGTATATTGGTTTGTCTGGGGCAATTTGTTCCCTTGCTTTTTCATGTTGTTTATGTGTCTACCCATCTAACAGTATGGATCTGAGACAGTAGAGTTTCTACCCTGTGGACTTACAGTGTCCCTGAATGTTTCCAGTACTTCATTTGCTGAGAAGCTACCTTTCTGCTTTCTTGGCTTCATATCATGGAGCAGGCAGAAAAGTGACCTCCTCTATTCTTCAATCTTGATGATTCCCTTTTTAAAAAATTTTTGAGAGAGCGACTTGCTTAGCTGTTTAGGGCCTTGCTAAATTGGTGAGTCTGGGTTTGAACTTGTAATCCAGCTTCTTCAGCCTCCTGAGTCACTAGGATTACAGGTGTGTACCACCACACCCAGCTGAGATGAATGTTTTCTTAAATATGTTGCCAAAAGCACAAAGAAAAAATAGATAAACTGAACTTTACCAAAATTTTAAATATTTGTGCTTCAACATCATGAAAGTGAAAAGACCTCCCAATAGACTGGGAAAAATACTTACAGTTCATATACCTAACAAGGGACTTATATCCAGAAGAAATAAAAAACACATAACTCAATAGTAAAAATGAAAATAGACAAAATTTCCAAGTACATAGTCTCCAAATAAGATATATAAATGATCAATTACATAAAAATATGGTCATTGTTATCAATCATTATAGAAATACCAATAAAAACCACAAAGAGGAATCACTTCACACCCACATTATCACTATAATAAAAAAAATAGACAATAACTAGTGTTGGTGAGAATGTAAAGAAATTAGCATTCTAGTGCATTGCTGCTTGGAATGTAAAGTGATGCAGTTGCTTTGAAAAACTGTTTGGCAGTTCCTCAAAATGTTAAATGTAGAGTTAATCATATGACCCAGGTATATATCCATAAGAAATGAAAAAACATATGTCCACACATTCATTATGAATGAATGGTTATAGAAATCTTATTAGAGCTAAAAATATAGAAACAGCCCAAATGTCCAATTGATAAATTGATGAGCAAAATGTGGTATATCTATAAAATAAGATGTTATTTTACAGCAATAAAAAAGATTTATTTGTAAATAAATGTCCTAAGCAGGTAAATCCACAGAGACATAAAGTATATTAGTGTTTGTCTAGGGCTGATTGGAAGACTGGGGAGAAATGGAGAATTCATGCTAATGAGAATGGCATTATGGGGAGTGGAAACATTTGAGATTGCTTGTAGTGATGGTTGCACAACTCTGAAAATATAATAGTAAACAGCATTGAACAGTACACAGCAAATGTACTAGTTGCATGATTGTAAATTATATCTCAATAAACTGGTTTTTTAAAAATATTTATTCTTTAAGTTGTTGGTGGACACAATATCTTTATTTCATTTTTATGTGGTGCTGAGAATTGAACCCAGTGCTTCACACATGCTAGGTGAACACTCTACCACTGAGCCACCACCCCAACCCCAATAAACTGGTTTTTAAAAAAGAAAAAAGTATGTCTTATTAATGCAAAAACTAAAGAAATGAAATGTCTAACTTACTGAAGAATTTAATATTTGTTGGCAGCTTTTAAAAGTCTTTTATACTGAGATATATAAAGTATTGTGTTCAAAATTACTTGAATTAGTTTATTTTTTTCTGTGTGATTGCAATGGAAATTTGAAATATGATTGGATTTATTTGTTCACTTATGGTCAATTTAAGTATTTAATCTTTGAATATTTAAAACATTTTTATTTCCAAAATATAATGTATATACAATGTTTTCATAGAAGCATTGTTACTATCGTTCCCAGCTAAGCCATGTATATAACCAATTACTATTTTTCTATGTTTTTTTTAGGAAAAGATTTTTGAAAAGTAACCAGGTAAAAAAGGAAACCAAAGCTTAGAGAACAGAGCTAATATAAAATAGATATATAATATATATTATATTAATATATAATAGATAAACTTACATATTGAAAATATGAGTTTGAATTATAAAGCACAACTTAAATATAAGCACCAACTAGAAGGTACATATGAAACTGAGTGACTCAAACTCTGAAAGAATGGTTAAAGGTATATCAAACAAAATCACAGAAAAAGATAAGAGATCCCATTACCAATATCAAGGTCAAATTTACAAGAAAAAGTATTAAACTAGACAAAGAACATGACATTCCTGTGATAAAGGGTTTAATAAAATTTCATACACATTGGCTTGGTAATTTTAAATTAATTTTAGCTAAGATGTATGTAAAAGTTATAATTACAGTGTTGTTTATAATAGCAAAAGACTGAACATAGAAAAAATGAGTCAGTCATTAGGAGACTTGTTGAATAAAGTATAGTAGAGAATACTATGTAAGCCAAGGAAAATAATGCACTACTGAAGAACAGCTTCCAAAACATATTTTTTAAAGAATAACTAAGACAAAATGCAGAACATCTTGTACAGCATATTTCCATTTGTAGTTATGTTCTGTGTGTGCTTAGTCAACTTTGGGAGGATCTATAAATTGAGGAGAGAGGTTGAGGAGATGGGTTGAAGAGGTGCGTGCATAAACTTTTTAACTAAAAAATAGCTAATTTTGAAAGGTTTAGAAAATGAAATTTCTTTACAGGCCCAAATTCTATTATGTCTTAAAACTGTGTAACACTGTTCAAAAGGTAATCTACAAGAATTTTAAATGTAAATTGAGATATGAACATTAGAAAATCCTGGCTTATGTATTTTGGAATTTGAGTACTGCTGAATATTTTATAAAAACATGTATTTTATTTCATTACCACAAGGTTGGAAATCACAGAATGTTCTATAGAATTTAGTCTTGTTATTTCTTTCCTAAATGAAACGAATAGTCCACAAAGGCTGTTCTCTTGAAATAAGTTGGAAAATTGCAGCCATTTTATTGAGCAGAATGAACCTTGCTGTTTTGTATCAGGCTGAGCTTTGAATCCTGGCTTATTGCTTACTTTTTGTGTGAGCTTGGGCAAATGACTTTATTTCATTGAATATAACATATATAAAAAGGAAAATATTTCTTCCCTACTAGCCTCATGAGAAACTGTAGGGATTCAGTGAGATACAAAAGCAAAGAGGCTTGCCAAGGGGTATTTATACCACTAAACATCAATTACCTATGCAGATCTTGTACTGAAAACATCTTTAAAAGAAATAGATATTCAATTGTCAGCTTTCTAGAGAGTTCTGAGGAGACAGAACAATTGAGCATCTACCAAAGACCGATTGGTTTAGAAGATATGATGGATACTTTACTCATTAAAATGTGTAAACTGGATTCTTAATCAAATATCTGAGATGAAGATATTTGTCAAATACATAATGTTAGGATCATGGAATTGTACAGAAATAATTAGGATATGGTTTGAGGTTCTTACATTACTGTGACCTCAGAGATTCATGGTTGCTGTGTATCTTGCTTCAGGAAAACTGTCATTTCAAAGGCTGGTACAGGAAGAGTAGGGAGACATGACCTAATTAAAAGGTCATTTTAATAACTATGACTCAGATTAATGGTTGTGAATGCCCTTTCTACCTTCAGCTGGTCCTGGGCAATTTCTAAGGGCATCATTCAGGTGCAGAAGCAGAACTGGTTATGCATTCCCATGCAATATATGGGCAACACTCACACATAAGCCTGTGTCTCCAAAAATTAATGAAAACTTTTATCATTTTATCATACTAAAGAGGCTTTAGTATGACAAAGAAGTAGTGCTTAATTATTTAGCACATGCATGAACCCAAGTTTAAATGTCATTTATTGGAAAAAGTAGCACTTTTTTGTTGGACTATTTTCTTTTTTTTTTTTTTTTTTTTTTTAAAGAGAGAGTGAGAGAGGAGAGAGAGTGAGAGAAAGAGAGAGAGAATTTTTAATATTTATTTTTTTTTTTTAGTTCTCGGCGGACACAACATCTTTGTTGGTATGTGGTGCTGAGGATCGAACCCGGGCCGCACGCATGCCAGGCGAGCGCGCTACCGCTTGAGCCACATCCCCAGCCCTGTTGGACTATTTTCATCTGGTAATTTTATTACCATTTTATGTCAAAGGTTATCATTTCCCTTTTTTATGTCCAATTCAATATTTTAATGAGGCAGATTTAATAATAAGTTATAAGATATTATTTCTTATTTTTTATCTCTGCTGAGAAATTTTTTTTATTCCTCTGCTATTCCTTACCAATTTTTCCCTAGGGTATATAACAGAATTGCAGCAACAAGAAGAAATTAACCAGAGATTTAAAAAAAATTGTTCCTTGTCTGATACTGATTCAGAGAGACTTTTTAAATTTGTGTTAAAAAAGAAAGTGGGATATCAAGGACAGTGAGCTTAATATGCACAACAGGATAGATACGTAAGGAAAAAAACCCAAAGGCAAAATAAACTTAGGTTCCATATAAGGAAATAAAGTGCTTACAACACAGGAAAATAGTAGTTCTGTTTTCTGCTGATCAGACCACAATTGAGATAAAGGGTTCAATTTAGGAAAACATAATCTAGGAGAATTATAGAAGAAATCTACCAGAACAGAAACTCTCCAGTCATGGGAAAAACATTGGAGGAATTTGGGAGGGTTGAACTGGAGAAAAAAACAGAAGAGGGAGACAGGGCAATGATTTGAAAATAAACAAAGAGCCACTAAGAAAGAAAAATGTGAGCTTGTTTTATATTTCTCCAAAGAGCTGGAATTCTTGTGCAGAAAAAGAAAAGGAAATACATTATGGGTTAGATTATTTAAAAATAAGTTCTGGTAAGTAGATCTGTATAAAAATGGAATGTGCTACCTTGGAAAGTATCCATGTCCCCACTATTCAAATAGAAGATCAACAAGCATCTGTCAGAGATGCTCCCAAGCCATACTACCCTACAGAACTTTATGTGGTGATGAAAATGTGCTGTATCTCTCCTGTCTGGACAGAAGCCACAATCTACATGGGGGGGGGGGGACCTTGGAATATGAGCAGTATGAACAAGGAACTAAATTATTTTTAGTAATTGTAACTTAAATATATTCAGCCACATAAGATCAGTGGCTACCATATTGGAGAGTTCTACAGAGTTTAGAAGAAATCCCCTTTAATAGCTGGTATGTGGAATAAAAAACACTTTTAAAAATGTTTTTTACCTTTTCTCCCAATGCCACCCCTCACTCTACTTCCTAATCCATCTCCTACAATTCACTCCAGTAACTAAATTGCTTATATTTTCTTGAATATATAATGCTATTTGCTGTTTGTAAATGTTTTCTTTGTACAAAATGTTCTCCTTATATATATCCTACTTTTACTCATTCTTCTTCATATGCTCAACTATTCCTCTTCTGGAAAACCTTTCCTTACCCCAACAGAACCTTTTCTGTATTTTGGACATATATATCTCTTATTAAAAATTCTAACCATCTATTTACATTTCCCTTTAACCTACTCACTTTGAGTTTCTTAAGGGTAGGACAATTTTATATCTCTCACACAGAATAATAAATGGCTTTCCTAATAGTGCCATTGAACAGAAACGGGATGAAGGTGTCTGCTGCTCCAAATGATGTGTGTTTACACAATGAGTCCTAGGAAATCTCTCTCAGAGTAGATGTTGTAATAACTCATAATTCATAAAGAATAGAGGAGTCAAGGTTTTAAAGTAATTGGTCCAATATCATGCAAAAAATACTAAGTAGAAAAAAGTTGGTCTATGATAATATTTTAACACTACCTCACTGCCCCATTCCTGAACATCATTGTGTTGGGTTAAGCACATTACTTTGGAAGAATTTTAATTAAAACTTCAGGGTATCTCAAAATATCTTTCTGCCTTTTAGCGGTGTGATTCAAAAAGGTTAAATAACTTGCATATGAATACTCTGGTATAAAATGTCACTATTGGTTCTAATACTATCTGATACACCATACTAATTTCATTATCAAATATGTATGTGTTAATATATCCTGATTTAAAAATAATGCTTGCTTTTAATCAAAATCTCTGGAAATACAGAAAAATAGGAAAGCATAAAGAAGAGAAAACATCATTCATAATTTACACATGCAAAGACTGACTGATTCATTTGTTGTGTTAATGTCTTTCACTCAAGATCACCAGGAACACATATGTAGTTAAACAAGTTGGGTGTATGCAGTGAGGGAAAACATGCACCATGGAGAATCATGGGGTCACTCAATAATAGAGTGCGAGTAAGAATTTACTATAGCATTTGTGCATTAGTTGAATATATTAGGAGAGGGCCTAAGGAAGAAGGGAAGGGATTTTGCTCTACATGGTTGTTGTTGTCAGAAAGAAGGACAATTCTGTGATTGGGTCTCTCTATAGATCTTATTAAAGAACTAGAATAAGGATAACTTGTAATTTGTAAGGAAGAAACCATGAGTCATAGTGTCCTAGAGAGGAGGTGTTTGATATTTTGGGAATAGCATATTGACCTTGCTTTTTTCTGTTTTAGTTTTGTTTCATTTTGGTTTGGTTTTGATTTTGTTTTTTGTGGTGCTAGGGATCAAACCCAGTGCCTCATGCATGATAGACAGGTGCTCTACCACTGAACTATACTCTCTCAGACAAGAACACTTTTGTCTTTTCTTAGGTAAAATTATGTAGTGGTCTTATTTGTCTCATCTCAGAGTAAACTTGTCTAAGGGTGGCATTCTCTAAGATGATTTTTATCTAATAGGTATAATAACATGGCTCAACTATATATGTTGGACAGCTCTGAATGTTGGGTGCTGCCACTACTTTTAATTTTTCTTTCTTTTTCAATGAAAATATTCATTCAATAACTGTCATGAGCCGTCTATGGGCTGAGTGTGGACTATGTTGTGCATTGTAGCCTACTAAGGGGAAAAGTATGGCACTGGGAACTCCCTGGGGCACCCCCACCCAGGGACTGACTACCAGATGCAGGTGAACTTCCCCCTCAAGCTTTGCCTAAGATTCCACACAGCACCTGAGATGGGTAAGACTTGCCAAGATGTCAGTCAACCTGCTGACTGCAAGACATCTACTCTTGAAACCTTATCCCTGCCTTTGATGTCCTGTTTAAATAAACCACTGGAGCCACTTTCTCTTTGTCTAGTTCAATAACCCATGTGGACTAGATCTATCAAGAGCTTTGCTGTTTGTAAATATATTTCTGAGTGTTTGTGTTTTATTATTTGTTAATTATTTGAGATATTAAGATGTAGGGTGGCTTGGACTCCTCTGGGCAGAAGAACCCCCCAATGAGATGCTGGCTATCTTCCCTCCCAAAAGTAACTACTACTGAGCAACTACTTATAACATAGAAATGGTTTGAATGTAGTGAAGAAAGTACAGATCATATCTTGTTGGGGATTATATTCTAATGTGAGGATAAATGTATTGGATGAAACAAAGTGCCTGTTTTTCCTATGCTCTCATACCATGACAATCAACATACAAGACTTATGTGACTTCAATATGTATGGGATCTCTCCCTACTACCAGCAATTAATTCTGTAGTAGACATCAACTGGGTGTCCTCTAATCCAATTCAATTCTGACACTATCTACTTGTATATAACCTCAGATCCCACAGATTGAGGGTTCAGTATACCCAAGACTGTCCCCCAATTCTTTAGATGACAATATAAATTGGGGTTCCTATAACACTCTACTTTGGTTGGATTAATTTGCTTAAGCTTTTCATAGAACTCAGGGAAATGTCTTCATTTCTCAATTTATTATAGAGGATACTACAAAGGATCTAGATGAAGAGATGTATACGGTGAGTTATGTGGAAAGGGATGCAGAACCTTTATGACTTCTCTGGATACACCACCGTTTAGGAACCTCCTCATGTTCAGCTATTCAGAAGTTATCCAAACCCTGTCCTTTTAGATTTTTATGGAGACTTCATTGCATAGGCATGGCCGAAGCATGACCATGTCAACATGAGATTGGACAAAAATGCAAATGCTAATAGATTGAGTAGAGAAATTCAGTAAGGCTTGTTGGCATTCTTGACCTCCCTGTGCAGCATTTCTCTCTCCAGGGCATAGAGTAGGATCCTTCTGGAATGAGGAAGATATTATGTCCTACTATCAGACAAGGGTAGGTCAGAGAATTTCTTTGTAGCCAGCTCTGAGAGAAAAATGTGGTAGAAGAATGATTTCTATAACCCATCTTGGGGAAGAGAAATTCTGTTTTCTTTTTTGTTAGTATTTTAAAAAATAATTATTATAATTATTAGTACATATTAACTGGCAAATTGATGGAATTTGCTATATTTCCATATATGTGTACTCCATCCATTAACACTCTCCCCACCAACACCCTTCCCAGCCCCTAAAAATCTCTCCTAATTTTTCTGTTCCTCACTCCTTGCCCTTCTCCATCTCTAGTAATGAGTATTCCACTCTGTTCTTCTACAGAATCAACTTATTAGTTTCCTTAAAAGACTGAGAACATGTGGTATTTATCTTTCACTGTCTGATTGGTTTCACTTAGTGTTCTCCTATTGCATCCATGTTGTTGCAATAACAGGATTTCATTCTTTTTTTGTGGATGAGTAGTATTCCGTTGTGTAGATATACCATATTTTCTTTATCCATTCATCTGTTGAAAGGCATCTGGGTTGATACATATTTTGACTATTGTGACTAGTGCCACAATAAACATGGAGGTGCAAGTATCTTTTTGGTAAAAAGAAGTTCTAGTTCCTATGGCTTGATTCCAGAGGTGGGGGTTGTGATCCAGGAACTGGGAAGGGAAAAAATACATATATATATCTATATATAGCTAGCTATTACACATATCTATATATAAAATATTACAGTAAGAAAACAAATAAATATATAAAACAAGATCAGGTAGTGATAACTCCAAATGCTACAATAAAAAATAAAGCAAGGAAAAAAGCCTGAATGGTAGAGATAGTAGAGGTTTTATTTCAGTTAAGAGAGGCAGAAGAGGTCATTTTTTAGGTGATTGGAACAGAGATCTGTATAAAGTGATGGAAAAATCATGAAAGATCTAAGGGGAAAAGACTTCCAAGCAGAGGACACAAGCAAAGTTTCCTGGGATGAGGGGAGCAGAGTATGCCAGGTTTCTCTGAAGAATAGCAAGGAGGCCTGAGGGGTGGCAACAGAGTGATGAGGGGTCTGAGTTAGAAGATGAGGTCCAAGGGACGGGTGGGGAAGAGAGTATAGATCATGCAGGCCTTTGTAAATAATGTTGAGGGGTGTGGATTTTATTCTAAATGTGACAGAAGTCATTGGAAGGTTTTTATATTAATATTTCATCCAACTGATATGTTAATGAGAACACAGTAAGGTGGTGTCTTGGTCAAAGGTCATTTCAAAAAACACAGTATGTAAATAGTCATCTGATGTTTGACAAAGATGCGAAAAACAAAGATTGGAGAAAAGACAGCCTTTTCAACAAATGGTGCTGGGAAAACTAGTTATCCAGATACGGAATGAAACTGGATCCCTCTGACCCTGCACAGAAGTCAACTCAAAATGAATCAAAGATCTAGGAATTATATTGTTCTTTCATAAAATGCAATGATTTCAATATCAATATACATGTTCTCATACCCTGACCTTGCATTTTCATTTTCTCTTATGATCTTTCCCTCTACTTACATGATTTATGATCTTTCCCTTTACTTACATAATTTGCATGAAACTGCCATGTTACCATAATTTCAATTTCAACATCCCAATTTCAGAGCACCACCTTCCAACTTTCTAGCTAATTCCCTTCAGTGTCTGAAACCCAACAATCCTTAACTCCACTCCACAACCTTTTCATATCTCTAACTTCATTCCTATTTCAACCCCCTCCTAGTCTGGCTTAAATATCTTGATTAACAATAATTATCCCCTTGAACACAGCCAGCACCTCTGGCCCCTCATCTCTTCCTTGTTCACTTGGCGAAGCCTCAGAACTATTCAGATGGAACTCTCTATATATTCTCCCTTCTTTTCAAACATGGCAGGAGAAAAACATCCAACCTAACTGATTTCATTTTAAGCTTGCTAAGTTTAAGGATGCCCGTGATTCCACTCAGTAATCATAATGTATATTTCTCACCTAGTTACGCTCACCTTGCCTTGTGACAATACCTTTTCATCTCTCTTAAAATCTTTTAAGTTTTCCTTGATTTCCACTCTTAGCTAGCCACTTTGCTGTGTTTAGCTGAGGAATAGGAATAACCAGAAAAGATCTTCCATTAAGGCCCCACTGATCTGCTTGCCCTTTACATCTGTGCACCTGTACTCGACTCTGACCTGCCCTTGCTGTGTTCCTTACGCCTCTACTTGTTCCAGATCCTGTCCATTTTCACCACTCATGGGCAACACTCTAGCAATTATCCTGTTTATCTCCTAATTTTCTTTCTTTTCTTGATTATGTGTCATACATATTACATGCTATAATTTCTCTCATTTAAAAAAATACCAGTTTTAAATTCTACTTCCTCTACTGGTTATTAACCTCTTTCTCTTTTCCTTAAAAGAGAATTGTGAAAGGGTTGAACATTCCCTGTTCTCAAGTCCTTTCTTTCAGTTTTTTCTTGAACCCTTTCTAATTAGTTTTTCCTTACTACCACCCCACAGAAGCTCTTGCTCTTCCCCCTGAAGCTCTTGCTCTTCCCCCTCTTCCTTCTCCTGGGTACTGAACCCAGGGCCTTGTGCATGCTAGGCAAATGCTTTGTCACTAAGCTACATTCCCAGTCCTGGACTTCTACTTTCTAGCTCCACTCATTTCCTTGGTAATCTTTTTAGCTTCATAGCATTAAATGTCATGTACACATTTATGATTCCCAGATTTTTGCCTTAGTCCAAATCTCTACCCTGAACTACAGGCTTATATATAACTTCATATTCAAATCCTCATTTGAGCATCTGATTTGTACCTCAAACTTTCCATATCCCAAACTGTCATCTTATCTGCCCTTCCAAATTTAAAATACTTAGTCTTCCTTAATCTGGCAATTTCACCTTTCCAGTTTTCAAGCCTTGGACTCATTTTGACTCCTCTCTGTTTTACATCTCACATTAAATGTGTTAGAAAATGTGCATGTATCTCACCACCTTGGGCCACCCCAGGTTTTTTCTGATGGCTCCAAAGATGAGTACTTTCACATCTCATGCACTATTTGAGAATCCCTAAACATGCAGAATAAGGGGTGTGAAAGAAAAGAAGGTTTCTAAGCAAAAGAAAAATAAAAGCATGGATGATCAAAGTGACTGATTTGGAGGACTGCTAGTAGTTTGACATAGATAGAGCAAAGAATATAAGAGATAAGGCTGAAGAAAGACATAGAAGCAGATTTTGGAAAGTCTTTTTTTTATTTAGGTAAAATGGTATTTATTTTGCAGGCAATAAGAAGTCATCAAAAAGTCTTAAGGTAGGGGAAACACAAGAAGATTTGTGTTGGAAAGATCACTCATACAACAAAATTTACATAGGGAACACATTTGGAGCAGTGAAAATAGTCCAAAGAAAAATATTTGTGAGGTTTAAGGGAAAGATGACAAATACCTGAACTAAGTTAGAAAGTTTGGAGATAAGAAAAAGGGGGACAAAGCTGAGAAATCCTAAAAATACAAAATCCCTCAGATCTGGTAAATTATTGAAAATGGGGAAAGGTGGGGGTCAAGGACAATTCCCTTTTCTGACATGAGTGTGATTAGATTCTGGTGCCACCACCTGGGATAGGACAGAGGTGTAACAAACACAGAGGAGAGATGATATGTTTTTGTTAGACCGACTAAGGTCCAGGTATCCTGGGATATCACAGGGAAAATGTCCAAGAAATTATAAATTTTATTGGTCTGAAGCAGCAGAGAGAGGTTTAGACTCAAGATGAGTTCAGAGATTATGTGAACATTTATCAGTTTTATCTTATGCATTGAAATTGTCAGAGATAATATGCCAAGGGAGAAGAAAAACAATTTAAGGATAATAATAGGTATGTACAGAGGAAAAGGAGTCCAAGACCTATTAGAATGAATGGAGGTAAAATCAGAACCAAGAGAGGTGATGCTTCACAATATAAGGGAGGGATTTTAGGAAAAGGAAGCTTTTGTAAAAATAAACATTGTCTTAGCAGTTCAGTCTGCCATAACAAAATACCATAGACTAGATGGTAGACATTTATTTCACACAGTTTTAGAGACTGTGAAGTTCTAGATCAAGGTGTCAGCCAATTTGGTTTTTGAAAGGCATCTATTTCTGGTTTGCCCCTTCTTGCTGTGTCTTTGCATGATAAAGAGGGAGAGAGAAGTTGGGGGAGACAGGAAAGAGAGAGAGAGAAAGGGAGGACACTAGCAAGAATGCTGATATTTTTCATTCTTCTTATAAAGACACAAATCCTATCATGGGTGACCCCCTCACAACTTTATCTAAATATAATTAAATTCATATTTAACATAAAGCTGGTTTATATGAAGTTAAATATTTTTAGGAAAATTGCCCCACAAGAATCACTAGCTCAAAATGTACTAAATTTTTATCTATAAATAATTTATCAGAAATTTATCTCAATGTTGTTATAGCTGAAAAATACTCTTATTAACAGTTCACAGTCCAATAACAGTTTCATCAACAAAAAGATTCTTCTCAGAATTAAAAATGATAAAAAATTATTTGTAATTTTATATGTAAAAAGAGCAACTGACATTGCTCTCATTTATTTCAACTGAAAATGAAGTTGCTAAAAGTAAATTTTTGACAACATAATGAATGAATTTTCAGAAAAGTGAGCTAGAAAAAATCTTGGGATTAAGATAGCACATTAATAAAGTATTGTTCTTTATTGTATTTTATGAAATTGTGATGTCAAAATATTTTTTACCAGGCTGGGGATGTGGCTCAAGCGGTAGCGCGCTCGCCTCTCATGCGTGCGGCCCGGGTTCGATCCTCAGCACCACATACCAACAAAGATGTTGTGTCCGCCGAGAACTAAAAAATAAATATTAAAAATTCTCTCTCTCTCTCTCTCTCTCTCTCTCTCTCTCTCTCTCTCTCTCTCTCTCTCTCTCTCTCCCCTCTCCTCTCTCACTCTCTTTAAAAATATATATATATATATATATTTTTTTTTTTTTTACCATTTGTTTGTTTTACTCATATATCTCTATCACCTCTACTATATTTTATAAGTAATGGATAAATGTATAAGTAATGAAATACAATTTTAAAGGAAAAATTTTTATATTTGAACATTTTTAATTGCACTTTTTTCTTGCTTTATTAAACAATAAGTCCCTGTGTTTTCATTTGCTTTGAGTCCTGAAAATTACACAGCTGAATCTGGGTATAAGGATGAGCTATTGAAGGAGACAGGCCCGATATATTCAGTTTCTTTTTTCCCTTTCTTGACAGGTGGGGCAAAACAATAAGAAGGTGAGAGAGTTCTGAGTGTTGACTTGAAGGAGCATTTTAAAGGCTAAAATATTATGTGGAGAATCAGAGAAGGAATGTAGCACTTTGAGGATTTAAAAACATTTCCAATATGATAATTTCCATAAGCTTTTTTATTACTACAATTAAAATGTACATTTTATGAGCAATCATAAATAAAATTACATTTGGGAACTATCTTATTTCTATCAAAACATTTGCTGGGTTTAGTATCATGTTGTGGAAAGTGAAATACAATCAGCTTGACTTGATTTGAAATAAATGGTGTGATAGGTCTCAACTATTAATAGATAATAGAGAATAAATGTAAAAGTGGTGTGTAAACTATAAAGCACTACAGGTACTATAATCATTAAATGAACTTGTAGTAAATGATCTGTAAAATATGCATTTTAAGAATGAATTTTTTGTTTTCAAAAGTGGATTTTTTCAGATTATGAAATTGGCCACATGTTCTTTGTTCAAACTTTAAAATTTTTGTTATACAGAGGAAAAAAATCCTTCACAGGTACTTCTCTCAAAGTCTATTACTTTTGTCATTTTGTAATGTTCTCTTTGAGATTTTTCCTCTGCAAATCATATTGTTACATGTTATATAAATTCTTTGTAAATATTAATAGGATAGTTCATTATGTGGCTTTGTCATTTCTTATCCATTTACCTATTGTTAGACATTTAGGTTGTTTCTAACTTCTTTGCAGTTTTAGTCAATATATGAAAATTCTTAACTGAATTCCTCCAGTTGAAATATTCCTGAAATTAAACTAAATTTAATCATATTCAATTTCTTTACCCTCCCCCCTTTTTGTTTTGTTTTTACAAACACAGAAAAGTACAAGTCAATAAACTATTTGCGGGCTGGGGATGTGGCTCAAGTGGTAGCGCGCTCGCCTGGCATGCGTGCGGCCCGGGTTCCATCCTCAGCACCACATACCAACAAAGATGTTGTGTCTGCCGAGAACTAAAAATAAATCTCTCTCTCTCTCTCTCTCCCTCTCTCTCTCTCTCTCTCTCTCCCCCCACACACACACTCTCTCTTAAAAAAAAAAAAAAACTATTTGCTAAGACCATTGTGCATAAATAAAGCTATTCACCTGGCAGGTGAAAGGTGGGAAAAACAAAACAAAACACCACAGCTAACTACACAGGAAATTGCCTTTATGAACTTAATTTCTGTTATATGGCCTCACAGTTGAAAATGCCTGAGAATTCTTAGCAGGGAGGCAAGGCAAAGCCTCCAATGTTGACTGATTCACTGAATTAATCATTGAAAGAGGAAATAAGGCTGGAAAAACAGGCTGAAGATCCCTAACAAATATAATAAGCTATTTTCTGTCACTTCTCAACTATTTAAATATAAATAGGTCATTTGGGAGCACATTTATATTTCCCCAAATGATCACTATTAACTAGGAATGTTTCACTTGACCTCAATTCAATTCAATTTAACCATTAATGGCTTTTCTAGGTTATTTATTTTATGGTTAGGAGACTTGAAAGAGTTAATGTACTTTGTAAAATGCCTAACTTGTATTTGGGATTAATTTACTCCCACAGTAGGACATGGCTTATTAGAGCTTCAGATATGTCTAAAGAAAATTCTATGTTAGATGCATCACTGAAGTGCTTGCTGTCTCACTAGGAGCCTACATAAAAACAGTTTGGTGGAGTAAACTTATTTTTATCTTTTTCTTCTTATAAGTTTTCCACAAACAGCTGGCCTTTTCTAAAATGAAGTTGACGAACCATTTACAAGATTTGAGAAAGGACTAATTAGTAGTGTAGGCTGATTAGGGAGTGTAGCTACTTTTATTTTAAAAATCACACACAGAGAAGTATTTGTTTGGTGACTTGCTTGTAAAAATTACTTTTCACTAACCATAGTGTTTGAGTAGGCTATTGCATAGGAACAAAGCCCATATTTTTTTTAATCACTGTTTGAGATTGAGTCCAACATAATAATTGTCACTCAACTACATGATTTTACACAGTTTTACAAGTTGAGATGAGATAAAAGTAGCCCTGATCTCATTTTCAAAGATGTCTTCATCAGTTTTTCCAGGTATATATAGGCTAAGGCTAAAGTCCCTTTGCAGGCCTTTCCTGTAGGATTAAACAAAGATGACAGTATATAACACTAGAGTGAAGAAATAGTAACCACATGGATTTTCTCTCAACTTCTCTGGCCCCATTCTGACCTCTCATGTAGGGTTCCTTCATTGGTCCTCAGAAACTGGACTAATCCTTACCTGTAAAAACAGTATTATGGATAACACAAAAGAAGATCATCTTATTTCATTTGGGCTTCTATAATAATAAAAAAACCTTTAGATTGGGTAACTTACAAACAACAGAGATTTGTTGCTCACATTCTGGAGGTTAGAAAATCTAAGATCAAAGTGTCAGTAGATTCAATGTCTGGGAAGGGACTGTTCCTCATACATGGTGGCTTCTACATGTCCTCAAATGGCAGAAAGGCCTCTCTACTCCCTCAAGACTCTGCTATAAGAGCATTATTCCCATTTACAAGGGAAGAGCCCTCATGACCTAATCACATTTTCTAAGGACCTTCCTCTTTAAATACCACCATAAGGAGTATTCTGTTTCAACAAGATTTTTGCAGGGATAATTCAAGGAAGGCCTTTTCAGAATTGAAGCCCGTAACTTCCAATCTCACTATTGCTCCTCTCTTACTGTCCTCTGAATAGCAAGTCTCATATTTAAGTCCTATACTTAAAGTTCCTAAAGAATAAGGTTGTCTCTTTCCTCTTTGTCTACATTCTTGGCCTGAGACTCCTTCATACCTTACTGTCTTTGGGCCAGTTTTACCCATCATTTGAGTTTCAATCTAAAGGTCAACTTCCTGACCACCTTCTGCCCCACTAAAATTCAAAAGCAAAAAAAAACCCCAAATAACAACAACAATAACAAATTGGGAACCTGTTCACTGTTTTTCCCCAGTACCCTGCACTTCAGCTTGAAATGGTATCCACAGTCTATACAAATGACCTCCTTACTTGCAAAGAGTCTTCCTTGTTAGAAGGAAACATTATTGAGAACACTGTTCATGTTTATAGGACATTATATGACATTATGTTAAAGAGGTATAGAACACAGTTCCTTTCTTCAAGGACTTTACAGTCCAGTTATGGAAAAAAAAAAGGTCCATGTAAGACCAATAGTAAAATATGCACAATTAGATAATGTACAATGTACTATATATATATATATATATATATATATATATATATATATATGAGATTAGGTTTAAAACTATTAGGTACAATTATTAGATCAATAGGAATTTATAGACTGATGAAGGCAGGATCAATCTAAGGAGTCTTCATGGGGAAGTTGAGATTAGAATTGGCCAAATGTTGGTGTTTCTGAAGGACTATGGAAGGGGGTGGGGTGTATAAAGATGGTTAAAATTAGATGGACAGAGAAGGCTGAGACATGGGAAAAAGATCTCAGACAGAGATGTAGCAAGAATAAAGCATATGGAGCTGGGGATATGGCTCAGAGGTAGTGTCTGCCTTGCATGCCTGAGGCCCTGGGTTTGATCCCGAACACCAAACACACGATGTTTTATATATATGGAGAGAACTACATAGTTGCCTCCCACATTGATCCTGAATTTTGCCTAATAAGAATATCAGGCAATATGACCTTCATTGCACTGGGGTTTGTCCTTGTGGAGTGCTACCTTTTCTATATGAGCAAGACCAGGCTAGCCTCCTGGAGGATGAGAGCAAGGGGAAGAGAAAACATGGAGGGAGGTCTGGCTATCTCAGTCATTCCAGCATCTCAGCTGAGGCATCAGACTTGTAAGTGAGGCCATCTGGGATCATCCAGCCCCAGCCAAGGTACCTGATGATTATAGTTGCACAAGTGATCTCAGGTAAGATAATGAAGAATCATTTAACCTGAGACTGACCAGAATTGCTCACTCATGAAATTGTAAGCAGTAAAATGGTTATTTTAAGCTATTAAATTCTGGAGTGATTTGTTTCACAGAAATAAGTACTACAAGTACTAAGATGAAAGATTTTCTCCCATAACTCTAGTTGCTTCTTTTTGGTCACTTATGCAGTTCATTATGCATATTGATGTACCTCAAAGTTCAATCCCAGGCTGTTTTCACTCAGGTTTTCTTTCTCGCATGATTTCATCCACTTCCGCAGCATCTTTAAATGAAATAATGTTATTTCTGTTTACATACTTTGAACCACGAATTGATACTTCCAGTCTAGATCCCTTCTTTGAGCTCTAGACTCAGACAACCAAGTGCCTTGCAGCCAGCTTCATTTGGATATCTCAACAGCACTTCAGACTTATGACTGCCTTAAAACCTACACCTCTGTTGGTGTTGCCCCACTCAGTGAGTGACACCATCTACCTAGGGGCACAAGGTAGGACCTTCAGAGTCACTCTTGATAATGGCCTTTGCCTTATTGCATCTATTGTCCATTGTGGTGTATTGTTGGCTTTACATTTTTTTCCTCTTTACTTAATTATTTAATTAAATTTAATTAAAAACACAAGTATACAGCGAGGGAAGGACATAATTAGGAGAATATAGAAATCAGAGGGATATTAGATAACATTTTTACATAGGGTGGAAATAAAAATAAATTCTTCCAACAATATATGACAAATAGTGACCATCATAAGTTCATGGGAACCTAGAGGATCATGTCCAATGATGCCTAAAAGCCATAAGGCAGTGGAAGAAAGTCGAAATGGGGGGTTTAGGACACACCAGTTATAGTTTCAACTTGTCTCCAGAAATTTTATATTAGAATTTTATGAAACATTAAAACTCTGTGAAACAGCAATTTTAGATATTTGCCACTAAACCACCAGGTTTGTTTTGTTTTGAGAAAAGGGAGGAGAAACACCGGGGACTCCTGTCCCAGAGGCATATTCTGCCCATCATCAGGAACAGGCAACTTTTAAAGAGGTGATTCAAAGGCTACATTCAACATTTTCTCTTATTGGTTTGTTGGAGTTGTAATTCACTTGTTAGTTTGGGAGATAATTATTTCTGAGATCTTCTGGTACCATCTCCAAAGTCTGGATTACTTCATTCCTATGGCGGGGAAGAAAAGTAATTCTATTTCCTCTGAGATTAGGGAGTGGGAAAGATTAGGGAGGAACAGGGAGAGAGGAAGAGAAAGAAACATGTCCATTTAAGTTGCAGTGGCAGAGCAGCAAGGGCTTTATTCAAAACAAAACATGGACCACTGTTATATTTCCCCACGGTCATTTCCACATTTCATTTCTGTGGAAAAATGAGTGACAACATCGTCAAGCTGCTTCCCGCTGAAAGCGGGCAAAGTTGCCGGAATTAGGGGTGGGGTTGTGGCTCAGTGATAAGAGTGCTCACCTAGCACATGCAACGCCCTGGGTTTGATCCTTAGTACCACATAAAAATACATAAATAAAATAAAGGTATTGTTTCCAACTACAACTAAAAAAAAAAAAGTTGGGGGAAGTATCCCAAAGTCCTCTTCTCTATCAGGTGGGGCATGGACAGTTAAGGGTATTCAGGATCAAGGCAGTCCAGCTCCATTCCTCAGGGCTCCAGGTGAGATTGTAACAACATGGTGGAAGAGTGTAGCAGAGGGAAGGAGAAAGCATTGGCTTTACATTCTTAACATCTGTCAAATTCATCCAGTTCTTGCCATCTCCATAAGGCTGATCCAGTCATCACCATCTCATCTAGACTACCGACAAAGATAATTAACTGGTCTTCCTACATCCACTTGCCTACATTCAATCTGTTCCTTATACTGCTGCCAGAAATGCTTTTTCCCTCAAAACATAAACACAATCATGTCTATCTAGAATTTAAAATACTCCAATAACTTCCTCTTACTCTTGAAATAGAGACCAAAATCCCAACATACCCAACAATTAGTTCAAGTTCTCTAAGAAGGAGATGCTATGATGGGATTACATATGAAAAATATTTATTAGGAGGAAAGACTATTAAGAATAAATGGGAGGGCTAGGATTGTAGCTCAGTGGTAGAGCAGTTGCCTAGCATGTGTGAGGCACTGGGTTCACTCCTCAGCAATAAAATAAAATAAAGACATTGTGCCCATATACAACTGAGAGAAAAAGAATAAATGGGAGATGGAGAATGTGAGAGAACTGCAGGTCTATCACCTGTGAAAGAGGGAAAAGGAAGGAGGACTAGACAGGAGGAGACTCAGATTGCAGCAAAGTTTTGAGGAAGCTTTGGCAAGGCCAACAGGGGTCTTTGAGCCAAACTTGCCATTAAAATAATATACTGTTTTATGTTAGTTGTTTCCTTGTCCACATTCCCCATGCCTATGCTTAGTTATTGGCTAGCAAAAACCAGGGGAAATTTGGTTTCATTATCAGTAGATCCAGTAGAAGGACAGCTCAGATTATCAGTCATCTATGATTGCCCAAGGCAGAAAAGCTGAGTAGTGAATCTTTATGACCACCACAAGACAATCATAGTTCCATTCCTGCCCATTTCCCTAATCTTGCCTTGTACCTTTCTGCTTTCTGTGGCATCCAACTATTTATACAAGTCTTTTGCTACTTCCTTGAACAAAAATGTTATGTGTTCCCAAACCTTTTCTCCCACACAAATACCAGTTCATTTCTATGATCTTTTAGTTGTCAGCTCAGTTTTCTCTTAGAGATGATTTCCATGACAGGGCCACTTCTCCCTTTTACATGTCCTCATAGCATTATATACCTTTCTTTAAAACATTATTTCTGTGATGATTTTCTTGATTACTCTCTGTCTTCTACCCTAGGCCATAGGTACTAAACAGGAAGCATGTCTTTTTCACAAGTGAAAAAAAAAATATATATGTATATATATACATATATATATATATATATATATATATATATATATAAATAACCAGCATATATAATCCATGATCGAAATATTTTTGCTGAATGAATGAATGTAAGGAAGGAGACTCAAGTCCCTAATTTGCTGGTGCTTTGGGTACTTTTAGCCTTTTCAGCTGCTTTATCTTCTTGATGTTGATGACCCTTGCACTTTGATGTGAGGTTTCCTGAGCTTAATAAAATGGCAAATTAGGGTCAAGAAGAGCTACAAACAAAGAGGTTCATCTGCATGTGAGGAGTTGATGAATTGAATCATGGCGATATTTCAAGGAAGAAATGAAGTGACTGGCTCACTTATTGGACATTTTATTTATATGAAGTGAATTGAATATGATTCAAACATGTTATACCAAATATCTGAGATAATGGAGTTCCTAATGGGGATGTTTGGAAAGTAGATCCCAGTGAATGAGGAGGAAGATGAATTTGATTTTGAAAACTGACTTCTAAATAAAGAATTTCCTAGTGAAAATAATTAGAAGAAAACTTAGAGACGTAAAAAGAAGGCTGATGTGAAAGATTTGAAGTCCATTGAGTGTCTCCTCCTCCAATAGACCTGTCAGGGTAGCCAAGCTTTGGGAGTCTGAGTGAGGAGGTATTATTAGTAGCTTACCCTAAATGTGCACTGGTGAGATCTTACAGAGATAGACTAAGAAACAATACTATGGAGAGAATACAAATGTTGATATGGCATCTAAAAAATGATGTAGATGGTCAGGGGAGCTGCCAGTACAAAATATCAAGGGAGAATTATAGACACTGACTGGGTGGTAAATGGGGCTCCAGAAGAGATGAGAAGTTTGAACAGGATAATGGAAAAGAGACTGGCAGAAATTCACTGAACCTAAGGGAGAGTGACTGTGAAAGCTGCTAAGGCTTTGGACAGTGTGCTAGAGGAGAAGTGAAAGGGAAAGCTGTGAGAACCCAAAGTCCCTGAAAAAAACTATATGCTTTAGGAGAGAAAAAGCAAAGGGCCGAGCACTCAACACCAGCAATGAGGGAACCGAATGAAGGAGTTTTGCTTTGTTTTTTACACAAAAATTCTTTTTTTTTTTAAAGAGAGAGGTGAGAGAGAGAGAGAGACAGAGAGAATTTTTAATATTTATTTTTTAGTTTTCAGCTGACACAACATCTTTGTTTGTATGTGGTGCTGAGGATCGAACCCGGGCCGCACGTATGCCAGGCAAGCGCGCTACCACTTGAGCCACATCCCCAGCCCCCACAAAAATTCTTTTTTAAAAAATATTTTTAGTTGTAGATGAGCACAATACCTTTACTTATTTATTTATTTTTATGTGGTGCTGAGGATCCAACCTAGTGCCTCACAGGTGCCAGGCAAGTGCTCTGCCACTGAGCTATAGCCCCAGCCCCTACATGAAAATTCTTGATACATATTGTTATAGTTCCTTTTAAAATAGACAATACAATAATTGTACATATTTCTGTGGTACAGCATGGTAATTTGATTTGCGAATACACCATGTAATGATCAAATCAGAGGAATTAGTCTTTACATCTCTTTAAATATTTGTTGGAAAACTTCAAAATACTCCCTTATAGGTTTTTATAAAAATATTATAAATTGTTGTGAACTATAGTAACCGTACTATAAAAAAGAAGACTAGAACTAATTTCTAGCTAACTGTGTTTTGGTATCTCTCTCTATCTGAACTTTCGCTATGCTTCCCCCTTTCCTAGCCGCTAGTGACAACCATTTTATCAATCTTTTTTAGCTTCTGCAAATAAGTGAGAACATAAGGTATTTGTCTTTCTGTGCTGCGCTTATTTATTTAATATAATGCACTCCTGTTCCATCTGTGTTTCCACAAATAATATGATTTCATTCATTTTTATAGCTGAATAATACTCCATTATATAAATGTACTATATTTCAAAGAGGAGTTTTTGAAAGGCTCAAAGAAGGAATGTTGGGGTGCATGAAGGGTTATGTAGAAGTGCCAAGAGTAGAGTTTTGAGGAAGGGTAGGAAGTGCTTAGCACAGATCAAGAACAATAGGAAAAAGTGACACCAAGTTCTGTTCAGTTTCCTAGTGGATCTACATGGTATAATGTCTCTCAACACCATTTTAAAAAATTTTGTTCTAATTAGTAATATATGACAGTAGAATGTATTTGACACATCATACACAAACTTCTCATTCTTCTGGTTGTACATTGCCGCAGTCTGGCTGGGCACAAAATTACAAGCCACCACACACCTTGTAGATTCAAACAGCAATTCTTTATTCCCGAACTCACACCGGCCCTCTACAAACACGTTCTGGGGAAATTCACGTTCTGGCAAAATCCATGTACTCCACCAGGCTCTAATCAGCAGGATATGCCCTATTCCCGGCAGGGTACACCTTAAACCTGGAACCGCCCTAAACCCAAGGAGCGGGATACTCCCTAAAACCTGATCCGCCCTAAACCCGGATCCGCCCTGGTCCTTGAGCAAGGTCACCTTACTCAAGCATACATGCAATGTCACTGCAAATGACCTGAGTCTAAGACAAGCCCATTTCCACAATGGAGAGTCCTTCCTCTAAGCAACATGGGGTAGGCTGACAAGAAAATTTCGATGCGTCATCCCTACTTGGCAATGGCTCTCAGCAGTACATGATGTAGAATTACACTAGTCATATAGTCATACATGTACATAGGATAATGTCTGATTAATTCTACTATCCTCCTTACATCCCTGCCCCTTCCCCTTCCTTCACTCCTCTCTGTCTATAAACATTGATGCGGTCACATCACTGTATACTCATTTTAAGTCCTTTGGGTATAAACTGAGGAGTGGGATAACTGGGTCAAATGGTGGTTCCATTCCAAGTTTTCTGAGGAATCTCCATACTGCTAATCTCCATACTGCTTTCCATAGTGGTTGCACCAATTTGCAATCCCACCAGCAGTGTATGAGTGTACATTTCCCCCAACATCCTCACCAATGTTTCTTGTTGCTTGGATTATCATAATTGCCATTCTGACTGGAGTGAGATGGAATCTTAGTATAGTTTGAATTTGCATTTCTCTAATTGTTAAGGATGTTAAACATTTTTTTTTTTAAAGAGAGAGTAAGAGAGGGGAGAGAGAGAGAGAGAGAGAATTTTTAATATTTTATTATTTTTTAGTTCTCGGCAGACACAACATCTTTGTTTGTATGTGGTGCTGAGGATCGAACCCGGGTCGCACGCATGCCAGGCGAGCGCGCTACCGCTTGAGCCACATCCCCAGCCCCTAAACATTTTTTTTATGTATTTATTGGCCAATCATATTTCTTCTTCTGTGAAGTGTCTATTTGGTTCCTTTGCCCTTTTGTTGATTAGGTTATTTGTTTTTTTGTTGGCAAGTTTTTTGAGTTTTTATACATCCTCAATACTCTCTAAGGTGCTAGTGGTAAAGATTTTCTCCCATTCTATAGACTTTCTCTTCACATTCTTGTTTCCTTTGCTGTGAAGAAGCTTTTTAGTTTTGATTTCATCCTAGTTATTGATTCTTGATTTTACTTCTTATGCTTTAGGAGTCTTATTAAGGAATTCAGTTCCAAAGTCAACATGATGAAGATTTGGGCCTACTTTTCCTTCTAGTAGGCACATGGTCTCAATGTCTGAGTGCCTAAGTCCTTGATCCACTTTGAGTTTTGTGCAGGGTGAAAGAATATTGGGGAAAAAAAAAAGGTATTGAGGAATATATTCAATATTATTTCTATAGATATAGTTTGCATATAATAAAGTGCATGTATCCTATGGATATAGCTAAGTGAGTTTTACAGTTATATAAATCCCCCAAAGTTCCCCTCATATAATTTTATAGTCACTTCCCATCCTGTTCCTGATTTGTATGGGTACATTTGATTTTTCCTGATTTAGAAGTTTATATAAGTGGAAGCATACAGTATGTACTGTTTTGTGTAGGGCTTCTTTTACTCATATTTGAGCTTATCCATGTTTTAAACATCAGTAGTTTGTTCCATTTAATTTCTGAGTAGTATTTTTCATTGTAAAACATATTGCTCTTCACCCATTTATTTGTGTATTTCTGGGTTATGGCTACTGTAAATAGTGTTATTATAAATATTCTTATATAATTCTTTTCGTGTATATCTGTTTTCATTTTTCTTGGAGTGAAATTTCTGGGTTAGAGGAGAACTAACAACTATTTTTCCAAACTTGTTATAAGATTTCATACTCCCCAAAGTAAAGAGACCTTTAGTTATGTCACTACCTATTTAATATTGATATTATCAGTCTTCTAACTTTAGTCATCTTAGTAGATAGGAAGTGGTATCACATAGTAGCTTTTATTTTATTTAATGACTAATGATGTTTCATATGCTCATTGATCTTTCATATACCTCTTTTAAAGACGCATCTTTAAGTTTTTTCCATTTTTATTATTTATTTTTTAATTGTAGTTGGGCCCAATACCTTTATTTTATTTATTTTTACATGGTGCTGAGGATCAAACCCAGGGCCTTGCACATGCTAGGTGAGCACTATACCACTGAGCCACAACTCCAGCCCATTTTCTGCCATTTTTATGTGTTGTCTTTTTATTGTATATTTGTAGAAATTCTTTATGCAGTCTCTAAACAAGTACTTTGTCTTGCTCATGTATTACAAATATATTCCCCAAACCTATAATTTGAATTTTATTTTCTTGATGATGGCTTTTGAAGAGCAGAAATTTGAATGAAGTATGATTTTCAATTGTTTTCTTTTTCAGTGCAATTATGTTCTAAGAAATCTTTTCCTATCCAAAAGGGGCAAAGAATACATAACATTTTCAAACTATTTTAAATAAACTTATGCCTATTTCCTTTCTCCCTTCCTCCTAAAATGTTCCTAGTTTTAATATGAAGTTACTGAGATGATATGCAGCACTATTTTTGTAAGAAGGTAAAAAATTAGAATGTCAGAACATTTTGTGTAAAAAATGTCTTATCCCTACAAGTTTACCAAACCTCCTAAAATGAGTTCCTTTAAAAACTAGGAAAAGAGACTAAGTTATTTGAAAACTTACTGATGTCATCCATTAAGTCTGCTATAACAAAGTACCTTAGAGTAGGTTGTTTATAAACAACAGAAATGTATTGCTGACAGCTTTGGATACTGGGAAGTCTAAGATAGAGGCACCTGTCAACTTGGTGTCTGGGTAAGAGCTCACTCTAAGGTTCATAGATGGTGCCCTCTTATTGCACCCTTACTTGATGAAAGGGACCAACAAGCTCTCCTGGGCAGTAATCCCATCACAAGAGTTCTTATTTCAACAGCTCTTAATATTATCAAATTAGAGATTAGATTTCACCATATGAAGTTTGGGGTGATACAAACATTCAAACCATAGCACATGCCCTTCCACTTACACATGGTCCATTATCAAGAATCTTGGTGCTCTGCATACATTTATTTTAGTTTGACATTTTATATTTATAAGTGAGAGAGGAATATGTTGGAAAACTTATAGGTGGTAATCAAAGAATCTAAAGGAAAGCTAAGAGTTTTTTAGAAAGGACAGGAACTAGAGTAGCTGTGAGTATCAAGGGAGCAAGATCAAATAGATAAAATAAATTTCCATAGAGATTAATGACTTCCAGATGTTTGTCTTTGCATTTGTCCCCTGAAGCTCAACTTTCTAGAGAAAACTATCTCAATGGCCTCAGTTGGTCACAAGCTTTGTACAGGGACTTTGGTTGATAGTCATTCCTTCCAAAATGCTTTCAATAGGGAAGACAGATAGTTCTCCAAAGTAAAACTGGGGCACTGCTACTATAAGGTGAGGGGGATAGACCCTAGTTAGAAAAAACAATAGATGCCTGTAAGACTCTTAAAAAGGCAGAACATTTTACCTTTTAACTTGTGTTTGTTTTCTGTCTTGAGCAAGATGAAATTGTTTATTCACTTATTTTTGAGTCTTTCCTCAAATAACTGGACTAGTTTAAGTTAAATTACTGCCAAGTTCAGATCTGCGAAAGTAGATTGATTATACCTAATTAGAGTAAATCACAGGTCAGTTTCATTGTTGTCATGGTTTTAATCTTGAAGTTGACCATGTATTTCTTCCTTCCTTCCTTCCTTCCTTCCTTCCCTCCCCCGACCCCATGCATTTAATTGTGTTTCATTGCAGCATACTGATGCAAGCAAATAACATACTTTGATCATATCCACCCTCATTACTTACTCCTGCTTCCATCCCTGTTCTTTTCTCTAATATTCTTCCTACTATTTTCATGTATTTTTTTTTACCCTTTTAGATTCTACATGAGGGATAACATTGCAATACTTGACTTATTTTGCTTAACATTATGATTTCCAGTTTTAACTATTTTCCTATAAATGACATAATTTTGTTCTTTATGGTTGAATAATTCTCCAATGTGTGTGTGTGTGTGTGTGTGTGTGTGTGTATGCATGTATCATATTTTTCTGATAACTTAGAATTTGTCTTCTAAACCGACATGCAGAAACTCTGTGAAACCTAAAATTAAGTCAGGGAAAGGGAAAAAAAAAACACTAAATAAAATATAATTTGATCAAGGTTGGAAGTGAATTGGGAGTGATAGAAATGCACGTTTTGTGCATTAGATTCTTTTTTTTAGAAGTGGATCAAGAAGTTTTATATCTTAATTTTGCTTCTAGAAGTTAGATGTTTTTATATTCAAGTGCCTACATTCAATCATCATTCAACAAGCACTGTTAAGAGTTTGCCATGTGCATTTATAGTGGCTGTTTGGAGGTCTTTAACAAAGAAATGATGAGGGAAGTTGACTCCTTACTATTAGAAGATTGAAGTATGGAATGAAGATTATTTTGTTTACTAACTTCTATTCCTTTGCTGTATAATAATTGAATTGAGTTTTCTGAAGCACTTGGCATTAGTGTTCACCCTTATTTATCAGAAACCTCTCCTCTGATGACTTCTGGTTCTCTTTCTGGCCATATCTCATTCTCTTTTCAGTAGTCATCATTTCTCTGTCTACTCTACATTTAGTGGGCAATTCCCAAAATCCTTTGTTCTTTTATCATCTTTGTCTAATGCTTTCTCTGGCAAAATCTCATCTATACTTTTAGATGCTGTGACCATTTAAACGAAGATGAATCTCAAATGACTATCACTAGCACTAACTTTTCTCTAGAACTCTGTAAGTAGATATACAATATCTACATATATGGATCTGGATGTCTAGTACACATCTTAAACTTAATATGTCCTCAAGGCAAATGACTCTTTTTATGCTGACCCCAAATCTATACTATCCCTTCTATTTTTTCTTCTTTGGAATTTCCTGCTTTTGTTTTGCAACAGAATGCCCAACATATGCATAACTGAAAATATTTGACTGTGCAATGGAGGAGATAGTGCTTAAGTACAAAGTGAGACATTATTATTTTTTACAATACATATTTCAACACAATCTGGGTCATACAAGCACCTTGATTCTAGGTCATCTTGGTAGAGCTGCCTGACCTGTGGATCCAAAGATATATGATCATCGTTTCCCCATTAATCAATACATGGAATCAGGGTTTCAGTGGTCCAAAGTGATTACAATTAGTCCCTTCTCTAAAGCCTGCCCTAGCCCTCTATGGTACAATGTGGCCACGACAAAAATGAATGGAATCTCTGGAAGGTCAATTGTCCAAAAGAGTTAAGTATGCATCATGTTTCTTTATGTTCTCATGTCTAGTGAGAATATTCACTTAGACAACATTCCTCAATCTGTTTATAGGACCAACATGAAGCCTCTGCCCCTGTCCTTGCCTCCCAAAATCTCTGTGAACATTAAATCACAAACCCTTGAAGAAGGCTTTGCCCCCTTAGTCTTTGACAATCTTTCTCCAATAGTCAGTTCCTTGTGCATAAGATGTCAGTTCCTCCTACTTCTCTGAAGGTTTAGAAGTCTGTGGGTCTGGGCAGTCATGGAGCTCACTATAATGTGAGTGGTCTTGAGCTAATGGAGCACAGGTAGATTATGAGGCACTGCATATAAAGAAATGTTGAAACCCTGGTTCAGGCTCCAGGTTCCATCACACTTGGGGATCTTCACCAGACAGCTTTCCAGGCCTTTGAATTCCTGTTCTGTGTTGGATTTCCCAATGTCCATCACCAGATGGGTTCTGGGGAAATCCTGGAGTAGATGAAGCAAGGATAGTTAGCTCTGGTTGCCCTGTTGGAGGCCACATTGCTAGCAAAATACCCCCAGAACTGCATATGCTTGTCCATACTCTCAGGAATACCTGTATATGCTTATCTGTTGAATGGGGCTTGTGCAGGGAAATAGCAGGTTATGTTGGCCAGGTTGCCCACCCAGAAGGGCAGGACACCTCAACTCCTTGGAGATGTGGATGATGCAGCCAGCCTGTGCATTTTTGTTGGCTGTGATCTGCTTACCAGTGTGTTACATCTGCTGCAGCTTGATTGCTCCACTGTGGTCATGATCATCTTGGACATGGTGGTGGCAATAAAGCAAGCCAGAAGTCCTTAGTCAAGGAGAGGGCCTATTATGTCATGGTAACAGAATGAGCAGCAGAACAGGCAGTTGAGTGGATGGAGAGCTAGGTTGTTCAGCTCAGCCAGCTCAGCCCTGCTGCCACCAGACCAAAAGGCTTATGCCTTTTATTCTGGGTTAATGGCATCACCATTTTACCTGTCTCCCAACTTAGAAACCTTAGTGTCATTCTCACCTCCTTTCTCTCACCCCCCACCTATAGTCAGCTGCCAAATCTTGCTGCTTCTAATTTTAAAACATCATTTGATTTTGTCTCTCCTATACCCTATCCTTTTGGCTTAAAATAAACCTTCGTTATATCTTCTTTGGTCTATTAATGCAACAGTACCATCATCTGTTCCTCTGATAACAGATTTTCCCAATTTATGTTCTCTATGCTGCCACTATAGTTAATGAAAACAAAGCCTTTGAAGTCATTTCCCCCATAAAAGCATCAGTTAACTCATTAAGTCCACGGGATTCAAACCCTATAGCTAAGCCAGAAAAGTCCTAACCTCTTGGCCCCAATCTATCTTTCTGCCCTGTTTTCTTTTCTACCTTCATGTTTTCTGCATACAATACAGGTTCTGGCTGCTTCAAATCTCACTATTTTCAAAATATAACCTTGTAATTCCAGAATCTATACATATCTTCATCAAGCTATTCCTTTTTTTCCTCTCCACCCTCATTTGCTTGAAAAATTCCGACACTTGCTAAGACCAAGTTTAAGCTCATCTCTTAGTGAATATATATTCTGTTCTTCTTGCTCCCAGAGCACTATACATTTGCTACAGACTTTACAATGTGTTTATTACTTTTCCTATTTATATGTTTGCATTTCATAGTAGACTGATTATAACTGAAAAGAAGTTGTTTGATAAATATGGTGAGTGAATGCAATGTTGCTTTTCTCCTGAGATAATTTTGATATCACTCTCTTCCTTTTTCCCTCCTTTTTTTCTATTATAGACTTAATATACAATTAATACAAAATTAAGATTTTCATAGCTTCTAAGCTGACCATCTAGAATAACACCATTCTATAATGTAGCCACTACTTACCTGTAGCCACATTGAATATTTGAAATTTAGCTACTAGAAATGAAAGACCTACAAGTGTATAATACACATAATACATACTACATTTGAAGAAATATGAAAATAAGAATATAAAAGTCTCAGTAATTTTTTATACTACTCACATGTTGAAATATTTTGGATATTTTGGATACACTAAGCTAAAAATATACTATTAAAATGAATTTCACCTCTTTTTTTGTTTTTAAATGTAGCTCCTAGAATATTTAAAAAAAATATATAAAATGCATTTTATTTCCATTAGATATTGATGTTACCTTTCAGTTTATCCTGTAGGTCACTTCTTGGTGGTAATTCTGTCTTGTTTTTCTGAATACTTACTGTGCTAAGCAGAATTTTTAGGGGGTAGGAAAGTGGGGACAGTAAAAATGTTTTTTGTCAACTGGTGACTGCTGGACTGACTTTCCCCAAAGATCCTTGCTACTCACCAAGTTGAAAAATCCAGTTTTTCTACTGTCAAATACATCAAGGCAAGATTGTTTTCTCTAGCTTCCCAGTCTTCAATAATATTGTCATACTTGACTCATCCAGCCTTATCTCTCACTCTAAGTAGTATCCTTATGGTATTATCCATTCTATTTTCCAAGCTTCTTAAAGTGTTTGTTTTTGTGATGTTGCTCTTCACAATATTTCCCTCCCTAATCCCTGTCTAAATTAAATCATCTTCAGAATATGGCTCCTAAGTTCCACCTCTCACATGATATTTTTTGTTTATTGGAACTCACCCTGATAATTATTTGTCAGATGTGTACAGTTTAAGTTCTAATTTTTTTCAAATACTGAGCAGCATCTTCACTGCCATGTCTATTCCATTTAATTCTACAAACATTCTTGAGCCTCTGTGTCAAGAACTGGTGTAGGTAGGCATATGGATCATCTTTAGGCAGGGAAGAGATTAGAAAATGGCTTCACAAGAGTATAAGACACAGACTTCTGCTCATTGCCTGTCTTATTATCTTCCTCACCATAGGCAAAGGCCATATTTATTCTGCTTACATAGCCCCATATTAGATATTGCTAATAAGCCACAATATGTTGAATCATTCAAACTGCCTCACTCAGAATGCAAACCCAGTAAGCCAAAATTAGGGAGTTCTGGGTTATATCTTCTCTCCATAGTTTTCTTGCATTAAAGATCACTGTTTATACAGGGTTTTGTTAAAACAGATTTGGCTTCTTGGTCACACTTTCCCCTATTCGTGAAAGGCTGCTTCGAACTTAAATCCCAAATCTTCCATTGGGTAGCTCTGTAACATTGTCAAGTTACCTAACTCTTCTCTGTTTTGCCTTTCTCAACTGAGACTAACGTGTTTCGTTTTTTGTGGCGCTGGGGATCAAACATGCTACACAGATGCTTTACTGAGCTACAACAACTGTCCCGAAATGAACACTATCATAGGGTTGTGGTCAGGTTAAATGAGTGAATAGTGAATGGCATAATCACTCAATAAATGTTAACCTTCAATGCGTGTCCCTACTAAATTACTTCCCCTAAAATGTAAGAAACTGTTTTTCCTACTTCATTCCATGCAAGTCTGTAGCTTCTAGGATGGTGCCTGTTTCAAAACAGAATGAACAAATAAATCCACTTAATCACTATTATTTCTGCATTTGCAACGTGTGTCAGAAAAATCAAAGGCAAGGAAACAAGTGAAAGTCGCCTCCTACAAAAGTTCTTCCATTACTAGGTCACCCGAGGTCCTCGGCGACAATCACATTTCAAAAGAGGGAAAACACGCTTAGGATAGTGCCAGATACCTTTCGGGAATCACCTTAGGCAAAATTCCTCTGCAGAAAGACCTGACTGGCCAAGAGCGCGGGCAGCTCGGCGCATGCGCAACGCGCCCGGCGCCCGGCGCCCGGGTAGCTTCCTACGAGCTACCCGGAAGCCTTGGCTCGTCCCGCTCCCCCTCCCCCTCCGCTGCCGCTCGGGCGGAGCGTGCGGGCCGGCGGGGCGAGGAGGCGGGACACGTCGGCGCTGCTACCGCCGCCGCCGCCCCTCCTGCTGTTCCAGCTGCCGCCGCCGCTGCCGCTTCCTGGGCTGGGTCTGCCTGCGGTCCCAGCGGCGCCAGGTGCGTTCACCCTGCGGGTCTTCTGCCAGCGTCCGCCGCCGCCGTAGCTGCCCCAGGCTCCCCACACCGCTTCCGAGATGGCGACGCGCTCCTGCCGGGAGAAGGCTCAGAAGCTAAATGAGCAGCACCAGCTCATCCTGTCGAAACTGCTGAGGGAGGAGGACAACAAGTACTGCGCCGACTGCGAGGCCAAAGGTAGCGCAGACGGCGCCGCCGCCCTGTAGGGGCCTCCTGCGACCGGTGACCTTCCCGCAGCCGCTGCGCCTCGGCTGAGCTGCCGGGCCGGCCCTAAAGCCAGGGCTGATGGATGGGTGGGCGCGGGGCTCCCGGTGACCGTCGCCTCCGCCAGGGGCGGCGGCGAGGTCAGGCCCGCAGGCCGGTCGGTGTCCTCGGCCTCCGCTCTTCACCCGCCTGGGGCGGAGCCGGTGCCTGCGTCTCGGTGCTCCTACCCTCCACAGGGCTGGGCTTGGGAGCGCGGAACCCGGCGTCGGCCTGGGTAGTGCTTAGGGTTAAAGAATTGCCCTGCTGCCTCTGTTCACAGCTGCCTCTGTGGGTGGGGCCGCTCTTAGGTCTTGGCCTTCTCTTCGACCCTACAGAGTGACCATATTCTCCTTTTGGGGGCTCTATTGCTCGTTCTCCTAGATGGAGCCCTACCTGCTTGCCCACCTGACAGCTTTTGTACAGGGTTCTTGCTTCTGTTTCATTAAAAAGGGCATGGGTGTCCTTTTTGGTGGGTTGGAGCTTTCCTGAATAACTGGGAAAGGATCTTAATAATAGTAGTATTGCTTTTTAGTCTGGCTATTAGCCAGAATGAAGAGGAATTTCATTATATGAATTGGACAGTGGGCTTACAGATCCTGAAGGCTTTAGTGGTTAGATTCTCTCAGACAAGCTATTTGGGGAGAATATGTGGACACAGGTTTGTCAGCCTCTTAAACGTTGAAGGTGCATTTTAAAGAACCAGAGATGGAAAAGACCTAATTTTAGTTTGTTCAGTTGGAGGGCTTCTGCCTGAGCCTTTGAAATAGATACACTATTTTTAGCTGATAGTTTTGTGTTTGGAGATCTGATTTATACTTAAAGTCTTGTAAGTAATCTCATGGGGAATATTGTTTCAGATTTTAACCAAACCTCTCGTGTAGTTAGAAAAAAATGTTAATTGTAAGTTAGTTTATTTAATTATTCAGTGAGCAATAGGTAGTTCTTTGAAGAAGGAGACAATCAGTCTTTGGGGGTGTTGTTGAAGATTTCTGCATTATTTTACCTAGACTTTTCTTGAAGATTTACTATTCTTTATCAGTACTAGATAAATAAGTCACTGTCAGTAGACTGATAATATTTGATTAGACTGAGTCACACAGCATTAGCAAGTTACCTCACTGTCATAACAGATATTAGATTATTGTAAGGATCAAGTAGGTGGGAGTAATGTAACTAGATCATTTTATGAAGCACTTTCAATATCTTAGTAACTTGATTGAATCAGCCTTGTAGTTATCCCATGTAACTTTTAGGTATTGAGTTAAAAAAACCTACATATCTGATTTTTTTGTAGTAATATTTGTTTGCTTGATGCTTGATTATGTGTGTAGTTATTTGGTGATACTCTACTGTATTGAGGCTCAATTGCTTGCTTATCACTGTACTAGTAAAACACTTAAAGACACTTTAAGAGATCAGAAAATGAAAGGAGCTGAAGTTATAGTCATATTTGTCATTTTGTGTAATAAATAACATGGTTAAGTAGAGATGTTGGTAAATGTTAAATCTATTAATAATTGAGTAATGATAGCTTCAGTGATTAACTTTTATTTATTGAAATAATTTTAGAAGTAATTTTTATTTAAATTTCTTTCTACAAAAAGGTACTTTATAAAATCAGATTTTCATTAATTTTTTATGAAAGTAATTTTGTAGGTTTTTTCAAAGCCTTTATTAACCACACATATTAACACATTTTCATTTACTTTTTTGGGAATGGAGGGAAGAATATCATGTGCTACTCTTTTTTCTTTTTTTCTACTGGAGATTCAGTCCAGGGGTGCTTAACTACTGAGCCATATCCCCAGCCTTTTATTATTATTATTATTTTTAAAATTTTATTTTGAGAAGGGTCTCCCTAAGTTGTTTAGGGCCTAAGGTGATGAGGCTGGCTTTGAACTTGGGATTCTCCTGCCTCAGCCTTCTGAGCTGCTGGGATTATAGGTGTGTGCCACTGGGCTTGGTCTATACTTCTAAAATTAGGAAAAAAAGTTTTACTTCTGACATGAGTACAAAACATTTGTTCACTTTTTTTTAAATATCATCATTTATTTATTTTTATTTGGTGCCGAGGATTGTACCCAGTGCCTCACACATGGGAGGCAAGTGCTCTACCACTAAGCTATAGCCCCAGCCCTCACTATTTTTATTGCCATTAAAGTCAGTGGAAAAAAGCTGAACAAGTGTCTTTAATTTTGGCTTTGATTGGTCATTTGTTTCTTGGTTTATTTGTTTTTGAGAAGTAGAGGAAGTTGGAGAGTAGTTTCAAGGGCTCAAGAGTGCAGATTTCATGGCATGAACTCTGCAGTCATGATTTAGAAAGATTTTTTTCCTTGTTGCAACTAAGTCTAGAATAATGTTAAAATGATCTTGTAAATTATTTCATTGTTTGATCTTGATCAGGAAAAAATTTCAAAGATAGGGACACTTGAAATTAAACTCAATTTTATAGTTGAAAATTTAAATTTTATACTCAATTTTATAATTTAAAATTTGACATAATTGGGAAATTGATAGATTTAAATATATTTTTGCAAAGTTTTTTTGCGTCTTAGTATGGTTGGGCCCCAGTATAGAGCCCTCTTATAGTAGAATTATTGACTTGTTACATAATTTTGGATTTATTATTATATATGCTAGGTGAAATAATAAATGTAGATAGTGAAATTCTGATTTTAAAGGACTTTTACAGCTCAGGTATTAAGAGGTCTCGTTCAGTATATGTAGTGATGTTTCCTCACTATCTAATGAATTGTATCAAGCTTTTCATGAATCTTGAAGCTATTTCCTAGTTAACTCAATTTTCATTCTTTCAAAGAAAGAAATCCTCCATTGGTCTTGAACATGTATCCAAAATGAAGCCTAGTTTTTGAGATTGTCTTATTCTGTTACTTTGTAGTAGTTGACAGATGTATGTCAATTGGATTTTGACATTTCTCTCTGAGTTACCAGTTTGTTTCCTGTATTTACATTATTTAGGAAGGAAGGAGAAAAAGATAGCATAGATGCCAGTTTCCTGCTTGTGATCCTACACTTATCAGATATGTTGAGCAACTGGAGAATAAGAACAGGCAGATGGTACTACACTTTTACCCCAGCTGCATTCCTGACTCTGTGGGAGTTTTAAAGGCACTCTGTGATTATTAGTGGCAATGTGGGATGGTGAGGACTGAGAGAGCCCCTCACCAACCTAAAATTTAGTTTTCAGAATCTAAAGCTTCTCCACAGGTAATCATGAATATTAATTTGTCCAATTTTGGGGTGGTCAGACATAGGTTTTTGGATCCTAGAGATCATTTTGTTTAGACTCTCTGTATTGAACAGTTAAGTTCCTTGCTCAGATCACTTATTTCTTAATTCCACAGATCTTGGAGGCCAGTTTGTTAAGTACTATATTAGATTAAAGGGTAAAAACATTTCTGAGACCTGAGTTTGGTGGTGAGTGTATATTTGTAAAATAATAATATTCAAATATTGTGCTAAGTGGTATAATAATTGTTGTAAAAAGTACCCCCCTCCTGTTTATTTTTGGCTCTCTTCCCCTGCACCCTGACTTTTGCCTGTTGTTTGCCTTTATAGTTTCCAGAGTGCGCACATGCTCTTCCTCTCTGAAGATACTTTTTGTCTAATCTGCTTTTACTGATGTTCAATTTTTGCTTAACTATCTTTTTAAGGAAAAAATTCCCTTTACTTCTCTCACCTTAGGTTAGGCTTCCATTTTATATATTTGAGACATCATCCTGAATCTTATCACACTTATATATTGTTGAGGTAATTATTGGGCATTCCATATCTCTGTTGGATTATAGCTGCAAGAAAGGAAAAAATCTTGTTTATCTTGCTTGGGGTAATTTCTTCAGTCCTCAGCACAGTGTGTGGCATTTAGAACATAATTATAACTCATCAAATATCTTTTGAATAAATGAATGTGTGAATGAGCACAGAGCCAGTAGCAACAAAGGGAGTGTTTGAAAGGGAGTACACCTGTGAAAGGGAGTGGCATTTGAAGTAACCTTGTTAGGAGTCACAGAAGTCCTATGTGATCTAGGTTCTGAAGGTGGAGTGAAATTTCACCAGCTAGAGAAGGAATTAAACGGCACAGTTGGATACACAAAAGTATAGGCTTATGAAAGGTAAAAGAGGTCTCATATGCCCTTTTTATGGTAAAGTTGTCTTTATATATATACTCATATTTGGTTCTGGCAGGTCAGAAGAAGAATTGGGATACTGAAAGATTGCAGGCAAGTCACTAAGTAAGGAGGTGTTTAACAGTAGTCCAAGGAATAGGAAATAGGACCTGAACTCATGCAGTATCAATCTATCAGTCAGGGTATATAGAACAGGAAACAGATATAATTTAGCTAATTTTACCTAAAAGGTGTTTAAAGAATAAGATACTTAAAAAATCACTGGAAGAACTGGAGGAGGTAAAGTCAGGGAGTTATTCACTGCTGGACTTTTGCTTTCAAGGTCACACATACTCTGTTACAACTGTTGCCCCAGTACCTAGACTTCTTCTCATTAAAAAAATTGGTGAACTGATGGGTGAAGGAGGACTGTGGTTGCTATAAGCACTTGATTGCTGTTAGTAATTTTTGTCTGTATGGCCTATGTCACACTTATGCTTTCCATGTGCAAATAATTGACAAAACTTAATGATTCCAACAGCTTGCTTTCTGGGGTGTCTTTTAACTTTCTAACCTCTTCAAAGAGTAGACATGTGTAGAGACTGGTTGTGAGAGCCAGTCCTAGATAGAGCCTACCACAGGCAGTGAGAATAGAGACTATTTTTTTTCATTGCATTCATTATTTTAGAGTTGTTATATGAACTATTTGAAATTTTTAATTAAAAATAAAGTTTACTTCAAGGAACTAATGTTTATGATGTTGATGCTTACCAGGTAAATTATTTTTAACAAAAGTCTGATTATAATTCATCTCAAGAAATTTGTCATTCTAAAAGTTCTTACAAAATGTAAATTTCAGCTGATGGATCTATTGTTTTTGTAATTTTGCCTATTTTGAGATTTTCTCTGAAGATTGTATGCCCTGATGTCAGAGCTTGAATGGAAACCACTGTTTTCTCTCTGACTTATCAGTTTAAAACTTGGGTTATATGTTGTTTCTCTTCTTTGTCTTCTAATTATTCTTTGTCATCTTCTTTTTTAAGATTATAATATTCTTTCATTTTTGACTTCATTAATGAGATTTATATCTCCTTAATCCTTCTGTATGAGATATACATAATTGTTCAAGTCATTGGGACTTGAACCCATGATTTTGTTAAGGCAAAGTAAAATATTTGATATTCTAATTATATACTTAAAAACTCAAACCTTTTTCTTACTATTGGTTTTTCCACTGTTTCCTTTTTTTTTTTTTTTTCCAATTTTCTCAATGAAAGAAGATCAAAGAAACTTGGAGGTCATTTTATTTAAGTTGTATAACTATTATGAGAGGTGTTAATGCCTTATATTCTGACTACTGTAAAGAGTTTGATTTAACATACTTTTGTTGGTAAATCAATGTATTAGTTTTCTATTGTTATAACAACCTGAGGCTGTATACTTTATATTAAAAAAAGAGGTTTATTTACTTCATAGTTTTGGAGGCTGAGGGTTCCAGCAGCTGGTGCTGGCTCCAATAGGGTCCCCCCTGGCTGTATCACATCATGGTGGATGACATTATGGTGGAAATGCATGTGCAAGGGAGAGATCAAATGGTAAAACAATTAAGCCAGAGAGTGGAAGGGGCCAGGCTCACTCTTTCTCCTGGGAACTAACCAGAATCCTATAAGAACTATCTTAAACCCTTCTAAGTGCCTCAGATGACCTGAGACCTTCCAATAGGGTTCACTTTCTTTTTTTTTTTTTTAACTTTATTTTATTTTCTTCTTATTATTAGTTGTTCAAAACATTACAAAACTCTTGACATATCATGTTTCATACATTTGATTCAAGTGGATTATGAACTCCCATTTTTACCCCGTATACAGATTGCTGAAACATATCCACGTTTTTACATACTGCCATACTAGTGTCTGTTGTATTCTGCTGCCCTTCCTATCCTCTACTATCCCCCTTCCCCTCCCCTCCCCTCCCCTCCCATCTTCTCTCTCTACCCCATCTACTGTAATTCATTTCTCTCTCTTGTTTTTTTTCCCCTTTTCCCTTACATCCTCTTATATGTAATTTTGTATAACAGTGAGGGTCTCCTTCCATTTCCATGCAATTTCCCTTCTCTCTCCCTTTCCCTCCCACCTCTCATCCCTGTTTAATGGTAATCTTCTTCTCATGCTCTTCCTCCCTGCTCTGTTCTTAGTTGCCCTCCTTATATCCAAGAAGACATTTGGCATTTGTTTTTTAGGGATTGGCTAGCTTCACTTAGCATAATCTGCTCTAATGCCATCCATTTCCCTGCAGATGCCATGATTTAGTCATTTTTTAGTGCTGAGTAATACTCCATTGTGTATAAATGCCACATTTTTAATCCATTTATCTATTGAAGGGCATCTAGGTTGGTTCCATAGTCTAGCTATTGTGAATTGTGCTGCTAAGAACATTGATGTAGCTGTATCCCTATAGTACTCTCTTTTAAGGTCTTTGGGGAATAGTCCGAGAAGGGGAATAGCTGGGTCAAATGGTGGTTCCATTCCCAGCTTTCCGAGGAATCTCCATACTGCTTTCCAAATTGGCCACACCAATTTGCATTCCCATCAACAATGTACAAGTGTACGCTTTTCCCCACATCCTCGCCAGCACTTGTTGTTTGACTTCATAATGGCTGCCATTCTTACTGGAGTGAGATGGTATCTTAGGGTGGTTTTGATTTGCATTTCTCTGACTGCTAGAGATGGTGAGCATTTTTTTGTGTACTTGTTGATTGATTGATTGTCCTCCTCTGAGAAGTGTCTGTTCAGGTCCTTGGCCCATTTGTTGATTGGGTTATTTGTTTTCTTGTTGTTTAATTTTTTGAGTTCATATATACTCTGGATATTAGGGCTCTATCTGAAGTGTGAGGAGTAAAAATTTGTTCCCAGGATGTAGGCTCCCTATTTACCTCTCTTATTGTTTCTCTTGCTGAGAAAAAACTTTTTAGTTTGAGTGAGTCCCATTTGTTGATTCTTGTTTTTAACTCTTGTGCTATGGGTGTCCTATTAAGGAATTTGGAGCCTGACCCCACGAGATGGAGATTAGAGCCAACTTTTACTTCTATCAGACACAGAGTCTCTGTTTTGATATCAAGCTCCTTGATTCATTTTGAGTTAACTTTTGTGCATGTCGAGAGAAAGGGATTAGATTCATTTTGTTGCATATGGATTTCCAGTTTTCCCAGCACCATTTGTTGAAGATGCTATCCTTTTTCCATTGCATGCTTTTAGCACCTTTGTCAAATATAAGATAGTTGTAATTTTGTGAAGGGTTCTCTTTCTTAAAGATCCTATCACCTCTTATCACCATACTGAGAACCAAATTTGCAGGTGAATCCTTGGGGAACAAACCACATCCAAACCATAGCATAGCCCTATAAAAATTAAGTTCTGTATTAGGGACTGTTGTGTGTATAAAAAAAGTTTTAAGTGTGGACCTCAAGCCATTAAGCAATCTCAATAGACATGAAATAGTTATAAGTTAACTCCACATTTATGGTAGACTGGTAGATTCATTAGAAGTTTAGAGGTGGAATAGATCTCTAACTATGGGATAGATAGTTAAAAGTAATAACATCACTTATATATGCATCAATTATATATATATATATTTTGCAGGGGATACTGTGAATACATATATTAACTTATTCTCAAAATAACCTTTTGAGGTGGGTGCTACTGTCATCCTGTTTTACTGTTTAGGAAACAGGCATAGAGAGTATAACTCTCTCAATGTTACGTAGCTAAGAAGTGGTAGATCAGGAATTTTTTCATTATAAAAATGGTTAACTTTTATATTTCAGGTCCTTTTCTAGGAGGTGGGGATTAAAGAAGGGAACAGGTAAAGGGCTGTGCTGTAAAGGATCTACTAATCTATTAGTGTGCAGAAAGGAGTTGACATACCCAGGTCTATAAGGTTGGGCCTTGGCTTACATCTGGAAACTTGAATTTGAGATGGTCCTTTCACCCTAATAAGAGTTTGTCTTTGTACCTAAACTGTTTGCATAAACAATGTGATTTTGCTGAATACTTTTTTTTTTTTCTGGGAGTGTGGAATTTGCAAATGTACAAGTACTACTTGACTTCCTGATAAAAGTTTAGGCACTGAGTTTCTTAGTTGGGAGTACTTTACACGTGTTGCCACAACTCACTGCTGGGAGAATTAAGTATGTCTAATACAATCCTACGGGGAGAGAACAATTAGATGCTTCCTTCTGTTTTCTCCTGGACTTTGCTTCATATTCCTTTTAGCTTTGCTTATTGTGCTTATTATCTTTTTGCTGTAGTAAACCATAACCAGGTATACAACTATATGTTGAGTCTTCTGAATCCTCTTAGCAAGTTGCTGAACCTGAGGGTGGTCTTGGGGACCTCCCAACATTATTGGTAGCATATATTTTCTTCCTTTATTGTCCAGGACATGTTGAAGTCTAAGCATATTTTGGCTGGCTCTGGAACCTAGCCTACTCACAAGGGTACAGCCTAGAAGAGCAGTTTTGAACAGTAGAGGCTCTTCCTACTTTACTGAAAAGAAATAGGGGTGGAAACCTGAACTATAGAATAAGGATTTGGAGACCCAAGCGATCTAGTGCAAGAGCCTATGCTGTTAACCATATCTGATGCAATGCTAGTTAAAAAATATTTTTTGTTGTTGAAAGTTCGTGATGTAAGATATTGTTGTTGGAAAGACTTATCTCTTCATACTAACTTAAAATATTTCCAGAGAGAAATTGCCAAGTGTGTTCACATATGTTTGCATATGTATGTGCCCATTCCTGACCCATATGCAAATTCCAGACTCCCAGAAAAAAGCAGGTATTCAGCAAAATCACCTTATTTATGCAAATAGTTACGCATAATGAGAGACTCGTTGTTTATCATATTGCCAAGTGTGTTTAAATGTGAAAAATGTCTTCATTTAAATTTATCTCTGCATTTAATAGGAGAACCACCATAACTTCAAAATACCAGTTTAAACAAACTGAAATTTTTGTCTGACCATGAAACTTTATTTATAAATTGAGGCTACAGACAAATACTTGAATGTTTAATTTTTGTTTTCCATATAGCTTTTTTTTTTTTTCCATTATGACTTTAAGGTCAGGTACTGGTCATTTACCTGCGCTTTTTTGAACCATAGAAACAACATGATAGAATTGAAAAAGCACTGGCCCGGTTTAAGTTGGTAAAATTAGGTTTGAATTCGAGCTTTGCCTCTGACTTGCTTAGTAATTAGTTGTCCCTGTCTTTTTTCATCCTTACTCCAATTTATTATTTTAACTCTGTTATAGTCTGTGCTCTTTCTTGAATCCTATACCTTGTGTCATATCTATGCTGGTATTTACTGTAATTCTTAATTTAAAAATTCTGTTATTAAGGGTCTGTATTTTTGAGGTCTTATTGAAGTCTGAGTCATGATCATTTCCTTTATACATTTTTAAGGTTTTCACTGATAATTTAGGTCTTACTGAGCAAATTTACCTGGTATTATTTTTAATTATCTCAAGCTATTTTATATAACTCACAAAAATATTTATTACAGATTTCTGTTTGAAACTTTTTTACTGTAATGCTTTCTTGAAGTAATTAGAGTAAAAGCAAAGAAACCTCCACCACTTTAAGTTGACTAATAAAGTCAAGACTCCCTTTTATTCACAGTTTTTAAGAAAAAACCTGTAGGTATATTAAATTTTTGATCATCTGTTGTACATTTATCAGTGACAGCATTTTCTACATGTTGTGTTAGGTAGAGCCATGTTTAAATAAAATTTTAGTACCACATGGAAGTGATTTTAGAATTATTTCACATAAACCTTAGATAAAGCTATTGGAAACATGTTGATTTTATGTTCACATGTATTTCAAATAGAACACGTAGGGACTTAAGGGCCCAACAGGAATAGAATTATAAACTTTCTAGTAGTCTTCATACTGCTTCCCTTTACTCCCTTAACCAATTTTTGGTCTAAATTTCATAAGAGATCTAAGTGATTAGCATTATGTGATTATGATAAATCTTTAGATATCTTTCATTGGTCTTTTGTAAAGAGTGCATTTAAAAGACCAGTGGTAAGTTAAAATTGAAACATAAAAATAAAGAATTTGGTGGGAAATCATACTTAGGATAGCTTTGTCTTCGAATATAAAAAAATTCATAAAAATTACGATTTAGTCTAGATGTTGCTTGATTCATACCTAGTACTACTGACTTCCTGATAAAGTTTAGGCACTGAGTCTCTTGGTTGGAAGTACTTTACACGTGTTGCCACAACTCACTGCTGGGAGAATTAAGTGTGTCTAGTACAGTCCTACTGGGAGAGAACAATTGGATGCTTCCTCCTGTTTTCTCCTGGACTTTGCTTCATATTCCTTTTACCTTTGCTTATTATGCTTAGTATCTTTTTGCTGTAGTAAACCATAACCATAATCAAAAGTTGCTTTTGGTGTCAAATAGTGGTTGTGCATGATGCCATTAAGCTAGCAGAATTAATGTTTACTGAAGTGAATTGATCATCACTGTTGTATTCATTTTCTATTGCTGTTATGTTTTCCATAAACTTAATGGCTTAAAACAATACAAGTTATCACTTACAGTGCTGGAATTTAGAGTCCAAAATGAGTCTGATTGAGCTAAAAGCAACATTTTCACACCCTTTTTCTGGAGACTTTATGGAAGTATCTGTTTCTTTACCTTTTCCAGCTTCTAGAGACCAGCTGCATTCCTTGGCTTGTGGCTCTTCTGTTCATCTTCAAAGCCAGCAGTGTGTCATCTTTAGTCCCCTACTCTCCAATATCTTTCATCATAATATTTTTTTTCTGGCACAATTACTTTGGGTTTACCTGGATAATCTAAGATAATATTGCCATCAGTGTACTTAATTCATTCACAGTGATTACAGGGGTTAGAAAAGAACATCTTAGGGCTGTTGTTCTGCCTATTACAAGTAGATTAGTGATCAAAGTTGTATATTGAACTTAGAATTTTAATTTTTTCTTTTGAGATGGCGTTGCTCAGGCTGCCCTTGAGCTTGTGATCCTCTTGCCTCAGCTTCCTGAGTAGCTGGGCTTACAGGTGTGTACCACTGTGCATGGCTTTTAAACTTATATTTTTATGAAAGGTACCTGCTTTGGGTATGTTTAAGAAGGTATAGGAGAGAAGTGAATACAATTTTGATTGAGTATTATAGTAGGAATTATTTAAAAATATATTCATGCTAGCATAATTTACTAATCTCTTTGCAGTATGATCATTTATATAGAAAACCCAAGAAATTTATTAAAAAACCTTTTAGAACCAATAATTGTATTTGTCAAGGTTGTAGAAATCAAGGTGAGTATAGAAATATTTACTATTTCTATATACTAACAAATAATTGGAAATTGAAATAAAAATTGGCATTTATGGCATAAAATATAAAAATTTAAGTGGGCTGGATTGTGGCTCAGTGGTAGAGCACTTTTCTTGCATGCATGAGGCACTGGATTCCATCCTCAGCACCACATAAAAATAAATAAATAAAGAATTGAAAAAAAATCTCTGTTCATATTTAAAAAAATATAAAAATTTGAGGATAAATTTAGCAAAGTGTGTGTAAGACCTGTACACTGAAAACTACAAAAGATTCCTGAGAGAAATTAAAGAGTCCCTAAAGAAATGAAGATATATACCATGTTCATGGATTAGAAGACTCAAAAATTTAAAGATGTCAGTTCTTTCCAACTGACTCTCTGGATTCAATATGATCTAGTCAAAACCTTAGAAGAATTTTGTTGTATTTTATCAATTAACACATTGGTTCTGTAGTTTTTAATGAAATGTGGAGAACACCCCTGCAACATCAAAACAATTTTGAAAAGTTATATTTGAGGTCTTATGGAAACTGACTTCTGTAATTATTAAAAAGCTGTAGTTATCAAGACAGTGTGGTGTTGGTGTCAAGACATATTCAGATCAGTGGTGTTCTGAAAATAGACTCACATATATGGTCATTTATATAAACAGAAATATCAAGGTAATTCAGTGAGAGAAAGGGTAATATTTTCAACATTAACTAAATGTACCTTGAATCTTACCTCAGGCCATACACAAAAGTTAATTTGAAATGAATCATAAAACTAAAGAGCAAAAACTATAAAACTTTTAGAAGAGACTGTTAGAGAATTTTGGGGGCCGTGAACAAGGAAAAGTTTTTTTTTGGATAGGACACAAATGTACATTTTATAAATACACAACTGTGAAAATGGACTTAATTAAAAACTTTTGCTCTTCAAGTGTTTTAGTTAGTTTTTTTTACTCCTGTGACCCTAAAACCTGACAAAAACAATTTTAGAAGAAGAAAAGTTTGTTTTGGGGCTTATGGTTTCAGTGGTCTCAGTCCATAAGCAGATGGCTCAATTCCTCAAGGTTGGAGGTGAGGCAGAACATTATGGTAAAAGTGTGGTGGAGGAAAGTGACTCAGGGCATGATGATTGGGAATCAGAGAGGGACTAAGCTCAGCTCACAAAATATGTACCCCAAAAGCATGCCCCCAGTGACCACCTCCTCCAGCCATACTACCTGCCTATAGTTACCAACCAATTAATTAATCTCTATCGGTGGATTAATGTATTGATTAGATTAAGGCTCATCTAACCCAATTTCACTGTTGAGCTTTCTTGCACTGTCTCACACATGAGCATTTGGGGGATACCTAATATCTAAACCATAATAAAAATACACTTTAGAAAACAAAAAGGAAAATTATAGATTGGGAGCAAATATATCTGATAAGGACTTTTGCTCAGAATATATTAAATAAATACTATAAAGTAATAAAAAATAAAATTTGTACTTGAATGTTTATAACAGCTTTATTTATAATAGCCACAGAATGGAAATAATTCAAATGTTCATCACTTGATGAATGAAGAAAATGGCACATTCATGTAATGGAATGATACTTTGCAATATAAAGGAATGAACAGTAACATGGGTGAGTCTTTTTTTTTTAATGGGGGGAGGGGCACTTGGCTACTGAGCCACATCCCCAGTAATTTAGAGACAGGATCTCACTGAGTTTCTTATTAGTGCCTCCTCATTGCTGAGTCTGGCTTTGATTTTGAAATTCTCCTGCCTTAGCCACCCAAGCCAATGGGATTTGCAGAAAGGAGGAAGTGTTCTGAGTCCCTGAGGAGGTACTGAGACAAGATTTAAAAGGTTTCCTTGTTGGTTTCATTCCATCTTAAATTTCATTTTATTTCAAATCTCTTAAGTTATCCTGATCCTTTTGTGCCCACATGGATGGACTTCAGAGTAATTTACATGTTTTGTGATATAAACTTGGAGGCCAGAAGGGTCATCTTTGCAACACACATTTAAAAGATATGTATTCTTATTAATATATTTCTATAGATGTTAAAGGGACTGTCATATAGCACATTTTTAACTTAAAGCAAAAATGTTTTTTCCTTTTAATTACTTTTTAAGGGGATTTTTCAGTGTTTCTGATGGAAGAGAAATGCTTCTTCCTCCTGATTTTGCCTAGTTTTATTGTCAAGAAATTTTTCTGAATTTAAAATTGAGAGTGATTACTTTTTAAAAAAATTTTATTTTATTTTCTTAATTTTTGCTGGTGCTGAGGATGGAAGCCCGTGCCTCACACATGTAGAAGTGACTACTTTATGAGGGCTTTTTATGTAACTATCATAGAAAGTAAAAAAAAAAAGATAAATTATATTACAATATTTGCTATAATTTTTCTTTTTGACATTGTTTCCCTTTCTATTTTCATGAAATTATTAATTACAAAAGCAAAGATCACTATTACTACTGTGAACTCCCTCATGTTATATTAAAATACATTTTTTTCCCCTGTGGAAATTCTATTCAATTATTGGACAGAGATTTTTCTCTTTTTTGTTCACTGAAATTAGTTGTTACTTGAAATTTGTTTTTAATGGAGACAATGATTTTCACTTCAATTGATAATGCAGGGTGATTGCTTTCTTTTTTTCTTGTTCCAAATTTTAGGCAATTACATTTCTTAGAGAAGGAAGCAAAGGCTTTTTACCTAATATAAATATTGGTCTTATTTTCAGAAAAATAATTGGGGGGACTTAAGGTTTCCAATCCAGTAGGTGGAAACTTCAAATTGTCACTTTATACCCTAACAGGTAAGAAAAGCCATATGAACTGAACAACAACAACAAACAAAAAAGCCCAGCAGTTCTTCTTAAATCTATCAGAGAAAAGAAGCCACAGGGCAAACTGCTGCCCTCCAAATTGATTAGGTAGGAATACAGAGAATCATAATTTACTGGAGGAGAAACTGAAGAGCAGAAACGGGTAATAAGGAAAACCTAAACTGTAACTATAAATTAGTTAGGTTTAGAATGAACAGATCTGAGAATTGAAAACCCTAGGGAATTGAGTCAGATTCTTACTGTGAATATTACAGAAAAATCCCCTTAGGCTTCTAGCAGTAGGAAGGGAAAAGGAACTATTTTGAAATATTGTACACCAGAACACTTAATTCTTAACAAGGAGTGCCTTCGGGAGAAGCTATTTAACCAGCATTTAACCTTGTCAGTTTTATTAGATCCTAGTTTAACTGGCCTGGGGGAGGGGAAATACCTAACTCTCCAGTCCTGTCTCACCAAAGAAGGTGGGTAGAAAACCAGGAAGCACTTGTGAAGTTCATAGACAAGAGATATAAGGCTCACTGAAAGACCTGAGACCTAATCATAGGACTGTAGAATGTCCTCCCCCAATCACCACATTACTGAAGTACTTTTTTTTTTTTTAACCTTTATTTCACTTATTTATTTTTATGTGGTGCTGAGGATGGAACCCAGGGTCCTGCATATGCGAGGCGAGCACTCTACCGCTGAGTCACATCCCCAGCCCTACTGAACTACTTTTAGCAGTTCTTTTTATACTATGTCAGGCTATCAAGAAAAAAATGACAAGACACACACACACAAAACAGTCGAGGTTCTTGTTTTAAATTTTACGATGAAAGTATTTTCAAAATATCTGAAATACGGTAATGAGCTGTTTTCTGCACCTTTCTGGGATCTAAATTGTAACTGGAAAACAAGTAACAATATTTTCCTGTGTTTAAATGAATGTATGTATAAAACATATGTACACATAACCAAATATATAAATGACTAGATCACTATATGTTCAAATTGAATAATATTATATAATCTTTGTTTTTTACGGGGGTGGGATAACAGAACTGAACTCAAGTGCACTCGACTACTAAGCCACATCCCCAGCCCTATTTTGTATTTTATTTAGAGACAGAGTCTCACTGAATTGCTTAGCACCTTACTTTTGCTGAGGTTGGCTTTGAACTCAAGATCCCTCTGCCTCAAACTTTTGAGCGGCTGGGATTACAGGCGTGTACCACTGCTTCCAACAAGATTACATAATCTTGACTTAATATTGTATTTTATTTATTTATTTAAAATTTTTTAAACTCTTTCATCCTTTTTTTAAAATAACTTTATTTTATTTATTTATTTTTATGTGGTGCTGAGGATCGTACCCAGGGCCTCATATGTGCTAGGTAAGCACTCTACTGCTGAGCCACAACACTAGCCCTTGATTTAATATTTTAAAGTTTTGAGTTTTTGTAGAGCAGAATGTCAGTCCAAAATAATATGTACCAGAGTTAAGGAACATATTTTCATATCAGTCCCACTCATCTCAGCTTTAATCTTTTTAGGACCTCAAATATTCACAAATTATTTTTAGAATTCACACCAACTAACGAGCATTATACTGATAGCAAATAAGTGACATTTAATATATGTATGTTTCCCCAAAAAGAGATGATGTAATTGATCTTTATATTTAACCTGGGTTTATTATCTCTTTATAAAGTCAATGATATAGAAAAAGTTGGGATGGGGTACCCTTCTAAGTTCAAAAGTACCTAAGACATAACCCAGTATAATACATTGTTCTTGAGATGATATCTTTTTGAAAAATACTTTTTACAAAAAAATTATTTGGGGGGAGTACATTTGTGTAAAATAGAGTATGTGTTGAGTATTAGATGACACTGAGAAATTCCATCAAGTGTGATAATGACTTTGGTAAAGGGAGGATGTTCATTTCTTAGAGATTCATATTGAAGTGATTCTTGATGTCTGATGTCATAAAAAGATAGAAAAATTTGGCAAAATATTAATTACTGAGTCAGGCAATGGAAATGTGGGTGTTCACTGTACTATTTCTTTTTTTTAACTTTTTTTTAAACATTTATTACATTTTTAGGTGTAGATGAACACAACACAATGCCTTTATTTTTTTTTTAAGAGAAAAGAGAGAGAGAGAGAATTTTTTAATATTTATTTTTCTGTTTTTGGTGGACCCAACATCTTTATTTTTATGTGGATTGAACCCGGGTCCCGCCTGTGCTAGGAGAGTGCTCTACCGCTGAGCTATAATCCCAGCCCTGTACTATTTCTTTAGATTTAAGTTTTTGTGCTCAAGGAACAAACATAAAACAAGCTACTAACAAATAAGGGGAACCCTTCTGGACTTAAAAAAACATGCATTTTATTTTGTTCTGCATTTTGTCTATTAAACATTATATTATACTAGCTTTACTGATATATTTGGACATGTATATAATCTTATACTAAATGATTATATTTCAACGTGATATCAACTATTCTGAACATAACATACAGAGACTGTAAACATTTTAAGAAAGCCAAAAAGGTTTTAAAAATTAAATAATTGCAAAGATAGTGTGATTAAAGAATAACTAAATTATTCTAAATTAATGGCTCATAATCATTTTGAGATGCTGGATTAAAGGATTAGAGCTCTATAGTTTTTGTTAAAAGAAGGCATTTGAAAAATGTAGTAATTGATATCTTTTAATTTTATTTCTCTATCATCTCATTTTCTAAGAAGATATTGAAAAAAGAATTGCAACAAACTAAAGTATATCAGAACCTCTATTGCTAATCATTATCTTGGTTTTTGTCTCCAGAGTACTTAAGGAAGAGTAGCCTGCCATCCATATCAGTGGGTTCTGCATACATGGATTTAACCTATTGTAGATTGAAAGTATTTGAAGAAAAAAATTCGTGTCTGTACTAAACATACAGCTTTTTATTCTTGTCGTTATTCCCTAAACAATATAGTGTAACTATTTACATAGCATTTGCATTATATTAAGTATTATAATTTAGAGATGATTTAAAGTGTACAGGGAATATGTTTAGGTATGTCCAAGTATGATGCCATTTACCATCCATACTCCATAGATTTGTAGTGTCTGTGGGGAGGGTTGGAACCAGTGACCCATGGATATTGAAGGACATCTGTATATATTTCATAGATAACTATTTGAGTACCTATTATGTGTAAGGTACAGCTGCTGTTTGCCATACAAATTGAAGTTATGTAAGGTATGTGGATACTTTAGGCTTTCTATATTAATTTGGCCTTTCCATTGCAGGGGATAAGGGAGCATTCATTTTTTGTTGTTGTTGTTTTTTATCAGAAGGCGGGAGACTTGCTTCACAGGACTCAGCCCTTGAACTTCTTCTCTCTTCTGTTTGTATTCACTTCTTTGCCAATCTCATCCAGTATCCTGCTTTTAGCTGTCATGCTTGCTTTTAGTCTGGGCTACCAGATATATATCTTCAGTTTATAAGATCTCTTCCCAAAACTCTATGGGTATAAGCTTTTGCAATATTCATTTGTTCAGTAGCTCAAAACTAACATTTCTTCACTAAAAATTTGATCTTCTTCCCCTAAGGCTGAATTGGATCTTTGACCTTCTTCCTTTGTTTGCTCCTCTGCCATTCCTCATTGTACTCTGACTTTTTCTTCATGCTAGAAACTTTGGAATTATCTTCATTGTTGACTCTACTAGTTTTAGGATTGGTCTTCTGTGATCTGTTCTAATATAGCTGATAGAGTGATCTTTTAAAAGGTAAGACATGTCAGTCATATCTTGTCTTCGCTCTGCTCAAAATTCATTTTTTTTTTCTGCCAGTGTAAAAACCAATCAATGCCTTACTGTGGTCCATAGTCTCGTCTTTACTCTTGAATGTACCAGTCATGCTCCTGTCTCAGAGCTTTACACTTGTCCTTCCCACTCTTGGCATGTCTTCAACACATGCATATAGTTGGTGTTAGGTCCTTTTCAGATATACTATATTTTAAAATCTGTCTGTCTTTGGCAGCCAGATTTTTGTTTTTTGGTTGGGGCTTAGAATGTTCTAGTCACATAGGTTTTTAGTATATTTGTTGAATGAATAAATGACTGATAAGGAGAAGGAGCTTTCCAGGCACAGGAATAATGTATACTGTCAGTTAAAGACTTTATCTGAAAAGATAAAGCAATTAAAAAGCTATTATTGCATTAGAATTCTTGTAAACTGGTGACTTGGTGCTGGAATGTGGGATTTAATGTATCAAAAACTGCTTCTTCACAACTGAGATGCTCAAGACCAGGTATTTTTATGATCTTGTCTTCCTACCAGAAAACAACCAGAAAGGATAGGAAGATAGTCTCCACTTCACTTTTCAAATATTGAATGAGTGCATCTAATTGGTAGAAATGGTCATTCAGAATTCTAACTACAAAGGAATCAAATAGTTTTTAGTTTTCTATCCTCAGTCCAGGAAGGCACACTAGAAGTAGATTAGAATAGAGGTGTGTAAGCAAATTCACAGTGTCTACCATGGAGTCTGTCTTAGGGAATTGCATCAGAAAGAGTGAAACATCCACAGCTTGACCTGAAAAGAACCACAAAGTCCTCAGGCAGCCATGCTTTTGTCTTTGTATCTTTGGGCCTGTATAGCACATCTTCTTTTTTGTTTGCTTCATGACTGACCACTTTCCTTATTAATTTGTTTGCTCATACTTTATTAACTCCTGTGCTTATGTTACTTGCTGCTTGGCTTCTTAAAGATGCCCTACAAGACTTATTTACTCTTCCTGGGTGAAATGACCTGTCCTAATCTGGGCCATATGTGTACATCTAGTCATTTTGTTTCAGAGGCAAGAAGGCTGCAGTAATATGTAGGGGAACCATGTCTTAAGAGCAGGCAAGTTCTCTGAGGGGCCATCTGGCATTTCTAGTTAATATTAATGCAAAGTTCAGTGGAAATTTTGATTCAGAACTTTGGACAGAAGAAAAAGATCAAGAAGAAAGGATCAGTCTTTGAGGAAGTAGAGTGAGAATGGCCTAAAGTGTGAGAGGACAAGTAGGTGATGATTAGTCATTTGCTAAAAATAAGGGTAAGACAAAGTAGGGAATTCAGGGTTATTCTCTGCACAGAATATTTGCTAATAGTAAGTACTTTAAAATAACCTAAAAGTATTTTAAAGTATTTGTCCCCAGTGATGGGTGCTTGTTTTCTAACTTGTGGTTATAAACACCCTTGCTATCAAAGCTTTTTGTGTACACTTAATTATTTCTTCAGGATAAAAATCTAAGGTCTGTGTTAAAGAGTATGCCAGGTTAAAACCCTTTTGACCTCTGTTGTCATGAGTGGTGGGTCAAGTTTACTTTTCCACCAGTAGTATGCAGACTGACTGGCCTCTGTGCCCAGTTTGTTACTGAATCTACATATTTTTAAAAAACTTCCTAAATATGGTTGATGAAAATGGTATTACACTATATTGCATTTTTCTTGTTTTTTTTTTTTTTTTTCAGTCCTGAGGATCAAACCCAGGGACTTGTGCAAGATGGCAGGCACATGCCTATATTTCCAGTGACTTGGGAGGCTGAGGCAAGATGATTACAAGTTCAAGACCAGCCTTAGCAACTTACTGAGACTCTGTCTCAAAATAAAAAGGTTTAGGGATTTAGTTAGCTTAGTGGTAGAGCACCCCTGGGCTTAATCCCCAGTACCCCTACCCTGCACTCCCCCCCCCAAAAAAAAAAGCTGATTTATCTGACTTGCTCAAAACTATGAAATAGTAAAAGGACACATGGGAGTGAACTTAAGTCCTATGGAAACCTATTATTGCTTTGTCAGCAATACAAATTAATGTGTTACCCCTGACCTTTGTTAAAGGTAACTCCGCTTTTTTTTCATTCTCTTTAAATTCAGTTATTATATACAGTGAGAAGGAGGTGTTAGTTCTGAGTTGTTATTATCTGTGTAATGGCACCATATTAAAAATATTAGATATTGGAGTGAGCAGTGATTATATACCAGTTATTTATTTAGCCAGTTTATTCAAACACACATTTGGCAATAATCTTGACATCTTTTAGATTTTAAATTTGGAATGCTATTTATTGGTTGTCTCATGAAATAAATTTGTAATCAGTATGGAGAATAGTATAAATGAGAGAGGTATTTATAAGTATCTTTCAGCTTGACAGATTTTGTAAGTGGAAAGCACTAGAACATTTATGATGAGGTAAGCAGTAAAAAAAAGCCACATTATGTTTGTTCAAACTCTTTGAAATTTTAATCTGAATTTTTGAATGATGCTAAATCACTGGACAAAAAACATTATAGATTTGACAAGGCTTGAATTTTAGGATAGTCAGGTAAAACAGAATTATTTTATATTTTGAAACAAGGATTATTGATTCTTAAAAATTAAGCTTCATTTTATCCTGTTGACCAGCAAACTCTTAATCGGTGTAATTTACTTTTTGCCAAAGTAACATTTAACAAACATGAGGAGAATATTGTTTTTATAGATTTTATTCTTTAAAGAACCTTCTGCCATTTGCAGTGGCACACACCTATACCAGTGACTCTGGAGGTTGAGACAGGACTGGATTAGATAAGTTTCTAGTCAGATTAGTGACCAAGACTTTGTAGGAAGGTAACAGGAAGAAGTACATCATTGAAGGAATGAAATGATGAAGGGAGACTTGGAGGAAAATCAGAACAGAGAAACCTCAGTTTTTAAGAAGAAGGAGATAAACAAAGTCAGGAAAATTAAATGCAATAGGGAAGGAAAGGAACTAGAAAAGGTTTTTTTGCTTTTGTATTTTTTTGGTTAACATTAACACCATTTTCTAAACAAGGTACAGTTATACATGTATGTAATCCTAGCTACTCAAGAGGCTGAAGCAGGAGGATTGCAGGTTTGAGGCCAGCTGGTGCACTTTAGTTAGACCCTATTTCAAATAAAGGCTAGTGGAACCAAGGGAAAAAAACGTTTAAAGAGGAAGAGGAAGTTGGGGATGTGAGAAGGACTGGGTTCCATCTCCAGTCTTTAGAAATGAGAAACCAGGCCAAAGCACAAGGAAATCAACAATTTTTCTAAGCTTCAATGAAAGGTAGAGGGTCTGTTGTGAAGCTGAACCCAGAGTGCTTCAGAACCTATTTTCTACCTGCTGTTCAGCTCTGTATGGTAAGATTTAAAAATGTGAATATCTTCAGTATGTTGGCACCATTTCTCTTTTCTTAAGTAGTCTTTTGCCTTTTTTTCTTTTTTTTTTGCACCTTTGAAAGATTTTTTATTTATTTTGTATTCTGCATTTAGTTTACTTTTGAAACAAATGCTGTTTTCCCATGAAATTCAGACAGATTCTATACTCTGAGAAAGATTGTTTGGAATTTATTTTGCAGCTGAAGGAATTATTAATACTTATGTAAATTCCTGTTGAAATAAGGCTTAGTTGACATTTTATTTGTCAGAGTTGTTTAAGAGATTGTAGTTAACTTGAATAAACAAAAAATTGACAAACAATGGTTACTGGTGTCTGGGGAGACTGGTATTTTTGAAAAATGTAATTTTTTTAGCATGTTTTCTTCTAAGCAAGTAAAAAAATTGCTTTTGTGTGAATGAACATACTAGTGTCTTTGATATAGTATAATTGGACTTATTAAACATTTGAACACAGTATTTGAGGTGGTGGTTTTATATCATATGTATGTATGCCATCTGCTGGTGAAATGCATTATTGCTATTAACTAAATAACTGGCAATTTCTTTGAGTGAAATAATGATCCATAGTTTCAAGAGTAGCCATAAAATTAAATTTTGGGAAAAAATACCCATCTTGCATAATGAATTATTCTGTTCAAAGTGATAATAGTATCTTGGTTGAAAAGTACTGATCTAATATGCTGATGTGTGTGTGTGTGTGTGTGTGTGTGTGTGTGTATTCTTTTTTGAAGGTTTTGTAAATTCTAGATCTAGTTGAATGGTAACATATAACAAGTAGTTTGTCCAATGTGGAAGTCACGGGCATATGTTACCATTTAACTGAATTTAAACGTTTTTTTTTTCCCCTTAGTTCCACTAGCCATATTTTAAGGATTAATAATCACATTTGTCTAAGAGTTACCGTGTTGAACAATGCAGATTGTAGTGTTTCTAACATCACAGAAAATTCAGTTTTTGAGTAGTATTTTTCTATTCAAATTTTTAAATCAGGAGGATTATGATTTTCATGAAGTAATCGTTGTTTTTAATTAATTAATTAATTTATTTATTTTGGTACTGGGGATTGAATCCAGGGGCATTTAGCCACTGAGATATATCCCCAACCCTTTTTTTGTATTTTATTTAGAGACAGGGTCTCGCTAAGTTGCTTAGGGCCTCACTAAGTTGCTGAGGCTGGCTTTTAACTTGCAGTCCTCCTGCAATGTGCCACCATGCCTCACATTCTTAAATTCTGAATGAACCCTTTTCTTTGCCATAAATAAAAAGAGTTTATCAATAAATAACTCCATTTAACCTGGTGTGTCTATTTGGTGGGATTTAAGATTATTAAGATTTTATTATACCATGTAATTTACTGGAACTAGAGAATATCATGCGAATGATTTAGCCAATCCCAAAAAACCAAAGGCCAAATGTTTTCTTTGATGAGCGGATGCTGATCCATAGTGGGGTGTGAGGGGGCAGTAGGGAAGAATGAAGGATCTTTGGATTATGTAGAGGGGAGTGAGGGAAGGGGTGGGTTGATGGGGAGGCGAAGGGTGGTAGAATGAGGCAGCCATTTTTACTCTATATATATTTATGATTACTGGTGTGATTCTGCACCATGTACAGCCAGAGCAATGAGAAATTTTGCTCCATTTGTGTCAAAATGCATTCCACTATCATGTATAACTAATTAGAACAAATAAAAAAAAATGGAAGGGAGACTAGTAGAATAGAAGAAGGGGAACAGGGGGATGGAGGGGAGGGAAAGAGGAGGGACTAGGGAATGAAACTGATCAAATTATACTATTTTTATTGTGTGAATGTATGAATATATTTTTGTGTGAATGTATGAATATATAATGAATTAAAAAACCTAAAAAAATTGTGTTAGGTTAAAAATAATGACCATATTTTCTCTGTGCCTTTTGAGGTTAAAGCTCTCACTTTTTGGTGGATGTTTAGGTTGGAAAGAAAACTGAATAAAAACAAACATAAAGAAACTAAGACTTTTATGATCGTATCAATCATAATTTAATATATGTTGGTTGATTAAAAACCTACATGGAACTTGTCTAGTTTCTTCCAGTGGTAATATCTTATAAAACTATTATTTAGGAGATTAAAACAACCAGAATATTGACATTGATACAATCTAGTGGGTACAAACATTTGTATTCATGTATGTGTGTGCACATGTGCATGTATGTATTTAATTGAATAGTTTTATTATACACAGGTTTATATATCCCTTCAAGGATTTATTGGATTGCCATTTTATAACCACACAGGCCTACTTATTTCCCACTCTTCACTCCTGCATTTCTAACCATGCTTGGCAGCCATAAATTTATTTTCCATTACTAAAATTTTGTCATTTTAAAAGGGCCATATGAATCATAAGTAACTTTATGGGATTAACTTTATTCATTCAGTGTAATTCTTTGGAGAGTTAATCTAAGTCTATTATATATGTTGATAGTTTTCTCTCTTATTAAATAGTTTTTTGCAATATGTATGTTCCATAGTTTAACTATCCTTTTGGACTTCTGGGTTTTCTAGTTTTGAGCTATTAAAAATAAAGCTGCTGTTAATATTTGTGTGTAGGGATTCCACCTCTTGGGTCCCTTTCTTCCTCTGGGGAGAAGTCTTTTCTGCTGTCTTTTAATAAAGCTTCTACTTTCTACTCTTAAAAAAAAAATTGTGTGTAGAGTTTTCTGTGGACATAAATTTTAATTTCTCTTATAACTGCCCAGTAGAACATTTTGCTGAGCCATATAATAATTGTGTTTAGATTTATAAAAAAAAAAAACAGCCAAACTTATCCAAAGTGTTTGTGCAATTTTATCTTCCTATTAGTGATTTGCAAATGATCTAGTTTCTCTATATCTTTGCCAGCTTTTGGTTTTGTCCCTATTTTTTGCTTTAACCGTTTTGCCGCTCTGTTAAATGTGTGCAATAATAGAATGAGTTTGTTTTATACCAGAGATTGAATCCAGGGGTGCTTAACCACTGAGCCACATCCCCAGTCCTTTTTATTTTTTATTTTGAGTCAAGGTCTCACTAAATTATTTAAGGCCTTGCTAAGTTGGTGAGGCTGGCTTTAAACTTGTGATCTTTCTGCCTTAGCCTCTGGAGCTACTGGGATTACAGGAATGCACCCCCAAGGTTGGCTTAGTATGAGTTTTGATCTGCATTTTTCTAATGGCTAATTAAAGATGTTGAACATCTCATGTGCCATCTATGCCTCTTTATATGAAATGTCTGTGATTTTCACTTTCTAATCGGATGTTTTGCTAATATTGTGTTTTGAAATGCGTTAAATATTCTAGATACTACTCTTTTTTGTTAGATATGTGCAAATACTTTCTGCTGCTTTGTATATTGACTTTACATCCTCTTCACATGGCCTTTCACAATAGGAAAATTTTAAAATTTTGATGAGGTCCAATTTATTAATTTTTCTTTTTATACATTGGTTTTTTTTTTTTTTTTGCAAGTGTAACTACTACTAGCCTAGCCCTAAATCCTGAATATTTTATCCTGTGCTTTTTCCTAAAAGTTTTGTGTTTTAAAAGTATGGTCATGATCTATTTTGAGTCTCTTTTTGTATATGAAAAGCAGTATGAATCAAAGTTTATTTTTTTTTCTGTCCTTTCAGACCTATTTTTTATTTTTTCTTTGTTTTTTGATGGTTCTGAGGATTGATCCCAGGGCCTTGCACTTGCTAGATAACTAGTGCTATGGAACTGAGCTGAATCCCCAGCCCACCCAGAACCATTTTTTGAAAAGTTCATTCTTTCTCCCCTGAATTGCCTTTGTACCTTTATCAAACTGATTTTTTTAATCAAAAGATCAATTTACTGTATACGTCAGGAATATTTCTGGAATTTACTGTTTTTGATATTTGTCTGCCTGAATGCCAGTATTACACTTTATTGATCACTGTAGCTTTGTGGTAAATCTTGAAGTCAGATACTATAAGTACCTCAATTTTGCTATTTTTCAAAGTTGTTGTAGCTGTTGTAGGTCCCCTGAATTTCTGTATATGTTCATATAGAATCAGTTTGTTACTTTCTACAAGTAATCTAGGATTTTAATTGGGATGACTTTGAGACTGTAGATATATTTGGGGGAGAACTGACATCTTTAATAATGTAGTTTTCCAATCTATGAACAAAGCAACTATCTCTATTTATTTAGGTCTTATCTAATTTTTTGCAGGAATATTTTGTAGTTTCCAGTGTACAGGCTTTGCTTTTTTTGTTGTTGTTGTCAGATTTATTGATAAGTTTTTATTTTTCAGTGCTATTATGAATTGTATTTAAAAAATTTCAGTTTCTAATTGTTGTTTATATTAATACAGTAGGTTTCTGCATATTTATCTTGTCTCCTACAACCTTGCTAACCTCATTTATTGGTGTTAATAGCCTTTTTTTGTAGATTATATCAAATCTCCTACCTTGACAATCATTATCTTCAAAGATAAATATTGCTTCCTTTTCAATCTTCCTTTCCTTTCCTTTTTATTTTATTGCATTGACTGGAACCTTCAGTGAAATAGAAGTTCTGAGAGTGGACTTGTTGGTCTTGTTTCTGATGTAAAGGGGAAAGAATTCATCCATTTACTCTCTAACAGATGGCTTTTATCAAGTTGAGGAAGTTCTCTTCTTTTCCTTAATTTGTTGAGAGTCTTTATCAGATGGATGCTGAATTTTATGCTTCTTCTGCATCTATTGAGATGACCATATAATTTTTAAATACTAAATAACATTCATTTTTACACATTAAATTAACCTTGCATTCCTAGAATAAGTCATACTTGGTCTTGCTGTATTATCCTTTCTATGTAGTCTTGGATTTGATTTGGTAAAATTTTGTTTAAAACTTTAAGGTTTCAATCTGTAGGTTTTATTTCTTTTGATAAATGACAGAGGTCTGGTTTGATATCAGGGTATATTGGCTTCATAGAATGGATTAGGAAGCATTTTCTTCTCCCCCTTTTCCTTTAGTTTCCTGAACAATTTGTATAGAATTAATATATTCTTTAATTCCTTAATTGTTTGATTTCCCCAAAAATGTGTTCTGGGCCTGGATTTTGTTTTTGTTTTTCAATAACACATTTAAAAAATATTTAAACAACTTTTTTTTTTATTGTTGGTCGTTCAAAACATTACATAGTTCTTAATATATCATATTTCACAGTTTGATTCAAGTGGGTTATGAACTCCCATTTTTACCCCATATACAGATTGCTGTATCACATCAGTTACACTTCCATTGATTTACATATTGCCATTCTAGTGACTGATGTATTCTGCTGTCTATCCTATTCTCTACTATCCCCCTTCCCCTCCCCTCCCCTCCCCTCCCCTTTTCTCTCTCTACCCCCTCTACTGTAAATCATTTCTTCCACTTGTATTATTTTTCTCTTACCCCTCCTTTCCGCTTATATGTAATTTTGTATAACTCTGAGGATCACCTTCCATTTCCATGCGATTTCCCTTCTCACTCCCTTTCCCTCCCACCTTTCATCCCTGTTTAATGTTAATCTTCTTCTCAAGCTCTTCATCCCTACCCTGTCGTTGGTTACTCCCCTTATATCAAAGCAGTCATTTGGCATTTGTTTTTCAAAGATTGGCTAGCTTCACTTAGCATAATCTGCTCTAATGCCATCCATTTCCCTCCAAATTCTATGATTTTGTCATTTTTTAATGCAGAGTAATACTCCATTGTGTATAAATGCCACATTTTTTAATCCATTCATCTATTGAAGGGCATCTAGGTTGGTTCCACAATCTTGCTATCATGAATTGTGCTGCTATGAACATCGATGTAGCAGTGTCCCTGTAGCATGCTCTTATTAGGTCTTTAGGGAATAGACCGAGAAGGGGAATAGCTGGGTCAAATGGTGGTTCCATTCCCAGCTTTCCAAGAAATCTCCATACTGCTTTCCAAATTGGCTGCACCAATTTGCAGTCCCACCAACAATGAACAAGTGTACCCTTTTCCCCACATCCTCTCCAGCACTTGTTGTTGTTGGACTTCATAATGGCTGCCAATCTTACTGGAGTGAGATGGTATCTTAGGGTGGTTTTGATTTGCATTTCTCTGACTGCTAGCGATGGTGAGCATTTTTTCATGTACTTATTGATTGATTGTATGTCCTCCTCTGAGAAGTGTCTGTTCAGGTCCTTGGCCCATTTGTTGATTGGGTTATTTGTTATCTTATTGTCTAATTTTTTGAGTTCATATATACTCTGGATATTAGGGCTCTACCTGAAGTGTGTGGAGTAAAGATTTGTTCCCAGGATGTAGGCTCCCTGTTTATCTCTCTTATTGTTCCTTTTGCTGAGAAAAAACTTTTTAGTTTGAGTAAGTCCCATTTGTTGATTGTAGTTGTTAACTCTTGCGCTATGGGTGTCCTATTGAGGAATTTGGAGCCCGACCCCACAGTATGTAGATCATAGCCAACTTTTTCTTCTATCAGACGCCGTGTCTCTGATTTAATATCAAGCTCCTTGATCCATTTTGAGTTAAGTTTTGTGCATGGCGAGAGAAAGGGATTCAGTTTCATTTTGATGCAAATGGATTTCCAGTTTTCCCAACACCATTTGTTGAAGATGCTATCCTTCCTCCATTGCATGCTTTTAGCCCCTTTATCAAATATAAGATAGTTGTAGTTTTGTGGATTGGTTACTGTGTCCTCTATTCTGTACCATTGGTCCACCCGCCTGTTTTGGTACCAGTACCATGCTGTTTTTGTTACTATTGCTCTGTAGTATAGTTTGAAGTCTGGTATTGTTATACTGCCTGATTCACACTTCCTGCTTAGCATTGTTTTTGCTATTCTGGGTCTTTTATTCTTCCATATGAATTTCATGATTGTTTTATCTATTTCTACAAGAAATGCTGTTGGGATTTTGATTGGCATAGCATTGAACTTATAGAGAACTTTTGGTAATATCGCCATTTTGATGATGTTAGTTCTGCCTATCCATGAACAGGGTATATTTTTCCATCTTCTGAGGTCTTCTTCTATATCTCTCTTTAGGGTTCTGTAGTTTTCATTGTATAGGTCTTTCACCTCTTTTGTTAGGTTGATTCCCAAGTATTTTATTTTTTGGGGGGATATTGTGAATGGAGTAGTTGTCCTCATTTCCGTTTCAGAGGATTTGTCGCTGATATACAGGAATGCATTTGATTTATGCGTGTTGATTTTATATCCTGCCACTTTGCTGAATTCATTTATTAGCTCTAATAGTTTCTTTGTAGACCCCTTTGGGTCTGTTAGGTATAGAATCATATCATCTGCAAATAGTGATAATTTAAGTTCTTCTTTTCCTATTTTTATGCCTTTAATTTCTTTCGTCTGTCTAATTGCTCTGGCCAGTGTTTCGAGGACTATGTTGAACAGAAGTGGTGAGAGAGGGCATCCCTGTCTTGTACCAGATCTTAGAGGGAATGCCTTCAATTTTTCTCCATTCAGAATGATGCTGGCCTGTGGCTTATCATAGATTGCTTTTACAATGTTGAGGTATGATCCTGTTATCCCTAATTTTTCTAGTGTTTTGAACATAAAGGGATGCTGTACTTTGTCGAATGCTTTTTCTGCATCTATCGAGATGATCATATGGTTCTTATTTTTAAGTCTATTGATGTGGTGAATAACATTTATTGATTTCCGTATATTGAACCATCCTTGCATCCCAGGGATGAATCCTACTTGATCATGGTGTATAATTTTTTTGATATGTTTTTGAATCCGATTCGCCAGAATTTTATTGAGGATTTTTGCATCTAGGTTCATTAGAGATATTGGTCTGTAGTTTTCTTTCTTTGAAGTGTCTCTGTCTGGTTTAGGCATCAGGGTGATGTTGGCCTCGTAGAATGTATTTGGAAGTTCTCCCTCTTTTTCTATTTCCTGAAATAGCTTGAAAAGTATTGGTGTTAGTTCCTCTTTAAAGGTTTTGTAAAACTCTGCTGTATACCCATCCGGTCCTGGGCTTTTCTTAGTTGGTAGTCTTTTGATGGTTTCTTCTATTTCCTCTATTGTTATTGGTCTGTTTAGGTTGTCTATATCTTCCTGACTCAATCTGGGCAGATCATATGACTTAAGAAATTTATCTATGCCTTCACTATCTTCTATTTTATTGGAGTATAAGGATTCAAAATAATTTCTGATTATCTTCTGTATTTCTGAAGTGTCTGTTGTGATATTGCCTTTTTCATCCCGTATGCTAGTAATTTGGGTTCTCTCTCTTCTTCTCTTCGTTAGCATGGCTAAGGGTCTGTCGATTTTATTTATTTTTTCAAAGAACCAACTTTTAGTTTTGTCAATTTTTTCAATTGTTTCTTTTGTTTCGATTTCATTAATTTCAGCTCTGATTTTAATTATTTCTTGCCTTCTACTTCTTTTGCTGTTGTTTTGCTCTTCTTTTTCTAGGATTTTGAGATGAAGTATGAGATCATTTATTTGTTGGTTTTTTCTTTTTTTAAGGAATGAGCTCCAAGCAATGAATTTTCCTCTTAGAACTGCTTTCAATGTGTCCCATAGATTCCGATATGTTGTGTCTGTGTTTTCATTTAACTCTAAGAAGTTTTTAATTTCCTCCTTAATGTCTTCTATAACCCATTGATCATTCAGTAACCTATTGTTCATTCTCCAAGTGATGCATGATTTTTCCTTCCTTCTTTTATCGTTGATTTTCAGTTTCATTCCATTATGACCAGATAAGATGCATGGTATTATCTCTACTCCTTTATATTGTCTAAGAGTTGCCCTGTGACATAATATATGATCTATTTTTGAGAAGGATCCATGTGCTGCTGAGAAAAAAGTGTAACTACTTGATGTTGGGTGGTATATTCTATATGTGTCAATTAAGTCTAGGTTGTTAATTGTGTTATTGAGTTCTATAGTTTCCTTATTTAACTTTTGTTTGGAAGATCTGTCCAGTGGTGAGAGAGGTGTGTTGAAGTCTCCCATGATTATTGTATGGTGGTCTATTAGACTCTTGAACTTGAGAAGAGTTTGCTTGATGAACATAGCTGCACCATTGTTTGGGGCATATATATTTATGATTGTTATGTCTTGTTGGTGTATGGTTCCCTTGAGCAGTATGCAGTGTCCCTCTTTATCCCTTTTGATTAACTTTGGCTTGAAATCTATTTTATTTGATATGAGTATGGACACTCCTGCTTGTTTCCGCAGTCCATATGAGTGGAATGATTTTTCCCAACCTTTCACCTTCAGTCTATGTATATCTTTTCCTATCAAATGCGTCTCCTGTAGGCAGCATATTGTTGGGTCTTGTTTTGTGATCCATTCAACTAGCCTGTGTCTCTTAATTGGTGAGTTTAAGCCATTAACATTTAGGGTTATTATTGAGATATGGTTTGTTCCTCCAGCCATATTTGTTTATTAATGTTACTAAACCTGATTTGTTTTCCTCTTTGATTACTTTCCCCCCTTTACTGTCCTACCTCCTACTGTTGGTTTTCAATGTTATTTTCCATTTCCTCTTCTGTAATGTTTTGCCAAGGATTTTTTGAAGAGATGGTTTTCTAGTTGCGAATTCTTTTAACTTTTGTTTATCGTGGAAGGTTTTAATTTCATCTTCCATCCTGAAGCTTAATTTTGCCGGATACACGATTCTTGGTTGGAACCCATTTTCTTTCAGTGTTTGAAATATGTTATTCCAGGATCTTCTAGCTTTCAGAGTCTGTGTTGAGAGATCAGCTGTTATCCTGATTGGTTTACCCCTAAATGTAATCTGCTTCCTTTCTCTTGTAGCTTTTAAAATTCTCTCCTTATTCTGTATGTTGGGCATCTTGATTATAATGTGTCTAGGTGTGGATCTCTTATGATTTTGCACATTCGGCGTCCTGTAGGCTTCTAGGATTTGGGATTCTGTTTCATTCTTCAGGTCTGGGAAGTTTTCTCGTATTATTTCATTGAATAGATTGTTTATTCCTTTGGTTTGGAGCTCTGTGCCTTCCTGTATCCCAATGACTCTTAAGTTTGGTCTCTTTATGTTATCCCATATCTCTTGGATGTTCTGCTCATGGTTTCTTAGCAGTCTTGCTGAACTGTCTATGTTCTTTTCAAGTTGAAATACTTTGTCTTCATTGTCTGATGTTCTATCTTCTAAGTGTTCTACTCTGCTGGTAGTATTGTCAATTGAGGTTTTAAGTTGGTTTATTGCTTCCTGCATTTCTAGGATTTCTATTTGTTTGTTTTTTATTACCTCTATCTCCCTGTGAAATTGATCTTTTACTTCCTGGATTTGTTTATGTAGTTCCTTGTCAAAGTGATCTTTCATTGTCTGATTTTGCTGTCTCATGTCTTCCTTGAGACTCCAGATCATCTGAAGCGTGTATATCCTGAATTCTTTATCTGACTTCCATCTGATGCAGCTATTACCTCTTCTAAAGTTGAGTTGACCTGCATTGCTTGTGGTCCTTTCTTTCCTTGTCTTTTCATACTGCTCGCGTTTCTTTCTGCTTGGTGTAATTGTTGTGTTTTTGAAATTTTCCCCCTATTTATTTATATTGCTCTTGTATAGTTGGGAGATCTCCCTTGCAGGGCGGGTAGTGGCTGTGCTCCTCCTCTAATTAGGGTGATCTATCTACCACGCTGGTTGGTCGCAGGTCTGCCCACCCTGCGGGCGCGGGTGGCGGCTCTGCTCTGCCCGCACTCCAATTGTGGTGACGTAACTACCACGCCCTCGGGTCGTTGGTCCTGATCCGGATGTGGGCGGCAGCTCTGCTCCACCCCTACTCCAATTGGTGTGACGTGTCTACCATGCTGGTCGGCCTGTAAGCCTGTTCCGCCGGTGGGTCGCAGTTCTGCCTACCTTGCGGGCTCGGGCGGCAATTCTGCTCAGCCCCCACTCCCAGTGGGGTACCTGACTGCCTCTCCAACGGGTCGTTGGGCCTTTTCCGGATACGGGCGGCGGCTCTGCTCCACCCCCACTCCAACCAGTGTGACGTGACTGCCTCGGTGCTACTTGTCCACCACACTGGCAGGCTGCCGGGCCTGTCCTGCCAGTGGGTTGCAGGTCTGCCTACCTTGCAGGCTCAGACGGCGGCTCTGCACAGCCCCCACTCCAAATGGGGTGATTTGGCTACCGCGCCGTTGGGTCGCTGGTCCTGTTCCAGGCGAGGGCGGCTACTCTCCTCGGCCCTAGCTGCAGTTGGGGTGTCGTGATACCACGCCGGCGGGTCACTTGGCCTGCTCTGGGCGCAGGTGGCAGCTCCACTCTGCCCCCCAGGCCCCCACAGCACCCAGCAGGACCCGGACCGAGAAGCAGTCCCCGCAGGTTCCCCAGCCCTGGGCCAAAGCAGCTTCGGGAGCCAGAACCTGGCCTCTCCGATCCCAGCCACGCTCCGCTAGGAGCAGGCTCCACAGAGCGACCCCCGCGGGTTCCCCAGCCCCAGGCCAAAGCAGCCCCGGGACCCCGAGCCCGGCCGCTCCAAACTCTCCCAGCTCGGTGCACGCTCCACTAGGAGCAGGCCCAAAGACGCAGTCCCCGCGGGCTCCCCAGCCCCGGGCCAAAACTGTTCCGGGAGTCAGAGCCCAGCCACCCCTCAGCGCACGTTCCACTTGGAGCTGGCCTCAGCACGCAGTCCCCACAGGTTCCCCAGCCCTGGGCCAAAGCAGCCCGGGGAACCAGAATCCGGCCGCTCAAAGCCCGGCGCATGCCTTGCCAGGAGCGAGCCCCAAGGAGTATTCTCCACAGGTTCTCCAGCCCCGAGCCTGAGCGATCTGTCTGTGAGACGCAGGCAAATACCAGCCTGAAATCACCTGTTCCGTAGTTGAATGAGCTGAGATCAGTAGAAAACAGGGATGATTACATCAGCTCTCCAAGATGGCGGTGCTGTCCTCCTCCATGGTCCGACCGGTGTCGAGAACCAAACTGGACCGCTTCTCTCCTCTGTCTCAAAGTCGGAACTCAGCACTAAGCACGGCCATTGCACCGCTGGCAGGAGCCCCCAGAATCCGCATCGCTGTACTCCCGCTCCGGTACCTCGCCGCTACCCAGCGCGCGCCGCAGACTCCATCCGCGGGGCGGTCCGCCGACCAGCTTTTTTTAATTTTTAAGTTTTTATTTGGTGCTGGGGATTGAACCCAGGGCTTCATGCACGCCAAGCAGCATTATCACTGAGCTGCAGCCCTACCCCCTAGGCCTGGAGTTTTTATTTGTTTGCTTGCATTACTGAAAATTTTAAACTGAAAATTCATTTTTCTTTAATAGATACTGGGTTATTCAGAATGACTTTGCCTTCTGGAGAGAGCTCATTTGTGTCTTTCAAGGAATGGGTACATTTATTAGCATAAAATTGTTCATAATATTTCCAATTACCTAATTTCCTTTCATTACATCCTAAAGATTCCAACCTCTTCCTAAAATGTTCAGTCTTTCCTAGACCTTCTTGAACATAAAATGGTGATAATGGTTTTTAATGTTATTGCCTACCAACTCTATGTCATCAGTATATATATATATTTTTGGTGCTATGTATTGAACCCATGGTTGCTCATTGAGTCATATCCCTAGCCTCTTTTATTTTTATGTTTTTATTTTGAGAGAGGGTCTTGCTGAGTTGCTCAGGGCCTTACTAAGTTGCTGAGGTAGCTTTGAACTTGTGATCCTCCTTCATTAGCCTCCTGAGTTGCTGGGATTCCAGGCATGCGCCACTGCCCTAGCCATCAGTGTAATTTTTGTATCAGTTTCCATTGATTGACTTTTCTTCTCTTTATAGATTTTATGACTGGCAACTTTTTGTTTGTTAAATACTGTGAATTTTACTTGTCAATTATGGATATTTTTGTATTCCTATACATTTTAATTTTATTTTTGTTCTTGGGACAGTCAGAACAGACTACTTAGAAGTAGTCTGACTCTTCCAGGTCTTGCTTTTAAGCTTGATCTTGAATATCCCATTGTTAGTGCAAAAATTCGTCCAAGTATCACATTTGATGATTTATGAATGGTGAGGTTTTTCTAGTGCAGCTTATGGGAAATTTCCCTTATGTGTTTGAGCTTTAAGATTTGTTTCCTTGGGGTGGGTTTTTCTGTCTTCAGTAATTTCCCCACACATTTGTAATAATCAATACTCCATTGAATGCTCAATGGTGTATATCTCTCCTTTCTTTTGCCTTATGAAAACAGGGTTGCTTTTGGGTTTATCTTCCTTGCCATGCTCTGAACATTTTTCCCTAGGCAGTAAGCTAAGGTCATTGTAGGGCTCTTACCTAATTTATTTGCCACCTCTTGATTTCTAGTCCTTTTAGGAATGTTGTTTTATATTATTTTCTCTGGTTCTTAAGTTGTTTTATTCAGGTAAATTCATTGCTTCTCCATATTTTAGCTAGAAATGTAACTCAGTATAGTAATTTAATAGAATCAAGACATGAAAATTACTTTTTAAAGTGCTTTGTTTCTTTTTACTGAAACTTAACTTTTCTCCTGCACTTTACAAATAGTTAAATTTGGGCTGGGGTTGTGGCTCAGCGGTAGAGCACTTGCCTGGCATGTGCAAGGCCCTGGGTTCGAGCCTCAGCACCACATATAAATAAATAAATAAAATAAAGGTATTGTGTCTAACTACAACTAGAAAATAAATATTTTAAAAATAGTTAAGTTTGTTTATAACATTCTTTTTCATATAATACTTAGGTTTACTAACACTGTGTAGGAGAAAATGACAGAATTATCGATGTTGCTGCTACTCTTTTGTTCCAGTGAAGGCATGATACTACTAATTGATGTGCAACAAATTAATCTTTCCCGTTTTCTGAAGGCTAAACCAATTTATAAAGGAAATATCTTATGATAATTTATTTGTAAATTTGATGTTACTTTGCTGAATACTGATGTCACAAGTTTTTTTTCCCAAGTCAAAATTTAAAATATTTGCTTATATTCTGTACCATATAAGTAAAACTGCTAATGTTTCAAATATCATCTCCTATTTTATACTGTTGAAAACATCTGTTTATATTATTATAGTTTGCTATTCTTTATTCTTCATGTTAAACATATAAACAAGGCTAATTTATTCCATGGTGATATTTTTATTAAAATTTTGATAGATCACTGTTTCCTTGTTTTTGCAATCCTGGGGATTGAGTCCAGGGCCATAACCACTCTACTACTGAGCTATAGCCTCAGCCTTTTTTTTTTTTTTTTTTTGGTCTTGAGAAAGTCTTACTAGTCACTCAGCCTGGGTCTTAAACTTGTGAATCTTCTGCCTCAGCTTTCCAAGTTACCAGAATTACAGTTGTGCCACCACTCCTGGCTGTTTCATTGTTTGTTTTTTACTGATATCAAAGATATTAAATAATAGGGTTAGTCACCTAGCTCTTATTTGTGAAGCTGGTAGACAAGAATGTGGTTGGACTCTTTAGGTAATTGAGAATATCATTTTAGCTAACAGTTTATGCTTTTTTTTCCTATAAAAAGCATATTTTAATTTTAATTTTATTTTATTTTAATATTTATTTTTTAGGTGTAGATGGACACAACACAATGCCTTTATTTTTTATGTGGTGCTGAGGATTGAACCTGGGTCCCTCCTGTGCTAGGCGAGCGCTCCACCGCTGAGCCACAATCCCAGCCCCCCAAGTCTTATTTTTAAGTAATAGTTCTAATGCATGGAGACATTAATTATTGAAATTATTTTTTCCACTCCAAAATGAAAGTTAGTATTAATTTTATAGACCACTAAAGACAAAGTATCTAACTTGTTTGTTTCTCTGTCTTGCTCCCCTGGAATGTATAGTTAATAATGCCAGAGAATGTTTTATTTCTCTGCTAGACTCCTAGCACATAGTGCTTACATTCAGCACCTTTCTGATATCAGTGAGTCAATGAATAAGTGAATGAATAATTACCCTTCTAAGTCTTTTCTGCTTGTCCACATCTCATCCACACAGGCCCAGTTCAAAGTTATACTGCATTCATGAAGCTGCCTTTCAGGTTGTCTCCTATTTCGCTTATGACAATTTTTTTTTCTTTTACTGATATGGAAATGTCAACAACTGTTGACATTTCCATATCAGTAAAAGAGAGAACTTTTTAACATATAATTTCACACAATTGGAGTATACTGCAAGGATAGAACATTCTTTTATTTGAAATGACAGTTGGCATATATACTACAAGAAGGAAACATTTATTCTTTTATTCGAAATGTTTAAGGAGTGGCAGGATGACCTGTCAAAAAGTTAGGGGAATTGATATGTGGTGTTCTTACTTTGTGCTAGGTGCTTATATATTTAATTTCAAGAACCCTACAAGGTATAGGTAAATTCTTCCTATTTTCTAGTTGTGGAAACTAAAGTTTATAGAGGCCATATAACTTCTTTACAGTTGTGTAACTTTAAGTGTTGTGATGACTCAAATTTTCTTTGTAGAAAAGATATTGTTCTGCCTTCAGTGGGTAACAGTGGGTAAATACTTATTGCATTGAAGTTTCATTAGGGTTATGTGAAATATGGCAGTTTGTCATTTCTGTCAAGGAATGAAGGCCGGAAAGGGGCAGAATGGTGATACTTGGTTAGGAAGAGAAGACAACATGGAATAATTAGGAGGTACCAATCATTTTGTTCATATCTCAGCTTTATGATACATAAAGACTGTGACAGCAAAAGTGGTAGATCTTACTTTGATTTCTTTGAGAAACATTTATTATTGGGATTTGTTGCTTTAGTTTTTACTTTTATGATCTAAGCAATCTTAAAAATTAAAATGGAAAAAATGTTTATAAACCATTAAGCCATTCTTCAGTGTGATAGTTATCATGTTTAATTATAAGAGCTTACCACATGTCAGATACTGTGCTTCATGTACATTATCTTATTTAATACTTTGCATAATCATTATTGTCATATTTCTGTTTTCAGCACTGTTTCACAGAAAAAGAAAATTTAAGCTTAGGGAACGTGTCCAAACTCACATAACAGAGAAGCAATAGAGTCTGCAGTGGCCTGATACTTCTGTATATGAGATACTTTGAGGAAAAAGCATTTTAGTTAGAGGGTGACTCAGTACATAACTACACACATACATGTATATACTAGAAGAAATATTTCTTGAGTAATATCTACTCTGTCTATAAATTTGCACACTATTCTGTGCTGTTATGTTTACCTTATAATAGATATGGCATATAATGGGGATCATTATTTGCTGTTTTTTTATGCTTGTTCAATAAGTTTACTATCTTTTTTAAAAAAATATTTATTTTTTAGTTGTAGTTGGACACAATACCTTTATTTGTTTTTATGTGGTGCTGAGGATTGAACCCAGGGCCTCGTGCTTGCTAGGCGAGTGGACTACCACTGAGCCACAACGCCAGCCCATAGTATCTTTATCTGAAAAAACTTCATAGAAAAATTATGATTTGGTTCAGCAGCAGCCTGTTTCTGAGCTCTGAGGAACCTTGCCTTCTTTTGAGCTGCCTGATCTTTCTTCTGGTCAAGGAATATCTTAGGACAGTTCCACCTCTTCTTTTTAACTTCCCTCTTGGGCTTCTTCTCATAGACTGGAGTCTCTCATATAGCAGAATGAGCTTTCTTATACATCTCCTCTATCATGTCAGGAGAATGTTCTTTGTATTCTGAGATAATTGTTTCTTATAAGCATCTTCATCTTCTTCCATTAGATAACACATATAATCGGCAACATTCTGACCCATGATGTACTTCCTATGTACTTCTGCTATTTTGCATTTTTTCAGATATCTTTTGTCTTTCCTATTGTCCTGTTATTCTCCCAGTAGTTAGTTTTTGTTTATTAACTGCTTCTGCTTTTGACATTAATGATTTCTTTGTCAGTTTTGATACTATTATATGAACTCCTTGCTTTCAGAATCATAACCAGGGAATCGTTTGGTACTATGAGGGATAGACAAGCCTCCATCCACAGCTCCCTTCAGGACCCCAAAAACTTTATTATCAATTGTAGTTCTAGCAAGGCCTGCATCCAAATAGCAGGTGAAGGCTCCAAATTGACCATCAATGTTCATTGTATTCGTCTCCAGTCACCTCCATTTAGTCTTCATAGATCATGACCATACCAAATCTACTGAGAAACCTGTGGATCAGCAGCAGGCCAGTACTATGCTGCAGCATTATTTGTTAGGCCAACTTTCACACCATATTTCGGTAGTTCATGTGCATATGCTTTGCAGACTATCACATCCCCTTCTATACAGACGGGCATAAGCAGTCTGGCAAATGATATCTCTGTTAGTTGCATGAAATGTCATCTTTAGGTGTATTGTACTTATTTTTGTCCCAGATCAAGCATTTCTGAGCATAGTAATAAGTTTTGCCCTCTTGTCTTTTAAATTCTACTTGGTATTTCTTAAAAGTAGGCCTTATTCTTGACAAACTTTAACAAACCCTATCCTGCGGAATAAAGACCTGCAGGTACAGCAGAACAACAGGGGAGAAAAGCTGAAAAACTTTACGCTTGACAACTATACCACATTGACTTCCTGACTTTGTACAATAATAAACCAGTTTTATCTTCTTTACTGCACTTTTCATAGTTAAAAACTATCTACTTGCATTCTGACAAAAGAAAGAAGCAAAGTGTTTCAGTCAGCCTTTTTATCGCTGTGATCAAAAGACCTGATAAAAACAATTTTAGAGGAGGAAAAATTTATTTGGTGCTCATGGTTTCAGAAGTTTCAAGTCCATAGATGGTGACTCCATTGTTCTGGGCCTGTAAGGCAGAACATCATGGCAGAGAAAAGCAGTTCAGAACATAACAACAAGGATGCAGAGAGAGACTGCTTTGCTACCCCAAAGGCAGTCCCCCAGTGACCCATCGCCTCCAGCCATATCTTACCTGTCTGTTACCACCAGTTGATCCTTATCAGCGAATTTATGAACTAATTAGGTTAAGGCTCTCCATAGCCCAAGCATTTAGCTTCTAAACCTTGTGTTGTTTTATACATGAGCTTTTGGGGGACATCTAATATCTAAACTATACAACAAACCAAAATTAAGCCTTGCAGTAAAATAATCTCATTTTTCCCCAATAGATTTTCATTTTAAATTAAAATCAGTGAACTAATTGCTTGTTTTTTTAAATGAAGATCGTGTTTATTGATAAAGCATGATGTTAAAAAATATTTTTGTTGCAGATGAACACGATGTTTATTTTTTTATATTTGTGTGATACTGAGGCTTGAACCTAGTGCCTCACATGTGCAAGGCGAGCACTCTCCCACTGAGCTATAACCTCAAACCTATAATGCGTTGTTGAACTTGTCTTCCCTTATGATTTCATGTGGATCAAATATGCAATATTAAAATGCTGCTTAGAGATCTGTATATCTGATTGTTTAGTAAATGATCTGATAAACTGCTGTAGCATCTTTTCAGAATAGTTCAAAATATGTTTACATTTTTGGTTAAATTGTATTGACAGTTTTTGCTTTGCTTTTTTTGTTAACTTGAGATATTTTCATAATTTAAAAAATTTAAAAATTTTATAACCTTATTTATATTTAATAAACGTCTTTAAACAAATGGAAGTCATTTAAAACTTATACCACCAGATGGCGCACAATATTAATCCAGTTTAAGATGATGCCCACCCCATTCTCTGAATTATTTTATGTTATGGGTATTGTTAGAATTTTGGCCTGGGAGTATACGCAGATAATAACGGAGCCTAGAATTCAGAAATGAAAAGCAAAATGAACAAGTTGCTAATGCATAGCTCCAGAGTATGTTAAATACACCAGTGTTGCCATATAGTTTTTGGAATTTTATCATAAGAAATTGGGATAATAGTAGAATAAAATTTATTATTAGAAATATAGCTGTTTTGCATTTTTTCAGATGTCTTTTGCCTTTCCTGTTGTCCTGTTATTTTCCCAGTAGTTGGTTTTTGTTTATTAGCTGTTCTGCTTTTGACATTAATGATTTCTTTTGTCAGTTTTGATACTATTAACTAACTTCTAATTATTTTATACTGGAATTTGGATTTGTGGCAGTCTTGTCATATTTTCATCTCCTAAACAAAAAATGTTTGAGCTTGATTTCAGTTTAACAACATGAATAAACTTCATTTCTGAATGTGTCCAGTTAATAGCCAGTGTAGAATTTTCATGAAATTATCTGACAAAGTTATTTATTTTTTGATAACAAAGGATATTAACTTATTGATAATACTAAAAAAGAATTTTATATTCTCATTTAAGCTTTTTTAATTTAAAAGGAAATATAAACAAAATTGTGTTGAGTCAACTCTGAAAGCTATTGAGAGTATGTTTTTATTTTGATGCTTGCTGATTCCTTGGTGAAAAGAAAAATAAATCAGTTCTTTTTAAAAATGAAGTATTTTGGGCTAGGGCTGTAGCTCAGTGGTAAAGTGCTTGCCTACCATGTGTGAGGCACTGGGTTTGATCCTCAGCACCACATTAAAATAAATAAAAATTAAAGGTATTGTGTCCATCTACAACTTAAAAAAAATTAAGAAAAAATGAACTATTTTAGCATTTAAGAAAGCTTGAAAATAGAGATCCAAAATATTACATTAAAGATGTATTAACGTAAACAGTTTTGAATTTATTTTTTATTACATATGTTTTAGGTATACAACATGATGTTGTAATACATATTATGAAATGATTTTTATAGTCAATCAAATACATTTATCATCTTACACAGTTACCTTTTTGGTGTTGAAAGAGCAACTGAAATCTACTCTTTTAGCTTATTTTTAGCATATAATACAACATTATTATCTGTATACCTCATGGTGTACATTATAGCTCTATCTAACCCTCTGGCTTCTCCCTATTTTGTCTGCCTTCTTCCTTTCAATAACCACCATTCTACTCTATTTCTGTTTGACTTTCCCCTATGAATTTGCCTATAAGTGAAATTGTGTTTTTCCCCCTACTCCTGGCTCATTTCACTTGACAGAAGATTCAAGTGAATCATATGGCAGTATCTCCTTTTTTGCTATAACTGTATCATATCAATAATATTCCATTTTAGATGTGTACCACATTTTCTTTACCTGTTTGCCCACAATGAACAGACATTTAAGCTATTTCCATATTTTGACTACTATGAAAATGCTTCATTGAACCTGGAAGTACCGCTGTGTTTGAGTTGTTGATTTCATTTCCTTTGGGTATATACTCAGTGGAGTATTACTGGGTCATATGGTGTTATATTTTTAATCATTTAAGGATCTTGTACATACTGTGTTCTACAATGGATATACCAATTTACATTTCCACTAGCAGTGTCTAAGTGATCCTTTTCCTTTACACCCTTACTAACGTGTTACCTCTTGTCTTTTTGATAATAATCCTTTTACCAGCTATGAGGTGATATTGCATTATGATTTTAGTTTATATTTCCCTGATGATTAATTATGTTGAGCACCTTTTTATATACACGTTGGCCATTTTTATGTCTTCTCAGGAGAAATGTCTATTTGGGTCCTTTGTCCATTTTTAAATCAAGTTGTTTTTTGCTGACATGTTGGTTTCTGTGCATTGGATAAGACAACTCCTCTTCCAGGCTTGTGAGACTGGCTTCATATGGGAGATAGACCTCACTACTCAGCCTAGGCAGAGATTCTAGGTGCTTCTCTTCAAGTCAAGTTCATTTCAACTGTTGTCTTTGTTCTTAGTTGTCCCTTAGAATTAGATGTGCCAAGTCCTGCCCATCACTGAGAGAGGTGACTTGGACACCAGCCTATTAAAACACAGCTGGAAATGCTGGGATGCTTGAATGTATGTTCCAGTTCCTTCTATTCTCAAGGAGAAGCTGAGTGTTGGAGGTTATGTCCCACTTACTTGCCCTAAACTAAGGAGAGAATCTGAGGCATTGCTTGCATTTGTATTTAGATTATGCACCCCAAAGCCTTTGGGGATAGCTGATGGAGGTGAACTTACTTGTAAAACCACATTTTTTTTTTTTTGTGTGGTCTAAAGATCCTGTCAACTTTCAGAGGTAGCTGGTTTAGGAGCCAGTCCCTTAGGTGGGAGCTATAAAAAATTAGGGTGCTTGGTGTGTGCATGCACTCTTTCCCAGAAAAATCTGCAGACCTGGATTTATTTAGGAATGAGTTGGAGAGAAGGCTTGGGAAGTTACTGCAATTCCATTTGGGCTCAAGGAGTTTTATTGTTTACCTTCCTCATTAGCTTCCTGATGTAGGCCAAATAGAAGCCTGACCTTCATACAGCAACCAGCAAAGTATGCAGACAAATCTCTTCCAGGGAGAAACTGGGAGCAGATATTTTAGATGTTCTTGAAGGTCTGTATTGACCTCAGGGATTTAGAGCTTGAAAGTGCATGCATGCTCATTAATAATTACCTGTTTGCAATTCAGAGAAACTCATGAATGCAGCATCCCCTAGTTCCAGAGAAAGTTTGTTTAAGAATCCAAGCCATAAAAGAGTGCTGTAAGAATAGGTCAAATCATTAACTCTCTCTCTTTTTTTTTTTAACACTTCCCATTTTTGTGGTTGTACATGATGTGGAGTTACACTGGTCGTGTATTCATATATGAGCACAGGAAAGTTATGTCTAATTTCATTCTACTGTCTTTCCCATTCCTATCCACCAACTTACAATCCAGGGTCCAGCCCTCTGCACCCCCCAATTATTTTGAGTCAGCATTCACTTATTGGAGAGAACATTTGGCCTTTGGGTTTTGGGGATTGGTTTATTTCACTTAGCATGATAGTCTCCAGTTCCATCCATTTACCTGCAAATGCCATAATTTCATTCGTCTTTATGGCTGGGTAATATTCTATTGTGTATATGTACCACATTTTCTTTATCCATTCATCTGTTGAAAAGCATCTAGATTGATTCCATAGCTTAACTGTTGTGAATTGTGCTGCTATAATCATTGATGTGGCCACGTCACTTAAGTATGCTGATTTTAAGTCCTTTGGGAATAAACGAAGGAATGGGATAACTGGGTCGTTTCAGTTCTCAGGAATCTCCATACTGCTTTCTAGGTGGTTGCACCAATTTGCAATCCTACCAACAATGGAAGAGTGCACCATTCCCTCCACATCCTCACCAACATTTGTTGTTACTTGTATTCTTGATAATTGCCATTCTCACTGGAGTGAGATGAATTCTCAGTGTAGTTTTAATTTGCATTTCTCTAATGGCTAGTGATGTTGAACATTTTTTCATATATTTGTTGACCAGTCATATTTCTTCTGTTCAGTTCCTTTGCCCATTTGTTGATTGGGTTATTTGTTTTGTTGGTGTTAAGTTTTTTTTAGTTCTTTATATATCTTGGAGATTGATGCTTTATCTGAGGTGCAAGTGGCAAAGCAAATCATTCACTCTTACTGCATAAGCTCAGAGTTGAGGATTCTTTCACAGTTGTATGGCATTGTAAATGGAGGGTTTTGTATGAGAGCATCTTAGGTTTTCCTGTTCATTTTGATGTGGATGTTACTCTCGTATAGAAGTATCTCAGCTAGTTTCTGGCTTTCTCAGAGGGAATTAACCCCTGTGTAGATGATTATTTGTTGCATATATGGGAGGAGGGAAAGCCAGAAGCCACCTGTTCTGCTGTCTTGCTGATGTCCCTTTCCTAAGATATTTTCAGGTCACAGATCACATTTTTAGGTGATTTCACTTCTGGTTATATCATTTAAATGGAACTAGGCTTTTTTTTTTTTTTTTTTTTTTTTTTTTTTTTTTTTTTTTTTTTAATGCATTACACTGTGAAGACATCCTGAAGAACTGTTTCTCATTTTCCTGGGTACATTCTCTTAGGTAAACTACTTGAGGATAATATATCAAATTTCAAGAAGTTTATCCCATGTATCTATTGTATTGCTGATAATTGGGAAACAAAGTCATAGAATAGTCACTTTTTAATTGTCAGAATAGGTTTTATTAAAAGCACTAAGACAGATTTCTTTTGTTATATTGCTCCTTCTTTTCCACAAGTCCCTTAACAGTTTTTTTTTGTTTTAATTTTTTCTTGGCCAGTGGAACCCGTGTAAATGATGTAAAGCTCCTTTTCCAGCTTCAAAACATTGAATTGTTCATTGGTAACCAGGCATACATATATATTTAATGAAGTTAAACTTTATATGATAGGTTAACAGGTCTGAAAAGCACTATTTGGAATCATGAGGGTATTGAGGCAGATATTGTAGTAGTCTAGGACTCTAGGTGATAGCTGATGAGATCCTTAACTGAGACAGTCCCAAATAGCATGAGGTTAAAGTCATGAATTTGAAGGGAAAAAAATTAAGATGGCTAGAAAGGTTTCTTGAATAAATAGAGATACTGAAAGGAAAAGAGGAACAAGAATGACTTCGATTTTTTCCCCCCTACATCAGCAATTAACCAAATTGCAGAAATTAAGAGCATGTGTTGGATTGGGGAGGGATGCAGTGGAAATCTTAGTTCTGCCTCAGATATGTAAAAGCAACACATTGAATTAAACATAAGTTGGTTATAAAAATCTACTTAGAGATGAGATGAAAGCTAGAGTTATTCCACATCTCCTCAATCCTAAGAAGTAAAGAATTATTTTCTTTTGGTGCCCAACTAGGGATGCAAAAAAGAAAACAAAAAGTATTTTCTTGTTTTTGTTTCTCTCACCTTGAGAAGTATCTCATAATTAATGTGTATTTTTAATGTGAATTTCATCCCACCAAAAGATTACTTTTTATCCTCTATTATGTAACTGGTGGATTTGCATGATTAAGAAAATGTAGATTTTTGGAGTAAAAAGATTGATGTTTCCTGGACTTTTACTAATAGATTGGAAAAGTATGGAATACAGAGAAAAGGATTTGTTAGCTCTACAAAAATGATTCATAGTTATAGAAAGCTTTCATATATGTGTTTTGTCTTTTTTTTTTAAAGAGAGAGTGAGAGAGGAGGGAGGGAGAGAGAGAGAGAGAGGGAGAATTTTTAATATTTATTTTTTAGTTCTCGGCGGACACAACATCTTTGTTGGTATGTGGTGCTGAGGATCGAACCCGGGCCGCACGCATGCCAGGCGAGCGCGCTACCGCTTGAGCCACATCCCCAGCCCTGTGTTTTGTCTTTTGATGTTCATAATGGTTGTTTAAATATGGAAGATGGTGGTCTTTTATTTTTAAACGAAGAAACTGATGTTAAGAAAAATTATGTGAATATGGGATGATTTTTCCTTTTTAATTATAATTTTCTTATTTACTGATCATACTTAGCATTCTATTTTCATTTATTCATTTCTATAAGTGAAAGCAAGAGTAAATGAAGGAAGCTGGGTGCAATGGCACATGCCTGTAATCCCAGTGGCTCCGGAGGCTGAGGCAGGAGGATTGCGAGTTCAAAGCCAGCCTCAGCAATTTATTGAGGCCCTAAGCAACTCAGCAGGACCCTGTTGCCAATGTCTTGGCTGGGCACAAGATCACGAGCCACCACACACCTTGTAGATTCAAACAGCAATTCTTTATTCCCGAACTCACACCAGCCTCTACACACGTTCTGGGGAAATCCCAGTTCTGCTGCCGCCCCATTCACCTACTCCACGAGCTCTTTTCCAATCTCCTTTGAATCTCAGGAGAACTCAACGGGAACAAGCAGCAGGAACACCCTAATCCCGGCAGCAATAATCTTCAACCTCCAACTTCCCTAAAACCCCTATTGTCTTAAACCGGGAACGCCCTAAACCCAAGGACCGGGATACTTCCTCAAACCTGATCAGCGGGATACTTCCTCAAACCTGATCAGCTCTAAACCCGGATCCGCCTTCCTTGAGCAAGGTCACCTTACATGCAATGTCAACAGCGAAATCCATTTAACATGGGGTATGCTAGCAAGGAAATTTTGATGTGTCATTTCTACTTGGCAATGGCCCTCAGCACCCTGTCTCCAAATAAAATATAAAAAGGACTGGGGATGTGGCTCAGTGGTTAAGTGACCCTGGGTTCAATTCCCCTACAAAAAATAAAGAGTAAATGAAGCAAATTGTATTAATACAATTTTCTTTTCCATCCTTTATTTAAGTTGTTCAAATGTTAATCACATTTGTTCTTTATTATATTTTTTATTTGTACATTATAACTATACATGATAGTGAGATTTGCTGTTAGCACATTTCTTTTTTGTATATATGTGTATGTCACACAAACACATTTTTTTTCTGAACTGTTTTAGAATAAGTTACAGCCAAAATGTGTCTGTAAGCCTAAATATTTAGCTTATCTCCTAGAAACAAGGAAGGACTTTTATTAAATAACCTTAGTACAGTTACCCAAATCAGACAGTTAATATTGATAACACAATTTATTTAATTTGTAGAGCTACTGTTTCATCGATTGTTCTAATAACATCAGTGATAAATTCTTTGTAAGATTCAACAAATACTAAGAAAGGGCAGTGCTACATAAATAAACCTTAGATCAAAATGAGAGCATTTGCAAAAAGAGTATGTTCTCTTGAGGTAATTAATGGACATGTGCCTTTGTGGATGTATTTGCCCACCCTGTATACTGCAGTTAGACTTTGAATTGGAAGGGGGGGGGGAGGGATAGGGAGGAGAAAGGAGTAGATTCTTTTTGTTTTTGACATATGACCCTTTCCAGTGCCTGATAGAGTAGCAGTAGGGATCTCAAACATTCTTTGAAATCACTTTTCTCACTTAGCATTCTCTCTTTCTCTCTCACTTATTGAGTTTATGCTGGGCACTGAGTTGAATTTGTAAAAGATGGATGTGGTAAGCTTGTCTGTAGTTCCAGTTACTGGAGTGGCGGAGGTGAGAAGACCAGACTGGACAACAGGCAAGAACCCTAGCTTGAACAAACAAACAAAACAAAACAAAAAAACCCAGTATGTGTTATGCCATTTATCTTAGAGACTAAAAAAAATTTGAATTTGAATGTTTTATTTTGTTTGACATAGTGGTATAAAAGTGGTTGTTTATAGACTTTTTTTTGTTCTCCTGTTTGTTTTAAACCTCCTTGATATACCTTCAGCATTTCTTTTTTTTTTTTTTAGAGAGAGAGAGAGAAGAGAGAGAGAATTTTTTTTAATATTTATTTTTCAGTTTTCTGTGGACACATCATCTTTATTTTTATGTGGTGATGAGGATCGAACCCAGCGCCCCACGCATGCCAGGCTAGCGCGTTACCGCTTGAGCCACATCCCCAGCCCCCCTTCAGCATTTCTTAAGGAATACCTCAACTCTGGGAATGTAGCTCAATGGTAGAGCCCTTGCCTAGAATTTATGAAGCTTTGTGTTTGATCCCCAGCACCATAAAAATAGATAAAATAGCACACAGAACTTTTAATTAGCATTGTGATAATTCTTTTGAAGTTTATAATGATTGTGCAGGAATTCTGGTTGCAGAATGTTATCCCTATGCTTTCATCTTCTGGCATTACTGATGCTACTTTACAGGAAAACATGGATGTGATGCGGATAACCACAGATGATTAGGTTATGACAAAATGTTAATTTCTTTCAGATTAAAAAGTTATTTTAAAAATCACTTCTTAGAACATTGCATAATAAAATATTTGCTATAAGAAACCATTTGGAACTTTAAAATAACCATTCTTGAAATACTGTTTATGGAACTCTTATTTAAACTTTTGTGTTTAATAAAAGTCTTATTATCATCTTTTTTAATGTGATAGAAGCTGAGTCCATGGCTTCTTGGTTGACATTTCTGTATATCTGCCAGAGTTGCACATCTTAGGATCATCCACCAGTTTTCTCAACTTCAGTCTACTGGCTCTATTTTTGACTGTCATTATTTCTTTTTCTGGTAAAGTAAGGAAAAACCAATTTAAGGAATATATGATATTTCATTTTTACATTGAATGCATGTAGGTATAGAATTTACATACTATACTGCTTATCTATTTAAGTGTATATACTAATTTTTAGCATATTAACAGAATTTTGTAATCCTTACCACAATGGAATTTTAGAACATTTCCATCACTCCAAAATGACCTCTCAGGCTTATTTGCAGTCATTTCCAATCTTCCCCATCCCCAAGTTCTTTTTCAGACTTGTAGTTCATTTGTTTATAGTGTGGAAAACACATTTTCATGGATTGTTGTTTAGTTCTCCTGGTTGTCTATAAGCATACCAATGCAAAACATTATTGACAATAAGCAATGAAGGGTAAGCTAATACTCATGGATAGAGAATAAAGAGCTTTGAGAGGGAGAGAAAAAAGGGGACTTATCCTTATTTCATGCTTGGTCACAGACTATATTCTGATACAGGTAGTTTCTCTTTGAGCTCATTTTATTGCTTTGGTTTGTGTCTCTTTCCTGAGGCATCTACTACTAATGATGCTGCTGGAAGAATTACTCTTTATATCTTAGTGGATTTTGCCCTCCCCTTCCACTCTGCTTTTCCATGAGCAAAATTTTTCTTGTTCTTTGCAGTTTTTCTTTCCCCCTAAAACTACCAAATCTAGTTCTTACTGTCTCTAATCTTGAATGTTATGAGGAAAGAAATAAAATGAACTAAATAATGTGCAAAAAAAATGATACTTATGGAAGGATAGGAAAAAGTTATTTGCATTTTTAAATTAATTGCTTCAATAGCAAGTAACTTGGTATTTCAGAACATTAACAAAATAGAGTAAAACCAATTATCCAGTGGTAGGAAATTTTGTTTGGCATAGTACCAGAATTACAAGGGTAGGAGACCTTACAAAGTATTTTCAGTTGCATTTGGAGATCTGCCCATAATATGGTTCTAGCACTTTCTCACCATTACTAGCATTTTTCATTATATTTTGAGCACAAGTTTCTCAGTCTCTAAAATGGGTGGCAATCTTGCATGTTTATTAGAATTACAACTGTCAGTGTGTTTGGAAATAATGATAATGTTTTACTTATTCGGTAGGATAGTGGTTTCCTTTAAAATTTCTGTCTTAGCAGTTTTGATAGCAATAACTTATATGACTTAAGATCATACTTATTATTTGTAAGCTGGAGACTATCTAATTTTTGTAGCTGACATTGTGCCTGGGTCTGGCACACAGAGATCAATAAAATGGAGTTAGTATTCTCAAAGAAATCACAGTTTCTCAGAAAAGACAGATAAAACAATTAACTGTAAATCATTGTGATAAGTGTTACTTAAAAAGTGTTGCTGAAGGGTTAGAGAAGCTTATAGAAGAACTAAGTCTTTTTCTTTAATTTTTTTTAAGTTGCAGATGGACACACCGCCTTTATTTTATTTATTTATTTTATGTGGAGCTAAGGATTGAACTTAAGTCATATAATGCTCAGCACCACATAATTGAACATGCCAGGCAAGTGCTCTACCACTGAACCACAATCCCAGCCCTAGAAGAACCAAATCTTAAAAAGGAAATTACTATAAGCAATTTAAGTCTTTTTTCTTCACTGTATTTTCTTTTTATAAAAAATATTCAAAGGTTGGTACATACCTGTAATCCTAGTGACTCGAGAGACTGGCAGGAGGATTATAAGTTGGAGCCCAACCTCAGCAATTTAGTGAGGCCTTAAGCAACTTAGAGAGACCCTGTCTCAAAAAAAAAAAAAAAAAATTTAAAAAGGGCTGGGAGGTGTAGCTCAGTGGTAGCACCCCTGGATTCAATCCCTAGTACTGGGGGGAAAAATCAAAGAAGCTTTTCTATATCTAAATCCATCATGGTAAGCAAAAGATTTTTTCTTTTTTCTGAAAAGAACAAAATTTCGTTTTATTTTTCAAATGGCATGAAAGCTTCTAGGCCATACATTGAGATCTCAGGAAGATTTCTGTTTATTTTTTATATGTATAAATGATTTATCAGTCAGCAAATTATTTTTTTTTATAATCTTCAAGATTTCCATACCTTAAAACTTCCTTTTATTTCTGACTTAGTAACCACTTTGTATCATACAAATTCAAGCTACATGTGTGTATCATTACTTAAAATCAAATCAATGAAAAAGAAATTTAGTTATAAGGCACTTTAGTATTATATTTTTTGATCATACATCATAGCAAAGTCTAGACTCTTCAAAATGGGAGGGACTGTTCACTTAACTTAGGATGTACTTTGTGCTTTTGTACCTTGTCCAGGCTTTACCTTCTCTTCCTATACTTGACTTTTAGTAATTGCCTTAAATACCACTGACTCTATAGAGCTTATACTGATATTGCTGTTCAGCATTCATCTTTTCCTCTTCTGTGTTCCCACATCATTTACCCTTATATTGTAACCACTGTCTGACTTACTAGACTTGAAGCTCCTTGAAGGCATAATCTGTGTTTTGCCTTCTTCATTTAATACCTTGGTTAAAATAAACACTTAACATATGATTGGTGATTTAAATTGAATTTAGAGCATTTGAGTTTGATGAGAATTGTTTGTTCTTTAATCCTTCATTTAGGATTTTGTCTCTGAAATCAAGGAATATTAAATCTCAGATGTATTCTATTTGCTGGTACCAAATACAATTATAATTCACATTGAATTATTTTGATTATAGGCTTAACTGCTATAACAAAATGACTCACTCCTAAAGACTGTGGCTTAAATAGGATAGGTTATTTTTACTTCCTTTTAGTCTAAAGATGAACTATCCAATGTGGATAGAGTAGTTCTGTCATCTTCAACATGGGGCTCAACATCTGAATCCAAGGTAACAGGTTAGTTTTCTATTATCTCACAAATAATGGGAATGGGGAAGAGAATAGGAAACACAGGCCCAGGGTGGTTAATAGCAAAACACATCTTTTCTGCTCACATTCTATTGGCCTGAACTTGGTTATGTGGCCATATTTTGCTGCAGAGGAGGCTGAGAAATATAGTCTTATCTGGAAAGCCATATTTCTAATTAATAGTCAAAGGCCTTTATTACCAAAAAGAAGAATGGCAAAATTATTAAAGACCATAATTTCTGCCACAGAGTTTTTGGTTTCATTTCCTTTAAAAAAAAATAGTAGATCAGTTGCTCCAGGAATCAAAGAACCTCCATATTTGACTAAGTCATCAGACCTGGCAGATTTTTATTATATAGCCTATTTCCTTACTATAAGTGATGCAGAAGGCCACATAGAGCTTTCCTAGTGAAAAATTTGCCATCTACTTTAAGACACAATTGCTAACAACAAATTAAAAAATAGAAGGTACCTGTTGTGGCATATTGTATGAGACAAGCTGTCATGAACTATAGACTTTTATAGGAGAAGAGAATGGAGGATGAAGTCATAAGGAAGAGCTTAAAGAAGAAGACAGTACTTGTTTAGTCCTTGAAGATGGGGTAGAATTTGTGTGGTCACTAGCAGAACATTTTAGGCAAGGAAAATGGTTGGTGTGAAGCAAAGTGCCAAGACAGAATAATTGAGTTGTATTCAAGGGAAAGCAAGGAGTGTGTTCTTATTGCTCCTTGATTTAAGTTGGAATTTTGAAAAATAATTTAAGAAGAATTAAGACCAAGATGGTCATGAAAACAATATAGAGGAGAATGGAAAATTGTTTTTAAATAAAGGTTTGGTGTCACAGACTGAAATGCTAAGAGTTTAGACTGGAAGTAGAATTCTTTTCACTCCGCCTAGTCTTTATGAGGTTACCCATGACCTCTCAATTACTACAGTTCCTATATCTACATGTTCTTTTCTAGCTTCATTCTACTAACTTCTATGAATTATTTGACACTGTTGACCATGTTTTCTTTTAAAACTTTCTCCTTTGATTTTGCATTGCTTTTCATTTTCTCTCTGAATTAGTATTCTGCTTTATTTACTTTTTGTACTCCCTATTGGGGTTGCAACTGTCATTCTTGAAGAAGATGCTCCAGATAAACTTTAGTCGATCTTAATAAATTGCTGGACATTTTTCATCTCAGTGTGTCACTGTCATTTAAACCATTCAACAATTCTGCAGTTTTCTGAGTCTTTACAAATAACTTTTTTAAAAATTCCAAATACAGAACTTGCAGACATTTTATTCTCTACCTTCTCCTTTTTCACTATATTTTTCTGTCACTAAATCTTCTTAGTTTTTTTGGTGACTCATGTTTGTTTATTTCCATTCTTATTGCCACCACACTTAATGGGCTCACAGGTATGTGAAAGCAGATCAGAAAGGACAGTGGTTCTCCCTTATCCATGATTTCACTTTCCGCAGTATCAGTTGCACATAGTCAACTGTAATTTGAAAATATTGCATGGAAAATTCAGAAATGAACAGTTCCACATTACTGACCATTCTGAATGTGATGAAATCTCATACCATCTCTCTGTCTCTCTCTGTCCTGTCTAGAATGTGAATCATCCCTTTGTGTAGCATATCCATGCTATATATTCTATTCTCATTTGGTTACTTAGTAGCCATCTCAGTTTTCAGAAACATTGTTGTGGTATCAGTGCTTGCATTCAAGTAACTCATATTTTATATAATAATGGCCCCAAAGCACAGGAGTATTCAGAGTGTCAATTTAGAGAGGCCAAAGAGAAGCTGTAAATTGTTTCCTTTAAGTATCATCACAAGAAGAAGGGTGAGTGCAGTATAGTGAGATATTTTGAGAGAACACATTTCTATAATTTTTATTATAATGTTTGTTATAATTGTTCTTTTATAAATTATTTTTGTTAATATCTTATTGTGCCCAATTTATGAATTAAACATTACCATACTCATGTATAAGAAACAACCATAATATTTGTGTAGTTGGGTATTATGTGCAGTTTCAGGTATTGATTAGCTAAGTCTACTGTACACTGAATGCTTGAATATGAAGACTGTCAACAGTAATGTAAAACCCTACTATTCAAAATATGGTCTGTGGATGGCAGCATAAGCACTACTGGGAATTCACTATTAGGTGCCACTCCAGGTACTGCAGAATTAGAGTTTGCATTTTTATAATATCCTCAGGCGATGCATAAGCACAGTGGAATTTGAGAGACAACTGTGTTTCTTTAACTTTTCTTGTTTGAGACTAAACTGCTAAATTGTAGCAGCTATTTATTTTTAACTGTATACTATAGATTTCTGTGTAAGCTTCAAAACATGGATAGTTGTGTTACAGATAGTTGAGTTAGAAATGATTAGACAGATGGAAAATAACTGGAGGTATAACTGTATCTAGAGTAGTCCTTGAAGTCCCAAATGTATGTTTGTCAGCTTGTGGATGTCATTTCTCAAATTTAAAAGCAAGATATTTGGGAAAAATTGTATATACATAACCTACTTCCTGTGTAATTAAGGAGTTTGGAGGGACATGTGTTTAGTTTTTCTGTTTTGTAATTACTGGCTTTAATGTTTTAGTAGAGTAGATTTCAAGTTCACATAAAAAGTAAGGGTCTGGGGGTTTATGTCAGTGGTAGAGCACTTGCCTAGCATGCTCCAAACCCTTGGTTCAATTCTCAGCATTGCAAAAAAGAAAAAAGAAAAAAAAAGTGTACTTAAAACATAAGCCTACAATATTTTTTAAAAAACTTGAAAGTTTTCATAATCAAGTAATTTATAGAAATCAGGTATAAGCTCCTGAATATTTGAGTCTGTTAGTATCTCTAATATTTTCAGGATTTTTTGACCATGATCAAAAAAGTAACATTTTACAGTATACCTCAGTTCCTATAAAGCTTTTTGAGGCAGTTCTTGTTTTCATTGTTGTATACAGTACTAATGTATTTTAAAACTCTGTTGTATGCAACATAGGTCATTTTCCATAATTACCAGTGAGATGTACCTATTTTCATAAGTTTGTTGGCCATACATTTCTTCTATGAATTATCCATTCATAGCTTTTGGCCAATTTTCTGAAAAATTTTTTTTTCCTTATTGATTTATGTTTTATTTATTTTATTTGATACAGTACTTTCAATGTATGTATACATTAAGTATATACTTTCAACGAAAAAAATGAATTTTCAATGAATAAAAATTGGCGCATTGTATTATAGTTATATATAATGTTGGGATTTGTTTTTATTTTTTTGTTTGTTTACTTTTGTGGTGATGGAGGATGAACCCAGGGCTTCACATATGCTAGGCTAGTGCTCTACCTACCAGTGAGCTCTGTTCCCAGCCCTATGTTTTAGTTTTTAAAAATGTGTTACATCAGCTACTTGGGAGGCTGAGACAGGAGGGTTGTGCGGTTCAGGCAACATATCCAGAAAACATCGGCAAAAAAGAAAAAAGTATTAAAAATTTTTATTTGTTAGTATTTTAATTAGTATCTTATGTATTTAAAGAACTCACTTTTTTACTGGGCAACAGTACTACTGATTCAACTGTGGTCAGTGAAATAACTTTATATAGATTAATTTAAAAATCTTAGATTTAGGAGAAGTTTCTAGAAAACAAACTTAGTAATATGGTTAAGGTTCTGGAAGATTTATTTATAACCTTCAGTGCAACCAGGTCATAGGTCATCATAGCAAGCTGCTGTCAGAATGATTTGAAAATTTGAGCATATGATTCTTTAAATTTCTGTTATAATGGTATAAATATCAGAATGCTTCTAATATGCTTTTGTGGGTTTTTGTTTTGTTTTGTTTTTTAGTTTTTAATACTTGCTTTTCTTTGTTTCTTTTCCTTAATTAGGTCCCCGATGGGCTTCCTGGAATATTGGTGTGTTTATTTGCATAAGATGTGCTGGAATACATAGAAATCTTGGGGTTCATATATCCAGGGTCAAATCAGTCAACCTAGACCAATGGACACCAGAACAGATACAGGTAAACATTACATTTATAAGAAATTATTAAAAATATTTAAAATGATTTAAAAATATCTAACTCTTCTTGCATCTAAGGATTAACATTGAAAAGAAGTATACTACATATAAAATGTGAATGCTATTTGACTTGTTAATTCACAGATACTTATTTTATTCTTGGATCTACAATAAAGTCAGTTTTGAATTTTTATCTAAAATGCTGATTTTAAGGTATTTTAACAATATTTTTTGTGTTAATGAAATTTGCCATTATAATTCCATAGTTTATTTTCCTATCAGTAGAGGAAGCCTGGGTAAAGGTAAAGAAAAAAAATGATTTCTAACCTGAAAATTTACTTGAAGGATTTCCCTTCTATACAGAGAGGTATTCTTTTTTTGGGAGGGGGGTGGGATGTACCGGAATTGAACTCGGGGACACTCAGCCACTGAGCCACATCCCCAGCCCTGTTTTGTATTTTATTTAGAGACAGAGTCTCACTGAGTTGCTTAATACCTCATGCCGCAGTCTTGGCTGGGCACAGAATCACGAGCCACTCAAGCAGGAACAAAACTTTATTTTTGAAAAAGCCGCCAATCCTCCATACGCGCCGGCAAGCCAAAACCGGTCCACCCACGCTTCTGTCTACCGGAACCGGCACCCCCCCCCCACCTCCCCTGGAATTCCCTCCTACTACCTTCCCCAACCAATGGGAACTCTCCAGGAGTCCCGTAACATGAGTCCCGTAGCAGGCCAAGGTGAACAGCAGGAGTCCAACTTCCATATGAATGTAAATCTTAACATAATCATATCATCTCAGTGGCTAGCTGGCGGTCACCTTACAACCGAAGGTGCCATGCATCATATTATTTGCTTGTGGCTCCTAGCAACCTCACTTTTGTTGAGACTGGTTTTGAACTTGTGATTCTCCTGAGCTACTGGGATTAAAGGCCTGTGGAATACGCCTGGCCTAGAGTGGTAATCTTGATATTCATTCAATCAGGTCTGATACTTGGAAGCTAGTTGAGTGAGAGAATGTTCTTATGACCAGTTTAGGCTTGTTTAGAGTGGTTTAGCTTTGTTAGAGATAAATTTGTATGTAATTTTAAGAGTTTACCATTTTTCCAGTGTAACACTCTTACACCCTCAAATTCTTACTTTCTAATCCTATGGTTGGCTACAAATGTAAAAATGGTCATTTTTTACTGGTCTTACTTTTTAATTTTCTGTGAAATTACACTACTTCTTATTCCCTTTTGAAATTTCTTTTAGTCAGTGTAAAGTGCTAAATGCATAAATAGGCAATCATCCCTTGATGTCCACAAATTAGTTCCAGATTGTAGGATCCATGGATGCTTAAGTGCCTTAGAAAATGGTGTATGTAGTATTTGCATGTAACCTATGCATATTCTTTCTTACATATACTTTAAATCATTCCTAGATTACCTATAATAGCAAATACAATGTAAATGCTATGCAAATGGTTGTTATACTGTTTAGGGAATAGTGTCCAAAAATAAAGTCTGTGCATGTTCAGTACAGATGAAGTTTTTTCCCCTAATATATTTGATCTGTGGTTGATTGAATCCACAAATGCAGAAACTAAAGATATGAAATGCTAACTGTATGTGGTTCAACCTCAGTGATATGCATATGTACTTCAGAATCAACAAAAAGCAAAAATTTGCATAGATGGAATAAGGTAAGGGTAGAAAGAGTAGAATAGAGACTTCCAGCTATAAAGTCAAGCATAATTTATTTAGTTCTATCTTAAAATAGTTTTTGAGCTTTTTGCTGGTGAGGGTATAAAAGGAAATATGATTCTTTATGCATTTTCAAGATCCTTGAGGAGAAAACATATAGTTACATCAAAGAAGTTAGAGTTTTTTGAACACTTCATATAAAACAGTGTTCTTAATATCTCTGTGGCAAATGTGGTAACAGATGTTACAATGTTGTTTCTAGTTTGTTTATATGAGGTGTAGTTTGAAAATGTAACTTCGTGTTTCTAATGAGTTATAGAGATAGAAAACATTGGAGACAAAAAAGTGTATAGTCTTTTTAATAGTTCATTTTAAATCAAGGACAAGACATGGAATCCCTGGACAATTCAGTTCTCTGAAAATACTGTTTTTCTCAATTAGACTGTTGGGAGGAGTTAAATAACAGATTATTTGAGGTGGGCAGCTTTGTAGCTTAGAACAGAAATTTCCTATCAGAGGGCTGCAGTTCATTGTGAAATAGAAGAGGTGCATGATAAGACACTGAATTATTAGAAATGTAAGGATTTGGGGCTGTGGTTCTAGAGTGATAGAGCACTTGTCTAACATGTGTAAGGGTTTAACCCCTCCATCCCCTGCAAAAATGATAAGGATCTTAAAAAGAATTATTTGTTAACATGTAACACTTGAAATTATATTTGAACATTGTTTGGTCCAACCTATCTATTTCTTGAAATAAGAATTACTGTTTTGAAATGCTAGACTTTATGATTAGTGATTGTCACCAGAGGATGTTTTGCCTGGCCCCACTTTTCATGGAACTCGTCTTCCAGATGTGCCATGATGAGGATGCTAAGGTTGGGATGTACTTAGAAATCTATTATTATTATTATTATTATTATTATTATTTTGGTACTGAGGACTCAAGTCACAGTTGCTTTGCCACTGATCTATATCCCCAGCCCTTTTAATTTTTTGAGACAGGGTCTCACCATGTTGCTTAGTACCTCTCTAAGTTGGCGAGGCTGACCTTGAAATTCTGATTCTCCTGTCATTCAGCCTTCTGAGTCACTGAGATTACAGGTGTGTGCAACCACATCTGACAGAATATACTTAGAAATCAATAAACAATAGAGTTTTATATTAAAAAAAATAATATAGACAGATGGACCAGCCTGTATTTTTGTGGTGGGCCTTGTGAGTTTTTGCAAGCAAAGCCAGAGTTGTAATTTAAAAATTATTCTGCAACTACAAAATATAAATAAGTAAGTAATAGTTGAAGATCCCAAGTTTCAAAACTGTAAGGCACAATCTTTATTTCAGACTAGTGTATTTCAAAACAATTAATTTTTGGGAGGTAGTTGAGCAGAGTAATTAAGAAGATTATGTCTAATGTCAAACTATCAGTTAGACCTGTTATCTCCACAGAATACCTGACCTTAGGGTACTTTAGTTTCTTCATTTGTAAAATATGAATGAAAATAGTACCTATCTTATAAATTTTTGGAAGAATCTAATAAGTTAATGCAGGTGAAACATTTTAGGATAGTATCTGACAAACTTCTTTTTTTGTACTAGAGAATGAACCCAGTGGTGCTGTACCACTGAGCTATGTCCATAGGCCTTTTTGTTTTTAGTTTTGAAGGTCTTGCTAAAGTTGCCCAGGCTGACCTCAAACTTGATATCCTCCTGTCTCAGCCTCCTGAGTGACAGGGATTAGAGCTATGTACCACCAAGCCTGTTTTACCTGACACATTTCAATTAAATATCTTTGTGACTTAAAGCAGTTTAGCTTCCTATTAATCTGTAATTGCTAAATGTACTATTGAGCAATTAAACAGATTATTTGCGTATAAGTGAATTTCTTTTTGAGACTATTTACCAAAAATAATTATTTTACTTTTTAATACTGATAGATGGTAAGGCATTATGAGATGAATAATTAGATCATTGCATCTGCTGTTTATTGAAGTTGTTTTTTAATGAGACCTAAGCATATCTCATTTCTTGTGGTAGTAGGTTTGTTCCATATAATCCAACACTGTTTGTACCTGTTATTGTTTTCTATCATTATCCAAAGTACATGTATGAGGACATGAATTGGTGTCAACATACTTTATATACAACCAGAGGTATGAAAAATTGTGCTGTATATGTGTAATCAGAATTATAATGCTTTCCGCTGTCATTTATTTTTTAAAAAATCAATAAAAAAAGAATAAAAAAACCTTAGTATTGTTACAGAGAAAATTCATGGTTCTCAGTGAGTTTATGAGTTTCAGCAAATGTCTATACTCTGTCACCATCATCACCATCACCCTAGAAAGTTCCCCTGTGCCAAATTCTAATCAACTCCCCCAGTGACAAATATTATACTAATTTATGTCCCTTTGGGTTAGTTTTGCTTATATTGAAATATCTCTTTTGGAGACTATTCCTGTTTATTCAGACTTATCGTTCAGATTTGGGGAAGTTATAATTTAAATATGATTTAGTTATTCCCATGTATGTTTTAAAAAGTCTTTGATATAAAAAATGTTTGGGTGGTAATTTATTTATACCTATTCAGTAGGTATAAATTTAATTTATTGAATTTAGTTCTACTCTGTCTTCCCCAGCATTTCATTATGATCATGTTTATAATTTTCAAAGATGATACTTAGGTTGGGATAATTCTATTTTTAAAAAATCTTTTCTTAGCTAAATGTGAAAACATGATTTAATCTTTTTGAGTTCTGTCAAGCGAAATAAAGATGTTCTTTTTTGAGGGGGCAAGTTTGTGTGATTTTTGTTAACTGCTTAGCTACTTATAAAATTTTGCCTTGTTTTTATTTATCAACTGGCATTATATGTAATGTATTTATCAGTTACTTATATAGATGTTGTGTGTCATTTTCAGTTTTTGGACATCTACCATATCTATTGGCTGTTTTAGAATTAATGATATGCTATTTATTTATTTATTTATTTATTAATGATATGCTTTTTAAAAAAGAAAATAATTTGTTTACCAAAACTTATTTTTATTAACATAGAAATAAAGTTATTCACTTTATAAAATTGTGAAAGTCTTTCTTTTAGTATTATTCACCTTTAACAATCGAGAATTCTTTCTTTTAATGAGGTTCATGTTTAAAAGAAATATTTCTAATTTCTGTCCCTTTGGGTTAGTTTTGCTGTATATTGAAATGTCTCTTTTGGAGACTATTCCTGTTTATTCAGACTGATCGTTCAGATTTGGGGAAGTGATAATTAAAATATGATTTAGTGTTCCATATTCAGCAGCAACAATAATTTCTTAAACCATGGAGGACCATTTTCAAAGCATTGAGGGAAAATAACTAAGAACACAGTTAAATGTTCAGCTCAAATTTTAAATGAGGCATTATATGTCATGTGTTTATCAGTTATTGGGTTTATTGTCAAGTACTTCTTAAGTTTTTAGAAAGGGCCAAATTTTTTATATTGTTCTAAACATTATATTTTTTATCTTTTATAATGACATATTAACTGTTAATCTTGAGTATAATTTAAGAATTCTTATATCATTTTAATCTTTTAATTACCTGTACTGAAGCGGTAAAAACTGAAGAATGTCTTATCCTTATTATAGAAGAATGTTAATTTTCAAGTTTTTTTAGCTTACTTGAAATTTATGCTGTTGAATAAACAGTATACTGAAATCTTATCCATATTGGAAAATATAGTCTATATATTTAGCATTTATCTCGATAACCTCTGGACTCTTAATATTTCATATGTCTATAAATGTTTTAGTAAACTTTTGTAGCCTCTTTGGTTACTATTCATTGATATAATTTATGATGTGGTACTTAGGAATTTCCAGGAAGCATCAGGCCTTCACAATTAACATTTCTTTCTTTCTTTTAATATTTTTTAGTTGTCAATGGGTCTTTATTTTATTTATGTATATATGCAATGCTGAGAATTGAACCCAGTGCCTCACACATGCTAGCCAACACTCTACCCCTGAGCCACAACCCCAGCCCCTTAACATTTCTTTAGTTATAAAATTATATCTTGGGGAACTTTACATTTGAGATTATAGTTTCCACAATATGACTTACCCTTATAGAACTTGGTTTTATTGTTTTGTAGACTTGCTCACTCCCTCTCTTCATATTTTTACCATTTTTACTTTAGCTTTTATTAGAGTTGCCTTTTGCTGTGACCAAAAAGACTTGACAAAAACAACTTAGAGGAGGAAAAGATTATTTTGCTTCATAGTTCAGAAGTTCAGTCCATGGTCGGCTGACTTCTTTGCTCTGGGCCCAAGACGAGATAGAACATCATGGTGGAGGGGCATGGCAGAGGAAGGTAGCTCAGGGCATGACAGCCAAGAAGCAAAGATAGTTCCCACTGTCCAGGGTCAAAATATGAACCCTAAAGACACAACCCTGGTGACCTACTTTCTCTAGCTTCTCTCTACCTATAGTTACCACTCAGTTAATCCTTTTCAAGTGGATTAATCCACTAATCAGGTTAAAGCTCTCATAATTTAATCATTTCACCTCTGAATATTCTTGCATTGTCTCACCTGAGCTTTTGGGGAACAAAACCCCAAACCATAATAACTTTAAAGTCAAAAAATTTTGGCTGGAAGAAAAGCATATTTAAACCCAGCTTTTTTTTTTTTTTAAACCACCCTGTTCATCATTATACTAAGAGAAGAGAAGCTTTCCTCTCTCTCATTTTCTGTTTACTCAACCTCTAAATATTTCTGCCTTAATTTCCAGCTTTTTGTTTTCTTTATTTAGGGGCAGTAGTTGAGGAAGCATAGTGGTTACCATTTTCTTTGCCATTATATGCATTCTTAGGTTTCCTTCTTTCTTTTTACCTGTTTTTAATACGTGTGTGTGTGTGTGTGTGTGTGTGTGTGTTTATGTATGTTTCTTCACTGTGAGGCATATTAAAATTTTTTCTTCTTTGAAATATACTTCCACATTTTTCTTTAAACAAAATCTTCCTCATATACTGTCTTTTCCCCTGGCATACAGCTCATGATGATGATATACTACTCATGGATTTATTGTAGTATTTGTGATGTGTCTGCCACTACCTTCTAAGAACAAGCTCTTATTTTTCTTTAACAGTTGATTATTTTCCCTCCTCCTCCCCCTCCTCCCCCCCTCCTCCCCCCCTCCTCCCCCCCTCTTCCCCTCTCTCCCTCCTCCCCCTCCCCTTCCCCCAGGATGATGCCAGTACCATGTAATTTTTGTTACTATAGCTCTAGTATATTTGAAGTCAGGTGTTGTGATGCCTCTAGCATTACTTTTTCAGCGTAAGATTACTTTAGCTATTCTAGGTGTTTTGTTCTTCTAAATGAATTAGGACTGTTTTTTCCTAGTTCTGTGAAGAATATCATTAGTATTTTGATGGGGATTGCATTGAATCTGTAGATTGCTTTTAGAAATATAGCCATTTTAACAATGTTAATTTTGCCTATCTGGGAACATGGGAGGCCTTTTCATTTTGAAGTATCTTCCTCAATTTTCAGTTTCTCTTTTCAGTGTTTTATAATTTTCATTTTAGAGGTCTTTCACCTTTTGGTTAGATTTATTCCTAGGGTTTTGTTTTTAACCCATGTGAATGTATTTGTTTTTCTGATTTCTTTTTCAACAAATTCATTACTAGCATATAGGAAAGGTATTGATTTTTGTATGTGAATTTTGTGTCCTGCAACTTAGGTGGATTTGTTTATGAGCTTTTAGAATCTTTGTGTGTGTGAGTCTGTATGTGTGTGTATATATGTGCATGTGCGTGCAGCCATTAAGAGAGTTATTTATTAAATCGTAAAAAGCATTAATATGATCCAGGTTGCAAAAAAAAAAAAAAAGATAAAATAACTTACGATGGGATCTTCAGTATTAATGTCCGAGACTGGACAGTGTGAGCATATGAAGGGCACAGTGAATGTCCATCAAGCTCCAACTGTAGTCCTGGGGCCATGATCCTTTTAGAGAGCAGTGATCCTATTGGGAGCCCCCTGGAGATAACTCCTCCCTCACCAGCTTCATGTTTTAGATTTGTAAACCATTTTTGCCTTTTACATTGTGGGTACTTGGGTACTGGGCTTCTCTCCTCTAGAACATATGTTTCTTCTTATTTATTTATTTGTTTCTTTATTTTTATTTTAGAACTTGATGGTTATACATAGTAGTTGGGTTCATCCCAACAAACTCATGCATACATGGAAATTGATTTCTTTTTCTAGAAGTCAGTCTTTTAGTGGAGCTTTTTGGATCTTCTAAATACAGGATCATGTCATCTGCAGTGATAATTTGATTTCTTCCTTTTCTGTTTCTATCCCTTTTATTTTCTCCTTTTTCTAATTGCTCTGGTAAAATTTCAAGTACTGTGTTGAATAGGAGTCATGAAGTGAACATCCTTGTTTTGTTCCTGATTTTAGAGGCAATCCTTTGTTTTTACCCATTCACTATGTAGCTGGCTTTGGGTTTGTTGTATATTGCCTTTATGATGTTGAAGTAAGTTCTTTCTATCCCTTTATTGTTTTTATCATGAATTAGTGCTAAATTTTGTCAGGGGTTTTATCTACATCTATTGAGATGACCTTAATTTTATTTATGTGGTGGATTACATTAATTGATTTGTGTTTGTTGGACTATCCTTGAATTCCTGGAATGAATCCAGTTTGGTCATGTTGTACAGTCTTCACAATGTGTTGTTAAATAGAATTTGCTAATGATCTATTGAGATTTTTGCATCTGTGTTCATCAGGGCTATTGGCCTGTAATTTTCTTTATGTGTCCTTACTTGGCTTTGATATGAAGGTGATAGTGACTTTGGAAATGTTCTGTACTTTTCATTTCATGAAATAATTTGAGGAACATGGGCGTTAGTTCTTCTTTAAAGATCTGGTAGAACTCATCTGAGAATCCATCTGGTCCTGGGCTTTGTTGGAAAGCTTTTAATTATAGCCTCAAGTTCATTGCTTGTTATTGGTCTGTTTATGTGTCTGTATTCTTTTGGTTCAATTTTGGCAGGTCTTATGTGTCTAGAAGTTTATCTATTTCTTCTAGGTTTTGTAGTTTATTGGAGTATAAGTTTTCAAAATAATCCCTCATGATTCTCTAGATTTCTGTGTTGTCTATGGTGATACCTCCTTTTTTATGATTTTAAAATTTTGGTTTTCCTTTTTCTTTTGGTTAGTTTAACTAAGGGATTATCAATCTTGTTTATACTTTTTTTTTTTTAAACTGAGAATTGGAATCAAACCCTGATTTTACCACTGAGCTACCTCCCCTAGGCCTTTTTATTTTTTTATTTTGAGACAGGGTCTCCTGAAGTTGCTTAGGGTCTCTCTAAGTTGATGAGGCTGGCCCTGAACTTGGAATCCTACTGTCTCAGTCTCCTAAATTGCTGGGATTATAGGTATGCACCATTGTTTGTCTTTGCAAATAATAAACTCTTCGTTTCAATGATTATTTGTATTTTTTTTATTCCCTCTTTCATTGATTTCATTTCTGATCTTAATTATTTCCTTCCTTGTACTCATTTTGGGATTTAAATTTTTTTTTTCCTGGTTTTGTCTAGGTCTTATTTATTTATTTATTTAGTGGTTGTAGATGCATAGCATACCTTCATTTTATTTATGTTTTATTTTTATTTTTAAATTTTTTTTAGTTGTAGTTGGACACAGTACCTTTATTTTTTTATTTATGTGATTTTGAGGGCGAACCCAGGGTCTCTCACATATGAGACGAGTGCTCTACTGCAGAGCCACAGCCACAGCCACAGCCACAGCCCTTATTTGTTTACTTTTATGTAGTGCTGAGGATCGAACTCAGTGCCTCACGTGTGCTAAGCAAGCGCTCTGCCACTGAACCAGAGCCCCAACTCCATGTCTAGGTCTTTTAGATATATCATTAGTTGTTTATCTGGTATCTTTCCAATTTTCTTATGTAGGCACTCATAGGTATAAACTTTCCTCTTAAAACCATCTTCATAGTCTCCCTGAGATTCTGATATGCTAAATCTGTATTCACATTTAATTTTAATAAGTTTTACACTTCTCCTCTGGTTCCTTCTATCACCCATTTATCATTCAAAGGTACATTGTTTAATATCCATGTGTTTATATAGTTTCTGTAGTTTTTCTAGGTGTTGATTTCTAATTTTTTCCATTATGATCTAATGATATACAAGGAATTATATCAATTCTTTTTTTGTATTTACTGTGAGTTGCTTTGTGAACTAAATTATGGTCTGTTTTGGAGCAGATACCATGAGCAACTGAGAAGAAAGCTAATTTGGCTAAGGTTGAATGAATATTCTATAGTTGTTTGTTAGGTCTATTGATGAGTAATATTTTTTAGGTCTGAAGGGTCTTTACTGAGGTTATGTTTAGGTGACCTTTTTTATTGGCAAGAGAAGTTTGTTGAAGTCATCCAAAATTACTGTATTGTGGCCTATTTGAATCTTGAAGTCTAGTAGTGACTTTTTTATGTAGTTAAGTGCACCAACATTTGAAGCATGAATACTTACTGTCATTATATCTTCTTGTTGGATTGTTCCATCTAACATCATGAAGTGACCTTATGTCTTTTTCTGATTAATTTAGGCTTGTATGCCATCCATAGAACTAATAACTGCCAAACTATGAATGGTAGGGGCAGAAATCATATAAACTAAATAGTTTGAAAGGTGATAAAAAATATAGCTCATTAAGGGGGAAAAACAGGATAGGAAGGCAAAAGAAAGCTTAGAATAAATAATATGTGCAAAGAGATACAGCAGAAGAAAAATAGCAAGTGAAGGTTATAATAAAGGAGAAAACCATAGGTAATAGATGTAAAATCGGAGAGAAAACAGGAGGATTTGGATACTTGAGAGAAAAGAAAGAGTAACAAAAGAAAGAAAATAAAGCCTAAAGAAACAAAAACACCCTTGAAAGACAAAGCAAAAATAATAGATAATTAAAAGAAACAAAAGCATACATGTATAAGTGTATATATCCATGAAGCACTTAACAAATGCAACAAGAATGCAAAAGAAAAGAAAAGAAAACAAAACCCAAAAAACCTTAATGAAACGTGAAAGACTTATCTCTGCTGAGGTGATCAAAACCTTGAACAAGGATGCATAGTCACTGCTATGTGCCAACCCCTTTTCTTCTGTTTTTTCCCCTGGGCTATGTGCCCCTTCTTTGGGGGTTGCTAAATCCTTCCTCTTTGTGTTGCACACTGAGCTAATGGCTGGAATGGCCTGGTACTGGAGCTAGTTGAAATAGTTCTCAGCTTTCTTTTTCAAGGTATAGGGTAGAATGGGGAGCATTGTCAGTTGGAGTTTTGGACAGATTAGGTGGATGCATTTCCAAGGAAGGGCTGATGCATAGTTTTGAATGGGGAAATCAGGGGTCCCTAGGATGCCTATCTGTGCTTGGTATCTGGGTCTCAGGGGCCTCCTAAGAATTCTACTTGAAGAGCAGGGTGACCTTCCTTCCATAGGTCTCTCCCACTCCAGCTCACAAATACAGCTTTTCCAGGTTCAGTTTCTTGACCCTCTTCACCTAGTCACATGCACCACCAGATTCAAAGGGAAAACAAGTTGCACTCCCTTCCATATCTCTGACCTGAACCTTCAGAATACAGTCTTCTTTGTGCCTGTTCAGATTTCATTCTGCCAAGTACACCTAGACCACATGTTAGATGCTTGCTGAGTCAGCAAGGGTTCTCACACCAGGAAGCTGCAGTGTGGCCTTCTCAGGCTGGCTCCCGCCTTAGCTCTCCCTTGCCAGTTGAGAAACACTGAGCACTTTTCAAATACCAGCGCACTGTACAGCTTGTACTCAACTAAGTTCAGTCTGCTTTTCTGTTCTACAGGTTTTCCTGTGACAAATTTGTCCATTATGTTTTTTTTCTCTTTCTGATAGCCCTCTGCTCTGGAGAGTACTGGTGCCAGCCAGTGCCACCAGCTTGGCTCCAATATAGTCTTTCTTGTTCTCTGTTTAGAGGACCCAGATTTCTGAGTCTCTATGAGTTTCTGACTGTCCAGTATTGAATTTCTATGGATTCCCTCTGTCACCCACCTCACTAAGAAGCAGTACTCCTTGTACTTGAATCCTAAGGCACAGAGCAACTGGAAAGTACATTCTTCTAATCTTCCATCTTTGATCTCCCACATCTGTCATTCTTAAAAAATATTGGACATCCCTAGTATAAAGTAATTGGTATTTTTTTCCATTGTAATTTTATGTTCTTTGGCATATAGTTAGCCAGCTCATGATACTGGAATCATTGTGGTTTTATATTTTCTACTTACCCTTGTATATTCAGTAACTCTTGTAATTAAAATTTTTGTTTCTTTGTGAAAAAGACTTCATGAAGAAAACTGTTAATTGGATAACAGAAGTTAAGAGAAAGGAATAGCTGTTGTCTAGGCATGAATTTTTTTTCTAGATATGTTTTTTTTAAAGTAGAATAAAGAATGGAAAATCAGAATTAATTGTTGTCTTATAGCAATATCAACTAGACTGTGTTCCATATGGAAACAGGAAAAAAGTATTTATGAAATTGTTTCAGTGCTTCAATGTGAGGAATTGTAGCTATGGTATTAGTTATTATTTTTTGCCTTCATCTCATCTGATTCTACTCAGGTGGCTTTGGTTAGATTGAGGCATCTCTATTTAAAGGCTTGTGTTGTGTTCTTGTTTTTAATTGTTTGTTTTTCCTTTTTGGTTTAGTTGTTTTCCTTGTTGAAAATTTGCATATCTTTCTGGCAAACTAAATGCTTCCCATTCTTTAGGTCCAGCTTAATGCCTAACTTTAATAAAACCTTTTTCTATGTGTAGCTTGTGATTAATTTCCTATCACCAAGTATTGTTGTTTACCTTTGTGCCTGTCTGTTAACTGAATTATAAACTTCCAGCAGTTATAATATGTATCTCTGTAGTTCTGGTAATGGCTGCCTCTGTGTTAGGAACATAACATGTACTTAAATTTTTTAATGGAATGGTGAGATTAGTCTTCTTTTTTGGGGTACTGGGAATTGAACTCAGGGGCACTCAACCACTGAGCCACATCCCCAGCCCTTTTAAAATTTTATTTAGAGATAGGATCTCACTGAGTTGCTTAATTAGCACCTCACTTTTGCTGAGGCTGGCTTTGAACTCTTGATCCTCCTGTCTCAGATTCTGGAGCCACTGAGATTACAGGCGTGCACCACTCTGCCTGGATAAGATTAATCTTTGGTTTGATAAAATTCTGTGGAAATATTCTCAGCAATGAATGTCTCCATTCATTGTCTCCACAGAAAAAGAAAACAAGCATTTTCCTAAAAATTAGTTTCTATTTTTTCTATAGAGTCATTTTTCATTTCTTAATCTGTGTCCTTTTCTCCCCATGTTCCTGTATACTTTTAAAATTCTAGAAGTATCACAGTCTTATGGAGTATGACTTAAACTAGCATGTGAAGTTCCAAAATAATATATGCAAATATTACAAAGGCAGTATTTTTCGATATATCAAGCCATTTAAAAATGAAATTAATTGCCTTAGAAAGTAGTGAGTTTACCATTACCGGGATGGTTTGTAGAGCAGTTAGACAACAATTTGGAAATGTGTATCTGGGATTTAAGCTCTGAACAGGCAGATGAAGTATAGTTTAGATGACTCTGAAAGTCCTGTTCCTGAGATTCTTTGATTGAATACTCAGTCCTCAGTTACCACAGCAGTTAGAAAATATTTTTATTATTTGTCTTTGAATAAAAATTAGGTGTCACAGTTAGTGATGTGATTCAACTTTTCCCAAAAGTCTAAATGGACACAATACCTTTATTTTATTTACTTATTTTTTTATTCGGTGCTGAGGATCGAACCCAATTCCTCACACATGCTAGGCGAGTGCTCTACCATTGAGCCACAACCCCAGCCCTAGATGTGGATTTCTATTATAATCTAGTTTCCTAGGAAAACCTACAAATGAAGTATTTTGATATTCTTTAGCTTAATTTAGCACTAGCTATTTCATAGTATTGACTTGCTCACATTAATTTAATCCTTGGTTCTTAGAACAAGTTCTTTTCCTTTGTCAGCCAAAATCATTGGTTTTCACCAATCTTCATTAATTAGCTTTGCTGTGGCCTCAACTAAAATTCTCAATCATTTAGATTGCATATAGGGAGAATAGGTAAAAGAATATTTATAGATATCTGAAATACTTCACTGTAGCTAAAAAAGCAACTAGAATTACCAACACTTCTTATTTTAGTGGTCATGTTATACCTATCTTCTATGATAAAATTGGGATATAAATAATTAAAAGAGGTAGGCAATGAAAGTGGCAAAATACTTTAGGAAAATTTTCTCCTTGACTTTCTGACATAGAATATTTCAGGCAAAGTTGTAAATTTTATTATTTAAAAGCATATTTTGTCAAATAAAATGACACATAGTTGACTGAAGTATAGCATTCCTGTTTGGTACTTCTGCCATCTTTAAAAATAAAAATTCAGAACTGGAAAGAACCTAGACTGTTGATAGGCAGTTAAAACTTAAATTTTATGTAAGTCATGCATGTTTGTTTTGCTTGAAACAGGGTCCAAGAATGCTTTGCTTAGATTCTTTTCTCTTGGGTCTTAGCTATTAGTGAATAATTAGAAAATCATTTTATAATAAAAATAATTTTCATGATACTAATTTTTAAGTCTGGATGGAGGTCAACTAAGTTATGATGTTTTTAATGTGAGTTCCCCAAAGGAGGACTTTTATTAAATAAAATATATTATTAAAATTATTTTTACCTACTTTTTATTTTTTTAATGAGGCTCTAGAAAATGTAAAATTTGCATTAGCAGTGGTACAGATGTCTCACAGTTGTTACATTTTGGAGCCATGCAAGCATTAAGCTTTCTTTTGCTTAATGTTTGAGTGGTATATCTTCTGTGCTTTTAATTTTAACCTACTTAAAATTTTAAATAGATTTAAATCTTTTAAATAGATTTCTTTTAGATAAGAAATGCTAATAATATGTGATATCCTCCTTCAATATGAATTTTCAAATTTTTTCCCAATGAAGTTTTTTTTTTGAGTTTGCTTTTTGTAAATTTAATTAATTTATATGTCTGAGATGGATTCTGTCCATGTTGCGAAGTATAGCCTGAATCTTTCAATTCTGCCTCAGCCTTCCAGAGTAATTGGGATTGTAGCATGTGCCACTGATCCCAGATTCAATGAATTCATGATTTTTTAAATTACACTTCTTAGTTTTCTATTTTTAATATTTCTTCTTCAATGACTCTTCTTACCTATCTGTATGTTGAATCTTCCTTGCCTTACTCCAATGATTATTTTCTTTTGAATCTTTTTTATTAATATTTTTAAGAAATTGCATCAAATTTAAAAAATAATTTCTTTTGCTTCTCCATTTTTTAGGTCATTATTTGTTGTCATGTTACATTTTATTTATTATTCATTTTCTTAAGTACATTTTCTTTCTACTGCTTTCCTGAGTTGTGTCATTTTAATCATGAATGTTTCTGATTTCTAATTTAGTTGTTTATTCTTTCTTTTATAGCTTATGTGTGTATTTTAATCAATTTCTATATGTTTTTTCATGTCTTTTAGGTAGTTCTGAATTAGTGGGTTGCTGTTTTGATCTTTTTTGTTTTTGTCAGCACATTTTTTACTAGTGTGGCTTCATTGTAGAAGTGTTATTCTGCTTCTCACTCATTTTTATTTCTTAATAACTATGAAATTTCACTTTGAAGTTTTTTCCTCCCTCCTTCCCTCCCTTCCTTTCTTCCTTCCTTTTTTTTTTTTTTTTTTTTTGTGTGTGTGTGTGTACTGGGGATTGAACCCAGTGGGCTTAACCACTGAACCACATCCCCAGCCCTTTTTATTTTTAGACAAGGTCTTACAAAGTTGCTGAGGCTGGCCTCAAACTTGCCTTCCCTCCAGAGTTGCTGGCTTGCACCATGCCTGGCTTGATGATTTTTGTGAAATTAGTTTTTCTTTACTTTTAGAAGGAAGTGGTATTTTATATACTTTTTTAAAGTTCATAAACTTCTCTGTTGTTTCCATGTAATGCTTAAAAATAAACCTTCTGAGACTTTTTTGCTCTGTTTCCTTCTCTTGCTCTTATCTGTACCTTCACCTCTTTTATCTCCATTATTCCTACCCTGCTCAGTTTTGTGTCACTTCCTAGAAATTTCTTCTCATTGTGGATCTCTGTCCTGGAAGGGAAACATAGTGGTTAGTTACAAGAGTTCACTGGAGCTAGACTTTTTTCCACCCCCATTCCACATTTATTTATTTATTTTTTTGGTATTATTTGCTAATATTTTTTATTAGTTGTTCAAAACATTACATAGCTCTGACATATCATATTTCATACATTTGATTCAAGTGGGTTATGAACTCTCATTTTTACCCCATATACAGATTGCAGAATCATATCGGTTACACATCCATGTTTTTACATACTGCCATACTAGTGTCTGTTGTATTCTGCTGCCCTTCCTATCCTCTACTGTCCCCCATCCCCTCCCCTCCCATCATCTCTCTCTACCCCAACTACTGTAATTCATTTCTCTCCCTTGTTTTTTTCCCTTTCCCCTCATTTCCTCTTACATGTAATTTTGTATAACGATGAGGGTCTCCTTCCGTTTCCATGCAATTTCCCTTCTCTCTCCCTTTCCCTCCCACCTCTCATCCCTGTTTAATGGTAATCTTCTTCTCATTGCTCTCCTTATATCAAATAAGATATTTGGCATTTGTTTTTTAGGGATTGGCTAGGTTCACTTAGCATAATCTGCTCTAGTGCCATCCATTTCCCTGCAAATGCCATGATTTTGTCATTTTTTAGTGCTGAGTAATACTCCATTGTGTATAAATGCCACATTTTTTTAATCCATTCATCTATTGAAGGGCATCTAGGTTGGTTCCACAATCTTGCTATTGTGAATTGTGCTGCTATGAACATTGATGTAGCAGTATCCCTATAGTACTCTCTTTTAAGGTCTTTAGGGAATAGTCCGAGAAGGGGAATAACTGGGTCAAATGGTGGTTCCATTCCCAGCTTTCCAAGGAATCTCCATACTGCTTTCCAAATTGGCTGCACCAATTTGCAGTCCTACCAGCAATGTACAAGTGGACCCTTTTCCCCACATCCTCGCCAGCACTTGTTGTTTGACTTCATAATGGCTGCCAATCTTACTGGAGTGAGATGGTATCTTAGGGTGGTTTTGATTTGCATTTTTCTGACTGCTAGAGATGGTGAGCATTTTTTCATGTACTTGTTGATTGTTTGTATGTCCTCCTTTGAGAAGTGTTTGTTCAGGTCCTTGGCCCATTTATTGATTGGGTTATTTGTTTTCTTATTGTTTAATTTTTTGAGTTCTTTGTATACTCTGGATATTAGGGCTCTATCTGAAGTGTGAGGAGTAAAAATTTGTTCCCAGGATGTAGGCTCCCTATTTACCTCTCTTATTGTTTCTCTTGCTGAGAAAAAACTTTTTAGTTTGAGTGAGTCCCATTTGTTGATTCTTGTTTTTAACTCTTGTGCTATGGGCGTCCTATTAAGGAATTTGGAGCCCGACCCCACAGTATGGATCCTTTGCATTTACTTGCCACTAGACTGGGTAAAAATCCTTTTTGATATTGTGTGTGTGTGTGTTTTTTTTAAATTGGTTTAGTGTGGTTTCCAGTTCATATATCTCGTAACTATTTTGTTCTGTTTTTAGATCCACTAGATTTCCCATTGGTTGCAAACATCAGGTGGGTCTAGTGCTCTGCCCTTATGTGATGCCATTTTGAGGTTTGAGGGGATAATCAGACATCTAGTTTCATTTTAAGTATTGTCTGCGAGGTTTTTGTTTATCCATCTGGTGATTCTGTTTTTTTTTTATGAATAAATTCTGGGAACTTCAAAAACTGTCTTTGCTATTATAATTTCCATGCCAAGTAATACTTGATAGAATAAAATTATAGTTAATAAAAAGCAAATGTAGAGAACTCTATGATTTAACATCTGACCTATATGTGTAAGAATAATCTTTTTAAGATTTTGACTCTTACATAAATTTTCATAGTGCCTTATATAACCAGGCATATAATAAGCTTTCAATACATAATTCTTGGTACACATTTTATTCAAGAAAATTGCAGATCAAAAAACTTTTTCTTATTTTTGGGAAGATTGCAGTCAAAATTTCTGAAAGCATGGTCTTCTGTATGTCCTTTTTAAGTTGATTGAGATTTTACTTATGCTGAATCCTTCCCATGATCATTAAATGTGTCTCCAGACAAAAGCAGGATTGGAGCAGCCTACAACATTGGGTTTATGTATTATGTACATATGAAGGGTGAGGTAAATAAATAAATGTGGTATGGTTTTTAACAAAATATAATTTGTGATGTTTAATAAGAGGCTTGCATTTTAAAGCAATTTCATTTAAAGAAAGTCCCATAAATTTTGAATTTGAACATACAATGTTGTGTCCTTATTTCCTTCTTCCTCTTGATGTTTTAAAAAAATTATACTTTTAATAAGAGTACTATTTTTTTAAGGTGTATATTTTAGAATTCTCTTTTCCGAGTAATTGCTATAGTTCTTGGGTCAATAGTGAACAGAATTGTTAGATGTTGCTTAATGGAAGTCTTTATTATTAATTTTGGTAAATTTATACTGTCAAATCTAGGTAGTCTGAAGAAATAGTAAGCTATTTGAAGATGATGGCTTAAATCCCTATATAGAATAGGAAATTGTTAAATGTATTGAATGAAAACATTGAATACAATGAATGAATGGTTCATCTGGAAACAATAATTATTAGTTTCATTGCACATACTATTTTGGATTCGTAGTCATTCCTTTCCCTGTTTTTTTTTTTTAAATTTGTTTTAATTAGTTACACATGACAGTTCAATGATCTTGACATATCATACATTTGAATCAGATGGGATATAATTTCTCATGTTTCTGAGTGTACAGGTTGCAGAATTAGATTGGTTATGCAGTCACGTATATACACATAGCAATAATAATGTCTATTTTATTCTGCTGTCCTTCCATTCCCCGCATGCCTCCCCTCCCCTCCTATCACTTTTCTCTACCCAATCTAATGTGACCCACTTCTTTTTTATTTCCCTCACATCTTCATACCTGTATTCTGTATAACGATGAGGGTCTCCCTCCCTCTTCCATGCAATTTCCATTCTCCCTCCCTTTCCCTCCCACCTCTCTTCCCCATCTAAAGGTAATTTTCTTCTCATGCTCTTCCTCCCTACCCTTATTTTGAGTCACCTCCCTTATATCAGAGAAGACATTCGGCATTTGTTTTTTGGGATTGGCTAACTTCACTCAGCACAATCTTCTCTAATGCCATCCATTTCCCTGCAAATGCCACGATCTTGTTATTTTTTAGTGCTGAGTAATATTCCATTGTGTATAAATGCCACATTTTTTTTTATCCATTCATCCATTGAAGGGCATCTAGGTTAGTTCCACAGTCTAGCTATTGTGAATTGTGCTGCTATGAACATTGATGTGGCTGTGTCCCTGTAGTATGCTGTTTTTAGGTCTTTTGAGTATAGTCTGAGAAGAGGAATAGCTCGGTCAAATGGTGGTCTTTTCCCTGTTTTATGTGAATACAACAATGATAGAGGATGACAAGCATGGTTAAAGCACTTGCTTGGGACTATAGAACTGGGTCTGTCTCCATTAACTAAATGATGGGTGATCTTCAGTAAGTCATTAACTTTGTAGTGGCTTTTTTAAAAAAAAAATTACAGTATCTAGTCATATGATAAGTTTTTAACATTTAAAAATGTATCCTTATTCTTTATAAAGTAAACTTCGTGAATTACTAGAAGCATACCAACAGTGTGTAAAGGGATGGAAAAAGTGTACTGTGCTTAAGAAGTAAGATAGTGTTCTATATGACCAGAATTCTGGGTGTGGTTATATGTGTCATAAGAGGTGAAAGTGAAAGTTTTAGTCATAGATTGGTTTGGAATTGATTCTGTGAATGACAAGGTCAGACTAGGGAGCTCTTAAAATATTATGTTGAAAAATAACATCTGATGTTCTTTTAAAGAATATAAATCTTAAGGACTCATGCCTGCAGTAGTCTAGGCAGTTAGTGACTTGTAAGTACATCATGTAATACAACAGTGGCAGTACTGTTGATAATGGGAGAAGCCTAGAGAAATATTGAAGAGATAAAATCACTTAAAACTTTTCGCAGAAGGAAGACTCCAGGATAACTCCTGAGCTTGTCCTTAAGCACCTAGGAAGAAAGCCACGGTATATTCCTGGATGACAGTGGTGTGAATTTCATAATAAGTAGAGTTGACACAAGAGTGTGATATAGATGTGAAACTTCCAGTTTTGTCCTAACAGTGTTTTATTTCGTTGCTTAAAAACATTATGCATTTTCTGAATTTGTAGCAACTACCAAAGGCTGCAGTAGATAAATCAAGATTTGAGAATATCTAGAAATTGTGAAATGGTGTGAAAATTGCTTTCTGTAATTCCACATCATCATTAAAAAATTTAAATTGTATGATTTATTCTTAAAAACAACAATTGAAAGAGAAAAACTTCCCCTACAGACAGTTTCATGAAATTAAAGGAATGGACTCTGTATTAAATACTTCCAGAGAGTTCCCGAGACCAAAAATGGTGGCCCTTCTTTTCCAGCAGCTGGAATCCAAAAGATCTTGAAACCAGTCCTGAAAGGCTTGCTCCTATGCAAGAAATCCTGGTGGCTTTTGAAAGGAAGATAGAGAACTATTCTGGAAAATTTCAAGTGGTAGTAGAGGTGAGTCACTGACATGAAGAATTTATCCAGGGACTACCAGTATTTATTTCTATATTTGTTTTTATTAAAAATATATATTTAGCTAAGGCAGTTGAAAATATTAGTCTTTGTGTTTTTAAAGGTTTTAATGAGTAGAAAATAGTAGAGCAAGTGCTTCTCCCCATCATGTACAAATACATTATAATTTTAAGAAGCTTTCAGCAGCCTTATGAAAATGTCTTCAGCAGCCATTTGTTTAAGATGATGATACTGAGAAAAGGCATGGTAAATGCATGCCATACTTATGCTTTGAATATATTTTGAATGTAAGATCTGCTTGGATGAAAATTTTTAAATGTGTATGCATTTGCTTTTATTCTTAACCTTTTTGATCCATCAGAAGACTTTGTTTTCCTTAGTTGGAGGAGGATGTCTCCTTGCTCTGACTTATATGCTGCTTGCATACCCTAGCTAAGCTCCCTATAGTTTAGTACATAATTCAGTTACTTTACTGTACTGTAGTTGTTTTAGTTAGGAACAGTGTAGGATTAATATACCGCTCCCCCTCCTCCCTTAATTATCTTACTCAGTTTTCAAGACTGGGTGATATAGGGCATTGTACAGTTCTCTGAAAGTGGAAAAATGTAAACTGAATAGTCTTCCTCTCAATTTTGCACTAAGTCATCCAGTTTCCTTCCAGAGAAGCAACCAATTAGGTTTCTTGTATATTCTCCTTGAAACATTTTATGCATATGTATACAAACATATAGGTAGTATACATTTTTATGTCCTTACACACACAAAAAAAATCTTTTGATCTAGAGGTCAGATTCTTGTTTTCCCCAATCTACTCCTCAGAAAATTGGGTAGAAAAGTTTTATTTTGAATCGTTTTGCTTTTCTTCCTCTAGATTTATAATGGACACATAGCATTCATTCATTAAACACTAATGTTTAAGATTCTGTTGAGTACTTTAATGTCACACATTTTTGCCATTGGGAACTTAGAAAACCTAAGTATATTCTAATTATTTGCAGTATCTGCTATTCTATTATTTCTTCCACTTATCTCATATTTTAAAAACAACCAGTAAAACCCAAGTAAATATGGGGATACAAATTAGTGAAAACTATGCACGTAGCTACCTGAAGTTACATGACACTTTAGTAAAAACTTTACTTTTGTTGTTAATGGCTGGATATCAGGTACTTTTTAGCATCTAAGGGATGAAGTACAGAAAACATTTCAGGAACAGATAGGAGGAAGGTACAGAGAAAAAATGATGATGATAAAAGAGGGGAACCCAAGGAGCCACATTTATGAGATGTAGCCTCTGAACTTGGAATAGACTGAATTTGGTTTTAGTTGAGTTGGACAAATAGAAGCATATCTGACAATAGTTTTCTCACTTAGAGAACTCTACTTTCCAAGATTTTGGAACATTAAAGCAAAGAGCAGAATTCAACATATGTTATTCTCAGGGAAAATAGTCATTAACTTGGAATTTTAGGTTACCTGTCTGTCATTGATCTTGTGTTTTTATTGTGCTTAATTATTTGTTTCCTGATAACTAACAGTGAATTAAACTTGGGTGCTTTTGTTGCCTCTTATCTTTTATCTTCACATATTTATTTCAATGCTCTCTTGTCAGTAAAACTATTTTTGTGTTACTGCTTAGTTGCCAGTCACTGGAAATACTTTTTTTTTTTTTAAATAGTGATTTTTTTAAAAACACAGTACTGTTACATAAAAATGAACAAATTACATTTGTGTACTTATTCATTCTACCTATTTTCTTTTTATCTAGTCCCACTTGTTATATTTGTTAATTTTATTTAGCTTTTTATGTTTTAATTTGTTAAAATGACAAATGTAATAAGCAGATATAGATTAAAACGTTTTAAATTGGCAGTCTCAATTCCATTCAGACACTGTAAAACATTGAAACCTGAGGACTTTTAGAATGTACATTTTGTTGTTTTTAATGCTGAAACTGTGATTGGAAAAAATGTTTTGTCCTTAAGCAGTTCGGGAATTAGAAATGCTTCATCTGTGTTACTTTGTGATGATAATGTGTTAGGCTATAGATGCTTCTCAGCAATTCAAATAATAATTTTTGAAATTGCATCTCAAGTGATATGTGAAGCTTTGGGCTGTGCTGTTGTTCTTTGTACCAAATTATGGGTTGTATAGAGAAACTAAAAAGATTATGTACCAAAGAGAGTAAAATACTTTTAATAGTAGGTTTTGGGATTCTTAAATGTTGTATATTATACTATTTCCAGGTAAAGCCTTCCTTCATAATTATATTTTGTCTAAAGATGATTCAATTTAAAAAGTAGAATACAGAATCCATCTTTCTAGGAACGGGCTGATTTTTCTCTATCATTTTTTTTCTTTTCTTTTTTTAAACACTTATTCTTTATTGTAGGTGGGCACAATACCTTTATTTTATTTTTATGTGGTGCTGAGGATCAAACCCAGGGCCTCGCACATGCTAGGCGAGTGCTCCACCACTGAGCCACAACCGCAGCCCTCTATCATTTTTTATTTTTTTTTCTGTATTTTTTATTGGTGCATTTTAGTTGTACATAATTGTGGGATTTGTTGTTACATATTCATAAGTGTACACAGTATAAAAATACAATTTGGCCAGTATCATTCCCCAGTATTTCCCCTTTCCCTTACTTCTCCCCTCCTTGGTTCCTTACTCTACTAATCTCCCTTCAAGTTTCATAAGCTTCCTCCCACCCACTTCCTTTTCCTTTTTCCTCTCTAGTTTCTACTTATGAGAAGACCCTGGGCCTTCTGAGTTTGGCTTATTACGCTTAACATATTGGTCTCAAGTTCCATCCATTTTCCTGCAAATTACATAATTTCATTTTTATTTATGTCAGAATAAAATTCCATTGTGTTTATATGCCACTTTTTCTTTGTCCATTCATTCATTGATGAATGCTAGGCTGGTTCTATAGTTTGGCTATTGTGAATTGTGCTCCTGCTATAAACTTGAGTATGCAAGTATTGCTGTATGATGATTTTAATTCTTTAGGATAAATACCAAGGAGTGAGTAGTGTAGCTGGGTCATAAAAGTGGTTCTTTTTCTTTTTTTTAATATGTATTTTTTGTAGTTGAACATAATAACTTTATTTTATTTATTTATATGTGATGCTGAGAATCGAACCCAGGGACTTGAACGTGCAAGGCGAGCGCTCTACCGTGAGCCATAACCCCAGCCCCAAGTTCTTTTTCTTTCTCCCCCACACCCCGTTTTTTTGGGGGTGGTGGTGGTGGTGGTGCTGGGGACCAAACTCAGGGCCTTGCATATGCTATGCAAGTGCTCTTCTACTGAGCTACGACCTCCTACCTGAGAGCAGACTAGCTTTAGTGGAAAAAAATAAATAACACTAAATTTTAGATATGGTCTACTTAGCTGGCATTTATCATAGCTGTGAAGTATAGTTCATTTATCCCTCATTATACTAATATATATTTCTTAAAGTAAAAAATTAAGGTTAACTTTGTATCTGATAGAGTTTTACAATTATTTAATTGTTAAGAATATCAATACATTTTCTGCACACTGGATTTTTGACTTTTTTGTGTTTTTTTAATCTTAATTTTGAGGTGAGCTATAGTTTGTTGAGTAAATGTCTTTAAAATATACTTTTTAAAACAAGCTTTACAGAAATTTTCATTTAAATGATTTAAGAGTTTTTTCTTCCCTTTTTCACACTTGAAGTGAGGGAAGAAAAAAAAAGTATTGACAGGGAATGCCATGACTTTTCTAAAGCTAGAGAATTTTCAACATTACTAATATCCTTGAATTTTTAATAGTTTATTGGATGGCCTTACAAGTATTCCTATTATTGGAGAAGTGAAAAAAGGTTTGAAAATTTAAAGTTTGTCAGAATGATGTTCAGTACTTAGATAGTAGAAGTTAAGATTGTTCTTCCATTATGGAAAACTTAAATCTCCTGCTGGTTACAAATAATAAAAGGTTTAAAGTTTACTTTTTCTTTTAAGAGAAACATATTCCATTTATCCTTTTTCTATCCCACCCAAAGCAATCTGTTTGTCCCAGCTCCGGAAAACTGAGTCATTGATTGCCATAGAATAAGCAACTAAAATTCTCTTTCTCTGTCATTGTTTGTTAAAGCAATGTGGATGAGAGAACGTAAAACAGAAGGAACGATGTTTTAGTAACAGAAATGATGTATTTATAATGGAAACAACATGATAGTACGCTTATATCTTTAGTGAAATTTCCTGGATTCTTATTTCTTCTAGATGCCACATGGTAGTAAGGATTGAGACCCAGAAAACTAGATCTTAGCTCACCTTGGCCATTGATTCATTATATTAACCAACAGAAAAATCATATAACCCCCTTGTACCTCAATTTCCTCATCTGTAAACAAAAAGAGCCTGTTAAGCCCTGACACAAAGAAAAGACCACCAACTCCAATTTTAAATCAAATTAAAGCAAGCTTGTATTTGTGTATGCAAAGAGAGCTGATCAGTGGCTGTCTCTCCTAACACAGGCTAGAGACCAGCCCCACCAGCTTTTCAGGAACAAGGTTTTATAGCACAAAAAGTTGCAAAGGGGAGTATCTTGAGAGCTTACAGCTAACAGGATTTTGACAAGCATAATGCAAAGGCAGATAGTAGGTTAATGATGTACATGGCATGATCTTTCAAGGTAGGGAGTAAATTCAGATCCCAACATCAGAATTTATGAGGCACCGCTGAGATTTCTGAGAGGGTTGTTATCTGCTCAGGGGGAGCCAGACATGGGTGAGTTCAAGGCGTGGGCAGGAATTCCAAACAAATTTAGAAAATCACAGTAATTTATAGTAAAAAAGAAATTAACTTTTCATGACTTTGTGACGAGATAGTTCCCAGTCTTAAGATGGAATTGGGCTGGGTTCATGGAGCCTGGTATTTGCAAGCCCTACAGGACTTAGTCCTAGTTCCATTATTGAAGCCAGATATACTTAAACCACTGATCGCTTATGTTGGTTTTGTGAAGAGTTGAATCATGGAGACGCATGATTAGGCTTTATTTAATATCTTGCAGATTTGGCTTCCTTCTTATAAAATTAATGTAATAATACCTATCCTAAGGTTTTTTAAAAAAATTAAACATAAATACACACCAACACAAAGTGTTGAGGCTAATGCTTGTCAGTGTAACTGTTATGTTAATCTTCATTGTACATTTTCTTCTGATAGATACTGGGCAGTTTGTCAGGGCCAGTGGAACCATATTTTCATAGATTTCTGTAGAGTTCTTATCTGTAGTGTCTTGAAACCTTGAGGACATGTGTTTTGTACTATATTTATTATCTCCTCCCTAAAATGCCAGATTTTTTCCCCTTTTACCCTTATTTTCATTTTTAAATTATTCAATCCTTTATCTTTATCTCCATTGATCCTTTTACTTCTGACCTCTACCTTACCCTTTTCTACTTTTAGAAATTTAGAAACTACTTTTGTCAGTGTTGTCCTTATCCTTACAAATGATTTATCTGTATCTGTGTTATCACTGAATCCTTGTTTCTCAAAATCACAACTAACAAAAAACAAACACCTCTACCCAGTCACTTTTGGCAGTGGTCTCCTCTAGAAATGGCTCTCATTTCACATCACCTCTTCCTTTCAGATTTTTATGCTTGTTATTTTCTTACTGTCTGATTGTGATAGATGACATCATAGAACAATGTTTACTAATTTATTGTAATGTACATTTATGCCTTGTTTCTGTTTTTTGCCAACAAAATATTAATGACTGGCACTAAATAAACATGACTGTCATATTCACTGACTATAAAACATTGCTGATGTTAAGAAGTATACCCATTTTATAGACTATTTTTAGTCTTGTTGAAATTTCCATGAATCTCTTGTTTGCTTGTTAGAAACTTTTACAGTCTTCTTAACCTGCTTCAGTGAAATGTATCTAAATTACTTTGTGCTTCATTGCAAATATTGTGTAAACCAAGAGGCAATTATTTTTTGATACAGTTCTTTCCAAATGTTTAATGTTGTTATAACTTGTTCACCACATCTGCTTCCATATTCCCACCATGGCATAAAGAAGCAGCATCATTTGAGTGCTTGAAATGGAAAATATTTTCTTTTCACTTTAGAACGGGTAAACCACACTGGAAGTTTCTTAGTTTTTTTCCCTCCACAGAATTACATATTAGCTTTACTCTTACTAGTTCATGCTATTATTCACCATGACATAATAGAGCCTTTAACCTTGTATTGTCAGGCACATAGATTTTTTTTTCCTACCCCACAGCTTTGAAGCGGAGGTTTATTTTGCCTTACTTTCTATTTCATTTTAAGGGCTAAATGACAGTGATCCTTAATTATTTTTCAGTTTATCATCCCTTTTACTTCTAGTCCCTATATTCCTTAACTATCATTGTCTCTAGAGGAATAACAAATCTAGTTTACTCTGAGAGAATACTTACATTCAGCCAAGGTAGAATAGATGTAATGAAGTAAGAATATATTGAAATTTTATATATCTTAAAATTATCAGTTGTGAAAAGAGTCCTTTTTTTTTTATTTGAAAGGTGATGATTCTCTACACTTGAGGACTATAACTCAAGGTAAACATTGGGTAAACTGTTAAACCTGAATTGCATTGTCAGCGGTATAGTGGTGGTGTGATTGAGAAATCAGGAAGAAAACATATTATAAAAGTTGATCTTTCCACCAATTAAAATCATTTAATGAACTCTGTTAATAATGTAATACAATATTATAATGTTTATAAATCTTACCTTTAGTTTGTAATGCAACAAAAGTCAAGGAAATCCTATTTGGTGAGTCATCCACCAAAGATGACACTGAAACTTAATTAAACTGGTTTAAATGATTATCAAACAGTTTTATGTCTGCTGAGCCATAATTCTTACCTTTGGAGTTCATCAGTTTTAGGGAAGAGGTTTGTATTAGTCAGCTTTATGTTACTTTTGTAAATAATGGAGGCAATTAACTTACAAAGAGAAAAGTTTGATTTAGCTCATGGTTCTGGAGGTTCTAGTCCAAAGTTGCATGGCTTTATTGATTTGGGTCTCCCAAAGGCTCCAGATGGCTTACATTACCAGCCAGGAAAACTGAGAGGCGGGGTCTCACTGTCCCATTTAAGGGCCTGCTGCTAAGGGTCTTTCAGTAGTCCCCACCTAAAGGTTCCACTATCTCTTAGTAGTGCTGCCCTGAGGATTAAGTCATTAATTAACACATGGACCTTTAGGGGATACTCTTTCAAACCACTGGAAGGTTCTATATATCCCGAGCTTGTATGTAAAATTGAGCCATTAGGCACAGAGATATTTTATTTGTTTGGTGGGGAAAAGCTTTCAGTAAAATCACAGGGATTAAGAACTCCTAAGACATTCATTCTGTAAAATTCTAGATTAGCCCTATTTCGCATTTATCTGGCTTCCATTGTGCTCTTGATTGTTCATTGTAAGACTCCTAGAGTGTTTTGAAACTCAAAGAAAATTGGATCTTGAGTTGTTAACTCTGCATACTAGCACATTTAAAAAATGCCTATAAACTACCAGGAATTTCATTTTTAAGAAGTAATGAATATAAAGGTTGTATTGTTTTCACAGAAAAGATAAAAAAACCTGAACTCACATATATTGAAAAATGTGAGAGATTAAAAATAGCATCTCTGTTTGGAACTTGAGTGATTAATTTCATAGTTATGATTTAAAAACCATTTTTATAAGTACTGGGGATTGAACCCATGGGTGCTGTTCCACTGAACTACAACCACAGTCCCTTGTTTGTTTTGTTTGTGTTAGGGTCAGAGTTGACCGAGCTGGCCTTAAACTTGCAATCTTCCTGCCTCAGCTTCCCGAGTAGCTGGGATTATAGGCATGCACCACCATACCCAGCTTTAAATTAGTTTTTTAAGCAGAACGTATATTGGAAGTAATGTTATTTGGTATTTTTTTTTTTTGTGTGTGTGTGTGTGTGTGTGTGTGTGTGTGTGTGTATAGGATTACTTTTTAGTGTTCATATGAATAATTAAAATACTTGATTTCCTTGTTTTTTAGTGCATGCAAGATATGGGAAATACTAAAGCAAGACTACTCTATGAAGCCAACCTTCCAGAGAACTTTCGAAGACCACAGACAGATCAGTATCCTTTAGAAATTATTTATTGTGGGGTTAAGAGTAACTCCTTTCTACTAGTCATATTTTATCTGTTAGTATTTAGGAGAATATGATATGAATTGTATCACATTCTTGTTCACTAAAGATAGAAATTGATTGGTTCTGAGCTATACTTTGTATATAGTAGGTTCTTAAATAGGAATTTGATAATTTACAATAATATATTTTTTATATAATTATTACTGTGTGTAAAATTTTATGACTGATTCTTCTTGATTGATCTCCATCTCTTGATAGGAGAGTATTTGTTGCTTATTATTTTAAACTATTATTAGAGATTTGATTTGTGAGCATCATGAGCATTTAAAAAATCATTTCCATAAAGATTTTTTTTATTAACTTTAGAGTAATTATGTGAAGCAGTTTGACATTTATGCTTTAAGAGGCAAAATAAATATTCAGTATTATGACCTATAATACCATATGTTTACTGATATGACCTCTGACAGAGATTGCACAATTGTGCTTGCTTTACATATATACTTTTTTTTTTTTTTTTGAGTGGATAGGCAGACATTTTATTCAGGATGTATTTCACATTTGTGAAAGATAAAATCATTTGATTCTTTAGATATGTTCGTCAGGTTTTGGTTGCTGTGACCAAAATATCTTATAAGAACAACTTAAAGGAGAAAAAGGTTAATTTGGCTCATGGTTTCAGAGATTTAGTCTATGGTTGCCTGACTTCTCAGCTCTTGTCCCTAGGTGAGGCAGAACATCATGCCAAAAGGCTGTAGCAGTGGAATGTTGCTCAGGTTCATAACAGCCAGGTAGGAGAGAGCTAGGAATGTGATCCCCATGGGCATGTGCCCAGTGACTTACTTCCTCCAGTCATGCCTTAAGTGTTTATAGTTACCACCCATTAATCTATTCAAATTATTAACCCATCAAATCGATCAATTCATTGATTAGATTATAGCTCTCATGACATAATCATTTTACCTCTGAACATTCCTGGAGTTTTTTACTCATGAGCTTTCAGGGGATACCTCACATCCGAACCTTAACAATGGGATTTCTAAAATTCATTGAAGTTTTATAAAGTAGGTTATTGGAATTTGCTCCTTTATAAATATGATTATTTAATTAATTGTAGGTGTTTGGATGCGTCCAAAGGTAATAAATAATATATTTTTTTTTTACAATAAAATGTAGTTTCTTAAAGGTCAATTATATTACCCTTTTCAGTGGGAAAACAGTTTATGTGGGCTGTGGAAAATAATTTTTTTTTCTCACACAAAGATTCAGGGCATTGTATATTTCTTTCTTTTAAAATTTGGACAGAAATTTTTTAAGTTATAATGGAAAAGTTAGTTATTTGCATTTGTCTTTTTCTTTTTCCATGGCTCCATTCCCTTTTTCAAATTTAGCAATCTGATATCCAAGGGTATTTTTGTTATACAAGATCCTAGAGTAAGAGTGGGAGGTGTATTTCTGCTTTAAAAATTGTATGAGAAAAATTGTATGAGCGAGGAAATGTGTGACCTTTTAGATGGTTTTTATTTGAATTTCAGTTTTGTGAGGCAAGTGGCAGAAGAAGCTTATGAGGCATTTTGGTCCAAGTTAATTTAAGGGTTTTCAGTATCATGTAGAGCAGTTTGGACCTCATTTCATTGTCACAAGGGTTGATGTGTTTGAAAAGCCATGGAGGGTTTTGAAGCAGGGGAAATATTAAACCATTAACTTTTACCTCAAAGAAAATTGGTTAGAAGAGGATGGACATCCTAGAGGAAGAGAGTGAACATGTAGAATAGTAGTACAGCCCAAAATGAGCAGTGATGGAACTCTAAGTTACATAGTAGCATTGAATTAACAGGAAGGAACTGCAATGAAATTGGAATGCTGGAGCAGTTGGACTAGACTGACTTTGTTTCTGAGGAAGACACTGATCACAAAGATTCTAGCACAGATGACTGTAAAGCTTGTTCACTGAGAGAAGGAGTTCATTACCAGATGGAGGTTTAAGGGTTAGAAATGAAAGATAATGAACCATGCTCCATTACTTTGGGCAGATTGAAGTGTCTGTTGTACATTTACATGGAATTATCCATTTGGTACCTGGAAATAAGAAAATGTAGATTGGGGAGTCACTTAACATAGAAGTGATTTATAGTGTTAGGTGAAGTTGTATTTACCACAGGTAGTAGTTCTTTCTTCTTGTTTTTTATTGAGAATTCTAGAAGTGCTCTCTCCTTCTCCTCTGAAAAATGAAGACCTTGTGAAAATCCTAAGGAAGAGAGCATGGGGGAAGGAAATATAACCAAGCAAAAAATCAGTGTCCTAGATAGTTGTTTCCAGCTGCCTGTTGGTTGCACTAACTTATTCAACTCTTTGTATTTTTGCCTGAGTTGACAAGAAATTCCCTTCATTGAACAATACACTTGTTATGGAAATTTTTGTGTACTGGGGTGATTGGTTTTGTTTGGGTTGGAATATGTAGGGGTTCTCTTGAATATTATGGGAACTGGGGATAAATTACCTGAGGTTCTTGAAAGTTTAGATTTTTGTTTTTTATATAATACTTTATAGATTAAAGCAGCTTCAAAGTTATTTAATTCATCACCTTGAATCCATGTTGTTTTTAAATGAGCCTAGATGATACTTAGGGAAGGATAATAGATGCTTTCTCAGTATCCTAGTATGTTGAACTTTTCTATACAGTCTTAACTTAGTCTAACTGCTCCAGCATTCCAATTTCATTTCAGTTCCTTCCTGTTCATTTTGTGTATGTTGTAGGCAGTTTAACTTAGAGAAATGAAATGTTAATAAGATAGTGTTTTTATCTCATTATTATTATTATTTGGTACTGGGTATTGAACCCAGAGTCACTAAACCACTGAGCCACACCCCTAGCCCTTTTTTGTATTTTATTTAGAGGTAGGATCTCACTGAGTTGCTTAGGGCCTCGATAAGTTGTTTGAAACTCACTTTGAACTTGTGATTCTCCTGCCTCAGCCTCCCGAGCCACTGGGATTACAGGCATGGACCTCTGCGCTTGCTTCTATGTCATTATTATTTCTGATACTTTGTCAGATATAGTTTAAAATATTTGGTGCGTATCTAAATTTCAGGAAAGATGAGATTTTTATAGTGAATTAATTGGTGTCTGGTATCAGTAATTCTTCACCTTTGACCCAGTGAAAATAGAATTCTGGAAATCACAGCTGCAATACTTTACTACTTAATGGTTTGCTGGCATCATTATGTACATTGTCTTTTTTGGGGGTACCAGGGATTGAACTGGGGGGGGGTGCACTTGACCACTGTGAGCCATGTCTCCAGCCCATTTTTGTATTTTATTTAGAGGCAGGGTCTCACTGAGTTGCTTAGTGCCTTTCTTTTTGATGAGGCTGGCTTTGAACCCTTGATCCTCCTGCCTCGACTTCTTAGCTGCTGGGATTATAAGCCTGTGCCACCACGCCCAGTTTTCATTGTTTTTTTAATTCTCAAAATATCTCAATGAGCCAGGCATTGTGGGTACATGCCTGTAATCCTAGCTGTTTGGGAGGCCAAGGCAGGAGGATCACAGGTTTGAGGCTAGCCTGGGCAATTTAGGAGAACCTGTCTCAAAACAAAAATAAATAAAAAGATTTGGGATGTATCCCAGTGGTAGAGTACTTACCTAGCATGTCTGAGGGCCTGGGTTCAAATTCTAGTACTAAGTAAATATAAATATCTCATGGCTCTTTGAAAAGCTTTATATCTTAGTACTTTTATAGATAAAATAGTTTTATTTTATAAGGGAATCTAGTAAGAGAACCACTTTCTCTTCCTCCTTTCTCCTTCTCCCCTTCCTTCCTTCCTTCCTTCCTTCCTTCCTTCCTTCCTTCCTTCCTTCCTTCCTTCCTTCCTTCCTTCCATTGTTTGAAAGCTCATTGCTTTTTGAAGCCTAACATTTCTGCACTTTTATAGATATATGTCCCTAGAGGTATGTGGAATCAAACTGAGTTAAATTTATATAATATGGGACTTAATTACGTTCTTAACAAGATTTGATGCTTTTTAAAAGCTTTACAATTTATAAAAGTTTTGTAAAAGCTGCTGTGAAAGTGTGATTCTCATGTGGGATGTGGTTAATTATAGGCTGCATGTGCTAACGCATGACAAATGATAAAGCTTTACATTAAGCTTTTCATTATTAGGATATTTCATCTTATCTAAAAACTTTAATTACTTCAATTCCATGAGATCTATTGTGCACCAAAGCTAATCAGCAGTTCTCCTCCTCTAAGCTTTTTGAAGTGTTACTGCTGTCACTGGTATGTGTCTGAAACTGGAAGATTTTTTTTCTTGGGAGTAGATATTAATTTCTGGTTCAAGTGGTATCTTTAAAGAAAGGGGGAAAGTCTTAAAAAACATACATATTAAAAGATAAAACGTGTAATAATGTTAAAAAATTTCTGAGCTTATACCAATTTTTAGTTTTGGAGGAAGGAAGATTTAGACGTGTTTACTGAATGATTTGTGATTATAGGCATGGAGAAGATTTTGGGATGTTTTGATGTTTTATTTATTAAATCTCAAATCAGCCACTTAAACTTGAATTGTTAGTAATATATTCCTTATCTTAATACTCTGAAATATTCTCATTCTATTTTTTTGGTTGTGTTATTAATCTACATTAATGTAGATTATAACTTAAATTGTATCTTAAAGGACATCTAGAGCCTGGAAAATGAATTCCCTGATGTTCAATTATATTTGTTCTTTTGTTGTTGTTTTTCATTAACACATCTGTTTAAACTTGATTATGTGTAAGCCCTCTTAGTCCTTAACATAGTTGTTGCTATTCCTCTTGTATCCTGATTATGGATCCTATCTTTTAAAAGATGATATGCCTATCAAAATACCTTTATATTGTCAATAAGAATTAAAACTTAAAATAGTACTTTGTCATATAACATTCTTTTTTTTACTACTTTACATATATAACATTTAATTCTTAAAATAATCTTGTAAGATGAGTACTAAACTGAGTATATTTTAAAGCGGATGGAACTGAGGCACAAAGTTAGGTAAAAATAGAAACTAACTTCATTTATCTGTTTGTTATGTATTGTACTAAGTGATATATATATATATATATATATATATATATATACACACACACACACACACACACACACATATATTATTTAGTGTGTGTGTGTATATATATAAATATATAAATATAAGCATTTAATAAATGAAGTTAGTTTTTATTTTTAAATATATGTGTGTATATATTGTGTATATGTATGTATGTGTGTATGTCACATACACATCAACCTTGTGAGGTGAGTATGACTATCTTTTTTATATATCTAGGAATAGGTCTGGTAGATTGACTAAGTTCAGAGTTACAATAACTTCAAATTAAATAAGTGCCTATTGGTATAACAAATGAAGTTGTACAAATTTTCCTTTCAACGTTGTCTAAGTTGTCTGCATAATGACAGTTTATAGACAGGTTCCCTCTATAAATTTATCATGGCTGTTTTTTGCTTTCGGCATTGAATAGAATTCAGGAGTCAGTAACTACAGGCCTGTGAATCAATTGCCTAATTTTGTCAATGAATTTTTACTAAAACTCAGCTATGCCCACTTATTTTGAAGTTTCTATGGCCACTTTGTAGTTACAGAGGCAGAGTTAAGTAGTTATTAGCTCTCATACAAAACCTAAAATATTTATTATTTGGTGTTATAAGTAAAAATTTGCTAATTCCTGGGATAGTTCTTTAGGTCAACTAACATTTGGAATTTTTTACAAAAACATAAGAACCTTTTGAGACATTTTTGCTCAAAGAAGAAAGTGGGCACTGAGATCAACCAAGGACATAGTATGTTCCTTAAATCACAGTCCTTCCTTGAGTGACTACCATGGAATTTAAAAAATTTCCTTTGTGATGTGCTTTGATTTTTTTTCTTAATGTTTTCTGTTAAATAATTAGGAAGGTCCTAGAGAGTTTTCCTATACTAATGCTGTATTTTATTTTTATATCCTTGTAAAACAGTATGTATCAATGATATTAACTTTAACTTTAGATAATTTTTTAAATTGCTTACTACTTAGACATTTCTTGAAAGCATTTATTATTATAAGTGAAACCCTTAATTTTAGCTTCTTGACCTCTCCCTTCCTCAACTTTGCAAGAGAAAATTTGTCCATTATTTTTGTAATCCAAAAGGAATCCCACATGATACACTAACCTGTGTATGATATAGTATGTTTAGTAGAAAAGAGCATTGTATTGGAATCACTGTACAGTATACACTCTTTCCATGTTGTTAATTCTTCATCTATGATGTGAAAATACTAGTATGTCCATTACTGAGTTGTGAGAGGAATTAACGGAAACAATATGCACAATTTACAGAATATGGTGTTTAACACATTGTGAGTATTGCCTGGGTATGAGTTTGTTTACTTATACTATAAACTCTAAATGAACCTGAATTAGTTTGGTGGTGGCAGTAGTGGAGGAATTAAAAATTATATATATTTCTAGTTGTAAATGTACAGAATGCCTTTATTTTATGTATTTTTATGTGGTGCTAAGGATCTAATACAGAGCCTCACACATGCTAGGCAAGCACTCTGCCACTGACCTACAGCCCTGGCCCCAGTTGTTGTTCTTTCTGAAGTTGATTTGGGTGGTTTTTGTTGAATGGGAAAATTTCCTGAAAAATGTGATTTTTTTTTTTTTTTTTTTTTAAGGGGAGAAAGGAAAGAAGGTTACAGAACTTATAAGCAGAAGTAGTGTGAGAGTAAAAAATTTTAGAGGGTAGTCTTTTTGGAAAGGAATGAATAAAGAGAAATATACATGTAACCAAACTCATGCTTTTCCTTAAGTTATCTGTTTTCAGAGCAGTAGAATTTTTCATCAGAGATAAATATGAAAAGAAGAAATACTATGATAAAAACGCTATAGCTATTACAAATGTAAGTAAAACCTTCAGCTCTAACTGATGTTTGTTGTATAGATATCAAAAGTTTACCACATAGCTAAATTTATTTGTTGTAACAATATGCTAGTTATGTATGTTTAGATACTTTAAGTGTTGGAAATTTAGGGGGAGGAGTCACATAATGTTGATGTGCAAAGCAGAGCTTCTGATATAGAAAGGAGCATGTTCTGAATAAGAGTCTAATAAGTGCTTATATGACATTTAACAAAGTTAATTTTATGAAAGTTTCAAAAATGATTAAGGTACTAACAGAAAAGGGAGAAAAATTTATTTTGCTAAATTCTGGGAACATATGAAAAAGAAAAAACTCTTTCTCCAAGGTCTTTGGTGGGTCTTTTAAAACATGAAACAATTAGCCCAGTATTATATTAAAGCTTGACATTTTAATTGATAACTGTTGAACATTTTGGTACTTATTAGTTAAGACTTTATTGTAATAACCAAATATGTATGTTAACTATTTCTTTTTATTTTTTTCTGATTAAATTTTCCCATTTCAGTTAATTATAGTTTAAAGCTAATTGCATTTATTGTTAAGATATTTTTTGGCCTTTGATTTCCATATTAATAAACTATAGTTGGGTGTGGTGGCACATGCCTTCAATCCCAGTGATTTGACTCGGGTGGCCGAAGCAGGAGGCTGAAGCCTCTGCAACTTAGTGAGGCCCTCAGCAACTTAGTGAGACCCTGTCTCAAAATAAAAAATAAAAGGGCTGAAGGTGTGACTCAGTGGTAAAGTACCCCTGGGTTAAATCCCCAGTACCAAAAATAAGTAAGCAAGCTATAAACTAATCTTTTGGTGAAATAATTTTTCAGGTATTTTGTTGACAACAGTTTTTGTTTTATTTTTGGTCCATATGGAGAAGTGATATACTAAAAAATTTAAAAACTGAAAGCATTGCTTGTGAAATTTGGAAAAAGACAAGGATATCCACTCTCACCACTCCTATTTAGTATAGCACTAGAAATTCTAGCCAGAGCAGTTAGGCAAGAAAAGGGAATATAAAAATAAAAATAGGAAAAGAAGGAGTCACATTATCACTTTAGATGATCCTATGCATAGACGATCTAAAAAGCTTCACCAGAAAACTGCTAGAGCTAATAAACAAATTCAGCAAAGTAGTAGGTTAACAAATGAACATAAAAAAGCAATATCTTTTCTGTACAATACCTAACTGTTCAACATTTTGGTACTTATTAGTTAAGACTTTATTGTAATAATCAAATATGTATGTCAACTATTTCTTTTTTATTTATAAATGATGAATCTGTTGAGAAAGAAATCTGGAAAATGTTCCATTCACAGTAGACTCAAAAACCACCACCACCAACAAACTGGAAATAAATCTAACTGACTATAGAACACTGGAGAAAGAAATTGAAGAAGATACAAGACCTCCACTGCTCATAGATAGGCAGAATTAATATTCCTAAATGGTCATGTTATCAAGAATAATATACAGATTCAGTGCAGTACCCATCAAAATACCAGTGGTATTCTTAATAGAACTAGAAAAAAACAGATCTAAAATTCATTTAGAAGAACAAAAGACCCAGAATAGGCAAAAGCAGTTTTAAGTCAATAAAGTAATGCTGGAGACATCACAATATGATTCAAATTATATTACAGAGAACTATGGTAACCAAAACTGCATGGTACGGGCATAAAAACAGATAAATAAATGTACAGAATAGAAGACAGAGACAAACCCACATAGATACAATCATTTTTCAATCATCTGATCATTGACAAAAGTGCCAGAAATATACCTTGAAGAAAACAGCCTTTTAAATTAGTGGTACTGGGAAAACCTAAATTCTTCATATATGGAATGAAACTTGATCCTCCAATCTCTCACCCTACACAAAGATAATTCAAATAACATCAAAGATCTTGGAATTAGACCAAAAACTTTGAAGAAACTGCATGAAGAAACGTAGGGCCAACACTTCAACATATAGTAGTAACTTTTTCAATAGGATCCTTAAAACTCAGGAAGTAATGCTAAGAGTTTACAAATGAGATAGCATCAAATTAAAATCTTTCTGTACAGGGAAGAAAACAGCATGAAGAGAGAAGCTACAGAATGGGAGAAAATCTCTACTAGCTACTCTTCAAAGGATTCATATCTATAATATATGAAACACTCAAAAACCTGAGCACCAAAACAAACCCAAACAACCCAATTAATGAATGGGCAAGTGCACTAAAATAATATTTCTCAAAAGAAGAAATATAAATGACCAGCAAATATATGAAAAATGTTCAACATTGTTAGCAATTAAGGAAATACAAACAAAACTCCACCATGATTTCATTTCACTCTAATTAGAATAGCAACCATCAAAAATACAAATAATTATAAATGCTGGATAGGGTATGGAGGAGAAGGAACATTTTTACATTATTGATGGGATTGTAAATTAGTATAATCACTTTGGAAATCAGTATGGAATTTCCTCAAAAGAACTTGGAGCAGAATATGCCCCAACAATACCATAACACTCCTCCTTAAACTTGTCATACTGTAGTGATAAATGCATACCCAAGTATATAGCAGCACAATTCACAATAGCCAAACTCTGGAACTAGCCTGGGTGTCCATCAGTGGATGAATGGAAAAGAAAATATGGTATATATACACAGTGGCATTTTATTCTGACATAAAGAATAATGAAATTTGCAGGAAAATGGATGGAACTTGAGACCAATATGTTAACCGAAATAAGTCAAACTGAGGAAGTCAAGGGTTGTATGTTTTCCCTCATATGGAAGCTAGAGATAACTCTAATAAAGAAGAGCTCTTTCAAGTGGCTATTAAGCTTGATGAGACTATTACTCTATATTAAATAGCTCTAAATTAGTTTGTAGCTTTTCTGATTTTTATAATTTGTCTATTTCCTTTTGTTTCATGTCTTTTTTAAGTGCTCCAGGATGTGTTATTGCTCTTAATTTATTTTCTTATTTTGAGAGTTTTGCAGTAAAGGCATAAAGATGACTCTTTTCCTCTGTGTAAGGCAATAATTTTTAACCCTTTAAACCACTATACCAATATATTTCTTGTCTTTTTATAGCAAAACATTTCAAAATGTTGTGACAAAATACGAAGCAATAAACTAAAAAAAGGCAGTTTTGTGTGTTTTCTAAATTCTTACCCCTCTGCTTCCCAGGCCATCTTATATGTCTGTGAACCAATCCTCATTCAATCCATTATATAGAGTTCGAGAGAGGCTATGATAGAATCATTCCTAGGGATTTATTTACAGTTGTAGAATGTGGTGTTAACGTAGTACTTTTGAGAAAGCAGAGGGGCTTATATGTTTTATTTTGATAGAAGGAGTTTGTGTATAGAAGTTGCAGTGTTGAGTGCTCTGTGGCACTGTAAACATGAGTTATAGAAGAAGGCTTAAAGGAGAAAAGCAAAGTTCAGAGAGGGGCAAAAACAAAGGAAAGTATGTAGAAATATTTTTGTACTAGAAGAAATGTTTACTGATTTATAGTGTCAAACTAGAAAAGATTTTATGTGTGTGTGTCTTATAACTACATGATCCTGGGCACAAACATGGTCACTTTGTCCTCATTCATTATCAACCCTCATTACACTCTTTCCAAAGATTTGTGTTAATCTCCTTTTGAAATTAGATATAGAATGACAGAAATTAACTGTTGAAATCCCCTTGGAATGTTCCTTTGTTTATGTTTTCATTTAATCAGGCAACATTAGTGAGTATGTATCATGTGCAGGGCACTGACATTGATTTAATTGTTGCTCCAAGTAGCTTACTTTCAAACACTTTCAGCATGTCATGGACATGTACAGTGAACTGTATTCTAAAGCAGAATGAAGTAATTGTTGTTACCAAAGAGTAAAAGTGCTATAAAAACAGAATGTACAAAGCAGTAGTTTATTTCCACTAGAATAATTCTTAAAGGAATTATATTTGAGATTATCCTCAATAGGGAAGTAGAATTTCAGCAAAGAGGAAATGGGCTGGTATGTAAGAAGAAATGTTGACAATGCAGGAAAGACTTTCCAATCTGAAGGGACATTTTCCTCCATCTCTGCCAAAGTGAGGTGAGGAAGGAAAGCCTGGGGGTATTATTTGGTGCTTAGGGTTTGGTGAGTAATCCATAAGATTGTTCTGTTTAGCAAGTGTGAACGAGGGCTTATCAGGAGGAGGTAGATGAGGAAGAGAAAATAAATACTTGAGGAGGTAAATTTCAAAAAACAAATAGGATTATATGCAGAACTTGAATCCCAGATTGCTCAGGATTTTGCACTTTTTTAAAAAAGAGATTGGTTATTATATTAATTTTATTTCCTACTTCATAATTTACTGGAAATTTGATGACTTAATACAATTTACTATTATCTTACAATTTCTGTAGGTTGAGTCTAAGCATGGGTCATGGCTTTCTCTGCTTAGAATCTTACTAGCATCTATGTACATCAAACAAACCATTCTCAATTTCAAGAGTCAAATAGACCACAATACAATAATATTGGGGGACTTTAACACACTTCTCTCACCACTGGACAGATCTTCTAAACAAAAACTAAATAAGGAAACTGTAGAACTGAATAATACAATCAATAATTTAGACTTACCAAACATATACAGAGCATTTCATCCATCAGTGAGAGAATATACTTTATTCTCAGCAGCACATGGATCCTTCTCTACAATAGACCATATCTTATGCCACAAAGCAACTCTTAGTAACTACAAAAAAACAGAGCTAATACCCTATATTCTATCAGAATATAATGGGATGAAATTAGAAATCAACAATAAAACTAAAAATAAAATACAAGCTACTGTAATACATGGAGACTAAATAATACACAATTGAATGATGAATGGATAGTAGAAGAAATCAAGGATGAAATAAAAAATTTCTTAAAGGTAAATGAGAACACTAATACAACATATCAAAATCTCTGGGACACTATGAAGACAGTAATAAGAGGAAAGTTTATTGCATTGAGTACATTAAAAGAATAAAATGTCAATAAATAAATGACCTAACACTATATCTCAAAGCCCTAGAAAAAGAAGAACAAATCTACACCAAAAGCAGTATAAGACAGGAAATAATTAAAATCAGAGGTGAAATTAGAACAAAAGAAACAATTGAAAAAATTGACAACAAAAAGTTGGTTCTTTGAAAAAATAAATAGATAACCTCTGGCTGTGCTAATGAAGAGAAAAAGAAAATTCAAATTACTAAAATATAAGATGAAGAAGGAAATATCGCAATGGACACATCTGAAATACAAAAGATAATTAGAAGCTATTTTGAAAATTCATATTCTAATAAAGTAGAAAATATCGAAGACATTGACAAATTTCTAGAGACATATGACCTACCCATACTGAATGAGGTCATACATGATTTAAATAGATCATTTTCAAGTAATGAAATAGAAAACGCCATCAAAAGCCTACCAATCAAGAAAAGCCCAGGACCAGATGGATTCTCAGCCAAGTTCCACAAGATTTTCAAAGAAGAATTGACACCAGTGCTCCTCAAAGTATTGCATGAAACAGCAAAGGAGGGAACCCTTCCATACTCATTTTACAAGGCTAATGTCATCCTGATACCAAAACCAGACAAAGACACATCAAGGAAAGAAAACTTCAGACCAGTGTCCTTGATGAACGTAGATGCAAAAATTCTTGATAAAATTCTGGCAAACTGCATACAAAAACATTAAAAAGATAGTGCACCACCATCAAGTAGGATTCATCCCAAGGATGGAGGGTTGGTTCAACACACGGAAATCAATAAATGTAATTCATCATATTAATAGACTTAAAAACAAGAATCATGATCATCTTAATAGATGCAGAAAAAGCATTTGACAAAAAAAAAAAAAGCACACCTTCATGTTCAAAACACTAGAAAAACTAGGGATAGTAGGAACATACCTCAACATCATAAAAGCTATGTATACTAAACCCAAGGCTGGTATCATTCTACATGGAGAAAAATTGAATGCATTCCCTCTAAGAACTGGAACAAGACCTCTTTCACCACTTCTATTCAACATCATCCTTGAAACTCTAGCCACAGCAATTAGACAAAAGAAAGAAATTAAAGGGACACAAATAGGTAAAGAAGAGCTCAAACTATCACTGTTTCCTGATGACATAATTCTATACCTAGAAGATCCAAAAACTTCCACCAGAAAACTTCTAGAACTAATAAATGAATTCAGCAAAGTAGCAGGATATAAAATCAACATTCATAAATCAAATACATTCCTATACATCAGCAATGAATCCACTGAAAGAGAAATTAGGAAAACTACTCCATTCACAATAGCCTCAAAAAAAAACAAAAACAAAAACCCTGGGAATCAATCTAACAAAAGAGGTGAAAGACCTCTACAATGAAAATTATAGGACACTAACAAAAGAAATTGAAGAAAACCTCAGAGAAAACCATGCTCCTGGATAGGTAGAATTAATATTGTCAAAATGGCCATAGTACCAAAAGCATTATACAGATTTAATGCAATTCCTACTAAAATCCCAATGACATTCTTCATAGAAATAGAAAAACAATCAGGAAATTTATTTGGAAAAATAAGAGACCCAGAATAGCTAAAACAATCCTTAGCAAGAAAAGTGAAGCAGGAGGCATCACAATACCAGACCTTAAACTATACTACAGAGTTATAGTAACAAAAATGGCATAGTATTGGCACCAAAATAGACTTTAGACCAGTGGTACAGAATAGAGGACACAAAGACGAACCCACATAAATATGATTATCTCATACTAGACAAGGGTGCCAAAAACATTGACTGGAGAAAAAATATCCTGTTCAACAAATGGTGCTGGCAAAACTGGAAATCCATATGTAGAAAAAGGAAATTAAACCTCTATTTCTCACCCCGCACAAAAATCTACTCAAAGTGGTTCAAAGACTTAGGCACTAGAACAAAGAACAGCTGATAGAAAAAATAGGCCCAAATCTTTACCATATAAGCCTAGGATCTGACTTCCTTAACAAGACTCCTAAGTGCAAGAAGTAAAATCAAGAATCAATAAATGGGATGAATTTAAATTAAAAAGCTTCTTTTCAGCAAAGGAAACAATAACGTGAGGAGAAAATCATTACCACTTGCACCTCCAATAAAGCATTAATCTCAAGGGTATATGAAGAGCTCAAAAATCTTAACACCAAAAAAACAAATAACCCAATCAATATATGGGCTAAGGAACTGAACAGACACTTCACAGAAGAAGAAATACAATCAATCAACAAATATATGAAAAAGTGTTCAACATCTCTAGCAATTAGAGAAATGCAAATCAAAATTACTCTTTAAGATTTCATCTCACTCTTGTCAGAATGGCAATCATCAAGAATATAGGCAATAATAAATGTTGGCGAGGATGTGGTGAAAAAGGTACACTCATACATTGCTGTGGGACTACAAATTAATGCAACCACTATGGAAAACAGTATGGAGATTCCTCAGAAAATGTCCCACTCTTTGGTTTATACTTAAAGGACTTAAAATCAGGGTAGTATAGTGACATAGCCACATCAATGTTTATAGCAGCTTAATTCACAATAGCTAGATGATGGAACCAACCTAGATGTCCCTCAATAGAGAAATGGATAAAGAAAATGTTGTATATACACTCAGTGGAATATTACTCAGCTTTAAAGAGGAGTGAAATTATGGCATTTGCCAGTAAATGGTTGGAGTTGGAAAATATCATGCTAAGCTAAATAAGCCAATCCCAGAAAACCAAGGGCTGAATGTTTTCTCTAATATGTGGATGCTAATTCACAGTAAGGTTATGGGAGGGGACACTAGGGAAGAATATCATTACCTTAGATTAGGTAGAGGGAAGTGACGGGAAGGTAGGGGAGGGGATGTGGGGATAGGAAAGATAGAATGAAACAGACATTATTACTATATATATATATATATATATATATATATATATGACTACATGACCAATATGATTCTGCAACATGTACACTCAGAAAATTATATGAGAAATTATATCCCATCTATGTATGATATATCAAAGTGCATAAATGCATTCTACTGTCATGTATAACTTAACGAAAACAATTTTTTTTAAATTTAATATATTAAGACAGGCTTCTTCCACATGTTTAGTAGCCATGTTTACTTGGTTAAGTTTATCAAAGTCTTTTAATACTCCTAATAATGGTGAGTTTAATTGATAGGTCTTTCATATGATTATTTGTTACTTTATTAAATGTTTTAGCTTTTGTGTAAAAAGACATCCCAGAAGTGTAAATGACATTGGAAATCTTTTTATTCAGGGAGGTGGGGTGAGGATACTGGGAATTGACCAGGAGTGCTTTACCATTGAGTTACATCCCCAGTTCTTTTTATTTTTTATTTTGTGACTGGGTGTCAACTTGCTGAGTCTTGCCTCAAACTTGCCATCCTCCTGCCTCAGCCTCCCAGGTCACTGGGATTACAGGTATGCGCCACTGTGCCTGGCCAAAATCCTTTTTTTTTTTTTTTTAAATGATTTCTAGACTTCTGAAAAGCTTCAGTTTCACTTTGCGTATTTTCTCATGGATGGAAAGGATGGGCAGAAGAAAGGTAGGGAAGAAAAGGACTTTTAAACATGACTACTAAATTTACTGACATAACCAAGTCCGTGAAAATTTTTCTAAGTCTTTTCCTCTGTCCATATGAAAGTGTGAAAATTCAGTAGAATGGAAATTAATATCTAGTTAAAATAAATACTAAGTTTGAAAATAAATGTACATAATTTATAAGGGATTTAAGAAAAGTATCTTAGCAAGCCAGTGAACTTCCACAGGACATTGACAACTGCAGAGATTGAGTCTTCCTCTAGTTCTCCCTCTGAAATTTTCTCTTCCTCCTCTTTTCCTGTAACAGTCAGAAACATTTATTGAGACCTATTGGTTGACAATTGCTAAAAATAGTGAGCATACTAGAAATGTCTTTCTCAGAGAACTTAAATGGATAGAGAATATTAATAAATAATCAGATCTTTCCAGGACAGTATTGATAACTTTTATAATATGGTAATATTACAGAAGCTATTTGGGAACACGTATAAAGGGTCTGTGTAACTCAGTCTGAAGGTGTCAAATAATCATTTGAATATTTCCTGGAGGGGGCAGTGTCACCTCAAAATTAAAGGATGAGTAGGGACTAATAGAAGGTTTTGGTATTTCAAACAGTGGAAGAGTAAAAGCAATGACTGTTGGAGTCACGAGATGTAGACTAGAGACCTGAAACCCCCAAAACAGAGTATATCCCAGGCAGGGAAGGGAGTAGGGAGAACTAGGTAGGTGTGGCCTGTTTAAGGAGTTTGTAATTTGACTTTCTATAATGTATGTAAACTATTTAAGATTTCTAAGCCGAGAATGTGATAAAATTTGCATTTCAAAATGATGAAGTATGGAGAATGGGTTTGGCAAAGAATAAGAATTGGAGTGGGGGGACTTATTAGGACTAATTCAGGAGATGGATAGTGGCAATTTCATACTAGTGTGGTAAGAAGCAGATAGTTTTGAGAGATTTAGAAATTCCCCAGAGCACCTAGTTTTTGTTGCCTCTGTATTTCCTTTTAATCTTTGCCATCCTTTCGTCTCTCTTCCACTTACACCTGTAGTGCTTCTTATTTTCAGTTGCCAATATGTTCAGCTCTGTTTCTTTATTCCTTGCTCACACAATGTATTTTACCCTGCTCATTGACTTTTTAAAAATCAACTTTATTGAGATATAATTTATAGAAAATAAAATGCATATATTTGAATGGTTGGCAAATTAAAAAACCACTACCACCATAATCAGGTAAAGAACTTTTGCATCATTCCAAAAGGCTCTTTTGGGCCCCTTGTTAATAATCATCTTCTACCCCAACTCAGATAAACCATTGATTTGCTTTTTATCACAGTAGGTTACATTTTCTTTTCTAGAGTTTCACGTGAATAGTACAAAACACTATGTGTTCTTCTATGTCTGACTTCTTTCTTTGCATGTTTCTGAATTCCACCCTACTTTTGTATGTGCTCTTAATTCATTTCTTTTTTAATAGCAAATAGTATATCATAATTTGTTGATATGCTTATAGGATTTTTCATTGTCTTTCTTACTGAGCAGGTTTCTCTTCTTATCTGGAACATTGTATTTTCTCCCTCTTCTGTTTTTTTAAAATTTTCTCCCTCTTCCATTTTTTTGCATTAAAATGTTTGTTAAATTACTAATAATAATATTTATTGACTAAAAATTTTATATTTCTATTTCTTAGTTTTGAGATTGGCCAAGTCAGTTTATCGTCTTCTCAAAAACAGAACAGTTTTACAATGAAATTATCTTATTTTCTAAAGACTGGTAATTCTTGATGTTCATTGTATTTTATTTATTTATTTAATTTTTTTATGCTGAGGGTTGAATCCAAGAGGTGCTTTACAACTGAGCTATGCCCCAGCCCTTTATAATTTTGAGACAGGGTCTCACAAAGTTGGTGAGTCTGACCTTGAATTTACAATCCTCCTGCCTCAGCCTCCTGAGTCATGGGAATTATAAGCATGTGCCATTGTGTCCGGAACCTTTCATATTTTTATGTTGTGGTTTTACATGAGTTTGAGGAAAAGGGGCTTTATGTTGCAAGTTTGAGAAAAAGGAGCTTTATGATGCAAGTTATGATATTTTAAATTATTGCTTTTTAATTTCTTGTTTTTTATGTAAACTTTCAGTTAAAGATCTCTAGTAAGTGAATATCCAGTAGGACAAATAATCTTTAAGCCAGTCTCTAATGCAATTTTGACCTTTTTAAAATGAAAGATCCTTGTATTGTGTACTACTTTTACATGAATGTGCTTTAGTAGTAATTAAATAGCTAGTTTATGTAGTTATAACAGAGCCAACACTGTGCTGGAAAAAAATATCCTGAACTAACTTAACAAGGAGATTGAAGGAGGACTTGTCATCTTGCAGTGTTATTTTGACATTATATAATGATCTATCTGTACTATCACCTTAAAAATTCCACACAGGCATATGATAGGGCAATATAGAGATGTCACTTTTATGGCTCCAAAGATGTATTATGCATTTTGTAAATGTATTTCAGTTATATTTTGGCAGTAAAAGAGAGCAAGAAGATAATGCTTTCATTAAAGTGATCAACTATGCATGTAGAAATTGGGTAGGAAGATGTGTGAAAAAGCTTTTGGATGAAACACTTTTTCGTGTATAAATTACCTCTACTGCATTTATAACTGTCTCATAATGTTTTGGGGTAATTCAGCAAGTATAGCACTGGAAATGGTATTTGCATGCTAATCTTAAAGAAGCAAGTATATAAATTGGTTTGAATTAAGTCTGTCTGCTGTTCAGTTGCTTTCATTTTTACCTATTTTCTTAAATCATTGATTACAAATTTTAATCTTTCAGCTGTTTTATTTTTCATTCTGTAAAGCTATCAGTTTAAAAAAAAGTTATTTTCACTGTTCTACTTGGGACAATGTTCATGCTTCAGAACATTAGCTTTCAATAGTAATATTGACTGAAAGTGAACTATCAGAGAGGTTTAATATTTTTCACCAATTTTTGGTGTGATCTATATAGTCTAGTGAAATCAGCTTTAAATAATACACTATTCTGTACTATTTCCTTTAAGAATTTCACATGGAAATTTTTAAAAATCAGTATTTCCTTTTTTATGCATGTTTTCCCTTTTAACATGCTTCTGTATCTCAGAAATAAATGAGTCTTTCTTATGCCTGTCAATTCTGATCACTTTTTTTTTTCCTGACTTTTTATCTGCACTTTGCAGATTTCCTCTTCTGATGCTCCTCTTCAGCCTTTGGTATCTTCTCCTTCTCTGCAAGTTGCTGTTGAGAAAAACAAATTGGAGGTATGGTAGTGTTTTAACCATCTGCATTATGTGGTATTCAGTGATAAATGAACTTTCTTTCACAATTTGCCATAATTTAAGAGCACTACAATAGCTTTTTTTTTAAATTTTGAATGATCCACAGTACTAATTGTGTTTTTAAAAGCAACAATTTCTTCAGTTTTTTTTTTATGCCACAGGTATAATTAAAGGTTTTTAGTCTATATTTAATTTCAGGGTTACTGATTTTTGGGCCATAAATATATCTCAACAGTAGTTAAGCAATTAGTTTTTTGTTGTTATTCCTATCTTACACTTTAAGGAACTGTTTGATCTGTGTTTCTATTATTATAAGTACTTGAAAAAAATTAATATCAAAAATTTTTTGAAGCAATAGCAACCATTATATAGATAAAATGTATGTAATTTGGGTTTATTAGTTTAGAATAATCATTATTATAATACATTTTGAATGGGGGTATTGGGTACATGGTATCATCTCTATGCATTTTTAAAGAGTGCCCTAAAATATTTGAGAATTGTAATTTCCTTTGATTCTTAACCTTTTTTCTTTTGTTACATTGGCCTGAATTAATTAGTCTGGGGGGACTTCTTTCAGCTATCATTTTTCTAGTGTCTATTCCTTGATAAATGGCATGCTAGATATGAGGGATATAAAGGCAAGCAAAACAATATAAAGCCCCTGCACACAAGGAGTTTACAATCTAATGAAGGAAAACAGCTGTACAGCAGTTTATAGTGCAATATAATCAGTTTCGTGATTGAGGAAAACTCACTGTGCTGCTGTTAATACAGCAGGCGTACTTTTGATGCATCTTATACTCTGAATACGTTTCAAGATATAAGGATTAGGAGGAATTCCAAATAGAGAGAGAAAGCACCTTGTTAAAAAGTTTATGGGTAAAGTATAGTGCTTGAGGAGTTGCAAGGTGAATGGCATAGCTGCAGTAACAGCAAGATAGAGAAGTGTGAGAGCTTTCTTAAAAGCCTGCTTAAAGGATTTGGTGTTCATTCTGAAGACCCAGGCACTTTAATGATGACTTCTGAGGAGTGACAGGATCAGATTTTCATGTTATAACACTACTCTACTGGCTCCATGGGGACTGAGATTTTGGTGATGGGTGACTAAAAGGCTTGAGAACCAAGATTTATCCAGGAATAAAATGATGGAGGCATGTGGTAAATGAGGATAGAGATGAAAAGGAGAGCATAGTTTTGAGAGATATTAAGGTAGAATCTTTGGAGTTTAGTAATTGATGAATCATTGAGGTGCTTTGGAAAGCCTGTGACTCAGTGTCTGGCTTGAGCCCCTCTCCATAGATGATGAAACTATTTAGTGAGATAAGGATATAAGTTGAAGGGAATAAATAAATTTGAGGATAGAAAGGAGAAGGAAATGAATTAAAAGTTGAATATACTGAGTATGAAGTAACTGTGGAATATGCAGATGATTGGACATACAGGTCTACAGCTCAGATTTATGGTGGTGGGGAGACCAAGACCCCAACCCCAGCCAGTATGTTGAGTGACAGGAGGAAAACCAAGAGAATAGAAAGTTGGGAACATTTGAATCCATGAGTTATTAGCTGAGCAAGGGAAATTCATGAAATTATGAGGGATGGTTTTAGAGCACAAAGTACAGGGTTGGAAGTAGATAGACTGGGTTATTTGAGTATTATAGGTGGCTTAGGTCAGTAGGCAGTCTTGAGGAAACAAGCACTCTAGGAGTTTTGGGGTTGCCTTGAGAAAGTGGAAAGATGCCAAAAGGCAGGTTTGGCCCTGTGCAAATTTTCCCTGAAGATATTTCTCATAGGGAAAGAAGGTGAAATCCCTGGATTGCACTTTGTGTATATATGCATATTACTGGGGAGTGAATCCATGGACACTCTACCACTGTGCTACATCCCCATCCCTTTTTATTTTTTATTTTGAGACAGGGTCTTACTAAGTTGCCCAGGCTGGACTACAGCTTGTGATCCTTCTGCCTCATCCTACCAGGTTGCTGGGATTGAAGGCATGTGTTACTATAGGATTATGCTTTTATGTGGTTCCTGCTTCTGGATCTCAGAAAGCAGTGATTTTATTTGATCTCAAAAATCTAATGTCTATAGCTTAGGTAGTCCATTTAGAATGTCTTTTCATGCATTTTCTCATAATTTTAAAATTATATTTCGTTTGTATTTTATCTTGTTATTATAGTGTTACTATGTAAGCTAATAAGTAAGTGTACAAGTATAGTAGAGAATATATGCTCATACTTTTAAAGATAGTATCTAATCAAAATTTGGCACCCATGTCTTCAACTCAATAACTTAAGTATAGTTTGATTATGATGAACCCAATATGTACTTTTTTTCTGTCTTACAGGACTCTAGAATGTTTATCCATTTTCTTGAACAGGAGGTCTGTCATTTCGCTATATAATTCTTATGTGTACCAACCAAATTTCAGGAACTACTATTTTACAATACCAAAACCTGCTGTATTTTATTCTTTCAGAGAAAATAGAACTTCTTAGGTTCTAAAAGGCTTCTTTGATCTTTTAGCAGCTATTGATTCTATAGTGGGTTAAACTATATTATCTGAGTTTAGAGTCCATGCTGTTACTGTTACTTCAAACCCTGTGTTATAATACCACATCTAGAATCAGTGTAGATGACAACCATATTTCTTTCTTTCTTTTTTTTTTTTTTTTTTTTTTTAAAGAGAGAGGAGAGAGAGTGAGAGAGAGAGAGAATTTTTAATATTTATTTTTTAGTTCTTGGCGGACACAACATCTTTGTTGGTATGTGGTGCTGAGGATCGAACCCGGGCCGCACGCATGCCAGGCGAGCGCGCTACCACTTGAGCCACATCCCCCAGCCCGACAACCATATTTCGATGGCTGAAATTCCAGTGTTTAGAAGCATAAATCATGTTCTTCCTCTATTAAATGTAGCTAGCTGATTTGATTTATTTTGGTGATTTCATATGTGCCTGCCAGTTGCAGTGTTTAGGAAGTCTTTCCTACTCATCATAATGCCTTCCTTCCTTGAAAATTTTCACCAAAGATTGAATATCTTTTGAACAGAAATTTATTTCTCATATTTTCGAAGGCTATAAAAAAGTAGAAGCTCAAGGCTTCAGGACACTGTATTTCTTGTGCACCCTACTTCCTTAGTCATAGAATGCACCTTCTCACTGTGGCCTATTATGGTGAAAATGGGCAAGAGATCTCTCCAGGGCCTCTTTTATAAGAGTGCTAATCCTAGACAGGAGTACTCCACCCTCATGATGTAATCACCTATGAAAGGCCTCACCTCTTAATTCCATCATATTGGAGATTTATTTTCAATGTAAGAATTGTGGGGTGAGCACAGATTTTCAGACCATATCAAAACTAACATCTATGAGAGGTTATGGAGCTACCTGTCCTCAATGTACTAGTGAGAATGTGTTTTTGCATTGCTTGCCTCACCAAACTTTGCTAATAATATATAGAAAACGTCTTGTAATATATGAAGGATTTTTATACAACTCATTTATTCTTTACTTACAAAGTGAAGGTGGTTGTTGTTGTTGTCATCTTTTCTGGAACTGGGGATTGAACCCAGGGCTTTGCAAATGCGAAGCAAACACTTTGCACGGCAAACACTTTGCACTGTGCTACATCCCAGCCCAAGATAATGTTACTTACCTCATAAAGTTATTGTGAGGACCTGGCACATAGTAAGGGTTCAGTGAATATTAACTGTTGTGGTAAGGAGTAACAATAACAAGAATAGCAAAAGCTCCACTGAACCACATTGAGTAGAGAGACTTGAATGTTTGGAGTCTCTAGTCCCTTATCCTAAAGGGATGCTGATCAGCTGTGTTGCTTCGGGCACCACTTTTCTAAGATTTCATTTCTTCATTTGTAAGAGGACAATAATGACAGTAACTAAATGGTTTTCATAAAAATTAAACTAAGTAATAAGGAAGCACTTAATAAGTGGTAATTGTGTTTTGGAAATGAATGTTTTGATTTGGGTTGGGATTGATCACCAATAAGTAATGTTTCTAGTTATCCTTAAAGGCTCACATCTTCCTTATTTTAGAACCTGAAGTCCAGGTACTTTAGCAGATATAAAAATATGTTTTTAGAAATATATTCAACTTTCTAGATGGTCTTTTGTCTGTTCTATGTTAATATCCTTAATTTTCGTGACAAAATATCAGTTTTTTAAAAAAATATATTTTTAGTTGTAGATGTACACAATACCTTTATTTTATTTATTTGTTATATGTGGTGTTGAGGATTGAACCTAGTGCCTCACATGTGCTAGGCAAGTGCTCTATCACTGCCTACACTCCAGTCTCAAAATGCCAGTTTTGATATTCTTATCTGGTAGTTAAAGAATATAGATTGTTTTTACGCTTTAGCACTTTAAGTATTCAGAAAGTTCAGCTTTATGTTAACTTTTATCATTCCTGAAAAGCGTTATTGAAACAGATGTTTTAGAGAACCTTAGTATAAAAGAACCTCAGAATATAAACTCTTTTTATATAAGTTCTGGAAGTTCTAGTCATAAATTTATTCTCCTTTCACTACAAAGTTGTACACTCATGCTGTTTGTTAGTGTAAGTTTTAGTTCAAATGCTATCACTGATTTGTGAAATACTATTACACTCATTGCTCTTTATTAAGAACCAATAAAAGAAAAGAGAAATGCTTTAGAATTTTCTTGCTGTTCCTAAATTTGAGTTGAAGACATTGTATATTCATGTCATAAGATCTTCGCTATGAATTTCTTTTAAACTTTGGGATAAGGACCAAGGGTTTTTCTTTCCTCTTTTTTATATCATTACAGCAAATACTAAAGTTACAGTGTCTCATATTTGTGTAGTGTTTTACAGTTTACAGAGTTCTGTTTTTGAGGGTTTTAGTGTCTTTTTTCTTTTTAATATTGAAATGCACATTAAATATGTGTCTGTTTTAATGAATACTTCTAAAACTATCACTGTGAAACTATCACTGTAGCACTGCATGAACTGAACATTGTTAACACTTCGAAATCTTCCATGTTACCTTCCTTTTTAAATCTCATCCTTTCTCCCATGGGTAATTAGCATCCTGACTTTTTATAGTTACTGTCATTGTCATCATTATCATCATTATCATTACACCTTTGCTTTTCATCATAATTTTATACTGGTGTACATATCCCCAAACAATGTAGTTTTTTGGTTCTGGTACCAGGGATTGAATCCAGGGGTGCTTAACTCCTGAGCCACATCCCCAGTCCTTTAGAGACAGGGTTTTGTTAAGTTGCTTAGGGCCTCACTAAGTTGCTAATAAGTCTTGCTTCACACTTGGGATTCTCCTACCTCAGCCTCACAAGCTGTTAGGATTACAGGCATTTTTCACCATTACAGCTCAAACATAGTTTTGCCTGATTTTGAGCTTCTAGTGTTTTTTTTATATATATATATTATACCCTACAAATTGCCCATATTATTGTTCCTGATTTACATATACCAAATTTGGTCTGATGAAGGTTGTATCAAAGACCATTTTAAAGGGAAAGATGCAAATTCAACCCATAGTTTTTTTGACTATTTTCTGTGTTTATCATGTGGTCTTCCTTTTTTCTTTTTCTTTTTTTTTAACAATTCCTTTTTTAAAAAAAATTGTTTTAATTAGTTATATATTACAGTATAAATATATTTTAACATTATACATAAATGGAGTATTCTCATTCTTCTGGTTGTACATAATGTAGAGTTATACTGGTTGTGTAATCATATATGCATATAGAGTAATAATGTTCATTCATTCTACTATCCTTCCTACCTCCATACCCCCTGCCCTCCCTTCACTCCCCTCTGTCTAATCCAAAGTACCTCTATTCTTCCCTAGCCTCACTCCTTATTGTGAATTAGCATCCACATATCAGAAAAAATATTCCACCTTTGATTCTTTTGGATTAGCTTAGTTCTCTTAGCATGATAATCTCCAGCTCCATTCATTTACCAGCAAGTACCATAATTTCATTCTTCTTTAAGGCTGAATAATATTCTATTGTGTATATATACTACTTTTCTTTATCCATTCATCTGTTGATGGGCATCTAGGTTGGTTCCATAGTTTAGCTATTGTGAATTGAGTTGCTATAAACATCAATGTGTCTGTGTTATTATAGTATGCTGTTTTTAAGTCCTTTGGGTATAAACTGAGGAGTGGGATAGCTGGGTCAATGGTGGTTCCATTCCAAGTTTTCTGAGGAATCTCCATACTGCTTTCCATAGTGGTTGCAACACTTCGCAGTCCCATGAGCAATGTATGAGTATACCTTTCCCCCCACATTCTTGGTAGCGTTTATTGTTGCTTTTTATTGTTGATAGTTGCCATTCTGACTGGAGAGAGATGGAATCTCAGTGTAGTTTTGATTTGCGTTTCTCTAATTGCTAGGGATATTGAACATTTTTTTAATGTATTTGTTGATGGATTGTATTTCTTCATCAGTGTATCTTTTTATATTTGGTACAAGAAACTAAGGCATATTTTAGTACGCAGATGTAGCAGTCATTCAATTTTAGGTTTCCAGTCATTTCTTCCATGAAATGCTACAAAAAATGCTCTTTGTCTAATCTTTTTCACTTTTGTTGGCATTTTATGTCCCTTAACATTTGTCATTATTGTTTTTGATCCTTAATTTTAAAATGTTTCATCCTTTCTAGAAATGCAAATTGTGATCATCATGATTCCATTATAGTTTACCTTAACTGCTGGTCTCTATGTACTATCTTTATCATTTTTTTCTGCAAGAGAATAATAATATTTGCTATTTTGAAAACTAAAAACCTGTAATAATGGTCTGAATATATTTTGTATTTTTTAAAACAATTATAGTGATTTTATACTGTTACCCTTGTGGTTATCCATTATAATTTTTCTTCACTCATGTGAAAAAGGAGGTCTGTTTCATCAATTAGTTTATCTTTACTTGTTCAAAATTCAGCATTATGGTTGCTATCTGGAAGCACATCCTTATGGAAGGATGTAGTGAGAATTTATTGAATGGATTTTGCATTTGTTTAAAATAAATATCATGAACTTATGTCATATCAAATGTACTAAATTGTCTCACTTATATTTTAATTTTTGGAGAGATACTTAGTATTGAGTTATCAACACATAATCTCAGTGAGAATATAAATTTGCTGTATTTTATATTTCAATAGTACTTAGGTATTGTAAACATTGAATAGTTTCACATGATAATTCAAACTAATAAAATAAAAAAAGAATTAAAAGTGGCCATGCTTAAAAAATAAACTTATCAAAACTTTGGGCTATGTTTTAGAAAGAAAAAGAAAAAAAGAAGGAAGAGAAAAAGAGAGAAAAGGAGCCAGAAAAGCCTACAAAACCACTTACAACTGAAAAGGTAAAATTCCTTTTTTAAAAAAAAAAAAAACTATTAATATTACCATCTTATTTGTATACTTATATTAATGACCCTCTAGATATTTATGATATACAAATAGTTTGTTTTCCTTTAAGTAATTGTTCAATGAATACTGTGTGGTAAGCATATCCTCCTGACTTGTCCTGTGTGATTTATAATCTATTATAAATGTGTGTATAGATCATCTTACACACAAGTGTAAGGACAAGTATTCTCTCATGAATGTTATATAGAATGGTGGTTTTTGTTGCTTTTGTTTTTGTTTTGATACAAGGTATTGCTATGTTGCCCAGGCCAGCCTTGACTTTTGATCCTCCTACCTCAGCCTCCTGAATAGCTGGGATTATGGGCATGCGCCATCACACTTGGCTTGGGAATGTTTCCATACACACCTTTCAGTGGAAATTTAGAAAATGAAGAGGTCATAGCTGAAGGGACTTCCAGGAAAGATCTTATGCTTCATAACATTTGAATTAGATCTAAAAGTGTAGGAAGGATTAAGATGGAAGACAAGAGTATATTAGTTTAAGAGAATAGCCTGAAAATAGACATGGAAACTGGAAATAGATGGAAGTATGTTTGTAAATGGAAGTATATTTAAAAAAAAAAAAAACCAACAAAACAAAAGAAAGAGATGTTTGATGGCTGGAGATGTAGCCAGTGGTAGAGCACTTGCCTAGCATATACGAGACCCTTGGTTCAATCTCCAGCACCACAAAGAAGAAAAAAAAAAAAAAAAACAGTGAGTTTGAAAAAAGGTATATGTTTATTTATAAAAAGTAGTGAAAAATAAGGCCAGAATGATGAGTTGAACCCACATTGTAGATGTTTGTTTTTTGAGGGGAGGAAAGGCCATGGGAGCACTCCAGATTCTAAAGCAGGTGATGTACCAAATCTGGAAGGGTTTTTTTGGAAGATCATTTTGGTAGTAGTGTGCAGGATAGATGTGATAGGCATACTAGAGGTACGAAGATCATTATATTTTTGCAAAGGACCTGATTATATAATTATGGTGGGTTGGCTCTGAATGCATTTTATCATATAAACCGAAAGCGTGGTAAGAGAATTGTTCATAAAGGCAGCATCCTTGATGTTAGTTGTTTAAATTTTAAAATCAACTTGAGACCTATTATAATACCACAAAGTACATCCATTTACAGTGCAGAAATATATAGCAGTTTTTTCTTTGTCATTTATTGGAACAATCTCTCAAAAAGTTATCAACAAGTCTTCAACATTGAAGAGATATTAAGTACCCTGAGAATCTTAGTTCCTTTATGTGACAATTGAAGCCATTCATCATCTGACCCTTCCTCTGCTTCTGTTTCATTTTTCATACCATTTAGACTCTTCCACTGTCACCTAACTATATTTTCCATGTGTGTTAAATTGTTTTGCCAAGAACATCCTTTTCTTTCCCTACCTCTCCTTAAACTTCCTTATTTCACCTTTTCCATAAAGTCAATTAGACATCCCAACTAGATACACTTTTTCTTTTCCTCAAACTTCTGTAGACATTGCTATGCACTTGATTTTATTACTTGTTACCTTCTTTTACTGTTTTATGTTATTAGATAAATTCCTTATCTAACACAGATGAGTAGGTATTTTGTTTCCTTAAATCATTTATTAGGCTGGGGATGTGGCTCAAGCGGTAGCGCGCTCGCCTAGCGTGCGTGCGGCCCGGGTTTGATCCTCAGCACCACATACAAAAAACGAAGATGTTGTGTCCACCGAAGAACTAAGAATAAATAAATAAATATTTAAAAAATCATTTATTAGTCAGGTGGAGCTAAGTCCTGTGTTTCCTTACGTTTGTGTTAAATACATGTAAATGGATTCATTGTTGCTTTTTATCTTATAATTCCTTTTGGTGTCTTGATTCCAAGGTCCTGCAGAAAGATTAATAAATTATTATTTAGTGATAAGTAATTAATTAAATCCTAAAGACTATTGAACTATTTTGCTATGTGGAATCCCTTGAAATATGTTTTAAAATACTTTTTTCAATTAAAGTTTGTTTGAATATCACTATTATTGTTTTAGTGATAGTTTACCGAATTAAATTCTTACCTTTCACCGTGTTAAATTTAGGTGTTAACGAATTTAATACTTTTTTTAAATTGGTTGTTCAAAACATTACAAAGCTCTTGACATCATATTTCATACATTAGATTCAAGTTGATTATAACCTGTTGACTGACTAAGTAGCATTAACTCTTCTATGGTAACTTTAATGCACATCAGTAAGAAGCTGTGAGTGAAATCACTAATTTCATATTTGATTACAAAGTAATTTTCAACTCACTATAAGGTTTTATTTTTTGTTTCTAAAACTTAGAAATTTTAAAATAGTTTGTATAATGCCTTATTGTTATATGTAGTAAGATATAAAATTTAATTCCTTTTTAAAACATCATCTTTATTCCTCCATTATTTAAAAAAAAAAGTATTTCACCATTAAAATATGGTAAGCATCTGATGTAGTGACCTTGTGTGTTTGTAACCTTACATTGTAAATAATCACCTTATGTTGTTTGCTGTGATAATGGGCCCCAACAATTACTTCAGAGTATAGTCTCTGTATCACAATCCTGAGGCATACAGGGTATGTGAACAGTGAGAAATCTAGCACTTCACCTTTAGTGTTTTCTTTTAGCCATAGGTTTTATTAAACCATGTTCATGCCTCATCTGTTTCTCTTGCTTACCCTGCAAAGATTAGCCCTCCTGCTGCTGATGGTGGAGGCCTTGCTAAGAGAAAAATCATATAGAGTGCCGCAGTCTGGCTGGGCACAATTCAGGAGCCACTTGTCAGAAGAAACTAACTTTATTTTTAGAACCACACATGCTAAACCAAACAGCTCCTCAGGAAAAACCCAACTGCCACCACCGGCTTCCCACAAGCCTCTCAACCTCCCCCACTCCTCCTGCTCTTGAGGCCGATTGGCTGGGTCCCATGGGCGGAGCTAAAAAAAGTCCCCCAATGAGCAGCTCCGTGGTCTGAAAGGGCGGGGAAACAGCCCAATGAGCATCACCGCAGAGGAGCCAATCAGTTGGCAGCTGGAAGTTTGCTGGGGCCCCTTTGGCTGTGACTCTCAACAATAGAGGAAAATACTTTACTTCCTATTAAAATTTTGCAAACAAATAGTGCAGAATATGTAAGAAAAACCATACATTTAAAAGTATCATAGTGGAGAAACTCGAAGAACAGTAGCACAAATGAAGGAGCTTTATTTAACAAATAGGTATTTTTTTTTGATAGTCTTCCTGAGGTGATGTTTCCAGGAGGCATAAATAATCCACAGAGAAGAAATTGGTATAATAGTAGTTAAACTAGTAATAAGAATAATCCAAATAATCAGAATAATATCCTTATCATTAAGATTTGGCTTTATTGGCAATCTGCTGTATGCCAGAACTGTGCTACATATACAACTTACATCACAGTTACATCTAATAATCTTTATGTAAAATTACCAACATGTACCATTACCCAAATCAGGAAGTAAAACAAGATCAGCACCCCAGAAACTCACCTCCCCCATGACCCTTCCCAAACAAAAATTATTTCTCTTCCCCTCTATGAATACCAATTTTATTGCATCTTTTTATGTGTTTGTGTGGTGCTGGGGATTATGAATTCAGGGCCTCAAGCTCGCTAGGCAAGCCCTCTACAACTGAGCTACGTCCCCAACCCTCATTGCATCTTAAAAATAACTTTACCACCTCTACATGTATCTCTAAACAATGTGGTTTGATTTTCTATATTATGACTAAAATAATATTACTAATGTTCTTTTAAATTTATTTTTAGTCAACATTTTGTAAGAGTCAGTTACGTAGTATATAACTGTAGTTTTCGTGTGTGTATGCACGCATGCACACGTTTTACAGTTTATGCATTCCACTGTTGAACATTTGAATTCTATATAGTTTTGTTTAAACTATTATAAGTAGTGCTGCAATGAACACTTTTGTAAGTGTTCATCTAAGCAAGTATTTCTTTAGGAAGTACTTAGGAGTGGAATCGCTGAGCCGTATATATTTGTATCTTAAACTTTACTGCATAATATCAAACTACTTTACAAAGTGTATATAAAAATATTCTTAATACCTTTCACTTTCTCTACAACATGTGGTCTGACAAGAGATTTTAGTATTTGCAGCCTGGTGAATATGTAATGGTATCTCATTTATTGTCCATTTCCTTGATTACAGATGATGCTCAGTACCTTTCATATGTTTATTGCCAATTTGGATTTACTCTTCTAAAATCTTGGTTCACAATTTTTGTCTGTTTTTCTGTTATATTTTCTGTCTTTTCTTCATCTATTTATAGTAGTTTATGCAAATATACATACATATATAGGGCATTTTATTTCTATAACTTATTGTGGCAGAATTTGACACTCTTTCTTGTTCTGGTTTCTGAATTGGTGATAGAAGCCTCCTTGTTTTATTCCTGAGCTCAAAGGAAAAGCTTTCAACTTTTTGTGTATGTTATCTTTATTCTTCACAAAAGCTACAAGGTCCATTTTATAGAGTGGTGAACTCATACTCAGAATGTATGATTTGTCTAATGTCACCTAGTTTCATTGGAGAATTTATGGAGAATGGGTTGGAAAAATAAGAACTTTTATTTATCTTTTTAAACCAATACAGATTAAACTCCAGCTTATATTTCATGAGTTTAAAAGAATACTTGATAGGGATTAATCGGGATTATTATTCTAGGATCCTTTCTCTAAGTTTCATTTATTTGTATAAATAATTAAAGCCATTAGTATAGTTATCCTTTTTTTGCTGAGGTGGGTGGGGGTAGTGGTACTGGGTATTGAACCCAGGTCCTTACACATGTTAAGTACATGCTCTTCCACTGAACCACACACCCTATCCCCATTAGTGTGATTTTTGACAACGTGATAGCTTAATGAATAGTTAGTTGAAAAATATATTAATATGGCAGATAAGCTTAGGCTTCACCTCAAGGCATTAGTAAAGGAAGAACAAACTAATTACAAACTCAGTAGAAGACAGGTAATAATTAAGATCTGAGCCAAAATTAATGAAATTGAAAATACAAAAGCAATATATAGTATAGCATCAGTGAAACAAAGAATTGGTTCCTTCAAAAGGTGAGTCGGATTGATAAACCCTAGCCAAGCTAACCAAAAGAAAGAAACAAAATTAGAGATGAAAAGGAAGTATCACCATAGACACTTTTGAAATACAAAGGATCATTAGAAACTATTTTGAAAATTTATACTCTAATAAACTGAAAAATCTAGAAGACATTCACAAAATTTTTAGATGCGTATGAACTACCCAAATTGAACCAGAAAGATATAGGAAACCCAAATGGAACAACATCAAGTAATGAATTTGTAATAGCAATTAAAACCCCACGAACAAAGAAAAGCCAAGAATCAGATGGATTCTCAGGTGAGTTTCGATATTTAAAGAAGAACTAACAGCAGTCTTTCTCAAATTATTCCATGAAATTGGGAGGGAACACTCCCAATGGATATTCTATGAAGTGGGTATAACCCCGGTACCCAAACCAGGCAAAAACACATCAGAAAAGAAAGCTGTAGACCAGTATTCCCGATGAAAATAGATGCAGAAATTCTTTTTTTTTTAAATTATTTTATTGTTGGTTGTTCAAAACATTACATAGTTCTTAATATACCATATTTCACAGATTGATTCAAGTGGGTTATGAACTCCCATTGTAGAAATTCTTAATAAAATATTAGCAAACTTCATTCCAAAACATACCAAGAAGATAATATACCATGGGTTTCATCCCAGGGTGGCCAGATTGGTTCAACATTGACAAATCAATAAATGCAGTTCACCACTTAAATAGAATTAAGAACAAGAATCTTACAATCATCTTGATAGAGAAAAAGGCTTTGATAAAATCCAGCATCTATTCATGTTAAAAGTGCTGGATAAACTAGGGATAAAATGAATTTACCTCAAAATTATAAAAGCTATATATGATGAACCCAAAGCCAACATCATGCTGAACAGAGAAAAAAAAGTATTTCCTATAAAATCAAGAACAAGCAAAGATGTCCACTGTTGTGTGTCCATACAATATAGTTTTTGAAACGAACCAGAGCAGTCAGCAAGAGAAGGAAATTAAAGGGATATCAAAAGAAAGCAGAGATGTCAAACTATCTCTATTTGCTGATGATGTGATCCTATATCTAAGTGACTCCAAAAATCTTGTCAGAAGACTTCTCAAGCTGATAAATGAATTCAGGAAAGTAGGAGGAAAAAGAAATCGGGAAAACCATCCCATTCACAATAACCTAAAAAATACTAAACAAACAAAAAACTTTGGGAATTTTTCTAACCAAAGAGGTGAAAGATCTCTACAATGAAAATTATAGAATACTGAAGAAAGAAATTGAAGAAGATTTTAGGAAATGGAAATATCTCCCATGTTCTTGAATAGGCAGAATTAATATTAACAAAATGGCCATACTACCAAAAGCAGTGTATACATTCAGTGCAGTCCACATCAAAGTACCAGTGACATTCTTCACAGACCTAGGAAGAAAACAGTCCTTAAATTCATTTGGAAGAGATGCAGAACAACTAAAGTAATCTTGAGCAAGAATAGCAATAGAGGAGGCATCATAATATGTGATCTCAAATTATATTATAGAGCTATAGTAACGAAAACAGCATGATAACTGTATTTATGTGGGTTTGTCTATGTATCTTCTGTTCTGTACCATTGGTCTACATACCTGTTTTGGTGCCAATACTGTGCCATTATGGGTGTTGATTTTATAACCTGCTACTTTGCTGAGTTTTAGAAGTTTTCTGGTGGAATTTTTTGATAGCCTATTCAATAAATATATAGAATCATGTTGTCAGCGAATAGTGGTAGTCTGAATTCTTCTTTTCCTATTTATGTCCCTTTAATTTCTTTCTTTTGTCTAATTGCTGTGGCTAGAGTTTCAAGAAGTGGTTAAAGAGGGCATCCTTGTCTTGTTCCAGTTTTTAGAGGGAATGCTTTCAGTTTTTCTCCATTTAGAAGTATACTGGCCTTGGATTTAGCATATATAGCTTTTATGATGTTCAGGTATGTTCCTATTACCCCTAGTTTTTCTAGTGTTTTGAACATGAAGGTGTGCTGTGTTTTGTCAAATGCTGGTGAAAAGATAGCCTATTCAATAAATGGTGCTGGGAAAATTAAAAATCCACATATAACTAAATGAAATCCCTATCTCACCCTGCACAAAACTCAACTCAAAGTGAATCAGACTTAGGACTAGAACGGAGACTCTGTGCCTAGTAGAAGAAAAAGTAGACCCAAATTTTCATTAGGTCAGCTTAGGATCTGACTTCCTTAACAAGACTCCTATAGTGCAAGAAGTAAAAATCAAGAATCAATAAATGGGATTGATTCAAACTTAAAAATCTTCTTCTCAGCAATGGAAACAATAATGTGAAGAGAGAGCCTGCAGAATGATAGAAAATATTTACCACATGCACCTCAGATATAGCATTAATCTCCAGGATATACAGATAACTAAAAAAACAAAATAACCCAGTCAATAAATGGGCTAAGGAACTGAACATTTCACAGAAGAAGAACTATAATAGATAAACCAATATATGAAAAAATGTTCAATACCCCTATCAATTAGAGAAATGCAAATTAAAACTACTGTAAGATTTCATCTCACCCCAGTCAGAATAGCAATTATCTAGAATACAAACAACCATAAATGTTGGTGAGGATGTGGAGAAAAAGGAGCATTCACATATTACTGGTGGGAATGTAAATTGGTGCAATCGTTATGGAAAGCGGTATGAAGATTCCTCAGAAAACTCAGAATGGAACCACCATTTGACCCAGGTATCCTGCTTCTTGGTTTATACCCAAAGCATATTACAGTGATGCAGCCACATCAATGTTTATACCAGCTCAACTCACAGTAGCTAAACTATGGAACCAACCTAGGTGCCCTTCAACAGATGAATGGATTAAAATAGATGTGGTATAGGGCTGGGGATGTGGCTCAAGCGGTAGCGTGCTTGCCTGGCATGCGTGCGGCCCAGGTTCGATCCTCAGCATCACATACAAACAAAGATGTTGTGTCCGCTGATAACTAAAAAATTCAAAAAAAATGTGGTATATATGTATATATGATGGAATATTACTCAGTCTTAAAGAAGAATGAAATGATAGCATTTGCTGGTAAATGAATGGAGCTGGAGATTATCATGCTAAGCGAAATAAGCCAATCCCCCCAAACCAAAGGCCAACTGTTTTTGATATGCAGATGCTAATTCACAATAAGGTAGGGGGGCTAGGAAAGAATAGAGTTACTTTAGGTAGAGGGGAGTGAAGGGAGGGGAAGTTGGGGTAGGGAATAAGAAGGATAATAGAATGAATCACACATTCTTACCCCATGACAGGTGGGAGTCTACATCATGTATAACCAGAAGAATGAGAAATTATACTCCATTAAAACAAATTTTAAAAACAGCATGGTATTGGCATCAAAATAGATATGAAGACCAGTGGAGTAGAATAGAAGACACAGAACCAAACTCATATACTTTCAGCCATCTGATACTTGACAAAGGTACCAAAAATATATGTTGGAGAAAAGTTATTTTTTTTTTTTTTAAGGAATGTTGCTAGGAAAAAAGGTTATCCATGTGTAGAGGAATGTAACGAGATTTCTGTCTCTCACCCTGCACAGAAATTACTCAAAATGTATCAAAGCCTAGGGTATTAGACCAGAAATTTTGCAATTGCTAGAAGAAAACATAGGGTCAACACTTCATCATATTGGTACAGGCACCAACTTCCTAAACATGATCCCTAATGATCAAGAAATAAATAAGTGGATGCCATCAAATTAAAAAGCTTCTTCACAGCAAAGCAAAAAAGAGTGTGAATAGAGAGCTTACAGAATGGAAGAAAATCTTTAACAGCTGCTCCTTTGACAGAGATTAATACCCAGAACATACAAAGAATTCAAAAAACTTTTTACACACACACACACAAAACAACAACAACAACAACAACAACAACAAATAACCCAGTCAATAAATGGGCAAAAGAACTACTGAACAGACACTTTTTAAAAGAAGAAACACTAATGGCTAAAAAATATGAAAAAATATTTAACATCTCTGGCAATCAGGGAAATGCAAATCAAAGCACACTAATATTATTTCACCTCACTTCAGTTAGAATGATAATCATCAAGAATACACATACTAATAAATGCTAGCATGGATATGAGAGAAAAGATACATTTATACATTATTGGTGGGACTACAAATTACTACAATCACTTTGGAGAGCAGTATGGAGATTCCTAGGAAAACTAGGAATGGAACTACCATATGACCAGGCTATCTCACTACTTAGTATTTATTCCAAAAGAACTAAAATTATCATAATATAGCCCACATATCCATTTCAACATTTATAGAAGCACAGTTCCCAGTAGCCAAATTATGGAATCAGCACAGATGTCCATTACTAGATGAATAGATTAAGAAAATGTGGTATGTATACACAATGGAATCTTACTCAGCATGAAGAAGAATGAGATTATGGCATTTGCCAATAAATGGATATAAGTGGAGCATATCATGCTAAGTGAAATAAGCCAGACTCTTAAAATCAATGTGGAAGCTAGAGCAAAATAAGGGAAAGAACGTGGTGGTGGAGAGTGGGGTGGGGGGTGGGCATTGGCTACCCTAAAGATATAGGGAAGATCAGTGGAATAGAAGAAGGAGATTGAGAGGGGAGGGAGGGGGAGTAGGGATGGGAAAGGCAAGGAAATGCAGAAGGAATTTAAGAAAATCACATTATATGCACTTATAAATATACTACAGGGAATTTCACCTTTATTTATATGTAGCAAGCATCAATCAAAAATAAATAAATGAAAGATCAGTAAATTAGTGGAAGACTAGGGGGAGGGAGGAGGAGGGGGGAAAGGTGGGAGGGACAAGGACTGAAAGGGAGTAAATCATGCATGTATGATTTTGTAAAAATGAACTCAACTATTATGCGTAGTTATAATTGTCTAATAAAAAATACTATATTTATAATATATACAGGATTTACAAACTCAACTTTAAACAATAAAAATAAGGAAATATTTTGAAATATGATCCATTATTGTTAGCTATATTCACACTTCTGAGCAATATACCTAGAATTATCCTTCCATTTAATTGCAGTATTGTACCCACTGACCAACTTCTACTCATCCCTCCACTCTCATAGCTAGAAGATAGGATTTGGAATTTTCTCATCACACAGGAATGATAAATGTTGAAGATGTTGGAGGTGCTAATTACCCTGATTTGTTCAATAAACTATTTAAAGCAAAAGTGTATACATATTAATATATATCAACATATATTAATATTAATACATATTAATATATACTAACATTAATTTGGGATTTGGGAGAAATCTTACTATTATTCACATTTTTTATTTTATAAAAAAATGAAAGTAAACTAAATTCTAGAAGGAGCTCATTGCTTAGAAGTGATTTGCATCGAGTTAGTAGTTGGTGATAGCCCAAGGATTTGAACCCTAGTCTTTGATTTCAATTCCCAAATGTTGTGTGTGGGGATGTATTCGGGGGGTGGATATTTTGATTTGACATGAAAATCTTCTTGCTGCAGTTTCATTCCTGTTGTATGTTCTACATCATGTGATAGTGGAATGTCCAGATTTTCCTAAAGAACTATTTATTTATAATTTGTTAGCTTCTATTTAGCTACTTCATTCTTCTATAATTAAATTTATTTTCCTCACGCAGTCTATAACTTTCATGGAAAGTTTCTCCTTTTTTTCTTTTTCTTTTCCAGTACTGGCAATTGAACCCAAGATCTCACAATGTGCTAGGCAAGTCCTCTACCCTTGAGCTTCGTCCCTGTCACTTTTTATTTTTTATTTTGAGACAGGGTTTCACTAAATTGCCTTGGTGGGTCTCTAACCAGCAAATTTCCAGGTAGCTGAAATTACAGGTATACCGCCACTGTTCCCAGACTTTATTTTTATTTTACTCAAGTCTCATTGAGATTTACATCTTTGTGGTGCGCAGGCATCTATTATTTATTGGGTCAGTAAGAGCCAGGTTTATTGGGAGAAGAAAGATAAAATCTAAAAATTTAATAAAATGAATCAAATGATTAATAAGGCAGGTGCTTCTGACATTTGAATAGTTGTCTCTGTGCTCTATACTGGTAGAAAAATTGTGTAAAAATTTGACTTTCTAAAATATTCTGTCATATATTAGATAGTTCTAATTTGCTAAGATTGGTCTACTAGGTTACTTTTCAAGTAACCAGTGATCTGTAAGTATTTCATGTATATAAGGAGTATCCTATTAAAGCAAAGTTATATGAGTTCTCTTTCAGTTTAAGGAAGAAGATCTTAATTTATCCTTAGTGAGGTTATAAAAGTTTTATAGTTTTTGTTTCTAGAGGTTTGCATATCAAAATATGGAAAATGGAAAAATAGTTCCTTACTAAAGGAAAGAAGAGTTAAACCTTTTCTGGTTCTGGTTATATTACTATTATTACAACCCATTATGTGTACTCATTATATATTAAGTTCCTAAACTTTTTTTTGTATAGTAAAAAAAAACTTTTTTGTATAGTAAAAATTTCGAACTATATTTCATTTTTACAATTACTCAACTCTTTGTAATGTGAAAGCAGTAATGAATTTGTTCTAATAAAACTTTATTTACAAAAGCAGGCAGTCAAGTTTGTTGAGACATTTCCCTACCTCCTCCCAAATGAGAAGTGGTTTTAGTGAAGATTCAAGGCAACTAAGCTCTAGCACCTGATCTGTGGTTCACTGTCTCCTTGGCAAAGTTGCTTAACTTGGAACTTCCCTCTTCATTTTAAAAATAAGGTTTGTCTAAATGATCTCTAGGGATCCTTCTGGTAATAAATGGCTCTAAATTTAGAATGACTTATTCCACCTACTAAACATTGGTACAGTTTCCTAACATTTTCTAAATATATCCTTAAAGATGACTTTCAGAACTGTAGAGCTGGATTTTATTCAGGGAATTCTTCATATTTCAAACTTCTGTTTCACATACCTAGTTGCTGCTCTCTTTAATCAGTTTTTGCCCCCTCTTAAAACACAAAGTCCAATTTAGGAGAAAACATATTCAGTTATTCTTACTGCAGGCTACTTCTATATTGAGGCCGCGGCTGGGGTGGGGGGTTGTGTGTGCGTGCGTGCGTGTGTGTGTTTACTCTTGCTTTCTTGTATACGCTGTGGTGGAATAATCTTAGTATAAAGGATATTGCATGCAGTGAAATGTAGTCCTCAAAGTATATGTTCTGATTTTTTTTCTAGCATATAAAAAAGGTTTTTCCTGTTCAGATATTTGCCACTAGTTTCTTGAATTTTATGGGAGAAAAATCAGTTCAGAAAGAATATATCAAAATAGAATTTAAAATTCCAGGAAGGAAATAGAGAAACACTAATAAACACAAACTGTTTTTGATGAAGAAATTTGTTTTAAAATATGAAAAATATTTGAATCTTTAAGATGATGATGTAGATGAATAGTGCTTTTTAAAACTAGCTGGGAAGGAAACAAACAACCATCAATTTACCCTTTTGAACAAACCTTTTATGTTAATAAAATTAAAAAAAATTTTGGTGATCTACTAGTATAAGCAAAAGATATAATTACGAATCTATTGAACTTGAAATTTCAATCCAATGTTGGAAGGTTAACAACTAGTTGTAAATCAAATAAATTGTTCTTAGTAAGCCATTAAAGTTAAATTAAGTGGCTCATTACCAGATGCTATGTTGATAGGTTACATTATTTAGCACCCTGGAGGAGACATTTACACAGCTACCAAGTTCTCGGTGTAAGTTAGGTTAAATTACTATAATGAATGAATACATTTGAGAAGAAAATATTTCTAATAATTCATTCTTTTATTCAAATATAGAAACATATGATCTTAGGTGAGTAAGTACATCAAGTGCTTCTCATAACCTTTTTATTAATAGGTTTGAAAGATTCTTTATATTTTCCTTAAATCATTTCATTTCCATTGTAAAGCTGGACCATAGAGATTAATTTGATAATGATCTATTGTTTCTAGACTTTTAAAGAAAATAATAGTTTAAGTATCACTACATATCATTCTTAGAAAGCAGTTTAGTGCTGCTTCCCTGTTGCCTAAGTTTTATTATGGCATAGATTGCTAGTTTCATTTGATAGGTCCTTATTTTTCTTGAGCTATTAAGCATTTTTTAAAAAATGGATTGTTCTCTCTGAAACAGAAGAGATTATGGTGGTACCCTTAAGTAAAAGATAAATAATCTGTCTTGTTTGGTGAATTTATAGAGTTTCTTGTTCTTTTCCAAGATATATGATAGATGAGTGGATTTTTTATAACCTCGCTTTTCTGCTTCTCTATAATACTCAAACCATATATATTTTTAAGAAGTTAAAAATACACATAAGCATGAAGGGAAAAAAATAACATCACCACAGATAGCCCTACCTAGAAAGAATTATTTCTAACATATTTTTTCATCCTTTTTGATTGTTTCTCATGGAAATATATGTATTCATTGGATACCATAATACATCTGTTATTTTGTAACTTATTCTGTTCCTTTGTCATTTAACAATATATCTTGAATGCCTTTTCTTACAAATAAATATACCTGTGCCTTTCTGTCTTTTAAAATATTCTACTGATGGGATATAGCATAATTTATCTTTGCAAAGTTAAGATTTTAAAATTTATCCCTCTTTTTGAACAATGAAAACCTATCTATATAGCTCTATCTCTGTATATATATGTATATTAGTATACAGCTGTGTTGTAACTTCTTTTTTACCCCCATATGTTATAACTTGTTACCATCCATTTTAAAAACTGGAATTGCTATGTCAAAGAATGTGGACTTTTAGAAGTCTTTTTGAAAAATATCAACAGACTGGTAGTAGAAGATAGACAAGTGTAGACTTGGTTAGAACAACTCAGTTTGATTCTCAGCTCTGCTAATTAGTAGATGTGTTACAACTATCTGTTTTCCTATAGGTACAGAAAGTCTGTTCAACAGACATTTCTGAGTACCTACTGCATACAATGAAGTATTTTAAGGACAAAGGATAGAGTTAGGGGGGTATCCTGTGTCTTATAGGATGTTAAACAGCATCTTACCAGTCTTACCAGATAAAAATGTCTTCAGCCATTGCTAAATGAATCACTATAGGGGCAAATCATTACTTACTTGAGAACCACTGTTGCAAAATACATCTCAGTGAAACAATCTCTTAGTGGAAGAATGAATACCTATCTGTTGTGTGATTCACTAAAGAGTACCAGTAATGTCAAGGGCTCTTGGATATAGATACAAATCTTTTCCTATTCAGAGGCCAAAAGGAAATTTATTAATTATATTTAATGTATATGGAAAAAAAGGTTTATAAAAATGTCATTAAGTAGAAGGTAAACTGTAGGGTCAAATGAAACAAATCGCCATTGTATTAATTAGAAGTTATCCAGAGTCAGGCTTATCTTTTAAAATTACATATCTTTCATCTAATTCCTGTTTGATTAGAATCATCTGCATTTGGGCAGAAAAAATTCAAAACAGGGTATTGAAATAAAAAGTCAATTAGATATGTTAAAAAATTGAAGTCTGTTTCTTATTTACACTTAAAATGGTGAATTTATGTAAAATATGTGTATTTTGCCATAATTAAATAACTAATAATTATGTTTTAAAGGTATTTTGTAGGTCTGCATGATTTTATCTTGATATAATCCAGTTTTAATGAATTGAAAGCTGTTTTTTTTTCTGTTCTATCCCTTAATTTGTCTCATAACTTTTAGCTGAAATCAATAAAATCTAACTTGAAAGTAACTTTTTTTTTTTTACTTTCAAGTTAGAATTTTTAAACAATGAAAGGATGAGATGGGGTAGCATCCATGTTCTGTTTTTTAAATGTGTGAACTTGTATATTACAAAATAACCTCTGGCCTTGGAAATTTTCTTATGTATGCTTGCCATAAGATGACTGTTCTGTCTTTTAGAGTTTCTCTTATGTTTGTGGCCTCCTACTACCAGCCTGGACTCCTTATAATTATAATTTTGCATTTAACATTCTTAGCTGTAGATCTGAAGAATTAGATAAGGACTTTTTTTTCTGGCAACATTGAGATATTGTTCTAAAGGTATCCAATATTTTCAATTTTTTGTGTTTGGATTATGGAAAGAAGTCTCATTGCATGATAGTTATTATCTGGTACAAACAGCCATGAAATTTTATGAGAATGTTGATTTCAGTGGGTATAATAATCTTATAGATACCAGTATATTATTTGTTTTTTTTCCTCATGTGTCCAATACTGTCTCTTTTGTTGGGGGGTAGGGGGCTGTGGATTGGACCCAGGTAATTTAACCACTGAGCCATATCCCTAGCCCTTTTTAATTTTTTATTTTGAGACATGGTCTTGCTAAGTTGCTGAGGCTGGCTTTGACTTGCCATCCTCCTGCTTCAGTTGCCCAAACTTCTGAGATTATAGACATGTGCCACCATGCCCAACTCAAATCCAGTTCTCTTGGTATAACCCCGTTTTAATGAATTGAAAGTTTTTTTTTTTTCTGTTCTATCCCTTAATTTGTCTCATAACTTTTAGTAAATCCTAGTATCTAAATTTCCACACTCCTCTTTTTAAATAGATGAACCTATCCTACATAAATTGGCAACAAATAACAGTAGTTCAAAGGAATAATCAATAACTGTATAGTTTAGTCTTTAAGGAGTCTAAAACTTGATTTCTCTATCCTTTTATCAGTAAAACTAATGTAAAATATCACTCTAGGTAGTAATTTTGTATGACAGTCACAACTGCTTTGCATTTTTCATCAAAACTTGATATTGTCACTAAAACACACACATACAACCCTTTGGTAGATATAAAAATCAATACAGTATTTTTACTAGTTGATGCTAAAAGTGCACAGAATGTCTTGTAATTTAAAAGGCTACTATTAAATGAGTAAATACTTTTTAATAGCTTGAGACAAATTTGACATGAAAGTTCTTTTAGCTAGTATGGTTTGCTGTGTCTTCCATTTGTCTAGCTTAAAAAAGAAAATCAAGTAGCTAGAAGAAGAGTCATTGTCTTGCAGAGAGCAATAACAATATGATAGTAATGTTACTTTGTTGGCTAAATAACTATACACTAAAAAGCTCTCAGACCTAAAAGAAGGAGCCCGATGAAGCTGTTTAATACCTGCTTACTATTAAAGAAACTGTAATGATAAAGAGTATATAGATTGTGGCAGAAAACCATACTTTAGGTTCTATTACAGGCTTTTGTAGTAAATTGGAAACATTTTTTTCTTCATGAAATGTCTGAAACGTTTTTGCAGTCATTTAAAGCTTTACTGCAAGTGAAGCAATAAAAAGGAGGAAGAAATCCAATTACTTCATGTGCAAAGTCTTTATTTTCTGTTTAATAAAAGAAAAGCTTTTGTTCAGTAAGCAAGCTTTACACTCCTTCCTAGTAAATTAGAAATTTAGTTAAGTAGAAAATAAGGAAAAGACTTCCTTGATAAATGTGTTCTAGAATAGGACTCATCACATAAAAATGCTCAATAAATGTGAAGGCAATTTTATGAAGTTAAAAGTTTGTGTTTAAGAATATGGTATGCAAGGTGTTAGGATCAGCAGTTAGATTAGATAGGTAATTGAAGGTAATAAAAATGACGAGCACTTACTTGGTGACCAGCATGTGCCAAACATTATTCTGATCACTTAAAGACATTATTTTATAGTCCTTACAACAACTTCATGAGTTTTATGGTAGTCAGTTTTTTATCACTGTAAGCAAAAATATCTGACAAGGACCACTTATAGGAGGAAAGATTTATTTTGACTCATGGTTTCAATTCACAGTTGTCTGACACCTTTGCTATAGACCTGAAGTGAGACAGAACTTTGTGGCAGAAGAGTATGACGGAGGAAAGCTTCTCAATTTATGGTGAATATAAAGCAGAGAGAGAGAGCATGAGGAGCTGGGGAGAAGATACAGTACAAGACCCCTCCCCCAGTGACCTACTTCCTACAGTCACACCCCACCTGCCTATAGTTACCACCCAGTAATCATTCAGATTATTAATCCATTAAATGAATTAATCATCTCATGAGGTTCCAACTCTCATAATCAAAGTATTTAACCCTTGAAAGTTCCTGCTGCCTAACACATGAGCTTTAGAAGGGGGTGGATTTTTAGATCCAAACCATAACAACTTGATATTATTATTTTCATTTATGATGAGAATCTGGAAGGCACAAGTTTGATAGTTTATTAGTGGAGACACACATTGGTAATTTATTTGTAGTCACATAGCTATCAGTAGTAGCCAATGTGAGTAGTCTGCCTTCAGACTATGCTCTTAACCAATATGCTCTGTGGCTTATGTGTATAACACTATAACATACAAAAGTGGGGAAAGATAGGAGAAAAGGTGAGGGAAAAGGATCAACTCTGAGTTTCTGTCAAGTGCTATGCATTGTGCTAATAAGCATTTACAAGTGCTAATAAGTCCTCACAGTAACCTTAGGAAATTTTAATACAAGTATCATACAGAGATAGAAGAAGAAATTACCTGTAATCCTAGTGGCTTGAAAGATTGAGGCAGGAGGATCTCCAGTTCAAAGCCAGCCTCAGCAACTGAGCCAAGGCCCTGAGCAACTGCGCAATACCCTGTCTTTACATAAAATATAAAAAAGGCTGGGGATGTGGTTGAGCACCCCTAAGTACAGTCAGTACCAATGCCCCCCTGCCCCCCCAAAAAAGAAAGAAACCTAAGATTTAGAATGAAAAATGACTAAGGTCACATATCTCATAATTGGTAGAGCAGATCTTTCTAAATGGAAGGCAGTTTATTGGGAATTTGTTATCTTCTCATGAATGTCTGCCATAGATTAATTGAAACAACTGCTCATACTCACTGGGAAATGCCGCAGTCTTGGCTGGGCACAGAATCACGAGCCACTCAAGCAGGAACAAAACTTTATTTTGAAAAAGCCGCCAACACTCTCAGCGCCAGCAAGCAAAAAACCGGTCCTCCCACGCGGGCGTCTAACCGGAACTGCCGTCTCCCGGAACCCGGGGTCCCCCGGACCTCCCCCGGAATTTCCTCCTACTATCCTTCCCCAACCAATGGGAACTCTCCATGAGTCCCCGTAACATGAGTCCAGTAGTAGGCCAAGGTGAACAGCAGGAGCCCAATTTGCATATGAATGTAAATCTTAGCATAATAATACCTCAGTGGCTAGCTGGCTTTACAACCAAAGGTGCCATACATCATATATTTTGCTTGTGGCTCCTAGCATCTGCCCCCTTCTGTTTAATTAAGTAACAAGCAATGTGGCTAGGGACCGTGCCTGGTAGGTTGTCCAATTTAACATATGGTTCTTACCCGTCATGGGAGAACTGACCTTTAGGCGTCAGCTTCCTGTCTTAGGTTGAATCCACTGTAATCAGAGCAACCCGTCGCTGACTACTGGTCCAGCATTCAGCCATGCTTGTGGATAGGCCTATGCACCAGTGGGGGGGTGAGGTTCTTGCCTCACCTCTGTTGGCCCCCAAATTTTGCCTTGGTGCCAGTGGGGGGGTAAGGTTCTTTGCCTCACCTCTGTTGGCCCCCAAATTTTAGACCATCACTAGTAGAAGGGAGGAGGATACAGAAATGCCACGACACCAAGCCAATTGATGGCTCCTTGGAAAAATTGCGTCACTGGTGACACCATCAGCAAAGATATGCCAGTATTACCACAATAAACATGGGGTGAGCTGGCAAGGAAATTGCATCACTGGTGACACCATCAGCAAAGATATGCCAGCAGTACCACAATTTGGTGCACCAGATGATATTTCACAATGTATGTAACTGATATATAGTCCAGGCAAGTTCTGCAAGCAGTTCAAATTGGAGGAGTCTATCAATATGTCCATTTCCTCCCAAAGTAAATCAAGTCCTTGATAGCATTACTTGTTGAGTTATATTCATTGATGCATCAGTTTATACAGTTTACTGTGATTGCTATCATAGAAGCTGTAGTTTGGTTTTATCTCAGTCTTCACTGGAATTGGGATGGAGATGGAAATTCTGGCAATGATGTTAAAGAGACATTATCCTGAACAGAATTATTAAATATAATAAAAAGGAAAGGTGAAAGTAAACAAACAGATCTGTTAAACTCCTTTAAAAACAATCCTTAACAGCTGTTTACCAAATTTAAATTAGCAAACAAACAGATCTGTTAACCATCTTTAAAAACAATCATTAACAGCTGTTTACCTAATTTAAATTAAACTATATAAATCACGTGAATAAAGAAAAAATTCGGATCCATTTTTTCATGAGCGCTCCTCATATAAGAAATATGGACATACACACATACAGACATACAACACAAAACAGAAGTGTGCACACAACATACAACACATAAGACAATAGTAAATAAAGGCCTTGTAACTATACCTAGGTGAAATCTCCATTGCAATGTTTAAAAACTCCACAGTCAAAAAATAAAACACAGTCAAAAAATAAAACTGATCAGAAAACATTAACCTAGGTTTGTATGAGCTCAAAAATAAAATAGAACTTTATGATGTGGAAAAATGCAATAATAAAATAGATATTGAAAAAAACACCTTGGTTAATCACTGTCGCAGATGTAAGAATAGCCAAGCTGGAGCTTTGGATGTCAGCTGTTATGTATTTGAGTCAAATCATCTTCTTTTTCTGTAGAAATTGTTTTAGTTAATCTCTCTGGAATCCAAATCGGTTGCTGTTCATCCTGTGGGAAAACACAGACAGCGCCCCGATTCCAGACTATCACTGGATCCGGGCCTTTCCATTGTCCTGTTAGAATATCTTTCCAAAGTACCTTAGGCTTATGTACATTTTTGGGGTACAAATGTCTTTCCGCAGCACTAAGTCCCGATGAATCTAAATTTAAAAAGTTTAGAGTAAAAAGGGTTATTTTAAGTTTATCTTTGGGGGATATATACCCCTTTCCAATTCCCTCCTTTTGTTTTAATAAGTACATTTTAATAGTTTGATGAGCTCTTTCAACTATGCCTTGTCCTTGTGGATTGTATGGAATTCCTGTTATGTGAGTAATACCAAATGATGAGCAAAATTGTTTAAAAGAGGTGGAAGTATAACCAGGACCGTTGTCCGTTTTTAACTGTTTTGGAACGCCCACAGTGGCAAAATTTTGTAAGCAATGAGCTATAACATCTTTAGTTTTTTCTCCGGCATGAAGGGAGCCCATCAAAAATCCGGAAGAGGTATCAACTGTAACATGTAAATATTTTAATTTTCCAAATTCTGGCAAGTGTGTGACGTCCATCTGCCAAATATGGTTAGGTATCAGTCCTCTAGGATTGACTCCAAGATTAACTTGTGGTATAAATGTCACACAATTTTGACATTGTTTTATTATATGTCTGGCTTGTTCTTTAGTTATTTTAAAACGCTTTTGTAAAGTATTAGCATTGACATGGAACCTTTTATGAAAATTTATAGCTTCTTCTATTGTGGAGAAAATATGTATGTCATGTGTAGATTTATCTGCTAGTTCATTGCCCATACTAAGGGCTCCAGGCAATCCTGTATGTGCCCTGATATGACCTATGAAGAATGGATCTTTTCGGTCCCAGATTAGACTTTGTATAGTGGAAAACAAAGAGAAAACAGTAGAAGAAGGTGAGATCCTACCAGCATCTTCAAGGGATACTATAGCATTAACTACATACTGACTATCAGAAAATAAATTAAATACAGAATCTTTAAACATCATAAAAGCTTGTAATACTGCATTAAGCTCTACCTTTTGAGCTGATTGTTTGGGTACTAGAAATGTAAAAGTTTGATCAGGAGTAACTACTGCTGCTGTACCATTGTTTGACCCATCAGTGAATATATTTGGAGCATTTATGATAGGGGTTTTTCTTGTCATTTTTGGAAAAACTACAGGATGCTTAGACCAAAAAGACAACAAAGGATTAGATGGTAAGTGATTATCAAATGAAACACTAGTTTTACACATGATTATTGCCCAAGTATTTAACTCATTAGCTAACTCATCAATTTGATCCATAGTATATGGAGTGATAATTTTATTGGGAGAAATCCCAAACACTCCCTTAGCTGCTTTTATTCCTTTGAGTATTAATTGTCCTACAGCCTCAGGATATCTAGTAAGAATAGTGTTAGGAGAATAAGATAAATGTATCCACAATAATGGACCTTCCTGCCAAAATACTCCTGTAGGAATATTTTTTGTTGGTAGTACAATAAATAATAAAGGCAAACTTATATCAATTCTATCCAAATGCATATTTTCCATATACGTTTCAATGATTTTTAATGTTTTTCTTGCTTCAGGCGTTAACATGCGGGGTGAATTTGGATCTGATGGACCTTTTAGAATATCAAATAAAGGTCCTAACTCTCCTGTTGGTATGCCTAGATAAGGCCTTATCCAATTTATGTCTCCCAATAATTTTTGAAAGTCATTAAGTGATTTGAGTTGATCTACTCGTATTTGAATTTTTGGTGGACGGACCATGGTTGAGGATAATAGAACTCCTAAATAATTAATTGGAAGATTTAATTGTACTTTATCTATTGCTATCTCTAGATTATAATTTTTCAATAAGTTTGTAAGTGTGGCATAACATTCTAGCAATGTGTTTTTATCTTTATGTGCCAATAACACATCATCCATATAGTGAAATATTTGTAGTTCAGGATTTTGGTTTCTAAGTGGCTGGATTGCTTTATTAACATAAATTTGACACATAGTTGGGCTGTTAGCCATCCCTTGAGGGAGTACTTTCCATTCATATCTCTGATCAGGACCTTCATGATTCAGTGCAGGGATAGTAAATGCAAAATGTGGACTATCCTCGGGATGAATTGGAATTGAAAAGAAACAATCTTTAATATCTATAGCTAAAACATGCCAGGTTTTTGGTAAAGCAGACAATTGAGGAATCCCTGATTGAGCAGGTCCCATAATAACCATCTCATTATTAATGGCTCTTAAATCTTGTAATAATCTCCATTTACCAGATTTCTTTTTAATGACAAAAATGGGAGTATTATGGGGGGATACGGAAGGTTGTATATGTCCTTCCGCTAATTGTTGTCTGACCAAGTCATGGGCTACTTGTATCTTTTCTTTAGTCAGGGGCCACTGAGGAACCCACACTGGTCTTTCTGATTTCCAAGTAATTTTGATTGTCTCAGTGGCCCTTTCTGAAAACCCAATTCATGTCTATTTATTTCTTGATCTATTTGAATAGGTGCTGTCATACCTTGTTCTTGTTCTCTTAATCTTTTTTCTTTCCTAAAGCCTTGTTTAGCCCTAGTAGTGGGCACGTTAGGATTGATGTTATTTGTTAATGTCAATCCTAATTGATCTAGGACATCTCGTCCCCATAAATTTACAGGAAGATGATCCAATACATAGGGCTGTATAGTTCCTTCACATCCTTCAGGATCCCTCCAATCTAATACCATAGCACTTCTATGGGGATTTGTTGCCACTCCTAGGCCTCGAAGCGTTTGAGTGGCTTGTTGTAATGGCCAATGTTCTGGCCATTCTTGACGAGATATTATGCTGAGGTCAGCACCTGTGTCCAGCAGCCCATTAAAGTCATGTCCTTGAATATTTAATTTTAGCATTGGGCGAGAATCTAAATTTAAAGACAGCATAGCCCAATCTACACCTGTGGAGCCTAATCCCTTGGAACCTCTTTCTACATTACAACTGGAAAATTTATCATGCAGGCTGGGTATTATTAATAACTGTGCTATTCTATCTCCTGGTGAAATTACTGATATACCTCTTGGAGAACTAGCTATAATTTTTATTTCACCCTCATAATCGGGATCAATTACCCCAGGACTTATCATAAGTCCTTTTAGTGTAGAAGAACTGCGTCCCAATAATAAGCCTACTGTTCCCTGGGGAAGAGGTCCTTTTACTCCTGTGGGAATGATTTGAATTCCCATCTCTGGGGTTAGTACTGCTCTGGCAGAGGCGCAGATGTCCAGCCCTGCGCTCCCTCTAGTTTGTCTGATGAGGGATTTAATGGATAATGCGTCCTGGGCACTACCTTGATGGTGCTGTTGGGTTCCTCCATTGCCCCATATATTTGTGGTTTTGGGCCCCGGGGCATTGGGCCCTCTAGTCCGTTTTTTGGCAATGGAGCCTGATACCTTTCTCCACGATATCGTGGGTAAACACTTGGTCCTTGTCCGTTTTTTGATAACGGAATACCCTCTATGGTGGTTTGAGAACGGCATTCATTAGCCCAATGTTTCCCTCTATGGCATCGTGGGCAAATACCCGGTATTCTATTCCTTTGATATCCAGCTTTGTTAAACCCTCCTCTTACGGGGCAACTCCTTTTAAAATGTCCTGTTTGATTACAATTATAGCATGTTTTTGGCCTGGCATCTAAAGCCTATTGTACTGCTGCTAAGACTTGCCCTTGTTCATTAATGTCTCTACATAATTTAATATATGTGTTTAAATCTTCATGTTTCCATGGTCTAATGACCTCTCTGCAGCAACGATTTGCTTGGTCATAAGCCAGTTGTTTTAGAAATGGCATTACCTGTTCTGTATTACCAAATATCCTAGAGGCTGACTGAATAAGTCTATCTACAAATTCAGCGTAAGGTTCATTAGTTCCTTGTATTACCTTAGATAATTGACCTTGTAAGTCTCCATGCCCCTGTAAAGTTTTCCATGCCCTAACTGCATCTACAGCAATTTGTGCGTATACGCCAGGGTCATATTCAATTTGTTGTCTTTGACCCTCATATGGTCCCTTTCCCAATAGCATGTCCATATTTCTTTGAGGATAACCAGCTTCTGCATTTCGCCTAGCTGTCTCCATGCAAAATTTCTCATTGGCAACCTTCCATAACAAATATTGTCCTCCGTTTAGCACAGATCGACACATGTTAGCCCAATCTGCTGGTGTCATGTCCAAGTTGGTAACAGATTCGACCATGCTTATTGTGAAGGGAGCTTGCGGCCCATAGGTCGTTACAGCCTCCTTTAATTGCTTTATTGTTTTGAAATCTAAAGCACGGTGAATTCGTTGCCCTCCTGCCTGCTCAAGTACAGGGCATGCTAATCTTTGGGGTCCTGCCTCAGAATTCCGTCCATCAACTACGGGAGTTGAGGGCCGCTCAGCGGTAGATGGAGCTGTTGGTTGAGTTACGCCCTCTGGTGATAGAACGGAGTTAGTAGCAACCTCCTGTTGTAATTCTCCACCTGATGGCTGCTTTTCCTCTAAGCTTGCTTTCTTTAAATTCTCCTCTGTCTGACTAGCGTGAGAGACCTTCTCTTTTGCTTGACCTAGCGTTTTTTCTACCATAGTCTGGACCTCTAACAATTTACTTAGCAGTTTTTCGGTTTGTTTTTTACTGGATTCTAATCTACTATAAAGGTAACGTAACCCAATAAGATAGGATAAAACAAAGCCGAAACAGAATGAAACAAAAACGGAACAGACAATGGTTGTATCAATTTTCTCTTTCTCAGGGCCGAATAACTTCAAACCTTGAGCCAACCATTTTTCCCAGTTCGCCTGAGAAAATTCTAGGGCTAGGGAGCTTGAAATAAAAACAAAATAAATCAAAACAAGAACACATTGTTTTTCTAAATGTTCACCCATTCTGTCGCCTTCCCTCAGGGGCGAGCAGTTTTACTCACCTCTAAGTTTCAGGCGTTCCCCGTCCGGGCCGCCAAATGCCGCAGTCTTGGCTGGGCACAGAATCACGAGCCACTCAAGCAGGAACAAAACTTTATTTTGAAAAAGCCGCCAACACTCTCAGCGCCAGCAAGCAAAAAACCGGTCCTCCCACGCGGGCGTCTAACCGGAACCGCCGTCTCCCGGAACCCGGGGTCCCCCGGACCTCCCCCGGAATTTCCTCCTACTATCCTTCCCCAACCAATGGGAACTCTCCATGAGTCCCTGTAACATGAGTCCAGTAGTAGGCCAAGGTGAACAGCAGGAGCCCAATTTGCATATGAATGTAAATCTTAGCATAATAATACCTCAGTGGCTAGCTGGCTTTACAACCAAAGGTGCCCTACATCATATATTTTGCTTGTGGCTCCTAGCAGGGAAATAGTAAGCTGTTTATATCTTTAGCATGCATTTTCTAATAGTAGTGTTCCTGGATTGATTTAACATACCATCTATACTAAATTATGGCAACATGGTATAGTAAAAAGAAGATGGACTTTGGAGTCAGGAGGGCCTCAGTGTTTATAATTACAGCTTAATCTTAATAAGGTCATAATTTATTAGTATTTTTTCTTTGGTCTCTCATCTTTATAACCCTGAAAATACACCAAATTATTCAACAAATATGTATGGATGTGTGCAGGTTCTTTAATACATTCGTGGGATATACGCAGTAAATAAATTAGACAAAAATCTCTACCTTCTTAAAGCTTACAGTCTGATCTGGTGCATTTAGTTGGAAAACTGTGATATTTCTGATTACTGTCCCCATACTTTCCTTATGGCAACCTGATATGTGCTGGGCTTCCCAATAGAGCTCACTTCTAAGAGTCTCTAGGAACAAAGGTGTTTGTTTAGGTTCCACCTATTCTTTTTCCATGACCAATAATTTTGTATATGTTTGCCTGGGAATTCTAATTTCAGTACACATTTACTGAGAATCTTCTATTGAGCTTATTCATTGTTGAGTCCATTCTAGTTTGGGAGGCACAGAGATGATCTCAGGGGAAAAAAATTATCTTCTCAGAGCTTATAGCCTAAGGGAAAGATGACCCCGGCAGAAGGAGAAGAGTGGAGAAAACCTGTTGTCTCCTCCCTGTGTTCTCTCCCCAACCCCTTTGTCCACTCTTTTCTTCCATAAAAATGAATCAGAACCTACAAAGAAAGGTGTAAAGCTTCATTGTGTAAATCCTTTGTCTCAGTCATTCTTTCTTTGTAGCCTATGAATCGGGTATTCCTTGAAATTGTTTCCAGATGTTAATGTGTTTTATGCTTCATTTGATTTTAGTTGATCTTTCTTGCAATGACATTTTCATACCATACCTATGTTAGGCAGGTTTTTGTTACCGTAATAAATACTTAAGATAATGAACTTTTTAAAAGGAAAGGTTTATTTTGGCTCACAGTTTTAGTGATTTCAACCCAAGGTTGACTGGCACTGTTGCTTTTGGTCCTATGATGAGCAGCACATCATGGTAAAGGATACATGCTGGAGCAAAACTACTCACCTCATGGCTGGGATGGGAAAAGAGAGAAAAAAAGATTCTAGGAACAAAGGTATTCCCCTTCCATGGCATGGCCCTATGTACCAGAAGACCTTCTAGTAGGACTCATAGAATCATGAGCCAAGCCTTTAATGAATGAACCTTTGGGGGACTTATTCAAACCATTCTTATGTTTCGACATGCATACTAATCATTGCATGCAGGAAGACGTTATTAAAATTTTCACTGTCCAGTCAGTATAGTTCAGTGTCATAATAACATGAAAAGACTTCAAGTAAATAATGTTGGAAAACTACTCTATTTACACTCAGTGCTATTGTCAAAAATCTGATAAATGACTTAACAATTGAAAAAGAAGAAATTCCTTAAGGTATTGAGATTATTTTTATCTCAAACTAGAATGTTTTAAATAGTTCTTCTGACTTAACCAAAATTCCGCAATTGCAGTCTCCTTATTTCCTTCTGAATAACGTGCTCTCCCTCAACGGTACTCCTTTCTGGCAAGAACCGATTCAACTCAATTATCATTCTGTTCCATACCCTCAATTGAGCCAAAAATCTCTCTGTCTGCTTACTGGTTTCACTATCACTTTGTGGCTACACATCACAAATGGGCATTGAATGTTGCTTATAGTTTTATTCCACTTTCCTAATAGGTTTGCTTTCTATTCTTCTGAAGAGTTTTTTTATGCCTTTTTTCTCTATATAAACATATTACCTATTTTAATAATGTTTTTCAGGTTGAGAAGATAGCAGCTACAAGGAACTACCTCATTCTCCCTACCCTGAAACAATCAGCCTGCCTGCATTGTGCACTATCTTTCCTTCTGATGAAATGGGCAAGGCTACCCCTGTCATTGATCAGTGGCTCCAACTGGGCTCTGGGTAATTTGCCTCACACCTTCAAGTCTGTGATTACCTGTTCTTTCTTCAATTCCTTCCTTCCCCACCAAATTATCCTAATCTGTGATCTCCCATTAGTATCATCTCCAGCCACTACCCTTTTTGAAAGAGTCTTCTCTAATCATTGTTTATACTTTCTAATTCAAGGCTTTCTCCTCATTCCATGCTCCTCCAGTTCCAACACCTTCTCCTGAGGCTCCTTAAAGTCAAGGTCACCAATTATTTTCCTGTTATCAAACCCATTGGATTTTTCTGTTTTTGTCTTTCTTTTCATTAGTTTTTTATATGGATGGCCACATTCTGCTTCATAAAGTAGTTTTTTTCTTGGTTTCCAGGGATCCCATTTTTCTGGTTTTATTTTCACTTCATTAGCTGTTCCTTCTATTCTTTGCTGGCTCTGTATTCACTGCCAGACCTCAAAATATTTTAGGACTCTAGTTCAGTGCTGGGCTCCCTTTTTGGGTACCTTTTCTCTGCCTACGGGTGCTTAACAGCTCCCATAGCTGGCTTCTAAATCTGTATTTCTTTGCTTGATCCAGCCCCAGAACCTTGGCCTTGTATATTTAGTTGCCCGTGTGTCCATATCCACATAATATATGTCTTAGACTGAACATGGCCACAACAGAACTCTTGATATTTTCTCTCAGCTGCTCCCTTCCCCCCAATATCACTCCCCAGCTTCACTTAGTTGCTCAAGGCAAAAATCCAAGTTGACCTATATTTATCTTTCCTTCCCTACCACCATTACTTCCTTTAGTCAGTCTTCATAACTATACCTCTCTCCATCTTCACTATTACCACCCTAAAGTAGCACACCTTTATTTCTTTCCTGGATCTTTGCAATTACCCTCCTGTTCTCACATCCTGCCCCCACCTCCTTCAGAGTTTTCTGTGTAAAGGTAAGTCAGGTCATGTTACATTCTTTCTTCGTACTTCCCAATGGCTTTCCATTGCCATACACAGTGAATCCATACACTATGTGTCTGACTTCACATTTTTCATTTTTTTCCCTTGTTCATTCTACCAGCCATCCCTTTTTTGTGTTGCTAAAATATGTCATGCTTATTATGATCTCAAGACCCTTGCACCATTAGCTTTTTCTGTGGTACTCACCATGATTTTCTCTTGGGTGACTTCTTAGAAAGACCCAACTTAAACACATAATTCAAAGTTGTTCTCAGTCTCTTTGCTTACATAGATAAGCAATTGAATACAGAAGTCTAGGGTTCTGGGGCTTGGTCAAACCAAGAAATAGGACCAGTATTGTGATGCTTTCTGCTTTGCTTTTCTTGCTAAGGATTGCTTTTCCCATTCTAGGTCTCTTATTTTTTTCAAATGAATTTCGTGACTGCCTTTTCTATTTCTGTGAAGAACGTTGTTGGAATTTTGATAGGAATTACATTGAATCTGTATAGTGCTTTTGGTAGTGTGGCCATTTTGGCAATATTAATTCTGCCTATCCAAGAACATGGGAAGCCTTTCCATCTTCTAAAATTTCATTCTTTAGTGTTCTATAGTTTTCATTGTAGATATCCTTTACCTCTTTTATTAGATTTATCCCCATGTTTTTTTTTTTTTTTTGAGGCTATTTTTTGTTGTTTGTTTGTTTGTTTGTTACTGGGGATTGGACTCAGGGGCACTCAATCACTTAGCCACATCCCCAGCCCTATTGTATTTTATTTAGAGACAGGGTCTCATTGAGTTGCTTAGTGCCTTGCCCTCACTGAGCCTTGCTTTGAACTTTTGATCTTCCTGCCTCAGCCTCTGGAGCCATTGGGATTATAGGTGTGTGCCACTGTGCCTGGATTGAGGCTATTTTTAAGGGATAGTTTTTCTAATTTGTTTTCCAACAGTTCTGTTATTGGGGTATGCAAACATGATTGATTTATGGGTGTTGATTTTGTATCCTGCTACTTTGCTGAATTCATTTATGAGTTCTAGAAGTCTTCTGGTGGCATTTTCTGGATCTTTTAAATATGGAATCATGTCATGAGCAAATAGATAATTTGAGCTCTTCTTTTCCTGTTTATATCCTTTTATTTTCTTCTCTTGCTTAATTGCTCTGGCTAGAGTTTCAAGGACTATGTTGAATAGGATTGGTGAAAATGGGCATCCTTATCTTGTTCCTGTTTTTTTAGAGGAAATGCTTTCAGTTTTTCTGCATTCATAATCATGCTGGCCTTGGTTTGTGTATATAGCCTTTACAATATTCAGGTAAGTTCCTTCTGTCCCTAGTTTTTCTAGTGTTTTGAACATGAATGGTTGTTGTACTTTTGTCAAATGCTTTTTCTGCATCTATTGAGTTAATAATGTGATTTTTATCTTTTTTAAGTCTATTTATGTGGTGAATTATATTTATTGATATGCATATGTTGAACAAAACTTGCATTCTCAGGACGAAACCCACTTGATCATCAAGTGCTGTCTTTTTAGTGTGCTTTTGTATGCTGTTTGCCAATATTTTATTAAGAATTTTGCATTTATGTTCATCAAGGATACTAGTCATAGAATGAAATTTAACCCCTATCTCTTACCCTACAAAAACTAAGCACAAAGTGGATCAAAGACCTCAGTATTATACCATAAACCCTGCACCTGTTAGAAGAAATGTAGGCCCAACACTCCACCATGTCAGCTCAAGAACCAGCCTCCTTAGCAAGATTCCTTAAGTGCAAGAAGTAAAATTTAAAAATCAATAAATGGGACAGCATCAAATTAAAAACCTTCTTCACAGCAAAGGAAACAATCAAGAGCATGAAGAGAGAGCCTACAGAATGGGATAAAATCTTGCCACTTGTTCCTCAGGGTGTTACTATTCAGGATATACAAAGAACTCAAAAAAATTAACACTAACCCAAAAAACAAATAACCCAATCAGTTAACAGGCAAAGGAACTAAACAGAAACTTCTTAAAAGAAGAAATATGAATGGTCAACAAATATATGAAAAAATGTTCAACATCTCTAACAATTAGAGAAATGCAATTAAAGCTACACTGATAATTCATCTCACTTCAGTCAGAATGGCAATTCTCAAGAATACAAGAATAAATATTAGTGATGATGTGGGGAAAAGGGCACACTCATACCTGTTGGTGTGACTTCAAATTGGTGTAAGCACTCTGGAAAGAATTATGGAGATTCCTCAAAAAATTAAGAATGGAACTGGCATCCCATTCTTCCTTCATATGTATCCAAAGGATTTAAAATCAGTATACTACAGAAATGCAGCCACATCAATGTTTATAGCAGCACAATTCACAATAGCTAAGCTATGGAGCCAACACAGATGCCCTTCAACAGATGAATGGATAAAGAAAATGTGGCATATACACACAGTGTAGTATTAATCAGCCATGAAGAAGAATGACTTTATGTCATTTGCCAATAAATGGATGGAACTAGAGACTATCATACTAAGTAAAAACAGCCAGTCCCAAAATGTCAAAGTTTGAATGTTTTCTCTGATATGCAAAAGCTAATCCAAAATGGGGTAGGGGGTGGTGAATAAAGAACAATGAAAGAAAGATCAGTGGAGTAGACAAAGGGGAATGAAGTACAGGGAGGAGGGATAGGATAAGGAAAGACAGTGGAATAAATCTGACCTAAAATTCGTGTGTACACATATGAATGTACCACAGTGAAACTCACGATCATTTATATCCACAAGACAATATTAAAAAAAAAAGTATAAGTAAATAGTAGAGAGATTAGTAGAGTAAAGGGAAGTGAACATGAATTGGGATGAAGGGTGGGGAAGTGGAAGTACTGGGGACTGAATTAGAACAAATTATATTCCATGCCTTATAATTATATCAAAATAAAGTCTATTATCATGTATAATTAAAAAGAACTAATAAAAAATTAAAAAGTAGCCAATTGTGGGTGGTGCACCTGTAACCCCAGCAGCTCAGGAGGCTGAGGAAGGAAGATCACGAGTTCAAAGCCAACCTTAGCAAAAGGCACTAAGCAATTCAGCGAGACCTTGTCACTAAATAAAATACAAAATAGGTCTGGGGATGTAGCTCAGTGTCTGGGAGCCCCTGAGTTCAATCCCCAGTATTCCCTTCCCCCCAAAAAAAAAAATTAAAAAGAAAAATATCTCAGAAAACCATTAAAACAAAGACAAAAATCTTAAAAACAGAAAAATAGGCCAGTGGAAAAAATTTAGCAATATCTATGAAAGCAATTACAGCACCAGAAATGGTAAGATCAATATTGTAAAGAAACAATTTAATCAATAATTGGAAAACAAAAATCAGAACAGCAATTAAACATGATATTAATGGTTTTGTATTATTTCAATTATAGAAGAAATATATGCTTATCTAAAATAATAAATTCTATATTTCTCCCAAAGGTTTTTTTAAAAAACAGGTGCCTGTGGTGATATCTCCTTTTTATCTCTAATTTTGTTAATTTGGGTCTTCTGTTTCATTCTTTTAGTTAGTTTTTTTCTAGGGGTTTATCAATTTTGTTTATCTTTTCAAAGAGCTTATTCTTTGTTGCATTGATCCTTTATATTTTTAAATTTTTTATTTCATTAATTTTGGCTCTGATCTTAATTATATATCCAGTCTTCTATTGGTTTTGGAATTCATTTGTTCCTGCTTTTCTAGAGCCTTGAGATAGCATTTGATTGTTTATTTGGGAATTTATTTGGGAACTTAATTTTTTTTCTTTTTAAACATTGGCACTTAATACATAAATTTTTCTCTTAATAGTGCCTTTATGGTATCCCAGAGATTTTAGTATGTTGTATTGCTGTTTTTGTTTGATTCTAGGAATTTTTTTTTTAAATCTCTCCTCTCATTTCTTTTATGATTCATTCCTTATTTGAAAGAGTATTGTTCAATCTTTATGTGGATTCTATAAGTTTTTTTCTTGTTGATTTCTAATTTCAGTCCACTATGATATGATAAGATGCATGGGATAAAATTGATTTTTTAAATTTTTTTGGATTTGTTAAGACTTGCTTTGTGTTCTAAAATATAGTCTATTTGGAAAAGGTTCCATCATGGGCTACTGAAAAGAAAGTATTCAGCTGTTGGGTGAAATATTTTGTAAATATTTATTAGGTCCATTTGATTTATAGTATCATTTAGGTCAGAAGTATATTGAATTTTGTCTGGATGACTTGTCTCTTGTTGAGGGTTATTTTGAAATCACCGGTTATTTTTGTATTGGTGTCAGTCTGGGAACTAAGTAAAGTTAGGAAGTATTTGTTTTATGTAATTAGGTGCATAGACATTTGGGGCATAAATATTTGCTATTTTTATATCTTCTAGTTGGATTGTTCCTTTTAACAGTATGTAGTGGCCTTCCTTATCTTTTTTGATTATTTTTTGCTTGAATTCTGCTTTGTCAGATATGAGAATACCTACTTCTTATTGTTTCCAGACTCCATTTTCATGGAATAAGTCTTTTCTTTGTTTTACTTTCGGTCTGGGGATATGTTTGCCTGTGAGTCTCTTGCAAATGGCATATGGTTGGGTCTCTAAATCTTTTAAATCTATTCTTCAGGTCTGCGTCTTTTATTGGAGTGTTGAGACCATTTACTTTCAGAATTATTCTGAAGAGATTTCCAGTCATTTTGATTGTTTTATGAATTTAATTCATTCTTGATTTTTATTTGCCTAATTGTTTATCTGAAGTGTTTCATCCATTTGAGAGTTCTGGGGTTTGTTTATTTTCTGTAGTGAAGGTTAGTTTTTAATTTCCTTTTCAGTTCTCGTTGGTAGCTTCGCTGTTGGTTGACAATTTTTTTTCCCCCAGAGCTTGAATTATCTCATTTCAAAGCCTTCTGACTTTTAGGGTCTGAGTTGAGAAGTCTGAATTAAGTCTTATTGGTCTACTTTTAAATGTGATTTGACATTTTCCTTGGGGCTTTTACATTCTATCCTTCTTCTCTAGGATAGGCATATTGATTATGAAGTTTCTTAGAGAAGTTCTAGTTTTATCTTGTTTCTTTGGGGTTCTACATGCATCTTGTATGTGGATGTCCATCTCATTCCTAAGGTTTGAAAATTTTTCTGATGTTATTTCACTGAAAAGGTTCTTATGCATTAGCCTATATTCCTATACCTTCTTCTATCCCAATGAATCTCAAGTTTGGTTTCTTAATGTTGTGTCAGAGTGCTTGTATGTTCTGATCATAGAATTTTATTTTTTTCTTTACTGTGTGCTGAGAATTCAGCTCAAATACCCTGTCTTCAAGGAATTAAGTTCTGTTTTATATGTAATCTAGTCTGTTAGTGATACTTTCAAGTGAATTTTTTATTTGATTTATTGTGTCTTTCATTTCTAGCAGTTCTGATTGGTTTCTTTTCAGAATCTCTATTGATATGGTTTTTCATCTCCTGTAATTACTGTCTTATTTTGTTCCTTAGATCTTCTTTTAGCTTATTATAAACCTTTTAATAATCGATTTTTAAATATCTTTCTCTAGAATTTCATTCCCGTCCATGTCTGGATGTTCCTTTGTTGGAAGATTTTAACTTTTGGGGAGAGATTTGTTTGCTAGTTTCCTTGTGTCTTTAGAGGTCTTGGACTTGTGTTCATCTGTTGAGATGGATCCCTCTTCCTCTTTCATGAGGACATTCTTTGGTGTGCAGTCATTATCTCTTTTGTAGTAAGTCCTCTATTATTGTTATCTCTTAACTTCAACATATAGGCTCAGGGTAATCAAAACAAGTCTTAGTTCCTACAGCCATTGCCTCTCAGTTTGCCACTGCAGAACTAATAATTTGATTCACTCTTCCAGAGCTGCTGTTGTAACACTGTGGGTTCTTCTGAGCCATCATTTTTAAATCTTTCTCTGATTTTGTTATGGAGTAGGTGTCTAAAAGTGAGACCTAACATTCCCCTCTAGTTGTTCCTACTTGGGACCTAATAATTTATTTTGTTTTTCTTTTTTTTCTTTCCCTATTCTTTGAGTTGAAGTACTGTTGAAATTCGAGAGGGTTTAGTTAGTTTGTGGAGGAAAATGTGCTGTTACTTTGAGATGTGTGTATAGTTTAGCTGTAGAGTCTCTACCTTGTGCACTCATAGCTGCTTCTCAGACCCTCTCTGAAGAAAGGGAAACAACAGCAACAACTAGAGATCAATATGTAGCATTAGAATAAATGGTGAACACTATGATATGTACAGTGCTAATTAAACAAAACTCCCTAATCCTCTGAAGTCAAAACTAGGCAAAATAACAAATGGGTAAAGTAAAAAAAATGAAGACAAAAAATTGTGTGTGTGTGTGTGTGTGTGTGTGTGTGTGTGTGTGTGTGTAATCCATGATCCAGTCAACACAGCTAGAATACATACATATACACATTCACACTTGATGGGAAAAAAATGAGAGAAGAAAGGAATAAGAAAAGAAAAAAAAACTTCATGAAAAATGAAGGAATTATCTCTGCCAGCATGGTCAAAATTGTTAACAAGAATGGGTGTTCACTGCCCATGCTACACTGTCCTCCTTTGTTTCTTCTTGGGTTATGTACCCTTTAGTGAGACCAAGGGCCAGGGTTTATTAAAACCATCTTCTTTGAGTTGCTAAATTGCGAGTTGGAGTGGTCTGGGATGAAACTAGTTGTAGTAGCTCTAGGGTTCCCTTCTCAATAGTTTTAAGTAGAACAGAATGAGAATTAGTAAAAATTGGGGTTTTGTTCCTGCAACCTAGGTAGATGCATTCCCAGGGCAGGGTTGATGAAGATTTCTGAATGTGAAGTTACAGAGGCTAGGATTAAGATCGATCCAACCTTTGGAACTTTGTTGTGAGGTATCTGCTCTAGACAGAATAGCTCCACACATCCTTTTGCTGGGCAGATGCCAATCACTGCTGGGCATCTGGGTCTTAGAGGCTTCCCAAGAACTGCACTTCTAGGGTAGAGTGACCAACAGAAGTTGGTCTTGCACACTCCGCAATCCACAAATGTATTCTTTCAAGGATAAAACCCTTAGCACAAATGTGCTCACCTCTCTAGTTTCTGTGTTCTTATGGGTTAATCCCATAAGATGCTAAGTTCATAGGGATAGTAGTAAGCTGCACTCTTTTCTGTATTCCTGGCCTGAGTCCCCTTAGTTGCAGTCTCTTTTGTGCCTGCCTCATTTGTGCCCCCCTCAGCTGAACTCTAGATCTCACTGGCACCTGGGCAGCCCACATGCTCTTTAAGAACTCCTGGGCTCCCTGCTATGGGTTCATTACAAGATTACTTCCTGAAAGCTCTTCACTTTCCATCTGAGAAGCATGGAGCACTTCTCAGACTAGGTTGCTGTGGATCATTTAAATTGATTCCCTGTCTGTTCCCTAGGTTCCCCTGTGCCTTTTTTTTTTTTCATAGATTTTGTTTCTGTCTGGGTTACCTCTCCCTTCCATGATAAATTGGTCCTATGGCATTGTTGGCTGGATTCTCAAGGTATTCTTTACTGACCTATGTTCAAAGCTCCTGAACAATGTGTCTCTGTGATTTTGATATTGAACTTTAGTGTATTCTTTCTGTCACCATTGCACTGAGAAGCAGTATTCCTGCTACTTGAACTCCTAGCCACAGAGCAACTAGAAATTGCACCCATCCTCTACTATACACCTTCTAAAAACAGGTGTTATTTTCTTTTAATCAGTTGACTATGCTAACCCAAACCCTGCAGGAAATATGTGGTATCTATTATTTTTGTCTTGGATATTGGAACCATAATTCTTCACATTCATTAGTTCATTGATAATTGGTGAATTATATAACTTGTATAAGGTACTCAATTGCCTTGGAAGTTTTTCTTTAAACTTCTATATAACATCTTTAATCTGAGAGCCATATTTCTCTAGCATAACCAGGAGATTTGAGCTTAAAGTCATCTACATTTTCCTTTAGTTTAAAAAGAAAGCAAAAGACTGGAAGTAAGTATTTTTAAAAAGTCACTGTATTATTCTGAAATAGCTGCAACTAAGTTTCATGGAGAATTTCCATTATTGAGGAGGAAAGGAGAGTTTTGTTGAATGCTAATAGGGGTGGGGAGTGAAAGAAGTAATAGTACTAGTGTTTGTGGTTGGAGGAGTTATGATAATAATAATTGTAGTAACAGTGTTCTACTTTAACTCATGGTGATCTGTCAGCAAGAGCACAGTCTCCAAACTCTTATATTAATGGGACTGTTAGATTATCATTAACTAATAAAAGTAAAAAGCAAAAATGTGAGTTTTGTGAACATGGAAACTACATAAATATAAGTTATTATTATGGTTGTATTGGTTATTATTGTAGTTGTGTTATAGTAATATTAAATTATATCATTGAGTTGATTTCTTACCAAATCACTAGAATAATCATAAATTTAGACACACTAAGAATCAATGTTTATAACTATTTAAAAGAACATTCTGATATAGATAGACTAGTTTTTCTTTGCTGTGATTTTATTTTTTATTGATTATTAAATATTTTGTTGTTAAAACCAAGAACATTATATTGAGAAACAGTCTCTGTTTGAGAATTGATTGGTTTTTGAGACTGAACTTCTGTTAAGATAGAATATGTAAAGAGTGAAAGGATGAAACTGTGTCCTATGACCTGGTAATAAGTGACTACTGTTCTAGAGCATTTACAGCCTGATTGTAAAGGAATAAAAGGATGAAACAGACATTGTAAAAGTGCTACTTAAATGAGTTTAGTAGAGCTGTGATGTGGTTAGTGAAATCTGATACATGATACATAAAGTCATGAGATTCTGAGATACTAGTAAGGAAAGAGAAAAGGAGGAATTAAATTAGTGTTTTTCATTTTATAGTTGTAATGTTTTACCTTTACTTATTCTTTAATGCTTTTCCTATCTTTATGTTGATCTGAACTTCTGACCTGTATCATTTTCCTCTCTCTGAAGAACTTATTTGACTTTTTTTAGTTTTTGCAAGATAGGTATACGGACAGCATATTATTCCATTAAGTTTTGTCAGATAAAGTCTTTATTTCCTTTTCACTTTTGAAGGATAATTTTGCAGGATAATAGGATTCTAAGTTGGTTGGGTTTTTTTTTTTTTTTTTTTTCCCCTCTCAACACTTCAGCAGTTTCACTCTGCTCTGTCTTCTTATTCTCATGGTTTCTGGGAAGTTGGATGTTCTTATCTTTTTCTTCTATTATGAGTAAAGCATTTGTTTTCCTCTGGCTTCTTTCAAGATTTTTTTTTTTCTTTATCTTGATTTTCTGCAATTTGAATATAATATGCTTAGGTGTAGTTTTTGTTTTTGTTTTTGTTTTTGTTTTTTGTTTTTTTTTTTTTTTTGGTTGGGGAGCATTTGTCCTGCTTGGTGTTCTCTGAACTTCTTGAATCTGTGATTTGGGTGTTCAAGATTAATGTAGGGGAATTTCTGTCATATCTCTTCAGATATTTCTTTGGTTCTATTCTGGTTCTATTCTCTCTTTTCCTTCTGATATTCTCATTACATATATGTTAAACGTTTTTAATTGTCCCATAAGCTCCTCTTCTTATTATTATTGTTTTGCTGTTGCTTTCTTTTTTCTTGGCTTTTCTCTTTTGGAAGTTTCTAGTGACATATCCTGAAGCTCAGAGATTTTTTTTCCTAAGTTGTGCCCTGTCTACTAATGAGCCCATCAAAGGCATTCTTCAGCTTTTTTGATCTCTGGTACTTCCTTTTGATTCTACCTTAGAATTTCCATATCTGCTTACATTACTCATCTGCCCTTGCATATTCTGTGCTTTTTTCATCACAGCCTGTAGCTTATTAACTTTATCTGTTTTAAATTCATGGTCTGATACCTTTGAGTCCAGTTCTGATGTTTGGTCTGTGTCTTCAAATTGTGTGTGTGTGTGTGTGTGTGTGTGTGTGTGTGTGTGTTCTTTTAGTGGGTAAATATGGCTGGTAATCCTTTGTTGAAAGCTAGACATAGTGTACTTGGTGAAAGGAACTCAGTAAATAGTAGTTTAATAATAATATGGAAATATGGAATGGGAAAGGAGAAGTATTCTATAGTCCTCAGCTTAGATTAGTCTCAGTCTTTTAGTGAACCTATGTCCTTGGGCCATGAACTTTATAAGTGCCTCTGTCCTGCATCCCTTCAGGTGAAACAGGATAACTGTAGGGGGCTGGAATTGGATATTTCCTTTCCCTAGGTAAGGTTAGGCTTTAGTAAAATAGTTTCTCTTGAAAGCATGGCATGTTAAGACCAGTCACATTTCAAAATAGTTCCTTTTCATTTTTCTTTCCAGAAGCTATACAGGTTTTTCCTCCCATCTTCATTGTGAGAACCTTGTTAGCTCCCGACAGTAAAATTAAAAGGATGAGGATGCCCCTGGGTGACTGGAGTTTTTTATCTCTCAGGCTTGTCCACACCTCCAGCAATCTATCAACTACAGTTCAGGTTTTCTTGTCTTTGTAGTGGGTCTCTGATTCTACAAGTTTTGCTTCTGTGTATCTGCCTCAGATTGTGTATCTGCTACAGATTGCCTTGTGACCTCACTTCTCTGATGGATCTAAAAAGAGCAGTTCATTTTTCAATTTGTTCAGCTTTTAACTTGTTAAAACAGAATGGTGATTTGTAGGCTCCTTATGTGGTGGACCAGAAACTGGAAGTCTCGTAATATTTATCTTAATTATTATTTCAGCAAGCATGAGGTCAGTACAACAGATAATATTATTGTTGTTTTATTGATCTGAAATTGATGGTCATTAATTGTGCCAGCTATGTAATTTAGTAGAGGACCCAGTATAAAGTGAAAATCAGAGACTCATTGTTCAAAAAACAGGAAAAAGGTGTCATTGAATATACTAAAATATAAAGCTTTTCCCTTTCTTCTAGAGTTTCTTAATTTGTCAAGATATCTTTGTTAATGTTGTTCAGAGAAAAGAGAAAATTTCAACTTTAATATGAACTTCTCATTAATTTTTATATTGTGTAGTGTAAGTTTCAATTGGAAATATAAAATTGTATAACTCGCATATAGAATCACCAAAATTATACAGTTTGTATTCTTAGTTTGCATGTGTGTGTTTTGTTCTTACAAGAACAGTGGGAATGTGCACAAAATTAACTCTACTGTTCTTTTTGTTTGTTTGTTTGTCTTGTTTGTTTGTTTATTTATTTATTGTTTTTGATACCCAGGATTGAACCCAGGGGCATTTAACTACTGAACCACATCTCCACCTTTTTTTTTTTTTTTTTTAATTTTGAGACAGGGTCTTGCTAAGTTGCTTAGGGCTTTGCTAAGTTTCTAAGGCTGTCTTTGAACTTAATATCCTCCTGCCTCAACCTCCTTAGCTGCTAGGATTATAGGCATGCACCACCACACCCAGCTAATTCTACTGTTTTAATTTTACTTCTTGATACATACCTATTCTTTCAGCTCTTTTACCTTTGGTTCACTGTTGGTTGCCCTTTCTCTTCCTTTTCTGATGTCATTTTTACTTATATTGTTGGCTAGTTATAGGGAAATAACATGAGTGAGAGAATTTTTTGGTTTTTCTTCTTCTTTAGAATGCTATAATCTCCTTTCTGCTTTTGTAGCATGATTTGGTTGGAACAGAAAGCATGATTTCTTGGAACTGTCAGGATCCCTACTTATCCTGTTAAATAGCTAATAAACTTAACCTCATATAAACTAGGAGTCTATGTTAGCTTTGCATCACTCTGACACAATGTGTCAGAGAAATCAACTGTAGGAAAGATTTATTTTGGCTCAAGAGTTTTAGTCCATGTTTGGCTGACTCTTGCTTTTAAACTGTGGTGAAGCAGAACATTATGACTGGGAGCACATGGTAGATCGGTGCTGCTCACCTCATGGTGGCTAGGAAAGGGAAGAGAGAAATGGGGGACAGGGGTGAGAAAGAGAAAGACTGGGGACAAATATTCTCTTCAAGGGCATGATCCCAGTGACCTGTTTCCTCCAACTAGGTTCCACCTCCTAAAGTTTATCACTCAATATCAAATTAAGCTCTGAATCCACAGATGGATTCATTCATTCATGAAGTCAGTCCTTAACCAGTCTTATCCTTACCAGAAATCTTATCTCTGAAGAGTGCTGTGCATGGGGTACTAAGCCTTCAACACATGAGCTTTGGGGGGCATTCAAGATCCAAACCATAAGAATCTCTCATTGCAATTCTGTGCCCATGGAGCTTGGTGAACATGATGTACAAATGGACAACAAAGACTGGTGGAGATGCACATACTGCACTTACCTCCTATGCTTAACCTTAAATCCCATTGGCCCATTATATTTACAAAATTCATATTTTATTTATTTATTTAATTATTTTATTAGAGTATTGTAGTTGTACATAGTAATTGGATTCATTTTGACAAAGTCATACATGCATGGAAGTTGATTTACTCCATTCAGTCCCCCATCCTCCCTCCTCCTCTTTCCCTTCCTGTCTCCCTCCTCTATTCTCCTTTCTCTATTGATCTTCCTGTCACTCATTTATTTGTTTATTTTTTATTGGCGCTTTCTACATATACATAAAGTTGAAATTGCCCGTTCTATGTTTTGTTAAAAATCTATATTTTGTTAAATTCATTCCACATTTCCTACTGTTTCCCATTCCTTCTCCCTTCTTCTCAATCTTCTTCTACTCCACAGATCTTTCCCATGACTTTATGATATCCAATCCATGCACCCTGCCCCACTTTTCCCTTTTTTACTCTAGCTGCCACATGAGAGAAAACATTCAGCCCTTGATTTTCTGAGTCTGGCTTATTTCACTTAGCATGATGTTCTACATTTACATCCATTTATCAGTAAATGTCATAATTTTATTTTTTTATGGCTGAGTAAAACTTCATTGTGTATATATACCACATTTTCTTAATCCATTTATCTATCGAGGGGCAACTGGGCTGATTGTATAATTTGGCTGTTGTGAATTCTAGTGTTATAAACATTGAAGTGGCTGTATCACTATAGTATACTGATTTCTGGTTTTGGTTTTTGTTTCTTTTTGGATAAATACCAAGGAGTGAAATAGCCAGGTCATAGAGTGGTTTAATTCCTAGTTTACAAAATACAAATTAAATGATAAAATAATTAAGAATTTCAGGATGGTAGTAGCTCAACACTAAACTTAGCACAGGGGCTCTGTGGGACTACATAGGTTGCATACAATGGAACTGAACCTGCTAAGAGATATTAAATGACTTGTTCAAAATCATGCAGCTGGGGAGTATCCAAACTGTGCTTAAAACTGAGGAGTCTGACTAATAGTTTTCCTTCATAGTTGCATTGATAAGTAAGTGATAATTTTCAGAAATTACTCTTATTTTTCTTTACTGCAAACCTCCAGAATGCTGTGCAAAACAAGATTAACAATAGTGAATCCAAGTGTGGAACTCAGTGTTCAAGCCAGTTTTTATTCATCATTGTAACCCAGTGCTTACTAGTCCTGGCACATAACTATAAAACCCCTACTGGCTGTCATTTATGAAGCAGTTATTATATGCCAGCCAAATGGAAGTGATTCTCTGTATATTTGGCTTAGATTTTAAATTGCTCTTTATTTGCTTAATTCTCCCCCCCAAAAAAATCATGTAGTGAACCCTTCATATCTGTGGTTTCTGCTTTCTTAGATTCAACCAACCATGGATGGAAAATACTATAAAACACACACACACACACATATTATTATTATTATATATATGTGTGTGTGTGTGTGTGTGTGTGTGTAGTAGCTGTATTGAACATTTACAGATATTTTTCTTGCCATTATTCCCTAGGTGATACAGTATTAACATCTATTTGCATAGCATTGACATTTTAATAAGTATTAAAAGTAATCTAGAGAAGATTTAAAGTTTAAGACAGAATGTGGATAGGTTATATGCAAGTACTGTGCCATTTTATTTGAGGGATTTGAGCACCCAGATATTTTGTTATCTGAGGGACATTCTGAAACAATCCTTCACAAATACTGTGGGACAAATGTTATTTTAAGGAAACTTTTATTAAGGGTAGTCATTCAGTGCTTGTGTTGAATAATGAGGAACTTTGTAGACCCAATTTATAAAACACTAGAGGTCATTCTTTGAGAAGTTGTACAAACTACTGAACAACAAGATTAGGAATGGCCAAATGTCTGACTTTTAGAAGGAAATGTAAGTGAATTATGAATTCAGCATCATTGAACTTGACATGGATTCTCTTCAAAATTCAAATGGATTTTTTTTTTTAATGGCTTACGGCTTTTTCCCAAAATTTTATCAGCACTCTCTAGTTGTTTGTATGGTTTCCCTTATAGCTCCTGTCAGATTAATAGACTTGGTCTCACATGAGCTATTCTTAGATTCTTATGTATCCTTGTGGTCATGACATAGACAGGTAGGCTTGATGATCTGATAACAGAGTAGATTGTGAGCAGAATGGACAGTTGTCCCAGAGAACTCCAGTTAATACAATTTATACCAGTGTATTGGGAGTTTTCTGCTCTTTTCTCAGGCTTAGTCACAGACTCTTTTTTTTCCTAACATTGTATTGACTGAGTATATCCATGTCACCTTGTTAATTTTTAAATGACATAGCAATAAAGATTAGTTAAGACATCATTTGACAAAATTTTTCAGGCGGTCTTAAACATAAAATTTTTTAAAAATGTATAATATGTCAGAGACTTTTAGATGAGCAAAGGTTTCATATGAATTAATGATCTGCTGTGGCTTCTAAGAAGCCACACATTCATTCTTCCATTTGTTTATTCACATCCATGGCATGCAGAATGTGCATAAGTGGTGGATATTGAAAGTCAGCTGAAAAGGAAGATTTCTAATATTCAGAATTATCTAAATATAGACTTGCTGTGTCATCATATCCAATGATTCCATAACACTGGCAAATTTCCTTAGAGAATGAGTATAGAAGAGAGATGTTACAGTGGTGTTTTATGAATCTCTTAATGAATTGATTAAAAGCTTCAAGGCTCCTTCCAGTTCTGAAATTAATGTAAATTGTTGATATTTCTCTAACTCAGTGAAATTTGTTTGGGACAGTAGTGTCCCTAGGCCCTGTAGGAATTTTAATTAAAGATATCTATAAGGTTAGGGGAAATAAAATGTAGATTGCAGTTCTAAATTCGAACCCTAAAAATAGAATTTAGGAATATTAAATTCAAGAACAGAATATACTTTATATAGATAAGTTTAATGTAAAAAAATCTATAAGTACAATATAAACAATAATAAAGAAGAAAAGAAACTAACAAGATTCTAAACAAATAAATGAGGCAGAGAGTAGAGTTATGTGCAAGATTACTTCTCACATAAAGTGGTTTTAAACAATATTATAAGTCAGTTGTGAAAGCACACATGGAGAAATACATAGGTAGTAGTTCTAGCTGCCAATCTAGAGTAGGAATGTAAGACAATTATTTTTATTAAGAGATTCAAATGAGTAAACAGTGTGGTGATACAGTCTTTGAATTATTTTTCTACTTGTGCAGTAGTGTATACATGATGTAATGCCCAGAAGCTTTTAAGTAATTCATTATTCATGAGTTGTTACTAACAATTTTAATAAAGGTTAAATTTGCCATGATGACTTAAGCAGAGAGATGTTACAGATAAGATAGTATTCTGGGAACTGTGTGTTATTGACTAACTATTAGAAAGTTCATTCCCAATTTCAACTTCCACTGACATGATAGATGAATGCTACTCTTCCTAAAGCATTGCTCATTGGTCAGATTTTTCTGCATCAGTACAGTACATACGTTCTACATATTTCCCTAGGAGTCATATCTTTGTTTTCCACTACTCACTTTGAAAATTGATGGCCTATTTAAAATACTAGCTCTAGATGGCAATTTAGGTCCTTCCATATTGTAGAAATAAATCAAATAAAGTAATAAAGATAAAATTAAAATGTAAGGATTTGTCTTCTAATTCTACTTTTCACTTAGATCTGTAGGTTAGTGATATATGTCCACCATCTAAGTCCCTTTCCCACTATCCCATACTCAGTTTTCTTCTTCTGGTAGCTTTATCAACTTCGACATGTTGGACCCCTTCCTATCTTTACTATATACCTGAAAGTAAATGCCCCTACCTTTATACTTCATATAATTCTATTCATTCCATGAGAGTCATCACTTGTGAATTTTATAACATTTTATACCTTTCATGTGGTCTTTACAATGTACCTTGACTGTGATTCCTTTATTGCAGTTTCTCTTTTTATCATTGGAAGAAAAATATATATGAGTTGTTAAGCATTGGGTAAATAAAAGTTGGCTATCCCTTATCTGAAATGCTTGGGACCAGAAGTATTTCAGAGTTTTTTGGATTTTTGGAATATTTGCATAAACAAAATGAAAGGTCTTAAGGCTGGACTCGCAAAAGGCATCATGGTGAAGGAAAAGAAGCCCTAGCAGGAGGTTAATCTATGTTACTACAGCCATGTATGAGACCCTTGGACAAATCATATGACTTTACTTTCCTTGATTTTAAAATGAGAAATGAACATAATAGATTTATGTCCCTTTATTCTATTAATATTAAAGGAAATTTCATATAGATAAATGTTATAATTTGAGATTAGTATTTTTTAAAGAAAATTTTGAATAACTTTATCTAAAACCTAGAAAGTTGTATAGTTCTATAATAAGTATTAATGCTGTTATCTACATTAACTGAACAAAGAATAGTGAAACTCATTCTAGAGATTATTATGTCTTTTATTTAAAGAGGTAGGAAATGGTGGCAAATGTAGGACTTGCAAGCTAAGTGATCATACTCTGTGAAGTAGCATTATGAATCACAAAATGATTGTGTGGTAAAGCTTCTGCTAATAAAACCTTTAATAATATGAATGAGGTATCTGCTTAAAGTGAATTTAAGGAAATTATATTTTATAAAATTGTTTACTAAAGTAGACCTATGTTCTTGCTCCTCAGAAAATTTTTCTTAGTAAATGATAGATTGTCCAATTTTATGTACTCAGAGTTGACTGCATTCTTCACTTATTAAAAGGTAAATTCCCTATGTGATATTTTAGTAGGAGGAGGATTCAAAGTAGAATGATTCTGTATGTATCATTTATCATGTCTGAGCTGAATGTGAAATATTAAAAGGGTATCAGTTATGTGGGGAAGATGTTGTCATCAAGATATTGACTTAGTATTACCACACTTAGTAATCCCTGCTCAAAATTCCTAACAAGAAAATGGCCTTTTATTCTTAAATATTTGGCTTCAAGATGTTATGGGTTTTGTTTTTATATGAGAGATATATATCTTAAATAATTTTATCTTATTTTTCTTTGTAAGACACAACAGAATTGGTATGCTGGGGAACAAAGGTACAAATTAATAGAAAATATTTCATGAGTATGATTTGTGTTCTAAAAGGACTTGTACATGATCCTGAAGATGTTTTCATTTTAGAAGGACTTGTTAGGAAGTAATAATATATTACACAACTATTTGTTAACAAATGTGTTTAATTGAAATACATTTTGGAAATTTGTTTATAATTTTCTGAATGTTAACATTGGTGATATACAGTGTCTTACAACAAAAAAGAGCAATCCACAGATATGCTTTGCTGTAGAAACTAAGTGGACTTCAGAGTAGCCATGAGACAGGGTTTTAGGATGAGCACAGGATACTGCTGCTCCTTTTTTGATAAATCCAGGTTAAAAGCCATTGCATTGCCTTGTTGCTACAGATACTATAATGAGGGGAAATAGGAAAATTGTTCTTAGCTTGAAATTATTAAATGTTTGATTTTTGAAATGCTGGGTTATACAATGTGGCAAAGAAAAGAGATTTAACACTTCAGCTGTCTCTTCCTTTTTTTTAGTAGCTAAGCCCATTTATAATCTTCCTCCTCAGTTAAAACTGAGTAGCAATCTTGTCAGCTTTTATAATATGGCAGTATTGGGCAGCCCTAGCTATGGACAGGATTTAATGGCTGGAAGTAGTAGTTTTTAGAAACAGGCTTTGTTCCTCAATTTAATGGTGATAATTTAGGTTTAAATGTTTAGTAAAATGGAGTAAAACACAACACTTAGTTATTTAAATTTTTTAAAATTTCAAGTCTCTGTGTACCCATCACATTGTAGGTTTTTTTTTTTTAACCCACATAATGGCAATATATAAGTTAAATTTTCTTAATTCCTGAGTCTGTATTTTTGGATATTATTACTCATCCTATGACAAGGAAAACAAATACTTTCTCTCTGAAATTTTAGAATTATCCATTTTATTAGAAAATCATTCAAGGAATTTTTATAAAAATTTATGTATTTATGGATATTTAGCTCTAAAAGATTAAGTAGTTATTACTCTCTGGAATTTTATAGAGATTCCTTTTATCTATATAGAATGGTACTTTGGTATATTCTTGAATATTTCAAAAAATAAAAGATTAATTTTTTATGTTTACATTTGTGAATGAAGTAGAGTATTATCTGAGTTCAGTATTTATAGCTCTCACTAATATATGTAGTTTAAACTTGGATTACTTTGAAGACACGAGGGAGTAATCTACAAAATTGCCTTTGCTACACACGGATGAATTCGTTACTGTCTTAGCAAGATTTAAGATGGACAAGTATAAGCTTTTAAAGTGATCAATTCTCTTGCTTTTGTGATTTGTGGGAAAAATTATCAGATGCCAACTTTAAGGGTAATTTATGTTTGAATTGTTGAAATTCTTCTAGAGTAGCCGGCTCGGTTCATATTAGTAAGGTTCAGGTCATAGACATTCTTCACTCCTACTGTGACCCATTATAGGAACAAAGAAGCAGGCTGTCTTTAGTGCATGAGCCTATCACTCTGGTAAAAAGTACATTATATATAATGTCCAGATTTATGCTCACATGTATGTGCAGATGTGCAAAACAGATATTCATCAGATATTCATGTACTTAACCTTTATTCTGTATAGTGCACTCTATTTTCTATTTATCCCTACCCACCACTCAATTTTTTTTTAACATGCTAGAATTTCTAGTTGTGGTTCATAAAACAGATTCCAAAATCTGCTAGTGGGACACACCTGCAGTTTGACAAAACTGTTTTAGGACATTCCCTTATTATTGCCTTATAGTTTCTCCTTATCTTACACAACTATACAAATGTGAAAAATGTGGCAGTTGTGAAAAATGGTTGATGAACACTCTTTTGAACGATGATGTAATTGGACTCTTAAGTAAGAAGAGAACTCTTAGAAAACAGGTGTGGACATCTAAGAGGAAAGAGATTTCACAGATTTTTTGTAGTAGTTCTGGGGGTGGGAGTCAGAATAACTGGAAGACTACTGCATTGTTTGATTTGATTTTTTCTCTTTCTTTCAAACAATGATGGATAGTTCATATTCAGTAATATTTTAAAAGGTAATTCTAATTTGGTGGCAAAACCATTTTATAATTATTGGTGTTTGTATTTTTTTTAAGAGAGAGTGAGAGAGAGAGAGAATTTTAATATTTATTTTTTAGTTTTCGGCGGACACAACATCTTTGTTTTGTATGTGGTGCTGAGGATCGAACCCGGGCCGCATGCATGCCAGGCGAGCGCGCTACCACTTGAGCCACATCCCCAACCCGTGTTTGTATTTTTTGAAAGATCATTTTAGTCAGAAGGACCCTGTTCTAGATTCTTAGGCTACAGAAAGTGACAAGGAAGGAGTTACTCAGATTTGGAGTCTGTTTCATATTTATTTCTGTGGAAGAAGATTTAGTAATGAATTACACCAAAGTAGAATTCCAAATTTGGGTAGGAGAAAGTAATAGATGTAGTCTTTTCCTATTTGGCATCTAATATCTGAGCTTCAGTTAATTTGCCAAGTGAATAAATTTGGCCAGATTATATGTTTATTTTCAATTAAAGCCTTCTGTTACGATTTTTACATATCTACTAAGCATAAAACTCACTCCCACAATAGGAACAATTACCACCTTTCCAAGAAAGCTGCTAGAATTCTGTTCTGGAATATTTGAGATTTCCATTATATTTGAGGTTTGTATGTGTGTGGCCACTTGATCCTCAGATTCCATTCTAGATTTGAATTTTTATAATAACACAGGTTGACAAGTAAATGAGTGGAGAAAATAAGGAAGAAAGGAAGGGAGATGGATAGGGAAAGAAGGAAGTTTCAGCAGTTTAAGTATCAGCTGAAAAGAATTGCTTACTTTGTTACTACAAACTATGCTTTCCTTGGAATTTTTTATTTATTTTTTTAGGTGTAATTGGACATAATACCTTTATTTTTTAAATTTATTTTTACGTGATGCTTTGTATCGAACCCAGGGCCTCACCTGTGCTAGGCAAGCTCTGTACCCACTGAGCCACAACACCAGCCCTGGAATTTTTGTATTTGTTCGTTTGTTTGTTTGTTTTTGTGGTGCTGGGGATTGAACCCTGGATCTCTCACATGCAAAACTATAGCAGATGAGTTTTAACCTATACTGGATGTTTAAAATTAAAGGAATAGATACTGTGAAAATTCATATAGTTACAGGTTAGTTTTTTTTTTTTGTTGTTTTTGTTTTTTAAAGAAGGGTGTTAAAGAATAGATATCTGTGTGGTGCATACCACTGCTGTCTTGAGAGGCTGGAGAATCACAAGTTTGAAGCCAGACTAGGCAATTTAGTGAGATACTATCTAAAATAAAAAGGTCTGTAGCTCAGTGGTAAAGTACCCCTGAGCTCAATCCCCAGTGTCAAATATGTGTGTGTGCACATGGCATGCACACACAGCACCCCAAACAATTAAGTTCTGAATTCTTTAAATAGTGAATAGTAGAAATGATCTTATAGGAATGGTTTGAGAATTGAATGAGTAAATGAATAAATGTTTTGTTTTCTTATATTGATTTCAGAACTGAGAACATAGTAGTTGTGGTGCTTTTCATCATGTCCTATATGACATTTTTTTTGAGAAAAAGAAAGAGTTTGGAATATATAATTAAGACTTAAGCTTCTGAGAACTAGAATAATATTATATTGAAAAAGTAACTAATTATATAGACTCAGGAAGAAAATATATCAAATAACATTTCATTGGGCTTTTCATGATATATTGGTGATTCCAGTAGTATGGATGATGGGACTCCTATTGTGTTCATGAAGACTCCAAGGTCTCCCCCAACCTCAGCTAACTGGAGTGCATTAAGAGTAGCTAGGAAATAATATGAAATGCATTTGTTCAAAACGTGTAATTACACATTAGGGGTGTAATGTTAAGAACAGTTATATTAAGAGTTAAATTTGTATATCCACTATTTGGGGGTCATAATGTATAAGAACTATCATTCAAATTTAAAAACCATGTTTAGGATGTAGCTCAGTGATAGAGTATTTGCCTAGCATGTGTAAGGTCCTGGGTTCAGTCCCCAGCACCACAAAAAAAGAAAAAAAAATACCATGTCTATTTTTTTTAATATTTATTTTTTAGTTGTAATCGTACAGAATACCTTTATTTTATTTATTTATTTTTATGTGGTGCCGAGAACTGAACCCAGGGCCTCACACGTGCTAGGCAAGCGCTCTACCACTAAGCCACAACCCCAGACCCATATTTGTTTTTTGTATGATAAATGCATTAAGCTTCATTCACTGTGTTCATATGCTTTGTTATATTAACTGTACCAAAAACGTGCATAATAAGTTGGAATTAAAAGGTTTGTTTGATTTATTTAAGAAAAATTAATAAATCTAATTGTTTACTTCAAAAGCTGCAGAAGAAAGAAGATCAACAATTGGAGCCTAAAAAAAGTACCAGCCCTAAAAAAGCTGCAGAGCCCACTGTTGATCTTTTAGGACTTGGTAAGTAATAAACAGTGAAAGCCACAATTAAAATATAAAATAATTGAAATCTTTATTTAAAATGAATATAATGGTGTTATCTTAAGTATACCAAAAGTTACCTGTTAACTGAATTTGAAAATGGTAGGACTAGTTTGCCGAATTCTACAGAAAGGAAATCTTTAATAAGGGAGCCAATGCAGTTAGTACTGTCTTCACTGAAACATAAGTAATGAGTTCCTTGGGGGAAAAAGAGATATTAAAGTAATCATCAAAGGCTTGGTAGATGTGACATTTCAACATTTAAAATAAGGAGTGGGTTCTTTTTTCTTTCTTCTTCCTTTCTCTACCCCTCACCCTTATCTTCCTTTCCTTCTCCTTTTGCCCTATACTCCCCCACCCCCTTCAATTATTTTAGTTTGGTGGTTGTGAGGGTTCTACCTTAGTGAAAATATTTCTGGGATAGCTATATTGTAAAATATTCAGGTTAAAACTTTAGTTTTATTTAACCTAAGCAATGTATTTTATATCTAAATCTAATGGTTATTTTCATATTATATTATATATCTGATGACAATGAGAAGTACTCAATTTAATGTCCTATTTATTTTAATGGCTAACAGATATATATTGGTGTACATGTTGATAAATGTTGTAAACAGACTTTCATTCAAGATGTGCTTATACTATGCTCATCTGCGAATATTGTCAGCCTTTTTTTTTTTTACAGTTTTATTCCTCCTAAAAGAATTGGTTTGATAAATGGTTATTTGTAGTACTATCTGAGTTTTAGAGTAGTACTTAATTTAAAAAGCATTTGTTTAGTTTTGAGAAAGACTGACAAGTAAAGGAAAAGAATGAAAGCCATTTGAACAGTAAAGTTAAATTTCATGCAGCACTTTTCAAAAAAACTTATCTTGAGTCTTATTGAGTCAATTGTTTTCTCTTTTAAGAATTACAGTTGTTTTATTCATTTCTTAGGAATCTGGTATATCATACAAACATACTCCCTGGAGGTCAAATTCTTTTATGATAGTGGAAAAATAACTGTAATCTTAAAACTAAGGCTTTACTCCAGTCCAAGAGCTCTAAATATAATTGTGTTGAATTCTAGTTCTCATAATTTCTGTATTTTATTTTCTTTGCTGTAAATGAGAAAAGGAAATAAAAAAAAAGATTCATTACCAAAGTAAAAAAAAATATCTTACTGTATGAATCTTTGTTCTCAAGCAACATTTTATTTCCAGTCTAAGTGCCTAAATTATTAGTTTGGAACTTAGAAATATTAGATATAGACTAGATCTGATTACAGATTCATTAACTAGTTCAGCAAATATTGAGTGTCTCCCATGCATCCATGCTCCTTGTAGACACAAGGGAGATAATTCTGAAAGAAGATAGTAATAACCTCTATCTTCTGGGAGCTTTCATTCTATCTGGAGAGACAGTGTATAAGTAAGTAGCATATGTTGTAGGTCTTATATGGTAAGTGCTATAGATAAAATAAAAATGGGAGTTGTGATTTTAAATAGGATTGACAAGATGAAGCTTATGGATATCTGGGTTTGTGGGCAAGAGCATTCCAGATAGGAGAACAGTAAGTATGCAAAACCTCTTCAGTAGCAGCCTATTTGAAGTGTCTAAAGACCAGCAAGGACAACCGTATGGCTAGAGTGAAATGATCTGGGGAGATTAATGACAGAGGAGATATGGAAGGTAAGGAGTGAGGAAAGGGGCAGACTGTGACAAGACTTCGGCTTTTACTTTAAGTGACCTAAAATACATTGGAGAGGATTACAAAGATTTAATAAGCTGATTTTAGTATCTAAAGAATTATTGCCCTAGTCCTTATAATTTCTGTAACAAAGCAAGGCTGTAAGCAGGAAGAAGTGTTGCAATATTACAAGAAGAGATGATGGCTTATACTAGATGGTGGTATTTGAGGTGGTAAGATGTACAAATCAGATTTTGGATATATACTGAAGATAGATTCACTAAGATTTGCTGACTTGAGGAAAGGGGAGCTAGGGATGGTACTCAGTGTTTTCCATCTGAGCAGTCAGAAGAATCAAGTTACCATTTACTGTGGTGGCAAAGTCTGTAGGAAGTTTGGATGGAAGATTAGGAGTTTTACTTGGGTCATAATAAATTTGAAATTCTAATTTCTTAGGCCAAAAAGGTTAATTTTATCATAAAGTATATCTTAATCAGGCAGTTATATGAATTATGAGTTTAGGGAGAGATCTGGGTGAAGAATATAAAGTTGGAAGTCATCAGCATGTAAATGTTGTTTAAAGTTAAGAAACTGGATGTATTCACTAAGGGAGTGGATATAGACTGAAGAGAAGAGGTGCTGTGCCCCATGGCTCTCAGATGTTTAGAGGATAGGGAAATACAACAAGGGTCCTGGAGAGAGAACGAGGAAGGAGTAAATAGTGAAAAAAAAAGTACTAGTAATCTGAGATATTTCCCTTGAAAACAAAGTCAGAGTAAATTTCTATATCAGAATATGCTAGATCATACTTTGGTAACAAACTTCCTCAAAACATTGGTGGCTTGCTGTAAAGAAAGCTTATTTGTCTCTCATGTTGTGTACATCTGAAATCAGCCAATGCTCTGCTTCACATCATCTTTACTTTGGACCCATATTGACAGAGCAGCCTCTGTCTAAAGAAAGAGTTGACAAACTTTTTATATTAAGAATTGAAATAAATATTTTAGGTTTTGTGAGACATAAAATCTGTTAGAACTACTTAGCCTTTGAGATACTCATCTGTTGCTGCAATAATGCTGCCCAGATTATAACAGTTTACAACAGTAAACATCTTTTATTCTCAGGGCTGTAGGTCAACTAGGGCAGCTCTGCTACAACTTTGATATTTTCTGCCTTTCACTTTTTACAAGGCATTATATACCAACTGTTTCACCATTTCATATTGTGTCTCTGTTTTTCAAGTTCCTATAAGGATTTCCTTGTCTTCCACCACTGTGTGTCAAAGTTGGTCCATAGATTTCAGCACTCCTCTTTTGTTATCAGTTTCTGGAATAGTCAACTATTGTTGTCCATACTGCATAGCAAACAATTCCAAAGCATCAATGGCTTCTATCAATTTATACTTATTTCTCTCACCCCTGGGTTTGTGAATATGCTAGGCCAGCTCTTTTTTTAGACAGTTGGAAAGCTTCAGGAAGTTGTATCTCTAGGGGAGAATCAAGGTTTATTTAAAGCAATTTGGTGAAGGCAGTGTTGGAGAAGAGGTAAAGGATATATAGAGGAAATTTTGCTGATGCTGGACAGCAGGTTTGGGATGGTACAATGGAAGAGTTGCAAAGATGGAATAGGTGAAAGATGTGATCAGGAAGAGAACTGCTTGTGCGAGAGTTTTAGCAGTAGGAAAAGCAGGGTGAGTGTTTTATCCAGAGAACCTACAATTCTTCATACCTGCTGTCTATCAGTAACCTAAATTCTTTTAAAAAATATTTTCAGATATATTTTTTCTCCTTAATACTGGGGATTACTATTGAGGGGCACTCTACAACTGAGTTACATCCCCTGCTCTTTTTATTTTTTATTTTGAGGTAGGGTCTTATTAAGTTGCCCAGGCTGTCCTCAGACTTTTGCCTCAGCCTCCTAACTAGCTGAGACTATAGGCGTGGACCAGTATGCCCAGCTTCAGACTTTGTTTTTTTAAAGCTGTGTTCATGAAAGTCCATGAAACTACAGAGAATCAACAATCCCTTTTATCTCAAAACAAACAATGGTCCTAAATCTGGATTGATTATAGATGTCAGCTTCAATCAGTAAACTTAATTTTCTGCTCAAGAGCACACCACTTTCCCCTAGTGGGACTCTGTTATTCTCCTGTGAATTGAAAACATAGTGGGTATTTCAGAGAAGATGTCTTGAAGTATGACTTATAGTCATGCAAAAAAAACCCAGCATATCCCATGAGGGAAACCAGAACAGACAGGCATTAACTTAAAACGTTTCTAGACAGAAATAGTTTAGTCACATAGCCATGGAAGGCCATGTGTTCCAAGGGTCATGGCTGCCTGAATCACTCTTAACTATTACCCTGTTATGAGAATATTAATATCAATTTTTAGAAATTCTATATTCTCTTTAAATGGAACATTGATAAGCCCATGCTCTTGTTTTCAACCTGGTAACACAAGCTAAACCTACTTTATTTAGCTCTCTTTTCCTGATGTAGTGCCCATTCCAAAAGTCAAACATAAAATGTTTTTGTATATACTTTTTAGTTGGAATCAGCAATTTTTTCTGAAAAGAGCAAAAGAAAATTGTTGCCTTTGCAGACCATATAATCTGTCTTGCAACCTCTCAACTCCCATTGTAGTATACAAGCAGCTAAAACAAGTAAGTAAACCAATAAACATGGCTTAGGATCCAAAAAGCTTTAAAAATAGGTTTGACTGTGGTTTATTGATCCTTGCTTTATGTTCCTGATTATACCTGAAAGGACTGCTTCATGGTTAGATGTTAATTTGTGTTTAAAGCCTTAGAAATACTAATTAGTGTTTTATGCTCTTCCACCAGAAGTGGGAAATACTTGATTAGTATCTGCCATCTAGTCTTGGAAAGTATCTAGAGTCTTGGGGCCACTCTTGACTAAGTGTTGTGCTGAACAAGTCTTAAATGCACACACTTGAATCAAACACAGACACATCTTGACTTTAATATATACCTCCTATAGTAAAAGAAAACTGAAATCAATTTCTAGGGCATGTAGGAGTGATGCTTTTCATTTCCCCTTACCAGTGTAATCCTTTAGGACTCTGTATTATACTGTTATGCCAGTGTCTTTGTTGATTATTACATTGTTTTTGTAATGATTAAAAACTGGGAGACTGGTTGGGGATGTGGCTCAAGTGGTAGCATGCTCGCCTGGCATGTGCAGGGTGCTGGGTTTGATCCTCAACACCACATAAAAATTAAAAAAATAAAAATATTTTTAAAAAATCTGGGAGACTGGTTAGCAGTAGGTAAAGATGATTCCACTAAGGTAATACAATGGGTCTCCCCTCTGTGGATTCATGTCTATGGATTCAACCAACCTTGGGTTTAAAATATTTGGGGGGAAAATCGCATCTGTACTGAACATATATAGACTTTCTTTTTCTCATCATTATTCTTTAAACAATACAATATAGCCACAATGCTAGTGAAATACAGCTATCAGTGTATAGCCTAGTCATAGAGCAAGGATTTAAACTGTGTTTTCTGGTTCCAGAGTTCATGTTCTTAACACTATATTGAGCTCTAACACTACCAGGTGAGACAGTGTCATAGAAATAAATCTTTGTTTATCAAATGGGAACCATTTGTCAGATAGATAGATGGCATAAGGGAAACACTGAATTTTGAGGCTATGCCTGTGTTTTTTCTGATCTCTTGCATCTTCATCTGGCTTGTGGAAATAAAACCTCTTCTGTATTTGGTGGCTGGAGTAAATGGTGTGCTTTTTGTGAAACACCTAGCACAGTAGTTCTATTCAGTCCTGTGCTGAGACTGTATTCTGATCACCAGGTCAGAGGAGACCAGTAAGAGGTAACATGGATCTTTGAAAGTACGTGTAGCAGAGGGACTTGAATTATGCTGAATAACATAAATAGGATTCCTACTAGGTTATGTTATGAATACCACTGTCATTGAGAGAGAAAGAGGGAGATAGTTGGAAACAGTGATTGCAAAGCATGGTCTTTGCCTATGAGGATCTGCAGATGCCTAAAAAAACTGAAGAAATTAGGTGATGTCAAAGAAATTTAGTTTGTCACATTTTGTCATCATTTGGAAAGAAATTTGTTTTATCTAAGTTGGTTTCATTTTTATATATGTCTTATCTTTTGAGGCAATAAAATGGTAGAGAGAGAGAGAGAGTGTGTGTGTGTGTGTGTGTGTGTGTGTGTGTGTGTGTGTGTGTGCGTATGAGAGAGAGAGAGAGAGTGAGTGTATCTCTCAGCAGTCCCAGGCAGCACCTCTAAATCAGTGTGTGTGCCTCGTGAAAGATGGGTAGCACTGCAGTGCTTCCCTGTACACAGCATTGTAGTGAGCATCTCTTGCTCACAAATTGGCTAGATTATGGGAATGTGCAAAAGTAGATTTACCTGCTTCTACTAGTAACTGGCTAGCCACTTGGTAAGGGCATAAAAAGTGAGCATGAGGTTTAGGATTGTCTTGTAAGGCCATATCAATCATTTTGGCAAATAACATCTGTTTAGTGCTAAAAAGATTTAAAAATAAATATATAGCTCCAGTTAACTCCAGACATATTTTAAAGAAAACATTTGAAAACAATTTAAAACTTAAAAAATTTAATTTGTTTCAAGTGAAAATTTATGATTTGAATTTACAAAGTAAGGTATGTAGGAGCTAATTTCATCTCATGAAGCAATATTTTTAATACATATTTTTAATATAAATGAGTTCCAAGTAACATTTTTTATTAAGGAAAAAGCTTTAAATGGTTTCTTGAGTAGAAAATAAGAATTCTATGAGCAAAACAAAATTTAGGAAGCTTTAAGGAGTTTTGTCATTAAGGAAAGCAACACTATATCTCAAAGAAGCAACCTTTTTTAATCAGCACTCTTTTCACTTAAAATTAATTGCTGCTTACCATGATGCCTCAGTAGTTATCTATGAAGAATTAGCCTTGACAGTTTTCATTGTAGCAAGGGTATATTCAAGGCTGAATGTTCACACTCAGTCAGAAATGGTAATGAAAAACAAAACATCCACTTACTTATCACATTCTAAACTAGATTAGTAATACATGAAATCTCATGTTGCTCTTTGACATTTTTTTATTATTTGTGCAAATAGATTATGACCAGCTAAAGCCTTTGACATTCAATTAAAACATGAATTCAATTAATATTTATTGAGCACCAGCAGAGTTCATGGAACGCTGGTAAATACCAGAAAATTAGCTCTCTGTGTTTACAGTAGTGCAAGTAGGAGATGTAGTTGACCTGGAAACTGAAGATAAGAGAATTATCTGTGAGGGAAGAGATGGGATTATGAGAACTGCCCGAGAACTGAGTTTGAAATCTGTATTAATGCTAAAATTGTAATTTAAATTTTATTTTCTTTAATTTGTAGGTTACTTTTCTTGCTACTATTAGTGATAGGAGAAACAAATAAATTTGTTTTATACTATGCTTGTCTATTTCAGATGAAAGCTAATGGTCTGTGGAGGTTACCTGTACAATGGATAACAGTTGGAAAAGATAAGCAGCTACCCAGATAGACTCAGTTAATGTCTTAACATTGTCAAATATTTTATGATTTATAATCCATCAATTTCTTATTATTGAGCAGACAGCCTTGCAGTATCTGTCAGGTGCTGTGGTAGGACACATGGAGCAGGCCTGGAGGAGAATAAGTGATGCTCTAGCCAGCAGGGAGGTCAGTCAGTGAAAGAGACCAACTTGTATGTGGGTAATCATGTGTGGTACTAAGAGCAGAGATGTGCCAAGTTGTGGACAGTGACTTAAAGACACATTTCTGATTTAGAAAGAGAATTCTAGCCTCTCTCTAATCAGTAAACCAGAAAGAGGAAGCCTTGGTTGAAGGATTCCAGTTAGGAAGCAGTTGTATTATCATGGGCAGATCATAGTTTATAAGCTATGGCTGTGAACACGGAGGGGGGAGAACTAGCCAGGGATACTGAGAGCATTGATTTCCTGATCTTCCAAGAAAATGTAACCTTAGGTGCGAAGGAAGAGATCTTCAAGGGAGAAGGATCAGCTCAGGATAAATGAGCTAGTGGTCAAATAGGACAAAGACTGAAAAGGGATTTGTAATCAGGAGATCTCTGGTACTTTTCAAAAACAGTGTAATTATTTCACTTTTTCTCCCAACAAAAATAGGATCACTAACTATTAATTGTTTTTATCTATGGCTCTGCCTGTAACCAAGATATTCATCAATAATTTGTCTCTGGAAAACAATTCAGTTTTCCAGCCATTATTGAGCATTAGCTTTTTGTCAGGCATTGAATTAAGGAGGCAGCTGTACTCTTTCTGGTGATAGGGCAGGAGGGACTGGACAAAGACTCTAGGCTATAAAAATGATGCCAGGAGAGCTAAGAGGCCTGGAGTATACTGAGGCATGTCCAGTCTGTTGTCATTAAAAACTAAAAATGAAAGGCATAGGACATTTAGGAAAGCTGCTGTTTTGCAGTGCCTATTAGAGTTGGAGTCAGCTGGCTACCTACCATTCCTTCATACCAACTCAGTTTTCAAATAAAATACTAGCCTGGAATCTTAAAATGATATGGAAAGAAAATAGTTATGAGCTACTAATTGTAGACTGCATATAGATGGTCTAACCTGAAGAGAAGGTGGTACTGTGCATTGTGAATTCAGGAGGTCATTGCCTCAGAATGGAGCCTGAGCCAAGAACTGTGCCTGGGTGGGATGGTAAAGTCAGCGCATACTCTTAAGGTGCATTTTTAGGGACATGGGCTGATAGCCATGTAAATAAAGTCTTTTAACCCTGGAGTGGAGCACCTCTTTCTGCCTGGGGGCCCCAGGAAAAGTTTTTCAAACTGGTTATTTAATGTGGTTTCCCCCTCACCGCCACCCAGGTATAGCAGCATGTAGCCTCTCTTAAAATCCATAGCTTGTTGTGAAAATTCCCTTGAGGTACTATGAGGATTAAATTGAGATACTTTATATAAAGCATTGATCAGAGTGCCTAACCATAGAACTTAAATAAATATTAGTGTTCAAGCAAATATTAGTGTTCAAACTGTGAAGTGTTTTATTCTTATTTTCTTTTAGTTTATATATTCTTAAAGGTACTTGGAACAGGCCAAGTATCCATTAAAATACTTTTTTTTAATTTGGTCCTCATTTGGATTATTACTGTCAGATGAGTTCTGGTACAACCAAGGTTAATAGAATCAACAGACTCACTCATCATATTAATGATTCCTAGACAATCAAGATTGGCTTTCAAGACTTTGTCAGATTTGAAAAGTTAACCTTCTTTCTAAGCATCTCGATGTCAGTAAGTACATGCCGGGCATGCCTTACATTCTTGTAAGGTGTAGCACTGATTTAACTTTTTTTTTTTTTTTTTTTGTAGCTCAAAACATTTAAACCTTTCTTGTCAATTTCTGGTATGTGTGCAGTTTAAAACATTCATTCGCCAACTCAGTTCACAAATAAAATGGTAGCTTGAAATCTTAAGGTAATGTAGAAAGAAAATAGTTACCCACAAACTGCTAACTGTACATTTGATGCCTTTTAAGTTTGAAATCCTTTCATTTTACTACATTGTCCTAATTTCTTCTGCATTGTCCTAATTTCTTTCTTTCATTTTACTGCATTGCCTTTTCAAGGGGTCCTTTGTGCTTCATTATCATTTTTTTATGTTGTTGTCCCAGCTAAATTTCTAACATTTGCCTGAGGCTTTTCTTGTACTTTAGATCTCCCATTATTTTTATTGTCCACCAACTACTGTTTCTGCATACTGATTAAAGGGGGCTGCTGCCTCCTACTGTTGCTAGCTACTCCCACCACCATTTTGTAACTGAGCAAGGAACACACACAGTAAGATATGTTTGAGGTGAATCCTGATTACCTGTTTTTGTAGATAACCCTTTATCTCAAAGAAGGCTTGATGTAGTTGGTTGCAAGTTTCCATTTGCCTGTGTATGTGTGTGTGTTTGCATACACACTCATATATTCAAACTCACATGTACAAACAAGACATAACCTATATTAATTTAAATATTTTAAAATATGGTGATTTACCCCATGTAAGCCATTTAATTTGAATAAGGCTTATTATTTCTAAGTTTTTGAAATATTTCTCTGAAAACTTTTTTCAACATCTTGGTATTTTGTCACTTTTGAGATCTCAGCTTTAATTCAGTCAGCAAGGACAGTGCTATTAGTGGTTCCTTGATCAAAAGAATGTATTTAACACCCAGTGATTTGAAATACTCTTCATTCATTGAGTGCTGATTATATCCCAATTTCTTCCCTTAGCCTAGTTTGTTTGTTGATGATCATGCCCTTCTATATTATTCCCCTATAAATTTAGAAGATATTGGCCAGGGTACAAAGGTAGATTGGGGAGATGAAATATATAGGCACAGTCTAGAATGATTTTTTTCACTATGTTCCTTATTCTCAGACTTATAACAAATGTAAATTATTTTTAAATTGGTTTTTAATGATCAGAATTTTAAGTGATTTCTTTATAACTAAGTAACTTATAATTACATGTCTTCTGATAATGGTAAATAAAAGATCACTAGTCTAGGGGTACACATAAGTACAATTGTTGCTGCTTAACTAGGTGACTTTGAGGAAGAATTTTAATCTCTCTGTGCCCTAGTTTCTGTAACTGGAGACAGTTAAGGGAGATGTTTCAAAACATCCAGGATAAATGTGATGTTTATAATCATGGTAATGATAATGAGTCTTTATCTGCCCTTTTTAATACTAAAAATTAAAAACACAATGACCTTCAAAATAAATTGAAATTTATTCAAAATAAATTTCTTTTTTAAGAAATATGTTTAGCAAGCCAAATGTATTTTGTAAGATTAGCAAACACTGAACCTCCATTGGGAACTTTTATTTACTGATTTTGCAAGGCAGAGAAATTTTCATTTAGGTTAAGAATATGTTTTCAACAGTTTTATGAATGTGTAGCTTTTGTAGTAACAAGGAAGATCATTAGTAATGAAATCCAGAAGGGATCATATAGGGAGAAGACCAGGATAAAAAGAAAAGAGGGGCAGGTATGTTGTATGTATGAGAACAGAAAAGAATCACCTGTACTCATTACAAGGTTATCTGGCTACAAGAAAACGTTTATTTGTCTTGGGAGAAGGTTTCTTACCTCAGGTTTTTGGAGGCATGAGAAAATCTTTCCCAGTCAATTAAAAATTTTATCAGTCTTTCCACAAAGATAGCTGTCCCTAAGCAGGCACTTCCTTTGTTTCATTCCAAAGTATTTCAAAACCCCTCAGACTTATAGTGAATTGACATTCATGACAGCTTCATTAACCAATGGTAGGTGATTACAAAGAGAGTTCAGTATTGTTTGTGTGGAATACAAGAGGCCAGTCTTAAAATATTAATTAACATAAAAACACAGAATGAGACCTGTTTTCAATATGGTGTAAAAAAACTGAGCTGCATTACCTTATAATTAACAGATATGAACTGTGTATAATTCATATTAAGGAATGGGATGTTCTGCTTTTGTTATGATGAAAATCTGGAAACTATATAAATGGCCATGAATCACGAGTTGAATAAATAAGTCATTACGTACTGTATGATATACAATATCAAAGAATGCAAACCTCCCACCTACACATACATAACTTTATGTAAAGAAGGTAGTTTTTTTTTATTGTTGGTTGTTCAAAACATTACATAGTTCTTGACATATCATATTTCACACTTTGATTCAAGTGAGTTATGAACTCCCATTTTTACCCCGTATACAGATTGCAGAATCACATCAGTTACACTTCCATTGATTTACATATTGCCATACTAGTGTCTGTTGTATTCTGCTGCCTTTCCTATCCTGTACTATCCCCCCTCCCCTCCCAAGAAGGTAGTTTTTATCTGTTCTTATGTACTCAATTAAACTGTATTTAATTGTAATAAATCAAACATAAAATTTACCATTTTAACTATGTACAATCGGTGGTATTAATTATATTCAAGTTATTTTGCAGCCCTCTTCACTGTCCATCATGGGGCCTTTTTGATTTCTCCATTTTTCATGGCTTGAATCTTTTTCAAGAATGTGTTGCCTTTATAATGAAAATTAATAAGATTACAATCCAAGGCTTTGCTTTAGCTCTGTGACACTAGAGAAGTTATTAATCACATATTTAGTCCTGAGGGATGTGAAGCGTAAAACAAAACTTCAAAAACCAAATAATGTCATGTTTGCTCTTTGATAAATTAATGCACTACTATATACCAATTGGGGTTTAGATTTGAAAGTGTAAGTAAATAAATACTCTGAGCAAAGTATCACATGCTATTTTGAACAGACTTAAAATTCCTAAAAGATGTACAATTTTATAAATGCAATGAAAACATCATTTGCTTGTAGTGGAGAGACCTCCCAGTTTTCTCACAGTGTATCCTGGGCACAGCAGTCATTCTGTGAAGTACACTCATTTTCTGTGGTAAAAGTCAATTGATAGCTTTTTTTCATAAATCCATCCCAATTGTTAGTTACTTGAAAAGGCAAAAAATAAATTAATTGAAAACTAGAAATAATTGCTTGTGTTCAGCTTGTCAGCTTTTTGTACTTTTTGTTGTATTTTTTCTTGTTTTAGAGGACTTGTGCTTGTGTAATTTTTATATATAGTTCTTAAATATATATACACAGTTATAGTTTATATAGTTTAAAGTGCTTCCTTGTACATATGATAGAAGTTAGCATTGTAGTTGATGAACTTGTTTCCCCATCCCCAACTTTGCTTCTGGGTTAAGAGCACCACTGGCTTTCCTGTCATTATTATATGAGGTTTATTCTCTGAAATGTTGTAGAAATTACAAAAAAAAAAAAAAAGTTTCTTTAGCTGATTTTAACTCTAGAATACCTTGTCCTTTTAAAATGTCAATTTATTTCTGGTCATTATAAAAAAAATTATAATGAATGAGAAACATAAGATAACTCATAACTCTTCACAGAGGTCTAACTTCAAAATGCTGCCATTTTAAAGAGACAGAAATGGAAAAAAAATTGATGTCTAAAATTCTGTATGTTTGAAATTATCTGTGCATCATTTTATTGCTTTATCTTTCAATTGTTGATAGTGTTTGATATAGACATTATGTGTGTAACACATATCTGTAGTAAATATATTTCTTTTTATGATTCTGACCATGTCATCACTGAAGATGCCTTGAGAAATACTTGGCAGTTATTATTTTCCAAATTATTTACTTTTATATAAATTAAATAGTAAAAAATATTTGACTATGACCATTCATTGATATTAAGTATTATTTGTAATTCACTGACACTAAAATAGGGAAATAAAAAATTCAGTTTCTATTATTTATATAGAGGAAATATGCAGCAAGTAGAAAACATTAAATTTGTCAAATCTTTAAGTATCTGCTTTACACAAGACATTCCATCTAATGTGTAAAGATGTTAGATTTACCTTTGAGGAGGGCACAGTCAATCAAAGAGAGATCAAATGAGATCATAAATTGTTCAAATAGAATATTGATTAGGATATAAGTCCCAAGAGATTGGAGTTACAATTTTCTGAACTGTTACTTGGTTATACCCAAAGAAAACCGAATGGGGGCTATTCCATTTCCTGGAATGCTGTGACAAACTCTCTCCACTGCACTTCAACTCCCACCCCTATACCTTGCAAATTATTTGTTCAAGCACATGAAAAGGAGATATAAAATTATTTAAATTATGTAAATTATATAATTATTGACATTTAAATTTTTGTTAATTTGAATTTTTCAGTAGGAAGATCTGTTGGAGTTTCTGTCATTAGCTGCCATCACTAATAATGGCTGTGCTTAAATAAAGGATTTATTTCAAAGTTTTATAAATGTTTTTGGTAGGATCAATTTAAAGTATATGTTTTGGTTTTTCTATCCAGTTTTTTTCTTTATTGTGACTTTAAAATGCAACATTTTAACCATTTTAAATCATCAGAATTTATTTATTGTAATCAGTTATACACAAAATTTATTTTGAATGTAGATAAAAATGATGTGATCTCCAGAAAATCAGCATGCAGAATATTGTAAATAGGACATTTGTTTGGATCTATGCCAACAATCCAGTGAAATATTCTTTATTCACTGGGAGAATAAAGAAAACTAAAAAGGGCTTTTTGGGGGGGTAAATCCTATGGTAAAATGGGGACATGTATTTGAATTCTTTTTTTAAATCACTTATTTCTAAAGTGAATGCCATGTTTCAAGTAATTTAAGAGATTCTACATTGATAGAAGTCTATTTTTTTCAGATGGCCCTGCTGAGGCACCAGTAACCAATGGGAACACAACCACAGTGCCAGCCCTGAATGATGATCTGGACATCTTTGGACCAATGATTTCCAATCCTTTACCTGCAACTGTCATGCCCCCTGCTCAGGTACATGGTAAACATGTGGTTTTATGTGGTTACTGCTAATTTCCTTTGTGAAACATTTCAAGAATTTTAAAATAATTGTTTCTGAGCAGTCACTGATTTGAAAGCCTTCTGTTCTTTAGGCCCAGGCTTAGCAAACTAACCCTGCAGCTTGTTTTTACAGATAAAATTTTACTGGAGCACAGTCGATCCCCTGGGTTTATGTATTGTCTTTGGTTGCTTTGTTATTACAAAAGCAGAGTTGAAGTAGTTACAGTAGAGACTGTATGACTGACCCATAAGGCATAAAATAGTTACTGTATTTAAAGTTCTAACTCTTGCTCTGGGGAATCAACAGCCTTTAAAATGAACAATTGGGAAAACTCAGGGTAGCTCATCCTGACTTGAGATCAGCAAGATCTCTTATTTCAGAGGTTTCTAAACTGTGGGTGTTTGTAAATTTTGACTTGGATAAGAATTTCCAGCATATATATTCTTTTTTAATTTAATTATGTATTCATTCATTCATTCATTATTTCTGTGTGGTGCTGAGGATCATACCCAGTGCCCAACACATGCCAGGCTCTACCACTGAGGCACAAACAACCCCAGCCACATATTATTTTTTCTTTTTTTTTAATTTTTTATTTATTTATTTTTTTATTGTTGATTGTTCAAAACATTACATAGTTCTTGATATATCATATTTCACACTTTGATTCAAGTGGGTTATGAACTCCCATTTTTACCCCATATACAGATTGCAGAATCACATCAGTTACACTTCCATTGATTTACATATTGACATACTCATGTCTGTTGTATTCTGCTGCCTTTCCTATCCTCTACTATCCCCCCTCCCCTCCCCTCCCCTCCCCTCCCCTCCCCTCTTCTCTCTCTACCCCCTCTACTGTAATTCATTCCTCCCCCTTGTATTATTTTTCCCTTTCCCCTCACTTCCTCTTGTATGTAATTTTGTATAACCCCCTCACTTCCTCTTGTATGTAATTTTGTATAACCCTGAGGGTCTCCTTCCATTTCCATGCAATTTCCCTTCTCTCTCCCTTTCCCTCCCATCTCTCATCCTTGTTTAATGTTGGTCTTCTTCTCGTGCTCTTCTTCCCTAGGCTGTTCTTAGTTACTCTCCTTATATCAAAGAAGACATTTGGCATTTGTTTTTTAGGGCTTGGCTAGCTTCACTTAGCATAATCTGCTCTAATGCCATCCATTTCCCTCCAAATTCTATGATTTTGTCATTTTTTAATGCAGAGTAATACTCCATTGTGTATAAATGCCACATTTTTTTTATCCATTCGTCTATTGAAGGGCATCTAGGTTGGTTCCACAGTCTTGCTATTGTGAATTGTGCTGCTATGAACATCGATGTCGCAGTGTCCCTGTAGCATGCTCTTTTTGGGTCTTTAGGGAATAGACCGAGAAGGGGAATAGCTGGGTCAAATGGTGGTTCCATTCCCAGCTTTCCAAGAAATCTCCATACTGCTTTCCAAATTGGCTGCACCAATTTGCAGTCCCACCAACGATGTACAAGTGTACCCTTTTCCCCACATCCTCGCCAGCACTTGTTGTTGTTGGACTTCATAATGGCTGCCAATCTTACTGGAGTGAGATGGTATCTTAGGGTGGTTTTAATTTGCATTTCTCTGACTGCTAGAGATGGTGAGCATTTTTCCATGTACTTGTTGATTGATTGTATGTCCTCCTCTGAGAAGTGTCTGTTCAGGTCCTTGGCCCATTTGTTGATTGGGTTATTTGTTATCTTATTGTCTAATTTTTTGAGTTCTTTATATACTCTGGATATTAGGGCTCTATCTGAAGTGTGAGGAGTAAAGATTTGTTCCCATGATGTAGGCTCCCTATTTACCTCTCTTATTGTTTCTTTTGCTGAGAAAAAACTTTTTAGTTTGAGCAAGTCCCATTTGTTAATTCTAGATGTTAACTCTTGTGCTATGGGTGTCCTATTGAGGAATTTGGAGCCCAACCCCACAGTATGTAGGTCGTAGCCAACTTTTTCTTCTATCAGATGCCGTGTCTCTGATTTGATATCAAGCTCCTTGATCCATTTTGAGTTAACTTTTGTGCATGGCGAGAGAAAGGGATTCAGTTTCATTTTGTTGCATATGGATTTCCAGTTTTCCCAGCACCATTTGTTGAAGATGCTATCCTTCCTCCATTTCATGCTTTTAGCCCCGTTATCAAATATAAGAAAGTTGTAGTTTTGTGGGTTGGTTACTGTGTCCTCTATTCTGTACCATTGGTCCACCTGCCTGTTTTGGTACCAGTACCATGCTGTTTTTGTTACTATTGCTCTGTAGTATAGTTTGAAGTCTGGTATCGCTATACCACCTGATTCACACTTCCTGCTTAGCATTGTTTTTGCTATTCTGGGTCTTTTATTCTTCCATATGAATTTCATGATTGCTTTCTCTATTTCTACAAGAAATGCCGTTGGGATTTTGATTGGCATTGCATTAAACCTATAGAGAACTTTTGGTAATATCGCCATTTTGATGATGTTAGTTCTGCCTATCCATGAACAGGGTATATTTTTCCATCTTCTAAGATCTTCTTCAATTTCTCTCTTTAGGGTTCTGTAGTTTTCATTGTGTAAGTCTTTCACCTCTTTTGTTAGGTTGATTCCCAAGTATTTTATTATTTTTGAGGATATTGTGAATGGAGTGGTTGTCCTCATTTCCATTTCAGAGGATTTGTCTCTGATATACAGGAATGCCTTTGATTTATGCGTGTTGATTTTATATCCTGCCACTTTGCTGAATTCATTTATTAGCTCTAATAGTTTCTTTGTAGACCCTTTTGGGTCTGCTAGGTATAGAATCATGTCATCTGCAAATAGTGATAATTTAAGTTCTTCTATTCCTATTTTTATACCTTTAATTTCTTTCATCTGTCTAATTGCTCTGGCCAGTGTTTCGAGGACTATGTTGAACAGAAGTGGTGAGAGAGGGCATCCCTGTCTTGTTCCAGATTTTAGAGGGAATGCCTTCAATTTTTCTCCATTCAGAATGATGCCAGCCTGAGGCTTAGCATAGATTGCTTTTACAATGTTGAGGTATGTTCCTGTTATCCCTAGTTTTTCGAGAGTTTTGAACATAATGGGATGTTGTACTTTGTTGAATGCTTTTTCCGCATCTATCGAGATGATCATATGGTTCTTATTTTTAAGTCTATTGATGTGGTGAATAACATTTATTGATTTCCGTATATTGAACCAGCCTTGCATACCAGGGATGAATCCTACTTGATCATGGTGCACAATTTTTTTGATATGTTTTTGTATCCGATTCGCCAGAATTTTATTGAGGACTTTTGCATCTAGGTTCATTAGAGATATTGGTCTGTAGTTTTCTTTCTTTGAAGTGTCTTTGTCTGGTTTCGGAATCAGGGTGATGTTGGCCTCGTAGAATGAATTTGGAAGTTCTCCCTCTTTTTCTATTTCCTGAAATAGCTTGAAAAGTATTGGTATTAGTTCCTCTTTAAAGGTTTTGTAAAACTCTGCTGTATACCCATCCGGTCCTGGGCTTTTTTTAGATGGTAATCTTTTGATGGTTTCTTCTATTTCCTCAATTGATATTGGTCTGTTTAGGTTGTCTATATCCTCCTGACTCAATCTGGGCAGATCATATGACTTAAGATAGTGAAGGCATCGATAAATTTCTTCTATTTTATTGGAGTATAAGGATTCAAAATAATTTCTGATTATCTTCTGTATTTCTGAAGTGTCTGTTGTGATATTGCCTTTTTCATCCCGTATGCTAGTAATTTGAGTTCTCTCTCTTCTTCTTTTCGTTAGCATGGCTAAGGGTCTGTCGATTTTATTCATTTTTTCAAAGAACCAACTTTTAGTTTTGTCAATTTTTTCAATTGTTTCTTTTGTTTCGATTTCATTAATTTCAGCTCTGATTTTAATTATTTCTTGCCTTCTACTTCTTTTGCTGTTGTTTTTGCTCTTCTTTTCTAGGATTTTGAGATGAAGTATAAGATCATTTATTTGTTGTTTTTTTCTTTTTTTAAGGAATGAACTCCAAGCAATGAATTTTCCTCTTAGAACTGCTTTCAATGTGTCCCATAGGTTCCGATATGTTGTGTCTGTGTTTTCATTTAACTCTAAGAATTTTTTAATTTCCTCCTTGATGTCTTCTAAAACCCGTTGATCATTCAGTAACCTATTGTTCATTCTCCAAGTGATGCATGATTTTTCTTTGCTTCTTTTATCGTTGATTTTCAGTTTCATTCCATTATGATCAGATAAGATGCATGGTATTATCTCTACTCCTTTATATTGTCTAAGAGTTGCCCTGTGACATAATATATGATCTATTTTTGAGAAGGATCCATGTGCTGCTGAGAAAAAAGTGTAACTGCTTGATGCTGGGTGGTATATTCTATATATGTCAATTAAGTCTAGGTTGTTAATTGTGTTATTGAGTTCTATAGTTTCCTTATTCAACTTTTGTTTGGAAGATCTGTCCAGTGGTGAGAGAGGTGTTTTGAAGTCTCCCATGATTATTGTATGGTGGTCTATTAGACTCTTGAACTTGAGAAGAGTTTGCTTGATGAACATAGCAGCACCGTTGTTTGGGGCATATATATTTATGATTGTTATGTCTTGTTGGTGTATGGTTCCCTTGAGCAGTATGCAGTGTCCCTCTTTATCCCTTTTGATTAACTTTGGCTTGAAATCTATTTTATTTGATATGAGTATGGACACTCCTGCTTGTTTCCGCAGTCCATATGAGTGGAATGATTTTTCCCAACCTTTCACCTTCAGTCTATGTATATCTTTTCTTATCAAATACGTCTCCTGTAGGCAGCATATTGTTGGGTCTTGTTTTGTGATCCATTCAACTAGCCTGTGTCTCTTAATTGGTGAGTTTAAGCCATTAACATTTAGGGTTATTATTGAGATATGGTTTGTTCCTCCAGCCATATTTGTTTATTAATGTTACTAAACCTGATTTGTTTTCCTCTTTGATTATTTTCCCCCCTTTACTGTCCTACCTCCCACTGTTGGTTTTCATTGTTATTTTCCATTTCCTCTTCCTGTAATGTTTTGCCAAGGATTTTTTGAAGAGATGGTTTTCTAGTTGCAAATTCTTTTAACTTTTGTTTATTGTGGAAGGTTTTAATTTCATCTTCCATCCTGAAGCTTAATTTCGCCGGATACACGATTCTTGGTTGGAACCCATTTTCTTTCAGTGTTTGAAATATGTTATTCCAGGATCTTCTAGCTTTCAGAGTCTGTGTTGAAAGATCAGCTGTTATCCTGATTGGTTTACCCCTAAATGTGATCTGCTTCCTTTCTCTTGTAGCTTTTAAAATTCTCTCCTTATTCTGTATGTTGGGCATCTTTATTATAATGTGTCTAGGTGTGGATCTCATGATTTTGCACATTCGGCGTCCTGTAGGCTTCTAGGATTTGGGATTCTGTCTCATTCTTCAAGTCTGGGAAGTTTTCTCGTATTATTTCATTGAATAGATTGTTCATTCCTTTGGTTTGGAGCTCTGTGCCTTCCTGTATCCTAATGACTCTTCAGTTTGGTCTTTTAATGTTATCCCATATTTATTGGATGTTCTGCTCATGGTTTCTTAGCAGTCTTGCTGAGCTGTCTATGTTTTTTTCAAGTTGAAATACTTTGTCTTCATTGTCTGATGTTCTATCTTCTAAGTGTTCTACTCTGCTGGTAGTATTCTCAATTGAGTTTTTAAGTTGGTTTATTGCTTCCTGCATTTATAGGATTTCTATTTGTTTTTTATTACCTCTATCTCCCTGTGTAATTGATCTTTTGCTTCTTGGATTTGTTTATGTAATTCATTGTCAAAGTGGTCTTTCATTGTCTGATTTTGCTGTCTCATGTCTTCCTTGAGACTCCAGATCATCTGAAGCATGTATATCCTGAATTCTTTATCTGACATTCCATCTGTTGCAGCTATTACCTCTTCTAGAGTTGAGTTGACCTGCATTGCTTGTGGTCCTTCTTTCCTTGTATTTTCATACTGCTCGCATTCCTTTCTGCTTGGCGAAACTGTTGTGTTTTTGAAATTTTCCCTCTATTTATTTATATTGCTCTTGTATAGTTGAAAAATCTCCCTTGCAGGGCAGGTAGCGGCTGTGATCCTCCTCCAGTTGGGGTGATCTGTCTACCAAGCTGGCGGACCACTAGGTCTGCTCTGCCGGTTGGTCGCAGGTCCGCCTACTCTGCAGGCGCGTGGGGCAGCTCTGTCACTCCGCAGGTTGCTGGGCCTGACCTGCCGGTGGGTCGCAGGTCCACCTACCTTGCAGGTGCGGGGGGAGGGGGCGGCTCCGCCCCTCAGCAGGCCGCTGGGCCTGATCTGCCGGTGGTCACAGTTCCTTCCGCCTACCTTGCAGGCGCTGGGGGAGGGGGCGGGCCTGCCCTTCAGCAGGCCGCTGGACCTGTTCTGCTTGTGGGTCGCAGGTCTGCCTACCCTGCAGGCACGTGGGGCAGCTCTGTCACTCCGGAGGTCGCAGGTCCGCCTACCCTGCAGGCGCGTTGGGCAGCTCTGTCACTCCGCAGGTTGCTGGGCCTGACCTGCTGGTGGGTGGCAGGTCCGCCTACCTTGCAGGTGCGGGGGAAGGGGGCGGCTCCGTCCCTCAGCAGGCCGCTGGACCTGTTCTGCCGGTTGGTCGCAGGTCCGCCTACCCTGCAGGCGCGTGGGGCAGCTCTGTCACTCCGCAGGTTGCTGGGCCTGACCTGTTGGTGGGTCACAGGTCCACCTACCTTGCAGGTATGGGGGGAGGGGGCGGCTCCGCCCCTCAGCAGGCCGCTGGGCCTGATCTGCCATTGGTCACAATTCCGCCTACCTTGCAGGCACTGGGGGAGGGGGCGGGCCTGCCCCTCAGCAGGCCGCTGGACCTGTTCTGCTTGTGGTTCGCAGGTCTGCCTACCCTGCAGGCGCGTGGGGCAGCTCTGTCACTCCGCAGGTTGCTGGGCCTGACCTGCTGGTGGGTGGCAGGTCCGCCTACCTTGCAGGTGCGGGGGAAGGGGGCGGCTCCGTCCCTCAGCAGGCCGCTGGGCCTGATCTGCTGGTGGTCACAGCTCCGCCTACCTTCCAGGCACTGGGGGAGGGGGCGGCCCTGCCCCTCAGCAGGCCGCTGGACCTGTTCTGCCAGTTGGTCGCACGTCCGCCTACCCTGCAGGCGCGTGGGGCAGCTCTGTCACTCCGCAGGTTGCTGGGCCTGACCTGCTGGTGGGTCACAGGTCCACCTACCTTGCAGGTGCGGGGGGAGGGGGCGGCTCCGCCCGTCAGCAGGCCGCTGGGCCTGATCTGCCATTGGTCACAATTCCGCCTACCTTGCAGGCACTGGGGGAGGGGGCGGGCCTGCCCCTCAGCAGGCCGCTGGACCTGTTCTGCTGGTGGGTCACAGGTCCTCCTACCCTGCAGGCGCGTGGGGCAGCTCTCACATATTATTTTTTCTAAAAATAAATTATGCCTTAAAACCTACCTTTTTATTTTTTTCATGATTAAAACAATATTATGGGGCTGGGGTTGTGGCTCAGAGGTAGAGCGCTCACCTAGCATGTGTAAGGTGCTGGGTTGGATCCTCAGCACAATAAAGGTATTGTGTCCAACTACAACTAAAAAAATTTTTTTTAAAAAAATTAAGAGTAGTAATATTAATGATCAAGATTTTTTAAAGTATCAATGGTGAAGAAATTTTGAATTGCCTTCTTAACATTACGTAGAATTTCTATAGGGAAAATATATGAACTTTTAGGATACAAGCAACTCTTAAAAATAAACTTTAAATCTATTTTGTTTCAGAACAGCATTATTTTTGAGACAAATGCTTCCTTTCTGTGTAAAAACTGAGCCAAGCCAGGTGTGGTAGTGCATGTCTATAATCCTAGTGACTCAGGAGGCTGATCGAGAGTTCAAGGCCAGCCTTAGCAATTTAGTAAGACCCTGTCTCAAAATTTAAGAATTTTTAAAAAGGGTTGGGGATGTAGGTTAACAGTAAAGCACTTCTGGGTTAGATTCCCAGTTACCACCACACTACCCAAAAGAAAAACCTGAGCCAAATCTGAATTGTATGGATGTAGTTTTAATAAGAAGTCTGTCATTAAGAAAACTTAAGACATTTTTACTACACATTTTTGTTATGAGAGTTATTGTGTACTTACCACTACAGTTGAACATGTTGATATTTCTTAGTAACATTTTATGGCTTTGCCTTTCTCATACTATTGGAACACACATAAAAAGAGGGACAAAGAATTATTCTTTCAGTTAATTAATATTACTTTTTGAATTTGTGCAGGCATGGGTATATATGAAACAAAAAATTGTCTAAATACTTTTTCGGCAAGAAGCATTTAGTATATTTGATAATCTGCACATGAAAAGCGACTTATTTTGGTCTGGTTTTCTGTAGTGAAGCAGTTACGTCTGCTAGACTTCTTCAGATTCCACCGAGGTACAAGTTGCTTTGCTTCAGTGTACTTCACATGTTCTGTTCAGTATCGTAGCAGCAAGCAGAACAATGCTGGCACCATATAAATCTTAAGTACAAGTAGCATCGTAAGAAAGGAGTGTGGGGCATAGCTGCTTGCTATAGGAGAGGCAGGTCTGGCTTCATGCATTCTTACCTGATAGGATAACAGGATTAATTTTTTTATCACATCTGATTCTTTTTGGGGAATATTTGGTGAACAGAATTGCCTTTCATCTAAATTACATGTAAAAATTAAAACCTAGGCACATTTTCAAAATGAAAATCGAGTACAAGATTTTACATATATACTGGTATTGTTATTTATTAATTTTGGTAGGTTTTTAATTGTATGATATTGAGCTTAACCTAGTTTGAATGCCAAGATTATGAGTTACTCTGAACCCTATTCTTTCACTCTTGGTATTATTTTCTAAGTATGTGATAAAAAAATCAATCTACTTCATATTCATGAGTGGGAAAATCTTTTTCTAGAATTTTCTGCTTTACCTGTCTGGGGCCTACAAATACTCAACTGATGATATACACGTTAGGAGTTAAGGGAACAGTTCAAGCCCTAGCAGTAACACAGAAGCCCCTTTCCTATCTATCACAAACATATACACACTAATAGTATCTAGACTTATACAAGGGCTGAAGTCTATCCTTAGCTTAGCCCTGGAATTCCAGACATCCAGAAAGCCTTTGTTTAGAGGCCTCTGCAACTTACTGAAATGTTATTGATAAACAAACCTAATCTCCTTTTATACTGGGGATGTAGTGCTGGCAAATGAAATGCCAAGAAAAGGACATTTGAGTGCTTATTAGCTATGCTGTTTATATTGGCCATTTTTAGACTGTGTCCACATTGAGGTAGATGTTCCATGTTACTTATCTTCAGAAGAAACTTAACATGTTTAGATCATGTAAACATTAACAGTAAGGCTGCTTATGTATAAGACTGAATCAGTGTACCCAACCGTTTTTTGTTTTCTTATGGTGACATTTCATTCACACAGAATAGACCCCAGCGTGTTGAACAGATTCATAGAATGAACAGAAAGTAAATGTGATGAAAGATCACTTAGTGATGTACTTACTTTGTTATCTGAGTATTTAACCCTGCCATTGTGCGACACACTTTGTGGTCTCAAGCTTATCAGGAAAGAAGTGACACTGTCCTAATTCATGGGGCTAAGGTTCTAGTACTGCCAAGCTGGCTGTAACCCATGCTGTTAGCCTCTGTGATCTTTGCTTTTTCATCGTTAGCTAATATATGTTTTTTTTTCAAGGGCGTTGGTATGTTTGGCATTCTGTTAGGGCTGATTTCTTACATATTACAGAGTTTTTGCAAAATAAGGTGCCTTTTTCTTTGTAGCTCTTAATTCCTGCTTAACTAGTGATAATAGATTTAAAATATTGTTCTACCTATTTTGTGAATAGAATATTTGGTAATTTGTTACATGGTACTTTAACCAGGAAATTAACTTGCTGTTCACCTTATAAAAGCTAGTAAAGATTTTTCTCAAATTATAAGTCTTCAGACAATTCTTCGAAACTCTTTATATTGAAAATGCATATAAACAAATGTGATGTAATTAAGTAGTTTTTGAATACAAAGATCAGACAAGATTATTGGTCATAATTGTATAATACTGTATGTTCAGGATAGATTATTGAAAATTTTGTACATTAAATATCGACATGTTTGTGAATGTTCATTTGCCTCCAAATGGAGTGCAGGTTATAGGTGGTCAAAGTTTTGCTATAATTTAACTCATATAATTAGGTATAAATTGACTATGTAAAAATCTTACAATATAGCTTTTGAAAATGTAAAACCTTTTAGTCAACCATTGCAGGACCATCTTACAGTCTGCTAGGGGTAGAAATGTTCTGTATCCCAAGGAATACCAGTTCTTTGAAATAGTGGTGGTCCTCAGACAATATCCATGTAACTATTGTTGGACTCGTTGTGTAACACAATGAGCAAGAACTCTCCATCCACCTAGTTGGTAAATGCAGTTTATTATGAAAGAACTTCAGTCTCCCCCTTTTACAAGAACAGATTCAAATTAAGAAACATTGTTACCTTTAGATGTTTTTGCATGCAGGCCTTGTGAATGATCCTCTTGAATGTTACCACTTTGCCTTCTATAATTAATTCCTGATTTCATAACTTTATTTGGATTTTAAGTAACAGACAAGCTAAGCTTTACTATACAGAATTCATCAGCTTAATTTGGTGTTTATCTTAGGGGACGTCCTCTGTACCAGCAGCTGCCACCCTGTCTGCAGTAACATCTGGGGATCTGGATCTGTTCACTGAGCCAACGACAAAATCAGAAGAAGTAGCAAAGAAGCAACTCTCCAAAGACTCCATCTTATCTCTGTATGGTACAGGAACAGTTCAACAGCAAAGCACTCCTGGTAATTAATTTTGAAATCTGCTTTCAATACATCACAGTAACATTACTAGAAGTACATCCTTTTTACTTCTATTATATTTCTTCCCTATTTTCCTATGGTAGTAGGTGCTTTTTTTTGTTGCAGTGATTAAAAGGCAAGTACAGAATTCACAAAACTTTATTCAGTTAGAATTAACAAGCTGTTCATGTATCACTTAATATTTTTTCACAAGTTTATAGGACATGGGTTATCTTTGAAGAATTATTGAAATTTTATTTACAGGAAGTTTATGACTGTGTACTACTGTAAGTAAACAATAAGCAGTCTGAATTATTACACGATTCCAAAAACTTTGAAATGTTTTGTCATTACAATGAAAAACTAGCATAAAATTTATTCAGTTTTAATCTGTCTAGACCGTTTCCTCTTAAATAGTGAGTTGCATTTCACATATGGGCTGAAATTGTATAACAATCCAACTACTTCGTTATAAAGCCAAATATAGTCAACTCTCATTTGCCTATTTGGTACTGGGAGACATGTGGTGCAAGTCAGCAGAGAAAGCAGATACTCTGATGCTGAGTAATTTGGTCTTTACAGTAGAGGTATTTAATGTGGCTATTGCCTGAGAGTTTTATTTTCTAATTAAATTTTCTCAGGTTAATAACTGATTTGCTTATTCTAGAAATAAACAGCTCTGAACGTTTAGGTTTGGGCTGTTCGTAGGAGGAAAAACAGCCAGATCAGAGTGAAAATTTTTGCTGTAGTTATATCAGAAAATGGTAGCCCTTTTTCTGTGTCTATAGAGGTGAGTGTAACTATATACAATGGCCCTCTTTTTCATTTTTCTCTTCATGGTTCTTGTGTTACAGGTGTGTTTATGGGACCCACAAATATACCATTTACCTCACAAGCACCGGCTGCATTTCAAGGTTTTCCATCAATTGGTGTACCTGTGCCTGCAGCGCCCAGCCTTCTAGGAAATGTGATGGGACAGAGTACAGGCATGATGGTGGGCATGCCCATGCCTAATGGGTTTATGGGAAATGCACAAACTGGTGTGATGCCACTTCCTCAAAATGTTGTTGCCCCTCAAGGAGGAATGGTAGGACAGATGGGTGCACCTCAGAGTAAGTTTGGCCTCCCACAAGCTCAACAGCCTCAGTGGAGCCTCTCACAGGTAGGAGTCATTTACTCTCTATCAAGGAAATTGACTAGGGATAATATAAGATCAAAAGTTGCATCAGAGAGATAAATGCTTTGTCAGTGTCCCTATTTTTTAAAGTATTTTGTAAAGAACTGTTAGGTTCCTTTTTTCTTCATTTCAGATTGTAACACTACTGTCATGGTAAAAATGCCTAATCTATTTATAATAGCTAGAAATTTATCTGAGGCATGATAGACTTCTTGTCTGCCACCTTTGAGGTTAGCGTCAGGCTTTTCCTGGCTCCCTAGTAGGATGTTTTTGAAGTCTACTTAGACCAACCTATCTTTACCAGTTATTTATTTATTTAGTACTGAGAATTGAACCCAGGGGCACTACTTAACTACTGAGCCACATCCCCAACCCTGTTAAAATATTTTATTTAGAGATAGGGTGATGCAGAGTTGCTTAGACTAGCTTTGAACTCATGATCCTCCTACCTCAGCCTCCTGAACTACTGGGATTACAGGTGTGTGCCATTGTACCGGCAAATTTTTGGATCTTTTTTGCTTAACTTTCACAGATGAGAAAAATCCAGCCTCATATTATCAAAGCACAATTTTATGAGGAATCAAAGCTGTCTTCAAGTCCTGTGACTACTGCCCATGGATTTATAGAAACTTTTTTTGTTCAGTAACCCTTGTAAAATTGTATTTCCTTTTTATATGATCTGTAATGACTTTATATTTAAAGTGTATCCACTGGCTCAAGAATTCCCATAAGGTATGAAAAGTCTGTACTTGTCTCAGACATTCCTTCATAATATAAAATTCTTTTTCTACCTAAGTTTGTTTAGAGCCAAGAGAACATTTCTATCTTAGGCACTGTGTTCTGAATTTAGCTCCTTAGACAAAAGCTCCTAGACTTAGATTTATGTTCCTCTTCCCCATTTGGTGGTCTTGGTTTCTAAGTGATCAGAGTTTTACCTTGAGAACATTCAGGGAATAGTCTTGATTCTAATGATTGTAGCAGAATTATTGTATATCATATGAATGTTTCTATTTATTTATTTACACTCGTGATTCACAGAAGTCTCTACCTTCTAGGAATCTCAAGTTTCTAGAAATCTCAAGTACTAAATATCAGTAACAGCTTTATGTGGCCAAAGTGCTAACACATTCAGCTCCGATTTAGGTGCAGATTAACCCATAAGGAGTTAATGTTGGCCTAACTCTCAGATAGTGTGCTGGAGAATAGCATCACCCTTTTGCACTGTCAGTGAAATTTATTGGCCATTGATAAAGTGGTTAAAATATCCTTCAGTAGGTATGAAAATGTAATCTGCCTGCCCTTCAGACACTTATGTCTGATCAGCAATGTAGTTGTTCTTGTCTTTCAGAAATTGCAAATAGAATACAATCTTACCCTGAGCACAGGTTTCGAATTCACTCTGTACATGATGGTAAATTTTGCCTTTCCTTCTCTTATCACCAATCCTGAGAGTAAGAGAACCATAGGGCTAAGAGGCTTGCTTATAAATATACTTGACTCCAATCTGGAAGAAATTTCATACTGCAAATTTTAACTGTTAGTGTTGTTAGAACAAAGAGGAAAAATGTTCTTTATGAACTTTAATATTTAGAAAGTATAAAGACCCATTTAAGATTTTAATAATTATAGCCATCATGCTAGGTTTATAGGATAATTTTAGAATATTTTACTTTATGAAATTTTCTTAGTTCTTAGTACAGTATCTCAAAATAAAGAGTAATGGACTCATTTTATAATATAATTCCATATGCAAATTCAAAGGTTGTTCTCTCCCCATTCAGTTAGGGTTAATAAGAAATTTTGAATCTAGGGCTGGGGTTGTAGCTCAGTGGTAGAGCACTCGCCTAGCACATGTGAGGCCCTGGGTTGTATCCTTAGCACCATGTAACAAATAAAATAAAGGTATTGTGTCCAACTACAACTAAAAAATTAAAATATTAAAAAGAAGAAATTGGATCTAGAAAATGAATGAAAATGATTGAGATTAATACTAAAAAGTGGAAGAAAATAACAAGGGAACAAAGTATGTATTTGCTTTCTGTAAAGAAATATGTATACGTTAGGTGAAAGACTAAGTGCTTTAACTAATTTTCACATTGATGAAAAAATACCCAACTGTGGCTAAAGAAGCAAGAACTGAAAATGAAGTAATCCTCTTAAACTAAGTCTTTTGTGTGTTTCACAGATGAATCAGCAAATGGCTGGCATGAGTATCAATAGTGCAAACCCTGCAGCAGGTTTTGGTCAGCCCCCCAACACAACAGCAGGATGGTCTGGAAGCTCATCGGGTCAGACTCTGAGCACACAACTGTGGAAATGAAAACTGCAATACAAGTTTCATCCAGAATTAACACCTGACATTCCTTGCTAAAACTCATCTAGTTCCCCTGTTTATTCATGTACATATATATTTTTTTTTCTTTTCCCCCCATTTGTTCATATTAGGAATTACCTGATTGACCGTGTTGGTCTGTTACTGATTAAATTTGATGTGGTGAAAAGCAGGTTGAAGAACCATTTTATGTCAGGGGCAGCTTTGCTCATGTTTCCCATGATCTCATAAAACTACATTATTTGAGAAGCTGCTCAGTCAACTTGCATAATCAGTTTTACTCAATAAAATTATAGCTCTAATGTTTGCATATAAGGGAAGTAGTTATCATGTTAGTAATACCTCTAACAGTATAAACCCCACCCCCAAATTAGCCAGTAATCCTGTAGGAAGGTACTGTATGATCAAATGTTTAATCATATAAATAGAATGTAAATGTATCACTGAGCACTGTTTTCTAGTGTATCAAAATTCTTTTATTTCATCATTCACTTCACTGTGCTGTTGTTATGATGTGCTTAACAGGGAACGTGGTTAGTGAAAGGAAGATAAACCTGGATGTTACTATAAAACTTAATTTAATGAATGTTTAAAGAATTTGAATTTTACCTGCCTCTTATAATTTGGATCTCTTCTTATGTACATAGTGCTAACATGAAGACCTTTTTCTGCACTATATGCAAACAGGGTAACTAAAAGCCACTTTTAATCCTTGAAGGTATATCCAGGTTTATGACAGTAATTGTGTTTACATTTTATGGTGCCTAGTATTGACAAAATGTTATTTCCCTATATATTAAACAGATAAATCCATAGACCTTTTTATTTGTGGACTTTTTTTTTTCCCTCCGATAATGAATACTGCCACAAGCCTTCCAAAATTTACTTCATGTGAAGTTAGGAATTGGTAATGTTCAATTGACAAAATACTTGTCATGGGCAAGTATTACACCTATTCAGTTCTACCAATTATCAGGCCAAATGAGGGGGGAACAGAAAAATTAAATAAGATATTGAGATTGGTATTTTGCATCATTAGCTGTACTGTACAAAAATTCTCCAGTTAAGTTGGAGAGAAAACATGCAGAAAAAATGAAGACAAAACATAAATTTTGTACCATCAAATTAGTTACATTAACTGACAAGCTCTGTTTAGACAGATGTCCATCAGATGACAATAAAGGCCGTTGTACTGAAGTAAAATAAACAATACCTGAATGCTCTGCATCCTAAACACCAGTCATCCTCTTCCACATCACTGGCCAGGTTGATTGTGCCAGTTTTTGCTTCATCTTACACCTCAATTTTCACTGTGTCCAGGTGGTACTTGGGCTCGTTGGCTAGATTAACCTTCTCTGTCCGAGTGTGCCACACAAGAACCTAAAGGGGAGGGAAATATTTTGGGCAGCCACATTCTCAGCGCCGATACTCAAGGCCAAGCAGCACAAGTGAAATGAGTACCTTGGTGCAGTTATTTGCTTTTGGTTCCAGTTCTTCCACTGTTGTTATCTGTTTTAGAAAGTCAGATTCTTGCATCCCTGGCTGGGACCCACGACGCTTAAATACAGCTTTTGGATTAGACAAGATGACTTGAAGACTTACAGCAAATCCTTTGTGAAAAGTTTAAAAAAAAAAATGACATTAAAGTAAAATATTGATGTACTTTTTCTTTTTTTCTGAGGTTTTGGTCACATCAAAAAAATGTCAAATACTATGTTATATTTTGGTTTACCGAGTTTAATAGAAATATTACCTGCTTTATCATCTCAAGAGGAAAATTAGTCATTACAGTGCAAAACAGGTATACCCATGGGACATCTACCATAAAATATGAAGCCTAGTTTGTGGTTAATAAAAGGTTTCACAGAGATTATCATAACGCCACTTTTGATATTCTGAACTCAGTGCAACTAGAACAATTGTGGACCTACCTTAATTATCCTTAGGGTATGAGATCCAGATCATCCACATTTCCTGCCTGCCCTTTAACATCATTGTGTATTTTTATCAAACTCAGCACTACTGATGTTGTATTAAGAAGACTAGTTATAAAAGTCAATTACATAGAAAATGAGTAATACCTAATTTATAATCATTTGTTTCAATCTGAAAATGGTGAGGGGAGAGGGGGGTTAGAAATTAGTTCAGAAGATATAGGCCATTTGAGAATTAGTTTTTAGTATTTGTGGAGAAAAGGGGGCTGAATGCTCTGCATCCTAAAAGTGGTAGCTCACTTGCTTGGTACACACATGAGGCCCTGAATTCACTCCCCAGTGCCTCAAAAAAGAGTGTATAAATCCCCTTCAGTGATTTGGTTATATAAAATGTCATTACTGTTTAAACCGTAGTTTAACAACCTTTGCACTTAAACCTCAGCTATGAAAGCACTCTACAAGCTATCAAGTCATTGTTTTGAAAGTCTGAAGCCCTTTTGCTTTTTACGACTAAGGTAACAATGTAAAGTCAGCCAACCTCCCAGAGTTGAAGTTGTGAGGACCAGTTCCCAGGAACATTTCTTAGCAACATCTTATCCTTCTCTACATTAACCTGAATTGATTTATGCTTCTTTGTGAAAAAAAGTTGTACTAGCAAATTTAGTACCAAATGATACCCAGCAGTAGTGGAGGAGCTTTGAGGAAACCATACCACCATTCTTTTAACCTCTCTAGGTGCCAGACTGAGCAGTCTCATGTTCTAGACCCTGCTGCCTTTTGGGAAAATATTAATACTCAGCTGTGTACAAACTACTTGGTATAGTTGGTACTGAGTAAAGCAAAACAAAAAATCATGAAACAGCCTGAAGACTCCCAGTATCTCCACCAACCCTCCAGGGAGACAGCACATTATAGCAGAAAAACACTGAATTTGAAATGATTTGCCTTTTCTGTTGTCTAGGTCCTTGCATTTGGGACACTGGCCAAGTCATTCAATCTTTCTTGATGCTGTAACTTCTATATTTCCTCATTTGCAAGAGAAGTGTGACCCCTTCTTAACTTTGATATATGAGTATCTGTGGAAGCATTCAATTGAATACAAAGCACTATTCAAAAGATTACAACAAATATATTAAAAATAGCACTGTGGATAATTTCACGAAGGGCAGGTGTATTGGCCACCAGTTGTGGCTAGAAGAATACTGATTGGCAGCTAAAGGGTTTGTAAAACATTTTTGGTAGCAGAGCTACGCCATCTGCATATCATACCACTCTGATAACAAATCCAAAGCTGCTTTCAGGCATGGCTAGGCCATGAGACATAAAAGAACACCAAAGATTCAAATTAATATCAAAGTGCCTTTTCTCATAGTCCAGCCGGATTTTGGTGCTAAAAGATTTCTTGCTCTTTCATGTACTTATAAATAAGCTTCAGCCTTTTTTTTTTCAGTCTAAATGAGAGTTGGTCCTTCTCAATCATCCTGAAGCTTCTGACATATTCTTTAAATAGCTTATAGGTACTGATTTTATTTCCCCTTCTCTCAAGAAAAAAAAGTCCATATTATGCAAAAGTAATTCTAAAAATGATATGAAACCAGTTTGATTTGATCTTCCTCATTTTCCCCAAAGACAAAAACATTCATTACCATGACCACTGAAGGAATCAGATTAAGAGTATGCTCTTACTTTCCTTTATTTAGGACTATCCTAACTCACTGCAGAGTTACCTGGCAGTCAGCAGAGTGACATGAAGCTACACACCCTTCTGCTGCAAGGACCCCTTCTCCATTTGGAGAAGAGTAGCTGGCTCACCACAGGAGCAAAGGGCTTTTCTATTTTCTAATACAAAGAATAGGCGTGCATAGTTCAGGTGCTTCTCTATCACCTACCTCAATTTCTTTGCCCACATCCTCAGTAAGCTTTTCAAAAGAAGCAGGTCACAACCAGCAGACAGGGACCACAAGCTAACTAGACCAAACTGTGAGCTGCTTTGGGGGAATGTTGTGCTATTCTGAGAGTTCAGGGAGAGTTAAGGAGCTCCCCCTCTGAAACATGCAAAGAGTTTTGAGCTCCTAACCACTGATTTTTGACCCAAAATGGAAATCAGGTTTTCTTCAATTCCAAGTATTTTTGCCTCAAGAATTATGTCTTCCCTTTTTTAGTGAGATTAGTTTGGCTTTAAAAATGTTGCTGTGGCTTTTGAGATATTGAATGGAACCTTATGAAAATCAGGCGAGTAGTATTTTCTGTCCTGTCAGTTATGTAAAAAAGAAAATGAAAAGGGGTTGTTCTGTGGGGAAAAAAAAAAAAAAAAGATTTCCTAACTAACTTCTTCAGGCAGAGTTAGGTGGGGAGGATATATTGTCTCCAAGACAGGGACAGAGCCTACCTCAATACCTTCCAATGATTACTAGGTAGAAAAATTGCAAGATGTTCAAAGTTTAGCAAGCCATTTCTACTTCTGGTCAAGATAAAGCAACAGGGACTGGACTGAGTTTTCTCTGTGTTAATCACTAACATCAGACAAAATGTTTGAAGTTTTTCTAGATATTGGAAAAGAGGCAGTTAGGACAGATATCTCAAAAAAAAAAAAAAAAAAAGGTACATGTGAGACTTACGACTGCCCCAAGCTTCCTGAAAAGTGTTTGCAGGCCACACCACAGGGCAAGGAACCAAAACAACTTCAGTCTCCTTGAGTTGAGGAAACAAGTGAGAACTTGAGGAAGTCAAGACAACTGGAATTTGTGAGTACTAGGAAAGAAAGAGCTCTTGATCAATAGAATGTTCTCCTCAAGTCTTAAACTGAGCATCATCAGCTATGTAAACTCCCCAAGACCATGGTAAGAACTCATGACAAAGAGCAGACAGATCAATTAATGGGGCTTACATAGGCTGGAAATAATTCACATTAGCAGCCAGACTGGGCACAGTTATGCACATCTGTAATCCCAACAACTCAGGAGGCTGAGGCAGGAGGATCACAGGTTTGAGGCCAGCCTAAGGAACGTAGTAGACCCTAAGTAACTTAGCAAGATCCTGTCTCAAAAAGGGCTGGAGATGTGGCTCAGTGGTAAAGCACTTCTGGATTCAATCTCCAATGCCAAAAACACCGCAAAATAACAAAAATCTACAGCCAAGGTAGTGCTACCATGTGACAGTGGGAACACCTGGAAGAGTATGTGAAAGGTTATTGTGGGGTTAAATCAGCCCTAAGGTCTGAGCAGTTTCTAACTTTAAGCCAGAAAAAGATTAAAATGTTTAAGTGTCTTAACTGTGTCAAAGTACAAACCTCAAAAATATTTGCATATGTAATAATATATATATATATATACACACACATATACATGTGAGATACATACTATATGTATGTATGTGTATAGAAATAGAAATATCAGTACCTAGCAACTTAAAATTTAAACATTTAAAAAAAATTAGCTGGGCATGGTGGCACATGCCTCTAATCCCAGCAGTTTGAAGGATGAGGCAGGAAGATTGTGAGTTCAAAGCCAATCTCAGCAACTTAGTGAGACCCTAAGCAACTCAGTGAAACCTTGTCTCTAAATAAAATATATATAAAAGGGCTGGGGATGTGGCTCAGTGGTTAAGCATCCCTGGGTTCAATTTCTGGTACCAAAAATAATAATAAAATATTATTATTATTATTATTTTCAAATATTATCTGGGCCATTTAAAAATCACCAGATGTACAAAGAAACATGAAAATATAATCCTATGTTGAAGAACAAATTCAGTCAACAGAAATGACACAGATAATCTATCAGAGAATGACATAAAATATAAACAAACATACTTCATATGTTCTAATCCTATGAATAATCAATACAGACACTAGACGAAGGACTCAGTATGCCAATAGAGAGAAAGGGAGATATTTTTAAAAGACCAAAGTCATCCCAGTGATAAAAACTACAATGAGATGAAAAATAGACTGGGTTGGATTCATGTAAATGAGACATTACTAAATAAAAGATTAGTAGGTTTAAATATATAATAACAAAAAGTGCCAGATGAAATACAGAAAGACCAAAGCATACACATAATTGTGTCACAGAGACAGGGAGACAGTAAAGCTATATGAGGCTTCAAGAACACTATCATCAACCATCCACCCATAATGGCGTCTTGCACCATCTTTTCCATTGCATATGGAACACTACCAAGCTAGATGATAGTCTGGGCCATACAGCAAGTCTCAATAAATTTTTAAAATTCAAATTGCACAAAGTATGTTCCCTGACAGTGGTAGAATTAAAATAGAAGTGACAAAGATGTATTATTTTCCAAAACAACTTAATTCTAAATAAAATTAGACCAAAGAAGAAGTAAAACTGAGAAAGTAAGAAAATGAGACATTTCCAAGTTTGTAGGATGCACCTAGTGTGGTACTTTGATGGAAAATTAAGGGTTTTGTTTGGCTGGTTTTTATTTTCTTTGAGGAGACTGGCTGGCCCCAAAAGCCTGGGCTCAAGAGATCCTCCTGCCTGAGCCTCACCAGCAGCTAGAATAATAGGCACACGCCCCCACATCCAGCACAAGATTAATATTTTTTAAAAGCTTTAAACACCTTAGATAAGAAAGGTCTTGATGACCTAAATCTCTCTTTATAAACTAGAAAAAGTAAACGAGACTCAAAGTAAATAGAAAAGGGATTCTAACAAATATGAAAGCAGAAATCACTGAAGTAGGAATAGAAAACACTAGAGAAGATCAATAAATAAAAACCTGCTCCTTTGTGGTGAGGAAGAAACAGAAGTGATCAGAAAGTGGAAGATACAGATTACCAACATCAGAAATGAGAAAGGGGAGATCAGAACAGATTCTACAAACATTGATATTAAAGGAGAATTATGAGCAACTTTATAGCAGAGAACTTGATAAATTCTGACTACCAAAGCTGGCTCAAGAGGGAACAGTTAACTGTATCAAGATACAGTAGCCTTGTATCAAAGAAATTGTCAAAAATATTCACACACATGTGCACATGCACATGCGCACACGCACACACACACACACAGTCCTCCAGATCCAGACAGCATCACTAGTGAATTCAACCAAACATTAAAGGAAGAAGTGATGGCCATTTTACATTACTTTTTGCAAGAAAATAGAAAAGGACGAAACACTTCTCAAATTATTTTGAAAACAGCATTGCCCCAATACTAAAAATCTTACAAAAACATTTACAAATTGCAGATCAACGACCTTCATAAACATAGGAAAACTTCAAAACTTCAGCAAATCCAATGCAACAGCACAATAAATCGTGACTCCAAGACTGCAATGTTGGTTTATCATTTCAAAATCAGTCAATGCTAATTCAGCATATTAACAAACTTCAAAAGGAGAATAAAATCTCAAAAGATGGAGAAAATGCATTTGACCTGGAGTCATGATAAAAAGAGAAAAACCTCTCAGAAAACTAAGAACAGAAGTGAACTTCCTCAACTTATAAGGGTATCCAGACAAAAATTTACCAACATTTTAGTTAATGGTAAGAAGACCAGGAAAAGCCTTAAGTTTGGAATGAGGTGAGGAGGACAGCTCTTGACTTTTAATAAGCAATGTAGTTCAGGTCCTTGCCATTGAAATAAGGCAAGATCAGGGGTGTAGCTCAGTGGTAGAGAGCTGGCCCAGCAGGTGCAAAGACCTGGATTTAATCCCTACTACCAAAAATGAACAGAAAACACCACAAGATTGGAAATAAGCAAAAGTACACACAGCAGAGCTCCTCTTCCTCTTCACCTCAGACCACAGCGTCAGCAGCTTATCAGATTCTCTGGCCCTGTAAGAATCACCTCCACATACTCGTCCCATCATGCACTCTGTCTCTAGCTGCACATGATCTAATTTCAGGAAGACTATTCCAAATCAAGACTATTTCAGTTTCCATGGGATGGCTTTTGGCAATAATACTTTCATAGTCTGGTCACATGAAAGATGCTCACAGCTTTCTCTCTGAACAGTCACTGGACAGATGTACTAAACTACTGGGCTCTTTACACACATGTATTGCTAATGAGTACCAAGTGACTTCAAAAATCTGTCCATTTTAAGCAATAAGAAAAAATGATTTGAACTTCTAATTAAAATGTATAGACACAATACAGTCATGGAACTTGCTGGAGAAAAACAGATATGTATATGGCACCTCTTCTCTTGGAGGTGGTTGATTTTCCTTTCATCTCTTTTCCCAGGAAAGCACATGTGGCCTTTTGGAATACTCTGTTTCAAACTTCCCTGCTACTATCCCCCTGTGAAATATAATTCATGCATATTAAAACATGCTTCTTTAAATGGTATGATTAGCCAGTCATGGTGATGCATGCCTATAATCCCAGCAGCTTGGGAGGCTGAGGCAGGAAGATACTAAGTTCAAAGCCAGCCTCAGCAATTTAGTGAGGCTCTAAGCAACTTAGCAATAATAATACCCTGGCTCAAATTTAAAAATGAGAAAAAAATGCCTGGGGATGTGTTTCAGTGGTTAAGTGCTCTTGGGTTCTAACCCAGGTACCAAAACAAACAACAACAAACCCCCCAAAACAAACAAAATGGTATGATTAGTGGATTTTAGTACATTCCTAACCATGGACACCATTCTTTGAAAATATATTCTTTTACTATTGAATGGTCTTGACACCCTGGGCAAAAATCAATATACCATAAATGTAAGGGTTTTTTTCTGGGATTTATATTGTATTTCATTAATCTATATGCTTATCCTTATGCCCAAATCACATTGTTTTCATTACTGTAGCCCTATGGTAAATATTTAAACTGGGAAGTATAAGTCTTCCAACTTTGTTCTTTTTACAGATTGCTTTGGCAATTCCAAGTCCATATTCCATATGAATTTTTGGATCATCTTGTCATTTTCTATCAAAAAGGCAGACAGAATTGATAGAGATTATACTGAAGCTCTAAACTAATTTAAGAAATATTACCAATTCAGCAATATTGCAGCTTCTAATCCATGAACATGTCTTTCATTTAGTTCTTTTTAAATTTCTTTTATTAATACTTTATAGCTTCCAGTATATAAAAGTCTTATACTTCTTTTATTAGTATTTTATTATTTTTGACATGATTGTGAATGAAACTCTTCTTAGTTTCTTTTTGGATCGTTCATCACTAGTATATGGAAAAAACAGTGGGTTTTCATGTATTGAACTTGTATCCTGCAACCTTAAGGAACTCATTTATTAGCACTTGTGTTTTTCTTAGAATTTTTTTACGTAAAACATCGTATCGTAGATAAATAAATGACAGTTTTATTTCTTCTTGTACAATTTGAATTCCATTATAGTCCTTTTTCTTGCCTAATTGCCTTGACTACAACCTACATTACAATAGTGAAAACAGATGCAAGAGGAATCATTCTTATCTTTTTCTAGATATTTGGAAAGAAAACTTTCAGTCTTCAACTATTAAAAATGTTATTAGAAGCTGGGAATATAGCTCAGTGGTAGAGCATTTACGAGCATGTGTGAGGCCCTAAAAAAAGGAAGGAGTTTTCCAAAACTGCATTTTATCAAATAGAAGTTCCCTTCCATTCTTAGTTTACAGATCTTCTATTGTTTTTATCATGAAAGATGTTGAATTTTTTTTTTTTTGCAGCGGGGGTGGGGGGGTCAGGTGCTTTTTCTGCATCTAGTAATATGATCATGTGGCTTTTGTCCCTTATTCTGTTGATCTGGTGTATTGCACTGATTGATTTCTTGTATTTGAACTCACCTTACACTCCAGGCATAAATCCCATCTGGTCACAGCATATAATACTTTTCAATGTTGTTGGATTCCCCAGTATTCTGTGTAGAATTTTTATATATGTCCAAAGGGACATTAGTTTTTTTATTTAGTGATCTCTTTGGTATCAGGGTGCTGTTGGTCTAATAGAACATTTTTTTTAGATCATTCTATTTTTAGAAGTGTTTGTGAAAGATGCTGGAAATTTTTCTTTAAATGTTAGAATTCACTTGTGAAGCCATCTAGAACTGGGCTTTCTCTAAGTTTTGTTGAACTAATTCAATCATTCTGTATTATAGTTCTATTCAGATTTTCCATTTTGTCAGTTTCCACAAAGTTTTTTTCATCTAGGTTAACTAACTTGAGATGCAGTTTTACATAATATTCTCTTAAATACTTTTAAAAAGTGTAAGATTTGTGGTAATCTCTTGCTTTCCTTTCTGATCTTAGTAATCTGAAGCTTCTCTTTTTTTTTCTGGGAATTTTGACTAGAAAGTTTGTAATTGTTTTGTTTTTAAAGAACATTTCTTTTGATTTTCTTTATTGTTTTTCTATTCTGCATATCATTTATTTTGCTGTGATCTAATCATTTGCTTTGGACTTAACTTTCTATCATAACAAACTAGAAAGAGAAACTAAGTTTTTTATCTGAAATCTTTCTTAATACAGGCATTTGAAAGCTAATAAATTTATCTGTAAGGTAAGGTTTTAGTATATTTTATTTCTATTTTCATTCATCTCAAAGTATTTTCTAATTTCCCTCATGATTTATTCTTCTACCAAATGGATACTTAGGAGCATGTTGTGGTATTGATTTCTGTTGCTACAATAAAATGCCTGAGACTGGATGAGTTATAAAGAATTATTTTAGCTCCTGGTTCTGGAGACTGAAAAGTCCAAGTCCAAGGACAGAATGGCAGCATTTGGCCAGGATGTCATGACATAGCAGAAGGTACAGGGGGAGGTGTGCGTGTGTGGAGGAGGCCCAACATGGGGGCAGCCTCACTTTATAACAACCCTGGTGGTAACTAATCCAGTCCTGGAGAGCAAGGCCTCGTGTACCTACCTGTTCCACTACAGGTTTTCGTGTCCTAAAGCTGAATGTTCACATGTCTGGCATGCTCCGTCACAACCATGAGAAGACTCCCTCCCAATATGCTACTTCCCTACAAGGAGACATAACTATAGCTTTCCACATTGAAAGAGAGGATCTCCTTCTGTTGCCTAGGCTGGCCTCTTGCTCTTAGATTCAAGTGATTCTCCTGCCTTCATCTCCTAAATAGCTATGTCTACGGCCTGCACTTAATTCCATGTTTACTTCTAATTATAATTTAGAATCATTTTCTTCTGAAGAGGAATGAAAAAGCATGTCTTGATTTTTAAATAGGTCTATTAATCTGCTCCAGAATACTGGCTGAAACTTTAGGATTGCTTCAAGGTGCATTTTTTAAAAAAATTATTGTCTAGTTTTTTAAACTTATCAAATGTCAACTAGCAGCCAGTATTCTTTGTGGTGGGAAAAATACTACATTTCTAAGTAGTATTATGTACAACTCATTTAAATCTCTATTCTGAAAAACAATAAAGCATCATAGAAAATGAAATCTTCTAAGGAAACAATCATGATGAACAAGGATGGAAAATTTGATCCTAACACCAAATGTAAATTAAGAAGCCTTAATTAACTTAATACTAAAAATACCCATGAATATTTTTGTACTAGAAATGCACTGAGGTCCAAGAAATGCACTTGTTCTTTTTGCTCAATATTCCAAAAGACAGATGGGAATGAACCACTGTGTATGCTGTGCATGGTGGTGTCCACAGGCTAATTGCTGCTGCAGAAGGGTCATTGTTTTGTGTTTTGCTTCATCTTTGAGGTTTTTTTTTTTTTAATAAAAACATAAATGTTATACTTTGTGTGTGGTGCTGGAAATTTAACCCAGGGCCTCAAGCATGCTAGGCAAGTGCTGTACCACTGAGCTGCATCCTCAGTCCCATTATTTTGAAACAGGGTCTTGCTCTGTTGCTGAGGTTGGTCTTGAACTTGTAGTCCTCCTGCCTTAGCCTCCAGAGCAGCTAGGTTTACAGGTGTGTGCCTGTAAACCACACCTGGTTCTAAATAACTTCTCTATAATATTATTCTAAATAATTTCATTCTTCTTTACATGCTATTATTCACAAAGTTAAATAAATTAATAAACAGGGGCTGGGGTTTTGGCTCAGCAGTAGAGTGTTCACCTACCGCATGCAAGGCCCTGGGTTCTATCCTCAGCACCACCTATAAATAAATAAATAAATAAAGGTACTGTGTCCAACTACAACTAAAAAATAAATAGCTTAAAAATAAATATCTTAAAAATAAATAAATAAAACAATAAAACCTTCACGAGCACCTAAACCTTTAACTAGGTGTTCAACTCTGATGTAGCCTGAAACCCTGTGACCAGACTTAGACTGACATGGAAGCCAGGACCTCCTCAAGGCATCTGACCCCAAGAGCATCTTCACATTTGCCCCAGCTTCAAAACAATCTCCTTAGACTTTGTACAAATGTTTGAAGGGAATGTGGACAAAGGCCCTCCTAAGGGCACAGAGACAGCACTGAGCTGCAGCCTGGGGAGACATCCTTCAGTCAGCTTTTCTCTGAGCCAGCCTAGGCTTCTGTGACCTTAGGCTCCTCTCTGAAACAGCTGGCCAGGGACAGGCTCCTGAGCAAAGATCAAGCAAGACACAATGCCAGCTCAACGCCCTGGGGGCTTTCCAGACACTGCCACCAGCTGTACCACCTGTCAATATATCTGACTCCATGCCACTCTTCTGGTTATTATTTGGTTTATTATTTAGTAATGTCTAGTGTTAGTGTGTCAAGGCTATACAGGTTTTTCTTAATTTAATGACCTGGTATACTTTCAATCTTCATTAATGTCAAACACAAGAAATAAAGGTCTATTCTCTGTGTACTAAAGACACTGTTATATACAGAATGACTAAATCAAGCTTGTCATATATTTAGTTTTCTACAGCCTTAGTATTTATCTACTTAGATCTGTAAACCTCAAGGCTATTTCAAAATAAAAATAAATAAAGGCTGGGGAGGTACCTCAGTTGTGGGGAGCCACTCTGAATGACTCGTGCCTTCCATCCTGAAGTGTGAGACTTTGACCATCACTACATTTCGTAGTGATCTGGGCCTTGTCCCAGTTCAGGAAGTTGAGGGCGTGTCTTCAGATGTAGACAACGGGCCCCTTGGGTTGAATTACACTCACCTGTCCCTTGTAACCCTGCCCCTTCTGGCCTTTTTTGGATGGAACTTTCTAAGAACAAGGGTTTCTCTCCTGACTTTTTCTTGCTCTCCCATTTGGGAAAGCCTGAGGCCAAGAGTGGAGAAGCCGTCCTGACACTTGTTTAAAGATAAAGTGTGTGTCTGTGTTTTATTTGATGTCCCTGGAAATTCACAGGAACAACCTTAAATTCCGGTGCCTGTATGGGTGTGGGAGCAGCACTCAGTAATTAAGCAGTTGCCTAGCATGTGTGTGGACCTGGGATCAATCCCCAGGATGACACACAAATCTGTAAACTTTAAAGACATGTGTTAAACACATCTGCTAGTGTCTATGATACTCATTTGGGGGTTCACTGATGTTTGATAGCTGGGTGAATGTTACACTTTGGTGTATGTAGCTTTCATCAGTGTAAGATGTTCTTTTCTCTGCGTCTTGACCGCTATCTGCTTTGCTCAATACTGACATGAAGGCTCCAGCTCTGGGCTTTCTGTCTCATCCCTTTATCATCCATCTTCATCACAATTTAAAGTGTGACTTTTATAAGAAATGCAACTTTGTTGCTGTGTTTTCCTCAGAGCAATTTTTCAGCATTTATCACAATTGCTTTATCTTGTTTATTATACATTTTTTGGCTTTCTCCTTCTTTTCTGACTTTGAATAAATTTTGTTCTTCCTCTAATGATACAAAAGTTTTTATCTTATATTTGATGTCTTTGTTGATACTTTAAAAAGTCCTTATTTAAAACATTTTAAAATGTTTAAGGAGATGTGTATGTGTATGTGTGGTACTGAGGATTGAACCCAGGAATCCTCTGCCACTGAGCTACACCCTCCAGTCCTTGTTTATTTTTGAGGCAGGGTCTTGCTAAGTAGCTTAAGCTGGCCTTGAACTTGTGTGCATCACCACGTGTGGCAAGGAGTTTTTAAAGAATTGATATTTTCTTCTTATCATTATGAATTAAATCACCTCTGTGACACCCCCCCCATACCCTTACTCCTTGAAGGAACCCACCTATATAGAGAGCTTTCATTTTCCTCTGCCCCCAACAGGCGTTACCAGAATATGCTAAAACTGTCATTTGAAAATTTTATTTTCATATCATTTCTCCCACTTCCAGATTCCAACAAACTGCTTTAAACTTCACAGTCTGCATTTGTCATTATTCATTCTAAACTGTCAGTACAGCCACTCGAGTTGCTCACTGCTTTTTCTGGTATAACAACCTTTCATTTTAAAATTCTTTATTCCAACTCACTTTGGCTAAAGTACTTTTGTTAATTTTTTTCCTTTTTTGAAAGAAATGTCTCTTTTATCTGTAATAATATCTCCTTTATCTGAAATGTCTCTTTTGTCCTCACACAGACACAATGATTTCACTGGACACAAAATTCTAGGACTCATTTCGTTTCCTCCAAACTCTAAGCATCTTTTTTCATTGTTCTCTCATTTCGTATTATGGAAATCTGACGCCAGTCTGATTTTTCTCTCCTTCATAGGGGAGGAGCTTGTTTCCCTCTGAAAACACTTGAGATATTTTTTTTGCTTTAAAATCCTGGCACTTGATTCATTCATTCATTAAACAAAAATATACATAAATAAGCAAAGTGTCAGGGACGGTGGAGAAAGTGGTAAATAAAGTCAGTCTGTCAGTCCCAGGTAGGCTCGTCCCGGAGCTGGGTACACATGCAGTGACAGTGTTGCAAAGGGTCCACGTGCTAGTGAGGAAATTCCAGGAGGCTGCTGGGAGTCAAGGATAATTACACAGAGATAAGGGATGGAGAGGGGAGACAGCAGAGGATAGCTGCTCCAGGAAGAGACAAATCTGTGTGAAGCCCCCACAGGAAACAAGAGGAAGATAACCTGAGAGAGGCAGGGAGAGCAGGGACACCAGACCTCGTAGCACCTGGGAGGCAATGGAGAAACCAAATACAGGAGGTTGACAGACAGGGAGCATGTCACTAGGGACAAGGACAGAAGCTGTCCAACTCGTTAGGAGGTTTCTGCTGATCTAGGAAAGATGACAGCTAGTGTGGTAGAAAGGAAGTAGGAGATAGGAGGCAGCACAGTGGGAGGGAGAGACTGGAGAGTGAAGTGACCATGACCGTGCCATATATGGTGTGGATTCTAAGAAAGGCAGTGTGGTGGCTGTGGCTGCAGTGGTGACACAGGCTTACCAGCCGCAGCCAACTTCTATCAAGCATTTACTGTGAATCAGGCATCCTTCCAGGTGATGAATGTATTATTAATATATTCATTTAATCCTCACAATGACCCCCCCACCAAGGACACACTGTTATTATCATAGCTTACAAAGGAGGAACTGAGGCAGAGAAAGGTTACTTTGCTAACCCACTTCTAGGAACTGGCAAAGCTGCAATTCAAACCTAGCAATGGAGCCACTCTCAAAACTCAAAGGTTAAGAAAATGGTATCCTATTTCTTGATATTTGTTTCACATACATTTACTTTATTTTCTAATTCTGAAACTCTTATTGGATATATTGGATTCAAACTTCTTTTCCCTCCTCCTCTCATAGTTTCCATCTCTTAGTCCTTTACCTGCTAGTTTGCTTTTCCCCCACCTATTTATATCAAGCCCCCCCAGGTACCAATGTTAGAGCCACTGTGCTCTCACTGTCACACATGGGTTTGTTTCACTATCATGCTCTTATTAATTTACAAGAAACCTTGCCCATGGCCCAGCCCACTCAGGCCTGGTTTGATCACTAGCACCACAGGAGCAGGGAGTTCCTTGTCTGTTCTCTAGTTACTCTTTTATCATAGCTGCTAACTTTTTAAAGATACCACATCCTTAAAAACTTCACTGTGAATACACAATTGAATTTTTCTCTCTCAATTCCCATTAACTATTTCAAAGGGAACACCTGTGTTCCTTTTTTTGTTTTTTTTAAATCTATTCATTTTTGTAAAAGAGGTCAAGATTGATCTCACCAATTGAGAGACTACATTTTGGGCACCTGTGGCCACTTAGAGCAGTTTCCAAACAAAAACCCGGAAAGAGGTACAGTGATGGACGCAACACTTTACAAGGGGCTTCGCTAGTGGGCTGTACGAGTTTTCCCTTCATGTTAATGAAGGCAACTGCCCAGAGTTAGGTAGGGTTTTGCCAGCAATCTCCATTCCCACAGTGTTAATGAGGTTGAAGCCCCCCTCCACACACTACCCCCCCACTGTTCCACTGACGTGAAGTACATTCTCTACCAAGCAGAGGTTACCAGTGTGCTTGGGGAACTGGTCCCTGCTAGCCGCCAGGTCTCTCCTTTCTGAGTTTGGAGTTCTTATGGAGACACCATCACTTACTTTCGTATGAATCTTTCCTTTAAGCTGCATACTTTTTCCTCTATCCAAGCCTATCTTTTTAAATCTGAAAAAAAAATTCTTTCAAATTTCACTGTATAGTTCCTTTTCTGTTTTCCAGCATAATTTTAGATATTTTTTCTAACTTCCATTTCTTGCCAGTCTTTTTAATGAACAGAGAAAGGGAGACATTGTAGAAAAAACCATTTTAGTTAATTATAAAAAGACCATCCTTATCTCTCATCCATCAACCATTCAGGTGAGTGGAGATTTTAATCTCTTTTTTAATAGCCTAATATACAACAATTAACTCAAAATGGATCAAGGACTTAAGCATAAGAACTAAAACTATAAAACTCATAGAAGAAAATAGGGAAAAGCTTCATGATTTGGAAAACCTTCATGTTGGATTTGGAAATGAATTCTTATGATACTAAAAGAGGAGGAAACAAAAGAAAAAAAAAGACAAAATTTAAAACTCTTAGTTGATGTCCTAGAAGTAGGGAATAGAATAGCGGTTACTAGAGCCTTAGGATGGGGCGAGCAGGGGTGATGGGGAGAGGATAGCTAACAGGTACAGGGGTGCAGCTAGCTAACAGGAATAACTAAAGTTCTGTAGCACAGGAGAGTATGTTTGATAACAATTAACTGAATATTTTAAAAGAGCTACTAGAGAGGGTTTTGAATGTTTCCAACACAAAGAAATGAAGAATGTCTGAGATGATACATATACCAATTACTCTGATTTGATCATTACACACTGCACACATGTATCTATGCGTCCCATAAATAAGTACCATTTCTATGCACCAATTAAAAATGTATTTTAAAATTTTTTAAACTTTTGGTAATCAAAAGGACACCATCAACAGAGTGAAAAGTTAACACAAAATGGGAGCAAATACTTGCAAATCATATATCTAATATGAGATTAACATTCAGGATATATAATGAATTCCTGAAACTCAACAATAATCCAAACAACCCAATTTGAGAATAGGAAAAGGACCTGAATAGACATTTCTTGGAAGATGATGTACAAATGGCCCATAAGCACATGAAAAGATGCTCAACTTTCTTATCAGTAGAGAAATTAAATCTACTATGAGATACTACTTCATTTGAATGGCTATTATAAAAAAAATTAGCAAAACAAGAAAATAAGTATTGGCAAGCATGTGGAGAGAATCTACAACACTTTCGCATTGTTGGTAGAAATATAAAATGATATAGGTGCTGTGGAAAACAGTATAGTTCCTCAAAACTACTAAAGAACTTCCATATGATCCAGCAATTCTATTTCTGGGTATATATCCCAAAGAATTGAAAGCAGGGATTCAAACAGATATCTGTAAACCCAAGTTCATAACAGCAAGATTCACAGTAGCCAAAAGGCATAAAAAAACAAATGTCCATCCATGTGTGAGTGGATGAACAGAATGTGGTCTATACGTAATGATGAAATATTCAGCCTTATAGAAGGAATTCTGATACAGGCTCAATAGGACCTAGTCAGTCTAGAGATCTCAGGTAGGATGGCCTCATCACCAAGATTTCTCAACAGCATCATTTCCATAGAAAATACTTGTATCAGCCAAGGAAGAAGACAATTTAAGTTAGAAAAAATATTTTTTTTTTAATTCTAATAACTGAAAACCATTACCACCAGTAAAGGGGAAAGATTGCCTATATTCATTGATGATGCATGTTTAATGCATTAAAAACCTTTTTTAATTGACATAATAATTACACATATTTATGAAGTACAAACCTTCAGACTGACTCTGGGTGGCCAAGGAGGGGACTATGACGACCAATGGACTATTATGAACTACAGGAAGGAAAAGTAGCAGCTTCGACACCTACACTAACTACTCTTCTCCCTGGCTGCAGTTCATAGACACCTCAAGATTCAATAAAACCAAAACACATGCCGCCCACAAACACCAAGGCCAACCCCAGAGGCAAAGCTGTAACTGACCAGAGGCAGATCCCTGAAATGAGTATCTGCTCAAAGCTCCCTGAGTCATTCTGATGTACGCAGTCGAATTAAGCCGCTCCGGATTAGATCCACCTCAGGGAGCCCTCTGAAGTGCAGCTCCCTTTTTAAATCTCATCATAAATAAATAAAAGATCCATTTATAACTAAAAAATATTTTTTAAAAATGACAATGCTGTCTCAGAAGGAATAAGGCCGCGGTATATATTTTTCATTTTGATAATCTTTAAGCTAGAAAAGGAAAGCAAGTTAAAATCAATGAACTCAGCAAATATGATTCAAGCTACCACTGTCAGGGACATTGCCTGCCCAGAGACACCAGAAGAGTCAGGCCCTCTCTCCTAGAGGCAGTCACCAGTCGGCCAGGCCCAGAGGACAGTAACATGAGCGCCACCTCGTGGTCATATGCACAAGGGCAGGGTTCTGAGGGGAACAAGTGGGAGGGGCATCTAAGGAGGACAGAAAATCAGGAGTTTCCAGACAAAGAGACTCCTGCATCACTGATGCCATGTGAAGGGAGACTAGAAATTAGGCAGGCGAACATGGGAGACAAAGTAACATTCTATATTCTGAGCTGGACGGCAGCATGTGTCACTCTTACTGATCTTAGGACCATCAGCTTAGGGCAATGGGGGCTGCCCCTGCAGTTGGCAATGGTGGATGAGGTGGAGACTGAAGCACAGATTGCGATTGGGGTAACCTTGGCTGCTCAGGTAGCCCTGAAGAACTCGGGGTAACGTTAACTTCGGAAGCCAGTGCAGAGAGGTATGACAGTCAGAATTCATGGGCCAAGAAATTGGAATGTGTGCCAGCCCCCAGGTTACCTGTGCAGAGACACAGCCCTTAATCCTATTTACACAAATAAACTGTCTACCTCTGTATAACAAATTCAAGATGAAAAGTGTATCTGCCGATGCTCTCAGGAAAGTCAGGTTGGAGAAAAAAACATTTCTTCCCTTTTGTGACTTGATCAGAAAATGAGAATCGTTCTTTTAAATCCTTCCTCACACGTCACTAGTAATTTGTACAATGAATACATGCGTGTGCTCCACACAGACTTCCTCACTCACAGGGACACATGGGACACCTGCTGTTACCGAATACCTTGCAAATCTGAATGTTACAAGTGGTCTTTTCTTTTGGAAGCTCAGTGCTTTTGTTTGCGAAGGTAGTGATCCTCTTGCCCCACAGTTCTCTGCCCATGCTGGCCTCTGGGGTAATCGAACACAACTTTAAGCTCTCCATCTAAAATCATTTGAGGGGCTGTGGCATAGTGGTAGAGGCTCAGCGGTAGTACTCGCCTGGCACATGCAAGGTGCTGGGTTCAATCCTCAACAACCCCATAAAAACAAATAAATAAAATAAAGGTATTGTGTCCAACTACAACTAAAAAAAATATTGAAATTGGTTGAGTTCAAAGTCACAGTCTGGTCTCATTTCTTGATTAAGATGAAGCACTCATTGAATATCTATAATGTTGTAGTTGGTGCTTTGTAATATTTTATTTCATTCCCCCTATTCTGTAGATGAAGAAACAGAGGCTCAGATTAACAATGTGGTCTTTTGGCTGGAGGTGGGGTTGAGTTGAGATTCAAAGCCAAGCCAAGTGGCCCATTGCTGCAGATGCACTGGCCCAACTTTGAGCAGCTGTTAATCACTTACTCCCTGTGCTACCTCAGACAAGCTACTAGCACCACTAGACCTCAGGCTCCTTACAGTTAAAGGTAATAAATCTAGCAATCTCCGACAGAGTTTTGTGAGAATTAAATGAGAAAGAACAAAGTGCCTACAAATGTCTGGTAAACACTCAGCAAGCAATATGTGTTTACTAGACTTCTGTGATACAAAGAAAACTTCAGGTTTTCAAAATTCTTAGTCTTGAATGAATGGTTTATTCATTGATGCCTTGAAGGGAATTCCAACACATAAATATAGAACAACTAAGATTGCAGGAGGATGGTATCCTGGAACCCCTTTTATGTATTTTCCCAGCAACTACTAAAGGGCTCTGTGGAAGGCTAGTGGTATAGTTCAGTGATAGGTCACTTGCCTAGCAAGCCCTGGGCTTGATTCCCAGCACCCCCCCCACACACACACATAAACAAAAGGTGGAGGGGCTGTATGGATCCTGTCCACTCTACCTCTGCCTTGCTCTCCCCCCTCACCAGCCATACTAGGGAAAATTCCCTGATTATAAGCACCAAGATGAACAGGTGCTCCTTACCTCCATTCAACACAGCAGTGACCACAGAACCTGTGACATATTAGATGGGTACCTTGCCTTCAATTCCTTAGAAGGCCCCTTGATGGATACAAAATGAGCAACAGGCTTCCTATGGCCAGAACATCACACCACCATCCTTGCGGCTCTGCAAGTTGTCAGGATAGGATTATCACCTCTGGCAGCTAAAGGTGAAGTCCCAAGTTGGTCCCCTATTATGGTACATTAAAAGGCACCCTATGATATATCAAGTCACTCTATTGAAAACACTCAATAACTGAATCTTTCTTATATGGAACATTGATGCATGGAAAACAGCAGGCTTAAATTACCAATGGCTCCAAAGGAACAAAAAGGTCACTTCATTTTCTTGAAGTGTTTATATTCATGACGCAAAGTAAACATCATTAGTTTTGACTCTGCTCCTTGGGCTTAGATGGCCTTCTGATCCAAGTTGGCTTTCAGCTTATCACAGTATTATCTGTCAAGAAAGCATTTGCCAAATTAACCCAGACAAAATTTCTTGTTGACAAGTATCAAGACAAAGGAGCCCTGTATCACTATTATTTCTACATCCTTGCAGAGAACCCACAGGAGAGCATCAGTGACCTTCATGGAATTATCTGTCGGCCCTGGCCCTCTCCACACACAGTCACCATTTGCAATAGCCTTTCAAAAGTACATTTTGGGAATGTACTCCAGAACAGAGCAATGCTCAGAACCTTCTGAGGCTGGGTTTGAGGTCCCTGCTGGATCAGGCACAGCGTGCACAAGGTGGGTCATGGCTTCTGCCCACATGGAGGCTGCATCCCGGTATGTGTGGGGGAGTTTCAACAATGACACAGATGTCATGCAACTGTGGCAAGCACTATGGCTCATAAGCACAGGAGCATATAGATATGGCAAGTCCTGATGGGGGTGGGGCTGTCAATCTGGGACGTCAGCAAAGGCTTCCCTGGGAAGATGGCTGCATGGGGCTGAGTTGAGGAAAGCTATCTAAGCTTACCCCATAGTATCTGCGGGGGTGGGGGGGAGGTCAGGATGTACTGAAGGGATTGGAAGCCCCAAGGCTGCAAATCTGGATGGTGGTGGCCCCCGCCAGTCTCTGGCAGTGACAGAGAGGTAGAGCTGTCTAGCCCAGAGCATGGCAGTCTCTGAAAAGCTATAAGTAAGGGGCAGCTGAGAAATTCATGAAATATTCCTCTTCTTTCTGCTTTGAGGTACAGTGGGGACACCAGAGAACAAGGAAGAACATAGCAGATACTATCGCCATCTTCCTCCTCATCTCCAGTCCCTGCATACTCCAAGTTCTCCACCAGGAAAAGGACCCCAATGCACCCAGAGTAGTAGGGTTTGTGACACACACCCCCACCCCCGCTACCATACAGACTCCTTTTTTTTTTTTTTTTTGCATAACTGGTGTTCTGATTAATAGACTGTTTTAATTATCCAAAATGACTGTATTTTTTCTGCCTGTAAATTACATTCAAAGGATAATACAAATTACACCAATTAAAACTAAACGAAACTTAAATTTAACACATCAGTTATCATCACATCATACAACAAAAAAGGCGTTAAAAAATCTAAATGTCTGCTGATTTATGAGTATAATCTGAAATGGCTTGTTAAAATTTTATGTTCCTAAGAGCTGTGGTATTTAAGGCCTCCTCTCACCTCCCACCTCCCTATCTTGGCCTCAATGACCCCTCCCCAGATGGCCATGGAGCCTCTGGACATCCCCGCCTTTATTCTGCACCTGCCCACATGTTGTTGTTTTTTTTTTTTTTAAATACAATTCTAATGTGTTAGTCCCTACTTGAAAAATTTCAAGGTGCCTCTCAAGTATGACCTCTGCTACCCCCTTCTCCTGAACCTGCCCCATGGCAGTTCTGTTCTCTTAAATGTAAACCCCAGACATTCCATTTGCACCTCACTTGCTACCTCATGGTATAGTCAGTGCTATGACCTTAATAGTCTCTGTTTTCTTTCTGCTAAGTACAGGGACAGGGACTGTAAATTCCCCACAGGGTCAATGCAATCCTGTGCTATGTAGAATTTGGGATGTCACTTCTCCCTGTCTATTAACATCAGGCAGAGGGTTGACTCCCAACAACTGCCCACTTCTTGGTTTTCTTACTGCTCTCACCTGTAATCCAGGAGCAACAGGTGATTCTGCCCAGGTGAAATTATCCATTGAAGGCTCTGATTCCCCTTATTTCCTCTTCTTTGGGACTTGGGTCACTTTTCTCTCTTAAAGCATCATTTGTCTCCCCCATTATTAAAGAAAAACAAAAACCTCATCCTCCCTGTCTCCTGCTCTTACCCCTTCTCAGTACTGCCACATTCCCTGGGGGAGTTGTCTCTGGCCCTCCTACCTCTTAGTCTCCTTGGGCACTCCCAGCCCAGCACCTTCCACCTACTCACTTCCCTCAAAGCTCTTGGGCCTTTTAAATCTCCAGAGAGGAAAAACTACAGACAGCTGAAAAGATGCTGATGAGTCAAATGGTAGGAAAAGCTAAACCTCAACAGGAATAGGAGTACGAGCAGGGTAGATCCTTTCACCAGACTCCACCCTTAGAACTCGCCAAAAATCACACACCCTTCAAGATGAAGGGACCTTGGAGTCACCCACCTTGCTTCTCCCCACCACAGTCCCCCCATAGGCCTTCTAGCCTCAATTTCCAGAGCACCCTTTGTAATCTCTGTCTCACCAAAATGGAACCTTCTCTACCCTTTCACAGATCAAGCTTCTCCCTCTTGCTCTAGTGGAAATGACTTTTCTCTGACAATTTTGCTGACCTTTTACTCCTCTTGTATTTAGACCCTTTCTTCTCTCACTTCCTCTCTTATCCCAGGGAATAGTCTTGCCACCACCATCCCAGAGATGCCAAGTATGTGCTTCTGTCTCTCCCAATTCCACATTCCCCAAAGATCTTCCTCTTCCACCATATGAGACATCTAACAGCTGGATTTGTGATTCACCCACCTCTTCTCCCCAGCTACTGTGGTCCCACATCCATCCCAACACCCCCTTGCCCGGCCATGTTTCCTTCCCTGGTTCCTCGCCTGCAGCCACTGTAAGTGACTGTTCCTACAGAGGCAACCCAGGACGTCCAGGTGAGCATTCCTGGGTGAGCTCTTCCATTCTCAGGGCTGACAAACACATGTCCACGGACTCCAGGACAGAGAGCTAAGAGGCCTTCTAGATATCTCCTCCTCCTTAGGAAGCCACACAGGAGAAACAGTTTTATCACTTTTTGATCACATCTCATTTTTACCAGTTACACACACAAAAATAATAATTCACAGAACTGAAAGTGACCTGTGACATCATTTAATGTCCCTTTGCTTTTGTGGATGAAAACAGTAAAACAGAGATGCAGATGTGAAAGTTACCCCTTGCTGAGCCTATGGTATAACAAAAAAAAAAAAAAAAATCTGATATTTGGGCAGAATTCCTGGCAAGCAACTTTAAAAACCCTTGAAATATCCTCAATTAGAGGAGCAATTTTGTTATGTTAACGAGGTGACTCAGGGTGGGCCCCTAAGTAGCTTTAGGTTGGTGGCTGGTCCCCAGAAAGAACAAACATGGAATTAGAAGGTCCAGATTTGGGGCCAGGCCTGTAATACCAGCAGCTCAGGAGGTTGAGACAGGAGGATCATGAGTTCAAAGCCAGCCTCAGCAATGGTGAGGCACTAAGCAACTCAGTGAGACCTTGTCTCTAAATAAAACACAAAATAGAGCTGGGGATGTGGCTCAGTGGTTGAGTGCCCCTGAGGTCTGCAATCCCCTCAAAAAGGTCTGGGACTTTGGGCTTGGAATCCCAGCAGCTCAGGAGGCTGAAATAGGATTGCAAGTACAAAGCCAGCCTCAACAACTGAGTGAGGCCCTACACAAGTCTCAAAATAAAAAAATAAAAGAGCTGGGGATGTGGCTCAGTGGTTGAGCACCCCTGGATTCAAGAAGATTGGGATTTTGGACCAGGACACCTCTGAGAAAACCTGGAGACTCAGTTCAATCATAAAGCCAATGACTTAATTGATCATTGTACAAAATGAAGATTCAATAAAAACTCTGGACAGGGAAGTCAATTGGAGCTTCCTGGTTTGCAAAAACATGTATATGTGCTGGGGGGGGGGTACTTTTAAGAGGAAAGGACACAAAGGCCTGCTCTTACCCTCTCCCCACTAGCCCTCTTGATCTGGCTAGTTCTAATTTGGGTCCTTTACAATACCACTATAATGGTAAGTGCAGCGCCTTTCTGAGTCTAGCAAGTCTTTCTATGAAATTATCAAATTTGAGGGAACTATGGGAAGCATCAACTTTATAATCAGTTGTTCAGAAATTCTGGTGGCCTGGGCATCCCTCGAGTGTGGCCAGCATCTGGGTCCTCTAACTTGTGGGGTTTTTACTAACTCCAAGTGATTTGTGCCAGAATTACAGTACACCCAGCTGGTTTTACTGGAATGGGGTGCCTACTGTGTGCCAGGAACTTGACAAGGAACAGTATCTATAGTCATTCATGGAGCACAGTGCCCTGCCTGCTGCCTCCTAGATAATAACATGCACGCAAACATGGAGAATCCAAAATAAGTATCTCGTCATTAAGTTCCAAAATTTTTAAAAATCTACACCTTCAGACTAGGCTGAAAATCACCTCAAGTTTAGTTCTTTCAAGCAATGGTTCTCTCTGATATTTTCTTAGAAGTGGTCAAAATGAGTCTATCACTTGAAAGTAATTCCCAGCCCTCAAAGTGGAACTAAAAATGGTATATGGACTGCTTCACTTTTAGCCAGCTGTCAGATACCTGAGCTGTTCTAGAGTCTACTAGTAGAAATCCCAGGGTCTCACTGAGTTGGCAGAGTAGTGTATCCACCAATCAACTACCAAATCCAACTGCACTCTGCTCCTAGGGCCAAAGTTCCATGTGTAAAGAGAACTGTGTTGGGGTTTGTGTTAAAACAAGGCTTGGGCCAGGCACGGTGGCACATGCCTTCAATCCTAGTGACTCAGGAGGCTGAGGCAGGAGGATTGCAAGTTTCAGACCAACCTTAGCAACTTAGCAAGACCCTGTCTCAAAAAAAAATAATAATAATAATAAAAAGGACTGGGGGGTGTAGTTCAGTGATAAAGCATCCCTGGGTTCAATTCCCAGTACCAAACAAACAAAACAAAACAAAAACTGTGGCTATGGCCTGTTACAAAACCTCACAAGGACACAATAAAAATAAAACTATAGACCAATATCCCTGATGAACACAATTGCAAAGATCCTCAATAAGGGGCTGGGGTTGTGGCTCAGTGGTGGAGCACTTGCCTTGCACATGTGAGCCACTGGCCTCAATCCTCAGTACCACATGAAAATAAATAAAATAAAGATACTGTGTTCATCTATGACTAAAAAAATAAAAAAGTATATTAAAAAGATCCTTGATAAAATACTAGCAAATAGAATTCAATAGCACATCAACATGATAGGCCATTATCAAATTGGTTTCATTCCAGGGATGCAAGGATGGTTTGACACATACAAATCAATAAATATAATATATGAGATACACAGAAAATAAATGTCATACTGTAGATAGAGAAAAAATATTTGATAAATTCAACATCCCTTCATAATAAAAGCCCTGAGTAATTTAGGTATTAAAGAAGGACTATACCTCAACATAATAAAGGTTGTATATGAAAAACCCATAGTCAATATCATACTGAATGAGAAAAAAGTGAAAGCAGTTCCTCTAAGATCAAGAACAAAATAAGGGTGTCCAATTTCACTACACTTATTCAATATATTGCTAGAAATTTTAGATAAAGCAATTAGGAAATAAAAGGCACACAGATGATATGACTCTATACATAGGAAAACCTAAAGACTCACCAAAAGAGTATTAGAACTAATAAAGGAATTCAGTTAAGTAGTGGGATATAGAATGAGCATGCAAAAATAAATAGCTTTTCTATACACCAATAATAAATTTGCTACAAAATCATGAAAAAAATCTCATTCACAATAGTCACAGAAATAAAACAAAACAACAAAACACACCATAGGCAGGAATAAACTTAATTTAAAAAGTAAAAAGACCAATGAAAATTATGACACTGAAAGATGGAAAGAACTTACAATTCATGGTTTAGAAGAATACCGATTAAATGTCCATAGGACCCAAAGCACTCTACAGATTCAATGTACTCCAACAAAACACTGATAACGTTCTTTATAAAACTAGGGAAAAAAATCCTAAAATTCATATTGAAATGCAAAAGACCTTGAATAGCTAAAGCAAACTTGAGCAAAAAGTGCAAAGCTAGAGGCATCACAATATCTGATTTTAAGACATATTATAAACTCACAGTCATAAAACCATGATGGTATTGGAGTAAAAATAGACCCATAGACCAATGGAACAGAATAGAGAGCCCATAAATAAATCCACACAACTTCAGCTGACCAAGGTGTCAAAACATACAATGGATACAAACCTCTTTAACAAATAGTACTAGGAAAACTTCCCACATATACAAGACAGAAACTTAACCCCATCCCTCACCCTGCACAAAAAAATCAACTCAATGTGGGCCAAAGACTTTAATGCAAGACATGAAACTCTGGAACTACTAAAGGAAATATAAGAGAAACACTTCAAGATATTGGTATAGGCAATGAGTTCCTGAATAAGACTCATAGGAAGCAAAAGCAAAAGTTGACAAATGGGATTACATCAAACTAAAAAGCTTCTGCACAGCAAAGGAAACAATCAATAGAGTGAAGAGTGTACCTACAGAATGGGAGAAAATGTTTGCTAGCTATTCATCTGACAGAGGGTTAATATCTACAATACATAATTCACACTTCACAACAACAAAAAACAAGTAATCCAATTAAAAATGACCAAATGATCTGAACAAATACTTCTCAAAAGAGAAACTATAAAAGACCAATAAATATGTGAAAAAAATATCTTTAGCTATTGGAGAAATGCAAATAAAAACCACAAGATACCATCTCACCCCAGTTAGAACAGCTAACTAACATAAAAATAACAAATGTTGGTGAGGATGTGGAAAAAAGAAACACTCAGACACTGTTGGTGGGAATGTAAATTAGTTTAACCACTACAGAAAACAGTATCAAAATTCCTTAAAAACTAAAAATACATCCACCATATGATCTAGCTATCCCAACCCTGATTACATATTCAAAGGAGATGAAGTCAGCATAAAAAGAGATACCTACCTACATACCCATGTTTTGGGGGCACTATTCACAATAGCTAAGATACGGAATCAACTGAGGTCTCTATCAATAGTGGAATGGATAAAGAAAATATGGTAAATATACACAATAGAGTATTATTCGTAAAGAAGAATGAAATCCTGTCATTTGCAGGAAAATGTATGGAACTAGAGGACATCACATTAAGCAAAATAAGCTAGACACAGAAAGACAAGTGTTATACATTTCACATGTGAAAATTAAAAATAAATAAAGAAAAATGACCTGAATGTAGAAGAGGGATTATTAGGGATAGTGCAAGGGGAAAGAAGGGAGCAGGGAGGGAGTTAAGCATAGAATACAAGTGACTGGACATAATCAATACACAATGCATACATGGGTGAAAATATCACAACAAATTCCACTAATTTGCAAAGTTACTATGTGCAAGCTGAGTGTGGTAGTGCATATCTGTAATCCCAGATACTCAGGAGGCTGAGGGTAGAAGGATCACTTGAACCCACAAGTTCAAGACCAGCCAGGAAATGTAGTAAGATCCCATCTCAAACAGCAAAGTAATATGTGGTAATGATTACAATAAAAATTAAAAGAGGAGGAGGAACAACAACAACAACAATAGTAGCAGTTGTGGTCGCTTTAGGAAATATTAGGACCAAAGATCTGTCCACTGACTCCTTTGTATTGTATTGTATTTGCTCTTTCCAAGGTGGGAAACTAGCAAGAGGAAGGATCTATTAGCAGACCTTGGTGGTCATTTCATGCCATTTCCTTATTTCACACAGGACACTAAATCCCAGGGAAGTGGAAAGACTTACACTAATGTTCTCTAAATTTTCTGCCCAAGGCTATCTGCAGTCAAGCCAGAGGCTCAATTTTCAAAAGACACATTACGATCAGCCTTATATTTTAACAACTATAGACTCAGACTAGACTGGAAAGGCCTCTTTCGAGAGTCATCAGACTTTCCAAATATGACTCATGGGCTACTCCATCTGCCTCCAAGTAAATATTTTGGCTGAGAAGCCAGCCTAGCTGTGGGGCTATATGAAAACCAAGGGTATGGCTTTGGTTGTGAGAAGGATGGAGAGGTCAGGGCATGAAGGACATGGCAGAGGGTGACCAGGTAAGAGCAAGAGATGTAGACTGCCCTGGGGATCAAAGATCACAATATACACTCCCCAAAAAACAGGTGCTCTGGAAATGTCTGTTAAATGCCAAGTAAAGACATCCTATTTCGTCCTCTCTCATGATGCAGTGTGGCAGATCCACCACCCAGCCATTCACGAGAGCTTGGCCCCCAACTTACTCCTCGCATTCTTCAACTCTTGCTCCCTTCCATTTATAGTATCATCAGAATAAAAGTGGTGAATCCAGTTCACAGCACAGCCTTCATCAATCAAAATTCTGAGCACAGAGATTTTGACTGTGGTTGGGAAATATACACAAAGTTTTGGGCAAGCACAGGCTGACACACAGGCAGCCCTGGTGATGGATGAGATCAATTTTTGAAGACTTTCTGCCTTCATCTTCCAGGTTACGGATGTCAGATTTTTTTTCCCAACTCTCAGCCTCATATTCCAAACTACAACCTTCCACAATAATCAGAGGCATTATTTTATATAACCTCTAGAAAATGAGTCACTTTATGATAAAATAGCATTTTAAAACTTGTGGTGTACTAAAGGTCTGATTCAATTCAGTTGGTTGGTTTGGATGAAAATATAAAAGTTATACTCAAGGGATGGGGATGTGGCTCAAGTGGTAGTGCGTTCGCCTGGCATGCGTGAGGCACTGGGTTCCGTCCTCAGCACCACATAAAAATAAAATAAAGACGTTGTGTCCCCCGAAAACTAAAAATATTAAAAAATTCTCTCTCTTTAAAAAAAAAGTTATACTCAAAGCTAAGAAATGCTTAAAAAACTAGTAATCCATTTTATATTTTAGCTACTTAATGAATGTATAAATAAGGCATCAAATTTATCAATAAGCATTAAAACGGCTTGTCAATTTTAAGTTATTACTAAAGGTATCAATAAAATTGGTATGTGTTTAATATATGAATCAGTCTTCTTGAGAGAGGCACCAAAAGGTTCCAGCTTACAGGGGCCAGGTCTGATTCTCACTGCCAAACCCCAATGCTCAACCCAGTACCTGGCTTGTAAATGTTTGTTAGATAAAGGGTCAGAGAGGTGGCAAAATGGAAAGGAATAAGCATTTTCTGATCACTTCCAAAATCAATCTCCACATGGACTAACCAAAAAGCCTATCTTGAATGTTTAAATATTTTACCTGCTGAATATGTTATGATCTAGGATTTTATCCAAATTGGGCTTTTAAAGCCTCCTTTTCATGGAGCCTGTTGTAAATGGAAGCATCCTAAGGGCAGTCAGGCAGGAACAAATGTCACCATCACACTCCTCACCTGCCATGTCGATGGCAAAAGGCCTGTCTGCTCTCCAGCCGGTGTACCAACCAACGACTTTTCCATTTTCCACCAATGGACGTTCATAGCGTCGACCACCAACCAGGCCCACTGGCCAGACAGAAACCTTACGCGTGGTTCGCATCTACAAAAGGGGGAAAGAGATGTGTTTTAAGTTTTGTTAGGGAAAAGAAGCAAGGAAAGGAACATGACCCACACAGAAGAAATCCGAGGGATTGGTGGTACATATTTCAAAAGATGAAGGTTTCTAAACAGAAGCCTTCCGTAGGTATATATGCAAGCCCAATTCATTATGGTTTGGCCACTAAGTGCCCTCATCATCTACTAGTATAAATGCGGCTGGTTTAAAGCTCAAGCCTTAATAGAAAGCAGGTGTCAATACCTGAATCACTTACTGGAAGCTAAGTTGAGGCTATTGAATATTTTCCATTTGTTTCAAAGTTGAATCTTTCACACAATACTTTGTATCTTCTGAACGGAGAAGGTTTACTTCCCCTTCAGGGAACTTCATGACTCAGTAAGAGCAGCACTCAGAGGAGCCATGGGAATGTCCTTTCTTTTAATTTACAGCTGTATATACACAGACATCTTGGCTGGGACATTAATAATGGGATCCAGACCCAGGACAGTAGGCATCCTACACAGTGACAAAAAGAAACACACACCCTTAAAAAAAAAAAATACCTGCCTTTCAAGGCAGTCAGGCCAAAGTAGAGAAGATAAATGCCTCACACAGGTGTTGAAGTATTTGATATTCTTCCTGCCACATGGTTATGCATGGTGGAATAGCAGTTAACACACCCTCATCTGAAAATTATTTGCTGTACTTCTTTAAGGGGAAATGTTCATAAGAAAGCTTGTCAATTTCAGGCAGCATTTCCAAGGAAAACCATCTCTATTGCCATCTTCTGCTAGCCCACACAGCACTGGAATGCAAATTAGCACTCTTCCTTGGGCAGATGCATAGCATGCTGGAGCCCATGGCCATCAAAAAACAACTCCTGCTGTTGAGGTAATTATAATTTTGACACCAGCGCTTTATCTTTTATTTGCTATAAAATTGAACTGGGTCACCACGATTGGGTAACCCAGGGTTAAAATACCGATTATCAAATTTTTAATGAAATGAAGAATAGTGATATGCTGGGAAACATTTTCAAACACAATTGGAACAGAAGTCATGCTATTAGAAAGTAATTAGAAGCTCCCACTAGCTAAGCACCCCCAATTTCACTTAAGCTTAATGTCCTACCTTATTCCAGTAGATTTAAAGGGCCTGAAGCGTTTCAGGTAAAGAAGAGTCTCATTGCACTGGTCTTCCTCAAATCTGAAACTACTACTTTTATATTTCTATCACTTTTTCAATAAATTAATCACAACTATCTTATGCAAATTCTAAATTTTATAATTAGAAAAAAAGCTTTACTGAGGTACAGACTAAAAAAAAAAAAAAAAAAAAGAGTACAGGCCCATGACTGTCATTTTTTAAAAGGACCATTTGCAAGGCTGGCCCTTAGCTGGGGAACTTGCCTGTGAAACATGTCCTACGCTGCTAAGGCTATTTTGCCTATTTGGGGTATTAAACACCCACTTATTCTTTAAAATCAAAAATTTTGGTAGGCAAGGGGTAGCTACATGACCAGCTCTCAGTAAAACCCATGAACTCTGAAGTTTTAAACTGGTTCCCCTGGGCATACACACTGCACATCTGTAGCTAGGTTTCTGCTGCTGGAGGGAATGTGTGCTCTGCCTGCTCACTCAAGGGAGGGGAGAACAGAGGAAGCCGGTACACAGATTCCTACAGATTCTGCCCCATGTCTTTATTCTTCCTAATCCACTTTGTATTCTGTGTTGTTTACAGTAAACGTTAGCCATGAGTACAATTATTCACCGAGTGCTGGGAGTCCTAGTAAATCTCCAAATAAGTGGATAACCTTGGGGACCTCGGAAATGTGGATACAGAACAAAATGAACACTTTAAATGTAAAGTTTGGCACACTTTGACATATATATGTACCTTGTAACCATTACCACTACAAAGATAATTAATAAATCCTGTACCCACAGAAGTCTTTCTGTGACCCTTGTAAATCCATCCTTCCAGTCCTTTCCCATCTGCCCCATCCCCAGGAAACTACTGATTTCCTTTTTGCTACAATATGTTTGGATTTTCCAGAATTTTATATGAATGTAATTATATAGCATGTGGTGTGTGTGTGTGTGTGTGTGTGTGTGTGTGTGTAAGTGTGGCTCCTTTCACTCAGCATCATTAATATGAAGATTCATCCATTTGCAACGTGTATCAATAGTTCATTCCTTTGTGTTGTAGAACAGTACTCCATTGGATGGTTAGCAGCTTGTTCTACCTGCTGACGGACATGTAGGTTGTTTTGAGTTTTTGTATGTTAGAGATCAATCTACTATGAATATCTGTATACAAGTCTATGTAGGTTTCATTTTTAAATATTAATACCTAGGAGTGGAAGGACTGCACCACATATTTAACTTTATACAAACTGCTAGTTCATTTTCCAAAGTGTGTGTGTCATTTCACATTCCCATCAGCAGTGTATGAGAGCCCCACTTCCTCCACACCCTTATCAACAGTTGGTATGGCAAGTCTTCAATTTTTGCAATTCTAATAGGTATCAGTATTGTCAACCGTGGTTTTAATTTGCATTTTTCTGATGATTAATGATGTTTAATATCTTATTGTACTTATTGCCACCTGTATCTCTTTGGTGAAAAGTCTATTTGAATTTTCCCCCATTTTAAATATTGGTTGTTTTCTTACTATTGAGCTTTCAGTGTTGTTTAAATGTTCTATATACAAATCTTTTACTAGAAATATGATTTATTGCAGGGAGCCATCCGTGAAAACCCCATGAGGATCTTCTCTGGGCAAGAAGCCAGGGAGTTTTTAGGTTTAACCTGGCTCTCCCGCATAATAGATTGCTCAAGGCACATGACCTTTATCTTCCTCTGCTAGGAATATCTCTCCTGGTTGCTTCAGAGATGGGCATAGCCCATTGGGAACTGGACAGCCCACCTATAATCCTTTCTGGTGAAGAACATTCTATGGAAGACCTTTGATGTCCCCTGATATAAAGCAAGCAAGCATGGGCTCCATTTTGGTTTTTAATATAGAAGCTCAGTTCCTATGATCTGCTAGCTTGTCCTGCCTCTGTTTTCTGAAAATATTTTCTGTGTCCTGTGGTTTTTTTCATCATTCTATTTTTCTTAGCTTTTATTTCGCAGCCAGCCTATTCCACGGAGGGGAGCCCCATTTCCAGTGCCTGCATGAAACATGGGCAAGAAATTATAGTTTTCTCTCAGTCTGTAGCTCATGTTTAATTCTTATAATTGTTTTATAAAGAACAGAAGTTTTTCATATTAATCAAGTCCAATTTCTCAATTTTTTCTTTATGGATCATGCTTTCGGTGTTGTATCCAAAATAGCTTAGCCCAATCCAAGGTCACAGGGCTTTCTCTTCTTTATAGTTTATGATCCATTTCTCAGTTAATTTTTGAATGTGGTATGAATGGCTGCTTAAAGGTATTTTTTCCCACACCTTTTATTTTTGTTGTATTTACTTTATTCCAAATATATTTATTTGTCTTAGAACAGCTGAACCGCTTTTGCATCTTTGCCAAAAACCAGTTGAGCATAAGAGTGTAGATTTATTGGAAGCTCTATTCTGATCCATGGTCTACTTGGTGATCACAATGCCAATACCACATTGTCTTGATTTATTGTAGATTTTAAGTCTTCTAATCAGACAGTGTTAATCCTGCAACTTTCTCCTTCATTTTGGAAGTGTTTTTGACTTTTCTAGGTCCTTTTATTTTCCAAATAAATCTCACAGCTTGTCAATTTCAGCAAAATGTTGATAGGGATTGCACTGAATCTGTATATCAATTTAGCTCAGATGACACCTTAATAACATTGATCTACCACAAACATAATCTTCCTCCCGCTTTATTTACATCTTTTATTTCCCCTAGTAATGTTTTGATAATTTAATTCTTGAATCAATATTAATATTTAATGTGTTTACATCCTAAGTCGTTATTACAGGTGGGAACAAATTAGAAAATATACTAATATTTTCACCAAAATAGAATTTCCTGTCCTCAACTCACTCTATTTTCAGGCTCCTGTTCCTTCATATACTGTGGAAAATGAAAACATTTCAATTTATCTTACATATCAAACATACCAAACATACAAAGAAGCCAAGTATAATCTAATAAATACATATTTTAATTAACAGAATGGCTTTATATCTATAAGGCACTAAAAATAGTACTGAGCTCTTTTGGGAGGAATATTTCCTTAAAGGTTATGATTTATTTTGTCTCCAAACTCTTTTTTTGCAGTGCAGTAAATTTTCAAATCTGTAGAAAACTAGTGAGAAGACCCCTATTTCAGATTTCTATGTCCTTTTGAGAAGGCATGAAATTTTGCCCTGCATACAGCAAGTGCCCAATAATTCTTGAAAAGTGAGAAAGTACCATGTAGTAATTTAAATATGGGTTCAACCAGTATATGTATGAGCTGTACAAAAGAGATGCTTATAAGCAAAGAGGGAAACAGATAAGAAAAGGAGGTTAAAAAAAATGTTTTTTCAAGAAAAGAGAAACTGCCATTAAAGAGATTAACCTATTTCTATAGAATGGCTAGGAAGAAGACAATTAAATATGGTCATAGAAATTAAGCATGTTTTGTGGCAGGCTTTTTATTTAAACAGAGCCATGAAACATGCAGGATTTTTCCCACAGAACACAGAATGACCTATGGTTCTAAGTAATGAGGTGAATCAAAGAAGCAACACTTCACAGGTTTTGTTTGCATACTCCAGATTTCTGAGAGAAGTTCAGAGCTAACATTTGTCCAAGTTTTATTTTTCCGGAGGGTTAGAAGTTAAAAAAGTGAGGTGATAATTGTATAAAAGCAAGTGATGTGGCAAGAGGATGCAGTGCAGGTATGCTAAATTTTTTAAAAGATGTCATTTAAATAGTTGAAAATTTTGAAAGGATCCAGATGCCCCTGCAGTCTGAAGTGCTCTGAAATTTGCTGTGGAATGGCTTCATCACGGCCCCTCTGCACACGACCACTATCCTATATAGAGTGCCAGACATTTCAAAGCAAAATAGCACAGCTATTTACAGAACTTCTTCATGTCCCCCTTGGGATCTATCTTTTGTTCTGTCCTTTTCACTCAATCTATGTTCTTTAAGGATAACTTGGCAGTCCCTTTCTCGGCAGACAGGGAGGAAAATGTTACAATGACTTACTATTAAAAGTATGAGTACCCTTCTATAACTAAAATATCCTGTGTTTAAAAGCTTTGTTACTTTCTTAGCACAATGTAGCAGCTACACAATCATCACAACTTTAAAGTGCATGGTTTGAGCTCTAATTCAAAACATTAGTTGCAACTGATATTAAGGGGGAGTAATTCACAAATTTAGAAGCATTACAATGTTACAAACAGGTCAGAATCCCAGGGGCACTTTTCATATATATTCAATGTCAGAGTCCCATTCTGTCATTTACTTTTCCTGCTACGACTCCCAATTAAGTGCGCAGGGCTTGCATTAGCAATGGTAACCATCCACTCTCATGACCAGAGTAATTCCCAAACACCCAATGATTATCAAGGACACACAAGAGACAAATGGTTTCTCTCCATACTCCTCCAGGATAAATACCCTTTAAACTATTCCAGGGTGGGTGGTACTTGTTTAACACATTGTCTTCTCTAGGACAGGAGGGAGGCAGGTAGCTACTATGTATTCCATGTCTGGTGACTCTTGCCAATAGCCAGCTCTTGTGTTTAAAGCTGCAGGAGGGTGGTGATGGTGGTGGTGGTGGTGGGGAGCCAGCTACCAGCCAGCTCCAGGGACTGGAACACTTCAGAAGATCACATACAGGGCATCATCAGAGCACCCTCAGAGGAAAACAGAAAAAGTGAAGCAAATGCCTTCAGCTTCCTTGAGGACACGGTACTAGTTGAAATCATGTTTTATTTTCTCCAAAGGGAAAGAAAGTAAGTTCTTGATCTTCTGAAATTTAAAATGCTATAAGCAACCTCAAGGAGTAGAATTACAATAAAGAATGTGGCACTCTGTATCCTGTTTTTTAAACTAGCAATTTCAGTGGGGCACACACACATACAGGCATGTGCATGCATGCACAAAATCCACCAAATCCAATGGGACCCAATGAATTAAAGACACAAAGGAAACATTACTGCAAATATGAGGAAGATCTGAATACAGAGTGATGACCTAGAAATAAGGACCCTTCTAATTTCATTGTCCATAGACATCTGGTATTTTCTAACACAGAACAACATTTTTATGATGTGACATACCCATATTTTTCTTTGGCACAAACTTCTGCCCCTCTTCTTTCTTGCATCTGCTTTCTAATACTTTCATGATCCATTTTCTTCTTAGTTGTATCTCAACTCAATGCTACTCATTCCATTTGGTGTCCTTTCCATAACTTTATGCTGTCTTGGTTTCTTTTTTCTTTTTGGTGTATTCTGATTTCCATACAGTGCCATTTCTGCAGCATGAACTTTTGAGGTGCATAATCAAGTTATTTTGAGGAGCTAAAAACTCCAGAAAACAGAAATGTCCTTATTGCTATATTCTCAATCCTTCTCCTATCTCATTGGGTAGAAAATTGAGTCTAACATTTTTTATATGCCTCCTTTATTTTTCTCAATAAATGTTTTTCACATACTTAGAGGTGCTCGGCACCTGCTAGGCTCTGAACAGGGCAGAGAGGGTCTTTGCCTCACAAAGACAATATTCTGGGAGAAAAAAAATCAAACAAAACAAAACACTGATACAACTAATTATAACCTTAGTTGCTTTTTATACTGGTAAGGGCTGCAAGGGAAATGGTGTTGTGAGAGAAGTTGCAGAAAATCTGACCTGATGGGGGAACTGTTGGGGCTTCCTTGAGGACCTTAGCATGGTCTGAGCCCAATGTCTGAATGTCAACCACTGGGTTCTGGAAGACCAAAACCTTTCTAGGAAGAAAGGGACTGAAGGGCCACAGGTCCTCCACAGGAACACTTCACAGTATTTCCCCTGCTTTTCTTAACAAAAAAGATCCATTTTGGATGGTGGACTTTGGGGGTCTAGTTCTCACTGTAGGAGTAAAAATAAACATATTCATAAGAGGAGACTAGAATGTTTCATGTGGTAACACAGTTGAAGACATCAGTATGAACTATACATAGTTTAATCATAGATGGTTACATGTAGACATACTGATATATGTGTCTCCGTAGGTTAGTGTACACACACACACACACACACACACACTCCCTTGCTCGGTTAGTTAAGAGGGCCTAGAAGAATGGCACTCCAGCAGCACTGAGTGCCCCTAGCATACAGATGGTGGTCTAATGCCATCCTCCAATTAAAGGAACTGGATCTACTTGATGAAGTAGCTGAATTTAGGGGCCAAAAATGTACAAGATGACTCCGGGATAACTTCTAGAACTAGAAAGTAAGGAAGTACTCAAAAACAAAGCAAAAATTCAACCTCCCCAGCAATGGAGGCATGCAAAAGGCACACAGGAATCAACCGACAGAGCTGTCACTTGCTAAAGTTGAAGGAATTAGAACAAGATAAAGTACTATTTGATTACAACCAAAAGTATAAAATAATATCCACGAGTCCACATTGATTACAGACAAATGGATAAATAAATGGGGAACAAAACTCCACATAAAATTCCAAATAATTTATATTGATATCTTCCATTCTGCCTTAGTAGAGCATAACTCTCTAATCCTTAGGTGTGGGCTACATGTAAGAATTTCCTTTGGAGAACTTCAGTGCAGAATGGACTATGGAGTGTGTGTGTGGGGGGTGCCCTTACAGTGAAGAACCCTGATAGGTCCCGTCTCTGCTAGATGATCAAGGTTAACATCACAGTGATAAAACATGTTGATAGTGTCATTCTCATCCCCTGATATCCAGGGTGCATACTATCTCTGTGGTATTTTCTAATACTATTCTATTACAAAAGGAGTCAAGGATTCTTGAAGAACAGCTGATTCTAGGAGTGTGATAGGAAATATGAATGATGAACCTAGAGCAGCTTGTAATGCCACTAAGTAGAGAAGTGTTTTTTTTTTTTTTAAATAGCAACTCTAAACAAATTCACACTAATTGAAACAGCTGCTAATGACTAAAGATGGAACAACTGACCACCAAAATTAACATTGCTAGTATATGTCCTTGATGCATTATGGAAATGGCACTTTGTCTCTCTGGTCTTGTCCCCCAAAGCCATAATCACAGTCTAATAGAGGTGCATCCTATAATATAATTGACCAGGATTGCTCAAAACAGTCAAGGTTATCAAAAGCAGAGAATTTGAGAAACTGTCACAGCCAAGAGGAGTCTAAGGAGAAAAGAAAGCTAAGTATAATGTGGAGTCCTAGATGAGCTCCTGGAACAGAAAAGGGCAGCAGGACATCTGAATGAAGAACAGGCTTTAGTTAATCAAGTGTCACATGTGTGCCATATTAATGATCACAGGACTAACAACTGGTTACAAAGGATACGGAAACTCTCTAGGAGCTTCTCAATTTTTTTATAAATTTAAAACTATTCTTAAAGTCTGTTGATATTATTATTATTATTATTTTACATTATTATTGTCATTTTTAAAAGATCCATTTCAAAAGCTCCAAAGGTGATCAATTTTACCCTTTACTTACCTTGTCGGTGCGACTTATCCTCTAGACCGGAGTCAATTTCTCAATTACTTTCTGTGCTCTTATTTACTGTGCAGACTAGAGTTAGAAAGCTGGAGCATGCAACTACATTTGGCCCTGGAGGAAAGTCTGGTTTGGCCTGCACAGGAATTTTGCGTTTTAAATTGAGATGCAGTCAAATCCAAAGATTTCTAGCCTCTATATTATGCTAAGCAAAATAAGCCAATCCCAAAGAACCAAATGTTTTCTCTGATATGCGGATGCTAATTCACAAAAAGGTGGGGGTGAAGAATAGAAGTAATTTGGACCAGACAGAGGGGAGTGAAGGGAGGAGAGGGAGCATGGGGGTAAGAAGGATAATAGAATGAATCAGACATTATTACTCCATGTTCATATATGATTACATGACCTGTGTAACTACAGCATGTACAACCAGACAAATAAGAAATTATACTCCATTTATGTGTATGTGTCAAAATGCATTCTACTGTTAGGTATAATTAATCATAACAAATAAAAAAAATTTGACAAAAGGAAAAAAAAAAGATTCCTAGCCTCTGAAAATCTGGCAAACCATGCTAACATTTTGTTCGGCAACAGTGGCATGGAGTGTCTACGTTGCTTTCAGAAGTGCTGGCCCCCGTTAGCCACTGCCCCCTACCATTGGCCATCACAGCATTGCTGCTGAGGCTGTGTCAATCACTACTGTTTCCAGCTTGTGCTGCCATGGAGAGATTCCTCTCTTTAACGTAGGAGACCAGTGGGCCATGAATTTCAAGAAAGTGGGGAGGTCATGGTATTTTGGAAATGAGGAATGCTCCTCTGTATTTAATATGCAAGGTGTGTGTATAAAAAGACATCCTCCAAAATAAACCAGGTGGGAACCATGAGAAAAATAAACCAGATTGAAATTTTAGTCCTTAGATTTCAATACAAATAAAAGTTATACTGCTTACACAACAGACTTACTTAATTCTATGACTTTAAGGCATATGATTTTGTGAATCCTGATATGGACTGTCTGGGCTTTGCTTATTATAGATATAATAATCAAGGCACCATCGGGCTAGTGTAAAGATGGATATATAGATCAATAAAAGAGATTAAAGAATTTAGACTTCTTATATATGGTCAGCTGATTTTTGACAAGATGCCAAAGTAAGGAGATGCTGGAATTAATGGACATTCATTTTTTTGGGTGGGGGTGGGTGGGAATGAATGGAAGAAAAGGGAACTCTAGTCACAGTTGATAGGAATGCAAATTATTAGCCCCATTATATAAAACTGTGGAGAGTCCTCAAAAATTAAAAATTAGAACTACTATTATGATCCAGCAGTCCCACTACTGTCTATGTAGCCAAAGATATAAAATCAACATTGTTAAGAGAATTCCCATGTTCACTGCAGTATTATTCACAATAACTAAGATACAAAATAAAGCCAATGTCCATCAATGGATAAATGGAACACCAAAACTGGGTTGTCCTTATTTTTCTAAAATATCACCACACATCCCAACACACATATCTTACAAAGACTGGTATTCAGAATACATGGAACTCTGTAGCTCAATTAAAAAAAAAAAAGACAACCCAATTTGAAAAATGGACAAGGTTTGAACATATACTTCATCAGATATATAAGTGACCAGTTATCACATAAAGAGATGCTCTATATTAGTCATCATAGAAATCAAAATTAAAACCATAGTAAGAAACCATTACTTACCCACTAGAATGACTAATAATACCAAGAGTTGATGAAGATGCAGAGTAACTAGGTCTCTAATTAGTGGGAGTAAAGAAAAGCTACAAATGACTTTGCAAAATAATTGTCAGCTTGCTACATAGTTAAAAAATATGCTTATGACCTAGCAATCTCATTTCTAGGTTAAGAAAGGGAACAAAAATCACACATCCACATAAAAACTTGTACCTAAATGTTCTCAGTAGCTTTATTCCTAATAGCCATAAGCTGGAAATGGCACAAAAGTACATCTATTTGCAAAGAGAAACTGTTACATACACATAGAATGGCTCACTACTCAACAAAGAGTCCTGAATGATTGATATCCCAACAGCAAGGATGTGTCTAAAAAATACAGTGCCGAGTCAAAGAAGCCAGACAAAATGCTACAGACTACAGAATTCCACTTATATGACATTCTAGAAAAGGCAAACTAATCTATTGGGATAGAAAGCAGATCAGAAGTTGCAGCAGTGAAGGCTGCAAAGGTTTTAAGGTGACAGTCACAAGGGTGTAGAAATTTGCTAAAATGCAGCAAACTCAATGCTTAAAATGAGTACCTTTTAGTTCAGGTAAATAAAGTTGATTTAAAATAAAAGCAAAAACAATTGGGAGGTTTCGATATGAACTTATAAATGAAGAATCTTGAAAAACTATTCCAATATCTAACAGCCAAACTTGGCTTGTAAATATTATTCTCCACTGAAAGAAACCAGGACTCCTTGGAGGAGTGACTGATACCATGTCTGGCACAGGGTAATTACAAGATGAGCCTAGAGTATCTCATTGAAAAAAGGAGAAAAGCAAGTAAGTGCTTTAAGATAAACAAGAACAAGGTCAATAGATACAGACAAAAACTGGTCTGAAACATTCCTGGCCAATTTATAAACAACACGAGCATTAAAAAGAATGAAATCGATGGATTAAAACCCACTAGGGGAAGAGGGAATCCACTAGTCTATGTCTATAGGGTGTGCGTGAAGTAGCTGTTCTTGGGTAAAGGTCGCTGGGAAGCCAAATATTCACACTGCCTCAAAGCATCACCCCATGGATTACTTGTTAATGACAAGAGGAAAATAAGCTTCCACAAAGAGGGACTTGGCAGTTATCCCTTGACAGAGTGGCCAGTCTTGGTGTCATACACAATGGTCTGACAACGCGTGGTGCCTCATTGGATGCAGCAAGAGGAGGACAATATGGTCCAGGCAGTGCAATTGCTGAAAAGGTTTTGTCTTAATGTAGTTATGAGGAGACAGATGTCTGCTAGGGAAGCTAGACAGCCCAACGCAGAAGGGTGTGTGTGAATAAACTTAGCTTCAACTATTTAAATTTCTATTTTGCTCAGGGTTTCTAGGAAATTGGCAACTGGCATAGAAAAGAAACCCAATACATGAGCACAACTGTTGTGTTCAGGAGAATAGCTTGTGACAATACTAGAGAAAAATGAGAGAAGAGGGTCCCTTGCTTTGGAGGTCCCCTGACTTCCCAAAAACCTCTCTCCTGCCATCAGTGTTAAAATATATTCCTTCTTTTTTTCTAAAAAAAAAAAAAAAGATCAAATAAGCTTGTCTTTTTCACAAAGCTCTGAAATCTATGTATGGGTCTGTATGCTTTAGTAAAATGGATGTTTATTGAAAATATGAATCAAATTAATTGCCAGCGACTGTGTTCATCTTCATTTGGATATCTAAAAGGAAAACTTTATATAAAGTTAAATTATACTTAGGTTCGCAAAAAAGTTCTATGGATTAGCATGTCTAACATACTCCCATATTCTAAACTGCTACACTTTAAAAATTTGATTATTTGCTGTGCATTCCTCACACTGTTCCAAAGTTCCAGGGTTCTTCAATAGCAAAGGGTATGTTAGTTACCTCTATGGTCCAGCATGTAACAACAGTGTTTGTCCAATGATGTGATATGTACAGTTCACTTGGTATGGGGACCTAAGGCTGTTAGTACTGGTCTCATTCATCCACTAGTCATTTTATGTAAAAGGCAAACGTGGATACCAGGATGCTAATCTATGTCTCCAAAAAAATTATATCACCACTAATTTGAAAGCATACTAATGCCTTTCCTTAGAATAAATCAATATGGTGTTAGAATATGTCTTGAGGTGCTGTGTGTATGCACTCGTGTGTGTGTGTGTGTGTGTGTGTGTGTGTGTGTGTGGTGTGTGTGTGGTGTGTGTGTGCAAGGAAAGGGGTACATACTGGGTTGTTCAAGTCCTTTTCGTCACTGCACAAGAGATGGCAGAGTTCACTTCAAGAACCGTTGCCTTGGCTACCATCAATCTATTTTCCTCAATGGATAGTGACCCAAGACCTTGGCTCTGGTTTGTTCAGGATTATAATTATGTGAGGAAACTCAAATTGCCTTATTTCTGTTCCTTAATTTCTCTCTATGAACATCAACTATATCTCTTATTCTTCTCAGAGAGAAGAGGGGGAAAAAAGCTCTCTACAGCACTCAGAAACCCTTTAGAAATGTTATTTACTAATCATGCTTTCCCCTGCCAAACACTCACAGCATTCTCCTAAAACAACTTTTGAGAAAAGCACAAAATCCCACTTCTTCCTCAGGTGATGATAACTCGTTTTTTTATAGAAAAAAATATAATATTCTTTGCTCTCTTATTCTTCAACTCTGTTCCATATTTTATTTAAGATCCCTTTACCTTTGGATTCTTTCCAATATTTAATTAGCATCTAATATTGTGCCAAAAAGAAAGATTAAAAGCAATTTACACATACGGATGAAAGAAAATCAACAGAGGTGACTGAAAATCAATAGCTTCCCTATACACAAGCAAATATAATGGAAAACAGCACCGCAAGAGCATCAACGAACATGCAACACCGGGCATAAGCTTACTGAGGACAGTGCAGGAGTCACGGAAAGTCATGACCTTGATTATGGACATGAAAGGATGTTCATGAGGACAGAGATGGACTGTGGCAAGACAGTTAGTTGCTTAGTCAACATCCACTTTCCTTTGTTATTGGCTGAGGCTTGGTTTGATTCAGGTAGTAACAAGGTTTTCCTTCACATGACTGAAGAAAGCACACCCCAGCCCCACCCCCACCTCCACCCCCCGGGTGGCAGGGGTAAACTGTGACTAGTCTGGTGCTGGCAAGACTCACCAGAGGAGCACCAGGTGGCTTCTGGGAAAGGGTTCCCTCAATTCCTAAGGATGGTCCTGTCCTTCCTCAGCACATTGCCAGGTCTGGTCATGATGGCTGGAACTCTAATAGCCATTTCTCAACCAGGGAGAGTGCTAGCCTGAGGACAAAGCTGACATTCTGAGGATGGCAGGGTAGAGAGAGATGAACAAACTCCAGGACTTGATGACACTACTGAATTATGAGGTCAGCCAGCCCTAAAATTGCTCTACAGTTCTGGATTTCCTGTTGGGAATGTGGCTCATTGTTCATCACAGCTTGTCCTCTTTCAAAGCTCACATGAAGACTTGGTGCCTCAGCATCCTTTGTAGTTAGAAAGGGCTCACATGACTGAAGACTGATTTCTGGTAGTGGAACATGAGCAGAAGTCAAAAGGCCACTCCAAGCCTGGTCCTTAGAATAACCTGTGTGATCCACCACCTCTCTTTCCTTGCTAGTCCAGCCATGTGCCATACATGGTGCAGTAACCAGATGGAAGCACTGGGATATCTGAGGAGTCAACTATGCCCATGAGAGTTGCCAGCCCCAAGCAAACTTGTGGGGACTGATCAATAAGCAATCATTGCATCAAGCCTCTCAGAATTCAGTTTTGCCTGTTTCCACAGGAGCTAACACTGATTTTTTTTTCCTCAATAGAGTGAGATAATACACGTGTTTATTGTTTAAGATAATCCTAGTTGGGGTTTTGTAACTTGTGGCCAAAGACTTGCTATTTGTAGCACTTGCCATTTTGCTGGACCAGAAGTCTCAACAATATATAGAATTCTTTACACTGCAACCCAAAGTGAAGCTCACCGACAATAGCTACCTGGGATGTAGCTATTCTGGGCTATTAGTTTGGTGCAGGGCCATGAAACCTTTAACTGCTATACTAGGGGGAAATGTAGCAGGATTTTATGAAAATAAACCCAAGGCATCTAATAAAGACAAGTACCTAAGCTGTGGAGGGGCAGGAGCAGCAGGGACATTGTTCCCAGGGTGTTAGTTTAGGAGCTGGAGGGACGGGTCATCTTCATGTAAGATTTGCATTTACCTGATTCTCCAGAAAGTGGCAGATTTCCATTCTGGTAGGCTTTGGTTAAATAGGCTCTGGGAACAGTATTGGAGTTTAATTTTTTTCACCAATTAATAAAGCTCTAGAGAACCATGGTACTGAATACAAAGAAACACTTTGTGGCAAATTCTAATTTCCCAAATAAATAGAGCATTTATAAGAGCTCTAATTTGAAAAAGTCCACCGTTAGAAGCAGCATATTAGCAGTACACATAGCAATATAAATAGATCTTAAAAACATGGTACAGCATGGAAAAATAGAAAAAGTCTATAATGTTATTTATGTGCACTTAAAATACTACACATGAAACACTATGCATATCACAAGGGCGTGAACAAATAAAATAATGTACTGCATGCATATGAAAGTAGGTGCCTGCAGATAAGGGTGAAAGAAAGTAAACAGAACAGGAGGAAACTGCACAGGATGGGGCTGACGGAAGGTAGGAATGGGAAGAATGACAAGCTCTGTACTTGAAATCTAAGAGAATGAAAGAAGAAAAGTTCTCAGGTTCTCCTGGTGGAAAATATAGTTAGGATATATTACAAGTGAGTTAAAGAACAGGAAGGGTCCCTCAAAGATCATAGATGTAATTAAACAACTCCAGAAAATATTTAGAAAGGTAAAAATTTCCAAATTTGATAGAGCTTTTCCTAAAGCAGTAAGTAGACTCTTTATATCTTCAGTAGAAAGTTATTTGACAAAATTATCATGCCAATCTTTACCTAGGTCAAAAATTAAAATATAAAATCAGAGAGCTCAATTAACAACAAAACTCTGGGGCTGTTTACTTGATACAAGACTCACAGCAGGGATTATTTAAATAAGGGTTTGTTTACAGATTATTACCTCCTTAATAAGAAGAAGAGTATCAGAAAAGCAAAATGGATAAACAAGAACCAACTATATACTATCTACAACAGTCACACTTTAAAAACATAGGATGAAAGCAAAAGGTTTGGGGCTGGGGTTGTGGCTCAGTGTAGAGTACTTGCCTAGCACGTGTGAGGCACTGGGTTTGATCCTCAGTACCACATAAAAATAAATACATAAAACAAAGGTATTGTGTCCATCTACAACATTAAAATTTTTTTTAAAAAAGCAAAAGGTTTTATGGGAAATGATACAACAGACAAAGCTATTGTGAAAGCTCTTGTGGCTATATTAATGTCAGACAAAATAGCTCTTAAAACAATAAGGTCACCAGAGATAGTGGAGGATATTTCATATGACAAAAGATCAATTGGTCAAGAAAAACTATCAAATCTAAATGTGTGTGCACCAAACAACATAGCTTTAAAATAAGTGAAACAAAGGCTAGATAGGTCTAAAAGGAGCAAGAGAAGAATTCACAGTTGTAGTCAGAACCTTTACGATTGATAGAGCACACAGACTAAATATCAGCAGGGACATAATAATTTTAAAGAGCACCCAACCAAACTGACATATGTGGAATACCATATCCAACAACTGTAGAATAAATGTTCTTTTAAGTATACATGGAACATGCACGAATATCAACCATATCCAGGAATATAAAGCAAATCAATATATTTCAATTAAGAGAAATTAGGTTTGTATTTTCAAATCACACTTGAAATAAAAAACAAAAATAAGAAAACTACTGGGCATGGTGTTGCACACCTGTAACCCCAGCAACTCAGGAGACTGAAGTAGGAAGATTGCCAAGTTCAAAACCAGTCTCAGCAACTTAACAAGGCTCTAAACAACTTAGAAAGATCCTGCCACAAAATAAAAAAAAAAAAAAAAAAACAAAGGCTTGGGGATGTGGCTCAGTGATTTAGTGTTCCTGGGCTCAGTCCCTGATACCAAAAAATAAAAATGAAAAAAGAAAAAAAATCAAATTATACCAAAATCAATTAATTAGAATTAGAGATAGACAGTATAGAAAAGGTAAAGTAAAAAGTTGAGTCTGTGAATCTGCCTCCTTACATTCGAAGCTCAGCCTCCCACTATTTTCTCTGGCCCTGGGCATGGCAGACAGGCTTTCTAAGCTTGTTCCACATACACAAATGGGGACATAATCACGGTCCCATCTTACAGGGTTGTTTTGAAAACTAAATGAGGCAAACAAGTGCCATATTAGCATCCCCTGTCATCACTGTCATTAACTTCACCATCGCCTTCCTCACATGCTGCTCAGAGGCAGGGAGTTGCTAACCTTGGTTTAGATATTGGGACTGGTTATCAAGAAATTAATAGGAACTGTTTTTCTTAGATGTTTAAGAAAGAAAATACATCCATCTTTCTAGAAAAATCTACACCAAGTAAATTTTATAATCCCAGGCATGGAATAAAGTGTCCCCTTCCTTCATGTTTCAGAAGTTTAATCTTTGATGCCTATTTGGGGACAGCCCTGAAGATGAACATCAGTAAAAATCAAGGCATTTAAAATCATGCTTAGGGGTTGGGATTGTGGCTCAGCGGCTGAGCACTCGCCTAGCACGGTCGCCACCCGGGGTTCGATTCTCAGCACCACATAAAAAAAATAAAGGCATTGTGTTGTGTCCATCTACAAAAAAAAAAAAAAAAAAAAAAAAAGATATATTCTCTCTCTCTCAAAAAATAAAAATAAAATCATGCTTAGATAATACTGAGCAAAGAGAACTATGCTGGAGGTATCACAAATCACAATACCAATACTCAAATTATACTACAGAGAAATACTAACAAAAGCAGCATGGTACCAGCACCAAAACAGACACGAAGACCAGTGGAGTAGATTAGAAGACACAGAGACAAACCCACATAAATACAGTTATCTGCTACTAAATAAAAATGCCCAAAACATGTGTTGGACAAAAGATTCCTTTTTAACAAATAGGTGCCCTTCAACAGATGAATGGATAAAGAAAATGTGGTATACACACACGATGTAGAAGAATGAAATGTGACCTCTGTCTCACACCCTACACAAAAGTCAATATAAGTGGACCAAAGACCTAGGAATTGGACCAGAAACTGCAACTGCTAGAACAAAATGTAGGCTTAACATTCCAACATGTCACCATAGAGACCAACTTCCTTAATAAGACTCCTAAAGAACAAGAAACAAAACCAAAAATCAATAAGTGGGATGGCATCAAATAAAAAGCCTTTGTGCAGCAAAGGAAACTACTGAGAGTGTGAAGAGAGTGCCTACAGAATGGGAGAAAATCTTTACCACCTGCACATTAGACAGGGCATTAATATCCAGAATATATAAGAACTCAAAAAATGAAACACCAAAAAACAAAACAAATAACCTAATTCATAAATGAGCAAAAGAACTAAATAGACACTTCTTAAAATCAATACAAATGGTCCACAAATATATGAAATAATGTTCAACATATCTAACAATTAGGGAAATGTAAATCAAAACTACATTGAGATTTCTCATTCTAGTTAGAATGGCAATCAAGAACAAAAATAATAGTGAATATTGATGAGGATGTGGGGAAAAGGCTACATTCATACATTGTTGGTGGGACTGCAAATTAGTTCAACCACTCTGGAAAGCAGTATGGAGATTCCTCAAAACCCTAAGAATGAAACCATCATATGACCCAGCCATCCCACTCCTTGCTATATATCCATAAGATACAAAATCAACATACAATAGTGATGGGGGGCAGCCACATCAATGTTTATAGCAGCACAATTCACAAAAGCCAAGCAACTGAACCAACCTAGGTGCCCTTCAACAGATGAATGGATTAAGAAAATGTGGTATACACACACGATGGAATGCTACTCAGCCATAAAGGAGAATGAAATTATGCCATTTGCCGGTAAATGGATGGAACTAGAGGCTATCATGCAAAGTGAAATAAGCCAGACACAAAAAAATCAAGGTTGGATGTTTTCTCTAATATGCAGAAGGTAGTCTAGAATAGGAAAGTGGTGGAGAAAAAAAAAGGAGGGGAGAATTTTATCAAATAGAAGAAAGATCAGTGGCATACAGGAAGGGGATTTAGGGGGAGAGAGGAGGAGCAGAATAGGGAAGAAGAGTGGATTGAATCTGAGCCAACTTATCTATGAATGTATATGAATAACCACAGTGAATCGCTATTATGTATATCCACAAGATATTAATTAAAAAAAAACTATTAGTAGCACAAAGATCAGTAGAGGGAAGGGAAAAGGGGGAGGGAGGAGAGAAGAAGGGGAAATATAGCAAATATTCCATGCTTTCATAATTATGTCAAATGAATACTAATGTTTTGTATAACTAAAAGGAACCAATAAAGAAATAAAATCATGCTTAGAAACATCTCACCAGACACAATGTTCTATAAAACATCATTTAGAAAACCCCGAATTATTTTTGAGAATGTTTTTGTAAAATGTGAAATACTGAGTGCAGGTTTGTGTGGGGGGTTGTTGTTTGTTTTTTGCTGTTATTTTGCAGTGCTAGAGATTAAACCCAAGGCTTCACACATGCTAGGCAGACTACCATTGAGCTACACCCCCAGTCTTATTTGTTTGTTTTGGAGACAAGGTCTTGCTAAGTTGCCCCAACTGGCCTTAAATCTGCAGTCCTCCTGCCTCAGCCTCCTGATTAGTTTTGTATACAATATTTTAAATGTACATAACGACACCAAAATATTTTTCAATTTTTCTATGCTATGCATATTTTTAAGATCTATTTATATTGTGTATACCTAAAATTTCTCTCAGTCCTGGACTTTTTAGTTATATTAGCAGTAGATGATATTTTTCAGACAGGGAATAGTGATTAAAACCTATCAGATAGCATCAAAAAGCATAAACTACTTAAAAATAAAGTTAACAAAGGAAGAAAAAATTGATAGGCTGAAAATAGAATATTATTGAAAGAAGTTAAAGACAATAATAAAGGGAACATTTTGTAGATTAGAAGACTTAAAATTAATATGTCAACTGTACTCAAATCAATCTCTAGATTCCATACAATCCCTATTAAAATCCAAATGACTGGTTTACAAAAAGAAAGATATCCTAAAATTCATATGGAATCTCAAGGAACCCTAAAGGGCCAAAAAAAACTTGGAAAAGAACAAAATTGGAGGACTCACACTTCCTGATTTCAAATCTTACTACAAAACTACATTAACCAAAACAGCATGTACCAGTAAAGACAGGCATATAATGACAGTATGTAAAAATGTGATGTGTAACTGATGTGATTCTGCAATCTGTATTTGGGGTAAAAATGGGAGTTCATAACCCACTTGATTCTAATGTATGAAATATGATTTGTCAAGAGCTTTGTAATGTTGTGAACATCCAATAAAAAAAAGGACAGGCATATAAACCAATGGAATAGAATAGAGAACTCAGAAATAAACTCTAAAATAATTCTTCACAAAGTCATTCATTTTCACTGAGATCAATGAGTAAAGAACAGTCTCTTCAGTACATGCTGCTGTGAAAAATTGGATACACACATGCAAAAGAATGGAGCTGAATTAGTTGAATTCCTAACGCCTTGTAAAAAGGAACTCAAACTATGAATATTAGAAGAAAAAGTGACATTGAGTTTGACATTTCTTAGATATGATACCAAAAACACAAAAGAAAAAAAATTCAACATCAAATTGAAAAACTTGTTCATTAAAGGACATGATCAGTATAATAAAAAGGCCTCCCTTGAAATGTGAGAAAATATCTGCAAATCACAAATCTGATACAGGATTAATAACCAGAACATATAAAGAACATATAACCTCCCCCCCATTACTGCCCAAAGGAAAAAACATGGTTTAACCCAACCCACATTTAATAACAACAAAAAACAACTCAATTAAAAATGGGCAAAAGAACTTGAATAGACAGTTCTCCAAGTGGCCAGAAGCACATGAAAAGATGCTTAATATCACCAATCATTAGGAAAACGCAAATCTATGATGAGATGACACACTTTTCACTTCAGGTGAGAGATTTCACTTCACATTTTTTGAGGACTAGTATCTAAAAAACAACATTGGCTAGGGTGTGGAGAAATTATAACCCTGTGCGCTTAGTGGAAATGTAAGACAGTTGTAGTTACTGTGGATAAAAGCATGGCAGGTCCTCTAAAAAATGATACATAGAATTACAACAGGATCTACCAATTCCAATTTTGTGTTTATGCTCCAAAGAATTTAAAACAGGTACTCAAGCAGATATGTGTACAGCAATCATCAGATCAGCATTATAGCAATAGCAAAAATGTGAAAGCACATTTCACAATAGCAAAAAATGTGAAAGCAATCTGAGTACCCATCGAAGGATGAATGGATAAGCAATGTGTGGTCCATATATAAAATGGATAGCACTCAGCCTCAAAAGGGTATACAGTTCTGATGCATGCTACAATGTGAATGAACTGGGATGACAGTCTTCTACATGAAAAAATCCAGACACAAAAGGATAATATCATATGATTCCACTTATGTAAAGTACCCAGAATAGTTAGAGAGTTGAAGAGTAGATTAGAGGTTTCCAGGTTAGATTACAGTGGCAAAAATATACTTTACCTCATTAGAGGTTACTAAGGTAAAAGTAAATGGCAAATGTAAATATCATCAAAACAATTTTTAAAAAACCAAGAATACTCAACTTTTATTTCTCCTTATTGCCCTTTATGTTCAGGGGGAAAAGATGTAAAAACAAAATAGAATAGGCATGTGGATGTTTGTTTTGTTTTTTGTGGCACTAGTGATTAAACCTAGGCCCTTGCACATGCTAGGCAAAAGTGCTTTACCACTGAGCTACATTCCTGGTCCTTGAATTTTAAGCCAGGATCTTACTTAACTGCCCAGGCTGGCCTTGAACTTGTGATCCTCCTGCCTCAGCCTCCAGAGTAGCTGGGATTACAGGCATGCACCAACAAGCCCAACTGCGTGTACTTTTATATTTCACTGGATTTACAAGAGCCAAACACATGAGCACCTATATTTGATCTATAGGACAATCAACTGATTCTCAGAGGAACCCCATGGGTTGCTGTAAAACCCCAAATCACTGCCCATAGGAATAAACATGGTTTAACCCAACTTGTAACTTATTTGTTTCTTAAATCCTAAAATAAAAAGGTAAAACAAGATCAGAAAAGACAAAACCCACAAAAATTGTCTTATCAGTATGTACAACAGGAAGGAAAGGTGGTAGGCAAATAGTGAAATGTATTAAAGAACAATGAAAATTGTAAGAAATTATTTTCAGCCAGGCATACCTGTAAGATTAGTGATCCTGGAAGCTGAGGCAGGAGGGTCACAAGTTCAAGGCCAGTCTGGGCAACTTAGACCCTGTCTCAATAAACAAAAAGGGCTGTACCTCAAAAAAGGGATATAGTTCAGTAGTAGAGTCCTGCTGGGTCCACTACCCAGTAAATTGGTTTTTCTTTTTCTTTAATAAAAATGAATAGGGGATAAGCCCTAACTACCAGCTCATCAGCCCCATGTAACAGAGTGTTCCTACAGAGCAAGACTGCAGCTCCCCAAACAGAAAAGGCTTCTAAAGGATGTTCCAAGCACTTTTGCATGTGAACAGATGTAGCTGAGGAACTTTTCAAAGTTACCAAAATATCCCCAAACTGTCATCTGACCTTTAAAAGTGACACCGGCATTTTCATATTGTGATGCCAAGTGTATTTAGATGATGAACAACCAGTCCACATATGGACAAGACTTACATTCTCATTTTCATCAACCAACAGAGCAGTGCCTTGGGGCCACTGAGACAGTCAGGATTAGTGCATCCACAGCAGTTAGGTGGCTTTGTGACATCCTGTCTGCTGGAGTCTCTCCACAGCTCTGGGACCACTGACTTGAGAGAAGATGTCCAAATGAATACAGAAGTTACCCTATTTACCCACCTATCACCTCATATAATTCTCACAATGACCCTATACATGTGTATTTGCCCTGTGAGGAAGCTGAACATCAAGGCTTTTCCTTGTTTGGAAGACAGTAGTGTACCCATCTGACACCAAGGGTGGGACCAAGAAATGAGTTAAAAAAAAAAAGTCAGAAAATATTAGTTCCCCTGAGGTCTTGGGGGTGACCTTTGGCTCAACCAGGCCTGAAGACCACATCTTCCAGTTCTTCATTTAGCATCCACCCAAACATCAGGTTTCAGACTGGGTAGTCCCTGGATATATACATAGACTCTCCATGGACTATGTGGATGCAGCAGGCTTAAAGGAGATCAATTAGTGGACCCTCAGCAATCCCATGTTTGCTTTCCTAACACTCACCTGCTTCGAGGGTGGCAGGTTCTGCCCTCCCAGAGCCAGAGCTGCTCTGATTGTCCTTCTCTGTTCTTTGAAGGGCCTTGTCTCACCCAACAGAATTGTATTAAATACAGTGTCTCACCATAGTAAAACCTCCAGGGCACGAAACAAAGGTAATTAGATATATTGCTGTCTTCATTAAGAAAGTCAATGCCTCTAATGAATGGGTAATAAATCCTTTGGGGAGACAAGAGGTGTCCAATTATTTGCATTCAATAGAATTGAATGTTATCAATAGATCACTGCTGAGAGAGCATCTGATTGTTGGCTTAAAAATTTCAAAAACTTGAGGAACACTGCTATAAGATACATCTTTCATCTTGCTTCATGTAAACAAAGTTAACCTAATAGGAACAGAATTCACACTAAACCCTCTCTCTTTCTAGCAATTTGTAATATTTATCAATGAATACAGAATATGTAAATCAACAAAAAATGTTCCCTCTATGTCACTAAGAAGCCAATTTCCAATATGTATATATAGTTTTTATGCTTAATAGTTAATGTCCAACTGTAGCATTTATGTTGTTTTGATTAATTGTTTACTACTACTGACTTAACATTAAAGTCAGTCCCAAAGTGTTTTTAAGACAAACACTGGTGGTACTTATACTTTCTAAAAGTCCTGTGACTCTCTGAATTCTTTGTCATTGCAGATATGAGTAATAGGAGGATCAATAAATGATCTTGAACTAAATTAAGCTTCAGTAAAATTCTGAGGGTAAAAACAGAGAAAAGAGCAACACAAAATTTTCAAATTAGGGGCTGGGGATGTAGCTCACTGATAGAGCACTTGCACAGCATGCTCAAGGTCCTGGGTTCCATCCCTAGCACCAGAAAGAAAAAAAAAATACCCAATTCCGTTGAAAAGTATATTTATTAAATGAATGATTATGGGTATCACATTCTTAATGGTAGTTATAGAATCTACTAGATATATGAGAGTTTATTTGCAAATGTCAATATTTATAATATACTGGAAATCATATGCTTTGCAAATATTTAAAATGATTTTTAAAATTTTCAAATATACCAGAAGGTGTAAAACTGCTTTTACAAAATTCTGTTAGGAGCTATGCAAACAGAAAATGTTAGGACGACTGCATCACACCCCTGGTTATGGCTCAGTTTTTGCCTGAAACAGACCTGAAGGGGCAGGGTCTGTGAAGAAAGAGCAGTGAGCAACCGCAGCATTCAAGGTGAGAGCCACCAGGAGACACTGTGGAGGATGTGCACACGCACACCCTGCCAACTCCAACTGCTACGTCTTCCCTATGGCAGGAAGTAGGCTTTAAAATGTCTACTTAGGAAAATTTATGCAGTGTTTGGAAAAAGGAGCAAGGTTATTGAAGCATCTGGTAAGCTCCAGTCAGCAGAAGGCCAATGAGAGGCTCAGTGTCCCAGGAAAAGGTGGGATGGGAAGAAGCTCAAGGTAAAGCTAAAGGGATTCTTCCCACTCCAGGAAAGGGCCTTAAAGATCAAACAACTGCTTCCAATCAGGTGCTTTAAAAAAAATCTCATTTCTCTCTATTTAGCTGCCCTCTGCTTGGTCACATATCAACTCTTAATTATTTCTGGCACAAATGAATGCATCAGTCTATCATGTAATAAGTATGCCCTGCCTCTGTGCTAGGTTCTGGGACTACACAATAACTAAATTCACACCCAGGACCTGTGTGAAGTTTAACATCCTACTCGGAGCTTACCAGCAAGCCAGCTTCCTAGCCTTCACATTGTTTGAGTCTTAGGACTCAAAACCCACAGAACACACTTCATGTCCTCTCAACTCCAAATGTCCGATTCACTTTCACATTTCACTTTCTCCCAAGATCCTTGGACAAGCCCTAGTTAACTCTAATCGCTCTAGTCAACACCCAATGGTATAAGTAGATACCCAGTTGAGGCAGGTCCACATCAGGGAGAGTTAAGTACTTCTACCTCCTCCTCTCACTGTGCCTCCAGGGATGTGCCCAGATGACAGGAGTGCTTAGAGGCCACTAGACAACTGAGACAGTGCATTTACCTGTACATCCCTCAACTGGCTCACAACTTCCCCCCTTAATGGCTATTAACAAGGTTGCCTTGGTACTACATAAATATTCATGCACCCATCTCCACCCTTCTTTCAGCGGTGAAAACTCTTTTAAAGAGTAGAAGCCACGTTTATTTTTATACCGGGTATTGAACCCAGAAGTGCTCTACCACTGAGGTATATTTCTAGCCCTTTTTATCTTTTGAGACAATGTCTCACTAAATTTCCGGGCTGGCCTTGAACTTGAGATCCTCCTACCTCAGCCTCCCAGTCACTGAGATTACAGGTGTGTACCATCACACCCAGAAATCTTTAAGCTACTATTGAAAGAACTCAGTTAATCTTAACACAGCTTTCAAAACTATTATTTGAATGACATTCTCTATGCAGGATTATTTTCTGGGACTAACTTTTTTCTGCAATAAATTCCTTCAGCTTCTAAAACTTATAATTCATTCAATAAACATTTACTATATATGTTAGGCAAGGCTGTGGACACTAAAAATAAAGTAGCAAACAAGAAAAAATTCCTATCCTTGTACTCTAGTGGAAAAAACGATGAAAATATAGAGACTATTATTTAAGGTGATGTTAGGTGCTATAAAGAATCCACAAATTGCAGTCCATATCTGTAATTCCAGCAGGTTGGGAGGCTGAGACAGGAGGATTGCAAGTTCAAAGTCAGTCTCAGCAACTTAGTGAGGACTTAAGCAATTTACCAACACTCTGTCTTAAAACAAAAAAAAAAATTAATAAAAGGGCTGGGGATGTGGATCAGTATTTACGTGCCTCTGGGTTCAATCCCTGGTACAAAAAAACCAAACCAAAACAAAAAACAAAACAAAACAACAACAACAAAAACACAAGACTACAGTACCACTTTCTTGGTGTACCTAATTATACAAATATTTATCTATAGGTTTTCTACCAATTTGCTACCTATATTATCTAAGCTCTGTTGAAAAAGTAAAATGCCAAAGATTTGCTTAACAAGTATTCTGAAAAACAAATACAAAAAACAAAATAGAAAATATGCCCTTTACACTGCTACATACATTTTCAAATTCACAGATTTACATAAGGACATGGCAGTATCCGGGAACAAGAGTCTAATGCGCATCATTTAAATGCCCACCCAAGAAACTAAAGACTTATTTTCTTTATAGGTGGAGATAATCCCACTTTCCATAGAGGAAATGGAAAGGTGGCTGACTACTTCCCTCCACCTCAGCCTCTCATCATCCCGGCCTTTGGTCATCAAGGACAACTTTTAGGTCCCTGGACAGTCCATATACCCTGTTTTCTCAGGTTCACAAATGTGGTCGCCTCTCTCTGGAGAGTCTCCCACCCACCCCACTTTCACCACTCACTTGACTCAAATGTCACTTCCCTACAGCTCTGACCACTGCCAACTCCATTGAGGTACCGGTATTTGTCTCAAGATACACTGATAGTAGGGTATGTATTAAATTTAGACATGGAACCAATGGGTTCTGGGATGCACTGTCCACAGCTGAAGGACCTTGTGCCTTAACTGAGCCCAATTAATTAACAGTGCCCAATTAAGATGTGTCACAAGGTATAGAAGACAAACTGATTCATTATATTCAAATATCTTCTAAATGTGATAACATTTAAACTCAGGTAGGTAGAAGGGATCTCACAGAATGATATCATTTATGCTAAGATGCAATTCTTCTAGATGACTAAGATTTCAGATAATGGAGAATGGTCAGCATTTAGCACGCTCAACTTTCATTAGAGAAATGAAGGTACAATTTATAAATATAACCCATGTCCTTACATGATGACATTTCATCAACAAGGAACACCACATGTGATGATGGTCCTATAAGATGGTCCTATAAGGCTGAAAAATGCCCATCACCTTTCAACATCCACTGCAGTAGGTAGCACAATGTATTATTACTAGTGGTTTGAGGTGATGCTGGGGTAACCAACCTACTGTATAGCCAGTTGTGTAAAGATATAGCACATACAATTATGTGCTGTACATAGTAACTGATGACAGTAGACAACTATGTTACTGGTTCATGAATCTACCATACCATATCTCTTGTTATTTTAGAGTGTACTCTATGTTTATTAAAACTTGTTGTGCTTCAGAGCAGCAGTGTCACATCTCAAGTTTGCCATTTCTTGATTTTATTATCAGGAGGCCTCCTTGAGTGATAGGCTTACCATCTAGGTTTGTGTGAATTCACCCTAACGATGCTCCCATGATAACAGTCGCTTAATAACAGTTCTCAGAACCTGTCCCCACAGGGACATGATGCATTATGTGTCTGCAGCAGAAGGGACAGCAGTCTGGTTCTGTATGGTCTGATTCAGCATGGGATGGATATTTTGTTTAAAATTCTTTTCACTGATGGAGGGTATTAAAGAGCTATTGAGGTTTCAGTTATTTTGGGAAAGGACCAAATAACCGGATGTTTTGGTAGAGAACAAGATGGCCCCCTTCAGCACAGCTGTCTGTAAGGTTTTGTTTGTTTGGTTTTTGGTTTTTAGCATACAAGACTTAGCCAATGATTTATTCAATTTGTTTTTAACCCAGTGAAATTCTTAATCCAAGAAGAAATCAGACAAAAAAAATGAACAAACCTCCTACCAGCATGGGAACAGTGAGGTGACTGTGGCCTGGTGGCAACCAACACAACGAGCACACTGTGTGGGGAACTGAGGACCCCACAGGCACTCCCAAATTCCCCTAGAGGTGCTGCCTCAGCCTCAGGTGGGAATGCCCATCAGATGCCACATCAGCTTCTGCTCAGACTCCCAGCAACCATCCTCTGCCTCAGGAGTAAGCCACTGTGCCCCGTGAAATAATTCATTATATTGAATTGTTCAATATATTCTCTCCATTCTTACCCTGAAAAGTTTTTTTTCCATTCAATGCCATTTCTTCTACAAGGCCAGATGCCTAGTAGAGTTTTTGATACCTACATATAAGCTGAGGAAAAAATTAACATTTATCTTCTTGCAGAAATTGGTTATTACCTATCTAATTAAAAATAGAAATCATAACTACCAATAGAAATCATAACTACCTCTTTGGCAATTTTCACTTGACTTGACAATATAATCGAAAACCCAAATGGTCTGTAAGTTAGAGATGTGAACAAGGAAAAAAAAAATGTCCTAAGATCAAATGTTACTGGGTGGGAGGCAGGAGGTGGCGGGGTTGAGAAGATGTTGGTGAAAGGATAGAAATTTCAATTAGTCAAAAAAAATTAAAATAAATTCAGGGTATCTACTGTACAATATAGTGATAAGGTTTAGTAACATGATACTGTATAATTGAAAATTGCTATAAATAGTTTCACCACAAAAATATGTGGGGTAACAAATTTATACATATATCAAAACATCATATTGTACAACACAAATGTATACAATTTTGTCAATTTAAAATAATTAACAGTAAAAGAAAAAATTAGGCTGGGTGTAGCTCGGTGGGAATGAAATGCCTAGCATAGATGAGGCCCTAGATTCAATCCCCAGTACCACCAGAAATAAATACATACATACGTACATAGAAAAGTCAAGAGAGAAAATTGATTTAATGATATAAGCCAAGAAGGAAAATCTGGGTTCAAGTAAGGCAGAAGACAGCAACAATATCAGAAGATTCCTGCTAATCAAATGCTGTATATATTACAATGGCAACTTTTGTTCTGACTGTGCATGTCAAACAAGAGCCCCTCAGGACAGTCCCCAAGGTGGACTCTGGAATAAGGGCACTTGGGTTTCAAACTCCATCTCTGACATAACAGATTCACTACCTTTTCTAGTTATTTTGTGGAACTTCAGTTAAAAATGGGAATATTGAGGGGCTGGGGTTATGGCTCAGCGGTAGAATGCTTGCCTTGCACGTGCAAGGCCCTGGGGTTCTATCTATCCTCAGCACCACATAAAAATAAATAAAGGTATTGTGTCCAACTACATCTAAAAAAAATAAAAAATAAATGGGGATATTGATTTATTATGCAGTCGTAAACACTATTCCACAGTCAGGTTGCATTGGTTTAAACCTCATGTACTCAGCAAAGAACTGTGCTCAAACCCAAGCATTACTGTGGGAGACTCAAAAGGAACATGATAAGCAACTATCATGCAGTGGGTGTGGTGAGCCTAATATATGTAAAACATAAGAGTGGTTTCTCCCCCATACAAGTGCTCAATTGATGTTAACTATAATTTGCTTGTATCTAAGTAGGGGATATTTTTGGCATTTATTTAAAATCATATGCAAGAGTTACCAGGCATGGTTGTATTTCTGCAAATTGGAAATCAATTCTAAACCAACCTACTTACCTATGAACTGGTATAACAATTTTACCTATGTTTGGGGGGAGAATTTGAGAACCACCCAAAACTTACATTTCATGCTTCAATAGCACTGTGAATCAAACACACAATAGTGTGGTATCTAAATAGACTGAACAAATATTCCACCAGAGTCCAAAAGGTCTGAATAGACATATCTGAACATTATTGAATTCTGTGGGGGAAAAAGAAAACACCACTTGAATTCCACCTGGAATAGTTAATAAATAAGACCGTTGACTTTGGCTCTTCTATTTTGCTTTTGCAGCATGCCTTAAAAGCAATTACCATTCTATTACTGTTCACACAAGAGAAAATTTACCAGTTTGTAATTTAGAAGCAAGTGGAGTAGACAGAAGAAAATGGAGCCACTGCTACAGCTTCCAAGAAGCCACAACAGCAGCCTAAACCTTTAAAAGACACACCATCCATCACAGCAAATAATAATCTGGACATGTCTTCATGTCTATTCATGAGAGAATAATCAGTGAAAAGTAGGTTGAAGGAAGAATGATGAACAAAGACAATAGGAAGAGGCAGAATGGAGAATGTCTTTTAAACCCAAATTGTTATTTCTGGCCCATTAAAATATCAAAATCCAAATGAAAACTGCTGGTCTCCAAAGAAAACTATCAAAAATGAACCATAATTCAAACAATATACATCCAGAGAGAGCAAAGAAAATCTATAGATGCAATATTTATAGTCTAAGAAAATTGGGTGTAGTTTTATATACACAGTTTTACAAAATTCTCACATTCTACCAGACCCATGGCATGACTGTCAATATGCTTTCAGAGGAGAAGAAATAAAATATAAGGGGTACATTTAAGTTAGTCTTTTAGGCTAAACCTAAGACAATCTTCCAGGATTTTTCACTTTAAGAAGATAATTACCCTAAACTAAGTAACTGTTATCAACTCTTTCAGGAAACAGTAACTATTTTAGGAAATGACAAGCATTGTAAACTCTAATATTCTTTGGATTATGGATCTAGTAAATTGCATGCAGGAGGGGGGAAATAGTTCAGCACTTACTATGGGGAAGAAACCACTTTCCTTTTACTTTCCTTCAGCAAGACAGAATTAAACCTCAACTCCAGCATCTTCCTAGCACACAGACAGCATAACAGCACCCAACATGAAATATAAACAAGAGGCCTCTTTAGTTCACTGCTTTCCAGATACATCTTCAAGATCCAGTCTCATCTCATTAAAGATATTTTTTTTTTCTTTGCTTGGAAAGTGCTTTTTAACCTTTCAATTGATTTCCAAAGGTGAAACTAACTTCACCTGAAAAGCATCCACTTTAAACTTAGGAAAGCTTTGAAGGTTTTCTAGTGAAGAACAGAAATCTGATCAATAATGTTATTGGAAATATGACCAGCTAAAGTCACAATTGCTTGTTGTTGTGGCTTTTATTAAAGCAGCTTAAATCCTTTGCAAATAAGCTTTTCCAGGGAGCTAGATCAATAGAATGCACAGGCAGGCCTGATTACCAGTGTGCAAAACCCTGTCAATGCCACAGGAAGGACCAGAGTAGTTGAGATACTTGAAACCTGATAAAACCCTACTACCTCCTTCTCCAGTGGAAGTTGTTGTGGTTACAACTCACACTTGACTTCATTTGCGAATGGATTTGGTTGTTAACATAGGATTGTTCAATGCAAATATTTCTTTCCTGGCAGCAGAGCTCAGTTAAAAAGGGAGGCTGAAAATTAGCTTTACGGGAGGAAAAAAGCACTATTTCAACTATTCCAGTTACTAGAGAGGAATAATTGACTACAGATTGCCTGTTGCGTGTGTAATTCAATTTGGAGAACTTTCATCCTTTACTTTCCTTCATTTGCAGCCAATCCTTAGCGAGTTAATTTGTATCTGGTTCATTTTCCTCCTTTTATCTTATCTACTCTAACATCAACCATGGAAATGAGAAGCATTATGAATAAAAGATGAAGCCTGACTTGGGACATTCTTTCCTTCCCGTGAATGACTTAAAAACTAAACTCTGTGAGTATGAACAATATAAAGGGCTGAGATATATGCCTCAGCCCTATAGTATCCCTGATCAGCATCTTTCCCTTCCCAAATAGCTGCAGTTATCAAAATTTTTTTTTTCTGGTCCTATCTTTTCTACAAGAAAACAGTGTTTATACCATAGTACGCATAGAATCATTAATTCCAGATTGGGTGCATAGTAGGTCATTCCGTTAATGAAACTAAGAGTTCACAGAAAAAAAAGAAAACCAAAAATCTCCAGATTCTGAAAAATGCACAAGACTAAGGACACATACATTCCACTGATCAAGTTCAATGGTACTTGCATACAAGGTAAAAAGTTGTAACAAGGAAACTATGTGTTCAACACGAACTTACACAGAGGCCTAATCTTACAGCTAGGGGAAAGGGAGCTGGAAGTCATGGTCCAGAAATGTACTGTAAGTTATAAAAATTACTGTCTGGGAAAAATGTCCAGGAGATATATAACTTAAATTGTAAGTGTTTGATGCATATTATACATAAAAACAACAAACCTTTTGATATGTATAGTTGACAACTCTTCATAAATAGTTGTGCATGTTCTTAAGATACATTTATTTTATTATCTTATTACTTCCAATTGTACAAAATTTTGGTCTTAAAAGTTTTGCATAATTTCTCTTTATAATTTCCTCTTTGCCAATACTATTTTTTCTCCCTACCCTTTCCTTTTCTTTTTATCTCTCCATGAGCTGATGGAAAATCCTACTGGATTTTCCTCCTACATGATATCCCCCACTAACAAGCCTCCCTTTTAGCATGGTGAGCATTAAAGAAAGACTGTTTCAAATGTTTCACTGTCTAGTATGTGCCAACTTTTCCACTCATTCAACACCTCATGCCAACAGACTAAAAACCGGGATAAATACAATTATTTTCCCTTGACAATCCAGCTCCTCAAATGTTAATAGTGATATGCATTATTTTACTTAGACCACTCTTGGAGCAAAGAGCACATAAACAGCCCAACTTAAAATAAGAACCTAACTTTAAAACCATCAGATCATCTTTCTAATCATGGATACAATGAAGACAATACATTCGCAAGCTTATTTCTCTGGAGAAACAATGGGAAACAAGCCATGAAGTGAAATGATGTCCAGAAAAGATGCTCCTTTTATTCATGAAGGTGAGGATAAATGGAAATGAAGGTAGCAATTAAGAAAAAAAATTTTGAAAGCCACATAATAATTAAACAATCAGAGTACAGCGTAACTGTCCAGAAGTTAAGAAAGCAAAATAGAGATTGGGATGAAAATGGGGTGGGGCAGTTAGGTATTAGATTACTAGTCATACAGATTATTTTATCACTTCATTATTATTCTCACACAGTTTTGGGAATGTCCAATTGACATGAGGGGAGGAAAGGGTATTGGGGGAGTCTTTCCTAGGCAAGATGTCAAGGAATTTCAGGTGGAGGATGGTAATAGTCCACAGGACATCAAAGACACCAAGGTTTTGGTCAGCTTTAACTGTGTACTGAGAAGAAGAAAACTGATAGTCATGCAACTCAGTCTCTTTGCAGACTACACACAAGCCCACTGCAAAATACCAGCCTTTAACAACACCTGTTTGAATCCCATGCTTGCTGCTTGTCCATGCTTGTGGCTTTCCAAAGAACATACATGTCTTGTCGGCAGGAAGGGCGCCCAGCTGCGCTCAGAATTTCAGGGAGCACCTGAAAGCAATGGCCTAGTGCAAAGGGAGCTTCTTAACTCGCCAAGCCAGAGGCCTTAAAGGAAGAAAGGTTGTGAAAAGGGCATCAGTCGGGCTAGATGATGTCTTGGGCTGCAAAAAGATAACTGCAGGGCAGAACAATCTCAACTCATTTGCCAGAGAGGCTTCCTAGGAAAGGGTTCATCATCATGGGCAGAAAAAAACTTTTGTGGAGTACAAGGAAGAGATAGAGGAAGGACCCTCATAGAAGTCAGTGTTTCACTAACAACCATTTCTGCACCTGGGAGCTGTATGAGAGAAATTTGCTTCTGGGATGATTTTCGAGTTATCTCCACTTTCCTCCATATGGGCCTGACTCGGAATTACACCTGTATGCTTTGAAAACCCTTGGAGTACATCAAGCCTACCTCCAGATATGAGCTCCATCCTCAAGCTGGCCAGAGCCGGTTCCCTGCAAATTACCTGTGCTATTTCTGTGGCCCAGTCTTGGGACAACAAAGCTCCAGGGCAGACTTTGTCTCCCTGGGCCACAAGGTCCTTTCACCCGCTTCACCCCACTGCCCCAATGTCAGCGGTGGCTGCAAACTGCCTGCGTGGAGCTACTCCACGCTGAGTTCCCAATGCGCGCACGCAGAACTGAGAACTTAAAAGTGCAGGCAAAGCGCGAGCGGACGTGAGACGCCAGCCCAGCTGGACCCGAGGCCCCTCCCGCCCTTGCCCTCCAGTGGGGGCAGGCCGGCGCTACCTCCTGGAAGAGCTCCAGACTGTAGGTGTTGTCATCATCTGCGAAGAAGAGCACACCTGGCTGCGCGCGCTGGTGCTGATGCCTCTGCCGCAGCCAGGCTAGGCCCGCGTTGCGCTGCTCCGTGGCGCGCGGCAACCCTGGCCGTTTATAGCGCCGCGGCGTGGGCACGTGAAGGTGCGTGTTGGGCAGCCCGGCCCGCGCCAGGAAGCGGCTCACCAGTTCGCTGCGCGCCGCCGCATCCTCCACCAGGATCCAGTGCAGCTGCGCCACCTGGCGGAACGTGTTGGCCAGGCGGGTCAGCTCGGCTTTTTGCACCGGGCGGCTGTAGGTGGGCGTGATGGCATAGATGGTGGGCAGCAGCGGCTCCGGCTGCGGTCGAGACTCGTTGCGCTTCTCCGCACCGCGCCCGGAGCTACCTCTGCGGAGCGGGAGTCGGACGCCCCCGCGGCCCACTGGGTAGGGAGAGAAGTAGGGGCGCGGAGTAAGGGGGGGCGCAGGCCTGCGCGTGTCCACGTCGAGCATGATGATGACAATTAGGATCCAGGGCAGGAGGATGAAAAAGCGACTGAACAGCGCGGACTTCATGGTGCGCACTTCCCGGTTCTCTCCGACACCCCAGAGGGGGACGAGCCGGCGGACCCCAGGGCTCGGCTAGGACGCCAGCTGGCTCCCGCACTCAAAGAAATGCAACCGGCGCGCTTTTCATCGGGCCAGGGGCGCTGCAGGGACCGGGAGCCAAGGGGCTCGCCACCTGGGCGTGGGGGATCCGCGCAGGTGCTGGGGAAGGTAGCACAACAAGAAGTGGAAGCGGGCGGGAGGGCAGGGGCTGTCCCTTCACTCTGGGTGAGTCGGCGGGAAGCGGTACTTGGTCCAGCCGCGCGCTGCTGGTCCCAGAGTTGTGCCCAGTGAGGGAAGGCAATGATCCCCACTGTGCTCTTCCCGAAGAGTGGAAGCCTGGAGCCGGCACCCGGGTTGCCTCGCTACTCTAGTCCCACCGCGCTGCGGGCAAAGGGGCTCCTAGAGCGGGCTTCGGAAACGCTCTCTGATACTCCTTCGAGGGCGGGTGGCAGGTGCAGGGAGATTTTCTTCCTCACGTTGTGGGCCCGGTTGGCTGGAACCCAGAGGAGACACCGCGGATGTTGCGCCCCCAGCTCCGTTCCCGCGCCGCAGCTGTCCCTTGCTCTTTTCTTCTCAGAACCTCTCCCGGCTCCGGCAGCAAGATCCCAAAGCAAGGAAAGAAAGAAAAAGCGAGGGGGCGGGGGCGCTGCAGACTCCAGCGTCCTCCCAGTCCTCCTGTGGGAAGACAGCAGCGCTGCTACTGGCGGAGAGGGGCTGCGAGAGGGAAGTGGGGAGGGGGCCTCCGGCTCTCTGCGGGGTCTGATGCTGACAGCCCCGAGAGCTAGCTCGGGAGGCAGCAGCTACACAGCCAAAAGGGGAGCAGGAGGAGGGTCCCTGCGGGGCTGCACGACCTCTCCGGGCAGGGGTGATGCTCGTTCTCTCATCTCCGCGCGCTCTCAGCTTTCTGAAATACTGCAAGGTCTTTGGAGATCAGCAGGAAAATCCATTCACGTGTAGGAAACTCGGGAGACCTAGGCTGGGGAATAAGAGTAGGAGAAAGGCGGGAGAGAGCAACGGGATCTCTTTCCTGGCTCCACAGCTGCGGGATTAGTGTGCGGAACGTTGGGTCGGGGATGGAAACCGCTCACGGAAAGGCTGCTATCGGTAGGAGCCCACGGAGATGGAGGGGTGCCGCACTTAGGTGTTTGATCTATGAAGTAGCCCATAAGAAAGAAACGATCCAAAAGATTTTTGACCGCAGCTGGATCTTTGAGGAGTGTGTGTGTGTGTGGGGGGGGAGGCGTGAGGGGAGGAAGATTCATAAAACTCCTGCTGAGTATGTTTAACTAAATTTCCCCCAATAATTTGGAGCCATAGCCCCAAACAGTCTGCTGTCACCGGAATTATTGCGATTGACCCCTCCCAATGATCCAAGGAGGCCTGGGAAGTAGAAGTACCTTCATTTATTTGGATGAGGAAGCTCAGGCTGGAGAATTGAAAGAATTCCTTCGAGGCTAGTCACAAATGATCAAGTGGAAATGGAACGAGGGTCTCCTGAGTATAGCTGGTGGCTTCCTCACCGCTGGGCCTCTGGACACAGCCCGGTCGGGCGGGGCTTTGCCTTCCTAGATATAAACCCAGTACCATCAGAATCAGAGTGTGCGGTGACATGTAGAACCATGACAGTGTCCAGAAGACACTAAGAAAACCACTGGCGCTTACTTGGACTTTTTCTATCTAGCGGACCTGCCACCTGAATCCTTCCCAGGCTGGCTGTAATGTACCAGGAAGAAAGAAGAGGCACGTCCCAGGGAGGTGCTTGCAAAGCAACTGGAAAGCTCTCCCTTTAGGCCTCAGATAAATAATTTCTGAGCCCATCTTCCCTCGGTTATCTGAATCCCTCCGACTGCGCATTCTCGGGGCGCAAAGCAGAGCTCCTAGGCAATTGCGACTCCACCCCCCCCCCCCCCGCTCGGTTGCCTCCCCTCTTCCAGGCTTTCTCCTGCTTTTTCTCCCAGCCCTACCATTGCCTCTCCTTCGGATTATCAGGCGTTGCGCATCTGCGAATTTCCGTAACTTCCCGCTTAGATTCTGAGAGTGAAATCTCAGGCTAACGCTGCCCCCCCCCCCCCCCCGTCCCCAACACACAAGGTTAGTCTTCTGTCCCAACTTCCCAACTTACCCACAACTAAGTTTAAATTCTGCAGATTAGTACATCCTAAACATTGGAAACAAAGACTCTGTTTGATCCCTACCCAAATTCTGGAATAGCCTAAGGCATCTCTGAATGTAAGGCAAACTCTGGGAAGACGATGTCCTGGTCTGGCCTTGGTGAGCCTCCGTCATGGTGGGAGGAAGGGGGAAGCCAGTACCAGCTTTCCTTAAAAGCTAGAAGGTAGGGCACAGGTCAGTCCTACTCTCTTTCCCCCAAAGGCTCCTGAATTTTCCATTCTGTTGGAGTTTTTAAACTTGGTTGAAGAGAAATGCCTGTATTAGCTGGAGTGAAGTTCAAGTGATTACTGAGTTGTATTAAAACACACCACTAACCTTTGTTAGTAAGGATCTCAGTCCCACTATACCATGAAATCAGTTTCCTAATTGTGTGTTCTCCAAGATCCAAAGCTATTCAGAGGTAAAACACTTTGAAAACCACTCAAATTTGAGATTTTAGCTAGTGCATAATATTCACTGATGTCATGCAATACAACACTTAACCAGTGCATCAGGGACTGTGGCTCCTTTTATCCTATTTCCTCAGTCAGCATTTGCATCCAGGTTTGCTTCATTCAGTCTTCTGCTGGGAGACATCAAGGTATATGGAATCGGGCAGGCCTGGATTTGATTCCCAGCTGGGCTCTTTCTACTTATGTAACTCTGGAAAGTAAACGAACCTCCCAAAGCTTTCATTTCCTCATCTGGAAAATGGGTGTAATAATGTATACTCCATGGGAACTGTGTAAGGATAATTGGGATGTTAGGTGAAATATTTCTCAGAAGAGCTGGCATTACACAGAGGCAGTCAAGAAATACAGGTAACAGTTCCTCAATGTCTTAACCCTGGGGCTCTCCAAGAATCATAAATTAACACATGACTATAAAGTGAAACAGCCTGATGCAGTGGTATAGGTCTGTAATGCCAATTACTTGGAAGGCTGAGGCAGAAGGATTGCAAGTTTGAGGCCAGCCTTGGAAACTTGGCATGACCCTGTCTCAAAATAATAAAGGGTTGGGGGGTATAGCTCAATGGTAGAGTACAGCTGGGCTCACTCACCAGTACTAAAATAAAAAACAAAAACAAAACAATTCTAAATAAGACTGGAAATTCCTTTATACAGTATCTCCACCTGTAGTGGGTCCTTAGTTTTCCCAAGTCAGTATAGCAGAAGAAGAAATCAACTTCTCCAAATATAGGGTATACACTAAAGATGACATAATTCTAAGTGACATTTATTTCAAATGATTGAATATTCTATATTGTTTTACATTCAGTGATTCAAACTGTGGCCTCAAATCCTTTATTATTAAATCTGAGTAAAGATATAAAGATACAAAAAGTATTACTAAGGATGCTCATTTGAAGCATAAAACCAGGGTAAAACACTTCTAAGTGGAAATTTTATTATGCTTCAAAAATATGTAGTGAGTTTATTAGGTGATGGAGTAGAAATAACTTTTTTAAATTGGGAACTTGAATAAAGTGTCAATTTTATAAGCATAATCACTGCATAGCTATAGTACTTTTCCATATAGTTTATGATATTCTTACATAAAACAATTTAAATTTGATCTGTGGCTGATAATGAAGGTTGGTGCAAGTCACTAGAGTAATTAAAATAATAACCTAACTTCAGAGCGTCTGCACATCCTCTCATTGTTTATTTTCATTTAATCTCTGTAATTATTTGCGTAACAAAGTGAGCATTACTTCGTGTGCACTAATGAAGCCTTGGATTGCTGGCATCAGCTGGTGCATTTCAGTATTCGGTTGTTGTTCTCAAACAAAGGTAAAAAAAATCCCATCTGGGGAGTTGATGAAAAACATGTATAATCACTAAACATTTACAGTTTGCCTTCATGAGTAATACAACTGTAACTTCTGTGGCAAGAAAATTACAGCATGTTTAATCCCATTTGACATTTGAGCCTGGGGTTTTGCTAGTGTGACTAAATCATCCTTCAAGTGAGCACTGGGGACATCCTTGGTATTCTAGGTCAAGCAGGAAAGAGATCAAGAAAAAAATATCTATATGTAATTAAGTATTTTTAAATATTGCTATGATAATAATGTGATTATGTAAATCAGGTCATGATGAGGATCAGAACTAATTTATATTCAAGTAATGTAATGGGAAAATATTGATAATCAATACTCACATGCATGCACACATAAATACATTCTGTCAAAATGTCAGATGCAATCATATGAAAGAATTATATCAAAATAAATAATCCTTATAGTCCCACATTCTAGAGATGCATGACAGTTCCACTGATAACTGTCAGAAAAATGACATCCGAACCACAAATTAAATGGCTCATTTGGTTGATTTTCATATATCTGAACCCATTATAAGCATCACTTTTGGCCTAAAATTGTTCTAAATTGGAATCCTTCCTTAAAATTTTAGACATTTGTAGCTGTTAAGTGAAAAAATGTGAATGTTAGAGGTAGTTTGTTTAGTAAAATCATATTTTTATAGGATGGGTTTGGTCCAAGGTTATTCAGAAACTAGTTTCTAGAAAATCAGAAATGGGTAATTGTCCTAATAATTTTGTCAAAAAATAATCTAGTCAGTTTGAATAATACCTAAGGTTAATGACTTTTTACTAATGAATTGGGATGCATAAAACCTCAATAAAACATGCGTAAAGGTGTATGGCATTCTTTTTTCCCCTTCATAATAAAAATTGGCATATACATTCAAATAGTAATTTGTTAGAGAGAGGATTTCCTGTAAAATTACATAACCTACCTTTCACAATTGCTATGAAAAATCAAAAGTTATAATGTAGATGAAAGTGTTTTAAATAATGTAAAGTGGTTTATAAGGTAAAATACAGGAAGGGAACAAAACAAAACTGACCATGAGTTGATAATTTCTTTTTCCTCAGTACTAGGGATTGAACCCAGGGGTGCTCTGCCACTGAGTTATAACCCTAGCCCCCCTCCCCCTTTTTTTTTAATTTTTATTTTTTTATTGGTTGTTCACAACATTACAAAGCTCTTGACATATCATATTTCATACATTAGATTGAAGTGGGTTAAGAACCCCCAATTTTACCCCAAATGCAGATTGCAGAATCACGTCGGTTACACATCCACAATTTTACATAATGCCCTATTAGTAATTGTTGTATTCTGCTACCTTTCCTATCCCCTACTATCCCCCCTCCCCTCCCCTCCCCTCCCATCTTCTCTCTCTACCCCATCTACTGTAATTCATTTCTCTCCTTGTTTATTTTCCCATTCCCCTCACAACCTCTTATATGTAATTTTGTATAGCAATGAGGGTCTCCCTTCATTTCCATGCAATTTCCCTTTTCTCTCCCTTTCCCTCCCATCTCATGTCTATGTTTAATGTTAATCTTTTCTTCCTGCTCTTCCTCCCTGCTCTGTTCATAGTTGCTCTCATTATATCAAAGAAGACATTTGGTATTTGTTTTTTAGGGATTGGCTAGCTTCACTAAACATAATCTGCTCTAGTGCCATCCATTTCCCTGCAAATTCTATGATTTTGTCAATTTTATTGCTGCATAGTACTCCATTGTGTATAGATGCCACATTTTTTTTATCCTTTCATCTATTGAAGGGCATCTGGGTTGGTTCCACAGTCTAGCTATTGTGAATTGTGCTGCTATGAACATCGATGTGGCAGTATCCCTGTAGCATGCTCTTTTAAGGTCTTCAGGGAATAGTCCGAGAAGGGCAATAGCAGGGTCAAATGGTGGTTCCCAGCTTTCCCAGGAATCTCCAAACTGCTTTCCAAATTGGCCGCACCAATTTGCAGTCCCACCAGCAATGTACAAGTGTACACTTTTCTCCACATCCTCGCCAGCACTTGTTGTTGTTTGACTTCATAGTGGCTGCCAATCTTACTGGAATGAGATGGTATCTTAGGGTGGTTTTGATTTGCATTTCTCTGACTGCTAGAGATGGTGAGCATTTTTTCATGTACTTGTTGATTGATTGTATGTCCTCCTCTGAGAAGTGTCTGTTCAGGTCCTTGGCCCATTTGTTGATTGGGTTATTTGTTATCTTATTGTCTAATTTTTTGAGTTCTTTGTATACTCTGGATATTAGGGCTCTCTCTGAAGTGTGAGGAGTAAAAATTTGTTCCCAGGATGTAGGCTCCCTATTTACCTCTCTTATTGTTTCTCTTGCTGAGAAAAAACTTTTTAGTTTAATTAAGTCCCATTTGTTGATTCTTGTTATTAACTCTTGTGCCATGGGTGTCCTATTAAGGAATTTGGAGCCTGACCCCACAATGTGTAGATCGGAGCCAACTTTTTCTTCTGTCAGACGCAGAGTCTCTGATTTGATATCAAGCTCCTTGATCCATTTTGAGTTAACTTTTGTGCATGGCGAGAGAAAGGGATTCAGTTTCATTTTGTTGCATATGGATTTCCAGTTTTCCCAGCACCATTTGTTGAAGATGCTATCCTTCCTCCATTGCATGCTTTTAGCCCCTTTATCAAATATAAGATAGTTGTAACTTTGTGGATTAGTCTCTGTGTCCTCTATTCTATACCATTGGTCCACCCGCCTGTTTTGGTACCAGTACCATGCTGTTTTTGTCACTATTGCTCTGTAATATAGTTTGAAATCTGGTATCGCTATACCGCCTGATTCACACTTCCTGCTTAGAATTGCTTTTGCTATTCTGGGTCTTTTATTTTTCCATATGAATTTCATGATTGCTTTATCTATTTCTACAAGAAATGCCGTTGGGATTTTGATTGGCATTGCATTAAACCTATAGAGAACTTTTGGTAATATCGCCATTTTGATGATGTTAGTTCTGCCTATCCATGAACAGGGTATATTTTTCCATCTTCTAAGATCTTCTTCTACTTCTCTCTTTAGGGTTCTGTAGTTTTCATTGTATAATTCTTTCACCTCTTTTGTTAGGTTGATTCCCAAGTATTTTATTTTTTTTGACGATATTGTGAATGGAGTGTTTTTCCTCATTTCCGTTTCAGAAGTTTTGTTGCTGATATACAAAAATGCCTTTGATTTATGTGTGTTGATTTTATATCCTGCCACTTTGCTGAATTCATTTATTAGTTCTAGTAGTTTCTTTGTAGACCCTTTTGGGTCTTCTAGGTATAAAATCATGTCATCTGCAAATAGTGATAATTTAAGTTCTTCTTTTCCAATTTTTATGCCTTTAATTTCTTTCATCTGTCTAATTGCTCTGGCCAGTGTTTTGAGAACTATATTGAATAGAAGTGGTGATAGAGGGCATCCCTGTCTTGTTCCGGATTTTAGAGGGAATGCCTTCAACTTTTGTCCATTCAGAATGATGCTAGCCTGAGGCTTAGCATAGATAGCTTTTACAATGTCAAGGTAAGTTCCTGTTATCCCTAGTTTTTCTAATGTTTTGAACATAAAGGGATGCTGTACTTAGTCAAATGCTTTCTCTGCATCTATCGAGATGATCTTATCTTTAAGTCTATTGATGTGGTGAATAACATTTATTGATTTCCATATGTTGAACCATCCTTGCATCCCAGGGATGAATCCTACTTGATCATGTTGCACTATTTTTTTGATGTGTTTTTGTATTCGATTCGCCAGAATTTTATTGAGGATTTTTGCATCTAGGTTCATTAGAGATATTGGTCTGTAGTTTTCTTTCTTTGAGGTGTCTTTGTCTGGTTTCGGAATCAGGGTGATGTTGGCCTCATAGAATGAATTTGGAAGAGCTCCCTCTTTTTCTATTTCCTGAAATAACTTGAAAAGTATTGGTATTAATTCTTCTTTAAAGGTTTTGTAAAACTCCGCTGTATACCCATCCGGTCCTGGGCTTTTCTTGGTTGGTAGTCTTTTGATGGCTTCTTCAATTTCATCCATTGATATTGGTCTGTTCAAATTGTGTGTATCCTCCTGACTCAGTCTGGGCAAATCATATGACTTAAGAAATTTATCGGTGTCTTCACTATCTTCTATTTTATTGGAATATAGGTTTTCAAAATAATTTCTAATCGTCTTCTGTATTTCTGTAGCATCTGTTGTGATATTGCCTTTTTCATCCTGTATGTTAGTAATTTGAGTTCTCTCTCTTCTTCTCTTCGTTAGCATGGCTAAAGGTCTGTCGATCTTATTTATTTTTTCGAAGAACCAACTTTTAGTTTTGTTAATTTTTTCAATAGTTTCTTTTGTTTCAATTTCATTGATTTCCGCTCTGATTTTAATTATTTCTTGCCTTCTGCTACATTTGCTGTGGTTTTGCTCTTCCTTTTCTAGGGCTTTGAGATGAAGTGTGAGCTCATTTATTTGTTGGTTTTTTCTTTTTTTGAGGAATGACCACCAGGCGATGAATTTTCCTCTTAAAACTGCTTTCATTGTGTCCCATAGATTCCGATATGTTGTGTCTGTATTTTCATTTATCTCTAAGAATTTTTTGATTTCCTCCTTTATGTCTTCTGTAACCCATTGATCATTCAGTAACATATTGTTCATTTTCCATGTGATGTAGGATTTTTCCTTCCTTCTTTTATCATTGATTTCCAGTTTCATTCCATTATGATCAGATAAAATGCATGGTATTATCTCCACCCCTTTATATTTACTGAGGGTTGCCCTATGGCATAATATATGGTCTATTTTTGAGAAGGATCCATGTGCTGCTGAGAAAAAAGTATATCCATTTGATGATGGTTGATATATTCTATATATGTCAGTTAAGTCTAGGTTATTGATTGTGATATTGAGTTCTATAGTTTCTTTATTCAACTTTTGTTTGGAGGATCTGTCCAATGGTGAGAGAGGTGTGTTGAAGTCACCCATAATTATTGTGTTGTGGTCTATTTGATTCTTGAACTTGAGGAGGATTTGTTTTATGAATGTCGCAGCACCATTATTTGGTGCATAAATATTGATAATTGTTATGTCTTGTTGGTGAATGGTTCCTTTTAACAGTATATAATGACCTTCTTTATCCCTTTTGATTAACTTAGTCTTGAAGTCGATTTTATTCGATATGAGGATGGCCACCCCTGCTTGCTTACGAGGACCGTGTGCGTGGTATATTTTTTCCCATCCTTTCACCTTCAGCCTGTGTATGTCTTTTCCAATCAGATGTGTCTCCTGGAGGCAGCATATTGTTGGATTTGTTTTTTTATTCCATGATACCAGCCTATGTCGCTTTATTGGAGAGTTTAAGCCATTAACATTCAGAGTTACTATTGATATATGGTTTGTACTTCCATCCATGTTTGATTGTTTATCCTTTTTTTTAAAAAAATTAGTTTTTTTCTCCATGATTATCTTTCCCCTCGTCCTCTGTCTTTAGTGAGGCACTTCCCACTGATGGTTTTGGTTATTGTTTTTCATTTCTTCCTCGTGTAGTGTTTTGCTCAAAATGCTTTGCAATGCTGGTTTTCTGGCTGCAAATTCTTTTAACTTTTGTTTATCATGAAAGATTTTTATTTTGTTGTCATACCTGAAGCTTAATTTTGCTGGATACAGCATTCTTGGTTGGCATCCATTGTCTTTCAGTGTTTGAAATACATTGTTCCATGACCTTCTTGCTTTCAGTGTCTGTGATGAAAAATCCGTTGTTAACCTTATTGGTTTACCCCTGAATGTAATCTGTCTCCTTTCTCTTGTAGCTTTTAATATTTTCTCTTTGTTCTGTATATTGGATATCTTCATAACAATGTGTCTTGGCGTTGGTCTACTGTGATTTTGTGTGCTTGGTGTCCTGTATGCACCTTCAATTTGTATATCTGTTTCCTTTTTTATTTCTGGAAAGTTTTCTATAATTATTTCATTCAGCAGGTTACTCATTCCCTTGGTTTGAATCTCTGTACCTTCTTCTATCCCGATGACTCGTAAGTTTGTTTTTTTTATGTTATCCCATAACTCTTGGATGTTTTTCTCGTGATTTTTTTACCAGCCTTTCTGAGTTGGCTAGACTCTTTTCAGGATGATATATTTTGTCTTCATTATCTGACGTTCTGGCTTCTACTTGCTCCACTCTGTTAGTGATACTCTCAATTGAGTTTTTAATTTGGTTTATCATTTCCTTCATTTCTAGAATTATTGTTTGATTATTTTTTATAATCTCTATCTCCTGATAAAGATGCTTAACTTCTTCTTTTATCTGTTTATGTAATTCATTCTCAATGTGTTCTTTCGCTGCTTGAATTTGCTGTCTTGTATCCTCTTTAAGGTTCCATTCCATCTGTCTAAGGTGTTCCTTGAGTTCTTTATATGACCATTTTTCTGATGACTCTAGGTCCTCCTGAATATTTAGGCTGTCCTGCATTGTTTGTACTCCTTTTCTTCCTTGCTTTTTGAAGCTGCTCATGTTACTTCTTGTTCTGTTTGACTGCTGAGTTACTGTTTACTCCTATAAATTTATTAGATGCTTGGGAGGAAAGGTATTAGAAGGGAAGGGAAGAAGTCACTAAAGAGAATGAGAGTAAGCAGGTAGAATTCAAGGAAGGGGGGATAAGATAATTGAAAAGAAATGAAAAGAGAAAAGAAGAAAAAAATAGGAAATAAAAAAGAAAAAACATTAAAAAAATAATAAAAAAATTAAAATTAAAATTAGAAGAAAAAAAATTAAAAAAATTGTAAAAAAAATTTAAAAAAACAAGAAAAATGAAAATGAGAGAAAAACCCAAATCAAAAAAAAAGAGAAAAGAAAAAAAGAGAAAAAAAAAACTAATAAATGCAGTCTTAGAGTTTGATTAACTTCTCTTCCAGTAGGTGGCGCTGTGCCCACCAGGTCAAGTTTCTCCTGTCAATACGCGGGAACCAATCACTGTGCAGCAGCTCCTCCCAGACTGGGTGAGTCTCCAATCCTGAGTGCCTAGGGCCTCCTCTTGTGTCTAGTCACTTCCCACTTTTCCTCTAGCCAGGCCCCTCTCACGGGTGCCGCTCATCACAATACTGGCTACACGCCAGGTCTGCTGCTCCCTGGAGCCCTGTTTTCATGAACGACTGGGCACACTCTCCCTGTTTGCCATTTCCTCAGACCCTAAGTTTGTAGAGCTTGGGGCTGAGAATCCTCAGCGAATTTTACTTGCCCTCCGGTAGCCACTCCCCCGGTAGCTGGTGCAAGAGACCTCAGCATTCAGCCCTGGTGGGAGCGGTAGTCCCGCGCCGCGGGTCCCGCGCCACCTCTGATTGCCTCGGGCTGGCTGTCGCACTCACGGGAGAGCTGGGAGGGGCCCTTACGGGAGAGCTGGGAGGGGCCCTTAAGGTTTCCCCGATGTGTGGAGAGGGAAGGCTAGGGGATTACACACCTGTAGCCGCAGGTTTCAATGAAGTTATCTCCTCCCCCCCCCCCCCTTTTTTTGAGACAGAGTTTCACCAAGTCGTCAAAGCTGGCCTCAAACTTGGAAACTTGGAAATCTTCTTGCCTCAGCCTCCCAAGCAATTGTGATTACAGGCATGTGTCATGACTCCCAACTAGTTGAAAATTCTGGAAACTACAGAATGAAAGCAGGTTTATTATGTTATTATTTTTACATGTTTCAATTTTTTCATAATAAAAAGTTTAAATATAGAAAATACATTATTATGTACTATCTAATTCACTTAACAATGCTCTTACTTTCCTTATTTTAGAAACAACTTCAAGTGCCTAATTTGAGCAAACATTATGGTAGTGTTATGGGCTGAACACATCCTCCTGAAATTTATGTTGAAGTCCTAACCTCTAGTGCCTCAGAATATGACTTTCTTTGGAAATCGGGCCATCGCAGATGTGGTTAAGATCATTTTGGATTAGGGTGGACCTCAAATCCAATATGACTCATGTCCTTATATAAAGAAGAAATTTGGACACTGAGGCACACAGGAAGAATGCCACATGAAAACTGTAGTTATACTGCCTCAAGTCAAGGAATGAGAAAGATTTCTGACAAAGCCCCAGAATTTAGGGGACAGGCACTTAGTACCTTTGTCTTAAGTGTGGCACTGCTGACACCTTGGTCTCAGACTTCTAGCCTTCAGGACTGTGAGACAACAAATTTTTTTTTTTTGTTTGGTACTGGAGATTGAACTCAGGGGCACTTAACCACTGAACCACATCCCTAGACCCTTTTCTTGTTATTTTATTTTATTTTATTTTTTTATTTTGAAACAAGGTCTCATTGAGGCTGGCTTTGCATTTGTGATCTTCTTGCCTCAGCCTCCTGAGCTGCTGGGATAACAGGTGTGCACCACTGTGCCTGACTCAAGTTCCTGTTTCTTAAGCCATCTCATTTGTGATATTTTGTTACAGTAGCCCTTGAATATTAGTACAGGTAGAAGTGGTAGTGATTGTGAAATTACAGTCTGATAGGGACTGGGAGATAATGAGACGAGGACACAAACAGGTGTGTGTGTGTGTGTGTGTGTGTATAGGAATGAAGGAATAGGTGAAGAGCACTGAGAACTCAGCAGCTTCCTCAATAGTCCAAAGCAAAATATTAATGGGTAGGATTTAAAATCAAGACTCTTCCGTGTGATTGGTGGTAAGTAATACTTTAAGGTCTAGGCAGGCATGAGGCTGAATGGAAAGGGCTGCAGAGAAGGCTAGTTAGTAAGTGACATTGTCTTCTATAACGAGATAACCTTCATAAAAGGTTATGCCCCAGTAAATCCTCCATAAATACTAGCTGAATAATGTAACTGCACCACATGGCTCTCCAGGCCAACGTGGTTCATATTGGTGGTTTTTTCCAGCTATGCCAATGTTAACAGACAGAAAGTGCTGACCACTGTGAACCATATTTTTGATCATTGCCTAGGTATCTCTGCAGCCAGACCCAAACTGCCATCATCATATTAAACAGCATTTATATTCACTCAACCAAAGAAGTAATTTTACTATCAGATGAAATTTAAAGTCAATATAGATTTTCATCACATTTATCTGATTCACAAACGACATATCTTGATCAAGAATACAACCTTGAGGCTGGGGATGTAGCTCTTGAGGCTGTGGTAGAGCTCTTGCCTAGCATGTATAAGATCCTGGGTTCAATCCCCAGCACTGCAAATATACAATCTCTAAATTATCAAGGTTTCTAAATGAAGATCTTTCTGGTGGAGCAAATTCAAAAAAATAAACTTCCATAAAGACAGGGTCTACCTCTAAACTGTGTTTATTTAAATAAAGATGTTTCTGCTGGGTGTGGTGGTACAAACCTGTACTTCAGAAGACTGAAGCAGAGGATGGCAAGTTCCAGGCCAGTTTGGGCAATTTAGGAAGACTTTGTCTCAAAGAAATTAAAAAGGGCTGGACATGTAGCTTATTGGTAGAGCACTTACCTAGCATGTATAAGACTCTGGATTGAATCCTCAATACTAAGAAAAAAAAGTTTCTTTCCAAATGGTCGTTGATTTGGTGGGGTGCCTTTTCTTAGATATTTCAAATTGAAGCCAAATGCTGGGAGCAAATACTATGAATTTGTGAAATGGGTATCAGACAGAAGCCAAATAAAGTTCCAGTCACTGACTAGCTTGGGCAAGTATCATATATCAGGATCTCAGTTTTTTTTCATGTATAAAAGGTACAGGTTTAGATGATCTCTTGCTAAGGTCTACAGAAAATGTACTTTGATTTTTTCCAGTTCTGTGGGTGAGTTTTTATTAAACTTTCAATATCAATATGGTTCTTATTATGACCAGTCATACATATGCTATAGACAGAGTTAAAAAAAGGTAAAAGAAGAAAGTATTTCTGGCTATTATGGTACATACCTGTAAACCCAGCTACCTCCAAGGCTGAGGCAGGAAGGTGGCAAGTTCCAGGACAGCCTGAACAATTTAGCAAGACCCTGTATAAAAATAAAAAATAAAAAGGACTGGGGTATAGCTCATTGGTAGAGTGCCTCTGGTTCAATCCCCAGTACCACACACACACATACACACACAAAGATTTTTTTTTCAATCTACTGTCTCAAAAGTAAATCTAAACCAGACAGCGGTGCACACCTGTAGTCACAGATATATAGGAAGCTAAAGCAGGAGGACCACAAGTTCCAGGCCTTTCAGGGTAATTTAGTGAGACCCTGTCTCAAAATAAAATTTAAAAAAGGGGAAGGTTTGTAGCTCATTGGTAGAGTGCTTGCCTAGTATGGGCTAGGTACTAAGTTTGATCTTCAGCACTGCAAGAAATTTAAAAAAGCATAAATCTACTTCCTATAGGTAAACCCATGTTATAAGAGCAACCCATTGCCAAAATATAATAATTAAAATAACAGGCATGAACATGGTCAATGTTTTAAGTTTGATTTCTTCTAAGGTAGTAGTAGTCCACTGGCTTGAATTAATTTGTTTTTATTATTTTTATAATATTTATTTATGAGCCTGAATTTAGACAATTGAAATGCTGACTTTGATTAGTTTCTGTTTCTTAAATGCCAAATTAAATATGACTTGGCTTGGGCATATTTGGTGTCTAAGTGAAATATGAACTCCTCTGAGTGAAGAGGGGGTTGGATTCCTCATTCCTGTGCTCATTGGTTTATAGTCTTAGCCTAAGAATTTAACTATACAGACTTAGTCAAAAAAGGATCCCAGTAAGAAAGCTTGGTCTAAAGCAGAAATGGTACAAAAGATGCAAAATTGAGTACCTGGACTATGGCCTATCTAAGCTTGTTCCCTCACTTGTTAAGTAAATATGATCATATTTGCTATCTGTTGCTGCTCTTACTACTACAAGATCCCACACAAGAACTATCATGAACTAGGTTCTTTTCAATGCACTAAACATACTTTTATACAGCAACACTGCAAAGTGGGTAAGTTAAAACTTTTCTAAGGTCACACAGCAACAGTCAGAATTTGAATTCAATTCTTTTTTTTTTCATGCAAAAGCAAACATTCTTTCTACTATAAATATCTGCCACTGCTATAAAGTGTTGAATGGATAATTGATATGAAAATGTAAGTTGTTTCACACTTAAACTCTTTGTGATTAAATGAGCCAGTGCATAGAAAACTCTCAGAACAATAATACAGTAAGTATTCAGTTAGAATTGGTTGTTATTATTATTATTTTAGATAGTATACTTATTGTCTGAGTATGCAGTAGATCAGTGAAATTTAGAATAGGATTGATTGCTTGCCTTTTTTTTTTTTTTAGAAAAAGAGTAATCAAGTGGTTATTATAAACATAAAAGCACAAATTGGTGGTAAGGAGGCCTGGATTTTGGGGTCAGAAGATCAGGATCAGAGAGTTTAGCCCCTCCCCCCATTTTGTCACAGAACAGTGAGAACTAGAAGGGAGTGGGAAGTGTTTCATGAGGATTAACTTCAATAATATGTGAGTGAAATTCTGTTTGTAATAGGAACAGCATTATAAAAATGTTAGTCAATATTTAGAGAAGGTAATCTCTTTTGAGCCTAAGGATTTATTGATACTCTATGTTTCCTCTTTGTTGCTGTCAGCATCAGACTTGTGGTAATTGGAGAGAGAAAGGGGTGTCTACAGGTTCTTGTGTAACTGATGTCATGTGGCATGCACACTGGATTCACAGGAGTGGTCCACCTACACCCCTTTCTTTCTTTCTTTCTTTCTCTTAACAAGGGAAATTGAGAATCAAGAGAAAAATAAATATCCAATAACATAAACTTAAAAAATTCTTTTAGTGTATTATTTGTTAATATATGCAGAATTCTTCAAAACAGTGCTTGCATTTGGTAAGTTCTATGTGTGTTAAATAATATTATTATTGCTATTGTTAGAAAAGTAGATTAGGAGGGGCAAACAATACCAGCCAGCTCTGCCTACTTCAGAGGGTTGTTATGAGGATTGTACTTGTTAATTAACAAAGACTCTGTCCTTGACTGAACTGTATACAGCTTTCTAAGAGCTCTCTTTTTTGACTAGACCACATTCTAGGGTTTTGTCTTCAAGGCTGCCAAACCCAGATGTAGCAAGAATCCTGATGAATCAGCTCATTAAGAAACCCCCACCCCTGATATCTGATCACCTTTGCTATTAATCCAGGTTCTCTACCTCCACCCTCAGCATCAGATGGCCCTGGTCTCCCTTCAGCAAGAATCCTCTTAAAATTGGCTTAGCCATCGTCTCCCTACCCTGGGCATTTTCTTTTAACCATTTTCCATCTACTAACTTTCTGCTTTGCTCCTGGTCTGTGAACCCTGACCGTCCATGCTGTGTTCAATATTAAACCCAATTGTATATGGAGGCCACTTTTCTCCCCTTGAAATTATTTCTAAATAAAATATGTTTTTACTACTTTAACTATTGTCCAATTCTGGTTCTCTTTGACAATATGCAAGCTTACATTTCTGACAGAAGTTAAAAAATATATATACTATTACTTTTTTTAAGTTTTGGAAAGTTATGGATAGAGATATGTAAATTTTATGAAGAAGGTTTATGAGAGAGAGAGAGAGAGAGAGAGAGAGAGAGAGAGAGAGAGAGAGAGAGAGAATATGTAATGGCAGAGGTAGGGATAAACTAAAGAGAAAAGAAGTGTAATGGGTAATTTTATTTACCAATTTGGCCAGGCTAAGGAATACCCACATAGCCGTTAAAACATTATTCCTGAGTGTGTCTGTGAGGGTGTCTCCAGAAGAAAATAGTATTTAAATCAGTAGACTGAGTTAAGACCTGCCCTTACCAATGTGGGCTGACTTTGTTCAACCAATTGGGGGCCCCAATAAAGCAAAAAGGTAGAGAATAGGGGAATTCTCTCCCTTAAGCTGGGACATTTGTCTCTTTCTGTCCTCGGACATCCTAATTCTGGGACCTTTGGACTCTGGAACTTAGACCCGTGCCTCCAATGAGATGGTGTTTGTATATAACCTGTGCACATCCTCCCATATATTTTAGATCATCTCTCTGTTACCCAACATAATGTGAATGCTATATAAATTCTTGTTTTAGTATATTGTCAAGGGAATAATGACAAGGAAAAATGTCATTATACACAAGGAAAAACGTCTGTACACATTCAATGCACACAAACTTATTTTTCTCAAGTATTTTTGATCTAAGGTCAGATGAACCTCATGGATGCAGAACAGGTGGGGGAAGGGTGAACTGTATTTTTTTGTTGTTGTTTCTAGTGCTGGGGATGGATCTCAGGTTCTCTCACATGTTAGGCACATACTTTATCACTGAACTATACTCCCAGTCCTTAGCGTCCATACTAAAAATCCAACTACTAGAAAATTTAAAATTCACATGTGGCTTGCATTGTATCGCTGTTGCACAATGCTGGTATAGAGAAAAGGGAGAAGTAGAAAGGAGGAGGAAGGGAGGTGGGGAACAGAGCATGCAGTCACAGTCATGGATCTAAATTTCTCCACAGGACTTTCACACAGAGCTGTGAATTAAGGATTTCATGCTTTGTAGCCACAGTAGAGGCACAAATAGGAATGAACCTATCATAGTATTTTCTCAGCCTGCCTGGAACCAGATGAAATAAAATCATATTGTCAGCTCTGTTCCATACACCACAACTTCCCAGTAATTCCTAATTCCTAATTAGGAACTATTTATGTCTTTTCTTATTAACTCTTGTTAACCTTCTCCCCATCCCCTACTACTTTGTAAAGGATGCTATAAACCAAATTATCCACTCAGATACTTTTGCATAAGGACCCTCTACAACTCTGTTGTCCTGTCCCCAAACTCTACACAGTGACTGAACATTAGTGTGTTTCCTAGGTCCCTTGAGTAGGCAATACACAAGTGTCTGTTGAATGAATGAATATTTGGAAATGTTCACATATTAATTTAACCAATACATAGATAAAAACCTATCAGTAGTAAAAAAATAACTCTGAAGGCTAAACACTCAAAAATTACACAAGTTTGTAGACATGCAGCTGACCAATGCTCTTTCCTTGATTCCTGCGATTCATAAATGTGGGATCTGTTTATTGAAATGGATAAAAACCTCTCTTCACAGGCCCATACACACACCAAAAGCAAGTTCTGCGGTCAGGCTTAAGGTGAAGTTTTGTCCTGTTAAAACCAGGTACCCAGAAAAGCCTGACTCATTCCTGCCTGTCTTTGATATTCTTTTTTTTTTTTTTTTTTTTGGTACTGGGGATTGGACTCAGGAGCATTCAACCATTCATCCCCAGCCCTGTTTTATATTTTATTTAGAGACAGGGTCTCACTGAGTTGCTTAGTGCTTCACCCATTTCTGAGGCTGGCTTTGAACCCTTGATCTTCCTGTCTCAGCCTCCCGAGCCATTGGGATTACAGGTGTGTGCTACCGCACCCGGCTGCCTTTGAGATTCTTAAGGGAATTACACACATGAAACAAGAGCAAATTAAATACACCTGTATTAACACCTGGGCAAACACTGATATTCCAGAGCTGAGAATCTTATAGGTAGGTGGGAATTTTTGAAGGGGGACCTGTGTTAGTCAGCTTTCTACTGCTGTAACAAAATACTGGAGAAAAACAACTAAAGAAGTAAGGATTTAGTGATTTTTGGCTCTTTGTTTCAGTCAATGGCTACTTGTATGCACTGTTTCTGGGCCTATGGTGAGGAAAAACATGGCAGGGAGTACATGGTCACGTGTTGAACAAAGCTTCTCACTTAATGGCAGCCTGAAAGGAGGGAAGAAGAGAGGGAGGGAAGGGAGGAGGAGGGGTAAAAAAGGAGAGAGGGAAGGAAATATTCCCCAAGGGAGAGAAGAGGGCATGTCCCAAGGACCTTCCTCCAACTAGGCCCCAACCCCCTAAAGTTTCCACCACCTCCCAATAGCCCATGAAGTTATGCATCCATCAGTGGATAAATGCATTGATGAGGCTGGACCCCTCATCATCCGGTCACCTTCCCAAGGCTCCACCTCGGAACGCTGCTGCCTGGGTGCCAAGCCCTTAACACATGAGCTTTTAGGGGCTTTTATGATCTCACCCATAACATGCCTTTACCTCACCCATGTGAATCTGGGAAACTTGAGAAAATGTATAGCTGTTGGACAAAGAAGGAAGGAAGGAAGGAAGGGAGACAAAGATTCTGCACTCCAGAAAGGACCAGGTCCACTTATCCACCCAAGGGGCTGAGTGCACTAGGAATAAAGAGTGAGGAGATGGCTTGTGGAACTGGAAGCCAGCTCCCTGGGGCTGGATATCCCTCTGAATGCCAGAGCAGGATGAGGGGAGAAAGGCAGAGTCGTTCCTACAGCTTATGTGTCTGACCAATCTGATCAAGAACTGCTCCTCTAGAGTGGGCAGAAGCTCAGGGGGAGGCCAAGAGTGGTCCATTGTAGCCTCCCTGGCAGAAAGGTTTTCTTCCTTTGGGATGCATCTGGAGATAAAACGCAGATGAAAGGGATGTTGTACATCTCCACAGAGGCACTCAGAGAAAGGGTTTGGATCAAGGCCTTGGTAGTACAAGCTATGGAACTCTCCCAGACTTCATTAGAGCCCACGATACCTGATTGCTTCTTTCAACTGTTTCTTCTACTTTTTAAAAACTTTTTGGTGGTGGAACTGGAGCATTCTGCCTGGTACATCTCCAGCCCTTTATATTTTTTATTTTAAGACAGGGTCTTGCTAAATTGCCCAGACTAGCCTCCAACTTGTGATCTTCCTACTTCAGCTTCTGGAATAGCTGGGATTACAGCCTGCATCACCATACCTGGCTCTCAGTTGTTTCTTCAAATTTTTTTTCATGTTTCTTTTTTTCTTATCTTTCCTTTTCCCCCAATACCTGCTTCCTTTTATCTGTTTCATTACAAATACATGCAACATGAAAATTTGCTGTTGTTTTAATGATGTGGGCTGGATATTTAAAAATCATTTCTATTTCTAATAAAAAAGAGCTACTATTTATTCAGAAGTTACTAAGTGCCAGTCTTTTAACACGCTAAGCTCTTTAAATGTATGATATCATTGAATCCTTACAACAATACTAAGAGCATCCTCATTTTACAGATCAGGAAACTGAGGCTATAGAGGTCAAACTCATGAGTGGAGAATCTGCAATATAAGCACAGGCTGCAGTCCAGTGCATATGTCTTTAAGTTGTAATTTAATTTGCCTGCATTGCTCCAGTTTAGGTTTTCTGAATCTAGTTTTCTATCTACTTTTTAAAAAGTTGATTCCTGTTTTCTTTCCTTTTCTTTGCCCTCAATCCCTTGTCTTATCCTTTGGTTAAAATTATCCTCTTCTTTATTATCTTATTCCACAATTTCCCTCCCTACTCTCATACTTCCTCTTTCTCAAGAAGCCTTTAATGGTCAGTGGGGTAAATACAGTTGTGGTGACAAGGGTAATCCTCTGCCATTTTCTTCTGTCTCCAGCTCTGGCAGTGGCTCTGCTTTCAATGGCAAGGGCCCCAAGCTTGAGTATGCATCAGAATCACCTGGCTGGAGGGTTCCAGATGCAGCAGGTCTAGGTGGATCCTGAGAGTTTGCACTTCTAACTAGTTCCCACTGATGCTGATGATGCTGGTGGGCAGACCACAAATGGAAAAGCATCACTCTCTGGTTCCTCCCACATTCAAGTAATTTCTCTGAAATGCCATCATTGACTCTCGGGACACCTACAGGTACAAATCTTTATTTTGATGGGTTTTGTTCTTGAGGAACTATGATAGTTCTTAAAAGTTGTCCCAGTTTTACACTTTAAAACCTCTGGTCTCCAGTGCATAACATCATTGAAGTTTGGGCAAATTGTGTCAGTAATGTCATGAGCCAAAATGCAGGTCATGTGGACAGGAGAGATAACATACTTTAAAGCATAGATTCCAGTTTGCATTTCATGTCCAGTCATGTGATTTTGAATCTTAGCTGATATGGAGGAGGGACAGTTCAGGAGTAGGATGAGTATCCCTTACCTGAAATGCTTGAGACAAGGAATGTTTTAATTTTTTTAAAATTGTGGACTATTTGCATATATATAAGATGAGATGTCTCAGGGATGGAAGCTAAGTCCAAACACAAAATGTATTTGTTTCACATACACCTTAAACATAGTGTGAAGGTAAGTTTATATAATATTTTTAATGCTTTTATGCATGAAACAGTGTTATGATGTGGAATTTTTCTACTTGAACTATTATGTTGGCATTCAAAAAATTTTAAATTTTGGAGCATTTTAGATTTCAGGTTTTTGGATTAAGAATGTTTGGCCTGCCATATGGAAGTGTTGCCAACTCCTGGCATCATTTTCACAGGGTCTTGATTCCAATTGGTCATTTACTTCAATGGTATGGCCATAGTAGTGGTCTTGTACCTGGTTCCTTCAATTTGTTCTCATGAAGGCTAAGGAAAGATTGGCTTGAGTGGGTACTAAATCTGAGTCACTAATTCTGTTCTATTTATTCTGGATGGTTTTCTTAAGTAATTAAGAACTAGCCTGGGCTCTCAAACCTTAGAACACTAGGGTATAAAGAAAAGGAAAGGCAGGTCTAGCCATTAATACCTTTTTAGGAAAGGTATTAAGATTCTGGGAATCTCTGAAATTGAGCTTCTTCCATCCTTTGTCTGTCCTTCTGGAGGAGATTAGAGAACCTACAGTCCCTTCAAGACCTGAGACCAAGTCCTCAATTTAGACATTTCTCTTCTTGTAGATACACGACTTCATGAGACCGTCCCTCCTTCATGAGACCAACCCTCCTGGTTGCCTTCTGTCTAACATGGTTGTTTAAACCTCCCAACAGGACTCAGAAAGTCCACCCATTCTGAGACATTCTCACGTGTGCTCCTCTTCCTACTTCTATCTTATTTTTTCCTGTAATCTGTAATATCCTTATTATTTTCCTAGTTCACCCCAATATTACTCATCAATTTCAAATAGCAATTGAAGAATTGAAGAGTAGGAAGTAAAAATTCTCTGTTTCATTTTTACCTATCTTCCTTCACCCCAGCACTATTAATAGTGTTTTTGAATTCTGTCTGAGAAAGCATCCTCTGCCCACTACAACCTCTCTGCAGCAGGTCAGGCCATCAGAGAGCTGTAACATGAACTGCATTTGTGCTTCTTTCCTATTAATTCACTTTTGCCACCCTGCCCTTTGCCCTGATGCAGTCAGCCTAACCTGAGTGTCATACATAAGGTGAGAACCAGGATACCATGACCATGTTGCTGTACAAATATTGTTCATTGCCTCACACAGGAAGACCTGTGAGAGAAATTTGTCTCCATTCTCTCAGAATTGGGAGTGGTTGACTTTCTCCAGATTTGTTTTTGTCTAAAGTGCTGTTTAGTTGCTATGGTTACATAATAGAGTACCCTAAAACTCAATGTGTAAAATGATCGATCATATAATTTGTGCATGAATTCTTTGGGCCAGGAGTTCCAACAGAAAACTGTGGGATGGTTTGTCCCTGCCCCATAATGTCTTGGGTTTTAGCTGCAAGATTCAAAGGTTGGGGACTGGAGTTTTTTGTAAGCTCTGTCTCTTGTCTGATGATGATTTTGGCTGAGAAGTTAGCTGGGCTCTTGGCTGGAATATTCATGTTATTCTCCATGTGTTCTGGGATTCCTTACACATGATGGCTGGGTTCTAGTTGTAACCAGGGATGGGGGAAGGGAGAGAGAGAAATAGGGACCAAATTGCATCACATTTTATGACCTAGCTGTGGACATCACATAGCAGCATTTTTCTTGCTGAGGTAGCCCCGAAACTCATTCCCCAGGTTCAAGGAGAGGGAAAATTAAGACTGCCTCTTGACTGGGAATAGAAAAGTTCTACAAACATGAGGGACTGGAGATAACGTTTCTGTTTTTGGAAAATATGATTGGCCATAAGACCCTTGGACATGCAGTCCACTCTACATAATTAGAAATCCCGGAGACAAACTGAGGCCCACCAAAATAAGCATATTGGACTTCATGCCCTGTTTGTGTGCACAAACCTGACTCTGGCTTCACATTGCTTTCCTTATTTCCCCTTTGTTTCATTTTCTCATTTTTTACTTTACTTGCAATACTTTATGTAACTTTCTAAATTATTATAAATAATTGTGGGAGAAAACTAAGATACAAATTAAATAAAATGGAACTTCAGGAAAAAAGTATGTCTAAGTATGAAATTAATTTCAACAGGAAGAATAAGTCTATGACATTCAGGATTCAAATCTCAACAAATACTCTCTGATATCTAAATTTTAATCTTAATTTACATTGACTTGGAGTGGAAACCCAGAAGAGTAATTCATTTTTCAAATCAATTTTCTGATCTCTACAATGACATAGTTTTGATTTATCATACTAGAAAGCATGTTAAATAAGTGAATTCACTTCATAATTGTTGAGCAGTTTGGAAATATGAATCTCAAATAGTTTTGCTAGACTTATTTCATCCACTTAAAATGTTTTGTTTTGCACCACATAAAAATAAAATACATTTTTTTTTCTGAAAAGATATGCTAAGAATTTATTAAGTTCTTGGCATAGCTTTTTACAAAGAAGATAATATTATTTAATTTTTCAATGAAGTAATTATGTAGTCTTCCTATCTTTTCCACTACAGATAAGATATTGTGTAATTCTCTGATGGCATAATTAATATTTTATTGGACACATCTATATCTGGGATTCCTTATCTATGAAGAGCAATGAGTTTTATTAAATATGCCATCTACCATATTAGATTTATTATAATCGAATTGCATTTTGCTTCATTTGTTTAGAGCACTAGTTCTGGGCTGCAAAACCAATTTACTCCTCTGTATGTAAATTGATTATTTCTTGAAAAGGTAGCCACTATAGCTATTAAATGCAAAATTTACCATAATACAGATTGCAATTGCCAAGTTAGCCACACCTAAATCAAGAAGCTAAAATGTGATTGTTTTGGAAAAGAGATTAATCTAACAGCTTTATAATTGTTTCTCATAGATATTCAACAGTGTAACTAGAAATTCACAGCAACAGAATGCTGCAATCGACTAGTTAATATTTTTTAAAAACATGAATATAAATATATGTGGTACACTGAGTCTTTTATGACTTTTCTATAGAAACTAGAATTAATTGCTTAAGGATTTACTGATCTTTGGGGGTAAGTTTTAGAGCAATCAATTAAGTCATATACAAAGTTAGTTGGAATGGCAATCACATCAATCTCTAATAGCCACAATAACACATCAGGTTAGTTTTCTCTTGATACACTGTTGTAGTCTAAACGTTTATGTCTCTCCCAAATTCCTGTTGCAACAACCTCCATGGTGGTGTATTAAGAAGTGGGGCCTTTTTCCAGTTGTGGTGGCACACACCTGTAATCCCAGTGGCTTGGGAAGCTGAAGTAGAAGGATCATAAGTTCAAAGCCAGCCTCAGCAACTTAGCAAGGCTCTAAGCAACTTAGTGAGACACTGTCTCAAAAAAAAAAAAAAAAAAAAAAGGGGGCTGGGGATGTGGCTCAGTGGTTAAGCACCCCTAAGTTCAATTTCCATTATCCCCCTCCCAAAAGAAGTGAAACTTTTGGGAAGTGATTAAGTTGGAGGGCTCCACCCTTGTGAGTGGAATTAGTACTATTATAAAAGAGGCTTCTAAGAGTTGCCTGACCCTTCCACTTCCTCTGCCATGACACTGTGAGGTCACAATATTTGTCACTTTTTGCCCCCTTCCACCATGTGAGAAGGCAGCAAGAAGGCATCATCTTGGAAGCAAAGAGCAGGCTTCGCCAGACACTCAATCTGCCAGTGTTTTGATCTTGGACTTCCCAGACTCTGGACCTATGAAAAAATAAATTTCTGTTCTTTATACATTACCCAGGTTCAGGCATTTTGTTATAACAGCACAGATTAAGACATACATCTTTTCTTTTTCTTCCTTGTTGAGTTTGCTTCTACTGTCTTGGAATAATGCTCTGCTACTTCTCCATTCTGGACTCTACAGTGGGAGTTCTACCCAGATTTCAATGCCTAGATCTGATACCAACAATTGCAGTATATTTTTGACTTCCTCCAAGGTGGATGCTCTACTTCAATTTACACTTGAATGATGTTTTCCATTAGTGTATCCTCACCTTAGTGTTTTTATAAAATATTTGTCATTTTCAAATAGCCTCCTTCTAATTTCCCCTATATGTTCTTGTTTAAAAGAGTTAAAGAAAAATTTATTTATTTATTTATTTGGTACCAGGGATTGAACTCAGGAGCACTCAGCCACTGAGCCACATCTCCAACCTCCTGTCCCGCCCCCACCCCTGCACCTCCCCTCCCCCTGCAACCACACCTTTTTTTTTTTTTTGTATTTCATTTAGAGACAGGGTCTCACAGAGTTGCATAATGCCTTGCCATTGCTGAAGCTGGCTTTGAACCCTGATCCTCCTGTCTCAGCCTCCTGAACCACTGGATTATAGTTGTGTACCACTGCGCCTGGTTTATTAATCCCATTTTTAAAAGATAGTGAGGTGGATTTTATTTTGGGGAATGGGATGGGCATGGCAAAGAAGTGTTATGTTTTGTGAAGTATTGTATCCCCCACTGCAACCATGTCAGGCTATCATGTAGGAGACACTCAAATAGTTGACTGCATTGAATTGCAAACCATGGTTTGCAAGTTCATGAAGCTGATGTAAAAATGTGACCTCAAGCCATTATGTGATGTTAGCTATTATGGTCTGTGAGTCTACTCTGTCTTGCTGAATGAGTGTGTTGTGTGTGTGTGTGTGTGTGTGTGTGTGTGTGTGTGTGTGAGAGAGAGAGAGAGAGGGGGGGGGAGAGAAGGAGAGAAAGATAGATAGATAGATGTTGGTTCTAAACAGTTTGTAAATATTTTTCTTTCTCTATCATATTGACCTGAATCTGCTTCATTATAATGTAATATCTTATATCTTGACAACAATCCTTCTTCTCTCCCTTAAAATATGTATAAAAGCAAAAATTGACTCAGAAAAACCAGATATGTTTGACAGATAGGCACAATTCAACCTAGAGAGAATAAATCCTTCATAGTATTCTCCCATCTTACACAGTTCACATTCTCCTTCAATTTTCTAAACAAATTACCATGGATTTTATTTCAACCGAAAAGGAAACTGCTAATGGAAGCCATTTCACAGTCATTCCAAATACAAAAATTCTCAAACCTGAACTAGATTCATACAATTTGTAGGCTAGCAGATAATAATTTTTAACTCCCTCATTTCCAGAGAAAGGAATTGACCCCCATGGAGCCTCAGTTTGTAGAATGATTTTTTTTTTTTATTTTGGTACTAGGGATTGAACCCAGGACACTATACTACTGAGCCACATTCCCAGCCCATTAAAAAATTTTTTTTTGAGACAGGGTCTCCCTAAGTTGCTAAGGATCTCACTAAGTTGCCAAGGCTGACTTTGAACTTGTCATCCTCCTGCCACAGCCTGTGAGCACTACTGGGATTACAGGCATGTGCAATCATTCCCAGCTCTCTGTTTTTGTTTTCGTGTCTTTTTGTGGGGCTAGGGATCAAACCCAGGGCCTCACACATTTTATAGGCAAATGCTCTGCCACTGAGCTATGTCCTCAGTCTCTAGAGCAATTCCTATTTCACAGAGTCTATTATGGCTTGGATCTGAAATGTCCCTACAAAGTTTCCTATCTTGAAACTATTATGTTCCTCAATGCAGCAAGGTTCAGAGACAGGGCTTAGTCAATGATTGGATCACAAGGACTCTGACCTCATAACCTCATCAGTGGACTTATCCATTGATAGCTTGATGAACTAGTAGTGGTAGGACCTAGTTGGAGGAAGTGAGGAAGTAGGTCACTGGGGGAATGTCCTGGAGGGATTTATTCCCCTTACCCCATTTCCCAGCTGCTATGAGCTGAGCAGATTTTCTTTGCTGTAACCTTCTGCCATGATGTTTTTGCCTTGGAGCCATCTGACCATGGACTGAACCTCTAAAACCATGAGCCAGAATAAATCTTTTTTCCTCTAAATTGTTCTTTTCAGGCACTTTGGCCACAGAAACAAAAAGCTGACTAACACAGAATCTATTGTCTACCTTCTACTTACCTTAAAACGTCATGGTCCTAATACATTCAATACACATATGATCATTGTCTTTTCATGAAGATTTCTACTGTACATGGATTCATATGACTTCTTTAATATCTCTCCCTTATTCCATTGCTCTTAAATATCCTATTCAAAGATAATAAGGCATATAGTTTTGGTTTCTTAGAGGTGAAAAATTTTGAAAGTCTTCATGTTTCAGGCATAGTAAAATATATAAATAACAACATTTTGAAAAGTTTATTTCTGCCTGTGTTAACTATCACCTTGCTTAATTACAGTCGTAGCTTCCTTCCTACTGCAGTACTTCTGAATTTGACTATAATTTATTGGCAATACAACTGCAATCTATTCTGAGGACTTACCTACCTACCCTTTAATTAAGCACCTAAAAAAATGCAACTGTCATAAAAAAGGTTAAACTTCTGTATGCCTAATCTGCTTTGTCCCTTCATACCTTATATTTGCCAAATTGGACAATTTTCCATCTGACACTGGATACCCAGGTGCAGGTGGCGCCTAAAATCTCCTTCCTCTGAGTATAAGCAAATATCACAGTCCCTGGGTATTGTGAAAAGGCCATTATCCATTATTCAGCTCTCAACACCCTTTTCGTGGATATAGATGATCAAAATTTTCGGGCAAGTCACAATCTCCATAAGCAACCCTACTGCAGCAAGTTCAGACTGGCTGAGGTGCTCTCTTCAGTCCTGAATGACTACGATTATGAGTTAAAAGGTATTTGGCATGTGTTTTAAAGTCATCATGTGATGGAATTCAGGTTGTGTTTAAGCCCCATTATAGTTTTTTGCTGTCTTAGAGTGCTCTCATCTGGTCCATAACAGTGACCTTAGGGAAAGGATAGAGTCTTGCTGAGGACCACACTTCTGCCTTCAGTGTCTGCTGTTCTGCTCCTCTGGTCTCTGGCCTGCTTGACTACCCTGCCTCCCTCTCTTTGATGTGTACCATTTAGATTCACAAGGTGGATTTCAGATGGCCTGCCAGGATCTTATCTACCACTGTATTAGGAAGCCCCTTCTGATGGCCACACCAGAGTCCTGCCCTGGCCTGTAAAGGCCTAGACCCTTCTTATCAGAGGAGGAAACCTCAATATTTATAATACTCTAAGCAAAACTAAAATTTAATGAAGCTGATTTATAGACATGGGCCTTCTTCTTCTTCTTACTTTGTACTAGTCAGGGTTTTGCTGGTTAGGTTTTTACTCTGGAGGCAGTTTTTGGACAGTATGAGAATCAGATAAAATACAGTCTTCTATAATAGGCTGCTTTATAGTGACAGACTCAGGGTAAATGGTGCCTAGGGGACAAAGTCATGTGTTTGTGCCTCTTCCCTTCACACTCTGATTTGTCAAGACCAGTGGTTCTGTGGATCTGTGCCCCACTGACGACTGACATCTGGAGACTGGAGCCTTCTTATGCATCCCTCCCCCACTGTGCCTGTGGCATTTTGTGAACTATAAAGGTTGTTGGAAGTTGTTGGCCTGTTTTTCTATTGGAGCTTCAGAGGCTGGCTTTAGTTAATGTTAACAGGCTTTTACTGACTTGTGCACAATAGCTCTGTTTGGTTTTCCATGAAACAAAGAATTACAAAGAAAATGCTTGTAAAAATGAGCACAGACAAAATTATGGTTTATACCAGCAAATGTAAAGGGTTTTAATAGTCTGCACTTTTGTGCTTACCTTACTCCTGGTCTCAACTTTACTTTCCTACTTTTGTTATATTTATTTCTTGGTTTTCTAACCTATTTTAAATTAATTTTGTCTTTTCTGCATTATTTGAATTTTATTGCAATCAGTTTTTTTTCTGGTATAAGCAAATTTCAGAAAGCAACAAATAATGGATTTTAGCACTTGAGAACCATATGAACTATTTTCAAGAAGGAATAAACATGATAAAAATTTAGTAATTCTAATTTGGTAAAGAGGCATTCTGGTCAACTGAACTGTATGGCTAAGACAGAGTTAATAAGAAGATAGTTCAATTATTGTTAAGAAATTTCCTGAAGTTACACTGCTGCTGTTATACTCTAGGGGATGGAATGTACTGAACATAATTGATTTTTTTCTTGGGTGACTAAGGCTGTTGCAATGACCAAGGGCTATTGTTGTGAACATCAATTTGGACTTGACCATAATTGGATATATAGAAGGTTTAAGAAATGAGGCTGAATTTGTATTGACTCAGGACAGATTTTAAGTTGATTTTTAAAAATTAAATCTCTTCACTTAGTTTGATTTTCAGTCATTCATTTCTATTTTGGAACAGTGACTTATAGTAAACAAAGTCTCCCCAGCTCTCTTTCACAACAAAAGACAAATATTTTATTAAAGACTACTTATTAAGGCCATTTTGCCTGATAAATTCAGTTAATTGGTTTAATTGAGACCTTATTATTTGTGACTTTGGGTCTGTGGCACTGCAATTAGGGATGAGATCACTATCTCCTAAAGAGGAGGGAACACTTGAAAGACTTGCTCACACTCAATTTGTCTTTGAAAATTCAACAAAATACTGTTGAGGAATTTTTAAAGTGAGCAAATTAAATACTTTTAGTAGAAGCAGTACATTAAAATTGTGTGAAAGAGGACAAGGAGGGGAGGAAAGAAAGAAGGAAAAGAAAGAAAGTTCTGTTTGCCATCATACAGGGTAGTTAGAGGCACCTGAGAATCATCTCTAATAAAGAAAGAGATTTCAACTGAGTCACTGAATAGAGGTAGAAGAAGTCAAGCTCCATCTCTCTGGTCTTGGTTGGACAGCTGACATTCTTAATGGTTTTCTAAATAGCTACATGCTCAAAATAAAGAGTGCCTTTTTTGGGTGGTGAGGAATTCTGCAGGATGTGATTCGAATCTGCCTTAGGGTACACTTTGCATTATGTCAAACTTGATTTAACAAGTTTGGTTATTTGGTTTCTCTGGTGATTCTCAGCACATCCTAGGTTTCAGAAGGCAGGAAACTAGATATAAGGAGAGACAGAGACAGGGATAAAAGTGTGTGCTGTGTTGAATCACATAAGTGTGGGTGGGAAGGTGCAGTGTTCAGAGGTTTCATTGGAAAGCCAGCATTTTGAGCAGTGATAGCCATTGCGACAGAGAAAAGCACAGAATACCAATTATATAAACATAGGCACTTAGGGAAATATATTTATGCATTTTTATTAGCACTGATGGTCATCACTGAGAATGGAAACACCACATCCTGAAACTAATGCCTCTAACGATAGCATGAGGCATTAAGGAAAGGTCCAATGACAATACTCCTTTTAAACAGTCACAGAAGATACATTGTTAGAAACATTTCTTTCTAAAGCGAGTACACCTGGGTCCCTGCTTCATTTTTATCACGTCAGGTATGAACTTTGTTTTACTGAAATTTTATTTAGCTAACCATAGCATCCTAATGATAATAGAATTTATGCATTTGCCAAGATAAATGAAACATGTGTATATATTAATTTTTTTCTATCTCCATAGAAAAAAATGAATAGAATACACTTAAAATATCTGAAAAGCATTAATGTTAATCTCCAGGATATATAAAGAACTCAAAAAAACTTAATAATAAAAAAAACCCCAATCAATAAATGGGCTAAGGAACTGAGCAGACACTTTACAGAAGAAGAAATACAATACATTTGATCAACAAACATATTAAAAAATGCCCATCATCTCTAGCAATTAGAGAAATGCAAATCAAAACTACTCCAATATTTCATTTTATTCCAGTCAGAATGGCAATTATGAAGAATACAAGCAATTGGGCTGGGGATGTGGCTCATGCAGTAGCGCGCTCGCCTGGCATGCGTGCGGCCCGGGTTCGATCCTCAGCACCACATACCAACAAAGATGTTGTGTCCGCTGAAAACTAAAAAATAAATAAATATTAAAAAGTCTCTCTCTCTCTCTCTCTCTCTCTCTCTCTCTCTCTCTCTCTCTCTCCTCTCTCCTCTCTCCTCTCTCTCTCTCTCTTAAAAAAATAATGCAAGCAATAATAAGTGTTGGTGAGGATGTAGGGAAAAAGGTACACTCATATATTGCTGGTGGGACTGTAAATTGATGCAACCACTCTGGAAAGCAGTATGGAGATTCCTCAGAAACCTGGGAATGTAACCACCATTTGACCCAGGTATCTCACTCCTTGGTTTATACCCAAAGGACTTATCAGCATATTACAGAGCAATGCACCCATATCAATGTTTATAGCAGCTCAATTCACAACAGCTAATCTATGGAACCAACCTAGATGCCCTTCAACAGCTGAATGAATGAAGAAAATGTGGTACATATACCCAATGGAATATTACTCAACCTTAAATAAGAATGAAATTATGGCATTTGCAGGTAGATAGATGGAACTAGAGAATATCATGCTAAATGAAATAAGCCAACCCCCCAAACCAAAGGCCAAATGTTTTCTCTGATATGCTGATCCATAGTGGGGGTAGTGGAGAAGAATGAAGGAACTTTGGATTGTACAGAGGGTAATGAGGGGAGGGGTGGGGCTGTGGTGAAGGGAAGGATGGTAGAATGAGACAGACATTATTATCCTATATTCATGTATGATTACACTACTGGTGTGACTCAGCACTATGTACAGCCAGAGGAATGAGAAGTTACCCTCCATTTGTATACAATGTGTCAAAATGCATTCTATTGTCATGGATAACTAATTAGAACAGATAAAAAATGTCTTCACATTCCATGAGCTCTAAAGTTAACCATCTTTGAATGTCTGTATTGGTAACAAATCATAACCAATCATACCCCACACTATTTTTTCCCCAGCTTTCCTCCAAAAGATGCTGCAAAATTTATGCTGTGCATAGATAGTCAACTAAGTAAGCACTAAAAGACCGTGATGCATGGCACAATTTAATCTTTTATTTTAAACATTTGCCTTGAAGGTTAAAAATTGGTGTAATCTCTAGAGAACATTCCTTTTCACTTATTTCCATGTAGCCTTTAGTGGGCTAATAACACGGACTGGAGTTGAGCTGGTGAATAATGCACATTTAATCAGAACGTACCCTTTGTTCCCCAAACCCTTCTGCCTTTGTTAAAGTTCTCTATTCTGCCTGATAAACACGTTGTGGCCTACTTCCTGCTATAAAAACTACTAACCTACAAAATCTGTTTGATATTTTCCTTTTATAATAATGAAACATTGAAAATGGCAGAGGAAAACAGAGTTCTCCCTTTTTCTTCACCCACTGAAAAAGCCTAATTGGATAAAGGTATTATACCAACTCAGAAGGGCTAATGGTGGGAAGTACTGAAGTTAGCAGGGTCTGTTCATGTGGAGGGTATATTTTTTGACAGCTTGAATTTTTCTTATGATGAACATCATTCAGATCACTAGGCATTGCTTTAGGTTTTCCTGTTAGCTAATTCAGATAAAAGGGTATAAATAACATTTTATGAGCCATGTAAGATAAATGGAAACCAAGAAAGTATTTTTGTGAAAAGAAGAAATGAAATTGATATATATATATATATATATATTAAAGTTCCCATAAATATGACATCTCTGAAATGTGAGGTATGATCATAGAGTAATTTAATTCATTTCAAAAAATGTATAATATTAGAACCTAAACCCGCAAAATGGACTTTGTTGCCTTAAGAGTTGTGGCAGTGTGGTCAAAAGAATATTGGCTTGTGAGCCCACGTGAGGTAGGCTGTTATGCCAGGCTCACCACCAAGGCACTGTACCTACTTGAGCCTCAATTTGCTCAATGATTACAAAGAGGAACAATGTTTGTGTCTCCCGGGTGTGAGGGCCAGATGAAAATGCACCAACTGGCATCCTTTGGTATTCAACAAATAATCTTCCATTAGAGGATGAGATGATTCAGGCAGAATAAGAGAAAGAGTGAGGGAGAATGAGAGTTTTGTAACTGTCTCAACAGGCTAGATTATATTTGATTCAATTAAATAATCAATTTGAACACTTAGCCCTGGTGGAACACATACATTTTGAATATCAAATATTTTTGAAGGTGGTTTTGAATTTTGGCTATTTCTAAGAGAATCTAGAGTTAATTCTTGTGCACATTATGGATGATCAAGCTTGGGTAAATCTTTTTTGGTGACATCATACAGTGTGTGTATATATGTACTGTCTTACCACAATGAGACAGACTTGTATGTCTTTCAAATCAATTCTAAAGTCACTACTGAAAATGTTCTGAGTTTCAGTAGTACTGTCTATCTTTCTTGTTATGTTAACTTTGAAAGATCCAGAATTCAATTGCATGCATACATTCTAGTTTGTGGTGAAAAAGTCAATCATGCCTCTTGTTACACCTGTGGCTTTATCATATATATGATGCTGAGGATCGAACCCAGTGCCTCACATGTGCCAGGCAAGTGTTCTACCACTGAGCCTCAGCCCCACCTGTAGCTTATCTGGAAGACCATTTTGAGCCCCCAGAAGACTCAAGGGCTACAGTTACTATAAATAGTTTTGTCATAGCTATTAATTCATTGATGAACTCAAGTTACAGTTGAGAAATTGAGGATGATGCTGTAATATAGCATAATAAGAAATAAATGAGTATTATTATTATTATTATTATTATTATTATTATAATAACTGGGGATTGAATCCAGGGCTTTAGGCCTGCTAGGCTTGTGTGTGACCACTGAGCAACATCTTCAACTCCTTTTTTATTTTAAATTTTTATTTATTGATTGATGTTTTTAAATACTAGCGATTGAACCTACTATCTCATCTCATTTGTTCTACTACTGAGCTACACCCCTGGTTCTTTTATTCTGAGACAGGGTTTTCCTGGACTTAAAATTTAAAATTCTTCTGTCTCAGCCTCCTGAGTAGCTGGGATTCCAGGTATGTGCCACTGCACCCAGTTGACTCTGTCTTGACATAATAACAGGAGATAAAATTGTATAGGAATTATACTTTATTTTTCTGAAGGGTGGTTAGGGGAGGATTTGAATGAGAAAGAGGAAACTTGAATATTTCAGGGATGTCCACTCATTCTCAGGGACACATCACCCACCATATCTCTGGACACTACTTGTTTATATTATACTACTGTCCTTCAAAAATCTAAGCCGCTAACTTCCAGGTTTAGATGCTCATAATTATCAATTAATCAAGTTAAATCCTTTGCTATAGAGGAGCAATTCATGTTAGAGCTTGACTGAAAGTAAATCTGTATTTCTATGCTACAGAATGTCACATTGAATAAAAATAGCACTTTTAAAAATGTCTTCTTTAAAGTAATATGGTTAAGTGTATAAGTCTAAGATTTAGTAGTGAAACTTAGGACAACTCACTTGGCAGTGGCTCTTGGAGGGTGATTCCTTCATAGGTTAAATGGAGTTATCTTACTGGCCTCCTTCAAAAGTTTATTTGGGGCTCAAAATAGATAGTAAATGAGTTAGATACAAGATGTTATAAATGTGCAACTAGTGGGTCAGAGACTACTTTTAGAAGTCCATGTTGTTAAGAACATCAGGGACAAGTGAGGGATTTCCTGAACTGGATCCCTTGATGATTGCAAACACAACTTTAAACATTTTCACTTTTCTGACTGGCAGTCGCTATGGGACATCAAGAATCAGTGATTGCAATGGTGATCTTTGCCTTGCTATAGTTAAATATCTGAGATAATTAACTTGTAAGACATAAAAATGTATGTAGCTCATGGTTCTGGAGATTTCCAACCAAGATTGTGTGGCCTCATTGCTGGGCCTCTAGTGGGGGTGCTGGGTGGCAATGGTAGGGAATGCCTGGCAGAGCAAACTGCTCACACCCCACACCAGGAAACAAAAACAGAACAGGAGGAGACTGGGGTCCCAGGACCCCCTGGGAGGTATGTGCCTAATGACCTAAGGATCTTCGCTAGGACTTAGGTACCACCACTTTTCAATAGCACCACCTAACACCCAAACCATAGCAGTGATATAAATATGAACTAGGAAGATGCAGATCATATGCTGATGTTCTACAAAATTGTCATTATATTCAATTATAAAACATAGAATGACCCTAAATTTTTAAAAACTGAGGCCATAATTAGAGAATATTGCCATGATTTTCTTACCTTCAGTGTCTCCATTGCAATAATTGTAGTGTACTTTAATACAGCTCTTGAGCCCATCTTTGAGATTTCTCCCTTATGTTTTCATTCTACTGCTTTAACTATATATCCTCTGGTGCAATGTGGTATTGTCATCATCTCTTGTCACATAATATTTTCTTATACAGATGTCATGGATTTCGACTGGTTGAATTTTCTCCTAAGTTACGTCTTTAAATTTACTCCACTGCTTCGTTTTGGTGACTCGTTCTCATGAGCACTTCCGATTATATCTCACTGTTCTCTGACATAGAAATCAGTGTACATGTATCCTACACCCAAAGGTAGAGCATTGCAGTAACGAAGATGCTTACTTCAAAGGAAATTGATGAATGCGGCAGCATGTGTTTGTGATTAAGTCAAAGACAGATCCAAGGCTGCCTGGCACTCCAGCCTGATTAACTGTTTTCCAAATGCTGATATAGTACAAAGTAATTGACAATGACAGGGATAGGGGAAAAAATCAGATGCAAAATTGAGCATATCACTGTCAGATGGTTAACAAAACAAATTGCCTGGTGTCTTCCAGAGTTTCTACATTTCTAGAGATAAAAAATTGTTTCTGAGATCAAACTTATTTTTGTAGACAATGTAACAGTTTACAGTATTCATGAAATGGAAAAAATATCAACTAAGTTGTCATTAAAAGGCAATCATAAATCCCTTCTTTTTTCCACCCGTTAAGATACAAGGCCAGTTTTGTATTATTTTGTATACATTTACCATCTAAAGTTAGCATGCCAAACCCTCAGACTGTACTGGGATTGAATGAAACCCTTGTCTTAATTAAATACTAATGATGTGGAAGTTAATAACAAAAACCATAATGATTGACAAAAGGTAGTATTTATTAGGTGCCAATAAATAGATGACATTCTTTTTGCTTAATTTCTAATCATTGCAAGTGTATTCAATAGGAATTATTGAAACAAGCAAACTGATGTCCACGGTTATTGAATACTTAGCCTGAAGTTACATGGATAGTGAACATTGAAGATTGGGTGGTCAAATCCTAAATCCTATGTTATTTCCACTCTGATATGACCCATCTTTATTCTATATAACCTTGTGTATTTGTGAGGACATAGCATAGCATGTAATATTTTTAACTTCTCTTTTCAATATTTTCTCAATACAGTCAGATAATTAGTATAATGATTCTTATGGCTTAGATATGGTGTTCCCCAAAAGCTCACATGTGAGATAATGCAAGAAGGTTTGGAAGAGAAATGACTGGGTTACAGTCTTAACCTAATCAATGAATTAATCCCTGATGGGATTAACTGAGTGGTAACTGGGGGCAAGTGGAATGAAATGGTTCACTGCGGGTCTGGCTATAGGGTGCATATTTTGTATCTGGAGTGTAGAGTCTCTCTCTCTGCTCTCTGATCATCATGAGAACAGGTTTCCTCTGCCATGATGTTCCACTTCACCTCCAAGCTCTGAGGAATGGAATCAGCCTTCTATGGACTTAGACCTCTGAAACCATGAGCTTTCAAATAAACATTTCCTCCTGCACAATTATTCTGGTTGGGTCTTTTAGTCACAGCAGTGAAAAAGCGGACTAAAACAATAATATAAGGCCAGCAATTCATTATTAATACAGAGGCAGTAAAGTAGAATGTGAGATTTAGACTTGAATGACTCACCCTGACATATATTTAAAGTCATGAAACTTTAGCCAATCACTTAATTCGATGGAACTTCAACTTTTGTACTATTTAAAAATCAGTGGGTTATCAAAGGGTTCTGTGATGATTCAACGATATAATATTAACCAAGGAGTTTTTGCGTATTTAAAAATTCTATGCAAAATGTGGGCTATTTGTATTAATCAGAAGACTGTTTAGTGAGTCTTGTCAGAGCAAATCATCATAAGATTGATGATGTCATTGGGAGCTGGGTCATGTTTCCAAGTGAGAGTGAATGAAATAGCTAAATCTGCATGGCCAGAGTGTACCCTTTTGTTCTCACTTCCAAGATGGGGATGCAGTATTGTCTTAAAAAATATCTTAGCAATTTCATCAGTGTCACCTGTAAAATTCTATGATCATTCACTGAAAGAAAGGGCAGAACTTATATTTGTTGCTGCCAAAATTAACAGGGAGAGCCTAGACATGAGCTATCACCCAGACAGTTGTTGAGAAGAGAGGGACAGATTGGGTGGCACAGGTGGCAGAGGGGCTGTGAAGACACTCAGCCTCAAGGCTTAACCAACTCAGCAGTGTAGCTCATTGACAAATGCTGGGGAATAGCCTCACAAGGTGACAGAAATGGACCTGTGCTTCTGGAGTTAAGGTACCTAGAGGAACGTGAGTTCAGACGGATGCTGACAGAGTACCCAGTTACCAACCAAATGTAGGGGTTTCCAGGTGTCCAGAATATATAATACCTTGCTCCCACAATAGCTTTTTTATAGCAATATTTTCCTACCTTAATCTGTTTTGTCATTTTTGAATTTTGGGAAATGAAAATAGAAGAAATAGGTATGATCAAAATATTTTTAAAATACATTTCATTATGTACATTTAAGGCACTCAATATGATGTTATAAGATCAATACAAACAGAAAAATGATTATTATAGTGAAACAGGTGAACATTATCTTTCATGTCACATAGTTACCTGTTTTTTTTTCTTTTGTGGTAATAGGAGCTAGAATCTACTCATTTAGCATGAATTTTGTTTATAATTCAATTTTCTTATTTACAGTCCTTATGTTTTACATTGTTTCTAGACTTGTTCATCCTTCATATCTACTACTTTGTATCCTCTGATCTACATCTTTCCATTTCCTCCATCCTCCCTCTCTTCATGGTAACTGCTGTTTTATTCTCTCTGTATATGTAATTTTACCCCTAGACTCCATGAGTGAGATCATGCAAATACTTTTTTTTGGGGGGGGGTATCTGTTTTAGTTTACTTAGCATAATGTTGTTTAGTTTCATCCATGTTGTGGCAAATGACAAGATCTCATTCTTTTGCAGAATAATTTTCCATTGCATATATGTAACACAATTTCTTTATTCATTTGTTCACTGATGGACATTTGAGTTGTATCCCTGTGTTGGCTACTGTGAACAATGCTTTGATGAACATGGGATTGCACGTATACTTATTAGGTAGCCATTTCATTTCTTTTGAGGATATACAAGAAGAGGGATTGCTGGCTCATGCATGTGGTAGTTCTATTAAAAAATTTGGAAACATTTATACTGTTTTCTATAATAGCTATACAAGTTTACATCCCTACTGACAGTGTATAACTGGCCCTGTTAACCAGGTGCAGTTATGTGCCCCATAATTCCAGCGATTCAGGAGGCTGAGGCAGGAGATTGCAAGTTCAAGGTCAGCAACTTAGTGAGACCTTGTCTTAAAAAAAAATTAAAAAACATTCTCTTTATGGTCTTTGCCAATATTAGTTATCTTTTGACTTTTTGATAATAACCATCTTAAATTGTGTGAGGTTGTGCCTCATAGCGTTTTAAAAAATCTGTTCTTTTTATATACATGACAGTAGAGTGTATTTTGACATATTATACATACATAGAGTATAACTTTTTCTAATTAGGATCCCATTCTTGTGATTGTACATGATATGGAGTTTCATTGGTCATGTATTCATATATGAACATAGAAAGGTTACGTCTGATTCATTCTACTGTCTTTCCCATTCCCATCCTCCTTTTACTTCCCTCCATTCCCCTCTGTCTTATCCAATGAACTTTTATTCTCCCCTCATCTCTTACTGTGTCAGCATCCACATATTAGAGAACATTTGACCTTTGGTTGTTTGGAATTGGCTTATTTTACTTAGCATGATAGTCTCCAGTTCATCCATTTACCAGCAAATGCCATAATTTCAATCTTCTTTATGGCTGAATAATATTCCATTGTGTATATGTACCATATTTTCTTAATCCATTTATCTTGAAGGACATCTAAGTTGGTTCCATACCTTAGCTGGTGTGAATTGAGCTGCTATAAACATTGATATGTCTTGCATCACTGTAGTTTTCTGATTTTAAGTGCTTTGGGTATATACTGAGGAGGGAGATAACTAGGTCAATGGTGGTTACATTCCCAGTTTTCTGAGGAAACTCCATACTGTTTTCCAGAGTGGTTATACCAGTTTGCATTTCCACTAGCAATGAGTTTACCTTTTCCCCCACATCCTCACCAACATTTATTGTTACTTATATTCTTGATAATTGCCATTCTGATTGGAGTGAGATGAAATCTCAGTATAGGTTTAATTTACATTTTTCCACTTGCTAGAGTTGTTGAACATTTTTTTCATATATCTGTTAGTCATTCATATTTTTCTTTTTTGAAATACCTGTTTAGTTCCTTAGCTCATTTACTGATTTTGTTATTTTATTTTATTTTATTGGTGTTAAATTTTTTTGAGTTCTTTATATATATCCTGGAGATTAATGCTCTATCTGAGGTGCAGATGGAAAATATTTTCTCCCATTCTGTAGGCTCTCTGTTCATGTTCTTGATTATTTCCTTTGCTGTGAACAAGCTTTTTAGTTTGATACCATCCCATTTATTGATTTTTGATTTTTACTTCTTGTTCTTCAGAAAACTTGTTGAGGAAGTTGGTTCCTAAGCCAACATGATGAAGAGTTACCTGACATTTTCTCCTAGTAGGTACAGGGTCTCTGGTCTAATGCCTCATCCTTGATCCACTTTGAGTTGATTTTTGTGTAGGGTGAATAAAAATAGAAAAATCAGTCATGAAACTCATTTGGAAAAATAAGAGGCCCAAAATAGTGAGAAAGGTGAAGCAGGAGGCATCCCTATACCAGACATTAAGTCATGCTACGGAGCTATAGGAACAAACACATCACATGGTTTTGATTTGCATTTCCCTGCTGAGGAATGAATGCTGTCATGCACCTCTCACATCCCTGTTGGCCATTTTCAAGTCACTTTTGGAAAAATGTCTATTCAGGCCTTTGGTCCCGTTTTATTGAGGTTGTTTCCCACTTCTACAATTGTTTGAGTTCTTTATATATGGCTTATATTAATCCATTATCAGATATTTGGTTTGAAGATTTTTTCCCAACCCCCTGGCTACTGTTTCAGTTTGTGGATTGTTTCCTTCGCTGTGCAGAAATGTTTTCTGTGATGAGTTCCACTTATTTATTTTTGCTTTCATGGCCTGAGGGTTTGTTGCATCATCTACAAAATCATTGCTAAGACCATTCATTGCCCAGGGGCTTTCCCTCTATGTTCTATTCTAGGAGTTCCAGAGTTTCCAGTCTTATTTTTAATCATTTCATACATTTTGAATTGATGTTTTGTGTATGGTGGAATAAGGTCCATTCTCCCTCTTTTACTTGTGGAAATATGATTTTCCCAGTAACACATATTGAAGAGACTATCCTTTTCCCATTGTGTCCTTTTGGTGCCTTTGTCAAAAAATAAGTATATGTTTGGATTTATTTCAGTTATGTTTCATAGGTCTCGGTATTTTGTGTTTACCTTGCCATTTGTCCTAAGATGTTTTAAAATTTCCCTTTCGATTTAGGTTTTGAACTACTGGTTGTTCAGGAACATGTTTGATTTCCACGTATTTGTGAATATTCTAATATCTCTCCTGTTAGTGATCTCTAGTTTCAAATCATTGTGACCTGAAATGATACTAGATAGATTCTTAAACAGATACTAGATAATCCTCTTATATTTGTTAAGACTTGTTTGAAGAATAAGAAAAAAGAAAAGACTTGTTCTGTGGCTTAACAGTTGGTCTATCATGGAGAATATTGCACTGGGGGAAAAAAGTTTATTTTATTGCTGTTGGATGAAAAGTTCTCTGTATATGTTAGGTTCATTTAGTTCAAGTGCAATTTAAGTTCAGTATTCATTTATTAAGTCTGTCTGGTTGATCTACCTACTGTTGAAAGTGTGGTATTCAAATGCCCTACCATTAGTGTCTTGCAATCTGTTTCCCTCTTCATGTTACCATTTGCATGGAATATCTTCTTCCATTCTTTCATTTTCAACCTGTGTACATCCCTAATGATTACATAGTTCTCTTATAAGCAGCATATAGTTACCTATTGTTTACTAATCAATTCAGGTGTTCTGTCTTTTTAGTTGAAGAATTTAATCCATTTACATTTAAAATTATTACTGATAGGTAAGGACTTACTATTAACATTTTGTTATTTTCTGGTTTGTAGCTCCTTTGTTCCTTCTTCTTCTATTATCTAACTTTGTGATTTGCTAATTTTCTGTGCTAGGCTTTGATTTCTTTTTATCTTTTGTATATCTACTGTAGGTTTTTGTTTTATGGGTACTATGATGCTCACATAAATATCTTATATTTATAATGTACCATTTTAAGCTGATAACAACTCTGTCACAATTTACATCTTTTTATATTGTGTTTATATATATATATATATATATATATATATATATAATTTATTTTACAGTAGAATGCATTTGACATATTGTACACAAATGGAGCACAACTTCTCATTCCACTGGCTGTACATGATGCAGAGTCTCTCCAGTAGTGTAATCATACATGTATATAGGGTAATAATGTCTGTCTTATTCTAACATCTATTACATCCCCACAACCCCATCCCTCTCCTCACTCCCCTGTATACAAACCAAAGTTCCTTTATTCTTCCCTACCCCCTGTCTCACTATGGATCAGCATCTGATTATCAGAGAAAATATTCGGCTTTTAGTTTTTTTGGGTTGGTTCATTTAACTTAGCATGTATTCTCTAGTTCCATGCATTTACCCACAAATACCATAATTTTATTCTTCTTTATGGCTGAGTAATATTCCATTGTGTATATGTACCACATTTTCTTCATCCATTCAACTGTTGAAGGGCATCTAGGTTGGTTCCATAGTTTAGCTGTTGTGAATTGAGCTGCTATAAACATTAATGTGGCTGCATCACTGTAGTATTCTGATTTTAAGTCTTTTGGGTATATACTGAGGTGAGGGATAGCTGGGTCAAAGGATTATATTATATATTCTTATCAACTTATTGTAGCTTTAGATATTTTTGACTGATTTGACCTTTAGCCTTAATACTAGAGTTATGTATGATGTGGATACCACCATTACTGTGCTGGAGTATAATGAATTTGACCAAGTACTTACCTCTATTAGTGAATTTCAAGCTTTTATGTGCATGCATGACAGTAAATGTCATCCTTTTGTTTCTTCTTTAAGAACTTCCTTAAAGCATTTTTGTAAGTGAGATCTAATGGTAAGAATTCCCTCAGTTTTTGTTTGCCTGTGAAAGATTTTAATTCTTTTCCATTTCTGAAGGAGAGCTTTGCTAAACGTAGTATCGTTGGATGGTAGTTATTTTGTCTTAGCACTTTGAATGTATTATCCCATTCTGTCCTGGGAAAACCACTGAGAGTCTGATGGAGATTCCCTTATGTATGACCTAATGCTTTCTTTTCCTCCTTTTAAAGTTCTCTTTGATTCTGATAGTTTGATTTTAATTGTGCTTTTTGGGTTCAATATGTTTGAGGACTTTTCAACTCCATGAGTTTGGGGGATGTTCATTATCTCTCCCAAGACTTGTGGAATTTCCAGCAACTATTTATTAAATAAATTTTTCTGTCCCTTTCTCTGTTCTTTTCTTTCTGGCACCCCCCAAATTCAAATATTTGTTCATTTATTGGTGTCCATAATTCTGTTCGCTATCTTTACTCTTTTGCATTCTTTCCCCCTCCATCTGAGTGAGTTATTTTAAAGACCTATCTTGACAGATATGGTGGCACATGCCTGTAATCACAGCTATTCAAGAGACAGGGGCAAGAGGCTGCCATTCTGACTGGAGTGAGATGAAATCTTAGAGTAGTTTTGATTTGCATTTCTCTAATTGCTAGGGATATTGAAAATTTTTCATATATTTGTTGATTGATTGTATATCTTCTTCTGAGAAGTGTCTGTTCAGTTCCTTGGCCCATTTATTGATTGGGTTTTTTTTTGGTGTTAAAACTTTTGAGTTCTTTATATATCCTAGAGATTAGTGCTCTATCTGATGTGTGTGTGGTAAAAATTTGTTCCCAATTTATAGGCTTTCTATTTACCTCACTGATTGTTTCTTTTGCTGAGAAGAAGCTTTTTGATCATTGATATTAATTCTTGTGCTATAGGAATTAAAGTGATATGGATAGGTAAAGAAGAACTAATATTAGCACTATTTGCTGACAATACGATTCTTAGAAGATCCAAAAAATTCCACCAGAAAACTTCTAGAACTAGAAAATGAATTCAGCAAAGTAGCAGAATATAAAAATCAATACCCATAAATCAAAGGCATTTCTGTATACCAGTGACACATCCTCTGAAAGGGAAATGAGAAAATCTACCCTGTTAAAAACAGCATCCAATATATATATATATATTTGGGAATTAACTTAAATGAAAGAGGTGAAAGACTTCTACAACAAAAACTATAGAACACTAAAGAAGACCTTTGAAGACAGAAAGATCTCCCTTGTTCTTGGATAGGCAGAATTATATTGTCAAAATGACCGTACTACCAAAAACACTATACAGATTTAATGCAATTCCAATGACATTCTTCATAGAAATAGAAAAAGCAGTCATAAAATTTATCTGAAAAAATAGGAGATCCATAATAGCTAAAGCAATCCTTTATAAGAAGAGTGAAGCAGGTGGCATCACTATACCAGAACTTAAACTACACTACAGAGCAATAGTAACAAAATCAGCATAGTATTGGCACCAAGACAGACTGATAGACCAATGGTACAGAATAGAGGACACAGAGATAACCTACATAATTACAGTTCTCTTATATCAGACAAAGGAGCCAAAAACGTACAATGGAGAAAAGATAGTCTCCTCAACAAATGGTGCTGGGAAAACTGGAACAAGATTCTGAGCACAGAAACTTGATCGCCAGGATATGGTGAGCACTGCAATGGTGACTCCACTATGCAACAAAATGAAACTAAACCCCCATCTCTCACCATGCACAAAACTCAAACTCAAAGTAGATCAAGGACCTCGGAATTAAACCTGAGACACTGTGCCTATTAGAAGAAAAAGGTCCAACTCTCCATCATGTCAGATTAGGCCCCGACTTCCTTAATAAGACTCCTATAGCACAAAAATTAATCTCAGTGTATTTTTAAATTTTCTAGATTGAATTATTTAGTTCCAAGAATTTCTGTTTGGTTCTTGTTTGTGATATTTATCACTTTGTTGCATTTCTCATTCAGAATTATTTTCTTGATTTCATCAGTTAGCCATTTGTAATCTCTTGTATCTTTCTGAGTTTCCTTAATGTCATTATTTAAATTCATTTTCAGGCAAATTTTAAATTTCCCTTTCTTTGGGGTCAGTTCTTGAATTATTGTGTTCCTTTGGTGGTGTCATGTTTCTCGCATGCCTTTTGTCCCTATATTGTCCCTGTATTCTTGTCTTTTGTGTTCCTGTATTGGCTGAGCTGCAAGTGCTGTGCTCACCTCTTTCAAATATTACAGAATGAGTTTTATAGGGTAAGACATTTACCTGCAGGTGGGTCTGAAGTTTCTGGTTTAATGGAGTGCAGTGGATCAGGTTCTGTGTGTGTCACAATTCAGTCTTATGCAGTTCTTCATTTGTGATCAACTTCCGTGATGGCTATGGGTGCATCCTGGTCTGGGCTACAACTTGTATCAGTGACAGTGGCTGTGTAGGTTATTTGGTAAGGACTTTGGTGATTCACCTCTTTTTGTTTCCTTCCACTGGGGAATATTAGCTGAGAGGATCACTCTTGGAATTGGATCTGAAGTGGCTCACAGGCAGCCACAGCACCATTGGGATTCAGGGCAGAGGTGCTCCAAGTGGCTTTGGAGCCCAGTTTCTGTGCTCAGAATCTTGTGAAACTACTGTAGCACCTAAGGTTTTGATGTGGAGCCTCACTTTTCAAGGCACAATGGGTCCAGTTCTCTTAAGTCACCATCTGCTGCTCTGAGGCATACCCCAGCAACTGGGGACATCCAGGAGACAGGATGTAGGTATGGCTTTGATGGTGGGGGGCAGGCACACTTGCAATTTGTGATGGTGGCAGCTTGGGCAGTGGGGAATAAAGTACCATACAGTGGTGACTCTGGACCCTTGGATGGTGCAACATAGCAGTATCCCAGATTGTGACTCCAGGTGAAACAGCAGCAAGGACCCAGGAATGGCAAAATACCATTGTGCCTTGATCGCCAGGATATGGTGAGCACTGCAATGGTGACTCCACTTTCCAAAGACGGAGGATGTCTCTGTGGCTTTGACTGTGGGTGGCCAGCCCAGTTCTAGGTAGAGGACGTTGTGGCATGGAGGACTAGGTATCAGAGCTCAAAGTTCCAATTCTCTGAGGTATGAGGAACCACATCTACTCAGCCCCAGAAATTTAAAGCAACACATGTCAGCAGAGCCTTGGGATGCCTTGGGATGGGTGCTCTATTGGCTGAGGTGCTGGGAGGTGCAACTAATTTGGGGTCTAGCAGGCCTGAGGACCCTGGGAGTCCACAGTCTAGGAGGAGGACCAGTTCCAAGATGGCACAGAACAGTAGTGCTAGGGTCGTGGAAGGTGGGGCACAGCATTGGGAGTAGCTCAGTATGTGGGCTCCAGAAAAATCCCTCCACTGGTCTCAGTGCCTGTGAGGACTGCAGAACCTTCAGTAACAAAGGCTGCAGGTATCTTCTTGCTTTCCGCACAGGAAGAGTGCTCTGGTTCCAAGGGTACCTGACTTGTGGGATGGAATTCAGTTCAAGATGCTTCCTTTCCTTTTCTTTGCACCTGTTCTGGGTTTCAGTGCTCTCTAGAACTTCTGCTGCTCCTTTTATTGTTCTCTGTTGCTCTCCTTCAGTTATTTTGGTGAAAAAATGCAACATTTATTTATTTATTCTTTTATTAAATAGAGGTGAGAGAGGAAGAGTTCCAGAAGCTAGTTAATCATCTTGCAGATCTTCTAGCCGGTAGGACCAATATCTTTATTGAGTTGTTAATTTCCATGAACACAAAGACAGCTGAAACATAAAACAAAGCAGAACTGCTTCCTTTTGACTATAGACACAGAGCAAACATTTGATTGTATGCCCCTTGACGAAAGCCTTTAATAAGCTGGCTTCACCAGACTGGATCTCACCCCCCACCCCCCACAGTGCCTCACTTTCCTGAGCTGTGCTTATTGGCAGCAGCTAACAATCCTAGGGAATGGGGAAGCCGAATGTCTAGAACTCCCAATAAACATGCTATATGATTTGACTCTCCATAATGTATCATCTCTTTCTTCTTCCTGTCTTCCTCTCCTTCTCTCCTTGTCTCTTTTTGCCTCTATTCTAGTCTCTCTCTCTCTCTCTCTCTCTCTCTTTCCACTTCCTTGCTAGGGGGCCAGAAAGGGCGGGCATCAGCAGCAGGGAGGCTGATCCTTGGCTCAGCCTTTTTCTGTGTCACCTCTTGCCTGCCCCTCGGGACTCACTTCTCTTCTCAGGTGCATTGTTAATCCCTCTTTGCTTTTGCTTCATTTCTCTTTTCTCCCTGATGTGAAAACATCCCAGAAAATTTGCATATTTGGCTGTAGTCAGGAGGTCTTGGACAGGCTTTAGTGACTGTGTTGGAACCATTTTCTTTCCTCTCACTAATCCCATAGACTGGAGATGGGGGGTGGAACTTCTCCACTGCCCCCTGAGAGGGAGTAACTGAATCGATAGCACTGTTGCTGTTTCCATCTGTCAGGGTGACATGCCAACTGGCTAATGCTGAATTATTGATACTTCTTCCCAAAGTGAGTTAACCAAACAATTCCAAATCAGTGAAAAGAGGGTGGTCAATTGCAAATGAGGTTAACTCCATTTTATCACAAGGACAGGAAGCTGATGGCTGCCTCCAAGCCAAATCTGCTTGATTTATGTTATTGCTGAGAGAGGTCCTCAGTGCCACAGAGGGAAAGAACACAACAGCAAAACAGAATTAGCTTTTTTTGCAAAAGAGGCTTCAGAACACTCTAGAAAGGAGTCAACATTTTATAGCTTACCTCTCCCCACCCTCCAGCTGCAGAATTTGTGTAGAAATACCCACAGGGGAAGTTCTTTCATAGTGGAAAGAAATGCCAAGGTTTCCTTGAATAATGGGATTCTTCCATGAATTTGACCTTCAGTCCCAAAGAAAATGTGGTTGCTAAAGCACAAATTCTCTTGGTGAAATTCCTACTCTAATCCTCCTACTGGGAATTAGGATAGGTAGAGCAATTAATGAACTTGAGATATGACAACCCGTTGATTTTATTGAGCAGTGTCTTGGGAGATCACAAAACATTCTCTTATGCATTCAGTGTCATGAATTCTACCCTTTAGGGAGCACATTAATTGTTATTCACTGAGTAAACAGCTGCTTATTTTAAACAGAGATACCAGGAGGTGCTTGTCCTGAAATCACATATGCCCCAGGCTGCCAGGTGCAATAAATAAACGGGCAACTTGTACATTTCCATTCACTTGGATGGACCTTTTATTCAAGTGCTTGCCAAAATGTATGCACAGACCAGAATGTTTAAAGGATTAACTTTCATAAATTCTAAGCATTCCCCAGCCTTCCACCTGTGTATGTTTTTCACTCATCTTTCTCCACACCCCGTGAACTGTTACAAACACGAGTCTGCAGCACCATCTAGTGGACAGGAGAGGGGGGCAGTGCATAGCAATTGGCTGTAATATTCGAAAGCCAAAATTTGGTACCGCCCAAGCCCTCTTGTCCACTGTGATGTACTCTAGCCATTTTCTGAGCACCGCGAAATAGGAATTAGTACAGGAACTGCAGCTGCAGCTTGGATGAGGCATACATTATTGGGGCAGGAAGATGGAGTGTCTGCCACCCAAAGGAGCAGTGCTCCATTCTGCTTATTTTGATCAGTGGTGAAATCAGTTAATAATCAACAAAGAACTGTTGATTTCCCAGTACGGTCCCTCCAGGAAGAAGGGTCTCGGTTGTAACCATTAACAATCAGCGTGTTGGGAAGTTAACCAACAATATCTATGCCTCTGCCTTCAGGAAGTGGGCCATTAGAAAATGGGAAATCCTGAACTCTCCAGAGGGATAGAGAGAGGAGGCTGAGGAATTTTCCACAAATCATGAAACAAATTTGCATTTTTTTAGGTTAAAACTAGGCTAGTCATTAATTCCCTTTATACAAAAAGAATGTGAAAACTGCATATGAACACCATGTAGTTTCTTGGAGTTATTAGTACAAAGAAAAAAAAAATCAATAGTCAACAAATATTTGTGCTCACACAGTAGGAGATGTTCCTCTAGGGGAACAGATTAAATTCCTACCCTTTTGGATTAGCATTTAATATTCTGCATCATGTAATGTAGACACCATGGTTATGCCACAGATTGGAACTAAAATTTCTCTAATTTTGTATAAATATAGGTTAGATTTACATAAAAATACCATTATGGTACTAGGCATATTTCTCAAAATAGACACAATATCCAAATGCATTCAGTTAAGCTGTTAACTTTTTTGGTTCTATTTCACTTTAATGGAATTATCCTCATTGACATTATTAAATACAGTATTTTTCTTGTAAAAAATTATCATTTAAACCAGCCTGCAAGCAATTTCAGATGAATGATCGCACAATACCTCAGGCACTTGGACTTAGGCCAGGTGGCTCCAAAGCTAAAAGCTGGCTTCAAGGGGTCCATTGTCAAAGGAAGGAGATTGGTGCTGGAGGTTCCCTGGCTGGATTCATGAGTGGATTGTCTACTGTCCGTTGGGGATAAGATCAGTTGTCTAATCAACCACCTCTGGAAAGGGTTGACATCTTTGGAGAATTTTGGAAAGAAGGAAAAACTAATATCTATAGATTAATATTATGGATAGAATGATTTAAAAAGCTAGGAACATAACATTGATTCATACAAAATTTGTAGGCAAAAATTTTATTTAAAATAAATAAATTTTAAATTTATTTAAAATTAAAATGAAAAATTTAAACAAAAGTTTTTTAAAATAACCTTTTCAACTTTATTAGATGTAGTGAACAAATAAAAATTGTATATATTCACATGCAATGTGACATTTTGATACATGTATACTTTTTGAAATGATCACAAGCCAGCTAACTAATACATCCATTCCCTCCATGCTTGTCAATCATTTTTGTGACAAGAACATTTAGATCTACTTTCTTAGCAACTATAGTCACCATGCTGTACAATAGATCTCTAGAACTTGTTCATAGTATCTTAAGTCTTACGTTCTTTGACCAATATCTTCCCAGAACCCCCAACTTATTTATTTCTTATTGTTTATTTTCTGTTTGGTTAGTAGGTGTTTCCATGTTTCAGACACTGAAGAAGCTGAGATGAGTAAGACCATTCCCCTGCAGGTGAGCCACTCCTTGTCAAGTAGTTGGAAGACCCTCAGGTAATAACACTTTTGAACAGTCTTTAGCAGCTCTCAGATTTGAACGTGTTAGTCACCTGGAGGGCTTATATACTGCAGATTTTTGTGCCCAGGACTAAAGGTTTGGCTTCAGTAGTTCTTTAGTGGGCTCAGAGGATTTACATTTCTAACAAGTTCTAGGTGATGCTGATGCAGTTTGGACTACCATTTGGGGGAGGGGTGTTATGGTTTGGATGTGAGGTATCCCCCAAAAGCTCATGTGTGAGACAAGAAGGTTCCCAGGAGAAATGATTGGGTTGTGACATTCTTAACCCAATTGGTGAGTTAATCCCCTGATAGGAATTAACTGAATGGGAGCAGGTAGGAATTTGGGCATGGCTTTGGGATATATATTTGTATCCAATAAGAGGATAACTCTCCTCCTCCTCCTCCTCTCCCCCCCTCCTCCTCTCCCCCCCTCCTCCTCTCCCCCCCATCCTCCTCTTCTTCCTCCTCCTCCTCCTTCTCCTTCTTCATTTTTAGTTTTATTGATTTTATTTTTTAAATACACAACAGCAGAACGCATTACAATTCTTATTACACATATAGAGTACAAATTTTCATATCTTTGTATATAGAGTATGTTCACACTAATTCATGCCTTTATACATGTTCTTTGTTTTTTTTTTGCATTACAATTCTTATTACACATATATACCACAATTTTTCATATCTCTGTTTATATATAAAGTATGTTGACACCCAATTTGAGTCTTTATACATGTACTTTGGATTATGATGTCCATCACATTCCACCATCCTTGTTAATCCCCTGCCTCTCCCTTTCCCTCCCACCCCTCTTCCCTATCTAGAATTCATGTAATCCTCCTATGCTCCCCCTCCCTACCCCACTATGAGTCAGTCTCTTTATATCAGAGAAAACATTCCACATTTTGTTTTTTTTTGGATTGGCTAACTTCACTTAGCATTATCTTCTCCAACGCCATCCATTTACCTGCAAATGCCATGATTTTATTCTCTTTTAATGCTGAGTAAAATTCCATTGTGTATATATGCCACATATTTTTTTTATCCATTCATCCACTGAAGGGCATCTAGGTTGGCTCCACAGTTTAGCTATTGTGAATTGTGCTGCTATAAACACTAATGTGGCTGTGTCCCTGTAGTATGCTGTTTTTAATTCCTTTGGGTATAGTCCGAGGAGAGGGATAGCTGGTCAAATGGTGGTTCCATTCCCAGGTTTCCAAGGAATCTCCATACTGCTTTCCATATTGGCTGCACCAATTTGCAGTCCTACCAGCAATGTATGAGTGTACCTTTCCCCCCACATCCTCACCAATACTTGTTGTTGTTTAATTTCATAGTAGCTGCCATTCTGACTGGAGTGAGATGATATCTTAGAGTAGTTTTGATTTGCATTTCTCTGATTGCTAGAAATATTTTCATATATTTGTTGATTGATTGTATGTCCTCTTCTGAGAAGTGTCTGTTCAGGTCCTTGACCCATTTGTTGATTGGGTAATTTGTTTTTTTGGTGCTTAGCTTTTTGAGTTCTTTATATACCCTAGAGATTAGTGCTCTATCTGATGTGTGAGGGGTTAAAATTTGCTCCCAGGATGTAGACTCTTTGTTCACCTCAAAGATTGTTTCTTTTATCGAGAAGAAACTTTATAGTTTGATTCCATCCCATTTATTGATTTTTGGTTTTCCATCTTCAACAAATGGTGCTGGGAAAACTGGAAATCCATATGCAACAAAATGAAATTAAAGCCCTATTTCTCACCATGCACAAAACTTAACTCAAAATGGATCAAGGACCCCGGAATTAAACCAGAGACTCTTTGTCTAATAGAAGAAAAAGTAGGCCCTAATCTTCATCATGTGGGATTAGGCCCCAATTTCCTTAATAAGACTCTTATAGTGCAAGAATTAAAACCAAGAATCTCTCTGCTTCTTGATCACCATAATCTGAGCTGCTTCCCTCTGCCGCACACTCCATCATGATGTTCAGTCTCCTGTCCAGCCCCAAGAAATGGAGCTGGCCTTCTATGGGCTAAGACCTCTGAAACCGCGAGCCCTCAAATAAACTATTCCTCCACTACTGTTGTTCTGGTCAGATCCTTTAGTCACAGCAGGGAAAAAGCTGACGAAAATGGGGCGGTGTGTGTGTGTGTGTGTGTGTGTGTGCTCGCATGCGCGCGTACATTACGCACGTGCCTAAAGAAAGCTCTATAGAAGTGACATCTTTGCTGAGACTTGTAATAAATGTTAAAAGTTCGGCAGATGAGGGAGATAAGCATCATAGACAGAGAATGGTGCCAGGAGGCAATTAGGGTTGGTGATCCTTTGGGGAACCAGTGCATAGGGGAGGTAGGAAGAGAGGCCCAGACTGCAGGCGGAGGTGGTTTTGAAGGGCCTTGGATCTTGGGTGAATAATATGAAAATTAACACAGAAACACAGAGGTTGTTCAGGAGAGTGACATGACCAGATATGTTTCCTTAAAAAGATTTTTTTCTTTTTTCTTTTCTTTTCTTTTTTTTTTAACATTTGAAGAGAGCAAAACCAGAGGCCAGAAAAGTAATTAGGAAAGTTCTTCAGTGGTACAGGTAATAGACATTGAGGGCTTTAACTAAGGCCATGGAAATAGGTCTGAAAAGTGGGTAACAAATGGAAAAGAGATTTAGGAGGCAGGACCAATTGTAATCAGGGCAGATATAAAATGTAAAAGGTGAAGAGGCAGGAAGAGTTGAGAACGGGTTCATGATGTAATGCCAGGGTGCCTGAGGGGAAAGTCATCATATAAGGTGAGATATCATTAGATAAAAAGGCAACTCTTGAAGGAAAATGATTAGTTTAGTTTTAGAAAGTGTTTCCAAAATTAAAAAAAGGAAAAAATGCTAATACATTGTTAGTATCTGTGTCAAACTGAATGGAACTAATGGATTGATTGGTGATGGGTTGAAGTTTATATTCATCCTTCAAATGATAAGCCATGAAAAGATGGACTCTCATTTCCTTTTCCTTATTATTTCAATGTAACCATTTGTCTTCATAGTAGCTGCCATTCTGACTGGAGTGAGATGAAATCTTAGAGTGGTTTTGATTTGCATTTCTCTAATTGCTAGAGATGATGAACATTTATTCATATATTTGTTGATTGATTGTATGTCCTCTTCTGAGAAGTGTCTGTTCAGGTCCTTGACCCATTTATTGATTGGGTTATTTGTTTTTTTCGGTGCTTAGCTTTTTGAGTTCTTTATATACCTTAGATATTGGTGCTCTATCTGATGTGTGAGGGGTTAAAATTTCAGGATGTGGGGCTCTCTATACACCTCGCAGATTGTTTGTTTTGCTGAGAAGAAACTTTTTAGTTTGATTCCATCCCATCTATTGATTCTTGGTTCAGATATCCACTATGAATGGACACACTATCTACAATGTGCTTATAATATGATTGGGAAGAGAAACAAGGGCACTTGAAATGATAACAAGATTAGACTTTAAATATATATCAAGTGAGTGATGTAGACAAGGGTGAGATTATTTCCAGTTGAAACATTCAGAAAAAAATTCAGTATTCTTCTGTTTCTCCTTTATCACCTACATCTTGTCTCTGATACTCACCAATCTGGTGTCTCCCCATGTCTAAGCAATAGGCTGAGTGGAAAATATCATTGGAACATAACTGAGATGTAAGAGGCCCAAGAAATTCTCCATGGCTGGGCAGAGGAGTTGGAGGTCAGGTCAGTGACAGCAGCCTTATCATTGCTAGCATACACTTGAATCACCTGGAGACTTTGTTAAAATGCAGATTTCTCCAGGGGCCTGAGATTCTGCAGGTATGCAAGTTCTCTAGTGATGCCTTGGTGCTCCTGGTCTGTGGACCACACTGAGCAGTAGGGCGAGAGTACTTCTGTCAGTGTGGTTGAAATTATTGGCTTTGGAATTGGATAAACTGGAGAAGAATATTGCTTTTATCAGATATGAAGGAGCTGACTTTGGACAAGTCATTAAACCTTGATTTAAGTTTATTTTTCTATGAAAATAATGTCCTACTTTGAAGGTCAACAATGTTGATATACTTTCTGGCCTTGAGGATGGCTTTCATGATCGGAGGAAATTTTCAGGGGCAATTGTTTTTTTTTTTTTTTTTTTTTTTTTTTTAAGAGGGGGAGAGAGAGAGAGAGAGAGAGAGAGAGAGAGAGAGGGGGAGGGGATTTTTAAATATTTATTTATTTATTTATTTTAGTTTTCGGTGGACACAACATCTTTATTTTATTTTTATGTGGTGCTGAGGATTGAACCCAGCGCCCCGAGCATGCCAGATGAGCGCGTTACTGCTTGAGCCACATCCCTGGCCTGGCAATTGGGTTTTAAAAATTAATATTCAATTTAATTAAGATTACACATTCAAACACTTTAAGAGCTTAGACTCAAGCAGACACCCATGTTTGCATCTCAGCTCTATAACTCACTATTGTGTGACCTTGGGCCAGGGACACATCCTTGTTCGCATCCACACATCTTCAGCACCTGCACCCTGTGTAGGTGTCATAATTATCCCAGCTGAAGTCTCAGTTTCCACTTCCGTCACCTGGAAATACTAATAGGGTGATTGTGAGGAATAAATGAGTTAATGTGTGAAAAACACTTAGGAAAAAATTGCCATTTAAGAAGCTTTTCTCATTACTCTTTCAGCTGTCAGGCTCAACTCACAAATCTTAGCCCATTTTAAGTCATTTATAAAGTTATATTTCCAACGTATAAGCTTCAAATCGCATTTATAAATCCAGAAATTTTTTCAATGGAAAAAAGTTTAAAAATCAAACTGCATAAAAAATTAGAAAATCAAATCATATAAACCATCTACATAATTTTAACAAATCTTATAAATATGGGGAGCTTTGGGTAGTGGACATAGCATAGAAATGACAGGTGTGGTCCACTCTGGGTACAGAAAATAGAGAGGTGCAGGATCTGTGGAGAATTTAAACACAATAGTCAACCAAGTAGATGTTGATTGGTCTGCTCGTTATTATCATGTGCTTACCTGCTAACAATAACTGTAATAAAATATTCCCCAAGCAAAAAGGGTCACCCCTACAGTCTGTACCCCTTGGAACCAACATGGTTAAAATATTAGCTCAGTTTTATTTCATTTTTCATTTAAAAATAACGAATCTCAGTTGTCTTACCCACAAATTACTGTTATTAAATATTATAAATAATTAAATGTCATATATTTACCATTTCCCCTAAATGTAGTTTAAAATATTAATACTATAGGTTTGATTTGTATCACCATTTATAGAGTTAATTACACATTGTCTGAGGGTTTAACAATGTCGACTCAATAACAGTGAAACAAGCACTTACCATAGATACAATTAGTGTCCTGGGTTCTAAGTATGGATTCTTGGGGCAAAATGCCTGGTTTTGAAGCCTGCCCTGCCACTTGCTAGCTGTGTAACCCTGGAATGGTTATAAACCTCTCTATGCTTCCATTTCCTCTTATAGCAAATGGGGAAACTAATAAAACATAGCTACCTCATGAGGTTTAAATAAATTATACTAAGCTGTTTAGTGTGTATAAAAATTGGTTGACCATATGAGCATGATTTATGAATTCTCTATTCCATTTTATCCGTCTATTTATCTATATGTAGACCAATACCACACTATCTGCATTACTGTATCTTCATATGAAGTCTCGAAATCAGGCACTCCAAGTTCTCCAATGTTATTCTTTTTCAAGGTTGCTTTGGCTGCCCTTCACTAGCAATGCTCTGTGGTCCTGAAGCTTTTTTTGTGGGAAAGTTTTTTATTTTAAACTCAATGTCCTTAACAGAAATTGGGTTATTCATGTTTTTTAAAATTATTTTTATTCGTGTGTGTGTGCGCGCGCGCTGGGGTTGTAGCTAAGTGGTAGAGCACTCACCTAATATGGGCAAAGCCCTGGGTTTGACCTCAGCACCACACAAAAATAAATAAATTAATTAAAGATAGTGTGTCCAACTACAACTAAAAAATAAATGTAAAAAAAGAGAATTTCTTTTTATTCTATTTTGGTAAGTTGAATCTTTTGAGGAATTTTTCCATTTCGTAAAATTTGTGATATTTATTGGCATATTTTTATATGATAGCCTCTTAACCTTTAAAAATACATAGTTTCTATAGATTGGCATTGTCTCTCATTCTGGGTATTGGTAATTTGTGTGTGTGTGCACACATGGGTATGTTTCCCCTTTTCTTTTTTTGTGTGTGGGGTTGCCAGGGATTGAACTTAGGGGCACTCAACCACTGAGCCACATCCCCAGCCCTTTTTGTATTTTATTTAGAGACAGGGTCTCACCCAGTTGCTTAGTGCCTTGCTTTTGCTGAGGCTGGCTTTGAACTCGAAATCCTCCTGTCTCAGCCTCCTGAGTCACTGAGATTACAGCAACGAGCTAGTGTGCCTGGCTCATTTTTCCTTTCTTGATCTTTCTTTCTTGATTTGTTTTAACTAGGGGCTTATAAATTTTGTTAATCATTTTTTGCTTTGCTAATTTTCTCTATTTTGTATTTTATATTTATGTATCAATGCTTGTTTGTGTTTATTTACTGTTTACTTCCCTGTATTTATTTTGAGCTTAATATGCTTTCTATGCTTTTTTTCTCCCTATAATCTTTTTTTAACAAGTTTTTTAGTTGTAAATGGACACAATACGTCTATTTTATTTATTTATTTTTATTTAGTGCTGAGGATTGAACCCAGTGCCTCACATGTGATAGGCAAGCACTCTACCACTGAGCTATAATCCTAGCCCTTTTTCTAGGTTCTTAAGGTAGAAACTTAGATAATTGACTTTTAGACATTTTGTGTTTCAAATATAAGCAAACTAAGTTTTAAATTTCCCTTTAAGCACTATTTTAACTGCACCCCACACATTTTTTATATGCTATTTAATTTTTACTCAGTTAAAAATCTTTTCAAATTTATCTTCTCATTTCTTTTATCTGTAGGTTATTTATCAGAGCATCATTTAATTTCCAATTATTTTTTCTTCTGTGCTGTCTGAGGTTTTCTCAAAGGCAGTCTTCCTAAGCTCTCTGCATAGTATGCTGGTATTTTCTTTTGAATTTATTTAAGAAGAGAAGGGCTAGGCTGATGCTTTGGGTATAACTATTAAGACAATTATTCAATTTGGATAAAGTATTATTGATTGAGAAGGTGTTTTGTGTTCAATGCTATGATCTATTTTACCAATAGCTTCTGGAACTAGCCTCACAACTGGAAGTAGAAGGGATATTCCTGGCACCTTTATTGCAAAGTATTTCCAAAACTCTATGCCTTAATGCACCTGAACCATGCTCTAGAAAAAGAATTTTGTAGTTCAAATTGTTGACATATTACTCATTTCCAGCATTGCTATTTGTGTGTGTGTGTGTGTTTTCAAGCAATAATTCATTTTAGGAGATTTTCTAAGTAAAGTAATACATAATTGAACTGTGAACAAACTCTTCAAGCTTCAAGTGGTAACTCATTGCTGTAAACTCCATTTTAAGAGATTACAACCATGTACTACTGAAAAAAAGTTTGTAAGAAAGGTGTATGTTATGAACCACAAATTGTGTGTGTATGTATACCAATAATTCTGAGGAAAGAATTATCTTTGAATATTTAGGAAAGTGGATCACAGAATTTACATGTTTGAATTTTAACAAGAAAAACATAATTCTAAACTAAAACAATGGAAATAAACTAGGAAATACTAGTTAAGAATTTAGCTAAAATAGTCAAGGTTTCTAATATTTTATAGGTAGCAATAATACTTTAGGTTATATCATAAAAAGAAAAGCCTGATATTCAGCATAATATAAATAAAGTATTTATTTATATTATGCCAGAAATTTAAAAATTGCACTCTTTGCTTGAAACATAGTATCAGTAATTATACATTTGCTAAATAAAAGGAAGAATGAATGCATGGATATAATTTTTATTAGTATTTTGATCATAGTTACTATGTGCCTACACACTTTAATCCTTTTTCTTTTTTTCTTCTTTAGTCAAATTTTGATCATGTTGTATGCAAGTTATTCTTGTTTTAAATAATATTAATATTGCTTTTCATGTTATTTTAAAACAGTTCATTATATAGTTTTATCATAATTTATGTAACTAATCACCTGTCATATATAAAGTTTATTTGCATTGCTTTTTATTGTTTTTAATGAGTATGTTATAGTTATACATAATATTAGTTTATTTGACATAATCACATGGAATATAATTTTCTCCACTTCAGTCCCTAGTACTTTCCTTTCCCTCTCCTCCCTCCCCCCATTCCCTTTCCTCTACTCTACTGGTCTTCCTTGTATTTATTTCTAATTTTTTAAATTGGTGTTTGTTTTACAGATATACATAAAGATGAGATTCACTGTGGCATGTTTATATGTGTACATGGCATAATTTGGACAATTTTATTCTATGATTCTTCCCCTTTCCCTTCCGCTTCAGTGATCTTCCTTCTGTTTTGATGAGATTCCCCACCACTATCTGCCTGCTTTTTTCTTCTTATTTTAGTTTAACTTATATATATGAGAGAAAACACTTGACCCTTGACTTTCTGGGTCTGGCTGTTCTCCAATTCTATCCATTTATCTGCAAATGTCATAATTTCATTCTTCTTTATTGCTGAGTAAAACTCCTTTGTCTATATATACCATATTATTATTTTTTTAATCTATTTGTCAACAGGCACCTGGACTGGTTCCATAACTTGACTATTGTGAGTTGCACGGCTATAAACCTTGATGTGACTGAATCACCATAGTAAGCTGATGTTAGTTCTTTTGGATAAACACCAAGAAGTGGGATAGCTGGGTCATATGGTGATTTCATTCCTAGTTTTTTGAGGAGTCTCCATACTGCTTTTTAGGGTGGGTGAACTAATTTGAAGTCCCACCAAAAATTTATGAGTGTACCTTTTCTCCCACATCCTTATCAACATTTATTATTATTATTTGCATTCTGACTGAAGTGAGATGAAACCTCAATGTAGTTTTGATTTGCATTTCCCTGATTGCTAGGGATGTTGAACATATTTTCATATATTTTTTTGGCCATATGTGTTTCTTCTTTTGAAAAATGTCTGTTTAGTTTTTTTGCCCACTTAGTTATTGGGTAATTTCTGGTTTGGTTTTTTGAGTTCTTTATGTATTCTGGGTATTAATCCCCCGTGGATGAGCAGCTAGAAAAGATTTCATCCCATTCTGTAGGCTCTCTCTTCATGTTCTTAATTATTACTTTTGCTCTGCAGAAGCTTTTATTCCACTTATTGATTCTTGGTTTTATTCTTGCACTTTAGGAACCTTGTTAAGGAAATCAGTGCTGCACCATATGTTGGAGTTGAGTCTATGTTTTCTTGTGGCTGTTGCAGTTTCTGGTCTAATCCACTTTGAATTGACTTTTGTGCATGGTGAAAGAATAGGTTCTAGTTTCATTCTACATATGGATATACAGTTTTCTCAGCACCATTTCTTACAAAGGCTATCTTTTCTCTAACTTAATGTTTTTGGCATCTTTGTTATGAATCAGATCTATGTGTGTGAATTTGTCTCTCTGTCTTCTATTTGTTTGATGTCTGCTTTGGTGCCAGTATGATGTTGTTTTTGTTACTCTAGCTCTGTAGTACAATTTAAGGTCTGATATTGTGATACTTCTAGCATTTCTCTTCTTGTTCAGGATTTCTTTGGCTATTTGGTCAGGGTCCTTAGTCTTCCAAATGAATTTTAGAATTCTTTTTTTCTAGTTCTATTAAAACATGTCATTGGTATTTTGATGGGAATTGCATTGAATCTGTATAACACTCTTGGTCATATGGCCATTTTGATATTAATTCTGACTATCCAAGAACAGGGGAGTCTTTCCATTTTATAAGATTTTCTTCGATTTCTTTCTTTAGGGTTCTTTAGTTTTCATTGTAGAGGTCTTTCATCTCCTTGGTTAGATTAATTCCCAGGTATTATTTTATTTTATTTTTTGAGGTTATTATGAATTAAATGCTTTTCCTGATTTTTTTCTCAACACAAAAACATTGTTTGAGTATAGAAAAGCTATTGATTTTTATCCTGCTACTTTACTGAGTTCATTTATCAGCTCTAGAAATCTTTTGGTGAAGTTTTTTTTTGGTCACCTAAATATAGGATCATGTTCTAGGGAATTAGAGATAATTTGTCTTCTTCTTTTCCTATTTAAATCCCTTTAATTTTCTTTTCTTTCCTGATTGCTCTGGCTAGAGTTTCAAGAATTATGTTGAATAGGAATGGTGAAAGTGGACGTCTTTTTCTTGCTCCTGATTTTAGAGGAAATGCTTTTAGTTTTTTTCCATTCTCTATAATGTTGTCCTTGAGCTTGTCATAGATAGCCTTTATAATGCTGAGGTAAGTTCCTCCTATCCCTAACAAGTTCTCTAGTGTTTCAAACACAAATGGGTGCTATACTTTGTTGAATGCTTTTTCTGCATCTATTGAAATAATCATGATTCTTGTCCTTAATTCTATCTGCATAGTGAATTACATGTATTGCTTTGTATATATGGAAACACCCTTGTTATCCATGGGATGAAACTCACTTGATCATGGTGCACTATTGTCTTAATTGTTTTTGAATATGATTTTCCAATATTTTATTAAGGATTTTTCATCTATGTTCATCAGGGATATTTGTCTGAAGTTTTCTTTCCTGGAAGTGTCTGTCTGGTTTTGGTATCAAGGTAATGCTGGCTTTATAGGATGAATTTGTTAGTGTTTCCTTCATTTCTATTTCATGAATTAACTTGAGGAGGGCTAGCATTATTCTTCTTTGAAGGTCTTGTAGAACTCAGCTGAGAATCCATTTGGCCCTGGGCTTTTGTTTTTTGGAAGGCTTTTAATTACTACTTCAATCTCATTGTTTAATATTGGTGTGTTTAACTTTTCTATATCCTCATGGTTCAAATTGTGTAGGTCATATGTTTCTACAAATTTGTCAATATCATCTAGATATTCCAGTTTATTGGAGTATACATTTTTAAAATAGTTTTTAATGATCCTCTGGATTTCAGAAGGGTCTGTGGTGATATTTCATCTCTAATTTTGTTTATTTGCGTCTTTTCTCTTTCTTTTGGTTAGTTTGGCTAAGGGTTTGTTAATTTTGTTTTATGTTTAGAGAATCAACCATCTAAAACATTACAGGAAATACAATCAAATGGGGGTGAGGACATAATATCAAATACTAGTATAACCACTATCAATTCAAAATGAAGAGTAATATATGTAAGATCAAAATTGATGTTAGGGCTATTTATAATAATCCATGCCATGGTGGAGAAATTTCTTATTGAGTCTTTATTGTTTGGATTTCATCAGGATTTGGGTCCTTTAGAAGATGCCCATCATTCTTTAGCTTTGGATTCTCTGAGAGGTGCTGGGCACAAGAGCTAGTTCTCTGGTTGTTATGAATTTCTCACCAGCTGGTTCTTATTCATCAGCTCAGGGATGTGAGCCTGCATGCTTAGAGGGTGCTATTCTGTGTCTGCTGGCTGTTTCTACTGGGTTTGGGGGTACAGGATGCAGGGCTCAAGGCTGTTGTGCTAACAGCCACGAGATGCTGTGTACCAATTCCCCCTCACAAGGCCTTCTTTAAAGTGGCATAGATCCTGGTGGCTGTCTGCAAATGTGGGACCTGTGATCGGGGGCTCTCTGGGTAGTTTGTGGTACAGAAGCTCCCCCCACCCTATATAGATCACCAAGATACTGTCCCTATGACTGGGATGTAGAGTCAGTTGATCTGCCTGTGTCTGAGCTCCTACTTCTTGTGGCTGTGAGTTACTGGTGGCCACTGCCCTCTATTGGGTCTTCTTTGGAGTGATGCTATTTAAGCACTTGGTGGCTGCCTGCAACTGTGGGGCCTGTGGGTACCGACTATGTGGGCTGTCTGTGGCATTGAGACCTCTATTGATGTAGATCAATGAGGTTTTAATCCATTGTTGTGTTGGGGATAAGATGTCAGTTGGTCCATCTTTGACAGAGCTCCCTAGGAAGCTGTGTTGAGCACTGGGTCGGGGCTAGTACTCTCTGGGAGTGATCAGCTCTTGGGTCAGCTTCATCCTACTCCCTTTATTTATGGGAAGGCAGCAAGGGTTTCAGTAACTTTCTGCTAACAAATTCTCTCTACAAGTTCCTTCTAGATGGATTACTGGGACAACCCCTTTCATGTATTCCCTCTGGTTTTATTTGTTACCGTCTAAAGGTGGGGAGAAGGCTGTGTTGATTAAATTTCTTCTAGGGAGGCTGGCTGGCTGTAGGCTCTACAAAATGACTTGCATGCCTGGCATAGTTTTCAGTCCACAATTTGGGTTTAACTGATTGATCTCCTTCACTATCTTTGCTATTCCTGTTGCATTTTTAACTCACTCTGCTTTTCTTTCCAACCGTTGTTAAGTAAGTAAGCTTATGGTCTTTTTCTTTCCCTCTTTTTTTGTTCTCTCTCTCCCCCAGCCAAACCCTAATGAGGGTTTGGGGTCAAGGAAACTTATCCTTATTGTCTGCCCCAGTACCCAAACTACTAGCTCCTCCAAGTTTCAAACTATCCAGTATGGAGTTTTAGAGTTTTTACTCCACCACCCACCTTTCTGCCCAGTTGTTTGTTCACTGCTTCCTTTCTGGGTTGTGGAAGGATCCAGGGTTGCTGCTTAAATATGCTCCACCGATGTGATTCTGCAATCTATATATGGGGTAAAAATGGGAGTTCATAATCCGCTTGAATCAAATGTATGAAATATGATATGTCAAGAGCTTTGTAATGTTTTGAACAACTAATAATAAAAAAAAGAAAAAAAAAGAAATCTGCTCCACTATCTTTGGTCTTCTCCAGCAGTGTTATTTTATAGATATAGTGATGCAGATTCTAATATTTTTGAGGGATTTAGGCTTTTCCTTCCTTCTCTCAATGGAAAGAAGTCCCATTGTGAGTCTAAGACAACATGGAGTCCCAAGGACCCACTGTAATTGGTTCTACTAGAGGAGCAAACTTCTGGAGGTAGTGTCAGGCTGTGTGCCCTGGGAAAGGTATTATGGAATAAGCTGCTCAACCTGCCTGTCACCTGGATCTTTTGATAAAGTCTAAGAAAGTTATTTAAGAGTGGGGTCAGGAGGACTTTCCTGAAGGATTCTCCTATAAATGTCTCTTAGGATTTTATCAGGATAAAAGCAGAGAGTGGCTGAATAGAAACCCATGGGTTGTTGCTGTCATCTCTTTCTATAATAAGACTACGATGTAGTAGCTACCAAGCAATTAGTGTAACAGCTCATAATACTAGATAATATTTATTGAGTATTTTCTATGAATCAGGTTCTGTACTACATCTCTCTGGTCATGTTGTATTTAAATCACAAAAGACCCTAAGCTAAATATTACTGCTAGTCCCTTGGAACTTTCAGGGAATTAAGTGGCTTGCCTCAGGTCAGCAAGGACATTTTCTTCAGACAAGTTTGCCCTCAAAACAGTTTGTCAAAAATGGAGAGACTTTCCTTTCTATCCTAGGCATCTAATCACTTTCTATAATAGAGCCAACTTTGTTTTTGGGCAAGTGGAAGTCAAATATATTTTGAAAAGCTCTCCACAGACTAGGCATCACAATGATTGAAACGTTTTCTTCCAATCATGGGGTCTGTATTACACAGAAAAACCAATGATGCAGAGAGGCCCAAGATATTTTTGACAAGCTTTCCTTTGACAATGAGAGCAACAGCACATCTACATCCCATCTGTTTCTCCACTGCATACTAATCCCAGAGTCTATCAGTTTGAATTTATTCCCTGAAGAGCAACTCCAGACTCAAGAATTTATTCTTAATTCTTTAGGGAGAATTTCCATATCCTATATTAATAATCATAAGAATTCAGTAGCAGTGTCACCCAGAGCACTCCGAAGATTGTTCTCTTTTCTTGCACAGAGACAGGTTGTTAATGAACTGATAAATAAAACCTTGAAAAATCAAAATTTACAGCATAATACTTGTCATTTGGACATATTTTCAGTATGATGGCTCTAACAATGTACCTCTGAAGCATTTATTGTAATATTAAGTAGACAAGAAAAATGCTAGTGAGAGATCCAGCTAGGTCTATCCAGATTTTCTCCTTTAATGGAAAACTTCTGGACATAGGGCTGCTTCCTGGATGTGTGACCTGTGCAGTCACACAGGGTCCCGTGCAGTTACAGGTCCTGTGTAAGATCCTGCACTTGCTTTAATGTTTGGCAGTTATCATGAAATTCTTAATAAATTTATCTTTGAAATTGCACTTTGAAGGAATAATGCAGCATTTGGGTGATCAGAGATATGTCCACTTTTACATGTAGTGCTTATGATGGCCCATGGGCACTAGATTCTGGCAGCATCACAATACATGGGAATTTTTGTATTCTCCCTCCCTCTCTCTCTCTGTGTGTTTCAATATGGGGGTTTGGACCCATGGTCTTGTTCATGCTAGGCAAGCACTCTACTACTTAGCTACATTTCAAGCCTTTTATTTTGATACAGGGTCTCACTAAGTTGCCAAGGCTGGCCTAGAACTTGTGATCCTCATGCTTCAGTCTCCCAAATCGAAATGTGCCACTGTGCCTGGCTTCTTTCTCAAAAGAATACAAGGTAAGAATGATATGTGAGAATGAGAAAGTAGCACTACCAACAGCCCCAGGAGGCTGGGTTTTCCATTTGAACCAGAATTTGCTTCAAGTGCACAAAGAAATGTCATTCTAAGGCACATGACTGACCAAGGAACCCAATCATATTCTTTTTTTTTTTTTTTTTTTTTAGAGAGAGTGAGAGAGGGGAGAAAGAGAGAGAGAGAGAGAATTTTTTTTTAATATTTATTTTTTAGTTCTCGGCGGACACAACATCTTTGTTTGTATGTGGTGCTGAGGATCGAACCCGGGCCGCACGCATGCCAGGCGAGCGCGTTACCGCTTGAGCCACTTCCCCAGCCCCCAATCATATTCTTTTCCATTCCTTCACTTCCCTGTATTAGTCAGCTACTTACAGAGGAGTTAATGACAAAAGACAGAAAGAGATGGGGCAACCCACATTTCCTTTTCCTTACTGATAAGCTGAGGCCAGAGCACTTTGGTATACAGTGTGCATATTAAAAAGTAAAACAAAACAGTTGAATTTAATTTTGTGTGGCATTTCTACTTCTGGTAGGAACAAAATACATATGCATATATGAGCTTCAAAATATGAATTGGGTAAGTTCAGTGATTTTTGCATTTGAGTTAAATGCTTTTATATTTGCATTTAAAACTGGCATTACACAATATAAAGACTGGATTGTAAAATTTATGCTAATAATTTAAAATTTTAATCTTTCTTTACTTAGCATGACATTACATAGCAAATATAAATCACCATGACAAGTTGAGAAGCCTGCAGAAGGAAAAAAGCTTTATGCTTTATAGTACTCTGAATGGAACATTTTCCCTGCATTTTTGAACAAGGGGCCCTATGTTTTCATTTTGCTCTAGGCCTTGCACATTATGTAACTGGCCCAGACTGGTTTAGGCATATCTTTGCAGCCTCCTAGCAATGGTCAATTTCCTCTTTCTTTGTTTCCCTTTTTGCCTTGCTATTCCAGTTTTCTCTGCCTGCTTGTCCGAACCTATCTATAAGTGGAGACTTGCCTGTGACTCATCCTGTGTATGAAGGCTTTTTGATGAAAACATTGTTGGCTTGGTATCAAAAGAGTCTGGAAGACGCTGGTGTCCAGAGTCAGACCATCTGGTTTCTACCTTTCATCAATGGAATTTGAGCTCCTAATCCTTGTGGCCTCCTTAATTACAGACTTGCTGCCCACACTGACATTTGCTGTGGAAGTCTTCCCATGTTCCTACTGCCTGGCTTTGAGAGGCAGTATAAGCTCCTACTCTTTACTGATCCCCTGATTCCAGATTCCTGGATGATCCACACAGAGCAATGATTGCTTTATTTAAAAAGTTACTTTATTTTCTCAATAGGTGATACATGTACACGTATACAAAACTTAAAAAGTTATAAAATAGCATAAAACCCCTGAACCTTTCTTCTCATCCACATGTACTCATCCCTGAAGTCAGCTGCTCTAGTCTGTTCTTCACACATGCTTTCAGTGATAGGATATCTTATGGATGTGTGTAAATACACACACACACACACACACACATCCAAAAATATACGGATGCATGTATAAATATATACACATAAAACATACATATGAATATATACACACAAATGTATGTGTACATGTTTTTAAAAACACAAGTGAAACATATGCACCTTTTTTTTTTCACTAAAGGATATATCTTAGTGATTCTTCCACATTAGTACATTGGATTCTTTGAAAGATATTTAGATTGTTTCTAATATTTGATACAATGCTGAAATGAATTTCTTGTATATAACTCCACATATTGTATTTCCTGAATGTGGATTTGCAGGATCTAGGAGAATATAGAATTCTAATTTAGAATTATATTAACAAAATGCTCCATATGGGCCATATCACTTCACACCTCCACCAGCCATGGGTCACAAGTTCATTGTTCCACACTGTCCCCAAGAGCATGTCTATAAACCTGCTGCCCTTGCCACTCTGAGAAAAACCCATTTTTTTTTCTGGGTTCTTTCCCGGTGACTGGAGTGCAGACATGTTTAAATATACTAGAAGTTTTTGTGTGTTTGGTGCACTTCTATATCCTTGCCAACACTTAGTATTATTAGATTTTTAATTTATTCCAGTAAGATAAAATAATGAAATGATGTGTGCTTGTGGTTTTACTTTGTATTTCCTTAATTATTAATTATGAAAAAAGGTTGAAACTTTTTTTTCAATTCTCATAAACTACTCTTGATTCCTGATCAATGTGCCAGTCTGTGTGTTTTGCTCAGTTTCTATTGGGTTGACCTTTTTGGTGTGGATTTCATTTTTTTAAAAAAACATTCTCATACCAGTCATTTGTGATACATATATTGTTGCTAAAATATTTTCTAACTTTGTGACTCATATTTTTACTCTCTTTAAGTATCTTTTCCATAAACAGAAATTCTTAATTTTAAATTTAATATCTGAGTACTGAAATTTGTGCCTTTTACACTAATTTACAAAATATTTTTTTGCCAAAATATAAAAATGATTGATTCTTACATTACCTCCTAAAATTTTATAGTTCTGCATTACATATTTAATCCTTTAACCTGCTTGGAATTAAATTTTTACATGGTGGGAGGTAAAAATACCATTGCATATATACTTTATTTATTTATTTTTGCAATTTAAAACATGAGTCATTTATTTCTAGAGTTTTCCATGTAATATGTTTGGACTTCATTTGACTATGGGTATCTCCATATAAGAGGAGAGCACTATACTCACTTTAAAAATAAGAAATCTACTGATTTTCAGAGTTGTGTAAACCCCAAAAGGAATAAACCAAAGAAATCTACTCTAAAACATACCATATTTGAACTTTTGAAATTTACTAACTAAAAGTCTGGAAAGCAGCTAGAGAGAAATGGTACCTTACTTTGTGAGGAGGAAAATTCATATGACAGCAAATTTTACATCAGGAACTGTGGAGGCTATAAGAAAGGAGCACACAGGAGTTTTCAAGAACTAAACAAAAGAACTATCAACTGAAAATCCTATATCCAACAAAAATATCCTTCACACATCCTTCAGGAATGAAGAGGAAAAATCAAGCCATTCTCAGATGAAGGAAAACTAAGAATTTGTTGCCAGTAGATCTACCATGGAAGAATAAATAAAGGAAGTTCTCTAGTCTGAAAGAAAATGATAAAGGAAAGGATATTAGAATATCAGGAAGGAAGAAAGAACATGCTGAGAACATATGAATAAATACAACACACTTTGCTTACTTCACCACTTGACCCAGTGGTTACATCTTAGATAACTATACTTCTTTATCACAGTCTGGAAATTGACATTGGTACAATGTATATAGTTTTATGCAATTTTTAAATCACATTTTATATTCATGTCCCTACTTCCACAATGAAGATACAGAGCTATTTTACCATATGTACTTTATGAGTAACTAATTGACCCAATGCTTTAAAAAAGTTTTTAGTTATAGCTGGGCACAACTTTATGTATATATTTTTATGTAGTGCAGAGGATGGAACCCAGCACCTTGCACATGCTAGGCGAGCACTCTACCACTAAGCCACAACTCCAGCCCCACCCAATGCTTTTTATTGTGTAATTTATTCAATGGTTTCCCACTGATCTGCAATTCTATTTCTGTTATGGATGAAGTTTCCATGTATGTGTCAGTCTGTTCTGGGCTCTCTCTTCCCTCTTATTGACCAATTTGTCTATTCTTGCCCCAATATTATCTTAATTCCTGTAGTCTAATTGGTATAATTTCATGATAAATCTTCATGTCTGGTGAAAACAATGTCTCTACTTTTTTCTTTTACTGATTTGCTTTTCTATATAAGTTTGAGGGTCTTTCCTGTCTTAGAAAAATTCTATTTAGATTTTGATTGGAATTGCAGTTGATTTAAGAGTCAGTCGAGGAAGAACTGGCATTTAAAAATATTGTCTTCTATCCAATAACATGCATATACATGTGTATACAGACACATGTGTATGTATGTATGTTCTTCTTTGTTGCTTAGAATAAAATTCTGTAATTTTCTTAATAAATTATAGGTTTTCACATATTTGGACTTTTTTTGCAAGTAATTTATATTTTTATTGCTATTTAAAATGGTATCTCAGAAAGCATTTCTAAGAACAGGCGCATACAGGGTGGTATGGCCATAGATGGTGAAGGCTTAAACCTGTACAATCAGAAAAATGAAAAATTATACCCCATTTGATTCAAATGTATGAATTGTCAAGATCATTGTACTGTCATGTGTAACTAATAAAAAATTTTTTTTTTGAAAAGAAAAAAAAGAAAGCATTTCTAATTGTGACCAGTGAATATAAAAACAATTGACTTCTTAATATTGTCTTAAAATCCAGAAAGAGTGCTATATATTTTTTTATGTGTTTTCTATTAGAAAATTTTATTTTTTGTAAATAATGATGAATGCTTTTTTTAAAAAAAATTAATCATTTTACCTCTAGTAAATATTGAAAAAAATGATGACAAATATCTTCTTCTTGACCTTAAAGGGAATGTTTTCAACATTCCAGGATAAAACATGACAAAACACCTGAGTTAAAACCAACTTAAAAGGGGGAAAGATTTATTTTAGCTTATGGTTTTAGTCCGTGGTTGGTTGTCTCCTTTGATTTTGGTTTTGTGGTGAGGCAGAACATCGTGGCAGGAGCACATAGCGGAGGAAACAGTACAGTTCATGGCAGGGGGAAGCAGGGAGAGAGTAAGAAAGAGGGCCTGTGTACCATTATCTTCTCCTTGGGCACACCCACAATGACTTAGTTTTTTTCCAGTAGGCCACCACCTCCTAGAGGTTCTGCCACCTCCCAATAGCATTACAGGCTGAGACCAAGCCTTTAACACATGTGCCTCTGCAGAAAATTTAAGATCCAAACCATAACAAGGAGATTATGGAAGTTCTCTTGTATTCCTATTTTAACAAGACAGGTATATATATTTAATCTTCAATTTTTATCTCTAATGAGAAAAGATGAATTACTATATTTCCATCTTCTCCATTCTTTCCCTTTTGCCTGCACTACTTCTCTGTTGCTAAGTTAGTGTTTAACTTCCTGTATAATGTACATATACTTATTTATTAATTTAATATCTTTAATTGTTGCTTTTATACCTACATATAAAAGATGAGGAATTAATTGTCCTATATTCTCTTTCATCATTCATTTCTCCTTTACTCCTAAATTTTATTAATTGTATCATGGAAATTTTGTTTGTTCACAGCATTTAAGTCTGCTCTTCATCATTATCCCTACATTTTTTCTTAGACTTTCTCCTACAGTTGGATTAAAGCTTACTGCCAGTCTGTCCTTTGGAGCCTTGTTATCATTTTTGATTGGCTGAAGTGTGTTCTATAGTAATTTCTTCAAGAGGTACTCAAGGCAGCTGTATTCCCTGAGATTTCTTTTCTGTTTATACTTAACAATTATTTGTTTGGTATAAGTTCTTGGATCATAGGTTCTTTCCTTAGTAACTTTTTGGTATTTGGGGCTATTGCAATATTTCCAACTGAATCGACTATTGACTATTTTGCCTGGAAGCCCAAATAATTCTTTCATTAATTTTGAAGTCCAATAACATAGAACTATGATGACAATAACTAGGATAGCTCACAAAATTGATGTTTTTGTATCACTTTGTTTTTCTTGGATCATGGCATGGACTTTCAAATGTAGGTTAAGGTTTATCTTTTACCTCTGAAATATTTTTCATGAAAATTATGTTAAGTATTTTTCCTATTCTATTATTTCAGTTTTTAAATTCTTTTTGGTAATAGGAAAGAACTCTGTTAGGCCTCCTTTTTCTCTCTTCTATGTATAATATTTTATTATAATTTGTTTTAACTCTTTATTTCCATTTCCTTTGCTGATATCCTCAGTCCTGTTCTCTGTCTCCTTTTGGTGGTCTCAGTATTGTCTGTTACCTTTTTTGCTGCTTTCAATGTGGCCTTTGCTTTATAATGGTTTTGTTTTTCTCATTTCTCTTGAATGCTGCTAATCCTGCTGTCTCACCATGTTTCACTGCACTGACATCCAATTTTATGACTATTGTTTCTTAATTAATTTTTGAATTTATGCTGATATATTTGATCAAAATTTTCATCAGTTTTATAGTGGCCTTTTCATTGTTCCATGTTTCAGGAATTCTTATACTACTGAGTCATAGGTATGAATTATTTTTTTTGTTTTTATTTTTCTCTACTTAGTTGATATTGGCAGCTGAAAGTCTCTTCCCTCTTGTTTCTGTGATAGAATACCATCTGCATTTATAGCTTACCTGTATGATTCTTTATTCATCCCTACCTTTTCTAATTTTCCTTTGTGCCCAGTCAGGTCTAGGTACATTCCTGCCATTCTCATGTACCTCCTTCATGTTATTCCACCCAGGGGCTTGCTGACTCTGTACCTCAGAGGGTCCACTTTGGAGAATTTTATTTTGTCCCTGGGTTTGAACTCTGTAGCCAGAGACATTCTCAGCATCTTCCAGTACCCATAATGACCTTCACTGCATCTGACTGCTCTTCCTTTAATAATATACTTTGGGTAATACCTACTTCTGAGTTTCATTGAAGATACAGTTTACATTTCTCTCTCTCATATTCCTTATTGCATTTAAATGATATTTTAGAGAAGAGAAGAAAACTTGGCCATTTAAAAATTTTTGGGGGGGTTTCTTACTTTGTGGTTGGCATGGTCTAATCCTGGGCCTGTCTCATACTTCATCTCACTTTGTAGGCTTGTCTTCATTGTTCTGTGTCAGGAGAGATTGTATTCCCAGACCCTTCCCCACTGAGTTGCTGACACTGACTGCTAGATGGGGCTATGAATACTAACTCTTAATATTAATCAGTGATGATGGATAAAGCTTTGTCCTTTTGAATAAAAGAAAATGTGCCAGTACTTTCAGTCACCTTTGAGAGACCTAATTAGACACTCTACTATTCCTATGGGATCTGAGAGCACTGTATTTCTACACCCAGCAGAGGAGCTTGCAGCTTTATCCTGAGCACTGTCGAGCACTATGTGGGGACTACCATTTATCAGCATGAATAATGTCCTGTGTCTCTTCCCTGCCTATTCTCCTCTAAGAGACATAGACAACCAAGGCATAGCAAAGAAAGGTCAGCCTTTGAGGTCTTGTAAACATGTCCTACTCTCTCATCAGCCTGGCCAGTGTCCTTCCTGTAGCACTGAACTGACAGCTGCAGTCCTGTGCTACCTTTGTTACTTTTTGAAATGTAGGCTGTGGTTACATAAAGAAGAAATATAAATATGGTCTTGATCGTTTAGCTCAGGGGCACTCTACCACTGAGCTACCTTCCCAGCCCTTTTTATATTTTATTTTGAGACAAGGTCTTGCTAAGTTGACCAGGCTGGTCTTGAACTTATGATCCTCCTTTCTCGGCTTCCAGAGTAGATGGGATTATAGGTGTGTGCCACCATACCTGGCAGAACATAATATTTTTAATGAAACACAGAGGAGGAGGGCCCAATTCCTAATACTAAGACCTGAGGTTGCCTGGGTGAGAGAAGTTTGAAGGTGCTTTCACAGGGCAGTAAGAGACAGAAAGACTCACTTGGCTGGTGAACATAGTTGGATTTCACCCTTCTCTGCCAGTCAGTCTCTAAAGGGTCAGGAAGTCACTATCCCAAATATTAAAAATGCAGCTGCTCCTATTATTGGCACCATCTCATCATTTACATAGCACTTTCATACATTTTCCTTGATGTCCTTTTTAACAATACTGTGAGAGAAGCTTTATCATTTTACAAATGAGTTGTAAGCAGGTGTGGTGACTTTACCGAGGTTTTACTACTAGTATGAAGTGAAAACTGTTTTCAAATTAAGATTTTCCTTTATCCTGTGCTTACTTGACTAAACTGGTTTTTGAGAAATTTGGAGATTGGGCACAATAGTCTGTAAGATGTTCTTTTGGTGTTTCTCAAACTTTAGGGTAGGTTTCTTAAACTTCAGGTAGGTTCTTAGGAACAGAGATTCTCAGACCCAGAGTCTGAGGCTTGCCATTTGTCCCTTGGTATCTTGTAGAATCCTATTTCTGATCTTTATTGCCTTTGGTTGCTGTTACTTTAAGATTTTAGTCTGGGGTTATATATACCTCTCAGTTCAATTGAGCATAGAGTCAGATGATTCAGTTCATGGTTTCTAACTCCTGATATTTAATTTTGTGTGACTAATACTTCTAGCTTTAGACTGTACAGGTGACTTACATTGATGAAATTATACTAATGTATTCATCCATAACATATGGAACACTTATTGTGTGTCAGATGCTGTGCTTGGTGCTGGAATATAGTCATCTGGGTTGTCCAAGAGAGCTCCAAAAATCATCATAAAAGAGAATCAGGAGAGAAGGTGATGTAAGGAGACACAGATTCGGAGTGATATGGCTACAAGTAAAGAAGAGAGGAGGAGAGAGGCAGGGAACAGGTAGCTTTGCATCAGCAAAGCAAACCCTGCCCCCATGGAGTTCATGGACAGGTGAGAAATGGACAAATGAACAGCCCAGTTCCACACAGTGTGCCGAGATGGTTGTGTTCATCTGGGGAACATGTCTCAATGCTGCCCCTCTGACATTTTTGTTTGTAGTTTGGTACAAATTCACAAATTTGTCAGTGGTATAGTCTGGAGGTTTCCATAATTCTGTGCTTATGAAGGTCTCCTATTAGACTGACCCAGAATTAAATTGCGCATTTCCTGTAAACTTAGCACAGAGCTATACTATGAAGCTATACTATATGTGAAATTCATTCTCCCATATATATCCTCTTCCTTTACCTACCATGAATAGCATCCAATATTCCACTGTCATCTTGTGTGATCACATATTTAATTAGTGACTTATTATTTATTAAGTGCTTTTGTTTTCAAATTATGACATTCTCATTTTTGAGGAAGGAAGAAAAGTTACCAGTTGTTTTTCTGAGAGGAGGTAGAGGTTTAGAGACGTTCTGGCCTGACCATTATTACCCACCTGGTCATTGGCAGAACGGGAAGCGGTCCCAATCCTCTGACTCCAAATCAGGGCTCTTTCCATGGCATCACGCAGCAAAACAAATCAGCAAACTCTGAGCAAAGCTTCAGAGACTGGAAAATGCCTAACTTGGACAGGGCTCCTGCAACATAAATAGGAGCATCCAGTCACCTCCTTTTAGCAGCACTGATCAATGACCCGCTCTGCCCAGTCCTTAAAGCTGTGTTTTGAATATTGATGGTGGAGAGCTAAGCAAATTACAGGGCAGAGAGCAGCAAATACACCAAGCCCATTAAACATGACTAAAATAACCACTTTTAAAAACTGTTTATGGGCCTCATAGGGAAACACACACATGGATAAAAGGAGACCAAAACCAACAGTTTAATACCTCAGACAGAGACTATGGCTTCTATGAGAGAAAGATTAAATGTAAGTATCTGCTTCTATCATTTTCTTTCCTTGGCAGTTTTGACCTGCCTTTCATAAAATAACAGTTAATAATTGGGTGTGTTCTTAGAAAGTAAGTGAATTTTTTCCATTTCTCCATGTGATCATTTTTATCTGGATACTTTGGATGTGCATAAACTGCTGGAGATGGTTAAAGCAAGGTTGTGGGAATTGATTAGCAATACACAAATACTTAGTGGATAGATTTATTGGGGGGGTATTTAAAGATATAGCCCCAAAGTAAACATTCAAATAGTGGCTTCAGGCCTATGTGAATATTCACCTTAAAACCAAGCAGCTGGAGATGGAGAGTGCATGATTCACTGCCTTTGAATAAAGTAGCTTTATGAAAATCAATAGAGTGACTACAATTATCAAGTGCATTACTTCAAAGACATTAAGAACCACAGATCAAACACATCAGCTGAAGAATGATGATGATAGTATGCACAAACAAGAAAGTATGATATCAGCTGAGGAAGTGGCCAGAATTCTATCCTAAGCCTTACTAGGAACTGAAAATAAGTGGGTTGCTCTTTGTTTTTAAAGCATCACTCTTAAAGCAGTTTGTCACAAGTCATACAAAGCAAAACACACAATTTTGTTAATAACTGACAGACAGTTGGAAGGGAGATGAAATCCAATCATGCTGAAAGATTTGGCTGGAATTGTCTCCACTCAAATGCCAGGAGTGCATTTGTCGATGCTGTGTACTCCCATGCAGCACGATAGAGCTGAGGATGTTCCAGAATTGCTAAGTACCAAAGTGCCTGACATGCTAATTAATTTGGATCTCAGAATGATAGAGTTGAAGAGTCTGCAGAAAACATTGTTTGATTGGTCACGTGATGCTCACAACTCTTCCACAACTCCAAGTGACTCCTGCATTCTCAGGCCCATGATTCTCTCTTCTAAAGTAGCTCCATTCCATTCGGAGAATAGTTCTTCCTGGTAGATAAGTCCCATTGGAGCTATGTGACATGGTAGTTTAAGATTGCTTTTCACGTAGGCAGCACCTGAATCCTCTATGAGGTAAACATAAGTTTCTCCAGCCTTTCCTCATCTTTCATGACCTTTAGTCCCTTGCCTTTCTGTGTAGGCTTTATGAGACATGCATCAGTCTTATAAAGGGCACCCTTCTTGAAGGATGATGCCCACACATGGAAAATCATGGCCAACCTGACCTGTGAAGGGTCTATGGAGATAAATACCCTCCTAATTCCTGATATTTCATTTTATGTAATTAAACACTTCCAGCTCCTAGGCCCTATAGATGACTCACATTGATGAAATTATACAACTTATTCATCCAACATATCCAATACATAGAGTTAGTAGGTGTGGTGCTAGGTGCTGTGCTAAGTGCTGGGATATAGAAATCTGGATTTTCTAAGAGGGCTCTAAGTGCCATCATATGTTCCATCATAAAAGAGAGGCAGAAGAGAAGATGATGTGAGGAAACGGAATTGGAGTGGTATAGTGTGGAATTTTGGAAGGCCTGGAAGGCCTGGAGCCATCAGAGACTAGGAGAGAGGCACAGAAAAATCTTTGCTAGAGCCTTTGAAGGGAGGATGGTTCTGTTGAAGTCTCTTTTCTAGCTGCTGCCTCAAGAATTATATGGATAAATGTCAGTTATTTTAAGCCACCAATCTTGTGGTAGTTTGTTACAGCAGCTACATGGAACTAATACAGTGAGAGATTCCATCAAGCAGAGGAAAATGGCACAGATAGGGAGGTGTTGCTGTAATGGGAGGAAATGGACATCTTTTTTTTAAATATTTATTTTTTAGTTTTAGGTGGACACAATATCTTTATTTTACATTTATGTGATGCTGAGGATCAAACTCAGTGCCTTGTACCTGGAAATGGACATCTTTATGAGGTGTTGGGAATAAGAGAAAAGGAGAATAGGAAATCAGGATGAAGAAGTGGTTGCAGTTAGAAAGTGTTTAGATTTCAGAAATGGAGCCATGCTGCACAATGGTGACACCCTTGTGGCCCTTTTAGCTAAGGAGGCTCTGAAGTGGGGTTGAGGAGATCAAAGAACCTAGAAACTAGGGCACTGGGTAGGTTGTCCACAGGAACAATGCAACCACCCAGGACAATGGGAGGATCTGTGGCATGGGGGAAGACTGCTGCAGGCGAATCAGGCACCAAAGTCCAAAAGGAATCAGAAAGAAGTGATGGAGGATAATAGGTGGGAATGGGGAGGCTGGGAGAGTCAGAGGGTGGGAGCCTTGAGGGAAACTGCATTGGGTTTTATTCCACATAGATGAATCATCTCAGATGGACACTGGAGTTAAGAAAATGCCCAGTCTGTCATCAGAACCCAAGGTACATGGGATGTTGGAAAGTGAGCAGCATGTACTCAAGGGATCTCCCAGGACAGACAGACTAGATCCTAAGGAGAAATCCAGGCTCCCCTGATGGACAAGGCATGCAGAACACATTCATTAAGTGGTTGAGGATGGAGGGACATTTGTTAACACGTAAGGTGGTATTAGTTAATGTAGCATATAGCACCACTTGAAAACCATGGCAAGTGATGATAAGCCTGATGAAGCAACACTTCTGGGCTTCACACCAGTACTCAGGTGATAGAAATGATCAATACAACTCCGTATTACCACTTGTCAGTAATTTTAGTGATGAGCTAATTTTAGTTTGTAAATATCAAATTTTAGATATCTTTGATAACTAATTTAGTTATGTAAATAATTTTTAAAAACTAACAAAAAGGTAGGTCTATGGAATTGTTACCACCATACAAAAGGTTCACTCAGCTCACTGCAGGATGGAGGCCCATGTGGAGAGGCCATATTGTGGGAGAGAAAGAACTTTGTTACATGGGGCTGGCTGATCTGAAGATGGAGGACTTTTCCTCTCAAAGGTCCATTTTTACCCAGGTCCCCTTTTAAGATGTAGGTGGTTACCGACTTGTGGGTCCCTTCTTTCTTGGCCAAATGAAGCATATCTGATCTTAATCACCTAATCACAAATGCTTCCCAGTTCTAAGCATCTCAGGGACAAAGATCATACTTCTTTGGGTTATTCATGTCACTGATTAGTTTCCCAAGAGCAGTTCCTGACCTCCCCTCCTGGTAAAGAAAGAAACATACTTCACCTGATTATTGGGGAAGAAAAGGGTCAGCCAAGGTTAAAGAGGGAAACTGTTTGAGATCTGTCTCGATGCTTGCCCTCATTGCTTGTCATTTATTTGTCTCTTAGAATTAAAGCAAGGACCTGCAGTATGGAACCAACTTAAAAACTCTCAGGAGATTTTGTCTTAACTCCAGTCAGAATGACAATTATTAAGAATATAGCAACAATATACAAAGTACATGTATGGAGACTTGAATTGGGTGTCAACATACTTTATATACAAACAGAGATACAAAAATTGTGGTATGTATGGGTATTAAGAATTGTAATGCAAAAAAAAAAAAAAAAAGAATAGCGTTACCTTAGATTAGGTAGAGGGAAGTGAAAGGAAGGGAAGGCAGAGGATGTGGGGATAAGAAAGACAGTAGAAAGAATTGATGCAGTTACTGTGGAATATTGGCTATCACTGAGGGAGGGTTGTTGTGAAACAGCAAGCCTAGCATCTGCCCATTGTCTACCTAGCCACCTGCCCCACCATTTGATCTTCCCTTTATTTACATGGTGGTTTTGAAGAATTGGTGCTGAATTCTCTACCAGTTGCCAGAACTGTGAGCTAAAAACTGTGAGCTTTAAGTTACCACTGCTTCAAGTATGTTGTTATAGCCATGAAAAGCAGACTAATCATTGGCAGAATCTAATATTATATTCAGCTTTCATCATATTTACATAGTTGTTCACAGGTTGACATTTCATATTCAGAAATTCAGTGAAGACAAAGTAACTGACACGTGAACCCTTGGAGGGTATAGCCAAAGCACAAGAGCCATTTTCAATTCATTCTCTACTTTCTCATCTACTTATGTATGATGGATATTTTCTACATATTTACAAGAATATTTAAAATAATTGAGTGGTTAGCAAGTTGAGAATATTATTATATGTTATTCTATAGTACTTTAATTAAAAAGCAATTAGTCTGTATAATCAAATGATAATAAAATTATAATAATAGTAGCTACAGCAATAGATACATTATGATCAACAACAGATGAAATTTATACAGTGTTCTGAATTCTACAGTGCACTTTATATTTAATCTATTAACTTATTTTATTTTCACAACTATTCTGTGAGGTAGATACAGCAGATATTATTCCTAGTTCTAGAAATGATGGCACAGAAACTTGAAATACTACATATGCACATTAACACACACATAGAAATAAAAGTTGCTGTTTTGGTTCTGAATTAATCCAATGATTGTATTATATATATTGTTCTTCATTCAAGTAAAGTTATTCTTTATATTAAAAAAATGAAGATAGTAGAATAAAACAAACAATATTATTTATGTATGTATGTGACTGACTGTATGACCAATGTGATTCTACAATATGTATACTCAGAAAAATGAGAAATTATATCCCATCTATGTATGATATATCAAAGTATATAAGTAAATTCTACTGTCATTATAACTAATGAAAACAAATAAAAAATTAAAAAAGAAAACTCAAGAGGAGAAAAAAAGAATATAGCAACAATAAATGTTGGTGAAGATATGGAGAAAAAGGTATGTTCATACATTGCTGGTGGGACTCCAACTTGGTGCAACTACTATGGAAAGCAGTATGGAGATTCCTTAGAAAACTTGGAATGGAACCACCATTTGACTTAGTTATCCCACCCCTCAGCATATACCCAAAGTACTTCAAATCAGCATACTACAGTGATGTGGCCACATCAACTTTTACAGCAGCTCAATTCACAATAGCTAAGCTATGGAATCAACCTAGGTGCCTTCAAGAGATGACTGGATTAAGAAAATGTGGTATATATACACAATGGAATATTACTCAGCCATAAAGAAGAATGAAATTATGGCACTCACCAGTAAACAGATGGTACTGAAGACATTCATGAAAAGTGAAATACCAAAAGTGAAATACCCAGAAAACCATAGGCTGAATGTTTTCTCTGATATGTGGATGCTATCACACAATAATGGAGTAGGGAGAGAAGAATAGAAGTTCATTAAATTAGATAAAAAGGAATGAAGGGAAGGGGAAATGGGAATAGGAAAGACAGTAGAATAAATTGGATATAACATTCCTATGCTTATATATGATTATACACCACTGTAACTCCACATTATGTATAACCACAAGAATGAAGTTATTCTACATGTATGTATAATATGTCAAAATACATTCTTTTGTCATACATATAAAAAATCAAAATAAAACCTCTCAGGAGATTTTTTTTTTATTTTATTGTTGGTTGTTCAAAACATTACATAGTTCTTAATATACCATATTTCACAGATTGATTCAAGTGGGTTATGAACTCCCATTTTTACCCCGTATACAGATTGCTGTGTCACATCAGTTACATTTCCATTGATTTACAAATTGCCTTTCTAGTGACTGATGTATTCTGCTGTCTATCCCATTCTCCACTGTCCCCTCACCCGTCCCATTAATTTATATTCTTTGGCTTTGTTACTTAACCAGTTACAAGTCAGAGTTACAGTTCTCCATATTTTGCACAGATATGTCATGAGGGAATTTGTTAAGGTTTCCTCAGGCACCACCAGCTTGAGCTAAGAATTGATGGCACCTAATATTTATTAAGCACTTTACCTGGATAATTCTCATTGGATCCTTTGAAAGTCTCTATTAGAGGCTGGGGTTGTGGCTCAGGGGTAGAGTGCTTACCTAGCATGTGTGAGACTCTGGGTTGGATCCTTGGCACCACATAAAAATAAATAAATAAGACAAAGGTATTGTGTCCAACTACAACTAAAGATAAAATATTAATAAAAGAAAAAAGATAAAATATTAATAAATTACCTACCTATTAGGAAGGTAGTTTTAGTATCTGCATCTGATGGATGAATACAATGAAACTTGGAGCAGTTAACTAGTTTATGCAGGGTTGCAGCTCGACCTACAGGAACCGGGACTCAGTCTGAGGCAGGACTTCAGAAACCTTGTTGCTCACTCTGCTGAATAGCTTTATACTCCCCAGAGGGAATGAAAATAATAATGTGTGGGTCTTATAATATTGACAGAAAATAAGGTGCTCTGTTCTTCTTGAAGCCCAAGGATGCTCTATTTGAGGACCTTCCTACCATGCATCAGCTCTAATCTGAGCATTGTTAAATTTACCCCTTTCTTTGCATTCTGTGGGTAAAAGTTCTATTTTGGTTGAATTTTGTTCTTCAATATTTGTTGGCTCTTCAAATAATGGAGGAAAACACTGGACAAGATTACAAAATAAGCTAAATTAGCTGACTTTGAATAACTGCAGCAGGTAGAATTTTCAGATAGCCTCCAAGATCTCTAGGCCCACCTGCTGTTACTCCTCTGATTATGTTATATTACCTGGCAAAAAGGGATTTTTCAGATATAATTAAGTTTACCAATCAGTTCACTTTTAGATAGATTACCTGGGTAGGTCTGACCTAATTACATGTGCTGTTTAAAAGCAAAGATTTTTTTTATTCATCTGGTTGCAGAAGTCAGGGAGATTTGAAGCATGAAAGAAATCTGGTAGGAGGATGCTCCTATTACTGAGATGGAGCCAGGACATGAGGCCAAAATCTAAGGATGGCCTCAAAGACCTGACAGCCAGTAAGACAATAGAGACTTCAATTCCATTAGTCCAACTAAATGAATTCTGCCAATAACCTAAGAGAGTCTGAAATAGAGTTTTCCCTAGTTGAAGTTCTAGATGGAAATAGAGCTGTCTGACATCTCAATTTCAACCTTATGATATCCTGAGCAGAAGCTCAGCTAAATGTGCCAGACCACGAGCCCTGGAAATATAGTAATTCCTCAGCAAGGGCACCAACATTCATAGATGCTCCAGTCCTTTATATAAAATAGGTATGATTTGCATATAACCTACACATATCCTTCTGTATATTTTAAATTATCTCTAGATTGCTTAATACTTAGTACAGTATAAATGCTATGTAAATAGTTGCATTGTTTGGGGAATAGTGATATGTGTTCTGTGTGTGTTCAGAACAAATGCAATTTTTTTTTAATATTTTTGATCTGCAGTGGGTTGAATCTAACGGACTCATGGATACGGAGTGACAACTATAGTGAGACAATAAGTAAAGGGCTAAATTTGTGGTAATTTGTTATATACAAAAAGAAAACAAATATAATTGTGTTCTGGGATTTCCCCTAAAATTAATTAGATCTTATTTAGATTTATTTTCCATTACTTTACGGCCACAAGGTGGATGAAGTGGCCTTAAAACATGACTCAGTGGCAGTGGAAGGTCAAGAGGGGATTTACAGTTGGTATAGTAAACCTGTAGCACCTTTTAAGTGTCACTACTAGAAGAGAATAGTGATTATGTGCACAGACACGGGAATCTGGGCCCCCTCTTGCCTCTTGTGGGAGATTGGTTAAATTATTTAAGCAGTTCTTCAAAACTGGGGCACAAATAGTGCCTAGCATACTTGGTCTTGGTGCAGTTTCAGTGAAAGGAAAAGTTCTTAGCCTAGCATACAATAGATACTTAATAAATAGTCACTATTATACTAATAGTCACTATTCGTATTCTAATTTAAAGCAAAAGGGCTGGGTCTGTTAAAAGACCTTGAAAGCAAGAAAGAGGTGGGGAAAAAAAAAGCAAAAGGAAAGGAGAAAATGCATCTAAATGCAAGCTTTTGCTGTGGGTTACACAGCTATTGCAGGTACTCAGCAGCCAAATTTTATTCATGGGAAAGCCTTCAAAAAGCCTGGAGATAGAGCAGGGGACTTTTTTTTTTTTTTTTGGCAGTGAAATAGATTGCATCCTCAGGTTGTGTGTCAGTCACCCAAGGCCTGTTCAGACTCTGTTCCTGTTTTGAATTTAATGCTCTGCCTATCTCACTGAACCCGAGGCCACTCAAAAGTGAAGCTCGGACTACATATGATCAAAAAGTGAAATGCACAGAAGACAAGGGAAGTGAGTCACAGGACGTGTCTTTCAAGCTCGACTTCCCTGGTGGTCTCTTAGGACTGGGAAGAACAAATGACTCCATTTTGCCAGGTGTGGCGTCCTAACAATGGAAGTGTATCTGCCTATGCAAAGAGAGAGAGGAAAAAAAACCAAGCCTTTTTACCTGTAGGGTTTTTATTTTTTACCCTGAATTTAATGGGCCAAATATACTCTATCTTTTAAAACATTGGAACAGGTAACAATGTAGGCAGTTAAATCCATTTATACTTTGTCTATATATCTCCAGATATAATTTGGTTTTAAAATGGAGATGTTTGAGTAAGATTTAATGAACTTAGTATTAGATTCTCAAATAGAAAGTGTATCGTGTGTGTACGTGTTTTCCTAAGAACTCTTTAAGATATTAAATTATTTTTCAGAGACATTAATTTTGTTTCAAAGGTTATCTATACTCCAGGTGGAATCCATAGGGGTACTAATTGTTATTTTTCTCAGAGATCAACAAACACAAGAAAGAGAAACATAACTTTAAAGTTTTCATCTTATACAAAATATTTTACTACTTAGTATCTCTCTTCAAATAACAAAAAGTCTCTTCAAATAATAAAAAGTCTCTCTTCAAAAAACAAAAGAGTTGATTATTCTGGGCTGGGACTGTGGCTCAGTGGTAACACACTTGCCTGGCATGTGTGAGGCACTGGGTTCGATTCTCAGCACCATGTATAAATACATAAAATAAGGATCTATTAACAACTAATAATTTTTTTAAAGGAGTTGATTATCCTTCAAGGATTAGTTCTTATTATTTGTGACCTTATTTAGGACCAGACACATAGTAGCAGCCAATACATATTTGTGGAAGGAGTGAAATTTTAGACTGTGTTCCCCAAGAAGCAGCTGTTCTGTCTGAAGGAGAACTGGACTGAGACCCAAAGCACAGCTGCCACCACTATCCTGCCTCAGCAGAGTCACTTTCCCTGGGGCTGCTGTTTCCTTGTGTGAAAAATAAGAAGGTTGATCTGTTCCTGTTCTGCTCTGACATATATGATTCTAACGAAGGCAGGAAAATTCTCTGAAGTAGGACAACAGTGGTTTTGATGAATAGTCAACAGAATAAATAGCTATACAATAAGGCAGGTTTTGAGAGAGGAAAAAAAAAAGAGAAAGGGGGTGTAGGGTGGGTGTAGGAGTGCTTTCGGCTGACTCTCCACATTTTTGACAAACTGCTTCAGAGATGTCAAAGAGGTTTTGAAAGTGCTCCATTAAAAGATCTCTTTTCTTATTGAAAAAGGGATCTATCGTCCACTGATAATCATTTTCTAGACTATCACTACTGATAGGGAACATGTATTTGTGTGAGCATGTGTGGGTTTGCATGCATGCTATCAAAACTCTATTAGCTTTAAAATTATGACCCTGGGTATCATCACCATCAAACTCCTGTGGCCACAATTCACTCCCAGAGCCTTACCTTTTTCGTGTTTTATGTCAGAAAAGAAGGGATGTGGGAGAGTAGAAATGACTCTCCTATTTCCAGCTGCTTTTTGTCCTCAGGTATAAAGTATAACAGGTTTCAAGAGCAAAGGAGGAATGTGAAGGGTGAGAGTGAAAGGAATAACTCTTTGAAAAGTAATGGCAAGCGATAAAAATAAGTTACTAAAAGACAGAGCACCTTTTGATACAGAGCAAGCTTTGATTCCTACAGGGTTGGTTCTTGCTGGAACAAGCATAGAGAAATCAGAGCCTTGGCTATATCAGCCCTTAGATACTTACCCAGAAAATCCTGCTTGAACCAATTACCAGGCATTTACAAATTTCTGCCTAGGCTTTGCCAGAGATGCCATCTGCTTCTGCATGCCTAGCACTGACCTATTGCTTTCCTGACCACACAGGTATTGGGATGGATGCAGCTGCCTCGTCCAGCCTACTTGCCTCTGCCCAGCAACTCGAGTTTGTCTTACAACTAGATGCCTTAGATAGCTAATGGGCTAGACAGATCACAGTGCATCCTGCAAATGAGGTCACGCAAGCTGCCAGCCCTCCATTCTCTCTTGGGTAATGAGCTGCTGGGAAATGCATTGGATGGGTCCACCTTTAAAAAAGACACAGACAAATATATAATTTATTTAGCACCGTGGCTTGTACCTGACCATGGAGAAAAGCTATCAAAATGAAAAATTATAAAACATGATGCTGTGAAAGAGAACTGCAATTCTCATGTTATTTGGAATCAGGTCACTGGAAAGAGTCCAAGTTGCTTCTTAGACAAATGGTTTGATGTAAAAGGGAGTCAGAATTCTGGATGCTTCAACTTCAGATCTTTTCCCCTCTTGATGCATTTGATTCCTGTAGAGATCTGTGTTCTGAGGAGGAAGATGAGAATGACTCTGTTAAGGAATTCTGAATAGGGGAAGGGTGGCAGGGAGGGCTTTGGGGATGGAAACAGGAGATGGGTGTGTCTCCTGGTCTAGTTCCTAGCCCTGTCCCTTTGAGTTAGTTCTTAGCCTTTACTTGTCTTAGCATGCTTATCTGTAAAACAAAGGGGAGGGTATGTTTTCTGACTACCACACAGAGTTTGAAAACTGAAGAGACAACATATATAAACATCTTTGAACAGTCTTCCTCCCAACATTGGAATGTATAAGACGAGCAGTAAATATTATTACCACTGCAGAATCATTTGTGTATTATTACATTTGTGTATCATATCACCAGTGAAATATTCTACTTAGAAATAATATCCAGACTTTAATTTAGCACCCAGAGAGACTGTGTTTACATTAATAAAAGCTCACATCAAACAAAGCCATATCCTTCCCTGACTCCAAACCCCAGGCTGCTGAGGCTCTGGCTCTCTTGAGACTTTATTTGGAGCATTCATTATAGGCAGGGCTACTTGGGAAACATTTAAAGTTTTTCTTTCAAATGTTCACATTTTGGACATTGACTTTGGAAAATTTAGCTGGGCAAAAACATTGTCTTCAATTCCAGTCAATTAATTAACAGAAAAATATTCCAGGCTTTAAGATTTCCTGAGATTAGAATAACCGTCCTTTTTTTTTTTAACAATATCTCGTGTCATAACATTTTCCCCCAAAATTATCCACCTGATTTCCAAGGACTGATTTGAAGTGACACAAATGCACATTTTGAATATGCACTTTTGGAAGGAGTAGAAAGAAATACGTATTATTATTTTTTAATACCATTTTTGAACCATGTAATGTTTGCATAGTGCTTAGATTTCTGTGAACTAAATTAAAGTTTCACATGTCTGATTCAGGCACTAGGTGAAGAAATTTTGACCAGGAACACTGGGTACAATAAAAGTCCTAGGTATAGTTTCGGAACACTAAAATTGATGGCAGAAAACAAACACAACAGTTTCAGAGGACGCTCAGCATCTCTGAATAGAATTTTCTTGAAACTAGAGTTTTAATTTTTGAAAACAAGTATTATGTTATGAAAATATAGAATAAGCATATGTAATTCCAAAGCCACAAGCTTGAAAATATATTCTAGGAGAAAAGTTGTTTCTGTTTTATTACAGATTCTTTGGTGGGGTGTAATCAACATTTGTTTTATTGACACTTCAGGAGTTTAATTGCTTGCTATAGTCACTCTCCATAGAATAAGCAATTGGCCCTCTGTTTTATTAAAATAGCTAATCTACATCCCAGCTTTGTCATTCTTTCTTGCCAATATGCTTAATAATATTTCTCCCCAAAGAAACATTTGCATACTCTTGGTGTATAAAATACATGAATTGGCCCATGGAGCTATAATTGAGGAAAAATATTACTTTGCCCCTCCTCCCTTGGAAGAGCCCCATTTGAGTATAACTTGCATTATTCTCTAGAATTGTCCCCCAATTACCCTCTGTGCCATCTGGAAAGTAGGAATCCCTGCTTTCCAATACGTACACTGAGGTTCTTGGAAATCATCACGGTTTCAGATAATTAAAGGCAGTCCTCTTTGCTCCTTTGCTCATCCAAAACAGCAGAGCTTAGTTATAACTTCCAGGACCCAAGTGACTCCTTCCAACACTCACAAGCACATGCTATCTAGCCCCCCATGTCATACCAGAGACAGGACAAAGTAGACCCCCGAGGTGTAGTCAGAGTTATGAGAGAAGTCAGATCTTTTCAGATCTTCTGCTAGTAATTAGGCCATCTACACAATTAAGAAGGCAAAGTCTAGACTTAGAATTGCAGGGCTAGAGGGAAACTGTGTTTGTAAAGTTCAACTCCTCTTTTTAAACAAGATATCTGAGGCCCAAAGATATTAGGTGGCCCGCTTGAGGCCACAGAAAGGACATCTGACCTTGGTGGCTGTTTTTTTTTTTTTTTTTCAATCTTTCAATATAATGATTAACATTTCCTATCTCAGGGCTTTATTAACAAAGAAGGAAAAATATTCTTTTAAAAATCCAGTCAACCAAGCAGCCAAAGTTACTGAAGTGCTGCCTGTGTGAGAACACAATACATACTGGGGTGGGGAGCACAGAGAGGGAGGGGGCTGTGCCTGGTGTGCATCATCACCGTCATGCTGTTTCCTGCCAGCGACATTTGCTATTCCTTAAGGATTGTTGAAGTATATGTAGGTACAGCTAGCTAGCAGAAAAGTTTCCAAATGATCCTGAGATGGTTTGGCAACTTCTGCTCATATCTTTCATTCAGGTATATGTATCATCATTCTTTACATTGCTGTGAAATTTTGCATTTCCAAAGCTAAATGGCTATATCTTATTCATTACAATTGATAACAGATTAGCACTTACAGTAACTATAACAATTGTAAAGACAGTAGGAAAGATATCTATCCACGTTGAAAGACCAAAGAAAGAGTTAGCATTCAAATGATCTATAATGCCACTATGTTAATGTCACGATTTTAGTCTTGGGTTATGCCCTGAAACCAAATGAAACAAATCAGAATTTGTTTCTTCTGGGTGTATTCTTTCACCCTACTTCTTGTAGGAAAAAGTGATTACAAAACAACCCATTGACGTTTCTTTGGGAGTAATTTTTTAAGGTTGTGTGATTGCACAATAGAACTACCATGAACAGGAACAACCTACCTTTTTAACACCTTTCTCACACAAATTCTGTAACGCTATAAAAATTTGAAAACTGGTACTTACTTCCCAAGTGCATCTGGTTCTTCTAAGTGGGCAATAGCTTATTTGTTTGTTTACCATTTATTTTCCTAACTTTAACAATAAGACTAACAATAAGTGTGAATAATAAAATATTTTAAGGAACCCACAGAAATTGCTTTAGACTGAAGTAAAAATAACTGCTTAATTACTAGTCTTAAAATCATGTCCCTACTGTAGATAAATTATGAATAAACCAATTGCATATGTACTTTTCTTCTTAAAAATCTGCTTTAATGAATTGTTTTCTGCAGAAGCCACGATACTCAGACCACCTCTCTAAGAAATTGTCTTATAGGGTTAATGCTACATACATATTAAGTGTCTCAAATTAGAAAGTCCTGAAGTAGAGATTTAAAAAAGAAATAATGCACTGCACTTGCAAAACCATTCTTATTGAAAACAAGTACCATAAACCTTTTTGTGAATACCATTGCTTAGGCATTCGCATTATCGAAGTGTCCTGACTGATACATATTCATAAATAATTCATATACTATGGGAAAACCCTGGGGGAAAAGGAAGATACTTCCCTCCTCCCCGCTTTCTGCACTAGTATGTATGTATATACTTGAACAACATTTTTTTTAAAATCACAGAAGCCTATATTTAATCTGATAATTTAATCTGATATACCATATTCTTGTTGCAGAGTGATTAATTTATGAAGAAACCAATAAACCAAAAATAGTCTGTCTTGAGCAGCTGCTTGAACAGATGGAAGGAAGAACATGGGAGAAAACTCAGCTGGTGGCTGAAGGGAAGAGAGAAAGCCCCACCCTGAAAGGAATTTATGTCTTGTTTATTCTATTAGGGATTCTGTGATTCTTTCCTCACCACGCCTGCTTTCCCAAAGGAAATGACTCTTTTAACCTCTCTTTCCTGTCTTCTTGAATTGGAATATTTACTATGATAAAGCTCTTTCTTTTAAACTGTGATGTAAAAGCACATCATAATATAATTTCAAACTATTTAAGTTAATACTTAAGACTTGGAAAGAAGGCGTTGATGCTGGTTGCTCCATTATCTTCATGGTTTCTTTGTCTTAGTTTAAAGAGAAAATGTTGTTTCATGCTGAAGTAATGTCAGTGCACGGGATGAGGTGGGGGGGGGGTTACATGCATAATTTTTATTGTACATTTCTAGCTTCTTGGTGAAATTAACTACAATAGGGTTGGAATTTTCAGGAATCTCACGTGACTCAGACTTGGTCCACAGAATGAGGACAGATGGGGCTGCAAAGTGTGGAGGAAGAGAAGGTGAGAGAGGAATAACATTTAGTTTCAAGAATTATGGTGAAAACTAAATTCACTCAGGAGGTTTGGTTTTATCTAAACTGCTTGAATATATTGACCGCAAGCTATTAGAAAGTATAATAGCTAGCCAATTTTCCTCAGCTTTGGATCTTAATCTTTCATGTGACACTATATTGTGATAGATGGGAATTGAAAGGACTGAACTTTTATGTCTAGCTTATTGTATATTTATTACTTCTAAATAATTGGTGAAATGTACTTCTATCCCTCAACTGAAACACACTTAAATATTTTATATATTCTACATTTGAAATGGAAGTGCCCGCCTGAATTCTAAGAAAACAAATCCTGGATCATTTCCAAAAAGTGATAATATCAACATTATGTGATTATTATAATCATTTGTACATATAAGTATGATAAATGTAACAGCTGCCTGTGTGAACTTAGGACTGTTGGATTTTATTAATGAAGCAAATGGCTCATTGCAGCACTTGTAATAATGTAAGCTCTACTTGGTCGTGACCTGTTAATTGATTAGAAAATCTAAGCAGAGTAAATCTAAATAATGTCTTCCTACACAAAAATTTAAAAGCTGCTTACTTGCTTCTCATACTAAGTCACCAGTTATTGACTTTAATATATAGCAGGATGTGAAATCATTTAAATGACTTTCTATTAGGAATCATTAGCATTAGATAGGAGGTATGGTTTCATCTAAAAGTATTATTCTCTAAAGAATATTTTGATGATTTAGGTGCAGTTCCAAACAGTATTCAGACTTTTTTTTAAAAAAAATTCTGTTTTAGAACTTCTGTTTGGTTTAGTCTATTTATTCATAAGAATGTATCATTGTTCATTGTATTACTACAGCAATTTTAATATAATATTTTGACAGAAACTTGTGACTTGCATGTAACACGATAGCTTACAGAACATTATACAATAGTAAAAAGTGTAGATTTTGCATTTGAGCATAATAAAAATTAGTGGAAAGGAGGAGTCTGGATTCTGTGTGTTTTGGAAGGCCCTAGAAAAGATGGTATTCTATTTTCTTTTAAGTCATCCAGATCAATTCCTAAGCTGAATATAAGAACCTGCAGCGTTAACAACTCCAAAACACTGACAGTGCTGAGGAAAGAGTCCCCATGTCTGTAGTCACAGATGAGAATGGAGAGGTTGAAGAGTTTCTTCCTCAAACAACTAGATCCTTTTGATTCCTCTGGGTCCAGCTATGAAGCTGTTCTCCGTCTGGTTTTGGTCCCTCCACTCAGTCTCTGCTGAAGCAAGTAGATGAAACGATGAAGGATTGGACCACTGTTTTGGATCATCGCTGTTCTGGTACTTCCATTCTCCGTTTCAAACACAGGCAAGGAGAACCTCACTGGAAAGGAGAAAGCAATGTTGCTTTAGGAAAAGTAGATGGTTTTACTTAAATTGCACATTATGACCACATATGGAATCTTTTCCTTTAAGTCGACAAATGCTTTACTCGCTGTGAAAATGCAGAGGGTATATAGACAGCTTAATGAGAGCCATGTGTCCTCAGGACCAAGTCGCTTTTATTCTGGCCATGCCAGCAATCTGTGTGGGGCTGGCCATGAGTCCTGTTGTACACAGGAAGAACTTACTGTGGCTTCCAAGATGTAGGCTCTCTTCTGAATGTTTGTGAGTGTCACCAATTTAGTCCTCACAGCGAGGTCATGAGGATGTGTTATCCTGACCCCTGTTATACATGTGGGGAAACTCAGGCACAGAGGAGCAATGTCACTTTCATGGTAACAGTGGTCTTACTTATTCATTCATTTTTGTGGTGCTAGGATTGAACCCAGGACCTCACCCCTGCTAGGCAAGTGCTCTACCACTTACATGCACCCCTAGCCCTATAGCCAGTAAGAACTGAGTCTAGGTTTTTGGAGCCCAACAGCCTGCTTTCCTCTTACCTCCTCACTGTGTAGTCTCTCATGTATCCTCGTTAATCCCACGAGATTACAAACAACAAAAGGCTTGAAACGTAAAATGCATTAGAGAGCTGATGTCAAATCCACTCTGACATTAAAAATGTAAGGTTATTTAGGAAGGTTTGGAATGTTACAGAACCTACTAAGGACTGGCACACTCCTGGTTTCCAGTCATATTGTCACAAGTGGCACTGACATGTTGATGTGATGCTTTCCCAGAAAGTGTCCCACACTTCCTCAGTGTCCTCCAACTTAAATGTCGTCCAGCCTCTAATCCTAAAACGGTTCTCACCTTAGAAAAGTGGGGAGTGGCTTCCAAGTGGCTCTGTGCTCCAGCTCCATCTTCTGACTTCTGAATCTGTTCCTCTAACCAGGCAGTGAGGTGTGCCACTTCAGAGGCCATCTGTCCTGGGGACACTCACAGTGGACGTGGTGGGATGTCTTTGAGTATGATTTGTGAACTGCAGTGAAAGAATATCACCAGGGAAAAGTCCGGAGCATTTAAAATTTTGGGGAAAGTTTTAAAATTTAAGTTGATTCTTGAGGACAAAAAAACAAAAATTATAAACAAATGTGCATTTTCACTCTTTTCCTTCTCATCCCCATCTCCCAAGTCTCCATCCTTTCTTGCCCAATCACTACTATTAGCTGCAATATATTTTCTTCAAAGTTTTTGTATGTACATCCAAACGAATAATTATGAGTTCTTATTGTACATCATTTTGTAAATAAATTTATTTTAATTAGGTATATATGACAGCAGAATGCATTTTGATTCATTGTACACAATTGCAGCAAACTTTTCATTTCTCTGATTGTGCATGATGTAGCATTGCACCATATGTGCAGTCATACATATACCTAGGGTAATAATGTCCACCACATTCCACCATCTTTCCTTCCCCCATACCCCCTCCCTTTCATTTCCTCACCTTTGGCCAATAAAACTTCCACCATTTTTCCCAAACCCTCCCCCGTGCCCCCACAATTTTGGATCAGCATCCACTAATCAGAGAGAACATTTGGCCTTTGGTTTTTGGGGATTGGCTTATTTCATTTAGCATTATATTCTCCAACTCCATCCATTTACCTGAAAATGCCATAATTTTATTTTCTTTTAATGCTGAATAATATTCCATTGTGTATATATACCACATTTTCTTTATCCATTCATATATTGAAGGGCATCTAGGTTGCTTCCACAGTTTAGTGATTGTGAATTTAGCTGCTTATAAATATTGATGTGGCTGCATTACTATAGTATGCTGATTTTAAGTCCTTTTGGTTATAGACCCCGGAGTGCGATAGCTGGGTCAAATGGTGGCTCCATTCCCAGATTTTCAAGAATCTCCATACTACTTTCCAAAGTGGTTTCATAAATTTGCAGTCCCACCAGCAATGTATTAATGTGCCTTTTCCCTGACATTTTCACTAACACTTATTGTGTTTGTATTCTTAATATCTGCCATTCTGACTGGAGTGAGATGAAATCTTAGAGTAGTTTTTATCTGCATTTCTCTAATTACTAGAGATGTTGAACATTTTTTTCATATATTTGTTGATCGATCGAGTATCTTCTTCTGAGAAGTATCTGTTCAGCTCCTTAGCCCATTTATTGATTGAATTGTTTGTTTTTTTGGAGTTAAGTTTTTTGAGTTCTTTATATATCCTGGAGATTAATGCTCTATCTGACATGTGTGTGGCAAAAATTTGCTCCCATTCTGTAGGCTCTCTCTTCACCTCCTTGATTGTTTCTTTCACTGAGAAGAAGCTTTTTAGTTTGAATCCATTTCATTTATCGATTCCTGATTTATTTCTTGAGTTTTAGGAGTCTTGTTAAGGAAGTCGGGGCCTGATCCGACATGATGAAGATTGGTCCTACTTTTTTCTCTATTAGGTACAGGGTCTCTGGTCTAATTCCTAGGTCCTTGATCCACTTTGAGTTGAGTTTTGTGCATGGTGAGAGATGGGGGTTTAGTTTCATTTTGCTGCATATGGATTTCCGGTTCTCCCAGCACCATTTTTTAAAGAGGCTATCTTTTCTCCAATCTATATTTTTGGCTCCTTTGTCTAGTATGAGATAACTGTATTCATGTGGGTTTGTCTCTGTGTCTTCTATTCGGTACCATCGGTCTACAAGCCTATTCCAGTTTTGTTACTATAGCTTTGTAATATAAATTAAGGTCTGGTATTGTGATGCCTCCTGTTTCACTCTTCTTGCTAAGGTTTGCTTTGGCTATTCTGGGCCTCTTATTTTTCCAAACGATTTCATGACTCCTTTTTCTATTTCTACAAGGAATGATGTTGGGATTTTAATTAGAATTATACTGAGTCTGTATAATGCTCTGTGTGACAATATTAATTTTGCATATCCAAGAGAATGAGAGATCTTTCCATCTTCAAAGGCCTTCTTCAATTTCTTTCTTTAGCGTTCTGTAGTTTTCATTGTAGAGGTCTTTCACCTCTTTTGTTGATTCCCAAGGATTTTTTTTTTTTTTGAGGCTGTTGTGAATGGGGTAGTTTTCCTAATTTCTCTTTCAGAGAATTCATCACTGTGTCCATCATTATTTTATAAAAGGCAGCAGAGACAAAAACTCCTAAATTTTGCTTTTCTTCACTTAACAATAAATATACATAGTTCTTTCCATGTTAGTAATGTTTGTATGTAGAGAACTTTACCTTTTAAATGGTAATAACTATCTAATTGTATATTTTTTTTTCCAGTACTGAGGATTGAACCCAGCGTTTCACACATGCTAGAAAAGTGTCTACAAAGAAGTTACATCCCAGACCTTTTTATTTTTTATTTTGAGACAGGTTCTCACTAAATTCCTGATGCTGGCCTCAATCTTGTGATCCTTCTGCCTCAGCCTCCTCAGCGGCTGGGATTACAGTTATGCATGTTGAACCTGGATTTCTGTACATTTATGCAGCTCCCAATATTCTGTTATGTAAAAATAGCTTAATTTTAAAATTTAACCAGTCCCCTGTGGATGGACATTTGGGTTGTTTCTAATCTTTTGCATTACAAACAATAGTGAGTGAAAGACTAGGCACATTTATCATTTGAGTAGTACACAAAGTCTCCAAAGCAGAGTTGCAGGGTCAAACATTTACACATTTAAAATTTGACAGATATTGCTAAATTAATGTTATGGGGAGGAAAAATGTGTTTTTCTTTTACCTATTTTAGGTTCATAGTTGAGGCCTCTTTAACAGAAGACAGATTAATGAAAGAAAAGGTTCTAAATTCATTAACATAAATTTTACATGCCACTGAAGTCTTCATAAAGAAACAAAGACCCAAAGAAACAAATTAACCTGAGTATTTTTATACTGGGCTTGATAAGGAGGGAACAGTCACAGAGAAATAAGACAGAGATAAGGTAGGAACAACTGGCAATAAACTGGGCAACTTGGCCATTTGTTCGGTCTCCTCCGTGTCCCTTTGTCTTTGGAGATGAGGATGTTCCTTTCCTCCTGCTATAGTAAGGGGTCCTCTTCATGAAGTTCAGAAAATCCTTCCTAGGTTTTACGACCTGCCTCAGGGGACAAGGGCAGAGGAAGTCCTGCTTCTGTTGTCTTCTTAATTTCCTTCATCGTAAAATATTCAATATGCCAAAGCTGTATTTGAGGATAGAGTGTCCTGAACCCCACCACTCTCCATAGGGACTGTACCAATCTACATGTCCACCTCTGATGTATGAGAGTAAGTTCTTCTCCAGTCCTGCATCACATAGAGTATATTACTGAATTTTTTTGCAAGTATCTTAAATGAAAATTAATATATTAACTTAGTTGCTCATCTTTTCATGTTAAGAGCTATTTACATTTTTTTTTGTGTGTGAACAGTCTATTCAGATTCGTTGTCTATTTTCCTATTTCATTTTTTTAAATTTGTGAGTGCTCTTTATATGTTAACAAAATTAGCTTTGAATATTATAATAATTGACAGATATTTTAATCTATTTGTCTTTTGACCTTTCTTATTTTCTTTTGCTAGGCAGATATATTATTTTGGGGGATTTTTGTGTAAAATGTATCAATATTTCATTTCATGGCACTATGGACTTTTACTGTAAAGCTTAAAAATCTGAAAAAAAACCTGTGCAGGGTACGCATAAAATTCATGGATTTTAACCTGTTTCAGTGTGTGATATACTTTCCCCAAAGAAATTGATTTTTTTCACAGTGTGTTATTTGAAACTGCCAAGAAGGTTAATGCCCTGGGCCCTGGCTACAAAGTAGGGTTTAAGCCTGTGGAGTTATATAGCTGAGGGATATTTATCATGGATTTTTGGAAGGTGCCCCCTCTCCCTGGGAGCCATTCTGCATTCTGGCTAAGTTTGCAGCCAAATGTTCATTTGGGGGAGCAAGAGATGTAGGAGGGAAAAAATAGCTTAGAGAAGACTCTGCCAGCAGAAATTGAATCCTATTTTCTTTAACAAAAACCTTTGTGAGAGGTTTCAAGTAGACGAGTTTTATTGTCGAGAATCCAGGATTCCTCTCCAGATAATAATAATAACTATAAAATTGCTTTGCATACATTTAAAACTTAATCCTCACATTAGCTTTATGAGACAGATATCATTAGAATCTCATTCCGTAGGCAATGTGAAGCTTAGAAATTTTAAGTAACTTACCCAAGATCACATAGCTAGTGAGGGACAAAGTTGAGAGTCAAACTCAAATCTCTTCTGATTCCTAGGACCAGGCTCTTAAGTACAATAATAAAGGTCTCTTCAATTATGAAGGGGCCAGCTTAATTTTGCAAAACCCAGTTGCCTCAAACAGATGATTTAGCTTTGAGGGGGATCAAGAATATTTCTTCATCTACCAGGTATATCAAAATTCTCTGAGGGTTTTTCTTCACTAATTTTAAAATAGTAATAAGAAAGTTACTAAGGAAGAATCATATCCAAATCTGAGTCACTGTGAGATGTGAGGTTAGCCACACCTGTATTCATCTCTTGTGTTCCTGTGACCAGTGCAATGCCTGCCTTCACAGCCAGCCTTCAAAACACATGAAATTTTTTTTTGTACTGAGCATGTACAGACTCTAGTCATTATTTCTTAAGCAATACAACAATTATTTACATAGAATTTATATTAAATACTATAAGTGATCTAGAGACAATTTAAAGTATATGGGAATATGTGCATAAGTTATATGCAAATACTGGGCCATTTTATGTTAGGAACTTGAGCATCCACAGATTCTGACATCCCTAGGAATCCTGGAACCTGTGGAAAAGCTATATAATCAATGATACCTGCCGTAGATGAATTCTGTCCTTATTATCTTCATACTTAGGTTATTTCTATGGTTTTTAATTTAATATTTGTTTTTTGACTAGGAAATATATTTTCATGGTTTAAAATTCAAGACACAAGGCAGTATGGAGTAAAAAACAACCCACCGGCTCCTATCTCCATCCACCCAGCTCCCCTTTCCATAGGCAGCCATGTTATTGTTGTCTTTTGTATTCTTTCACAAATTTAAAGCATATGGAGACACAATCAATAAGTATTCCTTTGAAGACAATCTTAAAAAATACGTGTACATTCATTATAAAGATGTAAGTGCTTATTAATAAAAAATTTTAACCATGGAAATAAGGAGAAAGAGAAAAAAAAGCTCTCATATTAATTCATAAGACACATTTTAGGGTATTTTCTTCCATCTGATAAAAATGAGTTATGCTTTAATTACTTTTTTTTTGATCTGTTTTTCCTTACATCTAAGTCTAATCCAAATGTTTACAAGGAAGCTGAACAGCACAGCTGGCAAGGTTTCAACTGGATTACTTCTACCTCTGGCTGCTATAGTAGAGGGGTAGCCCTTTGGTGAGATACAAAGGCAAGTGCAGATCAGTCACTTCCAGGTTGGAAGGTTCTTGCTTTCTGATAAAAACCACAGCAGGATGAGGACACAGATAACACTGTTTAGTACTCCTTTTTGTTGTTTAAATTTATTTTTTTAGTTGATACATTAAAAGATTGTACACATTAATAGGTGTTTTGATACATGTATACATGATATAATGTTTAAATCAGATTGAACATATTTATCTCCCATTTATTACTCATTTATAGTGAAAATTTTCAAAATCCTTTCTTCTATCTTTTGAAATGTACAGTACATTATTGTTATCTATACTCAACCCTATTGTGCAGCAGTGTACCAGAACTTCCTGCTCCTATCTACAGTACTTACCTATTGACAAACCTTTCCCCATCCCTCCTTCCCTCTGTTGTCCTTGATGTCTGATAACCATGGTTCTACTCTCAACTTCAGTGAGATCGACTTTTTTTTTGACTCCACACATGAATGAGATCATGTGGTACTGACTTTCTGTGTCTGTTTATTTCACTTCATATAATCATCTCCAATTTCATCCCATGTTCTTGCAAAGGATAGGACTTTATTCCTTTTTATGCTGAAGAGTATTCCATTGTGTAAATATACATTTTATTAATCCATTCACCCATTGCTGGGCATTTAGATAGATCCCATTTCTTGGCTGTTGTGAATAGAGCTGCACTGAACACAGCTGTCTCTTTGACATACCAATTGGATTTCCTTTGGATCTATACCCAGAAGTGGTATTGCTGGATCCTGCAGCAGTTCAATTTTTAATTTCTTGAGGAACCTCCATACTGTTTTCCATAATGGCTGAACTAATTTACATTTCTAGCAACAGCATGCAAATGTTCCCTTTCCTTCACATCCTCACCAGCACTTGTTATCTTTATTGTTTTAGATAACAGCCATTCTCACTGAGTGAGGTGATAACTCATTGTGGTTTTTATTAGCATACCCCCCCCCTGGCAATTAGTGACGGTAAGCACTTTTTCACGTACCTGTTTGTCATTTGTAAGCACTTTTTCACGTACCTGTTTGTCATTTATATGTATCCCTTCGAGAAATATTAATTTAGATCTCTTGTCTGTTTTAAATGGGTTATTACTATTTTTTTATTTTGTTATTGAGATTTTTGGAGTTCTTTTCAATTTGTTTCCACTCTGATATTTATTCTTTCTTTCTATTAACTTTGCTTTTGGTTTGTTCTTGTTTTTCTGGTTCTTTGAGATACAGTGATAAGTTGTTTGAGATCTTTCTACTTTTTTGATGTGGGCTTTGATTGCTGTAAGCTTTCCTCTACTGCATTTTCTGTATCCCATAGGGTTCAATATGTTGTGTGTTCAAAACTCATTTGTTTAATTTTCATGCATTTTAAAAATATTTTTTATTAGTGATTTCTAGTTTTATTGCACTGTGATCTAAAAAGATATTCAGTGTGATTTCAATGTTAAAAAATCTGTTGAGACTTGTTTTTTGTCCTATCATATGATTTGTCCTGGAGAATGTTCCATGAGCATGCTGGTGGGCGAAATGTGTATTTGGCACCTGTTGGATGGACTATTTCATAGATATTCTTAGGTCCATTTGGTCTAGAGTGCTGTTCATTCATTTTCTGCCTGGATGATCTGTCCCCTGCTGAAAGTGGGATGTTAAAACCTGTTATTGTATTGGAATCTATCTCCATTTATATCTGTTAATATATTTGGGTGCTCTAAAATCTGGTGCATATGTATAGAATTGTTATTTTCCTGTTCTGCATTGTCCCCTTTATCATGATTATCATGACCATTCTTGTCTCCTTTTACTTCTTTTGTCTTAAATTACTTTATACTGAAAGTATGACTGCCCATGTTTTCTTTTGGATTCCATCTACATGGAATATCTTATTCTATTCCTTCACTTTTAATCTGTTTGTACCTGAGAGATGAAGGGAGCTTCTCATAGTAACATATAGTTGGGTCTTGATTTTTAATCTATTCCCTCACTCTATGTATTTTAATTGGAGAATTTAATCCATTATTGATGGATAATGCCTTATTACATTCATTGTGTAACTTGTTTTCTTCTTGTGTTATAGTTTCTTTCTTTCTTCCCCTCTTATAGTCTTTCTTTGTGGTTAAGTGATTTACTCTAGTAGTACATTTGATTCCTTGCTTGCTATTTTTTTTAATTGTAATTTTTTGCTTTGGGGTTTCCATGAAGCTTACAAAAAATCCTTCGAGTATAACAAGCTATTTTGAAATGGTAACCACTTAACGTGATCCTAATGACAAGAACAGAGACAAAGGAACATGAGAAAGTAGACTAAGAAAACTATATTTGTACCCCATTCCTCCACACATTTTGACATTTTGATATCCTATTTTACATCTTTTTATATTATCTATCTCTTAACATATTAATGTAATCATTTTATTTTATTAAGCGTTCATACTAAAGATATGAATTGTTTATGGCCATGCTTACCATGTCAGAGCATTCTGAATTGTCTGCATGACTCTCTTATCCATGTTGTGTACTTTCCCATAATTTATATTTTCTTTTTCTTTCAGTTAGAAGAATCTTCTTTAACAGTTTTTGTAGAACAGGTCTGGTTGAGATATTCCCTGTTTTTGTTTGGGGATACTTTTTCATTTCTGAAGGGTAGCTTTGCTGGCTACATTACACCTGGTTTTAGGTATTTTCCTTCCCCTAGTACTGTGAAAATCTCATGTTACTCTCTCTTGGTCTGTAAAATTTCTGTTGAGTAGTCTATTGTCAGGAGAATTAGAAGATGCCTAATTTGTTATTTTGACATACTTAATTTGTTAGTTGTTTGTTTTCTCTTAGAGCCTTGAGAATCTCTTTACCTGTCACCTTAGGGAGTTTGATTGTAAGATGACTTGGGGGTAGATTTGATTGAGTTTAATCTATTGGTGACTGTATCTGGATATTTGTATTTTTCTCCAGATTTAGAAAGTTTTCTATTATTATTTCTTTGAATAAACTTTTTATTCCTTTGGCATTCTCAGGCTTTTCCTGAACCTCAATGATCCAAATATTTGCTCTCTCAATAATGTCCTAAATTTCCCTTAAACTTTCATTATTCCTCTTTATTCTTTTTTCTCCTCCAGTTGTGGATTTTCAAGCAGCCTGTATTCAAGCTAACTAATTGCTTAGTTTATCCTCCTTTTTATAACTTCTATCACAATTTTAATTTCACTGAGTGTATTTTTCATCTCAAGGTTTGATTTTTTTGAATTGCTTCCATCTTTGTTAAGTTTCTTTGTTAGAGTACTGAAACCTTTTCTTTGTGTTTTCTTCATACTTATTGAGTTTTCTTTTCTTTTTCTTGGTACCGGGATTTGAACTCAGGAGCACTCAACCACTGAGCTACATCCCCAGCCCTATTTTGTATTTTATTTAGAGACAGGGTCTCACTGAGTTGCTTAGTGCCTCACTAAGATGCTGAGGTTGGCTTTGAACTCAGGCTCCTCCTGTCTCAGCCTCCCAAGCCTTTGGGATTATAGATGTATGCCACTGCACCCAGCTTTATTGAATTTTCTTAAACAGCTTTAAATTCTCTGAGATTTCTCCCACACTGATTACCGTCTGATTAGTTTCTGGAATCTTATTTTTTAAATTTTTAAAATTTTTCTTTTAATTACATGTGACAGTAGAATGTATTTTGACATATTATTCATACATGGAGTATAAATTCCCTAAATTCCCATTCTTGTGGTTTTACATGATGTGGAGTTACACTGGTTGTTTTCTCATATATGAGCATAGGAAAGATATATCCAATTCATTCCACTGTCTTTCTTTTTCCCAACTCTCCCTTCCCTTCATTCCCCTTTGTTTAATCCAATGAATTTTTATTCTTCTCTATCCCCCTTTATAATGTGTTAGCATCCACATATCAGAGAAAACATTCAGCCTTTGTTTTTTTTTTGGGGGGGGTTGGCTTATATCACTTAGCATGATAGTCTCCAGGTCCATCCATTTACTGGCAAGTGCCATAATTTCATTCTTCTTTATGGTTGAATAATATTCCATTGTGTATATATACCATTTTTCTTAATCCATTAATCTGTTGATGGGCATCTAAGTTGGTTCCATAGCTTGGCTATTGTGAATTGAGCTGCTATAAATATAGATGTGGCTGTGTCACTGTAGTATGCTGATTTTAAATTCTTCAGGTATGTGCCGAGGAGTAGGATGACTGGGTCAAATGAAATCACATTCCAAGTTTTCTGAGAAATATCCAAACTGCTTTCCTACCAGCAATGAATGAGTGTAACTTTTTCCCCACATCCTTGCTGATAATTATTGTTACTTGTATTCTTGATAATTGCCATTCTGATTGGGGTTAGATGAAATCTCAGTGTAGTTTTAATTTACATTTCTCTAATTGTTAGAGATATTGAACATTTTTTCATATATTTGTCGATTGATTGTATTTATTCTTCTGTGAAGTGTCTGTTCAGTTCCTTTGCCCATTTATTGATTTTGAGTTCTTTATATATCCTGGATAATAATGCTCTATCTGAAGTGCTGGTGGTAAAGATTTTCTCTCATTCTGTAGACTCTCTCTTCGGGTTCTTGATTGTTTCCTTTGCTGTGAAGATTTTTAGTTTGATAGCATCCCATTTATTGTTTCTTGATTTTATTTCTTGTGCTTTAGGAGTCTTGTTGAGGGAGTTGGTCACTAAGCTGACATGATGAAGAGCTGGGCCTATCTTTTCTTCTAGTAGGTACAGGATCTCTCGTTTAATTCCTAGGTCCTTGATCTACTTTGAGTTGAGTTTTGTGCATGGTGATAAACAGGGGTTTAATTTCATTTTGCTACATATTGCTAGCTGGCTGGGCTGGCAACTAAAAAAAACACACAAACACAGAAATATCTTTTTCAGGGGTCAGGGATGTCTCTCAGACCTCAGGTGTTGGCTCCCAAGCTGGAGGGCAAGGGGAGCAAGGGAGACAAGAGGCAAGAAAGACAGCCCACCTGAAATTCCTCTATTTATTGGGGGAAAAGCCATTCATAGAATATTCCATCCAAATAAGGCAAAAGATTGGGTTTAAAAAGGTGGAGTCTTGCTTGGTAATGTCTTATGGTCAGCAAGTTGATTGACATCTTGGAAAGCCACACCCATCTCAGGTGTGCGTGGGATCACAGGCAGAGCAAGAGAAGGGCACATAGCCCCAAAAATGCATAATGCCAGACCAGTCCCCTCATGCGCTCAAATGTGCATAGCTCACACACACAGCCCATTGATGGCTTGCGACAGTAATATATGGATTTCTAGAACCTTATTTTGACTGTTAGGTGATCTGGTTTTCTGAAAGCTCTTGATGCTTGTATTTCTATAATTTTAAGCAGTCCGTTATTTTCTCTGAGCATATAGTCATTTTCACTATTTCAGCACTGGATAGTATCCAGGTCCAGATTTCTTGGTAGTCCTCTGTTGGCATGTTGTAGTGACATGACATTTCAATACTGGAGAACAATTCAAATCCAAGTTTCTCCCAAAAATACTATTAGTGTGTTGTTCAGAAAAAGCCAGGAGTACTTAAAAAGAGTAGTTTGTTCCCATAAGCTTCTCCCTGGGGCTATAGTAGGTGCAGCTGCCTCATCTTCAGTTACTGCCCATGTGCTCAGGCGCTACAGGATTCCACCAAGCCTGGGGTAGAGTCACTGTGGATGAATAATCACCAGGCTCCTATGTCACATCTGTGTCCACAAGTGCTACCAAACTGTGTCTTACCCTGAGGCATAGTCTGCCCACACCAACACAATACTGGAATAAGACCAAGAACCACATTGCTCTGGGCTGCCTATTGCTAGAGACTCATGGCCCAAGACCAGTATATCCAGTCACAGGTGATACTAATTGGAAGAGAAGTTTAATAGACTGGAGCCATGTGCCTTCTGTGACACCGGACTTATTCCAGGAGCTCTATGTTCAGGCAGTCAAGGGGATGTGGGCTACAGGATCTGACAGTGTTAAGTTTCACTAGCCCAGCACTAAGTTCCAGGGTAAAGTCTTATACTTACTATCTTGTCTTAACCTCTGGAAAGGGGGTTTTGTAACTTTTTATGCTACTTGAGGTGGGGGTAGCATTAATGAAGGCTGCCCCTTGGCCACCTAGGCATAAGCTGGGTCATTCCTGAGTCTCACAGCTGCAGGGACCTATATACTATTAAGGTGCACTTAGGTTCACGCTATAGGTGGTGACGATGCAGGATGCAACCCACTGGGGCTTAGGTCTCTTCCTGGTGCCTTGCCAGTCCTAGAACCACATCTGAGAGCAGTGGCCTGAAGACAACTGTACTGTCTAGATTCGGAGATGGGTGGTAGAAACAATCTCCCTTGGTCACTAAGGCTGACACTTAGCTGAGTCATACTTGAGTCTCAAGGCTAGGGTGGCCTGCACAGGTGTACCAAAGGCATAATTCAAGTTTGATAATGATTCAGGCAGAGATTCATATCTTTTCTATCAATGGACAGGTCAATACCTAATGCTGTGCCTATCTATTGGCTCTGTCTGTGAGCTCTGTCCTGATTCTGGGGCTTTCAGTTTCTACAGGGTGCTGACTCTCACCTGTGGACCTGATACTAGGCTCCAAAAAATCCCCTATGCTGGCCTTCATGCCCTGCTCCCCCATCGGGTGGAGTACTGCTCTCTGTTTTGCTGCCTGAGTTGAAGGAGAGGTGGTGGAGTCTGTCTCTTTGTTGCCTAACCTAACACTGTTCCAGTGACTCAGTCTTAGAAATTGACCTGATGGTAGGGGTTGGGAGCCTTTGCCCAACACTGACTCTCACTGTGTCAGGCCTGATACTGGGTTGCAAGTCTAAGGTCTGCATTTAATTCTCTTTCTCTTCTCCCAAGTGGGAGGTGTCTGTCTTCATGCTGGGCTACTTAGAGTTGGGGGAGAGGTGATGAGGGCAACTTTTTTCTTTTCTGCCTTCTTCAATATGCCTTTTAATTTTGTTATACTAGAAGCAGTCACTGTGGTCTCTTAGCTGGCTTGGTGCATGAATAGCTCTTCAAGTGGGTGTGTCTGTTGGGAGACAATCTGGAGGATTTTACTTAGTAGCTATCTTGCTCCATGTCCAGCCCATCATATTTTTGTTTGTTTTTGTTTTAAGTGCTGTGGATAGAACCCAGGGCCTCATGCATGCTAGGCAAGTGCTCTACCACCGAGCTACAAGCCCAGTCTTTGGCTGTCAGTGTTGATAAGAGAAAATCCCAAGTCTGTGTGAAGCAGTATGTATTAGTAGGGATATATGCTGGAGTGGAGCAGACAGGTGATTCTGTGATGAATTTTGCACAAAGACAGAAACAGAGAACATGGATCAAAATGGCATCCTTAGCTTGATTTTAAAGGTAAGGAGGTAGAGAGGGAAGATGGGAGGGGAGGGGAGGGGAGGGGAGGGGGGATAGTAGGGGATAGGAAAGGTAGCAGAATACAACAGTGACTAATATGCCATTATGTAAAAATGTGAATATGTAACAGATGTGATTCTGCAATCTGTATTTGGGGTGAAAATGGGAGTTCAAAACCCAATTTGAGTCAAATGTATGAAAGATGATATATCATGAGCTATGTAATGCTTTAAATAATCAATAAAAAAAGGTAAGGGCTATTTTAAATTATGAGCTTTACTAGTATTAATCTGATTGGAGATATTGGTAATTTAACCCCTACCCCTGTGTAAATATGTTCGAATAGTAGATGCAGTTACTGTGTGTAGACTTTGTGAATGTGTTTGTTTCTGTATATATTTATAACCACACAGACTTTTGGTACATTTAATATTTTTTATTATAGTTAGGGCTCAATTAATTCTCCACCTGTATTTTTTTTGTTTTAAAAGTTGGATCAAAAACCTATGCTAAATGAAGTTAGTCAATCCCCAAAAACCAAATGCTTAATGTTTTCTCTGAAAAAAGGAGACTGATTCACAGTGGGTTTAGGAGGGGCAGCAGGAGAAGATTAGACAGACTCTAGATAAAGCAAAGGGGAGGGAGAGAATGGGGGTAAAAAGATGGTGGAATGAGATGGACATCATTACCCTAAGTACATGTATGAAGACACAGATGGTGTGAATATACTTTGTATACAACCAGAGATATGAAAAATTGTGCTCCATATGTGTAATATGAATTGTAATGCATTCTGCTCTCATATACAACAAATTAGAATAAAAAATTTAAAAAAACCTTACTGTCTAGATCTTAGGACTTTAAACACAATTGTGGTAACTTGGATAATATTGACATGTCCTACACAACCCAAACATTCTCCAAGGTCCTTCTGGGAAGTCTTCTCTCTTAACTCTAGCTTTAATGAGTTGAGACTAATATGTTCATCAAGCAGAAGAACACATTCTCCTAACTGGAAGTCAAAGTGTAGAAAATGCACATGCAGTAAATTCACCAGAAGAAAGTTACAAAGCAATTGCTTTTAATCTCCCAGCCATTACCCGTTCCCCTTGGACCACTGTGGGTGTTGATTGATTCCTGCGTCTCTCACATTAGCCTGTTAGCAGTGTGGTAAAGGCCGGGACCTTGGGGCTGGTAAAAGTGTCTTGCACACAGTAAGTGTTCACCAAATGTTTGTTGAGTGAATACTAAATAAGTTTGTATGATTTAAAGAAATAGGACAGTGAAGAGGAACAACAAACATCTCTCCAGGGACTTCACAAAAATGATAGTCTTTTTAGTCCATTGTCACCACCCTTCATTACCTATTTTTTAGTCCTTTGAAATGAGATCCTTTGGGGGCTTCTAGTTCACTGTATCAAGTAAATTCTAACTGCCCTAATTACCTCTGGCAGAATAATGTTTCAAAGAACAAATTTAATCACTTCACCACCCTACATAATCACATGACCACTGTTGGCATTTGAGACCCTCTGTAATATGTCTACTGTCTTGTTTTCCCACTATAGTAGTCCCCTGTATCCATGTAGTCCCCTGTATCCATGTTTTCACCTTCTACAGTTTCAGTTACCCATGGTCTAATCATCTGAAAACACTGAATTGAAAATTCCAGAAGTAGTTTATAAGTGTTAAATAACTTTTATTATAAGACATTGCTATAATTGCTCTATTTTATTATTATTTATTGTTGCTAATCTCTTACTGTGCTTAATTTATAAATTTTAAAGTTGGAGGTAGACATCTATCATACATATCAGTACATACAGTGTTTAGTACTCTCTACTTTTTCAAACATGCACCGGGGGTCTTGGAATGTATCGCCTGTGAATAAGGAGACAGGGTGCTACTATACAAGCCAGACTTGTATCCTGTAGTCAAATTAGGCTGGACACCTCCCATTTCTCAAGTAAACATCACACTTTCCTATATCCATACCTGTGCTGTCTACATGTGCTTAGTGAAATCCCACAGTCTCTGCCATATGAAATCTGTCAACCCGTGTATGAGTTCTTTGCTCATAACTACCCTTCCCTCATCATATATGATCTCTTCCTCCTCTGCCTGATATCATCTTACATACCCATCTCATTTTTCCCTCTCCAGAGTTACTGACCTATAGGGATTGAGTTTTTCTCATCTTTATATATCCTAAAATAGTGTTTTCCAATTTCCCTGGAGATAAGAATAACATGGAGCTCTTGTTACCTGGAAATTCTGATCCACTAAATTTAGATCATGTCTCAAGAACTTTTTAAAAATCAAGTGCTCTGGATGATTCCCAACATTATATAAATTTGAAAAACCTCCCTGGTACTGAGCACTCACACGTATGAGTGCTCAAAAAATACCTATTAGAAAAATTTAGTTTACTGGGTAAGAATCAGTGGTTGTGCAGAATCATAGCATCACGTTTATACTTGACTTTGAACATCTAACAACATTGCAGGAATTGTTTAATGAGACTCTCAAGGAAGTTGGTAATTTGGATATGGGCACAATAATTCAGTTTTAGACAAACATCCTTTTTACTGTGCAACATATGGGCACAGTCATAGAAAAGTGAGTAGGTATTTGCATCTTAATTTGAATTTTAACCATTCAGGAATATTCAAAGAAAGTTGGGTCCTTTCCTTGTGTGATTAACAGTAGCAGTGGAAAGAAACAAGCTGTTCATTTTTTAAAGGGAATTTTAGCATTAGCTCATCATGAGCTCTGGTATATCTAACTACCTCACTTCCTTACAATCTGTAGCTTAAGAAGCAAAAGCACTTTATCACCCAGAATACTACCTTATGACATGCCGGGAAGAGTTGAAGACAGGCTTGGAAAACAGACCCCCTGCACACATTGCCATCGGATTTCACTCGCCCTTCTTTGCACCTCCACTGATCTTTACTCTTCTTTGGATGTCTTCTCTTGACAGCAGAAGTCTGCACATGGCCTTCTCTTTTTGTGTGCTTTGCCTTCTATTTACCCCTGCCAACGGCTCAACTTTTACCCTGTAATTTAATGCAAATGACTGTAAGAGGGTCTCTGATTGGTCCCTCTAATCCTTAACTTCTTTTTTTTATTGTCGTTATTTATTTAGGAAGAACTTTCATGCTGTTTCTTCTTTCTAAGGTGTGAGCTAACTTTAAACTATTGCCTTTTGTCAAGTGTCTTTGTTCCAAACATCACCTAGGCACTAGATTTTGTGGCTTTGAACAGCCCTACCTATGATTGAGATGGCTAAGGGGTGTGTCTTTATCAAGAGCCAATAGGGGGAATAGTAATGGAGTATTACTCAACCATAAAAAAGAATGACTTTATGACATTTGCCAGCAAATGGATGGATCTGGAGATTATCTAGTTAAGTGAAATAAGCCAGTCTGTAAAAACCAAATATTGAAACTCTTCTCTGATATGTGGAAATTAACCCACAATAAGGGGTGGAGTGGGGGTCAAGCAGAAGAATAGAAAAGTGAGTAGGTATTTGCATCTTATTTTGAATTTTAACCATTCAGGAATATTCAAAGAAAGTTGGGTTCTTTCCTTGTGTGATTAGACATGGGGAATGGAGGGAAGTCACTGGGGATAGGAAAAGGAGAGACAGTGGAATAAATCTGACATAATTTCCCCCTGTACATATATGAGAACATCCACAAGAATGAGATCCTAACTAGAATAAGATATATTCCATGCTTGTATAATTATATAAAATGGATTCTACTGTCATGTATAACTAGAAAGAACCAATAAATTAAAAAAAAATAGTTAGAAGGGCTTGAAGGTGGGGAGCATGAGGAGCCTTGGCTACTGCCGCAGTCTGGCTAGGCACAATCAGGAGCCACTTGTCAAAAGAAACTAACTTTATTTTTAGAACCACACAGGCCAAATAAAGCAGCTCCTCAGGAAAAACCCTCAGAGCCCAACTGCCACCATCGGCTTCCCACAAGCCTCTCTCCCCACCACAAGCCTCTCCACCTCCCACAATCCTCCTGCTCTTGAGGCTGATTCGCTGGGTCGCGTGGTCGGAGCCAAAATAGTCCCCCAATGAGCAACTCCATGGTCTGAAAGGGCAGGGAAACAGCCCAATGAGCATCACTGCAGAGGAGCCAATCAGCTAGATGTTGCTGGGGCTGCTGTGAGCCAATCATCAGCCAGCAGCTGGAAGTTTGCTGGCAGCTGGAAGTTTGCTGGGGCCCCTTCGGCTGTGGCTCTCAACATCTCCCCCTCTCTGTTTAAATAATAAGCATGTGGCTTAGGGACTGTGCCTGCCTTAGGTTGTCCAATAGTACATATGGTCCTTACCTGTTATTGGATGAGCTGACCTCAAGGCATCAGCCTCCTGTCTTAGGTTGGTACCATTGCAATTGGATCTTACCCATCACTGACTACCGGTCCAGTATACAGCCACACCTGTGGAGAGGTCTTTGTACCAGCGGGGGGTGAGGTTCTTTGCCTCACCTCTGTTGGCCCCCAAATTTTAGCTGAATGATCATGACAAGCAGAAGGGAGGAAGATACACCAAGCCAATTGACGGCTCCTTTTGGGAAAATTGTACCACCGATGACATCATCAGCAAAAATACCCCAACACTACCACAACAGATCGATGCACCAACAGATAGTTCACAATGCATACAGGTGAGTTTACAATGCATACAAGTGATACATAGTCCAGGCAAGTTCTGCAAGCAGTTCAGTGATGGCTACTGCAGAAGCTGTAGCTTGGTTTTATCTTTGTCTTCACCGGCACTGGGATGAAGATAGGAATTCTGGCAATAATGGCTAAAGAAAAAATTATGTAACATTCCAGAAGGCACTAAAAGAAAACAATTTTCTTAACAATTTACATTATCTTGAAGAGAATTATTAAATATAATGAAAAGGAAAGGTGAAAGTACACAAACAGATCTGTTAACTTCCTTTTTTGTTCACATATTAAAACAATCCTCAATAGTTGTTTATCCAATTTAAATTAAACCATTTAAATCACGTGAATAGAAAAAATATTTGGATCCATTTTTTCATGAGCGCTCATCATATATGATATATGGACATACGTACATTCAAACATATAACACAAAACACAAGTGTGCACACATAATATAATACATACAACACATAACATAATAGTAAAGGCCTTATAACTTTTTACAGGTGAAATCTCCATTGCAATGTTTAAAAACTCTATAGTCAAAAAAAAAATAGAACTGATCAGCAAAACATTAACCTAGGTCTGTATGAGCTCAAAAAACAAAATAGAACTTCATGATATGGGAAAGGGCAATAATAAAATAGATATTGAAAAAAGCATCCTGGTTCTGAGAAACTGTTAATAGGGAGGAGGAAGAAGCACGGGGAACATATAATGTAAAATGATATTGAAGTTAGAATAAAATGAGCAAATGAGAGAAAGAAAGGACCAATGTCTCAAGCTATTCATGGAATATATAGTTATGAAAAGAAGCAGTACTAAGCACCTTGTCATTTCATTTTATCATTCTCCCTACTAATACCAAAAAACAAATTTGTTCCCTTCTCATCTTCTTCATCTTTCCCAAACCTCTCTCCTCATCCCCTTTTTAAAATGAGAAGGTTTTTAATATAATTTATTTTGTGTAGGTAACATAAGCTTGAAAAATCATAATTTCTTATACTGTGATATAGGTAGACGTTTTATCTTTTCAGGATGATAGTGAATGAATACAAATTTTATAATGGTATGTAATTCAAGCATTAAAGAAGATTTGTTCTAGAGATGTAAGTTGAACAGAACTGGTAACAGATGGCTCAGCATCAGTGAAAGGTATTAAATGCTTCTTTAATTGATATTAAATACCTCCCCCTTCTGTAGGGAGCAGAGGAGAAAGGAAATTCACAAATACTGAAATGACCTGATTGTCTGAGCATCGCCATTGTGCATCTTTGTTTATCAAGATGCCATATGTTTTTTTCATCATTAAATGTCCACTAAATTGTTTTAAAATCTGAAAGAAGCCCAAACCTGGGAATGTGTAAAAAATATACACCAGTGGGGAAGGCAGGAGGTTTCCTGTCCCAACTCTGCCACAGAGAGCATGACCTTTGGTAAAACAGTGTACATGTCTGGGGGTGCTCCAGGGTTTACATCTGAAAATTGCTAAAATTTCTGCTTCCTCCGCAGGGGCAGATGAGAACATGAGATGGTCAAATGTTATAAGCTCTTTGGTTTACAAAACTCTTTCCTTGAAATATGACCACTATGAGTAATCACAATCCTAAAAAACTGCATTATAAGTGGCAAACTCTGTTGACATGATTTAATATAAAAGAACATATACTATGGGTTTTAAGTGATTAAAATAAATTTATGGCCATGAATTTGAGATCAAAAGTTTTAGAAATAACATAAACTAGAATTTCAGGTTGTTCGTGAGTATTACAATTTTTCTCTTTGTGTTATTTTTCAATTATTCCCTTATCAACTTTTCCCTTTTACCATATAGCTTTCCAAAGCTTCAAGCACTCTGGTCTCCTTTTTTACCTTTGAATGGAACAAATGGGGGTCTATAGATTCAATGATTGGAAATGAACTAGGTCTTATTTCTTATTGCTTTGATAAAACCAAAATCTCAGATAAAATATATCCAGTTGTCATTATTGTAATTATTCCAATAGGTCTCATAGTTGTTGTTGTTTTAAAACCCTCTGGTTATCCAAATAAAGCCATAAATGTTAAAAAAAAAACAACCCTCAGAGATAATATATTTTTAGGGAAGAAATTCTCAGTAGACACATTTACCTGTAAATATAAACTAATAATCTGTGGAAAAGTAAATGGCAAAAATGATTAATTTATTGGTAATAATTGTATTTCAGCTCTTAAAATAATTACTGAGCAAGAAGTAGAAATTGCTTTCATTAAATAGACATAATCTACCTTTTATTATTTAAAACTGTGCTGGATAGTGCATTTGGAAATAAACGGTATGTCATTACCCAAATGCTGGCAGCAAAAGAGCATTCCTACAAGTCTGCAGTATTAAGCCTCAGATTAGAAAATGATCTGGGACATTATTTTCTCATAAAAACCATGTAAAGGAATAAATTAGCATCTTATTTAAATGTAAACCAAAGAGTTTTAGTAACACCTGCTGAGACATAGGATTACCAAGGGAAGTACCACTTAGGGTTTTTTTGTTTTGCTCTGTAGAAACTGATCTTGGTGGTTGCTACTGATTACAGTTCAATTGGAGACTTTCTTTCAACCAAATCAAGTAGAACAGGAGACACAGGATGGTCTGTAAGAACTAGTCAGAAGCAGTTAAGCAATACCAGTTTAGGTCCTATAGGAAGATAATGAAGTGTTCTCCCTGAAATAGAAACATTTGGGCTCTGACCCAAGTTTGGTCCTTCATTATCTAACTCTTTAAAATGAGGGTAACATTCACTTCACCAAGCCCTTCAGTTCCTATAGAAGTATACACAAAGAATAAACCACCAAATCACAGAGCAGAAGAGGCAGTAGGATGTAAAAAAACCTGAACACCATCATTAAGCTAAAAATGCTATATATTTAAGTGAATATACCATGTATTTATTAAGTGAATATTATATTTAGATTCAAGTTCTCAAAGGGCTGAGACAAGTGGGGTTTAATATAGCAACAGTTAGACAAGGAATTAAGGACATTCAGGGACAGTTATTTTTTCTGATGAGTGTTTTCACTAAAGTTAAAAAAAACGCATAAAAATATAAGCAGTTCTCCTCATGAACAAAACACAAGAGAGCAATATGTCCTATGGAAGATCAGACGTACATGAAGCACTGTTATGAATCCAAGAAATACCAGGAAATTACGCTGCCATTTCTTCATCTCACTTGTATGGAACCTATCTAGGTGGGATCCCACATGATATAATAGCTATTTATAATTTGTGTTTCTCTGACAGCTGCTTGAGAAGCCAGAGGCTAAACGTGGTGGAATTTCTCAGAATCCTTGGGTAGATAATAATAGGATACTAAAGCTTGAAGAAGATTAGGGATTATCTAGTGCAACACCCTTCTCTCCTTCTCCTGTTCCTCACATGTTCTCTCCCTCTCTTCTTAATGAGCAGCCTGAGATTCAAAGGGATTGAAGAGATTAAATGACTTTCTCAAGATTACAGAGGTTGTCAGAGCAGAGCTGAAAGTAGAACCAAGTTCATCTCCTTCTGAGGGCAGGCCCTTTTCTTTACAACTCTCTGCTTCAGTAATGTAGGCCACAGAGCACAGGGCCTTCTCTCAGCAGGGTTTTTGCATGAATTGCACTAGTTCATTTGTACCATTCCCCAGTGTGTGCAGAGCCATTTCTAGAGAAGTGGTGCTTCCTTCTCTCATGGAGTATAGCTCAGATGTTAGAGGTCATGTGAGAACATCATGGGAATCAGTCAGCTGTGTTGCCCTCTGGTCTCCCTCCTTCCTTTACTCATTAACACTATTTCTAGAAAAGGAACAGTTGTGATGAATATTGCTACTATTATTCTTCAAGATTTCTTTCTGTTTTTCTCTCTCTCCATCTGGTACTATGGACTGAACCAAGGGGTGTTCTACCACTGAGCTACATCCCCACATTCCTGATGCTTTTTCTTTGTTTTCTTTAATTTTGAGACAAGATCTCATCGAGTTGCCCACGCTGGCTTGAATTTGTGATCCTCCTGCCTCAGCCTGCCAAGTAGCTGGGGTTACAGGTGTGCACAACCACACTGGGCATATTTTTTGAATTCTCTAATGTCCTTGCTGCAAGTGTGTGTTCTACAACAACTGAGCTCATCTGTATCGATTTAAGGAGAGAAGGTCGCTTATTTTTTGCTTGGATATTGCAGAAGTGTCAACTTGCTATAAAGCTCTCTAAATGTTCACTCTCAACTTCTGTACTCATGAGTGAGGGGAAGGCAAAAAATGGTTTGCGAGCCAGCCCTGGTCCATGGACTACACTGAGTACTCAGGTCGAAGAGACGCACTTGTGAATAAGATGTCTCCAGACTTGAACATTTTCTGTTTCCTTCACTTCCCAACACCCATACCTCCAACTCAGCACTGACATAAATTTCTCCCTGAAAATAGCAGGAGCTAGCTTGCGGGGACCTGATCCTCTTCCCTCTCCCTAACCCATATTATCTGGAAAAACGACATAATCTTCTAGATAAACATCTCCCTTCAGCTGTAAAGAGGGAAATGTCCTTAAAACCAGTTTCACAGGATAGTTAAAAGCACTTTCTTTGGAGGCAGTCTACTGAGATTTAGGTCTTGACTTTTCACTTATAAATGGTATAATTCAGCTAGGTAATCTTGCACCTTTGTTTCTTATCTATAAAGGACTTAAAATAGCACCCGGTGTGGAGTAAGTACTTAATAAATGTTAGCAGTTACATTATCCAAGACAATCTTGTTATCTGAGCTCTGGATGGACCCCTCTCTCCTCCACTCCCCATTCTTTAGGGACCTGATGCCATCATTACTAGCTCTTATTCCTGGTACCTTTAGTCTTCCATGACTGTGATCTTACATTCCTTATATTTATTTTTAATGACTCTCTATCCTTTTATAGTCACCAAAGTCTCTTTTTATGCTCTTTTTCTTGGAAAAGAGAATCTAAACTTCATCCCCTCCTTCATCGCCTTTCATTTACAACCCTTCCACCCCCATCCCCTCTCACCCCCCACCCCCCCACTCCCCGCTCTGCCATCTAACTCAGCTCACAGAGGGAGTTGCAGTGTGCTTGAAGAGAACTTGCTGGCACCTAAGCTAGATTAGGAGAGCAAGGAAAACTTCCTGCAGGAGGTGAAATCTGTCAAGAGTAGCAGTCTTCCAGGTTGATGGAACAGTCTGTAGTCTTTGAGGAGGTGAAAGGCAATTCAGTACAGGGCAGACATTTAGAGGAGAAGGAGCAGAGCTGCCAAAACAATGGCAAGAGAAGGGCTGGAAAATCAAGTAGGTGCCTGTGTGACAAAGATTTATTTTAACCTGAGGATCCTGGGAAAGCAGATGCTGAGAGCGCACATGTTCAGTATCACTCTGGTTCAAGAAGAAGTGCCTCAGAAAGCTTCAAGGTCAGTGAAGTAATCAGATGTCCCTTTAGAAAGACCACAAGATCAGAGGGGACAAGGAGAATATAAAAATGTGGGGACTCATGAGGGTGATGACAGGTTTTAAGAAAGAGTGTCAAGAAAATATTTATCAGATTGCAGTTCTAGAAGATCAGTATTCTAAAAGTCAAGATAAAAGTTAGGAATCGAGGAGCCAGAGGAGGTTAAGGACCAAGGTGAGATTTCTGGCAGCACTGCAATGTCATCAAAGCATGGTATTTGAAACCGCCACCCCCTGGAACCGCATGTTGGCTTCAAGTTCCTGATTTTATTATCTAAGGAGCTTGTAGCTCTGCTGTTCATTGTGACCTGAAAGAAACCAGGGAAGACTCTGGAAGATGACCCTAAATCCAGGGAGGTTTTTAGTCTAGGAAAGAAACCAAATGCCTATAGGTTGGGTCTTATGATGATCCTTTGGGATGAGTATTGGGGATGATGATGGGGGACGATGTGTAAGCAATTCTTAATAGTTCCACTGTAATAGAGAGGTTCATGCCATTGATATTTTTGGCCCTACTTCAAAGGTTACTGGAAGCTTCCTTTTTACCTTCCTGTAAAGTCCAAGAGATGCGAATAATCCCTTGTGTTCTGATAGCCTTCTAGAGTGACTAAAGATCATGCAGCTTCTTTTCACAAAAAAACAACGAGCACCAGAGGTTACAAATACCTTTTGGAAGTCAAGGAGGCAATGAGTGAGTAGGAAAAGTAGAATCTATAGATTGAGTTGAGAGAGTATGCTAATTCAGGAACTAGAGGAAGTGGAAATAAACTTTAAAAAATGACAGGCAATTTTGAGAATTAGGTAGAAACTGCAAAACTGATCCAGGAGGAAAAGCAATACTGGAAGAAACAGGAATTTAAACCACAATAGCTTGAACTGGATGCTGGGCTATGGATTGAAAAAAAACCAGTTGCATTCGGCCTAGATTTAACTAAACCTGCTCAAGAAAGACAACATTTTAGTGAGAGGTTTGACGTGGCATATGGCCTTTTCGCCATCGTCGGTGTCTTCAACCTGGAATGAGATTAATGCCATCTGATGGCTGATAATTTTGTAGTTTATATCCTGGCCAATAACCTAGGAGGAAAATTTCAGAGATATAGTTATTCCTTATGTAAATCACTTTTCCCTGAAGGCTTTGGCACAAAACTGCCCTTGAGTCATTCTGGAGATACTGAATTTGTTTTGGGTGCATGTTTGAGTGTATGATGGAGGTTTTCCTGGACAGCACACAGCAGGTTAAAGGTTAATTTGAGAAGAATGAGCTTGGTTACTGTCTGCCTTACACAACTGATGAGGAGAGAGGCATGACCAACAGCCAAGGAAGAAGAGCCGTGCTCCACCAACAAAACTCTTTTCAAACCACTTGTTTTCACTGCTTCTTATATCCCTGCTATTTCACTGGGATAATTTTCATTGTATCTATTAGTATTTTATTTAGTGAAGGTCTGCAAATTTTCCCGTCCTATTTATCTGGAAATATTTTATATTCAGCTATGGAAACTATTTTTTACTGCATATAGAATTATAGGCTTGCACTTGTTTTCTTTTATCATTTAAATATATTACTTCATTTTCTTTCAGCATCTATCACCAGTTTGTGTTTTAAGAACTAAAATATTAGGGGCTGGGGTTGTGGCTCAGTGGTAGAGAGCTTGCCTCACATGTGTGAGGCACTGGGTTCAATTCTTAGCACTGCATATAAATAAATGGATAAAATAAAGGTCCATTAACAACTAAAGAATTTTTTTAAAAAAAAGAACTAAAATATCGGATTGAGGCAACATGGTGGTCTCCTGACAGAGCTTTATCTGGTGTTTGTCATAAATTTACATTTTCTTTTTTTCCAGAGGACTATAATTGCAAAGTAGAGCTTGCTTTGACAGTTGATGGCAGGACAGTAGTATGCTACTACCCTTCTGTGAATAGACCATATGAACACACACAACCTATCCCTCAACCAAATCCTGTGCACAATAATGAAGAAACTCATGATCAAGTGCTAAAAACCAGATTAGAAGAAAAGATGAACACTTTGAACAAGGACCATGATAGAAGAACTTAGCAATGTACTCTTTACTAATAAGCATCGTTGGTATCCTCATGGACACTATCACAGATGTAAGAACTGAACCCTCCAAAAGACAGGTGACATTGGGACACTTGGGAGAATCAAAGAAAAATGTTATCTGGAGTCTCATTTGCTATTTGAGAAAATGCAATCTGGTGTATTCACTAATATGTTATATAGAAAAATAATAATAAAATATTTTTTCATATGTTAGAATATGTATTTATCAATCCTGGACTTGACATTTTCATTTAGAGGAACTATTTCATCTTATTTTCCTTTTGCAATATTAAAGACTACCACTTATCTTTATGTGTCTATTATGAGTATTTTTACATCATCAGGCAAACATTGTTATTAGTATAAATTTAGTTAATAAAATATGCATGATTCTTCTGAAAAAAAAATAAAAGGATTAAAATATCAGTCTAATTGTAGCTTTTTAAATTTTTTTTTGGAAGATAATCAATTCTTTCCCTCTGGCTACTTGTAGCATTTTTCTTTAGCAGTTTTATTATGATGTGATGCAAATTACTTTTTCTTTATTCTGTTTGGGGTTTGTAGTAATTTTTGAATCTCTGATTTGACATTTTAAATTAGTTTTAGAACATTTTCTTAGTCTCAACTCTTCAAATGCTGTTTTTAACCCATGCTGTCTTCTCTTCTTATGGGACTCTTTACATTGTGAGTTAGAATTTCTCACTCTATCCTATATGTCCATTCCCTCTCTTCTGTATTTTTCATTGTTTTGAGTTTTCATTGCTCATTGAGAATAAGTTCATGTTATTTTCAAGTCCATGAGTTCTCTCTCTCTCTCTCTCTCTTTTTTGAGAGAGAGAGAGAGAGAGAGAGAGAGAGAGAGAGAATTTTTAATATTTATTTTTTAGTTTTCGGCACACACAACATCTTTGTTTGTATGTGATGCTGAGGATCGAACCCGGGCCACACACATACCAGGCGAGCGCGCTACCGCTTGAGCCACATCCCCAGCCCAAGTTCTCTTTTCAACTGTGCTTGATCCTTTGTTAAATTCATTCATTGAGTTCTTTATTTAGGATGTTCTATTTTGCAGCTAGAATTCTCATTCTTTTAAAAATAGCTTTGATAACTTCCTTATTTATTTTTTAATCTTCTTCAACATAAAATCTGAGTTACTTTAAAATTTTGATGTCATAACCAAGATATTTGCAACTTCTGTGGGTATAAATATTTCCTTTCTTTCTTTCTCTCTGTCTCTCTCTCACAGGGTTTTAATGTCACAGTCTACTTAGCATTCTGTTATTTTTAGTGTACGGTTTGGAATGTTAGCACACAGGGAGTCTAACATTCTTGTATAAATCCTTTTGGTGAACATGACTAGGTATTTTTGATTGATTGCCAGGCCCATATTAGCAAAATTGTAGAAAATCTTGAAATTCAGGATGATATCATCTTTCTTTAGAGAAAATTGACATGTGCTTCTGCTTAGAACAAACTCAGTGTAAGAGATTTTGAGAATTCTAAGCTGAGTTGCAGTCCCTGTAATAGCCTACGTCTGATTCATTCTTGTTCCGGGGGCGTCAGCCTTTGGGGATTCAAACTCAAAGCTGGTTCTGCCCACATACACAGTGATCCTCATCATCCTATCTTCTTATAACTGTAAAGGTCTGTTCAGCCCTTCAGGTTTCTCTATAAGAAGAAAACTTCCCCAGGAGAAATGTGACCCCACATACTGGTCTTCATTTCATGAAGTCTGTTTTCCCAAAGATACTGACTCAATTACACTTCATTATCTTATTTCATTTATTTATTCTTAAAAAGATTTTTGGTATTTTTTTTTTCAGCTTTTCTAGCTCTGTTCATTTGGAGGTTAGTCTAAATTCCTGGTTCTTCCATTTGCTTTGTAATTTCTTTCTTTTTTCTTTTTCTGTGCTAAAACTGTTCTTGCCAAGGTCACTAATAATTATTCATCTTTTTTGTAGAGTGAGCAATGTTAAGTTCTTGCCTTACTTTAGCTTCTAGGCTTGATCTTATGGTTCTGTCCTTCATTCTAAAACTTTTCCTTTCTTGCTTGTCTTCCTCAACTAGCTCATTTCTGGTCTCCTGCTCCTTTCCCGATTACCTGCCTCAGCTTTCTGTTTCAATGCCTACTCTTAAATATATCGTTCTTTAAAATCTCAATCTCATACACTTTCTGTGTATGCACCATGTTTAAGAATTCAACTGTCACCTATACTCTGATATCTTCAAGATTTACCTTATTCCTGAACTCCAAAGCAATATTTCTTCTTCCTTCTTGTATATTTTCACTGGATGTTTTATGGCATTTCAAACAAAGAATGTCCAAAGAATAATTGTGTATTTTCCCCAACTCTCCTAATTATATCCCCATTTCAGGAAATGGTTCTACTCTCTCCTTTGCTGTCCTAACCCAGGAGATATCATAAACACCTGTTCCCTTCTCGTTTCTACTATTCAATCAGGTTATAATCCGATAGTCTTATTTTAAATACACACTCAACTTTATATTTAAAAAATATTTTAGGTCAAATATCTGTTTGGCTATAATCTCCACAAAACAGTAAAAAAAAGATACTTGGGAGGTGTTTAGACTATAATTATGGAACTTTGTGAGAGTTCTGTACACCTGGGATTATTTACACTATTCTAAAGCTCTCAGAATCTTGCTCTTTAGCTTCCAGTCCAAGGATAGGGCACTTCCTATATCCTCCATCCTACATAATCTATTCAAAAAATACTCTTCTATTAGTCATACCAATTATTATTTCTGTCCACCCATTTGAGTCACTGACTTAATTCTCTATATATTTAAAGCCTGAAGGTACCAATTTATGCATATCTTGTAGGTCCATATGCAGAAAGTAGCCATGTGCTGATGAGGTTTTACTGTTTCTCTTTTTCTTTTTCTGAATTCTTATATTGTTTATACCACAGAATCTAGCACAAATTATATGTTGTCCTATTTTGCTTTTTAATTATATCAAGTGCATTCATTTTTTACCCTTGAGAGTTAGTTTTCTGGGAGCAAAATCTGTGTTTCTCACTTCATTGTAGGGCTGAGCCAAAATAGGTTCCCTGTTACTATTTGCTTTTTGACAGAATCAATAAATGGAAGAGTAGTTAGAATCATTCAAAACCTTTAGGATTGTTAACTCTGATTCATAAAAGAGGAAAACACTTTTGCTCACTTAGAAATTGCCTTCTCTGCTTTAAAATACAAGTGCTAATGAACATGTCTTTACTGACTAGCAAAAAATATAATTATTTTATAGTTCTTGCTCCTTGAAAGCTTATAAATGGGAATAGAAGACAATTATAAATGAGAATAATTACTGATGTAGCAATCAGTGACTTCTAATATATGCATGTCTGTAAAATGTCTCAGCATCAAATTTATATATATATATATATATATATATATATATATATATATATATCACAATCTAAAATATTTGTTTTAGATTCCACACATAGTATATAATATGAATTGTTGATTACTATAGAAATCAAACACCCACAAGAAATGCATTGTTGAAAGGGACTGCTTTGAGGGGAATAACACATCACATGGATTTGTGTTAGGCCCCTGGACAACATAGTGCCAAGGAAAGAACACTGGATCAAGGCTCAGAACTTGGGTCACAACAGCTGCTATTATGATCTTTAGTAAATCACTTACTATATCTGTACCTTAGTTTTCTCATCTGTAGAACAGGATTATCAATACCATCCTCAACAAGTTTTTAACCTTATTTCTTCTAATATGATGCAAATGGAAGAATTTCAAAATTAGTTGAGCACTATAGCAATACAAGAGCATCACTTGTGAGACTGTGAATCTGCATCAGGATCATGTTGTGAGGAAGAGCTCTGTGCTCAAGTGGCCTGGATATCAATCATGACTTATTAGTTATGTGACTTTAGACAATGTTCTCATTCTTTTTCATTTGTAAAATGGATTATAATGATAGCATGCACTTCACCTTATTGTGAAGGTCAAATAAGTTAATACATATAAATCATAAATATTACTTAGCACATAGCATGAGTTGCAATGTTGTTAACTGTTATTATTCTTGCTAATTTCATGCATGATCTAAAGAACATACTAGATGTTCTTGATATGCTTGACATACTGGGAAACACCTGGCTAAATAATGGAATAATACATTAAATAATACCTTTTCTGATCTAAAGGTTCCATTTTCTGGGATGGAGGTAAAGTCCCTGCCTTCATGGAATGATGTTTTAAGAGGAAGGGCAGATGAAATGAATTAAACAAGCATGAGCTGTTTTGAAAATTGCTATGAAAATTATGAACACAGTATTGAGGACACCATAATTGTGGTCACAAAGGCTGCTTTGTAGGTGGTGTTTTAGTCACCTTTTCCATCAACATAAAGACCTGATAAGACCAATTTTAGGGGAGGAGAAATTTATTTGGGTCTCACTGTTTCAGACATCTCAGTCCATAGATGGCCAACTCCATTGCTCTGTCCCCAAGGTGAAGCATAACATCATGGAAGAAGGCTGTGGAGGAGAAAATCAGCTCAGGACATGGCAATCAGGAAGGAGGGAGAGAGTTCTGCTCACCAGGAACAAAATAAATACCCCAAAGGCAAAGGCACATCCCCAGTGACCCACCTCCTCCAGCTACCTCCTACCTTCCTATAGCTACCATCCAGTTAATCCATTCAAGTGGATCAAAGCACTGATTAGGTTAAAGTTCCTAATACTCAATCATTTCACATTTAAACTTTCTTGATTGTCTTACCATGAGCTTTTGGGGGACAACACATGTGTAAACCATAGCAGGTGGAATGTTTATACAAAAACTTGAAGAATGGGATATAATCTGTCATTAGAAATCACGGGAAGAGAAGGACGAGGCAAAAATCTTAGAGAGGGACAGGGCTTGCAGAACATCAAGGGTGTTACAGAACATGGAGGGAGAAGGCATTTGATAAAGGTGGAGAGAAGGGCTACTTCACATGGGGTATATTAGATCTTTGCAAAAAGTTGAATTTGGGGGGCTGGGGTTGTGGCTCAGTGGAAGAGTACTCGCTTAGCATGTGTGGGGCCCTGGGTTCGATCCTCTGCACCACATAAAAATAAATAAATAAGATAAAGGTATTGTGTCCAACTACAACTAAAAAATAAATATTTTTTTAAAAAGATGAATTTTATTTTATGACTACCAAAAATCCATTGAAGTGTTTTGTTCAGGAAAGGGACCAAAGAAAAAATATAGAATATTTAATTATATGTGCCAAAAGCCTATTTAGAATTAAAAAGTGGATTTATGGAATGAACAATGATTTTTGCAATATATTACTTTGTTCAATTAGCAGATTTTGATGGTTTTAGAATGGTTTTCAAAATGAACTTCCCCAAATAATAGTAATATTTAAGACTAGTATGCTAGGTTTAGATGATCTTTTGCTGTAGGGATGAGTGCCCTTTAAATCTTTACTATTGTTTTAAGAAGAAGCCACCACATTGTTTGTCATCGCAGGATCACATTTAATCTTACTGCCAACCTCTCCAAAGTCCCACAGGGGATGTGTCCTCTCAAGGGAAGATTAGTAACTTCTCAGACTTAAAATGGAAGGGTTGCTTTTGGTTGTGAATAATAGAAAGCATATTGTTTTTTTAAAAAAATTTGCTTCATGCAGAAAAAAAATTAAACTAGGCAAGTTGTTCAGAGGCACAAGGTATATCAGGGTCCACTTATTTGCAGTTCTCTTGGTCTATCCCCATGGTCCTTGGATGGCTGCTGCAGGACCTATCCATACTATTATATTCCACACAGGATAAAAATCAGAGACTTTTCTATATGTTCACACAGTTACTATTTTTATACCTCTTTGGCATGAACTGTATCATAGGGCTACTTTTTTATTTTTAAAAAATGGCAGTCTGAGAAGGTGAATTTTTACCACCAATAGTCAGGAAGAAAGGAAAAATAAGATTGAGATGGGTTTGAATGAGTCATCCTATATTATTTTTTCACAGCAGGTTTTTTTTTTTTTTGGAGCTCCAGTTACCCCTAGCAGTGACAAGATCTACAGCAGATACCAAACTGCTGCAAACTCTTGGCATGAAAAATTACACCTGGAAGTGGTTATCTTGGGAGACAGCTGAATAAATTTTCCAGCTGACTATGAAATCTGAAAGTGAAAGTAAACATCTGTATCAGGTAGTAAATAAAATTTAAAGATTGACTAACTTCCATAATTGATCCCAGATTTGGTGATTAGAGTAACACACACAGCCATCCATTTAAATGATCTTTGTACTTGAGAGGGTGAAATCCTTGGCCGCACTAAGCTATATATTAAAGCAGCTCAAGCACGAGTGCAATCACTTCTGGGAGAGTTGGGCACTTTGGCTGAAGCTCAGCTTGTGTATTTTCATGTAACTTTAGAGTATTGTCCCTGTGATTTATTCTTGGATGGGTAAAAGGATGCAACCTTCCAGATTTTACAGCATCTGGAAATACCTTTAAAAGAGAATAGGAAAGCAGTTAAGAGGCTAGAAAAACTATAACAATTGTAAATCCTAAAAGATGTCCTCATAGAAGGATGAAAGTGATTTGGCAGGAATATAATAAATTTAATCAATTTTTAAAAGTCAGACTTGATTAGTAAGACCTGGCAGTGAAAACGTCCAGTTAAGGGGTTAAATGAACTAACTATGCACCTAGACCACTTATTGTGGTCTCTTGTCAACAGCCTGCCACTATAAAACAGGGAACATAATGGGCACTGGTAGTAGCCAAATATCCCTTGATTTCTGAGGGATTCCCAAGATAGATGGAAGACATGGTTCCTTTCCTCCACAAAAAAGAGAAAATATTTTTCTCCAGGAAGGGGCATAGCACAAAATGTAGTGGAGAATGGGCGACCATCCAGCACAAGCCGCTCTCTGCTACTGAAGCAAACGCTGACAGAGCAGACAGCCATGCCACGTGTCCCTCCTTCCCTGGAGGAGGATCTGGGCATGTGTCCCCATGTCCACTACAGCCACCCTGATCGCTCTCTATTACAAATACCAGGAACTCACTTTGGCTAACTGAAACATCACGTGGGGGGCTCAGCAACATCTACAGAAAGCCCAGAAAATGGAGATCAAGCAGGAACAAGCAAGGAAGGGCTCAGCCAAGACCCTTGGCTGAGCAAATAGATTTTGCCAAAAATAAACTCTAATTTCTTCCCAACATCACAGTCAGTTCTTGAGGGGGCACGTCAGAGGTCATGAGGGGGCATTTCCCAAAGGGGCTGCAGTGTGGTCCACAGTCTAGCTGCAGCAGGGCCAGGTTTGTTCCAGCACAGCTGTTAGTAGATGACAGGGTCTTGGCTGAGCCCTTCCTTGCTTGTTCCTCCTTGATCTCCATTCTCTGGGCTTCCTGTAGATGTTGCTGAGCCCCCACTTAATGTGTCAGCCAGAGTGAGTTCCTGGTATTTGTAACAGGGAGCGAGTCAGGGTGGTTGTAGTGGACATGGGGCACATGCCCAGATCCTCCTCCAGGGAAGGAAGGACACGTGGCATGGCTATCTGCTCTGTCAGGATTTGCCTCAGAACCAGAGAGCGGCTTGTGCTGGATGGTTGCCCATTCTCCACTACATTTTGTGCTATGCCCCATTCATATGCCCTTAAGTGTTTAAAAATCTGTCCCTTTGGGATGTTCATTTTTACAAGCATTTCAAAATGCAGCTCCGGAATCTTTAGTTGCTCCATTAAGAGACTCCTTCCGGGAGCCCCTCAGTTGGCTGGGTTAACTCATGGCAGTGAACGGTGGTTCTTTAGAGCACTTTCAACTGCCAGAAAGTTCATTCTTGCTGCGTGTAAAGCTATTATTTCTTCAGGCAATAAAATGGCACACTTCTTGAGAGTATCAAATAGGAAATTACATTCCCCTCTGGATTAACTAGTGAGAAAATATACCATTTTATTTCTACTAAACTTGAATGAGAACTAATTTTTGAAACCACTTTTTGTATCCAACACATAGTTGGTGATTAATGCAAATAATCATCAAAATGCAATAATGATATTTGAAATTAATGCAAATCTCAAATTTATGTGGGATGGGAAGGTGGCCTTTACTGAACTCCTAATAACACACTTGGCATTGTGCCAGGTACTTTCATATACTCTTCACTTAATCCTCTCAGTAACCCTGAAATTTAGGCACCATTGTCCTCACTTCATAGACACCGGTCTGAGATTTATGTTATTTAAAAAATGAAATTAGTTCAAGGCCACCCAGCTAAGAAATAGTGGCGGAGGGAAGACATGTTTGACTAATTCTAAGACTCATGTCTTTTTTTCATTTACCTATCATTAAATACTCAACCAGTAACTAATCTGTACCAGAGTTAGGGTGAAATAACATATCTCTCTTTCCTTAAAGAGCTTATTTATTAGACTAGGAGACAGACTCAAGAGCTAATGATATATACACAATACAGTATTGTTGATCTATCTTAGAAGTATATAGAGGCACAAGGGAGGGTCTCAGCTGGAATGGCGGTCAAGGAGAGCTTTGCTAATAAGTGAAGGCTGAACTGAGGCTGGAAGGAAAATTAGAGGTCAGCCAGGTAGAGAAGGGAGAGAGATGGGCTTACCTATATAATCATCAATCTGTATGCCATTTACCTACTTATCATCTATATGTCTACCACATCATGCATCTATATAGTCATCTACCTATCATCTATTTACCATCTATCATATCTTTTGTCCAGATGGACATTCATCCATCCATCTGTCTGTAAAAAATGCTTGATGGAATAAGGTGAAATGAGAGGTAGGTAATGATAACAGAGAGCCAGATGGGTACCACACATTTTTTACAGACTTTGAGTTTTAGCTTTCCTTCTCTAGGTATTGTGGAGACATAGTACGTTTTAAAATGAGAGTGATGCAATTATATTTCCATTTCTAATATCCAGAACCAAATTCATAAACCTGAGACTTGAGGGCAGCTGTCCAAAGGGCCCCACACATAATTGAATGCTCTGCTGTCACTGACTTAAAATCCTAAATTTTGAACAAGGGGGTTCCTCATTTTTATCTTGCACTGGGTCTTGTAAATTATATAGCTAGTCCTATAACACCTTTTCTGGTGGCAATGAGAAATATAGATCAGTAGAAAGCATCAGGAAAGAGTTAGTGTATCAGTCGAGGAAAGAAGTGGCCAGAGCCCACTGCACAGCACTGACAGAGGGGACCAAAAAGTGAAAGGATGAAATAGATATTAGGTGTTTGGAAAGAGCTTCAATGAGAAAGCAGAGTGAGAAAAGGAATTTAGGTAATTCCCAGGCAAACATCTTGGGTATCTTTAGAGGGTACTTTAGAGTTTGGGGGCCAATGATCTCACTTTTGGGCACACAGAGTTCTGTGGATCTAGCAATGTGTAAGGGATGATTGTGCTGCATAATGGGGTATTCTCAGAAGCGCTCATTAAATGGCCTCTAAATGGGGTTAGAGACTTGTGATAGAGATGTATGATGATACAGATGAATAATGATGCCGGTTTGTAGTTTTTCCTCTTTACAGAAAGTAGAAGGAGATTATTGGTAGAACTAAACTATTACTTTAAATTACAAAGAATGCTAGAACTGGGCCCCTGTGTAGTTTATGTATCTGTAGCAAAGAAGGAATTATGTAGTTCCTTGAGGGACTTTGCACAAAGTTTCTTTTAGTTGGAGAATTATGCTGAAATTTGATATGGATGGATGGAAGGATGAATGGATGAAAGGTAAGGGAAAAGACCACCCACTGATTTTCAAAGGGGTGTTCAGTGTCCATTCTGGTTAAGACATATGTGAGAAAGTCACTGGGCTGTGCTTGCATAGGCTGAAAACTAAGTGTGTCTGTCTCATTCCAGCATTTGGGCCCAAGGTCATCAGGAAGGTTGAGGACTCTTGACCTTCAGACAGTGGCATATGTGGGTCACATTTTGCATTTTAACTATAGAGAAAAGGAAAACTATTACTTAAATGAGTTCTGGTCATTGTGTTTTTTCATTTTGCTTCAATCTGGTCTTACTGGCTTGGCTTCAGTTTAGCAGACTGTGAAGCACTAGTGTTATAGTTTAGATGTGGTGCCCCCCAAAAGCTCACGTGTGAAACAATGCAAGAAAGTTTGGAGGAGAAATAATTGGGTTATAGCCTTAACCTCATCAGTGAATTAATCCCTGATGGGATTAACTGAGTGGTAACTGGAGGCAGGTGGGGTATGGCTGGAGGAAGTGGTTCATTGGGGTGGTGCTATAGGGTATGGGGTATTTTGTATTTGGAGAGTAGAGTCTCTCTCTCTCTGCATCCTGATCATCTTGTGAGCTGCTACCCTCTGCCACACTTTTCTGCCTTGATGTTTCACCTCACCTTGAGCCCTGAGGAATGGAGCCTGCTGTCTATGGATTGAGGCCTCTGAAACTGTGAGCCCCCAGATAAACTTTTCCTCCTAAAATTGTTCTGGTCAGATCTTTTAGTCACAGCAGCAAAAAAGCTGACTAAACCAACAAGATATAAAATATTTGTAAGCCTGAATTTTTCCATCTTGTTCTGTTAATCTCAATGGTTATTGAGAGTATCAACTGAGAGAGTTTATGTGAGGGAATTTTGTGTACTAGAAAGTAGTGTATCAATGAAGGAGGGTTTACCTGATTTTGATTTGCAATGCCCATAGAGAGAACTTCTGTGGGGAAATAAGTACCTATGGAGAGGTAAGTCAAAGGAGTAGTGGAGTCATTTGCCCCTGCATGGGGCTGGGTGGGAAAGGCCTGGATAAACTCTGCTGCACATTTTTCCTTTAGGTTTCCGGAGGCAGGTGCAGGAAACTGGAGGTGTTCCTGATGTATAATCTGTCTAGTCTTGTTTTTATGGCTGATGTTCTCACAAATGCAGTCAGGAAGTAAATTCTACTCATTACTCAGAACTCCACAGCTGCACAGATCAAGCAATGGTGTCGCTTATTGCCATTTTCCCCATATTTAAAAAAAAATATCACTTTGTATTGACACATCGTTTGCTATAGTTCTATTCTCTCTCTGTATGTTTCAAAATCTCTATTTCAAAACTGTTCTGTAAAACTCTTTTTAGGTAGATGGCAAGACTTGAATGTTTGTGAACTGTATGCTGCTGTTTTATCTTGAATGAAAGTAGAGCAAAAAATAGGTCATGTTAGTTTAGATTTTGCTATTTGGTACATTCCTAAAGTCTTTCTATGAAAAATCCCTACAGATTCATAGCTAAAATAGGCCCCACAGATTATTTTATAGAAGCGGCCCATAAATGTTCAATAATTTATTTACAGGTACTCAGCAATTACTGATTGAGACAACTAGAACCCACACTTTTCTCACTCAACCAGTACTTTCTGGTTCAACTGGCTTAGGGACAGGGCTTGCGTGTTCCTATGTGGCCACCTCTGCTTCCCCTCTAGGATATAATATGTTTCCCTTCCTGCATAGCAGTAAGAAAAAAGAGTAGATTCATTTCTTCAAAGCTTAAAACAAAGTGATATTTCTTATGCCTGAAATGTTTTTATAATATGTTTTTTATGATTCCATACTTGTTTCTGAATTTTAAATCAGTGTATTTAAATAAGGAATACTTGTTATTTTTTTTACTTGAAGTCCTCCCATAAGTTTTTTGTTAGCATATATATATATATATATATATATATATATATATATATATATAATATGTATATGTGTGTGTGTGTGTGTGTGTGTGTATGTGTGTGTATGTATATATATATATATATATATATATATATATATATATATATTTTTTTTTTTTTTTTTTTTTAGTGTAGGCAGTCTTTCCCCCACCCAAAGATAATACCAACATCTCTTATTTTTCTTAGCCTGTGTATTTTAACAGCAGGGACTGCTCTTAGAAAATTTTAATTATTCATTTGCATGCATGTGAAGTGCCACTTTATGTTGAACCAGTTCTTTCAAAGAGTGTTTACTTGACATCTCTTATTTCATATGGTATTTCCTCACTATCAAGAAAAGAATAAATAAATTACATTTGCCATAAAATCTGCTGAACTGATCACAGGCAATTCAAGACTTAAACCCTATCGCCATAGCTTCTCAACAATATTATGATTAGTTGGGGGAAGAAAAAATGAGGGAAGCGGGGAGAACTCACATTTGGTGGCTGTGGTGGCTCTCTTCCCCCCACCCTATGTGAGTGTCTGGCTGACCTGAGTGTGCCCTGGAAAAATCACTTTTGACAATTAGTAGCTAATTTTAATACTGAGTGGTACCTTCAAGCTTTATTAGTTTTTATAGGTGTGAGTTAAATTACATAGATATCAAGTAGCTACAAGCAAGTAAGACTAAAGATGGCAGTTTTTTCAGGAAGGCATCTATCAAGTATTGACCCAGGAGGAAAGATTCATATTCCTAAATGAGTCATATCAAGAGATGAAGAATTTCCTCGAAGCCCACAGGACCTTTGGTGATTGCTGAAGGAATGTGTCAAAGCAGAGGGGAGAATGCGACTGGGAAAACCAAAAAGGGAGACTGAAAGAAAAATTAAAAAGACAGAATAAGCCTGTCCTGACTCTTCAGTGTGGGTCTAGCTCCTTGTTCATCAAGTCCATATCACTTACACTTCTTCACAACATCTGCCACACTCTAAAGAACTGTGTAATGTTGGTCTTTCCCTGCCAGTGTTCAAATCCAGGCTCTGGCCCCTACTGGCCACGTGATCCTGGGTACCTGACTTACCATTGCTTTCCCTCCTCTATTTTCTCATCTGTAATATGGAAATAATAAGAGTACTTAGCTCATAGGGTTAATACACATAAAAAAATCAAGGACACCACTGGGCCCAGGGTTAGCCCAAGAAGAACAGGGACTGTTTCTGTTTACCACTTGATTTCCAGTGTCTCAGCTCTCATATCAAAGCTCATCATAAAGCTTTGATAAATAGTATTTGCTAAATGACCTTATGAAGGTGGCCCTCTAAAACAACCTTCAGTCATCTGTTTCCTACATACAACTCCAAAGGTGGTGATGGCAGTTTTATTTCTGTTACAACATCCTAGTCAGCTCGAGGACTTTTAAAAGGATGTAGTTCTCTGGTTGAAAGTTATCTGGATGGTGTTCTCAGCCCTAGGGGCTGACTGGGTTGTCTCTAAACACCTCTCCTGGGTGTGTGTGTATGTGGGGGGTGCAGATCTCAGTTTGTCTGTTGAAGGTGTTGGTTTTTGTCTACCTTGTCCAGACTGTGTCATTTGATTTTCTGGACCACATTGACATTTTCTGTCTCATGAGTACCCTTCTATATGGAGTACTTCTTAAATTAAAAATAAATAAATAAATAAACCAAACAACACAATAAATCAAGGTGCATAGGAAAAACAAAGATGAGAACAAGTTTCTGGTCCCACTCTTCCCATTCCAAATCCTAGTCTTTTAACTGTTCCTGATTTAGTGTTTCTGACAGTTATCCCTGTAGCAGAATATTCAGCTTATGCCTCTCTCAATATTTTGTGTTTGATTTTAGACAACACTGCCTCTGCTCTATAAAGGAAGGCTTTGCCAGTCTGACTCCTATCATCTCACCCTAGCCTTTGATAGTTTGAATTTTTAGGTGTTCTTCTGCCTCCTGGTTCTTCCTGAGTCAGTTTTCCTGAGTTTGCCTTGGTTTTTCTTCATAATGATGATGGAAGGTGATCCTCACTGTTCACTATCACCCATGCTTCATGAGAGGAAGTGAGTTTTCCCATGAGCAGGACATTAATCTGGGCATACTGTATATGCATGGATCATGAAGTGGGACTGATGTGCTGGCTGAAGTGATTTAGCTAACAGGAAGCTGGTGGAAAACTTCAGGTTATTCAAATGTCAGAACCAGGATGGCTTTCCTAAGCCCCCATATCTATGCCTGGGTCCTTAATTTTCCCCAAATGGCCAATTCATTTTTTTTTTTTTTTTAGGATGGAGCTTTCTATTTGCCTAGGGATAAAATGTTCCCACTATGCTGGTAGTGCTGGGGTGGTGACAAGAGATAAGGGGTGAGCACCACGTTGGGGAATCTGGAGTATGTGGACATGCCTATACAGATTTTCAAAGGGCTCACTCCTAGCCCATTTCAGCTCCATCTCTCACTCTTGTTGCATAGCAAGAAAGAACTTGTATAAATCCAACAGCTTCTGTGTAGCACAGAAGCTAATGTAAAGAACTGTGAGTGATGGAATGAATAACTGAGACTGAATAAAAAACAACTTTGGGCCACTTTAGTGTGCAACTTTTTCTTCTAGGAAGGTCTCTAAACAGGTGTAGCCAAGCGATAAGTAAATTTGAGTTGTTGAAAAGAGACAAAGTTTCCTACTGTTGAGCAGAAGAAAGTTTCAAATCATAAATGAAAGCTGAAAGACATAAGCATGATAAGTTACCGCAGTGAGGCCTGGGTTACAAAAATTAGATTGGGATTAACAGAATATTACATGGCCATTACCAACAAGCATCCCCTTCAACAACGGGGCTGCAAGAAACTCAGAACCCTTTTAGTCAGACCCTTTATTACACAAAGAGAAAAATGAGACATAAAAAGCTTAGTGACGCCAACCTTTAGACCTTATCTTAATCCCACCAAGCCCATTAGACTGTAAATGTAGACAGCCTGGAATCATTTTACAACATCTCTGCTCCCGTCTCCCTCATTACACGTTTGATTCATTTCCAAGGACGAAAGTGTAAATGTGCTTCCAGGATGTTGACTTCAATAATTTATGTATGGTTGTAAACACACTTCAGCACATTTAGGAAACAGATTTTCCTTAATTTTTTCTATAGCACCATCTCTAAACAATTTCTGCTCAATTAAAATCCTGTGATCAATGGTTTTGTCATTTCCATCTTTAATAATTTTCAGTAAACTACCCTAAAATGTACATCTCACTGTATCATCTTGTCTAAGGATTATCTTTCTGCTATTTTCCATACGCAAATTTTGCCAAAAAACGTTTCTTTTGGTTGGTCAGAGATGTTAATGCCATCATTTTCTTATAGAATGTTATATGCCATTCATCAGCATTAATGTCACCCATCTCCTCTTTATCATAGTATGCCTCTGTTAAGTACACAGCTCCTTAATGTCTTAGATCTTCCTGTCACTATTTCCTTATTTTAACCATGTCTGCAATGCAAAGAATATGACACATTTCTTATTTTTCTCACATGAATCAACCTTTATATACATTTAGCAATGGCTACTATAATAGACGTTTCATTTTGGAGTTTCCTCTTTTCCTAGTACCTTGATTTTTCTTTTTCCCTTTTGCATTTTCCATAGATATAGTCCTAGATTTGCCTTTCTGGATCTGTTTTACTCCTTTATATGTTATTAATATAAAATTAAATTCTGTGTTTTTTTAAGAGAAGTGGTCATGTGATGAGAATGAACTCAGGTTTTGATGGAAGGACTCAACAACCTTATATGCTTCATCTCCCCCACCCTGCAATACTGTATTAGTGTTTTTATTACTAACATAATAGATTGCTATAACTTTCTAGCTTACACAACACCAATTTAGTCTCTTACAGTTCTGGAGGCCAGAACTTCAACCCAGGTCCCACTGGACTGACATAAGGTTTGGTCCAGGCTGTGATCCTTTTGTAGGTGCTGGGCAGAATCTGTTTTTCAGCTTCTAGAGGCTGCCTCTGTGGCTGCCTTTAGTGGCCCTTTCTTCTATCTTCAAAGCAAAATCACACCTTGAGTCTTTCTCACATTGCTTTGCCCTTTCCTACATTTGTCTCTTTTCTACATTATTAAGAACTTGTATGACTAGATTGAATCCACTTGGATTATCCAGGATAAACTCACCATCTGAACTTTAATTACATACGTAAAGTCCCTTTTGCCATATAAAATAACGTATTCATAGATTTTGGGTATGGAGATTTGGACATTTTGGGGTCCCTCAGTCTACTTATTGCAAACACTATACCTGAACTTTGTGGGTTTGCTTCAGTAGACCCAGAAGTGCTTCATGCCAATTGTTAATTAATTGAACCAGAAGCTATTGAGAACTTACTGTTTAAAAGCTGGTATGTTATATATTAGGAGGGATGCCAAGAGAAATTGAAATTTTGTGGTATAAGCCATCTCTAACAGATACAAATCTTGCACATTTTCTTCAGATTCCTCAGTAGTGCCTTAATAACAATGACTTCTTTCTCTCCTGCACTGATGGGCTCTATACTTTTGGAAGTGGATAAAACACTACACTGTAGGGAGTGGGATCTGGCAGTCACGAAGGACTGAATAAGATCTGAACACTCACAGAGGGGCTGACTGGTGCAGACTCAAAAGTTCAGGCAGTCAGTCTCCAATGGGGCAGGCCTTTCTCAAAGGGAAAGGGAGATGGGAGTCGGTGAGAAGTCTGCCTTCCTTTGTCTCCTTGAGGTGTAATTCCTCTTTAGAACATTCTGGTGAAGTTCTTTGTGCTGAGTGAACACACCTACCTAGCAACTTCTATGTTTCTTCGTGGTTAGTTGTGAAGCAATCACTGGTACAGGAATACTTCGTGTTACATTCCCCTGTGCTTTCCTTTTCTTTATCCTTTACCCTTTGCCCTCACTGCCTGAACTTTCAGTTCTCAAACAATTCGTTAGCAACTTAATCTCCTCCTCAGACTCTGCTTTCCAGTGACCAGGGTTGACACCATTTAATTGGACCTCCAAATATCAGTAAATGAATGAGGTAAATGTTTCCAGATACAGAAATCTTTTTTTATATATATATTTTAAAAAGCTGAAAACAGATGTGGCATTTAGTCTTAAAGAAAATATAGAGTTTGGGTGTGTAGCTCAGTAGCAGAGTGCTTAGCATGTGCAGGGCCCTGGGTTCAATACCCACTACCCCAAAACAAAAGCAAGCAAAGCATAAAATATAGGAGATAAACAAAGAGGAAGAGAAAAATTAAAGAAACAAAACAAAACACTGTTAAGTCTAACTTCTTTTCCAATTTCTTACTAAAAAAAATACAAAAAGATGAAAATGAACTCACTTCTGCAGACAGCATGCTACTTTTGAATTTCCTCTTTCTCCAAATAATGAAAGACTTCTGAATTTGGAATGAGGATTTAAATCCTGGTTCGACTTGCTGGCTGTATAAAATGGAGGAATTTCTTTCTGGAATGGAAGGAAACTATATTTAGAAGAATTAACCAGCATAAGAAATACAAAAATTTAGACTTCTTACCTAGTGTCAAATATACAGCTTCTATAAGATTTTTTCCTCTTATGTAGTCTGCCCCAGTTTCTACAAATGTCACTTACATGTGTTTCATTTTGGAGACTCATTTTGGCTATCAGCTCAAATTTAGAATTTCTCTTGTCTTCCCAAGCAAGTTGTAATGGTTTGTGGGCAGGTTATCTCTTAACCTTTTTGACTTTCCCATGGGCATAACAGAATATCATTTATATGGTAGACACTTAATAATAGTTGATTAATTGTTGGAAATGACAAGCAATGATTACTCATATAGTAAATACTGAATCTAACTGATAAATCTTTAATATTCTTTTGTTTTCTTCACAATGACCATGAAATAAAACCAACACTCTGTACTCTGAATGAACTTTTCTATTCAGTTCTGAAGTTCCCCCTGGAAATGACCAAATGGGGAGTCATAGTATGTAATTCCATATTCAGAAGAATATTCAGGTATATGTTCAGATGTACTTGCAACCAATAGAAATTGAAAGCCGAAGAGTCATATGTTGCCTGAGGGTTAGAAGGTCTTTTTTTTTGTCCTGTGTTTCATTATACAGATCCCTCCAAAGGACTTAACTCTTTTGCTTTAGAGAGTCAGCCATATTGCCCAAGGAACAAAGCGGAATACACATTTGCCATTTTTATTTCTCAGAAATAGCAATTCAAATTATGTTATTCTCAGGTGATATTTACCTTGGTTAAAGCATGCATCTTAAGGAAGATAATTTTCTGGTAGTCAAAGTGGGATTGATAGTTTTAAAAATGGATCAGTTTATGGTGCACATCAAGTTATTAAAATAGAAGCCAGGTCTACGCTTGCTTGACAGATTCCAAAGATAGTCTTTGGTATGATTAGATAATATGATACTGCAGGTCTCTTTAATATTAATGAACCACTACTGTCAATGTGAGAGATTGTGCAAAGAGCATGGAAGCCTTTAATATTTTTCAGGCAGCAGAAAGATTTACATATGGGATTTGGCAATAATTAGAGAGGTAATCATGAATAAGTATATGCTAAAAACATCCATTTTACAGAATATAGAGTAGATGTGGTATAAGAAGAAAGATTATTATTGCAAATCGAGAGTTTTTATTTTCCTTGGACTTGGGCAAGGATCAATAGATGGGAAATAGATGGGAACATATCTGTCTATAGTGCAAAGCATCCAACAGTAACTTCTGCACATCCAGTTGCCAGGTCTGGTGAAACCCCTAACTCTCTGCATTGAATCAGAGATAACATTCTAAACCACGTGGCAGCATAATGCCTTCAGATTATAATGTATTTTCACTGTTGATGGAGAGTCAAAAAGGATGAGATTTATTTGTGTTCTGTGTTTTCTTCATTTCTTCAACTCCCATTCTCACACCCACATCAGGATTGTTTGCAGGCTTCATCAGAAGTGGCATAAAGACCCTTTCCTGTTTGATTTTGAAGAAACCTAAAATATTTGAGTTTCTGCTAGGACTGGCTAATGAGGAAGGGAAGGAGAGAGGTAGGGGAACAGGGCCCACAAGATAGTGCCAGGCCCCCCATCTGGCCTTCCCATGTGCTCCATCATAACATCACCCTGTATCATAACGTCATACTTGCTTGTCTCTCCCCCACTGGCTTGAAAATGCTCAATTGTTGAGTAAATGAATCAATATTGATGTGGGTTCTTCCTGCAATAATTTTAAGTGTCTTAGAAGTTTATGGTTTTTTTAATAATAATATATATAAAGGAAAATCACATAAATAAACCCTTGCCAATGTTCTGAAGTGGTAGTGGGTATTTCGAGAACTCATAGGAAAAGGCAAATAATACAGATCTAAAAACATTTACGTGGTGTTACTACTGCCAGTATTCCTATAGTAAACGAAATCATAAAACTCATTTGAGGACTTCTTTTGTCACATATAGCCTACTACATAGCATGTGGCTGGGTCTGGAAAAATCAGGATACTTCCAATATTGTAATGGTCTTTTTTTTCTTATTGTAATTATAATTCTATAGTTTTAAGAAAGTTGTAATATATGAAAAAGCATCCAAAAGGATCATTATAATCTCCCCAGAATTAACTTATTTTCTGTTCTTCTAGGCTTTTCCAGTGTTTGGTGTAAGCACACACATATTTTTAGAAACATTTTACTTTACATAATGTTTCCAGACCTGCTTTTTTTTCCCTCTTAACCTACTGTGTTTGTCTTTCTTTGTGAATAAATAAGACTATTGTACATCATAATTTGTAATGATTGAATGGTATTCTGTTATATAGATGTATAATAAATTTATTTATGAATTGATATATTGCTTACATATCTTTATATAGAGAATATATAAATAATAATAATGATTAAATATTAAAATAATTTAGTAATCAAAATGATAATAAACACTATCAAACAAGTTCACACCTGTGATCTTTTAGTCATAAGGATACCAAGTTTTACTTTGATAAATATTAACATTTTTCCAGAAAATCTATACCAATGTAAACTTACTTCTCAAATGGAATGTAAACCTATCCATTTCCTTGCATCATTCGTTACTATTATTCTTTTTCATCTTTTCAGAATTGATAAATGAAAAGTGGTATCTCTGGTTTAATTTGCATTATTTAACTTACTAGTAAGGTTGAACTTCTTTTCTCAGGTTTTCCTTTTATGTCATTTATACTGTTATTTGCAAATTGTCTCTTTGTATCCTATGACCTATGTTCCTACAATTTATTTTTATTAAACTGTGAAATACATAATATGAAAAAGTGCATCAAATACAAATACATGATTTAAAAATTATTACAATATGAACATAAATGTAACAACGTGGGTAAGGAAATAGCACTCTGCCAGTTCCTGGGAGGCACCCTGCACCTTTCCTGATTTTATAGCACCTCTCCTCCCAGAAGAGACTGCTAGGACAATTTTGTGATCATCAGTATCTTGCTTTTTACAGTAGCATCACTTCTGTGGACATTCCTAAACAACAGAGGCTTGTTTGCTTGATTTTAAATGGAGCACTACTGTGTGTTTCCTTTCATGGCTAGCTGATTTTGCTCAACATTGTACTGCCCTGTGAAAGATAAGGGGGAAAGTCCTTTAATGGATTTAAGGATTCCCCACTGGTCTAGCAAAAACTTCCTTGGGACTGTACTGCAGCTTGAAACCCTGCCTATCCCAACCTCCTCTTCATAAGGTCTGGCCTGCATCCTGATCTGATGGTACTTTCCACCTGTGTTAATTTCCTTGGGCTTCTGTAACAAATTACTGCAAACCTATTGGGTAAAAATGATAGAAATTTATTCCTCCACAATTCTGGAGGCCCAAAATCAAAGTGCCAGCAGAGCTATGTTTCTTCCAAGGGTTCTAGGGAATATTTTTCCTTGTCTCGCCCAGTGTTTTATGGAGCCACGTATTTCTTGGTTTGTGGCTATGTAGCTCCAATATTTTCCTCTATCTTCACATGACTTTCTTTTCTCTCATAAATCTCTCTCTGCATTGCTCTTATGAGACATTATCATTGGATATAGGACCCACTTGGATAAAATGAAATGATGGCATATTGAGACCCCTAACTTAATTACATCTACAGACTCTTTTTTTGTCAAAAAAGGTCATTTTTATAGATTCTGGGACATGGACATATCATTTTTGGGGCCATCAGTCTAGCCATCACTCAATTAACTTCTCTGGATTCTTCTCTTTTATCCTTTACATGAAGTCATCCCTGTAGATTGTTTGCATGTCTAATCTCATTTAAAGGACTTGAACTAATAACCAATCATTGAGCAGAACAAGCTAGTCCTGCAACTAGGAAGGACACAGTGTGCCCTTCCTATGGGATATAGCGCCATTCTGTGATGCAGATTGGACCCCTGTGAAGGAGAGGGAAAAGGAAGCTGGATTGAGTAGGAAGACTCTCATAATGAGGAGCAGCTAAAGAGAAGATATAACTAGGTCATGTGAACTTCCCCAAGCCCACTAAAGTCAAGCCCTCCTCCACTATCAACTCTAAATTCCTAGTACTCTCAGTTAATTTCCCACCTCAGCAGGTCTTGGTGGCTTACCTTTGAAAGGTGTGACTTGAACCTTCATGGTCTGAACCTGTGGTAATAACACCCTCTTCAGACTGAAGCTACTGTATGTAGGTACTTGTGCATCCATAGTACAATGCAGCAAAGGAGAATTATTCTTTGGCTCCCAGACCCATGAACTCTTTCGGTATCGAGACCTCTGATTTACTGTGTAAACTGCACCATGGAGGATGGCATCCCATCTTTCAGGTGCTTTCTCTGAGCTAGCACTTCAATCTTGTGCTGTGAAAGTCATTCCTGCACTATGAAACTGGTTGCTTCTGGATGGTCCAGTATGGATACAACCACTGGTCATGGGCTCATTCTCACTGTGAGGGAGGTGGCAGATGTGAGGTAATCTCTATTACCCCTCTTCACAGATCCATTTTCTACTTTCCTGTGCCAGGTTTACCCTTCAGAACAGCATGACCAAGTTGGATTCAGGTCATGAAGGCAAAGTAGGTGGTTGGGAGGAAGAACTGTGAAGTTGAAATGGGAATGGATTTAAAGTTTAGATTTTTTTTTCCTGTCAGATTTCCCTGGCTGTGGTCAACAATCATGCATGACTGTGTCTCTTTATGTGTTTTCATAGCTACTCTTGTTATCTGACTCCAGATTCACAATTTCCTAGTGGTATATCAGCCTCTCATTTCCCTTAATCTTTTCCATAGTTAGATACTGTGTTGTGTTGGTCCCAAGCCTATAGATCAGGCATCATGTTAGATCCAATTTGTGGTGCTGGGTGAGGTTCTGAGGGCAGAACCATGGAATAAGTCCATATTCATATGAGGGTCCTTCTAGGAGGAAAGATGTCCAAAGTGGTCAGCTTGCTGCTAAGTGGTCAGTTTGTCACTTTGAGGAATAAATCATATTGGGAGCTGAGCATTGGTCTTTATTGAAAGCAGGTTGGGTACTCAGAGCAGCAATAGCTAGACTGGCTTTGGTAAGTGGAAGTCTCTACTGTTGGGTACATATTCATCTTCCAGCTTGGCCAATGTGGCCACTCCATATATGTACCCTTTAGGCCCACTCAAGTGGCTGATGATGAAGGCTGGCTGCTGACAATTGCCTGGGTTTTTTTTTTTTTTTTTAAATCTTCTTAGTTATTTACTTCCTCTGCTGTGTTAGATGCTGCCTGGTGGGTTTTACCATTTGACTCAAAAATCTCCACACTTTGTGCCACTGCCATATGGCCATCCCAAGCCTCTTCCTCATGCCATCTTGCCTGAGGAAAGTAGTCAATAAGGTCAATAAGGTCCTATTGAATAACCAAACATAGAAAAGAAAATTCTATTCTTATACAAAATTGAATAGTGTAAGAGATTATTACAAATATAATAACAGGTTAATAAGTTTAATTAAAGTTATGACTGCTTAAGATTTAGAAATCTCATATTTTTAATTCTTAGAAAGCATTGCCAACCTTATGTCAAGGGGAGAGTAATGCTAAAAGAAGGAAGAAGAGATTGAGTTTTCCTGTGTGGTTACTAATCCTGAGTCCTCATAGCCAGATGCTACCAACACAGACATGGCAATGAACAAGAGAAACCAGGGAATGAGGTGTGCGAGGCCAGAAAGGATATGACCTGAATCCGAAGCAAAAAGAACCCTCAGTAAAAACTGCCACTGAAAGCAAGAAGGATTAGCTTATTGTTTTAAACCTCTTCCCACCAGCTAGCATAGGAGCTGTCTGGGCTTTTGGAGTAAGAAAGCTTCTGGTTTGAGGAATATGCCATAAGGGACCCTGCTAAGGGCCTTATGAAAAGGCACAGTTGGAGCAAACAGCCTGCTGACAGTTGAGATTTGAATTTCAAATGCAGGGACTTCTGAAAGAAAAACAGTCTCAGTGCAACATAAATTGCTTCCAAACACTCAAAGACACAGCAGAAAGGGCAACAGAAAACCACATGAGGCAAAACAATTTTGATAAACTGTTCTGAAATCTGTTCTCTTTTTCTGCATGTCTCCCTTCTTCCTCCACCCCAAGTAACCAAAAGAAGCAGTAAAATTAATTGAAACTGTGCAGGAAGTTCCCAGAAACTGGGGAGGACAGCACATTTGAAAACTAGATGCATGACTGAACCCAAGGTCTCCACTGGGGAAATATCCCCTAGAGAGAGGGAGAAATTTGTGATTGAGTGTGAAGTCAGGCAGTCAATAGGTGTATATTTAACTTGTAAAGGGAAGCTGTGTCCTGTTAGTTAGCTTTAATTCTGTTCCTAAAGGCCCACTAAGGTGCAAGCATAGCAATTAATCACCACATGTTTTGTTGTCAAGCGTAGATTTCAGACCCAGCACTGAAAGAACTTTCATTTTATGCCTGAAGAAAGAACCCATTGGAGCATCCACCACTGTGTGGCTGGGGTATGAGAGATGCCAACTGTATGTACATCACATGCCCAGAAACCACCAGAAAGTTAATTCTTTTCATAGAAAGGAAAATACAATTTTGTGAGCCACATCTGAAGAACCGAGTGAGGTGAGTTGGAGGGCAGGCTTAGAATAAATTTGAAGCGTAAGGCAGATCTCTGTTTTTCCATGCCTGCTGTCTTTGGGTTTAATGTATCCCTATTGGTGACCCAGTCAAAGAGCAAATGTTGGATCCCTGCATTCAGGCTGCAGATGTATTATTCTACCAGTGGGAAATAAGATTCTCACAGTCCTATTATGGGAAGCCAAATTGCTTCATCCCCAGAAGCCAGAGGATTTCACTAGGTAGCAGTGGGGAGCTCATACAAAGCTGTAATTTGCAATCTGAATCTAATTTCTAACCTCATCTTAAAAAATGAAAATTAATATATTGAAGGAACTCTCTGTACTCTCTGTTAGCCTCTTCTCAAATTCAGTAGAATTTATTGATAATCAATTTCTAAAAGAGAATTTGTCATGGTTTAATCACTATTTTACATATTTTTTTAATTTTAATATCCTAACGATTTTAAGTACAAGTGAAGACCCACCATGCCTATTAAGAAACAATTCATTATGTTTTCTGAAAGAATGGGTATCTTTCCAATATTAACAAATTAAGAAAACAACTTTGCCTTTTAACAAAAGCGAAAAATTTATGTGAATTCAGCCTTAAAATAGACTGGTAGGAGAGCACTGTACCAAAGTGAGATTGAATTTAGGGGCTGTCACTCCCATAGGTGGAGGGAGTGAGGTGCATGAGAAAGGTCGCAGAGATCTAAGCTTTGGCTCAGCATGCCCGTGTCCGTCCCTTTCTAAATCTAAATTAATGACAGTCTACTGTCTCCAACTTCCGACCATAACAAGCTCACAATAGAGTCAAGAAAGAGGGAAAGAAATGAGGGAAAAATCTCAGCAGAGAACCATTCTCTCAGTGTTAGCAGCCAAGACAAGATAAAGGTGTTGTTAGACAAGTAAAAGTACCAGCCCACTGTGGTGGAGGTTGGAAACAGAGGTACAGGGCCAGCCTTCCCAAAAGGAATTTGTAACCAAAATCAAAATCCCTTGCCTTCAATCTCTCCATGTCCCGATTTCTGGAATTCTTAGCAAATGGTAAGAATCAGCCAAGTTGTGTTTCTCCAACCGTCTGCATCTTCCCAGACTCTACTGAGAGTAAAAGCTGAAAAGCTAAGAAATGCTCACAAGTTGGACAGAAGGGAAGGAATTGAGTCTGAATAATTTGCCAGCTGTTCTTCAGTTCTGGATAGTTAAATCCTGAAGGACACACATTACTGTAGAGGTTTTGTGGGGCCTGAAGGTTATATAAGGGGGTTATCTTTAAGAAAAAGAAGACTTGCTTCTGAAATCAGAATAAGTACAACTATTCAGAATGAGAAATCACAAGTAATTAAAAATTGTAAAAAGCTGAGAAATACTTCAACACCCAGGACATTTTATTTCTTCTTATTTACTGCATGAACTCTTTCCTGGTTCTTTACTATTCTTACCACCTCTGTTGTCAGGACCTGCTACATAATTTGCAGGGCCCAGCGCAAGATGAAACTGTGGGGTTTCTTCAAAATGTATTAAGACCTTCAAAATGGTGACAGCAGAGCTTTCAACCAAGCTCAGGACCCTGCTGAGTGTGGGGCCCTTTACTGCTGTACAGGTTGCAAGCTCATCAAACTGGCCTATCAGCATCACAAAACATAGACCATAATATAAATAATACAGTATGTTAATTAACTGATGGAATCACCTCTATGATATGTTTTCCCTATAGTTTTTTGCTGAATACTTTTTGATGATGACTCCATATGGTGACTATTTTGTAGCATCTTTTTGAAAAGAGAAACTGGAAAAATAATTCACACTTTTCTTTAGTATATTTGATTGAAATTTTTCTTTTCTTTTTTTGGTCATTGGCAACTTAGAAAAGTTTCTTTCAGCATTATAGCTCATTGTTGTTCAAGTCATATAAGCTTTTAGGACTGTTGTCAACTTTGAAAAAATTACCATCAAGTCTTTTTCTTATAGGAGCTGTGAGATTTGCTTTATAGGTGTTGTGCTGTCTGGATGCCTCTTGAGCCAAGCTCTCTAGGACTCTTTCACAGTACAGTAGGTCCTGTGGACCTGCTTCTTGTTGTGAGCCTCCAGGGTTGGCACAAAAGTGGGCTATGAAAGAATTCCTTGAGACCATTCCTTCACCTGAACAGCTAGAAATAATGTGGAAGTGATGCTGCAAACTAAATGATTCCCAGACATAGGTTTCTCTTGGCAGGGATTCCAAAGTTGTCCATGGTTCTGACACCTAGGGAGGAAAGTGTGATTAGGAATTAAGAAGCCATGGTGGAAAGATAGTGCAGGTAGTTGATCATCATCCAAATATTGTACTTCTGGAAATTTTATAATAACATGTGACATGGGTAGGGCCTACATTAGTTTGACTCTCATCAGCCTGACAGTAAGTACACATCTAATAATAAAACACATCTCATTGGCATCTGGAAATCTACCCAGTTGGCACAAACATTATGTCAACTACAAAGCAGAGCCATAGAGCTGGCTCTAAAACAACTGGGCAAATGGTGGTCACTTTCTTTGTTGGAGGACACGTGACTTTTAAATTTCACATGGCAAGGGCTGCTGGCTGCTCTTCTGTGTTTCTAGGTTCAGGTTTTCAGCAAGCAAGCAGGCAGCAATGGCATTGTGGACAATGATACTTGTTATAGATTAAGATAAATGAAAAGAGGCTACATGCTTATTTGAAGTTAATGGCCAGTTCCATTTTTCTAGCATTTTTTTCCTAGAAAAATGCTTTTACATTTATAATAAAAGTATTTTCTATAAAATCAAAGTTCTGTTCTGAAAAGAACTTTTTTTGCTCATTTGTTTGTAAAACAGGAATTATAATAACCAAGGATTACACCTTGGAAAATACTTAATTTTGCAATGCCCACGTCATGACATTTAAACACCAAGCACCCAGAATTTCACAGGGCTTAAGAGCAGATGTGATTTCCAGACATTGGTTTTACCATCCAGGTTCAAGAGACAAATAAAAAAAATAGGTCACAAAACTAAGAGAGAGACTTAAGACCATACTGGCAGTGTTGAGAGTGTCTTTAGAGTTAATTTCTTGTGCAGAGAGGGAAGCAGTGATGTGGGAGGTTAGTTAATCTGTCCAGCAGTGCAGGCTGCACCCTTGCTCTGTGGGGCAAATCCAATGACCTCTTCACCCCCATCCTCCTTGAGCTCTCAGACATCTCTGAGACTGCTGATTTTCCTCCTCTTGGATTCCTATCTTTCTTTGACTTTGCCCTCTCGGCACAAAACTTCACTTCCTATGATGGTGTTTCTCATTGCTCCTCCAGTGAGTGTTCTCCAGTATGTTCTCTCCTTAGTGGCCTTAACCTTCTCTGAAGGTTCTGCTCTAGCCTTCTCTTGCTAATATATCTCACCAATGGATCCTCCCCCGCCAACTTTCAAGTCTCAACATGTCCATGATTTTCCTTCTGTCATTGCCACCCTGGATCCTCCTGGTGACTCATTTCAGAGATTAGGGATCATTTCTCACTCTTCTAACTTTACCTCTGAAATCTCGCTATCATTCATTCTTTTTTCTCCATCTCTAATAATGTTGCCTTAGTTTCCCTCCTCATCATTGCTCCCTTGACTCAAATAATCTAGTTTTCCTCTCTGCTCCAACCCCCAACCTTTCAATTAAAATATCATATTCCACTGCTCAAACATCGTTCAGAGCTCCCTACTGCCAACCTTTATAATTGTTATGAAGCACAACATCTGAGGCTTTCCACAATCCGATTTCAATGCCTATTTACACCATTGTTTTGTACAACTTTTCCTCACTTACCCTTTGATTTAGTGGAGGAGGACTAAAAGCACAACGTGTAATACAGCATCTTCATGTGGGTAATTGAGACCTGATCAAACTTTGTATTTCTCCCAGAGCAGCAACAAATGTTTTGATGAGAGATTTAATGAGAAAGGACATGGAGCTAAGTTAATGGCTGAGGAAATGAAGAGGGACTGGGCCAATTATGAGCACTGATGCTCTTAAATGGACCAAGCTGGGGACACAGGCTGTTCTCACCCCTGGAATGTGGAAAGTCCCTGAAATTAAAGAAGCTCTTCCGTTAGTGAAGGCAGACTTTGTAAATGTCCCTCAGCACCATTCCTGGAACACCAAATTTTATAAAAATCATCATCAGCAGACTGACAATTTCTGCCTTTCTTTATGAGATACTCTAGAGGACCTACCCTGGCACGCTTCCCCTAGCTTTCTCATTGTCTCTTTCTTTGCACTGATATTTTATGTCATCTTTTGTGGAAAGCTAATTTTAAGGCAGTTTTCTCTGCATTTCCTTTTCTCAGAAGAAGATCTGATCATTTGGGGACCTAAAAGGAAGTGAGGAAAATGCATTAGGCAAAATGAAGTCTAGGATATTAGGAAAGAGTGGCCCTGTGATAAAACCGACAAAAATCACTTTCCTTAAATTATTATTATTTTTTTCTGTTATTTATACTATTGATGGAAGGGGTATAAGGCAATATGTATTCTCATTCTTAAACACCCAAGTGCTAGGTTGGTTTACCTTGATCTATTTTCATCAATTATACATTGTAATGAAGTTTACTTCCAAAGCACACATGTGGAGCCCATACCACCCCCACATACACACACCCCTGTCAGATCAAGCCATATTTGAAAGAATAAGATGAAAAATGAGAACAGCATGCAAATCACATTTAAAATCTAATGTGTATATATATTTATTTACATGACAATGAACACTCTTACTTTAATTATATTTGCTTTCAGTTGAAATAAGGGAAAAGCCATGGATATGTGTAAGATATAAGATACAAAGAGTTTTAAATGATTTGTTAGCTTGATTTTAATTGAATGGAAGAGACTATCACTTTGTAAAGCCACATGTGTATGCTTTAAAAATTAAAATGTGCTGTGATTAATCCAATTAGAATAAGTCACTGAAAAGTTTGTAGATTTAATCATTTAAACATCTTGAAATACATTCAAAATTAAGAACACTAAAGTAATGCATAATTATCTAGTCTTTTAACCAAAGAAAATTAGTTTACTGACATTAATTAAGCCTCCTACTGACATTAGATGTAAATTAAGAATATTATTAAATTGGTTTTCAAAATGGCTAAATTGAGACAGAGAACTATCAAATGAATTTCCCAGGGTTATAGTTAAGTTGGTAGAAATTGGAACCTGTGGATCTTAATTTATTTTTGTGTGGTTCTAATGATTATTAAACTGTCTTCTAAGCATACCAGTTAATTATGTTAGTCACATATAAAAAAATCTACAAACTCACTTTTTTGAGAATGATGTTTCTTCTCATTATCCCTTACAGAATATCAAAAGTTAATACACTTCTCATGAAAAGTAACACATATTTTAAAAATTATTTGGGTATACAAAATTATTAAAAATTATGTTTTTGATGAGAATAGAAAATACTGACCAATGTGAGAATAGATACAATTGAAGACAAATGTCAGAGGAAAACATGACTCATTTTGATTCTCGAAATCTCCAAACAACATCTGCACAGGTTTTTTCATCCCAGCTTTGAGTTCATTCATATTTTCTGGCCAACTGGAGATTTCTTCTCTGTCTTCCCACCTAAGCTATGTAGATATTATTGTGATATCATCTTTATCCAGAATTGCAGAGTCTGCTTTATCACACTCTGCCATGTTGCCAGAAATTCCCAACTTTTTGTCTATTTCTTTCTTTGTGACCTCGGAAAGAAGAAACTAGCTTTAGCACCTTTTCTTGTTACTGAGGAAAGGTGGCAGATAAAATCTGTTTTAACCAGAAAGTGAATTCATACTTCCATAACCCATTAATAGGAAGGAGAAAAGATGTGGGAGTCAGCAGACTCCAAAATGAAAAAGGGAAGAGGAATTGGACCAGAGTTTGTAAGGAACTAGGAAAGGAATAATGTTCCCTCAAGGCTAAGCTACTCAGACCATCCAGACTAAACAACACCTTACAGATTGTCCATGTAGCTATGATCAGCTGCCCATTGTGCTTAATAACCAACTCAAGGTATATGACAGGGAAGGAAGTTGAATACATTCTATCCATCCTTGAATCCTGATACATTTAAATTTCCAAATTTACAGTTTTGTTCACAAATGGAAAACCATTTCAGTGTGAGAATTAGCCTTATATATTTTTACAACTTTAAGTTTTTCATTATAATTCACAAATTTCATCCTTAAGCTCCTAAATTGTGTCGAGTAGAACTGCAATACTTCTAGGCTTTTAAAGACTTTGACATATAGATCTATGACAAAGGATGCCACCCTTTTGATGGGTAACAGTGATAATGCTGTTTCTGCACTATGCAAATATATGTTATGAATTATGTCTGCCTTTGATGCACTTTCTCAAAACAAGATTATCTTAATAAATATTTTATTATACAAAACAAGAGGGGATTTCATAATGGTCACTTTTCTCATTTTGTTTAATCCTGCTATAAAATGTAGTCAGAATTTTAAAAAGAAGGAACTTGGCATTATTTTGGAAGAAAATCTCAAGGAAAAGATCTTTACTATGACCCTTTGCTTAGAGGCCTAATTTTGCAAAAAGGTCAAGAAAGCACCTTGATTTTAAAAAATGTTTGTCTTTCCCCAGGTGACAGCATAATATAACATTAAATAAAGCAAACTGAATCTGCCAGGATGGTAGACCTTTTAAAAAAACAAACAAAATGAGCTACTAAGACTTTCTATAGATTTCCTTTTCTTGATCTCCCTGAAAACCCAAAAGACAACTATCCTGTGCTCACTGGATCATATTGGACTGCATTCCCTGGACACAAATCTTCATAACACCCTGGACCTCACTTCTTGGCACTTGGCATGGTTGCAATTGGATACTAGGGAGATTCAGGTCTGACGGCTCCTTGACACTAAAGGATGCATTAGGGCAAAGATGGTAGTCTCCAGGTTCTCAAGTCTTTGGCCTTGGACTGAGAATTACATTGTCAGTTTCCCTGGCTCTGAGGACTTTGGACTTGGACTGAACTGCACTATTGGCATTGTAGAGATTGTAGGGCCTCCAACTTGTGGACTTCTTAGCCTCCATAATTGTGATAGCCAGTTGCCCAATAAACCTTTCCTTGTCTGTCTATCTGTACCTTATTGGTTCTTTTTGGAGAACTCACTATTACAGTTACAGCAGCTGATTAAAAAGAAGAAGAAGAAAAACAAGAAGAACAAGAAAAGAGAGACTTTTCTTGTTTAACCAACATGATTACTTAAGGCTAGGAAGGAGAACAAAGAAAAAATGATTAGGAACAACAAAAAGATATTTTGAAAACTGATACCTCAACCTGTAATGTAGGCTGAATACTTATCTGAGATAAGTAAAATTCATTTTCCTCTTGTTATCCAGAGTGCCAAGCTACAAGTAAAGGCACAAGGAAGTTAAATTCACTTAAAATTAAATATTTAAAAATTATCCATATTTTTATGGGGGATTACAATATATAGTTTTTTAATGAAATGATGTTTTTAGTTACTTTTGTTTCCTTTTATTCCCCCATGTTTCTACCAGCACTGACAAATTTTGTGGAGTTAGAGTTGGACATGTTTATTTTGGAGGCATTGGTAGCAGACATTTAAAAACTGGGGACTAATGAGTGGGGAAGTCACAGCAGGCTGCCCTACCTGGCTGCTTTGTCCTGTGGATCCTCATTTTGAGAATTTTCTTTGCATATCTTAAAGGATCTGAGGTTTGCATCAACATAAAGTTTACCATAATCTCATTGTTTGAGTTGGACAGAATAGAGGGTAGTCTCTGGGCCCTGAGTAAACTGGTTACAGAAGTGAGGGTTACTATTTGGTTTCCTGTAGGGCTAGATAAGCCACTTACACATCTTTGGGTACAAAATAGCCTTGATCTCAGCAATAGGAACACAGATCTTTCTGTGTTCTAGAAGTTCCCATTAGGTCAAGGAGTGACAAAGGAGTGTGAAATATGACAATTGTGGTTAAAGGGATAGTTCTTAGGGCAAGGAAACCATTTTTTTTTGTTTTTAAAATTTGTTATAACAGCTCTCATATAATTTCTCTCAATGAAAATAGAAGTCTAGAGAAATAGATCTGGGACATGGGATGTGCCACATATTATGGAAGTGCTTTGAAAAGTATCCAAGGAGCAAGATGTCTAGTTGAAAGACTTTTTGTTGTTCTTGTTGATACCTAATATTTTAATGAACAATGAAGTTTTTAAAATAATTTTTAAAGGAAAACATTCCTCTATCACAAAAGTTTTATGAACTAGGTATAGAAGCATAATTCCTTGACTTTGCAAATGATCACAAAAGTAGCGAAAATGATATTGTCTTGAAAAATGAGGTTTTATATGTAAGAAAAGTTACTGGGAAAGTACTAATAACACAGAGCTTCTCTATTGGATCCACAAGGTCCCATTTTTCTAAACAGTGGAACAGGTCTTGGACAAAAGATGTATTTATGACGCAATTCATTAAGGATGACAGGGTTTCTAAAAATTCAGTCAAGGTATCTTAGATTTCATTAATTAAGGCAAATATTTATTGAATGCTCATCATGAGCTGGCATTTTGATAGCTGCTGAGAATCCAGCAAATATGATGTTGTCTTTGCTGGAGAGCAGGAATCTACTAAAAAACTCATCAAAAGAATATGTGGTCCCTGGTAAACACACAATATTAAACAACGTGTTTGGTTTCTCTTTCATAAACATTTAAGGACAAAACATTTTTCTCTGAAGTTACAATAGATCTAAAAGAAAAAGATGATCCTAGACACACCATGCCGTGGGAAGGACAGCAGAAAGCACCAGGGATGTGCAACTGTGATATGTTTGGGTAGGCAGAGTCATTGTCACACAGTTTAAGGACTGTCATGGAAAATGCATTAGTCTCATTCTGCTGTTCAGTGGCTAGCTCTGTCAATTTGGAGCAAAAATCTCTATTTAATGAGGGTTTTTCCAAGTAATCGTTAGAGTTTCCAGCTCTGGGATTGATTCTCTTCTGTCTGGGGAGTTTGTACTGGCACCAAGTACCCACATTTCTGGGTAGAATATAGACAGATTTCCAACTGGGGAAGACACTGAACTTGACAAGCTCTAAGACCCCTTCTTCCTCTAGCAGTTTGCATTCCAGATCTTCTGGTTAGGTTGAGCATTTTGTGTCAGGAAACTGAAATGCTCCTGAGGATGCTTCTGAATGTGGGAGAAGTTAATTAGTTGTCATCTACATATGGCAGTAAGTATTGTTAATTTATTTTTCCCAGACACCCTATTTCCATGAATGCCTCACTAAATTAGATAAATCAAAGCAATGAAATAATAATATTATTTGCCATTTATTAAATTATTATTTATTAAATTTCCTAAATTTATTAAATTATTTATTAAATTAAAAAATTTAAATACTTTTTTTCATAGACCAAAGAGGTAAAAATTCACACTTGGTTTCTAATGTGAGTAGAGAAAAAAGGCTTTCTTTTTTTTCTTTCTTGGTACTGGGGATTGAATCTGGGGGTTCATTTACCACTAATTTGCATCCCCAGTCCTTATTTTTTATTTTGAGACAGGGTCTCACTAAATTGCTGAGGCTACCCTTGGACTGGGGATCCTCCATCCTTAGCCTCTTGAGTCACTAGGATTTCAGGTGAGTACCAAATTGCCTGGCAGAACCAATCTAGATGCCCCTCAATAGATGAATGGATAAAAAAAAATGTGGCATCTATACACAATGGAGTATTATGCAGCACTAAGAAATGACAAAATCATAGAATTTGCAGGGAAATGGATGGCATTAGAGCAGATTATGCTAAGCGAAGCTAGCCAAGCCCTAAAAAACAAATGCCAAATGTCTGCTTTGATATAAAGAGAACAACTAAGAACAGAACAGGAAGGAAGAGCATGAGGAAAAGACTACAGTAAACAAAGACGATGGGGGGAGAGAAACGGAGAGAGAAGGGAAAGCACATGGAAATAGTAGGAGACCTTCAATGATACATAAAATTATAAGAGGTTATGAGGGGCAAGGGGGAGGGAAAAAAAGGGAGAGAATTGAACAACAGCAGGGGAGGTAGAGAGGGAAGATGGGAGGGGAGGGGAGGGGGGATAGTAGGGGATAGGAAAGGTAGCAGAATACAACAGTCACTAATATGGCATTATGTAAAAATGTGAATATGTAACAGATGTGATTCTGCAATCTGTATTTGGGGTGAAAATGGGAGTTCAAAACACAATTTGAGTCAAATGTATGAAAGATGATATATCATGAGCTATGTAATGCTTTAAATAATCAATAAAAAAATTAAAAAAAAAAGAAGTTGACTTGGAAAAGAAAAGGGGAAAAATTACATTTCCCTTATTGTAGGAAGAAAAAAAATACTACCTTAATAATTCAAATAAAAATTCAATGATATTGACTAAAAAAAAAAGAATGGAGATAACTAGGCATTCTCTTATAAAGGAAAACCAAATCACCATAATAGTTAATTCATAAACCTCTTAGAAGGTCCTATAAACCATTATAGCCTAATTGACATTACCCTAAGGAAATATAATGTTATGATTTTTTAAATCAGAGATTTCAAACTATTTTAAAGGAGTCACAAATAGTGAAATGTTTTCCAGCTATAAAATGAGGTTTTGAATTTAGATAAGAAGTCAGAACACATAAATTTTGTGCAAAATTAAATTTTCATGTTTGTGATTTTAAGAAGCTTAGCAACATTGTGTCTTTAGCAAATACAGCTAATAGAACTGAAGGATTAGAGGAGTCCTAAATGAAGTTTTTTTTTTCTTCACACACATTATAATCAGATTCCTATTCTGTGTCATTACCTCTGTCAGCTGATTGCACAGCCCAGTGTATTCTCAGAAAGGGAAGGTTAATATCAAATGAAAACATTTGTTCTCTCTATGCATTTGACTTTCATTTGGTCCCTGGAGAAAGCATAATTTCTTTCTAGTTCTCGTGATAGGCCTACCAACCAGTCTGTGCTCGGCTCCCTCAAGTCTTTGAATCATTTGGTTTGGAGGTGAGTTAACATAAAGGCAGATGACTAATTCCAAGCGTGCCTCCTCAGCCCTACAACCAAATAATAAACACAATGAGCAGTTCCTGGTAAGAGTCTATTTTAAAACCCAAATAAACAATGGTGTGACTCCTGCAGATTGTGTGATGTAAGCACCCAATTTGACAAGGAAAGGCATTTCAGACTGTTTTCTATGACTAGGGATCACTCTGGGATTTTAAAGCTAGAGGGAATAATAGAGATCATAAGACCAGTGGTTCCCAAACCTGGCTCTGCTTCAGAGTCACCAGGGGAGCTTTTAAAAAATTTGTATCACTGAGCTCAGCCCAGATCTAGCAAAGGAGAGTCCCTAGGCTTAGAAATTGGAATCTCCAGTTTGCCCTAGTGATTCTGATCATACATTTTTATTTTACAGAGGTCTAGAAAGATGAGGTATTTGTGTTCTAAATAAATTTGGATTTAATTGAATTAATGACTTTTGTGGGGTCTGGTTAATGATAGAGGAAGGACTAGACTTGTATGTCCTTGATTCTAGTATTTTTTTCCCACTACCACCCATAGCTGTGTCCAACATCATTACAAAGCATGTAATTTGAACAACATGTACATAAAGTTAACAGAATTCTCAGATTATCATGTTCACACAGCCACCCCGATCTTTGGGGCTTTCTAACTGCCTTTAATATCCTTTTCTCTAATTTTAACCCTCAACATTTTAATCATCTCCTTGACAGTTTGGTCTCCTCTTTAGGTGTTCAACTCAGTTTCTTCCCTTAGGGATTCTGAAGACTGTGCATCTGTTAAGACCATTGTTGATGAGGAGGGCTGGCCATTGTGTTGTCTCATTTGGTTCCTGTTGCTTAGTCTGATGAGACTGTAACTGTGTAGACTCCTTATATCAAGGTTGTTTTGTCTGAGTTTCTTCTCTCTCTCTCTCTTTTTTTTTTTAACTTCTGTGTGGACCTGTGAGGTCTGAAATTTGCCATGGAAATGTATGTGACTGTGGTCACCCTACTGTTACCTGGATACTTTCTTAACTGGTATTACTGAGTTAGTAGTGGGGGCTCTGCAATGGGGAAGGAATCTTAGGCAGCTATAAAACTTGGTCATTAATTGAGATGCAGCAGAGAGGTGGAAGAACAGCCACATGGTGACATCCTGTTTGAAATGAAAGCATATTAACTCTACAAACTCTATAATCTCTGATCTCTGTACTTACAGTGCCTATTTACAGCATATGTATGACTGGCACTGCCCTATGGTGAAAGAATCAAATTCTATTTTCAAAACACAGTTGTAAGTGCTCTCTTATTTTCATCCTTGGTAGAGTGACAATTTTATGGGAACTTGAGGATAACTCTTCTTTAGATTTAAAAGTATATTAACAACTGAGGAATGAAATTCTTGCATTAAAACAAAGACCAAATACATGGAAATCATTTAATAATAAAAGACTTATAAGCAGCCTTACATTCTTAGTGAATTACCAGCTATAATCTCCTAGGAACAGAATTGTTCTTAGCTCTGCTCTACCATTTACCTGTAGTTTGTTCATTCACTCATCGAATCATTTACTATATATCTATTAAGCGCAAGGCATCAGGCACCACATTAGGTTGCAGGCCTCAAGGGCTCCTGTTCTGGTGGGGAGATTATCATGTGGACAGCCATGGGAAGAGCTTTGGGACTCATGCCTGGTGTGCCACCTTGTGACTTCATCAGAACCTTATATAATTGTGTGTGCTTTGTTTTGTTTCGTTTATTTTTTATTTTAAAACAATGAGATCCTATCATACACAGGCTGTCTCAGCATTAACGTGTGGAAATCTCTCCTTACCTAGTCTAAAAAGAAGGACTTCAGTGGTCTGCATGAAAAACATGTTATATGCCATTTGTCATTGTGATTAGGGAAACCTACTGCTGTCTGACTCCTGTATAAAAAATTAGGAGGCAGAGACTGGCTGGGTACTCTGCCGCCACCCCCACCCCTGCTCCTCACCCCCACACGGGGCAGGAGGTTTATTTGTCTTAGTTTATCTGTAGTTCCAGAGTTGTCAAAGCAAGAAATGTGTATTTCTAATGGACCTAATAAAGGAAGAAAGCTACCCGAGAGCTGTTTTAAATCCTTTCCTGGAGCACTGGAAGTGTTACTGCTCATTAGAAGAGAGTCTGAGTTGAATGGACCACAAGAAAACTGGATCTGGGGGCTGGGGATGTGGCTCAAGCGGTAGCGCGCTCGCCTGGCATGCGTGCGGCGTGGGTTCGATCCTCAGCACCACATACCAACAAAGATGTTGTGTCCGCAGAGAACTAAAAAATAAATATTAAAAAATTCTCTCTCTCTCTCTCCTCTCTCTTTAAAAAAAAAAAGAAAACTGGATCTGAAGGTGCAGCTGGAGGAAAATGTATTCCTCCTGTTCAATAAAATGCAGCAGAGTTCTTGTGGGGCCCTGAAGAACACTTGAAAACACCCAGTATTTTCTCCTCCATTTTTATTTCTGGATGTTCATTACTGATATAAAGCAAAACTGTCATTATTTACATAGCCATTTTACATATTTTTGATTTTGTGCTCTACTACTGAGTTACATCTCAGCCTTTTTTCCTTTCTAAAAAAAATATTGTTTACTCTGAGAAAGGGCTCTCTCAGTTGCAGAGACTGGCCTCCGTCTCCTAAGTAGTTGGGATTACAGTGTGCATCACCGAGCCTGGATTATTTTAATTTTTTTTTTAAACTACAGAATCTCATGTTTGCTAAGTCTATAGTCATAACATTGGCAAAAGAAATCCTATCCTTTTTTTTGGAAATCTTTTTATAAAATTGTTTTTGTTGGTAATTCTTAGGCAAATAATCAGATATTTGTTTCTACTTTTCAATAAAATTCAACACAAAAGGGGCTGGGATTGTGGCTCAGTGGCAGAGTGCTTGCCTCACATGTGTGGATTACTGGGTTTGATCCCCAGCACCATGTAAAAATAAAGGTACTGTGTCCATCAAATACTTAAAAAAAAGAAAAAAATTAAATAGAAAAAAAAATCAACACAAAAGAGAATGACCCTAACTATAATGTCAACTGATAATATATCTAATATAGAACAAATTAATTCAAGTATTTTGATATTTTTTGGAGTGTACACATGGAAAACAGCTATTTAGATGTCCTATTCTTATATCAATCATGAATGCTTTGATCTTAATGCATGGACCAGAAACAATACATTATTGAATAATAATGATAATAATAGCATATCTACCTGATTCTTGATTTCAGTTTCAGTACTTCATGATTTTCAATTACATTTGCTATTGGCAATTGTTAAAGGGTATTTTGCATATCTTAGTTATGCTTTTATAAATTCATGTTTCATAAATAGCTGTTGAATTTTACCAAAGACCACTTCTCTGCATCTATTGCACATTTTCCCTTTAATTTGTTGATGTAAGTAATTATGTTGGTGGAGTTCTTATATTAATATTCTGGAAATAAGCTATAAAAATGAGCATTCTTCACTATTTTTCTGTATCCTGAAGTCTTCTTCTCTATCCTGAAGTCTGTATTCTGATATATTTGCTTTAAAAGTATCTTCTTCAAATGAAACTAGTTTTTTTTTTCTCCCTGAAAACTAGCAAATGAACAATTATTTTCTGTCTCTCTGATAAGAAAATTATGTCTTGGCTCTGTGTAGAATCTTTGGGGCCATGTTTTTTATTCTTTTATATTCTGCAGTTATCTAAATTTCATGTTGCAGATGAAGAGATTGATGCTTTGAAAATACTTTGTTCTTCCTCTCTGGAAGCTTATGAGAGTATCTTTTATGTATTATTTAAAAGCATTTATTGGGTACTTACTGTGTGAAAAGCATTATTCTAGGACCCAAGATAAACATAAAGGGAGTCCTAGCCTTGTTCTTACATTTAAGGTTACCCTGTCCAAAGCTACGTTTGAGCATATGTGAGACATGCTGTGCTCTTCCTGTCTGAAAACCAGTTTCAGGGAATTTTCTTTTATTATTTTTCTGTTTGTTCTCACTATTTAATTCTTGCATCTTTTCTAGCTGAAATGTTTTCTTTCTTTGATATTATTATTTGCATTTTAGATCTCCTGTATTTATCTTCCAAGTTATTTATCTTTTCTCTTTTTATTCCCATATCTTTATGTTTGCTTTGTGCTATAGGGACTCTCCAGTTAATCTCCTGAATGTTTCAGCTCTCTATGTGTAGTTTCTTTTCTTTTTATTTTTGGTCACAGAAATTTGTTGGTTAATTGTTTTTTTTGGGGGGGGAGTTATAGTTCTGGGTAAAATTCTGGGAAGTTTCTTCTTCCCTTTCTTGTTTCTTACTTCTGGGTTCCATTGGGAGCGCTGCCATTTTCCCTTACCTACCTGGTAGGGCTCAAATCCATTCACTGTGGTACCTTCAATGGGAGAGCTCCATGAGCTGTAAGACCCATGGTGTTTTACATGTGACTGGCAGGGGGGTAACTGGCAGGTCTCAGTCTTTCAGCGTGGGAGAAAGCTTCTACAGTCAAGATTTCTAGCTTCTGAGGCTAGAAAAGACAGAGTCCATTGGTGTAGGACCCTGTAGCTCTGAGGGAACAGTCACATAAACATGGGTTATAGAGGCCTTGGAGTCCTGAAGGGAGATAGGAACTTCTGTGGGCCAAGCTCTCCCCAGGATCCCTTGCTCCATCATCTTCCCAGGGAAAGTTCATGGACTTGCCCTCACTCTCCAGCAGGCAAGCAGCCAGGAGAGGAACATGGTTAGAATTGGGAGCGGGAAGGAGCTAAACAATGCCATCTTTCCAGAAACCTATTGCTTTGCTCTTTTTCCACAAATCTAACTATTTCTATTAAGGGTTTGAGATGAATCTGTAGAATTTATTCTTTCTGTGAGTCTTGAATGAGCAGTCTACTGAAGATGTGTAAGAAAGACACAAAGATTCAAAAAAGTGAAAAAGCCAGACTATTCTTGCTGTGACTGGGTATAGCTAAGTTCTACCTATTCTTCAGGACTCAGCTTGTGCATGCAGTCTGAAGAAGTTCTCCCTATTCTTGGTGACTTTAGTCTTTGTTTGAAATTGGGATGTTATATTTTCTGAACTTCTGTAGTGCTTACTGTGCATAGTACTCACTTGACAAATAATAGCATCGAAACAATAATCAAAGCTGACACTTTATTATTTTAATAATCATTTAACATTTATTAGTTCAGCACTATATGTGCGTATCTCTTTTCCTATAAGGAAGATAGCATTATTCTTTTAAAATCTATATTTTAAAATTTTTCTTTTTAAGAAAATCATATATGGATCCCTTATCAGTCTCCTTTTGAGCAATTTTTAATTTAGTGCCTGATTCCACATGCAAAATAGATATGTAATAAATATTGCTCTAAATAATGGTGAAAATAGGCAACCAATCAGTATGTGTCTTTTTTCCCCTAGTTTTGATGGCCTGCTATTTGCTGACGGAAATAGCTGGGAAGACTGACACAACATGTGTTCTTGAAGAGTCTGTAGTCTGGAAGAACTGAATCTTCTCATCTTTTTTACCCTTTAAAAAGGCAACTATTTTGGAGAAGTTCCTATAAACAAAAGGGCAATTATAGAATTCCAGTTATGGATAAAATTATCTTTTTTAAATATGTATTTATTGTAGAAATAAAATCTTTTTAGAAACAAAATATTGTTTTAAAATTCATCAGCTCCACATGCACAAAAAATTGTCAACAAGAGGTAAAGAAAGTTGTCAATAACACTGAACATTTTAAATACATTAAAAAAATCAAGTCTTTATTTTTTTAAATGACAAATGTAAGCTTAGAAAATAAAATGTAATTCATGATGTAGTAATTTTTTAAAGCCCTTGTAAATTGCATGGTAGTGTAATTTGATGACTGTAACTTAAAATATTTGATTAATTGCCTACACAAACTGATATATTGAACATGTACTGGTGCAATATCAGGGAATATAAAAATGTGTCAAGTAAGCGGAAAAAAACATAAAACAACAACAACAACAACAACAACAACAACAAAAACCCCCCAAAACCCTCTGTGTCTGCCATATGAATATTAAAGACTGTAGAATGAACTTCCCTGACTTGTTGTTGTACATGCCATTGCCACTCAGACCCACACTTGCTCTTGATTCTTTTCCCTATGACCTGGGGCTGAAGTCTGAAACCTCCATTTCTGACTCTTCTGCCTTCTGTATTTGGGTGGTGATCTGCTAGTAGGAAGCACCTGGGAAGAACAGAGGTGAGAGGAAAGCAGCTGCCACTTGGCTTCTGCCCCTTATCAGCAGATGTGCAGCCCCCTGCATGGTGCAGCATGGATTGCAGGATCTAGAAAGTCCTATCGACTTTCTCAATAGGACTCCTTAACAGAAGAATCACGGAACTGTGGCAATGTCAGCAAGTGTGGCCGGCGTTGAGTCCTTCTTTGGACGACAGTGTCAATTTCTACAGTGGCAGTAGGCTTGGAATCTGGAAGATTCAGAAAGTGATGATTCCTGAGCCAAGATTACCACCTTCCTTCCATTCTTCTTTTCCCCTTTTGATATGTTTATGGCCAATTTTCTGTTAAAACTCCAGTTCAACACTTTTGTTACCAATCACTGGGTTTGAAATAACCAGAAAAATTCCTGTTTTCTTGGCTACAAACCAACATTCAGGTAAAAAGACTAGATACGGGCTTGGACATAAAGAGGTTGATTGTGTTAAGTTAGAAAAATGGAAGAATCTTTTCTTAAGTTTGTCAAATAGAGCTGTGGGTCTTTAAAGCTGAGCTTGTCAAAACTTCCTTCCAGGAGAAAAAAAATAGTCTTTTAACAAATGGCACTGGAAAAACTGTAGGTAGAAGAATGAACCAGATCCTTAACTCTCACCCTGCACAAGTGAACTAAAACTGGATCAAAGACCTAGGAATTAGATCAGAAATTTTGCAACTGCTAGAAGAAATACAGGTAAATACTCCAACACAGAAGCACAGGCATTGACTTTCTCAATAGGACTCCTAAAGCTCAAGAAATAATACTGAGAATTAATAAATGGGATGGCATCAAATTAAAAAGCTTCTGCACAGCAAAGGACACCATTAAGAGGATGAAGAGAGAGCCTACAGAATGGAGAAAATCTTTGCCAGCTACTCTTCCAACAGGAATAATATCTAGAATATATGAAAAACTAAAAAATTGTACTTCCCCCCAAACAAATAACCCAACCAATAAATGAACAAATGAACTAAACAGACAGTTCTCAAAAGAAGAAATACAAATGGCCAACAAATATATGAAAAAATGTACAACATCTTTAGCAATCAGGTAAATGCAAATCAAAACTATACTAAGAGTTCATCTTACTCCAGATAGAATGGCAGTCATCAAGAATGCAAATAAATAATAAATGCTGGTGAGGATGTGGAGGAAAAGGAACACTTATATACTGTTAGTGGAATTGTAGATTAGTACAACCACTATGGAAATCAGTTTAGAGTTTCCTAAAAAAGCTATATGACCCAGTTATATCATTCTTTGGTATTTTTCCAAAAGAATTAGAGTTAGCATACAATGGTGATACATGCACACCATGTTTATAGCAGTGCAATTCACAATAGCCAAGTTAAGAAATCAGCCCAGGAGTCTGTCAACAGATGAATGCATAAAGAAAAAGGGGTATACATACACAATGGAGTTTTACTCAATCATAAAGAAGAATGAAATTATGTAATTTGCAAGAAAAAGAGATGAACTTGAGAACATTATGTTAAGTGAAATAAGCCAGACTAAGAAAGTCAAGGATCATATGTTTCCCCCATATGTGAAAGCTAGACAGAAAAAAGAAAAAAGGTAAAAAAGGGGGTAGATCTCATGAACATAGAAGAGAGACCTGTAGAGTAGAAAAAAAGGATTAGGGGATAGAGGATAGGAGGGGAAAGGGAAAGTATTGGAGATGAAATCGACCAAATTATATTATGTGTATTTATGAATTTGTAACAGTGAATCCCATTACTATGTATAATTATAATGCACCAATTAAAATAAATAAACAATTCAAAAGGAGTGGATTCTTTTTACTTTGCCTCAGGATTAAGGTAAACTTGTCCCAAAGAGGCAGTGTTTTGCAGCATATTCATGGTGAATCTCTTCTTTCTGCTCCCTTGCCCCCACTTGGTACCTATCTTGGCTCCCACAGAGGCCAATCAGTGTGAGACCTTTGACTATGTGATAGCTTGCACCCCCCCCCCCAAATAGTGAAATAGATAAGAATATTATATCATTGTTTTTATTCATGATATGATTAACATAGAGATGATTTTCCATTCATTGTTGTCTCCACCTAACATTTGCATTTTGAGCATTTAATTTCTGATTTGGAATTAAAATATTTTCCCCATAAAAGCGTTTTAGACATCAGTAGATACCTTTCATCCTCTGCACATTTCAGAGGATGCTGCAGTACTACATCAGCAGAATCAGCTTTGAGGTTAAACTGGATGAACAAACAGCAACAGAACTACTTTTGCATGGGTGGCTTTTTGATGTTCTAGGGAAAGCTGGAAAGGGCTTATGGTAGGTATCCTTTCTTATTCATTCATTCCAAACAAATGCTTATTAATCATCCTAGGCAGCAGGCACTACAGAGACAACCAGGATAAAGACAAAAGAAACAACAGCATATTAGTCAAGAGCTCAGATACTCTGCCATTTGGAACTTTAGGAGCTTGAGCAAGTGACCTTAAGCCTCAGTATCCCCATCTACAGTGGGAGGAAATTTATAGTACAAACTACAATGAGTTGTGCCCAGTTGTCAAGACTCATATCCCCCCAAACTGTTGAGGACAAAGCATCTTATCTGCCTTTCTCCCTACCCAGCCTCTCAAGTGTACAGAACTGCCTGGTTGGCCAAGAATTCCACACAATTCCTTCCTTCTTCTCCTTTGAATCGAGAACTTCTGGAGCTGCTTTGTATTTTTCAGATTCAGACATTTCTGAGCTTCCAGATGCATTTTATATTTTGAGTATTTAAGATGATATGCATTTCTATTTTTTTTATTGGTTGTTCACAACATTACAAAGCTCTTGACATATCATATTTCATACATTAGATTGAAGTGGGTTATGAACTCCCAATTTTACCCCAAATGCAGATTGCAGAATCACGTCGGTTACACATCCACAATTTTACATAATGCCCTATTAGTAATTGTTGTATTCTGCTACCTTTCCTATCCCCTACTATCCCCCCTCCCCTTCCCTCACATCTTCTCTCTCTACCCCATTTACTGTAATTCATTTCTCTCCTTGTTTATTTTCCCATTCCCCTCACAACCTCTTATATGTAATTTTGTATAGCAACGAGGGTCTCCCTTCATTTCCATGCAATTTCCCTTTTCTCTCCCTTTCCCTCCCATCTCATGTCTCTGTTTAAAGTTAATCTTTTCTTCCTGCTCTTCCTCCCTACTCTGTTCATAGTTGCTCTCATTATGTCAAAGAAGACATTTGGTATTTGTTTTTTAGGGATTGGCTAGCTTCACTAAGCTGCTCTAGTGCCATCCATTTCCCTGCAAATTCCATGATTTTGTCATTTTTTAGTGCTACGTAATATTCCATGGTGTATAAATGCCACATTTTTAATCCATTCATCTATTGAAGGGCATCTGGGTTGGTTCCACAGTCTAGCTATTGTGAATTGTGCTGCTATGAACATCAATGTGGCAGTATCCCTGTAGCATGCTCTTTTAAGGTCTTCAGGGAATAGTCCGAGAAGGGCAATAGCAGGGTCAGATGGTGGTTCCATTCCCAGCTTTCCCAGGAATCTCCAAACTGCTTTCCAAATTGGCCACACCAATTTGCAGTCCCACCAGCAATGTACAAGTGTACCCTTTTCTCCACATCCTTGCCAGCACTTGTTGTTGTTTGACTTCATAGTGGCTGCCAGTCTTACTGGAGTGAGATGGTATCTTAGGGTGGTTTTGATTTGCATTTCTCTGACTGCTAGAGATGGTGAGCATTTTTTCATGTACTTGTTGATTGATTGTATATCCTCGTCTGAGAAGTGTCTGTTCAGGTCCTTGGCCCATTTGTTGATTGGGTTATTTGTTATCTTATTGTCTAATTTTTTGAGTTCTTTGTATACTCTGGATATTAGGGCTCTACCTGAAGTGTGAGGAGTAAAAATTTGTTCCCAGGATGTAGGCTCCCTATTTACCTCTCTTATTGTTTCTCTTGCTGAGAAAAGACTTTTTAGTTTAATTAAGTCCCATTTGTTGATCCTTGTTATTAACTCTTGTGCTATGGGTGTCCTATTAAGGAATTTGGAGCCCGACCCCACAATCTGTAGATCGGAGCCAACTTTTTCTTCTATCAGACGCCGTGTCTCTGATTTGATATCAAGCTCCTTGATCCATTTTGAGTTAACTTTTGTGCATGGTGAGAGAAAGGGTTTCAGTTTCATTTTGTTGCATATGGATTTCCAGTTTTCCCAACATCATTTGTTGAAGATGCTATCCTTCCTCCATTGCATGCTTTTAGCCCCTTTATCAAATATAAGATAGTTGTAACTTTGTGGATTAGTCTCTGTGTCCTCTATTCTATACCATTGGTCCACCTGCCTGTTTTGGTACCAGTACCATGCTGTTTTGTCACTATTGCTCTGTAATATAGTTTGAAATCTGGTATCACTATACCACCTGATTCACACTTCCTGCTTAGAATTGCTTTTGCTATTCTGGGTCTTTTATTTTTCCATATGAATTTCATGATTGCTTTCTCTATTTCTACAAGAAATGCCGTTGGGATTTTGATTGGCATTGCATTAAACTTATAGAGAACTTTTGGTAATGTCGCCATTTTGATGATGTTAGTTCTGCCTATCCATGAACAGGGTATATTTTTCCATCTTCTAAGATCTTCTTCTACTTCTCTCTTTAGGGTTCTGTAGTTTTCATTGTATAAATCTTTCACCTCTTTTGTTAGGTTGATTCCCAAGTATTTTATTTTTTTTGAGGATATTGTGAATGGAGTGTTTTTCCTCATTTCCGTTTCAGAAGTTTTGTCGCTGATATACAGAAATGCCTTTGATTTATGCCTGTTGATTTTATATCCTGCCACTTTGCTGAATTCATTTATTAGTTCTAGTAGTTTCTTTGTAGACCCTTTTGGGTCTTCTAGGTATAGAATCATGTCATCTGCAAATAGTGATAATTTAAGTTCTTCTTTTCCTATTTTTATGCCTTTAATTTCTTTCATCTGTCTAATTGCCCTGGCCAGTGTTTCGAGAACTATATTGAATAGAAGTGGTGATAGAGACATCCCTGTCTTGTTCCAGATTTTAGAGGGAATGCCTTCAACTTTTGTCCATTCAGAATGATGCTAGCCTGAGGCTTAGCATAGATAGCTTTTACAATGTCAAGGTAAGTTCCTGTTATCCCTAGTTTTTCTAATGTTTTGAACATAAAGGGATGCTGTACTTTGTCGAATGCTTTCTCTGCGTCTATCGAGATGATCATATGGTTCTTATATTTAAGTCTATTGATGTGGTGAATAACATTTATTGATTTCCGTATATTGAACCATCCTTGCATCCCAGGGATGAATCCTACTTGATCATGGTGCACAAGTTTTTTGATGTGTTTTTGTATTCGATTCGCCAGAATTTTATTGAGGATTTTTGCATCTCGGTTCATTAGAGATATTGGTCTGTAGTTTTCTTTCTTTGAGGTGTCTTTGTCTGGTTTCGGAATCAGGATGATGTTGGCCTCATAGAATGAATTTGGAAGAGCTCCCTCTTTTTCTATTTCCTGAAATAACTTGAGAAGTATTGGTATTAATTCTTCTTTAAAGGTTTTGTAAAACTCCGCTGTATACCCATCCGGTCCTGGGCTTTTCTTGGTTGGTAGTCTTTTGATTGTTTCTTTAATTTCATCCATTGATATTGGTCTGTTCAAATTCTGTGTATCCTCATGACTCAGTCTTGGCAAATCATATGACTTAAGAAATTTATCGATGTCTTCACTATCTTCTATTTTATTGGAATATAGATTTTCAAAATAATTTCTAATTGTCTTCTGTATTTCTGTAGCATCTGTTGTAATATTGCCTTTTTCATCCCGTATGTTAGTAATTTGAGTTCTCTCTCTTCTTCTCTTCGTTAGCATGGCTAAAGGTCTGTCGATCTTATTTATTTTTTCGAAGAACCAACTTTTAGTTTTGTTAATTTTTTCAATAGTTTCTTTTGTTTCAATTTCATTGATTTCCACTCTGATTTTAATTATTTCTTGCCTTCTGCTACATTTGCTGTTGTTTTGCTCTTCCTTTTCTAGGGCTTTGAGATGAAGTGTGAGCTCATTTATTTGTTGGTTTTTTCTTTTTTTGAGGAATGACCACCAGGCGATGAATTTCCCTCTTAAAACTGTTTCATTGTGTCCCATAGATTCCTATATGTTGTATCTGTATTTTCATTTATCTCTAAGAATTTTTTGATTTCCTCCTTTATGTCTTCTGTAACCCATTGATCATTCAGTAATATATTGTTCATTTTCCATGTGATGTAGGATTTTTCCTTCCTTCTTTTATCATTGATTTCCAGTTTCATTCCATTATGATTAGATAAAATACATGGTATTATCTCCACCCCTTTATATTTACTGAGGGTTGCCCTATGGCATAATATATGGTCTATTTTTGAGAAGGATCCATGTGCTGCTGAGAAAAAAGTATATCCATTTGATGATGGTTGATATATTCTATATATGTCAGTTAAGTCTAGGTTATTGATTGTGGTATTCAACTTTTGTTTGGAGGATCTGTCCAATGGTGAGAGAGGTGTGTTGAAGTCACCCATAATTATTGTGTTGTGGTCTATTTGATTCTTTAACTTGAGGAGAATTTGTTTTATGAATGTCGCAGCACCATTATTTGGTGCCTAAATATTGATAATTGTTATGTCTTGTTGGTGAATGGTTCCTTTTAACAGTATATAATGTCCTTCCTTATCCCTTTTGATTAAGTTAGTCTTGAAATCGATTTTATTCGATATGAGGATGGCCACCCCTGCTTGCTTACGAGGACCGTGTGCATGGTATATTTTTTCCCATCCTTTCACGTTCAGCCTGTGTATGTTTTTTCAAATCAGATGTGTCTCCTGGAGGCAGCATATTGTTGGATTTGTTTTTTTAATCCATGATACCAGCCTATGTCGCTTTATTGGAGAGTTTAAGCCATTAACATTCAGAGTTACTATTGATATATGGTTTGTACTTCCAGCCATGTTTGATTATTTATCCTTTTTTTAAAAAATTTAGTTTGTTTCTCCATGATTATCTTTCTCCTTGCCCTTTGTCTTTACCGAGGCACTTCCCACTGATGGTTTTGGTTATTGTTTTTCATTTCTTCCTCGTGTAGTGTTTTGCTCAAAATGCTTTGCAAAGCTGGTTTTCTGGCTGCAAATTCTTTTAACTTTTGTTTATCATGAAAGATTTTTATTTTGTTGTCATACCTGAAGCTTAATTTTGCTGGATACAGAATTCTTGGTTGGCATCCATTGTCTTTCAGTGTTTGAAATACATTGTTCCATGACCTTCTTGCTTTCAGTGTCTGTGATGAAAAATCCGTTGTTAACCTTATTGGTTTACCCCTGAATGTAATCTGTCTCCTTTCTCTTGTAGCTTTTAATATTTTCTCTTTGTTCTGTATATTGGATATCTTCATAACAATGTGTCTTGGCGTTGGTCTACTGTGATTTTGTGTGCTCAGTGTTCTGTATGCATCTTCAATTTGTATATCTGTTTCTTTTTTTATTTCTGGAAAGTTTTCTGTAATTATTTCATTCAGCAGGTTACTCATTCCCTTGGTTTGAATCTCTGTACCTTCTTCTATCCCAATGACTCGTAAGTTTGGTTTTTTATGTTATCCCATAACTCTTGGATGTTTTTCTCGTGATTTTTTACCAGTCTTTCTGAGTTGGCTAGACTCTTTCCAAGATGATATATTTTGTCTTCATTATCTGACGTTCTGGCTTCTACTTGCTCCACTCTGTTAGTGATACTCTCAGTGGAGTTTTTAATTTGGTTTATCGTTTCCTTCATTTCTAGAAGTAGTGTTTGATTATTTTTTATAATCTCTATCTCCTGATAAAGATGCTTAACTTCTTCTTTTATCTGTTTATGTAATTCATTCTCAATGTGTTCTTTCGCTGCTTGAATTTGCTGTCTTGTATCCTCTTTAAGGTTCCATTCCATCTGTCTAAGGTGTTCCTTCTATTCTTTATATGACCATTTTTCTGATGACTCTAGGTCCTCCTGAATATTTAGGCTGTCCTGCATTGTTTGTACTCCTTTTCTTCCTTGCTTTTTGAAGCTGCTCATGTTACTTCTTGTTCTGTTTGACTGCTGAGTTACTGGTTACTCCTATAAATTTATTTGATGCTTGGGAGGAAAGGTATTAGAAGGGAAGGGAAGAAGTCACTAAAGAGAATGAGAGTAAGCAGGTAGAATTCAAGGAAGGGGGAATAAGAATATTGAAAAGAAATGAAAAGACAAAAGAAGAAAAAATAGGAAATAAAAAAAGAAAAAAAATTAAAAAAAATAATAAAAAATCAAAATTAGAAGAAAAAAATTAAAAAAAAATTGTAAAAAAATTTAAGAAACAACAAGAAAGAAAAATGAAAATGAAAGAAAAAACCCAAATCAAAAAAAAAGAGGAAGAAAAAAACCAAAAAAAAAAAAAAACTAATAAATGCAGTCTTAGAGTTTGATTAACTTCTCTTCCAGTAGGTGGCGCTGTGCCCACCAGGCCAAGTTTCTCCTGTCAATAAGTGGGAACCAATCACTGTGCAGCAGCTCCTCCCAGACTGGGCGAGTCTCCAATCCTGAGTGCCTAGGGCCTCCTCATGTGTCTAGTCACTTCCCACTTTTCCTCTAGCCAGGCCCCTCTCACAGGTGCCACTCACCACAATACTGGCTACACGCCAGGTCTGCTGCTCCCGGGAGCCCTGTTTTCATGAACCACTGGGCACACTCTTCCAGTTTGCCATTCCCTCAGACCCTAAGTTTGTAGAGCTTGGGGCTGAGAATCCTCAGCGAATTTTACTTGCCCTCCAGTAGCCACGCCCCCGGTAGCTGGTACAAGAGACCTCAGTTGTCAGCACTGGTGACAGCGGTAGCCGGGAGTTCCGCGCCACGGGTCCCACGCCACGTCTGATTCCCTTGGTGTGGCTATCGCGCTCACGGGAGAGCTGGGAGGGGCCCTTAAGGTTTCCCCGATGTGTGGAGAGGGAAATGCTAGGGAATTACATACCTGTAACCGCAGGTTTCAATGAAGTTATCTCCTCCGCCGCAGTCTGGTGACGTCAGTTCTCTGCTATGGTGGTATGTCTTGCAAATGGCGACAGTTCGTTTCCCTTTGCCGGGCGACCAATGCAACCGGTGGGTCCTTACTGTCTCTCCCAAGCCCCATTTCAAACCTGTGGCCACTACCTATGAAGGCTCGGTTGGCATTTACCTCCGTAGGATCAGAAGGGCCGACCAGTTGTTTCAGCCGGATGGATTAGTGCTGAGTCACAGCTGTTTGTCTGCGGGAAGCAGGTGAACGGGAGCTTGAATTCAGCTGATCCGGGCTCAGTGTGTGTTCTGAGAGGCCCAGACTGTTCGCCCCAGATCCATGTCAGCTCAGCATTGCCTAGTGATCCTGAGCAAATAGAATTTAGATTGTTTACGACTCCCTATGCCTGCACAGCTGAAGAGGTCAGAGACTTGATCTCTCCGCGCCCACCGCCATGTTGGAATCTATGCATTTCTATTTAATGATGTTTTTTCTAACCCAAAGATCATTGTCTTCATGCCTTGGACCTTACCCCATGCTTTCAGTATTTCACTCTGTGGTAATGTTGTTTCTCCCAAAGCTGCCTTGATCACGTTCTTCTTACTAATAAAAGATATCCCATGTAAAAATCAGCTTGCCAACTTAAGAAGCAGGGAATCTTTATTTAAAAAGTAATTTTTGACATTCCCTCAATTAAAACAAAGGCTAGAAGAGCCTTTATGTTTGGTAGAAACTCAACTTTCTGCCCTATCACCCAATTTAGCACATAGTTGGACTTCTTGTAGGATTGCTGGGCAGGATCTGGGTGAATGTCAGGGTCAGTGACAAAATGCCTGCTGTACATATTTGAGGCTTCCCACAATAGTCTTTAAAACAATAAAAGGATGAAATAAAGTCAAGTTGCTGGTGGAAATATTTATATAACATTACGCATTTTCTAAATGAAGATAAATGTCCCTTCAATAATATAGACCACAGTTATGGATTTTTTTAAAATAGATATTTCCTGTGTTTGGATTTCTGATTTCAGGCTGTTATAACCTGAGTGCCCCAGAAAGCAGAGTCTGAGAGAAAGGACTGCGATCAGGTAGTTTATGTGGGAAATGAGCTTGAATGGGAACTGAGAAAGGAGGGACATCTAGGCAAGAGGCATTAGGGGATATGAATGCTATGGGTGGCTGAAGATTGATGACACCAGGACCATTTTGTCAGCACAGAGGATGCTTATCAGCATTGCCTGATGGGGAAGAAAGAGGAGGAGCATTTTTTCTTCCCACTATTGCCTGGGAGTTAGGGGTGATATGGCTCCTTTCCTCCCTTGAGCATATATGAGAATCCAGAGGGCACCCAAGCCAGACACTGGGAGCTGGCGGGAGAAGCGTTATTGGGTATGAGTGGGCAGAGTCTTTGAGGAACTGTCTACCTGGCAGAGACTGAACTGAGAGATGAGGCTGAGGAGCTGGGAGGCCTGTACCTGAGTGTACAACCAGGCAACCAGTATTTAGCTGGGGAAAAATTAGATCAAATAGGACAAAAATTGTTCACAGGAAAATTATCTTATTTGAAGATTGCATGCTTTCTTTCACTGCTAATATCTGTATTTCCACAGTTGGTATAAAGACAACTTACCAGGGTTGAAGAGATCATTGAGTTACTTAATTAAATATAATAAATCTGATGTTAACACTAGGTAGGATGATTAATTCTGTATTCTTGAATCTCGCCTCATTTGAAACATAACCCCTGGGGCTCTTTATTCTTACATTTATAAATTATGAACTCAATGAATCTAATATTTTGCTGATAATGGGTATATAATACATTCAGGCTTACTTGCTTTAAACAGATATTCTTCTTGATAGCAATTAGGATGGGAAAAAGAATGTCCTTTGTTATGGTCTACATTTTCAGACTTTCTTATTCTTCATCTTAGAGAATACAGGGTCATTATGAATGTGAAACCTTCACAAATTTTAATAAAACAATTATAAAAATGAAAGTGAAAAATGCAATGAAAGAATATGGCGAGGACAATGAGCATCAAGACATACAGAAGAATGGATTTAGAGTTAAGACTAAAGGAAACTTGCAGGGATATATCAGAAAAGTCCTTCCATGTGACTTTGACTTTTAGGCCATTTAAAGTCCTTAAAGGCTTCCTGTTGTCATTAAGATCAAGCCCCAATGAGTCATTTGAGAGCCTTGACAAGCAGATCCCAGTCCACTGTTTCCAAACTGTTTACCAGAACTGGCTCACAGGAGCTCCAACCCTACAGATCTGAGTCTTTAGAAATATCAACCCAGTCAACATCAAATGTCTAAAAGGGGGGTTCCACTATTGTCCATATTTTACAGGTAAGGAAACGGAGGCGCACACAGTTTGAGTAACTGCTTGCCCCAGATCACCAGCTAATAGGTAGTAAAGCCAAGTTTTGAACCCAAATCTGGCTCCTGAGTCTGGGCTTTTCACCATCACACCCCTGGTGTCTGGCTGCCTTCCAAACTTGTGAGATTTTCTCTTGCAGACAGTATACTACCCTACGTGGTGTCACCTCTTTAAATCCCTCTGGTCCTTTAAGGCCAAATTGATTTCCACTCTCTTCCCCCAAACCTTCCATGGCTACACCAGTCTGCATCCATCTCTTTTTTGTCTCCACAGGAAGTTTTACTAGGATTCATGTGGCACCCGTCACCTACTACCTTCACTGAAAATGATCTATGCACATTTCTCTCGAATCTAGAAAAATCCTCATCAAAGATAGGCCGGAATTCTATGTTTCCCTTAGAAATCCAAAGCTTTTGCTTTGTGGCAGAATTGAAGAGGAGGAGATGGGCACTCCTGAGCAGTATCCCAGAGGACAGGGACTGAGACTTGGTCACCTCTTTAAATCTCCTGTGTCACCTAACCCCACAGATGCTTTGTGCATGTTTAGAGCTCAGCATTCATTCATTTTAATTAAAGTCAGGAGCTATGATGATTCTGGTTGCCACAGCTTCATTTCTATTATTTATTAAAATGAAAATTTAATATATAGTCCATATTAAAAATAAGTGCAGGTTGGCAATTTTAACACCAGATATGACAGGTAGTTTTAAAAGTGCTAAGAATTATAGTGTGGTACTGGAAATATTTCTCTATTCTCCTTTTACATATAGAAAATTATATTTTCATAGCAGGGGACATAATAATATTAATTATAAGCATATGGATAGATGTAGAACTAAAAATATGCATTCTCATTACACAAACATCCAATGGTTTTTCAGAAGCAAAAGTGGAGGATAATTGAAATATACAAAGACAGGGCCTCTCTTATTCATTTCCTTCTTAATACTCTTTGATAAAAGCCGAAAAATATGCTTGAGTCTGTCCAAACCTGTCAGGTTATTGGGTTCAGTTTGCTTCTCTTTGCATTGACATCAGGACTTCAAGAGTAAGCGATGGCAGGTTCCTTGAGAGGGTGGCATTAATTTGGGAGGATGTCTTCCTCACATAGAAGTACTGGAAATTCCCTTCTCTATTCTGGTCAGAATCTTAACCCCTTCCTGACTTTATTGAGTCACATCTGAGATTATCAGTAGAATGCATGGCCTTAGATTCTTCCTTGCATGGGAGATACAGGTCACCCCAGTACTGCTGTGCTCCATAACCTCCACCCAGCTGCATGCTAGGGATGGTACACAGGACCTCAAACAAGCTGGGAAAGCACTTTTCTTTTGAACTACACCTCCAGCCCTACTACCTTTGGTCTCTGACTTGCATTTTCTTATTTACTTTCTTTTTCCCTAGATATTTCTGTGGACAGAGAGGCCTACTAGAGCCACTTCAGGCCCAGTCAGTCCACAAGACCATATATAGGGGCCACAGTCCATTTTACAAAGAAACTACTCTCTCTAGGATATTTTCTAGAACACACAAATAAAAAGACTCCTTTTGTCTAATGATGCTTGATTATGTTCTTTCCTTTACCTCCACAGTCGTCCCTCTTGAATAACATCACATCTTGGATCAATGAACAGCAGAGTCTGAGCTTCCTAATTTTCCCCAAACATCCTTCATAGGGGAGCCCCTCCCAGAAAGAGTAGCCTTGCAGATGTGTGAAGTGAAAATATGTGTCATTCCCAATTATGAATTTTAAGAGTCATTAACAGAGTAGAAGAATTTATTTACTACCTTTCCACATATTTGATGACTTACAGAACATTAAGTTTCTTGAAAATTATTATTTACTTTTTACTTCTCATGTGGATGATTTTAAATTTTTGTTGTTGATATTTTTAGACCTTAGGAAAGAGTGCTACTCAGTCATTTGAAAAAAAAATGGATGCAATTGTCTCAGATAGAGCATTAATCTTCAAAAAAAAAAAAAAAAAAAAATATATATATATATATATATATATATATATATATATATATAAAGGCCTAATTCTATTTAAATGATATAACCAGAAGTAAAATCACCTAAAAATATGATCTGTGACCTGAAAATATATTAGGAAAGGGACATCAGCAAGATAGCAGAATAAGTGGCTCCTGGCTTTCCCTCCTCCCACATATGCAACAAATAAACATCTAACAGGGGTTAATTCCCTCTGAGAAAGCCAGAAACTAGCTGAGACACTTCTATTCAAGAGCAACATCCACATCAAAATGAACAGGAAAACCTAAGATTCTCTCATACAAAACCCTCTGTTTACAATGCCATACAACTGTGAAAGAATCCTCAATTCCAAGCTTATGAGTAAGAGTGAATGAGTTGCTTTGCACCTGTACCTCAGATAAAGCATTAATCTCCAAGGTATATGAAGAACTCAAAAAACTTAATACAAAAACAAAAGAAAACAAAACAAAAAAACAAAAACAAATAACCCAATCAACAAATGGGCAAAGGAATGGAACAGACACTTCACAGAAGAAATATGACTGGTCAACAAATATATGAAAAAATGTTCAACATCACTAGCCATTAGAGAAATGCGAATTAAAACTACACTGAGATTTCATCTCACTCCAGTCAGAATGGCAATTATCAAGAATACAAGTAACAATAAATGTTGGTGAGAATGTGGAGGAAATGGTACACTCATACAATGCTGGTGGGACTGCAAATTGGTGTAACCACTCCGGAAAGCATTATGGAGACTCATCAGAAAACTTGGAATGTGATTTCATGTGACCCAGTTATCCCACTTCTCAGCATATACTCCCGAAAACTTAAAATCAGCACAATATAGTGATGTGGCCACATCAATGTTTATAGCAGCTCAAATCACAATAGCTAAGCTATAGAACCAACCTAGGTGACCTTCAACAAATGAAAGGATTAAAAAATGTGCTATATATACACTCAGCCATAAAGAAGAATGAAATTATGGCATTTTCTGGTAAATGGATGGAACTGGAGACCATCATGCTAAGTGAATTAAGCCAATCCCCCAACCAAAGGCAGAATATTCTCTCTGATATGTGGGTGTTGACTCACAATAGGTGGGGTGGGGGGGGTGGTTACCTGATTGGACAGGGCAAAGTGGGGAGAAGATAGGGGGGATGGGAATGGGAAAGACAGTAGAATGTATTAGACATAACCTTCCTATGTTCATATATGAATACATGACCTGTGTAACTCCACATCATATATGACCACAAAAATGGGAAGTTATGCTCCATGTATGTATGATGTATCAAAATACATTCTACTTAATGTAGTACTAAAAAAAAGAAAAAAACCCAGAAAAATAAAAAAGATTTAAAATCAAGAGAATGTATAGAATGAACATCCCACTATTTGTATCTCAAATAGGTATATATGAAAAAAAAAATGTTTCATTGTTTTTTTGGGGGGCATGATATGATTACAAGTAATTTGAAATATCTTCTAAACAAATGGGTACAATTGGGAAAGCTTTTGCCACTTGTTATTAGGTGTGCATGTGGGGGGTATTTCATTGTTTTAACTACTTGTTATTTAAAATCATAATTTTTAATATAAAATTTAATTTTACACAAAGAAAATTATTTGGTAGAAATAGGCACACCTATTCAAAAATTGAGACTACTCCTTTAATCCAGCGCTTCTCAAGCTTTTACATGCATGTGAGTCACCTGAGATCTTTATTGAAATGCAGATTGGGTCCAGCCTGAAGCCTGAGAGTCTTCAGTTCTAACAAGCTCCCAGGTGATGCTGACGCTGCTGGCCTCCACTTTGAGTAGTAAGGAGAAGACACACACAAACAAACCAGCCACATTCTTGACTTTTCTCTTTCTTTTTTAAAATTATAATTATGACAGCATTTGGACTTTTGTGTTTTTCCTTCCAGTCCATCTAGAGTGGGCTTTGTATGATCATCATCTCCTTCCTAGGGTTGCTGTAAGGAGTCAAAGTAGGATGTGCCACTCAAAGTGCAATGTGCAATACACAGCAGTAGAAGTAGCAGCAGTGACCTGGGAGCTTGCTAGATATGCAGAATCTCAGGACCCCCCCTAGATCCACTGACTCAGTGCATTTTAATAGGATGCCTCTGTGGTTTGGGTGCACATTAAAGTTTAGCAGTACTGATGTAATTCAGATGGAGTAACTGGTGCATTCTAGATACTCAATAGACACCAGTCATTACTCTTTGAGTTCTTCAAACTGTATGAGTTGTTTATATTTTTCCTATTTTACAGGTGAGAAGACTGTTACACAGTTTGTAAGTAATATGATGAAGGCTCTGACCTAGATCTTTATATTCCAAAGCTGTGCCCTTATACTGCATGGCCTTTTCCCTAAAGAGAAGTGCATTTCTTGACCAGTGAAGGCCATGGTGCCTCTCACCTCTCCTTTCAGCTCTCTTTGTATCTCAGGTACTCAGGCTCCACCCTTTGAAAGTCTACTGATGGTCACTGTTCACTAAGATGCTCCAAACAGGGTTCCCTCCTGAGCCTTCTCTCCCTTTTCCCCAATCAGAGCGCTATCTGTTTCTTGTGTATTATATTATATACACAATATTATATTGTGTCTTATATTCTAGTACATTTCTTTTTTATTTTATTTTTTTAAATTTATATACGACAGCAGAATGCATTACAATTCTTATTACACATATAGAGCACAATTTGTCATATCTCTGGTTATATATAAAGTATATTCTCACCAATTTGTATCTTCATACCTGTACTTTGGATAATAATGATCATCACATTCCACCATCATTAATTACTCCATGCCCCTCCCTTCCCCTTCAACCCCTCTGCCCTATCTAGAGCTCATCTATTCCTCCCATGCTCCCTCTCCCTGTCACACTTATATCAAGCCTTATATCACTTATATCAACCTCCTTATATCAAAGAAAACATTCGGCATTTGTTTTTTGAGGATTGGCTAACTTCACTTAGCATTATCTTCTCCAACTCCATCCATTTACCTGCAAGTGCCATGATTTTATTCTCTCTTATTGCTGAGTAATATTCCATTGTGTATACATGCCACATTTTTTTATCCATTCATCTAGGTTACTTCCACAGTTTAGCTATTGTGAATTGTGCTGCTATAAACATTGATGTGGCTGTGTTCCTGTAGTATGCTGTTTTTAAGTCCCTTGGGTATATACCAAAGAAAGGGATAGCTGGGTCAAATGGTGGCTCCATTCCCAATTTTCTAAGAAATCTTCATACTGCTTTCCATATTGGCTGCACCAATTTGCAGTCCCACCATCAATGTATGAGTGTGCCTTTTTCTCCACATCCTCACCAACACTTATTGTTGTTTGTCTTCATAATAGCTGCCATTCTGACTGAAGTGCTGATGGCTAGTTAGGTTTTATGTCAATCTCTCCAGTCCCCTGAGATATTTGCCTTCCCATTTTCTGAATGTAATCCTTTTGCTCAAAGGAAATACCTCCTAGGGAGAATTCTAGAGTTGGCAGGATTGGTGAAGGTGTATTTCAGGGTTGGGATGGGGGTTAGGTAGAATGTGTGTGTGTGTGTGTGTGTGTGTGTGTGTGTGTGTGTGTGTGTGTGTCTTTTTTTGTGGGCTGTTTCCTGGCATTCCTGAACCCAGCTTTTGACAAACACCTACTCCATTCATAAGTCAGTTTATCCTTGCAGGAGATGGAAATCCAAATCTTTGGGAGAATATTTGTATTAGGAAAACTCAAAACAGAAATGAAAGTAGGAGGGCAAGGAGAAGAAGGGACATAAGGATGTCATGACAGTGGCTCCAAAGTATGACCAGCAATGCTCAGGGCATGGGAAGAACATGATTTGGGGGCCAGAGATATGGGTAAACAGTTATATTCTGAAGACCATTTGCTTCACCCCGATTATGCCACTTTTTAATTTAAATTAGATCTTTGTTTCTGACTTTGCTTTTCAGTTTTTAGAAACAAGCTGACAAGCTGGAGGCTTACTGCAACAGATTTAGTCATGTCTTCTTATCTTAATTGCTTTATATCTAAACTCGAGGTGCTTTTCAATTTGCTCTTGTTTTTCACCTTGTGGGCACTGATTGATTTAGTTTCTTTTTGCATTTTTGGTAATAGGAATTAAATGAGCTTGCTGATTCTCATTAGGTCTGTTTGATTTGGATAGCTTTATTTAAAACTGGGGTTTTTAGCCAAGAAATGGCAACAACCTCAGCATCATCCAACTGATGAATGGGTAAAGAAAATGTTGTACAGATATACAACAGAATACTATTCAGCCATACAAAGAATGAGATCCTGGCATTTCTGACAATATAGATGGAACTGGAGATCACTATGTTTAAGTGAAATAAGTCAAATACAAAAGGACAATAATCTCATTATCAGGCAGAATCTAAAAACATTGATTTTATGGAAGTTGAGAGTAGAATGATGGTTCCTGTAAGCAAAAGTAACCAAGAGGGGACCAGACCTCAACGAATCAGTAAGCAGTTTTTTATCCAGCAGTGGTGGAATGGCCCATTTTCAGGAGAGAAAATGGCGACTGGTTACAAGAGTGGTCTCTTTTTTATAGGTCTTAATGAGAGTTAGTTATAGCAGAATGTGTAATGTGGCTTAATCATTAGAGACTGAGGACGTGCAGGCTGGACAGTCAGGAAACTAGTTGTGCAGGTTAAAAACATAACTCAGGAAACCAGTTGTAAAAGCTTGAAACTCATTGTTACTGGGATGAAAATTCAGAGCCCAGAGATCATTGTTTGCTTTCTGCTCCTCCCCTCCTGGATCACACTGTCTTCCTTTTCTCCCTGGGGGCTGTCATTCCCCTCTTCTTGGTGATGTTATTTTCCATATTCTTCAGTCACCAGAAGCCAGTGAGAGTGTATGTGGTATGAGGGAAATGTGCATTTGGTGAATACGTACTAAGTATGTAGGTTAGATAAGATAAGTTAGGAGCAAGAAGTTTTGGTGTGCAATTTACAGTTTGGGGACTACAGGTAAGAATAATGTACTCTAAATTTAAAAGCTAGAAGACAAGACTTCAAAAGTTTTCACCATAAAGAAATGATAAATGAGGAGATAAATATGTGTAACTTTATAAATAAACATTATGTTAACATACACACACACTGAACATTAACGGTATCCCATTTATATGTGCAACTTTTATGTTTTTATTTATTAGTTAAAAATAAATTAAAACAAAAAGTAACCTATTTAAAAACAATTAAATAAGAAGCCCATTATTATTATTATTATTATTATTATTATTATTTAATTTTTGATTTATCTAATTAGATTTTCCAAATGTGTCCTGGTATTGGGGATAGTATTTGTCATAGAGGAAGATAACACTTTTGCAGGTATATTTGGACAGATGTGAAGTAAATGAAAAACATTTTGTTACTTCCATCCTAAATCAACAATTAAATAAGATCCTCATTTGTTTGTCTGTTGAGATAATTCCCCAGATAATGAATTTTCAAGTCTGGAGGATAGGAGGTTAGGTCTTGTTATGGTTTGGATAAAAGGTGTCTCCCAAAAGCTCATATGTGAGACAATGCAAGAAAGTTTGAATGAGAAATTATTGGGTAAGAGTGTTAACCCAATCAGTGAATTAATCCCTGATAGGATTAGCTGAATGGTAACTGGAGGCAAGTGGGCTGTGACTGGGGGAAGTGGTTCATTGGGGGCATGGCCATGGGGTATATATTTTGTATCTGGAGAGTGGAATCTCACTTTCTCTGCTCTCTGATCACCATATGAGCTGCTTCCCTCCACCATGATGTTCAGCCTTACCTTGAGCTTCAAGGAATGGAGTTGGTCTTTTTTGTACTAAGATCTCTGAAACTGTGAGCCCTCAAATAACCTCTTCCTCTTCTATAATTGTGCTGGTTGGGTTTTTCAGTCACAGTGGTGAAAAAGCTAACTATAACAGGTCTTGAGTTGTTCCATTCTTCTTATTATTTTTATTTAATTTTTGACTTATCTAATTAGATTTTCCAAATGTGTACTGGTATTGGGGATAGTATTTGTCATAGAGGAAGATAACACTTTTGCAGGTATATTTGGACAGATGTGAAGTAAATGAAAAACATTTTGCTACTTCCATCCTAAATCAACATGGAAAGACAGTTCTTTAGGACTAAATTGTAATAGAGGAAAGCTTGCCACAGGTAAATGTGAGAGACTTAGATGGATCTGGTATTCTATTTTGATGATATTTTGGTAATAATGATTTACCTAGTCCACTGTAATAAAGAAATGGAAAAAAACATGTTTGTTTGGAATGCATCCAAATAATTCTGAGTTAAAAACATCAAAGGTTGATTTCTTTTCTTCCCCTGGCATTTCTGTCCCCAGAACCCATCAGGACTTGTTTCCCTATGTATGTATGTGTATGTGTGTATATATATATATATATATATATATATATATATATATATATATATATATAGTGCTTTGCCTCTAATACAAATCATCTTAAGTTAGTATGAATTAGGAAAAACCATAGCAATTACTTCAATGATGTATCACATTGCATTTATCATATAATGAAAAGTAAAAAGTAATGGTCTAGTACTTAGCACCAAAATTATATAGTGTATACATAATACATATGCTACGTATGTGTATTATTCATTGTGGGGTGAATATCCATCCATAAACTCAGATAGGCAAGAAATATGACTTTTTATTCCATAACAATTTAGTTTTTTGATTTTGAGTCTCAATCTTCTGGGAAAAGGCAGAAAGGCTCTGCATTAGCCCTTTCTGGGATTTCAATCCCACAGGGAAACATAGGTATTGCTACATAATACCAAGATCCTTCCTGGTTTCAAGGTATTGAGGTAGGGGTGGGAGAATGGCTGCTGTCCCCATGTTGCTGTTCACAGTCTAGTGTCCATGGTTTCTTCAGATCCCACTTTCTGCTACATGGTGTCATTTTTAGAGCATGGAACTCTTTCCCTGATCTATGGTTCTGTTGTCCTAGACATACAAGAGAACTGATTTCTCTGGGTTCTGACCATCTGACCATTTCTTTTTGTTCTTAGGAATTCTGCTGTCTCTTTACTTTTTCCCTCCTTCCAGCCTTGAGGAATCCTCTCTTAGTTATAGAAAAATTCCTCTTTTTTATTACATGTTCCTGCTCTATCTTCTCCTCTTGGCCTTTGGCAATGGATGCAGGATTTCTGCAGGAAAGTTTGTTCCCTCCCTGCCCTGAATTCTAAATACAGACCTGAATGGGAGAGGCATAGTGGAAAAGAGGCAGACCTAGAAGAAACCTCCGCAAAGGGATGGCACCTTAAGATATCATCTCTGTATGTACTCTAGGAGTTAGGCATGTATGTGTTGTTGTTTAAGAACTCTTGCAGAATACAGAACTGATGGCCTCTCTGTTAAGTTGCAATGCCAGCAATATGAAACCAACAAGAGTTCATCTACTCTTGCCACTTATCAAATAGGTTCTTTAGTAGAAGAGACAGAAACTGTAACCTGTGAAGCGAAAATACCTTTCTATTACAAGTATCTAAGGACAATTAATTTTAGGTGGCTGGCAAACACACTGTGAAAAGAGGTGGATTGTTAAGTAGTTTGTGAGGCCACATTTTTTTCTTTCCTAATAAGGCACTTCAAACCTTACCTTTTAAATATATTCCTGATTAATGTGAATTATATCTGCAGCATGACAAATATGTTTCAAAAACAAAGAATTTTCATGGATGGAAATCAAATCAGAAATAAATGGATGGGTGTGAAATCCTTTCATTGCTACAATAATAGGATAATTTATGTAATACTTCAAGCATCCAAATCTTTTAATGGCTTTTTTGAAATATAAAAGAGTGAAAAAATCAGTTATGCCTATTCCCTCCTGCACTGTTTATTTGAAAAAACTCCTTGTTCAGTTAATGTTCTCTTGAAAAATAATAGCAGCCCTGTCTGGAATGGAAAGAAGAATTGAATTCTTAGTGCTAAGAATTGAATTCTTACTATTATTCTCAGAAATTTCTTTAGTACTTTGGAGGGAAATGTTTTCCCAATGATAAAGTTAATCCTTTTTCCTTCCAGTGTTCTGATAATAGTTTATGAAGTTACATCCTACTTCAAAATTTTTAGCACTCCTCCAAATCAGATGCCCAAAGTTTCCTCAGATTTCATTTTTTTTTTTCTGTCTTAGATGAATCACCTTCCCTCTGGATATCCAGTTTAAGTGCTGCTTAAACTATCTGTGATCAAAAACCGCATTCTAACTTTGTGATTTCAATTCCTACACCGATTTTTATACAGACTGGAAACAAGCAGCTGGTAGATTATCTCTCCCTCATGCCATACTAGATGTCTTTCTAAAATACCATTTTCTAAAATGAAACCCCTATTCATACTAGGGTTCATGGCCCTGCAATATCTGACAACACTCTGATCATGTTCTACATAGACACTTTAACCTCTGCATTTCTTTTCCTTTCCTGAAAAGTAATCCTTTAGCATATAGCCAGAATGAAACCCTTGTATACTCCACTTGGTTGCACTGATTTCTAGATTTCCTAATTGCTTATAACAGAGTGAATCATATCACTGCTCTTATTGTCATATTTTTTTCAAATGGACTGTTTTTCAGAATTAATGAGTAGCTAATAAATTTTGTGGATAAGAAACACGAGATGTTCTCATGGCTACAGGGACTGGGGTGGTGGTGTTGAATAAGAGGTGAGAACTTTTAGTCTCAGGGCTTTAGTGCTATCTAAGTAATAGCCTGGGAAGAGTTTACCCCAATTTGAAGAGGGGTATGGGTGTTTATGTGTGTGTGTGAGCACACAAAGCACACACACACAAAGGAGGGTATATATGGAGAGGAGGACTACTGCTTACATATAATCATTTTTAATTGAACTTTTTATTAAGATAATCATAGATGCACATCTAGTTGTAAGCAATGATATAGAAATAGTGCATATATCCTTTATGCAGTTTTCAATATTGGTAACACTTTGCAGAACTATGATCCAATACCACAACTAGGATATTGATATTGATTCAATTCACCAACTTCATTCAGATTTCCCCAGTTTTATGTATATTCATTGTGGTGTATATGGGTATTCAGTTTTATTAAAGTTTATCAAACGCATGGGTTCCTGTAGCTGCCATCACAGTCAAAATAAAGAACAGTTCTTTTGCCATAAGGACCTGTCCTGTTGTCCTTTCATAATCACTCTCATTCCATTCCTATAACCCTCCCCTTCTCTTAACCCTTGGCAACAGCTAATCTGTCCCCATTTCTACAATTTTTCATTTAAAAAAATCTCACTGTTATGTTTTAGATAGGAGGTGTCTTCCCAAAGCTCATGCCTGAGACAACGCAAGGCTTTTCAGAGGTGACATAATTAGATTATAAGAGATATAACCAGATCAATGAATTAATATGGATTAACTGCACAGTAACTGTAGGCAAGTGGGGTGCTGGAAGAAGGAGGTCACTGGGGACGTCACTTTGGGGCTTACATTTTGTTCCTGGTGAGTAGAATTCTCACTCTTCTTCCTGGCCTTCATGTTCTAAGTTGCTTCCCTCCAACACATCCTTCTGCCAGAAATGTGCCTCCTTTGGGCCCAGAGTTATGGAGTTGGCCAACCATAGACTGAAACTCTGAAACTGTGAGCCAAAATAAACGTTTCTACCCCTAAATTGTTCTTTTCAGGTAGTTTGGACACAGTGACAAATAGCTGACTACAAGTTACTTAAATGGAGATATATAATATGTCATCTTTTTTTCTCAGTATAACTGTTTGGCAATCCAACCCAGTTGTTGCATGTGGGAATAGTTCATTCTTTTAAATCACTAAGTACCATCTCATGGCATGCCTATCTCAGAGTTTGTTTAACCTTTTACCTATTGAAGTACATCTGGGCTGATTCTAATTTTTGGTTATTATAGATAAAACTGTTAGACCATTCATGTACAGGTTTTTATTTATCTGGGATCCCAAGTGTGCAATTTTGGGATCACAAGGTAGTTTTTCTTTTCTTTTTTTTTTTTTAGTTAATATGTTAAACTTAGTATTTAACATTGTTTTCCTATTCTACATTTCTGTATTATGGTAAGTCCAGTTGCTGGAGCAGTTATGACCCTAATATTAATTCCTGAATAAAACCTTATTTTTCTTTGTTTTTTTTAACCATTCAAAATAATCTTAAACCACATATTTCATTTTATACTTTCAGCAAATCCAAAAGTTCAGTGGCATTTTACAGGAAACTGAGACACAGAGAAATTAAGCAATTTGGGTCATATGAAGAGTTAATGATTTGGTCTAAAGGAAATCACTAGACCCCTAAAGTATAATTTTAAAAAATTATATGTAGTGACACATTTATAGGTAATGAAATCAATGAAGTCAGTCACAACATAAACCACTTTTACATAGAAAAGGGCCAGACTAGAATACAAAATTTTACAGTATGTAACATATGGCATGTAGTGTATAATGTTAATTGCATTTTTGTATATGTATTTATATAAAATTGCATAATGGTTAAAAGTATGAGAAAACTCCACCCTTACGTTAGCTTGTGTTAGCTTTCTGTTAGGTGATAAAGTACCTGAGATAAACAACTTAAAAGGATTATGTTATATTATATTATATTTTGGGGTCTTTGTTTCAGAAACTTCAGTACATTGTTGCTTGATCTCATCACTTTGGACCTGTGGTGAGACAGAGCATCATGAAACCTCATGGGTTCTGTCTATTTTCTTGTCAGCATTTTGGTGTTATGTGCTCCTACCAGAATCACCCACTAAGCTTTTCTTTTAGCATTCTAGGCTTTTTCTAGCCTGTGACTCAAAAACAATTCCAAATTTCTTGTGCAAATCAATTCCAAAGGCTTCTGAACCACATGTTCAGGAGTCACAGCAGTGACTCCACTTCTTATACCAACTTTCTGTGTTTGTAGGCTTTTTGTCATTGACAGAAATACCTGAGATAAACAACTTAAAAGAAAGAAAAATTCACTTTGGCTCACTGTTTCAGAGGTCTGGGTCCATGTAACTTGGCTCTGTTGTTTTGGGTCTGTGGTAAGGCAGAACATCACAGCAAGAAGCACATGATAGAGCAAAGCTGCTCACCTCTTAGTGGCTGGGAAGCGGAAAGAGAGGAAGGAGTCAAGATACTATTCACCTGGGAGCCTCCAGTGAGCTACTTCCTCCAACCAGATCCTACCTCAGTTGGAGACTGATCCCTGAACACACGAGATTTAGGAGAACATTTAAGATCCAAACTATGACACAGCTCATTTTCATTAATATCCCCATATAATTACCTTGTAATTCCATTGTGCCTATTAAGGACTTAAGATAGTCTAACTAGAATCGAGGTTCAAAGAATAATTCTTCGTTAATACCGATATAAAGCTGGGTTCGAAAGAGATCTTTTATTGCCTGCTAGGAATCTGTCAAAATGTTATTCTCTGTTTTACGGAACTTTACTTTCTTTGCCATTTGAGACAGATCTCATACACAATGCCTTCCAGATTATAGGAAAAAGGCGACACTACTCACTTCTTTTATAAAATTACTGTAGTGTTGATAAACAAATATTACAAGAGCAATACAAGAAGTTAGACATTAGAAGACTTCCCCAAGGTCTCACACATTTAGAAACTGCTAGAACCAAAATCCAACTTCAAATTTTTTATGACACTCAATAATATGCATCCCCTAACATCATAACCTGAATCTCTGTGGGATATTTTCAAAGCAGCATCTGGTGGTTAGGTTAATTTTATTACAAACAGACTTATATGCCAAGACTTTCATATAGAGCTTGTTTAACCTGTGACCAATTAGACGAGGGTAGATAGACCAACCATCCGTCTGCCAACACTTGATGAACTGTCAGATAAGAAAGGGATATTGCTTCTGTCTTACTCTATAAGACAGAATAGAATCAAAGTTTGGCAGTTAGAAGGAGGAAAACTTTTTTACTCTGATGAAGATACAACTAAGAAGGCTGCCCAGGACTACCTAATATGGCCTTGAACCAACCAAATGAAATATTAATTAACTTATCAGAAAACCATCTACTCTGGTTCCTGCAAATTCTTTTGCTGGACCAAATGTTCTTAAAGGTCTCTTTCAACTCCAAGTTCCTAGGAATCTACTTCTAAATGACCTTTTCCTTATTAGTCATTTATCTCTGCACATTCTGCCCACACACCACATTTCCTTGCCATCTGTTTAGAGTTAAAAAATTATTTCTAATTGAAACCTTTACAACCATAGTTCTAAGTAGGCACAATTTATCAAATACTGAGTTAATGAATATGTATTTCTTTTGCATAGTATTTTGAATTGGGTTATAAACAAATGAACTCATATTGTGGAATGGAAGAGTAGGATGGAATATGTAAAATTCAAAGTTATCCATGTGAAATAGAGAGCTGCTTGATCATAATCCTCAAGAAGTAGGTAAAGGCAGGTATTACTGAATTGGAAATTACAACAGAGAGAGTAAAACTGATTTTCTCAAAGTCACAAAGCTAATAAGTGATCACATAGGTAATATGTAGTTACACAGCTAATGAGCCTTGGCCCTATTACTGCTCTTTGGTGACTCCTAGAATAAATATTAAACTTGCCACAGGAGAATATGCATGAAGAGAAACTACTGACTTCTAATGAGAGCCTTTTTAAGGGCTTATGAGTCCAAATGTGAGTTATTTATTATTAATATGCTAAAACTCACTGTGTCCTACTTTGCATATGTTGTTGAAATGTTGTTAAAAAGGAACAGAAGATGATTCTTCCATAGTATTTATTAGGAACCTAAAGAGATCTCTGTATAGATAGATGCTTTTATTATGAAAACAAAATAGTCTAAATCATTGGATTTTACCTCATGGACTTATATTTCAAACCTCACTGCCTAAGATATTGAAGTGTGTGTCAAGCACTGTTGGGGAAAATGGGAGTATAATTAAGACATTCAAGTAATTTAGCACCCAGTGATAACTGGTCAACATTTACATTTTTGTGTTCATAGGATTTCCTTTTTACCCCAAAGAGCATGCTGAGGAATTTTCAGAAATTCCTCTTCAGGGATTCAGATGGTTAGCAGAGTAAGAAATCCCATATATGGCTTTGCCAACAGCCCCAAGAAGCAACTGAGCGTCCAATTGACACAGTTTTTCAAAAATTGAGCTGAAGGGCTGGCAGAAGGCTCTTGCTCTTCAGCTGTAGCAAGTGTTTACACTAGGACTCCAAGGAGGACAGCCCACTCTGTGTACAGGAGTAAAGGTGCAGCTTAACCCTTCCACTCTCCTTACCCCTACATGCAAAATGAGAGCAGCAATTTTCACGTGTCTTACTGCTTAAAGAAAGGACATTTGATGGTTGAAAAGGGAGTGAAAGTAGATGCTTAAAGTTCCATTAAATTTTTAAACATGTCTAACCATCTTTATAGTCTTTTCTTTCTTTCTTTCTCTTATTTAGTTATCTATTTTAATTAAATTGTCATTTTTAGACAATGAAAGTTCACATGGTGTAAGAAATAATACATGATGCTATGCAATGGTGACATCTTGCAAAACTTGCATAGCCATGATATTAATTTTGGTACAGTCAAGATACAGATCATGTCCATCATCATGAGGCTCCTCCATCATCATGAGGGTCCACCATCATGAGGACCCCTGATGTGGGCCCCTTTAAGCCACACCCACCCAGAGCATCTTCTTCTTGACTCCCAGACACCACTAATTTTGCAATTGTAAGAATGTTATCGAAATTGAATTATATGTTACATAACAGTTGGGATTGGCTTTTTCCCTCCATAATTCTTTGGAGAATCATCCAGGTTGTTGCATATGTGGAGATTTCCTTTTCACTGCTAATTTGCATTCTACAAATTGATGCACCATGGATTGTGTAACCATTCACTTACTGAAGGACACTTAGACTGATTCAAGGTTTGGTATCATGAATAAATTTAACAAACTATATGTAAGGTTTTTATATGAATATAAGCTTGTTGCTTTTTCCCCTCTCTTTTTTTTAAAACGAATTTTGCTTCAGGTTTGTGAATTTTATTGATCTTTTCAAGGCAATTGCTCCCCCTTAGTTAATGTCTCCCTCTTTCTCTCTCTCTCTCCCTCACCCCCCCCCCCCTTTCTGTTTTTCTAGGTTCTTGAGGTAGGAGCTTAGATTATTTTTTTTATTGTTGGTCGTTCAAAACATTACATAGTTCTTAATATATCATATTTCACAGTTTGATTCAAGTGGGTTATGAACTCCCATTTTTACCCCGTATACAGATTGCTGTATCACATCAGTTACACTTCCATTGATTTACATATTGCCATTCTAGTGACTGATGTATTCTGCTGTCTATCCTATTCTCTACTATCCCCCTTCCCCTCCCCTCCCCTCCCCTCCCCTTTTCTCTCTCTACCCCCTCTACTGTAACTCATTTCTTCCACTTGTATTATTTTTCTCTTACCCCTCCTTTCCTCTTACATGTAATTTTCTATAACCCTGAGGATCACCTTCCATTTCCATGCGATTTCCCTTCTCACTCCCTTTCCCTCCCACCTCTCATCCCTGTTTAATGTTAATCTTCTTCTCAAGCTCTTCGTCCCTACCCTGTCCTTGGTTACTCCCCTTATATCAAAGCAGTCATTTGGCATTTGTTTTTTAAGGATTGGCTAGCTTCACTTAGCATAATCTGCTCTAATGCCATCCATTTCCCTCCAAATTCTATGATTTTGTCATTTTTTAAAGCAGAGTAATACTCCATTGTGTATAAATGCCACATTTTTTTTATCCATTCATCTATTGAAGGGCATCTAGGTTGGTTCCACAATCTTGCTATTGTGAATTGTGCTGCTATGAACATCGATGTAGCAATGTCCCTGTAGCATGCTCTTATTAGGTCTTTAGGGAATAGACCGAGAAGGGGAATAGCTGGGTCAAATGGTGGTTCCATTCCCAGCTTTCCAAGAAATCTCCATACTGCTTTCCAAATTGGCTGCACCAATTTGCAGTCCCACCAACAATGAACAAATGTACCCTTTTCCCTGAATCCTCTCCAGCACTTGCTGTTGTTGGACTTCATAATGGCTGCCAATCTTACTGGAGTGAGATGGTATCTTAGGGTGGTTTTGATTTGCATTTCTCTGACTGCTAGCGATGGTGAGCATTTTTTCATGTACTTACTGATTGATTGTATGTCCTCTTCTGAGAAGTGTCTGTTCAGGTCCTTGGCCCATTTGTTGATTGGGTTATTTGTTATCTTATTGTCTAATTTTTTGAGTTCTTTGTATACTCTGGATATTAGGGCTGTATCTGAAGTGTGAGGAGTAAAGATTTGTTCCCAGGATGTAGGCTTCCTGTTTATCTCTCTTATTGTTCCTTTTGCTGAGAAAAAACTTTTTAGTTTGAGTAAGTCCCATTTGTTGATTCTAGTTGTTAACTCTTGCGCTATGGGTGTCCTATTGAGGAATTTGGAGCCCGACCCCACAATATGTAGATCATAGCCAACTTTTTCTTCTATCAGATGCCGTGTCTCTGATTTAATATCAAGCTCCTTGATCCATTTTGAGTTAAGTTTTGTGCATGGCGAGAGAAAGGGATTCAGTTTCATTTTGATGCAAATGGATTTCCAGTTTTCCCAACACCATTTGTTGAAGATGCTATCCTTCCTCCATTGCATGCTTTTAGCCCCTTTATCAAATATAAGATAGTTGTAGTTTTGTGGATTGGTTACTGTGTCCTCTATTCTGTACCATTGGTCCACCCGCCTGTTTTGGTACCAGTACCATGCTGTTTTTGTTACTATTGCTCTGTAGTATAGTTTGAAGTCTGGTATCGCTATACCGCCTGATTCACACTTCCTGCTTAGCATTGTTTTTGCTATTCTGGGTCTTTTGTTTTTCCATATGAATTTCATGATTGTTTTATCTATTTCTACAAGAAATGCTGTTGGGATTTTGATTGGCATAGCATTGAACTTATAGAGAACTTTTGGTAATATCGCCATTTTGATGATGTTAGTTCTGCCTATCCATGAACAGGGTATATTTTTCCATCTTCTGAGGTCTTCTTCTATATCTCTCTTTAGGGTTCTGTAGTTTTCATTGTATGGGTCTTTCACCTCTTTTGTTAGGTTGATTCCCAAGTATTTTATTTTTGGGGGGGATATTGTGAATGGAGTAGTTGTCCTCATTTCCGTTTCAGAAGTTTTGTCGCTGATATACAGGAATGCATTTGATTTATGCGTGTTGATTTTATATCCTGCCACTTTGCTGAATTCATTTATTAGCTCTAATAGTTTCTTTGTAGACCCTTTTGGGTCTGTTAGGTATAGAATCATATCATCTGCAAATAGTGATAATTTCAGTTCTTCTTTTCCTATTTTTATGCCTTTAATTTCTTTCGTCTAATTGTTCTGGCCAGAGTTTCGAGGACTATGTTGAACAGAAGCGGTGAGAGAGGGCATCCCTGTCTTGTACCAGATCTTAGAGGGAATGCCTTCAATTTTTCTCCATTCAGAATGATGCTGGCCTGTGGCTTATCATAGATTGCTTTTACAATGTTGAGGTATGATCCTGTTATCCCTAATTTTTCTAGTGTTTTGAACATAAAGGGATGCTGTACTTTGTTGAATGCTTTTTCTGCATCTATCGAGATGATCATATGGTTCTTATTTTTAAGTCTATTGATGTGGTGAATAACATTTATTGATTTCCGTATATTGAACCATCCTTGCATCCCAGGGATGAATCCTACTTGATCATGGTGTATAATTTTTTTGATATGTTTTTGAATCCGATTCGCCAGAATTTTATTGAGGATTTTTGCATCTCGGTTCATTAGAGATATTGGTCTGTAGTTTTCTTTCTTTGAAGTGTCTCTGTCTGCTTTAGGCATCAGGGTGATGTTGGCCTCGTAGAATGTATTTGGAAGTTCTCCCTCTTTTTCTATTTCTGAAATAGCTTGAAAAGTATTGGTATTAGTTCCTCTTTAAAGGTTTTGTAAAACTCTGCTGTATACCCATCCGGTCCTGGGCTTTTCTTAGTTGGTAGTCTTTTGATGGTTTCTTCTATTTCCTCTATTGTTATTGGTCTGTTTAGGTTGTCTATATCTTCCTGACTCAATCTGGGCAGATCATATGACTTAAGAAATTTATCTATGCCTTCACTATCTTCTATTTTATTGGAGTATAAGGATTCAAAATAATTTCTGATTATCTTCTGTATTTCTGAAGTGTCTGTTGTGATATTGCCTTTTTCATCCTGTATGCTAGTAATTTGGGTTCTCTCTCTTCTTCTCTTCGTTAGCATGGCTAAGGGTCTGTCGATTTTATTTATTTTTTCAAAGAACCAACTTTTAGTTTTGTCAATTTTTTCAATTGTTTCTTTTGTTTCGATTTCATTAATTTCAGCTCTGATTTTAATTATTTCTTGCCTTCTACTTCTTTTGCTGTTGTTTTGCTCTTCTTTTTCTAGGATTTTGAGATGAAGTATGAGATCATTTATTTGTTGGTTTTTTCTTTTTTTAAGGAATGAGCTCCAAGCAATGAATTTTCCTCTTAGAACTGCTTTCAATGTGTCCCATAGATTCCGATATGTTGTGTCTGTGTTTTCATTTAACTCTAAGAAGTTTTTAATTTCCTCCTTAATCTCTTCTATAACCCATTTATCATTCAGTAACCTATTGTTCATTCTCCAAGTGATGCATGATTTTTCCTTCCTTCTTTTATCGTTGATTTTCAGTTTCATTCCATTATGACCAGATAAGATGCATGGTATTATCTCTACTCCTTTATATTGTCTAAGAGTTGCCCTGTGACATAATATATGATCTATTTTTGAGAAGGATCCATGTGCTGCTGAGAAAAAAGTGTAACTACTTGATGTTGGGTGGTATATTCTATATGTGTCAATTAAGTCTAGGTTGTTAATTGTGTTATTGAGTTCTATAGTTTCCTTATTTAACTTTTGTTTGGAAGATCTGTCCAGTGGTGAGAGAGGTGTGTTGAAGTCTCCCATGATTATTGTATGGTGGTCTATTAGACTCTTGAACTTGAGAAGAGTTTGCTTGATGAACATAGCTGCACCATTGTTTGGGGCATATATATTTATGATTGTTATGTCTTGTTGGTGTATGGTTCCCTTGAGCAGTATGTAGTGTCCCTCTTTATCCCTTTTGATTAACTTTGGCTTGAAATCTATTTTATTTGATATGAGTATGGACACTCCTGCTTGTTTCCGCAGTCCATATGAGTGGAATGATTTTTCCCAACCTTTCTCCTTCAGTCTATGTATATCTTTTCCTATCAAATGCGTCTCCTGTAGGCAGCATATTGTTGGGTCTTGTTTTGTGATCCATTCAACTAGCCTGTGTCTCTTAATTGGTGAGTTTAAGCCATTAACATTTAGGGTAATTATTGAGATATGGTTTGTTCCTCCAGCCATATTTGTTTATTAATGTTACTAAACCTGATTTGTTTTCCTCTTTGATTACTTTCCCCCCTTTACTGTCCTACCTCCCACTGTTGGTTTTCAGTGTTATTTTCCATTTCCTCTTCTGTAATGTTTTGCCAAGGATTTTTTGAAGAGATGGTTTTCTAGCTGCGAATTCTTTTAACTTTTGTTTATCGTGGAAGGTTTTAATTTCATCTTCCATCCTGAAGCTTAATTTTGCCGGATACACGATTCTTGGTTGGAACCCATTTTCTTTCAGTGTTTGAAATATGTAATTCCAGGATCTTCTAGCTTTCAGAGTCTGTGTTGAGAGATCAGCTGTTATCCTGATTGGTTTACCCCTAAATGTAATCTGCTTCCTTTCTCTTGTAGCTTTTAAAATTCTCTCCTTATTCTGTATGTTGGGCATCTTCATTATAATGTGTCTAGGTGTGGATCTCTTATGATTTTGCACATTCGGCGTCCTGTAGGCTTCTAGGATTTGGGATTCTGTTTCATTCTTCAGGTCTGGGAAGTTTTCTCGTATTATTTCATTGAATAGATTGTTTATTCCTTTGGTTTGGAGCTCTGTGCCTTCCTGTATCCCAATGACTCTTAAGTTTGGTCTTTTAATGTTATCCCATATTTCTTGGATGTTCTGCTCATGGTTTCTTAGCAGACTTGCTGAGCTGTCTATGTTCTTTTCAAGTTGAAATACTTTGTCTTCATTGTCTGATGTTCTATCTTCTAAGTGTTCTACTCTGCTGGTAGTATTGTCAATTGAGGTTTTAAGTTGGTTTATTGCTTCCTGCATTTCTAGGATTTCTATTTGTTTGTTTTTTATTACCTCTATCTCCCTGTGAAATTGATCTTTTACTTCCTGTATTTGTTTATGTAGTTCCTTGTCAAAGTGATCTTTCATTGTCTGATTTTGCTGTCTCATGTCTTCCTTGAGACTCCAGATCATCTGAAGCATGTATATCCTAAACTCTTTATCTGACATTCCATCTGTTGCAGCTATTACCTCTTCTAAAGTTGAGTTGACCTGCATTGCTTGTGGTCCTTTCTTTCCTTGTCTTTTCATACTGCTTGCGTTTCTTTCTGCTTGGTGAAACTGTTGTGTTTTTGAAATTTTCCCCCTATTTATTTATATTGCTCTTGTATAGTTGGGAGATCTCCCTTGCAGGGCGGGTAGTGGCTGTGCTCCTCCTCTAATTAGGGTGATCTATCTACCATGCTGGTTGGTCGCAGGTCTGCCCACCCTGCGGGCGCGGGAGGCGGCTCTGCTCTGCCCCCACTCCAATTGTGGTGACGCAACTACCATGCCCTCGGGTCGTTGGTCCTGATCTGGATGTGGGCGGCAGCTCTGCTCCGCCCCTACTCCAATTGGTGTGACATGTCTACCACACTGGTCGGCCTCTAAGCCTGTTCCGCCGGTGGGTCGCAGTTCTGCCTACCTTGCGGGCTTGGGCGGCAGTTCTGCTCAGCCCCCACTCCCAGTGGGGTACCTGACTGCCTCTCCAACGGGTCGCTGGGCCTTTTCCGGACACAGGCGGCGGCTCTGCTCCACCCCCACTCCAACCAGTGTGACGTGACTGCCTCGGTGCTACTTGTCCACCACACTGGCAGGCTGCCGGGCCTGTCCTGGCAGTGGGTCGTAGGTCTGCCTACCTTGCAGGCTCAGACGGCAGCTCTGCACAGCCCCCACTCCAAATGGGGTGATTTGGCTACCGCACTGTCGGGTCGCTGGTCCTGTTCCAGGCGAGGGCGGCTACTCTCCTCGGCCCCAGCTGCAGTTGGGGTGTCGTGATACCACGCCGGCAGGTCACTTGTCTGCTCTGGGCGCAGGCGGAAGCTCCACTCTGCCCCCCAGGCCCCCACAGCACCCAGCAGGACCCAGACCGAGAAGCAGTCCCCGCAGGTTCCCTAGCCCTGGGCCAAAGCAGCTTCGGGAGCCAGAACCCGGCCTCTCCGATCCCGGCCATGCACCGCTAGGAGCAGGCTCCACAGAGCGACCCCCGCGGGTTCCCCAGCCCCAGGCCAAAGCAGCCCTGGGAGCCCGAGCCCGGCCGCTCCAAACTCTCCCCGCTCGGTGCACGCCCCGCTAGGAGCAGGCCCAAAGACGCAGTCCCCGCGGGCTCCCCAGCCCCGGGCCAAAACTGTTCCGGGAGTCAGAGCCCAGCCGCCCCTCAGTGCACGTTCCACTTGGAGCTGGCCTCAGCACGCAATCCCCGCATGTTCCCCAGCCCTGGGCCAAAGCAGCCCGGGGAACCAGAATCCGGCCGCTCAAAGCCCGGTGCATGCCTTGCCAGGAGCGAGCCCCGAGGGGTATTCTCCTTAGGTTCTCCAGCCCTGAGCCTGAGCGATCTGTCTGCAAGATGCAGGCAAATACCAGCCTGAAATCACCTGTTCCGTAGTTGAATGAGCTGAGATCAGTAGAAAACAGGGATGATTACATCAGCTCTCCAAGATGGCGGCTGCTGTCCTCCTCCGTGGTCCGACCGGTGTCGAGAACTGAACTGGACCACTTCTCTCCTCTGTCTCAAAGCCGGAACTCAGCACTAAGCACGGCCATTGCACCACTGGCAGGAGCCCCCAGAATCCGCATCGCTGTACTCCCGCTCCGGTACCTCGCCGCTACTCAGCACGCGCCGCAGACTCCATCTGTGGGGTGGTCCGCCGACCAGGCTCTGCTACCCTCCGTGCGGAGAAATCGCCCGCGACCGAGCCCCCGCAGCCAAACCCCGCGCGATGTAAATCCATCCTCTAGATTCTGGAGCACCTCAATTTCACTGGAAATTCCCAACAAGGTAGCCTTCAGCCGTTTCACCTCGTCTTTCTCCCGCACAGTGACGCGGCGCACTGGGGTGATGCACTCCCATCGCCGCCATCTTCCGAGCAGCTTAGATTATTGACATGAGAATTTTCTTCTTTTCCAACCCATGCGTTTAATGTTATAAATTTCTATTTCAGCATTTAGCCATGTCTCACAATTTTTATATATTGTATTTCATTTTTATTCAGCTCAATGTGTACTTCTAAAAATTTCCCTTGAGATTTTTCTCCTTGACCTGTAGATTATTTAGAAATATGCTGTTTGTTTTCCAAATGCTTGGAGATTTTATCCTTTCTGTTATTGACTCCTTGTTCAACTCTGTTGTGGTTGGAGCACACATTGTAGAATTTCAGTTATTCTCAAATTTTTGAGGAAGTTTTATGGCCCAGGTATGGATTATGTTACTATATGTTCTGTGGACACATGAAAGTAATGTAGATTCTGCTTGGTGGGTAGAATGTCAATTAAATTGTGTTGGATGATGGTGGTATTGTGTTCTTCAGTATCCTTGCTGATTTTTCATCTACTACTTTTATGAAACTTCAAAAGATGTTGAAGTAACCTCCTATAATTATAGATTATTTCTACTTTAGTTTTTGAGTTACTTTTTTTTGTTTTGCTTTTGTTTGTTGTATACACAACAACATTTAGGATTTGTATATCTTTTTGGTGATAGGATTAATTTACCATCATACAATGTTCTCTGCTTTTGGTAATTTTATTTGCTGTGAACTACTTTATCTGTTATAATGTACCTACTCCTACTTTCTTTGAAGAATGTTCTCATGATTTACCTTTTTTTTTTTTTTTTTACTTTTAATTTTCCTAGGTTACGAGTTTCTTGCACTTAGATGTGCTATACTTCTTTTTTTTAGATTCACTCTATCTGTATCTCTATTTTAATGGATGTATTTAGACCTTTTATAGTTAATGTAATTAATGATGTACTAGAACTTAAGTTTGGCCTTTTACTTTTTGTTTTCTTCTGTTTATTTTCTTTGGTTTTCATTTCCTTGCCTTTTTTTATTCCCACTTTCCTGTGCTTTATTTAAACATTATTTAGAATTTCAAATTTGATGTATCTACAATGTTTTTGAGTATAAATAATTTTTATATTGTGTTTTATATGCAGAATTTTCAGCCTACAATGAAAATCATTTTACTAGTTGAAGTTAAATATAGAAATCTTACTTCCTTTCATGTTTCTTTTTTCTATTTATAATTGTCTTAAATGTTTTCTCTACATATGTTTAAGATGTAATATATGCCAAAAGTTTAAAAATTTTTGTTTTAACTGTCAAGCAGAATTTTTAAAACCTTTGGAGAAAAAAAGAAAGCTTATGGTATTTATCATATTTTTGCTTACTATGAAACTTTTTTCCTGATATTTTAAGGTTGTTTCTTTTATTGTTTTCTTTATATTTGGAGAACTTCCACTAGTCTTTCATTTTCCTTTTTTTTTTTTTTTTTTTTTTTTTTGAGTTCAGGGCATTGAACACAGAGTCATGATCATGCTAAGAATGTGCTCTTCCATTGATCTACAGCCCCAGTCTCCCACTTGCCTTTCTTATGGGGTAGGTCTTAAATTTTCCTTCATTTCCTTCATTTCAGAAGGTGTTACTGAAAGCTTGGTTCTTGTCCCCAGTGTTCGCCAATCCAACAGTGAGGACAGGGTTTTTAAGAAAAAGCAAAAAGATGTTTTATTGCTTTACTAGCAAACGAGAAACACAGGGGACTCCTCTTCCATAGATTGTGATTCTGCCCATCATGGGGAACAAGGAGTTTTGAAAGAGGTGATTCAAAGGCTACATTCCATATGTTCTCTGTTGGAGTTGTAATTCATTTGTTAATTTTAAAGATAGTCGCTTTTGAGATCTTCTGATGCCATCCTCCAGTCTGGATTACTTCCTTCCTGTGGTTGGTGTGTACTCAAGGACAGATAACTCTGCCTAAAACGGGGAAGAAAGGTAATCCGGTTTCCCCTGAGATTAGGGAAAGAGGAAGAGAGATTAAATAGAGGGGGAGAAATTAGGAAAGAACAGGGAGAGAGGAAGAGAAAGAAACATGCCCATTTTAAAAATAAATTGCAGGGGCTGGGGTCATAGCTCAGTGGTAGAGCACTTGCCTCGCACGTGTGAGGTATTCAGTTCAATCCTCAGCACCATATAAAAATAAATTAAAAAAATAAAGGCATTGTGTCCATCCTCAACTAAAAATATTAAAAAATATAAAATAAAAAAATAAACTGCAGTGATAGTGAAGCAAGTGCTCTCTTCAAAGCATAAAGTGTACCACAGTTACAAAGGCATTGATTTCTTTTTAATGACTGAGGGATATTTTTCAAGGTATAGATTTCTAGGTTGAAATTTCCTTTGAGCATTTGAAAAACTACTGTGCTTCTTTTGGCTTCCATGATTTCTGGTGAGAAATCTGCTGTCAGCCCGTTTCTCCCCTGCAGATAAGATGTGATTTCTGGTCTCCCTTGGCTGCTTTTAAGCTTTTTTCATTGTCTTGGTCTTTTTAGCAGTGTAATTATGATATATTTACATGTAGATTTTTTTAGGTTTATCCTGTTTGATTTGCAGGTTTATGTCTCTTGACAGATTTATATGATTTTTAGTCATCTTCTTTCTTTGTATATGTTTCCAGACTCACTCTCTTTCTACTCTCAGTCTGGGATTCTAATGACATCAATATTAGTTATCTTTTCCCCCCTATAGTCCTACAGGTCCATGAGGCTCATTTAATTTTATTTTTCAATCCACTTTCTTTTTGTTTTTAGGTTGGGTAATGTCTATTATTCTATCTTCTTGTTCACTTTTTTTTGAAACAGTATTAAGATAAACAATTATAAATTAAAGTATTTGTATCAGAAAGAAGGTAGAATAACAATCAAATTATTTTCAAATTATATAGTAGAAAAGAAAGAAATAAAAGTAGGAGCAGAAATATATGAAATAGAGAAGAAATAATATAGCTAAAATTTGATAAAAAATAAACAAGTCTAATCAAGAAAAAAGCAAGAGACAAAAATTAATACCAATGGAAAGAGAGCTATCAAAATAACCCTACAGATGCTAAAAATATATTAAACTAATATTACAATTGTATGCCAACATATATGGTCTATATTAGAGAAGGATCCGTGTGATGGTAAGAAGAAAGTATATTCAGTCATTGATGGATGAAATATTCTATATATGTATATTAAGTCTAAATTATTAATTGCATTTTTTACTTCTATAGCTTCTTTATTTAGTTTTTGCTTGGAGGATCTATCCAGTGGCGACAGAAGCATGTTAAAGTTATCCAGTATTATTGTGTTATGGTCTACTTGATTCTTGAAATTGAGAAGTATTTGTTTGATATCCATAGATGCTGCATTGTTTGGGGCATAAATATTCACAATTGTTATGTCTTCTTGATGTATAATTCCCTTAAGCAGTATGAAATGGCCTTCTTGTCTCTTTTGCTTACTTGTGGCTTAAAGTCTACTTTATCTGACATAAGGATAGAAACCCCTGCTTGTTTACATGATCCATGTGAGTGATATGTTTTTTTCTCATCCTTTCACCTTCAATCTATGGATGTCCTTGCCTGTGAGGTAAGTCTCTTGGAGATAGCATATTATTATGTCATGTTTTTTTTTAATCCAACCTGACAGTCTGTGTCTTTTGATTGATGAGTTTAGGCCATTGATGTTCAAGGTTATTGAAATATTATTTGTATTCCCAGTCACTTGGTTTTATTTCTAATTTTTTTATTTGAATTAATTTCTTCTTTGGTTGACTATTCCTTTGGTGTAGTTACTCCCTTTTCTGGTTTTCACTTTTTTTTCATTTCATCTTCATGGAATGTTTTTTTGAGAATTTTCTGTAGTGCAGTCTTTCTATTTGCAAATTCTTTTAATTTTGTTTATCATGAAAGGTTTTAATTTCATCTTCAAATCTGAAGCTTAATTTTGGTGGATATAGAATTCTTGGTTGGCATACATTTTCTTTCAGAGCTTGGTATATGTTATTCTAGGACCTCCTAGCTTTTAGAGTCTAGGTTGAGAAATCAGCTGAGATCCAAATTTATTTACCACATATGTTATCTTATATTTTTCTCTTGCAGTCTTTAAAATTCTATCCTTATTCTATGTTAGGAATTTTCATTATAATATGCTTTGGTGTGGGTCTGTTGTAATTTTGTACATTTGGGGTTCTGTAAGCCTCTCATATTTAATTTTCCATTTTATTTTTTAGGTTTGGGAAATTTTCTGGTATTATGTCACTGAAAAGATTGTGTATTCTTTTGGTTTGTATCTCTACACCTTCATCTATCCTGATAAATCTGAAATTTGGTCTTTTCATGTTATCCCAAAGTTCTTGGAAGTTCTGTTTATGGTTTCTTAACATCCTCTCTCTGTGTTCAACTTCATTTTCAAGATTATATATTTTGTCTTCATTGCCTGAGGTTCTGTCTTTCACGTGGTCTAGTCTGTTGGTGATGCTTTCTATTGAACTTTTAATTTGGTTTATTGTTTCCTTCATTTAGAGGATTTCTGCTTTTTAAAAATTATCTCTATCTCTTCATTGAAGTGACCTTTCACTTCCTGTATTTTCTCTCTGATTTCATTTCTTATATCATTCTTTTCTTCACAGAACAGTTTAACTACGTACATTCTAAACTTCTTCTCTGACATTTCTTCCACTGTTGTGTAAATGGATTCTGTTATTGAAGTATCTTGATTTGTTTGGGCAATTTGTTCCTTTGCTTTTTCATGTTGTTTGTAGGTCTACACATTTAACAGTATGAATCTGAGGCAGTAGAGTTTTATATCCTTTGAGCTTATAGTGTCCCTAGGGGTTTCCCATACCTCACTGTTTAGGGGGAGACAAATAATAACAGCAACCAATGTAAACAATATATAGCATTAAACCAAATAGTTCCTACTATGACATCTACAATGTTAATCACAATAAACAAACTTCCAGCTGCCAGCAAACTTTCAGACTGCCAGCTGATGATTGGCTCACAGCGGCCCCAGCAACATCTAGCTGATTGGCTCCTCTGTGGTGATGCTCATTGGGGGACTTCTTTGGCTCCGCCCACGTGACCCAGCCAATCGGCCTCAAGAGCAGGAGGATTGTGGGAGGTGGTGAGGCTTGTGTTGGTGTGAGAGGCTTGTGGGAAGCCGGTGGTGGCAGTTGGGCTCTGAGGGTTTTTCCTGAGGAGCTGTTTTGTTTGGCCTGTGTGGTTCTAAAAATAAAGTTCGTTTCTTTTGACAAGTGGCTCCTGAATTGTGCCCAGCCAGACTGCGGCAGCCTACAATAAAAAGAGCAAGTTTTCAAAAGGGCTTATAATTTCAAATGGTGGACAGGGAGAGAACAGAAGTGATAAAGGATGAGATGATTATGAGGGAGAGGAGAGAAATAGTAAAAAATTAAAGGAAGAGTGAAAGAGAGAACAATAGTGATTGGCTGTTAGCAGAAGAAATGTTAGAATTAAGGAAAACAGGTAGGAGAAAAATATATAATGTAAAAAAAAATTTAAAAAAATTAAAAATAAAAATAAAATGATACAAAACTAAAATATACTAATCAAATATCCTAGTTCATAAAAAATAATCCATGAAAAATAATTGGTTTCAAAATGCTAGAAATGAGGGAAGAAATATGAATATATATAAATGCCCATGTACTGTTAAGGTCACAATTAAACTGGGAAAAAGGATTAAAAAAAAGATCTTGATGAAAAGTTAAAGAATTCTTTCTATTGGAGTTCAAAAGATTCTCAGTTTCTCTTCTCAGCAGTTGTAGGTGGGGTCATCTGGAGGGTTATGTTATGATCCACCCTCTGGATTGTTGGAGTGAGAGAGGAAATCCTATAGGCAGAGCTTCTGGAGATAGGGTTTAGGCCTAGATGGGCTCAAGGCTCTTCACTGAATGCCAATTGGTCTGGAGTTTTTAAATCAGTGCACCTACAGTGCCTAATACTTGCTGGGCCACCCTGGAAGACTGTACCACAGGGATCTCCCCTGGGTTCCACTCATGTGGTGGGGGACCCAATTCTTAGTCCTCTATGTCACCTTCAGGTCCTATGTTTCCTGATTTGGGGTTCAGTCTCTAAAGAATCTTTCCTGCCCCTGTCCTTTCAAGTTCCTGGCCAGATGTGTCTCTCCCAGCTGGTCCTGCAAGCAGTCAAATTTGAGGAGGAGGGTTAAGCCAGGTGGGTTTCCCTGTGTAAACCTCTCTCCACATTTGATTTTCTCTTGGCCACTTAAGCACACTCTATGTTGTGCAGTGTGTGTTTACTAGGCCTGTATTTTGGGCCAAACTCAGGTTTGCCAGAAATTGGCCCCTTTAACTACTGGCCTCCATGCAGTGGCTGCAAAATGATTCCTTCCGTTATCCTCTGGATGCTGCCTGGAGAGACGGCAGCTTCTTTTCCTACACACGGATATTGCACAGCATGTCTTTCAGGTTTGCTGGAAAATGTCCTTGATCTCTAAATGCTCAGTACCCAGACATGCCTCAGGCCTCCCCAAAATTGGGGTTCCTTTAATTCCCTTTTCCCTCCACTATGCTCACAGAGGGACCTCTCTGGCTGGTGCCTCGGCCTGCTGGAGCAGAGGTTGTTCCACTGGAGAGTTTGTTCTTATTTTATTATAGCCAACCTCCCGAGTCCCCAATCTGCTTTTTTTTTTTAATATTTATTTTTTAGTTCTCAGCTGACACAACATCTTTGTTGATATGTGGTGCTGAGGATCGAACCCGGGCCGCACGCATGCCAGGCGAGTGCGCTACCGCTTGAGCCACATCCCCAGCCCCCCAATCTGCTTTTAATGTTCAGTTTTAAATTCCAGTAAAGAAGTCCCCCCGCTTTTTTGTTGTTGTTGTTGTTGTTGTTGTTGTTGTTGGTATTGTTCACCCACCTTGCTGAAAAGCTGCCTATCTGCTTTCTTGGTTTCACTCCATGGAGCAGCCAGGAAAGTGACTTCCTCTATTCCACTATCTTGAAAAACCTCCTGAGTATCTTTTGTTCTCTTCATTATGCTGTTGAGCATATCAACTGAGATTTTGATTTTTGGTTATTATAGTTTTCATTTAATATTTTCCAGTGAATTCTATTTTTTTTAACTTGTTAGACTTTCTCTTTGCTAAGGCATTCTACATTTTTATTCATTAAATGTGTTTGCATTTGCTCATTGAAACATTGATTGTTATAATGGAAATAAATAGACATTGCATCAAAATAGCCCTGAAATGAAGGAAAATTAAGAAGATTTGTCACTAGCAGATCCAACCTTTAGGAAGCGCTAATGGACATTCTTTAAATTCCAATGGCTGCTTTAAAATCCTTGTCAAATGATCCTAACATCTCTTGTTATCCCAGTGTTGGCATTGCTGACTATTTTCATTGGTTTTGCATTGTTAGATCTACTTGGTTCTTGGGTATAATAAATAATTTTCGACTGAAACCTGGACATTTTGGTATCATAAGATTTTAGATCTTATTTAAACTTTCTACTGGAGCTAGATTTCTCTACCACTACTCTAGCAGGGTAAAGGAGGGATTCTGTTTTGTTAATGACATTTGGGAACAGAAGTCAAGGTTCTTCACTCAGTTTCCTTTAGTAGGAATGGGTCATTATTGCTGGGAGTGAGTGGGAGTTACAGTAACAATTGTCCACTCAGAGTTCAGTGGAAACAACAGGTGTCCTAGACTTCATCCACACCCAGAAGTAGCAAGATGCCATTCTGATTCTCCACTGAGATGGTATCAGAAGAGGCCCAGTGGAGAGATTTTCACCACCTTTAGGTGGTGATGAGGCCACTGCCACTAGCCAGAGGAGATGAGAGCCTGGCTCCCCACTTAACCTTCTGACAATCATCCTGGATGGGGTGTTTGGATGCCTCATAACAGCGTTAGGGAGGCAGAAATCTGAGTCCTTACTTGGCCCTTATTGTTGTAAGATAGAAATGAGTTCACATAGTTTCCCTGTGGTGTTTGGCAGGAAGAGAGTAATTATTGTTTAAAAGTTTTCTGTTTTGATAGGATGTTCCTTTACTGATCTTTTGGGTACAGAGAAATGGCTTTGTTGGAACTTTCTCATCACTCTCACACCCCCATATCCACTGGTGTTTCTAGTTGCTGCATTCTTTAACTCCAAGCCTGAGGTACAGAGCAAAAAGACCCCAAGGATTTTGGGGTCCTGATGTTCCTACTCACTGTACTTTCTTTTCCTGCCTTTCACAGTTTTCTTGCATTTGCTTTGTACATAATGGTCAGAGTTTTAATTTTTTATTTAATGAGAAGAAAAGAAAAAATAAATCTACTACATCTATTATTTTATGTTTTCTAAAAAATGTTACTTATATAATTCTTTCATTATCTTTATAATTATTGTGTTTGAAATTTGTGGAGGACTGAATCTCTTTTCTTTAAAGACTTGTATTTATGCTAGTTTGTTTTTCTTGTGTTTGTTCATCCTGATGTGATCCCAGATTGGTCTAGCCAACCTTGTGTTGAATCTTGGACTCATGTTGAGGTTGTTTTTATCCTTAGAGAAATTCCTTTTGTTTTTCCAGCATGCTGGTATATGCTACCTGGAATTATTTTAACATCCTCACTGGGTCTGCCATTTAATTCAGTTTAATTCATTCTTATGTTTTCTTGTCCTCATTGCCTATCACAAGTCTTGGTCTCTTGATTGCTGTGTTGATGTGGATCCTTCTTTAATGCACCCCTACCTTCCTTCTTCCAGTGTGTGTGTGTGTGTGTGTGTGTGTGTGTGTGTGTACTCATGCATGCACTTTATGCTCAGCTTTTAGCTCAATGGCTCTATTTGGGAGTAGGGAATTATTCCCTTGAAGAATTCCCTTACTTTCTATGAGCCTATGAATGCAATAAAATTATATTCTAGTTCTTTTGTGGAAAGATAGTTGTGTGAACAGAAGCTGAAACTATTTATTTTTCTTACCCTTTTGAAACATTTTTTAAAAACATGCACTCCAACGAATTCTCAAAAGTCCATTAAAAGCATCTTATACTATTAGAGCTGCTTTTCCCAAACTTCACTCTGTCAAAATTTAATACCATGTGACACAGATGGTAATAGGTTTTCCTCAAAATGTTTCATGGTAAAAAAAATGGAGTAAATCATGCATATCTATGGGTTAGAAATACACAGTACATATTGTCATTTTAAAGGTTCTGAGAATTTGTGCAATAAGTAAAGCTTTTAAAATTACTATTAACTCTGTCTAAACTTATTTTCATATGAAATCTTGCACTTCATTTTTTACTTACTTGATTTATTTATAGGAGCATATATTCACATCTCACAGGACACTAGAGTTCTATAATACAATTTGGTTAATGCTGAATTAGAGTCTGTGCTAATAAAGTAATATATTTGGAACTAGAAGACTTGAGTTCTTGGCTTGGCTTCAACAAGCTGTAGGATGCTAGACTAGAGCTCAACATATCCAACTCTAGTTTCTTCCCTATAAAGAGGTTAAAAGAAATGATTTCTAGGTTATTTTACAGTTTAAGCATTTTTTTCTTTTAGTTAATAGTCACTAATGCCTCCTCTTATAGTATAAGTATGCATGCGTTGGAACTGTATTGAAAATAAGCATTCCCAGGCTTATGGTGCTCCTCACTTTAGCAGTATTCTCCTCCTGTGCTCACTGCAGTGGAGGGCCTGTGCTAGGTTTGCATGAGTGTTAGAGGCTTGATCCCCAGGGTGGTGCCTTGTGAGGAATCTTAAGGAGGTAGGGCCCTCTTAGAAGGTCCTTTGGTGATTAAAATTGTGTACCCCTGCCAGTCATTTCTGTCTCTGTGTCCTAGCTCATTATGCCCTGCCTCCATGACGGGATACCCTTGCCAGACACCCAAAACAATGGGCCACCTGAACTTGGACTGAAATCTCAGAACCACGAGTCAAAATATGCTTTTTGTCTTTATAAGTTATTTATCTCAGTGCATTATTGTATAATACAAAGATGACTAATAGAACCCAACTTTCCTGGAATTTCCAGGGCCATCACTACTTTGTACCCAGAGTGCATATTTCTTTTCAGAGCTGGTTATGTTTTTCCAATAAATACCACAACCAGGCAGATTAATATATTACTGCAACAGGATCCCAGTTGTGAGTGGGCCTTCCCCATGTAAGGCTGACCTTAAGTGACAGGCATCAGTTTAGTTGCCATTCTATTTCTCTAAATTTATTGACTCAAAGTGAGAAAAAGCACTGAATCTGGAGCCAGAAGAGTGGGTTGAGGGCCAGCTAATTGATCTTGGATCACATTGTCTGAGACTTGTTTTTCCCTCTCTGAAACAGTGGTGATATTAATTGTTTTTGTCTACATTTCAGGATTCTTGTGTAGATCCAGGGTGATAATAAATAGGATGCTGCTAGTTGTATCACAAAAGCTTAGCAAATGGAAGACATTGTGAAAGGCCAATATTGAATTCTAAATTTTAGGTTATTTTGTAGTTCATAGAACAGTAGGTGGAAACAAGAACTTGAGATGCACATGCTGAGAGTATTTGTGAAGTTAAAATATTTCAGTATCCAATCCCCGACTTTTCTCCTGCCTTCTCTCCCCTGTTGTCTTTTTGTATAAGAAGGAAAGACATAGGAACCTATTTAAAAATTTAAAGAACTGCCATGGTGCTTTCCAGGTAAGTAAGGATTAAAGAAAAATGGGTCCAATTTAAGTTAAAACATACTCATATGCCCAAGTTTATTTTCAGTAAAAATTCTCCTTAGTCTTATTCAAGTCAGAAAAATGAAAATGGATGACCTCGCAGTGAAAATTTGTATATCCTCCTACTTAGTCTTATAAGTCATTCAGTTCTAATTCCTTTTTGAATTCATTTAATCTTTTGCCAGTGAATTAATGAATAATGCTCTTGTACATGTGTTCCTTTGAGAATGAAGTTTTTGTGTGTATAGCTTATTAAATCCTTGCTAATATCTATGATTTTTCCATATTAATGAAAGCTTCAAATTTATGCCCTTGAAATGTGGAGAAAAAGTTTTAAGATTATTATCTCAATGTTCAATAATCTTTCTTGCTAAAGCACTGTGCTACAACATCCTTTCTTATGAAAATAATGAGCGATATGAATCCACTCCATCACTCTGCTAGGAACTTGGCTTGGTGGGCAAAGAAGTCTTTGAAATTCCCATAATTGTCACTGCTTTCTGACACTCTTCATTTTGAGAAGTGAAACTAAAGCAAAATAAAGAGAACCTATCCTGAAAGGAATGGGTCACAGCCTTGGACATTTCACACTGATGTGATGTGGAACAATAGTGGGAAGTCTCTGATTAGTGGGCTGCGTGATAAAAGCATGAGGAGACCTTGCACTGTGCTACAGCAGCTGGACATTGCTGTAGCACAGAGCACAAAGCACAGAGAAAGTGGGCCTTTTCCTCATCTGTTGCACAGCCCATCTCCATCCTGGGCTCTGGGTATTGTGGCCTAATTGTTCAGGTTCTTTGAGGATAGAAATTAAGTCCCCAATGTTTGATCTTCAAGAGTCATGTTAGGAAATGGCTAAGAAAATATTTTCCCTCTGCCAAAAATATTCATTCCTTCTCTTTGTCTGCCTAATTCTCACTTAACATCCCAGACCTTGACTTAGCTGTCATCTGAATTGGAAAGCTGTTCCCCATTTCTGTGGCCACAATTCAGGTTCCCTTTACTGTGTTCCTGGGTTGCCCTGTCATTTTACATAGTATAGACACAAGGTTAGTGAAATTCCCTGTTTATTTGTTCCCCTGATGCAATCCAGTGGCATTGTCTATAGAACTTTCTGCAAGGTAATTGTTGAGGGCCACAGCCGAGTCAGGATGATACATGGCATTTTTGCCAGAAGTAGTGGTTGAGAGGTGACGCCAGCGAGCCATTAAGATGATGACTTTTGAGTTCTTACGGAGTTCTGGTTGAGCTCTCCAGGGGATTCCTGAAGAGTTCGAGTTGGTTGGTGAAGTTCCACTTGGTGTGTGGTGTGTTCCTGGAGGAGTGGCTTGGGTGGCGTTCTGGAGAGTTCCCGAGGAGTGTGTGTGGAGTGTGCTGGTGGAGTTCAGAAATAAAGTTTGTTCCTGCTTGAGTGGCTCATGATTTGTGCCCAGCCAGACTGCGGCAGTAATGATGGAAATGTTTTAATCTGTGTTAATATGGCAGCCACTAGTCACATATGACTATTAAGGACTCAAAATATAACTAGAACAATTGAGAAATGGAATTTCAAAATTTTATTTAATTTTAATAATATTCATTTAAATTATTTAAACTTAATTTTGCCACAAACTATATAATATATAAGGAAATTTAAATTATTTATAAAAAGGTTTTGAATTTAAAAGTAAATAGTCACATGATGGCTTTTCTCACCACATTGGGCATTGCAGCAATTATGTAAGATCCTTTTTTTTAAAATTATTTTTTAGTTATACATGGATACAATATCTTAATTTTGTTTACTTATTTTTATGTGGTGCTGAAGATAGAACCCAGTGCCTCACATGTGCAGGGTAAGCGCTCTGCCACTGAGCCACAACCCCAGCCCAGTGTAAGCTTCTCGAGAGCATGGTTTGCATCTATCTACTTTCATATTCTCATTTCTACACACTCAAGGAATACTTGTGGAAAACTTAATAACTATGTGCCTTTATTTTACTATTATTACATTATGTTTCATAGCCGAGACTCAAAAGCCTGATATCTTTAGTTTAAATTTTGACTCCAACCCTTATGTTTATGTCAACATTGATTTAATCTGTCAGGTTAAGGGTGATTTAACTTTGCTTCAGTTTCCTAAGTTTAAAATGGAGTATCAATAGTACCAACCTTGCAGGATTGTAGTGAGCCTTAAATGTATTCGTATGAATATTGATTCAATAATATAATGATATAATGAATACATTCTTTGGTGCTGAGTGCAAGGGCTGGCAGCTAACTACATAGTAGTTATCATTACATTGATTTTGTTTTGTTTGTTTTTTTATTGAAAAGATGAGTGAAGGAAAGAAAAACAAGGAAATGGGAGAAAAAGCACCATTCTGGGTATAAAGTATTGAATTTGGTGTGAAATCATTTAAGCTAAAAAATTTCAGGATCTTTATACATTTATTATTTTATTTGAGACTCATCCAACAAAAGGGGTGCCATTGTGTCAATGTGTCCCTCATGAGATGGACTAGAGTGCATAGTTGAGATAACTTGATAAACAAATAATGGCAATAAAATGGAGTAATTTTAGAATACAGATGAGGTGACTAGTCTTAAGACAACAAACCTTTTCATCATTTACAATATAAATTAAATTTAATGCAATTGTACAAGATGTATCTTACAAAGAATGTCAGTGAGGATGCGCATAGAAATGACTTTATTCAAGGGTAATCTTACTGTGCTCTCAGAGTGAGAGCACAGTTTGCAACAGGGCTGGGTCTGTCCTCTTCAATGACAAAATAAATCACATTGTTTTCTTTCCTGTTTTGACATCTTTTTCAATAGGCAGTTGCCGAATGAAGTTTAAAAATGCCTTACCCATTAAAAAGATTTCTTCTTTTATCTTCACATTGTTATTTTGATTTGTTTATATGTCTATCTCCATTCAGGGGCGGGGAATCAGATGGTGGCCCTTGGTTTTTGAAGTCAGGCCACACCATTCCATTTGAGAGAAACCTTAGGGTGCTACTATCTTTATTTTGGGATAGAAAACTAAAACTCAGAGAGATGTTATTTGCTCAAATCCACATGGTTTTGTAAATAATAGAATTGAGGTAAAGCCTGGGTTTCATGACTTCTAGTTCAATGTATTTTCCAATGAATTTTGAATTTAGAAGAGCCTGGAAGAAACAAAAGAAAGAATGGAAGGAGTAAGACTTCTAATCAGGCTTTATTTTTTTTCTGTGGAATTTAATCTTTTATTAATCCCAGTGAAAATCTGATGTGAAGTAAACCTCTCCCCTGGGCAGGGGGGTGGGAAATACACATACTTTTCTTTTCTTGGTAATTTTGGGTAGTACTTTTCCCTAAAATTCATGGATGGATCCTCATTTAAAAATGATTAGTGTAGAAAGACTCTAGCTTAATTTTAAGGAATTATAAATAATGTCTCAAAACCACTGCACACACAGTAATTGATTTTCTGAAATGTCTGTTGGGATTCAGTGCACTCTCAGAATGAGGACATATTCTGACAGGTTTTACCATCCTCTATTATCAAAAATAGTAATTGTAGGTTGCACAGTTTTTCTTACATTCATTTTTGATGTAGGCATAATGACAAATTATTAAGTTAGAATTTTAAACTTTTTTCTTTTGTTTTGAAATAAGGAAAGATAACTTGTTCTTCCTTACCAATAACTTTTAAAGTCATAATGTCACCAATTATTATAAAATTGTGTGTATTTCAAAGTTGCTTACTTTCTAGGAAGTAAAATAGTCTAAACCCAAGAACTAAAAATTGGAATATGTATTAGTTATTTGGTACTTTCAACTTTATAAAATTGTACTATAGAAAAAGAAAACTGTTGAGAGCCACAGCCAAAGGGGCCCCAGCAAACTTCCAGCTGCCAGCAAACTTCCAGCTGCCGGCTGATGATTGGCTCACAGCAGCCCCAGCAACATCTAGCTGATTGGCTCCTCTGCGGTGATGTTCATTGGGCTGTTTCCCTGCCCTTCAGACTGCCAGCTGATGATTGGCTCACAGCGGCCCCAGCAACATCTAGCTGATTGGCTCCTCCACGGAGCTGCTCATTGGGGGACTTCTTTGGCTCCACCCACACGACCCAGCCAATCAGCCTCAAGAGCAGGAGGATTGTGGGAGGTGGTGAGGTTTGTGTGAGGGTGAGAGGCTTGTGGGAAGCCAGTGGAGGCAGTTGGGCTCTGAGGGTTTTTTCCTGAGGAGCTGTTTTGTTTGGCGTTTGTAGTTCTAAAAATAAAGTTAGTTTCTTTTGACAAGTGGCTCCTGAATTGTGCCCAGCCAGACAGCGGCATTTGGTGGCTCACACGGGGAGCGACTGAGGGTAAGTAAACTGCTCGCCCCTGAGGGCAGGGTGAGAGGATGGGTAACCATTCTAAGTTTCCTCTTTTGTTTTGCTTCATTTTTGTTTTAACTTGCCTGTCCCTGGAGATGAGTGAGACGGAAGAAAAACTGCTCACATCTGAGGAAAAACTATTTGCGTCTGAGGAACAGATAGGGAGAAAGGACGGATGCACATGTCAGGAGGATAGAAAGGCTATAATGAATTTTTATTGTTCCATTTTTATTTCATTCTGTCTCGGTTTTGTTTGGTGTTATCTTGTTGGGTTGTATTATAGTAGAAATACGGGAACAGAAATTAGTAAAAAACAAACCGAAAGACTGTTAAGTAAATTGTTAGAGGAAGGAGGCATCTCAGTAAAATCAAGAACAGTCAGGGCATACGTTGATACAATACAAAAATGTAGCCCATGGCTTTTTAAGGAGGAGTTGTTAGATATATCACAATGGAACCATCATGGTGAAGATTTAAAAAGAATAGAAAAGAACAACCCAGAGACTCTGCCAGTTGGCACATTGCCATTGTGGACGTTCGTATCTGGTTTGCTTAGTCCAAAGCCTTCAGTTCAGACAAAGTTAGAGGAAGGAGAAGACATATTGATTCAAGTAAAAGAGAAGGTCTCTCAAGTTAGTCAGAAAAAGGAAAAGATTCAAGTAAAAGAGAAGGTCTTTCAAGCTAGTGAGACAGAGGAAGGAAGTTTAGAGCAGAAAAAGCCATCAGGGGAAAAGTTACAACAGGAGACTGCTAATAACACCTTTCTATCAGAGAGCGTAAGTGTCCAACCAACAGCACCACCTCTACAGGAGACTGCTACTAACAGCATTCTATCACCAGAGGGCATAAGTGTCCAATCAACAGCACCACCTCCATATGCTAGGAGGCTCCCAACCCCCGCAGTTGATAGTTGGGATCCTGAGACAGGATCTCAAGTATGCCCTGCATTTGAGGTAGGAGGGCAGCGAATTTACCAGGGTTTAAATTTCAAAACAGTGAAGGAGCTAAAAGAGGCTGTAACAACCTATGGTCCTCAAGCACCCTTCACTGTAAGCTTGGTCGAATCCATTACCAACTTAAACATGACGCCAGCAGATTGGGCTAATATTTGTAAAGCTGTGCTAAATGGAGGACAATACCTGTTATGGAAGGTTGCCAATGAGGAATTTTGCAAGGAGACGGCTAAGCGAAATGCAGCAGCTGGTTATTCTCAGAGAAATCTAGATATGTTGTTAGGAAAGGGACCTTATGAGGATCGGCAGCAACAAATTGCATATGATCCTGGTGTATATTTACAAATTGCTGTAGATGCAGTTAAGGCATGGAAGACTTTACAAGGACATGGAGGTTTACAAGGTCAATTATCTAAGATAATACAAGGAGCTAATGAACCTTACGCTGAATTTGTAGATAGGCTTATTCAAACAGCTACCAGAGTTTTGGGAATACAGAACAAGCAATGACATTAATAAAACAACTGGCTTATGACCAAGCGAATCGTTGGTGCAGAGATATCATTAGACCATGGAAACAGGAAGATTTAAACACATATATTAAATTATGTAGAGACATTAATGAACAAGAGCAAGTCATGGCAGCTGCAGTAAAACAGGCTTTAGATGCCAGAGACATTAATGAACAAGGGCAAATTGTGGCAGCTGCAGTAAAACAGGCTTTATATACCAGGCAAAGAACATGCTACAATTGTCAACAAACAGGACATTTTAAAAGGAATTGCCCCATAGGAGGAGGGTTTAACAAAACTAGGTATCAAAGGAGTAGAATACTGGGTATTTGCCCACGATGCCGTAGAGGGAGACATTGGGCTAATGAATGCCATTCTCAAACCACCATAGAGGGTACTCCATTACATTGGGCTAATGAATGCCGTTCTCAAACCACCATAGAGGGTACTCCATTATCAAAAAACGAACAAGGACAAGGTGTTTATCCACAATATCGTGGACAAAGGCATCGGGCTCCATTGCCAAAAAAATGGACAGGGGGCCCCAATGCTCTGGGGCCCCAAACCACAAATATACGGAGCACTGGAGGAACCCAGCAACCCCATCAGGGTAGTGCCCAGGACACATTGTCCATCAGATCCCTCATCAGACAAACCAGAGGGAGCGCAGGGTTGGACATCTGCACCTCCGCCAGATCAGTACTAACTCCAGAGATGGGAGTTCAAATCATTCCCACAGGGGTAAAAGGACCTCTTCCCAAAGGAACAGTAGGCTTATTATTGGGACGCAGCTCTTCTACTCTAAAAGGACTTTTGATAAGTCTTGGGGTAATTGATCCCGATTATGAAGGTGAAATAAAAATTATAGCCAGTTCTCCAAAGGGTATATCAGTAATTTCACCAGGAGATAGAATAGCACAGTTACTAATAATACCAAGCCTACATGATAAATTTTCCAGTCATGCTGTAGAAAGAGGTTCCAAGGGATTAGGCTCCACAGGTGTAGATTGGGCTATGCTTTCTTTAAATTTAGATTCTCGCCCCATGCTAAAACTAAATATTCAAGGACATGAATTTAATGGGCTACTGGATACAGGTGCAGACCTTAGCATCATCTCTCGTCAAGAATGGCCAAAACATTGGCCATTACAACAAGCCACTCAAACGCTTCGAGGCCTAGGAGTGGCGACTAATCCCGATAGAAGCGCAATGGTATTAGATTGGAAGGATCCTGAAGGATGTGAAGGAACTATACAACCATATGTATTGGATCATCTTCCCGTAAATTTATGGGGACAAGATGTCTTAGATCAATTAGGTTTGACATTAACAAATAACACCAATCAAAATGCACCCACTATTATGGCTAGACAAGGTTTAGGAAAGGAAAAAGATTAGAAAAACAAGAACAAGGTATAGCAGCACCAATACAAATAGATCAAGGAACAGACAGACATGGGTTGGATTTTCACAAAGGGCCACTGAGACAATAAAAATTACATGGAAATCAGAAAGACCAGTATGGGTTCCTCAGTGGCCCTTGACTAAAGAAAAGATACAAGTAGCCCATGATCTGGTCAAACAACAATTAGTGGAAGGACATATACAACCTTCTGTATCTCCCCATAATACTCCCTTTTTTGTCATCAAAAAGAAATCTGGTAAATGGAGATTATTGCAAGATTTAAGAGCCTTTAATACTGAAATGGTCATTATGGGACCTGCTCAATCGGGGATTCCTCAATTGTCTGCTTTGCCAAAAACTTGGTATGCTTTAGTTATAGATATTAAAGATTGTTTTTTTTTCAATTCCAATTCATCCTGAGGATAGTCCACGTTTTGCATTTACTATCCCTGCACTAAATCATGAAGGTCCTGATCAGAGATATGAATGGAAAGTACTCCCTCAAGGGATGGCTAACAGCCCAACTATGTGTCAAATTTATGTTAACAAAGTAATCCAGCCACTTAGAAATCAAAATCCTGAACTACAAATATTTCACTATATGGATGATGTATTATTAGCACACAAAGCTAAAAACACATTGTTAGAATGTTATGCCACACTTACAAATTTATTAAAAAATTATAATCTAGAGATAGCAATAGATAAAGTACAATTAAGTTTTCCAATTAATTATTAGGAGTTCTATTATCCCCAACCATGGTCCATCCACCAAAAATTCAAATACGAGTAGATCAACTCAAATCACTTAATGACTTTCAAAAGTTATTAGGAGACTTAAATTGGATAAGGCCTTATCTAGGTATTCCAACAGGAGAATTAGGACCTTTATTTGATATCTTAAAAGGTCCATCAGATCCAAATTCACCCCGAATGTTAACGCCTGAAGCAAGAAAGGCATTAAAAATCATATATGGAAAATATGCATTTGGATAGAATTGATATAAGTTTGCCTTTATTATTTATTGTACTACCAACAAAAAATATTCCTACAGGAGTATTTTGGCAAGAAGGTCCATTATTATGGATACATTTATCTTATTCTCCTAACACTATTCTTACTAGGTATCCTGAGGCTGTAGGACAATTAATACTCAAAGGAATAAAAACAGCAAAGGGAGTATTTGGAATTTCTCCCAATAAAATTATTACTCCGTATACTATGAATCAAATTGATGAATTAGCTAATGAGTTAAATACTTGGGCAATAATCATGTGCAAATCTAATGTTTCATTTGATAACCACTTACCATCTAATCCTTTATTGTCTTTTTGGTCATTGCATCCTGTAATTTTTCCAAAAATGACAAGGAAAACACCTATCATGAATGCTCCAAATATATTCACTGATGGGTCAAATAATGGTACAGCAGCAATAGTTACACCTGATCAAACTTTTACATTTTTAGTACCCAAACAATCAGCTCAAAAGGTAGAGCTTAATGCAGTATTACAAGCTTTTGTGATGTTTAAAGATTCTGTATTTAATTTATTTTCTGATAGTCAGTATATAGTTAATGCTATAGTATCCCTTGAAGATGCTGGTAGGATTTCCCCTTCTTCTACTGTTTTCTCTTTGTTTTCTGCTATACAAAGTCTAACTTTTTTCTTTTGTTTTGAAATAAGGAAAGATAATTTGTTCTTCCTTACCAATAACTTTTAAAGTCATAATGTCACCAATTATTATAAAATTGTGTGTATTTCAAAGTTGCTTACTTTCTAGGAAGTAAAATAGTCTAAACCCAAGAACTAAAAATTGGAATATGTATTAGTTATTTGGTACTTTCAACTTTATAAAATTGTACTATAGAAAAAGAAAACAAGATGAGAAGATTTGAGATGTTTTTAATAATGGTGATATTTTAAGAATTGAACTAAGTTGCTAAAATAAATTGTGTTAGGTAAACAGAAATCTCTTTAAACACGAATATTTATGTTAAATATGTAATCAACTAAACTCAAGTTGCTGGTGAGGATAATATAAAAATTTAAAGAGACATAATGGGCGTTTTATTTCTGGTATAGCCACATTTTTATTTCTCATTGGGTAAATGTGAAATCACTTCTCAGAACAGCAATTTTAAATTGTGCACTTGAAGAATAATATATATATAAGGAAGTCATGGTAAAGAAAATGTGTCCTCAATATCTTTTTAGAAAATACAGTAGTTCATATATTTATTTCATATACTCCGAAACACACAGGAAAGGGCTCCAGGGCAATTAAGATAAAATTTATCTTACCTGTCATTGGAGATCTTTCAATTCATCTTAAAGGTACTGTAGGGGCCTTAATAAAGACTTTTATTTTTATTGATAAACTTGGTCTATCCTCACTTGAAGGACAAGCTATTTTTACGCTGAAAGAGAAAGACTGGGGACTCATATATATTCTCATACAACCACCCACCTGTGTCTGTATGGTACAGCACCAAGGTTTTCCTTAGAAACCAACTCTACATGAGAGTCATCCATTGTCTCAGAAGAAGACTATATGATGGCTACCCCTAATCATAGATGAACTTTGTGTAGCCTGATTTGATTCTAAGTAAACAACCTCCAAAAGTATATTCATGAAGCAAATGGACTCATACATGAAAATATTCAGTAGGTTTTTATTATAGTGGTTTTATTCCTGCAAAGAGTATGGAGAAACCATGTCTTCATGTCTTATTTCATTAGTTTTTCTTGGAACTTAATATCATCAGTGCAATTACCAGTTTGGTTAAACAGCTGTTTATTGAGGATTTTTCATGATGGGACCTGTGCCTGGTGCTCAATTTAGCAAGATGAGTAAGACACAACATCTTATTGGCCCCGAGGAACCTCCCAGACAAAGGGAAAGTACTGAGTCACAAGGCTGTTAAAGTCAGTGCTTTGAGAAATGTGAGCACAGAGTATAGTGTGCCACAGTCTGGCTGGGCACAATTCAGGAGCCACTTGTCAAAAGAAACGAACTTTATTTTTAGAACCACACCCCCAAACAAAACAGCTCCTCAGGAAAAACCTTCAGAGTCCAACTGCCACCACCGGCTTCCCACAAGCCTCTCAACCTCCCCCACTCCTCCTGCTCTTGAGGCCGATTGGCTGGGTTGCGTGGGCGGAGCCAAAAAAAGTCCCCCAATGAGCAGCTCCTTGGTCTGAAAGGGCGGGAAACAGCCCAATGAGCATCACTGCAGAGGAGCCAATCAGTTGGCAGCTAGAAGTTGCTGGGGCCACTGTGAGCCAATCATCAGCTGGCAGGTGGAAGTTTGCTGGCAGCTGGAAGTTTGTTGGGGCCCCTTCGGCTGTGGCTCTCAACAATAGTGAATATGGAAAGCCCAGGCTAGGGAGATCGGAATACCTAGTCATTCAAAGAAAGGATGCAATCTTGTGGAGGAGTGTACTCCAAGCACAGAGGTCAGCGTGAGCAAGAGCGTGGTGTATTTGGGAGATGTTGGAATAAGAAGGACATGTATTGGGGGAGAGGCAAGTAGGGTCTCTAATATTATACCAGGGAAGACCTCAGATACCAGACTAACTAAGGGTCTGGACTTGATTCCATGTCTTTATTTGTTTATAAGAAATAGATGAATGGGAGAGATCTGAGATAGATAATTGGAATTTCTATCAAGTAGACAGAAATTATGAGATGAATCTGACAACTCAAAGAGGGTATGTTACTGTGAGAAGGTCTGAAGTAAGCCCTGGAGAACCTCAACATTAGAGTTCATGAAATTGGATGAGAAGGAAAGGTCTAGAAGTAGGAAGAAACAGGACAGCACTTTGTCACATAAGTTCCCAGGAACACTGGAGAAGTCCAGCGAGATTAAAATTAGAATTTATATTTAACAGGAGAGAACAGTTTAAGTTTAGTGGGTTATTGGGCACAAAAGACATGGTGTGATAAATTGAAAAGCGAATAGGATTGAGAGTAGTCAATTCTCATAAGAAACTTGCATGAGCATGAATGAAAAAATCTGCTTCAGAAAGTTTGCATGTTTTCTCTAAAGGAAAATTTGGAGCACATTTAAAGACTAATTTCAGGCAGGTGTAATGGAAATGAAAAAGAATATTGCGAGGGTCTGTTTCATGTGGGATGAGAATTCTTTTTTTGATGAGTTGTCTTTCAAGCAAAGGAGGACCATGTCTTCCTCTTCCTGAGACCAAATAGAAGGAAAGAGAGGATATTAAAGCCACTCTAAAAAGCACACAAATAGTTTATTGTTAAGTAGACAATACTTTCCTATGGTTCAAAATTTGAAAGGAATAGAATGTTATACACATCCGGTCCTGGGCTTTTCTTGGTTGGTAGTCTTTTGATGGCTTCTTCAATTTCATCCATTGATATTGGTCTGTTCAAATTGTGTGTATCCTCCTGACTCAGTCTGGGCAAATCATATGCCTTAAGAAATTTATCGATGTCTTCACTATCTTCTATTTTGTTGGAATATAGGTTTGGAATATAGGAATATAGGTTTGTTTTGCTTGAAAATACTATTTTGATGGAAATACAACACACCAGGAGATCTTGTTAAAAATGCATGTTTTGATTCAGTAGGTCTCAGAGAATACTTGAAATTCTATAGAGAAGCTCCCTCTTATTCACGGAAGATTTGTTCCAAGTCCCCCAGTGGATGCCTGAAATCACAATTAGTACCAAATCTTATATTTTTTTTTCATACACATACATTTTCACGATAAAGATTATTTTTTTTAATAAATTAGGCACAGTAAGAGATTAATGAAAACTTACTGTAGATCTTAGCAAACGTTTCGCTTTTGTTTTGCACTTTATGGTTTCCTTTGCCACAAGTGAATTGTCAGCGTCACTACTCTTGTTCTTTGGGACCATTATTATGTAAAATAAGGGTTGCTTGAACACAAGCACTACAATAGCACACAGTGAAAATGATAACCAAATTGGCTACTAAGTGACAGAGGCCAAGTAGCATGTATTCAGCGTCGATAAACTGGATGATTCACATTCCTGGTGGAACAGAGCAGGATGACATGGGATTTTTGGATGCTTCTCAGAGCAGTATAAATTTAATGTTTCTCAGTTGTTTATTTCTGGAGTTTTCCGTTTAATATTTGCAGATTGTGGCTAATTGTGAATAACTGAAATCATAGAAAGTGAAACCATGGATAGGATGGAAGTTTCTCTATTTCCATCAAGCGCTCAGTGACATGGATGTCCCTGGTCTACAGAGTACACCTGGAGTACAATGGTCTGGATGCAGTGATGTGGACATTCACCCCACTGCAGACCCTGTAGACTTAGAAGTGTAAGAGAACAAATAGCTACCACATGAGAGGCTTGCATATGAAAAGAAGAAAGTGAGGATGCAGGTGATTTTGATGATAGGTGGCTAAATTCTCAAGGGTGCTGTGAAAGTTTTCAGGATGATTAACTGCTTGGGGATGGGTCCAATGAAAGGTGAACAATTTGTGAAAAAGGTAGGAAACCACTAAGGAGGATGATGTGGAACCTTGGGATGCTCATAGTGACTGAGATAAACAAGGATGTGGATTTATTCCTGGCATTCCCTTAGGGGAAAATGTACCATCACTTCCAATTTTAACCTCTTTTATAAGGTTAGTATCTTGAGCAGACTGTGCAGTGAGCTGATGATGTCATGTTTTGGAAGCTTGAGGATTTTCCTAGGACCAGGAGAAGGTCTGAAGCCTCCTTTGCAGTTTCTGCAGTGGTAAGGTCCAGGCCTATAGGGAACCAATGTAATATGGAAAGTACAGAGCTCTGCATTCCTCCATAGCCACCTGTCTCTTCTTCAAAGCAACCAGTGCTTTTGGCCTCCTGTGTATACTTTTAAAGCTATTTTATGTAAATAAGAGACTCGGTGAGGATATAAAATAGTTCAATACCATGATTAACAAGTTCAGTCCAATAGACATAAGGAGAATACTACACTCAATACCTGCAGAATACACATTTCACTTCTTTCAAGGAACCATGGAACATAAGCACAAACTGACACATACTGGGCCATGAATCAAGTCTCAACAAATTTCAAAAGATTGGTGTCATTAAAATTATGTTAGAATTCAATGACAAAGAGATAAACAGAAAAATCTCTGAAAATTAAGAAGCATTTCTAAATAACTTATGGCTTAAAATGGTATTTAAAAATTGGGAAATATTTAGAATTAAATGAAAATGAAAATTCTTTTATTAAAACTTGTTGATATCGTTGGGGCAGTGACATGGATCTACTGCCTTAAGTAAAATTTTAGCCTTAAGTACTTGTATTAGATAAGACAAAATTTTGGAAATCATTAATTTATATTCAAAAGTTAAGAAAGGGGTGGGAGTGTGGCTTATGCAAGGTCCTAGTTTTAATCCCCAGCACTGCCAAAAACAAACAAATAAACAAAAAGTAAAAAAGAAAAACAACAAAATTAACACAGAGAAAGTAGAAAGATAGAAATAATGAAGAATAATAAAGAATGTGGACTCCATGAAATAAAACACCAACATACAAAAGAGAAGCCCAGCAAAACCAAGAGTGGATTATTTACCACAGAAAATCATGGGCCATAGACAACCTCCACGAGACCCAGTGACAGGTGTCCCCACAAACCCCAAATTATGAGTATGTGGTGACAAATCACCAATAGATACAGGATACTCAGTATCAGCATCAGTCCAAGAGGAAGCAGAGAGAAACCACTGGTGTATGACTAACCTGAAGACTTCAAAATAGCAAAACAGGCATTGATCTGGAGGACAGTAAGTTATGTTGAGAACAGCAACTGAAACTGGGAAGGGTTTTCATGGTGTAAAAGCATCTGTGGCAACATTGACTTAGCTTGAATATTCTGAACTCCTTTCATCTTCTCAAAACTGCCAAAGTCCCTCCAGGACAAAGCTGGGGCTATGACCCAAATTGAGGATAAACTGCAGAAAAGAGAATCTCAATTGAGCAGGTCAGGGATGATCCAGATAAAAGAGGTAAGGGAAACTAGAACTGGAAAATCATAGCATGTAAGTATTCTTGTTGTTCAACTCTTCACAAAAACATCCAGAAGAGGGTGATCTAGAAACATTAAATTAAAACTGACAACAAAAGAAAAACTCTTCTAAGCCAAACCTCCTCTATAAAGGTTCAGAAAATCTGATTTTATGTAAAAATAGAGCAACAGAAAAAGATGGAGTTCAAAATCACATTTAAATTTATTACAGGATAAAAAGAAAGGAGTAGGATCCCTATAGATTTTTTTAAAAAGATGCTAGAAATACATTTTAACAACAAAAACTATAACCTAGAATTTAAAAATGAGCTAAAATATAGAAGATATGAAAAAAAAATGAATCAGAATAAAGGAAACTCAGAAGTGAAATGGTAGAAATTAAGAAGGAAATGAACATAAAAGAAAAAATATCAGTTTAGAAATGGACTAATTAGAATTATAACACAAGAGCAATTACATAGACTCTTCTTGGTAGTGCCTTACAATAGATAGATGAAAATGATACTTAGAATCTCTAATAACACATAATTAGTGTTACAAGAATAGCCTTCAATATAAATGAAATAGGGATTCATAAAGAGGAAATGTCATTTCCAACTGGTGCAGGGAATTTTGATGTTATTCTTTATTAAAGGTAAAGAGCTGTGCCAGTGGGTTATTCATTGAAACTCAGAGCTTCTCAGCTCCTAACCCACTCTCCTTTGGCCTGCTTTGTGATACTGGCACTGAACGCTGCGGGCTTTTCTCCTTTGCTACATGATTTGATGCAAACTCCATCAATAGAAGATGGTAAAGAGAAATTGAGAGGATAGTGGCAAGAAAAAGATACCCTGCTTTCTTCACTGGGTATGATGAATTCCTAAGCAACAGCAAGCAGCTTGGGGTGCTGGGGTGGGAGGATCCCTGCAGTGCTTACCAGGCTCTGAGGTCTCAGGGCTGGAAGGATTCCCTAGTGAGTGAGCTCCCCAACAATGGAATAAAATCGGCCAAATTATGCTATACACATACGTGGAAATACCACAGTGAATTCCATTTTATGTATATCTAGAAGTTTCTTCACGCCCTCAGCAGTCAGATATGGGTCTGTGTGGTGGCACCCTCTCCTCAGAGGTCTGAATCTTCCCCAGTCTCTGGGAACCCTTTCTTCTAAATTTCCAAGTTCTTTCTCTCAGCACTGGGGTGGTAGCTGCTTTTTGAGGTTGTTACCTTTGAATCCCATACAGTTCTCTTTATCCCTTTGAGTGGTCAACCATCTTTACCTAGTTAATAGTACTTTGTATTAAATTCTACCGGGTCAAATCACACGTTTTTTCTGTCTGCTGACTGGGCTGTGGGTGAGACCTGGGACTATGGAAGAGAATCAAATTAATAAATAGCAGTAAGCTTCTTGAGAAAGAAAATAGTGTTGTCATTTAAAATTCACTCTTGATTATAAATTGACAAATTACAATTGTAAGTGCATTTGAAATGATGTTCTTAAAATATGAAATGTGGCTGACTGGCTCAGAGCAGGGAAAAACCAGGGTGTTTAAGAGATGCCTGTGAGAGGTAAAAAGGATGATTCAGAGCATTGACAGAGGAGAGGAAAAGAAGAAGGAGAGCTGAGAAAATGTAAGTCAAAAACTAATAGAGTTTAGTACTTCTCAGAGATAAATACAAAGAAGAGATGATAACTTAAAGCCATGTAATTTAAACATATCATAAATGTTGATCATTTTAATCCAAGGATACTGATCATGGTATCAGTAGAAGGAACTGGTACTGGGAAGAAGGTGGTCATTTGGTCTTAGACTTTTTTTTTTTTTTTTTTTTTTTTTTTTTTTTTAGTAAATATGGCATCTAGGTAAGGTTTTTTTGGGAGGCTGTTGAGGATGAAGGCCTGGAACCCTTGGAGGGGCCAATATTCTAGTTGTAAGTTAATTTAAGAATATTTATTCACTTATATTTTAGAAGCATGTTTGAGGAAGGTCTGCTGTGTTCCAGGGGTTTGGATGAGGGCTGACTCAGCGCCTTCTTATCCCTGCTGCAGGGAGCACACAGTCTAGTTGGGGGACTATAAGCAAGCAGATCTGAAAGATGTCCTATAACTCATTCACTCTAACATCCCCCTGGGACATCTGGCACTGAGGCCTCCAGGCCTATTTGTTAGTCTAGCGTTTTCCAAATATAGTAACAGAGTAAGAAGTTGGGCATCCTGGTACTCAGCCTAATACTTCATTTTTACCATACCACACTACTTCTGTACAATGGTGGGTATCCAGTGCCATCCTTCTCACTTCCACTGATTGGAATAAGATCTAGCTCATTATTGAGATGACTCCTAGATCAGGTGAAGCACTTCTCTTTCCTTTGGAATTTTAACTTTAACAGACATAAAAACTGACTCTAAACTTTGGTGGTGGAACCTCAGACACCAGTCAATCAAGCTTCAGTCTAACTTCAGCATTCCCTTCCTGATGTGCCTATGCTGGGCTACATAGAGGCAGAACTGTTCACTGGGCATTTCTTGGATTCAAATCAAATGAAATCGATTAGTCGGATAAAACTATGGAATGAAAATGACCAAATTATGCTATGTACATACATGAATATATCACAGTGAATTCCACCTTTATGTATATCTATAAAGCACTGATTTTTTTTTAGATGTTGATGGACCTTTATTTTATTAATTTATTTGTATGCGGTGCTGAGAATCGAACTCGGGGCCTCACACATGCTAGGCAAGTGCTCTTACCACTGAGCCACAACTCCAGCCCCTAATGCACTGATTTTTTAAAAAAAAACAAAACAATAAAATAAATGAATGGGGCAAGGAAGGAAGAGGAGGAGAGGAAAAGAGGAAGTTCTGGGGACTGAAGCAGAGCAAATTACATTTCATGCATATATGAATATGTCAAAATGAACCCCACTATTATGTATAACTACAATGTGCTAATAGAACATTTAAAGAGCCAATTAGTCAAATGGAGAGGTGCCCAAATCATGATACATTTCAATTCAAATTTTCATTTCACTTATGAAAGGCTAAAATTTAACTGACAAGGAAATGAGACACATCTAATATATTTGTGGTTATCTGACCAACTGTTTTCTTATTTTATCAGATATTGAAAATGTAATGAAAGGAAATAGAAAGTATACTGGCATGTTTGAGGGAGAGAGTCCAAATACTCTTTCTTTGGTTTTTAGCATCAGACAGCTTGGTTGAAATCTTGATCCCACTACCTACTAGCTTTGTGACCTTGAGAAAGTTATTTAACCTTTCTGTGTCTTCATTTTCTCACCAGCGAAATGTAGGTATATAATACTACTTTTAGCAGCTGTCAATATGTCTAAAGTGCTTATATATTTAAAGAACAGTGTCTGACCCTTAGTAAATACTATGTAGGTGTTAATATTAATATTGCAGAGTTTATTGTGTCGCTCACAAACAACTTATTTGTTTATAACTGATTTTCCTGTATGAGCTCCTGGATCCGGGGCTGCAAAAGGAATGATCACCTCTGGAACTTCACTTTATTTGGAAAGACAAACTGTGGGCATAGTAAGAATGTAAGCTGCATAATAAAGTCAGAAGTTGCTGGGACAGGGGACAAGCTTTACTGGCGGATAAGGTTATGGAAGACACAATCAGTCAAAAAACAGGATGGATGAGCTGGGATTATGGCTCAGCAGTAGAGCGCTCCCCTAGCATGGGTGGGACCCGGGTTCAATTCTCAGCACCACATAAAAATAAAGGCATTGTGTTGTGTCCATCTACAAAGGAGAGTAGGTGAACCTGGGTGGGGAGCTTGAGGCTAGACTAGGCTTGTACTCAGCAACGTTTTGATGGGGGTGGGGGGAAGAAGAGGTCAGTGGAGAAGGTGGGAAAGTCCTGAGGAAGAAAGGGGAGTGAAAGGGCCCTTGTGTCTGGGAAGAGTAAGTGAATTCTCCAGCTTCCAGAGCGGGTGGAGTGATGGTACTATGCATCAAAATGGGAAAATGAGGATGTGGAATTTGACTTTGAAGGGACAACACATTTGACTGCTTCACAGACTTAGCTGTTGCAAGACTGGTGCATATACACCTCTCAGCCCTGTGCTTGGCACAAAGTCCGTGCTCTCTGTGTGCGGCCACCGTTGTCTATTTCCCTGAGACTGAATTGTATTAAGTGCGGTACTAAGAAATGCTGGCTGGGAATGAGTATGGAAATGTACATATTATATTTCCTAACTTTTTTGTTTGTATTCTTGTGTCCTTTTCCCTGAAGTAAACAAAATACATTTTTATAGCTGCAATATTTAACTTGAATTTTCACCATGATTTTAGCTGTGATTAAAAAAAACTGGGAAAATAAAACACAGCGAGACCACAGGCGAGGGCTTCCAAGAGGCCTTAGGAAAGCAAATAAGACAACGTTCTGTCACTTTTTCCTCTGCTTATAAGTCTCCTTTAGAGTCTTTTTTTTTTTCTTTCCTTCTAGGATAAAGGAAAATGAAAATCTCGACAGTCTTTGGTTCAGAAACAGTTGATGGTATTGTTAGAACAAGCACATTCATTATGCGCTCTGGAGCTGGCTGGGCATGCTAATGGCATTTACAGACCCATGTGGGTGAGTGCCTGAGGAGCCTTGGCCACATTAGAATCATCTGTACACAATGCAATGCGTGTAATTTGTGAAAAATAGACTTAATAATTTGTTGACTTTTGTCTTCTTTCTAGACATTCCACTCTCCATTGCATTTCACTTAAAAAAAAACAACAACCATAATTACTTAAATGCTGCATGAGCACTGAAAGCAAGCATTTAACTGGAGTTTTACACCACTGACTCTGCAAAATTACCAAGTGTGCTGGGTAGAAGAATTGTAAAGAAATAGGTAATTAATGCTATTTGTTTTCATTGAGAGCTGTTTTTTTTTTTTTTTTTTTGTATTTTTGTTGTTGTTGTTGGACCTTTATTTTATTTATTTATTTACTTGTGGTGCTGAGAATCAAACCCAGTGCCTCACACATGTCAGGCAAGCACTCTACCACTGAGCCACAACCTCAGCCATAGAGAGCTGGTATTCTTTTAAAAGCAGTACCTCAGCTGCATGTTTGTCTTCTTTTGCTGTCAGCACAAGCTGAGATCCCTTGTTCAAAAGACACCACATTATATATATGTTTATTATATATATACACACAGAGGTGGCCTGAGATGGTCTGTGACCTCACACTCAATAGAAGCAGACTTTGAAGGATTGGGTTTCTTATTCAAGGCCACAGCACTGCCCAGAATTAGGACAAGAGCCTGGATCCTGTGGCTCGTCTTCCTGCTGCCTCCTTGTTTCCCACTGCACTGGGATGCCACTGAATGTTCTTCGCTGGGAACTGGGCTGGGATAGTTCAAAGCATTAAAGAATTTCAGAATTCAAAGGAGTTTCCGGGAGCATCAGCCTCAGTCCTGTGAAGCTCAGGTGCTTGCACAAGGTCATGGATAAGAATGAAAGAGGGAGATATGGACCCAGCTCCCATGATCTGAATCCTGGGTCATTTACATGTTTTTAAACCACTCAAGATCCAGTGGACTTGGAGAGTTCCTGTCAAAGCAATGACAATAGGTCCCATTCTTACTGAGACCTGTGTATTTCATGCTTCCACTCATTGTGCTTCTCTGGACCTAGAGTTCTCCTCTGTAGACTGGAAAGACCAGGGCAAATGGTCTACAGGCTCCTCTGGCTCAAATACATGTTTTGGTCATTCTGGATATAGGGCATGACTTGATCCCACAGATTGCTTCCATAAATCTTCTGCTGCAACCAGACTCATCATTGCTCTTTCAAACAATCCAAGGCATTTCCTGCCTCTGGCCTCTGCAAAAACATTCCTTTTTCCTAGGATATTCTTTTGCCTCAACCCAGTTCATTGAACTACACTCCCCCTGAACTGTAAGTGCCATGGGAGCACACCTGTCTGTCTTGTTCACTGTGGTGCTCTGCCACTTGGAAAAATCCCTGCTTTATGGACCCCTTTAAAGGTACTCAATAGACACTTGCTAAAAAATGGATAAAAATGATTATAGGTGCTATTTTGTTCCAGTCTTCTGAAATCTTCTAAAAATACAATTAGGGGGTCATTTATCTTCACTATAGCCTCTATCTCATCTTAGACGCTGCTCAATTCTGACCCAGACAGAAAAGACATCAATGTCTTACTAAGAAAGATATGATGCTACTTGACTTCTGTCTTTGGCCTTAGCTCTGGACTTTGGTGTCCCACTAAGGCCTCCAGGGTACATCTGGCTCTGATGATGAATCTAGTGGTCTTTCCCACCAGATGCAGTTTGGTGCCCCTTGTTTATGTCAAACAGGTCATGCCCCAACATCTGAATATCAAGTTCTGCCTGCCAGGCTGCTCTCTTTCTGCACAATGCCTGCTGTACTCTGGGAGTAGTTACTCCAGTCCCTCATTTGTTCTGCTCTGGTTTCAGTGAGTTTCCTCATGATCCACACCATGCTTGTATGGAACCATTCTCTTGGACCCACGTACATCAGTGTTTGTTAAGGAGTTTGTCTTGCTGAGCCAGTAGCCTGGAGGATGCCTCCTGCTCCATTTGTGGGTGTTGCACCTCAGGGTTTCTTTCCATTGCTGTGTCTTGTTGAGTCACCCCTGCTCCATGGAGTGGGACTGGTAAAGCCAACCACAGTCCTGGGTGGCCTCTGAAGTGTTCCCTTATCACAAACTGCAATTTTCAGAGTCCATTGCCACACTGATCTTTCTCTTAGAGCTTTTGGAGAGGTCCATGTTATGGTTTGGATGTGAAATGTCCCCCAAAGGCTTATGGATGGAAGGCTTGGTTCCCAACTATTGGGAGCTGGTGGAAACTTAGGAGGTGGGCCTAGTGGAAAGAAGTTGAATCACTGGGGGCATGCCTTTAAAGGGAAATTGGGGCTTTGGCCCTGTTTTTCTCTCTTTGCTTCCCAGCCACAATGAGGTGAATAGTTTCCTCCATGATGTGCATCCACCATGATGTTCTGCCTTACCATAAGCCCAAAGGCAACAGGGCCGAGTGACCATGGATAACTAAAACCTCTGACACCATGAGCCAAAATAATCTTTCTTCCATTTAGCTGATTTTCTCAGGTATTTTGTCGCAGTGATGGAAAACTGATCAACATAGTCCCTTTTGTGATCATCTTCAGAGAAGGTTAGTGGTTTCCTCAGAGTTGTGATTAAGGACTATGTCAGGCTGCTTGCGTAACAGATGTGAGACTTCAAAGCCTCAATTTCCTCACCTGTAAGATGGAGGAAGAATATAGGCATTGGTGTTATTTTGTCTCACATCATCATGGTGAAGACTGAATGAGAAGTAGATGTATTCAGTAAGTTCTGTGTGAGGCCCAGAGTTAACAGGCTCCCCTGCCTGCTTTAGCTCTCTAAATTGTTCCTTCCTTCAAATTATCACAGCACATATTCTCCGTACCACTGATTTTGGATTTAAAGTTCTCTATTACAATGGTCCTTTCCATTTTTAGATCCATGTCTTTCATCTCCACCTATCTTTGCAATTTCTTCAGGTAAAAATATGTCTGGTACCAACCACATTGTATCTCTCAAGCCCAGAATAAAATAATAAAATCTACATTTATTTGTATTGCTGGCATGAGTAATTATCTCATACATTCTAAAAACCAAACATCGTCTTCCCACAGACTCTGATGAGTTTGCTCACCCTGGAGTGCATTTCCCCTTGTTAAGAGTGCAATGGCAAGGACAAATGCCAAGGCAGACACAAGTGCTCATTAACTATCCCAGGGAATGTGTCCATGGCAGTTGTCCTGAGATGATGTGTCTCATTAATGATGTTCCTACACTTGCTCACAGTGGTGGTGAGAAGTAACAGTGGTCATGCTACAAACCTGATTTCTGATTTGCAAGGGAAAAAAAGATGACGTCTGGGACTCAGTAAGCTTTTGGGTGGGGGATCCTGAGAGACTCACTCCACAGCATTGTCATGGCAAGCTCTCTTTCTCTCTAGAGAGCATTACATTTGTCCATTTAATCCATGAGTTTCCTGAAACTATACTCTTGACTCTACCTGTTATTGACCAGGAATAGAATGAAAGCTGCCACAAGGGTCTCCACTAACTTCAAAAATGTCACATCAAGTTTTTTGGAGAAAGAAATTAAACACAATTGTCTGGACCCATGCTAAATGAATGGATGTATTTGGGTTCTGAAGTGCAACTGGCATTTGTGCTCTGACATCGTAACATATACACCCGCAATGGAAGAATTATAGGAGAGGAATCAGACATGTGGAGCTGTTCTGGGATATTCTGGAGGTGACAGATACAGGTTCTGAATGAGGATCTGGACTTGGAGGAAGAGGAACTAGGTTCTAGCTTTTTACCTTACAAACTATCTTTTTCCTTCAGATGGGGAGAAATCTATTTTCCTTTTTCTGCCTCCCTCAGAAGGTTGTCGTAAAGATCACACATGACATTTGTGAAGATTTTTAGAAGGTTGAAACTACTTTATAAGCCAGGCATGTTGATGCATGCCATAATCTCAGTGGCCAGCCTCGGCGAAATCGAGGCACTAAGGAACTCAGTGAGACCCGGTTTCTAAATAAAATACAAAATAGGGCTGGGGATGTGGCTGAGTGCTCTGAGTTCTATGTCTTGTAGGGCCCCCGCAAAGTACTAAATAAATGTAAGGTGAACAAGATGGTTTTTTTTTTGACCACGGTGCTCCTCTGACCTTTCGGTGTCCCCAGTGCTTGGCACAGTGACCTGGACAGAACCCATGATGGGGCTCAGGGTGTGCAGGGCTGGTGGCTGCCATCATCTAGCTACAGACTTGCTAATCTGAAGGAGCAGGATACTCTTGTAGGGTAAGTTTTGCTTCACTCTTAGATTGGATTTGCCTTTGTTCCTGATCTTAGGGAAAGTGTTCAAAAGAAACATGGCCTTATATCTCAGTGTCTCCCTCTGTTTCTCTCAGAGTGAAAATCACTGGAACAGATGCTTTTTTTTTTTTTTTTTTATGGGTCAGTCTTACTTTGGAAGGAGAGCACTGGGAAGAATGGACTTAAAATTACAAAAGAAAGTTGTTTGGCAAAGATGGAAAAAGGTGATTTTTCTTAAGGAAAGAAAAATATGAGCGCAGCAGAGTTTTATGTTGCTTGAGGGTTAGAGGTAACACAGCCATTCCCAGTAGAGGCCTGGGTAGACTTCTAGATATTTTTTAAAAGAGAGGTAATTACCTTTCTGTGGTAATTTACAGGTATTTCTTTTCAAGGTCTCTTCAATTTCCTTGTTGACTCCTTAAACTTTGTGAAGGCAAATAGGAACGTCTATCTACTTAGAGAACAACATGACCAGCTATCTTTTATAGAAAATTCTTGCTTTTGAGGACTTCAGTTTTTTTTAGTATTAAGACCTCTAAGAAATGAAGAATAATATTTAAATTTAAAAGAGAAATGTCTTCAGTAACTAATTTGAAAATTCAGTAACTCATTTGATAAGCATGCAATATAGTTTCCCATTAGTTGGTTGTCTTAAATATTAATCCTTAGAAAGTAGCCCCTGAAAGCTATCATTGAGAGGGAAAAATCAAAAGCCAAAATAGATAGTTTCAAAAGTGAAGTGATCCATTGTTCAAGTTCCCAGAGGCTCAGAAAGAAATTGCTAACATCAGATTGGCCACCTTTCTTCAAGAGGGTAACAACGTAGTAATAAAGAAGAAAAAATATATAGAAATAACTGACCTAAGGTAAATGCTTTTGGCACATTCCAAAATAATCTCAAGGGACTACTGGTAATATAACTGTACTGTATTTGGAATTCCTGCTAAAGGAGTAGATTTTAGCTGCTCTTATCACAAAAACAAACAAGGACAACATTATGACATGATTGATTTGTTAATTTGCTTTACTATGGTATTTTACTTCCTATGTATATCCCATAACATCATGTTTTATACTTTAAATGCACACAAGGGAATATATTTAAAAAATAAAGTACAAAATAGCTTCAAGGGGTCTCCCTCACTTTGTGAGAGATACCTATAAAACTTTTGCAGAAAAACTCATCTTTTATAACAGTGTTAATAACATTAAAACTTTAAGAAGTACTTTCTGCCTATTAAGCTTTGGTACAAAAAACACCCAGAGGCAAGAAACAGTTTATGCTAGATGATCCATTAATCCCTGAACTAGGCCTATAAATGAAATGGTTTATGGGGAAAAGAATTAAAGAATTTACAATCTTTGTCAAAAACTCAAAATAACTCCCGTTATTTCTTTGTTTCAAATAAAGATTCATAGGCAGATCCAGAGAGTAATGATTTTTAAATTAAAAAGTTTTATGTGCTTTCAAATAGAGGAATAAAGTTACAGGGTCAGACTCTTTCTCTGAGGAAAGAAAAAGAATACTGTGGGAAGGGGACTATAAAAGCAAAGCAGGGGAGAACAATCTTTTGAAGAGAGCCCACTAAAAATATTTACAGGGTGCAGTAAAGCTATTTAATTCAACTTTTCATTAGTAAGAGAATGGCTCCCTTAAAATCAATAGTATAAAGAGACTTCAGGTGGAATCTAGAACTCAGTTATTAGAATAAGTCATGCTTGTCATTAGGAGACAGGCTGCAAACTATAAATGTCTTCCTGATGCTCATGTGCTTACAGCTGAGGGCTGGGAGCAATTCTACTTGACATGCTTTTGTAAACCATCAGTTCAGGTTAAATGTTTATAACAACAGAGACTTTTAGAGTATGAGAGGCTTCAGAGGAAACCTTGTTCAGCCTCTCACTGTATACATGAGAAAATGGAGTCCCTTAGAGACAAGGGATTTGATTAAAGGTCACAGATAGTTGGTGAAAAATTGAGACTAAGGACACATTTTAAAATTTCCTGTTTATATATATTTTTCTCTCTACCACAATGTTTTTGCTTAAAACAGTCATATTTATAAATTTGTTCAGGTTGGGAAAAGATCTTAAAATTCATCTAAATGTTTTTGGTAACCTTTTCACCGACATAAAAAATACACTGACACATGCACAGCCATAAGTATAGTGCTTTATGAATCCTCTCCAATTAAACACATCCAGAGGTCAAGAAATCCAACATTCCCAAAATTCCAGAAGATCCCTTGCTCCCCTTTAGTGCCCCCTTCAGGTCACTGCCCACTCCACCCCCTGACAGTCTTAAAATTTATATGCCTACTTGAGGGATGAATAAACCAACATTTGCACTGGATAAACAACTTTCTTAAGAGCAAATTATTAGCGAGAACATGCAACGTGGTCTTGTGAGGCCCGCTTCAAAATTTTTCCACTAATTAATTAACTAATTGAAATTAATTTAATTCCAGCTAATTTAACAGTATAAAACCTAGCACAATGGGCAACTTCAGTTAATAGTCCTCAACATGTTTTATCGAATGAATTGATGAAATGATTCTTGCCACAGTTTTAAACTTGTTCTTGAATATTTATGCACTCACTGAATGTAATATCTTTCTTGCCTTTTATTAGACAGTAATCATAGCTTTTGAAGTTTCCTCTTGATTCATACATTATCTCTGTGTCCTCTGTGTGTTTTTCTTGTTCTCATCTCTTCACATTGGTGATTCCAGGCTGCCTAGGCATGCGGGGGGGGGGGGGACGGGGGGGGGACGGGGGGGCGGGGGGGAACACCATGAAGCTGAAGCCTGGTGATGCTCTTTGTAGGGATTTTCTCTAGAGGGATTGGATGTGAGCTACCTGTGCGCTAGGTAAACCCCACTATTTGTATTGGAAAAACTTTTCTCTGGGGCCATTTTATTGACTAGGAAAATAATCCTTCAAATGCTTGGGGGAGACATGAGGACTGTAGGAGTTTTGGAAGTAGTGTGGGAAGAGGAATCATGGGCCCTCTGGTCATGCAGATTGTCACTAAATCTTGTTTTGGTTTCTGTGCCTCATTCCCATACTGCTCCGAGAATGACTAAAAGTCAGCCGCCTTTTTCTTTTTCTTTTTTCTTTTTTTTAAAATCATTGGGCAGTGGTAATTCTAACAATGCCAATGATAAAAAGCTCTTTCCCCTTCAAATCTTAAGTCTGTCTGGTTTTAAACAGTTGTGGTTACTGTGAATCATCTTGGCATTACTGAAGCATAATTTACATATCATGAGAGTCACCTGGCTTAAGTGTACGTTTTTATATTTGTTTACATATAATTATATACCAATTTAGTTGTAATTGGGGTGAACTGAGCTTCAAATTCTTTAAATTTGCAACTAGAAAGACATTAAACCCTAGAATTAAGAATTATTATACTTTTATAGAATTCCTTAACACAATTTGCATCTGTACTTACTTTGATTTAAAAATTTATGATATTCATTAATTATATTTTACCTCTTAATTCATGATTTTGATTATTTTTAGAAAAATATCATTTTTGAAACCACAAAAAGTAACTTAATTTTTCAGATTTGCATATTTGGATGAACATCTATGCAAATTTTATATTTAGTTTTTATTTTAATTTTTATTTGTTCTTTTTAGTTATCCATGACAGTAGACTGTATTTTGACATATCAAACATACATGGAGTATAAGTTCCCATTTTCGTGGTTGTACATGATGTGGAGTTACACTGGTCATATATTCATATATGAACATAAGAATGTTATGTCAATTCATTCTGTCTTTCCTATTTCCATAGCCCCTCCTTTCCTTTAATTCCCCTTTTTCTAACCCAGTGAACTTCTATCCACCGCCCCCCTCCCATTTTGAGTTAGCACCTGCATATCAGAGAGAACATTAGGCATTTGATTTTTTGAAATTGGCTATTTCACTTAGCAGGAGAGTCTCCAGTTCCATCCATTTACCAACAAACGCCATAATTTCATTCTTATTGATGGCTGAGTAATATTCCATTTCTTTGTCCATTCATCTGTTGAAGGGTATCTAGGTTGGTTTCATAGCTTAGCTATTGTGAATTGAGCTGCTATAAACAATGATGTGGCCATATCACTGCAGTATGCTGACTTTAAGTCCTTTGGGTTTATGCTGAGGAGTGGGATAATTGGATCAAATGTAATCTCATTCCAGGTTTTCTGATGAATCTCCATATTACCTTCAAGACTGGTTGCACCAATTAGCAGTCTCACCAGCAATGTATGAGTGTACCTTTCCCTCCACATCCTTGCCAACATTTGTTACTTATATTCTTGATAATTGCCATTCTGACTGGAGTCAGATGAAATCTCAGTGTAGTTAAGGGTATTTTTAATGTAGACTTTAATGTACAATTAAGTGTTAATTTAATGAATGTTGGTAAATACACACAGTTTGATGAATCTTGGTAATGTTTTCTTGTATCCCTTTGTGGCTGATCCCATGCCCCAACTTCCAGTCCTAGGCAAACACTGATCTTTCTCTCACTAGGTTTTCACATTTTTCTAGAATTTCACACAATGGAATGAAATGATAGGGAGTCTCTCCCCGCCCCACAATTAATACAATATTTTTTTAGAGACATATGTGTTGTATTACTATTTTATTCCTTCTTATTGCTGAGTAGTATCCCATTATATGAATGTACCAGAATTTGTACAGTTTTGGCATATGTGAATAATGTTCTGTGTACAAGTCTTCATGTGGACCTGTGCTGTCATTTCTCTTGGATAAATGCCTACAAGTAAGAGTGATAGATGAGTCTGACTATATGATACTGACAACATTAACTTCTAAAGTGGGTGAGCCATTTTGCATTACTATTACAAATATTCAAGAGTTGTTACTGCACCACATAATTGTAAACACCTGGTACCATCAGTATGTTTACCTTAAGCTAAGCTAATGATGTGGTATGTCATCTCAGTGATTTTCACTTTATCTCGTTGATGAAAGGAGTTGGTATGAAATTGACAATCTTTTTCATGTGCATATTCAACATTTGTTTATCTTCTTTTGTGAGTTTCTGTCCTAATATTTTTATCTTCTTATTTATGTTATTTGCCTTCTCATTCTTTATTTTTTTAGTTGCAGATGGACACAATGCTTATATTTTATTTATTAATTTTTATGTGGTGCTTAGGATCAAACCCAGTGCCTCACACATGCTAGTCAAAGACTCTTCCACTGAGCTACAACCCCAGACCCTATTTGCTTTATTGAGTGCATTTATGGAATTGGTGCAAACAGATGAAGAATTATCTTTTAAAAATGTAAATCAGATAAACCTTTTGAGTTGTAAGAATTCTTTTTATATTTTGGAATAAGCCCATTGTCAGATGTGTATTTTGCAAATATTTTCTCCTAATTCTTGATATGCTTTTGTGCTTCTCACAACCCATGTCTTTCAAAGAACAAAAGATTTTAATTTTGATGAAATACATTTTATCAGTTCTTTTATGAATCTTGTTTATTGTGTATTATTTAATAAGTCTGTCTTACTCCAGATTACAAATATTTTTCCAGAAGTTTTATAGTTATGTTTAAATCTATAATCCATTTTAGGTTAATTTTTTTATATATGATATGATGTATAGATTGAGGTTAATTTCTTTTTCACAAATAGCCAATTATTCCAGCACAATTTAGAGATGATTTTTTTTTCATCTTTGAATTGCCTTAGGCTGAGCAAAGCCTTGGCCTATTACAGGAATAGAAAAGCGGCCAGTGTGGCCTGAATATAGTGAGAGGGGAGGAGTATTGGGCACTGCAGTTGTGAAGAAAGGCAGGGCCCAGTCTGGTAAGACCTTATGGTACCTTGCAAGAAATGGCATTTTATTGATGACAAATTTGGATTTTTATTCCTAGAATGACTTAGTTGCTTCAAGAGTTTTAAGCAGAAGCACTGCATGATCTGATTTACATTTTTAAAAGATAATTCTTCATCTGTTTGCACCAGTTCCATAAATGCACTCTGATGGAGGTTACTACTGATGGTGCAGTACTAAGCCACATTTGATGGAGTTTTATTGTTTATTCAGGGGAGGGAAAATTTCACCCATCTCTCAGTAGTTCTGAAATTGCTAAGTGCACATTTACCTTCCACTCCTCTCTTCTGAGAAACTGTATAAAACCAGAGCTAATGCACTTTTTTTTTTTTGGATTCTGACTTTTATGCTGCTATTGCCAGAAATATTAAAAATGCTACCTCGTACTTTATGTCCTTTGGCTTCTCTCTCTTTCTTTATTGCCAAGGTAAACACTATGCTAGTGCCAATAGGAAAAAGGTTTTGTTTTGTTTTTTTAGTTTTGATGCTTGGAGCTGGGGATTAAGCCCAGGCCCTTGTGCATTCTAGGCAAGTGCTCTACCACTGAGTTATAGCCCTATCCCAGGAAGAAATTGAAGATGATTTTATACAGTTAATAGAGACTGCATCTGTTTGGTGATTATTACCTGCTTTATTTGAAGTGTATCAAATAAGTTAAATATTCTATTGCTATAAGTTCAACTTTTTTAGATTCCAAATATCAGAGATATTCTACAGTTTGGCTGTCTGTGCCTGGTTCATGTCACTTTACACAATGTTGTATAGGTTCACCACATTTTTACAAATGGCAGGACTTCTGTTTTTTAAAAATCTGAATTAAAAATATCTTGATGGACATTCACACTATTTCCATATTGTGATTATTGTGAATAATACTGCAGTGAACATGGGAGTCTAAATATTCCTTCAGCATACTTATTTTAATTGGGGGGTTGTAAACCCAGAAGTGGGATTGCTGGATCATATGGTAATTCTATTTTTTTTTTTTTGGCTTTTTGAGGAACTTCCATACTGTTTTCTAGAATGGCTATACTCATTTTCAATACTACCAACAATATCTGAGGGTTCCCTTCTTTTCACATCCTTAGCAACATTTGTCTTTCTTTATTACTTTTTTGGCATCACTTGATCAAACTGGTATAAGTTTGTATCTCATTGATTTGAGATACTACCTTACATGGCTTTAATTTGCATTTCTCCAATGACTGGAGATGATTAATATTCTTTTCATATGCCTGTTGGCCATTTGTATGAATTATTTTGAGAACATTTAGTCTTTTGCCCATTTTTAAATAGGGTTATTTGTTTACATGTTATTGAGTAGTTTCTTGTATATTTTATTTATATATTTCTCTCTACAGTTTCTTGTATATTTTGTATATTATCTGATGTATGACTTGCAATATTTTCCCCCAATCTCAGGGTTGTCTCTTCACTATGTTGGCAAGTTCCTATGTTATACAGAAGTTCTTTAGTTTGGTGTAGTCCCATTTATGTATGATTTCTTTTGTTACCAAGGGCTTTTGGGTTTAAATCCAATAAATCATTGCCTGGACCAATGTCAGGGAGCTTTTCCCTATGTTTTCTTCAAGTAGTTTTATACCTTCAGGTCTCATGTTTAAGTCTCTAATCCAGTTTGAATTATTATTTTAGAAGGGGTTAAAGGGGGTTTATTTGTTTTCTTCTTCTGTATGTGGCTTCTAGTTTTCCCAACACCATTTATTGAGAAGGCTGTCTTTCCTCCATTGTGCGTATCAACCTCTTTGTCACAAATCAACTTACCATAGATGTTTATTTTAGGGCTCTCTGTTCCATTTCCTTGGTTTATATATGGGTTTTGTTTGTTTGTTTGTTTTTGGTACTTAGGGTTGAACCCAGTTTATGCCATTACTATGCTATGTTTTGATTTCTCTAGCTTTGTGATATATTTTAAAATCCAAATAATGCGATATTGGGTTCTATAGACATTTTAGCAATACTAATTATATCAATCCATGAGTGTGAGGTATATTTTCATTTATTTGGGTCATCTTCAATTCTTTCATCAATGTTTAATAGTTTTCAGTACACAGATATTTCACATTCTTGGTTAACTTTACAAGTAAACTTTTTTTAATGCTATTATAGGTGGGATTGTGTCCTTAACTTCTTTTTTTATTAGTTTTAATCAGTCATACATGACAATAGAAAGCTCTTTGATTCATTGTACACAAATGGAGCACAATTTTTCAATTCTCTGGTTCTACATGAAGCAGAGTCACACCATTCGTGCAGTCATACATGTATGTACCTAGGGTAATGATGTCTGTCTCATTCCACCATCTTTCTTGCCCCATTTGCCCCATCCAAAGTTTCTCCACTCATCCCATGCCCCTTCCCCATTATAGATTAGCATCCACTTATTAGAGAAAACATTCGGCCTGTGGGTTTTTGGAATGGGCTTATTTCACTTAGTATGATATTCTCCAACTCCATCCTTTAACTGAAAATGCCATAAATTTATTCTCTTTTAATGCTGAGTAATATTCCATTGTGTTTATATGCCACGGTTTCTTTATCCATTCATCTACTGAAGGGCATCTAGGTTGGTTCCACAATTTAGCAATTGTGAATTATGCTTCCATAAACACTGAAGTGGCTGTGTCACTGTAGTATGCTATTTTTAAGTCCTTTGGTTCATACATTGCTAGTAGGACTGCAAATTGGTGCAATCAATCTGGAAAGCAGTATGAAGATTCCTTAGAAAACTTGGAATGGTACCACCATTGACTCAGCTATCCCATTCCTTAACTTCTTTTGATAGTTCATTCTTGGTGTATAGAAGTGGTAATGGGTCAAAGAATAGAGGGTAGAATGGTAATTAACAAGGTGACTTACCCATGAATGGGTAAGGGGAGACTTTGCTGAATGTGTACAGTTTCAGTGAAGAGAAATGTGTTCTGGTGACCTACTGCATGGTGACTAAATAAGAATATAGTGTGTGCTTCAAAAGAGCTAAGAGAGAGGATTTTAAATGTTCTCATCACAAACCAATGATAAATATTTGAGCTGATGTGTATGCTAATTAGCTTGATTTGATAAATATTTTTTTCTGATTTTCTTACTCAAAGGATAAGTTAGACATTTATGGAAAGAAATGCAGAATGTAGCATAGACTATCTCTGTACACCCTAGTTTATGCTTTGGGCCAACAGAAATATATATTTGCTAAAATCTAGAAATAAGATGTGAATCCAGAGTAGCACTTTAAATCCACTCTAGAGGTGATAAGGTCTTGGAAGTCAGGTGCATATTACAGAAAAACTACCTTAGGTCATTTCTGGTTTAAAATGACACAGAGGAGTCTTTTGGGTCATGGAAATATTTCATGTTTTATTTGAAGCGGTGATTACCCAGATGTATATAACTGTTAAAACTCTTCATATTGAACTCTTTAAGATCTCTGTGCATCTTATTGAATGCAAGTTATACCTCAATTTTAAAAATGATTAAATAACAAGGTTTTCTGATTATAAAGAAAAAGAATTTTAATGAATTGTGATCATAATAATCAACTAGCTTAAATAAGAGGATAAATTTTGAGATAGAAAATTTTTCTTCTTTGTTAGGGTAAGTTGTAAGAAAAATTGTAGAGACCCCTAATAACAGAATGTTTTTATTTCAGCTAATTTTGTTGAAGGACAATTACTTGGTTAAATTATATCTAAATTGTCTTTCTAGCTTAATTGCAACAGGCTATATTTAAATATATTTGCACTTAAACTGTTATCATTTTTAGTAGATGCTCTTTCAGATCATTAAATATATTGACTTAGGATAAAGAAATGAAAGTTTAATCAAGTTGTTACAATAGGTTATAATTTTTCCTTCAGTGAATAAGTTCTGTTTGGCCAATGTCACCTGTTTGGCATATGTATCCTACAGATAAGTTTAAAATTTTTTCTTAACTATAATTTGTCCAACATTGAGAAAACATTGGCTAGAAATATAGAAACCTTATTAAATAAAATGGTACAAGTGTTAATAAATCTTGGCATTCTTTAACTTTACTTTCTTGATATTACCTTCACACTCATCCAAATTTCATTTAAAGTTTATTTTTAGGTTTTTAATATATAATTCAATTTTGTCTTCTAAAGTTTTCATACTTATTGAAATGACCTTGCTTCACCACAAGTAGGATTTTTTTTTTTTAATTTAAAGAGAGGTAGAGAAACTTTCATTGTTGTTGGGCTAGTTATTGTAAAAGTTCTTCCACTAAAAGCAAATAGAAAGTTTGAGAGGTAAATCTACAAAACAAAAAGAAAACTAAAGCTAGAGTAATAAATTGGCACTGAGTCCTGACTTCTCTGAAGGTATCTGATAATACCAGAAACAGAGGCTAGTGTTTTGACAGCCTCATAAAAAGTAGGAGATAAGGCCCTTTGTCAAGCAAGATGGGCAAATAAGGAACGCTCACACATTCAATTAGGATGCCCATAGGGCCCAACCCTGTGGTGAAAGGTTGAGCTAGGAAAAAAAACCCATCTCTTGGTGAAGGGAGCCAACTGAAAAATCTTAGCTGTTGGCTTCCACCGGGGGAAAAGTCTTCCTTAAGAATTCAGAAGACAGGCCCATCCACACGTGAGTTCAGGGTTTAAATTTACCATACCTGCACAGTTCAAGTAACGTTATTGTGGAGAGAAGGCTGTGCTCTGCTCTGTTACTCCATGATGTACAGAAGAACAGTTCTCAGGCTGTGCCTAAACCTGATATACTCCATTTTGAGTTTCAGTGCTAACGTGGAATGAGTCCTCACCTTGTTTGACATTCTGACCCCATCAACTGGTCACTAGACATGAGCCTTGCCTAGGAAAATCACCACAAAACAAACCTCCAAAGTCTCTGTCCTTGGACTTTAGCAGAATGAGGTTTCTCCTGCCAGTGACCACAGTGCAAGTCCCACTCCAAGCTGACACTGAGCAACTACTGTCAGTCTGACCTTGGCCTAGAATAAATTCCTGAGCCTTGACAACTCTGTGTCCTGCATGTGTTCTTAGGCTGGTTCCTAATCTTATCTGACTACCTACAGTGACCCTTTATATTCTTATCTGCTCTCTGCCTTTGATCTCAGTTCATCCTTCTGAACCCCTGTGGCTGCCTTAGCCCTTTCTGAGCCTTTCTGTGATGTGTATATGTGTATAAAATGTGAAGTGTGTCTTGAGTATTATAGAAACTAGAAATTAAGAGGAATAAATGAACCTATGATTTCTCCAGTTATGAGTACCAGGTGACCCACAAGTATTCAATAAAATGTCACTGATGAAAGTGGTGTAGCCTGTGCATTTATTGTTATTCAATAAATTCTGACATTGTGGAAAAACACAAATGTGTTTGATCTATATTAATGACATAGCCACTCACAACATCTATGCTGATTACTTAATTTAAAGTGACTTCATTGCAAGCAGTGCACCCAACTGGAGTTTTCTAGAGAAAAACTCATCCATTTGGACAAAGGCAGCTTTACCTTATGTGTCCTTCAAATTAAGATCAGCCAGCTAGGAGCTTTCACAGTCAGGAAGCACGCCAGTCAGCAGAGTCAACAAAAGGCTTGAGTCGAAAATTAGATGGTTCACATAGGCTATAGTATGTTGATATTATCTCATGTCCTAACCTAATCAATGCATTAATTTCGTGATAGGGATTAACTAGGTGGTAACTGTAGGCAAGCAGGGTGTGCTTGCCTACATGTAGAATGTACAATGTAAAATAATCTCGTGTAGAATGTAAAATAAATGTGTTTAAAATGTTCCTCTTAGTTTTAAAAAGTATAAGCATGACCAACAAGTAAGAATATTTTTAAAAATACATATGTTCGGAAAAAAACTAAATAAAACTTACGGAAATAAAAATAAATTTATTTAAATGGATGAATTAAATATCATTCCAGACACAGCTGGAGAGAAGTTAATAAACTAGAAAATAGATATGCAGAATTATTCAGAATGTAGCACAGATTAAGAAAGTATGGAGGACAAGTTAAGAGATGCATTTAAGAACACAGAATGGAAAGAGCTGATATATGCCTAACTAATGTTACAGAATAAAAGAGTAATGAGAAGAAGAAGAGAAAACATCTGTAAATATCAGACTAGAATTTCCCATAATTGAGGAAAGAAACAAATTCCTAAATAGTATAAATAAAAACTAATCTTAACCCAATCAAATTGTAGTGAAAGTGAAACTACCAATAATAAAACTAAAAGCAATTGATTCAACAGACAACTTACCTTTAAAGGCTCAAAAATTAGTGGATGTTCACAGTAAATTCTAGATTGTCCTTTTAAAAGGGAATTTAATTAAGGGTGATTTCATGAAATTAGAAGGGAGACAAATAGGAGGAGATCTAGGGGAGGAGGGAAGTTAGGAAGTACTGGGGAGGGAAATCTATCAAATTATGTTGTGTCCATGTATGCTTACACTACAATGAACCCTGATTTCATATATAATTATAATGTACCAATTAAAAAATAATAATAAGGATATCAATAGATAGAGCTAGCAGGGAGAAAAGGAAGGGAAAGAAGGCACTAGGGAATGTGGTTTATTCATTTATATGCATATATGATGTTATGGTTTAGATATTAGGTGTGCCCCTAAAAGCTCTGTGTAGACAATGCAATAAAATTTAAAACTGAAATGACTGGGTTTCGAGAGTCCTAACTAATCCATGCATTAATTTGGATTAACTAGGTGGTAACTGTGGGCTAGCAGGGTGTGGCTGGAGGAGGTGGGTTCCTGGGGGCATGGCTCTGGTGTATATATTTGGTGAGCTGAGCTTAGGCGCTCTCTGCTTCCTGGCCTGATGTCTCTTGAGCAGCTTCCTTCCACCCCACTCCTCCATCCTGTTGTTCAGCCTCACCTCAGGCCTGGAAGAACGAAGCTGGCCAATCTATGGACTGAGATCTCTAAACCATGAGCCCCCAAATAAACTTTTCCTCCACTAATTGTTATTAGATCTTTTAGTCACAACAGTGAAACAGTTGGTTGAAATATATGAATATGGCATAATGAATTTCACTATTGTGTATAATTATAATGTACCAATAAAAAAAGAGAAAAAGCTTTTTATTGGATTTTTAATTTTTCAATTCTGTCATTGTATTTTCAGTTCCAGGGTTCTTGTTTGGTTCTTTGGTTGGTGTTTTCTATGTCTTTATTAAAATTTTTATTTTGTTAAAAAAATTATGTTGATGTCATTGCGCCAAAAATGGAAACTAGAAAAGAACAGAAAAACATCTTTAACATACTGAAAGAAAATACAAGCTAATTTAAAGTGGCAGACCTCGTTAAACTCTCTTAAGAATGAGGATGAAGTAATCACCAGCAGACAACATTAAAGAAATTTCAGAAGAAATTTCAAAAAAATGATCCCAGACAGAAGATCTAATACTCAAAATAAAAATAGTATGCAAAAACCTTTGGCATAAAAGAGGTTAAATATAAACCAAGTATAAAAATGTAATTTATTTTGTGATAAAGTGTAGAAAATTACATTTTAAATGGGAGGGGATTTATTGTGGGTTGAATCGTGTTTCACAAAAAAAGATACTTTGACATCATGACCCCTGTACCTGAGAATCACCTTATTTGGATATAGAGTCTTACAGAGGTAATCAAGTTAAAATGAGGTCAAACCTCCATCCAGTATGATTTGTGTTTTTATAAAACAGGGAAATCTGGATACAGAGAAAACAGACACAATGGAGAATGCCATCTGAAGATAAAAACAGAGATCTGGATGATGCTTCTTCAACCAAAGAATGTCAAAAATTGCCAGCAAACCAGAATCTAGGAGAGAAGCAAAAAATCAGAAGAAACAAATGCTGAGGATACTTTGAGTATGGACTTGTGGCCTCCAGGTTGGTAAGTCAATTTATTTCTGTTGTTATGGCAGCACTAGCAAACTAATAGAGGAAGTTCAGAGTAAAATTTCTATTGTGATGATAGTTGTGATGTATTTGTGTTATTTGCAAAGAAAAGACAGTGTGTTTTAAGCAAACTAAGTGTGTTCAAAGTTTCTAAAAAAATTATTTTTTTATATTAAAAATTGAATTTTATACTAAAGACTTTCAGTTTTTGAAAATGTAACGATGGTGTTGTGTTTGTGTTAAAAGACAATTCAAATTGATCTGTGACAGGGCGGTGGTAGAGGTGAGGCTGTTTGAGGAAAATGAATAAATTGAAATATAATATATATGTTCCACTAGAGTAGAGAGTAAATGGAATAAAAGGGTGAACCCCATTGGAACTATGTCTTATTACACCTCTGGATCAGGAAAAATATAGGATAATCCTGGAACATCTTCATATCAGAAAACAAGGAAGCTCTCAAAAACTATACTGAAGGACTCATAAACTCATCAGATTAAGTTACTCTGACCAAGAACAGGAAAAATTATGTATCAACAAAGATAACAATTGTGATGGATTAAAATATGTCAAACATGTTTAAATCCAGAAGTTTGATAGTATACTAATTATTTATGATTTATTGAAATACAATAATTGGTTACTTTTGGAGGGCCTAGAGAACTACCTCACTATTTTGAAAGCTAATAATAATAATAATAATAATAATAATAATAATAATAGAACAAAAATCAAGAACTGGCACAATATTTCCTAAAAAATTTCCTGTGTCCTTAGTGTTTCTGTTCATAGACCTGCTCCAGGAAATAAATGTAGAAGTTTTCAGAATTGAATTATCACCATTAAAAATAAAAAAAACCAAAAAACTCCTGATGAATTAATGGATCTAAGTAACAATCACCAATGACAGACAAGACTGTCAAGAAGAGAGGAAAAGAGAAGAGAAGAGAGAGAGAGAGAGAGAGAGAGAGAGAGAGAGAGAGAGAGAGTCAGTCCTAGGAGAAAGGAAGTACATTACCTATGAGATAGTATTGTCTAAATGAATAAATAAATTCAACTATATCTGATCAAGACTTTAGGTTTAGCACTTTTTCAGGAAGTACAAAGGGAGAGAAGGAATGTAGATCAAGCTATGTGAACACAAATAACAAAATTGGATCACAGGAAAATCTAGGAAGGTAACCTAACTTATTTAACATATTTCTTTTAAAAATCTTTTTAAATGTTAATTTGTTATATATGACAGCAGAATGCATTACAATTCGTATTACACATATAGAGCATAATTTTTTATATATCTGGTTGTACACAAAGTAGAGTCACACCATTTGTGTCTTCATACATGTACTTGGGTACATTCCAAGTACATTCCACTGTCATTCCTACCCCCATTCAACATATTTCTTTAAAATAGGAAAATAAAAGAGATGGAAGGAGAAATAGAGATTAAGTGATTAAATTACCTTGAATTTATAATTACTTTGAATTTAAACTTTATTTAGATACTTAATTCTTCAAAGTAAAAATAAATTATAAAATTAGAGAAATGGGAATCTTGGGTATTTTATATTAAAGATTAATTTTTAATTTTTTTAAATATAACAATGATGTTATATTTGTGTTAACAGAAGAGCAATTTAATATCATCTGTGATAGTACTGGTGGAGATGGGGATAGGACTGTTTGGGAGGAATGAATAAGGTCTAGACATGGAATGATTGGTTGTATATTAGTAAATATTGAATCTGAGCTCTATGGTATAGTACTTGCCTAGCATGTGGGAGGTCCTGGGTTCAATCCCCAGCCTTCCAAAAAAAAAAAAAAAAAAAAAGCAAAATAAATACAAAACAAGGGGGAAAACCTCTAAATAGTTCCCATTTCATGTAGTGATAGAAAGAGTACAAAAATTAATTATTGTATTTACTATCACAAGGAGTCCGATATAACTCACACTTAATTTATTTATTTATTTGCTTGTTTTTGTTTGATTCTGGGGATTGAACCAGGGGTGCTTAACCACTGAGCCTCATGCCCAGCCTGATTCATTTATTTAAAAGCCTTAATCATAAATAAAGGAAATGATAGGAAAATGTAAAAAATTCAGTAAAATAAAAGGTATCATACATGCTAAAATACTTTACATTTATCAATAATAAAAAATAGTTTAAAAAATTTTATGGAAGAATAAAAAAGCCCAAGATTATAAAGGAAATTTTAAAATTAAGGGAAGAGAAAGTGCTTTATCAATTTGGAGATCTTTTAGTAAACTACACTGAGTCAATGTAGAATTAGTGAAGGACAGACAAGATAGTGGAATAGAATAAGTGAAGCAATCAACCTATATGTTTTAATATATGATAAAGGTGGCACTGTGGATCATTAAAGGAATGATGGACTTTTTGATACAAGATTGACTATTAAAGAAATTATCAATTTAGAAAAATAAAATCAGATATCAGATCCCTATGTCATACCATAAAAAAAGTAAAGCCCAAGTGAATATTTGAAATGTCTATAATATAATCTGATATGATGTAATATAAATAACATAATTTAAGAAAATATAAAAATACGTATATGATAGTTTCTACATAAGAAAGATTGAAGATTTAAAAGACACAAGACAAAAAGGAGAAAGATTGATTAGGTTTGACATTGATGTTTTTAATCAAAGTGACAGGAGGTTATATTTATGTCAAGATTTGGGTGTTGAGTGTCTCCCAAAGGTTCATGTATAAAGGAGGTGGTATTGGTAGGTGCTGTGAATTTTTAAAAGGTGTGGTTAAGTAGAAGTTCCTTAAGTCATTAGAAGCACCGTTTTGGAACCCTAGTTTTTTTCTCCCTATCCCTCTCTGTCTTTCCGCCATTATAAAGTGTGACTGCTCAATCCCACATACACTTCTGCTGGGAAGTGCTGTCATCCATGACCACTATCAAGGCCAAATAAAAGAGACTGTCTGATGTTAAAGTTGAACATCCAAAACTGTGAGCTAAATAAACCTCTTCTCCTTATAAGTTAGCTGCCCTAGGTGTTTCATTGTACTAAAACAAAACTGACTAATATAATTTACAACACACATTAGTAATAACTGAATCAATAAAATTGATAACTTAATCAATCAAAAAAACCCAATTACATATAAGTACAATGGGCAGGTAAATGAATCAGCAACTGACAGGAATCAAAAAGAAGTGGGCAATAAACATTAAAACAAAAACCTCAAAAATAATCAAGGAAATTAAAAATAAATTAATGAGATATCATCTATACATATCAGATGATATCTCATTAATTTATTTTATCTACACATATCGTATTAGCAAAAATTAAGAAAGGCTGCAATTCCAAATGTCAGTGAAGATACTGAACAATACTGACCAGAAATCTACTTCTAGTCATAACCTATGTAAAGAAACTCTATCAGATACATGAAGAACATGCACAATATTAGAAACAAATGTCCATCACAAGCAAAACTAATAAAAATTGTGTATAGTCACAATAGACTATTAGCAAGCAATGAAAATTACATTCACAAATGTCAACATGGATAATTCTTATAAACACAGTATTAAGGAAGAACACCAAATCACAGGAAAAAACTTACATCATAATAATATGTATATCAAGTTTTAAAAATTTCACAAATATATATAACAAAATTGCTAACTATAAAATATGGCCTCACATTGCTAGACATAAGATTCAGAGTAGTTACAAGTTGGGAAGAAGTGTGCATGTTCATAACAGGTTATAAATATTTTGATAGTATTTTGTTTCTTTGTGTGATGGATACATCATATAATATTTTCTTATGTATCAAGTATTATATAGTGAATAAAATCATTAAGAAATGCAGGTAGAAAAATATAAGTACATGCATTGAATTTCTTAAAAGTTCTGTGTGCCATGTCACATACTAGAAAGGAACACTACGTTGAAAAAGAAAGCCTAGAAAAAAAGTTCTTAGCTTTACAGACCTTGAAACCTATCTGGAGAAATAGACACTAAATCAATCCATGACCACTATTTGGATGATTTGTCATTCTTCCTTCTTTCTTCCCCTCTCTTTCTCTGTCTCTCCCCACCCCTCACTCCCGATTTGTGTTTGTGTGTGTGTGTGTGTGTGTGTGTGTGTGTGAATTCCTACTTTTCATGAGCTTGCCTGCTTATATCTTGACCATCTTCTACCAAATAGGTCTCAGATTATACTTTTCCTTGATGTTTCCTGCAAGGTTGAACTTGCCTTTCTCTCAGATATGAACATACCCTGCCCCTTTCTACTTTCTTAATTGCAATTATTAACTCACTGTTTTGTCTTTGACAAAATCTATGAGCTCCTTAAAAGTAAGAACTACGTACTACCTAGTCAACATCATGGCATATGAAAAGCAGATAACAAATGTTGAAAAGTTGTGTGAACATATAAAAAATGAAGTGCTGAGGCAATTATGTAGTTAACACAAAATTCAAAGGAAAGCAATATCCATAAATCTTTTGCCTCAGAAATGAAAATATTGATGGGTAAAAGTTATATAGACATGGAAAATATAAACACATCACAGTTACCACTAAAGAATATTTTTTGATGTAACAGAAAATAATCCAATTCATTTTAGTCTATTCTCTCTCTTTTTTTTTGAATTTTCTTTGTGGAATTATTAATTTTCCTCTGTGCATGGAACTTTATGTGCCATCAAAATAAGGAGGTAAATTTACTGGTGAATTCAGAAATTTTTGATGAAAATATTGTTATTCAAGGACATGTTTTCTATTATGAATTTTGTTCTTAATGGCCAATTTGCCTGGAGAAAATACTTTTCTTTCATTTCAGTAAGCAAAACCATTAGTATTTTATGAGTTAGTGTTTCCCTCCTCAATGTGATACAACATAAGAACTTCTCTCAGAGTTGCTTCATATATATGAACATTTATATCTTTTTATAGCACGTTTTGATTAAGAATTTGGTTATTAGGATAAAGTGCTACTTAAGCTTAACTTTTTTTTCACCAAACTACCTTGACAGATTAAGTCTTACTAAATAAAAATTTCAGAAAATCTATTCAATACATATCCTGGGTAACCAATGATTAAAAAGACCCCAATACGATATTACATTCATTTGTATGCGAAAGCAACTGGTAATTGAGGTGATAGTCTTAGTGTGATGTGCATTTTACCAAAACATAATTAAATTCTCTGCTGCTCTGTGACTAATTTTTTTCAATTTACCCTTCACCAAATAATCTCCAGTCACATACACATTTAAGAAGAAACTGAATCAAATACATTAAAACTATAAAAACATAAATTTAGTTTACATTACCCCACCAGTAACTAGAATCTGGCTTTTGCTCTAAGATTCGTTCTCACAAAGGTATGTCCTATTCCTATTACCAGGACTTCGACAGCTTTTATTAGACTACCTCATCAACACAGAGAGTGGAAGATGGCAATTTGGTACATGTAATTCAAAAGAATTTCTTCAAGACTTCTTTGAGGTAATATAAGGAAGTTCCTTTGATTTCTACCTTAAAAGAAAATTGGATCTTAAATTTAACTCTGCAGAAACACATCTTTTGGAGTATTTCAAATAAAACAGGCTTCCTGCCTGGGGACACTTGCCTATTGTTCTAGCAGATTACTCTCACCATTCTGTGGAAAATGAAACACTACTATATCTCTGTTTCAAAGATTGCCCCAAGAAGGATACCTGCTATCTCCACTATTATTTTGTGTTAAATTGGGATTATTGGACAGTGCATTCAGACAAAGAAGTAGGGCATCAGAATTGAGAAAAGTGAAGAAATAAAACTATCCGTATATGCTTTGGATGAGATAGTATTCCTGGAAAACTTGAAAAAATTGATAATGAAATGATCCTACATAAATACCGTAGGGTAACAGGATATGATTATAATGTACAAAAATCAGTAATCTGATAGACATAATCAAGCAGTTTGAAGATATAATAAAATAAAACTCCAGTTATAATAACAAAAATATTAAATATTTATAATAAGACAGTGAGCAAAATGTAACTCAAAATATAACTTCAAAATATAACTGAAAAGTACAAAAGTAGATTTTAACTAATGTAAAGAAATTATTGATTGTTGGACAGAATGATTCAACATAGAAGGTTAATTTGGAGATTCATCATGGCAAATCAGAGGGATCCAGTACTTGCTTCTTCTCAACAAGATAGAATCAAAACAATAGGAGTGTAGCTTATAGTAGAGGCGGGTGACTGGGAGAGTACTGGAATACAATGGAGGAGAGAGAGACTTTCAGAAACCCAGAGTTTTTGAATAGTGGAAGGTTAGGGACCAATTGCAGGGCAGTGTGGAAGAGAGAGGGAAAGTCCACCTTAGGATAGGGATGTAGGTGGAAGAGAAAGAGTCCCAGTGAGTTCCACTTAATGCAGGATTCAGGACCCTGCAGACACATAATTTAAACTAAAAAGACACCTGGAGTTTGTATAGTGAATTAGCTCTGGAGAAATCCTTCACACTTCCTAGCGTATTCTCATGGTGCTATAACTGGGAGCCATCTTGAGAAGATTCTTTTTGTTTAAGCTTGCTGCTCAGGGAGTCAAAGGCCCTGTATTTCCCTATCTCCTAGACCTCTGAGGAAATATCACTGTATTGGTCCAGCAAAAGACTGCTCTGAGAGTCAGTTTGGCTCTGAGTATAGACTCTTGACAAAAAGCCACTGAGAACTCTACATGGTAGGAAACCAAGTCATTAATTGGCGGCAAATGGGGGCCTTCCCTTTAAAATAGAAAGAAGTCCAGCTGTCTGAGTCTGGGAGAGTGAACATTCAAATAATTTTTCATAAGATCCATGTCTGGGATCATCAGAATTACGGGTAGTGGATTCCATGTTCCAGTTGACTCCCTCCTGTTCAGTTCTTTTGTGACTCCATTACCTCTCTCTGCCCTCAGGGGCATCCAGGGATAGACCTCAGAGCCAGGGTTAGCCTCACTCTCAGAGAGCACAATACCAAGTCTTTGGGGGGAGTTCTGCCTTCTGCACTAGCTTGCTGACAAGCTGCACAGCATTGGGGTTAGCCCCATCCTTGAATTACACAGCCTAGAAAAGCTCTGAAGAGAATATTTGCTAGTGAATTCGACATTCCATGTTAGATGATTATCATGCTGCAACACTGGCATTTTCTCTACCCTTGGAGTGTGTAGCCTAAAGAGCTCTGGAGAAAATTTTTACCCAGGGAGTTCCACTTTCCATACTGACTCATCCCAAAAGGCAGAGCAGCCTAGAGGAATTCTAACTTGCTTCAGCTATAACACACTCCCACTTGTCATGAGGCAAACATCACAAAGGAAAGAAGAGTGGGGGGAGTCAACAACGTCCAGCCTTTTTGCTCTATTTATGGGGTACACAGCCCAAGGCTCAGAGAGAAGCTTTGATCAGCACAGGTTGGGAGACCCACTCTTGCCCTTTCATTTGAATACCTTGATGGGGAGAAGATTTTTATTTTCTTTTAATACTTTTTTGGTTGTTGCTGTTTTTATGTGGTTTCTTTCTTTCTCTCACCTTTTTAACTTTTAATACCTTTCCATTTTCACCTGCTTTCCTCTTTTTTCTTTTTATTTCTCCCTCTTCCCTTTCCTCCTATATTTAATTTTGACTGTTTTTTTTTTTCTGTAGAAAGTAGAGTCAGTGAGATAATAATAGAACATTTCTCAAACCTTGGGAAAGATATGAATATCCATGTACTGGAGGCATTTAGAACCCCAAATGAGGGAGATGTAGAAGGGCTTAGGCATCCAGGGCAGGATGGTGAGTGAGAAGGTCAGGGGCAGAGCCAGAACAAAGGAGTATGGCAAGGGTCTTCTGGCCCCAATCAGACAGATAACTTTCATACTCATGCTCCTAAGCAGGGGATCCAAGAGAAAAACTAAATCAGATGTGTGAACAGAGGGGGCATTAATCGATAATAGTGAGGAGAACGTGAACAGGGGAGAAGATAAGGAAAGGAGGAAATTCCAGAGACCATAAAAAGAAAAGGCCAAAACTCCCTACTGGATCGCACTTCTGTGGCCCCGTCTCTCTGGAGAAGTCTATCTCTGTTGCTTTTGCAATAAAGCTCCTGCTTGCTTGCTGTAACTCTGTCCTGTTCTTCAATTCTTAGCTGAATGAAGACAACAAACCCAGCACCCCTAGATGGTAACACAAATAGACACGACTAGGAAAGAATCACTCCACAACATTTTCTAGTTATATTGCCAAAAGTAAAGAATAAAAGAGAATATATTTTAAAATGGCAAGAGAAGTGCCAAATCATATTTAAAGGCAAACCAATGGGAGATGGGACGGTGGAGCAGATTTCTCAGCAGAAACTCAAAAGGCCAGGAGGGCATGAAATAGCTGTCAACCATGATTACTATAGCCAGCAAGTTTATTCTTTAAAATTGAAGGGAAAATAAAGATCTTCCAAGATAAGCAGTTTATCTTATCTTGAAGGTAGTTTATGATCTGTAGAGCAGCTTCACAGAAGATACTTGAGGAAACCCTACACCCAGAAGAGGAAGAAAGACTCTCATAATCATGAGAGCATGGGAAAGAATAAATCTCACTAGGAGAGTAGCCATGCAAATGAGAAGAGGAAAGAATCAAATATCATCAATATAGACAAACCATCAAATGTCTAAGATGAATAAGAGAGTGTTATGACTTGGATCTGGACTGTTCTCTAAAGACTCCTTGTGTTGGAGGATTGACCCCCAATGTAGTAATAGTCAGAGGCTTTTGGGGAAGTGATTGGATCATGAGAGCACTAACTCCATCAAATGATTAATCTACTGATGATTTGATAGCTAAATGTTCTATTAGGAAATGGGACCAAGTTGGAGGTCACTAGGGGCATGCCTTTGAAAGGTATAATTTGTTCCTGAAACCCGCCCCCGCCCCATGCTGTGATTTTCAACTAAGGAGAGCAGCTTTGCTCCACCATGCCCTTCTGTCATGATGTTCTGCCTCACTACTGGCCTGAATTAATGGGGCCAAGCAACTATGGACTAGAACATCTGAAACTGTGAGCAAAAAAAAAAAAAAAAAATCTTTTCTCCTTTAAGTTGTTTTTAAAAAAGTATTTTGTCACAACAACAAAAAGCTGACTAACACAAAGAAATGAACATGATATTCAAAACCACCAGAAGAAAATCAGCAAAATGACAGGAAAAATCACATTATCTTTCAATAATAACTTTGAATGTAAAAGGTCTTAGTATACCAATCAAAAGATGCCAACTGGCTGATTGGCTTGAAAAGCAAGACTCAACAGTATGCTACCTGCTAGAAACTCACCTCACCTGAATAGACATGCACAGATGGAAAGTAAAAGGATGTTAAAAGATATTTCAAGCAACTGGATGCCAAAACCAAGCAGGAATAACTATACTTATGACCAATAAAATAAACTTTATGAAAAAATGAGTTAGAAAAGATAAGGAAAAGCATTACATATCAATCAATGGAACAATTTAGCAAGATGATATGATTATAAATATATTTTCATTAAACATCAGAGCACCCAATTTTATAAAAAAACACAACATTAAGTTAGAGGTAGGACCCAATATAATAATAGCGGGTGACTTCAAATATAACACTTCATCAATAGATAAAAAAGTGAAGAAATATCAGAATTAAATTATATCACATATTAATTGGACTTAACAGACATCTACAGAACATTCTATCCAACAGTTGCAAAATACACATTCTTTTCACTAGCACATGGAACTTTCCCCAAAATAAACCATATATTAGGACATAGCAAGTGCTAACAATTTTTAAGTGTAATAATTCTTGCACTTCATCAATGGAATGAAACTAGACATCAATAGCAAGAGAAACTATAGAAATTATATTAACACATTGAGAACAAACAACACATTTTGAATTAATAATGGGTCATAAAGATTAAAACAGACTAAAATAGAGACTAAAAGTATAATATAAAGGATCCATGAAAAAATAGTTGATTCTTTAAAAAAAATGAACAAAATTGACAAACCTGTAGCTAAACTAACCAAGCAAGAGGAACAAAATTAATAAATTAGAGATGGAAGAGAAATAGTCAACAGATACCACTGACAATCAAAGGATCATTAGGGAATATTTTAAAAAATCACATGCCAATAAGTTGGGAAATCTAGAAGAAATGAATAAACTTCTGGACATGTCTGACCTACTAAATGATGAAAAGTATATTAAAAACCTAAATAGATCAATAACAACTAATGAGACTAAAGCAATCATAAAAATGTCTCCCAACAAAGAAAAATCCACAATCAGATGGTTTCACTGCCAGACTTTACCAGAATTTTAAGGAACTTACACAAGTGCTCCTCAAAATATTCCATAAAATAGAATAGGAAGTTACTTACCATTCTTTGAAGCCAGGATTACCCTGCTACCAAAACCTGAAAAAAATACAAAAAAAAAGAAAGAAAGAAAGAAAGAAAGAAAAGAAAACTATAGTCAAATAGCTCTAAACTAAATGCAATCATCCTCAATAAAATACTTGTAAATTAAAATCAAGAGCACAATGAAAAGATCATAGACTATGATCAAGTTATTTTCATTTCAGGATTTCAAGAATAATTCAACATACATGAATCAATGAATTTAATACAATACATAAATAAAATCAAGAATAAAAATCACAAAAACATTTCAATAGATGTACAAAAAGCCTTTGATGACATTCAATATACCTTCTTGATAAAAGCTCTGAATGAATTTAGGTGGATAAGGCTCATAATCCAACACCATAAGGGCTATTTATGACAAATCCATAGCAAGTAAGCATCGTACTGGATTGGAAAAAAACTGTAAGTATTCCTTCTAAGAAATGTGTCTACTCTTACCATTCTTATTCAACAGACTACTAGAAATTTAGTCAGAGTAATTAGGGAACAGAAAGAAATAGAGGGGACATGTGTAACCTACATAAAATTTTAAAAAATGAAGAATAAACATAACTAAGAATATGAAAGACCTTTACAATGAAAATTACAAAACTGTGAAGAAATAAGTTGAAGACACAGGAATTCAGAAAGACCTTTCATGTTCTTGGATTAGGAGAACCCTAATGTGTTAATATTGTTAAAACTCTAAGTGATCTGCACGTTCAATGCAATCTCCACCAAAATATCAATGAATTTCTTCACAGAACTTTAAAAAAATCCTAAAATTCATATGGCAGAAAAAAGACCCCCAAATATTCAAAGCAATCTTGAGCAAAAAGAGTAATCCTGAAGACATCGTAATACTTTATTTCAAAATATATAACAGATCCACAGCAATTAGAGCAGCATGGTATTGGCATATAAAGACATACATAGACCAATGAAACAAAATAGAGAATCCAGAAGTAAATCCATACATCTGCAGCCTATTGATTCTCAACAAAGTTGCCAAAAACATAAATGGAGGAAAAACAGCCTCTTCTCCAAATGGTGCTGGGGAAAATTTCCATATGTAGAAGATTGAAGCTAGACTCTTTCTCTCACCCTGTACAAAAATCAACTCAAAAGTCAAAGACCTGAAACTCTGCAACTATTAGAGGACAGCATGTCAAGATATTGGCACAAGGAACTTCAATAGCTCAGGAAACAAAAGAATTGAAAATGGGATTACATCAAATTTTAAAAGCTTCTGCACAACAAAGGAAACACCAATAGAGTGCAGAGACAGCCTACAGAGTGGAAGAAAATCTTTGCCAGCTATTCTGTCTGACAGAAGATTAATATCCTGAATATTTAAAGAACTGAAAACTTAACAGTAGGATATGTAATCTAATAAAAAATGGGCAAATTATCTGAACAAACACTTCTCAAAGAAGAAGTACAAATAGCCAAAAAATACATGAAAAAATGCTTCATATCTTTAGCCATCAGATAAATGCAAATAAAAGCTACCTTGAGATTTTATATCACCCCAGTCAGAATGGTTATTATAAATAAATAAACAAACTGGCAAGGAATATATACACTGTTGGTGGGAATATAAATTGGCATGCCAACTATAGAAAACAGTGTGGAGGGTCTTTAAAAAAACTAAAAATAGAACTACCATATGATCCAGTTACACTATTTCTGGGTAAATACCAAAATAAAATGAAGTCAGTATGCAAAAGAGATAAATGTGTACTCATGTTTGTTTTGGCATAAACAATAGCTAAGATTTAGAATCAACCTAGGTGTCCATCATCGGATGAATGAATAAAGAAAATATGGTGTATATACACAATGGAGCATTATTCAGCCATGAAGATGAATAAAAAAATGTTGTTTGAAGAAAACAAAAATGAATGGAACTGTAAGGCATCATGTTAAGTGAAATAAATCAGACATGGAGAGTCATGTGTTTTCTCTTATATGTAGAAACCAGAAAAATAATGTCCTGGAAGTAGAAGGGGGACTATCGGGGAATTGGAAGGGGACCAGGTGAGGGAGAGAGAAGAGGGGAAAAGAGTAGAAAGGAGGATGAACAAAATCAAGGCTTAAGATATATACATGTATGGAAATGTCAGAGTGAAGCCCATTAACTTGTGCAAATAATATGTTAATAGTTTTACAAGATAAAGAATATGAGAAAAATAATTTAAAAATAAAAAGATAAAGTTAATTCTCAAGTTAATATATAAATTAAGTTCAATCCAGCAAGTTTTATTTCTAGAGATATACAGGTTGATTCTAAAGTTGCAAAACAGATACACAAGAATAGCTGGGGAAATTCATTCTGAAACAGAAGAGTAATTAATTTTGTCAATTATGAAATATATACAAACTTCTGTGATTAAAATAGAGGGTAGTAGTGCATCAAATGACACCTTAGTAAAAGCAACAGTGTAGTAATTTTAGAAATATAAAAAGTATATAAAAATATTTTATATATGATAAAAATGACAAATCATCTCAGAGCAAAATGTGGGATTTTTAACAAACTATCTTGGAATAATTGGAAAGGGATTTTGTACATAGAGTTATAAGAAACAAATTCCCAAGTATTTTTGACAGGAATGCAAAGTGCTACAACCTCTATGGAGGTAATTTGGCATTCTCCTGCAAAATTACATATTCACTTACCCTTGACACAACTGCAATTCTCACTTGTGAGAAATTAACCTAAAGATACACTTCCACAAATGTGGGGAAAAACAATAACATACGCAGAAGGTTATTCACTGAAACGTTATTTGTAATAACAAATTATTGGAAACAATCCAAATGCCCAATCACAGGAAATTGGTAGGATAAATTATGCTAACAGAATAAATTATGGTGCATTCACACATGGAAAGCTATTCACTATTAAAAAATTTTAAAAACCCATGAAGAACTCTATCAATTGATATAAAGGAATTTCCAAGATGTATTGTAATTTGAAAAAAAAAACTACCCAAATATATTTAATATATTACCTTTAGTGTAAGAAAATGAAATGAGACTGTATATACACATGAGATGATAGCTTGATGAAAGATAAGGGTGTGTGTATGTGTGTGTGCACGTGTGTGTGTTTGTGTGTGTGAATGCATGCTTGTGCATGAGTGCACATTGCAAAACAAATACTGAAATGGTAAACTAAAAGCTAATAAAAGTTTTTACCCATATAAAGTGTGTAGGAATAAGGGGAAGGGACAATATTGGGAGTAAGAACACTTGGATTATACCTTTTTGTATAGTTTTAAAGTTTTTAATAATAGCAATGCTTTGCACATTCAGAAATAAAATTAAATTAAAAATAATTTAATAATTTAAGACAACCCTATAATTTTTGTATAAATGGAAACAAATGAACTTAATTGCTTATAAAATTGGTAAAAGAAAAAATCATTTAAGTAAATTTCCAAGAGTACCCTAACTGTATAGCATTAGTATTTTTTTTCCTAAGTAAACCTTGCAATTTATTGCTAGTTTTGTCAATGATGTTAGTATTGATGTAGTGGTCCTGGACCTGTATTGTAGAAAGAGAAAATTCATGAATACATTGCTATTGGTAACCACTGCTTTTGCTGTAAGACATAAAGAGTAATCAGGGATTCTATGGAAATGGTTCTGAGAAGGGATTGGGAAAATGTTAGGTGAGCCTGGGACATCTTTTGCCAGAAGTATGGGGACCTGACAAAAGCACCCAATAGCTGTCCTAAATGGATCTCAGTTTCCAAACTGGGGATAATTAGTACATCAAAAAGAACAATGTAGATAGTGGATTATTACACAATGAACAAAGTAACCATAATGATGCTCATAAAAAAGGCAGAAGGTTATGAAAAGTACTTATTTTCAAAAGAATGCCAGCCATTGAATGTCAAAATAATAGAATTAGCAATTTTTATTTTCCAAACACCAATATAATAATTTATTCAGGAAAAACTCATCAATGAATGATAAATACTTGTGATGAAAAGTTGTTGAGGGATGGAATATTTGCATGCTTTCCTCCAAAGTATTCTCCAAAAATGACATATTAGTTTCTGTGCAAAGCATTCTTTTACAAGGGTGAGACCCAGGAGGCACTATCATCACCAAATGATCCATGTCAGCATTATCAATAATCAGACAAATGCATTCTATATTTCCTGATGAGAAGCAGTGGAAAGCATACCTATGTGGTATTCTTGCCAAAAATTTATTAAAGTGAATTAATCATGATGAAATGGACAAATTGAAATGTGACAGTCTATTAAAGACCATACACAGACACACTCACACACACACACACACACACACACACACACACACATATATATAGTCAATGTAATGAAAAAAGCAAAGGGGATATTTTTCCAGATTAAAGATCAAGGAAAAATGAACACAATTGAATTGAAAGGTTTCTTATTAAGTCATGAACAAACAAAATGATATGAGTTACATTAGAATAATTAAAGAAATCTTTAAATTTGATGGTATGATTATATTAGTGGGAACTTCCTGGTGAGTCACAGTCCTGTGGTCTTGTGGTTAGGAAGGAAAATGTCTTTGTTTTTAGGTGACACATGCCAAAATGCTCAGTGCAGAAAGATCATGATGTCTGCAACATATTTTCAAATGATTCAGCAGAAGAAAAAAAAATAAAGGAAAGTAAATGGGAAGCAGCAAACATGGCAAAATGCTTGCAACTGGTGAATCTAGGTGAAGAGTATATAGGTATTTATTATACTATGCTTTCAACATTTTTCATCGGTTTGAATTTTTAAAATTAAAAGTTGAAGAGAAATAAACCATCCTGCAATTCCTCTCTCCCCACACCAAAGGCGTTTCTACTCCATAGAGCATCTTAAGACAATTTTACACCATTTACATTCAAGTTGGATGTAATTCTGAAAGTTTCCCTTAGGAACTACAGTTAGTTGGCCAAATTAAAGGAGCAGAAGCTCTCATTTTTCTTCTTCATCTACAACAACACCCTCTTCAACTTTAAATGCCTGTGTCTACCTGAAGAGGAAAACTCCTAAAGTCACAGAGGCTTCGTGTCATGCTTCCTGAGATTTTATATCAAGAACCCTGAGGAAATGATCACTGAAAAAACAGAGAAATATGACTCAGAGTGGGAAAGATATTTCTGAATGGGTCAAGCTCTTCTCAGGTACCTTAAAAGAAAATACCTAAATTTTAAAAAAACCACTTTGACTCATAACACTGATATTGATTTAATTATACTTGTGTCTTTGATGCACATTATTTCTTAAAGATAAGGTACAATTAAAGGTGACTAGAGAAGTCGTTTGCTCTTGAGAAAATCATGAGCTGCTCCATGGTGAATTATGGTCCCTGGGTATCTCGTCTTCCTAACTTTATTTCTCCAGCCATTTTCCTTAAATGCAGTCATTATTTCTCCAAATGGTGAATATGTGACTTGAGGTATCAAAATCTATCCGAACCTACATAATTTATGACCAAGACCAAATTTGTGAATGTGAAGAGAAGCAATTGTAATTAGTGACCACCAGCTTGGCCAGTTAGGTCCACTACCAGGAGATACACCACCCTTCAAAATGTTCTCTTGCCCTGATCTTCTGTGAGTCAATTTTGATCATTTTTCTTGTGAAAATTTAGACAAAATGCAAAGCATCATTACTTCAGAACAGTTACTTTTATTCCTTTTAAGTTCAAAGTTTCCATTTGTGTAAATAACCCAGAGTCTCAAAGCCTGGTAGGGAATGGGGAGAAAATATCTTCTATTTTCCCTTTTAATTTTGCTCAGGATTATGGTAACTTCAAATTAGAAGAATGTCTGTCCAGGTTCATGGAGCTGTGCAGTCACCAAGAACACTCAGATTTTCTGGAGCTTTAAATTTACAAATGTGAATATTTACTTTGGATCACAAAGAAGGCACATTTTACAACTTTTAAGATCTAATAATTACCATAAATAGAAAAATCCTAAAAAATAATATATATTTTACCATTCAACTGTCTACTGAATGTTTTTATTTTTTGCCTGTAATCTCTTGATTACCCTTTCATAAAACATTGATTTTGTAATATTTTATATAAAGACAAAGGAAAGGTAACTTAATCTTTCCTCAAGCATGGTTAATTAAAATTCATAGAATTCAATTGCTCAGAAACTCTCTGCTTCAACATCTTGTTTTTGGTAATGTCATGAAATTTTAGGGATTGTTGCCAAATTTGGAAAAATCTCTACCAACTGTCTTTCACATAATATTGCAGGCTGCTACTGTATTTAGGATAGAAAAGAATTTGGTTCTGACCAAGAATCCATAAAGGCCAAACTCTCACAATTGTATGCATCTGATGATTAGAAGACTCAAAGACGACCTTAGGTTTCCAGATATGTCAAATCTTATTTCTCCCTCACCATGCACATAATTCTGGGGCTAGGAATTGTGGGTACCTTTTTGTGACATGCTGGGTGATTGTCATAGGAGATGGGAGGAGGTTTACTGGAAGCAAATTCTATTCAAGGTAGTGAGCAGTGATTTTGCTATATGTGGAGATGAGGAAACCATCTATGTATATTACACTGAAACAACCCTCTCCACAGTTGCTCCAGGACTTCCAAGCAAGGGGGAAAGTACAGTGGGACAAATCACCATAGAAATGACAATAGTGTGAACTGATTACAATGAAACCATTTTACTTCAGCAAATTTTATGAAAGCATATGCCCACATGAACACCTTATTGAGGATTAGTCTTCATTCGTTTCATAGCTCAGCAACAGTGAGGTGCTAAGTAATTCAATGAGACCCTGTCTCTAAATAAAATAAAAAACAGGGCTGGGGATGTGGCTCAGTGGTTGAGTGCCCCTGAGTTCAATCCCTGGTACCAAACAAACAAACAAGAGGAAATATGTGTTCACTTTTCTGTTAGTACATCTTTATTTGCATTTGCCCACATGCAGCAGTCAGGATGAAAGAAACTAACAAGGTTCTAGGGGTGTAGTGGTAGTGGTCATATAGCCTAATAGAATATTGGGTAGCCTTCAATAACAAATTACTGGGATGTCTCATAATTCTTCAGAAAAATACTTAGAAGAATGTTTTCCAAAGTAATAAACGTTTAAATTTCAACCAAAAAATTATTAGGTGGAAGGGATTAATTGTGATATTAAATTGGAAAGGATTTAATATAATGTCCACAAAGGTGAAAAGACATTAGCATAATGGTACAAAATCCAACAGAAGGAATTATAACAAATAAGGGTAAATATCCCACTGTACCTTTCCCTTCCTCCTGGGGAAGAAGTTATGTAGAATAGAAAATCCAATGGGATATTTCCTTAATGAAGGACATGGCAGGTGGCTGCTTTTTGGAGTATGAAAAAAAAGTAGAATCATTTGGTTGTAATCCTGAAAATAATTAATCAAATGACAAAAATAAAGTTGAGAATAATTTTCTCCATCTCTTGGAAATTTGGGAGGCATAAATTTAGGAAGGTACTGGAATGGGAGGTGATAAACTGCATCTCTAAGAAATAATAATTGCTAAAATAAAAGAGATGAATTGCTGTATTTAATAATAGAGACAGTGAAAAGATTTTTGTCTTTCAAAACATGTTCAACATAGATTCCTTCATTAGCAGTTAATTACCTGTGTCTATAAAAATGATTTATACATAGATCTTCAGAAGCACATCACATACAATATTAAAATATATACTTATAATATAGCCCAAAGAAACTGACAAAGACCACTTTTCAAGCTGATATTTGTTAAAAGTCTGATACATAAATCTAAATCCTTTCTGATTTCTTTATGTAAAGGAGTGTGTGTGTGGGGGGGTGGATTTTAAATCAATAGATTAAGAATCTGAAAACTTGTGTTTGATATAAAATATTTAAAACTATTTTACCCAACCTTATCTGTATTGTGAAAATTGGGATATATAATATCTAAAAAATTTTTTTTTGAGTTACAACATTTTATGAGACGCTACATGTCTGATTCAATATTAGTGCTCTTTTACTTAGAGAATAGATTGGGCAGAATCTATGTTGCTTAAAAATTATTATAAAGCAAAATCAGGTATGATTAAGATTACTGATTTCATAAGAAGCTAGTTAATGAGTATTAGCCCCCAAGAGTATTTTAGGTTTTCACTGAATGCTTTCATCATCTCTGTCAATCATAACTTTCTGCCCCCTTTCTTTCCTCCCTCTCAGCAGATGATCTTGTCTCCTAATGTACTGAAAAAAATAAAAGCCATCAGACCTTGTCTTCTCAATACTGAGGCTACAAAAAAATATTTGCACTTGCAACACTTGTCTTCTTCTTTCCTCTTGTTCTGATGAATGAAATGTTCCTTCTCCAATAAAGAGAAAATCCTTCCACCTGGGCTTGTAGCCCCTTCTCTCTTGCCTCAACCACCTCAGTGATCCTAAGTGAAATAGCTTCATACATCCTGACGGCTTTACAGCCTATCTATTTGATGACAAATGGCAAATTTATATGGGCAGCATGGTCTTTTCTGTTCTAGCCTATGTAAGAAACTAACTGTATGATTATTACTTATGTTTCTCATACATTCAAACTTAGTCTATATAAAGCCAAACTCTCCATCCTACCACAAGCCTCTCTTAACTTGGATACAACACACTCTGAGGCTTTATGCTCAAGTGAAAAACTTGAACTTAAGTGAGAAACCTGAGCTCAAGTGAGAAAACTGAGTTTCACCCTGATTCCTTCTGTACCTACCACCAATGATAGTTAAAGCCAGTCAGTCCTTCTTCCAAATTATGCCATGGACCAAGCCACTGGTCCAGTGTAAGCATCCTAGTATACACCAATGTTTTTCTTCACTTGGGCTTGTGTAATCATTTAGTGGCCTTCTTGCTTCCAATTTTGTCTATTTATATCTCTTTTCCCTGCCAGGATTCAGAATATATAATAATAATGTTAATGTTTAAAAGTGACATAAAAATATCACTTATTCATGAAATACAGAAAAATACAAAGAACAATGTACAAACTCCTTAACTTCCAACTTGGAAAACTTCCAATACCTGAAAATATTAGATGAATTTTTAAAATAAACTTTTACCTAATACATTTCTTTAGATTGGTGGATAGACAGCAAAAATTATTTGATAAAAGGAGATGCTATTTAGTATCATAATATTTTTCTAATAGCCATTTCTTTAAAATGTATCTTGATATATGCATGTATAGTTATAACAAAATTTTGTCAATACAAGGGGAAGACTGTACAAAGAACAAAAAGCACAGAGAGCTTTCTATGAAAAGCAACAGATATTTTCACATTCCCTCTCTTTCTCAGTCTATCATTTTACTTAATGTATTCCATTTTTAGGTTTAAGATTCTATCTTGATATCACGATGTTTTGGATTACCTAATTTAAACATTCTTTTCCTGCCATGGAAAATTAGAATTTAACTCTCTTCTACTTCTTTATATGCTCCTCTCTTTCCTCTTCCAGCAACTATTTTACTACTTTTAGCTCCTATTTTGGTTATATATTTCTCTTTATTTCTTCCTTCCTTAGTTAGAGACAATCTATTTAGACTCTCTACCTTGTAGGGTGCACCCTCAATCCCCCACCCCTTTCATTTCCTTACTTCACAAGATTTGTTTTTGCTTTTGTATTAACCAAAAAAAAAAAAAAGAAAGAAATAATAACCCCTAATAAAACAAAACAACCATCCAGATCTTCTGTTGTGTAACTGTAGTTAAATTTTTCATTCTTTGTGTTTGGATTTTAAAAGTGAAAAGTCATCAAGCATCCTTGCATTATCTGTGTAAATGTGGCTTGTTGCTGAGCCAAGCTGTGATTCATGATGATAAGATTTTGTGTACAGGGCCCCTTCCCCACAACTTTCTACTTGTCTTTCTTTTTTTTTTTTTCTGTAGCCAATCCTCAGGCTTGTTTTGAGGTTTCCAGGATATTGTCAAATGGATGGAATCTCCCTCACCCACCCACTGCCCTGACTCCTTTTTCTTTCAATGCCTCTTTACTTCTGAACCTACTTTGGGATTGACTTCACTGCATCAGTTACCCTGGATCTTCCTTTTTTATTATAATGCCAGGTTGGTTTCTGTTTCCAAAACCTTCCTCATTCTTAGTTACTTTCTTGTTTTCTCTGACCCATCTTAAGTAACCTCATAAAAAGGCATGCATGGGAGATAAGTTTTCTGAGCCTCTAGATGTTTGAAAATATACTATATCATGCTTGCTGAACCCTCTGGCTAGATGAAGACGGTAAAGTTCAGAATCAGTTTTCATCATATTTTTGAAGGTGATGCTCCTTGCATACTGTCAGTGTTGTCAATTTTCTCTCTGAAAACTTTTATGTTCTTTTTAATCTCAGTGTTTGCAAATCTCTATATTATATTTCAGAGGGAGTATTTATTATACTCACTGTGCTGGGCATTTCCTGGGTCCTTGTGATCTGCACATCTGTAACTATATCAGCTGTAGAAGATTCTTGTCTATTATTCTTGACTTGCTCTTTGGGCTGAGTGGATGAGGGATATGGGATGTGGGGTGACTTTCATCTTCAAACTTTTATTTACTTTTGTGGTGATGGGAGTGGAACCCAGGGCCTCACACATGCTAAGCAAACAGTGCCATTGAGCCACATCCTCAGCCCATATCTTCACACATGTAATAAATACTTTTTGTTTTTATTGACCTGAGGGTTATTTTTCAATCCCAATAACTGGCTTCTTTGTGTACTGGAAATGCTCTCTATATACTTCCACTCTTCTGTCTGCTTTTTGGACTTCCAGAAACTTACTGAACTCTTTCATGAACTAGTGGCCCCTTATCCTGTTCTCTTTGATTTTTTTTTTCCAGTACTGGGCATTGAACTCAGGGGCACTCAACCACTGAGCCACATCCCCAGCTGTATTTGTATTTTATTTAGAAACGAGGTCTCACTGAGTTGCTGAGTGCCTTGCTGTTGCTGAGGCTGGCTATGAACTCATAATCCTCCTGCCTCAGCCTCCTGGGCTACTGGGATTATAGGCCTGCACTACTACACCTAGCTCTCTTTGATCTTTTTATACTTTTACTATCACATATGTGATCAACATATGTATTTAGTATGTCAACTAGAACCACCCTCAGAGTCTATGTTCCATTTTAGTAAAAAATAATAAACTGAATTTTACTTAAGAAAATACTCAAACATTTAAAAATTTTAAGACAGTTTTATTATGTTTTGTAACCATTATTCTTACTGTTGTTCTTAATCTATATTTAAATGTAGTGCTTATTATCAAATTTTTAAAACTATTTCTTCATTCTAAATTTTGATTCTCCTTTTGTTATATGGATTTTATTTCAAGCAGTTTATGAAAAATACTTTGTAAATGCAGTATTCCCCAAGTTATTTCATGCCTGAGCAGATTGTGTGTCTTTTGCCTTTCAATCTGAAGGACCACTTGGCTGTTGTGGAATACTTGGGTCACATTTGCCCCCTTTAGAGCTGTTACATTAGTGTCTTTAAATATTCAATATAGCAGGAGCCACCCTTTACCATGGTGTCTCTTATCTGAACTAAATAGATTGCTCCTTGATCTCTCTCAAGAAAGCAAATACATGCTACAAAATCTTAGCATTTTTTTTCATATTTAAGAAAACCTGCTTGTGGTTTTTACACTTGAGTGGAAACTTGGCTAGATATATGTTTCTGGGTCACATTTCTTGTTCTTTAGAGTTTGTTAGGCTTTGCTGCATTGTCTTGTAGTCTAGAATGCTCCTCCAAAAAGGACTCAGGTCAGTCGGCTTTAGTTTCCAATTATGAGAGACTATTTGTTTCTGAGTAACAGTATTTTTCTTTTATCCTTAAAATTTAGCAACAACAAGAATATAATTTAGAATTGATAGTGTTGGATATATTTTTGTCTTGGAGTATGATATGTACTTTTGAGTTGCAATGACTTATTCCTCCATTTCAGGATTATTTTTCTACTTTCTATTGTGATGCCTTTTCTGATTCAGTTATTGGTTTTTCAATTCAGGGACACCTATATTCATTACCCCTTGTATAAAGTCATTTTTGCCACTTCTTCATACCTATTATCTTCTCTGTTTCCATTAATCTGTTAATCTTTTCCTTTGATTTTGGTGTGCCTATCCCAAGCCTTTCTCTGCCTAAGCAATTTATTTTTCAGCTATGTCCATTCAATTCCTTTCTGCATGTAATTTATTTATTAGTTCTATAATGGTTTTATTTTAGTTTCAAATTGTTTCCTTATATTTTCAATTTTCATCTTACCTCAGTCTGTGTGGTTATCACCGTACATTTGCGCTCATAAATTTTTAAGAAGCTTTGTTGTGGTGTGAAACATTGGTGAGATGTTCCTGGGATCTCTAGGCCCTGGTTGTACTGCATTTCTTTCATGCTTATTTTCTTTTCTGCTTGCATAGTTCGCATGTCATTATTTTTCTGTTTTGTTCATACTGGCAAAGGACCGTACATTCTGATTTTGTTTTGTATTCTGGTAAAGGATGAGTGAATTCTCCTTAAGTCCTTTCCCATATTCCCTGAGTCTGAGGGTCTTTCCCTACAAGATACAGCTTGAGGGCTTGTTATTGATTTCTGTTCTCTTCTGGTAGCCTGAGGATTTAGGTCTGTGTATTGTCAGTTAGGTAGGAGCAGGGAGGGGGTTAAGCTGGGACTGAGTACGAGCTAGTAGTTCAAATAGTCCACATTCTTCTAGCTTTTTCTATTTGATCTGTTTCTTATTGAACTCTTAACATCTTTTTCTATAGTTCTGGAATTGTCAGTTTTTTTTTTTTTGTACTTGTGTCAGTTTGCTTTGTCTATGGTATGTTTAGAGGCATACAAATCAAAGGTTATTTTATTTTCTTGAGAAAAGTTCTTTATTACTTTGTAATGCATTGCTCTAAAAACTACTTAGCTTTTTAAAACTTTATGTTCAAATTTTCTTTTTGGTTTGGTATTAGGGGTGCCTTTTATAACCTGAATATAGCTGAATTTACCTTATTATTCCATCTGATACTCTTTCAATAGGTGGAGTTTTACCTACTTTCATTCACTCTGTTATCTTACATATTTGAGCTTAGAGCTTATGTGTGCCATCTCATTTTGCATTTTCTGTTTACCATTCTTTATTTTTTATTTTTTTCTTTCTTTCTTTCTTCTTCCTACTCTTCCTCCTTCCTCCCTCTCCTTTTCATTCATTCATCCGGTGGTTTGGATGACATCAAAACAATTTCTATTTACATATTGGTTATCCTAAGGTTTGTGTTTATTTTTCTCTTATACATAGCAAATATATAGAAATTAGCATATTTATAAGTGTACATTTTAATGAATGTTCATGAAGTAACTACACCTATGTAACTATAACTCAGATCAAGAAATAGAATATTACCAGTCCCCTAAATCCCCCTCATGCCCCTTCTCAGTCTTTCATCTTCCCTTCCTTGGGTTAACCTCATTCTATTTTCTTTACCATAGAGTAGCTTTGCTTATTTTGAATTTTATGTAAGTGAAATAATGCAATATGAAATTTTTGTCTGGCTCCTCTCAATGTTGGCTGTTAGACACATGCTATTGATTGAACCGGTGACCCATTTACTTTAACGGATTGCAGAATCCCACTGTATAATTATACCACAATTACTTATTTTTCCATTCTTCACTTGCTGGACATTTTTATTCTAGTGTCCAGTGATTATAAATAAAGCTGTTTTGAACATTCTTTCATTTATTTCTTTCTTTGAACCTGTCTTCTACTCACATTTCATTCACATTTATGTTTGGATATATAACAAGGAATGAAGTATTATAATTATTGGATTTCAGGATACACATATGTTCTCTTTCATATTTATTACCAGTTTTCTGAGGTGATTGTACCAAATTAATATTTCCATGTATAGTTCATGAAAGTTACAGTTGCTCCATGTCCTCATCTTACCCTTACCTCTAGCAAGTCAGTGCTTGTTTCTTTAGATTTTACCTGTTATGTGTACATAGTTTTAAATTTCCCAATGAATAATAATGTAGAGCACATAATATGCTTATCATACTTTTATGTCTTCTCTCTCATGAATTACCTGTTTAGTGTTCAGGTTTCTGCCAATTTTTCTATGGCTTATCTCTATTGCATATGGCTTCATAGGAACATTGTATATATTTGGGGATAATAATCTTTGGTCAGGTAAAAATATTGACAGTGTCAGCTTCAGCTTGTGTTTTTTTTTTATTCTTTTACTGACGTCTTTTGATGGACATGAGTTCTTAATTTTAATTATGTCCCATTTTTATTAATATTTTTCTTTAGAAACTCATTGCTAATGAATATATTGATATTTCCATGTATAGTGCATGAAAGTTCCAGTTGCTCCATTCCTCATCTCATCCTTACCTCTAGCAAGACAGTGCTGTTATCATCTTGATATTTCGTTGTTATTTTTCTCATAGGTATATTATACTCTTGTCCCTGAATTTGTCTATTTATCCATCCTTGTCCTCATGCCAAACTGTCTTAACTATTCTGGTTTTGCAGTTCATCCTGATAACTCTTAGAGCAAGTCTTCCAATTTTGTTATTCAAAACTGTCTTCTCTAGTTTTGGTTCTTTACCTTCCTTAAATAGATATATTATATTCAATTTGTTTATTTCCACAAAAGTACTTTTAAGTTTTTAACATACAAAGCTATAAATTGTAAATTAATTATAAACTATAATTTTAAAATATCTGAAATTATCTAGTATTTGAATCCTCCTCTCAAATATAACAACATAAATATACATTGATTATGGGTGAAATAGCTATTTTCCAGCATCTTGTTTTTGTTGCCTGATTATATAGGTATAACGTTCTAAATGTCCAGTTCCTCTGACTACATAGCATATATTTCTTTTTTGTTTAATGGCATCTGTACTTACTGGTGAGAAATACACTTGATTTAATGTTTTATTACTAGTCCTTGCTTATCATCTTTCTCCTGGTCTGGAAAGACTCTTTCCTAATTCTTAATATATTCCAGTTTTCCTATGGTGAGTCTAGATGTGAATATATTTTTCTAGATCTTTCTTGGTTCTTACAGTTCACTTTCAATGTGGGGAGCTGTGTCTTCATTCAATTTTGGAAAATTCACAGTTCTTTTCAAGTGGTGATTTTTTTCTACCCTTTTCCCAGAGACAGTACTGTTTGTCTTTCAGGCTATTCTATATGTTTCTTAACACTTGGATGATCATATAATTTATTATTTAAACTGAGATGAATTTGGAAGTTAAAAGAAGTTCCTCTAATAATTACATTTTTAAAAAAGACGTAAATTGGAACTTTCTCAGACATATTGGGATGTACAGTCTCTCTTCTTAGTAGTCTTTTTCTATTTTATTCTATCATCTGTAGTTTGGGTGAATCCCTCAGTAGTATTTTTCATTTTTTTTATCTTTTATTGTCTCTGATTCAAAATGTATCCCATGTTTTGAATTTTTTCTTCAATTTGTAGGTTTTTAACCTGTAGTGTACTTAGTTATTGTGTTTTTTAATTTACTTGACTTGTTTCATTTCTGTTTTTCACATATATCTTTTAATCACATAATTTTTCTTTTCCTTTTTTCTTTAAGCATTCAAATCACACCTATTCTAAAGTTTTGGCTAGAATGGTTGCATAAAATTTTACTGGGAGTGAAATTATGTTCCAACTGTTGCCTTCTTTCAGAATTATTTTAACACCATTAGAATTCTTCATGTGTTTTGAAATTTTGTTTCTCAGTCTCATTCTGAACTTTCCCTTCTCTTTTCTCTTTTTTTCACACTTCTGTCTAGTTCTTTTGCATCTTTCTTCTCTTGGTTCCTGAACATCATCTTCCTTCTCTCAGTTTCCGAATTCCCTCCTCCTAACCAAGTACTGTTAGTCATTGCAGAGCACCTGCCCTTGGACTCAGCAGGCATATGTCATTGTACTTCTGGCCAGGGCACTTAGCCTAACTCCTCAAAGGTGAGGTATGTTTAGTTCTCTGGTTTCTGAAGCAGTCTACAAACCCTAGCCCTAAGGATTGATGACTATAGATTTTCAACATCCTTTCACCAGAAGCAGCCCCCTAGTAAGTTTTCAAATCAGACTGCAGTCTGCTAATTTTCATGGAGCATCCTTAATTCTTCCAGCTGCCACTGCCTACTTCAGGACAGGAGCCCAAGGAGGATGCAACCTTAGCTATGTTCAACCTTGCATTTTTCCCTGTTTCTGGTACATAGGGACACAATGGATTTTGAACCCAAACATGTATTTTGGGTCTTTTCTTTTCCATTTTATATATTTTTATTATGTGTTGGATCAGTGGAGGTACACTAAAGTATAAAATGACTGCTCTAGTTTGATCAGAGTACATAAAATGAAGAAGCAAATTGTATTTATCTTAAATGATTTTAAAATATCCAGATTTACAAAATTTGGAGTTCATTCGGCAACAGACTTTCTCCGCTCAGATGTCTGAAATATTTTTGTAAATGCACAATATAGTGATAGTACTAATGGAGAGGATGGAAACTTTTTTCCATAAGATCATTTAAAATATATTTTTTGCCAATCTGCAATTATTGCTCATCCCTAAATTACTTTTAAAAAGGAAATATTTTGTGAAGCACTTTTTTGTTTCTATATAACATTGTGTCTTGGCTGTTTTGAATTGAATTCAATTTAAAAAGACAAAAAGATTAAATTTTCCATGTAAAAATAATTATGTAATCTGAAAAAGAAATGGGGTGGGGAGAAAAACAAAAGGCATATTTACTCAAGTAATTTGAATAATGTCTGTTCCTTAGTAAATATTTTTGGAAAAATAAATAAGTATCTGAGCCACACTCTATCGCTGGTTAACACCCTTGGAGCAAAGGGAAGGAGGTAGAGAGCATATTGTGGATGGGGGGAAAGTATCAAGGCTCAGAGATACTGGGTAACAAACAAGGTGAGATTGAGAAGTAAAGGACAGAGTTAGTATAATTTTCAGGGTGTTTGTTGTTTTATAACCTGGTTGTAAAAAAAAAAAGTAATTTTTGAATTTTGACATTTTTATGTGGTTGTGAGTTTTCTGAATCACATCAAAGCCATTATGTCAGCTCAGCCATGTCTAAACATCCTGCTTCCCATTTTGAGCCTATTACTCAGTTCTACCTGCCACTCAGAGATGGGAAGAGACAGGCTTCAGAGTGAGGTTATGTGTGGATGTCCTCTACACTCTGAAGTGAGCCGGTTTGGAGGAAAGAAGTGCTTGAACCATCCCCCTGGTATAGTTTTGATTGTGAATCTTAAAGAGAGAGTGTCTGTTCAAGGCTGTCTGAGAATGGATAGTTGTGCTCCCAGCACATACAGATTTACAAATTCTTGTCTCATCCAAGTCCCCAGAGGAGAAAGAGGGAGTAATGTTGGGTGTTAATGAATCAAACAATGTGACTGAAGTCCTGTTCCATAGCCTCAGCCTGTGTTCTGCTCCATACCAGCCCCTGAACATCCAAGCATGGGACCCTCCTTTTCTAAACTGCTCTGTGGGAAGCAAGAATCTTCTTTTAGATTGCTTATTCCAAAGATCCAGTTCAATAACCATTGACTCAACTGCTTGGCCATATTAAAGAGCACAACATTGAACATTTCATAGGGGGAAGGAAATATTGTGATGAGTAGGTCTCACTCGGCAGTTTTCTCTGAGTCACCATACACTCCAAGCACAGCCACTCCATAGCTGAATGTTTCCTTTAATTCCTCTTCACTGATTTGCATTCACTTACATGTTATCATTAGCCAAAGATGCAATGATAATAAGGAGAACTTTGAGAAATCTCTTGAATAGGTGACTAGGTGAGAAAACCTGTTCCAGAAGGTTCAGGTGACTCCTATATCTTTGAAGGTGTTTAGGGGCTGGAAGTATTGTGTAAAGAAGCTAGCCAAGACTTACAGTCTCCATAGAAGAAGGTCAGGGAGAGGAGTTTCCTTCCAACACACAATGTCTGTTGGTCTATTGCTTTAGCATTAGTTTTGAAATGGGTCACAGTTGCTTCTTTTATTTTCATGCCTTTGAAAAGGATTTTTTAGGGAAATAATTTCTTATTCCTTGTGATTCATATGTTTTCAACAGGGAGGAAGTGAACTTACTTTGACTTAGTCCCTTGTGCATGAAATTTTCCTTATCTCATTAATACTCTGAGATACAACTTACCTTCTTTTACATATAAGTAAACTCTAGATCTGAGTTAAGTAACTTGGCCAGTGTCATCTTCTGTAAGTGGGAGAAGCTGAATTGAAACTCATGAAACCCACAGAGTATAATAGATAAGAGGGTGAACAGCTAAATCCAGCTCCTAGTTTTATCTCTTAATGGTGTAGCTTTTATTAAGTTGCTTAACCTATCTGTGCCTCTCTTGACTCAGTTTCAAATTGAGAATCATAATTATTCCTTCTCCTAAGGTTGTTATAAGTTAGCTAAAGTATTTAGAATTCAGTTTAACACATAGACATTTTTATTTGTTACATGGGAATATAGTTTAGTAATCCCTATTTAGGATGGAGTTTAGTATTTTGTGTAAATTTTAAAATGCGTCTTTCCTTTGATCCAGCAATATCAATTTGGAAGCTTTTCCTCTAGATATAGCTACACGTATGTACAAAAATACTTATAAAGGATGTTCTTTTTAACATTCTTAATAATAGTGGAGGCTGGGAACATTAATAGAAGTGTCAGTGGGAAAGAAGTTAACTTAGTTAAGATCCATAAAATGCAATGTACTACCTATAAGACATATTGTTAAATGAAATATTGTTAAATGAAAGAAAAGATGGTGCAAGATATATGTGTACTATTCGGCCATGTGTGTATCATACAAGCATTGAGTTTGTGTTTGCATTATGTATATTTGAATTATACACAGGAACTGTTCAACATTGGCAGCTTTTGGAGAAGGGGAGAGACTTTAGGACTGAGGTCAGAAGGAGAATTACTTTCCATTGTACTGTTTATTATTATTATTATTATTATTATTATTATTATTATTATTATTTTGCTTAATTTTTTGCATAAACAAAAATTTTTTAATATAAAAAAAGTGATTTTGAAAATAGCACAAGATAACTGGAGTATAACTCAGTGATATACCACTTGCCCAAAATGTGTGAAGCTCTGGGTTCAATCCCTGGTACCCCAGGAAACACTACACAACATTGGATTATTGAATTAAGGAGACTTAGTACTGACTCATATTCAGTGCAGAAGGGTTGAGATAGTCCCTCAATCCTAGCTTGCAGGAACCTTTTAGTGCAGATTGGGGGCTTGTGAAAATGGAGCTGCCCAGTGAGGGTGTCCTGTAGTTAGTCACCTCTGAGACTGAGGGCACACTTTCCTTGTGTGGAAGGAAGACTTGGACTTATACACTTCGGTCAGTAGCACAATTGGGATTTAAAACTAACACTCGTAACACAGTTTTGTATTTCTTTCGTTTTCTAAATCTCACCATTTTTTCAGTCCCATTTCTAACTTTCATTTGAGATAGAATGCTTGTAGACCTTATTAATGTTTATAGATATTAACTGTATTATCAGCTTGTTGATTTCTAAAATTTATGAAATTTCCTTGTTTAGCCAACGAAACGCATCCCTGTGTTTCTTCTGTGGATTCTGTAAGTCTTGGCTAGCTTCTTTACACAATACTTCTAGCCCCTAAACACCTTTGAAGATATAGGAGTCACCTGAACCTTCTGGAACAGGTTTTCTCACCTAGTCACCTATTCAAGAGATTTCTCAAAGTTCTCCTTATTATCATAGTACATAGTCTTAAACCTCCTGCTTTGTCTTAAACCTTTAGGTCTGGCAGAGAGGTAGTTAGGAAAGATTATCTTGGGTCATATGTCTACTCATTCCTATGTACTCCCAATTCTCTCCTTAATGTGTTCTCCTCAAAGAGACCTTCCGGAATAATTTAAACAGGAAGCACCCCACTCTTACGCCTTTAACTCTCAATGACAGTGTTAACATTCTTTCTATCTATCACAATTTGTCATAATGATTTTTTACGTAGTTTTTTCTTGATTTTATTACTCTTCTGCCAAAATCTAAGCTCCACGTAGACAAGAACGGTGGCTATTTTGTTGTTCACAAATGTGTCCTGGAACCCAGAACAAGCACCCTTCAATATGAATCATCATCCTTGGACCAAGTAACAACACAAGAAGGCTGTGCATTTGGACAACAACATCTTTGTCTGCTTTTATAGAGCTGTCTCTCAATTTTTAGCCTTTTTTTAAAATCTTAGGTTGCTCTCAAAACTAGACATGCAAATTTACCTCATCAAATTTATGCTGCAAAATCAATATTTAGAATATTACTAATAATATCTCTTTCCCTCTATTGTCACACAGGGACTGTTTTTACCTGGGAAATTTTATTCTGCCAAATATTTAGTAAGTATCTTAAATTAAGATAATGATATAAATGTCTCATAATTTATGAAGAAGGAGGAAGCTTCAGGTTCCTCGCGTGACCATAGCCACTTGACTGATCCTTATGATCAGCAGGTCTTGCCCCTTCCCTGTTTGATTCATTGTTGTTAATCTTGTTGCAAACATCAAATAAATTTTGATAAGATATGCTATGCATACGTTAAATTACAAAAACAAATGCCACTCTTTTCTGTTTGTGTTATTATTTTTTTGTTTCTCTTGGTCTCTTCAGCTAAAGATTTGAGTCCCTGACATATTTTGGGTTTTGGCTCAATACAATCACCATCTGGTCTCTCTCTATCCTTAATCCTTTTCCTATTTTCTCCTGTTCCCTCCTACCAAAATGCTGTCACCAAATACATCTTCCTTTCCCATTATGCTACTGATGCTGCCGCCTCCTGCCATCACTCACTGTCCCCAAGACTGTGCACTGTGCCATCAGCCGCTACCCCGTTGGCTTCTGCCTACTGCGCTTCCTCTTCTTGTCCTACTTATCGCATCTTCTTGGCCTCATCTTTTACTTCACAGTGTTGCTAATGCTCCTGTAACACAAACTATTAACAATATAAAATCCCATGTCATTTGTTTCCCTTTAATAATCCTTAAAAGACATTTACTTTTAAAAATTCTTTTAAGCCTCAGCAGTAATATTCATCCATCACTACCCAGAGTTTCTGAGTTTGTAAATTGTGTCATAATTATAGTGCATTATTTCATTTGTTGTATTGGTAAGTGATTCTAAGTAGCTGTAAATACTTCATCAAAGCTAGTCTCTTAATCCTTTCTGCCCAAACAAAAAATATGATTAAATAATTGATTGTGTGTACGTGTATGTGTGTGTGAGTGTACCTTTCTCAGAGTCCTTCCAGGATGATGTAATATAATAAATTTAGCAAAAGAGAATATCAGAAAGTGAAAAGCAATTAGAAAACTGGAAAAAAAAAACCCAGCACTAATGGGGCCAGTGATTAACTACTTTTCTGTTGACTAAAGAATGATAAGAATCAAGTCAGAAAGGAACTAAGTTTGAATCTTTGGCATTAAATTTCCTCAAATTTGCAGATATTAGAATGAATTATAACTGAGCATAGTGTTCCAAGTTTATTACTTAGTATAGAACACAGCAGCTACTAAATGGAACTGAAGAATGAAACCAAAGGAGATGTTATAGGAAAATAAAGTAGAGTCTTGTAAAATTAAAGACCCAGTTTTTCATGTAAATTGTTTAGCAGAAGCTGTTTGACTAAGAGTGTGGAAGAAAATTAGGAAGTCCCTTTGCCTTAGAAATGGTTGTATTCACTGACATGCTTCAACCTGGCAATAAATCAGCCTGGGAACCTTTTACATAGAGATGGCACTATAAATTAGCTTTCACATTTTTATCTTAAGTAGTATCATCATAAAATATTTAATCAAGACACTAAAACTGTCAAAGTAGGTGAATAATTTGAGTCCTGGAGTTTAAAAAAAATCCATTTCTTTCATGTTGAGTTTTATTCTTTGTATATAAATTTTGATCTGTGAATTTATCCAAACCTGCTCTATAATCAATAGATAATTTGTTCACAGATTATAACTATCACAAATGTTGGCAATCACAGATGCTAATTAAGTACTTTGGCTAGAAACTAATGAGAAACTAACACCAAAATGCTTTGTTCTATTTTGTTCTGTCACAAAAAGGAAAATATTCTCACTGTGAAGTTATTTCTTTTCCCAGAAATTTAAAGGGTTCAGTCCATATATTTCTCAATTACATAACAAGTTTTAGTAATTACAATAATAACAATATGTTAGAATCACATAAGAATGAATTTAATGTTTTCATATCCTTATTAGTCAAGGAGAGCAGGAAACAGATAAAGAAGCTGAAGCCTAGGCAGGTCACCAAGTGTCACTTTGGCCCTGGATTCTCACACTTCAGAAAGCAGCAAGAGCTCATCTTCTTGGCTCTCTCCCAAGAATACCATCTTGCTGGCCTCTTCTTGGTAGCAGGTCCTTGTTTTCATTTTTACGGGCTCTTTGACCTACAGATTGTACCAGTTAACTCTTGCTTGCCTCAGGGTTTTCTTGCCTTGGTGACTGGGTCAGCATTTCCAATTCTGACCATGGTTTCACTGTTTGCTTGCCACCTCATGCATGATAAAGGCCTTTAGAGCTGTCCTGCCTTCTGCCACGTCTCCCAAGCCCACTTGAGCCAGTCCAGCTCTGTTCAGTCTCTCACCTTGAGAGGGAGAACAGATCCCCAGCAAGAAAGTAGTGAAGTCCAAATGATAGCTCAAGTGAAAGTACTTTTTAAAGATATCATTCAAATTGCCAAAAATGACAGCCATCACAAATTCCTGACAGTTATCAGTTATTTTCAGGCTGACTACATTGATTAAGAAAATACGGTTACAGTGAAGTCACGCCTCTGAATTTCTCTTCCTTTTTAAAATCGAAGTAATAAATTCCCCAGGTGTAGACTTCAAACAACATCTGTTGACTTAATTAGAGTGAATGCTTCAAGGATGAATTCTTTTCCTAAACTCCATTGTCTTTTTCGGCAGATGATACCACTGAAACAATAGGTGGGGAGCAGCTGTATGATGGTCTGAGTGTTGACTTGCATTTGACAAAACTCTGACTACAGAGTGAAGCCATTAGAGATGTTGTCAGTGAGATTGATGATGCTATGCATTTTGAAATTGTCCTTGACAAATTATATGAAATGTATAATTCTTCTCCAAAGACACATCATAAGTTGTTGCAAAATGCAGCATATAAAATACCCCTTTTCAGGGGCAAGGATTTTATTGGTTCAGTGAGGCACATCCAGATTGAATTAAGACAGGTCTTTGAAACAATTTCACTGAAATGTGTCATTATAAACAGTTTAAGGAGTCAAGTACAAAGAGAAGCATGATTGAGCTGACAGAAAGCTGTTTAAATAATATCATGAACTTTTCCTTTTGTTAGATTTACCCATTTTATATGGGGTAGGGACTTAGTGTGTTGGAGAAAGGTGGCCTTGCCGAAATATTTCCCCAGGCTTATAACAAGACCATGGATAATAAACCCAAATCCAGTGCCAGTCCAAGGAAGAGACTTGAGCTTCTTAAACTGGAGTGTTTTTGCTCCATGCATAGGAAGAAACCAGAGAAACATCTGCCTAGGTAGATTGGGCAAGATCTTCATCCCCTGGTAACTGATAATTTAAAATATTATTTTATATTAAAACAGGTATAATATGAAGTACAGTTTTTTATTGTACTATGTTTTTTTAAAGAGAGAGAGAAAGAGAGAGAGAGAATATCTTTTTTGTAGATGGACACAACACAATGCCTTTTTTTTTTATAATATTTTATTGTTGGTTGTTCAAAACATTACATAGTTCTTAATATACCATATTTCACAGATTGATTCAAGTGGGTTATGAACTCCCATTTTTACCCCGTATACAGATTGCTGTGTCACATCAGTTACATTTCCATTGATTTATAAATTGCCTTTCTAGTGACTGATGTATTCTGCTGTCTATCCCATTCTCCACTATCCCCCCTCCCCTCCCCTCCCCTCCCCTCCCCTCCCCTCCCCTCCCCTTCTCTCTCTCCACCCCCTCTACTAAAAATCGTTTCTTCCACTTATATAATTTTTATCCTACTCCTCCTTTCCTCTTATATGTAATTGTGTATAACCCTGAGGCTCACCTTCCAATTCCATGCAATTTCCCTTAACTCTCCCTTTCCCTCCCGCCTATCATCCCTGTTTAATGTTAATCTTCTTCTCCAGCTCTTCCTCTCTACCCTGTCCTTGGTTACTCCCCTTATATCAAAGAAGACATTTGGCATTTGTTTTTTAAGGATTGGCTAGCTTCACTTAGCATAATCTGCTCTAATGCCATCCATTTCCCTCCAAATTCTATGATTTTGTCATTTCTTAATGCAGAGTAATACTCCATTGTGTATAGATGCCACATTTTTTTAATCCATTCATCTATTGAAGGGCTTCTAGGTTGGTTCCACAATCTTGCTATCGTGAATTGTGCTGCTATGAACATCGATGTAGCAGTATCCCTGTAGCATGCTCTTGTTAGGTCTTTAGGGAATAGACCGAGAAGGGGAATAGCTGGGTCAAATGGTGGTTCCATTCCCAGCTTTCCAAGAAATCTCCACACTGCTTTCCAAATTGGCTGCACCATTTTGCAGTCCCACCAACAATGAACAAGTGTACCCATTTCCCCGCATCCTCGCCAGCACTTGTTGTTGTTGGACTTCTTAATGGCTGCCAATCTTACTGGAGTGAGATGGTATCTTAGGGTGGTTTTGATTTGCATTTCTCTGACTGCTAGCGATGGTGAGCATTTTTTCATGTACTTGTTGATTGATTGTATGTCCTCCTCTGAGAAGTGTCTGTGAAGGTATCGATAAATTTCTTAAGTCATATGATCTGCCCAGATTGAGTCAGGAAGATATAGACAGCCTAAACAGACCAATAACAATAGAGGAAATAGAAGAAACCATCAAAAGACTACCAACTAAGAAAAGCCCAGGACCGGACGGGTATACAGCAGAGTTTTACAAAACCTTTAAAGGGGAACTAACACCAATACTTTTCAAGCTATTTCAGGAAATAGAAAAAGAGGGAGAACTTCCAAAGACATTCTACGAGGCCAACATCACCCTGATACCTAAACCAGACAGAGACACTTCAAGGAAAGAAAACTACAGACCAATATCTCTAATGAACCTAGATGCAAAAATCCTCAATAAAATTCTGGCGAATCGGATTCAAAATCGCATCAAAAAAATTATACACCATGATCAAGTAGGATTCATCCCTGGGATGCAAGGCTGGTTCAGTATACGGAAATCAATAAATGTTATACACCACATCAATAGACTTAAAAATAAGAACCATATGATCATCTCGATAGATGCAGAAAAAGCATTCGACAAAGTACAGCATCCCTTTATGTTCAAAACTCTAGAAAAATTAGGGATAACAGGATCATACCTCAACATTGTTAAAGCAATCTATGATAAGCCACAGGCCAGCATCATTCTGAATGGAGAAAAATTGAAGGCATTCCCTCTAAGATCTGGTACAAGACAGGGATGCCCTCTCTCACCACTTCTGTTCAACATAGTCCTCGAAACACTGGCCAGAGCAATTAGACAGACGAAAGAAATTAAAGGCATAAAAATAGGAAAAGAAGAACCTTTTTTTTTTTTAAATGTGGTGCTGAGAATCGAACCTGGATCCTCCCCTCGCTAGGTGAGCGCTCTACCGCTAAGCCACAATCCCAATCCTCTACTATGTTTTTAAGATGAAGAATAAAATTCAGAGCAATCTGTGTTTGCATTGCTTAGCTACCCCTCTAGTTACTGGTAGGGATCTACCTGCCTTCAACTTAAGGATACTAATCTAAGCATGGTAGGCCACAAAGTAGGTATTAGGGTGTGGTGCTAGGCTGGATCAGCAGAAGCACACACTTAGAAATTTTGGAGCAATTCCGGAGACCAAGGCTGAAATTCATGTAAGGTTGAATAAATATGTCAGGTCTCTTTTTATTCCTTCCCTGTCTTCTTTGTTCCCATAGAACCAAGGCAGAGAATGACTGAGTTTCAGAGTTCAGAGGAATATTTTTAGAACCACCAAGTCCAATTGTATTGTATAAAAAATTCCACAGGAGTCTTAAGAAGTGAGTGTCAAGTGTCTTCTGGACTGCTTTCAATGACAGGAAACTCATCACTTTGTCAGGAAGCTCTTTCTACCTTCTAAGAAAGGGAGTTGTGAGGAAATGTGCACTCGGTATGAACCGTGGTTTCTAAAGTCCCATTGTAAGAAGGAAAGTCATCCTTAGAAACTTAGCAATTCTTACTGCTCTTTTCTTAAACGTTAGTAGATATTCTTGATTTTAAAGTGACCAGGAAACTGGCTTGGTACAACTCTATGAAGGAAGTCCAAATTCAAGCCAGGGAGGAAAGAGCAAATGACTTCACAGTGAGTTGTGAAATCAAACCCAGAGGGGAAATATGCAAAGCTAGTGACCTCCCAAGACAGGGACAGGAAGTTCTTACTCCACTTTCAGATCACAGGACTTGTTTACTGAAGACTATTTCCTCCTTTCTTGCTTGTCTTCCCTTCCCAGGTTCCAGAATTTGCAGATGGCCCAGATATACCATTAGGTCAGGGAGAAACAATTTAAAAATCCATTTTTCTACTCAACCAGATCAAAGAAGCTATAATAAAGATCACAATGGAACATATTATCCATTTGACTCCCTGGAAGGAAGAATGAAAAATACAGGAAAAATAAAAGGCAAATACCTTTGGATATTATCTCGACCACATCTTTTCCTAAATAAATGTCTAATGTCCTAACAAACAAAATGTACTTTTTCATAAATGCTACTTCTGCCAGCTCCTGTACACCCAGCCTCTATCTCCCATCTCCTTGTCATTTGAGGAGTAGGATCATCTTCCCCAGTCTCCCTAAGGCTTAGGTAGGTGAGCCAAACATGGCAAACTTTTCTCCTTACCATCTGTCACAATGGCAAAAGACGCGACTTACGCAGTCAAGGGGGAGAAATAAAGAATGTCCACGTGCTTCTGCCTTTGTCAATGCTGTCTTCACTCAAATCACTCAATACAATTTCACTCTTCAGGTTCTTAATCAAGAAAATGATAATCCTTATTGCTAGGCACTGCAATAGACATAATCAATTCACAGCAAACAATTCTAGATTAATTAATTCACAGCAAACCATTCTAGATTAATTTCTAAGCACTGCAAACACACTTAATTATGACAGGCTCATGGCAGACAATCCCTCTGCATGCTAAGTCAAGTGTCAGATCAAAAGTCTCAAGCCTTAGGCTTTAAGTCCCAATAGATTCACACTCACTCAGCCTGCGGTGATCAGATCAGGAACCAAAGCAGGCTTCTCCTGAGGTGGATCTGACAGCTGGCTAAGGAGGTGGTCATAGGGAGAAGTCCTTTTTTCACCAAAGTCAAGAGGCTGCTGTAGAGTTTGAGAGCAGTGAGAACAACGCAGGGGATCAGGCAGATGAGAAGAGTTGGGATGTCAGTCCAGGTCCTCATCAGGCTCTCAGGCTTGTGTGAGTCAGTGTCAGCTGGCTGAATGTCTGTTCATTTGCCCCATCATTTATACTAAATTTTGGGACTTTTGACCACCCTTTCAATCTCTATAAGCTGCCACCGAGTCTCTCAGTGACATCATTTACCCTGGGGTTAAAGCATATGGTCTGGTGATTCCCACCCTGATTTTCTTGCCTTTCCCCCATATCGGGAAGAGGACAACTCGTCAGAGACTTCACTCTAAGTTTGTCAGGGTGGGGAGAAGTGACTTGATTGTGCCTGAGAGCCATACTGGAGGGCTCTGTTAGGTGTGCCTGGTGAGACTGCAGGTTTCACACTGGAGTTTTAAAATGGAGTTGCTTAGGCTCCGGCCTAAGGCCATCCGCACACCATTGCATGCTAGTGTAGGCATGGGTGAGTTGGTGATGGAGGGGAGCCATGTGACTCCACTTTTGAGATTCTTCTCCCTAACAGCACATAGAATAGGGTCACAGGCTCAGGAAGCCCCGATGCAGGCTGTGCTTAATTCTTGTGGATCCTGAAAAACTGAGTGTTGAGCAGCTGATTTTGGCCAGAAGCCTCATCAGATTGGTCAGGGAAGGGAGCTGGCTCCACAACCCAAGTGGCTTCTTCCTCTTCAGAATAGCTGTCTCCCTCCAGCTCAACTTTGTCTCTGTGACAAGGAAGAATGGCAGTAAGTGAAGAAAGAGGATTCGCCCTTCTCTGTTTGGCACCCTACCAAAGGCACCCTGAGTCCCTGTAGCTTTCCCCTGGGTTCTTTGAAAAATTCATGGGAGCAAATTCTTGATTGACTACTATTCCTGTACTATATTCCTCTTGTCCAGACCACCCCATTTCCTCAAAGTCTTACAACAATTTAAAGACTTCTGTATTCAAAGAAAATTTATCCATGTTCTCCGCGATCTCTTATAATATGTCTCATGAAATAAAATGCATGTTTAATACTCAGTTAATCCACTACTAAGTTCAAAGGGGCTAGGCATCAGAAGACTAAATGTTGTAGTTCAGATATTTGGTTATTATTGGTCTTTATTAGCATATAAGAAGAATATTTTTAAGTGATAGCACTCAATTGCCAGATAATTCACACCAACACTTTAAAGGCAGAAAAATATGATTTACAGTTAAAACTAAAGGGAGGGAAAGAAGAAAAAAAAATCTTACACAAATATACCCAGACCTCCTCTTCCAAAGCTTCTACATTAATTTAAATACTGCTGTGAGAACTATCAATTTCAGACTTTCTTTTTATTCATGTTCTTTTTAGATATACACAAAAATAGAGTGTATTTTGACATATTATGGATACAGAGAGCACATCTTATTCTAATTAGGATCCCATTCTTGTGGTTGTAGTTAATGTGGATATTCACTGTGGTGTGTTCATATATGAACACAGGAAAGTTGTGTCTAATTCATTCCACTATCTTTCCTATTCCTATACCTCTTCCATTCCCTTTATTTCCCTTTGTCTAATACACTAAACCTTAGCTCTTCTGCCACCCCTTGTTGTGTGTTAGCATCCATATACCAGAGAGAACATTCAGCCTTTGGTTTTGGGGGATTGGTTTATTTAACTTAGCATGATAGTCTCCAGTTCCCTCCATTTACCAGCAAATGCCATAATTTAATTTTTATTTATGGTGGAGTAAATATTCCATTGTTTATATATACCACATTTTCTTTATCCATTCATCTGTTGAAAGGCACTAGGTTGATTCCATAGCTTAGCTATTATGAATTGTGCTGCTATAAACAATGATGTACCTATATCACTGTAGTATGATGATTTTAACTCCTTTGGACATATACCAAGTATAACCAGGTCAAATGGTGATTCCATTCCTGTTTTATTGATGAAACTCCATTCTGCTTTCCAGAGTGGTTGTATCAATTTGCAGTCCTACCAGCAATGTATGAGTATACGCTTCTCCCCACATCCTTGCCAACATTTATTGTTACTTGTGTTATTGATAATTGCCATTGTGACTGGGGTGAAATGGAATTTCAATGTAGTTTTAATTTGTATTTTTCTAATTGTTGAACATAATTTTTTCATATATTTGTTGACAATTTGTATTTCTTCTTCTATGAAGTGCCTGTTTATTGATTGGGTTATTTGTTTTTTTGGTGTTAAGTTTTTTTTTTTTTTAATACTTCATATATCCTGGAGATTAATGATCTTTCGGAGGTTCAGGTGGCAAAGATTTTCTCCCATTCTGTAGGCTCTCTCCTCAACTCTTGATTATTTCCTTTGCTGTGACAGTTTTTAGTTTGATGCCATCTCATTTATTGATTCTTGATTTTATTTGTTGCACTTTAAGAATCTTGTTAAAGATGTCAGTTCTTAAGCTGACATGATGGAGAGTGGGGCTTACATTTTGTTTTCGTAGGCACAGGGTCTCTGATCTAATTCCTAGGTCTTTTATCCACTTTGAGTTAAATCTTGTGCATGGTGAGAGATGGGGTTCAATTTCTTTTTGCTACATATGATTTTTCAGTTTTCCCAGCACAACATGTTGAAGAGGCTATCTTTTCTTCAATGTATGTTTATGGCACCTATGTCTAGGATAAAATAACTGTATTTATGTGGGCTTGTCTCTATGTCTTCTATTCTGTTCCATTGGTCTCCATGTCTGTTTTGGTGCCAATAACATGCTGTTTTTGCTACTATAATCCTGTAGTATAATTTGAGGTCTGGTATTGTGATGCCTCCTACTTCACTTTTCTCGCTAAGTATTGCTTTGGCTATTTTGTACCTTTTATTTTTCCAAATGAATTCCATGACTAATTTTTCTATATCTATAAAGAATATTTTTGGAATTTTAATAGGAATTACATTACATCTATATATTGCTTTAGGTAGTTGGCCATTTTGACAATATTAATTCTACTTATCCAAGGATATATGGGATCTTTCCATCTTCTAAGGTCTTCTTCAATTTCTTTCTTTAGTATTCTGTTGTTTTCATTATAGAGATCTTTAACCTCCTTTTCTAGATTCATTTTATTTTATTTTTTGAGGCTATTGCGAATGGGACAGTTTTCCTAATTTCTTTTTCAGTTTATTCATCATTAGTGTGTAGGAATTCAATTAATTTATGGGTGTTAATTTTATATGCTGCTACTTTGCTGAGTTTGTGTATGAGTTCTAGAAGATTTCTGGTGGAATTTTTTGGGTCTTCTAAATATATAGTCATGTTGTTGGCAAATAGTGACAGTTTGAACTCTTCTTTTCCTATTTGTGTCCCTTTAATTTCTCTTTCTTTCTTTCTTTTTGTCTAATTGCTCTGGCTAGAGTTGCAAAGACTATCTTTTTAATATGTTTGGTGCACTATCTTTTAATATTTTTGGTATGTGATTTTACAATATTTTATTAAGAAGTGTTGAGCTGGGCATCGTGGCACATGCCTATGATCTCAGCAGTGTGGGAGGCTGAGGCAGGAGGATTGTGAGTTTAAAGCAAGACTCAGCAAATTAGTGAGGCCCTAAGTAACTCAATGGGACCCTGTATATAAATAAAATACAAAAAAGGTCTGGGGGTGTGGCTCAGTGGTTAAGTGTGTCTGGATTCATTCCCAATACCAAAAAAAAAAAAAAAAAGAATTTTTGCATCTATGTTCATCAGAGATATTTGCCTGAAGTTTTTTCCTTGAGGTATCTTTGTCTAATTTTAATATCAGGGTTATACTATGTTCATAGAATGAGTTTGGAAGGGTTCCTTCCTTTTCTCTTTCATGGAATAACTTGAGGAAAGTTATAAAAATAATACCAAACAAAACCAAAATAACTAATCAAGCATCCTAGTCCTCAAAAGATTGAGCCATTAAAAATAACTGCCTGCAAAAAATGCTAGAAATGAGAAAAAAGAGACAAATACATACATGAATAAGTGTTCATAAACCATTCAGCTCACAATTAAACAAAGAAAAGAAAAAAGTTTTTGATGAAAAGTTAAAGAATTATTTCCTTTGGAGTTCAAAAAATTCAAATCTTCCCTTCTCAGCAGTGTTAGATGGGATGGGCGGGAGTGCGACTGAGGTCTGTTCCACCCTCAGGGTGGGGTTGCTGAAGTGTGAGGGGAGATCCCGAAGGCAGAGCTCCTGGAGGCAGGGTTTAGGCCTAGGTAGGTTCTTCCTTGAATGGTGAATTTTCTGAAGATTTAAAATCAGCACATCTTCAGGGCCCAGCAGTTGCCAGTCCATGCTGGGAGACTGCACCCAGGAATCTCCTCTGGGTTCCACTTGTGTAGAACAGGGGTCAATCTTTGTCCTCTCTGTCACCTGCAGACCCTGTGTTTGCTGGTCTCTTGGGTTCAGTCTCCAAAGTCAGTCACTCCCCACTCCTGCCCTTTTGAATTCTCATCTGGTGCATCTCTCCCAGCTGGTCCTGGGAGCCACTAGCCTCAAGGGGGAGCACAGAGTGGGGTGGGGTTTTCCATGACCTGTATTCCCCTGGGTAAATCCCTCTCAGTGTCTGATTTTCTCCTGGTTACTTGGGCATGCTCTATGTCATGCAGTGTGGGTTTGCCAGGCCTGTATTCTGGGCCCAGCAAGGTTTTGACAGGAATCAGCTCCCATGGCTGCTGGCCCCTGTGGTATGGCTAAAAAATGGCTCCTTCCTATATCCTCTGCTAGCTACCAGGAAAGATGTGGTCACTTTCTCACACAAGGATAGATGCAGCAAACCTTTCAGGTTAGCTCAGCAGTGTCTTTGATCTCTGATTTCTCCAAATCCTGATATGCCACAGGCCTCCTAAAACTGTGGGTTTCTTTAATTCCCTTGTTCCTCCACTTTGCTCATGGGGGACCGCTGCAGTTGGTGGTGGTGGCAGTGATGGTGGCACAAGGCATTTCTACCTTATTTTATTATATCTAAACTCCTGGGTCCTCAATCTGCTCTGAATATTGTGTATTAATTTCCAGTAAATTCCCCCGCCGCCCCCGCCCCCCACCGCTTTTTTTTTTTTAACCTATCTTGCCAAAAAGCTGCCTGTCTCCTTTCTTGGTTTCCTGCCATAGAGCAGCCAGGAAAGTGACCTTCCCTATTCTGCTATCTTGACTCCCCTCTCAATTATAAACTTCCTTAACCGAAACCACTTGTAAAGTATAGTGAAGTTACCTCAAGGGAGGAGGATAAAGTTTACAACATTTCCTCTAATACTAAAAAGAATGTTAAAGACATAAAAAAAAAACAGTGATTCTAGAATTACCATGAATTTTAATGAGTCAACTGCACATGTAACTTTAAAAATTTCTAGGACATTATTTCAAAGTGATTAAAACGTTTCATTCAATTAAGCAATTAATTCTTCTCTCTTATCAAGGGAAGAACTTCTGAAAAGATTTTATTTGTATTTTATAATTTCTTTTAATTATACTCACCACTTTAGTATACCATCACCACCCCCCCCCACTTAATGCCATATTAACTGAAAATCTATTAAAAAGAAAAATAAAAGAAAAAGAAAACGGTGTGTATAAAAGCCATCCATATTTGGGAATCCACAGTTTGACACTCAGTTTCTACTCATTAGTCCCTAAAGTGAAAGTTTGTTGTGAATGTGCCCCATTCTGGCAATGTGCATGAAGTCCTCAGTCAAAACCTTTCTCGTTAGAGAAAACTAGGAGGGAAATAATTCTCCTTATACAATAGCAGAGGAAACCCTTCTGACTTAAACCTTTTAAAATATGGCTGGACAACCAAGGATCAGGAGGAATGTCAAAAATACAGCCTCATTAGAGAGAATTTTAAAAACTTACTCGAAAAAGTAGACATAATGATCTGAGCTATAGACTGCTTAAATATAATGAGTTCAATCATTGTAACAGGGGAATAAAGTAAGTACTATTTTATTCCACTTTACAGATGTAGGAATTAAGTCACAGTCTTCCTTGTCCCCACACCTTTGCTCAAAACCAGGCCCAGAACTGTGGATTAGGGAACACCATCTCCAGGGAATGAGACCTTTTCCCAAGACTCATTGCCAGCATATGCCCAGGTCTGCTTTCTCCAAGCAGCCTAGATTCTCTAGAAGGAAAGATGGCACCCTCATGTTGAGCACAGCACAGAAGGGCTGTTTTAGAACTTCAGGTGGCATTCGATCTTTTCAATCTCAAAACTGGAAGTGTGACAACTGGTAAGATTATGAAAGCAAAGTTCATGTATACATTAGAAATGATTAAGAATCAAGTTATCAAACAGTCATGTCTACAACTAAGAAGAAAACCCCTTCAAAATACATAATGATATAAAAAGATATTAGCATATACTCCTGATTTTGTTAAAGAACTCTAAGAAATGATGGAAGCCACTGAAAATTCAATATATACTTTAGAGGAAGAATAGGGGGTGATATGTGAAAAGCTTAATAAAGACCCTCCTTTCCTCCCCCTCAAGAAAGACTGATAATGAGTCAAGAGTTGTATCTAGAAAAATTGACACATGGGTTTTGGAATGCCTGGAAACAAGAGTTTTCAGAGAAATGTCAAGCCAAGCTCCTGTATACAGAGGACTACCAAGAAAATGGCAGTTTGAAAACTTCCTTCAGCAAACAGGATGGTGTCCAGAACTGGATAATTATGATCACCAGAACTTTGTAAAAGTGAGAAGCAAACATAAAGAAGGCCAGTTCATATGGTGGAAGTTTTGGAACACTATCCTAGAAAAGCCCAGGATAAAGTACAACAGTATGAGAATCAGAATCAAAACTTCTGACTCTAGAAGAAAGAGAAAAAATTAAAAACAACAAAAAGAAGAAAATTTTCAAGTTACAGACACATGTAACTATGCTCCATCATAATAAGCAGAAATATGATCAAAAGAAAAAATTAAAGAAAGAAAGACAAATGAGCAGTTTAGGCTTTGGGGAAAAAAAAAAAAACAACAGAAAAGCACATATAGTATTTTCTCCTTATCCAACGTTTCACTTTCCATGGCTTCAGTTATGTGCAGTCAATTGTAGCCAAAAATTATTAAACAAAAAATCCCAGAAATAAACAATTGAATAATGGAAATCTCATGCCAGCCTACTCCACGCGACCCTGGATATGAATCACCACTGTTCAGCATATCCACACTGTATATGCTACCTTCTCATTAGTCCTAGTAACCTAGTAAAAAGTAGTAGATGACAATTTGGCTTTGACAAAGAAAAGCTACAAAATGCTCCTTTGACTGAAAAGGTGAATGTTCTTGACTGAATATGTAAAGAAAAAAAAACTTAACTTGCTTAAAAAACTTATTAAAATGAGATATTTTGAATAAGACAAACTACCTTTATATAACTTTTATTGTAGCATATATTTATAACTATTTTATTATTAGTTGTTAAAATCTTACTATACTTGATTTGTAAATTAAACTCATCATATGTATTAGGAGACATAGTATATGTGGAGTTCACTACTGTAAGCCAATGAAATATGTTTATATTTAAAAGTAAAGGAAGAGATAGAAAAAGCATCAGAAAGAGCATGAATGTCAATTCAAAATGAAATTACCATTAGAAAATTATACCCAGAATAAAAAAGAACTGAATTTTTGAGGCCTGAAAAGGAGATAAAAAGCAGAAAAGAAAATGAAAAACTGCTGTGGATGAAATTTCCAGGTTTCAACAAAGAAGTTTACATATACTGGAATTGAAAATTTGAGATAGATAGGCAAAGAAAGATGAAAGGCAGAATAATAAATGAGACTGGCAAAAAATCAAAAGACCGAAGACTACATTAGCAGACATGCCTCTAGGCTCTACCGAAGGTTGGTAGATGTGGGGATAGGAAGGATATTAGAATGATACTGGAAATCAAGCCAGGAAGTTCTGGGCCACTTCTGCAAAACCCACCCAGGGCTGTTCTAACCTGAAGACAAAAACATAAACAGTAAGAAATAATAAAATTGGTATTTAGTTAATGAGAATGCAAGCATTTTCAATTATTCTGGGAGTCACAGTGACTAACCATGTTCTTTAAATATCACTAATATAGTCACATTGATTTTAATTGTATTGTTATTTGAATTGACATTTCCATGCTTGTTTTAGTATTTCCTGTTTATACTAAGAGAGTTTTTAATGTATATGTTGTTTCTTACTGACATAAAACCTATTTAAATTTAAAGGTTTGTTCTACATACCTTTAAAGGTTTTTATAACTTAACATGAATGCATAACCAAGGATAAGGAGGAATGTGAAAGATATAGATGCATTAAAGAGAATTTTAAAAACTGACTTGAAAAAGTAGATATAATGATCTGAGTCATAAACTGTTTACACATAATGAGTTCAGTCATTATAACAGCCTAATAAACATAATAATTTTTGTCACATTATAAAAAATTGAGGCAGACTGATATTTTTAATAGCAGCTCAATGCACAATAGCTAAACTATGGAACCAACCTAGGTGTCCTCCAATAGATGAATGGATAAAGAGAATGTGATATATATATATATATATATATATATATATATATATACACACACACACACACACACACACACACACACACACACACATTCATTCAATGGAATATTACTCAGCTTTAAAGAAGAATGAAATTATGGCATTTGCCAGTAAATGGATGGAGTTGGAGAATATCATGCTAAGCAAAATAAGCCAATCCCCCAAACCAAGGCTGAATGTTTTCTCTAATATTCAGATGCTAATTCACAATAAGAGGGGTGGGGCACTAGAAAAGAATTAAGTTAACTTAGATTAAGTAGAGGGAAGTAAAGGGAGGGATGGGGAGGGGATGTGGGGATAGGAAGGATAGTAGAATGATACAGCCATTATGTGACTGCATGACCAATGTGATTGTAAAACATGTACACTCAGAAAAATGAGAAATTACATCCCATCTATGTGTGATATATCAAAGTGCATAAATGCAGTCTACTGCCATGTATATCTAATTAAAACAAATTTAATTTTTTTTTTAACAATTGCAACTCATAGACCTTAGAGGTAAGTTAAAGTAACAAAAAACGTGGAGATTTTTTGGTTATAAATTTGGTAAATTTAAGAAATTAATATTTTTACATTTTTTGTGTAATAACTAAATTGTATATGTGTGAAGCAAAAAAGGAAGAGAGGGAAAAGAAAGGAAGGAAAGAGGGAAGGAGGGGTAAAGCAAAAAGCAAGCCTAAACTAAAATCAAAACAAGAAGGGGGTGGAGAGGGAGAGAGAGATGAAGAAACAAGAAAAGAAGCTGTTAAGGTGGAAAAATATATTTTTATTCTACCTATGGCTGGAAATCCTGTAACCAAAAGACAGATTAGCAAGAGAAAGCATACAATTTTATTTCCTATACATTTCATGAAAAAAGGAAGAACCAAACAAGCAGTTACGCAGAAGCCTTTCTATAACAGGTTTGATGAAAAGCAGATGGTTGTGGAGAAACATGGTAGACAAACAGTACGAGGTGAGTGATATGAACGGGGAACTTGGCCAGGCCTGTTTGCTTCAGTTCTTGTCTGTGTCGCTTCATCTTCCTCCAAGTACAGGGATGGCGTTTCTCACCACATGAGGGTCTTATGACCTCCTCCAGGGACAGGTCAGAAAAATCCTTCCTTTATGGTCTGCTTCAAGGTAAAAAGGCAAGGGAAGATCAGAGGAAACTTCTTACTGTCCCCTACCCCCAACACCACCACACCCCCTTCCCTCCCCTCCCCTCCCCTTCCTTCCTTTTTTCCCCTCAGGTTTGGGGATTAAACTCAGGGCCCCTCACATTCCAGGCAAGTGCTCAACCACTGAGTCACATCCCTAGCCCTTGATTCTATGGTTTTCTTAATTAGTACACTAAGATGTTATAGTTTTGTGTACTGTGTCCTAAACTCCATCAAACTAGGTCCCAGACAAGTTCCCCAAGGTCACAAAACCACAGCAGAGCTGAGACTCAAATCTGGGATGCCTGGCTCCAGACACACCATCTTAACTATACCAACCACCTCCTGATAGAAGAAAACTTTGAAAATCTAATACTCCATGGGTGTCTAAATGAACACCCATGGTCTAAATGAACAATAGGATGTTTAGGAAAGTAATAAACATAGACTAAGAAAGAGCTCTTAGAGAGCTCTGAAAATGTGAAGAACAATAGAAGAACCAGAAGACAATTTCCCAAAGCTGTCATGGAATTTGGTTTATCCACCTACACAGGTCTGCGGTGATTGCTGAATCTACGGGCGACAGGCACTGTTCCTATGGCTATGGAGTCAGGTTGCTGCTTCTGCTGCTGCTTCTTCAAAGAGGCCTGTGCTGGCAGCTGCCTTTGGTCCTCATGCCACCCAACCTGACAGCATCTTGCGCTCTGCCCCATAGCATCTTTTGCCTCTGACCCTGGGGATTCTTTATTGTTCCTGAGGACCTTTTTGCATCAATCAATATGCAGCCAACAGATGTACAGAAGTTACCCTTGGAGCAATCTTTAACCTAAAGTATCTCCAAAAGGAAATGGGACTGGGCATTACAATACTCTTTTCCCTTCAGAAGAACTCTGGAGAGACACAGTTTTAAACTTCTTATCAATGCCCTGCAAGGCCTAGCTAATCATCTTTCCATGAGGATGTGACCTTCTCAGTAATTCTTTTCCTTCATCTTTGCTTCACTCTCCCTTTCTCTCACTCCCATTTCTCTTTCATTATACAAATCTCCCTCCAATAGGCTTTTACCTCAGGTGATGTTTGCTGGAAACCAAGTCTTAGACAATTGCCTTCAGGTTGGAAGGGCTCACTGTGTATCCAAGAACTGAAAGGAAAAGGCCCAACCCTAGACAAAACAGCATTAAGTTTCAACCACTGAATAAAGAAAAGAGATTCAGTGAAGAAAAATAATATAGCATTTACAAAGGAGATATAGTCAGTCTGACATCAGTATCCCTGAAGCTAGATAGAAGCCAAGGGAACAAGACCTTCAAAGTTTATAATCAGCCAAACTTAGAACCAAGAGTGAAAGTAAAACAAAACAAAAATTCAGATGTATATAGAATCAGACCATTTGCCTCACACACATCATTTGAAAAGAAGTTTGCCCAGAGAGTGTATTCCAGGAAAACAAGGGCATATCCATGAAAAACAAAATTGCAGACAAGACCAGGAGACAGTGATGTCAACCTGGAAGAAAAGCTCTAAGATAACAGGCCTGCAGAACCTAAAGACAAAGCTGAAGAGATTGGCCAGGAGATGGAGGTATGGGGGTAAAAAGGGACTTCATGGAGGACTATGATGAAGAATCTGAAAATGACAAGAAAATGGTAAAAGCAAATGACAGGACTAAAGAAAGGAAACATTTTAGGTAAAACCTTATTAGAAATTTTGGGCAAAAGTATATAAGTATTTCATTATTTAAAAATTATGAAATTACAATGTTGCATAACTCAAAGTAATCAGGGAGTATAAGAAAAGGTAAAAAAGGAAATCCATTTGATCTTGATGCTCAGAATCATCCAGCAGTGGAAAGGGGCCATGAATTTGAGGAGAAAGTGTTATTTCATCTCATTGTTTGTCCCATAGTGAGCAATATTTTCAATGTAATAATAATATAAATACTGTTTTATTTAATACGAGTAATAGCAATGCTATTTTTTTGTTTCAATCTTTAGTGTGACTTTTATACGAAACAAAATATTTGGTTGTGGTAGGAAGGTAGAAATAATAATGAAGTACAAGTAGTTGACAACATGTAGGAGGTATAAAGACAAGAAGATAGTCTTAGCATAAGAAACAGGAAATTTAGTTGAAAGTTGATGAAAAAATAGCGATTTAATTTTTATTATTTAAAGCTACAAAGATAACATAAAGTGATACAAATTGTAGATACTAGAGGGGAAATAGGGAATATGTGTCCCTCACCTTTCATGTTGTGAGGTCAGTGGACATTGCCTACGTCCACTATTGGACTTTTGGTTAGGGTTAGGGTTAGGCTTAGATTCAGGCTTGGGGAGGAGTACAAGCACTTGAAGCTTATACTGAAGGAGATTAAGCACACTACTTAGAGTTATGGAAATAAACAATATGAATGAAGATAGCAGTGCTTACAAGAGGGTGCTTCTGGTGTGTGGGGCTCTGGGTAGAGAAGACTTATGCAAGAGAGCACAGATCTTTTTTTTTTTTTAAATAAGCCTTCTGAGGTCTGATTTGTTTACTATTCATGCCTCACTTTTATAAACATTTATATAAAATCATCTTAAGTGTTATAAGCATGCAAATGAAAGAAAAAAGGATCGACTGAACTACCTAGAAACAGAATGTAGTGATACCTAGGAATATGTTCAGAAGGAATATTAAAAGGTCCGTGTGGCAGAAAGGGCTCATAGAGGTACAAAAAGGGAAGCAGGAGAGCAAAACTGCAAGGTGTGATAAGGAACCTGGGGAAGAGGATGTGCTCAAGTGTATCAAACCCTGCTGCAAGAAGGAGAAAGCTGCTGAGGACCAGAAGCTATGAAAGCTTGCACTCCAGAGCCCAGTGGCCAGATCTGCAGAAATCAACCCTTCCTCCTTCACAGTGCCAGAAGGCTGGGGCAGTGCCTGTTATTACAGTAAAGTGGACACACGGCATGATTTGTAGAAATTCCTGTCCAAAAGCTTCTAATTCCTCTGTGAAGGAAGAGGCCCCTGTTGGAAAAAAAAAAAAAAAACAAGTAGACTAGAACTAGTTTTATTGTGTGATTGTTTTTCACTACTAAGCAGGGAGGCAAGACAGGCAGAGAGCTGGATTCAGCCAAGATTGGAGTTTTGCCAGGTAGGTGCAAAAGTTAAGTAGGTATTTTCTAGAAACACAAGGGAAAGAAGGCAGAGGAAAGGCGGTTAGTAAAAGGTGAATTTGTCAAAAGCCAATTCTATAAATAATAAAAAGAATTTCAATTATGTAATGAGCAATCTTTTTTAATTTTTACTGTAAAACAGCACACAAAAGGGTTGTATGGTACAGTTCAGATAACTAACACAACACAAGTTGTATTTATTTTCAGGATTTACTAACTTAACTCAGGCTAGAGGAGAGCCCCAAATACCCCATATGAAAGCTGAAGCAATTGAGATTCCATAATGTAGGGATTCTCTCCCATCCAAACTCAGTCTGAGTAGAGAAGAGAGAAGCATCCTAGAGAAATAGGGTAGGCATAAAAGATGAGCCCACTTAGTGAAGAAGCTTCATGTTTAGCTGCCAATTAGAATGGACAACTTGGTTGCAAAGTGCTGTGGAACTACCCCATTGTGGTGGGAATGATACATAAGAACATGGATTATTCTGGGAAAAGCTTGAAATTTCTGGAAGTAGCCAATTGGACACTGTGCACACCTAGCCTCAGCTCTGCTCAGTTTTTCTGGGATGGACATCTGGCAACTCAGCTCCCTTCCACAAACATAGGTAGGACTAGGGCCAAGGTACTGGATCAAGAATAGGACCTTTCCAAGTAATGGTAAACTGTGGTCTGAGGTCACTATTTTTTTTGCATTAATTCCAAAAGCTACTTTTGATTGAGGTCCTCCAAGAAGACCTAACAGTTGGAGTCTGTGGAATGGAAACAAAGAGCTGCCCATATGTTGGGGGATACAAGGAGTTTGGGCTGTATAATGGTGACCACTACTGCCATACACAGCATAAATAGACCTAACCAAAGTACGCTTAGTATTGGAAACTAATTCTGGCCTCTTCTCTTTGCTGCTGTGGCCAACAAGCTCAGGAACAGTACTTAAGGATGTAATGACTCATGCTTTGTGTGCTAGAGGTGGAGCGGAGATGAGAAGGGGACAGGATCTATGTGACTCTGGGCTGACAGAACCCCCAGAGGAGACTGTATCACAGCTTCAACTGTGTACTTGGTAGCTACTAGGATAATGGCTTGGTTATGGACTGTGTCTTTGCTCCTTTGAACTGACAACCACAGAGATAGTTCTTCCTTTGTTTGCCCTTTGTTAATTTGTTCACTTTAACATGTGTTTAGGATTTTTATGTGCCATGCACTGTGCTAGATACAAAAGATGCAATATTTAATAAAGACAAGGCCCTTATTCATGAAAGCCAGGGTTCTACTTACTTTTATCCGAATCCCACAGATAACAGTAATCTGTATCTCCCTTGAGATTTTCCTCTTCTCTTTGAACCACTGTAATTTATCTAAATGTCATCTCTTGCCTTATATTTTTGTCCAGAATTTTCAAAATGATCATGGTGAGTAGATTTGATATATAGACATTTTTTTTTCCTTCAGAGAGAACTTAAAAAAAACAAACTAGAATTAATTATTATGTATAGAAAAACAAAAAGTCCTCACATAAAAATGTAGATGTCTGACTTCTTTTAAAATATCAAAATATCTGCAACAGGGTGCACATTCTCTTATCCATTTACACTCAGTAGAAGCTATCTGTTTCAGACCAAGCATGACCTTTCTAGTATACCTGTGTCAGTTAGCTTTTCATTGTTATCATAAATACTCAAGATGAATCAACTTGAAAAGAGGATAGCTTTGTTTGGACTCCCAGGTTTGGAGGTTTCAGTCCTTGGTCTGTTGGCCCATTGCTTTTGGACTTGTGTCAAGGGGGTACATTATGGTGGGGAAAGCATGATGAAGCAAGCTGATAGTCTGATGGCAGCCAGTAGCACATGAGATAGGAAGCAGCAAGGGTCTCAATATCTCCCAAGGGCATATCCCCAGAGACCAAAAAAATTCTCAGTAAGCTCCAACTTTAAATAATTTCCCCACTTCCCAATAGTGCCACAGGTTAGGAGCCAAACTTTCAACACACAGGCCTTTGGAGGCTGCATCCAAACCATGGAACACCTCAGTTCTCACCCAATGCCATTGTCCATTTAGGATGATTTTATTGCCCCTGGAAGCCTTCAGACTGTTTAGGAGAATAGGATTGCCAAGTAAATGTGAATCAGTAAGCACATGGACTACTCTAAGTTGTGGTTGAGAATAAACATGAAGGGAGGAACACAAGAGAGAAAGTATAAGGAAGACTTTCCAAAATTTAGTGAAGAATCGGATACGGCCTGACAAGAATAGCAGTTATGACCCTGTGTGGTCAGAGGAGTGATGGTGTTTGTAGGAGGTATGGTTTGTAGCCAGTCAGTGCCTTTTACCAGGTGGAGCATACTTCCCGAGGATGCTTTGAGAGTTGCTGACAGTGGCTCACAGTGGCTCCCTTCTTCTGAAAATTACCATCCACTGAAAGAATGGGAGCAAAACCATGGGGGAGATGGTACAGAGGGAGACAGGCATCCACCCTCAGTGGTTAATTGACATGAAGTACCAAAGGCAATCCTTCTTGTCTCAGGATGGGGCCAACTCAGTGGCACAGTTTATGTTCCAGAGCTGCCGGTGGAAACAGGCTAAAGCCGAACTCCAGTGCAGACCACAGCCTTATTTAGTTTCTTCCCCTGCCCTTGCTTGCTGACCTTGTTCCTTTTATCCTGAGAGCTCTCTCAATAAATCATGCACAATGGTGTCTCAATAAATCACATGCTTCTTTGGGTATCTAGCTTTAGATAGTTTTATAACAGAATTAGGTAGTTTAAAACTTGAGTAATGGTTAATGGAAGGGAGACAAGATCTGGGAGCTCCTCCGGGTAGGCTTCCTTTCATGATTATTATTTTATCTCTAGCTCAGCAGTACAGAGCCTGGTATACACAAAGTGTGCAGAAAATTGTATTTTCTTTGACAAATGAATTTGATTTGGAGACTATTGACTGAGGAAATAACAAGACATGCAGTATGGAACATGGGTACTAGAAAACGGCTGAGAATTATGTCTTTCACAAGGAAGGGAACAATTCAAGGAAGAGGCAGTAATTAGTGTCAAGTGCAAATAAAATCTTGAGTCTTTTAATGTAAAGCAGCCAACATATGTCTTCACCTCAATTAGGTACAGAACTCTAATTACTTTCAATCAATGACTTACAATCTTTTTAGTAATGTTTAGGCAAAATTCCAATTAGTGAGTTTTGCTCACTGCTAGTAAGTGTGGTGAAAAAGAAGAACATTAGGTTGGAGAAGTGTTTATAGACTTCTGTAATTCTCTTGCCAAATGATTAAATGAACTTCCTGTGGATCTCTTAGAATAAGGAAGTGTGCAAAATAAATTAATTAATTGATTTTATTGTACCTACACAGAAGAGATTTATGTTTATCTCTCTTCATTAAATTGATTATATTTTCTAAAAAATAGAAAGTGAATAAGCACACATAAGCATTCGAGTCTTCCAAAGGTTACTTATCTTTTCAAATACAGATCTTCATTATCCCAAGGAAAGTGGTTTTGAATGCTTTAAACCTTGGTTGTCTAATTTCATCCCATAAACTGTAATTATAGCTCTTTATAACATTGCTAAATAATTCCTCCTACTACTGGATGTTTATACCTTTCAAATATTTATAGGCTGTCATCATTCCTTAGTCATCTCTTCACAAAGTTGCACATATTTTGCTCCTGTAATATTTTTCGTAAATCAGTTTCCTTAATACTAAGCTGCTTTTCTTAGTTCTCTATTCAATTTGTCTCCATCTTCTGATATAGTGCTAATCAAAGTAAATGAGATATTTCAGGCACAATTTATCCTAAGGTTGTTTGAAAGAGCTTAAAATTTCCTCTTACTGGTTAGAATCCCTCAATTTTATGTAGCTCAGAATAATGCTGAATTTATTGGTGTTTTTGGCATCTTACTTTGAAAATTCATAACTAATTTCCCATGTAATGGCATTCAAAAATCTCTATGCCATTACTGTTTCTTCAGCATCATGGAATATGTGGGAATTAAATGAGTTCCGAATATGTTTCTGTAATTTGTTTCTTTTAATGCAATATTTAAACTACACTTTCATATTTACATCCACCTATAAACTATTATTTCTCAGCATCCTTTCAATATTTGAAAACTTAAAAGTTACTACTTTTACTCTAGGGCGTTCAAAGAGATATTATTTCCTGCAAATTCATTTTTAGTCTTTCAACATAATTTCTAAGAAATTTTCAGTTGGTCAGGCTACATCATTATTATGACAAGTGGTTAAGATGATTCCTTTTTTATTATGTATTGAGCATCCCACTGATACCTTTATTATGTATAAATCCCAAGTGTCACAGATATTGTATACAAAGGAAATGTTCAATGTTTTCTTCCTCAAATAAGATTGCTCAACAAGTATACCCTGTATTTATATACAATGTTTTAAAATATTTTCACATCCCTTCTTAATTAAAAAGCTTCATTGGGCTCACTGGTGACATAAAGGATAACAATGTAGGTTCTGACCTCTGAAGGTGCCACTCGATCTGACCCCACTCAACCGCTCTAGGCTTGGCTATTTTCACTCAGCTCCACAATGTCTATGCTTCATTGCATGATTTTTTTTTTTTTTTTTTTTGGTCTGTGAAGCTGTTTGAAGGATCCCCACAGAATTAATTGTTCCCTCCTCGCAGTTCTTACTGTTTAATTTGTACCTCTATAACAACACTTGTTTCACTCCAAGATTTACTGTTATTTGTACATCACTGTCTCCCACTCATCATTACATGAGTTTGTTTTCCATCTGCCTAGTGCCTCACAAGAGTGATATTTAATTAATAACTGTTGAGCAGTGGCAAGTAGGATTTTACATAGGATTTAGGGTGAGAGTCCAGTCAGAAACTGGGAGACTAATCCTGACACTGGATACATTGGTGGATCAAGCTTGTGGCCTTACTTGGATTGTTTATTTGGGGTGGCTTTGAGTGAATTGAGAGAGATCATGAGGGGCAATCAAAAGAGGAAGGAATCAAAAACAGGCCTAAAATGATAAAATGATGCACAAAGGTCACCCCATCAGTGATTGAAAATTAGAATCCTGGGCTCTTGTTTTCATTCATGCTACTGTTCCCATGATTCATTATTCCATTTTGCTCTGGGTGTTTCTCTTAGTATTCACTTCCTCATTCATATCAACATTGGACAGAGAAGATGACTGTTTTCACTTTGATGCAATCTGTTTGAAAGAAAGAAACACCTTTTCCCACCCTGTTCCCATATCAATCAGTGTTCACTCAGGAAAACAGAAAACTACTCCAGGTATTTTAAACATAGGGGATTTCACACAAGGAATTGATTTCAAAAGCACTGGAAGGACTGAAGGATAAAAAGGTGTACGGACCTTTAACCAGCAACTACCAGAAGTTCTTACCAGTCCTCACAGCAGATCCTACTAGAGGCAGAAGCTACACCAGTGCCCATCTTGATGACAGAGTCTCTGCAGCAGTGAGAGCCTTGGAGGGTGCAGCTGGCTGGCTTCATTGCTGCTTTTCTGCTTCTGGTGACTGGGGATGGTGTTGGAGCCAGAGAAAATCACTGAAGCCTGAGGCTGCCTACTGCTGTCAGAAGCATTTAGAATTTTTTTTTAAAAAATGAATTTTTCCTTTTCTTTCATCTTTCCAATATCCTGCTATTGCCTCTTTGTGGGAGACTCCTTATTCAGAAGTCATTTGGTTGAGATATTTGGGAAATTTAATTTTCAGTGTTTCAGCCCCAGAGCGTGAAAGGATAGAAAAGAAGCTAAGAAAAAAAAATGGGCAAATGAATATCATATATTCTATACACCAAATCTTTGGTATAGTTCCAATTCTCTACTTTCTCCTGTATCCTAGGGGGAAAAATTATAGTAGGCTATGTTTAAATAAAATACTGAGTATAAATAAAAACACTTTAACATTTACAACTTGGAACAAGTAGTTTAGCATATTTAAACTTTCTAGGTATTTAGATCAGCATTTTCTACCATGTAGCATGCATCCTGAAGAAAGGACCCAAGGACAAGCGAGTTTGGGAAACTGACTTTATACCCTCCTCTTGGAATTTCACATTTCAGATTAGCATGTTAAAGGCTCTAAGAAATCCTTTAGTCTCAAATCACATTTGACATTGTTTGACTTAGCAGTCGAGATAACACAGTGAACAAAATAGGCAGGGTTCCTGATACCTAGAGTTTGTCAGGGAGTGGCAGAGAATAAAATAAGCAGGGGAGTAAGAGGGGCGTGTGTGTGTGTGTGTGTGTGTGTGTGTGTATGTGAGATTTGTGTATATGTTATGAATGAAATAGAGTTTAATGATAGAAAATACCCAAAAGAAAGAAGAACCTAATGAGATAGCTTTATGTCTGTCATGACAGACTTTTAGAAGAAATGTTATTTAAGCTGAGATCTTAAAAAAGCAGATGGACTTAGTTATTCACACAATACTCAGTAGCCCATGAGTAAGTCCCCATTAGCAAACTGTTCCTGGGCCCTAATTAGATCCATGGAGAGTAAACATTTGTAATTTACAGTACATGTCTGTTAAATTTAAAAATAAAACATTAAAATTTTTTTCTAGTTGTTGATTTTTTACTATATTTCAAAAAAAGCATAATTCATGATACAGTTGCAAGAAGAAAAAGAGATTTAGTCCTTCAACCACAGACAGTTTGAGAAGCTCTGCTACAGTAGAAATAAACCACAGTTGCAAAAGCTCTTTAAAAGGAAAGAGGCAGCCAAGTGTGAAGAACAGACATGAAGCTTATGCCTGGGAATACAGTTGTGTGCAGAGATTTGAGGACAAAAATACAAAGTGACTGAATTTTATTCTAAATAATGAAAAGCCATTGAAGAATTTGAAAAAGATACATTTATATGATTTAGATTTTTAAAATAATTATTCTTGCCAGTTAATGAAGAATGGGTTAAAGTAAATTAAAGAGTTAGTTCAGAACTTTTCAGAAGTTTGTTGGAGAAAGGATGATGGCTTGGACCCTGGCAGCGATGGGCAGGGGTGAGTTAACTGGGGAAGAAGTAGAAGAGAGGTGTCATGAGTATCCTCAATGGATTGGAGAAAAATTGTGAGAGAGAAATAGGAAAAGGGATCAAGAAGATGCCTGAGTCTTTCTGAGAGTTCAGAAGTGGACAGTGCATTGAATTAAGATTTCATAGGCATAGGGACTACTTAATTGAAGTCATAGCAAAAGGGAAAAAGTTGAAGACTCAATACTGAACCCTGAATACATTTGAACCTTGTAACACCTTGATAAGTCTAGCTTGAACATAACTGATTACCTCGAGGGTATGTTAATTTGACACATTCAGATTTGTGTTTAGATATCTCTAATATTAAATTCCATTCAGTAAATTTACTCAGTGCCTGTATTATGTAAGAGAGCACAAAGAATGTTGTAAAAGATAAAAGCCAAATAAGATATTTAAGAATTTGCTATCTGGAAGTGTCTGTAAGACATATAGAAAAGTACAAGACAAATTGGACAGATGCTATAAGAGAATTATAAAGCAAAATGGAAATTTTCCAAAATCAATCTTGAAGTCTTCACAGAAGAGAAGGCATTGAGCTGATTTTGAAGGAGGAGCATGGATTTGAATAACAAGAGTCATGTGTGTGTGTTGGCACCATGCATACACACATATTCATTTCAATATCTATATCATATAAAGCTCTAGAGGGAAAGGAAGACAACATGCAAGATCAGAAGAATAATTTCAAGAGAGAGAGAGAGAGAGAGAGAGAGAGAGAGAGAGAGAGACGGAGACCATAAGAAAGAACCAACCACAGTGAAATGCAAGAAATGAAAACCAGTCACAGAGGTGAAGAATGCTTTCAATAGGCTTCTCAGTAGCTGTAACAACAACAACAACAAAAAAAAAAAAAAGAATGAATTTGAACATCAGCCAGTAGCAATTACCCAAACTGAAAAACAGAGGGAAAAATTTCCAATCCCCCGAGGTATTTTCCCAAGAAAATTAAAAAAAAAAATGTTCACACAAAAATCTGTGCCTGAAGACATATCATATGTCTAAAATAAAGCATAGATGTCTTTCAACTAGTGAACAGGAAAACAAAACATGATACATTTAACACTCAAATACTTTTTGTTATTAGAAAGGAATGGATTATTGATACTTGCAACCACATTGATGACTTCAAATATATTTGCCAAGTGAAAGTAGCCAGATCCAAAAGAATACATATATAAGTGTTATTACACTTATACAATTTTCTGGAAAAGGCTAACATTGAGACAGAAAACAAATGGGTGTTTGCCAAGGATTGGAGATGAAGGCAGTGGTTCTCTGCAAAGGAACAGCAGGAGGGCCCTTGGTGCTCCAAGACATGACTGTGTTCAAGATACATGACTTTAACCATTTGTCAAAACACAAAAAATTATATGCAACAATAAATGAATTTTAGTCTCTGTAAACTAAATAAAGACATACTAGGATATGAAGTTACCAAGATGGAATATAGACTCTTTAGTTACTATCCTAGCCTATAAATAATTCCCCCATCCTATAACAGAACAGAACTAACCTAAGCAAAGTGAGTATTTGAAGTGAGTATTTTGATTGATATTTCTAAAGCTAAAGGCAAAAAATATTGTACAAATATACTATATTCTAGTTAGTATGTTTCTCACCGAAGAATGAGTTGATAATTATGAATCTTCTTGTGTAAAATAAGACTGAATGAAGAAGCAAATCTTGTTCTGTTGATGACTTGGACAACCTGTCATATAACTTGTAATCGAGATGAGGTAAATAGATTGTACGCCTGGGAATGTATATACCTGACTGTTAGAATTCTAGTTTGAGTTTGAATTAGGAGTTAGCTATGTTCCATTCTTTTCCTCAGCTGCAGTGTTGACCCTCAGTGCCCTCAGGCATCAAATTCCTACAGTAACATTGTGTTTCAATTTGCTCAATGTCTACTCTACCCTAAACTTTAAGTTTTTCTTTTGCACTGTACCTCAAAAAGACTGTTTCTACACTCTTGGTCCTCTTTCCTGCAATATTCCAGTGCTACTTTTTACCTATGATGAGGAGAAGTTCTGTGTTGTTGTTAAGCCTGAGTGTTAGGCAGGCACTGGGGCTGGTTATTGTGTTCTTCTCAGTCCTTCTGTCCTTCCCCCAGCTGCCCTTGTGGGTGCATCAGGTATTCTAGCCCTAACCCATGGTTACAGTGACCAAACATCCTAGTTTGTCAGGGACTTTCTCAGTTATAGCACGGAAAGTCCCATGTTATTCCTGGATACACTAAAACTAGGAGTCCAGGAGTACAAGGATTATTTTCTGTTCCTCAGGGGGAATGGGTTTCCCCATTGTCCTAGGGTGATGTGTTTGTTGACTTCCCCATTCACAGACAAAGACTCTTGTTCCATAGGAGAGATGAAGGGAAAAGGTCCTCATGGGAGTTTCTTGACCTTTCAGCAGAAGCCACTACTCTGCACCTCAGGCCTGCATGACTCGGGGGATGCTTTCTCAATAAGGTTCTCAGTGGAGTTTGTGGATAAGAGGCTGCAAGAGGGAGCAGACTCTTCTGTTTCTAAAGTTCCCAGGGGCTACACATTCTCCTACCAGCCCATGTTTAGCCTCTACTAGGTCCTTAATTATTTGATTAAATTCTTTCTCTAGTGCTGTATTCACCCAGGTCAGCAAGTGGTCTTATCTTTCTTCTCCCTGCAGGAGCCTTTCACATTTTAGATTTGGGGCCAGTTGGTCATCCTGAAACCTCAGCCCTCTGATGGGTTCAAGAAAAGAAACTTGCAGTTAGTCTGGCAGTGTTTTTTGCATAAATGACAATAAAGGGACATTCTTTCAAGCTCTCTACATGTCTGAGCCAAACATTTGATTTTTAACATTTGTAGTAATAAAAAAAAATCAGTTGTGTGTACACAATGTAGGCACATGTGCATGCATGCGTGCATATGCACACACACACACACATACACACCAATTAATATGTTCAGCTCATAGCTGCCATCGTTGATGAGTATACTCCTCATTGGCCTGTATTAGTTGGTTTTCCAAATTAGAATAGGCAATGGTAGTTTCCATGGACTCTTCTGAAGAAGTATCATTTCCATGGTTGGTTAGTTTGTTTTACATGCATTCCAGGAATATTGTGTGAAGTTTCTTTAGCTTCTAGAATGTCACCCATCATATTGACATTTCATCTCTCTGCACACTGGGCCTTCTCTTTTCTTCAAAGATTGGGTTTGTGTTGTTTACTTAGATTTGTTTTCATTGCAGATTAATTCAATAAATACATAGTGGGCATCTGAAGACAATATGTGTTTATTGAATTAATAGAGATATAAAGTGTGTCTGGAGTTTTTATGGAAAGTCCTGAGAGCTTAAAAGTTTGGGGCTCAAAGATATCTTGTAAGTTGATGTCTTATTATTTTCAATTCTGTACAAGGCTTTGTATTGGGAAGACTTGGATAAGAGACCTGTAGAAATTCTTCTATTCGCCTTCTCATCTGGCTCCTTTCCACAGCAGCATTTCCTCATATATGTTCAGATTCTCTTTATAATCTCAGCCTCATTAAATCATTAACATCACATTTTAAACTAACTGTGATAGTCATTATACTTACAATTGATTTATTAATTCACATCTATTTTAAAACCACCATGGTAATTAGTTTGTTTTATTACCAAGTATTAGACAATGATTATTTCTGTCTCATAATTATTATCTTTGACTCATAAATATTACACATGCCATTTTCTGCCTTTTTGTATATACTTAAAAACTGTTTATTGAACTGTAGGAAGCTGCTATAATCTCTTATATGCAAGTTTATTTTGTGAACTTAAATTTTATTTCTATAGGTTAAAAGGGATTGTTAGGTCATATGGTACTTACATGCTTAACTTTATAATATCCTATCGAACTGTTCAAGAATGTCTTTAAAATTTTAGATTTTCACTAGCAATATATGACAGTTCTAGTTGCTCTGTATCTTTTCCAGAACTTGGTACTGTTTTTTATTTTATTTTATTTTTTTCTATTTCATAGGTGTGGAGTGATATCTTATTATAATTTTTATTTACACAAATGGTTGATGATAGAAAGAATCTCTTTTCATATGCCTATCTGACTTGTTATTCGACCATCTGTATATTTATTTTATTCTGATGAATTCCCTATTCAAATATTTTATCCATTTAAAAAACTGCATTGTTTGGTTTTATGTTATTGAATTTTGTGAGTTTGAATTTAACCTATAGAAATAAAGAGTTCTTTGGATATACTGCATACAAGCCCTTTTCTGTATATATGATTGTGTAGCATTTTCTCTTAATCTATAACCTGGATTTTCATTTTCTCAATGGTATCCTTTGCAGAGCAAAAGTTTTAAATTTTGATTAAAAAACAATTTTTTACTTCAAAAATGTTATGGATCATGCTTTTGATGTCATGTATAAAACCTCTTTGTCTAACCTAAGATGTCTGTGAGAAGACAAGTCCACTGAGAGCAGACACTGATAAGTTTGAAGAAGAAATAAAGGCAGACCAGCAAAGCCAACCTCCTATCTTAACAAGTTGAGAAATATTATAGGCATTGATCAGGAAATGAGGGAATATTTTACATTAACTTTTATGGATGATTGGTCTGGCAATCATATACTACGTGGATTGGAAGAAGGGGAGAGGACAGAATCATAATGAATAGCTGGGAGATTATAGAAGTAAGACTATAGAAGACTATGAAAAGGGCTATTGAATTTTGTAGTGCTAAAGGGCATAAACTAGTATTGTGACAATATGCCATGAAACACAAAGGAACATGTGGATGCACAAACATTTTAAAGAAAATAATTTCCCGAATATTTAAAATTGATCACTATGAGAAATAAGTAAGAAGAATTAATCCAGAACAATGCCAAGATTTTTAAGAGAATGATTAAGGGAATGGCAGGAAAGTTGAGAAAGGCCCTGATTCCAGAAGAAGGAAGAATATGAGTTTATATTAGGACCTCTTGAATAGGGTTATGAGTCATTCACCTTAGTATCTTAGCTCCTAGTATAGCACCTGATATTCAAAACATATTCTTCAAATAAATCACAGTGAGATTTTGAGATAGCAGGAAATAATTAAAGAGGAATTATATAGCAATCAGTCAAAGATGTGGAAGTATAGTATGGTCATACACTTAGGAAACATAAGAAAATGTGCTTGATAAATGGTTTATCATATGTTGCAATATGGATAGTGACATTATGTGATAAAGTCAATGTATTGGCGCTAGTCAACAATCCATTGTCATACCAATGTTGCTATGAATGAAGTGCAGTGCAGCCTTTCCAACAATCCCTGCACACTGATGTGCATTTCCTCAGAGGATGTATGTCCCTGATTATCACCTATTAGGCCCCTGTCTTTAATTTGGTAAGAAAAAGCAATCAATAAAGTTCAACCTGTGTAAAAATAAAATAAAGATCAGTTTCTAGGGCTGGGGTTGTAGCTCAGTGGTATAGTGTTTATCCAGCATGCATGAGGCACTGGGTTTGATTTTCAGCACCACATATAAATGAGTAAATAAAAAATAAAGGTCCATCAACAACTAAAAATATATTTTTAAAAAATCAGTTTCTAGACTTCTTGTCAATAATAGAATGCCCATGAGAGGACAAAGCTGAAGATACAGAAGGGTGTCCATCACCACAAAGATCTGATGTTTTGAGGTTGATATTATTGAGGTTGAAATTGATAATAACTGATGAATCCCCAAAGGGAGTCAGTACACAGAGAGAAAAGAGCAGGTGGACAAGGAAACTCGAAGAAGACAAAGAAAAGAATCAGAGATGATATGAGAATTAGGATAGTGTGGACTCCTGAAAGTGGTGAGTAAAGGGTTTGAAAGTGAATTAGGTCACCCAAGTGGCAAATACAGCAAGAAGAATGGCATGTCACGGAGATTATGAAGCATATTCAATAACTTCTGGAAGTTTCAGAAGAGCAGTAGGGAAGCGGAATACAGACAGCACTGGAGAGAATGAATAAGTGAAAACACACAGATCACTTGTCCTTTGTATAAGTTTGGTGGTAAACAGGAGGTAACTATAGTGTATCAATTAGTGTATCAATCTGTGTCTGTCTCTGTGTGTGTGTGTGTGTGTGTGTGTGTGTGTGTGTGTGTGTGAGAGAGAGAGAGAGAGAGAGAGAGAAAGGTAGAACCAGTGAAGAAGCAGAGATGGACAATGTTGGGAAAAAAAGAGAGAGAAGTGCTGATCCAGAGCCCCTCAGGACTTGGCTGGAAGACAACTGCAGAATTTTGGGCAGCATGAAGAGATTCTACTTCCTACCTCACTCTTCACCCTTATTCTCATTCTCTGGACTTGTAAACCAAAGAGCATAACTGTTAGAACATTTATATTTTTTCCAAAAGACTGCTAAAAAGGTCTGAGATATAAAATGTTTTAATAAGTAGTATTGATATTTCTGAATCAATTTCCTCTATTAAATTTCCAGTTTTGCTTCATCCTCCTTAAAACATTTTATATAATGATTTCAATCAGCATCAATTAATATTTATTGAGAAACCACCTCCCACCTGTGCTTAGCATTATAAACAATGTGGACTGATTGGGCTCTACCATAAATATTTAGAAATGATATTTTTACTTGTTCAAAGTAGAACCTAGAAAATGGTTTCTTGGGAGTTATCCTAATTAGATGTCCAAAACTCTCAAGTGAAAGTCCAGAAATCCATTACATTCTGAATGTAAATATAGAAGATGAAAGGAAGGAAAAGGATTTCCATTCAAATGGATTACTAGATGCAGTACTATATGAATTGAAGGGCTGGTCACAATGTTTCATGCAATTGCTTCTGCAGGGAAAATAGCAGGATGATTTAATATTCATTTTTAAATAAAAATACACTTATTTCTTAACAAATGCAGTTCACATACGTGGGATCAGACCAAGTTATGTCTGTAACTTCCCAATGATTCCTTAATGATCATACTTGAAGCACAAACCCAATTAAAAGTTCATGTCAATGACCTGTGAGAAACTGTTAAATTTTGTTTTTTGAAACACAAAACAAAAATCACTATTTACATTTTCATAACACCAAAGACAGCTAAAGATAACATGTTATTAAAATCAACAAGTAACTATCATATGTCATTGAAGTCTATGAACCACTAAGAGCTACCAGGGAAAAGTAATTGGAAAAGTTATCTGTGCATTAGCACTCTGTTCAGTAATAAAATTTGGTGGCTGTAATAGATACCTGTTCACATGAACATATCCCTAGGTTAGGCATGTTTGTTCATTCATCTAGAAAGCACTTAAGGAGTGCCTACTACATCTCACCTATTATAAAAGACTCTGAGGAAGAAAGACATCAATGCCATTGCAATTTGCTAATCTTTATTACAGTTCATACTTGGGTAGTAATAGGATATCTTCAAGAACTGGGAATAAGTTTTAACTCAGCATCCAAAGGATTCAGATTGAAATAAGAAGTTACCACAAAGAGAAATTGCAGCTTCAAGGCTTCCCAGGCAGCCTGGGCTCATACAAGAAGAAAATTGATAATCAGTATGCTATCATTAAAAACTGAAGTACTTAGATCTGGTTGCTCTTTAGTTATGACCCACAAATCCCTGGTGTTCCTCCTCTCTCTAAACCAACTGAACATCCCACAATCTAGCAGCAGCAGAGCAGGGAGCCTCCAACAATCTACCTTTCTACTGGCGTTCTACTTGGCTGAAGCACAAGATGTATGGCTTCTTATAGATTTGGATTATCCTGCCTGAATAATCCATTCAAGCAGTTCAATCATTGATAGAGCCTCAGAAAAGGTAGAGTCTAATGGGCATGATGTGGTGGAGGGTACAGTGCTATGATCCTCATTATTAAACAAAACAAAACAAACAAACAAACAAAAAAAAAACACGGAGGCTGTGGACTGTGGGGCCTTAAGCTCTTTAAACATGTGCATCCCATAGCATTCCCTTATTCTGATTTCATGCTCACCAAAATGGGTGGGCAGACACTGAAGCACACCAGTCTTGTCAGTTACAGTTCTCATTGTGAATTAAGAAGTGGAATTGTGGTTTATGGGCTAGTCTCTTGAGGCATTCCCCAAGAGCTAGTTAGTATGTATGAATGAGCATTGTCAAGTCAGATCAACTCAGTAGCACTGGCAGTTAAAGGTTCTGAGTTTGTGTGACCCAGGGGAGTCCCTCTACTTTGCCGAATTCACTATGGCAAATGCTACCCAGTAATAGATGGTAGGAGCCAGCCAGTCTGTCCAGTGACCCCTCTCAGCTTACACAGGCGGATCCTCGGCAATTCTGCAGTTTTCTACATTCAGACGTCCTGTCACCGTCTTTAAACTGGTATAACACTCGTGAGAGTTGTTACAATCTTTTCTAATTTCATTTTAATGTTAAAAAGCAACCTCCTATAGGCAGGACCAGTCTAGGAGGTGGCAAGTAAGATGCCCATTGTGCAAATTCCACGAGGCATTCACTTGAGGAGATTTCAAGTTCCCTGAGCTTGTTTCTAGTCAGCTTTCCTGTCTTGCCTGGATCTCCAGCTCCAGTGGAGAAGAGGAAATAAGCTGCAGGTGGTGAAACCAATAGAGCAGATGGAAACTGAGAAGGAGAACAAAGCTCTTGACCTTTTTTCTCCTTCCCTCTGCCACTAACATTTTTGAAAACATACATATGTTCTAAACCAGCAAATCCTCTTTCCTCTTTCTTTTATTTTCTATTTTTACCATTCCATAAAAACAGGTCTTACCAAAATCACAATATGCCAAATTTGAGGGCCTCATTTTAACTTTCCTCCAATATGTTATCTTCTCAACTTATGATCTTCAGGGCAGGATTGTGTCGTGTTCATTGTATTTTTACAGCATCTACCACAAACCATGGTGACTGATGCTTAGAAAATACTAAATACATATTTATTGCAAGAAAGAATAACTCCTCTTATTGATGAAGGAAAGAGACTCATTGCCCTTTGTCATAGTATTTTGTTCATATGCTCTTTTATTGTCATTTGTATTAACTCACGTATGTTCCCAAGGATTGAGAGCAACACCTATGTCTTTGTATCCCAGTCTATCAGAGGGCCTGGCATATTTAATAGGCACTCAGTAAATTTGTGGAATACATGTTAATGACTAGAATTGACTCAATGATGATTCTCCAGGTACTCAAATAATTTGCAATAAATCACCAAAAAAAAAAAAATATAGTGACTTAAAACAATAATCACTTATTTTCTCTCACACATCTATTGGTCAGGAATTGAGAAAGGGGTAAGCCAAATAGTGCTCATTATTGAAGTGTTGAAAAAAAAAAGTCTTTTATGTTCATGCAATAAGAGGTGAGCTGGAGTGGCAGGGATCTGATAGTTTGAAGAGGATTGGAGGACTCCCAGGAGACTAGCAAGTTCTGCTGTCTGTTAGCTGAGGGCCTCTCTTCCTCCCCTTGTGGGAGGGAACTGCTTGAACATTCACTTCCATGGGAGTACTTGAATGTCCTTACAACATGGCACTTGCTTCCCTTAGAGCAAGTGATTCAAGAGACCAAGGTGGAAGCAACAATGCCTTTTAGGACCTAGCCTCAGAAATCATGTGCCATACATTACCATATTTTGCTGTTCATACAATCTTTTCATTCACTGTGGGAGGGGATTGAATTTCAGGAAATGAGAATCATTTGGGCTATCTTGGAAAACCAATTGTAAGAGAGATTAGCCATGGGAATAAAGTATAAAATTGAGACAAAGCTACTCTGTATGCACCCTTCTATAGAGAAATACAAACTATAAAGGCTGGAAGAAGCAGTTGTTGCCTAACAGGATGGTCTCTTTCTTTGAGGTATATCACGCATACCTATACCTCTGCTCTCTCCTGATGGAATTGCTGAGTCTATAAGAATTACTTTTTAGGCCTCTAAAACAGAACACCCATCTTATAGATGGCCAGGCCAGTGTCTGAGGTTGGTTTAGGCCTAAGCAATCTGGATTCTTCTTTGGGCAGGAACATACATTACTTGGTTTCTCCTGTGAACTAAGGCTGAAATTAAGTCCTAGGGTAAAGTGTCAAATGTCTTTAGATCCTGGGCCGTGTCCCAAGGCTCAGTGACACCAGGATTGCTGAGTCTGATGTGTTCTCATAGCAATGTTGCCTGGAGGAAACCCACTCCTTCAGGAGCTTGCAACAAGATGAAAAGAAGGGCAGAAACTCTGAGGAAGCCTGAGGAAACCCAGGAAAACCCCACCTTCTCAAACAGAAACCAACATTTCATGTAATTATTTGATTAAAGAAATTATGAGACATATGTCTCTTTTTATTTATGAAAAATAAGCAATAACTTGGGAAGTGAGGTGAAAAATTTCCTTTTCCTTTTTTGTTTTGTTTTTGAGATCCTTCTTGTCTCATACTGCATATATGACTTTTTAAAGTCAAATTATGGTCTAAATGCTGCTGATTTGCAAGAAGGACTACCAATATTTTTTTGTTAATAATTTCAACTTTATGGCTCTATTTTTAGTCTACATTATGAATCTATTTGTTTAGTTATGCAAATGATGATTTATCACTTAGTTCTTATCAAATTAACTTCACCTTGCCCCCACTGATATTTTATTATGCACTAATTCAACACATAAATTCTATGACACTTTTTTTTGGTACCTTTGCTTTATTAATAACTTCAGTGTGATTGGTACTAAGGACTTCAAGCTGTGAAAATATTCAGTAGGCTCTGAGTCTAGACTTGGTCTTTGAATTATAAACTAATTCTTAGGGATAATTTAATGTTTTAAAAATATTAAACTTTCCCTCTTAGCAACCCACCATACTGTGTGGATCCTAGAAGAGATAATTTTTCACACTTAAAGATCTCTGAAATAAGATGCATCTTAGAATCAGTGTCTCTTGGATGCTGTGAGGGTGCTATTGTACATCATTGCTTTGGTGTAATACTCCAGGGGCCAGAGGGCTCCTAATACATGCATCCAGGGTAATCACCTACTCTTCTTATGTTTACTACTGAATTATTTTTTTTAAAAAAAAGCCTACAGAAACAATGAAATCAGGTAAAATTCATTAAAAGAGAGTGAAGAGTAGATTTTGAAGACACAAACAAGGATGAAAATCCTAAAGTTCTACCTCAGTTGCTCTGGACTGTTTGGTCCCCAGCAGGCTACTCTTTGACCATTCTGGCTGCAGAGGTGAATTTTGTTTTTGCCACAAGCTTTTGGTCCATACTGTACCCTTTGCTAGAAATCCCTTTCTCACTGATCTCTGTTGTGCTAACTTCTTCTCTCCTGTTTGAATGTAATCTCCTTAGAGAAACCTCCCCAACTCTCTAGAGTAAAGCCAGAGCCCTGAGGTATTGCTTTGCCTCTATTGATTGATTATTTTTGAATTTCCTAAACTGTTGTCTTCCCTACATACATTCTGAACCCTTTCGGTCAGTGTGTCTGCTTTGGGCACAGTGGCTACCTATGTATGGTGAATGCTGGTGAAACAAATTAAGTGAAGTGGGGAGACTGAAACAAACCAATTAAAACAAAAACAGAAACCCAGAAGTAAACACTCATCATAGTATGTCACTTTGATAAATTAGATGTGGAATGTTTAGAATGCCCCAGGGGTTCATCACAATCTTGGCAGCACTTTGGGTGCAAATGAGGCAATTGAATCCATTTGTTACCAAAATGTGATAGCAAAATATTTGATATTTTATATCAATAATTAAAAATACAGAAATATTTTTACCACTTGCAAGTTCTGTTTAGATGAAACTAAGATGTATGTGTATTTATTTCTGCATCTCATTTAAAGCAACCTTAAGAACTTTGGTTCCAGTATACAAAAGTTGAATTGCTGGTCATATTTTGGGGAATAAAGATAAAAGAAGTTTAAGAAAAAGGTAACAGATTCTAGAGATACTTTTGCAATTAAGCCTTGCAAAGATAAAAAGAATATTCAGAAAAAAAATTAGGACTACCAAATCACAACATCTCAAGAGAGAGAACATAGACTTTTGTAGAAGGGATTATGGTGCTGGTGATAGTCAGGGAATGTGGCAGGAGAGATTTTGAAAAAGTGGGAGGTAGGGAATCAACATCTCATAGTCATACAAGAAGAAAGGTTTAGAACATTTGCAGGGAGGAAGAAGTAGAAAACCCCAAAACATTTTGTCTTCATAAATTAAAACACATTAAGATACTCCTGTCTTACCTACACATACCTATACCTCTGTTAAGATACTCCTGTCTTAGGAAATTTTCAGCAAGGCTGGCCTAGTCAGAGACTCCATGTAATGTTGTGCAGGCTGGGATGTGTTCTGCATAAAGCTGTCAATTTAAATTGCTGTGAGGGGTCCAGCTCAACAAACCCTAGAATAAGGTGCGTGTTATTCTCAAGGGCACAAAGACCCCAAAGTTTTTAGCAAAGACCCTGACTATGGTTAGTGAAAGAGACTGTATAATGGTTTGGTTATGAAGCATCCCCCAAAAGCTCATGTGTTAATGCTTCCTGTGTTAAAGCTCCTGTGTTTATGTTAATGCTTTTTAGTGTGACATGACTATATTATTAAAGTTGTAACTGAATTAGTGGATTAATCCACTTAGTGGATTAATAATAGTTTGAACAGATTCCTAGGTGATAACTGTAGACAGGTGGGGTATAGTTAGAGGAAGTGGGTTACTAGGGATGTGCCTTGGGGATTGTGTATTTTGCCCCATCTGCTTGTGAGCTCTCTCTTTGCTTCCCCCACTGACATGAGCTGGGCAGGTTTCCTCTACTATGCTTTCCACCACGATGTTCTGCCTCATCTCTGACCCAGAGCAATGGAATCCACTAACCATGGTGTGACCCTCTGAAACAGTGAGTCCAAATAAACTTTTCCTCTTCTAAATTGTTCTGATATACTATTTTGGTCACACTGATGAAAACCTAACCAACACAGACTATTGTAATACATTATTGTTTATTTAAGATGTTTCTTTGGAATGCTATCTTTATTATTTTTAATTTTTTATATTATTTTTCCCCAGAGGTTTTAGGTTCCAGGGAGTTATTGAGGAGTTAACTCCTGAAGTTGGATAAAATGGCCCTTGATCTGCCCTTTCCTTTTTTTTTTTTTGAAAAACTCTCAAAGGAAATTAGATAACAACAAACCTTCTTTGTTAATGTCCCCCAAACACAATTCACTATAAAAAGGACAATGCAAGATATGCCAGATGCATTTGGGTTTCATCCAAAAAAAAGTTTGGATGAAGTACAAGTCGAAGCACCAGTTCTTCCTTAAGCTGGCCTCTCCTTAAAAGCTTTCAAAACAAAGTTGACAACAGAGTTACAATGGAGCAGGGCTATAGTACCTGCATCATTTAAGAGAGAATCTGAATATAAGTAAGAAACTAAATAGTTGTCCTTTTGATAATAGTTTTTTCTCAATCCATATTTATTTATATTATTGATTGAATCCAATGTTCTTCAAAGATACCTTGGATATATACTGATTAAAAGCAATATATATTGATACATGGATATGTCCCTGGTAACAAGACTAGGCGGTGAGTTTTTTTGTTTGACAAAGATACTTGCTATTTTGCCCAGCCTGAGCTTAAACTCCTGGGTACAAGTGATTCTCTTATCTCAGCCTCCCAAGTCCCTGGGACTACAGATGTATGCCACTACTCCTAACAAAGTGATAAATTTTTTAATATGTTGCAAAGACACGTGTCTCTATTGTCAATTCAGGAATGATCTATACTCTTGAAAATACCAATAATGAAAAAGATTGGTTGTTCAAGAAAAGTAATTTCTGTGTGTAGAACCTAAGGATAAGAGACCTACAGAATTAACTTTATTAAATATATAGTGTGGCTAAAATACAGGCAAGCTATTGCTCTAGCCTTTCTTTAAAAAATATAACATCAAGTTGTAATTTCATTTACAGTCATATTCTTTAGAAAATATATTGCAGAAATTCACACAGGATCTATAGCCTCCCACCCCCCCCAAAAAAAAAAAACCTGATATATTTGCAAAAAGGTGTTAGAAATGGTAAGGATTTAGTTGCAGTATTTACTTATGTATTTATGTGCACAAATACATATAAGCTTACACAGATACTTCTTACTGTTCCATTATCTAAAACTGTATAATAAACTACTGGAAAATTCAGTGACCTAACAACAGCCACTTTGTAACATTTTACTGTTCTGTGGGTCAGGACTTTGAGAAGGGCTCTGCTGGCTGGTTCCTGTGTTCTATGTAGGGTCAATGGAGGTCACAGCCAAGGTATTCAGCTGATGGATAGATTGGTCTGGAGGATTCAATAAAAAATGACTAGACTCCATGAGGGGATGCTGCAAAGTAGGGCTCAGCTGGGACAGGTGACTAGAGGACACATGTACCCAGTAGCCTTTTTAGTGTGGTAGTCTCAAGGTAGTTGAACTTACATGTCAGCTCAGGGATATCACAGTGAATATTAAAAAACAAAACAAACAACAACAACCATAACAACAAAAACCACTGGAAAATGTAGGTTCCTTATGGTTTAACTTTGAAAATCTCAGAATTTCACATTTTCCAGATTCTAATTTTCAAGCAAGTCCCTGAGGTCAGCCCCAATTCAAGAGTTAGAGATAAAACTATGTTATGGTTTGAATGTGAGGTGGTCCCCAAAAGCTCAAGTGGGAGACGATGTGAGAAAGTTCAGAGGAGAAATGATCTGGTCACGAGATCCTTAATCCCATCAGTGAACTAGTCTCTTGATGGGTTTAACTGGGTGGGAACTGAAGGTGGGTAGGGTTTGGCTGGAGGAGGTGGGCCATTGGGGGTGTGGCTTTGGGTTATATATTTTGGATCTAATGAATAAAGTCCTTTTCTTTGCCACTGATCATTATGTGAGCTGCTTCACTCTGCCAGTCTTCCCCATGATGTTCTGCCTCATCTCAAGCTCCAAGGAATGGAGCTTGCTGTCTATGGACTGGGACCTCTGAAACTGAACTTCTCCTTTACAATTGTTCTGGTCAGGTCTTTTAGTCGTAGTGGTAGAAAAAGCTGATTCAAACACCATCTTAATGAGAGGAGAACAAAGAAAGTATGGTTGTCTTCAATCCATGTACACCTACGACCAACTGATACAGCACCAGTAACTCCCTAGACTCTCTGTTACAGGCCCTGGAATGCTTTAGGCTGGGTGGATAGCATTTACTTTTACAGGGTGTTCTGGTCCTCTGCAGATGGAAGATGAATCAAATTCCCAACTTTTAGTGTTGGATTCATATGTTTTGCAGCTGTCACACATTTTCTTCACTAAGCTATTGTCAACCTAAATAACAATCAGAGAGAAATTGTCCAAAGAATAATGATATTTATTTGGGAATAGCAGAGCATTGCAATGGGAGTCTGATGCCATAGTGAGCTATGGGTATATTTAAGAAAGTTGAGCAAGGGGAAGTTATTAAAGGCAAAAAGGGAGGAAATTTACATAAGATAGAGTTAATTGGTCTTGGCAATGGGAGGAAGGAGTTGCTATTAGTTCATAGGGCGAAGTACTGTTTCTGGGAAAGTATTCTGCCAGGTTTATCTTGTTTGTATTGTTGCAGTCTTACAGAACTTTAAACTTTGTTACAAAAATCTGTTATAGTGAGAGAGAGGTGTAAAGCACTTAGTTTCTGTAGAACTCTCCTGTGAGCCTTAGAAAGCCCTTGAGAAAGTATTTATCTCAATCAAGCAAGGACTCTGCCCCTTCATTGCTTCCTGGCTCTAATTTTTTCTGGGTCTGATGAAAGCAATTTCAGTATACATCATCAACTTTCATACCATATGACCAAAAAGCCTTTTCATGTGTCATGTGTCTACTTATTAGTTTTAGAGCTTTTCCCAGTAAATAAGACTATAAAAGGTCAGAACTGGAAGTCACTTGGGAGATAGAAATCTGGTCCCATTTCATAGATGAAGGACTGTCATTGTGATGCTTAAAGAGAGGCAATCCTGACTTAACTGTGTGATGGATGACCTGTTCCTCTGATCTTCTTCCCTTAGAAATAGCACATCTCCCTTGATTTGGAATCCTTTTCACCATGAAGCATTTAAAAAGAAACCATCCATTCCAAGTACAACTGTCCAATCATATTTATGTACAATTTCTGGTCCAATTCAACAATGTTTACTGAGTGCCTACCAAGGTTGACTGTGGTCCAAGGCACTGGGCTATAGTTGAACCAGTACTTTAGAGACACACACAGAAGGCTCTGACTCCTAGAGGCTTTCCTTTCCCTACTAGTTAGAAAGTCAGGGTACAAATTCTATTATAGTCATTTTTCTCTGGATGACTTATTTGATGATGTTGTTTATCTTTAATATTTCTTAATGTGGTTCCCACTCCTCCTTTCATTTATAGAACAGAGCATGGAGCTAAAGATTCTTCCCTTATAATCAGCCTATTTGTTCTAAGGAGGCATTTTATCTACACAGAGCATGGATTTGGAGGAGGTGTTGGGGTAACACTATCAGAGATCAATGTGCTGGTCCATTATTGCTCTTTTTGTTTCAAAAGACGTTTGCTTTTTAGATGAGGTGACATCCTTATTTAGATCACAGGGATTCTAGGTGACTGCTCTAAGGGCAGTCATAGTTGCTTGGTCTTCCTGTTTATGTGGTGCCCAGCCACCATTAGCTTTTTGTCTTCTTCTGCTGCAGCTTATTTATCTTCCTCTTGGCCCAGAGGGAGAAGAGGTGGGGGGTATGGACAGGACCCACCAGCTGACAGTGACACCCCCTTGACATAACTTCCAGCCCTTGACTCTCAGAACCCAGAGGGATCACTCTCCTGCTCAGCTAGGAGGTGGTTCCCTCCATGGTGGTTCCTGGCCCCAGGTGGGGAGAGGGAGCCCCAGACCCCTAAGCACTCCAGGCAACGCCAAAGGCCAAACGATGACAGGCCTTCGAGAGCGGGGAGTGGAAGTGAGGCGCTTCACCCAGGATCAGGAAAGACGGCCGGGCCTGGGAGTGGCAGTGCGCTCCCCCGGGCTCCGGGCCCACACTGGCTCCCGCCGGTGGGGAGGAGAAGGAACCAGATGGGCGGGTTCGAGCGTGTGCGGCGGCGGTCCTGGGGCCGCCGGCTCCTCCCCGCGAGTGTGCCTGTCTGCTGCTCTCCGCGCTGAGGCAGTGCGGCGGCGGGCGCGCCGAGGCTGCCGCCCAGCGCCCTGGCCGCGGCCATGCCCGGGCCCTAGTGTGCCTGCCGCAGCCCGCGCCGCGCGCCCAGCAGCCCCGCGCCCAGCAGCCCGGCGCCCGCCGCCGCCTCTTCAATGGGCAACCTGCTCGGCGGGGTCAGCTTCCGCGAGCCCACCACCGTGGAGGACTGCGACTCCACCTGGCAGACGGACTCAGAGCCGGAGCCGGAGGAGCCAGGGCCGGGCGGCGGCGGCGAGGGCCCGGGGCAGGAACCCGAGGAGCCCGCGCAGCCTCCGGAGCGAGCTGGGGGGCGGCCCCGCGCCAGCCCAGCGCCGGACGAGGACGCCGAGGCGGCGGGCGCCGAGCAGGTACGCGGCCCCCGGTGGCCTCGGGCCGGGCTTGAGCGCCGGTGAGAGGAGCGAGCGCCGAGCACCCCCTCGTGCCGAGGGCAGGGGTGCTGGGCGGCTGCTGTCTTCTGCGCCCCGACCCCTCCGCGCCCGCGGCTGTCTAGAGGCTCGGCTGACCCGAGAGGCCTGCAGCGGCGTGGAGCACTGGGGTCGCCCGCTGCTGGCCTGGGCCCTGACTCTGGGTACGACAGGGAAGTCCCTCAGGGCTTAAACCCAACTTGAATGGGTTTTCTTTGCCTCTGCAGCACAGCGAGGTAACGCGAAGGTGGGGTGGGAGGAACCTGGCTAAAAATAGAGGATTGTGAAAACTCGACTAGTGCGTGTTATTGGTTAAAAAAATGTATTACGAATAAAATGGGACTGCAATTGCCAAGCAGCTGGCAGTGTCTCCTACCGTGGGGTCTACAGCCATTAAAAGTACTGCGGAAGCCTCTCATCCGAAGTTAAACTTCGTAGTTCTTATCCCAAGTAAGGCCTTTCACCAAGTTCAGGACATTCTTCAAAAGTGTTATTTCGCCTAGAAGACTTGTTGATCCAACAATGCTTAAACCATTCGACTAATACAGTTTGGAAGAGAGGTTAGTAAAGAAGTGAATGGCATCTTTAACTTCTGGATTCAAAAAATAATCAGAAACTTGAAAAAGGAGGAACTACATTTTCTTCACCCTATGAAGAAGTGTGCCTCGTGTTTGAGGTTTGTGGTTCCGTATTAGGCCTTCTATCAGTTATGGGGCAGCAGCGAGAGTGTGAAAACAGAGTCCAAACACCAATGTGACCTCCCGGTTTTAGGGGAACCACCACCTACTTATTATTGTGAGTGCTGCCTCATCCATCTTGATGATGATTCTGCATAGGTAGGGAGGAACCTACCTATGTTTTCTTAGTGGAGGATCTGGCCAAACATGCTATTTAAATGAGCTGCAATTTCAGGGTGAAATTTTTCTTTTAGTTTTCATTTTAGAGAAAACTGAAGTTTACAGAGAATGAAACTGCCCAAGATCATATAGGAAGAGAAATACACAAACCCAAGTACATCTATTATCACAGTCAGAATCTTGGACTTATTGGAATCCTGAGTATACCTCTCCTCTGCCTGTTGTGCTCTGGTTGGCTCCTCTGTCATTTACATTGCTAATTTAACCTTAGGGAAATATTAGATACTGTTCTGGTGTTTTCTCCTTCTATTTGCTTCCCAATTAACTTCTATAGAACTTCTTCAGAAATTTGGGATATCAATCCAATTAACCAGGTCAATCTGTATGAAACAATGTAATTGAAGTTTCAAACAAGTAATTGCAACCACAATAAACAGTAGACCACATGTACCCTTTCATTCCCATTTAATGGTTAATTCTCATTGGTGTCACCATATAACTTCTAAAAAAAAAAATACATCCAAATTCAACCTTTTGACTGTCCACCCCATTTGTTCCCCACTAACAGTCAATCCATTTGCAAGTACTATTGGAGCTACCTGCAAAGTACATTACAGACTGACTACTTCTCACCACTTGCACTATTGTCATCCTAGTCCCAGTGAATATTGGACAAATGATGGTACCATTAACTAAGATGAAAAAGTTCAAGGAGAAAGCAGCTCTGGAGGGTAAATCAAGGTTTTTCTTGAGTTTAATATCATTTTAGATATCCAAGTAGAACAGTTGAGTAGTTAATTTTATTTATGAGTAGAGCATTTAAGATCAGAGATAAAGTCCAAGAATATAAGAGGTCATCCAGGAGTGGGGAAGAATGAGAATTAAGTCCTGGTTACTCCTGTGTTCAGAGATGTAAAGAGAAGGAACCCCAAAAGGAAGTAGACAAAGGGGATAAGTGAGACAAGAAGTAAACTAAGAGTGTGGTATCCTGAAAACCAAGTACTAACAGTGTTTCAGGAAGGATGGAGGCCTTCACTGGCTCTGTGCTGTTGGGAGGGTACCAGAGATGAGCATTGAGAATTGGTTTGGCAAGATGGAGATTTGTTGGCAAAGTTCCCAAGAACTATTTTGAAGGGATGCTGAGGATAAAGCCTGATTGGGGTGGACAATGGTGAAAGAGAAAAGGAGGAAAGAGGAGTAGGAGTGATTATTTGATGATTTACTATAAAATTAGAAATAAGGATCTATAATCGATGGTGGCCTTGGAAGGTGTTGTGTGTTTATTCCAAGATTAAAGATGTACAGTATATTTGTTTGCTGAGAAGACTGATCCAGAGAAGAGGGAAATTTTGATGATCCAGGTAAGAGGAACTATATGTTAAGGAGCAAGACCTTGCTTGAGCAGGAGAGGGGGTCAGGACATAGTCCAGAAGAAATAGGGGCTGAAGGTGCAGTGACAGATACTGCCAAGCTGATACACTTAGAGGTTGGAGGGTGTAGTCATTCTCATGATTATCCTGGGGAGCAGGTAAGGCATGAGTCATTATCTCCATTTCATAGATGATAAAACTAGATTCAACCAAGTGATTTACTTAAGTCCTCACAAATACTAAGTAGCAGAATTAAGACTCACCTTAGTCTGACTCCAAGTCTTGGGCTATTAATCTTATACTAATTTTTCCATGGGGTAAAAAATGGGAGTTCATAACCCACTTGAATCAAATGTATGGAAGATGATATGTCATGAGCTTTGTAATGTTTTGAACAACCAATAAAAAAAATTTTTTTTCCATATATCCTTCACTTGTAGTGCAACTGAAGTTGATTCAGACCTAATTAGTTGGGCTTGGAACCTGCCTCATTCTTGCACTGTCACTGGGCCCTGGGTCTTGTTCATTTTCCCCTAACCTCAGTTACCTTGTTTCTAAGATGGAAACACTAATAATTGTCAGCCAGGTGTGTTGCAAGAATCAAATTAAATAATATACATGTAAGTACTTTACAAATGAAAAAGTGTTTTCTATACAAGTGTAAGATGATGATTCATATGGTTGTAGCTCAGGCTAAATAGATTCAGAAACTTGCTAGGCAGAGCTATTTTGAAACGTGTGGCAAGGGCCAGACTTTAAACTTTCCCTTGTTTGTGTAACATGACAGAGTAACTAATGATAAATATCAGAGGATTTGGTATTAAAGCATCTCTGTACTTGTAGCAAGAGTGAGAATCACACCACTTCAAAGATATGTGAAAATTGCTTAGAGGATGTCAGTCTGTCAACACAGAGGGGGGCAGGGACAATGAGAAAAGAGTTTGGAGCAAAGCTCATAATGAGTATTCAGTTCTAAACATTGTAGTCTTCATCATTTTTGTCGTTCTTATTGTCTTTCAGCGTGAACTGGACACAAAACATACTTTATAACAATATGTATAGTTAGAGAATGCAAATTCATGATATTGACCTGCATCTTTACATTAAAAATGGGGGGTAGGAACTTCATGGGAATAAGAATTTAGCTTAGGATGTAAATATTATGAGTGAGCTACCACATGTAAATTACTTCAATCTGATGTTCATTTCATTTGAGAACATTTTATTGTTTTGAGTGTATATATTTTAAATTTGCTGATTTATGTCACCTCACATTATCATTGAATGAACAGATGATTACCCATGCTTTTGTGTACTTGTTATGGTGCTATAAAGGATGGAGTTTAGAAAGCTATTTAGTTTGTTTTAAAATCATCCTTTCATAAATATTGCTTGACTTCTGTGCACAACTAAATGTTGCAAATTTAATGACAATTTTTCTTTGTAAAATTGATTTATCATTCTAACTTTTTTTAGTATTATCTAAAGTATTCTAAAATAAGCTTTGTCATAGGATCATTTGGGTAACAGCTGGTAAAATACATGTTTTGAATTCATTTGAGTTCTATTTCTGATGGATATCGATCCATAACATTTGTCCTCCAAAGGCATTTGGTGAATAGTCTTTAATTTAGTAATATGCCATAGGGCAAAAATTTTTGGTACAATTAAGGAAAACAGAATAGTAGCAAATATTGCTACTATTACTAAAAGACAATTATAATCTTTTTATTGTTCTGGGCAAGTTGAAAATTTTCAGACTTTCTTTATGAGTGTTCATTATTTCAAATTTGTTCTGGAAATTTTGTAGTGAAATTTTCTTGCATCAATATGTAAATAGAGTTTCACTTTTTATTTTAGGGTGGTGATTCCTCTGAAGCAACTGCCAAACCAAAGAGAAGTTTTTATGCTGCAAGGGATTTGTACAAATACCGACATCAGTACCCAGTAAGAGTGTAGGATGTTTTTCTTTTAAATGTAAAATATTTCCCTTCTGTTTTCCTAATTTTATGGTGCCAATGAGAAAAACATCAGAAGGGTCCTTGTGCCTTTTTTTGTATTTCCATGTACTAGAGATTGATTTATTTTTTCCTTTAGCAGAACTTCAAAGATATCCGATATCAAAATGACTTGAGCAATCTTCGTTTCTATAAGAATAAAATTCCATTTAAGCCAGATGGTGAGTAATCTGCTACTTTGGTAAAAAGCAAACTTTAAATAATAGCATACACCTGGGTATTCTTTGTTTATTCCATGGTTAGTACATTTTTATTGCATCTGTAAACTGACTTTACCATTCAGTCAAATGTGTCTCCAAAGTCCTAGGCTTTAGGATTGTGGACACACTTGGTAAATTCTGGAGGAGTAGCTATTTGTTAGTGATACTTTCCCACAATTTGTATATCATCACTATTATCTGAAAGGTACTAGGGGCAATGTTTTGTGAACAGAAAAGAAGAGATTTATAGAACATAAAGTTTTAGACTACTAAGGATTTTAGAGGAGCTCAAATTCAGCTTTCTCATCTTAAAAATGAGGTCAGAGGGAGTTCAGTGATTGACTTGCTGGGTCACTCAGCTAATTGTCGTGTTAGGTCTAGGTTCTAGGGTCCACTGTTCTTTCCAGTATGCCATACCCTTAAATTATTTAGAATGTGAGTGAAAATGCTGTCTGTATTTGGAATTATCTTTCCTGTCAGTTTCAGAGCTATGGGTCAGGAAGATACAGCCATCCCAGTTTAGTGTTCCAGGATCCTGGGAGAGGGAGTGAGGATGCGGTAGATCTCCATCTACTTCTGCCAAAAAAATTTGTCTCCTTCACAACTCTACAGTTGCCCTTGTAGGATCTTTTTCAAACCCTTAGGGAGAGGATGCAGCTGCTATGGTAATTTGACCACAAAATTGCATATTTCATTGAAGCACCACACTGTGGTTCATGATGGGCAGCCTCATTTTATCCAGGTCAAACCAGGGAAGCTGAAGCCAACTTCTCTCTTTAGAGTCCCTTTCTGTTTGAGATGACTATACAGTTCTGGTTCTTGCTCCTTGTTCTTCATGGAAACTGAGCCAAATCCACATCAAAGTGAGTCAGGAAATGAGGATCATGGATTGTAAGACTTTCAAGGTGGCAAGATATTGCATTCTTTGGTAAACTGGAGGAAAGAGATCCTGCTTTTCCTCCTTGAACTGGAGGAAAGAGATCTAAAGGCTGGATTGGGTATTAAGAGGAGGGAGTCCCAATTTGTATACTGAGAAATGTATAAATTGGGAGTCAAGTGGCCACATCTGCTGTTTTCGAACTTTCTGGTGTTCTAAAAGCCTGCTTGAATTTGAAGGAAAACCTCTGGATAAAAATGCACTTTCTGATTACTAATGATAGAAATATGCTGCTTTTATTTTAGTCAATGGAAAAATATTAACTAAATTATTAGTTTTGTTAGGACTTGGTGTAAGAAAACCTTTTGAAGAAATGCACATAGTTTGTTGATTTGTCTCTAATTTGAATGTCATAAAACTCAGCTAAAGAAATGCCTTTAAGTGTTAGAAATATTGAACATAAATTTATGACAGTATTTAACTCTATTTTTACATTTCTAGTGGTGAATTTATTTTTGAGTTAATAATTTAAAGCTCTGGCAGCTTCAAGCAACACATAAAATTTTTTTGTATTTTATCACAAAATTTATTTGGAAACCTTAGATAATGGGGTCAAAAATGTTAGCTAAGGTCACATTAAACCTTATTCTAGTGTATTACACAAATGTGCCAATTCACACACTTTGCTCTCCTGTGTGTACACACAAATGCACACTTGCCAGTAAGCATAATTTGCTGTGGTATATTTTACTTATTAAGTGGGAACAGAGGTCATTGGAGGGGAAAACAATGACAAAGGCAAATGGTTTTAGCATTTTACCAAGTACGGAAATGGTGATGTCTGGAGGAAAGAAGGAAGTGAGCTATGTTTAGAGAAGTACTATGCTTCTATTTTCATAAGATTGACTAAATGGCTACATAGTCAATTGTAAGGACCTTGATAGACTTGAGCATCAGGAGGATTTTACCATAGTAAGTTCTTGTAGGGGAACACTGGGACATGGTAAAAGAGCATACTCTCCAGAAATAGAAAGACCTATGTTCTACTCCCTAGATTTATTTTTTCACTAGTGTGTGAGCAGCAAATTGCACAATTTCCTTAGTAAAACAGGAGAATACTGAGAATTTTTTCTTACAGGGCAGGTAGTAAATATTTGTAGATTAGCAAGTCTCTGTTGCCAGCAACTCAACTTTGCTATTATAGTATAAAAGCAACCATAGATAATACATAAATTAATCTTTTAATACATAAATTAATCTTAGCTGTGTTCTGATAAAACTTTATTTATAAAATAGCTGGCAGGCCAGGGTTTGCCAACCTCTACTGTAGAGTACATTGCCCAATAGAATGTTCTGTGATTTGAGTACTATTAATTTTTTTTGTGCTTATAACTGAGTATATGGATAGGATATTCTTCTTTAAAAAAACATTATTCTTGTGTACTATTTTTAAATTTTAAAAAGTTTTAATATAAAATTCAGGTAATTCAAATCTTAAAATGCCTTCACAGTGTTTTAATCCTCTCTTTCTTTTTCTAAATATTTACCGTTTAGGTGTTTACATTGAAGAAGTTTTAAATAAATGGAAAGGAGATTATGAAAAGCTGGAGCACAACCACACTTACATTCAATGGTCAGTTACATTTTATCTATCTTGAACCATGTCCTATTTAATTATGTATGCTTTACAGACAATGTTAATAGAAAAAATTTTATTTTTAAAAAAAATAGGCTTTTTCCCCTGAGAGAACAAGGCTTGAACTTTTATGCTAAAGAACTAACTACATATGAAATTGAGGTAATGCAGACTCATTTCATTTTATGTAAAGTGGCCAAATAATAGTGTCATTTTATTTTCCTGGTAGCTTCTAAGTCATGTCAGCTGACCCTTTTTTCCATTTTTCTTATTAGGAATTCAAAAAAACAAAAGAAGCAATTAGAAGATTCCTCCTGGCTTATAAAATGATGCTAGAATTTTTTGGAATAAAACTGATTGATAAAAATGGAAATGTTGCTCGGGCTGTTAACTGGCAGGAAAGATTTCAGCATCTGAATGAGTAAGTAAAGCCCTTGTGATAAATAAATGGTATTTTCCTGTAGTCAGAGTTCTCTGTGGAACATAGGAATAGCTAGCAGTTGGGCCAATAATTTATGTTCAGAATTCACTCTGAAATGCATTTTATTCCTTGTTCAATATTCTAAAATAAAACAATAATGAAAAAGAACTAAATTCCAAGTAGAAACACAGCAGTTTAGTTTCAGAGCTGTTTCTTGCTGAAGTTCCCACGTGTGGCCAAATGAGCTTCTTACCCTCTTCCTACCACAGTATTTGGAATTTATGGTTATTGTTTACATGCAACCTTTTGTTTTCCTTCTACTGGGCTTCATGGGTCACAGTCAGTTTCTAACACCTTCAAGCTTGATGCTTCTTAGATTAAATTCATGATTTAAGCCTATGATGTATAACAATCATATTATAGGAACGAGATGTACCTGTGCCTTTTACTAAAACAGAGGAAATATTATAATTATCTTTACTATTTAGGTAAAATCAAAAACACATGTTTTAGCTACTAACCCCCAAAACCTATAAGAAAAATTTAACCTAGCTTATTTGGATATGTTCTGCTATTTTATTTTGCTTGGATATTTATAACTTTCATCAATACTTATAACCAAAAGCTTATTTTTAAAAATATTTTCTTCATACGCACACTGGCTTTTTTTTTCTTTTAATTATAGAGTGACTTATAAGAGCTGGACTATAAAACCAACAGTTTTAAAGCACTTTTTAGCACATTATAATTAGCTAACTGGGCAAGTAGTAAGAGGAAAAAAAGAGAACAAACTTAAGTAATTCTTTGGTCAGAACAATGTGAATTTTGGCATCAGTTATGTAAATTATTTGTCTTCTAGGACTTTCGTCTTGCTTTGGTAAAATGGGTATAAAAAAGTTGAGCCTTCTTTTTCCTTTTTAGTTATTATCAACACTATTAAAATGGTAACTTGTAAGAAAATACTGAGGATATGTGCATAACGATTATGATCCTGATTAGCCACCCCTTAACTCATAACTCAAGTTAAGTTTTGGTGTGTGTGTGTGTGTGTGTGTGTGTGTGTGTGTGTGTGTGAGTGAGTGATCTCTACCTGAGCAGTGCAGGTAAGTATCTCTGGACAAAGTTTCTAAGCACTTAGGTCACGCTGTCAAAGAAAGCTGTATGCTAGTAGCCTATTGTTAGGAAGGATGGTTGAAGTAAGACTTTAGAAAGGGTCGGATAGGGCCACATTTTTGTGTACTCACATCTAGCATTTCAAAGTCTCTTTTTCTCAACTTGGTTTTGATCAGAATAGCAATTTTGTTTAGTAAATTTTTTGTTGAATGAATAAATCATGAACAAAATGTGGTTTTCAGACTCAAATCCTCCTTGGGTTTTATTGTCAGATCCTCTGATTTATAGCTATAAACAGGGCCCTTTCTGAAGGCTTTAGCTGAAAGATCTCCTGGCTTGAGTCAGGGAGGGGAGTCTGAATTAACAATCCTTCTCACTCTGCTCCATTTAGCTACCTTTTCTCTACTGTGCACTGTCTTTCTTTGCCTTTCCAGTTCTGGATTAACTGTCTTAGAATCTGCCAGAAAACATTTCCTCTCTAGTTTAGTTGCCAAAAATTTTTTCGACTAGATTTGAACAAATCATGTGGGATGATATGAAAATGTCTATTCCATCTTCTTCTTCTGTTGAGTCCTTTTCTCATTTATTCTTAAATGTCACAGTGTATATGTGTTTTAATCTGTATGGCATCTTAAGTTTTCTAGAATAGGCAAAGAATTCAGTATACTTATAGTAGCTAAGCAAAGGAAAATTATTGAATCAAAAGAAATACAATGACATGGAGTAAACAAGTGACCATTTTAAAAGAAGTGAAATATTTCCAGTCATGAGAGTATAGAGATATAGACCAACCACTAAGATGTAATTATGATTTTATTTGTAATCAGCTGAGATTACTGAGCCATAGTGGGGACATATGTTAGGCCCAGAAATCCCTTCTAACTTTCCTATTTTCTGGTTCTTGCTTTTTGTGTGTTCTCTCTTCACCTATCTAGTTTCCTGACCATGCCCGACTGTTTATTGCCTTTACATCTGTTGAAGCCCAATTGCTTTTCTATGTGTTGTACATCCTCAAGACTGCTTGTAACACTAGTGGGTTTTAGCCACTCTCCTCTCATTCATTGTGACACGTCAAATCATACCGAAACACCCAATTGTTCTCTTCTGTAATTTTATTTCCAATTCCTGATCATCATTTTCTTCAACCCAAGTTTTTGTCCTTTTATACTATAAATATATTAACTGGAGAATATGTAGATAAAGATAAATGTACAGATATTTTAACTTGACCATTCATTGAAGATTAATTGTATGAAATTGAGCTGGTTGCAAATACATATTCATTTTGTCACATAGCATCTCTTGTAAACATTCTTCCACCTTTCCATACATCAATTTTTCACAGACATATGAAGCAGATGTTCCTCAAGAGTTTTGTCACTAAGTTGTTCAAATACACAAACTCCATACAAATATTAACAATTAAGTCAATTCTACTGTTGGTGACACATTGTCTTAACTTCACCCAGATTGTACTGTCTCCTAACACTCTTATTTCCTAACTATGAAAAAATACAAATTCATAAAACTAAAATATAATCTGTGCTATTTTTTGCCCTTTGGGCTTCAAAGAGTTGGATGTAAAGACACTACTTAGTATAACAATACTTAGTATAATACTTGGAAAACATCCAGAAGGATAGAGATGTTAAAAATTATTGTTACACTTGTCTTTTCCAGTATATGGTTAGCCTGAATCATTAAGATTTTGTTTTGTCCACATTCTTTCATTAAAATATAAGGCCATGGAAAAACCCCCTTTCCATACCTAAAATAATTTGTCAATATCCTTCTTCACCATTCTCAAATAATTTCCTAGTTATTCCTAAGCAAAGTACTTTTGGAAGCTAGGACAGAACTTTGTAAAAAGTGAAGTGACTGAGCTATAAAACAGGTTTCAGAAAGTAAGAAATTTAAGTGCTGGTTCTGGTTGAGTAGGAATGTTGGATAATACCTACCTGAGCTGTTGATGACAGACATGATTAATACGTGTAGCTGAAGACTTCTTTAGGCTTTGGTAAGGCAAGGATTGAGCTGAATGAGTTTGTGGAAGTAGAGTATGAATAGTGAAAAAAAAAAAAAAAACCTCTGGGAAAGCATTAATCCAATAATGGCCTTAGTTTTGAGATAGAGAGGAAAGATATTAGTATAATTTGGGGAAAGATTGCATCTTTGGAATCAAGGCCCACAGAAATGAGATTTAAATTTTTCTGATAGTGTAAGAGGAGGTGAGAGTGACCAGGATGGAAGAGAATTAGGTTATTAATTTGGAACAGATACAAATTTGGTGGTTCACAATAACAAATCTTTAGAGATAATGATAAGAATAATCATGTTAAACAGTATCTGATATTTGTTAAGTTTTTCATGCCTTATATATCTATAAATTCACGTGATTTTTTACAAAAGTCCAGTAAGTTGTGGGATGTTTGTCCCATTTTGCAGATGAAGATACTAAGAGAGTCGTCATGATTTCACATAGCTGCTAAGTGACAGAGCCAGAGTATGACTGACTCTGAGGCCCATGCTCTCAACTGTTAAATGATGCTCTATTAAATAAGTCATTTTTGCATCCTTTGTCAGAATTGTTCTAGCCAGGTAGAATGGTTTTTGCTGCTTTCCTTGTGAATTTGGCTTACATGATGGATTTTGCTGTTTAGTGGACACTATTAATAACACCATTCAGCTGTTAGTTAATGTTTTTATGTTCAACCCTAGCTACCTTTGATGAGTACTATACATCATTGGTAGTGTTACAGATACAGAAGTTACCCCTTATCCACAAGGTATAGGTTCCAAGCACCCAGTGGATGCCTGAAACCATGGAAGGTGTAGAATCCTATGTATACTATGGTTTATTCTTATACATACATGCCTTTGATATAGTTTAGTTTGTAAATTAGGCATAGTAAGGGATTAATAACAACAACTAATAAATAAACAGAACAGTTTTAATGATATACTATAAAAATATTATGTGAACATGGTCTTTCTTGCTTTCTCAAAATATTTTATTGTACTGTACTCACCGTTCATATAATGATATGGTACTATGCTGTGGCTGGTTGTGGTAGCTCCTATAAATGCTCTTTTAAACCACTTGTCCTCAGCCCTTGGTGAATTTAATAAATAAACAATTTAATACTAGGGGGCATAAATTTAAATCTAAATATTTTTCCAATACAAAGAACTAAAAGGGCAGAGTTTGTTTTATACATTTGAGTTTCACATAGATTGAGATTACATCGAGGTGTAAAGTTTTCATAAACTCTTATTCTTTTTATCAATATTTAAGAAAATCATTACAAGGCATATTTCCTTGTCTTACACTTCCATAAAAAGATGTTTTCCCAATAGTTTGTATTCTCCTGCTTTCTTCCCCTTAGTTTTCACCATCCACCTCATTTTATTCAATCCTCTCTTCCAGGTCCCAGCACAACTATTTAAGAATCACCCGTATTCTCAAAAGCCTTGGTGAGCTTGGATATGAAAGTTTTAAATCTCCTCTTGTAAAATTTATTCTTCATGAAGCTCTTGTGGAAAACACTATTCCCAATATTAAGCAGAGTGCTCTGGAGTATTTTGTTTATACAATTAGAGATCGAAGAGAAAGGAGAAAGCTCCTGCGGTTTGCCCAGAAACATTACACACCTTCAGAGAATTTTATCTGGGGACCACCTAAAAAAGAACAATCAGAGGGAAGCAAAGCTCAGAAAATGCCAGCCCCTCCTGCCTCTAGTCATAACAGTCAAACACAGTCTATGCACAAAAAATCCAAGGACTCCAAAACTTCCTCTTCAGCTGTTCATTTAAATAGCAAAACAGCTGAAGAAAAAAAAGTGGCACCAAAAGAGTCTGGGGAAGAGACAGACAGGCCCAGCCCAGAGCCCAGCAATGAAGCTGCCAAACCAGAAAACACAGAGGACAGTGATACTGGAAATTCAAATGCTCAACCTGAGAAAACAGTTACTGCTCCAACAGAAAGAAAGGAGAGTTCATCTCCTTCTGAAAAAGAAGAAGAGGGCGAAAATCATAACAAAGACTGTGAAAATCCTGGAAATACCAGTTGCCATGATGAGGTACTATTATAGTGAATTATCAGAAAATCAAAAGCCAGTTTAGGTTAAGGGAGGAAAAAGCTACTGTCTAATTTATTCTAAAGAACAGAGATGATGTCATGTTTCCACTGTTAGCCACCTGTTTGTGTTTTCTCTTGTAAGCATTTTGTTGTTATTTATTTTGGATGACAATGAATTGGATATTTAATGAGAGGATTTAAGACCAGATATAATAAATGAATATATTCTGTAATGGTTTTAGGATGTGAGTTTTCAAATTCTGTATATAACAATTACTTTAAATTTATTTTCAAGGTGTCTAGAAATAATCATGTAGTATTTGATATGCACGTCAAATATGTTCTTTCAAGAGACTACAGATTCCATGGAAAAAAATCAAGACAACATTTTCATTGTATCTCCATACTTTACCTGATTTTTAGATTAATTTTTGAAGTAGGAAGAAAAAGTTTAGTTTTTCCAGATATATTCAGAAAATATTTTGGATTCTTTGATCCTAATGCTTCAATGTGTTTATTTTTAGATTCTGATAAGTGAAATGGAGGTCCTGGGGGAGCTCTGACCTCCCCAGCGAATCTGTCAGTCCTGCTGTCTTCTTTCTCCCTCTCTCTTCGCTCACCGTTGAGCCGCCATCTTTGTCAGCTATCAAGTGTATTTATAGTATACATTAGGATAATCATCTTCTTGACATCTAAATGGAACAGAGGGCAACTTTTAATTGTATGATTTCAGAGTTTTCTTTAAAATAATAATAAAAATATTTTCTGTATTAAGTGCTTAAAAACAAATTTTGGTGCAAAAGTCCAAAAAAGAACTTTACTTAAATGGATGTTCTACATAAATTTGGTGGTTGATTCTGGATGCAGATGACTGAAGAATTAAAAAAGGAAAAAAGGAAATTATTCATTTTTAAAAGGCATGCCTCTTGCACTATCAATAGGCATATCTCTTAACTCATTAATATATCTCAGTGATATGTGGATTATTAAATTACTATGTTGTTTATTCTACAGTGTATCTTTTAATATATACATATATAGTTTTGCATCTTTAATTTATCAAACTTTCAAATCGAGAATAGTTTGAAATTTCATATACTCAGTTCTAGTAAGAACTTAATTTATTACTAATAATTACTGAAAACAATTTTATTTCCAATAATATTATACTAATTACTATTAAAATCAGAAAATAATCAGAAACACTGTGATGAAAACTTCAAAACATATACACAAATATGGAAAAATCAATGAATATATAAACATTTTCATATTATATCACTTAGAAATAAATTGACTTTTTTTTTTTTAATCTCTCTTTCACTTTTAAGAAAAGTTCTATTTACTTTAATCCCCTGGAGGATTTTTTTATATGGCCTATTCATATCCCATCATATCATCTTCTGTTATATTTATTGATCCACACTTTAAGCAGTGGATTTCTAGAAAATAATCACACTGATAGTATGTCTTTAGAAATATGATTTTATTGCTTTGAAATTTATGCAAAAACACCCCACTTGCTTAATCTTGATTTTTTCATGAAAGTCTTAGTAGCACTCATGTTTTATTTCATGTTTCAATATGTAGAATATAGAATACCTTATCATTTTTAGTTCCTATAACATGTCAAATTGAAGTACTAAGAATTTGAGGTAACAGTTTAAGTTTGTTTTTTCCTTTTTTTTTTTACACGCAGGAAATACATGGATCCTCTGACACGGTGCTTGTCATAGCAATGTCCCTGTAGATCTTAATAAACAGTTCCACAGAGTTTAGTGGATAAGAGTGAATTGTTAAATTAGGCTGAATTATAGGAATAATATTAATTTAATTCAAAATATCTTACTAGTTGTGTATAGACAGTGTATAGACACTTTCAGACTGCTTTTTAAATGCTTAGTATTAAACATGTGACCAGATTAGTATCTGGTATCTATTAATACTTTTAATATTTTAATTTAACTTCTAATATTTTTAACAGTTACAGATACTAATCCGGTCACATATGTTTAATATTAAATGTTAGTAACTGTTAATAGATAAGTAACTGTTAATATTTTAACAGTTACCATTACCAGATACTAAAATAAATGAATATAATCTGAACTACTTAGAAATTATAGTATATTAAAGCCCTCAGAAGAAAAACATTTCATTTAACAGTTTAGTTTTTAAAATATTATTCTTTATGAGGGATTTTGTTACATTGTGCTACTTTATTTGAGAATACTTAGTTTCAAGGGGAGAACTTCCTGGCTTCCATCCAAAATAGTGGCCTTTTTCCATCATCTGTTTTTTAAATGTATATTCATATGTGACTATAGTTTCCTACATTTAATCTGTAAATAACTAATGAGAGAATTATTAAGTGGAGAATAAGTAGGGATGACATTCTTTTTGCAGATAAAAATTAAATGTCTAGAACTTTTTATATTAAGAATACTTTGTATATTTAATGGTTTTTTAAAATAAGATCTATAGATATGTGTTTATGTGTGTCTTAGATATGAAACTGCCCCCTGGGGTTTAACTTCTGTTTTGTATTTTTAAAAACTACCATGTGCTTGCAGAAATTTACAGAGAAGCTGTTATAGAAAATTCAGTGAAGCATGGCCAAATAACTAGAAACATTATTGTGTATTTGCAAATATAGTCTTTATTGTTGTACTACAGGCTGCAAGGATAGTTAATATTGGCTATTAATAAAATAGTAACTTGAATTTCATGGCAAATAGATGTTATATTGCTTGTTTAGTCTAGTATATTTCTAATATTTTGTGCTTTCATATATCAAAGGAGATAAAATATGTGAAATTATTTTGAAATACTTTAAAGTGATATATAAGATATATTTCTGTACAGTAGAGAAGTTTCTAACATTGATTATTGCACCATTATACATTATCATGCTCAATCTCATAAAAAATTCAAAAGAATCATAAAAGAAATGAAGATATATCTGCTTTCTCTAAATCAAGTCAGTTGTCACTTTAAAAATTATATTGTATAGTTTTGCTTTAGATTTTGAGAGTCCTTTTTTTTCCCCAGCTTCAAAGAGAAAATAAAATTTACAACTCAGGAGTTCTTAGGGAAGTTCTGGTATTTTTTGCTAAGTATTAAAAATATAAACATAAAAATGGCATAAAACCTGTTATAGTCATTATGTTTCATATTTTGTCATATAAAATTACCTATTCTGCTTCTAGCTTTTATACTTTAATTTGAGTGAAAGTATGATGAAAAAGGAAAAACAGTATAATATACCTCTGAGTTAGTCTTTAAAACATCATTTTGGTAAAATAAACCATATCAAATTGTCAAAATCTGGTTAGATTGATGAATAAGAGAATATTTGATTAATTGTTTTAATGCTAAATGTCCCAAGTCAATAGAGTTATGGCTGAGTTTATAATCCACTGAGTAACGAAGTCAAACATTTATTTTTTAAGAAACTGTATTAGAAGCTCTTCTAAAATCTCTGTTATGTAAACCAGGAACAGAAAGATGTTGCTTAATTTAATTTAATGACATCTACAAGTCTTTAATGTCCTTTGAGGTAAGTAGATCCCTTGTTTCAGGAATATTTTCAGGATTTCTATTTTGTTTTCCATTAGAAAATTCCACTTTCTCTTTGGGGCATGTGCGTTCAATATAAGGCAGGAATTAGACATGTTAGGGTCATTTAAATGCAGGTTCAGTTGTAGCAAAAGATGATCTGAGGAAACGTTGGACTTAGGAATTGTGTCTGTCCCCTGACTTCTTTCAGTATTGAGTTCTGTGTGGCTCATTACAGGAACAGATTTGTGTGGGCAATCTCTAGGGTGACAGTGAGTCCTGCCCTGCCTTCTGCCTTGTTCTAGTTATCCAACCCACCCAGCAGATTGTGTTCAGGGACAGACTGTAGAAATCTCTTACTACTGAAATTAATAATCATATAGTTATGAATGCCTGGAGGTGTCCAGATGTGCCTTAATGAATGTAAATGGTTTTCATTCCGATGTTTACACTTTTACTCCATTGTAAAATCTTGTCATAAGGAACTATTCAAACCATGTATATCACATCAGTTATTTTAATGAAATTTACTTTGGTGCTTTATCATTTTGGAGAAATTGTCATTTGGAATAAGAGCATAAGTTCATTAAAAAAGTGTACTCACCACAGTATGTGTGATATTTGACAAGAGTTTCAAGGAAGAAAGATTAACCTGTATTGTTTCATGTGTTCATGCTTTTTCTTTGCTACAGGCTGTAATTTTCACTTTAACCATTCCTTAGTTACTACACAAGTAATATTTATCTGTGTTTTACTTCTTTCTTGTTCTTAGATTCAGATGGATGCAGAAAATGGTGTTATATAAGAGAAGTCATTAAAACTTTAATCTCAGTAGATGTTTGTAGGAATCTAAAATTAATTTGAAAAACTTATGCTATAATCTCATACATTTTTTAAAGCCCTGTTCTTTTTTTTTCTTCCTAGATTAGAGAAAGTGTTCTGTGTCATCAACTTTTCCTATTTTGTTGTGAAGTTTTTTGTTTTAGTTATTTGTGGGAAATAACTTCTTAATATGTTGTTTTACTGGTTCAGAGTCTTCATGTTGGAGATTCTTATTAATTTTTTTGTATTATGGCCCAAACCTTGGCTAGAGGTGGAGGTCAGAGAGGGAGAGGTGACTAAGACCCCAGTGGATACTTTGGGGAATGGAGCCTGCACTGGATTTTACCCTCTTCATTGACCTGCTGGGTCCTCAGGGCATCTTCTGGATCATGAGCATGTTGAGCCCTATGATTTCTGACCTCTGGGGAGGACAGGCTGCTTTGCACTCCACACACAATTTTAATGGGTATCAGTTTTGACAAAATATCTGCTGTAATTTATTTGCCACCACTTTGTAGTTGTTTACAAAATTGTGAGTAATTAGGATCTGCTATATAAATTGTGACTCTTTATAATTATCTTAGGAAGCATTAAAATTCCAACCCTCCATGCACGCCCCCCCCATCCTTTAATAAAAATTTGGTTTGCTCTTTCAGAGTAACATACAAAAACTTTTAATAAAATGATTAAAAGAAAAGGTATTAATGCTCACATGTTATGCTAAAAGTTTTTTTTTTGTAAATCAGAACACCTTAAGAAAAATATTTAAATTATGATGTTTATCATATTTTCATTTTTTAAATTTTAAAGGAGTTTGTGTAGCAGTTTCTATTCATTAAGGAGATAGTTACATATAAGTTTAGGTCCAAGAAATGTTCAACTTTTGCACTCATTGGTCAATTGTTTTGTTTTCTCCTGTGCTAACAGATGTATAAAAAAAAAAAGGAAAACTAATGAAACAAAAAAATTAGAAACAGTAATAAGAAACCACAGAAATAAAGACCACAAATTATAAATTTGTACAAGTGTCAGTATTATTGGGATTAAGTGAGGAATGGTCTAAAGAAGCTCAGTGATGGGATTCGCTCTGAGAATCATCTCTGAACTATTTGTGCCAAGGAGATCAGGGACTGATGTGAAAATAGATCCTGTCAGTATACTCACTTAAACCACAAATTTTGCCTACTCCATGTTGGAATTTTCCCTTAGACTGATGGAAGTAATCAATGATCAGATACCAAGCTTAATTCCTTTGTCTATGTGTACCAACAGTCAGTGGTTTTACCAACTAGAAGTTCAATTGAGGGACAGGCTGCAGACCAGGAGAAGGACTCAGTGACAGGTGGGTTGTTAAAGTACTGTTTCCCACATGGTCAAGAGCTGCCAGCACAGTGATCGTGGGGCATTACCATTCAGAGAAGCAAGTGAGAGCAAAACCTTAGGTCCTCTGACAACTTCCCCCCCCCCCCCCTTTTTCTTAAAAAGGCCTTTTACCTGTTTCCCAAGTAGGATATTGTCTTATCTTTTGTATTATCTAAGACGATCAGTCTGGCTAAGTGTAGTCACTATTTAAAGTTGGAAACTATCGTGTCCTTTGTATTTTGAATATTTAGGAAAACGGATATAATTCTTACAAAGAAGTGTTTTACTTGTCACATAAGCTCTGATTATCCAGTGGCCACTGGGCCTTCTCTGTGCTCTGTATTCAACTGCAGTGTGAACTACAGAATGCTATGCATGTTTGTTAGTACCAATACCATGTGTATGTGGTAGAAGTTGTAACCAGTTTCTGGAACTGTATGGTACTATAAAATACTTATTTTATAATTCTGTAACTGTATGGCAGTGTTATGCCAAAAATGTATAAAGAACAATAGTTTCTGTTGCTTACTGTTGTATTTTAAAATATTGTTTCTAAAATAATATATTTAGAATTCCTTTAGAGTAATTATTTTTAATAACTATTGCCAAATATACATCCTATAAAGCTAATAAAAGCCAATTCATCTTAGGTAACATTTTAGCATTGTTCTAGAGTCCATTATGTTGATTTTGCATGATTAAAATATTTTTAGAGCTGGAAAAAAATGACTTGCTCTTTTCCTGTGATTAAGCATATTTTTATGATTAACATAGAAGGTTGACATTATTTCCTTTATTCTCTGAAATAAATATTTTATTGCAAAGGGTGAAATCTTATTTATATATGAAGTTATTTGTATTGTGAGATTTTTGTAAGAAAAACGTTTAAATACTCAGGTGTTAATTGTTCTCTTTTTTACCTTTTCCATGCAGATATTTTTAAGGTATATTTTATATAGATTAATGACAGTGAGTAACTAATGGAGATGGCTTTTTTTTCTTCATTAAGCAGGCTAATGTTTTAGGAAGTCAAGTTTTTGATTAAGAAAAATGCAGTTATGAGCTCAAAGAGGAGAGGTTGTTCTGGGAATCTCAGGACAATGGGGCAGAAATGAGGAAAAGCAGGACATTTTGGTTCAACTACATTGACCTATCCAGGCAGGAAAATAGAAGATGAGAGAGCTAAGGGTGAATTGTGCAAAGAGAATAAGTTCACATTGGGCATAATTGAGAAACTGATAGAAAAAAAGTAGCCATAGTGGTGATTGAGCAAGGTTTTAACTGAAAACTTTTGGATGAATTGCTTAGTAGAAAAAGGAACACACAAAAACAATTATTGTCATGGAGGAAAAATGGAAACATTCTGGTAGCAGAAGATAGAAGGGTTTTCTTTTCTGCACATAGTGAGTATCTGAAGGCAATTTAAAATCTGGAGAAAATGGAATTTCTCAGAATAGTGAGAAATGCAGGACTGAGCTTGCATTTCTACAAGAATGTAAAATTTAATAAGGGAGAGAATGTGGGAAAAAAAAAGATTTACAACATTTCCCCTATTTTAAGGCTCAAGTGCATGCAAAGCAGGCTTGCTGGTGTTGCAGGAGTGGAAGGACATCCCAACCTGGATGAAAGTGCTGATGAACAGTTGGTTCCTGTGAGTGAATTTAGGTTTTGGTAGTGGTGGCTGATTCGTCAGCCTATTAAAGGGAACACACATGAGGATTATCTTGCCTTTGGGATTATCCCCATGAATATGTAGGATTAATTGGAACAGCATTTTAAAGTAGGATATTAAAGAGACAGATTAGAGAGCCAGCATGGATTTGAGTTTACTTAGCGAGACCAAGTTTATTGATTTGTCTCTATTAGTATCTTTCTATTTTTTATAACCCTGTTGCAGATTAAACACTACCCAGAAATATACAAATATTCTGTTTCCAAGTGGCATATGGTATATTTTTACTGAGGTTGAAGTAGCTGATTTAATCTACTCTCAGCTTTGGAAAAGGAAGAGGCTAGAGAAAGAGTAAACAGGAAAAATGGTAGGCAAGGTGAGTCAAATGAGATCTGACAGCAATCCTTGCACAATGAGATTGTTTGATATCTTTAAGTGGATGATTTAATGTTGTAAGAAAGTTCAAGAAAAAAAAACGGAGCTGGGGTGGGGTGTGAAGTAAGGGCAAAGACATTTTGTTTAATGGGGATAGAACAGACTTTGAAGCCAGATGGACTTGGGTACACATGGCAACATCATCACTTTTAACAGACTGTGTGGCTTTGGGCAGGCCATGTAAGTTCTCTGAGTCTCTGGGCTCTCATTGGTAATGAAATCTACTTTGAGAGTTCTTGGAAAGATTAGAGAAGGTGTGAAACCCCAGGGACATATTTCAGACACTTGCTCATAGTTAGTTGCAGGTATTCTAGAAAATAATGCGATGTTTTGTCATAAGAGGAATTGTAGAACATTTATATTAATGGAAACCAATCTAATCTATGTTGATCAGATTTATAGATTGAAGAAAGTATAGTAAGTTTCACTTGTAATTTTAATGTAATTTTTACCAAAATAGCTATCAGTTATAGAATTGAGACATACTGATATTGATAAAAAAATTTCCATCACTTGTGAATGTAATGTACTAAACAGCCATTCATTACTTTCCTTCTCTATGTGTTTATATATATACATACATATATAATATATATTTTTTAATGATTCCTTGTCTACTAAGAGAATAGCTGGAATATAAGACAGAGGTTCAGTCTTTTAATCAATCAGGAGACCTATTTATTTCAGGACAGTATCAGTTGGACTCTTACTGAAGGCAACAAACTTTAATTTTTAAATTAAAGCCACTTAAAAGTTAACACTATTTAAAAATGTGTGTGACTGATTCTTTGAACACACGGCCTAATTGCCATTGTTTTCTTATAATCAGAGCCAGACAGATGACATGCTAAATAAATATTCAACTTTCACATTTCTAAACTGCAGGTATTTTCATTGCATGACATTAAAATGGGGTCATTTCAGATCTTAGATGATTGTCTTTGGCAGCTCTTTATCTCTCAGAATGCCACATATGTACTATGAATGAAATATGAAATAAACTTTGACTTGAGTAGAAAGTAAATATTTTTAATTTTTTTAGAAAATAAAAATCTAGATTTAATTCAAGCATTTTCCCTAATTTTATCTGTTTCAATGTCCAGACACAGGAAGAGAATTTACAGATTTTTATAGTTAGGAGAATGTGGATCTTAATTGGACAGATATGAAGCTGAGGTGCGGGGAGGTGTCATGAACTCCACCCCTCAAAGGCTGCTGGTTGCAAGAACCTGAGGTGGAACTTGGCCAACCATTGGGGCTTTCTACTCAGTGGACCTACTGTGTACTGTGTGTGGCCCCTTTTAACTCATTCTACACCCCGTTAATCAGAATGGATTCAAGAGCATCAATCCAGGCAGTAGGTTGGCATATGCTGTTGTAGAAATCCAAGACCAGAGTCCTGTTCATGAAAGAGGCTTTTTCAACACTTGGCACATGATTACCAGATTCTGAGATGTGTTCAATTGTTCTCACTTGGGAAAGAAACTTTGGGCTTGGAAATAATATTTGAGCACAATCATCTCTGACAGAGTGCCTCACTGTACACAGCAGCCCTTTTAGAGCTTGTTTTGGGTAAAATGGAGTCTATACTGTGCTGCCCTAACCTGTCATTTCCTAATCTCATTAAATGGCATTGCCTGATCCCCACACTGGAGACCAGGATGCTTTCCTGGCTTTATTCATCAACTTACCCATTTTGAAAACAAATTCCACTGATTCTACTCCTTGAATTTGTCTCCAATCCACTGCTTCCTCCTCACCTTCACTGCCTCCATAGACTTTGTCAATTGCAGATGATTCTGGATCCGTCCCTCTGCCCCCAAAGGAGAATGGGACCTTCAAAAATTCCATAGCATAACTTGATATCTATGGGTGTCTAGTATAAAGTCTATCATAAACACTCAATAAATAGTCCTTGAAGTTAAAAAAAATGTTTAGCAATAATATCTATCAACAGATATATATGAGTGAGGGCAGCTATTTCTGATCTATTGCTGAAAGAAGATATCTTCCTCAAGACAAACAGTCTTAAAAATGAAATGTTTATATGGCAGTACAAAGATTTATATTGGAACCTTTCATAAGTACTTAGTGTTTGTTTTGCAAACTTAGATCATAGCCCTTCCTGGTTTCTTGTGTCACGTAGCAACAAATATCATTAGTTGGCTCTAAACTCAACGAACAGAGCTTCAAAGTCAAGATTAAAAAAAGGGAATGGGGGCATGTGGTTTCACATTTGCTGCTTGGCTTGAAATTTTGAAATTTTAAATAATGTAAAAATCATATTCAGTAGATCTACAAAGTACCTCCTGTTTCAGCGACTGCCTGAATGCTACATACAGAAATAAGTGTGAGCATGAGGTGGAAGTCTCTCTGTAGGAAAATCACCTGGAATGTATGTCAGAATAAAGGCAATTCTCTTGACAGTTCAGAGCAAGCCTGATTTTTTAAAAAACAATTCAGATAATTCTGATTGACAGTAAAGGCTATTCTTTTTTTGGTACTGGGAATTGAACTCAGGGGCCGGTCACTACTGAGCCACATCCCCAGCCCTGTTTTGTATTTTATTTTATTTAGAGACAGGGTCTCACTGAGTTCCTTAATGCCTTGCCATTACTGAGGCTAGCTTTGAACTTGCAATCCACCTGCCTCTGCTTTCCAAGCTGCTGGGATTACAGGAGTGCACCACCGTGCCCAGCAGTAAAGGCTACTCTTGAAGGAATAGCTTTTTTTCCTTCATGTTTAATGCTTCTTTAATTTAATCCTTTCTTTTTTCTGCATGTTGACAACCAAGTTGAAACTAAAAACTCACTTTAAATTTCCTCAAATGAAAGTCCTAAGGAAGTTTTAGTGTGTGGAAGTAAATGTTCACTCAAATTCCTTTAGCCTTCATAAGTTTCCTTTATAAGCCACCCTAAGAAAGGCTCTTTTTATAGATAGATTTAGAAAACAATTGAGCTTAACTTGACTTTGTGAAAAGGGTGGTTCCTCATTTTGTTTGTCCTTCTTTAGCTTATGATAATGAAATAGAAGTATAGAGTTCAGTGAGGCACAAAACTCAGACACCTAGCCGGCATGTCCCTGTAATCCCAGAGGCTCTGGAGGCTGAGATAGGAGAATCTCCAGTTCAAAGCCAGCCTCAGTAATGGCAAGGTACTAAGCGACTCAGTGAGACCCTATCTCTAAACAAAACACAAATTAGGGCTGGGGATGTGGCTTAGTGGCCAAGTGCCCCTGAGTTCAATCCCAGGTACCCAAAACAATAACAACAACAAACCCTCAGATATCTAAAGGAAATGTAGCACCTGTTTCCTAATATTTCATCTAATTTTCATGAGCCCCACCCTGCTGATTGTTAAGGACATCTTAAACTTAACAACAGTAAGTTTTGTATGACTTCACGTTTGTGTTTTTTTTAGTTTAGACATCCAGACTATTCAAAATTTGATTCAGAGCCAGCATAACAACTTTTTTGGAAATAACCTGTATCTTTCAATAAATTATTAGTCACTTAGATTTTATACTGACTTCTCTTTTCTTGACCAAGATGGCTTTTAGAGGGGCATTCAGGAGATTTCATTGACTATTTAGGGCAGCAGATAAAAGGTAAAAAGATCTATGTCCTCTGGATATTCTTTGGTTGCAATGTGGAGTGGCTGGGCTTGGCTGCTCCCTGGACTGATGTTATGGTTTGGATCTTTAATGCCCCTGGAGAGCTTATGTGTTAGGCAAGGCAGGCATGTTCAGATGTAAAAAAATTAGATTACAGAGCTATAACCTCATCATTGGATTAATTTATTTGATGGATTAATAATTTGGACTAATGGGGTGGTAATTATAGACATAGCTGGAGGAATAGTCACTGGGGGTGTGGCCTTGGATCAAATGTGTCCCTAGCCACTTCATCTCTCTCTCTCTCTCTGCTTCTGGTTGCCAAGAGCTGAGAAGATTTCCTTTGGTGTATCCTTCCACCATGATGTTCTGCCTCACTTCAGACCCAAAGCAATGGAGGCCGCCAACCATGGACTAAACCTCTGAAACCATGGGCCCCAATAAATTTTTCCTCCTCTAAGTTGTTCTTGTCAAGTCTTTTGGTCAAAGTGATGAAGAGCTGGGTGACACAATTGGTAACCGCTAAAGCTTGACTGGTCTCATCTGACTATTTGGGCTTAGATCCAATGGTGTCCCTCGTGGAGCTTATAGCCTTAAGTTTTGAGGTTCCTACTAACAAAAGCCATGTCAATTAGACTCTAAGCCCCTATAGAGCCACGTGCCTGATAGGAGGCATCTGTTTAAGGAAGAGAGATTTGGCTCTGAATTGAATCTCATCATCTTAATATGACTTTGTGATCTTCAGAAAGCTACTAACACTATGGGTTCAATTGTTAGTAAAAGTGGAAATAATAATACTCACTTTGCAGGGTCTTGAAAGTTATAGAATTACAATATTTATTTCTGAACTAGAGTAAAAAATATAACTACTATTACTGCTAGTATTTCTTTAATATTGGTGGTTTTATGAGTGTTCTCTTAAATCCCAAAATCAAAATGAGGAGAGGAAGGAGGTAAGGGAGATATGGAAGAAAGAAAAGATACTGAGCCAGGTTTTTATGTAATATTTTATATAGAGTTTGTTTAAGAGTTTGTTTTCTGATTAGAGAATATCCAATCCTTCTTTATCTAATTTAATAGATATGAGAAAAAATTAAGATCACAAATAGAAGAAGCATCACATAAGTTAACATGACATTATATTTATTTATAATTTAATTATTTCAAGAATTTTGGATAATCTACTTTTCAGGTTAAGGAAAACCTATAAAATACCCATGAGGGGATTTGGCAAGAGAAATAATATGATGTTTAAAGCTTCAGAAAGTTAGTTTTCTCTTTATCATCAACATTTTTGTTTGGAAAGCAAAAAGATCAGTGAGGTAGTTAGATTTCCCAGAAGTGTTTTTAAGACAATTTTGTCTATCTAGGTAAAACTCTGCTGATAAAACATTTCTACCTACTTTGAATCTTTAGGCTTCCTACAAGCACTCCATAATTGCACAAATGCTACTGCTGATTCAAACTAAAGTATGGGAATTCTGATAAAAGAAATATCCAGCCCTAGGAAAATCATAGTACCCATTAATGTGATAAATCAGATAATTTTTAAGTGGAAACTATATGTGCACTGGGTAATCTATAAAAAGAGCTGCTTTCTGCCTTGAAGACCTAATTATCTTGATAAGTAACTCCATAACTGACAGCAGGGAGACCTGTTCACTTATACAGTTTCCCCTGTGTGTGTATGTACTGACAAGTCTTGTAAGTTGGGGTTGAGTGAGATTTCCTACAGTAATTTCTTTTCCTAGTTATGGCAGGAAATTATATTCTAATTGGAAATGCTTGTAGTTGGGAAGTATCCTTCCCCATTACAACCCCTCTTACACTATCAGAAATGAAGAAATTGTTATTCTGAGAATTAAAAATTAAAATTGATAAAACTGACAAATAATGGATAAGATTACTTTCTTTAATAGTCAATTTCTAAGACAGCCACCTAAAATATGTAAGGATAATTTTAACAAAATATTTTCGAGATCTGTACATTGAAAGCTACAAATTATTGTTAAAAGAAATTCAATAGACAAAATAAAACTATAGAATATTCTTGGATTAGAAAACTTGTATTGTTAAGGTACCAATTCTCCCCAGATTTATATATTCAATGCAAGCTTAATCAAAGTCCCAGAGAATTTCTTTGTAGAAATTGCCAAGCTGATTCTAATAGATATATGAAAATATAAAGGACCTAAAATATCAAAATAATTCTTTTTAAAAAATATTTTTTAGTTATAGTTGGACACAATACCTTTATTTAATTTATTTATTTTTATGTGATGCTGAGGATTGGGCCCAGCACCTCGCACGTGCTAGGTGAGTGTTCTACCACTGAACCACAACCCCAGCCCCTCAAAATAATTCTTTGTTTAAGAGAGAGAGAGAAAGAGAGAGAGAGAGAGAGAGAGAGAGAGAGAGAGAGAGAGAGAATTTTTTAATATTTATTTCCTTTAGTTTTTGGCGGACACAACATCTTTGTTTATATGTGGTGCTGAGAATCGAACCCGGGCCGGACGCATGCCAGGCAAGCGCACTACAGCTTGGGCAACATTCCCAGCCCCAAAATAATTCTTAAAATGAAGAATAAATTTGGAGGACTTCCATCTTCTGATTTCAAGCTTTTCTTTAAAGCTACATAATCAAGTTAGTGTGATCTTGGATATAGTAATAACTCCATGGAATGGAATAAAGAGTTCAGAAATAGACCATCACCTACAGAGTCAGTTGATTTTTGACACAGATACTAAGGTAATTTGGTAAAAGGATAATGTTTTCAGTAGATAATGCTAGAACACCTGGATACTCAAATGGGGAAAAAATGAGAATTGACCCTTATTCATACTTTTCCAAAAGTAAACTCTAAGTGAATTATAAACCAAAGTAAAGGCTGAATATATAAAACTTCTAGAAGAAAAAAATTTCAAGATTTGGGGGAAAGCATAGATTTTGTAGATATGACATAATGGTAACCATAAAAATTTGACAAATGTACTTTATTAAAATTGAAAAGTTATGCTTTTCCAAAAATACCACTATCAAATGAAAAAGCAAGCCATAGACTGGAAGAAAATATTTATAGTATATACATACTTGACAAAGAACTTATATCCAAAATGAGTAATTTATTCTCACAATTCAAAAATAAAACATGATAGAAAAAAAAAATTGGATGAAAGATTTGAATAGGCACTGCACACACATACATACATACATAGACACAGTATAGCTACAGTGGGTAATCTATAAGATTTCTGCTTTCTAATATATATGTATAGGCACACAGAGACACATACACACACTGAGGCCAATAGAATATGAAAAAATTAGACAGGAATATATTGTCTACCATCATATCCTCAGGAAAGGGCAAATTAAAAATATACCAAGGTATTATTGTAAACTTCTATAATGGCTACAATTTTAAAAGACTGACAATATCAAGTATTGGAAAAACATTGGGGCAACTGGAACTCACACACACTTCTGTTGGGAATGTAAAATATTGTAACTACTTTGGAAAACAGTTTTTTCAGCTTATAAAATTAAACATACTTCCATATCACTGATGCTTAAGTCATATGGAAATACATGAAAAGCTATATTCCAAAGAAATGAAAGCCTATGTCCTCAAAAACACTGGTACACTAATGTTCACAGGAGCTTTCTACATAATGGCTCCAAACTGAAAACAAGTATGCATTTAGAGATAAATGGATGAAAAAGTTGTGGCATTTTCATAACACTCACTTTTGTATAAAATAGAATAAACTACTTGCATTTTCAATAATGTTGATAAATCTCAAAAACATCCCGAGGAAAAGAAGCCAGTCACAAAAGAATATCTGTTGTATGATTGCATTTGGGGGAAACTCTAGAACCAGCAAATCAACCTATTGGGACAGAAGTCAGGTCAGCAGTTGCCTGAGAAGGGCTGGAATTGATTGCCAAGAATTAAGGAGGAACTGGGTTGGGATAAGGTGTGTGGGAGGGATGCTGACAGAAGTATTTTAGTGCTTAATTATAGAGATTACATGGTATATACATCATCAAAGCTCATCCAACTGTTCACTTAAAATATGTGCATTCTATTATATGCAAAATGTAGTTCAATAAAGTAAAAGAAGAAGGAGGGGGAGGAAAAAACACTATTGCCCCAGTCAAAAAACATTTTAAAAATAGAATCTAAATGGTCCATCTAACTTGGAATAAATATGAAGGCCCTAGAGAGGGTATTAATTCCCTCTGCAGACCTCTCTTCTCTTACTAAGACAAACCTGCTCCTATATCATTCCCATTTCAGTTTTATTGCCTTTCTTAGCTTACAAAACAGTTAAAAATGCCATAAACATCAAATTAAGCATTAAATACATTTTTAGTCGGTTCTTTTTCTGTTCATATAAATCTGAACGATTCTTTTTTTTCTGTCATCTTAAGTGTTTTATTTTCTGCTTCATCATTTTTTGATTATAGCATCTCTAAAATAACCAATTGTATCATGTTCAGCCCAGGGGAAATAAGTCATTCAATTTGTTCCTTATTAACTATCTCTTCCACATCTGTTTTATTCTCATAGCTCCCTGCCTAGTTTCTAACCAGTCTCCCTATGTCCAGTCCAGTTGATACCACTGGTTACCGATTCCCTTGAACAAGTTCTGCTCCCTCAAATGTTGAAGTATAACACTGGCAAGGCAGGCATAGAGTAGAAATTTAAGAAATTTTATTTAAAGACTAGTAAAATGAACTTCTCTTGGGAGGAAGAAGAGGACGGAAAGGCGGAATCCCTGGGATGAGGAAGTTCCAACCCTTTTAATACATCTAAAGTTTCCTTTGTTCTCCTGCTTTCATCTCCCTTATGTTGTTCATTCCGCCCCCACCCCACCCCTGCATTCTGCATTTGTGACTGGGAAATGTCCATGGGATGGCCAGGAGGTGAGCAGGTGGACTGAAAGGGTCAAGGTGGAGTGCTGGACAGGAAGGGAGTTGCAGCCCAGGGGCATTAAGTAGCAGCTCCCTGTCTGTTCAAGGGGTGCTTCATTGACAGCCTTCTGGGAGGGGTGGTATAGTCAGGTAATCTGGGTAATCAAAGCGCTGTGGATGCATTAATATTCCAATTTCCCAAGTGTGGTCTCCAGCCTCCCAGAACCAAATCGGCCTCCATTTTCTCAATCCGATCCAAATATCCCTCTACACTGACTGCCTTTTATTCTTGCTTCACAGTACCATGTGACTATTACCACATGAGTAATCCTTCTAAAGCCTTTCCTATATCAAATTACCCATTTTTAAAACCTTCAGTTTTAGTTTTCAGGCCTGATTCCATTCTTTTTTTTTTTTTTCCTTAACCAGTCTCCCACTGTTCTGTGAATGATGCATGTTCTAGCTGAAATGGACCACTAGTCATACCTTGAATGTCTCCTTTCTACTTTCCATCTGCTTCCTTCTTTACATTGCAGATCTTTACATGCACCTCCTCCTCCATCGCTCTCAACAGATGGGATCCATGTACCTAAGCATTTCTTGCAGTAGCTCCTATGTTAGATTATAACTTGTAGGGCTGGGCCCCAGTCTATGACATCTTTGTTTCTCCCTTGAATAATAGCAGGGAAATATGCAATTTGAAAAAATATGTAGAGGCAATTATGCAAATTCATGTGGTTGAGAAGCAGAAGAGTGAGGACTACAACCTTGAATACCTCATTATTCATTCTATTGCATTGTATACCGCAAGGGTTGGGAAAATCTCCTGTTGGATTTTGAATTGCCTCCAGGAGAAGGATTAGGAGAGCATATGACTCTAGACATTTAAAATGGAATCAAAGAAGGTAGTAAAACTTGCTTCAGGGAATCATCCTAGAAGAAAGATTAGCTTAGATTCCTTTTTAACTTCTAATCGCATATAGTAGTAGAACAAATGGACTGTAAAGTCCCCTTTGGAAATTGTGACTATTCATTAGATCTTTTATATACATACTTTTTTCCTTTTTAAATTGAGCCTTATTGGAGGCTTCAGGGATATTTTTGTATATGGTCAATCTTTTGAAAATGGGTCTCAAATACTTTGAGTATGACCAGCTTGCTATTTCATTGCATGGTCCCATAAAAGCACAATCTATCTTTGGGGTGGCTCGACAGCCATTATAGCTCTTATACTTGCTCTATTCTTGCTCCAAATTATATCTCAATATTCTCTTTGACAGGCATTACTATGAAGTATATTGTCTTGGTTGTAGCAAAAATACACTTCTTGTGTGGACAAAAATGTGAACTTTTGCCTATGACTTGATGTACATTTAGACATATGTTAAAATGATCAAAGTTGAGGCAGATGGACTGAATAAATGCAGCATGTAATTAGCTCTTAGCTGTCCAAAGCCTATTCTCCCGGTTCATTTGATGAAGCTATAGCTTCACCTGGTTGTTCAGCCTGGGATGCATTTCACAGCCTCTTACAACTACACAAAGACTTGTGACCATGTTGTTGCAGTAGAGGTGAGACAGTGCCTTGTGCTACCCCTGGACTTGGGCCCTGTAATGTTGACCATGTGCTCTTTTCCTTTCACAGGTGGGAACTTAAATATACCGATAGTCCACCTCCACTGATAAACAAGGCCAATGCCCTAGAGCAAGCATAGTCAAATTTCTCTACAGGGACAAATAGTAAATATTTTCAGATTTATGGCCACTCAGTTCCTGCCAAGTGGTGTGAAAACAGCTAAAGATGATATAAAAATAAATAGGTTTGGCTGTGTTCTAATAAAATGTTATTTACAAAAAAAAAAAGAGGTGGTAGTCTGGATTTGCCCAGGGGCCTATAATTTTTTTTCTTTTCTTTTTTAATGCCTGTGCTGTGAAAAAAATTATGGAATGAAACTCAGAACCTAAATGACTACCTGAGGCAGAGCTTCCATTGACTACACCAAGCTTACAAGAGAGATAAACTTCATCTTCTTTGAGTCACTAAGCCTTGGGGCCTCTTTTGGCAGTTTGTCCCCTCCCCTACTTAGTGCTTAGGAGCAGGTGGTATTACCAGCTCATTGGATTCAGCTTCACATTTCAGAGCAGAAAGTTCTACTCAGACTCCAACCATTTGAGAGTAAATCTTCACCGAGTCTTCTCCCCAGGAGACTCTCAGACTTCAGCCATTTAAGTAGGGAAAATGTTTGTTTTCTCAGTAGCCATCTGTCTATCTGGCCTATTGTTCTACCCATTCTTGAAACAGGTATCCCCCACTCAGCCAGGGGACTAGAATAGCATCTTGATGTAACATGTGAAGAAGGTAAAATTTGGGCGGGGGGAGGTCTTTTGTCCCTTCATTATCCAAAGCCTTTTCTCCCCTTCTCAAATGTCTCTTCTATGTCCTAGTCTTGGAATATTGTTTCTTCTTAGCTATAAATTAAATTGATGCCTCATAGAATTTAATGTCATCCTCCCCTCCCCAGTTTTAACTTTGCTTTACTTTTCTGATTATTATATGACCTTTACAGAAAATTTGGACAATATGGAAAATCCGACAAGTAGGCACTCCCAATACAATCATGATTGCTATTTCTGGTGTATTTTGCATCCAATTTGGCTTGTATTTGGGCATAAGTAAATTCTTCAAAATCCAAAGGGATGAGATTCAGGAACTAAAAAATGATAGTCAGCTCAGTTATTTATTTGTGCCTGAAGATGAGTGTGTGTTTTGGGGAGGGGGTTCAATGCAAGCATTAATATTTCAGTTGACTCTTAAAACATACGATTCTTGAAACATAGAGAATAAAGAAAAAGCATCCTATGATAAAAACATGGAGGCACTGAAGTGTACGTGTATATGAATAATTCAACGGTTGACTGTGGTCTTGAGGCTTCTATTAAAATGTGCTCCAGTTGCCTTTATTATGCATTGAGGATAGTTAATATTTGTCTTTTATCATTTGTGAAAAGAGAATATGTTATGATAATCCATTTTCAAGTACTTTGAATTTTTCGGAGGAGTGGTACTGAAAGTCTATAGCTTCATTGAAGGATCAGAATTTTGTCATTCTTACTATTTATTGTGATTTTATTTGATAAAATAAGATGCAATAATTCAATTTGTCTAGTTCTTTCTATGAAAAGTTTGCAAGAAAAGGTTATCATGTGTTTTTAATTAATATTTGTTTTAGTTTCTGGATTTTTATTCACAAGGAAAAGCAATGGGAAAATAATACTTATCCTAGATTATATGAGATGACATGAATTTTTCTTAGGTGCTTTTGATTGTTTTGACTTTAGTCCTCTCAATGACATACAAAATTATTTTTCACTTCAATCATTATTAATTTGGCTGTCCCCAAATCAGGCTATACATTATTCAAGTACTACTTTCTAATGTCAATAAAACAAATTACTACTGTATATTCACGAAATAAACATCTCAGTTGCAGACACTTGCAAATAGATCAGAATATCTATTAATATAATATCAGCAATATTTCATATATTTCTGCTTCTCATGTAAAAAAATGGCATCTAAAAAAGCAATGGATCAAAGATGAAATATTCACAAGTTATCTGCTTATGTACTCACATGGAAATGTCAGAACTTTACTCACTATAACCTTGAATAACTCATGTTTTATATGATAAGCATTATAACCCCTTGTTAGGTGCCATGTCAATAAAATTGGACAGGATTGCATTCAAAGTTAAGAGTGTAGGTTCATGTGGACCAAATAAAAATCTTCTTATATAGATCTGCCCAGGAATAATTTGATTGTCATTTTGCAAGTTGTGTTTTATAGTTTGGCTACTCAAAAATAGCCTTTTAAAAAAAGAACTATAATTCAGATATGACAGGTATAGCAAATAAACTCAAGTGTGTAAGAAATGTTCCAGTTTTCTTGTCTTTAAATCAAATTAGACAGACACTGACTCCCTCCCACTTCACTAGGCTTCTGGGGAACCCAATTTTCATAAGAATTGTGGTGGGTGATTCTCCTATGATCATATTATTCAGAAAATCAAGTGGTGTGGGATTAGGAAAAAAAAGGCCTCTAGTTGCTGGGTCATTGAGGTCTCAGATGACTTATCAGTTAAACTTCAAAATCAGTGATTCCTTAAAGTTGCATGATTCTCTGCTCCATAGCAAGAGGCTTTTTGCTAAGGCTTTTTGCTAACAGCTTTGGTGTCTTCTCTCTGGTGCACCAGGGAGCCATCTATCCAAAGTTTTGTTACATTTTTTCAGGGAACCCTTACACAGTATTGTGCTTTATTCTCTGCCTGAAGTGCTGGATGTTGGGGGGGGGGGTGTCCAATGAGGAGCTGGGAGTCAATCTGCACCCTCTCATCAGGCCCTGTGCCCTGGCATGTTAAAATACCATCTAATCAAGCCATATGCCTGCTGGGTCACAACTGCCTAGAGGATGTGCCTTTTCAACTAGTGCAGAGGCTTCATATACAGATTAGTTGTATTCAGTTGCTTCTGGCACTGCTGCAGAGCAAAGCACACATAGTACCACTTGCAGAGTCCTCAGATCTCCTGTGCTTCTCCCATGACAGGAGAAGCTAATCTCTCATCTCAGCAACACTGCTTCTCAAAGATGTCATTCCTCTGGCTTCTTCCAGAATGCCCAGCAGGATCTTATGAAATAGTGCATAGGTCTTCAACTCCAGGTTGTTTGATCTCTGCCTGTCCTAAACATCTGTGGAAAGAAAGTGCCAGTGCCTAGTGCCCAGCTTGGAATGGGAGACCTGTGAAAACTAAGAATGTGGCACAAACACGGATATCTCAAAATCCCCCACCACACATGTATTAAAGGGAAGGATTCAGTTATGATGTGCAGGATTTGTCCTGACTTCTACCTCCCAAACCAGACCATCATCTTGGACTTGAAGAATGCTATCCAGGATGAGGAATGAGGTGGAATCCAGAAGTCAACAATTGAACATAAAGAATCAAAAACAGGAAAAGAGGAACACAGGAGAGGAGCCTCAGAATGGAAGAGAAGTAAACAGAGACGGGAATCCTGGGGAGAAAGTGGGGTACCTGCCTTAACAATGAAATAATAAAGAGCTGCTGTGAGGGTTTGTCTGGGAAGTCCTGTTGTGTGGGGGATGTCAGAATTGCCACACCCCGCCAACCCCATCTCCTCAAGAGGACTTCAGTGAAATCCTAGTTGGCTTTTCCAGGATTATTGTTATTATCTTTATTATTACTTGGTGATATTTGTACCTTTTTAGACTTTGTCACTCTGTGGAAATTGTCCTCCAAGGTGACCCAGAGTGGCTGTGCTGCTTTCTTATTCTGCATCATGAGAGAGTATGCTGTGATTTGCAGACTTTGTGCAACAGAGAGAAGGGAGGGGTTTAAGAAATTGGATTTAGAAGTAAATCAGATAAGCTGATGCACAATTTGGGAAAGGCTGAAATTAAAACTCTAGAAAATGGCAAGTATTGCTTAGGATATGAAGGAACTGGAATGTTCATTCATTCACGGTGAGCTGTACTTTGGTATAACCACTTTGGGAAAATATTTGGCAGTACAGCTTCACGGAACATACATATGCCCTGTAACTCAGTAATCACCTCCTAGGTGAATGCTCAACCAGACTACGTACATATGTGCACCAAAAGGCATAAACTATTCATCATAGTTTCAAACTGCCCAGCAGCAGGATTCATAATTAAATTATAGTGTAATCAAGAATGGAATTCTATATAGTAATTATCATGCACCATCTACACCTATACATGGCAAGAGAGCTGATTCTCCCAAACAGAATGCTGAGTGGAGGAAGTTAGACACAGAGTTCAGGCTCTATGATCCTGCCCACGTCAAGCACAGACATAGCTCAAACATACCAGTGGGGTTAGAGGCTGGGATGGACATCACTGTGGTGGAGGGGCTGGTGTCTAGAGAACAAAGGGGGTCTTGTGGATGTTGATAGTGTTTTATTTCTTCATCTGGATGGTATTTTACATGGATGTGTTTAGTTTGCGTGTACTTTCTGTGTGTACTTCTTGGCATGTGTAGCATGCTTTAGTAAAAAGTAAAACCTAAAGCATGTTTAAATTTTTGTCACACTTTTTATACTGCCTTTCCATATAAAACCACACTTCTTTTGTGAAAATACTGAGTAGCATTGGAAATGAACACTAAGTTATTGTGTACCCATCAAACCCTGATACTAAGAACCAAAAAATATCATTAATCAAGGAACTTGGGAACTGGAATTATCTGTCCATAAAGATACCAACATCAGAGATCATTTAACATTTTTGTTTCTCCTACAGCAAAGCAAAGATTAAAAGCAAAGCTTAAATAGTATCACATTACAAATGACAAGTTTAGTGCCTGGACCTATCTTTAGTTATAAGGGCTGTAATTATGTGGTCCAAGCAGTAAGTCATGCATTTATCAAGACAATCTGTCTGGTTGAGCCCGAATGATCTTGCCATTCTGTACCTGAGGGCCTGGGTTGGATGGTATTCTCCCAAGTCTTGTGGTCCCAGGGGTGGTTTGTTGAAATGAGATTACTTTTAAGGAAACCAAATGAACAGCTAGTGTTGGTTAACATCTTTTGAGTATTTGCTTTGTGCCAGGCTCTTTATTAAGCAGAGTTAACTGAGGAGAGAGGAGAAGCTGGTACAAATTACTAGGCTCTAGTGGTCTGAAAGAAGGCCCAGAGCATGTTGATACTACATATCAATGCAAATCAGAAGGATTCTTTAGAAGATTCTGATGAATGGGTGTTTGTATTACTTTTCCTTGGTTTTCAACCTTTGAAGTAGGTAGTATTATATTTTAGAGAAAGCAAAGTCATAGAAGGATTAATTAATTTCTTCAATATCACACAGTTAAAAAGGGACCTAGCCAGAATTTGAACCCAGATAGACAAACTCCAAATGCTGAGGCATCAGCAATTAGACCATGCTGTCTGAGTAGTGATGGCTTGGTTATGGTTTATGTTACCACGTCGAACGAGGACAAAGGCAAGCCTCAGTGCAAGGGTAAAAGGATCTAGATGTTGGAGGTGGATTAAGACCATGAATAATGTCTAGACTGAGGAGCCTCAGACCTCTAGTAAATGTTCTACTGTAAGATTTTTAAAATAACCCAAGTTTATTTAAAAGTCTAGCGTAGTTTCTTATAAACCAAAGTCTCCATCCTAATCAACTAGATACATCTGAATACTAAGTAATTATTTTAAGCTATTCTACCTTATTTGAAGAGTTTTTAATCAGTATTCTGAGAAAACATACTTAAATTTTTCATAAAATTCCTTTATGCCCTTTTTAATAATGTGAATGTATTCTTTCCCTCATCAACAAACACTTAAAATATATTTCTTTCATATTAGTGGCACTTTATGCACCTGTTAAGTACCATGTGGAAATAATCAAGTCCCATTATGAACCCAAAGCAAATTCAACATCAATTTCAAAGCAATGTACCCACTGAGCGTCTGCATCTGTGCACTTTTTGACTTACAGTGTAACTTTTTACAAACCTTTTACTTTTGAGCCCACTTCGCTGACATAAGTTACTTAGTTTGCCAGGATCTGGACTGCACTGAGTTTAATGCCCTGGGCAACAGCACTCACTACACCAGGTGGCCAGCCATGGGTGACATTCGAAGTCATCAGAGGCTTATTGCTTTCTGGCTGATGATGAACTTTCTCTCCTTCCTTCTAGGACTTTCATTGAGTTTTTCAGATCACTCAGGTTCAGGATGGGGAATTGTTTTAGTAATATACAGAACTAATGCAGATTCTCCAAGCACCTCATTCTCTTTCAGACCCTTGGCCAGGAATATCCCGTTCCCTTGATCGTGTAAGTTGAGATTGGCTTCCTGGCAACATCCAACGTATTTTCTCCTCTCATCCCTGACCTTGAGTTCAGGTCAAGGCAATGCAGAGCCCTGACAAAGGAGACACTAATGAAAAGAAACAGAAATCCTCCTTTGGGGACTGAACACCTGAGTAATGACTGAACTGGCTTAAAATCACTTGAGAAATGAGTTTGTTGGGATGAACCCAACTAGTATGTATAACCCTAAAGTTCTAAAATAAAAGTAAGTAAATTAAAAAGTCAGTATGTCATAATACTTTTAGAAGAATAAAAATACATTGAATAATAAATGATGTGTTAAATAATAATAAAAAATGACCTGAGAAGACAAGTATTGAAGAAAAGATATCAAAGATTTAAATGTAGGGCAACTCAGAACAGATCAACCAGACACCTTCTTGAAAAAAAGGACACAGTAGCATCAGCTCATGTTTTTAGTGCAACTAACTTGCAAACTATGCCTACCTGAAGGGGAGAGCTTGATGCCCCAGGCACTGGCCTCTAGCCTGCTGTGTTAGCTCAGGGCCCTCCCTCTTCAAGTTAAGTTTTAAAGGCACTGTGGTTACTTGCAAAGCTCTTTACTTCATTTTCAGTGTGTCCCTCTTCGATTTCCACAGTCTGCATCCTCTGAGCAGCTCATTGTCTGCTGATGTGCTCTCTCTGACTATACTGTAGACACCTCATCAGCTTCAATGCTCTGTCACAGCCAGTTGGTCTTCCACGTCTGTGCTTCACTCTGCCTAGATTCCATGCATACCTAATTCTGTCCTGCTAAAAAGTAATTGTCTTTCAGAAACTAGGTCTCCTTTTGAAATAAATCCAACAGTGCTGCTAAAGGAATGTAGAAAATGACATTTTTCCAAGATCTTAGCATTAGGACAGAAGAATGTTTTCAAGGAATAACACTTCCTGGTTAAAGAAGTAGTAGTTCATTTTTTTCCCATTATAAAAACAACTCATGATCCCTCCTTTGGGAAATGACAGGGAGAATAATGCTATGCTGAGCCCCGCACATGGTTATTCATTCATCCATTCAGTCCTGGGAGTAGAGCAGTAAACAAGATAGATGATCTCTCTGCTTCTGAGGCAAATAGGCAATAAACAATTAAATAAATACAAGAGTTATAGATAGCATGTCATTTCAGGAAATAATGCAGCACTGAGGGATAGAGTGATGCTGTGGGGTCTGCTAAGGAGAGAGTGTTTAAAGTAGCCTCACAGTGCAGCATTGAAAATAAAACCTGAATGAGGACAAGGGGTAAGTCCTGCAAAGACCTAGAGGAAGAACACCTGGGCAGAAGGACAAAGAGGCACAAAGATCCTGAGATAGGAATGCACTTGGTTTTCTTGAAGAACAGAAACCTGGCCAGTATTGTGTGCTAGAGGTCAGTGTGATAGGAGCCTGCATGCCAGTGAGAGGAGGGGTAAGAAGGACAGGCAAGATCAAGGTCATGAGAGCATGTAGGTAATAGAAATTAGCTCCACTCTTAATTTCGGTGCAATGGGGAGCCCTTGGAGAGTTTAAGCAGGGAGTGAAAAAATGCAATTCATGTCATGAACGGTAACTTGGTTGTGGTGCAGATAATGGATTATATGGGAGCAGAGTGGGACACTTAGAGGGTATTTCTGTATTTCAGGCAGGTGATGATGATGGCATTGATGCCTATAATGGAGACAGAAGAGCATAGATCTATTTTGGAGGGATAGCTGGTAGGAATTGTGTTAGATATAAGAGACGAGAAAAATATAGGACAGAGCAAAACTGAGGGTGAACAAGTAGATGAGAAACTGTAAAATTTACTGAGATAAGTAAGACTTTGTTTATTCCTCAGAATGGCCCTTTGAGGTGAGTCCTATTAGACCATTATACTTATACCCATACTAGCTACTTTCTATGTGGTTCTATATATCTAACTTGTATCTATTCTATTTTCTTCCTATATCTATTATAACACAGAGATAAAGCCTTAGCCCTATAGAGTAACTTGATCAAGGACATATAATTAGAAAACAGTGAGCAGGGATTTGAACTGTTTGGCCTGAATCCAAGGTCCTTATCTTAATCACCTTTTTAAGATTGCATTTTTTCTTGTTAGCCAGAAGCTATGATTGTGAACATTTTTATTTATTTTTCTTCAGCCACAAGATATATTTCAGTATTTTAATACAGACCATGTTATATAGCTTTATAAATTGTCTTATTCATTTGCTATTTCGAGTGTCATTAAATAATTTGTAACATCACCTTCTATGCAAGTTATCTTTTAAATGATTCTTTTCAAGAGAATAAGACATTGAATATGAATGTGTGGGGAGTAAACAGGTATATGGCCTAGGAAAGTTTCCTGGGGCAAGGGGTAGTGGGGATGGAGGAGGCGGGGGGGGGGTGGCTGTAAATATTTCTCTCAGTATTTGTTTCTCTAAGATCTTGATTAAAAATTGCTATATATATATATATATATATATATATATATATATATATATATATTTGGAAAAAATGCTTTTAGTATAAAACATCCTGTTCCAAAGCATTATATTTATTAGTAAACTATTTTAAGAGGTAGTCTTATTCTTTAAAATAACCATCATGGACTAGGAGTATATAGCTCAGTGGTAGAGTGCATACTTAGCATGTTTGAAAGATTCTGGGTTCAATTACACACACACACACACACACACACACACACACACACACCCCTCCAAACCTTCAATATCCTCTAATAGAATCTTTAGGTCACAGCACCAACTGCCTAAGTATTTCACCTGTTTTTCTGTATCTAGTTTTGAATTAAGATAGGTATTCTGCCTCTGTTTTATTCTGGCTGCTTGATAAATCAAGCTAGTTCAACTAATAATAACACTAGTAATAGTTGTTTGGGGCTGTGTTACCTGGAATGTGGAGAATAAAGCCAAGAGGAATTTTAAAATCTGAGTTTCATTTGGGTACAAACCCAGGGGAGCCAGAGTGGGGATAAAGGAAAACTGCAGTATCTGATAGGAATTAGTGGGATGAGAAAGACCCCCTGGATCCTGACTGGTGGCAGCTGTGACGGGACACAGCTGGTCATTTAGTAGGTCTACTAGGGCTTTCCCCAACAGGTCACATGGAGAAATTGCTTTGGAGTGACCCAGGGATGCAGAGAGGAGGGGGTTTAATCTGCCTGGCTCCCTCTCATCCTTTTCCCCTGGATCAGAATCTGCTCCAGAATTATTTTAACTTCCTCCCACCTTCAGGTTTCATCAGGAGGCACCTGCAGTGGCTGTCAGGGGTATTTGGCTCTGCTGCCTGGAGTGGTCATGGGGAGGGCCTTGTATTCTTAGCAACAGGGCTCTGGGGTGGGGTGGGGATCTATGAGGGGAGGAGATAATCTGAAGAGGCAGATAACGTTTGTGTCTGATATATCAGAATGGCATTTTGCTGAATACTATGCTTGTATTATCTTATAGAAACCTCATTGAGGTAACTATTATTAATCTCACTTTAGAGAGAAGAGCATTTAAATAAGTGGTAGACTGAGATTTTTAGCTAAGCATTTGGAACCTGGAGCCCACACCTGACCCAGTATACTTTTCTTTCAAAAGCTCTGAAAGAGTTGAAAGAACTTATTCCAGTGATGAAATTCCAGGGCTGTTCTGGGAAGAATATATCATGGGCTGTTTGGAGAAGCAGGGCTGGCAAATGGTCTGCCAAGGATCCAGGCCAAGAGCGAGGTCTCAGGGGCTTGAACCCTCAGGGAACACGTGCCTCTTTCTGTGACTGCTAACTTGCCCTTACTCTGTGTGGAAGCCTCCCTTCCTCTTTACCTTTAACCAGTGCACAATAGCAGCCTTCCGGCACTTTCTGTGCCTTCTCTGACCCTGATTCTACTCACAGCATCCACTCAAATGCTACTGGTGGTACACTGTGCCTGTGTCCTAGTTTTCTGTTTCCATGTTTCCCCAGGGAACACTGGTCCAACATAGTAGGTAAGGTGCAAACAACAGAAAACAACTCTATTAAATTCTATTAAAAATGAATTCATTAGAAACTACAGGTGGGATCATAAGAATCCTATTTGATATTTATGGGACTTATGAATCTCCAGAAGTTGCTAGGAGCAGATTTTGGATATATATCAGCCTTGGAAAGTTCTCTTTCTTTTGTGCCTTTGTATAACCTGGTCTGAAATTCAAAGCCCTGGAAAAAGAGGGTGTGACTGGCCAAGTGAGGTACCAGCCCTCAGATGTGCCAGACTGTAGCAGGAAAATTAGTCAAGAAGCCTTAAGTAATGCCTAGATTCATTTTCCCACCAGAGTTGTAGACAATTGGGTAGATAAATACATGGGAGGGTATTAGAGCAGAATAAGGAATTGGGGGATGACTGTTGGGTGGACCAAACATGACAAATATTTCTAATGTCTTTTTCTTCTTTGGCTAGTCACTGCACAGGGCTCATTGCTTGTTGGCTACTCTATCAGTGGGATAAATGTGGCCAGCCTTGGTTATTTTCAAAGTGTATATATATATTATATAATACATTCATATTATATATAAGATATATATAATATATAAGTGACTTTGAAATTAACCACTATTTTGAATTACCTATGCCATGACTTCCTTCTGTTTGCACATCCTACCGCTTATCATATTACAGCCTCTTATTAGACAATACTTTGGCACCATATTTCATTATTTACAAATTCTTCTTTGGTCTCAGTCTTTTATTTACTACTTTGGCAGGTGCTATAAGAAAAAAACACTGGCTAAGGGGCTGGGGTTGTGACTCAGCGGAAGAGCGCTTGCCTAGCACGCACAAGGCCCTGGGTTTGATCCTCTGTACCACATAAAAATAAGTAAATAAAATAATGGTATTGTGTCCAACTACAACTAAAAAATAAATATTTTTTTAAAAGAAAAACACTGGATGTGATTATTTCTTTCTGATTAAAATTGAATATAGGAAACTATAAAATCGCACAGATAAAGGAATATAAGCAAGGCATAATCAAAGATAAAATGTATGTCTATATGTATGAGGGTAGCTTGGTTGAGAGCATAACTTGTATAGTGTTCAAAGAGCTAGGCGAAAACTTAAATCCTAAAAGAATCTATTTGATTTGGGAAAGAGATGAATTTGTGGTGTGATTGCTAGCTGATCTATGTCCAGGCTATCTTATTCTAAAGTACAATTTTTGTTTTTCATTTGTTCCAAAAGATAGGACAGAGATTGATTGAGTCACTATCTCTTCTTCTGCACGTCCCAGGGTCATTCCCCTTGGCCACATAGTCCTGCTACGAAGCCCTGCAGGAAAGAGCTGCTCTGTCATTTGTAAATGTCCCAGGCCTGGCCCACCTGTCTACTGCTATCTTTCCACTGTTAATGTCATGAAGTGCCTCAGGCAGCATAAATAACTTTATTACTAAGCTGTAAAGTAGAGCAAGTTATTAATATTGTATGAATTACATTCTATTCCACCCTTTTCCTCTAATGGGAAGAGACCTCACTATATTCGAGAAAGTATTTTCTTAAAACTGCTGAGTAGCATGTATTGAATGAACTGAATTAGAAAGTCCCATTGCTGCTGGAAATTTTGATTGCAAGCTTGTTTTAATAAGTCCAGGTTTGCTTCTGAGGTCCTCATTTTCTTTAGGAATTCAATTGACTAAGGCAGCCTAACTCTCAGCAGTAACTACAAGAAATTAGATTTTACTGTGAAGTATAAACAGGCCTGCAATTGATGATATGACGCTCTGAGCATTGTCAAGAGGCTTGTGGACTGCTTTGTTGTGGGAGGTAATTGACACTGAAAGCTTTTGAAAATTGAGGTTTACGGGAGCAGGCCCAAGTCAATGATGTTTTGTTTTATCCAAGGTATTTGAATAAGACATTAGTTGGCATGTTCTAATACCATGGTATAAAGCCCAAGTTTAGAAAAGATATTAGCTTCCTTTGCAGTAAGCAGAAGTTAAGTTAGAAAGGATAAAAATAAAATTCCCTCCAGATCAGTGTGATTGCTCTTTAAGGAAAGAGGGTTCTACAAAAATAACAGCTTCATTTGATGTGGGTTTATTTCTCATGGGCCATTTAATAACCACATGTTAAAGTTTCTCCTTTTTTGCTGTTTGAAAATCGAGACTCCTTCCTATCCTTTTTATAAATTGATTTAAAAACAAAACCTTCTACAAAACCCTAGACACTGGGGTACTGTTTTTTTTTGTCCCCCCCTACCAGCTCACATGATCTTCAGCCTGTTGTCCCCAGGACAAGAAACACTTGACTGGTGCTATTGATTTACCCACCCTCTCCCACAGGCAGCCCAGGGAGTGTTTGATTCCTCTTCTCTGTAGCTTAAGAAAGAATCCTGGAATGCAAATGAACAATGTGTCACAGGAATAATAATAAATTTGATGTAATTTGTGGATTAAAGTAATAATTTTCAGGTATCCCCGTTTTATTATTAGTAACAAGCCAGTGATACACTTCCAAGTGATGGTGACCTACCAGGTATCTTCACACCTGGCTCAGATCTGCTGCATTCCCCATCTGATTGAACATGGATGAATCACTTAGTTAATTCTTCTGTGCTTTACTCTCCTGACTTTTAGGCTTCTTCTAGTTCTAAAAATCTACAAGTGCTGTCATCAGCAGGAACCAAACCAAATGAGGTTATTCTCTGTATTTTTATATCATGCTAACATAAGAAATTGCTTTACTTATTAAGTTTTACAGTTCTTCCAATGCCAAATTCTAAATTTGGTAATGGCACAGAGAGATGATTTGGAGTACAAAGCTATTCTCACTGGCATTTAACTAAAGGGTTATGGCTGTTCCTTTAAAAAATATTTTAACCTTTAACGTTGGATCTATCAACCACTACTGCATAATGAATGCAACTATATTATAATATAAATATTAGTGATATATATATAATTTATACATAAAATCCATTCTAACCACTGGGACATTGCCTACAAATTCTGGGAAGTTCTGGACTATGATCTGGTTTATTCACTGTTCTATCCTTAAAGCCTGGCATGAAGGAAATATTCAATAATATTACCCAGTGACAACTTAATATATTAATAGGTATGTCTTTTATTTATTTTATTTAATTTTTTTTTTAAATCCAAACTCTCTTTGTAACCTGTGAAAGAAACCCAACCTGAATGAACTTAAGCAAAAAGAAAAACATGCTGTTTGTGTGGTCAGCCTCAGAATGAAAGGTGTGTGCCTGGCCTTACCAACAACACTGAGAGGCCAAAATGACAGGCTTTCTATCACAGTCTCTCGGTCCTTATTTGTTCCAGCATCTTCCACAAGGTGACTCATGGACATAGGCAGCACTTGGTTCACATTTTGGTTTTTCCCGTCAGAGAGCGATCCCCTCCTTTCCTGAGTTTCAGATTTTTAATGTTCTGTTCTGTTTTGTTTTGAACTTGATCTTACCTGCAAAATGCAGGGATCAAGGCAAAGTTCAGGAGAAGGTCTTTACCAAGGATTTGTTAGTTTATATTTAAAAATGGCTTTAAAAAGATGCTCTTAAACATTATATTGCCCCTTAAATTAATTTGTAAATTTGTTAATGTAAAACCAAGACTTTCATTCTATTTTGTTTTTGCTTTGGTCTGAAACTGTTGTTTGGAGCTCCATCTTGTTCTTGAAAGAACCAAATCTCTCACGCCGTATTTCAACCATGATTTCATGAAGATGGAGCAGAGACTTTGGAGACCAATCTGAATGCAGAATCATTCCAGATGTTTAAAATTTTCCCCTTGATTGTGCGTAGTGGTATTTCCCATAATTTGACAGGGTGTTTGTTTGTTTTGTCATTTTTCCTTTATCTGGTTTCCCCGGAAGCTTTCAGGATACATTCCACAAAAATAAAATTTTCATTTCTTCTATAATCATTTTATGTTTGTTTAATATTTAATGGAATTACATGCTTACAATAACTAGTAAAACTGGCTTAAAGATGCGAGAATAAGTACATAGACTTGATGGATATATAACTCAAGAGTGGGCAACTGAAGGATGCAGATATTTTGAGCGAAGCCAGCAAGCCAGAGTGTTTAGTGGGTCCCAGTACCAGCTGCTCTTCTTAGGAAGGAAACGAGGAGCATTTATTGCTCTGAGATTTGAGTTTAGCAAACATAACATTCTGTCTTTGCATCTTCATAGTGTGTGGGAGGAACACACATGCACGTATAAAAACATATGATGCAGGATGTGGTAGATTGCAAGAAGGATATGCACTAGGAGAGCAAAGTACAAAATTCTGTGAAAGAGTAGAAGATAAATTGCAGCTGCTTCTTTTAGAAAAGTAAAACATGGGAAGAAAATGGCAACTACTAAAATTGGGATGTGCAAAAAAAGGTCACAGAGTTTAGACCACTTTCAGTTGTTGGGGACCTTGGATTATTAAAAACTGAGGAAATGCCATATAAATTTATGAAAATTGTAATAATTTTAAATGTTTATATTTTAAACCAGTAATAGACACAAATGCTATTCAGAAGAAATCATAAGATCTATTTTAAAAAGCTATCTAAGCAGTAGAGCATGTTTAAATTGTGTGAATATAAATATCCTGTCAGTATATTCATGTGACTCTCTGTATGGTGTCATTTGGTGATAATGCCAAAAGCCTAATATTGAAGTGGTTATAAATGTTGAACCAAATGTCTCTCCAGGCATGCCTTCTTGCTCATATTCATGTGGATATGTATATTGGAGTGACTGCAAACTGAAAATGATTAGGGGTAGATGATATGGATGGTGGATAAAGAACTACAAAAACAAAGCAACAATGGAAGATGAGACACATCAAGAAGGACCTTGCAGCTGAGCTCAGAATTCATAATGAGGGTAACTGATAGCTTAACAGTTTTCTTCTCTGGAAAAAAAAGCTATCAGCAGTGACAAGCCAATACCTGCATTTTTTCCTATTTTTTATATCACTTTCATATAAGACTGCAATCTGCTTCTGAAAGTATTGAGTGAACTTAGAATTAAATACTAAAACATTGTGTACCCTTCAAGCTGGCTAACAAAACATTGAGAAGTATTCTTATTTGAGTAACTTGGGATGTTGAATGAACTAACCTTTAAGATGGAATTTGGGCTTATGCTGAATATGAAAAATGTTCATGAAAATGCTAGACACCGGGATTTGTACAAATTTCGATCTAGATAAAGCATCCTAGAATCCCACAGGTTCTGCTGTTCTTCTACAAGCTTCCACCATCATCATTCACTCTGTCATAGTCTACTAGGGATTTGGCCAGCAGTGTCTCTCCCTCCTCTAGCACCAGATCTTTACCCTGGCAGGTAGAGCTCACGGTGATAGATGTCATAAACATGCATAGCGCAAGCATAAAATGGTGTGTCTCAAGGAGAAAAAAAATAGTAGGGAGAGTGATGCTGGTTGTCCAGAAATGTGATGATCAAGCTTATTTTCTCATCCTTGTTAGGTATTCCACACTTTTTAATGAAAAACATAGTACATGTTTAGAAACATTAGCAGGGAGAATAACTTTTAATTGAAGAAAGTACATCTGACAGTAAGTCACAGGTGAATTTTTAAGAGAAATGAATACAGCTATAATGAGCTCCTATAAAGTAGGGAAAATATCATGAGGTAGTTGACAGTTTCTCAAGCATTGAAACTTTCCTTTTAGCCCTGAGTCATAGAGTTTGATTTTTTTTCAGGCTTGGCCAGGCACTGACAAGGGTAACATGTTGACTCTCAGCATGACTGACTGAATGAATTAAAGATGATTAAAAATATACCGACATGTCTAGGAACCATGCAAAGGTAAAATTGTTTGAAATTGTGATTTTTACTTATTTAATCTTGACTAATTTTATTTTTCATATGAAATTATAACATATTATTTGAATGATAAATTATGGGATTTTAAAATTCAATTATTTATCAGAAAATAATAGAATATTGAAAAAGCCAGTGAAAAATGATAGATGAGGCAGAAGTAATGAAATATGAAGGTCAAACTTTGAGATCATCTTGTTAATGTTTAGATCCAGACACCTAAAGGAGTCCCGAGATGGCAATTTCATTGCCTTTGTTTAAAGTATGGAGTTGTACACCTGTCTCTATTACAATTTGTCTGTTTCAAGCTGAGAGTTTCTAGCTTTGCCCAGTTCTAAAATGGAGAATGCATCTATTTTTTTATTAGACTCATGAAGGGATCCAAAAATCTTATTATAGATGTTTTCCTTCATTTATCGCTTTTCTAAGTTATTGTTTGATTGAGATAATTAAGTTTTATATTCTATATTGTGCCTGCCATTTATGCACACTGCTTTACTCTATTTTTAGGTGAACATGGTAGTTCCTCAAGGGAAACATTTTTTTACCATAACCCATAATAAGTAATTTATTAGATGTGAACTGAACACATATAAATGCATAATATAAACATGTTTATAAAATGGCCACACATTATAAAATATTATATATGTAATATTTCTATAGTATCTATATGAATTATATATAAACATGTGTGAAACAAAGATTTTGCAAATCAAACTTTATTCTTATTACTAGTAACATCCTCTGTCAGGGACCCATAGAATGTGTAGCATTCCCAAATCAGTGTGTTGACATCATTCTGGCAGTCCATTTTCATAAAATCATGTGAAGAAATACTGAGTCATCCAGCAAAACTAATTCCCTCACCAGCCACCTCCTGGAACCAAGTTCCTGTCATGTGACCTCAGGATGATCCCATAGGCAGGGGTATCAGAACCCTTTGGGCATCTGGTTGACTCTAGATGGGGTGAAGGGTTGTAGAATGGAACATCCCAAGCAGAAGAAATAGGAAACACGTCCCTGTCCAGCATGGCAGGTGCCAGCTGGTCCGTGGCACTGTGAGGAAGCCACTCTAGTACATGGTGGAGAGCGGGGCTGAGAGCACTACCCTATAATCAATTCCATTGCTTTATTTCAGAATTTTAAAAAAAATGTCTTGGGGACTCTTAGATTGACAATTCCAGATCTTTGTGTGCCTTATTTTCTCTATTGGGAGAGAGATTTTGATGAGCCAGTTCTGAGTGAAGTAGCCATGCCTGCACTAATCAGCTGTGGAAAGGGGGAATAAGAAACAGGATCCTTTGCTCCAGATATGACCATTTCCCTCCCAAACCTCTTGCACAAAAGGGACAAATTCCAGAAGGTTAAGATCCTGTGAGTCAGGCAACCCCATAGATGGAATTTAATGGAGATAAAAATATCCTTAGGATTTGGGACCTTAGTTTTAAGCATTTGAAAGGCTGTGATTCAAGGGACATTGATAAGTAAGAAGTGTTATCTGATTTTACTGGTGGAGAATCCAACAAATAAAAAATTAAGTGATTTACTCAGTCAGACGGAGAGTTTGTAGGAGAAATAAAGTTATACCCACATCTTCTTCCTCCTGGTCTATAGCATCAGGTTGCTTATTCAATGCAATGGACTCAGAAACTTACTGGCATTAAAACTGCTTCCAAAGAAAACAAAGCAAAGCAAACCCTCTACATAATCCTAGTTAATAAGATGTTTTCCAAAAAGCTGCATTCACTGCTGGTGAGGAGGCATTGCAGGGACTTGTTTGATCACTCTGGTGCTGGTACTCATACAAGACCAGCAGTCTGTAATTTCCAGTGACACTCCTTTTTCTTTTTTATTAGGCAGAAAAAGCATTTCCCTTCTTTCATCTTCAGAGATTTTTTTGTGTGTCCTTTATAATTCCTCAAAGTGATTGAATAGTGGTTCTATAGTGACAGCAGTAAAGCAATTTGTGATCTTTCAAAAAGATGCACTGCAAGTAAAAATTATCACTCTGTGTTAACCAAGTAACATATGACACCTAATATATCTTATCCTGATCCTTATGTCTTTAAAATGTATAAAATCTTTATCCTTTTTTTTCAAAGAGCTAGCCAGCTTATGGCCAGTGGCATTTTGGGGAGCATTAACTGCCTTTGGTTGAGGACATTAGCAGCCCCATTTCAAGCTTGACATTATTCTCTCTGAGTCTATGGAGGACTCTGATATAAAGGTTTTTTTTTTTTTAAATAAACTAATAGAAACCAAGACAAAAGCCCTCAGCTTGTCTAAATCACTTTGATGACCATTGTACATTTGATGACTACAGAGCTCTTCAATGATGAGCAAAGTTTAAAAAGTGCCTATGTGTGCACATATTCATAACAGATGATTTAATCCAGGATATAGGTGACAGTCCTTTCAGAAAAACAAGGGTCCTGTAGAGATTGAAAGATAAGGAACTTACCTAGTGATCAGGAAGGAAGTTAGCAACTCTGTTTTGTTAGGCATGTATATCTGGTTGTCATCAGAACTCTCTCAATTCTGCTTCAGAAGACTTAGTACAGTTTTATTTTAACTCCCCTCTGATGTTTATTCCTAGTACCTTGCTCTCCATTGAAATCATTTCAGAGGTTTCAATGTTTTTTTTCTAAAACTTCCTGGATTTAATGTTACACTTGGTGTCTAAAAAGACAACAATCTACACAACTGTTACCTTAGCCCCACCCTGCAAAAAACTACTTCTGAGTTTCAAAAATGAACTGGAGCTATCTCCTAAAATTATTCTCACAAATTGAGATTATCAAGCAAACATTTTTCTACCAAGGAAAGGGCCACACAGATTTGACATTTTTAGGGAGGAGAGGAGTGAGCTCTGAATCTATTCTTAAGACATTCCCTGCCCAAGAACCTTAGAGGAACCTGCTTGTCCCTTAGAGGAACCTGCTACTCTTGCCCCTGGAAGGCTTTCCTTGGTGAGACCTGATAGTTCACTCTGGGGCTGTTATTTTGCTAGTTCTCTCTGAAAAAGCTCTTTTTTTTCCAGGGCTGGGGCAATGGCTCAGTGGTAGAGTACCTGCCTTGTATGTGTGAGACACTGGGTTAGATACTCAGCACCACATAAAGATAAATAAATAAATAAAAATATTGTGTCCATCTTCATCTAAAAAAACAAAAACTCTTCCTATGTAAATGGAGCAGAGAAAGAACTAGCTATGGAAGAAACCAGAGAGCTTGGCTGAAGTTGGTGGTAATTAGATGGGGGAAAAGGACAGTCAGTATAGATAATGAATGATTGTGTCAGGAAGATGAGGGCTGATTCAAAAGGAAATAAAATGCTAATACCTCCAAAGCACTTCCCCCTCCTCTTACCTGTTCCCAAGGTTAACTGCCCCCAGGGAATCCTTCCTCCCAGCAAGGAACTGTTAATGACTATCCCCTGGATAGCTCTTTTCTTGCCATTGGTCACTCCAACTTTTGGTCACATAAGCAAGATAAGAGGAGGAAGGAGCATGAGAAGAAAGGAAATCTGAAATCTATAAAAGGGAGAATACATCCCCACTCCCTTGGGCACCAGCTTTGGACCCCCTCTTCTATGGTGGAATCTCTCTCTCTCTCTCTCTCTCTCTCTCCCTCCCCTCCCTCCCTCCCTCCCTCCCTCCTATCCTTTAAATAAAACTTTCTTGCCTGGGTGTTTCTCGGATGTTTAATGTTCAACACCAGGGACAGAACCCAATCTTGATTCTCAAAACCAGTACCCTCTCTGAGGGATCATCACCAAGATTAGTTCCTCTACACACACTCCACACACATCTTTCTGAGGTGTACCTTTTTATCTTTCTTTCTTTCTGGAGGACAATAATGGGCACCTGTTGGCTAATTAAATGCAGTTAGTGCAAGATGCCATTCTACATGACTTGGGTGATAGGATTCATGGCCTAGGTGGCTCCTAATCACCTGTCCTATGGGTCAGGCATGTTGAGCTCTGCCAAAGCCATTTCTCACTATCCTATCCAAGCACATCTGGCATGAGTACACAGTGTCTCTAATCCCTGTCTGCCTTCAATGTGTGGACAGCAAAAACTGTGAAATATTGGTCTGGGCCACTCCCCAGTGAATCTTAAAGGTTTCTTCCCCAACTCATCTCTTGACTGCCCTTATGGAGTATCCTGTGGTGACTGGTCAATCAAGCAGTGCTGAGCAAAAACCCCAGTAACACATGCACCTCTGAATGAGCCATACTGCACTCTACTGTGTTCGCTCCTCGGGAGCACCCCATTCCCCTCCATGATCAGATTCTAGGGTTGAATATGGAGTGGTTCATAAGGAAATGCCTTTGCTCACATATTAAGCCTTTACAAGCCTATAGGGATTCTGTGCACCTATGCACTCTGCTAGCTTCTTTGACTGCAAATAGGGAGATTTATACCCACAGATCTCTGAAGATTACTTTGGCCCACAGTGAGCATAAACTCTTTAGTCCAGCCTTTATCCATAGTGCTCTTCTGCTACCAACATGGTCTCAATTCCAACTCTCTAGATGATAGAGAATCATGGCCATCAGAGGGAAATATAAATTTTAATACCATTCGATAGCTCAGTCTGTTCTATAAAAAGAAGGAAATAGTCTGAGGTTTCTATGTGCAGATCTATGGACTTCCTAGACCTTAAGAAACCCAAATTGCACCAAAAAATGTAAATTAGACTCAGCTATGATCCTCTATTCTAAGTGAGGCCCAATTCTCCCCCAAAAGTTCATTAACTAATAGGAGGCTCAACATAGACAGATGAAGATTCGTTTCAAAAAGGGGTCTCATGTTTTCCCAGGGATTACAAGTCACATGGAAGGATGGATAATCAGGAGGCTTGTATCTTTCGCATGGCCATACATGAAAAAGCACATGGGTTATGACCACAGTTATGACCAGAGATCATGCATGGAAGGAGGGGCAGAAACTGCTAGATACTAGAGGCTCCAGCATCAGAAGACATCCCCTCGCGAAAGAGACAGTTCCTCAGTGCAGGATCCTGTACTCTTTGATTTGGTTTATGTTGTTTGTTTTCATGTTGCTCTTTAGAGGGGCACCTCATCCTCAAAAGTAATAGGAGATAATGTCTTATAATTTTCTGCATCCAGACCTGGCCAGATTATCAACTGGGGAAATTAAAAAAATAAAAGGTTAAAATGTCCTATGCATGAGGTTTTGCTCAAAACAATGCTTCCCTTACTAAGCTTCTGCCAGATCTCTATCTCTCCAAAGCTTGCAGAGAACTAGTTTGAGACCAAAGGGGGGAAAAAGGTGTCACTTTTAAATTTAAGCCTCTGTGGAACCTAATTGGCTGACTACATTATCTGTTCTTAAACTCTACCACCCTTAAAAAAAAATTCCTCCCTAAACACTACATCTAGCATTTTCAACTGTACAGGTCTGCCTTATATTAAGTCATAAGTAAAAATCTGATAGGCTCTATTTTAATTTCTAGAGGAGAGGTTAAATCTAATAAAGGCTTTAATAAACCTCTGTAGTGTTGCTTCTGACTTGTGGAGATCTACCTACAAAAAGCTACAAGGTCTCTGTTTCCTGTTTGATGTATGCATGATACACCTATGTATTGTATCATTGTCCATATATCATGTACATGGTATCAAGTGGCATGTGGACATGTGAATGCTCATAAGTTAAAATTTAAATGAAAAAAATATTCAAATACCTTTTATCTCACATGACTTTTAAGAAGTTCAATTTAAATTAAATAAACAAATGAGAATTAAAAAGTCTTTAAAATTATGAACTCAAAAGTGTTTCTAGGTTGTTAGGCAATTAATAGAGTGTTGATTTCTGTAAAATGTCTAGAATGTAATATCCATTGTTTCTAGGATTTTTCTTCAACAGGGAAGAGATGGCTAGTACTTTTAACTATACTTGTCTGGTATCTAGTTTTTTACAGTTAAAAATGAGTAAATTAGATTTAACATCAGTGGGATTAATCATAAATGTGTTTGTTACAGGAGACATATGATTAATTTACAAAGTTAAAGGGCTAAAACATCGACTACTAAATATAAAATCAAGTACTCTTATTAAATTTCATAAGGTAATATGTTAAAACATAATATGTGTTTTTATAAATTGATAAATGGAAAAAGGTTTAAGATTGCTTTGTTTCTGCGTCTTCACTAAAAACAAGGTTACTAAGAGTTAAGATTCTATCAGATGTAATTTTATATACAAAGAGTACAAAATATTTCAGTTGGGTTTCAATTGAAGTACCGTGAAAATAAAGTATTCCATCTTTTTAAAGTGGAACAATTTGTCTAAATTCAGAAATTTCATGAAGATTGCTTCAAAATATGAATTTAAAAACAGGTTAGCAGCTAGGAAAGAGATATAAGAAGGTTCTAAGTGTGGAAATATGTTTTAGTATGAAAGTAGAAGGAAAAATAAATGTTTCTGGATGAGAAAGTTGGTGTGGTATAAAGTAAAAAGTTGTAGAATTTCTAGTCTAAGTTACAGAAAGTTTGTGGAGAGTCCGTTTCAAAAAGTTTGTGCACAACTAAATTTGTTATATGTAAGTAGCATAATCAGTTAAACCTATTCAAGGCTTTTCTTAAAGTCAAATATTAATGTACTGATATAAACCAAAGTTTAATGTATATGTTGAAGTAATTAGGATTTCTTTAAACATTAATCTGCCCTTATCTATCAAGGTAATATCTTGTGTTTGTTAAGTTTTATTATTTAGAGAAACTATTCTTAAGGGAATTCATATTTGTAAAATTAGAATATTACACTACATTACTGAGCCTAAATGTTTCTTTAAAAGCTAAACTTGGTTAATATAAGAACGTCAGTGTAATCATGGCACTAGTACTCGCTTCTTTGTATACTAGAATTATTCTTATCTTCCAAATATGAAAGTCTTCAAGATATAAGGTTTAGAAGAACATTTTATCAAGTTTATGTTCTTCAAACTAAAATTTAAAGTAAAAGTTTGGGATTATAAAAATCATGTTTCTTGGTTTGTAGCTATTATACAAACTAAATATGTTTTTACTCTTATTAATTTCATTTTGTATTTTGCTTGTAAACTTTATAACTATTATCTGTTGGTGCCTTACAGAGGTACAACTTCTAATATAATAACCTGAGATAATAAGATATCATTTACAGGACAGACAGATTGTTGTAAGGCTAACTTCCAGTACTAATACTGACCTAATTAAATGGAAGAGGTAAATAATTGTAAAATTATAGACATTAAAGCCCAAACCTAGTACTCCTACTTTAAGACTGGTGAAGCTGGCTTGCTGGATGTTTAAGACAAAATTGGAGACTAAAGTTAAGGAGTAAAAGAGCTAAGAAAGAAAATAACCAATATTTGGCTCTTGCTTTCTGAGGTCAGCTTGAACCCAGGGAACAAGGGGATTTCTCTAAGGGCTTTGCAACTCAGAGTCACATGACTTTCACATCAGGGGGATCAATGAGACCCTGGAGATCAGAAAGCCAACCTTTGCACATGCTGCAAAGAGAAAGGTCATGTAGAGGGAGACATTCCTGATGTTTTCAATGGAAGCTACATGATCAAGAAGACCCTGAGCCAGCCTGGCAGATGGCACTAGAGTGGCAAAGAGGCTGCTCAGAAGTTCCTGTGAGGGAATTCAGCTAATTCTTAACAATAGATAGGAACAAGATCAATTTGACCAGCTTGGTCTTAAACATCTAGCAAAACAAGTTATAACCAAAGTATAGCCATACCTGGGCATTTAAAAGAACAGAGGATAGTTCTTTTAATGTAACTTAAGATACATATGCAATCTGTACATGTGGAAAAATGAGAATTCATACCCCATTTGAATCAAATGTATGATATGTCAAGATCATTGTATCGTCATGAGCAACTAATAAAAAAAAAAGATACATACTGTGTAAGCCACACAACAAGTAAGACTAGAGATATAAAATAGGAATTTCTAGACAGGAGTGTCTGATAGCTCTCAAAAGAGACTATTAGAATCAGAAGGGGTTTTTTTTGTTGTTGTTGTTTTTAGCAAATTCAAGGCCTACAAATCTTCCTAACATTCAACATAAGACAGACTTGATTTGTTTGCTAGTATGACTAACTTACCTTAAGTAAAATAAAGGGATCTCTACTAAACACAGAGGTTATGCCAATAAAATGGTATTTTACAAAAAAATCAGATGACATTAGATATCTTAAGTACATCTATGGGGACATCTGTAACATTATATAAACTAAGTGTTGTATTTATATTCTTTAACTCTGGCAATGTAACTAATATCATTAAAGATTTATATTCCCAAAATAGAGGCCATGTCCTCACTGGCCTTGTTATAGGAACACTTCTTAGCACTTGTATCACCTGGTGAGAGATTACTGCTTTCTATCATTATTATGATATTCATTAATGTGTTCCAGATGCTATGACATGTATTTTGTTTTAATCTCATTACAGTATTCATGTCTTTTTGTTTTTCTCATAGATGTACCCACCTCCCAGATGACTTTACAACCTGTTCTTTCTGAACCAGACTTTTACCAAGGACCCCTCGACTGACCCAAAACATTCCTAAAAAAGGGAAACCCAAACTGCTTGCCCAACACCACAGCCCAAAGCAGCCACAGTGGTCATTGTCCATTTCCAATGCTCATACTCCAAAGCACTTCCCCCTCCTCCTACCTATTGCTGAAGTTACCTGACTCCAGGGAATTGTTCCTCCCAGCAAGGGGTTATTAATAAACACCACCTGGATAGCTCCTTTTCTGCCCTTGGTCACTCCACCTTTTGGTCACATAGGCAAGATAAGAGGAGGAGGGGGCATGAGAAGAAAGGAGACCTGAAATGTATAAAAGGGGGAAGACAACCCCACTCTCTCAGGCAACAGTTTTGGATCCCCTCCTCTATGGAAGAATATCTCACCCCTGCTTCTATCCTTTAAATAAAACTTTTTGCTCTTGCCTGGATGTTTCTCGAGTGTTTAATCTTCAACACAGGGGGGCGAGGTGGGGACAGAACCTGATCCTGATTCCTAACACCAGTGTCAGTAATTTGTCTGCGGGTGTTCAGACAAATTATTAATCCCAACTCACCATAAATATTCCACAAGATTCAGGGGTAAAATTATTGCTTTCTGAGAACAGTTTCCTGTAGGGTACAAGCTGTGAGGGGTTGGCTTTTCACTGACAAATATTAGATGGTCCCCCAGCTTGGAGGAGGAATGTCTCCCTGAGGAAGCCATTACTTCCAGGTTGAGCTAGCAGCACACCATTCCTAGGCTTTGGTCTAATTAAACTATGCACATTTTGGTGGGGAGGAGGTTCTGTAAAATAGAGTGCTGGCTTGCTGCACTAACAGTGCTGACACACATATTCTGAGTGTAGCTGATATGAATGGTGCTGACATAAACCTTCTCCTTGAGAACAGCTGCTGGAGATTCTTCCCCACCATCTCCCAGTGGGCTAGCCTGAAGCATTGCTTGGGCTGAGAGCTGAAATATCTTACATTGGGAGTTAATCTCCTAATATAAAAAAAATTAACCTATTGATGTCTCAGTTACCTATTTCTTTCATGTGAGAAGCTACATAAATTAGGGCATGGCTTCTTTTAAAGTGTGGTATTAGGTGAAGAATGGAGTACTTATTATCTTTGTCCTAGAAGCTTAGTTTGCAGAGCTCCAAAGATGACAAAAGTTCACTTAGTTTGGGGTGGAAAATGGAGGCATGATTATTATTGCATAAAAAAAGTTACATAACAGATTTCATGTTACTGTCACTTGTGAACTACCAAGTTAACTGGCAATTTGCTGCCACTGTTGACAATTTTTGTAGATGAATGTGATGATAACAAAAGCCTTCAGGGAGATTTGCAATCACACTCAACATAATACATACATATTTAAGGGGTTTAAATATGTAAACCTATGAACCAGATCATGAAACTCCTGCATTGATGCCATTACCTGATCAGAAATGCCACTTGCCACCTACACCTACATTTGGGGGTGCATTATTCCCAATAAGTCTTTTAGAAAACAACACCTACAGTGTCTTTCTTTAGTACTGATAATTGACGATTTTGTGAGTTAGCGGGCTATTGGGGGTATATAAGTTCAAGCCCTTTAAGAAGCTAATGCCAAGAAGGGGTTTGATATGCAAGAGACTTGTGAGGAGGAAAGTACTGTGAAGGATAAAGGAAGATGGAAGTATAGGTTGCAGATGAGCTTTAAGACGCAGAAGCATTTGGAACCCTGCTTTGGGCAGCATGTCCTACGTCAAGTATCCTCACTCACTCCATCTTTGCTTGGAAGAAGCCTGGAGGAAGCAGGATGGACTAGAATAGGTAGCAAGTTGAGCTTGTCATGTTCTCCAGGCAGGGTCTCTTGAAAGGAGATCTAAGCAGGGGTTTCTATGGCCACTCTGGGAGTCTTTGTAGGTGCATGAGTAGCATGTTTCTCTTTGCCCTCCTTCCCTCCCTCATACCTTGATAGCTACTTATGGGCCATTATGAATTTGCCAGCCAAAGTTTCACTCGGGGATATGAAAGATTATATTTTAAACTTTTGACTTAGTTCTTCTCTCTTTCAATACAATACAGTAGCCACTGTAATCGTTTGGTAAGGAGACAGGGTGGAGTGAACATTGTCAACAGAGCTTGAATGAATCAGCCTCTTAACCACAACCTTTACCTTTTGTTCTGAGGCAATTCACAAAATAACATCATTAGAACAACTTGTAGTTTAAGTGTGACACCTGCAATACTAACCAAAATCCTACTGAATCCAAGCTATTATCAAGGGTCTCTTCCAGCTTGTGGTCTCCGTGGGAATAAGTCCCAAAATTGGTGCCCATTTTGAATTCTTCTCTCATTTCCAGCCAAGATCATGAGGGTACTTTCCCTGTGTCCACTCCCTGAGGACAGAATGAACAAAAGACACAGGAGAGCAGAAGATGAGCCCACTGTGTCCCACAATTGTGTTCTTCAAGGATGTGAAGAGCATTATATGTGCACTGGTTGGGAGAAGAGTGAGGTATTCTGAGAGAGGAAGGAGAGTGAACCGTTCCCAGGACTTGAGAGCTTTTAGATAATTAACTCACTCATGCAACAAATAATTAGGGAGCAGTTAGCATGTGCTCAGGACACAGCAGTGAACAAAACAGATATTCTTGCCCTTGGTAGCTTAATGTTAGTAGAAGACACTAACATGTAGATAAGTAGTCAAAGAACACACAAGCAAATTATATCTAAATAAATATATTACACTTAAAACACAACTCTTCTTAAAAGTGGTTTTTAGCAGGAATTGTCTCACTCCTATTGGAAACAAGTCTCATTCCTCAGTTTTTTTTTTAGCTCCTTCAAGGTTTTCAACTTAGTTTCCTTTTCCTTCTTCTTGGAAAGGAACCATTTCCTTTGCAGAAATTCATCAAGTATAATTTCCAGGAGTGACTGATAGAGATGATCCTGAATATTTTATTTAAATAATATATCTTATCTCTGAAAACCCTGATTTTAAATTAAATTAAATTACTATTGTTGTTATTATTATTATTGTTATTTGTAGTGCTGGAGCTCAAACCCTGGGGCCTCTAATGTTATAGGCAAGCACTCTGCCACTGAGCCACACCCCAGCCCCTTAAATGGATTTTAACAAACTTCCCCAAACTGGTTCAGAAAATGTATCTTAAATGTAATTGGCTAAAACCAAATTAAAATAGATGGGTCTTCAATTCTGAATTCAATAAAACAAACCTACTGATCTGGAAATGGCACTGGGTAAGGAGATCCAGGAGCCTTAATGAGTACGATCTGAAATCCACAGATCTCTTTGGTAATAAATAGGGGATGAGACAATAAAAAGTGCAGACATTTCAATTCTACCTTTGCTACATTAAACAATACAGCCTGCAATCTAGAGTGACAAGAGGAGAAAGCCAAGTAAGAAAGAATGACTTCAAGTGTATAGGCTCACAATTAAACCCCAACACCAGGCCTAAGCTGTCGAGCAGGTGCAATTCCAAACTGGATTTAATGGCAGCTTCTCTTTCCTAGGAAGAGACTCTCTAAGGTCTTCTGGATTTATCTTCTTAGGGAAAAAAAACCCTCACAAATATCAATTTATTCATATTGAAAATTAGGTGATACTCTTTAAAAGAAAGCAAAGATAAATCATCAAACTACTTTCCTACCTCAACCCCAGGCCTATACACAAATTCTATTTTTAACTTCTTAAATTAAAAAGCAAATTTTATCTTAGTCACTTTGGACAGTTGAAACCTTAATGAAACTTGATTAAGTCGACATTTAATTAGAAGACAATGTAGGTCCGAACTAGAAGTAATCTACAGAATGGATAGCAACATCCCTCATCCCTTTTAGGACTGATGCTTTAACGAGTAGGCCATGCTCACTGGTCTCCCTCATGCTCCCCATGACTCATCTGCCATCTGCTCCACTCTTCTAGGAAGCTGCAGTCTCTGAGGCTACAATCACACTGGCTCCATTAGTCCTCACCTGGCTGAAGTGAAATGTTCTACACCTTCGGTCTCCTTTCCTGGCTCCCGTGACATCACGTTTTATTGGTGCACTCTATCATGTTTTCTCATCGGATAACTTTATTTTCTTCTCTTCTTGTCCTTATTTCTTGGAGGCAGGGCTTCACATCTAGTCATTGATAATTTTCTCTCCAACATTTTCCACTTCATGGTTCCTACCATCATGTGCCAAGCCCTGAAATGTTCTTAAAACTTCAGTTCTGAATACACAGCTCTCTGTTAAGCATCTACATACAGGAGGTCTCCTGCATGTCAAGTTCAAAAGTCGGAAAGATAAATTAACTTTCCTTTCTTATTTTCTATTCTCCCCACATTTGTAATATCTTATATGTTTTCTTGGTCTTTTAAACCACAAATCTTGATCACAATAATCTTCAAGTTCTTCTTACCTCTTATTTCTATGTTTAATCTCCCATCTAATCTAACCTATTTCATTAAAATGATGTTAAATTTTCACCCTTAGTCTCACTATCCATATTTAGGCTCATATAATATTTTACTGAACTATTAAAATAGCCTTCTGACTGGAATTCCATTGTACCTGTCTTTAAGAAATATTGATCTGGGGTGGGGTTGTGGCATGATGGTAGAGGGCTTGCCTAGCATATGTGAGGCACTGGGTTCTATCTCAGCACTTCATAAAAATGAATAAATAAAATAAAGGTATTATGTCCATCTACAACTAAACAACATTTTTAAAGAAAGAAATATTGATCTATTTTCTATTATGTGTCAATGTTGTGCTAGAAGCAAGGAATACAAAAGGACTTAAACCTGCCAGCCTCTTTCTTTGAGGAACACACAGTACAATGGAAAAGGATGGCGTGAATTATATTTGCCTCACAACGTGATGAGCATTAGACATATGGGCACAGTCCTACATAGCCCAAAGAGGAATATATTAAGTATACTTGTAGGAAGCAGACAGAGGGAGTTGACAAGGGCCTTAAACAGAGAAGATGGCTTTGAGGCTGGGATTTCGGGATAGATAGGATTTCACCAGATGGAGAATCATGGGGAAGGGCTTTCTGGTTCAGGAGGACATTATGTCACAGAGACATTAAGAGGTGTGTTGTGTATAGCAATCTGTTGTCCACTGAACATAAAGCTGAGGTGGTTGTGATGCTGAAAGGTGGGTTGGGCCAGATAGTGAAGGGCTTCCAGTAACATGTGTGGGTTTTGTTCTATACATAGTTTGGAACTTCCAGTTTCTCTAACTTCAACTGAATGTCATCTTTTTTTAGTAGAAACAACAAGCCAATACTTGAACCTAATTTATTTTATCCAGTTCCACTGACCTTGCCTTATTTCTGGCTCTGTTCTTAGACAAAGTCTAAGTGGCCTTAGTCAAAGTCCTCTTTATACAAATGAAAACATCTCTGTATCCCATCCTCAGCATTTGATTAATGATTTTTTTTTCATTTTCTATAGGAGATAAATAAGAGTAGCAATGTGTGCAATACAAAAATCTGTGAACATATATAATTTCTTTGTTTAGTTTTCAATAATTTCCTGTGATAAATCTCTCTCTCCATGAATTTTGCTTGTTTGCTATTTTATTTTGATTACTAGAGAACAGAGAGAGATTTCAGATTGGTCCAGCTTCAAATAACATGCATGCTTGAGTATTTCCACCCGCAGAATTGTCATGAAAGCTGTGGAGACTCCATCACTGCTCTTGAATGTGGATGGTGAGCAAAGCCCTCCATGCCTGCCTGCTCAGGAGGGGTTGCCACATCTCCTTAGTTGGTCTCAGTCCACTTAAGGTTTTTGAAGTAGCCCATGTAAACAAAAAGGTATGAAAGCAAGGCTGCTCTTACCTACCTGTTATCTTGAGTGGAAAAGACATTGTTCTGGAATTGAAGAACAATTGTTTGTTGGGTTTCAAAATGTCCTTTGGTGTCTGAAGACTTTGCCTTATTATTTGTCCTGTGAGATCAAGGCAGGCTTATTTTAGAGAAGGGGATCTTCCTAATTTTGGAAGGGTTTAAAAACAGACTATCACTATGCCTCACCCCATGATTATGCTGACAGACTAATCGATAATCTTCCCACTTCTTATATTTCTTCTCTGGTTTACTTTACATTCTACTTTCTGATTTTTCTGTCTAAGAGGTATATCTGCAACTTCTTTGTTTAAATACTTCAGTATACATTCTATTGCTCATGGGATAAAGTCCTAAATTGCTTGGTATGGTATGCCAATGACTCCAGCTTCATTGCTCATCTTGACTCAACAACAATGTAAAAACTCCCAAATATGCAGGAGCTGTTATAATTTGTGCCTCTGCTGGAGATTACTGATGTAGTGCTTGTGAAACCTGTGGTTTGATTCCTGAATTTCCTTGGAACTCTTGAAGTGAATGCTCATTTTGATTAAGGTATATATTATAGCAATTGTAGGGAGATGAGTGCCATATTTTTTAGAAATCTTTCAAGGGGGTCTTTGATCTCTAAAGGATTAAGATTTATCATAAACCTGTTGAGAGGTGGAACACAGGTAATTAAATAGTCTGGAACAATACACGACATAAGAAATGATAATGCTGATGTAGTTTGGAACTGTCAGTTAAGGAACAGTCTAATCATTAGCATAGAGTTTCATTTATAAATAGAAAACACTGAGGCTCAGGGGATTGTAGTGACTTGTTTGAAGTTGTTTACACACTGACCAATACAACTCAGACTTAATTATGCATTCTCTATTATAATATTTTCTTTTTCATATTTATTTTTTTATAAATGAGGATAGAGTGGAATATACTTGAAAGTAGCAACTGCACCATGAAATGATGATTAGGATGTTGATGACAAAGGGGATGACAAAGATGATTTCTGAGGAAACTGGATAAGTAACATGTTAACGTCATAGGTTGTTGGTGAGTTTCAAACCAAGATAGAAGTATATACACTAGAACCTAGTGCTACTTCTTACATATTAAAAGCACTCACTCTACCTCTTAAAATCATGGATAATGAAGATTTAATGATTTAAATTAAGTACATTTAACATATCATGCAATTTTAACATAAATTAAGTTTTAAATGAAATATTCATGAAATGATTAATCCACCAATTAGCAGTTCTCTGAACATTATTGTTTTTCATATGGACCCTGATTGATTTAAGGATTAACTAAAGGAAAAAGCTACAGTTCACCTGAGATATCTCCTATTAAGCCATAGAAAGCAGAGGGACTTGCATTACACTTTTGTTTAACATCAGGTTATTCAAATTTCATTGTCTACGGATTTAGAAAAAAAAAATTTTTTTAACGATTTTGTTAGAGGACTAAAGTGCCCTCTACTGTTTGCTTTCTGTCATTACATTACAGACATTATTAATTTAGTAGAAAAGTTCTTACAGAAATAAAAGCAATAAATTCATTACTGATAAGGATAAATTAAACTATGGATTCTATTTATGAAAAAGGAAATTATCATTGACTAAGAATGTTTGAGGTATTTACATGTTTTATAATTTGATTAGTAAAAATTCTAAATATTCACCTTAATCATATTTTATCCCATATATTTTATCTTAAAAACTCAAATTCCATTGTACAAAAACCACTTTCAATTTTTAGCCTTGATTTTAATTCATTTTATACTAATTTTTTACTATGTTGCATATCTTTTTAAAATATATATAACATATTTACAATTTAAATGCTCAGAAGCATAAAATAATTAAGAAGGACTTATCATGATTTACTGAATGTAATTAAATTTATACTGATAAAATATCTCTTCTGATGTTATGTGATTAACATTCTGAATAACTTAGAATAGTCTTACAAGTTTGTGCATTTGCTTGTTATAAAGTTCTTTACTTGTATTTATGTGTATTACTTCCCTTCAAAAAAGGATCTCAAGTTAGCTCAAAGTTATTTCAAGCACAATTACTAACAGTATCTTGCAAAATGTAAATCAATGGCACATCCTAGTCTTAAAATTTCAGTTATATACATATTTGGAGGTCCAGGATTCATAGACAACACTCTACATGTTCATAAATCTAATTATTTCAGAAATGTGTTTCTGTTTCTCAGTCTCTTTTTCATAGGACTTTTCCATCATTGCCAAGGCTTTAAAATTTTGCTAGCTGTTGGTAGCTATTCAGTTCTTGCACAAAGACACAAATCTTGGCAGCTGGCCTTTTGGCATCTGCTAATATTTTCATAGACCTTGATTGAACTTTCAGTTTGTTCATGGAACTTCAGAGACAGACAATAGAAACAGTGTCTATTTGTCATTTTCCCCTTCCCCTTTAATCCTTTCCATAAGCCACTTCAGAGTACAGAACTAGGCAGTACAGGGATAGAGACGAAGATAAAGAAAATGTGTTCCTTCCATAAGTGAGTCTCTGTTTTCTTTTCCTTCAGAGAAAAGAATATTAAGCAAGAAACATTAAAACTGGTAATATAGTCCACATATCTATATTGATGTCAGTGAGCCTTGATCTTATATGCAATCATTTGAGCCTTTTCTGTTGTGCCAATACCCTGTAGAAACAGACATGGCCTCCATACAAAAGAGGGTAAACAGCTTTGCAGCTTGGAGCAGAAACAAGAGGTGCCTTCACTCAAATTCTACTGCTAATAGAAATGTGGTGTGAATATCTAGAAGATGTTAGAGGGAGAATTTACTATAATACCATTTGTATTTGATATAATTTCTCCCCCATGTTCTGGTGACAGTTGTGTTGTCAGCCAGTGAGTTTGTTAGGTATATTTTTGGCCAATGAGCTTCCATGCAACCTCACTGTAAATCCTCTACCGATGAGCTTTCTGCTGAGCATATTGAGTATTTTCTACAATGAGTGCTGTTTTGTTTCCTGTGGCTTTTCTTTCTGACATTTAGTTTGTGTTCTAGAAAACCTTACTGACTGATCGTGTCTGATAAAAACATGGGAATAGAAATGTGGAACCTATTGGAAATAATGGAAGCTTACCACAATGGATACTAAAACCCAAGTTTTACCTGTCCTTCAAAGAAAGTTTCACAGGAATATAGGATAAACATCAGTTTGAGATTAATGGGAGTTCTTCAATGTCTTGAGCGTTATTTTAAACTTTATGGACACACAAAAAGATTGGCAGTCACTTCCAAGAGTAGGTGGAGATTTAAACATTATACAATGTATACAGATATCAAAACATAACATGGTACCCCATTAATATGCACAAATTTTGCATATCAGTTAAAAATAAATTTTAAAATAACAAACAATACAGAGAGTAGGTGGAAGTAATTGTGGCTGGTTTCCTAGGATTTGAAGTGAAGGTGAACATAAGTGTTGAACAGCATAAGCAGACCATTTCCTTAGTATTATGGTTTGGATCTGGAATGTCTTCCAAAGTCTTATGTGTTCAAGGCTTTGTCCCCCACAAAGCAATATTCAGAGGTCAGGCTTTTCAGGGTTGGTTGGATCAGGAAGATTCTGACCTCATCATTGTATTAATCCATTGATAGCCGAATGGACTATAGGGAGGCTTAAGGAAGTAGGTCACTGGGGCCCTTCTCCCATCCCCTGCTTTCTGCCTACCAGTTTCTCCACCCTCACCAAAAGGATGTATGATAAAGCTTTTGAATTTTTTCTAATTTGACCTGTGAAAAATGAAACATCATTAATGCACATTTTTTTGTATGATGGAGATGTGCATCTTTTCATATGATGAAGATCATTTTTATATCTCTTTTTGAGTTTCAGTCTTCACCAATTTATCAGTAATGAAGAAAACAAAACAAAACAATTGAGTACCTCCTGTACCTTGAGAGAGTGCTAGGCATTTGACACAACAGACGTAAAGCAAAAATTGAGAGAGCATACAGCTAACCATGCATTAGTAATACCAAGTGGTAAGAGCAATGAAAAATCATAGAAGAAAGTTCATTACCTGGAATTAGAGCATAAGTAGGGGACAAGACCAGGGTTTACAGAATCAATCAATGTGGATAAATCATTTTTTGAGACATTTAAATTTGATATTTTTCTTTTAACTACTGTTACACTTTATTTATTTATTTTTTCTTTTTTTATTCTTATTTTTTGCAGTGCTGGAGGATTATATCTTGTGGCTCATGCATGCTACCACTGAGCTATATCCCAGCCCTCCTTTTGTATTTATTTCCTACTTTCTTGTTAATTTTTTTAACTTTTTAAATTTTAATTTGCTTTATATGACAACAGAATACATTACAATTCACATTACACACACAGAGCACAATTTTTCATGTCTCTGTTTGTACACAAAATAGAGTTACATCCTTTGTGTCTTCATACATGTACTTAGGGTAGTGATGACCATTGCATTCCATCGTCTTTCTACCCCTATGCCCCCCTCCCATCCTCTCCCTTCCCTTTTCCCCTTTGCCCTATCTAAAGTTCATTTAATCCTCCCATTCCCCCTGTCCCCCACAGCATATTATGAATCAGCATCCTTAAATCATAGAAATCATTTGGCATTTGGTTTTTTGGTTTTTTTTTTTTTGAGATTGGCTAATTTCACTTAGCATTATATTCTCTAGCTCCATCTATTTACCTGAAAATGCCATGATTTTATTCTCTTTTAATGCTGAATAATATTCCATTATGTATATAAACCACATTTTCTTTATCCATTCATCTAGCTTGGTCCCACAGTTTAGCTATTGTGAATTGTACTGCTATAAACATTGATGTGGCTGTGTCCCTATAGTATGCTGTTTTTAAGTCCTTTGGGTATAGTCCGAGGAGGGGGATAGCTGGGTCAAATGGTGGTTCCATTCTCAGTTTTCCAAGGATTCTCTATATTGCTTTCCATATTGGCTGTACCAATTTGCATCCCAACAGCAATGTATGAGTGTGCCTTTTCCCCCACATCCTCACCAACACTTAGTGTTGTTTGTATTCTTAATAGCTGCCATTCTGACTGGAGTGAGAAGAAATCTTAGAGTAGTTTTGATTTCTCTAATTGCTAGAGATGTTGAACTTTTTTTTCATGTATTTGTTGATTTATTGTGTATCTTTTTCTGAGAAGTGTCTGTTCAGTTCCTTGGCCCATTTATTGATTAGGTTATTTGTTTCTTTGGTGTTAAGATTTTTGAGTGCTTTATATATTCTAGAGATTAGTGCATCATCTGACATGCATGTGGTAAGAATTTGTTCCCAATTAGTAGGCTCTCTATTCACCTCACTGATTGTTTTGAGAAGTCTTGTAGTTTGAATCCATCCCATTTATTGATTCTTGATATTAATTCTTACGCTATAGGAGTCTTATTAAGGAAGTTGGGGCCGAATCTGACATGATGGAGATTTGGGCCTACTGTTTCTTCTAATAGATGCAATGTCTCTGGTATAATTCCTAGGTCCTTGATCCACTTTGAGTTTTGTGCATGGTGAGAGATAGAGGTTTAATTTAATTTTGTTGCATATGTATTTCCAGTTTTCCCAGCACCATTTGTTGAAGAGGCTATCTTTTCTCCAATGTACATTTTTGGTGCCTTTGTCAAATATAAAAGAACTTTAATTATGTGGGTTAGTCTCTGTGTCCTCTATTCAGTACCATTGGTCTACCAGTCTATTTTATTAATATCAATTCCATGGTATTGATATTCCCATGCCAATACCATACTGTTTTTTTTTAAATACCTGTAGTATAGTTTAAGGTCTGGTATAGTGATGCCACCTGCTTCACTCTTCTTGCTAAGGACTGCTTTATCTATTCTGGGTCTCTTATTTTTTCCAGATGAATTTCATGACTGCTTTTTCTATTTCTATAAGGAATGTCATTGGGATTTTGATTAGAATTGCATTAAATCTGTATAGTGCTTTTGGTAATATGGTCATTTTGACAATATTAATTCCGCCTATCCAAGAACAAGGTAGATCTTTCCATCTTCTAAGGTCTTCTTTAATTTCTTTTTTAGCGTTCTGTAGTTTTCATTGTAGAAAACTTTCACTTCTTTCTTAAGTTGATTCCCAAGTATTTTATTTTTTTATGCTATTGTAAATGAGGGTAGTTTTCCTTGTTTCCCCTTCAGAGGATTTGTCACTTATATACAGAAATGCCTTTGATTTTGTATCCTGCTACTTTGCTGAATTCATTTACTAATTCTAGCAGTATTCTAGTGGAATTTTTTGGGTCTTTTAGGTATAGAATCATATCATTGGCAAATAGTGCTAATTTGAGTTCTTCTTTACAGATCTGTATCCCTTTAATGTCCTTCATCTGTCTAATTGCTCTGGCCAGTGTTTCAGGAACTATGTTAAATAGAAGTGGTGAAAGAGGACATCCCTATCTTGTTCCAGTTTTTAGAGGGAATGCTTTCAATATTTCTCCATTTTAGAATGATGTTGGCCTGGGGCTTAGCATAGATACCTTTTATAGTGTTAAGATATGTTCCTGTTATCCCTAGTTTTTCTAGTGTTTTGAACATGAAGGGGTGCTATATTTTGTCAAATGCTTTTTCTGCGTCTATTGAGATGATAATATGGTTCTTATCTTTAAGTCTATTGATGTGATGAATTCCATTTATTGATTTCCCTATGTTGAACCAACCTTGCATCCCTGGAATGAACTCCACTTGATCATGGTGAACAATCATTTCGATATGTTTTTGTATTCAATTTGTCAGAATTTTATTGAGAATTTTTGCATCTATGTTCATTAGAGATATTGGTCTGAAGTTTTCTTTTTTTGATGTGTCTTTTTTCTGGTTTTAGAATGAAGGGATATTGGCCTCATAGAATGAGTGTGGAAATGCTCCCTCTTTTTTCTATTTCCTGAAATAAATTGAAGAGTATTGGTATTAGTTCTTCTTAAATGGTCTTGTAGAACTCAGCTGTGTATCCATCCAGTCCTGGGCTTTTCTTGGTTCGTAGGCTTCTGATGGCATCTTCTATTTTGTCACTTGAAATTGATATGTTTAAATTGTGTATATCATCCTGATTCAATTTGGGCAAATCATATGACTCTAGAAATTTGTCAATGCCTCAATATTTTCTATTTTATTGGAGTACAAATTTTCAAAATAATTTCTAATTATCTTCTGTATTTCTGTAGTGTTTGTTGTGATATTTCCTTTTTCATCACAGATGTTAGTAATTTGAGTAATTTGAGTTTTCTCTGTCCTTCTCTTCATTAGCACGGCTAAAGGTCTGTCAATTTTACTTTTTCAAAGAACCAACTTTGTCAATTTTTATAATTGTTCCTTTTGTTTCAGTTTCATTGATATCAGCTCTGATTTTAATTATTTCCTGTCTTCTACTGCTTTTGGTGTAGATTTGTTCTTCTTTTTCTAGGGCTTTGAGATGTAATGTTAAGTCATTTATTTGTTGACTTTTACTTCTTTTAAGGAATGAACTCCATGCAATGAACTTTCCTCTTAGAACTGCCTTCATAGTGTCTCAGAGATTTCAATATGTTGTATCTGTGTTCTCATTCACCTCTAAAAAAATTTTAATCTCCTCTTTGATGTCTTCTGCAACCCATTGTTCATTCAGTAGCATATTATTTAGTCTCCAGTGTCGGAGTAGCTCTTATTTCTTATTTTATAATTGATTTCTAATTTCATTTCATTTATAGTATCTCTATGTTTTTATATTTGCTAAGAGTTTCTTTGTGGCATAATATATACTCTATTTTAGAGAAGGATCCATGTGCTACTGAGAAGAAAGTGTATTCGCTCATTGAAGGATGAAATATTCTATATGCATCAGTTAATTCTAAGTATTAATTGTATTATTGAGTTCTATAGTTTCTTTGTTCAGCTTTTGTTTGGAAGATTTATCCAGTGGTGCAAGAGATGTGTTAAAGTCACCCAAAATTATTGTGTTGTGGTCTATTTGACTCTTGAACTTGAGAAGAGTTTGTTTAATGAACGTTAATGTTCCACTGTTTGGGGCATATATATTTATAATTGTTAAGTCTTGTTGGTGTATGGTGCCCTTGAGCAGTATGTAGTGTCCTTCTTTATCCATTTTGATTAACTTTAGCTTGAAGTCTACTTTATTTTATGAGGATAGAAGCCCCTGCTTGCTTTAGCAGTCCATGTCAGTGGTATGATTTTTTCCCAACCTTTCACCATCAGTCTGTGGATGTCTTTTTCTATGAGATGAGTCTCTTGGAGGCAGCATATTGTTGGGTCTTTTTAAAATCCAGTCTTCTAGTCTATGACTTTTGATTGGTGAGTGTAGGCCATTAACATTCAGAGTTATTATTGAGACATGATTTGTATTCCCAGCCATTTTTGTTTATTTTTGGTATTTAACTTGACCTGGTTTCTCCTCTGATTAGTTTTTCCCTTAGTGTAATACCTCCTTCTGCTGTTTTTCATCCTTTTTTTTATTTCCTCTTTGGGAATATTTTACTAAGGATGTTCTATAGTGTAGACTTTCTAGTTGTAAATTCTTTTAACTTTTGTTTATCATGGAATGTTTTTATTTCATCATCAAATCTGAAGCTTTATTTTGCCAGATATAAGATTCTTGGTTGGCATCCATTTTCTTTCAGAGATTGGTATATGTTGTTCTATGATCTCCTTGCTTTGAGGATCTATGTTGCAAAATCTGCTAAGATACGAATTGGTATCCCCCCTATGTGATCTGATTCTTCTCTCTTGCAGCTTTTAAGATTCTATCCTTATCCTGTATGCTAGACATTTTCATTATAATATGCCTTGGTGTGGATCTGTTGTAATTTTGTACATTTGTTGTCCTGTAAGCCTCATGTATTTGGTTTTCCAATTCATTCTTCATGCTTGGGAAATTTTCTGATATTATCTCATTGAAGAGATTGTGCATTCCTTTGGTTTGAAACTCTGTGCCTTCCTTTATCCCAATAACTCTTAGGATTGGTTTTTTGATGCTGTCCTATAATTCTTGGATGTTCTATTCATGGTTTTCTTTTCTTTCACTGGGTGGTCAAATTTATTTTCCAGATTGTATACTTTGTCTTCATTATCTTACATTCTTTCTTCCAAGTGATCTAGTCTGTTAGTTATGCTTTCTATTTAGTTTTTTATTTGGTTTATTATATCCTTCATTTCAAGGATTTCTGACTTTTTTCCCCAGAGTCTCTCTCTCTTTCTTGAAGTAATCTTTTGCTACCTGTAATTGCTCTCTTATCTCTTTGTTGGAGCGATCAATTTTTGCCTGTATTTGCTCATTTAAGTTATTCTTTAATTCACAGATCATTTTAATTATGAACACTCTGAACTCCTTCTCTGACATTTCATCAACTTCGCTGTCCATGGGTTCTTTTATTGTAGTATCCTGGTTTGTTTGGGGCACTTTCCTCCCTTGTTTTTTCATGTTGTCTATGTGTCTTCCTTTCTTGCTGTGTGGATCTGAGATATTACAGTTTCTACCGTATATTCTTGTAGTACCCATGCAGATTGTCTGTACCTCACCTTGATGTTGGGCTTCCAGATCCTGCTGGTGTCCCTTAATGTATGATACTTCAAAAATGTGGTGACAGCAATAACCGAGGTAACTCAAGATAATAGTGGAGTGCCCCAAGATAGATGCAATGTCTTACAGAGATGGAGCTGAAAGGGTGGGCCTTACACTGTCTTTGGGATGCCTGCTCTGAGATGCAGCTGCTTCTAGGACCTGTCTCATGTCAAAAGGTAGGGCCTACTGCACGGGGAAGTCTATGGTGATGACTGCAGTGTCCCAAGATGGAATTGGGTTAGACTTGGGCTTCCAGGTGGGGAGTGGGGATGGACCCAGGCCTACTGTGAGCCTAGGTCCCACACAGGTCAGTGTGGGCAAATCTGGGCTTTTTTTGAGTCTTTTTGTGCCATTTATTTGGTCAAGTCTGCTCATTTTTCTAAAAGATTTCTATAGACCCCTTTCCCTCAATTCTAGAAAAATATCAATAAATAAAACATTGTTATGTATGTTGTAGCTATTTTCTTTCAGTTTGTAAGCTGTCTTTGAGATGTTTAATTGTGCTTTTAAAGGCCATAAATATTTTTTTATTATGTAATCAAATTTAGTAACATTTTCTTTTATTGTATCTTTCCTTACAATTTTTTTTTTTTTTTTTAGGAATTTACTCATGTTTTCCTTTGGTATTTATATTGTTCTATCTCTGAGTCCTCTGGAATTTGTTTCTGGATATAACGGAAGGGTTATGTTTAATTTTAGTTTTTTGTAAATGACTGTCCAGTAGTCCTCACATTACTCATATTTCGCAGTGATTTGAGATGCCAGTTTTATCATATAGTAGATTTTTATATGTAGTTAAATCTACCTCTGGGGTTTGTTTTGTTGTACTGACCTGACAGTTTATTCTGTGCTAGTACCATACTGTTTAATGAAAGAAATTTAAGAGTACTTTTATGTCTAGGAATAGTTCTGCTCTGCTTCTACCCTTGCCTCCCACAGTTCTTCATATTTACTAAGTTCCTAGCTATTCTTGTGTCATTTTTCATTTTAAGCACTTAGTTTTTAATAAAACTAAATTTTTAATCAATACAAATATGACTTTTTCTATGTCATTAATAAAGTATGCCAACCCTGGATTTTGGAAGTTGCTTTCCTAATTGGGATTAATATTAATTGGGATTAATAGCCATTTTATTCTTGAACACAAAAAATAACTTATAGAATAGAACCAAAATATTCAGTTTAATATAGCTTTTAAAATAATTTGTTTTATTGTATTATTCCTACTACACATCTACTCTTACTGTTTGTCTCCCACCAGTGCCCTCTACCTCCATCTTGCCATCAAGAAAGGGGGAAAATATACCTTTACCACATTCTGATAGCTTCTCCCACATAGACATGGAGTTAGCAGTTGAAAATGGCCTTCTACCTCATTACTCCATGGATTAACATAACTTCTACTGTATCTACTTATGGTCCCAACACTAAGTTAAGACGATTGTAGCTGACTGCTCTGGCCTTGGGATCCAGTCTCTACTTAAATTCCCCTACAGAAGGTGTGAGGAGATGGACCCAACCCTGATTCCATAACAATCATTCATGCTAGTTTGAATTAAGGTAAGCAAAACTAAGGCTGATTTCACCTACTTCAAATTTGTGGTTCAAAAATAATATCAGCTAGAGAGGAAAAAGGAATAAAAAAGGTGTGTGTTGGGGGGAACTTGCAAAATTATAAGGGAGATAAGCAGAGTAGAAGCAGGGGACAAAAGAGTAGGGAGGAGGGGACTGAAAGGGAAAGAACTGGGTAAGGAAGATGACCAAATTACATTAGGTTCTTTTATGAATATACCACAGTGCACTTCAATTTTATATGTAATCATAATGCATTAACTAAAAAAATCGAAAGACTAATAGAGTAGAGGAAGGGGTTTGGGGGATGGAGGATGGATGGAAAACTATGCTATATGCACTTATGAACATGTCAAAATAAACCCCATTATTATGTCTAAGTATAATGTGCTAATAATAAATAAATAAAATAATATCTGCTGACCCATGTGGAATCCATGAAATCTTAAAACTCTGAATCCAATAGAACATATCATGATGAATGAACTTTTTTTTTTGTTTCTAGCATCATTAGCATATTAAATTTTAACTTCCTCTTAAGATTTCATAGAAAACAGAGCCATTTTCACCTTTAATTCTTGAAAAGTTTCATAATCTCAAATATGAACACATAGAATGGTTGATCAATAGAATTTTATACTTCATTGACATAGTCCAAAGCTTTAAAAAATGTTCCACACCAATTTAGATTCTCATTTTTTTTGTGACTATGATAGACAATGGACCATTTCATGAAGGCTTAACTTTTAAATCAGAAGAGAGTGTTCTCAGTGTTACAGAACTTTCATTTTAGGAACTTTTTATTATTGGTGTTTTAAGCATTTAATAAATATTTGAATGTCTTCTTTTGGAAATTATTGTTTGATATATGTTCCCATGTGTCTATTAAGGTCTGTCTTCATGATGTAAAAGTGTCTCACATAATTATAAATATTAATTTTATGTTGTGAGTTTGCAAATATTTCTCCAAGTTATTTGACTTAATATTTTGTTTAGAATATTTTGATTTATAAAGTTTTTACATCTTTATATGGTCCTTTATCTTGTGGATATTGTTCTAAAGCTTGGAAGGTTTTTCTTCCATCTTCAGATCACATAAATATTCCATATTTCCATATTTAGCCTTTTAAAAAATATTAATACTATCCTTGTCCTATTTATTGAGTAATTTGTAATGTGTGTGTGTGTATGTGTGTGTGTGTGTGTGTCTGGTGCTAGGGATTGAACCCAGTGGTGCTTTACCACTAAGCTACATCCTCAGCCCTTTTTATGTTTTATTTTGAAACAGAGTCTCACCAAGTTGCTGAGGCTGGCCTCGAACTTGGGACCCTCCTGCCTCAGCTTCCCAAGTCATGGGGCTCACAGGCAGATATCACATGCTAAGTTCTCTTTTCTTTTTCATTTATATGTTTGTCAATTCCTGGTGTGATACTATTCCATTTTAATTTTTGCAGTTTTGAAAACCTTTTCAATCTGGGCAAGGTAAGTCTCCTTCACTATAGTTCTTTCAAAGCTGTCTTGACTATTTTCATCTACTTTAAAAAAAAATAGATGAACTTCAGTGTTATCTAATCAATTATTTGTCCAGAACGTCTCACATTTATGCATTTTTCATTTCATGCTTGTAGCATAAGTTTGTAGTTTGAGCAGAGTTTTCAGTCCCCCCAACCCCACCCCATTGGTCTTCCTGTGATAATTGAGCGCTTCTGTAGGTTAGACCTGTGGTTGGCTTGGCTGGTTCTCTACTAGGTTTCAAAAGGCTGAAACCAGAGAGTCCTCAGGGTTGCTTTCCTTTTTAAAGGCTCCGGGGGTGAATGAAACTCCATGATCTTACACTTTGCTGTTAGAATTCAGTTCTATTTGGCGGAAGAGCTAAGGTCTTTGTTTCCCTACAGATTGGGGGGTTATTCGGCTTCTAGTATTTGCTCCCATTCCTTGATAGTGGTCCCCTCCCTCCATCTTCAATGACAGCCATGGCAGGCTGAGTCATTTTCACGTTTTAATCTCTATGACCTTCCCTCTGCCTTGTCTGTCCTTTGCTTCCTCCTCCATTGCATCTCTCTTACTCCATGTGTTTACTTTGCATATAAAATTCAGGATTGATTTGTCTGTTTAAAAAACATACTGGCATTTTCACTGGGGTCAGATTACATTTGTAAGTTAACTTGGGAGGACTGACATCCTGATAATGTTGAGATGTGCTAACAAAGCATACGAGATGTCTTCATTTTTTAAGCCTCCTTTTGTGTTTTATAGAAGAATTTTATAGTTTTCTTTATATAAGTCCTGGGCATCTCTTGGGAGGTTTGTTCCTAAATATTTTATCTTTTTGTTACCATGGTCTTTTGCTTTCATTATATCTTCTAATTGGCTTTTATTTGTATATATAAATTTTACTTATTTATGAGTGCTGATTTTATGTCCTGCTGTCTCACTGATTTTTGTTTGTTAGAGTTCATTTTATCTTTGATTTTTGGAGATTTTCCATGCATACGATCATGTAATCTGCAAATAGGGGTAGATTTATTTCTTATTTCCTACTCCTGTACCTCTGGTTGTTTTCTCTAGTCTGATTGCATTGACTGTGACCTTCACATAATGCCAGATACCAGTGAAATTAGTGGGTATCCTAACTAGTTACTGACCTCAGCAGAAATGCCTAGTTTTTCCTGATTAAGTAAGGAATAGATGTGAATTTTGCCAAAGTCTTTATCACCTGTAAAGAAGTTCATATCATTTTTCCAAACACCTATTAAAATGGTAAATGATATTCACTTATTTTCTAACATAAATCATCTTTGCACTCCTTGTGTAAACCTTATTTCTTAGTGTATTCTAAAAGTCTGTTCTCTAGTATATCATTAAAGAATTTTGAATTCATCTCCATAAGTGATATTGGTTTACAATTTTCACGCTCTCTTTATCAGGTATAGATATCAAGTGTTATATTTCATCTTAAAAAGAAGTTGAAATTTATTCCTGATTTCTTATAGTTTGAGACAACTTATTTAGTACTGGGACAGTCTTGTCTCTGAAGATTTGATGGAATTTTTCTAGGATTTCTCAAGAATCAGAAATTTTATTAATTTGACCTACTAATTTTCTGTTCTCAACTATTAATTTCTGCTTTTATCTTTAATAATTTCTTCCTTGTATTTTCATTTGATTTACTTATTTTATGCTTTTCTTAGTATATTGAATTGGGGACTTCATTCATTAATTTTTATTCATTCATTTTTATTGTCATGTAAATTATTTTTTAATCCTTGCTTTAAATGTATGTCATAATTTCCTATGTATAGCATTTTTATTATCAGTATATTTTTGTAAATTCAATATTTTTGCTTTATTTGCCTTTCACCTGAGAGCTATTTTCTACAAGATCTTTTCATTTACAGATAAAGTATCTTTTTTATTTTTCAGCTTCATTTTTAATTTCCAGTTTTATTGTAAAGTAGTCAAATATTTCTACTTTATGAAACTTACTATGAAGTTTTCTTTGAGTCCAAGACCAGGAGTCAAAAAGGTATGGCCTGTAGCTCTGCAAGCTTTCTCAAAAAGCCTTTTGTAACACATAAACACACAGTTTAATGAAATAATTTCAAGTGAACAGAAGTGTAATAATTTTGAAGATCAAGAACACCCACCTTGCTCTCTCCCAGTGATGACTTCATTCTCCCCTGGTGGAGGAAACCTCTAGAGTTGTGGTAATCACTTTCTTTCTTTTCTTTAGTTTTACCCCCAAATATAAATTTATGAACAAAATAGGGGGTTTTGCCTGTTTTTGGCCTTTATGAGAATGGAATGAATAGTCCTGCTTTGTTTTTTAAATAAAAGCTTCTATTTTTAGATAATTGAAGATTCACATGAGGTTGTAAGAGGTAATACAGAGAGGTCCCATGTACTTTCCTCTTTTTTATATTTTGCAGTTTGTAGCATCTTCAAAACTTTTAGTACAACATCTCGACTATACTACTATCATTGATGCAACCATCCAAACTTATATTTCATCAAGATCTCAATTTTCTCCTCTTCTCCATCAATTTTCTCCATTACCTCATATACAAGGGCATGACCCTTTCTTTCTCTAATCCTCCCTGGAAGCACTGCTTCTCAGATGCTGCCACATCAGGTCCTAAATACACATTGCAAAACCCCTTTCTTCCCTCTAGCTAGGGCCATGAACTACCAAATCCCAACGTGTATTTGACTTTTTTGTGAGTATTGTTTCATGTCCTACTATGGGAGGAGATATTATTAGTGTTAATCCAGAGTTCTCTGCTCCTCTCTGTTCTTCTTCAAAGAGCCATCTCAGCCTCCCTGCCTGTTCTCATTCTTCACACCAAACACACAATCTTGCTGTGATGGTTTTTTTGGTATTGGGAGCTTTGCTGGATTTTTTTTTCCTTGTGACTTGAAGATTGTAGTGTTTATTGTCCCTTCACATCCTTAAGTCATAGCTCCTGTATAGCTTTATTTGTTCTCTGTGTGGATCTTCTGGTTATTTTGGGAACATGAGGCAGAGATTTGAATCAGGCTACTGCTATTGTTATTCAACCTCGTTTAATCTTTCTAACAGCTTTATAAGTTACTATCACCTCTCAGTCTATTGAATAGGAGGAAACTGAGGCCCAGAGAAGTTAAGTGATATTCAAGAAGTTGGTAAGTAATACACCTGGGATTTGCCAATACAGAGTTAGTAAAATCTCAGAACTGAAGGGACCATAACATTTCCATTGCTTAGATTACTGCTATTGTACACACCCAGAGTGGCTACTGAAATTCCTTCCTGAGTAACTCTTGAGATAGGCTCTCATTGCCTCCAATGAGCATGCTCCATCTTTGGATTCTCTATGACTAAAAAGGTCTTTTTTATATTGTGCTATATTCTGTTCCTTGTGTATCTTCGTTTCCAGTCCAAGTTGTACACCTTAGGGTTGGGGCAAACAAAGTTAAAAAATAAGCCCCTATCCTTCCTCAGCCCTCCATTATTAGAAGATAACACTGTAGCCTAATGTTCAATAGTAGAGTCCCATTCATCAAGTGGCCACATTGTTTTAGACATACACTACTTTACATATATATCTCTTATAGAGTAATGAACACAGGATTACTTGAAAAATCTGACCAACATAAAATTGATAAGGTTAATTTGTTGTCCTACTGTGGAAATTATATATATCTGGATTTATCTGTGTATAACTGATATTATATATATTACATTATCAGATATTAATGACATACATACAATTAGAATTTTTTTGGACTATCATGTCACTCTGTGGGGCACACAGGTAGTGGTTAGGAAACATCCCAAGTCTCTTGCCACATACTGATGACAAGGCACATGTCTTCCATGACATCTTTGTGCAGTTAGCTCACTCCAAAGGCTAAACTTCCATATTTATACAAATGCAATATCATTGTTTCCAACCCTGCCCATCCTTTTAGCATACAGTAATCCATATAACATTTTTTGCTTCCTTTGAAAAATTAATTAATTATAAATCCAATAATGCTTTTATCTTAGTGAAACAAAAATGTGGTTTAGGAAAGGATTAAAAACAGAGTCCTATTGCTCGCCACTCATATCCCCTCTCTAAATTGATGATATTTAAAGCAGGATTTTTTTTTACAATTTGTAACAAAATATGGTAAGAATATAAGCTTATTTTTAAGTCTTTAAATTTACTAATGCATATCTATTTGAAAATAAAACCAAATATTTGAGAGTCTTGTAAAACTTGGGACTTTTGGTTTTTGATTTCAGATAAATGGGTCAAATAATTTCTTTCAACAAACTGTCTTCATTCTTTCCCTGTCTATAGGCACCCTACCTCCCTAGTCAATTTCTCCAAGAATAAATTTCACACATGAACTTTTCAATAGGTTCCATTGTTGCATTTATTTTGAGTATCATCATTGCACACAACATCATAAGTTTTTATTAGTTTCCTCTCAGCATGGATTAACATTTTAATTTTACCTCAGTGTTTTATTTTCCTTCTCCTTAGGCAGAATGACAATCCATTTGCCAGATGGCTGCCTATATGTTCCTAACAGACTGTGACCTAATCACAGGTTAATTCACTGAACATAGAAGACTTATCACCTAGGGTGAATCATGAAAGGATTTTGCTTTCTAATTAAGCCACCAATGAATATATTTTATAGAAGTTATATCCTGTAAAATTCTCCTACATAATACATATCCATATAAGCTCAATACAGTCAATGACCATATTGTTCTAAATGGAAAGTCAATATCTTTTTATGTGAAAGCTTGTTATGTTTGGATTTACATCAAATTTCCACTCCCAGAACAACAATAATACAACACAAACCCAAAGACTAACTGTAAGTAAAGCTTAGATTAAACACAGAGCTAATTTTTAATTAACAAATGGGAAATTGCTTTAAAATCATGCATTAAAAATCCCCTTTTATAGAATTTTTTTGAAATGACAAAATTATAAAGATTAGTGGATTAGTGATTGCCAGGAAAAACAGGTGGGTGCAAAGATAGATAGGTCTTTGTGGTGATGGAACAGTCTATACATTAATTGCAATGGTGATTACTTCTATATATTAATGTAATAAAATGGTATAGAACTACCCGTGCACACATTATTACCAACATCAGCTTCTCAATACTGTACTATAACTTTTTAACTGTTGGGGGGGAAACTAGGTGACAAGTACATAGGACCTCTTTATACAATTTTTGCAAGATGATCTATAATTATAAATGTATAATTGTTTCAAAATAAATACAAGAAAAACCCAACCTGTACAATTTATTCACTGTACAGATAATTGCACAAAAGCTAGCTCAGTATCATTAATAGGTATTTACCAAGATGAAGCAAATACATACATAGAAATTGCCTCTGGTCATTTTTGGAATGAGGCAGGATTATGAACAAACTTTAAAAATTTTAAAGGAGTAATGGAATGAGGGATTAGGAATTTTGTGATTAAATGTGTCAAGTACAGAGTTAAAGTAAGCAAGCTGAGTCCATTTTCAGTAAGTAACAGAAAGACACTGCTAGTTAAGGGAATAAATGCTTCTCTTTTTCTTTTCCGTATGACATGAGCACTGAATGTCATCTAAGTCATTCAGTAGCTCAAATAATGCAAGAGGCCAAAGTCTTCTATTTATGTTGGTTTCAGGAAAATAGTCCTCAGGAAAGATGTTCAGAATTTCATGTGGTTTTCTGTTGTTCATGATCATGATAACCAGTGCTATACAGATAAATTGATTCCGCTGTTAGACTGGGAAATCCCCACAATTCAGAGTTTAAGCATGCAAACCTAGATAACTTTGTGTTTTTGTGTTTGTTTGTATAAAGAAAGTGATATATATATATATACATACATATACACATGTATATATACATGTGCACCTATACACATACATACACAAACACCACATATATATATATGTATACACACACATATGTATGTTTAAAATAAGATTACTTTATAGAGTCAGTGTTCTGAATGAGAGACAATTAATCTAGAAAAGGGTGAAGTCATGTACCAACTTGTACCAAGAAATCTGTATAACACTCAGAACAAATTAGTTCATGGCTAGAACTTGAATCTCAGAATTAAAAAAAAAAAAGTCTCAAGAGCCTAAAGATCATGATATTAAACTCCAGACGAAACACATGGACCAGAGGAAGACAGAATTTTCTTTTACATGGTCTTAATCCTGGACAAATCTTGAACATCAGGTAGAACTTGTAAGCACTTTCATTATTATTATAAAATTAGAAGGCAAGTGAAAGAACTTAAGTTGTTTGGGTTACTGCAGAATGTGCGATACCATAAGAGTAATTAAGTGAAATGCCATGAACTGTTGAGTCAGAAAAACCTGGATTCCAGACATAAATCTGACATGAATAAGCTGCTGAAGTTTGGGCAAGCAATTTAGGCACTTCTGATCACAAGAAAGCAAGTCACATAGCCACACCTAGCCTCAGAGGTATGGAGAAGTGTAATTTCTCCTGTGCCAAAAGGGAAAAAGTGGAATATTTGTAAAACAACCTCAGTGACTACCACATTTTCTTAATTCTTTCTACTTCAATTTTGTTCCCTGGAAAATTGGGACAATAATGTCTAACAGAGGAGGACACTTGTGCCTATTGCGTTATGATTAAGAGTAAATCTCTGGCACCACACTGCCAAAGTTGAAATCCCAGTTCCAAGCCCTATAAGCATAACCTTGGGTAACCTAAAAGGTCTCTGTCATCAGATTTCTCACCTAAAAAATAATATGCACGCCTACTATTTACCTGTGAAGATTAAGTCTGTTAATATGAACAAAACATTTAGAATAGTGCCCAGAACATAGTAAAGACACCAAGTATTTTCTCTTGACCCCTGACACTGCTCCTAGAATGTAGAGAATCCTGTGATGACTGGGTATGATGAACATTATTACCATAATAGAAGCCAGGCTTTCTGCTACCTAGAACTGGCTGACTGAATAACCGAGAAACAATAAGTTGGTAAAAACTGATTGAATCAGATTCCACTTCCATCAGAGTGAATTGGAGTAGATTATTCTTGAGGACTTTACAAAGACTCACTGTAGCATATATTTAACAACAATCTCAGCAGGTGGTATCCACACAAAACTAGAAGCTTCATGAAGGTGGGCACATCTACTTGCTTGCCCCTGCCACCGAATGTGATGACCTCACCAAGTGGGTGTCTATGGAGTGGGACAGGATGGAACAGCCCAGCATAACTGCAGTGATGTCAGGGAGACTTACCACATCCAAACAGAGCCACAGGCAGGGTCTGAGTCTATTCATACATACACATGACTGGGCTAGTACGTGTATTGGAATTATTTTAAATTTCAAAGATGGTTTAAATGACATTTTTAAAGAGACAGCTAAGCCTAGTGCTGAAAGCTGTTTAGTACAGTTAGAAATTCATAGCTTTCTAATGTCTGAGTGATGCAACCAAGTCTTGGGTGTTGTCAAATTCTCCAGTAATGGACATTATTAAACTATAGGAATAACTCATTTACCCCATAAAATTTGCAAGTTAAAATAGTGTTTTTCTACCTGAGCCAAGTGGGATGCATTTTAAGACATATTTGGCTTCTTGGTGATAAAGCTTCTGATCAACTCAACATTGTAGAATCTTTGGAGTAACTCTGAAGTCACAGGGCATTTCTCTAGTCAGGTAATTTTGTTCTTTAATTGTGATTATTTTAAAGATCATCCAGATATTTCTCTTTCAGACCTCCTGTAGTGTCCTAGGTTTGAAGACTCTTCTCCAAGATATGTACTATTGTTATGTTTTGAGACAATGAGAAAATCTCTTTGGGACTTTTTTTTTTTTTTTTTTTTTTTTGGTACTAGGGACTGAACCCAGGGGCAGTTAACCACTGAGCCACAACCCCAGCCTTTTTTAATTTTTTTTTGAGACAGAGTCCTGCTAAATTTCTTAGGGCCTTTCTATATTGCTGAGGCTGGCCTTGAATGTTAGGGACTTCTTAGGTAAGGGTTCTACCTGCTTTGTCTAAGATCAGGTGATATAGTTTAAAATTAATATTTTTAATACTTATTTTCAATTTTGTTTAATCAAACCATAATACTCAGAGAACTGCCTAAATGAATTATAGGCTGAGTAGTTTTCATAAATGGACACCTTTATAACCAATACTCAGGCAAGTGAGTACATCACACCACCTAAGAAATCCTGTTCATCATGTCCCTTTACACTTATCAGTCCACTTGATGGTGTAACTATACCCTGACTTCTATCACCATAGATACAGTTTTGCCTGTTATTAAAAGTAACATAAATAGAAACATAATGTCTTTTTTATTTTGTTAAACTTTATGTTTGTGAAATTCACACATAATTTTGGGTGAAGTTGAAATTCTCTTATATAAATATATAACTTGATGAATTTTATTGTTGATTGAAATCTGGGTATTTTCTGATTTGGGGCTATTACAAATAGTGCTGTTGTGAACATTTATATTTATTTATTCATTTACTTATTTATTTGGATAACATTGTACAACTTTCTGTGAAGTAGGTAACAACCGAGACATAGGACACAGATATTGAGCATAAGCAGAGATCCACCAAACAGTTTTCTAAAGTGGTTATATCATCTTATGATCTCATCAGCAGTGTAACTTCATATTCTTGACAACAGCTTTTTTTTTTCTTTAAATGTACTCATTCTAATAGTCATGTCTCAGCACTGAGTTGTGCTTTTTATTTATGTTTACTTGATAACTAATTAGACTAAGCAAATTTACATTAATTGATCATCTTTATTAAATGATCATTATAAACATTTTTGTGAATTATCTGTTCATGGGTGCCCATTTTTCATTTGCTTATTAATTTATAGGAATCTTTTATATAATCTGGATATAAGTTCTGTTACATGCACTGCTAACATCTTCATCCATATGCTTTGCCTTTTCATTTTCTTAATTTTGTCTTTTGATGAGTGAAGTTCTTAATATTATTATCATCTAAATTATGGTTTTTTTTCCTTTCTGGTCAATATTGTCATGTGAGTATTTTAGGGGAACTTTTACCCAATTCGAGGTCATAAGGATGTTCTATATTTTCTTTCCTGGAAGCTTTACTGTTTTACCTTTCATATTTATATCCATAGATCATTCTGTCCTCAGTACAACTTAGTGTCATCTTTACCACAGTGGTGTCTCTATCTACTGTATATCTGTGTGTATACCACACTCTTATAACTGCCATAACTCTATATTCTGCTATATGGTAGGTTAATTTATTCATTTTTTCTTTAAGAGTACTGCAGTTATTCTTCATTGTTTGAATTTTAGAATCAGTTTATCAGTTTCCAAATGAACACACATATCTGCTTATATTTTCATTTGGATTGCAGTGAATCTGCAGATCAACTGGGGGAGAATTAGCTCCTTAAGAATATAGAGTCCTGTTCTTAATGAACATGGTATATTTTTCCATTTGGTGGTGGTGGTGGGGGGGTCTTCTTTAATTTCTCTCAATAATATTTAGTTTCCAGTATAAAGAACTTATACATCTTGTTAGATTTATCCTTGGGGAATTTGAGGGTTTTTTGATGCTATTTTAACTAGTATCTTTAAAGTTTTTCATTTTTACTTGTTACTGCTCCATAGACATACAGATGATTTTTATATATTAACCACACAGTTTTTCAATGACAGAGTGAACCAAAATAATACCCTCCAAACAAATGTTGTGACTAAGAACTTGCCTTCTGCATTTTTAAAATGCATAAGAGAATGAAGTTGTATTCAAATCTTGAGAAATCTAAGCTGGAATAGTTTATAAATATAGATCACCACTAGATATTATGTGTATGTATGTATATATGTATATATGTGTGTGTCTATACATATATGTTCGTGCATACATAATATGCACAAACACAAACATATTAAAGACATTAATTTAAACAAATAGGAACAAAGAGACCATAATTCATAAATAAATAAAATATACTATACATACACTTTTTTCCATTGAGTGTTTAATGACACAATTATGCTTACAATGAATTATCAATTAAAACATTTTTTTCCAAATAAAAATGTTTACATTTAAATATAGCTTGTTCTTTTAAAGTCTTTACAGCATTTCTTTAGGAATACATATAATATAAACATAAATAAACTATATTTAGCAGTACTTAGAGAGGTATAAACCTGATCAAAATCTCAAATAATAAAGTTTACTTTTGTATCATATGCAAATAATTTGAATGTAAATAATTTGCAATATAAAAGCACACAAACATAACTTTTCATTTAACTGATTAACAATTTTTCTCAGCAAATATATATATATATATATACATACATACATACACACACACAACAGTGACTGTGCAAACATTCTTGTAAATACTACTTATTTATGTCTCATTATTAGCTGCAGTGGGAACATATCTAGAACAATGCTGAATAAAAAGCTAAACATATTATGTAGGTTTATATCCAGGCTTTCATACACAACAAAATGTATGTTCTTAAATATTTAAATTTATTTGGTTTTAAAAGACTCAAAAAAGTAATAATACCATTTGATAAAATTAAAAATTTTACATAGAATAAACAATCTTTTTTTTAATCTTCCTATTGCACCACTTACCACTGTAAGTTTCAGGACAGCAAGGATTTTGTTTATGTGTTCTGCTATATTCCCGGTGCCTAGAACTGACACATAGTAGGTGTTCCATAAATATTTCTTGAATAATGAAATAAATTTTGGCATATATTTAAATAAGCTTTGAAGCATTAACATTCATGACTGAAAGGTAATATCCAGTTAGATCCGGAATGTGCCAATGTTCCATTCTTTTAACTCAGGTGGAATAACTGTAGGAGGACACATATGACCCCTCTTCTTTCCACTTCCAGCAGCTTTTGTCCCCACCCATGTAATCCACATTTCCTGGTAGAAAGCAAAATTTCAAACACTCACAGTAATTATTCTTTTGAGAAGACTGGAGAGCATTGTCTATAAGAGGGTTGCTTTAAGTCTGCAGGCAAAATCGACAACACTTAATGACTCAACCAAGCTGAGTGACTCAGCAAGCACTTTAGCAGTGTTCATTACCACTGCAAAACCATCTTGTTCGAATACTTCCTTGAGACCACATGCTAAAGTCACTGTATTCACACACAGTTTTTTGTTAGACTCTTATGAAACAATCTTCCCTATTGTCTTATACTCTAAACACAGGGAGGAAGTGAAATGAAAACTTCCTTTAATACTTTTAAAAGCAATAGTGTGTCTTAGTTTACGTGACTGATGCTTATATGCCAAGAGTATAATGGAAGTAATTGTGTCAAGATTTAATATTTAAAGCAGATATAATGAACCTCATAAGGGCTTGCTATATAAGAATATACTTTATTATTTAAATATTCTCTTTAAAAAGAAGGCTTATTTAATATTGATTAGAAAATAACAAGACTCGGGCTGGGGATGTGGCTCAAGCGGTAGCGCGCTCGCCTGGCATGCGTGCGGCCCGGGTTCGATCCTCAGCACCACATACCAACAAAGATGTTGTGTCTGCCGAGAACTAAAAAATAAATATTAAAAAAATTTAAAAAAAAAAAAAAAAAAAGAAAATAACAAGACTCAAATTTTGGGTAAGTCAAATTCTAGATTAGATGTTCAATAAATGTTTGATATAAATCATTTACTAGAAGAAGAAATGGAGTATGGAGAAATTGTCTTCATTAAGGCTGAACCTACAAGTTAGTTCTGTAGATTTTTTCTTAAAACTTTCTTCTTACATGCCACCCCCATCTCCCACTATCCCCTATTTTTGCTTTAAAAGTATAACTATATTCAGACTTTACATAGCAGGCTTTTTTTCATATTGTATATCATTATTACTCCAAGCATGGGGCTCCCAACTGCATCTGATAAAGTAGCAATTCCCAGAATACCAGAACTTTTGCTTCAAAAGAGTCAAACACAATGTTTACATGCAACTCAGGTTAATGGATAACTGTTTTGTCCTAATGTGCAATCATTTAATGTTCTGGTGCTTTTATAAAACAGGCCACAGCAATCCACAAATGTAGCTTTATACCAGTTACCAAAACTTTCATCTCTTGGGTATTTGGTAACTTAAAAAAAATAATAATAATGTGAGATAGTTCAAAGACAACTCATCTGACAAATTATTTTACGTTTCTTAGCATGAATTCATTAATTTACCTTTTTGTTCCTCTTGGAGTTGATCTCCTAAATAAAGGACCACTGGATAGTATCAAATGTGACATATAGAAATACTCCAAATCCATTCCTCAAAGTTGATTTCCAAGGCAGAGAGAGTAAACAGCCTTCTCCCAGCTTTCTTACTTGCCACAGCTGAGAGTGTAGGATGTTTACAGTATCTGTCGCTCAGTGCTCTCTAGGGAGGGGTTGGTGGTCAGCAGTAGAAGCCTCAGGAAACCCAGCACTATTTCAAGATTACTATAATATGTGACGGAAAAAAGATCAAAAAAGTATACTTGGGACTAAATTATGGCTCTTTTATAAACCTGGGCTGAAAGGGTAGGCGTGGAGGCCACACAATGCTTACTTGCTTGCCCTAAGTTCTTGTTCCCTTCCTGCTCTGTACAATCCAGGATTTTCCTGGAATCTTCAGCTTTGGCCATGCACATTCAGGGATTCTGTTAATATTGGATGTTCAATATCTATGTTTTTCCAAAATGGTCTCAAAAGTTTTATCCCCTCCTTAAATGGCACACATTTCCTTTCTGACTGTGGGAAGAAAAGTAATATAGCTTCTCACTCTCTGAACCATATGACTTTGTTCCATCTCACTCCCACACAGAGCTGAGAACAATGGCTGAACTGTGTCTGCAGACAGAGGACCATCCAACAGTTTACTAAAAGTTAGTTACCTTCATTATGGTTTATGTAGTTATAAATTCAATCAAATGAACAAAAAGTAAATGTTAGGATAAAAATCATGTGCACAAAATGGTGTATCGCAAATTGTTAACGCTTAAGTTTTTTTTTAAAAAATCTCATATTTAGAAGGAAGTAATTCTGTAATTGGAAACATATGCATAAATAGAGTTATTATATTCCTAAACTCTTTCCTAACCTTTTAAATGGTCATGATGCTCAAAACACTTGGGTGAAGAAGAGAATGTCAATACTGTATATCACAGAACAACACTACTTACTAAGAACACTATACTATAAACTAAAGTAGCATATAGTCTGAAATTGTTAGAGGATATCACTCTTTCATTCATTTGACAAACATTTGTGGGTACCTGCCATATACCAGTGATGTTTAAAAATCTAGGTGGTAAGAAATGCATAACATCATCCCTGCCCTCAAGACAGCTTGATATGACAGACACATAAACCTTTGTTTTAAGTGTAACATGTGTTATGGTGGGTCAAAAGTTGCCTGACAAACCAGGCTAGGTTGGAATATTGAATAAAGTTGGTGAAGTGAAGATAGAGCCAGTAGGAATTTGGGAAGGATAGACAGTGTTGAAAGAATGTCACAGAGAAAGACAAAGTTAAGGTATGCTGAGACCTTCAAGAATTCAGCAGTTGGAACAAAAGATGCACATGGGTGAGGGGTAGGGGGAAGTGGGGCTAGAAAGAAGCATAGGGGAAGATGGGGGCCCTTATATGCCAGGCTAAGGGATTTGGGCAGTATGTCAAAACTACAGAGGCCAAAGGAAAAGTGTAAGCAGGCAAATGGTATGACCATATTTGAACTTTAGCAAATTCTGTAGGCAAGGAAAATAGGGAAAGAATGACTTTCTGTGTTAGTAGTATAGAGGATAGCACAAAAACTTGACTTAGGGAAGAAATAGTAGGCACATAGAGAAAACATATATGAGAAAGCAGACAGATAAAAAGCACAGCAGAAATCCATGAGTGACTACTTCAGGAGATGAAGAAGTTGCCTAATTCCTAAGCCTGGCTTGAGTGACAAGGCTTTTCATGCAGGAGAGGGTAAATATGAAGACAAGTGATAAAGGAAAGAGCTCTGAGAAGTACCAGTGGTAATGTGAAAGGGAAGGGACTGAAACATTTATGAACTCCTGTGTGTTGAATACTGAGTTCTGTCATAATGAAAGGATGAAGACATTTTTCATGACCAAATCACACATTTGTGCATACCCTTCTAGCTGGTGAATAACCATGCTCTTCAAATCCAAATCAATTGTCCTATCTTGTAAAGCCTCCTCTGGTTATTGCCATCCCTGATACTTGCCCCACTTCCCCTACCCTGGGAGAAACTGTTGAACCTATCTTCTCATCATTAGTGTAACTCTACATATTCTTCTAGCAAAGAATTCTAATTTTATTATAATTATTTTCTTACTTGTCTACCTCTATAAAGCCAAGTCACTTGAGAAGAAACACCATGTTTTGATTCACTTAATTTAGTTTTTTAAAAATTCACAGCATGTAGGAGCTGAGGTTGTGGCTCAGTGGTAGAGTGCTTGCCTTGCACATGTGAGGCACTGGATTAGATCCTCAGCACCACATAAAATAAACAAGTAAAACAAAGATACTGTTGTCCATATTCAACTTAAAGAAAATTTAAAAATTAAATTTTTTTTTTTTTTTTAAATCACAACATGTAGCCAGAGTTTGTTTGGCACTAAAGGAAGTTCTTGGTAAACAGTGAATGAATGAATGATGCGAACATCTGGCAATTTATTAACAATTTGAATATGATTATTAAGAATTTTAATCTTAAAATAACAAATATGAGTTTGTGAAAGCTGTTTTTAAAATCCCTGATAATGCAAAGTTAGGTTGTTTTACTTTTCTAAGGAATTCATGGCTAAAAAAAGAAATGACTGCATCACACTCTTGCCTTAAATGACAGCAATATCTCTTGGAAAGTTAATCTTTCATGAGGGTAGCCTGAATTTTAAATTTTATTTTTATGATAGATTCCAAGTGAAGAAAAGTCAAAGTAAAATGTAACTACAGAGAAGAAATCCATGTAAACAGTCTTTAAATGGACAAGAATGAAAGGAAATGGCCCCTAATAGTTGGGTCTGAATATTGAATAATCATTTAAGAGTTTAAAATGTTCTAACTGGAAAGAACCACACCCTTACTAAATATAGTCATTAAAATAACTTCAGTTACATAAAATGATTATTTTAACCACTCAAAGACAAGTCTGGAAAGTTCTGTCGTAACATGCAATCTAATCTTTTTGCTTTAGCAGGGCTTTTGACTTTAATAGGCATTTTAGTCACATAAAGCCAATCTCTGGTAAACTACCATTTGATCATTTTTAGTTCTAAATGAAAACACTTATTTTAAATGTATATTATATCTGATCACATTTGGCATATTCCATATTCAAAAAAATGTGTGTGCATGCATGGGAATGTGCTGGTGATTGAACCTAGGGCCCTGCATTCTATAACTGAGCTACCCCACCCCCACCCCCACCACCCTCATCCCCACCCCAGTCCTCTATAATCCTTTTATCTATTATATGATTTTAAAAATCCCTAGTAGTGCAGAACATCTTTCAGATACACAGTAGCTTTCTCTCTCATTTTTAAGTTAAAATGTAGCAGCTTCAAAGTAGCCAGTGAATGATTCATTGGAGAAAAAACATTGTTACCATTTTTGAAGCTTAAGGTATCTTGTGTACTAGGATTTTTAGCTGCTCATTCCCTGCTCAGGCATAGGTGTTACTAATTCTTTTTTTTTTAATTGTTGATAAATCTTTATTTTATTTATTTATTTATATGGGGTGCTGAGAATTGAACCCAGTGTCTCACACATGCCAGGCAAGTGCACTAATGCTGCACCCCAACCCCAGCCCCACCCCAGGTGTTACTAATTCTTAAAGTCAGTTCCAGGTCTCCTACTGCTGTTGGATTTTTAGAGCCAAATGGGAAAAATACCTGGTGAGGAGGTTTCTTATTCTAAGGGTATGTTTCCATAAGTTACTTTGCTACCTGTCCCCTTCCCTTGTCTAGATCTGGCTTAGGCTACCATTTTCTTTTCCACCTTTTATTCCACTTTCATCTTGCATGTTGTAGCAGGTGACCATTTAATAGGGAAACATCATGCACCAGTTGAAATCAAAACTCCAAAACTCCCATAATGTAATAAACATATCATCATATAATAATGAATTATATGGAAACCTTTAAGGAACAACTATGAGGCAACTATAAGTACAATAAATAACAATATGTACTTATTTTACAGTAACTTCATTTATAGTAACATTAGAGGTTCTAACTCTGGTTAGTTCTTATTTATACCCTGGGTCCTAAAGTTTCCATATAATTCATTATTTCCTAAAGGAAAATTGCAAACATAGAACATCTTGCTATGATGTTACAAAATATGGCTAATCAACAACAATGGTTCTTTAAAGTAGATCAAAGTACTATATTCATAAAAATCATGGACATTTATCCAACTCAAAAAATTCCATGGTTTTATGAATAGATCCTTTATTCTAAGAAACTCTACTTCCTCTTTAATTAACCTTCTCATGTTCATCTCCAGGAAAACATTCTCTTCCTTGAACCCAATTTGCTATACTTTGAATTTCTAATTTACATCATCTTTCTGTCTCAGGTACTCACTGTAGCTCAAATCAACCTGTAGTAAATTCTATAGTGCATGGAATTGCTACAAGTTTGTGTCATATTTGTTTGTGTACAATGCTTGTGATAGGTTTTTAAATTATACTGATTTGTCTGGCATAACCTTCAATCATACTTTTCTTGAAAATTCTTTGGGTTCTAGATTTCTTAAGTTTTAAAACTTTTATGCATACTATTTTATTTAAGTAATTATGCTGAGAGGACAAGAAAAGATACTCCTGTTATCATGAATTTATATATAAAACTTTTTGCTGCCTGTCAATATACCACATTCCTATTAAGAGTATAAAATTCTTCTTTTTTTAACATTAGGGGGGCTTGAGTATTTAAATGAACATACATGTGAATTTTCAATGAAAATTATAAAGTATTCAAACAAAATTTTCTTATAGGTATTTTTTTTGAGTCTTCATATATTCTGTGAACAGGGTTACAGGCTATAAATCATTTTGATCCTTTTAGTCATAGTAAATTGTGGATCTTATGTTTAAAAGTTTGCTTATGTTGGCTATAGCCATGGAGATGGGAGTGTGACACTGTGACAGAAATGAAGGTATTCTTACCACTGTTGCCATAGGAAATATATATTAGAAGACTTAATCTATACAAACTAATAATTACTTTAAAATTAAAATGTAAAATGGTAGTCTGACCAATATTTTAGCTGAATCCTGAATATTTACTATAGGAATGCTCAAATAACTTTAAAATAACTATCACTGCTATAAAATATCAAATTGTTATGATGATACTTGGTGGCATGAGTTCAGGTTTTGATGAGGCTAGTCACTCCAATGAAAAGTCTTTACCAGTATGAAGTGACTTCAGCCAAATACTATTATGTTTCAAACATACTGAGTAAGCAAACAACCACCCATTTCTATATTTAACATTGTGTGTGTGTGTGTGTGTGTGTGTGTGTGTGTGTGTGTATGTATTAGTAGTATTAGGGAAGGGTATCTAGAAAACTATACACCAAACTGATGGTAGCAATTAGGAGTAGGGAAAGGAGGGGAGAACCAGGACTGATCGCCAAAGATTTTAACTGTATCGGCAGTATTAATTTTCAAAAAGAGAATGTATTCATGCAATGTGTATGTAAATCTAAAAATTACATTGGAACATTTAATTGTAAATTTTCTCATTGTCCAAATTAAAATATAGCATTCACTAAAAAATTCTGGATTCCCTCGAGATTTAACCAAGTTGATTAACTTGTGACTTTGGGTACTCTAGAGTTCTGTCTTGGCTTTTATAAAATGATAAAATAAAATACTATGTACATTATGGTGTGTGCCAGGTATGTTCTCAAAAAGTACACATCCTAAGAAGTACTTCATGTCATAAAATATCAGCAAAAATACTTCTAATATTACCATGTAAAAATAACTTCATTCTTTTGGCCTTAATTTCCCCCTGTACACAGGGCATAGATCTTTTTCTCAAGCCAAAGGTAGAAATATAGGGTATATTGGTTTTCTCCTGTATGGTTTCTGGCCATACAATCTCTTCTACAAAAGAGAATGAGAGCCAGGAAGGGAGCAGCCTCTTAAGACACATCCTAATGGATAAAATATTCATTCCAAGAGATGTTCTAGACAAAATAAGATTTAAAAAAACAAAAGCTAAAACAAAAGTACCACCAGGTGTCACTATAACACAAAGCACTGTTGGTTACTTTTATATTCAATTGGAAAGAAATGCAAGGATTTAATATTAGAAGCAAATGGGTACTGTCTCTCAAGGCTTGCCATGGCCTAGTCTATCTAAACTGTCTCTATATTTGTCATATGTTACCTTTTAGGTTTTATATTCATAATGGGCAACAAGCATGTTTACCACAATATATTTCCTACTCCATATGGGTAGGCATTACACTTGCTTCTGAAGAGATCACATATATATCTTTATCAATCCTTGTCTATTAATGTTTCAATGTGCATTGATGAAACCAAGAATGTTTGCTTCCAGAGCTATAAGCGTATAGCTCCCCAAAGAAGAAATTCACACAGTAAAATATAGAGGTTGCTGCCTTTACTATGATAATTTTTAAAAGTACACAATTACTTTCAACATCTCACACAGTTGTGTCTACAAAAAATGAGTAGGCACGGGAAGATAATATGTGAAATTGAAATATTCAGATTAGAATAGTAGAATTACACATCGTTTTTCTTTGGGCACTTTTTGTTACTATTTTCTAAATGCCTCAGTAGATTTTAAGACAAAGATAAACAGGAAAGCACTGAGTCTCACAATGATGAGACTTAGATAAAAAGATATAATGCTCTTTGTAGATAAATTTTTTAAAAAGATGTTTGCTTGCTACACAATTGACTGCTTTTTAAAAAGTAGCAAGAATATAAACGTTTCTCCAGTGGCTTATTATATTCAGTTAAACCTGAACAGGGGACTTTTTATATTTTAAGAAAAGCCTGACAATGATTTCTCTTCACAGCACTGAGGGTGGTATCCTTGTGTAGTTTTTTTTTGTGTGTGTGTGTGTGGCTATCATACATTAACATGACACAATGTTTTCTTTTGATGTAAAACAGAACCCAGTAGAATCAAACGAAGAAAACTTCTATAATAATTAGTATTAAAATATTTTGGTACTTTGTTTCAATACTTAATCTTTGTCTATAATTGTGTTTACAAACGCAGATTAAATTTACCACAGATCTTAATTTTTTTCCATTATGTTAAAATTCAAAGCTTGTCTCAATTGAAAAAATAAACTTATAATGAAAAGCCTCATGATAAAATAACATGCTATTTTGTTATCTTTACAAAATAAAGCTTCTAGCCCAGTCTACTTTATTCCCCACCAAAAAACAAACAAAAACTTTGAAAAAAGCTGAAATCCTATCATTTGAAAACTCATGTGAAATCTGTGCATTTATTTTCTTTCCAATCTATCTGAAGGCTGAGGAGTTTCTAAGGGAAATCAGAGAAAGTTCAAATGTCTACACGCAACTCAACTGGCTCCAATTCTAGCTTAATTGCTGAAGTGTCTAGGGCAGCAAAAGCCATCTCAGAGGTTGAAAGGGGCAGAACTAAGAAATTTGTAAGAAGTTGTCCCCAACATCTCCTCTATCCCCAAAAGGGAGGAAAATAAAGCAACACTAGTTAAATCTTGAGAACAAACAGTTACCTTAGAAGTAGGACAAAGAAATGAAAAGTAAAATCAAATTCTTTTCCTTAGTGATAGTATTAGAAGTTCATGGAGAGGAACTAAAGATGCAACTTTCAGAATAACTGCAGGTTTTATTTATATTCAATATCCTGACCTTATTCATTCTGGTATGGAGTTGACACATTTCAATAAAGAGCTGCTTATAGACACGGTTTAACACATTGCCTTTTGTGTTCATTATACTTTCTTTAATAAAAATATGCCAATAATATTTGTAATTAATTTTATATTTTGTTTTGAGGCATTTATCAGGTCACATGAATAGTGTGAATCTGGCTCCATTTACTACTTGTATGACACTGGGCAAGCAATGAACTTCAGTGTATACTTAGCCTTAAGAGAGATGATGGTAATGGCAACTCTCATTAAGATAAACATCAAGCTTCTTTTTTAGAGAGAGAGAGAGAGAGAGAGAGAGAGAGAGAGAGAGAATTTTTTAATGTTTATTTTTTAGTTTATTTGTATGTGGTGCTGAGGATCAAACCCAGCACCTCGCGCATGCAAGGCAAGCACGATACTGCTTGAGACACATCCCCAGCCCAACATCAAGCTTCTTAACCATCAAAACTTATTAAGTATTCTTTGTTGAGAAACATTACAGTGTTTAATATGTAGCAGGCAGTATTCTAGGTTATAGGGCTCTATCAGTGAGTCATTGATATCATGGTATTCAAAAGGAGACAAATATGATCAATTAAGAAATTAACACATAATTGACAGGTAGCAATAAATGCTTCAAAGGAAAATACAGCAGGTTAAGTGATCAAATGGGAGAGAAAGCTATGTCAGATGAAAGCAGGGGTTGGGTAAGGCCTTTCTTTCTTACTAAATTGATGTTTGACCAAGAAACTAAATGAACCAAGGGGGGTGCCTTTGTGTGTATCTGGCATCACATATTTGTCTAATTCATTTAGATGGGTTTCCTTTTCTAAGTGTGACATACATTTATATAGGAAGTTAAAACATGGAGAAATAAAATAGTAAAAGTAGTCCAGGAAGTAAATAGACCAGAAAGAAAATATAAAGGGAGAGTAGAATAATACAGCAATAGTAAGAAAAAGAAAACATTTATTTCCTTTTGGGCAACTGAGGTCTCACCTGTACCTTCTGAGTTTGAGCACAATCACCCTTCCATATGGCATCCCTCGAAGGGAAAAGGGAGAAGGAAAGCTGGGCACCCAGAAGTAGGCTCCAGCAGGAAGCAAGCTCCAAGGGAAGAAAAAAAAATTCCTTCCCCCCAACAATTTTTCTTGTGAGGCTACCCAATTTTAGACTCAGAGATAAGCTGCCCCAAACTGATTTAGGGTTAAACAGGAGTCTTGGGCAGATTATTTTATGATTCCCCCTCGACAGTCCTCTGGAGATCTGTGCATGGAATATAAATAACTTAGAAATCAGGATAAGAGTCAACACAGGTATAGCACACACCTAAACAAAGAAGGACTTTCAGAAGATGATTAATATGAGCCCTCTGGAGAAACAGTGGGAGAGATGGATGTTACACAAGCAATTCTCTGAAAACTCACTAAAGAACACGAGTCTTAGGCAATGTAGTAAAAAATTGACTCATTGTTCTGCTATGTCCCCCCAACCCCCACCCCCTTGGCTAAAGAATCAAAATTCTTATATGGCAGTTCTAAGTTCAAAGACATTTACTTTAGATGACAGTGCCATTTTTAGAGCATGTTAACCAGGATGTGTGAAATCTACCCTTAGTATGCACTTGAATTAGGGGGGGGGGGGGATGAAGTCTATTAATACTAAATGTTTTAGAAAGTGAGCTGCTCCAAATTTCAGTTTCTTAGGGTTTATTTGTTACATAGTTCAAAGTTTCCCAATCTGTCTGGACCTTGATGGCTGTATTTGATTTTAGAATCTCAGTAACTTAAAAAGCTTCCACTTCTTACACACCCTATTTCCCAGCTCTGTTCTGTCCACCACTTACCCAGCAGCTGCTTTCCTCTCTCACCCCACCCACAGGCCTCTTTGAGAGCCTGGCAATAACAGACATTTCTAGGGAGGGCAGGGAAAACATCCGACTTGTTCACAGCTGCATCACCAACCTTAGCACAGTGTCTGGCTCAGAGTAACAGCTTAATAAATGTTTATTAGATGAATAAACAAATGTCTGAAATCCTCTGCCTTAGATCAGTGATTATCTTTTATCTTTTCTAAGAAGGATCTGGGAGAGAAAGCAAGCCAATATTTATATAATATGGATGTTGATTTTTATTTCCTCCCTTTTTAATATGATTACTGGATATAGAGAGAAAATCTGTTAGGCAAAGTCTATTTGAACAAGTCTCAAGATGTCCTTGTGGAAAAATTTAGTCTGAATCCTAATACAATCAGGGAGATTCATGATGGCTGACCAAATGTGCCCTAAAAGAGCTGATTACCACAGATCAACATAGAAGAGTGTTGACGGCTATTTATCTTTGCTTGGACATTCCCTATACAACATTTTAATTTTCATCTTTATGTATTAATATCTCCAATTAAGCTAACAGAGAAAAAAAGGTTTTCCCAATACAACACACAATTAAAGAAGTTAGTTATTATGTTGAATGAGTGAATCTGGACCCCAAAGGACTTAGACATATTAGTGCAATGGGTCAAGTCAAACCAAAAGTTAAGCAGCATTTCTAACAAATTTCCTATGGAGGTAAAGGTGACATAGCAGTAGCTCTTGTGAAATCTTAGGAATAAGTGTAAATACTTATTCACATTCAGAAAATGGGCTACACAAGCACCAACTAGGGCAAAAGGACAATTCATATGACAGAGAAAGGAGTTTTAATTGTCACTAAGCTCAACCTGAGTAATACTGATGACTGCCAAAAAAAAAAAAAAAAAAAGCTAATATGCCTTTAGCCAACATTAAAAGAACTGTGAGCCAACATTAAAAGAATTGTGCTATCTTTAGAAATAAACCAAGTATTTATGGACCTTCTATTGGCATTGTTCTGAGTGCTGTAGGGGATAGAGAAGTATTAGACATAATCCCTGTTTCTAAGGCACAATTTAGTCATAGTGAGATTAGCAGTGAAAGCCCAAAACCAAAACCCCCAAATCAAAGGCTTCTATATGCAAGAGGTGGACTCCATTAACTGATGTTTACAGCCCAAACTGAAAGTCATCAAGAACATGCTGTAAATAAGGTCCACTACTCTTTTCAGAGAAACCAAGTAACAGAAATACATCTTCAAAACAGTCTTGTTTTATTTTTTTAGTTTTAAATGGGATAAAATTCAGTTATCTGGAAAATTCGGTTGTGGAGATTAACTCATTTCTAAATGGGGCCAAATACATCAAATACCACTGTAAATAGTTAACCACTGCAGAGTACACACCAACTGTAATGCTAGAGCAAAGAGGGAAGTAAGAATGACTCGTCAAATAAACAACATATTATATTCCAAACTCTCATAAAGCTGAGTCAGATTTGTGGGCTCTGTGTAGTTAAAAGTCATGACACAGCCAAACTGTTAACAGGAGGAAAAGGGAGCAAAGCTACTTCTTCTAGATAAGGCAACTGTATGACTTCTCAAAATACCTCTATCATGTCCCTTTTTATAACTATGGTGCCCTACATGCCAAACAATGGAAAATTTCTTTCTCATGTGGAGTTTCCCATGCCCATAGTCTTTCTCCTTTCTGCCTATATTTTGGACTTTTGACTTGATGCCACAAAGTAAATACATACTACCCCAAATTTATGGCTTCTAATTTTAGCCTTCACTCAGTGAAGCACAGTGCATGTCCACCTTTCTTTTTTTATATTTGTAGTTTTGATACTGGAGATTGAATTCAGGGGCATTTTACCACTGAGCTATATCCCCAGCTTAGGGCCTCACTAAGTTGTTGAGGCTTGCCTTCTGTCTCAGTTTCCCAAGTCAGTCTCTGGTATTACAGTCATGTGTCCACCACATCAGGCTCACAGCAGCTTTTCTGAATCTCCACCTTCCTCCCTTTTCTCATTCCCTTTAGCTGTGACCTACATCATTTCCTACTAAATATATTCTGTACCAAATATTACTGCATCCCATTACAAATCTATTCTAATGTTTTCTCATCCTCCTTCATACAAAGACACCTTTCTGCTCATGGCTAATTACTTCATTTCTTTTCAGCTGTTGATACTGTTGACTTCTTCCTCCTTTTATTTTTTTCACACTCTAGCCTCACTTTTCTCCTCCTCTTCTGAAGGCCCCCTTTGAAGATTTTCCTCTGCCTGCCTTTCCATGCCACATTTCCCTGATTCTGTACATTCTTCTTTTCACATTGACTAAAACAGAAGACCCACCTGCAGCTCTTTCTGACCAGGGCCTGCCTTCCACACCTCCATGCTTTGCATACATTCTAGCTATTGGGGTATCTGCTCCACTGGTTAATTTGCCCAGGATCTGCTTGTCTTTCTTTCAATGTGTTTAAATGTGTCTTTTTTGAACTGCTTTTTGATTCTAAGTTCTATAGACCTTCTGTATATACCTTTTCTCCTAAAACTCTCAGCAGCAACTCAACCATAATTTCTCTCATGCAATCACTGTCTCCATGGTTTATCTTCATTTAAATGTTAACTCCTTTACATAAGGAGGCTGCCTTATTCTTTGCCATATCTTTATGTGGGCAAAAGCTCAATAAGCATCTATCAAGTGAATAGATTAATTTGATATGTGCAAAATGTGATGTTGGCATTAGTTCTTGACTCAGAAGACATCCAAACACTGTCTATATGACCAATGGGTGGGATTACTATTCAATAAAGCTATGGACCAAGTAACTTAATGCCCCTACCATGAGGAAGAGTTTATAATGTTATGATGATCCTGTACCAAGTAAATCTCAATTATTTTTTAGAGACTAGAAATTAACAGTCTAAATATACTGTATGATAAATTTAAAAGTACACTGGTGATATTATGCTTCCCTTTTTTTTCCCTAGCAGACACTGAAATGTTTCAACCACAAAAGGGTAACTTTTGCTCTGTTATGGTGACATGGGTCACTGGCTAGTGAAGACCTATGCCATTCTTGTATACTAGATGTATAAACCTAGTAGGTCTTGGAGGAAAGAGATCTAACCGTATTCCTCAGAAGTTATCCTCTAACTTTCTATAGTAATTGCAGATAATCTGACACTATCTGATGGGGACACCAGACCCAGGAGACATGTGTTGTCAGCAGCTATTTTGGAGACCTCACATGGCTAGAAGCAAAGGGGGGATGATGACAACAATATCTTTTCCTCTATTTCGTGCAGTTTTTATTTTTAATAGAAAGCTATTTGTGTTTAAAGCTTATTTAACTACCAAATCTTACAATGCACATGTAAAAGAAAATAACTTTATAGTTTCTGGTAAGGTTGGAGACATTAAAAGAACTTTGGTTGTTGGATAAATTTACTTTCCTGAGAGACTTTTACTTCCTCTCTAACTCCCCTTCAAGAAAACATTTGAGACCAGTATGAAGTTAAGAAGCTACAACTCTTTCTTCTGATGACTACCTTTCATGGAAATGACAAAATGGAAAAATTATTCCACAAGGTTCAATAAAACAGCCAAATCCTCCCAATAAACCCACAGATAACATTACTCTTAAACACCCTCCACTTATGGAGGGGGGGGGAGAAAAAGAAAATTTCTGTAGATCCATTCAACTATAAAAACATTCTTTACTACATAGAATTTTATAAAATCCCATTGTTAAGTACTTCCTCTCAAACTCCTGCCAAATGGGAGGATTACTGCTGAAACAGACAAGGAATATGTGACCTCCTCCCCATGCCCTGATGAACGTCAGGGTTACACTTTGGCACACACACAGATCTATTTTCTACAAAGGATGCAGCTTTCCAGAGATGTGAAGGTCTGGAATGAGAACACTGGCTCTCATCAACCCACTTCCTCTATTGGAAGGGAGTCTCCCAAATAGTCTTCTGAAGGAAATACCGAAGTGAAGTCACCCATGTTTAGAAAAGTAACAGTGGCTAGAAGATGTGATTGTCTCAGCAGTGGTACAAGGTCAGTCCAACAATTAGACTGAAAGTTCACTGGGACTTTTAATAAAGCAAGTCTAAGTGGATATTTGCACAGATGCATACACAGAGCTATTTGTTCTGCTTCAATGAAACTCATCCAAGTACTAGTTTTAAAATATAAACAGTGGGAAACCACTATAGTAAGGACTAGCAAAATAAGGCAATTATCTGCAAGAGTTGAAAAATCTAATAAAAAAGTAGGAAGTTGTGTGGGAGAAAAAGGAGTGACATTCTCTAGTGAGTCCATTTGGAATTTAATAATTCACTTTGGCAATCATATTTGTTTAGTCAGCAGGCCAGTGTTCCTACTGTGCTTGTACAATGCCAGGGACAGTCTTCATCTTAAATGTCCACTATGTGAAGACAGTAAAATGTTTGTAGCTAAGCTACATAAATACCATTCATGCAGCAGTCCTTGATTTTAGATTGTTTAGTACATATCTCTGAGAAGATTGTGCAGCAACATAAGACGCTTGTTAATTGAGAAATTAATTTGGCTGAATAGCACCAGAGTATGTGTTATTGAGCAATACTTTGAAAAATCCTGTGTTGGCAGAAACTTGTGCTCTAACTATATACCCAGAACAGTTTCCCTAAATTTTCAACATCTCCTTAGTATTATAAATAAAGACAAAGACATGGAAAACTCTCATGCTTTTCTCCTTTTATTGCGTAGAGATATTTTTCTTATCACTGTTCATCAAAATAACTTCCTCTTCAGAAGAGTTGTAAAAGTGAAGAGATTACAATGTATATATTGCCATAAATTTAAAGGTGGAGAGATGTAACATATAATCAGAATAGCACAATTGAATTAATGTAACACTTATTTGATGAACAGTTCAAATTTATAAATAATGAAAAACTATGGAAGACCCATATAGAACACAAAATGTAAAAAATGGAAGTCTAAGAATATGAAACTGCAATTTATCTGTGTACATTTATTCATAAAGTATCTGTTTCCTGTGCTTATTCTCTGGTTCTCTGTTTGATTTTTAAATATCACTTAATTGGTTAAATGAGCACTTCACCAGGATTTATCTGTTAGTAGTTATTTATAGTAACCTGAAAGTCATAGACCTCTTTGTTGGTTGGTTGGTTTGTTTTTCTCATGTAACAGATAGTGAGATATGCCTAGTAGATATTTTTTCCTATGGCAAAATTATGGTAGAAATGTTTGTGGAAAAAATGTAAATATTTGTTCAAAGAAGGAGAGTTTAGATATCTGACAAGAGGGTCATCCTGTGTATGAAGAAGCACAGAACTTTATAACTCCTGGGCAATGAGAGATTTGTGCAGTTAATCCAACCTGGAGTTATTTCCTTTTGATCAAAAAGTACCAGCTATAAAAAGTTCCATCCCAGAGCAAGGGGCAGATCCCACTGAGATCAGCCTAGAACAGGTTGGCCTCCCTCATATCAGAGACCCAGAGCAGAACCTGGTGGCTCCAGAATGAAGAGTGACTTCCTGGTGGCACAAGGGGAGTTGGCACTTTTTAGAATGCACTAGAGAAAAGTGGTCATCTCAGAGAAACAGCTTAGGAAGACTAAATGTTAATTTAGTCTTAATTTGAATTTAGAGCAATAATATATTGGAAGTTGAAAATCTTCAAACTCATACTGCAACACATGTCCAAGAATCTCTAAGAATAACAGCTATGGAACAAGAGAAGAACCAAGTCTCATTCCATTCCCTCAGCATCAGCTATCTATGGAGTTAGTTATTTCCTATTTCAAAGATTGAAAGTTTGATCCTGTGTGTAATTTGGTAGATAATAATTTTGTTTTAAAAATATTTAGAAAATTATAAATAAACTTTTCCTCTAGCATTCCTCACAGTCCTTGGTAAAGAGGGAAGCTGTGATGTAGAAAAAATAACAATCTATTATGGCTACCTTTGCCAAAATAGCCTCTCTCATTACAGGTCCAGTTTGACTCGGACCTCAGAATTTTTTGAACTAAGAACAACTCAGGCCATTGTGATTTAGAAGTATTCTGGTGCTACAGAAGATACCAAGATGGTCAGGAGACAATGGCAGCATTAGAAGGCCCTCACTGAACAGAATATATAATTCCATTTAACAGCTGCTGAAGCTCATTAAACTATGCTGGCATGAATGATTCTTTACAACTACAAAAAGGAAGAAAAACAGATAGCAGCCTATTTACAGATGCAGCAAGAGCTGTCCCTTGTTTTTCAGCTTTCAAGGGAACCAAAACATGTCTGCATAATAACTTCAACCTACAATTCAACACTATTTAAAAGTGTAGTTTGCTATAAGCTTGAAAACAGATTTTTGCACATTTCCAAAACATTCCAGCATAGTTTCTTAGTGTACTATTTCCAGGCTCCCTCTTACCTGTGGGGAAAGACTAATCAGGAAGCAAACAGCTGGCCCAGCCAATCTCTCCAGGCACACACCCCATCCTGCACTCCAACTTTTCTCTCCAAACATTCCCTGTACTTCATGTCCTCAATCTGAGGAAAGTATACCACAGATACTATCCACCTTTCTAGCTTAAACTGGCTGTTCTTGTCTTTTTATGAAAGCTTCAGTGCTTTTTATTTTTTACTTTAGATTCTCTGCCACTTCCAGAGTGATGTTAAGTAAGTCACTATTGGGAAGATTGAACTGTGGCACCTCAAACAGTGCCTCACATACAGCAAAGACCCAATAAATGTCATCTAGAATTTCATCATTACCACCACTTATTAAGACATCATTCACCAATGTTACTCATTTCACTTGTACATCATCTACTCCACTACAAGCAAAACTTCTTGAGGAAAAATTTAGAATCTGGGAAAAGTACAGCTGCATATTAGCACTTTCCTTGCCCTCCTCCCTCTTCCACCCCTTCCATATTCTCCACACCCTCCTTCCCCAAACACATACAGAGGAGGTTTTATAGGCATTATCTTGGCCACTGAGAAAAAGTGAAGGTTTAAGAACACATAAGAATGGTCTTTATACTGTTTACACAGACTTCCCCTAAGGATATTCTTCCTACAAAGAGAAAGTGGTACCATGCAAACAGCTTCTGATTTTTCTTTTACTTTCTCAGCCTCTGTTCTTCGATATCTCTCTTACATACAACTGCCCAATATGGGGCTGCAGGTTAAAGTAGTGTAAGATGAATTATTCCAGGCCATCTCATTAGTATTCTATATTGGGTTTGGAGCAGATGCCCTACTTGGTGATAAGAAGCTATACTGTTTCTTTGTCCCCCTTCCTAGCATATAATTCCTGAGGTACCTATTCAAGGAAGTCTGGCTGGTCTCAGGTGGGATTCAAATAATCTTGGATGTCTGGTCCACATAACATCATATCATTCCACTCTTACTAGCCACCACATGGATCAAAGCTTTGTCAACTTTGTATTCTTCAGCCCCTAACACTCAATATCCCTTATGCAAGTAAGTACTTCATATTTCTTGAAGCAAGCTGTTATACACATTTCGAAAAAACTACTACCTTCAGATAGGGTCAGACACTATGATTAAGGTGCTATCATTTAATTTAACCAAATTCAAAATTCAAAGAACATTTCATAATAACAAATATTAAACCAATACTTATTGGTAAATGTCAAACTTGTCACTATGACCTACAAGGCCCTGTCCATTGCTTAGCTCTCTGACCCTGTCTAGCCCACTTGGTACTGACATATTTCATAATTTTTGCTTGATCCAACTTCTGGCTACTTGCACTTGTTCTTTTTATCTGTCTAAAATGCTTTACCTCCCAGAATCCCACATGGTGGGCTGATTTTCATGATTCCTATCTTAGGACGAAGAAATTGCCCACGGCATGAACAAAAATAGAGAATTCTCTCCACAAGGAAACAATGTAGAACAAAATCAAAAGAATGAATGCGCATGCCTGCGTATGTGCATGCATGGGTGTATGCGTTTAGGGGTAAAGGTAAGAAAAAGAAGAGCATTCAATCTATGGAGAGGGAAGAGCTAAGGAAAAGGCCTTGGGACATAAAGGAATAGAACAAGGTTGTTCAAAGAACTGAAAGTCTGTGTAGCTGGAACTTAGAGAGCAGCAGAAGATGGGGCATGTTCTCCTTAGAAGAGGCTTCAAAAGAGATGCACTATAGCATTTATGCACCTTAACACTTAACTAATATCTTAATCTAAGATATAGAGTTGTCATTCTTCATTTAAAAAAAAAATCCTTGTCTTTATTGGTGTTCTCTTATTCTTCTTTAATCTACAAATAATTATATTCTTTCATCTAAAAATAATAAATGTGTTGGTCATCCCTGGGAATTAAAATTTCCTTCAGGATAAGTAAGCTACTACTTCTGGAGATTTAGGGAATAGGACTGCTCATACCAGACTCTGAATGCTTGTTTTCTGATCCAAAACATTACCCTAACTTCTCTGGCACTAGTCCTGCCCTTGTCTCAGGCGGCAAACTGAATTATTTTAATAGGTGGTTTAATTAGCTATTAACTTATCATATACATTCAATTTGTAGCAATAACCTAAATCTGTACCAATAATCTGAATAGATTCTGTTCTATACAAAAAGAACAAATAAATTATATTTTAGTAAACTGAATTCTGAGAAACGAAATTCATACTTTTTAAATGACCTTAAATTTTTAGAATTTCTCATAACTCATTATGATTTATTTTTAATTACTCAGAGACTTAGGATCAAGTATGAAATCAATAATCAGCCCAGAATCTAAAGCAAAAGTATAGAAGGTTACATGATTATTTTATGGTACAGTTGAACAATATTCTGTGAAAAAAAATGTGAAAATTTCCTAATGTCTTATTAAATTTCTGATTGTCATAATTTATTTGAAGAAAACTTCAGGTTTATTGGGGGTAAAAGAGAATAATAAAAATCAGGCAAAATCAACTATATATCTGATATGGCCATCAAAACATATGAAAAATAACAAATGTTTGAAAATAAAAATTTCTAGATGGGCTTTTCATAGTTTAAAAATTAAAATTCTAAAAATAATTTTAGTCAAATGTGAAAGTTAAAATTAAGTAATTTAGTAAAATAATTTCCTTAGTGTGCAATTTAAGATCTACTAAGTACAAAATGTGAATGTTCAAATTTAAATATCTAAATTTGAAACTTTTACTAATTCTTGGATTCATTTCAACATTATTACACTCAGTGCAAGTAAATCTTCACTTAAACAGGGTAACAATGTTTCTATAGCATTAACATCACATCCTGAATATATATATATATTTATCTCTACTGACAGTAGAAATAATGACTATAAGTGCTATTGCTTTATGGCACTGATACTTACCTATATTTAACTGCATGTACTGCTATTACATAAATTTTTCTTTACTTATAGACAATTGGTATTAGCACTTTCACTTTTTGAAAGTTTAACTCTTTAGCAAAAAAGCACCAAACCTAAAATTTAGAAATAGTGGTCAGAAGCACAAGGAAGCACATTGAAATGAAACAGTTTATGATACCTTATCACACTGAATAATGCTTTATATTTTCCAACATGCTTTCCAAAATATATCTTACATCTTGAGACCTTCTTGTATTGTTTTTGAAAGGAGAGCTATGGAGAGGTTCTGATGTTACTCATATAGTTGTAAATGTATCTGATGGACTACATTCATTAATTTCTTTAAACCTGCAGGATGCTGAAGTCTGTGGGGACAGTAAGTTTACATTTAGCTTTGGTGCTAAATGAATTCCCAATCTTTTTATTTATTATTATTTTATTTGTGTCAAAAAGCCTCAATTCTCAAAGTATTGGATCACTGAGCTTATATAACAATCAGATCTAAAAAGTAGGAAAAGCAGATTATCACCTGGCAAAATTAACTTACCCACTGCATTTTCATTACAAATTTAAAAAGTGTATACTAATGAGTAGTAATTTGTCCATGCCTAACAACTAAAAAAGCATATTAAATAAATATTTAATTCATTGACTATTATTTCTAATAATAAGCACATTCAGAGAATAAGGTATTGTTTTCATTTTATTTACTGGCTTTTGCCATTAAGAGCAAGATCAAGAAGAAAAACAATAATAAAAATCACTATTGGGGCTGGGGTTGTGGCTCAGCAGTATTGTGCTCACCTAGCACGTGCGAGGTCCTGGATTTGATCCTCAGCACCACATAAAAATAAATAAATAAAATAAAGGTATCATGTCAAACTACAACTAAAAAGTAAATATTAAAAAAAAAAAAAAAACCCTGAGGGATGTAGTTGTAGATCAGTTGCAGAGTGCTTGCCTAGCATGTGTGAGACACTGGGTTTGATCATCAGTATCACATAAAAATAAAGAAAATAAAATATATTTTCCACATCTATTCAGAATCTTGAATACTTATTCTGATATAGCACAATGTGAAGAAAGTCTTTTCCATTATTTTAGTGAGACCAAACTGTGGAGCCAACCTAGATGCCCTTCAGTGGATGAATGGATAGAAAAAAAAATGTGGCATATATACACAATGGAATTTTACTCAGTAATAAAAGAGAATAAAAAATCATGGCATTTGCAGGTAAATCGATGGCGTTGGAGAAGATAATGCTAAGTGAAGTTAGCCAATTCCCCCAAAAAACAAATGCTGAATGTTTTCTCTGATATAAGGAGGCTGACTCATGATGGGGTAGGAAGGGGGAAATGGGACGAATAGAAGAATTCTAGATAGGGAAGAGGGGAGGGAGGGAAAGGGAGGAGGCAGGGGATTAGCAAGGATGGTGGAATGTGATGGACATCATTAGCCAAAGTACATGTATGAAGACACGAACTGGGTGTCAACCTACTTTACATACAAACAGAGATATGAAAAATTGTGGTATATATGTATAATAAGAATTGTAATGAAAATAACAAAAACAAACAAACAAAAAGATGGTATACTTAAGAATCATCTTGAGTAAGTTACTTCAAAAGGTAAAAGAAACAATTAACATGCTGTTACTCTTCTAATATAAAAAAGCAACTGGAAGTTTGAATTTGTCTTAATAAATCACCTAAAACTGACAGCCTTAGGAAAGTTTTATTTTTTTTTTAAATCCAAATAGTAATAGTTAGTTAAAATTTGGCTTAAGAAAAAAAGGCAATTCTGATAGCAATCTGGGCAGACATGGGCCACAAAAGTCTAAATTTCAAGTCCTACTCAGGGTTACACTTACATGCAACTCCCTTGTCTCCATTATCCCCTACCCTGGTTTTTGCTGTTCTCTCAGGGAGGAAAGGGTTTACATAGGTGAGGTATTTATAGACATAATCACTATGAAATGAAATGCAGGTTCAAATCAGAGTTTTAGGATCAGGAAGAGTAAGTATCATTCAAATGAATCACCACTGCTAATTTTAGAAGCTCTTATACTTCCTTTAGGAAGCTCCCATCCAAGGATGTGCCCATTTTTACTTTGGCAATCATAAATAAAAATGAAAGGTACAATAGTCATGATGGTTAGTCAGTATGGTGCTATTATTTAAACATTACTAACTTTACAGAAACATTCAAGTTATGATTATCTAGCATCCACGTTGACAGTATCTTATTCTCAGTAATTGATCTACTACAGTCCATTTTAAAAAGCTTATGGAGTTGGGAGTGCAACTCAGTGGTAGAGAATGTGCCTACCATGTAAGAAGCCCTGGTTTTGACCCCCAGCACTGAAAAAAAAGATGATGTCCTAGTTCATGTATTATATTTTATTATGCTGATACAAACGTGAAATTTAAAAAAAAAACCATTAGGAAAAAAAAAACACATGAAAGTAATTAGTAATGGTTTCTAATTTATGCAAAATGTTAATTTATCTTACATAAGTGCACATTAACTTTGTCCAGGTTAATTGTAGGAATGTAATACTGTAAATTTTTAAAGTTAGATTCTTTTTGTGAAATAAAAAAAAATGTACTAGATCTTATTTCAACTATATAGCACACTGTTAATATTTTTAAATAGCATTTTAGATTGTTACTGTGGAAATGTGGGGAACAAAACGAAACAAATAGTAGGTATCAATTTTAAAACTAACCAGAATGACTTTATGGAGGTTTGCATTTGTTGGTTTAAGAATATCTAAGAATGTTGTAATTTTTACAACTGAAGAAAATTCCAATAAGCAATTATTATGTGAAGGAAATAAGCAAATAGAAGAGGAAAATGGAAATTTTAGAAAGCAGTGAGGTGGTGGGGGTGCTTGAAATAACACACTCGGAGAACCTAAAGATAGTGAAGGTCAAAGAACCAGGAAAAGTTTACCCATTTCTTCCAACCTATAGTCATTCCCTGGGAAATAATGTAGGTTCCCTGGGACACAGCTGAGTTATTTGCTCCAAGTGTTTTCTGTTTACCTATTAAAACAGGCCACATTCTCAATTCCAGACCCCAGGGCCTGACAGAGGGCTCCCCCACCCAGTCCCCTGCATTTCAGTGGCAGCCAACTAACCTCTCATGGCTGGCATGACTAATTGAGTTTTTTCACTTGATGGCTTTATGTACAAGGGAAACTTACAGGCATTTCTATACATATGTCTCTCCATTACAGCTATGAGAATGGATACGATTTTAAAATAATGAGATAATCACACTGCTTCACTATCACTTCATCAATGGGCAGTAAAGTGGGGAACAGAAGCTATAAATTCTAAATTAATGAAAATAATACATTTTTAAAATACTGTGTTTCAGAACATAAAGGATGCTGCCTTCACCTCTTTTAAAGTTTCTAATTTCAACAATTCAAGCAAATAAATATTCATATTTTAAAAATTTGCCATAAGAAAAATAAAGTTTTACAAAAACAGATGAACTAGAAACTAAGTTCATTACAGAGATTCATCATAGGCTTCTCAATCTTAAACAGCTTTCATATATTTAGGATAGAATTTATTATTTTTAGGTAATATGAGTTATTGCACAAACTGTTCAATTGAGAGGAAAAAGTCTCAACCAAGGCCTAAACTATTCTGCTGAAAACAAGAACAAATAGATTTTTAAAATAAGAATCAGTTGAATCAATATTAGTTTATTTTACATACTTGACTACCTAAAAAATAAAAACAATTAACTGATACTTTATTATTTAAAGACTAAGAAGGAAATAAAGGAGGTTTAAGTCAAATAATGTGAAAGTGATTTGGCCTTTACTTTTTTCTCTTTTCAAATAATCTATATTTCATTAATAGAAATTTTTGTGAATGGCTCACACACCTACTTTGAAACTGCAGATAAAGACAAATAGGATAAAACAGAACACTTTTTTAGAATGACTTTTAAAATACTATCTAGTATACTGGTTTTAAAAATAACAAAAAAAAATAATACATTTCTTCATTTCTCTCAAGAATACTTTCTTTTTAAGAATTACACACACACACACACCATATTCTATATACACACAAGAGTACTTCTTCTCCTATCTATCTGAAGCTATCTAAAAATATACAAAGAAGGTTTAAAAGTTATTTAATTTGCACCATTTTTACCCAAGCTTTTAAAAAATATATCAAAAAGAAAACAAGGTATCCAGTTTTAGTAAACAAGATAATTGCTCTTCAAGTGGATCCTTGAAGTCTGAGGCAGTAGGCAGCTGCAAACATCCGACTGAAAGCCAGTTTGTGGCTTCACAGCTTCCAGTCGAGGATGTTTACAGTCGCTCACTGTCAACAGGAATAAGCCTTCTTCAGCTTTTGGTTTGGTTAACCTGAAGAAAGCTTCCCAGCAGGTGTTTCTCAGATATACAGACAACAATTTGTAAATTTTTTTTTAAAAAAGCCCCTAACAGAAATATTCTAGAAAATGTCTCAAATTCAAAACAAGCACAAAGCTTCATGAATGTCTTCTGTTCATCTACCAAGTTTCTATAAAATGTTGTGATACACTGAGACCGCATATGCAAATAGCTTTCAATCATTACTGTTGTCTACAAGAAACAACAGGCAAGAGACCACGTTACTTAATATGGCTCCAGCATGCATTATGTAATAAAAATCCTTCTTATAGCATAAGTAAGCAAACATAGAAACTACACTCTTTTAACAGCATAATATGCACATGTAACATTAAAAAGCTGCAGTTAAGTGAATTTAGACTATAAATAAAAATAGGAAAAGTTATAAATTCTGACCAAAAAAAGAGAGACTTACGTGCTGTTTATAGATCACTTTTGTTCTGAAATCTGCTCCCAGGGAGAACTTGTACAGTCAGCTGATTTTTGAAAGAGTAAGCAACAATCAGAAGAAAAACAGAAAGGAATAACGAGGTATATAACACACTTGTATCCCATTGTGTATCAAAGTTTCCCACTGGAAAAACACAAAACTTATCACTCTCAGCGGAGTGACGCACATTAACTCCAAATTTGAATGTTTTGAATTCCACTCCCATTCTCTTATGAAAATAAATGAGGAAAACTGAAGGTTAAGCTCTATCAGTCACTACTTTCCTAAGGTAATTTAAAACCCTTATGAGTCCAGTAAAAGATTAAGCTGATACAGAAAAGTGGGTGTGCTTTTCCCTGAGATTTGGTTTTAGATGAAGTTGCCATAGGTTCTTAAGTTGCAGAAGACTTAGGAGTTTGTGACACCAACCCAGAGCAAAAACAAAATCCTCACAAACAGGAGCAGCATCATGCTTACTGAAATTAACAAAAGTGAAAAGCTCCATAAATTACTTTCTCAAAGCAAAGGATAACTCTATCCCATTAAGGTTAAGGAAGTTAATCTTTGAGGCAGCAGGTGAAAACAAGCTGAATTATGTTGTGGCCTTTTTCTTTATTAACTAAGGACTTTGAACTATTAAAACTTCCTAGGGAACCACATTTTCTCAATGGGTCAAGTCACATAGGGGAACAAAGCAAACTTTATCAGTGCTGTGCAATTCTACATTCCAGAAATTCTTAGTATTTGGCATTCATATACCACTGCTGACCAGAGTTTGAGTCAATCCTTCAAACTCAGCAGCAGTTATCAACCTCATGAACTCTCACCAAGATACCCATTTCTTTTAAGTTATCCACAAATACACAGGCAGGGTATGCTTTAATTAAAACAGATAAGTCCCCAAACTTACACCCTACGAGGAAATTGTGTATCAGTTACCATTTACAAAAAGAAAATATTTTTACTTCCACAAATTTTTCAGAAAGTGATAGATCCCCAGGGGCGGGGGCTATAGCTAAGTTGGTAGAGTGCTTGCCTTGCATGTACAGGGCCCTGGGTTCAATTCCCAGCACCACACACACACACACACACACACATACACACACACACACACACACAAAAAAAAAAAGGTCGTAGAAAGTGATAGATCCTCTGCTTGCCTTGGAATCTTACCAATTTTGAGTAATAATTTTAAATTAAAAATGATTAATGGAAACTGACTTAGTATATACTAAGCAAATCACTTTGGATAACAAATAATTCCATGAACATGTAGTGAGATTAACCTTAGCACAACTTTGAAAATCCAGGTTTTTACTCAGCAGTTTATGAACAGATATAAAACATTTTCTAAAGAGCCAAGCATGGTAGCACACACCTGTAATCCCAGATATTTGAGAGTTTGAGGCAGGAGGATTTCAAGTTTGAGGATAGCCTCAGCAACACAGTAGATCCTGACCCAAAATAAAAATAAAAAGGCCTGGGGAACGTAGCTCAATGGTAGAGCACCCCTAGTTTCAATCCCCAGTCCCCCACATACAAAACAATAAATAAACAAATTATCCAAAGAAAGCATGGAAGACCACAAGATCATAGTTCACAAGAGTTCATAAATGGAAGGCCATTTTACCAGTTATCAGTATAGTACTTCATGGCCTATATGTATAGATTTCTTTTTCAGCAAGATCCAAGCAAGATGGTATCTACGTAAAAGCTAAAGCATATTTATTCCAATAGATACTGAAAACTTTTGTTAGTTTTGGTGAGATTTAGTATTATTTAGGTGTTTAAACTATTTGTTTTTTGGTTACTGAGCTGTTTAGGCCATATCTCACTCTCTCTATATCTATCTATCTATCTATCTATCTATCTATCTATCTATCTATCTATTGTAACAGATTATCTAGACAGCTTCGTCTAACTCCATATACCTTAATTTTCTCTTACCACAACCATTCTGCAATTCTTAATCAGTAGATGAGGAGACTGCTGAATTTGTATATTTTGCATGAGTCATTTAACGCTTCCATTATATCATTCTGGCAGAGAACCACTGTTCTATAAGGACTGAACTAAGTAAGTTTGCTTAAGACTGAAAAAATCTTATTACTATCTGAAAAATGTGACCAGTAAATCTATTCAAAATTATGGGTTAAAAACAAATATGGCAGAATAAGATCGAATTTTGTTAAATACATCAGATTTAATGCTTGGTCATTTATAGCTCTGGAAATACCAAAAACAACTTGTCTAGCTCAAAACCATGAGTATTCCATTTCTTTAGCTCTGTTAGATGAGGTCCCTGAGTCTTCCCACCCAAAAGGTACAGCTCTGGATGTCTATACCCTGGTCAAGTTTTATACCCTTTCCCATATCTGTTTGAAGAATTGTTTAATTCCTTCTTGTGGGGAACAGTTTGGGACCAACCCCAGAAAAAAAACTTAAGAATTTTCTTAGCTCACCTAAGTGATTCAATATTGACCCTTTCAAATGACTCTTTAATAATGTACTTTCTGCAGGCTATATACATTTTAAGAATATCTTAAAATGTTATTAGGCACCCAAGCTCCCTACACCAACTATTCACAATTTATTCACATAAATGTAATGGCCCATATCTGAATGGAGATTTTAGGCACTTAGCAGTTGGTGAAGGTTACCATTGCTTATGATGTCTATGTGTCTATCTCTTTCTCTCCTAGTACTCTCCTTTAGAGAGTGATGGAAATGAAAATGTGCATGTAGGTAACCCTGGTCACCTAGAGAATAAAGCTTCTCTCTCTGCTTTCACCTCTTCCTCTCTTGTCTTTATGACCTCCCAGTCTTCAGGCCAGAGTTTTTGCAGTGGTGCTCCAGGAAGGGGTGTATTCCAAGTCAGCACAGGGCATAGTGCCCAGGCTCTGCATCCTTCCAGCTTCCCTCTCTTTGAGGCCCTACAGTTCAGGCAATTGCATTAATAGTGTTGGCATTCAGCCTCTGTCCTTTTTTTTTTTTTTTTTTTTGAAACACACATGAAGACAAACACAAGTGGTCTCTCTTCCTTTTGTAGAATGCATACCTAGAATTCATCTGAAATGGAAGTGACCTAAATGTACAAAAAAAAAAAAATCCACACTTTAAAATTAATCTTTGTCTTCTCTGATTTATTCTTTTACACTTAGCAGTCCTCATTGTTTTTAACCTAGTTCAAGGGCTTCTAATTCTCAATATACTTCTTGCTAATAAGCAGTCTTTTGTTAGCTTTTATTTATAAGTAATACAAATAAAGACCTACCTGGCCCTTGCCTTGTGAAAATGGATAGAGGGTACAGGAATTCCCTGAGAACAATTTCTCATGGCTTATGCTCACATGAAAGATTAAGAATCTGAAATTCTAGGAAGAGAAGATTATCTTGAAAGTATACAGCTTCCAGAGTTATAAAAAAAAATCTATTCTACTGTAGAAATGAACATAATTATTTTGTTCAATAAGCATTCTTTGATAAAATGACAGTGAAAATGAAGAATTAAGCTAAAAAGTATATATGTGTGTGTATGTGTATATATATATATATATATATATATATATATATATATATATCTTAATTTAAATATAACCTCAACTAAGTATTTGTTGTATGTCAAGCAATGTCAATGCATGGCTTCATTTCATCCCTGTCACAGCATGAAAAAGCAGTTGCCATCACAGGTATGTCATCAGTATCACAGGATTGAGTGTAGAAATCACACCCATCACTTACTTTCTTGTTCTGATGTTTTGTTTATTGTAAGTCTTTCTGGATCATTTGTGGTGCAAGAAGACTTCATGGGTGTGAATAAATATGAGATAATCAATAATAGTTCATTGTTAATTGAATATAAAAGTTAACCAAAAAATTAAGAGTAGAAAAGACCATTTGGTGATGAAAAAAATTAAGTCACTCACTCATTTTTCATGTATTTATTCACTGCCAAGCTCTCCTTTAAAATAGTACTGATTTACTATCTAGGCCAAGTTTTCCCAGACAGGAGCTCTCAAACTTTATCATGAGCTTTTGGGTTGTTGTCACCCTACTTTCTCCACCCACCCTGATCTGCTGGGAGCCTGTCCTCTCCAACTTTGGCTGGCATTCCTACTAGGGAGGGGGATTCCAGAGGGTCAGAGCATCATAGCTTTCAGGCTAATAAGGGACTTTCCACTCTGCTCCTCCTGCCTCAGCGCCCTCCCTTTCCTCCAGCCTACACTGTCAGCAGTTCCCAGGCAGCCTCCCTCAGACCACCTGCTGGCTCAGCTCCACCCTTCCTTGCTCAGGCTCCATTAGACTTCTTCCTCACAAAGAGCCTCTCTCACAAGAAATACTCTCCCAGTTCTGCTGAAACAGACATTTCTGAGGGAACATTATGTAAATTTAGGATGAGTTTCACTGTAATAATCATGTGGCAGAATTCAAAACTTGGTGATTTTTTTAAAAAATCAAAGCTATAATTCCCTAAACAGTAAAAATTCGACATGATTAGTACTATTCCTTCAGAGTAATAATCATTTCAGAGGCGCACAATTCTATAACAGAAACTGCCTCTTAAATATTTATTGTGTTTATAAATTTCATAATTTGAAAAACATCAATTTCTAATTCAGGTCCAAAGTACAAAGTTGATACTTCTGTCAACTTTTTCAACAAGTTAAAGGAATCTGCAACTTAATTCATTTTTTATTTTAGAAAGCATTTATAAAGTCAAAGTTAATTTAGAATCTTTTTATTAACCATTTTGTATAAGATAATATTAATAATAAATTGGCATAAAAAGTCAGGTTGACATACTCAGAAACTGAATCACTTTGAAATTACATAATCATTAAAACATGTTTTCAAAGCTATGCAATAACTGAGAACTTTAGATATTTCATCAGGTTAAAGAAAATCTAAGAAAAAAGTGATATGATCATTACTATATTAAAGTATCTTACAAATTTTCTCTAATATGGATACTTTAATACAAAGTATTAAAAATGTTGACTCATTTCAGACGTAAGAAATAATACTTTCATTCCTCAAGAGCAACATAGACAAAAGCAAGACATTTCTTGTGAATAGTTCTCTACGTGAATAAATCTAAAAAGAGGGAAGATTGCATAAGCCTTTTCTGTCCAGGTCACAATTTTGGTTTAATTGCTACTGGGACCCTCAATGTGCTTGGGATATAGTGGATGCTCATATATTGGCTGAATTGTTAAAATGCTGGTAAGGAGATTTTTTAAACACACCTTTTACAATTATACTCTATCTTTATTTTGAAAAATTTAAGAGCTCATAGTTCTCTAAAAATGTGCTTTTTTCCCCCTTTAAAAAAAAGTTATGAAATAGGCAGAGAAGTTAATAATTGATCCCAGGTAAGAGCCAGAGCCAACATATGAAGATAAGATTTCTCCATCCTGTGGTCTTGGGAACTGTCCTGAGATAGGCTATGATTCTGCCAAGATGGGAAAACAAGAAAACTGAGCCCTTCTGATAGATGTCAGTATAGACAGTCTATAACTTCCCCCTCCCATCCCCAGAGCATGAGCCTGCTTTCTCTAGGAGTGGAAACAACGATACTTATACCTCATAGAACACTCCTGAGAAGTGATACAGGTATATATGAGAAAGTACTGTAGGCCTGTTAGCTATGTTTCCTTATTATTACCTTCTGATTATTAATATGCTAGGACAGATTAATCAGAACAGTGTCTATTAATGGAAACGTACTAAACAAGCTACATGATCTCATTTAATTTTATCGGACATCAATCTCCTTAACTATAATGAGAGGGTTCATAACAATCTCTATAAAATCCTTCTAGTTATAAAATGCTTTGACTCTTCATTGCTTAAATTTATGAGGTAGAGTGGAAACTTCAGTGAGGGAGGGCTAGAAGTTTTAAAAAATTAAACATACACAAATTATGGAAGCAGACTTCTAACTGGTGTGATTTTTCTTAATATAAAGAACCACCAATTACCGTGAACTCATTCAACATCACTTCCCACACCCACACATTTTTAAAAATAGTGGGACTACAAAATTGTTTGAGAGTATATTTACAGACACAGTAGTTAGCACCAGACTTATAAAGCTTTCTGCAAAAGAACTTACTTGTCTCCAATACTGCATGGTGTGGGGACTGGGTTATAAGCAGCAAAGAGGCTCATATAGCTTATACCAGAGGCAAACAGGAAGAAAGCATACAGAAAACAGTGACAATGAAAATTTTATTCAGAGTCCAACCAAATCAGGTTGCAAGATTTCTATACCATTTCACACGAGAATGGGTAACTTAATTTAAAATAGCTCACTCACGTCAAAATCAGCAGTTACTGCAAGTTAATATTTGACTTAAAGTGTTTTGGACTATCAGTTGCTCAAATAAGAATTTATAGATTTTCAACAAAAGAAACATAAACCTATAAAAAACACCCTTCCTTTCAAAGAATAGTAATTTTAAAACCCATGTGATGATTGCATTCTACTTTATTCACCTAATTAATATTTACTCACAGCAGTTTTGTGATAAATGTGAATCACTAGAGATAATGATGAAATACAGTAAGACCACATAGTTAAACATTAAGAATAGAGGTAAGAAAAAACTCAGGTCAAACAGGGCAACTGCAGAAGCAACAGCAACAAACCACCAATTTCTGTTTTGTTTCTCTTGCTTCTAAGGAGGACAGGGTGTCTGAGAAAGTATGGAATCATTTCCACCTAGGCCCAGGTTCCATTTCTGCCTTAAAGCAGAAAATTGGAGTGGTGGCAATCTAGGATGCTCAAATGGGGAGAACAGTAGAGCAAAAAGAGTATTTCCATAAAATACAAAAGGATGGTGAAGTGGGAAAAAAGTAGGTTAAGCAAAAATAAAAGTAAAAAAGGAAAACTCCTTTTCCTCTTTTCTATTTCCTAAAGGTAATTTATTAGTGATTTCTCAAATGTGTGAACAGTATGTTACTGCCATACAAGTATCAGAAAAAAAATCTTTAATTTACTTTGTTTCATGGATGGGGTTCTAAACAAACCTGATAGGATCATGTTTCTCTATCTGGGGAATGAACTACTATTTAAAAATAAATGAACTTATCCAAATCGACACTTTTGCCATTTAGATTAGCTTAACGTTCTGTTATTTAAACAGAATACTTTTCATAAATGTGAATAAATAATTACCTTTTCTACAGATAACATGATAAAAAGGGTTACTTCCCTTCTTATAAAAAGGGGGGCCATAATATGAATTATTACAAAATTTAAGAGTAAGATGATCATGTATCATGGATTTTCTGTAAGGGTCATTTTCAATTATTCTTTCCCAATATAATCACAAATAAGTAAGACATTCTTTCAAACCTGTGTCTGACCAAGAAAAGTCATGAGAGATGAATTAAACAGCAGCAAAGAAAGAAACTAAAAGTCCTCAAAGATTTTTTGTTCCAAATTTAGTTCTGTATTGTATGAAACAAAAGCAGTACACTTATATTTCTGCTAGACTATCTATTAAGAAAAGGGAACTTATTCTATACTACATGAAGAATACTTTACACTTACCTTTTTAAAATGAACTATCCTAATTTAGAATTATTGGGGCAAAATCTATCATGGCGGTTAGTATTCTAAAACATGCAAGCCTTAACTTTTCCTTTTATTTTTTCTTTCTTTCTAAAGTTGTTCTTCAAAGTGCCTCTGGTATTTTCTAAATGTGCTCAGAAGTCCTACGGCTATGGCAGTTTTTTAATAAAATAAACATAGCAATCGAGTACCTGCAGTTCTGTTAACAGTATTGTTTGTGTTATAAGCCCCATCCACAAAGGCTACAGAGATAATATCCAGTACAAACAAACATTACTGAGATACCAGTGGCATCTTAAAGCAGCACACCCAAGTTTCAAAATGCAGAAGAGAAAAATTTTCCACTCCCACGATGCTCAACTCCCTGGTAAAGCACATGTCAGGGAAAAGAGAGTGACACTGCTGCTGTTACTGTGAATTCAGGGAGGAGGTGTGGGTGTGAAGCAAATCAGCAATTCTCTCCATTTTTTTCACCATCCTTCCCCATCCCAATTTATCTCTTCTTTTCCACATTCTCTCTCTCTTTTTTTCTCCATATTTCTACTTTTTACTACATATTTCCATATTGTCTGATTTTAACTGCTCTCCAATTCCAACAAAAAAGATGGATTTGACCTTTAATTTTGTTGCTTAACATCAATCTCTGAATTTCATAAAATACAGATGCATAGACCCTACTGAAAAATATTTCAAAGGAATATGCACAGTGCAAGGAAGGGGCTGCAGTGGGCTGAAGTAAAGGCTGGGGAAAAAATTTCTCCAGTGGTTTACAATGCCCAAATTCCCAGCTGAGGGAAAAGTTAAACCCTTCAGGGAAAAAATGGCCTGAGTCAGCCAAGAAATGCTAGGAGGTAAGACATAAAGGTTGGTGCAGCCCTGTAAGAATCACATGAGCCAGTACAATCCACCTGCCAGGCTGAACAGGCAGCTGAAACCTGAGGAGCAGCTCCTCTTTCTAAGTTTGTCCTTTGCTTCTAGATCCCAAAGACTTAAAATTGAGTAAGGATGACATGCCACCCTTTAAGACTAGGCCCAGCAGAATCCTTACTCCTTCCTAAACAGACTCATCTTCCCCAAACTCCTGCATATCTTTCTTTTGCTTCTTAGTACTACTATTAAGTTATCTTCTTGACCGACCCTCAGTAGTCTCCCCCAACTTAAGGCCCTACCACAAGATAAAACTCTGTACCTTAGTTTTCTCAATTGTAAAATGAAGCTATGTGTTAGTATAGAGTTAAAAGGATTATATAAACTAATATTTGTAAAGTATTTAAAACAGTATTTGTTACACAAAATGTAAGAATTTGTTAAATAAAATGAAAATAAATCATCTTTGAATACATGTATCCAGATCCAAATGACAAGAAGGTCTTCATAATGGCAAAAACAGGCTTCAAACAATAAAATAATAGCAAATATACTGATTTCGTAGTGTACCATCCATCCAAAAGACTTACTAGGGACTGAGAAAGATTTCTGAAGAAATGAGGCTTTAACTTAAAGTTGCATATTTAGTTAATTCTGATCCCAAGACACTAATTATTACTGAAGAAATAAGTCTATCTGCTGAAAAAACACCTTACAAAATGAAAGTATGAGACTTCACCCTTAGTCTGGGGCATCTTGTACCTGACTATTCAGTATTTCAATGGTTTGCATTCTTTAGGCCTTATTAAGATAATATTATTTAAGATGTTTCACTGTACACTCCATTTTTTAAAAAAGTATCTGAAGTAAAACATTTATTTGATTAAGAAAAAATGATGCATTTTTCATTTTCACATAGGCACTATGAAATAAAAAGAACAGGATAAAGTAAGGAATAAATAGTAAAAGAGATGGTGAGAAAATAAGGTCAGTTTCATGACAACTGGACTGTTTACCCTGCTTGTTATATGTGAATATATAAATAATATAATGTGATATATAATAATATAATTAAAACTTATAAAAAGGAAACAGCACATTTCAAATTGGAACTATATATTTGTACAGTATAAAATTATATCATGAAAATGAAAACTAGTTTAAACTTTAATCTCCTATTTAATCACCATTTTTAAGGTAGAAAAAATATTCAAAAAATGTCTAAAGTGCCAAAAGTAAATTACTAAAAAATAGTAAATACATGTTTTTATTTTTCTGTCAGAATTTAACAAGGCTTAGAGCAGTGGCACATGTCTATAACCCCAGCAACTTTAGAAACTGAGGCAAGGATCACAAGTTTAAGACCAGCCTTAGCAACTTTAGTAAGAGCCTATTTCAGAAAAAACAAAATACAAAAAACAACACTGGATGTAGTTCAGTGGTATAATGCTACCCCTGCATTCCATCTCCAATACCAAAAAAAAAAAAAAAAAGAGAAAGAAAAGGAAAAAAATTAGATAACCATATTAAAAATTACTTCCAAACAAACGCTGATTTCATAAATATAAGACCAAGAAATCTTACAGACATTCTCTAAGTGATAGTAATAAAATATTTTTAAAAAATATATTCATATTTGACATTTTTGTAATTCTTCAGTTATAGCAAAATTCTACTCACAAATATTCAAGAATTATAGTTTTTCATGAAGATAGTTCCTGTGAATTCTTGTTTAATAAAAAAGTATTAGCACTGATACTTTTAATCTACACTAATAGAACTGACTTATAAAAGTTTATGTTAAAAAATATATATATATATATTGAAGTATTACACTTCTCTAAATTTTAGTATTGTACTTTGAAGAGTTCTAACTTTTGCAGGAATAAAAGTACTTTTCATTTAGACAAGAAATTTCCATTACTTGTGTATTAAGAAGCCACACCCCATACAACTAATGACAAGAAAACATTTCAATTCAGACCTCTAACTTGGCCTGAAGCAAGTTAAGAAAAAAAAAAAAGACTCAAAAAATACAAGGCAACTCACATTTTCAAAGAAAGGAAACTTTTGCTAAATAAGTCGCAATTATGCTGAAGAATTTATATGCTAAGCACGACTGAATATAAAAACACCAGAGCAGTCAACCATAGCTTTAGCACTTTCAGTATGATTAACAGAATGAACCTTCAAAGGTCAATTAAATGTCAACACACTTTAAAGAGATATTCTTAAAGTCTGGTCAATGTATAATAGCATCTCATAATTTAAGGGTATCCTTCTTAATTTAAGTATAATGCGCATGTGATATATGTACATATATATGCAGGCTTACAATATTTCACCAACCAGCTTACAATAAAAAGTCACCTGGCATCTATTCTAGAGTTTTGAATATCTTAATGTTTTTCAAGTTATGAAATAATTTTAAAAAACACAACTTTGTTACTATATAGCATTATTCAATGAAAATGAAACACAAAGTTGGCTTTTATATTGAGATTCAACTAAAGGTGGATTAAAAATGTGTATGTAAAAATTGTTATTGAACATATGTAGCATTTGTATGTCATTATTACCTAAACAATACAGTAAAATAACTATTTACATTGCAGTAAGTACTACAAGTAACCTAGAGGTGATTTAAAGTATCCAGGATGATGTATGTAGGTTAAATGCAAATACTACTACACCATTTTATATAAACAACTTGAATATTCACATATTTTGGTATCTGTAGGAAAGTGGATCCTGGAACCTATCCAGCATGAATACTAAGAAATAAGTGCAAATTATAAATTCTCAAGACTAAGTTTATATAGTAGATGAATCTATTTTTTCTATCATAGGAAGTCAATCCTAAGGATAATGCATTTTTGTCCCCAATACATATCATCTGGTATATAATCTATCCCCAAGTAATCTTTTCTGAATTCTTGTGGTTGAAAAGCTTCTCAGAAAAGGTATATGCCAATTGAAAATAGAAATCTGTGGGACTGAACAAGTCCTGAAGGTACTAAATGCTTGTATTGATATTTTCATCTAAGAACACAGTAAGATCTCCAATTTCATCTCCCCTAAAGAAGGTCAAATTATCATAGATCCTCAGAATGAGAAAGGCATATCAATGTCATTTGGCCCAATCCACTCCATTAACAAGATAGGGAAATGTAGAACATCTTGACTTGACTCTTACAGCTCCTTGGCAGAAACTTTTCTTCCAGTAAATATAAACACACACACACACACACACACACACTTCCATTAGGATTTTATGACTAGGTTATAACTGACCCAACAGTTGTGACTACTGTAAGAATTCAGAGGAAGCGCATATCCTCAAGATGTTAATGATTTTCCAAGAAGGTATCAGAAATGGAAGAATAAAAGTAGAAACCGATAGTTCAAAAGGAAATATCACTAATGAACTAAGCTATCATGGTTGTTCCTAAAATTATGGAAAGATAATGTTAGATTAGAACGGGACTCTGTTTTTTTTTTTTTTTTTTAAATGTCACCCTATAAACCAGGCAGGAGAGATTCAATTTCATTAGAGGATTTTAAATTTAGAAAACCTAAAATAATAAAAGCAAAGACTAGTCTAGGAATACATGTGCAAGAGAGAAGAGAGGTAAAGAAAAAGATTGGGGTCCCTCATAGGAAGTACTGGGGTGCTGTAAGAAACAAATAAGCTGATGGGAAAGAAAGTACACTAACAAATATGAATTGCTCAAGAAATTTAACTACCAGGGGACAGGGGCCTCTCTAACCATGTTCCTATGTTTTGGTGGCAAATTCTCAAAAAAAGCAAATCTAGGATTAAATTCTGGAACCATTCCTACAGAATTACAGATAGAAATCTCTTAACCTCAATGATTCCAAAAGCTAGATCACAAGGGGGGAGATAGCTGCCATTCTTAGGCCTCTAAAAAGTAAAGGACCACTGATAATTAAATGCAAAACCAGGATTAAAACTTTAAGACAGATCACATAATCAGACAAATTGATTAAGGAAAGAATATAATTAAATGTTAAGTAAGGTGGTGCAAAAAGGGAAGAGGATAGAGGAGACTCCACCTGAGCCAGGAAGTGACATGATGAAACCGAATTATTAGCTGGCACCACATACAGTCCACATATTTCTCCTATCCCTTTTCCCTCTGCTCAACAATTATTATTTAGTAATGTGCTTTTCCATTGTGTCCAGAGCTACTTATCTCCTCCAGTGTTGCCTTCTTTTCTGTCTTCTATATCAACACTCCCGAGCTAAAAAAGAAAATTTTAAAAGTTACCATAATAAGTTAAAAGCTACATATATCAAGTATTACTGCATGGCAATTAATAGCTGATGATACTTTAAAAATCTTATAATTTCCACTCCTTTGAGGCTGGTAAGGACACTGAAGTTTAGGGGGTCAAGGATGCAGCTCAAGGCCACTGAGGCAATAATGTCAAAGCTAGGTTTGGAAGTAAGTCTGGCAGATTCCTCACCCTATTCTTTGAACATCTCTCCTACACTCTTTCCATTTTTTCCCAATAAACAAATTCTGACATATGTGTTGGGGATTTTATGGATACAGAGCTTACAGGAGTGCTTATATGAGGTTGCAGATACAAGATTTGACAATAGAAGGCAGAGAGATTGGGTGACAAACACTTGACTGCCAAATTATCAGCTTCAGGAACAAAATCTTCAAATTAGCATTGAAGAGACAGCTATCCATCCAGTATTCTTTTCTGTTCCCTCTCAGACCTTCTGTACCTTAGGACTCATTCTCAATCATTTGCTTGAAACCTTATCTACCCAGTTGAAAAGGGGAAAGAGCCTGGGATTGCCCCTCCCACAAATCACCCACAGGTTGGGGAGAATAGAGCAAATAATGTACTAGTAGGAGGTGTCTGTGAACTCTAGTCTTCAGCCTTGTGCAATACCAGTCTTAACTGTGTTTGTAGCTTTTATTTTCGTTTACCTGCAGAGGTGGTTCATGGAGGGGGGAGGGAGGGCTTTCTGGCCACAGGGCTCAAATAAAAGATGAACCAATAGGTCTGGTACCATAAGGAAGTGATCAGAGCAGTGAGCATCTGGGGAGCTTTTTACATGTTCCTAGGAGAAAGCAACACTTGCCATTACAGCACTGGCAAGAAAATTGTAATGCTCATTCTTAAAATTTAGTGATTAACTCTCACTTTGGAAGGAGCTTAAGAATACAGTTAGATTCTCTTCACAGACATTCTGATTCTGTAAGTGTGGAAGGTACCCAAGAATCTGATGTTTTGCTAGTTCTACAGGTGATTTTGATAAAGTTCTAAGGACCACATCCTGAAATACATTGCTCCAACCATTTACAAGGCTGACCAATTAGCAAATATGAGTGGAGAACACAAACTCTATAAAGAAAACTTGTTCAAATATCAATGCTAATTTCTAGGATGAGAGATCACTTTTAAATAAAGCTACTCTGCTTTTGAGAAGTTTCCAGGTCTATAAATGTTAAGACCTTTGTATTCCCCTGATGTCACCAAATGGACTTTTATATAAGCCCTTTAAAAATAACAGCATATCTCACTATGGTACACCTTGCATCTCTCCTACACACAGTACTTGTCTATAGAGTGAAGACCCTGACTAAATGCTACTTCCAGTGCTTAATTTACATTTGGTGTAAGGTTGGAGATAGTTCTTAGTGTAGATTTATTTGATTTCAAAAGGAGCACTTCCCTTCAGACAATGAATCGAAAGATTTCATTCATGCTATTTTTAAAACAAGTTTAAAAATTGAACAGTACTTGAGCAAAGTATTATGGTTATGATTAGGACATTTAATTAGACATTCAACCATAATGCAAACAGCCACTCATTATTTAAGAAACAAATCTTTCAAAGACTCATGTTCTTCAAACAAAATTAAGTCATGAAATATATTATCTTAAATCAATATTGCTAATCTTTCTCATAGAAACCCTACCAATTTCTTTCTTTCAAAATGCAAACCCCTATTTTAAGCTATAAATTTTGGGGATGCATTCTAGAATTAAGCTCAGTTTTTCTGTAAATTCTTCCTTTGATAACTTCTTTCTCTGTAGTAAAGCATGATGATAATTCTCTTTAAGGACAGGTAAGATAGATTTCTAATTATTTATATCTGAGCACTAGGTATTTTACTCAGCAAATAGTTGTTGAATACCTTAATGCACATCTATATTTTAAAAAATCAACTACTGTTACTATAAGCTCCACCAAGGGAGAAACCATCCAGTGGAGCACTTGACATGTAAAAGGCACTTTCATGAACGGTGAGAAAACTAGGGGACTTCGTCTTATAGTGAACAAAATAACTTCTTTTGTATAAACTCCTAGCAAAGTGTCCGTGCAATATTTGAGAGAATTTTGTTCATGGAAAATGTTTGACTTGACTTTCTTATGAAAAATAAATATAGGTTATCATGATAACCAAAAGTTAACACTTCATTGTTTTTCAAATCAATCTGCATTGACAATATTTCAATAACTAATGTCAGACCAAACCTTTAACATTAATTATTTATCAAAATTATACATGCCACTAACACATCTCAACAAAGATTATGTAAGTGCGCTCTCTAGGCGTCAGTGATACTGAACACAGTAGCTATTTTCAATCCTTCATTAAAATTAGATCAAGATGTACTTGTATTTTGTGTTACAGTTCCTGTAAGGAAGATTTAAATTACTTTACTATATACTTTGGTTACAAGTAACATTTTCTTTTTCTTCTTTGTCAGAAGAGCCCCCATCTCCCAACAAAAGTTTTCAGCAGAAATAAGCAATACAGAAACTAAAACGACAAACACAAGCACCTGCCCTGTTTACTCTCTTCCTTGCATAAAAAATGATTTGTTTTCCCTCTAAACTGAGTCCAGAAGGACTTGCTGGGGGCACCTGCCACTTCACCTAACTCTTGACTCTCTGTGTCCATCCTAGCCCCCAGGATTCCAAATGGCGCAGCAAAGTAGATCAGTCTTACAAATCATAAAACAAGCAATTCCGGGTAACTTATTTTTCCCGGAAGATAACCTATAAGTATTAGTGTTTTTAAATATCAAACTTAAAAGTTGCTTCTTAGTAGGCTGAAAGGTGAATCCAGGCGCATGTAAATATATCCTGGCCTACCGCTTCGTAACTCCTGCACCTCGTTGAAGCACAGAAAAATCTCAAATGGAGATTAATTTTAAAAACGGGCACCACAGATCATGTAGCTGTGGCCCCATATATCATATACAAGGAGATCTAAGTGGTTCAATCGTTTGTCCAAGGTCAAGCAGAGCCAGTTACAGGCAGGGTTGCTTGGCGACCTTCTAACCTTTCCGCCTGCCCCCCTCCTTGCACAGGCTCTTGGCAGCCCCCGCCCCTGAAAGGTTCCCACGGATACGGTTCGCAAGTCAGTGGCATGTCAGTGCCTCTCCAGCGACGGCACTTTTATTTGTTCTCCCCGCCTGCTCCAAAAAGTATTAAAGGCTCCCTCCATGCCTTCTCCCTAGCCAGGCGCCCCAACCACTTGAGCCCATCGCTCTTTAAAACCGACTCACCCTCAGCTTGGTCTGGGGAGCCCTCGGACGAACTCCGGCCTTCCCCGCAGTCCCCGCCGACCGCGCCGCGGCCCTGGCTGACGACGAGTCTAGAAAGTCACCGGCGGTGACCGCAGACGCGAGGGGCGGGCCGCGCCGCGCCGCCCCGCGGAGGCGCCGCAAACTTTTCCCGGCTCGCAAGTTGCCCAGCTCCGCGGCCGCGGACCGACTTCCTTCGCCCGCCGCCGGAGCGAGGGGGCGCCCCTTCCCCGGGAGGGGGCTGGGCGAGCCGAGAGACCGTCAGTTTGGGGCCGAGGGAACGCGGGCGCCCGGTACTCTGAGGCGCGCCGGGCCAAGCCCAGCGCATTGTCTCCGCAGCTTCGGACCAAGACCCAGCGGCAGTGGCAGGAGCAAGAGCAGTGAGGAGTTGCGGTCCCAAATTTGCCGCCCCTTTTCGCCGTCGCCGCCCACTGCGTTCTTTGTGTGTCTCTAGCCGTCCTTGGGCAGCTCCGCCGCTCGCCTGACAGCTGATGGGCTCACCACGCCGGGTCCCGCGTCCCCTCGGCGGCCACCGGCGAAGCATGGCCCAGCTGGCGGAGGAGCAGGGAGGAGTGTTGACAGATGCTATCTTGGAGCGGTGGCCGCCGAGGGAAAACGAAGACTGGCCTGCGACCAGTCTAGCTCCGCACTCCCTCTCCAAGACCCGGTCGGCGCCGAGACCCTCCCTTCGCGGCGGCCCTCGCAGCCTGGTCCGGCACCCAGTGCCCGGCTCCGCGGACGGGCGCGCTCGGTCAAGAATCCTGGGGAACCTGCTCCGCCCCTTGGCTCTAGCGCCCTCCAATGATCTCGGCCTACAGGGGGCAGTTCTGTCCAATCAAGTGTTGGGAAGCCCGGCCAGTCCCCGAGAGTGCAGCCAATAGAACGCGACTCCGGCAACACACCCGCCCTGATCCACTAGGAACAAACCGCTCACAGCCCAGAGGTGGGACTCGATCCTGGCGCCCAGAGAGACAGGTCGAGCGGCAGCTGGGTCGCAAAGTGGAGAGACAGTCTGTGGGAGCGACGTCTGATGTCCAAATTGCGGTTATTATAAGGAGCTGATGTAAATGGAAACCCGCAACACACTACTTTTGTAGGTCATCAAAATCCACACCCACACTTTTCTGGGGAAAGTGCATAAAAGAAAGCTGCACAATCCGTCCTAGCACTATTAAATATTCAAGTTAAGGCTTTTCCTTTTAGAACACTACTTTAAACCAGGTGCAGGCCAGTCCCAAGCATTTGTAGTCTTAATACATCTGACAGAACACCCGGTATCTGAAAAAGGTTAGTTTCTGTCCTGCTCCAAAACGCAGAATGTCACTATTGCCACTGCAATGTTTCTTTTCTTTTTTCTTTTTTTTTTTACCTGAAAGAAAATTGCATTCAAGAATGAAAATATGAGTTCATGAGTTCTGTATCTGAATTATTTTTTATCGTGGACTTTATTTCTATAATAAAGTCACAGGAACTATCTTTAATGGAGATGAAAGAATATAGATATAGATGATATATATGTATGATTATCTATTTATCTACCAAGACTTGAGTAAAGTGCTGGCTATAAGTGACTGCAGCTCTTGATCACAGGACCTTGTCATTAATTAGCACTCCGTAGTATTTTCTAATTTGACTTGAATAGTATGTGAAGTTAATAAACTTTATTAAGTTCTTTATTGAAAGACTACACGATGATGACAGCAGTTTTTTGGTAACAAATATTTGCATATTTTAAAAATAAAATTACACTTATTTGTATGCTTCGAATTGTCATGATCAGTTTATTTCTTCTGGCAATGAACTTCACATAAATTTTTTTTTGTACACATGTGACACGATCCTTCTGCATAAATTTCTTTGATGACCAATCTCATTTTTTAAAAAGATCCTCTGTACCGTGAACCAAAGAGGAAAAGATATAAAAGAAAAATTACTATATTACCATTTTCAAAGAGGAAATTACTATATAACATATTGCTTTCATGGTTGAAACCCACTGTGCCTTACCACATTTGCTTCAGGGAATAGCATGAAGCCCAAGACTGAGTTTTGTCAAAAGATGCATAAGTCCTGGATTGACTTTGAGCAAATCTTTTAATGACTAATTTGATAATAAGAAGCTAGTATACTGGGCTTTGCCTGCTTCATTGGGCAAGTGAGAGCCAAACAAGATAGCTTTTGTTAAGTTCTATGTTTTCTGTAAAATATTGTGCCAAGTGAAAAGCAATATTAAATATGTTACTATTCTCTAATTTTCTATAAAGATACTCACCTACTAGCAGACTAATAATATTTCCTTGGTACAGTTTTTCAATCTGAAAAATTTTGAGCCCATCAGTTTTTCTCTCAAAATAGATGTAAACAAAACCTCTGTCTTAATATTCTAGAGCAAAGCAATATTTCAGCTGGGTCCTATGATGCATTCCTATAGTCCCAGCTACTAGGAAGGCTAAGGCAGGAAGGTTCCTTGAGCCCAGGAGGCCAGCCTGGGCAACCCAGTGAGAGCCATTACTAAAACAACAAAACAAACAACAACAACAACAACAAAAATGCAGTACTTACAATATTTTTTTTCTTTTTTAATAGAGAGGGTATTAGGCTAGAAAACAAAAGTTCTTAGGAAAGAATTCTGGATGGGAAAATATGAGAAATTTTGTTTACCGTTGTTACCATTGACATATTTCTGAAAAACAAGATGTAGTAATGTTCAACTTAATACTCTTCTATATATACTGTTTAAAATGTATGAAAATTTCAATGTATACATATAAATAAATTAATGTATCCTATTTCTGCTAAATTTCCATAGTTATACATGGTAGTTATTAATAGCTAGGTCAAATTGATACTCATATAATCAAGTATTGAATTTAATATTTCACAGCACTTGTTAGGGATTCACTATGGGTTTTGTGATTAATTTTCAAAGAGAAAAGTATTTTTAGATATATTTCCATGTATTAAAGTATAATTTGTTTACTTTATTCCCAAACTTGCCAGCTAGCACAGAAATTTAATTATTGCTTCAAACAAATGTAAATATGGTAACAATAACATGAAATTTACTGAATTTAATCGAACCAGTACTTGTCATTTGTACATTTCATTTTATGAGTGAAAACTGTAGGAAGATTGATCAATAGAAATCTACTATTCATCATTTAGTAAGTAGATTTAAATCAGAGTATTTGATAATTTCCTGATATTGACAAGTCCACACCCTTTTATTGCAGGGGATAAATATTTTCTCAGTTGTCTGAGTTATGCTCATGACTCCACTGTAGTGATGTTTTATTTACTAAGTTATATTTTCAATTTTTTTTTTATCTGTGACTTCCTTCTCAGTTGTCCAGTATGGAACACCAGAGTTGTAGCTCCAGAAGAGAGTTGTTGGGTTTGGCACATATTTAAAGGTTTACTGAAGAACATTTTTTACTTTGGAGTTAGTCTTAGCATTTGTTGATATTTTTGATATATAAACATACAGTCTAAGTTGCTTCATGTGATCTGTGGTAATATGACTAATCACAATATTATATTCTCTGTATTTTTGTATTTAAGATACTATTATCTTAAGATTGCTTCATCAATGAGTATAACAAACAACTGGATTTGTAGTTTCTGGATTCTGATAGTTGAAATGCCTCTGAATTTCTGTGCTTTAGGCAAATCAGACTTCCATGTGATTTCTTTCCAATTCACTGCATCTAATCCATTCATCTGAAAATGGTGTTATTAGGAATAATGAAATAATATCTACATAGAGAATAGAAAAATAATTAGCTCTATTTTTCTTTCTATTTTTGACATGGATGAAGGAAAATTGCTTTAGTGAACCACAACATCAGATCCTTTTAACTCTTTTATGAATCTTAGATTTTTCTGATTTCTTGAATCTGACCATACAGTTTCCTCATTGTGTGATATAATTCCTGGCAAAAATATTTTATATGCATAAAAAGGAACATAAAAAATTACAAAAATACTGGTGATGGACACACTTGACTCCCTTCCCCATTTTATTTTGGGTTCCAACCCCTCAGAAAAATTGCTTTTAGAGTTACAAAATTTTATTTTCACTAAAATGAAATTTTTATAACTTTTTTTCCTTAACTTCAACTATTAGAAAATGTAAAACTAAATTTACAGTTCAATTTAGCAAGATATTCACATATTCACTGTGATATAGATGTAGATATAAATGTATTTTTGGGATAGGGTCTCCCAATGTCACCCAGGCTTGTCTCCAACTTCTAGACTTAAGCAGCTCTCCTGACTCAGCCTCCCAATTAGCTGGGACTACAGAAACATGCCAATGCCTCTAGTAAACATAATTTTTAATATGTCTTGACTTATTACTTTCCATTCTGTTTATGTATTTTTTACTATTTGCATATATAAATTTATTTAAAATATTTTATGAACTTTTTTACTATTTGCATGTATGCATTTATTCAAAATATTTTATTATATGAGATTAAATATAAATGAATGAATAACATATTTTGAGTCATATATAAACCCTGGGAAAGATGGACTGAACAAAACTTACATATAGTGAGACAATATGAAAGATATCACTGTCTTTCTCCTTCAACAAGGAATAGAAATCTGATTCACGAGGTTTAACATCTCAAAACTTTTCTCAGAGAGACAGAAAAATAAATAGATAAATAAACAAACAAACATATAAATAAATAAATAAATAAATAGTACTAGAGGGATGAAATTTATTACACTTATTTCTTTAAAGTTGAAGTTTTGTTTAAAAGTCATACCCTTGGGCTGGGGATGTGGCTTAGTGATAGAGTGCTTGCCTTGTACATGAAAGGTTATGGGTTCCATCCCCAGCACCAATCCCTAGTACTGAAATAATAGCTTCTCTTGCGTAAGATATTGGCTTATAAAGAGTACAGAATGTCATCTTAGCATTTTTTTTGTTTTGCTTTATGAGATACATTTTAAATAACTAGAAATTACAGGTTAAAAATATCAAACATCCTTTTAAAAGAGAGTATTCTATATAGACAGACAATGTATAGATAAAAATCTACAAGATTCCCTCTCCAGGCCAGCAGGACAGCATGCAGGAGGCTTTCAGTAGAATCAGTAGGTTTCAGGGGTAGTTATAGAAAACTTAACCCAACATGATTTAACTATTTTAAAAAAATATTTTCTCATGTGTCTAAAACTTTGCAACCACAGTGTGGCAAAATCAAGGTAGTTAGTTCATGGAAAGTGGTAGATGAAAGCAGAAAGCAAAAGTGAAGAGGCAGATAGAGGCCAGAACAGCCGTAAGCACTAAGAGAGGTGTCAAGAAACTGACTAGAATTTATCAGACAAAAAACAAATATGTAGTTGGACCCAGTGGTGCATGCCTGTAATCCCAGCTACTCAGGAGGCTGAAGCAGGAGGATCACAAGTTCAAGGCCAGTTTGGGGGATTTATGGAGACCTTTTCTCAAAATAAAAAATAAAAAAGGGCTGGGATGTAGCTTAGTAGTAAAGTGCAGCTGGGTTCAATCCCCAGGACACAAACAAAACAACAACAAATTATTTAAAAGGCATAAATATAAATTGATTATTTCTAAATTTCAAACAACAAAACTAAAAATAATATCAAAATTATAGAGTTGTTGAGAGAAGCACTCCAGTAAGAGATATAACCTCTTTTTACATTGGTGGCAGATAGTAAATCACATAGAAATAAAAATAAAGAAATAATTAGTAATTTCACTTTTATTTTTTTGTTTGGCTATCCACAAGCAGAAACTAAAAACAGAAATGATTGAAAGACTTTTCCTTCTGGTGATGATGTTGCAATTGAGTATGAGGAGGGTTGTAGTCTTTTCATTTTTTTGAATATTGTTTTGATGAAAATTGTCAATATTATAGGAAAAAGCCTTAGCATGAATTATTAAATATAAATTAGGGTATAATATATCTTGGGGAGCCCCAATTGTAAAGTAGTTAGAGTATGATAAAATGGGTTTAGGACCTCAGTATGCTAAAATATGAACATTGGTCAGGAATATGGATGGTGGTTTTAAGAAAACAAATATAATGAATATACAGGAAAATTATCTTATGTATTTTATAAGCTCTTCACAATTTAGTAGGTTATCTTTTGGTGTGTGTTTGAGAACAAATGTGCCTTTGGGTCCCAAAGATTCTAGGGCAGATTCAGTCTGGGAGAGACTGCTTGCTAAGTGCCTGTTTGTTTTTTGATGAAGTAATTGTATCATTTAAAACTGACTCAGCACACAGGAAAATGTGTTCATTGTGAGTTTCATAGCTTGAAAAATGAGTGAAAATTATGGAGACGATTCTGTGGAAAGTTACAAAAGGAATTAGAAGTCTGGAACATAGATGATTTGAGAAATTATCATTTCAAGCCTTTGACGCTCCAGATTTTCAGATATAATTCATTGTTCATTTTCTGTGCAAATGAAGGAGACTATACGGCCCAATATGAGATGCTTCTAGGAGGTGTATTAGAATCAGTTCATCTTGAATAAGAGGGAAATCAATCTGTTGGGCTTACAGGTTGTGTGGTGAGTACTCATAAGCAAGGAAAATATCATTACCAGAAATAATGTAAGAAAAAGGGTATGCATATCTAAGTGGGTAAGGAACCAACTCAAACAACCATTTGGATCACTGCCAGTTGATAATAAGCAAGATGGATATGAAAAACTCTCTGTAATAATTAAAGCAGCAAGATAGAGCTGTAAAACTACTGTCAGGATACAATATTTAATCCTAATATGTAGTTTTATTTTATAATGTATAGTGTCATTTGGAGATAATATTTGTGGGAATTGCCTGAACTTTACCAAAGCATTCTCATATACATGACATTTTTCTGAAGTTTTCCGAAGATAATTATAGTAATGATAAGAATTTGTTTTACATACCTTTTTTTAAAAAGTGGAAACCACCTTTACATGTATAATGCTATTAGAGCCTAATATCTTTTCCTTGAGTTGAAGAGGAAGTAGCTTGGTATAGTATTTAGATTAAAAGACATGTTTGAACTCCACTATCCAACAGAACTCAACCAGGTCACCAATTCCTCTGAGCCTTTAAATGAGGATGATAGTAATTATGGATGCTGTATCTATCTCTCGCTGTGTTGTTAGAAGGATACTAGTGGCTGATTTGTGTGAGCACCTTTGCAGACCTTTCTGTAGGTGGCCCATTTTCTTATTAGCATAGCTTCTATTGCTATTTTATTTTATTATGTTTGAGATACTAGGGATTGAACTGAGGGATATTTTAGCACCAAGCTACATTGCCAGCCTTTTTTAAAAAATTTAATTTTAGATGGACTCTCACTAAATTGCTCAGGCTGGCCTTGAATTTGTGATTTTCCTGAGTTGTTGGGATAACAAGTATGCATCACTGAATCCCTGTTCTATTTCTATTTTATTATTAATGGAAAAGAGATGCAGTGATCAAGAGATCCAATTAAATAAGGTTGGGTCCATGGTCTTAGATCCCTAGGTCTTCTAATTACTACCAAGTGTTCCATTCCACTACTTTGATCCTTGCTTTGGATGATGATCAATGAATATAGAATTAGAATAGTCTGTTGGTTCCCTCGGTTTCTTTTTTGGATTGAAGAGTTAGACAAATTGATTACCCAGCTCTTCTGGTTATAAATCCTACTAGTCAAGTACTTGATTCTCCAGCTCCCTTGGGGGTCTCCACTGGTCTAGAAGGGGTGGCAACCAAAAGAGAGTTAAAGAGCTCTGCATAGAAGACAGATGAATTTCTCTTGTTCCTTAGAGAAGAGAAGGGACAGAGAACCAAGAAGATGATTTGAGGTTAGAAAATACAAACCATGAAATAGCTTATGAAGATTTTCTGAATGTGGAGACAGAAGTGATATGTAGAGGACTTCTAAGATTCAAGTATCAGTTTCAGTGAAATCTTCTTAACACATAATATGACTAATAAGCTATTATGTGTCAATTGTAGTATTGTTGTTGTTATTTGTAGTTTTGTTTTGTTTCAATGGATTCCTGTGGAACATAGGAAAATAAGAGAAGACTATGAAAATATAAGTCCCCTTCTTCTTTTCCCTAAAATTCTTGAAAAATTGTCAGGCCTCTGAGAATTAATTTCTAGACGACACTTAGAATAGAATGAAAAAGTAAATAAATAAAAACGAAGGCCTAATTGTGATTGAGTTTCCCTTATCTTAATAATGGGAAAGCCTATTGGTACAGAAACAGGAAAATTGCAGTATATGGAGATTATTGCTGAAAAATAGAAAAAGTAGAATGATTTATAGCTAATCCAACACCATGTGCTTTATTGCTATAAAAAATAGTTGTCTGAGAAAACTAAGTATATTTATCATTGCATATTTTGTTTTTAATATATCATCTAGCAAACATTATGTTTAATTCATATAGGATAGGGTAAAAATTGTGCCCTGTCAAGGACGTACTATAGGGTCATGTTTATATAAATATAATAAAATCTAGACAAATCAACAACTAAATGTTGCTAACTGTGATTATTTGTGTAGTAGAATTTAGTAAGATCATGGTAGTCTACATACTTATCTGTATTCTCTGAAATGTTTTACATAAATTCATTACTATTAAAATGATGAAAAAATATATAACTGGCAGAGGTATAGGTCAGTGATAGAGTGCTTCTTTAGCATATATGAGGCTTTCTGGGTTCAAACCCTGACACTGCCAAACAAACTATATATGTATATGTGTATATAGATAGATAGATAGACAGATAGAGAATCTGCCACTCCTCCATTGTTACATTAGTTATTATTAAGTTTATAATTAAAAAGAAGGATATGAATTGTATGAAATTATCAACTTCATATTGAAAATCTCTTTACTTGGACTTTTGAAAAAAAAGTTTAAATATCCATTGCAATAAAATAATTTGGATGATTTTCATTATCAAATTAAAACAAAAAATATAGAGAGTAATGAAACAAAATTTAGTGTGATGGTTACCTCTAAAATCTAAATTCCAGCATTTTTTGTCAGCTTTTTTATTTTTTTCTGCAGGATATGAAAAATCTTTGTTGCTTATTAGCTCACATTAAGCAGAATATTTAAGGACTAACAAAATGATTTAATAGCAAGAATTCCCAACTTTTGAAAGGCATGACTTTTCACTTTTGGGGGACTTTGTAGTCATTAAAGACGATAAGTAATATGTACATAACACTCTGATATAATTTAGAACAGAGTTCTCAACCAGGGAGATTTTGCCACCCTCCATCAATCAACTTCCTGGGGATGTTGGCAGTGTCTGGAGACATATATACTTATCACACCTGGGGAAAGGAGTGTGCTACTGGCATCTAGTGGGTAGGCACCAGGGTTGCTTCTGTATATCCCACAATGCACAGGAGAGCCCTCGACTGCTAAGAATTATTCAGCCCAAAATGTCAACAGAATACAGGTTGAGAAATCCTACTTCAGGTACCTGTTTACTGAGAAACTAAATAGCAACATCAACCTCAAACTTTAAAAAAAAAATTAAAAAAAAAGAAAAGAAAGAAAGAAAGAAAGAAACCCTCATTCATGTTTTCTTACAAGCAATGGAAAACGAAAATTCTATTTCCTTCCCCCCAAAGTTGAATATTTATCATACATTTGTTGTGATATAAAGTAATATGTAGAAATTAAGAAACCTAAGGTAGCTAATCACAGTCTTTGAAGAAATAGAACTGAAATGGTAAGTCTCTGAGAAAATAAATATGCTTCAACAGGTTAGTTAGGAATGCCTTTAAAAAATTCCTCAAGAGAATATTTTAGCTAGCAATTTGAAACTATTGAGAATGTGAATCCAGTGATCTGTCAGGATCATATATTAATAATGACTGCTATTCTCCCAAGAAACAAATGAAAACACAAAATGCACTTATTACAATGTTTTATGTGCTGCTTAGAATCTTGAGTTATTAGAGAGGCAGTGCGCAGGACAGGAATCTTTTCCCCCACCCCGCCAACATGCAGCCTGTGATATCTTGGCAAAGTTCCTGACAACACAAAAGTGGGCAGTATTTTGTATTGTGTTAACCCCCATATGTAATTTTAAAATGTAATTTCTGTTAGTTAGTGCAGGAATTTCAATGAAGGTCATTGCATCACCCCACCCCACCCCAATGAGGGCACTAACAAATTGCCTATAAATAATAATGAACGTGATTAACTCAAGCATAATCTCTTGTTCTTTGTTATTCTTTTCTTCAAGGAACAAGGTAAGTTTTGTGAAGGATGAAATGATATTTCAGGATATTATTTTTGGTTTAGTTTTTAATTAAATGTGTTATGCTGAACAAAACAACAAAATCATTCTGGGAATGTTAGATGAAGATGTGCTGAGGACCAAGTTACTTTATGTTGTCAAAGGTTTTCCTTTTAATGGGCGATAGAATTGATTCTACCAGGTTAATCAGAAAGGTACAAATCTCATTCTTTAAATATTTATTTTATATTTTAATTGGTATAGGGATCAAGAAACCAAAAGGATTGCAGGATGAACTCTTTGTAAACATTCTGTATTTTCTTTATAATTTTAAAAATATAATTAATATATTTTTCATTAATAATAATTTATTTCTAGTATACAAATAATATTCATTTGCCACGTAAAATTTGAAGAATTCTGGAAAGAATACAAAGAAAAAATATCTGCAGAGACCTTCACTTTCAACGTATATCAACTTCCCTCCACTTTCTCCTTAAAATGGGTCACTGTATGTCCAAGCCCTACCCTCAGCTCCATCACATTTATCCATCCCATCAACATTCTTCCAAACCAAATCTTAACATGGTTGCATGTGTTTGTTGGCTGTACCAAACTCAGTTCTGCAAGCACTTCTTGTTTTTTCCCCTTGATAACACATATAGATATATAATGTTCACAAGTCAGTAAATGCTGAGGCACATGTACATAAGGAAATTTCTGGCATATGCAAATTTCCTTCTTGGATGTTTGCCATTTCTCTGTTCCTTTCTTTCCCACTCATAAAATACACTGAAATATGGTAATAACATTAAAGGGATAATCTGGATTCTACCCCCAATTTATTAAGTAATGTTCAGAGTTTGGTACTTTTACTACTGGTCATGACAAATTACTTGTAATATGCCTTGAAACTGATATAGGTATTTTGTGGATCTCAGGTAATTAACACTAAATTCAACTAAATGAAGATGTCAGGCAACAATGAATGGCCCTGCCCTCAAATGTTCTGTAATCATTTTCTTAAGAGAGCTGGCTGAAAGTAGAGTTATTGAATTGAAGGACATTAATTCTTTATATCGTCTGTTAACTTGCTTTCCAGAAAAGTTGTTCCTATTATAATAGTCTCACATTCAACAGTACTGGGCTTGGGAATTAACTTTCTTCAATTTGTTAAGTGAAAGATGTAGTCTCAAATAAAAGTATTTAAACACGCATGTTTAGTTTTTCTTTTTTTCCTTGTGTTTCCTTCCCTCCCTTCTTTCCTTCTTTCATTCTTCTGTGAAATGTTTGTTCATATCCTTTATCAATTTTCCTATTCATATTTTAAAATTAACATGAGCTCTTTATGTACTAATTATACCATATTTGGTCATAAATCTGTGTCATATATATTCCCCAGTTGAATACTTTAAAAATTATACTTATTTTTTTCATGAAGATAGAGATTTTACTTTAGTTCTTGATGCTTTTTCTTGTTGTTAGTTTCAATATAATTTCTCCATAGTCAGATTTATGCTATTTTGTTGTTGTTGTTGTTGTTGTTGTTGTTGTGAAATTTCTATTAATGCTTTTATAGTTAACATTTTCCCATCTTGATATTTTTTTCTAGGTTTGTTTATGTGTTTTTCATTTGTAATTTTCATTTGTAATATTTAATCATTCTACAGTTTGTTTTCTAGTATAAAATGAGATACTATTTTATTTAAATTTGTTAAGTAACTGTCTCATATCCTACTAATTATGTCTTTACCCATTTCTGATGTTATTTTTATATTATATAGAGCTTTTTAAAATTCTTGTCATCATTTTGTTTTTTAATCTACCAGAGTTGGCTTGTGGTCTTTACATTCTATACCATTGTATGTCCAAACCCTATCCTCATTGTTTTATCTATTTCCACATTCCACTGAGGCAAATTTTTTTATAAAGCTTTCAATCTGTTTTAGTTTCTCCCATTTAATCCTCTGATAAATTTACAGTTGTTTTGAAAATATACTCTTTTTATCAGACCCATCATCAAATAATTTATTTGGGGGTTCTAATGGATTATATTCAATCTTTTTTATCTCCCTTCACAGCAAATATATTTTTTTTAAGTGAAAGTCTTTTTTATTCTTCTCACAGTATTTTATTATTTTCATTGTATCATTCTCACACAATTCTTATGAAGATTAATCTTGTACATTGTGTTATTTTGGTTATTATTATGGATAGAATGTATGTCATTACTTTTGATCAGATATCATTCATTCATTACTAACAATATGATGAATTTTTGTATTATTAGGCATTTGATCTACACTGAATCATGCTATTAGTTTAAATATTTCTTCAGTTCATTCCCTTTGATTCCTTAGATAGACAAAGTATATGAAAATAATTTATCTATTCTCATGATTTTTAAATTTAACAATTATACCTTATGTTTCTGGATTTTGTTTGTTTATTTGTTTTGTTTTGTTGTTACTTATTTGTTTTGGCTACCATTTCTAGAACAATTAGAAATGACAGTGATAACAGTGAACATCCTTGAATTGTTTATAATCCCTCTAGTGTTTTGTTATAAAACATGATTTTGTCTGTATTTTAAACTATAAATAAATACTTTGTTATGTCAATGGTGTATCATTTTATTCTGAGCTTATTAAGCAAGTTTTGAAATCCAGGAAAGTTTATTGAATTATATCAAATTATTTTCCAGATTGAGATGTTTCTGTGTTTCCTTTGCAAACTATTGGTGTGATATTCTTTGGGATCTCTATATACAAATTCTCAGGGTAACCCTTAAGTATTCAATGTAAATTATTATTTTAACACACTTGAATTATACATGCTAACTTTTTATTCAAAGTTATGCATCTATACAAAGTGTTTTTAATTTTTGCTCTAAGGGTCATCATAGCTTTCTGAAGTGAATTGGAACATTTTCTTTTTTGTTTTTCTTTGCACAAGAGGAGAAGATTATACCTTGAAGAAATAATTTCTTGAAAGTTGAAATACTCATTGATAAATCTTCCCTCTATCTGTCTTGAAGGTACTTAATAAAAATAAAAATATTTTAAATTCAGTTCTTCAGCTGATATTAGATTTCTTTTTTTGTGTGATAACTTTTTCCTTCATTATTTTTGAATCTTTATTATGAAGATTTTTAAATTTATTGAGCTGATTAATTTATGTTAATACTTCAAAATAATTTTAAAACCCATTAGCAAATCCTTTAAAAATTATATGCCCTTTCTTATTTTGAGTTTTGGTTATTATTTTTTTTCTTGAATACATTGGTGAGCTGTTTTATATTGCTGTTTGTACATGTTTTTCAAGAATTCAATCCAATTATTTGTCAATATTATTGGTTTTCTGTTTTCTCCTACATTAACTTGTATATTTATCTTTCTCCTCTTGTTTAGATTCTTAAATTGTTTTAACTTCTTGAATTAAAACCAAATTTAATTAAATGGGGTTTTGTTTTTGATTTTAGTTAGAACAAAGAATATTTCACACTGTATATTTGCTTTTGCCACATTCCATAGAGTTTGAGAAGGCATGGTCCTATTTTCATGATACTACAAACAAGTTTGTAATTTTACTTTTGATTTTTCTCTCCTAAATATCTAATGAGAAAGGCCTTTGTGACTTGTAAAGTATTTGGTTTTTGATTGTTTAAAGTTTTATATATATATATAATCATACTGAGGTTGGAGAATGCAGCCTCTTTAATACATGATTTTAAAACTTTTGAACATTTTCTTTGTGACAGTATTCATTGAATTTTTATAAAGCATTGTTACAATAATATTGATAATAAAATACATGTATATATTTTTTCTTTGAGTATACAAATCAATATATCTGCAGATTTAAATTTACTAATGATACATAATAATCAAACATTTATCAGAAACTAAGAGTATTGAAGGTTGCCTTAACAATATACTTTTTATTTCACATTTCTAATATTTCTAACATCCTTGTTTTATATATGTTGATATTATTTTATTGGCTTATAAAAGTGAGTGGATATTATGTTTTACTCATGTAATGCATATTTAATATAATGTAATTACTCTCTTTGTCACCATTAATTTCATAATTTAATTTAATATCTTTTTCCCTCTTCTGAAATTATGTATTTACTGGTTTCTTTCATGGAAATCTCATGTATATTTGCCCATTCTTTTATTGTTAGTTGTCTCCCTCATTTTATTTTAGAATCTCTTATAAGTATCATGTAGTTCAACATTTTAAAATTAGATCTGAATTATTTTTGTTTTCTGTTAGAAAATTTTCAAGTAGTCAAAATAGTTATTATAAGTCATATATCCATTTATATTTCATTTGACTTGGTTTGTGATTATTCTCATGTTTTCCTAGTACTGGTTTATATTTTATTTATATGTCTGGTTTATATTTTACACTCTCTAGTATTTTAGAAAATAATGATTTGGATTTTAATCATTTTAAAGATTACTTTTGGATTTTTCAAAATTGTGCTTTAATTCATATTTTTTAATCCAACATTATAAAAGAAAATACTGATTTAGGCTCTCTTCATACAAAGTGAAGAAGTTTTCTCAGTTTGCTTCTCTGCTCTTTCTCTCACTTCCATGTTTCCTTTAATATTATCTATAATTTCAAACCCAGATAGTTATCATTAACATTTCACTTATATATTTGTGCTGTATTTTGTAACCATATTAGCAAGATTTCCTTATATTTGCCCTTTATTTAACTGGCTTTGATGGTTTCCTCTGCTTGAGATCTTTACTATGATTCATCTTTTGGTCAATAGAAGTACACCTTTAACCTTTTTGAAAGCAAACCTGAGAATGTATTTCTTTTTTCTGTTTCTTTCATATCCAAAGGTCAAATTCTCTGGGAACACAATTCTTGAAACTTTTACCCTCATGATTTTATCTGTAAGAGGTATCTGCAACACAGTCATATTATACACATTTTTTTAAAGTGTAAACAATCAAAACTGAAACACTTTGCAAGTTACAAATTGCAAATGACTTCCTAAAATAGCTATTTAGGTAAGGAAAAGCAAAGTTAAAATCATAAACTTGTTTTTAATATAATGAAAATAAGATCATAACTCATCCAACTTTATAAGAAAAAAATTTAATTGTAATTATTAGTGCATATTAACTATACAAAATAATCTGACTCATTGTGGCAATGTCATACATGCACATAATGTACTTTAATCATATCCACTGTTCCTGTTTCCCTCTTTTCCTCTACCCCTTCTCCTGATTTCCTTCCCTTTTTCTAATATTTTTCTTTCTATTTTCATCCCCTGGATTCCACATATGAGAGAAAATGTGTGACTTTCTGGGTCTACCTTATTTCACTTAACATAATGGTCTCCAGTTCCCTTCATTTTACAGAAGATGTCAGAATTTTGTTCTTTTCTGAGTCTGAATAATATTCCAGTGTTTATATTATATACCACATTTGCTTGATCCCTTCATCTACTGGTGAGCATCTAGGCTGATTACATAACCTGGCTACTGTAAGCGGTTTGCTCATTATTTTCTATACTTTCCTATAATTTTATAAGTAGCATGATATGCTTCATTTTACTAGAAATCATTAACTATTTTTCCCTAAGTGCTTAAATTAAACTTTTTAAATTACCAAACTTTTTAAATTACCAAATTCAAAATTTGTTTTTCTAGAACATGACTTCTTTTAGTTTTATTAATCCCCCCGACCCATGGATTTTTGTCTTGAATGTGGTAAGCACTTTTAATCCTAATACTCCATTCTTTTAATGGTGTTATTCATGTAAACTTCTGGTTTTTGTTTTTGTTTTGTTTTGTTTTGTTTTGTTTTGTATGGGGCATTTTTCATTATCACATGGACTCTAGTTTTTTTATGTTTCTTTTTGTTGAGATTATCTATAACCACTGAGTTTTGGTTCTCTATCTTCTATGATCACTGTTTTCTGTTTTTAGGAATTTCATCTTTTTCCTCTGCTTTTTGTGAAAACTACTCAGATGTGTCCTTAAACTTCTTGATTTCATTTTTCACAGTGAAAATTCTGAGAATTATTATTTTGTTGTGAATTTAATTCATCTTTTAAACATTTTAGGCATTAAATTGTGTTTATTATTTTATGATGGTTTGTTAGGATTGTTTAATTAGACTTTTGCTAGAACAAATCTTCATACCATAAAGATTCATAATTATAGCTCTGGGTACACCTATGCAAGACCCTCTCTACGGGTACAAATCTACAAGTGGAATTTCTGAGTTACAATCACATTTTTAGGTTCTTTTCCTTCTCTCTTCTCTCTCTCTTTTTCTCTCTTCTCTCTTATCATCCAGGTCTCTTAATTCCATCTCATCTTCATTTCTTTTATGCCCCTCACGAATTTCTGCTTATGTTTCATAGAGAAAATATTTTCTTGTATCCTATGAAAGATGAGAAACATCATTCCAAAGTAGTTAAAACAATTTTAAGTGAAGTTTTTAATGCAGGAATTGAAAACTATGTGTTTTTTTCTCTTTTCCTTCAATTGCACCATTTTCAGTTTATTGTGGGTTTTTATTTTTTTACCCTTAAATAAATAACCATATTTTCTATATCAATGTTGTGTGTCAGTACTTCTCAGCTCTACTAGGTTTCCACTGGACTTACTGTGAGGTTAATATGCCAGCTCTTAGCCCCAGGGCCAGATGTTCTAAATGACAATTCTATTGCTTATGAAGGAATCTTTTCCCTGAACCTCTGACTTTCTGTCCATCTAGAAAGTTGAGGAACATGAAAAACTGAAATTCGCAGCATGCTCTCTGCCCACTTGTTTGACATTCTAGGGGAATCTTGCTTTCCTTTTATTGTACTTAACTTTTTTTTTTAATATTAAGCACATTTGGGTAAGAAGTTGGATAAAGCTTCATAGGGGATGCTAACCAGATCTCCCTTTAGAATAGAACCCTTTATATGTCTCAAATGGATCTTTCCAAGCCAGACAGATTTACTGTTGTCCTATTATCTTGAATTCTAGAGGGCACTTTAGAATTCCGTATCCATATTACTCAATTAAGCAATCAATGATAAGAATGAATAATTCAACGAATTGATCGTCACACACAAGCTAGTGGGAATTTTTTTTTCCCAGCTTGGTGATTCCTGCTGACCTACTTCCTTATAAAATAACACAACAATTAGTTGATCAAAAGATTGTATGGAAACTAAGAGTGTCTCCTGGTGTTGTGCATGGCATCTTCTCCAGTGTCAATTTTAGATTGCTTTGTGAAATGCAAAGCATTTCACAATTTTATTTCACTTAATGTTTTTCATTACCTTAGGGTCACTGTAAGAAAATTTTGAATCATTCCTATATTTCAGATAACCAACAGGAGGCAAAAGCAAAAGCAAAAGCATCATTTTGTAATTAAACAGAAAGTTACTCCAAAAATCAAGAGTGTAATCCTAGTCACATGATTTTTAGGTAGATGAATTTTCCATTTTGTTAGCATATGGGTATCTTTTCCTTGTGTAGCACACCTTTGCAGGTGCCTTGAATAGTAGTTAGGGTAATGAGTTACTTGTTCAGCCAAGTGTGAAAACATCATATTTATTACTCCATGAATAATCAATGTTATTGGTTTGATATTTTCATTCAGTAAACTAGAATATTTTTCAACTATCTTAAAATAGCTGTTAATCATGGAGAAGTATTATTTGTTTCATTAATTGTTTTCAGAGCAGCATAGCTTATCCAAAGAGTTACACTTTTTTTAAGAGAGAGAGAGTGAGAGAGAGAGAGAGAGAATTTTTTAATATTTATTTTTTTAGTTTTCGGCGGACACAACATCTCTGTTTGTATGTGGTGCTGAGGATCGAACCTGGGCCGCACGCATGCCAGGTGAGCACGCTACTGCTTGAGCCACATCCCCAGCCCAAGAGTTACACTTTTTATCTCCCACATTTCTAAAAGTTTTAGTAATTTTGTTTCTGTGTGTAAATTATATTTGAGAGAGATATACATATCTTTGGTAGTTCATGCTTCATTGATAATTAGGTTTCATTTATAAAACAATATCTTTTCCTTCCTATTAGTAATTCAAAAGACAACTAAAAATAGAGAGTAATATAAGCAATAATAATAATGGAAACAACTCACTATTTGTGTGTGTGTGTGTGTGTGTGTGTGTGTGTGGTCACCAGGTCAAGCTTCTTTACACATGTGTTGTAACTCATTTAATTCTTAGTGCCCCAAGTGAAATAGATGATTATTTATTATTATTATTATTATTATTATTATTATTATTATTATTATTATTGTTTTGAGACAACACCTTGCTACACTGCTGAGGCTGGCCTTGAACTCATGATCCTCCTGCCTCAACCTCTCAAGTAGCTGGGATTACAGGTGTGTGCTATTATGCCCAGTAGCAGTATTTTCATTTTACAAGTGAGAAAAATGATGATAAGAAACCCTTCCAAGACGTCACAATGCGTCTGGCACAGCCAGACTGTGATTTCTAACTGTGCCCACAGGATTCCACCATGCTACACTGCTTGCAAACGGTGAGACAAGAGATTTCCCCCCTGTTTTATAAACTAACTGTTAAATTTAGACAACTAATCCTTGGTGGACGAAACAGTGCTTGGTTCATATGGGAGAAATTAACAGTTCTTTCCCAAAAGGACAAAAATGAGAAAAAATAATAGTGTTGGTGGAGATTAATTCAAAAGATGTGTCTCTTCGAGACATCTTTCCACATTCTTCCATTTGTTTCATTCCACTGGGATTTGCCCAGCCCCCCGCTTAACCTTTGCTTCTTTGGCTTACTTAGCAGCCTCAAAAGTGAGAAACATTATGAAAAGCACAAGTGTCAGAGTGGCCAGCTGGCAGAGGGAAATTCCAGTCATATTGTGCATCCCCTTGTGAGCTTTTTATTTCAGTTGTTCTTTGGCACACACAAGTCAAAAGCTCAGCTGGCTATCTGTTTCTTGCAATAGAATTCTGCAATATTTCAAATGTCCAAATGCAGCCAACGAGAACTAGTCTTTGCAGATTTTGAACAAGCTGCAGTAAGTGAAAGAAATTATAAGACAGTGTTTGGGTCATAGGCTGTTGAGAAATAAAATTACAAGAACAAGAAAGAAGAATCTTTTTTTCCTGTGGCTTTGGACTGCCAGTAGGCTAAAGGTTGGGAAACATGTCCCGAACATAGCTCTATTGTATCATAACCATGGTTAGAACAGTCCTGCAGTTCTGTAAGGCCTAGAGAATAAAGCCAAGGCACATCACTTGGCATGTGAAGGGTTCCATGGCCTGACTCCTACCTTCTATCTTGCTTCATGCCCTGGACATGCTGTAGTGACATTCAGAGGCCACACACGGCTACTGCCTTGCCATTGGTCTGCACATGCACTATGACTGGTCAGTGCTTATGCTTTGATAAGTGTGGAATCTTTTTAATCTCGCTCTGTCTTTACATATATGCACGTTATACTGTACTTTTTATGCGTTTTAAGACGGTTGGCTGTTTCTTCTTCCATTTTATATTTACCATAATGCCTAGCACTTTCTGGGCCAAAGTAAGCACTAAATAAATTGAAGAATCATCAGTACTAGGAGGATACACTTGTCTGCTTCTTATCATTTTCTGAGAAGGTAAAACAACTGTGGTAGGCCTCAGGGAAGGACAAGAGAGGAGTGCCATGTTGAGAAGTCAGCAGGTGTTTGTCACCCAGTCCCTCCAGTGCTGGAATTCCTAGCACTCGTAATTATGTTTCTTAGTGGTCAGGGAGAAGAGAGAACAACCTTACAATCTCAGATAGATTACTGTGGAAAAAGTTAGGCCAGTATATAGACTCCAAACACAGAAAAAATATGGGGTCCCAAGACTGAGCAATATCCAGGAGTTTCATACTCAAGAACATCCATTGTGATAAACTCCATGATGGTAACACCCATGTGTACCTAAGTGTTGATACATGAAGGCAACTGATGTATCCAGTGAGTATTTGCTAGTGTCTATAAAAAAATATTTTAAAAAGTCAATCTTAGACTTGAATGCCAGGCTGCTTGGATTAAGATTCTGTTTCTACCACTATCTACACTATTGAGTTCATAGGGTAATCAAGTGCTTTGTGAAATAAAGTACTGAGAGTACAGGCTAGTAAATAACAAATAACATATGAACATGTATTTAATTGAAAATGTGAGCACATTTTCCCCCAGGAAACCTTTTGATGTGGTTGTTTTGTATACTTTATTGCAATTTTACATCAGTTTTAAAAGGGATGGTAATAAAAGCTTTGTGTGCCTGTGTGTGTGAAAACATAATGAAGTGTGAGACAGCAATGACAATGAAAAACCTACCACTACTTGTAACAATATGAATGGACTTCATAAACAAGTTGAGTGAATAAAGCCAGATACACAAAATAATATGATTCCATTCATATAAAGTACAAAAAAATAGGCAAAGCTAATCTGTGCTATTTGCAATCAGATAATTGCTATCCTGATGACACAATGGGTGTTAGTTGCACAGGGGTGCTCATTTTGTGAAAATTCGTCATTAGGGTATATTTATGACATCTTTTTTGTATTTTGGGTACCAATGTTACATGTCAATAAACAGTTTTTTAAAACTGATGTAATAGTGAAATGAGAACCTATTGTAAGTGTGAGTCAGTAAATGATCATTGATTAATACAACAAGGAGAAAGACCATTAGAAAGAGAACCAATAAATCTTTGGAGTGCACGGATGGAGATCTGTCAGAATCAATCAAAGAAGGATTCACACTGAAAAGCTTAGCAAAGGGCATTCTTCCAGAGAGGGATTTTAGAGCTTCTCCACCACTAAGCTGCATCAGTGTAGTTCTGTACTATATTCAGGACCATGCTAGGTTAACAAAAATGAATGTGCTGAGATGGAAGCCTAAACTTTTTCCATGTCATCCCCATAGTCAACACATAAACACTTATTGAATTGAGAAGATGAATCTATTATTCTCCACCACTATATCATTGGAACTGAGACACTAAGAGTTCTAAGTTCTTTTTTTTTTTTTACATTTTTTTTAAAGAGAGAGTGAGAGAGGAGAGAGAGAGAGAGAGAGAGAGAGAGAGAGAGAGAGAGAGAGAATTTTTAATATTTATTTTTTAGTTCTCGGCGGACACAACATCTTTGTTGGTATGTGGCGCTGAGGATCGAACCCGGCCGCACGCATGCCAGGCAAGCGCGCTACTGCTTGAGCCACATCCCCAGCCCGAGTTCTAAATTCTAAATGATCAAATTCCAGCAAACACTTTAGAAATGCCTTTACTTCCAAGAATGACCTAGTCAAGGTGATAGTCATTTTGAAAGTTGGTATCATGTTTTTACTGTTATTATTCCAAGTAGCAAATTGATAATTTTAGCTTCACGCTTTTAATCTTTATGATTTTTAAAGAATAAAAGGAATTAACGTGGTAAAAAAGTCTATCCAATTAAAATGTCAGTCTCTCAACTTTGTATGTTTGGTGGCAACCACTGCATACTAGGAAATTGACAAAAGCAAGGCTTTGCCTGCTGAATTACACCAAAACCTATGGGTGAGTTTTCTTACACTTCATTGTGGCCATCTAAATTCATATCACTTTTTACTTCCTTTGAATATTTTAATGCTACTTAAGTTCATGGAGCTTAATGACACTGAAGGTATTTTAACCTCACAAATTCTTTATACTGCATTCCATTTTTCCCAGTCCGAACCTTAACACCTGTTTCCCTTTTTTAGCACAGTACTCCCTATGCCCACTCATTGTCCATTGTATCCTTCACACTTACTATTATCTTTCACAGATAAATAAATATAGTCAAGAATTTTTTATTGATTATCACTAAAGCAACTAATAGGTTTCACAAGGCAGCATTGTTTATCTTATAATGGACAAATTAATATTTTCTTTCTTTTTCAAAATATCATTGCTATCAAAACAAATAACACAGATGCTTGGGAAATATTGAATAGGTTGGTGAGTTATTTTTATAATTACACAACTTATTAGTATGTTCAAGAAGTTTGTGCCTATGAAGGTGTGATTTCAAAATATTCCTAAGTATGGTGTGATTGTATAAAAAAGTGGCAAGCACAGTTTACTAGTTTTTTGTTTGTTTGTTTTGTTTTTTTGTTATTGTTTTGACCATTCTGGGCCTCATGCATGCTACAGGTGACTAGTTTTTTCAGCTTCATGGAGAAACTGATAATTTAGAAGAGACTTATATGGAAGATGACTGTCAGGTAATGGAAGAATATGGAGATGGAAGATCCCTGGCATTGTGAGACACTTATCTAGTCACCAAATACAGGAACAATTAAAATCTGAGCTCTTGATAGCTTTTTCTTGATTGAATCAATGAGTAAATAAATAATTGAATGAGAAGTAGGTTTCTCAAAAAGAGACTTTGAATGTGTTGATGAAGATTTTATATTCTAAACTATTTTGTGTAGAACTTAGATCATATCTTCAGAAAGTTAAGAACCCCTTATTCTCTAGATTTTCAATCAGTAATATACTCAATATTTTATAATACTCAGAAGACTTTTGTGAGGTATAATTATGTGTTAATAATTTGTTAATAGATATGGATATGTCTAGGTAAATATTCTTATATGTAGCACTTAAATAACTTTATAGCTTCAGTAAATTTTAGCTACAAGGAGTGTAAACTTTAAATATAATGTGAACAAAATAACATATTTTAGGAAGTTTTCATTTAAGAGGTTAAATAACTTACTATATGTTTCAGTTCTTATAGATGCCAGAATTTCTAAAAACACTTAAATATTGAAGAAATGATAACCTCTTATTAATCTACCCTACAGAGTAGAGAACATGATTATTTATTTTGTGATACATGTTTTACATATTTAAGTAATCCTTACTTCTATGTGTACTCTCTGGTAGGTATTATAATTTATATTTCACAGATGAGAAAATTAAGATTCACCACGTAACTTGTTCAGGGCATAATACATAGGACAAAAGTAAGTTTTAACTTAGATCCATCCATTTCCAACGTTTGCTTACTTTCTACTGTACAACATTATCTATAGACTCAATCTGATAAAAAAAGCAACACACACATACATTTATATGAATAGCAAATGTATCTACTTCTATGTCAATCAAAATTTTTTTACTGGCATCAAAAGCACACAGGTCCTTTAATTATGGAGGCAAGCAAAAACAAAAACAAATAAACAAAATCCCCAAAAGGCCAGAGAAAACATATTTTGAACTGTATAGAACATTTTTTTTCTCAGTCACTTAACTAGTTGCTCCATTGTGACTCAGATTGTAATTGAAGCACAGTAGAAGTCTAGAATTGTTTTTGGTGGTTCATTTCACTCACCTCTTCCTTTGTAAATGTCACTGTTGCTAGGAATCACTCCACTCTGAAGGATTTCCTTGTCTCTATGCCCCAGTTCCTCCAGCACCGTGTTAGTCCTATGATAACAGTGGGGGGCACTTGATGAGATCCCTTTGCACTTTTATTGTCAATGGAATTTAATAGAACAACTTCTCTCGGGCTTCTTTAAACACTAACTCTCCATTTCAAACTGCTTCCAAGTATGTCACTACTAAATGGAAATTTCTAGGGAAAGAAATAAACCATATGCTGCTTTTCCCTTCAGCTTATTTTAACCATATGGTACTAGAAATGGGAACGTAACAGTGCTATTAATTTAGACTCCCTGTGTCCCCAATACTAACTTTCTCCAGTTAATTTAAAGAAATCTTTCCTATTGGCCTGGAAAAACTGTCTTTGCCAAATAATTAAGGAGTAAGTTTAGGGGATAAAGTGAAACTAAAAGGTGCATTCCTCACAAGTGGTCACAGAAGATCAGAGACAGAGAACAGGGATGGCCTTCTGTAAGAGCTCCCTCTCTGGGAACAGGACTTACAGGCTGTCACTCCTTGTTAACGTAAAGGCTAAGTCTGGGACATTAAATTTCATTTTATGTACATTTACTTAATTTTTCAAAAGCAACAGGAGTTATTCAAGGTAACACTATAAAACACTATAGTCCATTATTAGACTAATAGAATGACAACCTATCTTTGACTAGCTTCAAAAGGATTTTTTAAAAGTATCTATAAAGTAAGAATTTTTAGACTTAGAAACTAGCAAAAATTGAGAAATTTGTCATGTGGAGATCCAGTGTTCTACTATTAAGTATAGCTGTCATTTAAATAATAAAAAGATCAAATATAATGTAATTGCTTTTGTGTAAATTATGATGTAATTGATTTTGTGTGAACTAAAAAGCACAACTCAGAACCTTTGCAAATTTCATATTCAAGTGTATATTTTTTTTCTTTCATGGTGCTGGTAGACGTGAATAAGATTTTCATTTTTATTTTAATTGAGTCTTGTTTATCAATTGTTTAGGGGTTTTGACTCCTCATTGAGATTCATTTATGAAATTCTTCCCTATCTTTAACTCACAAAATGTTTATTTTATTTTTTACATTTTTTTTTATTTTAAAATTTTTAGTTTTTACTTTAGGTATTTAATAAACCTGAAATTTATTTTTGTGTTTTAGAAGCAGAGAAGTAGATACCTAACTTTTTCCCCACAAGAAACAAACAAACAAACAAACAAAAAAACCCCAGATGAACCAAACTAGTCATTCTATACAATTTATTAGAAAATTTCTTCTATTTCATAATGACACAATATTTTTTTAAAATACATATGAGTGTGTTTCTCATTCCTGTCATTTTATTTTGCATCTTTAATGTCCCTTGACAAGCTCATATGTCAGCCAATGCAGGAATGTTTAGATTAGATTGTAGGAGCTGCAACCTCATCAGTGAATTGGCACATTTGATGGATTAAGGATTTGAATAGGCTACTGGGTAGTATCTGTGGGCAGGTGGAGTGTGACTGGAGGAAGTAGGTTGCAGGGGCCATGGCTCAGACTTTATCTGTCCATCGCCATACTTTCCTTCTCTGTTCGTGGCTGCCATGGCTGAGCAAATTTCCTCGCCACCCAGGCTGCCATGATGTTCTGCTCACTTCTGGTTCAGAGCATTGGAGTCCACCAACTGTGGACAGAGACCTCTGAAACTATAAACCCCAAATAAACTTTTCCTCTTTTAAGTTGTTCTTGTCAGGTATTTTGGGCATATTGATGAAAAGCTGAACACTCCTGTGTGTTTTCTGTACCCTTTGTGAATTTATCTTTGGGCTTATAATAAAATACTGTTTTCATCGCTATAAACATAGGAAGTGCACCTGCTAGAAAAACATCCATTTAATGCTTATCTTCAGGATTGTTTCTGGCATTCTTGGCCCTTTAATTTTCCAAATGTATTTTAGGATAAATGCATTGAATTCTTAAAAAATATATTAGAGTTTGACTACAATCACATTGAATTTATAGGTGAATTTTGGGGAAATTGTTACTTCATATACTCGAACCTTTCTATTCATATTCTGTTGGACACCCAGTATCTTGATGCTAATTTGAGTAAGATCTTGTTTTCTTAGTGGTTATTGTAGGTACATTGGATTGATATTTATTTTGTATGCTGATTTCATAATGAGGACATTTTCTTCACTTCTTAATATTTAAAATAATCTATATATTGATATGGCTGTTCTGGATAATCATCTCATCTACAAATAAAAATAGGCACATCCTTCTAATACTTATGTATTCGTTTACTTTACTCATCTTATTGCAACAGTTAGGACTTCCAGTAAAAGATTGACTAAAATGGTGATAATAGTCACCTGTTTCTTGTTTCTGATTTAAATAATGCCTCTAAAATTTCACAATTAAGGACAATACTTGCTTTAGGTCTTTAATAGATATTCCTTATTAGGCAAAGGAAATATCCTTCTCTTCCTTGTGCACTAAAAATTTCTATTGTGAGTACAGTTGAGCAATTTGTGTATATTTTCACCATCTACCTCAATGGTTATATTATTTATCTACTAGTTTTTATGTATATGACTAATAGATTTCATGATGTTGGACCATCTTGGCATCTGGGGTAAATCTTTCTTGTTCATGATATACTTATTTTTAACAGGTAGCATTGTTGATGATGTTGATTCCTTTAAGTTTCACTGCCTTATTTTGGTCCTCTATTTCACCTTGAGTTTTCTATAGTGACTTATATTTTTTGAAATATTATTCATTTCATCAAAGTTGTAAAATTTATTTGCCAAAAATTGTTAGTAGTGTATCACATGGCTTTCTGGAATCCTTCTAATATCTATAGCTAATTATCTTCTAATCTCTAATATCATGCATCATATCACCTCTCCCTGTTTCTTGAGAAGTATTCCTGGAGGTTCTAATTGGTTTTCTTGCTTCATTCTAAGGTTTCTGACTTTTTTTCTTTTTTTCTCTGAATTTTATTTTTTCCTCTCTTCTACTTTCTCTAGGTTTAAATTACTGTTCTTATTTAGTTGAGTTGAATACATTGATTATTTAAGTTCTTTTTTGCTTTGTTTTGTTTCAGTACGTGCACTTCAATCTACAACTTATCTATAAATTTACCTTAGCTTTATCACGTATATTTTATGTATAAAATTGGCCCTCTGTCTGCATGTTCCAGATCTGAAAATTCAATCAACATGCATCAAAAATATTCCAAAAACCACTGCATCTGTGTTGAACTTCTACAACAGTGAAGTATAGTAACTGTTTACACCAATTTACATTTTATTATGCAGTGTAAGTAACATAGAGGTGATTTAAGTATATGGGAGGAACTTGGTGGTTCAGCTCAGGGGTAGAGAATTTGTCTAGTATGTAGGAAAGCCTGGGTTTTATTCCCAGCACCACACACAAAGATATGGGATCATGCATGCAGATTATATGCAAATACTATGCCAGTTTATGTAAGAGACTTGAGTGTCTGTGGATTTTGATATTTACATGGGTCCTAGAACCAATGCCCCTCACAGACTGAGAGACAACTATAGTATGTTGAAAATTCATTTAAAACATTTTGTAACTCCTGTTGTGATTTGTTGAGTTTCTCCTGGTTATTCTTTATAATTATCCCATTGTCTTTGATAATTCCTTTTCATCACTTAGAGCATGATCAGAGAATCAGAACCACTGTGAGTAATGTTAAAGAAAGGATTTACCACAGGGGTTGGACCATAAGCAACTGGTTAAACTATCTCTGCTGCTTCTTTTGGGGTGATGGTCCTAAAAAGAGCAGGAACAACCATCATAAGGAAAGTGGGTAGGGAATGGGAAAGCAAGGATAAACTAGAATCCAAAAGGACAATTTGGAAACTCAGAGGACACGCTGAAACGCATGTCTGTCTCCCTGCCTTCAACTACACCTTTGATGATATAGGCTACCTGCAAGAGAAGCTTGTGTCCTGTGCCACAGTGCTGCACAGGCTGGCGCAGAAGTCAGAGAAGCTGCGGGAGGAGATCCAGCAAGAGTCAGAAGAGCTCTGGGCCCAGCTGCTGCCCCAGGTGCTGCAACAGCTGAGCTGCAGAGCACAAAAGTGGCTATTACTTAACTTCTGCCTTCCAAATTTCATGCAAATTCTTATTGAGGCCAACACTAATGTGGAAATTTACAGGGAAAGGAATTCTGGAAAGCTTGGTTCCAGCTTAGAAAAATTGAGACAGCTCAAAGCCAATACAGTTTCCTATATTATTTAGTCACTTACTTTATTCCTTCCAAAACTTTTAGCCTTTAACTACTTCGTTTGATATAAACATACTTACACTGCTTTCTTTCGTTTAGGTTTTGTTTGATAGACTTTTCCCATCCCTTTGTAACTTTTGTTTGTAGTAGCTGTAGAAATGCAAGACTCAGATCTGCTTCTCAGGCTGCATCATTAACCAGAGGCCCTTGTTACTGTCCACAGGATCCCTCTCTGTGCTCTCACATGGAGGTCACACTTTCTACTACTACTCAGTGACTGAGCACACTGGGAGAACTAATGCAAGGCCACTTTTGTGACATGTGAACTCCCGCCAGGTAAATTTACTTTGAGAACTTCTGATTAGAGTTTCAAAAACTGTTTTGGAACTGCTCTGCAGTCCAGGACTCTTTTCTTCTCTGTAGCCTTCTCAGAGGTCAGAACTTCAGGCAGTTTGAAGGCTCCTTCCCCTTCCTCCACCTTCCCCTTCCTTCACCTTCCCTTTTCTTCATCTTCCCCTTTTTACTTCACAAGCATTTCCTTGGGTAAATTTCATATGTCTAATCCTGTCTTAGTGTCTGCATCTTGGAGAAGCTGAACTAATACACTGTGTATGTGTCATTTTAAAGTGTGATTAAGAAGAATGTTTAATTTAAAATCCACTCTGATAAATCCTTTTTCTAAAGTATTTTTAAAATTGTAGATGGACATAATACCTTCATTTATCTATTTATTTTTATGTGGTGCCAAGTATTTAACCCAGTATCTCACACATGCTAGGCAAGCATATTCAGCACTGAGCTACAACCCCAGCCCTTGACAAATCCTTTTGTAAAGGAGGAGTTTAATTATTATTTTTTTTAATTTTTTTATTGTTGGTTGTTCAAAACATTACATAGTTCTTGACATATCATATTTCACATTTTGATTCAAGTGGGTTATGAACTCCTATTTTTACCCCGTATACAGATTGCAGAGTCACATCAGTTACACTTCCACTGATTTACATGTTGACATACTAGTGTCTGCTGTATTCTGCTGCCTTTCCTATCCTCTACTATCCCCCCTCCCCTCCCCTCCCCTCTTCTCTCTCTACTCCCTCTACTGTAATTCATTTCTCCCCCTTGTATTATTTTTCCCTTTCCCCTCACTTCCTCTTGTATGTAATTTTGTATAACCCTGAGGGTCTCCTTCCATTTCCATGCAATTTCCCTTCCCTCTTGCTTTCCCTCCCACTCTTATCCCTGTTTAATGTTAATCTTCTTCTCATGCTCTTCGTCCCTACTCTGTTCTTAGTTACTCTCCTTATATCAAAGAAGACATTTGGCATTTGTTTTTTAGGGATTGGCTGGCTTCACTTAGCATAATCTGCTCTAATGCCATCCATTTCCCTCCAAATTCTATGATTTTGTCATTTTTTAATGCAGAGTAATACTCCATTGAGTATAAATGCCACATTTTTTTATCCATTCATCTATTGAAGGGCATCTAGGTTGGTTCCACAGTCTTGCTATTGTGAATTGTGCTGCTATGAACATCAATATAGCAGTGTCCCTGTAGCATGGTCTTTTTAGGTCTTTAGGGAATAGACCGAGAAGGGGAATAGCTGGGTCAAATGGTGGTTCCATTCCCAGCTTTCCAAGAAATCTCCATACTGCTTTCCAAATTGGCTGCACCAATTTGCAGTCCCACCAACAATGAGCAAGTGTACCCTTTTCCCCACATCCTCACCAGCACTTGTTGTTGTTTGACTTCCTAATGGCTGCCAATCTTACTGGAGTGAGATGGTATCTTAGGGTGGTTTTGATTTGCATTTCTCTGACTGCTAGCGATGCTGAGCATTTTTTCATGTGCTTGTTGATTGATAGTATGTCCTCCTCTGAGAATTGTCTGTTCAGGTCCTTGGCCCATCTGTTGATTGGGTTATTTGTTATCTTATTGTCTAATTTTTTGAGTTCTTTGTATACTCTGGATATTAGGGCTCTATCTGAAGTGTGAGGAGTAAAGATTTGTTCCCAGGACGTAGGCTCCCTATTTACCTCTCTTATTGTTTCTTTTGCTGAGAAAAAACTTTTTAGTTTGAGTAAGTCCCATTTGTTGATTCTAGTTATTAACTCTTGTGCTATGGGTGTCCTATTGAGGAATTTGGGGCCTGACCCCACAGTATGTAGACCATAGCCAACTTTTTCTTCTATCAGACGCTGTGTCTCTGATTTGATATCAAGCTCCTTGATCCATTTTGAGTTAACTTTTGTGCATGGCAAGAGAAAGGGATTCAGTTTCATTTTGATGCATATGGATTTCCAGTTTTCCCAGCACCATTTGTTGAAGATGCTATCCTTCCTCCATTGCATGCTTTTAGCCCCTTTATCAAATATAAGAAAGTTGTAGTTTTGTGGATTGGTTTCTGTGTCCTCTATTCTCTACCATTGGTCCACCTGCCTGTTTTGGTACCAGTACCATGCTGTTTTTGTTACTATTGCTCTGTAGTATAGTTTGAAGTCTGGTATCCATATACCACCTGATTCACACTTCCTGCTTAGCATTGTTTTTGCTATTCTGGGTCTTTTGTTTTTCCATATGAATTTCATGATTGCTTTATCTATTTCTACAAGAAATGCCATTGGGATTTTGATTGGCATTGCATTAAACCTATAGAGAACTTTTGGTAATATCGCCATTTTGATGATGTTAGTTCTGCCTATCCATGAACAGGGTATATTTTTCCATCTTCTAAGATCTTCTTCTATTTCTCTCTTTAGGGTTCTGTAGTTTTCATTGTATAAGTCTTTCACCTCTTTTGTTAGGTTGATTCCCATGTAGTTTTTTTTTTTTGAGGATATTGTGAATGGAGTGTTTTTCCTCATTTCCATTTCAGAGGATTTGTCGCTGATATACAGGAATGCCTTTGATTTATGCATGTTGATTTTATATCCTGCCACATTGCTAAATTCATTTATTAGCTCTAATAGTTTCTTTGTAGACCCTTTTGGGTCTGCTAGGTATAGAATTATGTCATCTGCAAATAGTGATAATTTAAGTTCTTCTTTTCATATCTAATTGCTCTGGCCAGTATTTCGAGAACTGTGTTGAACAGAAGTGGTGAGAGAGGGCATCCCTGTCTTGTTCCAGATTTTAGAGGGAATGCCTTCAATTTTTCTCCATTCAGAATGATGCTAGCCTGAGGCTTAGCATAGATTGCTTTTACAATGTTGAGGTATGTTCCTGTTATCCCTAGTTTTTCTAGAGTTTTGAACATAAAGGGATGCTGTACTTTGTCGAATGCTTTTTCTGCATCTATAGAGATGATCGCATGGTTCTTCATTTTAAGTCTATTGATGTGGTGAGTAACATTTATTGATTTCCGTATATTGAACCAGCCTTGCATCCCAGGGATGAATCCTACTTGATCATGATGCACAATTTTTTTGATATGTTTTTGAATCCGATTCACCAGAATTTTATTGAGGATTTTTGCATCTAGGTTCATTAGAGATATTGGTCTGTAGTTTTCTTTCTTTGAAGTGTCTTTGTCTGGTTTAGGAATCAGGGTGATGTTAGCCTCGTAGAATGAATTTGGCAGAGCTCCCTCTTTTTCTATTTCCTGAAATAGCTTGAAAAGTATTGGTATTAGTTCCTCTTTAAAGGTTTTGTAAAAGTCTGCTGTATACCCATCCGGTCCTGGGCTTTTCTTAGTTGGTAGTCTTTTGATGGTTTCTTCTATTTCCTCAATTGATATTGGTCTGTTTAGGTTGTCTATATCCTCCTGACTCAATCTGGGCAGATCATATGACTTAAGAAATCTATCAATGCCTTCACTATCTTCTATTTTATTGGAGTATAAGGATTCAAAATAATTTCTGATTATCTTCTGTATTTCTGAAGTGTCTGTTGTGATGTTGCCTTTTTCATCCCGTATGCTAGTAATTTGGGTTCTCTCTCTTCTTCTCTTTGTTAGCATGGCTAAGGGTCTGTCAATTTTACTTATTTTTTCAAAGAACCAACTTTTAGTTTTGTCAATTTTTTCAATTGTTTCTTTTGTTTCGATTTCATTAATTTCAGCTCTGATTTTAATTATTTCTTGCCTTCTACTTCTTTTGCTGTTGTTTTGCTCTTCTTTTTCTAGGATTTTGAGATGAAGTATGAGATCATTTATTTGTTGGTTTTTTCTTTTTTGAAGGAATGAACTCCAAGCAATGAATTTTCCTCTTAGAACTGCTTTCAATGTGTCCCATAGATTCCAATATGTTGTGTCTGTGTTTTCATTTATCTCTAAGAATTTTTTAATTTCCTCCTTGATGTCTTCTATAACCCATTGATCATTCAGTAACCTATTGTTCATTCTCCAAGTGATGCATGATTTTTCCTTCCTTCTTTTATCGTTCATTTTCAGTTTCATTCCATTATGATCAGATAAGATGCATGGTATTATCTCTACTCCTTTATATTGTCTAAGAGTTGCTCTGTGACATAATATATGATCTATTTTTGAGAAGGATCCATGTGCTTCTGAGAAAAAAGTGTAACTGCTTGATGTTGGGTGGTATATTCTATGTATGTCAATTAAGTCTAGGTTATTAATTGTGTTATTGAGTTCTATAGTTTCCTTATTCAACTTTTGTTTGGAAGATCTGTCCAGTGGTGAGAGAGGTGTGTTGAAGTCTCCCATGATTATTGTATGGTGGTCTATTAGACTCTTGAACTTGAGAAGAGTTTGCTTGATGAACATAGCTGCACCATTGTTTGGGGCATATATATTTATGATTGTTATGTCTTGTTGGTGTATGGTTCCCTTGAGCAGTATGTAGTGTCCCTCTTTATCCCTTTTGATTAACTTTGGCTTGAAATCTATTTTATTTGATATGAGTATGGACACTCCTGCTTATTTCTGAAGTCCATATGAGTGATATGATTTTTCCCAACCTTTCACCTTCAGTCTATGTATATCTTTTCCTATCAAATGCGTCTCCTGTAGGCAGCATATTATTGGGTCTTGTTTTGTGATCCATTCTACTAGCCTGTGTCTCTTAATTGGTGAGTTTAAGCCATTAACATTTAGGGTTATTATTGAGATATGGTTTGTTCTTCCAGCCATATTTGTTTATTTATGTTACTAAACATGGTTTGTTTTCCTCTTTGATTATTTTTCCCCCTTTACTGTCCTACCTCCCACTGTTGGTTTTCATTGTTGTTTTCCATTTCCTCTTCCTGAAATGTTGTGCCAAGGATGTTTTGAAGAGATGGTTTTCTAGCTGCAAATTCTTTTAACTTTTGTTTATCGTGGAAGGTTTTAATTTCATCTTCCATCCTAAAGCTTAATTTCGCTGGATACATGATTCTTGGTTGGAACCAATTTTCTTTCAGAGTTTGAAATATGTTATTCCAGGATCTTCTAGCTTTCAGAGTCTGTGTTGAAAGATCAGCTGTTATCCTGATTGGTTATACCCCTAAATGTAATCTGCTTCCTTTCTCTTGTAGCTTTTAAAATTCTCTCCTTATTCTGTATGCTGGGCATCTTCATTATAATGTGTCTAGGTGTGGATCTCTTATGATTTTGCACATTCGGCGTCCTGTAGGCTTCTAGGATTTGGGATTCTGTCTCATTCTTCAAGTCTGGGAAGTTTTCTTGTATTATTTCATTGAATAGATTGCTCATTCCTTTGGTTTGGACCTCTATACCTTCCTGTATCCCAATGACTCTTAAGTTTGGTCTCTTTATGTTGTCCCATATTTCTTGAATGTTCTGCTCATGGTTCCTTAACAGTCTTGCTGAGCTGTCTATGTTCTTTTCAAGTTGAAATACTTTGTCTTCATTGTCTGATGTTCTATCTTCTAAGTGTTCTACTCTGCTGGTGGTATTCTCAATTGAGTTTTTAAGTTGGTTTATTGCTTCCTGCATTTCTAGGATTTCTGTTTGTTTGTTTTTTATTACCTCTATCTCCCTGTATAGTTGATCTTTTGCTTCTTGGATTTGTTTATGTAATTCATTGTCGAAGTGATCTTTCATTAACTGATTTTGCTGTCTAATGTCTTCCTTGGGACTCCAGATCATCTGAAGCGTTTATATCCTGAATTCTTTATCTGACATTCCATCTGCTGCAGCTATTACCTCTTCTAAAGTTGAGTTGACCTGCATTGCTTGTGGTCCTTTCTTTCCTTGTCGTTTCATACTGCTCGCATTTCTTTCTGCTTGGTGAAACTGTTGTGTTTTTGAAATTTTCCCCCTATATATTTATATTACTCTTGTATAGTTGAAAAGTCTCCCTTGCAGGGCGGGCAGCGGCTGTGCTCCTCCTCCAGTTGGTGTGACGTGTCTACCACGCCCGCGGACCCCTGGGGCTGTTCTGCCAGTTGGTCGCAGGTCTGCCTACCTTGCGGGCGTGGGTGGCGGCTCTGCTCTGCCCTTACACCAATTGGGGTGATGTGTCTACCACGCCGGGGGGTTGCTGGGCCTGTTCCGGGCCCGGGAGGTGGCTCTGCTCTGCCCCTACTCCAATTGGTGTGACGTGTCTACCACTCTGGTGGGTCACTGGGCCTGTTCCGGGCGTGGGCGGCGGCTCTGCTCTACCCCCACTCCAATTGGTGTGACGTAACTACCACGCCGGCGGGCCACTGGGTCTGTTCAGGGTGCAGGCAGCGGCTCTGCTCTGCCCCTACTCCAATTGGGGTGACGTGACTACCACGCCGGCGGGCCTCTGGGCCTGTCCCGGGCATGGGTGGCGGCTCTCCTCTGCCCCTCCTCCAATTGGTGTGACATGTCTACCACGCCTGTGGACCGCTGGGCCTGTTGTGCCGGTCGGTCGCAGGTCTGCCTACCTTGCGGGCACGGGTGGCGGCTCTGCTCTGCCCCTTATCCATTTGGGGTGACGTGACTACCACGCCTGCGGGTCGTTGGGTCTGTTCTGGATGCGGGCGGCGGCTCTGCTCTGCCCCTACTCCAATTGGTGTGACGTGTCTACCACACCGGCAGGCCGCTGGGCCTGTTCCGCCAGTCGGTCGCAGGTCTGCCTATTTTGCGGGCTCGGGCGGCGGCTCTGCTCAGCCCCTACTGCAGTTGGGATGAAGTGATACCACACCGGTGGGTCGCTAGGCCTGTTCCGGGCACGGGCAGCGGCTCTGCTCTGCCCCTACTCCAATTGGTGTGACGTGTCTACCACGCTGGCAGGCCACTGGGCCTGTCCCGCTGGTCGGTCGCAGGTCTGCCTACCTTGTGGGCTCGGGCGGCGGCTCTGCTCGGCCCCCACTGCAGTTGGGGTGAAGCGATACCATGCTGGCGGGTCACTAGGCTTGTTCCGGGCGTGGGTGGCGGCTCTGCTCTGCCCCTACTCTAATTGGTGGGATGTGTCTAGCACGCTGGCGGGTCGCTAGGCCTGTTCTGGGCGCAGGCAGCAGCTCTGCTCTGCCCCTACTCCAATTGGTGTGACGTGTCTACCATGCCGGCAGGCCGCTGGGCCTGTCCCGCTGGTCGGTCGCAGGTCTGCCTACCTTGCGGGCTCGGGCGGCAGCTCTGCTCGGCCCCCACTGCAGTTGGGGTGAAGCGATACCACGCCGGCGGGTCACTAGGCCCACTCCGGGCGCGGGCGACGGCCCTACTCTGCCCCTACTCCCATTGGTGTGATGTGTCTACCATGCTGGCAGGCCGCTGGGCCCATTCTGCTGATCAGCTGGTGGTCTGCCTACCTTGCGGGCTCGGGTGGCAGCTCTGCTCAGCCCCCACCGCAGTTGGGGTGAAGTGATACCATGCAGGCGGGTCGCTGGGGCTGTTCTGGACGCAGGCTGCAGCTCTGCTCTGCCCCTCTGGCCCCCACAGCACTCAGTAGGATCTGGACCGAGAAGCAGTCTCCGCGGGTTCCTCAGCCCTGGGTCAGAGCAGCTCCAGGAGCCAGAACTCGGCCGCTCTGGGCTCCGTGCATGCTCTGATAGGAGCAGGCTCCAAGAAGCAGCCTCCGCGGGCTCCTTAGCCCTGGGCCAGAGCAGTTCCAGGAGCTAGAATTCGGCCGCCCCGGGCTCCGTGTATGTTCTGATAGGAGCAGGCCCCAAGAAGCAGTTTCCGCGAGTTCTTTAGCACTGTGCCTGAGTAATTTGTCTGCGAGATGCAGGCTAATGGCAGCCTGAAATTACCTGTTCTATGGTTGAAAGAGCTGCGATCAGTCGAAAACAGGGATGATGACGTCAACTCTCCAAGATGGTGGCCGCTGGCTTCCTCTGTGGTCTGACCGGTGGAGAACCGAACTGGACCGCTTCCTTCCCCCGTCTCAAACCCAGAATTCAGCACTGTGTACCGTGATTGCACAGCTGGCAGGAGCCCACAGAATCCGCAACGCTGTATCTTTGCGTTGCTATCTCTTGCTTCCCAGCGCGTGCCGCAGATTCTAGCCACGGGGCGATTTGCTGAATAAGCGGCATGACCCTCCGTGCGGACAAATCGCTCGCGTTTGAGCCCCTGTAGCTGATCCTCGTGCGATGAAAATCCTTCCACTAGGTTTTGGAGCACCCCAGTTTTGCTAGAAATTCCTAACAAGATAGTTTTTAGCTGTTCTAACTCACCATTCTTCCGAACAGTGACGCGGTACACGGGAGTGATGCACTCCCTTTGCCGCCATCTTCGAGTTTAATTATGTTTGTGATATGTTTAGTCTTACCATTGTATTATTTTCTCTATGCCTTTTTCTCTGTCTTTAATTTTCCTTTTTCGTGCCTAAAGCCTAATGTCAGGAAAAGCTTTAGGTACAGGACTAACAAAGCCCAAACTTTCACTGAGGTCAAAGTTCTTCATGATCATTTCAAATTGATTCATTTAGTGATTCAGAAATTCAAACTAATAAAGGCTTCACCTCAATATTTACTTCCATAGGAAAGGCAAAGAGAAGAGAATATGCCAAAGACCCACTTAAGGTTTTTATCCAGAACTGACATAGGCTACTTCCATCCCTATTGACCAAAAAGAAGTCACATCAGAGTTCAGATGGGCAGGGGAGGCAATGCTGTTGTGAGCCTAGAGAGAAAAGGGTATTTGTGTTTGGTTCTATTGATTCTATACTTTTATCTCCCTCTGATGGATTGGAACCTGTAAAATGTATTCTCATTCTTTTAATGATTATTATTAAATATTTTAAACACATTTAGTTAACTATACTTATTCTCCTAATGAAGTTTTAATATAGGTAATATTTTTATTTTATACTCAAATTCAACAAAAATCTTGATGGGCTTTAACTATTTTTATCTCTTTGTAAAAATTATGTGTGTCAATTCCCTTTTTGACTGTGTTTTTATATCAGTGCCTATATATTTGTTTGAAGATCTAGTTGTTTTTTTTTTTCATATTTTCTATTCTTGTTATTTCCTGTCTGATTTTGTTTCTGTATACCAGGAGTCTGCAAACTATAGCCTATGATTTACATCTGGTTTACTGATGCTTTTTATAAGCAAGGCTTTGGTAGCACACAGTCATGCCCATTCAATGACATATTGTCTATGTGATTCTTGGCATCACAGTATGGTTGAGTGAACAAATGAGATTGTAGGGCTAGTAAAACAACAACAACAACAACAACAATAAAAAGATAATACTTGACACTTCACAAAAATTTTTTTTTTCATTGACCTTCTTTAAACAAATAATAGACCTTCATTCCAAAATTTTGATCTCAAGAAACCAAACTTTGGATTACAGGCTAATTTTGAGTAGAAGTTTTTTTTTTTTTTGAAACATTCTTGTTTTCCTCTCTCCTGGTGTCTTTCTTTCCTCCCATCTGGCCATGTTGTAGCCACCACCATTGGATTTCTGCACTGTAGTATGGAAGTCAGTCTTTCAATGGCAGTGTAGGTCGATGAGGCTTTCCTTCATGGTGATCCTGGGACTCTTCTGGATCTAGTTAGAAGATCAAGCAGAGAAGAAATGTGTCTAATCCCAAGGTTCTTTCCTCCTTTATCCTCTCTAGACTGATAGCATCCTGAAACCCTTAGTCACTGGTAGTGATTACGAGTGTGTTTCAAGTCTCATATCATCAGAGAAGAGGGAAGACCCATCATAGCCACTAGATTCAATTGATTCTTAGTTCAAATTCATGGTACCATTCAGGAGTATGGGTCTATTCAATGTTGCCTGCTTTTAAAATAGGAGCCCCTCCAGGCCTATGGCATATTACTGCTCATCTTTTGTAGTTCTGCTGTTTCTGAACCATGGAAATGTTTATCACATTTTAAATCTGGGTCTTTTTTATGATTTGGATATGAGGTACTCTCCCACCCCCCAAAGCTTCTGTGTTAATACAGAACTATTCAGAGGTGAAGTGATTAGATTATGAGAGCTGTAACTTAATCAGTTCATTCTGGTTTCAACAGACTAACGGGGTGGTCACTATATAGGTAGGTGGGGTGTCGTTGGAGCAGAAGGGTCACTAAGGGTGTGCCCTGAAGGGTTCATTTTTGCTGCCAGCCCCTTCCCCTCTGTCTGCTTCCTGCCTTCCATGAGGTGAACAGCACTTCTCTACCATACCTTTCCACCATGATGTTCCCTCACTGTGGGCCCAGAGCAGTGGACTCAGCCAACCAAGAACTAAACCTCTAAAACCTTGAGCCAAAATAACCTTTCCTTCCTCTAAGTTGTTCTTGTCAGGTATTTTGATCACAATGACAAAAAGCTGACTAACACAGTTTTATTTTTGAGTTTTTTTTTTAAAAATCTTAAACATAATGTTTACACATTTGGACAGAGAGGCACATTAGGACATGAACTTTTGTTACTACCTTGACTGAAAATTTCCATTATATATTTTTAGTTTAAATGATATAATGATATCTAGTTACTTTTCCATTGAAATCATAAGCATTGAGTCTAAATGAAGTTATTCTAGTGGCTCTATTGAAACCATTGTGAGACCAATCAAAATCAAAGTCACATTTCTTATGGGATGCATCACATTTGGAAAGTTACAGGATTTGAACAGAATTATTCAAATAAATCAAATCTTTATTTCAACAAGAAAATAATTATTTTCATAGAAAATGATATAAAACATTTCAACAGGGAATATTAGTTCAGCATTTGAAAATGAATAAAAGAAAAGAAAAATGAATCTTTGTAGAACTGTAAGATTTTTGCCAAGGCAAAGATGCAGAAACACAATATTTGGGCAAAGAATAAACCAACTCTGATCTATGCTAATCATTTTTTCTTTAATCCAAAATGTTGTGTTTTAGAGTTTTTTTTTGGTTAATGTCTGGACAATGTGAATATTTAGGCAATGGAATTCTAATTTCATTTTCTATTAAAGCAAAATAAAGACACATTTTATTTATTTAAGTGGTATCTTGGTGATTTGTTTCTATTCAATGATTACTACTTAATTACTTAAACTCAGTCTTAAAAACTGAAATGAGATATCAGTATAGTCTGACCGATTAGAAAGTTATTATTGTTACAAATGTTTCATAGTTTCCTGAATCCTAGGCAACCAAAAACAGGGTTCTTTTTTTATTTTTTTTATTTTTTTTATTTATTATTTTTTTTATTGTTGGTTGTTCAAAACATTACATAGTTCTTGATATATCATATTTCACACTTTGATTCAAGTGGGTTATGAACTCCCATTTTTACCCCGTATACAGATTGCAGAATCACATCAGTTACACTTCCATTGATTTACATATTGACATACTCATGACTGTTGTATTCTGCTGCCTTTCCTATCTTCTACTATTCCCCCTCCCCTCCCCTCCCCTCCCCTCTTCTCTCTCTACCCCCTCTACTGTAATTCATTCCTCCCCCTTGTATTATTTTTCCCTTTCCCCTCACTTCCTCTTGTGGGTAATTTTGTATAACCCTGAGGGTCTTCTTGCATTTCCATGCAATTTCCCTTCTCTCTCCCTTTCCCTCCCACTTCTCATCCTTGTTTAATGTTGGTCTTCTTCTCGTGCTCTTCTTCCCTAGTCTGTTCTTAGTTACTCTCCTTATATCAAAGAAGACATTTGGCATTTGTTTTTTAGGGCTTGGCTAGCTTCACTTAGCATAATCTGCTCTAATGCCATCCATTTCCCTCCAAATTCTATGATTTTGTCATTTTTTAATGCAGAGTAATACTCCATTGTGTATAAATGCCACATTTTTTTTTTTATCCATGCGTCTATTGAAGGGCATCTAGGTTGGTTCCACAGTCTTGCTATTGTGAATTGTGCTGCTATGAACATCGATGTAGCAGTGTCCCTGTAGCATGCTCTTTTTAGGTCTTTAGGGAATAGACCGAGAAGGGGAATAGCTGGGTCAAATGGTGGTTCCATTCCCAGCTTTCCAAGAAATCTCCATACTGCTTTCCAAATTGGCTGCACCAATTTGCAGTCCCACCATCAATGAGCAAGTGTACCCTTTTCCCCACATCCTCGCCAGCACTTGTTGTTGTTTGACTTCCTAATGGCTGCCAATCTTACTGGAGTGAGATGGTATCTTAGGGTGGTTTTGATTTGCATTTCTCTGATTGCTAGAGATGGTGAGCATTTTTCCATGTACTTGTTGATTGATTGTATGTCCTCCTCTGAGAAGTGTCTGTTCACGTCCTTGGCCCATTTGTTGATTGGGTTATTTGTTATCTTATTGTCTAATTTTTTGAGTTCTTTATATACTCTGGATATTAGGGCTCTATCTGAAGTGTGAGGAGTAAAGATTTGTTCCCATGATGTAGGCTCCCTATTTACCTCTCTTATTGTTTCTTTTGCTGAGAAAAAACTTTTTAGTTTGAGTAAGTCCCATTTGTTGATTCTAGTTATTAACTCTTGTGCTATGGGTGTCCTATTGAGGAATTTGGAGCCTGACCCCACAGTATGTAGGTCGCAGCCAACTTTTTCTTCTATTAGATGCCGTTATTCTGATTTGACATCAAGCTCCTTGATCCATTTTGAGTTAACTTTTGTGCATGGCGAGAGAAAGGGATTCAGTTTCATTTTGATGCATATGGATTTCCAGTTTTCCCAGCACCATTTGTTGAAGATGCTATCCTTCCTCCATTGCATGCTTTTAGCCCCTTTATCAAATATAAGAAAGTTGTAGTTTTGTCGGTTGGTTTCTGTGTCCTCTATTCTGTACCATTGGTCCACCCGCCTGTTTTGGTACCAGTACCATGCTGTTTTTGTTACTATTGCTCTGTAGTATAGTTTGAAGTCTGGTATCAATATACCACCTGATTCACACTTCCTGCTTAGCATTGTTTTTGCTATTCTGGGTCTTTTGTTTTTCCATATGAATTTCATGATTGCTTTATCTATTTCTACAAGAAATGCCATTGGGATTTTGATTGGCATTGCATTAAACCTATAGAGAACTTTTGGTAATATCGCCATTTTGATGATGTTAGTTCTGCCTATCCATGAACAGGGTATATTTTTCCATCTTCTAAGATCTTCTTCTATTTCTCTCTTTAGGGTTCTGTAGTTTTCATTGTATAAGTCTTTCACCTCTTTTGTTAGGTTGATTCCCAAGTATTTTATTGTTTTTGAGGATATTATGAATGGAGTGTTTTTCCTCATTTCCATTTCAGAGGATTTGTCGCTGATATACAGGAATGCCTTTGATTTATGCGTGTTGATTTTATATCCTGCCACTTTGCTGAATTCATTTATTAGCTCTAATAGTTTCTTTGTAGACCCTTTTGGGTCTGCTGGGTAAAGAATTATGTCATCTGCAAATAGTGATAATTTAAGTTCTTCTTTTCCTATTTTTATGCCTTTAATTTCTTTCGTCTGTCTAATTGCTCTGGCCAGTGTTTCGAGAACTATGTTGAACAGAAAAACACAGGGTTCTTAATGAAGTTTTTAAAAGATTATTCTAGAGCTAATGGAATACAGAGGTTTCAGCACTGTAATTTGCACTACACTCTCAACATGGCTTCATCTATTTCTTCTAAGAGATGTTTATTGAGCAATTTTCATGTATAAACTACCATGCTGTGTCCTATAGGCAAAGAAAACAAAAACAAAAAACAAGAATCACAGTCTCATAGCCTCTACCCTCTAGGATCTTCCATTTTGAAGACAAGATGTATTCAAAAACAGTATGAGAAATAGTGTCTGATACATGCCAAGTGTGGTAGAGCAATTAATGATACAAGGACTAATCCTGGGAATGGATACTACCCTCTCCTCCCCACCCCGCCCCCTGCCATTTGGGATAATTAGGGGAGATTGAGCATTAGAGGGAATATTTGAGATGTGACTTTTTTTTTTTTTAAAGAGAGAGTGAGAGAGGGAGGAGAGAGAGAGAGAGAGAGAATTTTTAATATTTATTTTTTAGTTCTCAGCGGACACAACATCTTTGTTGGTATGTGGTGCTGAGGATCGAACCCGGGCCGCACGCATGCCAGGCGAGCGCGCTACCACTTGAGCCACATCCCCAGCCCTAGATGTGACTTTTTTGAAACTGGAATATTATGTCTGTTTGTAAAAGGTCCAATAGTCAAGCCCTTCAAAAAAGGCAAGGTCATTTGTACAATGCTTGTTATCAGAGGCTGAGGCTTTCCTATTTAATTTAAGAAAGACATATTTCTGAGATTAGATGACAAATCCATTATCCATAAAATAATAAATAGAGACTTGGGGTTCCTAGTACACATTGAGCCAATGAAAATCTTTTGCCCATCATTTTTATTTTTTATGTGATACTGGGGACTGAACCTAGGGACACTATAACACTGGGCCACATTCCCAGGTCTTCCTATTTTTGATTTTGAGATAGAATCTTGTTAAATTCATAAGGCTGGTCTCAAACTTGTAATCCTTGTGCCTTAGCCTCCTGTGTTACTGGGATTATAGGTGTGTGTTACCTCTCCCAACTCTTTCGCACATTATAGGGAAGAAAATGTAGATTTGGTATTGGGAAATTTAGGACTTGTGCCTGTCTTCATAGGATAAACTGGGATAGTCACTTAATATCTCTCTGAACTTCTGTTTTTTATAGAAACTGGAGATATATATGTCTACTTTTTCTATGTGAATGATGATTATGCAGATCAAATAAAAAATTTATAAAAAGCAATTTGTGAACTATCAAATGTTATGAAAGTGTAAAGGGATCTAAGATGTGCAGTGGATTAAAGATGTACATAGATTTCTTTGACACTTCTTCATTAAAGGTAGAGTCCTTACACTGTCTTTTGACCCTAGGTACGCTTGATAACTATTTTGAATAATAGAACACAGTGGAAGTGATGCTGTCATAGTTTCTTGGACCATACTCTAAGAGGATCACAGCTTCCCTATTCTGTAGTACAGAATTTTTTTTCATTACAACTGGGCTATCATTCTGTGAGGAAGCCCAAGGAACTCAGTGAAGAGGCTAGTATGAGGAAAACTGAGGACCTCAACCAATTACCTCAGGTAGGTCCTCATCTAATACCCATCACCAGTTTGCCCAGTGAACCATCTTGGAAGTGCATCATTTAGCTCTAGTTAAACTACTCCCACGTATACTGTGCAAAACAAAGATAAATTGCCTATATCATGTCCAAGTTGCAGATTAGTTGGTAAAATAAAATACATGGTTATTGCATTTAAAACTACTAGGTTTGGGGTGTTTGGCACTCAGCAATGGAATTGCTGGAACAGGATGTTTATTGAATGAATTAATATTTTCAGAGGGTGCTATAACTCCTCATACATATATTATTTGCCTTAACTAAAATTTTCCAATATATTTTGAGATGTATTTGCAAGAAGATGGTCTTCAGGGGCTGGGGATGTGGCTCAAGCGGTAGCGCGCTCGCCTGGCATGCGTGTGGCCCTGGTTCAATCCTCAGCACCACATACCAACAAAAGATGTTGTGTCCGCCGAGAAGTAAAAAATAAATATTAAAAATTCTCTCTCTCTCTCTCTCTCTCTCCTCTCTCACTCTCTCTAAAAAAAAAAAAAGAAGATGGTCTTCAGCTAATTGACATTGCAATACAAGCAGATCTAACATTTAACTCTTGTGATTGATTGACAATGACACTTGATCAGGTCAGGATGACAAAAGGAACTTGTGGCAAGGTCTAGTAGAAAAATGACAACACATTTTTCATGACCTCTTCATCAGTATACCATTCTTTTGAAAAATAGCTCTTGGTTGTTTCATGTATCTTTCAGAAACTTAGCATCTGAACATGGAACATATGATGATCAACCATGTAGCCTGAGTTCCATAATATATTTTCCACTGGATATTTCATTGATTCACCCAAATAATTTATTTCAATATTATTTAAATACATTTGTGCTAGATTCTAATTCTCTCAAGTTTTATCTATCTTAAAACCCTTTATTCCATCTTAGTTTGGGGAGGAAATTTTCCTGAGTTACAGATTTCCAAAGTGATATTTTTCTTTGTCCTTTCCTCATTTTAAAGATGTCATGTAATTGTCAGTTGATTTCCATTGTTTCTGGTGAGTAGCTTGTCTCAATTCTTATTGTTTTAATTTTTCTCTTGAAATTACTTTGGTGTGTGTGTGTGTGTGTGTGTGTGTGTGTGTGTGTGTAGCTGCTTTTAAGATTTTCTCCATCTTTGGTTTTCAGACGCTTGATTTTGTATTAATCCTTCTTGAGGTTCATCACATTTTTGTTTTGTTTTGTTTTGGATTCATTTTCTTTGTTTCTGTTTCTAGTACATTATTGAAATTTCTCATCTGTTCCCACATGTTGGCCACATTTCCCAAAAATTCATAGTCAACATACTTACATTATCTATTAGCTAATTCTTGTATTTTGGTCACTTTGTGTCTACTTCTATCCATTGTTTATTTATTGATTATGGATCACATTATCCTGATTCTTTTCACACCATAAATTTTTAAATTTTATACTAGAAATTATCTGCAAGGTTTCTAAGTATTATTTGCTCAAGAAAAAAATAATGCCTATGTCTGTGACAGGCTACACAGCATGGATTGGTCTAATCTAAAGTTGGGTTAAGTCTGAGGTTTTCTGTAGTTTTTGCTTGATCTTAGTTCACCTGAAGGTTCAAATGTTATATAAGAGGGATTGGAACTTGTTCATCTTAGCACCAGAGTAATTCTAATGCTTTATACTGCTGTGACAATCTTTCTATGCCACACAAATGTTCAGGTTCCTGTGGTGGTTTTCTGGTTCTTCAGCCTGGATCCTGACTCTATAAGCCTTGAAAGATCCAAAACAACAAAAAACAAAAAAAAAACCCAACATACTTTTTCCTTGACTGCTCTGCCCTTAGTTTTGGGTATGCTACTGTCTTAAACCCAGATAAAGGCCTGGATGAATTGAAGATGATGTTTCTCAGCTTCACTGCTGTGCCTACAGCTTTCAGTTGCTGTAATCTATCCACCAACAGATTAAATCTCTCTCTACCTTCTTTCCGTGCCCCCAGGCTTTAGGGCATTGCTGTTGTGCCCTCAGTGGTGCAACAGGTGTGGTATCACCCTCTGCCCTCCTGCTCTGCGCATCCTTCAGCAAACTGGTGCGTGTGTTCAGCGAAGGTTCTACAAGGTGAGATTGCTGAGTGGGTATCGAAGCATGTGCTCATGGGGCCTCCTTGTGCCAGTGACCCAGGACTATTAAAAGTTAATTAAAATTTTGGCTAGCTTCTCCTTGCTTCTTCCTATTGTAGTTTTGTTCCTCATATATCCAGAGTTTTGTATTTCTTCTCTCATAGGAAGGGCTTTTCTGTTCCTGGAATTTAATTTATTTAGATTTTGTTTTTGTCTTCAACAACATAATGGAAAAAAAGAGATACAAAACATAGTTTTATAATTTATCTGGCTTTTTCTCTTTGTTAGAATGGGAGCAGTGGTCTCATGAATTAATACATCCTAACCAGAAGCACCCATATCTTTATCTCCTTTTCTGCCTTAAATAATCAGCTATTTTAATGTTTGTAAACAAGGACCAGAATTGGTGTTATTCATCATGTTTTAATAAGCAGAGGTGTGTAACTTATTCATAAATAAATTGAATTTTAAAAGTCTAATTTCAGGTATTTTTTTGATACTGGGGATTGAAGTCAGGGTTACTCTATATTAAAAATAATATACTTAAAATCAGAAAATAAATTATTTCAGCTTAAAAAGTATTTTTTGAGACAAGGTGTTGCAGAGTTACCGAGACTGGTAACTTTGATACCATCCTGCCTCAGCCTCTTACAAAGCTGGGTTTGCAGGTATGCAGTACTGTGCCCAGCTTAATTTCAGATAATATTTAAATAATTGTTTTAGGAAATTACTACTACTGAATACTATTGATATGACTTTTGTTTCTTGAGGATATTAAATATTTTGATTCAACCAAAATCCAAGTCTTTTGATTATGTTCTGAAGAAAAAAATTGAAAAAAAATTGTAGCTGATAGATTTCATCTTTATATATATGTGAAAAAATCTTTTATATGACCTGACTTATCTCTTAAATTTATTACAGAAGGGTATACATTATATATTATAAATTATAAACACATACTTACTTAAGCCATTAATGATTTTCTTCTGCCTCTTTTCTGGCACCTGTACAATTTCTTGTAACTCTCTGATCACAGGAAGACCAAAATAATTTTAAGAGGGGGTGGGTAGAGAGGGAGAAAGCATAATCTATTTATGAGTTTTTTTTTTCAGATCCGTTCTTATTTCTTGCAAGGATTGCTGAATATTCCACAGACAGAATACCATTAGTATAAATTATCATATGTTGATTTTGTGAACAGATACTTAATCCTCAATCATATCCTTGCATTTTATGCTCCTTATCCATGGACACATGATGAGAAACAAAGGTTTCTAGGTTATCAAATAAGCATATAAATTTCACAGCTTTAATCTGTCCAAATGCTCATAGTGTACTTATCCAATGCAACAATGTATATCATTTCATAAATATATTTTGAAATAGCTATGCAGAAGTATTTTATTTTTTAGTAAAGTTGCAGAAATACTTTAAAAATATGATTGCAGAATTTTAAATGATCTTTTTATTCACTTTTTGATATTTCTGTTAGTCCATTCTCTAATGGTGATAGGGCCTGATTGTTTTTGTTTACCAAGGTGTCTTCTTAAGCTCCCCATTCTTACATTATTTAATGTATTCTCCAACTTCTATCCATTTTCTCTATATGAAACACTTCTTTCATTGGATAGCAACAGCCTTTTCACTAGTTCATGGAGATGATTTACCACTGGTTCAATATGGAGACACTACATTACTGACTCATAGGAGATGCAACAATAAAGGATATGGACCATATGAGTAAGAAACAAGGTGTGGAAGAGCATGTTAGTATCAGAACTTTTTGTGTTTTCCTAAGATACTACCACAGGCCATCATGTGGGAAGATTATGCTCTTCTAAAACCAGATTTTACTTTGTGACTTGCTTTGGCCAGTGAAAAATGACTAGCAATGATATGGCCAGTTGTATGCAGAAGCATTGAGAGCTACTCTGTGGTTTTTCTGTGATTTTTTTCTCCCTATTGTAGGAGTAGCAAAGTACCAGGTAAGGGCTGATCCTTCAACTTCTATCTTAGAGAAAAGAAGACACACGGAACTATCTACATGCAATGAGTAGAAAGCAAAATTTTTGTAAGCCACTAAAATCTTGAAGTCCGTCCTTCCTTCCTTCCTTCCTTCCTTCCTTCCTTCCTTCCTTCCTTCCTTCCTTCCTTCCTTCCTTCCCCAGGAATTGAATCCAGGGTCACTTAACCACTGAGCCACATCCCCAGCCCTTTCTATATTTTATTTAGAGACAGGGTCTCACTAAGTTGCTTAGGGCCTCACTAAGTTGTTGAGACTGGCTTTGATCCTCCTGCCTCAGCCTTTAAAGTCGCTGGGATTACAGGTGTGCACCACTGAGCCAGTTTAAAGTTGTTTCTTAATGTGGCATAACCAAGCTAAATTTTTATTTTCACCCATAGGGGATTTGGGGATGTATTTGTGGCCTGGTACCTGAAGTCAGCATTGAAATGCTATTCTTCTGGAAATGATTATGTTTTGGCATGTTCATTCATGAAAAATATTTTTATAAGATTGAAGATGGCAATGTATCTAGGAACTTTTGATAATTTTCTAGTCTCATCTAGATGTCCCCCCCCATTTTTTTTCTTTAGCAAATTTAAATACTGATTTGCTAAGTTTCATCACTTAGACAGTATGCTCCTTGAGAGAAGTGCCCTTGTCTTATTATTTTGATTTGGGACATGGCATAATACCCAGATTATGGCAGGAGTTGATAAATATTTATTGATTGATACAAATATATAATCTGAAAAAAGCAAAAGTGGCTTATTTGCAAGCAAAATCTGACATGATCTGAACTCATTTGTTGATAAAACCTTATCTGAATTCAAACAAAAGTATTTATAGTCATGCATTAACCCATTTAAAATGAACATAATTTTTGTTGAGGAAATATTCAACATTTTTGTAAGGTGGGTAATATACAAGGTATATGTATGTGTGTGTGTTTAACCATAATTACACATGTATACATATATAGTATACGTATACATTGTGTGTGTGTGTGTGTGTGTACCTCTCTACAATCCCTCAAATTCTGATTTCTAGAACATATCTGGTTCTAAGTATGTAAGATAAGAGATCCTACCTGTGTTAGCTTATGAGCATTTTCTTGAGCTGAGATCAACTCTACACTCTGGTTATGTGCCTCATACTTTATTAGATAAGTGTCTTTTTGGATTTTTCATAGCTGTATTGAATGAATTTTAACTTTCAAAAACTTAACGTCGCTTGCATGAAAATAATTATATGCTTATAATTTCAGCATCAACTATGATTATGTGACTTTGTTAAAATTTGCTGCTCTAGCATTAGAGTAAGTTTTATAAATGTTAATAAGGTACTTTTAATCTATATAGTAATTTTGCTGATTAAAAATGGATAATTTGGGACTTCAATAGGAAAAAAATAACTGTGAACAAATAATATTTGTTTCTAGTTCCTCTATTTATGTAAGAAATAATCATAATGGGTTAGGAATATTATGAATATATTATTACACAGTGAATAGCAGAGTCACACATTTACATATACACACATGAACAAGAACCATATGTCTTGTCTTGTAGTCCAAAGAAGGTTGGGCATCTCAGTTAAAATAATGTAATTCCAAATTTTTCTAATCCACAACTGGCATAGATTGGTTAGCTGGTCATGCTTAGATCTATAGAGAATTACATTTTCTTTATGTGTAAAATCTTATTTAATCATAAGTAAAATGGCAGTAAAAAAAAGCTCACAAGAGTCTGAACGAAGAACATGCCATTCATTGCTTTTTGATATGAGCTGCTTGATATTCTGATTATGTTGCTGCCATAAAATGAACAAAGAGTAACATGGAATTTGATAAAGACAAGAAAACTTTTATTAAACTTTTACAGCAGTGAAATAAATTATTCATGCAATTGCATGAATAATGGTATCCATGCTGATTAAATCAGCTAAGAGGAGGCAAAATATTCACGTGCATGGCATGAGTTCCATTTTCAAACAGTTCTGAAATGAAAATGTAATATAAAACAACACAGTAGTCGGTCCCCAAAAATGGAAAGGAAAAAAAAAAGTGGAGTACAGTATTAATTCAAAAGAGGAGGGAAAAGTTTAAAGCACTTGCACTTCTGAAATCCACGAGCCAGAAGGAATTTTCAAAGACAGAAAAAATAATCCACAACTTCAAAGGAATTTAATGAAAGAGAGAAATAGCAAAGATGACTAGGGTGCAAGAGAGACAGACCTAGGGCTTAGAGGAGGGAGAGAATGGGTATTTATCCAATGAACCATTCAGAGTGTATCCCATCTGGAGCTTGAATAAAAGAGGATTCTCTCCAAATTGGGCTGTTGGGCACATGCCAGCATTTTGGGATGATCTGAGAAAGGAGCTACTGCTGGTAACAAGGTGTCTTCCACATCTCCCCTGCCACCTGTTTTAAGATTTGTGACCATCACTGTCCTTTCATCAAAATGTTCGCAGAAGAAAAGTGTCAGAGTTCATACTTCTCTTTCCACATCACTGAGCACATGAAATGGAGGAGAAAACCCCTGCTACCCACAGAATTCCAAAGAGCTGAGTGCATGCTGCAGATCACACTGAAAAAGTGGGAGGAGAGGAAAAAATATCTCATAAATGAGCCTAGCAGAGAAGCAGGGAGGAAAAAAAGGACACGTGGGGGTAGGAGACAGACCAAAATGGTAGAATTCCTTACCTTCTGATGCACAGAAAAATTTTCCTCACAGACAGTGCTTTCCACCGCTAGGCAGTCCCTCAGATTCTTGCGCCTAAGCTAGCTAGGTACAGGGGGCTGGAAGCCGCCTTATCTAGGCCAGAGTTTCAGGGAGTCTTACTGGTGGCACACCACCCTGTCCCTTCTGACTGATTGGTGTGTCATCCTGATTTGTCATCCCGTGCATGCTGTGCTACCAGTTCTCCTGTCACCTTTGTTCTTAAATCAAGGCAGGGCAAGAGCCTGGTGGGAAGGGTCCTCTATCTCCCCACTAAGGATAACTCTCTGGATCTGATCCTGCTGGACTCTTCTTTGTATTCCTTCTTTGTCCCCCTGTCACCATCCACCCTCCTTATTTGCCTTCTTTTCTGACTAGATATTTGACTTCTCTAACTCATCTGTGATCAGCCTCTAGCCTCAAGGGTCTGATGTAAGTGCAGAGACTCCCCTGAAACCCTCTACTCCATAGAAGAGGCGCATAGTAATGTATACCTATTTTAGTCTTACCTTAAACTATTTTGGAAAAATAAAAACATATTTTCTCACCCAAGTTGCTTCTCCTTTCTCTAGTTTTCCAGGTTCCTTTTTTCAATAGTCAGGTAACAACAAGCTGAGTTTCCAACCTGTCTAACTATAGAAAGTCCAGGCAGCTCCCCAGCATCTCCAGTGAGTGTCCAAAGACTGCACAAAACTTTTCTGGATTCCATTGGTCACATGTCACCAGAAACCACAGCTCAAAGGCCACACCCCACCAACTATCTCAACACTCTTCTTCCAGGCGCCCTGCTACTGCCCCTCCAATTCCCCAAGCACAAAGCTGTTGTGTTTGACAAACAAAAGGAAAACGTGTAGGAGATGAGGAGATTTATAAACAAAGACTGGAAAAACACACTGGACTTTCACTGTCATAATTTATACAAATCTTTCAAAGGACCACTCTGATCTCTCCTCCTTGCCCCTTGACAGCTGCTCAACCTTGGTCTATAGTCCCTTTCTTAGGTCCTCTCTTCCTGGAACATAGAGTACTAACCTCTTGAATCTGGACCTATAAGAGGAAGCAAAAGACATTATTGGGTATAAGGATGGCCCCAGTATTGTCATACCACTCTTCAAAAAGGCAACTATTACTTTGAACAACAACAAATAAACAAAACAAAACAAAACAAAACAGAAAGACAGAAGACTGCATAAATCCCATTCAGAAGTATGGCCATTTGGATGTTTTTGCCAGTCATGGTTTCCCTGAGAGCCATGGATAAATAGATACCTTACATGGGCTTGATTTTAAAAGATTCAGCAAAATGGTCTCTGTCTTGCACAAAATGAGTCTGCACTAAAGATCAGCTTTAGCTCAGCCCTTATAACCTCTGAAAGTTGGAAAATCTGTGGATCAGTTTCTAGAGCACCATTCCTGACATGGAATGGATTTTTTTTTTAATGATGCTACTGCAGGAGAGAAGATGAGAATATTTCTTTTAAATAAGCAGCTTGTAACATCATGCTGAAACAGAGAATTAGTTAAAGGCTGGCATTCCCATTTCTCTTTAGAGGCCAAACTCTGCTGCCATTAGTGGTGGCTCTGTTATGTAATACTACCTTTAAGGAAGAAGAATGACCTTCTCAAAACAGAGAACTGAAATAGGCTTTCTTCTCTTGTGGTATCATGTTGTATCTAGCAAGTGTGACAAAGCTGAATCATCAAAAATATTTCTATAATCCTTCACGTGCCAGGAATTATGCTGGGTGTTCAAAATTAAAGGATGATTTAAGTGTGGTTGTTATCCTTAAGACACTTCCAGGTAGATAAAGTCAGAGATATTGGCAACTGTGAAGCATGGCAAAAATGTATGTGAGTCCTTGCCCCGCAGTCAGACTACTTCCTCTCCCTACCTCATTACTGGTTGAGAATAACAAATAGAATCAGCTTCAGCGTTCAGAAAGACACAGTCCTGCAGTAGACAGTAGACGATATGATTCCTGTAATTTCCTCTTCCCATAGCCAACTTTTTTTTTGGTGGGGGGGTACCAGGGATTGAACTCAGGGGCACTCCACCACTGAGCCACATCCCCAGCCATTTTTTATATTTTACTTAGAGACAGGGTCTCACTGCATTGCTTAGCACCTCACTTTTGCTAAGGCTGGCTATGAACTCTCAATCCTCCTTCCTCAGCCTCCTGAGTCTCTGGGATTACAGGCATGTGCCACTGCACTTGACCCCATATCCAACTCTTGATTGTATTATATGTAATGTTCTCTCAAAATGCTAATGGTAAAAACATCAAATTTGTGACCATGGTGGGGGAAAATGAAGACTGGTTAATTATGTCTGTGATAGATCAATGTTTACCTAGGAAAGGCATGACTGAAGTAAATTATGAGTCCTGTCTATCAAACTTCTCAAGCTGGAGTCAAGTTTCTGATCTTAGAATTTATGTGTTATTTTTATATGCAAACTTATTTATTGAAGAAAAGCTTTTCAATCCATCCCAGTATAAATTTATAAATGCTATGCATCTTGAAATATATTTCCATAATGTAAACAAAATGTATAAAGAAGGAAAGCTAGTTGAAATGTATTTAACATATTAAAGTTCAAACATTTATGCCTATGAGTGAAGACTGCAGGAAATTCTAGAGCTGCATGGTCAAGGAAAGACTATGTACCCACTGCAAGTAAGTGTGTCATTTTCTCCTAACCCTGCCAGGTTTTCTGTGTCAATAGAGATCCAGGTTTGATCATCAAAGAAATGAGTATTGCTGAAAGAACTCAACTATATATAAGCTGAATTTTTTAATGCCATTTCTCTGCAGAGAACATATTTTTAAGTAGGAAGTCACTTATATCTAATTGTGATTAGAGCAAAAAATTATGAAAAACAGTGAAGGAAGGAGTTGCTCCAGTTATGGTTAGCCAACCATAATATATAGAGTAGCTTTCATACACTTAACACTTTTTTAGGTTCTGTGAGAGATGACAGAAATATTCATCTAGTCAATAGATCAGGTTATTCTATGGTCCAAATTCTTTCAACAGTTTCAATGTTGTAGTAGGAATCGAAGGATAGAAAGCTCTGCACAATACATGCTCTAACCCTTGTATCTCAATGGAACCCATCTCTGGCTTCTCCTCTAGTTCATGACAGTCTAGCCATACCAGACTGGACTCCTTGCTGTCCTTGAACATGAGAATATCCTTCTGCTGTGGGATTGGACACTTACTGGTCTCTCTCCATCTCCAAGCTCCTTCGTCATATATGCTCATAGCTCATTCCTTCAGGCCCTTTCTCAAAATGCCATCTTCTTAGAGAGACTTCCCCGGTAATACCATATTTAAAATGGGAAACCATCTACCCAGCCCCATTATTCTGCACTTCTGTTGGCATCATCTTCTCAAAATTTCTTCATTGGTTTTTTGATATGATACACTACATAGTGCTCTCCTGCTTATTGACTCTTCCTAGAATGTACGGCAAAGATCTTTAAATAATTTTTTTCCATTACTACATTCCCAGAGCCTCCAACATTACCTGACACATTGGAGGAACTCAACAAATTGAAACAGATACATTTATTTGCTACTCTGAAGAGCTGTGTAATAAAGCCTAAAATTTAGAATCAATATCATGTGCTGGCTTGACACCAGCAATATTGGGAGAATCTCTCTCCATTCCTTCCTGTGAATGAAGTTCCCCTAGTCAAGGAACCCTCTTTATGAAACTGACTGGATTTATTTCCTGTTTCTCCCTGCTATTCTTAATCAGCCTATGGAATTATTCAGACAAGCTACTCATATGCTCCCAAGGTAAGCAGGGGCACCTTATCCTCTTGATATTACAAAGCCTGCCTCCCACAATCTGATCATTCATGTTCCTAAGTGCAGGCCCTGCATGGCCTTATAAGGCATAGTGTCCTCCTCCCCTAGGTTGTAAGTATATGTGATCAGAAGGCTGTTGTTGCCTTTATCTGTCCAGTGTTGAGTGCTATGTGTTTAGCAATCCCTTTAGAACTCTAGTTTGAATCCCTCCTTCACCAATGGAGTGAATAGGAGGCAATTAAAACAAGGAATTGTAACAGTCTGCAAAGCAAGATATATATATACATATATATATATATATATATATATATATATATATAAACAAATCAATAATATAATTGTATGTCTAAGAAAGTGGCAAATTACATGACATTAAATAAAAATACTATGGGAATTCAGAAATATTCATATATACAAATAATTTTAGTTTAGTAAACAAAGTCTTTTATGAAAACTTGCAAAAGAATTTGAAGTGGGACTAAAAAACTTGTAAGTGTCCTGATTTGTACACTCCTCTGGGCTAGCTGTGCCTTCCATTATCTTTGAGTTATTTTGGAACACTGAAAGTTGCAGAAAACTGATCATAATGTGAATGTCTTTTTCCATAGAAATAAAAATTAGTCATATTTGTTAAAATGCAGTAGACTATTTCCCTAAGAATAGACTCATTTTGCATCTATTTATAATTTTACTTCAAAATCCCTTACTCTGAGTGTGTGTGTGTGTGTGTTTTCTTACTATTTTCCTTTAACCCATTTTTACTATTTTGCTGTTTTCCTCATTAATTAATGAGTTAAATAAAAATCTGTGGCATATGTCCATTCAATATTTGTGAGTCATAATTTTCTTTAAAAATTATCATTTAACAATGTCCTTTCTAGTAAAACATGGAAAAGAGTTTGTACTGCTCCATCTTTATTATTGTTATAAGCCAGAGAACACTTAAAACTTTGAACAATACAATAAATTATCATGAAGTCACACGTGAGATTATAACTATGTCTACCTGAAAGCAAACATCTGGATGAAATGCAATATCTCAGGCAGCTGGATTTTGTGAATTGATTAATTTCCATCTGCCTGTGCTATTTTGGCTTCATTCAGACACAGCTTTTTTCCTTACCCTAAACTTTTCCTGTCACTATACAAACAGTATTATCTATTGTGTAGAAAGGATTTATATTTACTTATTTTCTACCTTTCTCCATTTCTTTCCATGGTATACATGATAATAGACTCTAATTTTACTTAATTATTAGTTAAACTGTTGCTTGAAGCCATCATTAAGGATGAAGGAAAAGAGGCTAGTTTGCATTTAGTGTACCTGAGAAGTAATTTTATTCTGGTCTTTGGCCAGGCCTTTACAGGAAGACAATTCTATTCATTTTTAAATAACTTTATGGATTCTCCTTATATAAAAGATGTTTCTGTTTTGTGAATACAAAACAATAATATAAGCAAACAAACAAAAATTTACCTGTCCGTTTGAATTCAGTGTCATACTCTTGATAAGAGAAAAATAAGGGGGAAAAAAATCCAAACGTTGAAGACTTAGGACATGTTTTTGTTTTTTTTTTTTTTTTTTAAGAGGGGGGGGGATTTCAATATTTATTTTTCAGTTTTTGGCGGACACAACATCTTTGTTTGTATGCGGTGCTGAGGATCAAATCCGGGCCACAGGCATGCCAGGCGAGCACGCTATCACTTGAGCCACACCCCCAGCCCAGGACATGTTTTTTTTTTTTTTTTTTTTTTTTTAAAAAAAACCTAGATAGAGCTCAAAATTCAAGACCATGACCAGGGAGGAAGTTAATAGAATTCAAAATATATCTGGACCACAAAGTACAATGTTGCATTCACTTTAGTTCCTTGAATAGTGATTCTGAGTAAGGAAAGCCAAATTGTGAAATCGATGACTTTCATTTTTATTTTCTATTACAGATTTGCCACTTGGCAACTCTTACGACAACAACAACAGGGGGACAAAAAAGCCCAAAGGGTGAAGAAAGAATTAGTGCAGTGGGTTGTCCCAGTTATATTCAGTTCCAGTTTATATTCAGTTTTGTCAATTTGACCTTCACAGGTCTGTAATTACTGTAATCACAGCCTGCTGAACGTGCTAACAATCAAAGCATCCCAATTTGAACAGTTCAACAATAGCCTTTTTAATAGGGGTAAAACTATGCCAGAAAGATTGGCTGCTTTACTTCCAGCCTTTTCTGAAGGCACTGGATAATGGGGAATAGATATCAAACAATTCACCTTGAAAAAAATATATACTGTGCAAAGAGAAGGACTCCACCTGTTACTGACAGGACCACTACATGGCCAGAAAGAGGACTGCTTCCATCCCTTGGTGACTCTCATTCTTCCTGATGTTGCCTGTTGATATGAACAAAATATTATTATCTTTAAGACCTTTGCTTTGCACACCCAACAATGCCCATGAAGTTTTCAGCGATAAAAAAAAAAAAAAATAGTAAAATAGGTAAATGTGAGATAGCTCAAAATGTATTGCTGATATATTAGGGACATTCCTCCCTCTGAATTAGAGAGGAACAATACTGATTCACCATACTGATTTGTAATCATGTGAACTTCATGCCTGTGCTGTCTTGATTTTGCTGCTGTTTCCTTCTATTAATTGTAGCAGATTTTCCCCAAATTGTCTATGACATCCTTCTCAATACCCTCTGGGAAAAAAAAATAGGCATTTTAAAATATTCTTTTTCTATGAGGAATGCCATTGGGATTTTGATTGGGATTGCATTAAATCTGTATAGTGCTTTTGGTAGTATGGTCATTTTGACAATATGAATTCTGTTTATCTAAGAAGTAGGTAGTTTTTTCCATCTTTTAAGGTCTTCTTTAATTTTTTTCTTTAGCGTTCTGTAGTTTTCATTGTAGAGGTCCTTCACCTCTTTTTGTTGATTCCCAAGTTGTTTCTGTTTTTGTTTTTTTAAAGGCTATTGTAAATGGGGTAGTTTTCCTAGTTTCTCTTTCTGAGGATTTGTCACCAATGTACAGAAATGCTTTTGATTTAAGGGTATTGATTTTATATCCTGCTATTTTGCTGAATTCCTTTATTAGTTCTAGAAGATTTCTGGTGGGATTTTTTTAGAATAACCAAAGCAATCCTTAGCAGGAAGAGTGAAGCTGGTGGCATTACTATTCCAGACCTTAAACTATACTACAGAGCAATAGTAACAAAAACAGCATGGTAAAAACACCAAAATAGACCTGTAGACTAGTGGTACAGAATAGAGGACACAGAGATAAACCCACATAATTACAGTTATCTCATATTAGACAAAGGTGCCAAAAACACATATTGGAGAAAAGATGGCCTCTTCAACAAATGGTGCTGTGAAAGCTAGAAATCCACATGTAACAAAATGAAATTAAACCTCTATCTCTTATCATCCACAAAACTCAATTCAAAGTGGATCAAGGACCTAGGAATTAAACCAGAGACCTTGTGCCTAATAGAAGAAAAAATAGGCCCATATCTCCATCATGTCAGATTAGGCCCCAACTTCCTTAATAAGACTCCTATAGCGTAAGAATCAAAACCAAGAATCAATAAATTGGATGGATTCAAATTAAAAAGCTTCTTCTCAGCAAAAGAAACAATCAGTGAAGTGAATAGAGAACCTACATAATGGGAGCAAATCTTTACCACAAACACATCAGATAGAGCCCCAATCTCTAGGATAAATAAAGCAGTGAAAAACCTTAACACCAAAAAAAAAATAATAATCCAATCAATAAATGGGCCAAGGAACTGAACAGACACTTCTCAGAAGAGGATATATAATCAATCAACAAATATATGAAAAATGTTCAACATCTCTAGTAATTACAGAAATGCAAATCAAAACCACTCTAAGAATTCATCTCACTCCAGTCAGAATAGCAGCTATCAAGAACACAAACAACAGTAAATGTTGGCGAGAACATGGGAAAAAAAGGCACACTCATACATTGCTGGTGGGACTGCAAATTTGTGCAACCAATCTGGAAAGCAATATGAAGAATCGTTGGAAAACTTGGAATGGAACCACCATTTGACCCACTATCCCATTCCTTGATTTATACTCAAAGCACTTAAAAACAGCATACGATAGGGACACAGCCACATGAATGTTTATAGCAGCACAATTCACAATAGCTAAATTGTGGATTCAACCCAGATACCCTTCAGTAGATGAATGGAGAAGGAAACTTTGGTATATATACACAATGAAATATTACGCAGCATTAAAAGAGAATAAAATCATGGCATTTGCAGGTAAATGGATAGAGTTAGAGAATATAATGCTAAGTGAAGTAAACCAATCCCCAAAAACCAAAGGCCAAATGTTTTCTTTGATATGAGGATGCTGACTTACAATGGCAATGGAGGGGGGGAGCATGGGAGGAATGGAGGAACTTTAGATAGGGCAAAGAGGAGGGAGAGAAAAGGAGGAGGCAAAGGGGTAGGAAAGATGATAGAATGAGTTAAACACCATAACCCTAAGTACATGTATGAAGACATGAATGGTGTGAAAATACTTTGTATAGAACCAGTGACTAGAAAAATTGTGCTGTATATGTGTAATATGAAATGTATTGCATTCTGCTGCCATGTATAACAAATTAGAATAAATAATTTAATATAAAAATAAAAAAACAAACAACAAACAAAAAAACAACAAAAAGATTCTGGCTAAGACTTGGAGAAGTTCTTGGTCATGATACAAAGTTTTTAGTTCATGTTTTTCTTATTTTAATTTGCTTCTTATAAAAATTATGATCTATAAATGTGTACACCTACAATTCTATAATGTCGAGGCTCAGAGGAAATTGGAAAACAGCTAGCATATATTTTAACTTTCATTTTTCTCCCGAAGGATACTTTTAACAAATTAAACAAGACAAAGCAAAGCTTCTTTGATTCAAATAGGCAGAACCCCACCTGCTAGACATTCCTTTAATCACCACCACCATCACCACCACCACTTAGCATAACAGAATTCCAAAGCTCCTATGGAACAAGGTTTGAAAACCTGTTATTTAATCTAAGGTTCCATTACTTGGAGTGACAAAGTGACTTAGCCAAGGTCACTCTTAACTCGTGGAGTCACGTTTCTCTGACCAGCTGAGTCAACCAGAAATAAGCTCTAAAAATATTTTGGCAAGCAATTGCTTGTCACTCTGAAATATTTTCCCATTGCCTTAGCCTGGCTATTCTGCTTCAAAAGACAGTCAGGTACTTTCTCCATGACTTTGGTTCTGCTGAAGGCAGGACTAGCCAAATCAGCAATGTGGGCTAATGCCCACCTTCCAGAACCAGCCTTGGTTAGAAAAAGTACAGGATGCTTATAGGATTAAAGGCACTAAAAATGAGATCCAGTTTTCATGCAGATTATGCAGTACATATTCATTGTGGGACACATATCCAGGTTGAGAAATAATCTCCCCAAAGCCTGACCTCTCTTACTGCCAGGGTGGAGAAGTGGGCAAATGAGAACATTACAACTTTGTATCTCTGCCTTTATTTGAGGACATGGAAAATTACCCTGATTGTTTGGGCAGTTCAGCTTGTTTTTGTTAAATAACCTCACAAGTACTGTTCGAAGTGATCAGAGAGTAAACTCACTAGAGATTTTTACACTCCTATTAGGATTCAATCTTTATTTATAATCAAGGAAAATAATGGTTGTGACCCACTTGAAAATTAAGGCTCTATTTGGGACCACTTCTGAGTCCCAGAGAGCTGTTAAACTAGGAGCAAGTCAAGATACATTGACTGTAAGACATAAGAACAAAGACACAGAGAAGAGAAGAACTAACATTTCCTAAGCAGCTACTATGCAACAGTTACTTGGCTAGGTCTTCCTTTTATACACTTTATGATTTCTTATAGTAACCCAATACAAGAAGCACCATTAGAGTCCTACGACACAAACATCAGGATCACAGAAGATCAGGATCACAAACCTACAGCTATATGGCTCCTAGATCTGCCTGGGAACTCATTGCAAGTCACTTCACAGAATGTTAATGGTAAGAAATTGAGTAATGTTAGTGATTCACAGTTCACAAACTATGAAAAGCAATAAAGAGTTCATAGGACAGACTTGTCCATGTTCCTCAAGAACAGTAATTTAATTAAAGGCAAAAGAACATTTCACTTTAAGGTCCCAGCTTTCTAGTATATTCTTAAATGACTTACTACCACTTAGCCTTTGAGGACTGAGAAGAACATACAATTTGTAAGCTCCATGTGCACACCCCTTTTTTAAAAAAAAAGGAGTGGGTAGAGATAACTCAATCATTGGAATGAATGAAACATTTAGTGTTTCTAAACTGTGCCTGAATGAGTTCCCAAAATATTAAACTATTTATTCTGATTAAATAATAAACTTCAACTAGCAAACGAATTTTCAACATGTATCTAGTACCTAATGTATCCAAAGAGAGGAAATAGTTATAGTTATGAATATTGTATGAAATGTTTCACTTCTAACACTCTGCTATTTTGAAGTCCCTATATTAATCACTACTTAGAACTGCTTAGAATATCTCTGTTTTCTCAGAGTCGTGAATAAGTTGCCTGTAAGAATGAGGAAAACTGATGCACAAAGTGAGGAAGGAAATTTTAAATACAAAGCAATTTCACTAATAAAATGCTCAAGCAGTCTAGAGTAATTTGGGTACTTGGTGAATCACTGCTTAGCAATTCATGAACACTGTGGGTGCTTGGAATTCAATTCTATTGTCCTCTATCTGAATTGCTTTGAAAAAAGGTCACATGAGAAGGAAAGGAAGTTTTGACTTTCACATGCCTGTTATTGCTAAGGAAACCACTTCCTCAGTATTCACATATTCAGCATGTCTCTAGTTTTGGCTTCCATACAAATTACATCTTGGTACTGCATTAAGAAACAAACAAGGGTGGAGAATATTTTAAGAATGCTACTCAACTATGACATGTTAACAGAGCAAAAAAGAGGAGCCTTTTTGGATGCCCCCCTTTTTTTTTCCTGAAGTACTCTAGGTATGCCTGGATGGAGCCTCTAAGACCTAACAGGATGTCTGAGATTCGAGGGAAGTGGCTTTCGATCTGTCAGTAAACAAATGAGAAACTAATACAGCTTTGTTGCAGTTTCTGATTGGCAATGGCTCTGAACTATCTCCTACTTCTGGTTGCAGACAAAGAAACAGGAGATGAATTACCATGTTCTAGGACTGAGTGTTCTTTTCCAAGTCAAACTGCAATAAGAAATAAAAATGGTTAGGCATCCAGTGTGTAGATTATATAACTTGTCTCCTCTGTTTTGTCTTGGGTTTTTTTTTTTTTTGTCTTTTAAAGGGAAAAATGAATAAAATGAAGGGATATTTTAGAATGACTGGGTGCACACTGAGTCTTATTGCACATAATGCTGAACTCTGAAGTGGCTATTTTTGTTCAAGTGGATATTTATTATTGGATGGTTTCTTTGCTTTAATTTATATTTCTATTTTTGACCTAAATAGAAAGGTCTTGGGTAAACCACCACTTTATCCATTGTAAAATTCTAAATAATTTTTAATTCTGTCTCTTCTGAGACTAATGATTAGGACCCAGATCATAATCTCAAGATATCTGGGGTCTATTTGTTTGAGAAGGCTGGTTCTCTGCTAACATTAGCATTTATGGTTCATCTTCTGCTTTTTTGTTTTTCGACTTGTCCATGAATCTTAGGTTCAGAACAAAACTGCACTGTTATTAAGAGTAATCCGCAAACAATGGTTCTATAGTGAACTTGGAAGAATGCTCATTTGATATTGCATGGTGGCAGTTATGAAAGAGGCAACTCTCAGTTATAATAAAGATGAAAGAATAGTGTTAGCTGAGCTTTGGGAAAATTCTTTATGAACAAATGATGGGGTTAATATGAAGTGGAAAACTTAAACACACTAAATGTATTGCTTTAGCAATCATGGATTTAATTTTTAATTTTTATTTTTTTAGTATACAGAAAAAGAATATATGTTTAGGTTGACAGAGGAAATACAAAAAGATATTTATAATTTATTGGTGATTTTTTATGCATATCCCCAGAAACTGTGCTAAAGCACTCTATTTCTAGGTTGACACTGTGAGAAATTTGCAAACCCTAGAATGTACTTCGGTTTCAGTAAGATGACAATGATGGTAACGGTGATGGTAATAAAAAATAATAATAGAAATAGCTAAGTTATATGGACCATTTGCTAAGTAACAGTCATCAGGGTAAGCATTTTCCATATGTTATCTCATTTAATCCTCATAATAATCCCATAATTTGATATTATTATTATCCCTGATCTTCATATGAGGCTTAGAGTGTTGAGTGAATGTTCAAGTTCACTCATCCAGCAAGTAAGAGGGCTAAAATTTAGAAACAAGTAGTCTCTCCCCAGAGTCAAAGCTCTCAGCTACTAGGTGTCTGCAGAGAAAGCCTTTGACATAGACTGATTTGAGATGCCAAAAGCTTAAGGAAGGAAAGGACCCCACCTCTTCCTTCCCCAGCAAGTACATATGTATAGCTTACTTAGATTCTTTTGAATCTCAAGAGGCAGAAACAGTCCTCTAAATGGGGAGGAGATATTCCCCAGCAACAAACAACCAAGAGGGAAGGCTTGAACCAGAAAAAGAAGAGACATTTGGGGCTGGGTTTGCAGCTCACTGGTAGAGCGCTTGCCTCACATGTGAGAGACCCTGGGTTCGATCCTCAGCACCACATAAAAATAAATAAACAAAATAAAGATATTGTGCCCATGTATAACTGGAAAGATATTAAAGAGAGAGAGATAGAGAGAGAGAGAGAGAGAGAGAGAGAGAGAGAGAGAGAGAGAGAGAGAGAGAGACATTTGCTCAACAGACTAGAAGAAGGAAGACATTTTGGCCTGGAGAGTTGGGTAGGGGATATTGCCCCTACACCTGCCTGTTGGGGAAAGACGAGGTGTGTTAAAGGGATCCTGTGGGGACTGCAAATTGAGAAGCTTTGTCTTGTTAGACTGGAAGATTGTTTCATGCTATTCCATACCTTGATTTCCTTCAATAAATTCATGTTGATTGCTCATGCTATGTGAAAAAATATGTTCCCAAGAAGGGTCTTGTGGCCATGTTTGGATTAAGCATTAAAGGGGGATCAATATTTTTCCTCCCTCTTTTCTCTTTGGGCCAAAGGGTAAGAATCTGCCAAGGGGAGTAGTGAATCAAATGGGGGTGGGCATCTGGAGTTTTAAGGTCAAATCACTGCACTCCATGAAGAGATCTTCCTTTCATTGCCAAACTAGAAAACCAGGTTTTCTCTTTCTTTTTCTTATTCTTCTTTTTTCCATTAAAGGAAGGGCATGTTCTGAGTCTCAAAAATGTTTCCCTTACTAGTCTAGTTCTTAAGCCTTTTATCAAAGTGACATGTCACCTCTGCTCAAAAAGCACCACCATCTAATTTAATTGGATGGATAAATGCAAGGAGAACCAGAACGACACTTGTGCCTGCCACCAAACATCTGTTTGGTTGATAAACATTCAGTTTCCTTTTCTTCTCACCTATACCTATACTCCTCACCTCTCTTTGGTAGAAAACACAAGCGTGCCATCTAGTCACACCTACATGTCGGATGGATGTGTTTCTTTATGATCCAGAGGACTATGAGCTATGAAAGCAAGTTACCTTGTACTCCTGATATACAATGGCAAAGCAAGAATGGTATCACTTAAATGAACACTCTTTCAAAAATGGAGAGAGGGAGACACAAGGTGATCACCGATTCATAGAAACTGTTGAGTAAGAACTTTTCAAGAAGAAGTGATGCTCCTTGGGTGATGGGAAATAGTGCCTAATTAGGCCCAAATTCATCAGCTTGGGAAGCAATGAACAGCTTCCCAACTTTTGGCCTACAGAAGATTGGGGGCGTCAAGGTCATAGAAAATCTCAGTCACTTCTTCAGTTAAGGCTTTTTTTTTTTTTTTTTTTTTTTTTTTTTTTTTGGCTAATAAACCTTTCACTAAAACTTCATCAAATATATTTCCTTTTCCACCTTGTTTGTCACCTCTAGGAGCTGACCTTCCTGACTTGCACCATCCTGGCTTTCTTAACCACTGGGTTCTTGCTATTTGGTGACTGGGAGGCAGAGCTAGGAAACCAGAGGGGAAGATTTAAGAGAGAATGGTTAGAGTATTTGTCCCTACTTAGGGGCTTTCTTTCCCAAACTTTTCATATCCTTGTAGTAGTTGCCTTGCTCTGTTCTCCAGGCGCCTATTGAGAGGCCTTTAATTTATGACTCTGGAATTCACTAGGGCCCTGCCACTCAGAGCAGCCCCTTTGTCCTTTAGGTCTGGGGTGGTACAGTTCCCCTGTGATTGCTCATTCCTGAGTACCTCATTGTCTCTAATTGGTACCTTAACTCTGACATGCTTCTGTAAACTGCCTCTTTATTAAATTCCTTCAGTTGAATAATTTGTGTGTGCCATCTGCTTCCTGCCAAGCTGACAAATACAGCTTCTAACCTATTTGATTCTAACAGCTACATGTGTCAGTGGCCAACCAAAGTTGTTTTCCTGACATATTTCTTATTTCTTTCTATTTTTTTAAAGAAAAAATATTTATTTTTTAGCTTTAGGTGGACACAATATCTTTATTTTATTTTTATATGATGTTAAGGATCGAACCCAGTGCCCCTCGCATGCCAGGCGAGCACGCTACCACTTGAGCCACATCCCTAGCCCTTTCTCTTTCTCTTAATTGTGAAAACTTTGAATTGTATGGTACCTGATCTAATTGAAAATATTTACTGTTTTTTTTTTTTTTTGCAGTAATATCTTATTCAGCAATATGATAGCCATTCCCTTTGTATTTGTTTGTTAGGACTTCTGTAACAACATATCTCACACTGGTGGTGTAAATAACATAAATTTATTTGCCCATAGCCCTGGAGGCTGAAAGTTCAAGACCAAGGTTTTAGCAGGTTTGGTTTCTCTTATGGCCTCTCTTTTTGGCTTGCAGATGGCTATCTTCTTGCTGTGTCCTCACATGACCTTTTCTCTATGTGTGAATCTGGTATTTTACAGCTCACTAGAGAGACAGACCAAAAGGAGATCGATCTATCTATCTATCTGTCTGTCTATCTATCTATCTATCTATCTTAGAGAATCAACTCACATGATTATAGAGGCTGAGAAGTCCCACTATGTGTAAGCTATTGAAATGGGGAGGCTGGTGATGTAATTCAGCCTGAGTCTGAAGGCCTGAGAACCAGGGGAGCTGATGATATAAATCTTAGCTCATGGCAAAGGATGAAGTGAGATGTCTCAGCTTATGCAGTGAGACGGAAGAAAAGGGGTGAGTTCCTCCTTCTTCCTTGGTCTTTTGTATTACTCAGGCCCTAACAGATTAGGTGATGTTTAACCTACCAACAGGGAGGGCAGTCAAATTTTCTGAGTCCATGGATTCAAGAGCTAATCTCATCTGGAAGCCTCCTCACATACCCTGAAACAATGTTTAATCTGGGTAACTCATGAGCCACTCAAGCTAGCACGTAAAATTAAACTACCATCTCTGGTGTTTCTCTCGTTCTCCTTACAAGGACATTAGTCATATTGAATCAGAGCTTTAACAACTTCACTTTAACTTAGGTTGTATTCCCAAATCAAGTTTCATTTTGGATACTGAGGGTTGGGACTTTAACATATGAATTTTGAGGGGGACATGAGTCAATCCACTGACACGCTTTATATGACTCTTGGTACAATGCCAGTTGACCCCTTGTTTCAGACCTTTTAGTTTTATCCTTTTGAATGTAGAAATGAACTTGGCTTCTCTAACACTGAAGGATCCCACATTTCTGGATACTACTTATTTCCTGTGCTTGCAATCTATCTGAACCTTTTCTGAGGTCATCTTTTTCTATGTTGCCATGTCAAATACAGCCAACTGTAATCAATACATACCATTAACACTGCTTCCCAATTTTTTTCCTCTGGAGTTGCATTTTCTGCCTTCCATGTTATCACAAGCAATAGTTTTACCAAATGTTTTGCAACTGCATTACTTGTATCACCATCACTCTAGGCTCCAGTCATAATTTGCTCAGCCTTTGCTGCACATCCCTTAGCCACTGCCATACATTTCAGGCTTATTTGCTATGGCAGCACTCATGTCAAGGTTCCTGTTTCTGTATTAGTCAAGATATGGCTAGTTTTATTGCAATAAAAAATGCACATTCATTTTTGTTTTGCTTATGCTGCAAAATTCACCATCTATAATGATTCTCTGTAATCACTCAGGGACCCAGAATAAATAAGAGCTATCAGCTTGAACATTCCATGTCAGAGGATAAGAAGGCCCTTGCCCTTAAAACTTCTCTTTAGCTAGGCATGATGATGCATGCCTATAATCCCAGCAGCTTGAAAGTCTGAGGCAGGAGGACCACAAGTTCAAAGTCAGCCTCAGCAACTTAGTGAGACCAAGCAATTTAGTGACACGTTGTCTCAAAATTAAAAAATAAAATAAAAAGGGCTGGGGTGTGGTTCAGTGGTTAAGAACCCCTGGGTTCAATCCCTGGTGCAAAGAAAGAGAGAGAGAGAGAGAGAGAGAGAGAGAGAGAGCCTTTCCTTAGATATGACACATCTCTCTGTTTTTTTGTTTGTTTATTTTGTTTTTTAGTTTATTAACCAAAGTGGGTCTGGTTGTTTTCAAGTTGTCAGGCACATGGCATTTAAAGGGGACAGGAAACTTCTCATATGCTTGAGAAGAGAACTTGAAATTTTTGATGAATAGCACTAATGATTTATCACACAGTATTAACTCTCAATAATCGGTATTAAGTTCTGGAAATTAAGAAAAATTTAAGAAAAAAGAATAATTCAGAATCATCTGTGATACAAATCAAGGGCTCATACAACATTTTTTGTTTTCTGGACACTTTGCCACTATTTTTCCTTCCTCACACAAATACAACCATTCCATTACCTAATACTGTAGAATTACACATTCAGCCAAGTGTCACCTGCCTGTTGTGTATCATCAGGTAATTTCATAACTTTTCTTTGTTACTACCAAAGAAGTCTAAAATGCTGCATAGAAAGAGTCAGGTGAAACTCTCTTGTGCTTTATTGTATTTGTGATATGTATAATATGTATCTCATTCTCTTTCAAATGCATTTTAAAGTGAAGTCACATTTAAATTTTCTATTTCCATAAAGCAAGAAAGATATTTACTGTTATGCACTGCCAAGCAGACTGGCAGATGTCACTAGCAAATGGTAAAAATTCTTCTATGACTCATTATTTCCATAAAAACAAACTATTTTTCAGTTATTTCTGAAACAGAATATATATGAATATAAATGACAAAAAATACAGTAATCCCAGTGCAGTGTGTCTTTAGGAAGTTAGGAAATAATTGAAGTTAATCACGGTACCTCACCTTGTGAAAAGAACTCATAATTCAGGGAACCAATTAAAGTAGTTTACAGTCTAAAATAGATGTGTCTGTAACAAGAAGCACTAACAATGGGTTAAAAATGGAAACAGGTATAAAGCACACAGTGGAAAATGTGCATAAAATTAGATTGTTTTGATTAGGTACAGCCTTTTCTGAAAACGTTCTTTAGGAATAAATTATGTTGCTTAAAATCTTTCCCCCATTATTCCATTCTTGTCTATGATTCCAGTTTTCTAAAATACAATTCTAATAGTGTCACTTTCTTACTTAACATTAGTCTGTGTTGAACTAGGGTGCTATCAAGAAAGGTCTTGACTCCTGACTCCTCGAGGCCGAATGTGTTAACCTCCCTATCCCAAGTTATTAATGACAGTTCTAATCTGAATATTTGTGTCCCTCCTCACAGTTACAGGCTGAAATTCCAACCCCCCAGGTGAAAGTATTAAAAGGTGAGGTCCCAGGGCAATGATTAATTAGGTCATGAATGAGGAGCCTCTTGACAGAGATGAGTCCTCCTACAGAGGAGTCCTGAAAGCTTATTTGCCCTCCCAAGTGAGGACTCACAGGGGAGGTGCCATTCATGAACCAAAGTGGGCCTTAACCACACACTGAACATGCCAGGGTCTTCATCTTGGGCCCTCCAGTCTCCAGGTTTATGAACAACAATTTTCTATGGTTTATTAACCTGCCCAGGTTATGCTGTTGTGTTCTAGTCTTCCCAACAGGCTAAGACAGTGTCCCTCTGCATACACTAGTGCCCTGCCATTGAGCTGATGGCTATGGTCCAGCTCCCTCCTTAACCTTTGCCAGTCTTTTAAAGCTCCACTTGACTGCTTCTTTGCCTCAGAAGGCTTTTTTGTTTTTAATTCTTCTAAACTCCCTCACCACTGTATTTACTCTATTATGGGAAGCATAATGTACAAGTTTTAATACTTTCCTAGATTTAGGATAACTTGGGCATCACTTGTATCTCATAAAAGAACTGTGTGTGTGTGTATTTGTGTTTTAATTTTCACAAAGACTTAAAGAATAGAGTCTTAACCATTTCTATTATTGTTTTTATATCCAAGGAGAATACATATTTTTTTTCTTCATCTAACTTAGGCAATGACATTAAATCAGAATTATAAATAATATCTCAGCATAGAATAAATTTGTTATGTTGTAATTTAAAAAATATTTCATAAAGGATTGCCAAGGGATTTTGCCAAGGAGGCATATTGTTGAGGTCAAGTCTCTAGGGAAAAAAACTAAGTTTGTGTTTCAGCACAAAAGTTGGCAGTATTTTATCTTCCAAATGAATATTGGTGGATAACTATTTTGTTAAATCACTCTCTCTAAACTGCACAACTTATAAAGCTATATTTCCTGACAAAATGCATCTTGAGTATTTTATAGAATGCCCATGCAGTCCCTGGATTGAGGTTATTAATGATTCATTCTCTTATACACAATGGGAAGGAGATGCAGATGGGGAGGTATGATATTAAACTATACAGATAATATAGGGATATTGTCACTACATTTAAGTTACTTCGAGTTCTTAGTGGATTTTAATTGCTAGGAATACTTTGAATCCCTTCCCTAACTACCTCCACTTTCTGTATTCTTCCATGGTTTATAAGTTACTGATCACACTTGTCTGATTTTTTTTATAGTTCTCAACAAATTTAATGAAAGAAATTTATCTTACCAAGAGAATTGAATATCAGCCTTGTCTGGCCTCCCTTCCCTTGTTCTTCTGTGTTTACGACATGGTTATTTTGTGAGTGCATTTTTTTTCTGTTACATTTTTGCTCTGGGCTCTGGTTTGGGCAAGCTCAGACTGCCACTCCTTCCTGGCTGCTGACTCATTGGTTTGCTTCGTCCTTTGGGGTGTGAACCCCCCATATTCCTAACCATGTGGCCCATGCCTCACTAGTACTTCTAGTTTTGGCACGTTTTGATCCTACCACCACCAGACACCACTAATCTCTTCCACATGTTTTCAGAGATCCTTGTCCTGATAAACTGATTTATTGTGTAATTCATTCATCACTGGGTGATACATTTAATCTTCCTGTTTTTTAATTTTTCATCTTATAAATATATGACTCTTGATTAGCCTCAAACTGCTCTCTTATGGTTTATGAAGATCAAGTAAGATCAAGCTTGTGAAAACATTTTGTAAAGTGCAAAGTGCAAAACTAATGTAAGTGATTATTTTTATTGTAATGCTATTTTCACTAAAACATCCTTCCTGGATGCCACTATCTGTACAGAGAGACTGGTTTTAAAAGCATCACCTGCTAGCTTGATAGACTGGTATATAATTACAAAGGGAAATAATGATAATTGTTGATATCGACCATATATCATGTCCCAAATGTATGCTACACATTATTCAATTTAATCTTGATATCTCTCTGTCAGGTAGATTTTTTTGTAATTTTGTAGTTGAACAAATAGAAATACACAAAGTAACTTATCCAAGGATATATAAGCTTTTAGGTCACAGAACAAGGTCAGTGGTGTTCAACACATGGTCTCCTTGAGATGCTGATTGTTCCACATGGGTTTTGCATTCACTCTGGTTTAAGATGCCAACCTGCTTCTACCTTATATATTCCGTACCCCATGATAATGATGATATAGAAGGCAGCCTTCTATGATAGCTCCAATGATCCTAACCTCCTGATTTTCATGCTTTTATATAGTCTTATTTTCTTGAGTGCGGGCTAGACTTCAAAATTTGTGAATAACAAACAGAATACAACAAAAGTAATGGGCTATCACTTATGAAATTCGTTTATGAAAATCTGTGACTTCTATCTTGGAATTCCCTTGTTCTCTCTCTACTGCTTGCTCAGTTTGATGAAACCAGCTGCTGTATTATGAGCTGCCCTACGTAAAAGCCCAAGTGGCAGGGACATGATAGCAGCCACAAATCAACAGCTGCCAAGGAGGATCTGAATCCTGCCAACAACTGGTGAGGTTGTAGTTTGCCAGTTCTGAGCTTAGAATCGGAATTATGCCAGTTGAACCCTGAGATAACTGTAGGCTCAGTTGATACTTTCACTGCATGTGAGAGACACCATGTGCTGGAGGACTCAGCTAAGCATCACCTGAAATGCTGAACCACAATATCAATAAGCATATTCCTTATTGATAGACCTGTTGATGTTTTAAACCACTGCATTTTTGGTTCATCTGTTAGGTAGCAGTAGATAACAAGTAAATTGGCTGTGCACAGAGAAGCATTGTTAATAGGCATGTAGGGAACAAAATGAATGGTGAATGAGGGAATTAACTCTGCCATGCCCAACTTTCCCACCTATTAAACAACACTTAATAAATGTTGACTTTAGCTTTCCCACTTGATAAACAACATCGAATAAGGGCTGAGATCAGAAGTTTGCCACTCTAAGTCCAAGGCATCTCTCCCCATGATAAGCTGCCATAGGTGGGTATTTGGTATTGAGAGAGGGTGGCAGAGTTGTTGTTATGATAATCAATGTTCAGATAAAAACAGCTAAAGACATTCTATCTGAAGATAGATTGGCAGGGAAGACTTTAGGGCCCCTGAATCTTAGAGGGTTCCTTGGATATTATTAGGTAAGTTGATCCCATCATTTGGATATATAGCTACTATAACCTTAAGTAGAAGTCAACTTTTTTCTTCTGTATATAGTCAGTAAATATTTTACACATTACAGGTCATATATAGTCTCTTTCTTGTACTTTTAAAAAGTCAATGTTAAAAATGTAAAAAGCTTTCTAACCTTAGAGGCTTTATAAAACCAGGGTTTGGGCCAGATTTGGTTGTAGTTTGCCATTCCTGACCAAAGTGAAAGTAGCACTCAAGACTGTGGTTTAACCCAAGTATGATTCTTCCTGGGATTCCATGAGGGAATTATGCCATATTGTCCTTTGACATGCACTGTATGTAATGAATCAATTTCTATCCTGTGGATTCAGCATGGTATTTGCTACCCACCTACTTGGGAAAAAATGAGCAAATAATTACTCAAGTTGTTTTTACTTTCTATGATTCCAATGAGAAGATTGGGTTGGGAAAGGCTAGTGGTAGACACACTCACTACACTTATTCATTCAACAATCATGAAGTAACCGTGTGTTCAGTGATGTATTCTGTGCTGTGCAGTGATAAATGAAATGTAAACTTTCATCATAATGAGTGAACTACAAGAAAATAAGAAAATAACTTAATTTCTGAAGTCATGCTCTTACAGAAATGATGTGATGATTTCATCAGTGTAACATCTTTGCTATGGATAGAGAGCTTTCCCTTCCTCTACAGGGCTTTGATATGTACCATAAAGACCTATTAATATTGTCTGAGAAATAATAAAACTCCATATGTCCATGGGGAGTCAAGGATCACTTATGGAGGTTAAAAAAATAACTGATAGGGAATGCATAAATCTTGAAAATATTTTATTTTAGAAGAACAGTTTGATTTCCTCTAATCCTCGGTATGCCACTATGTGACTTCTGGAAACTACTTAACCTCTTTGAGATACCAATTTACCATAAAATGGAGAAAATGATACCTGTTTTAGTAAATTGTTATGAGGACTGAAATGAGATGAAACATGTAAAGCACTCAGAAGTAATGTTTAATAAGTAGCCAAAGCTCAAAAGCAGAAACTGTTATTATTTTCAAGCTAGATTCCATAATTCCAGGGGTATCACATCTATGATCTTATTATTTTGTATTTCATTATTACTTCTAACACCTTGGTCATTTAACTTCTGTAAGATAGAAAGTAAGAGAAAAGGAAACATCTATAAGTTTGTTTAATTGTATTGATCTCCTCAGAGAACTGGGCTCAACTATGGAGGTAAAAATATCTAATATGTAATCTATAAAACTTGAAAATATTACATTTTGGAAAGATGATTTGATTCCTCTCAATATCAAAAGAATGAGCTGAAATAGGAAGGGATGGTGGGGAGGGACAAAGGGAGCATCCCATTAGCAAATTCATGGTTGTAACCTTTGTTTTTTTCCTATACCTTTAGAGAGCCCATGCAGAAAAACAACTCTCATTCTCTGGATTCTGATATACAAACAACAGAATGAACTCTTGTGAAGTTTTGCTTTGTGCCAGGCTCTGCTCATATCACTGAAAGAGGGAAGATTTTATCATTTACAACATATATATATATATATATATATATATATATATATATATATATATATATAACCTGAAGCACAAGTTGCCTATGTAACTTGCCCAAGGTCACTGCGCTAGTGCACTGATAGCCCAGTTCTGAACTGGGTGTACTTACTTCAAAGCCTGGCTCTTTTTTTTGCAGTGGGGTACTAGGGATTGAACTCAGGGGCACTCGACCACTGAGCCACATCTCCTGCCTTATTTTGTATTTATATTTAGAGACAGGGTCTCACTGAGTTGCTTAGCATCTCACTTTTGCTGAGGCTGGCTTTGAACTTTCGATCCTCCTGCTTAAGCCTCCAGAGCTGCTGGGATTACAGGTGTTTGCCACCACGCCTGGCTCTGAGCCCTGCTCTTAATTCCAGTGCTCAATTGCAGTGCTGAAGAGTGGAAAGATTTTGTGAGCACCACATGCACTTTTAAATTTTCTTGTGTCACCTTTTAAAAAGTAAAAAGAAACAAGTGAAATTAACTTTAATCATGTGTTTTTTAACCAATCATGTCTACATTGTTGTTATCATTTCAATATGTAATCTATAGAAGTACGTTAATGTTGTTTCATGTTCCTTTTTATACTTAATTTTGAAATTCAATGTGTATTTAATATTTGTGCACATCTCAGTTTGGACTAGCCACATTTCTAGTGCCAAGTAACCATATGTGACTGGTGACTTTCACACCAAAGAACACAATTCTATGGCTGTTCAGCTAGAGTCACTAGATTTTCTATTTATAGCTCCAAGAAATAATATTTATTCATTTTGTTTTAGTACCTTAAAAACTGTAGAGTTCATAAGTATTAAAACTGAAAGTAAATTCTAAACAAAAGATGGGGGGGGGAGTACTAATATTGTCATTGTCTAGGGCTTTCTAATAATGACCACTAAAGCTCATGTTCTTAAAAGCCCTCTGTCAGATTTCTGAAATATTTTGAGTTCAACTGCATGCCCATTTAAGAACATAAGGTTCATTTACCATATTTCCCCCTTGGTCAAGCAGAAATCTAAAAATACACTCCTAAGTTCTTAGGTTTGACCTAACCCTTTATATAAATATCCGTTTGTAGTTGTTATTCTAGCCAAAGAAAAATCCAGTCCTGTAAGTCATTTGGTCGTAAAAACTTTAAGAAACTGATTTCTCCCTGAACACTTCCTTCCTCTAAATCACACACAAACCCTGGGTGGGGCAGAGGGGGTTGGGAGGAGGAAGCAAAAATCAGATTTTTATTTTTTATTTTTCCCACAAGAGGACAAAAAAAAAAAAATGACCCCGCCACACATCATTCTTTTGTCATTTCCTTTCTCACTGCCAAATTTTAAATAATGATTAGTGTATGAAAAATTGCTCCCTTAATATAAAGTTCACCTCTGTAAACTCTGTAGAGCTTTGGTCAAAGAAACTCCATTTTATCTACTGAGATCGGAAGTGCCCTGTGGGAAATTTCATGTTACCTATATGCTGGCCAATGTTTCTCCAACACCTGACACACAGTAGACACAAGAGGCAGTAAATGCCTGTTGAAATAAATCTATTTTAATTAATTGGAGTAAAGTCAAGACACATTTTGTATTCAGAATTTTAAAAAAAGTAGTTCATTATTGCCAAGTATCTTAATGGAAATATTAAGGAGAAATGTATCAATGAGGAAGGGAAAAACTTAAATATGTGATAGAAACTATTGGAATTTAAAAGTCTGATTGCTTTTAGGGCTTTCTCCTTGAACCTGCCTATAAAAATGAAATTATAATATGAACAAAAAAGTAAACATTAAAGAGGCTGGGGTTGTGGCTCAGGGGTAGAGAGCTTGCTTAGCATATATGAGGCACTGGGTTCAATCCTCAGCACCACATAAAAAATGAATAAATAAATAAAATAAAGGCATTGTGTCCATCTACACCTAAAGTTTTTCTTACTAAAAAATTAAATATAACAAGAAGAATATATACAAGAATATTTGTACAGTTTTGATCAGAGGAGAGACATTAAAGTAGGTAGGAAACTCAGAAAGAAAAAGAAAACATAATTATGTTTAACTGCATTAAAATGAATGAATGCATGTGTATGTATTTAAATACATACCTTTTATAAAACAGTGGATTGGGAAAAATATAATCAGAATGCCATCAGAAAGATGACAAAAAGGGGCTGAGATATAGTTCAGTGGGTAGATCACTTGCTTAAAATGCATGAGGTCTTGGGTTGTTCTCCAGCCACATCAAAAAAAAAAAAAAAAAGAAAGAAAAGAAAAAGAAAGAGAAAAAAAGAATGCTGATAGTAAATTATAAAATGGCTTCTAAAATAAAGCAAGTTGTAAATAAAGAACAGAAGAGAAAAAAGACAACAAATTATTTCTTTTCCACTAGTAATTAGAACAATGCAAAAAGTGTACAGAAATTAGATGGGCTATTTTATCCATTACATAGGCAGACACTTAAAGAAAAGAAGGTAACACCATCCAACACTAGTAAGGCAGGTCCTATACATAGTAGCTGGGAGACTGGATTGTTTAAAATCTTGTAGAATTAATCTGGCACTGGTTAGTACAACTTAAAACACCCCATATTTTTATTTAGCCATCCCAAGTTTGGAGTCTTTCCAACAGAAATTAAAGCACCAGTATATAAACACATATGCATTACAGGGTCCGTTACAAACATTTTAAGATGACAAAAACCTGAAAACATGCTGAATGTCTATTAAAAATGGGATGGCAAGAAATTAATAAGTGGGATGGCATCAGATTAAAAAGCTTCTGCACAGCAAAGAAAACAATTAAGAGCACAAGAAGAGAGCCTGTAGAGTAGAAGATCTTTGCCATGTATTCCTCACACAGGGGATTGATATCCAGAGTATATAAAAACTCAAAAAGCTTAACACCAAAACCAAAAACCACCCAATGACTCAATGGGCAAACAAATTGAAGAGGCATTTATCAAAAGAAGAAACACAAATGGTCAACAAATATATAAAAAAATGTTCAACATCTCTAGCAATCAGGGAAATGCAAATAAAAACTATATTAAGATTTTATCTCACTCCACTCAGAATGGCAATCATCAAGAATACAAATAACAATAAATGTTGGCTAGGATATAGGGATAAGGTACACTCATACATTGCTGGGCACTGCAAGTTAGAACAACCACTCTGGAAAGCAGTGTGGAAATTACTCAAAAGACTAGGAATAGAACCACCACACCACCCAGCTATCTCACTCCTTGGTATTTATCCAAAAGATCTAAAATCAACATGCTGTAGTGATACAGCCATTTTAATGTTCATTGCAGTGCAATCACAATAGCCAAAACATGCCAAGTAAAATAAAGCAGACTCAGAAAGTGTCAAATATTTTCTCTGATAGGTAGCTAGGACAAAGGGGATGGGAGAAAAAAAGAACGGAGAATCCTATGAAAATAGGAGAGACCTATGGAGCAGAGGAAGGGTTTGAGGGGAAGGGATCAGGGACAGGAATTGGGAGAAACAGTGGAATGAATTTAACGAAGCTATCCTATGTACATATAGGAATATGCCATAGTGATTGCACTTTTATGTATATCTGTAAAGCACCAATAAAAACAATAAATAGAAGGAAGTTTAGTAAAGAGGTAAGAGCAGAGGAGGAGGAAAGATAGGAAGGAAAGGGGAAGTACTGGGGACTGAATAAGAGCAAATTATATTCCATGCTTGTATAACTATGTCAAAATGAGCCCCAATTTACCTATGGCAATAATGCACTAATGAAAAAGGTAATGGTTGAATAAATTGTAGTGTGATCACAATGGGAAATATTATGTATCTATTAAAATTAATGAGATTTATATCCCTCATCCAAGAGGTCAGGGCTCTGAGACTTTCCTGGCTTTCTTCAAATCACACTCTGGAAAAAAAGAGGCTTGGGACTTCCCCTTGTTGCTTCAGTAGCTATGTCCCCTAGCCTTGCCCTCCCCACTCCACACAGAGACTTTCACCTGGTATTCGGTGGCTATGATTAGGACAAAAAGCCTGTTTCAGATGCATCAGCAGAGAGAAAGTAGGTCTTCTTAGAGAATTTTCCACATAAGAGGCTGCTTTCACTGTGTGGTTTGAGGGACAATCTCCTCATCTTGTTGAAGGGGGCCCACTAGGTATACATGGCTTGGTTCCTCCCACCCCATTATCTTCGGGTTTCAGTTAGGCCAAGTGTCTGACAATGACTAGAACCCCAAATCTGCTGCTTTTCCCTCTCGTCTCATGCCTTTTAACAGTATTACATAAAAATTATTGTATTTTTTCCAAATAACCTTCAATGTTAATTGAATAGAATATTCTGATGATAATTTAATTTGGCTACATAATGATTTGCAGAAGTACAAAATTTTTAAAATGAGAGGAGGTTCAACATGTATATCATCTGGTATTAGTTGGTCAGAATGCTTAGGAGATTTGTACCTAAAACATAAAGTGCAATTTGAAAGAGGAAAATAATTTTAAGTAAACATAATAGAGATTTCCACTGGCTGATATCTACCAAATAACATTAATGCTAGCTCTCTTTGCTCAAAACACTTAAACAAAGTATCACCTAACATCAAGTGACATTTTGTGGCTTCAAATTAGATTCTTCCTTTTAGGACATTGATTTTTCACCATTCCATAGATTACCATGCTGATGTTAAAGATAATTCCAAAGAGGAGTTCCCCAAACTCTGGATTTTGAGTAACCAAATCTGGACAAGGTTAATATCAATCAAATTAACCCTTAGCCTCCAAAGATGACTATTCCAACTGAAACAACATTCTCTTAATACAGAAATTCTGGCACATTTATTAAAAATTAGTAACATTACCTGATAACCAGAGTGGAGAGGGGAGAAGCAGAAAGCCATTGAAGCAGTCTGGGCATGGGGGAATCATCTGCCCTCTTGCTCCTCTTGTGGTAAATCCTCAGAAGTTCTAATGGTTTTCTGCTGTTAAAATCCCCATTTTCCTGGCCTCCTTCCAAAACACTGGGGCCTGTGTTTCTTTCTTCATTGATTTCTGTGCTTCCTCACATTTTCAGGTCAGCAGCTAAATTCTTTCATTTGTTCATTTTCACCTCATTTCAAACAGAATGTGTTAAATAAAAGTCCTCTCTAATTTTACTTCACAGTTGCTCCATTCTTGAGAGTCCTTAAAGACAGATTTAAGGCATACAATGTTTTTCAATGATAATTAAAATGAATATTTTTTTTTCTAGGTTACCACTCAGGGCTGCTGGGCCCCACAACTCCAGAGGCAGCTTTAGCTTTGCTCCATTCAAAGGACGCTGTGCCCTGCCAGGCCACTCACGTCCAGGACATAAATGGCATCCCTGGCCTGTAGGCTGCAGCCGCTTTGTCATACCTCATTGATGTTTGGTGTACTTTGTGTCTAAATCTTTAGAGCTTGATATCTAAAGAAGAACTTGTGGACAGCTATTACTATGAAATTCTGAATTCTTTGTCCACAGTACTCTAAAGGTGATTTTTTATGCTGATGAGATTATTTTAAATAAATTACATTTCATATTTTACAGAGCAGTAAGACATTTATAAAATACTAAGCTAGAAGATGCTACTTAGTTTCCAAAAGCTATAACAAGGAGGGCAAGTGTTGAGAAACAGATGCCAATCACAGAGCCAGTTAATTTCATAGATTGTTTGCCTTTAATGAAAACCTGAGTAGTACCTAGAAGGATTTCTGAATAAAGGCTTTCAGTGAACTACTCCTATCCCACAGTGTTCAGCAGTATCTGTTCTGACTCTTGACAGTGCCCAGCTTCCTTTGCAGGCCTACATGAACACTTTAATGACTGTAAGCAGAAGGCTCAGGGAGAGCTTCACTTCCTTGTCTACCTCCTCCATCTCTCTTACTTGCTGCAGAAGCCTGGAAGACTCCAAGTGGTGTAGATTCAGGATCGGGGAGGGCTTCAGAGTAGGCATCAAAGATAGGTGTGGAGAAAAAGGAAACTTTTCTTGGGTTGCACTACAAAGATTTGAGAGTCAATTTATGGTCCTCCTAGTCTAGCCCATCTTACGATAACAATAAATATATTTTTAGGGGCCATAGGACAATTTCATCTTGGGAATACATGGCATTTGTGGCTCTTCAATTCTCCATCTTTAGAGATTGTTATGTAGCATTTACTGAATAATCTGCGGAATGAGTATATAGTTGCTGAATGTACTACATATTTCTACATATTTTCAAGGTATCGTGGTAAAATAAAATATCTAGCATTATGAATTATATAAAAGAGTGATTTCACCCTACCATATTTCTTAAATTCTCAATTGTACTTAATTCCACTTTTTAACTTTCTAACATTCAGATACATACATCTTACCTAAGATAATGTCTTAAATGTGATGAAATATTTAATTTTGATCAGTTGGAAACATTTTAAGTCTTTTATAATAATCTTCAGGTCATTATTACATAGCGAGATTTTCATCGCTGTGTAATGTGTTTGTTAATAGAGTGCCACAATGTGGTCCTTTCAGTTGCAGCACCCATGTGAGAACTGTTTTACAGCTTTTCTGAACATTTGGCCTAACTCCCCATTTTCTGGAGTTATATATTCTTCCTTTTTGACCTTTGACTTTCACCTGAGACTGTATAATCAGCACTGCTTTGCCAACTACAACTTTGGGATTCCTGGAATACTGTCCCCAAAACTTGGTCCATGGAAGACTCAGCTTCCTGTTCTTCCTCAGTCACCTCAGGTCTCCAAACTCCCTGCCTGACCCAGGGACCAGGGCCCTTTGCTCTCTGGGAAGCCTCTCTTCTGCTGTGTGTCTTGTTGTGTTTATACAAGCCCTACCAACTTTGAAGATGAAAACCTTGGTGGGGTGGGAGAGAAGGTGGTAACTATAACAGTGTACAAAAACCCTCAAAATCTCTTTGCCAAAATTAAAATTAATAATCAAACATTGTAACACACTGAAAATTCTAGGAATACTTAGATTATCAAGCAGTTTCCACAATTATTGGCGTTTTCAGAGGGTCCAGCATTCCCAAGTGAAAGGAATTTCAAAAATTTTGCTCGTAAGTTTATTATTAACAAATTGGTAACTTTTAACTTACCACACACAGTTTTATAGATTTTGTTAGAGTGCTTAGTAAATAAAAAAACTCTGAGATACTATGGAAAATTATTACTTCATAAAGGCATTTCCCCCCCTAGAGAATCAGGTTTAATTATAATTCAATAACTTGTCATTTTGAAGATACCATGATAGTAATTTTTTTTCCTTAGTGACAATAAACTGAAAGTTGAACCACAAAAATATCCTAAATGTTCATCAATAAAAGAAGAGTTAAGTACATTATTTTTTTAAACAGTGCACTGTAATCTTATGAAATGATTAAAATTAAAACTATAAAGACAATTTTGATACATGAAAGAAAAGTATGGTATAATGGTAAAAGAGAACAGAGCACAATTTTCAAAACTTTAAAATTACATCCATCCTTGCAGAGTAAGAACTTTAACTGCTTTGTAACTGCTATGTAACTGCTTTGAATTTTTATTGATCAAAATACTCTTCATTTTTAGATGGACTGATTAGGGAGGGGATGCCGATGGGAATTCTATTTCCATGAGAACTTTAATAGCTTTCTCAGAGAGGCAGTGTTGAACATGTCAGAGTTAAGGCTGGTCTCAATCACTAAGACTCACAGTGAATGAGACTGGGAGGGGCTGGGAGCACTGTGTATTGCTATTGGTAAGTTCACCAAATAGATAGGAAAGAGCACCATGATACATAAGCTCGGTGCAGAGACACTGAGTAGGGGCAGTGCATGAGAGTGGGGTCAATGTTAAGCATAATATTTAGCAAATAAATACTGCTTGGATTTTCTTCAAACCCAACTTCTTCCATAGGCTTTTGTAGCATTTCCAAGCAGTTGTGCCAAGTTTGGAGTGAAGTTGGAAACAGAAGTCAACAAGTGGGCTGAACAACGTGTGAGTGTGTGTGTGTGTGTGTGTGTGTACACATGCATGTGTTACCAAGAATGTAAAAATGCCCTGTTTTGTGTTTTAAAGATGAATTTTAGTAACCTTAAGAGGAGAACCATTTTCCTAATTCGGAGCAGAAGTAGCACAGAAGTGATGCCAGAATCATCTATGGCAGATACTCAAACTGTGGTCAGAACATATGCAACTGGATGATAGAAAGCAGCAAAATGGCCATTTGGAAACACATGGTTTCTGAATTGAATGAGAGGAAGCCTGTCCCCCCACCCCCACGCACCCCGCCCTCCCTGCCTTCATCGTGCATTCACTGCATGTGGTCTAGGGAAGAAGATTCCTAGAGCCTCACAAGGATGTGCTTAGAAAGAGAGTTTAACAGGCCTGTTTTCAAAGTCCTAGACCATTGAAAGGACTTTGAAGTTGGAGACTATATAGTTTAGTTGTTAAAAGCTTGGACTTTAGAACAAGACTGCCTGGGTTTAAATCCTGGTTGCAACATTTCCTGATATATAACATTCAGCAGATTCCATAAATGTCTCTGTGCTTTAATTTCTTCATCTGTAAAATGTGGTTTTTGTGAGAATTAAAGGAACTAATTACATATGATCAGAACAGTTTCTTTGAGGTGGTGATGACTGTCATGTTGACAATGATTAGGCCTCAAAACTGAGGAGATTAAGGCTGCTTCATGATCAATATTTAAAAAAATACATTCAACCCTTGGTGGTAGGCAACTCTGGAGCTCACTTGGAGGTCTGGATTTATAATCTGCAGAACTGGCCTTGTAAACTCCACAGACCACCTCAAAACTCTTTGCCTTTTCTCACAAACATATTAGCTCTACTAGTGAGGATACTTCCAGATCCTGTAACAGAATGCAGAATAGGCTTAACACAACAGTGGTTTATTTCTTACTCACATAAAGTTCACATAAATATTATTGGTCGGAGTCTTCAGAGTCATTTAGGATCCAAAGTTCCTTGCATGCTGTAACTTGACCACTCTCCAGGGCATCAAAGTATTCTGCATTCATATGCCAGATGGGAGAAGACAGAGAAGGGGGAAGTCACCAGTTTCTTAAAACCCTGGGCCTGGAGGCAATAAGTCTCCTTAATTTGTAGTAAGACCAAGTTGTGTAGATTCCCCCATGTGCCAGTGGGCTATAAAATGCAGTCTTTGCATGAGGACTATGAAAGGGAAGCACACATTTTCATAGACAGATTTCCTTTTCAGAAGGGAAGAGGAAAAGGGATGTAAAGAGGAAACTGTGAGTTTCAAGAAGCAGTCAGCGCATTCCTGACTGAATGTTTATTGATCTATGGAACTGGCAGAGCCATCTTGGCATGTCCCCCAAAACAGAAGATGAAGGAGATCTTTGGAAACCTTGATGAGTATACTCTGGAGTTAGGGGCCCAAATATGAACATGAAGACTGGTGTTTATTTCTCACCTGGTTATTTCATAAGACAGAAATCTCACCAGAGGAGCTGAGTTAATGGAGTGTACAGCAACCCAGGTATAGGACACATGGGAAGAAAGTAGTGACAAGTTCCCAATCTATCAGGAGTCTGCATAATGACCTCAGAAGTTACCATGACTCTACAAGAAAATTCACAAAAGTTAGCGAAAGAGGCAGAACAGAAGCTTTTTAGGCATGTGCTAGTCAGGAAAGATGATACTCTACTCAGGGAGGGAATTGGAGACATTGATCCTTGACTAGTGAAATGGGAGATGTGATTGGTGCTCTCTAAAGGATTTCTTGTATGGGATAGGTCAGGTGGGGCTGAAGAATGTCCCTAAGAAATCATGCATAATGTCTATGCAGAGACCCTCACATTGGTGGATACCTTCAGGAGTAAATTCTAGGGTTACCTTCCCCCACCTGCAGACACCCAACTGTGCCAGGCCCTTGTCACTTTTCCTGTTTCTTCTTCCCATGTAACAACCCATAAAAAAGGGAATGAGAGAGGCTGGGGCTGTATCTCAGTGGCAGAGTGCTTGCCTAGCAAGTGTGAGGCACTGGGTTCGATCCTCAGCACCACATAAAAATTTTTTTAAAAATCATTAAAATAAAGGCATTCTGTCCATCTATAACTACAAAAAAAAAAAAAAAGGAGGTGGGGGGTGGGAGGAGTTAAAAAGCAAATTGTGTCTCTTAAGAACTATGGATCTCACAAGCCAAAAGTTAAGCCTGAGCTGTGGGAAGAAGAAATATGAGAATGGAATTTAAAATGAGAAGCATCAAATGAGACTGCTTTACTATCTGAAAAGGACCAGAATGCTATAGGATCTTCCAGACATGACATTATGGGATTGACAAATGGAAATTCTGCAGATTATGATTTAATACAGTGACAGGATAGGAAAAACCAAAATATAAAAGACCACAATATATCATGTGTTTTCCCATCTGGACCAGATTTCTGGGCAAACTGGTCTCCTAAATACATAGGTAAAAGCCAGAACTGGGGCTAAAAGATCACTTTCTCTCCAGTATCTGAATTGACTGACCCATATGAAGCTTATCCATGACTCTTATCTTCCAGCATGTATTTGCAATGAGAAGGAAGAGCACTGTGTGCCTGTTAAGTTTTATAATGTTTCAGAACACAACTGTGGTCTGCTTTGGGCCACTCATAACTGATTATGTCAAAGTGGGGATGAAGGAAGGGAGGAGCAAAGAGCTGTTTTACTTCTACAGGGCATTGAGAGACTTAGTGATGCTATGATTGACAGAGAGATGTTCTTTGAAGCAGCAGACATCAGGGAGAGTCTTGGGAACTTAAATATTTAGGAAAGATGTTTGAGGGACCAGAAACTCCTACAAAAGCAGGTGAGGGCTTAAAGCTAATAAAATTCACTTCAATGTTTTAAGTGTTGTCATTTATGTCAATATACAGTAAGAACTGAGGCATGTATGTTTCAAGGATGACTAGTGAAATATTCATTCTTTCATTTTTATTCAAAATTATATTCAATACTTACTTTATGTTACACACTGTGCTATATGCTGGGCATACAATAAAGAATAAAATATCCATGCTTTATTGGGCTGAATATGTAAAAACAAATGCAGGGAACTTTCAACAAGGTACTTTATCTATTTTGAGAGTGGAAGTGGTTGGTTCCCTTTTCACTGGTGGAAGTGACACATAGTTTCAGTTTGTTAGGGCAACAGTAAACAAAGTTTTTCATGTTTGTAAATTCCTTTAATATTTTAATATTTCTTTTGTAGTAAATAATAATCATAAATGGAAAAAAAATTAAAGCTTGGCACAGGAAACCAAATGGATAACTGCTTTTAAAGAGCCTCATGTTTTTTCCTTAAAGGTCAAGTAAATTAAAAATCATTTAACTGTCTGATGAAAGGTCTTCATCACCTCATTTCTACTTTCACTGCTTAATCCAGAGAGCAGCTTCTACTTGTTCATTTCCCCTTTGTCATTCTGTTTCATGCTGGATCCTGCCACATCCTGCTCATTTCCCCTTGAAATAAATCACTTTAAAGTTTTCTTCTTGGTCTATGTTGTAATTTCAAAATATTTAATTTCAGAGGAAGAGTATTAACAAAGTTATAGATCTGCTACCCTTCATTGTTATATCGTGAAAAATTAAGAAGGCAGCCTCTGTGGCTTTTAAAGAGAAAAACATGTTGCTCTCTGAGGAACTCCAAAGGCAAGGTGCTTTGAAAGCAAAGGATGCATTTCTCACAATCCTCAAGCACTGTCTGAGAAACTAGATTCTCATGGAAGAAGCTGAGACTGCTCTGAGGGTGGATTGAAACATTCTCCCCCCCATTCATTCCAATTCCTTATCCATGCATGCGCGTACACACACACACACACACACACACACACACACACACACACAATGCATAGGAATTCAGTGTGTAGACACTAAAAAAGACTGAGCATTTGTAATTAGCCTGTGGAATGAAGGTGTGGAATGATATAAATATATCTTGATATTAATCAAAACACAGGGATGAAAAGCCTTCCTTCAGACAATAAGCATTTTCCATTCATTTCAATATAATGGCAAAGGGCAGTGTACCTTAAGGAAGTATGTGTATGTCTCCTAGCATCATGATATAGATATCAATTTCATGGTAGAGACACACAACAGTTAAGTGGTAGTGTTCTTATATATTCATGTGCTTGAACTGAGGAAGCCGTCAAAGCCTGACCTATCCTAGGCCAACTTCTGTCTGACTCGGTTTGGAGTCCCTGACAGTGGCTGTCACTAGGGAAGTGAAACTTTTGACCATGATTTCAAAGCTTGGAACAAAGTGTGGAGTAGAGAAGTGAAAAAACACAGACAAGGAAGAAAGACTAGCTTGTGATTAGAAAAAATGTAAAAATGCATCATTGTAGGTATTTCATTTGATGATTATAAAACAACTATTTTGCTGTCTACACATACTATTTTTCTTCTTTGAATTGACTCTTGAGGCAAATAACTTTTTATCACTTCTATGTTTCCATTCAGTAATCTAACTTGAAGTAATTATAAGAAAGAACTATATATTTTATATAAAATTGCTATTTTTTAAATATATATATATATATATATATATATATATATATATATATATATATATATATTTAGTTATAGGTGGACAGAATATCTTTATTTTAATTTTTATATGGTGCTGAAGATCAAACCCAATGCCTCATGCATGCTAGGCAAGCACTCTACCTCTGAGCCACAACCCCAGCCCCCTAAAATTGCTATTGTTGTAGGCTATGCACGAGATCTCTGCTATTTGTTTGAAAATATGAGACATATTTTGGCAGGAGAGAACTAAAGTAAATACGAACAATTCTTTAAAAATTCATAAAATGCTTAATTTGAAAAAAGCATTGTCCTGTAGGATGTTTAGTGCAGTGTTTAAAATACAGACATCTTTACATTACTCTTTCCTTTGACATGGTATCAAGAGTTTTTCTTAAGTCTGAACCTTAACTACCATTTTAGCATGTATGTTTCTTCAGACTTGGACTTGAATTGGGGGATATGAAGGTGCATGGAAACTTGCCAAGACATTCTGTTAATTGGTTTGTTGGACACTGTTGGGGTTTTGAGAAGTAAAATAAAAATTGACAGATGGAAACTTAAAATATTGGCAAAGTTAAAACTTGTACTTAATTAGAGAGAATAAATATCCCTGCTAATTGACCCTCAGAGAACCTTGCACGTTCTATTCATAATGCTGGAGCAGGCAGGTTTCCCCAACTTGGGGTACTGGGGACTGTCAGATGGGACTTAAAGGACCAGAGGGCCTCTCTCCCCAAAGATGATGGAGAGGGGAGAACTGAACTGAACATGTCCAATTTATTCTTAAATTCCCGGTATGATAAATCCTTCTCCTCCCCAGGGAAAAGGGAGTGAAGGGACAGAGAAAAGGCAGGAGTGTTTAGGGAAAATCCCTCCTCATAGAAACCAGAACAGCTGAGAAAATGTGTTTCTCTCTAGCGGAAATGACTCCTTAATCCCTTTGGATTTTTCATTCAACACTCTTGGTGGCTTCAGCACATGGTTCAAGGTGGCTTTGAGGGATTAAGGATCAAAAATTTAAGATGTGTAATGCAGTGCATTTGGTAGCACTGTTTTGTATTGCTTCGAATGCTAATATTTTCCTTTGGGTCCTATGCCCAGAGCTGTGTTAATATACTTGAATGTTTAAGCTTATTATAACCAGCTACAACTAGTAAGAATGCTGACAAATAAGTCACTCAGACTCCCCTACTTTACTTCAAATGGTCTAGTTCCACAAACAAATCAATGACACGTTGTCTTGCCCTACAGATGTTTATGCAAATGTATCAGTTACATCATTGTCCAGAATTTTACATCCCAGATTTTATTCTAAACACAAATGAAAGAAGTTTCTGAGTTAAAAGCATAGGAAATGCAGTATTCTTATAAGATACAAATATTAAAATTTCTTTAATTATTTACTTTTCTGTCTCTGTGCTCTCTACAGATCTATATAAATCTATATAGATAGCTACAGACATGCATAAAAATATACTTGTAGACTGCTAATTACATTATGGACTATGAGGATAACAGGGTTATGACTGCCAAAGTTGAAGCTGTTTTCGTAAGAAAACCAGTGGGAGATCTCAAAGTTAAACCATCTCTATGTGAAATAAGGAAATTGTTTTTACAAAACTTATAAGTCACAGTTTTCAAAATGATCTTGAAAAAACTGGCATGACTGAAGTACAAATGTGGTAGGTGTTATCACTTCAGTTTCTACTGACTTCTAATAAGCAAGTTTTAAAATGAAAGCAGAGAGGATTTTTCATGAAAGCTTATGAGCTAGTAGTCTTAGCAAGAGTCTTTTGCATTTAGTGGTTCAGTGGCCTTTGAAGATTCTTACAATTGGGGGAGGGGATTGTTCTTGGCTGAGGTCTGTGGGTACATGCAGCGCCTGCTGGGGGCTGACTAGAATTCCAAAACAAGTGTGTATTTATACTATGTGTAGGCCAGGGCTGACCTGTAGTTGGTGCTGTTTTCCCTTCGTTTCTAGAAAGGTGCAAGGGTGCCCTCTTGGGCCCTGGTAAAAAAATGTTTTCCTCATATTTTTTTGAATTCCCTGGGCCCTGTAGTCAGAAATCTCAAAAACCATTGACAAGATTTTAGCCTGCTGAAATGATAGCAACTGTATGATTGACAGGAAGTCAGGTTTGCTAGTAATTACATTCCTACCTCCAACTGTCCTCTGGGCCCTTTCTAACAATGTGAGACATTATTCTACCCCTCTCCTTGGTCAGAACACTTTACAGCTGCTTTACTGATCGGTCGACTTATATTGTGACTCCTTTGGCAATAGAAATATTTTCCTTAGCTAAATCATACAATTTTGTTTTAAAATTGCCTTCAAATTACATCATCCTATTTGTTGTCTTAGCCATAGAGACTGCAGAATCTGAGGGCTGGAAGGACATTATAGATTACCTAATTTAACCTATTTGCTCAAAGAGGAATAGAAGATTAACATTAATTTCATAGCATTTAAAAACCTAGAACCTGATATTCTGAGTCCAAGTTGAATTAAGTTGTAATTACACAATATTTAAAACAATATATGAATGAGTCAGGATAAATATTGATACCATTTCATAGATGAAACTATTAAAGATCATAAAGATACAGTGACTTTCCTAGAAGGGTGCATGTGACTAAGTTGGGATGAAATTAGGAAGAAACTCAGTTCCTTTGACTTCCAGTTAGTATTTTTTGACACACAGATATGCACGAAAACAAACTTAGAAACTGAGGCACATATTTGTAATTAACAAGCCAACTATCAATCAAGTATTCATTGAGCAGATAATTCCCTCTTCAGTGGGATATTTTAGATAATAAAACATATGTGGTTTCAGTCTTGTTTTCTCTTGGAGCATTGGTCTTGGGCATCCAACTGACATATTTTAAGGATAACCTAGCAGCCTGTAAAGAAATCCACATGGTGAAGAACTAAGACCACTGTCTGCTGGCCAGCACAAATCTGCCAACATTGTATGTCAGCCATCTTGAAATCAAGACTGGAAATGACTGCAGCCCTGGCTGACTTCTAACTACAACCTTTTATGAGGCCCTGACCCAAAACATCCAAGCTAAACCATTTCAAATTCCTAACTGACAAAAACTTTGTGAGATAGTAAATGTTTGCTTTTTAAGCTTCTAAGTATTAGATAATTTATCATACAGTAATTGATAACTAATACAGAGAATGTTGTAAACACATAAATGAATCAATACAAAATTTCAAGTCTCAATAAGTATTATGACGAAGAAGATAGAATAGAACAAATGTGATGGAGGGGTGAGGAGGAGCTGCTTCGCTAAGGTTGGGAAACGAAGTCCTCTCTGAGAAGCAATATTTAAGTTGAGATATAATTAATCATAAAGATGCAGATATGGAGAGATCTTAGGGAAAGAAACCCAGAAAGCAGGAACAGGTACAGAGGCCTTGAATCAGGAAGAAGACTGACATGTCTGAGTTCAGTAAGAAACCCAACTTGGTGAATTAGAACTTTGAGAATGGTGACGTAAGAGATACAGGCAGGGTCATGTCACAAAAAGCCTTGAAGGTCATGGGAAGCCATTGGAGAATTTGTAGGTGGAAGAGACATGATCTGACTTACACTCTAGAAAGATCTCTCCACTGGATGTGTAGACATTGGATAGTTGGGGGGTGGAAATGCACACAGGAAGGCCAATTAGGGATCATTGCAGTTGTTCTGAAGAGAAAGAGTTCCTGACGGAATTGGGAGGAAGTGTTGAGAACAAGTATGGGATACATGAGGCTGCAAGACTTGCTGATGGAAAGGGAATGAGGTGGAAGCAAAGTGGTAGGCATGGAGGACAACTCAGCTGTGAGACATGTGGTCCAGAAACCATGCTTGGCCTCTCGGGATTTTCATGTGGATCTATCCTTGTGATATGCCACACTCTGCAGGAAATTTCTGTAAGAAGCATTCAATATTCTGCATCTTCACGAAATTCTTACTACTAATGACCTCCCTCAAGTTCCTAAGAGCTGTTCTGCTTGGGAAAGCAGCACATACAAGCACAAACCTGGCTGGTGGGATGAATTCACGATTTAGAAGGAGTCTCTTCTAGAAAGAAAGCCATGTCAATAGCTATTTGCAAAATACTTTGTCCCCTGGGGTAATAGACTAATGGAGTCCCAGTCCAGCATTAAGGATACATTCTTTAAAGGAGAAAAGAGTTTTTAGAGAAAGAGGGCCTTTCCTTCAGAGGAATAAATATGTACTGGATTATTACTATAGAAGGCCTCTTTTTAAAATAGTTGCATCTTATGTAGACTTTTATTTAAGATTTCTGGGCATCAGTTACAGTTACCACTTCATGAAGATAACAATACAAGCCAGTTTATTTCTCAATTGTTACAACTCTTTTCATATAGAAAATATGGTTCTGATAATATTAAAATCAAAAGTCAGTTTACACTGTAATACAATAAAGTTCTGTACAGGACCTTAGGATTTAAGTAACAATTTTTAAGGCCAGTAAGTAGTTCCAAGAATAATAGATTCTGATTTGAAAATGATGAGGCACACAGATATGTGTACTATTTAGGTTTGGAAAACTATTTAGTAAAGAGTTCTCTTACTCTTTATTCCACAAGGAAAGGCCAGCATAGGTCACTGTGTTTTTTGGGTTTTGTTTTTTTCCCCCAGTCTGGTGATATACCCACCCTCTATCAGCTGTTCTCACTATCCACACCCACAGGCCCTCACCACTTAACATACAGCTAAGCACATTTTCTAAAGCAAAATGAAAAATTCATTCAAACACTGAACAGATGTGAATAAAAAGAAGAGGGTAGTTTAAAAATATTTCTGTTGCTATCAGCGATTATTTTGTCCCATGAATGGCATTGGCTATTGGTGTAGAATGTGAATAAATCTGATTTGGTTACTGTGGAAGTTGGAACAATAGCAAGTTTCCCATTTTCAGTCTGTGAGATTGTTCATTGAAATTTCATTATGCTTTCCAAACTACATTTTAAAGAAAGCAGCAGATTAAAATGAAAAATTAGTTATACAGATCAGGAAATGATTTAGTTCTATACAGTCCCATACATAAGGTCATATACAAAATGTTACACAAGCTGCTTTTCAAAATACTCTTAATTTTTTTCCTAAGTCTGAAAATAACCATATTGTTATCTTTATTGATGTAAAAATTTCCACTTAAATCATATTCAAACTGGCACTTTAAATAATTACAAGTCGTTTTCTCTTGTAAGGTACTGTTTAATTGAAATAACACCATTAACTTACTGGAAAATTAGAAAACACAAATGTACTCCATCAAATTAATCACATATGCCAATGATTTGATGCTTCAGAGTAAGATGAAGAAGTTTGATGGATGGAAATGAACTTTTTGCATACACAATCTTATAAATAGGGAAATAATTTTGTAAGAAGTCCATCTAATTAAGGTGTCAACTAACTGAAGGTAAAACCAACATGATGATCAGAAGAACAGAAGGAAGTGAATACCACACTTGAAACTAAACATGATCCTAAATAGGAAAATTGGAACCTGAAAGTCAGACACCTCACCCTAACCATGTCTGACACGGGGGGGGGGGGTATGTATCTAACTTTCATAGAAATCAAAGGTTGTGCATCAGAACTGGATTAGTAAGGATTCCAGAGAAATGGAGTCAACAGCATGCATCGATATGTAGATTGATTTATTTTAAGGAATGACTAAATGTGACTGTGGACTCTGGCCAGTTCCAAATCAGCAGTTCAGGGATTCAGAAAATAGTTGATGTTGCAGCACAAGGGCCAGCTGCTGGCACAACTTCCTCTTGCTTGGCAGAGGTCAGCCTTTTCCTTAAGATCTTTCACTGATTGAGTGAGACTCACTTCCGTTATGGAGAATAATCTGCTTTTTAAAAATCTACTGATTTATGTGGAAATTTTTATTTTCATGTGGGAAAATAAAAGTACCTTCACAACATATCCAGACAGGGTAGAACAAATAACTGAGCACCGTGGCTTAGCCACACTGACACAAGATTAACCGCCATAAGAACACTGTATATTAGTTATTCTCCTTGCATTGATGGTGGATATATTAACTCTTCAACAATTCTGGAAAACAATTTGAACATTTTATCAAGGGTATAAAAATGTTTACATTCACTTTTTACCACTTATGTTTCTAGTTTCTGGAAATAAACCTAAATGCAGACACAGAGCATAAACTGTAAAGGAAAAGATTGATAAATATGGTAGTTTAAAATTAACTTTTTGTGACCTTAGACATTATTCATGAAATTAAACATGAGCCATCAATTAGAAAAGCTACTTGGAGCACATGTAGCAGATGAAAGATTAGTAACCAAACCACACAGAGAACTCTTACATGCCTATAATCATTGAGAAAAAGATTTAAAATCCAACGCAAAATGAGCAAAAGTAAACAAGGTAGTTCTTAGAAAAAGACATCTGAATGGCTAACAATCAGTGTAAAAGATGCTCAGTCTAACTTGCAATCAGAGAAATGCAAATTAAAATAAGCATCATTTTTAAACTATCAGAAAACCAAAATGAATGTTTAACAATGCCAACTGTTGGTAAGAATATAAATTGGTATAACTACATTGGAGAACAGTTTGCCAACACCTAGAAAAACTGAAAATGTATTTAACTTAAAACCTTAAAATTCTACTCCTAGGTTTATAGGACCTAGTGAAATTCTGCCACACACGCCTCTGTATACACAAGGAATGCGAATTGTTTGTAGTATTATTTATAAAAGAAGAAGGGGTATATAAGACAAACATCACAAAGCAAAAAAAAATAAATCTTGGTGGGCTGGGGATGTGGCTCAAGCAGTAGTGCACTCGCCTGGCATGCGTGCTGCTGGGGTTCGATCATCAGCACTACATACAAAAACAAAGATGTTGTGTCAGCCAAAAACTGAAAAATAAATATTAAAAAATTCTCTCTCTCTCTCTCTCTCTCTCTCTCTCTCTCTTTAAGAAAAATAAAAAAATAAATCTTGATATAGTCAACAAATAGAACATTGTATGATAGGTTAAATAAGTAACTAGATTTACACTTACCAGCATGGATTTATCATAAAAATATGTCAGGTGGAAAGAAGCAGTTTGCAAAATTATAATGCACAGTTTTCTTTAAAACTTCAAACACATGTAGCTGAGACAGTCAATTAAAAATTTAAGAAATGATAACACTATCCCATACTATACATACATATGCAAGATGATTAGTTTTTTAAAACATGGAGTGAAAAGACACCCACCAAACCTCCAATGTTATTCACTTCTACAAAGATTGTGAGTGACTTGACGGCTGGTGCTTGTGGATGTGCAAGCATTGGCAAAAAAAAAAAAAAGGGTCATGTAAAGGAGACAAAAGGCTTTAATTGGATATGTAATATTTTCTTTCTTAAAATGAAAAAAAAAAGTTAGGCAGATGTAGAAAAATAATGTATCAAGAATATACAATACCAAGAGCAAACCCTAATGTAAATTGTGGACTCTAAATGTTATATCAATGCTGGTCCAGGGATTGTAAAAAATGCTACACTCTGGTTCTGGATTTTGATAGTGGGAACTCTCTGCATGTGCGGAGACAGGGGGATCTATAGGAATTTTCAGTACCATCTGCTTAGTTTTTCTGTAAACTTAAAACTTCTCTAAAAATAGTGTATTAATGTAAAAAACACATTAAGCCTAGGTTGTGGTTATATTTTAAAAGTTATTATTTGAACATTAATGAATGTTTGAGAATTTGACAATAACAACAATGTATTATAACAGTTTTAGATCATTTGAAAACTTTCATTTCATGTGCATGTATTACACTTATATTAAATATAAATATAACTAAATTTGAAAATGAAAATTCATTTCTCAAAAAGCTAAGGATGTTATTTTTTAAAGGATGCTAATTTTTTTTCTTATGGGTAGGACATTTTAAATGATGTATGTACACATTTATCATTTCATACACACATATGCACAAACATGTATTTTGTGTTTCAGGATCATACTTTTTGTGATTTAAAATATTGAGTACTTAATCTTATTAGGTCAAATATGAATAGTGTACATATCAAGCAATTTGCTTTGTGTGTTTTTTTGGGGGGAGGTAAGGAAAAACACGATTTCTTAGACTTTTGACTTTCTCACTCTTCAAACATCATAGAATTTTGTACTTTATCTTCTTGCCAACTAAATATCTCAGGAGAAAGTAAAATCAGATGTAATTGTTAGAAAAAGCAGATGTCCTTACTATTTATACCAGAAAAGTCACTTAATTGTTGCACAATAAGATTTCAGGATAGTCTACCATATTACCATATTAGAATCAGGAGAGTGTTTAAAAATCTTAAGACCTTGTTAGGCATAGTCACAACTCTTATCAGGATCTCTAGGAGTTGAGCTCAGCAGCATCAGTTGTTGTGTTTTTCTTTTTTAATTAATTCCCACACATACAACCAAAATTTCTCCATAAGATAACAATTCAGAACTATAATTTTTACTTCTCTCTTGAAGACATATACATTCTATAAGACATTTTAAAATTAGATCTTTATAGAAGTCATGATATGGATTAAAATAGGTATGGTCTTCACAGCTTTGAACCTGAAATGAGAATTTCTGGGTCATGGGTGTGACCCATAATTTGGTTAGATTTGTCTAATGGATATTGCTTTAGTCATGTATAATTTTTGTTGCTAATGGCAAGAACAGCAATTGTTTCAAGCTTTGGCCACAAATAATATCACACACACACAAGAAAAAAACAGTTCATTTTGGATAAACTTACAAATACTTACCTTTAAGGTTTTTAAAGAATAATCAGTTCCTAGAGAATATCATTCTAAGTGAAATAAGCCAGTCCCAACAAACCAAAGGCAGAATGTTCTCTATATGTGGATGCTAACACACAGGGAGGGTAGAGAGGGGGAGAAAAGAAGTTCATTGGATTAGACAAAGGAGAATGAAGGAAAGGGAATGGGGGAGGGAAATAGAAAGGACAGTAGAATTTATTGGACATAACTTTAGAAGCCTGTATTTGAATTCATGACCAGGATTAATCCATATCATGTACAACCACAAGAATTGGATCCTAATTAGAATAAGGTATACTCCATGTATGTATAATATGCCAAAATAAATTCTACTGTTGTGTATCTATAAAAATAACATTTTTTAAAAAGCGCCATCCATTTAATTACTATATCAATGATTTTTCATTATTGATGAATAATCCAATGAATGAACATACCACAGTTTATTCATCCATTCACTTGTTGCTGGACATTTAATTTGTTTGCTTTTTGGAATTTTTACAAATAAAGCTTCTGTGTATATTTTTTAAAAAAGAAAAAAGAATGATTGATTCCTACTTAAAACTGGAGGGAAAAAAACTGGGCACAGTGGTACATGCCTGTAATCCTAGCAGCTCCTAAGGCTGAGGCAGGAGGATCATAAGTTTGATGCCAGCCTAAGCAACTTAGTGAGGCCCTAAGCAACTTAAGAAGACCCCATCTCTAAATAACAAATAGAATAATGAAAAGAGCTGGGGTTGTGGCTCAGTGGTTAAATGCCCTTGGGTTCAATCCCTGGCATAAAAACAAACGAACAAGCAAACTGAAATCCAGTAAAAAGCTCTAATTTATTTAAATATCAGGATTTATGTGACATTATTTGTAAATAATGTTCAAATTTTTTTATTGAAGTTTACAGAATTTCTTGAATGTCAGGCTTTACATTTCTTACCACTTATTCATTTTTTTTCACACATAAAACAATAAAACCAGACTTAAAGTTGAAAGGCAAACTTTCCCTGGCACATAGTGTATCTCATGGAAGGCTGGTTCCCACTCTTGGCCATATAGATTAGTTCCAAGAATTGCTGAGAGACAGAATCCTATTCAGGGTTTCTAACTTGTGGTAGTAGAGTTGGGCGTGCCTTAGAAATGCATAAGGGTTGATGAGCACTCAAGTATGAATCTCCTCTGTGATATAATGACCTGATGTGATATATGACCTTTCTACCATTCAAGAAACTGAAGCTGGAACTAAATAACCATAAATCTAAAAGGCTTATAAGGTGGGCCAGACAAGACACAGTAGAATATGCAACTGTTAATGGGGCATAATTGGAGCAATACTGAAAAGCTATCCTTTCTTCTTCCACCTATTCATTCATTTACGAAAGTTGTATCTATTGAACACCTATTTAAAGTCATATTTTGAATCCTCAGATTATGTATTTTGCAATATTGTTGGCCTTTCTTTTGGAAGAAAGCATAGGTGGCTCCTTGGCTTCAATGAAGAAGAAATTTGATAAGGGTTAATGTAAAATCTTTGGACTTATTTGCATGTTGGCACATATTTGTCTCACAGCTTGGTTACCCAGGAAAACAGAGTCCCAAGATCTGTAAGGAAAAAAATGTTCAATGTTCCTCTGCATCCCTGTTTTACATATATGTAGATATTTTTCTTTTGTGAAAATTCTTCCCCTCACAATCATGTTTTATATATATATATATTTTTTTTTGCTTCTATTTGCTGTCAACTTTATAAAACTGTTCTATTATGCTGCTTTTATTTCTTGATTAACAATTTACTTTAAAAATAATTTGTTGGTATCATAGAAAAGATAGATGGTTATTATAAAAAGAAATGTAAGCAATACAGAAAAGTAAAGTAAAACAGAACACTATCAACCAACCTTCTACCCCTCAACACTACGAACATTAATATTCAAGGACTATTACTCAGAAAATCTCTCCATGTATAAAACAAGAGAAGGAGAAAGTTTTAACTGTTAGGAAAATAGGATCATATTATTCATGCTCTTTTTAGATTCAAGGTATTCAGTTGTTTATTTTTCTTATTGACTCAATAGGAACAATTGTTTCATGGACTCTGTCCATTGAGGTGCACAGCTCATTGAGTTTTGACAGCTACCTACACTCATGAGACCATAATCACAATAAAGATAGAGCAAAATTGCATAATTCCCAAAAGAAACTTTGTGTCCTTTTGCATTCTATTGTTTCCCTTGCCCCCAGACCCAGGAGATGACTGGTCAGTTGGTTCTTCCTTAGTATAATTTGTTTTTCTTTCTTCCTTCCTCCTCTTCTTTGTACTCCTCCTTCTCTCTCTCCTCTTTCTTTCTCTGATGGAATGGTTTTTATTGATCTGTCTTTAAGTCCACTGAGTCTTTCTTCTGTCATTTTAATTCTGCTATTAAGATCTTCAGATATATTCTTTTTACTTTCTAGCATATTTTCTTTTACCTCACTGAGCAGAATTTAAGAGCTGTTTTCCTACATCCAGATCATCTCAGAGTTAACGTTTATTGATTGTCTTTTTCCTTGGCAGGTAAGTCATACTTCTTGACTCTTCGTTGAGCAATTTTGAACTGTATCATGGACGTTATAAATATTATGTAGTCTCTAGATTTTGTCTAATGCTTCAAAGAGTATTAAAGTTTTTTTTAGTAGGCAACTGACTTAAGTAGACTCACATTCTTGTCTTCAGTTATTGACAGCTCAGATATCAGTTCACTCTTAGTTGCAAGTTAGATTCTGCTTGTCTATTTAGTTCAATGATCAGCCAGAGATTTGAGCTTAATTTATGCACAGCAGATTGGGTTTTCCATTTACAGCTCTGTCCTTTCTCAGCTTTCCTTGTTACTCCCTAGCAGCCTTCTTGCTCTGAGACTTCATCCCTTGGTGTAAGTAAGAAAGATGAAAAAAATTTCTGTAGGGGCATAAGCCACTTTTCCAGTCATTCAAGTTGGATTGTCTAATCATTGCTGTTTCTCTTTTTTTTAAAAAAAATCTATGATTATGTATTTCACAAGTGCAATATATCATTGTTTCCCCCATCCTTATCAGCTGACTCTCACAGTCATTCATTCCTGTGTGAATCACAATTCTGCCACAGGTTGCATGGAAAACCTTAGACAGTGATTTGTGTTTCCTCTACAAGGGACTTATGGATATTCACTGGTGCCCATAGATTTTAAGCCATTTTCTCAGAAAGGGGTTTCTGTACTATTTGGGTTGCTTTAATTCCAACTACATATGTGTGGCACAGGGCTAATTTTCCTATTTTTCACAGATAAATATTTTCTATCATAGTTCTGGAATGTTGGCAATGTTTCTAGGGTTCAGTTCCAGCTCACAGTGAGCTTCCTAGGGCAAGCATTAACATCCATCCTGATTCTTTTTTGAAGACTTCACATTTACTTCCTATTACCAAAAAATCTTATTTTTAGGTATGGATTCAATTTGTTTTTTGTAGTATATTTCTCAGTGGTTAGAATGGGAGAGAAGTGTTTTGACATCTTACTCTACCATATTGAATAGAAATTTCTTTTTTTATCCTCTCATTTATAGTCAATTAATAAAGTCTGACCTTTCTTCCTCTCTTTGTAACCTTTTTTAATGTCTTATATTTCTTTTTATTCCAACTCCTAATCTCTAGCCCAAAGTTCAGACAGCTTTGGTATCACAATACATCCATGTGTTTATTTTCCAATTCCTTTCTCTGATGCCATTGTACCTCTACCCAAACCCAGCCCAGGTACTGCTGTCAAACAGTTGTTATAAAAATTTGCTCTGATTATGTTACTTCTTTCCACAGAGATCCTTGGTGGCTCTTCAATGCCAAGAAAAATTTCTGTTTCCAGCATAATATGATTCAAACCTTTCTAACCATTTCTGTTGTTACTCTTAGCACAAATTCTGGGTTTCAGATGAACTTTCGGTGCTCATTGACCCTTTAGTCATGCAACTTTCTATCTAGCACTTTACCTGTGTTCCACCCCAAATGTGGAAAAGTGTGGAATGTCTTTCCCCAACTAGCATGAATTTCCAAATAATATTATTTGTCTTAGATGAAGCCAAAAGTTCTCTACTTCATGATTTCTTATCTGAGATTCTCCCATGGATCCACGTGAATTCTATTAGTTGCCTCTGAGGGTCCTTTGATGCTTTTCTTGGCTCTCTCTCTTTCTCTCTCCTCTCTCCCTAAACCTACCTTCCTTTAAAGGATGAAAGGGAAGTAAGAAACTTATTATATGAATCTTATTTGTTAAGTTTACTTTTCATAGTTACAAAATGCCTTGCGCATAACAATTATTTTTCTTAATTGAGGAGATAAGAAGGTGAATTCATATATGGGAAAAGGGTACATAAAAGGACAGGGAATACAATAACAACTGTCAATGAAATCAAGAGGAAACATGAAACACTGTCTTGAGAATAAAAACTGCTGAAATTCCAGCCCCTTGATTTTACCTACATGATTAGCCATTGTGCTTAGGGCAAGCCTCAGGAGCTCCATGAAGAAATAGTCACTTAAAACACAACAAGACAAACACCAAACACACAACTTGATTTTTATGTAACTGATATTCTTAAAAAATATAAATTACAACTTGTTTTAAATAACCATAGTTTTTGTTATCCTCATTTTTAACTTTTCTTAACCAAAAGTGAAAGCAATAAATTAAAAAAAAATTATTGGGAGTATATTAATATAGATGACACCCATCAATTTATAATCCTTGACAAAACAGAAAAAGTTTTGCTTTGCTACAGAATGTGTTTTTAAAAAAAGGCAAGGTATTAACTGACCACACCTTAGTATCAGAACATAGTATCAGAACATAGTATCATAGTATCATAACATAGTATCAGAACTAGAACTTAGTATCATAACATGGCAAAAATTAGACTTCATTGAAGGATTCATACTTAGAGATTGGGGTGGGGAATAATCCTAACATAACTCTATATTCCACAAAGAAATTTCTAGAGTCATAAAATCTTTAACATTATATAGAAACATAGCCTTTAGAGGAATCAGTTTCTTTGAAATTCAAGAACCAGGAAGATCAGGGCACTTGCTCCAAGGCCCTGCTGTTACTGGTAGAACTGGGACTCTGCTGGCATCCTCATTCCAGAGCTATGGCTAACTGCCTTAGGCGTCCCCACTGAGATCTAGGTTTCTGTTGGATGCTTTAACATGGTCATTGACAGACTGCGGAGTCTTGAGGAGGAGAGATAGTATGATAAATGTGTTGGTAATTTTGTCTCAGAAATGAATTTAGAGAGAATTTTCTCTTTTGTAGATGGTAATGTGTTGCTCAGAGGTACAAAATAAGGAATGCTCTGAATTGTCACCAACAAGCAGCTTTCAACTCAGTGAGACAGCTCTAAGGTAGAAACTGTGTTGCTCACCAAATATTCAGGTGCTCCCCTATACTTTGAAATCCTCTTGAATTTACAGTGCATACCTCTTGTTCTGGACAATGAAAATGAGCAGAAGAGATGGGTGTGACTTCCAGGCTGAGATAGTAAATGCCCATGAGTGACTCTTCAGGGCCTTTTTTCCACTCCCCTACCTCCAAGACAGTAATGGCACCAGCCATCAGATCGTGTAACCTTGTCAGTCTGAGTCCAAAAGTAACTGCCTGAGCAGACACCTCCAGAACCACAACCATCATGTGCTTTGCTCTCCGTGAAACACCTGAAACAACTTAAAGGCTTTTCTTTTAAGCCCCTGGAAGTTGTTAACTGCAGATGAACATGAGCTGGTATTCTCAACTGTTTTTCATTATGGAGATTTTGAAGATATATTTTCCCTAAGCACTTCTCTACCACCACACACAGTGAAGTGCTTATGAATGTTTATGTTTTTGTACATACATATAAACAAAGAGAGTACGGTTTTTTGTTTGTTTGTTTGTTTGTTTGTTTTTGGCTTCCTCCTAAGAGCAAATTTTCCCCCTACAAGGGTGATAAGTCATTGAAAATATAAGATAACCTATAACAGCTAAACTTGTTCATCAATGAAGTAGACCATCTTTAAGATGAGCATCCTAGGACAGAAAATGTCCACAAAGAGCCCAGAAGGATACCCAACAAAGGTCTTGAAATATATGCTCTTCGGTGAAGGGTAACTTGAGTTCTTTAAAACGCTAATATTATTTTACTTCTTCCTTGTGCCTAGAATCTTTTTCTCTGGCTTCTTTTATTGTAAACCACAGTTCTGGATGTCTTCTCTTCCTTTCTGTACTTTTCAATTTGAGTATTATGAGGCCCAGATCCTCTGTTTTTCCCTCTGTGTGTGCATAATGAATTCAAAGGTCCACTTTTAGCTGTCTGTATATAAGCTCCAAATTTGACCCTGACCTTCCATTTGAGATTCAAATGCATATATGCAACTCTATAAGATGGTCTTTTCTTAGATGTCAGTTAATGTTGCACCATCTCCCTGTTGTTCCAAGGAGCCCACGTTTTCCTCCCAAATCACTGAAACCCACTAAAGCCACAAGAAATGTGCTTGGTGTCTCAGCACAGAAGCACTCTCCAGCGGCCAAAAATACTTTCAAGATGATTGAAATCATTTTATTGTGCTTATTAAATATCATGAAATAATATATAGCACACTTTTCCCACAAAACTCCTTCATTAGTCACCCTTATCTCTCTCCTCTCTTAATTTTGCATCAGAAAAGTCTAAATTCCTCTTGAGCAATAAAATATTCCTTTCTGGAGGTTGTGGAAGGAAAATGTTTTAGTCAGCTTTTTCACTGCTGTGACTAAAGGACCTGACCAGCACAACTGTAGAGGAGGAAGAGTTTATTTGAGGGCTCATGGTTTCAGAGGTCTTAATCCATAGAAGGTCTGCTCCATTTCTGAGGGCTGGAGGTGAGGCTGAACGTCATGGTAGGAGAGGGTGGTGGAGGGAAGCAGCTCACATCATGGTGATCAGAAAGCAGAGAGAGAGACTCAGCTCTCCAGATACAAATATAAACACCAAAGCCACGCCCTAATTTCCACTTCCTCCATCCACACCCAGTTAGTCTTTATCAAGAGATTAATTCATTGATTGGATTAAGAGTCTAAAAACCCAAACACTTTTCCTCTTAACTGTCTTGCATTGTTTCACACATGAGCTTTTGGGGGACAACTCACATCCAAAGCATACCAGGGAAAAAAAAACCAAAAATACAAAGCCAGAACCCTTTCCAGCAATGTGGGGTGGGGGGCTGGCAAAATTTTGGACACATGTTTACACCACTTTTTCCATTAACATTACCTATTTTTATTACCTTTTGCTGAGAGATGATAGTCTTGTTATCTGAAAGTCTTTTTAAACTCTGTTTTTGGTCAAATCCCTAGGGGGCACCTGTTGGCATTTCTGCCTAGTACACAAAGACCCCCTTATCTGCATCTCTCCATCACTCTGATGGCGTCTTGGTGTCATTTTATACAACATTATCACAAAGACCCTGGTCACAGATAATTAGACTTAGTCAGAATCTCCTTTCAGGGAATTTCCAAAATAGAACTGAGAGAGAGTTCTTTGCCAGGTGTGTCTATAACTTTTAAACTCAAATACTGTTTGCACTAACATGTCAAAAGGAAACACTCGTGATGCTCAGGGTAAGGCCAGCTCTTTACTGGTCTCTATGCCTCTGTTTGAAAGGGTCAAATGGAAGCCCCTCCCCAAAACATGGGATGAGACTCTCTCTGTGGGCTTTGGCCTCATTGGCAGGATTTAGTACAAGCCTATAACTCTGCAGACCCTATTACTCCATCACTAGGAGTCAAGCGGAAATCCTAATTATCTGGGCTTTCCTTCAAGATCCCCTTCTTCCCCTCCCAATACTCATAGCTTTGATGGGACAATCAGGAAAATCTTACTATGCCCCACATTTCTATTTATGTCAATTACCACTGGAACCTCCCAAGGCTCTGCACCTTCCTTTTTTTCTACCTCCTCTCAACATCTAAAACCCTTCCACCAATGCCCTCTGAAACTCTTGGTTAGTTTTCAACAGAAATCCACCACCTCAGCCTCTTTTATGACATCTGGTTTTCCCTAGTGGTCACATTTTCTTTCATACCCCTAATGCCCCTGATCTGGGAGGGCAATCGATATCCTCTCCTTCCAGACTCCTAACTTTTTCTCTTTCCTCAATCTCTCTAAAGCTGACTCTCCTATCAGACTTCACTATCCACTTTCACTTCAATCATTAGCCAACATCTGGGTGATTCTCCTTTATATTAAAGAATCCTAGATTATTGCCTCTCTCCAATACACTCCTGTCATAGTCCTTGATGATTTTAAAACCCCAGATCCCTGGGCTTTCAAAAACCCGACTCTTCTCTCCCAAAATGCCATTTTAAGTCTTAGCTTTCTTTTGTTAGTAAAGTAGACATAATGATGACCTCCTTTCAGAATTGTTGAAAGAATTATTAAGTGATATTACTAGGAACACTTCACATCCTTGAAGCATAGGAAACATCTAGATTTAAATTAATATAATATAAATAATAGTGTGTAACTAAGTTTAGAACTACCATAACTCAATTTTTTGAAGAAATTAATATTTTAAAAATTTGCAATACCTTTAGGCTTTTAGCAGTTGGAAATATTGCTTTAATTCTGCTTTTACAGTTTTCTGAGACTCACATTTTTTGAGTCTATGTATATCCTTAGGAATTACAGAAATCTTAATGTTCTTAATAAAAGTGGCTACAGCTGACCAGTCAGTGAAGTGATCTTCTGATAAGAGAACAAAATAGAACAAGTTAGATTTATTCTCTTCACTTAAGAGTGACAGTAAGTACTTTATTTTAGCATATTTTAAAAACAGGTGTTAGTTTTGTGACTTTTTTTTTCAGTACCAGGAATTGAACCCAGGGCCTCACTCATATATGTTAGACAAGTGCTCTACTTCTGAGCTACATCCCCAGCCCTCAAGTGCTAGTTTTATAATGTCTAATATTCATTTCAAGAAAAACGTTTTATTGTCCAGGACAAAGTGCCAATGAACAATAGCAAAAAATAGTTATTATTCTATTATTTAAAAACTTCTTATAGCTAACAATTTACTGCTAACATACAGTATAACACAGATAAGTCATATTCTATAAAATTTTATAGGAATCTACCTTTTCATAGATTGATCTTAATTGATACAATTATAAGATGACATTATTTTACAAATAGCATTAATTTGATTCAAGTTGTCATGTGACCACTAGTCTAAGCCTATTTCCCTCTGAGAAAACTCATAAAGAATCTGGGTGTCCAGCCTTTCAGGGGCTGAAGAAGGATTGCTTAAGCCTAGGAATTTGAGAGCAACCTGTGCAACACAGTGAGACCCCTCCAAAGAAACTCATAGGGACAAAAAAGAAATTTTGGAGGTTTTTTTTTTTTTTTAAAGACTGGAAATTACTTTTTCAGTTTTAAGTACAAAAGAACAACAAAGAGAAAAACTTGCTATGGTAAGTAGAAATAGGCATATAAAAGAAAATTCTATCATCTACAAATAGATTAGACTATAAAACTAACATTAATTATGGATTGTAACTAAGTAATATTCTGCTTTAAATGAAAACGGGATAAAAGTTGACCTTTTGTATTTATTTAAGTTAATGTATATTTGGCACATTTCCCAAAAGATTTTGGATAACTACAAAGAGGTCTATGTTTAAGTATCACGGTTGTGACATCAACTGACAAATGCCAGGCCCTTCAGTCTGTCACTCTCCCAAGCGAAGAAAACAAAGCAGGGATATGAGGGAAGAGTGGCATGTCCCTCAGAACACACAATTTTCTGGCTTTTGTTATTATGTCACACATTGTATTTCTTTTAAAATATGCTTTTTATATTTTATACAAACCTCTCACGGATCTGGGGCATGTGACAAGCAGTCTAGAAAATAAAATAATAATAACAAAGACAGTGATGAAATTTTAAAATGTATCCCTTAATCAATCATATTAGGTGACATGAGATGTGTTAGTGTGGGCAGCATGCTAATGTTGCTGCTTGGTAGACAGAGAAGCAGAAAACTTCACCCTTTAATCAGGCATACTTACATTTTTTATCTGTCTGAATTCAAAGCTAGATTTTTGCTAGCTTGCTAGATTATTGTAGACATCTCAATATCTCTACAACCACCCTCTAGTAAAGAGTAAGAGAGATTGCAAGATGAAAAAAAAAAAAGTAGCATCAAATACTGTATTTGGTCATTTTTGGTCAATGTTTATTCCAAATATTCCAAAAAAAAAATGGTGAGAAACAGAACAGTGGAGCTTTGCTACATCAAAAGGGAAAAATGTCTATTCAGGTAATGGTTTTGACATCCTTGAAATACTTTTTTAGGTTCTGTTATTCTAATGTTCCTTGTCTAGCATAGTGCGCTGCTCACCTAATAAGTGCCTGATACACATCTGAGTGAACTTTGAAAACAATTATTTACTTAGGTCTATTACTTAAGGGCCTCAGTTAGACAAATCACTCAAGCATGGAGTAATTGTTGAAGTCAGGATTCTATTGACCACAGGTGACAGAATCAAACTTAATAAAATGGCGGACACTTTGACATTTCAGAAAACTTCAGATATCTGTAGTCAGAGGCCAGGTTTAAGTCTTCAAATGACATCATTGGAACTCTTTTTTAAATTTTTTGGCTTTCCTGTGTTTCCCTCTTTATCAGGCAGATTTCTCCCACACACTGGCAAACATAGTGACTAGCAGATAAAACTTTATACCCTAGCAACTCAGCAACTCAGCAACAAGAGGGCTTCTCTTTCCAAAAAGTCCCGCAAAATTTCTCATTAGATTTCTTTCACTTGTGCATCTCAAACCTATTATCATGTTCAGAGGATGGAAGAGCTGATTAGTTAGGCTTGCTTCTCTTTTGCATTTGAGGGGGCAGAGAATGATGGAGGCCTGGTACTAGGTCAAACTCCCATGAACACTAGGTTGCAAGTTGACGAGCCTTGCTTGCTAAAAGAAATAACCACCACCATAATCTGACATCATCCCTGTTATCATGCACACTTGTTATTGCCATCTCTGGACTCTGAAGGGAAAAAGGACTTTATTTGACTAGTGAAGTAAGAATTCTCAAAATGATCCATAGCTGTGATCTTTAGGTTTTTAAGTGATACTTCATGGTATGAATATCTGATTTTAAAGTTGCTGTAAGTTACACATATACAAACTGGTATTGTTTGCGAATTTCATCAACTAAGGGATAGTGTCTGCTCTTCATATATATAGTAAGTCCTTGTAAAGAAAAACTAGCAAATCAGACATCTGTGAGTAACCAGACCAACTGTTCCATAGAATTGATGTCATTTGGTTATTGTTCTTTTTTGCATACACAATGGATTCCTTTATACAGCAGTTTTAAGTAGGAGGGAATATCAGTATTTGTCCATTCAGAAGGCAGAAACCACACAGTAGTTTAAATAGGAAAAAATTAATTCAAGGAGTTATTTACTAGAGAAGGACGTTAGAGCATAAAGATTGGGTAGTAAGAATTGGAAAGAACTGTAAAGAATACAAAAACCGCAGTATCAGGAGCAGTCACTTCCCTGAGGCTGAGATAGAGGAGCCCAAGGAGAGCCCCTGGGCTAACATTCAGACTCCTTTGGGAAGGCTTACTGCCTGGGCTCACTGGATGGCAGAGAAGCCACTGTGCTGTCATGCAAACAGAACTCACTGTCAATCCACCCTCCAGAGAGCCAGGGAAAGCTGTTCATGGAAAGTTAATCTGTTGAGAAGGATTCCACCGAAAAACCACACAGAGAGCAGGTGTTGGGAGAAGACGGTTGCTGGCTACTGCTGACCACCATATACTGCTGGAGATGCACAGGGGAGGTGTCACAAATGCTGCAGGAGTTGGAGGCACTCTGCTGCAAATATTCAAGTGGGAGCAGAGCTACTGGCTGCTAAGTGCTGTTGAACACAGTGTGCTGCAAGAACTGGACATCATAGGTGCCGGGGGCATCTTAGGAGCCTGGTACTAGTGAACACAGCAGGAAACTGCTGAGGGAGCACCTGGGTCCAAAGAGCAAAACATTTTTTCTCCAGCAATGTCTCCTCCAGAATCTTCTGCTTACAAAGCTTCAGGGCCAGCTGGCAATGAAAAAATATTTAAAGAGCCCATATCCATTTTCATAGATCAAGAAGACAAGGGGAATTTAAAGTGGGAAACAATTAATAGATATCCAGATAGAGGTATTGCAAAGCTACATTTTTATTTTGGTGATGTAATATTATCTAACATGTGCATATCCTTCACGTTATTTTCCCAAGTTTCATTTCTTTTCTGGTGGAGATGATGAGAATAAACATGTAATTCTATTCCTCAGGCAGCGAGTACATTGCTGATTCTAAACATCACTGGACCAGCTTTGGAGGAAGAATTAGTGAGAAGTCACATGGGTGCATTTCAGAAGCAAGAATCAAGTTTCAGACAATATTTATATTACAAAGTAATTTTCTTAACAGTTGAAGAGAAGTTATTCACACTTTATCATTAGAGAAATTGATTTTTGAAAGATCTTAATAAACTATAATATACATGTACCTCAACACATAGTAGGGTTAATTATTATATATTTAAGTTTGTGAACATGAAAACTGATACTTAAATTTTTAAAAAAATGTGTTTTCAAGCATAATATATCATTGTAACATAAGCATACAAGTTGATGAATTTTCATAAACTGAACAAACTTGTGTGACTAGTAAAATTTCATATACAGGGCTGGGGATGTGGCTCAAGCTGTAGCGCGCTCGCCTGGCATGCATGCAGTCCAGGTTCGATCCTCAGCACCACAAACAAAGATGTTGTGTCTGCTGATAACTAAAAAATAAATATTAAAATTCTCTCTCTCTCTCTCTCTCTCTCTCTCTCCTCTAAAAAAAAAAAAAATTTCATATACAATTAAAGCACTAAGGAACTCTTGTGAGAATCCAAAGAAAGAAGAAACCTCTTGTTTTAAAATAAATTACAAAAAGTTTAGCTTGAAGTTTTTTCACAGAACCCCAAAGTAGATCTCCTGTACTAAATAAATACAAGACAGGTTTTCTGTCTCTATGGCAACAGTCTATTCACTTAGTATTAATTTATTAGTTTAAAGAACAATAAGTATAAATCCCATGGATATTTTGAATCACTAAAAAATTCATGTTGTTCTTTACATTTTAATTGGCAATGCACATTCAAATTTTTAATAATAATTATATTGCCTTAATTAAAAATAGTAATAGATTTTTACGATTTGTTTTTCCATAACAAATGTATTATTTTAGATGACCATAAATTTTTTCTAAGATAGTTAGGAAGTTGCCTTAATTTTCTTATACTTTGTTTCTGTGTCTTTTAACATTTCAATATAAACAACAATTTATTAATTGTGTACTCTGTGGAAGAGGTTAATCATATGTAGAAATAATAATCTTTATACTACATCTCTGTTATAAATCCTTCATTATTTGGACCTAACTGGAGATTATCAAAGAAATCATAGTTTTCATCATAGATAAGACTGGGAATTATTATTTTGGACACCAGGTGGAGCCAGTATTATTTCAGAAATGCAATGAATACTGATATATTCATATTTTTTCCTCTACCAACTTAGGAGTTTTAAATTTGCTTCTGATTTTGATCAGGTATTCTAGAATTACTATTATTGATGGAGTGTATCCTTGTTAATGAAGAGCTATATCTCTTATTTCCTATAAACAAATGCCTAAATTTCTTATGGGTAATATGAAAGAATTTGTTTAACATGATTTTATAGTCTCTTGTAATTGAGAATTCTTTAATATGTACTGAGAATGTTTTAAGAATACCATTAAAGTTTGATTATTTTACCTAGAAGCCTTCTTTGATATTTCATTATTTGTCATCATAGAAGTCAATATGGTTATTATAGCTGAGAATTTAAAGTATATATTAGGGAATAGGAGAAAATGAAGGAAAGACACAAATAACTCCTAATGGTGTCTGCTATAAAAGTTCATTAAACATCTATACAGAGAAAATTTCAAAATGTTGAGAAACCTAGTTCTAGAAAATATGAATTTAGGTGTTGGAAGGCTCAGCTTGAGGCTTCTTAAGTTCTAAATAACCCTGTGCCAGTTCTCATCAGGAAGGCCTAGGGAAGTAACACTGAAGTGTTATTTATAAAAATTTGAATGATTAAAAATTATCCTGATCAAAGCAAACTCCTAAAAATTAGATAATCATGAGAACTTATGACATAAGGAATAAAACATATGTATATACGTATGTATATATCTTCTACTATATGCTGATTTTATCCATACATTTGTTTTCTCTTCCTACCTTTTATACATAATAAACACTTGTCTTCCAAAAAGTTGATTTATATAAATTTTTTTTACTTAACTTTCTACTCACATACTTTGATTAAATGGTTATTGGTGCCAAATCTGAAAATGAAATTATGGTGAAAGGAACAACTGGAGCTCAGAGAAGAATAAATATCTCCAGAGTACCAGAAAATCTAAAAGGAGGCAAGGTATGTCTCAGAAAAATTGTGTGTGTGTTGGTGGCCAGGTGGTGACAGAGCTCAGCAACCTTTCAGAGCTAAGTAACTCAGGGGAATGAAATTCACACAATTAGGCTAAGCATGTAGAGTGAGAATGGATTTGACAATACCTGAAAGGCAAGAACATGAAGCTGTAATTGATTTCACTGATAAGAGGCCAGAAGGGAAGCTGTAGGTGAACAATAGGAGAAATTGAGTGTTTGATGTTATAGAAGCTTAATGGGCATAGTTTGGAAACAGCATGTGGTTTCTAGGTTACTGTCAATTACAATATAAAAATAAGAAATGGTTGCTGCTGCTAGGACTGTATCTAAATAGAATTGTGCTATAATGAGGCTAATGGGCTATAGACTATATTTGAGGGGCTTGTTCTCTAAAAGTGAAATTGAGGTGTGAAAAAGGATGAGAAGAAACAAATAGGTAGAGCTAGTAGCTAAGAAAATAAACTGGGATGAAACTGTAAGTTCTAAAACCTGTACTGCCATTTCCAAGCTGAAGTTAACTCAGCTTTCTATGCCTGTGGTTTACTCACCTGGAAAATGAAATAAAAAGGATATTACTAAAGGAAGTTCTTAGGATTAATTGGGATGATATGTGACAACAGTGCTAATTTGTGGTACCTGTTTGAGAATTTAGTATAATAATGACTAGTATCACTATCTCCAGGCTGTTTCTTTCAGGAGACATTTGGCTGGCTAGCATTGAATAACAAAGGACACCTCAGAGGAGGAAACAGGTTTATCCTGGTTATTTATTCAAGGATGTGGCAAATGATTAAAATATGACAAGGAACTAAGTGCCTTTTACTGTGGAAGGAATAAATATTCTATGCAGGAAAATACTAAGTTCCCTGGGGAAATTGCTAGGAGAAGAAGCGCTGCTTCCTTCTGGGATAGGCATTCACTGAGTGGCTTGCCTGTGGGGACACTTTCCTGTTTAGTGGCAGGGATCCTTCCAAATGTGTACTCCAAATGACACAGAATGAAATGAAAGAACACAGAAAGTTGTCTCCCACAACCTCTCTTCAAATCCTTGTAATTTGGAAAAGGGCCTAATTCTTAAGAGGGCATTCCATTGACAAGGAAATTTAACTTACAGAAGAAAGAGAGGAGCAAATGTAATTATTTGCCAAAAATAAAAATCTGTTAAAAGTAGAATTTATGAAAATTCTTGAATTGTCATGAAGACATTTTCATTGCTCAGCAGGTAGAAATAATAAAAAGACCAGAAATTTCAGACTTTGAATGGATAATGCGCTATGGATAGCAAGCAATTAGATGCTAAGAGTGTATCAAGAAGAGGTCCCGGCACTGTGGTACCCTAGCAACTCCAGATACGCAGGAGGACACAGGAGCCTAGCCCAGTAGAAGGCCCCTAACTGGAAGTCTTAGTCTTGTAGAAATGGAGTGAACAACAATTTATTTGTTATATTGAAAAAAACAAAGTAAATATATGATCTTCAAAACAAATGTCTTTTCTAGCTTCGTATGAAAAGTGGCCAAGAGGAGCAGCAGTGTATCTGCCTCCTGCTGACAGGTCATCGAATCCACATAGCCCTGGACACAGATTTGTTCTCTTAGCTTGTCTCATACAGAAACACAAGAATTTCTGGGGAACAAACTGATTCCATATACCAGATGATGGAAAATTCAAAATAAACAAAGAAAATCTTTCTGGTTTTAGAAGCAAAGAATATTTTCAAGGATTTTGAGGGTAGTACTAAAGAATAAAAGTGCAACCTAGTGACACTTCTTTTGAGCAAGTTTGACAATTTTATTAAAATGAAAGAAAATAAATGTTATTAATACATGAAAATTTAAGAAAAGTCAATATAAAGGGCAAAATAACTAATAGAAAAGAAAGAAAAATATAATGCTAAGAATTTTGTTGTTTTTAATTGGTAGAAAATATTTATATATGGATATCATGGTTTTATTAATTTTTATAAAATATAGATATGTATTTTGGGGGAAATTGTACTTGTTTTATCCTGTGTAATAGGAAGTGAATGAGACAAATAGACTTGGGAAATACAAGAATGGACCAAGAATTTCTGGTTCTTGTGGGTACATGGAACAATCAGGTAGAATAGGGTTCCACACAGAAGGGGTGATTTCCACAATTACCATCTAGAAAGGAATCAACGCTGGGGGTGTTAAGGTAATAAATGAACTAAAAAGACACATAGGAATCAATAACTGGGTAAGTTCTGTCTTGTCTTCTAGGAAGTGAAACCTCAATTGTGCCTCTAATAATATGATTATAACAAAGCATATGTGAGTTCTTGATAATGCTAATGAACAGGTCTCTTCAGCAAGTTGAGACAGATTATAACATACTGGCTATGCAAAATTTTAAAAACTACATAAAGGAATTGACATGCCAGGGTGCAAAAAAAAAACTAGATGAAAGCATGAAGCTAAAAATTCATAGTGACCTAGAATATGAACTTTAAAGAAAGCAAAACTACTCAGACAAATAAATAGTGGTTCACGTGTGGTTAACTTTGGGAAAAGCAAAGGGGTTACTAGCCCCAGCCCAAAAGGAATCAACTGATTACTCAAATCCTAGAGACTCGACTACACTGAGGCATTTACTTGAGGTGGGGAAAAATGGTTAGGTTTCAAAAACTGTTACAGCAGAAGGTGTGCAAATAATGAGAAAAATAAAAAGTAGCAAACAAATCCTGAGAAAAATCTGGTGTCTTAATTTTTACAAAATGGGTATAAGTGTAGAAATAAACCTTAATCTCATTGTTTCTATACACATTTCATCTGTTGTTTTTGGAATTTAAGACTATTCAAAAAATTAGTCATACTATATTTTATAATGATTGCTTAAATCATTTAAGAGGTTTTAATTAAAACTTTAATCAATGTTTTACTGCTTAAGGAAATTTAATTTTTATAGTTTTGGTAATTGGACACAAGTTTAAAAAATTGGACTTTAAATGAAATGAAAATGATGGTGAGTATTAGAGCACACAAAATCCTCTCAGATATTTACTGATCTAATCATCAAACCAAATTAATAAGATCATTGATTTAATCCACTAACTTAGTTCCAACATGAAACTAATAGTGAAATAGGACTACTAGAGGCCATGTCAGGGATGTTGTCATCAGGAACGGGCTCCACATTGCCAGCCAGGTCTCAGGTCCTGGTGGAGTTAGGATCTGGGCTCATAGGCAGAGAAGGGCACTCAGAGCTGTAATTTCCACGCTTATTGGCAGGGGTGGTAAGACGTGGTTTGGGAGGGTGGCTTCCTTTTCATGAATATCATTTTAGACTCTCTCTGAAGATGTGTAACAACGAGGCAAGGCTCACCACCTTTTCAGGCGTTAGTGTATTTTTTTTGCATCTCATTTATCTCCCCATTCTTGTGGAGCTGGAGCCATGTGTAGGCTGGATTGGGGTGAGAGGGGAGGCAAATGCTAGCCCACAGCACAGTTCCATGTGACAGAATTTCCAGGCACATTCCCAAAGCTGCCCAGAATTCTGCAGGAGGTTCTTCTCAATTCAGATGCTAATTTTAAATCTTCATCCATCATGCCTACAAACGGTATCATTACTCACATTTTTCCCCCCATGTAGTGCAAAGATTTTCAGCAGCTAGCACTGAGTAATAAGGAGATACTTCCGGTTTCCTCACTGTTTCAATAACCTTGTTTCATGGGAAACCCTTTCTTCCCTGAGCTCTCCGAGAAAGCAGACCAATGACCTTCTTGTTTGTAAGCTCCTCAGCCTCATTTCCACAATTTGCTCCCCAGAACAAATCTCAAAGGGTTAATAATTATTTTCTAATAAGAGGGATACATGGGTAAGTAAGTTTAGAAACTACTAGATTAAACAAGGTTAAAATATTTTCTTTTCTGTAAAAACTTTGGCTAAGAAACCATTTTTGAGATGGTCACTTATAAACCCAGTGCTCTGTAGAATATATTTTTGGGAATTGTGACTACTTCATGTGTCCTTCTCACTCCAAGTACTCTAAAGTCTGGTTGAGAGGGAAAACAAACAAACAAACAAACAACAACAACAACAACAAAAAAAAACCCCACTTTGGTAAACACAAAGTTAAAAAATAGATAAAGGTAAATAAATTCCATAGTAGTGAATAATAGAGAAAACAAAGCAAAATAAAACAAAAAAGGTCCTCTCCTCTCCACCAAACAGGTCAACAATGGAAACAATAAAAATGTGGACTAATTTCATGAGGCTTGGTCATTTACAGACCATGTGCAGCCTTGGGGTCTAGACCTCACCTGCTCAGATGAATCAGTGTTGTCCTGGAAGATTATGTTGAGGCAGAAGGGTTAATACATGCCTGTAACATGGTAAGCGTTCAATAAATGGTAGCTGTTCTTGAGAGTTTAGCACATTATAATCTAAAATATTCTTTTCTGATGTAATGAGTACCCTGAATAAACTAAAATTTTCTCAGATTTTTATACTACAGAGTACAACCAATGTCTCTAAATCTAGCTTACTGTAATTAAAACGGTACAATTAGAAAACTCCTCAAAATGTCTAGATGAATCCCACATTTGGTGTTTCCTATAATTCTATTTTTTAAAAAGCACTTGGAATAGGTGCAGTGGTGCACATCTATAATCCCAGCAACTCTGGAGGCTGAGGCAGGAGGATCACAAGTTTGAGTTGAGTGTCAACAACTTAAGAACTTGTCTCAAAATAAAATAAAAAGAACTGGTGATTTACCTCAGGTAGAGTACACCTGCGCTCTGGGTTTAATATTCAATATGAGGGGGAAAAAGCAGTTGGTAAAGTTAGTATATGTCAGAGAGCCTATATCCTGGGAGCAAATTTTTACCCCTCACACATCAGATAGAGCACTAATCTTTAGGGTATATAAAGAACTCAAAAAGCTAAGCACCAAAAAACCAAATAACCCAAGCAACAAATGGGCCAAGGACCTGAACAGACACTTCTCAGAAAAGGATATACAATCAATCAACAAATATATGAAAAAATGCTCATCATCTTTAGCAATCAGAGAAATGCAAATCAAAACTACTCTAAGATATCATCTCATTCCAGTCAGAATGGCAGCTATTATGAAGACAAACAACAATAAGTGTTGGCAAGGATGTGGGGAAAGGTGTACTCATACATTGCTGGTGGGACTGCAAATTGGTGCAGCCAATATGGAAAGCAGTATGGAGATTCCTTGGAAATCTGGGAATGGAACCACCATTGACCCAGCTATTCTTCTCCTTGGACTATTCCCAAAGGACTTAAAAAACAGCATACTACAAGGACACAACCACATCAATGTTTATAGCAGCAACAATTCACAATAGCAAAAACAGTGGAGCCAACCTGGATGTCTCTCAGTGGATGAATGGATAAATAAAATGTGGCATACATACACAATAAAATTTTACTCAGCATTAAAAAAGAACAAAATCATGGCATTTGGAAGTAAATGGATGGCGTTGGAGAAGATAATGCTAAGTGAAGTTAGTCAATCCCCCCCAAAACAAATGCTGAATATTTTCTCTGATATAAGGAGGCTGACTCATAGTGGAGTAGGGAGGGAGAGCATGGGAGGATTAGATGAATTCTAGATAGGGAAGAGGGGTGAGAGGGAAAAGGAGGGGGCAGGGGATTAGCAAGGATGGTGGAATGTGATGGACATCTTTATACAAAGTACATGTATGAAGACTTGAATTGGATGTCAACATACTTTATATACAAACAGAGATATGAAAAATTGTGGCATATATGTATATTAAGAATTGAAATTAAAAAACCCAAACTACATGTATAAAGGCATGAATTGGCATGAACATATTTTATATACAGAGATATGAAAAATTGTGCTCTATATGTGTAATAAGAATTGTAATGCATTCCACTGCTGGCGTGAATTTTAAAAAATAAAATCAATAAAAGATAAAAAAGTTAGTATATGTCTAAGAGATACTGAAGTGGCCAACTTGTGGGGGATACTTTACAAATGTAGCCCCCAGTGGTTCAACTCTTCATACTATCAGTAATTTATTTTCTTTCAAAGTTGTACTGAAAATATGGAGGCTCAGCAAGACTCTAGTATAGCACTGGAATAACAACCAATTTTAAAATTAAAATGATAATTAAGTGGACTAGATTGCTAAATCCTTGTGTTTCCTGACTGATGCAGTCTTTCTTCCAAGTAAACATCATAGGAGGTTAAATCATACTTCAAAGTTGGTTTGGTGAGTCATGGTCAAATAAGGAAAGTGGCTTATAATGACCCTGATGTCTACCATGTAACTGATGCTTTGCAGCCAGTATCTCACTTAATAGCTTCATAAATATTCTGTGAAATCAGAATGATTTGAACCCAGTTTTACCAAGGAGGAAACTGAGAGGTAAATGATCAGAGATGACAAGGCTGGTAAGGGGTGGGCCCAGTTTTACAGGCTAAAATCAATGGAGTGCTCTTTTGTTTTGCTGCAATACTGGGATCTGGGTAGGTGCTAACCATTGAGCTACATCCCCAGTCCTTTTTAATCTTTTATTTTGAGTCAGGGTCTTGCTAAATTGCTGAGGGCCTTGCTAAGTTGCTGAGGCTGGCATTGAACTTTCAATCCTCCTGCCTCAGCTTCTCAAGTTCCTAGGATTACAGGTATGTGCCAATGTATCTGGCCCCTCATCTTTTTTATTTTGAGATGCATCTCACTAAGCTGCTGAGGCTAGCCTTAAATTTGAGCTTCTCCTGCCTCAGCCTACCAAAACACTGGGATTACAGGCATGTGCCACTGTATTGGCCTGCTGGTCCCATGAAATCTGGAGTATGTCTTCTTACTGCAGTCTTTTTTCTTACGGCAATACCAGGGATTGAACCTTGGGCCATGTGCATGCTAGGTAAGCACTGTACCACTGAATCACATCCCCAACCCTGACTTCTTACCACTTTTCTTATCACCACCTCAGACCTGTCCCCACCATCTTAAATTTGAATTGCTACAGTCATCCTTACAATGGCCTACAGTGACCTCTTCTTTTGACCTTATCTCTCTCTATTCCTCTGTTTTCCCTCAACTCCTGTCATCCTGGCCTCCTTGACATTCCTCAAATGTGCCAGGAACATTCCTATCTTCAGGAAGTTGCTCTAGCTATTTCTCTGCATGGAATGCTCTTCTCCACAGTCACTTTCAAACTCCTTTACGGTAATTTCTCAAATGTCATTTCTCAACAAAAACTTCCTGACTCAAATATATCATACCCTATTCTTCTTTAGAGCCCTCCCTGTTCTTTACATTTTTCTTTTTTTTTTCATTCTTCATAATACTTGTTTGGTTTCTAACATACTACATGATTTACTTGTCATGCTTAAAGCTTATTGTCTATCACATAGAGGAGTCCTAATTCACTGGCACATTTTAAGGATCTAGAAAAAACATTTGATACATTGTAGATACTAAGTAAATATTTGTACAATGAGTGAAAGATTTACCTGACTTGAAGCCCATGATCCTTGTGCTATAGGATCATCATCTCAATAATAGAGAATCCACTAGAGTAAATTCTCTATTCAAAGACCTCCTTTACTCAGAGACTTCTTAGATAAATAATTGCAAAGTTTTCATTACTAATGCTTCTATAGATTATTAGATTTTTTTTGACAAACTATTCATTAATATAGAGGAGACTCTTTAAATATTCAACAACCAATCCTGCCATACCCGGAGTTAGCAACTTTCAGGTAATTTTGTGTATGTCTGTTTTCTGTTCACAATCATCTTAGAACATAGTTTTTGAGGAGGGGGGAATATTTCATGGTACACTATAAACTGCAGATTGAAACGTACCAAATTTCCAATGTTGTATTTAAACTAAAGTTTTTTTTAAATTTTTTAACTTTTAATTTTTTAGCATTAGTATTATTATTACTTTTTGGTCACACATTTTGTCCAGGTTTTTGGTAAATACAGTTGTCCTGCATATCAGTAACTGCTTTGTTTCCAGTATCAATTATTTTCTTTGCACATTTTGTGCAAATAAGAAACTTACTGGTGCCTAAAGGCTTCAAGCTACAAGAAAGCAATTGGCTGCTCCAACCAACTAGTTTCTCATTCAAGTTAAGTAGCAGGGACAAGGTAGGAGGAGGTTTTTCCCTCTGCCCCTCACCGCTCTCTGCTGCTGCCTGCCCAATATCCAGGTAATTAAAGATCCCACTATCTTTGTTCTGGGAGGCTACACGGGCAAATCCAGTCGGAATCTCAACATCACCAGCAAAAGTTCTCCAATCATGTTTTTATTTTTCTTATAGTCTACTTTGAGAAGAAAGAAGGCAAATGTCAAGGGAAGCTGTTGAGATATAGTGAAAATATCAAGGCAGTTGTAGTGACATTCTTCTTTTTCTTTTTTCTTTTTTTTTTCCTGTCTACATCTCTTCTTTTGGACAAGACCGTGAGGATGTAGGCTGTGCTATTCTTTTTCCACATGAGACAGATGATCTGAGGTGGCTAATCAGAGTATTTTCCTCTCTTGGACACAGAGATTGGTCCAATTGTGAGTAGGCAATCCATTAATGCCCTCTTCCCTTTGGCGGACTGATATGGATACTGTGGAGGAGGCATGTGGCCTGTTCTTTGGAAAGTTATAAGAAGGATATAAGTTATATCCTCCGAGTTATAAGAAGGATGTTAAGTTTGTAGGTATAGGTGACAGTCTTCTCTGATACATGAAGTAAGCCATCATTGAGGGAAGTAAAACCAAGAGGGTAGACAAAGGAATGAACATATTTGAACTTCTAGATCTGGCTATGGCCAAAAAGCTAGATTTTTTTTTCTTCAGATTATCCAATTATATAAACAAAATCAATCCCCCCCCCACTCTGTTTTAAAAAAGCTAGCTTGTAGATACTAAGTAAATATTTGTACAATGAGTGAAAGATTTACCTGACTTGAAGCCCATGATCCTTGTGCTATAGGATCATCAACTGAAAGAGTTCCAACTAATAAAATGATGTTTCACAATAGAATTGCCTCAATTGTCCTAGATCTTATGCAACAACTAGAAATCACGTATGAAGTAATGACTTCATCTCTGGAATAATGAAGGAAAATCAATTGTGTTTTAGTTCCTTCCTTCCTTCCTTCCTTCCTTCCTTCCTTCCTTCCTTCCTTCCTTCCTTTTCCATTTCTTTCCCTATGTCTTTTCTTCTTCCCTGTCAGTCCCCATATTTATTTCAAAAGGTTTTAAACTGGTTGTAGCTGCTACATATAAAGGCAAGAAGTGGACATCATAAGTAGACATTCAGTGTCAATAGTGATAATGACAAATTTCATGATTATCCTTCAGTTATCAAGAAAGTTAAATAAAGATGTATTCTCAATCTCCAAATGCTCTAGCACTTCCCTAGTAAATGCAGGGACTTGTTTTGACACTTTACTAATTGTGCCACTTGATGAAATTACTTAACCTTTATGAGAATTAGTTTCATTAAGAATTATGATTATCTACCTGCAATGCTTCCAAAGAATAAGAATGTAATAAGACAAAATATATAAAGTGCTTGGTTCAGGAGTAGATGCTCAATAATATGGTAGTTATTTTTATATTTTTGCTCTCATATTACTTTTGTCCACTATTTTTAGAATCAGGAAGGAGAATGGCATAAAAAGGTGTTCTTACTCAGTCTTTAAGAATAGCTCAGGAAAATAGGACATTGCTAAGTAAGCAAGAAAATTTATGTCTGTTTCGTGCCTGCATTTGCAATAATGTGAACAGCAACAAGATTAAGTTTCTTTTATGGCATTCTCTATGTTTTCTATCCTTGTGCCAATGATTTCCTATTTTTCTTCTATTTTAAAGATTCTATCCAAAAGATAAAGCCAGTGAGGTGTGTCTGCAGAAGTGATAAAGTCTTAAGGGGAAGACTGTTACTCACATGCAGATTCAGCAGGCCTGTTCTATAACAGAACAAACCAAGGTTTCCTGGGTTAGCTGCACATTTGACTGCAGATACTGCCCCCAGAGCTACATTTTTTTACCAACCACAATAATGGCATCTCTTGCTGTTACATCATTTCCATTCAAAAAAAAATAGCATAATTTCAGTGGCCTGAGACTCAAAATATGCAAAGTATGCAGTAAGAAATGTAGGAAGATGAAGGAGGAAACACGGCATGATGATGCTGTTTTATCGCTTTTCTTAGGCCAAGCTCTTTGGGTGTTTCTTTTTTTTTTTTCTCTTCCAGTGACTAATTAAATGTTCATGCTTGTTGGAATGGAATGCTTAGAAATAACTGAGCATCTTAAAGTACAGAGTTTTTCAGAACCATGCAGTATGGTCTTGACTTAATCTTTTATTTTCTCATGTTAGGTATCAGTACAAAAACAATGTCTCCATTTGCACATGCTCAAGCCTTTACAAAGTGCTTTTATGTGCTTTGTCTTATTTTGTCATAACAAAGAAGTAAGAGATAGAAGTTGCCTGCATCTCCTATTTTAAAAGTCTAAAACTCAAGCCTTCATGTGTTTAAATATTTTACCAAAGGTCATACTGTTACTAAGTGACATATTTTGGATAGAATTTGGGACCCAAGTAGAGTGCCTTTTTCACTCTACCATATTTTCAGGGGTTGCTTGTTTGTTGCTCATTTATTTTATTTGTTTTAAAGCACTGAACTTTAATATCTTCTTTGTGCTAAGAAAGTCTTATTTTTCCAGTGACTATATTAGAACTGCTTTGTTTTCATTTGAAGGAAGGAGAGTCCTTTCCTTTTCTACCAGATCTGGCTCCTACAAGACATCAATTTGCCTCATCATCTTTTAATATGCAGCAGAAGCTGGCTAATCCGGAATTATCAATAGCTGGTGTGTTAGTCTGCTTTCTATTATTGTGACAAAATGCCTCAGAAAATCAACTAATAAGGAGAAAGTGTTTCTTTTGCCTCCTGGTTTCCAAGATTTTGGTTCATGATCAGTTGGCCTTTGGTCCTTTGGTGAGGCAGCACATCATGGCAAAGAGTAGTGAAGCAAAGCTGCTCATTTTGTGGCAACGGGGAAGAGAGTAGAAGGGAACATTTCCAATGACCTAATTTCCTCCAACCAGGCCCCACCTCCAAAAGGTTCTATCACCTGCCAATAGCACTATAGGCTGGAGACCAAGTAGCACACAGGCCTTTGGGGGAACATTCAAGGTCCAAAACTAAAGCAGCTGGCTTATGGTAGGCTCACTCCACTGCTTTACCCACTAAAATCCTCATTTGCGTTATACATAGTGGGGGCATAAGACCATATGGCAAATTCAGCATTTTCTTGGGGCATGTGTTTTAGAGTAGATCTGAATGGGGAAATCCCATGAAAGTTTTCTCATCCTAAATTATTGAAAATCAATAAAGTAGGTGGGAGAATATAAGTTATACATCTTTGTTACTTCTTTATCCACATTTTCTTCTTTTTACTTGGACTGGCTGATGATAAAGACTCAGTGATAAAGTCCCTTGATAGCCAGAATATATGTAAAGAGTTTCCCCCATTAAGGATGCTGGATTGACAAATAAGCTAATTGTAAATGTTTTTCATAATCTGAGTTCTGTACAAAACCTCCCCCAACTTTTACTTTGTCCCTTTTCTCCCTCACTCCCATTTTTTCATTTAAAGGGCCTTCTTTTTTTGTTTTGAGATTCATCTGATTTCTTTCTGTGCTCACAGAACATCATTAGCTCTTTCTCAAGAGTAAATTCACCTTTCTATCCTCTCAGACCAAATGGCTCAAGGAGCCTATAGGCTCACCTGGAACAAGTGCTGGGTATTTCACTGCATCTCAGCTCACCTGAGTGTGTTTGCTCTGGCTCTGTTATTAACAGGGCTCATGTGGAAACTGCAAAGCACCCAAAGCAAATGAAATTGCAAAAGCGGCGGGAGACTCAGTGAGGTGATTTAGCAGTTATGCAATTGAAATTTCAAAAAGAAGGAAGAGCAAGGGTGAAGCAGGGGTAACTATAAACATAAGCACAATAAATACTCCAAAGATGAAGATTCAGGAAGCACTAGCAAATTCAGGCAAATTCATGTCATATATCAAAATGGCTAAAAACTAGGCTGAGTATGATGGCACATGCCTGTGATCCCAGCGACTCAGGAAGCTGAGGCAGGAGAATCGCAAGTTCAAAGCCAGCCTCAGCAATGGTGAAGTGCTAAGCAACTGAGTGAGACCCTGTCTCTAAATAAGATACAAAATGTGACTCAGTGGTTGAGTGCCCCTGAGTTCAATCCCTAGTACCAAAAAAGAAAAAAAAAAAGGCTGAAAATTAAATACAAAACTGAGGAAAATAAGGGTCAGGGCATCACTGGTAATATACGGAACTGGTCTCTATCAAAGAACATGCTCTGCCCCTGGAGTTGTGGGCCTGGACAACATGTGCTTATCAGAATTGTACATGTGAAGAATTGTACATTGACTGCGCAGCATACCTCTGGTCCTCTGTTTGGAATGTGTCTCACTCCCTGTCTAATCAGTGTATACTGATATGTGGGGTAAAATAACTATTTAATTCACAAAAGAGGGTCTTACAGAGAGATGCACTTGTAAAATTTTACCCAAATGTGTCATTTGCATCAGGATTTCATACAGATTACTAAGTTTCAGATTCTGAGCTTTTTATGTAGGCACTGGAAAAGATTTGGAGTCTCTTAAAAGGGGGAAGTATATTTTGTACATGGGAGAGCTGCAGATCTATGGAGTCAAAAGAAATACCAGGATAGATTTTTTTTTCAATAATAATGGCCTCCACAAATCAAGCCTTCCATTATCCAGACAATTATATTTTCTCTTTTATTTGGTTCTGAGATTGGCTCAGTATATCAGCAAACATGAGAGAAGCAGAGGTCTAATAAGAGCTTATCCATCAATGCTTGGAGTAATATTTCCTCCAGACAACCAGGACATGATGGCACCTGGGGTGGAAGATCACATGGAGACTTTGGCCACGCAGTCTCAGATATTATAGTGATCCCTCAGGCTCCCACCAGTAGAATATAGCTGTATAAGTAAGGTCAGATCATTCTGGTAGAAGGATCCATCAGTAAACCTACAGGATCTTAAGCAATAATGAATTGTTTCTGTTTAAGTGGCTATATTTTAGGGTGGTTATTTAATCAGTAATCCATAAATGATATGCTAAATTCAATTTGAAAAGTTCATTTAAAAGTGCTCTGGAGGGAAATAATGGCTATAGGTTGTCAGGAATGATCTCTCTTTCACCTCCATTTCTTAAGCAAGAGGTAACCCAAAACGATATTTACTCATGGGATTTGATAATGGCATAAAACTCTCAGACCCTATATTGTATTTGTAGATTTCAGAGCCCAATTGTCTTCTGGTGGCTAGTAACTAAGCAATTTGACTTATCATCAAAAATAGAAAAAGAAAAACTTCTAGTAGAAGCTTTACTGTTTGGATCCTTCTTTTGGCTCTACCAATGGTCACTAGCATGATCCCTCATTATGAGATTGAAGGGAAACAACTGAACCTGATCAGACCCATGACATTTGTGTAAAATGTATGGATAATTTCTCTTTAATACATTACAGAAAAAAAACTGAATTTTTTGAAGAACAAAAACATTTTGGTACAAAGCTGAATTTTTTGAGGAACAAAAACTTTTTGGTGCAAATTTAATAGCAAGATGGATACCCAAGGAAAATTATAGTCAAGAAAGCAGTTAAGATCACTATAAAACTACCTGTAGTACTTATGAAGTTAACTGTATGCAGTCTCTTTTCCAAGAAAAATAAGAACACAGGTCAAATTATATAGCAAAGCTTTCCTAGATTTTAATGCTGTCTTAGAGATAGTACCAAAACATATGGCTGGTAAAAAACTTATGACAAATGCAAATCCTCCTTTAAATAATACAGTTGAATCTTATGAACACTGAACATTCCTTTTTATCATATTTTAAAATAATGTGTATAAATTCCATGCACATACAACTGCTCTAGTCAACAGAGAGATAAGAATCTCTCTTCATTAAAATGCATATATTCATTGTCTCTGTCTGAAGAGAAATTATCTTTAAAAAACACTTGGAGTGAGAAAAACTGGTTTCTGGTCTATACAGAGTTGGAAAGTCATTGCTACCAATATTAAACAAACAAACAAAAGATAGACAACTGTAGGGCTGGGGATGTGGCTCAAGCGGTAGCACGCTTGCCTGGCATGCGTGCGGCCCGGGTTCGATCCTCAGCACCACATACCAACAAAGATGTTGTGTCCGCCGAGAACTAAAAAAAAATAAATAAATATATAAAAAAAGATAGACAACTGTACATGAATGCCTTTTCTTGAACTCAGAGAGAATTAAGATGACAGGCCAACCATCTTCACCCCAAAATTTGGATCAATAGATGCACCTAGAGTTACATTTGAGATCTGCTTACCTGAAGCAGAAGTCTCTTCAAACATAATTCTCATGAATTGGTAGAGACTGAGTTTGGATTAGTGTGAGTCAGATGCCAATCATAACTGTGTTCATGTGTGAGGGCCCCACACTTTCACGGGCTCACTTGCCCACAGGATTAATACCAGATTCTCATGTTTAACTTAGGAAAATTCAACTCATGATGAGGGAGAGGAAGTTAATCACTGTGAAATGCTACTTGCTTCATGTCAAAGGCATAGAAAGAAAGAGCCTTAGGTGACTTGGACTGCCATAACAATATTCTATAAGCTGGATGACTGGAACAACAGAAATTTATTTTCATGTAGTTCTGTAGTGTGGAAGTCTGAAATCAGATTACTAGTATAGTTGGGTTTATGGTGAGGGCTAGGCAGGGGTTAGTCCATAGAAATAAAGAAGAATTAAAAAAAATAACAAATAGAAAATAGGGTAATATTATGTCATTAATCACTTTACATGCGATTGGTCTGAATATGCCAAACAAAGGACAAATATTGTTACAGTGAACTAAAAATAAAAGAAATCAAATCAAGTATATTCTGTACACAAGATACATGTTTGAAATATAAATATTCAGTTCAGTTAAAAGGACAGGGTGGAGAAAAGTATACCATGCTAACAGAAATCAAAAGAAAGTGGGAAGAGCTTCTTTAATATCATACAAAATGTGGATGTGTAATGGATGTGATTCTGCAATCTGCATTTGGGGTAAAAATTGGGAGTTCATAACCCACTTGAATCTAATGTATGAAATATGATATGTCAAGAGCTTTGTAATTTTGTGAACAACCAATAAAAAAATAAATAAAGATGTTTATTTTATTTAAAAAAATATCATACAAAGTAGATTTCAGAACAATGAAGATAAAGAGGAGCATTACATAAGGACACAGGAGTCCATTCTCTGAGGAGATATAACAATCCTAAATCTTTATAAACCTAACAACACACTGTCAAAATACATGAGGCAAAACCCAACAGAATTGAAAGGAGGAATAAACAAGTTCATTATTTTACTTGGTAAAAATTTTGTACATTTGGGAATAGAAATAAGAGTTAGGCTTGCTTTTTTTTTTCCTAATCTTTTCACTTCTATACTCTATACAACTAGTATGTATTTTAAATAATTAAATAGAGAAGGAAAAAGCCTTGGAAATTAGTCTGGATTAAAATAATGGTTCTTTCACATCATTAGTGCTCAGTTTCCTCATCTGTGAAATGTGGACAGTGATCGACTTTGCTCTGAGGGTTCAGGGAGCTGCTTGTATTGAGTGGTGACTATAGTGCCAGGTAGATTCTTGAAATGCCCTTTAAAAACTACTGTTTTTATCTTAGGTATAATTTATTTAAAACTTGACTGTGACTGTTCAGCCACAAAGGTCAAAATAAGACCTCTGGTATTTATTTTTCAGTGCTGTGGGTTTTCTAAATTCTGTTGTGGATGGTAATCCCTTCACTTTCTGCCACTCAAGTTCAATGATTCATATTCATGATGTTCAGGAACTTAGTCACATGTCATTAACTGACGTCAGTACATTAGACATCCAGAGCACACATTATTTGAGTCATCTTAATTTTTGATGGGCTTCAGTGCCCCAGTTTAGTGAGATTTTATTGCCTGTGACACCTGCCTGGCAACAGCTCTTAGTCATGAATACCAGGAGCCCCTCCTGTGAGTTCATTTGTTTGACCAACCTTCACAGGGCAAAGCTTAGAACAAAACTGAGCAGAAGCCAAGAGTGTAGGCAAGAAATAAAGAATAAAATAATTGGACAGATTTTCTTAGGAGAGCACATATTTTTTTTTTCTGAGATCAATTTTAAAACCATTTGATGGTTTAATGTGGCAAGGCAATATTTGTTTAGATGTGACATAGTACATTTAATCACTGATAAGTCTCCTCAATTTATACTTCATAAGAAATATAAAAAGTGAGAGTCAAAAACAGGTGTAATAATCACACTCACTATCAACATGTACTGTGCAGACTTTGATGATGAGAAAGAATGACATCATTTCAATTAAACTTTTTAAATTTTTTGACATTTTGAAGCTAAGAATTCATAAAAGGCCAAAGGATCAAAAATTAATTCTAAATAAAGGTTGGTTCATGCATTTTAAGGCAGGTCAGCCTTATATAACATGCACTGTGACCAGGCCAGGCTGCCAGTGCTATGGAATGGAATGTTTAAAAAGGAAGAGCGTTGGGCTTTGTTTATTCAGAAACATTTATAATGTGCTACTGCTGTTCTTTCCGACATGCTGCATCTTTGTATTGCCTCTGGATTCTCCAAAGTGGCCCCTGATTAAGGTTTGTCTTTTTCTTTTGTAATTTTCTTCTTATTCCTTTATGTGTGATGTAATCATATTTCCAATATTTTTAAAAAAGATTGACCACGATGGAATAACAGAAACTGGATTGACATGTTGGCCTGAAACAAATAAAAAACATACAAAATATATGAAGCAATGGTTTTCAAGACATTGAACCTGGGGCAATGCAGAACAGTGTTCCCTCAAGGAGAGAAAATGAACAGTATGAGCCCTATCACAGCACTAGATCCAGTGAGGGTTTCTATGTTGGGATGCAGAAGGGGAAACCAGGGAGAGCCCGGTGAGCCCTCTGTGTTGAGGACACAGTGCTAAGAGCCCAGGGGAATAAAGTTACCAGAATTCGCAGGACTGAGTACTGAATAGAAGAAGCCTGTACAAATAAAGAACTCTGAATTCCTGTAGAAGGTTCCCCTTGGGTTTTCAGGAGTGTCCTGATCAGTGTATTCAAGAGAGCAAAGTACTCAAGTCCCAAAAAGAACTTCCTAAAAGGATTAGAGGTAACAGTGCCTGGAAATTATGTAGGGCCAGGAATAGTGCCAGTTTCTACCTACCAGACTGGAAAATTTCATAATTAATGGGTATAGAGCAGAGTACTCAGAGTCTTTTTTTCAGTAGTTACAAATAATTTGTTTTAGGGTGAATCCTGCTTCAGTCCTGACAAATCTTAAAAGCAACCCTGAAATATTCAAACTGTATGCAAACAACTTGGCTGCATCCTAAAACAAAACCCAAGACTACACTGATAGTAATATGAAAACATCTAGCATTCAAAAAGGTAACCCTTATTATTTATGACATCCAATAATAGTCTCAATGATCTACATAATATTATGAAAGGTCTGTATTTCCAACTCCAGTAGTCTAATGGTTATACATTATACCAAATTAATATTACACAGTTAATGCACGTTATAGACTGAAAAACAATATATAGATTATACAATAATATTATTAACTTTGAGGGGGAGACTGTTTTTTTGCAGATTCCCTGAGTTTTAATTCAAGTATCAGGAAAAACAATCTTGACATTGGATTAATTGTTGTGAATCTAAATGATTCTCTGTCTCCCTCTTTCTATCTCCCTCCCCCTTCCTTTATAAGGAGCACTATAAGAGCATTTTGTCCTTTGTCTTAGCATTCCAGTGAACATTAAGCCCCTCAATGTCTGATTCTAGCTCTACATTCCAACCTGCTGCATAATTTCAGCTTCTGAAAAACAGGGGACTGTGCTAGCTCAGACTTCTTAATGAATAACTTCAGCATGGTTTTCTCTCTTCTTGCTGAACTTATGCTACTGTTCAGCTACCACTTGGACAGTCTAAATATTGTTTATCAGTACTCTCCATCATCCTCCCTTATATTGTATTTGGGTATGAATGACAAAGACTCTTAAGTCATAAAACATTTTGTAACATAAATAATTAAATGCATTTTAATATATATTAGCTTTTGAATTTGAAGCTGGAGTAAACTCTCTTCCAGTGGTAAGAAAGTTTTGTAATTTGATTAAATGAATTCCTATTCTAGGTTTAAATAGAACCTATAATTCTCGATATATATATATATATATATATATATATATATATATATACACACACACATAATTTTTTCAGCCCTCTGTATCACTTGGTCTTGCATCATCTACATTTTCAACCAACCACAGATGGAAAATAGTCTCTAAAATTGTGTTAGTACTGAAACATGTGTAGACTTTGTCTTACAAACAAAACAATATGACAACTATTTACATAGCATTTAAACTGTATTATAAATAATCTAGAAATGATTTAAAGTGTATAGTCATATGTAAATACTGTGTCATTTTATATAATGGATTTGTGCATCCATGCAGGGTCCTGGAACCAATATCCCACAAGTATCAGGAGATGAATGTATTACATATTCAATACATTCCAGATATATTCCAATATCAGGGTATGGATCTCTCTCTCTTTCTCTCTCTTTCACTCTCTCTCTTCAATATCAACAAAAGTATCTGAACTCTTGCTTCTTTTTTAGCTTTGTGTTTTACTAAAAATCTCCAGCTGTCATGCCCCATTTTTTTTGTTTTAGCTCTCTTTCAGCCTTATTTCCACCTCTTATTTGTAAATACTGCAGGATTCTTCAAATGAGGTATCTCTAACGTTATGCTAAGAGACTGAAGGCAACACAGCATTTGAGAGACATGTCTCATAATGAGTAAAATATGGCCGCAGAGAAAAATACACAAAGTAAACACATAAAATAGAGACAAGCAATCATGTTGAAGAGAGAATGCTGAGCATGAGTTCCAGTAGTATATTTTGTGGTTTTGTTTTCCCTTTTGCCACTAACCTAGGATAAATGATTTAATGTTGTGTCTCAATCTTCCATATGTGGAAGAAAACCAATGTCAAACCTGTTTAAGTTGCAAGATGAGAGTTGTTGCTGTACTACTTTGGCATAGGTAAACTGGTACTTTATCAAGTCTGAAAATCTGGATCTTGAAGCAGTTAATCATTTACCTCATCCCAGAGATATTTCATTTGTGTTTTTGACTGCACACCGAGAATTTCAGTGGACACATACAGGAAGAAAAATATTGTGAACAAATATAAGAGACTAAAGGGGTACATAAATATGCTACACAACAAAGCAGAACCTGATGTGTGCCTCAACATGGATACCACATTCTGGAGGAATTGAGAGGAAGAGGGATCAAGGAATAATTTTACTGTTTCAATAGCACGATAACCAGAGTAAACAGAATTAAAGTATCACCAAATATGAAAAACTGCAAAAAAATCAGGTAATATAAAAATTTTATATGTCTTAAGCTAGTTCAAGGCAGATTTTATATGTCTTACTAGTTCAGGTAATAGCATTTTCCTGAAGCTATTTCTTGAGATTATGTGGATTACATGTTGGATGATCATATAATTTACCTTTTAAATGGGGATACTTTTGAGAGTGAAAGGAGGTCTAGTAATTATTCTGTATAATAGGTGTAAAATAGGCCTATCTTGGACATCTGTTGAGTATGAAACTGGGCAGAGTTTGAGACATAATTTTACTTGCAAGGTAACAAGTTAGGCTGCACAGAATAAATATACATGTATATAAACATATACACACACAAACATGCACATTAACAGAAATAACACATTAAGACCTGGATCAAGAAAGAGCTCTCCTGTTTCCTTGCTCAGTTTCTTGTCTCTGTTTCCCATGCCAAAATTTCCCACATGGCCACCCTTTGGGAGGCCACATGCATGGGTAGCATGGACAGGAAGGCCACATTGCAAAACTCAGGACTCACATAAGGCAGCTGGTGTGTCTGCTCATCCTTTTTTGGGGGGGATAGAAAGAGAAGCTTGGAGATAGAGATGATGGAGACAGAGATACCTTTGTTCTGGAATGTAAGCAAATCCTCCCAGGGAGAGGAGGGGCCGGTGTCTGCTTCAACTTCACCACTCTGGAATGTAAACAAGTGGCTCCAAGGAGCTTTTCTATAGCTCCCATGAAGTTCCTATCTTTTTAGGATTGTTTAATGATCTTTTAGCCCTGGTGGCAGTGCTCTTTGCTCAGAAAAATTACAATATTTGTGGAACATCATCTGCTAACCATTGTCCCCTAAGCTGAGTATCACTGGTGTGCATAACTAGCTTTCTTTCTTTTCTTTTCTTTTTTTTTTTTTTTTTTTTTTTGATTCCAGGGATTGAACTCAGGGGCACTCAATCACTGAGCCACATCCCCAACCCTATGCTGTATTTTATTTAGAGACAGGGTCTCACTGAGTTGTTTAGCTCTCACTTTTGCTGAGGCTGGCTTTGAACTCTCCATCCTCCTGCCTCTGGGATTACAGGCATGTGCCACCCTGTCTGGCCATGACTAGCTTTTCAAAACCAAAAAACACATAAGATTAAATTCAGGGTTCTCAGTGTAGGTTAATGCTTTCCTAAACTTCTCAGCCTGTTTGGGACCAAATATGCGTTTATATTTGAATTGCACATCCAGTTGAATTCCCTACTGACTTCTGGGATTAAAATATATAGGCATTAGGCCTATTTTTGATAGTGAAATACAGAAATCTGGCTTGAACTAGCTTAAGACATATACAATTTTTAGTAAGACCCCTGACTGTCTTGGAAAAAATCCTAGGGAAAGGAGCTGAAATGAAGCATTCTTCCTGTCTGCACTCTTTTCCTAGTTGTCTTTGCATTTCTTCCACATTCTTCTCTCTTATTGGAGACCAGCTTCCTCTGCATGTTTGACCATATGGTTGAATATGTAAAATATAGGGCACTTTTGTTTCAAAGTGCTAATATAGGTCTTTATGGATATTTTACATGTCTTCTTGTCTTAGGCTTTTGATTACAAGAAAGACTTAACCGAATTACCTTAGACCACTCATGTAATAAAAAGGCAGACCCTGTGGGGCTTAACAGAGTCATGGGTTTCCAGTCAGGATCCAAAACAGTTATAAACTGAAATGAAGGGAGATTTTTGCCCCTAGGAAGTAAAATTTTGTTCATCTTCTGCCTTTAACATGATTCAGAAACTCACTCTGCTCCAACAGCTACTGACCAGCCATAGCTACATCCCCAGCAGGTGGTCTTTGTGATCAACACCTTCACCTGAGCACCCTGGCCTCCTCTGAGATGCTGTGTAGTTTCTCCTCCTGGTAAGAACTACAGGAGTCTCTTTCAATGGCAGCTTTATAATTTTTGTGTAGGGGGGACTTAAGGACATCCATTAGGTCTGAAGAGGGGCCTAAAATGGTGTTTTCATTATTAATGAAAGTATCTATTTTAAGGACTTGAGATAGAAAGTGATAAAGATTATGTGGTGGGAATGAACCTCCTGCCATACACCAAATGTCAGGTCCAAAAATGTGCAGATTTCCAAAAGAAATTATAATATTACTATTAGACTATTAGAATAGAAAGGGTGTCATTTCTGTTTGGGCAGAGCTTTTGTACTGGCCTCACGTCATGTGCTTTCCCTGTCCTGGTCTGGGGTGTTCAGAAAAGTAGTCTCATGATACAGCTCTTGAAAACCACCTTAGAAAGAGTTCCCTGCACCAAATTACCTTAGGCACCTGTACTATCACCACAAGTGCTCTTCTGACTATAGCCCATTTGGAAAAGCACCAAACCTGGCCATATGATTCCTAGGGTCAGTTACGTTAGGCATGTTATTTTCTTTCTCTGAGACTCAGTTTTCATGGCTTTAAAATGGGAATATCGACCCTAATTGGGAACTGGAGTGAAGATCAAATGTGAAATATAAAAGAATCTTGTGATTTGACAAAACTGTCTAAAGGTTAAAGGTTAACATTGCTGTCAAACTTTCAAAAAACTTGGGTAATACTAATAATTAAATAGCTAATGCTTCCTGAACACTTCTGATCTAAAAACTTTAGGCATATTACTTTGATTAATCATCATAATTACTCTATTTGATATGTACTACTATCATTACTATTTTTAGATGACAAATATAATTCACATATAGGTTAAGTAACTTCCCCAAGGTCATACAGCCAATAACTAAAGTTAGGATTTAAATCTAGATGATCTGGCTCCAAAACCAGTAACCTGTTCTATCCATCTCCAAGGTTCTCATAAATTTCCATGGTAACAACCAGTATAAAAAGCATAAATTCATCCATTGGGTAGAAAAGTTAACTCTCTGCACTGTCCTACACAGTTAAAAACGATCTAAAGAACCTAAGGTGTTCTTTAACAGAAAAGCTTCTTCTTTATCTGCAACTCATCTGACCAAAGTTCTAGCACTTGCAATTTAACAAGATTAACTTCATTTATTTCACTTCTGTTTTCACATTTAAACTAGGAGGTTCTTTTGTTCTCTCAGAAGCACCATTAGTATTACTGAACTCCTCTGGGTGAACTCCTGGATAAAAGAGGTACCAAGCAAACAAAATAAATCCTTCCATATTTTGTAAAGAAAATAACTCCATAATTGTCAACTCTTTTGGTTAAAGAATTCAGTTCCTTTCAAACATGAGGGATTGTGTGCCAAAGCAAACATTGATTTTTCTGAATTCCACAGTTTTCTAATTTTCCTAGTTAATACCTTGATGTACACATATAGATTTTCTGAAAATAACAAAGATTCTATTGCTCAAAATTGGTTCTATTATAATTATGTAGCTTTTTATAATTGAAAGGTTAGAAGGGCTCTTATTTTTTTCTTTTTACTTTCACTTATATTAATTAAAAAAATTAAAATGCATTTCGGACTATTTTGTGTTAAGAGTTCTAAACATTTCTCATGATTCTGTCAACAAAAATGGAGTCCAAAAGCAGGGAGAAGACATGGGCATAATAACTATTAGTACTATTATTATTTTAATAGCTAGCGATTATTTCAGGTTTCCTATGTTTTAGGCACTATTTAAACTTTTACATGTTTAATTCATTTAATCTGTACAATCCCACATCAGTGGTATGATAGAGTCTACTGAGTTTCCTTCTAAAATGCTCCTCTTTTGCTCTACTAATAAAAGATTTAGCAAGGTGTATGGCATCCATTGACGTAGCCATTGATTAGGAGATGTAGCCATTGACTAGGTTTTGGCCCATGGAATGTGAATGAAAGTCATATGGGAGATATTCTGGATCATACTTTTAAAGGAAATGAGTGCCTGATAACCTTTTTCTCTTATCCTTTCCTGCTGGCTAGGATTCAACTATCAAGGTGAGAGCTAGAGTAGCCATCATAGTCCATTAGATAGAAATCACTATTTGAGAAATAATAAGCATAAGAAAAAAAAGGGGTCTAATCCCACAGAATCACTGAGCCTTATCAAAGCCCTGAACTGCTCCACCACAGAGCAAACTTCTAGTTCATTTAGTGGCCACTATTTTTGTTCTTATTTTACACAGCCAAACCACTAGCCTAATGAATGCACCTGGTATCATTATCATTCTCATTTTAAAGTTTGGAAAACTGAGATGCACATAAGTGAAATGATGAAGTGGTAAAGCCAGAGTTTGTACCAAAGGGTCTGGCTTCAAAGACACAAACAGCCTTCTTGATCACAGACAGCCTCTACTGTCAGGTACCATACATATACTTGCACTTCACCAATCTTAACATATCTAATTTTCTGTCATTTTTGACGTAGGGAATTTGAGATGTGTTTGTTTGTTTTGCCCTTTTGCATTTGAGAACAGCAAAAGGGTCTGGATGAAATTCATCAGGATATGGCTAGATCCATGCAGGGAAGGATATAGTAAGCCTGATGGAAACCAGGAAAACGGTGGTATAGAAAATTGATAGTGGGCAGAAAATTGGGATGAGAATAGAGTGTGATTAAGGTGGTTTAATTCCTGCAAGGATGAAATGTTGAGCAAATAAGAAGAGAAGGCAATGAAGAAGGAGATAACATGAGTGTTTTCCTCAGTGGCAACTCTGGTTTCACATCAGGTACAATTAAAGTTGCCTGGCATCTGTACTTGATCCTGCTAGCTGCAAGTTGCACAGGACAATGAAGACCACCCTTTTAAGGCTTAAAGGAACATACAATGCTTTTAAACTTGAATATCAACATAAACCTCTCCATATCAGTCTTTTCAGTTTTAGGCCCTCTGGCCACTTGGAAACCACTAGGAGCACACAGTATGGAGCAGTATTTAAAGCTACTATTTTGCTCCCCTGTTTGTTCTAGTTTCTACTTCTGTCAGCTTTTTGACAGCAAGGACAGATAACCTCTGGGTTTAGAAAAGTATGATGCCTAGAAATTTCTGGAATTATCTCAAGTTGACCCCTTCCTTTCCACATAGGTTGACCTCAATTCAATTTCAGAATAGAGGTGTTTCCTCTCACTGCATGATTTTTGAGTGTGTTTCTTCACTTCTCTGGATAAAATTTTCCTAAGGTGTAAAGAGTCTTGAACTGAATATGTGCTGAGGTCATTCACAGGAATAGCCTTCCATGGTTTGCCTTTCTTGACAGCACTGTAAAAGAGGTCAGAGACTATATTTTCTTGAATGCTTCCCTACTCTTCATTGCTCCAGTCACTTAGGTAATGGGAAATTTTATGCATTCATGCTTTTGCCTAAGAAACCAAGAAAAAGGAAATGTCTCATTAGGACTGGTAACTTGCTTACCCTGTGACTAAGGCATAAAAAGAATTACACCTTTAGGAAAGTGGAATTGTCCCAGGGAGAACAATGAGAAGATGAAATTGGGCCCCGCCTTTGTGCTATCTGTTCTTTTCTTCTCACTGAAAGGGACATTTCCTAACTTCTAACTTAATAAATGTTGCTCTAGGAAAGGACTGGTAATTACCCTCACTAACAAAGAATGCAATACAATTCAGAATATAGATGATGCAAATCATCAAGTTGATAGAGCTCCATGTGTGGCAAAGTGCTTTCATAGTGCAAGGACCCCTGCCCAATGTGAGTGAGACACAATGAATAAAATATGATTCCTGCACAGAAGGGGTCCATAATCCAGGGCAAAAAATAGACATGTACATAAATAATTCTAACTCAAGGCAGACCCTGATATTTGTTTTATTAGAGGTACAAAAGGGAACAGCAGAGAGGGAGAGGTTATATCTCATAGGGTCGTAAATGAAGGTTTCTTGTAAAAAGTGAAAATTGGTTAAACTTATTGCTAATGGAGAACATAATTAGCCACCTACTTTACCTTTCTTTTTAATTTTCACAGTAATCCAACGAAGAAGCTGAATACAAGAAAAATTGGAACATGTAGGAAATTTATTATGTTATGGGAACATATAGGAGTTGATGCTGCTGTTCACCCTAGAGTAAACTGCAATAGTTGCCTATATGAGAAACATCTAAATTCTAGATCATTACCTGTAATTGGGAGACTAGGCCATATGACTTTTGACATGAGCTTTGTAAAGTACATTTTATGCTATATCTCACAGTCTACATTTTAAGTCTAAATATGCCTAACACAACTTTCAGATTTGGTAAAGCTCCTTATCAAGATTTTTACATAATATGGTAATCAATAAATAGAAAAATAGGAATTACATTTTATTATGTTGAAGGAGATGAAATTGCCATCTTTGTAGATCAACATCAGTTGAATATTGACAATTTTATGCAATCAAACTTTTATAGGTATATAGCTACATTGGGCTGTCATACTTGGCTTTAGGCCACAGAGTGACATTTCAAGAGTAGGGTTTTGAATGGCTAAGTATGGGAAGTTTACACTGCACTGGTGTATGAGCCCTTCAAGGGAAGATAAGCCTCATATAGTGGGCTTGGTGGGAGATGAAAATTCTTGAATGGAAGAGTCTCTCTCACTAAGTTGTGGGCTTTTCCAGGGCAGATACCACCTGGCTAATGTCTGCTGAGCATGAAGTAGGCAGTCAACAAATGATTCCTAAGGGAATGAGTGAGAGGATGGGCAGAGAGCAGATATGAGGGATATCCAAAATCTTGGATCAAAATACTTATGTACTTGAACATGGATATAGGAGTAGGGTGAGACAAACAAAACAAACAACGAAGGGTGGTTTTGACAGTTTATGGTTAAGAAAGAAACATACAAGGAGGAAAGAAGAATCATCAAATAATGCCAATTATTACCTAGTAATTTCTCCAGGCCTCTTCTATTGACAGACATCTCTGATGGAAAATTTACAATCTAGAAATATCATTAAGCTAAGACTTTGAAGATCGGCAGGCCTGAGTGCTACATACTTAGATGTAATTTCCAAACGTACAAAGATTTTGGGTGTTCCCTCCACTTTTGGCCTAGCTCATCTGGGAGCTCCCTGTCTTCAGTGTCTTTCCCAGTTGGATACTGCGGGGCAATGTCTAGAAATATCATCCTTTAAAAACTCAGCACTGGAAGTAACTCTGGAGATGAAATTACTGCAGTGGATCTCAAAGCTTGTTTCTATTACAGATAACATTAGTAAGAGTTGAAATATTGTTTAAAGTATAATGTTCAAATAAATTTTGGAAACATGGAGCTAAACATAGTTTAAACAAGACTTTTCCTAAACATTGCTTCTTTCAGAGATTTTTGCAAAGTGTACTGTGAATCTCCAAAATGGAATGAGAATGTTACATGTTTCTATATTATTCAGCTTTTTGATGCTATGACCAAAATATCTGACAAGGAAAACTTAGAGAAGGAAAAGTTTATTTTGAGCTCATAGTTTCACATTTCTCAGTTCATGGCTGGACAACTCCATTGCTTTGGGCCTGAGGTGAACAGAACATCATAGCAGAAGAGCATGGTAAAGGAAGGCTATTTAGCTAATGGCATCCAGGAAGCAGAGACACAAAAAGAAGAAGCAGCCAGGGACAAACATAGTCCAAGGTTATACTCCCAGTGACCTGCTTCTTCCAGCCACACCTACAATTACAAACCAGTAGTCCATTCAGCTATCAATGGATTAATTCAGCAAATGGATTAATCTACTGATTATGTGAAAACCCTAATCATGACCTAAAATCCTTCCTCTGAACCTTGTTGTACTGAGGATCATACTCACAAAGCATGAGGGTTTTTTTTTTTTTGGGGGGGGGTGTGCTCTTAGATTAAAACTATAGTAGTTTCATAAACTTATTTTATTACAAAATCTTTTTTTAAATAGGCATTTCATGGGTCTAGTGTTTTATGGCATACACTTAAAAAAGTTGATGTTTATCTTATATATTTATTGACATTTTAGTTTAGAGCTGTTTTTTATTGTGGACCAAATTTTCCATAGCAACTTCAGGAATTCCAGCTGATATGCACCAAAAACGAACTGAGCTGGCAATCTATGCTGGTTTCACAAAATCTGACTACTTCAATAACTTAAGAAAATGGTGAGGAAAGCACACAAGCACACAGAAGTACCTTTTCAAAATCTGGGACGGCTCTGCAACCTTAGGGGTCCGTTGGAAAGAGAAAGAGCACTCCTCTAACCTTGGTTTTATTGGGGGAGGCTGTTCGAAAGAACATTCCATCCATATGAGGCAGAGGGGTAATGTTACAAGGGGCAGCCCACTCCCATTGGGTAATGCCCACTCCCAAAGCTTTGCTCTTCAGTTGAGCTAAAATGGGGATCCACCTGCTTCCCTGTGAGGGAAGCCAGTCTCCACATTTCCATCACTCAAAGCTAGGGGGCATTCAGCTCTTATGTGGCAGCTCCTGACAGTTTGCATTATTTCAATCATAACTTTTTTCTTAGCATTAAGTGTTCTATTACATGAATGAGTACCACCTTACGTTTTTCTATGAACAGAGTTTTCAACAGTAGCAATAGCTGGGAAAGAGCTAAGGAGCCCAGTCAGCAGCTATGTGACACAGCAATTTGTGAAAGGAATGGCCTTATTACATAGAGTTCTGGTAACTTCTATAAGAACTTAAAATTATTGTGTTTATTTTAATAAGACATAGTCTTCATATAAATTAGTTATTTTATTGCTCAGCTCCACAAAAAAAACCCTTTCCTTTAATATTATTAATAAACAGTTTTCATACTGGGAATAATAATCTCATGATGTATTTTTTCAGCATGGAAGTTCAGGAAGAATTCATCTTCTATTTATCCCTAGTTTTCTGTCAATTGTCTCTTGTAAAGATGCCAGTCTGCTCAGTGATCTTGATTATAGGCTTGTTTCTTAAGACCCAGAAGAGACTGGTCACATCAAAAACACATACTCTGGATAGTTTGGGTTACAAAAAAACCATATAGGAATTCTGGGAAAGTATTATAAATATTTATACATTACAAACTACTCCCATTTCATAGTCTACCATTCTTCTGTTTGTTCAAAGGATTTTGGTTTCCTCTTACTTTTTATTGGCAGATAAAAATTGTATGTATTTTTGTTGCACACCAGGATGTACTAACATATTTATACATCATGAAATGACTAAATCAAACTAATTAACGTATGTATTATTTCTCCTCCTTATTTATTTGTAGTGAGAACACTTGAAATCTACTCTCTTAGCAATGGTCAAGTATATAATCTACTGCTGTTAACCAGAGTCATCATGTTGCACAACAGCAGTCTCTTCCATATTTAGTGTTGGGAAAATTGGGCACCCACACACAGAAGCATAAAGTTAGAATCTTATTGCATACTATGTACAAAGACTAACTAAAAAATGTAATACACAGACTTAAATGTAAGCTCTGAAACTGTAGAACTACTAGAAGGAAACATAACTTCCCATTTCTAAAGAGTTCATGTTCCAGTTTGGATGGTTATCATGCTTCTAATAGTTTTTGTGCAATTTAATTTCGTGTGTTTATTTTAAAATTTTATACATCACCATACAATAAGCATCGATTGTTACTACTCTATTCAAGATGTCAGAAAATAATAAAGCAATATACCCTTCAATTTACTTCTTCACAATCCTAGCAATGACCGAAAATAATTTTCGTACATAATAGGCACTTTGAAAATAAAAACAAGAAAGGAAAGAAATGGGGTGAAATCTGGTGACATGAATTTTAGCAGCAGGCAGCAACTACAACACAACAATGGTCACACAACATCAACTTGCCAACTCTGTAGCAAGAAGCACTGGCTGACCCCAGGTCCTCCTTGCTGCCTAGGCACAGAAGCATGAGGTTCCAGGAGCCAAGGCCTGTCTGTCAGTGGCTCCTTTTCTCCTTGTTCATCTAGTAACCTGAGTGAGGGAAGCAGACCTCCAGGCTAGTGCGTGGCATACCGGATTCTCGCCCTGCATTTCTTTTTTTTTTTAAACTAAAAACAATGATTTATTATGTGCATGTTTGAATATGTAACAATAAATCCCATTGTTATGTACAACTATAATGCACCAAAAAAGTATGGAAAAGAAAAGTAAAAACAATGAAATGTGTGAAGTGTATGGAACATGAATTATATCACAATAAAACTGTTTTTAAATTATTTTTTTCTAATTTGTTATATATGATGGCAGAATGTAATTCATTTCATATTACATATATAGATAAGCACAATTTTTCAAGTCACTGGTTGTACACAAAGTATTTTCACACCATTCGGGTCTTCATACATGTACTTAGGGTAATGATGTCTAACTCATTCCATCATCTTTCCTACCTCCATGCCCCCTCCCTTCCCTTCCCTCCCCTTTGCCCTATATAAAGTTCTTCCATTCCTCCCATGCTCCTCCCCACCCCATCACCATTATAAGTAAGCATCCTTATATCAAAGAAAACATTCGGCCTTTGTTTTTTGGGGATTGGCTTACTTCACTTAGCATTATATTCTCCAACTCCATCCATTTACCTGCAAATGCCATGACCAGGGCACAGGTGAAGGGAGGATCCTCCAGTGGCGCCTTCTAGCAGAGTGAGATTCAGGGAGTGGAGTTAAGTGGCCCGCTGGCCCAAAGGGCAGGGGTGTCTGAAAAGAGCAAAGCCTGCTAGAGTTTGCCAGTGAAAGGGATTCCATTTTGTGACTGTGGATTACCGAAACCCTGGGAACTGGTAAATCTCCCAGAGTGAGCCTAGAGGCTCCTCTTCCCCAAACCCATGGGGCCTGGGCCTGGACAGTATTGGATCCCTGCTGGTCCTCAGAGATCTAACCCCGCTCCTAAGACCTCTCGCCACTGACCTCTCCAGTTGAGTATGATTCACCAATTGTCTTCTTCAAACCTGTAGCAATCGTTTTCTCAATGTCAGCATTCCTAAATTCATAATAATTTTTTTTCTGGAATGTTATGGAACTTGTGACCCTACTTACCTACCACTCTGCCCCTTATTTATTGTTTCCTTTAATTTGGGGTGCTTTAAAATCCTTAAAACCATCGCTGGCTCTTTGAGTGTAGTTGAGGTATCTGTTGCTAGTATCAGTATGTTTGACTGTCAAAAATATAATAATTGCCATGCAGTGTAAAATATTGCTTATCTTTAGCCTTTTTCCCCCTTTGTAGTATATAGCATGAATCACACCAGCAGCATAACTAGGGAATTAAAGCTTGTTAATTAACATAATTTCCTCATCCCTTCTGTGAGTCACCATCATGTGAAAACCGCTGAGTGAGAAATCAGGTACCTCCCCTGCACACACCTTTTCTAAATGGAGCTGCATTCTCCTACACCCCCACCCAGTCCCATTTTCTGTGGGGATTAATGGGTAACACTTTAAAACTGTGTAACTGTCAGTGAAGGGAGCATGCCAGTGAAAAGAAAGTTGCTAATTTGATATGGTTCAGTGCTCTATCAATCCAACTAATTAGCAAAAGAATAAGGAGGATACCAAATGCTGAAGTACAATAACTACAGTCGTGCTCTTTTGCCTCCATGGAGCAGAGTCTAAGTAGAGTGTGACTGGAGTAAGAGGACACAAGTAGAAGTTGGAGGACTAGGGCAAGAACTGGGAAGAAGAGGCTTACATGACAGTTTGCCTCCCACCTCCTGAAAAAGGGGTTCAGCTAAAGGTGAGCAGGGCCTGCGCATCTTAGAGACTGGGCAGTCAGGAGCTGCTCTTTAGGGTCTGAAGGAGTCCACGGTACTTCCAGTGCTGGCTGTTCTCCAACTGGCCATGGGGCTTGGCCTACGACTCCCTGGTCCACAGCCAGGACCTGTATACTCAAGGCCAGACATCTTCCTAGGCTTTCTGGAATAGAAAAGGTGTGGATGTTCCAGCCTTTGCTATCATGTCTCCAAACAACTGTCTGAACCTTTTAAAGATTTTGTACTTTTTTTTTTTTAACACCTTTCACCATGAACATGTAGGAATTGGAGTCTTACTTCCTTGGGTTTGAATGGTGGCCCTGTAACTTACTAGCTGTGTAGATTTCGACAAGTTATATAATTACTTTAAGCCTATTTTCTACACTTGTAAAATGGCAACAATTATAGTACCTACTTCCCAGGGCTATGGGAAGAAGTCAAGAAGATATTATATGAAAAGCCCTGATACATCATGAGCTATCCATAACTATCATTTCTTTTCCCTTTTCTTTGTTTTTTCTGACTCTACTTCCTGCAAGCTGTTATTTCAGACATAGTTTATTCATCAAATGGAAAAGGGGGAGGTAATAGTAAAACCTCTTAGAGTTGCTGGGAAGATGAAATTAGGAAATGAAAAGCATTTAAAACAGACTGGGCTCATGCTAAATGCTCAAAGATGTTAGGTAACTTTATTCCATTCATCTGTATTTAGATCTGTATCCTTGAATAGTGGTGGAAGCAGAAGAAATGGACTTCTTTTCTGTTCTTTACATGCCTAGGGGTGAAGAAAGGAGCTTCAGAACTGCCTGCCAGAAACCCTCTCTCCACTGCAATGTCTACTACCTACTTGAAACTGCCAATCCAGGTCCTCCTCACTAGGTCATGCTCTGATTGAGAGGAAGATTACATTTGGGTGGGCTAGTATTTGTTTTGGTCCTTAACTGAGGCCTGGAAGGTATGCAGGGGACTCATCGTCTGAAGAGACCACTCACCATGTATGTGACACCCGGAGTTGTTGTTGTACCTTGGAGGGCTGTGATCAACATCCACCTTCTAATCTATTACTCCACACGAGGAGTTATGAATCTTTTGCAGTGGTATGTGCACAGAAAACCTAATGTTGCTGAGTTCATGAAGGAGGGAAGGCAGGACCAACTAGAGCAAACGAGTAAAAGAATGATACAAAAGGGCCTTCCTTGCTGGGCCCCATGGCCAACTCCAGTAATTCCAACGGGTCAGGAGGCTGAGGCAGGAGGATCACAAGTTCAAAGCCAGCCTTAGCAATTTAGAGAGGCCCTGTCTCAAAATAAAAAAGGGCCGGGGATGTGGCTCAGCTTAAGTTCCAGGTGGAACACAAAAGACGTGTTTCCCTTCTGCTACTTTTCTATATATTTCTATATATACTTTCTATATAAGTTCCCTTATCTGTACTGAGGAATATATCAGGTACACTTTTGAGAGGCAAAACTTAGTGTGCTAATCTGTGGACTAAGGAAGGAGATAAACCTCCTCTTAGAGAAGGAAGTTTCTTGCTTATAAGGCTAAATCTCTCCAAGTGCTTTGAAAATAGTATCTAAATTGCTTATTTGGCATCAGGGGATGGGGTGGTGATAGGGTTGATGAGAAAGAATATGTTTCTACCACAAATTAAAATATTTTAAAAATATTTGGATGTCAAATCTCCTTGGCTGCCAAATTCTTAGTTCAACTTTATCTTTATTTTCACTAAAATTGAAGACTTTTCTAAAGACAGAAAGCAGAGGACTGCCTGCCTAACATAGATTTTTGCATTATTGGCCAATGCTTTAGGGTTCAAGCAGAATATATTTTGGCTATGCACTTGTCTGAGAAAACAATTTGGTCAAGTTTAGTTTCAGGAAGAAAAAGTCTGGAATTTTTTAGGGATGGTGAAAGATGGAAATGAGGATTAATTCCCTAGAAAAATGTACAAGATGCCTGTGGGATATGGATACTTGCCTTCTAAATGTAGGCAGACTGCTGGGTGTTTTTAGATCCACTGATTACACAATCTGTTATAACATAAGTGGATATCAGTTTTAAGCTCAAAATGTATTTTCCTAGTGGGGCATGTGTAAAAGCTCTTTCCAAATTGGGGGAAAAAAATCCGGTTGTAGTTAACTGTGACATATTTTAGCTGAATAGAGCTATAAAAGAGATTGATTCAGGTAAAGAATCTGTTTTCCATAGAGTATGTTTTCTTGAAATAGAAAACAAAGATAAACACATATAAGTGGCTTAATTACCTGATTAATCCTGAGGAAGGTTTTAATTATGCTGCTGATTATATCCATGTAGAAACGATTGAGAATTAAAATACTTATTCTGTTAAAATTATACTTTTACTTTCATGGAAATAATCCAGAGCAAATGAATTTGATTGTATGTAGGCAGGATTTTAATCAGCATTGTGAGATTCCAGTTCCTGGTAGCTTAGCAAAGAGGGCCTGGGTCCATGGATACATTTATATATATACTTATCAGATTTAATAACACATCACATAATATATAGGCTATATTAATTAGTCTATTTGGAACCAGCAGATGGCTAATTTCCAAAGAAATGAGAGGAAGACTGGCCTAAGTTCCAGGAACATTTTTGTGTCCCTGCTATCTGAGTTCCAGGGATAGTTTGCAAAAGGCAAAGGACTTTCAGAAAGACCCTCATTCCCCTACTGCAGCAGCTAAGAGAATCTTGAGTTAATGTTAAATAATTCATAATTTTCAGCTGCATTTAATTAATTTTCCACCTCATTACTGTTCACAAATGCTATCTCACATTGAATAATGACTTTGTGTTTGTTTGTTTGCTGGATAGACCATGACAGTCAGAAGAAAAGCTGCAAATTTGCAAGTGTAAACTGTTGCTCAAACAATATAAGAGGAGGACTTAATTTATTCTGAGGCATTTAATTAAATTATGATATTCTCTTACAAATTTAAAACAGTTTCTTAACCTGGTGCCTGTGAAATATGGATCAATTATCAGGCTGCAGAAAAATCTAGAAATTTTGATATTGCAAGCAGAAATTCAAATGTGTGTGCATATGTGTTCTTTATTAGATACCAATTTTCTCACTGAAGGTTTTTCTCCTCCATACTTTCCTCCGCCTCCCTCCCTCCCTCCCTCCCTTCCTTCCTTCCTTCCTACCTTCCTTCCTTCCTTACTGTTTCTCTTTCTCCCCTCCCCTCCCCTCCTCTTCCCTTCCCACTCTCTCTCTCCCTCTTCCTCCTTCTCTCTTTCTTCTTTTTTCCTTCAGTGCTGAAGATCAAACTCGGGGCCTTATGCATCCTTGGTAAGCATTCTACAACTGACTTACATCCCCAGCCCCTCACACCATACTATTAATGGCCCAATAACCAAAAAACTATATTAAGTATCCTCAATTTTAAGACATCATACATATTAAATTTTAAACAAACAAACAAATAAACAAGATAATTGATTATTCATAAAAGCTGGTATAGAACTATTTTTTTTTCCTTAATGACAATTTAAGGAAGTCTGAGAGCATTTCTTCAAATAAATGCAGTCATATATGGGTATAATGATGAAAATGTGATCTGAGAAATGTGTTGTTAGGCAATTATGGTTTTGTGTGAAAATCATAGAGTATACTTAAACAGAGATGGGATAGCCCACTAACACCAAGACTATGTTACATATATATGGAGTATCTTATTGCTCTAGGGTCATAATGAAAAACACCATGAGTTAAAGGAAGCACAAGATAAAATGATGCATTAAAGAGATGTGGTAAGCACAAGATGTTTGTGGCCACTGGTGACACAACATAGCATATTGTTTTAGAGCAAACTTTTTTGATAAATGGAATGAATATAGTCTAAAATGATGATTAAACCTATAGTATAATAAATACAAAACCAGTAACATAACCATTTATTGTCATTATCAACTATTGTGTACTATACCTAATTGTATGTACTATTATTTTTATTTGACTGGTAGTGAGGTAGTACTCTTTCTAGTATTTAAGGCATAAATTTTGCCACATTAAGTAATGAAAAGCATTTATAAAATTGGAGCCATAAGAAAATAGAGAAAAAACATTATTTCATAGAAAACTCAATATTTTTGAAGAATTATCTTATATAGTTTAATAAACATGTATAAGAAATTTTCCAGAAATTTAATAAATGTTTCTTTCTCACTCTGTTTAACACTCCAGAGTTTCCCTCTTTCATATTCACTAACCCAATCTTGTATGAACTTTATAATATTTTCTCTTGCATATGTTGCAGGAATTATCATCCTTTTGGTTTAGATTTTAAAAGATGAAATTGTTGAAAGAGTTGACCATAGTGAATACAAGCCAAATAAATGTAGCTTTCTGACTTCTAAAATTGTATTCATTAAAAAAAATTTCAACCTTTTATTTCTCTATCTGTATCAATAGTGACTATTATTCTTTAATAATTCAGAGAGCAGTCCTGGGAGATCATTTTTGTTCTTATTATGACCACTGATATGGCTATATGGTTCAAAATACAATGTCTTATGACTTCTGATAACTTGGATTTTAAACAAGTGGTAACACTGCCACAAAGTTCCTTTCTAATAATAAAGTTTGGTTGTAAACAAAATTTGTTTTACACCATGTGGCAAATTTCAGAATCATTTTTAATCTCAACAGTAAAATCACTAATTTCGTTACTTAGGCACTGACTTTATCACTCATATGCTTATTTTGTGTTATAAAATTCTAAGTTGGCTCAGAATTATTGATTGAGGGCTGAAATTGTTGGGCACAGTGATGGGCCCTAGAGATATAATGGTAAATATGGTGAAACCTCTCCTACTTGTATTTAATGAAGAACTGGGATTCTAAGATCTAGATTATGCCAACTGAGATTTTTAATAATACAGTATTGAATATTGAATTTTGAATGTGTACGAAGTGGTAGAACCCAGAATATGGGGGTGTGGTATAGGCCTCTCTCTATCTGTTAGCTTTGTGTTGTGGAAAGAAGCTGTAGTCTGTGTTTGATCTTTCTAGTTGTCTGTGCTTTACAGAGGTGAAAACTTTTCCTCCTGGGGTTACCAAGTTCTTAGCATAAAAAAGTCTTCCAGAAAAGATTTGACAGGCTCTTGGGAGGTTATGGAGGGGGATTTAAACATCAGTAGCCATTATAAGGAAAATTCAAAATTTTCTTCCAATTTGAGATCCCATGAGTTTGAAAAAGTGCTTTTACTTGATGTTCCTTTAAGCTTCTCCATCTTTTGATGAAAGCTAAAAATATTCTATCTACATTATAGGATTGTGATAGTTCTTTGAATAACTTAAACATGTATTGTTACAAAATTCCTGAAGATTTTCAATCTGTCTTGTAAATATTTTTTGCTTATTTAGAGTTTTGTCTTCTAGAAAAAAATCAATAATTTATATACCTCTCCAAACTGGAAAAGGTTCAGGTTGTTTATATCTTGATTGATTCTCATTACTTTGGTTAAAAAAAAATCTTTAAATTTTTAAGTGATTTTAAATGATTAAAAATAAATAATATTAGACTCATTAAATGTATCTTTGTTGATTAGGGTAACTAAAGGGAAAAATATGACTCTATTATATGTATTTATACATGTGTGTGTGTGTATGTGTGTGTATTTTTCAGGCTGATTAATTTTTTCCATATTTTTTAATTCGTGCATTATAGTTGTATGTAATGGTTGGATTTGTTGTTACATATTTGTAGTACATATTCTTTTTTAAAAGTAGCCTTACAATTTACATGCTATAAAATTTCCACTTTGTAAATAAAAATTATATGACTTTTAGTGATTTTGTAGAATTATGCATTCATTAACAAATATAGTTTTATAACTTCCAATGTTCCCAAAATATACCTCAAACACATTTATTTCCAAAATCCAAATTCCTTGTTCTATACTCCAGTCCCAGGAACCACTGATTTGCTTACTGTTTTCATAAATTTACCATTATTAGAAATCTCAGGTACATGAAATCATACATAGGTTTCTAGTCTTTAGAGTATGACTTAAAGTTAGCATAATGCTTTTGCAGATGATCTATGTTATAGTGTTTCAGTATTTCACTTTTTTGTTCCTGAACAATATCCTATTGTATAAATACACACATTTTGCTGATATATTCAACCTGTAATGGACATTTGGAGTTTTTGTTTTTGACTATTATAAAAAAATGATTCTATGAGCATTCTCATCCAATTAGGTGGAAATAGTTTTTATTTCTCTTGGATAGGTAGCCACTTTGGAGTAGAATTACTAGAATGTAGGGCAAGTTTATATTTAATATTTTAGGAAACTGACACTCTGTTTTCCAAAGTAGCTGTACCATTTTACATTCCCACCAGCAATGCTTGAGGGTCCTAGTTTTTCCATTTATTTGCCAATAATCACAAAATCACAAAGACCTGTCAATCTTTTTTTTTTTTTTAAAGAGAGAGTGAGAGAGGAGAGAGAGAGAGAATTTTTTAATATTTATTTTTTAGTTCTCGGCGGACACAACATCTTTGTTGGTATGTGGTGCTGAGGGTCGAACCCGGGCCGCACGCATGCCAGGCGAGCGCGCTACCGCTTGAGCCACATCCCCAGCCCCTGTCAATCCTTTTGACTGTAGCTATTCTAGTGGATGTTAGGGCAGTTCACTGTGGCTTTAATTTTCATTTCTTTAATAACTAATTTCATTGAGTATCTTTTCACATGCTTATTAGCCATCTGTACATTTTCTTTGATTAAATATTTGTGCAAATATTTTGCCTATATTTTGATTTAGTTGTTTGTTGTACTAAGCTATAATACTTCCTTACCTATGAGGGATAAAAGCTCCTTATCAGATATATAATTTCAAAATATTTCTTCCTTGTCTGTAGCTTGTGTTTTAGTTTTCTTAGAAGAATTATTAGAAGAGCAGTTTTTCATTATGATGAACTCCAAATTATTAATTTTAGTTTTAGGGATTTGGCTTTGGAGTTATATCTAATAATCTTTGCTTAATCCTGGGTATTGAATATTTTTTTCAGGTTTTTCTCATAGAAGTTTTATGATGGCAGGTTTTATATTTTTGTCTATAATCTATTTTGAGTTAATTTTTGCATTTTTAATATGAAGTGTTCAGAAACTTGATCAGAAGACTCCACAGGAGATTAAATGGCCATTGAGAGAAAGGAAATAAATTAGGTGAGCCTTCTGATTGCCCCAGTTCATTGCACTGAAAGAGATTTCAGGCCTATGGCAGAGAGGGAGAAACCAAGTGGAGCCCAGGAGACCTATGCTGAAATTCTTAGGAGGCTTTGCTGGACAGTAGAGAGGCATTCAGGGTTCTAGATATTTGCAAAAGGAGGATCCTCCAGGGTACTCAGCTGAGTATTGTTTATTGCACAAAAGTGAGGAAACTGTGCTGTGACAGAGAAAGAACTATCCAAAAGGTTAGAGATAACAGTTCATGTGCTTGCTGAGTCTGGTACCCCCACTTTTCTGTATTTAAATCATCTGTTTGTATTTCCATCCATTATCATCTTCCTTATCCTGAAATATTTTATTGAACATTTCCTATAATGCAGGTCTATAGGGTACACATTCTTTTGTAATAGGAATTTCTTTATCCTAACAGACAAGATAAGGGCTTACTTGGGAATACAATTTACTCTTTACATATTTGCCTGCTAAAGATACAATTTTTAAGTCAATTTCCTAAGGAACCTTCCTCATCAATTTTCTAAATGATGGTAAAACATCTTTTCTTTGACCTCTGTTGACCCTTTGAAGAACATAACAATTTAATTGATAATACTCCTTTTATTACACAGTTTTCAATTAGTCCTGGAAACTTCTGTTTATTACTGCTTTTCTCCTTTATGAGTTGATTGCAATGTTAGCAAAAAAGCCCACTCCTTTTGGCAAAGATGTCTCTGAAGAAATGTTTTGGGGCCTGAATAGTCTATAGATTGGTTTCTTCCAGCTGCAATTTGAAGTGCTGAACTGAAGAGAGAGACTAATTAATTGGATTTCTGATTTCTATGATAGCGTACATCTCCCTAAGCACAGGAGAGTTAAGGTCAGCTGCAGCTAATCCTCCTAGGATTTGAACTTCAAAAACAATGAAAATAGAAGGTTTTCACGAAGAGCCCTTAGAATCTTTTGCATCCTTTCCAAGAATTAAAAGAACATTTCTTTTCAATCTCAGGGCAGAATGAAATCATTATTCAGTCTTGTCCGGAGGGGGTAAGAATTTAGCTAATACTCATTTTAAAATATTTCCTTTCCTTAAAGTGTATATTCCTCAATGGATTTTGTGAGGATTACTGAGCTTTTGTTTTTGTTTTTGTTTTTCATTTTTCCTTTTGGTAAAATAAGCTAGGTTCCTTAGAGGAAAGTAATTCAATAAAATTCTTGTCTAAAATATAAAGTTTAAAAGACATCCATTTAAGAAGGCTAGACAAAGGGGAAAAAAGGGAGGAAATGAGTTATACATCAAGGCTTTTGTGTACCTTGTGCTCATTCACTCACAGATGAAGACTTACTGGCAAATCCATTAGGCCTGCAAGAGAGGCTTTAGGCTCTGAGCCAGGTTGCCTGGATTCAAGTCCTGGTTCTTCCCCTTAGTAGCTGAGCAATCTTGTTCAAGTTACATAACTGCTCTGAAGCTCCATTCCTCTGACCCTAAATGGGGATAGTGATATCACCTCTTTCATAGGTTCGATCTGAGGCCAATTCAAGTTAATATTTATAAAGCACTTGTGACAGTTTCTGGTGCACACAAAAATACTACATAAGTATCATGTAAAATATGCAATTTGAAATATATTTACTGGGAAATATCACCATTTTCTGACCCAAGAATAATTCCATATTCAGAATCCTCAATTTTTGTGAATGTTGTGAAGGTGAGAGGACTCTGATGGAAAATTTAATTCAAATATCTGTGAAGGTACTTGCATAAAGAAGTCTATTGTCCCATACTATGATAAATTAACAAAGCATGTTTTTATCAAAAAATATACTGAGCTCTTCCTGGATATTAAACACAATGTAAGGTGCTAAGAATTTAAAGGTGAAAATATTTCAAGCTTTATTTAAGGAACCTTACAGGTAACAGATCAATAAATGGATCACTCAAAAACAATGTGCACATGTAGTAGCAGGAATGTTTCCAAGGAGTACCAAGATTAGAGCATCTAATCCAGGAGTGAGTGTGAGATTGGGCAAATAGGCCAAAGAAAGTTTACTGGAGTTGGTGAGTGTAATTTGATTAGGACACGAGGAGGGAAAGTGTATTTTGATGGAGGGAGAGATTTCTCATTGTGACCCAAAGAACATAGCCAAACCTTCCCTAATGCTGGAGACTAAGAAAGAAGGAAGAGTTCTGTGATTTGGGGAAACATTAGCCTTCATTGTTATAGTGTTTACAAATGATCTCTCTACACAGGCCTATATTGCATTTAAAGATCTAGTAATCAAGAAAGGAAAATGGTTACTAGGTTGGAGCCTGGGTCCCACAAGTTGGCTGTATTCTGATGGATCACTCTATGTTCTGAAGTTGAGAACAGTTTGTTATTTCCCCCCCACAAGTGAGTTAACTCTCAGTGTTGACACATGATAAGTACATTCACAAGAAGCTGATTTCCAACCAGATATATTATGAATATACACAGGCTTCTAAATCTTCCACAGTAGCCAACTGACCATATGTATGTTCACAGAGGCTCTAATTCCTACCCCATTGGTTAAACCCATTTAGGAAATAAGATTAGAGATCAGAATGCTGACTGGTCAACATCACAATGGAACAAAAATTGAAGGTGTATAGGGGACATGTACAACAAACTAGATTAATGGATGACTGTTTTGTTTTTTTAAAACCTCAATGTCACACATTCTTCCTGAGGACTAAAGAAGCATCTTTTTCTGGACACAGTTGAATAAAACCTATTAATTTATTGCTTCATGGTTTCTTAGTTTTAAAATCAATGCAGGATTATGATCTTATTTTAAAATGTCCTTATCTCAGACTTTTATATTATAATATGATTGACTTAGAAACAATTTTCTCTGATACCAGATTCATTATTATGTAGGTTGTATTAATTAAACACTATGGTATTCTTGATTGAGTGCAGTAGGTTTCTTCTTTCCTCCTTCTTTCCTTCCTTCCTTTCATGCTGGAGATTGAGCACAGAGCTTCACTCATGCTAAGTAGATGCACTACCACTAAGCTACAACCCCAGTCTTGAGTTTCTTTCTTGAAAACCGTATCACAAAAAACTTTTCCATTGAAAATTACTTCTGCCACTTTTATATCCTTCATCATCTGTTGATTTTCGTTAGATTTCAAAGAATGATTTTTCTTCACTTTATCTCTCAGAATCATGTAAATTCCTTTTATTTACTGATGCATTTATTAGTAGCTGACTGCTTACTTATTAACACCTTTAAATAGACTGCTAGACCCAAGCAATGAAGCAACTATTGAAACTTGCATCTCTGGTAATCAGAGAGTAATAGGATTAAAGTAGAAAGTTAAAAACTAAAATATTATGAGAGAGAAAATTTCTACACTTCATTTTCAAGCTTCAGAAGCAGAAGAGAAAACAAGTGTACTGTATTTCCACTCCCTGATTCTGCCTCTCTTGATATGTCACTCAGGTCAAATTAATACCTTGATCTTTTCAACAGTTTCAAGTGACTCTTACCATATAAGCTCATTAAATATTTTCCGTCTCTTTTGAATTTTGTCTTACATTTAATCAATAAATCATTAATGATTTCCTGAGTCTGCCACTGTAATATCTACCAAAGAGTCATCTATTAAAAAAATGGTTCCCTGTCACTAAGGAGTTCAGATTATTGTTGAGGAAACAAAAAACAATGCATGAAAAAAAGTCAACCATTTTTATTATAAATCAGTATATAAAAGTTGTTTTATGAGAGGATACGATCGGTTTGAATTTCAAAAAAAAAAAAGAGAGAGAATTATAGCAAAGTTTAGAGAAGCTAGGATGGTTTAATAATTCAGGTAGATGGGACTTGTGATGAATCTTAAAGAATAAAAAGATTAGTCAAGAAGTGGCTCAGACATTTTAGAAAGATACAAGTATGAGAAAAGCAGAAATGGGAATGAAATGTGCATATGGGTATATTCAGCTGTTTGGGTGTGCATGTGTTTTTGTGTGTATCTGTGAGTGTAATGCAGAATAGGGTATAAGAAGTATCCCTACAGAACTACAGAACGGGGCAAGTATCTGTTCTAAAATATTGGTAAGTATATTTGAAAAGGTAAAATTTTCTATTATAAAGTGCTTACAATGCTATGTATCCTACATGAATTATTCATTTCATCCTTAACCAGAAACTTGTTAAGTAGATAGCATTATTTTACAGAGGAGGGAGCTGGGGTTTGTGCTGAAGGTCACACAGCCAATGAACAGTGGAGCCTGAACCAGTGCTTAGAAAGCTTGGCAGCTGAGGCTAGGCTGCTTCTCCAGGAGACTCAGGCCACACATTTCCAGGGTCTTATAAGTTATGAGAAACATGATTTCAGCCTGCTGCCTTCAAGGTGACAGAAGGCCATTTAAGCTTTCTGAGTGACACAAAACAACAACTAAGGATGAGTTGCGTATCAGAGGTAAATAGTATGACTTGGGAGGATCTCATGAAATTGGAGGGGAAAAGGGGATAAAAGTGAGGACAAATCAATCATCAGAGTAATCACTTCCTTACCTCTCTCTGCGACTTTTTGACTCATTCTCAGGTGTTTTGGGTATGTTAAAGTTGGACAGCATAGGCCATGCTCCTCTTGATGCTACACATATCCCACCTGGATTTCTTTTTGCTTTAACTGAAGGAAGTAGGCTGAGCTCCAGTTTTAGGCTACTTTAAGGAACTTAGATAATTTGGCCAACTGGGAGGAGATTATTTTGTGAGCCAAGAAAGAAAATGAGTTGTACCCAAGACATCTAGAGTGGGTGTAGTTTGTTGCTTAAATATGTGTCTTACTAACTTCAAAGCCTTTCACCTGATTGTACTTCACAATATACCAGCATTTTAATTAACATAGGTGATGACCATGAACACATGTCCTGTCTGCTGTGTATGGTAGTGTAATCTGACTTCTTTTCCACTCATATCTCGGCTCTTAACTAAACCTGCTACACAGATTATTGTTTTGAACGATTTGCACTTTTAATTTTTTTTTCAGAGATTTTAATGGGTATTAACAAGGGTCATTCCATACATGAGTAAAATATATAGAGAAATAAGTCCAAGCAGAAAAAAATTTTCTTTTGAATTCAGCAGACATATATGGTTTACTAACTTCCTAGTCTATGCAATGCAGAAAAGCAGATTTGTATTAAAAAGGGAAGAGAATAATCAAACTGCATAGATGCTGCAGTCCCTGAAATTTTCTGTAACAAGAACAAAATAAGCATGCCTTTGATTTATATATCTAGCCAACACTTAAAACTCAATGAGCAGTGTTATTGCCAAAAGTAATTAAATTATTCAGATCTTGACCATATGGAATATAGTTACAATAAATGTTTTAATGTCCTTTTCCTACTAATTCTGTAATCTGTGCCATTTTGTAGGCAGTTTCTATGGATTGATTTTCTTCCCTTCATAATGGGTTATAGTTTCCCACTTTGTATGTCTGTAATTTTTTGTTGAATGCCAGATTTGAATTTTATGTTGTTCAGCACTGATATTTTTGATTTCTCATAAATATTACTGAGAATTTTTTCTGGGTTGAAGCTGAGTGCTTCTTCACTGTCAAATACCTAAAATCTTTGTATTGTGAGTTGTTTTTTCTATTGTGAGTTGGGAATATGAACTCCTATCTCTGTGTGAGCTCTGAAGAATGTTCTGCCTCCTTCTTTCTGGTGGTTTGTTCTATGCCCCACCTTACATATAGGTGCTAGTCTGTACCCAGGAAAACCCTCTGCCAATCTCTGGAGGATCTCTCTGTCTTCTCCATCTTTCTACCTCTATATGGAACTCTTGTCTCTTTTCATCCCTCTTTCATCCAGTATTTTGCCCTGAAAAATTGTAGTCACCTTTGCAACCTTGAATTCTCAAGTCTGTACTCAGGAACACCATCAGACCCGGGACACTGTCACATTGCTATTCAATGTATAAAAATGGTTATTTTCTTTATTTAGACTGTATTTGTAGTTGATGGGGAGTAAATCTGGTCCTGATTACCTGTCTTGTTTGGAAGTCAAAGAACAATTATTCATATGTTATGTGTACAAAAAATAAAATAAAAAGTGTAAATAATTAGTTCTTTCAATAAATTATGACTTGGGATTAAAATTGAATCTGGAATCACTTAGAAAATGTTCTATAATTTATGTGAACAGAAAATAGATCCCTTCTAGACGCTCACAATATCTCTTCATAGCAAAACTTGATGTTACAAAATTCTGCTTTTCTACATGTCAAATTTCTTTCTTTCTTTCTTTAAGGAATAAGCCCCCAAATAATTTCAAGACTAGCAATCACAAAAGTCTATTAACTATATTAGGAACCAAAACAGCATATATATTTATATCTGTATGAAACCATACACATTTAGTGTTTTTTAGAAAAAATATTTTTGGTTGTAGATGGACACAATACCTTTATTTTGTTTATTTCATTTTTTTTTTTAATGTGGTGCTCTGGATTGAACCCAGTGCCTCACGCATGCTAGACTAGTGCTCTACCACTGAGCTACAACCCCATCTCTACACACTTAGTTTTGAATGGTGTTATAGTTGATAACCAACAATAAAATGTTTGAGTATGAGTATTATGATTAATTAGATGTTTAGTTAAATCCATATTAATTCCATACATATTGTTTGATGTCTTATATTGAAAATATTTCCAATATAATTTTATTTACAGGGTAAATAGAGAACATTTGTTGTAATTTAGTATTTCCCATACATCTATGATTATAGTAGTATTTCTGGGTCAAAATATTGAATGTCAATAATCACTTTGCAGTACTGTTGATGCAGCCAATGTAGTTTCAGTGGGGCTCAATTGTCAGAATGTCCATCAGAAAATTGGATAAAGACATACTCCTGGATCAGGGCTGGCATATAAAGCAGAAGCTTCAGGAGAGTCACTGGGAAAGATCTTGGTTAACAGGAGGCAACTGGTGAGTTGTGAGTAAAATGGATGATCTGGTCACAAATAGAAGATGTTTTCAGATCCAGGAAGAATGTTATCTTGGGCAGATCTGGGTGTCAATAATATGAATAGACACATGGAAATCATAAGTTTGGTCCCTGAAGACGAGGAAGTAGGGAGAGATAGGCAAAACTCTGTTCATTCTTCAAAGACCTGGGTTAATAATAAGAGAGGACCTACATGAAAACAAGAGTATAATCATGTAGTAGTATTAAGAAGTTATTTGGTTAACATCGTACTTGCTACAGGGCTGAGGATGTGGACTCCCCCAACAACTTGCACATGGTCATGGATCTGATTTGCTTAATTTTAAGTGTATTGAAACTAGACGTGTAAGTGACCCTAGACAGCAGTGTGAGAGTCCTCAGAGGGACCGAGCCAAGTAGATTGTTATAATGTTGGAGAGTGTGCTGAAGGTACCATTTCAGATTCTTTAAATCAGCTCAATCTAACTACATAAACATGCACTGGGAGGGTTCTGAGAGCTGTCAGAGGCATGTCTTGCTGGAAATTAATCCAGACCTCCTCCCTCTAACCTGCTTCCAACATTCCCTTGTATCACTTCTCTTTGTGTTTCAAGATTTCAAATCCTTCAACTAAACACTCCTAGTTTTTCTTTTGACACTTGTTACCTTGCCCTTCATTATTGTTCTTGTTTGGGCTAGTCTTTCAAAATATGTTGAGTCTCCCCTAGAATGACTCTGAAAATTCACTCTCTGATCCTTTGCGTACAGTAGACCTTGTATGCCATTAAAGACTCTATGGGATTGAATGGTATGTGTCCTCTAACCCCTTTATCAGTGGAAAGTCTTGACCCTGAGTTATATTTTAGAAATGAAATAATTGAATAAGCTGGTTTATTGAGCTTGTTTTCTTTGGTTCAATTCAACATCCTTATATTAAACACCTATTGGGAGCTAGGGCATTGACCTGGAGCTGAAAAACTGAATAAATAAGGCTCAGACTCCACAGTTTAGGATATTGGGATTTAGGATAAAGAAATACAGATAATTACATTAAGTGTAATAAATGCTTTTTTTAAAAAAAATCTACAGATAAATTTTCTAAGCAGATGGGACCATTTAACAAAGAAGAGGGAGACATTTAACCTATCCTGGGATGAAGGGAAGGTTAGAAATCTTGTGGAATATATCTGTCATTTGATTTTTTGTCTTAATAAAGAAAAGATGCAGACAATTTCTCTTCGGATGAAGTTTTACCCTATGGTCATAAGTATAATAATGGATTCAAAATACAGAGCTATCTATGAAATATTTTAAGTGGGCAATTTTCATCATTCTGCTCTTGGGGTGTGGTTAGAGCTGAGTTTCAGGAATTATCTGTCATTTATGGCTCTGGACATAATTCTGGCTCTGCCATTTAGTGTCTGTATTCATGTCTCCAAGCCTTGGTGTGCCTATGTGTGATTTTAGATAATAGTCACTTTGCAAGTATGTCAGTGATCAATTTATCGTCTCTCAGTTCCAAAAGTACCCTTTGATACATGCTCTATAATAACAGAATTCATTTAAACATTACTCATTTAAATTGAGCACAATGTTAAGTTTTGTTTTGTTTTAATGGAAGCTGTTGGAGGGACACTGGGGAGAATGAGGTTTCTTGCAGTTTCTGGTTTGATAGGCAGGTGAGCAGTATGCATATGAGGACATTTGGTAGTAGAATATGTCCCAGCCACAGGCTCTGAATGTGGTCCTTCTGTGATTTTGTAGCCTTAACTTGACAATATCCTTTCTGTAACTCTCTTGACATGCAACTCAGAACTCTGTGTAGCATGCATGAAGCCATCATGGCTGAGAGCATCATATAGCAGCTAGTCATTTCTTCTGCAAGTTCTGCCTCATTTCCTACACTCTGTAGCTCTTTGCCCAGACTCCCTTTCCAGCCCCATAACACCAGTGGCTAATCACTTGCCCACCTTCTGCACTCTGAAAGATGGTTTGTCATTTACCCAGCAAATTCAGACCAAGTCTGACCTGGCTAAATCATCTAACTTTTCTATTATCTGTTAGCTCACCATACTGATGAGTTCTGACCACCTTCCATGTTTGTCTTTCCTTGGGCATTCCCCCTCAGCCCTGGGTGCCATATAATTCCCTTTGGTCTTATAATTATTCTTTTATAATTTTTAGTTATTATTTATATTTCATTTCTACTGTTTAATGCACTGTGTGGTTTCTTCGGACTCAGACTGAGATGGTAAGTTTATTATGAGGATTACATGAAACAACATTACCATAATAAATGATAGTAATTATACCTAATCTTGTTTCTGCTTCACTTTCTTCTAATAACACAAACCTTAAAGCTTGCTTATGAGAATGAGTGTGTATTTAAGAGTACATGTGTATAACTTTATTTACACAATGCTAGTTGTGCTTCTCCTCCTTTAGTTTACTACACTGTCACTTCCTACAAGAAATGTGGATTTCAGAGCTGGAAGGAAGCTTTAAGATCACCTAGTTCAACTGCACATAAAGACATTGAGGGAAAGGATCACAAGATAGCAGAGTAGAGGAAGGAGGCACTTCCCACTGTTCTGCTGCTTGGAATATGAACAACAGGGATACAACTTCATAATGAGGTGAGTGTCTGAAAAAAATATTATAAATCATTATTTTGCCTGTCAGAGATTCAGAGAAGCCCAGAGATTTTGGTATAATGAATGGGGAACATAAGGAAACATACCTAAACTCAGCAGCAACAGTAATGCTGTGTCACTCAAAGTAAGGGCAACACAAAGGGAGAGAGAAACAGAGAGGACAAATTTGGCACACAAAATGTTCTCTGTGCTTTCTAACTTCTAAGTGAAGAATTGAGGTGGAGCGCCAGCTCAAGGAGTTCATGCTGAATCTTGTTCCTACAGGAAACTGAGAGCTCTTTAGCAAACACTTTACTCTGTCTCTGTTGGTGCTTTCTGCATGACCTAAAGCACACCTGGCTACTCACCATCCCAGGGGATTCAAGAAAGAGGTACAGAGAAGAGTGTATCCTGCTCTCCCTTTGAGTATAGTGGCCCATGAAAAACCAGCAGTAAAGGATTGGGGACACAGTCCAAGAAAGTGTGATTACAGTAGGGACAGGAGAATGCAACCTTTATTTCCTTTTGAGCTCTATGGCGTGAATGACCAGCTGACAGGGAGATTGATCAGGTGGGCATGATCACATTTGGGGATGGAGACTAGGAACTTTATATTTGGGTGGTTGGCAAATTTCAGGAAACCTGTTATGCACACCATCTACTCAGATATGTCATTTCACCCTATAAGTAGAAATTCTGGGGAGACACTAGAAACCCAGGTGTTCTGCCAAGATTAACATCTACTTAGTCCTATGAATTCAAGGATTTAGTAGCTCTGGAGTACATACTCCAAACAAATGTTCAAAGTTCCATTTAGAACTCAACCCCAGCAACTGGAATTTCCCCAATAGATCTCTGTACCTGCCACTTCCAACCAGGAAGAGTAGTGATCTAAGTTGTTCAGACAAAATCCCAATAGAAGGTATTTCCAGTTTTGTCCTGTCCCCTAGTGTTGGCTAGTGGAGAAACTGAACCATTTCAACCAGCTACACTTCCAATCTACTCCAGCAGGAGGAGAGATAAAAATCACCAAAGTAAATTGGACCTAGTATCACCAAGCCCTGGATCCCTCTAAGAGGCACATAGCCCTAGAAGTGAGAAACAGAAGGACAATCTGGAATAGGATATAAATTTCTCAACTTCAGCTACCTCACTAGAAAAATTTGAGCATTTTTTAATTAAGAATTTTCTGGCTATAGTTGCTGATTGGTTCATGTATGTACACGTACACATATGTTTCTATTTCATCATTTTTTCTTTTATTAATCTTTTACTATTTTGTTCTGTTTTTCTCAAAGGTAGAAACTTTGTTTTTATTTTTTATTTTGTAGTTCTGTTGTTTGATATTTAGGGGGAAGCATTGGTGTAGTTCTGCTCTAATTGTTTGCTTATTTTATTATTTTTGTTCTCCTCAGCAAAAAAAAAAAAATGTTCTCTGTCTTCTACTTCACTTCCCCCTCTTTAGGGCCTTCATGCATGACCTTGCTTCCACTTTATCTCATCTCCCGTCTCACCTTTTGAATATTCCAATCATCTTTATTATTATTTAACTATATTTTTAACATCCTTTAATCCATGTAGTTCATCCCCTGGGGGAATGGAATTAGGTGGTTTAGAGGAAATCCTACCATCATAGAAGCTTCCCAAAATGAATTAACACAGCAATTCAGTACCAGTAAATTGAGTCCACAAAGCTGAAAAGAGCAAAGAACTTCCACCTGAAACAGGCAATCTGAACCTTGCTGACAACAGGGATGGAAGGGTGTGGGAAGCCCTCCTTGAGCCATATGTGAACTGAGCAACATTCAAGCCATTAGGCAGGGAAGCCTGGTTTGGGGAACTCCCAGTTGGAATCCACTGGTTTGAGGATGACCAATTCACATGGTGCCGTGTCCTAGCTCATGGCTCAAGTTCACGCACAGCCTCCAGGAGATAGGTATAACTTGCCAAATGCTGATCAACCTGTTTACTGCAAAGATCCCTGCCTTTGATGTACTCCCCTTTAAATAAAGAATCTGGGCCTTTTTCAGTTGTTCATTTTCATTTCCTTCCAGGACTAGAAGACCCATCAGATGCTCTGCTTTTATAAATCTAATCTTTGGTTTTATCTTATTTCTTACTGATTATTTCAGACATTTTATTTTCCCAGGCAGCTCACACCTCCTGGGTAGGAACCTGCTCTGTCAGGGTGCTGGCCACCCCAATAGATGGGGACTGAGACCAATTAAATTCAGACCAAATCTCATGAGGCCTTCATCATCTCTTCCAAGCCTAGATAGAGCCCAAGGATAGGCCTACACATGCCACTCTTGTCACCCTAGCATATATGCCGCAGTCTGGCTGGGCACAAATCACCGAGCTGCCACAAAGGACTTGTATGTTCAAACAGGAAACTTTATTGCCTGAACTCCAACAGCACTCCAAGCACACTACCCAGGAACTCTCCCGAATGCCACCCCCACGGCCTCTCTTCGGCACACCACCAACTGGAACTCCCCCAGGAACTCTCCCGGAACACCACCAGGCTGCGTGCGTACTCACTAACCCTTCGAGAACTCAGTGGGAACTCCAAAGTAGCTGGCACCAGAGGCTGTCAGCAGGGGTCTATATACAATTGAATCAATCCAGCATCATCTTATGGCTCACCTCTCAACCATTACTTCTGGCAAAATGCCAGGGGCCATTCCCACTCGGCTGTGGCTCTCAACACATATGGTCTGAATCTCTCAGAAAGAGGCAAGTATTAGAGCTGTCTGGCCAAGAAGGAAGTGAAAAATTTCAATGAAATTCAGAATACAGACTCCCGTAACAAATTTGACCACTTTGGGTCAGACTGAGAATAAATAAATTGTACAATAACAGAAACCCCAGAAAGAAAACACCCTATCCCCAAACCTGACCAAGAACAGCATATTAGTGAGTTGCTAAAGAACATTGTTAACAAGTTTTGTTTTTTCAAAGGTGTATTTGTATAAGGCATTGTTCTGAAGTAGCTGCAATCACTGGGGATCAGTACCTCTTCTTAATGTGGTGTTAGAGACTGGACATAGTAGCAAGATCTAATTGAGTGAAAATATTGACATCAAGACATTTACCCAGCCCAGGACCCATAGTAAAGAGGAAGCAGCTCACTAAAATGTTCCTTTATATAGAGTAGAAGAGAAAATTATCTCAGAAGATGAGCAGAAAAACCAACATTATGAAAAATCAAGTGAACAAGCCGACACAAATACTCACAGCAAAACCAACTCCATTGAGATACAACAACAGAGGAAATGTCTGAAAAATAATTTATACAGTTGATGATTAATGTTCAATGAACTAATAGAAGATCTAAGGAATGATTGTAAAGAGAAATACAATAAGTAAAAGAACATTTCAATGAAGAGATAGAAATTCTGAAAAAGAACCAAACAGAAATCCTGGAAATGATAAACTCAACAAGTCAAATTAAAAATTCAGTTGAAAGCATCACCCATAGATTAGACCACTTTGAAGACAAATTCTCAGACCTGAAAGACAAATTTTATAATCTTGAAAATAAGGTTGACCATAAAGAAAAATATGTTGAAACCATGACTAGAATATTCGATATATCTGGAATAACATCATCAATGTAGATAAAATCATCAAAATATAAACTAAAGGAATGCATAACATTTTCAATTAAATAATATCATAAATCTTTCCAAACCTTAAGAATGAGATGGGAGTTCAAATATAAGAGCCATATAGAAACCCAAATAGACAAACAATAACAAGAACAACAACAAATTCTCTCCAAAACAGGAGAATTAAAATGCCTAATATACAGAATAAGGATAGAATTAGAATTTGTATTGGAATAATATATACCAAGTGTTATGGTTTAGATGTGAGGGGTCCCCCAAAAGCTCACATGTGAGACAATGCAAGAAAGTTCAGAGGAGAAATGATTGGGTTGTCAGAGTCTTAACCTGATCATCAAATTAATCTCTGATGGGATTAACTGAGTGGTAACTGGAGGCAGGTGTGGTGTGGCTGGAGGAAGTGGTTCACTGGGGATGTGGCTATGGGTATACATTTTGTGTCTGGAGAATAGAATCTCTCTCTCTGCTTCTGAATCATCATGTGAGCTGTTTTCCTCTGCCACACTCTTCTGCCATGATGTCCTGTCTCAACTCAAGTATTGAGGAAATGGAGCTGGCCTTCTATGGATTGAGAGCTCTGAAACTTTGAACCCTCAAATAAATTCTTCCTCCTCTTTGGTTGTGCTGGTCAGGTCATTTAGTTACAACAGTGAAAAAGCTGACTAACACACCAAGCTTTGAATGACAACAGCTTTCAAACAAGATTGCTATATCCAGCAAAACTATTCTTCAGAATTGAAGATGAAATAGAAAATCCCCATGATAAGCAGAAACCAAAAAAAATTCATAATCACTAAGCCAGTACTACAAAATATTTTCAGTGAGATATTTCATTCAGAAGAAAGGAAAAAATACAGATAAGAGCTAGTGTTTATGTTGGGAAAAGTATAAACGGCAGCTGTACCCCAGAGAAAAAACCCCAACATGGCGCCTACGGACTTCTTCTTCCTACCTTCTTCTTCTCTGCAGTGGCGCGAAAAGTTCCCACCCTTGTGAACTCTCCCGCCGGCGCCAATTTCAAATCTTGCTGGCGGGGAACCTTAGCTCCATGAGAACTAATTCCTGGGCGCAGGAGCTGATATCTGGAAGAACTTGCCAATAAACGGGTGGCCTGCCATTTATCTAAGCCCTGCCATCTCCCCTTTAGTTCTATATAAGCACACAGCTTTTTGCAATAAAATTGGAATTCTCCCAGCGAAGTGTCTTTGCATGGGGAATTCTTTCATTCTAGACAAATCTCACAGAAGAATAGTCAATTAGAGGAAAAATCAAGTCTGAATAAAGAATCAAAAATCAATCAAATATGCAGGAAATAAAAATAATCTCTCTATGCTAATACTGCAAGTAAATAGTCTAAACTCTCCAGTGAAATCACATAGATTGGCAAAATGAACCAAAATATAGACCTCACTATATGTTGTTTACAAGAGACTCTGCTTATAGGTAAATATATCCACAAGCTGAAAGTAAAATTATGGAAAAAGATATACCATGTAAGTGGAGACCAAAATCAAATAGGAGTAGCTACTCTCATATATGACAAAGTAGATTTCAAGCCAAAATTAATCAGAAAGTCAGAGAAGATCATTTATACTGGTTACTAAGAGAATAATCCAACAAGATGTAATGTTTGGAAATAAATATTCCCCTAATATCACATACCTGTGTACATAAAACAAACTCTACTAAATATAAAAAATCAAATTGACCACAATACAATAATACTGGGTAATTAAAACACACCCCTCTCACCAACAGCTAGGTCATCCATAAATAAACTAAGTGTAGACTATTCAGAACTAAAATATTTTATTAATCAGATGGACTTACCGGACATCTATAAAATATTCCATATATCAATAAATGAATTTGCTTTCTTCTTAGTTGCATATGGAATCTTCCCTAAAATAGACCATGTTTTAGGATACAGAGAAAGTCTTAGCAAATACAAAAGAAACAGATAATTCCCTGCATGCTATTTTAGCTCTTAATAGAAAAAAATTAGAAATCAATAACAAGATAAAAACAGAAATCATTTTAACACCAGGGAGTTAAATAACCCACTTTTGAATGAGGAATGAATCATAGAAGAAATGAGGGAAGAATTTTAAAATATTCTTAGAAACAAACGAGAACAGGCATACAACATATCAAAATCTCTGGGACATCATGAAGGTAGTTCTAAGAGGAAAGTTTATATTATTGAGTGCTTACATTAAAAAAAAAGAAAGCAAAATAAATATCCCAAATAAATAATCTAACATTACATCTTAAAGCCCTAGGAAATGAAGGACAAACTAATTTAAAAATTGGTAGAAGACAGAAATAATTAAGATCAGAGCCAAAATTAATGAAATTGAGAATAAAAGAACAATACAAAGTATCAATGCCACAAAGAGTTGGGTTTTTGAAAAAATAAAAAGCCAGTCCAGGTGCCTGTCAACAGATGAATGGATAAAGAAAATGTGGTATATATACACAATGGAGTTTTAGCATAAAGAAGAATGAAGTTATGACATTGCTGGTAAATGAGTAGAACAGGAGAACTCATGCTGAGATAAATTTGTTCTACTGAGAAAATCAAGGGTTGAATGTTTTTTTTCTCATATGAAAGCTAGAGCCAAATAAGGGGAAAGGCAAGTAGACACCATAGAAATAAAAGGCAGATTAATGGAGTAGAGGAACAGGATTGAGGAGGAAGAAGAAAGCACAGAAAAGGGAGAAACTGAGGAATGAAATTGAGCAAATTATGCCTCATACATTTGTGAAGATACCCCAGTGAATTCTACCTTTATGTATACCTATAAAGCACCAATTAAAAAAATAGAAGGAAGACCAGTAAAATATTGGAATAGGAATGGGGGTGTGGGGAGAAGGAAAGGGTGAGAGGAAGTACTGGGGACTGAAATGGAGCAAACTATATTCCATGCATCCATGATTATGTCAAATGAACTTCACTATGAAGTATATATTACACTAATCAAAACGTTTTAAAAAGTCATTGAGTAACAGGAAGTCTAAAATTCTTGCTCAAGATCACACAGTTAATACAGGATGAGACCTATTTTTTTTTAAATCATTTATTTTCAGGACTGTCCAGGGTTTTCTCTGCGGGGAATTTGTTCTCTATGCCAGTTTAAAATGAAGAGTAATCTAGATAGCTGTCTTCATTTCCCAGGGCCGCCATAAGAAGTCACCATAAACCAGATAAGTTAAAACAATAAATTTATTCTCTTACAATTGTAGAGGCCACAGGTTCAAAATTTAGCAGGGCTGTGTTTCCACCAGAGGTTCTAAGAGAGAACTGTTCTTTGCCTTTCCCAGTACCTGGTGACTGCCCCTATTTATAGCTAGAGGCTGCACCACTTCCTCTCCTTTCATACTGCTTTCTCTTTGTGTCTCTTATGAGAACACTTGTAATTTGATCTAGGGCCCAAGTGTATAATCCGTACTGGTCAAAATTCTTATTTATTTGTTCAAAAACTCTGTTTCTGAATAAAGTAGAATTCACAGGTTTGGAGTATCAGGACACAGGTATACATTTTGATAGGCCACCATTCAGCCCATTACAGTTTTTAAAAATAGATTTATATCCTTAAATTACTGTGATGTCACACCTTAAAAGCTCAGTTAATAAAATCCAGAAACAGTTTACCAATAGTTATTTATTCTACGAGCATACTACCTACCAAAGTAATTTGCTCAGGTTTGTAACAGCAGTCACGCTATGTGAACTTAATTTGGGAAACATTTGGTTAGTCTTTTTAATAATATATATTCTGACCAGCTGTTGCATGCAGCTGACAGGCTGATTTCTAATGTAAAGGTGTTTGAGGTGTTGCTGGCCATGACATGACAAAACACACCCTAATACAATATTTTCCCACACTGCCAGACAGGTACTTTATTCCCCTAATATCTGAGTCTGGTTAAGCTTTAGAAAACAGACCTGAATTTCTGGGCACTTATATGAGGTGTTGGGATAATATCTGGGAAGAATTTGGGGAAAGTGATCACATGGACGAGTCTGTTGGCTACATTCTACAGATTTTGGTGGGGGGGTTGTACTAGGAATTGAACACAGGGGCACTAACCACTTAGCAACATCCTTACCCCTATTTTGTATTTTATTAGAGACAGGGTCTCACTGAGTTGCTTAGAACCTCACTAAATTGCTGAGGCTGGCTTTGAACTCGAAATCCTCCTACCTCTGCCTCCTGAGCCATTCTACAGATTTTTTTTTTAAAGAGAGTGTGTGTGTGTGTGTGTGTGTGTGTGTGTGTGTGTGTGTGTGAGAGAGAGAGAGAGAGAGAGAGAGAGAGAGAGAGAGAGAGAGGGAGGGAGGGAGGGAGGGAGGGAGAGAGAGAATTTTTTAATATTTATTTTTTAGTTCTCGGCGGACACAACATCTTTGTTTGTATGTGGTGCTGAGGATCGAACCCGGGCCGCACGCATGCCAGGCGAGCACGCTACCTCTTGAGCCACATCCCCAACCCCCATTCTACAGATTTTTAACAACAAAATTCCTTCAGTTTCCAACATAACACATTTTTTTTCTCTTTGTGTCGAACTGATATCTGTAGAAGGTTTCTGCTATAATCAATAGCTTTCCCCCCTTTTATACTCATGTTTATTCTCATTTAGGTTGAAGTACTTTTTAATATTCATTAAGTTGAATGAGGTAAATTTTGAACAAAATAATAGGCACTGCTTCAGAAGTAGGAATATATGCTGTGGTTGTGAAAGAGGGAGAAAGACATAATGTTCTCAGAGAGAAACACTGATTTAAAAATATGTATCACATTCAGGATAATTGCTACTAATTAATTCTGAAATGTGGACAGCTGGGAATGTCAGGTCACTTGCCCTCATGAAATTGTTCCTTCTGATAGATGATCATATTTTCCTTTTTGTACTGTACTATGGTAAAGAAATATATGAGTTTTAAAAAATGTATTATTGGTGGCTGTCTTTCATCCCATGTATGTTTATCTTTATTTTAAAGGGATATCCCAGGAGTGATAACTTCTTCTATGCCAAATTTAGGACTTTAAGATAAAACTTAAGTTGAGCTGACTAAAAGTCAAATTCAGATGATTACACTTGCCAAACAAAATTTCTAAACACAAGTTGCTTCTTTTCTTAAAGCAGCTAAACAAAAACAAACTAAATCTTGTTTTCTAGAGAATGGGATTCCCTAAATTGTTCTCTACATGTTTTTTTTTTTTTTTTCTGACACTTAGATGATGTTGACTGTTACTGAATATTTCCATGTATGTTTTCAAAAAGTAAAATTCAGAATCTCCATGAGAAAGTACAAAACATGGGTGTGTGTTCTGGACACATGAATACTTTGGAATCCACTGCCTTTTACTCCAAAGTTCTCTGTATTCAAAAGCTCCTTTAATTTCTGACTTCAGGTGGAAAATCTCAGTCAAGATGTTCTCTTTAACATCTGCAAATATCCTTTTAACAGGAAGATAATAACTATACAAGGGGCACTAGATGAGAGATTGGGGTGAACCTTGTAGCTAACAGAGCACTCCTTGTGCCAGGGAACCTGGAAGGCTTCTTTAAACCTGCCACTCTTCATAAACTCATACAGAGATTTCCATGAAGACAAGAAAGAGATGAGTCAGAAAATAGGTTCTCTAACTTGACCAAAGACTGCTTTTTAGGTTTTCTAGTGCTCTACTCTCTGTTTTTTGCCTTCCTTTTTCTCTTAGCCACCATATTTCTCCCATACCACCTTGGCCACATTCCTTCAGAGCTCTTCTTCCACTGCATGATAGGAAGGTGTAGACATTCATTTAATATGTGCTGAGTTGAACTGTGTTCTTTGTACTATGTTAGATGGTGAATAAAGAGTAATGAATAAACAAAATGCTGGCTCATATGGACCTCCTAGTCTAGAAAGGAGGCTAGATTCTGAACCAGTAATAATAATTCCATATGTTCCAAGGTAGAAGAGTTCTTCACTTAAATTCCAGGGAGCATTTCCCTGTAAGGGAAGATCTCCAGTACCACGAACCCAACTGCATAAGCAGAATGGCCACAGGAAGGGGCAAAGTGGAAGAGAAGCAGTAAAGGAACTGAGAGAAAGCAGAGACTTTTTGTAATTTTTGACTCAGAAGACTTAGGAATCAAATATCTGAAGTGTTTCTTTTTTCCTCTGCATGAAACACTATGTAAACACTCCCCCCTTTATTTTAAATAGCTTTATTTTATTCATTTTATTTTATGTGGTGTTGAGGTTTGAACCCAGGGCCTCACATGTGCTAGCAAGCGCTCTACCACTGAGCCAGCCACAACCCAACCCTGACCCCTGCAGTTTTTTTGTTTTGTTTTGTTTTTAGTATTTATTTTTTTAGTTGTTAATGGACACAGTATCTTTATTTATTTATTTTTTGTGGTGCTGATGATCAAACCCAGTGCCTCACACGTTCGAGGCAGGCGCTCTACCACTGAGCTACAGCCCTAGCCCCTTACCTCTGTTTTTTTAAAGTGAAGCAAATAAAGATATAATTTTTTTAATGTCATGGGTTTCCAGATTATGATATGCATTTGTATTTGTGTTTCTGGGTAATACAATTAAGATGCATGTGTTGCTGAGAAAAATAAAGGAGGTTGGACAAGCCACATCAGTTTATCTCAACCCTACCCACTTTCTCTCCCATTCATTCCTACGGTTTATTTAATGGTATGCTGAACTCTATCCTGATGAAAGAGGGAAATCACTTTTCCAACAGATCTTGCAAACATTCTACTGAAAGATTTGATCACCCCAACTGTGCCACTGGCTTGTGCCAGAGAGCCACACGGGTAGAGGTAGGGGTGTATCATACTCTGAAAGGCCTCCTTACAACTGGAAGTGTGGTCATCTCTAGCACCATGAAACTTGACACTGAATGAGGAGTGACAGTCAAAGTGAGTGTCATCACCAAGAAAGAGAACAGATTTGGGGAAGCAAAATAACAGATATCTATTACAAAACCAAGTGTAAAACATTAGCTTCAGTCTAAAGGGTTTTCTCTTTTATTCTTTGGAGCAATTCTCTGCTTCTCTTTTTTTCATAGTGTTCTGTTAGATTTTTTTTCTCTTTAAATAAGTCATTTTCTCTGCTTCTCTTTTTTTCATAGTGTTCTGTTAGATATTTTTTTTTTCTCTTTAAATAAGTCATTTGCTATCCCATACTTCATACAGAATGGACTTGTCTCCCCTCTCAAAGTTGAAAATAAAAATCTTTTGTGTAGTCTATAATAAAAATGGCAGTTTCTTATACTGTGAATAGAAAGGTGAATTGGTGCAATGACCAAGAAAGTTAAAATACATATAAAATGTTAAAGTGACTTATATCATTTGATACAACATGTGGTTTTACATTATCAGAGATACACAAACAAATGTTTATACTTAAAGATTTTCACTGAATTATATTATTTATAAGAGTGAAAACCTTAAAAGTCCCCAAATCCTAAACTCCCCAAAATAAGTTATTATTTTAATAAACTATAAAATATCTATATAATTACTTACTATGTCTGCATAAAATAATATTCTAAATAATATTTAGAAAAGTCAAATGTTCAATATAAAAGGTTCACCTGCTTACAGAAGTACACAAAACAGCATATACTATTCCAATCTTGTATTTATAAAAGTTATTGATATTCAAAGGGTAAAAAAAAGGAAAAGGAAATATAAAATTTTAATCTCTGGAACAGGTGAGATCAGGTTTGGGTTTTTTTTTTGTTGTTGTTCTTTTTACATTCTGTTACATCTTCATGTCTAAAAAAGTATGCACATTATCTTTATAATCAGGAAAAAGAGTAAATGTCACAAAAGCCATTCAGATTCATAGGAAGAGCATACAAGAAATGCTTGCTTTGTTCTAATATAGCATCTCAGAGGCTAATCAAGTAAAGGTGTTTTTTGATGTCATTGTTGATAGTAGCTAATTATTGTAATTATTCTACTCTTTTGAATTTCTTAAAACATTCTTCTATTATTTATCTATTCAGTGGCCTTATTTTTGGCATTCTTTTGGTATTTCTGATCATTCCTTCAAGAATTTGTATTGCAATAACATAAATTGTCATTTTCTCTCTTCTCACCTATATATATCAACTCTTGCTACTTTAATTTTAAAGCTTTCACTGTATGATTTGTCCTTTATTATAGGACCTATTTCTTTCTTCTTTCTCAGTTTTTTTTTTTTTGCTTTTTATTTGGAGAAAAGAACTCTGCCTTCACATAACTCAGAATTTTATGCATACAGAGACATTCTTGGCTATTTACTGTGTAGCTTTATTTTATCAAGTAATTTCTTTAAGCTTTATGATTACATGATTCTATGAAGAGATTTACCCCACTTATTCTCTCTTTGTGTATTATGTTTAAAAAAAATGAATAAACTGAGATATAGGGGAGGATAAGAAATTGGTCAAAGTCAGAGAACCAGTTAATTGCTGCACCGTGCAGGACTCCAGGAAGCTAACCCAGTGTTTTTCATAAGCTACTCCTAACTTTTTTTTGTGAATTTTTGTGATTATCTTTCCCCTCCCCATTTTAGGGGTTGGGATAGAACCCAGGAACTTCCTCATGCCAGGTAACCCACTCTCCCACTGATCCACATCTCCAGCCCTCTGCTACAATTTTCTAACCCACAAAATGTTGCTAACTTTTAGCTTCATGCTATTTTATCACACCACAAAGTGTCTCTGCAGAATTGAGCACCATCATTCAATATATCCCATATATATAATAGAAAAGGCAAAGTCTGGAAGCCTAAACCAAAAGCAAATACTCAAATGGAGTATATATTTAACACCACCAACAAATTTATTTCTCCTAATTATGCCAAATAAAATTGTGATTTTGATTGTGATAATTTCATATAACCAAATATGAACTATGAACTCATGGTTTTCCTCCATAACTCCCAAAGCTGTACTATTTATCCTGATGAACAAGGCAGGGACCAGGTGTTATACTGTCCCCTTCTTCACAATTTTAGAACATGTTTTCATAGTGCATCATAGTTACACGTAATTGTGGGGTTTATTTTGGCATAGTCATACATGAATGGAATATAATTTGCTCCATTTCAGTTCCCCAGGGCTTCCTCTTTCCCTACCTTCCTCTCTCCCCCTTTTACCCTTCTTCTATTCTGCCAGTCTTCCTTCTATTTATTTATTGTTGCTTTATAGATACACATAAAGATGAAATTCACTGTGACATATTTGTATATGTACATAGCATAATTTAGCCAATTTCATTCCACAGTTCTTCCCTTTTCCCATCCCTCCTTCCAATCCCCTCAATTCCCTTCCTCTTATATTTTCATAGGATTCTGGCTGCCTTCCTCCCTTATTTTGATCTAGCTTTCACTTATGAGAGAAAATAGTCAATCGTTGACTTTCCGAGTCAACTTTGTATCCAATTCACCATAAGTCTCCATCATTTTAACTTCCAAATTATCTCTGGCATCCACCCACTTTTCTGCTTCCATCCCCTCTCCCCCCCACATCTCTATTAGGAGCTCCCACAGAACCTCCAAACTTCCACCCCACTCAAGGTGGTCTTTGGGAAACAAAAATGTGATCACTAGGCATTCCTGACGACATGTTCAGTGTCTTGCTTTGCTCTAAAGGGAAAACACTTAACGTGTCCTCAAGATTTCCTCTACTCATTATCCAGATCTTCTTTCTCTTTCCAGCTTTTAGCACCTGGTGCTCAATGTGGCACACGCCCCTCCATCCCACCCCATTTTGTGCATATGTTGTTTTCTCTGACAAGGGTACAATTTGCTCACTCTTTTCCTCTGAGGGACTCCTACTCAGTCTTCAGATTTTTACTCAGTCTTTACTTCCTACCCCTGGAAACCTTCTCAGTTTATTCTGCCATGGGGGTGGTGGTAGGGGTGGGACTCAAGAGAGGGGATCACTGTCATATATCATTATAGCTCCTTTCTCCTTTCTTTGCCAGTAGACTCACTTTTGTTGTTTCCCATTTATTTGTGAGCTACTTTGACTAATATCTCACATTCCCGTTGACCACAAGCTCTAGTTTTTGCTCATAGCCTACAGAAGACACTCAGTAACCTTTTGTTGAATGAGTGAATCAATGAACATGTATTTAACATTCCAGGAGGATTCCATTTATATTAGAGAGTCAGCCTACATTTTCTTCTTCCAGTGCTTTTTGTTTATGAAGTGGGCTGGCTCCCATTAAAAAAAAAAAGTAGGTATTTGTGTTTTAACTTCAGGGGAGTGCCAGGGAGAATCGTACAATAACCTCTAGGTTGCTGATGCCCAAAATACATGTCATCCAAGCTCCACTGGATGCTCAGTGACTCTCAGCAATCCCGGGCACATACTCTTTCAGGCTACTTTCCCATTCCCCACAGCAGCTCTTTTGAATCCAAGACATGCTCTTTATTTTGCTTATCCTACCCTGATGGACTTCATTAGGGTTCTGTCAGAGTTGAAACCCCTCCAGACACACATGGATGGTCTTGCCTGTTTTGTCCCTCTTCTTCCGTCTGAGACGGATCTAAATCTTGGTGCTCTAAACCCTGTGTCCTCTCAACTCCCAACTCCAGGGTTTCACTGGACCAATTCACTTGTCTTCAAGCTTGGTTTGGCTGGTTCTCACTCTTTGGTTTCAAACAAAATGCCATTAACAGTACACAACATACTAATGTACCATAAGTAAAACTAGACCCCCCTTCTTTTGTAAAGAGTGAGAATAATAGCTATCTCTTATTTTATATCTCTGAATGTTTGAATTTTGCTAATGGCAATGATACCAGTAATGGTGGTAATATTTCCTCTCTCCTGCACTCTCCAACTTCTCTTTCCCACTCCATATTTTCAGTTTTTAACTTTAGTTCATGTTTCACAGAGATGACATCAAAATAAAATTTCCAGATTCCCTACACTACTTGTCTTCAGGGGATCTGGAAATCTGCCCATGCTTCAATTGTTGCTTTATAGATATACAGAAAGGTAATATGCTCTGCTTAGTTCCTGTTACTGGGAAAGGGTTTTCTTTTCCTCTGTACAAAAAAAGCCCATCTTACTCCCTCCTCTAGAAAAGTTTTTTTTCCCCTTGAATAATCCATATTTTCCTTTATATTGAATTAATTCCATATATTCAGTTTAAAGAAAAACAACAGCAAACTTTCTTGACTTTATTTTCCCCTCTACATAAACAACTCTTTATGAGGCCATTTCTAACCTCTGCAACCCTAAATTCAGTACTCAATTCTCTAATTCTCAGTTATCCACATTTCTCCTATGAGAAGCATTTGGCAAAGTCAATCACTCCCTGAGACCCTTTGTTGACTTGCCTTCTAACTTATCATGTTGTCTGTATTTCTCTTACCTCCATTCTTAGATTCCACTGCTGATACCTGCACCCAAGTTGATATCATCTAACACCATGACTTGGAACAACATCTGTGTGCTGTTTTCTAACTTTGTATCTGCAGTGTAGACCTCTCTTCTGAACCCCACATTCATGTATTCATTAGCAAATATAATCAGTATCTACATTTAGATGTTTAACAGTAATCTCAAACAACACCTGGTCAAAATCATACCCCAGATTCCAATGTTCTTTCTTTGAAACCTACTTCTCCATTGCTTTTTATCTTAGAAAATGATAATTTCATTTTTCCAGTTGCTTAGGTCAAAAACCTCAGAGTTTTCCTTGACTTCTGTTTGATCACACTCCGAATTTAATCCACCGAGGAATCTTTTTAGCTATACATCCAAAACACTTCTCAAGTTGATTCTCCTGCTTTCCCCCTTGGCCTTCCAACCATCCTGCCTCCCCCTTCCCCACCATCTAGTTGTCACAAAGCAGCTGAAGATTTTTTGAAATATTTATTATAAATTTTATTGACATAAAGGATTTGTAGTACACATTTTCCAAACAATAATAATAAAGTATACACAAAATGCTTTAGTTGATTTTGGCCCAAACCTATGATCTGCTTAGTACTTTCATACTGTAAAGACATCTTAGTTGCCAAAAGTCCACATGAGTTAGAGTTATGAGAAAGACAATGAAGTTATGTAGGCAATGTCTCATTATAATAGTATTCCCAGATTAAGATCACAGAAAATTTGCATCAGAATATAAAAAGATACCTCAAAAAAAGATATAGACACATAAGTTTCACTACAGAAATACTAAACCAGAATCTGCAAGACTTAGGAACCAATAAAGTACATTTATTTTTAGAAGTCTGTAAGTTTAAAGACAATAGTCTCTTATCATGACTCAGTGACAGTTAAGCCACCTCTACTTGAACAGTAGTGATGAGGATCCTGCACAGGGGAGATAATTTTAAAGCCTAAGTTAGAGACTGCCTCTCAAGTCTCTCAGAAAGCTTTTGTTATGGTTTGAATGTCCCCTCAAATCCATGTATTGAAGGCTTGGTGGCCAGCCCATAGCACTATTAAAGATGCCAGAGTTAGGGTCTCATGAAAGGAAATAGGTCATTGGAAGAGTGCCCTTGAAGGGGATTTTGTACCCCAGCCCTGTCTTTTTTCTTTTCTTGTTTCCAGGATGCCATGAAATGAGCAGCTGTGCTCAAACAGGTACTCATCATAATAATGTGCTGCCTGGACATAGGCCCAAAACCAGCAAAGTCAACTGACCATGGACTGCAACCCCTGCAACTATGAGCCAAAATATACTTTTTCCTCCGATAAGCTGACTTTCTCAGGTATTTTGTCACAGTAAGTTCACTTAAAGGTTACCTTGGGTAAAAGCCTGAGTCTTCATGATGCTCTAGGTCCTTGCTACCCTCTGATCTTATGTCCTTCAATTCTCCCTGTCCTTGATTCCTTTCTAGCAACACTGGCCTCTTTGCAATTCCTGAGCACTTTCTCAACAGGGCAACTTCACATTAATCCATTCCCTTTCCTCCTAACACCCCTCCTCCATATAACATGATGGCCTCTGCCTTTGTTTTAGTATCTTTTCAATGTCACTTTATTCATCAATGAGGCTTTATATAATCAACACATATAAACATCCCCCAATTTTTCTCCCAGATTCCAGATATCCCTTTTACTGTTTTATAATTCTGTAAGACAGTGTTTGCCTTAATCTTCTATCCTCTGGAAGACTCACTGTTCTGCCAAAACAGTCAATTTTACTTGCTAACTGGGATCACTGACTGATTCACACCTTCATGCTATGTGTCTGACACCCTTAGTCATTTTGACTCTCTACCTGCATGATGAGGCATCCCTGCCTTACTGAATTTATCTTAGAGTTGAGGGGATTGCTTCTACTATGCTTTTAGTCTTACATTGGTTATTCTGGGTTAGATTTGTTTCTGTTGTTTTAGTTTAACTTGAACTTATGGCTGGTAAAGTAGAGGGCTATATTAGAGGATGTCCAATATCATGTTGAAAGGACCAGGATCAGGCAGAGGAAGTTGTGGAGATGAAGAAAAATATAACCCAAAGAACCAACACAAAGCTAGAAGCAGAGCAGAAGCAAGCCTGAACTGGGACCTTTTTGGAAACCAGCAATTAGAGAACAACTGTGGACCAGAACTTGCAGCAACATTTAATGTAGGATCATGGGTTTGTACCAGAGATTAAAATAAGGTGATGATGATGATGGAGCCACTATTAAAAACAATAACTATTGTGTGCTACGTATTATTTGTGCTTCAACAAGTTTGTATTTAAAAAATTCTACAAATGAAATATTTGTACTATTTGTTTCTGTTATTTTTGTTTAACTTATGCTTAAAGCTGGAAAACTGTAGGGTAATAGTAATAGGATGGAAAGCCTACTTGTTTCTTGATTATTAGCACCTTCTTAACCTTTAAAATTATTTTATGTCAAATCCCAAAATATGGAAATTCCCTTTCTGTCTGTACCCTGAAGTCCACTAATCATGTGTTTTACTAGTTCTTCATGGTAATGTCTTCTATTCCCATGCTCCATCTTCCCTCCTGGCTACTCTTGACTGGATGACTTCTACATAATGATGCTTTTACATGCACCTCATCCCCACTGTTTTTTCCCCTGTTCTGTTGGCAAAAATCACTGGGGAAGGGCCCAGGAGTACTATGATCACTAACTCTTTTACTTCAAATCAGTACTTGCTCTAAGTAAGTATAAAACATTCTCAGTGCTAGCTTAGTCATTGCAACATCAAGTAACTCTTTCCAACTTGGCAATTCCCTTAAAGGTGCACATCTGTTCTCTCTCTGTAGTGGTCACTTTCCCTTTTATATATACTACTACCCATATGTGTTTTTTATACAAGCAAAAAGGAATAAAGACAAACAATTTCTTTCTTTTTCCTGTTCTAGAAAAAAAAATCAATACCTATCTGACAACAATGCCCATGATGTTAATAGTATGCTAAGGTTGGGGTCAGAAAATAAGGTCTGAATCTTTTCCTGCAGAGGTGTTTTGTTTGACTGAGTGTTCACAGTTAGTTCCATTTAATTTAAATGCCCTGGGGCTGGGGATGTGGCTCAAGCGGTAGCGCGCTCGCCTGGCATGCATGCGGCCCGGGTTCGAGCCTCAGCACCACATACAAACAAAGATGTTGTGTCCGCCGAAAACTAAAAAAAAAAATAAACATTAAAAAAAATTCTCTAAATGCCTTTAGGTGGACTGAGTCTCAGACCCAGGAGTTCCAAGGACTGGAATAAAAACTAAGAAAAAAATCTAATATTGAAAATCTAGCAGATTTTAAGAAATACTTTAATACTTTCCCATAAATGAAAGAAATATACTATGGACATATAGCATACATTTATCAATCCATGTACTGGAAACTGCACTATTTTATAATCATCAACTGATTTATACTTTCCAATAGCTCTCTAAGGTGAGGCTTTTGTAATTCACCTTTTGCCAATAATGTGCCTGGGTTCTGGAGAGGTTAGATTAATTTCCAAGACCATAAAGATGATGATTTATAGTCAGGGCTCAAATGCAAGGGACCAGACTCTAAATCCAACATGGTAACCATTCTCTCATACTCCTTCTGCTTTAATTCATTATGTTAAAAAATGGGCATGTGGAGGCATTTATGTTGGAATTTTAAACATTTTATTGAGGTTTTATATATATATATATGTGTATATATATATATATATATATATATATATATATATATATATATTCTATTAGACAAACACACCACATTGAATTTTCATAAATTGATCATTCCCCAGTAATCCAGATCCAGATAAACAAACAGAATTTGATTATCCCAAAACTCCAACTTGTTCCTATTCTGAAGGTTAATCACTATCTTGATATTTTATAGCATAAATTTTGCTCATTTTTCTGATAAATGAACTCATATGGTCTATTCTTTTCTGGGTTTTGCTTTCCTCAATTATTAAATTTGTGAATTTCATTCATATTATTGCATATATTTGTAGATCATTTCTTTTCATTGTGGTATGTTTAAATTGTATTTTATAGTTACATTTTTCTTTTTTTGTTAAATAGATTGATATTTTCTCTCCTAATGTGGAAAAAAATTGATCATCCACTAGAGATCCCCGGAATATTATCATTTAAGTAGATTCAAGAATGTATTATAAGATGAGAGCAGCTCATGCTAGGGTACTACTACCCATATGTGTTTGTAAATTCATAGCAGCTTTGATGGAGAACACAAAAGTCTCTTTTAAAATATTATAATCACTTGGTTTTCATAACCTGATATATGCGCTTTTGTTTATATTTTGAAAGTCTTCATATTTAGAATGGGTCATATAGAACAAGATTGAAATTACCATAAACAAAATTAATCATAAATATTTATGTCTATTGTAGTCAGCCTTGTAGTCACTGTGACCAAAAGACCTAGAAAGAGCAATTAGAGGAGAAAGAGTTTATTTTGGCTCATGATTTTAGAAATCTCAGTCTATAGACAGCCGACTTCATTGCAGTGGGCAGGAGGTGAGGCAGAACATCATGGCAGAAGGGTATGGTGGAAGAAAGCAGCTCAGGACATGGCAACAAAGACACAGAGGGAGCTCTGTTCACCAGGGACAAAATATAAATTCCAAATGCATGACATCAGTGACATACCCCTTTCAGGCACATATACCTGCCTACAGTTACCACCTAGTTAATGCACATAAGTAGATTAATTCACTGATTAGTGCATACCCCATAATCCAGTCATTTCACTTCTGAACCTTCTTGCATTATCACACATGGGCTTTTGGGGAGCACCTCATATCTAAACCATAGCAATGCCCATGTACACCTCACATCCATGTCTCAAAATAGATTCTTTTAAAAATAAGAATGATAACAATAGGAGTGAATGATATGCTGTTGTTTGAATTTTTCAAAGTTTGCAATACTTAAGGTATTTTGCATTCAATTAAAGTTTTATAATTCAATAGTTTCTTCATACAGCTTTTCAACTACCAAAATATGAACCTGGAAGAAACTAACTTTTGTACTTCATTTAAAAAAAATTTTATTTGTTCTTTTTAGTTACACATGACAGTAGAATGTATTTGAACATATCATACATACATGGAGTATAACTTTCCATTCTTATGTACATGATGTGGAGTTACAATGGTCATGTATTCATGTATGAACACAGGAAAGTTATGTCTGATTAATTCTATTGTACTGTCTTTCCCATTTCAATCACCCCATTCCTCCCTGCCCAATCACTTGAACCTCCACTCTCCCCTATTTCCTGCCTATTGTGAATTAGCATCTGCATATCAGAGAGAACAATCTGCCTTTGGTTTTTGGGATTGGCTTTTTCCACTTGGCATGATAGTCTTCAGTTTCATATATTTACTGGCAAATGCCATAATTTCATTCTTTACAGCTGACTAACATTCCATTGTATATATGTAGCACATTTTCTTTATCCATTCATCTGTTGAAGGGCACCTAGGTTGGTTCCATAGCTAAACTGTTGTGAATTGAACTGCTATAAATATTGATGTAGCTGCCACCATAATATGATGATTGCAAGTCTTTTGGGCATATGCTGAGGAGTGGGATAAGTGGGTCAAATAGTATGGTTCCTAACTTTTGTATTTCTTAAGCAATGTAATTTTTTCTTTAAACACACTCTCCACTCTAGACTTTTCATCCTATTCCCCTACCTCTACTTTTTCTCCCACATGTTTCAGGTAAACAAAAATAACAGAGACAATTAGAATTTCCAGTCTTTCTGTTGTGTAAATACTTCTGTGGTAGGTATATTTTTTTCCCAGCAAGAACTATCTAAAATACAGAAAACACATAGAATACAATGGTTATTATTTCTAATTGGTTCTTTTTCATTATACATGACAGTAGAATTCATTTTGAGATAATTACACAAGCATGGAATATATCTTATTCCCGTTAGGATCCCATTTTTGTGGATGTACATGATCGTGGGAGTCACTGTAGTGTATTCATATAGGTACATAGGGAAATTATTTTGGATTCATTCACTGTCTTCTGTTCTGCTTCTAGTTTTGCATTGGTTCTTCTGGGTTAGCTTCCTTACCACTTCCATACTGGTACTTTCATGATAATGAATATATGGACTATATCAGCCTTTTATTGGTCCACAGCCTGTTGTCATCATGGGAGTTTTGTTCCCCTTGAAGGTAGTGTGGGAATTTTATTAGTATCAGCTGCTTCACTACAGCAGGGTCTTCAGTCCTGACTAGTCATTATAACCACAGAAGGTGATTTTAAAGAGTTCTGAAGGCCAGGTTCCAACCCTAGTTGATTGATGTGGGGTGCTGCCCAGAAAATTAGATTTTAAACTTTTATGCAGCAAAGTTTGAGAAACAACAATATAAGATTTTTATATTTGCTTTGTTTGCTCTTAGTTCCAGGGTTCTCAAAATATGAATTAGTTTGTTGCTTTGACAAGACCTTTGGGATGGAATTAAGCTATTTTCTTTTTGATAATGCCTTCCTCCCATTATCTTGATTTTTTTGCCCAGCTCTGATTAAGTATACACTTGCCTTCTCTCATGAGTTCTTAATCTTGTTACCTGCCCAGTTGGACTTCCCTCCTACTGCCTTATTTCTGTGTTAGGATTCCCCTTCATCCATCACAGCTGACTACTCCAAAGAATGTCCCTACTCTTCTTTCACAGTAAATCAAGCCCTGATTCCACCTCAGGCCCACCTGTGAGCTCTTAGACACCAGTCACATGCCTGGAGTTCCCTAACATCTTGTCTTGTCAAGGTTTTCTTGGATTGCTTTACCTCTTGATTCTTCCTTATTGATACTGAAATTTCTGTAAGCTGTGGCATAACTTGGAGGTATGGAGAGATGGAAAGTTTGTATGGCTCATTGTAGGAAAGTAAGTACGAAGATTCTCACAAGGTTTTCTCTAGGTCTATCTGTGTCATCTGTCTTTCTAATGTAGCTCCTCATATCAACAGAGTTCTTAACAACATCAATTCATTAATTCATTTAAGAATTAAATGATCACATTGAGTTTCTTATGAATCTGTTTTTAGCTTTATAAAGTAATCAAAGGTTGATATTTTGAATCTGTTACTGCTGCATTTTCAACTAGAAGCAAAGAAGTCCTTAGAGGATAAATATGTCCCAATAACTACCAGTTCAAAGACATAATGAAAGTAGTCATCAACATCTTTGATACTTATTGCCAGCTGGCTGGGCTGGTGAGATTAGGTGGGTTCAAAGGAGCTGGCTGCAGTAATAACTAAGAAAACGGTGAAGAAACCACACAGCATACAACCATGAGTTTCTACGATTGAGGATGGGACTGTTCAGTGACCCCAAGGGTCAGCTCCAAGCTGAGCAGCTCTGGAAAGACAGCATACATCCGGATTCTTTTTATTTTATAGGGGGGACACACACAAGGGAGGTTCGATGGAATGTTCTTCACCAAATAAGGCAGGGAATAGGGTTTCGAAGGTAGAATCTTGCTTTGTGATGTCTTGTGATCAGCAGTTTGATTGACATCTTGCAAGTCATACCTATCTCAGGTGCTGTGTGGAATCACAGGCAGAGCAAGAGGAAGGGCACATTTGCGTTGCACAACCCAATCAGTGAGCAACGCCAGACCAGTTCCCTCATATGCTCAAATGCACATAACTCACACACACTGCCCATGGATGGCTTGCAGCAGATACTGCCAAAACATATTCTAGATATGGACTTAAATAGGTTAATAGTGAATAGCATTACAGGAGGAAAATAACCTTTTAAAAAATTAGTTCTTTGATGCATGTATCAAAAACTGAGTGTTTTTCACAGGACAGATACAGTTCTTGCCATTAAATGCAAAGTTGAATGAGATACACAGACTTAAACAAAAACAGCAACAGAATGATATGTATCATGCATGTATGAGAAGGGAGATAATAGATAATGTAGTAGAAGTGCAAAACCTACAGGGATAACTCTGGCAGGGTAATGGTAGTTGGAGAAGTCTTGGTAAGTGCCATTTAACTTGTGTCTCAAAGAGTTGAGTAGAATTTTAGCAGGAGTGAAGAAGTTGCATAGACAGTCCAGATTTGTGACACTAAGTGGCAGGGTAAGGGCTGGTGGAAGAATTCAGTGAGCTCAAATATTACCACGAATTAGCATGTGTGCATAGCTCCAAGTAGATACCCCATAAAAGGTATCAAATGAATGGGTGGTAGGAAAGATTCCTTGAGGATTCACTAGGTGGCGCTCTTTGTTCTTTGGCAGTGGCTTCATAGACAGTGGCAGAATATGTAGAATTATTGCTGACTTTTAGTTTTCCTCCAGATGCATAATGTGAATATTACAACCTGATACAGTATAGTCTGTCTACAATGGGTGGTTCAGGGAATTCTAGGAATAAACATTCTTCAGGGACATGAAAAACAGTAGCAGAACAATGGAGATTCTTGCATATGTGATAATGTGAAATTATTTTGTTTTGATAAATTTTTGTCTGCCTTCTGAATTCTTTCATTTAGTTCCTTTTTAAAAAAATGTTTTTACTGCTGGAGAATGATGATAATTCTTTGTAAGTCTTTGAAATTCATCTATTAACTCTATTAGATTCAAAATATTTCACGTCCCATTTTGGTAACAAGATATTAAAGTCTAAATTTCTATAATCACAAAGCCAAACAATAACAATTTTCATGGAAAAGTATTTTTCTAATATTTACCTAATTAAAAATTACAACTAATTTAGTCTTTTGGAAATAGTTGAAATGTATAAACTCCACAAATAAAACTATCACACATACTGAGTCACATGGTAACTTTGAAATATGCAGCTTCTCAAATCAATTAATCAGGAATCATTTTGCCATTGATTTTGACATCTTTGGAGAGAGATTGGCAGGTATTTGAATAACATGTGCAGTGAAGTGACAATTTAAATCCAAAATTCTCTGGAATAATTATACTTCTAATTATCCCTAATAGTGCTGCAGATCACATTTTGTTGTTATTGCTTCTTAATGAAACAAGAAATTTTGTCCTGGTTTGCCCTTTTCAGGTTCTTCATAGTCTTAATTTTTTTTTAATTATTAAGGAAAATATTTTTTATAGTTGTAATAGAAATTCATAACAATTTGATCATTTTTATGGAATTCTAGTAAGAAAGTGACAACAATGCTTCCTAAGACTCCCATATAAATTATCCAATAATCTCATTGAAGATTAAAGAATTCAGCGAGGTGAGGACAAGGATTAAAAAAAAACTGAAATAAGTGAGTAAACATTAAAGAGAAAGTTTCTGAGCAGTATTTTTGTACATTAAGTGCGTGAACATGGTTAACTCATTACATGCAATAGAATATAATAAGTATTGTGAAAAGAGAAAGTGCCAAAATACGCAAACTTTGTTTTGTACTATCTTATTGTTTCTGTCTAGAACAGATATTGGAAATTGGTTGCTTGCTTGTTGTCTGGAGATACCTTGAGATGAAGTCCTGAGACATATTTTGAATTTGAAAAGCAGCTTTCCTTCACATTTAGAAAAACACAGTTGCCATCGCACTTCTAAAAGTACCTCCCTCTGCCTCTGCATTTCCATTGAGATCCATGGTTTCTGAATGATAAGCAATGAGTGCCTTTCACACACTCCACGCTATCTCTGATTCCCAGTGAACTGCTCTTCAAGTGTGAGTTTGAATATCTTCTTTTTAAAAAATACTCTAGCAGTTACCTCATTTTGCAACCCACCAAGTTAGTTGACTGCTCTGAAGGTGAATGCTCATGCTCAAAAATTTTCTGCCCTCTCTCCTTACCCAGGTACCCACTAAATGATTTCCCAGCTCCTGGAAGTTAAGGAAGACCATTTTGATTTTAGCCAACTGAATGTAGATGGAGAGGATAAACACTGCTATTTGCTTCATAAAAGACTCCCCCACAAAAAACTCCAGTCTCTCCTGCCCCTCCGATCCCAAAGACATTTACTAAAGAGGGTGGCACACACTGGTAGGAGCCGGATCCCTGTGTCTCTGCTTAGACTCATCCCTCTGTAAAATGGGAATGGAAGTTCAATATATTAATCCATATTATATGCTTGGGTTGGTTTATCACACAAGCTAGTATTACTGGAGTGATTCTTTGTCCTCATTTCCCTCTTTGTCCCCCCTCTTCCCTCAAACTACTTTCATGAAGATCTTCAATGGACTACCTATTGCTAAACTCTAGGGGCCCTTTGAGTTTCTGGGCTCTTGAATTCCTTGATTGCTCTTAAAGCAGCACCTAACCCTACTTGTGAGCTTCATACAAGTACATTAAGTACTTATTAGACATCTTTGCCTGGATGTCTGTCAAATACATTAAACAGAATTCATCATCTTTCTTTTCCAATTTGTTGCTCCTCCAGTGTCCTTATCTCAATTACTGGATCCTTCCTCTTAATGAAGCCAAAAATCCAACTATTTTTCCCATAACCTTCATCCAATAGAAAGTACAATGTATTCTTTCTCTGAACTTTTCTCTACACACGAGTGGTTTCTTTTTTCCCAATCTTGACACACACTCCCTTTCCAATCTACACTATCAATTTCTTTTCCTAGACTGGTGAACTTGCCTCTGCACCAATCTGCCAGCCTCATGTCAATCTGTGGCTTGTCCTGAATCAGGACTACTTCAGTGATTTTGATTACTCTTAGGAAGAAACTCAACACTTGTTTTGCCAGGCTTCCCATTGCTCAAGGTCAACTTACCTCTCCAGTCTACTCCACTTACTTTCCTTCAGTTTAGGCTATTAAGATAATGAATTTTCTGAACTCTTGCTCTATGCTAATTCTATCTAGCCTCGATGCCTCCACACTTGCCAATTCCCTTACCTAGGGTGAGACAAAATCCTAGTCTTCTTTCCTAGTCTTACTTATAAAACAGTAACATAAGAAATATTTTCATGCTATGATTCTTCTATTGTATTTATTTTTGTTTTGGTTGTTTTTTTGAAGTCTGCTACAAGTTTTAATCTCTATACAAACATCAGTCTCCATAACCCACTGAAACAAAAAGCTTCTGGGGTCCTCTCTTATTCTTATGATGAAAGTTAGGGTTATGCCCAGGCTTGACTGGGTGATTTCTTTCTCTGATCTCACAAGGAGCCACTGTGATGAACCTTCAAACACCTGCTGTAAGAGTGGGTGGCTGGGGCTGAGCTTTTTTTCCATAAGGAAGCTCTTGGTGGTGACCTGTCCAACTCCCTGATAGCACAGTTGGTGGTTGGTGGTTGATGGTTGGCGATTGTGGTGTTGTGCTACTGGTTTTTTTTAATTGGGTTTTTGTTTGTTTTGTGTTTTGTCTTTTGGTTGTTGGGTTTGGCCTTTTGTTTGTGTTTGTTATTTTTCTTTTTAGCTAGTATCTTTAGTTGGTGTTCTGGCCTTAGGGTGCACAGTCAAAATAGTGAGAATAGTATAGGGCTACAGGGGCCCAGCTCCTTCTATGAGGAGGCCCTCATGGACCATTATCAGGTCCTGAGGGACATTGGGCAGGGGGGCTTCAGCCAGGTGGTCTAGCCCACCATCTCTTCACCAGGGCAGAAGTGGTGGTGAAAGTCCTGTAGACGACAGAAGGGAACTGCCCCTCCTATCCCAACCGGATAGGCTGATGAAACTGGACTACCGAAATATGATCCAGCCCTTCCTGGTCATCAAGACTATCTGCAATACACATCATCACGGAGCATGCAGGTAGGGGAGAGCTAGGTGTTACTTCCCGGCAGCCAGTGGGCCAAAGGGGGAGAAGGGCTGCAGAGTGTTCAGGAAGATGGTGCTTGCGTGCACCACTGCCATGTAAAGGGCACTGTGCACTTGGACCTGAAGGTGGACAACATCATGGTTGATGCAAGAGGCCACAACATCAAACTCATGGACTTTATCCTGAGCACCAGGTTCACGCCCGGGCAGAAGCTGAAGAGCTTCTGGAGTACTTTTCCATACTGTGGCCCTGAAATCTTATATGAGGGTCCCTGGGTGCACTTCTGGAGCCTGGGAATTACTTTCTATCTTATGCTCACAGGGAGATCCCATTTCAAGCCAGCACAGCCAAGCAGAAGCGGAAGTGGGTCCTGCAGCCAAGCTATGGCATCCCCTGCACCTTTCCTAGGATACATGCAGCCTCATCCAGCAGATATTGACTAATGGCGGACCCCATGCAGAGGCCTACCCTAGAGCAAGTAATGAGGCACCCATTGGTGATCCAGGATTAGGACTCTTCACCCAGCCATTCTAGTGAGCCACTCATCAAACCATCTTGACCATCATGTTTGACATGGGTTACGGCCCCTATAATGCCTGGATGTCTCTGCAACATTGCAAATTCAATGAGGACAAGGCCACCTACCTATCCTTAGGCACCAGAGAACCCCATACTCTGATGACTGTGCTCTCTGAGCTAAGGGTGGGCTGTGCTCTCTGGGCTAGGCCTGTACCCACAGGGTGGTTGGGCCTCACCCAGCACCCGCAGATCCTCCCAGTTTCCACCCCAACAAGTATGCCAGGGAATCTGCCCTTCCCTTGGCCTGTGAGCAGCAGCAGCAACCTGAGCAAGCAGGCAGGACAGAAGGGATCTGCAAGTGTCAGCATGCCTGCCATTCCTCTCTATTTCTTCCATGCGGACACACCCCCTCCTAGCCTAGCCTCCAGGCGTGACCTCATGCCCTGCAGGAGAGTACCCCAGGCCCAGCCCCTGATGATCCTCAGTAGGTGGGTTGCATAAGGCCACAGCTCATCCTTTCAAGGTCTCTCCTCAGGGCAGTCCCTCCATAGCTCCAGGTACTGGAAGGAGGGCACTAGGAGGATTGCCACCTGCATCCAGCAGCTGTGCTGCTGTGTGCCCTGCTTCCGAGGACCCACTTCCAAAAGAGTGGCTCCAGGGGAAGGAGGCCACAGAAGCTCTAGGTTCTGAATCCAAATCAGAGTGACTCCAGGGACCACACACGGATGAAACAAATGGACCAATGGACAGCTAGAAGACCCTGAGCTCTGGGCACCCTGACATAATGGAGCAGTCATTGGTGGAGAAGACTTAAATGGCTTCAGCAATGAGCTGTGCCCACCAGCTCGGGCTTGCCCATACGGATTCCAGCCAAGACAGCATCTGGATTCAACAGGACTCTCCTCTGTCCCTACCTGCCACAGACATCAGAGACTCTTCCCTGGGACACTTCCCCCTGCCCTGCTCCTCTCTGGCCTTCTTCCCATTCTTCTGGGATAGCAGAGATTGTTCTTAATAAGTTTCTGTTTCTCACAAATTGTATAATAAAATTGATGTTCCAAAGATTTTTTTGTTTTGTTTTATTTTGGTGTTTTTTTTTTTAAGGCACGTTTAAAAATAGAAGAGAAAAATAAAAAGAGAGGGAAAAAAACAAAACAAAACAGGAGGTAGGCCTCAGGACAAGGGCAGGAGCCCAGCAGCCATCCCATCCAAGGCCTGAACCACCGTGTCCCCTTCTCTTCAGTGTAGATAGAGATTCATGTGCCTTGAGCCAACACAGATAGAAACTCGCTCACCTTGACCTATTGTACACGAAGATTCTCCTCTTGGGCCACTATAGATTTGATTCCCTCTACTATTTTATTTTGAAATCCTTGAAAGCAGAGACCAGGATTTTTATTGTTGTTGTATTTGTGGTATAGGGCTGTTGTCTAACAGCATTGAACAAATGAATAAATTAGCAATAGGAGTGTTTGCCTCCTAAGAGCTAGGACTTGACAATGTGTGTGACTAGGATTATGCTGATGGAAGTACAGTCCTTGGAAATTTCTTAGGACTATTTTTTTCCATGAGCCTGAACACACATCTCCTCTAGATCTCTAGGCATCACCTAGATAAACATGGGACATATCTACAAATGTGATTCTTGGTTTTATTTCTTGCACTTTAGGAGTCTTGTTAAAGTATATGCCCATGCCAACGTTTTCTTCTAGCAGTTGCAGAGTTTCTGGTCTAATTTCTAGGTCTTTGATCTACTTTGAGTTGACTTTTGTGCAGGGTGTGAGGGATCTAGGTTAATTCTTTACGTATGGATATCCGGTTTTCCTAGAACTCTTTGTTAAATAATTTTTTTTAAAAAGAGCTATATTTTCTCCAACATAAGTTTTTGACATCTTTGTAGAGTATAAGATAACTATATATAGGCTTGGTTTTTTTCTATTCTATTCCATTGGTCTTTATATCTGTTTTTATGCCAATATCATGCTCTTTTTGTTACTATAGCTCTATACTATAAATTGAGATCAGATATTGTGATGCTTCCAGCATCACTCTTCTTGATTAGAATTGTTTTGCCTATGGGCTGGGGTTTTATCTCATTGGTAGAGCGCTTGCCTTGTACCTGTGGTGTGAGGCACTGGGTTGATCCTCAGGACCACATAAAAATATATAAATAAAATAAAGGTATTGTGTCTATATACAACTAAAAAAATATTAAAAAATGAATTGCTTTGGCTACTCTGGATTTATTTCTTCCAAATGAATTTTAGAACTGTTTTTTTTTCTAGTTTTGTGAAGATGTCATTACTATTTTGATGGGGATTTCATTGAATCTGTATATTGTTTTTGGTAGTATATCCATTTTGACAATATTAACTCTGCCCGTCTAAGAATGTAGGAGATCTTTCTATCCTCTAAGGTTTTCTTCAATAAGTGGAATAGTACCAAATTTGAAAGATTCTGCACAGAAAAGGAAACAAGAACAGGAAGAGAGGGCCTATAGAACAGGGAAAAATCTTTGCCATCTTCTCCTTGGACAGGGGACTAATACCCAGAGCATTTAAAGAACTCAAACAATTTAACACCAAAAATCAAATAACCTAATTAATAAATGGGCAAAAGAACTAAACAGACATTTCTCAAAAGAAGAAATACAAATGGCCAACAAAATATTAAAAAAAAAACATGTCCATTGTCCCTAGCAATTAGGGGAATGCAAATCTAAACTACACTGAAATTTTATCTCACTCCAGACAGATTAACAATTATTAAGGGGCTGGGGTTGTGACTCTGTGGCAGAGCACATGCCTTGCACATGTGAGGCACTGGGTTCCATCCTCAGCACCACATAAAAGTAAATAAATAAAGATATTGTGTCCATGTATAACTAAAAAAATTAAAGATGCAATTATTAAGAATGTGGGGGGAAGTTACACCTATTGTTAGTGGGACTGTGAATTAATACAAACACTCTGGAAAGCAGTATGGTGGGTGATTGCTCAAAAGAGTAGGAATGGAACCACCATATGACCCAGCCATCCCATTCCTTGGTATTTATTTACCTAAAAGAACTAAAATCAGGGCTGGGGATGTGGCTCAAGCGGTAGCGCGCTCGCCTGGCATGCGTGCGGCCCGGGTTCGATCCTCAGCACCACATACCAACAAAGATGTTGTGTCTGCCGAGAACTAAGAAATAAATATTAAAAAAATTCTCTCTCTCTCTCTCTCTCTCTCTCTCTCTCTCTTTAAAAAAAAAAAAGAACTAAAATCAGTATACTATAGGGATACAACTATGTCACTGTTTATAACAGCTCAATTCACAATAACCCAGTTATGGAATCAGCCCAGCTGACTGTTAACAGAAGAATTGATGATGAAAATATGGTACATCTATACACAATGGCATTTTATTTAGCCATAAAAATGAATGAAATTATGGCATTTTTTCTGGTAAATGGGTGGAACTGGAAACCATCATGCTAGGCAAAATGATCCATACCCAGATAGTCAAGGGTTAAATGTTTTCTCTTATATGTGGAAACTAGACAAAAATAAGGGGAAAAATGTTGAGGGAATCCCATGAAAATAGAAGAGAGATCAGTGGAGTTGAATAAGAGGATTGAGGGAGAGGGAGTGGGGATAAGAAAGGTAGGAATGGTGGAATGAAATTGACCTATATTATGTACCTATATGAATATGCCACAGTGAATTTCACCTTTATGTATATGTATAATGTACTAATTTTTTTTTTAAAAAACTACAAGTAAATATAAGAAAGACCAGTAGAGTAGAGAAAGGGAACAGGTGGAGGAAGGAGGGAGGTAAAGAGGATGTACTGGGGACTGAATTGGAGCAAATTATAAAAAAAAAATGAACCTTAATATTATGTATAATTATGATACACTAATAAAAAATCTAAAAATCCTACACATTTGTGAGTATTCATAGGTTGGTTTCTTTTCTGCTCCCCTGGGAAAAGATTTTGATGGAGCCAATGGAGACTGAAGGAAGAGCTTGCACTGGCTGGGTAAGAGTGAGAGCTTTTGGTGAAGTGCTGAAAATGAGGGGTGAGAGAGAGGCTTCAGGGCAGGAGTGGGACAACAGACATGTGAAGTGAGAGAAGAATGTGGTGAAAGAGATAATTTCAAGGAGTTCTGGATAAAAAATTCATGTTAATTGAGGAACACAAGTAATAGTTTTAGTAGATATTTGCTTACTTTAGTTGGTTGGAATGTTTCTTTTAATGTAAATCCATGCTAAGTTGGGGCCACATAAAATCAGAAGATTTCCTTAGGAAAGAAAAAAATATTTGATACTCTCACAAGACTATTCCATTTGATCTGCACTGAAATCTCAGGATATTTTATATATATATATATATATATATATATATATATATATTAATATTTAATATATAATATATATAATATATGTATTTAATAATATACATATTATTAAAAGTTTTACATGTAAAATTAAAGTCTTTGAGGAGGTAAAGAGCCTGACCATATTCCCAGATGGTATATAAGAAGATGGGATATCATCTAGGTTTTCCAAAGTTAATCTCACACACCATAGGTTCACTACTTCCATCGTATGCTAAAAATGTAAAAAGAAGAGAGAGTATTTTATTCATGTATTATAATTAAGCCTTTAAAAGTTAAAAATCATTTTTAAACTTAGTTTTAAAAGACTAAAAATTATTAAGAAAGAAATCTTACAAAAGAGCTTTGTAGAATGATAAGAAGCAAATCTTGCTTTTTATACACTTGGAATGTCAAGTTTTTGTGCCTATTTGCCAAGAAATGAACCTATTTCTATTTAGCCCTGTTTCTTCCTATTGCCTACAACATTTAACTTGCTTATTTATTTACTCATTTTATTTATTTATCTATTCAACAAACATTTATGAGTACCTGTTGATACCAGCCATGAGACTAAAATATACAGTCTGTGTTCTCAAGGTTTCAAATAATGCAGGCAAAAAGATGTATTAGTAGCAAATTCGAACACAGTAACAATCAAGACATTGATAGAAAATAGACATGGTATTATAGGAACTCCAAGATGAGTCATCTAATTTAATGTGGAGGTGGGATCATGAAAGGATTTTTCAGAGATGGACCTGAGCTGTGACTTATAGATTAAGGAAGTATTTCAGACAGTGGGATAGATATAATCATAGAGTGAACTATAGAGTGTAGATAGAAAAGACACCGTGTGTGTGTATGATCAAGCATTTAAGTCTTTCTGAACCAAAATTACAAGGTAAGGAGTGGAGACAAAAAGGATCAAGACACAGAGGGCTTTGTATATCAACAAATTTTGACTTCATGCTATAGGTACATACTTCAGGAATCACTGAAGAGTATGTCATGATTATATCTGTATTCAGATTGGTGACCTTAGCTATTAGGGAAAAAATGGATTTGAAGAGCAGAAGACTAGAAAGAAGAATGCTATGTGATTTTCTTTAAAGTTTAATGTATCCCACGAAGAAAAGACCACTCTGATTCATATGTTCTCATGAATGAAACATTGGCAAAACAGATGAATCACAGGAACAAATCTTATAGGACTAGAACATAATTAAAGTCTGTCATGTTTCATTATCCTGTAAACATAAATAGTGTCTTAAAATTTTTGAGATTTAGGTTCTTGACATGCATTTCAAGTTCATGCGATAATTTAAAGGAAGTTGCCAACTGATGAAAAAAAATAAAAAATTTAATAATAACATCTTTAAAAGAAAACACTAACTGCTCAATAAAGAAAACATGTTTCTTAAAAGGTGTTTGTGAAAATGATCAGCAAAATAGAATTCATGAGAAAGATGCTGGGAGTCTATGATATGAGACAATGAGTGATCAAGGTTGACATATGAGGGCATACGTTTGTCTAGGATCTGGATATTTGGATAACATGACCAGATTTTTTTCCAAATAGATTTCCGATATTTTCAGAGAGGTGTAGTATCCCCAAAGAATTAAGGTTTAAGAATTCAGTTAATGCCTCAAAACCATAAACCAGAAGGAGTTGGTCAGAGTTCTATTTCTCTTATACTTTTCATAATGAAATAATAAGCAGAGATACATCTTGGAATTTAAATTCTACAAGGAAATTGTACTACTGTATTTGAAAAGATAAATTGTTTTCTATTGATCAGTGTTTTCGGGACTCTGACAGGTCAACAGGAAGAAAGATCAATCTCAAGCTTTCAGGGCTAAGACTGGATTTCTGAAAATGGTGTTAAGCATCTTTCTGACTGATAATAGTTACTCTATTATAAAAAGTGAGGTTCTAAAAAAAAAAAGTGAGGTTCTTGAAAATTGCCCAAAAGAAGAAAAATTGGTGATTGTTTTCCTTCAGGTTTTAGCCCAGGAATCACTGCAGTTCTACAATTGCTTGTGGGGCTTTTATGAACAGCACTAAGAGTCTTAGGACATAGTAGAGTTTCCAGGGAGTTTTCCCTTTGTTAGTTCTATGTATGGAGCCGGAGGTTTCAAGCAATAATTTTTATTTGAAGTTACTGCTAAGAGGAAAATATAGGTAGAAAACTTTTCTAAGAGAAAAAGATATATTCATTCAAAACTAATATTATAAATATTCTATATACAATCATTCTGACCATTTTGATTGCTATTAAACTTTGTTGGATGTTAGAATCACTTGAAGAACATGCTGAATAAAATTATTTCTGAGCTCTCTCCAAAAACTACTGAGTCGGATGTTAAGGAATGTCTCAAAGTTAATATGCACTTTGTAAGCTATAAAAGGGGAAAATTCCTTTTCATTGGTGAATTGTGGTATGATGTAATAAAATAGAGAAATCTGATGGATACTGTCTCCTGATGTTGTTCCACTAGCATGTAGACTGTTTCAATATTTTTGCACAATAAAAAAGGAATTTCAAAGCAAGATCAATACTAATTTTGGTAGTCAAGTATTTATTAATCATGCAGTTGTAGTAAGTTTAACTCCAGAATTCAGTTTTCCAAAAAGGAAAAAAAAAATAGTCACGGTATGCTGTGGTTTAAGTATGAGGTGCCTATCAAAATTCATGTGTGGGGGCTGGGGATGTGGCTCAAGTGGTAACGCGCTCACCTGGCATGCACAGGGCTCTGGGTTCCATCCTCAGCACCACATGTTGTGCCCACCCAAAACCAAAAAATAAATATTAAAAAAATTCTCTCTCTCTCTCTCTCTCTCTCTCTCTCTCTCTCTCTCTCTCTCTCTTAAAATTAAAAAAAAACTCATGTGTGAAAAAAATGCAAGAATGTTTGGAGGTGAAATAATTACATTATAAGAGTTAGCAACTAATCAGTAAATCAACTCATTGACCTGGATTTACTTAGCGGTAACTGAAGGGAGGTAGGGTATGACTGAAGCAGACAGGTCACTTTATGTTTTGTCCCTGAGCAAAGCTCTCTCTGCTTCCTGACCCTGCCATGAGCTGAATGGCTTTTCTCCACTGTTCCCTTCTCTCATGATGTGCTGCCTTATCTTGGGCTGAGACTTCTGAAACTGTGAGCTCCAAATAAACTCTTCCTCCTCTAAGTTGTTCTTGTTGGGTATTTTGATAACTGCAATAAAAAGTTAGCTAAACCATGGTTTAATATTTAGATTTGCAATGATCATTATCTGAGACCAACTCTTTGAAGTAATCTAGATCAAAAATTGAAGAACTGGTGGTAAATCCATAGCTTTGGATTGTAACTATGACTAAGAAGAGAAAAAATATAGAAAGTAAATAAAACTTGAAATCACTGATATGGACATTTGGGAGTTAGGAGACGAAAATATCAAATATTACTAAGTCTTTAGGTCATCATTGCCAAAAGGGTGGTGAAGGGAACTTTGTGTTTCTCCTGGAACTCTAGAAGGTATCATAGTTTACTAATGCAGTTAATTTTTTCTATGTAAATAGAAAGTTACTTGGCTCAAGGATTGTCTTATAGTTTCTTGAGGTTTTATGTTTTTAGGAGTCCATGATCATTACATGCAAATTGACTCGTGTATTCATTTATTTTTAATTTTCCCTTTATTTCTACTTACTCTGAAAATGTAATGAGTTAGATTGCTATTAATTATCTTTGGGATTATAGAGTTCCTCCCCCAAATAATGGATAAATACAAATCAAAAATAAAATTTCAAAAATTCACAAAGTTAGCAGTTCTGTATTGCCTTCACTTGTTTCTAAGAGAAGCACATATTTGAGCATGGAAATGAATTTTGTACAAATATCTGTTCTTTCTCTGTGTATGCTCTTTGGTGAAGATCGTATTTGTGTGGTATTTGTTAGATGTATTCAAATCAATTAAATTTGCAAGATGGAGGAAATTGACTTAAAAAGGAAATAACACACTTTCTGGGACACTCTGTGATGGCCTGTGAGTTGCAGAACATCATGCCTGTTTTCACAATGGAAATTTTCATTTTCATTTTTCAAAAAAGAAAAAGAAAAAGAAAAGACCACAATACAATGACTCCAGAGAAAAGCTTTGAAAAATTGCCTTCCTAAATGATTTTCTAGTGATTTTGTAAGAAAATACATTTTTAAATAAGAAATGAAACACATTAGTTCTTTTCCCATATTTTACCAATGCATTACTCCAATGTATGCAGGAGTTTAACAATAGTAATTTTTTTATTTCTCCATGCAGCCTACATAGAAGGTAAATACAGACATAGGATGATGGTTGTACAAATAAGTAACACGAATCTATACAAAAGAGTGACTGATTCTACTTTCTTCATTTCTTTTTTTTTTTTTTTTGAGGGGTGGGGCAAGGGGCAAGTACCAGGAATTGAACTCAGGGGCAGTCAACCCCTTAGCCATACTGCCAGCCCTATTTTGTATTTATTTAGAGACAGGGTCTCACTGAGTTCCTTAGTGCCTCACTTTGGCTGAGGCTGGCTTTGAACTCGCCACCCTCCTGCCTCAGCCTCCAGAGCTGCTAGGATTACAGGTGTGTGCCACCGCGCCCAACAACTTTCTTCATTTCTTAAGTAAGGAACATAATACTTTCTACTGTGAATCGTATCATGGAGTACTTTGTCTTACTCAACTGCCTTCTTTGTATCTATTTTTCATGCATTTGTCTGGCATAACGGGATGACTGATGACTGTCATGCACCTTTCTCCTTGGATGGATGGATTGGGTGGGGGGGGATGCCAAATTTGCAATAGTTCAAGTCTCCCAAAAAAGCAAACACTAGGACATCAACATTAACAGCATGACAATGTATTATAGACGGACATAGAGAGTCACAGACAGGGTGTTTGAGAAGAAAGAAATAGGTGAACCGGGGAGACTCTATCAAAGGGACAACAGCAGAAGTGGTGAGAACATATGTGGAATGACCAATGCTTGGATCAATGAAGGTGAAAGCCTGGAGTCTTCACTGGTATCTTCATGAGGACTGTAACTGTATCTGATGTAATGTCAACTTGTCCCCAGCAATACCCCTGCCTTTGGCACTTGGTATTTCTTGATGTGTCCAGGAATTGCTTGCAGACATATCCATTTTGTGAAAGAAGGAGTATTCAGGAAAAGGGATCCTAAACTTGGCTTCTTATTATCTGATTTGTTTTACCAAACTCTACCATGTTTTGATTTACATATTTACCATCCATCTTTCAGAATTGGGGGTAATAGAAGATTGGGGTCTGCAAAATTGAAGTGCACATACCTCCTGGGATTTTGAGGTTTCAAGAGAAATCTAGTATAGCATCAGCTGTACTTTAGGCAAGAAGGGGATTAGATTATAGATTCATTAATTTATACTATGAAGTGGGATAAAATGTTTGCATAAACTTTAATACAAATCAGAAAACTTTAAAGTTTAAGTTGGCATTTTAAAAGGCTGTAGTTAATGAGAAGAGTTAGAAGCAGAACAACACACTATGAAATATAACTTACAGAAAATAAGAAAAAACAGAGGTTAGATGAACATAGAAAATATGGTCAAAGCAAAACAATGGTATTCATCCTTAGCAGAACTTAACTGTTTGCTTTCCTATCCTTTTGTTTCATTTTGTTTTGCTGATGACGTATTTACTTTATTAAAGGTATATTTTTATCTTCATTTTTGTGTATGATGCCTTTCTTTTCAGTCACATTTTTTTCAATGGATCCAAATGTCTTTTAGTTCACATGACTTAAAAATAAGTTTCAATTTAAATTGAGAAAACAAATGAGAATAAAAATGTCTTTAAAATTACTAACTTATATAAGTTTTTCTAGGTGGTCAGACGATTAATAAAATGTTGGTTTCTATAAAATGTCTAGGATTTTTCTTTAACAAGGAAGTGATGGCTAATACTGTTAACTATACTTGTCTGATATACCAATTTTTACAGTTGAAAATAAGTAAATTATATTAACATAAATGGGATCAATTTTCATAAATGTGTTTTTTTTAAAAATTAAAACATCTGATTAATTTACAAAATTGAAGTCTAAACATTTTACTCTGTATCTAATTATAAGATTTCATCCTTCCTTTTCTTTTATGAATTAATATTGTATTTTCACATTGTTTAATTTCATTTTCTAAATGCTGCTGATATATAGAGATATAAATTATTTCATATGTAACCATGCTGCTAAATTCACTTATTAAGTATAATAGTTTTTAGATTCTTGTGAGTTTGCAATAAGACAAAATTATCAGGGAGTAGTAAAGAGATTTTTTCAAATTATATGATTTTAATTTTTTGACTAATATTATTGCACTTATGAGGACATCAAGTATTTTGTTAAATAAAAATAGCAAGAACAGGAATACTCTGTATGATGTCAATTTTTTTTTTACTTTTTGTGAAACTTGTTCTATGGGTCACACATAGTTAATTTTAGTAAATATACTAAGCATATTTTAAAAATATACAAATATTGAAGACATTTTCCTAAATACTGCAATTAAGATAAATTTGTTTCTTTTGTTATTCAAATCTCATCTTTATCACTTTTATATTTGTTTATTCTATCATTTACTGAGAAATGTAAATTTCTCAACTATAATTTTGGATTTGTCTACTTTTTTACTTGTATTTATTTTTAAACTTATTTTATATTTTATTTTATTTTTAATTTACAAATAATAATTGTATATATTTATGGGGAACAATATGATGTTTTGATATATGTTTACCTTTTGGAATTGTGAAATTAAACTAATTAACATATCCATTACTTCACATTCTTATTATTTTTCATGGTAACAACTTATTAACTATAATAATGTACATATTATCCCTATTCTGTGCAATAAGTCACTAACACTTATCCTTCTGAACTGAAACTTTGTGCCCTTTGTCTAATATCTCCTTTATCTACATCCATTCCTCCTTTTGCCTCCAGTAACCGCAATCTACTCCCTACTTTCATGACCTCAGCTCTTTCAGATGCCTTCTATAAGTGAGATCATGCAGTATTTAGCTCTCTGTGACTGGCTTATTTCACTTAATGCAATGTCCTCCAAACTCACCCATGATGTAACAAGTGACGGAATTCCCCTCTTTTTATGGCTGAATAATATTCCATTGAGTGTTATGTACCACATTTTCTTTATTTATTTCTTTATTTAGTCATCATTTGATGGACACAGGTTGATTCCATATCTTGACCCTTTTGAATAATTCTGCCATGAACATCTCGGGTGCAGATATCTTTCAAAGTATTAATGTGAATTCATTTAGATACTGTTTTTGCCCATTTTGTGATGCTATAACAGTATGCTGCAGGCTAAATACTTTATAATAAATGTAAACTTATTACTTAAATTCTAGAGGCTGAGAAGTTCAACATCAAGTCACCAGCAACTGCAGAGGGCCTTCTTGTTGTGTCATTTTGTGGCAGCAGGGAGAAGCAGAGAGAGAGAGAGAGGCCAAACTTGTCCTTTTGTAAGGAACCCACTCCCTGGGGGCAGAGCCCTCAAGACTTGAACACTTCCTAAAACTCCCACCTTCACATTCAACACCTCCATATTGAATATCTAGTTTCTAACGCCTGAATTTTGGGGAACATAGTTGAACCATAACATAAATATCCAGAAGTGTGATTGGTGGATTATGTGGTATTTTGTCTTTTTTTTAAAGGAATTTTCATACTATTTTCCATTCTGACTGTATAAATATACTTCTTGCCAATGATGTACAAGAGTTCCTTTTCTCCTACCCTTGCCTGCACTTGAAATCTTTCATCTTTTTGATAAAAGTGATGCTAACAGGTGTAAGTTGATATCTGCTTGTGGTTTTTAGCTTAAACTGCTTTGATAATTAGTGATGTTCTTCTAATCTATGAACTCAGGATATCTTTCCATTTATTTGTCTTGTCTTCAATTTCTTTCATAATGTTTTTCATTAATGTTTTCAGTATACAGGTCTTTTACCTTCTTGACTCAATTTATTCCTAAGGGTTTTTTAATTTTCGTTTTTTGGTGTTTTGGTTTCTTTTTGCTTTGTATGGGTAGTTGTGTGCATGTGAGGAATGAAATTTTTTTTTCTTGGATAGTTCATTGTTAGTGTTTAAAAATGCTACAAATTTTTGTTTATTGATTTTGTATCCTAATTTTACAGAACTTATCAGTTCCAAAGATTTCTTGGTGGAGTCTTCAGGGTTTACACCTGTCATATCATGTCATCAGCCAAAAGAAGCAATTTCACTTCTTTTCCATTTAGATATTTTTAATTTCTTTTCTTGCATAATTGGTCTAGCTAGGAATTCCAAGGCTATGTTGGACAGAAGTGGTGAGAATGGCCATCTTTGTTATGTTCCTGATCTTAGAAAGCTTTCAACTTTCACCATAGAGTGTGATATTATCTGTATGCTTATCATTTCTGGCATTTTTTTGTGTGCTGAGATATGTTCCTTCTATGCCTAATTTATTGAGGCTTTTTTTCACTAAAGAATGTTGTGTTTTATCAAATTTTCTGTATCTGATGAGAAGGCAGTATAGTTTTTGTTCTTTCTGTTAATGTAGTATATCACATTTATCAATTTGCATACATTGAACTATCTTTGCATTCCAGGAAAAAATGCCACTTGATCATGAAATATGATCCTTTTATTGTGCTGTGGAATTAATTTTTGCCGTTTCTAGTGTTTAGCAATTTTTCCATAATTTATATTGATCCTAAATTATCATGTACATAGAAACTTACAATTATCACATCATCTATATAGATTAAGTCTTTTATCATCAAGAAGCATACTACTAGATCCAACATGGCAGCGGGCGTGGAGAGATCAAGTCTCTGACCTCTTCAGCTGTGCAGGCATAGGGAGTCGTAAACTGTCTAAATGCTGTTTGCTCAGGATCACTAGGAAATGCTGAGCTGACGTGGATCTGCGGCGAATAGTTTGGGCCTCTCAGAACACACACCGAGCCTGGATCGGCTGCATTCAAGCTCCAGTTCGCCTGCTTCTTGTGACTCAGCACTAACGATCCCGCTGAAATAACTGGTCGGCCCTTCTGAACGTACAGAGGTAAAAGCCAACCGAGCCTTCATAGGCAGTGACCACAGGATTGAAACGGGACTTGGGGGAGAGAGTCAGGACTCACCCGTTGCATTGGTCACCCGGTAAAGGGAACTTACGGTCACCATTTGCATGGGATACCACCATGGCAGAGAACTGACGTCACGGGCTGAGGAGATAACTTCATTGAAACCAGCGGCGACAGGTGTGTAATCCCCTAGCCATCCCTCTCCACACAGGGGGGAAACCTTAAGGGCCCCTCCCAGCTCTCCCGTAAGGGCCCCTCCCAGCTCTTCCGTGAGCGCGATAGCCAGACCTAGGGAATCAGGAGTAGCACGGGACTCGCGGCGTGGAACTCCCGGCTACCGCTCCCACCAGTGCTGACAACTGAGGTCTTTTGCACCAGCTACCAGGGGCATGGCTACCGGAGGGCAAGCAAATTCGCTGGGGGTTCTCAGCCCCAAGCTCTACAAACTTAGGGTCTGAGGGAGACAAACAGGGAGAGTGTGCCCAGGTGTTCATGAAAACAGGGCTCCCAGGAGCAGCAGACCTGGCGTGTAGTCAGTATTGTGGTGAGCGTCACAGGTGAGCGGGGCCTGGCTTGAGGAAACACAAGAGAAGGCCCTAGACACTCAGGATTGGAGACCCGCCCAGTCTGGGAGGAAGAGCTGCTTCACAGTGGTTGGTTCCCACCTATTGAGAGGAGAAGCTTGGCCAAGTGGGCACAGCTCCACCTACTGGAACAGAAGTTAATCGAACTCTATGACTGCATTTATTATTATTATTATTATTATTTAATTTGGGTTTTTTTCTTTCATTTTCATTTTTTGTTGTTGTTGTTTTTTAACCTTTTTTTAATTTTTTTTAATTTTTTAATTTTATTATTATTATTATTTTAATTTTAATTTTCATTTTTTATTATCATTATTATTATTTTTTTAAAATTTTCTTTCTTTCTTTATTTTCTATTTGTTTTCTCTTTTGTCTTTTCATTTCTTTTCAATTTTCTTATTCCCCCTTCCTTGAATTCTACCTGCCTACTCTCATTCTCTTTAGTGACTTCTTCCCTTCCCTTCTAATATCTATTCTCCCAAACATCAAATAAATTTATAAGAGAAAACAGTAACTCACCAGTCAAACAGAACAAGAAGTAACATGAGCAGCATAAAAAAGCAAGGAAGAAAAGGAGTACAAACAATGAAGGACAGCCTAAATATTCAGGAGGACCCAGAGTCATCAGAAAAATGGTCATATAAAGAATTCAAGGAATACCTTAGACAGATGGAATGGAACCTTAAAGAGGATACGAGACAGCAAATCCAAACAGTGAAAGAACACATTGAAAATGAATTACATAAACAGATAAAAGAAGAAGTTAAGCATCTTTATCAGGAGATAGAGATTATAAAAAAAATCAAACAAAAATTTTAGAAATGAAGGAAACAATAAACCAAATTAAAAACTCCATTGAGAGTATCACTAACAGAGTGGAGCAAGTAGAAGCCAGAACGTCAGATAATGAAGACAAAATATATCATCTTGAAAAGAGTCTAGCCAACTCAGAAAGGCTGGTAAAAAATCACGAGAAAAACATCCAAGAGATATGGGATAACATAAAAAAACCAAACTTACGAGTCATTGGGATAGAGGAAGGTACAGAGATTCAAACCAAGGGAATGAGTAACCTGCTGAATGAAATAATTACAGAAAACTTTCCAGAAATAAAAAAGGAAACGGATATACAAATTGTAGATGCATACAGGACACCAAACACACAAAATCACAGTAGACCAATGCCAAGACACATTGTTATGAAGATAGCCAATATACAGAACAAAGAGAAAATATTGAAAGCTACAAGAAAAAGGAGGCAGATTACATTCAGGGGTAAACCAATAAGGTTAACAATGGATTTTTCATCACAGACACTGAAAGCGAGAAGATCCTGGAACAACTTATTTCAAACACTGAAAGACAATGGATGCCAACCAAGAATTCTGTATCCAGCAAAATTAAGCTTCAGGTACAACAACGAAATAAAAATCTTTCATGATAAACAAAAGCTAAAAGAATTTGCAGCCAGAAAACCAGCATTGCAAAGCGTCTTGAGCAAAACACTACACAAGGAAGAAATGAAAAACAACACCCAAAACCATCAGTGGGAAGTGCCTCGGTAATGACAGAGGGCAGGGGGGGAAAGCTAATCATGGAGAAACAAACTAAATTAAAAAAAAAAGATAAATAATCAAAAATGGCTGGCAGTACAAACCATATATCAATAGTAACTCTAAACGTTAATGGCTTAAACTCTCCAATAAAGCGACATTGGCTGGTAACATGGATTAAAAAAACAAATCCAACAATATGTTGCCTCCAGGAGACACATCTGATTGGAAAAGACATACACAGGCTGAAGGTGAAAGGTTGGGAAAAAATATATCACGCACACGGTCCTCATAAGCAAGCAGGGGTGGCCATCCTCATATCGAATAAAATCGACTTCAAGACTAAGTTAATCAAAAGGGATAAGGAAGGACATTATATACTGTTAAACGGAACCATTCACCAACAAGACATAACAAGTATCAATATTTATGCACCAAATAATGGTGCTGCGACATTCATAAAACAAATTCTCCTCAAGTTCAAGAATCAAATAGACCACAACACAATAATTATGGGTGACTTCAACACACCTCTCTCACCATTGGACAGATCCTCCAAACAAAAGCTGAATAAAGAAACTATAGAACTCAATATCACAATCAATAACCTGGACTTAACTGACATATATAGAATATATCAACCATCATCAAGTGGATATACTTTTTTCTCAGTAGCACATGGATCCTTCTCAAAATAGACCACATATTATGCCAGAGGGCAACACTCAGTAAATATAAAGGGGTGGAGATAATACCATGCATTTTATCTGATCATAATGGAATGAAACTGGAAATCAATGATAAAAGAAGGAAGGAAAAATACTACATCACATGGAAAATGAACAATATGTTACTGAATGATCAATGGGTTACAGAAGACAAAAAGGAGGAAATCAAAAATTCTTAGAGATAAATGAAAATACAGACACAAAATATAGGAATCTATGGGACACAATGAAAGCAGTTTTTAGAGGGAAATTCATCACCTGGAGGTCATTCCTCAAAAAAAGGAAAAACCAACAAATAAATGAACTCACACTTCATCTCAAAGCCCTAGAAAAGGAAGAGCAAAACAACAGCAAATGTAGCAGAAGGCAAGAAATAATTAAATCAGAGTGGAAATCAACGAAATTGAAACAAAAGAAACTATTGAAAAAATTAACAAAACTAAAAGTTGGTTCGACAGACCCTGAGCCATGCTAACGAAGAGAGGAAGAGAGAGAACTCAAATTACTAACATATGGGATGAAAAAGGCAATATCACAACAGATGCTACAGAAATACAGAAGACAATTAGAAATTATTTTGAAAACCTATATTCCAATAAAATAGAAGATAGTGAAGACATCAATAAATTTCTTAAGTCATATGATTTTCCCAGACTGAGTCAGGAGGATACACACAATTTAAACAGACCAATATCAATGGATGAAATAGAAGAAGCAATCAAAAGACTACCAACCAAGAAAAGCCCCGGACAAGATGGCTATACAGCGGAGTTTTACAAAACCTTTAAAGAAGAATTAATACCAATACTTTTCAAGTTATTTCAGGAAATAGAAAAAGAGGGAGCTCTGCCAAATTCATTCTATGAGGCCAACATCACCCTGATTCCAAAACCAGACAAAGACACCTCAAAGAAAGAAAACTACAGACCAATATCTCTGATGAACCTAGATGCAAAAATCCTCAATAAAATTCTGGCGAATCGGATACAAAGGCACATCAAAAAAATTGTGCACCATGATCAAGTAGGATTCATCCCTGGGATGCAAGGATGGTTCAATATACGGAAATCAATATGTGTTATTCACCACATCAATAGAATTAAAGATAAGATCCATATGATCATCTCGATAGACTCAGAAAAAGCATTCGACAAAGTACAGCATCGCTTTATGTTCAAAACATTAGAAAAACTAGGGATAACAGGAACTTTCCTCGACATTGTAAAAGCTATCTATGCTAAGCCTCAGGCTACCATCATTCTGAATGGAGAAAAATTCAAGGCATTCCCACTAAAATCTGGAACAAGACAGGGATGCCCTGTATCACCACTTCTATTCAATATAGTTCTCGAAACACTGGCCAGAGCAATTAGACAGACGAAAGAAATTAAAGGCATAAAAATAGGAAAAGAAGAACTTAAATTATCACTATTTGCGGGTGACATGATTCTATATCTAGAAGACCCAAAAGGGTCTACAAGAAAACTACTAGAACTAATAAATAAATTCAGCAAACTGGCAGGATATAAAATCAACATGCATAAATCCAAGGCATTTCTGTATATCAGCGACAAATCTTCTGAAACGGAAATGAGGAAAAATATTCCATTCACAATATCCTCAAAAAAAAATACTTGGGAATCAACCTAACAAAAGAGGTGAAAGATTTATACAATGAAAACTATAGGACCCTAAAAAGAGAAGTAGAAGAAGATCTTAGAAGATGGAAAAATGTACCCTGTTCATGGATAGGCAGAACTAACATTATCAAAATGGCGATATTACCAAAAGCTTTCTATAGGTTTAATGCGATGCCAATCAAAATGCCAATTGCATTTCTTGTAGAAATAGATAAAGCAATCATGAAATTCATATGGAAAAATAAAAGACCCAGAGTGGCAAAAGCAATTCTAAGCAGGAAGTGTGAATCAGGCTGTATAGCGATACCAGATTTTAAACTATATTACAGAGCAATAGTGACAAAAACAGCATGGTACTGGTACCAAAACAAGCAGGTGGACCAATGGTACAGAACAGAGGACACAGAGACTAATCCACAAAGCTACAACTATATTATATTTGATAAAGGAGCTAAAAGCATGAAATGGGGGAAGGATAGCATCTTCAACAAATGGTGTTGGGAAAACTGGAAATCCATGTGCAACAAAATGAAACTGAATCCCCTCCTCTCGCCATGCACAAAAGTTAATTCAAAGTGGATCAAGGAGCTTGATATCAAATCAGAGACTCTGCATCTGATAGAAGAAAAAGTTGGCCCCGATCTACATATTGTGGGGTCGGGCTCCAAATTCCTTAATAGGACACCCATAGCACAGGAGTTAATAACAAGAATCAACAAATGGGACTCACTTAAACTGAAAAGTTTTTTCTCAGCAAGAGAAACAATAAGAGAGGTAAATAGGGAGCCTACATCATGGGAACAAATTTTTACTCCTCACACTTCAGATAGAGCCCTAATATCCAGAGTATACAAAGAACTCAAAAAATTAGACAATAAGACAACAAATAACCCAATCAACAAATGGGCCAAGGACCTGAACAGACACTTCTCAGAGGAGGACATACAATCAATCAACAAGTACATGAAAAAATGCTCACCATCTCTAGCAGTCAGAGAAATGCAAATCAAAACCACCCTAAGATACCATCTCACTCCAGTAAGATTGGCAGCCATTATGAAGTCAAACAACAACAAGTGCTGGCGAGGATGTGGGGAAAAGGGTACTCTTGTACATTGCTGGTGGGACTGCAAACTGGTGTGGCCAATTTGGAAAGCAGTATGGAGATTCCTGGGAAAGCTGGGAATGGAACCACCATTTGACCCAGCTATTGCCCTTCTTGGACTATTCCCTGAAGACCTTAAAAGAGCGTACTACAGGGATACTGCCACATCGATGTTCATAGCAGCACAATTCACAATTGCTAGACTGTGGAACCAACCCAGATGCCCTTCAATAGATGAATGGATAAAAAAAATGTGGCATTTATACACCATGGAGTATTACGCAGCACTAAAAAATGACAAAATCATGGAATTTGCAGGGAAATGGATGGCCCTAGAGCAGATTATGCTTAGTGAAGCTAGCCAATTCCTAAAAAACAAATACCAAATGTCTTCTTTGATATAATGAGAGCAACTAAGAACAGAGCAGGGAGGAAGAGCAGGAAGAAAAGATTAACATTAAACAGATACATGAGGTGGGAGGGAAAGGGAGAGAAAAGGGAAATTGCATGGAAATGGAGGGAGACCCTCATTGCTATACAAAATTACATATAAGAGGTTGTGAGTGGAATGGGAAAATAAACAAGGAGAGAAATGAATTACAGTAGATGGGGTAGAGAGAGAAGATGGGAGGGGAGGGGAGGGGGATAGTAGGGGATAGGAAAGGTAGCAGAATACAACAGTCACTAATATGCCATTATGTAAATATGTGGATGTGTAACCGATGTGATTCTGCAATCTGTATTTGAGGTAAAAATGGGAGTTCATAACCCCCTTGAATCTAATGTATGAAATATGATATGTCAAGAGCTTTGTAATGTTGTGAACAACCAATAAAAAAAAGAAAGAAAAAAGGACAGATGACTTGATACCTGATATGCAGCACAGTAAGAAAGCCTTGCCGTTTACACTGGTTGGAGGATGCTGCATGAGTTAGTTGTCAGTTGAAGTTGATCAGGTATTTGAGATGAATAAACATCATAAGCAAATAATAATAAGCCATATGATAGAGATCAGGATTGATCTTTAGGAAACAGCATAAAAGAGTTAGGCCTAAAAGGATGACAATGTGGAGAGGTCTGAACTACCTTTTGGTTTAAAGAAAGCCAGCAAGCTTTGGATTCTTTAAGTAGAAATTGGGTTACTGTAATTATTTCACACAAAGAATCAAGTAAGATAACGGACAGGACAGCATTTAGTTAATTGTGGAGAGTTAGAACAATGGCTCTCTTTATTCTCCAGTTGATTCTGGAAGATATAACTAGGTAAAAATTTGATGATCCACTTGTGGGAAGTTATATAGATTTTTTCCAACCCACACACACAAAAAAGAAGCATACTACTTTGTATATATTGAAGTCCTTGCCCTAAAGCTTACAGCTGAAATTAAAAGAAGTATACCAGCTTTCTTTTACTTTATGTTCTCATCTTTTTCTTTCAAAATTTGATTAGAATTATATAAATATATTTCTTATTTAAAATATGTAGTATGACCCACTCTGTTATGTTTAAAATATTTACCCCTCTTAATTTTAAATGTAGTAACAGTTCTATTTTGGTTTAAATCTCCTATTTTAATATTTGCTTCCTGTAAGCCACTTGTTTTTTTCCTCCTCGTCCTTTTTCTTCTTTTTCCTCTTTGTTTTCAAATCAAATATTTTTATCATTCATTTTTCCTTAATTCACTAGCTTGTCATATAGCTTTTCATTTTCTTTTAATGTCTATCTAAGAACTATTTGAATTGTTCAGAGTTTAGTAAAATGGTTTATTGCATTACATACAATGAAAACAGTTTAAAACACTTAAAACTCTTTCCAATTGATGATATTTGTGCTTTTTCATTCCTTATATAATTTAAATTATCCTAGGCCTTCATATCACTGTCACATAGATAACATGTTTGTTTCAATTCACCTGAACATTTAACATTTTTCACTCCTTTATATTTTTCTTACAGTTTTTAGCTTTATCTGGTTAGTTTTTCTTTTGAATGAAAAATTGGCTTTTATATTTCTTTTATTTGAGTTTTATTGTAGAAGAATCTTCTCAGTTCTTTTTCAGTTTTGCTTTCATTTTTAGGAGGTTTTTTTTTTCAGAATATATGATTCCAAATGGTCAGCTATTTTCTTTAATCCTTTTAAAGATACCATTCCATCTTCTAGCTTATTTAATTTTTGCTCAGAAACTGACTTTCAGTATTAATGATGCTGTTTTGAAAATAATATTCTATTTTTGGCTACTTAAACTTTTTTGTCTTTAGTTTTCAGTAATCCAGCAATGATGCACCTAATGTGTGATTTTCTAAAAATGTTTATGCTTCCATGAATTTGCAGATTCTTAAATCTGTAGTTTGATGTCTTTCATGATGCTTGGAAAGTCTTAGTCATTACTTCCCTGCTTCCTCTCCTTCTAGGGCTATAGTTGTACATATTCTAGCAATTTGCACCATGTTCCACATTTTTCTTATGTTGTTTTGCATTTTCTGAATTATTTGCTTTGTTTAATCTGGACATTTTCTATTTACCTGCCTTGTATTTGCTCTTCTGCTACATCCAATCTTTCATTTTAAAAATAAATTTGTTAGTTGGATTTTGCATTTGGTTTATTTTTTAAAAACACTTAAAAAGATTTGATATGATCTTTTACTTTACTCCAATGTATGTGTGAAATTCTCCATCTTTTCTGTTGTTTTCCTGTGCATTTTTCTGTACATTTTAATTGCAGGTAATTTAAGTCCATTTTTGGTAATTTTAATATCTGGAGCATTGTTGTGGATGAAAAAGAGGTCACTATCTATTTTCATTGTTTATCTTTTCTTTTGGCTTTTGATCTTTCTTGTCTCTTGACATTCCTATAAATATTTTATTAAAAATGCATAATGTGTATGAAAAATATTAGGGATATTTTAAGTCTTTGGTTGCTATTTTATTCCTCCAAAGAAAATGACTTGGCTTTCTCACTGGCAGTTGGAGCCCAGGAATTGATTCAGTTTTGTGAGATATATTATATTTCAAATTTGTTCTAACTCCTATGATAGTGTCTTATCTGGATTTCACCTGGATGTTTGTGAATCCTAAACTTCATTCTTTTTTTCACTAGCTTTACAATATTTCCAAGAATTGTGCAAGTCTTTCTAAACTACCAGACTCCTTTTTTTTCTGGTTGGCACCTTTGAGTTGGGCTCCTATGCTTCTTAAAGGATAACACATTTAGCTGGACACAATGATGCAAACCTGTAAGCCCAGAAACATTACAAGTTTGAGGTCAGTCTTAGCAACTTAGAGACTCAGTAACTTAGTGAGACTCTGTTTCAAAGTAAAAAATTAGCAAGGTTGGGGATATAACTAAGCACTCTCGGGTTCAATGGTTTAACCCCCACAAACAACAACAACAAAGGTATTGCATTTATCTTGGGAACTATTATGAAAATTATTGAGCTCTTCCTAATGTGTTCAATCCAGTTGTCTGTCTTGAGAGTCCCAGGGCTTAGGAGGAAAACCTGGAGTTTGGGGAAGAATATTTAAGTAGAAAAATGCTACAGAATATAATGTTTGCCTTGATGTGTTTCTCCTCTCTCTCTGAAATTCTGTTTCTTGGACCCTGTCTCCTTTGATATCTCACTGATGCATTCAAATTGAGGCTTCAATCTTTTAGCCTAACTTTTCTATTTGTTCTTTCTGATCAGCATCAGCTATTCCATGAATATTGAAAGTGGATTTTTTTTTTCATTTTGCTATTGTATGTTCAATTCTACAATTTCTGTTTGGTTCTTCCTTTATGTTTTCTGTTTCTGCACTGATAATTTATATGGTTGTTTTTTTTTCAGGAGTGTTTGTAATTGCTCTTGAAGTCTTTTTTTAATAATAGCTGCTTTAAAATCCTAATCAGATAATGTTAATATCTGCACCATCTTTGTTTTGTGTCTGTTGATTGTTCTTTTTTTCATTCAACTTGAGACATAACTGATTCTTGATATGACACATTATTTTTTTTACTGTATTTAGATCACATTACTCAATAATATGAGCTAGGATGGCAGGTTTAGCTCCCACACACAACCTCAGAAGACAATTACTATCCAAGAGAGGAAGCCATGTGTTTACTCCTGGGTTGTTCCAATTTCTGCTTACTGTCTAGGTGTGAGCTGCCACACCTGGACTGTGATGATTGGATAGGGGAGCACAGTTTAGTTTCCTTTTTTTGGAGTGTACCTGGTGTTGTCCAAATTGTAAGGCTCCTATGATCCTCCAATCCAGGGCTTGGATGATTAATTCATTAGTTAATTTAGTCTGCACTTAACTTTTCTTTCTGGCATATTATGCAGTACCCGGTCTGGGATAAAAGAGAGGCCCCCCAAAATAAAAAAAAAAAATAACTCCCTCAAACCTTCAAGGTCATTTCTTGAGCCTCAGAATCTCTAAGAATATGTCTTCTTTTCTTCACACTTCTGAATCTTCTGATATTTATTTTATGTATTTTGTTCAGGATTTTTAGGTGAAATAGAGGAATAGGGTGAAATGTGCCTATTCCATTTTGGTAGGGTAAACTGGACATTCTCAACAATATTTTAATATTTGTCTTTATTTAAACTTTATTCAAATTTTTAGTTCTCTAGCTTTATATAGGATGACATTCTTAAAGCAGACATGCTTCTGGGTGAAAAGGTGCAGTGAGTACCCAGCATTGTACAAACCACTTAGATTCACTCTGGAACCTCAGGTATCTCTCATGTCCAGGATTGGAAACAGGTACTGAGCATTCTTTTGCTTCTCTAGTAAAATGAAGTGGACTGTCCTCATTTTTCTGAATATGAAATCAATTCTTATAATTGTAACAAAGCCTTTTATAAAATTTGGAGACAGGGTTCACCGTGTTGCCCAGGCTCCCTTGAACTTGTGATCTTTCTGCCTCCATCTTCCAAGTAGTTTGGATTACGGTATACACTGGCTGTAATAAATTATTTAAGATTTGCTCCAGATGCCAAAATCCAGGCATATAAAATATATTTTTATTTTGGTCTACTTCACTGCAGTATTTATTTATGTATTGATTTATTCTGCAGTGCTGGTACTTAAACTCAGGGCCTTGTACATGGTGAGCAAGCCTTGCTCTACCATCGAGCCATATCTCCAGTCTTCATTGCAATATTTTAAAATGACTTTGTAATTTCTTTCATATTTCTAATTCTTGATAGCCTATTCATTGGCATTCAAATATGTGTACATCTTTAATAAAAACTAAACAATAGCAAAATCCTAGACTCCACATTTCTATTTTGGTACCACCAACCTCTCATTTCACTTCCTAGCCAGTTATTCAAAACACATGGTCTCTGCTTCATCATGTGATGTTTCACAAGCTGTGGCTGTCTGGGTGCTCTCCGGTTTTCTTAGTCTGACCTCCACAAGGTCACTGACTCCTGCTTGCTTTTGTGTGGTGGGCACTTTCTAGCCATTACCCTGCTTGACTTCTAACCAGCTTTTGATTACTATTTGACATATCCTCTTACTTTTTTGTTTGTTTGTTTGTTTGTTTTGGTGGTGGGGGTGCAGAATACCAGAATTGAACTGTGGGGCACTTGACCACTGATCTACTCCCCCCCAGCCCTATTTTGTATTTTATTTAGAGACAAGGTCTCACTGAATTGCTTAGTGTATTGCTTTTGTTGAGACTGGCTTTGAACTCCTGCCTCAGCCTCCCAAGCTGCTGGGATTATAGGCATGGTCCACAGTGCCCGGCTCCTCCTCCTCTTCTTTTTCTGTTTTCAAATAAAAGTAAAATCTCTGTTTTTTTCAAGATGACATTTTAATCTCTTTTTTTCTAATTTTAACTATATCAGAAATACAAACACACATAAAACATTCAAGTTATATTTAAGAGAAAGCTAAAATATTCTTTCCTATAAATTTTCAGTGAGCTTCTTCAGAGGAAGGCATTAGTGAGGTTCCTGCTTGTAATTTCACAAAATAAAAGCTTTATATTTCACATGATAACATTTTTATTTGCTTAAAATGTATTTCTATTTCATGGTAATTATTAGATTGCTGTTTGTCAATGTTAGCCCCTGCATTAAAAGGGTAAAAGAATAATGAGAATTTTAAAAAAAATTTCTTCAGTTTTCTGAGGTTAAAACTAGGCTATTGAAACTCATATTAAAGTAATAGTTTTGAGGGGGAAAAGGGTGTTGAGTTCTGAGTTTATGCCTTTTGAATTATGCTCTATGTTGGTATTTTCTATATCATGTATGCAGTTCTTTTGTCTATGCCACTGAGTAATTCAGAAACTTAAAGTCATCCAAGTACCTTACTCACTGTCACCCTTGCATGCCTTTAACTACAGACTCCCATTAATTGTATTTCCTAAGCATCACTAAATTATTCTAGTTCTTCCCACCTTCACAGCATCACCTTACAATAAACTACTAGACTCTCCCATCTGGGTCTCATACTACTGCAGACACCATCCTCATAAATCTTGTCTGGCATGTGGGAACTGGACTGAGAGTGTCTTCAATTTTCCCTGTTAAGAATGCCTTGCAGTGCCTAAATTTTTGTGCAAATAATATGGTTTATGCTGACTATATTCCGGGATTTTAGGAAATGCTAGGCAGAGAGCATCTAGGTGACCATCCTAAAACCTGTGGACCATAAGTCTCCAGTGAGCATCCCTGGCAGACATTTCATGTTGTTATTAGAGGAATTAAGCTCATCCTGTGTAACTCCACTGGGTGGGGGCTCTTAGAAACTTGTATCTGCTTTCCCCTGGACCTTTAGCTCTACTAGTTTGACATTATATCCTCTCACTGTAATACTTCCTAGCTGTGAGTCCATACAACTATATGCTGGGTGTTGTGAGTTCTCCTACTGAGCTGTCAAAAATGGAGGGGGCTTGGGAACTCCCCCAGCCACACACCTGGTACTCGCACATGTATTAATACAGGTACATGCATTCAGATGTATGTTGACATTAAAGAAGCAATTACCATTACAATACCTACTGGATTTCATCAACTCTTTTCCAATCATCTGTTGTTATCATTACATCATTTCTCCTTTAATGCATTAACATGCATGCTTTATAAAAGGAAATCTTAACACCCAATCACTCCTTCTCTCCTGAAGCCCTGATGGTGACTTCTTTGCCACTGCACTATACTAGATTATTTCCCCATCTCTTTGACAACTATTTCTAAGTCTCTTTCCTGCCTGGGATTTTTCTTCCTTTGCATGTCCTTCAGGTATATTTGCGCTTTATTCTCAGCTACTTTTCTTTTTTTACTCTTTAATTATAAAGATTATAATTAAAAATTATAATTGAATTCCCATATTCTCTTATGAACACTCATAAGGTCTATACACTTATGACATATCAAACCCTATCTCCAGCTGTTCTGTGCCTTTCCTGAATTTCAGATGCACATATAGAATTTCCTCCTGGGTATCACCCCTAGCTGTCCCATTAGCACTACAAACTCAATGTGTTTAAAATTGAACTTATTATCTTTCCCTCTCTGGCTTTTCTGTTTTCAATCTCAGTTAATTACACTAAGCTATAAATCTGGGCTATATCCTGGACTCTTTTCTCTCACTCGTTCCACACAAATTACCAGCCTCCAAGTTCAGTGCATTCTAAATATCTTTCAAGTTCAACTAATTTGCTCCACTTTTACTATCCCTAGTACAGGGAAATTTATCTCTGCTGATATTACAAATGCAATCTCCTATTGGCCTTCTTGACTCTAGGATGCCCATCAGGCAATACATTCTCTTCATAGAATTGGCATATATATATATATATATATATAATTTATATAAAATATTAATAATATTTAATATACATAATATATATATATATATAAATTTATATATATATAAAATTCAGTTTGATCAACTATTTCCTCTGCTCAAACTTATCACAGTTATACATTACCATCAAGAATACTAACACATTCTAATATGGCTTAGAAAGTTCTTTTTTTTTACCCCACTCTTCTTTACCCCTAGGCAGCATCGCTTGTTAGAACCTCTTAAAAATATAGAGATGCAATTTTCAGCCTAACTATTCTAAACTACCTCTTAAGAAAAAATTTGGTGAACATGCTTACCTGATTTTCCTCCAAGTTTGGTTTGAGATCCCTTTCAGCTTGCTTTCCCAGCATTTTGGAGTACTCCATGCATGGATTTTGAGTACCTTTATTCTCTTCTCAGCTGTATGCCCTGAAAAGGAAGGGACCATGCATGCCCTTGTTATTACTTCATGTTCAATGTTCAATACGTAAAGATTGAATGAATGATTGAGTAAGTGAATGATGTGCCATAAACATAGTTTTGAATCCTGTTTTGTTGATTTTAATATGGTCACTGGTTTGTGTTCGTCTTAATAGATTGTTCAGAGGGAAGCTGCTCTTTATTTATCCAGGCAGATGGTCAGTGATAAGCAGCCATGTCCTGAAACATGTGGGCACATGCTTCCGGTTTCCAATGAGCAGAAACAGGATTAATGGGAGGCTATATAGAAGATAAAGCAGAGAGTGGATAGGTTAACACCTTCCAAAAGTCATTCCATTTTCTGGTATGTGTGTGTGTGTGTGTGTGTGTGTGTGTGTGTGTGTGTGTGTGTTACTCCTTGTAATACTTATGTATTAGGAAAAGTTTCCTCTTGCTTGGGATGCCTTGAAAAGAACTCATTTTTTGAAATGAGAAAGAGAAAATTTAATCAATAAGTTTTTTTTTTCTCATGTCACTTCAAGTTCTATAAGATCCATTTAATTGCTGAAGATATTCAATGTGGATTTATGACAATTTAATATTGTATTCTATTTATTCAAACTGTTTTAAAATATAAATATACATTTTTGTACTTAAAAATCTTTGCATGCATTTTAAACTATTTCTTTGGTGACTAGTCTTTGAAGAGACATGACATTCTAGATCAAATATATGACATTTTTTAAAGGCTATTGATAAATATGACCAAATTCTCTAACTCACTCTGAAAAAGTTCTATTAATTAATACTTCCATTAAAATGAACTTAATTTTCAACCTTTTTTTTTTTTTTTTTTTTTTTTTTTTTTGCAATTAAAAGAGGTAAATCCCTTGGGAAGAGAGAGTCACGGGCTGCAAAGTCAAGCTAGCTGCTCAAAGTCAGTGACAGTTTCCACCTCCCACCTCACCCTCCTCCGCTCTTTCATCCCCCATACACAAATGGTTCTGAGAGGTCGGCAAGATAAGGATAGTAGGCACGACTTTTGCAGGTTGCAGGCGTGGCACAGCAAGCTGCCTCCTGGTACGGTCATAACAATACTGGTGTTACTATTTCTATTTCTATTTGCTTTTGGCACAAAGTGACAGCTAGTTCTGCAAATGCTGAAGCTGTTTTCCACTGCCAACATGTTCTAATGATCACTGCAAAAATGCCAGCTGCAGCTACAGAGGAAAGGATTTTTCTGATGTTCTTGCCTTTAGGAATGGAAAAGAGAAACAGTACTAAATAATGTGAGGTGGAAACCAGTTACCTAGAAGTCCTTCCTTCTCCACTTCCATACCTTCTACCCAAACTGCTGGGCTGCACTCTGGGGGATAAAACTCTCCATTTTTGCTCTCTAACTCGGTTTTCTGCTTAGACTGTAGGTTACAGCCTCAACACAGTCAGAAATGGGTGGGGCTCATCATTCTATTCATATGAAAAGAGGAGAAAAATGCCAACTTCCTTTCTACTTCACCACTCTACTCATATCCTTTCTTTGAAATTCCCAAGAGGCTTTCCTGTTAGGAGAGTGGATGCTTCCGACAGTCTTCATTTAGTTTCCTCTGATCTCTGGAAATGGCACTGATCAGTCCCACACTTGGGGAGCACAAATCCTGTTTAGAATTAATAACTAGAGCCAAGCTCAGGCAGTGACAAGGCAACTACCTCTCTGTGGGGCATTCTGTGAATGGGAGTAGGCAGGTTAATTGCACTCCACAATCCCCAAGGCCACCTGGCCATGGCATTCACATTTATTTCAGCCGTGGCCCTGTCAGGTTGATTACATAGTTAAAGTCAAGACTGTTTTGCATAGGCTTCTGGAGCCGCTCAGCTGCTTAGCTCCTGGGAAGTACTAATCACCTAGAATTAGAGTGACAGGAGCATCCCAAGCCCGGTCCTCTACCTTGAGCTCCTGCCAGTGTCTGTTTGTCTTTAAAAGAGCAACTGGAAAATAGAAAATGTGCTATGACTTTTTTTTTTCTTAAATAATAAATATGCATACTGCTTGCTCATTGAAGGCTTACTCTGATCTAGAGGTCTTGCATGAATGCTCTTCAGTTCTAACAACCCTGCTAGATAGGTATTTCGGTTTCCATTGTTAAGGTGAGCCAATCAAGACTCAGAGAGGTTAAGGGATTTCCCAAAGCCACAAAGCTAAACGCTGTTAAAGGCAAGATTCTATTCAAGGCTACCTGATACCATAACTTGAGCTCTTCCTCCCCGGAAATATTCTCCCACAGTCTTCATCAGCATGTTCTGTGAGAATCCTATCCAATATTAGTAACCATCATGATCAAAAGAAGCAGGGAACTATGGTGTGGGCTAGGAAAATGGCAGCTAAATATGTTAGTGCTGGGCAAGAGACAAGGTATTTAAATTTAGCTTCAGATTTTAACACGAAGTAACTATTAAACCTCACAGCGATGATCTAAACCACTTCACATTTGCTTTGGCTGAAGGGCTGTAACTCTTCCCCTCTCCCTGTCCACACTGCCAAGGACTTAGACATAGGATCAGGTCATCTACAAACCTTAAACAAAGTCCCATCACTTTACAGACTGATACCAAACTCTAGGGTAGCAAATGAAGTTCTTTCCTTTCACTACCCCCCCCCCTCTCCATCTTCCTTTTCTTCTAACTATGCCATTATCTGGAGTCCCTCAAGAAAGCCATCCCTGTCCACATCTCTAAGTTATTGTGTGTGGTTGCTGCTGACAGGAGCATCCCCTTCTCTCAACTCACCCTTCCCACCCACTTCTCTCTTCCAAATTCTGTAACTTGAGATTCAGATATTTTCAGAAGTCCTCCCTTCCTAACCATCCTCATTTCCCCCCATGAGGCCAAATTACGTTTTCTTTCTTCGTCGCTCTAGTATTCTAGCTGACTGTGGTCACCTCATGCTGCGACATGATTTGGTTTACTAGAGTTTGCTCTGACTAGACTGTGAACTACTGGGGAACATGTTTCACTCAGTAGCATATACTAGGGAGATAAATACTAAAGCCAAAGAATATTAAATAATACTAAATCATAAATATACTAAATAATAAATACTAAAGCCAAAGCTTGAATTAGGCTTTCTCAGAAAATTTCTAGATTATTTCCTTGGGTTTCAGACAGATTAACAAAAACCTTCTGCATTACCACTTTTTTTTCTGAAATCATATACTTAATTTAGAATTAGTTTAATTTTTTGTTGAATTGTTACTGCAAGCACCTCTTAGAGTCCTATTTCCAAAGGGTAAATAGAAATACTGTTTATCTTAAAAATGGGGCTGAAATAGACAAGGTTAAAGCTAAAGTTTTAGAAACAAGTATCTGCTTCAAATAATAGGAAACATGTATTGTATGCCAAATTGATCACATGTAGCAGTGTCTAACATACTAAAGGCCTGAGTCAGTGTGTGACTTATTAACTTTGATACCATGGACAGGAAGTGGATGATAACATCCTTTGAAGGAATTAAAAAATGAAAGTCAAATATCTGCTTAACATATATCCTGATATAAGGCAAACATCTGAAAACAATATTAATGTATTTAGCTTCAGATATATTATTTCTTTCTCTTTTTGGTCTTTATGTAGTCAGAGAAAGAGTAAAGAATAGGATTGATTTAATGAAAAAGTTTTCTTCAGCTTGAAATTAGTATGTAAATATTTCTAATGCCTTATTCATAAGGAATGTTCATGTGTCCTGCCACAGGTTTGTCTTAACTGATAGAAAATGCATAGGTGCACTGTATTACTTCATACATAAATATCAATAGAAGTAGTTGAACCACAGGACTGGACCCGGAGAGGAAGTCTGGTTTTCAGTGCACAATCTATGGTAGAGTCTCTGGTCCTCAACTGGAGCAGAGTTGATTCTGATTAACAATAATGGTGGGAGCCAGATCAATGCTTCTTCACACCTTTGTGGAGAATTCATTCACTCACAGAATCTACAATATACTTTCATTTAGAAGAGTATTCTAAGGGTTTCTTTTAAAATAAGGCAGCATAACTCCTGAATACAGAAAGGAATATTATACATGTATTTTCCTCTTTCTGAAAAAAATTTAAATATTTACAGACTAAACCAAATATATATGAGTTATTTCTACATGTATTTCTCATTCAAGAGTTTAGACAACAAACGAAACAAGAACTCATCACTGTAGTCAAATAAGAAGCAGCCTTTACTAGGCTTAAATAATTTATTTCTAGATGGTTTAATCTGCATTTCTCAAACTTTTTAAAGCTAGTGCCACACTATACTAAAAGGTTTTATGTGGTTTAACTTTTCTGTAACCTAGTTACAAGTTACACATTTTGTTTCTCAACTATAACAATTTATTAGATATGTGCTTGCAAACTGCATAATACCCCCATTATACTACCTTGAAAATCACATATCAACTTTTGTATGCACAGAAATTAACCCAACCACCAGACTTTAAAAGATATGGTTCAGATGAAAAATGCTTTGATGGAGTCAGCATCTCCTCAGGGTCATTATACTGCCCTGTAGACATTTTCTTCCTGGTCCAAAGGTTTCTTTAAGGGAGCAGACACCCCATCTTATAGGGTAGGATTCCATGGAATGACTTGCATCTTAGGAAAGAACTCAGAATATTCAATTTACTTGTTTAAAGAAAATAGAGCATAAATGTAGGAAGATTAGGAAAGTTTGCACTCATATGATTATATTTTTAGCTTTCTCCTTGAATTTCAAACCCTCATGCTTTGTCTCTATAAATGTTTAGTTCAAGATTTTGTCCATATAAACTCTCTCTTTTAAATATTATAAAACTGTCTAGTGTTGTGTTTTCAAAAATGAAATATTAAAAAACTTCATGTTCTGTACTTAAATTTAGTTTTATAATGAAACTTCAGGAAACCTACCCTAGATAGCTAGCAATCCTGATTAAGCACCTGATATTTGAAAAGATAACTATTTTAGCCTTTTTTCCCATTTGGGAACTTTTAATTTGATAATCTGTTTACTGTTTCATTAGGTGAGCCATGTAATCAGACACCCTTACTAGCTATAAAAATTACTAAGCTTAATGATTCAGGAATTCCCCTGAAGTGAAAATAATAACTGAATTAAATAATCTAAATTCATTCATTTTGCTTGTATCATAACATCTCTAGGGACCATAATATTAAACTTAAGACTTCAGTATTTTCCATTAATTTGTTTCATGTCTATTCTGGTAACCAAAAGAAATTGTGAAAATGCAGTTTACCATTTCATTATTTTTTAAAATTGCTTTTAGTTTTATTCTTTGGAGACTTTTAGTTCTTATAATTCAAAATCATTATATAAATCTCATAACAAACTGAAGAGTCATTCCAATATGAGAGCTTTCTCTCTGATTCTTGAATTACATGATGAAGTACTATACATGTAGCACTGATTTCTGTCATTGAGTTGGCCAAAGGCCACTGCATAAAGAAAAAAAGCTGCTGTGTGGTGTGAAGGGTAGAAGCAGGCAAGGAAGAAACTGTCCTCGGAGAGCTTACAGTCTTTGAATTTGAGAAGACTTAACTTTGTTAACTTACAAAACAACAATTTTTAAATAATGTATGGCAGGTCTGGGCAATATAATTTGCATATTCAAAAAATATTATTATTCAAAGACTCACTTTGGTAAGCTATCAACTAAGTCTGTTGCTAATGCCACAACACAACAATTTTGTAATGCTGTCATTTGGATTTGCTTATAGAGTGAGTTACAAAAACTACATAGGAATAACTGTCTTCTATTGACACTTTTTTTTCTTTTATCTTGAAGATAACATTGACTAGTTTGATTGACTTGACTTTCACTAATTTTTGACTAATTTGAAAATCACATTTTTCACAATGAGAATATTAAGATTTTGTATATGCCCAAACATATAGAGCAATTTCAGTAAAGAATTATAAGAGTTGCCATAACAAAAATGTATGATTTTTAAGGTAGCAAATTTGTATTTACAATATTTACATGAAACATATGTATATATTTGTGTAAAACATGGTTAAGATAGAGTTCAGTGTTGCAGGATTTTAGATGAAGAGATTTGGATAGAGGACAGAAGTGATGGGACAATACTGATAGAAAAAGAGAAAAGGAAAGGAAAGAAGAAGGTCCACAGATCTGAAAACCAGGGGGAACTGACAGTTTCACTGTCTTAAAGGCCTGAGAACCCAGACACAGGGGGATCTGGTGCATGTCCCAGAGTCTGAAGGTCAGAGAACCTGGAGTTCTGATGTCCAAAAGCAGACAAAATGGATATCCCTGCTCTAACTACAAGAGAGCTTACCTTTCTTCTGCCTTTTATGTTATCTGAACCTTTAACATATTAGGTAGTGCCTGCCCACATTGTTGAAGGCAGATCTTGCTTACTCAGTCCCCTAATTCATGTTAATATCTCACAGACACATCCATAAATAATGATTTGCCAGCTCTATGGGTATCGCTTCACCCCTCAAGTTGACATTTAAAATCAGCCATCACTTAAGGGAAGGAAGCATTTTATTTACATGAAATATCCTTAATAGACAAACTTTAGAGAGAATAAATTGATGCTTGCTTAGGGCTGTAACAATAGGGACATGAGAGAAATGATGGCTGAAGAAGAAGGGGTAACTTTCTGATGAGATGGAAATGTCCTTAAGTTTAGGGGGATGTTCATATATAACTGTAAACAGACTAAAAACCATTAAATTGTACACTCTCAATGGGTGAATTGTATAGTATGTGAATTTTATCTAAAATAACTGTCATGGAAAACAAAACAAAAGAAACATGAAGAAAAAAAATATTGATCTCTGTGAGGACCAAGTCCAGGGTTGGCATATTCCTGCATAGGATCCCCAGAATTCTTCCGAATCCCGTTCTCTTGATGCCCTCATGGACATACATGTATATGCATGCACACACAAGAGGTGGGGGAGAGGGAGAGAAGTGAGCTGTACTCATTGGCTTCTGTGTTCTTCCTTATTCTGCTTGGTCCCAATTTCCTTCCCTCCCTTCTGGCCCCCTGTGCCTAGGATCCCAGTATACCTGGTGTTTGATGCCTCTGAGTATTGGTTTGAGATGGTGTCCACTCTTCCCAGCCCCTTTGTGAACTGTCAAACATGTGGCAATGTCTAGTCAAGTTTAGGACTGTGGTACCTGAGACTCTTCTAGCTTATGAAAGAAGTCAAAATACGACTTGAGCCTGAATGAGTCTGTTCCTTTCAGGGGTGTAGAGGAGGGATTATTCTCCAGGCAGCAAAAGTCAAAAAAAGGGAAGACCCACAGTAATGTTTAGATAGAGAAAATTTAGAAAGAACAAAAAACTTGTTAAAGCAGAGAATGGGTGATATGAACACTAGAGGAGCAGGCAGGGTCAGGATTGCTAACAGTAGGAGCAGGTGGTGTTTAAGCAATAAATAATCTCTATGTGTTTGATAACTAGGTCAAATACAGGAGAAATTTTTGTCTCTGTTTCAGCATGTTGCCTCTTGAAGATCTCAAGCTCTATTCTGGATTTTAGCATAAGGTAACACAAAACTGATCTTCCCTTGAAATGGTCATTTCATGTTCTAAAAAGCATCATTACTTTAATTTTTATGTAACTCTAATGACAATCACGAGTCACATTCCTTACCATCATTCTTATTATATAAGTTTTTTAATTAAATATTTTACTAAGCTTTTATATTTCTAGCTAAATATTTTATCCCAGACCCTTAGAAATCATGCTAATTGTTTTATAGTCATGCTAAGCAACCTGAACATTTCAAAAATTTTGGCTCACAGGTTGCATAAGATAAATGGCCTCTTTAAAATTTTTTTTAAAAATTGACACTCTATAACATAAAATTGCTAAGTGAGACTAATATAAAACTCTTAGTGATCACATTGTTCTGATTGTCAGATCATTAATTTGCAAATCATAGCCACATCAACTAATGTCTTTCAGTTATGGTCTCCTTGTCACACTTCCCTGACACCATTTTAATAAGATTCTGACAGGATCCAGAGAATCAGTTTTGTTCACTGCCACTCTATTTTCCTTCCAATCATTTAGGTAATTATTGGCTTAGCTATGCTAATTATCACCATGCTATTTGCAAGCAACCTCTAGAACATTCTCAACTGGAAGTGATCTCGCCCTCTCTTTAAGACCAGGTGTTTCAGCGGTCACTCATTATGTCATATGTGAGAGCATGCACACACACACACACACACACCCACACACACCCACACACACACACATACACACACTAATTTAAATGTTACCATAGAAACATTTTATATAACTTTGTTACTAATTTTAAAAATTCAAATAAAAGAAATTTTAAAAGAAAACTAGAAATCCATATGTTCTAAATAAAAAATCTTGTTTGCTCTGACAAAAAGAGAGTATCTCTTTGTGCTACTTTGAGTTGTTATTGATAATACAGGGATTCCTTTAAGTTAAGGCTGCAGCTCAAAGTTATTCATTTAATTTTTTTCCTAATCGTAATTTTTGTTAACAATTTAAGCAACTGTTTATTTTTATCTTAGTCAAAGATTGGATTAATTTAGCTGTTTTAAACTTGTAAAACAAAATTTTCTCTATTAAACTATAGTACAGTATCAGAATATATCTATGTATTTTAATTGCTTTCATAGCTTCATCGTCAAGTGTCACAAAGAAAAGATTTGAAATTATTTTTTTTTCTGTAAACTCTTGTGCAACACATTCCAAAATAAATATCTCATTCTTGTTCATACTTGTTAATGAGTTTGGGCCATAAAATACTATTGCTTCATTTATATATTGCTCAACTAAAGGAAGCAAATTCTAAATATCTCCAATCTTCATCAAGATTAAGTAAATAACTTGGTTGGCCCCAAGGGTTTCTTGGCCAGTGAACAAACTTGGTTGCTGAGAAGTTTCCTTGGAAATACTGTGGATTTTTTTCATAAATTGGTCAAGGACAATGGAGAATTGAAGATAGATGATAAGTTTGTGAAGAGATGGACTGTTGTAAAGCAGGAAGACTTATGCAGCCTAACAACTGTGCGAAATAAAGAATTTGATCAGATCTGGTATATATTTATAACCCAGGAATATGAGAATTTGAGAGCTGAAGTAAAAAAAATAAATCTAAGAAAAAGACCCTCTCTCTCTAAATAGTTCATCAAAAATATTTTAAAATAGTCAAAAATGTCAGAGTTCAAAACTGTTATTAAATATAAAATTTATGGCAAAATATAATAAAATTTGGAAAAGAGCAGCATTTTGTTGTTGCTAAGATAAAAGGAAAGGGCTGGGGTTGTAGCTCAGTGGAAGAACACTTGTCTAGCATGTGTGAGGCAGTGGGTTCAATTATCAGAAACTGCATATAAATAAATAAAATAAAGGTCCATCAACAACTAAATTTAAAAAAAAGATAAAAGGAAAATATTAAACTAGAGAAAATTCAGAATTCAATTTTGATGAGAACACTCACGTCATTGTGATTTTACAGATTTTTGTGTTTGGGTATTTTTGTGTTAAATCAGAAAAATTTGAACTGTAGTATAATTTCAATGTAGTCTTTAAAAATAATTTTTAAGATGGCTTGCCAATTTTTGAATTAAAGTAAAATTCAAAGTTTTTCCATGGATGGCCTTTGCTCTTTTGCCTCCATCTCCCACACATCTTCTTAATTCCATTGCTTATTACTCTGCTGCTTCTCCTATTCCTGGAACGTGCCAATACACTCTCACTTCAGGCTTTGCACTTGCCACCTTTCTATTGAAAGAGTTCCCACAATGTTTGCCTGGTCACCTCCTTTATTGTCTTCAGATCTCTGCTCAAATATCATTTTATTGATGCATCTTCCCTGACATCACTACTTAAAATAGCACCTTCCTTAACAATTTCTACCCATTTTAGCTTGCTTCATTGTGTGTGTGTGTGTGTGTGTGTGTGTGTGCATGTGTGTGATTTTGCACCCTGACAAACTGCTTTTTTACATGTCTGACTATCATACTGTAATATAAACTTCACAAAGAACATTAACTTTGATTTATCACTGTATCTTTGATACCGAGAACAGTGATTGACATATTACAATAGGTCCTTGAAAAGGAGTTGTCAAATTAATGAATGGTCAAAGGTAATATATATTGATCCTTTAAGACCTATATTCTTGAAACTCCTTTACAAGTGTGGTAAAAATTTTCTCCCATTCTGTAGGCTCTCTATTCACTTCACTGTTTTTTTTTTTTTTTTTTTTTTTTTTTTGCTAAGAAGAAGCTTTTTAGTTTGAATCCATCCCATTTATTGATTCTTGATTTTAATTCTTGCACCATAGGTGTCTTTTTAAGGAAGTCAGGCCTAATCTGAATGATGAAGATTTGGGCCTACTTTTTCTTCTATTAGGTCCAGGGTCTCTGGTTTAATTCCTGAGTCCTTGATCCACTTTGAGTGAGTTTTGTGCATGGTGAGAGATAGAGTTTTAATTTCATTTTGTTGCATATGGATTTCCAGTTTTCCCAGCACCACTTGTTGAAGAGGCTATCTTTTCTCCAATATATATTTTTGGCACCTTTGTCTAATATAAAATAACTGTATTTATGGGGGTTAGTCTCTGTGTCCTCTATTCTGTACCATTGGTCTACAAGTCTATTTTTTTTTTTTGCCAATACCATGTCATTTTTTGTAACTATTGCTCTGTAGCATAGTTTAAATCTGGTAGAGTGATGCCACCTGCTTCACTTTCCTTGCTAAGAATTGCTTTAGCTATTCTGGGTCTCTTATTTTTCCAGATGAATTCCATGACCACTTTTTCTATGAGGAATGTCATTGGGATTTTGATTGGAATTGCATTAAATTTATATAGTGATTTTGGTAATATGGTCATTTTGACAATATTATTTCTGCCTATCCAAGAACAAAGGAGATCTTTCCATCTTCTAAGATCTTCTTTAATTTCTTTCTTTAGCATTATGTAGTTGTCATTGTTGAGGTCTTTCAGCTTTTTCATTGATTCCCAAGTTTTTTTTTTGTTTTGTTTTGTTTTGTTTCATTTTGTTTTGTTTGAGGCTATTGTAAATGGGGTAGTTTCTCTTATTTCTCTTCAGAGGATTTGTCACTGATATACAGAAATGCCTTTTATTTATGGTGTTGATTTTATATCTGGCTACTTACTGAATTCATTTATTAGTTCTAGAAGTCATGCACACATCAAATAGAGCACTAGTCTCTAGGATATATAAAGAACTCAAAAATCTTAACATCAAAAAAAAAAATGACCAAATCAATAAATGGGCCAAGGAACTGAACAGACACTTCTCAGAAGAGGATATAAAATCAGTTAACAAATATTTGGAAAAAATGTTCAATATCTCTAGCAATTTGAGAAATGGAAATCAAACCCACTCTAAGATTTCATCTCACTCCAGTCAGAATGGCAGCTATAAAGAATACAAACAACATAGGGGTGGGAGGGAAAGGGAGGGAGAAGGGGAATAGCAAGGATAGTGGAAGGAGACGGTCATGATTATACAAAATACTTGTATGAAGAAGTGAATTTGGTGTCAACATACCTTATATACAAGCAGAGATATGATAAATTGTAGTATAAATGTGTATTAAGAATTGTGATGCAAAAAAGAGAGCTCATATATAATGGCATAATTTGGCATGAACATCTCTATATACAGAGTTATGAAAAATTGTACTCTGAATGGATAATTATGAATGTAATGCACTCCAGTATTGTCATGTTTGTAAGAAATAAAGTAATTAATTTAAAAAAGAATACAAATAACAATAAGTGTTGGTGAGGATGTGGGGAAAATTGCACACTCATGCATTGCTGTTGGGACTGCAAATTGGTGCAGCCAATATGAAAAGCAGTATGGAGATTCCTTGGAAACTAGGAATGGAACGACCATTTGATGCAGCTATTCCACTCCTCGGTTTATACCCACAGGACTTAAAAACAGCACACTACAGTGATGTAGCCACATCAATGTTTATAGCTGCACAATTCACAATAGCTAAATTGTGGAACCAACCTAGATGCCCTTCAGTAGATGAATGGATAAAGAAAATGTGGTATATATAGACAATGGAACATTACTCATCATTAAAAGAGAATAAAATCATGGCATTTGCAGATAAATGGATGGAGTTGATATAAGGATGCTGATTCATATTGGGGATGTGGGGGCAGCGTGGGAGGAATGGAGGAACTTTATATAGGGAAAAGGGGAGGGAGGAGATGGGAAGGAACATGGGGATAGGAAAGACAGTGAAATGAGACAGACATCATTATCTTAAGTACATGTTTGAAAATATAAATGGTGTGACTCTACTTTGTATACAACCAGAGACATGAAAAACTGTGCTTTATTTGTGTAATATGAATCGAATTGCATTCTGCTGTCATATATAACAAATTAGAATAAATAAAAATTTTTTAAAAACTCCTTTAAAATAACTTGTATAAATGAAGAGATTTTCCTGGTTAGTCATGAGAACTTACAGAGTGCAAGGGTGAAGCCATGTTTGTCTGCTTATCTGTGATGTCTGGTGCTGTTATAAAAGAAGCAGAGTGGATCAACAAAAGCAGACAGTTAAAAACAAATGACCAATGAATAATCCAGGAGAGCAAGCAAAGCCTGAATCTTTAGGGTCATCATAGATGGTCACATGTACACATGCACCCATGCACACCACTGATTCAAATGTTTCCCTCTTAAGGCAGAGAGCACCAAGCAAAGAGGTAACTCCTTCCTCTACTGGCTGTTACAAATCCAGTCTGGGAATTTTTAACAGGGACATACAGAGGGGTTAATGAGAACCAATACTTGTTAATTTACTGGAATTATCTGTAGAGGTACATGTTTACTCATTGACTTATATTCATGACCCAACTCCAATTTTCTTACAACTTTTGATCTAGGGCCATTTTCACAGAATGTGTTCAGCAGACACTAATAGCTGTGAGAAACCAGAAAACTGGAGTCTTTATTCTAATAGAATTGGGAGAACATTGGTTAAACAAAGTTTAACAGAATTTTCCAAAATAGGAATCCTTAGGATCTTTGAAATGTACCTTACAAATCAGGAAAATAAAAACCAAAACAAAACCAGAGACCAAGATTAGTCCTATATGGCTGTTTCTGACTGAATACCATGTGTTATCTTTCAGACTCTCCTTCCAATGTTTGTAAAATTTATTTAAAAAATATCAGATTGGTCTTTCTTTCCAACAAACATAGTTGAACCAGTGCTGGGAAATCTTATCCATATTTTCACTATAAGGAAATGATAAATGTTTGCAGAGTTAGACATGCTTAACCTAATTTAAACATTACATGATGCACACATATTAAAAAATCACATAGTATCTAACAAATATGTGCAATTTTGATGTTTTTATTTTTCAGTTAAAATAAATTTAATTTTTTAAAAATGTAAAACTCATATAGCTTTTATTGTTTAAGAAAATATTGGGGCAGGAAAGATGGTGGAATGAGTTGGACATCATTACCCTAGGTACATGTATCACTGCACATGTGGTACAAGGCTACATTGTGTACAACCAGAGAAATAAAAAGTTGTGCTCCATTTGTGTACAATGAATCAAAATGCATTCTGCTGTCATGTATACTAATTAAAACAAATAAATAAATTAAGAATAAATAAATAAAAGTTAAAAATAAAAAACAAGAAAATATTGTGAATATTAATTTTGAGGAGATAAAACTCTGGGAGAAGATAACAGTTCAGGGGACTTCGGGATAAATTCTGCCAGGTGTATCATCAGTCTGTATTAGTGGCCTTTGTACATTTCCCTTCCTCACCAATTTTGTAACAATAGGAGATGTGAAGATGAAATCTGGTGTTGCTGAGTCATCTTATACCTGTGCACAGAGACATCTACTAGATTAATATGTCACAGCAGCCGCAAAAAAAAAAAAAACCAAAAAACAAAAACAAAAAAAAAAAAAACACTAACAAAACCAGATATGTCCTGTTTGAAGGAAGTCACTGAGGAGTGAAGAGTCATTCTCCTCATTGAGGACCGCATGCTTTGTTCGATTTTAATGTTAAGCCTTGGATACACATAAATATTGATGTGCAACATTTTACAAGGGGATTGTGCTGTTCAGTTACTGAAGATATTTAGGCACATACAAGGCAGCTGGCATAATAGTATGTCTTGGGCAAAGGTGCTAAAGAAAAAAGGTAGTTCGGCAGAAAGAGAGAAAAATTAAGGGGAAAGATACAGGAATAAGAGACTTTGCCACCCCAGAGAGTTAGGGAGTAATTTTGTTTTTAATTGTCTACTTTTTGAATCCATTTTCTTTCATAATCTGGCCTTCAGTTCCATGAAGTAAATTTATGTTTGCTATTTCACCCTTTTTATTGAAAGAAATTGAGTTTTCTTGTTAACTTGCAACCTTTTAATACTTCACCAAGATAATTATGAACTGAAAGAGACTTAGTAGGATTGATTTCTTCTTCTCTCTCTCACCAAAGCAATTAAAATTCTTTTATGGCACTGATTTCAATTTGCCTTGTATTAGAGCTACCTGGTGACTTGTGTAACTTATTTTGTTAGTGTGTGATTTTAATAGCAAAGATTTGCCTTATTCATTTTTTAATCTACTAAATCACAAAGTATTATCCTTTGCTTATAGTAGAAATTTAAAATATTTTTCAAAATCTAACAGTAGTCTGAAGGAGGAAATGGGATTTTTACCTCCTCCAAATTGAAAGTTTATATTAAGTATTTTAGGAATACTTGGAACCATTGAATAAAGACCTATCCAAATAAAAATCAATTTGGTTATATAGTTATTTAATTCAATAAAATAGTTTTTCAGCAGTAATCAACACTTACCCAAGGAATCAGAATCATAATAAATTCCATTGTAAAGTTTCTGCATATTGTTGGAGATTATGTAATTCTTTTAAAAACTAACATGTTCATCTGAGTGTGATGGAACATGCCTATAATCCCAGCCACTCAGGAGGCTGAGGCATGAAAATCGCAAGTTTGAGGCCAGACTCAGCAATTTAGTGAGGCCTTAATAATTCGACAAAACCCTGTCTAAAAATATAAAATAAAAAGGATTGGGATGAAATTCACTGGTAAACACTCCTGGATTCAATCCACAGTATTAAAACAACAGCAAAAACTAACATGTTCTCTTTTAATTAAATTGAAGACAATAAATTTCAAATGGCATTTAATGGGATCTTAGAGATTTATTGAGAGGAGGCATCAATGTACGGGTGGCATTACTCTCATTATTCTTTTTTTAAATGGTGCACGAATTACCCTCTGAATAGTGTGCATCAAAGAAATCCTGTAAATAATGTGACTAATATTTGATGACATAATGTTCCCCTCAGCTTTACTAAACTTTAGACTATCTTCTTCTCAATAGGCCTTGATCTTTCTTATATTGGAGCATTTAGTGCAGGAAACTTGTAATCACAAATGCTTTCGCTGTGCTTTTGAAGTGTCTATAAATCTCCCAGTCTCTTGTCGGTGTTACAACCCAGGAGTGTCTTTTGGAATGTGATCAAGGAAGATAGCCCTAGCCAATAGCTCTCAGACCCCATACATCTCTCAGTGCTGATGTGAGCCTGACTTCCTTGGACACTTTGTACCAAGGATAATGCTATCTTCTGTCATGGAAGATGGGACAAAGTTTACTTTCCTTTTTGTAAGGCCAATTAACAAAAAGATGACTTAAAATGGCCATCCCCTAATCCCTAACCAGCACCTGACCATCTCTTAAAAACTCTCTAGCCCCACTTTTCCAGCAAATTTGAGTTCAGAGTGCATGCTGTTCTCTCTCCTATTGACTAGTATCTCTCCAATAGTACTAAATGAAAGCTTCCTTGCCTGTTGTACTTAGTCTGGTGAAATGTTTGATTTGACAGTTTTGACAAAAGAAAAAGGTAATTTCCTTCAGCAGTGTTCATAAAATGCTACTGGAAATCTATCATTATTAAATGTCTTCAAATTTAAGTTGTTTAACAGCTTTACATATTTTATTTGCAAGATATTCTGCTAGGCTTTACATCACTTACTTTCCACATTACTTCTGCCCAGTAGGTTGGGGGATGCCTCTAATTCCCTTTTGGTTTGGGGACATCTAGAGTTTCTGGAGTCATTTGCTTCCAAGACTTTGGGCTTATATAAAGAGGTCACTTCTGTAATCAACAAGTATATCTCTATTAAAACTCACCATTACACAAGTTTTGATTTTTCCTATTTATAATGATTTATTTTTTAATAATCCTCAGTAACAGACATCTCCATCTATGTCAGTTATGTTCTCCAAGTTTGTTAAGAGCATCTTTTTAGGTGAACACAAATATGTTAAAGATCTGGATATAGGTAAAGGGCTAAGCTGCTCTCAGGATTTCAGCTCTGCCCACTTTCCTGGACATCTGGCTTCTGTGGGTGGAACTCTCTTGCTGGAATTTCCCATGAGGGAGATTGTCTAAGGACTGAGCTGGAGAGCTGCTCACAGATGAAGGGCACGAGGATAAAGGAGCGGATTTGCAAAGGAGTGTCAGGGAAAGAAGAGTAGAAGGATGACAAGAGTTTTACTGCATGGAATTAAAGAAAATAATGGTGTCTGGAGAGTATCTTCAATTGACCCCCAAATGGTCAAGAAGATAAGGAATTTTGAAAAGAAAAATTTTAAATAAAGAGAAAACACAAAGGATAATAATATATGCATATTCTCAATATGACTGTCTATGAGCACTGGATCACATTGATTTGCACCAAATACTGCATTCAAGAGCACAGTTGAATTGAATAAATTAAATGATAAACATCTCACACCTTCTTTTGATACTCTCTGTTCTATAATCTATTTAAAAAGAGATCTTCAAGAATCCTATTAATTCGGGAATGAGATAATAGGAGTATCAGAATTACAAAAAAATTAAATAACAGGTGTTAATCACTTTTTTAATATTTAGAATTTTTGAAGACTTATGGAATGAAAGACTTTCTATTTACCACCAACTTTCTTTGGGCTAATTGCTCCTTCATGAGAGATTTTAAACATAATGATGTGAGAGAATTTTTAATTACTTAAAAGATGATCTGTCCACTGGGTCTGGTTTGAAGGAGGCTGGCTAAGTGATGACTGGACCTAGGGCTGTATTTGTATAAGGGAAAAATTCTGTACAAAACCTCAGGAAGATACCAGTTGATGGAAGGGAAAGCCAAGGAGCTGGTTAAGCAAAGTGATACTATAATTATCACTGTATAATCCTGTGGCAGAGAGGGATTTGGAGAAGAGATGCAGAATATGACACTAACCAGCTGATTACTGTGGGGTGTACATCTAACCCTTCTCCCTTGAAATAGTAAAATATATTTAAAAAATATTCAGAAAGTATTTGCATTTCTTGCTGTTGCTTTTGATGAGAGAGGATTCTTTATGGTAAATAAAAAGGGGCTAATGTTGTTTTCAATAGAGATAGCACCTGAGCCAGCCACATGAGGGATATATCTAAAAGACTTTACAAAGAACACCTTCACCATGTAAAAATGGAAAAGCAAACCAACTGGTAATGTTAGTCACTATCCACACTATGGATATTATCCTGAAAAGCTGATTAAATTCTGTATCTGAAAAGAATTAACATACAGCATTGACATTGTCCATTTACATATTGAATACAACATTTTTTCTATCACTTTTACATAGCTTGACAAGACATAAATATACAAACATGTTTTTTTTTTCCTATCCCTTGGTTTTGGAATTACTGATTTACTCAGCTAACATTTATGAAACCTGTTCAGTGCTAGGTGCCATTGTGCCAGAAATGGCTTCCACAAGCAGCTCACTATTGAGGAGTTTATTGACAAGTAAACCGATGACTGTGATGCAGCATAAGCTTTTAAAGTGATTATTCAAGTATTACAAAGTATGAATATTATTTGAAGGCACAGCCGGTTAGGAAAGATATCAAATAGTATACATGCTTTCTCTATTATATTTCAAACTAGAACTTTCCTACAAAGTTTGAGAAAGGCTTTCCAATTACGATTGAGGGACAGGAGCTCTTCTAATAACACAGAAATGGTATGCTAGAATGTGATTTTTTTTTCTAGTAAGTTAACAAATATTGGCATTAATACAGTAGTTACAGAGCTTGGCACCCAAATTTTGAAATAGGGGGGCTATCAAAGCAATCTGCTTCAAAATGAAGCCAACAGGCTATTTCTGCCAAGAGATGACAGCAGTATTCTAAATGGAATATTCTTGTGGTGGTAGAACTGTTTCTTATTTTCTTTTCCTTCATGGCATATCTTATTCACGTTTGGTTAATAAATGTAAATGCAATTGCCACTACAGAGCAAGCTTTTATAAAGTCTCTTTTTTTATTTGTTCTTATTTTTATATAGGGAAGTAGAATGTATTTTAACATATAACACATATTTGGGTCATGTTTGACCACATTTATTTGTGGAATATCATCATTATGTCACTTGCTTTGCATGCACCTAAATATTAACTAATAACAGGACTACTGAGCACATATTTAAGTCACATATGAAACATATGCTTATTTAGACAACTAGGATAGTTTCTGTGCTATCAGTTGAATTTTATAAATTAATCAAGGCAATGAACGCAATCCCAAAGACCTGAAAACCAGTGCTAATTATCTCTCCTTCCCAAGGTGAGACAGAAGAAATCTTAGACAAAGAGAATGTGTGGACACGTAAATATGTGAAATTGAATAGTAGCAGTAAAAAATTTTATTTATAAAAGGTTCAGGAAATGTAATATAGTTAGAGGACACCTGGCCCAGGGCATACACTGGAAAAATGGTGCAGGATAATGTTGAGAAGGATTTGTCTCCTCAGTAGGATGCCATCTCCAGATATATAGTTTATTACTGTGTCTGTGTGCTGGAAACTTTTGCTTTTTATCAGTATTTTGATTCCTACTTTAGAAAATGTAAAGTTTAGCTTCCTGTCTAGGATCATTTATCATACTGATACAGTCAGACTCTAATGTCTCTGAGAAAGTATAAATTCCATAATATCAATGAGACCCAAACTTTAGTAGGAGGCTTTGGAAACACTTGAGTATGCTTAACTGAAAATAAAGATTTCCAAGTTTCTCCTGTGAAATTCTGTGTCAGTATACTACGGTGGGACCTTGGAAGCTGTGTTCCTATTAATATCTTCAGAAGATTTTATACTTATTGACTGTATTTTTTGGCATATATATATATATATATATATATATATATATATATATATATATATATTTCAGTGATAAATAGATACTAACTTTGATCTTTTATGTGTATTACAAATATTTTCCTGCAAGCCACTAGCATTCTAACTCTATGCATATTTGTGGGGGGAGGTGGGGCAGAGGTTGTTTTATGTGTGTGATAAGCAAGTAGTAAAAGACACAATCTATGCCATATTCTGTTGCTTAGAGAACAAAAACTAGAGTAATTGGTTTCAGTGGGATTATGTTTTTGAAATATTAACCAAATTTTAACAGATTTCCCCCTGGCATTTCCTGTTCCCCTTTGTTCCTCTCTCTCTAATTCAAATTTAGAGGTTATTCTAGACTCTTTGCTTTAGGGAAATGATGTATTAGCAAAAGAGCAGCAGAGGAGGAGCTCTTTCTGGCTTTTAAGTTTCCAGAGCTCAGGCCTTGCAAATAATAGAAGATAGTAAGGGTAGCCAACAAAAGACTTCAGAGAAAAGCACTAGCTAATCCTGATCTTTCGACTCCTAATTTTTAGGAAAAATAAATAAAACAGTATTTCTTTGATTGACATAAGGAATCACTTGGGTAGAAAACTATGGGTTCTGAGATGGCGGGAGGCTGCCTGAGAACAGAGGGCCTTGTTCCCTCCTTCTCAGGAGTGTGTATAGGGATGGAATTCCTCACAGGTTGGTGGGGTCTGCAAGAAGAGAAACTTGTGGCTTCTTTTTCTTGGTTAATTTCTTAGTAATCCTGGGAAAGATGGCAAGTTCCAAGAAACAGTTTCCAGGATGTGTCTAGGAATATAAGACCCCAGAGAGCTGAATAAAGTTGCTAGCTCTCCAAAGTGGTGGAGAAACAGAATGAGTCTTTTATTCTTGATAGGAAACTTGTAGAGAGAGGTAACAGAGGACTCTGTGACTGTGAAACAGCAGTTGGATGTTCAGGCCCCTTGCATTCCCTTCACAGTATATTGCGTTGATGCACAAATTTGATTCTCTGAGTGGATGCAGAGACAACCTCAGCAAGAAGGCAGAGGGAAGTGTCAAAGCACAGATTAAATTCATTTCTGAAAAATAAAGAAAGGAATACTCTGTGCACCCCCAGTTTGTGTCTAGTGGCCATACCAATTCATGGACAGGGGAATATTAAACCCCCTCTGTTGGTTTCTCGGAACTAGGTCCATTGTGGAAGCCAGATGCACATGGCAGAGAAACATTCTGAATCTAGGTCACTTGATCCCCCTCCAGATTGCCCCCAGCCTCCAAATAACTTTGTTTCAGTTGCACTACAACAGTCCTACTTTCACCCTTTGTGGCAGAAAAGGATGCCATCGCCTTTCACAGTGAAGCTTGGTCTGCTCTGTCAGCCCCACATCTGACCCCATGCAGTCAGTTCCATGTTTACTGCGGGAACTGCTCAATCTCCTACTTCATCTTTTTTTTTTTTTTAAACTGGCTCTCTTTCTTGATTCTCTTTAATTGGCTCTATTATTCTACAGTGCGGATCCAGTTAAGTTGCCTGGGTTTATTCATCAGGGGTCTAGCTTTCTAACTCCTAACCTTGAACTACATTTTCTCACCTTGGGTTAGGGGTTGACAAACATTTTCTTCAAAGAACTATATAGTAAAAATTTTAAGTCATGTGGTCTCTGCTGCAACTATTCAGCACTAACATTGCTACACAAAAACAGCCATACAGAATATGTAAATGAGGTAGAGCATGGTTATGTCCCAATAAAATTTTATAAAAGGGCAGCAGGCCAGATCTAGCCATTAGCCTGGTTTTCCTCCTTTCGTCCTTTGTCCAAGAATCTTCTCATCAAAATTCAAGATTTAGACTATGGTAGGAGAGATAAGTCTAACCTAATCTTCTGCCAATCCAAGTGAGATACTGGAATGATCTTGCACAGCTTCACATAGACTGGCTATCTGGTGTTAAGATTGACTAACGCAAGCTTTGTGAAGTGAGCTGTCAGCTCTTGTCTTAGCTGGGAGTCAGGAAGACCTAATTTGTGGGGCTAAGATTTTCAAAACAGCAGTCAATTTTCTCCCAAACAGCCTAGGGCATAAAGAACAATGTCTTGTCTTGTGGGATGTGAGCATGCAGGTGTTGGTTGGGTCACATCTCATTTCTGAGGCATGGAGAGCCCTGATGGCAACTGTTGAGTGTTTTCCAGCATGTGTGAGCCTTCTGGGGGCCTGGGGTCTTTAAGGCTGGGCTGGGGCACTCAGCAGGCCACCTCCTGTAGCTGCAGTAATGAACTGCCTTCTGGGCTGTACTTTCCTTGTCACCAGGCTCCCAGAAACCTTAAGAAATGCCCCTGGTTTTCTCATTGAGCTAGGGGTGGAAAGGAGGCAGGTTGCTTGGGTGGAGGGCCATCTGAAGCCAAGGAGCAGAATTCCTGTGGAGGGAGCTGTGGAAGAAGCTGAGGGCCACACCTGGAGCATGGTGAGCTAGTCACCTCAGAAACTCCCACAACACAGTGACTGTTAGCAGCTCTGAGTGAAATGAACTTTTGACAATATATGGCAGGGACTGGATAATTGGAACTCACAATGAAATGTAAGCTCATTTCATATTTGGCAGCTGTTGAGGCTAAGAGATGGGTAAAAACTAATTCCTAAGCCACACAGGTGCACTTATTAATATACTTGCTGTAAATTGTATTTTTTTGTCCTTTATGGTAGATTTTATTTTATTTTTTTATTTTCCTCAAATATTTGGGAAGATTCAAAATTTTTAGTTACAAGTAATTTTATATAACTATTTTTGATTCTCAAATGATTTCCCTAAGATTTCTAGAAAAAGATTTGCAGAGTCAAATTTCATGAGCATTTCCAAAGTTTCTGGAACGCACGGATATCTTGCTTCCAGCAAAGTGTGAATGATCGGACATCTCATTCCAAAGAAGTTGGAGAGATCATTGAGAATTCAATAGACAATTAATTAAGTTGAACATTTTATATGTTTATCAACCACTTGTGTGTTATTTACTTTTTGATTTGGCAAGCATCATTATCTTCCTTCCCCAGATAAGGAAGCTTGAGGTTCAGAGAACTCAAGTGTCTTGCCTGAAGTCAAACAGCTGGAAAGTTGCAGACCTAGGACTTTTACCTAAATTCTGGTTCTCATTTAGTGCTCATTCGATTATACAATAGCATACTGAAAGATGAGGAATTAGTGCTTTCTCAATTTTCTGTTTCTGATTCTTTCAAAGTATTTGTCTTTTTTCTTTTTATTAATTCCTAGAAATTACAACTGACACCAAAATCCCAGGGGAAATTTAGTCTAAGAGCTTACAAAGTCTCATTCAAAGATGAAGGTCAATGGAGACAAAGTAGATACATTTTCAGTCTGTTTTAATGAATCAAGACTGATGGACTGAAATCCCTTTTGTGAAGGAAAAAAAAGACGGTTACTGTGGTTTCCTTTCAAAAGAGGGTTTTATTCAGTCTTTGATTATACTAAACAGAACATAATATTTCAAGGACAAAATTCACTTTTTTTCCCCATAAGTAGAATCACCTTTTCATTTGGAATCCACACTTAGTTTCTATTAAAACTTAAATTTGTAGAAAGTAGAATTGAGGTTATATCAAAAAGTTGAAAAAGAAGACTAAGAAAGTCCTTCAGCAGAACTGAACGAAGGGGCTGGGGCTGTAGCTTAGTTGGTAGAGCATTTACCTTGCATTTCTGAGACACTGGGTTTGATCCTCAGCACCACAAAAAGTGAATAAAATAAAGTCATTGTGTCTGTCTACGACTGAAAAAAAAGGAGGTTCTTTATTTAACACCACATAAAAATAAATAAATAAATAAGATAATAAAGGTATTATGTCTGATTACAACTAATATATATTACATATATATGTGTTTGTGTGTGTGTGTGTGTGTGTGTGTGTGTGTGTATATATATAATCTGTTCTGAGTTATTGTCCCTGAGACTTTTGTGTCTTCTTCTACATCAGGCTTTGATAGTCTGTCAGTCTTTTACTTGTGCTTCCCACTATAAACTTTTCCTGTTTTTTAAAAAATAAATTTCATTGTATATATTTAAGGTATACAACACACTCTTTTGAGATACTTATAAATAGTAAAATGGTACTACAGCGGAGCATATTAACATATCCAACATCTCACACAGTTATCTGCCCCCTCTCATCCTCAACGGTGGATTTCTGAACTAGGGCAGCTGCCATGGATGGTGTCCAGCCAGCTTACTCAGTGTCAAGTCTCTATGACACACACTGCTTCTACCAGAGGCTACTGCTTAGAAATGCCACTGCCCCAAGCCTCTGAATTTCTTGGGCACCTTTCCTTTTGAGAGAGGAAGCACATAATTCCTTTCCAGCATTTTGTTTTCACATGGATCTTTTCCTAAGAACTATCCTTTCAGTTCAGGTCCTAAGGCTCAGAGGTGTGTCAGTGAAACTCTGAAGACCTGACTCCGGTTTGAAGGACTTTTGGATCCAGACAAGGAGGAAAAAGTAATTACAGAAGCCTTCAGGAGCAAAGGTAAGGACCTTTCTTAGATCCATACCCAGTTTGAGCCTTATATAAAAAGAGCCAAAGATCTCTGAAACTTGTATGTGGGCTAAAACTTTTTCAAAAGGATGAAAATCAGATACAGATGCGGAGTCAGGACTTAGTGGTTCAACAACAACTTGAGAACCTAATGTTCTGTTAGCTGTAACAGGAAGCTGTTGAAGATCCAGACGCTTGGAAAGATACCTTTCAAAAATCTTTATGCAAACCTTCTAAAAACTAAAGGTTAACATCTCCAAAATGCAGATGCTAACACACAACAAAGGGTGGGGGAATAGAAGTTCAGTAGATTAGACAAAAAGGAATGACGAGAAGGAAAGGAGGACAGGAATAGGAAAGACAGTGGAATGATTCTGACATAAATTTCCTAGGTTCATATATGAGTACACCACAGCGAATCTCCACATCATGTACATCCACAGACTGAGACCTAACTAGAATAAGATGTACTCCATGTTTGTATAAATATGTCAAAACATACCCTACTATTCTGTATGAACAACAAAAATGAAAGAATCTCTTAGACAAGAGGAACATTGGTTATAAGCAACTGTTATTTTCTTTTTTAAAAAAATATTTGTTTTTTAGTTGTAGTTGTTTAGTTATTTTTATGTGGTGCTGAGGATCTAACTGAGGGCCTTACATGTGCTAACTGAGGGCCTCACATGTACTGCTGAGCCACAACCCCAGTCCTATGTTACTTTCTTGACCTGCTAGCACTAGAAGCATTTTGGAAGGATTTGGAGTGTGATGTGGATATATACTCATATTTAGACCAATTCGTATTTTGTAGAAATCATTATTTTCTATTTATAATTGGAGATTATCCTTAAGTATCTATGCAACAGAAGTTCTTTAAAAAATCACTGTGTATAAAAACAAATGTAAACTCTATTGACTGGTAGATTTGATCAATATTTTCACTATTTTGTATTTTCTTGATTATAAACTGAAACTCTTAGAATTTTCTGATTCTTTTATACTGTAACATACTAATAGAATCCCCTAAACTCAAATTCTGATTTGTATCAATTTAGATTTCTTTTTATTTTCTAACTATCTCCCTTGTCTCTCAAACGTAGTCAAATTTTAAAGCAAAAAATTAAATAGTCTATCCAGATAGAATAATTTCCTTGAATGTATTTTTCTATCCTATTTAATAGCAGAATTTTAATAGCCAGTAAATCACAGAGTATGAAAATAAAGATTACATTTAGAATAATAATTGACATTGGAGTTAAAGCTAGAATTAGTGGCCACCTGAATCTCATTTTTAGTTTTTTAGGAAAAAAAGAACTAATGAGATATTAACTTTAGTTATTATTATCCTTGTGTCAGTACCAGCAAGAAAAATAAAAATCCCAAATATTTAAGTAAACAAAATTTTCTTTCAATTAAAAAGACATATTGAAAATGTTTTATATGGTTTATTGACTTGTGATATCTTTATGATTAAAATGTTAATATATTAATATTATTTAATTTAAAATAATGATAAATATATTTTTTTTCAATATGTGTTGAAAGAAAGCTAGAACTTTCAATTGCATGTATTATAAACATCTATAATTGAAGTGCTATTGAAATATAAATGTTCCTTGTGAGAAAAAATGCTGTTGGGAGTATATTTTTTCTTGTTGCAGTTAATGATTTTGCTTTAATTGAAATTTTATTAACAAAGGTCTCTTGAATGATGAGATTTCTTAATTTAGCAACATCCAACATCAATTTAAGAACTTCCAATGACTTCCCACTTATTGGTCCCTTGCCTAGTTCTTTAACTTAAACAACAAATATTGATTTCATAATTAAGAAAACAAGTTCTGAATGTTTCAATGAGTAATGAAAAAAACAGCAAATATTTTCATGTCTGTTTAATAGAAATGAATAATGAAACATGCTTGCTGTAGGGACATTAAATATCATGGAACTGGTGGAACAGTTACGGACCTCACATTCTTACACTTACAGACTTTGTAATAGGACAGATCACCCAAGGCCTTAATTCCCCTTTGTCCTTCACTAGCTGTGTCACCTTGAGAAGTTCAGTTTCCTTAGTTTAAAATACAGGTACTAAGAGTCTCCTCTCCAAAGGGTTTTTTGTGAATGTTGAATGTGAAAATTAACATAAAAAATTAGCATTATGCTTGTACTTCTTTCATTACAGTTTTTATAACCATTATATTATCATTATTATGAATTTAAGTTTGTCTTCCTCATTTTATGAGATGAGTAAGTTGGGTTCCAGGAAGGTAAATGACAAACCCTAGGTACTTCAGCTTCTATTCTATATTAGATTTATAAAGTTTAACCTGGTACCTAAGTGAAATAAGAATTATACTCAAAACACTGGGAGGGAAGAAGAGAATTCATTGGACTAGACAAAGGGGAATGAAGGGAAGGATAGGGGATGGGAATAGGAGAGACAATAGAATGAATATTATGTTCATATGTTTTATATGTTCATATATGAATACATGAGCAGTGAAATTCCACATCATACACAAACACAAGAATGGGATCCTAATTAGAATAAGTTATACTTCATGTATGTATAATATATAAAAATACATTCTACTGTCATGCACATCTAAAAAGAACAAATTTTTAAAAAGAAACAAAACAAAACAAAACAAAAAAAAACACATTGGGATAACTAAATCTTCCCTAACATTTGTCTCCAAAAGTGTGAATCTAGGCCTTAGAATGGGTCAATTTAAATCCCTTCCCACAAAGCAAATATATATTCACACACATATTGAAAGAAATAAAATACATCACATGTTTATTTCCAATGTCACTTTAGAACATCTAATCCCTGAATGACTGAGAGAATGTCTTTGTCCTTATGTTTATGAATGTTCTACTCTAGAAACATCTGTGAGGTAGTCAAAGGTAGCAATTGCCAGAGGGTGGAACACCTGTGTCCGAGTTCTGCTGCCCCTTCTGAGTCACCTGACTGTAAACAAAAACCTTTCTGACTACCCATGTATGCATCTACATATCAGGAATGATGATGTTTACCTCTCAGTGCTATCATGAAGTTCAAAACTTTTAAGGATGTAAATATGGATTTCAAATTCTAAACACTATACTTTTGAGAGGGATTAGTGAGCAAGCTTTAAACCCTGTGGGTAGTAGGTAATTATGAAATTTTGTATGAAAACATGTTTCAGTTAACAAGATGAAAAGAAAGCATAGATTTTAGAGCTAAGGGGAAAAAGAATCAATAAGATTTTAAAAATTTTATTTCATCTAATCTACTTTGATCATGTAGTAATTTAAGACTGATTTTTCCCTCCTGTATTTTGTTGTTTAACCTACAGTTATGGTGTTTGAAATAATTTTATATTTTAATTTGAACTCAACAGTATAATTTACAATTAAAAATTAACCAATTTGAAAGAAACTTGTTATTTATAAACAGTTGTTCATAATTCCTACTTATAAGCTGATAATTTTGAAGACAAAGGGAAAGTATATCAAACTTGTAAGTTAGAGAGGTATAGAAGAAAGTAATGGGTAATGCAAACCAGAAAAATGAAAGTGGAGAAGATTTTAGAGGACAAATGATGTCCTTAATTTTTTCAGTGATGTGAATTCAAGTTTGTCATCTTTTTAGTCATTGAGATGAAATCAACTATCAGGATCTGAATTGTTGTGATCATTTACTATGCAGACAATAGTTTAAGTGTGATTAGATGAAATCACTTTAGAATAAAATGGAAAGAAAAACAAAGGTCAGAGTCTGAGAAAATAAAACATCATTATTATGTTGTTTCTAAGCAGTAATGAGAGGTGAAGAAGAGAGACAGTATGAAATATGATCAGGAAGTCCAGGGCAATGGCATGGATGTAGAAGCTGCTGGATGAAAAGAGGAAGAGGAGAGTAATGGGACTGAGTGAAAATGAGAGAAAGGTGCCCAGCACATGGTTCAGAAGATGTTCCATAAGTGGAAATGCAGACATTTTTCCTGAATTATTGAAATTCATCCAGTTTTGATTGAAGAGAAGGTTCTGATTGGAAAGCAGGCACAAGCCAGAAATAGGAGTTCAAAGGGAAGTGATAGGGGTGGGAAAGATATAAAAACCATCTCCAACCTAGTTAAAAATTGTTCTTCCTTTAATTAATTTAGATGACTTTTATTAGTATGTGTGAGAAACTATGAATAGCCAGAAAACAAAAGCTTTGTCTGCAATTATTTTTCCATTATTTTTAAAGAGATCTCTTGATGAAGAATATATTTAGACATTACTGTTAAAAAATGTTCATATACATTTTTTTTAAATGGCGGTGCTGGGGGGATTAGAAAACAGGGTCTTATGCATGCAAGGCAAGCACTTTACTAATTGAGCTATATCCCCAGTCCCTGTATATGTGTTTTGAAACTGTTAATATTTGTATAAGAGCCACAATCTTAAGGATAATGTGCTAAAACAAATTCATCAAAATATTTCACATAGAGCAAATTATACAATAGTATCAAACCTAACAGAAATCTGAAGTAACTTGTGTTTTCAGGATGTTAACTGATATATTCAGAAAAAAATAGAGTATTTGATTTTGAAATATTTTCAATTAGATTATGAAATTACTGGGCTACAGGAAAATGGCTCCAAATTGCAAAGAATACCTAAGTCAAATAACTGTGATTTCAATATTGCTGTTTTACATAAATAAAGCATGTCAACAGTTCAGTTTATAAAAGATATTAATTTATAAAACATAAAATTGGCAAAAATACAATATGAAAGGGTAAGGAAATTTACTACATTTTATATATATATATATATATATATATATATATATATACACACACACACACACACACACACACACACACACACAAATTTTTTCTCCCATAACCTAATTGAAAAAAAGGAATCTACTAAAAATATTAATTTAGTAATAGTGAAAATAATCTCAAAAATTATAAGGTTTATATTAAATTAGGGAAAAAATAAAGTGCTATCTCAGCAAATAGCCATTCAATGATTCCCTGATCTTCAACCCATAATGAACTAAACACTTACTAAGAGGCAGGCACTGTTCCTTGTCTTGGTACAGCAGTGAACAATACAGACCTATGTCCCTTATCTTCTGTTGCAAACATTTCATTGGAAGGACACAGACAATAATCAAATACACATATCAATTTGTTTTAAGGGCTGTGGAGAAGAGTTAACAGGATAGAAAGGAATAGGGCAAGAAGCAATATTTTAGGCAGTTAAGACCTCGTTGATGGGAGGTATTGGAAAAGAAGCGTGAAAGAGAAATGGCTATATAGTTATCTGGGAGAACATTCCATCCAGAGGTAAGAGGAACCTGCTTGAAATAGAAAGTCGGCGCACTTAGAGTAACTGGGATGCAGTAGGCAAGGCAGGTGACAAGGGGGTGGGAGAATACCTGGAGGTCTGCATCCAGCAGAGCTTCTGGCTAAGAAATGGCCAGGAGTTACCTGAAAGGAGATCAGAAACTAGCAGAATGTTTAGAGCAGAGAGTGATATGATCTGACATCTCTTAGAAAGATTATTTGGGTTCTTGTATGAAAAACAGACTGTAGGGATAAAGGTGGAATAGGGAGATAGTCCTAGCAATACAGGTGCTAGATTGAGGTGGTTTGGAGCACAGTGGTGGGATAGAGAGGAGTGAATTAAGGATGATTTAAACATGGCCTGAGCAACTGTGTGAATAAATATTGAACTTGGAAGTACCCATGTAAATAGGAAGTTTGGGTGGTGGTGGTGAAGGGGGTTATTTTAGTCAGCTCAGTGTTGCTGTAAACAAAAGCCTGACGAGAACAACTTAGAGAAGGAATAGTTTATTTTGGCTTATGGTTTTAGAGACTCAATCCATGGTAGGGCTGAGTCCATGGTTCTATATCATGGGAGAAGGGTATGAAGGAGGAAAGCAGCTCAGAACAGAACAGCCAAGAAGCAGACAGCTGCACTCACCAGGGTCAAAACATAAACCCTAAAGACATATCCTCAATGACCTACTTCCTCCAGCCACACCCTACCTGCTTACAGTTACCACTCTGTTAATTCATATCAGTGGATTAATCCATCGACTCGGTCACAACTCTCATAATCAAATCTAATTATTTCACCTCTGGACACTCTTGCATTATCTCACACAAAAGCTTTTGGGAGAAACCTCATATCTAAGTCCTAACAGGGAGGTCAGAATATAATTTGGGGTATGCTGAGTTTGAAATGCATTTTGTACATACAGGATTCTAGTGAAAGATTTTAAGTGCAGATTGAGTTTGAGGAGTGTTTGGCATGAAGATGGTATTTAAAGCAAAGGACTGGATTTGTCATCTAGAGGATATGTGTATTGAAGAATAGAAGATGTCCAAAGGGCTGAACCTTCCAGGATCCTAAGGTTCTCCAGCATTCAAAGTTGCAAAACTAAGGAGGTTCCAGTAAAGGAGGACAAGCAGAAATAGCCAGTGTTTGGGAGGTGAGGAAGTGTTTCAAGGCAAACAGGATGACTTGTGTCAGTCACCATTGCATTTGGCAGTGTAGAGGTGACATGATCTCTTACAAGAAATTAGGTAGAGCCATGGTGATGGATCCCAACTGGAGAGTGTTCAGGGACAACATTGCTGCAGTGGAGACAGAGTGGAGTCAACTCCTTCAGAGTTTTGATGTAAAAAGAGGTAATCAAACAGTTTTTTAGAGGAGGATTTAGAGAAAAGTTGAGCTTAAAAATCCATTCCAAAACATTTTTGATAACTCAGATAATATATATGACTGGAGTGATAATATAAGAAACTCGGTTATATTATTTTCAGTTATCCCAGGTGCTTCATTTGCATTTCTGAAAATAAATTTATGTTTTATGCACACAATTACACTTAAAATTCACTGTGAAAACCTTGCCCAAAGCACTGACAGCTCATCTTTTTTCATCCACATCCCTTATGATCTTTGTATCTAAATATTACATACACTTTCAACCTGCTACAGGTAGCTATTTCATTTGCCTTCAAACATACAACTCAGAAAATTTTTAAATCATGAAGATTCTCTTAGACATTGTTAGCTACCTGCCAATAACCCGCACCCCCTTCAACCCTTTTAACAGAATTCTAATATTTTATGGAATGGCAAACTGCTTATCTCTCAGCAAAGAAAATCTCACAGCCCTTTGCCAGGTATCATGCTTCTGTCTATAGCTGTGTTATTGTGATCATGATGAAAAAAAAAGGCAATAAGCCAAGAATGGTAGAGGACCAAGCATAGTAAGAGCCTGGTGTCTATTATTTTGTTGAGCTCCAAGTCTATAACCTCTTGCTAGTAGTCTTATTTTATATATAGTTAAACGCCTTCATCAAGCCATGATTGCTCAGTTATGCTGTTACTTGTGGCTGAAAACTTCTTAGTTTTAATAACTTTCTAGAATTCACAGGTATAATCAGATTAGATTTCTCACTGAAAAACCCCTTTATTCCCATTATGGCACAACAGAGTCTATAATGCTATGCTGTTAGTGCTATGTATTATTATTAATAATAATAACTATATCATTACTAACAATAGTTAGTGTTTGCACTGGAAGCACTTTCTATGTTCCAAGCACTGTTCTTGGAAGTTCTTATATTATTTAATTTAACTCTATAAGGCAAATACTATTATGTTTCCCAGCTTTCCCAATTTAATAAAAGAAAACTGATACAGGCAGAGATGAATAACTATGCCTAGGTTACACAACTACCCAGCAAAGTTGGGATCTGAACCTCTGATGTGTTTCTCTGAAGTCTGTGCTCACATGTTGAGGCTCTGCAGGGATTTGAGGAGCCTCCACTTACCCGGCCTTTAACCTCTCTGGCAGTAATTGCCATTGTGCTCTATGGACAAGTTCTGATCATCAGATGTCCTGTCTTGGTTCACTCTTTTCCCTACTGGTATGGTTCAATCATGCCATTATAATTACAGGGTTGAACAAAGCCTTTATCTTCCAAGAGGAATGGACTGAGTGTGTCAAGCATCTTTCCTGATACCTTTGACTAGGTCATAATATTGCAACACTTTCTTGCTAACTCTTTCCACTCAGCCATTCTATGGGATTATTAGTACTGATAATAGCTAATTATCCTTGGTGAATATGTTGTGTCTTCTGAGCTATATCAACTCTGTCTACTTATACTGCTAACATAGATTGTGATGAATACATGAGAATATAAGTGGGCAACAGAAAAAATTAAATGTCTGCATATATCCATAGCAACTAATGAACCACTTCATATGTGATTGCTGAATAAGATATTTTAATTGACTATGTACATCCTATGAATTATGTTTGTTGATATAATAACATAATTTTTTCTGTCTTTACATATTATACATGTATATATTGTCAGTTGAGTTTTACAAATCCCTATGACATTTTATTATCTCCTATTTTACTGAGGTCCAGGGAGGTTAGGTAACTTGCCCAAGGTTTTATTGTTTATAACTGACTATATCATGTCAATATAAATTCATGCCATCTGGTGCCTCTCCATCCTAATGGTTATCCTAAATTGTAATGTATACTTATTCTTATAAAAAGTGATTAATGTTTTTCTCATCTATAAGGCAAGGTTCATGTTAGTATTTATTCAGTATTTTATTACAATTGTCTAAAATATTGACTGATACATAGTTGTTATTCATTAAATATTGAAAATAATTAAGTTTAAAAATTATATTTAAAATATTACAGCAGGCCTTGGTGGCAAACTCCTGTAATCACAGCTGCTCTAGAGGCTGTGGGAGGATCCCAAGCTGAAGACCTGCCCTGAAAATTTAGCAAGACCCTGTATTAAATGATGTAGCTCAGTGGTAGGATGCCCCTGAACTGTGAAAAAAAGAAAGAGAGAGAGAAAGGGGGGGGAAGGGAAGGAGGGAAGAACAGAGGAAAGAAATAAAGAAAATATATATTAAATGTAATAAATTTTAAAAAGTCACACAGCCAAGATTCAGACAAAATCTGGCTCCAAATCCTATGTTCTCTGGCTAGTTTACTGCTCTGCCTTCCAAAGTACCTAACTCAGAGGTTTTGAGTCAAACACATGCAGCCACTGCCCTGTTCCTGCAGCACAGAGAGCTGAACAGTTATTGTCCTTTTTTTTACCGAGCCTGGATAAGGCCTCAGAATTCTTCATTCAGAACTTTGGACAATCACTACTAATCAGTTATTGTCTAACATGTGAAATATGTTTGCCATTTTTGGATCTAGAGGACAATTGAAAGAAAAGTTTGTCTTATTTAACCTGTAGTAGCTCTGTCTCCTCTATAAACTAATCCAAAACAGTACAGGGAAAAAAACATGAATGTCAGGAACAACCATTTCATGTCATCATACTTATTAATAAATTCTGAGACCGAAAAAAAATCTATCTACCATCTATCATCCATCTATCTATTTATCTATCTATCTATCTATCTATCTATTATCTGTGTAGGGAGAGAGAAATAAAGCACATATAACAAAATTCACTAGTAATCTTCCTTTTCAACACATAGGCCCCATGTTCTATAAGCCAGGATAATAGGTCTCTCTTTATTTCAAATGAGTTATGTTTATCCACAAAAATGTCTTTATAGGGATAGTGACATTTCAATTTAACTTGTCTCACGTAATGATTTGTTCTTTATGGAATATTGTTCAATTATGTTGTCACACACTTATTGTAGGCAAAACCAACCTCAAAATGGCTGCCAGGTTCATAATTCCCTTCCAAGGAAAAATGCTCATTTCCTGATGAGGGAAGCATTCCTGAGGAGTCCCTTAACCATAAGTTGCTTGACTGCTACTGCATGATCTCAGCCTTTACCACAGGGGTGGAATTGGATGTGGAAACTGATGCAAAGAATGTACAGCAAAAGGCTGGGCAAGGAGCTTTGAGGCCCAGAGAACCTTGCATTATCCCAGGAAGTTTAAACAAGAGATACAGAGAAAAGTTGAGGACATTAGAAGTAGAAACCGATGCTGAAAACAGAAAGAGCACAGCACTAGGCAGGAGTCATGAGGCAAAGAGGTTGGCAAGAAGGTAATAATTTTTTTTCTAGTTTGCATGTCTGTATAAAAATTTAGAAGGCAAGGCATAAAGCAGCATAAAGCTGAGGATCAAACCCAGTACCTCATAGTCCAAGGTCCTGAGAAGTTTTTCTCTTAATAAGCTGTGTCTTACATAAAATCAGGATATCTTCACAATATCTTCTTTCACAAATTACTTTTAATAATGTTCTTCCAATATTTTCCAAGATATAAAGATATTTTATGATTTCCATGTTTGCCTTTCTTTATTCTTCCAACAATTATTTGGTGTTTGATTTATATTCCCCAGAAAACACATCATCTGTTCATAAATTCTCAGCACTTTCTGTGTGCAGTTCCCAGAGTGTTCTGCATATTATGATGCCAAGTGTTTAAATTGGTCAATAATGACAAAGAAGGCAGAGTGTTTTAGGAAATGGAATTCTGACTTAAGAGATGCTGTACCTCGTATAGGAAGAGAAGGAGATGGCCATTGATTAGGTGCTGGATGAGTGTAGAGTAATGACTAAGGTAAATGGGATTTTCTAATTTTCTGTCTGAGTAAATACACTAATAAGGAGATTCACATAGGTGGCTGGCTGTTAATCAGCATTTCTGTTAGCCACGTGACTGAGAAATATTGATTTGGCTGTGACTGCGGACTTAACAATAAATGCAGTATGACCCTGCAACTGGTCTCTTGCCACAGAATATATTGGGCATAATTCAAGGTAATCAGGAAGTAACAAGGACACATTACACAATTCATCATGATTTGGTGTCTTTTATAATCAGCTGTGCTAGTATTGCTTTTATTTTATTTACTAGTTAATATATCAAGACATTTTGAATTTTGAATTAAATACATTTTTATTTAAATGTTATTTCGTGACAATTTTCTAATACTTATCGATTAATTAATTTTTTTTTCTTATACAGTTCTCAAGTTTATTTGGTTGGCTAGCTTATTCTTTATTCTTTTGTTATTGGATAGAAGTTAGTCATTTTTAATATTTTTAAGATTTCCTTTTAGTTGTAGATGGACACAATATCTTTATTTTATTCATTTTTATGTGGTGCTGAGAATACAACCCAGTGCCTCAAGCATGTGAGGCAAGTGCTCTACCACTGAGCTTCATAACCCCAGCCCCTCATCATTAATATTTTATAGAAGATTTTCATTATCTCTGATTTTCATTGTCTTTGGTTAAATATTTTTCTTGATTAAAATGCAACAAATTCTTATTGAAGAAAATTTAGGAGATGAAAATAAAAATTCTTGAAGTTACAAAGATGGCCAGTCTTTTTTCCTGCATATAAGACATTATCCTACTATAATACTAGAAGGGAAAAGGATGAATTTGGGTGTTGGAGAACTAATATTTATTTGTTTGTTTTTTTCACATCTAGTTGAGAGAACTTAAATTGGAAGTCACATGTTCTTTAAATACAGATACAAATAGAATCTTGTACCCATCTCCCCCTATTCTGAATATTAATTAGGTACTTTTACACCTAAACAAGTGAGAAAAAGAATAGCATTGCTTTTTGTAGAAGGAAAGATAATGAAAATAAGAATGGAATTGGAAATTCATTTATATTAAGGTATATTAATGTTTCAAGGCATATTAGTTGTCTTCTGATATCTATTCTCTTTTTTGTCTATACTAATAGAACACCTGATATTTAGTTGGGCATATGGTGGCCCACTATAATAAGTGCAAGGCAGCTGATGTGCAGTTACAGGAATAGTTTCTGGCTAATGACAAACTAGTGAGCATGTTTCATGAACGTGTTTCTGTGAATAGCTTTTGAGAATCTTTCTTTTAAAAAGGGCTCGCTGCCCTTTTCTTTCTTCTTCCTCTCTTTTGGACCATGAGGACAAAGATAAAATGATGTACTGGAAAGAGTCTGATTCCTTAAGGTCTTAATGAAAAAGCCACCATGCTGACCCAAGAATCCCTCTCTGAACTTTTATGTGACATTGAGAGAAAACTCTACATTTATTAAGCCACTGTTACTTGGACTTTTCCTGTTACTGTCATAAAATCCAAATCCTACCTCATAAAATCAAAAAAGCCAAAGAATGACTTTTCAAAAAAGTAATAATATCTGCAAATCTCAAGGTAGACTTAGCCCTCCAATCCTGCCCCAAAAAGGAAGGAAAATGAAGATTAAAAAATAGAAGGCTCAAACCTATGATATGAAGGAATAAAAAATCAGGCTTAAGTTCTGCTAGCATTAAAAGTATAAAAAGAAGACAGTGTGAAAAATTTATATAATAAAGTTTAAAATGTAGATGAAATGCTAAGAATTCTGTTACTTATCAACTTGACTTATGAAAATATAGAAAATTTGAATGATTTATAACAATTAGGGAAATTTATTAAGTACTTAAAATCTTTCCCATAAAGCAATCACCAGAACCATTTTATCAGCAAGTTCTGTAAGATCTTTCATCAATTAATATTGTAAACTTCTTTATTCACTCTTTCTAGTCTTAATCAGAATTTGTATCACAGGATAAAACAACTTTGTCATTACATATTATCTTTTCAAGTATTCCTGGACTGGTCTGTTGTTATCTTGTTTGGAATTTTTGTGTCTGTATTTATAGTTTGGCTGTCATATTTCTTTCTTTTACTCTTCCTGCTTGTTTTTCAGCTCTATTTTGTCATATCTTCATAAAATGAGTTGGAGGAATTTTGTTTTTGTGTGCTCTGAATTTGCCTAAAGATTAGGATTTAATATAGATTGTTTATTATTTTGTTTCACAGCTCTCTCCTCTCAACTTTATCCTTCATGGAAGCAGCATGATTTCAATTTTTGTGGGTGTTTGTTGGTACCAGGGTTTGAACCCAGGGGTGCTTAACCACTGAGGCACATCCCCAGCTCCTCTCCCCATTTTTATTATTTTTCATTTTGAGACATGTTTTGTTAAGTTGCTTAGGGTCTCTCTAACTTGCAGTCCTTCTGCCTCAGCCTCCCAGGTGTAAGCCACCATGCCTGGCAAGCAGTATGTTTTCTGACTCCACTGATGTTGGACTTGGCCATGTGACTCCTTGCCTAGTGGAATGTGTGTGTAACATATGCCACATCCAATTAGAAGCTGCAATGCAATTTGATGGTTAGGTAGGGTCTTTCTTGATCCTGTGTCTTCTATGGTGAAAAAGACATATCAGGATAGAGCTACTTACAAGTGTCAAAATTAGAAGACACATGTTGAAGGTGTAGTCCCAACATACAGCTAGAAAGTAACAAATTTGCATGCATGAGGGAAAACAATGTGAACAAGAAATGCATATATGTTTTTGTGTGGTGGGGGTGCCAGTGATAGAACCCAGGACCTCAAGGATCTCCCATATGCTTGTCAAATGCTCTTTCACTGTGCCACATTCCCAGCTAGAAATACATGTATGCTAAATAAGACACGAGAACTTCAAGATTCCTTCTACACAGCATACTCTAGCAAGAATTGACTAATACTCGATACCTTAGAGATTCTGCATATACCAAATATGCAAAATTATTATTGTTGTATTTGTTAAAATGATGATCTACTTCCAAGATTCTTCCCAATTGATCATTAAAATTCTTCTGTGAGGAAGAGCTTCCTTTTCTCATCAACTTGTTTATATCAGTATGGACTTGTATTTATTTTATTCTATGAGTTGTAATCCATTTGGGTATTTTTCTTTTTTTAATTGTTCAAATTGTCCAAGCTTTGGTCATTGGGATCCACTTCCAATTTGCTCCTATTTTTAAAAAATGTTCCATTTTCTTGTTCTCTGGACTGAAAAGATGTTCAAAGATAATCATGTACTTTCAGTATCCAGCCCTGGAATCAGTCATTTCTCCAAGGAACTCTATTACTTTTTATAGGATAATGATACTTAAAAATGAAGATCTGGGTACTAGATGCACACACAGCCACAGGAGTGTTATTATGGCTTTTAGGCCTCCATCATCAAACTGAGCTAAAAATATATAACTAACATATTAATAGTAACAGTCATGTATTAATGGACATGTACATATCAATTTATAAATGTGTATTTAAATGTATATTAAATAGCTTGAGATTATACTGACACCATTGGTTCCAATCCCACCTCCTCTTTCCTTATTTGTAAATTACTTTCTCTGACAATGAGAAATGTCTTTGTTCACATGTATTTACTTATTACCCAATCCTGCTATACCCATAATCAGTGTCAGAGTTGCCAAATCACATCCCTGTGAAAACAAACTTATTAAGTAGAGCACAATAGTTATGTATGGTTATGTCTGTCTTCAGCCTTCAATATGTTGGTAAACACTCCTTTCCAAAGTGATTTAGTTTAGCTCTTCTCCTCCCATCCCTTCAGAGTGACGATGCTATTCATTTGAAATGCAGTTAGGTTCCTTTTTAACGGTGCATGCTCCATTTAGTCTTCCTCCTGCATCCTGTTTGATTTTATATATATATTAGAGCCTGTGAAACAGAACATGTTTCAGAAAGTCAGAGGTATAGAAAAAGATATGCTCACAGAAATGCCACTTCTCCTCATTCCTTGTACTCTGTTTCTTTCCTCCCATCTTTTCCATCCCATTCCAACCCACTCCTCAAGGTAACTGTTATTAGTTTCCTGGGAGTGCCATAAGAAATTACTATAACCTTCATGACTTAAAACAACAGGAACTTATTCACTCACAGCTCTGGAGGGCAGAGGTCTGAAGTCAAGGTGTCAGCAGGTCTGTCTCCTCCAGGGCCCCTGTATGGGAACCAATTCCTTGCTTCTTTCAGCTGCTGACAGCTCCTTGCACTCCTGGATTTCTTTGACTTGAAACCACATTGCTCCAAACTGATATTTATATCAGTAGGAACTTGTGAGTATTTATTTTACTCTCTGAGTTATAATCCACTCTTTTTTTTCTTTTTTTAATTGCTCAATTTGTCCAAGCTTTGGTCATTATGATCCACTTCCAACTGGCTCCTATGTTTTTGTTTTTGTTTTTAATGTCCCATTTTTTTTGTTCTCTGGAATGAAAAGATATTCAAAGATCATCAGGTATTCAGTATCCAGCCCTAGAATCAGGTTTGTTTTCACACCACCTATCCTCTGTGTCTAAGTGAAATGTCCCTCTACTTCTTTCTTATAGGAACTTTTGTGATTGAATTCAGGGCCCACCCAGATAATTCAGGATCCTCTTTCCACCTCAAGATTCTTAATTACATATGCAAAATCCCTTTTTCCAAATAGGTAACATTCATAAGTTCTGGGGATTTAGGGTGTGAACATACTTGGGGAGCCAATACCCACCTTGCACGGTAACTGATTTCACTAATTTCTTGTTTATTTTTGCTGTAATTTTTTTTCATGAATGAGCAGATACATTCAAATTTCTTATTTCCCTTTCTTTTTAATCTAAAAAGTAGCATACAAGAGCTAGTCTTTTCTACTTTACTTTTTTATTTAATAATATTTCCACAAAACTAATCCACATTCATTTATAGAAATCATTTCTCTTTGTATAAATTACAGAATTCTACTCTGTGGCTATACAATAATTTAGTTACCCATTCTCATATGTATGGTATTTAATTTGTTATTAATTTGCAACTTCAAACACTATTATGTATATATTTTTGTGGTGTTGGGGGTGTATCCTTAAGAGTTAATTCCAAGAAGTAGAATAATAGGATCAAAATATAAGTGTGGATAGAAAGATAGAATTTTTAGTATTTCAAAATTATCCCCAAAATGGACTGTATGAATTTGTATTCTAACCAACAACATATGCAATTCTTACTTCCTAGTAGTCTCTCCTCTGATTATGTTGTCATATGTTTTAATATTCCAAAAATTCAGTAGATAAGAGATGTTTTAATTTTCATTTACATAATAATGACTGAAATTGAACATCTTTTTATATGTTTAAGGGCCATTTTAACATATTTTTTCTTTTAATTTTCTTTTCATGAATAAAGGAATTTCTGTGACCACATAAATTATGCCTCATAAATAAATCTAAAGACATATGAAATTAATAAAGATTTGTTTAAAGTATTGCATTTTAGATTTGAAACAATAAAGAATTCTATCATTCTTTCCATTCAACATTGAATTGATTGTCTTGGTTAATAAAGTAAGGCATGAAAAGAAATGAAGAAAAAGCATTAGCAGGTAAGAAATAAAGCTGTAATTTTTCATAGCCAACACTATTGTCATATAAAACAGTCTAATGTGTAGTTAACAAATTAGAACTGTTGAGGTGATTTAACAATGTTTCTGGTTAAAATTTCAAAGACCAATTCATATATGAATTTCAAAAACCAATATATTTTTAAATATTTTCATTAGTGCACTATAATTACATATGATAGTGGAGTTCATTTTGATGTAATAATACATTCATAGAATAAAATGTCAGTCCCCAATACATCTTCTTTCCCTATGTACATGTGTGATTTTGCCACACTGAATTCTACATTTTTTAAAAATTTTATTTGCTCCTTTTAGACATATATGATAGTAGGATGTATTTTGACATATTTTACATGCATGCAGTAATTAGGATCCCATTGTTGCAGTTGTACATGTTCTGGAGTTTTAAATTCTACATCTGTCTATCTATAAAGTATCAATTAAAAAGCAAACAAAAATAAATAGAAGGAAGTCCAGTAGAGTAGAACAGTATCATTTTTAATTAAACAGAATAAATAACAGAGTAACATGTTAAGCACTTAGAAATAATCCAGTAAAAGCATTCAAGGCACTTATGAAGAAAATTTAAATTTTTTTTATTTTATTGAAAGTTATTAAAGAAGATCTGAGAAATGCAAATATGTGTTTATGTATAAAAGACATAATGTTATGAAATGTTCCTGATTTTCTCAAGTTGAACTATTGATTTAGTATAATTCCATTGAAAATCCCAACAAGTTATTGCAGTGTAATTTGACTTGCTGAGTCTAAAATGTTACATAGAAGAGCAGCGTCATTCCTGAAGAATTAAAAACAAGACTGGAACACTTGGCTTGTGAGATACCAAGACTTTTTAAAAGGGGAAATCTGTGTGGTTAATAAGCATTAAAAAAAGATGCTTAACATTTTTCAGGAAAATACATACAAATGTATATTTTTCAGGAAAGGTACCATTTCACATTTATCTAGTTGGTAAAAATGGTAATGATGGACAAGCATTGCAATACATAGGAAGCCATCAGATACTTTATACTTTCTAGTGAAAGTGAATGTAAAATATAAAAATATACTCTAAAGCATTTTATTATATCCCCCCCAAAAAGTTAAAAATGGATATTTATTTTCATTGAAGAGATTCCATCTTAAGATATATACCTCAAAGGAACTATTTGATACATACCCACAGAGATAAGTACAACACTGCTCCCAACAGCAACATTTGTAATAGTAAAACATTGGTTAAGTACTCAAATTTCTATCCATCAGGGAATAAATAAGCTAGGGTATCATCAGACAATAGCAAATCTATATTTCAGTTAAAATGAATGACATTGAGCTGTATGTGATGATGTGAATAAATCTTAAGAATACTGAGCAAATATCAGGCAGCAGAAAAATATATTACATATATATTCTATAAAGTTTATAAACAGATAAAGCTAAACAATGTATTGTTTAGGATATATTGCTAAAGATATGTAGTAAAACTGTTTTTTAAAAAAATAAGGTATGATTGGGCTGGGGTTGTGCTCAGAGGTAGAACGCTCACCTACCATGTGTGAGGCACTGGGTTCGATCCTCAGCACCACATAAAAATAACATAAAGATATTGTGTCTACCTATAACTAAAAATATTTTTTAAAAATAAGGTGTGATAAACTTCATGATACTGACTATTTCAGATCTTGGAGAGAGGTGTGCTGAAATCAGGGAAGGGCATATGAAAAGACCAGAATGTATTAGAAGACTCTATTGTTTAAAATAGACATGTACTAGCCAGGCAAGATGTCACATGCCTGTAATTTCATTGACTCAGAAGTCTGAGGTAGGAGAAACACAAAGTGAAGGCCAGTTTTGGAAACCTAGCAAGACCTTGTCTCAAAATAAAAATGTAAAGGGGTTGACAGCTTAGGAGTAGAGTGCTTGCACATGTTCAATGTCCTGTACTGAATTTTTTTTTTAAAGGAATTATCCTCCATGCCTTGCCTTACATGTATGCCATATACACTTTGTTTCTATCTGTATATCTAAAAACTGGAAAAAAAACACAGATAATATTAATCAGGAGCAGCATGACACAGGCCATTTGGGGAATATGGTTACTTATGCACTTTGTTATGAATGTGCTGATAGCCCTTCTGGCCCTCCCCCACTTGTCCTTTTCATATATATTTGTTCATGCCTATCTGAATATTTTGATCTAGAATATCATCCTCCACTCAACAAAAAACCCAGAAAGAGAGGAAGAATCTCAATCTGTCTTAAAACGCAGAAAGGCCTAGATCATCTGTGATCACTTATTAGCAGGAAGCAAGCATATTTTGAGGGACAGGGAAAGAGCTGTGTGGCAATGTTACACAGGATAAAATGAAAAGTGACTGCTGCTGGTTTTCTAACACCAGAAACTAAGAAAAATAATGATATGATTGATTTCAGGCAATCAAGTTTGGTCATAAGTTCAGTGTAATGCTCAAGAAGAGTGAAATTACAGAAACTGCTATAGAAATTCTTACATATATATCAATAGGAATCAATTTAATGAGTCCAGTTTCTCACAGATAAAAGGAGTAGTTAAGTCATTTGATTTAAAGAAAAGTGAACTGGTTTGATTTTCTTTTCTTTTTGTTTGTTTGATTAGAAAAACACTGTCTTCTCATTGAGTTAAGTTTAATTGAAGTGGTAGTGAGGGACATTTATTCTACTCTGGCTGAGTAAGAAATGTCTTACAGTGACAAAGAAAGATGAAGCTCTTGAGTTAATACTGTGAGATATTGATCCGAGGACAGTGGCTGGGTTGCAAGAACAGGCCTCAGGCATGGTGGAAGAGATGTACTCTGGGTCCTGAACCTTCAGGATTAATCTGCAGTGTGCTTCACCTGGTAAGCGGGTGTGGAGACAGTGTGCAGATATGTTGAGGAGCTGTCAGGAGCTTAATGGAACACTCGTTCCCATCATGCAGAATTATTGCTGCCTGGCTTTTTTGTATGACAGTGAAGGTAGCATTGCTGCATCTGTGTTCTATGGAATTGTCTATTATATCCTTTATTTACAAGAGTGTATGTATTCCTGTTCTGTGACTGCCTTTTCATCAATCACTGACACTATTGTGACAGCTATGCATGTTCCCAAAACACTAGGTTTAAGGCATTTTAAATATAAAAATTATTGTGAGGTGAAATAAATTTGGTCAATTCTGTAGCAATCAGAGTTAAACAGGAGTCCTTGAGACTTTCCAGAGTCTTTAATAGATGTTGTGAATCCCCATTAAAGGGACTGCAATGCAGACAGTCAGGGTTTTCCACCCCGATTTGAATATGAATTGCTTATTTTGAGTCATTTCTTCTCTGATGATTATTCAGGGGGACATGAATTCCTTATTTTGAATAATTATTCAGGGGAATATTACAGAAATTCCAAGATTACTCACTATACGGGTCATTACTACCTCTCCACCATAAGAGCTACATTTCCCAGGCTAGAAAAGCACAGCATCTTGTCCAGTTGCATAAATCAAGTAGAAACTTTATATCTCTGGTACTTCCTCCTTGCATTCCACTCTACCCAATCATCTCCTTCCTGGAGCACAAGGAAATAGTTTTTCTTTCCATTATCAGACAGAATTTTTGATTTCTTTATAAAATTGCCAGTAACATTAATTAGTAATGAAGTAAATGATCAATAATTATTGGGACATTGGTGAAGATCCTAGTTATCTTGAGAGAAGATACTGTTCTAATAGCAAATTGAATCCTCAGGTATAGAAATGATAAACTAGAGTACAAGGCATGAAAACATACATTGGTTTGAATAGCATAATTTTGGCTACTACTCTAGGTGAGGCATTGAGCAATGTTTAGATGTCCACAAGGACCTGTGGGGCCTGGGACATCACAGGGCAAGGTGATGCAGATGTGACCGAGGTACACCTGGGATAAAACAGGTATACAAAGAGGAAGGCACATAAACTTGGGGAAAGTTGATTGTCATTTCCTCTTAGAAAACTTCTATGACCCCAGACTGTATTGTTCTCTAGTGTCATAAAAATCTCAAAAATATGTACAAAATTTTGCATTCCTATTTTCCAACCACTATCCAATCCAATTCCTCTCATGTTATTTCTTATCTAATCGAGTGAATAACATCACCATCTACATAAACTTAAGCCAAAACCATAGGGAACAACCTTGAAAGTTCTTTTGAAGAGAAATTTCACCTTACCTTCTTTATGGAATGAAAGCAAATCATATTCTATGACAAATATGTATCAGATTAAAAACCTGTCAGACACTTTTTTTGCCCTATGTTAACCTCCACAATCTTGACTCAGGAGTGCTAAAATAACTTCCTAGTCTCTCCAACTCCACTCTTGGAAATACATCTTTTCTTTATTCTCTGTACCCTAATCTATTCCCTCTCCAACTATTATTTTTTTATCTTATTTATTTGTTTAATTAGTTATTCAAAACCTTATAAATCTCTTGACATATCATATTTCATACATTTGATTCAAGTGGGTTATCAACTCCCATTTTTACCCTGTGTAGAGATTGCAGAATCACATCAGTTACGCATCCACGTTTTTACATACTGCCATACTAGTGCCTGTTGTATTCTGCTGCCTTTCCTATCCTCTACTATCCCCCCTCCCCTCCCCTCCCCTCGCATCTCCTCTCTCTACCCCATCTATTGTAATTCATTCCTCTATTATTTTGTACAAATACATATAAAAATATTTCCTTGTATGGCATGATTTACTGTTCCCTAATTTTTAAGAGTATAATTTTCAGTGTTTAATCAATGTTCCAAAACCTTAAATAATCTGCCTCCTGCCTCCTCCTGCAGCACATTCCATACCACTTTCTTCATTTCATACCAGGATCAATCATACAAGACTTGTTTCTTCAACACTTGATGCTTTGTCCTGGCTTAGTTTCTTTGCATTTGCTGTTCTTCTTGGTTCAGATTTCTCTCTCTCTCTGGCGCTCTCTCTCTCTCTCTCTCTCTCTCTCTCTCTCTCTCTCTCTCTCTCTCTCTCTCATTTATCTATTTATTTTGGTTTGGTAGCTAAAATTTCATCTCAGCTGGATACTCCCTGACCATCCTGTACCTCCTCTCCATCCCATCTAAGAATTAGTCACATCCTGAGCATATCTGTATCTCATATGCATCACCCAGTCTTTTGGTGATTGCATTGATTACCTAGGCCTGTTTAGTTTGTGAGTACCTTGAGAATTGTTCTAGTCAGCCTTTTCACATCCGTGACCAAAAAACCCAAAAAGAACACTTTGGAGGAGGAAAATTTTATTTGGCACTCATGGTTTCAAAGGTGTCAGTATATAGACAGCCCATTCCATGGCTCTGGACGACAGGTGAAGAGAACGTCACAGTGAAAGAATGTGGAGGAGGAAAGCAGCTCAGGACATGGCAATCAGGATGCAGAGTGAGAGCTCCGCTCACCAGGCTCAAAATGTAAACCCCAAAGGCATACCCCAGTAGCAGGCACACATAACTGCCTATTGCTACCACCCAATTAATTCACATCAGTTTATTAAGCCATTGATTAGGTTATGCCTTTGAATCTCTTGCTTTGTCTCATATATGAGCTTTTGGGGGACACCACATATCTAAATCATAACATATTCTGTTTATTTTCTCCATAGCACTTACCACAAACTGAAATGATCTTATCTGTGTGTACTTGTTGGTGATTTTTGTTTGTGTCCATCTTCCCTTACTGGAAGATAAGTCCCACTAAGGAATGTGCTTTGTCTATTTTGTTCCCTTCTATATCCATGGTGCCTTGCACAAACAGATCCTCAATGGATTCTGGTGAATGGATGTAGAAGAATTGAGAGACCTGAGTGCATCAGTCCACTGGGGAATCTGGTCGATATAATAAAGCAAGAGCAATAAAAAGTATCCACAATAGTCATTATTTATTGAATTCACTTTTATGCCAGGTATGATTGTAACCACTTTATATACATTATCTCACTTAACCTTTTCACCATCCCTGTGAATTAGGTATTATTACAGATGACGCAATGGAGACTCAGAGAAGTTAAGGAATTTGTTCAAAATAAAACTGATAAGTGGAAAAGAATGGATTTAAATTTAGTTCTAACTTTAACATTGTACTACTAACACTGCTGTAGCCAAGCTTTCATGTAGAGAATCCATCAGTGACATGTCAAACCCATGCAGCAGACATTCTGTTGAAAATCCTACCATACAGGTTACGCTCTGAGGCCTTTTATTTGTATAATTAAGGCACAATACACATACTTATTAAGCTATTAGCTAAATTAGATATTATTTATCTAATTTATCTCTGACCCTTTCCTCCAATGCAAAATAGTAACCTGAAAGAAAGAAACATGGGGAAATTGAGTTTGGCAAGTAGAATTGCTGTATGGGATGATTTAGAAGCTTAATAACATAGAAGAAAGAATTGGAAAACAACATGGAAATAGATACATAGTTAAATATTTTATGTACAGATATTTTTCCCCAATATAGATCTGAGACCCATATAAATATCATTGCAGATTTTGTAGTAAGAAGGAACACACATGCAATTGTGCTGCTCAATTTTCAATCTTCATCTAGGGAGGGTATTACCTATATTTTATCTGGGCAGAACCAGGTAGGGAAAAGTTGAATATTTTACTACATTTGACTTGCAACAAAGAGCATGTTGACAGAAAAATCTCTGAGCATTTAGTGAAGTGCTTCTTCCAGTTTTTCCTGCTTTTTTATAAGCTGTGGCAGCCAGAATGATCTCTCCCTCACCCCAGATGTCCATGACCAATCCCTAGAGGCTATTTATATATTACCTTACACGACAAAAGGAATTTTGCAGATGTGATTAAAGACCTTGGAATGGGCTGAGTATTCTGGTGCCACATCTAATCACATAAATCCTTAGAAGCAGCTGCAGTCAGGAAGACATGTCTGCAGAAGGGTCAAAGATGCCATATTGCTGGCTTTGAAGATAGAGGGAGGGGGTCATGGGCCAAGGAATATAGGTAACTTCTAAGGCAAAGAATCTATTCTCTTCTAGAACCTCCTACCATGAGTGGGGCCCCCACATACCTTGATATTAGCCCAGTGAGTCCTATGAAACAAAATATATTAAATTTGTATTGTTTGTAAGCTACTAAGTTAGTGGTAATTTTTTTATGGCAGCGATAAAAAAAACTACTATATAGAAAAGTAGAATTTTAAACTATTGTGTGGATTTTACACAGAAGAACTCAAGATCACATTTCCGTAACTCAGGTTGAAAGACTTGGATGACTTCACTTCCCTCAGGACTCCATCAAGAGCAAAAACATATCCACTCAATGAACAACCCGTCATCTCTCTGCCTGTTTCAGGAACTTGCTTGGCTAGGTTTCAAAACCCAAAGAATACTAACTCCTCTTTCACAAAAATAACACAAGTTTTTTTTTTCCCCCTTTATCAGATGATAGTCGAAATTTCATTTGAGGAAAGCTGTAGTTCTCATACTAGCCTGCAGTACTTACTTATTATTCATTTTGTCCCTGACACTGTTAACTAATATCTCCTCCTTATATGATTTTGGAGATGCAATTAGCAAATACCTTGTCCTTAAATAAATATGGAACACAATGAAAATTTAGAATTCTTGTATAATAAAAGGTGAATCAAATGTTCGAAGTTCATCTAAATCTAGATCTTTTTTATGGATCTGCTTATAGTGTTTTATGGACCTGCTTATAGTTTTTTTTCTCATGTATTTTTAGGGCTACATAGGGGCTATTGTTCTTCACCTCATTCATTACAGAAGTTGCAATCTTTGGGCTTATGATTCATCTTCTTTCTCTCCCTCCCATAGAAGAGAACAGAAAACAGCTACACTGGGAATTAGAACTGTTATCAGGCCCAAAAAACTTAATTAAACAATTCATTTGATTACTTCTAATCATGTTAAATTAATCTTCTTAGCTCTGCTTTTATATTAGTCAGGAAAGGCTAGACTATGCTGTAGTAATAAATAAATTCTCAGTGGCTAAACACAATGGAAGTTATTTCTCAAAATCTGCAACTTTCCTAAATCATATCTCCATATGTGGCTAGCCAAAAATTCAAAGTTGTTCTAATAAGTGGCCTTTTACTTCATTTTGAGGATGCTATGTGTGCCTGGGTAAGACAAGAGAAAGAACTGGATGATTCTGGTGCATCTGGTGCATCATCCCCTAGTTTCATGATAGCTGGAAATTTAGGAGGAGTACATAGGTATTCAACAAGAAGTAAATTTCTGACAAACTCTTCTAAGTCTTAATGTTACAATATTGTGAATAAATTCTTTCAGAAACAAGTTCCCGAGACACGTAAACTTTTCTACTAGTAATTTAAGGACAACAAATGCTTTAAGTGGTACTTTCTCATGAGGCACCAATTTGGCTGGTTTAACAGTGAATCTCAAATAAAAGGAAGGAAAGTAAGACATGTCTACCAAGTGTGAAATGTAGATATAAGGTCAAGTTTGTAGAAAACTCAGCACATGTGTCTGAAAAGAGCATGGAATGAGGAACTGAATACTGTTCATTATTCTGCATATGTTGGTGCTCAGGAAATACTTGAATGAACCAATGAATGAATGAACTGCAATGTGATCGTGATAAAACTTCTGCATGCCAGTATGCTCATCTGTAAAATGAGGGGCCTAGTTTAAACTTGATTTAAACTTTTCCATGTCTAAAATTCAATTAATTACAGAATTAGAGCAACCCAAATTTCAATTTTAAAAATTCTAATGGTTTATTTAAAGCAATTGTTCTCAAAATGTGGTCTGGGGATAGTTTGGAGTCTCTGAGGCCCTTTCATGGGTTCTGTGAGGTCCATGTCATACAGAGTAAAAAATCCATACACAGGGAAAGGTAGACTGATTGGTTTCCATGTAATAGTGTGAAAGATGACTGCTATGTTTTCAGATTCCACATTGCAAGTAATCTATAAGAATTATGTGTTAAGTTTTAGAGTAGTGTCAATGAAAGATATTCAGATTATTTGAAAAGACTTGAAAGACTCCTCCCTTTTCTAATTATATATGTGTGGGAAGCCAGATTTTTCTTCATATACTTTAACCAAAACAACATATCACAACATATTGAATGAACCTTTAGTGTTCTATTAAGCAAGACATGAAGGAGATGAAACAAAATGCAAAATGAGGCCTTTTACTACATTTTTTAAAAATATAGCTATTTTCATAAAAATAAGCTATTTATGCTCATGTAGTGATTTATTATTATTATTAAGTCAATTAACATATATGTATGTGAATCACTCCATTTTTAATCTTTAATCAAAAATGGTGTTGGAGCTGGGGTTGTGGCTCATTGGTAGAGCACTTGCCTAGCATGTGTGAGGTGCTGGGTTCGATCCTCAGCACCACATAAAAATAAACAAATAAAATAAAGGTATTATACCCAACTATAATTGAATATTTTTTTTTGAAAAATGGTGTATATTAGAGTTTAATCTAAAAGTTTAATCTATAATATGGCACATACATCAATAGATATACATAAACAAAAGATCTTTGATTTTGTTTTGTTTTGTTCTAATGATGTTCAATAGAGTAAAGGTGTTCTGAGACCAAAGAAAACAACTGTGTGTGGGGTGGGGAAGGGAACGGCTGATTTAGAGTAAGAATTTGATATTGAATATGATGTGTTCTTAAATGTAAATACCTTTCTTTTATAGTTAGGGTTATGTTTTAAAAGAAATACATGTAAGGGTATAACTTAATAATACTGTATTCCAGTTATAGAATGTGAATAATTTCAATTTATAGAATGCCTTTACATATGTGACAGAGACTGTTAATTTCCTTTCCAATATGAATTCTTTCCTTCTTTACTAAGACAACTACCATTTTTGTGGGGTTCAGTCTCATCAGTTAACAAAGACTCCCTTGCTGATAAGTCTGTTCCAGCTGATAAAACAGAATGTAATTGGAAATCACTGGATAGGACCTTGGGAAGGTTTTTGTGAAGGATACAGATTTTACTTATAGTCTCATTCATTATGTTCCTTTTCGCCAGTTGTACCTCTCCTTCTACATGGGGCTATGATAGAATTCAGCATCCTGCACTCAGCAGCAGCAACATGGAACTCAGCAAAGTGCAACTGCAAGCGTGAGAACAAGACCCATGCTCTATAATGAGGAAACAAAACATGACCAGGCAAAACCCTAGAAGAACTGTTGATTCTGAAAAATGACCACACTGACCTGGGCCTGCTTACTCAACATATTTTTGTTGTGTGAGAGAGAAATTTTTATATTGCTTAAGTCATTGGTATATGTGATTTCTTAGTTTGTTTCATAACTCACAGGTAGTAGATCCTTTAATTTAAACATTCTTAGTAGTATGGATAAGAAAGTCATTATTATTTTCATTTTTAAAATGAGATTTAAGATCAGAAAGTTTAATGAAGCACCTCTGATTATGTCCCAGAGCTACTACATAAAGGTCTACAAAGTGGGTGATTTAAAGAATAGACGTTTATGGGGCTGGGGATGTGGCTCAAGCGGTAGTGCGCTCCCCTGGCATGCGTGCGGCCCGGGTTGGATTCTCAGCACCACATACCAACAAAGATGTTGTGTCCACTGATAACTAAAAAATAAATATTAAAAAATTCTCTCTCTCTCTCTCTCTCTCTCTCTCTCTCTCTCTCTCTCTCTCTCACTGTCTCTTAAGAAAAAAAGAATAGACATTTATTGTCTGACTTTTCAAGAGGAGGGCAGTCTAAATCAAGGTGTGCACAGTCTTGGTCCCTCCGATAGGCTGTGAGGATACTTCAACCAAATCTCCGTTGTTATATTCACCTGCCTGTGTTCTTGCTCTCCCCTCCTCCCACCACTTTTACTGTGGTTCTGGGAATTGAACCCAGGAGTGCTGCACCTCTGAGCTAGATCCCCAGTCCCTTTTTGTATTTTATTTTGAGACAGGGTCTCATTAACTGGCCCAGGCAGCCTTGAACTTGTGATCAGTATCGCCAGCTATCCAAGCTGATGATCTATGCTGGGTTCACAAAATCTGACTACTTCAATAACTTATGAAAACAGCGAAGAAAGCACGCAAGCACACAGAAGTACCTTTTCAAAATCTGGGACGGCTTTGCAACATAAGGGGTCCTTTGGAAAGAGAAAGAGCACTCCTCGAACCCTGGTTTTATTGGGGGAGGCTGTTAGAAGGAACATTCAATCCATATAAGGCAAAGGGGTAATGTTACAAGGGGCAGCCCACTCCTGAAGCTTTGCTTCTCTGCTCAAGGGGAGATAGGGATCCACCTGCTTCCCCCACCAGGGAAGCCAGTCTCCACATTACCATCGCTCAAAGCTAGGGGGCGCTCAGCTCCTATATGGCAGCTCCTGACAGGTCATTCTCTAGAGTATCTGGGATTATAGGTGTGTTCCAATGGGTCAGGTCCAAATTTCCCCCTTTGAAAAGAAAACTCATCATATTGGATTAAGATCCAACCCAATAATCTCATTTTAATTTGAATACCTCTGTACAGATTGAATTTCCAAATAAAATCTCATTCTGTTACTGGGGGCTAAGACTCCATTTCAAACCAGAACAGTACCCAGAGTCACACCACTATTAGTTTGCAGATTCTGTACTCCAATCCTTTAAATTTAAGTCCAATGCATTTTCTTCTAAAGTGATTTTTCTTCTAGCATGGATCACAATGACAAAACTGCTTGAACACGTATATATGCATGAAAATTCATATTCCTTGACCCCACCTTGGGCCTACTGAGTCATACACTTTGAGGATAAGAATTTTGAACTTAATTTTTTAGTATGTGGTGGTGATAATGTTTTTAGTGTAAAATTCTATGAATATTAACACATATACTGGTTCACATAACCACCATCATAATCAGGATACAGAATGGTTCCCTTACCCCCAGCCATGTCACTTGTGCTATCCCTACCCTTGCTCCTACATCCACTGTTCTTTTCTTCACTATTATAATTTTTTTGACAAAAGTGTATATACATGAAAATATATGATATGTTACAAATTGAAACTGGCCTCTTTATTTCATCAGTATACCTTTGAGATTCATATAATCAGTTGCATGTATCCATAGTTTCTCCTTTTATGTTGCTGAGTAGTATTCCACCATGTGCACCAATATGGCTGGTTTAGCCATTATAGGACATTTGGATTGTTTCCAGGTTTGGGCAGTTATGAATAAAGCTGTTATATACATTTGGTATAAGTTTTGTGAAATGTAACTTTTCATGTCCCCAGAACAAATACCTAGGAGTAAGATTGTCGTGTCATATGAAAAGCACAAGTCTTAACTTTATAAGAAACTATCAAATCATTTTCCAGAATATTTGTACTATTTTTCTCTTGAGTTTTACTTTTAAACAAGTGTCCTATAGTGTTCTTAGGCACAGGATAGTTTAAAAACATATAATCACCCAGCATCTCATCCAAAAACCAAAAATACTGCCAACAGTTTTAATAAACATGGAGAAATAGGATCTATTTTTTTTCTAAGGAAGCATTCACTTTCAATATCAAGAAAACTATAATCCACATACATAATTATATTATCTGTGCTTTTCACCATTTTTAGCATATTCCTCCCAAAGACAGGGATACAAATATTCACAGACAATATGCGTTTACATCTAATAATAACTTGTTCTTTTTTTACCAAAATGCTTATTAGAGCAATTTTAAAATGTATTATCTTAAATATACACCAAGAGTGGAGATTTTGTATAAATAGTTGTGCTGAATAATTAATCCAGTTTTTTTTCTAGAAGTATACATTATTTATAAAGACTGTCTCAGGTATGTTTTTAATTTTTAGAATTTCCTTAGGCAAACTGAATAAAAACTAATTTGAGACCTTCATCAACATAAACATAAACTCATACTAATGCTTGCTGTTCAATATCTCTTACAGACTGAAATTTGATTCTTTGTTCTATAGGACAGTGTCAATCAGTATTGTATACAAGCAATAAAATTGGCCTTGAGAAATCATAGCAAATATTTCAGATCCTATAAACAGTATTAGACTAGCATTGACTTCAGTAAGTGTCACATACAAAATGAAATTGGACCAGCTAAAATCATTAAGGGCCAATTAAAATCATTAAAAGAAAATAACCTAAAGCCCTGTATAACCTAAAGCTTTGGGTAATACTGATTTCTACCTGTATTATTGGAATACATTCGGTACCACACATTTTCTACAGAAAAATTAGTTATTTGTTTGAGGGTATGGAGTCATTTGAAACTTTCATATGTACCATGGTAATTGAAAAAAAACAATAACTTTCAAACTGAACTCCTGGGCAGAAATGTATTCTGGAACATGCCATATAAAAACTCTGACATGGCAGAAAAACTGGTAATACTAAGAGACTGTTCCCATTTAGCTGTTTATTTTGCATTAGCCAAATTACCTTCATTGGTTTGTCCTATCCCTGAATTTGGAACCAAGGTGATAAAAACTGCCCAAACTATTCCTGCTTGTCGGGCTTTTTGAGGAATAATTAATGAAAATTAAATGCTTTGGAAATTTAATATGCTGTTTAAGTACCAGGAAAAGTCCTTTGTTATTCAATGAAAAGATCTATATTTGCAATAGAGTAAAATTTTGTTTTCCTTAATAAGATTGTATTTTTGAAAAGACACTATATAACTGAATGTTTAGGGGCTCTTTTTTCCATAAAGATTTCTATTTTAGTATAATTTTATCAGGTAAGTGTAAAGGATGACCCTTCAGAAGCTACCAGATTGTATCAGAAGTGTTTCTTAACAGGTTTGATGACAAATCTAAGTACTATGAGAAAATGTGCATCATTTTTGCCATTTTAAAAGCATCAAACTTGGGGCTGGGGATGTGGCTCAAGCGGTAGCGCGCTCGCCTGGCATGCGTGCGGCCCGGGTTCGATCCTCAGCACCACATACCAGCAAAGATGTTGTGTCCGCCGAGAACTAAAAAATAAATATTAAAAATTCTCTCTCTCTCTCTCTCACTCTCTCTCCTCTCTCACTCTGTCTTTAAAAAAAATAAAAAAAAATAAAAGCATCAAACTTGATGGGGATTTATTTTCTTATATGCCTTTAACTTAACTAACAATTGTTGGTGAATAAACAGAATGTCATCATATGACTGGTTTATGAAGATTTTATTAGTAGATAAGAGCTGGACAAGTTGATTATTGGTTTCGTGCTAAATTATACTTCATGTCTCTAAGTTTCAAATTTCTAAATATGATGTGAAAATTGATATTTCACTTTATGGAGTCACTGAAAAGATTCATTGATATTGCAAAATGCAGTTTAGTTGATTTTGTAAACTTTCTTCTAAGAAGCTATTCCAGAAAGACTAAAATGGACTTTTAAAATTTTCATCCATCAGACATTTCCTAAAACTTTTGGAGACTGTATATTAAAAATATTTTGGTTTTGTTGTAGAAGGTAATTACATGTGTGTTCCTTAGACAATATTTAAATGCTAGCAAAGTTCACATTATCTACTTAGGAGGCAACCACAAAAATCTACAAGCCTAGAAAAGGACAATAAATGGTGCCAAATTTAAATGAAATCATAAATGAATAAAAATATTTAAAATAACTGAGTTCAGCTATGAAACCAGGCATAATGATGCATCTTCATGCTTGTGATATAAAATAAACTTCTACTATAGGATAGGGCAGATTAAATCCTTTTACCCACATTGAATTACTGCTGAAATGAAAGAATCCAAGATTATAAAATAAGTCCATTTATGACTATTCAAATTATACATAGGATGTCCTTAAAATTGACATTAGGAAACAAAGAGATTCTAAACCACAGAATTAACCAAAAGAATAAGGAAATGATCGCTGCTTATATTCTTTCATTGAACACAAATTCAATGTTTCAACAGATCAGGCTATATGTTCAAATAATCAACAGAGAAAAAAAGTCAACAAATCTACAGTATACAGAAATTGCCAAAACAATGCCAGCTTCTGAAGAAAATGATCTCTGTAAAATTTTAAAGCTTGGCTGGGCAAGTTTGCTAAGAATTGAAAGCACTATTCTGGAAAATTGGTTTATATTGCTAAGTAATTTCTGACTTTCAATGAAACTAAGATGCTGTTAATTGGAAGGCACACTATTATATATGGCTACGGAAGAAAAACGCTAACAACAATTAGTTTTAGAATATATTAGCTATACAACTTCAGAGAGGTAAAGGATGTACATTATAGAATGAACAAAGCACAGTATGCATATCACCAATTGAGGATGACAAATACTGCTCAGAAACAACAACTACAACAAGAAAACACAATAATTGGGGTGTGTCAAATACCAACTGAAAGTATTGCCAAATGATCAAAGCCAGAACACTTTGAGTAAAAATGTAAGGAAAGTCATACTGTATTAGCATAAAATAAATATCTACAAATCTAGTCCAATATAAATTATTGAATATATAAATTGGGGGAAAGGGGAAAAATCTGCCACTCAAGAAAATTCCAGAAAATTTATATAGATACCTTACCTTATGGAGGTGTGCTGCAGTTTAGATTTGAGGTATCCCCCAACAAACTCATATGAGCTGTGATCTAAGCAGTGGATGATTTCATTTGATGGGATTAATAATTTGAATAATAGTAGTCAGGTGGACGTTGGCTGGAGAAAGTAGCTCACTGGGAGCCATGCCCTTGGAAATTTTATGTCTTATCTCTTGTTCATCTCCCTCTTTTGTTTCCTGGCTGCTATGAGCTGAGTAGCTTTTCTTTACTCTGCCCTTCTGCCATGATGTTCTGCTCACCTCAGGCCCAGAGCAATGGAGTCTGCCAACCATGGAGTGAAACTCTGAAACCATAAGCCAAAATAAACTTTTGCTTTAAGTTGTTCTTGCCAGGTAGTTGGATAACAGTAACAAAAAGCTGCCCGAAGGCCGTGTATAGTGACTAGTTCCAGGAAACACAACATAGGAGGATAGAAAAGAATAACTCTGCAGTGAAGAAACCTGACAAATACAACCTGAGCCATGTTGGCATGTGTTCTAACATGATGTGATGAAAATGGCACTTTAGCTCCATCATTCTGTGGCCTCCCTCCCCTCAAACTACCACTCCAGTTTAATCATGAGGAAAACATCAGTAAATTCCATGGGTGGCATATCACGACACACTTGACCAGTACTCCTTAATACTCCCAAGGTCACCAAAAATACTGAAAAAGGGAAAGACTGAGAAACAGTCATAAACAGGAGGAGTCTAAGGAGACATGACAAGCAAATGTAAGGTGGCATCCTGGATGGCACCCTGGGGAAGAAAAATGATATCAGGTTAAAAACGTAAGGAATCTGAATGAAGTCTGCACTTCAGTTAATAATGTATCATTGTTAATTATCAATTGTAACAGTGCACCATACAAATGTAAGGTATTAATAATAGGCAAAACTGAGTTTGGGGCATACAAGAACTCTCACAATCTTTTGATTTTTCTGTAAATCTAAAACTATTCTAAAATTTAAAATAATATGTAAAATTATTTTCAGTTAATTATTTCAATATTTAAAATGCATTGAAGAATCAAAATACAGTGTTTATAGCAAGCACCAATCGAGGATAACAAATACTGTCTTCCCATTCTTAATCACAGGAAAAAACATCAGGAATGTAATATTGATTTGTGCATTTGCACCTAACGGACTCAATGAATTTGCCAAGAATAATTAATGAATATGCTATTTTATGTTGTGCTCCTAAGTAAAAGAGATAGTTTTTATATTTGTTGAGCTACTTCATTTTTCAAAGCATCATGGTAGGCACTTAATTATTTAATGATCAAATCAAGCCCACGAGGATTAAGCTTTTTTAAAATAAAAAAATGAAAAACCGGTATCTAAGGTTAGAAACATCAGTTTGCTAGGATTGCCATGACAAAGAACCACAGAATGGGTAGCTTTAACAACAGAAATTTATTTTATGTCTGGAAGCTAGAAATTTGAGATCAAAGGGTAGGTAGTATTCATTTCTTCTGAACTCCTTCTGGGTTGTACGTGGCCATTCTGATTACTTCATATTATAGGGACAAGAGTTGTTTTACATCAGGACCCATATGACTTGTTTTAACCTCATTAAAGACTCCATCTCCAAATATACTCATACTTGGAGGCACCTGAGGGTCAGATGTCAATATATGAATGGAGGAGCAACGATGCAATTCATAACAATATATAAATTGGTCTCCTTGCCTCCTAATATACGTCAGTGATGGACATATGACTCTAGTCTAAGTCTTTATTACTCCAGAACTTGTGCTAATTTCTTTATAGTTTCATTGTACTCATTAACTGTGGCTTATTCATGTCTCCAATGCTAGTTCAGCCATTGTAGAAGCTGAATTAATCCAACTTGTTTTAGTTTTATTCATTAATCCATAGAAAGTATTGCACTTAAAAGTGGGAGTTGGTGCCACAGTGGTACAGTACATGCAGTCAGACAGACTAGATTTGGATACTTTTTCTGCTATTATAAAACTGTATTTCCTCTCAGGATTCTAAAGCACATTCTATCTTCCTCCCAAGATTTTAGGGCACAGTAATAGTTTATACAGAAAAACAAGATAGTATCTATATTGCCTTATTTTGAGAATAGCAATTCTACCTGTCTGGTAAGCACAGTAAATCTATATGGAGTACAGCAGGTGTTCCTTAAGAAAAGTAAAAGAAATATGATCACATTTTGAGAGTTAAACTTCAAAATCATCACATAAGAGAAATTAAAAAAAAAAAAAACTCTCCTAGCAGCAGAAGTTGATGTAATATGCTGAAGCTATTAATACAACTAACGGAAGTATGTGTCACTCTGAGGTGGGGGTTAGACAACTCATGAGAGCTTGAAAAGGGAGTCAGAGAGGCAAATATTAGCAAAATCCATCTTGGTGCTTCCAGGAAACAGAGGATTTGAGCCACTGTAATTTTTAAATTAAAAGTTCCTATTGCCAAGCTTCCAACTGTGGGGCTTATACTTCAACCTGTTTGAGTCTTAAACCATACAACATTCACACATTCCAAAGAGTTCCTTGTGCCTGAAAACCAAATTTTCCTGAACACAATGTGGTGTAGATATGCTTATGAGACTGTACAGGTCTGTCATGCTGACTTGGGTATTAAGCAATCTGCTATTTTTTTAAAAAACTGTATTTACAGATTTGTCTAAACTTAAATGTGATTAAACTCTGGATCCAATACCTATATACTTAAAAAGTCTGGTTCTGTGTCTGAAAATCTGGGAGTTCTATTTAACCACATCTTAAATTTAACCTGTAAGTTCCAAATTTAGGTTATCAGATTTAGCAAGGAAAAATAAAGAATGCCTGGTTAAATTTGAATTTCAGATAAAAAAAAAAACCTGAAAAGTAAATACCTTTGCTGGCCAAGAAACCTATTAGCTAAATGGAAAACCAAAAAAATCTGTGCCCTTTTATTCCTTACATGAAAACTCCAATTATCAGGTATTGAGCTTTCTTTGTCAATAAGATTATACTGTCTCTATTTTGTTCATGAAGTCTTCAAGAGAATATTTATGAAGTGCTCAAAAATGTACACTTTATCTCTAAGCCTGGATGATGACAACATATTCCAAACTCTTCTATTTGAGATTTCTCCCTGCTGGTTGGCATGAACTTATGGTGGAAATGAACTTAAGAGCCCAAGGTTGTTAAAAAAAAAAATCTTTTCAATCCAGACATATGACTTCTGATCACTTTAATGCAAGGTGAGAAACATGGAAGGGCCATGGCCATGAACTGCTCTAAAACTTGTATAGGCAATTGACCTTTAGGATGGATGAAAGTCAGCAAAGGGGAGGAAAAATATATTTTGCTCACTCATCCTAGGTAAATGGCTGAGGCCAGTGTAACAAAAAAAGAGAATAACAAAAGAAAAGCATATATATATTTATTTAAGTTTTCTGTGACCCAGGAACTTCATAAGGAAATGAGACCCAAAGCCACAATTAAATGTATGTTTTACAGAAGATTTTTTATATTTGTTTTAATTGTACATGATGGTAGAATGTATTTTGACATATCATATGTATATGTCATATTCTCCATATGTATGGAGAATAACTTCTCTTTCTTCTGGTTGTATGTGATATAGAATTATAATGGTCATGTAATCATATATGCACATAGGATAGTAGTGTCCGATTCATTCTACAATCTTTCCTATTCCCATTCCACCTCCTTTCCCTTTATTCCCTTTTTTTCCTAATCCAAAGTAATGGGACAGTCCTGGAGAAAGATTAGAGAACCAAATGGATGTGATCTAATGGTGATAAGCTAGGGGAATCTCAGCCAGGCTTCTTAGAATCCTTTTGTCCCATCATTTACTGAGAAAGGGGTTCTTCTCTCCACTGAGTATGAGGAAGAGGTACCTCTCACAAGCCTGTGTTTGGACCAGCTTCAGGGCGAAGTCAAAAGATCCTTCCAAGATGTAATTATCTGCTTCAGAGAAGAAGGGCAGGAAAAGGTGAGACACTTTCCTGCTTCTGTGGTTTCCTCATGTTCCTTCAGCTTAAAACATTTTGGGCCAGCGTGCCCTGAGCCCCCCATCAGAAAAATGAGTAAGGCCTAGCACTTAAATTTGTGGTCTAGGTTATACAAAGTCTAAGAGACTTCCAAAAGAAAACAAGAAAATTTTGATGGGTAATTTTGAAAAGCCTTTTTCTTTCCACATTTGTTTGCTAGAGCAAAAATTTCCATAAGATTAAAGGTCCTTAACTACTTTTTCAATTACTTCCTCTGTTGCTATCCAGGCAGGAAGTTTCTCAGGATAATTTGTGTCAAGATAATCAATACATTCTTTGCTTTGTTTTTTCTTCTCTTTCCTGCATTTTTCTTTAATGAGACCCCTGTGTCATGAAATGTACCACCTGGTCCTCTCTGCCACATGAAGTAGAAATCTATCATTATTAAAAAAAAGTCTATGTGATTCCCAATTTGGATATTTAGGACCATGTAGAAATAAGCAGCAAAGAAACCATATGGTTAATCTGGAGCTGAAGAAGCACTTTTTTCTGAGTCTAGTTTTGATATTTCTTTTCATCTATTATGAGAAAACAATGAGATCATTAAAAAGTAAGTGCACAAAACACATTAAAGGAATGTAACTGTGCTGTATATTGTCACTTAGTATTCTATATTCATGTATCATCTATTTTAATATGACAGCAATAATTTGAAAGGAAAAGTAATGTATCATAAATCAAATTTTCATCGATGGGAATTATATGTAAAAAGTTTTGTCCTTTTTCAGCCTGCTTCAAGAAAGTAGTTTTTTAAAAGTCCTCCTTTTACTTAATTTCAACAAATAAGATAAGATGGTGGTTTAAATTATGTGTCTTATGGAGTGATTTGGTTGGCAAAGCTGAAATGTGTGCATTCTTTAGGAAATAATTACCCTAACAGCAGCGAGCACTTACTTGGCTTCTTTTACAAAGTCTTGCTTTACAATTAAAACACAGCAAGCCGACCTACTTTCTTAAGGGTGTTCAGGAATAGGAATGAGCAGATATGTCTTTAGTTTTCAGTGTCCAGACAGAAAGGTACTATGAATAGAATCTGGAAAGAAATTCTGGGACTCCAAGAGCCTAGAGCTCAAGAATGAGATAAAGCAAATAGCTCACTGACTCTGACCTTAATGATCCACCAGGGACATGTGGTCATCACAAAAGATCTAACAAATTTCCTGGCCTCAGTCATTAACCAGCCTCCTCAGTGAGTGTTACACCATTAAGTCAGTATTAGGTTTTAGGGGGATTGAAATCTGGAAGGATGAGCCACCTCAGCCAGGTAGCCAACAGCACCTCATCACAGTAGATTGCTACATCCCTGGTGGTGAAGGCCAAGTGCTGGAGAAATGATCCACCTTATTCAGGAGGGCTCTTTCTGTTTAATTCAAGAATGAGTAATGGGTTTCTGGAACCAGAGCATTCTGTTCCCGAACACTGGTGAATAAGAGTCACCAACCTTTCCCAATCCCTTCCTCCTTTCTACTCTTCCCAAATACTTGTCCCTTGGCTTTCTTTTTTGTAGAGTCCATATAGATCAACCTCCTGGTAGCTAATTACCAACCAGATCATCTGATGATTACCTATAATCCAGTTACTACCAGTTATTACAGGTACTACTCACCCGGTATTTAAAACTAATCACACAGAAAAAAATGCAGTTGTAGAAAGCAGTTTCATCATATGTGTTGAAATGAAAAAAAACTCTACCTGAAAATATATTCTGATCTAATAGAAGAAAACTTGAAAAATGTCACCATCACTGTCTAATAGGATGAGTTTCTTCTGCAAACGGGTCCATTATTCCATTACCATCTTTCCCCCATTTCACAGTCATCTGACCTTGTCCCTACCTTGTTGTGTTCACATGTACTAATAAAATATGAAACTCTTCTGTCTTCAGGCCAATTGAAATGCTAGAATGATTGAGAGCCACACAGGTTTTGCTACTGAACAGTATAAAGAGATATATGATGAACACTGTTAATAAAGCATTCTCTATTAAAGGAAATGTAAGAGGCATGAAAAGCATGAGGTATACATTAAATAATAAGTTCTGAATTTCTATATAGGTGCAATGTTTACGTCTCCTTAAAATTCATATGTTGAAACCTAACCCTCAAAGTGATGGCATTTGGAGGTGGGACTTTTTGAGGTGATCAGGTCATGAGGATAGAGCCTTCATGAATAGGATTAGTGCCCTTGTAAACGGGGTCCCAGAGAGCTCCCTTCCTCCTTCTGCCATGTGAGAAAGCAGGGGAGAAGATGCTGTCTATGAATCATAATGGAGGCCCTCACTGGACACTGACTCTGCCAATGCCTTTGTCTCCGGCTTCCTAGCTTTGAGAACTGTTACAAATAAATATCTGTCTTTATAAGCCACACAATTTATAGTATCTGAGCCATCTTAGCAGCAGCACTCTGACCAGTGCCATACCTCCATCAAGTTTCCTGATAGTCTTCACCAGTTGACCCTCTGATAGTCTCACCACTGGGACTAATTCCTGAGACGACTAGAGGGAAACATCCCGTCCCAGTGAAATTCCTGGAGGCTCTCCAGTCTCCTGTAATTCACTTGGAACTGGAAAAATGGGATGATTGTGGTGCACTTTTGAGCCCTTCTTTCCAATTTTGACATGTTGCTCCTTCCAACAATGACTCTGTTATGCTGATGTAATTGTTAAAACCCAGCTAAAAGTCATCACTTCCTTCCTGAGTCCTTCCCTGCACATTTTATGTCGCCCTGAGTGGGCTCTTCCCTTAAATCCTGCAGCATCTGTGCCTGTATCCTAATTTAGGCCATAAAAATCACCATCTTGAAACTTTCTCAAATTATGTATATGCATCCCCAACTAGATCAAAATAATTTGAATGCAATATAATCTAACCCAGGATCTCAACATTGTAAGACGACTAATGTTTTCGGTGGGATAATTCTTTGTTATGGGAGTCTATCCTGTGCATGGTAGGATGTTTAGCAACATTCTTGACTTCTACCCTCTAGATGCCGTTCATATGTCTCAAATGTGACAAAGAAAAATGTCTCTGGGACATTGACGAATGTTCCTTATGGGACAAAATTACCCTTGGTTCAGAACCACTGACATACCCTGATGTTGGAATACTTTTAGAAATATTACTTAAAAATAAATTCATCAAACTCCTTAGGAATGCAAATTCTGCCAACCTAACCCAGCATGTGAAGATACACACAGCCCTTCTATGTCTCTGATTCACTCACACATTCACAAATCTGATTCTTCACACTGTGCTAAAAGAATAAATCCAATTCAATCAAACAAAAAATAATAATAAATAAATTCAAATATGACACTTGATTTAATCAACCATACTTTCCATCCCGAAATACTGTAGGCTGATTGATTGCACATATTTTCAGATGACTGCAGCCTTTGAGGAGTAGAGACTCTGGGACGGACACCCAGGGCCTGAGCCCCAATCCCTGGGAAATATTCAGGTTCTTCCTTCAGCTCTTTTCCTTATCAGAGGACCCTAATGGTAAGGAAGTCCAGGCAGAGATGATAATTGGCTTCTTCCAATCCATATGGGAGGGAAGATCATCTTGGTTAAAGCTGCTTGGGCTTGAAAACTCAGATGAAACCTTGAGAACTTTTGATGAAACAAGCTTCTCCTGGATGTTCCAGGGCTGACCTCAGGTCCTCCTGCAGTCTTGTAGATACCTCCCTCCTGAACCCCACACACACTATCTCAGGTAGAATAGAATCTATTTTCAAGAAGAGGTTTTTCATTTCAACACATATGATGAAACTGCTTTCTACAACTGCATTTTTTTTTTCTGTGTGACTAGTTTTAAATACCTGGTGGTAATACCTGTGATTCCTGGTTGTAACTGGATTATAGGTAATCATCAGATGATTTGGTTGGTAATTAGCTACCAGGAAGTTAGTGATCTATATGGAGTCTACAAAAAAGGAAGCCAAGAGACAAGTATTTTGGAAGAGTAGAAGGGAGGAAGGGATGGGGAAAGGTTGGTGACTCTTATTCACCAGTGTTCGGGAACAGAATGCTCTGGTTCCAGAAACCCATTACTCATTCTTGAATTAAACAGAAAGAACCCTCCTGAATAAAGTGGCTCTTTTCTACAGCACTTCAGTACTCTCTCTTTCCACTTTATTTTGATATTTTATGGAGTGATTCTCTGATCTTGAATTTGTTCCTTTCAGTAGCCTTGTCTAGTACAGGGAAATGTCCTGCTGGTAATGGGCATCAGCTCTCATGTTAAGGACCTGTATATATCATGACTTTCCCTTTACAAAATATTAGAATTTTTACATAAGCTTATTTTATCTAGATGTAAGCCAGAGAGGTAAAATGCATAGTGATTTTTATTAATGCACTATATGGAAAAGAATAAGGAAAATAAAAAAAAATTAACAAAAAATGGTTTGTTGAAATTCAGCCAGTTGGTCTGATATAGAGCTGACTCAAAATCAAGTCTACCTACTCTTACCATGATGTGAATGTCCTAGGAGACTTAATAACACGAAGATCAGAAAGTGAGAGAATGAGTCCTACGGACACAAAATGTGAATGCTTTCTGGAGTCTTCTCCCAACCTCTACTTCCAGTTCTACTGCCATCCCTCTCCCTGTGATTTTCCTGACTTTGTTCTCCATTCAGGAGCCTGGTGGATGATTCATTTTCCTTCCTCACTCCTACGGAGGCATTGGGGATGACATCAGAGATGGGGGAGAAAAACTGTGCTATATCCAGAGACATGCTTAGAAGAAAAGGGATTTCTGCCTATGCGGCTTGTAAAAGGAAGTGACAGGTTCTAGAGATGAAGGGCCAGAGTGGTCTGGGAGGCAGGTATTCTGAGTCTTAAACTTACTATGTCCATCTTGATTTTTATGTGATGGAACAAATGACTGCATTTGTCTGCATCAATATTGCTGTTGGTAATTCTAAAATGAGAATACAAAAGTGCTAAAAGAAATAGTAGAGCCTTTACTTTTATGTATCCTGAGGTAACAAATAAGTGTCATAAGAAATTATATTTTTCATATAATTTTCAGATTTGATAAATCAATGAATTCATAGACTCATCACATTTAATGAACCAATTATAGCAAAAACATTGTTTTTTGCCTTCTGTTTTTTACTTCTTTTTTTTATTAGTTGCTCAAGACAATACCATGATCTTGACATATCCTACATTTGACTCAAATAGGGTATGAATTCTCATTTTTCCACGTGTGCAGATTGCAGGATCACATTGGTTATATAGCCATGTATATACATACAGCAATATTAGTGTCTTACTTGTTAGTTTTTAATGGATGGAATTCTATTGAGGAGTAGCATACATGAGATTGTTTGGGGCCTTAGATTTTCTTTCTTATTTTTGAACATCCCATATTTATAATTGTTTAATGTATCATATTAAGAAATTCTGAGAAATAAAATTCCTAAAGAAATTTCTATGTGAAAAGAATTGTGGGTAAATTCAATCACATTAAGTGCTATACCCCACCTCCAGAAGCTCCGCCCCCAAGAGAAATCCTCCTGTCTTAGTAACCTTCACCATCCTGAGGGTGGAGATACCAGCAAACAACAGACAACTCACCTATTGGATGAGAAGGGAAGCAGGAAAGATATTGATTTCCATAAAAAACAATCCTTGTATCTTCCTTCAATTTTTTTTCTCTTTTCTCTCTCTTTTCTCCTACTCTCACATCCCCAACATTTGTGAAACCAATTAATTTTCATGAACTAGGCTACTGAGGACTGGAATGCCTGAATAGTATATTACTGTTATTTTGTATATTCTTTTATCTCCCATTTTTACATTTTTCTTTATTTTTATGTTTGTTTTTTTTGTCCTCTGTTTTCTCGCCACTTATTTCCACAAAATCACATTCTCTCTCTTCTTCTGCTACTAACTGACTTCTTTAGTTTCCTCTTTCATGCATCCTAAGGTCTAATAACTCTATATCCTCACCTCTACCACCTTAACATCTCATCCTACACCTCACCCCTGATTCTCTTTGTCTACCGTCAGAAACTGTAGACCATTTTGCAAACCTACTCTTTATATTTTAGATGATAATTGAACTCACTGCTTATTGTGACAAAACCATAAATGTCTTAATAGCAGCTATTTGGTTTAGATTCTATATTGTTTCTGTTGGGATCTGTTAATATTGTCCTTCCCCTTAAAGGAGAGGTATCAGAGCCCATCAGAGACACTATAAGCCTATAGGGACCCGCAATGCTTAAAGGGAAGATACATGAACAACATGAAAAAAACAAATGAAGAAAGTGCCCCCAAACAAACCAAGATGCTACATTGTTAGAACCCATGGCCAGGACAACAGGAGAAATTACAGAAAAGGAGTTCAGGATGTACACAATTAAAATGTTCTGTGAATTAAAGGATGATATAAGAGAGCAAATACAGGCAACAAAATATCAGCTCAATGAAAAATTACATAAGCAAATACAGGAAGTAAAAGATTACTTCAATAAGGAGATAGAGGTTCTGAAAAGGACCAAACAGAAAACCTTGAAATGTAAGAAACAATAAACCAATTTAAAAATTCAATAGAAAGCACCACTAACAGATTAGATCACTTGGAAGACAGAACCTCAGACAATGAAGACAAAATACATAATCTTGAAAAGAATGTTGACCACATAGTAAAAATGGTAAGAAACCATGAGCAGAATATTCAAGAATTTTGGGATAACATAAAAAGATCAAATTTAAGAATTAATGGGATATAGGAAGGCATAGAGTTCCAAACTAAAGGAATGAACAATCTATTCAAAGAGATAACATCAGAAAATTCTTCAAACATGAAGAATAAATCAGAAAATTAAATATAAGAGGTTTAAAGGACACCAAATGGACAAAATCACAACAGATCCACACCAAGACACATTATAATGAAAAGGCCTAGCATACAGAATAAGGAGAGAATTTTAAAAGCCACAAGCAAAAGGAATCTGATTACATATAGGAAAAAAACCGATTAGGATATCAGCAGATTTTTCAAGCCAGACCCTGAAAGATAAAAGGTCATGGAACAACATATACCAAGCTCTGAAAGAAAGTGAATGCCAACCAAGAAACTTATATGCACCAAAATTAAGCTTTAGATTTTATGATGAAATAAAAACCTTCCATGATAAACAAAAGTTAAAAGAATTTACAACTCGAAAACCTGCACTACAGAACATTCTAGGCACAATATTCCATGAAGATGAAATGAAAAACAATGATGGAAATCAGAAAAGGGAGGTATTACACTAAAGGAAAACCAATCAAAGGAGAAACCAAGTCAAGTTAAATATCAAAAATAAACAAAAATGGTTGGGAATACAAATCATGTCTCAATAATAGCCCTGAATGTTAATGGCCTAAACTCACCAATCAAAAGACCTAGACTGGCACATTGGATTTAAAAACAAAAATATGCTGTCTTCAAGAGACTCATTTCATAGGAAAAGAGGTGCACAGACTGAAGATGAAAGGTTGGGGAAAAACATACTACTCACATGGACTGCAGAAATAAGCAGGAGTTTCCATCATTCCTACCCACATCCTGTGCAGGTGGTGGAAATGGGATCCCTCTGAGTTGAATGGGCTGATTGTGAAATAAAGGCTAAGAAAAATAGATTGGCAAAATCCCCCACAGAACACAGGAAATAATTTTAAAAGCTGGGCCTGTACAGGCTAGCTTATCATAGGGATCTAGCTTCGACACTGAAAAGGGCAAAATGGAGCCAGAGCTTGCTTTATTTATATCAGAGACATCAAAGGTGTTTTTTTTTTTTGTTTTTTTGTTTTTGTTTTTTTCCCCAAACAAGGCAGGATATGGGCTCTCCAGTTTCCAATGGGTTATGCCCAACTCCAGAGCTACAAGAGAGGTCTTCATAATAGAGCTGAGATAGAGGTCATGTGCCTTGGGCAATCTATTGCTTACAGAGGAGCTATGGATAGTTCCCAAGGAAAAACCTAATTCTCCGTGGCTCTATACCGAAAGAAGACCCTCAAGTAATTCACAGGTGGCTTTCCGCACATCCTCATATAAAATAAAATAGACTTCAAGACAAAGTTAATCAAAAGGAATAAAGAAGGTCATTTTATACTGCTTAAGGGAAACATACATCAATAAGATCTAACAATTATGACAAACAATGGAGAATCTACATTCATCAAGCAAACTCTTCTCAAGTTCAAGGGTCAAATAGACCACAGCACAATGATTCTAGATGAATTTAACACTCCTCTTTCACCACTGGATAGATCTTCCAAAAAAAAAAAAAAAAGCTAAACAAAGAAACTATATACCTCAGTAATGCAATCAAAAACTTAGACTTAACACACACACACACACACACATATATATATATATATATATATATATATATATAGAGAGAGAGAGAGAGAGAGAGAGAGAGAGAGAGAGAGAGAGAGACTATTTCATCCATCAATGAGTGAATACACTTTCTTCTCAGCAGCACAGGGATCCTTCTCTAAAATAGCCATATATTATGCCACAAAGCAACTCTTAACAAATATAAAAATATAGAGATACTACCCTGCATTCTGTCAGATCCTAATAGAATTAAATTATAAATCAATATTAAAATTAAACATACAAGCTACTCCATCACCTGGAGACTAAATAATATGCTATTGAATGAACAATGGGTTGCAAAAGACATCAAAGAGAAGATGAAAAAATTCTTAGAGGTAAATGAGAACACTGATACAACATATCAAAATCTCTGGGAGACTATGAAGTCAATACTAAAAGGAAAGTTCATTGCATGGAGTTCATTCCTTAAAAGAAGAAAAGGTCAACAAATAAATGACCTAACATTACTTCTCAAAGCCCTAGAAAAAGAAGAACAAATCAACACCAAAAGCAGTAGAAGACAGGGAATGATTAAAATCAGAGCTGAAATCAATGAAATTGAAACAAAAGAAACAATTGAAAAAGTTGACAAAATAAAAAATTTGTTCTTTGAAAACATAAATAAAATTGATAAACACTTATCCATGCTAAGGAAGAGAAGGAGAGATAAAACTCAAATTACTAACATCTGTGATGAAAAGGAAATATCATGATGGACACTACGGAAATACAGAAGATAATTAGAAATTATTTTTAAAATTTATACTCCAATAAAATAGAAAATATCAAAGGCATCAAAAAAATTCTAGAGTCAGATTATTTACCCAAACTGAGTCAGGATGATGTACACCAGTTAAACAGATCAATTTCAAACATTGAAATAGAAGATGCCATCAGAAGCCTCCCAACAAAGAAAAGCCCAGGACCAGATGGATACACAGCTGAAGTCTACAAGACCTTCAAAAAAGAACTAATACCCATACTCCTCAAATTATTCCATGAAATAAAAAAAGAGGGAACACTTCCAAACTCATTCTATGAGGCCAATATCACCCTGATTCCCAAACCAGACAAAGACACATCAAAGAAAGAAAACTTCAGACCAGTATCTCTAATGAATATAGATGCAAAAATTCTCAATAAAATTCTGGCAAATAAAATTTAAAAACCATGTATTAAAGATAAGATAATAATATAAATATTAATAATAACCCAATCAATAAAAGTGCTAAGGAACTGAACAGACACTTCTCAGAAGAGGATATATAACTAATCAGCAAATATATAAAAAAATGTTCAACATCTCTTGCAATTAGAGAAATGCAAATCAAAACTAAGATTTCTTCTCATTCTAGTCAGAATGGCAGCTATTAAGAATAAAACAACAATAAGTATTGGCGAGAATGTGGGGGAAAAGGCACACTCATACATTGCTGGTGGGACTGCAAATTGGTGCATCCAATATGGAAAGCAGTATGGAGATTCCTTGGAAAGTTTGGAATGGATCCATCATTTGACCCAGCTATCCCACTCCTCAGTTTGTATCCAAAGGACTTAAAAACAGCATACTACAGTGACACAACCACATCAGTGTTTATGGCAGTACAATTCACAATAGGTAAATTGTGGAACCAAATTAGATGCCATTCAGTAGATAGATGGATAAAGAAAATGTAGTGTATATATGCACAATGAAATATTACACATCATTAGAAGAGAATAAAATCATGGCATTTGCAGGTAAATGAATTGAGTTGGAGAATATTATGCTAAGTGAAGCAAGACAATACTAAAAACCTAATGCTGAATGTTTTCTCTGGTATGTGGGTGCCGATTAATAATGGGGGTGGGTTTGGGGGATGGGAGGAATGGAAGAAGTTGAGATAGGGCAAAGAGGATGGAGGGGAAGGGATGGGTCATGGGGGTAGAAAAGATGGTGGAATGATATGGACATTATTGCCCCAAGGACAGGTATGAAGACACAAATGGTGTGAATCTACTTTGTGTACAACCAGAGACCTGAAAAATTGTGCTCTGTATGTATACTATGAATTGAAATGCATTCTTCTGTCATGTATAACAAATTAGAATAAATAAATAAATTTTTAAAAATCACACATAATTATCAAAACAATTCAATAAAATATTCAAGTAAATTTTAACATGAACTTTTTTACTTATATGTAAAATGTAAACTAAAGGTTTAAGAAGTTGAGTCATTAAAGTGCTATAGAGTCTGTGATACATAGATAGAAACTCAGGAAAACGAATCCCAGCCTGGAAACAATTATTCTTTCTTGCTTTAAATTGCTAGTTATCAGATTTACTTAATGCCTTTAAGGAAAATCATATTTGTTTATGATTATGTGTTTTCAGCTGCAAAAAGTGGTCATCTGGTTTGAGCTTGAGGTGATTCCCTTGAATTTATTCATTTTTCTTCTTAGAGGGGCAACCCTATGAAATGCTGAAAGTCTCATTCCAGTTTTACCTGAAGTGCTAAGTGCCTCTGGAGCTGCCCAGTTTCCAGGATTATGTAATTTGTTTTCTGTCAATTTTGGTTCATTTTCATTCCTCATGAAATCTGTGTACAAGATTTGGGAGTAAAAAAAAAAATTAAACATAAACTTGCTGCTTCACCCTAACCTGCTGCTGCCCATTGTTTTTATCTTCCTTAAGAAAAATGCTCAGAAACTCTATAATGCAAAGCACCCCCACTGCATGTTTCTTTATATTGCCTGAAATTCAAAAGCCTCAAACTGAAAATTAAAACTTTAAAATACTCCTGATTAGTGTTTGTCATCTAAATTTAGTTGCAGTACATGGACAGGTTTTTAATTAGGAAAGTGAGAAAACAAATGGAATCCTAAGCAAATTTCTTATTTTGGAATATTCTCGTGACTCTGAGAATGAAAATTTGCAAGAACATGCCTTAGTTTTGTAAAAATTTTTTGTAATAGAAAAGAATTGGGAGTGACAGATTTCTAATTGTTTTAATAATGTGTATATATTTAATATCACATGGTGGCCTCACCATCTGCTGGTTGGAAAGCATGTTTCTCTTACTGTAGATCTGATTTCTGAGACCCTGTGGAATCATTTAGATCTCTGTGTTCAGTACATATTTACCGAAACCATCCTTTGTTTTAAGTTTGATCAGCATCACGCAAAGAAAAGCATAGCGTTGCAGCCTAAAAATTGTATGGTGATTATGACTATATATAATAGTGGAATTTGTTGTGACATATTCTTACATGCACATAACATAATTTGATCAATTTCATTCCTCAGTACTCCCTCTTTTTCCTCCTCCTTTTCTCCACTTTATCCCCTTCCTTTACTTTACTGACCTCCCTTCTAACCCCACGTACTCCCCTTCTAAACTTTTTTCTCTCTGGTTTCCATATATGAGATTGAACATACGACCCTTGACTTTCTGAGTTTGGTTTATTTTGTTCAAAATTATGTTCTCCAGTTCTATCCATTTTCCTGCAAATGAAATAATTTTGTTCTTCTTTATGGCTGAGTAAAACATAGTGTATATACCATATTTTTTTATCCATTCATCTAAGAACCATATACTCTTTGTAATAGGGGATGTTTGATTAATATGATACAACAAAAATAAAGATATTTGAAAACATTGTGGATATTCCCTTTGATAGAATCCCAAAACTTTTCAATTGATGAGAGATGTTTCCTATAATCTGTTAGTCAATTCTGAGCGTTTTTTGTTTTTTGTTTTTTTTTTTTTGGTATACCTGGGAGTAGTCAAATGAATTTGACAGAATTGGATTTAAGTCACTTTAGTAATTAAGTCTATTAGGAATACAAATGTTAGTGCAGTATACTATCTGATCCCTTTGCTACACTGGATACTGATGTAAAAATTCTACAATAGCACTTATATTTATTGTATTTATGCTACTATACCCTCTTTTTTAAAAATTATAGACTGTAAGTTCTTTGACTAATAGGGCATGATCTTGCATGCTTTATTACCAATAGGGAATACACAGTAGATATTTTGGAGTGTTTCTAAAATAAATGCTGATTTTTTTTTGTAATAGGAAAAGAAATTATAATGTTAATACACTTCCGTTTAGTTTCTTCTATTAATCAACTTTACTAGGTTTGCTAGATTAAATTAATTATAATGAAAAATCTTCCAAGCTCTTTCTTCAGCAAACGAAGATATACCATCCTTTATAGGAGAAATATCTAAAAGTAATTATTCATACATTTTTAAAAATCTATTTTCACAACTATGAAGGCCACTCTCATTTCCCAGAGCCATATTTCAGGAGAAGAAGTTAGGGTAGATAAATTAAAATTGTCACAGAATTTATAGAATTAATGGTAAGAGAAAAATACAGGTAGCATGCATCTTGGGATACTCAGTGTTGTTTGAAAGTATGCTATTTTTCTGGAAAAGGACTTTTGAACATCCTGTAGCTCCATTACCATTTCAATAGTTTGACTTAGCTTCAGAGTTAGACAAAAGGATTTGATATAGAGAAAGTAAAAGGAAATTCAGGCTCTTTCCATTGCCCAGAGGATAGTGGCACACATGGTTAGGTACAAGGAGAGAGAAAGCCATCAGATACATATGTCAGGGTTTAGTTGTCTATGAGCTTAGCTCACTATGTTTTGAGAGTCTCAGGGTAAATGATGGGGATGGGCAAGAGTCTCTTGTCTGTAGTCCTAGTTTTGGACTATGGATGGAGATAATTTTTCTAGCTTCCCCTAAAGAAACTAGAGCATGGCAACATCAGTTTAAAGCTCAGTTACCATGGGCATAGATGCTAAGCTGAGTTTTAGAAGGCAGAAAGGTCTTTATGACAAAAGGGGCTGGATATATATTCACCAGGCCTGGACACTGAATAAAGAAGGTCTGCAGGCTTAGAGGTCTTTGGGCGGTGGGAAGTAAGAAGTTACCCACACAGCCAAGGAGCTTCATCCAGTTCTCACCAAGCCAAGACCAACTGAACATTTCCCCTGTCATGATTTCCACCAGCCACACCAAAGAACAAGCAGCAGGTGATGGAATCAGAGGTATGATCTCCGAAGATCACAGGTATGAACTTTACACCTATAATCAGTAGGTGAGAACCTCTGAAGAATATGCAATTATATATGGATGAATATGTTACTTTTGTTGGATATCCAAATTAATTTAAATTCTACAAACCTAATTAAGAGCAGCTGTTTGCCCAAGGCTGAGGGCAGAATGGTCTGGTTTCAACTTCTCAATGACGAGACAGTATTAGCACATAGACAGGCCTCTCTTAATAGTCTTTTGGAGCAAAGCACTTGAATTCTTTAATCAAAAAGTGCTACTGATAGGAGAGGTTCATTCTGTTTACATCCTCTGAAATTTGTAACTGCTTTTCAATAGACTGGAGTTCATTCATTTTGAGAGTGGGAATAGGAAGGTAATGACTGCTTCCAATTCACAGGAGACATCCACAATAATAATGACTTTTAATCATTAATGTAGATTCTTAGTTATGAATGCTTGTTCCATTGTTTCTCATGCAGCAGCAAATACAAGAAGTTTATTATATATTACATTAAATATACATATATAATCTTTCAAAATTCTTACAGTTAAAGGATAGAAATTATCGGCATGTTTTCAGAAAGTTTAGTCTCTAAGAGTACAAGTAAGTTGTCAAATATTACAATTAATAGGAAGGGGCAGGAATTTCTTGGGTGGGTGTTATCACGGGTCAAGTATTTGCATAAATTATTTGAATTAATCTTCAAGACAACCTTTATAAAGTGGATATTGCTATGTCTATTTAATATATGAGAAAGACTAAGTAATTTGCTCAAGATTGCACAGCAAGATTAAAACATAAGTCTGATCTGATTTAATTGCTGCTGTTCTTTCCACTCTTCTGTCTTGCCTTTAAGAGTCTCTGTTAAAATTCAATTTGGACACTATAAAATTTATAATATATTTTGAAACTTCATATATTACTTGAAAGATAAAAGAGCAAATCAAAGCATAATGGATTGAAATACAGTACAAACTTTTGAGTTCTTGTTGCCTTATATTTGATTGTCCTGTCTTGCTGGGATTAATAAAATAATATATTATAAAGAACAAAAATGGGCATGACACATAATACAACTATAAATCGTTTTACTTTTTTTTCCCCTATAGACTAAGAAGATACTGTTACATTTGAATTTGAAGTGTCTCCCAAAGTCTGGTGTTAAAGAGTTGGTCACCATCCTATGACTCTATTGAGAGTTAATGGAACTTTTAGGAGGTAAAGTCACGTGGTAGGAAGTCAAGTCCCTGCAGAGGAGCCCTTCAAAGGGATATTGGAACCCTGCCCTGCCCCCCATCTCTCCCTCTCTCTGTGTTTCCTGGCCACTATGAATGGTGCACACTCTGCCATGATATTCTGCCCCACCACAGGCCCAAAGCAATGGGGCCAAATAACCATGGACTAAAATCTCTGAAATGATGAGAGAAAATAAATCTCTCCTCCTTTTAAGTTCACTTTCTCAGGTATTTTTGTCACAGCAGGAAGTTGACTGGTACACACAAATAAATAAATAAATAAATAAATAAATATATATATATGTATATATATATATACACACACTCTAATATAAATACATATACCTATATGTAATATATAGCTTTATATAACATATAACATGTATCATTTTGTGATTATAACTATAAAACTATAAAAGCTACTATAAAATATTTGATAAATTTGTACATAGATTTTTTTCATAAATGCAAAATAATTTAAAATGAGTTTCTTATGAAGAATATTAATTGAACACTTAAATGAGAGGGAACATCAAAATTTGATCAAGACTAAAAATCTTTAATAAATATTATTAAAATTATAAATCTTTATTTTAGTGTAAATTAAACATTTATTGTTATTGTTGTTGACATTCAAAGATGTGCTGTTGGACATAGTCAGGAGAAAGACCTAAATCTTATTTGAAGATCAAAATATTTTAAAATATATACCATATTATGGATTTTTAAAAGACTTATAATTAGGAAAAATATACCTTAGTAAATACACAAAGCAAAGACACTTCATAATACTGGGCATTCTGTACAGCCCTCTGCTCTCTGGGACTTCAGCCTGTCCATATGGTCATCTAATAGGGGGCCTGAAGACTGTGGGTGATCTCACAGACCATATGTGCTACAGTACCTAGGAACAACTGGGGCTTGGCTAATGACGTGGCAAGAGCCTAAATTTGGATTTAACTTGTTTTTATTGAGCAGAACCCAAACCTCACAGCTATTTTTGCACAATGCTTGCTCTGTTTATCATTAGCATTGAAACTGGGCTGTGAAAATATACCCCTTTCCACTACAGAAATGCTTCAAGTGATTTGTCTGAAAAATATAATGCCTCTCATTCTATGAAATTTTTTAAAGTGGAAATAATATTGTAATCTGGTTTGTGCTGAGAAGTATTGAAACTAGAGCCCACCAATAAGATGGCATTGGAATTGCAGCTGTGAATGACCTGGACTACCCCTGTGAGTCAAGATGATCCTCTATCTCAGAACTGAGATAAGAAAACATGAATGTTACCACAGGATCTCAATCACATGAAATATAAAAATGTTGATTATATAGAAGTTGAGAGTAGAATGGTGTTTATCAGAGGCCAGAAATAATAGGGAATGGGGGCAGGAATGAGGGAAGGCTGATCAATGGGTAGTTCTGCTGTGCTGTTGCACAGTATGGTAACCACATACAATTATGTACTGCACATTTCAAAAAAAAATACAAGAAAGGATTTTGAAAGTTTTCAGCACAAAGAAATGGCAGGTGTTTAAGGAGATAAATGTGTTCAACTTGATTTAAACATTGTGCAATATGTACATCCATCAAACATTACATGGTGCCCATTAATATATACAACTTTTATGTTTTTGTGTGTCAATTAAAAATGTAGACATGGCTATAAACAAAGAATAATTTTCATTTTCTCACATTTACTTTAAATAAAATATTTTGTGTCAAATGTAAAAAAAAATAAATATCCAGTTGCTGCAATTATGTTTGAAGCTCATAGGGAGTGATTAAACCTACTAGTGGGCAAGAATAAAGTCAAAAGGGAAGGAAAATAAGGGACTTATGAGATGATCCCAATCATGGACTGATGGAGTCCCCCGTTGTCTCTTCCTGAGCACTCTATTTTGTGAGATGCTATCTCATTTGAACACTATACTTTCTTAATGTCATGATAACACCATTCAAAAATACAATAACATTTATCACCAGGGAATATCGGCCATGGGAGATGGAACATTCAGGGGATGTTCTTATTCTGATTAGGTTTTTTATTTAATTCACCAATTTCATCTCCAATTTCACATTGATCAATAGGCATAATGAACAAATACCAATAATATTAAAAAGCTTATTCTCAATCAAGTTTGGAAAAAAAACTGCATTATAAAATTTAAAAACACCATTTACATAAAAGATAAGCAGAGAAATACTTTTAAAACAACATTCATATTTTGAAGGAATTCTATACCTCCAAGGTAGAGTGTTTTCCATCCCAGAGAACTACTTTTCTGTCTCAGTATCTTTGTGAATAATTTGTACTGGATTAAGAAGCATTAACTCTGATCCTTTTTCTTAGGTTTCACATATCAAAGACTACATCTGATATTTAGAAGCAAATTAAAAGTTCAATTAAGGATTATGTAAATGCCAACATCTATTAAATTTCTTTTTACAGAAGGGTATGGGACTCTTTTTCATTTATATTGTGTGGCTTTAAATTCTAGTTTGTTCTGGTTTGTGATTTAAAAACTGGTAAAAAATATGCCAGGAGATGCCACATTTAATTCAGCAATGTGTTGTCAGATTGTTAGGAAGCAGTTTTTTTTTTTTCCTTGAACAGACATGAGATCATTTGGGTAATATTGACTTTTATGTTCAAAATTGACATGAGTTACTCTGAAGATCACACATAATAAAGATTACAAAAACAGAGACCTACCAGCGTTTGGAGGTTTCTGAACATGTTAAACATTGAATCCTCTCAGTTGGTATTTTGAGTCTTCAGCTATTTTCTTCCCACTATCTAATAAAATTTGGTGTTAATTTGTGGAAAGCAATACAGAGATGGTGTTTAGATTAAAATGGCTTATCCATGCAGCAATGGTGTCTTAAGGTAAGTAACTTCTGTTACTGGTTCTAATCCCTGAATGTTCATATTAAACAGAGAAACTCCTGTATAATTTAGGTGAGCAATTACGTTTAATAGGACAAGACAATACAGTTTAAGATAGAGACAATAAAAAATAAAGAACAATGAACAAGTAAAACCTTGAAATTATATTCACTGAACCAGATCTAAGAATGAAATAAAGATATAAAGATGCTAGATGATGAGAATATCCACACTAAGTAACAGTTCTATATTTTCCCTGAAAACCTTGTGACAAAATCCCAATAAACGTAAATTCATGAGTCCCTGAAGATAATGCTGTATGCATTAACCTGAGTCAAGTCAGGATACAGAATCCAATGTCACAATTATTTTAATGAGCAGCAAGGACAGAGTAGAACCCAAGAAAGCCTGACTTTACAGGTTATGGGGATGTTTAATAAAACACGATAATCCCTGGGTCAAAATAAATTAGAATGAAACAAAGGATTTTTTTAAATTTATGTGACCAAAAGGGATCCAAGATGGATATTGAAAAGACTGAGGTGGTCACCCACCTCGATGATAGAAGAGGGAAGCTATCCAATCAGAACAGCTGGAATTTTATAATAAAACCTGAATTATGGGATAGAAACAGAAAAAGTTAGGCATGTTTGACTATTAGGAAGTACAGAGAGTAGGAGGTGAGGGTGAGAGGATGCTTGAGCAGTGATAAGGAACCCCGTGGAGCAAGGATGAGGTCTTGGCTTCATTCTACAGTATTTTCAGCCAATACCCAAAGAAGATTTTAAGCAGGGAAGTGGTATGAATTATTCTTCAAAATGATAATACTGATCAGCTTAGTAAAAGAGACTTCCCTGAAACCCTGTCTAAAATTTCCCCCTTACCTCCACCTTTTCCAAGATTCCATATCCCTTTTTTTCCGCATTTTTCTCCTTACACTTATTAATAATGTATAGTACACTCTGCTACTTTATTTAGTATATTGTTTTACTACCAATATGTAAACTCCTCTAGGGCAGGACTTTTTTCTTTCTTTTTAAGTTATTACTATATCTCTACGACTTAGAAGAGTACTTATTAATATACCACAGTCTATGCAAAATAAATATTCAATGAAAGAGCAAAAGTAGAAATAGGTGCTATGAGATAATGGGCTGGGGAGTGGGAAAGGTGAAAGTTGAGAGGCAAAGTGTTATGAGTAAGGCAGTACTCTAGAGGAGAGAGGTTAAATCTTTAGTTGAGACAATGAGAACTTGGCTCATTTTAGTTGTGTTTGAGAGTAGACCACTTGATGATAGATTGAGTGTGGAGTTATATAGAGAGAGAAGAATTAAGGATGGGTATTTTTTTCTAAGCATCTGAGTACATATTGGCATGATGACCAGAGATGGAAAGGATTGGTGCAAGAGAAGCTTAGAAGTATATAGTTATGACAGCAGCATTAAAAAAAAAGCAGGGAGATGGAACCCCTGTTTTTGTGCTCACAGTAGACTGGGAATTATAACAAGACTTGAGGAAATGAGCTCATGTGTAAAGTACTCCTTAAGCGCTGTATAAGTTTGCATTGTTTAGCAGTTTTCCTGGTCATGGAAAGCATTGGAGCATTGAATGAGGGAATGGAAGTATAAGGAAACTTTAATATCAGATAATAACCAGAAAGGCAAATCATGGGATGACCACTTGTTACTATTTCTGTGACCTTATTATATCCCTGAGTTGCCTTGGTCAGAGTATCCTCTAAACAACCAGTATATCTTTTATACTAATATATAGATTTATCATCAAATGTATTGATCCCTTAATCAATAAAACCCTGAACCCTCTGCAGATTTTTAATATTAGAGTGCTTAATGTATGCACCTGTACTAGGTATCATAAGTAAAGTATTAGATCCCATTAACAAGAACACTGAATGCATCACATAGGTCTAAATGTGACAGAAGTGAAATCCAGTAAGGACCATTAGAGTGTCATCAACTGATGAAATGGTATTATTCCCTTCAAGCTAAAGAAAAAAGATCTTTCTCTAACTATGTTATATAAAATAATGAGATTCTAAAGGCTCATGGTAGATAACTGGGAAAGAAGTCAACAACAAGAAAACAAAACTATAATAAAAACCTCTATAGTTAACTACTTTCTGGGAAATCTGCATCCTCTAGCTCTTTCTTACAGTGTAGAGATTTTAGACTTTGTGCATTCGGCATCTAGGGAGCCTTTAAAAATCCTGAAGCTTGTGCTGTATAACATACAAATTGTTGGATCTAGATCCAGACACAGGCAACAGAGTTTTTAAGAAGTTTTAGGGTGATTTTAATATATAAGTATCAATGATAATGACCACTTTGTGGATTCTTGAAGCACATTAAGCACATTAAAACCCCCAAGGAATAAAATAGTAAATGTACTTGTTTTCTTTGTTTAATTCACCATTTACAAAATATAGTTCCTCATTCTTTATGCAACACTTATAATATCTCAAGAAACACTAGAATCACATGAATATAATTTGAAAGCACTTCTGCAGGTAATTTAAATTTATTTTGAACCAAGTATGCCTAACTGAAGGGTTAAAAAAACACATCTATTATTTTCATTTGCATTTTCTTGTTTGTTAGTGGGGTGAACATCTATTCATATGTTTATTTAAAGGTCAGAATGTTTTCAGGGTTGCTGCTTGTGGATATGGATGACTCAAATAAGGGATTAGGGGAAGAAGCTCCTGAATGCAGAGAAGAGGGAAGCCAGTCATTTGAAAGCAGAATCCTGGATTTTCCACTGATATCAGTGTGGCATCCTGTTTGCTCCATGAAAATTTAGATAGGTAGTGATGTTCAGGAGCATGTTTTTGTATTCATCTGTGTAGCCTGAGAGGTTAGCACAGTACATGTCAGATCCTCCAAAAATATTTATTGGATAAGAGCATGAACAAAGTCTACTGCCTTGGCATTCCTGGACCTCAGCAGGGGTTCATGGACACTGCATTAGTTTTACTATCATAATAAAGTGCCATCCCTGCTTACTTAAACAATAGAAATTTATTTTTCAAAATTCCAGAGTTAGAGGCCTAAGAACCAGGACTTCTTCGAGGGAGGGTTGGTACTGTTGGTTGGTAGGAGACCATTCTTGGCCATCCTCTCTCTTTGTCTTCATGTGGTCTACTTTCTTTGCATAACTGTGCTTAATCTCCTCTTCTTATAAGAACATTAGTGATAATGGATTAGGATCTACCCCAAAGATTAAATTTTAACTTAAAAACTCTTTAAAGGTCCCAATTTTAATCACATTCTGACTGCTGGCAGTTAGCGCTTTACCATCTGAATTTGGTCTAAACTATAACTTAGCAACCAGGCAGCTGTATTTCTAAGTGGTCTAGAAAAGTGGCTCTGGTACTGTTTAAAAATTACTTTGGGTCCTGCATTCTTTATCCAGCCTGAATTTATGTGGCTCTAGAAAAAAAAATTTTCTTATCTTTCACTCTTGTTTGCACATATGTGCTTGTGTATGATGTGGGGTGTGTGTGTGTGTGTGTGTGTGTGTGTGTGTGTGTATTTTGAATGTGTATGTTCCACTGAGAGGGAAACTGTTAGAAAGTAGGCTTTTAAATAAGTCAGGCTGTTGGAATATTCTAACAGAGGCTTGGCCTGCCCAGGCATTAATGAGTGTGAGACTGGTCATGTTTTTGCTCCTCTGTTTAGTTCCCTTGGAGAGTTTCATCTTACCTGATTGTTGAGAACCTCTCGAAAGGTTTTAGGAGATACTTGGCAAATGTAGAATTGGTGGTTTTCTGTTCCCAAAATTGACTACAGATTTCTTTCTTTCTTAATATTGCTTATTTTATACCATTAGGGAGATGTATAATGCAAGGCATGAAGGGCTTTAAAACACTGTGATAGCTTCCTTACCAAAGAGAGATTATCTTTAAGAGCCCACTTTCATCTAGAACCATTCTTTGCTTACTGAAGAGTTCTAGTTGCATTTTCTCCCATATTCAGGTATCTAATCATTTCCATTTCTCTTGTGTTATGAGCTTATTTTTTAAACCAGTGTTTCTAGATTCAGGCATGTAATTAAAAATAAACTACAAGAGAAATATAATAGAATAATATTTTGAGCCACTCTTCCATTACATGTTTATTTTTCTGTCCATTAGAAAGATATGTTGAATTTTCATGTTCTTGTCTTTTTTAGATTAAGAGATTTAGGACCTGTCTATATATACAGCTATTTTGTGCCTTCCTTTGAAATTCTCAGTCACTTGAAAGAAAATGGTTGTATCATTATTTTCATTAAAGAGAGATGAATGAGGCAGCAAATGAGCCCATCCACTAAGCTCCACCATTTTGGACTCAACTTCATGCTACAATAAAGTAATGCCAACAACAATGCTTCATTGAATTTGATATAACAGATTAATAAATGTATTTACTAGGACCTCAAAACTGTCATCTTTATGAAAATATATTGGCTATGAGTAATATTTCATGAATTTCTATATGACATAAGAAATACTAAAATATGTATTAGCCAAAGATTGCATTAAATAACCTTGTACTTAAGGAAAATGGAGAAGAAATCTAGTCTAGTCTAATTTATCCATGTGTTTGTACTGCAGCACATATTTTACTAATATTTTACTGTGAAGGCATACAATATACCAGTTATATGTATCATTTATCTATTTACACTAGTTTAGTGCAACTCTACCTCAGCTATTTTAATGTGTGACATTTAATAAGATGAGAACATTTGGTAAAATGGTTTGACCTGTAAAATGGGTACAATAATTGCTTTTTGAAATTTTGACGAGTGGAATGAGGCATGAATTAGCTAAATCTATACAACATTCTAAGGTCTTGTTAATTGGTATAAATAGTAGGTCAGAAGGATAGATTATTTCAAGGATTCCCACAGGATAGTTGGGACAAGGAAGCAAAATGTAACTGATAAAATGTGGAGCCTCTACTTATTCAAGTACACTATCAAAACAGCTTGATTCTTTCAGGAACTGTGCCATCTGTGTGCATCAGAATTCCTCTTTTCCTTTTTCTATACAGTGCCTTTCAATAGTAGTCCCAGCCAATCCTATGATTTTCAGACTCAGTTTTATTTACATAGAGAAATGGTTTCTCATCATCTCTGCTGGTTGGATTGTTGATAGCTCCACAATCAGCACAGAGAACACTCAGAAAAGATAGTTTGTTTTTATTTTTTTATCATCAATTTTATGCAACAAAACTATATTTAGTAATAATCATAAAATGAAAGAAATTACCTGAATGGCCAGCAAGAAAACGCAGAGAGTAAAGACTGTTTTCTTGAACTTTGCATATATAATCATGCCAGTAAAAATTTTTAATTAAAAACAAAATAACCACATGTGTACAAAAAGGTAAAAACTAATGGTTTAATACTATTCAATTACAATAAGAATTTTTTGAAAATAGGGAAAAACTTGTACCTATCTATTGTCTTGTCACAGTAATGAATAATAAAATTGTAAGTTATTTCAAGACTTCAATTTTGCAAATCGAATTTCTCAATGATTTGGTGATTCTTAATGTCTCTCTCTCTCATTCTCTTTTTTTTTCTCCCCATATGTACTTAACAGACAATATAGATGGATTTGTCAATCTATCTTCAATTACATTCTATCAAAGAACACTTTTTATTAATTTTAATTTCAAAAAGTCTCATTTTCATGAAGATATAGATACTCCAATTGTTGGGGAAAGTTTTAAATATAAGATACCAATGATAGAGATTTTGCAAAGTCTCATTTCACAATATATTCCAGGACTGTCAACAGTTTATCAGGATTAATTGTAGAAGCTTTTAACTGCAATGAGGAAAAACTTTTAAACACAGTTAAAGGCTCTGAACACAAGTTGAATATACCTACATGAAAATCAAAAACCTGAAATGGTCTGAAAATCAAAACTTTTTGATTATTGATGTTACACTAAAAACGTTTCAAATTTCTGAACACTTTGAATTTTGAATTATTGGATTAGGGATGCTCAACCTATAAAGTCTAAGGAAATATTCTAAAATTCATAAAACTCCCAAATCTGAAATATTTCTAGTTACAAGGATCTCAGATAAAGGATGCTCAATCTCTATTCACACACAGCAGCAGAATTGAAGTAACTCAAATTCTATTTCTTTGTCTTTATGATTATTGTTTTTTGACTACGTCAACATAGAAATACATCATCCTTCATTGATTGGAAATACAAACTGCACTCAAAACAAACTTGAAGTCCTCCTCCTCCTCCTCCTCCTCCTTCTCCTCCTCCGTTATAGACAGGTCTCACTGAGTTGCTTAGGCCCTCAATTTTGATGAGGCTGGCTTTGAACTTGCTGTCTTCCTGCCTCGGCCTCCCAAGCCCCTGGGATTTCAGGTATGTGCCACTGCACCCAACCAAACTTGGGAATCTTCTGAATCATGGGAAGCTGACTCCTTAAAGGAACAATATAACCAAGTCCCTATGTATTGGGAGACCAAGTGTGTAATTAACCTTGATGTGCATACAATTTATTTAAGGATAAATAATAAAATATGCTGATTGGGATAGTACACAAATATTATTCAAACTCACATGTAATTGGAGCAAATGTAAATTTACAGCAACAAAAATTGTGGTTTGTTTTCAAGAAAAAGCACTTATCACCAGATTATTTAGAATCCTTTGCTATTTTTGTTATATGAGGTCTACCCAGGGAAGACTTTTTTCATCCACTGCTAGGAGACATATATTATGGGCCTCTCATGTTTTGATTATCTTGTGAGCTGAGGCATTGACTGCCTCTACTTTAGACTCTTTCCCAAGAATGTATTGAGAACCTTGGAACACAGAGATAGTGTCTTCCAGAATACGCAGAAGATTTGCTTACTGTTCAGTACAGCAATAACTCTCTTCTTCTAGGGCAAAGGACAAGCATGGTAATTATCACTTGTAATAGAGTGAAGTTCCCTAAACTTGTTGTTATCTTCTGTAGAATAACCCACTGCATGGGTAAGAATCGCCCAGTCTTCATTACATGACACTGGGGATCAGGACTCAGGAAACTGGCACAAATGGTGATATTCTGGCTGATGCTACTTCTTCAATTAATTAAGACTTTTGTGTCTGGCCTAGGAATCTGTCTTTTGCCAGCATCCCTGAAATTGTATCAGGGTATCTTTTTACCTTGAAAAATGAATAAAATCTCTCTTGACACATCAAATGATTTTATTAAGAATATTTTGAAGCTTTAAATTAGCATTTTGTAATGTGTAAAGAAAGTACATGACTTTAAAAAAAGAAATAAAGAAGCTTTCTTGATTTCCTAGATGAGTTTTATATAAAGTGGTTCAATCTTTAATTGTTACTGCATCACAAAGGGTCATCTCAAGTTGCTATGGTAACAAGGGGACTGTCAAGACAAATTCATAGACATTCAGGAGCCATATGAGAAACAAAGAATGAGCCAGTGTTAGATATGTTACATAACAAAAGCAGTAGTTTGTTGGAAAGGATGCACTTAGGGTCTAGTGTGAGTTGTTAAACAAGAAATGCCCTGAGGGAGCTTGAGTGAGAGGACCCGAAATTAAGAATGAATGATGGCAAAAGAAGGTGAAGTAGCTGAACACTGGCCTATAGGAGATACTGAGACCACAACCTGATTCAAACCTGCTAAGAGAATACATATGTCTCTCCACATCTTAGTCGGCTGCCTGGGATCTGAAATCTGCAATCCTAGTGTAAATCTAACCTGCTTTATTTCTCATTACTTAACATATACTTTTTAAAAAATTTTTTGCTTACTTCCAAATCTGAACATTTGAGGAGGAAAATCAGTTAAAGTTCGTCCATTACACTCAACTCTGCATATTATTTTAAAAGGTTTTTGGGTTTTTTTCTTTCCTTTATTTTAATTTATTGTCCATGATCTTCATTACATCTTATTCTGAGACTCCTCTTCCCTGGTTACTAAGCCCTTTAGAGCTGATGGCTTTGAGTACTAAATATTATCACTATTCACTGGCATGTTCTTAGGAAAACACAGTAGGAAACAGCAAACAACTAATTCTTTTCCCTGGAGTAAATTCTGAATGTACCATGATAGAGTCTAAAGAGACTATGCTAATGTCACAGACTCTAGAAAATACCTTCTCTGCAAACTTTTTTGTAATCAAATAGAGATTACTAGATTAAAAGTATATATCAACATTCCCCACATTTTAATTTGGACTAGACTTCTACTGTGATTTAAAATTTTTTTTAAAGCCCTTTTGTGAGATAAGTTTGAAAATGCTTCCTTCATTCCTGTTGTTTGTTTGTTTGGGTTTCATTTTTGACACAGGGTCTTGCTAGGTTGGCCAGGCTGGGCTCAAACTCCTGGGCTCAAGTAATCATCCTACCCCAACCTCCTAAGACTATAGGAACACACTGCTGTGCCCAACCATTCCCTAGTTTGTGAGTTACCTTTTAACTGTAAAGGAAACTCTAAATCCAGAGACTGAGACCATTTGGGCTTAATTAAATGCAATTCTGTTTCCTGGACACCCACTAGGTTCTAGGTTGGGAGTCAATGCTGGGATCAGAGACCAATTAAGCAGCAGGACCTCCTCTTTCAAAACCATATTAATGACAACAATTTCCCATATTACAAAAAGAGAAAATATACTTGAAAAATAATTCTAAATAAGAGCTGTGAATAAAACTTTTTCTCTAAAAAATAAGAACATATTTTTGTTCATATTTGGCTTATAGAGGTGCTAGGGTTTTGTTTGTTGTTTTTTATTTTTTATTTTTTTAATTTTTTGTCTTGTTTTGTACCAAGGATTGAACCCAGTAAGTGCTTAACCACTAACTCACATCCCCAGCTCATTTTTAGTTTTCATTTTAAGACAGGGTCTGGCTAAGTTGTTTAAGGCCTTGCTAAGTCGCTGAACTTGCTAAGTTGCTTTGAACTGGCTATTCTCCTGCCTCAAACTTCCTTAGCACTGAAATGACAGGCATCACCACTGCGCCTGGTGGAGATGCTGGTTTTAACAACACTCGTTTTAACCAGTCAAACCTCTTGAATAAAAATAACTGTCTTTACCACTGAGTGCTTATGCAATAATTTGGAGATGAAATTATGTGGAAATGACCAATGCCTATCAATCCATGCTCTGAAAAAAGCTGGTGTTGAAGAAATCTCATTAAAGAAGGCAACTCCTTTCTTGAGAGTGCACTTGACCACATCTTCCCAGCCAGGGTTTCAGACAAGAAGCAGGAGCAGTGAGAGTGGAAGCCAGCAGAAACTTCCCTTCTTGCTTCAGAGGAAGCATCAGCACAGGAGCCTGGGAAGTGCTTCTCAGCTGAGAGAGGGAGGGCATGCAGCAAGAGCTTTCTCAATACTCCTGCTTAGCTCCCCCTCCCTCAGCTTTTTTTGGTACCACCCCACTCTATTTTCAGATACTTGCTTACATTTTCTCTACCATGGGCTTCTTAAATTTGTCAAAAAGTGGAAAATAAATATTTGCTTATTATGTGAAAGAGGAGAATAAATGGATAATATGAAGATTTAAAAACTGTTTGAAAAGTCATGAGAAAAAAAATAACAAAAAAGTGTGCAGGCTAAGCGTCAAATAGGTTAAATAACTTATCTGAAGAGTAATTAACCACCTCTAACTTTTCTTTTAATGAATTATTCAGCTTCTACCAGTTGGTATTTATGATGGACAGATTTGTAATTATCAAGTGTTGAACTATTTGCACCATTTACAAAGTAGTTAGCATTTCTGTGGATGCTCTGATCTTGTTCCTTGCTGGTGAATGCTACCAAGGACCAAAGAAGGAATATGCATGGCCTCCTGTACTCTAAGTTCTTGCTGAGCTAACTAGTTTGCTTACTAAAAAATGAGAAGTTAAAAAGATGCATTTAGAAACCTTTTTGTAGGATATTCTTTATCCTACAAAAAGGTTTCTAAATGCATCTTTTTTGTATGGCTCTGTATTCTTTGTAAAATAATAATATACTTATATTTTTGTTTCACTACTGGATTTGTAAGTTCCTTCAGGAAAAGGACTGCATCTTTTTAATTTTTACTAATTTCAATAACCAGCAGGATGCCAGAAACATCAAAAGTGCTTTAAAAATGTTTATAGCTTTATCTGGATACTTAGGGTTGTTAACTCCTGCTGCAAACAACGATAGATTTTCTCACATACAAAGTTAAAGGAAAACCTGAAGTCTTTTTTTTTTTTTAAGAGAGAGAGAGAGAGAGAGAGAGAGAGAGAGAGAGAGAGAGAGAGAGAGAGAGAGAGAGAATTTTTAATATTAATTTTTAGTTCTCAGCGGACACAACATCTTTGTTGGTATGTGATGCTGAGGATCGAACCCGGGCCGCACGCATGCCAGGCGAGCGCGCTACCGCTTGAGCCACATCCCCAGCCCAAAACCTGAAGTCTTTACCAAGAACTATTAAAAAAGAAACATCGGCTCGGGCTCAGTGTAAGGCGGCGGGTGGCGACCTGAGCGATACCGAGGACTCGAGACGGAATCGCATCCCTGGCCGTGCCCCAGGACCTGCATCTGCCCCCGAGTCAGAAGACCCAGTCCGCGTACCTAGTACTGGAGCCCAAAGAATGATGACATCTGAGGACCAACTCCAAGAAGAGACAAAAATTCTGAAACTGACAACAACAATGGCTGATAAAGAAAATATCAAAATACCTATACAGAGCAAAAATAATACAACAATGGTGAAAAATTATATTCTTTTAAAACCTTCTAATGAATTAACCGATTCAACTACAGAAATTGAAACACATGATTTTCAGGATGGCACTCCGACTCTGCAGTTATCAATTAAAGATGATCCCCAAAATCAAAATATGACATTAAGCCAGGCATTTCACCTTAAAAACAATACTAAAAAGAAACCAATGCCTGCAGAAAAACCAAACCAAGCTGCTAACATGCCCAAGAAACCTGTGCTTGGGTCTTATCGTGGCCAAATTGTTCAATCTAAGGTTAATTCATTTAGAAAGCCTCTACAAGTCAAAAATGAGAGTTCTGCAACAACAAAGCAACTTTCAACTACTGTTTCCAAAGCCACAAAGCCTGAACTTGTAAACACCACCAACTTAACAGTGAGAAGTAATAAAGCCTCAAATATAACTGCTACTACTAAGTTTGAAAGCACTAAATTTGTGAACACTAAACCTCGAAACACACAACTTGTGAGACCTCCTAATAGAAGTCACCACAGTAACACCCAGGACACCATGAAACAAGGCATCAACCAAACCTCTGCCAGTGTTAAAATCCGGAAAGGGCCTCAAGAAAAAGAACCCAAAACGATTGTATCTAATGTCAAAACCAGTTCTTCTCAGGACATAAAAAGAAATAGGGTGTTATCAAGAAGCATAGCATCTGAAATTGTAGCCAAGCCTGCTTCATCTTCTAATACCAAACTGATAGAGAAGTCAAAAACCATTGACCAACGAAGACAAACTATAGCAAAAGCAACTGTTGATAGATCAGCTCGGCCCAAAGAAACTGCGGAAGAGAGAAAAGCTCGTCTGAGTGAGTGGAAAATTGGCAAAGGAAAAGTATTGAAAAGGCCCCCTAACCCTGTAGTTACCCAGCCTACATCTGAAGGACAAAATGAAAAACCAGTTGGGTCCTTTTGGACTACCATGGCAGAAGAAGATGAACAAAGATTATTTACTGAAAAAGTAAACAAGACGATTTCTGAATGCCTAAACCTGATTAATAAGGGGTACCCAAAAGAAGAAATATTGGTTACACTGAATGACCTAATTAAAAATATTCCAGATGCCAAAAAACTTGTAAAATATTGGATATGTCTTGTACGTATTGAACCAATCACAAGTCCTATTGAAAATATTATCTCAATCTATGAGGAAGCCATTCTGGCAGGGGCTCAGCCTATTGAAGAGATGCGACATGTCCTTCTGGATATTTTAACAATGAAGAGTCAAGAAAAAGTTAATTTGGGAGAAAATATTGAGGCTTTTGCATCCAAAGAACAAGTTCAATAAGTCAACACTGAAGATATGGGTGTTAATTTAGAGCTAGAAAAACCAGAAATGGAGAATAAACATCATAGAAATGTGGTATTTAAAGATCATGAAAAAGAACAAGATGACAAAATGAAAGCTGTGACCAATGATGTTAAAACCCCTGATACAGAAACTATAGCAAGTTGCTTAATTAAATATAATGTATCTACTACACCATACTTGCAAAGTATAAAAAAGAAGATGCAATTTGGTGAGTCAAGTTCTGCATTTAAGGAGCTGAAGTTTCTAACACCAGTGAGACGTTCTCGACGTCTTCAAGAGAAGACTTCTAAATTACCAGATATGTTAAAAGATCATTATCCTTGTGTGTCTTCACTGGAACAGTTATCAGAGCTAGGAGGCAAAACTGATGCTTTTGTATGCCGCCCTAATGCAGCACTGTGCTCTCTGAACTTTGATACAGAAGAGAAATAAGGCTCCAATGAGGAATGAGGGTTTTTTATTATTCCTTGGTTTCCTTTGTTTTGTGTGGCTTTCTACTTCCCTTAGGTCTATAGTTGGCTAAGTATCGTAAGTATTCATGGCAATGAACTTCTTTACTAACGTTCATCTTATGGGAGTTGTCCTTCTGTGCATCCTGCCTTGTCAATCACAACAGACTGAGTTTTTCTTTAACATAGGTAAATTTAGTCAATTTATTGTGTTCCTTAAATATAAATAGGGTTTGTCATAATGGTAGCTTGTTCACTTTACTAAATATAAGTACAGTAATGATGCATCATCAGGAAATTAGGTGTTCTAGATAAAAGTATATTTTTAATGTTGACATGTTTTAAAACTTTATGATGTACCTCCCTGCCTTTAAACAGAATACTGACAATATTTTTGCCTTTATTTAATTAGTATGAAAGTAAAATATTGGGACTGGGAATAGAGCTCAATGGTATAGTGTGTGCTTAGAATGCCTGAAGCCCCTGAGTTCAATCCATAGCACCAAAAAAAAAAAAAAAAAAAAAAAAGTCCCAATCTTTTATAGCTGGATTATGTTTAAATTTTAACCTCCATAGCTTCATTTGAGAGTTTATAAATTATATTAGAATGGAGTTCAGGAAGGAATGTATATTTAAGAAGTGTCATTCCAATGTAGGTAGCATTTCTGAAATAATACTTACACTTGCTTTCTTAAATCATGTCCCCTGAGACATGCTAGTTATATACCGTGAACAGTTTTCTTTTCCTCATATATAAATACCACCAATAAACTTGTTTTCTAAGGCCTTGAAGTAATACTTAAGTGTCATATATTCTATATCAGTCTATAGTTTCAAATAAGTGAACTATCAAAGAACAGTTGAACTACATATGTAATATGAATGTGAAGATCACAAACTTGGTCTAATGTTCATGCCGTTTATGTAATATCTTTGTTTTATGTATTGTCTTATGTTCTAGAGAGTAGGATTTTCATTCTTGTGTGTATCTAATATGTATACAATAAAAGTACCTGTATAATAAAAAAAAGAAAGAAACATCATCAAAAATTCTTAAAAATGAAAGACATAATATGTTTCTAAGTTAAAGAGATTGAAGATTTTTCAACTAATTTACATGTTCAATGAAATTTAGTAAGAATCTCCAGGATAAAATAGATAATAGATAAATTTTGAAACTTAGAAAATAATTTCAAGTTTTTTTCTGAAAAAATCAGACATGAAATTTGGAGGGTAAATGTGATGAGTAGAAAATATCCTACCAGATATTAAAAGTTACATTCATTACAAATATAGTTCCCAGAAAAGATTTAGCAATTCAAAGAAAGCAGACTACATAGCTCAGAAATATGTAAAATAATACAGGAATTTGGCTTGTAACAAACATGGAATCTCAAAATATTTGGGAAAAGATTTATTTAATAAATCATGCTGGGGAAATATGTACATAGTTAAATGATCATTTCTTACCAAATGTAAAGAGGAATTATTTATTTATCAAAATGTAAAGAGGTCGGGCTGGGGATGTGGCTCAAGCGGTAGCGCGCTCGCCTCGCATGCGTGCGGCCCGGGTTGGATCCTCAGCACCACATACAAACAAAGATGTTGTGTCCGCCAAGAACTAAAAATAAATATTAAAAAATTCTCTCTCTCTCTCTCTCTCTCCTCTCCCACTCTCTCTTTGAAAAAAAAAATGTAAAGAGGTATTAAAAAGATAAATGGAAGAAATAAAAGAAAAACAATATGGAAGGTTATTTTACAGATATTGAAATGGGAAAATAAATTATATATAGAAAAGCAATGTAAGAACACCAAAGGAATTAATTCGTATTTTCTTATATGAAATAAAGAGTTCTGTATATTATTAGAATTCAAAGGTGAAAACATGGCAAATTGGTAAACATTTATAGCATATGCAGCAAATGTTTTGCTGTGTGTATCCAAAGGACTGGCAGGGAAGACTCACTAAATTTTCTTAAGGTGGGCAAAGGATATCATGGGAGAGATTGACAGCTGGTGAACAAAATTCACCCTCTTCAATTTTAATAGTAACAGAATTGTAGTCATTCACATGGTGAGATAGCTACATCTCTTAAGATCTCTCCAATGCAATATGAAAAAAAGTGATGTGCCACTTGAAGGCCAGAGCTTTTCAGAAAGTGAGTATGCCTGCTCCTGTTCTTTCCCTTCTGTCTTCTGAGGCCTGTTTAGTGTGGCTGTGTCTCAACAACAGGCTTTACAGGTAACAGAAACACAAGAGTACAGGAACCCAGATCTCCCAATCAGCATGTGTCCACCTGTCAATCTGTGGACAGGGTGATAAATAAACCTCTATTTATTTCAGCATTTATTTTGTAACTATTTATTTGAACAGATTAACTCACCCTAACAACATGCTTAAAAGGAGCACAGCTGGGTGTGTGGTGCACACCTGTAATCCCTAGGGCTCCAGATGCTAAGGCAGGAGGATTTCAAGTTCAAAGTCAGCCTCAGCAATGAGGAAATGCAATCTTTTTTTTTTTTTTTTTAGAAATTTTTTAGTTTTCCTTTTTTAAATTATTTTTTTATTCAATTTTTATGTGGTGCTGAGGATCGAACCCAGGGTCTTGCACGTGCAAGGCAAGCACTCTAATGCTGAGCCATAACCCCAACCCCATGGCCAGAAATCTTTAAAAATATATTCATTTTCATATGTATAAGAAAAATCAAGATAATGAGATACTGCATCCACCTATTAAATAATTATTACCTATCAAACAATACCAAAAACATGCTCTCTTTTGGCAAGGGTCTAGATACCACTCTTTTGTACCTAATTAATCAGAATGCATTATGGTTCTGGGTTTTAAGAAATAATTTTGAAATATAAATTTTTTGACAAGTCTGGGAAAAATCACACATTTTATTCCAATAATTTGGTTTTTAAAATTTTATTCTAAGTAAATAGTAGTAGCAAAGATTTTTGTGCAAAGATGTTCATTTCAATGTTCCTTATAAAAACAAAACATTTTAAAGTAAATTAATGCTCTCAAATATGCTTGATATCTAAAATTCAGTGCATTAATATGGTGGATTATTATAGACCCATTCAAATTGTGTTTAGGAAGATTTAAAACTTACCCTTTAAAACATTTCATAATTGTTAGTGTAAAAAAGTAGCACATGAAATGGAATATAGAGTACACATCTAATATTTAGATAAAAGATCACAACATTATATATTTATAAATATAGACAATTTCACACATATATTTGAAAGAATATATGCTGAAATACTGTATTTAGTGAAGTAATTTATATAATCTCCCCTTTACTTTTCTTTACTCTCTGGAGTTGCCCACAATAAGTACTTATTGGTTTATGATTAGAAATGAAGCAATTTCAAACAGAAAAACAAGCTTTCAAAAAAAAAAAAAAGAAATAGCTTTGTGAAATTGAAATTTTTAATGCAGCAACTATTGAAGTAATTAATTTAAAATATGCTGCTATTTAGAAGATTGCATTAGCTTTATTTATTTTTCTTCTCTGGCAATGAAACATTTTCCATTTTTAGAGCTTTAGAGATGTAGCATCTTCTACAGAGTATGAAGCTAATACTTTGGATGCTGAATATTTTTAGAACTTTTTTTCCTTTAGTGCCAGGGATTGAACCCAGGGGCACTTAACCACTGAGCCACATCCCCAGCCACTTTTTAAAATATTTTATTTAGAGACAAGGTTTAGCAGAGTTGCTTAGAACCTCGCTAAGATGCTGAGACTGGCTTTGAACTTGCCATCTGCCTGCTTCCGCCTCCCAAGCCTCTGGGACTACAGGCATTCATCACCATGCCAGGCAAAAGTATAACATATACAGAAATATGCACATATTTAAATTGTATAGTTTTATGCATTTTTACACTGAAAACCCCCATTGTAACTTATACCCAGATCAAAAACAGACCATCAGCCTCCAAAGGACTTTTCTTATGCTCCCCTTCACTCATATGCAAGGTAACTACATAGACAATTTTTGTGTATACACTGCAAGAAATGAAAGTCGTACAGTATATTTTCTTTTGTGTCTTGCTTCAATCACTCAACTTTTCCTGTATTTACTTCATCTATATCATGGCACATAGTTTTATATTTTTCACTCTCATTGCTGTGTGGTATTCGTTTATAGAATTATACCTATTTGTATGTCCTACTGTTTATAGGCATGTAATAATTTTAAGTTTTTGACTGTTAGGAATAGTATCTAGAACATTTTACATACATCTAGCAATCATATACATGTCTTTTAGTTAAATATTCATTGGGAAGTATAATTGTTGGATAATAGGGCATGTGTTAGATCAGTATTAATAGACATTAGAAAACATTTTTCAAAAGTTGTTAAATAATTTATATTCTTACCAGCAATGTAGGAGATTTTATTACTTCACATTATCACTAACACTTGGAATTAACAATATTATGTTTTTCTTTGGCCATTCTGTTTTTTCTATTTTTTTCTGCGTCTGTTTGATGCTCTGCTGCTCTATCCTATGAACTCTTTCTGCCTTGCCATACCCAGACTTTTCACTCTGTTTTCCTAACCCAGGGATGCCTCTTGCCTTGGCTTATCCTTCCTTCTCCCTCTTTGTGTTGTGGTCTCTCAAACAGAGAAAAGTGAGCAAGGGGTGGGAGAAAGGGAAGGGGAAGGAGAGGGACTAGGTTTGAGTTAGAAGAAGACACATCCCATGTTTGCATACTTATATCAAAATGGATTGTAGTGTCATGTATAACTAGAAAGAACCAATAAAATAAAATAAAACAGTATCTGGGACAAGTTTAAGGTTTAATATTAAAATAAAAGCAAAGTCAGTTTTATTTGTTAGAACAGATTAGCAAATTGGGAACACAGGCTCTCCTAGACCCAAACAGCACTCAGTCCAAAGGAAGTGGACTTGGGATTTTATCAAGTTCAGTAATAGGAAACTTACGCAAATAAAAGTGTTTGAAGATTTTGTAATCCACTGAAATGTCTAGGTCAAGAGGTAAATGGGCCAATCTGGTGTTTCATAAGCCTCGTAAGGCTTTGTTAGAATGTGGAAAATTGATCCCTCTGGTGGGTTCAGTTTCCCACATGATGTCTGTGTGACAGTCTACCCCTGTCAATCAATCTCTAAGGCTCAAAGGATTTTTGCTCTCTTTTTGACCATTCTGTAGCCATTTTGGTTTTGATATTATCAAAGGCTTGCCTCCTTTGATTCCTGTTTCTCCTGAGTCACAGCCCTTCATTTTTTGATGTCCAGTTCCTTGAAAACTATCTTTCCATATATTTTATCCCTTATGTATTTCTGTTTGTTTGAGGTGTAAGTACAAATCCTTTTCCTCCATTTTGGCCAAGAAGCAAAAGATATAGAGTCCATGGGTGTTTGTTATTTCAAACTATACAAATGGATTTTCATACTCTTTCATATGCATGCCAAATTTTACCAACATACAATTTTAGTGAAATTTTTAAGAGCTATGGAGTCTCTTAAAAATCATCTTGAAAACAGGATAATATAAGAATTTTTCAAAGCTCTTTTTTTTCTTTTTGAAATATTAGTAGAAAAATATATATATAAAAAACCATTTAGAGACTGTAGTAAGTAGAAGTAGAAAATGATCTACTATTTCTGACTTCATATGTTACAGGAAATCTATAGAACAGAAAGGTGCCAGAGCTTTGGGGATAGAAGTGTAAAGGCTGAGAAAGCTCTGGTCAGTCTAAAAATATATACCCGAATGAGGTCATTCTCTTCAAGTTTAAGACAAAAAAATTCCCTACCAAATTACTTAATTGATAATACTCCTGACATCCCAATGATACTGAATCCTACGTAGCCTTTAGTACTCTTATAGGGTCCTTCTCTAAATTATGTTTTGGAAAACTCATGTCTGTTTTGTTATCTTCTTGGGCTTCTTCAATCACAGAAGGTCTCAGCTTCAGTCACATATGCAGGCAAATTAATTTGGAAGCCATAGGTCATATATCGTCCAACCCATTCATCTCCACTACTTACGCTACCTGACATTACTCTTTAACTCAGTTGATCCTAGGAGCATCTGAATATGTGGTTCCCCTTTTCCAGGCAGGGATTTATCAAGGGCTTCACAATGATGTCTGGGGCAGCAATCCTAAAAAGCAGGAAACTGAAGCTTAAAGTCACACATTGGGTAATAGTCAAAGATTTGGACTTCACTTCCTTTGTATTTTAACACCTACTGTCTTTTCACAGTGTCATCTGATTCTCTCCTCTGGTGATAAGGGGAGACATAAAGGGATAGTTAACAGCAAAATCTCTATGTGAGAGTTTGTGATTCACAATCATCAAAGGAGACTGCAATCTGGTTGGAGAGAGGCAAGTCACTTCTAAAGGACCTTGCAGATGGCTTCACAGTGAAAGCAGAGTTACCATTACAAATTAGGTATCGATCCTAAATCACAATATTGAATAAAAGCATACGATATGTGTTTTAGTCAGGTAGTCTTGAGTTGTAGTCTGTCATTTACTAATGGTTCAACCTTAGACAACTATGATTTTTGAGCCCTAATCTGTAAAATGCAAATAATTATATACCATTAGTATGCTTGTAATACTCAATTTTCTGGGGAAAATGTTTGAATGTTAATACATACTTAAGTTTACTATAGATTATTATTGTAAACAATGTGTAAATAAAGTCTCAAATTTTAAGGAATCAGAACAATCTCCATTTAATTCACTATTTCTTTGAAATTGCATACTTATTTTTTAATCTAATTACCATCAGCAATGTGTTTAATATCAAATCATGAATAAATGATTGCTCTCCACTTTAGCAAAGAAGCTCTTCATGTCATTGATATGTAAGAGGTTCTGTTATGAACTTTGGTTGTTATTTATGTTTGTTAATGAGTAAGACAACAATGAAACAGTGAAGTCAGTGTAGAATGTCCTTCATTCATCAATGACACAAGTGATTACTTTGCTGTGTCCAATGATATTAGTTTTCAAATGCTGGAAGCATGTTTCCTAAAATTTTTGTACTATTCACACTATAATTGCTACTGACCCACTGAAGCAATAAATAGTTAGCTGTTTCGTGTTTCAATGAAAATCAATTAACCTGCAGCAGCATTATTAACACTTTTATATTTGATCTATATCAGTGGATCTAGATAATCAACAGCTAGCATATCAAGGACTGATTTGTAATATGGCTCATTTTCATTATGTAAAGACACCCACATCAGGCATGGCAATGTACACCTGTAATTTCAGTGACTTGGGAGGCTGAGGCAGCAAGTGAATTTGAACCTAGCTTCAGTAATTTGGCAAGACCCTGTTTCAAAATAAAAAAAAGAGTGTTGGGGTTGTTACTCCATGATAGAGCACACCTGGGTTCAACCCCAGTACAAAACAAAACAAAACAAAACTCCCACCATGGACTATTTGAATGTTATGAGCCTTTTGTGATGTTATGAACTTGATGAACTTGGATTGAGGGAGAGAAATGGAGTAGAACATGACCAAATAGTATCTTTACCAATGGATACAAAAATTATAAACATCTTAAAAGTATGATTTATAGAAAATGTACTGAAATATTAGAAAGTAGTGGGTTTTAAGATTTATTACCTTTGTTTTTTTAAAAAAAGAATGTTTTAAAAATGTGTCTATATATAGTTTAACCTTTAATACTAATAATTTTTATTAACTACCATGAGATAGCTCCAGGATACTTTTGCTCACCTGTAGAATAGTTCATATGCTTAGAAATTACAAAGATAAATCTCCTACTCAAAAGAAGGTGCTAAACAAAGGGTAGCTATAAACTGCAATCACTTTAGCATACTTCTTCCCTTCCCCAGGAACATAGGCTCACTAGAAATCTTGCTGTTTAAAAAAAAATGAAATATTGTGGAAAATTCTATAAGGTAAGAACTTAGTATGTAGGAGGCAGATTCAGAATTGTTTGCATGCCTGAAACCGTTCTTTGGGAGTCTTCTAAGCCTTGGTTTCCTCATCTGTAAATAAAGGATAATAATCATGTACGAATCATAAACCTGTTGTTCATATTAAGTAACATAATGTAGACAAAGTACTTAGAGTAATGCCTCATAGTTATAAAGTGTTAAGTTTAAGGAGTTATGGAACATCAAATTCACATCTGAACTTGAACCAATGCCTATGATTTAACAGAGGTCTTATTTATCCTTCTTCTTCCTGTCTGACTCCATTCTGTACTCATTCTCCTATCACTCATCTCTGCAGCTCTAAAATTGTCTTCCAGACCCCTTCCTGCAACATTTGAACATGCTCATCTGATATTTTGAGCTTCTTTTTTTTTTTTTGTTTAATTTGGAAGAAACACGAAATAAACAAACCAGTATTCACATTTGTGTCATAACATCCCTCAAACTGTTTTAGCAGTATAGCACCCCCATTAAAATGTCATAAAACATAGCTTTGTTGTTTAAAATTTGATTTGGTTTAGAGAATTTTCCAAGAGTTACATGATATACATTGAGATAATTGAAAATGCTCCAAGTGTCACAGAAGCAGGAAAGGGAGTCAGAAGGAGAAGCTGAGGCAAAGCATTAGTAAGCAGGAAAGAAAGTGGGTGGGTACCCAGCTGCAGCATCTGGTGGATGCAGGCCCGGCACCAAGGTCCACCCCTAGAGAAGGTGTGGACTGAGAAAAGACCACAAGGGAACCTGAAGTGACTCTTTCCCTCATGGAGCCATGTGTGGGTAGATTGGGAAAGGAGGACACAGCAGGAAAAAGAAAGCGGGGAGACAGGAGTGAAATCTCCTTTTCCTTCTATAAAGGCTATTTTTTTTTCATGGAATTTAGAGCTTTCTAAATATTTAAGGAGATGAGCACAAAGCTGGAGGACTGCAGAGCTATCTGCCTCCCAAATATCATTGTAAGAGAGCTGGAAATTCATGGTTCAAATAAAAAGACAAGAAGTTTTGTTGGTTAGAGCAGAGGTCAAGGGATTTGAAGCAGGAAGAACTTGCACATCTATAAATGTTAAACAAGTCAAAGATGTATAATGGTCTTGGGACAGCAAAATTGGCTTGTCAGCCTCCTGTATCATTGACAGACTAGAGTAGTTTATGGATGGAATTATACTGTAACAATTTTATTGATGGGCTGAGTTCAGCTGTGCACACTTGTATTTTTTTCTATCATTGCTTTGAAGTAAGTTCCACTGGATCTCTCAGTACTGGGTTAATGTCATAATTCTAGGTCATAAAAAACAGATCCACTTCCAGCAAAATTCCATCCAGTTTAAATTCATGCAAGAGCATTGTTTTTCTATATCCCAAATTTGGTCCATGGAATGGAGAACAGCAGTAAGAATGGAGATGAGTTACAATTTCTACATTCATTTTTTACTTCTTTCCCATGTCCTATGATACTACTTTTCCCGATTTTTCCCAGTTTAAGTGCAGAACGTCAAGAAGGAAGAGAAAGAAGAAGGAAAGAAGTAATGACTTATTTAGCTAACACCCCTTGTGATTCACTCTTGGGGACTGGCTTGTCACTGCAGGGAAACCAATATCAGTTCTTCTAGGGGTTACATCTCTGAAGATCCTGTCCAGACCTATGCACCAGACTCTTGCCCATTATCGGTAAAGTGCTCTCTGGCTGACAGTCTGGCCTTCTGCCTTGGTAGCATTCCTTGATTTTTTTCTCCCAGGGTCCTTTCTTCTCCACAGAATGCTCTGCTAAATGGAGATCTTTCAGACAATTTAAGTCAAGTGAAATGCTGTGGTATCCACTTCACAGCCCAGGTGAAAAAGCAGAGGGCAGCTCCTGTCATCACATTGCTCTTAATATTCCAGGGCACATATCTCAGGTTCTCCAAATATTCCTTTGTGTTCCACACTGAACAATTGAGAACATTGAGAGTTTTGCAGCTCAGAAGTTGTATGTCTAGGACAGGAGCAAGGGAGGCTACCTACCCTGAGTGCACATCATAACAAGGAGCATTTGATGTGGGAAATTTTAAAACAGTTACAAAACTGACTAAAACCCAGTTTATAATTCTTACCAGGAACTGACAATTCTAAACAGTGTCAATGATAAAATATTCTGGATGAGAAAAATGTTTGTTGGTCTGAGTTCTTAATGATTGCTGCAATTCTTTTTCTGTTAATAATGTTTAGTAGATTTCAAACAAGCATATTTTTATTACTTATCCTTCAGCAAATGCTATATTCTATAAGGAGATTAATTTTAAAAGTTCCCACTTATTCAATTGTCCCCCTACCTACATAGATTCATTTTATTGATTCAGTTTTGGGAGTAACTTCATAATAATTTGTAAGGGTTAGAGCTAACTTCAAGCATAGCTTGTGTCTCCAACCCATGTGATACTACTGAAATACAAAACAATAGTATAGTGATCACAGCAACAAAGGAACAGAAAACAAGCTCCTTCAATTCTGTTCACTGTATTTTTTAATCTGGCTTATAATTTAAAACAGTGAAACAAGAACAAACTGCAAAGGGTACTATTATTGTTTGGAAAATACAAATTTTCATTCACTCATGAATTACTTTACTAATTTTTAATAACATCAGTAAAATTAATTTTAAAATTGCTTTCTAAAATGTATTATTTTATTGTGTTAAATTGAAACATTATTCATTACTGTGACAGACCAATAGGTAGGTAGAATATATTCTCAAAATACATATTAATATAATTAAAAATGTTAATTCACTGTATTTTTCTTCTTTGTACTATAATATTAATTATTTAGTGACATGATTACATATATAAAGCTCAATAAAATTTTTCACAGTCTTCATTTATTTCCTGGTATTATTATTATTATTTGTTTTATTTTAGGATTGTTACTGAAGATGTAGGATATTTTTCAATGACCCATCATCAAACAGGGGCTAACATGGGACTGGGGACTGATCTGTAAATCTCCCTATTTTCTGACATCTTTCCCAAACTTTCCAAAAAGTTCTCTTGAGGCTGTCTCCTTTGCTTCCCCATTATTCCAAAGGGTTTAGATTTGAGATTTAGGATAAAGTCCACTGTAACCAGTATTTTTACTCTGTTTTTCCTTGTATTAAAGTAATTTTATAAAATTCATGTGCCCTTTCTGTAAAGGTATTTGTATGTGGTTGTGCAGGCTGAAGTGTTAATCTAAGAGGTCAAGGGAAGTGGAGTGAAGTGGGTACTTTCCGACCTGCTTCTTCTTGGGCTTCTGTGTATGGAGGGAAAGTGACGAGTTGATTTGCAGGTGCACTGTGGCTCCACATAGGGCCATGCTGGGGAGCACCCATAGAGGAGTCAGCACATGCAAGAAGCCCTACCATTATGGCAAAGATTTTCCAGAGAGATCCTAGCCTAAAGACAGAGACCTATTTTCTGATTTCCTTGTGAGTTAGGAACATCTGCACTTTTGAAAAGGGAGCAAGCAGCCCCAAAGGAGCTCCTGGATTATAACCCTATTCTACAAGTGTTTGTAATTTATGGGCTGCTGGAAAAGGACAGAGCTCAGTTCAATGGAATAGATCTCCCAGGTGTACTATATAGCCTGCAAAGCAGGTTGTTCATTCTGGTTGCTTGTGTCCGTAAGAGTCAGCACAGAGGTGACATTCAATTCTGACTTTTATTTCCTTCTATAACCCCCCAAAAGCCCTCTGCTTAGTCCCTGGGACCCCTCACCAAATATGAATTACAATGTGTTTTAATATCTTCATGTCTTGATGTTAAATGATTTTCATTTTCTCAGTTTGAACTCAAATGCCACTTCCTTGATTAAACATTCCATAAACACTTAAATTAACTACATTTTCATCTGCCTGCTCATGACATTCCAAATCCACTTCTGTTATCATTTTTTTAAATTTAACTTTGAATTATAATTGACTTGTTTTCACAGCTGTTACCCTCACCAAATTCTTTGAAGTTAGAGTTCATGTACAATGTACTTTATACTTATATCTACCCTTCTCTTCAGTGTTTAATGAAACACATTTTAAAAATTTCCCCCAAACATTATTCAATAACATAGTTGGAGAATAATTTAGTAGGATACCAAAATAAATTCAGGGTAATAATCAAGCACAAAGTTACTGAAAGTAATTTTATCAGTTTTTATTGAATAACCATTATAGTCTATGTCATATCTATAACACAATGAATTAATGAAGAAAATGTAGAAAGTTTTGCCCGCTTCTAGGATTGCAGATACAATAGCCACCTGAATAGAGCAACTGGGGAAAGAATGTGTCTTAGTCCGTGTTTTGCTGCTGCAACAGGGTATTCAAGACTGCATAATTTATAAAGAATAGAAATTTATTTCCTCTCAGTTCCAGAGGCTCGAAAGTCCAAGATCAAGGCACTAGCATCTCATTATATTATAACATGGTAGAAAGCACCAAACTCATGAGAAAGTGGCTGAGAAAGAGAGAGTACCCACTCCATAACAAACCCTGCAATAATGGCATTAGTCTATTCATGAGGGCTGTTGCCCCATGATCAAAATATCTCCATTTAGACCCCGCATTCCAACACTGCTTCACTGGGTTAAGTTGCCCACACATGACATTGGGGGACACATTCAAATGACAGCAGAGAGGTACCTTTCTGATGATTTGCTGTAATTAATTTAATAAGTCTATGGGGCTCGGGATGTGGCTCAGTGGTAGCTTGCTCGCCTGGCATGTGTGAGGCACTGGGTTCGATCCTCAGCACCACATAAAAATAAGATAAAGATATTGTGTCCATCTAAAACTAAAAAAAAAGAAGTCTAATCACAGGACACAAAAAAGATTCCTCAAATCAAACTGATATACAAAGGATATAATCAGGAGTCAGAATTGATTTACCACCTTGGTTCAGAGAAAGAGAGATTTGGGAGTGAAGGAAAATAAAACAAAACTGAAAACTGAGATAAATCTGAGATCAGTGTGAAGGAGTAGAACTGAGGCATTTCTGTTCAGATCTTATTGAAACAGGAAGGACCAGAAAATTGGATCACTGTCAGCAAAGGACATTTAAGTGATCTTAAATTTGGTGGACTCTAGCAATGTCTTCTGTTTACTTTTAGCTCTGTTTTATTTCTCTTTTGCAAGCTATAATCTGTACATCTAGATCAGCTTCTCTTAAAAATTCCTAATTTATAATTTAAGGAAAAAAATAAATAAAGATATAATTATGTTAATAAATACTCAAATAATCATATGGAGGCCACCTGCAAATTTGTGTACAGTTTTGATACAGGAAAAAAAAACATTCTGCTTCACTGTCTAATTCCTTATCTGAATGTTCTGTATGTAGTGAAAGCCTCCAATAATACAGATGTGCCTTGTTTCTTCAGAAAAAGAAGCAGGCAGAGATTCAGATTTTCAGGATGGAAAACAGTTACTTAATTCATGAAAGATGTATTTAAAATATTATTGCAAATCATGCATTATGTTATTCCACTAAAGTTCTTTTGTTCTTGTTTTTATAAATTCTAGTTTACAGAACTTTACCTGGGGAAAGGGTCAAAAATTAGCCTAATGTAACAGATTGGAAGCCACAAGTGATGAACATCCTTTAAATCCCACATTTTACTTCCTAAGTGATGTCTTCCCAAGTTTCCTAGTCAGAATTTCTCATGTTAATGATTAGGAAGGAATCTGAATTGCTGAAACAGAATAATATTTAATAATATGTTGCAAAAATATTTAGGTATGACTGAGGTATGACTTCAGAAACTCATGCATCACAAAAATGTGTATGTTGGTGTGCCTTCTGCCAAGTACTAAAATGCTTAATCTGTGTCTTTCAGCATGATACATGGAAAACCTACAAATACCAGTACTTTTGGTCTTCTAATGTTGATAGCTTACATTTATGTTCCACATAGTAGAAGTAAACAAGGCTAGAGGCTTCATTGAATGAGATGAATGTTCTATTCATCTGCTCTTTCTGGAAAATAACTAAATTAAGATTTGGTGAGAAAGCATTGAACCAAAAATAAATAAATAAATAAAATATTTGGGTTTGAAATATTGTCTTTTTCCCCCATTGGTGAAGGTGGTAAATTTGAGAAAGCCACATTTGCATTCTGAACTTTTGTTTACTCATCTATATGTCAACATAATAAGTCCATTTTACACAGCTTTTGTGAAAATTTATTGAGATTACATATACTAAACATATTTTACACAACATCTACCACTGAGCAGAAGGTCAGCAAAGCTTTGTTTATTTGATTTTCAATTTTCATGATACATTGATGAGATGTCTGTGCTTTTGTTTATGTATTATTTTCCAAAGAAAGAGGTGGGAATCACTGAAGAATGATATAAGACAATGTGAACCAAAAAGTGGAATGAGTCCTGGCATAACATCTTGGAATCTTTCTTTTCATATGTGAAGATTTCAAAAGAATCCTGGAAGCTCTTAGCGAGGAGCTGTGGTCTGACCTGTGGATGTGTTACTTGTTCACTGGGTGGTGACAACTGGTTTGGGCCAGCACATAGGTTTATTGTTGATACTGATATTATTTTAACCTGAATACAATTCTGTTTAGATTGAGCATTTCTCCTCATTTCTTATCTATGCTCATGTATTACACAAGATGCAGGTTACATGTTTTAACCCTTACAGCATTTGCTTCTACAATCCTGTATCCCTCAGTTTACAGTTGGGCATCTAAAGAAGGTATTGCATTGTCTGGGCAAATGGAGTTCTTCATGGACCGAAGCACCAAATTGAGTGGCATGCTTCAACTCTTGGTTCCTCATTTTAAACTGTAGGAATGTTCAGTTTCCTTATTTGTAGAATGTAGGGCTTGGCCAGCACCAGATGATCCAAGATCTCCCTTACTGCTAAGACCATACATTCAGGTCTTAAGAAACTGAATTAAATGTACTTTTCCCTATCATCAGGACTTCTTCATTCTCTCTTTTAAGGAAATAGGAAATATATGTGCTTAGGACCCAATTTAAATCTGACTTTGCAAAAGTCCATACATGTTTTTTCTTTTTCAGATTCAGTTTTGTGTAACGGAATTAATACTGTGCCAACCTGTGAACTCTTATTAATAAGTTGTTGAAATGTAAAAGGAAAGCAAAAAGCCAAATAATTTGTTTTTTTCTTCCCCCAATACAACAAGGAATGAAAGCAATTTTGCCTTTAATGTTGTGGTTATTTCTGACAATTCATTATATCAGAAAAGAAGTGGGTCAGGTTTAACTACCCTGCTGCTTATAAAAATATATGAAACTATAAAACCGTCTTTGTATGTGTCTTTTTTGAAAGAGTAGATATTTTAAACAACCTGTCTGGCTTTGTGGATCAAATCTTTGTTTCCATGGCATTGCTACTGACAGAGGCCAAAAAGGTGGCCGCTTCATGGGCTTTTCTATGAGGCAGAGATGATTGCACCAGCAAGTTTTTTTTTAACACCCCTAGGCACTAAGAGCCTGTGTTATTAACTTAAAAAGGATAACAGAAATTACACTTTATTTCAATTTTATTTTTACCCAGTTCTTAACTTTAGTTCTAAAGGCGATTAGTGAAGTTTCCAGGGGCAAACCTGTACAACACACTGATATGTAGGCTTTATTTTACAGTCCTCCTCATCAAACCCCATATCACATGTACAAAAGATCTTGCCTCAGTTTCTGCTTATAGGATGATCAAGTTGCTTATTTTTATTGCACATTAGTTCATGTACACCCACAAGATTTGCTTTTTTGTTTTGTTTTGTTTTGTTTTTAATCTCATGACAAATAATAAAATTTCTTGAACCTGTCATGTGTTCATTTGTTAGGGGGCAATTGCCATAATCTGTTTGCTAGACTATAATCTATTTAAATATCATAAAATTATCAGTGTGACAATTAGCTTTAAAAAATACCCAATTCTGTTATTTTTAACTTCATCTCTCTAATTCTACTCCAGGAAGGTTGCAGGGCCGCTTAGGTTGGAAGGGAGTGAAAGATGACTTATTCTGCCTATAAATTGAGTGGGTGAGGCAGAAAGTGAGGAGAAAGCAAGATCAGAAGTTACACAGACCTTGAAGAGGCCACTTGAGGCTGCTCTTGCTGCCAAATCATCAGTATTTATGACACCTTCTTTGAGGCTGTAAAACGCTGGTCCTGGGTATTATATGGCCATTGTATTACATGGGTCACCTATCCTGCTTCTGAATTTTTGCCCAAAATATTCTCTATGCCTAGACTTGTTTCTCTCTGCTCCTTCAGGAAGTTTGTGTCTAATGTTGGCATACCACCTTACCCCTTTAAACACTCTTCATAACTTTCCAAAGATTTTAACCATTTCTGTTAATTTAATCAAAAAATGTTTTAAATACCTTCTGTGTGACTAGTACCACAGAAGTCCATTTGAAATCACCATTGTGTGCATTGTCAGAATTTGCAAATACAAAATCTCAGACTTGATGGAGACTGGTTAGAACCTTCTGACCCCAAACAACCCTCTCATAAATCAGGGCCAGAAATCCAAACATTCATTGATCTTCTCTATTACTCTAAATTAAACCTCCACTTCTCGGTTTGGAAACAATGAAATTTGTCTTTAACATTCAGATGTCAGAGGTTTACTCAGAGCTTCCAGAGGAGGGGTCTGGAGAACACTCATCAGAAAGAGAATGTGCTCTTCCTCTTGGACAAAAGCCACAATCTAAATCAAGTGCATAGCTTCTACATGTATCCTGAGCAAAGGAAAGGAGGCTTCAAAATTCCCTTGAAGGAATGAATAAGAGCTGCCTGTGCTACAAATTCTCTGTAAGTTCTCCTCTCCAGACAGGTAACTCTAAAAGAGAGGAGAGAAATGTACTGTACACCCCCAAATATTCTCTTTTTCAATAGAAAAGCAAGGGCTTAAAATAGTTAATTGCTATCCCTAAAGGGTATTTTTACAACACTAGTTATCCTGGTGCTACTGACTATAGCCTTGCATTCCTGACCTGCTTTGTCATTAGCCCATATAATGATAAAAAGAAAGATTGCTTATGAGTCAAAATCGTGCATTCTAAGCCCTGCGTCTCCATCAATACTCATTTAGAACTAGGACATTGGTTTCAATGAAGTACCAATGACCCTCAGTTCCTGGAGTTCCTTTACACTGGCCTTGTTGCTCAGACAGCATATAACAGTGAATCCCAACAAACATCTTTGTTCCCATTTATTAAGAAGAACAAAAATCTTCAGGACTTGCTCAAAGTCTTTGGGGAGAGTGTAACTAGTAGGCCCTTTAACTCATCAATTATAATAAAATGAAATTTCTGTATCAAATAGTGGGTACTCATAAGGCAAACTGTCAATAATCTGAGGGGAACTGTAGTAAATGTTTGAAGTGGAAAAAAAAGGAACTAAGTACAGTTGGTTATCTAGAATAGAAATCTGTCCCAGGGAGGTTGCCTCTTCCTTTCGTCCCTCCCTTTCCCCCTCCTCCTCTCATAGACACATCTCCCATTCATTTTGCCTGGTGTGATCTTATTACAGCAGATAACAATTAAGTGCAATCACTGAAAAGTCTAGCCCATTCAATGAGGAATCTTTAGTCCAATTTCTCAATTCTTTGTCCCTAATTTGTTCTGGGGAATCCTACTTCTCCTCACCTCTCAGATTCTGGACTGCTCTTGCCATACATGCATTTGACTTTCATAAAGTAACCAATGCTTTCCTAAGGCTCAGCAAAAGCTCTATACAGAACAGAGCATTAGAAGTTGTCAAATCAAACAGAAAATCCTAACATAAATTCCCTGAGCTGAGGGTCTGAGCAATTTAGTTGTAGATAGAAGTATTGCTCTAGCAAAGAATTCATTATCATTCCTACTATTAGTTCTGAACATCACATCTCTCCTTTTATTCTCTTTGAGGTAACTTTCAAAAATTTTATATTTAAAAAACAATGTTTGCCAAACTGATACCTACACATGTTAAAAAGTGCTCTAAATGATGGCCTTGTGCTGTATTCTTGTCCTATCCTCTAGCTTTGCTCCTCAAAAACTATGGCATTCAACACTTTTACCTAATTTTTGTTGGCATCTGCTTTCATATTTTTAGCTGGTATTTTTGTTCTTCTATTTATCTGTTAACGAAGGTGAGTCGTCACCTTTATATTTGAAAACAGATGAGGTTTAACGTGGTAGCCTAGCCTATCCTTTGCACTGCTATTTTCCAAGAAGGGCAAATCAGTATTCTGTATATATATATATATATATATATATATATATATATATATATTGACTATATAAATGCTGTCTTTACTCAGCCTGATATCATACTATAGTTTGTTTTCTTGTGTATATTTTAATAATCCATAAGTTAATACTTACCTTGTTTTGTCATTTGATTAGTTTTCTTTGTAAAGTTTACCAATTCTTTCGACACTTTTCTAATATCTTCTCGATGTAAATTTCCATACAGTTTCATGTTGCATTTTTACTTTTTTTTTTTCCTGACGACTGCTCGTATAGAGGTGAGAGTCTTCCAGTTCAGTGTGGATTGATGGCTCTCTGAGACTACTCACAGCAGTCATGTGGAACATCCCCACCCCAGCATGCAGAGAATTCCCCCTTGCCTTCTGGGTGAAGCCTGAGTCTCACACCTTCATCTTTCTTGGTTAACTTTCTTGTTTTGTAGCTCATACCTTTGAGTTGTTTCTCAAGATGGGATGCTTGGGAGATAAAATTTTGAGATGTCACAAATCTGCAAATGTTTTTATTCTACTTCCATTTTGTCTAACAGTCTGATTGTATATAGAAATTTAAAGTGAAAGTCATTTCATTCAGAATTTAGCAAGCATTGCCTTCTGCTTCTCATTGTAGATGTCAAAAAATTTATGTCATTTTGATTTCTATTCCTTTTAATGTTATCTATGTTTTTTCCACTCTGGAACTTTTTTTCTCTTAAAATTTAATTTAAATTTATTTTTAACTGATACATAAACACATAAAATTATACATATTAATATGATGTTTTGATACATGTACAATAAGACAGGATCTGAAGCTCCGGAAGTCAGAACAACTTTTTTTTTTTTTTTTTTGAGAGAGAGAGAGAGAGAGAGAGAGAGAGAATATGAATTTTTTTTTAATATTTATTTCTCAGTTTTCCGCTGACACAACATCTTTGTTTGTATGTGGTGCTGAGGATCGAACCCGGCCGCATGCATGCCAGGCGAGCACGCTACAGCTTGAGCCACATCCCCAGCCCCCAGAACAACTTTTAAAATATAGATTTGGGAACACAAATTATAAGAGAACATGGGAGTTAATGAATAACCAGGGAATGTGTAAAACTGAGAGGACCAGATGGACTAGGAATCATCAACATTCGAGAGGTGTATAGAAAAAGTTTTATCAAAAAGGATCTGAGAAGGGGGGTTCAGGAGAGAAAAGGGAAGCCTCATAGAGCTTTATGCTGTAGCGTCAGTACAAATGGCCTTTTAAGGAGAATGGTCAGTAGTACCCACTACTCAAGAGATGTCAATCAATTCAGCCAGTGAAACAAGATGGAACTGAGGGACATTTAGGAGGTATAACTGAGAGGAATTAGAGACTGATTAAATATTCAGGATGGGAATAAACCTCCCAGGTTTCTATCTTGGGTCCCCATATGAACAGTGGTACTATTTTTTGAGATTAAATTCCCAGGAGAATGGTCAGGTTTTGTAGGCAAACGTATAGAGTGATTGAGGCACTGCTTGAGCATCCAAGATAAAGCATTTTTGTTTAAGAGAGAGAGAATTTTTAATATTTATTTTTTAGTTTTCGGTGGACACAACATCTTTGTTTGTATGTGGTGCTGAGGCTTGAACCTGGGCCGCACGCATGCCAGGCGAGCTACTGCTTGAGCCACATCCCCAGCCCCAGATAAAGCATTTTTAATAAAACTTTGTGTATAGTTCTTAGGCTTAGGAGTAGGCTCTGATTTTTCTGAGGTCAGGGAAGAAAAAGACGCAGAAGAGTTTCCTCAATAAAGAGGGATGTAAGAGAGAAGCCAGATTGCAGTGACTCTGGAAGAAAAGGAGAGGGGGTGAGAAAGAGTCAGCCACTGTGTGGGTCCACCACCAACTGGTGAACTTTTTCCCCAAACAGTGCATTAGTCATATCCCTCTCCACCGCACTTCCTTTCTTGCTCTGTGCCTCCAAACTTTCCATAACTTTCTAGTGTAACCTCTTTACTCTTAAAAAAAAAAAAAAAAATCTGGCAATTTCACTATACTTACCTTGAAAATTCCTAAGGCTAAATCAATACAATCTCTGTGTTTTCTGTTTTTATACTCAAGCTGCTAAATTATTTAATTAAAAGTACACAAATGTGTACTTGTTTCCAAAAAAACTTCATGGTCACCAACCCTAGGGAAGTCTGGAAATTTTAAATGGCTATTTAATTTCTCATGCTTTTTCAGAGTCATTTCAAACCTCCAAAATTTCCTTTGGAAGTTAATGCTAATGACTTGCTGACATAGGGAAAATTCTGAGCCTACTGAGCAAGAGTTCCTTCACTTTCTACCTGGAAGAATATACACCACATACCTAAATAGCTTTTTCTCATAAGGGATATTTTGTTATAATTGTCACCTGCCTCCTACCATAGAGAACACAGAATACCTATAAATTGTAATTACCAATATGCCTTAGAAGACCTAGCTTCACTTTTTCACACTTCCTTCTCTCAAGGACACATCCATCTTTTAAAAAATTCAAATGAACAATGTCACTGCCCAACTTAACTAATTTCAAATATTGTCTTTGCAGACCAGAAACCAAATCCCCTAAAGGGTTTTTTTTTTAAATAAAGACATGGAGTTGTGAACAAGCATGATTATTTAGGAGAACCAATGTAGCTGAGATAAATGAAATATGGGTTGATATGAAACTGAAGAATTAGCCAAGGGACAAATCATAAAGATCCTGACAGCAGTGCCCAGAAGGAATGGAAAGAATGAAATCATAAGCTGGTGTGATATGTCAAAGTACAAAAGGTATATCTCTTCTATAAGATAAGGGCTATATAGTAAAATTAATATTTTCCATAGAGACAGTGCCTTTACAATCTTCTGATCTTAGAGTGAGTTCCTCCCTATCTCTTTATCACATAGGAGAATATGGCCATTGCTCAACTCAATTTGGTGGTGGTAGTGTTGGGGAGCAAAGGTGTATTCATAACTTTAATCATCCGTCTTGATTCTCAACTCAGAAGAATTTGTTGTCAGGTCTGCCATGCTTGCCTTCTCCTGTCTGTACATTGAATATAAGCAAGTGTGTAACACTAAACTGTAACTTTATAAACTGGCAATGAGAAAGTGCCAGTTTATAAAGTTACAGTTTAGTGTTACACACTTATTACACACAGTTTAGTGTAACACACTTGTTATACACTCACTATTAATACCCCCGCCCCCAAACAACTGCTAATTTATTTTGTGTCATAATATATTAGTTGATATTTCCTAGAATTTTGTGTAAATGGATTTATACAATATGTATTTTGGGGCTTGGTTTCACTTCTAAGCATATTTATATTGAGATTCATACATGTTATTGCATGTATCAATAGCACATTATTTTGATTTCTGAGGAGTAATCTGTTGTATGAACACAACATTTTATTCATCTACATGCCTGTTGCTGGATATTTAAGTTGTGTCTAATTAGTTACTGTTACAAAAAAAAAAAAATTCTGTAATATTGGAGTAAAACTTTGTCTTTGTACAAATGGAATGACCTGATACTAATTTCACTTGTAGAAAACTATCAAACTTTTCAGAGTTGATTATCATTTTACATTACAACTGGCTGTGTTTGAGAGTTTCAGGTGTTCTACATCCTCATCAACACTTGATTTAGTCAATATTTTTTTAATTTTACACATTCTAATGGATATGTAATGGCTTCTTATTGTGAATTTAATGTGTATTTTTCTAATTATAATGATATTGAACATCTTTTCATGTGCTTGTTTATCTTCTTTGCGGAGGTGTTCAAATTTTTTGCATATTTTTATGGGTTTGCTTTCTCACTATATTAAGTTTTAAGAGCTCTTTACATATTCTGAATACAAGACTTGTATTAGTTGTCTTGCAATTATTTTCTCACAGTCAGCGGCTTGTCTTTTTGTTCTCTAAAAAGCGATTTTCACAGAGCAATAGTTTGAGAAATGTCTGTTTAGATCTTTTGCCCATTTATTGATTGGATTATTTTGTTTTTGTTGGGTCTTTTGAGTTCTTTACATATTCTGGAAATTAATTCTCTGTCAGAAGAGGAACTGAAAAAGATTTCTCTCTCTTCGCACTCTTGTTTTCCTTGGTGTACAGAAGCTTTTCAGGTTGATGATATCCCACTTATTGATTCTTGATTTCATTTCTTGAGCATTGGGAGTCTTATAAAGGAAGTCAATGCTGGTGCCAATATGTTGGAAATGTTGACCTATGGTTTCTTCTATCGGTTGCAGTGTTTCTGTTCCAGTTCCTAGGTCTTTGATCCACTTTGAGCTGATTTTTGTGCAGGGTGAGAGACAAGAATTTAGTTCTAAGAAAGTACCTTTCTATTCCAAGTTTTCTAAGAGTTTTCATCTGAAATGATGCTTGACTTTGTCAAGTATTTTTTTTTTTTTTTTTTTTTGGTCTGTGGAGATGATCAAATACTTTCTCTTAACTTTTTTTTAAAATATTTTTTAAGTTGTAAATAGACACAATATCTTTTATCTATTTTTATGTGGTGTTGAGGATGGAAGACAGTACCTCCCCCGTGCGAGATAAGCGCTCTACTACTGATCCACAACCTCAGCCCGTGTCTTAAACCTTTTACTATGACCAATGATATAGATTTATTTTGAATGTTGAAACAAGCCTGATTGGTTATGACATGAAATTATTTTGTTAACATTGTTCACCCCTCTGCTTCTGACACATATCAGGTGTTAGTTTTATTTTCTTGTAATTTTTTTTTGTTGTTTTGACATCAAAGTAATTTCATCTTTCTGAATGAATTTGATAGAACTCCCAAAATTTAATTCTCAAATACTTGGTAGAACATTTATTTTAAGTTATAAATTCAATTATTTAGTAGATAAAGGGCTATTTATATTGCCTATTTTTTTTGAATGGGCTTTGTTATTTTGCGTTGTTTGCTGCACTTGAGCATTGTCATATTCTTTCAATATAAATGTTAAGGAAAAATGATTTTATTATTATGAAATAATCTTTTTCCTTAGTAATAGCATTTTCTCAGAAATATAATTTATCTGATATTAGTATAGCCACTGCTGTAGGTTTTTTTCTATTACATGGTATATCTTTTTTCCATCTTTTATTTTTTATTAATCTCTGCCTCTATAGTTAAAATCTATTTCTTCTGTGCAATACATATTTGGGTCATAATTTTTTTTACATTTTAAGTGTGGTAATTTGTATTTAGTGTAATTATTGATTTGGATAGTTTGCCAATCATCCTGGTATTTATTTTCCATTTTCCTATTGGCTATTTGTTTATTTTTCCTATTTTTATTCCTTCTTTTAGATGTTTTACATTATTCTATTTAATTTTATTTGTTATTATGTTAGCTATCTACATATGCTGTCATTTTAGTGGTTACATAAGTTTTTTTAGTATACATCTTAACTCATCACAGTCTACCTTCAAATGATAGTTATACCACTTCACATACAGTGTAAGTATCTTACTTTCACTTTTTCCCTCTCATAAATGGCCTTTATGATATTATTGTCATGTATTTTAATTACACATATGCTACAAATGCCAAAATGTAATTATTATTTTTGTTAAAAGGATATCTTTAAGAGATATAAATGTTAAGGAAAAAAGTCTCTATTAACCCTCAAAGTTATCATTTCTAGTGATGTTTGGTCTTTGTGCAATTTAGATTTTCATCTGATATTATCCCTCTGCCTGAAGCACTTTGGGTATCATTTTTTAGTGATGTGTTTCTAGTAATGGACGTTTTCAGCTTTAATGTCTTCACCTTTGTTTTTAAATATATTTTTGATGCCTAAGGAATTTTAAATAGACAGTGTTTTTTCTTTCAATATTTTCAAATTGCTCCACTGGATTTTCACCTTGGATTATTTCTAATAAAAAATCTGCTGTCATTTTTATCCTTTTTCCTCTTTATACAGTGTGTCTTTTTTCTCTGAACGCCTTTAAGATGTTTCTCTTTATCACTACTCTTGAGCAATTTGATTAGATGGGCATTGGTGTAGTCTTCTTCATCTTTCTTGTACTTAGGATTTATTTATTCTATCTGCAGATATAATTTTTATCAACTTTGGAAAATTTTTGACCATTATTTCTTCAAGTATTATTTTATGTCTTGTCTTCTCCCTCTTCTACTTTGGAGGTCCAGTTATACATTTATGACATTGCCTCATAGCTCATGCTTTTCTATATAATTTTTTGTATTCTGAGTTTCTTTTTAGGTAGTATTATTGCCAAATCTGTGAGATTGTTAATCAATTTTCTTGAACAAATGATGCCAATCTGACAATTCAATCTTGTGTATTTTTCATTATTTCTTTCATCACTAGAAGTTTTACATGTATTTTTGCATCATCTACATCTTTACTTAATTTTTGAACATATGAAAGCTGCTTCTTATTTTATTGTATCTTATTTTTACCAGGAAATTGAACCCAGGGGCACTTAACCACTAAGCCACAACCCCAGCCCTTTTTTTATATTCTATTTAGAGACAGGGTCTCACAAGTTGCTGAGGCTGCCTTTGAATTTTGAATCCTCCAACCTGTCAGCCTCTGGAGCCAAGGGGATTATAGGTGTGTGTCATTGCCTCTGGCTATTTTAATATCTTTCAATGTCCATGTCCATTAATTCTAATATCTATAGGTTTTAATAGATTCAATTTCCCCTTATTATGGGTTAGATTTCTCTGCTTCTTTGTATGCCTGCTAATTTGTGATTGAAAGTCAGATATTGCAAATTCTGCCTTGTGTGCTAGAAATTATTTTATAAAATAATGGAAACTTTTGTAAACATAGAAATATTCATAAATTTTGTTCTGGGATGAGATTACTGAAAGTGTTTGTGTCCTCTTCTGTTTATAACATTTTTATTTTAGGGTGAGTGTTGGGGATTGAACCAAGGACCTCATACATACTAAGCATATACTCTGCCAATGAGCTACACTCTTAGGCCCTATAAAACTTTTAGATGTGAATATCTCAGAGCTTAGGCTGTGGATGATTTTTCTCCACTACTATTTAATAATCTAAGTACTTGATTTAATATCCTAAGAATTGTGAAATTTTCTAGTCTTCTTGTAAGAACAGGTACTATTCTTAGTCCTGTATAATTAGCAGGTACTCTTCCAATTCTTTTCCCAACCTCAGTTTCCTTAATGCTGGTCAGTACTGGGCTAAGTACTTGAGGAAATCCTCAGAAGTTCTCCAGAGTGCTCCATATGTAGTTCTCTCCACTCCATTAGTTCTGCATACTGCTGCTGTTGGTCTTCCTGGACTCAGTCTCATCTCTTCAACATAGAGTCTGTCAGGCTCTACTTGGGTTAACCCTGTCTTAACTGCATCCAGGAAACTCTCTCAAGGAAGTGAGCTGAGAGAATTATAAGCATCACCTTGTTTGTTTCCTGGTTTTCAGGGATCATTGTTCTGTGTTGTCTGCTATCTTGTATCTTGAAAATTGTTCTTTGCCTACATGTTCCCAAGTAGCTGTAACTACACATGTGTACCACCATGCCTTGCTCTGACTTATTTATTTTTAAAGTTTTCTTTTAAATGATATGGCAACTTGGTCTTTGCTTCCACGTACTGTTCTCTGGTATATTATTTTAGCTTGCAGTATATTTTTATAGCAGGTAATAGTAGCTTCCATTTATGGTTTATAAATCATTGATGCAATTTTTCTCTCCAGTTTCTTGCCTTTTATCCTTGTATTTTGACATTCCAGTCAGATAACTTCTTAGTTCAGAGAAAATATTTTGTGTATATAAAAACTGTCGCATAAAATCTTCATATAAGGCTACATTATACAAAAACTTTTTATGGTTTTACACAATCCTTTTCTCAATTTTATAGCATCCTTTTGTTATTTTTCACCTGAACTAAAATCAATATAACCTGGTAACTAAACAGATACTAAGCACTAGTAAAAAATGGCAGGGGTCACTGATTTCTACAGGTCTTTTTTTTTATAGTTAAGATTTTACTTTTATCAAGCAGTAAGAAAGTCAATTTTCATTAATAATCTCTAATTTTAATGCATTTGCAGAAATTTTAAAAATATAACCTGTATGACTACATACTCCAATCAAAAACACATTTTCATTTGAATTATCTATTTATGAAGAGTTATTAAAATATAGTGTGTGTTTTGCTGGAAGAAGTGTGACTCAGGAAGTATCTTCCCTAACACAATCTGGCCATTCATATTCTTCCTGGCAGCAGTTAGAATTATTTTTATCAGAAGCCATGTGATAGGTAAGAAGTGACTTCAATTCTTACCATATATATATCTTTCTTAAATTGATGTTTAATGACAAGAAGTCATAGTATTCATTTTTACCTTTTTAAAAAATTTTTTCTCAAACCCATTGTGAATCTTACTTGGAAACTCAATAGATGAAAGCAAGTTGTATACTTTTGAACTACTGACACCTTGGAAACGGTAAGCCAGGGGGTATTTTTTCCTTTTATATTTTATATTCTTTTATTGGTGCCTTTTGACATAATCAAAATGTGATCAGAGCGTAATACATTTTTCTCAGAAAGCCAGTGGTAAACGTCTAATGCTGGTCCAGACTTGATGTGCATCAACTTTCTTTTTTTTTTTTTTATTGGTTGTTCACAACATTACAAAGCTCTAGATATATCATATTTCATACATTAGATTGAAGTGGGTTATGAACCCCCAATTTTACCCCAAATGCAGATTGTAGAATCACGTCGGTTATACATCCACAATTTTACATAATGCCCTATTAGTAATTGTTGTATTCTGCTACCTTTCCTATCCCCTACTATCCCCCTTCCCCTCCCATCTTTTGCAAACTGTTTGAGAGACTATGGAAGTTCTGACTTGCAGGCATGGCTTTTAACAACCATCCTATGGCTTTTGCATCTTCATTTATGTTTGTTCATCTTACTATTTTTAAGCATCTATTATAAGCTGGATGTTATAAAAATGCTACCGAGGCCTGAAAAACTTATGGCCTTTCCTTTTATCTCAAACTATCATGCCCTCATTCTTTATAGACAGAGAGGATGAAACTACATGTCAGCATCCAATATGAAGGATACATTTGAACAGATTTGAGAAGGTAAATGTCAATGTTTGTAACTGCTAAAAGCATAAAATTGACTTATACATATATAATTCTTGGCAACTGTATGATAGAATTGATGAGCCATAGATACCATCATTCCTCTAGGTAAATTTTTTCCAATTTATTCACAGTTATTCATAGAATAGGATTCAAATTATTTATAGAATTTAATCATTATTACAATAATTTACTCTCAACTCTGTTAAATGGGATCCACTCCCAATCAAAAACTGAACTTGTATTTTCAGTACAAATCAAACAAAACTCAGTAGGTGATAAAATGTCCTTGGTAAGTTCCAAAATCACATAGTTGTACTTCTTTTTTCTTAAACAACATCTTTTAATTGTGATCTCTGTGTTTTCATATTGACCTAAGAGAGCATTAAGAAATTCCAAGATTATTACTTTGGAGATTTGCATGCTTATCTGGTTTCTACTACTAAGCAGCACTAAGATCTTTAATCTCAGCTTCCTTATCTGTAAAATGGTAAATTTAATCAGCATGATTTTTAAAGTTCTTCAGCATTCCAAAATTCTGGACCATTCAGCTTTCCATCAAGGAAGAAGGGACTTACTATGTTTAGATGAAATTCTAGTGATGTTGGTCACAATGTGAGATAAGTTTGCATCTAAAATAAAGACATACTCAAACTAGATGTCCTAAGTATTGAGAACATAGGAATTAGAGTTTCATTGTTTCTTCTAATAACATCAATTCTGGACCACTAAAGTAAAAATATTTCCTTATCTATTTGGATATACTTTTTATTTACTCCACAAGCATTTACTCATTCAACAAATATTTATTGACTGTCAACTATGCAGCAGTAAATCTTCTAGGCACTGTTGTAGATACTTTGGATTTCAGAGAAATTTTTCAACATGTTAATATAAAGTGTGGAAAATTATGAGGTCTGGAGTGAGTACTCTAATGAAGATTGAAATGTCTGTAAGAGGATGGTCTGTCCACCAGGTGCTTGGTTCCCTGTCCCATCTTATTCCCACATCTTAACCAGTTCCTTGAAGGTTCTTCCTAAATATTTTGGGTGGAATGGGGGACAGGATATAATATTGACGTGTAGGACAGAAGTTGAAGGAGGCATTATTAGTGTAAAATATTGAGCCTGGCTTTCTGTTTAGCCATGGACTATTTTATCCAGATAAGATGAAGGAATCCAAATAAAAGTTCATAATTTTACATAGACTTGAAAATAGCTTCTTTCTTCTTTCTTTCTCTTCCTTTCTCCCTCCCTCTCTCCCTCTGTCCTTCCCTCCCTCCCCTTCCTTCCTTCCTTCCTTCGTTTATTTCTAAAAGCACAGCCTAAATGTATGTGTCTCTGTGCAGATACACACAGTTGTTTTTTTTCTGTACTGCATATATATCTTAATTGGCTAAAATATTTTCCTTTATGCTTTTTTAATCTAGAGATATTCAAATTCTTAAATGTATTTTACCATATTCATGTAATTCTGCAGTCTTAACGCATCTTATGTATACAAAACAATAATGCAAAAAGAAAAAAAGAAGCTTATCAAAACAGAAAGGAGACAAATAGATAGAAAAAGGAGATCAAGAGGGAGGGAGGAAGGGAAGGATTGAGGAAGTACTGGAAAATGAAATCTATCAAATGATGCTGTGTCGGTGTAAAAATATATTACAATGAATCTACTTTTTATATATAATTCAATAATTAAAGCAATAATAATAAAAATGGAAGGGAAATCAGTAGTGTAGTGCAAGCAGATTGGGGGCAAGAGGAAGGAAGAGAAATGGAACTTAAAGGGCAATGAGATCGATCAATCTGTTCTGTGCATGCACAAATGCAGCATAATGAATCCCAATATTATGTATAATTATAATGTACCAATTTAAAAAATTAGAAATAAATGCCTTGAATGTGTGAGACACTAGGTTCAATCCTCAGCACCACACAAAAAATAAACAAAATAAAGATATTGTGTTCATGTATAACTAAAAAATATTTTTAAAAAAGAAATGCCTTGAGAAGAAGGGAGATCAATAAAAGGAGTAGTAGTTGATCAATGGGGAGGAAGGATGGGAGGGAAAGGAGAACAGGAGAATAAAATTAACCAAATTATATTATCTGCATGTATGAGTATATCAATATATCACAATGATTTGCATTTTTATGCATAATTATAATTCATCAATGAACTACATATATATATATATTTACATATAAATATATATATGTGTGTGTGTGTGTATGTGTGTGTGTGTGTGTGTAAATATATATATTTACACGCACATTTACAAGGAAAATCAGAAAGAGTAGAGAAAGGGTTAGGGAAAAGTTAAGGAGAAGGAAAAGGGAAAATACTGGGGAATGAACTAGACAAATTTTGTTATGTGCATATATGATATGTCACAATGAACCACACTACTATTATAATTATAATGTACTAATAAAAGTAATTAAAAACTATTAAAAACTATTAAAAGAAATAAATATACAGGCTTCTATCAACTGTTGACTGAGTCCTTTGTGTCTGAAATATAGCATCCATCTTTCAAGCCATCTCCAATTTCAGACTGTACATTTGTCATCTTCATTTCATTGTTTACATGTTTATTTTGGGAATGCAACATTTAGAAAACTGGAATCTGCTTCAAGAAATATGAAGTGAGAATTCCATCACAAAGTAAATACTGAAATCAAGAGGCATTTATTTTTCACACATCTTTTATTGAATTTTATATTTTTGGATATCACCTTTTAAGGAGCATGTGATGAACAGGATATAAAACATGAACCAACTGTCAACTGAAATTCACAGATTAAATTGTGGTAAAAGTTTGAAAACTGGAATTAATTATAAGGTATTCTTTTTTCCTTTTGACTTCAGAAAGATGAAGAACTAATTAATGAGGAACTGAACAATTTCTAATCCACAGCAAAAACTCAGCATCCTCAACTATCACTTCTGAAAAGCTTCAGAATATTTTCTAAACCCATGATTTGTTTTAAAAATGCATATTGAAAACATAATATGTCTAAAGCAGGGCACTAAACATAAGATAGGAAAAGAGACAATTACAGAAACAGATAAAACACATCCTTCAAAACGTTTACAATAGAAAAATTAAGAATTACCTACACAACTCTAATAATGGACTCATTGGTAAAATATATGTCATCTTATTCTTTCTTTTTATGACGTCTAGCATAACACTGAGCAGAAATGATCTAAAAAAAAGCCCTTGACTCTATCACAAAGGCTTCCCAACAAACAAACCCCTTCATGGAAGGGACTCACTATCCTTGTCAGTCATTCAACACCAACTCACACAGATTCAAAAATTCAAAAGGTCTCCTCCGTCTCCAGAGGGAATCAAGGTGTGGCTCTTCTTTAGCCATCACTACCACATACCTGGAATTTAATGTTCTCTCAAAGTAATTTTGTATGTTGCAAACTTCCCTCAAGGTGACCACCAATACCATCATTTTCATTTCCATGAACTATCACAAATCACAAGCAACAGAAGAATAAAAGGAAGTAGGAATTAAAAGAGAATTTTAGAGGACATCACTGAATTTTTACTCAAACAATTCTATTGATTACCTCTTTGCATTCAGCTACTACCAAGGAAGATAACTTTGGGCCAAAAAAAAAAATCAAGTAACCATATTCCATAAGTTTTTACACGGATCCAACTCATTTTGTGTTAAAATTCATCTTATTTGTATCTATCGCACACACCCTAAAGTGAAGTCATGATGCTAATTTGCCTTTTCTACAGATATTCAGAGTTACCTAGAATCCCCAAATCAAACAGCACAGGCTTGGATTACAACAATTTCCTGAATTTGAGGGTCTTATAGCTCTGGGATAAATGCTTCCGATAGACAACTGAATACAAAAAAAAAAAACAATTTAAAGGAACATTTGAGGACAGAGTGAGGGACAAGAAATCAAATGCATAAAAAATTAGTTTCCAGCATTTGAATAACTTATATTTCAAAGCAGTGCCAATCATATAGTAGCAGAGGCCATGGTAAACAACAAAAGAGAATTTATAGGAAGTGAACAAGGCTAAGTAGTAAATACAAAGTAGTCAGAATTTTCAGACTTTGAAAAGCAGCCTTGGGGTGTTAGAAGCTAGAATATTTGTGGATGAAAATGAAGTGAGGCCACTAGTTGTTGATGAAGATGGATAAGAAGTTATTGGAACTTAGCCCGCATCATTTTATGGATAAAGTTACATGGAGTTCTTTGATTTTGTCTTTTCTGTTTTCTTTTCAAAGCATTGTTCTATTTTATAGCCCTAAGACCTTATTGATTTTGACTAAACCAATTCTTTAATTTTGTGAGCCAAGAAATAAAATTAGATGTAGTGTAAAACATCAGTCACAATTCTTTTAAGTCATAGCCCTTTATGCACTAACATTTAAGAATGGTTATGTGAGATGTTAAGGGCTATTCAGTTAACAGAATATGGAATACACTGGAGCAGCAGAGCAGGGAGGCAAAGGACTTCCCATGCCACAGGCAAATGCAGCATGTCTGTCCCACATTATTTGGTAGATCTGATTGAGAAGTCTTCTACTTCTTGACAAAGCATGCCTGAATAAATACTAGCTGGTACAAACACATATTTGAATAACTATCATCGTTATTATCTTTGCCAATTGCTTGCTATGATATTATCTCCCAGAAGAGCATAGTCACAGCCTTTTAGATTCATAGCTACGTTACTACAGCACAGAACTCATTAATCATCAAATAAATATTTATTGAATTAAAACACAAATTAAATAATTTCTCTATTAGATGTTTTATTTATTATTGTTTGTTAATTGAGCATTAAATATGTAGGAATTGGTAAGTAAATAAAACTTTTTAAAAATAAAACAATGTTTTAAATGCACAGGGGAAAAATATTGAATCCTCTGAGAATCTTAAAACATGAAGAGCATTCAATTTATATTTAAAATTTAGCTGTGTGGACTGGAGAAGTAGCTCGGTGGTAGAGCACTTGCCTACCATGTGTGAAGCCCTGGGTTCAATCCCAGTATCATACACACACAAAATAGTCTATGCATTGGTATATAAATATATTTTCAATATATTTGCCTGTATTTTATAAACCAAATATCATATAAAAATACTTAATAATATTTTTAAGCTACTGTATGAAAGAGAAATTTTCTTTTAAATAAGAAACATCAAGTATAAAGGGAAAAAATCACTAAAACCTAAATACTTATTCATAAAATTAAATTTTGTAAAATTGACTAAATTCATCTAATTAATTTTAGCTTAGCAATTTAACAAACATTTTGTAGGCAAGATACTTAATAACACAAATATAACCATAATCTTAAGTAAAGGACTTGCTGATAGGGTTCTTCACTGGGAATATATAGCTGCAGGGCACATGTAAAACTCTGTTTGATGAGGAACTTCCTGTCTAAGCACTGAACCAAGTCTTATAGGAGATCAGTGGGAAGGGACCTTGCTCCTTTTCTTTCTTATATTTTATTACTTCTTTTCTCAAACCTGAGCCTTAGTATAACAATGGGTTTGTCATCCCCATATTCCTCTATTAAAACAAGGATCCCCTAGGTAAAATTCAGTTCCTTTCTTTTTATTATCTAAAATTTTAGAAAGCACTAAAGAAGGTAACAGTGATATTAAAAAAAAATAGAACAACCTCTGCTTTCTCCATTTCCCTCCACCTTATGCCATCTTTCTTTAACCCACCTAATCCTGAGTCTTCCACCTCCTGGTTTGGTGACATTGGTTAGTTCTTCACTTTTTATGTGCTATAATATCTTCATTTATTAAATGGATACATTGAGTGTACCTAATTCATAGGATTGATGTGAAATTAAATGAGACTTTGGATAAAGCACTTAGAAAATTATAATCCTCAGTACTTATTCTGTGCTTATTATAAACTTGTTATTAGTCCATATTTCTTCTAATCCCACCATCTGACTCTTATATTGGCAAAGCCATGAATGCCTTGGATGACTAGTTCAGGTGTGCCCAGTCCCAGTGTTCACCTGTTGTCATGGTATAATGATGAATACCACTGTGTTTTAACTACAGAAATGTCCCATTTTGTAAATAAATTACATGGCTGTATTAACAATGACTTTGTACTTGAGAAATCATGTAGGTCTTTAGATCTGTCTCTACCTCTCCTTTGCTCCTTTCTTCCCTCCCTCCCTCCTATCTTCCCAGCAATGCTTTTAACTATAGTGTATACACTTTTTTTCTGAAATTTTCTTTCTTTGGCTTTCTGTAACAGAAAGAATGATGCCTATGTTGACCCTTCCTGCCCATAAGGTTTCAAAGACAGAGGGATTAGCAATTACTCAAAAAACTTGGTCTAGAGCTTCCAATAGAATGCTAGGCTCATGAATTTCACTGGGTGAAGAAGATTATACCAGTTTAGCAATAGTCCTGTGACCATTATGTTCATAAACATCAACAATGAAAATTTCCCATAAAGTATTTAGGAAAAGACTGTCTCACATCTATATTTTGCTAAACCTTCTCAGTAGTTGGATTTCAAAATATTCTCCAGATCTTCAACTTCAGACTTTCTTATCTCTCACCCTGCAAAAACTCAGCTCAAAGGACCTAAGTATTAGACAAGAAACCCTGCACATACTAGAAGAATATGTAGGTCCAAACACTCCAACATATAGTCTCAGGAACTGACTTCCTTAACCAGACTCCTAAAGCACAAGAAGTAAAATCAATAATCAATGAATAAGATGGCATCAAACTAAAAATCTCCTTCATGGCAAAGAAAACAATCAAGAGCATGAAAAGAGAGTCCACAAGAATGGGAGAAAAATCTTGCCACCAGATTAAGTAGTTTTGCTTTAGGTATAACCCATGACCTCTTTAATGAGAAAAAAAAAAAACACCAAAGTCTAAAATAGCAGATTTCATGGCTGACAACCCATCTGATACAGGCAGTCTATTTCTCTGAAAATCCACTTTGTTATGCCAAAGTACATGAAATCCTTATTGAATCCCAATCCCATGAGATTCAGTTCATGCCTAGTAAAAACCCAGAATACTTTTTGGAATTATGGAATATTATATAGAATGTGGCTAAGTAAGGGACCAGAAAAGATCTTTCAACAACATCAGACTCTAAGTTCTGGTCTTATGTAGGAGAAGAGATGAGAGACGCCTAGATAAGAGCTGGAGTTAAGCCACTTTCCCAGCTTTTGAGAACATATCATCCAGCACCATGATTCTTCCTCCTCCTAATCAACTTCTCCTTTTAACCAATTAAAATTGGTTAATGCACCAAAGTGAACCTCTTAAATGTGCAGTTCCAATACTGTAATGTTCACTACTTGCTGTCAGGTTATAAGACTCAGATGCTGCTCTGATTTCTCTCTTGAACACCTTTCCAGTCAATATAGAATATTTGTGGGTCAAATAAGCTGTAAACTTGAAGCTCATTTAGCTTTGGCCCATATTTTTTTCTTACATTTTTTAAAAGTTCTTTTTAATATTTTTTGTTTTAATTACTTATACATGACCATAAAATGTATTTCTGTACCTTGATATATCATACATAAATGAGGTATAATTTCTCATTTTTCTGATTGTACATGTTGTTGAATCACATTGGTCATGCAGTCATGCATGTCCATAAGGTAATAGTGTCTGTTCTTACATTTTTATTCTTGTTCTAGAAGCTGGTTTCCTGTAGCTCTACCTCCTTGCCTGCATCTCAGCTATGTGTTCAGATAACTCAGCACAGAATTAACTTGCTATAAGTCTTACTCTTAAATGCTATGTTTTAACCATATTTACAGCTATTTATCTAGTCAAATATTCTAAGAGTAGCCACTTCCAAAATTTGTTAAGAGATAGTTGCATCCTTTTATATGTTAGTTCTTCAGCTCCACCCTTTCTCTGACCTGGCATTATGCCTCTGTTCTGTTTCTACATGCTACTGGGCTTCTTGAATGCTCAGTTCTGAATATATCTAACAAAATCAGTATTTTTTTACAACCACTTATTACCTGTGTGACCTTGAGATATTTACATTTTGCTTCTGTGACTCAATTTCTAATTTGTTCAGAAGCTGATAATAATACTTTCTTTGGCTGTTCAACAGCATTTTCTATGGATGAAACCAAAATGCAGTGTCATATATGAAAGTACATGACCAAATTATATTGTTATATTGTCAAAATGGATGAATATGTAACCATGAATCTCACCAATATGTGTAATTATAATGCAATAATACAAATATGAGAAAAAAAGAAAGAACCTTTAAATTATAAAGTGACATACAAATTATTGCATTATTTTGAGGCTAATGATTCACAGATGGGTGTTATGTCACTCTCCATTAAATATAATGCATTCTATTGGGAATAGAATATTGAGTGTATATCTTGGATATTCAAATATTGGTGTCTTTTAATGTCTCAAGAAAAACAAAGCCCAGCTGATGCATGATTTACAAGACAGTATCATGTGACTATTACTTTAATTCTCCTCTTGTACTCTATCACATTTTATGTGGACCTGATTTGCTTATTATTTCCAACATGTAGGTGCTATTTATGACTGAATAGTCAGTCAGCTTTGAAACAAATGCTTTCAATTCCATTGCTCTGGTAGGAGGCCTTCAACACACATTTAAGTCAGAAAAAGAGAGTAGAATACTGAGCAGTCTGCTTCAACAACTTGTCACCTAATGTGAACATAATCCTGGAAGGGCCCTAAAGCTGCCAAACATTACCTTTTGAGAAATACTTCTTTGTGATTATTTACTTCAAATTATTTCAACATTCTATTGATGTCTTGCTTTTATTCACTTCCTCAATAGCTTTTACTATAATAATTTTTATTTCAATGATTTTTGATGTTATGCTTTGAATATGCTCTATCCCTCAATAAGCTTGTGAGATAGACAATACAAGAATATTCAGAGGTGAAATGATTAGATTATGAGAGCTGTTGTATAATCACTGGAGTAATCCATTGATGTATTAATAATTTGAATGGATTACTAGGTAGTAATCATAGGCAGCTAGGACCTGGCTGAAAGAAGTAGGTCACTGGGAGCATGTCCTTAGGGATTATATTTTGTCCCTGGCAAATTCTGCTTTCTCTTGCTCTCTATACTTCATGGCTGCCATGAGCTGAGAAGTGCCCCTCTGCCAGGCCCTTTGGCCATCATGTTCTGCCTGGCCTTTGGCACAGAGTAATGGAATAAGCTGACCATGGACTGAACCTCTGAAACTATGAACCCAAAATAAACTTTTCTCCTCTAAGTTGTTCTCCTCTATTTTGTTCACAGTGATAAAAAAGAAAAAAAGCTGACTAACATGTTTGGCTTACACTTTATCAGCAGTTTGAAAATATGTGTATATGTATTTTCAAAATCATAGTATTGTAATTTTATACAAAGTAACTAGGTAGAAATGATATATTGACAAAAATTATATTTCTGAATACAAATAAAATGACAGTGATGAATTTATAGTCTTAATTATGCAGTACGGAATATATTCTCAAAAAGCATGAATTGGCATTGCTAAACCTTCTGTATCAAGACTTTTCAGATATACAATAGAACCTATGCTTATTAAGCTCACTCATTACAAGTAAAACCAGTGTTATACTGACAGACTGAGTATACAAAGAAACAATCTCTTACTGAGTTCTGAGTTAAAAAGAGTGAAAGTTCAGGAAAAAAAAACAGTAAAACTTAAAATATGCTGCAAGAATGAAAAAGAAGGGAATTCATATTTATTGTCATATTGGTAAAAGGGAAAATGAAAGGGATTAATCTTAAAGTTTGTTTTTTATGGCATATGGGGCACAATGTTTTGAGACAAAGTCCAGGCACTGAACAATGTTTATTACCATTGGGGATATCCTCATAAAATTCTGTGTCAGTGTGAAGTAAAAATAATTTTGTTATCTGATTTATAATGAGGGTGGGGTGGAGCATGGGAGGAATAGAAAAACTTTAGATAGGGCAAAGGGGAGGGAGGAAAATGGAGGGGGCATGGAGGTAACAAAGATGGTGGAATGAGATGGACATCATTACCCAAGTACATGTATGAAGACACAAAAGGTGTGCCTCTACTTTGTGTACAACCAGAGACATGAAAAATTGTGCTCCATATGTGTAATATGAATTGCATTGCATTCTGCTATCATATATAACAAATAAATAAAATAAAATAGACCTCTTCTTGGTTTATACCTGAAGGATCTAAAAACAGCATACTACAGGGACACAGCCACATCAGTGTTTATAGCAGCACAATTCACAATAGCTAAATTGTGGAACCAACCTAGATGCCTTTCAATGGATAAGTGGATTTATACACAATGGAATATTACTCAGCACTAAAAAATAACAAGATCATGGCATTTGCAGCGAAATGAATGGCATTAGAGCAGATTATGCTAAGTGAAGTTAGCTAATCCCCCCCAAAAAAAATGCCAAATGTCTTCTCTATATAAGGGAGGTGACTCAAAATGGGGTAGGGAGGAAGAGCATGAGAACAAGATGACCTCTAGATAGGGAAGAGAGGTGGGAGGGAAAGGGAGGGAGAAAGGGAATTGCATGGAAGAGGGAAGGAGACCCTCATCGTTATACAAAATACATGTATGAAAATGTGAAAAAAAAAAAGAATTGTGTCACCTTAGATTGGATAGAGAGAAGTGATGGGAGGGGAGGGGAGAGGAAGGGGGGAAAGGAAGGACAGTAGAATGAAATAGACATTATTATTGCTATGGGTATATACGTGACTGCATGATCAATGCGATTCTGCAACCTGTACACTCAGAAAAATGAAAAATTATATCCCATCTGATTCAAATGTATGATATGTCAAGGTCATTGTACTGTCATGTGTAACTAATTAAAACAAATAAAAAATTAAAAAAATAATCTGTTATAAACTAGAAAAAGTATGTCTTAAATCTTGACAATGAATGAAATGAGAAACTCTTCTTTTAATATTTAACTACAAACTGTTGTTCATTGAAACTTGAAGAAATTAACATTTCTTGCACAGATTAAAAACAAAGTAAAGAATTCAGTTTAAAATCATTCTTGGTTGGTAGCACTTCTAGGCATATTGCAGAAGTCAATACTAAGTCTCTCTGAAGACTTAAAATAAAGTCTAAGCATATTCCCTCAAAAAACATCCCCAAAATGCTAAGCTCACAATAAAAATATGAGAGAAAAGGACAGAAATAATGGCACAAGCAAAAAAAATTTGCAGCAGCATAAAACCTAGTCTTAATATTTTGTGAAAAACCAAAATAGGAAGTGTACATATAGTATGTTTAAATAAATAAAAGAGATAATTGAAAATATTTCCAAGGGATAAAAGACTATTAAAGTGTTTAAACATATTTGAATAAATACTAAAATGAAACCTCCAGCTATGGAAAAGTGGAGGTTTTTATCTCAGTGATAAAAATTCAAGAGATGTTTCACCGAGTTAAAGACAGAATTAATAACCTGAAATAGAAATCACGAGCCTTGTCAAACTGTAGTCTATAGAGGGAAAGCAATGTAAATTATAAAGAGGTGTTAAGATGAAAAGGCTATCATGAGGCTCTAATATATATCTCATCAAAAGCAGACACAAGGAGAGGGAAAATGGGGAAGGCACAATATACAAAGAATTATAGCGGTTGTCTAAAAAAAAAAAAAAAATACCAAGCTGTAGATTAACGTAGGCAAGAAATAGGTGACAAAGGAGGAGAAACCCAAACCAAAATTATACCCAGTGACATTATTGTGAACTGAAAAACACCAAAGACAAAATTCCTTAAAATTAGAAGGAAAGATATGATGGTTATAAAGGACTTTTAGAGTGTTGCCCAAGTACTCAATGGCATCTTTTTAAATTTAGTACTCTATGCTCTTCATTTCTTCTTGCTTCTCAGACCTACCCTCTGGAATCTTTTGCTCACTATCCTATGCTATAGGTTTTGACTATTGTGAATGATAATTTAATGAATGTAGGAGTACAGATTTCTCATTGGGATATTGATTTCAATGCCTTTAGATATTGTTATAGTTTGGACCTAGAATGCCCCCCACCCCACGCCAAGGCTCATGCATTGAAGGAAGGCTTCTTTTCCAATGCAGCAATGTTTTACAGGTGAAGCTTTGTGGGAAGTGAATGGATCATGAAGGCTTTGATTTTACCAGTAGATTAATCCCATGCAAGAAATGACCGATGGAATGTAGATATGATGGACCAAATAAATAGTACAAAATGAAAAGGTAGAACTTTTATATAAGTTCATTAATTAATCATGTAACGTAAGAAGTTAGAAAAGATCAGTGTAATAAATCCAAAGGAAGTATAAGGAAGGACATAATATTGGTAAGAGTAGAAGTTAATGTAGTGAACAAATAACAAGGGAGAAAATCAATAAAGAAAAAGATGGGGGGAAAGTTACTTGAAAATATAACTATTGAAAAGAACATGGCTCTTGAGTTAGAGCACTTATAAATTTATATACTACAGGCTCAAATACAGCTTGACAACCACTTTGGAATACAACTTTTCAGAGATACTATAGTTGAAAAAGAACATACTGTACAAACCAAGAGTTTCATTCTTAAGTATTTATAATACAGAGATTATTGAGATGGTGCATCAGAAATCACAAAAAGCATTCCTTGGAACAAAAAGTTTAAATTTTTCAAAAATATACAAATAACATTGACAGCAAAAGGATAAACTGGTGTATTCATACAATGAAGTCCTATGGAATAGATATGGTTAATAAATTATTGCGATAGGCAGTGACCTTGACAAATCTTATAATATTGAAGTAACAGAGGAACTCAGAGAATAATAAATACCACATTGAGAAACGTTAAAGAAACCTAAAAAACAAAACAGTGTACTATTTTGCATAAATAGTTAGGATAAAGGAATACAGCAAAGCAGGGAAGTACAGGAAGTGGCTTTAAGAAAGTTGTTTTTCTCAGAGTGAAAAACAAGAAAAGAACATCAGAAAAAATGGCACACATGAGTGTCAGAGAAATAACATTCTCTTCTGATAATTAGATTGTAAGTTCAGGAATACCTATTGGGTCAATTCTCCAGAATCGAGAGTTAAAGGTTTTATTATTAAAAGTAACCTTCTGTATGCCTTACAGATAGTTTATAAATATTAGTTTGTTTCCATTGAATTCTTACTACATTTTATAATGAGCCCTACACTTAGAAAACAGAACCTAAGGAGAAAAAATTCCCAAGCTGGCAAAACTTGAGCTGGCTGTGGGTAGCTTGGACATTGTGATTCACAAAACATATTCATTGATCAGAGATTAAAACTGGTTTAAAACATTCTATTTAGAGTAGAAAGGGCCTCTGGAAGAATCCAGCCCATCAAACATTTACACCCCTCTCAGTGTTCCTTCATCCAGCCATTCCCTTCACCCATTCAGATCTCTCCCTCTTTTCCCTGCAACCTTAGTTTCAACTCCCATTCTTTCTTCGCTGGACCAATACAATCATCTCTGAACCACGTACCCCACATTTGCACTAGCTTCCTAGAATCTGATTTTTACTTTGTGACCTTAAGAATTTTTCCTTCCTAAAAGTCTTATCACCTTCAATTCTTCCCTAAACTCCTTCTCAGACTGTCCTTTTAATGACTTGTCATTGCTTTGGTCACAAGAACAAAGACATCAGTTGCACCTATAAAGCCTGGCATGGTCTGGCCCAGACTTTCTCTTCTTTGCGCCTCTCTTTCTTGTTTGCTGCAGTGCAGCCATGCTGGCCTTCTGGTTCCTGACAAGTACAGGTGCTCCCTCACTCCAGAGGCCATGTAAAATGGTTTGCTCACGCTTCCCAATTTTTGTTGGTTTAATCTTCTCAACGTTTTATGTTTTCATATTTTTTTATTATTATTACCTAGTTAAAAGTGGGGATTTTAAGAGAGAATGGGAAAACCAATCTAGGTTAGCATATGAAAGAGGAAAACTAATACAAATTTTATACCATCAGAAGAAAGGATGGTAATGAGTATGACAAATAGGAAGGAGATATCAAGAAGAGACTGATAAATACTATCAGCTGTGTTGAACTTGGAGAATCAGGTAGAAAATGAACGGCAAAGAAATTAGTAGAATTTAAGATCTGTCCTATTTCATGTTCATCTTGACATTTGTATTTCATGTGAATATTTTCTCAATTAAACCCTTCCCTACATTCATCCCCGGCTAGTTAGTGTCCAACAGTTGGGATTTGCTGATTTCTTCCCTTTTTCCTTTGTTCATGCTGTAACTTTCAGATTGTGGAGCTTTCCTCCTGTTTGTCCAAATTATGTATCCTATTCAAGGCAGAACTGGAGGGACAAGAAAGTGTTTTACCTCCCATTAGAAATCTTCTTTGACCATCCCCTACTCTAAAATGCTATAAATTCTAGTCCATAAAACTCAGTTGAGCACTTATTATTTGTGGTGATATAGTGATGTATCCAATTAATTAGGAGGCAGAATTCTTCAATTTATCCAAAGCAAAGCAAGGGATTTTGAAGCAAGCTTTAAAAGCAAAAAAAAAAAATTGTAGAGAAAATATGTATCTTAATGTCCATGTATGCATGAGTCAGTGTTGTTTGAGCTCATGTAATAGGACTCTAAATGTACTGAAGAGCCTTCTGGTGTCCCCAGAAGACACATATTGTTCACGAACTCCACTGTGTTTCTTAAAGTCCTCTTATAAATACGACCAAAATTGTATTTTGTTTTCGTGGTTTGACAACTTGACTACCTAGACCACTGAAAACCAGCTGAGAATTAACATACTATTCTGCAAAAGCTCCAATATCAGGAATCAGTAATGAGATCCACAATGTCAATGTAATTCTGAAGGAGAAGACAGATGAGAAACTACATTTAGATTGATTTCGAGTTGGGCAATTTTGAATAGAAGTAATACAGGATGTTTCCTATGAATCTGCCTATGACATAAATGGGTTTGAAAGAACACTGAATCCTAAAATAAACAGAATTATGCAATATTGTAGAATTAAAATTAGTAGAATTTTATATCCCTAATATGTCTAGATCTGGCAATTTGAGATGAAAATTCAAAATTTTTCAAATTCAAAAGTTGAGAATTACTAGATTGTTCTTAAAGTCATTCTTTTCTAACTTAATGTGCTCATATCTCAATAGTTCAAGAATACCAGGACCTTTTTTAGTCAGTTTTCAGTTTTGGAAAAATTGTCCCAGGCCCTAGGGGAATGGAGACCATCCAAGATGTTGAAAGGCAAGTCCCATCTTTGGTGCATGCTGTGCTTACTAGTAAATAGTTATCTCAATACTGTGTTTCTCAACCAGTTTATTATTATTATTATTATTATTATTATTATTACTGTCCCTCAGAGTAGCATTTTTAGATTTTATGTCTAATTCTCTATTCATCAAATTTTAATAACACAAATGTCTATTTATATGCTGCTTGTATATTTGTGCTTTATATATTAAAAGAGTAAGCATAACAATTTTAACTTGATACAGGGTTAAGTATAAATTTTAAAATAAAAGTTAAAAATTGAAAAACTATTAGCATTTAACAAATTTTATTTTTTTATTTTTTATTTTTTCAAAGTGACTGAACCATTTTATTTTAGACCAGCAAGTCTTTTTAAGTCTTAGTTTAAGACATGTAATAATATGGACTTCCAGTTGTGCCCTACTGGCAAATCAATTTCTTTGGCCTTCTTTTTGCATGAGGGATACATAGATGGATACACTTATTTTAGTTGTGCTTTAGTATTTGTTGTTTAGTTCCTTCATAGATTCCTTCCAGCTTGTCTCCAGAAAATATTTACAATTGGTGCTTTTACCAGAAGTTATGGTTTGGATGTGAGGCGTCCCTTAAAAGCTCACATGTGAGACAATACAAGAAGGTTCAGAGGAGAAATAATTGGGTTGTGAGAGTCTTAACCCAATCAGTGAAAACATCCCTGATGGGATTAACTGAATGGTAACTGGAGGCAGGTGGGGTGTGGCTGGAGGAGCTGGGAATTGGGGGTGTGTATCTGGTGAGTGGAGTCTCTCTGCTTCTTTTTTTTTTATTGGTTGTTCAAAACATTACAGAGCTCATGATATATCATCTTTCATACATTTGACTCAATTGGGTTATGAACTCCCATTTTTACCCCAAATACAAATTGCAGAATCACATCGGTTACACACTCACATTTTTACATAATGGCATATTAGTGACTGTTGTATTCTGTTACCTTTCCTATCCCCTACTATCCCCCCTCCCCTCCCTTCCCATCTTCCCTCTCTACCTCATCTGCTGTTGTTCAATTCTCTCCCTTGTTTTCCCCCCCCTTTCCCCTCACAACCTCTTATATATAATTTTGTATAACATTGAGGGTCTCCTAGCATTTCCATATGCTTTCCCTTCTCTCTCCCTTTCTCTCTCCCCACTCGTCTCTGTTTAATGTTAATCTTTTCCTCATGCTCTTCCTCCCTGTTCTCTTCTTAGTTGCTCTCTTTATATCAAAGAAGACATTTGGCATTTGTTTTTTAAGGATTGGCTAGCTTTGCTTAGCATAATCTGCTCTAATGCCATCCATTTCCCTGCAAATTCTATGATTTTGTCATTTTTTTAGTGCTGCGTAATACTCCATTGTGTATAGATGCCACATTTTTTTTATCCATTCATCTATTAAAGGGCATCTAGGTTGGTTCCACAGTCTAGCTATTGTGAATTGTGCTGCTATGATCATTGATGTGGCAGTATCCCTATAGTACACTCTTTTAAGATCCTCAGGGAATAGTCCGAGAAGGGCGATAGCTGGGTCAACTGGTGGATCCATTCCCAGCTTTCCCAGGAATCTTCATACTGCTTTCCAAATTGGCCTCACCAATTTGCAGTCCCACCAGCAGTGTACAAGTGTACCCTTTTCCCCACATCCTCGCCAACACTTATTGTTGTTGGACTTCATAATGGCTGCCAATCTTACTGGAGTGAGATGGTATCTTAGGGTGGTTTTGATTTGCATTTCTCTGACTGCTAGAGATGGTGAGCATTTTTTCATGTATTTGTTGATTGATTGTACGTCCTCCTCTGTGAAGTGTCTGTTCAGGTCCTTGGCCCATTTGTTGATTGGGTTATTTGTTATCTTATTGTTTAATTTTTTGAGTTCTTTGTATATTCTGGATAGTAGGGCTCTATCTGATGTGTGAGGGGTAAAAATTTGTTCCCAGGATGTAGGCTCTCTATTTACCTCTCTTATTGTTTCTCTTGCTGAGAAAAAACTTTTTAGTTTAAGTAAGTCCCATTTGTTGATTCTTGTTATTAACTCCTGTGCTATGGGTGTCCTATTAAGGAATTTGGAGCCCGACCCCACAATATGTAGATCGGAGCCAACTTTTTCTTCTATCAGACACAGTGTCTTTGAATTGATATCTAGCTCCTTTATCCATTTTGAGTTAACTTTTGTGCATGGGAGAGAAAGGGATTCAGTTTCATTTTGTTGCATATGGATTTCCAATTTTCCCAGCACCATTTGTTGAAGATGCTATCCTTTCTCCATTGCATGCTTTTAGCCCCTTTATCAAATATAAGATAGTTGTAATTTTGTGGACTGGTTTCTGTGTCCTCTATTCTGTACCATTGGTCCACCTGCCTGTTTTGGTACCAGTACCACACTGTTTTTGTTACTATTGCTTTGTAGTACAGTTTGAATTCTGGTATCACTATACCTCCAGATTCAAACTTCCTGCTTAGAATTGCTTTTGCTATTCTGGGTCTTTTGTTTTTCCATATGAATTTCATGATTGTTTTATCTATTTCTACAAGAAATGCCGTTGGGATTTTGATTGGCATCACATTAAACCTGTAGAGATCTTTGGGTAATATCGCCATTTTGATGATGTTAGTTCTGCCTATCCATGAACAGGGTACATTTTTCCATCTTCTAAGGTCTTCTTCTATCTCTCTCCTTAGGGTTCTGTAGTTTTCATTGTATAAATCTTTCACCTCTTTTGTTAGGTTGATTCCCAATATCTTATTTTCTTTGAGGATATTGTGAATGGAGTGGTTTTCCTCATTTCCATTTCAGAAGTTTTGTTGCTGATATACAGGAATGCCTTTGATTTATGCGTGTTGATTTTATATCCTGCCACTTTGCTGAATTCATTTATTAACTCTAGCAGTTTCTTTGTAGACCCTTTTGGGTCTGTTAAATATATTATCATGTCATCTGCAAATATCGATAATTTAAGTTTTTCTTTTCCTATTTTTATGCCTTTAATTTCTTTTGTCTGTCTAATTGCTCTGGCTAGTATTTCCAGAACTAAATTGAATAGAAGTGGTGACAGAGGGCATCCCTGTCTTGTTCCAGATTTTAGAGGGAATGCCTTCAATTTTTCTCCATTTAGGATGATGCTAGCCTGAGGTTTAGCATAGATTGCTTTTACCATGTTGAGGTAAGTTCCTGTTATCCCTAGTTTTTCTAGTGTTTTGAACATAAAGGGATGCTGTACTTTGTCGAATGCTTTTTCTGCATCTATCGAGATGATCATATGGTTCTTGTCCTTAAGTCTATTGATGTGGTGAATAGCATTTATTGATTTCCGTATATTGAACCAACCTTGCATCCCAGGGATGAATCCTACTTGATCATGATGCACAATTTTTTTTGATATGCTTTTGTATTTGATTCGCCAGGATTTTATTGAGATTTTTTGCATCCAAGTTCATTAGAGATATTGGTCTGTAGTTTTCTTTCTTTGAAGTGTCTTTGTCTGGTTTCGGCATCAGGGTGATGTTGGCCTCATAGAATGAATTTGGAAGAACTCCTTCTTTTTCTATTTCTTGAAATAGCTTGAAAAGTATTGGTATTAATTCTTCTTTGAAGGTTTTGTAGAACTCTGCTGTATACCCATCTGGTCCAGGGCTTTTTTTGGTTGGTAGTCTTTTGATGGATTCTTCTATTTCTTCCTTTGTTATCGGTCTCTTTAAATTGTGTGTGTCTTCCTGTCTCAATCTGGGCAGATCGTATGACTTAAGAAATTTATCAATATCTTCACTATCTTCTATTTTATTGGAATATAGGGTTTCATAATACTTTCTAATTATCGTCTGTATTTCTGTAGTGTCTGTTGTGATGTTGCCTTTTTCATCCCGTATGTTAGTAATTTGAGTTCTCTCTCTTCTTCTCTTCGTTAGCGTGGCTAAGGGCCTGTCAATCTTATTTATTTTTTCAAAGAACCAACTTTTAGTTTTATCAATTTTTTCAATGTTTTTTTTTGTTTGTTTGTTTCAATTTCGTTGATTTCTGCTCTAATTTTAATTATTTCTTGTCTTCTACTACATTTGCTGTTGTTTTGCTCTTCCTTTTCTAGGTTTTTGAGGTGTAGTGTGAGTTCATTTATTTGTTGTTTTTTTTTCTTTTTTTGAGGAAAGAACTCCAAGAAATGAATTTCCCTCTTAAAACTGCTTTCATTGTGTCCCATAGATTCCGGTATGTTGTGTCTGTATTATCATTTGACTCTAAGAATTTTTTTATCTCCTCCTTTATGTCTTCTGTAACCCATTGATCATTCAGTAACATATTGTTCATTTTCCATGTGATGTAGGATTTTTCCTTCCTTCTTTTATCATTGATTTCCAGTTTTATTCCATTATGATCAGATATGGTGCATGGTATTATCTCCACACATTTATATTTACTAAGAGTTGCCCTATGGCATAATATATGGTCTATCTTTGAGTAGGATCCATGTGCTGCTGAGAAGAACGTGTATCCATTTGATGATGGTTGATATATTCTATATATGTCGGTTAAGTCTAGGTTATTGATTGTGCTATTGAGTTTTATAGTTTCTTTATTCAGCTTTTGTCTAGAGGATATGTCTAATGGAGAGAGCAGTGTGTTGAAGTCACCCATAATTATTGTGTTGTAGTCTATTTGACTCTTGAACTTGAGGAGAGTTTGTTTTATGAACATTGCAGCACCATTGTTTGGTGCATACAAATTGATGATTGTTATGTCTTGTTGGTGGATGGTTCCTTTTAACAGTATATAGTGTCCTTCTTTATCCCTTTTGATTAACTTAGGTTTGAAGTTGATTTTATTCGATATGAGTATGGCCACTCCTGCTTGCTTCCGAGGGCCATGTGAGTGGTATGATTTTTCCCAACCTTTTACCTTCAGCCTGTGTATGTCTTTTCCTATCATATGAGTCTCCTGAAGGCAGCATATTGTTGGATTTGTTTTTTTAATCCAGGTTACTAGCCTATGTCTCTTGATTGGTGAGTTTAGGCCATTAACATTTAAAGTTACAATTGAAATATGATTTGTACTTCCTGTCATGTTTATTTATTTATTTATTTTAGTTTGGCTAGTTTTTACTTTTTGGTTATTTTCCTCCCCCTTTACTGAAATACCTCCCGCTGTTAGTTTTGGGCACTATTTTTCAATTCCTCTTCTTGTAGTATTTTGCTCAAAATGCTTTGCAGTGCTGGTTTTCTGGCTGCGAATTCTTTTAGCTTTTGTTTATCATGGAAGATTTTAATTTCATTGTCAAATCTGAAGCTTAATTTTGCTGGATACAGTATTCTTGGTTGGAATCCATTATTTTTCAGTGTTTTAAATACATTGTTCCAGGATCTTCTCGCTTTCAAAGTCTTTGATGAAAAATCAGTCGTTAACCTAATTGGTTTACCCGTGAATGTAATCTGCCTCCTTTCTCTCGTAGCTTTTAATATTCTGTCCTTGTTCTGTATGTTGGCTATCTTCATAATTATATGTCTTGGAGTTGGTCTATTACGGTTTTGAATGTTTGGGGTCCTGTAGGCTTCCAGGATTTGGCAATCCATTCCATCTTTCATCTCTGGGAAATTTTCTAGAAATATTTCATTTAATAGGTTGTCCATTCTTTTGGTTTGATTCTCTATGCCTTCTTCTATCCCAATGACTCTCCAATTTGTTTTTTTTTTATGACATCCCATATCTCTTGAATAGACTGCTCATGGGATTTAAGCATCTTTTCTGTGTTGACTATATTCTTTTCAAGTTGATAAACTTTGTCTTCATTATCTGATGTTCTGACTTCTACTTGATCTAGTCTATTTGTAATATTCTCATTTGAGTTTTTAATTTGGTTTATAGTTTTCTGCATTTCTAGAATTACTGTTTGATTTTTTTTTTTAAGATCTCTATCTCCTGGTAAAGCTCATTCTTTGCCATTTGAATTTGTTTTTTTAATTCATTTTCAAAATATACTTTTTATTGCTTGGACTTGCTGTCTCATGTCTTCTCTAATATTCCTTTCCATCTGAGTTAGGTATGCCTTGACTTCTTTCCCTATCCATGTTTCTGATGCTTCTAGGTCCTCCTGTAGATTTAAGTTGTCCTGCATTGTTTGTACTCCTTTTTACCTTGTTTTTTCATGATGTTCATGTTACTTTCCAGCTCTATTTGATTGCTGTGTTTCTGCTCTCTTCTATAGATCTGTTTTGGTTTTGTATATCTCTGTTGTCTCTCCTTTGTGTTGGTAGACTATGCCTGCTAAAGAGGATTCCGCTGGGAAGGACTTCCGACGGCCGAGCTCCAGTGATGTCACCTCTCTGCTATGGCGGGCCCCAGGCTCCTTGCCGGGGTGTCGGAATGGGGAGGTGGGACTGGACTGTCTTTGGTTGGTTTCAGCTGCTGATTGCTGGTGGGCGAGCGGTCTCCAGCCGCCCAGTTGCGCTGGCAGCTGGCGGGCGGACTCCATCCACCCAGTCGCGCGGGCAGCAGGTGGGCTGTTGCCAGTGAGCATGCGGTCTCCAGCCGCCCAGTCACGAGGACCTGGCCTCTAGTCCCCTGGTTTCTCCTGTTAGTCCTGGTTTGTCCTGCTAGACCAGATTTCCCCTGAGTGATGCCTCTCGGCAGTTCAAACTGTACTCTGGGCCTGCTGTTTGATGGGTGTGGAGGGTGGCTATTGGGAACCCCGGCACTCTATGGTTTTTATTTTTTCCCGCTTGCCCCTCCCCCAGTGCTGGCAAGACAGGTTTCGTTTTCACCGCTGATGGGAGTTGAAGGTCAGGTGTCTCTAGTTTTCCCCGAGTCTTTTTTTTTTTTAAAGAGAGAGCGAGAGAGGAGAGAGAGAGAGAGAGAGAGAGAGAGAGAGAGAATTTTTAATATTTATTTTTTTTTAGTTCTCGTTAGACACAACATCTTTGTTGGTATGTGGTGCTGAGGATCGAACCCGGGCCGCACGCATGCCAGGCGAGCGCGCTACCGCTTGAGCCACATCCCCAGCCCCCAAGTCTTTATGCAGGCTTGCTCTGATAATCCCTCCCCCAGAAAGCCTAGGAGAGATTTTATGCGAATTCCCCACTGTATGGGAGATGAGCTGAGTAACACACACCTGTTTTATTGTTGCAATCTGTCGGAGAGTGGCGGTGGTTACTTCAGCTCTCCAAGATGGTGGCCACTGGTTTCCTTGGTGGAGTTTCCATTGTGGGGGATAGAACTGTACCACTTCCTTCCCTGTCTGAAATCCCGAACTCAGCCCGGGGCTCAGTGAGGGCTCCGCCGGCAGGATTCCACAGAATCTGCAGCAACGTTTCTCTCTGCTTGCTGGCCACTTCTCGGCGGTGCCCCGCCGTCTGTAACCTCGCGGCGGGCTGCATGGATCAGTCAGTACGGATCTCCGGTCGCACAGTTGGCTCGTGTTTGAGACTCAATTACCGGACCTTGGTGCTGGAAATCCTTCCTCTAGGTTTTGGTGCACCCCCATTTTGCTGTAAGTTCCTAACAAGATAGTTTTTTTGTCATTCTAACTCATTATTCACCTGTGCAGTAGTGTGGTACACGGGGTGTGATGCGCTCTATTCGCGGCCATCTTGGAGTCCCATTTAACAAATTTTAAATTGTTTGTTGACCCAATTATTCACTTACGTAGATTGTAATGCATCCAATGACACTTTTAAATTAGCAGTTTATATAAAAACGTTCTTTTCTTTTCCTCTGGAAACCTCAGCCATATCAACTTGACAGTTGACTAGAGGCCAGTTGACTAGCTGAGTTTTAGACTTCAGACTTCAGGACTTGAGCTTCCACTCCTTGGTGTCCATGAGGTAGGTGGCCAGCAGCGGCAAGGTGAGCTACTGTGGTCCAGGAGGTAGGCACTGGGAACAGGGGAGAAGGCCAAAGGAAGTTTCCAGGTTTGGTCCCCATAGCTCCTAGTGCTAACCACTACTCTACTGTGGGTCTTGCAAATATAGGCAGATAGCCCACTTTATGTCTGTGGGTCACATTTTGCCAACTACTAGCCTAATGTTGAATTAATTCATTAATTATTTTTGTGGTGCTAGAGATTTTACCTAGGGCTTTGAACATGGTAGGTCAATCATTCTGCACTGAGGCCTATATCTTCAGCTCCCCTACCTATGTCATTTACTTTAAAAAATAAATAAATTTAGTAGGCTGAAATTTTACTTATGTGAGATTGCTTTGTTACCTAATATATTACATCCATAAGAAATTATTATGCTGTCTTATATTTTTGTTTTGTTTCCAATTCTGGGACATTTTTAATACTTGTTAATAGAGGTGTTTTCTCTTTAAAAAATAAAACCCCCTAAACAATGGAGGAGAACAAGAATGCAAAATCAGGGGCAAACCTGAGTAGACAGACTATCAGGAACAATGTTCTAGTCTCTGGATGTGTTTATACTGGCTGTTGAGGAATAGCACTTTATATTGGTTGGTTGCTGGATCTGGGCGTATACCCTATTCTATGTCAGAGCATACCAGTGCTGCAAGGTATAATTTCCCAAATGGCAATATAACAGCCTTCTGTGGGTCATTCCATCCTTATGCTGGGCCAACATTTTCTGAGAAGTGAATAAGTGGTAAAACCATTGAAATTTGGGAGTATTAGCTTAACTGTTATAATTTTCTTGTGGGGAAGTAAGTCCCTTAACTGGAAGCAATGTTGTGTAGGATATGAAAATGGTGACTAGGACATTTTGAAAGTCCATGGATGGAGATGCTAGCATTAGAATTATGTATTTAGGAAAGGCAAATCCATTTCTGGAAAGGCAAAATCATTTGTAAAGATAAACCACTGATGCTTCTGAGAGGCGAGACAATAAAATCTGTTGGTCACATACAGTGGCAGGGGTGGGGAGTTCTTGGAAATCTCAACCCTCCAAGTATGATGAATTAATTGAAGACTCAACATTGGCATCTGATGTTGGAAATTTGAGGACTTAACCGAGGTGGTAGCTAAATAACACTTATGAAGAAGAGCCCCTATTATTAAGCCAGTTTCATCCTCTGTCACTGCTTCATGGCCACTTTGTACCTGGGTCCATTTAGCAAGCAGCAGATGACTGAGTAAAAAGAGTGACTGACTTCCACAAGCTGATTCATTTAATATACCAAATTATTAAGAATGTCACAAGTTTGTAAAAAAGATAGTACAGTTTTATGTACCATCAATAATGGTGTTTTGCTAAATAAAGCAAATTCTAAAAATATATTGCAAAGTAAATATTTATAAAAATATGGTGTTAGATTTTATTACATCTTTTTCAGAACTTGAGAAAAATTATTTGAAATGAAAACAAAACACATAGGTTTGGAGATTTGGTAAATAAGGTCAATTTTATTCACATAAACATATATATGTAGGCATACATGTGTGTATAACAATACCCAAAACATTTTTCTATTATGTCCATGAAACATACCCCAAACTGATCACATAGCAGATAAAATCATATAAAATAGCCATTGTTATAGATAAAAAAAATTTGTCAAATATTAATAATTCCATATGGTTCAATCTAATAATTGGTTAAAATTTTTCAAATAAATGTAACAAATTTTATAGATACTAATCTATAAGTTAAAACAAATGAAACATGAAAAGAAAACCTCACAAAAAAAGATTTTAAATTTCAGGTTAATTAAAAATTTAAGGGAGGAAGGCATTTAATGTAAAAAACCTATGCTACCCACACAAACACAAAAGACAATTGACATTCTCAATGATGTATGACAGAATATTTGAAAACAAGTATATGAAGTATTAAAATTAAGAAGCTAGAAAAAGAATAAATCTAAAGGAAGTTAGGGAAAAGGAATCCTTCAATATAAAATCTTCAAAACATGAGTTTCTAAAAAACAGAGTAGTAAGGAAAGGTAAAAACAAACATCATCACTTATATTTAGAAATGCAATTGATTTTTATATAGTTCCCTGGAATTCTATAATCTTACTAAAGTTATGTATTAGTTATGGTAAATTTTGGTAGCTTTATTGGTAATTTACATAAACTTCTTCCCTTCCTATCCCTTTGTTTAATTTTCTGTCACACACCAAGCTAGGATCTCTCATGCTGAATTTTACAGATAAAGGTATTTAATCTATTAGCATTTAGCAATTATATGCTGTAGCCATTTGTCTGTTTGGGGATTGAACACAGGGGCACTTTACCACTGAGCTACATCCCAGTTCTTTATATTTATTTATTTATTTTATTTCATTTTTGATACAAAGTTTAGCTGAAATGCTAAACTGACCTGGAACTTGAAATCCTCCAGCTTCAGCCTCCAAAATAGCTGAGATTACAGGCACAGGACACCTGGTTTAGGCTATAGGTTTTTAATGCATTACTTTAATCAGATTGATGAGCAAAGTTTTCTTCATTACCAGTTTGCTGATAGTTTTAATCATGGTTTGATATTGAATTTCATCAAATGTTTTCTCTGAATCTGACAAGAATTTTTTTCCCCTTTTTAGTTTATCAGTGTGGGAAATTATCTTAATTGATTTTAGAATGTTCAAACCACATTGTAGTTCTGTAATAAGCATCACAAGGTCATTATATATTATTCTTTTAGTATTATTACAGTCAATTTGGTGATGTTTTGTTATGGGTGTTTACATCTATGCTCATGAATATAGTGTTCTGGTTTTTTCGTATAAGAGATCTCTCTTGTTTTTGTATTAGAGTAGTTTTAGACTCAATGCATTGAAACGACTCATGTATTACACTTTCTAGAAGACTGCATAGAATTGATACTATTTTTTTTCTTATCTATTTGTAGAATTTTCTGGTGAAAACATGTGTAGTTGGTATTTGAAAAAACTTTGTAATGTTAATCATGGGTTCTGTGTCTTTAATAAGAATAGAGCTTTCAGGTGATTTATTTCTTCTTTTGTGAAATTGATAAAATGTGAACTCCAAAGAATTGGTTTATTTCATAAAATTTATAGGCATATCATTACATACCATTCTTTTATTATCTTTCAATTGTTTTCAGGATCTGTTATGTTCTCTATTTAACTTATGATATTTTAATTGGTGTTAATTTCTTGATCACTCTAGCTTGTGGTTTATCATTTTATTGATCTTCTCAAAAACCACTATTTGTTCCATTGCTTTTTTCCATCATTTCCTGGTTTTTGTTTTGTTTTTCATTGATTTCTGCTCTTCATATTTCCTTCCTTTTGCTTACTTGCAATTTAGTGTCCTCATGGTTTTTTTTTTCTCCTTTTTTTTTTGTGTGTGTGTTTCTCTACAAAACAAACCACTTTATTACACTGCTAGTGCATTAGATTGTGGGAAGTTGATGAGGAGCTTGGTGTGTGACATTGGAGTGCTCTAAGGGGAAGGAGGATGCAGGATGCAGCTGAGCCTCTGTGGCTCTGCCTGCCAGTCCAGACAAGGCTGGAGCCGATCAAGGCAGAGACTCAAACTTGATGGAAGAGAGGAGGTCAAAGAAGACTACTGCTTGCCACTCATCTTCACCTACATCTTTAATTTCTTAAAGCAGAACATCAGAGAACTTATTTGAGACCTATCTTCCTTTGTAATATATATGTTTTTATGATATAAATTTTCCTGTAAGCATTAGCCATGTTCCACAAATTTTGACGTTTTCATGTTTACCCATTATAAAATAGTTTTATTCCCCTAGTTATTTGATTTTAGGCCCATTTGTTCCTTATAAGCATGTAATTGAAGATTTTTCATCTTTATCTACTTTTATCTTTCTAGTTTAATTCCAGTGTGCTCAGAGAACACATATTTTAGTCCATATATATATATATATATATATATATATATATATATATATATTGAGATTTATTTAATGGACCCAGTAATAATTTATCTCAGTAATTGTTACTAAGAACACGTCAGAAGAGTGATTATTTGTTAAGTGGAGAGTTCTAAGTGTCAAATCAGTCATGGTTGGTTGACAATATTGCTCTCACTTTCTGTACTCATTTTTATATTTTTTCCACTTATTTATCAATTGCCGAAAGAGTTACATTAAAATTCCCATGTGTATCTCTAGATTTGTCTATTTCTTCTAACACTTTAGAAGTGCACACAATTTTAAATTGTTTTCCTTCGTGATGTCTTCATCCAGTTTTTATTACATATCATCTCCATTTATCCCTGTTTCTAATCCTTGTTCAAAAGTCTACTTCATCTGATATTAAAAAGCCATCCTGCATTTCTTCTTATAGGAATTCTGTGTTATATATATTTACATTCCTTCACTTTAAATTCATCTATAGTTTTATTTTTAAAGTATGTGTCTTGCAGACAGTCCTTAAATGGATCTAGCATATTTTTCAGGTTTGTCATTCTCTGCCTTTGAATTGGCATATTGAGATCATTCACACTTAATGTAAATTTTATTTTATATGATTAAATTTAAACTCATTTAATCTGTTTATGCTGTCATTTTTTATTTGATCTAATTGTTATCTGTTCCTTTTTATTTTTTTTTTTTGCCTGCCTTCCTTTTTGGGAGGCGGGGAGTGGGGATATAACCAGGGATTGAACTCAGGGGCACTCAACAAATGAACCACATCCCCAGCCCTATTTTTTTTTTTTTTTTTGTATTTTACTTAGAGACAGGGTCTCACTGAATTGCTTAGCTCCTCGTCCTTGCTGAGGCTAGCTTTGAACTCTTGATCCTCCTGCCTCAGTCTCCTGAGCCACTGGAATTACAGACATGAGCCACCAAACCCGCTTGCCTGCCTTCTTTTAGATTATGTTTATGATTCCCTTTTATCTTGTTTATAGGCGAATTAGTTGTGCTGCTGCTGCTTCTTTTTTAGAGTTAATTTAAGGTCTGTCATGCTTTATTTTCCTTTAACTCATTAGCATCTACCTGAAAGTCATAATATTTTAGTTCACCATAGCATGAGAATCTTATAACAGTAAACTTACATTTCCTTCCTCTTTTACTTGATATAATATTAATTATATACATATATTTTTAATTTTTTTAATATTTATTTTTCAGTTTTCGGTGGACATATCTTTATTTTATTTTTATGTGGTGCTGAGGATGGAACCCAGTGCCCCGCGTATGCCAGGTGAGCGCGTTACTGCTTGAGCCACATCCTCAGCCTCATTAATTATATATTTTACTTGTAAAAATTCTGTAAACACAATATATTTTTATGTCTTCCTTTTAAAGGGATTAGAGATAACCCAAACTGTGCTTAAAATTTATCCTCAATTTTGTACTTTCAAGGTTTTTTTTTTTGTTCCTTTATGTGAATTCAAATTTTCATCTATGATCACTTTCCTTCTTTTTGAAACCATTTCTTGACATTTCTTGTAGTTTATATCTGCTGTCAATACATTCCAATTTTGATTTTCTAAATTATTCTTTATTTCAGTTTACTTTTTGAAATTTATTATTGCTATATAGAAAATTTGTCTGGCAGGTTTTTATTTTTCTGTCACTATTTAGCAATGTTGTACCACTGTGTGTTGAGTCCTTTACAGATTCTAAAATTAGGTTTTCTGACATTCTTTGTTCTGCTATATATACAGAATACATTTTTCTCTTTGGATAACTTCAATATTTTTTTTAATCTTTGTATTTCAAAGTTTAGATATGATGTACATGAATGAGTTTTTATTTGTATTTACTGTATTCAGGATTATATAAGATTTTTAGAATTGTAGTTTACTCTCTGTGATTGATTATGGAAACTTGCTATCTATTATCTCCTCACAATATTTCTTTTGTCACGTTATCTCATTCTTTTTTCTAGGACTTCTTTTATATGTATGTTAGTATTTTGATTTTTCCCACAACTCCAAAATGCTTTGTTCTTTTTGTCCAACTTTATTTCCATTTTTTATTCTGCTTGGAATAATTTTATTAACTTATCTTCAAACTCACTCATCGATTCATCTGTTGTATCCAGGTTGTCAGTAAGCACCTGGAACATTGCTTACATCTCTGCTGTTTTTCCTTTCTAATTGTTTTATTTGATTTTTCCATATCTCTGCTAAAACTCCTACTGTTCACCCATTTTTCACCTTTTCCACCAGAATCTTCAGCATTTTTTTTTTTCAAAGAGAGAGCGAGAGGGGAGAAAGAGAGAGAGAGAATGAGAGAATTTTTAATATTTATTTTTTTTTTTTAGTTCTCGGCGGACACAACATCTTTGTTGGTATGTGGTGCTGAGGATCGAACCCGGGCCGCACGCATGCCAGGCGAGCGCGCTACCACTTGAGCCACATCCCCAGCCCCTCTTCAGCATTTTAATCATAATTACTTTGAAGTCCATTTTAGATAAGTTCAATATCTGGCCTGCCTCAGAGTCTGGTTCTCTTCAGAATGAGTCTTTTCTCCTTGTTTTTGTGGCTTATGGCATTGGATTGAATGATAGATGATACAATAAAACGTTAAAAACTAATAATTGCAGATGCTGTGGCACACACCTGTAATCCCAACAATTTAGGGGTCAGAGGCAGGAAGATCTCAAGTTTGAGGCCAGCCTCAGCAACTTAGTGAGGCTCTATATGAACATTAAAATAAACAAATGAAAAGGACTGAGAACATACTTTAGTGATAAAGTATCCCTGGATTCAGTCCCAATACTACTAAATGAATGAATGAATGAATGAATGAATGAATGAATGAATGAACGAACAAACAAATAAATTATCATATGCCCCAAATGGGCATGCCTCTTTAAATCCTTAGAACTTAAATGTGGGAGTTGAGTCAATCTGGTTAATAGTTTTAAGCTATGGTTGAGTTTTCTCATTGGCATAGGTTTCAAATTTTCTCTGTGGTAAATTGCTAATAATTTGTGTTTTCAACATGACCTGAGCTACCCGAGGATTTTTTTTTTTTTTTTTTGGTCTTTCTCTTCCACTTTCAGATATCAGAGGTCCCTGCACATCCGTGCCACTGAAACAGGTCTCCCTCCATCTCCCCAGAGTAGACTGTTACTGTTATCCAGGACAAGATTTTTTGTGTATTTGATTCTCTCACTGCAGTGTCAGTCTCAGGCAGACCCTATATACTTGAATTTCCCTCTCCCTATAATGGATAGCCTTACCCTCTTGCTTAGTGGAGAGTTCAGTTTGCAATTTGTTTCCTGGTTTCATGTTTCCCTGTGGCAACCATGTATCCTCTGCAGTCTTCAATGTGAGTGAATGTCCTGTGCTCCTCCTCCTGGTGGTGCATGGCTGTTGCTTAATGTCAAAGTACAGTGAGTCAAAGCAGTGTCTCTAACTTCTCTAGCCACATTCAATTTCTATCAAGGACCAGGGCGTGGGAGATCTCCCTGTCTTTTCCCCAGTGGCAGACATCTTCTGGCTTTTGCCAAGAAAGGGCAGATGGAGAAACCAGAGACTGTGTACCTGGATTTCAGATGAGTTTCTGTGGTTATCACTGCTGCACCTTCACCATTGCCAAGCCCTGCACACCTAAGTAACCATAGCAAGGTGCTTTCTCAGGTCTCCACCCCCCCACCACCCCATTCTCTTTTGTTAGCACCAGGTATAACTCTATGGAAAAGAGATGGTGAGTGGGTTAGAATTGCCCTTTGTCTGAAGCTCATGAGAATTCTTAGGTGTCATGCTAGCCCACATTCAGTCTCTAAGAAATGTTAATATTTCAGTTATTTTCTTCTGACCTGCTCTTATGGATGCCACCTTTCCTTCCTATATTCTGCAGATGGTAAAAAAGTTTGTATGTTCCATCTAAACTTAGAATCTCTTTGGATTTCTGTTCATCTGATTTTCTTTATGGTATCACCTCAGAACAAGTGTGAGGGGAAAAAAAGATGTTTTAAATGATGATTTTGAAGTTTAGCTAAATGTTTTATGCTTAGAACTGGAGCTGGATTTTCTTTGTACTTTCTATATCTTAAGCAAGAAAAGAATTCTGCATTCTTCTTTAATGGAGAATCTTGGGGACAGCAGAGCTTTGGTTAAGTCATGAAAAACAACTTATTGTGTCTCAATCAGATGAGCCCTGCTGACACACCTGAGGACATTTAAGCCTTTCATTGTCTGAAAATGTCACAATGGGTTTTGTTTCAGTGTATGCATCCTTGGCAGGATCCAGGGAAGCTAAGGTGAGAGTACACAAGCACATGCTTGATGAAGAACTGAGGCAGGGATTTAGAAATCCAATATTATACTTTATCCTGGACAGTCTGCACCAGAACACTCAACATAGAGATAAACTCCTGAGAACATGTACACAGCACAAAAGGCCCAGTACAGCTTCTTGGACTTAAATTTAGTCATTTTTTCATTGAACAATTATTTATTTAGCACTTACTATATATTGGAATCTATTCTATGTACTGCAGACAGTACAGTAAATAGGACAAGACCTTGCCATTACTATGCTCAGATTCTTATGGATGAAAAGGTAATCTACAGAAATTTAATCAAACATGATAAGGTTGCAGATGTTAATAATAAGAATGGCTTCTATTTAACTAAGATGATCAGAATTCAGTCCACATGTTAGTTTATGACTGAGACTTAACTATTCAAGAGCTGTGTTTTGGATGATCAGAGAATAGTGAAGGAAAGACTATAAGACTAATGAAAATAAAGATATTATTAGAATGCACTTTGAAGAATAATGTGGGGGCTTAGACCTACCAAATTATATACTTTTGAAAAAGGGAGATGCAAAAGGTTGGAAGTAGAGGTATTAGTGAAAATAAATTGGATGAGGGCAACATTGATAATTTTAGGTCTGATACCCTTGACAAGTGTTTGAAAAGCTGCTCCTATATAAGATACTTATAATGCCTACAATTTACATATGGAGTGATATATTTACAATACCTAGAGTAGATTGGGGGATGGGATGAGATTCTGTTTCAAAGGGTGGATTTAAAACCTCATATCTTGTTTTTCATTATCAAAAACTGCTGATTGGATTTAGTCTCAATGTATGAAGATTTTTGTTTCTATTTTTGTCACTTCCCTGAATCACAGTCTGCAGGAGCTAGGTCAGCAACAGCACAGAAGATGCTCACAGTATCACAGAAGCAGAAAGACTGATGTTCATGAAGCTAATGCATGTCAACATTCAGAGATGAAAATTTACCAAGAGTGATGTTTTCACATTGCAAGATTCAGAGAAATTATCCCAGAGACTATACAGATGAAGCAGAGATTCATCTGCCCTATGATACCCACAATGAAGTTCAGTTTTTAATAAGATATTATTTAAATTCCATTAAAATGATTTTTCTTTATGAATTCTACATTATATTTGATGTAAAATGTGAAGGAAAAAAATAAACTTTTGAACTTCAAAGATTCTGATCTCATAAAATTTTAGGTCACTCTGGCAAATGGAGGTGGCAATTTTCCAGAGACTGAAAAGGGAAGAGTTAGTCTTATTAGAGATCCAAAAAATAAAAAATAAAAATAAAGAAGGAGAAGAAGAAGGAAAGAAAAAAAAAAGAAAGAAAGAGAGGCAAATTGGGAACAATTTGGGCTTATTGGTATTAAGAACAAAAACAATATAGAAGAAGCGGCAGAATATTATAGATGAACAAACAATTTTAAAAATTCAGAAAGGCAGTAGATTCCAGATGTAAATAAAGTGGATTTAACAATAAATTCTTTAATGATAAATTTAATAATAAATACATTCTTGGTAAAATTCTAGACCTTTTTATTAGGCATATGGATAGTGACAACCAATATTTCATTGGAAACATCATACATTTTCTAAGAACAAGTCATATAAATCATATTAAATTTTAAAAATACAGTGTATCTTGAGGCCTTAGACAAAATTTCCCACTAGTACACTGTGGACTTATGGAAATAAGTTGATTCATGGTGTCAGAGGGTTCATAAATTTATTGTTATTCTTTAAAATAAACATGCCAACCTTAGCATATCTGGATATAGCATAATTAGAAGAGTGGTTAACATGCTAAGTAGCAAAATCAGAAATTTTGTAGTTAACAGAGATCGTGAACTAAAATGTCATCTAAACAAAAGAACATAAAATGTTGCATTAAATTTTCAAAAAATAGACCATATATCATAGACATAAATTAATGTTGGGCCTAAAATCTATCTAGTCACTGGTTGTAGCATAAATTCATATTGACAGTTAATCTATCAGCATTGGGTATTGTTGTTGTTTCCATTTCATTTTGCTTGTTCTTCTAATAAGTCTGCCTATATTAAGGGACTGTTATTTGGAAGTGAGAAATACCTGTGACAACACACATTGGTGGAGTTTAACAGGAATCAGACCAATTCAGGGATGCAGACTATGGCTGGAAAACAAATTGGTAAAGAATTTATGAAATAAGGACATTTATATAAGTCTTAAGGTTCAATTATTTGGAGTAATGGGAGGCAAAATATGCCTGCTGACCAAATCCAGCCTACCACCTCTTTTTATGTAGCTGGCAAGATAAAAATTGTTTTTTTGTGTTAATAAGGGAAAAATAAGAAGAAGAAGAAGAAGAATATTTTGTGACATTTAAGAAGTACAAAAAATCGAAATTTAAGCATTAAGTTTTTTGGAATACAACTCTTAGCAATTAATAGTCTTCTACCATTTTGATGATTCCATAACAAGCCAAAATACATTTAATGAACACCTTAAGATACATTTGTGCTTTATGTAAAAAATTGACAAGCTTTTTATAACAAGTACCATTATCATGTTGATAATAAATTTCATCCAAGTAACTAGGTAGAGGAGAGAAATTTTCTGCATCCTAGTTCTTAAAAACATTAAATTGGTTACAGTTATTATAATTTTAGATTTCAGAATTTATGTTTTAATCATAAACAATTACCTTATTTTGGAAAATATTGTAAGTGAATATCTTTAGTTCTTTACATATGCAATTTAAAATTTTGTTTTATAAGTTCAAAGTTACATCCATATAGTGATTATAAATACAATGTCTAAAAAGAAAAAAACAGAATTCAAATTGTATTTTCAAAAGTTTAACCAACTTTTTGCTGGGTTTGGTGGTGCACGCCTGTAATCCTAGTGGCTCCCAAGGCTGAGGAAGGAGGATTATAAGTTCAAAGCCAACCTCAGCAAAAGCAAGGCGCTAAGCAACTCAGTGAGATGCCGTCTCTAAATAGGTAACGATCTCTGTTACCTGCAAAATTTCTGATTTTGCTTCTTAGAAATGGATTGGGATTGGGATGTAGCTCAGTGACCACTGGTACCCCCCCCCCCAAAAAAAAGAAAGATATTTAACCAACATTTCAAGATTTAAGTCACTAAACTCTATAAAGGATCAGAAATAACAATACTTTCCACCCATCTCTATTATTTCAACAATTAGCACATTATTCCTGAATCTGAAAACTTTACCTCCACAGGGATAAAATCCCCAAAAGTTTTGGGCTTAATTTGAACTCTCCACTAAACACTAAAATCTCATAATTGAAATATTATTCTTAATTTGTTAAAAGTAGGAAAACTTAACCATTTCTGTCATTTTTCTTCAGGCAAACTCCTCCATACATGTTCATTATTGAAATGGACTGACTTTGGCTTTTAGCATCAGATAAAAGCTATATGTAAATCAACGTAGGACTGAGAGCCAACATATTCAGGAAAAGGTAGGGAGTAAACGAAAGGTCAGATTGACCTGTGAAAATTGTTTTGGGACTCGCTGTGCGCACAAGTGCTTGCCACAAAGTCCCCAAATTCAGACCTAAGTCTTCATTAGTTTTGAAGGTGGGTTTTCTTGAACTTTGTCTGAAAAGAGTTGGACTATTGGACTTTGATACCTGACAAACTGATTGACACACATTTGACTGACCAGAGTTTTTTTGAGTATGAGTAAGATAAAGGAGTTCCTCATCATGACAATTTCTCTTGTAGAATGCTAGAAATTCATTAACCTGAGAGTAGCTGCAACACCAAATATTCAATCCTTGGTTCTTTTCTCTTCTACCTACACCAATCAGTCTCTTGGTCACCTCATCTGGTCTCTTGGGTCTAAATCTGTAAACCTGCAACTCTTATGTTTATATATCCAGCATAAACCTTCTTCTGGAATTCTAAATGCATATGTATTTAACTTCCTATTTAATGTTCCCATCAAAATACCTAATAAGTATCTCAAACTCAACTTTTCCAAAATTTAAATCCGGGTCATTTCTCAAAAACTTCTCTACCTGAAGCTCCCTATCTCAAGAAATATTCTCTTTCTCTTTCTCAGGTGACCAAACAACTGACCTCACATCCAATCAGTTAAGAAATCCCATTGGCTCCCTTTTTAAATAAAGCCAGAGTTCAATTTCTTCCTGTTACCTCCAACATATTACCTTACTGTTATAAGCCACCTTCTTCTCTTCTTTATATTATTGCAATAGTCCCCAAAGACTTCCTTACTTTTACATCTGTCTTGCTACATCTAGTCTCCACATAGCAGCCACAAGGATCCTTTTGAAACCTGTCAAATCACAGTACTCCTCTAAAAAGCCTACAGTGATTCCCCTCTTCTCTCAGAGTAGAAGCATAGACCTTACAGTGCCACTCAAGATCCTTAAAGACTTCACCCTATTTACCTCCCAAATTTCGTTTTTCATTATCTGAATTATTTTTGTTTGTTTCTATAAGGGACTACCACAAATTTAGTGACTTAAAGCAACACAAATGTATTTCTCATGTAGAATGCTATAGAAGTCTGATACAAGTATCACTAGAAGAAATGCCAGGCATCCAGGGGGCAGCGTTTCCTGGCTTTTTCCGGCTTGTAGATCATTCCTTCCTTCCTTGGTTCATGACTCCTTTCCTCAATCTCTAAATTAATGTCACATCACACCCATCACATCTTTTGCCTTTCTTTTCCACTGTTAAGTAACTTTAGCTCATCTGCATAAACCCTTATATGTTCCCCATCTAAAATTGGCTAGTTAAGAATTTTAATTCATCTGAAGTTTAGTCTCCTTTTGCCATGAAACATAATGTCATAACAGGTCCTTGGAATTAGGACATGAACATATGCCATGCAATATTCTGACTGCCACATTATCCTTACCCTCATTCTCCTCTATATATACACACTATTTCACAAATAGTCCAGGCACTCTATGGTTAAGGGTGTTGTTCCAGTCATTCCTTCTGCCAAGGATGTTCTACCCCACATTCATAATTTATCCTTGGCTATCTCTTTCACCTCCTTCTTAATGGTCCTCCCTTGCCATTCTATGTAAAATTACTATCTACCCAAACATTCATCTCCAAATTCCATAGCACTTATCACACTCTAATGTACTATATTTTATAATTTATTACATTTATTCTTTAATATCTTCCTCTCTTCCCTAATATTTGGGTGGGTCATTTGCATGTTTTATGTGCCAGGTGTCCCAAAATACAGAACAATTCTTGTCCCACAGCATTAATCAATAAATACTTATTAAATTATAAGAGATAAATGTTTTATTGCTAGAAACCTTCAGTTATTCTGAAATAAAATATAATTGTGACATCATAATCATGAAGTCCACGGCTACACTGAAATCAGAGACAAAAATTTTGTTTATTTCTGCCATATGCTACATATTTCTATTAAAAAATAGCACTGTGCACATTGCTAGAGTTTAATTTACTCAATTCACCACCAAAGCACTTATTCAGCTTTGTGATTAAGTAGGGCATGTGTGTACTTGCGTTTGTGTTGGGTATAAATTACAGTTCACCAACTTAGATGTACAAGTCACTTTTTATTTTTCCTAACTCAAATTAATATGATTCCAAGCTACCAACTTGCTGAACTAATACATAACTCTCCTTGAAGAAATGGTTCTGAGATTTTATGCAGAGCCAAGACATTGAAGGAGAGTGAGCTGAGGGACATCATCTAACCCTCCACCTTGGTCTAGCAGGTATGGTGGAAACTTCCATCATCCGGACCCACCTCTCCTTTTCAAGTTCACAGGTGGTCTTACCGGGACCTGGGAACCTCTTGAAAAAACGATAATGACCCAAAGTACTGCCTCAAAAGAAAAAAAAAAAAAGACATAGGTTCTTATTTTTCTTCTGATCCATAGAACTCTTTCTTGTCTCTACCTATCAAACTGGGAAATCTTTTTAATCTTTTTGTGTTGTTTTAGGTAGTCTGTCTACATCTGCAAAGCTCTTCTCCCGTATTCATTTTCTTTAAACGTTCTAAGTTCTTTTAGAAACTTAAGCTTTTGGAAATCAAAAACCAAAAGACTTGCATGTTATTTCTGGTTTTTCACCCCATCAATTGGCTACATCTTTAAAGGGAAAGGGGGGAAATGGGAAAGGAAAAAAATATAAATAAATGTATCTAAAATTATACAAAACTGAATTTTAAGACTATCTTTCCTCAGGTGAAGAAAATTGTCTTAGGTGGCTATTAAGTTGTCCTGTTTGCTATGCTAAGTCATTTTGTATAAAACTTGATTTTCATATAAATTGGGTAGGGGTTAAAGTATACTGTTGAAGATTTCAGAACTACTTTTTCAGTAGAATTACCTTTACTAAAAAAGCTTCTTCAATGGTAATGATTACAAAGCTTTATTGATATGCACAATTAAAATCATATCTAGGAAAAGCAAAACTTCATATAATTTAATAGTAGTTTCAATCTTAATGTGTTCCACAAAGAGGAGAAAACCACATTATGTGAAATTTAGAGTGAATCCACTTAAAGTATTTGGAAATTTTTCTGTCTTTGGAGTTGCCTCTTTGCTAATAGTTATTGAAAATGTCTTTTAAGTTTGCTTTACTTTTAATTCTCAGAAAATTCTCCTTTGAGACATTTCTTGCTGAGGATTCAATCCCTTCACATAAGAGTATTTAAACTTTTCAGGAAAGGGAAAAATTAGTTTCTTCTTCTTCAATGGACATACTTAGGAATTTATTTGTTAAAAATTTTGATCATGACAAAATATAATAACAAACTATGACTTTAACCCTCTCAACTGTACTGTGGTTCTAGTTTATTCACAATGTGTACAAGAGTCCACCACTGTCTGTTCCCAAATTTTTTTTATTATCCTGAACAGAAACTGCATAACCCATTAGCAGCAGCACCCACCAACCCCTGGAAACGTCTTATCCACTTTTGTCTTTATGAAATTACCTATTTTAGATAACTTTCATATGAGTGGAAATACTTATTTGTCCCATTGTGACTTATTCCACTTAGCATGTTCTCAAGGTTCATCTTGTGGCAGCATGCATCAGGAGTAAATCCCTCCTAATGGCTGAATAATATTTCATTGTGTGACTATAATACATTTTTGTATGTAGATTCATCTGCTGATGGACACTTGAGTAGTTTCCACTTATTGGCTGTTATGAATAATGCCTCAGAGACCACTAACATATGTGTTTCTGCTTGAGTCCCTACTTTCTTTCTTTGGAGTAGACATCTAAGAGTGAAATTGCTTAGTCATATGGTAAATCTGTAGGCTGGATTTGAGCATTTCTGTTATACATGGAAAACTGAGTAAGCTCTACTTGGTATTCTATTTCCCTTACCCCAACTTGTTTAAGCTAAAAAAAAAAAAAAAAAACCTCAAAATTTAGGTAATATACTTCTTTATGAGAAGAGGTCTTAAGAAGAAGAGAATTCTATAGTGTATTATGAATGGTTACTTTACTCTCCAACTGACAAAAGCATGAGGGATTTTTCTTCAATCTTCACTGTGGGGATCTAACTGAGCTTCACAAAAGCATGACCCTCCCCACCTTATGCCTTGTTTCCCTGGAGTTTCTAGATCTCTGAAGTTGAAGCAAGTCATCAGTTGCAGTTCAGATTTTCCTGCTCCTATAGGGGTGGATCCCACAGCACATTGTCTCGGCTTATCAGCTTCTCTCTGTATTCTCCTGTCTCTTCAGTTTGAGGGGCATCAGTATTCCCTTTGACTTCCGATAGATCTGAGGGGAGCTGTCGCTTTGTCAGTTTGTTTAGCTTTAATTTTTGTGAGGATAGAATGATGATCTCCAAGTTCCAGACCAGAAACCCGTCTTTAAAATCTGTCTTTAAAATGGATTTCTGAAGACATTTTCTGTCTCACTTAGCATCATCAGGTTGTGTAATCTGTATGTTTTTAGGGTTAATAATTCCCTTTTTAAAGGAATTGCACTCCTTGTATTAGATAAAAAGATGAAGTTTTCATCACTTTATTTCAGTTTATGAACTTTTACCCACTGCCTTAATATCATCCTGCCGCAGTCCGGCTGCAGCAAAATAACCAGGGGGTGATGAGGAAGTTGTGTAGATTGATACAGCTGGAGTGGGAGCCCTTTATTGTAGGACAGGAGGGGTATATATACATTCCACACAGCTTATCTTAATTAACATAAACTAGATACAGCAGTCAACCAATAAGGAATCTCCACACTTAATGGCTCGCTGGCGTTACTTCACAAACCATTCCCTCTGGCAAAATGCCAGGCGCCGTCTTGGCTTGTTTACAGACCCTAACATCATCCTATAGTTCTTCTTAAAATTAGAATGTTCAAATTTCTCCTCAGTATTGGGAATTATTCATCTCAAGCTTTAAAATATATCCATTAAGGCTTTTGGACAATCATCACTATCACATGACTAATTTTGCATCATTAGTCATATTACAAAGGGCTATGATGTGTGTTTGTTAAAGAATCAGATTCCACAACTAACCTCCATCTGCCCTCTTCCCTTACCGTCCCATGGAAGTACATCAAGGTCTCCCTTGCAACAAATCTACCTTGACCTTCCACTTGCTTGTATTGACTTATTCTTCACCTCCCTGGGGATGGTCACCCTAATACTTTCTTTAGAGTATTCACTTCTTACAGCTAGCAAGCTTACAAATATGCTAAAACTATGATTCCTCACAAATACCATCACTCTTTATGTGCAGCAAAACTGTTAGAAGTAATGCAGTAATGTGTTGAGTGTAGATGTCAAATCAATAGACCTAGTTCAGGATTCCAAGTAGTGCTTCATAATAATTACTCAAGTTCTTGCTTGATGATCTACTGAAAGCAAGTAGATTCTAAGCTACTATAAATGTAGTGTCTATATCACTGAATTAAAAAATGGCTAAGATGCAAAAGAAAGGAAGTGTAGCTGTCAGGTGAGACATGGTCTTAGTTTTCTGTGTCTCTTTTGTCTTTTCAAGGAATGACCATATGCCCAATCTGTTTCACAGATAAAGAGTATGAGAAAAAAGTATATAATTGAGATTAAAAGTTCAATACAGTAAAGAAATATGAGAATTATCTTAATGCATTAAATCCCATGATGACACAAGTAGTGGTAAATGGTTTGACAACAAGGTGATTCTGAACATGTTCTTTGAATAACTAACCTCCCAATTAGCACTTTAGGGCATGTGCTTAGACATTTGGCGATTGGCACTGGTTCTTTTGGGAATATTATGTCTGAAAATCTCCTCCAAAGAGTTTCACTCCCACAACACCTTCTCCTAAGCTGGTGATGGCTGTAATCCTAGGGGGTTTATGTTTTGCTTTGCTGCCAGGTCCTGCAACTCTCAATGCCTCTAATAAGAGACTCCCTATGGAGCAAACACCTACCTTCAGCACCAGGCCCTCCAGGACTGGAAAAAGTGCCATCCAATTTAAGGAATAAGCTCCTCTTACCTTAACATGTGGTATCTCTTGCTGTGACTATAAGATGTCATGGAATAAATCAAGACAAAGCATGGTAATAAACAAAAATTTTAAAAAACTGTAATGATATTACTATTAACTGAACTGCTGTTTAAATTATTCCCACATCAAATACAAAAGCTATGGCAGTTAACTCTAAGGCATAATAATTTCTGCTTTCTTCTGAAAAGGAGCATATTCAAGCTGTCATTATACATAAAGGACCATTTCCTTAAAAATTGGGGGAGTGTTGCACTATCTGTGATTATGCTGCTTCCCCAAAACATTTCTCAAAGATCCAAGAAGTAGTATTCCATCTGGAAAACAAGTCACTTAAAATTCAGTGTTTCTGCTAATTATTATGGTATAGGCCTTCCAGATATAATTTTAGGGATTCTAAAAAGCATTTTGTTAATGATAAATTAACTATGAATATTTTTGTTCATTATGTGTTTCTGAATCATGCCATCTCATCTTTCATTTTTATAATTACTGGGAGAAATACTTTACTTAAAAACAAAGATCTTAATTTAAGCGAGCAATATAAAAATAAAGATTTATGCAATAATAAAAATTTATACACTTTACATCATTTCACTCATACTTACAATGACTTTAAAAGGCTCTGTCATTCTCTTTAGATGCAGAAGGTGATTGGTCAACCATCTATTATGAAATGAACAAGAATTGCAATGGATGCAGAGTGCTATAAGAACACCAAGGGAAACTACTAAATCTTTACCATGTAGTCAAGAAGAATTCCATAAAAAGAGAGGAGAAATAAAGCTGAATTATGAAGAGAAAATAATAATGAAGATGCATCATTCCTGGCTCTATTTTCCTACTTCCCCCTCTTCATATTGAAGATAGAATGGTAAATGCTACTGTCATGTATAACTAAAAAGAACCAATAAAAAATGTTGTGTTGCAGAAAAGAAAGAGGATAAAATTGATTATCCATAAGCAACAAGCTGTGTTTATATTTTGTACCAATAGAAGTGTAAGGGGTGTGGACAAAGAATAAATCAGTATTTGAATTTTAGTAATTGTTTGTCAATACCCACAACCTTCTTGCCCCATATTTACAAAGTAAAGACACACTACACTGATGCAGAACATCTCCAGCCTTAGATCAGTGCAATCTCTATCTTCCTATTACTGTACACGTGCTGCTGAGTACTGTTGGAATGCTTTTTGAATACTGAGTACACAGGTGCAGATTAGAAACACAAGACCTTCCTTATAGGACTTTCCTAGAATCCCAGTCTGGATCTCCAGTTATATCCACTTCCCACTATAGATACATTACTGGTTACCACTATTCTCTCCTCATTAATTACCCCCAATAGATCATTTTTATGTTCCTTTTTAACAAACAGGAACTTTCTTCAAGTCTACCTCTTCTCTTCCAGCATGCACTGAATTGCTATATTCAGACCAATTATTATCTACATTTTTTTTCCATTTGAGATAGCACGGAGGAACACATTGTCAAAGCAAACTCCCACAAATCAGAGATCTTATCTCTTATAAAGCTTACTAATAATGTCAAGTATACAAGTAATTGGGATGCACAGAGGAAGCAGAAAAAGGTCCAAGATCACCAGTGTAGCTCCCGCCAGCAGTACTTCATGTCTGAAACACATAACCCCAGCCCTTCTTCTCGATCCCACCACAACCTTTCTTGCTACCACCCTCCCACACTAGGATGATGCCTCTTCATCGCCAAATTCTATTTAAAAGGACTTCTTTCAGCAATCTTTCCCTGAATCCCTGTCTGAACAGAGACACTCAACCTGTTCCCATATACCCTGTGCTTGATACATCACAGTACTGTCCAAATTGTATTGCAGTTGGTTTCCTGTCTCTGCCCTAGATGGCAAGCACCTTTAAGTAGAAACTTTTTTTTTCTCACATCTGTAGCTATTAGTAAGATTCCTGAAATACATTAGTTGTTTTATAAATACTTATTTAAATGATTAAAATATTAAGCTTCTTTGCCCTCTGATATAGGTTCTGAAAGGGAAAAGTAACATGGGAAGAAGTGATGAAAACATAATATAATGAAGGCAGTAATAGATGCAAAAAGTTATAAGAACAACAGGGGAAACTACTAAATCTGTCCTAGGTATTCAAGGAGAATATCATAAAGGCAGAAAAGAAAGCAAGCTGCATTATAAAGAGAAAACAGGTTTTTGCCAAAGAGAGATGAGAAGGATGTGTGGGGCAAAGAGAATACTACATCTGAAGTCATGATTATTCTTCTGCAAAACTCAAATATAACCATGAAAATTAGGTACCTCATGTGATAAATTATTCAAGCTTTATGCTTTTGTTTAGATATAGAAAGCATCTGGTATTTCAGTATTTACAAAGGAAGTGAATTTAGCCTAACATTTGTATTATTGGATGATAAAAGTATTTTTAAAATCAGTGCATAAAAACTTGAAGACAGATTTCTGGGGGAATCATTATGCAATGATTATTACAGATGTACTGTGAATTACTGGTTTAGCAAGCAATTGAGATTTGAAATTGCTAAAACTAAATTTATAAGCATTTTATGATTCATGCATCTGAGTACATGAACCAGTTATTTATATTTGGTAGAAAAACAAATATTGTTATTAATCAACTATTCTGGTAACAAGTGTAAGTTCTCTATCAATTGCCCTAAAGTTCATGATGACCTCAGAACCTTATGATAATGTTTTCACTATGAGAAAGGATTGGAAAAACAGTTTTGTAAAAGATCTCAATGACATTCAATCTGCTTAAGTACTACAAAGAGAAGGTGATTTTATAAGTATGTGTGTGCGTGTGTGTGTATGTGTATACACACACACACACACACAGTCCTTCACAGTTACATGTACTAAAAAATGATTTGTCAAAAGAACTTCATTCCTCCAATTGTTGGTGATTTTGTTGTGATTTAATGCTTTTATTCATCACTGACCAATTTAGGAAAATAAGTAGGTTGGCAGAAGGCATAGGAGTTACCTAGAGATTATGAAGTTTCCTGTGCTCTTATTTACCCAGACAATTGTTTGTGAGTTCTTGGGTCCCAGGAGGGAAAGAGCTTGGAGCTCACAAGGTATTTACAGACTAGTGAGGCCAGGCTCTGCTCACAGAGGAGCCTAAATTCTGCATCCCTGGGGAACAATAGAGCCAAAGCTGAACAATGGAGACTGTGTAGAAGGGACAAAAGAACAACTAGAATACTGGTTTTCAACTGAGGGTGATTTTGCACATGCACACACTCATAAAACACACTCATAAAACACACACACACACACACACCCCTGTGGGGGTATTTGCAATGTCTAGAAATATTTTTAATTGTCACAAGTGGAGAGTGCTACTGCATTTAGTGGTTAGAGGCTAGGGATGATATCCAACCTCTTATTGTGTGTAGTACATTCTCCAGGACTAACGCCCAAAATATAAAATTCTCCAGCTCTCCAGCCTAAAATGTCAGCAGTTTTAAGGTTAAGAAACTCTACACCAGACCACTATTGATTGAAGATTGTTTCAAATGTTAAGAAGCAAAAGAAATATGGTTTAAAAAAAAGGTTTGGCATTCCCTTTTAAATTACAAGTGCAAATAGTTTTAGAAGATATGAAAATTGAAAAATGTATTTGCCATGTGAAAAGTGGCATAAAGAAAAAGAATTAAAAAAATATCATAATCCTGCCATATCGAGATAAATATAATTAATTTAAAAAATTTATTTCCAGTAATTTTGTATAAAATTATAAGTAAATTTGTATAAAATAAGCTGAAAAGGCACTGTTAAGCAGATGGAAATCTGCTACATTGGAGAAGAATATGCTATCAGGGTTAATTGGTAGAAATAACATTTAAAGAAGAAATATACTGATTAATGATAATTTGTAAAGAGACAAACAAGGAAAGGAGGACCTTTGAATGAATTAAGTGTCTCTAATGACTGAAACTTGCATGAGCCACTTCCTGTAGTTCTAGCAATGAGGCTAGTGTCTGATAAGTTTTTATTAAACAATAGAAACAAGCAAATGAAACACTTGCAACTGAAATGAACAGTAGAACAAAACAACACTGTGGCTAGCAGGGAGGAGTCTCTACTATAGTTAAGAGTAGATATTGAGAGATTTTGCATTGGCATTGTGGCTGAGTGGTAGAGCCCTTACCTTTCATGTGTGAGACACTGGGTTCCATTCTTAGCACCACATATAAATAAATGAATAAAATAAAAGTCAATCAACAACTAAAAAAAATTAAAAATTGGTTTAACTGGATGTGCATGAAAGAGAACTTTGGGTTATGGCATGCATTTGTTTCACCCAGTGGTTCGTCTCATCTGCTGCCAATTACCCTAGCAATTAAAAAATTCACATATTTTTATATGTTCTATTTACTGCCATTGCTGTACAGAAGACTCTGTACTAGTAAATGGCAGGATGCTTTTCTTGATGTCCTGTGCCAAATGGGTTAGAATTAGAACAGTTGCAATAGTCACTGCAACAGACTCTTCTATTCCTCAAATTAATGGCACAAGTGTATTTAGGCATACAATGAGAGGTTAAGAACACACACTGTACAGGAAAAATCATGTTATAGTGATGCCATTTTAAAACATGGAGTGATAAAGCATAGGTATTTAGCAGTTTATTTTTTATTTGGTGATATGACAAGCATTTTCTCATTTCATTAGTCTTCTAGACATGCTTCTATCATCTTCTTAAACACAGAATTCATCACATGCTCTACCATAATTTTCTTAACTCATCTCCATTGAATTTATCAAGCTGAATCTAACTGTTCTTTGCTATAAAATATCTCAATGCGAGTATTATTATATAACAGTTTTATACAATTAAATGTATTTAGAAATAAATTTTGGGGTGGACAAGCAACACATTATACTTTTTATTAATAACAGATATATTATTACAATTTATATATTAAACATTCACCCATTTTAGCATGTAATTCAGTAATTCTTAGCACATTTACAGAGATGTGTATTTATCACCAAAGTTCAATTTTAAGAACAGTTCATCATTCCAAAAAGAACTTTTGTGCCAATTTAATCTGTCTTCCATCCTACCCCCTCACCTACCCTGCCTAACCCAGTCCTAAACAACCACTACTTTCTCTTATTTATATATTTGCCTTTCTCAGACTCCTAATATAAACAGAATTATACAATATCTGTTTTTTAATTATAATGCATTTGAGATTTATTCATGTTGTCATTATGGATCAGTGCTTCATTCCACGTAAGACCTCTAAGCTCAGCAGTTACCTATCATGAGCTTGCACACTTTTTCAGATAGTTTGACAAAGAAACTTCTGAAGTATCTCATTATCCAGTATGTAGGATTGATGATGTCTTGGCTGAGTAAGCACATGCTTCTTATACACTAGGATGTATAGTAGTTTTGACCTTGAATATAATATTTTTTTAGTTGTAGATGGAAACAATACCTTTATTTTATTTTTATGTGGTGCTGAGGATTGAATCCAATGCTTTCCACGTGCAAGGCAAGGACTCTACCATTGAGCTATAGCCCCAGACCCTTAAATATAATATTTAGATAAAGTTTAGGGCCTAAGAATTCCTCTGTTCTCAAATTGTTCTTCTTTCCTTTTTATACAAATAAGAATATCAGTCATGATGTGGTCATGTTAGATTTGATGATGATTTCTCAAAGACAAAATATATTTATTTGCTTGACTTGCAATTTTAATCTCATTAATGTCACTTGGGTGATTAGCCATGGATTTGGCTTAAATATGCTTTTAAAAGAAGTTAACTTTTAGCAAGCCACCAATCAAGAACATTTAAATGCAAACTTATTGGAGTACAATTGCCTAAAATCTTATAAACAAAAGAAGGGAAGCAGTACAGTGTCCTAAGATGAATTCTAATATATCTGAGAAGAAGAGATGGTTTCTGGAAATATGTCAAGTGATTCCAAAAACAAGAACTAACAAACAACTAAATGAAATGCGATGTGCAGAATAATGATCCCTCAAAGGTGTACACAAACGGATATGGAACCAACTTGTCAGATGTAATTCAGTTAAGACTCTTGATATGGGGAGATTATCCCACATAAACCAGGATTTTATCCTGAGCAAACCAATGCAACCACAAAGGTTCTAATAAGAGAAAAACACAGGAAAGTATAAGAAGGAGTGGTAACAATGGGAGCTGACATCAGAGTCATGCAGAGCATGGGCCAAGCAGTGGAGGACTCCTGAATCTGGGAAGTCATCATCCATGAAACCTCAAGGAACAGGAGTGTGCGGACACCTTGGTTTTTGACCTACTGAACTATAAGGAAATATGTTCCTGTTGTTTTAAGCCGCTAACTTTTAGTAAGTTTTCTACAATGGCTACAGGGAACAAATACATGGAGCCTGATGATTTAGGAGGGGGTAGGGCTGGCCTGCTTTCTATAGGAAATTATGGGGGAAAAGAGAATGCGAGGCAATCCTGAGTGAAGCTCTAGCAGTTGTACCTTGTCAGGGACTGGCTAGTCCTCAAAAACTCAGCAACCTGGATATCCTACATCTCACTGGCCTTGCTCAACACACAAATTGCCCTAAAATGGCTAATTTCAGTTTACTTTTAAGACAGGGCTTACATAAAATATAATTTAAGTGCCATACTTAAGCCCTATACGTGTCTATGTTTTATTTTGCCTTTTTATATGCAATTGGAATTGACATAGATAGATCTAGTTGGAATGTTGCTTTTACTACTTACCAGAAGTGTTATGGTAAGAATTTAGTCAGATTTTGCATCACTGTGACCAGAATACCCAAGAAGAACAATTTAGAGGAGGAAAAATATATTTGAGGTTCACAGCTTCAAAGGCTTCAGTCCATAGATGGCCAACTCCATTGGTCTGGGCCTAAGTGAGGTAAGACACCATGGCAGAAGGGCCCAGCAGAGGAAAGCTATACCCATCATTGTGGCAAGAAAGCAGAAAGGGCAGGGGGGCAGGACAGAAGGGAAATATGAACCATTCCAGGGCATACCCCCAGTGACACACCTCCTCCAGGTAGGCCTCACCTGGGCACAGTAATCAGCCATTCGGTCCATTCAATAGGATGGACTAATTAGGTTACCACTTTCATAACCCTAACACTTTACCTGTGAATGTTTTTTTTCATTAACCCCGGAGCTTTCGAGGGACACCTAACATCCTAACCATAACCAATAAGTGACATAATGTATGTAAAATACATAAACTTTTGTGTCTTCTGAAAAATGAAGAATTATTAGAACCTGTCTCATGGATTTGCTAAGAAGATCTAATGAAAAGCACAATATCTGGTTGCTAGCCATCAAAAACAGTACCTATTATTGTTCACATCACCACCACCATTATTATCATCACTAAAAAGCTGACACAAAGTCAGTGCTGTACGCATTTGTGATTTAAATAAAAACCAGTCAGAACTCAGGCAGGGCCTGGAAATGGTTGACCCTGAAGACAAAACTCTGTGACCTCACAGACTTCTTGATGGTTGGCTATGCTTAATTACAGTGCTATGCGTGGAAGTATTCCTTCTTTCTTTGCTTTCAGCTTTAAATAAAGAGTGATTATATTAAATATACTTAATGGAATTAGTAATAATAATTTGATATTCTTTCCCCTCTGTATGATGAGATAGTTGTAATCACAGGACAATTTTAAGAACAAAATTTATCTGCTTGTAAACAAATAAAAATCATGTGTGTGTGTGTGTGTGTGTGTGTGTGTGTGTGTGTGTGTGTGTATGGGTGAATAGCTTCTTATGCCACTAAATTGTCTCTGTATCTCCAATGCTATTTGCATTTTATTTCTTATTGCTATACAGTCTTATATCATGCATTTAGACTTCATTTAACTCATTTGCTACAGAGTTGTCTACATTCAGTGCCAAGAATGCAAACAATTTTTATACACTGAGTACATACAAAAGAGACAGGTGATTTCAATACACTTTCCAGGGTAAATGTATTGGTCTAATAATTTGACCTGGTGAGAAGAGGCATTGTCTGTCTGCTCCCTCAGGAAATTAATTTAATTTTGAAATGGCTTTAGAAGTGGTAGTCACTATAGTAGAGAAAAGTTGTAAGCCTTGGTGTCAGTATGCAAAGCACTTTTAGGCTTTTCTACAACTTGAATAAAATCATGTATGTTGGTGTGAAAATTACATTTATTGATTGCCATATGTTGAACCAACCATGCATCCCTGGGGTATACCCCACTTGATCATCATGCATATATTTTTAAATACTTTTTGTGCAATTTGCAGTATTTTATTAAGAATTTTTTCATCCATGTTCATCAGGGATATTGATCTGAAGTTTTCTTTCCTTTGGTCTTTATTTGGTGTTTGTATCAGGGTAATACTAGCTTCATAGAATGAGTTTGAAAAGGTTCCCTCCTTGTCTATTTCATGGAATAATTTGAGGAGTATTAGTATAAGTTCTTCTTTGAAGGTCTAGTAAAACTCAACTGAGAATCTATCTGGTCCTCTTGGAATGGAACTACCATTTGACCCATTTAATCCCACTCCTCAGTGTATAACAAAACAGCTTAAAAACAGCCACATCAATGCTGATAGCAACTCAATTCACATAGCAAAGCTATGGAACCAACCTAGGTGACCTTCAACAGATGAATGGATAAAGAAAATGTAGTATATATGCACAATGGAATATTACTCAGCCATAAAGAAGAATGAAATTATGGAACTAGATTATATAATGCTAAATGAAATAAGCCAATTCCCCCAAACCAAAGGCTGAATATTCTTTCTGATATGTGGATACTAACATACAATAAGGCGTTGGAGGGAGGAATAAAAGTTCATTTTATTATACAAAGGGGAATGAGGGGAAGGGAAGAATAGGAAAGACAGTAGGATGAATCAGATGTAACTTTCCTATGTTCATACATAAATACATGACCAGTGATACTCTACATCATGTACAACACAAGAATGGGATCCTTATTATACTCCCTGTATGTATAAAATGTCAAAATACACTCTAAAGTCATGTCTATCTAAAAAAAAAATAAAAAAATAAATGTATTGATGTATTGTCAATAAAAACTTTTAAGATTAAATAAAAAACAATCAAAATGTCTGATTATACATGGTGCCTAATTCCAATTCCGAGCTTCACTGTACCTGCTCAGGAAGATCTCTCTGACAGGAACAGAGACTTTTTCTGCTTCCTATTCAATTACCCTGGATTGAGAATTAACAAGGCATTATTTCCTAATTGTCAGGGCTTAAACTCTGAGACTGACCTTTTATTTTGTTTCAATTACAATTGTAAAAGAAATCCAACACTGTTCAACTAAATCTTTCCTTTTCCTGTCATGTAAAATGAAGTTCAGAGATAGCTGTACAATGTTCTCAAGAACCTGCCTCTTTCTGCCTCCCCCACTAAGTGGCATTCTTTCTTTTAATCACAAGAAGCTTACTGCAATTCTGGGGATCATATCTAAACTCCTTTTGGATGTTAAGGGGTAGGGAAAAAACAGAGGGAGAGGCAGCAGACTGCCTCATCAGGAAGTCAGCAGTGTTCCTATTAGACTTCTGCCCACATCTTATTGGTTAGAATTGGACTATACAGCACTCCTAGAATTAAGGGAGTAAGTGTAGTATTTTTAATTGTAAACATCATCTTCCTCAATAAAATCAGAGCTTATAGTAAAAAAGGAAAAAAAAAAGGAGAACATTAACACTAGGTAAGAAAAAAACATAATATGCCGCGACCTGTTATTTCTTCCTGATCTCCACACCCTCTTGCTTTTTCCTTTCTCTTGTTCACCCCATCCGTAACTTCCCTACCACAGTACTATTTTTATTTACATGCTAGTCCTCTTATACTTGCATAAGGAATATGGTACTGGCCCCAGAGATGATGACTCCTCTTTTCCTATTCATGTTTGTATCCTCCCCTCACTCAGAAGCCTTCACCTATTAAACAAAGTCCTTAGACCTTAGAATGATATTTAAAATCCTCAAACCCAGTCCCAACCTAATGCACCCTTGACTACTCAAAATAATGCAAATTTGTCCTCCAGGCAAGTCTGCATGCTTCTTCTGTTTCTCAAATACCTTTTCCACATGTTTTCTCATGTTGGAAATGCCCCAGGATACTTCCTTCGTTTGAAGTGATCAAAAATTATTTCATTTTCCAAAGTTCTGTTCCAGTTTCTTTTCCTCCATGATGTATTCACAAATGTCCCCACTGGAAACTCTCCCACATCATTTCTCTTAGAGGCTCAAACCAGCACAACACTCTTTACTGCCTTGCCCTTTGTATTTTTGCATATGTAATGTTTCATCCCACAGTGAAATGGCAAGTGCCATGAAGTTTTTGTTTTTTGATGACTTGAATGGTTTTAAGGTAACACTGGGAAGGTCTATTATAGGATGTTCCTTTATTGGAATTTATCCATGTTTTTCTCTGACTTAATTATGGTTATGAGTTTGTGGTAGGAAGAACATAGAAGTGAAGTGCCATTCCATCACATCCTACCCAAGGCACACACTACCAACATGATTTATCATTATTGATATCAACCTTGATCATCTGGCTAAAGAAGAGATGTCAATTTTCTCCACAGTAAAGTTACTTTTTTCCCCCCTTTTCTATACTAGCAGAATTTTAGCCTTCCTGGTAGTTGTATAGTGTATACCAATTTTAATTTACTATTTTCCAATAATAAATTATGTTTTTCCTATGCTTTTTATGTCATCTGCATATCATATTTAGACAGGTGTCTATTTAAATCTTCTGCCCATTTTTAAATTGGGTTGTATATTTGTTTTCTTATTATTGAATTTTAAGAATTCTTCACATAATTTGGATACTGATCCAAGATAATTGAATACATGTTTGGTAAATATTTGTTTTGTCCCAAACAAGCAGATATGCATTATCAAATATTTTCTCCCATACTTTAGATTAGTTTTAGATAAAACTGAATTGATAAAAACATTCAGTCTTTCTTCAAATGAATATAGAAAAATCTCTCTATTTAGATGGTATTTGACTTCTTTCACCAGTGTTTTGTGGGGTTCTGCACACAAATCCTATATGTATTTTGTTGTATTTATACTTAAGTATTTCTCTTTTGGGGAGTGCTATTATAAATGATATACTTTTTTCAAATTTTAATTGCTTTTTGCTAGTATATAGGAAAGCAATCTAATTCTGCAAGCTTATTATAATCACCATTTAATTCCAGGAGTCTTTTTTCTGTTCTTTGAAATTCTCTGCAAAGCTAATAATATTCTCTAAAGACAAAGGTAATTTTATTTTTTTACTTCTCAACTTGTGTAAAATTCATTTTATTTTATAGATTAATTTGCTAGCTAAGACTTCTAGTATGAATTGGTATTAAATAAAAGTGGTAAGAGGGGCTATCCTTATTTTGTTAGTGATCTTAGGGAAAAGGAACACATTACCCTTCCACTGGCATCCCATGCCAATAAGTATGATATTTGTCTTAGGTTTTGTTTTGTTTTGATTTTAGTAGATATTCTTATATGTAAAATGCTTTTTTTCTGCATCAATTTCATGAACTAATTATCATTATTCCTTACCCTATTGATAGGACATATTTCATACCTGATATTTGAGTACTGATTCATACATCTTCAAATCATTGATGAGCTTATCAAAGGTATTTTTCATTTCTCTTAAAATGTTTTTGATTTCTAGCATTTCATTTTGATTCTGAGAGTTTTCATCTGTTTGCTCACTTATATCGTCTTCTTTTGTCCTAATACATTACTTGTAGTTATTTTCAATTTCCTGCTGACAATTTCAGAATCTGTGTCATAATCTGAGTCTGATTCTATTGGACTCTGTCTCTTTTATGTTCTTTCTTTCCTTTGAGAATGTTTTAATTTCTTGTCAAAAGAAGGACATGGCATATTGGGTAAAAAGCATTAAAGAAAAAAATCTATAGCGGGAGGTTTGTGTTAATCTGGCTAGGGGCTGAGCTAGCCACAGTTTTCTGTGACCTTAGCTAGCAGAGATTCAAATTCCTCCGTGACACTCATTTGCTCATTTTTATTTCTCCTTTTATCTTTGGACTTCCCTAGGAATATCTCCTTCAATTGTGCATTTGCCTTACAATTCTTGCTGCTGCAATCCAGTCTTATCATACTAGAACTCTGTTGATTTGGTGATAAATCAGAGGAAGGGAAGTGCTTCATAATCATGTGATTAAACCTCAGTCTTTCATTGGGCCTGTTTTCCTGAGCTATAAATCTTCCCAAGTGTTTCCTGCCTTATCCTCTTCCCTTAGATGAGAAACTTCAGGCTAAAGAGTTCTTAGAGATTACAAAACTGAAGAGGTCTAGAATTGAGTAAATATCCTTCCCCAAGTGAGATAAGGCTATAGTAAATTATTTTCCCTAGATAGCAGTCCTTTGTAATGAAGAACACTCTGGCTGCATTTCACAATGGCTACTTCCCCTCCCTACCCCATCAGAACCAAAAGAGAATTTTTCTTGTCTCCTCACTATGAAAACATGATGAGGTTCCCAGAGGTAGAGCTAGTGAAATGTGTGGGTTCTTTAAGACTATGGCCTCCCCAAGTTTCTCATTCTCACACTAATCCACACTCAGCCTCCACAATGTGACAAATCTACTGTTCACATGTTCCTACCAGTTACTGGTCCCAGTGTTTCTTCTCCCTGTAAACTGCTCTCAGTTGTAATTTCTGTATTCAAACCTCTCTCCAGATTTCACAGTGGTCTTTTCTGTGACTTTGGTTTTCTGAAGAATCAAAGAAAAGTCATTACTTTGGGGTTTGTTCTGCTTTTTTTTTCCTTCCTTATTGTGAGGATGAGACTGCTAACTTCTAAGTTCTTTACATGTCAAATTGAAACTGGAAGTTTCCTTGTAGGTTTTTTTTTTAATCTTGCCATTAATTACCATCATGCATTATCTGCCCAATGCCATCACAGGCTCTCTCTACATATATATATCAAATTGAGCCAGTAACTATGTATTAATTGCCATAGCAGGTAAAATATAAGCAGTACCATTATACATTAACCCAGATTCTCCTATTGCATAAGTGGGTCCATTACAGGGTATTGTTTCCCTTTTAAATGGGTCAGGTCAACTTAACCTGTGTTAAAATGATCACATTTATTGATATCTGTTGTTCAACTTGTGATTCTGCTTTGATTAATTCATATGTGAGAATGATTGAAAAGAAAAGGTAAAAATAAATCAACTTTACCCTCCCACCTATTGGCATTAAAATATGAGTTTCCTTATAGTTCCTAGAAAATGTTTGGATCACAACAGTAAAGATTTATCTCCTTGTCTGGAAAAAAAAAAGTCTATTCTATTATCACAAATATAAGAAAGAAAGAAAAAAAAAACAATAAGTCAGTTTTCTTGGAACACCGATATTTGAGTCAATTCTACTAAATTTTTCATTTTCTGAGTATAAAAACATTACTAGGAAAATGATATTTAGGCTTTTGTTGTCTGGGTACATAGTATGAGAATTTTCCTTGACACTAGTAAATATTCTACAAGATACATTTTTATAATTTAAGAATGAATCAGCCTGAAGGGATATATTTATCCTAAATGATATCAATGGTAGGCTAATATAACCCAGTAATTAAGTCTTGTGTTAGAAAATAGTGTCATCACTTGTAATTAAAGTTACTAATTAGAAAAATAATCAAATTTGAGACAGAGAGTGAGAAAGAGAAGGAGGAGTGTTAGAAGGAGGGGAAAAAAGAAGGAAAAGAGGGAGAGATGAAGGGTGAGAAGAAAAACTCTAATAGTTTGAGTTTGGGAAAACCATGACTCATAGAACAAAGACAAGACATTAAAACACAGGAGCTTCATTCTGTAAGACAGGAGAATGCTGTGAAGTTTGCCTGGGCACAGAGTGTACCTGGAGCCTCAAGGACAATTCCAGGCTTTTGCTTGTGGCCCAGGGAATAAGCAGAAAGAAAAGTCTATGGGACTGCTGAAGCAAATATAGGAAGCTTTATGTATTAGTGAAATTTCTGTTGCTTGCACAACTACTCAAGAAAAACAAATTAGAGCAGGAAAAATTTATTTTGATTCACAGATTCAGTGATTTCAGGATATACTTGTCTGATTCCATTACTTTGGGCCTGAGGCAAGACAGAACATTATGGTGGAAACATAAGGTAAAGTCTAGGAAGAAGAGAAAAGCAAGTAAGGAGTTAGGGACTAGTTACTCCCCCAAGGTCATGCATGTCTCTAATGACTTAACTCCTCCAATTAGGCCCCACCTTCTGCAGTTTTCACCACCTCCAAAAAAAGCCACCAAATTATAAATCACTCAAAGGACTAAGCCACTGAGATCCCTTATGATCCAATCACTTATCAAAATCCCCATATCTGAATATTGCTGCATTAGGAAATAAGCCTGCAACACATGAGTCTTTGAGGGACACTTCATATCCAAACCACAATACCATAGGACATAAAAAACCATAACTCATAACTAAACCCCAGCTTGCTTATGAAGGATGGTTTTCCTTCTATTTTATGAGGGAGCCTCCCCAACATCTTGGGGAGGTCAGCCAAACTTATCAGCCCAACTCATTACAGAAACTCAAAAGGTGATGCCAAGTCTTACCAAAAAAATGGGGAATCAGTGATAATAGAAAGTATTTGAGGATCTTATTAAAGTCCTGTGCTTCTTAATCCTAGTGTTGGGAGCAATAGAAGCATAGCAATCTCAGTCTCACACTTCAGTTATTGCCAATTCAGACAAAGACAAAGACAACCATGACTTAAAACTGAGACACGATCCACAGATTATTCCTTCTTTGACAAACATGTGAGCCCATGTTCCTACTTGCTGCCTCCACCCACATATGACACATTTCATGAGTCCATTTGCAATCACCCTCTGTAACTGTGTGTTCTGCATCTGTGGATTCAACCAATCACAGATCAGAATTATTTGGAAAAATATTCTATCTATAATTTGCACATGTTTTTTTTTCTTGGTATTTGCCCCCAACAATACATATGTCACTATTTACAAATCATTTACACTCTATTGCATTTTATAAGTAACAGAGATTATTTAAAGTATATGAGAATTGGAGATGTGCTCAGTTTGTAGGCTAATATTGTATCATTTATCTAAGAGACTTGAGCATATGTGTATTTTGGTATCAAAGAAATGTCCTGGTATCAATTCCCCATGAATAGCAAAGGACAACTCTTTTACTTAGTCTGGCCACTTCTTCTCTTCAAATCATTTGTTATGGGTGATAGAGCAATCTTTGCACAGTATAATCTGACCATATCTTTCCTGTTAAAACTCTGCTGTGATTTACCTTCTGCTTATTGCAAAGTGAAGAATTCATAGTGTTAGCTGCAAGCTCCCATGTGATCTGGTATTCATTGACCTTCTAAGGTCACTATTCTTTTTTTTATTGATTCTTTTAAGTTATACATAACAATGGGATCCATTCTGATAAAATTATAAAAGCACAGAATATAATTAGTTCTAGTTGAGTCCCCAGTACTTCCATTTTCCCTCCCCTCCTCCCACCCACTGTTCCCATCCCCCTATTCTACTGATTTTTTCTGCTATCTAGTTATACTTTTTTTAAAAAAAATAGTGTCTTGTGGATGTACATGATGGTGAGATTCACTGTGGCATATTCATATATGTACATAGAAAAGTTAGGTAAGATTCATTCCACTGATTTTCCCTATTCCATCTCACTTCACTTCCCTTCATTTCCTTTTTTACACTTCACTTATCTTTCTTCTATTCCTTTTTCATCCCTTCCCCTTATTTTGGATTAGCTTACACGTATCAGAGAAAACATTCCACCTTTGACTTTTTGGGATTGGCTTTATAGAGCAATATTCAGTAGAACTTTCTGCAATGATAATGATAATCTATATCTGTATCTTAGGTGTCCAATATGGTAGCCCATGACTGAATTTAATTAGACTTAAACAGAATTAAAAATTTAGTCCCTTAGGTGCTTCAACTAGCCACATTTCAAGCACTCAATAATTACATGTGGGTAGAGGCTACTATATTAGATAGTACCTATATAGACTTTTCCTATCAAGGCAGAAAATTATGCTGGACAGTGTAGGTCCAAACAGATTAGCCTTTCTTCAATTCCTCAAATAAAATTCTTCTCATCTGAAAGGTTATGTCTCTCCGTTTGGCTAGTTGTATCCTATTCATTTTTTGGGAAGCATTAAAGTGCATAGCAGGTAAGATTACTGTGTATTACCTCTCATTTATAGTACTTTTAGAAAATATAGTTAAGTATTTTTTATTGGTTATTTCTAACTAGATTATAATCTTTGCTATGGCAGAGACTATGTCTGTACTCCCATTTCTAGTACATTATCTAATAGTGAGTACTCATTGAAGGCTTATTAAGTAAAAAGCTGGATCCAGTAATCCATTCCAGTAACCCCAGCTACTTGGAGACTGAAGCAGGAGAATCACAAGTTCAAGAAAAACTTAGGCAGACTCTATACCAAAAATCTTACTTAGCAAAATAATAAATAAATAAATAAATAAATAAATAAATAAATAAATAAATAAATAAATGAGTAAAGGAAATATGACTCTCTGGGATAGATAATATTTTCATTAAGTAAATGCTTAACTAAAAGAGTCAGGAAAACATTCGTTCTGTAAGCATTTAATATTTATTCAGCATTACACATTTTGTCTTAGAGGTTGTGATGGACTCCCATAAAGCTCATATGTTAGGCAATGTAACAATGTTTACAGGTGAAAAGATTAGACTATGAGAGGTACAACCTCATATGATGGATTAATAATTTGAGTGTAACTATCAGGTGGTAACCATAAGAATGTAGGACATGGCTAGAGGAAGTAGGTCTTTGTAGGTGTGCCCTTGGGGCCATATCTTTTCTCTGGTTCCTCATGTGCTCCTGGCGCTAGTTTGTTCTCTCTCTCTCTCTCTCTCTCTCTCTCTCTCTCTCTCTCTCTCATGATATTCTGTCTCACTTTGGGTTCAGAGCAAAGGATTTAGCTGACCATAAACTAAAACCTCTGAAACTGTGAAGACAAATAAACATTTCCTCCTCTAAGTTATTCTTGCCAGGTATTTTTGTCACAGCAAGGAAAAAAAAAAAAAAAACTAATACAGAGGTGGTGGTGGATCCGCCCCATCTGGTCATTGGAATGTATAACTAAATGTTGGGAAGAAAATGAGGCTGAAAAGGTGAAATTCCTTTGCCTTAATACAAGAATAGAAGGCCTAGAGAGTGAAGGAGATCTATGAAATAGTATAGACAGAGACCAAGTGATAAAATGTGTTTGAACAACAAGATGAGCAAAGAGAGACCATTGAATAAATCAGAAGCGGGTCAATCAATGAAACTGAAAGAGCTCCAAAAGTACCTAATATCATAGAAGGCAAGGAAAATGGGTAGTACAAGGAGATTATAGCCAATAGATTCAGGTGATCAGTCCACTTCAATCAGAAAAGTGCCTTGTTCCATATCCTACCAGAGAGAGTAAAAGTTAATAAACTTCATACTTCAACACAGTGAACACTATAGAAGAAAAAAATGGTGCTATCATTTTATGTGGTACAGCCTCCCAAATTTATATTGATAAGCAATCACTGAGGTGATGGCATTGGAAGGCAGAGCTTCCAGGATGCAAGGTAATGGGGGTTCCTCACTCTAGAATGGATTAGGCACCAGGCATGGTGGCCTGTGCTTGTAATCCCAGAGGTTTGGGAGGCTGAGGCAGGAGGATCTTGAGTTCAAAACCAGCCTCAACAAAAGTGAGGTACTAAGCAACTCAGGGAGACCCTGTCTCTAAATAAAATACAAGAAAGTGCTGAGGATGTGGCTCAGTGGTAAAGTGCCCCTGAGTTCAGTCCCTAGAACCGAGAGAGAGAGAGAGAGAGAGAGAGAGAGAGAGAGAGAGAGAGAGAAATGGATTAAGTACCTCATAAAAAAGTTTGGGGGGAGAACTCTTCTGGTCTTCTGCCATGTGAGGACACAGTTCATCCCTTCTTGCCCTTCTACTCTATGCCATGTGAGGCTGTAGCAAGAAAGCCCTCATTAGATATCATATGCCAGCCCCTTGATCTTAAACTTCTCAGCATCCCGAACTGTAATTTCTATTGTTTATAAATTACCCAGTTTGTAGTATTTTGTTATAGCAGCACAAGCATACTAAGACAAGGAACAAAGTAGCCTGTAAATGAGGGCTTCATCTAAGTACAAGATCCAGAAGCTTAGGTTATTCATGTGTCCTTTTATTCACAAAGGCAGGAGTAGCTGGGCTTTCTGGAGTGGAAGATAGAGACCAGAGATGGAGTGAATGTGAATGTTGTGCATATATTAAAGGTTAGGTACCTCAAGAATTAGACTTCAAGACTGATATTTGTGGTTAGGAAGTGCTTATTATGGAATGTTCTTGGGTCAAACCCAGGAGAGAATAAGGGAAGCTGAACTTTGATGGGGAAATTAGAACAGTGGCTTCATCCAAACCTATAGGGAACTCTGAATCTAAAAGTCCCTCCAAATTATCACTAGTAGAAACAAGAGGATAAGACCTCTGTATGCCTACAGATCTCAGATATGAGCTCTCCCAAGGAGGGTGTATAACCTTTAATGAGGCATATTCCTTAGGTCAACAGCAAATCCTAGAGAGACACAACTGTGAGCCCCTAGCAGCCAATACTCCCAGCAGTTAGAAAAATACATGACTTGCTATGAAATGAGATCTGAGAGTACATCCCAGTATCAACACTAGTCCATTAGTTTTCTTCTTGAATCCATTTGCCTCATATAGTAGGATACTTCATTTGGGAACAGTTCTTCCAAGATCTTGATTAGTCTACTTTTTGGGAAAACTTACCTGAGGAAGGGTGACTAAAGCAATTATTCTGGAAGCTATAACTGATATTTATAACTAAAAACTGGCTATGACCCTTGATTAGAAACTCTTCTGGCATTGTAGCTGATCTGGTGGAGTGAACCAGAGTATTTTCTTAAAAGTTCCACTATTTCCTTAATCATCTCTAAGAATGGGCTGCTGCTCTTATCAATTTACCTTCAGACTGCACAAGAGAATTTCATCAGATAACTTTAATATATCATCTAAGTATCTAGCCTGTTACAATATTCACTATCCCCATTGTACAACCTTATCCTTGTGGTCAGCTTCAATTATACCAGGCAGCACAGACACACAGAGTCCACAGATGTGGATGGACAGAAGTGACTCCTAAAGGAGTCACTGGAAATGATTATCTATGGAGTAATACTTCTATGACTAATTCTACAGACTTATAATATTCTGATTATTTGGGGGTATAGTACCATATTTTAGGATGTATATCACAATCTAGAACATGGCACCCCATCCTTGTATGTTACCATCTCCAAGATGAAGCCTTTGAATCATGTTTAAAGGTTCTTCTGCTACTCCACCAGTGCAGTAATTTTTGAGTGGTACAGTACATGACAGGACCTGTTAATCCCCAAATCATGTGCCTATTGCTTTACTTTAAAGTGAGCCTTTTAGTTTAACTGAATTTATGTGAGATTCTATGTCAGTGATTTAACTTAAGCTCTTATGCAGTGTGTTTGCTGGACTTTACCAGGCATAAAACACAAACCCATTATTAGAGTCTGTGTTAATGACACTCCAGATGAATTTCCCTCTATTCCAGAATGGAAAGGGTCCAGAGAAATCATTTTGCTTCCAAGTGGCTAGTTGTTCTCCTCAAAGGATGATGATATATCAAGGGTTCAGCATTTGTCTCTTTTGCTGGTAGACTAGATATTTGGTAGCTCAAGGATCAGATCAATCTTATTGGGTAGGGAAAAGATACTGTTGATCGCATGCATAGTCTTCATCTCTGCTCAATGATTACTCTGTTCACGAGTCGATTACACTTGCCTTGGGATGACCAAAGACAAGCTGACACCAACTGACTGAGTCATTCTCTTCTGTTCAGTTGTTCATACTTGTTATATTGTAGATGCTCTCTGGTGGGCATTAACATGACATAAACCCCTTCACACTTTGTGTATTCTTCCCTGGTTGTATCTATATGCCTCTTTCACAGTTCTCCTTGACTCTGATCTTCCAATTTTTCTCCTTCCATGTCCCTGATTAAAAAAAAAAAAAAAAAAAAAAAAAAAAAACAAGACTTTCATTTCCTTTGATACTGTGTATATCATTAACTTCAGACAATTTTTTTTTTCACAGAGTGAATAACCAGTTGCACTACCTGAGTCATGGACTATTGAGAAGCCTTCAGATCTATCTTTAAAACCTACCCACAGGCAAGGCTGACCTACTCATACCATACCCATTCTTTCTCTTTATCCAGCTGGCCATAAGGAAGCTTCTCGCACAACCATGGATATGCAGCTTTGGGCCATCTGATTGCACAGAATACTTCGCTCCTTTGGTTCTGCCTATGTCTAATAACAGAGAGACAATTTACATCTTAGAAGTATTACAGCTAGATCTTTCTGAACCTCTAATATATTAGGAGGGTGATATAACCCAGATCAACGTGGGCAGTTTGGGCTGAATGGTCACTTGGTAACTCACTGTCAGGGTGCTCCATCTCTACCAGGGCTCAGGGTCATAATAGGAACCATTTTTAAGAAGTCCAAATGGTGCATAATTTGCTGCTGCAGATGGCACTGTCTTGCTTGACCATAGAACTTCATATTGCTGTTGCCTACTAAAGAGTGACATAAAACCCACATAACATCTTTCTCTGCACAGATATCTCTAATACCATAGGATCTTCTGAGTCCCGTGGCCCAGGAGTCAGCACTACTTAAAACATAGATGAGATGTGATTCACATATTTTCCTGCACTAGACCCCTTTAAAAGATTTTGCGTCTTCTAGTATATAGGTTGGAGTAGTATTTCCAATACAATTGCAATATTATTTTTATTCACTGAGTCTAATGGGAGACTGTTGAAGAAGTTTACACTTGGCCTTCTCTGCTAAAACAGCCATTCCCTTCACTGGCCAAGAAACCAAATTGGATATTTGGCCAACTACCAATTGTGTCTATTTAAATTATATATTCAGAGATCAAGAAAATTACCAAATGGGACTACTATAAACTAGAACTAGTGGATGGAAAATAATCCAAACCTGTATTAGGGCTTAATTCTTAAAATCAAGATTTCATACTTTCCTACTTTTCAAGGAAAACATTAGGACACATTTCCTGACTATCAATGTCAACTTAAACCCTGTATTTAAAAGTTCTCAAAAACTCCAGCATTAGTTCACAGTTATCTGAGAATATCAGTGTAAGGCCATTTGAGTAATTATTACCATTATATATTCTCCATGGTTTTGCAAGGCCTTTGTACCTGGGGTGTGAACATTTTTAATGAATAGATTCCAAGTCTGAAAACTCACTCAGGCCTGGAAATTGGGAAACAGATTATCATTTTTATTAGGGTAGTTGCCCTCAGCCCCTTGATTATCTATCCTTAATTTCTTTTAATTATATAGATGGAGCAATACATTTATTTTGTATGTATTTTTACAGATGCAGCGATTAATTATTTTCATAGCTGCTTTCCCTCTTACCTTTTCCTTCTTATGAGAACTACATATATTTGACCTCTATAATTTTGGGATCCTATCATCCCCATTTCTGTTAGGGAGCTCAGTCCTATAGCAGCATCTCCTAATGCCATATCTGACCTAGAGAAGCCAGCTACTATTGAGCTTTAAACGATTCTACTGCTCTTTTCACAAGTTTCTTTTTTTTTATTTCAAGCTTATTGCGTTGGTAAATGGAGTGTCTTCCAGGCTTTTGTTCAGAAAATGTTTGACTATTAGTTTTCATGGGCTTCTATCTTAAGTCTACTCCAGCATGTTCCTTTCTCTGAGTCTTTTGATCCCTTCTCCCACTGTCTGCCCCAGTCATCTCTGGCATTTCTCATTCCTTTATGTGGTCTGTAACTTTCTACATGTTTCCAAGAAGCATCAGAGGAATGTGATAACACTTTTTCCCAGAATCCTTCCCAGGCTTCAATATCCATGTCGACAAACCTTCCATTATTTATTTCCAGTCCTGCTTAATAAAGCACACAGAGGATCCAGTCCCATATGTACTTCTGAGCTCCTACTAGCGTGTATTGTCTGGCCATATAGCTCCTTCAGGATATAGTCCCTTTTCACGCTTAGCAAGTCCAGCACTTCTTTGGTTCTGCTATGACTTAATGTTGGTTATTAATTGTCTGGTGGTCAGGAAAGGAGGTGAGGTAAAAAATCTTATGAAGGATTCTGTATCTGTCAAACGTGGGGGAGCCCTAGCTTGTACCACCAAGGAGTGGGCCATATTGCTTACAGAGTTCAAGGCAATATGAGAATTCAGTCTTCTGAATACATAAACCCAGATGTTATCATCCTATCCCTCAGGGTTCCAAACCTTTTCAATTGGGGACCTGATCTTAGTGTAGTAGATTTGCTGAAATTGTGAATTCAACCACCTACAGAATTTTACTACTCTTACAGTAAGTCCTGGGTCTGAATTACATCCTCTTTTTCTGTTTTCTTGTATTCTGCCATCTTAGTCTGTTTGTGCTGCTGTAGCAAAATACCTAAGAATTAGTAATTTATGAAGAACAAAAATGTATTTTTTTTCATGTTTCAGGAGGATGATAAATTAAAGATCAAGGTGCCTGTAGGTTCAGTTGTCTGGTTAAGGCTGCTCTTTGCTTCCAAGGTGGTTCCTTATTGCTGCACCCTCTGTCAGGGTAAAATACTGTATCCTCCTTCACAATAGATGATATAAGGGCAAATTATCCACATGGATATGAAGCCTCTTTTATAAGGGGTTTAATACCATTGCAAGACAGAAGCCCTCTTGGCCTAATCACCTCTTAAAGGCCCCACCTCTTAATAGCATCACATTTATCTACCTTGCTGCCAGTGAAGCCCTGTGACACTTATACTTAGATTTTAGTTGATGACTAATCACCCTGAAACATTCAATGTTTTGTCCCTCAGTACATCAATCAAACTCAGCTGCAGCCATCTAATTCCAATCTTTATAATTATACTTCCCCATATCTCTCAAATACCTGGTGTATAGCACTTGTAAGTGATGTCCTGGCCATTACATCCCATCCCACCTCATTGCCAGTAAGTTTTACCAACTGCGTTGTTGCTGAGCAACAAGGGGTATACACATTCTACCTACCACTAGTAGTAGGCGCTTCCTTGCCAGCTGCACAGAAGGTTATTCAGCCCGTACTCCCATTCTTGAGTCTACTTTCTTGGACCACTTCTGGTAGCAACTGTTGTAGTTCAGGTTCCCAGGGAAACAGATTCTAAAACTCTATTATTATCAGGCAGGAGGTTTATTGTGTTGTACCTTTGAGAACACCTGTGAAGGAGCAAGAAAGGATGGATGGGTGGAGAGAAAATTTAATTGCCACGCAGTTCAACTGTCAACTCCACTAATTGCACCAGGAGCTTTAAGTTAGGATCGCTTCCTCTCCATACCAAATTAAAAGACTTAATCTTTGCACTCTTGCAGCATTGACCAGTCTTTGAATGAAGGACTCCTTCTGGGAGGGAATGTAAGGTGAGGTAATTTCTTACTCTTCAGACACAACTGTGTTCTGTGATCCCTCAACTCCTGGCATTAGGGGTAACAAGTACCTCAGTTCTGAAGGGGGATTTCAGTGTAGCATGAAAGCACCCACTGCAGTTCAGTGTTCACATGCAAAGTCAGGGAGTGCTGCATTCAAGAACAATTGAATTGTCTATTGAAACATATAGGGATGGCAGACCTGGTGGTGCACACCTGTAATCCCAGTGGCTCAGGAGGCTGAGGCAGGAGGATCATGAGTTCAAAGCCAGCCTCAGCAAAAGTGAGGTGTTAAGCAACTCAGTGAGACCCTGTCTCTAAATAAAATACAAGAAAGGGAAGAGGAAGTGGCTCAGTGGTTGAATGCCCCTGAGTTCAATAGTTCAATCCATGGTACCACTACCCGCCCCCCCCAAATATATAAAAGGTTAAGTTTGTGGATTGAGGGGAATATGCAGAAATTTCAGTCCTGAAGAAAAAGGGTATTTTTTGTCATGGATACTGGAATTCCTAAGGACTTATGCTTATCTTTATCTGGAGTAGGATCATTATAAAACCTAAACATTCTATGCATAAAATATGTTCCCATGTAGAATAAACTGTTGTACTATTTTCAACATTACGTAAAATTAGTCTACCTATTAAGGATCACATGCTGTCTCTTGAATCAGTCACTGTGGCTCAGGAAATGTTATGCAGTATGGTGAGGATAAAGACAAGAAGTCCCAACCTTAAAGCTGATGTCAATCCTCAAAGCCATATGTTTATAAGGGTGAAAGAGATAAAAACAAGATCAGCATTTGAAGTGTTATCATTAGCTTTTTAAGATTTTATTTTAAAATACTTATAGACTCAGATTTGCAAAAATAGAGTCCTATGTACCATCACTCAGTTTTCCTCATAGTGACATCTAATATAACTGTACTAAAATATCAACACCAAGAAATTGACCTTAGTAAAATATTGTTAGATATATTTCATTTTCACCATTCCTAAGGCATTGATTCTTATGTGGGTAAGGAGGTGGAGTTCTGTACAATTATAACACATGTAATCAAGATATAAGATTATTTTATCAGCACGAAAAAACGCCTTCATGCTACACCATTATATTCACACCCTTTCTTCTGCCTTAGCCTTGTATCCTGGAAACCACACCTCTGTTCTCCATCTCTGTAAATTTATCATTTCAAGAACATTATATAGGGGCTGGGGATGTGGCTCAAGCGGTAGCGCGCTCGCCTGGCATGCGTGCGGCCCGGGTTCGATCCTCAGCACCACATACAAACAAAGATGTTGTGTCCGCTGATAACTAAAAAATAAATATTGAAAAATTCTCTCTCTCTCTCTCTCTCTCTCTCTCTCTCTCTCTCCCCTCTATCACTCTCTCTTTAAAAAAAAAAAAAAAAAAAGAACATTATATACCCAAAAAAACACATGGTGCATGACTTTTTGGACTTACCTTTTTCACTCAACAAAATTTCCTTAAGATCCAGACAAGTTATTACATCAACGAATATTACATTCATTTTTATTACTTAGTAATATTCCATAGGTGTGAATATTCCATAGAAAATCATGGTTATGATTATTCCATAATCATTCACCCACAGAAGTTCATTTGTTTTTTTCCCCCAACTTTTTGTTATTAATAATCAGTCTGCTATGAACATTTGAGTATAGGATTTTGTGTGGATATATATTTTTATTTCTCTGGGAGTAATACTTGGGAGTGTACTTTCTGAGTCATATAACAAATGCATGTTTAATTTTTAATTTTGTAAAGAAAACTTTGAAAAATCTTTCCAAAGTGACCATAACATTTTACATAGCTACCAGCAATATATGAGAGACCCATTTTCTCTGCATCCTTACCAGCATTTGGTATTATCACTATTTTATTTTGGACCGTTCTACTGAGTATACCTCATGTGGTTTTAATTTGCATTTCAATAATGCCTAATGATTTTGACAAATTGCCAATTTTTGTTCAAGTAAATCAATTAGGTTATTATTTCTAATTTTTCAGCATGTATTTTTTCATTATGTGATACTCTTATTTCACATACAAAAATTATTAAACTATTAACTAAGTACTAACTGCTATATATTGCTTATTTCCTTTTTTGTGCTTTATAATATTAGAGATAGCTAGACCATTAAAAATTTCTGCTAGAACATTTACTTCACATAGTAGGAAACTGTGGCCTAGGAATATTCAGTAACTTTTTCAAGACCATCATAGCTGGAACTAGAGTCCAGACAGGGAGTCTCTTGTTCCAGCATCATCTCCTCCTTCTGCCACTCGCTTCCTCTCCCTTACCCCTTCTATCCTCCTCTTTCTCCTCCCACTCCTTCTTCTTCATCTTCTTCCTCTTTCTCTTCTTCCTCTTCTTCTTAGGTCACTCTACCACTGACTTATATCCCCAGCTCTTTTCATTCTTTGATTTTGAGTTGCTAAATCTAGCTTCCATCTTGTGATCCTTCTGCTTCAACCTCTCAAGTTGCTGGGATTATATGTGTGGGTGTGTGTGGGTGTGTGTGTGGTGCTGGGGATTGAACCCAGGGCCTTGGGCATGCAAGGCAAATACTCTACCAACTGAGCTACATCCCCAGCCCAAGCATCCTTTTCTTGAGACCACTATGTTTTCCTAAACTAGACATATGTGTGTATATATGCATGGTTTTGTGTGTGTGTGTGTGTACACACTCACATGTATGAGGTTGATGAATGCTTTCAGGTTTACTACTCTATCAAGTACCTGGCTTCCCAGCACCCTTAAATAAAGGATAATAAGACATTGCATAATATTGCTTAAATTTAGAGAATTGCAAGATCTATGTAGCTGGATCCCTGGGGACATCTAAAGTTGAGGGGATGGAATATGGTAGCCAGGTGTGAATAAGGTAGATATACAGTTCACCTGGTTTCAGATGTGAGTGGATCTGGAGCTGCTATGATTAGGTCATCGGGGCAGAACTCTTATGAACGTGATCAATGAAAGAGGCTCATGGGAGCTCATTTGCCCCTTTTGCCCTGTGAAGATGAGAGGAATGAAAGCTTCTGTGAACTACAGGATGGCCCTCCACACATAATGAACCCTCTATCACCTTGATCTTGGGGACTTCCCAGCCTCTGAACTCTGAGAAGTAAATTTCTGATGCTTATGATCCAGCCAGTCTATGGCGTTTTGTTATAACAGTCCAAACAGAGTAACTCACCTTGATAAGTTCTGAGAAATTCAACTAACTCAACGATTGGTGGAGGTGGAGGTGGAGGAGGGAAATTGAGGGCTCTGTGAAAACTACCAGACCATTCCTCTGCTTTCCTCTGCTCTCACTATAATGGCTCAAGAGCATTGTAAACGATGATGCCAAAGATCTGTAACCTCTGAGCTGCTGCTGACCTTGAGGAAATTTGTGGAGGTGGCTATCACAGAGGCAAGATAAACATACCCTGGGGAGCAGCAGGAGCAGGTAGTAATACTGAGAGAGTACATGAGGCAAGCTTTCTGCTGGATTCACTTCCCAAATATATTGGAGGGAGAAGAAACCACAGGGATGAGAAAAAATGTGACTCTTGTATTACCTAAGTAATAATGGAACATCAACTGAATATGAAGGTAAGTAAAACTAAAATCAGGGTGAAAATAAAGGGAAAAATAAAGTAGGCTTTTAACTTTTCAAAGAATACTAGGAGTTTTGGTTCATATACTCAGTGAGAGCAGATTTAAATTAGTATTTTTGGAGATGGTTCTGTTTTTTGGTATTTAGAGTCCAAGGAATGTCCATGAAAATAGATGCTGATGGAGTGGATCTGAAAAGATAGAGATATGTAGAGGTGAAGGTATTGGATGGATCTCTATGGGTATGAAAATGTTTTCTGTGAGTGCAGACCTTGTGGTGGAAAAGAAGACTATGGGCTAAACCTTTGGTAAATGAGAGTGAGTGATCAAGAGTGTGATAGAACAATCTTTAAAAGAAGGAGAAAGGAAGTCTCAGAGCAGAGAAATTTTGCAAGTTGGAGGAAGAACAATCATGTGCAAGCTGGACTTGAGGGATTATGGTGAATACTGGCTCTATCCTAATTCTTTGGAATATAGAAAATGAGGAAGGACAATGCTCTACACTGGTCATACTGAACAGTGCCCCAAAGGATACTAACAGCTCATACCACCATGAGAAGAAAATACAATAATTCATGTACAACATTTAACACAAACCAGGAACATAGAATAGGTACATGTTATTACTATCATTATTTACTACATAATAAGTCATTACTATTATGCAAACAATGAATATTTAAGAGAAATAAAAATTGTTTCCATTTTCCAGATAAGGAAATTCACATTTAAGATTGAATGACCTCCTCAAGTACGTAAGACTTGGGTCTGCAGGGCCAGAACAAGTAGCTAAGACCTTGAATTCTACCAGGTTCCCCACTGCTATGGTTTGGATGTGAGGTGCCCCCCAATAGCTCATATGTGAAACAGTGTAAGAAGGTTCAGAGGAGAAATGATTGGGTTGTAAGACTCTTACCCCAATCAATGAATTAATCCCCTGATAGGGATTAACTGAGTGGTAACTGAAGTGATAGGGTATGGTTGGAGGAGTTGGGGATTGGGCCATATTTGTATATGGCAAATGGAGTCTCTTTCTACCTCTTAATAATTATGTAAGCTGGTTCCCTCTGCCATACTCTTCCACCATGATGTCCTGCCTCACCTTGAGCCTGGATCAATGGAGGCTGCAGCCTATGGATTGAGACCTCTGGAACAGTGAAATAAAGCTTTCCTCCTCTACAGTTGTTTTGTCAGGTCATTTAGTCACAGCAGCAAAAAGGCTGATTAAAACACCCACTGTCCTACAGGGTTGTGGAATCATGGATAGACACATGTGTCTTTACCACAGGTGGCCTGTGTGGGGCTGCATCACCCATCTCAAATTTTGAAGTGGAAAAGAAAATAAGCAAGAGAACTTGCTGGTAAACTCTTGGGGGTTCAAGTCATATCATGATGAGGAAGGAGTGCTTATTTAAATCTAATTGTTTAGGTGTCTCTGTTCAAATAAAATATTCCTTTAATAAAGATATCACTAATACATACTAAATATGGTAAAAGCACTTTTCACTTATTAAAGTTTGAGTGCTTATAGAATTAATCTAGTTTTTGAAATTATTATCCAAATCCATTTTTCCACTTTACAGGTAAGTAAAGAGTAAAGTTTCTTTTGAAGTCAGTTGGTCATACTCTTTAAGACAGAGACCAACCATTAATAGAGGAAGATATCACAGAGATAGACTAGAGAGAAGGACATTAAGACTTTGGCATTTCAGTCCATTCAGTATAAACTCTAAGAAGGATAAAGCCGGTAAATAGTTGAGGTATCTAAGATGAAGACTCTTCATATCACATAAGTCAAAACTGAAGGATTTGCAAGAAATTACTCAATGCAAAATATAAATTTGGAAGAGAACAGAATGTGGAAAAATTATTCTAAAACATTGCCAATTAAGCATTCTGAGTTTGACTAATATGGAAAATGATCTGCCTCAGAGGAATGCAACAGAGGCCATGAACTCTGATTCTGAATTGGGAGACAAGTATTGAAGGGAAATAACCCAAAGAAGGAAAAGCTAAGAATATTAATTGCTTGGCAGAGGTATGTCCAAGGATGGTATGACCCATCCGAAGAGAACATTATGATGGCCCTTTTTCTAGGTCCAAGAACAAAACATTCCCACACATTGAATTCCTCATGAAATAAGTGACAATCATGGAACCTTACCAAAAATCAGATTAAAATAGGTATTTGGCTGAATCTGAGCCAAATCTGATATCCAGTTTAAGCCAAATACTTTCAGTGAAATTTCTTGAGAGCCAAATGTTCTTTGAATCCAGAAAGACCATATTTTTGCTAATTAATGTAACTATATATAAACAAGGTGACCATATGCTTTATCATCCAGGCTGGAACATATTTAAGCAAAAGGGGATGCTGTTGATAATAATGTGAGTATAATGGGCACCAACTAAATCCTGGACATAAGATCACCTTATGTAAAAACATTCTTATTCAATGGATTATGGTGGTAGAAAATGTGCAGGTAGATGTGATAACTTATGTCCTAACTCTAGGCTTAGAGTTCACTGTTAGCCAACACTGTGTCTCAATATATGTTGCAGATTTCAAAGAATTTCAAAAATTGGTAGAAATTAAACACAAATAATTATAACATGTGTGTACAGAATCCTGATATCACAAGTGTGACATTTGTCTATTCCTTGGATAAAAAAATTAACTAGTACTCTGTTCTTAGTTCTTCTATGAATATGCATGTATATGCTAACTTCTGTTGATTATACATTAATGGAATTTTCATTTTTTCTCACTGTCAAGAGAGCAACAAAGACCTTTTCAGCTCCCAGACCAATCTTTGATAGAAGCAATCTTCAAAGAACCATATTGCTTTTTTAAAACTTTAGGATAAAAACAAAATAAAACAAAAAACACAACATTTTGATTAGAGGGATTAATTTCCTAATTGAATAGTTGAGGTATCTAAGATATCTAAGATTTTGAGAGTTTAGATGCTGCTGATGATAGCAACAATAATGAAAGCCTTTGATATTCTAATACATTATTTTTACCTCTCCCTAGACACATAAATTCCATATTTTAGTGTATGGACTCACCAGCCATTGACCAAAAGAGGAATCATAACTGATCTTCTCTTCACACACCCCACATCTCATCTGTCTGTAGGTATCTAGGTTCTACTTAGAACACGGAAGTTGAATATATTCAACATACACTACCCCAAGCCACTTTAATTTCTGCTAATCAGACTTCCTATGTCTAGTCTCCATTGCTGCCACAGGTAATTAATTACTGTATTACAGGTACAGTAATATTTTTTAAAGTGTGAAGCATATCATTTAACTCCCTCCTTAAGTTCTTCAGTGGCTTCTCATTGCACAAAGACAAAACAGCCCTTCTTGTCCTGACTGGTTTGGACCCATATGAGCTCATCTCCAGCTATTTTCTCCTCTCCTCACAATAATTCGGCCTCATTGCCCTACTTTCTGCTCCTCCAGGATGCTACCCTTTCCTGACTCAGGCTTGTTTCTAGAACTTTTCTCCATTTATAACACTGTGTGGTGAGCTCTTCTTAAGCTAGTTCCATCATCCTTCAAATATTTGGTCACAGGACCCCTTCTTACAACTTTCAGGACTATCTATTTTACTGCAGTTCCTCTCTATGATACCTGGAAAGTTATTTTCTAGAGTAATTACTGGTAGTTAATGGTTGAGTGTTATTTATGTCTATCTCCTCCAACAGCAGTGTAACATCTAGAGCAAGAATTGACACACTATTTTTTTTTCCTCTAAAGAGTCAGATAGTAAATACTTTAAACTTTTAGCAACAAATAGTCTATTTTCAAAAAATCAAAAAACAAAACAGGCAGTTGACTGCACTGGTCTTACTGGCCATAGTTTGGCAATTCTCATCAGGGCCATTACTTTAATATGATTTGCTCCCTACCATAATCTTAGCACCCAGCACAAAGCAGGTGCCCAGTAAAAAATACATACATACTGAATGAATGGAGTTCTTTTCATGTGCCAGGTACTGTGCAAATATTCATGATATTTCATTCTTACTTAAATTCTGATAGATATTATTCTGTCTATTTTATAGACAAGCAAAAGAAGTCCCAGGGAAGTTTACTAATTCACCCAAACTGATATATCTCTTGTATTAATTTCCTAGGGCTATGAGTACCACAAACCACATGGCTTGAAACAACAGAAATTTATTCTCTTATAGTTGTAGGAACTAGGTTAAAAAAAAATCACCCAGGCCATGCTCTCTCTGAAGTCTAGCCGTTAGCCATATCTTACTTCTTTGGTTTTTGATGGCACTTGGCATTGCTAGACTTGTGGCAGCACAACTCCAGCTGCCTCTATTTTTCTCCCCATGCATCTTTCTCTGTGTTTTCACATATTGCCTTCTTCTCTGTGAGTCTGTGTCCTCTCCTTTTATAAGGAAACCACTCATTGGGTTTATGGCCTGCCTTGATCCAACATGGCCTCTTTTCATCTGTAAAGATCCTTTCCCAAATAAAGTCACAATTTCAGTTTTCTTTTTTCCACGTTTTAGGAGGGATAACATTCAGCCTACTATTGCTACCAAATTGTAGCATGAGAATTTGCACCTGATAGCTTTTCAGCAGTACTCTACAGTTATGACCTCAGATATTAAATTAAATTAAAAGGTTATACTGGTGTCCTATTTTAGAGTTATTTTGAGAAATGATGATTTGAGAGTGTCAGTGGAAATAAGAGGAACTAAAAATCGTACCTGTTAGGTACTTTGTCTATGTCATAGTTTCTGACTAGTGTCCTAAACATTATGTGAATGTTGATTTTTGAGGCATTTGATACATATAAATAGAGATAATTTTTTTCCTACTAACATCATTGATCAAGCAAGCAGAATTTCATTAGAAGTTTCCAGTCCCTCTAGTTAACATCTTTGGATATTAGGCCTGTTTGTCATGTTTTTCCCCAAAACTTGTCAGAGGCATGTTTCCCCCCAAAACATAGTTCTGTGGTCCAATACATTTGGGAAAGAGGAGACTAAGTCACATAAAACAGATTCCTTTACTGCAGTAAATGATTGTTTCTTAGCACTTTTTATTTGTTGATGTGTCTTGAGAGTTTCTAGGAGAAAGTTATTGTGCACATTTTCCCAAGTTCACTGAACAGTTTTTGGAGAGTATCTCCAGGAGCTATACTTCGGTATATGCTTTTCTAAGTGCAGGCAATTTTCTGAAGGCAAATTTGTAAAAACTCCTTTCTTGGGTTTTAGAAATTGGTTTTGAATCCCTAAAGAAACAAGAGAGATTTCTGACAGAAGGGGAAACACTGATAGTCTGTACCAAGGCATCCACTAATTTATAATCAGCCCATATTCATTTATTCATTTATTCATTTAGTGATATTACATTTGTGTGTGTACATAGCCCAGGGAAGTAGGTATAAACTTATTGAGAAATAGATTTCTTTTCATTGTCATACAGATAATGCATGTACATAATTACCCCACAAAGTAACTTTAATAAAGGGAAATCATCAGTTTCACAAAAAAATTCGTATATTGAAGTCTTAACTGACAATGCTTGGAATATGACTGTATTTGGACATGAGATCCAAAACAAAGAAGTATATAAGTTTAAATGAGGTTATAAAGGTGAGGTCCTTGTCTATAGGACTGGAGTCCTTATAAGTAAAGGGGGAGATACTATGTTTCCTCATGCACACAGGAAAGGTCATGTGAGGACACACCAGGAAGGGAACATCTGCAAGCCTAATAGAGAGGCCTCAGGAGAAATCAAACCTGTTGTTACCTTGATCTTGAATTGTTACAATCTAGAACTCTGAGAAAATAAATTTGTTAGATAAACCACCCCATCTGTGGTACTTATAATATTATGACAATTAAAGAAAATTAAAGTAGCCCTGTTAATTGTTCATTAGGTCCTTGCCTTCAAGGGGTTTGCTCAGTTCTAATGTATACTAAGTCTTTATAGTTCCTTTAGTTTTGTTTTAGAAGAATTTCATGGGAATCAATCTGATTGTAAACCTCTTGAGAACAAAGGTTTCATCTGTCTCATGTTTTCATTTCCACATTGACTACCAGAGAGCCAGGCATCTGGCAGAATGAATATACTGTCTACATTTCTACTACTTTCTGGGTGTTAATAATTGAGAAATGCCCCAACACAGTTCTTAGAGTCAGAAATAAGGAAAAAAAAAAAAAAAAAGCACTACAAAGTGTTTTACACACAGCTAGAAACTTCTTATTTAATCTCTTTTTATTTTGAAAGGGATATCATTCCCATTTCATAGATGAAAAAACAGAGGTGTAGAAAACTTAAGTGTTCTGGCCAAAATCATAAAATCATGGGCAGAGCCAGAATTTCAACTCAGTGTTTTTCCTCCCTGAATATACATTGGACTGAGGAAGGCAAGTGCAATTTTTTAAAAATTAAAAGATGCTGAGTGGAGTGTTTTCATCAATTGCTTAATTAGAGAACAGAGAAAATCTTGATTGATGCACTTATGAAAAATAACTGGAAATTTTAGTGTACTATATGTTTATTTCTATGACATTTTCATAAGTGACATGACCACCAAAAAGTTAGGCTAATATTAAGTTTTTTAAATAAAAATAATGATGAGCACTTACTAAAAATCAAGCATTTTTCTTGGTTCTGTGGATTTTTGATGCCTGTTTTGTAAGGCTAGAGAAAAAATTTGGAAGTGCCCAGAACCAGACAAGAATGACCAGTCCTTGAAATGCATTATACATTTAACCAGCTGGATAAAGTTGTAAAGTTTACTCTGGAGAAGAATGAAGATGAATTGATTATTGTTTCTAAAAGAGGAAGAGTTTCAGTTAGAAGAGGGATTTAGAAACGGAATGAAATTAAGAGGTAATAAGCTTTCCATTACCAACAGTATTAAGATAGATGTGTCTATATCAAAGAAACTCCTGCATTTAAAGGAAGTTCAACTAAACTTTTGAGTTCCTTAAACTTGAAGATTTTATTCATAAATTTCTCATTATTATCATCATTTTTTAACAAAGTTATTTGCCTCAGAAAACAACAACAAGAAACTAGGGCTACTAACTCCCTTCTGGAACTATAAAGAGAATTCCTGGGAGAGAAACATTTCAGTTCTCTCATCACCATTGCTAAGAGATCCTCACAAGAAAATTGTTGAATTTGAACCTTTCTCATTGACTTTTTATAATTATATTAACAAAATTCAGTCTCCACGTTTCAAAGATGATAACATTACCTATTTTGAAAGGGTTGCCTATTCATTTTGCCTTTATCAAAGCAAAAAGACCTCATACCTTATAATGCCTATCACTGTGCCAGGCATTGAACAGAAGCTTCTTAAATACAAAAGAATACGGTTGGGTGTTTTTCTTATCTGGGATCATTGTTTCTTGAGAAGGACCTACTGAGGCTCAGAAGTGAGTACGAGATGATAGTGAGCATCATTAAAGGAATTAGAGTAGATAATCCATGTACAAGCATCAAAGAAGTAGCAGTTATGCGTTGTGATGGGGCTAACCTGAGCACCAGATGGGATATTAGAGTTATGATGTTGTGGGGCAACTTCAGGTGAAATTAGGATACAGTGCAAAAGAGTCCTAGCGAGAATGGGTTAAGAAAGACACTGCATCCTAAAGTGCAATAAACTCATAAAACCCAGGCTGTTGGAGGTGTATGTGTGTGTGTATGTACCAAAATTATCTAGAAAATCACGTTGCTGTGGCTGTAAACACCTGACTAGTAAATGAGAGAGATATGGTGGAAGGAAGAGAAAAAAAAATGCGTCCAGAGGGTGTTCCATTCTGCGATTCGGAACACTGGGGGTGCTCAAATAATATTAATGCTCTATGATGAAGATGGTAGCGAGGATGATGATGATTAATGCAACCCATGGAAAAAATAGGGCTGGGGAGGATGAAAGACAAGGGATGATGACTCATGGGTGAGGGGTACCTGGGGATAGAGCGAGGTGGTGTGCACGTTGGCGAGCGTGGGGGGAGCTGCTGGGGCACGCGTGGCTCTGACCTGGGGAGAGGGCGGGTGGGTGCCGGTGGGCGGAGCGGCACCGGGACTGAGTGGCTGGCAGCTATGTCTGCGAGAGCAGCGGCATCACCCGGGAGCAAAGCCTCCGAGACTCCGCCTAACTGACACCCAAACTCCCTCTCCCTCCCGCAGCCCCAAACTGGAGGCAGTCGAGCCTGAGAGCAGCCTCGGCGGCGGCCGTCCCAGCCCCAGCCCCGCCCCCGCCCCGCGAGCCCAGCCGGAGACGCCCGGATCGGCGTAGCCTGGCGGAGCCCTCGCCCCCTCGCCGCGCCCGCCGCGCCTCCGCCTGCCCGCCCCCGCCGGCCGAGGTTGGGCTGCGGGAGGCGGCCGGGCGGCCCCTAGCCTCGCCAGGGCGACCAAAACAAAGGCAGCATCCGGGGCTGGGTGGATGCAAACAACCATGAAAGACTGGGTTCTCGCTCTCCCCGGCTCTGCTGCTGCCACTGCCGCTGCTCCTCCTCCTGCTGCCGCCGCCGGGAGGGTTCCGCTGTGAGGGGAAAGCAGGGGCGCAGCTGCTGGGCGTGAATCCGAAAGGTGAGAGCGAGAGAGCGAGCGGAGGGGGCGGGCAGGCCACGAAAATGTCCTCGACCGTGGGGCCCCGCGGTCCTCGCCCACCCACGGTGCCTCCCCCCATGCAAGAGCTGCCCGACCTGAGCCACCTGACCGAGGAAGAGAGGAACATTATCATGGCAGTGATGGACCGGCAGAAGGAAGAGGAGGAAAAAGAAGAAGCCATGCTCAAGTAAGCCACCCCCAGCCGCGCCATCCATCCCTCCGTGCCTCTGTGCCTCCATCCGTCCATTCACCACTCACTCACCCAGTCCTCTAGACTGAGTGTGGGGGAGGGGCGGGCGAGGGTGCTGGGTGCTGGGCGGAGGTGTCAGTCTTGAGGCCAGGGGCCCTGGCTTGACCAGGGAAGAGGTTAGGGGGACCTGAGGAAGGGGAGAAAGCGACTAAGGCAGGAACCTAGGAGCTGGGAGAGGATGGCTTGGGACTGGTGCCCAGGAAGATTGGGTGAACAGGGGCCACCTTGGTAGTGGGATATGCAGAAGCTGAAAGGAACTGGTCCCACCTAAGTGGAAGGGCCCTGGATTGGGAGCAGGTTAGGGGCCAGAGGATGAAGAAGGAAGGGGGTGGGGTGGGATGAAGAGGTGCTGAGGTGCTGAGGACAGCTCCTCTTCTCTTTTGGAGTTGTTTAGCAGGTCAGAGTTACCCCAGAAAAGGGTGCAGGTATTTATATAATAAAAATGCTTATTTTTAGTGTTCATTTTGCTACTCATTCATTTCACAGATCAAGGTTGGGTCTTGTTTTGGGCAGTTGCCATCTTTGGTAACCTGCTCCCCAGCTTCTCTTTAACCTTTTATTCATTCTACACAGACTACCTGTGTGAAGACAAATTTTCTTACCTATATATATTGCCATTGGCAACACAAAGTTTTCAATAATGCCAGAAGCTGACAGGGACTCTGGCCTGAATAAAATAGAGATTCCCCATTACTGGTTTCCAAGAGACCTCTGGAGCCTGATCAATTCCTGAAGGAAGCAGCCCAATAAGGGATTGAATATTTGTACATATCCTGCCTTCTTTAGAACCTGTGAACCCTTCAGGGGATCTCTGCCTGGTGCCCCATTTTCCTGGGGAGGTTTCTAGTGGTGCAGGAGTGTGTGACACTGTCTGCTGCTGCTGGCCTCAGACAAGGCTGCTTACAAGGTACTGGCATAGAGATTGGGCTTTCCTGGCTCCTTAGCATCACCCCTAGAGTGGAGCTGAAAGGGACTTAATGCTGCCTTCCCTTGGGAAGTCTGCATGCATTCAGGAAAGTTTTACGTTCAGGGCTAGGGGAATTTAGAGACCCTGACTGGGACTGTTTTTTTTTTTTTTTTTTTTGGTGTCCTCTGCTTAGCTAAAAGATGTATCTGGGGGCAGGCAATTTGACATGAAGAACCAAAGGGAACCTGTTGCATCTGGAGTTGGCTGATTGTAAAGAAGGGTAGGTAGGGAGCAGGGGTGTCACCCAGGCACAGAGTACACCCAGCTTGGCCTCTCTTCCAGCTCCTAGGATTGTCTCTTAAAGAGAAGATGCTGCCAAGGATGCTGCTTCCCCTCTGTGCAGTAATGCCTCAAAGGAAAGGAATGGAGGGAGGCTGCATTCACAGATGGATGGGTCCCCAGCCAGTGCAACTGCCACCTCGAGTGGGGAGGGATATATTGAAGGAGAGATGTGGGAGTCAGGCCACAGCAAAATAGTAGAAATCCAGTCATTCCTGCCCTTTCATTATAGACTCAGGAAAAAAAGCTGTTAACTCAGAAGGCCGGAGCTGGCCTATTCTATAAAGAGCAGCAGGTTTCTGAATTCTCTGCTCCTTCTCATCCAAAAAACAAATACTTTAAGCCTGCTGGCTTGAGGGAGGCAGAACCCTCATTAATCTGCTGCCTGTCCCTAGTGGAAGAATGATATCCCTGGTGCTGCAGGCTTCCCCTCTTCTGAGGCTAGAAGTAATGGATGGTGTCTGATGGTGCTGCTGTCTGTCTGTTTGGTTGTCAGTCTGTCTGTCTTCACAGTTGCAGCCCCTGCCACCTGTTCCAGACACCTATTCTCTTGGTTAGGATTTACAGGTTTGCTGCTGTCCTTTTGGTGTTTGCTGCAGATAGCAAGTGGATGGAGGCCTCCAGCAGCTAGTGAAAATATGGGCTGCTGCTTGACAGAGTCCAGATAGGAAAGAGAAGGCACAGTGCAAGTAGTGGCCATCACGCCTCTTCATTGGCTGTTTCAAGCATGGTGGAGAGCAATGGGTTTTAAGTGGAAGTGGATGAGCTTTAAGACAAAATCCCAAATCTGCTTACTGCCTAAGGACAACAATTTTAAGATTGTTTGGGTTTATGTGGCCAGATAAAAATCAGGAACCCTGTTCAACTGCTTATGTTTAACACATCTTTTTCACTGCTTTTCCTGTGACTGTTTTCCACTTGCTTGCAAATAGTGTTCCTTTATTGCATGGATTCACATGATATCACAGTATGTGATGCTGTTATACAACAGCCCTCTGTAATCCTGGACCTCTGCGTTAACTTTATCAATCAGCCTCCCCTGTTAATGCCTTGGCCTGTTGTGCAGTGGTGGATTGGGGAGGGTTTGGGAATCCTAGCTTGCTGTTATGTTTGTAATTAGTGGAACAGTGCTGTACTTTTTTTTCTTCCCCTAGGGGACACTTTATGTCTTAAAAATTGGAGATCATGAAGCTATTCAGATGACATGTATGAATGGGGACTTAATGGCAGGCACCTAGTCCTAGGTGGTGACCTTTCCTAAACTTTGCATTAAAATAGATTGGGAAAGGGGATGCTTTTCGCAGGAGTTTGAAATATTTGTTAAATCAGAAAAAAAGTTTTTGTGGTAATATGTGGTCCATCATATCACACATCTGAGACTTTTCAGAGATTCTACAAAGCTAAAGTTCTGGTAACAGAACAATTAGGCTTAAAATTCACTTTGGGATTACTAGAATGATCACTTTGAGCTACCCACTGTGAATGCCTACTATCTCTCCACTAGATATAAAAATAGTCTTTAATAGAATGAGAAAATGGGTGGGTAACCATGCCAAAACAACATTGCAAAATATCAATTAAAATATATTTGTATAGTTTCATTAGTCTTGATTATAAATTACTACTTGAATTCAGTTTTGATAATGTCATTAAATCTGCATAAAGAGAAAACCCAAGCTACTTTCACCTCAAGATTTTAGAGAAATTTTATAAGAAATCAAAAGTATTTACCATAAAAATAGATTTTTGGCAAAGTGCACTAATTTTTCCATAAAACTGGAAGTGACTGACTCCTGTAAATTATAGTTAATGATTGATTAATTATCTGTTAATTGGAGGTGTTTTCTTAATTGTAGTAGGCATGTATGCGTGTGTGTGTGTGTGTGTGTGTGTGTGTGTGTCCATCCATCCTGGGGACTTTTTGAAACCTAACTTCTTCAATGAATTCTTCTTCAAGTAACTCTCAGTAGACATCATGAGCCAGTACAATACATGGACTGAAAACTGCACTATCTGGTACCTAAATCAGAGAATACCTTATTAGATATAAAATCTTATTCCTTTTTAATAATAACTTCAAACATAAAGGAGCTGCAGAATAGCAAGAGAATAATAGAAGCATAGAATTAACGGGATGGTTTGAAAATGAAAATTGAAAACCACATTGGAACACTTCATAATAATAGCTAACATTATTTACCATCATTACTCTAAATTGTCATTTAACCTGATGCCAAATAGGTGAACTATGCTCAGTTAATATGTGTGTAAATATTTGTATTCTCACAATAACTTGTGCAAAAAGTAGTCAGGTATTAGAATTCTCAAATCTTTACTCTATCCTAAACTAATTTGCACACCAATGCACACCAGACTAAAAACCAGACCTTTTAGTCCAAGACTAAATGTTTTCCCATATACTACACTATCTATCTATAAAGAGGACTCTTTTTATATATCTTTTAAAAATGAGCTTCTGGTCTTTCCTCAGTTTCAGAGAAGTGGTTTGATGAAAGATTAAGCTGATTCAGAAGATAAGCTGCTGATCAAAGTGGGGGCAGGCTGGAGCTTCACTTACACTTGTTATTAGAACATTCCTATGGGTGGAAAGAGAGGGGATTTTCTCCAGTTTGAAGATAATAAAAAGAATCTTGGTGTACTCAGAATACCATTAATTTTGGCACCTTGCATTTTGGGGTTCTAGTTATTCTACTTACTATGTAAACATGAGTAAGACAATTATTGGAATTATATAAGGTTCTATTTTTCTTACAAATCCTGCAACCCATGGTGTGAGTTGATTTATTAAGAATATTGACTTTGAACATCTCCCTCTCATTTATTAAAGCTTCCTCCTTCATGGAGAGGAGATAGCATAACATTGTGTCCTGAAATGTATTTTTAAGGTCATTTGGAGAGAACTTAATTAGCAATTGAGGAAAGAATGAGAAATAGACTAGGGTGACTAGAAAGTTTGGTGATAAAGTCCCCATGCATACAGGTATCATACATTCATTGGCAAATTTCATATCACATATTCAGACATATTCAATCACATTTTCATGGCAGGGATGGGTGAGAAGAAAAAGGGAAAAGGCAAGTAGTGAAGAGGGGTGGGTAGAAGAGGAGCAGGTTTATAACTAATCCAAGATGATGTGTTAAGAAGGAAGTACTGGGGGAGAAAACACTTTCACTTGGAGTTTCAGCTTCTTCACATGATCAGTTGATGGGGTTAAACTTTAGGAAGTTGAATGCTGAACTCTACTGGCACTTTCCACCTTGAACAAAAACCTTTCTCAGCAGATGTCCATGCCCATTGCTGAATTCCCAAAGGCTAAAGAAAATGTAGAAAAGGGAAGCCTCAGAAATGAAAGATATGAGGAGTTATCAAAGAGAACAAGAGACAAAAATGGAGAATAAGAGTAATTTAAGAGACTTAAGTTACTATTTAAGTAATTAGATTGCTAAATTAGCAGTATACTATGCAAACCAGTGTGAGCTATTTGTGCTCTGCCAACTTGAATAATAGAGACACAACATCTTGGGTATGTTAGTTGCTCACTAGTTAAATAAGAAAAATGATTTGTGTAGACCTATGTAATTAGCTTCACAGAAATATATCAAATGTGACTTCCTGAACCATGTTATTCTTCTCCTACATCTATAATAAGTGTATGGATGAGGATGAGGTGCCATGGGTTATAAATCCATTGTGTTGCTTTCCATTTATCTTCATGGATCATTTTCTATTTTTTTAAAAAAACTTTTTGCATTTGGTCCTGTGATATAATTTAAAGCTGGTGCTAAGCCTTAACATAAATTCGCCTGAGGCACATGGCAACTAGAGTAATAGAACTCCAAACCCATACACACTGATTCCATATCTTTATTTTTATAAGTATTTTAAAAATGTACACAGTGATGTGGATATTGTGCTTAGTTTCCCTCATCTTTGGGGGTAGGAGACTAAGATTGACTATTTACATTCTAGAATTTCAACATCAGGCATTTGGCTGGACTCTTTACAAAGTTTTACACTTTGTCTTCTTGATGAGAAATCCAACCTGTCAATATTTATTAGCTTTCTAATGTTAGTGAAATCCCCAGAACTAGATAGGTACCTTCCTGACCCTTTGCTCATGATATCCTGGAGTCCAGAGAACAAAGCTTTAAAGAAGCAAGATAAGAACTTCCTGTGGATACTATGATTTTCCCTGCTCTTCAGAGTGCCCCATCTGGGCTCTTGGGATCTGGCCACAGTTGAGTCTCCAACCCTATATGTGCCTTGGGCTTTCCTGATCTACTTGCTCTTATGTTCCCAGAGTTCCCTCTTACCTTGACATTTTCCACTTTTATCTACTATAAGGATCTCTCTTCTCAGAGCTATTATTCTGAACTTTATTTATAATGTAGACTAGTTCTAACAAAGTATGATATGGTATTTAATTCAACAGTAAGATCAGGTGTTAGAATTTCAGGTATCAAAACTGGGTCAAGTGTTGGGCTGTTTGGGTACAATAAAGAGAAGGTCCACTGCCCACAGCCTGCTATTGGCTTAGTTCTACCATTTTAAAATGCCATGTCAGAAAGGGATGTAAGTACTGGGCAATTAGATAGAAACCAGATTTGAATTTGATCTTAACATTATCACTTTTCATAGGAATGAACATTATCAAGTGAACCCATCCAAGCATCAATTTCTTTGTGTGTGAAGTGGAATTTATAATGCCTGCCTTTCTAAATTATAAAGCTTGAATATGGTAAAGTGGATACATCTTTAAACTTCAAATTATTGTACCCCAGAAAATACCATTATTATGTTTACTCTTTAAAACTATAGAAGAATCCCAAAATGTTTATTTATTTCCTTTAGTGTTTGAAGCACTGTGGGGCTTGTGGAAATGAACTCTTGGAGAAGGAGCATCCACTTTATCATGAAAGCAATGTTGTGCGGTGGTTGCAAGTATCTGTTTAAGAATATGATAAAGAATGAAAGATAAAATAAAATAATTGCAGGGCATGATCTAAAGTTATTCTTACCCTCTTTGTATTTTTTTCTGCCTCATTAAATAGCTCATAAATGATTTTAGCACAAAAAGTAATGTGAAATGATAAAGTTTCAAGTAGCTAAAAGAAAACCCTAATTCGAAAATGAGAGAAGAAATCAACTTAAGGTAATTTCCTCACCTTTTACTAGGGGGACAAAAAAAGTCAGATGACTTTAGTTTTACTGGATTCAATAAATTACTAATTTTCAGACTTAGCTGAATATGGGACCATGCATGTGCCAAGCAATAGTTTCTCTTTCATGTTAGTTTACTGTTGAATGATGTAACAAATTAAATGTGTTTAAGAATGTTTTAAGTTTCTGTACTGAATACCTTAGGTTTTCTCTATGTATCTTCTTATACTCTTATATTGGGTTGATGTACACTTAATTTAAGGTAGGTCAATTTTCTGTAGATGACAAAAGGGAAACTAACTGAAGAATTGGCTTGGGATTTTCCTAGTTATGTTGCTATCTTGTGAAACTTCCTGTGCATATGAATGCTTATTTAAAAAAATACTGGAGTTGTTGAAAAGAAGAATGACTTGTGTGTTACATTTGTCCTCATTTGTTTATACCAATTTCCTGCCTTACTATGGATGGTATTTTTTTCTCTCAGTTTTAAGTTTTAGCCTGGATGACAAATTATATTGCCTTCCTCTTCATAGGTCTTTCTTCTCCTGCCCCAAATTATTCATTTAAAACCCCAGAAAATTAATTGATTGACAATGTTAAAATCTATCTTCTCAATAAGTAGTGCAAGAAAGTTGTAGATATAGAATCTTGAAAATCATTTTTTGGTAAATAGTATGCTTTTGCTGAGAAAGAGGTGTTATCTTCTATGAATATCCGTGGGTGCTAATTTTTATGGCAGAACTGAATTTAAATTTTAAAATATTTTTCAAATAATAGTTTTGAAAATTCTATATTGAGCCTTCCAAAAGTATAACCTACAATTAAAAGGGGCTGTCTTTAATATGTGTGAATTAATTGAATTAATTGAATAGATTTTAGAATGTAACATTTTGATAATTTCTCTGCAGTTTAGATAGTGAGATAAGGTAATGTTATAGAAAATAATTTCATGCAATTTGTAAGTAATTAATGCATTTAATTAGAATATTAGCTATTTTCAAGAAGCGTAATGATGAAACAGATGTTTTTTTTTAATGTATTATAGAGGATAATACCTTGCTAGTGATTTACACATTATTTAGTATAATTTTTTTTTGTATTACCCATCATTAAATTAAGTAAGTATTGTCTGGAAGATGTCATTATATTTACATAGGAAAGATATGTGAATTGAAAAACAAAATATCTTTACTGTCATATAAATGTCTTACACTGGTTAGTTTCTTTTAGTGGTCTCTCCTGCATAATGTATATACTCACAAGTGGGAACTAATAAACTAGTAGTTACTGATGAAATGTGCTTGATGCTTTTGCTAGATTTTAAAAAGTCTATTTGATTGTTTCTCAACTTACATTTATGTACTTACAGCACTATTGATTGATATTTGAAGAGCATTCTTTTTTTAAAGTCATTCCAGCAATTGTTAGCTCTTTTTCTTTTTTTTAATACCTTTATTTTATTTATTTATTTTTATATGGTGCTGGGGATCGAACCCAGTGTCTCACACATGCTAGGCAAGCGCTCTACCACTGAGATACGACCCCAGCCCTTGAAGAGCATTCTTAATCTTAAGAATAGCAAGTTATTTTCAAGTTGGAAGTTAGTTGTGCTCCAGGGCTGTGTGCCACATTATGATTCTTGTTATTTAAACACAGCTTTTAACTAATGTAATGATAAACTTTTTAAGAGTGTCTGGCTGTTTTTTTTTTTTTTTCAAATTTATTTGGTTTACATTTTGGAAAAATTAGGCAGATTGAATTTTGAAGTATCCAAGGAATGTATAAATCAATGTATTAGATTTATTTAAATGTATGGTGGTATATATTCACATTGAGAAGTTCTCTTCAGATCAGAAAGATTGCTTAGTGTATTCGTAGAAAAGAGATGGAAAGAAAAGTAAAGTAACCAAATGGCTTTTCCTTTTATATTTCATGCAGCTTAGCAGACTTATCTTTCTTAGTTATCTCTGTATTTTAATATATTGGAGCTTAAGTCTTCTTTTCTAAAAAAAAGAATATATTTTCTATTCTGATATTTGAAATAAAAGGATATTGAAATGAGTGGTCTTTTTTATTTTGGATATTAAGATTTTGGTAAAAGCAAAATTTATAAATAGATTCTGATTTGATATGATCATGATGAAAATTTTTATGAAAATGTAATTGAAACATTTTAAGTACAGTAAAATATTCTTATAATGAGGAAAGATATTTCAATTTATAGATATCTATATACCCTAGGCCAAATCTAGTCACCTGATATATAGCAACCTGACAAAAAAAAAAAACTTGATGCTATTCTGAAAAAGATTCTATAGTCTAAGTATTGTTCCAGATATAGGTATTAGAAAGAGATTCCTTGGTATTTGGAGTTCCAAAGGTCTAAGTTACAGCAGTCATTATTTAATACAACTGTGATTGATGGGTACTCAGTCAGGTGGCTAGTCCTTCCATGAGGGCAGTATGTTAAAATGCTATAGGACACTCCCATCCCCACTGCCTGACACACACACACAATAACCAAAAACTAACCAACCAACCAACCAAGCAAAAGAACCCTCACAATTACAGACCACAAGAAACACATTTTTTTCCTAGTAAGTAGTGCAAATTTTAAAAAATATAAGGTTTATTTTGGGAAAATACTAAATAGTAATATAAAACAGTACAAATCGAGTGGTGGCTATAATAGGGGCTGGAGGTAATTTTGAAGCTCCCTCTTGCCCTTCTTTGCATAATTCCATGTACTTCCAATTTGCCTTTAGTTTTTCTAGAGCTCCCTATTTTTGTCTCCTCTTGACTCTCAAATGTTGGCCTTCTCACAGGTTCTACTCAGCCCTCTACACCTCTCATTTTAATGGCAGGTCCCAATAGATCTGAAACAGTGGTTTCAACCATGTCAGTGACTTCCAAATCATTAGAATTTTTGGCAAATTCCGAGTGTATTGTAACCCCTGTTAAAAATCTCAACCTGGATATCCTGTAAGTGCTTCATACTTACTATGGCCCATCATAAGTTTCTTGAGATTTTGTCTATACACAATGCTTTCTCTTTATTTTCTGTTTATGGATTACACCTCCTTGGTGAAATACCCTCTTCCAAAGTAAAGGTTCAACTTCATGATCAGTATTCTGTTTATACTATCCTTTCTCTGGTCCATGCATCCCTTCCTGACAAGACTTACTGAGCTAGTTCTCTGGGTGTCAGTGCTTCCTCACACCTTTATCACTCTATTCATGGTTTTCTCTTTGTTGGAAATTTACTTTTCTATCTAATTTTGACCTAGCCTTTCAAATGATCTCAAGTGATACCTCAACTGGCACATCTCTCCAGACTTCCCAGAATGATTTTTGTTTTTCTCCTTTGTGTGCATTTTTTCACAACACTTTTCACTCAGCCTTCCTCTCTCAGCACAGCATAAACTCCTGTGAGTAGAATTATTCTTTGTTGTATTCATCATATATGCACAGTGCCTGGGATATAACAGGTGCCCAGTTTTTGAAACCGTATATGAATGAATGAATATATTCAAAAGACATGAACTGGAGGAGTCACCTAAGGCTGCTAAGGATATGAGTGGGAGGATGGTGTAGGATGGTTTTTCTAACCAGGGAATTCAGTCAGCAAATTCTGAAAGCAAAGAATGAGCTGATTGCTTTTGGCTATTGAAAGAAACGATTTGACCAGAATTTATGAGGAACTAAATATTGGATATTGGACATTACAAGGTAAAATAAAAGTATAATTTTCTGATGGTCTGTTGTGTTCTTGATTTATCATTCATGGCTTTTTGAAAGACAGCTTTCTTAAGGTATTTGAATATCAGTGTAGGAGGATGTAAACAGTATTTTTAAAAATGAAATCCTCTAGAAAGATATACTGAATGGCAATATCTTAATTAAAACATCACTAATTCCAGTAATTGTTTAAGCATATGTTTTCAGATTTTATATTTAGAATTAAATCAGATGCTCATGACCATAAAGTATTGATTGTATTGATTATATTTTTAGTTACAAAGTACACTTCAGTTAAACCACCCTCTAGACTTGAACTTCCTGAAAGCAGGTGTCTAATATTAATCATCTTTGTATTTCCATTGCCTTGGCCTGTGGCCAATATATAGTAGGATCTCAGTAGGTGCTTGTTGAACTAAATTGCATAGTCTGCATACCCTGCAAACAAAACTGCTGATCTTTGCATTCCAGAAACTGGACTCTGTTGAGATTGGGATAGGCACTTGGTGACTGTCTAGTCCAGAGTGAGCAAATACTCACATTTCTACACCAAGAGCTGCATTGCTAATGAGTATTGGTTACCTCAGAACCTTCCTGAATATAGTGCTCTAGGCCATCAGTTGGTAAGATTTGGCAATCAAAATAATAACCTATTAACAATTGAAGATTCATTCCAACTTCAAGAAGAGAAAACTGAGGTCTCTTGCCTCTTTGAGGATTTCATTATTAATTAGTGAGAGAGCTGAAGATAAGACTCCCTGCAGGTCTTCTATGTCCTTAACCAGTGTTTTTTTTTTTTTTTTTTTTCCCACTGTCCCTCTCTCTCCACATGGTTCCATTTTAACTACCAATAATTTTGAACAATTCATTTTTTTCAATTCTTCTTTTATTTACTTGCTCTTTATTCCATTAAAGAAAACTACAAGGGAACTTCTAATTACTTTGTTGATTTTGAATTTGGTTATATTGAGTATTATTCAAAACAGGTGGATCATTGCCAAGGATTAAGAAATATTTTAAAGGTCTCCTGTGCAATGATATTTGTTGCAGTTATATTTAAACTGTATCAATATTGCTTAATTGTGATAATTTTATTTTTAATTTTTAATACTTCTCTGAAAGATACGTTTTCAATATACAGTAATTTATTTATGATTCCAAAAAGCTTTTCCTACTATGCTTTTGAATTATGTATATATGAAAATAACGTTTTGCTTTTTTACTTAGAAAAGTCAGTTGGTTTTGTTCATTGTAGGAAGAAGTGCTTTGCTTGGTTCTTCCTGATTTGAAAGTCTAACTAGACTGTTGATGAGTAGTTAAAGGAAAAATTCATTGGCATGGAAGAGAATGATTACTCACATCTATATACCTGAACTTACTCAACTGTGTTTCACATATATCCCATCTTACCTGTGCACTGCCCATGATCTTCCATACCCACATACCTAAAGACTTAAAAAAGTTCTTACTATAAGGTATTTTTGTGGGGAGGGTAATTTTACGTAATTTGCAGAATTTTCATGATATAGAGACGCCTCGAACTACCCTTTGTACTCACAGCCCTTGTCCTAGTGTAATTCTGGAAGAAAGTTCGACCCTGGGGGATGGTTAATTTAACTAGCAAAGAACACTATCTAAGGCCAGATGATTCACTGACTAGCCAATACCCTTTTTCATGTTTTAAAAGAGAGGCCTATTAGAGGATCAAAGAAAATGAATGATTCCCCACTCATTTGTTCTTGAAACAAAAATGGACTGAACACTTATAGCATGTTAGGCATCGTGTCAGAGTAGAACCATCTGCTCTTTGCCTTTTGTAGGATGAGAATATGTTATTTAAAAAGGCATGTATGTGAAGTTAAAATCTATAATGAATGCAGGACAGGAAAACATTTGATATTTTGATTATATAATATAAAACCAGAATTCGGACCAAGAACAGATTGTCTAGGAGCAGTTCCTATGGAAATGATAGTGAGGACTGGGCTAGGATCTGAGGATGAGTAGAGGTTAAGTAGAATATCAGGAATAAAATACCTGCTAGGCAGAAAGTGCCTTCCAGGCTGCTGATGGGAGGAAGATGGGAGAGTCTGAAGATCTGGATGGAAGCCAGTGTTGTGGAAGAGAGCAGTTAGGAGAAAGCCAGGCTACTTGAAGTTGAGAGAATTTTAGAGAGGTAGGCAGTAGCCAGGGAATGTGGGGTCTTCTAGGTCATGCTATACAGTTGCATTGTTATCCAAAGACTCAAAAGCTTTTGAGGAGATGTATGACATAATCCTATTAGTATTTTAAAAAGATCACTCTGATGCAATATCAAGAACAGATTGGGTGGAAGTTGTGGACCTGTATGTTTATGAATTAACTGGGCGGCTATTGCAGAGGCCAGGTGAGAGGTGTTAGAAATAAGGACTTGGGGCTGGGGATGTGGCTCAAGCGGTAGCGCGCTCGCCTGGCATGCGTGCGGCCCGGGTTCGATCCTTAGCACCACATACCAGCAAAGATGTTGTGTCCGCCGAGAACTAAAAAATAAATATTAAAAAAATTCTCTCTCTCTCTCTCTCTCTCTCTCTCTCTCTCTCTCTCTCTCTCTCTCTCCCCCTCTCTCCTCTCTCACTCTCTCTTTAAAAAAAAAAGAAATAAGGACTTGAGTGTTGATGGGGAACTATTAGGATTTCATAGAGACTTCTGAAGCAGAAGTCACAGGGTTTTGTTTTTGTTTTCATTAATTGATTTTGGGTTGACTTCTGACAGGTACCACCAGCTTTTGGAAGTATCCAGAGGGATAGAAGGGAGAGCCTACTCAAGGGGGTATGGGTTAGGAACTAGAGAAAATGGAGGGGAAATATTAATTTATGAATCACTTGTTCAAGGCTATGCACCTGTAGGTGAGAAGAAGGGATTTAATTTGGAGAAGGGAAAGACATAGAAATAAGCCTTAAGGAAAATCGATTTTCAGAAGTTGAAAGAGGACAATGATCCTGTTTGAAGACATTAAGGAAGAAATGACGAGAGTTAAATGAATAACCAGCAAAGCACTGTTTCACTAAGTGAAAGGAGGATAGGGAGCACCCAGTAGGATATCCAAAATGAAAACCATTGGAAACATTAAATGCTGGTGAAGATGATGAGCAGTTAGAATTCTTATGCAAAGTGGGAATGTAATATGGTACATTCACTTTAGAAAACTATTTGTATGACTGATCATACAAATAGAAAATAGAGCTCCAGGTTACACAGCATGTGCAATAAATGTTCCCCGGAACTGGGAAATGAACAAACTTGACTACTATTACAACCAGATGCTATAAGGCAGATGATAAAAATGTTTTCCTAATGTAAAATCTTACTAATAGTAGTAGTAATTACTTGGGGATGCAGGGAGGGGAATACCTAAGTGTAGATTTCAGAATCAAGCAGGTCTGGGTCTGAATCCAGGACTCTACCACTTATTGTTGATCTTGATTGAAGTCATTTAACTCCTCCCCTTTGTCTTATCTGTCTTTTCTGTAAAATGGGTGGGAAAAGTGAAGGAGGTAACAATAACTATATAATGTACATGACACTGCTTCTCATTCTTAGGCAGCATTAACAGATTTTGGCTATAATAATGAATATTTTTCAATAGTTTGAATTTAAATAGTACCATGCACCCAGTATTCACATCTCTCTGAGTATAAAAAGAGGTGCCTCTACGCTGTGTGAGCCCTGTTTCAGCTCAAAAGTACGGTACTTGCTGTGTTGATACTATATAAAAGAATTTTGAATCACAATTGGAGCTCAGTTCCTACATTGTGCTAAGCCAGAATACTCTTATTCATTGTACCGATTTTAGTACAATGCAGTTACCTGAGCTTTGGGAACACGCAGAAGAAGTCAGGTGCTTTCTGTCGAACTGTGGTAATAAACCTTATTTTAGCAGCATATTGGAATAGATTTACCCTACATTATGCTTACAGATTTAATTCGTTACATTTGTTGTTCTACTAAAGGAAACATTTTGGTTTACCTCTTCAGTTTATGATCTTGGATGAAAGCATGAGAATTAACATACTTAATTCATATGATCTATATTCAGTGGAAAAGAATATTTTATCTTGATTTTATAACATGAAGGGATACCTCCAACTGAGAATATCCAAATTCTTTTTATGGGAATGCCTTATTTTAAAAAAAAATAAGATTTTTCCATCTAAATTAAATCAGTGACATTCCCAAGTACTATTCATATAGTAAATACTGAATGAAATGTAAAGAAAATTCTCTTCAAAAATATTGTTTCAATATGAATCTAATGTGAACTTACTTTATGCCAGGGATCAATTAATGTTATGTTGATATTTTCACACAAAATTAGGAGCAATGAAGATGATTTTCCAATATTTTAAAAGTATATATACATCACAATTATGAACCTTTGCAGAGATCAAACATGATAGAAAAACTAAAAAATAACTATAAGTATATTGAAAACATCTAACCATCACCACCAAACTCCAGCTTGTAGCATTTATACTGTCATAACACAGACACTCTCTCTTTTTTCTCTCTGCTTTTAACTCATGAGAAAATCAAGTATTTATAATAAAGACATCTGTTGTCTTTGTGAAACTCTGGTAATTAAAATATATTTCCCAGGCTATTTTTTTGAAAAATTTCTAAATGATAAAATTCCTTCCAGAATTTTTTAAATACTCAGGGCAGTGACTTATAAGGATCAATGTAACTCTGAGAATTCACTCTTGTGTATTATTTTCCCCTCTTCAACTATGTAATTAAGATACTGACCTATTTGCCTTTCTCCTAGCAGGCATTGCTAAGTTTCTTCACACCATGTGATTGGTAAGAGGACCTCGTGATAAGAAGGACAGCAATATGTCCCATTCACCCTTTTGGACTCTGCATTCAATTGAGACTGCTGTCCCCTGCAGTCCCCTCCCCTCAACCAAACAGGGCACTCTTTGGCTTTTAGTTTCTGTTTTTATTTCTTTATGGAAGAATTAATGGGTACTTTGGGCAGATTTAGGCATTTTATCTTCTTTCTTCCTTTCTTTGCTCTCTATTTTTCCTCATTACAGGAGACAGAAATATGAGAGCCTCAGTGGGGAATTTTCCCAGAAGAGAGAAATGGAGGATCCATTGCTCTATCATGCCCGTCATTTCCAGAGAGGAGTGATTTTTCTCATTTGACCCTTGGACTCTTCCTGGCTGAGAAAATCCAGCTCTTTGTGCTATCCACCTCAGGGTCTGCTGGAGGGGAGAACTTCTGGAAGTGCAGTACAGAGAGGAGTGGGCATTATTTAATGCCATCTTCTCCTCTTGGACTTCCCCTTCTAGAAGAGTCAGCTTCTCAGGGAGCCACTTTATATGTGTAGCTGCATTTAGGTATTTAATATACAAGGGAGCTCTGAGGGGTTAGAGGTAAAACAGAAACTGTGGGTGAGGCAGAATAGCAAATTTAGAAAGGATGAGGGTGCTGCATTGGCTTCACAGTCCTGGGTAAGGCTGGAGCACTCCCTATTATTTTCTCTTCAGCATGAAGTTACAATATGTTTTGTTCAAGCTTAAATGAACCTTTTCATCTGGTAATTAACATTTTTACAGTGTTTCTCCTACCACCATATATTTTTGTTTAGAAAATTAAGACCCAGTGTGAAAGTCAGATGAGTAAGATGTTTGTTTTTGCAAAGAGTATGTATTTAAACCCTAAGAGATGATTAATGGGTAAACTGAGAAAGTTAGAAACTAATTTCAACTTCCTTGACTTCCCTTATAGCAATATTTTGATCTTACTGTTTTTATAGTTTATTTCTTACTTACATTTATTTGAATATGTTTCAGAAATTGTCTTTTACTAAGAATAGGTGATAGCACCACTGAGTGCATTTGGTAGCTAGCTTCTCATATCGTGCATTTTGGCAAATGTGGAGAGTTGACTCTGTGTTTATGAAATCTGCGAAATAAGCTGACATCCACATTACAAGTTTGCTGAGGAATTCCTGAATTCTAGTCCTAATTCCATTTTCTCTCATATAACCCTCTAGGGTCTCTGGGTTTTCAGGAATGTTTCATTTATTTTAATTAATTAATTGCTTAATTAAAATAATGCCTTTGCTCTGGCTTACATCAGGAAATACAGGGGTGCACTAAAATTAACAATTATGCAACTCTGTGAGTTATTGCTTGAGCTTATTACACTTTCAGGAAGCTCTGTTTTTTTATGTACATGTCAGAGCTAGTTTTTAATTTATCTGAAGTGGTTTGTAATTATTGGTAATGCTGATAATAAAATTTATACTGTTTGAATCAGAAAACATTAGGGCAGATGTAGCTTTTGATTAAATGCAATTTGGACTGTAAAACATACTTTCTGGCCCTCCCTGTATTGTTGATATTATGCTTTCTGCCCTCTCATCCTAGAATACAGCAACAGGCTAGGGGAGGAGGCAGCCCATTGCTTGCTTTCATGTCTCTGATGAGGTGCTATAAGCTGAATGGTCAGAAGACTTCAGCAGAGTGTCTACTTCTCTAAAAGGCAGCAGGGGAGAGTTAATGTAGCCACAGGGTAGAACTTTCCAGGAGTAGGGCTATCTGGAAGGCTGTGAAAATGAGAGAGAGGGCGGGGGTAGATTGATTGACTTCTATGTACACACTCTCCCCCTGGTCAGGAGAAATTAAAAATAACTGCCCATTGAACAGAATGTTAGAGAAGTTGGCTGTCCAGGGCTTAAGGGGATTTAACATTCAGTATTTTTAAAATACATTTTTTTGGAAAGAAGGTGAACACAGTGGTTTCAGAGGTTTCATTTGTCTGACTCTGGAAGCTTTGGAATGCAATAAAATATTGTGCCTTTTTGGACTGGACATATTTTAGTCAATATGCTGGCTCTGGGATCCCTGGGCTGACCACAGGGTCTGGCACAATCAATGGTGGCCAGTTGGTGCACAATGTCCTCTCTATGAATACATACTGGGCCACATTATGCTTACCAATCTCATGGAATGTTATGATTTTATAATTAGGCCATGAAGTCTTATACTCTATATTGATAACTCACAATTACCAATGATATGCATCTTTCCTATGGTTTAGATGTTTTAAAAAAAGCAGTTTTAAGATTGTGAAGTGAAAGATCTCTATTTTTTTTTATTGATTGTTCAAAACATTACAGAGCTCATGATATATCATCTTTCATACATTAGACTCAATTGGGTTTTGAACTCCCATTTTTACCCCAAATACAGAGTGCAGAATCACAATTGTTACATATTTACATTATTACATAATGGCATATTAGTGACTGTTGTATTCTGCTACCTTTCCTATCCCCTACTATCCCCCCTCCCCTCCTCTCCCCTCCCGTCCCATCTTCCCTCTCTACCTCCTCTGCTGTTGTTCAATTCTCTCCCCTTTTTCCCCCCTCCCCCTTGCCCCTCATAACCTCTTATAATTTTGTGTATCATTGAAGGCAAAATGTCTTCTTTGATATAAAGAGAGCAACTAAGAACAGAACAGGAAGGAAGAACATGAGGAAAAGACTAACAGTAAACAAAGACGAATGGGGGGAGAGAAAGGGAGAGAGAAGGGAAAGCATATGGAAAGATCTCTATTGATTAGGGCCTTATTTCAAAATTTAACTGAATGCTTACTGCTGCTACCATAAAGTATTGCCCAAATTTTATGACTTGAACCTCTTCTTTTCTGCTCAGTGTCTTGGTTTATCAAAGTATTTGCTCCCTTCACTGTGTTCTGTATCCTTTTGAATCCATCTTTTTAGAAATAGAGCATATATGATTTTGGTGACATGCAGCACATGTGTAGTGTTGTTTTTTAAGTGCCTTTGCATGTATACTGGTGGGGTGCAAACACAAGGAACAAAGAAGCCAGTTGGAATTATTTCTACATGAATTTGAATTTTCTAGAGATGGTGTATAAGAGATGCTTTCCAGTAGTTTGAGAATTTGTCCTAAGCGAAAGGTTAATTTATTTTTTACTATCTTTTGGAAGAGTAAACAGCAAAAAGCTAGCAGTGGCAGCTGATGAGATGAGATTCATCAGTCTTGCTCAAGGAAGGAGAAGGGGTTTGAAGGTGATAAAGGGAGACCAGGATGAGAATTCTCCACCAAAAATCTGCCAGGTGGAAGCTATAGAAGAGTCGATTTTAATTTGATCAGAAGTTTCTAAATGCAGGACAGAAGAGAAGGTGAAATTTGAGTGTTGTTGAAATTACCTTTGAAAGTTCCTTTGGAAGAAAAAGTGTTAAAAGCAAACACCATCTCTCAGTTATGTCTACCAGAAGAAGTTTTCCCTTCAGCACCAGATTATGTAGTTGGTTTGTGGGATTTTTTTTTTTAAGTATGTGTCACTGAATTCATTGAATAATGAATTATTCTCTAAACTTGGAAAGTTCTTCTGTGGATAAGAGCCACACAGAAACTGCCTTTGGTGGAAGATTCTGATGTTCATTTGGTGTAAATATTCATAGAGAGAACTGACATGGTGAATAGACTCATGCCCACTCTTTAAACAGTGTTTTCTTTTTCTCTTTATCAAATATGGTTAAATTCTCACAAGGAAAAGCCTACATAATGTAGGCTATCTTATAATACATAATGCACTATCTTTGTGGTCAGCTGCAACATAAAGGAAAGAAGCTTCCCCTAATTCCCTACTCTCTTCCTGTTCTTGGTGGATTTGGCATTGGGAGTTTAAAAAAAGAATCATTAGTAAATATTTCCATCTTCTAGATGGATCATCTCTATAGAAATGGGCTAAACTTTTTCTTACAGGATCACACTAACCACACCTTTGAAACATGCAAAACTTTTCCAATCTTTGCTTTTTTAACACACATCAGTCTAAAGTGAAGTATTAAAGGATATTTCTTTGTTAAAAATTTTGTTGATGCTTGCAAAGTGTAAGACACTGTCTTGCCTGATGGATCAGTATTTAGCAAGGTATATGTATTTCAGGTCCTTGTGAGATTCCTATTTGAATTTGGCCTGTTTCTCCTACCTTTGATATCTCTTAAATTTGACCTTACTATCGCAGTATCTCCTTTTAAGACATCCTGGTGATCCTTTCAATAGTGCTCCAACTGAAAGTACTCCCCTCACCAATGGCAGAACTCTTCAGTAAGTGCAGAGAGAAGGTGATCTTATGATCTAAAACTTTTAGCATTCCCCATAAATATAAAATTGTTATTAAATCTATAGGTTCATATGCTGAAAACAGTCATTTGAGTTAAGAAAAAAATTTGGAATTAGTTATAGAAGAAATTTGAAGATGAAGAAGTAGATTTAAAATCTGGAGCTCAGTGTTGCCATTTCTGTATAAATTTGCATCAGAAGGGAATAAAAGATGTGTTTTAAAGTGGCAGGGATAGTTCTCCTGTCATTCTAGGTAATCCTTGTTTCAGTTAGTCATATGTAAGTTTTATCATTGAAGCATTCAAATTAAATCTCTGATATTCAAATTAATTATTTACTGTTCACCATCCTTTCCTTCACAAGGTTCTCTGTTTTTCACTTTGTTATGTCTTCAATAAAGCAAACATAAAACACTGATAATGTAAAATATTGGAATGGAAGTGTTCTACTTTGTTATTGATGTTGTTTATCATAATTCATATTGTTATAATATTTTTGTTTTTTTGTAGTCTTATGCCATTAATGACTCTTCTTTTGTATGCTACATGTTTATTTAAAATTTCATAATATTATTCCCAAAGGTGGTTCCATAATCTTCTCAAAGCAGTAACTCTTTTTCAATGTCCAAGAACCTTGTTCATGGTAAAGAGGGTGCTCAAGAGGTCTTGATGAAACATTTGGCAAATATTAGACCTTAGAAATGAACACAAACTTAAATATTCAATTTAATTGAACAAATATTTATTGAGTAATTATTCTGTGTCAGGTACTGAATCATATTGCCCAACATAAAAATCTATTAGCAGAATAAATAGAATTTTTAAAGAGAAAAGTATTTGCTGTCAACTGTAAACCCAGTGACAGCTAAAAGGAGAAAGCTGATGTTTCAGTATTATTTTGCAAACAGAAGAAGACAAATACCTTTATTTCAAATTTCTAGGTAAAAACAATATGAAAATGGACTTTATGTAAATTTCTTAAATGTCACACACAACCTTTGTTCTTGAATGACTGCAATCAGATATGGTTTAAGCTTTCTAAAGGAAATGGGCTCAGATTCACTTTTTCTTTCTTCAATCCAAAGTTCCTTTAATCCATTTATTGAGTTTGCTCTGTGCTAATGCCTAAATATTTAGCCCATAGTCTCTGAACTCTGTTGCCTAGCTTTATTAAAAACAAAAAATTATTTTAGTTACTTGAAATAGGTGAAATGTTTTATGTCATTTAAAAAATTAGTAATATGATTTCATATTACAAAATGTTTTAAAGTATAAAGTTCCAGGGAGATAGATTTGACTCACGAATCCATAGACAAATGGACAAATTGATATGGACGTAATGGGAGAGGTTTGAAGGGGGGTGGTTAGTTGGTAGACCACTAATTATCTTTTGACAAACATTAAATGATTTATGGAGACCATATTGTTTGGGGGAAACAGTTTACCTTTTTATAAGTTTTTTAATCTACTTAAATGTGCTTAAAGAGTATACTCCCTACCACCTCCCCTCCCTTTCCTCATCTATACTGGGATTTTCATAATGTAACACCCTTAAACAGAGAACAATTGCATCTAATCCTATTTAAAATGGTTGCTAAGGGACTATTCATAGGAGCTTAGAAATGACTCAAGATCTCCTTTATGAGGTAAAGGAGAAAAAGTAAAGAAAGGAACCTTTAGAGGAAGGATTTTGACAGGTGGGTTTGTGTTATATGGTTTCTGGTATTTAGGACACAGGAGTCATTTCTCAGTCTGTGACCCTCTGGGAGTTCCACTGAGCCTTGAACCTAATACCAGCCTGCTGCTGTCTTGGACCCCCAAGGACTGACAATGCGGAACAGGCTTACACAGATGGGTTGGGGTGAGAGGGATGCATTCCTTTTGTATAACTCAGGTGTGGTAGAGGGGAACCTTATGATAGTTGAAGAGTTGACCCATAACTATACTAACTTAGCCCTTAAGAAAAGTTGCTGGCTAGTAGACTTACTGTACTCAGTTTTTTGCTGCCCATATCAGGAAGCACAGTGGCTTTCATACAATACCCTGAATGTTTGACTTCTTCTCTTCCTATTTTGGGATGAATGTGCAATACATATTTTCCCCTTCATCTATGAGAGAAGCTTTTATATTACTTTCAACTAGGAAAATACAAATCCTAGGGCATACCATATGGTTGATTATGCTTCTATAAACAATATATATTTTTTTTAAATTTTCACCAGTTGCAAATATTCAGATGCTTATTAGGAGTTATTCTGAATACCAAACCAGACATTTTTTTCTGAAAATATAAGGTTAGAGATCTCTTTGTCCACAAAAAAAAAAAAAAAAAAAAAAAAAAAAACTTAAAAATGGATACAATGGCTATTTAAAATCAAAAATCTAACCAGAGATTTTAGAATAGACATCACAGTGAGAAATTTCTAACTTCACATAAAAATGTTAGGATAAATTAGTTTTCAAAACTAAAGGTGCAACAAAGGTGAGATTAATCAAATTTCATAACAAAGGTGTCAAATTGATATTGCATGGTTTTATTTAGAGTAATTTAAGTATTTTAGAATTTGTATTTAAAATGATTTTTATATGTTTCCATTCTAATTCTAATATTTGATTATAAATACACTCTATAAAACTACCAAAATTGTTCTAGTCTCCATCTCAGGTTGTCAAAGAACTTTGTAATTTATTCAAGACACTATAATTAATTATTTGTTCTTTAAGGAGCAAACTTAACTCTTTAGGAAGGGGTGGCCTTTGATTGCTGGCCTCTCAAACCCAGGTATATTAGGAAAAATAAAACATGCTACAAATGTGGGGCCACTTTTGCTGGACTTAGATTGCCTGGGTTCACAGTCACTCAAAGTTGATAACCTTTGTTCTTCCTGAATCCCTGTCACAGTTCCTTAAATACATTGAGAACTGAGCAAAATTGTTGATGTCTTAGTGAATTTAAATGTAGGTGCATGTTTGAGGAGCTTGCTTTTTATAATGATTGCACTGATTTCTAGGAAGCAAAAATATCCTTGAATTATCCCTACAAACCCAGATCACCTATTTTCATACATGGACTGTTTGGTTTTTCCATATCACTCTGAACCCCTGTATGCTCATACCTGTTCTCCTTATAAGATATATTAATGGTATATTGTACACATATTTTCCCCTTCCTCAGTCTTATTATTTATTCCCAGTCTTGTCACATACACTTTTCATCTTTGCCTTCATTTTCTCTTCAACTATGGTCAGGCTGCTCCAGAAGAAATCAGTCTAGTGACATATGAGGTAATCTGCCTTTCCTTAAACAACAGTTCTAAATGTAAAAGGCCAGCTTCGTGGAATGCACTTGCTTTGTGTAGGTGGCCTGAGCTATTTTCCAATTGTTCACATGCCTTCTTTTCAAACACCTGTGAGTCTTTTCACTGGAGAATACCAGTGTCCTTTGTGCCAGTGACTTGTTTCTTGCTCATATGTGAGAATTGAGTGCAGTTACTGAGAACCTCAGAGACAGCAGAGCTTGGAAAAATGACTTCTCTGCCTCAGTTTTGTCTTTTCACAGGAGTCTCTGGAGGTTTACATGAGTTAATATTTATAAAACACTTAAAATAGTGTCAACCATATAGTAAACACAAATTAAGTTTTTGAAAAATAGAAGAAATAAAAATGTGTGTGGAGAAAAAAATAGTGATGAGAAAAATGGTGGGTGTTTTTTTTGTTTGTTTGTTTTTGTTTTTGGAAGACCAACAGGAATTCTTTCCCTCAAATGCAAAGGTTTCTGTGGGTTAGTGCTTGGAAAAGTTGGGATGAGTTCCATGGATAGTTTTTCCACCTGATGGTTTACTTGTTTCCAGCAAAAGCCAACTAGAGTAACTTGCATTCAAAAAGGTCATTCCACAGATCAGAATGTTTGAGGAAATGTTGTAAGCTGTTTCCAAGGCTACAGAACAATTTCTAACAGACTCCAGAGCTGAACCCATTGTCCTACTGAACAATCATGAAATTTTACTTTTCTTTATTCATTCTAAAAATTCACTGCATGCTCTTCTTCCAGTGATTTATGAGTCACCTCAACCAGTTGGTATTTATATTTCTAAGGATTCATCCGATCTTTGAGAAATTCTACACTGGTTTAAAAATTACCCTTATAAAATAATTATTGCTGTAGAGTTTTCGTTATATTACTAATTTGCTAATCTGGATATCATTCCTCTTAATAATAATGAGGATCTAGAAATACATTTTTGTTAAAAATGTCTTGAGAATCCAAAAGGAATATTAGCAAATTTCATCCCAAAGACTTTATACATAGGCAAACCCTTTGCTGTCTCACATTGAATCTATTTATTCTAAGTTGCCTAGGTAGTGATATAATTTATTAATGAATTAGTTACTACCAATTAGGAAAGGGAGAAGAACACCAGAGGTAGACACATTCATTTTTTTTCATCCATCCAATACTTAGAAAGTTTCTGCAGTTCAAAGGATATTTAAATAATCACTACCAAAGTTCCTACCCTCATGGACTCACATTCTATTGAGAGTAGCTACATAGTATGGTGGAGTTTTGGAGTTGGAAGCATTTATATTCCAGTGTTTGAGTAGAAACTTACATTGCTATACTGCTACCCACTGTGTGACCATGACAAATTTTTAACCTCTATGGACTTCAGTTTTTCTATGTGTAAAGTAAGAAAAATAAAATAACTTAATAGGGATACACACGCGCGCGCGCGCGCACACACACACACACACACTCTCTTAAGGAAATGCCTGGCACATAAGTGCTATGTAAACATTTGCTGTTATTACTGAGTAGTCACATAGAATATCAAAGAAGGATATAACAGGAGGGGAAGCAGGGTAGGAGAGTAGAGATGATAGAGCAGCAATTTCATATAGGATGGTTGGGAGAGCCTCCATGAGGAGAGGATGATTTAAGCAGAACCTTGTATGAATTAGAGAAATAAATAATGCTAATATCTGACTGAAGAGAATTCCAGTCAGGGTGAACAGTTAGGGAAAATGGCATGAGGTAGCAGACATTTATGTGTTTTGAGGAGCATGAAAGTATACAAGGTGGATATTCAGTAAGCTAAAGAAAGGACTGAATAAGAGCCTGGAGAAAAATATCAGAAGGTCTTATAGGGCCTGGTGGAACAAAATTTTTAGCAGTGGATTGTATTCTAAATAAGAAAAAGCCAGTGGAGGCTGACTCAGGGGAGTAAGGCTTCTGTATGACTATAGTACGAGGAGTCAGGCATGGAAGTGCCATCTGGCGCTCTTGCAGAGTCCAGGTGAGGGGCGATTATAGCTTGAAGTGCATCAGTAATGAGGACAGGTTGCGGTGTAGAAATTGAGTAAAAGACACATCATGAAGGTAGAGCTGGCAAGATTTTCCTATAGATTTGATTAGTATGAATAAAAGAAATGAGTCAAGAGTGATATTCTACTATAGGGCCTGAGCATCCAGATAATTGACATGTCATTTTGTGATGGTGTATACTTGGGGAGAAGGTCCAGTAGGACCAACTGTTCATTTTGATAACCTTGAGGTGATGATTGGACATACAGTTGGAGAAACTGGGTAGGTAGTTGAATATTCAAATTGGGAGTTCAGGTTTTGGGAGATTCAACATGCTAGGCAATCACTTGAGCACTGAGCTACATATACCTCAGCTCTGGAGATAAAGATGTGATATGGTCCGATTAGAAATATATTAAGAAATCATGGAGCTTGAATTGTATCACCAAAAATAAGATAGGTGGAGAAAAGAAAAGAGCTAAAGATCAAGTTTGGAATTGCTAAGTTTTAAGTGGAGAGAGGAGAAAACAGAGCCAGTGGGGAAGACATAGAAGAGGTGACCAGTGAGATAGAAGAAAATGGAGAAACTGTTATGACCTGGAAGTCAAGTGAAGAAATGCTATTTAAGAAGTGAAGAGTGAAAATAATCCTTCACCATGCTTGTGAAGACTGGAATAAGGCTGAGGGCTGAAATTTACTCATTGGATTTAACAGTGTGGGTGTCACTGGTACCTTTGTCAAGATAATGTTCCTTGGAATAGTGAAAACAAAAATAATTGGAGAGATTCAAGAGAGAATGGGAAACTACAGGGACACAAAACTCTTCCAGAGTTTTAATATAAATAGGACAGAAATATGGGGTCTTAGAGAGAATGTGGAATTAAGGTTTTCATTTTTTAAAAGAAAATACAGTTGTATGCACTATTGATAAAGGCCTATTTAGAATTTAAAATAAAAATCTTGATGGTGTGCAAGAGGAAGGAGATACGTTTAGGGTTAATGTACTTGCATAAGCAAGAGGAGGTAAGCTTGAGCAGAAAGAAAGAAGAGTGTATTATAGATATGTGTCAGGACAGTTCATGTATCATAACTCAGAAGTGGTAGATTAAATGAATATAGAAGATGGAAGTTATGGGAAGATTTGAAAACTCCTCAGTTGCTTCTCCTCAGAAATAAAATGATAAGCTGAAAGCAATGAGAAGGATGTCAGATAAGAAAGGTTAAATATAAAATAATAGTTTCAGAATTATTTAATGAATTGACAAGAAAAATACAGATCGTTGCCAGCAATGAAGATTTGTTGAGGTTTGAGATCATAAATTTAATGGGAATTCAGTTACCATGAGTGTGTGGTTTTCAATATCTTCAGCTGTTTGATTATAGGCATGGAATGAGTGGAAAGTTAGATTTAACCAGAGTTGGAGTTTTGCCAAGTGAGTAAGAACACACATTAAAAGGACAAAATAACTGAGGGTATATGTTGTGCTATGATTATGGTGAATTATGACTATAAAATCTAAGTGGATAAGGATATATAATCAGTTAATTGTAGGTACCTCTCACCTGAAGAATTATGAAAGGAGTTTCTGGAATGGGTGAACAGAAGAGAAAGTGATTTTGAGAAAGGGAAGTGTTTACAGTTGAGAATTGGTAGTAGCAAGGTCTAGCAGGTGTTTGTGGCAGTGGGTGGTTAAGCTGTGGCCATAGACTCCATTGCTGGAAAGAGATATTGAATGTTTAAGAGCCCATAAGTCAGGTGAATCATCCATATGTGCATTGAAATTGCTAAAGCCAGTGACAGGTGTAGTGGTGGAGAGGAAGAGAGTTAGCAGAAATCTCCAGGGGTGGGTGTTTGTTTCCAAGAAACCACGAGGAGGCACATGGACATATAGATTTACAGCATGAGCTTTAACATTTTTAGGGATTTCCTAGGGAGAAGAGAGTTTAGCATCTACATCCTAGGCACCTCAGGAGATCAAAAGATGCATCAGCTAGTCATTTTAAAGAGTTTAAAGTCATTTTGTGTGGGAGGTGAGAATCTTACACAAAAAATTTAAAGGCAGGTATGTGCATGAAAAAATTGTGGTATAGCCAAAACACAAAGGAGGTTTAACCCAGGAGTTACTTTCAGATGAGGGGTCCAGAAGAACTTCACACACAGGGAAAAGTGTCAGCTTGGGAATGAGGACTTACAGGGAAATAACAAGTGGTCCATCTGGGTTTCTAGCATGCAAAGGAGAAGAAAACTAGGGGACTGAAAAGTCTGAGTGATGCAAGATGGAAAGATTCTAATGTCAATCAAGGGTCTTTCATTCTTAGATAGCAAGAAGTGGAGCCAGAGTAAGGGCACACCATAGTTTTTCAAGAAAAAAAAATGACATGATCAGATGTGGGCTTCAAGAGGAGAAACGATACAGCCTTGTTTTCAATGGATAGAGAAGGACATGTCTAGGGAAAAGGCAAGTTAGGAGGAATCAAAATAGCACAGGCAGGCTAAAATTTATATTGTTTTACAGCTCTAAACATCTACTATGTGCTGATAGTGACAGTGGCATTGAGAAGAAATAGATATGGATAAATTAATTAAATCTAATAGAGGTTTAGTAAATTTTTTATTTAAAAAATTTTCTTTTTATATTAATTAATTTATTCTAATTAGGTATATATGACTGCAGAAAGCATTTTTCATTATACACAACTGCAGCACAAATTTTCATTTGTCTGGTTGTACACGATATAGCATTGTACCATATGTGCAGTCATAGCTGCACCTAGGGTAATGATGTCCATCTCATTTCACCATCTTTCCGCTCCATGTCCTGTCCCCCTCCTCTCCCTCCCCTTTCCCAATCACAGTTCCTCCATTTTCCCCATGCCTCCCTGTTCTCCGTTATGGATCAGCATCCACTTATCAGAGAGCAGTCAGTAAAATTTGATCACTGATTGGATGTGATATTGAGGGAAACGGACAGTAATATAAAGAAAGTGACAAGGTTTTGACCTTGGCTGACCTGAAGAACCATGATGGTATAAATATAAATGGAGAACACAAAAGGAAAAGGAGAAAATATAGGTGGGAAGATTATCAGCTCACTTTAGGCATATTGAGTTTGAGATGCCACCTAGCTAGCATCCAAATAAAGTAATCCAACAGGCAATCTGAAGTTTAAGACTGTCACTTGATAGTCATTGGTGCATCTCTCATGGTGGAAGTGAAGACAGTGGTTAAGAATGCCAAGGAAGCAGGGCACAGTGGTGCATGCTTGTAATCCCAGCATCTCTGTAGGCTGAGGCAGGAGGATTGCGAGTTCAAAGCCAGCCTCAGCAATGTCAAAGTACTAAGAAACTCAATGAGACCCTGTATGTAAAAAAAAAAAAAAAGCCTGCATATCTGCATATGTGGCTCAGTGGTTGAGTGCCCCTGTGTTTAATCCCCAGTACCGCCCCCCCACTCAGCTCCCTGCCTGGCCACACACACACACACACACACACACACACACACAAAAAGAGGATGCCAATGCAAGGGTGGGTAACAAAGAAATAAATAACATCAATAGTAGAACCTTATGGCACATTCCTGTTAGACTGAGGAAAAATGGCCAAGACTTAAGGATAAGGTTAGTGAGAGCCAGCCAGAAAGCAAGACTAGGGGACTGTAATGTTACTCAATCCAAGAGAAAAAAAATATTTAAAGAATGAAAGGGCTGTTTAACAGTATCAAAAGATCCAAAGAGGTTAGGAACAAGAACTGGAAATGTATTGTTGGATTTTGTAGGAAATCACAACTGATGGGCATTAGCAAACTCGCATCAATGACACCCATCTCCACAGCTTCATTCTGATTATTGACCAACACAACAAGAATATTTTACCATTAGAGGAGGAAACAGACAGTAAAAACATCATAAACATGAGAATGTACTCAGATTTATGGCTGTCTGGGGCCAATTGGTGTAAGATTCAAAGAGTACAACTCATTCCAATAAACCCTAAAGGAATCAGTAAATTATGGTGTAGTATAATGAATGCTTATAATATTAAAACATGCATCTTAAAGGAAAGTTTAATTCATGTTAAAAATAATGGTTTAAAAATAATTGGAATTAAATGCTATGTGGTTTCCTGAATTGGATCCTGGGATAATAAAAGGACATTAATAGAAAAACTGGTGAAATCTGAATAAAGTCTGTAGTTCAGTTGTCATGCATCAAAGGTCATTGCTTAGCATACTGCATGATGTTAGATATATCATTAAGGAAGACAAAATGAAGAATAATGGAGGATGTCTTTATAATATTTTTAACTTTCCTGTAAAACTAAGATTAATTCAAAATTAAAATAAGTTTATCTTTTGGATGACCCCCCAAAATCCAATGGCACAGGTAATATAAAAAGATTTCCTACCAAATAGTATAATAATAACTTATTGATTCCTATTTAGGTGCATTTTAATTTATAAAAATTTTACTAATAAGAAGTAACTCATAAATGTTTTCTTATAAATAAGGCATTATTATTCTGAGGCCTAAATAGTAATATGGAAAAATTTCCTTTCAAGTAACCTGCTTTCTCCAGTTGACTTTTACATCCGTAGCCAAAATAGCACCAAATGAGCCTTTTTGTACAATGAAATAAACTGTCATTTTATATTTGGTCTCACCTCATAAAAATGGTTAATTCGTATTTGTAATTTTTCTTACTAACAAGATCAGAAAGAAATAGGTGCCCTCAAACAAACAAACCAACAAGTAAGTTGTTCTAACAACGAAGTACTTATTTTCTCTTCCTGGGACATATTTTAGCATAGAAGATGCTGATCGGCATGTGTAATACACATTAACAAGAAGCAAAACCATCCTTCTGGAAGTCCTGGGTAACAGGACATTTGTGCAGCTGAGGCATATGCTTCTCTCTCTGGCCTCATGTTTGACTGCTCCGAGGTGGGTTCAGTCTTAGGATATACAACCCCGATTATATTTCAATACATTTTCTGCATAGGAAAGGGGAACTGACTCTTCAGTTTTGCTACTAATCAGTCAATCATCTGCATATATTCTCCTTGAAAGACCTTCCTAACTTGCCATTCTTTGCCTCTGTATCCTTTTCTTTCCTCTCATTTTTGGTAAACTGTTGGTACTTTTATAGTTTTGTCCTATTAAGCACTTGCACATTTCATACTTGAAACCGTTTTATTTTACTTCTGGGTAAATTCTACCATGTAAGTACTTGGTTGTTGAGAACTAGGTTAGAGCTTTCGATGTGATGAGGATTATAAAACACAATGTTCTTAGCTCTCTACAAAACATTTGGTGGACGGGCTGAAAGAACATTCATCATAAAGAAAGCCAAGTTTCTGTCTTTGCCTCTGGGGGAAACAGGCCTTGCTGACCTGGGAAACAGTTTGGTAATATCATCTGCAGGGATTTATTCTTAGGTTCGTTCCTGAAAAGGAATTCAGGGACTTAACGCTTGTGAGCTGATCGTTTATCACAAGTCTATAAAGTGTAAAGATTTGTTACCATCTCTGTATTTCCCTCTTCCTCTATTTGTTTTGTACATAGGAAACAAATCTCTTAAAGAGTGTTGCTTCACCAATAGTACATTGCTTCTTATTTGAGGATGCTACTTTTCCTCCTTTTCATTGATGCTCTGTAACAGAATCTGACTCCTCAGTGGCAGGGACTGTGCCCATCAGGTGAAATGCCTGCTATCTAGCAGGTAGTTAATGATGTTCTTGAGGGCATATCTTTATATATGAATTACTAAAATAATTAAAAATTGGAATTTATAGTATTTTTCTTATAATGATAATGGGTGGATTGGGAATTATTTGCAAAGTTTACTGATTTTACTTTTGAGGTTTCTCTTAAATCTTTTATTTTGGGATGACCACCTATTCTATGAATTGGATTAGTCAGTTTGTACAATTAAATGTACCTCTCTGCCTGAGCATACCCCTGCTTGCCTTGCCTCTCTAGCTGCAGTGTAGTGAAATCAGTGTGACAATAGCTATGTCTAAGCTTTGTTATTATTTGCAAAAGAGAGAAATGAAACTTTTATAGAGTGTTCCTGAGAAAAGACATCAGGAGAAGGTCAGACATATGTTAAGTTAAATGCTGTTTTTCTTCTCATTTGTTTGGGGAATTGTGGGGAGAATTTCAATGGAACAAATGGTTGTTAAAGGGCTGAAAATTAAGTATAAATGCAATTAAGAAAATGCTTCAATAGATAATTGCTGTTATATTAAGTTGTAATATTTGCTTTTGTGGTGTATAAAAATGATGAGAAGAAATACTTAACCACAGTGTTGTTTGATATTATAAACTATAGTGTCCTGGATCTAAATTTGTGATAGAAGCAAATGTGCAAAGGGCCAGCTGTTTAAATTAATTCTTAGAATGCCATGTAATCCAATTTGAAGAAATACTGAAGAATTTAGTCAGAACAACAATAAAGTTAGGACTCTGTAAAAAAAAAGTTCAACACAAAGAATTAGCATTAGGCTGAGTGATTATAACTTTGATTAACTTTTGGTTAGCAATGATATTACTTTACACATGTTATCTTTCTGATTTTAAAGCTCATGTTTCTGGTGCTTTGTAATAGAAACCACAGATTATATTTAATCAGGTGGATAATTGGTAGTGTCCAATTAATTCAGTTAATTTAGACATGAATTGATGAATTAATGTTCAAAATTTAAGAATATTTCTACTCCAGAAGTTTTTCATATTTATGCAGATGTCTTCCATCTCAGTTTTACATTAATAATATAAACACACATTTCAACACAAATTTGTTAGGAATGAAAGGATTCAACTAAAAACACAATTATGAATCACATACATAAAACTTATTTGGTCTTTTGATGTCTGTATCATTCCCTGCTCAGCATTGTGCAATCAGATCCAAACTATTTACTCATTTCATCAACAGAATCAAAGACCAAATAAAGCTGTCACTTCAAGGATATGATTGATGTCACTCAACTAAATTAATCAGTAGTCTTTTATAGAATTCAAGATATAACAGTAGTCTAAACAGTTCTACTTAAATTAATATAAACCATCAGGATGATATCAGAAGTTATATAACTTCTGATATATATATATATATATATATATATATATATATATATATATATATATATATATCTTCTATACTATAAAGTTATCATCTGAATTTTAACTAGATAAATGTATTTCATTTTATCACTTCACAAAAGCAGGATATAACATTAAAGAAATACCATCTATATGACCGCAGATCCTAGGCATTGTGCTGGTGAGTGGTATGAGAATAAGTAGATGTTATTAAATCCATTCATTTGAAAACTGAGTATAGTTCAAATGTCCAGTGGGACAAATCAAGATATTCCCTAGGTCTGTTTAGGTGCAGAGCAGTGTTCTTTTCACTTTGCATATTACCATTCCAGGTCACTGCCATTACTATCTAAACTGACCAGATATGGAGGAAAGAGACAGAAGAAATTTAAAGATGAATAAATGGCAGTTAGGAATTTATTTTCCTCATACATTTTTACTCTGAGGTAGGTAAATGGAGAGAAGTCAAGAATATTCCTCAATACTTGTGTATAACTCTGTTCTTACCTTCAGCAGTTTATTTTAAACTGACAGCATGATTGCATGTATGTATACATGTGTATATGTACATACAGACACATATATACATATACACTGTATATGCATATATGTACATATACACATGTGTGTGTATATATATTCAATCATGCTGTCAGTACACACACACACACACACACACACACACACACACATACACACACCTCTAACAGAATTACTCTGAAGGATGAAGACATTTGGAGTATTTAGACATGACTGATTCACAATTTTCTTACTTGTTACTGCACAATTTTGTGCAGTGGCTTGTAAAATTATTACAGCTAAACGCATAACATAATAAACTCAAACAATGTTGAATATGTATTAGTGTATCCTATGATGAATAAAGAGTCACAGTGAATTAGAATTGAAAGACTACTTTTGGCTGAATAAAAGCAGATGTTATTAATTGACTGGTTAGACAAAATTCATTGAAATTCTTTGGGGCTTTCAGTATTCAGTATGTGACTGTAAACTTGGGTGTGTGAATATATGGTAGGGTTTTTCCCCCTTTTATTATCTGATCAGAAAAATATTATTGAATGATACTGAAGGATATTGTCTAATTGCTAGAGGAATCTATACTTTGTAAAATCCTGGCATTATAACAAGTAATAGCTCTTATGTCTTGGATTTTATCATCCTTTTAAAAATGGAGGAATGTATTGGCATCACTACCATAAAACTTCACATATGAGATTAAAAATTAGAGATCAACTTAAAATACTTGAAAAATAATATTAAATTGCTAAGTATGTTGGTCACCTTTTCATTACTATAACCAATATACCTAATAAGAAAAATTCAGAGGAGGAAAAGTTTATTTTGGGCTAACAGTTTCAGAGATTCAGTCTGTGATTAGTCAATTCCATTGATCTAGAATGAAGATGAGGGACAACATCATGGTGGAAGGGTATGGCAATGGAAAACTGCTCAGTTCATGGCAGCAGAGAAGAAGAATAGTTGGGAAGGAGCGGGGAGAGAGGAAGGGGGAGAGAGAGAGAGAGAGAGAGAGAGAGAGAGAGAGAGAGAGAGAGAAATGAGAGAGAAGAAAGAAAACCAGGGACAAAATATAAAGGGTATACCCCTAGTGACCTACTTTCTATAGCCACACCCCACCTGCATACAGTTACTACCCAGTACAGTAATTCTTACAAATTATTAATCCATTAAATGGATTAATCCACTGATGTAGTTTATCACTCTTATAATCTAATCATTTCAACTCTGAACATTTCTGCTTTGTCTAATATGACCTTTTGGGAGGATTTACATCATGTCCAAACCATAGAGCATGTAAACAGAATTCGTTTATAAATTGCCAGGTGGAAAATTATATTTCTAAAACTATGGTTTGTTTGTTTTTTTACAAATTCTATTATTATTTCATTTCATACTTGAAGTCACAGAAGATTCTTCTTATTCGTTATAAGCTAGAAAGTATGCTCTTCAAAGTTCTAAATTTTTAAATAAAAGAATGCATGATCAGTCTTTTAAACAACTAAGAAATATGGAAGCATATAAGTGAAAAATGAAGCCCTTCCTCAACCCCAACCACATTCTGCATTCTGTAATGATTTCAGACATTCTTTGTGTATATAACATAATAAACAAACTTAGAGGTATTTATATACATGTATTATGTGTACACATCTAATTACAACAGAAAAATCATTCCATTCAAACTGATCTGAAGTGTGACCTTTTTACATTTAACAGAATATCCTGATAGTCTTTCATTCAGAATATGTATAATGGAATTATTTTTTAATGCTCTCCCAGTGTATGCAGGTAATAATGTTTAGTTAACCAATCCTCTATTGATAGTTTCTCCTTTTCATTATATGAAATAATGCTCAAAGGACATCTTTTTCCATATATTCTCTACAGTGATTAAATTTGAATTGATTTTCTTCCAGTTTTATCTGATTATGGAAAGTATATTAAAATTAATATGAATTTCTGAGTTATAGAAAATTAGGGAAAACATATAAACTCAAAACTCACTCTGGAACAACATTATAACTGCATTTCATTTTCCATGTATAGTATAAGCCTGTAAGTATATATATTTTTTGTCATCCGGTCTTAAAGTTTCTAGAAACTACTTGTTCTAGAAATTACTTGTTTCTAGAAACTACTAGTGCTTTTCAATCTTGGCTTTTAATTTCTATTCCCAGGTTGCACCTATTAAATCAGAATCTTTAGAGGTGGGACCCGGGCTTGATAAAGCTTTGTAGATGATTTCAATGTGCAGCCAATGTTGAAAATCATTGATTCAAAGAGTAGCTTGCTTTGAATGAGATGTTTCCTGGAGGAAAATAGAGAAGCAAGAAAGAATGAAATAAATTCCAGTAGAAACATTCTAATAAGTTAATATGTCATCAAGGATTTGATATGTGTGAAAAACATGTCCGTATAATGCTAAATTTTTGTAAGGAACTTCAAGTCTCGATTTTCAGAATTAATTTGGTTAATGGAAATAGAGGTAGAAACTGTAGCATCTTGAGCACAGAACTGGTCCTGTTATCTGCTATGACAGCTTGTGGTACTTCTCCTTCAAAACACTTTTCTAGGTTGCACTTTATATTTTCTTTTTATATGTGCCACTCTTTGAATTGTACTCCCCCCCCCGCCCCCCCGCCCACTCCCTCTGTAGAGGCTACTCTTCATGAGAGCAGGGCTTCAGGCTGCTTTGAGTCATTCTGCATCCTTAAAGTCAGGTGCAGTGCTGACATAGTCAATCAACATTGGCTCCATAAATTAATAACTAGCACTTTGGTACTTAAAAGTGGGACAAAAAGTTATCAGGGAATGAAGGTGACAGCAAAGGAGCAGATTTCTTTTGTTTCTCTCCCACCCCCTTAAAATTTGTGTACACTACAACAAGAACAAAGTAGATTTTATTTTGAGAAATATCAAATTGTATTTCACTTCAAATATGGATTTTAAACAGACAAATGGATTTAGGGAAAGGTTACTTTGCATCATATACAAATGTGGAATATGTTAGAAAATAATAATGACCTTATTAGGGAGAGAAAACGCATTTTATTTAACAAGGAGTGGGTATATTTTTTGATAAGGCAGAAAACCATTATATAATTTCCTGAAAAGTCAATCTTATAAATACACAGGAAAGAGACTTGGTTCTCATAATCCATTTTAATCAGATGGGAGAAGATTTGGAATGGGATGAAGACAGCATCTAAAAGATCTGGGTCAGTTCAGCACTAGTAAGGGATTTTTTTTCAAAAATCTTAAATTATAAAAAAAGTTTTCAAAAGTTCAATTGAGATAGGGAAGGATATGAAAGTTATCATTTTTAACATATAAAATTTAAATTAACAGGACTGGTATGGCAGGAGAAAGAATAAGAATGATTCTAATATGCTCTGGTACTCTATAAAACTTTGCTCTATCTATTCCAGTTGTCAAAGAAGTAATGAAATATTTCAGTCTACATTTGCAAACTTTATTTGTATATTTATGAAAACAATGAGTCATAGTTTAATGGTCAATGTCATCATGCAGGTGATAATAACCACTGCTCATTTAAGGTAGATTTGATATCAACATGTAATTTCAGAAATAGTAAAGTCTGAAGTGTATGGAAATAAAGTTGTGAAACATCAATATGTTGGATGTGTGAAAAAGAAAAGTATTATTTATTTTCTCATGTTTATAATCATAATTATTTTCAATAAATAATTTGTTTTCTGTACTTATTTCTCATACATTTAGATCCACACTTCTGAAAGTGTTTTGTATTTGTCATTAGAGGAAATTTAATGATGAAATGAGTGTATTTGTATAAGGTCATTTTATAAATGACGGTTCATCCTTCACAAAAATAGTGCCACTTTTGTGCAGTTAAATTATTATTCTCCAGTTTATTATTTTTATTGAATTTCTTCAGTTGTTCTCTTGTTATCATTTTCAAAATTATTATCAATGTTCTATGTAAGTCTCACCAGAATATCTCCTTTCAAAAACAAAGGGATCTAGTATGTGTGGTTTCAGTGGCCACTAAAACAGAATTTAGTAGTGGTACTGGTTTGTTAAAATAATCTTACTAAGAGAAAACAAATCAGATAGCTTATTGAAATGTGTTTGTATGTATGTATATATTTCATTACTTTTTAGCTTTTGCATTTATAATAATATTTTCTCACTTTGTGTCTATCAGGAGAACACGGGGGATTAGCATTTTACTAATGCTAAGTGATGACCATTAAGAAAAACTCTTATTACCATTCAGAGATATAGTTCATGACTTTCACCCTAATTTATTTTAGAGCATTTCACAAATTAACAAAACCTTATAATTAACAAATAAGATTTTATAATAAAATGTAAAACCCAATGAAAATTGCTATCATTTTGAAATGATAGTCCCCGATTTTAGAAGGCCTGAACATTTCATAAAATACCATTTTATTGCTGGTGGAATGATTACAGAAATTAGTCCATTTCCAATTTATAGATTAAAAACTAAGGTCCCAAAGGTATTTTTCTAGATATCTATGAGCTGATCAGTATCCAGACTCCATTGAGTCCCTGTCTACTGCTCATTACTGTCATATTTTAATAATTTTTTTAGTGAATCAGGCCCATGTATTTGTTCTCCGTGATCTTCTTTTTCTTTGGCAAAGGTCGCAATTCCTTTTTCTTTATGAAAATCAAAATTGTCTTCTTGCTACATTTTAAAGCTCGCCTAAAGATTTACAAATGGAAGTACTGTTAACACTGACCAAATTTAAATATATCTGGTGTAAGTATTTAGATTATATTAAGGTAAAGGTCAAGATTAGAAAAGTCAGAATGGATTAAAAGCAGAAGCAGTGTAAGCAGAAAGACCAGCATCCACTGAATATATAAAACAAATATTAGCCACATATGACCCTTTTTATATGAAGCTACTAAAAATAGAAATAAATCCCTCCATAATTAAATTACTTACTGTCAAAACTAATATTTGTGACTCTTGGACTAGATGTTTATAATCATAGTTTCATATATTCATGTGTATCTCCTGTTCCAAATACCAAACTCAAATGCATTAACTTAATTCCTTACATTTCAAAAATCGGAATCCCTGAATAATTTCATGAAAAGGTTACTATGCTTGCATTTAAAATGGTAATGTAAGACCTCAGGAGAAATACTTGCTTAATGTCATATACTAAGCATTTATGTCAAAACTTTAATTTGCATATGCTTATGAAATACGAAAAGGAGAGCAGAAAAAACATCTGACAGGAAGATCTTACGAGTTGACCAAAGAAACATGACTTTATTTTGCAATGAGCAGGCTCTACCATGTACAAAGGAACTTAAGAATAGTCATTCACAGACAAGTTAGATCATCTGTCATCTTATAAAATCACGACTTCATCAGGACTCGTGGGTGTCATTCTAGGATACATAACTTGACATTCAAATGTTCTACAAAATGTTGTGGATTTTTTTTTATCATTCATAAATGGGAAGATCCCAGAATAAAATTTTATGGAGTGAGATTAAGAACTATTTTGTAAATTGGGGGGAGACACTCCATAAAAGTGATATGTTTGAATGAAATCATGAAAAAGAGGAAGGGAAAATATGATTCTTTGGGGGGCTCTTATTTCTATTTTTTAACAACTATTTATCAAGCACATACCTTTGTGCTAGGCATGGTTCTAGACTTTGGAGCCTCCAATGATGACCAAATGGACAATATTTTCTGCCCTTGGGGAACATGCATTTTTGTGCTATGTATTTCCTACTGTGACAGGCAGATCACCAATGTTTCAGATACTTACAAAGAATAGAATAGTAGGGAGGTGAGTGGAAGACTGAAGAAGAGGGTAGAGCCAACCATGGTGCTGGGCACGTATTGCAGTTTCCTTACAAAGCAGTTAGTGTGGAGAAACATAAATCTCTGTATATGACCATACTTATTTCATGAAATGGATGTTTTTGGTTGATAAATGTTTTCTCTCTGAAGATTTTAGAACCAAATACCAAGATTTTAGAACCAAATTTTAGAACCAAATTCACTAAAAAATTATTAAAATATGACAGTGGCCGGGAAAAGAGGTGATTGGAGAGTTGATGGTGGGGTGGGAATTATGAACTACTCCACTTCCCCAAAAGGATGTCTTTCAGCTCTGCCTCAAACAAAATCAGATTAAAAAACAATGTGAATCAAGCATCAGAATATTCCATAAGCCTCTTTTCCAATCATATTTCCATTCCAATACAGTCAGATTACTAATAATTACAAACAATTTCAAATTTCAGGAAAATTTTAATATATCTATTAATTATTTAATGATTTTATAAAAGAAACAAAATCTACAAAACAGAAATCCAACTCAAGAATCTCTTGCTTTGTGGACGTTCCTGTACTTTTAAGGGAAATTCATACCTTTAATGACTGCAAGTAAAAATACACTTGAATTCATGCCTGGAGAACTCTCCCACCTCCTCAGGTTCCCATGACAAGTAGTTTTAAGTTCTCTCTTGACTATGTAGGAGATCTGGGATGTGGGAGTAAAAGAGTGAGCACCAGTGTGTGCTTAATTCATATAGTTAAAATCAAATTCCAAGAGTTTTCTAGAGCAGTTTTGTATCAACTTGACCCAGTATTACCTCTGTTATTTGCTTCAGCAAATCATTTAAATCACATAATGGTTGTCTTTGTTTTCAAGTTTATAGTCAGAGTGGTTTGAAAACTATTGGTGTCTAACATAAAAGCCAGAGATGAAAATGGAACATATTAACACTGAGTATAGGTTGTGATGAATCACAGTTTGTCAGCTTTCAAGTATTACAATTATCTACCTAAAAATACCTTACTGTACTCCGTCACCTTCCCTAGCTGTTTATCCTACTTGCCACTTAAAAAACATCTAGTGCTGATATGTGTTTGTTTTTAGGTTGTAATGTTAGCGCTCCTCAATATTTTTTACTTAATAATTATCTTTTCATTACCATATGTTTCTTTTTTCAGATAAATACAGTAGTTCACTAATCACACTAATTGTGGGTGGGCATTGGTAGCAGTAATAAGGTTTATAGATTAGTCACTTGAGAGGAAAAGTGGATATGAGAAGTAGGATTCAAAAAGCTCTGCCATTATTATGCTTTTTCATAATGTTCCTGAATGGTAATTGTGGGGGGAAAATGCCTTTACTTCTAGAATTAATGGGCAGTGTGTGTGTGCATGTGTGTGTATGTGTATGTGTGTGTGTGTCTGTCTTTTTGTCTTACTAAAGGTATGAGATATAACTCAGAATATAAATTCTATAAAAGTTGAACTATTTTAAACATTGTTTCGAATGATAAAGAAGGCATATTGAATAAAAAGACTAAATAAAGAAGAAAAGAAGATAAAGAATAGTATATATAGAAGAAGAAGTTTAAAAAAAAATAGCCAGATGGGTTGGTTTTCTCAGAGGTTTTCTTGCAGTTCTAAGTAAAATGAAATATTAACCAAAGAATTAACCCTTGTATCTCACTTCTCATATAAAAACTCAGTTTGTTGTTATACTGAAAAGTTTCGGATTGAAACAAAGATGAGGAATGAATTTTTTACCAAGCCACATGAATTTATTAGTCAAATTAATTTCATTTCACCAATTCCATATTTCATTCTGCAAACCAGAAAAAATATTTTATATACCAATTAATAATATGTCAAGAGTACAATCATACCTGATTTAAGTGGTATGGATTATTAGTCTGGTACTGTCTAGCTCACATATGCACTGCCTTTATTTTGATAAAAAATGCACAATTACATAATTAATATCTGAAGAAATCATTTTAAAAAGCATAAGGTTTTCATAGTAAAGCATGCTTTGGTTTGGGTGTAGTAGCGGGCAAACTGAAGGTACAAAATAGCTCTTGCTGGAGATAAGAGAACTTGTTATAGCAGGTGTGTTTCCCTGTTAGCCTATTTACTTCATCCTCACTCTCAGTTTATTGTTGTTTTCTTCTGCCTGATCTACCCTTAAAAATGTGAACAAGCTGTTACTTGGGGCTGCAGGGACTGGCAGGACACTGTTCTGTTCTGCCAAAGCACTGATTTCAGAAGTTAAAATGGATTGTAACTGTGAACACAATTTTGAAGTTTCCCTCTCAGGAATTCTGCCCTTACCCCTTAAATATTGGACGTACAAACTTTCTTGAAGTAATTCTTCATTGTGAGCATCAAGGAATCACAATGAATATGCCAAGTATTGAAAAATTCATCATAATTGTTTATGTCTGAGGCTGTTCAGGTAACTTTCCCAGTACACACTTGAGGAAGAAAGTACTGAGAAATCACAGTGACAGTATGCTTTGTCTCTTTCCTTCCAGGTTTGAAGGAAAGACCATTGTGAGAAATGGTTATAAGGGTCTGATAACTGAAAACTATAGGCAGAAGAGTTCTGTGGATTCATTAACTAGCAGCCTACCTACACCAACTGAAGTAAAAGCAACCATTAAGGAAGCCAATAAAACACCCACACAGAGCAGGTTGTTTAGTTCAGTTCTTCCCTTTGGAAATAGTAACTTAAAACAATGAGAATTATCTTGGAACTTGCCCCCGGTTTTGTAGTTGGAATTAAGCTCACAAACAACTGAGTTTAGAGAATTATCTGGTAGATTAGACAATTTCTGGAATAGTTTCTGGGTTAGGGAAATAAGATGTCTCCTTGGGGCTGTTCCTCTACTGAGTGCTATGTCCAATTCATAAGAGTGGCACAGAACAGAAACCCTTCAAAGGCCCATCTTTGCTAAAGAGGAAACAGGGTGTGTACAGCAGAATTAGCTGTCGCTCCCTAAGCCCTTTTTTTCTTTCTCTTAATGCTGAGCTGAGCAGTGCTGTGGCCCAGTGGCTCCTGGTTGGGGCAGGCTGTAATGTGGGTTTTCTTGCACTATCCACTTCTGCCACTGACCTCTAGACATCTGAAGGAGCCTAAGAGGCTCTACCTCTAACTCACCTTTGTTCTTCTCAGTAGACAGTGGTGTTTATTAATTACTGTAACTCTTGGCTTCTCTGCTTCAGCTTACCAGCCTACACTTAATGGAGGAGATAACTTTTCAAAGTTCAACAGGAATTGGTTAATGATACTAACTATAATTTGGCCAACCAAGACAAACTCAGTTAAAATAAACATATAATGGCAAGTGGACCTACTTGCACATGAGGTTAACTATTCTTTCTGCTATGAAGTTAACTGTCAATTTAGGAGTTATGAACTTTTCTGATTCTTCATTGCCTTATCTAAATGATGGTAATCACCATCTGTGGCTATGGGCATTAAATAGGGCAATTTGCATGAAAGACAATGTCTGTTCCTTAATAAGCACTCAAGTTATAATTATCGTTGTTAATTGGGATTACAGTGGTTTGGGGTTATGGAATGGCATTGTAACTGGAACTCTGGAATTCTCCCTTCCAATCTCATCTTTATTTTAGTCCTTCCTATTTTTTCCAAAAGCATTTCCATGAGCACATCCATCCAGAGATGAAGAAAATATCACTTAACAATAGCTATGAGTATTTTCAATACCTTGTTCAGAATTCTGGTAAACACAGGGTTGGTACACAGAGTCCAGAAAAATATCTGAATTTTCTGCAAAAATCTAAACCATGTGATCTTACTACATCAGTCTGGCTATGTGGATGGAAGATGGGAAAAGAAGGGTTGCTTGACAAGCTTTGAGTCTGTTGAACCATCCAACCTCATGGTGTGGGAAAAAGAGAGCACTTTTTAAAGCAGAGTAAACTTGCCCATTAATTTAGTATGGTATGTCAAAGAAAAATTGTACAGAATTGAGTTAAGTAGGGAGGGAAGACTATTCAAAGTGATTGCTGAGCTGGAGATATAATTCAGTGGTATAGTGCTTGCCCAGCATGTAGGTGTGATGGTGTGTTCTTGTAATCCTAGCAATTTGGGAGGCTAAGGTAGGAGGATGGCAAGTTGGAGGCCAGCCTTGGCAATTTAGCAAGTCCCTCAGCAATTTATTTTTTCATAGCAGTATATTATAAACATTTATTATTATTATTGCACATATTTTCACATTTTATTTGTATTTCTTGTGTTTTACTTTTGCTGATAGATGTAGTAAGGTGTTTTGCAAATAGCAACAATCAATATTTGATAATTTGATGATTGTTTATTTGATTAAACTTATAAAAACTTATTGATACTACTTTTTGTAGTATTGTGCATTCTACCACTAAGCCACATCATCAGCCCTTTAACATTTATTTTCATTTAAATATTTTGAGACAGGGTCTCACTAAGTGGACTTGAACTTATGATCATCCTGCCTCAACCTCATGGGTAGCTGGGATTCTGGGCATGTGCCACTGCACCTGGCATCAGCTCAATCCTTTAAAAACATCTTAATTATTTTACAGAACTTTGTGTGTTTGTGGAGTGTGCATTTCCCCCATTTTTCCTCAATTGTTTTCTGATCCTTTCTAACAGAACTTAATCATTAGATAATATCACAAAATGGTGCATCGTAGATTTCCAGTAAATAAAACTCTAGTTAGTTATTATGAATCTATATGGCGGGAATATCATAAACCAAAGTTTGCCTAGAAACATTCCTAAATATTATCTACTTGTTTTATTACAGAACATTTGTGTAGTTATGTGTCACAGACTTCTAAATTAAAGGTGATATCCTCAGACTGGAAATAACTTGAATTTTATTTTTGCTTTGGTCTGATTTTCAGGTCCCTGTCCAACCTTTAGGAACTCTTCTGAACTTCATCCTTTCCTCTGTCTCTCACTATATAGACGTCTTCCCTTTGATTTCTTGCCTGGAGTTATTTTCTGCCCTGATTTTGAGCCTTTTGCTTCATATTGTGAACACTTTGAATTTATTTATCACATACCTAATTACTCCTCCTCTGCTCAGCTTCTGCTGACTGAAACTTGGGTTGAACTGTATGCTTGATCCTTGTTGGATATCCTATTATATTTTTTGACCCCATGCTACCCCAGTCTTAGGCAAGCCCAGGACCTCTGATCAGGAAGAGCCTCCCCCACCTGACTCCAGACCAAGCAGGAGATTCATGGTCACTTCCATCACTTTTAAACATGATTCCGCATTCACAAGACTATCCTTTCTTCCTGTTGACAATTTACCTTTGGGGGGAAAAATGTATTCTTGGTTTCCTTTTCATTAGGGCTTTCTGAGACTATGCTTGGAATTCCCAGGAATGAAGGTATGCTCCACCCTGCTGCCAGGGTACAGACTGAGGGCGCTTCCCTTTATTATGCAGAACTTTGTGGCATTCCTTACCAGGGCCTTACTCAAAGAAGGGCAGTCTTTTACTGTGTCTGTGTGGAAGGCCAGCACTGGTAACTGCATTTGCTCAAAGTGGAGTCAGAGGAAGCAACTGATTTTGTGTTTATTACTCTGTTATTAATGTGAAGATTAAAAATAAACTTTTAAGTCTTCCTTTTTCTTTCTTTTTTTTTTTTTTGACGGGGGTACCTGGGATTGAACTCTGGGGCATTCAGCCACTGACCAACATCCCCAGCCCCATTTTGTATTTTATTTAGAGACAGGGTCTCACTGAGTTGCTTTAATGCCTCCCTTTTGCTGAGGCTGGCTATGAACTCAAGATCCTCCTACCTCAGCCTCCTGAGCCACTGGGACTACAGGAGCATGCCCCCTAGTCTTCCCTTGTCTAGACTCCATAAGGAGGTTTTAAATGAAGCCTAAATTAATCCACTCCAAATTTAGTCAATTTTTTTTTTTTTTTTTTTTTTTTAACCATACATTATACATGTTATCCTGGTGGTTGGAATTTTTTATTTGGTCTTCAAAGTATTTAAACTTGAAAAGGCTTTGTTATTTTCTGCAACATAGTTTTGTATATAGCATGTATTTTAGTTATTGTTCAATTAAATCTATGTTTAAATTGTAACATTTGTCAAGCAACAGACCTGTAAAGGGAATTTTTTAAGAATTCATGAGATTTTTTTTTTAGTCTATTGCTGCATTAGCAGAAATTACCTGATGTTTTGTAAGGGGACGCCAAACAATAAAAGTGACCAAAAATCTTGGAATCAAGGATATAAATGGAATACTAAATATAAAAATTAGATGCTTGTAAAATTAGATGCTCTTATTTTTTTTCTGAATCTTTGGAGATTGTTATTCATTGATAATTCGTCTAAATATACTTGCACTCATTTACAACATTGCTGTCAAATAAGTATACACAAATATTAAATGTAAATGTAAACACTACAATATGTAAACACTACAACTAACCATAGGTATTTAAAGACCTTTGCATTAAAAGGAGAAAATGTATACTAAAAAGGAAAGGCATGTATATTAAGATCAGAGGTGAGTCAATAAATAAATATAAGTAACTGGAAAAATCAAGATACTATCGAGGTTACTTATACATGTTTCCAGAGTCTGTAAACATTTCTAAAATTTTACTGACATATTCTTTTGTAAAGGTCAGGCGAATGTAGGAGGAAAAGACCACCAAGAGACTGTCTCATGCAACAGCAAAGGGTTTATTGGGGGTCCAGCATGCTGGGGCTCAGAGCTCACTTCAGAGGAGCAGAGAACAAAGAGCCCCATGAACAGCTTAAGCAGAGCTTATATACATTATTTGGAAAGGGCAGGGACTTCATATACGTCATAACAAATCATCACACTCCGCGGGAAAATCAAACAACAACTCTTAACTATGATTAGTACATTCACTGGCGGGAACAAGTCGGGTAGGGGTGATTGGTCAACACAAAGAAGGGTATACATTCGAACTGATTGGCTTAAGCCCTGAGGTGTATACGTGCTGGACTGCACAGTTTCTTTCTGGGAGGGTGGGTTGTTTTTACAGAACAACCAGATAGTCAGGGGAGATTTCAGTATACATTTACTGGTCTCTCCGGGACTTGTTTTAACCGCCACATGAATTTCAGGTTCCAAATGCAATTTAACAGAACTTAAAAACTTTACAGGTCTTGAAATAAACCTTATCCTTTACATTTCAATTTCTTAATCCTTTCACTTTGATAAAAGAAAAAAGTACCTACTATTGGGTTGTAAATAATTTTCATTTCTACATTGATTTATGAACATTTGTCTTTAAACATTAACTATAGATTTTGAATTTGGTTATAATACATTCTGTCTGTGCTTAGCTATTTGAAACCTATGATATTTGTGACCAAACTGAACAAAATTCCTTTAGGAGCAATGCTGATGCTGATTTGTGTTATATTTAAGGTTATATAGAAGGGATAGCTTTATCTCTTTCCCACTGGATCATGCCCCATTTTTTTTTTGCCCACAGACTCAGCACTCTTAAAGGAGTTAAAATTTCTATGAAAAAAAAATATTTTACAAGAATGACAAGTTACTCTTCGAGAAAGAAAACTTTTCCCTTTAATATGCTGAATTTTACCTGTGCTCAAAATTATTATTGCTTCAATAATTAGTAATTCTAATTGTGCAGCAATTCTGTGCACTTCAATGGACTGCCTCTTAATGTGGGTATAAGCATAATGTAAGTTGATTATTTAAGGGCTGTTAAACTTTGTTCAGCATATACCATATAATATAGGCAATAAGTAATTTTCCTTCTCAAAAGCAGCGGCTAATTATTATAAATGTCAAAAATTGTAGCTGTCATGTTTATTTTGCTCCCAAATTGTTTGAGCATATCAGCTTTCTGATAGGGTACTTGAACATCAAAGTTGTGATCCATTCTTGACCTGCAGTCCTCACATGAAAAATTACCAAGGTTTTCAATGGCCTAAGCCTATTAAGTGAAAGGAGGTTATAAACTGATAAACTTATGTTATAGTACTCAATACATGAGAATAGATTATTTAGTTGAAAGTTTTAATGTATAATATAGGAAAGCAAATTCATTAAACAGCATTTTAACTAGCCAGTTTTTCTTAATTTTTGGAACATCATGCCTATATTAAATACAATGCATAAAATAAATGTTGCTCATCAACACTTTAAGCATTTTCTATTATTTGATAGGAATCTTAGAATTAATGTAAATTTGGGAGACATCAAGGGTTATTCTCATATTTGTATTTTCTCAATACAAAAGGTTTACTAATGAGATATTTAATATTTAAAAATAGGTTATATATGTATGTGTGATTCTGTATTCTCCCGTAACTGTAAGTGAATGCTACATACATATTTTCAAAAAATAAAAGTTGTTAGTAAACATATGTATAAGCAAAGAAGCACAGATAAGAGGAGGTACTCTTTCCTCTTGGGATATTAGCCTCCCACCTGGTCCACAGTGTAGGGTATGGAGGAGAACTACAACTGAACTGGGAAGCCTTCCCAGGGAGGGTGGAGTAGAATAGTGAGAGTTGATCTGAGGTAGGTGTTAGGGAGACTAGTGTGAAGGGCTTCAAGTGATAGAAAATGACAGGCAATGAGGCTGAGAAATTTCTCTGAAAAACAGGCTAAAAGTTTAGTAATGATAGCAATAAACACAATCTTGAACATATATGGTCTTTATCCTGCTTGATCTACATAGAAATCAGGAGAGCTATTTAGCCTAAAGAAAGTAAGCAAAAGGATTACAATGTTTGAGCTGGAATTCAGGTCCTCGGAATAAAAATGAAGGTCTTTTCCAGTGTTACCCCATGATTTCTAGTGACTTACCTGGATGTTGACCTTCAAAAGAGAGTTCCTGCAGAATATTTGGTCATATACAGAAAAATCTAACATGTTTTCTTTATATACTTGAGGATAGAATGTACGAATTGTAAGACTTCTACCTAAATTTTTCTTATTTTACTAAGGGTTCTAGTAGGAAAGAGGTAGAAGGATAAAATGGAGAATTTGGAAAGAGTTTAGTAAAGGGACTGACTACAAAGATGTGGGTGTGTTTAGGATAAGCAGCAAGACACAGTGAAATAACTCATAGCCAGTAACAGTAGAGGGTTTTTAACATTCAGTGGAGGGACACAGCATTGGTGGGACACAGGACAACTGTCTGACAGGGAGGGCACTGTGAAGATTAATAGCTCATCCACAGTCATTATCTGCCTTCCAGCTCTTGGATGCCTTCCATTGACAATACAAACCTGACCCAAGAGAAAGTGATCTCAGTGATGTAGTGTGAATAGCTAGGTCTTTTAGGCCACAGAGCAGTTTAGATCAATGTAGAGACTGGGCTCATGGGCAAACAAAATATGTTCAACACAACACTTGTATCCCACTGGCCATTCATTCACAAAAACCTGTTTGATTATATTTTTCTAACACTTATTACCTAAACTTATTTTATTCATTTATGCATTTTGTGAATATCTTCTATTCATTCATTCTCCAAGAGAACAAGGACCTCATTGATTATACTTTTGTGTTCCATCTCTAGCTCTTAGAACCATGTTACCACATGATAGTGCTTCAATAATTTGTTGACTGAATAAAGGGATAGTCATTTATTAAAAAAACACACTATTAGAAGAACAAACTAAACCCAAAGATAGTAGAAGGAAACAAAAAAAAAATAGAGAATAAATAAATGAAATAGAGAAAACAGAAATGAATAGAAAAGACCAACAGAACTAGGTTGGTTTTATGAAAAGAAATAAATTGACAAACCTTTAGCTGAACTAAGAAAAAAGGACTGTAGACTCAAACAAATAAAATCATAATTAAAATAGATATTACAGACAATATCACTGGAACACAAAGGCTCATAAAACTCTTATGAACATTGTATTTCAAAAAATTGGATAATCTAGAAGAAATTGATAAATTCCTAGTCATTTATAACCTACCAAGCCTAAATCATAAAGAAATAGAAAATTTGAACAGGCCAATAGCAAGTAAGGAAATCGAATCAGTAATTTAAAAGCCTACCATCAAAGGAAAGCCCAAGATCTGATCATTGCTAAATTCTACCAACATTAAAGAACTAAAATAAAGCCTTCTCAGACTCTTTGAAAAAGACCTGAAGGTGGAGAAATGGCCAGATTCATTGTAGGAGGCCAGAATTACTCTGCTACCAAAGCCAGTCAAGGGCACTATAAGAAAAATACAGGCCAGTATACCTGAAGAACATAAAAGCATATATCCTTAATGAAATATTTAAAAAATCAAATGGAACAGCACATTAAGAGATGATTTATCATGATCAAGTAGAATCTCACAATGCGCTGTCACATTTGGATCAATATATGCAAATAAATTATTCACACACCACAAATGAAGGACAAAAAAACGTATGATCACCTCAATAGTACAGAAAAGACATCAGACTAAACTTAATGTTCTTTCATGATAAAAACTATTGAAGGAATGCACCGCAACACAATAAAGCCCATAGTTAATGTTATACCAGTGGTGAGAAGTTGAAAGACTTTTTTCTAACATTAGAAAAGATAAGGATGTTCACTCACTACTTTTATTTTACCTAATACTGGAAGCCCTAGCAAGAGGAAGAAATAAAAGGCATCTAAATTAGAAAGGAAGAAGTTAAGTCATCTATTTGTAGATGATATGACCTTATATATAGAAAATCTAAAGACTCCATTGAAAAAATTTTAGAACTACCCAGGCACAGTGGTACACACCTGTAATACCAACTACTCAGGAGGCAGAGGAAAGAGGATTGCAAGTTTGAGGCCAGCCTCAGCAGCTTATCGAGACCTTGTCACAAAATGAAAGATGGGGATGGGAGCTGGGGGTATAGTTCAATTGGTAGCGTGCTTGCCTCACATACACAGGGCCCTGGCCTCAATCCCCAGCACCACAAAGAAAAATAAGTAAGTAAATAAATAAATAAAAAGAAAAAAGGACTGGGGATGTAGTACAGTGCTAAAGCACCCCTGGATTCAATAACCAGTATCCTGCCACACAAAAAAAATGTTAGAACAAATTAAGAAATTTATTGAAGTTGTATGATATAAATTAACATACAAAATCAGTAGATATCTATACTCTAATAACGCATTTTCCAAAAAACAAATCAAGAAAACAAGCCTTTTAAAAATAATTACAAACAAATAAAGTAACTTATGAATAAATTGAACCAATGAGATTAAAGATCTATCACATAATGGAAGAAATTGAAGAAGACACAAATCAGTAGAAAGCTGTCCTGTGTTCATGATTGGAAGAATTAATATTGTTCAAAATGTCTGTACTACACAAAGAGATCTACACATTTGATGAAATCTCTGTCAAAATTCCAATGATATTTTCAAAAATTTTTAAAAAAAATCTAAAATTCGTGTGGAATAATAAAGGACCCTAAATAGCCAAGGCAATCTTGAGCAAAACATACAAAACCAAAGACATCACACTATTTGATCTGAAAATGTACTACAAACCTATAGTAGTCAAAACCAACATGACACTGGTATAGAAACAAACATATAAACCAATGAAACAGAATATAGGGCTAAGAGAAGAAATAGATGTATAATTTATGGTTAATTAATCTTTGACAAAGATACTACGGACAGCAAATGAAGAAGAAACTATAGTTTCAATAAATAGTGCTGGGAAAATTGAATATGCATATGCAGAATAAGGAAATTAAATTCTCACCTCACACCAGGTACAAAAGCAAACTCAAAATGGATTAAATGTTTTTACCTTTAGGACATTAAACTACAAAACTACTAGAAGAATACAGTGGGGAAGTTTCATGGTGTGGGTCTGGACAAAGTTCTTTTTTGGATTTGACCCCAAATACACAAGCAACTAAAGCAAAACTAGATAAATGGGATTACATCACACTATAAAGCTTTTGCACAGCTAAGGAAAAAATTAACTAAGTAAAGGGACAATCTATGGTATGGGAGTAAATATTTGCAAACCATATTATCTGAGATAGATATATATATATATATATATATATATATATATATATATATATATATATATATATATATATATTTATCTCCAAGACTCAACAGCAAGAAAACAACCTAATTTAAAAATGAGCAAGAATCTAAATAACCACTTCTTAAAAGACATACAGATGATCAGCAGGCATATGAAGAAACCACTCAACATCTCTGATCATCAGAGAAATGCAAATTAAACCCATAATGATACATCTACCTCATACCTGTTTACCTCATACCTGTTAGAATGGCTATTATCAAAAAGATGAAAGACAACAACAACAATAAAGATTGACAAGGATGTGAAGAATAGGAAACCCCTAAACAGTGTTCACAGAAATGTCAATCATTATGAAGTTTCCTCAAAATATTAAAATTAAATACATATGATTTCCCACTACAACCATGAGGCATATATTCCAAAAGATATGAAATTAGTAGATAAAACAGCCACATTCCTATGTTTATTGCATCAGTCTTCACAATTGTGAAGAAATGAAGCAAATAAGTGACCCTCAGCCGATGGATAAAGAAAATACAGTATATTTATATAGAATAAAATACTATTCAGCCTTTAAAAAAGATAGGAATTCTGTCATTTGTCATTTTAAAGTGGAATACCTTTCAGTGATTGAAATAAGCCAAGTAGGGAAATCAAATGCTACATGATTTCACTCACATAAGGAAAGTAAAAAGGGAAACTCATAGAAGCAGGGAGTAAAATGGTGATTTCCAGAGGCTGGATAGGGAAGAATTAGGGAGATACTGGTTACAGAACACAAAATGTCAATAAGATGGAATAACTTCAGGATCGTTAGTAGTATAATTAATAACAATATCTTCATGTACTGAAAAATCATTAAGAGTAGATTTTAAGTGTTCTCACCACTAAAACAATGAGTATATGATGTAATGCATATGTTAAATAGCATGATTTAGCCATTCCACAATGTATACACTTATCCAAACATCATTGTACACCATAAATACTTACAATTTTGGCTTAATTGAAAAAAAATCATGATGCTCATATACATTCACACACATATGTTATATATAGAATGTATTTTATATATATTCACAGTAGATATGTCTGTATAAATATTGTATATTACTTAGTAGATAGGCAATATATTTTTATAAGTAGTTTTAGCCTAACTAGTACTGAGCACAATAATCTCCACAAAGTAGCTTCTTATTAATATTTATCAAAGAATTGTAATTGAACATATTCAAGATAGACAAGTGAATATGGTCAAGATACTATTGCAAATATAGTTTTATAAAACGTCAACTGAAATTGATATTATTAGCAAGTCATCACAATTTGTATTTTTCACACATCATTTAGTTCACTTATTTAGCATCCATCAGATATGCATCACATGTATTTACTACACCCTGAGGATATCAAGTAAGCTATTCATTTGTGTTATTCTCTGGTTTCCTTCCTCTCAGAACCTGAAAGCATTGTTCTTCTCCACTCTCTTATGTTATGCCCAGAAAATATGATATTATATTTATATTTCAGAATATAAGCCAGTGGTCATTTGCCATCTTTCCCTCCATCTGTCCTGTAATTCATAATGATACTAGTGGTAGCTCCTTGAATGACAGCGATGTGGAACAGACCCCCTGATTACTTGAAATAAACTTGTAACATAAGAGGGAAATAAATCTTTGGTATTTAAGCCACTAAGACTTAGGAGCTATTTGTCTTGTAGCATAAATTGGCTGATTTGGAATGATATGGCCAGATAAAGGAAATTAAATTTTGGCTTTCATGGATCTCATAGTGTAATGAAGGAGACTGTTGTTGTTTGCTTGTTTTTTGTTTTTGCCGAGATAATGTCTCCTGTGTTGCCCAGGCTGGTCTCAGGTGATCCTACTGCCTCACTCAGCTTCCCAAGATGCTGGCACTGACTACAGGCATGCACTACCCCCACTGATATGGAGACGTCAGATTCTGATAAAAATAACTCAGAGGGTGCCAGCTAGAGATGTCAGAGACCACAGGAACACAAAAATCAAAACTTCTACATGAGTTAAGGGAATGATTCGAAAGGAGGTGACATTAGAATTTGGCCTTGAAGAAAAAACTTAAAGGATTTCCAGAAAGGAGAGATTTAAAGAAGCATTCTAAGGTGAAGAACAGCATGAGGCACCCCATCTTTGCAGAATGACAAAAAGCCCTGACTCCTGAGACACGTACGTGTATGTACAACAGCCATGTGGATCAGATCCAGAGCTCTTTAGCACAATACAGTTAATTAGGAGAGAACACACTGGGATAAGACTGCCTGAATTTGAACCCCAACTTGGTAGCTGTTCCATCTTGGGCATACTACATGGCTTTCTTCTACTCATATTTACACACTGTAGACTAAGGGCAGTGAGACCAGCCATGTAAGGAGCCTGTGAAGATTACAGGACATATTTTTAATGCTCTAACAAATTGCTTGTCACATAATGATTCTGCTAAACATGAATTTTATAATTATTACTGGTAATATTATACAGGCGATAATAATTTTGTTCATGGAGATGAGAAAAGATTGAAGATTGTACAATGGGGATGGAAAGAACTAACCTAGCGAAGAAGAGGGGAAAGAACATTGAAGGGACCTGAGAATTCGGATGTCAGAGCAGGGATGCCTTGGAGGTACATAAAAGATTCTGGGACAGTGACCTTATAAAATGATAGACAATCATATCCCCTTATGTTTTTAATCTTTATACACTCAGGAGGATCTAATTTTACTCATAAAACCTATAAATAGAGTGAAGGCATAAGCTAATTCAGTCCTGCAAAGCAGAGGCAAGGGACAATTAGCCAGGGCCCCAAGTATACCTGTTGTATGCAAGGGCTGTCTTATGCCTGGTAATTAGGCAAGTGCATTTTAAACTCTGCTGAACACAGTTTTATAGTATTAGAATTTGTCCATTGAAGTGCTTATGGGTATATTTTTATGCCTTTCAGTGCAATATCTTAATGCAGATTCAAGGTATATATGGAACAGGAATAGGAGAAGGAACATGACTTGCAACTTTGATCTCATTAACCTATAATAGGATGTATGCTTCCTTAAGAACATCATCTCCTAGACCCCTGGATCTGGGCATAGCAAGTTATCACAGCCTTTTAAGTGTATAACTATCTTCTCATTTTCCAAAGATCAGGAGAAAGAAGAGAGAAAGAGAATAGCAGTATCTTTGTATTATTAAAAATATTTTTTATAGGCAGCCACCAATGGTTTCCTATTCACTGCAGTTGGTTTTGGAATCAGATTGCCTTAGATACCATTACTAATTTTTCATTTGTTTTATAGGGAAACTAAGCTAAGCTTCAGTTTTCATATCTTAAAAAATGAAGAGAATAAGGTATGCCCTCCTTGCTGAGATACAGAAAGAATGAAATGAGCTACACAAACTCATAATCTCCAAAAATGTTAGGCTAATGTAACTCAAATTGCTATGCATTGTCCAGTCTTTATGAGATATTGCATATAATAATTAACTGTAATCTTTCCACTTAACAGTTAAGGATAGAGTCACTAGAATTTGTATACACTGCTGGCAGGAATGTGAAATGGTGTGGCCATTTTGGAGAACAGCCATATGACCCTAGTTCTGCTTTTAGGTATTTGCCCAGGAGAAATGGAAAATATATCTTCACAAAGACCCATGTTCAAATAACAATTTTATTCATAGTGGTCAAAACTAGACACAATAAAATGGTCATCACCTTGTTGGTGAATAAACAAATCAACATGCCTTCACAAAACAGAGTGCTATTCAGCAATAAAAAGCAACCAACTGCTGACAACTGCAACTATGAAAAAATCATAAAGCACATATCTAAAAATATGCAAAAGTGAAAGAAGTCAATATAAAAATCTACCTGTTGGATGGTTCCATCTATTTTACATGCTGGAAAGAGCACACATAGGGGCTGGAGTTGTGGCTTAGTGGTAGAGTGCTTGCCTAGCATGAATGAGGCACTGGGTATGATTCTCAGTACCACATAAAAAAAATAAAATAAAGTTATTGTGTCCATTTACACACACACACACACACATACACACACACACACACACACACACACACACATATATATATATATATATATATATATATATATATATTAAAGAGCACACTATAGAAATAAAACAGATATCAATGATTGTCATGAGGTCTAATGGGAAACAGGGGTTTGACTGCAAGAAGATGGGAGAATGTTATTGAGTGATAGAAATTTTCTATATTATGACCACATGTCTTTGTTAAAAAACTCTTAAATGTACACTTTAAATGAGTGAATTTTATTTTATGTGGATTAAACCTTATTTTTAAAAACTGAGTTAAAGAAGTTGTTACATGGAAACCCCAAGGTAGGAATAACACTAGATACTAGTCAAGAATTGTAATCCTCAAAAAAATCTTCAGCAGGAAAAACCAAGAACCTATATATTGAATAGTTAGCCTCCCTTACAGGAGACCTGTACTTTGGAGCCTATTGTTAGCATTTGATGGTATGGAACAAAGTCACAATGTGAATTACAAAACAACAACCCCTTGGAAAACCTGCAATTGCAAATTTTTTAGAATAGTTTGAAAGTCCCTTCCAAAATTTGTGTGTGTTTTAGAATTAAGATTGGTTCAAACATGTTAAGATCTATTTTAGAAATAACTTGTTATCCCAGATTCCCTCCAGAAACATTTTTTTTCCCTTAAGACAGTTTCTACCTTTGCAGTTACTTAGTTTATGTATGCATTTATTTATTTTTTGATACTGGGGTTGGACCCAGGGGCACCTTACCACATGGAGCTACATGCCCAGTCCCTTTTGCTTTTTATTCTAGAATTCTCCCTAAATTGCTTAGGGCCTTGCTAAGTTGCTGAGGCTGTCATTAAACTTGTGATGCTCCTGCCTCATCCTCCAGAGCCTCTGGATAGTTTTGTTGTTGTTGTTGTTGTTGTTTTGTTTTGTTTTGTTTTGTTTTAACTGCTGCTATCTGGTGATTTTTATGCAAAGTGATGAAGTAACACAAACTTCCTCCTTAGAGAGAAAGAGAGAACTCAAAAGGAAGAATGCCTGAAGCAGTGCTCTTGTGTGTGCTTGTTTTTCATGTTTACATATTATACTGGGTTACTTTTACAAAGAAAATCAGCATTCTAACATGCGATAACATTTAAAATGAGGAATCATACTCTAAGTAGATATAAAACTTGACATTTAAATTCTTTCTTAAAATCAGCATCAAAAGTCAAACACTGGTTTATAGAATGTGAAAGCCTGGCAGACATGAGAAATGAAAATAAGCATGTATGAAAGTTAAGACACTGTTTTTATACTTGTTCCCTATCATCTTCTGTGAGGGATTGTTTGAATAGTGTTTTACTTCGGTAGATTGATAACATGGTATATAGAGACTTTTTTTCCGAATTTTTTTCCCCTGTTAGGTCTTATTTCAGCTTCAGCTTGGTTAAATTGTTATTGCAGGAGGACTTGTTTTTCTTGGTCTCAAAGCCACCTGGTGCTAACAACATCACCATCACCACATTAACAATGATTGCATTCATTCAACTACATTCGGACATTCTAAAGTTTTGAGTGCCTCTATTTCCAATGTAACATTTCCAGGATAGTAAAAGCCTACTTTTCAAAAACAGTACAACTCCCAGATATTCAACACATTTTATGTATAGTAATTTCTTTGCTACAGAAAATCCTCCCCAATAGAGTCTAGAGGCCTGTTGTGTTGATGAAAATGAAGTATAGAAAGTTGTTTGCTTTAAATTTTCTAGTCAAGTGGCAAACAATGCCTCCAAGTTCATGTCTTCTGACTTCTGACCCCTACCACACCACGTTTATAAGACAATGTTCTTGTTTCTAGTAAAATTAAAATTGGGCTGTTAGATTTGGACTTGTGGTTGTCCTGCTTTCTCTAGGTGAATCTTAGGAAAGGAGCCCAGATGGAATGTTAAAAAGGGGTTTGGATTGGTGGCCACATGAAAATTCTATAAGGTGCAGGTGTGATCCTGACTTACAATGAATAATTATAATGTATGGTGTTACTATTATGGAGAGCTGGTGGAGAACCTATATGGGATGATTTATGGCACTCCAAAAAAGCCTTATAAACCTACAGTTTTCTCCCATTGTCCCCACTTCCACCCTATGACAAAATTCTCTTAATAACTCTGTCCTTTGGGTGAATATATTAAAAGTTCTTATTAAATATATTATCTGCATTGGAAAAAATACCAATACATTTGTTCATTTAACATTTATTGATTTGTTTGTTTGTTTATTCATTTGGAGTGACTAGTCTTTCCCAGACAATATTCTAGAAATTAGATACATAGCAATGTATAAAGCAAAGTCCTGGTCTTAGTGAAGTTTTATATTATTCTCACTGATATTACTATAAATTAGTTTCTACCCTAATCAGGCAATTCATGAGGCATCTGGGGGTCTATATTGAATGGGCTAAGTAGTTGAGAGGAGAAGGTGGTATTCTGTCCTCAGAGAATAGGCCTAGCATAGGTGCCTATAGCAAGTACCTTAATCACTGGTATACTTGGGTATCATGAGGTCATACTAGGCAGAGTTTGTAACCTTCTACCAGGGAGAAGAAACATCCATCTTTAAACTGGATACATAGATATTCCCCAAGAGGCTATACAGCGATTCTGGAGGAGAAAGGAGAAATCAGCAATATTATATCAGGCCTTAATATTTATTTCCCAAGCACCTGTCGGATGTCTGAAATATCCCTGCAGACCTCAGCTGGGCTTGCTCATCTTTCCTCAGGCTGGCTGGGTGGAAGAAACTTTCTCAAGTTTGACAAGGCTCGGGCTGGGGATGTGGCTCAAGCGGTAGCGCGCTCGCCTGGCATGCGTGCGGCCCGGGTTCGATCCTCAGCACCACATACAAACAAAGATGCTGTGCCCACCGAAAAAAAACAAAAAACAAAAAATAAATATTAAAAAAAAAAAAGTTTGACAAGGCTCTGGCCTCAAGCTTCAGATTGGGTCCAGATTTATTCCAAGAGTCTCAGGTTTGTATCATGGCAGTTGGAAAGGACAAGACCCTGTTCAGGAGCACATCTTAAGCATTTTCTCCTGTTACATCCGTTAATATCACATCATCCAAAGCAGGTCACAGAGCTAGATTCCAAATGAAAGGAAGAACACTGACTACTGTGAGGCCCAAACAAATCGATTAGTTAAACAAAGAAGTGGGGTAGTGGGTTGGGAGTGAGAAAGAGTGAATATTTTTGAACAATAATTTAATCAAACAGAGGAGAAAAGAGCTGCAGAGGCAGAGAAGTATCCAGTGATGTCGATTGTCTGTGAAAGCATGTTAATATTCTGATTTATATCTCATTATTTATTTCCATTAGTCCATACTCTCCCATTACCACTGTTTTCCCTTTTTTAGAATTAGTTTCTTTCCTTAACATAAAAACATACTTAGATGAAAATACATTTAGTGACTACCGGCTGACTCTCCAGGATTCTCAAACCACTTAGGGCTGTTTTCATTGACGAAGAAAGTCAAAGTAAATGCACCTGCTCTTCTATTAGGGCCACTGAGTCATAGCAGCTCAAGGGAGGACGCTTTAGGGAGGATCCTCAAGAGTGGGAGCTCTGAGCCTGTCTTTGTGCTTCTCACCAACCTAACAGACCAAGGCAACAGGAGTGCTGCTCTTCACCACGTTGAATTTAGGGTCTTGACTACGTATGCCCATAGAAGAGGAACATTAAAGAGGCTTGGAATCTAGTGATGGATGACATTTACTTATTTGTAGAATTTTTAAAGTAATAGAATTAGATGTTACTTTCATGATATTCTGCATTTTTGGTATGTTTCTAATAAGATAACTTCTAAAAAACTTTGGTATGAGATACTGCTCTTAGAAACTACAACCAATACTCAAGATTTCTTAGAAAATAATTGCCATTTATTTTATCATTAAATATACAGCATAAGAATGAGCCTTTCAAAATATCAATTTTAAGATGTTCCTAGTAATATATTATACATGCCAGTGCAATTCATAAGTAATGTTTTCTGTGAAATACTAGATGCAAATTTAACTTTTAAATGATCTGCATATAATTTAGAAAAGGTATTGCTTTTTTAACATATAGTACCATGATTTGTCCTTTTCCTGAACTCTACTTTAAAAGCCCCTTTAAGATTTTCATGTATATATAATAATTCATCCTGATGAAAAATATTTCTACATAAAATAATTTCTTAGATTTAACTATATTTACATTTGCCTTTGGGATTCAGAGAAGGTATAAAGAATAAATTATGGACATTGAAAAATGTCATGGACTTCCATAGTTGCATGTTGGGATGATTATTTTTGAGAGAACATTAAACTATATTTTTTTCATAAAAAGAATATATTAAATGAGAATTCCGCCTTCTTGGACCTGTCAGTAATTTTTCTCTTTTTATTTTTGCTTTTTTATTGATATATAATTTATAGGCAATAAAATGTACAGTGTTGAAAATTGCATACAATTGTGTTACTATAACTAAAACCAGAACATCAAAAACTCCATTTCCTGCCCTGAACAAACATACAAATACATTCCCACCCAGAAGGTACCACTTTGTGATTCTCGTTATCATTGATTACTTTTTTGCCTCCCCTTGGACTTTATAATTATGGAATTATACAGTAAGAACTCTGGTGTCTGTTTTTTTAGCTCAAAAATATTTTTGACCGTCATCCATATTAGTATATATATCATAAGTACTTTCTATTTTATGAATATATCATAATTCTACTTGATCACTTCTTTATTAATAAGCACTTGTGTTGCCTTATTCTGAATAAGATTACTATGCACGTTCTTATACAAATAATTTGTAGACCAGTTTTACTTTCTCTTGGGCAAATATCTTAAGAATCAATTTCTTAATTGGCCATAGGATAGATTGGATAGATTGTTTTTCATTGTTGATTAAATTAATTAATTTGATTTATAAGAATTCTTTATTTTTTCTAGATATAAGTATTAAATATGTGCATGCATGTAATATATGTGTATGTATAAAAACACATTCAGGTTTATATGTAATACATTACATGCATCTTGCATAATGCAAATTTTTCCCTCAGTCTGTTTTGATATATTTATAATATTAATAGTGTATTTGGGGGGAAATACAAAAAAAAAATAATGGAATTCAGCATGTAATTTTTTATTGCTAGTGATGTATCAGTATTTCCTAAGTACTTAGTGTCAGTGTCAAAATTTAAATATTTCTCATGTAAGGAGATCATTTTGAGTTATGTAGCAATAAAATTATGGGTGATCTGAATAGATGAAGATAGTGTCACCAAGGCAATTATGTGGTTTTAGAGAAAATGTCTTACTGTCCTTTGAAATTTATCTCTAAGTAAAAGAAGATAGTTACTGTCTACCTATTGCAGTAATTACATTTTTTTCCACATATCTATTTTAGGACTTGAAAATAAGTACACTAGAATTTGGTAAGCCACTGTAGTTGGTCTTTTTATAGTCATTGTTTAATACTTGTGTAAGACAATAACAAAATCTCTGAAATTTGCATATAGACTGTTAGTTTAGATTCAGATCTGTTCCTTTGGTGAGGCTATACTGAATGCTTAAATGTTGAAGAATTTATTGAGTAGCTTGCATGTATTATTTCTACATGAAACTAATAGATCATAATGGAGAGAAGTATGTACTTCAATGCTGAATTGTCTTACTTGGAGGATGAATGCTCTATGTTTTAGGAGATGTATTTTAAAAGTGGACCAAATTGTAAAGTGGTTGCAATTGTTTAGGTAAATATGGAAATGTTTTAAGATCATAATGATGGTCAAGTGAAAATATTCCCTACTGAAGTGAAGTGCCATATTTGCTATTTTATGTTACTATTTGGAATAATTTATCAAGCTCTGACCATTAAGAATACTGATTTCTCACATATTGAAACTACTAAGTGTGATCCATTGTTTCCCAAACTGAATACAATTCCTTTTAAAAAGTACATATTCTTACACTCCTGTTGTAGAGGTGTACAATAAATATTAGCATTTCAAAGATTCTGAAATGTTATGCAGTTAAAATAAACAAAAAATCCTGCCCAACTTGTTGAACTTCACTAACTTATTAGGCAATGAAACCATTTTCTTTCTGTGTGATAACACTTATAATGCATATGGAAAACTTTCATGACATATTCATTCTAAAAAGCTAATTTTGTGTAACATTTCAACTTTAGCAAAATACCACCATCATAATAATTATAATTTACTGCATATCTACTAGTTTCCAGGGTATGCTGGTAAGGAAGATTAGACTTCCTAATTGTAAGAAAAATTGAGTCTTTTGTAATTTTTTTTATTGTGAAATATAAAAGTTTCTGAGATTCTTGAGATTTTAACTTTTTCTGTCTTTCTGTGGTTCTATTTTATTTTCTAGAAAAGATGTTTACATGCAACGTAGTATAATAGAAATTGACACTTATAACCAAGAAAAAAGTGAAATTATGAACCATATTTATTATGTCAATAAATGTTATGATAAACCTTAAATAAATTTTCTTATCAGTTTCAATGGTTCCCTGACCAAAATATATCATTACAAGTATTTGTAATAAAAGATTAATGAGGACTGGGGATATAGCTTAGTTGGTAGAGTGCTTTCCTCACATGCATGAGGCCCTGTGTTCAATACCCAGCACCAAAAAAAAAAAAAAAAAAAAGAAAGAAAGAAAAAAAGAAGAAGTCGAAGGGCATTTTCTTAGTACTAAATTTTGAAAAAAAAATTAATTAGGAATTTTATATCAAATTGATACAATAGACAGTGACTATTTTACAGTAAAAGCAGAAACCAACTTCAGTCAACCAACAGCCATTTCTTGTATTAACTGTCATAAAAGTTGTGGGCTAAAAATGCAGTTCAAGAAAAGGTGTTTTGTGAGAGACTGAGGTAATGGGGACCAAGTTGTGAAAACTTCTTGAGGTTTAGCTTCCTCCAAGGAAAGGACTCCTGGTACCAGTGCAGTGAATGAATGATTTGTTCTTCATCAGCAGCTCCCAAACACCTGCCTCTGAACACATTCTGTTCCCCGTGGAAGGCTAATAATATTAAAATTCCTGAGCCCAAACCCCGTCTCTGAAAGTCTGGGCTGGGACCCAAAGAAGTCTTTCCTATAAAAACCTCTTTAGATGACTCTGATCTGTGACCATGTTTGGAAGCAACTCATTGGTGATTTTCCTTGAAAAGTCTTTTTCGTCACTTGTCCTTTTTATACGACATGGCTATTAGAGAGGGTTATAAAATTTGAGATTTTATTCCTTCTTATAGACCTAGAGTGAAAATATTGTACAAGAAAAGGAACCACCCTTTAAGGGAATTAGTAGCCGAAAGAAACACACAACACCAGCTAAGTCTCTGGAACACATAACTAGGAAGAAATAGTTTAGGGACTGATAAAAGAAGTGTAGAGCACTGAGTTCAAACATGCAGAACAGTCTTTCAGAAAGGCAGCAAGAAACCTGCTCTACATAGCTTTTCAAGGGCAGAGTTAGAATAAATATATGCAAGTTACATAGAAGGAGATTTCAGTAAACGTTTTGGAAAGAGCATTTCAGTTGTCAGAAGTATTTAATTATAGGATCACCTTTAGGTTTGCCTATAGTAGAAGCAGCATTCCTGCTATAGAAAGTATTATAAAAATGTGTTTTATCTAATAAAATGAAGTCATTTGTTAGGGAGTTTGTGGTATTTATGGCATTAGTATAAAATTTGTATTTGGTTGTGATATCTATTTTTGTGCTAAAAAATTATTCACCTTGGTAAAAACAAAAGAAGTCAATGGCTGGGATAGAAAGGGTAACAAATTTAAGTTTTAATGTCTTTTCATCTCTAACAATTTTCTGTATACATGAATCTATAATAAGAAGTGTATCCTAAGTGAATCCTGGTAAATCTCTAGTTGGGAACTCTGGAAGTAATTCTGAAAAGCAAGGTGAACATTAATTATATATAATAATATAATTAAAATATTTTTATAACCCCTGAGAACACTAAGTCACAAGGTAATGTAAAAGTACAATAGACTAGAATTTTATTCTACTAAATGAATATTCTTTTTAAGTAACAGTCTGGGTGAAAAAGCACAGTCCTTATTTAATTATTAATTCTGAGCAAGCACTTTACCACTGAGCTACATCCTTAGTACCTTGTTATTAATCCTAAAGTCCCACACTTGATCTTGTATTTGAAGATAATTAATTTTAATTAAAAATTAATTTAAACAACTTGAGGGAAATAAAATGGAAAAGTAGAGTTCTGCTTGTGGAACTAATATAGTGACAACTTACACAAAACAGGGCTTTGCAGATGCTGTCAACTAGTTGTTATTTAACCTGACTACCACATGGAGTTATTATAAGGATCAAATAAGTTAATGCATGTAAAGAGCCTAAAAGGGTTTCTATTATATTACATGGTCAATAAATGTTAGTATTATTACCACCACTATTATTAATGAACAGACTGACTTGCCTTCAGGTTGTGATCATCATGCTTAGCATGGGGCATGGTGCAGAGCAGGTGTCTGTAAGTGTTTGTTCATTGATTATACTCAGGCTTTTGTAATGATTCATACAGATGTTATAATCACCAGGGCTTCTCAGTGGTGCTTTGTAACACATATTTCATGTCTTTTTTCCAAAGTAGACGTTTCTTGAACTTCTTCCCAGTACTTGGGCTGCTGCTATTAAACAGTCTTTCATGCCCATATAAGGGTCCATGTTTTTAGAAGATGCTGGTGAAGAATTAATGAGAGTTGTTAGCCTGGAAATCTTCCTGGAGTTCTGAACATTTGAATTGAGTTTTGAAAGGATTAAAAATTAAGAGAGAGGGAGAAGGGGGCAGACAATTTAAAGTAAGAGAAGTGGGATATGGTAGAGATGAAGGTGACAAAGTGAAGTTCTATAACTGTGAAATAGATTTATCTGACTTAGCAAATGAGCTATGTTAGGAATTAAGGGGAAGAGATTAGTGAATAAGAGGAATGTGTGGATGAAATGCTCTGGAACTAGATGTGTTTGCTATGGTGGGGAATAGGAAGCCCTTTTGTAGACTCTGTGAATAGGAGGGAGTTTGGGGAAGACACCAAGCATTTCTTTTAAGAGGTAAAGTGGATTTTGAGTTTGTAAATATAAGTGAAAAAAATGAATTTTCAAGAGGTTTTGTCCAAAGCAATACAGCAAACTCAGTGACATTTTGGCCATTAAATTGAGTCAGTGGCCCATGGTGATATCAAGGTTGTGAACAGCAGTTATTCAGTCGACTACTATGTGAAATTTAGGAGATATTTAAGTTTGAAAGTAGGAGGATTATTGCATTTAGTCTTTTGATCTGTTTAGGCTTAGGTGTTAGGGAAGTTTTCAGTAGATACAAATTGGAGACCTGACTAATAATAGGAGTTGAAGTCTGAAAATGACAATTCAGGAGCCATAGGGCAGCTGAAGCCACAAGAATGGCAGTCCTATTAGATCTAGGGAGGTAGCAGAGTGTGTTTCTATATTCACCTTTGTCAGAGAAGAATAAGAAATCCCCTTTGCCAGATCATCTTCCCAAACATCATAGTATTCATGAGTATTTTTTCTAAATATCTGTTCATACCTTCATCAGTTTAGATGAAGAAGATGAAGAAAAGTATTTACAGTATTTTTTTGCTTTCCTCATTCTGAATACAAAAAAAAAAAATCAAAGAAGCAATTATATTCAAACATTAGATTTCTTGTTGAAATGTTAAACTGATATGGTTTCATTCTTTTGTTACATTTTAGGTAAAAGAGGCATTATAACCTGTTGACCAGATAAATATTATTGTAATAAAATGAATAGCGCATATTGCTGTCCAAGATGAGAGAAGACAATAAATGTTATGTGGAGAAAAGGCATTCTTAGATACATACTGTTGGGAGTCGCGCCGGCTACAAAGACTAACTTCCCCATTCCCCAAGAAGAGCCGTCCAATGGTGAGCCCTGCTGGCTCACATGATCCTGCCTTCCAATGGTGAGCCCTCCTGGCTCACCTGATCCTTACCCACCAATCAGACTAGCCTTGCTGGCTCACCTGATCCTTACCCACCAATCAAAAAGCACCCCATGCCAACTGTCAAACCACCCCTGGCTCTATAAATATGCAGAGCTATTCCTCAATAAACGAAGATTTTCTCTGACGGCAAGCCTTGATCATTCTTTCACATACAACTACCCTAAAATCATTATTCAAAAAGCTATGAGTTTGTGACGCAAATAAAAAGCTGAAAATTTGTTAGTTATGAAGTAGCTCTAGAGTTTATCTCTATGAATACCATCATTCCTGCCTCTGCTACTAAATTTTATTTTATTTTATTTTTTGCCCTCAACATTAGACTGTAAACAAGCATTATCTGGCAACTGTCTCTACTTTGGCGCAATTTTGAAAGGTGGCAAGAAAATGTGAAGTACAGGCTAGTGCTTAGAGTTTGAAGTACTCAATTATAATTATGTCGTTCTTGCTAAAATTTTCAATGACAACACCTCTGTTTTGCTTAAAACAAAATAGTTTCAAAATAGTGATGTTGAAATAATAAATTGTGCTTATATGAATAAGTTGTGGTATTTTTACAAATATACTTATAATTTAAGTAGCATTATCAGTTTTTAACTAACAGAATACCAGGAACAATAGATAACACATGACCAGATCACCTGACTGAAAACGTGAGATTCATAGCTCCGTGCCCACTGTTAATATTCAGAAAATTTTGCTGATATTATTATTAACTGTTATTTTCCTGCTTTGTTACTTTGTTTTCATATCTAAACAAGGTTACATTTCTTAAAATTCATCTTAGTTTGGTTAAGTGCTTTTTTCAAATTAATCAAGATAATTTTTAGTTACATCTCAGTATTAAAATTTCTCTTTAACTCTTTATTATAACTTTATTATAACTCTTTATTGCAGATGAAACAGTCTTTCATATTTCACTCATTCAAGTCAGTGGTCGTTTCTTCAGATGAAGAGACCACACTCAGCCTGACTTGAGACATTAATTTAGACAAGTGATTGTTGATGGAGCTGTGAGGAGTTTTGGAACTCTTTACTAATGAAAATGAAAGTACTAAAGGCTAGTTTTATCTTTAAGTTAATCTCTGTTGTCCCAAGATTATTCCTGTAACTGTGACATTCTTACTTCTAGACTAGAATTCTTTTTTCAGTGGATATAATTTGGTGGGACTTTGATTTGTGCAACCGGAGCCCATGACGATGTGTTCTGCACAGAAGCACCATCTGTCATGGGTTCCAGAAGAACAAAACAGACTGAATCAGCTGATATAGAACATGTTTCCTCCCTTGCTAGAGAAAATTTGATGTCCTTTTAGTTTTTCTGATATTCTTCCTAATTACTACAGACTGTCATTTCCAAGTGAGTTTTCTTTTCTTTTTTATTTGAAGTACCTTAAAATCTAAAATAGTTAAGCCTTCTCAGTAAGCTTTAGATGTGCTTACCTAAATAGTTCAAATAGACATGGGTGAGTGAAAAAGATTGTTAGAGTTAGAAGCCTGGTACATTTGCCCCACTCAGGCCTGCCCAGGGACCTACTGCAGAAAAGCTGGAGAAATAAGTTGTTTTTTTGTTTGTTGGGTTTATTTTGTTTTTATTTACATACAATCAGGAAAAGAAGAGGAAGCTTTCAACTTTTTCCTTCCAAGACATGATAACCCTACTCATTAGTGTCAACATAGCCATCAGTGGGTGAGAGTTGGGAGGAGAGAGCCCCTCAATCTTTCTATTCCCCTGCCTCCAGCATAGGTAGGGTGGAAAAGAAGCTTTGAGCTGGAGATTTTCTTTATTATCTAGGAACTGAGGTAGAAATACGAGAAGAAGTACAAAAATGATTTTCATTCTCCATAGCTTTTCCAAAACAAACTTTATCTAGGCTACCATACAAGAATCATTTTTGGAGAAAATCGAGATGGGAGTTATGGTCCAAATGAAAGACGACATTTAGGGAAATAATCTCTTACCTGTTTATTTCCTGCCTGTCTGTTGGGCATCCTTATTCCCCCTAATTTCTTTCCTCTCTTCCCCTACCACCCTTCACTTACACTTCCCTTCTCCTCCTTTCTCTCCTCTACACTCAACTTCTTCCTTTTCCTTGGCCAGTTCACTCACCAACAACTATGCCCTGAGTATGAAAAAGGACCATCTTCCTTTCATCATGCCTTCTTTTCTCAATTCAGCTTTCCATATTTCCAACTATCTCTATTTTCTATCCCCAATTTTGTATCACTTTTTCTCATGAACCCATGAGATGGAGCTTCACTTGAGCCCCATCTCTGTATATTCCTGGAAATTCAAAACATGACTTCAGGCCTCATCTTATTTGATCTCTCTCTCTTGCATTGACTATTGTTTCCTGTCCTGGAAATTTCTTACATATTACTAGATAGTCAGATAGTGTTATTTTTTCACCTTGTGGAATGGAAAGAGGTTCTTCCTTGAAAGTTTAGCAGTGGGAAATTTTTTGGTACTCCAGTTTTTTCTAAAGTTGTCTTTTGCAGGCAACAAGTGGCTTCTGGAGAATTCATGCAAGTTACTAATTAGAAACAGGTAAATGAGAAGACATGTACGTAGGAGGTGATATCAGATATAAATCCTTCAGTAAGTGATATTTCTAGAATTAGTGAATGGAGAAAGAAATGATATTGTTACCATAAAACAGTAGCTTGGATAAAAAGAGGTTAATTGTTGAAAAAAATCTTGGAAATGATATTAGGATCTTATAGAATCAAACTTCCTAGAATTCTAGACCAAATGGGCGTTGAACAAGTTTAGTAATCTGGAAGACCAGAGACTTGACTTCTTACCTGTTATTTTCTTTTCTTAACAGTCTTTGGAAGGTTTGGGTTTTTTCGGAATTTAAAATTTACCATTAATCTCAGTGATACTCTGTAATTATCCTGGTCATGTTAGAATCCTCATCCTTTTTGTTTGGTTTTGTGAATACTGTTCTGGCCTCTTCAGGGGAAGGTCCACAATCCTTACACTCATTGTGAAGAACTGCCAGCAGATTTCCCTTTCCTTCTAGTTAAGAATCTATTTTGCCTGTCTTCCATGCCTTTTTTAAAAATAAAAATTACTCTGTTGTAGCTTCTGAGGGTTCCCTGAATGCACACTGGAGGTATAACAGGCTGTGATGATTTGTGATTAGTACATCTGGCTTTTCAAATACCAACATTCACTTTCCCCTTCTGGTGTAGAATTTTCGCTGCTCCATCCTCATCCTATGGGTAATAGTCATCACACACACTTGTTCACTGTGGAATTGACATGAATATGCATTTTTATGTAAAATGGGTTTTAAAGATAATTTTTTTAGCTTTTCCTCTTTTAGAATTTGTAAATGGAAATGAGATCACTTTTGAAGTCTTCCTTCAAAAAATGTATTTGAAGAGAGATTTATCAATTACACTGTCTTACAAATGAATCTTGGATGTTTTTAGCTTTCTTGATTATTTTCTTGTATAAACCCTTTGTCTCTATACCAGATACATCAACTTGAATTTCACATTCTATAGTGTTCCAGTGTCCCCCGACGGTCTTAAGGTCACATTGCATTTCTAGTTTAGCCAACTCCATATCCTACTATCACTATTGCCCTGCTATTGTATGTGAAGAACATGGTCTTTTTTTTTCCTTCAACAAAGAACAACCAGATTATATAACAAATTTTAACAAGAACATGGTCTTATGATACTAGAATGATGTTGAAAGACTACTAAGCTATGTGAGTTTATTCACAGACTGTCAACAATGTACCTGTATCATGCAGCCAGTGGTACTGAAGCATATCTGAAGATACAGAACTTTCTTTCACTCTTAAAGACATGGAATGGTGGAAAGGATATTAACTTTAATGCTAAGCTGACCTTCATTCAAATCATAGCTTCTTAAGTATCAACATTGACCATTTATGATTTGGAAAATAATTTCACCTCTTAGACTTATAGTTTCTTTTTCTTTCAGATAGGATAATCATGTCTTACAGGGTGGTATGAAGATTAAACAAGACATATTGAGTACATTTTGGCATATGATATGCATTAAATTAAAAGTTCCTACCCTGTTTAGAAAAATCAGAAGAAAAAGGGATTCTGTCTTTACTATTATTTCCTTACATACACTTATTTTAAAATGTTATCTGATAAAATATTAGTGCCTCAGATGTTAAATAGTTTTTTACTGGTTTGAAGCAGTAATTTTACATTGAAGTTATATGCTGAAAAATGCCCTTTTTCTTGTTTAGAGTGAGAATAAACATTATTCAAACCACATGAAAATAAATTTAGTGAAGTTATTCAAATTACAAAACTCCTTGCCTATAAATTAATTTTATTTTGTTGAAATATGCTTTAATTTGAAAAAAAGTGTGTTCTAAATAACTGTTTTACCATCTTAAATTAGTTACTCAAGCTTGAAATCAATAACTTTTATATTTTTATCTTATTTTCTCAACAAACATGTTGTGAGTGACTTGTCTGTGAGGCCCTGTTCTCATCTCCTTATATATATAGGAAAAGAATCAGACAAAGATCCCTGCTCTTGAGAAGCTTCTATTTCAAGCCATAGGAGATAGAACTTATGTAAATAATAGAGCAAAAATACTTGGAAATGTGTGTGTGTGGTGATAGGAAGTGGAATATAGTTTTTAGTCATATAATTAATGTAGGAATCATTAAAAAAATGACATTCAAGCACACATTTGAAAAAGGTAAGAGATTTAGTTCTACCAGTTTCAGGGACAGGTATTCCAGACAGGGGTCAAAAACCCTGAGGCACGAAGGATGGGTGAGCTCCAAGAGTAATGGGAAGCCAGATGATATATGGCATTTCATTGTGAATAAATTGGGGAACCATTACAGAATCTTGAGCAGAAGTGTCAGGATCTAACTTACATTTCAGAAAAGTCAGTCTGGGCACTGTGTTGAGAATGAAGTTTCAACACAATTGGGTAAATGCTAGCCAACCGGTAAAAAGTTTATCCTGAGAATTCAAGTAAAAGATTTTACTGGTTAGGCCAGGATGGTAATAATAGAGAAGATGAGATTCTGCACATATTTGGAAAATATAGTCAATTTGGTAAATTAGATGCAGAATGTAAGAGAGAAATAGGAGTCAAGTTTAAAGTTTAGGACTAAACAGTTCAAGAAATACGTTGCAATCAAACAAGATAGAGATGGCTGTTGGAGGATCAGTGTTGGAGGAATAATATGAAGAGTTGCATTTGCAAATGTTGATTTTGAGAGATTTATTAGATCCAGGTGAAAATATTGAGGAAGCAGTTGGATATGTGACCCTGGAGTTTAAGGAGACAAATAAGTTTCCAGACAGGAAATTTGCATATGTTTTGGATTCTTTGTGCTTAGTGTTGAGAATGACTTGAAGTACTGAATTAAAGTTAGAAGGAAGAGTGACAAAGTTACATATTCTCTGAAGTCTCCTGTTGTTTTCTCCTGTTTCTATGTCATTTTAATTAGTGACAAGCAAATCAGAAAATTCTATATTTGAAAAAATGGTTCATTTTTTTCAATATTATGTTATTTTAACTGTCTCTCAGTTTTCATAGGACACATGTAGGCTAGTACTGTAATACTTGGGAAATGGGCACAAATGTATTTGTTTGCCAGCCCTGCTTGACTCTGTTGATGATAGGAAAATTAAAAAAAAAAAAAAGCATAAGATTGAAAATAGAAATGTAAACAGCCAAAGTCTACTCTTTGGCAGCTTATTTCACAGTAAGTAGTTTCCTGATATTAGTTGTGGAATATTAAACAATTTAAAGTTCAAATAGTGTTTTTTGCTTTTTTGTTTTTTTTGTGGAAGCAGAGTAGGGGGTAGTGATTACAGTCACCAAAATGGAAAGTCAAATGAGAGAAAGTAATTATGTAAATTGTGTTTCTTGAAGGCTTTTAGAATTTTTAATTCATATACTCTAAGTATCTGGAAGCACATTTAGTTCCTGTTTGGAGAGATGAAAGCCTTGCCATAGCCTCATCTGTAGGCTTGTGGCAATGTGAGTTTCTCCCGGGTGTATGTGCACGGAAGAGTAGAAAGGGCTGAGTGGGCAGTTGGCAGCCATACATCGCATTGATTGCAGTCATTCATAAAACCCAGCAGGGCTGAGGGCGGAGTCAGGAGGAGCATTCCCCTGAGGTGGTTGCAGAATGTCTTATTTGCATAAATCTTCAGTGAGGCTTGAATGATGAGGAGATGCTCACATATTAGGAGACATTAAGAGTCCATGTCTGATAATCCCGGTATAATTAATGACATCTCAAAGAATAAGGGGTCAGACCCTTTGAACTCTTAGTCCCTCCATCCTTGGTAATTCCAGGAAGTCAGCAGTATTGCTGCATTTGTGGTCTCCTAATGTCTGGCTGAAGGAATGAATCATGTATAGCAACAAACTCTTAATAGCTGCAACATTCTGACATATCATTGTCTTGTTTCTTGAAGTATGAGGGGGTCTATATTTAATATACTTTGTCTAATACATGGGAGATAATGGAAATTGCTGGAGCTAAACAATTTCCATATATTAGAACTGTCAAAACTATGAAGATTTTATGCCTCCAAACTGACACAATTCAATTATAATTTTAAAGAAATGTAAGTCCACCCAGGCTAACAAAAATCTCATATTTTATAGTTTTGTTGTGTCTTGTTTGGGGCATAGTATAGTTTTTTCTTTCTTGTACCAAGGAGAAATTTCAGCTCAAAGGAATTCAGGTTTGAAAATATAAGAATATATATTATCATAGTTTAACCACTTCCCCACAATTTTGTTGAAAAATTAGAAATTTGAAACAAAGAGTTACCCTCCTCAAGACTCAAATTAATAGCTACTACATCACCCTAGGGTATGTGTTCTATGATCAGCAAATATGTTAATATAGAAAATGTGATCATCTCCTATTTTTTAAAAAGTACATTTAATTAACTCCAAATATGTTGTTTTTGAAGAGTAACATGTATTTTTATTATTCAATAAAACCTTAAAGTTCAGCAATTCAAATCAAGTTTTTGTCAGAAAGATTCTATAGTGTGTATGACAGAAATATGTTGGCTATTGTCATTTTAAATCCCAAATCACTGGGTACTTAGATTAGATTTTTTTAATGGCCTTTTACTTAGCAGGGAGGAAAAGTTTGGCTTTAAAACCTACCCCTACTGTTGGGTAAATCTTTGCCTTATTTAGAAAGTAGTTACTTCCAAGCATATTTAAGAAAAATTCTTAGTGGTAGATTTTCTTTTTCTTAGATCTTTGTGTAAATATCTGGAACATGAAGGGAGGAAAAAAAGGAACCAAAAAATTTTTTATTATATAATTCAAAATTTTTTCTGAGTTGGTGATACTTAAGATTTTTACAAATTAGTTCCTGTAGGTTAATCAGCCTGATAGTCTATTTTTAGTTGAATAAGAATTGTTAAAAGATTTTCCAGTACTTCAAAATTTAACTTACTGGACATTGTACCTTGTGTAAGTTAGATTAAAATTTCAGGGCTTTCTTTTCCCTAACAACTGCCTCCCTAAATGTTCTTTTCATGCTGATGTGTGATTGGCCTTCTCCCATGAAACTGGAATAGTCACATAAGGCTTTGTGGTTCTCAGGGATTTCACACCTCTCTCTTGACCAATCCATTGAGAGTTTAGCATTTGCTCTTGAGAAATGCCACAATTCTTTACTGTTATCTCAGGAGGAAGGTGTGCAGAGGTTTGAAATGGCACCATTTTCTTTTCTTGTCATGTTATATATTGATTTCTAAGTCTCACTTGACCTTGTTTGGAATGAGCAATGTGTGTGTGCACGTTTCTGTGCGTTGTGTCCACGTTTCCCTGTATCATTTCTTTCAGAAGTGGAGAACTTTGCCACGCAGCTTTTAGTACTGGGAAACAGTTTATCCACTCCTGCCTCACCAGTGATACACTTCTGGAATAACATGACTGGTCCTAAATATGAGCACTGCAGTCAAATCGCCCCCGTGAAAGTTAAATCAGACTCATGCTTGGGGGTTCTGAATCCTAAGGGACATTTCCATTTAGCAAAATCTAAGATGTAGGGTTTCAGTTTTATTACCAAGACTTCCCTCCTCAAGGCTGTGTTTTAAATCATATGAGGAGAAACAATATTTGGCTGGGATGTAGCTCACTGGTAGAATGATTGCCTAGCATGCCAGAGGCCCTAGGTTCAAACCCCAGCACTGGGAGGGGAAAAACGAAAGGATTAGGAGAAGGATATCTGAGTCATCCAAGTACAGTATAGCCTCAGATTGAAATGTTTTCTGAGTTTGGCCAATTAATCTCTTCCATGCTCCATAAATTCACATATGTGAGTAAAAAGACTTGGGATGTAGTTCATTGGTAAGCACTTGTCTGATATTCATGAGGCCCTGGGTTCAATCCCTAGCATTGCAAGGAAACAAAACATGAGAATAAAAATATCAACTCCTTCTCCACTTTGGGACTCTGTTATATTGTTTACCCTCTGCATTAACTTATTTTATCATGAAGAACTTAATGCACAAAGACCTTTTATTGCCATAATGTGGAGATACTCTCTCTTACTACACACAAATGCAGGTGCACTATTTGTATGAACATGTCTTGCCATCTCCTACTTGTAATTAGTGTAAAGGGAATTTTGACTGTGGAGAATATCTTAAAGCCTTTCAGGTCTCTTTTTGTATAAACAGAAAGACCTATGTGGAGACTAATGGAATGAAACAAGAGTCCATATTTTTTTTTTTTTTTTTTTTTAGTAAAACTGCCAAAGCCATTGAAAATCCTGCTCGATTTTTAACATGTCAACACAACAGCTGTTCCTATTTTTAAGCTTTCAGATGTCTTCATATGGTGAAGCCAAAGCTTTCAATAGCTTTTCTGCTATGGGGAAAGCTGCTGACAATCATTTTATTGATGCTAAAATGAAAACCAAGTACAGAGGCCAGCACAGATTTTATTTGAGTATAACTGAACTCTTAGAAGCATGAGTCAAAGATTTTTTAATTCTAGAGGCCTTTCCATTACCCCATGGTTAATATTGAAGGGGCTTGTAAAGACTTTTCTATAGATTGTGTTTTCAGTACCCTGTTTAATTTCCAGATGTGTTCTACCCTTTTTTATAATTAATAGTGCGTTATGCTGTCTATCATGCGCCCCAGGTGTGTTGTCAGGGATATGGCGAAGCCTGCTGCCTGCAAAACACCAAGAAATGCTGAAAACCAGCCCCAACAACCTCCACCGTAAGTATAGCATTGGTTTTATTGACTGAAAATGTCGTCTCTTACACAGATCACTGGTTACAGATTTATTAATTCACATTGCATGTGGGAGTAGATATTCTGGCTTCTCTGGTATAATAAAAAGGCTACTATTGAATTAGATGAAGTTATCTGGAAACATGAGCTCTGGATTAAGTATCTTTAATAACTGACATTTCTAATAATATTGCAGGGATGAAACTAGTTAGAGGAAAGGAAATGTGTTTTAGGGCTATAGAATAGCAGCAATTCTGTTTTTTGTTTTGGTTTGGTTTGGCTTTTTTGCCAAAGTTTAGATAGGGTGCTGAATGGGGGCCAGAGTGTGTAGGTAAGGAAAATTCATAACTAGCTCATTATCCAACCTTCACGCTATATTATTTAAAGGTAATGGGACATTCTAAATGAGTGGATTCTCCATCTAGTTTCATTTTTATTAATGCATTCTTAGCTGTAGGTATGAATGATTGACTATTAATTAATCAACAAAAGGGAAAATTAGAAATAGGAAATAAAATATGCAAGCTCTGAATTTCAAATGTGAATTTTTATGAGATAAATGTAAATAATTTTAAAATTCTTTATACTAGTGTGATCTATTTAATCCTTTGAATAGTGTTGTGCTCCCAGTTTTAAAAAGTTAAAATTTCTTTCAGGTGTCTCTGAAGCAGCAGTAAGGTTAGTGTAATCATTGTAGTCAAGTAGTTATTCCTGGGGAGAGCCTTCTTCCAAGCTTTGTGGAAGGGACTTTGAAGAAATGTGTCTTCAGATTAACTTTCTATAGATTCCTTTAGTTTGTATCATAATTCTCTAAAGGAAAAACCAAAATGAAGTGATAAAGTAGTAAAAAGGATATGAAGAAAGTAAAATTGTAACTATTTTGCCATAATATTTTATAAGTGAAAGAGAAAATTAATTTAATTTTATATGGAAGATATTTCTATCCAGAGGATTGCATATATCATGCTACTCTGCACAGTTTTACAGCTATTTACATTGTATCTCATCAAGAACCACATTCAGAACTCTATTTATTTGATTTCTTCTCTACTCCCTGCTTTCCTTGGTGTTTAGTTATAGAAATGCTTATGTTTTGTTTATTACAAACAGTACTAATTAATTTTAGAATATTTATGATTTAGGATATAAAATTGTGTTTTTTATTTTATACTATTCCAATATATTGGTACATATTATCTTTACAGAATGGTGGATTTCGTTGTGTCATATTCACATATACATAAAACATTATTTGATCAGTTTCACTCCCTATTACCTCTCCTACTCTCTTCCTCAATCCCCCTGATTCCATCCCTCTTCCTGAATTGTTTCCCTTCCTTAAAGGTTTCCTTTCTTGGCATCCCGTGTTTTACATGTTATCTTCCATCTAGCTTCTACATGTGAAAGGAAACATACAGTACTTTTATCTCTTGAGTCTGACTTATTTTGTTCAAAATTGTGGTCCCTAATTTCATCTATTTTCCTGTAAATGATATAATTTCATTTTTCATTATGGCTGATTAAAACCCATACACACACACACACACACACACACACACACACACACCACATTTTCTTTATCCATTCATCTATTAATGGGCACCTTGGCTGAATCCATAATTTGGCTATTATGAATTATATTGCATGTATCTATAAAGTATGCTGACTTATATTCTTTTGGATAAATACCAAGGAGTGGTATAACTGGATCATGTGATGGTTCTATTTTTAGCTTTTTGAGGCACCTTCATACTGATTTCCATAGTGACTTTACCCATTTACATTTCCACTAACAGTGTATTAGAGTTCCTTTTTCCATACATCCTTAACAAAATTTATTGCTATTTGATGTCTTGATGATTGCCATTCTAACTGCAGTGAAAAGAAATCTCAGGTAGTTTTTTTTAAAATTCTTTTTAGATATACATTACAGTAGAGTGTATTTTGTCATACATAACTTATTCTAATTAGAATTCCATTACTTGAGGTTATAGATGATGTAGAATTTCACTGGTCATGTATTCATGTATGAACATGGGAAGGTTATGTCTGATTCATTCTACTCTTACCTATTCCCATACCTCCTCACTTCATTCTCCTTTGTCTAATCCACTGGACTTCTGTTTTCCGCCCCTCTCCCTGATTTAGCATCCACATATCAGAGAGAACATTTGACCGTTTTTGGAAGGGAGATTGGCTTATTTCACTTAGCATGATAGTCTCCAGATCTGTCCATTTACTGGCAAAATCATAAGTCTTTCTTTTTTTATGGCTGTAATCTCAGGTAGTATTGACTTACATTTTCCTGATGGCTAATAATGGTGAACATTTTTCATATATTTGTTGGCCATTGGTACTTCTATTTTTAGGATATGTCTGTTCAGTTCATTTCTGCATTTACTGATTTTTTTTGTTTGTTTTGTGTGTTTCTTTTTAGTATTGTGTCTTTCTGAGTTCTTGTTGAGTCTTTATGAGTTCTTTATGTATTCTGGATAGTAGACCTCAGGCAGAGGAACAGCTGGCCAAGATTTTCTCTCATTCTGTATCTTGTCCATTCACTCCGTTGATTATTTCTTTTGCTGTGCAGAAACTTTTTAATTTGATGCAATTTCACTTATTGATTCTTGCTTGTTTCCTGAGCTCTAGGGATTCTATCCTCCTGGAGGTCTTTGTGCCTATATGCTGAAGTATTTTTCTTATTTTTTAAACAGTTGCATAGTTTCTGGTCTTATATTTAGGTTTTTGATCCATTCTGAGTCACTCTAATACTAAGACCAGCTAAGGACACTAAATGCAAAAATACTCAATAAAGTGTTAACAAATCAAATTCAAGAGCACATTATGAAAAGCATACACCATGATCAAATTGGTTTCATCACAGGGATACAAGAATGGTTCAATATCTGCAAATCAATAAATGTAATACAGCACATAAATAGAACCAAGGACAAAACCACATGATTATCTCAATAGATGCAGAAAAAGTCCTTCAACAAAATCCAACACTGCTTCATGATGAAAACCCTAAAGAAACTAAGGACAGACGTAACTTATCTAAACATCATAAAGGCTATGTATAACAAAATTAGCATCTTGCTGAATGGGAAAGAACTGAAAGCAATTTCTCTTAACATCAAGAACAAGTCAAAGATGTTCACTCTTACCACTTCAATTTGTTATATCGAAATTTTATGTAATTGAAATTCAATGTCATTGAAATTTTAGCCAGAACAATTAGGCAAGAGAAAGAAACAAAAGGGGTATAAATAGGAAAAGAAGAAGCTAAAGTATTCTTATTTGCAGATGGTATGATCCTATACTTAGAAGATCTTAAAACTCCCACTGGAAGACTTCTAGTGCTAATAGAAAAATTCAATAAAGTAGCTAATCAAAAAATTTAGTTGTAGCACAAAATCAACATATAAAACTCAATAGCTTATCTATATATCAATGATGAAAATGCTAAGAAAGAATTCAGGAAAATAATTCTGTTCACAACAGCTTAAAAAAAACCCTAGGAATAAACCTAATAAAGGAGGCAAAAGACCTCTACAATGAAAATCATAGAACACTGAAGAAAGAGATTAAAGATGCTACAAGATTAAAAGACCTTCCATGTTTATGGATAGGCAGAATTTATGTTGTTAAAATAACCCTATTACTAAAAGAGATCCAGAGATTCAATGCAATCCCCATTAAAATACCAGTGATAATCTTCATAGAAATAGTGGGGGAAAACAATCCTAAAATTCATATGGCAGAACAAAAGATCCAGAAGAGTCAGACCCATTCAAGGAAGCATCATAATACCCAGTTTCAAATTATTCTGTAGATCCCTATAACAAAAACAACATGATACTGGCATAAAAACAGACATGTAGACCAATGGATCAGTATAGAAGAAACAGAGAAAATCCCACACAAATACAGTCATCTGACAAAAGTGACTAAAAGTAACATCAAAAAAATCCATTGGAGAAAAGGTAGCCTCATTAACAAATGGTGCTGGGTAAAGTGGATATTTGTACGTAAAAGAATGAAATGAGATCCCTGTCTCTCATCCTCAACAAAACGATATGATATTTTAAAATAAATTTCCAGAGGCTAAATAGATATTATAGATTTTTTTATCTCAATAATATATTTGCATATCATCTTCTTCATTGAATCAGCATTTTCCAAGGAATAAGAATAATTTTGATTTAACCATAGTAAAATTATTTATAATTATTTCAATAAAATTAAAAACTTGGAAGAAGTACTGTTAATGTTGTTGCCATATTTCTTTTTCTGTATTTTCATTTATTTAATATTTTGAGGCAAATTTTGGCTGTGTTGCCCAGGCTGATCCCAAACTCTTGAGCTTAAGCAGTTTCCCACCTCAGCCTCCTGAGTAGTTGGACTACAGGCATACGTCACTGCACCCAGCTTCTTTTTCTATAAATGTTCTTACTGTAAAATCATTTTCCTGTGATGGAACTTATCTTGATAATTAACAGAAAACTTATGGTTCTCCCTTCTCATATTATGTTCTAGGAATTAGGAAACTTTACTTCTAGTAGGATTCAAGTAATTTCTGGGAAAGTTCTTTGAAGAGGTAACATTGATTTTAAAATATGTTCTGTTGTATATATTGAGGTTCCATTTTAATTGGTCCCACTTATTCCAAATTGCACTTTAAATTGGACTTTATTAGATATGAAGTGACCATTTTGACTTTTATCAGAAAGGCTCCAGATCTATTTGCTTTCTTCCTTTCTCTTTCAATTTCCACATATTTATAGTTGTGGAACTCTTGTCACAACTTAATTGAACCTAGTAAAACTGTGGCAAACAAGAACAAGCAACTAGGGGCTCTTTTAATGAATTCTTTCTTTCTTTCTTTCTTTCTTTCTTTCTTTCTTTCTTTCTTTCTTTCTTTCTTTCTCATTCTATTACTTTGATGAAAATAGTGAACTTTTTGGTAGGTGGCTTGAATAATTTAAAGTCTGCATTTATTCCTTATTTCTATTAATTCTTTATGGAGAGTGGTGTGGTTGATTTCTCCTATGTCTACATAAATGCATTTGTAGGTTGATATTGAAAGAGAAAAAAACTAAACTGGGAGGGGATTTTTGAGGAATTTGTACAATGTGCATATTTGTGTATATATCTACAGTATCAGTGACTTTATTTTCAGAAGAAGGAGGAATGGAGAATGAATGATATAGACAAAATTAAGGACAAACAAGTCAGTTAGTAGACAATAGTAATAGTCCAGGGAAAGGTGCAGAGATCTCAACTTAGAGAAGTAATAGAGCTATGGGAAAAAGACATTTCTAAAGCAGACTGAAAAGGAAATGGCAGCGCTTGAAGGTCAGTTGAATCCAATTTGTAAGGAAAAAGTTTAGGGAAAATATCACATTAATGGCTTGGATGATGAAGAGATGCAAACCAAGAAGTAAAAGTTGAATTAAGAATGTGAATGAAATTTAGGTCTGTAGGCAGTGGTAAGTTCAGATTTTGATAAAGGGATTTTGTGGTACCTGTCAGATATCCAAGGGTATAGATTCATAAACTGTTGTGTCTATGAACTTGAAGCCCTCAGTCAACTGAAGAAGATGACGTTATAAAAAGATATGTAGGAGAAAAATAGCAGAGCAGTCCTTACATAAAACCAATACTTAAGGAACTAGAAAAGGGATCCCCCAGCACAGCTGAGAAATAATGGTCAAAAAAGCAGGAAGATTAGAGACCAAGGTAGTACAGGATTTAGAGGGATGCCCATCAGTGACAAATACAGCTGAAAAGTCAAGAAATAAATCATGGGATAAAAAATGACTTTTAGTTTGGGTCATGTAGACTCATTGGTAGCATTTGTCATAGCAGTTTTAACATATCACTGGGTGGGAAGGCTGCACTTCAGGCATACTTGAGGAGAAAATGATAAGTCAGGAAAAGGTGATGGTGTACGTGTGTGACTTTTCTAAAAAGCTTTCCTAGGTAAAGAGAAAGACAGAATATTTGGTAGATAGAGGAAACAGGGTGACTGGGCTACATTACTTGGTACGTTCTATTATGCAAATCTAGTTTGATAGATACGCATATCAATATACTTTAATATTTTTGATAACCATATATATAAATATTCAAATATTCCACTTATGTTGTAATTAATATGTCACTTGGTCATAGTTTAAGCATGTTGCATGAGTTGAGATCACTTGATCAAAGAAAGAAACATCAAAATATTAGTGAAGTTTGTCAATTAGTTGAATCTGAGGCTTGCTAAGCCTAAGTGTAAGATCCATCAATAAATGGGATGGAATTCTTGTCTAAAGGGTTTTCTCTCAAGTTAAGTGAGGGGCAAATTGTTATACAACCAAATAAATTGCAATACTGCATAATAAGTATTACATTAGGAGTATGTTTAAAAGAGAAAATGATTTATTCTATTTGGGGTTCGTTTGATAAAGGGAAAAATTTAGAGTCTACAATTCTGTTACTATGAATTTTGAAGGATGAATAATTAAGTAATTGGGTAAGTTCGTGATATAGCTTTCCAGAAGAAAAGAAAAGTTATTGTAAGGTGCAAAATATTATGTTGTGCTGGCGTTATTTAAAGCATCATTGCTGGAGCCTCTGAGTATGTGTTCTGCTTTTCCCTACTTTAGTCTTGAGGTCACTCTGGGTGGTGGCTAGGAACTCTAGGTCTGTCCTTACAAGGCTGTCTGGGAGATGGTCTTGGTAACATGCCTTTGTGGGATACCTGGTAGATGGCCTAATACTTAGGCATCTGATACTTGATCTGTTGTTACTATCACAAGAAACTTGTTTTACTGGTAGGCTCTTCTCTGATTTTCATTCAGTTTATTCCTACTAGGATAGCCATGATGGAAGGAGAGTTGGGTTTCAGTGTACTGATCTGGTGAGACATAGAGGAAGCAATACCAAAAGAATGAAAAACATGAAATAACAGAAGCAATGTATTTATTACTAGCAAATCTCAAAGAAGAGAGCGGACATGCTTCACAGGGCCAATGGCAAGCCAAGGGCTATCTGAGACATGCATGTTCACTGAGTGTGTATGAGCAAGGTGGTGAGACTTGTGGGCCAAGTGAAAACTTTTTCAAGTTTTCTCAAGCAGGTTTTCCTTGGGAAGTGCTAACTGATGGGTTTAGAGGAAACAGACGTAAGCTCCAGGGCATTATGCTGTGACTGAGAAGTGATCATTATGGTATATCTGGGTGTCATTGGGGTGAGCCAAAGAGGCTGTATCTAGCTTTTCTTCATAACTCTTACCATTCATGATTTTTGGGTGATTGACAGCACTTCGATGTCTCTGCATTATGACCAGACTCATCACATAAAAATTACCAGCGTCACCTCAGAGTCTGGGTTCTGTTTAAAGAGCCAACCAGAAAGAATCTAAAAGAACTTACAGCTACAAGTTCTTTAATAGCCTTGAGATTCTCTGGTTATCTTTGAAAAAAAAATGGATACCTGGTTTTGACACTGTGTTTATTTATATTTATTTATATATTTTTGTATTGTTAGTCATCTGTTTGTAGGTTCTATAATTTTTATCAGTTTCATTCATTTATCAAAAAATGGATTATGTTCCAGGTAAATTCGACTTCTTCTCAAGTTTTTGCCTTGCCATTCTTTGTCCTCTTTGCTTCCTCTCTTCTAGAAGTCATCTTGGTACATAACGATAGTTAGTGTCCTTGACTTGATCATCTTGAGCTCCAGCTATATTGAGGGTTTTGACATGGGCATGTGTGTCAGACACACTCTTTCCTTTTCTTCACAGCTTTAGATGAGTCAGGCTTGAATTGACGAGGAGGCTGCCATCCACATTTTTCTTTTAATAGGCATGCTTTTTCAGATCTCAAGGGCATGGCGTTTTTCAGCAATAACAACTTTTGTGCAGACTTAATCAAAACACAGAGACTTCTGAGGACCAACATATATGGGTTGAGAATGAATTTATTCATGTAGATTTGGTAGCATACATTTAACCTAATTTTAAAATAGTCAACCTTGAGCTCTAAAAATATAACTCTGGGAAGTATTCCCATAGCAGTATAGGAAATATATATCTTTACAATTGAAAATATGATTTCTCATTTTAAATCATATATCTAACATCACAGCTATATCTTATGCTAGATAATAGACCAAACAAAAGTGTATCCTTGATATTGTAACAGTTGGAAGACGCTCTTGTCCTTATGTGACTATGGCTTTAAATTTTGCACACCGATCGTGGTCTTCAGGGTGTGTGGCCTAATGCTCCCAACTCAGGGATGACTTAGAAGACTGGCTAACTCACTGGCAGGTTGTCACTACCTCAGACACATCCCATTAGAAATATAATGATTCCTCCCAATAGTTTGGGAAAGACCCTATAAATATTGGAATCTAACCCCGTTACCCTGCTTTAGAAACTTTTGTCCCTGTGTTCCTCCTGAGCCATGTGGTCTCCTGGCTCAGAAGTTATTGAGATTTTCTACTGAAATTTTTGAGATTTTCTACTCTATCTTTTCCAAATTCTCTGGATTTTTTTTTTTTTTAAATCTCAGCACAGATGTGGTCTACCTCTTCAGGGAAGCCTGTTAAAGCAGCTTTGGATGGGAAGAAGGCATTGAAGAAAGAGAAGTGAATTTCTTCAACTGTTGAGAATGTGCAGTAGGGGAAGCAGTTTATTGCCTTCTTTGTAGTGAATTAGTCTGTGTATTCTTAACCTTTCTGCACTGTGTGCAAAGTACAGTGTCAGGCAGTGGATATTAGGATGATAGGGCAGTGCCACTGCCCTTTAGGGCTTAAGAGTATGGAGGAGAAAAATCAAAATCTCAAACAAGCAGAGTTAATAATATTTTTCGTTTTAGCAAGGGCCTAAACTGAGTGCAGTGATAGAAAGCTATGTGGGGAAGCTACTTACCGAGAGTTTGTTCATGGAAGATTCTAAGATGTTGTGACGTTTAAGGAGAAACTTGGAAGATAGAAATCAACCTTGCGAAGAGTGAGAGCAAGGGAATTGCAGGCAGAGAAGACAGTATGTGCGATCATTCTTATATGGTCCTATGTGTGCCATGTCTGTCTGGGGAACTCAAAGAATACCAGAGGAAGTAAATGAGGAAAAAGAGGGCAATGAATAATGTAAGTAAGAATACCATCTTAGAGGGCTGGGTTGTGGCTCAGTGGCAGAGTGCTTGCCTTGCACATGTGAGGCACTGGGTTCGATCCTCAGCACCACATAAAAATGAATTAAAAAAATAAAGATATTGTGTCCATATGCAGCTAGAAAAATTTTTTTTAAAAAAGAATTCCATCTTACAGTTCTTGTTGGCCTTGAATTTTTATATGAGGCTTGCATCAAGAGGCCTTCAGAGCACTTTAAAGAAGGCAGGACCATGATTCTATGTAGTATAGCAAATAGTTTCCCAGGGTATATGAGAACTTTAGGACTAGTCAGTTGTGGCAGCTGAGACAAAATGCACTGGTTGTTTGTATCCTGTTGGTCACAACAAAAATGGATCCAATGGAATTTAGTCAAGACATTTTGGAAGCAATGAGAAAGAAAAGGAATTTCTGCTATGAACTGAGGGGGAGGAAGTTTCAAGTCATGTGTGTGATCTCTAATATGCTTAATATTCATTGACTCATAATGTAAACATATATATTTTCTCATAAAGTTTTAAGCTTGCACAGAAAGTTATCTTAAAAGGCATTTATAATTAAAGATTTTAGAAATTTCAATTGTGTTAGTTTAGCTATTTTTATATGACTTCAAATTTTGTATAAAGGTATAAAGGTAAAAAATTATGAAAAGGAAAATGGAATAAGAATTGAAACATCAGATTTTTTTTCCACTTTAAATGTTTGATTTTTGTAGTATTTTTTCACAGTGGTATTCTACTGGGACATAAGATTTAATAATTTTGTAAGTATATAGATACTTTAGAGTAAATAAACATTTAAAAATATATGCCAGATAAAAATATTACTGTTTTACATGGATATTTTATTGACTGAATAACATCTAAACAAGAAGAAAGGGGTCATATTTTTCATATGCAAGGAATATTTTAGTTAAATATTTTATCATAAATGAAGGTATTTTTAGAGGCAAGTTTTCTCTGTACTAATTTTAGCCACATGATTTTATAAAACTTGTGATGAATTTCATAGTTAGGTTTAGTTAAAATTTTTCATATACAATGAGATATGTAGTGTCATAGTCCGTAGTTCTGATACCACCTGTAGTAGGGATCAAGATTAATTTTTGGTTAACACTAGAAAAATAAAAGCCCAACCAAAAAATATGTTTTTGCCTTTTAGAAAAAGTCAGTACAACCAGTAACTTGAAAATAGAGAATACTAGGAACATTGACATTTTCAATTCATGGCTATAATTAGGAAGTGACAGAATAAAAAAAAACTGTGTGGCTTTTATAGTCTTCCTTCTCTTTATATGATTTGCTGGCTAATGCAAATCATTCTATGCCAATTCACAAAATCTTCCAAAGCCCCTGTTTCTGCTCTAGTTCAATGATAATATTGTGTTTATCTCTTTCTAAATGCCTATAGAGAAAGATGTTGTCTTCAGTTGCTTCAATATTAAGAGTTTAGTTCTGTAAGAGTAGAAATGCATTAGTTTTATATCAGTTATATTTTCTAGTATTTGACTAGTCCTTAATTGATTTCACAAATTATCTATTCTTGACTAAACTAGGTCCTCAAATAATGATGGTCTGAGTAATTTCTGTGTTGGCAACCCTAACATTAGAGGACTCTTTTCTTTGTACATCCTTTTTTTTTTTTTTAAATTCCTGTGAGTATAGCATGTATGAGCCAAATGCATTTTTTTACTCTCCTGTGCAAACCATCTACCTTTATTCCTATACTTTATTTTCTTGTTGATTCTATTAGAAATAGGTGCCTAAAGTTCATTTTTAAACCATAAACCCAGGGCTAGGCCCAAGTAGTCAGCTTAGTGGTTCTCCATTCCTCCCACTCTCCTGACCAATCATAGGTAAAATATTTGTCCACTGGAAAATAAATTTTTCTAAAAAGATTTCATAAAGTAACAAAGGTTGTATAATCTCAAGGAGACTTTTGACTGAGTTTATTCAGTATAGCTTTCCATCAAGCCCCATGAAGTGGGCAACAATTGAGATTGATGATTTGTGCACTTGGCCTGCACAGAGAAAACAAAGCATGAGCTGATCACAGTGGTGTAAGCCTGTAATCCCTCTGGCTCCCAGTGGCTCTGGAGGCTGAGGCCCTAAGCAATTTAGCAAGACCCTGTCTCCTAAATAAATAAATAAATAAATAAATAAATAAATGCTGAGGATGTGGCTCAGGAGTTAAGCACCCTCTGGGTTCAATGCCTGTTATAAAACAAAACAAAACCCAGAAAACAAAGCATGAGCTATTTTAGTGACTTACCCTGGAGTCATTCAGCAGGAGAGGGGCAAATCCAGGTCTAGAATTCAGGCACCTGGATTCATAGTACAGAATGGATTCAAAATATGTAAATTATTTATTTTACATTGTAAGTGCTATTGCACTTACAGATGTGTCCCCTAAAGTTCATATGTTAGGAATCTAATCCCCAGATTTTTGTTAATGCTATATTTAGGTAAGGTCTTTGGGAGTTATTTTGGATTAAATCAAGTCATGAGGGGCACTAATGATGGGCATTAGTAGTTTTTTAAGAAGAGGAAGAGAGACTTGAACTAGTGAATTTCCTATCTCACCATGTTATGCCTCCATGATTTTATGATGCAGAAAGAAGGCCCTCACCAGGGCCTCAGCACAGCTCATGGACTTCTCAGACTCCAGAGCCAGGAGCCAAATAAAATTCTATTCTTTATAAATTATTTGATCTCAGGTGTTTTGCTATAAAATAAAAAATGGACTACAACAATAATGAAAGAGAAGAACCTGGCAATTTTTTAAATGGAATGATGGAGAAACCCTGGCTGTAAGGGTTAGAGCACGTGTTTTCAGTCCTTACTCTGATACTCACTTGCTTGGCTCAGTTCTTCCTAAATCTTAGTGTTTTTCATCTGGATAGGAAGAAGAAAGTTATAACTAGTTATTTCCTTGGAGGATTTAAAAAGAAAAATTTTTTAATTGTCTTTGTTTTATGTGGTGCTGAGGATCATCGAACTGAGTGCCTCACATATGCTAAGCAAGCACCCTACCAGTGAGTCACAACCCCAGCCCTCCTTGGAGGTTTTTAAAGTCAAAATGTTCCAAAGTATCAGTGAAAAATCTTTACATTATTCACTGTTTTATCCATTTAGCAAATATTTGTGTAGCTCTTAAGGACACTCATACTGGTACAGTTTGAAAATAACCACATTTAGCCAGTCCAGTAAAAATATAGGCTGCATCTTTTTATCCCTCTGTGTATCTTTTTTAAAGGAGTAACATAAAAAGGCATAGGGCACTTTAAAAAAGTCCTACATTACACATCAAACTACCCTCTTGTGTATAAAATGCTTCCCACTGTGCACAAATATGGAGACCAGGAAATATGTATTTGGAAAATTTCCCCAAGTAATCCTGAAATACTCTCTTGATTTAGAATTACTGATATTTTGCACTGATATGTTTGGCAAAAATGAAGATTAGCTAGGATGTAATGATTCTGTAAGTCAAAATTAATGTGAATATCTCTGAACTCCACTTATCTTTTGAAGCTCCGTGTACTGAGAATGCAAAGAGAAATAAATATTGGCAATATTATTATTAGAAAGTTGCTGTGCCTCAGGGTCCAGCCTAGTTATTCTGTGAATCACTGCTATTTCCTCTGCTCTTCCACGGAGTCATTTGTCCAGAATGAGAACGGTCTGCCTGTGCCAAGAAAATAGATGGTTGTGCAAAAACAGGAAGCTCATAGTCAAAGGAGAATCTGTACCCACTGGCTACTTCTGTACTGGTATTAGAAGTAAAGTACTAAATAAAGAAAAAAAAAAAAAACATGCCCAGGACCTTGGGCACAGTATGCAGAATAGTGTTTATTGAGTGAAAAATGACGATGGTAGATAAATGAATGTACTCATCTATTATGCACATAACAAATATTAAACACGGTGAATGTGTCTGGGCTATCTTTAGTGTCTTTACATAGCATTACTATGTAATGTGTAATTGAGAGTATTGGATAGACAACTGCAGGGAATGGCATGCTAACACAGACCTTTTAAGGTTTATTTAACTTCTGGTAATACTGATTTTTTATCATTTTCAAATGACCCCACATATGTACAATTTACTTTGACATGTGCTCACTTTAACTCATTCATTCATTATTAGAGACATAAACAATTAAGCAGATGAAACTTAGTCAAGCTTAGAGACAAGTAAACAGATCATTATAACACAGCATGATAATAAGGCTATTGCAAGAGCTTACAGATTGTCATGAAATCACAGATAAATGGCATCTACCTAAAAAATTGAGGTCAGGAAAACCTGTTAGTTTCTGTAATACTTAATATTTTATCATATTTCTTGTAGCACTTTATATTTACTGTTTGATGTTTTCTCTAATTATTTAATATACATGTTTTGCACACAACCTATGTTCCAAGAAATATACTGAATAGGGCAAGGAAAGGAAACCCTGTAAGATAACATAAGATACAGAATCTGCTTTCAAGTTGTTTTTTAATATAATTGCAAAAGACGAGAGATGGCTAGATGGATAGATCAATGGATAAATCTATGGCTAGGTGTAAAAGATACCTCAAAATATAAGTAAATAACATGTCAAGTGAATTACTTTAAAAAATTAAAACAGAGTATCCTCAGGGGGGGGGAGAGAGAGAGAGAGAGAGAGAGAGAGAGAGAGTGTGTGTGTGTGTGTGTGTGTGTGTGTGTGTGTTACAGCTTTCCTTGAAGATTATAATTAGGTAAAAAGAGATCAGGACATCTCAGCCTATGAAAATGATTTGGGCCAAAGTTCAGAAGTAAGAATGAGGCAGTCCAGCAAAGGGAGCATGGATGTAGAGTCTGCCTTGGGAAATCTATTTGGCAAATAAGTTGGGAAATATAAATCTTCAAAAGGAGGTTGGGGTCAGTTTATGAATGTCCTTGAAATACAGCCTCAAAAAACTTATTTTACTCTGAAGGAAGACATGAAAGTGTCTGAATGGAGATCTGCCCACTTGAGTACTTTTCAGGATAATGAATTTTCCAGAACTATATATTATGTATCAGAATAGGGCATTCCTGGAGAGGAGGTCAATGAGTACATAATTAAAATAGCCAGACATGATTAATAACAGTAAAGATGAGGTAGCAGTGACAAAAAAAATGAAAGAGAGACATCTGGAAGGAGAAACTAGCAGGCCTTGGTGACATGAGAATGTAGCCATGAGGAGAGTAAGGAAAAAGAAAGACTCACTTTGAGTCTGGAAATTACCTTAGGAAACTTGAAACATAAGGAAAAGGAAGAGTCATGTAGTTCTAGACAATTATGTTTCCAAAAATATGATTCCTTAAAGAGATCCATAAGGAAGAAGACTGGCACAATGGAGAGGCCATTTCATGGGAGCATCAAAAAAGAAAAGAACATACATCTACTGTTTTAAAACACCTTGCTGACCTAAGTTATGTATAAGATCAAAGCAGAAGAATGTCTGGCTTTAGTTCTTAGATAATTCTCTGTTAATTAGTTTAACAATAAGTTTGTATATGTTTCAAGCACTCCATGTACATTTGACCCTTACAATCTTTATGAAATACCATTACTATCTTCATGAGAAAACTGAGGCACAGAAAAATGCCTCATATGTGCTTATGATCACTGATAGTGAAGCCAGAGCTCATACCCAGACTTCCACAGAGGTAGCCACTATGGATAATTCATTTGAACTCTCCAAGTAGGATCCATTGACAGCCTTCTGCTTGCTGAGTCCAATGCTAGAATCTAGAGGATTAGATCAAGAATGCCATAGATTTCTTAATTCAAATAAGTACCATTCTAGTATGGTGGACATAATATATAATCAATGAGTAAGGTCATGTACTGTAGTACTTACCCAAAATGGAATAAATTCATGAAAAATATGAAATTGATAAATATCTAGAATGTAAAAAATTACAATTGGTAACATTTTGTGTCTTGTTTCTTTATTTATAAAAACCAGTAGGTTTTATTTGTTTTGCTTGCAGAAAAGAGGGTTAATCTTTAATCCTGCAATACCTGCACTAGCCACTTGGTAATAAATAATGTCCCATTATGGGACATATTTTCTTTGATTCCTTTACACGATTTTCAGGAAAAATAATTCATTTTCTCATTTCTTGAGACTTGTACCCTCACATGTGGTTTTCACTTCTTGAAGGAAGAGGATGTATTATACAAATCTATAACACATTGTAAGATTATGCTATGCCTTGGAAAATGTTAATAAACTGCAATTTTAAATTTGAACTCTGATTTGACTAATTAGTGTACCAGTTGACAATGATTCCAAGGTGGATTCCATTATTTCCTTTATTTATAATGGCAAACTGAGCTGATAAACATCAAGGATTAGAGTGGAGGAGGATCAGGGATGAGAATGAAAGCCTCCTTCATTTTGTCCCTTTGATTTTTCTAACTTTGCCTTCCCATGCAATGCTGGTGAGCTATGCCCACCATCTGTTATCCATTGAGGTACTGAAAGTGTTAAAATATGTCTATTGGTTTTTGTAATGTCATTTATTGTGAAACCTGTGGTGATAGTCTTGTAGCTTTGGGCTTTTCTTTTCCTTTCCTCTCTGTGTATGTTTGATAGAGAAAGACAGAGACACAGAGCATGGAGTCTCACTATGTTGCCCAGGCTGGCCACAAACCACAAACTCCTGGGCTCAAGCCATCTTCCTTTTAGACTATATATTTGAGAGAATTTCAGGCTTCAATAAAGTGTGACTTTGAATTATATATCTTTGTGTGTGCACATGCATGTGTGTGTGTGTGTGTGTATGTGTGTGTACATAAAACTTGGACCGTTTTGCAATTAGGATTAGAGACCATTTAATTTTTTACAACAAAGCCAGCGGGCTTGTGCATCCTGTAGTCCTCACAGCACACTATCTTATTCGTAAATTCAAATGTGCTGCTTGGTCTGAATAAATCAGAGCTGAGCCCAGCATCTCCTTCCATGTCACATCCAACAAACAGAGGCATAGTCACACACATGCATCCTTCTTCCCCTTCTATCTTAAATTTGTGACATTTCCATTCTCTCAGTCACTCAGGCGGAAAACCCCTGAGTCATTTTTGACTCCTCACTTCCTTGCTCTCTCTACATGTTATCAGTCACTATGTCCTGTCAGGTCTAATTCTGAATCGTCACTCACATCTGTTCTTTCTGTCAGTTCTCACTGACATTCTTTTATTCCAGGCTCTCTTTCCTTTCACACAGAGTTGGAAACCTAATTGGCCCCTTTGTCTCCTTTTTTTTTTTTTTTTTTTTTTTTTTGCCATGCTCAGTCATCCCATCCAACTTTGGTGAAAGCAACTGCCCTCCCAGAGGCCTTCAGGCCCCATAACCCATGTGTAAATTCTAAATCATGCACTGTCTAGCACCTAGTTATCTTTTCTCCCACAAAGCCTTCTCTAGTCATAAATTGTACAAAACCACATTATTTTCTACTCATTGAAGATACCCTTCACTCTTTTCCCACCCTGAACTTTTGCCTCTACTTGTTAAATTATCTAATTTCTTACCCACTGTACCTTCTCTATAATTTCACCTATGTACCTTATAATTTCACCTATGGTCCAAGTCCAGGCTCAAATGAAATTTCCTTCCAAAACTTACCTGGCCAACCACCCCACCAGCATTTCTTCCTGCTTGAGTTTTTGTTACGCCTGTTTTACATAGAGAACATATCATGTTCCACCTCTTATTTGTGTATATCTTAGATCCACTGTGAGTTTTGAGTGCTGTCTTGGCTTTACATTATTTTCCTGATTCTTATAGAAGAAAGTTAATACTTTTGAAGTGAAATTGGACACTGAAATGAAATCACCTGGAACTTGTTTCTGCTCATTCTCATACTCTCTCACTCTTTACCTGATTTAAATATTAAGTGTAAAGATTAAGTTCTAAAGAAGGCCCAGCCCATATTATGTGATTAAAACATTGCTGTTAATGAGATGAACTTGAGTTTTTAAATTTTCTTTCTACATTGGTATAGAAATTGTTTTTTTCTTGTGAGAAAATTTTTAATTGTAAAGGTAGTCTAGTAAATTCTTAGTTATAAGTAAATAAATTGTTGAATGTGACTACTAGCAGGCTGATGTTGCAGTCTCCCAGATTGTTGCATGTTTTTTATGACATGCCAAAGATCATAAAATATGTTAATTATCACCTGTTGATAGACTGAATATAAATTGCTATAGTGTATTATTTCAACAGCTGGAAACAGAATATTAGTAGAAACAAGGAGACTAGTTTTAATTTTACATTGGATTGCTTTAATATGTTTCTCTGCTTAAGAAGAAAGCAAAAAGGCTTAAGATCTCTCAACTCTGAAATGCTAAATAATTCTTAGATGAAAATTGGAATGGGAGGTAAAGGTTGTGGACATGCCTAGAGGGACTCAAAGCCAAAGTTAAGAGGATAATCTTTAAAGAAGCAGGAAGTAGAAAAAAGGAAAAAAGCTATTGTCGGGCCTACAAAGTAAGAAATAAGGGTGTATCTGGCCATTTGCAAATGCAGCAAATGTACAAGCTCTACCTATTTGTTCAAATCCTTACCTTCTTTCACATAAAACTTTATACTCCATCAATGGTAGATTGTAGTTCACCATCACATCATGTGCACAAAGCTCATGTTGTCTTGAAAATCAACTGTTAAACTTTCAAAAAGTTTGCAAGCTAGTGGTCTAAACATAGCTATTATTAAAAATTAAATTATATAAACTTTGTAATTAGATACATTGTATTCCATTAAGAAGTAATTCTAAAAACTCACCACTTTCTAATTATTTTGTTACATATCACTGTCTCTGCTCTTCACATTTATATCCACATATTTACAGAATGAAAATACTACACTGTGCATCATTTACCAACTCCATGTTAAAGTGACATTACATTTACTGTTTCAAATCTGGCCTGATGGAACTATTTACCCCACAGAAACTGGAAAACCCTGTAAATCAACAATCAACATTTTCCCTTCTTTGTGTGTGTGTGTGTGTGTGTGTGAGTGTGTGTGTGTGTGTGTGTGTTTATTTTTTTAATTTTTTTTTTTGAGAAACAGTTTTGTTAAGCATTTGTAGTCAAACCACTAAACCCATACTCTGACTTTGTAAATGTGCTCTTTTCTACCTGGAAGACCCTTTATATTATTTGAGGTACACATGATGTTAGGACACTCATAAACACATAGAGCATCTACCAATGAACTCCTCTTAGTCACTTTGATAACACTCTTTTCCAAAGACATCTTGGGCTTCCCACACAGCTCTATAAATTGAATACCTTTATTTCAGCATCTGGCATTATTATCACATTTAGGGTTCCTAGATGAAACAAAAATACAAGACTTTTTGTTATATTTAAACTTCAGGTAGGCAATTCATACTTTTTATTAAAATGTTTCATATTTAATATTTGAGCATACTTATACTAAAATGTATTCATTGTAAAATGGAAATTCAAATTTAACTGAGTGTCTGTATTTTATTTATAAATTCTGACTATATGATTTTTTAAAATGTTTTTAATCTCCTAGTAGAGAATACCAGGTCTATTTTCTACTGTCTCTATAGTGTCTTAACACTGAGAATGACTCAGTTAAGAGTTTGTTTGCTGATTAATAATATTTGAACTGTTTATTATGTTAGTCCTCACCTCTCTCACTCCCATCTGTTTTCTTGAATGAAATCTGAAAGTATTTTTTGTGGGAATTTGAGATAACATATAAGATATGTGTTTCAGAAAGTTCACTTTAGATTCTATGAGTGACGGCTTAGGGGTGAAGATGTGGAATTAGGGCAACCAGAGAGGAGGCTAAGGCAGTGGACTATTATGATGGCAACACTTGGAGTCCAGGGCTGAAGATGCTTTGCAGTGGGGAGAGCACACATATGGATACAAACCTAGAGAGAAAACAACCAGATTTGATCACTGGATATAGAGATTGAATGAGGAGGAAATAGAAATGACTCTGCAGTTTCTTTTTTGAGAAGTGAAGTTTATGTTGATGCCATTAACTGAGGAAGATATAAAAGACGTGTATCACATTGGGAGTAGCAAAAATAACTGAGGAGTTCAGTTTGGGACATACTAAGTTTAATGTACTGTGAACAGGCATGATAAGAAAATTATTTGGCCACCAGCATAGTACAGGCACTGACAATTAGAGATATCAATCAAGTGGAATGGTTGACAACAATCACCAATCAACAACCATGACCAACAACCACAGTCTTGCTGCATGAAGGTATTTTTTTAGCTCAGTAAAGATTTCTGATACAGAATTAGAACTATGGGTCTGGAATTCTGGGGAAAGTTGGGTGTGAAAATTTGGAGGGTTTTGGCTCAAAGGTGATATTGATGCTCTGGAAGGAAATGATATTATGTACAGAGTATTAGGAGAAGTAAGTAAATAATGGACTCTTTAGGATTGAGAGAATAGACAGAAGGAATAAAAATAGTAAATTAGGAAAAGGCAGAGTGACTGTATTTTTATGTATGATGACCATGATGGATTATCTTGCCTCTACTTCCAATTCCACATTTTTTTTTCTGATGGACGAATTGCTATGTTAGAACAGATATAATACAAACTGAGGGGGCATTTATAAAATATTGGTTGGTATAGTATGAAAGTACTAGGTGGCTTAAAATACTAACATTTATTTCTGACAGCTCTGGAGGTTGGAAATCTGAGATCAGATGTGGTTGGATTCTGGTGAAGAACCTTTTCTGGTTTGGAGACAGCCACCTTTTTGTTGTGTCTTCTTGTGGTAGAGAGCAAAGCAGGTGGGGTGAGTGGTGAGCTCTCTTGTCCATTCTAATAAAGGCAGTGATCCCATTCATCAGAGTCCTACCCTTATAACCTAATTATTTCCCAATGACTTCAACTCTAAAAACTATCACATTGGGAATTAAACTTAAATGTGATTTCTTTGGTAGGGGAAACAGACATTCAGTCCATAGTTAATACCCCAAACCACAGACATTTGGGGACTTGACCTTTTGTACTATGGTAAGAGCACCCATTAGGGGGAACTATTAACTAACATCTGATACATAATATCATTATCACTTCACAAGGGTCTGATAGAACTGAAAATAAAATATTCAGACAAGAAGGAGAGTGGATGTGATTATCAGGGGTTTGAAGCTGATTGGCCCAGAAGATTCCTGGCTTCAGTCTGTGAAAAGAGAAGGGAGGCTTGGAAATAGGAAGTTGTCCATGGCATGTCATTGATTGTGTCCTTAGAGGGCTTTTGCTGTTGTTACATTTCTCAAACTTGATAAGAAGAGCAATTTAGAGTTGATGAGAAAGCACTGTATTTGAACAGTGAGAATTGTTCTAGTTCTGTTACTCAAGGAGTTCCTGAGGAAAACTAAGCCTGCAAAGTCCATATGGCCTATGAAAGAACACCATGCTCAAAAATGGGTAGGTCAGCAGATCAAGGGGTTGTTGATTTTTTTCCAATTCTGAAAGGATGCTTAATCACTCATTCTATTATTACAAATGTTACAATAATAATTATAAATGGTTCTTTGTGTCTTATAGCAGCAAATCTAAATTCTTCTAGTTAATATCAAGATCTTTGCTGGTCTACCTTCAGTAACCCTCTTTCATATATATAATTGCCCCAAAATTACACCTCCAGCTTTAGTGAGTATGAATCTTTGGCAGCCACATGGGAATATCATATTGTTTTCTGCTGCCATGTCCTGGTCTGTCTGTTTCCTTTTGCTCAAAATTCCTTCCAGTTTCTGCCTTGCTTCTATTCCAAATTTATTGGAGTCCGTGAAATCAAATTCCATATATCCTTGATCATTTATCTAGGACATTTTTAAAGAATTAAATTCTAAATTCTCATTGAAATAATAATATCTTTTATATGAATGTTTTGGACAGAAAAAAAGGTTCCACTGTGTGGTGATATATGCACAAGGATAATTATTGTGGCCAAATGGCAAACTCTGAATGTCCACCAATAGGAAATGGTTGAATAATTAAGGTTTTGTCCTACAATGGAATATTTTTTTTTATCCCTGGCAGCTATTAAAAAGTATCAAAGTTCTCACTTATCCAGGAGATGAAACTAGAGAGTTGTTGAAATAAATAACTCTATGATGGGCTCACAGCACACTTGTAGTAAAGATTAACTTTTAGCTATTATGGGGGGTTGGGGATGTAGCTCCGTGACAGAGTGCTTGCCTACCATGGCTGAGGCCTTGCATTAAATCTCTCCAAGGGGGAAAAAAATGAAAAAAGATTAGCCATTACTGCTGCTATTGGTTTTATTGAGAAATTATAACAACAGTGTATCTTTAGATAAATAATTTATGTGGTATCATCTACATATAGAGTACAGTTGTTATAAGAATAGTATTATATATGTGTACATAAGCAGGATTGGTTCAAATTATTATACAGTTACTAAACACCTTACAAAAGCACAGGCACAAGAATAACAAAAGGGACCCTGAGTCTGAGCACCTGGATTTCCAGCATGTGTCTGTAACTAGCTTGGTAAAAGCACAGTATTTAAACAAGATAAGAAGTGAGATTATATACACCCCATTATCAATAGTGATGTATTATTTGAGTGTGACTAAAGAGGAGAAAAAGCCCATACTACTTGAATGCTGTGCTTGTTTGAATGACTGCAATAAATAAATTTTAATTTGTAATTAAAGTGACTGAAATGAAAAATAGTGACTAGCATATAACAGGTACTCAGTTGTTGGTAATTGTTATTGTCATCATGATGACGTGCCTCAAGTTTGATGATAAACTCTAGAAATTTTCTCTAACAATATCTCCTCTGTTCTTTTCACTACTAAAACACTGATGTATGCTTGTTATTTACAGCACGTTTAATTGTTTGGTGAGACTTTATTCACGGCATTACCTGTATTGAAGTTTTGTTTTCTCCAAGAGCAGTTTCTTTTAAGGCAAAGTCACATTGTGTGCTTAATTTACTTCTTCTAATACTAACAGAAGAAATTGTAATCAATTTGTTCCAAATGTATAGGAATTTTTGAGCTACAGGTTCTTGGCTATATTTGATGGTAATCATAGATATATGTTGAGAATTTGCTGCATACTAGATAACATGCTAGGTGCCAGGAATACTACAATGAACTAGAAAGATAAGGCCCCTCCTTTCATGGCATTATATTGTGATGTTTGTCGGGGGAGACCCTCTAGTACACCTATATAAACACATACTTAAAAATATATATCATCAAACATAAAACAGAGATTGTGATTAAAGCTGGACATTAAATGAATAGGTTGCAATGATGGAGAATACCAATGGTTCATAAATTTAATACAGAAATAAAATAAATAGTCTCATGAGCAACTTAAAGCTGAAAAATGAGAAAAAGCAAGCAATCTGTGAAAAGCTGGGACGTGGGTGTGCTTGGCAGGAGAGGCAGCCATCTCTGAGATGAGAAGGAACATGTCCTTGATGACTCTGGAGCACTTGAGTGGTGGTTGGAGTGACTTGAACTGAGGCTGGCAGAGTAGACATAGGCCAGGCCATGCAAGGAACAGTGGGACTGGGTTTTATTTCATGTTTGATAGTGGTATTTAAAATAATATCATTTATTAACAATATCTGCTCATAGCCTTATATGACTTCATGAGATCTATTTTAGAATAATTAAGATGATAATAAACTGCTGTAATATCTAAGAATACTTTAAAATATAATTCTATATATTAGATATTAGTCTTAATTGATACTTAGAGAACCAAAATGAATTCAGAAAGACCAATGGGTCTTTTACAAGGTCAAAATTACAGGCCTCAACTATATTCTATTTCTTTTCGTCTAGGGTTCTCTGCTCTAAGCCATACTGAAAGAAATATAGTAGCTTTATTTTTATAAGTGACTTCCTTTAAATTGCAGACTTTATTTTTGAAATTGCCTCAAGACTATGAGTCACTTGTCTTCTTAATTTAAAAACAAAAATCTTTCAACTTTTAATAGCATTTTATGTCAATTTCTCCAGATTATCTGAACATGTTTTTAAAAAATATCTAATGTTATACTGTTCATCATTTACTTGCTGTTAACTTTTTTCAGTAATGCATCCTAAAACCTTTGTATTGTTTAGTTTATACAAATGACTATGTCTTCAACAAATATTGCCAAAGTTTAGTGTGGTGGGTAAATCATTCATTTATTCATCACACATAGCACATGCTGTGTTCAAATCACTGGTATAAATATTGTGAAGGATATCAGATCCCATCCCTATCTTCAAGGATATTCAGTTTAGTAACAGAGTTAAGTCTCAAACTGAAGTGAAAAGTAAAGCTTATTATATATTAACATTTTAAAAGGACAAATAAAGTACTGTAGTTTAGAGAAGTTAAAGATCACATGGAACATACAAAGAATTGTAATGGAATTTATAGAATGAAGAAATTACCTGTGACCAACAAAACACACACATACACACACACACACACACACACACACACGTAACCCTTAAAGTTATTTAGAGTAGAAATCAGGATTTTTAAAACTGAAAGAGGTTTAAAGGATCATCCAGTTCAGCTTCCTTGCTTGAGACATAATTACACAAGTTCAGAGAGGCCTGATTAGCATCCCTGCCAGTAGTAATCAGGGATTTGTGGAAAAGCCTGGTGGTTTTCCTGACTGGCCAAGACACTCACTTTCACTCTAGTGGGCCATATGGCACGTAGAATGTTATGTACAGCAACCAGTGTTTATCCAGAGAATGCGCTTTAGTCTTTTTAACTTTCAAATTATCACATTTTATTTTCAGTGGATTGCTAATTTATATTGAAATGAGCAAGTGCATTTGAATCAAATTCTTCTTACGTAAGCACACAGAAGACAGTTAAGGAGAATTTGGATTTAATAAGAGCAGTTGAGTTGTTGGTTAGTTATGGGTAAAGCTGCTTCTTGATGTTCAGAGAAGTTTTAAAACTCAGTCTCTGGGCTGGGGATGTGGCTCAAGCGGTAGCGCGCTCGCCTGGCATGCGTGCGGCCTGGGTTCGATCCTCAGCACCACATACCAACAAAGATGTTGTGTCCGCCGAGAACTAAAAAATAAATATTAAAAATTCTCTCTCTCTCTCTCTCTCTCTCTCTCTCTCCTCTCTCACTCTCTCTTTAAAAAAAAAAAAAAAAAAAAAAAAAACTCAGTCTCCAACTTTTTGAAAAAGAGAAAAGACTGTTTGCCTACAGGTCTCAGATATAACTTGCTACAAGGTCTCGCCAGGCCTCACTCTCCTATGACTTTATGTAAAATTGGTTTTGTTTTGATTTCAACTCTATGAGGAGAGGGAAAGCTGCAGGTGGAATCTGTGCTGACGTTTGTTTGTTCTTATGCCCAAAGATCATGACATGCAGCACAGAAATACAAACAGGAGCATTGCTATTTTGGTGTGATTGGCATCTTGACTTCTTGTTGAATAGTTCTTAAATAGGAGGACTTCCTGGGCAGAAATCAATCATGGAGGAAAAGGTCTCTGTTTCTTCTTCCTGTCTTTGATTCATAAGGACAAAACAACTACAGACTTTAGAACAAAACAACCATAAACCCGCTGAATGTGTCTACTTGTACCTTCTACATAGTGAAAGTTTTGTATAAGTTGCAAGTTAAACCTATCAAAACAGTTGTTATTCTTTTCCAGATTTATAATTCTTTGTAAATTATAAAATTCATACTATTTGGGGATTCTGTCTAAATTTTGATAGAATGATGTTAGGGAGGGATATTTCCTTATGATTTTTGAAATTGAATTTCTTTCAGAAATTGTGGCTCAGATGTGCAGGATATGTTTTTATGAAATGGTAAAAAGTTGTCTATTAAATGAACAATGGTCAAGAAATTTTGATAGCATTTTCATCGTAACTTTTACACAAGCTTTATTTTCTAAAACCAGACTTCCAAGTGACTAAAGTTCAAGGATATTAAATACTAAGTCAGTGACAGTGGAGAATGATAAGTGATGGGCATAGTTTGTTTTATTAAGACAGCTGGCAGAAGATAGTAACTTGAAGTCCCAAGCTACTTTTGTTTATTTTTATCTCCCTTGTCATTTTCAATATGGAGGATTTATGGGGAGAATTCAGTGTTATTACTTTAAAATTGATTGTCAGAAAGATAAACCAAAATTATTTGGGGCTTGGGAAAACATTTTGTTACCGAAAAAGGGAGGTAGAGAGAAATATTTCCAGCAAATATATGTAGTAGAAATCCTCTCTTCTACTTTACCTCATAAATAGGCCAACTATGGTAAATCATCAGTCCAAATAATGGCAGTGGAACTACTAGATACTGAACATTGGAAGAATAAATGCACCAATAGAAAGTATTTGCCCTCAAGAAGCATAAAATATAAGACACAGTATGCTATTAAAATGAAACATTTAAAAACACTTGTTAGCTAGGCCATTTTAACAATATTATTGGGACATGTTGATATGTCCTAGAAACAGTATTTTAATTGCCAAATAAATGAATGAACAGATATTCTCACTTACTGAGTCTCACTCCATTCCTGAACTAATGGGTATTTTTTGCACCACTATTCCATAACCACTCTAAAGAAAAATAAAATGAACTAAAAGAAGCAGTCCCAGGTTTGTTTCTGTTTGTTTGTTTGTTTATTTTTTTAGTGGAACAGTGGTAATATTTTGGACATGTTTAAATGATGTATTATCATTTTTCCCTTAAGTTGTGTTTGTTAACTTAGATGCTTTCATCTCCAGAGTTGAATTATGATACTTGTTGCTCAGGGAAGGAAAAGGAAGGTATACTACCCACTATGACAAAAAGGTCACAGTTCTACTTTTGCATCTCAAAGCTGACTCTTTTGTTATAGTCTTCAGCAAAGGAATGATTTTGAAGTATAGCCATTTTTTTAAAGAAATAGATAATCTAAATTGTCAGATCCATTAACATATCAGGAAGTAGGTTAAGATCACAGAATTTCCTCTCACTTTAGATCTAATACTTTCTGTCATGGGAGCCGTGGTTCTCTGGGAAGAAAAGAAACGTATTTTAAGGAAGGCCATTTAGCCATTCCTTAGGTATTATTATCAAAAAGGGGTAAGACAAGGCAGACCTTCAGAAGACTAGCTTATAACCAAAAGGCACTGCTAACAATAAAAATCATTTTAGAAATAACTGTTTCCAAAATTAATTTCCAATTTTAAAGTTAGATTCTCAATCATTTCTGTCTCAGATTACTTTTTTTTTTTTTTTTTTTGTAAACCTCTGGATAAGTATTGAGTTTAAACCACTGCTCCTTCTTGTGATGCAATATGAACTGAGGCAAGTTGCTATGTCTCTGGTTTCTAATTATTTTGTCTACAATATGGTATGTGTATATTTACTAGGTGTATTCTATGTGATCCCTTTAGTATTATGTCTGCTTGTGCTGTCATAATAAAATACCCTAGACCAAGTGGCTTAAACAGTAGAAATTTGTATCCTCACAATTCTGGAGGTTGAATGGACCAAGGTGCTACCTTGGTCCATTTCTGGTGAGGGCTCTACTCGGGGCTTGTGGATGACTTCTATATTGCTCTGTTCTCACATGGCCTTCCCTTGATGCCTTGGTGTCCACACAAGGAAAAGGACTTTAAGCTTTCTTTCTCTTTATATAAGAACACTAATCATTTTAGATCAGGGCCACACCCTTATGACCTCATTTACCTTAAGTCACTTTCTTATAAGCCTCATCTCTAATTGAGTCATACAAAGAATAAAGACTTCAATATATGAAATTCAGAGAGAAGCTGAAAGATTCAGTATAAAAACACCTCCGGGCCTAAAATTTTGTTTTCAACATATATGATGATATTAAGTCAATCTCATTTATATATAATCAGGTTGGCCATAAATAGCAGGTATATCAAAATTCAAAACCATATTATAAATTTTAAAACCCTGCTTCTCAACTAATGTTAGTGCTTATGTTTTATATTTTTAAGCTCTAAACTTTCATTTTTGTATTTTTCAAGTTTGCAACAAGCAGAATCAAACTTAGAATGGCTTAAAAAGAAATTTAATGGAGGGACTCAAAGGTAGCTCAGGAAGTACCATCTGGACCCAAAGCTGTCTTTCATAATCTGTGCTTTGTTTCTTTCTCTTTCGATGGGTGTGCTTTCTCTGAACTATTTATATACATGACATAAAATGACAAACTTATCCATGAGTCCATTTTGTCTTCCAGCATTAGTGTCCTTATTAGTGTCCTTGATAACTTGGCCGAGGCCTAGTGTCCTTAAGCAGAGGAACCTGAGAAGGTATAGAACAGGGGTCCATATTGGCACAAATCTCAGTGGGGATAGAGATAAAATAAGAAGCATGATTTTGGAGACCCACCATGATGTTGAATAGTAATTCTTGAGGGAAATAAAAGTAGTCTGCCATTAAGCTATTTTATACTCCACGTATTAAAATCACACTGGATTTGATTAAGGATACAAAGTTCAATTTGATAATGAAATTATTTGAAGATCATATAATTGATAGATAATCACTAATCAGAGATCATAACCACTGTATAATCATAAATAAAGTTTGCAGATGGAATGATATTTCAATTCTCATCAGTGGAGATTTATTGGAATTTAAAATTTGTTTTGGTAAATAATTTTTCCTTACAGCAATAATAACATTTTGTCTGAAACACTTTTCAATGACTACTCTGCATGGAATATGTAATACTGAAGTAGATTAATTACTTTCAAAGGGAGGTAAAGTTCACTTACACATAATTTTAGAAAAAAAGACAAACATTTTTCACGTTAATGAAGAATTTTATTAACTGTCATTAAATGCCCCTAAATTCCATTAAATGTCCCTAAAATTATTAAATTCTGACATGAGTTTTCAAATTTAGCTTCATTTTACAATAATAGAAAATAGAAGTAAGGGTAATATATTTATAATCTAGAGGATACTTATATGCTCAAGGGTTTTTTGAAGCAAGATTCAAAATTCCTGGTTATAAAAAGCAAGCCAGCTAAAATTCAAAAGGAATGCAAAAGCCATAAAGTAAAATGGCCATTTAAAATATTTAATGAAGTGTGAACAAAGCTCATGTGCTTTAAATGGTTGTCCCTTTCATTAATTTCTTTTCCAAAGCCTAAACAATTATACTGGAATGTTCAAATCATTGCAAAATTTAAATAGCACTTTGGGGAATGAGCTATTTTAAAGAAGGTATTATTGCATAAGGACTGCAAACATGAAAATAATTTTATCTCATCACAGAATGCAAGGTGTGTTTTCTGTGTGGGATTGTGAAAGGAGAAGAGGGACTTTCAATATCATTATGGGAAACAAGATCCTTTTACAAATATGCTTATTCCTAGAGGAAAAGCTGAATAATGTAGGCAATTATGTCAACAAGTCAGAATTTCTAAAATGCTATGCCAAAGCTGATAAGAAATCAAAATAGGTATGACATGTGTAAGTAGCTTTCTTTTAAATGGATATTTTATGGTTAGTACTGTGATACTTCTCCCAAGAAGAACAAGTGGAATAGCTAGTTTTCCCTGGGGATGTCTAATGGTGAAATAGTGTAGAAGCATGGAGGAACTGAAAAAAGATGCAATCTATTCATGTGCAAGGTCATTGGTGAAATAGACATCACCCTGCCTATTAGTTGGTCAGATAGACAAAAAGATCTACAGAAATTCAGATGAAATGTGAATATGATATGAGTATTTTTTCTATAAATTATGCACTCTGTGCTGTCTTTGTTAAGATTCCCTCTCAGGATTCTGTTGATTCTCTAAAATAAATGAGCAAGAATGCTTACCTTCCTGGATGGCCTTAATAATTTGTATAAACATTGTGACAGCTATAATGATCTGAGCCTAGCATTTTAAGATAAGGAAGTATAATTCTTTGATAAATTTATAAAGTCATCCACCTTAAATAATATTTAATATATACTTCCTTTAAATGCATGTCAAAAAATATTGGTATTTACTAGTATGGTGTCATGACATAGGGACTGATGAACTTATCTGCCACCCCCACCTCTGTTGTTGGGCAGTGGTGGCTCAGGATGTCTCTAATGAAATATTTCCATCTCTTATAACCAGCCTGTGCTTCTAGAGCTTCTTTCAAAATTGGGTGGTGTTAATTTCCTCCATCTCTTGTGTTACTTTACTTTTCTTAAGGATAATTGAATATCCATTTCCAGCATCTTATAACAATGTGGTTTCAAATTGTGTATCAAATAGGTATTTCTCAAAATTTGCAATGCGAATTTGATGTTCCTTTGTTTTAGCATCAATAAATGTTTCTTTTTTTGTTTTTGTTTTTTCCATTCATTTAAGTTTCTGATCATAAGTAAGAAAATGGAAAAAGAATGATACAAACTTGCATTTTGATCCTTTTTTGAATATCAATATCTGATATATTTTAATATCATAAGCTGTATAGAGTATTAATACATTTTTAAATCAAGTGTAAAAAATGTTTTGATTAATAATTGAAGCCAAAAATTCTTGGGAAGTAGTTTAAACAATAATACAAACTTTTCCCTGTAGATTATTAACTTTTCACTGATTTCAAGATACAGCAGATTTTCAAGTTATATAAATGCATTCGTCAAACATTTCTAGGAGATACTTTCAACCATGTAAATAAAGTTTGGGAAATAAATTGCTAATATAAATTCATCACTTCTGAGTCTTGGGGTAATGATTATATTACATCCCTTTCAGTTTCTTTTCACTACAGTCTTCTTTTCTGCAACCAATAGTCACACGTGAAGTTTGCTCATCTTCAATAATCTCCTTCTGAAACAAACCTTCCCCTAGCACACATAACCCTTTTGCCTTGCTGCTCCATCTTCTCCTCTCTTCACTGCCAGTCATCATCAGAGGAGAGGCTGCCGCTAAGCTTTCAGAGTTTACCCTGCTGTTGCCATTGCATTGAAACCCAGCCCTGTGGCTGCAGATAAACTTCCAGCTGCCAGAGACTCAGCCCCTCAGCATCTGACTACTCCCTGTATTTCCATGCTGCTCTCATCCACTTCGATCCACACCCTATCATGTTCTTCCAGTGGGAAGCAGCATGGCTTCTTGCATCTTTTTGTACCTCTCTACATTTTACTTTGCACTTCTCTTATCTTGAAATACATTTCCCACATGTTGAAAAGCACTATTCAAACATCAGAATTCATTTAAAATAAAATCTCATCCCCAAACTCAGCATTTTGTTCTCTACAGTTCATAGTACTTAGTTCATGTTGTTGTTTTAGGAAAAAAAAATGTTATGAATATCTGTTTCTCTCCTCTCCTGTTAACCCCCATAATGCACTAGAATATGCTCTCTTGGAGGGCAAGAATGCTGTCTAATTTTTTTAATAAACAATAGTTTTGTCAAATAATATGAATTTAGTGAAGAAGGACTGGGGGGGGCAAGCATTTATTCCAATGGGTAAGAATAGTTTGAAACCTTGGTAATCTAATACTCATTTCCATTATATATTTGTATAGAAACTCTAGATATTACAATTGTCTATGCAAGTATAAGTAATTTTCTAGAGATAAGTGATGATGAATTTGTATCCCTTGAGGTTTCATGACTGTCGGTAGCCAGAAACATCCTTCTGGTGTTCTGATAGTGGAAGGATCTTATTCCCCCAATGTGATACAGAAAATTCCATAAAATAAATGAATAAATTAAGAGTTGACAAAGATATGGAAATATCCAAAACAGCTTGAAATGCTAATATCATTATCTCCATATTCATATGATATAAATTGCTAAAGTAATCTTTCAAAATCATTAAAAATGTTAAAATTACTAAAGGAGAAATTGTTAGTTTCCCACTATGTCAGCAAGAGACCTCAAGACTGGAAGTAGCAATCCATTTTCTGACCTTCCCCAGTCCATCTTGCTGCTAAATTAAATGCATTCTCTGTTATAACTTTTAGAAAAGTTACAAATAGCAGTAGTTAAGAAACAAAGAAAAACATTATGACAAATGTGAACTATTGGGAAGCATTGATTGAACTCCATATTAAAAGCAGGACACCTTCAACAGCAGGAAGAAATAATGTCATTCATCAAAAAAAAGTTCCAAATGTATATAACATGAAGGGTGATAGAGCACCCCATCACCATTGTTGTCAGACTTGGCAAAATATCCTCGAAGTCTGGGAGAGGAAAAAAGGTTGAAAATAGCATCCTAAAGATAAAGTGTTTAAAAATATCTCAGTGAGACTGGTGAGAACAAAAGACCAAGGTTGCATGGGGTGGGAATGCATAGAAGCTGCTGTGGCACCCATGATGAGCACTTCCTCTGGTCTCAGGCAGAGAAGTATGCCCAGCAGCCTGAGGAGGGGGCAGCAACAGAGTCAGCTCCCACTGAACAAAGTCTGGGCTTTTGAAACAAGATCACTAGTCACGCCTGTGCAACCCACAGGGCTGTGTGAACAGGTAACCCAGGTCAGCATCAGGCAGGATGCAACAGAAATAGGACTGAGTAGGATAGGAATGGTTAGCAGAGAAGAAGCTGTAAGTCAAGAGTATATAGGAAAAAATAGAACTCGCCTGGAGTACTTTTTCCCTTTGATCCAAGAAAAGAAAATGGCCAAGTCCATATCAGAAATCCTGTAAAGGAACAAAGACCCACTGCAGTGATTGTCCTTGCACATAACAGAGAGCCTGTGTGCCTAAAGCTGCTAGTCACCTCACTTCTATCCCCTTGTCCCATACCAGCAGGGTCACAGGTGTGCTTTCTAGCCCCTAATGAATGTCTACTTTTTATCTTTTCTCCACAGCAGTTGGCTTACAGGGTGGACAGATCATAAGAGAATTATCACCACTCAGTAGGGACAAAGACCAGGGAAGACTGAAAATAGCTCTTAAGGTGATTATGAAGGTGATCCTGTGTTGAGTTGGGTGTGAAGGGGATGATCTCATCCACACCCTGAGTGGTTGAGTGATCTCTTCATTGTTAGAATGTATGGCCCTTTGCTTGCTTTCGTTCTTAGTATTTCTGCAACACACAGCACCCTTTCCTAAGCTTTTTCTTCTTGAATGCATCTCCTTTCCTGTATTGTAAGGCACCAGATTCTAAGTTCCATGGTCCTTGCTGTCTTGTTCTCCATACCACTTCACAGAACCAGTGATGTGGAATTAAGACAGCCAATTCCTGAGTGGATGAAGGAATGAACAATTGGCCATCTTCCCGATCATCCTGTTCCCACTGACTCTTAATTTGAGCTTACTAAAGTTATCAGATATACAAATTTGTTTAAGTGTGTGTATATATATATATATATATTTTTTTTTTCTGTGTGTGTCTGTAAGGAATTCACCTGAGCTGTACCTAAATTATTGCTGCTATGCAACTATTTTCCACTGTAGGTCTCCAACGAAAGTATTTAATATTAATTATAGATATCTGCTGACTATATATAGCCTGTACTTTTAAGTAATTATGCATAATGGTTGTTCTTTTTCTTCAGTAAGATTTTAAATAATTTGAGGAATGGAGCCACAGGTCATTTTCTTTACTCCTTAAGAACTAACACAGAGTAAGTTTTTGCTGATTAATTGATTACTGGCATACAGTTTGTTTCTTAATAGTTTTTAAAGTACCCTTTGTCATTTGAGAGAATTTCCTTTGCCTTTCCTTAAATCCAAACAGATACATAGATAAGGAACCATCATCATCAAGTACAAAAAAGACAGGAGTTAATATCTTTCTATTTCTGGCCTTTGTTAGAAGTGTCTGTGAAATTTTCCTCACATAGCAGAGAGCAAAAACAGTTTTCCTATGTCTCTCTCTGTAAGTAATCCCATTCACGAGTTCCACTTCATGATCTAATTAACTCCCAAAGCCCCCCCACCTACTAATACCATCGCATTGGTTATTAGGATTTTAACATATGTATTTTGTGGGGACACAATCATTGAGTCCATCACAACTAAGTTATCTATTTGAGAAGATGACATTAAAGTTGAAACTTGAAGGATTAACAACCAGCTAATAAAATAAAAGTAACAGAATTGGAACCTTGAAGAAAATGAAGCATTCAGAACTTACCTTGTATGGAAGAAAACTTGATGCATAGTAGGGTCTGAGAAGAGCTTATGTGTTTGAGAGAAATAGTGCTACAAAGTGGGTTGGAGGGACACATGATTCAAATACAGTTCCTTGATACTGATAAAGAACCTGGGTTGTCTTTGAATGTGATATGAAGATTTTGAGACCTTTAAAGCAAGAGAATCTGTGTGATCCAAATTATGTCTTAGAAAACATCACTCATACATCTGATATTATGGGTTATGGCAATAATTGAGAAGTACTTGAATTAAATTGTATGTTCAGGGCATATATTTTATGAATTCATGCTATCCAGGTTTATTTAGTCTTGGGCATGTTTTACAAAGGCAGAAAGAATCAAGACACCTGCATTTAAATTATGCATTGCTCTCAACCTTCATAGGTGATGTTGTGCAAACTGCTACGTTAGTTAGTTCCTGTTTTCTTAAACATTTCTATGGTGGATTTTATCCCAGTGACTCTACAGTCTTGTCAAGCACTCCAATACTATAAATCTGTTCATATATTGGAATGCCAATAATACTTATATATTGGGCCAAATAGATCTAATTACAGAATGGCTAGAAAATAACTCATGTTATTTATGCTTATCTGGAGATAGCTAGTAAATATTTGAATACTGATTTTTACTCAAAGAAAAGCAGCAATTCGATTTGTAAAGATTATCTCGTAATTATAGTATTCATACTTCAGAATATTTTGACTTTAACTCTGTTTAGTCTGACCTAATCCTTTTATTCACCATCTATCCATTCAATGTCCAATATGTGTTTGAACTGTGTGTAAATGTCATGACTATGTAAAAAGAACAGGATGGTATGGGACCCTTACAAGTGCTTAGGAGTAATGGGGAAGGCAGACACGGGAACTTAAGATGACAATACAATGTGATTTTTATGTAAAAGTACAGGCTAAATTCCTTGAGAATTCAGGAGTTCTAAAAGAGAGGGCAATATCATTTATAATGCTAGGTCCATCATTTTTATTCTGGGCTTGATTCCCTCCTTCATTTTGTATGTTATGTGCAGTAAAACTCAGTCCCAGGACTGTTCTTTTAAAGTAGCATCTTTATTAATATATAAACTGCACACTATAAAATTCACCTTGCTCAAGTATAGAATCAGTGGATATTTAGTGTATCCAAGAGTTGTTAACCATCAACACTATATAATTGCAAAATGTTTTTATCACCCCCAAAAGAAAACTCATAACTATTAGTAGTCATTTTCCATACAAACCTACATTCAATTCCTGGCAACTACAGTAATCTGGTTTCTGTCTTAATTGATTTGCTGAATCTAGACATTTCATACAAATGGAATGTGTGATATTTTGAGATTTATGTATTTCACATGGCATAATTTTTCAAGGTTCATCCTCTTGTGGTATATAGCTTATATGAATATTTAATTCCTTTTTACTGCTGAATAATATTCCACTATATAAATACAGCACTTTGGTTTATCTATTTGTCAGTTGATGGACTTTTGGATTATTTCCATGTTTAGGATGTTATGTATTTAATATATTGTTTTCCGAAGTGGCCACACTATCTTTTAAACCCTTAGGCAATGAGTGACGTTTTCGATTTCTTTACCTCTTTGTCTGTTATTTTTTAGTTGTTTTGCCTTTAGCTATCAAACTGAGTCTAAAGTGGTATCTTATTGTGGTTTTTATATGTAAATTCCTATGAATAAAGAGGCTGAGCATCTTTTTTTATATTTTTTGACTATTATGTATCTTCTTTGGAGAAGGGACTGATCAAATTTTCAGCCAATTAAGATGTTATTTCTATTTTTTAAAATCAGATTATTTTTTACTAAGGAATAGAAGTACAATTGATTTTTGTATATTGATTTATGTCCTTCACCCTGGCTGAACATGTTAGTTCTGAGAAATTGTATATGTGTATGTCTTCCTTAGAATTTTCTACATAAAGATTATGCCATCTGCAAATATAAATAAATAAATAAATATATATATATATATATATATATATATATTCCCTTCCACCATTTCTGGGTGCCTTTTTATTTATTTTTCTTATCTAATTGGCCAGACTTGTTCCTCTAGTAAAATTATGAAGAAAAATGGTAAGAGCAGTCCTCTGGGTCTTGTTCATGTCTTAGGGGTAAAAATTCAGTGTTTCTCCAGTAAGTATGACTTTTGCTGTGGGTTTTTCATAAATGACATTTAACAGACTGAGAAACGTTTCTATCTGTGTTCTTGGAAATGAACAAATGCCTATTATAGGAAAATAAAAAAGTTTTGGCCCTTTATTTTCTATACTACATTATGTTAATTGACTTTCTAATGTAAAATCAACCTTTCATTCCTATATTAAATTATACTTCATGGTGAACAATTTTTTTATATGTTGCTGGATTCAGTTTGCTAGTAATTTGTTGTTGATTTTTGCACATATATTCATGAGGAATATTGGTCTGCTGTGTGAATTTGGGGTCTTATCTTTGTCTACTTTGTGTCTCAGTTTCTCTAAAAATAGGTCCTAGAACCTAATTTCCATAGATTCTTTGATATTAGAACAATGAGATTTGGAGACTACCGTGAAGCTAGGGAGGAATGGGAAGGGTTATGTGAAAATGCCACCAAGCATACTTTTCTTACAAAGGTTCGGTCATTTTTCTTTAATAATTTCTCTGGCATCGTTGCAAACTTGTAGTAAATTTCCAAACTTCTATAAAAATTGATTTTGATGAGTTTTTCCCTGAGTTTTCATTGCTTTTATAGAGGACAGAGGTTTTGAAGGCCCTTACTCTCCATTCTAGAAGTGCTTTTCTCTGCAGTGTTACTTTAACTATACTTGAGGGAAGGAAAATGATCCATAAAATTTTTAAAGGGATATTGTTTGTACATTGAAGTAAACACAAAATAGATGATGGTATGGTATAGATGATAAAAATCCTTCTCAAATGTCTATTATAGGAAAATAAAATTTACTTGATAATTAGTTGTTGAGTATGTGCCAGTAATTGACCCTGGCAATTGTCATGCAGTGGAAATTCTGATTATTTTTGCTGTAGTGAGGAAACTCTACTGTGTTCATGAACTTGACTAAAATAATTCATTTCATCAACTGATTGGAGTGCACTAAATTTGTAAAGGACTGCCTTTTGAGAAAAGGACAAATGCCAGTACACTCATTAGGGAGTAGTCATGATGGCCTCTATTAAAGGCCACCATAGGCCTTTAATATTCATTCACAATGATGGATGCAACAGAGCAAACTGCCATCTCCTTGTTAATATCTATTACCCACTTAGCACTTCTCTTTGTTCATATTCAAATATTTTTATTCAGTTGTTAACAATTTCATCCTAATGTGAACACAAGCCTGAGATATACTGCCAGTCAGAGAGATAGTGGTAGTAATAGTTTGGTTCCTGCAGTTGAATAATAATACACAGTTGCCATTATGGTAGTCTGCTTACTCAACACTTTTCTTCTTGAGATGGTATTTCGTGTCTCTCAAGTTGCAATTCCTTCCACCTTTGCAAATGGATGTAAAAGAACTAAAATATTGAGTGTTACATAAGCAAAAAAAAATATAGAGGATGGAAAACTGATTCTGAAAATAAATTTGAAAAGGTTTGCATGGTGGGTGCATGTATTACATCAAATTGGCAGTGTTCATTTATTTATCTGTTAGAAATTTTAAAGAGTCCTTCTACCACGCGGCCTGCGCAGTGGTTTCATTAATGAGGTTCTAGGCATAAAGTTAGTTAGAAGAGATCGAAATAAAACACACAGACAGTTACCTTATTTATATTGCTAGGTCCGAGATGGCTCACCTCTCTGGTTCCCACCTCTAGCCGCCCAGCAGGGCAGCGAGGATTACTCAGGGCTAGCAGGAGAGAGAGAGAGAGTGAACACGCCGGGGAGTAGCCTTTTATTGGGGAACAAGAGATTCAGGGGAGAATTCCATCCAATGAAGGCTGAGGGGGGGCTACACTCCAAGGTCAGGGTCAGTGATTGGGTCTCCAGGGTCAGTGGTCAGGTACACCCCCACATGGATGGGCTCTCTCATCAGGAAAGGGTCCGGAAAGCTTCGACAGAGCCAAAGCGCCTCAGGCCCTTAACGGGAGTCACCCAATCACGTGTCAGAATGGCTTCCCACAGTTCTTACTGTGTGTTCAAAACTATTCTTGATTCTGGGAATACAGTAGTGAATAGAAAGATAAAATTCCTGCTGTCCTATTACTTACGTTCTACCAAAGGAGATTTATGATAAATAGATGTATAACATTACTATTTTTAAATAGTTGCTTAAGGTTAAAAATTAAAAAGAGAGGAGGGGCAGGGAATGTTGCCCTGAGGTATTGAAATAATATACAGGGTATCCAGGAAAAACTTAAGAAAGTGACATTTCAGTAAAAAACTGAAAGAATTTTTAGTGTGATTCATTAAACACAGAGGGACCATCCAGGGCAAAAACCACAAGGTGGAACTGTGCACAGAATGATCAAGGAACACCAGGGAGGCTTGTGTACTTTCAATAGAATCCAGGGCAAAAGTAGCAGGAGATGGGGCCAAAGAGCTTCCAAAATGGCAGGTCTTTGTCGGTCAATAGAGGGACTTCGGTTGCTCTGTGTGAAATGGGGAGACACTGTAGAGTTTGGCTGGAGAAATGAGATGATCTGAGGTTCATTTTGTCTAGATCATCTACCTTCTAAGCCAGCATAACCATAGGTGTTCAAGATTAGAAATAGGGGCACAAGTTGCGGGGTACTACAGTAACAGGAGAGAGAGAGTGACTTTGATAAGGGTTGTAGCAGTCTAGATTTTCAGTGTTTGTTTTATTCTAGATATAATTTTGAGGTAGAGTTGAAAGGATATCCTGACTGTAAAATATGATGCATGAGAAAAAAGAATGTTAAGAATGATTATTTTGGGGTCTAAACACATGTAAAAATGGAGTTCCATTTACTAAAATGGGGAATACTTTTGAAGGAATATATAGAGTGTGTGCATGTGTGTGTATGTATGTGTGCATGAGTACAGTAGGGAGTAGGGGTTGGAGCTCAATTTTAGACAAAATAAATATGAGATGTCTATTCAACAGCCTAGATTGAGATATTAAATAAGCATTTATACACACAAATCTGGAGTGTGGGGAAATATCTGAGGTAGCAATGAATTTGGGGGAGTTATCAGCACACAGATGGCATTTAAAGTCATGAGCTGGGTAAGATTACAAAATCTGAAAGCATTGGTAGAAAAAACAGCAATGGTCCCAGCTATTGGCCTTGAGTATCTCTCTATGTAGAGAATGGAAGTAGAAGCAGAAAACTCAGAAAGTATAGAATCCTGATGCCAAGTGAAGAGGGTATCAATGAAGAGTGAACTGATTAGGAACGAGAATTGGCCATTTGGTTTAACGACATAGAGATCATTGATTGGACAGATAATCTTCAGAATGGAGAATTTGAAATTTCAATGAACTGTGAGCTCTGTTTTAGACAATACTGCTAAACATTTTAATGGATGACAGAAAGTATACTGAAACAGAATTAGCAATCACAGCCATTAGGCAAGAAGATCTCCACAGGCCCTTTAGATGACCTGCTGGATTAGATAAGACAATGCCTAGGATGGGTCAGTGTCTCTCTTGCCCTGTGTCGGTACACTGTAGATTTCTGGTGTGGGACATGAAAACTCTATGCTTCTTATTAATTTCCTGCTAAAAAAATCTATTTGTTGCATTAATTTATGTTTGAAGCATGAAAACTCTTTGAATTTTTAAGGTAAAAATATTCATATAAATTTTGAGTGGTGTCAGATTTATGTTTGAACAGGTACATGTGTGCTCTTAGAAAAGTATTCTTTAATTTAGAAGTTTACTCAAGCATTAAAATCTTATTACATCAGAGATTCCTTTATAGATTTCAGTCAACATAAATTTTGGTCAGCAAATGAGATCATTGATGTTTGCTATTTCCAGTGCCGAAGTACAGATCATGTAAGAATAAAAAAGGGGAAAAATGTGGACTATTATTTAGTCATATATAAAGATCTGTGCATATGTTATGGTAGTTATTTTAGTAAACTCATTTACCTTTTTATTTAAGGGAATATGTGATATAGGTAATGCAAAAGAGAGATTAATGAAAGTGTTAGTTTACATTTTGGACTTAGTAATATAATTTGAATAGATATAGATCCATTATTCTGGAATATGATTTCATCTGGATAATCTGACTACAGAAATAGGAGAGTAGGGACTGAGAATGTTACTCAGTGGTAGAGTGCTTGCCTATCTTATGTGAGGCCCTAGGTTCAATCCCAGCAACACACACACACACACACACACACACACAACAACAACAACAAAAAAAAGTAGGAAAGTTTAAAAATTTATCTTTTCTTTCTTCTTTTTCTTTGTTCCTGTATTGAATCTTGACTCTGTGGGGGAGAGAGAGTAGATACTATGTTTTAGTAGGGGGATGAGAGTGGAAATATGAAATTACTAGAATGGTTATGCTGACTTGAGATAAACACTGAACAAATAATGGATAACATTTATTTATCATTATTATCAATACCTGTAGTAATGCCAGCATCATTGATATAATAGTTTCTTTTGTTACACAAGCATTTTTTTCTAACCATAAACACAGTTAGATCAATAACTATTCTTTCAAATACTGTTGCCAAGTATCTACTGTGTGTGTCACTGTATCAAGTAGTGAAGTCATTTCCTTTTAATTTCAAGATATTCCACATGTATTTCAAGTTGTAGTGAATATGTTAGAGTAGATTATTTGGTCCCCTTGGTTAGAGTATACTTGTGTAAACATGTTCACAGATACATAAAGTTAATCATCTTATCCATACTACATCAAAAATGGTTGGCTCATCTTAGTTTGGAATTATCTCCTAATTCTCCACTTAAGGAAGCTTTAAAAGTGAGGCAATATTTTTTAAAACAATAACTTTAATAAATTTGTTTCCTTCTATTGAAGTTAAAGCACTTAAATGTGAATATCTACAGAAATCATTGTTTAATGCAAATATATCTAGAAGCTTTCAGAATCTTACTACAGAGTCTAGTGTTGTTGAAATTGATAGGTTTTTTATGAGCAGGACTCACCAGTGATATCTTCAATTAGGCACATAGTGACCCTTTCCAAACATTTATCAAGTCTGTATTATTTTCCAGATACTTGAAGGATATAAAAGTAAATATGACATAGTCACTCTTTTCGTGCTCATTATTTAGGCAAATAGAACATCATAGCATGTAGTAAGATGTGTGTTAGACTTAATCCCCAAATGCTCAGTGAACAAAGTAAGGGCACAGCATCAGGTTTAGATTTGCCTGAGAGTAATAATAACAACAGAACATACCAAATAACAAGATCAAATTTTATTTTTTTTATCAAGTCAAAGAAGTTTGTAGTAATCAATTTGGCTGAATTTGGAGCTTCACAATGTTAGCTCTTCTCTTTTTAGTCCTCTGTGTGTGGCTTTTATTCCCAAACTCACTTAGGGTTCTACATGGCTGCTGATGTAGTGTGTCTACATCAAGCTAGCAGAAAGGAGGAGGGCACAATGCAGGAAGCACTCTCACATTTGTAGAATAACTTTCGTAAGTTGTATATAATACATCAACATGTATCCCAGTGACCAAAACATGGCACTTGACCACACATGTGTGCGATGCATATTTGTTCCAATACATGTACCTAGGTAAAATAGTAGGTCAACTTGCTATGGAAGAGGGAGGGAAAGAATGGTTCTCAGGAACTACTAGGAACTGTGCCCACAAAACTCAGCCCAGCTAAGAGTGGATGTAGATGGAACTGTCAGTGTTAATAAAATTATAATATTATGGTGTGATATTTTAACTTGTAAGTTAGCTTTCAAAAATACTTACAGAAAATTCACAGTCTAATTGAAAAAAACACTATAACAAATTTGCAGCCATTCGCAGCAAAATGTTTAAGTTGTTTGGAAGTAAATGTGGAAGGATATGGAATATGCTACAGGACTATCTTATCTCTCCCCCCAACAGGATGCTGTCCTCTTTATACCTTGTTCAAACTTGGACATTATCTTTATTAACTTTCACAAATTATCACATTTAAATATCTATATGAAAATGGGAAAGTCTTGTGAGGAAAATAGATGATCTATCATTGTACCATGTTCTAAAATGGAATGTACATGTACATTTTAGTATATATTTGTTACAATATAAGAGGAAAACTATTTATTATATTAATATTTGATGTTTCTGACTTAGGTAAAATACCTACTAATGAATTTATTAAACATTAAATAATTAGGCAATCCAGGTCCTAAATGTTTTATATTATGCAGAAATCCTTGGTGAATTGTTATGTATGTTAAAAAGGGTTTTGATCAAATTGAGTGAAATTGAGGTTTGAGGATTGTCTGAGAATTCTTAGTTATTCTTTTCCATTTAAAATATTTCAGTGTAGGCTCACACTGTCTGAAAATTCGCTATCCCACCCATTTTTAGAAGCATACTAGGAGCAAATGAAGAGGCATTCCTCTGATTAATGAATCCTAAAATAGGAGGACATGGTGGAAAGGATACTGGCCATAAAGGAAGAGGCTAAATGTAATATTAAATGTTGAAATGATAAGTGAAATTAGTTACATGGCTACATATATCTCTAGATTTTAATTCCATCTTTCTGTTACATATGGCTGCTTTCCCATGCATGATTTGCCCATCTCTGTGAATGTTTGGGAACCACTGGCTATTATTTTAAAGCACAGCTCAGTTTGTAGTGATTTTGAACTGTCTGGCTTTCTAGAGAGAAATTCAACAGCAGAAACCAAAATGACAGTGTAGTATTTCCTAGGAAATGTGATTTAAGTTACACGAGTCATGCAAAAGACTCTTACATTCTCCAAGAGAAATAAAAATGTTTTTACATTCTGATCTTACAGCATATATATATATATATATATATATATATATATATATATATATATATAGTCCTGATTCATGACATAGATCAGTGTCATTCTCATGTGTTGGAGGTCAATAGCATAGCAATGTTTCTAATGTAATCAAAGTTTTTAATACATAGGTATTTTAATAAGTTAGTAAAATATTTTATAGTTGTGGGGTTAGGGATTTTTAAGAATTTCTTTTTGAGTTATAGATGAACACAATACCTTTATTTTGTTTATTTATTTTTTTATGTGGTGCTGGGGATCAAACCCAGTGCCTCACACATGCTAGGGGAGTGCTGTACCACTGAGTCAAAACCCCAGCCCTGTTTTTCTTTTCTCTTCTCTTCTTTTCTTTTCTTTTTTCTTTTCTTTTCTTTTCTTTTCTTTCCTTCTTTCTTTTCTGTTTTTTTTTTAACATGGCTAAGTTTAGCTATCAATAAAACCTAGAATCACAGAATGTTTCTTTAGGAAAATACAATCCAGTTTGGTGAAATATGAGTTTTGAACCCAGGTTTCCTGAAATACATGTTTTTTATATTTATACCATGTACTTCTTACATTTTTAAAGCTTTTATGTACATTTGCTGTTTTGAATTTCATTCCACCAGGAATCCATGGTGATGGTAAGGAGGGCAACCGTAGCACTTCCCCAGTGTGATTAGGTGAAATGACTTACTCAGACAGCTGGTAGAGCTGAAATTCAAAACCACATTTATTAATGTCTATGTTCTGTCTCTGCTGCTGCTGTAAAGTGAAACTAATCGTTTCAAAGAAATTTTCTATAACTCTAGGTGATGGTCTGACTAAAATATGATATAAGTAATCTATCATTTGCAATTTTTCTACTTAGATTGTCTGACAATATCACACATAGAATCCTAGTTGCACTAATTTTCTAAAATAATATTTTGCCAGTAAAACTCCCCATTGAGTTGATGGCTAGGACTTCTTTACATTCCTTATCAATTATTTCACTTACATAAATTACCCTAAGTGACTTGAAACAACTGTCATCATTTATTACTCTCATGGTTTCTGTGGGTCAGGAATCTGAGAACACTCATGCAAATACTTTAGATTTGAATTCTCTTGTGAAACTACAGTGAGATGCTGGTGGATGCTTTACTAGAGGCTGGACTAGAGCTATATGATCCATTCCAAAAGACATTCACATGGCTGAATTTAGGGGTAGAAATGGTGATTCTTCTACATATGGATCTTTCTATGGTGCTATTAAAGTGTCCTCACAATACGGGAGCTTGCCTCCACCAGAACAAGAAATTCAAAAAATCAAATTGAAAGCTGCAATGCATTTATGGCCTAGACTTGGAATCACATACTTCCCTCATGTTCTGTTGTTCATATAGGCCAGACTTGATTCAGTGTTCAAGGAGACTGGATATCAGAGAAACAGATTATTGGTGGACATCTTGGTGACTGGCTATTTCTTATTTCTCCAGAGAAATAGAACCATTTTCTCATATATCCAGCACAGAGAGACGGTGTATTGTATCTGAAAGAGAACAGATGTTGAAATCTGACATCTAGTGTCCACACCAGATTTATCGCATTGTAATTATGTGGTGTATTATATATAATATATCTGAGTCACTTTCTCACAAAATTTTGGGGCTTCTCTATTGTCAATTGAACAAGCACTATAGCGTAGCATTGTAAACTTTCCAGAATTCTGTTCCTAATATACTTTTTTCTTTTTATTTCCCTCTTTTTAACTGGGAAGTCTATTCATTTATGGCAGGGTAGGGGTTTGAGGAGGTCCTCAAACCTTAGGAAGTATGTAAAATAATGTGTATAGGAGGATGCAGAAAATTTGAAGCAAAAAAATTTGGCCATATTTTCCATCATGTCTTCCTTCCAGAAACGACATCAACAACTTCGTTTTCCTTTTTAAAAAGTGTTTTATTAATACATTATAATTATACATAGTAGTAGGCTTCATTGCAACATATTCATATATGCACATAATATAATTTGCTTCAATTCATTCTCCCATACTTTCCCTTTCTTTCTCCTCTCCCTCCTCTTTCACCTTCCTCGCTTCTTCTCATTTTCCTTCTATTTATTTACATGTATTTTTTCATTAGTACATTATAATTATACATGAAAGTGGGATTCATTGTGGTATATTCATGCATATAGAAAAATTTGGTCAATTTTATTTACTAATTCTTCCTTTTTCTCTCCCCATTTCTCTCTCCCTTGATTCCCTGCCTCTACTCTATTGATTTCCCTTCTGTTTCCTTGAGATACTCCTTTTTGTTTGTTTGTTTTTCTCTCTATCATCCTTATATGGAGGAGGGGAACATTTGACCCTTGACTTTTTTTAATCTGGCTCATTTCACTTAGCATGATATTTTCCAGGTCTATCCATTTATCTTCAAACTACATAATTTCATTCTTCTTTATGGCAGAGTGAAACTCCTTTATCTATATAGGCTACATTTTATTTATCCATTCATCTGTTGGTGGATACCAAAGCTGGTGCCATGATTTCCCCATTGTGAATTGTGTTGCTATAAACATTGGAATGTATATATTGTTATAATATACTGATTTCAGTTCTTTTGGATAAATACCGAGCATTGGAATAGCTGGGTCATTTGATGGTTCCATTCCTAGTCTTTTTTTTTTTTTTTTTTCCGTGCAAATCTTTTATTTTTTTTTTATTTTTTTCTATTGGATGTTCACAACATTACAAAGCTCTTGACAAATCATATTTCATACATTAGAATCAAGTGATTCTGCAATCTGTATTTGGGGTAAAAATGGGAGTTCATTCCTAGTCTTTTAAGAATTCTTCATGCGGAAGAAATCTTTCATAGTGAAACCACAATTACTACCATAGCAGTTGTACTAATTTGCAGTCCTCAACAGTATATAAGTATTTCTTTCTCCAAAAATGCTTTCCAGGGCTTATTATTATTTATATCTTTGCTTAATGGTTGTCATTTTAACTGGGATGAGATGAAATCTTAGTTTATGTTTTGATTTGTGTTTTCCTGATTGATAATGATGTTGAACTCTTTTTCTTGAAACTGTATCTGAACAGATAGATCATCCTCACCATCACCCTACTATAACCTCCCAGAAACTATATAGTGTTTTGATTTTGATAAATAATGGCACTTTTTGTATACTGCCTTTTATCACATTTTATGAGTTCATGTATCATCTCTTCCAGAAATCTCTAAGGTAGTCTCTTGAAGATAAAAGTTATTTCTTGGTTATTTTTGACTCTCCCAACACTTTACTTTTTCCAATTCAAGTATTTTCCCATCTTATTTTCATTATTTTCCCATCCTCCGTAGTTTAAGATCTAATTTTGATGAATAAATGAAGACAATACATTAATTGATTTTAATCATTCATGCATACAAAGATGATTTTAAAATGTATTCATATATTATGATTTCTCAACTTATTTGGACAGGCAAGTTTTTTTGTTTCTTTGTTTGTTTGGGGGTAAAAGGTTACTTCTTAATATTCTGTGCATTTTAAGGCCAAATTGGCATTCTTTTGGTTTTCTGACCATCACAAAAAATACCTTATATCAAAAAAGGATGAATTAAAAACCTGAGCCCATGAAGCCTTGTAGTTCATTAACCTGGAAGACCTGAATTGTCAAATAAGTTCTTGGGCTCTGAGATTGAGGCTGACAAATCTCTTTATCTCTAAAGGAGCAACCACAGGGAAAATTCATAAAATGATAAATTTAATCACTATTTACCACCCAAACTCTTAAATAAGACTAATGTGGCATATATGACAGCAAATACTTTGGAATTCCCTAAAAGAATGTGTTTAAAGTAGTTTTATATTTGTTGTTGATAATTTAATGTATATATCCTCTTTATAGATTGCAGTCCTATATCCATATCAAATTCTTAGAAAACTAAAAGATCTTAGCACACTTAGGAATTTGTATCTGCCTCTTTATTTTATCAATAAAAGGCATAGAAAATTTCTTACTTCTCAGCATATTTCATAGGTACCTTCTTAAAGTTATAAAGGTATCACATGAGACTGCATCCCATAGCCTAACTAATGAAATAACAATTACTTTGATTTTTGAGAATTTTTTGTGAGAATAAAGATAATATAGGAAACTCAGGGATTGTCTGACTGGCTTTGCATAATTTAGATTTTGAGATACTCATCTCATAGATGTTCATGGTATTAACAATAGTGGTCTTGATTTTTATCTCTTGTTCTGCTATTGAGATGTTAAATATACCAGAGACATCAATTTTCACTTCCATGTGCTTTTATATTTGCTTAGTAAAACAGTGTATGAAATTACTTATCTTCAGAATTCATACTTAAGAAATGTTAAATAATCACACCAATATACCCCTGCTTGTACAGGCTATCAAATTGTTATCAAACAGAGGGAAATACTCAGGGTTCTGGCTAGATATGTTAAGTAAAATGATTAGCCAAGTAGTCACAAATAATTGGTCTTATCTAGTCATACAACATATCAGTTTAATGAAAAGAAACATAGTGTATATTTCTACACTAATATTTCTAAAAGGACAATTTTATAAGAAATAAACAAACATTAAATGTGTTTATCAACTTATTAAAGGTATTGACCTGAGAAGTCTATATAGTTATTTGATTGGCATAATTTAACTATACAAATAAATGTGTTAATATCTTACATACCTAGAAAGCTGAAAATATATTTTGTGCCTTCAAATTTAATATGTAATTTGGGAATCTACAATCTTTAAGATATTCTAACACTGGAAGTTGAGTTTTGATTGACAGCCTTGTCCTAAATCAATACCATTTTCAGGATGATAGAGAATGAAATGTTTCCTTTTTCAGTTTCTGCATTGTTGCATTGGTGATGATTCAACACATCTTTATGCCAAATCCACTCCTAAAAAGACAAACTAAAGCATGAATAACTTTTCAGTGCTAAGGAGCACTCAAGTTGAATTTGCTTATATTAAAGTAGGATATTTCTTAATCTATTTTAGTAATGAAAAGCATTCAGAAGAACTCAGAATACATGTTCCTTTTACTAAATATTCTTAGAATTATTTAGGTACTGAAAGGGTTTATATAAAAATGGAAGTAAGCCAGGTCTGGTGGCATATGCCTGTGATCCCAGAGGTTCGGAAGGCTGAAGCAGGAGGATGGAGAGCTCAAAGCCATCCTCAGCAAAAGCGAGGCACTAAGCAATTCAGTGAGACCCTGTCTCTCAATAAAAATAATAAAAAAATAGGGCTGGGGATGTGTCTCAGTGACTGAGTGCCACTAAATTCAATCCCTGGTACTCCACCCCCCAAAAAAATTGGAAGTAAACATTTATGTGTTATGCATTCTCTGTATGCCCATTCTTCTGACAGATTCTGCAGAGCCAATTGTGGACTGGTTTTTCTTATAGTGAGAAATATATCATGGTGGTATTGAAGCAAATGGACAGTGGAGTTGCATTTTTGTCTTCTGATATGTGAGATTAAAAATTTTATTGAAATTTCCAAGCAAATTCTTTAAAAAGTTGATGAATAGGGGCACGGATGTAGCTCAGTGGTAGAGCACTTGCCTAGCATACATAAGGCCTTGGGATCAATCCCTAGTACTGATAAGAAGAAAAAAAAATAGTGCACAGAAGGATTTTTACTTTGTTTTTTACTATAATTTGGTTTGATTCTACCACCTCTGTTTCTGCATCTTGCATATAAGTGTCCCATTAAAGTTATTGGGCTTTTGGCCAAATGCAGGAAAAAAAATGCAAATACTTCTGTAACTTTTTTGAATTGGATAAGTAAATACCTATGTAGTTGTGATGTTTTGTTTTGAATAATAGTTGATATGCAAGACAACAGCAAAATCTGAATGTCTGTCCTGCATGCCCAAACATTCTAGTTTCCAGCATTTTATTCATCCCAGAGTTAAGATATTAAGCAATTTAAAATGTAACTATTATAAGTCATACCATTGTAATTGTCTATACTTACGCAAAGCAAACAGATACACTGCTGAAATTGTCACATTAAAAAAAGAGAAAATTTCAGTGAATGGGAACTGGAACTGTCTGATGTTTTGAAGGACAAGCTGACAAATGAGGAGGAATGTTTAAATAATATGATTTAGCTCTGAGAATTTAGGCATCTCAAGGTAGGCACCTGCAAGTAAGCATTTGAGATGCCTAAGGAGCACTGAAGGAAATCAAAATTTTAAAGTTTATTTAGGGGGCTGGGGTTGTGGCTCAGTGGTAGAGTGCTTGCCTTGCACATGTAAAGCATTGGGTTTGATCTCCTCAGAACCACATAAAAACAGATAAACAAAATAAAGGTATTGTGTCCATATATAACTTAAAAAAATTTTAATGTTTATTTAGGGCCAGATTATGTCCTAGATATGTTCATTCAATAATTTCAAGATATCATAAATCATGCTGCTTTTCATTCTTTAATGTACATACAACCCACAGGAGTCTCTAGCTAAAATGCAGATTTTGATTCAGTAGTGTCTGGTGGTACCCCAAATTCTGCATTTCTAACAAGCTTCATGTGATGCAATGATGTTGGGTTTTGGACCACACTTTGATGTGGCTCTAATTACTAATATCGTTTTACTTCATCCAGAAATACTTTTCCCTCTAATAGAAAATTAGCCTACAATTTCAGCAGAGTATACGTGTGACTTTTAATTTTTACATACAGTGTTAGTACTAGCACAGTGAATGTTTAAAACTAATGCACCAAAACATAACGGAAGCTCTATGCATTATGTTAATATTTATAATTGTTGTGATATTTTTCATAGATTTTATTTCATTCTATAATCACACAATATTATGAATTTTAAAAGAGATGGTACTTGGTTGCATTTGAATCGTTACAATCAACAGTGCTGGAGTTTTTAAACAAAATTTTAAAGGGTGGTTTATTCATTTTTCTTAGCATCTTAAATGATGTAAAGACATCTTTAAAACTAAAATCCATAGGCTCTTTTTAGACACAGTTATATAGCTATAAAAATATTAAGACACATCATTTTCAATTTCTAACCTCTGTTTCTATTCCTGTTTTCACCAAAGTAGATCACAGATCAAAGAAAGGAGATACAGTTCAAACTCTTTGTCTAACCGTTCTATTGTTGGGAAAAAGGGCATTCAAAGTGAAGAGCACAGATGCAGTTTAAATACACTTTCTGTGGATTTTTAAGTTGGTTCTTTTGTCTACTCTTTCTAACAGACATGAAGGTTTGAGATGTTCTTGGAATAAAAACAAAGAAGCAAAATAAACACAACACATGGTATGACAATTTGGCAATGTTATGTCTTGCAATTATAGAACTGTCCTTTGCAAGCCTTCAGGTTACCTGTGATCATTCCCATGTGACCAAAGATTACATAGATGGCCATAAATAGCAATAAGAACAAACCACAAGATAACAGCTTGAAGCTACATTAAAAGAAGTGCTAAAAGGAGAGATATCACCTCCAATTTTCTATCTGGCGGAAGTGTAGGAATTTTAGTTCCAACACTTCCTGTGTATATTTAGCAATATATAAATGATTAAACAATACTTCCGTCAGAGCCCCTACCCAGTTCTTTATTTCTGAACTTATCCACTCAAAGTATTTTTCATTTATGGCCCAGAATAGCAGTTTATCTATATGCGAGTGTAATTTGCCAGTGATTCCAAATAAGGAAGTGTTATTCTTGCAACTGGGATTAAAAATATAGAAAATGTTCCTCAATATGGAACAGTAATTATAGAATTCAGATCCTCTTGAATTGAAGTAAACTAAAATCTGGAGGAAATAATTGGATAGAGAAAAGCTTCATATGGGTAAACACTCAGGAAACAATAAAAACAAGCCCACAGAATTATGGTCCAGCTCCCGAGGTGTGCTGTGCTTATTGCCAGGCAGAGGAGAAAGCTGCTCTGAATGTCAGTATGATACATTTGTGCTGAAATCTTTAAATTTTAAAATCTATTTATTGCTATGTAGTCATTTGTTTATTACTTAGATGCCTATTATTTGAGCAGTTATTAGGTGCACAGGAATATATTCTGTGTCATTAATGAAGAAAGAAAGCAGGGTAGCAGAGAAAACCCTTTTGAAGCTATAATAATAGAGATGGAATGAACAAGTAAGTATACATGAAAGAGTTAAAATACATAAGCCCATCTTTGATAACATTGTTGAAAATTTTGGCTTTAAGAGAAAACAATGAGGGATATGTTCAAGGAAGTCTTCTGAAGGCTCACATTGGAGACCAATGGTGCACATGTATTGGAGAGAAGGAAATGAGGAATCCAGAGTCTGAAGAACATCATAGGCAAAGCATGCAACCACACATAGGAGAGAAAAATAGGTGTAGGTACAGGTGTGTGTTTATTGGGAGATATTGTGTACTATAATTGAAATATGACTTGTCCCCCCTAAATTCATCCTGAGATTAAATCCTCATTGTGAGGTATTAAGAGGGTGAAACTTAAGTCCAACTATGGTATTTAGAGGTAAAGACTTCGAAAAGTGATTAGAATTAGATGAGGTCATTAGAGTAGATCTTCCGTGATTGAATCTTGGTGGAGTTATAAAAAGAGAGAGAAGGAGACAGAAAAGACACACTTACACATATGTATATCCTCTCTCTCACCATTTGGTGCCTGGTGCTGTTTCTGGACTCTGTCAGCTAGAAGGCCAACCCCAAATGATACCTCTTGACCCTGGATTTCTAGACCATGTTTTCAAATGAACCTTCTTTCTGTATAAATCATCTAGTTTGTGGCTTTATATTATTAGCAACAGAAAAAAAATGGATTCATACAGTATGCACTGGAAGTGTGTATGAGAGTATTTCTGTGTAGACTTAGATCCAAATCTCCCTGAATTAAATGTAAAGATTATATGAGAGGACTGAAAATAGAACATAGAATAAACTCTACCTTTAGAAGAAATTTCTGACTTATCCATGATGTTCCTCCGTTGCGGCCTGTGTGAGTACTCAGATTCCTCAATAGATTGCAGGTTCTTAGATTTCTCTCAGCAGTACTCACCTTAGATCACCGTATGGCTTTAGAGTTGGGGTTGTCCTAAATTCTGGGATCTTTCATTTTAGCTGGAAAGGGTGTCTAGGAAGAGAAGACAGGATAATTCCTGGGACATCATGGATTTATATTTATTCATGAGGGTTTGTTTTAAGAAAAGTTCTATTTGTAATAAACCCTCTGAAAATAGAGTTTATTGCACCTCAATTGGATTTCACCCTAACATCTTAGAATAAAAGTAGAATTTTAAAAAAAATAAAATGTACAAAATAAATGTATAATGGGAAGCAGCAGAGCATACAAGAGTGGTATTTGAACAAAAGATCTTGAATACAAAATTCTATGATTTATGTCTCATTATTTCTATCCTACATCTCACATGACCACTTATATTCTCAGGCATTCATTTGGAAGTGTCTAGGACATATTTTATGACTGGTAGAGCTCCTATTCTCAAATTTTCTTTACGTAAGGGAAAACAGACATGTAGACACCTCTCTCAATCTAAAAATATCCTAGAAGTATGAATGGGGGGAGCAGTGTGAATATATAAAAAGTGCTATGGAGTTTTTTTTTTTTTAAGTACCTAAGTAGGCCTGCAGGAATTTGTGCAGGTAAGGTAACTAAGAAGGATTCCCAGGTGGCAGGCTCTAGGGTCCTAAAAGTTAAGTGAGCATTTTCTAGGAAGTGAAAAAGATAAAGAAGATATTAAGCTTGCTTAACCTTTCTGTTTCTTGGTACCTAGTTGTTGCTTTTCCCAAGATTCATCATTGTTTCTCTCTCTCTCTCTCTTTCTCTCTCTCTCTCTCTCTCTCTCTCTCTCTCTCTCTCTCTCTCTCTCTCTCTCTCTCTTCTCATTCACATTATATCTACAGCTTTAAAAAAAATCACCACTATTGCCTACTTACTTCCTGTTCACTAACCATTTATTTTAAATCCTATTGACAAGTTGTGTGTGGTATGCAGTCCTCCGTGTCAGCATGGGACACTGCATGGACACTATGTTCTTATTTCATCACATTAGCTCCTGTTATGATAAATACCATTAGGCCTGTAATTGACTTGCCCTATCCTGAGAGTTCAATACTTTTAATATTGATTATATAATAATATGAAGTGGCTTCCTAACTATTATTTGTATCTAAGGTTTTAACTATTTTCTCTTAGTTTTATGTTTTTATGTCAAATAGTGATTCATTTTATCATTAATGTTATCAGATAAAATACAGGTGCCCAATTCAGATAAACTACTAATATTTTTTAGCATGTCCCTCAAAATTTTAGTGTGGTACATATTTATACTAAAAACTGTCCCATAATAGAACATACTAAAAAGTTATTTTTAGTTTATCAGATATTCATATTGACCTGGGTGCCCTCAGGGATGATTTACAATTAAAGGCATTACCACATTGCAACCTGAGTTTTTCAAATTCCTATTTCTTAGATTGGGTAACTGTGGAAATGTTTTTGGCAGCTCTTAGATACTACTTTTTCCTGGAACAGGCATGTGCTACTTAACCAGACTTTAAAAGCATTGCTTTTACACTAGAAAACTGAAAAATTGTAGAACTACCTCTTCATTATCCAAGTCATTCTTGAGGAAATTAAACAAATATCAAGAAACTATGAATTCTAGGAACTTACAGCTGCAAATAATATTAAAGATCAGTTCAGTTTATGTCATTTTTATTACTATTAAGGAACTGAGCCACAACTTTTCATGTTAAATGACTTATTAACAAGTAACAAGTTAATAAGCTGAGACTGACCCCAGGTCTTCCAGAAATCAGTCAGATGCTATATAGGTATGCAAATATGTGGGTGCACACTTTCTCTTCTACACAGCAATTAAGATGCATAATTGTTAGGTAATTAAAAGGAGGAAATTAATTGATGCATTAATTTTAAATGCATTGGGTTGGACATTATGGACCATAACTAACAACTTCCAGTGGCACTAATTGGCTACTATATTCAGCCATTCAGCCATAGCCAGTTTGTAAGGACTGGAAGCCAAACTATGCAGTTTAGGTCCTTGCCTCACCACCAGCTGAATGTGTTAGGTTGACCACAAAACCTCAAAGAAAACTGCCACTCAAAGAAAACTTAAAGTAATGATAGCTACATAGTCCACTATGGCAAGGTGTGACTGATATAAGGCATTTCTAACAGTATCTGACACTGCCTGTTATTATCTTGATGTTATTAATATATCAGATGCCTACAAATGGTTAGGGATGATAATTTACCAATCTCCCTCAGAGTAAATGTGATTGAGAATGTGATAAAAAATATAGATATAGCTTTTTATTGATTTTGATGATCAAATGACCTAACATTCAGTATTTTATAGGTTCTTTAAGGATTTTTAAAAGATGTTGAACCTCATCGTTCAATTTCACCAAGCACAGACAAATATCCAAGTTCCTTTCCTATTCCCTTCAGTGATACCACATCTGAGATTCCTCACATTTTTCTTTCATCTTTTTAAGATTTAATTAGAAGAATATTCCAAAAAGAGGAATTTGGTATTTGAATTTGTGAGGTTATAAGTCATTTTAGGGAAAAGTGATGGTGGTGTGGGGACAGTCACTTAGAGCTTCAATTTCCCTTAGTGACTTCCCAAGAGGCTCAATTATTCACTCATGGGAAGAAGAGGAAAAAAAAAAAAAAAAAAAAAAAAACGTAGCTTCCCACTTCAGGTTTAACAATTCCAATTAGAGGTTTATAACCAGTGAAGTTTTGGTTTAAGTTTCCAAATTTGGTGGCCACAGTGCATTAAATTTCCAAAGAGTCACAAGGGAAACTAACTATACTAATCTCAATAATAATTTTGGGTAGAAAATACCAAGTAATACTTTTGAGTAGAAAAGCTCTTATTTTAAGTAAAGGAAAGCCTCCTCTCCCTTAAATTTAACAAAACAAGTAGACAGCTGTTAATATCCTGAAGTGCACTGAAGAGCTGCCATTTTATTCCTGAAATACTTAGATTCACAAAATTCTGCTAACAGCTTCTGGCATCTTGTTCCAGATCAGCTTCCTTCCTGTTGGATTCACAGCATAGCTGTGGAAAGAAGTGAGGAGTGTGGGTTCCTCGCCCTCTGTGAACCCACAGTCCATATCAGAGTGCCTGAAACAGTTTCAGGTTATGAATTCACAAATTCACATTTAGGAAGGCCTGTGGTTTGTTTTTAGTTTAAGACCTGGAGTTTAATTAAGGAACCCCTTAATTTCCTAGAGTTGTAAATGAAGAGAATTCAAATGGAACCATAGAGAAAGGTCATACTTTTTTGTTTTGTGATAATAGTAGGCACATCTTCTGTGGAAAATGTTATCCATTCACTTGTTCACAGCTGTGCTTATGGGTTCACTCATGTAGTTCTGCATTTGTTCTCCCATGCAGTCATTCATCAAGCATGTATGCATTGAGGACCAGGAGTCTGCCTGGTATTGAAGACACAAAGACATAAGTGTACTTGCTAACCTTGAGGCGTCTGAAACAGACACAGTCCCAGCCTCAGTTCTATAAGTCTGACACTGAAACAAACAAACAAACAAAAAGGTGGAAAGAGTTACCTTCTGAAAATGAAAAGGCTTCATCTTAGTAGCTACCTCATCTTCCATACCATATCCTCACTTTGAATGGCATTTCATAGGCAAACGGTGGTTTAAAGAATAGCAGGGTATCTAGATATAGCCTTCAAAAAAGCATGGTGGATTTTAGGTTCAAATAAGTTGAAACCATGTAAAATAAAGAACTGTCAAAGTTGTCATTCATATCAAAAGTTGTTCTCAGGTGAAATGGAAGTAAGCTGGGATTTCTAATGCAGTAGGGGAAGGTATAACCTCTACATTTGTTTTTTTGATCAATAAGCACATCTTAAACTGAATTTGCTCCTAGTGACCATTATCTCTCTGATTGTCACATTTCTACCAGAAACAACAGCTGTGAATTTATACTTAATAAGATGATGAGGTTCATCAGGATATTCAGCCCAGAGCCCTTTGCCAACATAAGCCCCTTTGTGATCTGGGTTATGTATTTTTGTTTCCTTATTCCAAAGGCAGTTTGGAGGTTGGGGGTGGTGGTGGCAGGCAGCATTCTATGTTGGCATGTGGCTGAGGTGACGGGAGGATTTTAGCAGCTCGTGGGTGGGTGTTCAGGAGCAGGTGGCATTGAAAGAAGGAAGTGACTGTCAGGATTCAGTGGCATTTGGGGGCGTGTATAGGCAGGCATAAAAAAAAAGAGGTGGGTATTCTTATTCAAAGTGTAAAAACACTTTGGAATTCTCATAATGAGACATGTTATCTGAGGCTTTTGATATTCTAAAGATACAGCATTTTAGTTTGTCACTGTGGAGTTTTAGGAAAAGAATCCAAAGAGTTAAAGATAAACAAGAACAGTAACCAATTTGCAGGTATGTTAACAAAACTTGAATTATTGATGAATTTTTTCTCTAAGAGTTTTACTAAGATATAATTAATGTATATACAAAAACTTACACATATTTAATATACAAAACTTCATGAGTTTAGATATACACATGCACTATTAAACTATCACCACAAAGTAATAAAAAATATAGTTAATCACCTTGGAAAGTTTCCTTGTGTATCTTGGGGTTTTTGGGGGGGGGCAGGAGTTATTTGTTTTGAGGCAGTGCTTTGGCTGGTTAATAGTAGGCCTTTTCATGTTGTTCTTTCAGAGAGTGAACAGTTTTCACCTCACTGTTGTTGGTTGATTTGAGAGCCATCACCTGCCTCAAAGGAGATGATGCTGTTTTCAGCATGTTGGCGGGAACCACATCACCAACTGGTTTCCGTTACCCCTGTGGTGTCACGGGCACACACAGCACTGCTCATCTCTTCAGAAATCTGAGCATTCTGAGGTGCACAGTGCAAGATCTCCTTGAGTTACTGTTGTAACAACATGGTTCCAGCTCTTCTAGGATTTGGAGAGAATAAAAGTATTGCTTCAGTTCTGTGCCAAACAAATACAAACTACCCCTCTCCCACTTCCCAGAATGAAAATCTTCAGTAAGGGAGATTAAACAATAGAAATGTAAACAAACAAACAAACAAATCCAGATGTATTCACTGCAATGGCATTACAAACATTTCTCAAGTATATTCCTTATATACCCTAAAATATATTTCTAGTAAGTCTTGTTTCCAAGGAGGATGAATCCACAGTCATTTGTAAACAAATTCTCATCAGAACAATAAACAAGAGACAGTATTCAAGCCCTTGGGAAAGCAGTTTTTTAGAATTCAATGTAATGTTGAGTGACAAGAATGTCCTTCAAATACATCAATTAAAAACAGAGTAGTCCTCAAATATCTTAAATGCATAAGTTCATATTGAAATAGATGTGTTTTTTTTATTCTGTATGTTCGTAAGCTCGCATAATAAAGGAAAGAAATGGAGTTTTAAAACAAGCATTTACTGAACCATTTATTGGTCAGACTATAAAAGGGAAAAGAATTGAGATCAGTTAGGTGGAAAATTAACAGTTGTGCAGTGAAAGCAATGTTGGTAACAGATAGCCCAATAGATATTTTGTTCCTCAAAGGAACAGTGTTCAGAGCACAAGCACATTGAAAATAACAAAGGCATATCATACTGCTCTGTGCTTTGCAGGAACCTCTTGGGAATAAAGTATAAAGGGCTGTGACGTAGTTTGTGTTGGGATTTCTTGAAGTTACTGTAATGAGGTGTTTTCCTATTGCCTGGAGAGAGCTGGGCTCTAAGACTATTCTTGTGCACTACTTGTCTTAAAGTATCTCTCTCTTAGGCAGCTCCTAATATATTTACATTTTGTAACTTGAAATACTTGTTTCTCTTAATTGCCAGTGATATTCTGAAAAAAAATTAATAGCATTTCACTGAGAATTCAACACAGAAAATGTCCTTGTTTTTCTTCTCCTAACAGTTTCAAAATGATTTTTTAATACTTTGTTTGTAGTTATTCCTCAGAAACTACCATTCATTAAATGCTTTCTAATGAGAAGAAATGCAAGTATTTTACATAAGTACTAGCGTGAATTAGCAATATAGCAATTTTGAATAATATCTATTGCTAAACATTGTACTTTCATAATTGATGTCAAATATTATAGAAACCAGTGTAATGATTCTTACATATTTTAGTGGGGGCGGGGATGAAGCATTCTCTTAATCTCACAGAAAATTTTAAGTTTTTTTCTGAAGTGGATCTTAATTACTATCTGAAATTTATTATCACATTGTGAAGAAACTATAAATGGATTCACAGAAGTATGTTGACAATTGCAGTGGGGTCGATGGTTCAAATAATTCTTGGTATTCAAACAGGGCTGATGGCTTTCTCTGTGAGTGAGCCATATTGCTAAAATATTGAAGCACTCTCTACCTGCTCAGAAGAAGATCCTCTTCAACAAGTGTCTCCCAAATGCCCAGCCTCCCAAGGACCATGACCTTCTGTGATTGGCATCTGGAGCAGTTTTGAGACCATGTAGTCTTCATGTTGGACACTCTGGTTCTGATTTGAGCAGAGTTGAGTTATTAGTTTGCATTTTAAATTTACATTGAGAAACTCTAATGAATTATGACAACTTTTAGTAGCTCATGAATTTTAACTCAATATGTATTGTGCCAAATAGGCTTATTTAATATCAGTACAGTGGCTCAAAGTATTCAGAGTACTTTAAGAAATCAGAGTAAATAGTAAGACATTCTTTGGTAGGCAGGGTTAATAAACCCACTAATAAGGAATGGGAAAGAAATGCTGGACCATATAAGTCATCACCATACTTCCCTAATGTTTTTTTAAAAAACTTTTGTGTAAATAAAGAATATAAGGTAAGACTGGTAACTTTATTTATATTCCCAGAGGCTGCAAATGTGTATTGCTTATAGCACAGAGCTTTTATTACTAACACAAAACATTTTAAAACAGCATTTTGGATTTACTACTAATAAGCTCATTGAGATGAAATAGAAGGAGCTTTATACCTAGGGGGTTTAGATTTACCATCCAATAAATGAAGAATAAAAGTAGATTATATCTACATTTATATAATTTGTACTCTTTTTTCATGCCTCCTTTTTCCTTTTGTATGGTTGTTCAACTGGAAGACTAACCAAGATAAACCTTGGTGTCCAGTTATTGTTTCCAGCCCAGCCATCTGTTATTTGGAGCTAAGTGAGAGTAATGGTAGGGCCTAATGGATGATAGTCCCAGAGGTTCCTAAGCAACATGACAACAATGAGACATTTAGAAGTGCTTGTCTAGATTTTGAATCCTAGCATCTAGGCCAATACTAATATTTTAAAAATAAGAATCACTAAACCCTGAGAGTTAAATGGAGTGAAGTTAGAGAATTTCTTGAGTAATAATTTAGGTGGATTGACTAGTATATTAAGGAGATACACACAACATTTTTGAAAATGGGATCTTAACTCTTTCATATATTATTACTGCTATTATATAAAGTATGTAGTTATTTTTGAGATGGAGTGTCTGAGAAAGCCATTGAGAATACCAGTGCCACTTCCCGTGCCTAATTGCTAAACCCTAGAAAGCTAAAATAAATATAAGAATGTTTTGGTAGTAGATCACTTTATTGTTTTACCTTATTCTTATAGTCAGCTTTTCATTACTATAATGAAGTAATTGATATAAACTACTTATGAAGAAAAGGAGATTTATTCAGTTCACACCTTAGGAGGCTCAAATTCCAAGATCTGGCTAGGGCTGAGAGAAGGGCATCTCTGGTAAGAGTGGCTAATGACTGTTCACTGTAGTCAGAACTGGTGTGAAAAGAAGGAGTCATATCTTGAGCCAGAAGCAGAGAAGATGGGAGGGTCAGGCATATTCCTTTTATAACAGCCCCCTGGTGAGCACTACCAAAGCATTCACATGAGAACTACCTCATTTTCCCTATCACTTCAGATCTTTTCCTGGACCTCACCTCCCAGATGCTACCCACTGCCAATACTATCACCCAGTGCTACCACTCAGTGGACCAGATCCTCAATCTCAAGGGGGACCTTGAAGACACCCAAACTGTATCCAAGCCATAACATTCATAATTTCTTCAATCAAATTATTCATTTAAATTTTACCTTTAATTTTGGGTATTACGTTTAGATGTTGAAAAGATATTATTCAATTTATTAATAATAATATTGTTTTAAAAACTCTTAAACTTCTAATTAAAGCCTATTATCTGTTATCTATTTTGGATTTCTCTTGCTTGTGTTATAAATAATAGACCTTTCTGAATTTACTGACTTCATGCTGATATTTTTACTCTCTTCTGTGTTTGCTTGTCTTTGTGTGCACATTAATACATAAGTTTATGTAGATTTAGATGTACTTTATGTACATGATTTTTCAATTTAAAAAAAGTGCAGTTTGTTCTTTCTATTGGTCTAATTGGAATCACACTTATTGAGAAGACAAAAATGCATTCTGGCGGTGGAGAGAAACCTGAATATCTGACTACACTTTCCAAAGTCAACTGGTGATGTTTTGTGACCTTTACATTGATTCCATTTTTAATATACAGATGTCACTAAATCACTACCTTTCTACTAATTTTTCAGTAATTTGGAGAAATTTTAAAAATTACATGACTTTATAACAAAGTAGTGTAATGTGAAATGCTAAAAAATTGTCTGAATATATGTTCCAAATAGTATCTAAGGTCCTAGTTTATTTTTTTAATGATTTAAAATGAAGGAAAAGTGCTTAGCAATTAAAAATCTGAGAAATAAAATGCAACTCTTTTCATTTTGGGGTGAAATCTCAAATTTATGGCATAATGAAGTTTTCTATGTCTGTGTATATTTTACTCTAACATATTTTAAGTTATTCTGTTGCTACACTTGTCTAATAAAATGTGGCACCACCCAGTTACGATTTCACACACCCAAACATTCATTGGAAAATAGCTTTGGCATGTGTATGATGAATTATCAGGGAGTGTGAATATACCTAAAATTTATGTACATTTATTAATTAGTTAGCACATACCTAGTGCTCTGTAGTCAAATAAACATTCATCTTCCTTGTGATTCATTATTTAATTTTCATGACAATCTCATATGAAAGTACTTTTCTCATTTCTTTTTAACAGATAAGGAATCAAGGCTTAGAAGTCAAGTAATTTTCTCAGTTAACAAAACGGATAACTGGCTCAGCAAAGATTCACCCTGAGACTTATCTAACCCCAAAGTTAAGTTCTAAACCTCTGTTACATGTTTCTTCATAATAGGGAAATTTTACTTCCAACACTTGTAGTTAGTAAACCCAAATCTTCTTCACAAGTTACTTCTTTCTGTAGTCAAATATTTACATTATCATGAAAATACCTTTGTAAATCAGCATATTTTTAAGACGAAAACATATATGATAATGTCATTAATTTCAGCAGAAATTTACTCACCTCTTGTTCTATCAACCCAGATCAGACACTGTATAAAGCTAAAAATTATTAACATTGTAGAAAAGGTCTCTTCTCACAACCTCCTATAGTTTAGACATTCTAGCAACCCTGCTAATCATGATAGCAGAGGATATTTACACAAGAATCCTTCTAATAGTGTGCCTTAATATTCATAGGAATTTATACAAATATAACATATAAAGCAAAAGAAAACTACAAATTACTTCTCATTTACTATCCACATATAATTAAGACAAATTATGTAACATTTTATATAAATAAGGATTCTATCACATTACATTTAATATTTAATATAGCACTGTAGAAATGAGCTATGATTTAATTTCAAAAAGTCTTTACCAGTGGACACTTAGGGTGTATCCAGTTTTCCCAGATTATTGATTTTGTTATATAAAATGCTCTCATTCTTTCTGTGCATATTGCCATCTCTTTTCTTATTTTTTTTCCTCTGTCAAGGTTAACATATTATATTTAGGGATTACAAATTAATTTCAATTTAGTCTATCTCTAAGAATATTTCTACTGCTATTACTTTCCCTTCTATATCATAAAGGCTCTCAACATTCAGAACATAGTAAAACACTTTAAAATGTTCTTGGAATTTCTCCAACTGGTATTTGAATAAGATATAAAATGACCACCCAGAATACAGGTCAAAGGAATATTTTGTGAGATTAGTGAATTATCCTTTTAATATTCAAAATACTCAAAATAAATATAATTTCAACAATCAGCAATCACTGAAAAGCTTGCTTCAACACCTGAATTGGATACAAAAATGAAATTTTGACTTCTACTTTGCTTTTTTAGCTGTTACACTACACCCACTTGGTACTAATTATAATTTTTGCCATGTTTCAATTTATTTTAGAATCTGTGGTGTGTAATGCTTTAGTCATAGAACACACATACACACTTGCAGGATTACTTACATCACTGATACTGTGAATGCAAATAAGAAATTCCTGAAAAGGGAAGTTCCGCCCTGCCAAAACTTCAGGGAGAAAGGGGAAGATTATAAATAAGTAGAAGTGTTAAAAGTTGCCATTTTTCTCCTAGATTTTCTTAAAATCTAGGGAAAAGATCTTTCCAAAAAAATCAAACCATTATCCATCAGTGTTTTATATTAACTATATATGTAAATATGAGAGTTCCTGCAGACCTCTGCATATGAAGGGGGGAGGTCAAAACTAGATGCATATAAAAATTAGGTGATTGCAAATAGAAATTTATGCCTAACTATTCATTGGCAATTTTTTTCAGAAGACATTTCAACAAACAAGATGATGGCAACTTATCACATGAGAAGAGTTATAACATCTTTAATAGTCATGGAAATGCAAATCAAAACCACAAAGATATGCATTTTCTTTTTTTTACTTAAAAAAATAAATGACAGCATAATGTATTACAAATCTTATTACATGTATACAGCACAATTTCTCATATCTCTGGTTGTATATAAAGTATGTTGACATCAATTTGCATCTTCATACGGTGTACTTTGGATGATTAAGTCTATCATATTCCACCATCCTTGCTAATCCCTGCCCCCTCCCTTTCCCTCCCACCCCTCTGCCCTATCTAGAATTCATCTATTCCTCCCATGCCCCCCGCCCCCACTGGGCACTATGAGTCAGCCTCCTTATATGAGACAAAACATTTGTTCTTTGGGGATTGGCTAACTTCACTTTGCTTTATCTTCTCCAATACCATCCATTTACCTGCAAATGCCATGATTTTATTCTCTTTTATGGCTGAGTAATATTCCATTGTGTGTGTGTGTGTGTGTGTGTGTGTGTGTATATATATATATATATATCACATTTTTTTAATCCATTCATCCACTGAAGGACATCTAGGTTGGCTCCACAGTTTAGCTATTGTGGATTGTGCTGCTATAAACATTGATGTGGCTGTGTCCCTGTAGTATGCTGTTTTTAAGTCTTTGGGGTATAAACCAAGGAGAGGGATAGCTGGGTCAAATGGTGGTTCCATTCCCAGTTTTCCAAGGAATCTCCATACTGCTTTCCATATTGGCTGCACCAATTTGCATGCATTTTCTTGATGGGAAAGATGATGAATGTGTTTCATGTAATTGTTGGCCATTTGAGATTTCATCTCACTCACCCCTTCAGAATGGCAATATCAAGAATATAAATAACAATAAATGCTGAAAAGGACATAGGGGTAAATGTTATAATGTTAGAGGAAATGTAAATTAGTACAGACACTATGGAAATTTGTAGCACAGTTCACAATAATTAAATAATAGAATCAGCCTAACTGTCCATCAACAGATGAACAGATAGAGAAAATGTGGCATATTTACATAATGGAGTACTATTCAACCACAAAGAAGAAGAAACTGATTGCATTTGCAGAAAGATGGATGAAACTAGAGATCATCATGTTAAGTGAAATAAGCCAGATGCAGAAAGATAAATATGGTATGTTTTCCCTATATTTTACATAGAGGAAAAAATATATTATGAATGTAGAAGGGAGACCATTAGGGTAGAGGGAGAATTTTATACACACACACACACACACACACACACACACACACACACATATATATGTATATATATATATATATATATATATATATATATATATATATATATGATTATGCCACAGTGAAACCCACTATTCCGTATAATTAATATGCACCAATAAAAAGCCCAATGATATACCTTTTATGTCCACCAGAGTGGCTAAAATTAAAAAGAAAGACAATAATTAGTGTGATCAAAGACTTGGTACAATTGGAACACTCATATATTGATATTAAGAATATAAAATGGCAAGCTGCTTTGGAAAACATTGTCAATATTTTAATTAAGATAAACACATACTTAACCTATTACCCAACAACAAACTCTTACAAATTATCTTTATGAGAGCATTTCATGTTCACATGAAGATCTACATGTGGTGTTCTCAGAGGTTTTATTCATAATAGCCCAAATCTGGAAATAATTCAATTTTTTTCAGCTGGTGAATGAATAAAGAAACTGTAGCATATCTGTACAACAGACTAGTATTCTTCAATAAAAACTACTAATAAATATGGCAAAATGCAAAGATTCCCCCAAACATTTTATTCAAAGAAGCCAGGTTCAAAGGTTAAATTCTATGGTATTCCAACTATATGAAATTTAGGACAAGTCAAACACTGTAAGGTCAGAAAACATAGTAGCTACCAGGGTCTGAGGATACAGCAAGAATTGACCTCAAAAGGACATAAGAGAATTGTAAAGTTTATGATCATGTGCTATATCTTGACTATTAAACTGTAAACTAAAACATGATGAGCTTTATTTACTACATTATATTTTATTTAATCATCATGACTTATAAAGAAATAAAACCTAAACAACAACAACAAAAAAACCCCTTGATCCCTCCTCTTGGAGACCCACAAAACATATTCATTGTCTTAAAATTGCTTAGACCTGAGGAAACTAATTTTATTTTGCTTTAACAACATGGGAAATCCATAATATTTTATCTCATGGCTAAAATATGTTGTAAATTATTTAAAAGGCTTTCAATATCTTGTGATTATAAAACAAGCTGTAGTGGTATTTTTTTAAAAAATAAATTCAAGTAAATCATAAAAAATTGAAGTTTTGCTGAATATTGATAGATATCATCCTGAAGGACCATGCCAGTTTTCATATATATGAAAGTGCCTGTTCCTAACTTGTATAGAATATTATATGTTGCTTAATTTTTTTTCAACTTTATAGGCAAAAAGTGGTTCTTTTTGTTATTTTCATTTTTTTTATTCACTACTAGTAATAAGAATAGTTTTCAAATATTGATGGATCATTTAACAGTGTTTCTGTTCTTAACTTTTGGTGCATATTTTTTTGTTTCTTTTTCTCCATTTGTGTCTTTTTATTCTTTTTATTATTTGTTGATACCTAAGATATTTTTCTAAATAAAAAATCTTGATTTAATACATGATGTTTTAATTTAAGGCAGTATTTTTGAAATACATGTATTTTTAATGTTTACATAATATAAATTTTTATTTATAGTATGTATGTCTTTGGAATAATTTTAAAGATGATTTTCTTTCAAAAATTACCATTGATAAGGTAAAAGCAAAATAAAATATTTTGGTTCACAAATAAGTAGACCAATAGTGACTACTGATTCAGTGCTCTTGTTTCTCTGAACTCCCAGGAAATTCTTGAACTCCTGGAACCAGCCAGGAGTTAATTAATTTCAGGTTCCCTGTTTACATAACCATCAGGTCTGTTGGGAGAATGCTGCCTGATGAGGTTCATCTCTGTCTTTCTATATGTTGGGACAGGGAGTGAGTGGTGGGATGAGATGTGTGGAGGTTCATCGCTGGGGAAAGAAGGTTAACATAGAAGAACCTTAACCAAAATTTCAAGCTGCTGGAGTCATTAGTTCTGAAAAAAGGTTAAAAACAAAGGAGGAGGATGGCTGATGAATGAGGATTCTTAAGAATATTGCAGGATTCCGCATCCAAGCACATTTAAAGGAATTAACCTTGATGAGAAGGAAATTACCTACTGAAGCTGTAGAGAAGGATGGGAATAGGGATAGGAACATTTCTAAGTGAAAGGAGGAAACCCTATCTGTTATTTTCATAGAACATGGCAGAGTTATTTGCCCTCAGTTGGGTGCAGGGCAGGTTACAAATGATTTTCTTGTAAATTTGTACTGATAACTGAAATTTTACATTTCATTTTTACCTAAATGCGATTCTGGGGGTAAAGTTTTACTTTTAAAAAAATATATGCCTTAGCTATTTGTTTCAAGTCAATGGATCATATAAAAATAGATGATTCAGACCACTTTCACAATTCCTCCTGGTCATATTATACTTCTCTATTCTTTAACGATGAGCCATTGTACTCTTCTGTCCTATGACTTCAATCTTTGCATAAAATAGATATTTAAAGACTGGAATAATAAAATTGTCTTCTGTTTTATGTTAGGAAATAAAAGTCATATGGACCAGGAAATTAGATTATATTACTTACATTAACTATTCAAATAACTATATTTATTATAAAGATTATGATATGCAGTCACAAAAAATCTGTATTTATATAACTAGAATGAAATATTTTTTTAACTTATTAATTTTTATTGCTATATTTAGGCTTATGTTTTATCACTTATATACACTGACCTGTGTAAAGAAAGAGTAAATATTTTTAAGGCAACTTCAGGTTGCTAGTTCTAGTTGTTCATTGCTTTTTGTTTGACCCCCACATTACAGAAATTGATTTTCTATTTGTGCTCCTCACTGTGGTTTTGAGATCCTTTGAATAAGCTTATCAAACATACCTACTTACTAGAGTTTTATTCCTGAGTAGCACCATTGTGACATTTCCAAATTAAATCTAAATGCAAAGCATGGAATTTTCAACTTCACAATTTCGTCAAAGGCTGCATAATTACCACAGAGGAGGGATTCTTTATGCTGGGGTAGTTCTAGAAATGATCAGGTTAGACTATCTTAGCTATCTTATTTTATATTTATTTAATTTTCACTGGGCATAGCAGTTTATTAATCTGCCTGTTTAAACATCTTGCAATCCTAAATTTAAAGATGTAAGCATAATATCTTAAAGAAAAGAGAATAATGGTGCAACAACAACAATAAAAAAAGAAACCAGCTTTTCAAATGTTTACCTACTAGGTCATAAGCAGGGATTAGTTTATAGCTGTTATGGCCTAGTTGGCAATGTGGAAGGGAATAAATTAGAGGAGAAACAACTAATTCAGATACTCTGATTCAATAAAATTTATACTAGACCTCGAAAAGATAAAAAGAAATCAGTATTAATATATTGTTGTGTTAGGTGACTTCTAATATTTTCTTCCAGTTTGAAAATGTTGGCTAATTCTGTGCTCTTTCTGGCCTGACTAAATAAACCAGTTAGAAATTGCTTGTAACTATTAGCCATAGTCTTTGGGTTTGTTGCATAATTCATTATGATTTACTTTATCTCTTCATTATCCCAACATGTAAGCAAGTATTGTTGGATTTGAACCCACTATTACAACCACTAACAAAACTGTTTATTCATTCAGCAAATATTAGTTGAAGGCTTGGCACACTTCTGGGTTCTTGGGACATAGAACAAAGCAAACAAAAACCATTTCTCATGGTGCTTATGTTCTTTTGGGGAGAGACAGAAATTAAATTTATCAATTTGTATATTATGTTAGAAGGTCATACATGGCTAGGAAAGGAGTGTGAGAACAGAAGTCCCACAGTGAGATGTGTTTCTATAATCCAGTGGGGGTGGTTGGAGTAAGCCTCAATGAAAAGCTGAAATTTGAGCAAGATTTTGAAGGGAATAAAAGAGTGAGCAAAAAGGTTTAGGCAGCTAGAAAGAACTTAATGAATCTGCTTCAAAACTTTAAAAGTTTATAAAATTTTCTCTTTCAGAATATTTTCTTTTTAAACATTAATTTCAAGAGTCATTGTTTAGGCCCCAGGAAACCAGGAATAAATGTAGAAACATAGACCTAAAATAATGGATTTATTTTAAGGTACTAGTGATAACAAATTCTAATTTCAGAAACCAGGAAGGCAAGGAGGAGGAATGATAATGGCTACATTCCTTTAATTTAAAATATTCCTTCTAAAATCAAGTTATTTTACTCCTGAAATCTTTTAATTTTCTTTTCAACAATAAAACTCAGACAGACTTACCAGGAATTCTTAGCTTGAAGGGAAAAGTTATGTAAAGCTTATATTTCTCAAGTACCATTGTATTATATTACTTAAATGAAATTATAACCGTTTTCTGGATGTTGTTTGGATGAAAAGTATTGCTAAGAAATAAGGAAATTATATCTTTTTATGCTGGCTTTGAAAGTAACCTGAATTGTTCTTTTAGGACTTGTCTTAAGATACTTGGTTTAGTAAAGCTTTCATCTATTGCTTTTGGTTTAAATGGTGTGTTGTTGAGAAACCTAAACGCTGTAATGATCCATCCTCAGTGGTGAAAATGTATACATGGTTCAGGGTATGATAATATTTTTAAGTAGGAATGGTAGACAGTAGAACATCAAATGAATACTTAAAGTGTCTTCATTTGCCATATTGCAAGGGCTGTTTTGTCTTCCAGTGTAGATCTAACGCTGAACCAATGGTTTAGAAACTCTCATCTTCAAAACAAGAAAATTTCCCAAAGAAACACCTGAGTGCAGAATATTTTTTAAAAAGCTTATTAATGCATTATAGTTACACATAATTGTGGGGTTTATTTTAACATATTTGTAAATGCATATAATAAAATTTGCTCCATTTCAATCCCCAGTTCTCCCCTCTTTCCTCCCTTCTTCCCTCACCTTTACTGTTGATCTTCCTTCTATTAATTTTTTTAAAATTGGTGCATTATAGTTATACATAAAAGTGAAATTCATTATGATATACATGTACATAGCATCCTTTGGTCAATTTCATTTCACAGTCCCTCCCCTTTCACATCCCTCCTCTCTCCCTCCCTTCCTGTACTCCACTGTTCTCCCTTCTGTTTTCATGAGATTCCACCCCTCCCCTTTTAAAAATTCCTTATTTATCTTTAACTTCTGCATATGAGAGAAAATGTTCAACCCTTATTGAGTCTGACCTATTTCACTTTCCATGATGTTCTCCAGTTCCATCCACTTATCAGTAAATACCATAATTTTATCCACCTTTCTGGCCAAGTAAAACTCCATTGTATGTATAAATGCCACATTTTCTTTATCTATTTGTCTGTTGACAGACAACTAGACAGGTGCCCTAATTTGGCTATTGTGAATTGCGCTTCTATAAATATTGGTGTGTATGTATCTCTATAGTATGCTGATTTTAGTTATTCTGGGCAAATTCCAAAAATAGGATAGTTGTGTCAGAGAGAGTGGTTCCATTTTGAGTCTTTCAAGGAATCTCCATACTGCTTTCCAAAGTGTGTGTACTAATTTGAGGTCCTAACAATGCATGATGCACCTTTATACCTTACACCCTTGCGAACGTTTCTTGTTATTTATATTCTGAATGATTACCATTCTAACTGGAGTGAGATGAAATCTCCATGTAGTCGATTTGCATTTCCATGCTTGCTAAGCATGTTGAACATTTTCTCATGTATTTGTTGGCTTTTTACATTTCTTCTTTTGAAAGATGTGTTTAGTTAATATGCACATTTATCAATTGGATTATTTGGGGGTTTTTCTTTTTCTTTTCTTTTTTTGTTTGTTTTGTTTTCTTTCTATTTTTGGTGTTGCATTTTTTGAGTTCTATATATATTCTGGATTTTAATCTCCTGTAGGAAGAATAGATCTTTCTACCATTCTGTAGGCTCTCTTAAAGCTGTTAATTGTTTCCTTTGCTGTGCAAAAGCTTTTTATTTTATTTTTTGAGCTTGAAGGTTTTTATTAAGGCAATTGGTGCCTGCGCCAGTATAATGGAATGTTGACCCTATGTTTTCTTCTAACTGTTGCAGGGTTTCTGGTCTAATTCATAGGTCTTTGATCCACTTTTAATTGATTTTTGGGAGCGGTGAGATACAGGGGTCTAGTTTTATTCTTTTACATATGGATGAGTGCACTCTTTTTTCTCAGGGCTCTGCCTTTGCTGGACTTAGCCACCAAGCCTATTTCTTGATGCCCTAACCCTATAGCATTCTCCTGAGCCCTGAACCTGCAGCATATTGTCCTTTAAGGTTGACAGTAATGCTGTCCCATCCATCAGGGACTTTCAGCAAAATGTGATCTAAACATTGCTTTCTTAAGAGTTGCATGATGACTTTTATTTGGCTATGTCTGTAGAACAGAGAAAACAAATAAAACAAAAAATGTTTGAGAAAGAACAGCTATATACTTATAGCAGTGGGAAATAGTACTATAATAAATGAAGGATCTGGGCTTAGTGGATGAAGTGTATCATCAATAGCATGCTGGGAAGTAGGATTAAATGAAAAAAATGTTAATGAAAAAAGTTACCATATCAAAGATATTTTCATATCTTTTAACATTAATCATTAAAAGTGATTTGAGAATAGAGGGTAAATTCATTACTCTCACTTGAAATACAGTGACTTGAAATTTTAGTGTAGTTGAAATATTTGAGGAAGGGTCACTGCAGTTTGTATAAACCCTTCCTTGTGTTGGCTTTTAGCCCTTAACCTGCTGTCATCATGCCTTTATGGTGGGAAATGTAGCACTGCAAACAAAGATTGGACCAAGAAGGTAGTAGATGAAGTGTTTCTGCTGATGCAGAAGACTTAGGATGTGACAAGATCAGGAATACCATGGATTGACCTCAGAGTAGCTTATCTGGAGACCAGAGTAGACCAGGCCTACAAAGAAGACTCAGAAAGACATGGTGCCAGAGATATGATAAAGTGTCATGTACAGGGAATCCAGAATCAAGATGAAGAATTCAGGAAGCAAGAGTATCTAAATCCTGGCAGTCTGGGCCCCATAAAGGACACAAGAAACAGGAACTGCTATCTTGCACTCAGGAGGGGGCAGCATCTTCCCTCATATGTTTATTGATTAGGCTGGAACTAGTCTCAAGAATTCAGAACCTGTATCTGTGAACTAACCACCTCTGACAGTTGGCATGAGGTCAGAAAGGGCTTTTGATTGCAGAAGAATCACAAGTTGCATGCTTGCTTTAGCAGCACATACACTAAATCTGAATCCATAGAAAGATTTACATGGCTGAAGGATGATATGCAAATTTTTGAATCATTCCATGTTTTTAATAAATAAGTAAGCAAAAGGAAGATCAGTAGAGGAAGGAAAATGGGGAGGAAGAAAAAGAGGGAAATCAGGGTGGAACTGGAGCAAAATGAAGTAAATCAAATTCCATGCATGTATGATTTTGTCAAAATGATCCAACTTCTATGTGTACCTATACTGCGCAAATAAAAGAAAAAGATGACAGGAAAGCATGTTGTATATATATTTTAAAAAGAATCATAAGTTGTGACATCTAATTGTTTATTTTCAATACAGTCAAGTTCAATAGCAGTAGGACAGTGGACATTCCAGTAATGCTTGTTGTAGTATCAGAAAGTGATGAAGTGTCCTTGTAGGTACAAGGTAGGTTCCACTAATATCATGAAAGAATATATGTTTTTGCCTAACTCCTAACCCCTAAAATGACTTTAGGTGTACATTTTGCTTTATAGGGGGAGAAATATTGGTAGTAATTTTAAAGGAAATAATAAAAGATAATTAAAAACAAAGAATAAATGTGATAATATTTCTCAGTACTTTCATTATTGAACCTTGCTATTTTAGTAATTTATTCTAATACTTGCATACCATTTTCTTTTCAAGCACTTTTCATAAAGTCCTTATTTCATATTATATCTATAAACTTTATACAGAGTGAGTAAATATATATTACTCTTGTGACACTTATCTTGTTTATTTGAGCCAAAGTACCTTTCTAAGTGTAAAATTGAAAACATGATCAGAGAGATTAAAGAGAATCAGTTGACTTGACTTCTGAAAAATTGGAGAATCATTTAGGATAAAGGAAAAATTATTGCATTTTAAAGGCTAAATAATGATAGAAAATTTGCAAACTTCTCATGGTTCTGCCCTGGGATAGACCCAAAGCTCAGTTTTGAGCAGTGAGATAACTGTATCTGACATTGTAATAGCTGCTTTTTAAAGAAACTGTTTTGATTGAGAAGTCTCAACTTCTGAGGACTAGACATCAAATTATTCCTTTATTTTTCAGTGAAAAACTGTCTGTAGGATCAGCAGGGCTCTCCTGCCATGAATCTGTGTCTCTTAAAACCACCTTGGACCAAATCTGTCACTTTTTAGTCATTTTCACTTTGTAACAATAAACTGGTGTTGGGAGTAACTTTTCCATCCTCTTTAATATTTCAGTCTCACATTTGACCCCCAATTCCTTCCCTCCACAGCTTGCAATTGACTTGTCCCTGCAGTGTAGCCACTTGTGGCCCAGACAAGCAGCAGAGGTGGGGGCCTTGGAGCATGATACATAATATGCTCTCATATGTGTCCCCTCTCCTGCTGCTCTGACATTCTTTTGCTGGTGCTTAGAGGCTAGAGAGGAAATACATGATCCTCCTGTGTTGTCCAAAGCATGTCTGACCTCTATTCTTGAATTCTCACTGTTTCTCTGTGGGCTGAAGGTCCAGGGCCTACCTTCTCATGGGGCTTATGCAGTAAATTAATAGAAGGCTCTATAGGAACCTGTGTGCTACATCCAGCATGCTATATCTGGGGAAAAGAAAAAACTCCATTTTATCTTCTGTCTGGCTATATTTCCTTGTCAAACATTGGGAATGCACTGAGCCAACACTCTTTCTACTGCCCCTTTCTTTACTCCCAAGAGCATCAGCTTCCATTTTGAGATAATCACCTGTCCCCTAGTTGGTGAATTGAATTATCAGGTTCACTCATCTTATAGAAAGGGAAAGAGGAGAACAGGTTGAAGACAGAGGCACCAAAATATCAACTCAATACTTTCCTCAAAAAAATATTCCTTCTTCACCCACCCTTTTCATTATCTCATTCTGACAAAGGCCAGAAATTGGTTTGGTTTATTTTTTGTCTATGAGAATTGAAAGAATGAGACCCATTTTGAACTTGGCCATGGAGATATTAGTTTCCTTTATCAAAGAAGAATCATTGTAACAATTTTATTTTGTTTTGTGAAGGAAATTTTATTTTGTTTTCTTTGGAGGAAAGAAGGAAGGACATAACACCATTCTTTCAGTAATGGTGAACATTTCAATATATTTCAAGGTACCATTGCAATTAATTTAAAACAGAGGCCCATAAAAGTTAAGTAACTTGTCGACAATAATGTAGCTGGTCAGTGGCAGAGCCAATATTCAAATACAGGCAGGCTGGTGACAGGTGAGCTAGAACCTGTCTCACAAGTCTCCCTAAGATGTGATGACCAATCATGGTTTGTTGAAGCAGGATCCTTCGTTAACATCCACGTTAGATTGTGGATGTTAGAGGACACACCTCGGAACACTATTTATACAGTGAGAATTCCAACTCATTACATTATGCAGCCTCATTAAATCTTGCTTGCTATTTATAGCAGTCACTGATGGCAGCGATGGTAAGATTTAGGTAAATTAAAGTTTATTTTCTGTCTAAATAAAAAGCTTATTGGAACAAATTATTTTAGTGCAGTCTCCTTTTGTGGTCTAGTTAACAAAAAAATTGATTAATTTTATAAAGTGTTATGTAATTTAGTGGCCATGGAGCTACTTTCTTCAATCCAGGGCATGCAGAGGTAATGAATAATAAACCTATTAGATGACCAAAGAAGATGTTTTGTTTTCTTTTGTATTTTAATGATGCTGACATATTAGATTCAAGCAAGGTAGAAAACAATGAGTAATTTTTAGGTACTCTTTTTTTTTTTTTTTTTAAAGAGAGAGTGAGAGAGGAGAGTGAGAGAGGAGAGAGAGAGAGAGAGAATTTTTAATATTTATTTTTTAGTTCTCGGTGGACACAACATCTTTTTGGTATGTGGTGCTGAGGATCGAACCCGGGCCGCACGCATGCCAGGCAAGCGCGCTACCGCTTGAGCCACATCCCAGCCCATTTTAGGTACTCTTAATGATATATTATTCTTTGGTAAAATTTCATGAGCTATAGTAAATCTCTCAGAATTCTAAAGCTATTAAGATAGTGGTACATGTAGTTATATTTCAGGTGCTTAAAACTGCACTGACTTTCTCTACAATACATCAGCATTGTCTTAGTTGAAGTGTTCATTCTGTCTCCCTGAAGATAAGAGAATGGTCTTCACAATTATGAGAGGCCTTTGGCACTCCTCCAGCTGGCTGGTTTAGCAATTTAGGAGCTGCTGCCTCTATAGTACATGTGAGAAGTAGTTTTCCATTGTTAAGTCAGAAAACTCAGTTGAGATTGCTTAAACAATAGTAGGGTATCTTGCAGATTTCAAGAAGAAGGATGTGGAAGGAACACAGTAGTAGAGATAAATAGGGAGTAGGATAGTCAAGGGAACACGGGGTGCTTTCATTTCTAACTTTTTTATCTCCATAGGCTTCCTTCATTTGTTGACCATTCATGAAATACTGTCATTCTTATTCATCTGTTAAAATTAGAAAACAGTCATCATTTACAGTTGTCTGGAGGATAAACACGGTGGACTGTAAAGAATACAGACATTGAAATCTGACCTGGATTTTATATTTCAGTTTTACCACTCACTGACTGTACCATTTTGAGTGCGTAATTTAATCTTATTTTCCTTGCATGTAAAAATAGAATGCAATTTACTGGGTTATAATGAGAACTAAATAAGATGCTGTATGTAAAGCATCTATTTTGTATGTTTGTTTTTGCTTATATGTTTTTCTCTTGTTGATTAAATGGTTGCTTGACTAATAATAATGTAGTACAAACATAATCATACCATACAAGACACTTTATTCACTTAAGTGTTTTTAAATTTACCCTCCTACTATGGAAAGGAAAACCACAGAGGTTGTATCAACAAGCTGGTGGGGAATTTGCTGCTGAGATTGCCACTGTAGTTATGCTGTATCTACTACACTGGACCAGAAACCAATTTTGTGTAACCCATTTATAATGATCTGCTGAGTGGAAACAGGAAAACCTGACTCTTCCTGAAAGATATTCCCCTACTCTGTCTTTCTAAACTGGAATATTCCAACTTTGTGTAGGCCCAGGAACCAGTGATTTTTCTACAAACATTTTCTTTTAGGACCTAACCTGAAGCCTAACTAGTCTCAGCATTGGGAGCCTCCTATCTCCAAATTGTCCCCAAACACTTTGTTCATCAACTATAATCCTTCCCTCCCCAAGACTCACATATACATATTTTGTAACATAGTTCACAGAGAAATCTTTGAACCATGATTGTCTTCAGTCTGATATTCTAGATGGCATATGTGTATTGCTGATTTAGTTTCTCATTAGGTTTCTGAAATTTCTAACAAAGGCAAAGAATGGATTGGTTGACCCTTGCTTGGCCTTTGTGGTTTCCCTTCTTAAGAATCACCCAACTAGCCAGTCTCGGTGGCACACGCCTGTGCTCCCAGTAGCTTGGGAGGCTGATACAGGAGTATGCTTAGTTCAAGCCAGCCTCAGCAATGGCAAAGTGCTAATCAGCTCAGTGAGACCCTAAATAAAACAGAAAATAGGGCTGGGGATGTGGCTCAGTGGTCGTGTGCCCTGAGTTCAATTCCGGGTACCAAAAAAAAAAAAAAAAAAAAAAGAATCACCCCACTAGCCCAATTCCTGTAGTGAATAATCATCTTGTAGGTACACATATGGACTGACTGGTTTAGTAGTGAGACAAGATGGGCAGAGTAAAGATTGAAGCTAAGTGGTGAAGCCTTTCCATCTACCCAGAATGTTCTTGGCATCTCTGAAAATTCATAGACTTTGCTCAAAGACATATATAGCAACTTCTCTAAAGTTAATTATATTTTATTCATTCATGAGGAATAATCCAGTAATTAAATAGACTTTAAAGTTTAGTATTAGGAAAGGAAAGAATATGAAGGAGTCCAAGAAAATAATGCTTTTGAGCCAGGAAATATACTCAAGCTTGCAAAACATAGAAAATCAGATTGGACAATGGTTAATATGTGTGACATGAATAAGTTTGCCATATTCTGTGAATTTTAACAACTAATGATGATTTGAGAAATGATTTCAGAATTAAAAGAAGTCTCCAAATTTTATTTTCTTCATGAAGTAAGGGATGGACATTGGAAATTGGAGTATTTCACAGAGGTCTAGTGATGTAGTCTTTGTAAATGTTAAGGAGCTGCATTTCATTTTGTTCTTTTTTTGTAATTAGGTATACATCTGACAGCAGAATGCATTTTGACTCATTGTACACAATTGTAGCACAACTTTACATTTCCATGGTTGTACAAGATGTAGCCTTGCACCATACATGTACCTAGGGTAATGATGTCCATCCCATTCCACCATCTTTCTTACCCCCATGCCCCCTTCCCATCTGCTGTATGCAGGACACATTCCTAGATGTTTCTTACATATTAAGTGCTTACAACAAGTACATGAGGAAAATCTTAAGCTCTTTTAAAGATGAATAAAATAAGAATCAGTGTGGGTAATTCATCTTGTCCAAAGTTACACAGATTGCATTTCTATGAGAAGCCCATAAACATTTTTAAAAATAATGCAAAGGAATGCCTAATGTATCATTATGTATAACAAAAGCAATTTCTCTGATTTTTCTTTTTCAAACAAAAAAGATAGGTGCCTTTTTTTTTCCTTTTGTATTTTAATTCTGATAAATGAATGTCTTGTCTGTATGCCTAATTCCAACCTTCCAGCCTTATGAATTCTAACTTTGTCCTCTACTCACAAGCATGATAATTATTTTAGAATAAGTGGTTCATTTATGATATTTAATTCTGAATTGTAGTATTTACTTAGTATATTTACAGTTACAAAAGGAGTTGAATTTGCTTGTAAGTTAAACATAAAAAGAAAACATAAAAAGAAATAAGTAAATAGACCATCTAAATTATACAGAGAAGATATTAAAATACTCCTAAAAATCTGATTTGTACACCTATATACTAAAATTATTATTAGTTTTTTTGACGGCTAAAGGAAGTAAAATATAATTTATAATCTATATTACATTTATAATAGCAAAAGCATATGAAGTAATCTGCAAATATTTCTCTAAAGCTGTACTTAAGGAAAAAAATTTCAAACACACAATTTAGGTATGGCCCTCTAAACTGGAGGATTTCATTTAGTGCTGAAGTGGCATGATCTGAATTAACTTTTCTTTTTTAAAAAAATGTATTTATTTATTTATTTTTATTCTGATTTGTTATTTTTGACAGAATGCATTACAATTCATATTACACATATAGAACACAATTTTTCATATCTCTGGCTGTACACAAAATATAGTCACACCATTCGTGTCTTCGTACATGTACTTAGGGTAATGATGTCCATCTCATTCCACCGTCTTTTCTACTTCTACTTCCATGCCCCCTCTCTTCCCCTTCCACACTTTTGCCCTACTAGAGTTCATCTAATCCTCCCATGCTTCACCCCCCATAATCCATTATGAATCAGCCTTTGGCATTTGGTTTTCTGGGACTGGCTAATTTCACTTAGCATTATATTCTCTAACTCCGTCCATTTACCTGCAAATGCCATGATTTTATTCTCTTTTAATGCTGAATAATATTCCATTGTGTGTGTGTGTATATGTATGTATGTATATATATCACATTTTCTTTACTTCATCTACTGAAGGGCATCTAGGTTGGTTCCACAGTTTCACAATACCTAAACTGTGAATTAACAGTTTTGTAAACCTCTAACCCTACAATAAATAAAGAAGCTATAACACTAACAAGATGGTCACAAATATGTTATAACTGGAAGGAAATCTTCAGCCATGTTTTTTATTGTTTCTTTGTTTTGTTTTGTTTTAAAATTTAAATTTTATTTTTTTGTTGATAGAACTTTATTTTTACTTATTTATATGTAGTATTGAGAAACGAACTCAGTGCCTCACACATGCTAGGCAAGCGCTCTACCACTGAGCTACCACCCCAGCCCCCAAATGCAATCCACAGAGCTTACATTCATTGACATGTGGCTGTCATGGAGATTACCTTGTCTATGAAAGATTAAAGGTTCTGTGATTATATGATTTATGGTCCAAATGGATACTCTTTTGACAAGAAACAAACAGAGATGGTTCCTGATTCACTGGCAATATGATCACACTCAATAAAAGTTGTTTGTTTTAGACACCAGCACAAGGGCTTGCGATTTTTGAGGACCATACTCACATTTTCACCCCCTCACAGGCTTCTCTATTTAGTGTGTTCTCAGTTGCATAGGTCCCTAGAAAATATATCATTTTTATAGATATAAAACATTTCCAACAATTTCATGAATTTATAATGTGCTTGCTTAATTCCTCCAAAGTTGATGTTGGATACCAGATTCTTGGGGAAACCCACTGGCTCTTTTAAAAAAATATATCAATCCATGATCTTATAAAATGTGTCAGGAGGAAAAATTTCAAGGCATGACTTTATTCCTCAGAGTCACCTTCCTATTGTAATTGCTCACTCCTCTTCATTAAAACATTCAGAAAATCCAAATAGAGACTCTGAAAAACAGACTCTCTTTCCACCTCTTTTTTTCAGATTTGCCTGCCTGTATCTATCTGTCAATCAATCTATTTATCTATCTATCTATCTATCTATCAAGACTGAGGATTGAACCCAGAGCCTCACACCTGTTAGATAAGCACTCACCACTAAGCTTCATCTTCAGCCCTTTATTTATTTAGTTTTTAAATTTTGAGACAAGTTCTCTCTAGGTTGCCAAGGCTGATCTCAACAAGGCAATCCTAAATCAGCATCCAGAGGAGCTGGAATTACAGGTTTATACCACCAAGCCCTGCAATCTTAACCATTTAAACATGATTGTCTTAAAAAGTCTTAGAGATTACAGATGATAGATACATAGAAGTTGACAAGTATCTGATTATCTGGTTTATAGAACAGAGTTTGCTCAACTTCACTTTGGAGGTGCCTCTGGGGTGGGGCTGCCTGCCAGATCCTCGTCTCTTCAGTTGACTTAGTTCAACTTGTTTCTTCCTTGCCTTGCAGGAGCATTTTCAGATGTGTTTGTGCTCTCTAAAATCCAGCCAAAGAAGAGACAGGCCCAGAGAGAAATTGCTATTTCCTCTTCTTCCTGCTTTGGTTTCTTCTTGTTTTTTTTTTTTTTTTTTTTTTTTTTTTTTTTTTTTTTTTTTTTTTCTCCCAAGGACTTTTTGGGTTATTTATAGCAGTATATGGATCCATCTAGAGGAACCCTTCTTCATCTTATTTCTTGCCAAAGACATCCCTAACTGTGTGAACATACCTTCTAAAAAGCTTAACACAAATATGAGAAATGCAGAGTTTCAGGAAGATGATTTTGGTTTATAGAATTCATGGAAGCAGCACCCTTGATCAGAAAATATTCATTAAATTAGTACCAGCTGGCCCCTTTGAGTATATAATACACATTGAAAATATTTGCATTATTAAAAGTGGTTGCAGGAAAAAACAACAGCTTCCTAAGTGTTTAAAAGATTAAAATAGAGCTGTTAATTAATCAATTATTGCATATTAATAGTGATAGTATAAAGAATCTTCATTCAAAACTTCATGTCTACTACCCATACTGTCGTCAGAACTTATTACGTCTGATTTTAAATTCATGAACATCACTAGGAACAGGTATAAGGTGCATGAATGGTATGTACCTATGACATAGCTCCACTGGGATTTTTTTTAAAAATATAAACTGTACATTTCATAATTTTATGTAACTAACATACAACTATAGATATTTTAAGTACTTTCTAAATCATATTGGCTTAGACTTGTTATATACCATATATTAAAAGCTAATTTATTGATTGATTAAATTGCAGGAAAGAATATGATTACAAATAATTATGCCACTGGCCAACTCAAGGCTTTAGTAATTCATGCCAAAATTACTCCAAGGTACTTATTAGTGGTGGTCTTGTTGTAAATTGGCTGTCTGAGGACTATAGTTAGCATTCAGTTGTCAATGATTCAATTACTTAAATGTTACTTTTGAATAACTTGACATTTATGAGTTAGAAAAATTAACACCAAAATCCAGATTTTCAGCATTTCTGTTAACAACTGAAATATTTGACAGAAATGGATCTGCCAAAGTTTGTATGGGATGAAACTGAGCATGCCCTCAACAAGGCTGCTTTTACAGTGTCTTCCTGACTTTGGTAAGCACTTGAGTTTGCAACCCTTGATCAAGACACTGTCCCACTGCACCCTGCACACTTCCTGCAGATGAAACTTCTGACTGCATCACAGTAAATGTGCTGTAGCTCACTACAAGGAAGTTACCACAGTTCCCCATCGACTCTGTAACCTGGCCTTCACTGCCTTCCCCTTCTGGCCTCTGCCTGTTATCTCTTATCTTCCTTTCTGCTATTCATAACTAGGTACCAGTAGAGCTGTAGCTTATGCATTTACACCTCTTCATTTTCTTTTGCTCTTTATGCTCTCAAATTCCTTCCCATCCATTTTCATGAATTAATACCAAAGCTATTTTGGGGGGTGGGGGTCCAAGTAAATCTTTGAATCTCAATTATATCTCCTTTGAACAACTAAGGTGATAGTGATCATTCTCTCCTCTACACTAATAACATTGACTTATCTAAATTTCAAATTACTAAATATGTAGGACTTTATGTTGAAATCATGTGACAAAGCCTTATGCCAGCTATGGGATATCTAAATCTGGTTCAGTTTGAATCTCACATACTTAGCTTAATTCCATAAACTTATTTGCCAGTCAATAATTATTTGTTGAATGGAAACATTTTCTTCTTTGTTCCAATATACTTTATGTAACTAACATCTGGGACACAGATGTTGATAATTATATTTGCATTTTAATTAGCTTCATGATAAATGTGAGTATTTAAAACACTGGCTTTGTAAGGTATATAATCATTTGGAACTCTAGAGCCTTTTGTATAAGGAAATGTTTGACCTTCCTGCTTAATCTTTTTCCCTGATAATTGCCACCATACTGCTTGGTTCTTAATAGCTCCCACCACTAGAGTATCTCAGAAACAACTATGGAATACCTATGATGGATTTTGACTGACAATTTTAATAGTATAATGTAAAAAATTATAAGAAAAACGAGGCAAGCACTCTACCAACTGAGATAATATCCCCAGCCCGTAAGATTACTAACTCAAGTCTGGGGAAAAGTGCATGGACTACTGCATACATGGCATACATTAAGGGCATCTGAATAGCAAACCACTTCCTCATGCTAAGTGTGTGAGCGGCAAACCAATTACCCCGTAGGCAAAGCCCAGGGCGTGAGGCCATGTGTTATAGTCCCTGTGCTTGCTCCGTGGCCCACTCCTGGATTGGTGGCTACAAGGACAGTTGGCCAGAAATTTTATTGGTGGCTGCCTGTAATCTGCTTAGCTACTGCCTGAGTATATGTACATGGTAACTGCACAATAAAATCAGAACTGCTTCCTGCTTGGTCTCCAGAAGTCTTGATTGGTGACCCGGCAGCCACACTCTCCTCTACCCTGTTCTGTGGGTCTCCTTGCTATATGAGAGAGCCCACACATTCAAGAGCATGTGCTTACATTTAGAATATATTGCATTTAAAGGAAGGATTGATAGATTTTGTTTTTTCTGTTTTTTTTTTCCAGTCTGTTTTTTCTCATGTGTTAAGCACTTGCTTAACTGCACTGCATTACTAGCTTTCTGACTCAATAATCTCTTCTTACTTTTCTTTTTCTTCTCAGTGCCTCTCTCTAGTTAAAGATAAGGTAGTGGAGGAAAAGCTTTTATGGATTGGGCTTTGCTCTGGGCCTTCCTCTAGTTTTTCTCTAAACCTGATTCAGCATCTCCTAGACAATAGCAGATTGCAAAATGAAAAGAATTGCCAAAGTTGGTCGATGTGTATACATTCATAAAGTTCAAGTCAAACTGTTTCTATCTTTTAAATGTGTTACCAGTAATTTCAGAAGAGATTTACAACACAATAACATCCTCATTTTTCCCCTGGAGTGAATCTTTAATTGTTTTAAAAGACAGAAGCAATTGCATTCTTATAAATATATTCATTGAAATATGCATAAATATAGTTATTCAGCACAGCTATATCAGCAAGGGCTGTAGAGATAACTTGTGCTTGACCTTTACTCAAAGTAAAAAAGAAACCATTTCACATTGCACTTTAAATCTCTCAATGGACTGTTGCAGTGGAGGAACAGCCTACAATGAGCAGCATTAAACTCCTACAGTGTTTATTCAGGCACTTTGAAAAAGCACAGATATTTTTTTATTTGTTTTTTTTTAATCCACTTTTTCCATATTTCTTATTTTATCAAGAGAAAAAAGTAATGAAGCAACAGACTATGACAATTCAGTCCATGTGACACCACCATGAAGTGACCTTTTCCACATGTTAGTCTCACCTGTTTGTTCTAGATTAGTTTCCACTTATCTATGTTTACATGCAATGCAATGAATTACTTGGATCTTCATAGTATTTGCTTCTCATAAGAAGGAATAGAACAGGCAGAATGTTTGCTATTTTTAAAAGGGGATCTCAAAATCTATTTGGAAAAATTCATTTTTCAAAATTCAATTATAAAAATTTTCAAAATCTAATTGGAAAAATACATTTAAACAGACCCGATGATAAAAGTTCAAGTGTAGACAGTTTATTTGAAAGATAAAGGGACCAAAATTAGTAAAGGAATAAATAAGTATTTTGGTTTCTGGGGGCTGTCTATAAAATAGTACCCAAAACTGGATGACTTAAAGCAACAGTAATGGATTATTTCATAGTGCCAGAGGCCAGAAGTCAGAAATGAAGGTATCGTTAGGACCATGCTATCTTTGAAGGCTCTGGGGAAAGAGTTGTTCTGTGCCTCTTTCCCAGCTTTGGTAGCCTCAACTACCCTAGTAGATGCACTGGTCCAACCTTTGTCTTCACAAGGTGTTGTCCCTGTAAGTCTTCACATCACATTGGGATGTGTCCACCTCTGTGGCCAAATTTTCCCCTTTTTGTGAGTTATATTGGATTAGGGCCCATTTTAATGATCTCATTTTAACTTGATTATTCAATAGTTGTTTTAGTGAGCTTTTTCCCTGCTGTGACTAAAGGATCTGTCTAGAACAGTTTTAGGAGGAAAGGTTTATTTGATGGCTCATGGCTTCAGAAGTCTCAGTCCATAGAAGGCTGGCTCCATTCCTTCAGGCTAGAGGTGAGGCTGAACATCATGGCTGGAGAGTGTGACGAAGAGAAGCAGCTTACATCATAATAAGAAAGCAAAAAGAGAGATCTTCACTGGCCAGAAACAAATATATACTCCCAAACCAGGCCCCAATTCCCACCTCCTCCAGCCACACTCTGCTACTTCAGTTACCCCTCAGTTGATCAGGGGATTAAGTCACTGATTGGGTTAAGATTGTCACAACCCATTCATTTTTCCTCTGAACTGTCTTGCTCACATGTGAGCTTTTGGAGCTAACTCATATCCAAATCATAACAATAATCTATTTCCAAAACAAGATCACATTTTAAAGGACTAAGGATTTGAACTCTAACGTATTTGTGTGTGTGTGTGTGTGTGTGTGAGAGAGAGAGAGAGAGAGAGAGAGAGAGAGAGAGAGAGAGAGAGAGAGAGATGCAATTCAACCCATAACAACAGAATGAGGGAAATAACACAAGATATAAATTTAAGTCCAATAACAAAACACTGGGGACAAGTGTGAAAACACTATCCTCAGGTGTCCCACTGGGGAGGAAAGTGCAGGACAATATATTTATAAACCCTCATCAGTCATGGGGAGAGAAATATTAATTCCCTTACCTCATAACTGTTCTGTACTTACATCAAAATAGGTTTTAGTGGTCAGAGGATATTGTCAGGCAAAGAAATACAAATGAAATGAGTTGAAAGTTGTGGCCTTTGTTGAAGTAGAGGAAGGAAATTTGGGATGGACACCAATAGCATCTCTGACAATACTTGACAAAACTGGGAAAGTGTGTAGCCCATCATACTAAGAAAAAGCAAAGCAAGTTAAAAACTGGGCCACCAGATGTTAACCAGAGAGGACTTTGGACACATTTGAAGGAACTGATGGATATTGTCAGCTAGTGAGAAATCAATGAAGGAAGTAACAAGGTCTGAAAACTAGACAAAATTAGAAGCAGCCTCTATGTGACAATCAGAACTGTCCAGCTACAGGCAAGCCTCATTCTAGGCAAGGGTGTTCCACCTAGACTCACCCTTGCTCTAGGTGAAAGTCCACATTGCTTAGTGTCGCTGTTACCAGCTTGGTCACTGCTTATTTCTTAAACCTCTTCTCTGTACTAGTTTTATATGTATAAGCTAAAATCAGGATCAGTTTCCCAGGGCTACCATAACAAAGTATCACAAACTAGGTGGCTTAAACCACAGAATTTAATTTTCTCCCAGTTCTGGAGGCTGAACAGTCAAGATCAGAGTGTAGCTTGGTTGGATCTTCCCAAGGCCTGTCTCCTTGGCTTGTCAATGATCCTCATCTTTCCTCACATCATCTTCCCTCTTAAGCTCTTTACATGTCTGTGTCCTGATCTTCTCTGTTTAGAGGACTCAAGCCATATTAATTGAGGCCTAGTCTAAAGACCTCATTTTAATTTGATAATCTCTATAAAGACCCATCTCCAAACATGGTCACATTCTAAGTACTAGAGATTAAAACTACCACATATGAATTTTGGAGAGGGCATAAATTAGCCCATAACCCTGCCTTCTGATCACCCCAAATTCATGTTCTTCTCACATGCAAAATACATTCAGCCCATCTCTACATTCCCCCAAATCTTAACATTTTCCAACATCAATTTGAAACCTACAATCCATCTATATATCTCAAGTGTGAATGAGTGAGACTCAAGATATAATTTATCTTGAAGCAGAATTCTTACCCAGTGACCTCTGTCCCCTTTGGACAGTAATTTGGCATCCTCAGTTTCTTTGCACTCACATCCTGGCCCTTAAAAGGCTTTCTGTCTTCTCAGGACACTCTAGTTTTTTTTTTTTTCCTTTTCATCCATCAAGAAGATATGTACATGGTGTTTCTTCTCATGTGATTTTTCATGGTCCCTGTTTCTTGCTTACTCCTTCAGAGACCCTGTAATTCCCTGTGATAGCACAAACCTTATAGTATTTCAAGTAGTCTCAATATTTAGTTGAATGTTCATACTATTCTCAAGATATGAAACTAAGAGAGCAATTGTTTCCATGATGTTTGGCTTGTCACCACCATAGCCCTGGATTGGTCCTAGAAAAATAGTAAGGGGTTAGAAAATTAGCTGAAAGAAAGAGAAAGGAGAGAGAGAGAGAGAGAGAGAGAGAGAGAGAGAGAGAGAAGAGGAGAGGAGAGGAGAGGAGAGGAGAGGAGAGGAGAGGAGAGGAGAGGAGAGGAGAGGAGAGGAGAGGGAATGAATCAAGGAGGGAAGAAGGAAGGAAAATGGGGGTGGGGTGAGAGAAAGGGGGAAAGAGAGATGAGCAAAGAGCAAGAGAGAAAGAAACAAAGCAAGGAGGGAGGATGGGCAGAAGGGAGAGAGGGAGGAAGGGAAGAAACTAGGCTTATATGAAGGGTAAGAAGGTGAGCCCATTAGACAGGGGAGTGTGAATGTAAGGTTATGTCAGTGTGGTTCCGGGCACAGCTGGGTGTGTCACCTTCATCAGGTGATTTAACCTCAGGTTTCCTCTGACAAATAAAAGAGCTGAACTTTGTTTTTCATCTCCATGATGATAAAGTTGTGAGAAATGTTTTTTAGCAGTCAAGCTTTGGGTATAAGATGTGATCAGGGCAGGCTGGATGCTGAAGGACCACCTAGGAGTCTCTTGTATAAATACAGATGTAAGGTTTGTTTGAAAGAAAGTTAAAATGATGAATTGTGCATGGGGTTATGGTTTGGACAGTAACACCTGCATATGTTCCTGTTTGTGCTAGTGTATGCCTTTTATAGACATGTGTTAGCTGTAACACAGGCATGGTGTATGTCATCTCTTACTATAATCACCTCTTCAAAAAATATTACTGATTTTCAGTATATGGGTGAGAATGATGGTGTGCAGATATTTATCTGAAGTCCTGTTTAAGATATCTGTTTATATTGTTAATCTCAACTACTATGCTATGATAAATTATCAATCATCTGTGATTAGAAAACACTTCCTGGTAACAGGTCTAGGAAAGTCTTCTGTGGATTAACATGGAGGAGAAAAAGAGCCATTTGGAGCTGAACAATTCTTATACCAAACCCAAGCTGAAGCACTCTTCAGCTTTTTTTTTTTTTTGGGGGGGGGTGTCTACTATGCTCCAAACTCTTTTATTTTGTGGTGTCTACTATGCTCCAAACTCTTCTTGAAACTCCTCTCTCATATGCATCCAGGATCACCAGTAATCTGGCAGAAGATGGAATTATTTTATGGAATGCTGAATCATCAGATCCTATTGAGATCTGTTGAAGTCATATATGAAGTCATAATTAATGCTGCCTAACTTTACTAATAAAAATTGAAAAAGATTTATTAAAAAAATCATTTGAATGTTAACATCTCAAAAGTGAGTATGGTTTGTAATTTTATTTTTTTAGACATTTTTATCTTTCTGGTAGCTAATTGTCTCTTCATCTCCCAGAAAAAAAAAGATGAGGAATATCTAGAATTTTAAGTACATGTAAAAATAACAAAAATAATAGTAATAACAACAATAATATTGACAAGCATTTATTGGGCCCTTACCCTATTCCAGGTACTTTATCAAGAATTTTACCTGTATCATCTCTTGATTATCTCCATTTTTTAAAATGAGAGTTATTTTCTATAAGGCAAAGAGGAGGTGACTTTCCCTTGACCACAGGGGTAAGTGGTGGAGCTAAGTGAGGAAGCTCTGCCTTTATTCAGACATGATGAATTTATAATAGCTTGTAAATAGGCACTTGCTGAATAGGAATAATAAATCATGCACAAATAATACAATGCAAAGCTGAGGGAAGGGTATATTAGATACTGATGTTCTAAATAAATTTATATTGTATTGAAAATACTCCAGGATTATGTGGAAGAACAAGAGATGTTTATATATGCAGTTGAAAACCATGGCAAAACTCAGATTGCACCAAGGATTTATACAGCTTCCTTTCTTGGGATATTTAGGTGCCGTTAAGAGACACACAAGTGTGATAAATGATTCATTACCTTCTTGCATATTTATAGATTTCAATGTTCTCTTTAAATCTGCAGTTAGCCAAGATAAAAATATTTGGCTTCTTTAATTTTTTTCATTGCTTTCCAGGTACTTCCTTGGCAGATGAGACCTATTATCTATCTGTGATTCAATGAAAAGTTTCATTGCATTTCACTGACTGTAAAATCAGATTCTTCTTTTTCAGGTCATTCAATGCTATAATTAATGTTATGCCTGAATCTCAGTCAATATCCAAGATTGTTTTGACATCATGTATTCTCAGTTTTTTTTCTATTGACTACTTAGATTTATCCCCTCAACTCACTCAGAAAGGAGTTCTGTTATTTATAAAAACACTATTTAGATTCTTCTCCTCATTTGTTTTATTATAATTTTTACTGTCCATTCAGAAGCAAATGATTTAGTTTCTCTGAACCTGTTTTCTATTTTGTAAAATGTAGATAATCATAATTCTTATATCTTAGAACAGCATGAACGTTCAGTAAGACTTATTTGTGTATGCCTATCCTTAACAGCTTTCTTAAGGTCCCAGTAGTCATAAATAACTGCTTATTCAACCTCTTCATTCACATATCCAGTGGGCATTCCAAATCTAACACGTCCTAGATTCTGCTTTTGAATTTTTTTTTCCTCAAATAAACTCCTCCCCTGACTTTCTAATTTCTGTAATTTATCCATTTGCTGGAATTAAAAGTTAGGAGTCACCCTGGCATCTGCTCATTCATACCTTATAGCCAATCCATTAGTTAATTCTGTGATCTCTCTATTCAAAATAACTCCTGAATCTGAGCACTTTTATTACCTCCCTTGCTATCATCCTGTCCAAACCACCATCCTCTTCACCAGGGCAATTCCAATCTGGGCTCTCCCACCCTGCTCTTGACCTATACAGATTTTCCCCCTCCCAATAGTAGTTAGAGTAATCCTCTTCCTCTTTCAATTACATCATGTCTCCCCCCACTTGAAATACTCCAGTCAAGTTCCATCCCATTAAGAATGAAGTCTAGGCAGTTCATCATCAGTGATAAACCCACAGCATGCAGCCTTAGACATGCTACAGCTTTATCTGCACCACTTATGCTGGTGCTGCCCTATTGGCCTTCCTGCTGTTCCTCAGTCACATCAAGTGCCTCCTTGCCTCAGGGCCTTAGCGATTGTTCTTCCTTATATCTAGAATATTCTTAGATATTTGCCTGACTTGCTTCCTCACCCTGTTTGCTTTTCTTTTCTACTCATTGCTTAAGGAGGGGCTGAGTTGGGTCTTTTTAAGATAATTTATCTCTATAGAAAATCGTTCCCATGGCCCCAACCATTCTCCAACCTCTTGCTCAGCAACCACAGCATCTGTTTTTCTGTTTTGTTTTATTTGGGGGAGCGGTATCAGGGATTGAATTCAGGGGCACTAGACCACTGAACCCCATCCCCAGCCCTATTTTCTATTTTATTTAGAGAAGGTCTCACTAAATTGTTTAGTTCCTAGCTTTTCTGAGGCTGGCTTTGAACTTACAGTCCTCCTGCCTCAGCCTCCAGGCCTGCTGGGATCATAGGCGTGTGCCACTATGCCTGGCTGGCATCTGTTTTTTATGCAGTGTTTACTTGTTTAAATGTTCTTTCCCTGGAGTGTACACCTCCTGGATTTGCTTATTCAACATGGTATCCCCAGTTACTTACAATGGTACATGGCACATGGTGAATTTTCAATATGGATTTTTAAAAAAATGAATTGATGGATAGGAAGCCTTGACACAACCACCAGGAATATACTGATTGTGACAGATAGCCTCATAAATGTTAGCTATTACCATTATATCATTTTCTAATAATACACATTAGAAAATTAGAGTCTCACATTCTGTTAATGTAGCAAAAAACATTCTCAAAAGCTATTTATATATTCCTCATGAATTCTGTCAGATCAGTATCTCCATTTCACAGTGGGGGTAAATGAGAGTATTGAAAAAGTGATAACTCATCTGGAATCAAGCTATTATCAGAAGTTTAGAGTTGACCTAAACTACTGTTTCTGCACCCAAGAATCAGGTAAAAGAAGATGTTTTAAATGAAAGGACACCACTTTTTTATAACAAGAATTGATTTGGCTGGTATCACTGAAGGGGCAAGTATCTATTATTTTACTACATAATACTTATGTCTACAGAAAGATTAAAAATTCCTGAGAGCAGGGGACCACTTTTTGATCCATGATATCTAATATACTAGAACCAGACATGTTCTAACACCCAGTGTTATTCTACTTTGCTCCATCTGCCTCCTAAATCACTGCCAAGAAACCAGCCTCAATGTTTTTTTCTTTTCATTTTGTAGTTTTTTTAAAAATTAATTTTCCATTTACATAGTATGAGTGGTTGTTAGACAAGCCAATTTGAAATAATATTGCTCACAAAATTCAGCAGGCTTTAGCACCGTTAGATAAATTCCTTCTTTTATTCTTAGCCACTAATTGTAGGTCTGCTCAGTTGTCCTCAGAGGCAGCAAACTGTTGGGGAGAGAAAAGCAGATAGCAATAAAGCTGAGAGAAGTGGAGGGGTGGGAAAGTAAATGAGAGAGAAATGGTCCAAAGAAATGAGAAGACTGAAAGGAGATGGCCAGAATTGCAACTGTATCCTCAGTGATGAACAAGAGGCAATGCCTGTGACAAATTTATGAGGTGCTATAAACCAACAGGGATACTGAAAGAAACTGAGTTGGAGCAAGCCGAGGAAGAAGGAAACTCTAGACATAATGGCAAATAGTGTAGTTGAGGTTGCAGTAGCTGGTGGAGGTATTTGGGATTGATACAATAAATGACATACGGTGGATGTTAACAATGGTTGTAACAGCTAAAGAAGTGAATGTCATATTGTCATGCTGTGGAAGCATGAATTTAATACTGTACTGAGTTGGGGGAGAAATGAGAAGCTGGACCTAATTTTCCCTGCTGCTGATTTTACTGTTCTAAGAGGTGCCGGTGGCACCTAGGTGTTTTGCTGATATTAATATGGCTGTGGTGGGTGAATTTGAAATAGCCACTGTTTCTATCATGGTGTTACAAAGGGGACAGGCAGTTGAAGACGCCAAACAGGGAGCTGGAGTGCCATAGCTCACTGACCAGCTTCTCTAGTGGAGTTCTCTAGTTGTTTATTGAGGCTGTAAGGGCAAACTAGTGCTTATGATAAAAATCAGATTAAAATTACTTGAAGAAGCTTTTACTCTGCACGTTAGTGCTATGGCACAGGTGTAATGAAAAAATATATATCTCAAGATTCTCAAAGTGTTTCAGTTGTTTCTATTTATTTTGTAGGTGAAACCAATTACTTTTGTTTCTGCATTAATACAGCCCACCCTATGATCTGCACATTGCTGCTTGAAACCTTCTTTCTTTCTAATTCAACTGTCTCCTTCATGCTCACAGAATCTTTGAGCATGGGACCAATCCCGTTTTTTTAGTAGAAAACTTAAGGATCAGGTTGAAAATTTTATCATAGATGAGTAGGGTACCCAGAACCCATCCTCTTTATCCTCACTTTCTTGCTTTAGTGCTTTAGTCCATGATTAATATGGAGGCATTGGGGCAAAGTAGTGAGTGATACAGAAATGGTACTCAGAATCACCATATAAATTGTTGGTCCCTGGAAAATATGTATATTTTAATTATGTTACCAACCTTTCAGTATAAGTCTTCACTTGACAAATTCCTTGTGTTTATCAGACCTTTCCATTATCTCCTTTATCACCTTAAACATAATTATTTCATGCTGATTTATTTATTCAGTTAAAATACTTGAATAACTAGTATGTGCTAGGTAAGATTATAGGTCCTGAGAATATAATGATGAGCAAAGTAGTGTGTAAAAATTCATATACATAGGGAATTCTTGGATCATTTTATGAAATAGGTAGTTTGAAATATGCCATTTCAAAGTATATAAACTGGAAAAAGTCTGTGAATTATTTTTAATATCATTATATTCATTAGCATTTATTGGTCCCTAATTATGAATGATGCAATGGTATTAGCCTTGAGAAGCTTATGATGAAGTCTATAGGGTAAATATTGTGCTTTTCATGCTCATCATAATCTCAGTGCTTAGTCATAAAGTAAGAGAAGTACCATTCAAAAGAAATTTAAAAATTCTTGTTAGCAACAACAAATCAATTTTAAAATTTTTTGCAGTAGACATGAAACACCCAATTAGTGTTTACCTAATGTGTATTCCTGAGACTCTCCTAAACCAGGTACTAGGTTTTCAGGAGGGTGGGGATAGATCCCAGTTTTTATTTTTTAAAATGTATCTTTCTCAATTTTATGGCTAAGGGCTAGTTACAAAGGACTGGCTTGGAGGGAAATTTCCAAATGCATGCCAAAGAGCTCCAAAAAAGGTTCTAGCATTTCTATCACCTTTAGTAATGATTTAGATTAGGAGTCAGCAAACTGTGGCCCATGGACCAAATCCAGCTCACCACCTGTTTTTGTACAGCTTGTGAGATATGAACAGCTTTTATATTTTAGATGGTTAAAGAAAATTTAAAAAAATAACAACACTTTGCAACATGGAAATTACATGAAATTTAAATTTTAGCATATACAAATACGTTTATTGGAACACAGCTGCCCTCATTTAGTTTGTGTTATCTGTAGGTGTATTACCACCACAATGGCAAGGTTGAAATATCAAGACAGAGACTGTGGGGCTTGCAAGCCTAAAATATTTGCTCTCTTGCCTTTTACAGAAAAAAAAAATATCACCTGTCTTTGTAATGAAAAAAATAATAATGTTCACTACATTTTCACAAGATTTCAATGTTTGAAAAATAGTAATTTAGATGAGGTATTCACATTTCAAAAGATGAAAAATAGTAATTTAGATGAGGTATTCACATTCCAAAAGATGGAAAATAGTAATTTAGATGAGGTATTCACATTCCAAAAGATTCTTGTTCTTATGAAGGGATCGGCCAAATCTCGCAAGATAAAATGCAACAGGTAAGACAGAAACATCCTATATGACAATATAGCTCTTGCAAATGTAAAAATGACATGGGAGTTTCAGTGGACAGTAAATTCAAATAGGTGTCAATTGTGTGATTATGACTAATAAAAAATTAATGGGATATGCACCTATAAATAGAAAAATAATACGTAAAATAGGAAATGGTAAGACTATACCTAAATAATTGACTCCAGTTAGGCTGTCCTACTTTGATAATGGAATAGATACCTGAAGCTTTTTCAGGACGGTGAAAGGATATAAAATCATGCCAAATGGTAAATGACTTAGCCTGAGGAAAAGAAGACTTGAAGCAAATAGAACAGACCGCAGTTTTCAAGTATTTGGGTGAATGATGTATGGAAAAAGGATTTGGTTTATTCTGAGTGAGTCAGAAGGGTCAAGCCATTTATGAGATGGAGAGTATAGGAATATTAGGCTCAATATTTAAAAACACCCACATTAATTATTGTACATATGGAATTATATGCCTCACACAGTCTTCCTTTATCTCTCTGGAAGGTATGGACACAGCCAGGAAGAACTTTGGTTAGGATGTTTTGACGGGAATCAAGCATCCAGAAAAACAAAAATAGATCACCTAACATCCCTCTCAACATTAAGTATCTCTGAGAATAACTCTGTAAAGTTATGCACACATTTTAATATTCATTGAGCATTGACTATTTACAGAGTATTTTTTAATATAATTGTGAAGGATATAAAGGGAATCTATGATATGGCTCCAAGGAGAAAAAAGAAATTTTGCAAACAAGGAATAAATACATAAAACATCAGGATGAATAATGGATAGAGTGAAATTCTATAGTCATTCAGAGAGAGTGGGATCAGTGAAGATCTTAGGAAGGAGGTAGGCTCTGAATGGACCCTTGAAGGGTGGTTTGAATTTGGCTAGGTAGTGATAAGGCACAGGGCTTCTAAGTGATGAGAATAATGCAGGCAACTATCAGAAAGAAGAGAGATGTATGATGGCAGAACAGTTTTCATCCATTATCGCTTCAACACTAAAGAAGCGGGATATATTAAGAACTATGTAATGTTTTGAACGACCAACAATAAAAAAAATGACAATAACACGAAAGAAGCACTCTCAGTTGGAAGTCACAAAGCAAAGCAGGAAGGGGCTAACAAAGATGAATAAAATAGGTTCCTGCCCTCAAGGTGCTCCCAGCCCAGCAACGTGAAAATCAGTGTCAACATCTCTCTGAAGTAGTATAATTCTTGGTTGATTCCACTGGAAGGTGAATTACTGAAAATTTCTTAGGCTAACTTTTTTTCCAGATTAAGAAGTTCACTAACATTCATTTAGCAAATATTTATATTCTTAAAAATTTTTATTTGTTATTTCTAGATGTATGTGACAATAGAGTATATTTGTTATTATTATACATACATGGAGTATAACTTATACTAATTAGGATCCCATTCTTGTGGTTTTACATGATATGGAGTTTCACTGGTGGTGTATTCATATATGAACATGGAAAAGTTATGTCTGAATCATTCCACTGTCTTTCCTATTTTCATCTCCCTCCCTTTCCTCATTCTCCTTTTTCTATCCATTGCACTTCTACTTCACTCCCTCCCGCCCTTATTGTTTGTTAGTATCTACATATCACAACATTCGGCTTTTTGTTTGGGGGGACTGGATTATTTCATGTAGCATGATAATCCTGAGTTTGATCCATTTACTGGCAAATGCCATAATTTCATTCTTCTTTATGGTTGAGTAATATTCCATTGTGTATGTATGCCACATTTTTTAATATCCATTCATCTGTTGAAGGGCACCTCAAATACTTACTGTTTTAGCTGTTTTTGGAATATATCAGTGCAATATAGACAGAACGCTCATGCTGACCAGAATATAAGCCAAACACATATTTTTTATATTCCCTGATCCTTCAGGAAACATAAAATCGTGTTTATTGTTTTGCAAACTTTGGGAGGGCGAAATCAATAGAGAAATACCTCTGGGGAGCTCGCAAGGGGTTTTTAAGAGCTCTATCTGCGAAGAAATGACTTGAAATACTCAGCAGTGTCTCTTTAAACCTGGGTTCCTTTCTTAAGCAGTATTTGTTTTTTTTTTTTAAATTATTTTATTGTTGGTTGTTCCAAACATTACATAGTTCTTAATATACCATATTTCACAGATTGATTCAAGTGGGTTATGAACTCCCATTTTTTACCCCGTATACAGATTGCTGTGTCACATCAGTTACATTTCCATTGATTTACAAATTGCCTTTCTAGTGACTGATGTATTCTGCTGTCTATCCCATTCTCCACTGTCCCCCCTCCCCTCCCCTCCCCTCCCCTCCCCTTCTCAGTATTTGTTTTTCCGTCATCCATTCCATTTTTTTGTTTGTTTTGTTTTTGTTTTTTAGCACCTGCAAAATTTAAACTAGAAATTCTATCCTTTGTGTCCTAGCTCTTGTCACTCTAAATGTCTCTTGTTGTGCGAATCAGTATTGGTTCTTCATACAAATAAAATGCAAATCATATCCTTGCCAGAGCTAACACTTATCTCAATGAAATCAGAACAAATACTTGAAGGTTAAAACTGAGATTCATTGCCTAGCAGAATAAAAAGGAAGAACACTGAATGCAACATGAATTTTCTCCTGAGATGAATTCAAAATGCAAGCCAAAAGCTTAGTAGAAATAAAAATACTTCTTGTGCCAAATGAGAGATTTTGATCTCGATATATTGGGCTTACTTCTCCTCCATTTTTCTTTCACATGAAATTTAGTACTGATCATCTGACTTGCTTCTCACTCTTAAAAAAATTGCCATATTTAATTTCATGACATGAAGCATATTAACTCTAGTGCCCAGAACAAGTGACTGTCCAAAAGGAGTGGGCATCCTGATCAATCAGAGCCCAGTATTCTACTGGTGAGTGAAGTGAGTAGCCTGGGTTTGTTCAGCTCTGCCTTTGTCTGGCAGAAACTGAAACTGACTTTTCTGGACTAAGGTCTCCTCATACATTAACTCTGTGAGTCTGTGAATATCACTGTATTCAGGCAGTTGCTTTGACTCATAAAATAAAAATTGTGGTATTATATACCACTGATTTTTAACCAAGCATTCTCCTTTATAACTCCAAGAACTTAAAATAACCATAAATATTACTACATCATAAATGTTTTTATTTGGTATTTCAATAACATTTTCAACACGAATGTTTTTTTTCTAGTTCTATATATTTCATGATATATATTGAAAACATTAATTAGAGAAGAAATCCATGGACTGCCAAAGGGTCCATGATATAAAAATACTTCAGAACTCCCAAGTCCCATATTTAACTGGTAAACAATTGTGGCACCTTCTTTGGACTACTCTATCTTGAGAGTAGCAGGGAAGCAAACCAGGCATGCTAAAGAGGTTTGTGAAACCAAATACCTACAAAGTAATATCCATTCACATAGTGGATATGTATTGTGTTACATAATTGATATTCAATAGTTATTGTTTGTTTACTTGTTTGATAAAACCAAAAATGTTGAAAATTAAATTTAACTTGTTAAAAAATCAAAATACTGCATCTATGTATAGGCTAACATCTTGGAAATGTTACAATAGGATGAGAGAAGCTCAGTATGCATGTACTATTTCTGCAGTTTGGGTAACTACAACTGTCAACAGTAGCACTTTCCAAGGGTATAAGTTGATTTCTGGTTCTAGTTAACATAATCTGTGTCTATCACAGATATCTTAAATATGAGGTCTGAAAATTAATGAAAACTGTGTAATTATAGTTACTCCTTAGCTAAGTATTTCCAAACAAGAAAATGGGCTAGGAGCAGGCAGACTCCCTCAAAAGGCAAAATCCATCCATTCAGAAATAATCTTAAGAAAAAAACCCATAATATCCTTTGGAACAGGAGATATCACATTCTGTCGTGTTCTGGTTATGGCGAATTTCATTTTTCATTGCTCATGGACTCTGAATGTAAAGGAATTTGATCCTTGTATCCCATTGTTGATGAGGTTAAACAATTATTATTTTGCTTAAATTAAGAATGGAAGAATAAATACAGGATAGTCATAAGCCCCACATCTATAATGCTTATCACTTGTCTGAGAATTTTTTCTTCATGTGTCTAAATATCTCAAAATGCAGAGAAATTATTACTCCATATCTGCCTGAGAGCACTGAATGAGCTTTTTAAAATTTTACTCATTTTTAATTGTTGCAGATTGTTACAGAATTCTACCATGAAAGCTATCTGTTTCAGATGAAACTTTTAAAATATCCATGTTAATTGGAAAAAAAAGAGATAAAACCTTTCTCTGAGAACAATAATAAACAATGATTGATAAAACTAGAATTAATTTTCTTACTCTCTAATGTTGTGATGTCACCAAAGATAAATTTTTATAATCGCTTGTCTGAGTTCCTTGTGAGCATGTAACCTGTTTGTGTGTAATTATATGTGACCCATATTTCTGGCAATATTTATTCACTGTCAAGCTCTAAGGGTTACGAAAATTATTATTTTTGGAAATTTATCCTTATATTAATTCCTATGACTTGAAAACAAAATTTAATTATATTGCTTATTGCTGCTCCTTATTAAGCACTCTAATATGTGACACTAGGCTTTTAATTAGCTTATTTTATTTCAATCTCACAACAATACTATGAAGTAAACAATATTATTATCTATTATTATCCCCATTTTACAGATGAGGAAATTCAGTGTTCACCAGCTCAACCATAGGCTTAAACCATAGGAATCTCTTTCTCAGTTTTGAGACTAGAAAGGCCAAGATCAAGGAACCCATAATTGAGTTCTCTGATGACAGTTGTCATCTCAGTTTGCAGATGGCCACCTCCTCAGTGTGCCCTCCTTCAGTGGAAACAGAAAATTCTGGTCTGTCTTCCATGTGTTATATGAACATACAACCCATGGGGCAGGGGCCTGTGTGTGACCTTATCTAAACCCAGTTACCACCTAAAGGCCTTTCCCTGAAATAACATTCCAGTGTTGGGTAGGGCTTACACATAAACACTTTGGGAAGGGTAGACATTAAGACTGTAACATTCAGGGATTGAGGAGGTAGAATAGCTTGCATAATGTTCCAGAGGTAATGAGTGGTTATAGATGAAGTATGTTCCAGAAACTTGTTAAAATAATACTTTGTATTGGTGTGATGGCCATAGAAGTTCTCAGTTTGACTTTACCACCCTTAGCAGGTGCATTCTTTCAGAACCCTCAGCCTGATTCTCTCCAGGACCACTTTGCCAATTGTCTGTTCTCCAGAGGACATACAGAGGGATTATTTTGTTCTCAGCCTTGTCATAATCAGTTCATCATTCAAATCCTGTAGTGAGCTCCCATCTCACTTAAAGGAAGATTGAAAGTCCCTCCCTGGTTCTCAAGGCCTTACTGACATCATTTGTCTCCCTTCCCTTCCTGATTCTGCCCTGTCTTCCCTGACCCATGCTCTTTTCTGCCCAGCTTTTGCATTCACCCCACCTTCTGCCAAAAATCCTCTTCCCCAGACAGGCAAAGGCATACTTCTCCCTGTCCTTGGGGATTCCACTGGAGCTTCCTTACCATCCTGTCCATATGGTCATGCCCTGCCCCTACCTGTGATTCTCTTCCCTTTTGCTTTTTGTTGTTGTTGTTGTTGTTGTTGTTGTTTGTTTGTCTTCACAGCCCTAGAGCTATCTGATATTTCTCTATCATGTTTTTTTTTTTTTTGTAAGATCTGTTTTAACATTACAATCTTATTGATCCAAGTTTCCTGTTCCTGTTTATATCAACAATGCCTCACACAGCACCTGGCATGTAGTAGAGACTCTGACACTATTTGTTGAATTCAACTATTTGTGGAATGAGCGATGACTCTAGGTGGTCAAACTTTATCACTCTTATAAAGAAGCCTAGCTCTGAGGTTCCAAGGATCTATTCTCTTCCCAGAATGTGAGGGGCAAAACCATGACATAAACACAGGTATTCTTACTTAAGTGGTTTTGCCATTATACTTGCCTACTCTTTTCTGTAGGATAATGGAATAGGGAGCAAACCAGGCTCCCCTGAAAGGTTAAACTGGTGAGAGAGAACTATAGATACACTGAGATGCAAGTCTCTTTCAGATTTTGCACAAATATTCTCTATAATATATAATACTAAGAGGTAACAGTTGTAATCTCAATTTACAGATAAATTCAGATTGAATAATTGGTTCATGATCACTCAGAAAGTTGCTGGCCAAGACTTTGTTCAACTGCTGGTTTTATCTGGTTGTAATGTCTTTACACTGGGGATGGTAAGCATAGATGATGGGTGAAACACTTTTCTGAGCCTCTATTACCTCAGGATTGAAGGGAGAAGATAACTTAGATGATAATAAAGTTATACAGAATTTGCATACACAACCTCATGGGGTTTTGTTGTTTGTTTCTTTGGGTACTGGGAATTGAACCAAGTGGTGCTTAACCACTGAGCCATATCTCCAGCCCTTTTATTATTTTAAGACACTGTCTTGCTAAGTTGCTGAGGCTGGCTTTGAACTTTATGATCCTCCTGCCTCAGCTCCTGAGTCGCTGGGATTACAGGTGTGTGCCACGACACCCAGCTGTACAACTTCATCTTACTTCATGCTGTTGCCCTTGATTTATTGCTATGGTATTCAAAGCTCAGGCAAGCAACAGAAACCTCTGGGGTTTGAAAGCAACTTGTTAAGAGAGAGAGAGAGAGAGAGAGAGAGAGAGAGAGAGAGAACACACTGTAATAATCCATATATCCTTGAAGCTGAGGATATTTCTAAAGAAAGCCTATGGCCTGATCACTTGGTGATGCTTGGATGATGTGGTTAAAGTAGCCTTTAAAATGTCTTTTCACACAGATACTATAGAAAGGTAAAGCAGCAGGATGCCCACAGTGACAAATCAGTGGTGCTCCTTGCCAGACTGTTTAAATTATTTTTAGGCAGGAGACATACTGTACACACCAGGTTTTAGATGTGAGTAATTAATATGAAATGTTACCTCACTCTGCCTGTGGTTACATGGAGCTTTCTTAACTTCTCTTATCTTCTCAGTCCCATTCCCTAGTACTGCAGTCATCATCTCCCTTAAAAGTCACCATCATACTGTGAAAACTTTTCTTGTTAAGTTGGTAAGGATGCCAGTCTCTAGGTAGTGGCTGCAGCAGTGATGCCCAGAACTCCCTGTGCAGAAGCCCTGTTGTTTCTCTGATGCCACCTTGAGAGACCTGAGCTCTGAGGCTAGGCCAAAAGCATTGGTTCAGATACACTAGCACCTGTGCAGTAGAGGTAGCTAAGGCAGGCCCGCCATGTTTACTACTTTAGATGAAAGATTTCTCCCAAACTTGGGAGAAACAAAAGCAAAACAAACAGGTAAACAAACAAAACAGTGCCCTCCAAGAAGCATTTCCTCAGTGTCTGAACCAATTTCCCACTCCTCCCCTCCATATCTATATTTATAGCACTACATAATGAGAACTCATATTAAAATGAAGACCTTGAGGCCTTGCAATATCCTGGATCATCTAGCCAAGTTCATGCGAGTGCGCGCATGTGTGCATACACATGTATACACACACACACACACACACACACGCCCTACTAGAGCATTTAATATTTTTGAGGACGTTAACTTAATCAAAATATCACAGTTTCAATTGTGTAAATACTTAAAGGGAGACATAAATTATGACAAAACATATAGAAAAATAATTTTTTAAATGTAATAATTAGAGATACTTTTATTTCCTCAAAGAACCTGCATTTTAATAGCCATATCTCATCTCTATATTCAATGGGTCATGGACTCAAAGATTATGACCACAAAGGCTTAGCATTGAAACAAGAAGAATTATGAAAGAACACTATTAATAAAAGATTCCTATACATGGGATCACTATTGAGATTGCCCGCACAATATTAAAAGAACACATAAAATAAATGAGATTGCTGAAGATTTTAAAGTGATTTCAGTGTATAAATCCAGAGCTACCTTCATGCTACAGTAAGAGTCAGGTTTTAGATGTTGGGCAAGATGCCAGGTGGGTGCTCATCCATTATGCCAATGGAGTATCAAAGAGATTTGGGTATTTTAAGCTTTGATATAATATATCATCATACTCCTGCATCCTCTTCTGATCATGAGACAATTTTCTTTGGTGTCACTCTGCCTGAGAAAGCTGAGTTCTTCAGTTGGTGTGATTTGGTGATAATTGTCTTTGATGGTGAGAAGAGGCAGAGCAGGAAGTGGAAAATGCGCCCTGAAAATGAGTTTAAAAACATGTCGCAGTCATGAACAGAAAACGATGTCTACCTGCACAGACTTTGGGATAATTTAAAGTATGATAAGGGGATAAAGAAGTAACTGAACACTTTTACCGCACCTCCACCATCAGAGATCTGATTACACTTCCACCAGCTCTAACCTGGATTATCAGAGGCCTCCTGACTACCGTCTGTGCTGCTGTCCGTGCCCTCTCCTATTGCAAACACAGGAGCCCCTAGAATCCTGTGAAAATCCAAATCAAGGCATCTGATCCCTCCACTCAAACTCCCCCAGCAGCTTCCCATTCACCCAGTGTCAAAGCCAAATTCTCTGAGGACATATAAGACTTGCACACTCTGCCTCCCTCTCCTTCCCTTGCCCTTGCCTAGTCCTCTCTAGCTACCTTGTCCTACTAGCTTTGTCTCAATCTTGCCAGGTAGGCTCCCACCTCGGGTCCTTCATTCTTACTCTTTCCTCTGCATAGTCAGGCTCTGAGTGACTAGCTCCCTCCACCCCTTCAGGTCTTTGCTCAAATTTCAACATTTCAGTGAAGCCTTCCCTAACTACCCCACTTACACTTTAAAAAGAAAGAAAATCAATAGTAGCAATAACATTGCTTGGCACTCAAAGTTCTCAGATGATATTAAGATATGAATTTCACTCTGTATAGCTACAATATTTTTAATATGCTGATACATTTAAAGTTAAGAGGGGTAAATTTAAACAAAATTTAAGTGATTTGTAGGAGTATATCTCTCCTTAGCATTGAAAAGGTGTCTCTTCTGGCCCACTCCACAAAATCATTTCTGATTCAATTAAATATTGAATATTTACTGATTGCCTATTCTGTGGGACTTGATGTAGGAGTTATTGGGTTGGGAAGAGAAGCTAGGACCCAAGTTTTAAGGTTAACATGATTTATCAGAGAGGGTTAATCAAATACTCAAGCAAAATAACAAAACATATATGAAATAGGGCATTGTTCATAAATAAAGTATAGCAAAGTGTTTTCTTTTTGACTATTTGCTGCAAAATTGATTAGGTTGTTGAATTAGAATCAAATCATTCTTAGTTTAATTGGATCATTACAGTGATAAAACCTGAAAAGTTTTCTCTTCAGGATTCTGACATAGTCTATCAAATTAAATGCAGTTCCAGTTGAAAGTATCCTGATATTATTCAAAGATTTTATAGATAATCAATGTTGTGAGAGGTAAAATGGACTATTCCTAGATTGGTTGTGCACGGTGATTAGCGAAAGCTGATTATGACATATTTTTAGTATCTAAATATAACATAAAATGGTAATATTTAAAAATAGACTGATTATTCTCAGGCATGGCTGGTGGCAGTAGAAGAGATTGTCTGGAGTTGATTAAAGAGTGGTAGGGGTTCTGTGTCACCTGGGACAGATCAGATTACATATACATTTGTATAAATTAAAATTATTCTGATAGTCTCCGGAATTTTAGCTTTCACATTCACAGTAACATTTGAATTATTTACTTTATGATCTCCCTTTCATAGGTATAAAAGAACTTAAGTTGTTTACAATGCTCCTTATATTATTTAGATGATAGTTAAGTCTTATATGCATATTAACAATGTATTTTAATTAAAGGATGAAAACAGATGTCACCATTAGCAAATACAATGGGAAGGAAATTACATCTTGTCACTAGTCTTGAAATGCACTCCACAATGTCTTAGAAAATGCTGTACCTAATGATGGCTGACTAATTCAGTAGATGGTGCGAGTAAAATCCAGGAAGCTTGTATTTTTCTCCATTTAAAAATGAAAGAGGAAGTCTTTTTTAGGACAGATTTCTTACTCCTCAGATATTCAATTTAGACTTCAAAAGTAGGATATTTGATGGTGCTGCTTTTAAAAATCTGAACTCAATCTAGATACTTTATTTCATTGTTCCAGATCCTATTTATATATCTTAATCCATTAAAAATGTTACTATCACAGAACAAAAATAGATGTTCTATCTGATTTTGTTATTCCCTCCAAAAAATTATAAAATAGGTAATATTTTACAGAGTGCTTGATAATTGTCTAATATGTTCCTGTGTTTTTTGTGTATATTAGCTCTTTTAATCCTCACAACAGCCCCAAGTAAAGGAAGGCATTATAAGCTCACTTTACAAATGAACAAGTAAGGTCTTTATGCCATAAATTACTTAGTAAGTTGGAAGGCTAACGAGCAGAAGAGTTTGGGAAGTTGTTGTTTCGTTATTGTTTTTGTTTTGTTTTTAGTTTTAGTTTTAAGTGGATACAATAACTTTATTTTATTTATTTATTTTTATGTGGTGCTGAGGATCAAACCCAGGGCCTCACATGTGTGAGTCAAGTGCTCCACCACTGAGTTAGAACCCCAGCCCATATTCAGGAACTTTTGAACCAGAAAATTTGGCCCCAGAAACCCTGGGCTCTACCATCTTCTTAAGTATTGGCACACAGATGGATTAAATCTAGAAGCAAAGAGATACATTCATGCACTCATTTGCTGGGGCAAAATGAGGGTAATACACTTACTTTCTGTATCCAGAGTAGGGTTGACATGTCTGCATTATTCCCTCACTAGAGATAAGTGGGTGATGTAGAACCTCTGACCAGACAAGTCAACAATGTTCCAGGTGGCCAGATAGAGAACCTGGTAACTGGAATGGGAAGCATGAACTTGACCCACGGAATTTGTCCAGTGAGACAGTCAGTAGATGTCCTTAAGTTAGGAGACACTGCACTTTTCCTTTCCCCCATTATGGCTCTGTGACTTTTGAGAAACAAAGTAACTTAAAGAGCTTATGGGATCATTGGTATTTTAAAGGAATTTTTCTGATCAGATAGTAAAAATAGAAGGTAGTAATTCTTTATCTAAATAATATTGAATGTTTTCTCTTAGCCATTATATCTCGCATAATAGTTTATCATGGAAAAGAAGAACAACTGACAAAACTTGCTTAATTCACTAATATGAAGAATACTTTCAGTATGTGTAAATTTATGAATCACTGAAGAAAAATCAAGGGAGAGGGAGAAGAAGTCTTGGACATGTTAGAAGTTCCCTATATATCATTCATTCACCCACTATTTCAGAGCATTGGGAATAATTGTGATTTAGGCACTTTACATTTCTCAGTTCAAAATAGCCTAATGTTAAATACTAGATTTTAGGCTCTCCTTCCTTTTTTTCCTGTTTGTTATGAGTTTGCAATGGTTGTAAAAATGCTGAGAAAATTAAAAAAGAAAAAGAAGTTGTATATCTTCCCCCCTCTGATTGTATCTCCTGAATTTCCACAAAATAAGTTCTACTGGTGGGTTTGTCTTTCAGCCTAACTTTGATCTTATAGGATGACCTTTTTTGCCCCTTACCAGTTGTCTATTGATCGATTATCTAAGTCATTCATAATTATACCCATATGCCAAGAAATCCTGCCAGTCATCACTGTTTCCCAAAATTATCAGCTAAGTGTACTCAGAAACTTAAAAGCAAAGTACTTTCTTCCCTCATGTATTATCTATGTCTGTGTATAATAATATCTAATATTTATTGAGCTTTTACCATGTACTAGACACTGTGCTAAGCACTTTACATTGATTATCTCAATTAACCTTCCCAATAAGCCTGTTGACTTGCTATTATTATGAAAAGTACATTAATGAGAAAACCAAGAAACAGAATTTAAATAATTTCTCCATGGCATTGAGGCTAAGAAAGTTAAATTTAATCCTGAGTAGGCCAGCCTCAGACTTATGCCTAAACAGGCATAATTCCTTCCAAAAAGTGTCCAGTTGTAGAGTTGGTTTATTATTTTTTCCTTCCCCATAGTAATATAAAATAACATCCCTGGTAAAAACAGTCAAAAATATAGCAAGGGCAAGATTTACAGCATGTTGTGCCTCGGAGAAAGTGCAGGCATGAATTGGTTAGTTAACACTTTAACTTGCATGGTGTGGTGGCACATACCTGTAATCTCAGTGATTTAGGAGGGGAGGCTGAGGCAGGGGGATCTCAAGTTCAAGGCCTGGGGAATGTAGTGAGATTCTGTCTCAAAAAACAAAACAAATACCCAGAAACCACTTTGGCTTGATTATATGATCATATGTGTGGACACCATTGCCAGTACATGCAATTTGCCGATTTACCCTCTGTGTATTAGGCATATTAGTATGATTAAGTTAGACATGCTCCAAAAATTCATATGGAATGGGATGGAATTAGATCCATTTAATATTGATTAATTACATATCTATCATGTTGATAACTCTGACATTCTATTAAAATTAATTTCTTAAAAATTAACTTCATTTCTTTTTAAATTTTTTTTCCTAATTAATATTCTGCTTCATAGTTTCTCATCATTTTACTTGATTTCTTTTCTTGAATTGCAGTGCAAATGAGAAAGACTGTTTGTTTAAATATTTAAATGGCCTCCTCGTGCCTGGTTTTAGTGTTAGAACAAGGATGTATCTCCAACATTAGAAAACAGTAATATTGTTCCCTTATTCAGAAACAGCATTTCTTAGACCTTACAAGCTAAGCTTTTGCTTAGGAGGATACTCAGCACATTCAGGGGAATAGTGGAAGTGTTTCTTTGAGATGGAATGGAGCAAAAATTTCAATGTACGCTGGTGAGTCTCTGTGTCCTGAGATGTCTTCTTTAATGCTTACTCAGGAGTGGCCTCCTATGGTAAATTGAAAGTGGAATTAAAAATAAATGCTTGACTGAAGTAACAGGCTATAAAACACTAATAGCTAATCATCATTTATGCTCTTATTTTTCCTAAGTGTCATCTCTCACTGTTTTCAGAACACTGTGGGATGCTGATTGGATGAACTACATTTTTAACAGTGCTAAATGGACGACAGGGAAAAAAAAACAATAGAAACATATGCAATAAAACTCTTAATGTGTGTTTATAAGATATATATATATATATATATATATATATATAGAGAGAGAGAGAGAGAGAGAGAGAGACATGGACTTTAAGTGGAGTAAGAGTCTTTGAAAAAAGAGCAGAAATTGCAACATTTTATAGCAAAATTTTATGTCTCTGTATGTTCTTTTTCAGTCACCTCTAAAAACACATTTTTTCTAATAAATTACACCTCCTGCTGATTGTACTAATTTTCTTTAACACATTAGATGTTTTAAAGAAAAATAATTTAAATAACTATGAAAAAATTAAATGTAAAAATAAAAACCACTAGTGCCATCTGCTGGACATTTGTAATAAATAAAAAGTATACTTAGTTTAAACTAAAGATTAAATTTTTAGGTACAAACAGAAAAATAATATTTTGAACCATAGTAATTTTAAAAAATTACTTCGACTGTGAGTGTAACGTAGTGGTAAGGCACTTGCCTAATGTGAACAAGGTTCTGGGTTGGATCCCAGGCATCAGAATAAACAAATAAGTAAATAAAGATAAACTTATTCAATAACATCTGTGATAAACTTCTAAATTACTAAAAGGTTTATAATAAGACTTTGAAACCATTTGTGTATAAGATATTTACAAGACACTGCCAATTTTTGAAACTTAGCAATATGCATATATCTGATTTGATTCATAAAATTGTAATTGTAAAACTGATGGCTATCAATTTAAAATATACATAATAATATTTTAAAATTTTTAACATTTTTTTAATAAAGGCAGTGTCCAGAGTTTCCATTTGTGCTGAAAATGTGATTATTTTTATGTAGTAAGATGAAAGATATATGAAAAATGCCTTTATTTTTGTGTTTATTCTTATTTGTATGGACTCTCTACTACTCTATAGCACTACAGCATGGAGTCCCTGTATAATCTTATCCCAAAACACCTGGATTGACTGCTAAAACAGCAGATTCCTTGAATTTATCCCTAACCTATTGGATCACAAACTCCTCCATAGGTTTGTCTAAGGATGTGCATTGTAAACCTGGCACAGTGGTACATGCCTGTAATCCCAGCAGCTCAGGAGGCAGAGGCAAGAGGATCACAAATTCAAAGCCAACCTCAGCAATTTAGGGAGGCCCTAAGCAACTTAGGGAGACACTGCCTCAAAAAAATAAATAAATAAATAACAAAGGTCTGAGGATGGAGCTCAGTGGTTAAGCGCCCCTGGGCTCAAACAATAAAAAGAATGTGCATTATAATACCAAGGAAATCCCTCACAAAGCAATAACTTTCCATCCCTTTGGCTATAATGAAAATGAATATTCTGAAGATAGGATGGTATAGTGGAAAGTTGAACCTAATTATCACAAACTATTTTTCCAAGCTTGTGTGAATCACTTAAATCAGGTTCCTAAATTTTCTCACTAAAAGAATGAGGGAATTGTGCTCACTGATCTTCAGAGTTCTTCCTGTGTCTGTATTTTTCTAAATATTCCCATTTACCACTAGCTTTGGAATCCCTCATTTATCTTGTCTCACTGTGAGAACAATGTTTAAATAATGCCAAAGTGATGAACCCCAAGCCCTAACAAAGAAGAAAGGGGCCTTGGTTTAAACTTACACAGCTATATTTCTTAAATTTCAGAAATGATTCACAGGGTTGTAGCAGACAGCAAAGACAAAGGGTGGAATAATTCAAGCTTTTTATAAAAGACAGTCAAACATATTCATACAAAGAAGAGTATATAATATTCCTACAGTTGGTGTTAAGTAAAAATTAACCTAAGTAAATTTATATTAGCCAATTACTGATATGTGAAAGCTTAATATTTGGTAAGGGTTTAAGCTGCCATAGGATGTTCAAGGCTGAAAACACACTGCTTTAAAAGTGATTTAAACTAAATTACATACATTTGCAATTGAAATCTGTTCCCTTTGAAGGATGCTATGAGCCTACCACCTGTAAAGAGCTTATATTTAAAATAAAAATATATGTACAGTATGAACACCTTGCAAAAACACAATTAACATGTTTTTAAACAAGACATTTTTTCCTCTAAACAAAAGACAACTATGTTAAAACTCCCTTAATATTGTGAATATAGGCCAGATTACATTTTGTTAAATAAAGTGAATCAAGTCTACTTTCATAATCAAAGTCCATTAGCTTTGAAAAGAAAAATTTATCTAATGTGAGAAAGATAATTCCCATGTACAAAAAAAAAAAAAACCTTTATTTCCTGATGTTTATCAGAAAGTTTAAAATAATAAAAAAAAAACTGAATTCAGGATCTTCTCATACAATTTTCTTTGTACTCCCAGAGACTCAAGAAGTATCTTTTCTTTCTACAGTTAGAGCTCAGTATAGGTTTGATGAATTGGTGTTTGGAAGATTCTATTGTGTTCGATTACTAATGAAAAGATTTAGTATGATTTTGGTGTAAGAGACATGAGAAAACATATGAGACCTGCAGATTGATCAGTAAATGCAACTCTTAGACCCTAGAATGGGGAAATGGACTACCTTAGAGATGATGAGTTAGCAATGGATTGCCATAGTGGATTCAGTTTGTTAAGATCAACATTCAGGAAGTGTAAAGATAAACTAGAATGAAGGAGTCCATTGGCAAGTCTAGTTGGAAAATGATAAATAATCCAAGCTAAGAATAATGAGATGGTATATCTGTACTATGGTGTATCTGTACCACACGACAGTCACTACAAAAAGAGTTTCTTCATGTGTTTGATAGATTTTATATTTATCTGAGCAGGAGTTTACATTGAGCTGCTGTTCTTGCAGTTTTCTTACAAAATGAAATGGACTGAACAGGGACAAGTAGATGAGCATATGTGCAACTTTCTTAAGGGGCTGAGTTTATTAAAAAAAAAAAAAAGAATTCCTGGTAGAGCCAAAATGCTTCTCATAGTCATGTATGCATGGTGTATAAAGATGATTAATGGAGAAAGGAAGGTGGAGGGGTAATGAATGGGAAATCTTAGACTCAGATATTTCTCATTTTTTTAGTCAGCTTTTTGCTTCAGTGACTAAATGACCTGACCAACACAACTGTAGAGGAGGAAGAATTTATATGAGGGCTCATGGTTTCAGCAGTCTCAGTACATAGATAGCTGACTCTATTCATGTGGGCTCCAGATGAGACAGGAAACAACATGGTGGAAGAGTGTAACAGAGGTAAGCAGCTTACATGGTGATCAGGAAGATGAGAGAGATCTCCATTTGCCAGATACAAATATATACCCCAAAGCCACACCCCGATTCCCACCTCCTCCAGCCACACCCTACCACTTCAGTTGCCACTCAATTAATCCCTATCAAGGGTTCAATTCACAACCACAAACTCTCACAACCCAATCATTTCTCCTGTGAACCTTCTTGCATTATCTCACATGTGAGCTTTTGGGGGACATCTCACATTCAAACCATAACACTCATTGGGGGTACAGTGGGAAGAATTGATCAATTTGACATGCATCAGAAGGCTGTAGCTGACGGGAAGAATGGCTCTCACATCTACTCAGAATTTTTCTAGGGTGTCTTTTGAAGAAGCCAGAAACCTAACACTCATGGACTCTCTTGCAGCTAGAATCCCTGATGTGATTTAGGGTTCAATCAGATGTACTTTCATGAGATTGAGCTGAAATTGAGATAGATGGGGAGCTGCAGAAGCACTCTGGCAGCATTTTCCTGAAATGGCAAATCTCCCCTGGTGATTAGATATCAGGGAGCTTCTATTGAGGTGGTGGGATACTAGCTCTAGCCATTTGAATGTGGCTTTATGACTCTACTGCTTCCCGATAGAGAGGTTTGTTCCTGGAAATCAAGTCAAGATCTATTCTCATTTCTCTTCCAAAAATTTTATAGCATGAAATTCAGCTATTGAATCTTTTTTCCCAAAAGACTAAGTTTTAAATTTTTTTTCAGTTTAACTCTGATACAAGAAAACATTATTTCCAACCATCATTTTTTTTAAAAAGTCACTATTGAAATTTGGGGAAATTTTGCTGATACTCTCTATTACAGGATGAAATCAAAGAGGCAGCTTCATTTTAAAAAAGAGAGTTGTGCTGTGGGTACAAGAAACAATCTTTTAACTGCACACTGTATGACTTACTCCATTTCCTTGTCACTTCGAATATGTTTCTATAAACTGCTAACTTATATTTATATGTAACAATTCCTAAATAGAATGTACATTCCTCAAAGTCAAAAACTGTGCTTTAGAGTTGCGTGTAGTATGAATTAAAGTTCAGCAATACACCAAGATATTAAAACTTTTAAAACAAAACCTTAAAGATGTCAAAGTACAGAAACTAAATTTCAGTCATTAGGAGGGTACTCACTTGGACACTTGCTATGTTTTTTTGGAACCTCTTAATTCATCCAACATTATCAGGATTTCTCCTGTTTTTTATAATCTTCATATTGCTAACTTCATGGGCCCTTGAAGGTGCCCATTTGTCAGTATGATGAACTGAAGATATGTGTCCATCTATGTGTCCTGTGTAAAGGTTGAAAAGGGAAGCATAGTCCATTCTAGTCCATTCTTACTGCTTCCAGTATTCATGTCCAGTTGCCATTGTGTACACATCTGGAAGCAATCCTTTATTTTAGATGCTACATGCAAGCTACCCTGGTCTTTTCCCCTCTCTTCAGCTTGAGGATCTCAGTTTCCATCAGGATCTGCCACTTTGACCTTTGAAACTTCAAAATGCTAGCATTCATTTGTTCCTCCCTGGGAAAATCCAGCTATATGTGCCTAGATTTGTAAGGGACATTCAGAAGGAAAGGTAGAATTCTCTTCATGAAAAACACAAAAGAGAAACAAGTGAGATGCTATGCTAACTACAGATATAGTCATTCAACATCTTACTATGTGCCTTTGTATTTAGGATTCAAAGTACTTAATAATTTGTAAGAATGTCATTGATAATTGCCTGTTAAAGTTATTTTGCACTCACAGGATATTTAGCTTCTCAGATGTTTACAGTGAGCCACCAGGAGCAATGCTGGTGTATGTTTAGATATACTCTTTATTTCCTTCAAAGTAAGCACCACAAATCACCCAACTGACTTGTTTAAAACTGGAATCTTGGAATTGCTTGAGTTGAGCACACAATTATTAAAATAATGCAGTACTTGTTATGTAGTGAAACAATGGGAAAAATTATATCCAGGGAGAAAATATTATTTCAATATCATTTTTTCTGATAATTTTCCATATTTTATGCTATTGTTCTTTCTCAATGTAGATAATATATTACCAACCTCACTAATTAATAAGACTATATTAATTCCAAAATTGAAATGTATAAATAAATTTCACAAGAAGATTTTACATTTTCAGTACCACATTTATGGTAATACCATATAATAAATAAATATATATGTCACATACATATATTTCATTCATTATTCATACTAGAACACTGTCACAGATTTGATATGGATTAAGGCATTGAAATATTAGGTATAAAATATAAATGTTTATGGTTTTACTACTGGTACCTTGGTTCCAGTGGTATATTTTGTTATGAGGACAGCATCTTGACAGTGTGAAATAGCCATGATATTTCAAGCATTATAAGGGGAATACAAATTGAGGAAAGGGCAATAAGCTTGCTTTTTAAGAGAGCAATTTAGTAGAGCGTTGCAGGTGATGAAGTAGGTAATTTTGAGGAGATGAGCATAAAGAATGTCTCTCAGTCTTTCCAGTCTTTCCTCCTCCTCTCTCTTCCTTCTTTGTTCAGTCCTGTTGGTAAAAATGAAAAAGCACACTACAAAAGACTTTGGAGAAGTTGACAGGGACCTGAGTTGGATTTTTAATTTCAGTACAAAGTAAGGGAACCTATCTTCATAGTAAAGAAAGTGATTCAAAAATGTGAGAATGTTCCAGGCTAAGAAATATCAGGCTTTTTTTCCTCTTTTTCTGCTTCCTGCTGCGATGGGTAACCCAGTAAGTAAAAATATGATCTGTTGGTGAAACCCAGATGGAATTTCTACACTGTGTGAAGAGAGTACAGATGGGAACAGGCCACCAAAGGCCAGCACCCAGAAGGACCGGAGTCCTGGTAGAGTGAAATGATGCCTATGTGAATGGTCTCATGAGCTTTAATGTGGAGCACTTGGCAAAGAGCCATCCTAGGCCTCTTAGGGAAAAGAGCATTGCTCCTGGTGGCTTTCTACCTTATTAACTATTATAAGATCTACCATGGAGAAAGTGACCTCACTTTCTTGCTAGAGACCTCACCCTCATACCTCAGTGGAGAAGCCTCATCTTACCACCCCCCCTGCCATGGCCTACTAGAGAAGGACTGCTGCCTCCTGCCATGGTCCCCAAGACCCTGCACTCTGAGATGCAAGAGTGTTTATGCAACTGACCCTGGGGTCACAAATCATCAAAATGATATTTTAGGTGTTTCAAAAAGAACTTAAAGTCAATTTTAGAAGAGAGTTTGGGAATAAATGCTAAGGAGGAGTTGGAAGACGAACAAAAGTATTATTTAGTATTGAGTAGAACTAAAGAATCTATAGAGTTTCATGGCATGAGTTTATCAGCATAGCTTTTGTTTTTCCATAGTCAGCTTAAATTATCAATTAGCTATGATCAAAAGTTGAAATTGCCTGGTAATTAACACTTTCACAATTCCAAAAACACTTCAATCTGCAAGTTGAATAAATATTTATTGAGTTCTTTAACTATCCTGGAGATTAATGGTCTATCTGTACAATAGCTAAGATATGGAACCAACACAGGCACTTTTCAATAGATGAATAGATAAAGAAAACGTGGTATATGTATGTGTGTGTGTGTGTGTGTGTGTGTGTGTGTATACACATACAATTGAATGTTACTCAGCCATTAAAAAGAATGAAATTATGACATTTGCTGATAAATGAATGGAACTGGAGACTATCATGCCAAATGAAATAAGTCAATCCTAAACAACCAAAATCCAAATGTTCTCTCTGATATGCAGATGCTAAGACACAATAAGTGGTGGGGGGTATGGAAGTTCAGTGGATTAGACAAAGGGGAATGAAGTCAAGTGAGAGAGGATGGGAAAGGAAAGACAGCAGAATGAACAGGACGTAACTTTCGTATATTCATATATGAATACATGACCAGTGTCACTTCTCACAAAGTTCCACACAAGAATGGGATCCTAATTAGAGTAAGTTATACTCCCTGTATGTATAGTATGTCAAAATGTACTCTACTGACATATATATCTAATAAGAAGAAATAAAAAATGAAATAGGAAAAAAAAGAAATGCTTAAGATATATATTGGAAAACAACAGGTTTTAAGCATATATATATATATATATACACATATATATATGTATATATATATATATATATATATACACATATATATATGTATATATATATATATATATATATATACACATATATATATGTATATATATATATATATATATATATATGATCACTTTTGTCTTTTAATGATGTGTTAGTTCATTGTACATGTGATTCCTGCTGTGTTAGCTCATTTCTACTGTCTCATTCCATAATTTATAATTATTTTGCTTTCTGTTTCTTTATTTTAATTTTTATCTTCTTTTGGATTGATTTTTTCCTCATTCAGTATATTTTCCTGCTATGGTTTGAATCCCATATACTTTATTTCAATTATTTTTGCTAGATACTTGACTAAAATTTTAATTTTATTCTAAGTGCAAGAGTTAAAACTAAAGTTCTTGGTCATGGAGCCTCAGTACATGTACCTAGAGCAGATATCTACTTCAAAGTTATGTTTCTAATATTACTGCTTCCATTACTGCTCTCATTTTACCTTTGTGTTTTGAGGATTTTACATACCTTCTCTCCAGCTCAAACATGCATTGAAAGTTAATTTAAAAAACTTTTACCCATAATTTTTAATGTTTTGGGAATAGGGTTTTTTAAAGTGTATTTTTTCTTCCACATGAATTTATTTGTAAATTGTTTTTTTATGAAAAATACTAAGAAAAAATATATAAATACACAGTTTTCTGTTCAGTATGTAGGTACTGAGGTTACATAACTATTTGCTAAACTGGGAATTTCTTCTTGGTAGAAGAGAGGTATCATATATAGAAATAATAATAATTTATAAATAAGTATACAAAATTTTTTTATTATCCTTTGAGTAACTAAATTAAATGCTGTGAGATTGCAGGAGAGTAAGATTTTATCTCAGTAGTCAGTGCCCTGCATATATATTTTATGAAAAGATTTGCACACATGGCTAAGGTGTAATTCAGTGGGTGAGTGCATGCTTAGAGTGCACAAGGTCGTGGGTTTGATCCCCAAAGCCTCACAAACAGGGAAAAAAATAGATTTCCTGAGGTAGATGCTCTTTTGATTAGACCCTATAAGATCTGTAAAACTTCTTTACATTTATGCTTGAATTTAAAAATACAAGGATGCTTTGGTTTTCTATTACATCTTAGCATAAAGCATATACTAAATTAGGGATTTGTAAACTAACCCATGGGCCAAATCTGGCCTACTATTTTTGTAAATCAAGTTTTCATTGGAACATACCTACATTCATTCATTTTTGTATTATCTATGGTTGCTTTCCTCCTGCAACAGTGAAGATGAGTAGTTGCAAAAGAAACTGGCCCACAAAGCCTAAAATATTTACAGTGTGACCTTTTACTGAAAAGTTTGCCAATTCCCATACTAAATCATGTTCTGCATTATAGAATAGGTTCATAAGGAAACTCTTCTTAGCCTTGCTTTCTCATTGGTATTTACTGAAATAGATTTGATTGCAGGAATGGGAGGGTCTCACAATAAATATTTGTCAGAGTTCTGGTATTATTGCATATGGTAATTTTTGAAATAGTAGATGTCCATTGTTGTTTTCTACCAACTTTATCCTAGATTAATAGTACTTAAAGTATAAATGTTTAAAGAATCAAATAATTCTTCAGTAAACTGGCCATATATTCTTGCATTCATTAAAGAAAATATCATATGTTTTATTCTGTTAAATGAAATTAGCTAACTTTTAAACTGAAAATGTTTTCAGATATTAACTTATGTGCTGGTGAATGCATGTTTGCTTTAATTTTAAGAATTTAGTAGAAAGGGGTCAACTGGCAAGGCAGAAATTAATCATTAAAGTTCTGTTTGATGTTAACAGGAAAGCATAATGAAATCCCAATACCTTAAACATTATAGTGTTTGGACCTAACTTACCTGATACTGCATCTAGAGGTTTCTTTGGTTTTAGAGCATCAAGCTAACTGCTTGAATTAACAATAGCATCTGTCTACCCTGTGTTCTAGGGAATACTCAAATGCAGCAAACAGGCTCAGAGACACAGATGAATCTAATCAGCTATTTCCCAGGAGTTTCTCCTGGCAAAATAGCCAATGGCTACTGGCTAGGCTTAGGACAACTCTTCAGTTCTCATTTACAAATCCAAGACATCTTTTCACTGGGAAATTTACTAGATAGCATAGTGTTCTATTCAGAACAGCAAAAAGTTCTATTTATAGTAATTTAAGATTGGGAGACTTCAACTGATGGTGGAGTATGTGAATCATATTCATTGAAACCATTCTTATGGAAAATGGGTTGCCTCAATAACTTTGGTTTTCTTGCCATCAAAAATTATCACTAGTAGCAGCCCTCGTACATATAACTTGATTGAGATGGAGAAAAATAGGGATATGTAAAAGAACTAAATATATGCAAGGTGTGGTTTCAAACTTTTTTTATATTTGCAAGTTGTGTTTTAAAACTTTTTATGTGATATGGAAAAACTGGAGAGTTCAAATATCATGTATAAGCCAACATTTCTTTATACTGCACTAAATCATTTACAAGTCAGATGCCAAATAAATAGGAAGTATTCTCCAGGAATGAAGGCAAAGGAAGACATTTTGTGGAAGACAGATTACCTAGCAATGTAGTTTAAAATAGTGTTTTTCAAAGTATGCATCATGTTCAAATAGTGGGTTATGGAATCAATTGACTGTAAAAAAATATTCAGTATTAAACTTCATAGAATAGAAAATATCAGAGAACATATTTTGTTTAGTTTTGGCTTCAGCTTTAGTTGTAAAATGTTGAATGCCCAGTTAAACTATTTTAGAAAGTACCTGTCTTAAAGAAGCAGAGGCATGCACTCGATACATGAATTCCACTGCTGGGACAAACAGTGCTTTTATCGATGCTACATAAGTTATAACAGTAAATTAAACTAGAACTAGTACTAATACATTTATATGTTCATTTTGCTTTGGAAAAATTGTCTTCTTCTCTCTTCATCATTTACTTAGTTTACCCCCATTGTCTCTTTTGCCTAGGAGATTGCATCAACAGTTTGAAAGCTACAAGGAACAAGTAAAAAAAATAGGGGAAGAAGCGCGGCGTTACCAGGGCGAGCACAAAGATGATGCGCCAACTTGTGGAATTTGCCATAAGACAAAGTTTGCTGATGGGTGTGGTCACCTTTGCTCCTATTGCCGCACCAAGTTCTGCGCGCGCTGTGGAGGCCGCGTATCTCTACGGTCGAACAACGTGAGTGTCCCATGAACACAGAGGCCTGTGGGTGCGGACCAAAACCATGTCACCTCCAAGCATCAAAACACGTGCAAGTTAGGAACCAACTGACCCACATGTAAATCTACACAATAGCATTGGCTTTGCACATTTTGTTTGTGTTTTCACCAAGTTCCTTGTAGTGTTAGTGATACACGAATTCCACTGCTGAGAATTCGAATCATAAAAAAGATAGCTGATGGAAAATTCCTGTTCCATACCTACACGAGATTATCTGTGAGGGTAAATTTATTTTTGAATAATGTAGTAAATGAAGATTGAGTAGCCTGATGAATTATAGAATCCTTGTAAATTGTTATGACTGATTCTTCTTGTAAAAAACAAAATGTTAACCATTTTTGGTTTCTGCAACCTAAATTTTCAAATTGAATGGAGGTATGAGGCAGAATAAATTGTGTGTCCTTACATGTAACCCAAGATAACATATTAAAAAATGATTAGCCTCTGTGATAGTAATTTCAGATTTACTATCATGTTAAATATAAAAAAATGTTAAGTTTATCATATGGGAATTATTTGAGTAATTAAGAAGTGTATCAAAATATAACTTTTTAAAATTTTGAGATTTACACTTCTCATTTTCTTTGCTATATGGTATGTATTCTTACCTAATATGGTTTCTTTATTTGACTTAATGAGAGTTACTTTTGTTATGCCATTGTTTTAAATATATGCATTTTTTTCTTTGGGATCCTAGGGGCTCACAATTATTAATTAAGAAATTCTAGACTAATTCTAACAAGTATTTAGATTAGAATATATTTGAATGTAGTTTGTCATATTCCCTATGTTAATACAATGGAATTATTAATAGAGAAATTTCAGTGAGTTGGCTGCAGAATAATATACGACTATTATAATAATCATAGACCAAGAATTCCCAGTGTTTCTTGGAAGAATTTCCCACATTATCTAATCATGTATAGAATTTAATGTAATATAAAATTATATTTTATGAAAGCTGTAAGCCCTCTTAATAGTTTTCTAATTTGGAAAATTCCAGATAAAATTCAAACAAGTCTCCCAATTGATGTTGTATTCTTTGGTAAATCTGAGTTTTAAGAAGCATATTCTAAAATCTCTTCCAATGGAATTATAGCACTGAGTGTAGTAGACATATTTTATATTTTAAGGGAAGACAATGATTATCTTTGTTGCTTTGGGGAGATAATTCCTCTGAACAATAGTTTATCTATAAAACTGGATAGTAATAGTACCTTGTTTGGTTCTTATGAGAATGAAATAAAAATAATTAAGTTCATGTCTTTATACTATACCTAATGTTTCTTTAGGTTCAATTCTTGTGAATACTTAAGTTTTATTTTTTTCCCCTCCTAAAAGTGATGTGCTACAGTTAATCCTCATATGCCACCTTAAAGCCTGACCAGAACAAGCTTGTATATTAAGATTTTGTCTGGCACATATAAAGTACACCAGATTTATTTGTTAATTTTCCCCTTTCTGGTGTTTTTAAACATATACTTTGAAATGAATTCTCACAGGTGAGACCATGAAGCAGTAATCAAAATGCTTAACACTGTTCAGTCTAAAAAGGTGCTGGCAGTGAGGGGTGAGATATAATCCAGCAGTGTTAGTGCTGGCTGAGCCCCCACAGCTGTTGAGTGCTTTTAACTTTCCATCTTAGGTTTGAGGCAAGCCAGTAGCAATCCAGTTAAGTACCGATATATTGAAATCATCAAGGTCAAACACAGGTTTTAAAAGGGAGAGGGTTTTTAAAGAAAACTGAGCAAGGAAGTTTTTAAAATGTTGAGGAGGACATTCACCCTTAGCCTGCTGCAGTTCATCTGTCTTTAAAAAACATCTAAACTTGGGAAAAAATAGTTAAAGAAACAAAATTTTTAAAAGCTCCATTTAGATTTTTTTTCTCTTGAACATAAGACCAAAAAAAAAAAAGTGTATGAAGTTGTTTTCCTATGACATAAATGTTGCTTTTGAAATAATTTATGGCTAAAATAGTTAACATATTTCTCTTCACATTTTTGTTTTTGCTTTTTAAAACATCTCCCACTCTTATATTTCTCTAAATTATGACTATACACATTTTAACATTAACTTGATAAAATTATTTAGTACAATTATATGCATTTTAAGAAAATATTTACTTTCCATAGTAAGCTAATATGTAGTAAATTAACTTTTGAAGAATATTTTAAAACTGGATTTATAATCTTGATTCTACAAATTTAGGAAATTATTGTGCCCAATTTTTGTATCTAATGTAGAATAGGATTCATGTGTGAATTTTTAAATGAAAGATTTCCTTTTCAAAATACTATTTTAACACTTTGAAGAAATACATAATTGTTTCATTAAAACCAATTTATTAATATATGGCTCATTTTGTTTTTTCTCTTCTTCTTTTTCTTCTCTCTCTACTCTGCTTCCTTGGATGCTTTCCCAAAGGAGGACAAAGTGGTTAGAATCCATGCTTTCTTTTCTATCATTTGTTATTATATTGTTGTGAATTTTATTAAGTGAATGTTGCACTTACTATTGTTAGTTACTATGTTTCACAAAGAAATTAAATGCTGGGAAGAATTCATTCCCTGTTCTCCTGAAAATAAAAAGATGAACATGACAGAATATTACATTAATATGTAAAGTCTGGGTTATTTGAGTTCATGAGGACAGTGAAATTTTAATATAGTATATCATTATGAGCTCATTTGTCTTTTTAGCTCATTTAGCTTTGAGAATTATTCCATCTGCTTTCAGGAACAATAAACTAAAATGGGCTTTACCTTTCTGAACACTGATTAGATGCAAAGGCAGGTGATTTGAAACATTATTATAGAATGAATGGGTTATACTGACAATATAGAAAATGGATCAAATTCAAATCAAGATATCAAGATAAAATTATTTTCTTATGAACATACGTAGCAGAATTATAATATTGAACCACATCCCCCCATTTTTTTCCTCTCCATGCATAGAAATCACTTCTTAGGGGAACCAGAGGTCACTTTTAACTCTTATCCACTATAGAAACCACAAAGGCTCTTTGTTCTTGGGAAGATAGGACCCAAGGGGAATCTTCAGTCAGTCTCTCCTTTGTATATACTCTTTATATCTTCATTTGGTGTAAATTATAACTTCCTCACAACTCATTAGTCTTCCACTATGAGACTGAAGCACTGAGTATTTCAGTTCACATGTCAACTCAACTGCCTTTGTTCATATTTTTAAAGCTCAAATGATGTACTACAGTGCATAATTAGCAAGCATGACATTACACTGAAAATTAATCTGTGTTTTTAAATTCCATGCTAATATATGTTCATCAGTTTTTTTCTATGAAAAAGAAATCAGTTTAACAAATTATATAGGGTAATCTGTTTTCACTAAATATTTTGCCTGTAGTATTGGTAGTATGTGGGAATATTTAGGAGATATTACTTTCATATAATAATATACTGTAATAGAAAAAATATAACTAGAATTTTATACCTGGAGTTTCATAATTATTGTTACTTTAGATGAGTCTAAATTTGAAATGTGGATGATTTTAAGTTCATTTAAAGAATAGAAGTGTAAGTAAATAACAATGCTATCATTGTGCACTCCTGAAGGGCTGGCCAGACTTGCTGTCCTTTTATAGGACTTCCCCTGTGGGAAGGTGGTTGGTGCTTGTTACAATCACTAACTGCATAATGAGAATTCTGGTGGATTTGGTGGTTCTCAGACTAAAAATAGAATGGAAAGATTATATGCAATATACTCACATTCAATTATTTTCATCACTTTGGTGAAATTGCATGTATATACTACTTTTAGTACTCAGTCATAATTTATTTTAAAACTTTTTGAGCCTATTGAGGCAATTCTTCAATGAATTGCCTTTCTAGTCCAAGGAAACCAAAGTCAGATTTTGCCTTGGAATTGTTAAAGAAATAACAGAGTATTAAAGTACCAATTGCCAGTCCTTTCCTACTTCCTCTGAGCACTTTTATTTTTGGTTGTCACATTATGATTTGCAGGAAGGTGTGTTCGTGTGTGTGTGTGTGTGTGTGTGTGTGTGTGTGTGTGTGTTTGAAAAGGGAAGAAGAAAAAGGATGTTTAAAACTTTTCCAAAACCAATATTCATCTTGATCAATAAAACAATAATGAGTTCTTCTTGGTTTGTTAACTTGGAGAAGAAATGTGATTAAAATTCTAGAGAAAGCCTAAGAAAGGCCAATGTATAAATATTTTTTATTAAGTCCAGTGAAGTGTTCATTGTCATATTTTTTAGTCAACAGTATTTTGCTCTAAAATTTCATCTTAGTCTAAATCTTGTCTAATAATAAATTAGAAGATTATGGACTATTTTTTATAAAGAAAATGGCTATTATAATGAATCACTTTGAAATGGTTGTGTATGATAGGTTTTAACAGGAAATTATTTTGTATATGTTTATAGTCTTATTGGTAAAATTATGATTATATTTTATTTCATTGAAACCCATCTTTCAGCCTAAATATGTACAGATACTTTAAAATTCCCCATAGCCTGTTTCTGCTGCTTTTATCTTTGTTAGACTCTATTTGGTGGCAGAGGATTGAATTTAGATAGCTCCCTTGATACCATTAACACTTTTCCATAGTAAGTCTGTGGAATTGAATCATCCAAATTCAATTCCTTTGGGATTTCCCATAAATTTCTATTGTTATTAATTTATTTTGAGTGGGATGGATTAGTTTGAATATAGTAACTAAAATGAATTTGGTACATTTTTAATTTATTCATATTTTCACAAGAAGTGTCAGGATTTTAAAGAACATTTTATAATAAATGCCAGCCTCACTCTGAAAAATAAAAACACCCAACAATTTTCTTATACTTTCAAAATGTGAAAGTTATACATACATAAGGTTTTTAAAGTATGTGTAAAAATGCTATTTTATATCAAGGTAATGAGGCATTATATTTACAAACTCACAATTTTATATCTGAACCCTTATAACTTTTCATTAGTGTTGCTCTTAAAAATTATGTTAAATATTATGTTAATGAAACAAAATGTATTTTTATTTTTAAAATACTTACAAAAGGTAAGTTTTGAATGGAATTAAACAATAACAGCTGAGTGTGAAACTATCCTTTTCATATGGTACTATCTGTGAGATGGTTGATTTTTAACAACATAAAAATCTCCCCTTTATAGACTCTGCTCTTAAAAAAAATCAAAGTAATAATTTTTTTTTCCTCTTGCTAGGATTAAATAAATACAAGCAAATCAGCAGAAGCATAACTATTTTAAAATATGATTTGAATGATTGCATTAAATATTTATTATTATTATGAAAAATCTCCTCAGTTATTCATATTTAGTCCATAGCGTGGCTAAGCATATGGTAGTAATTTACAACCTTTCCTCACTCAAAAAAGTGATTTTAAGATTTATCTGGACCCACCTTCATGTTTTCTTTTTTTCTTCTAGATACTTGAATGGATTTCTCTGGAAGAATTTTTCTTAGAGATTCTTCCCCTAAAGATATTCCATACCTAGACCTATATATAAAAGTGCATAAATTTAGATAAATATATCAATAAAAAGTGTTCGTATGCATCAAGAGGAGAACTTTCATTAGGCAATTTGGTTGATTAGATTTCTCAAGGTGTTTTGTTTGGTTTTGTTGTGCTTATCCTAGAGGGGAATAAAACATCAAGTTGAAAAAAACTGTTATGCAAGATAAGTCAGAAAGCTGTGAAATTTTAATTACAAATGTGCTTTCAGAATTTGCTACACTGTTTTTCAAGGAATTTTAATCTCTTGCATTTAACATTACTATTTTGGAAATATTTGCTGATATTCAGTAATGGTTAGGACGTTTATAGGCCTGGTTAGTATGTTTTTTTCCTCCTTCATTTCTAATAGTTATAAAGTCTGTTTCAAGAAATAATGATTTCACAAATTAGTGTGAAAAGAATCCATAGTAGGGATAAGAAATTCATCAGGCTATAGAAAATGAGCCTTTTCTAAGATAAGAAAAGGGCTGTGGTAGGATCAGCTTTCCAGAGCTTAAGATTAGACTGTGGACAATCTTCCTAATATTTTTGTGAGTATGAATTGTCACATCTCTTATTTAAACACCTAGCAGTGGAATTTCCTGGTCATGTGATGACTCCATGTTTAATATTTTGAGAAACTGCCAAATTGCTTTCTCAAGCAGCCTCCAGCGATAATAAGAGATCCAATTCCTCCACATTTTTTTATCAATACTTGCTATTATCTGTCATTTTGATTAATAACCATCATGTTGCATGTGAAATGAAGTGATATCTCATTGTGGTTTTCACAAAGCCACTTTAATCCAAAATTATCAAGCTACTTTGATACCTCCCAAGATTCACTTTGACTTAGTGGATTTATATTCTTACATAAAATGCTTTATTGGTTAGAAATTTCATGGAATAGTTCAGTTTCTTCTCTGTTTATTATTTTCCTAAATTTGAATTACATAAATTATTATTAATCTATATAAATCAATCAGGTCAGAAGCTCTGTGAAATTTAATATTACTTGGAATCTAGTACCTGTATGGACTAATTATTCCTAGAGTGCAAACAAAGAGAATTTTATCTCTGATTGAAAAGACAGTTTTTTTAAACTCACAAAGAGAACTAGCAAGTTCAGTTTTACCTCTGAGCCAAAGGTACAAAATTAACACAGAAAGTTAGATCCATACCTTAAAAGGCTGTCTTTCAGGGTGCATAAGATATTTTCTCTAGCAGTAAGACATAAACACATAAAGACCAACAATCGGATTTCTGTCATTTGCTACCCAACTTATAGTATATCCCTGATGCTTACCATGCAACATATTTCTTCAATAAATACATTTTCTATCAGTGTTGCCCTTAGTGGAAAATATAGTATAGTCACAGGCCCATTTTACTGACAGTGGTAGAGCCATTCCACTCCCTTAAGGTTGCTGTTTAAATGGTGTTTTTTTTCCAGACTTATAATTTTATCTTATTGCCAACTTTGAACCTAAAAGTATATCTCCTGTAAGACTTTTGTCTATTGTTTGTTTTATTTTGATGTTTTGTTTATCTAGTCTGACAAGCTGAGTGGATTCTTTAATGCATTTACATTAATTTCCTTATTGACATAGTTTTGTTTGTTTCTATTTTCACTATTTGGGTTCGGTTTTTGTTCCTCCATTCCTTCTTTACTGCTTTCTTTATCATGATATTAGTACTTTCTATTCATATTTTAGTACTTTCAGTGATTTTTTTTCAGTATATGTTTTGTTATTTTTCTAATAGCTTTGGGGTTTTCAGTATACATCTGACTGACATGAATCTGCTTCACATTTGCACTACCTTCATTTCTGGGAGGGACAGAAGGTTAATTAATTCTATATGACTTGTTCCTCTCCCCCCCCCCTTCTGTGTTGCTTTTCTTCTTATATATACTAATCCTAAATTATATAAAAGGCAAACAACACATTGGCACAATTATTACATTATCTAATGTGAGTCTTTTAAAGAAGTTGAGAGGAGAAATGAGAACAAGTACGTATTTCAGGGTCAAAAGTTTTATTAAATTTGTATTTATTAATTTTGGTTCTCTTCATTTGTTTTCCCTGTAGATTCAAGCTACCATGTTTTGTCTTCCCCTCACTCCTAAACATTGCTCCCACCCACTTCATTTATCCTGTTATTGTCAAATATGTTTTATTTCTGTGTGTTATAGGCTTAGTAATACTCATATGACTATAGTTTTGTGCAATATTAAAAAATCATTTACGTGAACAAAAGAAGAGGAACATAAAATTATACTTCTGTACTTATCTACATAATTATCTTTACCACTGTTCTTTGTTTTGTTTTTTTCCTTTTATGAAGATTCACAAAATTGTCTGGTGTCACTTTGAACTTTGAATTGGATCTTCCAGCAGTGAATTATGTCAGCTTTTATTTATCTTGGAAAGCCCTTATTTAATCTTCAATTTTGAAAATAAACTTGCTGGATATAGGATTCTTGGTAGACAAGTGTTTTCTTCTTTCACATTAAATATGTCACATCACTGCCTTATGGGCTCCATTGTTTATTTATGAGACACCAGCAGTTAATTTTACTGAGATTACCTTGTACATATTGAATATATGCTGTTTTAATAACTTCTGTCTTTCCATATGCCCTATGAAACTGTGTCTGGGTATGGAACTCTGTGCTTTTTTCTACATGGAGTTCATTCAATTTCTTACATGTATAGATAACTTTTTTAAAATAAAATTTGAGGATTTTTCAAACCTGCACAATAACCTCTATCTTTACCACTAGAACTTATTTCTCTTTGCTGATTCTTCATTGGTTTAGGAGCTGGCTGTGCCTTTTTAGTGAAATCTCTTTGCCCTCACAGTGCACAGCCTCTGGTGTCGGCCACAACCTTAGGGTGCACACATCACTCTGATCTATTCTCCATCAGTGAAAACAGTTTTGTTTTGCTTGTTTTGTTTTTAAACCACTCTATGTTTTTCTTTCGCTCTCCCCCTATTAAACCTCTAGAGGCCTCTGCTAGTGTCACTCCAACTGTTAGTCTCCACTAATTACTTAGCCACTTTTTTCATATATGATTATATATCCTTTTTATTATTATTAGAGCTTTATAGTTAGATATACATAGTAGTTGAATTCATCCCAACAAACTTATACATACATGGAAATCAATTTCAGTTCATGATTCTCCCCTCTCCCTCCTCTCCCATTCTCCTTCCTCTACTAGACTTCCTTTTTACTCTCTATTCATTTACATTTGATTGATGCTTTATATAATCTTGTTATTCCTTCCTCCCTTTTCTTTATTTTACTCTAGCTCCCACATATGAGAAAACATCTGTCCGTTGAGTTTCTGAATTTGGCTAAATTCACTTGGCATGATAGTCTCCATTTCCATCCATTTACTGGCAAATGCCCTTAATGGCTGAGTAGAACTCCATTTGTGTGTGTGTGTGTGTGTGTGTGTGTGTGTGGTGTGGTGTGTGTGTGTGTGTAAATTGGTGTATACACACACACACACACACACACACACACACCACGGTTTCTTAAACCATTCATCTGTTGATTCCATAATTTACCTATTGTGCACTTAGCCAATTCTTATATTATTTTCAATAATTCTCTGGGTATAAATAACTCAGTAATCAGTTAATTAAATTTGAATCCCTTTGCAGGGGTAATTTTGAACAGTCTTCAAATCCTGCTCCATTTCCTGGCTATCTCTTGTCTTAGCTGGCTATCTCCCTAGTTCCTTCTCTTTAACATCTAGCGTGTCTACTTTTTCACTTATTGCTTCTTAGCCTCCTCTTAACTAATCACCAACAGAATCTCCGGTGTTTGTGACAATGCTAAAACCTTAGAATTTTCTGAACCTCTGTTTCAAATGAAGCCAGTATCCTTTGGGAAAGCTACAGAGATTTTTCTCTTCTTATGACCTGCCTCTCCTGGTCAGAACCTTTGCACCCCATCTTATCCTGGGTATAGAGACAGCAACCTCTTTCTCTTTGATAGACAGTTCTGCTATATGTGTGAGGCACTAATTAGAATGAGTAGTTCCTGGTCTTCTTGGCTAGCCTTTCCTGGCACAGAACCTCCACACTATAATCATGCTGGCATGAGTATGATTAGGGTCCAGTTATCTTACCTTGCCACACCTAACAGAGAGCTTCAACCCTGAGAGCAGCAGCTGAGTGGAGGAAGAGTCCTGGCCACTTAGTTGCACTGCCTATAGTAGAGCTTCTGCTGGATGTGGGGTGAAAAATGTTGTTGTGCCTCTGTAGGAGGGGCCATTGCAATCAACAGGCAAAACTGGGAGGAGGGAGTTCTTTGGTACAACCACCTAGAGTGGAGCTTCCATCTTGCTGATCTGAGAGGGGAGAAGAAAGGGAACTGATTGTGGTTCAGTGCAACAGACTCTTGCTGTTGTGTGGAAATTTGGGGAGTTCCTTTAATGTTTTTCCATGTGCTACATACACTTTGGACAATTTCCGGAGACTTTAAATGGCTGCTTTAAACCCTAATCTTTATCAGTTTTGACCCTTTTGTTTAGGAAATATTCACAGACCTTCTAATATCATTACATTGGAAATGCTATTCAAATAGACTCTTCATGGTCCTGTGTTGATTTATTAATTTGCTTATTCATTTTTATTTGTTTCTTTATGTGTAGGTTTTTCTCTTATCAGGAGTCTTATATATATCTCTATATGATAATTTTTCTTTCAAAATTACTATCTCAATCTTTTCCATAAATGCAGTTTTGCTGGTGATTCATGGCAAAGTGCTTTTTGATCGATTTAATATGAAAGTTGTTTAGTATTCAGGAAAAATCAATTGCATTTAATCACCAAGTTCACTTTTGTTTAACCAAGCAGCCATGAAAATTAATTATGATAATGAAGAGCAAAGTCTTTCCCTAGGTAACATGCACTCATTCATTCATTTATTCAAGGATTTTTATTTTATCTTGACTATGTTAAATTCTATGTTTGATATAATGTGTGTATAAGAAATCCTTTCTTTCATAAATTTATTAATGAATTCATCTTAAAATTGTGCATTTATATATGTGTGTACTTGTATAATATAATGCTAAATTGATGAATAATAATTTTTTGGTATGCTATATTAAAAAATAAATAGAATTCACTAGAAATCCCTGTTAGTATGCAGGATGATGACTGGTAATTCAACCAACATTTCTACTCAAATCTTTTAGTTCCACAAACATTTTATGCCTATTTGCTTATAAAGGACCAGTCTATGACCATGACCTTTTATAATATCAGTTTTGAGGATTTTTTTAAAAATTGAAAAAATTTTGCAGTATATATTTTATATTTATTAGAGTAGTTTTCCAGATACTTTAAATTAAAAAAAAAAACATGTTCTAAATTGTACCACCATAACTTTAAGTTAGATATCTAGATCTGAAGTAGTACTTGTTTTTATGCTTTGCTAGCATTTAATAAATAAATTTATTAATTGAAAAATTAATTTTATTGTTGAGTAATATGTATATGTAATATTTGCATACATATATTTCAACAGCAAATATTTTGCTTTATAATGTTGGAAAAATAAATTTTTGAATTAGTTTATAACCATCTGTATTGTAAAAGATTTAATTTTCATACAAATCAGTCAAATGTTTATATTGACCAATAAAATGCTTTTGTAGCTAATAATATGGGTAAAAGTAGAAAATGAAGTTTTCCATGGGAAAAATACTATGCCCTGTGACTCTTTAGTAAGTTATAGGGTATTTGAAAATGTTTGTGTCCTTTAAACTACATAGAAAGATGAAGACCAGCCATATGAGTCACTGAGCCAGGAGTACACTTAACATTTTTTGGGGGGAAGTGGGGTACAAGCCAAACTATGTATGAAATCACAAAGAAAAGATACTCATGATGTACTTTAAGTCAAAAAAATTTCTAGGGGAAGTATCAAATCAAGCCTTGGAGTGGTGTTTGGGATACATGACCACAAAGTTTTTGGTTTTAATTTTATTCTAATTCTTAGATATTTTCCTTGTTTTGTTGCCATACTTTACTTTTAGACTTGATAAGACTTTAATTTTTATTATTATTACTTATTAGATTTATGTGTCATACTAATGTATGATTGTTCCTTGTAAGGCTGTATCTTCTGAGATCTATATATTTTAGTTCTCTTAAAATTTAGAGTTGCTGGAGATGCCTAAAGTGTGATTAAATATCAGAGAACAATTTAAAGAAGTTCACATAATATTTATGCTTCAAATATAGATTGGATTAAGTTGCCATCTAACAATAATTGACAAGTTCCCTGAATATGTACTGCTTTTTTATATTTTCATGCATTTCTTTACTTTCTTTCAGTGTTATTTTTTCCTATTGATGAAGAACTGTCTACCAAAGACCAAGACCCTGAGCATCTCAGGCAGCTAGGTCTTACTGCACCTTTTACATTTCTTCATGTGTAGCCTTGGCTTATAAAATTTTTGAAGGCATGGAAATACTAAATACATCCTTGAATAATTAATGATGAACATATTTCTTGTCAAACAATATTCACCCAATTCATAGTTATTGAAATAAACTGTTAATTAAAGGAGTGTGATGGTGCACACTTGTAATCCAGTGACTCAGGAGGCTGATGTAGGAGGATCACAAGTTTAAGGCCAGCCTCAGCAACTTAACAAAACCCTATCTCAAAATAAACATTAAAAAAAAAAAAGGCTGGGATTGTAGCTCAGTGGCAAAGCACACCTGTGTTCAATCTCCAGTACAAAAAAAAAGAAAGAAAAAGAAGAGGTTCTCTTCTTTTATAAGTGTGTTAAATGTTAATATCAATAATTAAGTAATGTTTATTAAGTATGCCTTTCTCAAACACTAGATTGGAAAGCATAATTCCTGTGCAGTTAATGTCAGAGATTCCACAGATTCCACAGCAGCCTTAGGAATTCCTGGGGCACCAGCCCAGTTCAGTAGTTTTGTAATTACTCTTCTTGAACCACACAGTTGGCACTGAGCTATTTAGGAAACTTCAATACTCACCTGACTCAGTCTTTCATTTCTATGAAGTATAATGTGTTCTCTTATTTTTCTTTAAGAGAGCTTTCTTTTTCTAGAGATGGAGGAGTTAAAACACTGTCCTTCAAGCCTGGTGTGGTGGTGCATACCTGTGATCCCAGCCGCTAAGGAGGCTGAGACAGCAGGATTCTGAGTTCAAAGCCAGCCTCAGCAAAAGCAAGGCACTAAGCAACTCAATGAGACCCTGTCTCTAAATTAAATACAAAATAGGGCTGGGGATGTGGCTCAGTGGTCAAACCCCATTCATTCCTCCCCCTACCAAAAAACCCCCACTATTCTCCAGCCCTTACAATGTAAACATATTTCATTTTCCATATCCATATTTTCCTGTATTTTTATTTTCAATTTTTCATGAAGAATGAAAATTGGACTATTATGATAAATTAGTGAGTATAGTGTAGAAAAGTTAGTAGAGATTGATTAAAAGAAAGAAATTATATAATTGATGCATCTATTGTTTCTTTAAAAGTGCAATTTTGATTAATCTGTTTTGAGTTTTTTTTTTTTAAGTTTCTTTGTCCTCAAGATAAAAGAAAAAGTTGTACAAAGATATGGCTAATTGTCAGTGTCTTACTGATGTTCTTGGTGTGTTCTTTTGAACTAAAGGTGAATCTTTCTTCAAGTAAGTTGATTATCTCCTCAGTCATCATTTCTCACTTTTTTACATGATCCTCTCCTTTAATTATGTTTATAATGAATTTCCTGGAATTTTTTTCTCATACTTTTTCCTTCACCTTTACTTCCATTACTAATATTTTTAAAGAAATCCCAGCGCTGAATCCCACCATCATATATGTGTGTGTATAAATATGTGAATATATATGTTATAATGCACCAATAAAAATATGGGAAGAATCTCAAAGTTGTTCTTACATGATCATCCTCTCAGCTGAGTTTTAAATCATCAGAAAGACAAACACATTATTCTGTTTTGATGGAAGAAATATACCTCAAAATAATTGGGCTGGGGATGTGGCTCAAGCGGTAGCGTGCTCGCCTGGCATGCGTGCGGCCCGGGTTCCATCCTCAGCACCACATACCAACAAAGATGTTGTGTCCGCCAAGAACTTAAATAAATAAATAAATTCTCTCTCTCTCTCTCTCTCTCTCTCTCTCTCTCTCTCTCTCTCTCTCTGCCCCTCCCTCTCCCCCTTTCCTCTCTCTTTAAAAAAAATAATAATTGCAGGGTTTCATTTTTATGTAACATTTTCCAAAAATTTTCTAATATTATATAATATGACTGTTTCTTAGAGCTCATTTGTTCTGATGCCTCCAAAAAGTCCAACATTTTTTCAAAGGTAATTTTCATCCATTGTTTCTTCTCTGAAATTTGAGATTGATCCATTTGAATTTTTTGTTTTAGACAAAGAGGAAAGCTTTTGTTTTCTATTAGTCATAACTGCCAATTTCTTAGAAAATGTAAGAATACCATTGGGAGGATGTCAAGCAGCAGAGAGTTCAGGGCATGGACTCTTGATCCTTCTGGCTCTGTGTCACTGCACTCTACCACTCCTGTCTTGCCTGCCTACAGCTGTTTTCCTAGCACCATCCAGGACATTGATATTCATTTCATTCCAGTTGTTTTGCGGATCATGCTTCTCTGGAGCCAATGCAGGAGTCTCCGAGTTTCTGAGTATCTATGACAGAGTTCTGATTGTTCTAGTAAATAGAAAGCAGAACTTCAGGACAACCTCAGCCTGTCAGTCCAATGTATTAGCAGATATTCAAGAAGCATCTCAACTGCAACATGTGCAAAACCCTGCTCCTCTTTTTACCATTCAGACCAGATTGTGCCAGACTTCTTCACTGCAGTAAGTGGCTACTCCATTATTTATTATGCACAAACCAAAAATCTTGAAAACCTCCTGACCTCATCTTTTTTTCCCCCTCTTTTTCATGTCTTGTATCCAATCCATCAGGAAACTGTTACATCTCCCTTCAACATATTCACGATGCAATTCTTATCACTTATACTTTTATCAGCCTGGTCCAAGACACTATCTTGTCTGAATTATTGCATTGAAGGATAGTAGCCTATCCTTCCAGCCTCTCAACATCTCTGAGCCATTCCCGAAAACCAATCTCAGCTAAAATAACTGTTGTAATGTATAAACCAGACAATACCACAATCTCTATTCAAACCCCTTTACTAACTTCCTATGTCATTTAGAATAAAAACTAAAACCATTACAATTATTCTGCGACCGTTACTTACATACACTTGTTTCCCTCCACTCCTCCACCTGCCTTCTGTCTTCTGTTCTGTGTTCTTCCTGTCCTTAGAGTATACTAAACAAAAACCTGCCTTGGGTTCCTAGCATAGCTCTTCTCCTGAAACAGTCTTTTCCTTCCTCACTCCCAAATTCTCTTCATGTCTCTGCTCAACCGCTATGTTATCAAAGCAGCTCTAATTGCTCCTTATAAAATTGTGGCCACCTCTCTACCACAGAATATCATTTCCCATTTGCCATGTTTATTTTTTCTCCATAGTCCTTTCCTTCTGAAAAAAAAAAAATATATATATATATAGCTGTTTCTTTGTTCATGTGAGCTTTATGAAAAAAAAAAAAAAGGAGACTGTTTTGGTATCTGTGTTATTCCCAATGCCAACAACAATACCTGATAAAGACTCAAAAAATGTGTGATAAATACTGAGAAGTAAGTGTTTGGCACAGTCCTCCTACCTTGAAAAGCCCACTGGGTAACACCCTGCTGGACTTTGTATGTCGTATTTGCCTTTGGAAAGGTAATGAAAAGAATGAAATATGGAGCCATAGGGCAGTATGCAGAGCCATGGCACAGCTGAAATAGGCTCTCTTTGCTTTCATCCACTACACCCCTTGTTTATCCTTGCTCCAGGAATCACTGGGTGGCCCCTTTACTTCTCAGGCTTTCTTTTGTCTGTGTTGGATTGTGAATTGATCATTGTTTTACTCAGCCGATTCTTAATCTGTACTATATTTTCCAAAACTTTCTCCCCAAGTTTTTAGCTTCTTAATCGTATTCATCATTGTTCTACAGAATGTATCTAGATTTTATTATTTTGTACTTTTATAGCCTTTGGAAGATTAGGAAATTGCATTCTTGAATTGAAATTGAATTCAAGTTGAACTTCTATATAAGTAATTTTGAAAAGGTTGGCCTTTTCAACAAATAATGTAAGTCCTTATACAGAATAAAAACCATTCTCCCAATGTAATTACTTAGGCTTTATGCTAAATTCAACATGAATAATTTAAATTTTTATTCTAGAATGGATAGCAAAAAAGAATTTAAAATACTTTTTGGTGAATATTTTCAAAAATTATTTTGGTATTTTTATTTCATTCTTATGTAGCACCAAATGACGTTTTCCTCTTGAAGTTCTTAATGCTGCAATCTCTTGCTGAGTTGTCTGGCCCATTGATGAAATCCAATAATAAGTTTGGGTCTTATTGCTGCAATGGGAAAATATCAAAGTTTTGAAGTGATTTTCAATTAGCAGTTAGTATTACATCAACAAGGCTTTATATAAGACATTTTTAAAAATCATTTCATCATAAAACACACAGACACAAATAATATAATCTATAATATGTTCAGTTTTTAATATGAGAATGTTTTCTGAAATATTACTATATCAAACATCAAATGAATACTGGCAGTAATTTTTTCTAGTAATTCTTTAATAATAATTCTCCTTCTCCTTCTCCTTCTCCTTCTCCTTCTCCTTCTCCTTCTCCTTCTTTGCTGGAAATTGTACCCAAGGTTTTATGAATAGTACACAAGTGCTGTACCACTGAGCTAAACACCTGCCCCATTCAATTCTTTTAAAAAGAAAAAAAACTTTGTATTATTTAAACACAGTGTCGAACAGTAACTTTTCATTGCTGAAGTAAGATATTGTGATGATTGGAGAAAAATGAAGGAATTATTTTTGCACAATTTGTAAGTGTAAGTCAATAAAAGGACTACTTTTATAATTTGTTTTTACATTAGTATATCACTTTCAAAAGGTTCTGCAAATTAGTTGCCAGCATGCATTATTTTATCCACACTGGAGTCATAATAGTTATTGTAAGTCAAAGTCTTTATAGGTAGAGGTGAAAAGTGAGGCCAGGGAAATATAGTAATTTCCTATATGTCAAAATGCTAACAGTATGTTGTTGAAAATTCAAGGCACCTGCCTGAGAACTTTTGACTTAAAAATAAGATCGTTTTGTTAATTTTCTCTAAGACAAATTCTTATTATAAAAATTCTATACTGCTTATAACATTCCAAAGGAAATGTTAAATATCATATGTTACTTGGAAACAAATATTAATTCCTTCATTTTGTTTTAATTGCTTGGATAGTGTAGTGTGTGTTTTACTGGTGATTTGCTTAGCATTTACCAGAAGTCTTCAAATATAGCCAGTATTCAGTGAACTTTGAATAAATGAATGAATGGCACTTCTCTGTACTTGTTTTCCTCAATTAAGTTTTTTGTTTTTTTGAAATTCCAGTGTTTGGAACCCTAAATGTAATTTTGTATTTTAGCATGTATCTTGCCTAAAACAAAATCTTTAGCTTTTTTTTTTTTTTTTTTTTTTTTTTTTTTTTTTTTTTTTTTTTTTTTAGCTACTGTTTAGAACTTTCTTAGCAAATCTGTGTCCTCTGGCATTTCCTTCTGCAGTCTATTCATATTACAAAAAGTAACAGGAATATACAGTTCTCTTCTCACACATTATTCTAGAAGATTCTTGACTAGAGCAAAATAACACGAAGTTCCCACATGCCCTTCTGTTTAATCATGTTCAAATAGGAACAACCTCAGTACTGAATGGTGCATGCATGACAGATGGGAAGACATAGAGTTTAATGTTTTAGACCATTCTCTTAAGTTTTGCAAGGAATCTAGTTTCTGTTTTATGAATGCTTTTAATCATGCACTCATACACTTTTTGGCTATTTGTTTATTACTAATTGGAACAAATCACTTAAATTCCAAACTTTGGTAGTCACATGTTTGAAAGTAAAAGACTTACAGGCATTGAATTGTTAGACATTCATAAAGTAGCACAGTATCAACAAAGTATAGTATTATTATAAACTGATTTCATCCTTATTTCAATTTACCTTTTTTTAGAAAGAACATAATTTTAGAATTCTGTGACCCAAATTCTTAATGTATGCAGAAATTTTGCCATCCTTTTAAAGTCAGTTGAATGTACACTGTCAAGTTGATGGCTTACAATGTGATTAAATTTGCTACATATATTTGGGTTTGTCTTTATTTAGTTTTGTTGGTGCTCTGTAAAAAGTTTTTAATCCCCATTTAGATTTTTGGTTAATGAATTACAAATATTAAATAGAATTTTATATACTCAAATAATATTATTCCTTAATGAGTTACTATAGATTTTTGTGATAAGACTTTCTGCATTATTTCTATTTATTTCAGAAAGAACTCTGTAATTAATTCTACTAATTTGGAGCTTAGCAAATATTTAGTCTTCTGCATCTTTCTCAACTGTAGGATTATTGTCAACTAATTTACAGTAGGCAATACAAAATTTCCAACAATGACAGTTGGAGGATCATTCACGTCCATTATTTCTTATATCACAATGTCTTCTTTTGAAACTGATTTTTTTGGGGTTTGCATTCACAGAAAGCCTTAAAAATAATATTATGTTTTAAGTATTTCATTATGAACTATGATACAAACATGAATGTACATACTTAAACATTTTAGAACTAGCAGGAGTTATTCCTAATGACAGAACATCAATATGTAATCGCTGTTACACTCTTTTTCTCCTCCTGCATAATATGAATTCCTTGTGATATTGCAGAGTTGACCACTGAGGCAGTTTGCAGGAGAGTGGGGAACCCTGGAGAGTTTGGATTTAGGTATAAGTCCAACCTTCTTCTAATGATTGGCTACTCACTTGGACTATCTCTCTCTCAAGTCTTGTGGAGGGTTGAGCAGTTTCCAAGGTCAATTCCTTTAACACTTAGCTTAGAGTGTGGAGATCCTTGTTAGGTTGATGGCAAGAGTCATCAAGATGTGCCAATACAAATGTTCAGAAGGGAGTGTTGTCAAATAAGAAAATAATTCTGGGCAGCTGGGGTGTGGATCAGCAGTAGAGGGCTTGCCTCCTATGTGTGAGGCACTGGGTTCAATCCTCAGTACCACATTAAAGTAAATAAACAAAAGTCTTAAAACAAATGCTATAAGAAAACCAAGGGAGGGAATCTCAGTTTACTTTCAACACAGAGAATTAAACCTCAGTTTTCCTTGTTTTCTTTTTATATTTGTATTTGTCCATACACAGCTTCCCTGTACCCACAACTCAGCCCTTCCCTTAAAGCTTTCACCTCACACCCAACACCAGGTAGCATGAGAGAGTTTTTGGTATCCCTCCAACTGCCTGTTCTCCTTCAAGACTGGGGCATCTTCCAGGATTCTTCTCATAAAATTCACATTGCTGTCGTATTTTATAAAGATTCCCTGAAACAAAGAAATAGAGAAGAGTTGGCCTGATTTGAATATAGCTTTAAGAATCCAGGGACAATAAATAGATTATTATCTTAAATTACTTTCCCACCACACTAATAGCATTACACTTAACTCCATAAATATTTTTGAAATGAACCAAACTGAACAGAACCTATTAATAATTACAGAAACAAAAACAAAACCCATACACTATTTTTTGTGTATGTGGAAATATTTCTTCCTTTTTTGTCCTTAGTACCATATACATTTTGAGGTCTTAATCTTTGTAAGTATACTATTCCATCTTTGATATTTCCAAATTGTGTGTAATTCCAGATCATTTTTGTAACAGGTTAACTCTTTAGTTTCTGTAACATAGGCATAGTTGTTGCTCTCATTTTATTTACTGCCTTTGAACATTTTTAAAAAATATTTTCCCCATGTTTGAAATTGTTTTCTTCAAAATTATTTTTATTATTTTTTGTCTGACCTTCTCAATTCCAGGAAGCCTGTGGATCTTTAGCTGTCTTGCTTTAAAATTATCTTTCAAAAGTTAACATTTGCTGATGTGAACTTACCAAGAAGTTAAGTAACTATTTATACTGATCTGTCCATGCATTATTACCTGTGAAATATTGCAATATTCCGTAATACCACAACAACATGTGAATCTGTGTTAAGAAATGGCCTAAAAATTTCACTATGTGATAAAGCGAATGATTTCACTGGTTAGAAGAGATGGCCTTTTTTGGGGTCATGAGAACAATGACATACTGGAGCTTTATGATCTGGAAAAAAAATACTACCTCTCCAGATTTAATTTTCTTGTAAAAATTGGGATATTATTATAAATTACTTTTTAAAATAACTTATTAGTAAATTATACATAATATGGGGGTTCATTTTAACATAATCATACATGCATGAGTATAATTTGCTCCACTTTAGTCCCCAGTACTTCCTCTTCTCCTTCCCTCCTCCCTTTCGCTGTTCCTGTTTCTCTGCTCTACTGGTGCTTTATATATAGATAGATAGATATATACATAAAGGTATTGCTCACTGTAATATATTCATATATGTATATAGCATAATTTGATCACTTTCATTACTTCTTACAGCTATCAAGCAGATAAAAACAGTAAGAAATTTCTGGTATTGGAAAATTATGTTTATTTTTTATTTTTTATCTGTTCTTTTTAGTTATACATGACAGTAAGAATGTATTTTGACATACATACATGGACTATAACTTCCCACTTTTGTGGTTGTACATAATGTGGAGTTACATTGGTTGTGATGAGGGTCTTTAAATTCATGTTTTCTTGCAAATGACAGGTTCTAAGTAGAACAGAAATAACTAGGTAAGCTTTGACCAGACTGCTCATCAAATGCATTTGGGCCCTTCTTTGATTTGTTTTTCTCTTAAAATTTATTAAGCCAAATTTTTTTCATTCATTGAAAACTACTGAAGAATAGACAATTCAGCTCTTTTAGCTTGTAATATTTGTAATAAAATGGTTACTGCATCCAAACTATGTTAGGGCTGTCTGACCAAATAGTTTCAGGGCGTATCCATGAATTATAATGAGCAAAATGTGTCCTGGAAACTCACTGGTAAACTAGATGGCTTGTTACTTATGATATCTGTTCAAATAGTGTAACGTGTCTTTTCTGTGATTTCTCCTTTATGAGTTTTGTTTTCTACACAGTTTTTTTTTTTCAGGATGAGATTATTTGGAGTCTTGGAAAATACAAACTATTTTATCTTAGTGGATTTTTATTTTTAAAATTTTTTAAGTTTTGATTTTGTTTCTATTTTGAAAAAAAATATTTTTTTCTTTGTTATCTTGCTGGCTACTTTGAAGTTTGAAATTATTTTATCTGTACATACCAATATTGGTGGCAGCCCAACTCTGGCTCGGTGACTATTTTAGAAAGTTCATTATTTTATATGCTTAAATTTTTTTACTTCTTCCCCAGCTACTTCTTTCTGAATTTATTATTTGGTATATGAGTTTCTTTTTGTTTTTCAGAGAGAAACATATTTTACCTTATTCATATTTATATTTAACTTATTTACCTTACTTTATTCATATTCTTATTCTTTGAGGTTTGATTATATTTTTGGTCAATATTTTATCAATACTACCATTGTGAGGGGCTAACCATAAATTGTATAATCTCCACATCTCTTTTTTTTTTTTTTTAATTTTTTTTTTTTAAAGAGAGAGAGTGAGAGAGAGAGAATCTTTTTAATATTTATTTTCTAGTTCTCGGCGGACACAACATCTTTGTTGGTATGTGGTGCTGAGGATCGAACCCAGGCCGCACGCATGCCAGGCGAGCGCGCTACCGCTTGAGCCACACCCCCAGCCCTCCACATCTCTTTTAAAGCAAAATATCAAGGTAGAAAACTGATTATGGAAGTAGGTCATAATGATGGATAATCTCCTTAGAGACATGTGTTTTGGAGATATTGTGCAGTTGGATCCACTAAATTCCATTACAGCATCAATAGTACATTATTACAGCATTTTTTTATCTTAAAGCTTTTATTTTAGTTAGTATTTATTTTTCCACAATCAACATATTGTTTTTAAATATAACTTCTTACACATATATTATAGCTCTTCTGATTTTAAGGGCCAAATTCTGATCCAGAGACAATTTGGAATGTTTATAAAAGGTCAAAGGAGTGAAAATTTGATGTTCTTTAAGGAAAGAGTATTTACAAGTCCATAATAATAAATGGAAAGATGGCAAGACATTTATTTTTGAAGCAAAGAAATTGGCAAAACATTTTTTAAAAATACTTTGAAGATTCCCCAAATAATTGCAAATAAGTTTGATAATTCAGAAAGGATAAAGTTAAAAGTGAGAAGGTGTTCTAAGAAAGAAACAGAAATTGATCTATTGGTTTCTCAGGCATTGATTAATTACCTATGATGTTCTTAATATATCTTTTTGACTCCTGCTCTCTGTTAGTGTTGAGAGAATTATTCCCTATGTCTGCTGATAATATAAGTTGTAATTAGCAAAAGAAGTTCATTAATCTTCATTCTCTGATATCAAGGGAGTCTTCCTAAAGTAAACAAAGTGGGAAATGGGCATTTCTCCCTAGATTCAACAAGAGTATGATGACCTAAATGCAACCAAGTTAACTTTAGTGACAGTTAGAATTACACATTTGAAATTATCACCAATCATAGAAGCAGAGGTTTATGAGCTTACATTTATTGAGCATATATTGTTTCAGTCAGTGTTCCCAATGGTGTGTAATATATATATATATATATATAAAATTTGGGGGGGGGTTACTAGAAATTGAACCCAGTAGCATTCAACCACTAAGCCACATTCGCAGCCCTATTTTGTATTTTATTTAGAGACAGAGTCTCACTGAGTTGCTTAAGGCCTCACTAAATTGCTGAGGCTGGCTTTGAACTCACAACCCTCCTGCCTTAGGCTCCCAAGCTCCTGGATTACAGAATGTGCCCAGACTACATCCATATATTTTTACTTAATCAAGGCAACCTTATTAACATCTCCATGAGAAGGAATGAGGAAATTGAGTCATAGCAGCAGCTAAATGCTTGACTTGCTCCATGCTTTACTTGGAAAAACTTAAATCTGCCCAGTGCATATAATATCACTTGAGGGGGCTTATTTAAATGTAGCTCTCTTGTCCCATGCTCAGAAATTATATTTCTGTGATTTTTGGATAGGATCAAGAAATCTGTATTACTAAGAGTCTCACATGTTGGACCAGTGAGCTTTGTAGCAGTTCACAGATCATACCTTGAATTGTTCTAGTCTAAACTACACTGGCAAACATTGTTGTATACTCTCCTATCATTTCTTAAAAAGAGACTGCAGTTTAGTAATAAAGTAGCATCTCACTTATCCATAACCCAGTCTTCTATCAATTTTTTTTTTCTGAACAATCGGAAATTAAAAAACAACAATAAAAAAACATAAACTTGTACAAATAGCTTGACCATTTTCAAGCAATAAAATACACAATATTAATTCATAAGAGAGCTTGATGTACTCCTAGTTTCCTCTTAGCTCTTGAAAGCTGGATTTTATTGTTTTGTCTTCTAGATTGTAAAATTACTTTAGAAATGGGAGTGGGGTTGTGGCTCGGTGGTGGATCACTTGCCTTGCACATGTGAGGCACTAGGTTCAATTCTCAGCACCACATAGAAATAAATAAACAAAATAAAGGTATTGTGTCCATCTACAACCAAAATAAAATATTTTAAAAATTACATTGGGGATGGGGTTGTGGCTCAGCATGTGTGAAGCCCTGGGTTTGATCCTCAGCACCACCTAAAAGTAAATAAAGAAAATAAAATAAAGGTACTAAAAAATTACATTAGAAGAAAAAAAAGAGAGGCTGCTGTATTTGATCAGGTACTCTGGGTGAGAAGAATCTGGCAGATTCAGAAGACAGGCAAAATAAGAAAAACAGGCACAGGAATTTTAAAATATAGTAGTATTGGTTTAGGATATGCACATTCTCCTGACTTGAGCATGTCAGTTGGACTTGCCTGTGGTTTTAAGTGTTTGCACTATGATAAAATTTATCAGCTTCTTATATGATGGCTCTTGGAGAGAACAGAATATTGCATTTGGAGTCAAGAGTAGTTTCAAAATCCAGATCCTGTATTTACTGGCTGTGTTTGACACTAAGTTGTCTGCAACTAGATTTTTTTGTCTGTGAGGCAATCACAGCAACTGCCTCTCTTGACAGAATAAATATCACAGGTGTGCAAGTTCCCAAGCAAGATACCCAGCATGTAAGAGAAATCCAAGTCTCTTTTGTCATTCTCCAAGGACAGGAAAGATAAAGAAGGTAAGACATGGATTCAGACAGACCTTAACCCAGATAATGTCTGTATTCTTATTAGCTGGATAATTTCAGGCAAACAATTTGAACACTTAGTGCCTTGGTTTCCTTATTTGCAAAGGGGAGTTAGTATTACCTATTTTTCTGGGTGAGTAGAAGAATTTAAAATACTAGACATACAAATTATTTTCCCACCTGCAAAAAAATTCTTAGGACAAACACCAAAAAATAAAAATTCAAACAAATTTAGAATAGAGCTAGAAGGTAAAGAGACATGGTTATTAGAACATACCATTTTAGATACTTCTCCAAAATAGAAAGTCCAAAAGAATTAATTAATGAAAGCATGCAATGTGGCATTACAAAACACAAATGAGAAAATGATTCCCAAGGGGAAAAGCCAAAGAGTGGGTTATTATGTTTAGGGATAGTCGGTGTAAATGTAAAAAGGAGAAACTACCAGTGCAAGTAGTCAAGAGCATCATGCAACATGTCAAGGACATTGAGAGGCCACATTGCCCCAGCACTATTCCTGTGCAGGTGTGCTTGAGGCAAAACACAGCTATGTGTTTGACTCTATTTTCACAGTAACTTTCTAACACTTGAGGACTGTGGCCTGTACTCTAAGAAATTTTACCTACATACTGGAGGAAGGTTCTGAGTGTGAGTGTCAGGGAATCAGGTGGCCTTAAATAACTTGATTTAGGAAACTGACTCAGAGAAGAAAAGATGTGAAACAGCCAAATTATAAGAATACCCATTAGGGCTTTCAACCTGCCAGCTTTGTTTTGATAAATGAAAAATTGTGAAATGTTTTTATGTTTGGGTAGGGACTGGTGGTTATCATCATTCCCTACATCTGTTTTATGCTACCGCATGAAAGCAAGGCCAGTCACTGATGCACTCACTCATTACACCTATCCCAAGGTGATCCCTCCTGTTTAGAAACAAGATGGGCATATTTAGGAAGTCATCTTGTGCTCTGCAAAATGGCAGAAGAAATGCATCCCAGAAAGAACACAGATGATTCAGCAGCATGTTGGCAACAATTGTTTCTAAAAGTTAGTGGAACAGATTAGTAGACACTGAATCAGTGATCTTTAAGTTAAATATGACCTATTTCACTATGATGAGAAAAGGACAAATAGAAAATATGCTAGATTAGTTAATTATAGTTAGTTACTTATTAGTTTAACTACACTCTTCTGGAGCTCCAGAACATGAGAAAACAGAATTTGGGGGACATAAATACAAAAATAGGGGAAATAGTCCCAAGTTATTACGCATAATTATTGTGGAAAGATTTACACAAAGAAACCCCTTGGTAAAATTTTGTTACTTCAAATATGAACAGAAGAGTCATGAAAGGATTCAGGAAACGGGGTGCAGTGTAGCACATCAGTAATTCCAGCTAGCTCAGGAGAATGAGGCAGAAGGATTCCAAGTTCAAGGCCAGACTCAGCAACTTTGTGAAACCCTGCTTCATAATAAAAGATGAAAAGGACTGGGGATGTATCTCAGTGGTAAAGTTCAATTTCTAGTATATAAAAAACAAAACAAAACAAAAAAGGATTTGAGGATGTGGAGGAATTTAAAAAGTTTAGAGACAAGAAAACAAGGAATCGAAAATCAGGGTGTTAGAAGTTAATTGAGCAATATTTTTGTGTTCCCAAAGAAACAAAACCTTTCAGAGTTTCGAGTTCTATACCTAATTGTGAGTCCAAAATCAATACATTTTTGCACATAAAATATTCAAAGAATTTACCTTTATGCATATTCACTCCACAATTGGCACAACAAAATAATCAGTTAACATGTATTATATTAACATGTGACTTTTTGTCAGGATAGTTAACACTATAATTCAGTACAAAACAAAGAAGAAAATCTTAATAAAATATATAGTAATTTGGAAAACATTTGCTAAAATTGACAGTCATTTCTAATGAAACACTAAGAAAGCTATGAAAATAATAAAGCCTCCCAAATGTGGATAGGAACATTTATTCAAAAGTAATAACATTTATTATTCTTACAGAAGAAACATTAAGGCCATATAAAATCAGAACTTAAGATATGATTATTATTTAACTTAGTTTTGTACATTTTGTCAATGTAATGAGACAAGAAGATAATATAAGTAGGATAATAGTTGAAAAAAACAGGTAAAGATTAATCTTTTTGTTGATCATAGAATTGTATGCCAAAATGAAAATCAATGAGAAATTTAGCTAGGTAGCTTAATATTTAAAAAAAAATTCAAAGCCCAATATGTACATACCTAATATACTCAGTGTTCTTATTATTTCAAGTTTTTTTTTCTCATTAAGAACAAAACTATAGTAAATATTCTTGTGTATATATCCTTATTAGTGTTTTATATCTTAGGATGAATTCCCTCCAAAGTAGCTTTCCAAACACTTTTTAATTCTTTAGGAATGTCTCAGAGTACACATTACTCCTATAGTCACCAATAATAAATGCTAATACTTTTTATTCCTGTTAGCATAGTTCATATAAATTAACATTTGAAATTATTTTAATTTATTTTTCTTTTATTAAATTTATGCATTATTTCACATGACTTGAGCCTTGAGCCATTGGATTTGATTTTCTAAGTATTGCTTATTCATAGCCTTTGTTCACTTTTCTTTTTTTTTTTTTTTTACATTTTTTTTTATTGGTTGTTCACAACATTACAAAGCTCTTGACATATTATATTTCATACATTAGATTGAAGTGGGTTATGAACTCCCAATTTTACCCCAAATGCAGATTGCAGAATCACGTCAGTTACACATCCACAATTTTACATAATGCACTAATAGTAATTGTTCTATTCTGCTACCTTTCCTATCCCCTACTATCCCCCCTCCCCTCCCCTCCCATCTTCTCTCTCTACCCCATCTACTGTAATCCATTTCTCTCTTTGTTTATTTTCCCATTCCCCTCACAACCTCTTATATGTAATTTTGTTTAGCAATGAGTGTCTCCCTTCATTTCCATGCAATTTCCCTTTTCTCTCCCTTTCCCTCCCATCTCAAGTCTCTGTTTAATGCTACTCTTTTCTTCCTACTCTTCCTCCCTGCTCTGTTCATACTTGCTCTCATTATATCAAAGAAGACATTTGGTATCTGTTTTTTAGGGTTTGGCTAGCTTCACTAAGCATAATCTGCTCTAATGCCATCCATTTCCCTGAAAATTCTATGATTTTGTCATTTTTTATTGCTGCATAGTACTCCATTGTGTATAGATGCCACATTTTTTTTTATCCATTCATCTATTGAAGGGCATCTGGGTTGGTTCCACAGTCTAGCTATTGTGAATTGTGCTGCTATGAACATCGATGTGGCAGTGTCCCTGTAGCATGCTCTTTTAAGGTCTTCAGGGAATAGTCCGAGAAGGGCAATAGCCGGGTCAAATGGTGGTTCCATTCCCAGCTTTCCCAGGAATCTCCAAACTGCTTTCCAAATTGGCCGCACCAATTTGCAGTCCCACCAGCAATGTACAAGTGTACCCTTTTCTCCACATCCTCGCCAGCACTTGTTGTTGTTTGAATTCATAGTGGCTGCCAATCTTACTGGAGTGAGATGGTATCTTAGGGTGGTTTTGATTTGCATTTCTCTGACTGCTAGAGATGGAGAGCATTTTTTCATGTACTTGTTGATTGATTGTATATCCTCCTCTGAGAAGTGTCTGTTCAGGTCCTTGGCCCATTTGTTGATTGGGTCTACAAAGAAACTACTAGAACTAATAAATGAATTCAGCAAAGTGGCAGGATATAAAATCAACACGCATAAATCAAAGGCATTTCTGTATATCAGCAACAAAACTTCTGAAATGGAAATGAGGAAAAACACTCCATTCACAATATCCTCAAAAAAAATAAGATACTTGGGAATAAACCTAACAAAAGAGGTGAAAGATTTATACAATGAAAACTACAGAACCCTAAAGAGAGAAGTAGAAGAAGATCTTAGAAGATGGAAAAATATACCCTGTTCATGGATAGGCAGAACTAACATCATCAAAATGGCAATATTACCAAAAGTTCTCTATAGATTTAATGCAATGCCAATCAAAATCCCAACGGCATTTCTTGTAGAAATAGATAAAGCAATCATGAAATTCATATGGAAAAATAAAAGACCCAGAATAGCAAAAGCAATTCTAAGCAGAAAGAGTGAATCAGGCGGTATAGCGATACCAGATTTCAAACTATATTACAGAGCAATAGTGACAAAAACAGCATGGTACTGGTACCAAAACAGGCGGGTGGACCAATGGTATAAAATAGAGGACACAGAGACTAACCCACAAAGTTACAACTATCTTATATTTGATAAAGGGGCTATAAGCATGCAATGGAGGAAGGATAGCATCTTCAACAAATGGTGTTGGGAAAACTGGAAATCCATATGCAACAAAATGAAACTGAATCCCTTTCTCTCGCCATGCACAAAAGTTAACTCAAAATGGATCAAGGAGCTTGATATCAAATCAGAAACTCTGCATCTGATAGAAGATAAAGTTGGCTCCGATCTACAGATTGTGGGGTCGGGCTCCAAATTCCTTAATAGGACACCCATAGCACAAGAGTTAACAACTAGAATCAACAAATGGGACTTACTTAAATTAAAAGTTTTTTTTCAGCAAAAGAAACAATAAGAGAGGTAAATAGGGAGCCTACATCCTGGGAACTAATTTTTACGCCTCACACTTCAGATAGATCACTTTTCTATAGATGGTTTTTTTCTTGTCTAAATGTAAGCATTCTTTGTATATAAATATATTACCATCTTTATGCACCTTGTAAAAATGTTTTTCAATCTCTACTTTACTTACTGATCTTATTTTCTTTCAGAGTTTTCTTGTTTTGCTCTTCTGTTCTAAAATTAAGATGCAATGTTTTGTGTAAAAATTAGGTGTATTATGATCTTAATGCAAAAATCATTTGTGAGTCTGTGTGCATATAAGGTACAAAAGGAGTAGATTTTGAGACTACATCTATGATATATCTACAAATGTATTCAGGATATATTTTTATTTTACAAAATCAAAAGAGTATATTTCTTCCAAAAAATTGAGATACAATGTGCATATAAAACTTGTCCTTTCCAAGCACACACTTCAATTCTTAGTAACTTTTGCATGATGAATACAAGTAGCAAAGAAGTTCACTAAGTAAAAACCAACTGTAAATAAACATTGAAGTATCACTTCCACTAGCTGATTGGCAAAAATACAGAAGATTAATAATATCTAGTATTGGGGCTTTCAGAAATGGTCATTCTCATGAGTTGCTTGTGAGTGGGTATTGGTACAGCTTGTTTTAAAGGCAAATTGTTAGCATCTATGAATATGTAAAGTGAATTTATCACAGACAATTCTTTCATGTTTTTAAATTGTCAGGAAATTGCATATGACCAGGGTTGTTCTGTGATCGCTAGATAAAAACTCCTCTATACATTCATATAAATGGAATAGTGTTGAGAGGATGCACATGAAGCAGGTTTGGGCTTTAGCAGTACCCTATGAAAGAGAACTCCCGTCCAGAACCCTTCTCCCAACTTGATCTCATCCTCTTATGTAATTCTCTTCACATAATCCCTCTGCACACAATGACCTCTTTGCCAATCGCAAACAAACCAAATATGCTTTTACTCTTGCTGTTTCCCATTCCTAGAAGGACTCTTCCTTCTTTCATCCCTCTGACCAATGGTTTGTTTTTCTGCTCACTTAGCTCCTGTCCAGAGAGGCCTTCCCTAAAAACTTCCAAAAGAGCCCTGCCCTGCCCTTTATTCTGATTCATGTTTCTTATAGTGCTACTTAACCTAGTGTGTATTGTCAGTGTATTTGGGTATTATCTGCCTCTTTCCACTAGGAAATAAACTCTGTGATGATGATCTCTGCTTCCCTTGGGCTGCATTAGTACCTGGCTCCTATTGGGCACTTAATAATGTGTGTTGAATGTGAGTGAACTAGATTAAAATAATTATTGTATTTTGCATGAAAGGAAAATTACAGATTTTAGTTTTTAATTTATGTAATGCTTTATTTTTAGTATGTATCAAAAGAATTTATTTCCCTCAGTGAATGAGTATTTTAATAAGTGACTAAATTTATAGATAATATGCAAATCAATTTTTTACTTTTTCAAATTAATCTAGGAAGTATGTTTTTAGTTATAGTATTACAAAGATTATAACAAACCAAAGGTCATCATTTTAGATAAGGTAGTAGTAACAAATCACCATGAAGAAAATGGCAAGTTAATTTCTTGGTATTTAACCTTGTAGGGTAACTGTAGCATTGGTCCAGAGAACAGCCTCCCATTTTGTGGACATCTAATTTCTGACTAAGTATAGCTCTATTGACTTAACAAACTGAATCAGAGATTTACAATAAACAGTAAAGACCTCTTTTAATGTGTCAGTTAAGAATAAACTAACTGTAAAAAGTTGTTTAGTTGCAACACTTTAATTTTAAAAAAAATCAGTTGAACTATCAACATTTTTCAAAAAAAAAAATCTTCACTGTAAAAAACTATTTTCATATTACCAGCAAGAAATGTGGTTGTTCTAATTTATATATAATCTTATCTGAATAATGGCAATACAAGTGAAATTCAGAAATTATATGGGTTACACAGAGGCAGGACAGTGTGTATGTGGGGGGAGTAAAGATGTTCAGATATCTAATTCTTCTAATGTATTTCAGCATATTTAGAAGCTTTTAAAAAGAATACTTTGGTATTTCGCCTAGAAGAAGTTACAAACCTTTAGGAAGAGAAAATATTCCAATTATACAGAATGTCACATAATAGTTAAATATTTCTATCTAGAGTGATTATTCTATTTAAAACTTTGTGCCATGTAAGGTCTTTATCACACTTATTTATGTCTTTTTGCACAGTTTGTGTGGTAAGGCATCCTCATTTCTCAAACAAGAAGACAGCCCCCTGTTAGGTGTGCTGGTACTGATGGACCTGTCAGTCCAGGGCTATTCAGATCAGGAGTGAAAATGTAGACTTGCACTTTACTTCTTCAGTTATCCAGGACTAGTGACTATCTTAGGTCATGTTGACATTTCTGTCTCAAAGAAACATCAACATTTATATAATTTATACTCAAGTAAAACTTTCTTTTGCTATATCCATGTAAAGAGATACTTTTCAGTAAAATCTTCAAGGTCTTCCCAAGAGTTTGAGGTTGAGAAAAGAATACTGGGGGATAAGCTGAGAAGGAGGGAGAAGTGGTTACTTAGAGCAGTGATGTTTTCCCTTCTCAGCAATGCAAAGGGAACTTGGTGACTTACCCAAGTGTGGAGTAGTGCATCTAAATATCTTGTATTTTGGAGTGAGTAGATTTCAGTTTTGCCAAAAATAGTTTGATACACATTTTCACAAATCTTCTAGAAGTAGATAATTTCTCACAATCTTCACTAATAGGGAGTTTATCACATTACTCAAACCACCCTTGAATAAACAGAGGTTAAATAAAGGTTAATTGAGAAGTGATATGGCCTATGAATATTTAGGCAAGGATGACATAAGGAAAAATACTAAACCCTCCCCCTGTGAGTGCAAACCAGTGTGTGGTGGCCCTCAATTTGCCATTAATAGACAATGATTCTAACCAGGAGCAGTGATGCATTCCTGTAATCCTAGTCACTGAACAGGCTAAGACGGGAGGATATCAAGCCAACATGGGAAACTTAGTAAGACCTGTCTCAAATGTAAAAAATAAAGGTATCTGAGCATGTGGCTCAGTGGTAGAGTGTCCCTGGATCCAATCACCAATAGAGATAGAGATAGAGAGAGAGAGAGAGAGAGAGAGAGAGAGAGAGAAGTTCTAAAGGCTTTCTAATGCTATGAATTTTTTTCTATCTTCTCCCCTCACACAAAAAGTCTAAATATACTTCCAAGTTTTGTATATTTAAATCAAGTGACTACAAGATCTTTCAATCTATTATTGGTCTCCTTGAAAATTTAGAGACTGCATTGTGAGGTAAAGAACTCATTAAAAATACTTCCCTGAGAAGGATAATGTGGAATGGTGGCTAGTATTTCAATATTCAAAACAGTGAAATTTCTCTCAAAAGGGAGAAAGGAGTATATTAATGATTTTTTCTCACATTTTGACATTTTATATTACTTAAACTTTATCACACAATTTATACAACCTATGGGAGAGTACATACTGATTTTCTAAAATTTAAAATAGACACATAAAGGTAGTGGAAAATTCTTTGATTTTATATTTTTAAAATACTTTTTTTTCCAGAATTTAATATGTGTATACTAACCTTGGCATAGAGGAAGCTTGTCATAAGCATTAAAAATCAATTGAATTAAAGTGGCCTGTTCTTGCCTTAGTTGAGCTGTTAATCAAATTTGTCACTGTGAACAAGTAGTGGGCATTGAACTAAGTAGACTATTAGTTTCCTTTACATTCTAATAAAATAATTATTAAAAGTGATATTCTGCATCTGCCTTACTTGCTAGTGGATATTTTAATTTTTTTATAAGAGAATCACTATTCAAAAAAATTTTTTAAACTATATATGTCAGAGGAAATATCAATTTAATTCATTCTTCCTGTAAATATCAAGTTCTGTTTTAGCCACTTAACATTAATTATCTATTTCAGGTTAAGAAAACACCATCAGGTTAATCATTATTGTCTTTACTTTGTAGATATGGAAAATTAAGCCTAGAGAGATAAACTGTATTTCAAAAAGCAGTAAATCAGGTATGCCTACTCCAAAAACTATGTTTTACCTCACAGTAAAATTTCAAATAAAAACGTATTTTTATTCTTTAGAGAGAAATGTGAGTTACTTTGTGACCATTTTAAAGTGATTTTCTGACAGAAAGTAGGAGAACATTAAAAATAACCAGTATGTATTTTGCCAGGTTAGACAGTAAATTCTTGTCTGTACTATGACCACTTTTCGTTTCCTGGGAAAAATAGACAATTATTTATATAGTGCTTCTGAAATCTGTCAGACTCACTCCTAGATCATATACAATAATAAGAAAAAAATGGCTTTTTTTATGAGTGGTTGCAGTCTTCTCTCAGTGAGTGGTTGCAGTCTTCTCTCAGTGTGAAATCTCTGCCAAATAACATTTTCCATTATGTATATAGAAATGAGGTTAACTCCAGCTTAAAATTAAGCAGGAATCATCTTGCAATGACATGTGTTTCTACCATCTTATGATATCATTTCCAAGGTAACTAAATAGAACACCATAAAGGAAGGATTATGTTAGCAGGTGTGAAATAAACAGCAGGAGAACACTTTATAAAATCTTTCTAAAACCCTGAAAATGGATGACATTTTTGTAAGCAGTGCCACCAGCAGTAATACATATGGAGTTAGTGGAGGAGATTTCCACCTAGTATGTGAAGTGAATATAAAAACTAGGCTAATATTAACTTATTAGATATAGGAGAATTTATGCAAACAACTTTCTCTGTGGTACCATTTTATTTAGCAAGCTATTTCAGCAAGTTCTTTGATGACCATGGTTATGCTAATTGTGATAGGTAAATATGTAGAGGATAAAATTATGTGTAGAATATAGTGTTAATAGTGGTTGCTGTGTTGATGTGGTTTTCCCCTCTCTCTCTCTCTCTCTCTCTCTCTCTCTCTCTCTCTCTCCGGCATATGTTTACATGTATTTCTAACATGTAGGCTAGTTGTAAAATTCTCTTGAAAATGATGTTTATCTCAAGAGTATGAGCAGAAAGATGTATGCTTTTTTTAAGATAAAAGAGTTAGCAGTGGATTGTTAGAAGAAAAACACATTTCAGAAAATAGGAATATGGAATTGGTGTTCTTACTGTTTCAATTAGTAAGGCATAACAAAATAGGAAACTGTTGAAGTGTATGGTGTAGAGGAAAAAACAGCTAGTTTTAATTACTTGTTAGCTGGTCTCAAAAAGGAATTCCAAAGCACAAAGGCTTATGAAGTCTTAATTGTATGGCCATGCATTTGAAAAGAGTGGCCAGTTCCAGAGAGTAGGAGATCTTGGTACAGATGGGGATGGAGTCAAGAGGTTGTGACAATGAAATGCACGAGTGTGTTCAGTACTTCACAATTTAAGGTTGTTGCGGGTTATGACTCTGAGGGAAGGGAGAGAGAGTCTTGGGTTGAGGCCTGAGTGATGAGCCAGTCTTCCGTTCATCATGCTATGGAGATATTCAGTTGAAGTTCAGTGTTTCCTATGAAGATCAAAACTCCAGTTTGAGCAGAGGATGGCCCCAAACCATGAAAAATGTGACATAATAAATTTTCAAACACAATAAACACATCGACATCTTCATACTCTACGTCTTCTCTGCTAGAAGCATGATATTTCAACAGCAAATACCACATTACTGAATAAAGTTATATTTCTAAGCCACGTATAGTGTTTGGCAATTAAAAAAATTGAATGGATTATGGGAGTGGTGATCAAAAGAAAAGTGAGGAAGGGAAGGTCAGGTTTAACAGAGAATAAATATCCAAGGCCAGTTTTCTGGAGACTGATTGACTGTCTACCAGGTATCTTTCACTACAGTAGCTGATGCAGACTTACAGCGTTATAGCAGCATATCTTTATCCAAACCTATATAAGATATATTTATTATACATCTTTTAGATTTTATTCAAGTAGTTGGTCATTAGTAAATACATATTCATATTTGCAAAAGTTTATAACTCAGAATTACTGTTCACCAACTTATCAATGGTCCTGAATTACAGAAATGTAGCTAATATGTGTTTATAAACAAGGAAGAATCAAGTCTACTTAATTATTTCTTGTGTAGAGTAAGAGTTTGAGATGGTAACTGTAAAGGATATAGGATGTGCTTGCTTTGTCATTGTGAAATGTGAGGACACAGATAAGACATTAGAATATGAAACATGAACATTTTTTCATGTTTATGAGTAAAAATATCCAAGAATATTTGGCTTCTTTGCCCTTATCATATAGAAATCTTTCAATCTAGCATAGCTAGAAATGTTTACTTATAGATGACCTAACATCAAAACCTAGTTTTGTAGGAACTAAGGAAACAAAAATGTGAGGTTTAGCAATCGCCTGTTCTTTTTGTTTGCTCCTTATTCTTTACATATTTTGTCTTCTTGAGTCAAACTTGTTTTCCCCTTTTCATTTCAACTCCCAGACTGCCTTTCCTACTGTCTTCCTCACATTCAGTACACGTGTTCTAAAGTGAAGGATGACAGGTGTATCATTGCCTTTAGAAGTCTTTTTCTGCTTTTAAATCTTTAAGAACCTAGTGGTTACAATCAGAATTTTTGTTATATTTGGTTTAGAAGAACCTTGTACCAGTTGTAAATGTATTTGGAAATCATTTTTGTTTTGGATTTATGAAAACAAATAAGAAATTAAAGTTGAAAAGCTATATATTCTGTTTTAATGGGTAAAGTAACCAGTTGAATCTGGATAGAAAGTCTAAAGATGTGGTATCAAAGTTTCAAATTTATCCCACATTCCAATTGTTCTTCTTCCTCTCCTTCCCTTTCTCCTCTTCCTCCTCCTTGTCCCTTATCTCTCTCTCTCTTCCACCCCTGTAACAATATGCCACTGCTTATATAAGACAAAACTTTTTTTTAGCATTTTTTTACCTTTATTTAGTATTTTTTTTATGTGATGCTGGGGATAGAACCCAGTGCCTTATGCATGCTAGGTAAGTGCTGTACCACTGAGCCACAACCCCAGGCCAAGACAAAGCTTTTCTAATTCAGGAAGGATAGCATATGTTAGATGGAAAGTGCTCATTATTAAATTTCCCATTTCACTTTCTTATTATTTTTATAGCACTTACCATGGGCCAGATATTCCAAGTATTTTATACTAATGTTAATTTATTTAATCCCCACAACACACCTATGGGTAAAGTATCATGAGTTTGCTTATGTTACAAGCAAGGAAACTGAGTCATAAAGAAGTTGGGTCTTTGTCCAGGATCACAGCAACTGGTAAGTGGCACAGTTGGTTCTTAGCCATTTTGCAGTGCTCCTTTTCAAAAAAATTGTTCACATGCTTTTCTGACTTCTTCAAGGGCACCTTTATATGGCTCTGATTTCTGACTTCTTCAAGGGCACCTTTATATGGCTCTGATCTCAACTGATCATCAACCTTGGATTTATACTATTCTTGTGCAGTGTCTGTCATATATGTGTATGTGTACATGCATAAGTACACTTTTGTGTTTGATATTATCGTATCATTTATGGTGATGGCACTAGTAGAATCTTAAATTAGGAGGCAAGATATATATCTTCTCATTTCATTTCCTCCCTACAAAAACTCCTAATTGCCTTGTGAAACCTTGTACAATTCACAACCCCTCTGAATCAATTTACTTATCTTCAAAATAAGGGAGTTGGACTCACTGATATTTTTTCATCTTTAAATTATAGACATGAATCAGGATATACATTAATTTCTATACAAACCAGTAAGGATATTTATCCTCCATATAGAGTGTGCCCTGTCACTGAGGGAAGTGAAATAAGAACCACATCCCAAGACTTTGATAAGTCCATAAATTTATAAGAAACACAATAGCATATTATTCTCATAACAAAATAGAGTAATAAACAAATGAAATTTTTATACACCTCTTTTCTAAATTTTCACCAAAAATATTGAGTAAATAATTTATAAATGTATCACAATACATTATGCAATTAAATAAACCTATACTATTATATAACTAATCAGATAAAGCTATCAACAACACACCTACAATCAAACAAAGTTGAATTTTTGTACTCACTGTATAAAGGGAAAACATTTTAGAGGAAACTCTGGAAAGATTCAGAAGAGGGATAGAGAAAGCAGACCTCATTTTGATGACCATTGTTAATTTGGGGTTACAGTGATTTGATAAAATGTTACTGAGGAATATAGATAGAGACTAATAATGGTATCACTTTAAATATGTTATTTTGAAAAATCATATCTGTATAACAAATACTTGTATTCATGTTTATTTTTGGAGGTAGTTATGCTGCTTAGAAACTTCTGATTGCATTTTTAAATATTCAAAATTTGAAATTTACAAGAAACAAAAATTCATAGTTTTTATGCCCAATAGGTATGAAAGATAAAGAGGAGATACTGATGAGCACATAAATCTTACCTAATGAGGACACAGAATTAATTATTAGCTTGAATATGCAAGTGATTATACTCCTTCATTATATCTTTGCTATTCTGTAAGATGAATTTTCTTTGCTTGCCAGACCGTTGATATATATATATATATATATATATATATATATATATATATATATATATATATATTATCTATATCTGCATATGAAACACCTTTATATGGAGCAGCACACAAGGAGGATAATTTACTTGCAGAAAGAATTACATGTTTTATAAAAAGCAAAATATTCCCCTTTTCCTCTTTTGCTTGAGATTTTTGGCCTCTCCTAAGAAGTAGTATGTTGTGCTTATTGACAACTGACCAAAGAATGGATGTACTAGTGGTACATTTATAAAATGCAAAGGAAGCAAACAATTCACCAGAAATTTACAGAGCATCAGTATATATAGGACATATGATGTTAGATGTATAAGATGAAAAAGTCCACATTTCAAGGAGTGATGATTAATTGATAACAACAGAAATAGCACAAAAGCTAAACAATGGTATAAAGGCAAAAATATATCAACAGTATGCTATGAAAAGATAACAAAGGAGAAAGAATCTAGGGAGTTGAGTGAAAAACATCAATAAGATGGTCATCTCCCTACATAGTATCAATTTTGACAACTAATCACAGATGAACGTACCTATATGAAAATTTGTGAATCCACCAGGGAAGTTCCAGTACATTGCTGGAAAAAGAAATCGAAGAGTAGATACCTTGAAGTGGGTAAGAAGAACAGTTTCATTTTACCAGCATAATATTTTCCCTGTGGCAGCACAGCTTCGTGCGAGGAAACCTCTTCACCTGCAATTTTTTTCATGGGAGAAAGTAAGAGCACAGGGCATGAGCTTTTGGCTCCTCCAGCTGTGTAGGATGCTTCCCAAGAAGTCCAGTTCTTTCTTGCTTCACCAGATTATAAGGTACTCAGCAAAATTGAGTAGTAGGGAAAGATTGGGAGCAAGAAAAGAGGTTACAGAGTCTGCTAACCATGCCATGGACTAAACTAGAGAATCTGCCCACAAGACTCTTGGAACTTCTCAACTTGAGAACCTCCTATGGACTGACCCATGGAAACCCCAGATGGGTTTCCCAGCATGTTTATACAGAGAGCAAGTACAAGTAATTTGCACAGATATCTGGTTCAACTTTGAAGGACTGGGAGAAGACATACTAAGCTGAGCACTTCAGAACACTACCCTAGGGAAACCAATGGAAGATTCTCCATATCCAGATTGGCTTTGCAGGATGGAAAGCAGACATGGAACCACAAAAGGTTACAACCAAGGAATTTTGAGCAAGAAAAACAAGGCTTGGGGCATCACACTTGCTGGATTCAAATGTATTACAAAGACAGATTATATCAAAAGACAGTATCATTATGGCATAAAAGCAGACACATAGACCAAAGGAATAGAATATAGAGACCAGAAATAAGTGCACGAACTTACAGTCAAAGGATACCAGGAATATTCAATGAAGAAAGCATATTCTCTTCAATAAATGGTGTTGGAAAAACTGAGTTATTAACATGTAAAAAAAACCTGGATCCTTACCTTATATCATACACAAAAGTAAAATTAAAATTTGAATAAAAGACTTAAGTGTAAGATTTGAAACCATACAACTCCTATAAGAAAATGGGGAAAATCACCTTGACATTGGTTTGGGCGATGATTTTATTATTATTATTATTATTATTATTATTATTATTATTATTATTATTAAACACCAAAAACACAGGAAATAGAAATAAAAACAAGTAGAGCAAATCAAACTAAAAAGTTTCTGTACAGCCAAAGAAAGAATCAATTGAATGAAGAGAAAACCCACAGAATGAGAAAAAATATTTGTAAAACTTCCAACAAAGAATTAATATCTGGAATATATAAGGAACTCCAAAAACACAACAGCAAAAAGACTGAAATAACTCATTTAAGAAATGAACAATAGACCCATATAGACATTTTTCAAAGAAAGACAGACAAATAGCCAACAGGTACTGAAAAAAAATGTCTGAAAACACTAGTCATGAGGAAAATGCAAATCAAAACCAAAATGAGATACCACCTCACTCCAGTAATCATGACTGTTATCAACAGACAAAACAAGTATTGACCTAATAAATATTGACAAGTCTACAAAAAAAAGAACACTGGCAAAATTCTTGTGGGAATGTAAATTAGTGTATCCATTATGAAAAACAGTATGGAAGTTCCTCAGAAAATGAAAAATAAAACTATCATAATGACCAAGCAATACCATTACTGGGTATATATCCAAAGGAAATGGAATCAGTATGTTGAAGAGACAACTGCCCTCCCTTGTTCATTGCCGTACTCCTCAAATAGCCAAGAAATGAACATAGCCTAAGTTCATCAGCCGAAGAAATGGAGACTCTGGTGTCTTCTTTTTATAAGGACATTAATCCCATTCTGGAGATTTCACCCACATGACCTCATCTAATTTTCTCTCAAAGGCCTCTACTCCAATTACTATTACATTGGGGTTTAGGGATTGCATGTAAATTTTGGAGGTGAGAGAAAAATTCTGTTCTTAGCAATCGATTTTGAAAAATTGTGACCTTAGTTGATGCTTCTGTTCCATATTCTATATTCTCTCCAAGAATGCCATTTATACATATTTAAACCTTTTCACTCTTTATGATCATCACTCTTTTGTACGTTACTATCTTTCCTTTTCCTACTTCAGCCGCTTGTGTACTTTGTCCTAATTTCAGTTCTCTAATTCAATCTTCTATTTTGTCTAATTTGAAAGTATAGTGATCTGCTGAGTTTTTAAATATTTTAGTTCATTTAATTTTTAGTTTTAGAATTTCATTTGCTTCTTTTATATACTTTCAGATTCTCTTTTTGAACTCTCCATCTTGTCAACTAACTTATTGACCATGTTGGACAACTTTTCGAAATATGTATCTTATAATTCCACTCCAATACCTGGAACTCCTGTAGGTGTGTTTCTCTTTCTCCCCACCCCCTTCACCTCCCCCCTTATCTTTATCTCTTTGTCTCTTCCTGTAGTATTGCCTCCTCTTATGCATACTGATTTATATATGGATGCATTGTATTTTTCATGCAAAATCATCGATATAATTCGAGGCTCTTTTGCTGTTAATATCCATCAGACACAATGTAGTTTTGCTTCTTACAGGCAGTAAAGGTATAAGCAGATCATTTTAAAACAGTCAGGGATTGCATTGGTTTGAAGCTGGAAAACAATGAATACACCTAGACCTGGAATGGTTGAGGTGGGAAATGGTGTTACTTGGGCCATAGGAGAACAATATAATAAGGTCACCACCCAAGGGGAATGAAATCTTGGTGGAGGTACCAAACTTTCCTTTGTTATCTCTTACCTGTGAGAATTGGCATCTTAATACCAAGTTTTCTGATCATTGATCATGGCATATATCTGCATTTATTTGCTCAGTGCATTCATCTGCTTGTGCTGCCATAACAAAATACCACAAGCTGGGCAGTGTGGACCCTCTTCCTGCCTTGTAGTTGGCCACCTTTTCACTGTGTCCTCACATGGCCTTTTCTTTCGGCTCATGTGGAGTTGCAGGGGGCTCCCTGATGTCAGTTTTTGTAAGTACATTAATCCTATTGGATTAGAGTCCACCCTTAGGGGCTCAACATAGAATTTTCAAAGGACACAGTCTAGTCCATAGCAGTCTTCTTGACTGCACTCAGAGCAGTATTTTGTACATTTTAGTGTAGAGCTCTTATACATTTTTTATCAAATTTTTCATTAAGCATTCTGGTAATTTTTTAAATAAATTTGTTATTAAAATTGACTTTCCAATTGTTTGCTGTTAGTTACAGAAATAAAATTGATATTTTATATTGCCTTGGGATCCTGCTGTTGATTAAAATTCTTTAGAATTTCCTATGTACACTATCATAACTTCTACAATTAAGTACACTTTTCCCTTTCTAGTTTTTCAAAGTTTCTAAAATTGCCTTTCTATATCATGATACCTATTACAATGGTGCATAGAGATGTAGAGAGATGACATATTTCCTCGATTCTGATTTTAGCTGGAAGACATTTGACGTTTATCATTAATTGTACTGCTGTTGGTAGGTTTTTCAAAGATGTTCTACATCATATGGAGGAAATGCTCTTAAATATTTTTTTAACCTCAAATTCCCTGAGCATCTCTATCATTTAAAGATATTGGATTTTGTCAAATACTTTTCATGTATATAAATGAAATACCTATATATATAAATATAATATATATTTGTACCTTATTTATATTTCCAGATATATACCACTAGGCATGGAGGAATGTTAGGTTGTTATGATGGACTAGTGTTTTTATGTAGTTTCATAGGGCTGAATTAAGTTTGCTAATTTGAAAAAGGATTTTGTAGGAGAGTGGGTTTTATTTTATTGTTTTATAACAGGGTATATTGTATAAGGAGTTTAGTATCAGGGCTATGTTGATATTATAAAATGAGTTCAAAAGTAGAAATAGCCCTTGTTCCTCTTTTTTAACCAATAAGTTCACATAATATTGATCTTATTTACTTTTAAAATATGTTTTAGGAAATTTGCCAGTGAGGATAACTGATTCTAGAATTTCCTGTAAGTGGGCTTTTAATAATGAATTTGACTTCTTTAATAATTATAGTGCTATCCAGGCTTCTTATTGCCTTCTGTGTCAGTTTTGATGATTTTAGTTTTGAGGACTTTTTCTATTTAACCTATGTTATTGGATTTATTGGCATAAAGTTGTTTGTAATGTTTCCTTATTTTTTCTTTTAATGAATCTAGCATTTGTAGTGATGTCCACTCACTTGATAATTATATATTAGATTATTTTTCTTGATTATCAAATGTTTATGTTTATCGATTTTATTAATAATTTTTAAGAGCTAATGTCTGGTTTCATTGATTTTTTTCTTGGTTACATTGATTTTTTTATTAATATTTAACTCATTTCCACTCTCATATTTCTTGTCTTTATTATTTTTTTCTTTAACCTATTTTGCATTAATTTATTTTTTAAAGATAGAATTAGGTCATTAGTTTTATAATTGTTTCCTTTGCAACAGAGTGTTTAAAGCTATAATTTCATCCCTAAGAAGAGTTATAAGATGCATATCACAGTATTTTTACTATAATTCAGATTAAAACAGGTTTTAATTGCTCTTGTGACTTTTTCTTTGAACTTGGCATATGGAGATCAATGTTGTTTAATTTAAAACACTAGAATACTTTTATTTTTGTTTTGGATACAGATCTGTAATATTTTTAAAAGGACAGTCTCTAGTCTATGCTGGTGAATATTCCATTCAACATTAAAAGAATAAGCATTCTGAGCTGTTGATGCAGCTTGATATTTTCAATAGATATTCTTTACCAGACTTTGCCCTGCACATGTGCAGGATTTCATTTGTTCAAAGATTCAAAAAGATCCATATATACCCATTTCTGGTACTAGTGTCATCCTAGAAGAAACACAGAAATCTAAATAAAATAGTTTTTACCATAGATAATTTATATGTAATTTAAATTATGTTCATTCATTTAGTATTTTAGAATGCCTATCACTTTGAATAACAAAATAAAACATTTGTTATTACTTTCTTGTAATGATTCATTTTACAAATTTAAATGTGCTATATGCATTATTTAACAATTCTTTGTTTCTAAATTCTACCGTTATGTATGATATTATAGTGTTTGGTATCCCTGCCTGCCTAAAAACAAAATATAAATAAGTAATATTTTGTTTTTAAAATTTTTTTACTGAAATTAGGAGGAGGAGCCATTAAAAATAGCAAAATAAAATATAAGATTTTAGGAACACTATCTTGAATAAATACACCAAATACTTTTGTTGATTTTCTATGTAGTATATTTCTTGGCTGGAGGGGAATAGCCACATAAAATTTTATATTATCAATGAGCATATAAAGCACTGTATAAGAAATGAATAATGCAAATGTTATAAAATGAATATAATCTATTTGGGTATGAGGTGAAGCTAAAAATAATATATATGTATGTACATATATATATATATATATATGTACATACATACACACATATTATAGGGCTGACATTGACATTGTGTTCAGAAAACTGTAGTATAGAGTATTTGTGGAAAAATAGCTGTTAATAATCAGAAAATTTGGAAAGAATTATAGTGTGTAAACAGAAGACTTTAATTCTATGTGGAATACAAGAAGCAATTTTGACTTCTGAAAGATCTGAAAATGATATGGAGGATTTATTTCAGGGCAATAAAAGAGGCAAGGAAATCAGAGTATCAGTTGTAGAAATCCTTGTAGAAAGAGATGGTGGTCTTTACTGAGGCAGTGCAATGAGAGTATATATGAGGGTGTAAGTTTGAGTTTTGATGTTCAGGATTCAGAATTAAGAAGAATTTTTTTATATACCAAGGATTGAACCCAGGGGTACTTCACCATTGAATCACATTTCCAGTCCTTTTTTAATATTTTTTATAGAGAGCAGTGTCTCATGAGTTCTTAGGGCCTCACTAAGTTGCTGAGGTTGACCTCAAACTTGTAATCCTCCTGCCTCTGCTTCCCAAGCTGCTGGGATTACAGGCCTGCACCACTGCACCTGGCCAGAATTAAGAAGATTTGATGGAATATTAGGAAAATCATTAGACTAGGATCAATCTTATATTAATGACTTGGGTTACTATGGGTGGTGGCACTGTTAATTGAGACAAACAATATGGGACAAGAGCACATTTTGGGGAAAGCATGATCACATCTGTTTTGTATATTTTAAATGTGAAGCGCCTGTGTGACTTCCAAATGGATCCATGTAGTAAATGAAAGAATTACAGGTTTGGATATTTGCACTAGAGATTATGATTTTAGAATCAGCAATTTATACTACAAAGTAATCTATTTGGTGGCAAAATAAAATTAAAATTCTATTTACATTTTTATCTTACTCATTTAAATTTCCACTTTGCATGTTTTATAATGCAGATATTGTATTAAATCTAGTAGGCATGAATATAATTTATTAAACAAATATCTATGTACTGTATAAGCCTTCTCCAAAAATATTGTTTCAGAAGAGGTTGGGATCAAAATGTTTTAAGAATCTCTTTACACCTCTCACAGCAGCTCTTTGATAAGAAATAAAGATGAGCAAGAATGAACCATAGTAAAAAAAAAAAAAAAAGAAAGAAAAATTTTAAAAAATGAACCATGGTATAGCATCTACTCTTAGTAAGAGTCAGGAAGAAAGATTTCAGCCAGGAATATGAGAAGAGGTGATGTAAAAAGAAAACCAGAAAAGAAAACTGCCAAAAAGGAGGGCTGGTAACAAATTCCAAATACTCAAAAAACTCAGTAAGGGGAGGGCTGAAAAATGTGCATAAATGGAATTGTCACTTTGATAGAGATCACTACTGTCTGGGAAAGAAAAATATGATTGTAGAGATGGGAGTCAGATTTCAAGGTGGGAGCAGTAAATGAGGTGTGAGCAAATGGAGAGGGTGTGAATTTAGGTTGGTTCAACAAGTGCCTCTTAAAAAAATCAGTTGTAGTTAGACACAATATCTTTATTTTACTTATTTAGTTTTATGTGGTGCTGAGGATCGAACCCAGGGCCTCACCCATGCTAGGGAGCACTGTACCTCAGAGCCACAACCCCAAACCCAAGTACCAAATTTTAAAGAGAATAGAGAAAGCAGCGACTAGAGATTCAAAGGCAAATTGTTCCCATTGAAAGGAAAGTCTTAATTATTTTATATACTTTCGTGGTTATTACCAAGAGGAAAACATCAACAGAGTAGACAAGTTTTAAGACTTGATGGAATGAGGTCCTCACTAGGAGGACCCAGTGAGCAGTATATGCAGCTGTTTTTGATGAGTGGAGGGATACCTTACAATGCGAGACAGCTCACAGAGAATAAGGGTTTATCATCTTCAGACGCTATTAAAATACAAAGATTGTCAGTTGAATAAAAAATACAATTTAGACCCATGCTCTAAATAAACAACAAAATGACATCAAAAGATAACTTAAAGGGATGGGGAAACATGGCAAAGAGGAGCTAAAGGAGAGTAAAAACAGCAATATTGGAATTCAATTAAATTGATTCCCTCCGTTTTATTCTCACTCCAGCAACCAGAGGCATCTTGTTACAGCCTAAGATACATCAAGTCAATTCTCTGATTAAAGCCTTCGGACAGTTGCCCATTACTGTCTTCATAAAAGCAAGTCTTGGCTGAAACTCACAAAAACCTGCTTGGTCTGAAACTTTTATATTTCTTGACCCTTCATTTAATGTGTTCCAAATGTTCCTTGAAGCCATCAGGCAAGATATCCCTGAAGGACCTTTTCTTTAGCTGTTTTGGCAGCCTGAGATGCTTTCTCCTAGATATCTGCGTAATGCACTCTTACTCAAATATCAATTTCTGTGACCAACCAGTTTTAAGTTGAGCGCCACCACCACATGGAACACCCAACGCCTGTTCTCTTTTTATGCGTGCCTTGATACTCACCACCATTGAGCATGCCATCCATCTTCACCACTACGTTTTGGTTTTGTCTATCTTTTTTCATATGAATATAAACTCACAGGAAGACTTTTTTTTTATTGCTTTTGTTCAGTGTGGTAACTCCAGTGCCTCAAACAATGCATGGAACAGGCACTCAAAAACATCCAAAACAGAAATACAGAGAGAATCACTTTCTATTGCATGAAAACCTTCAGTTTGAAGATATATCAGCAGAAAAGTTTATGTGTTGTCAATAATATTAATATTATTGAATGTTTTTTATTCATCAAATACAATTTCATATATTATTTAACTTGGTCCTCACATAGATTCTATTAAATCATTTTCATTTTTATTTTACTTCTTTTACAAATGAGGAAACTTAAACTTGGAGATGAGATCATCTGTCCTAGATAGCATAGTAAGAAGAAATAAGAAAAGAATTCCAGGACAGACACTCTGCCATGGCCTGCTCCTTTCACTATCATTCAGTTTTCATTCTAATATGCCATGGCTCACCCAGATTCAAGATGATAAAAAGTATCATTTACAGACATTTACAGAAATATGAGCAGTGAGAGACACATCATTAGTCAATTTGTGTAAACCAAATAAAAATAATGAAGACTTCGAGTGTTGTAATCAATATGATCAAATTGATAATTAAGTGCACATATATATTCATATCTCAATAGAAAAAAAAATAATTTTCTTACTGGTGTCAGAAGATCCTGATAGCCCCTCAAGATTTTATTTGTGTGATTATTAGAATAATAATGATTATCATTATCAATTATTAGCAATTATTAGTGTTATATTATTAATATATAATTAAGCACTTACAAAATTTCAGGCACTGTGCTGAGCAATTTGGATGGATTATCTCATTAAATTCTCAAAACAAATCAGTGAGATAGGAACTATTATTATCCCAGTCCATAGATGATGGCATAGCCCTAGAAAGGTCAATGCTAATCAGCCTGAGTAAATTGCATGCACATGGTGAATCTGAGGGACAAACCCAGGCAATTTAACTTTAGACACCAAATTCTTCCTTGCAAGCTATCAATGAAATGAAGGATTGGCCACTAAATTGTGTCAAGATGGTTAGCTCTTAAAAAAAAATAATAATAATGTAGATCCCTAACTCTTCATACTTCAAAAAATTCTGAGGGATCAAGGAAAAAAAAAAAGTATTCAACCCTATAAGTAGTTCTTGAAAATAACAAAGAATACGTATCACAGCATTTTCTGAGCTAAAGTAAAACAGAAGAATTGCAAATGAAAAGAAGAATAGATATTAAACAGTCTCCTTTGGTTCTACTTCTCACTTCTGGCCTGTCAAAGTAGCTGCCATTTCCAATCTCAAGTTCTCTGAGCGCTGCTGGGATTGGCTTCCTTCTTGGTTAAAACCCTCAGCACTCTAGTTTAAGCTATGGCTTCCTCTGTTTGTTTTTCGCTACTACCATTTTCCATACATGTAGCAACATCTAGAAATTTGTTTGTATCTTTCTTTTTCAGAATCTTTAAAAAATGGGAATGGGGTTTATGGCTCTGTAACATTTTTTGCTATTTTTTAAATGAATCCCCTGATAGTTAAAATTTGAAACAGTCATGAGAGCATAAGGTTTGGGGTCATTATTAAATCATATGATTTTAAAATGCAGAACTGACATTATCATGTTTTGTTACCATTTGGCACAACACTTTTTAAAAGCAAATTTGCAAAATAGAAAAAAGAACATTATTACTAAATAATATTTATAGCAAAAGAAACTTTAAGGTATATAAATAATTTTACCCAATTTTTTAAAAATATTTTTAACTTGTAGCTGGACACAAAATCTTTATTTTATTTATTTATTTTTATGTTGTGCTAAGGATAAAAACCAGCGCCTCACATCTGCTGGCGAGCATTCTCCCACTGAGCCACAACCCCAGTTCCCCATTTTTTTTACAGTATATTCTTTTAAGAAAATGATCTTAAGTATGAAAACGATTTGAATCTGAGTTTGATTTGATCAACAGTTTTCCACTGCAGACTTCTTTGTTAATATGGGAAAATGTAACCAGTTTAAAATAAGGTAAAGGAAATATCATCTCTATAGAATATTTTATAGATATTAAGAAGTTTTAGAATCACATGAAAACATTTATTCTATAATAATAAATAAATAGAATACAAAGTTACAGGGAAATAGTAGTTATTTTAAATTTGCATAGAAAATTGCCCTAAAATGCTAAAAGTGGAAGCAGGGTTTTTAGTTCTTTACTCATTAAACAGAAACATTCTATCCTGTCTATTTTTAGCTTTAGTAAATCCACATGATGTATTTTATAAATTTCCAAAGGGGAAAAAAATCAACCTACAAAATATCAACAAGAACAACAGATTTGAAGATTCCCCCTGCCATATACACTGCAACCAGAACCAAAGAGGACTCCTTCATTTTCATCTATTCTGTTATCTACCGTCTCAGCCACTTTTGTCAACAAAGTGAAATCTTAACCTTGATAACTTTGGTCCCCATTTCTGCTGGAGTGAGTGCTTCTCTGAAGAGAGAAAATAAGGAAAATGAGTAAAAGTATTCAGAAAATGCAGCAACTATAAGGTTACCTATTTTTACCTTTCACATTTTTCAAAATGGTACTGAAATATTTTTAAAGTAATATACTAAATTAAAATGAATCTTAAACTTTATCTGCAAAAGTATAAAATGAAATTGTAACCACAATAATCTTTTAAAAATACCCACATAGTTATATTTTCTTTTATACTATAATATTAAATACTCTAGATTTTTATAAGCAGGGCATTTGTGTTAATATATGAATTCTAGGGCTAGGGCTGTAGCTCAGTGAGCACTTGCCTCGTCGCACATGGGAGGCACTGGGTTCGATCCTCAGCACCACATTAAAAAATAAATAAATAAAAATATGTGAATTCTAGATCTCACGGTGATTAATCATCCTAGTACTATCACAAAAAGTAAATTTAAGACACATTTATTTTGATCTGAGTCTGCAAATATTTCACATGAAATTAAGTGTAAAGTACGTTTTCCATTTGAATGTCATTTTTTTTTTTTCTGCCAAACTCGTGGTTTTATCTATGAAATTCTCTGTAGGCACTGTTGTAATTCTTATTATTACTCAGGGTAAAAAAAATCCTGTGTGTTTTATAAAATGGTCTATTATATTTCTTAATAACTAAGTGTGAAAAACAGAATTTAAAATGTTGCTGGAGCAAAAGGTCAGAATAAAAGTTTCAGTTGTTCATTATTCTGATGCATGGCATGGAGTTTCAGAAAGCATGTTACATCACAGCAATCCTTCATTTGAGTTTGTATTTGATTGCTTAACATCTGTGCATTAAGATAAGTTATTGCACAGACCTCCTTTAGTTTAGATTAGTTTGGAACACATCCCAGGGTATTTAATCAGGATATAATCCAGCATGGTGCAATCTTTAGAAGGTGTGCATGTTTTTAATGAATAACACTTTGTGGCGGGTTTGAAATTATTATGCTTTTTTTCTCTTTTTTTAAAAAAATCTGCTAAGAATGTCTACCAACTCACTTTTTGATTATTTATAGCTCCCTTCAAATATAATAGTTAATATTGGATTTGAAAAGAGCATCAAATTTAACTGTTACTTCTAAATAGTTGGCTCATTTTGTACATGTCCACCAGATTCAATATGAACTGTGTTGAAAGGTATTACAATATTCTATCATAATCTAAATAGTTCTCTAAACTTTATAACTCATGCAAGTAATTTCCTCTTTAAATTTATTTGGTCAATTTCATAATATGAATAATTTTTGTAACTGAAAATAGAAATTGGGAGGTAGTATTTTAATAAAAAATAAACATCTCAACATCTTTGTAGTTAATTTTGTTTTCAAGTTGAGAAAAGATTAGCCTCCACATATAATTTTAAAATATGGATTTTAAGCTGTTGTTGTACATAAGGAAATAAGCTGAGAAAAATTTGGAGTTCTACAATATTTTTACAGAATACTAAAAATAGATAAAATAAATTAAGCATCACAGAAAATGAGTAAACAATGTGTAAAAATTATTATTTATGTGTAAAAACTATTATCTAAAGTATCATCTCTGATGTAACTTATCTTGTCATTGTTATCCTTTGAATAAATCAGAAATTAAATTTAATGAATTTTAAAAAATTATTTTTTACTTAACTTTAATAACATTTTTAACTTATATTGCTCCTGTAGAAATTCAAAATTTAGAACTTGTGCAAATATGACACTAACAATTTATTAACTAATTTTTATAACACTTAAAAATGTGAGGCAAAAAGATTGTGGTGACAGTTTTCTAGAACTTATTAAGATACATAATGAAGAGTATCCTTTCTGTCTTTCTATTATAGCATTGTGCTTTCTACCTTTTTACTTAATTTAAACCCTTTTTGGAAACTTTACAATTATAAATCTTTTTGTGTTTTCTGTATGTAAAAGAAATGCACATTTATCATAAATATGTCTTAATATTCTGTATAAAAGGACCTTTTTTGATAGCTGGTGACAATGTGCCTATTATAAATTTAAGAAATGCAAATTTCTCTATTTATTGATGTAAAATAACAAAAGTTTCATACCAATCTTTTTGGGCTAGGTAACTTCAGACTCTCTTATCACTGTCTTGTCAGTTAAAGAGGCAACAACAACAACAACAACAAAAAAATGAAGAGCAAACATACTTCTGTCTCCATCATGAGTTCTGGACAGAGGAAATTCATTGTCACTATTCACAGGAGTCCTGGCCCTAGACTATTGCCCTTTTAATGTTATTCTTGGTACATTCATGTTCAAGCACTCCGGACTTCTGAGGGACTTTATGAACTCAAAAGATGGTGACATTGTGCAAAATGTAACCTTGTTGGGCATACATTTTAAATTGAAGCCACATTCCATAAACTATTTTTATATAGGCTTATGCACCGAATTTTGCATCTTCTATTTAAAGAAAAGGCTTCCAGGGATGTGGCTATGTTTCCCCTGCGACTGCTAGTTATTGCTGTTGTTGCTACTATTATTATTCATCACTTTTTATGATTTTTGTCTTCATTATTAAAATAATTTTAAGTGTTACCAATAGGAGAACAAATATATAAGTTTATTCTAAGTGGTGTTATCAGTGGATATGTCTCCAAATCACTGTTTTAAAATAACTCTCTTGGGGAAACTTAACATTGGACTGGTCACATATGAACAAACCCAGCCTCAGATTTATTTCTTTAGTAATTATGTGTGTGGAAATTACATTTTATAACTTAAATAAATTTGAGGTTAGTTTATTACTAAGAAATTAGAGAAAATATACAACTTGACATCTTTTGTGCCTATCATTGTTTCTCCATATGCATAAATTTTACTCTTTCATTTAATAATGAGTGATTTTTTAGAACAAAAACATTTAAATCATTTGAGATACTGAGATTTATGTACATAAATATTGATTCTAGAGCTTCATATGCATTTTCTAATCAATTTATACCTCAGACCATTTTTACTAAGATATTTTAAATGAAACTTCAGAGTCAATCGTTTAATATATGACATATATATGGTAAAAAAATCTCAGAATTATTAAATTAAAGATGGTGAAAAGAAAAATTCTACTCTGGTTTTCTGGAGGCAATTTAGGTAGAGATAGGTTATAGTCCAAGTATTCCTATACTTGACTGTGACTTATGCAAGAACAATTTCCACAAGAAATTTGCAATGATAAATATGAAGACCTTTATTTTCTATTTATGATGCATTTTAATGTATTGAAAACAAATTATTTACAAACAGTATAGAAAATTTATATTGTTCTCTCTTCTTTGAATAGGTTATGTGGGTATGCAATTTATGTCGAAAGCAACAAGAAATCTTAACCAAATCTGGGGCATGGTTCTTTGGAAGTGGCCCTCAGCAGCCTAGTCAGGATGGAACCTTGAGTGATACAGCTACAGGTGCTGGTTCTGAGGTACCGAGAGAAAAGAAAGCACGACTCCAAGAGCGATCAAGGTCTCAGACTCCCCTGAGCACAGCTGCTGCCTCCTCCCTGGACACTGCTCCTCCCAGTGCACCACCAGACAGGAGCAAAGGGGCTGAACCTTCACAACAAGCCATGGGGCCGGAACAGAAGCAGGCGTCATCCAGGTCTAGAAGTGAACCTCCAAGAGACAGGTAATAGTTCATTAATCCTGTAAACAAAAGTTAAGGTCTTCTTGAAGAACAAACACATTTTTAAGAATTTAACTTCTACTGGGAGGAATATGTAGAAATAGCACTTCTCAGGCCATACACAAAAGGCAACAACAGGCCTAAGCTGTTTTGTCTATTCCTAAAATGTCTGTTCCATAGGAGACCTTTGTTGAAAAACTTCTTTCCTACCATGCACAGTTGTAAGGATAAAATAAATCATTTGATTGAGCTACTAATTTCCAACCTTGAACTAAAAAAAAAAAATCTCTTAGATCATTGTTCATTTTAAAATTAGTTCTTTAATTAAAAGTGTTCTCTGAACCAATATGGTAAGGGAACAGGATCTATTGAAGGATGCATTGGAACATCACAGAATTTACAAGAAGGGTGGGATGAGCCTCCAGGTATCTGCATAGGCTTGTGGCCTGAAAGAAACAGTCTGATGTGAGATGTACTCAAGGATACCCATTGGTATAATGCAAGTACCACAGGAAGATTGATAGGGAGGTGGCTGGTGAGGTAGTGAGGTGTTTTAGTTGGTTTTTTGTTGTGATGACCAGAAGATATAACAAGGAAAATGTAGAAGAGGAAAAGTTTATTTTGGCTCACAGTTTCAGAGGTTCAGTCTAGTCCATAGCTCTGGGGCTGAGGCGAGGCAGAATATCATGGCAAAAGGGTGTGGTGGAGGGACATAGCTCAGGAAATGACAATCAGAAAGCAGAGAGAGATCTCTGCTCACTAGGGACAATGTATAAATTTCAAAGGCATACCTTCAGTGACCTACTTCCTCAGCCACACCCCATCTGCCTACAAAATTCTTCCTCTGTCTTACACATGAGTTTTGGGGGGATACTTCATACTTAAACCATAGCATCCTGTCACCGTACCCCTGAAAGCTCATGCCCATCTTATAATTCAAAGTACATTTAATCAGCTGGGCATGGTGGCACATACCTGTAATCCCAGTGGCTCAAGAGGCTGAGGCTAGAGGATCATGAGTTCAAAGCCAGCCTCAGCAACAGAGAGGTGCTAAGCAACTTAGTGAGAACCTCTCGCTAAATAAAAAATATAAATTAGGGATAGGGATGTGGCTCAGTGGTTGAGTGCCCCTGAGATCAATCCCTGGTACCATCCCTTGCACCAAAAGAATATTCAGTTTATTTCCAAGAGTCCCTATAATCTCAGCAATTCCCGCATTGTCTAAAGATCTAGTGGAAGATCTCATCTGAGACTCAAGATGAACTCTCAGCTGTGAGAGTAAAGATGAAAAACAGGCTACATAACTCCAACATATAATGGCATGGAGTAAACGTTTCAATTCCAAAAGTGAGAAACAGAAAACAGAAAGAAGGGATAGGACCAAAGCAAGACTGAAATCCAGCTGCACAAACAAGTTCTGTAGCTCCACAGCAGACATCTATCTGGGGCATATGGTATTGAGTTTTCTCCAAAGGGCTTGTATAGAGTGTTCATGGAAGTTCATTCTCTCTCTCTCTCCCCCCCCCACCCCCGCTTTGTTGTTCCCTTCCTCGATGATGTTTCGCCTCACCTTGAGCCCAGAACTATAGGGTTGGCTGACCATGGATTGAACCTCTGAAACTGTGATCCAAAATAAAACTTTGGTCCTCTAAATTGTTCTTTTCAGGACTTTTGGGCACAGAGACAAAAAGCTAAGTGAAATAGAAATTGATAACAGGAGTGGGGTAATTGCTGCTTCTAATACATGAGGGGACAGGTTCAATTTTCCAGATTTTATCCTAAGCATGATAGCATGCCACTGAAGATTTAAACAAGGGATAATGTGATCAGGTAATTTATTTCAATCAATTGCTTGATTCATTAATAAAATGTATTTATGGACAGACAATGCTATACTGTAGGAAATAGTGCTAACAAGGATGACGTAGTCATTCTCATCATGAGGCTTATAGTGTAGGGGATCTGTTAGGATTTGAATTAGGCTCAATTACTTTTGTCTAACTCTTATTTATCCCACTGAGTAATAGTAGGCTCCAAGTCATCTTTTGATCCCCTTTTCAAATAAAGTTCATACAATATGATCGGGCACTTCAAAATTAAGCAGGTCAGGATAACAGTCAAGACTCTACCATTATAACCACCTCATAGGGTGTGGCAAGAATTAAAGGACAGTGTATGTTTCCAAACTGGCACATGGTAGGCATTCTGTGATTATGCCTATTATTGAAGTTAGCAATCATAATGTTTATTTACTATAAGTAAACACAGTGCCAACAGCCAGAGGGTATAAAAATGAATTAAGATGTGGTCCCTTTCCTTACAGACCCTGGGGAGAGGTCAGACAATATCCCAGGAAAGACAGACACTTAGGCTGTTAGGTAGGATGCTGATTTCATCAAAGTTAAAAAATGTATTTAGTACTTTGGTAGCCCTAGGGAAAAGGAAATGATTTCTGAATTAAGCTTTGTAAGCTATCCAGGAGTTGTAGGGGAGGTACACGGCGTAGAAGAGGACAATACATGATGACAGAATAAGTGCCTAAATTATTTGAAGACAAGATAGGAAGGACATCAGTGATACCTTAGTGAAGGTAGAATTAATAGCAAACTATCATGGGTGAGGGATAAACAAGAATATTAAAAGTACAGGTTGGGACTGGTCAGAAGATAAACTAAAAATTTGGAGCTTTAAAGTTGTTGAAAAGTATTCTGGTTTTGATGTATGGTAAAAAATGACATGAATTTCAAGAATGAGAACTGAGGCATTTGTTTTGACTTTTTAAATGAAATTTCAATACCAATGGGGCAAGTACATTTACTGATGGTGTAGGAGCAGGGCAAGGCTGGTAGGTTGCAGTATAGGATTGGCAACTTCAGGAAGAAGCAGGACTGAAAGGAAACCAGTCTGTTTATTTGTTTTCAATTCTTGAAGATTTCTTGTTTGTATTTTGCACATTGATCAGGACCTAGTAGAAATAAAACAAAAGTTGAGGTGAGAAAAAAAGTATAATTAGTGGAACAAAGAGACAAGATGGAGAATACTTTCCATTTGCATAACACTGAACTCTTCCATAAAGCATCTCCACAGTTGGTTTTCTTTACCGCTCACATGAACTCTGCAAGGCAAGCAAATGTTATGTATTAGCATTTCAAGAAAAGCAATTGATTCAATATAAACTTCTATCAAGAGCATCTCTGCTTTAAGGAGCTACCAAATATTTGTATACAAGCATCACACTCTTATGAAAGCTATCTTTGATAATGAATAATATGTGATTATACTAGACACCTTACACTCTAAAGACCATTATTTCCTTCAGGACCAAATCATTTTCATTTCAAAGAGATCTTGAACTTCTTTACTTTTTCTCTTTACTATAACCAGCATGTTCTTACTACTACTCCCCACAACATATCTTAGTAACTGCACCTTTGCTAAACCACTGGAGAAATTGTCCAACTTTTTTACCCATTTTTGCCTGTATTTTTCTCTATTTTCATTTTTGACACCTGCTTTTGGATTCCCAAGCAATGATATAACCTTTGAAGAGTCTTCCTTTCAGACCTTAGAATTCCAAAATAAGCCTTGGGTTGCTTCCATTTGAATTGCACATTAGATCATATAAATACACTTAGTTAAGTTATCTAGTTTTTACAACTTCTGGCATAATAGCTGGAACTTCCCCAGACCAGGTGCACTTCAGTGTACAGGGAAGTACTGAAAGGGACAACAGAATGATACATTTACCAGACTGAAAGATCAGCAAACCCCTTTCCTTTATTTTTATCTTTGCCAGTATGTTTGACAGCATAGAAAAAGTAGAACTCCAAACTATTTGCTTCTCTTGGATCCTATTCTGAAATGAGTAGAAAGAGAGCGAGGAAGGGAGTATGAATAACACTTTCAAAAATTGCCAATGTTTCTATTATTGTTACCTGAAGAAGTTAGAACCAACTTCTGAAAAAGTGTTTGAGTGTGATCAAGTCAGAAATTAATTTGTTCTACTATTGATGAAGTGCTATTAGAATTGATTTCTGAAATGGACATTCTTGTACTTACATTTCAGTTATAAGTGACTGTTACCGTAATATCCACACATATCAAATATATATTTGGTTTTGAAGTAATATATGTATATATTATTCTGCTCCTATACTAACTATAGTATTTTCATCGAAGACATTTTTAAGTCTTTGAGTCACAAACAGAAGGTAGCATAAAATTTGTCCATTGATTGAATTAATTTATTAATGTATTTTATTGTTTCAGTTAAAATGAAAAACTTACATTGTGAAAATAACTTTTCAAGTCTTTGAATATATTGTGTTGCAAAGGGGTCATAAAAAAAACTTAAGCAATACAGGTTTAATGGAGCTCTTCATCATCTCAATTAATTAGACGTGGGATTCTAATTATTTGGAATGATTCAAGACTGGAATGCAAGATGAAATGTTACTTAGGTCTTTTCCTTAAATTTAATCAATTGCTTTCCTTCATGACGTTCCTTTGCATATCATAGGAAGAAGGCTCCAGAGCAGAATGGCAAAGGAGCCCTGAAGAGCGAGAGGAAACGCGTGCCAAAAACCTCTGTGCAGCCAGGGGAGGGGGCTGTGGAAGAACGCGAACGGAAAGAAAGGCGGGAAAGCCGAAGGCTTGAGAAAGGGAGATCACAGGACTACCCCGACGTGCCAGAAAAACGAGAGGATGGAAAAGCGGCGGAGGATGAGAAGCAAAGGAAAGAAGAGGAATACCAGACCAGGTACCGCAGCGACCCGAACCTGGCGCGGTATCCGGTGAAAGCGCCGCCTGAGGAGCAGCAGATGCGCATGCACGCCCGGGTGTCCCGAGCGAGGCACGAGCGGCGCCACAGCGACGTGGCGCTCCCGCGCACCGAAGCGGGAGCCGCGCTACCAGAGAGCAAGGCCGGCAAGCGAGCGCCGGCCGCCGCCAGGGCTTCGCCGCCGGACTCGCCCCGGGCCTACTCGGCCGAGAGGACTGCGGAGACCAGGGCGCCCGGCGGCAAGCCGCCAACGAACCACAGCCCGCCGGCGCCCAGGCATGGGCCGGTCCCCGCAGAAGCCCCGGAGCTCAAAGCCCAGGAGCCACTCAGGAAGCAGAGCCGCCTGGACCCCAGCTCAGCGGTGCTCATCAGGAAGGCCAAGCGCGAGAAGGTGGAGACCATGCTGCGGAACGACTCCCTGAGCTCTGACCAGTCTGAGTCCGTGCGGCCATCGCCGCCCAAGCCGCATCGGTCTAAGAGGGGCGGCAAGAAGCGGCAGATGTCAGTGAGCAGCTCAGAGGAGGAAGGCGTGTCCACTCCCGAGTACACCAGCTGCGAGGACGTAGAGCTAGAGAGCGAGAGCGTCAGCGAGAAAGGTAAGGGCGCGGCGCTGTCCCTGAGCTGGGACTTTAGCCAGGCTTCCAGGTGCCTGTGCCAGGGTGAGAGAAGTTTGAGTGCTCAGTTAGAGATGCGTGTGAGCCAAGCTCAGTGGTGTGTGTGTGTGTGTGTGTCCCCCCCCCCCCCCCCCCGCGTTCGCGCGCGCACACGTGCCAAGCTTAAAGATGCATGTGTGGCGCGGGGTTAGAAGTGAGTATGCTACCATCCGAATGTACATGTGCCCTGGTTAGAAGTGCACATGTTCCAGGGCTGGAGGTGAGGTTTGGAATGCTCATGGACAGTGATTCATCCAATGGAAGTTTTTTGATGGATTCATTGATTGATTGATGGGATTTTTAAAAGAAAGAACTATAAGCTCTACAGTTGAGTTAGGAGGCTTTCTAACTGATTTTGGTCCCAGTCATCTTGGGAAATGGAGTACACACTCATGTTTTTTTAAGTTATTTGGGTGTGGGTTTATTTGGAGAAAATAACTGATTTTCTAGAAAACAAAAACTGTACCCTATAAAGAATAATGTACTTATTTCTTCCAAAACTTCAGTTGGGTATATTTGAGTCACACTGGTAGCATTTGTCAAATTTCAAGCTAATTCTCCTCACAACTTGTGAAGAAATTACATCATGAGGGTATTATATATTGAGTTTGGGGTAGTAACTTTGAGGTATGAAGTTCACATTCCAGAAGTTTGGGGGACATGGTGTGAAAGGCTGACTTTTTTTTAAATGTCTAAATCTGCACTGTACAATATACTATAGCCTCATGTAGCTGTTTAGACATAAATTAAATAAAATTCAATAAACTTAAAAATTCAGTTTCTCCATCATACTTGCCACATTTCGGGTGTTCAATGGGGATAACCACAAAAAGTCCCATTAGGCAGTGCTTATCTAGAAAATACTTCAATTTAAAATCAATTTTCATGCATTTTTGAAGGTTATTCTCATTTTGATTCTGTTTTCTCAGATTTAAACTGACCAGAGTCTCACTTTGATGGTAGTCATCACCATTGCTGCAATGTTGAGGTCATTGGGTGATTCTTAATGAATTTTTATTTTGGGTATTTTTTTTAAAAAAATTGTTGGCTTGCTTTGTAATTGCTAGATGATGTACTAGATATTATACATTTTATTTTAGAGTCATTTTTCTTTCTTGTCTTCTGTCTCTGAACTGCATGTCCATGTCCTCCCCCTGCCACATATATGCTCAATCTCATGCTTTATGAAGAAATAATTTAAAAAGCTAGTTCTATCATTATTATTGCAAATCAACTTGAAATAGGAGTCTTTAGAACATATGAACACAGGATAAGTTTAACTCTCGGTATCTTGCCTTCTGATCACTTCTCTTTATAAGTTGCATAGGATCTACAGGCTTTAAAAGTCAGTTGATGAGTAGACTTTGTTAACTGCCTTTTGTTTTCCCCCAAAGTAAAAAAGTAGGTGTTCAACAAATATATAAATAGATGAAGTTAGTTGGTGTAAGGAGAACTCTTGATGGATGTGGACATTGTATATTTTCTTTGAAGAAAGGACACTACACCAAATCTTATTTAAAGTGTGTTGTGTATCATAATGGGGGACAGAATTGATCCCCTCCAATTATTGAAAATAGCAATAAATGAATAAAGAAAGCCTGAATAGGGGCTTGGGTAATTGGAGGAATGGGGCTGGTATGACTTGGTGAATTTATTGCCTCTTCAGGCTATTTTTCTGGAAATTTATCATTCTAGAAACTTTGGTGACTTCTTGGGATACACACATCTCTAAAGCTAGTGTTAAACCTCTTCATCTGGGAACACAAGGTCATCACATATACATTTATCTATTATTAATAGTATTTTTAAAATTTTGAGACAGGGTCTCACTATGTTGCTTAGGGCCTTTCACTAAGTTGCTGAGCCTGGCTTTGAACTTTTGGTCCTCCCACCTCAGCCTCCCTAGGTGCTAGGATTACAAGAGTTCACCACCCTGCCCAGCCCCATAGTATATAATTTTAAAGGGACAATGGGAAACAAAAATAAAATTTTACTATATCCTAAGCATTTGTTTGTTCTGTTTATCCCTTACAGGTATAAATTAAACCATTTAAGAAAATTCCTAGTCCATGGTAATTATTTAATATATATGTACTATTCTTTTCATTTGATATTATTATGTTTTACTACTCTGATGAGTTGATTCTTATATTTACTAGCAAATATGTATTTAGCACTTTCTGTGGATATACTGAGGTTAAAAGATAAGTATGTTCCCTTCCCTCATAGAACTTACATTCTGTTGGGAGAAGTAATCAATAAAAGTTAATTGCACAATAATATATAATTTCATAAATGTTTTAAAGAGATATTTCTGTTTCATATTGATGTGCTTTTACTATGTGCTAAAGTATTCTTTTAACAAGAAAAGATAATCCAGTCAAAATGGCATCTAAAAGATAGCACAGCTGGACATGGTGATAATTGCCTGTGATCCCAGCTAGGAGAAAGTCTGAGGCAAGAGGATCACAAATTTTAGGCCAGCCTCAGCAATTAAGGGAGACCCTTTCTCAGAAATAAAAGTTGAAAAGGGCTGGGGATGTAGCTAGCCCAGAGGAAAGTGCTTGCCTAGCATGCACAAGGGCTCTGGGTTCAATCCGCAATTAAAAAAAGGGAAATAAAAGCCATTACAGCCTTTATATTCAACATATAATCTTTCATATATAGTTTAATTCTGTTCTCTCTCTCTCTCTCACACACACACATACACACAGACACACACACAGACACACACACACACACACACACACACACAGTGAGTGACCTCTGTACCAGGATTATCCAAAAATTGAGGTCAGCTACCTCTTTTTAAACATAAGTGACATTCGTATTGCTGTAGTCAAGAGGGAAAAACTGGACATCTCTTGTCTACTAGCTTGTAAAGATTAACTACTATAAATTTCTCTACAGAGAAAAAAATAACAATGAACTAAAAGGTTTTGAATTTAAATGAAATCTGTAATATAATCCATTAGGAGAAGGTCTAGTGAAAATTTATGCCTCTAAGGAAGTGATTAAAGAGGTTTATTAGTAAAGAAAGATGGAGATGGTGCCAATGTTGAGGATAGAAAAATTGTTCAATTTCTGTGAAGATACATGGGAACATCGCTGCCTTGTTTCAAGTGGGTAAGTCACTTATACTTGTAAGGACCTTACTATATTCATTTTAAGATATAATATGCAATATATTATATATTTATATATAAGGACTTAATAATATATTAGTCCTAAGCTGGAAGGAGTTGGAAGAAGAATGTGGCGTTGTATAACAGAATTTCTTTCCTTTTTTTATATTTTCCTTAATTGGCTTTGAGTTAATTAAAGAATGCAATACAAATTAAGCAAACCTTTGAACTTTTTCTTTTTCAGTTTTTGATACTAGATATTGAACCTAGGAGCCTTGTACCACCTAAGTTTCTGCCACTGAGCTATGCCCCCCCCCACCTGCCTTAGAACTTTTAAATTGCTAATGAATGACTGATGTTTATAGGAGATGAAAAAGGTAGAGTAGCCCGCTTTTGGACAGAAGACCTTGCCACGTAGGCAGGAAAAGTGTGGTGGTAAAGGATAAAGCCATCTGATGTGATTCACCTCTCAAGAGACCCTAGATTCAGTGGATCTGGAAATGAGAAGGAGAGCTGCTTCTTGGGAGGTTCACTTAATATTTGTTGATAGGACAACTATAACACACTCTTCTTCATACCTCTTGTACAAAGTGAAGGCTGAAATTTAATTCTTAGGTAGAAATCAATTGAAATTCAGTGAAAGGCTTCAGTGAACCTCAAAGAAATTGGAACTCTATAAGACTCTAAGATTCTTACCCTCATGACCCAGCATTGTACTCCACATCTAATTTACCTAAAGAAGGATACCAGTTCATTACCCCATTTGTTAACAAATTTCATTTTAGTATTATTGTCTACAGCAGCAGAATAGTTAAGATCTATGTGGAAATGCTCTCTCTTGCTGCTCACAAAAATCCATCCAGTACCCGATCTCAAATATCAATGAACAACAATGTCCATTAGATATGAAAAGTACCAGCAGGATGAACCAAAGGAGATCAGGATAATCCAAGACACATTTACTTTAGAAGAAATAATTAAAGAGCAGGAAAGGGCTTAAAATCAAACAGAACAAAATGTTACACATCTTAGTGAAGTTTAGTATATCTGAAATGCCTAAATCTCATTCCCAGGAAAGTTTGACTTCCCAAATACAGATATTCTTTGTAAAATATTTTTAGATATTAAAGTTGTTAATCAGCTCATAGAGAAATTTTGGATACCAAAACCCTTAGCATTGATGAATTTGGACAGAAGGACAAAGTACAAGACTATACAACCGAACTCAAGATTACAAGTTTGCCTGCACAGGTAATTCTCCTAGCCAGAAAATACAGCATCATGATCAGAAACATTAAAATAAAAGCTAATGTAAAGTTTATGAACTCCTTTGGATCCAGAAAGAGGTAGCTATGAAATTAGCTATGAGGATGATAAAATAAGAAATAATATATTATCTAGTCTCCAACACCTGGAGACTAGATAATATATTACTGACTGAACAATGGGTTGCAGAAGATATCAAGGAAGAGATTAAAAAAGTTTTAGAGGTGAATGAGGTAAATGAGAACACAGATACAACATATTGAAATCTCTGGGACACTATGAAGGCAGTTCTAAGAGGAAAGTTCATTGCATGGATTTCATTCCTTAAAAGAAGAAAATCAGTGAGGTGATTAGAGAGCCTACTAATTGGGAACAAATTCTTACCACAGGCATGTCAGATAGAGAACTAATCTCTAGAACATATAAACAACTCAAAAATCTTAACACCAAAAAAAAAAAAAAAAAAAAAACAAAAAAAAAAACAAAACAGACAACCCAATCAATAAATGGGCCAAGGAACTGAACAGACACTTCTCAGAAGAGGATATACAATGAATTACCAAATATATGAAAAAATGTTCAACATCTCTAGCAATTAGAGAAATGCAAATCAAAACTACTCTAAGAATTCATCTCACTCCAGTCAGAATGGCAACTATTATGACTACAAACAACAATAAGTATTGGCAAGGATGTGGGGAAAAAGGCACACTCATACATTGCTGGTGGGACTGCAAATTGGTTCAGTCAATCTGGAAAGCAGTATGGAGAATTCTTGGAAAACTGGGAATGGAATCACCATTTGACCCAGCTATTCCACTCCTCACCTATACTCAAAGGACTTAAAAACAGCATACTACAGGTACACAGCCACATCAATGTTTATAGCAGCACAATTCACAATAGCTAAACTATGGAACCAACCTAGATGACCTTCAGTAGATGAATGGATAAAGAAAATGTGGTATATATACACTATGGAATATTAGTCACCATTAAAAGAGAATAAAATCATGGTATTTGCATGTAAACGGGTGGAGCTGGAAAATATAATGGTAGCCAACCCCCCCCCCAAAAAAAAAAAAACCACAAATGCTGAATGATTTTTCTGATTTAAGGATGCTGATCCATAATATGCTGTGGTGGGGGTGGGGAAGGGGGAAGGGAGGATTAAATGAATTCTAGATAGGGCAAAGTGGAAAAGGGGAGGGTAGGAATGGAGGCAGCATAGGAAAGATGGTGGAATGCAATGGTCATCATTACATGTACATATAAGTACATGTTTGAAGACATGAAGGATGTGACATGTGACTCCATGTACAACTAGAGATTTGAAAAATTGTGCTCTATATGTATAGTATGAATCGTAATGCATTCTGTTGTCATATATAACAATGTAAAATAAAAAAAAACATAAAAATAAATTAGTCATGAGGAAGTCTTTATAATTCTTGGAAGGCTCAAAGAATAAATGCAAATGTCATAATTGTTAAACATAAGAACTCCAGACCATTGAAGAGAGGAAAGATAAAGAGGAAAGTCTAAATCTTTGGAGATTAACAAATAAGCTAGCTCATAGAAAAATTGATAGTTAAATTACCTTTGCTCTTGTCATCTTCTGTGAATTCTAGACTGCAATTAATCAATGGTTTGAAAGTTCTGAGCCAAATAACATTGAAATTACAGTTCTATACACATCAAAGCCATTAGTCACCTCCAAGTTCTCAGAAAACCTACTTCTCAATTTCCTTCTGAGAAAATTACTTAAGAATATATGTACTCAGAAAACTAATGGTAATAGTCAAATAATTGAAACAAATAAGAATCAAGAAATACTGGAACTAACCGAGGAATCCAGTGCAAAGAAATGCCTGGATGACCTTGTATTGCAGAAAGCAGTCTGCTCATATTTAAACTGGAGGTCATTTCTAGGAGACTCCCACAGAAACTCTTCATTGAGATGAAAATCATAGGTTCTAAGAAATGTCCGATGACTAAAGAGTTACATGACATAATTGATTTTGTAAGGGAAGGCTGTGTCTTCTTTTAACAATAAAAATGACTAATTTAAAATTGAGAAAAATTAAAATGTTACAGAATATCATTGCCCAAATATAAAGCAAACAAAAATATGAAATTGTTTCAAATAACTGGTAATAGCCAGTTGAAGTAGTAACCTAGATACAGTTCCCTCTGAGTGAACAGGAACACTGTAGTGCATCTGTAAAAAAGGAAACTTTATCTTTGTGTATCATTGGTTTTACTGGATTCTGAAGTATTCCATGTAATGGTAGTATAATAAAAATTAAAAAGTGGAAGTATATAAAAATTGATCTTTGGTTTTTCAAGAGTAAGTATGAACTCTCTTCTACACAGGATACGTAACACATGTTTACACAATAGAATACAAATATTATGTCCATGACAAAATAAAGATAAAATTTATAGATATGGGAATGGAAGGGCTTTGAAGAGGGGAAAAGTGTTGGTATTGGTAAGCCTCATATAAGATATTGAAGAATTAAAAAATTCTAAGGCTAGAAATATATTGTGAAGTATATGTAAATAAAGGATTGTATAAAGATAAAAAGGGCTGGAGATAGAGCTCACTCAGTATGTGGGAGGCCCTGAGTTCAATCTCCATCACCTAAAAAACTAAAACAACAAAACAATAAACAAACCATTGGATTTTGAAGGCAAAATTATGTAAATCAACTGAGCTAATGTTTTGTCTTTAGTGATTTTTAGCCACAAATAATACCTTAAAATTATAAACCAACAGATAATGTCTCAAACAAAAGAGACAACATACAGAGACAAATCCGAGTGTTTTTCACTGGAAAAACAAATAAAATAAATACTTTAAAAAATGTTGAGACTTGGAATTGATAGTGTGTGGGTAGAGTGAACATAAAAGTAAATGAATTACTGTAGGCACTTATGATTTTAAAGCCTCATTTTATTTTTTAATCATATATGTGAGTTAATTTGATATCCATTAAAATATAAAATTACCAAAATTCTGTTTAATACCCCTTATGTTAATTTGCAAGTAACCAATTTTGTGCTTTCTGAGGTATTATATAATTGACATTTTAACAGTTGGAATCTCCAAACAGCAGTGGGTCTACATGTAGATGTAACAGCATTGGCTTCTTTTTTTTTTATATTAATCTATCTTTAATTTCTATTTATATATACACCAATCATTCATCAGGACTTTTACCTGACTTTGGAAATCTGTTGAGTAGAACAGATTTCCAAAGTCAGGTAACAGTGCCTCCTCTTAGTAGTTCTCTCATTAGAATCCACCTCATCTCTTTTGCCACTTCTGCCTTGGCCTTTCCCACGTAGGCTGATAAAAACAATTTTTGATTCTACTACCTCCATCTTTTATCCTTCAACCAAGTGCTTTCCCTAATCTCCTCTTTAATTTGCCCTACTAATCTAAGCAGACGGAAAAGATTACTATAGAACAGCATTTGGGCAGTGGGGACAGGTTGACATTTAGCACTAATGCCCAACAGAGGCCTGGTTTTCTTGGGTATTACAAATGACAGGGATAGAATAGGCAGGCATAAATGGGGAGGCTACTGTCTGGCATTACTGAGGGAAAGATGAATTTAATTATTCCTACAAATGATACACATGATTTCAGGTGTTTGATGCTTTTGTTTAAATGTTTTAGAGAGACACATGGAGAACTATCTTACAGTAGGTGTGGAGTGGACAGTAGCTTTTTAAATCTGTGCAATTTAAACCTTGGGAAGAAATTGAGAGAATAAATTGACAGTGTGTGTGTGTATATGTATGTGTGCTCTGAGATAAGAAGCTAATTACTGATTCCTAATTTCTAATAATATGCATTAAGAAACTATTGGAAATAATTATGGTGAAAGGCTAGATTTTCATTGTCATTTTCTGCCTAATATATAAATGACCAAAAAAATCCTTGATTTTAAAATTATGACTAAAAAGTTCTAAAAAAGGAGAGATGCTAAATTTGTAAATCTAACATGATTATGCCTAATAATATTTTTCCAAATTAGTCCATAGCTAGAAATATTAGTCATTTAGTTGCATCTGAAAAAAATTCTTACTCTTGATTCAGAAGAAAAACTAAATTAACATCTGGGCTACATTTTCAAAAATAATTATGTAGATTTTACTTGTAATATATGCTTACCATTTTAATATAGAACATTTAAGAAGATGTGTAACTAAAGGTTATTTTAAGGGGAAACATTTATGCTTCCAAGTCCATTTAGAAAAAGATTTGATATTGAAGATTTCAGTGTCACCTATTTTATCTCAGTAAGTTTTTCTTTAGTATCCTTTTAAAATGCAGAATCATACTGCAGTGTTTTTGACCCATTTTATCTAGTGAATGAAAAGGTTGTCCTTACTTTTGGTTCAATTTAACAGAATAATGGAATTTCAGACCTGGGAAAGACTTTGGAAGCAAACAATAATCTCTTCACACACTACTGAACAGAAGGAAATGTTCTGGATGTTAAGATCTGCTTTTTTCCCCCTGCCTTGAAGCTCCTTTACTTTGCAGCTGGAAGAACTTGGGATTCATTGTGCCCAGCACCAAATAAACACTCTGATAAATAGTTTTTAGTCAGTTGGTCCAGATACTTGTTCTATCTTCAGCCTGGGGCTAGTCCTAGAAATCTAGCTTCTTAGAGATTCCTGAGATAAGGTCCCAGATTTGTACCTCAATACTGATGATTATATCCATGTCCCTAGACCCTTGTGACTGAGTTGGTTTCTGCTCATTTAATCACTACTTTTAAAATATAGTTACATTCTGAGATAATGGAAGTGAAGATTTTGATAAGTGAGTTTGGAAGAGAATATAGTTAAATGCCTGATAATACTCATAGGGAGAAAGAGACTAAGGACTATACATGTTTGTATACATACATGACAAATACTGGCATTCGGTATTTATTTCAGTTTTTGTTTATCTATGAGATATATAATACCATGAAAAATCTTATTCAGTAGTTACTATATGAAGAGGGTTTGATGTGCAGGACAGCTTTAGGCATATTCAGAGACTGTAAACACTTTGAGCATCTTACTGAACCTCTCAAAGCCTCAAGTTTCATTATTTCAGAACTGAAGATAATAATTATGAAGAGCTAATTCTTCCATGAGAACTTTTATTTTGTTATCATAAAAATAAGCTTTGCATTAAAAAGTTGCATATTATTGGGGACACATTAGGATGGAAATAGGATACAAAATGACCCAACTTCTGTTTGGGTGTAAAATAAAGAGTTATATGAATCCATCTGTATTTTAGAACTTCAACCCAGGTACTTTGAATTCATTTTCTAACAGACTAAGTGTGAATTCTGCCCAGGATTAACCTGTGGTGCTTGGGAATCTATAAATAAGGGAGGGATTAAAGAACAGAAAACCTACCTTGCAAATATTTGGAACAGAAACTAAAAGTAACTTTTACATTGGGATAATAATTGGGAAATCACTCTCCAGGGTCTAGAGGATTATACATGGTAGTTGTTAATGACTGCCTTTACACTGTCATTCCAGTTGGTGGCAGTAGAACCCCCGTACAATGGGTCATTTCACACTGAACAAAATCCGTTAATGGCAGTGCAACCTGTCTCCAAAGACCAACCTCTCTGGCATTCTGCTCTTTCTGATTAGTATTTATTCTTTCACCTTATACACTTTTCCATCTCTATTATATTCTGTCTTATAAAAACCCTTCACCTGTAGCCATGATTTAAATTTCACTTTTTCCTCCATTGTTCTCTTGAGTTATCTAATATTGGTTAGTATAATTTTTATTTTTTGTACGTTTTTATTTTCCTGAAGGAAATTGATTATATACTTAATGGAAAATGCATATTTCTACATTTTATTTTGTTTTATATTTTCCAATGTGCTTTTTAAATTTTCCATAGAAATATAGTTGTTGAAATCTACTTACCAAGGTGACAGTTTACAGATAGATGCGTAGAAATATAGTTTTTGGATCCAGCACACCATTGAATATTTCTTTTTTAAATAAAATATAAACTAATAAATTACATTTTTGAATAGGAAAATAAGATGTATACAAAAATACTATTGAGGAGAGCTACATTTGAAAAGCATAGTTTTTCTGTCTTCTGGTTCTTGGTGTATCCCTTAAGCATGAATTTGAAAACAATACCTCAGTCAATATACCTGTTCATTGGGTGACAGGATATTATTTACTTTGATATTTGTGTAATTACAGCCCATTTTCTACTCTCAGAATTACTTTTTTATTTGAATTAACTTTAGACATTAATTATTTGAATTATAAAGAAAGGATTATAATATTTCTATCACTACACATTAACTTAGTGTACATTTTAATGAAAGTGAAAAAATTTTAATTATCCATAGGAAACTCTACAGCATGAAATGAAAGAGAATTGTCCTTAGATTTAGGAAAGAAAGAAACCATTAGCAATAACATCAATAATAATGGTGAAAAACAAAACAATTTAGGGATAACCAACTAGTAGCTGAGTGATTAGAAAGGAAAGAAATTAAAATTCAATTAGTATGATACCCCAAAGAGTAGGAATTTAACATTATGTATAGGGGTCACAAAGAGAACTATTCTTATGGGAAACCATGAGTCAGGTTACAGATTAAGGACCTTTGGGAAGACATGAGATAAATTAAGCATCAGAGACCTTGTATTTCTTAATGAATCAGGAAGCTTATGGGCATTGCTCAAATTCCAGCAAATCTGATGTTTGTAATTAAAACCAAGTAAGAACTTGTTTGAAGTGTAAACGAGTCAACTCTAAAATGTATTTAGTAGCTAGAAGTCTCACCTCTAACTGACTTGTTTGTGTTTGGTTTCTAAAATGTGATTATATCACAAAGGGTACCATGGAAGAATAGACACTTCATGATTATATGAAAAAAATATGTCTTATTATAAAACAGTATTCATAATATAAAAATTGGGAAGCCTGCTTAGTTTGCAGCAATGTGATAATGGTGAAATGATGCTGATTAAGCAAAATTTCATAGTCATAAAAGTTCTGGTTTGTATTCTTATATTTATTTACAAAATATAATCGGGATAGTTGGGAGCAAGGCATGGCTAATTCTATGTTTTTACTACATGGTGTTTTTGAAGAATGTTTATATAGGTGCATAGAGAAAGAACCAATAGGATGTATATCAAAATTTTATATACAAATATACTGAATGGTAAGATAACATATATTCCTTATTTTCTCTTTTGTATTTTTTCTTCTGATTTCTTCTGAAATGTATCTTAGGAAAATGCAGACCAATAAGGTATATGGTTATTAAATCTCCCATTTTTATGGGTAATTTGCAGAAAGAAGCTGTTCTAAGAAAGCCATCTTCCGGGTGGCACACATATGAAGCATGGATTCTTTTTGGACCTCCTTTTTGGCAAGATTAACTAATCACCCACAAGTACTGTCATTTTTCAAAGGAAGTGGTGTGGGATATAATTTAACTCACATCTATCTCTAACAAATCAAATTTTTCCATCTCTAATACATGGTATACTGTGATGTTTTGGGAAAACTAAGCAAAGGACCTAGGGAGAGGAAGGGATTCTTGGCATTTCTACTAAATCCTTGGTGGTCCAGTGCATCTTCTCATCATGCATCATGTTCCAGAGAATGAGGGTCTTGTAGGAGCTTCTGGGCCAAGATCTGCAGGTGGAATTGTGGTTCTTGGATATCACAAGCATGTGTCATATGGGTTGTGAGCTCCAGAATTCAGAGGCTGACTTGGAGAAGACTTTTGGCCAATAATACATGAAGCTATACCTCTGTATCTGAATCACTTGAAAAGTCATCCAAACAAAGGAATGAGTCCTGGGATTTTTATTATATATTTTAAACCTTTAAAATTGACCCATTGTAGGGGACATCAACATTAATCCTCTGACATTGGTGCCTTGTCCTGGTTTCTAATTTTCCAAAACTACAACATGGTGTTCAAGAGCACCAGACTTGAATTAAGGAAGAATTCACTATCATTCTATGGCAACATTTATTGCTTTTCCATCCAAAGCAAAAAAAAAAAAAAAAAAAAAAAAAAAAAGCTGATTTTCATCAGAATCAAGCTCCTTGATATCCCTATACAATAACTTTACAAAACTCTCTATTACTTGACTGGTAATGTTGAAAAACTTCAAAGGTTTGTCTCTTCCCAGAATGACTTAGATACTTTCCTTACTGTTGGAGGCAACCCACAGGAGGATGCAGGGCTCACTCCCATTTTTGTTCAATGTTCTGCCTGCTTTAGGAGCTGCTGTTTGTGCTCTCTTCAGCTACTGCCAAAGAGAGATCTTCTTATCTCTGGCCTGCATGGTTTCCGGGCAAGTTTTGAAGTTCTCGCAATCTGGTTTCAGCTGTTCTTACTCTTGCTCTTTTCTTTTTAGGGTTTTTCCTACAATATTTAATTTATGGAAACTTTCCAGTAACTTCTCATTTGATATTCTGGGTGAGAAATCCCATATTTGCATTGCTTCATTTGTCAGCAGTTCCAGGTCTTTCTGTCTGACTTTAACAAATTCTTTTTGAGTTTCTATGTGCCAGCAGTCCTCAGAGCCTCCAGCCTCAGTCATGGCTGTTGTAGCCTCTTGTACACCCGTCTACCTAGTAATGCATTATCTGAATACAACCATATATGTACTCCAGGGACTGTGGGAAGACATCCACACCAAATCAGAGGGGTTGCCAGGAGGTCGAGACCTCGTAGGGTTTGTACTATAATCTTCACCCATATGTTGGTAGATTCAAGGAGTCCTCCTTCCACCCTTCTGGCTTAGCTGGGGTTATAAATGTAACTCATCAACGGCCCTAAGTACTGGCCACCAAAAGACAGAGCGTGTACTATATGTACAAGACCACAGACACACTCTTCTTCATATTTTTAAATTCTTACCATTTGGTCTTTGGTCAGTGATACTTCATTCTATAATAACTTCCCTATCAAGATCTAAGGTCAAAGCCTTTCCCATTACCCTAGAATCAATTAGTTATGTTACAAAAATGAGCAAATGCTAAGAAATGGTGCTCGGAGATCAATATTTGGGATTTGTCTATTAGATTCCTTTATCTTTTGACATGGTTTCTATCTTTTGGAGAGTAAGACAGTCAGTAATAGCTACATTTGTACCTGGCTTTAGGCTGTCATGATCAATTTCCAACTATTCTTAAAGTATCTCATCATCATGAAAAGTACTCAATTTAAATATTATTTTGCCAGGTCTCCTATAGGAAATGTTTAGGATCAGTTGAGAGCTTAAGTTGAAGACACAGTCCATGTTAGGAGAGTCAGGTTTTAAAGTAAATACACTAGCAACTTGCCTTTTCTCTTTTCTTGATCTCCCTTTTTACTGAGATATATTTTCCTACCAGTTCCCTAAAAAAGGTACTTCCTGGGAGATATTCTATTGCTATCTGATATTTTGGTGTATTTGCTATTCTCACTTCAATTTCCCTATGTGGTTGGGTAAGGGTCTGGAAACCCTAGGACTTCTTAGCTTGGAAGACAATATAAATTGAGGCAAATTGTACTGAACAATTCTTGAAGATTTCTTTCAAACATGCTTGTCCTCTAACACACTGTGAAACAAAGAAGAACTCATAATTATTCATATTCATGTATATTATAAATGGTGTAATTAGTACAACTTGAAAACAATTCACGTATTTATAAGTTCATTCAAATTTCAGAGTTATCTGGGATCCAGAGCTTCTTGATAATATCAATTACTTTGAGTCTTCTTTACTTTTCAGAATTTTTCTAGCTAGACATTTTATAGTCAGAGTTGCTCCTAGTATCCAAAGCAGCATTGTTGGAAACTTATAAGTCCTATTAAAATGTTGGAGACCTCTGATTTAGGAAATTGCAAATATGAATGTAGCCTCAATCCTTGGAAAAATTGAACTAAATAAAGTAATTACCCAAGTCCTAATATTTTATTCAACCTCACTTTTTCAGAATAAACTTGCCTTCTATCATGCTATTGGTATTCTACAAAATTGTAGTTTGAATATTGATTTATCCTGGGCTTAGAGAAATACAATTAGAACTGCCTGTAATATGTCAGTTAAGCTTTGATTTTTTAAAAAATATATTTATTTCACTGTAGCTTACAATCTTTCAGGAAAGTTGCCTTGGTGTGATTATGTATAGTTGAATAAATGGAACACCTTGATACAGCAGCATATCCATGTGAGTCAGGAAGGAGATATCTGAGCTTCTGCTTTGTGGTAGCAGAATCACAGATAGCTCATGACAGAGGAGGACATGGACCAGTGTCTCCTATTACAGCAGTTACCCAAAGAAACAGTGTGGTCCTGAGCATCAATTCTAAGTCTTAAATGAGATCCAATATTTCCCTCTCTTCTTTGCTACTTGGGACATTAACAAATCCAAAAATAATATTGATGATGCAAGCATTTCTCCAACTAGTATTAATGTAAAGCAATAATAAGTTTAATAAGTCTTACCAAATGTAGGCTTCTATGCTAAAATAAGGTTTGCCAGTGCTCAATCTGGTTAATAACGTTGTTAAGGCAGGATTTCTCACATCTTTAATGGTAATGTGCAGTATGGTTTTTCTGGAAAATATAAAATATGCAGCTGTTCTGAATACATTTGTTTAGGGGCCATTTCATCTTAAACCATCTACTAAAAACTTCATAAACTAGAGTTCTTGAGGTCAAGACATGGCAGAGCTAACTACACTGAAGTTTCCTAAAGGCTATATGTCAGCAACATACTGTATTTTACTCGGGGCAGATTCATTGCTTTAATCATAAACCACCATGAGCACTGTCCTGTATGAGAGGTAAAATTTTCTCTTCAAATTTAAGGAAGTGGTGATCTAGAGCATTGTCAGTTTAGGTTATTATTGGGTTTATTGAATTCAAATTCTGGCTGTGCTACTGACTTGTCACTTATCACATCTAAAGCCTCAGTTTCTTCATCTGTAATATGGAAATAAAAATAGCATTTAAAATTTTAATCAAAGACCTAGTCTAGATATTTCTTCTCTTTACTTGAGTGCTTAATACATTCAATGTTCAGAATTTTGACTAGATGAAAGAAATTACTAATGCATATGTGCATATTTTAAAAGAATAACAGAATAATGTAGGACTCTCTTTTAAAGACCTCTAGTGGAGAGAAAAACAGTGAAAAAAAATCTGGGTGTATTGGGTATAGTCAATGAAATATTTCAGAGGAGATACCTTGGCCCTGAATTTGCTTTTTGTGTCCTACCTTTTCATAGATATTGTTTTCTGTCACTGGTTATGGTTCTAAAAATTAATCATCTTGATATTACTAAGATGTCTGTGGTTTACACATGTGCAGACTAAAAGATAATATCTTTACAGTCTTCTGCCAGAATTTGTCCTGGCGTTAATTCTTAAGTGCCAATACAGTAATACAATACAGCAGGGTGCACAAACGGATAAACTCAGCCAATACAATAGCAGTATGTTATTTCTATCTGAGCAGTTTTCATTCTGTAGCTCCATAAAATAATCAGATTCTGGATTTATATTCCATCAATGTTGTATTATGTAGGCATGCTCTTTCTTATGCCTATATGAAAGTATTTTTCCCCTTTACAAGTTATGTTTGTTATCAGAAGAAGACATTACAGGAATGAGTCAGCTATAGATGAGTAAAGATGCTTTCAACTTTTTAAAGTACTTGAGGACAGTTGAGAAATAATATATACATTTACTGTAGAGTGCTTCAGCACTGATTTCCTAATATGTTGGTATATGGAATTTAGAAAATTGGTGCAGTATTGTTAATTAGTTCAAAATGTACTTGAAGGAAATTTGTGATTTGGAAATCAGAATTCTTTGCATATGTGATTACTAGGACTATAGAGATTTAAAAAATGAACTTTTAAAATATATGCGATTAGTATTTCAGCATTAAAAGTATAAGGATTTGGGGGCTGGGGAATTGGTTCAGTAGTAGAGATCTTGCCTAGTGTGCAGGTCACCCTGTGTTCAATTCCTAGCACTGTTCTTCCATCCAACCCCCACAAAAAAAAAGAAAAGAAAAAAGAAAGAAAGAAAATATTAACAGTATTTGACTGTAATAGGTCTATGTGTATTTTAAGGCTCTCATATAAGAATTAAAATTTAATTTAAACATAAAATGTGATGAAGTAAAAGGCTATGCTTAATCACTAAGTAGTTCTGTATTGAAGATAAAACAGTCTGGTATGTACTTCATGTCTCTTTCTATAAGTGGTTGATTCTCTTGTTAATGCTCTCCTTCTTGGTTCCTCACACATTTGTTTTGAAGCACATGAACATGCTTCAAGAAGTATGAAATGTATTCAAATGCAATGTTATTGCAGTATTTTACTATACTATTCTCTGTATTAAAATCCAAAAAAAGTGATAATTACCTACAGAGAAACATAGTTAAATTAAATCACATGTACCTATTTTATTGAAAAGATTATAGTTATGGTAGAGAAAAAGACAAAATATATTTCCTTTTTTCATGGGGTAAGAATATGCATACCATTTATCTGAAGGTTCAGATCTTCATATTCTGGAAATGTTGCACCATGTCATTTATAGTAGGGAAAACTCCCAGGCCAATATAGTAAAAGAACATTTGCCTCTGATAGGGAAATACTGCAATAGGAAGAGGGAACATTTGTTAAAAGTGTTATTAAGCATTAGAGAAAAAAAACACTATATAAAGAACATGTGATAGGTACAAAGGCAGCCTAATTTCACATATTTTTTTCAGGAAGAATCAAAGCAGTGGTTTTCTTCACAAATGAAAGATATAATAATAAGAAATGAACCCAATTAATTAACTTTAATAGTACTGAACAAAAGCAGAAGAATTATGTTTCCAGAAATTGTCCTATGGGCGATAGGCCATTTCATTGTCATAAAAATCCTTTATTTAGCCTTCTTCACAAATAAGCTCACAGCGGGAAAAAGGACACTAGTTAGAGTAATTTGGGAGATAAGTAAACAGAAGGAATGGCTAGGAGCATAGTGTCATCTGGCACAGAGCTTATTTCCTGAATCCTGTGGATCTGGTTAAAACCCAACAGAGATGCCAATATGCTTCTCCTCAGTAAATGCTACCAGTTTTCACACCACCAGGCCCACTGAGGCTTGTGTATCGTGTTTTCTCCAAGAAATCCTTCTGGTAACTGCACAGTCCCTGCAATGACCTGAGTCAGTCATGCCAGGAGACTTTCTTATGCTTACACCCATGTTTTCTTTCAGTTTCCATTTTCTGCTGCTTCTGTTGTTCAATGATATAAGCGGAGTGATGGAGAAGGCACTTTACACTCTTCTTAGATAAGATCTTGAGCAGCAGAGAGTGGTTTAAACTGCAAAGCTGAAAATTCTCAGGCTGGATTTCTTTGCAAGGTTGCTGTAATGTGTGCACCTGGGATACCTGTCTCTTCAGAAGGGTGGAAAGAAGTGAGTTCTATTGATTCTGAATTGGGAACAATCAAGGCCCATCGAGCAGGTGCCGGTAAGCAACCACTAATGAGTTTGGGGGGAGGGTAATGCTTCATTTTTCTTTACAATTATATCCAGATCTATACTTAAGACTCCCATTATATCTGTACTTCCATTCTAACTATTTCCATTCTTTACGCCAAGTGTAGAGTGATTTTGTTTTATTTTATTAACAGAACAGCATTTCAGGTTTCCAGCTTCATCTTTAGTGTTTTTCCACAATGAGATTATAGAGTTTACAATATAGCCCTGAAGATTGTAAAATGATTAATCATATTTATGATTATGTAATAGTCAAGAAAGAGTTTTAAGAAAAAACAAACATAAGTTTCTTAATTGTGCATGTGTATTTTTTTTTTTTTTTTGTAGTCAGTATATTCCTTACCAGACTATCTAATGCCAGTACAAAGAATGGAAAACATATGACACCTTGGAGTCTTTTTTTATATAATTCAATTAAAAAATAGGAAGAGTGTGTCAGTTTTTTTTTTTTTTTTTTTAAATAAAGGATCCTGCATTCCTATGAAAGAACTGAATCTTAACAAACACAGGCCTCAACCTACACTATAGTGCCACAAGGTCAAATGGCACATGTGAAGCAAACTCAAAATTGCAGTTGTTGTGAGTTTTTATGTGAGTTTTAGTCTGTTGGTTTTGGAGTGGCTGTGGAGTCACAGCCAAGTGACTGTGGGCACACAGTCCAGAGGGGCACGTGGAGCCCAACATGGACAGAGTTGTTTTAAACTAGAAATATTTTAAATAATAAATTTTGTTAATATAAGTTTCTGAACTGATAAAATGGAAATAGAAGATTTTCTCCTATTCGTATGTTGATGATGGCTTCAATGACAGACATTTGTGACTGCATGAGATTTTATAGTACATTGTGTCTAGCAATGAGTGAAATAATGCTTTAGAATAAGCCTAACAACAGCATATTCTAATATTGATTCTTTGTTCTTATTATGTTATTTTGAAAACTATGAATACCATTTCAGAGACCTTGCTTGGCTTATTAGGAATTTTCTGTTAGAAAGGTAATTTGTTATCATTTAATACATTTCCTTATGTCAAGACACATTAGGGAACACAAGGTAATTATAACAAATTAGCGTAAACTTATGAAATGGAATGGGGGATAAACATTAGATTAATAGCATTCAAACTGATTTCATAATTTAAAATTGGCCTATGCCAGGTGATAAATAAGAAAAAAATAGGAGAGGAAAAATATGAAAGTTTCTGAATGCTCAGGCAGAATAGCCACATAGAGTGTTTGGAATGTTTTAATTCAGTTGCCTTGAGCCTGCATCAAAAAAAAAAAAAAATGCTGAAATATTTCTTTGATATAAGGAAGCTGATTCATAGTGGGATAGGGAGCGGGAGCATGGGAGGAATAGATGAACTCTAGATAGGGCAGAGGAGTTGGAGGAGAAGGGAGGGAGCATGGGGTTACAAATGATGGTGGAATGTGATGATCATTATTATCCAAAATACATGTATGAAGACATGAATTGGTGTGAATATATTTTGTATACAACCAGAGATATGAAAAATTGTGCTCTATATGTGTAATAAGAATTGTAATGCACCCCGCTCTCATATATAAATAATAAAAAAATCCATGGATTATGTGGTAGTTGTTTCAACAAGGGGAACAATATAAATAGGTTTTGGAAAGTTTGACTCTCCTTTCATTCTCTTCTGTATGTACTGGTTCAGTGGGCCTGTTTTTAGACTATGCCATTTGTGTGTCTTCTATGACAGTACCATTATGGAAGAAATTCCAGTTTGGCAACGGACCTCAGCTCCGTTATCTGCTCTGGAAAATCCTCACTGACTCCAAATGCAGAGGACAAAAGGAGATGGTTGTAGGCCCATCTTGAACCACCAGTTTTCCCCACCAACAACATATTAACAAAAACTGGCACAACTTTGGGGTTAACCACAAAAATAATTACAGTAATTACTATGGTGTAGTGCAAAGCTCATGCATGGGCTTTAGAATCAGATAAAGCCAAGTTCAATTCCCACCTCTGCTACTTACAAACCATGTGAATAAATACACTCTGCTACTTAATTAGCTTTTCTGAGCCTCATCTGTCACATGCAATAAGTAATATCAATTTTGCCATATGCCTATGAGAAATAAATTAATTAAATAAAATTAATAGACTTAGTACAATATTTGGCACATAATAAGTCTTTGATTTATATTTCTTTTGCTCTTTTCCCAGTAAGGATTTGGTCAATTTTTGACTGATGCTAGTTAAAGCATAGTTGGAAGTTTGGGGAAAGAAAAACAAAGTAAAGATTCTAAATGGAGAAGAATGTTTAAATTGGTCTGTTTTCTTGAGACGATGTTAGCACTTGCTTTTGTGATTATGCAATGATCCATGGTTTTGTATTAATTTTTTCCTTATCAGATAATTATTTTTGATAAGCACTTATAATTTAAGTAAACATAGTGCATTTATTTTAAATTAATGAAATATGTTCCTATTTCTCACTTCTTATCATTTGATTAGTTCATTTTCCTAAACAAACTAAAAGTAGTCTACTTCTACTCAGTAAATAATCCATAGTAGGTAAGAGAAGTATATCATTGTTCATTGCTGTTTCTGGAAGCTGAATGATTATTTGCCACAGTAAAATGTAATTGGCAAAATAAAATTTCAAATCAATTGATTTTGCTGTAGCTCTTGCTACTGTTTTGTATACAAGAGAGGTGGATAGAGTAAATGAAGGTGACCTAGAGCCAGGATGCTTATCCTACCTCTTGGTGAAAAATCTATTGCCTTATGAATTATGCATGTATAAGCATCAAAGACACATATCTTTAAAAGTATCAGAAATATGAGGCACTCCCCTATCTCCCTGGCAAAACCTATTTGAGGCTGTTCTTTTGCCTCCTGGGCATGAGCCACCTTTAGCAATAGGCTGGCCCACAAGAATAGCCCAAGTTCCCCATAATCACTGGTGTACTTCTGGTCTATGCTTCCCAGTGCTGGTTATGCCATTGAGCTGAGTGAGATTCCTCAGTTAGGCAAACTGCAGAGGAAAGGATCTCTTACATAGGGCTTGGCAGAAACACTGCAGTGATTGATAATGGGACCAAATCACTTGAGGTGAGTTTTTTGGGGTTCACAAGTGAACAAGGGTCTGCTCAACTTTGTCATATTAGCCCATGGATATTGTAGTAAATTGCCATGGGTGGGGGGAATAGCAGGAGGAGCTGCTGAGCTTCTGCCTGAGTCTTTTCTCCTGTGCTAGCTTTAAGGGACCAGAGCATTTCGTCTCTCTGCCTTCAGGAAGGTAGCAGTGTCTGCCTTGTTTTAGGAAATGGTTAATCTTGGGGATGGTGGACTTTTGTGTTTGCTATACTGAGAATCACTTTAGTTTAGCACAGAGCGCTATAGATTAATGCTGTAATCAATGAGAATCTGTACACTGCAGAGATCTGTTTTGATGACAGCAGTACTTATGGCCTTGTTTAGTGTCACCATTGTATAATGTTGGACACTGCAGGCTCTTTTGCATTTGATTTAGAATGCAAGGACTACAGGAATTAAAAAAAAATAATTTGTATTTTGGTGGATATTTTTACTGTGTTGTGGATCTGCTGCCATTGCTAGGTGGAATTTAGTGATTTGATGCCAGTAGCATTTGTTTAACCATTCCAATGCTGCTGTTATTATGTTTGCTGGGTTTCTGCAGTTTCTACTACTTCATACGTTGCACTCAGGAACAGGTAAACTAAACTATAATATTAATTTTTTTGAATAAATGTAAGCCTAATGGATTTTATTGTTTAATTATCAAAAAGGCTGAGCTATTGAAATTTATCATTTAGAGTATCAGTAGAGAATAATGGCTATTTTGCTTTAAAATTGAAATTACATAAACATTATTTGAAAATGCAATGATGAACATCTAGTTGCATTATATGAAGTTATTTTTATGCTTTAAATGTATATCAGTATGTTAAATTGTATACATGTTAGTATATTTAACTCTTAGTTTCATCTGTATATAATATACAATTAATTCAGAAAGTATGTGTTTTCTTTTTCTTGATTGATCAGATTGTTTCCCCTTATTATTGAATTTCATTAAAATTAGAAGGCTTCCCAACCTTTAATCTTAAAAATAAATAAGTTTATGTAGATTGTTCTTTTTCAATGTGTAGATAATGGTGTCACAGGCTTGTTTTTTCCTAATAGACCAAACTGCTTATAGAACACATCTCTGGAAATGCTTGTGTTTTCATGTGATGTTAAGCTGTGGGCTGAAGGGAAAACTGTTCAGATAAGGGGGATTAGAGAGCCCAGACACAAGAGTGGAAGAGAAGTGTAGCCTTTGGGGTCAGAGATTTGGGTGTGTGACCTTGGGCAAAAGAGGAACTTACCTCTTTTGAACCTTGTTTTCACTCTGCATATTTGGAAAGACTGCCCTGCTCTTCTCAGTAGGAATAGCACAGTATTTTTAAGTTGTTTAAGGTTGTCTGTTGATATTTTCTGTACAGAAAAAGATACTTATTAAATGTTTAAATGATCCAGTTTCCTAAATACAAGAGGGAACAGAGTTTCCTGTTCTTTTACTTGTAGTGGTTTAACAGCTGAGGGTTTTTTGGAAGGGAGATTATGACTTTTAAAAATTTAAGCTGCTAAATCCCTTTGCTCCATTGAAACTATTTTGCCAATAAGCAGAGAACATTTGTGGTGTCCTGAGGGCAACTACTGTTAGACTGCACTCCTTGGGAGGGGAAGGAGGCATCACATGCTATGCTGCAGCCCCATGAGGACCTGGATGCAAAGAGGCACCCCAGCTCTCTGAGTGCCTGCCAGGGACAGGAGCTCCTTGCTGCTCACTTGCTCCCTCTCAGGTTTAGTGGGTACTGCTGAGGGCAGTTGGAGAAAGCTCCTGCCTTCCCTTCTCAGCAGATGACTTTCAAGAGGTCCACTTTCTACTAAGCTAAGGGCAAGCTCAGAATCCAGAGGATCCAAGGCAACTGGAAAAGAAGCAATCACCTCCTACTCGCTAAAGTATGAATTGGATTGCTGCCTGTCTATTGCTAGTTAAAGTTTATGAGTATAGAATGCATATGCTTTTGAGTGGGAACAGAAGGATTTTATTGTAAATTGCATCATGTGCTTACAGAGTGGTAATAATTGATTACAAATCTTGTGTTCATGGTTATGGGTCTTCTTAATGATAGACACCATTATCATAAGAGCAAGTCAAGGCAATGATGGCCAAAGCTCCCACATATGCACAGGAAGAGTAAAAGGAAAACAATGTGATTAATTTCTCCACTGAGCTCTGAGGAACCACTCTGATTTATAGTCCCTTTACATAAATTCATGAAGGCAATAACCTTGTTAGTAAAGTGATTCTCCATCATCAGAAGGGTATCTGCTCAGGTATCTTCCAACTTCTTTACTTTATGTTGCATTCTTAGTACATGGTTAGAAAGATCTTCAAGGAAAATAAGATGTTTGCATTTTCAAGTATTATTTATGAGTGTTCCTTGGAGGAGTTCCAAATGATGGAAGTCTTTTGAAAAATAAAGACAAAATTAATTTCAGTAAACAAGAAATATATATTCTTCCCTATTCTTCCCCAGATAATCCATAGACACTTTTGATAAATAAAATAAAGACATGCTGGTCTCATCTTTCTAAGGCAAGGGAGATTAGGAAGAAGCATTTCTGTATATAAAAGTATGAGAAGTCAACGAAAAATCAATTATTTTATAATGACAAACTTAATAGTTGAGATAACTTTCAAACATTGACAATCATGCCTATAAGTTGTAGGCTAGTAAATAAATGTATTTAGATTTTTTTTTTATAACCTGCTTCAAGTAGGCCATCTTTTGTGTTAAGGAAGGAAATTATCATAATCTCATAATGAGTCCATCAGTTACTGGTAGAAATGTACCTCCAAATTTTGAATGCCCAGTTAATTTATGTTTATTTTTTGTTTCAGACAGGATTTTATATGAATTCTAAGACATGGGAGATAAAATCTTACTGTGATGAACTGTAAATATATTTCAAAGCTGAATTTAGAAAAGGGGGCTGATTTCAGAAGCTGGTGGGTTCTAATAAGCATATTTTCATATATCATCTGTCATATATTTTAAACTTATTAGTAGTTTTAAAGGTGTTATTTCCTTTTTTTAGGCAGTTGGGAGCAGGTGGACAAAAAGCTGTTAGCTTTGTAATGTTTTCCTGTATGGAATCCTTAGTCCTTGAATTTAGTTCTTCACTTTTGAGTAGATCAAGATTAGACCAATTTTTTTTATCCACTTCAATTTTTTACTTTTATTTTAGGATAATGATTTCTAATAACTTTTTTAGATTATATAAAGTTTAAAATTATTTTTCTATATTTTCATTTTTAGAGTACATCTTTGAAATTATTGAAGGTACTCATCAAGAAGAGATATTAGCACACCCTCATGTAGTATTGATCTTGCCTTAATTCTGTTTGAAAGACTTTTCAAAATATAATTTATTAGAGTCTTGATAGCTCACAAATGTGCTTTCTGAGGTAAATTCCCTTGCTCTCCATATGTAGTCATAAAACTCATTTTCTCTGAGTATGGTTTCTTGATTTCCTAAGTGCCTGGCTTAAATAGGGATCTTAATGAAAGCATAGTACTGAGGCTGAGGACCTGCAAGGAAGGATGATTCTGGGAGCTAAAGGAAGAGCACCAAGCCAGTATTGTAATGCCTCAATCTAAGTCACTCATTCATGCAGATCCTTTAACCATTTGTGTTTAATTTGGAGAGGTCCTGGGTCCTTCAGATAAATAAAGGGAACAATGGACTCTTGGCAGAAAAACACTTATAGATACACAATTTTACCTACAATTTTAAAGAATGTATGTATTCCATAAATTTAATTATAATAACAAAGTACTTAATACTCAGTGGTGGAAAAAGTCCTACTTACTTTAAGGTAAGCCATTTCTTACATACAGTTCGTAAATAAGCCCCAAACCAGCTTTAAGTTGTTCTTGCTTTAACAGTACTCTTATCACTTAATATTTTCATGGGCTATGCCATTCTACAACATAGTTAAAAAAATCTACCCAAAGATTAAAATTCCAAAAGATAAGTAAATGATGATCAGTTACATTGTTATAAACAAAGAGATCAGGAATGACTGAAAATTCAAAAATAACATTGAGTGATTTCTGAACAAAGAGAGGATTGAATGTTTCATGGACCAACATTATTTCATCTGTACCCGAAGAACTAGCCAGGACTTATTTCTGTTCAGAATAGCTTGACAGAGATTATTTCCTTTTGACAAGGGGCTTCTTAGACAATTTATTGTGATTCAGCAGGCTAAGTTTGTTTATAACAGACATCTTTCTGAAAGGTTTGATGTAGTCAATGGGATTTTACTGTAATGAGCAATTCATTGAGGTCATAAAAATAATGGGAAAATTGAGCATAGAATAAGAGCCCTCCCCTATATCTATTTAATTTAGAAGATCCTTTAGAGTATTGGTGAGAAACTCTAATGAGGAGAATACATCTTCGGAATTTCTTCTTGAAGTTGTCCCCTTTGAGTTTGCCATACAGTCTTTGCCATACTATCTTTATTTTCCACATTTGTTCCTGTTGGCTTTACAAAGCTAAATTGAAATGGATACAGTCTTCATGCTTGTGAACTTAGTTCACATCTGGATGCTTGATTAAAATGTGATGCAATGATAATTACATCAAACAAATATCACTAAAGGCCCAAAGATTTGGAGGGGTGTGTGTGTGTGTGTGTGTGTGTGTGTTTGTGATTATTTTTTGTTATCAAAACTATTAGTACATAACATTGAAAAACAAATAAACTGTATCTTCTTGTTAATTATTAGAATTTTAAAGGCTAGCAAGATATTACCTTTCAGTGTTTTTATTTCTGTCAACAATAAATAATGAAAAATGACCAGGGTTGCATAATACTGAGTTTCTTAAAGTTGAGCACTTAGCCATTAGAATACAGTTTAAACAATTAGCCTAAGCTAAATTTTTTACAAATATATTTCAAACATAAATAACAGATATTTTATATCAAAAAGTAAATGCTACTTACATTCTTGCCAGTTAAAATAAAATAATGTTGAGTTTAGAAGGTGCTCGCTATTGGCTTGCTCTTTTATTTTAAAAATGAAGGTCAGCCTTTAATTTGATATATGCATACATAAAATAAATGTCTATGTATGTTGTGAAAGAAGAAGCTGAACCATAATTTTTTCTTAATATTGGAACTGTTATAATTACTATAATAATTTGGTATTTTTTGAGTCCCATGTCTCAAACTTAGTCTTGCTTGTGATTAATTATGTATTTTCACTAAAATTTATACCAGTCAATATGGAAATTAGTCACAGTATAATGATCTTATGTTGTTAAGAATGGTGGAATTTTTAGATAAAACTTAAATATGTACATTTTCATTGGGGAAAATGAGTTAAAGATTGTTGTCTTTGTGAGTGTCATTATCACTCTGTGTGTCAATTGGGAAAGGTTTCTTATAAATTTATAAAATCCACATTAGAAAAAGCACTTGAAAATTATTAATTTTAATCTCACTAAAATAATAGTAAATTAAGTCTTTTAATTAAAACCTTTCAAAGAATAATTTGTTTGTCAGATCTAATGTCCCTAAATATGTTAAATATCAGTGCTAACAGGAAACAGTGCCAATTCTTTTACTAAATACCTCCTCATTTCATATCTTAATTCAGTTACACCATCCTCTTGCTTGTTCATTTGCCTGTTCTTACTTAAGAGATATTAATTTTGGTTAAGAGTCTTTAGAAGACAATGTGGCTACTCTTGTGTCTAAAGAAGTATGCAAAGAGCACTTGGCCCTCTGTTTCCCCCTATTTGTACTGCATTCACAAAATGTCAGGAAATAGAACATGCAAAGGGAGAACATTGTGTAACAAGCAGAGCTTCAGATCTCCTCATTCTGTATAGCTGAGTTTTCCCAATTAGCTTGTAATCATTGTTGCTGATTGTTTAATTATTTAAATTAAAATTTTTCTTAGGAAAATTTCACATTTATCTACCTTTTTATTTTAAGTTTGGAAGCCTACAAAGAGTATTTTATCATGGTTTTCATAAAAGCTTACATGCTATTCATTCTTTTAGTTGTTGTCTAATGGACATTGTTCTAATATCAATATATTGCCTGTCATCCAATTGTGTTACTACATAATTGTTCAGACAGTTATGTTCACATATTTATGTTCATAGAGCTACTCATAGTACCATGGTGCTGAATGCGGGCAGACCCTTACCAGTTTGTTTTATTTGTTTTTGTGTATTTTTTTCCCTTAAGTTTTTCTACTCTTTGTTGTAAATTCTTACTCTTGCCAGTGTGCTTGGCTGTACCAACCCTTTTGTTTTTTTACAGTATGCATCTTTAGCATTGGTTGAATACCAGAGAAAATCATTTATAATTTGGACTGTAAAATTATGAGCAAGGGCCTAATGTGTTTTTTTCTAGGAATCAAGTCTAGGAGTGTAAATTTTGTTTGTTGGTTTTTGCCAAATGAGTAAGAAGCTTTTTTTTTAAATTTTTTTCTCATTCTTTGGCAAATTGATTAAGATAACTTGCTATTTACTGAATTTTGCTACTTAAGCTCTGGTTAAACTAACACCTGTACATCAATTCCATTTTAGATAGTTCCTATTGCATCAAAGATATTTTGAGATTGATACACAAAAAGAATTGATTTTAATGAAAATGGAGTTATGATTAGTTTGTATATGTTTGCATATATTTGTATTATATTTGTATCTATTCACTTAACCTGAATTAAAACATACTCAATACTAAAAATGACCTAAGGTAGCGACCAAAATATAAAAATTTAGCCTTATGAAATAAATTTTGCATAGTAAAGAAGATTAGTAGGGGAAAATAAGGGTAGAAAGGTTGCAGACTTAATCATAAATTTTCTAATAAATGCACATGCTTTGAAAAAAGTGCCATTGATTACAAAATGTACAACATCCATTACAAAAATACACCAGTTGTTTGAGTGCCCACTAATTGTTTCAGATACTGACACCATAAATAAGATTATCAGTGGCTGCAGCATGATCCACGTAATTTGAGCAACATTATCAACATGGTCCATGTAGGCAAATACCTTGATGTAATGGTGAAGGGCAATACAGTGAAAAGAAGGGTGGAAGGCTCAAGGGGAGAGGCCTCAAAGAACAAGCTCAACTTAGATAGTTTTGTAATATAAAATGTACATGCCATCTGTATGCATTTGTAAATATTGTTCTTTATGACCATTGGTTTTGTGCTTTGACTTAAATTATTTACTTTTGTCATGAAGATCAGAGTACAGTTGAAAGGACATGCCTTCATTAGGCTTGACTGCCTTTGCACTGCAGCAGAGGTTCAGACCAGTGACCTTGCAGTGTTTTGCAACCTGGTTTCCTGTGGCAATAATTCTGAAGTTTTATGAATATGAACACTTAGGCACTTTTCTCAAGAACAATGATGAAGCATAAAATAAAATGTTCTCCAGACTTTTATACCCAGTGATTTCGCACTGCCAGTTAAGGAATTTCCAACACAAAGGGAAAGTTCTTTTATTTTCCAATAAATATATACCTAAATTGTCTGTTCACATAGGCCAAGTAAAAGTGAAAGAAAACAAGCCAAAAACAAAAAATAAAAAATAAGATAAAACATAATAAAATTAAAAAGGCAAAAAAAAAATATTTACAATAACTTGCTTTGAGGGAGTTCTGGTTTTAAGACATCTGTTCATAGTACTAAAGATGTTTACTAATATAAACTAACTTTTATGCTTTTTATGCCTTAATAATATAAATAAAAGTAATAATCGGTAGCAATACCTTATACATACTTACATTTTGTCTTCTATAACCTTACAGTTCATCTTTATTATCATTTCAATATTATTATATCACAAACCATGATAATGTTTGATCTCCATATATTTCATTTCCATGTCTTTGGGATGCAGAGGCAGGTACAAATTGATTTGGCATTCAGAATATTATTGTAAATTAATACTGTTTTGCTAAAGTTACCTGGATCTGGATAAAGACTAGCATTTTTCTTTATCAGAGATACTTCTTCTAGAATGCGTTCTCATAATGTCTTTGAGGCAAACATGCCCAGCACTACAATTTCTTAAACCTGTGGTTAACATCCAGTCCCCAAACAATGAAAACAAATAAACCCCAATTTTTTCCACAGGGTTTCCTGGCTGGTTATTCCGAGGCTTTGCACGTGACAACCTGTTCTCCCACGTGAATGGAATACTCAGTGTCAATGTGGAAGCCTGGTCAGTTGGAAAGTTGCAGTAAAATATTTCCCTCCTGTGTACATCACTTCCCAAATTCTTATTCATGAAGAGTCATTGTGTTGGAAAAAAAAAGTTTCCCTAAGATTGTCAGTTCTGTGATTTGTAATCCAAGGCACCTTACTATTCTGTACTTAGATTCTGGGGAATAAATTTCTTAGTCATTGGGCCTCAGTCCATAATTACACATGAAATTTATTCTTTTCTATTATATGTGGAAAAGTTATATAATCCATGACCTTGGAGACTTTTAATCAGACAATTTTTTTCACCATTTATTAATGTCATGTAGTGCATTCTATATTTTCTGAAAACTATGAACATCTTATTTTATGATCCTAAAGCACAGTTGTGTCTGCACACATATGTGTGCCAGCACCTGTATGTGCATGTATTTTGTTGTTCAAACCTCTTGGGAATTTTAGTTTACCAACTTTCTCTGGGATCCATATCAGGGCAGTGCAGAGGTAAAAGGATACTTTTGCCCATTATGATGTTTTGGGAATGTGTTTGGACCATGAAGCTTCTTGAAATCTCAAAGATCTAAATTTATGTAAACTTACATCACTTTCAAAATTAGGAAAAATTAAATTGTTGACTAATATTCATTAGCTCAAATACATTTTAATTTTGCAATCGCTGTTTCTGTAATGTAAATCCACAAAGTTTCCTGTGATTTCTCAAACACCCATAAAGAGTGACCCTGTTACATTTTTAAATTTACAGTGGTTGTTTTCTTAACATTCAATCCTATAATTGCTTTCATAATATTGTTATAAATAGAAACTAAAAAAACATAAATGTCAGGACATTAGAAATCCTATACCCTATTGGAATGTAAATATTAAAAATATATTTGGCAATTTTTGAAGATATAATGTAAGCTAGTGAAATGTTATCAAGGATATCTTGATTAATCCCACCCAGATATAATTTTTTTCACAGACTTCAACACTTTTATAAGATATTTAAAATTTTATTTTGTAAAGAGTAAGATTTTACTTATTAGAGGTATTTAACTATAAATTTGATCTCTAGCACTTGATTTTTTCTAAAAAAAAAATTTTAGAGTTTAACCTTTATTTATTTTTTGTTTATTTGTTTTTATGTGGTGCTGAGGATAGAACTCAGGGCCTCACCTGTCCTAGGCGCTCTACCACTAAGCCACAACCCCAACCCTCTAGCACTTGATTTTTATATTAATCTGTATTGTATCATTCATTATGTGTTAAACTTTATTTTTAAAGTTTCTTAAAGTTCACAAAACTGGCATATCTCATTTATTTGATCTCCATGCAACTTCAGTGAGGAAAGTAGCATTATTCCCCTTTTGTCTTATTTATGTATATAATTTTACTGGGGATTGTACCCAGGGTTGCTCTACCACTGAGCTACATCCACAGACATTTTTTGTTTTTATTTTGAGACAGGGTATTGCTAAGTTGATGGGGCTGGCCTTGAACTTGTGATTCTCCGGCTTCAGCCTCCCAAGTAACTGGGATTACAGATGTGTGACAACACAACTGTCTATTCCCCTTTTGTAAAAGAGGACAGTGTTTACAGAGATGTAGAGAGATTATAGATATTGTACCTAATAGTTTTTAGAGTCATAAGTCTCCAACTTCAAATACAATGTTCTTTAATAAATAATAGCTTCTAAGAAATAGCAATTATAAACATATAGTGTTAATAGAGAAATTAAGACACATTCTGTGGCAATGCAAGGTTTCTAATTGTGGAGGAAAAAAGAATCTTTGTTATGTTTGTATGCCAATAAAATTGAAAGAAGTACTTCTTGGCATAATAATTGGAAATAATATTTCTTACATATTTTTATACACTAATGAAATTTTGCATTTCTGTAGTTTTTTATAGTTTATAAAGCAATTTCACATTCATTCTCACTCTATTCTTGAAAAGAACAATAGCATAATATTGTAGGTATCTCCAGAGTTGAGGGATTATCTGAATGACACAGTTCAGTTGGAGTTTTGATTCAGAATTCCATATAACTGCTTTGTAGAATGTTATGGTAGTAGTTTAGCATCCCAAAAATTAGCTCTCAAATTCACCAAATACATATAATCAGGAAAGTGCCACATCTGTCAAAGATGTTAATTAAATTCTTCTTTCCTGGACCAGCAACTGTGCCTCTTTTCCTCTGCTCTAAAATTATAAAACAGAGATGGCACCATAGACATTCAAGTAAATATTTAATCATTCTCTAGAGGTTGTTCAGCTCTGGGGACTCTTTTGAGTACAAATAATTTCTGAATACAAACATTTTGTCATTTTATTAATGTAATAAATAGTACATGATATATTTATTTGAATCAATTTAATAAATAAATGATTTGATTTAATTGAATCATCAAATTTACATAATTCATATACCAAACAGAAATAATGATGTTGTGGGTTTTGTTGATAAAAATACAGCACTACTAAGCAAGGAATTTTAAAAGTAAAATTTCCTTTTTAAAAAAAAAACATTTTATGGGCTGGGGTTGTGGCTCAGAGTTAGAGCAATCACCTTGCATGCGTGAGAAACTGGATTTGATCCTTAGTACTACATTTAAAAAAAAGAAAATAAGGATATCGTGTCCACCTATAACTTAAAAATAAATATTTTTATAAACCACTTTATTTATGTATAATTGGTATACAAAAACATCTGTGATATGCAACTTAAGGAGTTTGGATATATATCAATGAAATCATCACTACAATGTATTCAATAAATATGTCTATGATCTGCTATCACTGTAGTCTTTACTTATTATCAATACTTTATTTTTGTCATAAGAACACTTAGTACCTACCCTTTTAGCAAAATTTTAAGTATGTAATACAGTATCATTAACTGCAGATTAAGCTCTTAAAGATTACTAGAAGTTATTTATGTTGTATAACTGAAAACTTATACCCTTTGACATTATATCTCCATATCTCTCTCCTCCAAGCCCTGGAAATCATTCTTTTACTCTCTGCTTTTGTAAGTTTGACTTTGATAGATTTCTCTGTAGATGTTATGATGCAATATCTGTCCTTCTATGTCTGGCTTGTTTCACTGTGCTTAAAGTCTTTTTGGGTTCTCCCAATTTGTTTCAAATGGTAAGCTTTGGTTCTTTTTAAAAGGTAATATTTCCATGTGTATGTGCACTACCTTTTCTTTATTCATTCACCCTGTCAGTTGGCTTTTAGGATTTTTCCACATCTAGGTTATAGTGACCAGTATTTCAGTGAACATGGCAGTGCAGATATTTCTTTTGGATTCTGATTTCAATTTCTACCCCGCAATAGTGTTGCTAGATCATACAATAGTTCTATTTTTTTTAAATTTTCAAGTAACCTTCATACTATTTTCTATAGTGATATTATTAATTAATGTTCCCATTAACAGTATTTAAAGTTTCCAGTTTCTCCACATCTTCACCAATACTTACCTCCTTTTTCTTATTATAAGTATTCTAACAGGTGATAGGAATTTTGATTTGTGTTTCTCTGATGATTAGTGTTGTTCACCTTTAGTGTTGAGCATAGCTGTCATGTAAAGTGAAATTTCTAACATAAATTTAGAGAGCAAATGCTCTAATGAATCCTTAATGGCTGCAGATAATGCAATTCTTCTAAGGAAGGACTCTTTTTTAAAAAAAATATTGCATTTTAAATTGTTAAAGAGGTTGAGCTTGAGTCAGGCAAATCTCCGTTACCTAATTTTATACAGTGTTTTGCCCTCAAATATTTTAGGGAGTGAAAGTTGGCATGGACTTTCAATGATATTACCATAAAAATATTTAAGAACTAATATGTTTAGTATACTAGGAACTTAGAATGACAGTCAATCATGAGAGATAATAATTTAATAATGAAAGACAATGTACTGATTTTGCAATGATATTCATAGCATTTACTTGTGAATATGCTTTTAATATTTCATAGATTGACTAATGCTTAAATTTAACTTTATCTCTTCCCATTTCATTTTAATGCTTAGAAATCAAGTACTGTAAGATAATATTTGTTTCTTTCCCCTGTTAACTCAAGTGAAAATTAGACTTTATGGAACTTTGCTATGAGTAAATTATTGGTGATTTATTCCAGAGTTAACTCTGCTATTGTAGATTATGAGGACACTTTCCTTTTGCAGTCATGGAAGTATTTTAATTAGACTTTTAAGAAATGAGGACATCATTTCATGTGATATTTTCATATATTAATCCAGAGTTAAGATTTTAACTCATTTCTCAGTTTAATTCATGTCTGTGAAATGTCTGTTACTGAAATAAATGTTCTTGTCAATTATTCAGATTAATTTACATACACATACTTATTGCAATATAGACAAATGTTATTTAATCATGTCTACTGGCCATGGGACTTGGTGTTGAAAATACTTGATCAAACTTCAAAACCTAAGATAACTTTTGTGTATGCATTACATGCAAACATTCAATAACCATATTTTTGTTCTGCACTTTTATTTGTGTATGTACTGTTCTGTATTAAAGTTAGTCTAGTATTCATCTAATTGTACTTAATCCCAACACATATCCTGTGATAAAGGACTAAAAAATAAGTAAAAGGAAAAATTTTTAATAGGTTTAGGAAATAAATGGTAAGTGTAGTTCTGATTTTTGGTCTGTAAAATATACTTTCTTTCTTTTTTTTTTTTAATGGCAACAACCCATTTTATGTAGGAAGAACAATTTATTTTTAGATGACCAGGAACTCAATTATGGTTATAAATTAGGAATTGGATGGGTTACTGAGTGAATATTAGAATAGATATGCATTCTGGTTTTTATAATAATTCATTATAATGATGTTAAAAATATGCTGCATATTTCTTCTGGAGATGGGCCAGAAGATTGACTTTTCTAATACTTTAAGCAGTATGCTAATTTGGTGTAGTAACTTTTCCTTTGCTATATGTACATTAAGTATATGCTCCACTTGAGAAAGTATATATGTCAGGTAAATTTTTAAGTATTTAATATGTGAAATTAGAGTCATGGTTTGCATACAGTTTTAACATACATGTTCCACCAAGCACGTGTGTTGTTTGGAAGGTATTTTGGTTCAGGTGGTCATATTGAAATTCACTGTGCTTTGACACAAGATACCAAAAAATAGAAATTTTAAACCATAAAGATCCAGGTTTATGCATTGTTAAACAGTCTAATCATAGTGACCTGGGTTTAGGAAAAAATAGTTCTCTTTACAGAACACTTGTGTGCATTAGCTGACAAGTGATTTATTTTACTTTTGCATTGAAAATAGATTTGTGCATTGAAAATGCATGGTGCATTGAAATTTGTGGAATGAAAGATCTATGCTAACCAGATTTAATTAGCCTGCTTTTTATACAGGGGCAGGGAACAAAACTGTTTTAAAATTCCTCACAAAAATAAGCTCAAAATTATAATGCTTCTTTGAGCATGGCTAATTATAAAGTTGAACTATTTCAGTAGACACAACCGACTTATATGCTTACTGATTCTGGATTAATGATAATAGCAAATTAGTTTCTTTAGAATTATATTGAATATTAGAGCCAAGATGTTTTTGTATTGATTCCATAAGCAAATACCATGAATTTATCATTTTGAAGTTATGCCAACTAGAAGTCAATATCATGAATCATCTATTAGAAAAATAATCAAGGAAATGGTTTGTATTAATGAAATATTTGATTATGAATATTTTAGGAGAAGGTTTTGTTAGGTGCTGCTTATACCATTAATAATAGGAAAATGTAAATTGTGAAGACAAATTAGAGAAATTAAAAGTTCAGTGTCTTTCAAACAGTAATTATATGGTTAGAAGAAACATAATATAAAACAACATACTTAGAGTTTAATATGTAACATGTAATTTTTGTAAGATTTTAAAAACAATATTATTTAATAAGTGATAAAATTAATAAAAATATCACAACATTAAGAGGTATAAATTGTATACTAAATATTGAACTTTGTTTTTTAATTTTTTTATTTACTTTAATTAGTTACACATAACAGTACAAATGACCTTGACATATCATACATTTGAATCAGATGGGATATAATTTCTCATTTTTCTAAGTGTACAGGTTGCAGAATCCTATTGGTCATGCAGTCATATATATACACACAGTGATAATAATGTCTATTTCATTCTACTATTCTTCCTATCCCCCCCAACCCCTCCCCTCCCCTCCCATCACTTCTCTCTACCAATCTAAGGTAACACTCTTCTTTTTTTCTTGTCTCACATTGAACTTTATACATTTACATTTGTTATCAATATTTAATTGATGTTTACACTATTATATATGGCCAAAATAGGCAAAAAATAAATAGCTGCAAACTGTGTAGCATTCATATTACAGAATAGTGTAAGTTCTAGTGCTGGATACACATTAGAATCTCCTGGCAAACTGTATAGATACTTGTATGTAGATATACTCATATGTCCCTCCCTCCCTCCCTCCCTTCCTTCCTTCCTTCCTTCCTTCCTTCCTTCCTTCCTTCCTTCCTTCCTTCCTTCCTTCCTTCTTTCTAACCAATTTGATGAGACTCTTCATTCAAGGTGATTCCCCTGAAAAGCTCATAGATGATAATAGTATCTGTGCTTTCATAATAAGGTGTGCAAAATAGCATGGCTGAATTTTACCAGAAACATCAGCTTTTGGTTCTTTGCCTATGAAGAACACTTTTTGCACAGCAAATATTTGTCTGTATCTATTTAGGACAATGTGAATAAAACAGAGCTGAATCACCATATAAGGCATGGGGGCATGAGCCAGAGAAAGATCCCAAGAAGTGTAGTTTTTAAAGCTTAAGAAAAATTTTTGAGGGATATGAAGAACTATTGTTTGCTTGAAAAAAATAGGGTGATTTTTGTTATTATTTTAGCTTCAAAGACTTCTTAAAGCACCTTTCAATTTCATTAGTATTTTTTTTTCTTCAGGGAAATTGAATCACCTTCCCACCAACGTCTCAGTGGTTCAATTACTTTATCACTGTTTAGAAATGAATCAGCATTTAAGATATCATCAGGCCTTATTACTAAGTATGTGAAATTTTAGGGAGAAACTTGTAAAAATTGCAATAATTACCTTTTGAACAGTAATATTTGTATTAATAGAATTTCAATTTTAACACTGTAGTTTTTTCGAGATGAACTAATAAAAAAACTACTTTAAGAAGTAGAGGATAGGAAAGGTAGCAGAATACAACAGTTACTAATAGGGCATTATGTAAAAATGTGGATGTGTAACCGATGTGATTCTGCAGTGTGTATTTGGGGTAAAAATGGGAGTTCATAACCCACTTGAGTCTAATGTATGAAATATGATATGTCAAGAGCTTTGTAATGTTTTGAACAACCAATAAAAAATAATATATGTGTACTTTAAAAAAAGAATAATTGCATAAAGTTTTACAAGCAGCAAATAAATACCAAGGAGAAATATCTTCCTTTTGCATCTTCCTTACACTCCATTAACTGAAGTGGTCCAGTAGAAATACTCTCTGATATTAAGCCATGTATACATATTAAGGATGTGAATTTGAGAAGCATACAGATTCCATACGAAGTAATTTTTAATAGAATAATTTTTAGTGCAATTTCAAATGCTAACCCCTACATAGAGTATACTACTATTATTCACATGAATATTTGTGTAATATTTTAGTATTTAGTATCGATAACATTTGCCTTCAGCCTTTCTAAGATTTATAAAAGGAAAAGAAAAGCAACTACTAATAAATTGAAGAGTATGGATTCTTTTTTGCCTGTAGATTTTATACATCTAAAAAATTTATTTCCTTTTGCATGCTGTACCTTTCATTGCCTATCATCTATGAAAAATTATTTACTTATGGCCTGTTCAGTCTTGGTCAGTCATATTTCCCCAAGTTAGCTAGCTTTGTATCTCAGTGTCAGTTGACTTACTCGTTTCTTTGGAGATCCATGGGGAAAAAAATGTATTGAATTAATCTGATACTTAAAATATAAAAGTTCATTTATTCCCCTGATTTCCTAATACATCTTCTCATATAGGTGGCCCACTTTTTATTGCCTTTTGTTTCATTCAAATATTGAAAACATGGCCTCTTAATTTTTCTCTCAAATGCTTACTTTGTGGTTTTATTAAAATTGGTGGGTACTGTGTCATTTGCATTCTTTTACCGTTTTTCTTGACATTTAATAATAACTAATAAACATATGTCATATTTTTCAGTATATGAGGAAAGGTAGGGATAAGAGAATTATTTTTTGAAAAATATGTTATAGTTCAGAAATGTAGAAAGGGAGACAAATTTTAATACTTTCAGTTCAATAAGTGTAATTTTAGGCGTCACCACTAGATGGCAGGATGTGACTTGGAATGGAAAGCTTTGAGTGTTGGAAAAGCACATTAACCCTGTTCTTCCCTGTATGTTTATGTGTCAGTGTTACTAGGCTTATTTGGGGGCAGTGGGGGTGGGGGGTGGGAGTAGCCCTTCTATTTCAGGAAGTATGTTTGTAGAACATATTTATTCTAGTGACTCTAGTCCCAACTTTTCACAACACATGTATCATTCTGGGATGTGTAAACTCAAGATTACAATATTCTTAACACTTTATAGATTGAAGAGGTAATACTTAGAGTGATGCATTCTCCACTTTAACAGTATCACGATTTTGTTTTTTTCCTGCTGTGCAGGTGACTTGGATTATTACTGGTTGGATCCTGCCACGTGGCACAGCCGGGAAACATCACCTATTAGTTCGGTAAGTTTTCTGGTAATTGAGTGTTTGCAATTCAAGGACTATTTATACTTTATCCATGGTCTCATATATACTGGTGAAAATGAGTCCTGCACCATTATATGTTCTATGATCGCAAATGTTAATTTCATTTGTCATTGCAGTTTTGGAGAAAAAATTAGTTGACACTGAATAATTATAGCAAATTGTAAATTAAGTAAAAAAAAAATATTAAATCATGACTACCATCGTACATCTTCCTTTAGCAACAGTACACTTTAGAGTATTAGTTGTTTACCCTTGTGATCCTATGGCTGCCTGAGAGCTAAGCTCACTGCTCTTGCTTATCATCTCAACAGAGGACAATATTATATCACTAATCCTAAGATAAATCAAAATTCAAAGTATAGTTTCTACCAAATATGTAACACTTTTGCACCATTGTGAAGTTAAATTTATAAGATGAACCATTCTAATGATTTAAGAATGGACACTGTATTTGATTAAGGATAGTATCAGCATTAATAACAAAAAAAAATTCTTCATTTAAGCAGAAATTTTAAAATAAATTAATTGCTTTTAAATTTTGATTAAGAGATATATTTAGTTGCTAAGTACTTTCAGAACCATTGAGTATAAGTGTCTTTTGTAAATAAAAAGTAAGTCTAAGTGAAAAATATTGTAAGCCAAGGATGAAGTCCATAAGAATAAAGAATTCCCTCTAGGGTATCTTTTAACTGAGGAAATCACATCATGGTAACATGTGTCTATAGAAAAAAAAGTTGTTTACTTTTTAAATTTTGCATTTAACAGCATCCTGTAACGTGGCAGCCATCCAAAGAAGGGGACCGATTAATTGGACGTGTTATTCTTAACAAAAGAACAACCATGCCCAAAGAATCGGGTGCATTACTGGGTCTGAAAGTAAGTATGCTGGTTTAGAATATTTCTTAAAGGGTGAATTACAGTACAGACTGAAATCAGCAAAATTTCTGACAATGATTTTTTTTCTTTTTTTTTTTTTTGTATTGAGAATTGGACTTAGTTTTGCCTCACTAATGAGCTATATCCTCAATCCTTTTAATTTTTATTTTGAGACAAGGTCTCAGTAAGTTGCTCAGGGTCTTGCTAAGTTGCTGAGGCTGGCCTCAAACTTGTGATGCCCTTGCCTCAGCCTCCCAAGTAGCTGGGATTACAGGCAAGCATCACTATGCCCAGCAATGATCTTTAAATATATTCTTCTCTTCTTCAAAATGAAATCTCTCTAGTGAATATAGCTTGTCTTATGTGTAATAGTTTTCCTAGGTTAGTAGTTTTCAATCATTTTTGTTAATATAATACAAATGTATTAAAAATGCAATAGAGCATAGGAAAACTATTTGTCTCTGGTTATTAAGGATAAATTTTACATTAAAAATATTTTAATGGAAGGCAGTAAACTTAGATAAAATGTGGACCATTATTATATGTTAAGCAGCAATATAAAACTTCAACAAGGAAATTATTTTCTAATAATAGTAATATTTATGATAATACTAAAAGAAGAAAATATATCTTTTAAAAATGTCCTCTATCCATGCATGGATGGTGGAAGGAGACCCTCATCATTATACAAAATACATGTATGAAGATGTCAATTTGGTGTCAGCATATCTTGTATTCAGAAATGTGATAAATTGTGGTATAAAGATGTATTAAGAATTATAAGGCAAATAATAATAATAATCATAATGAGAGAGCTCATGTAAAAAAAAATAAATTAAAATGTCCTCTAACAGATATAAGAATCTGATAGATTACAAAAGATTATTGTTTTCTGGAAAAGTCTATGCACACATTTGCATAGGTATCTTGTATTATATGTGTGCTTATGTATATGCATTGTATGGTTTTGCTTTCAGTTACTTAAAGAAATAAACATTCAAAAATGTTACTTTAAAACTATAATTTGTCAAGAGGTTGTACATTAATACAACTGGCAGTAAGCTCAGTAATATAGCATTTGTCTGGCATGCATGATCCCCCAACCCTGAAAAACAAGAAAGTAAGTTCATGTATTCAAATGATATTATTAGCATTAATTTCTCTTGCTGTGAAATAATTCTGATCACCTCTATTACCTCTATTAATGGGTATGTTTATAAGAACTGTGGATCAACTTCAATCTTTGGTAATACTCACCTACTTTTTTATTTTCAAAATCTAATTTTAATTCAGACTGAACAAACAAGCAGAAAAATGAGAAGGCTGTTTTAGCAGACACAGATGTATCAAGTGTAAAATAGTGGGTTATTAACACAACTAATTGTGTTCTTATTTTCAAGCAACCCTTTTATATACAAGTTTCCATTAGTTGGATAAGGATTTGACATTAAGTAAAAATACTACTTAAATAGGGCTGAGGTAGTACCACTTCATAGTAAAAGTATTAGAAAAGTGATCCTCAAGGTGTATTTGTCACAAAGCAGATGAAAACTTGAATGACAAATATCTAGTAAATTTGCTAGTCAAAAAAAAAGTCAATGCACTTTTAATTGTGTATTTGAGGTCCCTGTGTTGGGAAAAATTAAACCTAGAGTTTCTCACATATATTTTAGATGTAGCAGAAAAGCCACATTAAAGTATTCAATAGTGATATAGCTCAGACTTTGAAGGTCAGGTAACCTCAAATATCTGTTTCTGATGAGAAGGTCAGCACATGGTCAGATGCATTTAGACTGTACACTTTGCCCAGTGGTAAATTACTTCCAAAATGTAGCCTGATCTTGGTAGGAATTCCTAGTCTTTATGGTTGTAGGCCTACTATATTAAACCACAGATACACAAAGGAGACTGAAATCTGATTTAACAATGGGGTATTATCTTCACATAGAAATAATGATTCAAGTGGTAAGAATGTGTTTAGAAGATTTTTAAAAATCCTAAACAATGTTAAATACTTGCTGTTTGATATAAGTCAGAGAGACGTGGCACCTGTCTTCCAAATGCATACATTATTTTTGGTGTCTTGTTATTGTTAGGTTAGTGTAAGAAATCAGTAAACAAATTACCTTAGGATACATGGTCATCACAAATATAATGAAATATCTTCTTTTCAATATTATGCTGCCAGTTTAAGTAAAAAGATATTGTACTTCACTAATATTCTCACACTTAATTGTAAAACATTATAAAATACTTTCTCAAACTAATAAAGTTGTATTTCATATGAATATTAAGAACTTATAACTTTGTAATCATCCAGGTTGTTGGAGGAAAAATGACTGACTTAGGACGTCTTGGTGCTTTCATCACCAAAGTAAAGAAGGGTAGCCTGGCAGATGTAGTTGGACACCTGAGAGCAGGTAAAGCTTCTTTTTTACATTCAAACATGCTATCAATGCATGGGTTGGTAGATTTCAATTTGGGATGACTTATTTACATATTACGTTTATACCACTAATTAATTTTAATGCATAAATAAAGCTTTTTTTTCCTAATAGAGACACGAATGTGATTTCCATAAGGAATTATACATAAGTAGCAATCTGTAGAGATTGAGTAGGAATATTTTTATTTATGTAAAACACAGAGATGCAAAATGCTGAAGTATTATTTTTGTAGATGACTTTATAGTGTTGTTACCAGACTTCAAGTCTAAAACAGTTTAGCTTTTTAAAACAAATTCCACCTCATTATTTACAGTAATTACTAAAACTTTTCACAGAATCCCCAAACAATTATTTAGGAACAGTGTTTTTCATAAAACATAGATATAGTCACATTTATGATGCATATTACATAATAAAACATTCTTAATTAAAATGAGACATATTGTACTCATGCAAAAGAATCACTACTTAGTATTCAGAAATATGTATTGCTCTGTAACTTTAACATGGCACAATAAAATCATTATAATATATTCAAATGAGCTATATATCCAGTAGCAACACTTTTTAAAATATATCAGAATACAACAATTACTAATAGGGCATTATGTAAAATTGTGGATGTGTAACCGACGTGATTCTGCAATCTGCATTTGGGGTAAAATTGGGGGTTCATAACCCACTTCAATCTAATGTATGAAATATGATATGTCAAGAGCTTTGTAATGTTGTGAACAACCAATAAAAAATTAAAAAAAAATATATATATTTTTGGTAAATTATTTTCTGTTCATTTTAGTTAAAATCACATTAACCTACTTCTTTGACTTCACTTCAGAGTTGATTATTAACAACCTATAATACGTAGAGAACATTTCCAGCCTGTATTTTCTATGTTGATAACTTCAGAAAAATATTCTAGGAGTCTTAAAGACTTCTTGATATGATTAAAGAAATCGGTTCAAAATCATTTCAAGTTTTATTTTTTTCTTTGATAGGGACCTTCTATATTAGGTATTATATAAGGAGAAAATCCAAGTTGAGTTTTTTTTCCGTTTACTATAAGACTTTGAAGATCTGTAGCAGTACGGTGTACCGGTGTACCATTGTTTCTGATCAAAGACTAGTCATTGATTCAATAAGAAAGTAAGTCAATTAGGGATGATTATCTTAGTAAACTGAATTGTTGTACAAAACTCAAAATATACTCCAAAAAAAGTATGAAAATCTGTGGTGGATAATATAACATAACTTTAACTACAGAAAACTGAATTTGTAGATCAGATTATAAGCATAATATCTTTTGATTTTGTACTTGTGTTTTAGTAGATGATTACATGGAAGAAGTCAATTCAGGAGTTGTTCTGTATAATATACCTCTTAGTGATTAATTTCATTTATTTAACACCCATGGGCTGAGAAGTTAAAAGCTCAATTAAGATAACTATAAAGCACATCAGTGTACATTTTACTTACAGCAGTTTATGTATTTGAAGCAACTAAAGTTTTTTAATAGACTTGATCATATAGTCTGACTTACATTTTAATATAGGATTGATTTTTCTTTTGTTTGCATATAAAAATTGCTGGCCTATAAAAAACTAAAACACTATTTTTTTTCCATTCATTTCACTTCTGGCATTTGGAATCTTGCTATAATCTTGCCAGAACTTTCTATAGCCCTGCTCTCCTTCAAGTTCATTCATGCACTTCATTGCTATTTGGCCTAACCATCTAAAACATAGAGGCACTGCTTATTAAGATTCTTCATGTCTCTTGGTCATTCTTTGTTCAAGTCAAAGCTTGGTGACTATCTCCTGCTAACACTTTCCACTCCCAGTTATGTCAGTCTTCCTGGCAAGCTGTTATTACCTATATATAAGATGTGATCAGTGCCTCTTGTCTACCTGATTTCTCTTTTGCTCTGCTGATGAAGTCTTTTGCATTCTTCAAAACTCATCTCAAGTTGTCATAATTGAAAAGAGTCCTGATACTCACTTGAAGCAATAATTTAATCATTACTTCTCTGGTGCCACCTTTCTCTATCTCTGTTTCTTGAATGAACTGCTATCTTTGCATAAGACAAATTTTATTAAAGTTACTTGCTTACATATTATTTCTCTACCACCAAATACAAAGACAGAGAAAGGGTCAATATTCTCTTTGTACCCTCACTGTCTATATCCCTGCCTGAAAAGATTATTCATATATAAGTAATGGTAAAAAAGGACTTTCTGATTTAGGAGTTGTTGATTTATAAATAAAAAATAATTACATGTATTAATTTAATTTGATATTAAAAGCTGTGCTTCCATGTTGCTGTCTATAAACAGGAGGATTTTATAATACAGTACTTTTGTAAAATATTGATTGCAACTCATTATTGGATAGCGTAATTAATTTAATTGTTTATATTCATTATTTTTTAAAAAAAACTGAAATACATAATATTTAAAAAAATTTAAAACATAATAGGAACTATCATGGTAAGTATTGTTTTGTAAACTACTTTCTAGCATGTAAATGTATGTGTATATACATATGCATACATGTATACATATTATTGTTATATATGTGTACTGAGTCATGATATAAATTTTCTTTCCTTGGTCAAAATAATTTGATAAAACTCCTGATATGCTATAATCTGTAATTATTTTTTTCCTTTTTAATTTTTTTTTTAAATAATGAAGTAGATTCATTGACTATTTGAAAAACTTTTTTTCTAGGTAACTGCTTAGAGAAAATTATTAGAAATTATTTAAATATTGTCAATAAGAATACTGTTTACCAAATCAAAGCAGCACATAATGTGCTTTTTCAACATTTACTTTCTACTTTCAAGTAACCTGAAAGAAAAAAAAATAGTTACTTTAAAAATAGTCCTAGTAAAACATGTTTTTTTGTTGTAAAAATATGACCTAACCAAAACTAAAGATTTCATGTTTAGTCCAAGTTTTAAAATTGGTAACAATATTGATTCCTTAGTTAAGCACATGGTTACTTAGCCCCTAATATGTTCTAGATACTGAGAACAACAAAATAAGCATCCAAACATTCAGATGCCTCCACATGCCACCAAGGCTGTGGTAGTTCAGCTGTGAAACCAGAGTTTTGAGATGAGACTAGACTCCCCTCTTCGCCAATTTCCTCTGGGTTCTTGTCTCACTAATTTTGAAGAATAAAATTTATGGACAATCATGGAAGGAAAAAGTAAACAGAGCAGAAAGGGAAGAGTAAACTGAGTAGGATTTATTTAAGTAAGAAGAGAGATAACTCCTGCCATGCTGGCGGGGGCCTGATAGCAGAAAAACTCATTTTGGTGTGGTTGAATGGGGCCCATTATCCTCACTGCTTGGTCATTTTGCTGTCTATTTAATCTTCATTCAACTGAGCCTTCTGTTGTCAATTGAAGGGGGCTAGAACTATCTGGGAACTAAAAATATGCTAAATGTTTATGAGAATAAATCTTTGTTTGCAAATGATTTATGGTGAAAACTCTACTCAAAGTAATAACTATTAGTCATTAACCTCTATTTTTTAATGCAGCATCATACTATATTTCTTAATGAATTTTGAACTATATAACAAACTAAGTAGTATTTTATATTTTTGATTTTTAAAAATATTTTTATATTTGTACTTTGACATTCACTATATATCATGTATATAATGTACATGTTTTGAGCATCTGGAATTGGGTTAACTGTCATGCAAGTTTTACATCTGCTTGCTTCGTAACTTTGCCATAGCTACCTGTGTTACCCTGTGGGTGTGAATTCAAATCCTTTCATGCATTTTTATTCTGTTGTGCATCTGGTGAAGACAATGAAGTGTGATTTATAACTGAAAAATTCATGCTAACAAATGTTAATTGCTATTTTTACCAAAATAAAAGATTTATGCAGTTTAATAAGAATCATACATAGAGTTGCTTACATTTATTATATGGAGGGCATGCTGCTAATTATTATTTTCTAATGTTTCCAAAATAGGCTGTGCTAAATCCATCCCATAGCATGAGATTATTTTTATATTATTTCTGGTATATCTCAAAAGATAAAGGCAGTTTTATATTGTACTGTTTTCAATGACCAGTAATATTTTGGGAGAAAAAAAAGGAAAACATGAAAACAATAAAGGTGTTCAAAAAAACCTTTAATTCACATTATATGCCAATCAATTTGCTTTTAAAAGCAGAGCCTAGGAAATTAAATTATTTGTATATGTTTTGCATTTCTTTGTTAAAAAAGAGAAAAGATAAGAAAAATAAAACAGAATATATAAGGTAAAAAAATACCCTTTTTTTTTAAATTCAAGGGGATGAAGTTCTAGAATGGAATGGTAAACCCCTGCCGGGAGCTACAAATGAAGAAGTTTACAACATTATTTTAGAATCAAAATCAGAACCTCAAGTTGAAATTATTGTTTCAAGGCCTATTGGGTAAGGCTAAAAAAACTTGCTTCTTAAGTTTAGTAAATTACATGTATTAGTAGGGTTTTAAAAAGAAATTTATACATTCATACAGTACATGTTAACATGGATAGTTTTTTCATCAATTATGGGCATACATTTTAGATTTTTAAAATTTCTCAATTTTTAAAAACTGGACTACTGAATATTTTTACTACATTTTAGAAGCTCCATAATCTAACAATTGTAATATCAAAAAGTATCAATATATATTTTTCAAAATTGAAATAAAAAGTGATTTATTTTTAGTAGCAGAACTTATTTTCAGAAATTCTAATTTAAGGAGTAGTATTTTCTTTAAAAGGAATTAGTAGCAAACTCATCTTATGATATTTAAAATATTAATGATTTTATATGTCTTCATGAGATTTTTGCTATTCTACAAAGAACAAAATATTTTTTCTATATCTTTACCAATTGGGTAGTTCCCAATTAAAATCAAGGAAATATTTTGATATTTGACTTATAATAATTAATCATAGTAATTGGTATCATTTTTAAAACCTTAATTTTAAACATAATTTAATTATCTATAACCAATAGAATACTTTCTATATCTATATATTTCCCCTATTGTTAGCTTTTTCTAGCAAAACTGCAAAGTCCAGAATAAATATTCATTTTGCAAGTCTATAATTTTTAAGAGGCATCTTGTACCATCTCATCATAGTTGGCTTAATGTTTGAATGTATTCTTGGAAATAATTCTTTTTTTCCTATTCTCCAAGATATTATAGAGCCATTAATTCAGACTTTTTATGTTGGAAGACTGCTAACCTTAATTTTTGTTGTCCTCATGAATATATGTCAATGCAAAACATACAAGAAAATATAATAATCCTAATTTCAAAGGATTGAAAATGTATAATCATATACCAAAAAACATCAATATATATAAAACTCTAAAATAAAGGCAAACTTATAACCAGTTTTAAGTCATTAGTAGACATTGAAGACCTTTGCAAAAGTACAGTTCCATGTAGATGTTTAAAATAACTCTATGATTTATGATAGTTTTACATGACATATGTTCTATTGCTGAGGTAAAAATGAGACTGGAAAAGAGGTAAGTAAATTGGAAAATGAATCAGAAGTTATATAAAAATAAAATTTAAAATCAAGCTCTGCACACATTTTCAAATACTTTTAAATATATATATATATATATATATATATATATATATATATATATATATATAGTGGTTTAAAAGTAATAAGCAAAAATATCATTGATTATGGTGATTTAAGAAGCCAACAGACAATTAAAGTAGACTGGAATAACATTTTTATTTTTCTATGAAAACTACTTAAAACAACGATCATCTACATAGCCAAACTCTAAACTATTATGGATTATGAAATCAAAAAAATATAGAATACAAAGATTATATTTGAAAAAGAATCAAAGCTGGCATCAACGTTCCAGTGATTGTATTATTGGAATAATTCTAGAGATATTTTAACAATGGGGTTTAATGTAGTTCTGTTCAGCAACTATAATTAAATTCAAAATGCAAATATTTATTCATAATTTATTTACATAATGATTTCAGGAATGATTGGCACAATTTATGAGACATTAGCCATCTTGAGGTATTGACCATTTGGGAGTCCACCAAATATAATACCCTTAAACGTTGATGCTTATAACTGATATTTAAATTCCTTTACCACATAACTTGAGAGTACAACTGATTATGAAGACCTGTATAAACATCATGGGAATATTTATGTGTGAAAATGTTACTAAAGTATTTAGCATTAAATAAATTTTGATTCAAAATCACTTTAACTTTTTAATAATTTCTTCCCTGTCCTTCTTTCAATGATGAATAAAATTCAAAGTCTATAACTTGCTTTAGGGTTCTAAATTCCAGTTTTGTAATTGGCTATGAGGCTGCTTTTCAAAGAAATCATACTATTTAAAAATTATTGTTTGTGAATTTTTTATAATTTACCTTTATGTACTTAAATGAATTTTGAATAAACAGGATAAATAGTTGGTTTATTGTATTTTAGGTATTTTAAATTAGTCTCTTAGTTACAAATTCATATAAATAATTTATTTTATTTAAACTTATATAAAACTATACAAAAGAGATAAATTTCCCAAGATACACAGCACAGAGTATAATTTGTAAAATTTCAAAAGAAAATTTGTAAAAGTTGTAGGTGATTATGCACATTACTTATAAAAATATGAAAATAAGAGGGCAGAAAAACAATCAAACAGTGAAAACTGTTTTTATTTTCCTTGCCCCCTAAAAAGGTAAGGAAAATCAAAGCACAAATTAGGTCACAAGGTAAGTAATTCGAAATTCTTAAATATTATGCTGTTAATTCTGTTGATATTGGCTAACTCCAGTCTACTTTAATATGTCATGTTAATACTTCCTGTAGTGTTAATCTTCTTAAATTAATATTAAAATATCTTTGTAAAAGGAGAGGTAAAGTAGTATTATACAGTATAATAGCAAACAAGGTGGTCCAGGGTTCTTAAGGTCACAGTGGATAATGGCTTAAGCTAAGCCTATCTTACATATTTCTTCAGAGTAATTTGTGAGTGTGACAGGAATGGGTGTTCTTACAGTCATTTTCTAGTCATACAGCAAATAGCTATATATTTAGCTAACTTCAGTTTGGAGATAGGAATCTCCATGAATATTATATATGTGCATATGCATTAGATATTCATATATATATATATATATATATATATATATATATATATATAATTTTTTGGCTTTTCTGTTGCAAGCTTGAGCCATCTTTAATTTCCAAAGCGATTCATCCTTTTCATTTTATTAACTTTGCCCATGATATCCACCATATCATTTGATTTTATTAAGAGATATTCCCATCCCTTTCATTCAGTAAACTCTTTCAGATGTGTTCGTAAAGCATACTACTGATTTGTAAAATTTGTGTCATTTTGATTTTCTATAATGGAAGTAGAATGTTATCTTTGACATTTTTTATTTCCAAAACCTGCTGTTTTGGTAGTAAAAATATTGTGGTGATTTTATCCACAATATTAGTCTAATTGTTGTCATGTTAAAGTGTTTTGCTGTTAAATATCTAAAAACTTATTTTATTGGAGTTTTTTTGTGTGTGTGGTGTTTGACATCCATGTACATCAGTAGTTATCTAAATAGTAAGTTCCCTCCATTTCTACATTTCTAAAGATGCAAAAGGATTTTTTTCTGCATCATAGAAATAAAATGGGCTGTGATTGCCTCAGCCAGAGTAGTTCACCTAATGGGATTTTTACAATACCCTCTTTCTTTTAGTGACATTCCCCGGATTCCTGAGAGTTCCCATCCTCCACTGGAGTCCAGTGAGTATGAGATTTCTGTGTTGTTATAAAGTTTACAACTAAATCAAAGAGTTAAGACTTATCCTTTTTGTCAGTTATTTAACATAAAACAATTGCTGTTACCAGACTAAGGTTGTCCTCACTTGGACATGCCACATGCCAATCATTGGAAGCCCAAAGAAGTTTCCTTTAAGATTTTTCTTTTCTTTTTTTTTTTTTGATTTTTCTTTTGTGGCTATATAAAGTTCTTTACTACAGGCCTCTTCTCATCAAAACAGTCATAATCTCCCAGAGCTCAATTATTAAACCTCTAATAGTTCTGTTTTCTGTAGATAAAAAATTTGTTCTGATACCGAATTATTCTGTTTGATTGGTTAGCAGCTCAGTCTTATGAGCAGCCTCATAAATAGACATACCAACAAATAATAATATCTACAACAAAATAGTCTCAGGTATAATAATGGAAGCCAGTGGGCAGAGAGAAAATTCACTGTGGGGCTAGAGGACTGAAAAAAATATCTATGTGGAAATTGAAGTCATTCAGGAGGAGTTAAGATGATATTGTGTATAATAGAGACAAATATTAAAATTTTATTCATAATGTAGAATGACCCAAACATTTATTTTGCCATGGATTGGCATTAAATTAATACTTGGGCTCAATGCTCCAGGTGCTATTATTATCTTATATGAATGTAAAATAATTTGATTTAGGGAAAAAACAGGATCTTAGTGGAAATTCTTTCACAAATGCAAGCAAGCCATCTCAGTTGACAGCAACAGCACTCTTCCTCAAGCTCCTTTCCTCTCTTCACCCCCCACATCCAGTCCATCAGGAAACCCCGAGGGCTCTGCCTTTATAGTACACACCAAGCCCTCTTCTCTACCACCTTCCCTACCATTCAAACTCCATCATCATTCATCTGGACAATTATGTGGTATCCAACTGGTCTCCCTGCTTCTGTCCTTGTCCCCTGAAATCTACTAGCAACACAGAAACCACAGTGAACTTGGGACAGCTTCCCATCTCACTTTGTAAAAATTGAAGTCCTACGGGGTACAGTGAACTAGTAGGCCTGTAATCCCTGTGACTCAGAAAACTGAGGAGGTCTAGCATGTTTGAAGCAACATAGTGAGACCTGTCTCAAAATTTCATTTAGAGACAGGGTTTTGAAAAGTTGCTTAGCAGACTTGCTAAGTTTCTGAATCTGGCTTTGAACCTGAGATCCTCCTGCCTTAGCCTCCCAAGCCACTGAGATTATAGGCATGCACCACCATGCTCAATTTCTTGGCTTGTTTTTTTTTTATCCTTTTTTATTTTTAATTTTAATTTATTATATATGACAACAGAATGCATTACAATTCATATTACAAATATAGAGCACAATTTTTCATATCTCTGGTTGTATACAAAGTAGTCACATCCTTCGTGTCTTCATACATGTACTTAGAATAATAATGACCATCACATTCCACCGTCTTTCCTACCTCTATGTCCCTTCCCTTCCCCTCCCTCCCCTTTTCTCCATTCACACTTAGAGCACTAGTATCTAGAATATATAAAGAACTCAAAAATCTTAACACCAAAAAAAAATAATAATAACCCAATAAATAAATGGGCCAAGGAACTGAACAGACACTTCTCAGAAGAAGATATAGAATCAATCACCAAATCTATGAAAAAATGTTCAACATCTCTAGCAATTAGAGAAATGCAGATAAAACTACTCTAAGATTTCATCTCACTCCAGTCAGAATGGCAGCTATTAAGAATACAAACAACAATAAATTTTGGCAACAATGTGGGGAAAAGGCACACTCATACATTGCTGGTGGGACTGCAAATTAGTGCATTCAATCTGGAAAGCAGTATGGAGAATCCTTGGAAAACCTGGAATGGAACCACCATTTGACCCAGCTATCCCACTCCTTGGTGTATACCCAAAGGAATTAAAAATAGTATATTACAGGGACACAGCCATATCAATGTTTATAGGAGCACAATTCACAATAGCTAAACTGTGAAACCAACCCAGATGCCCTTCAGTAGATGAATGGATAAAGAAAATGTGGTATATATACAAAATGGAATATTATTCAGCATTAAGAAAAATAAAATAATGGCATTTGCAAGTAAGTGGCTGGAGCTGGAGAATAATGCTAAGTGAAATTAGCCAATCCCCCCGAAACAAATGCTGAATGATTTCTCTGATTTAAGAATGCTGATTCATAATATGCTATGGGCAGGGGGTGAAGGGATGGGAGGATTAAATGAGACTAGGATATAAAAAGGCATGCCATCATGTTATCATACCTGCAGGTTTGGCTTTGAGATATAGACCAATATAGATGGGAAATGGGACTAACTAGTTGCATAATTATGGTATGGATAAGATTTAAAAAATTAACAGATTCTTATATAAGAAACAAACTGATTTTAGAAGCAACAGTGTTCCTGTTCTGAGTCTTGATAAAAATTATCTCAAAAGAGATCTGATAAAAGCAACATAGTAACAAAGATTATTTTACAGATTTGTTTCTTATAAGTTTCCTTTAGAGTCTAGGAGATGATGGCATGTGGCTTAATTTAGAGGTAATTAGTGAGTATGGAAAAAAAAGTATGTCAATGACATACCTCAGGCAATATCCACAAATAGTTTTTCTCCATGAAACAATTGCTAAGTTTGAATGGCTGTGTGTTCAAGGTGATACTAGTGGGGTAATTGCACTCTGTTAGCATCCTACCCTTACCCATGTTGTCAGGGATATACACTATGAGAAAAGAGAACCAGCCTCCTTTATTTGAAGGTAAAGGAAGTCATTTGTCGTGAATTAATGAGAAAGTGCATTCACAGAGGCTAAAGAGATTCATAGTAAGATTAAAAGTAACAAAGATAAATTTTAAAACAATGATGTAATATAAAATTAGATGTGATTCATAAATTATATTCCATATGTATACATTTTAATTTTCTAAGATACCTTATAAAAATGATCCATTTGCCACCATAATGAACACAACAGGCACCATATTCCTTATTACTAATGCATGAGCCTATGCCTATATTTGGATTTATAAGAGATTATGCAGTACAGTACCCTGCAGAAATATAGCAGATCAATAACTTTTAAGTTGAAACAAATAAATGCAACATTTTGCTAAATCATTCAAAATATCTTCAAAACAGGAGCTTAACCAAAGAAAACAAAATGACTTTCCATAACTGTCCCTTTGAAAGTAGGCTCTGTTATTAATGCTGGTAATTATTGTTTTATACAAATAACAGGTACATTAAATATTTTATTTTACAAAAAGAATTATTCCTTGGACTTAAACACACTTAAATGTTACTTAATTTTTTTCTCATTTTAGGTTCAAGCTCCTTTGAATCTCAAAAGATGGAAAGGCCTTCCATTTCTGTTATTTCTCCAACAAGTCCTGGAGCCCTGAAAGATGCCCCACAAGTCTTACCAGGGCAACTTTCTGTACGTATATGTTGTACATACAAAGATACTTAGCATTTGTCACTCTTTGAGTGTGTCTTAACAAAAATGCCTGGCTTTCCTTGAAACCTACAATAAAAATGTAGTCATATGACACTGTAATCACTTTGTTAATTTTTAAGCATTCCTTCAGCTATTTCTTTAATTCATGTATTTATATGGAAATATTTATTAAATGTCCACAATATACCATATCCTTAAATGTTACATAATAAATGGAAAAATAAGTAAAATATTCATTATTTTGGCATGCCATATTAATGTTTCTAAGACAATAATTATTTATATATAATTTTCTTAGAAAGTCATGTTTAATGTGCTTAACCCTTTCTGAGTCTAGAGCCTGAGAAACTTAAATTTAAAATAATCTTTGTAATTTTCTAAGGCATTTGGTGAAATGATAGCACTGCAGGCACTCTAAAGAAATTGCCATTTCCCTCACTTGTGTCTCCATGTGATCTGGGGAAAGCCAGGATTAGGACACCATGGTTAACTATTATGAAGAGCTACATCTGTGTAGATTGATTCAGAATATGGGACATATGACTAAATAACTAAAAAGAAAACCTAGCTTCAAATTATTCTACAATTAATTGATTTTTTGCTCTTTTGGTAATGTGTTTATTTCTGTTTCTCTCTTTGCTATTCTTAGTTTTAATTAGTCAAAGACAAATGTAAGCTCACTTATTTTCAAAGGCTTTCTTGGTTTTCATTCCTACTTTTAGTATATTTAATATCTTAGTATAGTCCCTTATATTTATTTTATCTGCCTTAAAACCTTTTTTTTCCTAGTTTGTTTGTGTATACTCTTCACCTATACTTTTAAAAGAGTGAAAATCTATTGGGGTTTTATGAAAAATGTCTCCCTAGTATTTACTGAGAACTGGAGGGTTGGATTCATACAGATCTGGATTCTTAATCTGCCCCTCACTATGAAAAAAAACACTCCCATATTAAAATAGCTTATTTTGTTATCATGACTATTAAATATGCTCCAACATGTGATCATCAGCCATGTACATTTATATTTCTTATTCAACCATAAAATCCAAAGGATCTTCTAGATTAAAGAAATAAAAAGAACTCTATGGTTAATTTAATGTGTCATTACTGCTGCCAGCACAAATCTCTCCTGACAGCTGAAGTTTGGTTCTAAGGGTTTTGACAACAGAATGTCAGTGTGCTGTTTCCCATTTTTCTTAGTTTAACTATCAAGAAATTTTAGTTAGCAGAAATACCGTCTGTCCCTCATGTGGTTTGAAGATATCATTTATGCACTGAGTCCTCCTTTGTTTCTTTTCCCCTTCTCTTATGAATTAGCCTGTAAGTAAGTTAATCATAAAACTTAAATGAGAAAAATGACAGGAAACACTTAGTAGCTTCCTAATGTCTTTTAGTCTCTTATATCTGAATACTGAAACTTCTTTCATCAACCCATGGCACTAAAAAGTGCATTTAGCTGATCTATGATCGAGTCACTGGTAACCACCAAACTTTTGGGTTAACCATTTAAAAAACAAGGATAATGATTTCAATATTGTCCTCTTCCCCAAATTGTGGCATAAGATATAGTACTGCAGGCCTGTCAGCTGTAAGTTAGGTTCAAAATGCTTCAAGAGAAAAGTTGAATTCTAAATGATTACACTTTCCAGTTGGTGTTCTTTTCAGAAATAATACCTGAAATTTTATTATAGTACAATTTAAATGTTTTCTTTAAATATAATTTTAATAATATTTAATGTAAAAATTATAATACTTCATGCTTTTTTTTTTTCAAATAATTCCTTTCTGCATTGCTCTTAGGTGAAGCTGTGGTATGATAAAGTGGGACACCAGCTGATTGTAAATGTTCTGCAAGCAACGGATCTACCCTCTAGAGTAGATGGCCGTCCCAGGAATCCTTATGTAAAAATGTATTTTCTTCCAGATAGAAGGTAGTGAATAATTTTAGAAAAAATGCTAAAATATGTACTAACAGAAGAGATAGAATATTTTCTTCTGAAGTATATTTTCTAAATGTAACAGATTATTTTTTCAGAGGGAGCAAACTTCATTATATATGAAAAAAAAAAGTCCCTCAAGCTTTTTGTTTACTTGAAAATAATCTGGCAATTTTTAAACATGTCCATTACCTTGTTTATCCATGTCTTTGATAGCAGCACATCATTTAGAATATACCTTTGTGTGTTTGTGACTATAATCATAGCTACTGCTTACATTGAAGTTGAAATTAGAATTATATCTAACTCTATAGTGTTTTCAGACTTTTATTTTATATGCTAAAAGTAGTAAAAATACCAATGGCAATATTACATGTAATTACAGTAGGTGGCAGCATATACTTGTTTTGCTTGCTCATTTACAAAACATCCTTATTTTTCAGTGATAAAAGTAAAAGGAGGACCAAAACAGTAAAGAAAGTACTAGAACCAAAATGGAATCAAACTTTTGTCTATTCACATGTACATCGTAGAGATTTTAGAGAGCGAATGTTAGAAATAACTGTGTGGGATCAACCAAGAGTACAAGAAGAAGAAAGTGAATTTCTTGGAGAGGTGATGTATATTGTACAGATTCAAGTCAAATGCTCAATGAGGTTTTTTTTTTTTTTAAATACATGTTAATTATGATTACTGATATATTTTGTTTTGGTAAAGGTGCTTAAATTAATTTGAGAACCACCCTTTCAGATCCTCATAGAATTGGAGACAGCACTTTTAGATGATGAACCACATTGGTATAAACTTCAGACACACGATGAATCTTCACTACCTCTGCCTCAGCCATCACCTTTCATGCCAAGGCGACACATTCATGGAGAAAGCTCTAGCAAGAAGCTTCAAAGTAGGTCAAGATCTTTTTAGTTACCAGAAAATAATCAAGTTGTAATGATCTAATTGGAGATTAGCATGGAAGATACTTTTAAGGGTTTTATTACAGATTAAACTATTGGAAAATTGATCATCTATATAAAGAGTCTGGACAAAACTCTTTTCTGCATTTTCACAATAAAATAACATATATATCATAGCAGAGGAATTCCAGAGCTAAGAGCTAAAATACTATGAGTTATAATTCTTATGCAAGACTCTTTGAGTTGCTAATTGTTTAAATGATAGAGTAATTTCCATCATTATTAATGGGATGCTACATGTCAGGTCTTAATAACTTTATAGTTCATGGATATTTTTAGTCTTATATTAATAAGAAATATGCTTTTTAAACATAAGGTTTAAAAAGTAAGTTTATTGTTATTCATTTGGTGGTCAGGAAAATTTATTTTGCTGTAGTATCTAGTAATTTTTGAGTTATAAATAAATTTTTTATTTAACAACCGGAATTAGAAACCTCATTTTGGTAATCTGGAACCAAATATTTTAGGTGTGATTGAATATTTCATGTTAGTCCTTTCTTTCAATAATTTCCCCAAAATTAATGTTTAATGCAGTATAATGGCAAATTCTAGAAACCAAACATAAATATTTTAAAAAGACCCTGATATCCTTTCAATAATATGAGCTCCACAGAGCTCCATCCAAGGGAGGTTCTTTGAACCTTTTCCACTCAGCCCCATCTTTCCTGAACTGCCCAGGAAGGTGATTGGCTGTGTGGAAAACAGTGCATATACATTGCTATTGACTTTTAGTGTAGAATTTTAATTAAAGAGTAATTTGAAAGGTCAAAATCTTATCTTACAAGGTCCCTTTGCTTTTATGTCTTCAGTATGATGCTATAGTGAGGAAATTCTTAGAAAATATCCTTAGAAAACAAACATTAATTTCATAAAATATCAGCTCAAGTGTTTATACTATTCTTGTTCAAAAGTATTGAGTAGCAATGTATTTAGTATAAAAAATTGACCTTGTCCTTTACATTTCATAAACCAATCAGACACAGAGGTATCTGTTTGCCTTACTGTTGTGCAGGATCTCAGCGAATCAGTGATAGTGACATCTCAGATTATGAGGTTGATGATGGTATTGGAGTAGTTCCTCCAGGTGCGTTGGTGAAGAGCATGGCTCAGCTTCACTGTGCTTCCTTGCTTGTTTTCGCTGTCAACTTCTAGACTTTTTTGGGATACTGAACTGGAGATCTGTAGCACAGAAAAATCAGTATTTTATTATTCCATGGTGACTTGCATTTCAAATTGTTCAGAAAGTTTAAAATGTAATAGTATCTATTAATAAACATCCCTATTGACTTAATTTAGGTTCATTCATCGAAGTTTAACTAGGTGAAATCAATCATTATTTCACAATGCTCTTAGCAAAAGTGAAAATATGAATTTCATTTTGAAAGAATATGATGAATTGTATTACATAAAATTCCATTCTTCCGTGTTTCATATTGTATTTCTATGATTCTCTTTCCTCCATTTCTGAGAACACAGTAGCCTTCCATGGAATATACTGAGAAAGGTGCATGGCAGGGCTTATAACTGCATGTGGCATGGCTATAATTTTAATGCTTTTGTGATGTGTACACTACTGATTATACCTAGAATGTGTGTGTGTGTGTGTTGTCAAATCAGAAAGTGCCTTAGAAAGATTCGATACTCATTTGAAGTCTTATCTTTTATTCATTGTATAAACTGGTGAGATTTTTGTGATATTGTACAGTCCAAATTTATGTTTTCTGTATAACTTTTGTCAAGGAAGTGTGTAAAACCAAGTAGTAATGGCTTACTTTTATGGGCACTAACACTATAGTCCTTTATTAATTTACTATTAAAAGGAAAGTAAATATTCCAATAAGAATAAATTAAACAGCTAATCCTGGAACATATACATGTGATTATTAATAGCAGTTTGTTGGAATAATATTGTCTTAAGTCCCCTAGATTTACATAATTTCTCAGATAGGGATGCACTTAATTTGAGGGCAATGATTTTGGCAAAATTCATAGACTCCACACCAGTGACTAAGTTGGCAATTTGGAGAGAAGCATACAACTTTATTAGACATAGGAGAAAATTATGGAAAATTCTCTCAAATCAGATTCCATTTGCTCTCTACAATCCAGAGAAAATATACTATTTAATCATGTATAAAAAGTAGTCAGTGTTGTTAAAACAATAAACCTAGTGCTATATATACCTACATACATTTATATTACTTTAATTTCAGAGTATCAGTGAGAATTTTGAAAAAGATTAGATGACATTTTCTATTTGCTTTCTGTTTTATTTCTTTAATGATCTTGGAAATTATGCACATTTTTGACAGAAATGTTTACATAAAGTATAATAATTATTTTCATACAATTGAAGGCACATATGGTTATCATTTAAATCCATTGACATATTCAAGTAGAATCAGATGATTCCTTTTGGGGAAGTCATCAAATATAACACAATTCTTGGCTATTCATCAGCGTTAATGGTATTGTTACTACTTATATAAATAAAATTTACTTCTAAAGTGGTTCCCATATTTTACTTACCTGTAATTTCATATTTTTATAAGGAGGCAGGAGAGAATTAAGGAATAAATTAATAGATAATGAAATAAATATTTACTAAAATAATGCATTTCTTCTCTTTTGTGTGACACATCACATAGATATCAGCATCTAAGAAGTAAAAATGAGTTATAGGACCCACTATAGATGGGATCAGTGCTTGGGTACCACCAAAGAACACTGAATTCTAAATATTCTTATATTCAGTACTGAAATATATTGCTCATACTATGTGTTTGTGAACACATAATCACTTGTGTCATACAGAAGCAGTGTTTAAATTTTCTTTTCAAACAATATTTTTCATTTTTCTTTAGTATTTAAAAATATAATATGCTGAAATTTGAAAGAATGTAATTAGTGATTTACATGGTAACTAGTGATTTACATAAAACATAACCAATAAATAATAAATTATGTTTCAGATGTCATTTCATAAATTAGTAAATGGGATCATGATATTCATTTATAGTTTCAGATATACTCTTCATTGATCCAATGATTGAATATATGGTACCTTCTAAAGATATATGTGGCAAAAGTAATATAATAAACCACAGAGTAATAGATAGTATACTTTAAATAAAGAGGAAAGATGAGGCATTGACAAAATGGGCAAGAAGTTAAAATGAAGTGAGGGAGTAAGTTAATAAACACACATAATGTATTCCCCTATCTTTTAGCAGCTGATCACAAATTTGCTTCTATATTTTCCAGCATGAGTATGAAGATAACATTTATGTAGATGTGGATGCTAGTTCTACATGTTTAATGTACTCAGTGTAATTCCTGGTTGCATATGACCTGAAGAAGCTTAAAATCTTAGTTCAAAGTGTTTTACCACAGCCAAATCTTAAACTTTCCAATACCTTGACTTTTCTAGAATATCTCCCACATATTTGCTATGTTTTTATTTTATTTTATTTTATTTTATTTTATTTTTTATAGAGAAGCATAGCAGATCCTGAAAGCAGTTGATACCTCCATAGCTAGAATTCTCAACTCTATAGCTTTATATAATTTAAAATAAATAATTATAGTGCCTTAAAAAGAATAAACACCATATTAAAAAGGCCCTCATTTGAGAAAAGGCATCTGGTAACTTAACCTTTTGAATGTTACAATAAATTCAGAAAATGAAAACAAAAACCCTCTGATTTCTAACTCTGAGCCAACTAAAACATCGGGATGAACATTAAATAGCAATCCCCCCCACTCATGTTTCTGAAGGTAAAGCACATATTTTCAATGCTCAGTTAATCACAACAAGAAAGACATGTTACTTTTAAAAGCAAAAAACTACAAATGCATATTTATCTACGATGATTTAGTATAGAGTCAGACATTCAAATTTTGAATAATATAGCATGTAAATGAAACTGAGAATGACTGAGTCACCACAGTAGTGTATGTTGCCTTCAATATACTCTCTGTATAAAATCAGAACCTTCTAGTGAATTTTAGGAGAAGTTGTATTAAATAATCTTAGTGTATGAAAAGTTTTAGGGTAATATTTTGTTCTCTGAACTCTTTTGTTGATAATAGTATAAAAGAGGCATTGCTCTCTATATAAACACCAAACCCTGCAAAATTAATTATATATTGTAACAGCAAAATTCTTTAGAATTTCTCTCTTAATATTTAATTATACTACATCTAGTATATACCTTGAATATTAATTTAAATCTTGAAATTGATCATGTTTCTAATTCAGTATTGATATTCCAAACTATTGTATAATTGACACCAAATGGTAATTTAAAATGTTAATTAAGTCTAACCTTGGATTCCTTATCCATGAAAATTGTGACCATTTTTTATAATGAGCTGTGAAGTATATTCACTACCTGTTAATTTAGTTGGTCTGTTTCTCATCTTTATGTTACAATTTATACATCTGAACACCAAAAATATTTTCTACATAAAACTCAAAAAAATGGTTAGTCATTTATTTGACAACAAACTGAAATATATGCATTTACAGATTATGCCATTTATGGTATCATTTTTGGTCAGTATAATGATGTTTTTAACATTATAACAAAGTAGTTTGAACTTGTTTTATCTCAGTATTATCATATTTCACTTTATGAGACATTTAAAAACCATAGTGATGTTTTAAAATTTAGTCATGAAATGATGTAGTCACAACAGATAAACTGCTGAGGAATTATTTGTAAGTGATATTTTATGGCATATTTTTAAAAGGATGTGGGTGGGAGTTATCAAATAAAAAAATGAACAAAAGCATGAGCTCTGTCCAGTTAGATTTTCATGGTTCGTGTATGTTTTATGTAGTTGTTGTAAATAGAACTGTAGTTGTAAAAAGAACTGTATTACTACACATTATATTTTTAATTTTTCTTGCTCTAATAGGAAACAGTGATGCTTTTGAAGAAATTTTAAATTCTAAACCATTATTATGGATTTGAGATAACTATTTTATTTTAATCAAACCAGAGATGATATAAACCTTTTTGCTTCATGGGAGAAATGGCCATTAGAATTTATTTTAATTGTATTTGTCTTAATTATATTAGCTTATGATAATAATTAACAAAATTATGGAATAGTTTTATATGTAATCTTATAGATTTGATGATTTGTTAAGGTTGATTTTCTCTGCATTGCCATAATCATCTCTACTCATACAATTCTTAATTTGACAATTATAGTCTTATCTCTGGTTTGCAAAATTCACAATCAGTATTTGTAATAATAAAGAGCTGCTACCCTTCTTCATAAATTAAAATTGGCATGGTATTATTTTCATTTTTAAATTAAAATTGATATGATAGTTTCATTTTTTTTTTTACTAGGCCATCTATAGTCCAGCTAAAATAAAATAATTTATTATTTGGAAGAAAAATTTAACTGAAAAACTTAAATTGAAAGAGACATAAAATTTCTAAGAATTGATTTATATATCAACTATAATTCACTGTCAAGTGCTTCATTTATGTTGCTGAAAAGTAACTAATTCATTTTTTCTTTAAATTAAATAGTATCCCAACTCATCCTAATGTCTGAGGCATCATCTGTCATGTTTACATTCAGTTTCTTAATGGTAGCATAGAACCAAATTGCAACCTGTTCTTATGCATGTATTTATCACACTCTGTGTCCATATACTTAGTACATTTGAGAATAAGGCTAATAATAATGATTGCATGGCATTTAATGTTAATAGGTCAGTAAATGCTTTAACATAATTTCATATGTCCATGTTAATGTGTGCATTATAAAAAAGTACTAACAATTTTTTTGTGTATACTTTTGCCAGTGGGTTATAGGTCTAGTGCTAGAGAAAGTAAATCAACAACATTAACTGTGCCAGAACAGCAAAGAACAACTCATCACCGCTCACGTTCAGTATCTCCTCATCGCGGCGATGATCAGGGAAGGCCGCGTTCACGTTTACCAAATGTGCCATTACAGAGGTAGGCTTAGTGTCCCTGTATTTTTTAATTAAAAACACATTGTGAATTTCTGCAAGACTCTTAACTGAAATGAAACAATGGTTAGGTCAGTCAAATTATTTTTTTTTTCAGAATTGTTTGTAGGCAAATGCTTCTTTATTCTTTATCCAACCTATGCAGCAATCTGTTTTTTAATCTTAAGAAATTTTTCAGAGAGTGAAAGAAGTTTATGTTCTAAGGATAAGTTTTGAGAAACTGTTTATATTTGTGAGTTTCCTCTCCTTTCAGGAGAAATTTTATAGTAATCACTAAGAACTGTGCAGTGAAGTGACAAGGGATAAGGTTAGGAGGCAGAATGTATTTTTAGGAGATTTATTATTATTTCCTTGAAGCACTTTAAAAGCTTGGAGAAGTAGATGAAATATCTGTAATATATTACCATGTTTTATCTTACCCTGAAATACTCTTCAGTGGTTGTAATTAAGCAGATGAAAAATTGTGGTCCTTTTTTGATAGAGATGCTAGAGAAGGATGAAGAAATGCAGCACAGCCAAAACCTAGAGAATGAATACTTTTAACTCATTGATTAAAATAGGTTTGGGGTATGATGGCAGCACTTTTTAAGCCATGTCATTTGTTTACCAATTGCTATCAGTTCCTTCCTCTTGGTCTGTCTGTCTGAGAAGATGATGCACTTTGACTAATACATTTTTATCATCATTTTAGGAGCTTAGATGAAATTCATCCAACAAGAAGATCACGTTCTCCAACCAGACACCATGATGCCTCCCGAAGTCCTGCTGATCACAGATCCAGAGATATGGATAGTCAGTATTTATCAGAACAAGACAGGTACTTGTCCAAATTATGATCTCAACATTACAAGTTTTTCTTTTTTCTGTTTTAATATGCACAAATATTGTGGCATACTACATTAAAGAGTAAACATATGTCATCACTCAAAACACAACTTCTCTCAAGGAACAGCTGTTAAGATGTTCTTACAGAAATGCAACTCTACAAATATTTGGACAACAATATATTGTTATAAAACTTTTTTCCCCCAAAGTTACACTTCATGTCTATCTAGTTGTAAAGGCAAAATTTGTTGTTGAGTTAGACACCGAACTAAATTTTAGAAGGGAGCCTACATGAACAAGTTTCAAATATTTATCTTTTATGGGTCAAATGGTTGGGATGTTGTTTTTCTAATTATAAATATTGTTATTTATGCAATTAAAAACCATTTGGAAATGGGTCATCTGGAAATTAATATTGCAGAGTGTTGGAGAGAACTTCACTATTAATGTTTTTATCATATACCTCAATTTTTCTGAAATATTATTCCAGAAATGTCTGTAAAATAGAAAATGTTGAGATGGAGTCTTTTGAATAACCATGTAATTTAGTTCTGCATGTATTTATGTACATATATTTCTTGAAAATTTATTATAAGCCTACATTATGAATTTGTTTTCCCACACATTCACAGCCTTTCTCCCCAGAGTAACCACGATTGTACTATAACTTGACCATAAGTTCAGGGTCTGATTTTTTTATCCCCCTTGTTGAATGTTCTCTTCTGGCTTTTCAAAGTAGAGAAACTTTCCATGAGGAGTAGGGAAATGATGGTAGTGCTGAATGGTTTATTGCCATGAAGACAAGGACCAGAGGCCAAGTTGAGCTTCTTACCTCCTAATTGTTATCCTGCTGTGGGATGTGGTGCCATGCCCTACAAGAGCGGAGTCACCCAGGACACTGGGACAGGGAAATGCTCTGAGAAATAGGATTCCAGACTGTTAAGCTTGAACTGAGTTGATTGAGGGCTGCTTTGCTTTTTTGACATTGATTTAGCACTCAGTGAATTTTACTGAGGAGGAAAAACAAAGGGTCACCTGACCAAGGAAATCAATATAGTGAAACTAATTTGGATAAAGAAAAAAGTGTCAATTTTAAAAGAAAAACTCCTAATCAAGTACCTTCCTAATTGTTTAAGAAAAAACATCTGGTATGGCATTTTCCGTGGCTGTTACAGCTAAGAAAGCTATCTTAAGTTGCTAAAAATAAATAAAAGTTTTAGGGCTCCAATTAGAATCATAAAATCAAATTTTATATTTTTAATAAATATTCAAATGTCTACACTTAGAAATCACTTCCTTATCTTATTTGGGTAAGGTTTATTTTTATTTTGTTTTTATAGTCTGTGAAATCATTTTGAAAGACAATAGCAAGTCAGTAATAGCTAGGACTTCAACCATAATGTTTGTACTTTATTGTTTAAATTTTTTAAATGCTGTCATGTTTATTTTTGTTTAACCTCTGAAGCAAATATGCTAGTGCAGACAATCTGGTTTCTTCCCCTTTCATGTTTCCATCTGCATACCATTGGCATAATCCATGTCATTTAATGCTTCATAATTTATCTGTTTCACTCACCACCCATCCTGTCTGTGCAGTGAGCTTCTTATGCTGCCCAGAGCAAAACGAGGACGAAGTGCAGAATGCCTACATACTACCAGGTAAATACAGGGAACTGGTAATGGTGACTGTGTGTGATGACTCTCTCCATTCTACTATTCTTCCATCTCTCCCTTATTGTTATTATGACATACAGGTAAAATAAATTTCCCAAGTATCCAAAAATTGTTTTCATTGTGTATGGAGATTATGAAAAAATTCCCAAGCATATTTCAGTTCTAATCCAGGCAAACAATATTGCCATCTGTATATTTCAAAATCCAGAGACTGTTGAGCCTCTCTGAGACTATTTTCATGTTCATAAAACTGAGGAAACAGTTTCTAAAATGAAAATTCTAAATGCTCACTGTGAGCACCCCCACACACATACCTGTCTAGTCACAAGAGTTCTGATTTGTGCATGGCAATGTTACTGTTTTCATAATTATAATTTTGCTTTTTAAAATTTTCTTTCAGAATCTACTGTTATTTATGTTCTGTTTGCTTTTATTGCAGTGTTTACCAGTTTATTTAATTTTTTTTTTAGTTGTAGTTGGACGTAATACCTTTATTTTTTATTTATTTTTATGTGGTTCTGAGGATGAAACCCAGTGCCTTGCACATACTAGGCGAGTGCCCCACTGCTGACCCATAACCCCAGCCCTACCAGTTCATTTTTAATGGCCGAGCTTCTGCTTCTTTCTTTAAAAAGAGTGACAATGTTTGACATGTCAACTTCGTAACTACCCACCTCTGCCAGTTGGAAGTTTGTTTGCAATTTTAACTTTCCCTTAAAGGCATGTAACAGTATGATACCTCTTTAGAAATTAGGAGAAAAAGTATGTAATACTTGCCTCTAAATTGGAACTAAAAGCTTGATGCTCATTATATCTCATTATATCTTGAATTTCAAATAAAAAAAACCTTTCATGTTGCTCATGGATTATAGTCCATCAATATTTATTGTCAATCTAAGTCTTTAACAGAAAAATAAGAAAGTAATCAATCAAGAAACACACACACACACACAAAAACATGTTTCAAATATTTTAGCCAATTAAAAAATAAGAGGATCCAGAAAGAAAGGAGTATAGCTAAATGCAAAGACAAGTGCCAGATTTGTTGTGTCTGGGGCAAATGTTGTTCTGTTCAATCCAAATTAAATCAAAAAATTAGACACAATTTTTATGTGTCTGAAATTATTCTACTTTTTGGAGTGCCACAGGAAAAAATATGGAAGTAATTAGCTCTGCTTGCCAACTGAGGAAAAATATAAAATTATAAATATTATAAAAATCACCTTAAATTACTTATGATAAACCATTCATGTTTGTTATTAGATGTACTTCCAAACAAATAGTTTGCTAATAGGTATGTTTTTTTGTTTTTGTTTTTTTTTTTGCTAATTCTGGAGGTTTTCTCTTATTTCTGTTGGTGTGACTACAAATGTAAAAAAAGAAAAAAAACCTCAAAACAGATACACTCACAAACTCTTTATGTTTATTAATAAATATTGTGTCTGCCTGACACCCAGTGTGTATTCCTAATACATTCATACCTGTAGTCTAAAGAGAATTCCAAAAAAAAAATTTCCTTATTTTTTTTCTGGTGAAAGTGAAATATCGGGATATATAAAATACGATATACTAGTAGTTGCAATCATTTTACACAATCTATCCTTAAAATGGATGCTTTACTAATAATTCAGAAATCCATATATAATATCTGTTTAATACAATTGGTACATTCATTTTGCAGGTTAGAAGAAAAGCTTGATGCTTTATGTTAGCCTCATTATATCTTGAATATACATATAACTGAATGTTCAACTGAGGCAGATAAAGCCCTGCTATGAAACACTGTTACAAAAAAAAAAAAAAAAATACCAGGAAGTAGAAGTAGAACTAACCAAGTGTATAGTTCAGAACATGTCACTAATATCTCCTCTTTTCCACCCCTTCCTGATTTTTTAAATAGTAGCAGTAATTGTTTCATTTAACTGATTCCACAACTGTCAATTATATTTTTTGTTATAAAGTTGTAACCACTATCATTTTATTCCTTAATTTTCAAAAACTACCCTTTCTTTCACTCCCTTATGTGTAATGCTAAAAATATAGAGATAGAGAAAACATGAGTTTGAATATATGTATGTAAATGGAATCTCTTCTGCACTTGTACTCATGTATTTATAAAAGAATTTTATCTGTATTTGAATAAATGCATATGTGTATATGTGCACATAAATAACCACCAATTTTTGTGGATATAGCAATAATGTAGTTTGATTTCATAATAATTACAGAAATTTATTATTAATATAACTTTCATGGATGAATCCTAACCAGTGGTATAAAAACTTTCCATAACATGTTCACTTAGAACTTTAAAAAAATAAAATCTAAGGATTTTATAATCTCCAATATACATAAGAAAAATAAAATTTATTGCATACCAAGCACAATGTTAAATATTTAATTTACTTCATCTCAATTTTCTATAGCACTTAATGTGCATATTATCTTCATTTTACAGATTAGGAAAATAGCTAAATTTGATACATAACAGAATAAGGATTTGAAATCAGATTGACATATTTTCCAATTAACTAGTTTTTCCAGGAATACAATAATTCTTCTTGTGAGATGTTCTGTCAATAAAAGAGTTCAAAAACTTTACAAAGTCCCTCCTTGGAGATTTATTAGGCATATGGTATTAAAATCATGTACTAAAGAAACCTCTCTCATGTTATTTAATCCATTTCCCCTAAATTATTTATCACAAAATACTTGTTTTCATAAAACCTTTCCTCAGGAAGTGCTCATGTAGAGAGTGTCATATCAGATATAAATACTTTATATCTATCATCATATTTAATGCTCACCATATTTTGTTAAATAGATATTATTTTCCTCTTTTGTAGATATAGAAATAAGCTTAGGGTCTTGACCTGAATTTTTCCAGTCTGAGCTAGTAAGTGGCAAAGTCAAGGTGTTTGTGCTCATATTTTTATAAAAGATTAAGCATTCAGACTACAAATTTTGTGCTATTTTCCATTCTGTTTTTCATTCCATGTCAATCTCTGATTAGAATGATCCTGAAAAAAAAATAACTTTTTGAAACAATTGCTTAGAAAAATTTTGTAGCAACCTATTACAAAGATTTGCCCAATATTAGGGTTAGCAAAGACCACTCTGTAAAACTGGTAGAATCCTTTCTGTCAATAAACTTTTCCTGTAGTGTGTACTTGAAAATGGTCTTTTGCTAAATTTTCAAACTGAAGTTTTCAGGGGTTCCCTCTGATTTGACCATTGGCATAACCACAATTAAACCAGGACAGTGTTTGATAATTAGTATGTCCTTGGCAAATGTTTACTCCCTGCCTATTCATCATACTTTAAACTAAAATGGGTGCTAAATACTCATAATGAGTAATTGACTTTGTAGAACATTATTATTTACCAAAAAAATTAATTAATGGACTGATTTGCCCTTTGTGGCTTATATAGTCCAGAAGCACTGATAGATTTTAGGGGATTCAGGCAAAGTTGGGCCTTGTTTCTACCACTTTATGCCAATTCAATATTCAAATTCGAATTTATATCAAATGTCTACCTCACCCAATTTCCAGTGGTAAATTAGATTTGGATCCAGAAGCAGATACATGAATCTTTTTCCCTGGCAGTCACTTCTTGGTTGCCTTTTTATTTTTCTTTGTTTTACTGAACTCAGTTCCATGTCCAGCCTTATTCCTGTAATGCTGGTCAATTCTTTGGCTGTTTTTAAAACAGAATTTTTACTTTCTTAGTTATATTTTAACTCCCAAATTACATAAACTATTTGATTTCTATTTTTAGCTATGAGATATTTATTTTCATAAAGGAACCATAATTTTAAGATTGGTTAATAAAAAGTCATAGAACTTAGCTAGCAATTATTTTTCTAAATAAGGTAATTATAATTTTGAGTATGGTAAAGTCAGGTATCTATAATTTCACATTTTATTAATTTTAATCCTGGCTTCAAGTAATTATTGTGGTTCTTTGCAGAAAAAAATAAATTCATCTACATAACTTTTTTGGCCTCCTACTTTCTTTATGTTCTAGTAAAATTTTGCTTTATAAATATTTTTCTGTTCCCTGCATGTTTGTGTTGCCACTTTGCAGACATCTTGTTAGGCACTGTAAAACATTACCACCCAAGATGCCTTTATTACAGAACGGCTCTCACTGGGATATCTACAGGTAAGAGCCATAGAAGTGAGCCCTAGTTGTAGACTAATCCCTAATCCCTTGCCTACTAAAAATAGAAAGTTTACATTCTTATAAAGCATTAATATTCTCTTTTGAAATTATATAGTGAGAACCATTAATAATATCTACATTGTTTTAGTTATAAAACATTAATTATAGAATAATTCTCTAAATGAAATCTGCACACCCATGTCAGAATTCTAGTTTGTTTCTTTGTCATTTATTTATTGTTTTACTTGTTGATTTTAATTACAGTAATTAATTTCATTTTGTTTTATTTGTGTGTAATTTTAATTTGTGAAGCTCAATTCTGCCTGCATATTCTAAGACCAAATCAGTGACTAGACAGGACATTCCCCTTCATCATGAAGGCTTTAACTCAAGAGTATTGAGATTTACTGATGAGATATTGGTTAGGTAAGAACATCTGGAAGTGCTGCCTTCCACTCACTTGTCTATCGTTGTGAAACCAAAAAGTTGAGCTGTATGATTATTTCTCCTCTGATGTCCTTCATTTTGTTTTGGTGTGGCATTTGTTCTTGGTAATGAAATTTTAGGCATTTTTGTTTTAGTGCTTCCTGTATCCAGTTTTTTCATAAGTAGGTGTGATTTAATGTCATATTTCAGTCTGAAATCCTCTTTTAAAATTATGCAAATCAATTTAAGCATAATCTTTGTTTAGTTTCATTTTCTAAACAAAATTTTGCACTGTCATCCTATCAACTATCTCACACCCTTATGAACTGAATCACAGTGATTCTACATTTTATGTAAAGAGAACATTATTTTATGCTTTACTCTCTAACATGGTCTTCCTTTCTTTGTTTTCTCTGTCTTTCTCTTCTACCACTGGATGCAATGCACTGGCACTAGTGAACTGCAGCCCTCCCTTGACAGGGCTAGGAGTGCTAGTACCAACTGCTTGAGACCAGATACTAGTTTGCATTCACCAGAACGAGAAAGGTATAAAATAAAGACTTTCTTAATTTCTTATCATTTGTACTGGTGATTTTTTTTCAATCACTTTGTTTTGTTTCATGTGAGTCTCACAGGATTATTCATTCATGTTCACTGTGCTAATTGTCTACATCCCGCCCCCCCCCCGCCCCGTTATTACACATGTCTATACAGAGATACGCGTATGTGGATACAACTAAGAGTGCCCATACACGTATTTCTATGAATGTTGAAAATGGTGTGATGTAATTTGTAATTGCTTCTGGCTGCTGCTTTTCAACTTTTGTTGCTCTTCAGTCCTTTTATTTATATACTACTCAGGGATCCTTCAGTATGCTGATACTATTATAAGGTCCAGTCAATTTCTCCAGGGGTGGATCACCTTCCCATTAGTTAAGAGCAGTCTTCCGTAAACTCAAAATAGGAATTCAGTTTAGATAAAATATTTCCCTTATGCATCTATCTTCATTTTTGAATCAATGTGCTCTTTTATATATGTCATATTTTGCATTAAATTATATTTTGACAAGAGGAGTCATATGTTAATCAGATTTCTTGATGCCTTACCAAATAAATACATACAATATATAATGTATGTATGCACATTTACTTTTTAAAAATTTTTAATTGCTTGAGTAATAATAATTATGACTTTAATTCAGACTCACTCAGTGATTGTGTTATACTGTCTTTTAATTGTATCTCATTTTCCCATTGTAAAAGAACTTTCTATTCCAGTAAATTTAGTTGTAATTGGTAGTCTTGATTATAATTGCTATCTTTTTTATTTAGAAGTCATTTAGAGGATATTTGCATGCTACCTCTTTATAAATCCTGAAGAAAAATTATTTAGTGACGCTAATGAAAGCCACTTATTCTTCAGAGGGTGCTTAAAGTTTTTCCTTAACAATTTTTGTACTCTATCAGTAATTTATTTCTGGTATTAAAAAATTGGTACAAATATTCATTTCTATTTTATAGCATCTTGATTAGATTTTACAAAAATCCTTCTTTTATTCTGTAATATTCATATTTGTAAAATTAATCATAGAGAGAAATTAATTTTTATTTTGTATTCCTTTGCATTTATAATAGAAATTTTAGTTGAAATGACTATAAACTCCTAAAATCACAGTTGAAGTCGTTTTACCATTCTCTCTTTTCATATATCCCCCTCACACACAATAATTACAAGGGTAGTGGCAAAAAACTTACTATTTTTTCTATTATTATTTATATGTTTCTTATTAGCCTTATAACATGGGCAGAATTGTTCAGGCCAGTGGAGTCTTGTGATTATAAACACATCCAACATTTTCACCATCATCTAGGTCAGTGCTGATAGAAATATAATGCAAACCACAGGTGTATTTCAAATTTACTAGTACCCATGTTGAAAAGGTGAAAGTAACACTTCAACTTAGTATATTAAAAGTACTCTTATTTAACTATATCACTAATATAAAAGTATTAGTGAAATATTTTGCATTCCTTTTTCATAACAAGTCATACATGCTAAGTGTATGATGTTTTTATGGCTCTCTCTAATTTGGACTAGCTACTTTCTTATGCCTACTGTATTGGACAGTGTGAGTCTGTTCTTATGGGGAAGCCTATCTAGCATATGTACCCTCATTGAAGCCACAGAATTTACAAATCTGTAGGTTGCTGAATTTAACCTCTCAAATAATAGCCCTTGAAACAGGTCAATCTCTACCATTAAGCTGGCCACACATATTAATTACATAGATTAACATGAAGTTCCAGTGAGTATAATTACCATTAATATAAGAGGAAAAATTGGATTGAAAATATACTTACTCTCTATATTGAATAAGAAGAAATTTCCATTAAAAAATCAAAGACAATATCAATGATTCTTAATTTGTTCAGATCATTTTGTCACCATGAAAAATAAGTGAGACAAATTTTCATCAAGTAAATTACAGAAATTATAAATGCTTATTGGTTTGGAAGGTTGGGACTACAAATGCCCTTTTGTGCATGCACCTATGAGAAGCTTTAAAGCAGAACATAGCAGTATTGAAAACAAGACTCTTCCTTTTGGAGAACAGTTAAAGTCCCAGGCATGATGTGCAGAGAATAGGAAGAAAGCTATATAGGACTTTCCCAACTGCTTAATTTCTCTGGTTGATCATGAGACTTATGGTATTAATGTCTAATATTTACATAGTGGATAAGTGTCACCTCTTTGCCAAAATTAATTTTATATTTTTTAACATACTAACATCCTTATGAAATATTAAGTGTTAAGTTTCAATGATTTGAGGATTCTGACTCATTTTGATTGCCATTTAAATTTTGTTATACCAACTCAATGGCCATATTTTGAAGTATCCTCACTAACTTTTCTATATTTGTAGTTATAGATGGACAGCACGCCTTTATTTTATTTACTTATTTTTATGTGGTGCTAATGGTAGAACCCAGTGCTTTACATGTGCTAGGCAAGTGCTCTACCACTAAGCTACAGCCCCAACCTCCTGTGATGTTAGCACAAAGGGTGAAATTGTCAAAACAAACTCAATATCCAAGACCATACTTTACTGATGATTTGAAAGATAAAGAGGCAGCATCCTTTTCCTGAAGGAACTGGAAACCCTCAGATCCTCCTCCTCTTCTCTCTTATTGTATGGCTCAAGTTAACATAGGTATTTTGAGTCATATCTGTAGAAGCATTGTGTGGAAGGGAAGTTTAAAAGCTCCTCCATTTTATATTTTGTTGGTTATATAAATAAAAAAATGCTGTTGATTACTACAGTTCTGTAAATTACCCTAATTCTGCCTTTGGGGTGTGTTATAGGCATGCTATTAATTTCTCCAGGATTTTAAGCAAATTATTGCTTAAATGTTTAAAAACATTGATTTTTAGAGCCACTGAAAAATAGTTACTTTATCTTGAATATTTTTTATTCTCATTACCTTTCATAACAATTACAACCTTACTGAAGGCTTGTAAAAAGTTAGTCTGTACTTACTGCCTCCATTTTTTTCAGGCTTCCAGTAAATCCTGGAGTCTCGCTCCTACCCCTACTACATTATTGCTATGGAGAAATTCCTCTGTGTTTTACATTACCCACATTATTACGTTGTTCGTCAGCATGTTGCAGCAGTTTACATTAACCACCCTGCCACTTGAATCTCTGCTTCCTTGAGTACCTCTTTTTCTTATGCCTGTCTCTTTTGTAAGTTTCTGTTCCTCCTCTATCCCATAATGATAAGTATTTTCCTACTTTCACCCTGTTTCCCCTTTTTATCCCACCTAAGCTGTCTCTTACAGAGTATTTCTGTCAAAGTCTCTAATACCTATGAAGACAGCTCTCTATTGTGACTCACTAGGCCAGACCTTCCCTCCTGAGCACTGGGCCCAAGTTTCTAACTGGGTGACAGACACTGAGTTCATAAAAATGTCCAACACTACTAGATTATTTCCTTTTCAATTCCTTTACAACAAATGCCTTCCTTTCCTAAAATTTCTTCTCATTTTATGGCTTTGACATATAACTAACTGCATAGTCTGGAAGCATTGATATTTTTGCCTCAAATTCAGTGAATCAGTAAACCCTATGATTTCTTCAAAGTAGATCCTCACTTTCATTTTAGCCCTTCTCCAGTTCCCTTATCACTTCTGTCCTGACTAAATTTCTAATAAGCTCTAGTAATAGTATTCATGTTTTAACTTTTATTCCCATTAAAATTTCTAAAACATTTTTTTTTCTTTTTTCATCTTTTGTCTGCTAGAAAATTCTACTCATTCTTCAAAAATTCAGGGCAAGTTCATATCTTTTGCAAGACCTTACTTAACCCACTCTCCACCCTTCCCTTCCTTTTGCCAGTCACAGTTTTTTATTTTCTGACTCCTACATAATTTTGTATACTTCAATTAAAACACATTGTATTTCATTTGGTATTGTATTTGTTTCTTCCACTATATCATAAACCTTCTGAGGGCAGGGATCCTATCATGTTTGTGTTTTTCATGTCTAGTAAGAGCAATATTATTTTACTTAATAAGAGTTTAAGTTGGGAAGTGGGGGACTTAGGCACTTTCTCTTTTCCAATCCCAAATTTGGATCTAATTGTGAGCTAGACCCAAGGCACTAGATAGATAGGGGATCTAATTATTACCATAAGTACAGTGAATAAGTTTGAAACCTATGGCTTTAGGTCTGTGAGCCTGCAAGTTACTAACGCCAGCACTAGCCATTTCAATGAACCACAAGATACTTCTGCTACAAGGTCAAGCCTCATATCTCATGGCTGCATTGCAGATTTATTTGCTATTGTCTTTTGTAGGAAGATGAATCAAGAAAGAGCTAAGTCACATGTGGCTGATTCTTTAATGTAAAGTCACCTATTATACAAGCCACTCCTCCTTCCTTCTGGTGCAATGCAGAAAAGTGTTACTTATTTCCCTCAACATGCAAACATGGGCTGAAGGGAAACAAAGTTCCCACCTGAAAATCAATTGTAAAATGAATTAAAATAAATATTATTAATCTCATTTCAAAGTATAGTATCTATATTAATTAAACTAAGTCAAAGTCAGTTTAACACAGTATTAAGGGAAATGTCTTTGAAGGACTGATGTGTTAAATAGGAATACACAATAAAATACATGTGTGTGTAGTCAGTTATCTCATTTGCTTTCAATTTGTATTATAATACCTCATAAGTATTTTTGATTTGTGCTATTTATGGAATGAATGATTCCATAGAATTTTTCTTTTAGATGATGAAGCTGCTACATTTTAGATAATGAATGTACTGCTAAGAAAAATGCATCAATAAAGGATGTGTATATTTATGCAAGCATGGATTAGCACATTTAAATATGCATTCGCTGTAATGTTTATCAGGGCAAGGGTGGAAAGCCACAATATAACCATCATTTAATTGCTTACAGGGGCCCATGAGTTGTACTTCTTTATACCTCATCAGTGAGTCTCCAATGTATATCATCACTGTTAATTTTTTAATTTACGGGTTCTCATTTCTTGCCTGGATTACCACGAAGCTTAAAGTCTTATTTATTGTCTATTTAAATATTTTCAAATAATCATTCAACAAGTAGGTGTTCCCATATTAATGAATTTAGCACACTTGACAAAAAAAAAAGTACTAATAATTTTCTAAAAAAAGTAACTAACATAGATGGAGGATGGTTTGTAAAAGGAATCAGGAAAGGGTTGGTTTAGTTCAACATCATGATTAAAATTTCCAACATAAACTGCCATATATGAAAATAGAAACTGAACTTGAAGCTTTGTATATTTATCAATAACTAGAAAGGAGGAGAGAGAATGGCATAAAGGTACTACTTTTGGACTTTCTATGTGATAGAAGAAAGAGAAAGTTTCACACATTTTAAAAGCATATAAAATATACTAGTATATTTGAAATTCCCAACTATGTGATATTAAAACTTAAGTGATATCTGTTGTTAGGACAAAAAAATTAGGTATAAATAGATCTTGCCCTCATCATATCCACTATATGAGGGAAAAACAAAATATTTGTTATATGGTTTTTATATATCAGCATATTCAGAAGGACTTTGGGTATAGAGATATATGTATTATGCTAAATACTATTCAAAAATGACCTCTTAGTAGTTTGCCTTCACAGTTTCACAGTTGCTTGTTTCTGAATGTTCAGCTTCCTCCTCCATAGCTTGCACTGCATGTTTCATAACTATAGCTGTGGTTTTTGTTAGTTTTGTTTTTTTTACTATCATGTTTAAATAAACACAGGACTGGAATTTTGCCTCAGGAAGGAAGGTTACTAATAATCCTGTTAAGTTAAAATTACTACTTCACAGAAAAATATTAACCATATTTATATTTTCAAATAATTTCAAAACACAGTTGAACATAACAGTATAGAAAGCACTGTAGTTATAATTATTTTCCAATTTTCTTAGAAGCATTTTGCTTTATTTCATCCCTAAAATAAAGCCAGTAAATTGCAAAGAATCATTTTAAAGCATTCAGATTGAAATTATTTAAGTAATTAAAAATAATTAAATAATTCAAAATAAGTGCAGAATTTTTTAAATTTAACAAATACATAAAACATTTAAGAGTACGTGTGGCATAATTTTCTCTTTTGCTCTAATTCTGTTATTGAATGTTTCCACTTTCCTGAAGACTTCCTCAAAGCTCAGCTTGAATTATGCTGAATCTTTCCATCTAAGTATGATTAAGTAAAGGCTTCCAAGGGGCTTTTAGAATTGAGTACCTGCTGAGCTCAAATATCCTGGCTACAAGTTGATAGTCCTTTGCTGCTTTTGTCCTATAGTTGAATAAATATAGTAAGTCAAGGTATAATGACATAAAGATGACCTTTTCTTTTTTAATATTTATTTCTTAGTTGTAGTTGGACACAATGCCTTTATTGGATTTATTTATTTTTATGTGGTGCTGAGGATGGAACCCAGATCTTTACACGTGCTAGGCAAGCACTCTACCACTGAGCCACAACCCCAGCCCTAAAGATGACTTTTTAAAAGAATCATAAGGACTAATCTCCTTTTGTTATTATAGAATCTTATATGTAAATGAGTCCCTTGTTGTATATGAAAAAGACAATATCTAGAGAAAGTATCCTAAAATAGTTCTTATCTAATACATTAAGAAAAAAGAAATTTAAGCCTGGCTTATTTTGCCCTTAATTCCCTTTTTTTTAGTTTTCAAGTAGATGTCCCTAATTATGGTTATAAATCTCATGATACTTTGATAAAAGAATCAATGAGGTTTCAAACTTTTGTCTACCTGTTAGTCACAAAAAAATGTTGGTGTAAATATGGAACAAAATACAACTGTTTAACCAATTGAAAGACATTTTTGCACATAAAGGTTAGCAGAATTTTTAAGCACAATGATAATTTGCCATTTTTTTGGTCTGTATTCCACATTTTAATTTATCAGTGAGTAATTAGCTGCAGTTTGGTACAAGAAAATTTGTTAAAACTTCCCTCAGAATCTTCCCATGAATTATTTCATGTCATTGTTTCCATACTTAAGAGTATTTTTATTTCTTCCATGTAACTGTGTTCCTGTGTTAAATTCACACAACTGACATTTGCCACCAATACTTTCCCTTCTGGTATCAAATAAGCAGTGGTGGCATATTAAACTTATTTTATACAAACATAAGTGAGATTCTTAACAATGCACCTTTTGAAACAATTATATTCATATTTATGTATGAATATAGATATGTATACACACAGGTATATTTTTATGAAACAAAATTACACTTGATGGGTTGTAAACATCTTCCCAAACATGATTTTCTGTATTCACTTGTAAGATTACAGATTTTATTTCCTTATAATATTATAACTTATCTTTCTGAGCTTGTAAAAGTGAAAATTAAATTATAGAGCAAAGTATAAACACTTTGTCTTTTTGGGGTGTTATTCCAGTCCTGTTGTTCCATATATTCTTTTATTTTAGGAGTTACTAAATGTCCTGTTTTTTCCTGTCTTGTTCACTGGGCAACCAGGGGTAGATGGTCCCCCTCCCTAGATAGGAGACGACCTCCTAGCCCCAGGATTCAAATCCAGCATGCATCTCCGGAGAATGACAGGTACTAGTCATGTCCTAACAGACAAATGGCTACTTGAGTCTCCTAGGCCACCAAGTGAAGGATAACCAAGAAAAATGTTGGTTGTGACATATTTGCTTTCCAGAACCAGAGCTAGATATGTTGCGATTCCGTTGGTAATTGCACCCAGCTCTAATAAAGCACCTCAGAATATCTTACTAAAATGAGAGTAGTATAGAATATGGTATCATTTAAACACAGTAAAGTTGGGATCCATTTGAAAGAGTTCTATCTTGATGAGCATTTATTGCAGCATATTTATTGAATATTGACTATTAAATATTGATGTATAATTGTATATTATTTTTGCTTTTATGTAAATAAATAAAAATTCTCAGGTGCTTTAGAGTATATTAGAATTTGTCACCCAGCCTATTCTTAGTTATATTGGTTGACAGTTTAATTTCAGTTTCCTTGATTTGTTATTGTATAAGCTTATTCAAGAAGTTTAGGCTTTGGGGTGTATTAAAAAATGTCTGGTTTAAAGTAGGACACCCAGTTCTTTTAAGTTGTATGTATATCGTGTTTTTAAACAAAATATTTTCAAGGGCTAGGGTCAGTCTATCAGGTAGGTCTTTAAAAATAGCATCAGTGCTTTCAATACACTTCAAGATAATCTTTAAGAGGTATCAAAATATGTACTTTTCCATTGCTTCACTTTTCTCAGTTTGCAGTTAACCCAATTTTCATATTTTATTGAGCTTGTTATGTATAGTTTTTACCTTTCAACATTTTTCCCAACTGGTCGCTCAAAGTTTCTGAGATACTTTTCTGCAGTAGAAATTCAGTCAACACATGGGTAGTATTTATTTAGTAAATAAATAGATATGGTATCTCTGAAACAGAACACCTAGCTAAATGACCTCTAGTTATATGGGCATACAGGGTCTGTTAAGTGTTTGAATATATATAGTGGTGTAATTGTACCCTTAGTGAAAAGTTGTATAATTTATTTTCTGTATTTCTACACAATCAAGGTAACTTGGGGATTTCAATTTGATAGAAAAACTAAAGATTGTCACTTAGCAAAATTTACTGTCATTTTACAAATGTAGGAAAAGACCGAAAACTGATATTTTATGAAGGTTTCAGAATCTTGTAGCATTTTAAATTTGTAAGACATTTACTTGTTCATGTGATTTATATTTATGTATTTAGAGTTTAAAATTAATTGCCTGTGCTACTATCTGGTTTAGAATTTCTGGGACTAGAAGAATTAGTAAAGTCTCCAATCTAAAATTTATTGTAAGTGTAAAGTCATTTAAACTAAATATAATGCAGTTGTATAAATTAGCTCTATATTGCTACTTATTCATTCAATAAATGCTTGTTATTTCTTCCTATTATGCATACTATTTTAATAGCAGAGCAGTGATTAAGAAAGATAATATCCGGGTCAAAGAGGAACTTAGAATTTCCCTCTAAAAAAGATAATTCTGGAAAGTCCTTGAATTTATTTTAGAACAAATAAAGCAACAGTTTCATCTAATGTAATGAGCAAGTATAGGACAATTACATATGTTGGTCTTTGTAATATATATAAATGTAATTTTATCTGGACATTGATTGAGAAAAATAGAAACCAAATAATAGCTTCAGCTTTTACATATATAAGATATATATTAGCTTCATTTATGGTACATGAATAAATTTTGTTGCTTCCCTAGATTGTGTTTGTGTGTGTGTGTGTGTGTGTGTGTGTGTGTGTGTGTTGTAAGACTAATTTTTAGGAACAGAGGTGAACATTTTAGATAAGATTATTAAAGGGAACATAAAATGTAAAACTTTATACATTTTGCTGTTTTTTGTTTTGTTTTGTTTTGTTTTGTTTGTACCTGGGATTGAATCCAGTGGTGTTTAACCACTCAGACACATCCCCAGCCCTTTTTATGTTTTTATATAGAGATAGAGCTGAGGACCTCACTAAATTGCTGAGGCCAGCTTTGAACTTGGAGTCCTCTGCCCTCAGCCTCCTAAGCCACTGGTATCGCAGGTGTACTCCACCACACTAGGAACATTTTGCTGTTTTCTTTATAATGACTTATTTGTAAATAATTCCTGTTGTTCAATGAAAAGAAATATATTTGTGTGTGTGAGTTGTTTGTGTGTGTGTGTGTGTGTGTGTGTGTGTGTGTGTGTAGTGCTAGGAATCAATTCCAGAGCCTCATGCATGCCAAGCGAGTGCTCTACAATTGGACTACATCCTCTGATATTTTTCAATTTTTATTTTGAGACAGGATCTCACTAAATTTAAGCCTGTGATCTTCTTCCCTCAGTCTTCCAAGTGTCTGGGATTACAGGTGTGCACCACCAAATCTGGCTAAGAAATGCATTTTAAATGACTTGATACCATGATTTATTACTGTAGAGAGTAGAAAATAGTTTAAAACAAAATTGTATTAAGTTAAGATGATACATTCCCATAAAAATGAGAAATCATAATCAACTAGTGCTAAATTCATAGGTAGCCATGCCAACCACATGATAAAGCTTAAGGAGCACTTACTTGCATGTCACATCCCAGAAGCATTTTTACTCATTCATTCAGATCCTGCCAATTTTTAAATAAAATGAACACAGTGTTAGATTTTGGTATCCTGAATATTTATAAGTAAAATGGACATTAGTTGAAATTTATCCTGGGAGACTTGGCAGCCAGGGAATTATATGTGCAGAATTTGAATGTTTTGTATCATGACCACATTTGAGTATTTTGAAAATAACATTCCAATATTAGACTCTTAACATATTAATTTTTTACGTGAATTTTAATATCTTCAGAAAAGCTTTAGTTACCAATGTATTCAGGAAATTACTCTAACTTAAATTAGTTATTGAAGAGAAAAGGAAAGTAGCAACAGCTTTTAATAATTATCTCTTTGGTACATGTTAAAAATCTTCATAATTAAGTTTACATAAAGAGGGAATAATACTTTTAAATGGAGTTTCAAAAGAATTCAGTTTTAATTAGAAACATTTTCATTTTCTGATTATTACTCTTCCTTTAATTTAATCATAAATTTTACATTTACATTTTAATGTACTTTCATAGCTTTTAAATAAGTTCATCAGTAACCTATAAACTAGTAAGCATAAAGCTAAAATCATATAGCCGTTAACATTTTGAATGAAAAAGGAAATAAAAAATTCTGGTTCTTATGTTTTTAAACCAAAGAAATATTATTTATGAATAATAAAATATTGATAATAATAGAACAAAAACATTTTTTTTAAAGAACAGAGAAATTAAGGACATGAAGACATGAAGGCAGTGTCCTTACCAACTAATTAAGGCCTATATGACCTTGGATCAGTCACTTAAATGTTATGGAACTCAGTTTCCTTATCTGTAAATGTACCAAGGTGTAGATGGACCAACTGAATTCTAATGTTTAATATGATCCTAAAACTAAGACTATGCTGCCTTGTTGTATTATGATTAAAACATATATTAGAGCCTAAATAATGACTGAAAATTAGTATGAGTAAGACAATAAACCAGAGGTAATTCATTATTTGTGGCATTTTATATTTTCTTTAGCCCAGAGAATGATGCATAGCTTTATTTCTAAACTGATCAAATGGGGCTAGATTTTATATCCCTAGTTTATTTTATGCAATTATAATTTTTAAGTGTCAAATTCCAAGATAATATACAAAATAAAAGTTGTTAATATTTAAATTTAATATATACATAAAAACATAAAAATGCTACTTATTTGTGGGGTATCATGTGATATTTTAATACATGTATTTGTTGTATATATATATATATGTATGTACATATATATATGCATATGTAATAATATGTATATATTTATGCATGTAATATATAAATCAGAGTTAACATTTATTTCCTCATTTCTCACTTTTTATGGTGAAAACACTCAAAATTCTTCTAGCTTTTTGAAATATCATTTTCTGTGGTTATATAATTATACAATAGCACACCTTAATTTTTTTCTGTCTAGCTATAACTTGGTACCTGTTGATCAACCCTCCCCCCCCACACACTCCCCAACCTTCGACCCCACATTTGTTGAAACACTATGAACAGTAGCCAAGTAATGGAAACAAGCTAAGTGTCCATCAAGTGATGAATGGATAAAGAAAATGTAGTACATATATACAATGGAGTACTATTCAGCCTTAAGAATGATACCCTGTCATTTGTGACAATAGTGTTTGAACCATTCATTCATCTTTCATTTGAACTACTATGTACTAAGTATTGATATCATGGTAATAACTCAAAGAGACTTGGTTCCGGACTACAAGAAACTTATGAGGAATAATATTAAGTGTAGGAGGGAGTTCATTCTACTCTGATACCTTGTGTGTTTACATGATCAGTCTTTTCACTTGTATAGTACATGAATATAATGGATTTTTCTGACCTTTACTATTATTCATAACTTCAGCCTTTATTTACTCCAAGGGATAGTTGTGTTTTAAATGTACAATATATTCATATCTAGGATTTAGGATTTAGGGTAGAAAAGACGTTAGAATTTCCTATTTTCTTCTTTGGTGTTGCTTGACACTCAATTCCTGCAATTATGTTCTATTTGAGGAATTCTTTTTAATGGTTAGAAGAATTATAAAGACATGTCCTTGGTATGAATATTTAGAAGGATCTTTAATGCAATGAAATTTTAATGGCATTTGAAGAATAAAAAGGAGTATCCTTAACTAGAAGATTAAAAAAATAAATGTAAAAAGGGTACATGTATGAAGCCCTATTTATTAATGCTTATAGATTAATAAGTGTCTTTACATTCAAAACCAAATATATATTATAATAAAAACAATACTTTGAGCACTCTTAATCACTTGCTATTTTAAGGAATGCTGAAAATACTACAATGTCGATTCTGTGTCAAATTACAAAAATTACAAATAATATAATATAAATATTAGGCAATATTGGACTATTTAGAATTAGCAAACCTACCACTTTGCATGTGGAAAAACAGAGAGGATAAAAAGCCACCCAGCTGAGATTAAATCTAATCTGATCAGAGTCCATACTTTAGTCACCATGTTCCTATTTCATTTAAGCCAGAGATGCAATGTGATTACTTCTATTGAGACTCTCAGTTCACCTCTGACTTGACATTTAGTGACCATGTAAAAATAAATCATTTAACCTTTCCAAACCTCTATCTCATTATTCTTCCAAAGATAAAAGTGTTACCTGTCTCTTTGAGTTGGCAAGATTAGATGAGATAATGCAGGTAAAAAAATCATAATCCATCTAGTTTATGACTCCAATAAGTTTTAGGAGATGAGAAGAGGAAGAAGAGTCTGAAAATTTTACCAAGGAAGTGAAATTTCAATCCAATCTAGAAAATGAATAACATTTACCAGCATAAGAAGAAATGCAGGCATGTTCTAAGAGATGTGAATAGCCTTTTTACTGGGCAGAGGTAGATTCACTGTGTTCTGTCCAATCCCTCTCTCACCTCCCCCAGACTCTTCTCATCTAACTCATCTCCCTCAAATCCTGCTGTACTGGTTAATGTACTAGTCTCACATCTGCTTTAGCACCTGCCCTCTTGCTGTTGCCTTTGAGATTTTCTTTCCTTTAATATAAACCATAGCTAACTTCTTCATCTTCAGGTTTGCCAAAATGTCACTAACTCAGTGGTTCTTTTGTGGCCACTCTGCTTACAGTTGCAAACTGTAGCTGCTCCCAGTCCCCCAGATCACATTTCTGATTCTCTGGGCCTGGTTTCCATTTTTGCAGTTGTTATCATTTATTACCTTCTCCCACACTGTATTACAGAATTGTATGTGATTTTGTTGTTGTTGTTTACTTTTTATCTTCTACAAGTAAAAGGTAAATTGCTTGAAATCAATGCTTTGTTCACAGACATATTTCACACATATAGAGTAGACCCTGGCCCATATACATACTCAACAAGCATTTTTTTGCATTAACAAAAGACTGATTGAAAAATCCTTGATAATAATGACACCTGCTTTCCTTGTGCTGAAGATGAGAAAAGAAACATTTTTTCTCCCAGACAGTTGTCCTGGGGCACTGTTGGAACCAAGCATAAATTACCCATAAAGACTATGCTGCCTTTTCTTTGAACTCAGATACTCCTGGGCTACAGACCTACTTACTCTGCCTCTCATCCCCTTCTTCACAACTTTGTGCTGTGTCTATCCCTCCTCCCCTGTGCTTCAGGAACAAGCCTCCATTGCCAGCAACCATAACAGGCATCCCCTGTTGATTTCAGCATGTACCATGCACTTCAATTGTCGCAAAGTCTCCTCTCCTGACCATACACCAGTAAAGTAAATTCCTTTTACATTTCCTTAATGTGAGAAGGAGAATCATCTCTTTGTGCTTTCCCAAACCTATACCAGATTTCATGGGTTCTTCCCTTCTTGAAGGATGCAACCTTAGAAAATGCATCAGAATTTACCTCCTCCACACACTTTTGGATGGAACCAGATAGACATGTTCCCAGCTTTGCTACTTTATTATTGAGTGGCCTTGCCCTGTGCCAGTTGCTTCATCTGTGATAGTGGAGAAAATGGAGATGACACCTTCTTAAAGGATTGTTTTGAAGGTTAAATGAGTTCATACTCCTTCAGTGCACCTGGCATACCATTATCTTCCATTATATCAAACCCACTCTTTTCCAACTAATAAGGGAATGTGGTGAGTGGGAGACAACTTTCTCCTCTATTGCGTCCCTTTTTTCAACTCAGAAATGAGGTTTCAGAATGGTAGCAGGTGAAGAACACATAGCTGAAACCCTGAATTGTAAGAATAAGATAGTGTGAAAGAGGAGCAGTCTCAATACTACACACACTGTGAAAACTGACTTCATTCTTTGACTCATTTAGGATGTCTGACACTGATAAGCAAAGACAGATATTGGTCTCGACATTATTGGAAGGAAGGTGTATCAGGAAAGAAAATAAGTATAAATTATAGTGATTCAATAACCAATGTAATATGTATATTCTTATGTTTTGTCTGATTTTTTAAAGGCATAAGTTCTAGACTACAATATTTTGTATTACTTATTTCAAATATGTAGTTTTCTGTGGGTAATTGTGATATGATGGATATGTTAATTAATTCCAGTATAGTAACTATTTAATATGTATTTAATTTATAACATCATGCATACCTTAAGTGTACATAATAAATTTTACATAGCTAGATTAGTTCAGACATTTTGGTCTAAATAGGCACATGTAAGTGCTTTACGGATGTAGGATATATATTACATATATATATATATATATATATATATATATATATATATATATATTATTTATATGAAAAAACTTCAGATTCCGAATATTGAGTGTATATGTGTACTTTTAGAAAATATATTGGGGACTTTATTAATTCTTTGATTTGTAACATATGATTAACTTTTTAAAATGCAACAGTATTACCAAGAAATCCTTATGACAATTTTAAAAATGCTTTAAATAGTAGATTTAAATACTTTCACTTATGTCAAAATCTTACACCTTAGCATTTTCCTTCTCTTTTCTCCATAATTTTGAGGCAAAAAAAGAAAAAAGAGAAACTTTGTAGTAGCAAGTTTGAACTTTTAAGAAGTAGAGGGCACATCACCCCTCTTTGGTCTTTCAGCACCTAACTCACCACCGTGGTCACATTTATCATCATTGTACTTCACCATTAAATCTGTTTACTCATCAAGGGGAGGCAGAGTTGCTAGCAGGTATCTGTGTTAGATCATTGCTGTAGACCTGTTTGTCTAGACTAATGAAACATCAGTATCTAGTGTCTCCTGTTGGCAACTCCTGTCTTCCATCCAGCACCAATTCTAATTTTTTTTTAATTTTTATTTATTTATTTTTTTAATTTGAAAAGTATTGACTGACAAAACCATTTAGGTAAAATAGTTGTCATTTTCATGTCTATTGTTTTTATCATTGTATGATGTTGATGTAGCTTTATTCATCAGATATTTTGTATTTCTTTAACATTTCATTCCACAGGCACTCCAGAAAGTATGAAAGATCTAGCATCCAAAAACAGACTAGGAAAGGCACTGCCTCTGATGCAGAAAGGTAGGCTCGGTGTTGTGCTGTGCTGCGGTCCTTCCTTCTTACAGTCAGGACATTCCTCTCTCATGTCACTTATGCAGTTCTTAAGCACAGGTTGTGATGTTTAAAGAATTTCATGTAAATAATTTTTCCCCTTTGTGGGAATAGTCTCATTGAAGAAATAAGGGGTATTTTGGAGGTTTAAAAGAAAATCACATTCTTTTCATGGTCATTCTGATTATTAATGAGGATTAAACCCACATTCATTTTTATATACTATTGGGACTTTCTTGTTTGAGAGATTATATTAAATATTTCCACAAACATAATGCCTGGAATATGCAGATCTGTTAAATATGTGTTATGTATATGAATAATGTCATCTTTGAAAAAGTCTCTTTTCTTCAAAAGGATAATCTGTGACTCTTGTGTTTTGTAACCATAGACAAATGCTGATTTCATGCAAAAATTATAAGGAATTACTGACCTGTGTACAATTCATCACATTCCACACATTTTTTTAGTATTTTTAGGAACAATATTGCAGAAAACACTTATAAATCCCAAATAACACATTCATTTGTTCAGTTTAATACAAATATGAAGTATTATAATATTATATAAGAATAATATAAGAATATGTTTAAGGATAACATATTCAGTTTTTCACTTCATTCTCAAAAATTTTTCATTTCATTCTCAACAATTGTTGAGAGCAGGTGTGGGGACATAGATTTAGAAGAATGAATGCATTCAGTCATCACAGCTGTTACTACAGAGGTATGCACAGGTAGAGTAAAAACAGATATGTAGGGTCAGAATGAAATTAAACTGTTTGATAAATAGATATCACTTGAACTAAGTCTAGATAGATAAAAGCAGATGTGAAAAGTAGACTGTTTCATGAGAAAGAACAATGTAAAAAAAAAACACTAAAGCTTGAAATATCTTTTTGAGTTTATAGAAAATGTACCAGTTTTGGAATGGAGAACAGGATCCTGGGAGTTGAAAATGGATGCTGAAAATAAAAATAGAGATATCCTGAGAGTTTAAATGAATGACAGGACTGCCTTGTTAATGGTGTACCAAAGAACCTCAGCAACTTTATGAGCCATTGATATGCTTTAAACACAGGAGGGTGGAGATTGATTTTAACTTACAAAATTATAGATCACCTTGGGAACATTTTGGAAGGTGGATGGAAAGGACCAAGGTTGGTTTCAGGGCACCAGCTAGGTTATCATATCAGGCTTATTTGAGATAGAATCTGTATAGTTCAGGGATTCGTTCATTTAACAAGCATGTGCCAAGTTATGTGCTAAATTCAAGGATCAATGTCCTAAGCAATAACAACAACAACAACAGCAACAAGAGAGAGAGAGAGAGAGAGAGAGAGAGAGAGAGAGAGAGAGAAAAGAAAAAGGAAATCTTCCTAAAGGATGTAGAGGATATTGCCACTGAGTTAAGACCCAAAAAGTGAGAAGATATGGGATATGTCAGGTGATGAGTAAAGGAGTTGAAGTCTACTCCTAGTAGTGGTACATGGAGATGTTGAGTATTTAGAGAACTTAATTTACAGAGGAATAAGGGTGCAGGGGACTCAAAAAAGTCTTAAATTGGAAAAGGAATTGGACTTTGGGAAGAAAATGAAGCACAGAGTTCTGACAGTTACATAGACAGCCTGAAATTAAATAATACCAATTGCATTTCTGTTTTCACATTCTTTAATCTCAGCCCAGCTCTCTCAAATACGTAACACTAACCTTTTATACATGTAGGTTTGTTTGGTTATAATTAAATTTCTTAGTTGAATTTTAGTAGAATATTATGAATTACATAGGTAGCTTTAAGTGAATTATTGAATAGTTAGGTACAGAAGAATTAATTTGGATTTTCTAGGTTACATTTGTTTTCATTTCTTCAGAAGACAACATAGTTTCCATCTAACTACAGGTGAAGTAAGGTCATAGTGCTTTTCACATTCACTTTTTTTTCCCCCCTTACTGTGCTGAAGATCAAACCCAGGGCCTCATGCATGCTAGGAAAGCTCTCTACCTCTTAGATACACTCCCCACCTGGATAGTGAATCTTTCCACCTTTGGGAGTTAACAACTTACAAACATGAATCATACCACTCCATCATGCATTGATTTTTGGCAAAAATTACTGTGAAAATAACATGGTTTAAAGACCCTTTGTTGGCATGAGCAAACTGGCCCCATGAGGAATAGCTCATAAGAAAATATTTTGAAAAATATAATAGTCAGTTACAGATAGAAGGCAGGCAGAACTGATTTCTGTCTTCTGTGCTTGGGAAGCTCTTTCATAAAAGTCTAGCTTTTCTCCTCCATGTAAATTCACCTCTGAGAACTGCTAGCATCCTTTCTACATTCTATTCTGGTGACTTTTCTTCTTTTGGAACCAACACTCTGCATCCTGACTGTGGATGGTTTGTTTAGACATCTACTTAGCCTTGCTTAAATGTATGCTTTATTTTGTGCTGTTGCTTTTGGAAAGTGCCTGTGCTGCTCTGTAAGGGGCCATCATAGGAGGAGTTATTTTGATGACTTCAAATACCACATGTATGTGGTATACCATCCTTTAATAAGTCATTAAAACAAACAAACAAAACTAAAACTGGACTTTTTTAATGTCAATAGAAGCAATTTCTGCAAGTCCTATTTTCAGCAATAGAAATATCTGACTAAAGCTTTAAAGTTTTGCTGAGAAATGTGTATAACTTAAGTCCAAGTTTTAGGTGAAGAACATAGACATGGAACAAATTTTGTAGTTAAGTATTTAGATATGCATTTGGAGATAGTAAGATAGAGTATGCAGTATACATGTTTATATATATGGCACAATGGGTTCTCCTTAGATGCCATTTTCCATTTGTTTCTATCCTACAAATATCAAAACATAATTATTTCAAGTCCTTCCAAGCAACTTTATATGTGGGCATATATTTTATGTTTTGTACTAAAAAATTGATAGCACATCCGAGATGTGAAATTACTGTTTCTCATTTTATGGTGTAGAAACAAATACTATATCAATAAGCAGAAAAGAGAGAAAATGTTGGAGCACAACAGACTTGTGTGGATCCTAACTCCAACACATTCTATCTCTGTCTTTTTGCAAGTCACTATGATCCTCAGTTTTTCATTTGTACAATAGTAATAATTATAGTTCTCAGGGTGTAAGAATTTAAAAAAGTATACATAGATAAGTATGTGTGTGTATACACACATAGCATACACACACATTCAATGCCTGGCATTTACATATGCCCTGCATTGATGATCAGTAAATTTCTTACCATTTTTCTTATCCATCATTCCCTCCCTGCCATGTTCACTGACATGGTTGTTCTAAACCTCTGTCATTCTTTTTGCATCCTCAAGTTCTTATCACACCCCATTTCATGGAAAAGATCAATGCATTACAGCCTGGATTCTCCAAGCTTTTCACTCAAATACCTTGGAATTTCTTGATTAATTTTCCTAAAAAAAAACAATACTTATATCCATTATCTCTCCTCTGCAAAATCCTCCTCATCTCTCTTCAAGTTCTCCATTTCCTCTCTCCAGTTTCCCTTCCTATAATTCAGCTTGCTGCCACATCCCCTCTCTTCCTCAGGCAAAGTGGCTTTCTATTTATTCTTTGTTCTGTACTCTCCTGCTTGTCTACAATGGCTAGTGTCAGGAACTGCTTCATTATTGAGGGGCTTTTATTTCATGTGAAAGGTAAACCAAATCTTACTAAATGATTAATCTCAAATATCATAGGCTATTTTCAGGCTCTGCAAGCCTCCATGTGGCTCAACAAATGATGCATTAAGTCACCTATTCTGGAACTGTACAATATTCAGCCAGGAAATTAATTTTCCCCTGAAGTTGCTTTTTGTATCTTTGCTATTTAGTTTGGTTGCACATCTAAATTATTCACTTATCATGTCCCACTCAAGTTGTTCTTTGGTACTTATAAATTGCATAAAGGAAGAGCACAAGATTTTATTGAAATTGTAATAATCATGAAATTTCTCATTACTTGGGTGAAAAACTGTATGACTGAATTTTAGACCACATTCAGTATGTGTAGTTTGAATAGGATTGTTACAATTTCTAATCATGATGGCTTCTAAAGGAAAAAATAGATAAAACTCACTCAGTGTCATTCAAAAGGACTTTGTCATGTAATCCTTCCCTTATCAAATTTATACAGTTGAGTAATGTGAAAGTCAATTCAGAATGAATGATTTAATATTAAGTATTAATACTAATATTTTAATAAAATGGAATATTGTCAGTTCCTTTTTTATCTTCATTTGGAAATGGAGGTAATAATCCATGTTTCAGGATATAAAATAGGATCTGATAAAACATTAATCTATAACTAAAGAAGATGAAAGACCTGAGCTGTACCTTTTTGTTCTCTTCATCCTGATATTTGCCATTTTATTGTTCTAAAATGCAAGAGATACCCTGAATCAAAATTACTGTAACTCTGAAAATTATTTTACTTAAAAAAAGATTATCAATCTAAATACAGATTGAATAAAGTACTCATTAATATACTTTTGGTAGTCAATATGTATTCTTTATTTTTATCCACTTCAAGTTACTTAGTACATCAATTTTATAGCATTGCTTTAGAAGAATGAGATGTTGGTCAGATGCAGTGGCACACGTCTGTAATCCCAGAAGCTCTGGAGGCTGAGGCAGGAGGATTGCAAGTTCAAAGACAGCCTCAGCAATGTTGAGGTGCTAACCAATTCAGTGAGACCTTGTATCTAAATAAAATACAAGTTAGGGGGATGTAGCTTAGTGGTCAAGTATCCCTGAGTTTAATCCCCAGTCCCCCCCCCCAAGAAAATGAGATGTTATTTAATTTCTTCTGGCATAATAGGTATTTTAATTATGAATTTTATTTAAAGTGTACTGAAAATTATGAAAAAGGCAAAAGTATTTGTTTTAAATACATTTTATACATAAGGTTTTTTTTATTCTTAATCCTTAATTCAGAAATTGGTTCCATAAAAATTTTGAACATCATTTGGAGATAGTTGTCAATATATTGACAGATATCTTTTTAGATACTGTTATATCCAAAAACATGTTTTCCTCACATGTCAACCACTGGCACCTAATTATATGAATTAATGAGACATTCTGCATTTTTAATATTAGTCTATTTTTAATCTCCTTAGATTATTCTCAGAAGACATCCTCCTTTTGCTGTTTGCCATGAACTTGCTTATTGCAAAGAAACATTATGAACCTTGTAAAAATATACAAAGATTTCTACTGTGCATTATTTCTTCTTGAAGGCATGTACTTGAAGTATCCCCATGTTCATCATTCTAATTATTCTGACTCATTCAATCAACATATCTGTGTTGAGCTCTTGCTGTCCATACAGCTATGTTTTAGCACTGGAGATAGAGCTCAGAAAAAGATGAGAGACAGAACTCTGTGTCCCTGTGGAACTTATAGGAGGTTCATTATTTCAGAGCAACCTAGACTTTCCCTTTAAAAACTATATGACATTCACATTTGCAATAATAACTTGTCAGTTTGATTTGAATTTCATTTCAGTAATTGTGTGACGGGTTTTCTTCTGGTTCTTTAAAAATCACTGTCTTATGAGAGTAACCAGGTTTTCCTTGGACAGATGTGTTGGTATAAAGTTAATGTGAACCTGCTGACTGAAGATCTTTTTTGGCCCTAATGTTTTAGGGTTCTCCCACCATGTCTTTCTAGAAGGGGACACGCAGCCCCAAGAGCGACTGATCAACCAGTCATTAGGGGAAAACATCCCGCTCGCTCAAGGTCGAGTGAGCACTCTAGTGTCAGAACACTGTGTTCTATGCACCACCTTGCCCCTGGAGGGTCGGCGCCACCTTCTCCGCTTCTGACAAGGTTGCTATTCAGTGTCAGCCCAGCATTCATGTCCTGCCTCCGGGTGTTGGTGTGGTGTTGTATCTTCCTGAGCACTCAAAGCTTTCACTCATTATGACACCATAATTTTTAATTCTTTTTCTGTGGCACTTAAACCTCTCCACATCCTCTACTACTTACATCTATCTTTAATTCTGCCAGTTAGCTATCATTGAAACTTAAATTGACTGTGTTATGTCCTTTCATCTGTTTGTGGCATATTCATATACAATTTATTAATTATGTGAAATTCTGTATGATAAATTATTTGGAATTAAATATGTATTTGCTTTTTAAAAGTGTAAGAGGAATTAAAAAACATAATCTTCCATGTGTTCAGTGAAGTCTTAGAGCATCTTAAAGTTCTTCAGTTAAACAAAAAGTTTGAATGCCAACAGATGGAGGTCAGCTTATTCCTGGACAGTAGTAATGTATCTGCATGCTTCTCAAATTCTCATTTGTAATTTCAGTCCTTGTGTCAATATATTTCATAGCATGTGCCCAGGATTATTTTAAATACCTTTCAAGGTTTTTTCTACTTAAAGTACAAGTGAGTGGTAATTTTGTAAAAGTATCTCCAATTAGAAATATGTCTTGTCAGTTTTAAGTAATTCTAATATCAATTAAATAGGAGCACTTTAGGCAACAGCCTCTCATAACTAATTTTTCTATATTTTAAGATCTAAAGGCTGTAATTAGATATGTTTGTTTCAGCACTACCAAACAGGAATAACTTGCCCAGAAATCACAACTTCATGGAAAGTTAAAAAGAAGTGAATGGATTCAGCTCCATTCAGGAATTCATTATCAAAGCTGTGTGTAGAAGACATTGATCTGTTCTTTTGAGCTCCTTTTGTATTATTCCTTTTACACATAGCATTAAAAAGAACTTGATTTTTCTTCCAATGACCCAGTTAGAGGTTTTATATCTGTTTTAGTAACAGGAAGAAGGGAAAGATTTTTTGTCTGGCTGTATTGGAATTTCATCCCTTCCTCTGTTTTATGCCTGCAGAATGCATCGACAAGGAAGTCCAACCCAGTCTCCTCCAGCAGACACATCCTTCAGCAGTCGCAGGGGAAGACAGCTCCCTCAGGTGCCAGTGAGAAGCGGCAGTATAGAACAAGGTATCCTATATGGAGAGATCCTTGCCCAAAAATCTTGGATTTGAGAACCTCCTCTTTTTATAATCCTTATATTAAATGAATAATATTTTGGGATAATATGTAGTTTGCTGAATCCTAAGAAGTTAAATTTCTTAGAATTTTATCCCCAGTACCCCAGTGGTTCCTGGTTTTGTTGACCAAGTAAACCAACAAGTTTTGGCTGGTCACATGTCAGAATGGGTGGAGGCCTGCAAACATGGTTTTACAAAGGTAAAAAGATAGAAGATAAAATTAGGAGAACCCCAGTGTGATATGGTATTTTACATATTAAAAGAAGATTTGCCTTAACCTATTTTTAAAACATATTTAAAAAATTAAACAGTCATTTTGAATGCTTTACTAGTGTTTTTTTTTTATTTTACCTTGATTAACAGTATCTTGTATTTTTTATATAAGTTTAAAGATGGAAAGCTGTCTTAGAGCACTTACTTTAGAGATTCTCTCACTTTGAGCATGTATACATTATTTTCCTAAGGGGAGGAGCGAGTGCACATGTGTGTGCATGTGAATGTGTGTGTGATTTGATAGCAGAAACTAAATTTTAAACTACATGAGCCAGATGACTTAAATAGTGGGTTAAAAAATCAGTATTTATTGTATGTCCCATTTCTCAGTAAGTGACAAGATTTATCAGTATTCATTATCACATATTTCTTATCAAGGATTTAAAAATTATTGAAATAACTTTTATTGAGTGGTAGTGTAAATGCAGTGAACTGATATTTGAACATGCATTGAGAATCTTCCTCCCTGTGAAACAACTGAAAGGTTAACATTTTGAATATTTTTTTTCAACAGTGTTGATTGTTGCTGATGTAAAACTTGCATTTCACTCCATATTGAGTGTGCTGGATACATTTCTCTCATTACTCGAAGTGCTTTACTGAATGTGTCACAGAAATGTTAAAGATCTGTGAAGATAAATACTTTGTCTCAAAGACTGATGTGGCATAGTTTGCCATGCAGAATAGTTGATTATAGAAATATAGTGTTGATTTTAAGAGGTATCGACTTATTAATAGAGTAATGCTGGTACAATAAACTCTGAATTTGTATTTTTTTAAATCATACTTCCTGTTGATATATCATGCTTTAGTTTTTAGGGTTGTTTTAAAGGCATCAATTAATCTGGAAAATATGATACTTTGTGAAATCTGACTTTCTTTTCTAAAATGGCAGTTACTTTATTTAAATTATGAATTTACATGTTTAACAAACTTTTTTGTCTCTTTTCTGGGAACATTTTGGAGAGAACTATCTATAATTAATGTTATTAAAACTAACCCAGATGAAATTATTTAATGTTTTAACAAATAAAAACTGGTGTTTATGTAAATTATTCTCCCTGAACTCCTGTTGCACAACTGAAAGACTACAGATTTTGGTGTTTGGCTACAGACTTGTTGTTACTGGTTATATTGATACTGAAAAAGTCATGTGCTCCTAAAATTCTTTGCATTTCCTCTAGTTGCAAGTAAAACATCTACAGGTTCAAAAGCATATAATGGTACTGCATATAATTCTCAATGGCAAGATTATATTTGTGTTACTTCCATAGAAATAAGAATTGCTTCTGCAAAATCGGTTGGATTGTACGTTGGATTTTTTTTATTTTTAAAAGTTCATGTTTTGTTAAAATCAGTGTTACTCTTTATGATATTTATATTCACAGTTGTCTTTCAGATAAATCATCAATATTTAAGGATTGAGATGAGGTGGGAAGAAGGGAATAATTGAGAATGACAATTACGAATTTTTTTTGTTTTGCTGTTTAATATCACAAATACACTAGTGAACACTTTTGGTCATTTGAGGTTCTTGAAATATAAGATCTTAAAAGTCATATAGATATAGTTTTTGTAAAATGTAAAAAGAAGTATGTATTATATATAAGTGTTCTTTTTCTACAAACATATTTATGGTGTACTTTATGATGTTAATATATGTATTTGGGACTTTTTGTACATAATACTATACTGTCTGCCATCATATTATTATGGATTTATTTCAAACTGAACAGCTCATATGATAGGTATATTTGTCCTAAAATATATTTTCAAAGGTAAATTTTTAATTTGATTAATGACCTAGGTAAGATTTTAACACATGCTATTTAAGATTGATTGAAATTTTGTTCTTGAGGCTATAGGATTATTGTTATTTTTTTATTTTCCTATTATTTGTTTAATTTAGTTTTATCTTATGTGAAGATCGATATCAACTGCAGTTAATTTGTAATTGATTAATTTTCTCCTGCATTTGACTGACTTTTCGTCTCTTTTTAATTTTTTTTTTTAATTTTTAACAAAGAGTGGTTTTCTGATTTCGTTTTTTGTTTGTTTGTTTCTTTCTTTCTTTTACTGGAGTTGATTAAAAGCTGATTGTTATGACCCAATATTTCAAATGGTTTATATTCCTGGATAGCTATACAACTTTTTGATGCACTTCTAAAATAACTTTTTTCATATGGTTTCTGTATACTGATATATATATATATATATATATATATATATATATATATATATATATATATATATATCATTGTTTCTAGTATGTATGTCAGGAAAATTTGATTGACTTGGTATGTTTTTTTCTTATAGATAAGATTTACTTTACACTCCTTTTACCCTAAAATCAGTATCTCTTATTTTAAAAGGCCAACATAACATTTGAACAGATTGCTTGATTTTTAAATAAAAGCATTTTTAAAGTGTCTTTTAAAAATGGGGCAGTGGAGGTGGGCATGGTGGCACGTGCCTGCAATCCCAGTGGCTCAGGAGGCTGAGACAGAAGGATCTCAGGTTCAAAGCCAGCCTCAGCAACAGCAAGGTGCTAAGCAACTCAATGAGACCTTGTCTCTAAATAAAATACAAAATAGGGTTGGGGATGTGGCTCAGTGTTGAATACCCCTGAGTTCAATCCCTAGTTCTCCCCACCCCCAAAATGGAGAATGTTAGCCTACTTGCTACATGAAATGTGATTGTTACAGTAGATTTGGGTGAAAAGCAAAGAGATGATTACAGTACATGTTTTGAGATAAAGATAAAGAAAATGTAGGTTGTAATATAGAAACTCTAACTAGTATGTGAAAATACAGTGGGAAGACTTCAATAAAATTTCCTCAATTGTATTTCAACATTTTATTCTAATGTACTGAGAATACAATGTATTCTTATGTAAAGGGACTAATGCCAACATAATCAGTTATATAAAAATATAAAGTTTTCTAGCTGGTTTTGGTGGTGTACACCAGTACTCCCAACTGTTCAGGAGGCTGAGGCAGGAGGATCGTTTGAGCCCAACAATATGAGGCCAGCCTGGGCAACATAGAAAGACCTTGTCTCCAGGAGGAGAAAAAAAAAATGTATGGCTTTCTAAACCCAATCAAGTGATTTTTTTTGCGTGTATGTTTGCTCAAATGGATGTCTTTAAAGAAGTATTTAAAGATCATTCATAAATTAAGAGTGGTGTGCCAATTGTTTTATGTTTCATTATTACATCTGCTACCTGAAACTCTTATGATATTTCCTTTTATAAATATCTAGATAGGACAGTAAATAGTGTACTGACAGTGAGATAACTTAGATATTATGAAATATCTGACATTAGTTTCTAAAATCCAAGTAATTTCACTTTGGGATATTTATATATAATTAATTTGAGAAAGAAGAAAGAATTACTTAAATTAGAATATATTTTTCTACGTAGAAAATGTTACAGAATAGTTTCCATAGTACAGATAAAAAGCATACTTTTAGTAGAACTAAGTTTATTTTACCATATGCAATTTCAAATCATATGAATTTATATCATTTTGTGATATAATTCTTATGAATATTAACTATGCTTTTAAATACATTTACATTAAAAGACAATGTAAATACATTTACATTAAAAGTTAAAAGTATTTTAGTAATATTGGTGCTAACGTGCAATACTTTAAAGGCAAGAAAAATACTGTTGCATATACTTTTCAAGTTATTGATACATACTTTTCATGAAAGCATATTAATATCCCAATTTTTTGTTTCATTTAAAATCTTTAAATTGCTGTATTCATTCTTCCTTTGATTGATTTTAGTACCATATTTGAGGTTTCTTCATGGTTTATCATTGCAATTGATCATGTCACATTATTTGTTATGCATTTTTATTATTCATGCCATTGTGTTAATTCACATTTCCATGTCTAACTATAAATTTGCTGATTTCTTTCTTTTGTTTCCATCATTATGTGCATTTAATTCATTGAAGAACAAGAAAAATATAACTCTTCCACAAAAGGTAAATATTAATGTAACTTTTTAAACATTTAATATTTTTACTTTTCTTTTATAATATACCAGAGTTATATAACTGTATTAATGGAAATAATGAGAAAATTATTTAGTTATTTCCCTGAAATGATTTTGTAGGGTACTTGGTATTCTTTTATATTATGTGCTGTTCACATCAAAGAGAAAAACATTACTTTAAGAACAGTTTTATCTACATTGACAACTAGAAAACAATTCTCTTTAGAAAAGAATAATATATAATATTATATATATTGATATTATATAACCACATAATAATTTTTTTATTTGCTTATGTTTTTTTTTGTTTGTTTGTTTTCATTCCCCTCTTCTCATAGACAAAGGATTTTATTCTTACCTTCTCTTCAGATAGTATCTGTTGTGAAGGAGCAGCAAATCCCTGGATTTTACCTTCCAGGTAGCAGGAACCTTAGTTAGTATTCTAACCCCACTGCAGTCCTGCCTCGGAAAAGCTGCTACCTAGGTAGGAAATATCATTATGATACTCATTGATTCCTTCTTTCTGAGAGATGGAGGAAAGAAAACCTAGTTAGCCTGCTATATTAATATATCACTGACCTCTTTATTGTCTTTTGAATCACATTTTATGTTTAGTATTTGCACTTGAGTTTCAAAACCAACCAGTTGCAGGCCTCACCCACACTTAATATACAGCCCACACCATGTCTTGCTCAGTATTATGGTTGGCCTGAAAATATAATATTCAAATATGAGTTTTTAACTTAATGTAATAATGTTATAGTAATGCCTAAAATTATATAATGCTGCATAGTTTAATAAAGGTACTTTTATTCAGTATTTGAAAGGGGATTGACTTAATTTGTTATTCATAGTAATCCTCAGAGCTGGTGCTGATAATAGCATCATCTCTGTTTTGTGAATGAGGAAACTGAATTTCAGAGTGATTAAGCAATTTTCCCATTCACATTACTGATCAGTAGTAGAATAAAAAGGTAATGTTTTATTTTGATCTCCTTTCATTTCACATGGGTACATACAGTTTTAATAAAAATCCCAAATATATTATCCCAAATATATTATCCCAAATATATGATCTCTAACTCAGTGAATCTGGGACTGTGTTATGTGACTCACAATTATAAAGGGAAAATTGCAAATAATATTCAATTACTTATTTTAGTTTGAATTCATTAAAATATAATTATATCTATTTTCAGACACAAAATACATGTATGTATTCTGGCATAAAGTGTAACACACTAGACAATAAATAGATATTAATAAAAATAAAATATTATTCAATGAGATCAAGATGTTTTAATACCTAAATGTCATAGACTTATGGCTAACATCTTAAGTTTTTAATTGAAGTGTCAGAAAGAACTTCATATTTAGTAATACAAAAGTGGGCAATGTATTTCTTCCTAGATTCAGAAGTTAGATTTCAAAGATAAATTTTAGTGTGATAAGAATTTTATATTGTAAATAGGTCACAAACTAGTTTATTTATCCAAAAGAAAGAAAGTCTATAATTATTTATTCAGGGATTTTTCTTTATTATTAGCCCAAAGCTATAATTAGCCAGTCAAAACAAATTTCATAAGTGATATGATATTTGCATGAAATGTGCATATTTATGACCTTGCTATAGAGCATGGTATATTGTTAGTTTTTTTATTTATAAATAAGGTAAGTATATCCTGTGTGAGAGGAGCTGTCACCCTGCCAAGTCTTCCTTGGAGAGAGGATGTAGCAGTGCCTCATAGAACAGACCATATAGCTGGAAGCAACATAAAAGGGCACATCCCAAATGCGTATAGCAAGATAGAGAGCTGCAAAGAAGGCTGTACTTTCCCTCGGAGAGTTAAGGCTACACAGTTCAGTCACCAAAAATGACCTTTAAAGCCCAGAAAGGGTAGGAGAAAGTTCAAAAAAAAATGTTCACAGTCATATTTTAGGCTCAGATATCTAAAGAATGAGAAGGTTCACAATATAGAAATCCCACTGCCATGAGCTGTGTCCCTCTTTTCTGACACTATCATTTGGAAAATTCAGGTTATTGTGAGTGCTTGCTCCCTGGATAAATGAGACTGGGACACACCATTCCTAGCTGACTGTATGGGCCAAGAATTTCAGTAGTTTGGTTTGTTTTTGATGATATATAGATGAACTTGTCAGACAACCAGTGGCTCCAGTTTGTCAGTGATAGAAAGGTTTCCTGAGATGCAGGATAATATCAGGCAAACTGGATACCCTGACCACAGGGGAACAATTTATTAATTTTCCAGCATATATTTGTAAGGTCACATAAAGAGAAGTATAAAATGCCATTAACATTATCAATATAGTATTTATTATTATATTAATAGATAGTATTGAGTATGTTTTATAAGTTGATGTCTTAGCTGAGAATATTATATATTTTTCTATTATATTTTCTCAGGAACCTGAGACACAACAATTAATATCAACATTTTCTAACTAAGAAATAAGCCTTCTAAAGATTAAAAACTTGGCCCATTATCGGTCATTCTTTTGGTAGGTGGTAGGACAGGGAACTAGAAATAAGCCTCCCTCCAAAGGCTTCCTTTTTAACCATTTTGCTTTAGAGGCTCTCCAGCATGAAGACAGAGTTTAATGAGTACTTACTGTGCATGTATCACAATGTAATTATAGGAACACATGTTTTACAGAAATAGAGTCAAAGGGGTTTTGTAGATTGCCTAGGGTAATAAAGCATCTATGTGGAAGAACCAGATTTTGATGCCGCAGCCTATATTCTGTCCCCTGTACCATGTTGCTGTAGCATCTGCCTCTCACAGCACCAGGATTTTGGAGAAGGCCACTTAATCCTTACCTTTCCCTGATGACCCAGTTTTTCACCACTCAACACAATCTGTACCTGAAGTGCCCTTAAATTGCCATGTAGCTTGAAAAACAAATCCAATGTATTTGAATAGACAGTACATCCTTGGACTTGATGAGTTAACTGAGGACGAGTCAACATTCATACAACTTCATTTACTTTTAACTTCTTTTATGGTGAAAATTGAGAGACCATATTATTTTAGGCTTCACAGACTGCTTTTAGGCCTATTTTAAATTATGCATTCTAAAAGTAAGCCAATTTTTCCATCTCTGCTACATTTCTTGGACAGTTTTAAAGAGCCCATGAATGTAGTTTGGGGGCATCGAAATAATGATATAAGAAGATCAAAACTGAACCAGAAATTAAATGACTTCAAGGTGAGAAAAAATGTTATTATCATAATGAATTTCTAATTTATATGCCTTAGATACTATTTCTTAAGTTCATTAACTTTTTGGCTTTTGGAGGCAGTTTCAAATTCTAACAAAACATATTTAATTATCTTTTCTACAAATGTGAATTTCCTTTATTATAAAATATGTATAATATGAATATTGACAGTCAGTTAGACTTTAAATTATTTTAACAGGACAAATAGTAAGTAACATTTTGTTGTTTTTGGTTTCTTTTTCACAAATAAAATATGTAATTGTAATCAGATCATAGGGGCTATTTAAGGATTGTCTCTAGTTAATTCTATTTTTAAGTACCAGCTTTCTATAATAGATGCTCAAATAAATAACATGTACTTTTCCACTTTAAATGTTGACCAAAACAGTTGGAGTCTATCTTGTGGAAATAAATTATCGGACTATGATCATTGACTTCAGTTAGATGCATTTTACGTTAAAAAGTGAAAAACATGAATTTTATTAATTTTATGTTACATTAGTTATTGTATAAATGAATTTGAACATTTATTTATTTTAATAGTGTACTGTGATGGTGAAACGTATAAGAACATATTATATGCTTGACTTTTGCTTAAATAAATAAACGAATTTGTGTGCTTTTAGCATCAGTATTGTCTAATTATCTTCAAGTAGTACCAAAGTGTTTCAATTTAAATTCCATTTTATTATTATTTAGTAGTAGCATATTGGACCAGGGGAATCATTTCTTTTTATTGTAAGTTAAGTCTTCCAAGGTTTAGGATATAGCTCTGGTAGAGTGCTTATGTAGCATGCATGAGTTCCTGGATTACATTTACAGCATAAAACAAAACTAAACAAAAAACTGTTTCAAGGTTCAAGTTTTTTATTCTTCCAAAACATTGCTTTTCTTGAACAGTGAATATGAATATTTTTGAAAAAATATTCAGAGCTCTACTGTTTAGAAATTTATTAGTAAAAGACTGTCCCTTTCTGTTTTTTGTTTTGTTTTGTTTTGTTTTCCACAAACCCACAAATACAAATGCAGAAATCATTCTAGCCTTCTCTTTAAGCATTGAGGTTCTTGTGTGCAACAGCCCATTTTGGAAATTAAGGTTTTGATCTTATTTTCCCATTCTGCTAATTGAAACATGTCATAGTCTTTAAAGTTAGTATCATAGTATCATAGTCTTTAAAGCTTCCAGGATTTAGCATGTGACCAATGACCCTCAACTTACAAGATACGCCCCAAGAGGGATTACATGACTTTCCCTTTCTTCCTGAGCTTTGTAGAGAAAGTACAGAAGAAACTAAATGACAAGCAGGCAATCATTAGATGGGTAGGCTCTTTGATGTATTTTCTCTGAAATTGCATGTGTCCCCTAATTAATTTAAAATATGGGAAGAGATTGTCAAAAGTCAAAGTTGAATATAGCAAAGTTATGCCAAATGAAAATTTTCAAGATAGATCCTATTGTCATTAATGTTAATGAAATAATAAAAAGTGATGGATAAATATGGCAGAGATCCCTTGGGTGAAAGGTGACTTCCTCAGTATTCCCCCAGGGAAGCCTAATTACACAGGCCACTCTTTGTCAAAATTATATTAGGACTGTCTCTTAAGGAAAACAGTGCTCCTTCTCAAAACCTAAAAACTGAGTATTTTTAAATGTGCTATATTTGCTTAACATGTGTTATTGTTGCAATTTGTGTTCCTCTTACTGGATAGATATATCTTTTATTTTATTGTTTATATTACTACTGCATAATCCTTAATATCCAAGATAATATGCAAGGGCACAAGGGTAACAACTTGAAACATTTCTACTGCAAATTGAAATGTATTTGATTCCAAGAAAATGACCCAGTATGTGGAAATTTGAACATAGTAAAAATATTTTTAACATTTGATATTTATGTATGTGTAGGGGTTATTGTCATGTGGAAGTTTGAGAAATATATCAAAGTTGCTTACTTACTTGTATGACTTCAAAAATAAGGACAAAATATAAGGATGAACGTTCAAGGAATATGTTACTTCTTAAATTTAAAAAAAAATACATAATAGGAATAGTGGCATAAAATATAAATGGTGAATTTTCTTCCTCTATACCTATAATTTTGGTAAATCATATATTGATGCTGGAAAATTAGATAATAGAGCAAAAGATAGTCATTGTAATTTTTCATTTTTGCAAATGTGAAAAAAATTTAAAGACTTTAATAATGCCTATTAAAATAAGATAGACTACAACATCAGAAATTACTCTTAAGAAATCTCTTCTCTTGAGAAATAAAAACTCTGAATGGAAGGATATAGCAGGAATTAACTGAAAGAATATGAACTAATGGATGAAAGATGATGAGCCTAGGAGTGTTAAAATTTAGGCACAATCAATTCCCATTCCTAGGTTCTTACATTTTGCAACATTGTTTCTAGATGTATGGATAATTGGTCCATATTAAAAATACTTATTCTTCTAAAGCCTAAGATAAAGTAAGCAGAGACTAGTATTATCTTTAAAATTTTTCAAATATCAAACCATCTTACAGGATAGAATATTTCAAGATCTAGTTAATAATTAAATTGTCTTCATATTAGTCTTTGTACAGTTTATACCAACTGCAATTCAGTGAATTACATCTTTTTCATCTTTTATTACATTTTAATCTCTACATTAAGTTATGCCTTATATCCAATTTCCCACTGTCATTGAGGTTATTTGTTAAAATATAGTACTTCAAATAATGTGGTTTTTTTTTCACTGCTGTCAGTAACTAAGACACTTGGTGTTTCATACAAATACTTCACTCCACTTGACAACTTCCATTGCTCTTCTTAAGAGATGCCTTGTGGCAAGGGTGTGGCTTTACTGTCACAATACTCTCATTCTATGTCCAAGCAGAAAGGAAGCAAGGATGTTAGTTTTCCTATTTATAAATATGGTAGGTATCATACCTAACTAGATGGACTTAATTATCCTGTCCAGATATTACCATGAATCTCCTTTGACCCATGTATTAGCTAAAGTTCTTAAAATGTCAAATGCTCATAATCTTTTTACTGTAATATAACTACTAGTATAGAAGTTTGTATTATTTCTATTCTCTTTAAAATTGTATTTTACCAAGAATACTTGAAAATATTAGGATTAACAATATATTTATACAGATTATTTTCCATTTAGACACAAATGTGAAATTTTAAATTCATGTTAATTTCTCAATACATAGAGAAATTTGAAAGATATAGGAATTTTGAGATTAGAGCAAATTTATTTTTATACAAGTAAATTCATGAAAAATTTTAATCAAATTTATGCAAATTTAATATGTAAATTACAATGGTACTACATTACACTTAACTATGATATTTATAATATTTTTAATAATGTTGTAAATGTCTAGCAAGTCAAAGAAGTTTCCTAAATAATAGTAGTTGCTTTGGATGTGATATTATAGAAATTTTTTGATGATTAATTAAGGTACATTTATTAATTATGGTTAAGCTATTTAAAACTAAATTTTTAGTCATATGCCTCTTTAATAAATATTATGAAAGACATCTGGAAAATGCATTATAGACACAAAATTTGCAAATGATAACAGCTTGTTGAAAAATTCATCAAAGAAAATCCATCTTTGATCATGGATCTTTGCTAAATATATTAACAGGCTGAAATCATTCACAAATTTTCTATGGATTAAGAATTCTTAGCAAAGTATTTGACCTGAAAGGAGAAATAATTATTTTAATATGAGTCTTTTTAATGTTTACTAATGCTTTCCATTATAAAATTAAATGAATTATAGTACTCTGTTAAATTATAGTTAATTTTCTTACCTTGCCTGCTCCATTCATAGTTCTTTTTGTTGAGTTTTAGAAGATAAAAGATATTTTCAGGAGAGTGGTTTTAATTCGTAAAAGTTAAGTTCCAGTCTCATACTTTATTAGTTGTAGTGTGGAGTTGATTTTTGACATATGTAGATGATTATGAAAAAAATACCAGCATTTGTAAAGAACAATGAATAAAATTGCCTTGAAGAAAAGGAATTTTGTTCAATAAATATTTTTGGTAAATTAATATGTGATTTTTTAAGGCACAATTTATTCAACATAAAGCATTTCATTCAACTGAAGGCTTATAGTAAATATTTTCAGTTCTTTAATCTTCTAAATATATTTTTATAAAATTGTGTTTTTAATTACATTTTAGGGGTTAGGGAAGCTAAAATGTTCAATAAAATATTTTGCTTTCTGGGATTATAATTGAAATACAGTTTATAATAAACATTATATCTTTTGACTGTCATATATAAGCTAAATTTTTATTAAAAAGCTAAATGAAATTACATTATTGTAGAAAATGGGAGGGGTTATTTAACTATGTATTTTCTACATTTATGATTTTTTTTATAAATGAAAGCCCCAAAGTCTCCAATTTTTTTAGTCTTTCTATAAGGAATAGTGATAGGCATTTTAATAACTCTGTTAGAATACTATCAGCATTCAGAGTGCTTCTAAAGTGGGAATTCAATGCCAAGATGTAGGAGAGAATTGGAAAATATTTTAAATTTTAATTTTGCTATTAGAATTAAAATTGATAGAATAATATAAAAAATTTAAATGATGACCAGTAATTATTGTTCTCAAAGTAAGATATTTTAGCTCTCTGGTCTTGTGGTTAATTTTACTTATAGTAAACATACCAGGGATAATCACATTTCAAGGTTCTAATACATCTTTAATCATTACTATTTGTATAAATTATGTAAATTATTGGTATTATATCTTCTGATTCAAATTTGTGATTTTGTGTTTTACTTGATATATTTGTCTTAATATTTAGCTTGACACACCTATAATTCAGAAATAATTTCATTTTATCTACAGTAGGCAGCTGAGAGATAAAATGGAAAACCACCAAAATCTTTGGCAAAGTTAGAGCTTCCACATTCCTACTGAAGGTTCTTCAATGGTTATGAAAAACTTTTTTCCAAAACATGATAGCTTTTTAAATAATTATATCATTAAATATGCATTAAAAACATGCTGTCAGGAAATGAGAAATACTACAAAAATGTGTATATATTATGTAATTATCTGGCCTTCTGATATGAGTAAGTAAATGATAATGTATTTGCATTCTGCCTCTGTTGTTAGAATTGGAGAAAAAGCACTAGGATAGCACAGCAACTGCAATTTTGCTGGAGAGTCAAGAGATCCACTCTTGATTTTGAGTCATAATATTAATTTAGAGGGGTTTTTTTGGTCCTTAATATATTTAAAAGATGTCAGCTTCAACTCCTTTGGGTACGAATATAGTATAATAATCGTGTCTGGAAGGTAAAAATGAAGTCATTTAAAATTATCCTTAGATTCGTTTTAGTATGCACTACTGTCTTATGATTTGGTCTGGAGCTTTGCAAAACGAATATTTAAAATCAACCTTATCACTAGCTAAAACAGTCTATTTAGAGATACGAGGTTGTGTTTTGGCAAAATTCAGTCACTGGAACAATTTCAAACTGCTTCAGTCCAGAAGCTCTTGGGAAATAATCACCATTGTCCAAGCAGTCATCAATCCTAAAAACTATATGATACTAAAAGTGAAGGTTACAAAGCTATGAACTAATAAATGTCAAAACATTCTTTAAAAAATTTAATATCATTTGGTGAGGATAGTTAACTTTATTTAAATTTGTTTTTATTGGAAGCAGTGGTTACTTCAAATTGCTTTAAACTTTAATTACAAAGTATGAATATAGTTCATTTGATTTTCTCAATGATTAAAGTAAATGACTGAGTGTATATCCATAGGTATTCACACCACGGGAAGAAAGCAGAAAGCAGATATTTGCACATTTTCTATATTGCTAATGGCTTTCTATAAATACAATGAACATTTTTAATAACTCCGTCTCAGTTTCTAATCACTCTCACGTAGCACTTTGCATGATGATTTTTTCCTTTTGACTCTGTGTTATAAAGTAATAATTTTCTAAACTACTTTTCTCAAGCTCTCTGTTGAACCGTCTATGAATTGTAATGGTAGTGACCATTAATTGCCTGAAGTCAGCATTTTCAAAGCAAGTGTGTGTCATTGCTTAATTCACATAACTGTAATGATAGAGATTAAGATTGTCTAATTTATTGAATTTAGAAAAGTGAAACATTTAATGATTTGGTGCTAAAAGTATGATTGAAACACTTAGGCATAAATTTCAGATTTTTTTGTATTTATATCTTGGACTATTAGTCTGTACCTGGACACATAATAAAAGTTATCTGTTTACTTAATTTTTAAAGTGGGTGTCATGTCATTTATCAAAGATAATAGGCCACATTCAAGCACTTGCATTAGAAAAATCTGTCAGCACATGCTTTTGTAAACTCTGTGTCAAAGAGATGAAATCAGCAATCAACTCAATCAGATATATCAACATTTCCATTAACTTTTCCATTAACTTTTAAAACATTAAGATCACTTGGCAGAAACCTCACCACATTGGCCATCAAAGAAAAATTATCTCTCTTCTCCCCCCCCCCCTCTCTCTCTCTCTCACACACACACACACACACACACACACACACACAAGTTAAAAACAAGTCTTAGCACTTGTTTCAGATATTAAGTAGTATGGGAGTTTAACAAAAGAGAATTTGAAAAAGAAATTATTATTTCTCCTCAAGTGCAAGTATAAATTTTAAATAGTTTACCCTACATATAACTATACCCTTAGGTCTTTATTCCCCTTTATTTATAAAACACACAAACATTAAAGACCTTGCTTTGAAGCTAGGATGTTTGTGATGGATTCTGACTTTAAAAATAACTCATACTTTATTGAAAGTTGTAATTCTTTCTCTCTAAACAGTCACAGTTGCTGCTTAGGAGATTGATAAAGGCTTAATTGGAAAACATTACTTTGCATATTATAAATCAAGAAGCTAAAATAGTATATCTCACTTTCATAACATGAATTTTATGCATGTGGTTCAGACATAGCCTTCAGGAACAGCGCTAATCTTTTATCTAAGTCAGTCCATTTGTAGGAGTTGCAAATATTCATGAGAAGCTGTCAAAATTCATGAATTACTAAGAATGCCTCAAGATTAGATAATTAACAGTTAAGCAGTGTGTTTAGGTGACTACTGTTAGCTGAGGATGTTAAGTGAGTGTGTGCATGCATGTAAGCATGTGCATATATGTGTGATGTGTTAAGTACGCATATTTGTTTTCCCTATATATGTACATGCAACAAACAATTGATTAAATTGAAAACATTTTCACAATTAAATTTAGTTTCTTATAATCAGTTATGAAGGGAATTAAAAATAATTTGTGTTAGATAAAGACATAGGCTCAGCTACTTATCTTTTGTTACTAACATTGTGTTCCCCATTCTGTGTAATTTTAATCATGTTCATCATTAGATTAACAGTTGCTGGTATTGTATAGTTTGCATTTTAATTTATTTATCATGTTATTTCTAAATTTCATTTAATTGAAATCATTTCAAAAGCATTGAAATCTTAAACCATTCAGTTCCTTAAAGGTGCTTCATGTGTTTTAATAGGCTTCCATTGTGTGTTTTTGCAGCAAGCTTAGTAGTGGAGGAGCGAACAAGACAGATGAAAATGAAAGTCCATCGATTTAAGCAGACAACAGGGTCTGGTTCTAGTCAAGAACTTGATCGCGAGCAATATTCCAAGGTAAAATCAGTAGTATCCAACCAATAGTCTCCCTTATAGAAATTTGTAGTTTGTGCATTGGCCAGGATGAGCCAGCACTGTTACATGAGTTGTCACGGAATGACAATCTTACTACGTCATTTCTCCTAAAGACTGAAAAAATTCTCTCCCTCCTCTTGATATTTTCACAACATATAACTTTTTTGAAATATATTTTTAACTTGGAATTAATAGTTTTCTGAAATGAAAACATAAATACTTGATATTATAAGTCACTTATGGTTGACATTTGTCAAGTTTACAAAAACAACAAGATATGTGAAGCTGTTTTGTTGCTTGAATATCATTTAAATATTGCATTTAAAATATCAAGATACATATTTATAGTCTTAACCACTTTTTCAGGCTGATGTTGATTATAGAGATTTCTTAGTGAATGACTAAAATTATGTTGTGAGGTTTCTTACTGATTAGTCTTTTCAAAAATTTTTTAGTTGTAGATAGACACAATACCTTTTTTTGTTTATTTATTTATTATGTGGTACTGAGGATAGAACTCAGTGCTTCACATGTGTGAGGTAAGTGCTCTGCCACTGAGCCACAAACCCAGCCCTTGATTAATCTTTAGTAAGGATAAATAACTGCTTTCAAACCCTTAGAAGCTACACAATTTCAAATGCCAGTAGTATTTATTCTACATCAAATATTATTTTCTAAGGAGTCTATGAGATGCTAATTACTATCTAGTAAGTTTAATTAAAATATAAAATTTTATACTTTAGGAGGTAAGTTTATGTATATTATCTGGTTTACTTAAAAATCTTTCTAAAATTACTGCAAAAGTAGCAGCATCCATTATAGGTCAACCTTTGTTATCATTTGATATAAAGAAATCTTTTTGGAAAGAATTACTGATTAGAAAGCAAAGTAAATAATAAGAAAATACACTAAATTAATATGGTTAGCCTGAAATAATTACTAGATAAACCTATTTTAAGCCTATTTTAAAGCTTAAAATATGGACTAGAAAAACCAATAACGCATTTTCAAAACTTGAAAGCTAGCCAATAAAAAACAAAACACAGTTTTTAAAAAAAGAAACAGATATTCAGTGACTAATGTAAAAAAAGTAAATATAGTTATAAAATGTAATTTGCTACCCATACTAACACAGAGTTATTCATGCTATAAAGTCTGCACCTTACACTTTATGTTAGATGAAAAAGGGTTTTCAATATACAATGCATAGGGTCACTGTGATCCAGGGATGCAATTCCCAAAGAGTTTATAACAATTTTTTAAAATGTAGATTCAGTAAAGGTAAAACACAAAATTGTTAAGCAGAATATCTTAATTTTGCATACAATTGCTGATTCCAGCTCTGTACATCTTTTCTGCAGCTTATTCTTTATGGTATTACCACCAAGTCAGCTTACTTATCTGTCACTTTTATTTTACAACAAATGGGATAAGAACTAGAAGACAGAGTAATTTAGGGTTTTGGTTTCTTTGTGTTTTTTTTTTAATCCTTCTCTACAGTTAGAAGAACTTATTCAAAAGATTTTTTGAACTGGAAGGACTTCATTAAAGCCAGAAATACTTTATTGATTTCTTAGCATTATGTCAGAGGTTAAGGTCAAATAGAACTGCAAGGGGAGGTTGGGCCCCCATAGCAAGCAGGAAGGAAGGAAGTAAAGAATCAGTAAAATACTGACAGCCTTTTGGATCATTCTGAACTAGGACTCCAATCCTTAATGAGTTCATCAAAAGATTTGCAGAATATAGAGCTCTAAACGTCCAAATCATCACTAATACTTGTAGTCATGGTAAATCCAATGTAGGTTTTTCTTGTTTGGGATCTACCCATTCTGTGGCTCATAGCAATTTAGAACTTGAAAGAACCTCAGTATAGTATTTTATTTCAACTTACTTATTTACCAAAATTTTGAACACTGAGGCTCTGAAGATAGGTGACTTACTGAAATTGATAAAGCCTCTCTGTGGAGTGATTTGGGACTTAATTTTTTATGCTTCTTATATTGCTAAAAATGCATGTTACTCCTGCTTGATTCAAAGTTCCCATTGACTGCTAATTTACATTAGAATATTCTATCCTTCCTCCCCCTTTTGCATAGGTATCCTCTGTCTTTCAGTGCATTTGAATATTTTAAAAACATTGCTTTCAAGTATATTACTGTTATTCTTTAGGAATATATTGATTAACTCTAGCACTTAATAAAATTGCTATAGCTTTTAATGCCAGTAAGTATGAGATCTAAGGTATAGTAGCTTTAAGAACTTGTAAGAATAGATGATGGGAAAATATGTAAAATAAAATAGCAAATGATTAGCTCATTTTTTACTTTATATGTCAAGTAAAATATACATATTCATATTGGACTAATACTTCCAATATTATTTTTATTAACTTTTTAATTGATACATGAAAATAAAAATTGTACATGTTAATGGGATTTAAAAGATGGTTTTAGTAGACATTTCAGCTAGTTCAAATCTCCCTCATATACTTGAGAAATTATCTTTTTTGTTTTTTAAACTTTTGCACCAAGCATTTTAATATATTCTGAAATTATCTCTTTTTACTGCTTTAATTGAGTGTCAGTATTATCATAAATATAATAAATTAAATTTTGAACTTTATTACTTTAATACCATTTCTATTTATTTGACATTTTGGATGAAGCAATACACCTTTGTTGCATGTATTGCCAAGTTAAAATAGTTAACTGTTCTTAAAATACTTTTTATTAAACATCAGAACTATGTATTTTTTCAGGGCATAAAATAATCTCATGAATATAATTCCTGAGATGTTTTTTGAAAAGTGGCACCTCTTTAAAAATATTAAGTAATGCTAACATCTGTCCTGAGTAAGGAATTATCACTAACTTTGCTTTTGAAAAGACATAAAACTGCTTTGGCATCCTTAAAATGTGTCTCCAGGTTATTTTTTCATTGATGTTAGTCAGAGTTGCATGCTTTAATGATGGGTTGAACTCATACCTGGAGGGTAATCACATTTAGGCATTCACATTTTGGAAACTGCTTATGTTTCTGTAACCCAGGAACAGTAGCCAAAACTAATGGGATGTGTTTTGTAAGGTAGCTGCCAAGTATTTATTATTGCTTACTTCTAAAAACAGCAGCCCTATATTTAGAGCCTTCCTTCTCATTAATGACTTATTTTTCTGCTCTGTGATCAGTAAAAATTCCTCCTGGGAAGATCCTGTTCTTCAAAATATAATTAATATATTTCCACTAAAATACTAAATTGTTTAATAAGAAATTTAACCATACTCGATGCAAAGACCTATATAGCAAATTGAGTAAAGAAATGGTTTGTAGAAAGGGAAGGTTTTGTTGGAGAAATACTTCTATTTACACTCACATATACTTGCTCTGTAGTCTTATTACTTAATGTTGGCATTTCCAAATAAAGGGAGCATTTCTTCTGGGTGTCAATACAATGCTAGAAAATCTCCTATAACTGGATAAATTCTTAGGGTATTAGGTCCCATTTATTTCCACTTCTTTCATGGAGAAGCTATCATTCTAATACATTTGGAAACATAGTCATTACATCTCTTTTATCTCATGATAATATATTTTTAAAAAATAATCCGAGAGCTTAGTTTGTACCCCAGCATATATTAAAACTCAGTTTGTATTCTACAATGACATAAAATGTTACCACATCTACTCTACAAATTAAAAATAGTTCTGGTAAAAAATCAATCATGTCAGTCAGGAGTGTATGATGAGATATGAAAAACTTGCTTGGTAGATTGAATTATCACATTAATTTCAAAACATTAAGCCATATTAATTTTAGATCAAATAAAATTATATAATTAGCTTAGTTCAGAAAAATCATAGCATATGTGAATTTCCTTTGGATTATAATCTACCATATGGCTTTTAAAGGTAAATACAATTATGAAAAATACTTTAGAAGAATAATTTTTTTAATTTTTTTTATTGATTATTTAAAGCATTACATAGCTCATGATATATCATCTTTCATACATTTGACTCAAATTGTGTTTTGAACTCCCATTTTCACCCCAAATACAGATTGCAGAATCACATCTGTTACATATTCACATTTTTACATAGAAGAATAATTTTATGCATATTTTATAATTTGGGAATTGTATTCATACCTGATGTAAAATTCTTTGACCAATATATATACATGAGATGTGAAGAATTAAAACATAGTATTTTAAAACTAAACTACTCTTATATAAGGAATTATGAAGTAAATGTGAATCCTTTATCTAAGGTTATTTTTATAGTTTTTTAAATACATTTTGTATATATAAAGCCAGGTTTTAGCATGAGCTTATGTAGTATATTTTAGCAAGACAGTTGAGATTCATTAAAACTCCTGATATGGATTATCAGATGATAGATGACTTTTTCTGAGGGTTCAATGAAGATTGATAGATAACAACATTATTGCTTATAAATCTAAAATCAGATTGCTTAGCAGGAAACTTAAATATTCAAGTGTTTAGTTATGCTTTATTTTATTTTATATAAGAATTTATAGTATTTTACCTTCTAATACCTAAGAAAACTCATATTTGTTTTTAGTTTTATATAATTATATTACCTTACCATTATAATTATATTGCTTATATAATAATAAGCTATTTACTGTGTGGTTCATTGCAATAAGAGAGTAAAGTAGAAAGAAGAATAAAATGCCTCTCTTGATAAATGCATGTTTTAATCTTTTACCTGATGACTCCTAAAATCTTAGAAAATTCATAAAAGACAAATATCCGATATGTGTATTTGAAATAGTAATAGGAGTCACATTTTACTTTTAATAGTTAATCATTTAAATTCAAAAATACTTTAAAAAACAATAGAAAGAATGGTAAAGTCCAGTCATTGCTCTGTTGCTTTACTCAGTTTTGTCATGTCCCCTCAGCTTTAATATCAGCATTTGTGTGTGTGTGTGTGAAGAGAGATATTTGTTTGAAGAAATTTGAAAGGTAGAGTATAATGTCTTAGAAGAAAAGTACACAGGTGAATTGAGTAGTTTTAGAAAGAATGAACAAATATAGGCAGATGAAAGCAGTCTGTCCCATGAGTAGAGTGGAAAATGAACTCAAGAGGCAACAGTGAAAACAAAAACAAGAAACTGATGTTCAAGAAAAAAGTGAATAATACAATTTTAGATTTTAATCATATACAAATAATTCACTGAATTGCCCATCCAGACATTTGAATTTTGTGTTCAATCTTCATAAGCTATTTCTTATCATTGAAAGGATAGTAGATTTTTATAATGGAAATCATGTTAATGTTTGGATTATTTTAGATTCCATGCCTGCTTTTACAAAGGTACACTTTTATTTGATGTGGATTAAGTAGTCATTTACCTCACCATCTGTGTCTCTTTTTTTCATGATCTCATGATGGAGCTCACCCTTTCTTGTTTTTAATCTTTAGTATAACATACATAAAGATCAGTACAGAAGCTGTGATAACGTCTCTGCCAAATCATCAGATAGTGATGTCAGTGATGTGTCCGCCATTTCCCGAACCAGCAGTGCCTCACGCCTCAGCAGCACAAGCTTTATGTCAGAGCAATCTGAGCGCCCCAGGGGTAGAATCAGGTGAGTTGGCAATGCTGTTTGTATTAACTGGATCTTTATCCATGGTATAAAATGTGACTAGCTTCCAGAATATTCTTTCTTGGATAGAGTTTAGTTCAACTAGCAGAAACATCTCATTAAAATAACTTGGTGGGTTGAACGTTTTCTAAATTCTGTGTAGTATGACTAACAAAATGTTAGGTTCTATCTATTATCAGATACACTTCATTATTTTAGTCATGAGTTTAGTGGTTCCTCAGTCACATTTGTACGCATTTCTTTTAAGATGATGAAATCCACAGAATATTCTTACATCCAATGTCAGAAAGTTATTTCTGTTAAGGACCACATGATAAATACATCAAGCTTTGCAAGACAGTATCAGCCATATACATAACTGTGTCATCGTAATGTGAAAACCGTACAAATAAATGGATATGGCTGTCTTCCTTCCTATCTAGCTGTCTGCAAATGCAGAGAGCAAACTATATTTTCCCTGTTAAGTGTAGTATACCCACCTCTACTTTAATCCCATGACGATTGGTCTATTTTCAGGATAGGGTGTACTGGATATGATAACAAAATATACATTCCTAGTTCATATTATGTGAGTTGTATGTAAGAAATTTGCATCAGCTTCATTAATCACCCATAGTGCTCTTGTGTTATCACAAGGCACATACCCTACATGAAAGGGAATAGACCTCAGACCTTCAGATACTGTCTAAAGTAAAGCAGACTGATTGTGGACAAAGCATATTTTATATTTGTTCTTAAAAAGTTTTCAAAAATATATTTCATGCAAGGAGTTTTAGGACTGATGAGAATTCCAAATACAGATGTTAAAAATAGGAACAAATACCTATTATTATTATTATTACAAATACCTGATATTATTGCACATTTTGATGTTCAAAAAATATATTCCTAAGACTCTTTCTTCCTGGATTTCCCTACATGTATGTTGTCCGTTGAAACAAATTAAAAGTAGCCATCTTCCAGTTAGTTAGCAGTTTCATAGTCTTATAAAAATCTACTTGAGAAGTTTCAACTGAGTTTTTAGGACTAAACAATAAAAAGGAACTTTAGTTAGTTTACCAAAAAGGGCCTATGATTTTGCAAAAAGAGAACAGGAAGAAACTACATCCTGGTGTATTGAAGCCTGTTTTACTCTGTGGAGAAAATGACAGTTTAACAAATCACACTCTGTGTCATGACAAGAAGCAAAAGGTAGAGTACCTCTCACTTCTTTGATTCATAAGAATTTTTTTATTTGTTGAAAGCGGTGGAGAGAAATGCAGACCTAAAAAAGGGTACAAATGAATTTTTTATTGATAAGCCCATTTTCTTTAAGCATGTTCCTGTTTTCTACTTTCCCTTTTCTGTAGCTTAAAATCCTCAAGAACTATGAGTTTGTTTTATGTAAGTAGATTATGTATATTTCCACACTAAAGCTGGTAGCTAAACAAGTTTCCTCTTAAGGGAGATAGTTTTCCTGTAATCCCATTCTTTGTCATTGATTCTCCATGTATGTACACATTTGATCCTCTAAGAATAATGAGGATGAATAGAGGGAAAGTGAGATACTGGAAGAGATGAGTCAGACACTCAGAGGCTAGTTATCCTTTCATATACATTCTTCTCCCTACATAGGCCCATAGGAGCAAAAGCATGCGTATGCGCGCGTGCGCGCGCGCGCGCGCACACACACACACACACACACACACACACACACCCAACACACTTTACATAGCTATTTTCCTTCCAGCATCCACATTGTGGCAAAATACTGAGAGTTAATGGTTTTAGAATGGGGAAAAGAAGACATAACAAAGTGACCTCAGTATAAAAACATCAAAATACTATGTCTCAGTGTTATTGAACAAAGACTTCAGGCCTTTCAGCTATAAATGTCTCCTACTTTCCTAGCTAACACCATGAAGAATGAATGTCCTCAATGTATTACTTTATATTTTAGTACCTAACATCTGCATAGGTTTTATAATTTTGTAAATTCAAGTTTGTGGTTAAAATGAACAAAGTTGAATGTATTTATTTGTCATAATTTGAGTTCTCATCTTGTGTAAGGACTTTTTTAAAATAAAATTACATTAAAATATAATATTTAGGACACATACTAAAGTAGATTATGGCTTACTTAAGAGTTTAAAACCTATTTTTAAACTTTTTATTGGTGCATCATAATTATACATAATAGTGGGGCTCATTGTGACATTCATATATACATAAAACATCTTGTTACATTTCATTCTCCAGGACTTCTTTCTTCCTCTCTTCCTCCTTTCCCCAATCTCCTTTCTACTCTGATGATTTCCCTTCTGTTTCATGAGATCCTATCCCCCTCAGTTTTTTGTCTAGTTTCCACACTATGAGAGAAAACATGACCCTTGACCTCCAGTTCTATTCGTTCTCCTGCAAATCACTTAATTTCTTCTTATTTTGATACTTTTTAAAATTTGTTCTAGTTATACAATACAGCAGAATGCATTTTGCATAATTTCTTCTTTATGGCTGAGTAAAGCTCCATTGTGTATATATACCACATTGTTTTTATCTTTTCATCTATTGATGTTCACCCAGGTTGGTTCCATGACTTGGCTATTGTAAATTGTGCTGCTACAAATATGAGTATTCATGTATTGCTCTAGTATGCTGACTTTAGTTCCTTAGAATAAATACCAAGAGGTACTATAGCAGGGTCAAATAATGGTTTCATACCTAGTCTTTTGAGCAACCTCCATACCGATTTCTGTAGTGTTTGTACTAATTACAGTCCCATTAATAGCATACAAATGCTACTTTTTCATGCATCCTCACTAGCATTTACTATTATTGTATTCTTTTTTTTTAAAGAGAGAGTGAGAGAGAGAGAGAGAGAGAGAGAGAGAGAGAGACAGAGATAATTTTTTAATCTTTATTTTTTTAGTTTTCAGCGGGCACAACATCTTTGTTTGTATGTGGTGCTGAGAATCGAACCCGGGCCGCACGCATGCCAGGCGAGCGCGCTACCACTTGAGCCACATCCCCAGCCCCTATTATTGTATTCTTGATGATTGCCATTGAAACTCTTATGAGATGAAATCTCAATGTAGTTTTGATTTCCTGATTGTTAATGACATTGATCTTTTTTTAAAATATATTTGTTGACCATTTGTATTTCTTATTTTGAGAAATGTTCATCTGTCCATTCATTGGGTTATTAGTTTTCTTGTTGTTGTTGTTTGTGGTGCTAAGTTTTTGAGTTCTTCACATATTCTGGATATTAATCCTCTGTCAGAAGAGTGGCTAGCAGAGGATTCGGGCTGTTTTGTTCTAGCAGTTGCAGAGTTTCTGGTCTAATTCCTGTGTCTTTGATCCACTTTGATTTGACTTTTGTGCAGTATGAGAGATAGGGATTGGGTTTTATTCTTCCACATCTGAATATACAGTTTCCCAGAACCATTGGTTTAAAACACTGTCTTTCATATACACACTAAAAAAGAACCCTATTTTTAGTGTTTGGTTCCTTGTATATATCTGACATATGTCACAAATGACATAAGAAGTGTTTTATTATCCATTGCTTTGAATGAACATTAATTTGGAAGACAATGAAAGTATGTAGAATATGGTATAGCATTCCCTAAAGCTGAGGTTTAATGCTTTAAAAGTTAATATGGTACCCAGTGTTCTCGGGAGGGATGGTTAAAAAAAAAAAAAAAAAAAAAAAAAAAAAAAAAAAAGTATGACATGGCCTCATTCTTTTCTTATAATATCATGGTATGTAGTCACTCATAATACCAGTATTTTCCAAATAGGACTTAGTACATTTTCCTCCTAACAGTTCACCCTAAATATTTTTGTTTTTAAGGTTTTTTGTTTTGGATATTGATTAATACATCAAACTTGTCCATTCAGGAAAGTTTTGTTTAAATTTAAAAATGACATCCCTTTTCTCCAGAGGCACCCACCCAGGGTGAACTGCTTAATTTGAAGTGGTTCAATGTTTTCCCCCGCCTTTTTTTTTTTTTTTTTTTTTGTATTGGGAATTGAACTCAGGGGTGCTTAACCACTGAGCTATATTCAGCCCTTTTTTATATTTTATTTAGAGACAGGGTCTTGCGGAGTTGCTTAGGGTCTCACTAAGTTGCTGAGGCTGGCTTTAAACTTGCAGTTCTCCTGCCTCAGCCTCCAGAGCCACTGTGATTGCAGGCATGCACCACTGTGCTCGTCTTGTTTTTCACTCTTGATTGACTGAATAGTTCGTTTAAAATGGTCCAAAACATATCTTAGGTTTTCAGTTTAAGTTTACTGAGAAAGTTGTTGTATGAAAATACAAAAGAGCATAATGTTTGCATAGAGTAAGTAAACTTTAAATTAAAAATTATTCTGTAAACTTGTTGAATTGGACTAAAAATGATTCACACAAACTTAAGAATGATTCTTACAATATATAATCAACCCTGGGTGCTTCAGAATAATAAGCATAAGTAAAGATTTGAGATTCTTAGTGGGTTTTTTTTCAGATTTGTTCTTACAATTTGAATTCAATATTTGCTTAAATAAATATTTCTAAAAGAATATTTTTGCATTGAAATATAAAATATGTAGTGTATATTGGTAAATATGGCATAATTGATAATAAAAATGCATGTGTAATAAAAGCCAGAAATAATTATATTGTGTTTCTGTTTATTTTTATATCTAAAGAAGATTTTTTAAAAAAAAAAAAGATATTCATCTCCAAAATGAGCTTGTCATGCATAGGTCTGAATTTTTCATCTTCATCATTTATCTTTTTCATTCAAGGCAGACAAATTTCAGGTGTTTAATACAAAATCATGCCTTAAAAGCAAATGTAGGCATAATCCTAAACTTGCTCTCAGACAATTATTTTTGAAGCTTTATCCAAAACCAACAATTTTTCAGCAGCATTTAAGTTTGTAACACATGTTCTCCAGGCTTTAGCAAATTTCACTTGTATTCCTAAGTGAATGTCAGTAAACAAACTCATAAGACAAGTCTTATGCCATTAGTTTCATTTTCTTTTATCATATCCTTTGGAAGGAATATTATCAAAGCAATTACTACACTCATAATTTGAAAGATATGAAAGGATTAAGAGAAGTTATCTTCCATGGACAAATAGTAACCTTAAAACTACAAATTTACTAAAATGTGGCATTTGATGTCAGTAGGTATAATAATCTGTAATCATATGCTAGCAGGAATGTTTTATTTATTTGGGTATTTTTAAACAGCATAGCTTACATTTTTAAAAAATTTTAAAGATTGTAGAAAGAAAATGCAATGGTTAATGTTAATGAAAAATGTTAGTTATGTTTGAAAATGTTATGAAAATAATTTCATATGCCCCTTATTTCATTATAATTCTTTAATGAAGTAATAAAACACCAAATAACCTTTAAAATAATCTTTAGGTGTTTTATTATTGTATATGGAATGAACTTAACTATAGAATCACTTGAAGTTGGGCCTTATACATGCTAGTCAATCACTCTACCACTGAACTAAACCCCAGCCCCTTTTTTTAAAAAAAATTCATTTTGAGGCAGGATCTCTCTATGTTGTCCAGGATGGCCTAGATCCTTCTGTTTCAGCCTCCTAGATAACTGGAATTACAGGTGTGCACTACTGTGCTTAACTATCATTTACAATTTTAATTTCTCAAAATGAATAAATGAAAATTTTATGTGCCAATTAGTTTGCCTACTGACATCAAATGTACTCAAGAGTAAACAAAAGGGGTTATGTTATTTTATTTTACTTTATTTCAACTATCCAGACTTAACTTTTCATGCATGCCTGTTATACTATGGAAAACAAAGTTTGTAAAGATCTGCAAAGTACTGAAAAGGAGAGGGTAATATCATGGAAGTTAGATAAGAAGAACTTGAATCTGAACACAGTAAAAATATTGCATAATTGAATATCTAAGAAAAAATATATTTAGTGATCTTCTGGTGTCTTAATAGGTTAAGGTTGTTAAGCCATTGCCACCTTAATTTACTGTGAATAGATTAAAGATGGAAAGAATATCATATATACCCTCTAAAATAGAGGTAAATAGAGAAATAATTCACTCTACCATACTTATTGCTGTATTATACAACTAAATCAATTATTGTGCTGCATACCTAAATTATTATACCATACCATATTCATGACAAAACATTGCTTGAACTATGAATATAAGTAAATAGTCTTGATAATAATTGGTTACAGAATGTTTGAAATAGGTGAGTAACTTCTGGTTAAGTTCTTCCTTGCTAACAATTTACGACTATTTTGAAGTGAAGCAGAGCTGGTACAGTTTGAAACAGCCCCCTCAGATTTTTTTTTTTTTTTTTAGTTATACATGGACACATGGACACATCTTTATTTTGTTTATTTATTTCTGTGTGGTGCTGAGAATTGAACCCAGTTCCTCACATGTGTGAGTCAAGTGCTCTGCAATTGAACCACAACCCCAGCCCCAGCTTTGTTTTTAATCCTCCTATTCTGCCAGTTTATTATATATTAGCTAACATGGTGATAGAAAAGTCAGTGATTGCCAGGAACAGTGGTGCATGCCTGTAATTCCAGCAGCTCAGAAGGGTGAGGCAGGAGGACTGCAAGTTCAAAGCAAACCTCAGCCAAAGCGAGGTGCTAAGCAACTCAGTGAAACCCTGTCTGTAAATAAAATACAAAATAGTTCTTGGGATGTGGCTCAGTGGTCAAGTGTCCATGAGTTAAATCTCCAGTAACAACAACAACAACAGAAAAAAAAAAAAAAAGCCAGTGACTTACTTACTATACAGTACATATTGAAAATGGACAGTTACATGAAGTTTTCAAAATTTGAAATAAACCAGGAATATCTTATCAATATGGTGTTATTTGCAGAAATAATAATTATATCTTAGTGACTGCTTCTGCTTTTTAGGGGGAACATTGCTATAAATTGTTTATGGGATCCCATAAACAATTTATAGCAATGTAATGTTTCACTGTTTATAGAAATCTGCCTCCCTATAGCTTTATTTCCTTTGTTGCAAATGGAATTATATTATTTTTGTAACAATTTGAGTTTCCCATAAGCCAGTCATCCTTCCATAGGATAGTTAATAGGGTATCAAGCATGCTTAATATAGCTGGTTTGTGGTATAATTATAATACATTATAGATAAAGGGCAAATAGTGGTTCTTAAGGAAGTCTTTATGGGATCTGAAAGTTTATATTTATATATTGGAGAACTGATTGCTAATTATAAACTAGCAGTATTTCATCAATTGATAAGTCATCATTTTAATGGTCCTATGCATGAACTTAAATTATCTACATTAAATACTTAATTCTTAGACAAATATTCATATTCCTGCAGCTATTAACCTATTATTCACAATGGCTAGAATATCCTTTCACTCTGAACCAGTGCTTTAAAAACTTCACCTGTTTCATTTGCCACTTTCATATTTTTCAGTAACATATATATTTAAAATATTATAATTTATTAAATTTATCTTATACGTAATATTATGATAAGTGATTTACATGTGATTTACATTAACATTACATTAACAATATCATCTTTCTTAAAGAGTACTATCATATCATTGTTAATCTCATTTTCCAAATAAAGTTGAAGCAATAAAAAATAAAATTGAAGCAACCTATTAATTCACAGGGCTAGTAAGGAGTAGAGCCAAAATTGATAGCCTGCCAGCCCACTCCAAAACACTTTCTTCTATTTAACCTAAACTTTTTTGACAATTTATAGTGTAACATTTAAGATACACATAAGGTATAAATAATAAAAAATGCTCATGTACCTATTGTCATCCCTAAAATGTCAAATATTACCATTATGACTGCATCTCTATTACTTCCTCCAGCCAGACCCACCTCCCTATGTCAGGAGAAATCTGCCAGTTCTGTTCTTTGTTAAATCTTCATAAACTCAATGCCTGTATCTGGCCTTCATTTATGGGTCTAGCATCTATTTCAATACCAATAACATTACAATAATTACTAGTGTTTATTGGTAAAATCATAATGGTACCACAGTAGGTATGGCAGTTTTCTTCATCTCATTCTCACTATCATGAGTAGTGTTATTTCGTTTTTGTACTTTAGTCTTACATAAATTTTACAATAAGTACAATAAGTTTTACAATAAACTCTTGGTCTGAACTATATCAAATGTACAAATTTGATTTGAGGGAAATTGTTATCTTTAGAAGATTGAGTCTTTCATTGTATATTTCTTCATTAATTTTTACTTTCTTTAATGTCTTTTCATTGTTTTAAAATGTTCTCTAAAAAGTTTATATGTGAGTAACTGTTGTGGTAGTTTTACATAACATGTATTTTTATACTGTTATGAATATCTTTTTTCATATTTTCTGCATAATACTCTTTTATAGGAATAAAATTATTTTTCTGTATTTTCTAATATTTTTATTTAAGTCTTTTTTCTTGAAATATTGTTTTTTTCTGTCTCTCATCAATTTTGATTTATAACATGTTCATTTTTATATAATTCTAAGTATATTTAAATTTCATCACATTTTATTTCCTTTTCTGTTAATTATCTGGAAGTCAGTCTCAGTTTCCAAAGGTATAGATTTTTGTTGCTTTTCTCTAACTTGATTACCTTTCTGACATTGTAATCAGTGTTTTGTCTGGCACTGATTATTTGAAGTTTTTGAAGTTCTACTTATTACCTTTGATCATTTTTGTAAACATTATATATGTGCTTGAGATAAATGGCTATCTCTAATTGTTAAACATATAGTTATTTATATTTTCAATACAAGAAGCTCATTTACATTGTTCTAAATTTATGTTGCTTTACCAGTGTTATTGCCTATTTCATCTGGTATTTACTCAGAATGCTCATTTAAAATCTTTTCAACTATGACTGAGAATTTGTTAACTTCTCTTTTATTCTATCCATTTTTCTTTACATAAGATTATATAATCAGGTTCGAGTTCAGAACTCTTCCATCAAATTTTAACTTTTTTATCATCACCTAGTAAATCTCTTTATCCCTAAGAATATTTTTTTGCCTTAAGTCTGTTTTGTCTTCCAGACAGAAACAGAAGCTTTTTAAATGTATTCAGTATAATTCTGCACATCCATCTTTTACATCAACCTTTCTGTGACCGAATGTTTCATTTTTATCTTTTAAACAACATTTGATTGGATTTAATTGTTTCGTTCAAATTTCACAGTTTTCCAATTGTGTAGTGGTCTAGTTTATTGATTTGTGTTTATATTGATTTCCAATGGATTTGAAATTATTTTTGCTATCTTTTTTTCTGCTTTCATTTTTTCTTATTATTCCAGTATTTCTTCTTTCCTAGTTGGTTTTTAATAGAATTATTATTTAATTTCTTCCCCTTTATTACTCTAAAACTATAGTATTTCTAAGTTTTACTGCCTAATTTAGTGTCTCAAGTACTATATTTAGGGAGGTAGTAAATTTAAAGTTAATAAATTTCTTTACATCCTCCTAGAGAGGAAAAAATATGACCATCATACACTTTAGTTCTACTGGTAGCCCTGCACTATTTACATATTTTCTCAGTGTTTTAATTATAAGTTGTTTTCTCTCTTCCATTATTGCCTACTGTTTTTCTTTCAATTGTTTATATTGACCCACATACTTTCTACTTTTTTCCCCCAAACTGTTTCTGATGTATCTTAGACATTCATTCTGGGATCATTCATCTTCCTGAAAAATTGTTCATTAGAAATTCTGCCAATGAGGGTTCTGAGACTTAGTTCTTGGACTCAGACACATGCTTTTCCTTATTGTTCTTTAAGGTTCTGGCTCATGCAGGGATTTTGGCTATAACTCCTCACAAGGCATGGACCCAAACTCTAAACTTCTCATCTGAAAATTCTACCAAGATATTTATCATTCACTTGCTAACCTGTTCTCAACTCCTTTTTGCTCTTTTGGTTAAGGGGATATGCCTTTCTTTCTTGTGTGCTCAAGTTTCTATTTTTAATTGAGTCTATTTGAAATTTTCTTTTTTTCTTTCTTTTTTTTGAGAGAGAGAGAGATAGAGCTTTTTAATATTTTTGGTGGACACAACATCTTTATTTTATTTTATTTTTTATGTGGTTCTGGGGATCGAACCCAGCGCCCCGCGCATGCCAGGTGAGCATGTTTCCGCTTGAGCCACATCCCCAGCCCGTATTTGCAATTTTCCCATCACTTTTAGGCATTTGGGAATGAAAGAATTTTTTTTTTTAGAATATGTCATCTTCCGCCCTGCCAAAAATAGAAGTTTATATTTAAAGTGCTACTGTTTTCCTGATTTTTTATAAGAATGTATTCACTTAAAAATTTTACTTATTTAAAAAGGAAATTAATACATAGGAAAAACATGTAGGTTTTCATGAAAAGTAAAAAGAGACACAGCCCAAGAGGCTTTATCTCAAGTTAGAGAATCAGTGCCAGGGCAGCACATGCAACTTGCGTCTTGAACTGGAGATGAGATCTATAGAACTAGAGATTCGATCTGTAGAAAAATAGCAATCAGGAATATAGAGTGGGTAGGTGAAGGTAGCTGGAGGTTCAAAAACTCCCAGGAAAGAAGGATGCTCCTGCAAAAATAGAACAGTTTGAGTCATGAGGAGTAATAGAAGCTAGGGAATGGAGAACTAATGGGAGGGGGAAAGGTAGATGTAGCTCATACTGAGGAAGAGATTCTGGGGACTCAGCGGATGTTGAAATTTAAAGGCAAAGAATGGAAGGATGGCTGAGATTAAAAGAGTTGTTAGTGATAACTGAGTAAAGAGCATGATGCAATCAAATATCCCATGACAAGGCAGTTCAAGGTCTGCCAGCTTTCTCCTACAAACTGCTCCTCACCTGGATGCCAATCTTTGGTTTGGCCAGCTATGACTTTGTACTATTAGAGTTACCTTAGGGACAGGGAAAAAGAACCCATGGAGGAAAAAGAAAATGCTACAGGATGAGAAGGACAATTAGATTGCAGTATTCCAGAAACTCCAACTAAAGCAGTTCTATTAATATTTGTTTTACATATCAAAGATCGGTGAAATATCTTATTTTTAGAAAGGGCAGTAATTGCTGCTTTAAAAACATGATTTCAAACCAGAATCTGGCACAATTAATTTTAGTGCCATGATTTTTAAGGAAAAAAGTAAAATATGAGTTGTGGTTCTGATTTTTAATTTTCAACTTTTCTTGAATTCAGATAGCATCATAATTTAACTGAAAGATAATAAAATATATAGTGAGTCTTCAGTATACTACACAATGTAACAACTATAATTTCAAAGAAGAAGAAATCTAGTATACAGGTCTGTATTGCTCTCAGTTGGTCAGTTTTCCTGCTATGTATATTGGTGCTTGAGGTAAATGAAATATTTTTCACTCCCTTTTAAAAGTTTTAGTTTTACATAGTATGATGTAGATTGTTCAGAGAAATATATTTTATTTCCAAGCTCATTGCTTCAGCTTTCATAGTTAATAGACTTCATACCACTCTTGGAATCTGCTAATTTAAAGCAATATAGTAAAAGTTTTAGAATATCTTTTCTTTATCATTTTATTTATTAAGAAAATCATCATTTAGAGCTATATTTTTTTTACTCATTTCAATATATGATTACCTTGATCTCAACTAGCCTGTCTTAAAGCATAGGTGTTGTAACCAATCACAGATTAATTAAAATTCATTAACTGAATACATATTATAAATACAGCAGAATCAAAAAGGCAGAGACCCCAAGAGGATATAAATACTGCTTTCCTATAATTAGTGGAAATATTTCTATAGCTATCTAAACCATCCAAAATAATTACACTTTTTCGTTCCTTTGTATGCTATAATAGATAAACTAAGAAAGCATTGTGTGTGTGTTCATCTTTAATTTTATGACTTTATCATTTGAAAGTCACTTGTACAATTTGTGATATATATGTTATTTTTTATGATTGGTTTTCACTGAATATTGTACACTGGCTTTTGAAAACCTGTATTTATGTGTATGTGTATATACATATGTATGTGTGAGTATTGTAATAGCATTTATATTGGAAATACATGACAACATATATATTCAACTTCTGTAGTTATTAAAATTTCTAAAAAAGCATTTCTTAGGACAAATATAAATGTAATATTGGCTTGTTTAGGACATGAACAGAATGATGATATTCTTTCCATGTCATTATCTATTTAGTTCCCAATTCAGAAACCTGGAAGTGAACTTAATTTTCAACTTTCCCCCATTTTCCTTTTAATTCAGTGTTTCTTAGTGTGTGTCTCTCTCTCTCTCTCTCTCTCTCTCTCTCTCTCTCTCTCTCTCTCTCTCTCTCTCCTCACCTCCCGCCCTCCCTTTCTTTGTTATCAACCCCATAAGGAACAGGTAGATTTTTTTTTTTATGATTGCCCTCCCCATCTGAAATTTAATACCATGGATTCACCATATCCACTCTGTACTGTAACTCTTTGGAGGACCACTAACCATTTCATTAGCTAAGATTTTTCATTTCCCTTCTCCTACCATGAATCCATAGTTAACATTTTGGGGCAATATTCAAGCATACAAATTCACTTGAGTCATCAAATCTTGTTGAATTTACTTCCCAGACAGACCTCATGACTACAGATTTAAGATTGCAAACGACCAGTGTTTTAATCCTCTCTAATTTTGTAATAAATACCAAAAAACATCACTAAATGTGAAAGTAGGAGCCAGACACATCCCTAAATTGCAAATGATATAAAAAATAGTTTTCAAATTCAGTGTAATCTAAATCAAAGTAAGTGGAAATACCATTAGTAATTGATGACTTAAAGCAGCTATTTATGAATAGAATGTTCAGTTTTCTAAAATAAATGTCATCACCTTGAAAGCCCAACGAAAAATGCCCAGCTAGAATCTGTGACGACTGGAAAAAGTTCTCAGTCCTGGATAACCTTGAAACACACTCCTACACTTTGAATATCAAACACCATGGACTCTAACAGAAACATCCTAGGTCTGCCAGTCTGTGGCAGAAGCACTGGAGGACTGTACATAGCAATTGAAGCTGCAAGAGTTATTCAACATAGTTTGTAAAACAATGAATTGCTGTAACACAAATATAGCACATGCATCTTCATTACATTATTAACCATATGAAGATTTTGATAACAATGTAACTAATAGATTTGATATTTCTATCTTTATTTAAATATAAGCAATTTTATGACAGTCTTGCAGATCCAGGCATGGCAGTATAGCTTGTATAAGACTAACTTTCCCAGGTATCAAACTGCAAAAGACAGTTGAGATCAATAAACAAAAAAAAAAAACTGTTGGAAGGTATTTGAGAGCAACAAAACAGGCAGGAATTTGACGAACTCCAGTCACTGAAAAAAAGTGGAAAACTTATAAGGTAAGTGTTAAGTTTACCCTAGTTTTCTCTGAAGGTACTTTGCAATTGTGAGTATGGGAAAACTCAGAGAACAGTGGTACGAGACTGAAATGACTGAGTAGAAATTTTGAGTGAAGGGCTTCTAATTTTGCCAGATTCCCCTAAAGTACTATGTTGACTAATGAGTTAAACACACTCAGGGAAAGATTCCAAGAAACCAAACAAAAACCAACTGCTGGAAGGCTGAGGAGCCAGGCACAGATTCCAGCAGCTCCCAGGTGCTATGGAGACATATTGAACTCCAAGTCCCACAATGTTAGAGGGGCCTGATAAACACACCTTCAGTTTCATGTACAAATCTGAGAAGAACCAAACTCTGAGAGTGACACTAATACTGCAGAACTTTAAACCAACTCTATACAGAAAGAAGATTAAATCCATCTGTTTTTGGTACTGGGAATTTATTTAAGGAGCACTTTTACCACTGAGCCACATCCCCAGTCCTTTTTTTTTAATTTTTAATTTTTACTTTTAATTTGAAGTCAGGGTCTCAGTTGGTAAGTTGCTGAGGCTGTCCTTGAATTTGCGATCTTCCTGTCTCAGCCTCCTAAACTGCTGGGATTACAGGCATGCTTCACCATGCCTGGCTTGGAATCAGGTTTTTTTTTTTAATTAAATGACAATTATAAAATTTAAAAGTACAAAATAATTTATAATTTAATCTATGTCTTTGATGGAATATTATAAACAGCAAAATAAAATTTAGCTGGTCAGTAGAAAGACTATAAATCAAGACACAGAGAAATCAGGAGACAAATTGGAGAAGACAATAAGATATGGAATTGGTAAAAGGGTTCAGTGGGGGTCCCAGAAGAGAGGAAATCATAGATAGTGTACCTGAATACTGAGAAAATGGCTGAGAATTTCCAAGAACTGTTAAGACATCATATTACAAATTAAAAAAAAAAAAAACTTTAAAAGCCCCACAATATATGAACAAAAGAAAATGTTACAATATCACAACTGAAGCACAGAAAACTGAAGAAAAAACTTCTTAAAAGAGTCACATGGATTAAAAAGAGATATATTATCAGGGTAGCAACGATAAGACTTTGGCTGAAATTTTATCAGATATTATGAACCCCAAAATTCAGTAGAGTAACTGAAAGAAGACTGAATGGAAAAAAACCCTCCAATTTATAATCTTATGTTTAATAATTATTATTCAGCAAAAACATCTTTCAGATAATAAAAGAATACATAGGTTGATAGATCAACTAAGAGATTTTATCACCAGCAGACCTGCACTACAAATATTCCTAATGGGGGAGTTCTTCATGTTGAAAAAAAGTCTCCTGTTGTAAGCACTAAACTTGAAGAAAAATGAACATTGGGAAAAGTTAATAATGATAAAAACATTTTGTGATAGTCAAAGCTTAGGTAAAGGTAAAACTATATAAAAACACCTGCATGAAAGGTGAAAGGATTATAAATGGGAATTAAACAATTGTGAAGATATTGCATTATTCTGAAAATGATAAAATTATTATTTTTAAGATTATAATAAGTCAGGATGCATTTTTAATCTTTAGTCACCTATTAAATAATAGTAGAATTCATAACTCAAATATTAATAGTGGAGCAATGTAAAGTAATAAAAATACCAAATTAACCAGTAGTCAAGAAGGAGAAGTAAAAGAACAAACACATGGGATAATTGAAAAGTAAACAGCAAATATATATAATATATCAGACATATAGTAACTATTTTATACACACACACACACACACACATATGTGTATATCTAACACTAAAGAAAAAAAATAGAAGACATTAGGACCAAAAATGTTTGGATTTTGTTCCATACCCACAAGATTGGTTTACATTTTCTTTATGTAATGCATTATAGAATGAAAGAAGTCATAAGCTTGTTTCAATGGATTCCTAATACCTGATTAATCTGGTTAAGCAAAAAACATTTAACACTCATTTATGACTTAAAAAAAAAACCTTAGCAAACTGAGAATATTCTTAACATGAGGTTAAATGTTATCTGAAATAATCTTACAAATAACATTGTACCTAATAGTGAAATAGTGAATTAATGCTTCCTCCCCAAAGTCACTGGCCACTTTTACAAATTCTATTCAACAGTATTCAAATGACCCTTCTGGCCAGCCAGTGTCAGACCTGGCAATATAAAAATATAGTAAAATGAAATAAATAAATAAAAGCTATAAAATTGGAAATTAATTAAAACCATTATTATTTACAGTTTATATGATTATGTATATAGTAAACAAAAGGTTTTCAAAACAGATATTAGAATAGATGAATTTAACAAACTTATTGGATACAAGGTCTAACATACAGAAAATAATTTTATTTTTATTTACAAATAACAAACCTTTGGTAATTAAATTTATAAAAAGACATCAATCTAGTGTAATTAAAAACATGAAATATCTAGAAACAAATCTAAGACCTAGGAATAAACTAGGAAAATATGTGTAAGACCACAACATTGAAGACTACTTACAACCTCACATAAAATCAACACATGTGTATTTGTTAGCATGAAATTCAATAAAAATTACATACAGACAATGGCTTCTGAAAGTCTGGCCTATTTGAAGGTATTGGATATATATAATGGTCTTATTTGAATAGGTTCCTCAGTTTTAACTGATGCTTATGTATCACACTAGTTCTACCAGACACCTATAGGAGTATTTGATGCCATCTTGGTTATCAATCCCCTGTCCTTGTATTATAAATTATGGAAATTATGAGAAATTATGAGAGTACCTTCTTAATGTTGACCAGAAAGTTTCTGTCCTTATCTTCCATGTATGATTAGTAACTTGTGTCTTGATCCAAACTAATGAGTAAGACTAGCAATATCATAAACAGAATTATGAACCTACTGTATATTTCAGCCTCTGTTATTATGCCCTATGTTACTTCTCCCCTTTTAGGTTTACATGATAGAAGTCTAGGTTTCTTGGATGGGCTAAAAGTATAAAAATGGATTGGAATTGTTTTTAAGCTGAATTTGTCACTAATATAGTAGTACAAATCTTTACATAGTCCCATACATCTCTCCTGAAACCCTTCTAATTTTCTGAAATAAGATATTTTAAGCCCATATATTTTCATCCTGTTTCATAATTTTATGCCAGCCACCTTACATTGGAATAATGGACTATATCTGTCAACTAAAGGTGCAGATTGATTGTCTTATATAATACATCAATTGAATATCTCTAATTAACAAAAGTCTTTTTAGTCTATATTGGGGAAAGTGAGCTTATGTTGTTTTAATTTTTCTACCAATATTTTAGAAACTGTTTTTGAAATTAGTTTCTAGTGTATTTCCATAATATGATTCTAATATATGCAATAATTATTTTATCCTACCATCTAAGAAATAGTATGCATTTTACCATCAATGGCATGTCATAGTTGACTTAGTATTTTTTTCTTAAAAATGTACAAAATAATGACTTAATACTAATGACATATTCAAGTTTATTGAATTTGCATAGATTTTCTTCTACTGTTGTCATTTTGTGGTTCTCTGTATCATTGTACATATAGTTTACGGGGGGCAAGGTGTGGCGGGTGCAAAATGTTATTACCACCAGACTTCCCTTCCACCACATATCAGTATGAGATCCCAAAAATTCTACTAAAGTTCAGGATGATAGACCTTCCTTACTACTTGTAGTTCTAAAATCCAGTAATCCATGAGACAAATGCTTAGCCAGTTTCATGTGCAGGTGTTTTAAGTGTTGCTTCTACATATGAGGAAGTACATTCCAACCAACTCAAATTCATAATGGAGGGTGTTTTTTTTTTAGAATTATGATTCAATTTAGTTGTTATATCATTTTATATTTTCCATTATATTAAACATTATTGGAAGAAATGCTAGCTTATCCATTAAATAAAACAAGTATAGATGTTAGGAAGAAATTCCAGGTTAACTTGTCTATAAATCTTCAGAAAAAAAATAAAATTGTATGGTTATGTATGCTACACTGATAAAATCTAGGAAAAGATATAAAATTCTTTTTTAAAAGAAATTGAGTCAGGTGTGATGACACTTGATTGTAATTGTAAATCCTGCTACTCAAGAGGCTGTGGAAGACTGCAAGTTTGAGGCCAGCCTGGGCAATTTAGTGAGTCTCAGTCTCAAAATAAATTTTAGAAAGGTCAGGACATGTAGCCCAGTGGTAGAGTGATTACCCAACACACATTAGGGCCTGGATTTAATCTTTAGTACTTAAAGAAAATCACTCTTTTAGAATATTTAATCTAGGCCCAGCACAGTAGCAAATGCCCAGTTGCTAGGGAAGGTGAACAGGAGGATCACAAGTTCAAGGCCAGTAATTTAGCAAGACTCTGTCTCTAAGTGAAACTAAAAGATCTTGGTTTGGAGTTCAATGGTAGAATGCTTGCCTAACATGCGCAAGGCCCTGGGTTCTATCACCACCAACTCCCCAAGAAAGCGTACAATACAGTAGTTTTCAGTACATTCAAAAAGTTGGGCAATTATCACTACTACCTAATTAAGTAACTTAATTCTCATTCCCCCAGAGAATCCTGTACCTATTAACAGTCATCCCAGTTTCTTCTCTAGCTGTCAACAACCACTGATCTTTATTCTGTCTTTATGGATTTGATTCTAAAATATTTCATTTAGATGGAATTGTGCCATACATAGGCTTTTATTTCTGGCTTTCACATGTTTTCAACTTCCATCTACATTGGTAACATCAATCTGTATTTCATTCCTTTTTATGGTTAATGTTCTAGAGTATGAGTATACCACATTTTGTTGAGTGGTCATTTGGGTTGTTTCTACTTTATTACTTTTATGACTCATGCTGATATGAGTATTCATATTTAAGTGGGAAAATACTTTTTTTGTTATCTTGCATGTATCCCTAGGGATGAAATTGTTGGATCATATGATGACTGTATGTTCAACTTTTTAACGTAATTGTTGGATGCTCTGGCAACTCTGGGTTTCAATATATTTACATTTAACTAAACTGCCAAAGTATTCTCCTAAGCACTGGCATTGTTTTACACTCCAGACAGCATTGTTGAGGGTTCCAGTTTTTTTCAGATTCTCGACACTTGTTAAAGTTTCTTTTATGATAGGTATCCTAGTACATGAGAAGTGAAATCTTATTTTGGTTTTCATAATGACACTCAGCCAAAATTATGAAAGTACTTGGATATGTACACTTTGTGGTTTTAGATTTTTTTAAATTTTTTATTTGTTTTAATTAGTTACACATGACAGTACAATGACCTTGACATATCATGCATTTGAATCAGATGGGATATATTAAAGTTCTTCTAAGTTAGCAATTTTTTAAGGATAGATTTTTCTTACAAATTAATATCAAAGTGGGAGGTTTAGTTTCTTCTCTGAGGATCTTTTAGTTCTTCATAGTGGAATTATAATGAATTTGTTAATCTATATAGATCAATCAGAATAGGAGCTTGTTAAATATGAGGTACATTGGGATCTATTATTTGTCCACTCTGATAGCTATCCCTAGAATACACACATAGTAAAAGATTTTTTTATCACCAATTAAAAAACTATTTTTAGTAAAGAGAACTAGAAGCTTCTGTTTTATCACTCAGCCATAGGATCAAAATTAACAAGGAAACCTAATCTCAGACTTTATAGGACTGTGCTCTTTTCAGTGTGTGCAAGACTTTTTCCGGAGTGATATGATCTGAGCTTTTAGTAGCATACAAACAATCAGACATGCAAAGAACTAACAAACCAAATTTTCTGTCATCTGCCACCCGACTGTCAACGTATGTCAACATATCCCTAATGTCTGTCATCCAAAGAGACTTAATCTGCAGATAGATTCCCTATTGTTGTTGACACCAGTTGGGAATGTATTATTAGCACAAGCAAAGCAAAATCAGAGCCAAAGTTACCAACCAGAAATAGAAACAAACACAACAAAAATAAAACACACATTATAAACCAAAGTAGGAAATAAGAAAACATAAACAGAAAACCATTCTGTTGCCTTTTAAGATTAAATCTAGGCCAAAAAAAAAAGCAGGTGTGGGCTTGGAGACCTGAGCCCATGAAGACAACACAGCTTAATTTACTGCAGAAGGGAGTCCATTTGAACTGTTTTAATGGGACTTCCACAACATCAAAGCATAGTTCTCAAAATCAAAGCATGATTATCAGAAAAAATAGCAAATTCTGAAGTTTTACTGAACATATTAGAAAACTACCAGAATGACAAGGTAGTCCTAAGGATGATTTGAGAAACTCATGTAATTATATACACAAATAGATTTAAGAATACTAAAATAAGGTTGGTAAGATTCAAAACTGGATAATGTGCCTTAAATCAATAAAACCATTATCTGTTGCTCATTTTCTCTACTAGACTGGTGGCATTGATGAAAAGTAGTTTTAGTGAAGTGATAGAGACAAATGTGACTCAAATTAGTGCAGAAGAGAAAAGGATGAGCAGATGTATCACTAAAAGTCTCCTTAAAGAGACTTTTCAGCAAAAAAGGAAAAGGGAGATAAAATAATGATGATGGGATTTTTGTTTGAACTTAAAGTGAACTCATCTCAGAATTATATTTACGTACTAATAAATCACTTTATTACCTATTCTGAAATCAGCTAATTGAGCAATGGAAAGGGTGCTGCAGCAAACTTGATGTTGCATAACCTATATATACCCATATATATTAATCAAATCTTAGTGTTACTAGTAAACAAATAAAAAAGAAAGGGTTGGGTGACAATAGTCTTGATGTCAGAAAGACTGGAAAGCTTTATAAAGCAGAGGGCCTTAATTTTCATCTGAAAGGATTCATCTGAAAGGTTCATGTAAATGATAGTAATAATTTTTCAAGCAATAGAAGCAGAAAAAAATTAAGACTAAGAAATGGAAGAGTAGGATATACATTAGTGCTAAAATCATGACCTTTGGGTTATTAGATGAATCAGACTAATTCTTCTGTCTAGGTAGACAGAAGAAGTGAAAATTCTTTAATGTCTTATTATTGAATATCATAATGTGCAAAATTATTTAGGAAGTCATACTTGTCCTCATACCATATAAAAATGATTTCAAGCATCTAAGAGATATCTTATTTTTTTGAGGAAAAATTATATCTCAAAATTTATTCACAAAAACATTTTAATATAAGTTCTTAATTCAGCCTCCCTAAATGGTAATGCTTGCTGCATAGATTCCTCTCATAACTTTTATTTGTCATAATATTAGGATTTATTCTGACTCACACCTTGACTGCCATCATCATTGTTAAAGGTTCTCTATTTGCTAATGTGTATTTTGCACTTTGAAACAGGAAATAGAAAAGGAAAACATGAGGTGGTGGTAAGGGTCTTGTGAGTCAGTTTTTGCAAGTATTTTAAGGAAACTTAAAAATAAGAGGTTCACTGGTCAGTAACACTTATCTCCCCACTGATAGCATTGGTTGTTTCTGTTCACTGTTTTTAAAATGTCCATAGATCACTCTGTTGAAATGGCATTGTCACAAGCTGTTCATTAAACATTGGGGGGATGGTGATTTGATCTCAGAGTATCTGTGGCTGTAGGTCTAGCACTTGACTGGCTTTTCCCTGTAAAACTGTACCTGGATTATTTCAGAAATAAATAGATTTAGAATTTCAGTTATGCTGACCTGTAATTTATGGACGCATATATGTTTTTACTTTGTAAATATAGTTCATTTACCCCCAAAATGCAAGGCAGACGGATGGGGACTTCAGGAAGAGCCATCACGAAGAGCACCAGTGTAAGTGGAGAGATGTACACACTGGAGCATAATGACGGCAGCCAGTCAGACACAGCTGTGGGAACCGTTGGAGCAGGTGGGAAGAAGCGGAGATCCAGCCTGAGTGCCAAAGTGGTTGCCATAGTGTCTCGGAGAAGTAGAAGCACATCTCAACTCAGCCAAACAGGTAAGTGAGGTGCGTTCCACTTAAGCATCTCAAGTTTTTGCTGGAGTGACAAAAATTGACCTTCATGCTACAACTGGTATTGGGAATGTAGGGTGTATTTGGTTCTTCTTTGGCAAAGAAACTTTATTATTTTAACTCTGAAAATCTGTTCAATTCATGGGATTTTTTTTTCTGCACAGCTCTCTGAAGAAGGTATCATTTGTTAATCTGCAAAGTGATCAAATATTTTCCTGTAAACTAAAAAAAAAAAAAATAAGGCCATGTCTACAAATGTGCAAGGAAATGCAAAGAAATATTAGAGATCCAAATTGAATTATATGCAAGAAAAGCAACAGGATTCTCTTTTTCAAAATGTTCCATAATTCAATTATCTACAATTCAGACTATATCTATATTTTTTTATAGAAAAGAAGGTCAGTTGTGCAACTTGAAATATAGTCTTCAAGGTACTGTATGAAAATAATTGGTCTGTGTTTGGTATAGTTTCAATGCAAGTAAAAACCCAGAAGCGGTTTTACTTTAGAAAAATGGGTCAGTGAATTCCTGCAAAGAAAAATGTTTTAATACAAATTTGTGTTTCACATGTTTTCTGCTGCTTATGAATCTTAAAAGCTTTATGTCCTGAAGGTATATATAAAAAAAGCAAATGCAGAAGGTAGAGTGACTATTTGTTATTGTAAAATATAATAAAAGACTGCTTTAAATTATGTAATATTTGAACACATGTATTACATAATTTATTACTGTCCTCAATACTTTGTAAAACTGAAGGTAAGTGAAATAGTGAACCAATTTAAATTGTCAGAACTCATTTCTCCTCTTGTAACCAATGGTTCCATTTTCTGTTCCTTAATAGCAAGATCCCTGTTGTTACAAAATTTACTTGTGAGAAAGCCTCTATGAAATCTTTTATATCTTACTCAGTGTTCTTGGAAGCACATATTTTAAATTATGCACTCTACTGGATATATTGACAAGTAAACAGAGTAGGAAATTTTGAGCCATTTATAAATTGAATTAGGGCATATGACATTTTTATCTGTATAAAATAAAAATGATTTGTCCTAAGGTTAGAATTAACCTAGTATAACTAGCATCCCTGTGATAGGTCTGCCTTTTTGCTACCCAGTAATATAAGGTGTTCTTCTCTTTTTAGTGTTAAGAAGATTCATTTGTCCTCCTTAGGGTCAGGTTTCTTTAGAGTAGGAGTAGGAGGTGTTTTTCCATTTATGTTGTTTTGTTGCTCGATTGTTTTTATGACCAGTGGTTCCTGGTTACTGGTTTTGATGTAATTATGCTCTGCAGTATAGGATGTGGGATGTAGGGTATAGAGAAAACTTAGACTTCAGACTTCAAAATACGTTATTACCTGGATGAAACTGGGATGTTCTTCGAAGTCACTCAAGGAAACCTAGGCTTCCTCAGTGAAATGCTGCAGGTTGAGATGGCTTATCTTCTCCCCCCAATACACACATCTCTGTTTCCTTTCTAGTTGTTTAGGGAAACAAATAACTGGTTTGTTTGTTGAGTATTGGATTAATAGAATAAAGTTCTCTTAGAGTTACATAGGAAGTATACTTGTGGCACAACTTTGTAGGTAAAAGGTTTAAATAATTACTATGGAAACACTCAGCTCACTTTGCTTTATTAGTTTACACTGTATCCCAGTTATTTGACTTTCAAATAAAGTCATCTTTCCAGAAATTGCATGGCTAAAAACTTCCATACTTTCAGAGATTGGGTTGCCACATATGAGTGTAAAAAGGCCAAAGTAGCAAAATGGTTCTATCCTACAGTGACTCTTGGAATGAAGTTCAACCTCTCTCAGAACACAGTTTTCTTATGTAATGATGGATTAACTTTCCAATGTAAAATTTTATGATTCTCTTTCTGCACCATAATTTTTACCTTTTGTCTGATAACCTGTTCATTCTTCTGATTTTTCTAGAGCAGATGACAAATGTTGATAATCTTCAATTATCATTTCCCTTTGTTTCAGAGAATAGCCTGATTTTTCTCTCTCTTTTCTATTTGTGATTTTAATTTATTTTCCTCCATCTGTGATTATATTTCATCACTCCTGTAAATATTCACCAAAATTCAGAATTTCTATGAGGAGTCTTATTTTTTACTGCTTCAGCTTCTACATGTGGCCATCAAATCTGTATTTCTGGATTCTTCATCATTCAAGAAACAGTCCTTCATTTTTATTGCCCATTAGAAAGCTCCCCTTGAATGTCCCAAACTGGTATTTCCACATCTCTTAATTTCTAATTTGCTTTAGAATGTTTCAACTATAAATAATATTATTTTTTAAATCTCCTCTACAGTTCATAATGGAGGTGGGAATAACTTTTTTTTTAACCTAAGAGAGTGGAATAAGCAAGTAAGTCTCCAAACATTGAATCTCGTTGTTGATGTTAGTTAATGTCAGCCAATCAAGCACATAGCTAAAATCCTATTATTAAACAGTAAGTGGATTAGGTTGAAAGTATGAAAGTAGTGAGGGAAAGGGAAATTCTAAGGAAAGGCCCTTGAATCAGAAATATTTTGGAATTGCATGAGACTTTAGGTAAAGTTTGGACTGAAGAATGTACAGGAGAATTTAGTTTCTAATAGTTTAGTGACCCAACCTGTGTATGCAATATGAGAACTTGTCCCCTCGCTTGCTCACTAATTGTGTGATATTCCACCAGTGGTACTTCTCTCTTCACTAATGAGTGAAGGCATTATTTGGAAGGATCCACAGATCTGTGAAGAATCATCCCTAAATTCACTCTAGAAATTATGGTAATAAATATTATAGGAATGACAAATATTCATGTGTCTATGTGAATAAAACTAATAACATGTCTATATTCCTAGACCTTTCACTTGCACTCTTAAGTTATGTATATGGATATGTGCTTGTAAGTTCACTCCCTTATTGGTCACAAGAAACTTATGATCACTATCCCTACTTTGAAATTGAAGAAAATAAGACATAAAGACACTAGGTAAATTGGAAAAGGTCCCATAATAAGTGATTGGGTCTGGATTTATTCACTGTATGTGTAGTTTTCTGTTTGTTTTGTTGTCATTGTTTTGTTTTGGTTTTCAGACTCACCCAGGCTGGCTTCAGATTGGTAGGTGGGTGCTCAAGCAGTCCTTTCGCCTCAGCCTCCCTAGTAGTGGTATGCCACCATGCCTGCCTTGGGCCTGAATTTAAATCCCAGATGCCAGTGCCAGAGCCCATGCTCTTAACCACTATGATAAGAAATTTCAAATCAGGTTCAACAAATATTTATGAAACACCTGTATGGTTAGTATGTAGTGGGCACCATGTCAGGCCCAGGATTAAGAGCTGGGAATAAAAGGATGAATGAAATACTGTCCATGCTCCCAAGGGTACACAGTATAATAGGGCAAGTCACATATATTATTCCAGGTGGAAAGGGAATTGTTCAAATGTCAGAGAGATTCAGGGGAAGCACATAAAAGGAGGTGATTCACTCTCTCATATAGTTCTGAAAGACCTTCCTGACGAAATGAGGCCTAACAAAAACATAAATAAATCAGGAAAATGACACTGGGAAGTACCTTCCAGGGCACAGGAAATAACACCCTGATTATATGTTGAAATTTTTGAATGATTACTTTCCTGGGATATGGGAAATAAATCTGTGTGAATAATAAAACTATATGAAAGATTTCTGTAATTCTAATGGCTGCTCCTCCTATATACAAAGGATAGGTCATGTCAGGACAGATCTTAAATCAAATTAACACTGTACATCTGAGACCATGATTTCTGAATAAGATTTTTTAGCTTCTATGAAGAAAATACCTATTGGTATAAAATATGATCAGTTTCATAAAATAGAAATTATTCAGTTTACTTTATATTATGGATAAACCATAATTCTAGTACTATACCAGGTATGCTGAGTATTCAGAAAACAGAAGTACCATCAAATCATTCACACATGAGCCACATATGAGCCAAATAACTAAAGTGAGAAAATGTAAAATAAAATGCCAAACATAATAAAATCCAGGGCTGTTTATGTACACTTCCAGAGGAATTTGGAAGACAATTGATCAAGGACCTGAGTCTCCCAGGAGGAAGGAACATACAGAACTGATAGATGATTGTGCTCTGCCCACAGGCCAACCATCTGATCACAAGCTCATCATTGCTTAAGTCATTATATCCGAGGATGTTTTTTGTTAAACGACTATTTCTTCTACATATCGGCAGGATTTGGGCAATTATACTCTAATTGTGGAAAATGTTACAGAACTTATTTATAATTTTCAAACCATCAGGAGTCAATTATGATATGCCAAATAAGAATGTACTAAAATTGCTTCTATGCATATTTAATAATAGATATTTTGTACCTTTTCAATGTTTTTTTCTTTATCAACGTTTTTTTGCCTGTATTCAAAACCTTTCCTTTGAGACCATGCTTGGGATCCTCTAACTCTGTAAGTTGTCCCCTATTGTTTTGACACTCACCAGAATCTTGCTTTTCTTCCACATAGGGAGATTGAGATCTCAAACTTCATTGTTCACCTCATACAAACAAAATTTGGGGGCTACTTCCATGAGCAAAATAATAGGTACATATTTAAAGGTAAAGAAAAAAAATCTCACATAGGCACAGATAAACAGAAAAGTTCCACATTCCCTCTTGGTAAAAGAATCTAAACCTAAAAGACATCTTTCAGTCATAAGCCCTGATGTATGTTTCCTTTTTTATGTGTTACCACAGCTGCATGGAGCAGGGCCTAGGTGCTTGCTTAGATGCCTGGAAAAGCCTTCTCTATCTGTTTTAGAATTGAGGCATTCACAAAAGGTCAATTCTGCCTTCTGGCTGCTTCTGTTTTCCTGTAAAAATTCTTCAAACAAGGAATAATAAAATAAATTTATGGAAACTATTAAAAAGCTAATAATCTAATGGAAAGAAGAAGGAATTGTACTGGGAGAAAACCACAAACATATTTCAATAAATTAATCCCAGTCCATTAGTACATTTTGGCTAGAGCAAAGAAAAATTTATAATAGAGTTATACTGGCAAATAGGTTTGGGATAAGGATTTGAAAGCCCTTTAAGGATCTTTGTTCACCATTTGATAGGATACCTTTAATTAAAAGAATAGAAGAAAAACAGTTGCACTCCAGAAGGCTTGAACTAGAGGCAGTTGCAGAGAATCAGTGAGAAAGAGCATGTGGAAATAAGAAGGGGAGGTGAATACTAGTGGGTGAAATGCCAGATGGTTGTGTAGTGAGCTGAAGAAGTCACTACAGAGATGGAAAGAAATGGACTCACTTAGGAAAAGGAATGAGTCCAAGGCAGACCCAGCAGAAGACTAAGTGGAATACAGTATTCAGGGACAACTGACAAGGAAAGAAGGAAGACTATGGAGAAAGGGATGGGACAGGATCTGAAAAGAGACTGAGCCACCAAAGACAAGGAATAGTTCCAAGGGAGATAATGATTTTAAAGAGAAGGTATTAATCCTACAGAAAGGTTGAACAGTAGATGTTTGGATTTATGAACTGAGTATTTTCCTGGCCTTGGGTTTAGATAGACAGTGAGGAAGCAGCATAGGACTTAGCATGGCTGGAGCCCATCCCATTCTCCATCCTGTCATTTGCTTCAGCTCCTGCTCTAACCATCTCATCCACCTCCACATTGGAATCAGGATGAGGCCCTTGTCATGGATAGAAGGAACTAGGACACAGATGCTATGCATAGTAGCTCAGTAACATAAAGTGTGTCTGCCCCACCATCTCTAAAGGCTCTTTACATGGATGGGGCTGGGGTTGAAAGAAATGGATAAATAGAGACAATTATTATGAGTTTCTCTTCCAGAAGTTTAACATTAGGAAGAACTGAGATTAACAGTGACCAGTACTTCTTTCTTCCATTCTAAAGACATTTACTAAAGAGGAATTTAAGGAGTAAGGGGGGGGATGTTTGTGTGAGTGTGTGTGTGTGAGTGTGTGTGTGTGTGTGCACGCGCGCGCGCACGCATGCGTGTACCTCATAAAGAATGATGTCTGAGAATGTTTTCAGGATGAAGTGTAGGAAAAAACACCTCTAGATGAAGAGATTGAATGATGCAATACAGAAAGTTTTGGTTAATGGTGTAAAGTTCCAGAGAACAGAGATAATTTAAGAGCACAAGTTTATTCTTAGAGAGTGCAAAGGATGATTCTTTTCCTGGGTTTGATGGAAAAGGAGAAATGTTTAAAATATAGACAAGTATCAAAATGGGAGTATTGAAAACCAAAGGAGCTTGAGTCAAAGACCCTTGATCTTCCCAATGCACATAAAGTAGAAGCAAATAGACAGAGTAAGGACATAGGATGAGAAATGTAAGAAATTAATTGAAACAAACAAAAGTACTGCTGAGCCCCAGCATAGAGACACACACCTGTAATACCAGTGGCTTGGGAGCTAAGGCAGGAGGATGGCTAGTTCAAAGCCAGCCTCAGCAAAAGCAAGACACTAAGCAACTCAATGAGACCCTGTCTCTAAATAAAGTACAAAATTGGGCTAGGGATGTAGCTCACTGGTCAAGTACCCATGAGTTCAATCCCCAGTAACCAACCCCCACCACACACACACACAAACACACACATAAAAAAAGTACTTATGAGAAGGCCTGAAGTTTCAGCTGATTTTGGATAATGCAAATTATTTGAAAAATAATTTTTAAAAAGCATTTTCTAGGGATCAAGGCCACCCTTGCAGATATCCAGTCCATATTAGCTTCTCTTTTCTTTCAAGAGTATCTTCCCTACTTCTCTGAATCCCCAGTATCTGACCAGCATTTTGAAATCACCCTAATATCCTTTGAAAGTATATTCCTATGATCTTCTAGAGACTTTATATATGTACACACACACACACACACACACACACACACACACACACACGAGATGTGTTAGGGATTGAACCAAAGGACTCACACATACTGAATACCCACAGCCACTGAGCTATATCCCTAAACGATGGTCTAGGTCTTAAGCTTAGTTTAGAAGTTTGCCTGTCATGGGCTCATGGAATGCTATTTATTATTTTGACTCTTTGGATCATAAATATCATTCTCCTTGTTACAGAAATTTGATGCTCTGTCCTAGCTTTCTTTTATCTACTGATATTACCCAATGCAATGAGCAAATTCCCTACTTATTTTGAATATGGCTCTTATAAGATTTTTTCTTTTTCCTTTTGCATTTTTATCTCTATGAAGCATTTCAGGAGGTCTGCCCGTGGACTTAAAAACTGTATAGTGTTCATTTTCCTACAAGGCTACATTAGGAAAAAATATATAAATATTCTAATTTTGAAGTACACTAATAAATGTTTTATTTCAAAATAGGTTAATAAAGAGTTTCTGAATTTTCAAGTTATGTCATTGACTTCTCAAGATTAAATCATTGGTGGAAACCAAAAATATTGCCCTTGTTCTTCTGTCAAACAATAACATATGCTGATAAAACTATATAATTCACTTACACCTCAAGGGAGAATGCTTAATTAAGCTTATTTCCCCATGAGTTCAAGGCATTATTTTAAAATTCTTGTTGTTCCTGTATAATAATTATGCCTCCAAATGCCCAAAATCCTAAATCCTCTTCAACTGTTCTCTTTTCAGTTTTCTTACCAAAAGTCACACAGGTGACACAAACCATAAAATAAATTGAGTGAGTACCTGCTGGGAAGGCACGTTTACCTAAGGGAAAAGAATGTCTTACATTTCTTATTTCTTCCCCTTCCAACCAGTTCACTCTACCAAGATATTCTCTATGTTTTAAGTGTAGAACTGTTTGTGAAAACTCTCTACCTTTAGCTTTACAAAAATAAGTTTATAGCTGCTGGGAAACAAAACTTAGGCAGACTCTGAAGATTTTAAGAAAATTTTCTTAGATCTGCTGATTATTAACAATGGAAATAAAAAATACTTAACAAAGGATATGTGCCCCCCAACATTTTCAGAAACTGTAAGCTACTGTGGATCGAAATCTTGCTTAGATCTAAATTCCTTATCTGTGCCTCATTTATTTGATTCATTTAACAACACAAGAAAAACATTCTGAGGAACATAATGTTTCATGTTCTTTGTTTCCTGAGCACAAAATAATGGTGCCAGAAATGATTCTCCTGTCTGCAAAGCCATCAAATGAATGTAAGCATGGGTTCTTTTATTTACTGTTTCTGTCTGGTGTTGGAATTCACTACTGTTAATAGAGATTCAATTCAGCTATAGTAACTCATCTTCTGAGCAGATGCCCTAATAAGGAGTAGTATTTTCAAACATACTCCAGCTGCTATTTTTGTTCTTTTGCTTGCTATGAACTATAAATCTTGAGTTTAGCTGACTAAATTGTACATACACTTTTAAGTTGAGTTGAAAGAAAAAATATTGATTTGAATAGAATTTTTAAAAATTTTTGTAGCTTAGGATTTAGAGGAAGAAAGTAAATTTATCAAGTGTGCCTTGAAAAAGGCACAATACTATGAATTCAACTGATTACATGTGGTGATAATTAAGTTAACTTACTAAGATAATTTTTAAGTATGAGAGCAATTTCAGAATGGGTGTCATATGATATCGTAGCAAAATATGGGACAAGAAATGTTTCTGATTATATATAAGCAGATGGCCAAATTTAGTACACCTTCATTTAAGTACATAGTGATTTTTAAGATATTTTCTTGATTGTTAATGTTTTCATATTTTTAACACAGAAAAGCAAATGGAAGATAAAATTCACACAGTCTTACCTCTAGTTGCAAATTCATTGTGATTGTATATTAAGGCTACACTTTTTATGAGTTTATATTAACAATGCTGATAACATCATTAGCAATAATAGTTATAAGTTATTGAGCAATTGCCATATGCCAGCCAGAGTTTTAATTGCTTTGTATGTATTAATTATTGCAGTCCATAAAACACAACCACATGGCACTATTATTATTCCCATTTCATAGTTTCCATGACTTGTCTGAGGTCCCGTAATTCTTAGAAACTGAAGTAGAGCTTTCATTTTTAAGCACTTTACCACAATCCCATTCAAGTGTATGTACACACAGAAATGCCCTTTTATATGGATTTCTAAAACAACCACAGATTCTTATTTATTTACTTATTTATTTTTACTTTTAAAGAGTAAACATTAGCCTGCTTTATTTTTTTTAAAAAAGACTACTTAGGACACCATCACAGGAGACTTGTGCCAGGAATTGGATGACTTTAAGATAGAGACTTAGGTCTTAGAATGAATTCTTGGTATGGGAGAGTTAGTGGCTAACAGGGTAGAGGGGAATGTCATATGTAAGAGGGCATGATGTTTCGTCTACTAAAGAAAGTGATTACTGAGAAAAGACTATATAATTCTGTAAATTCTGACTAGGTGGAAATTGGGACAGTCAATGGAAAAGACTTTTCCAAGCAGTTTGAGAATCACTAGCCTATTAAAGGAAAGTGAAGTCAATGACATTACCTAGTAAGTATATAACACAGAAGGAGAAGATGATCCAGAAGAGACTCCTGAAGAAAAATAATTCAAGTCCTTTTTGAGCCCCATTTCCCCTACTGTAGAATGGAATAATAAATAGTACCTACTTCAGAAGACAGTTGGGAAGATTAAATGAAACTGTTTACAAACAGTTTAGCAAAATACTTGCCACATAGTAATTGCTTAGCATTAGTAATAAGAATAAACTCTTCTAATAATTCCATGGAACAAATAAAAGGGCAGAAAAGAACAGGTGTCAGTGACATCTTTTCATTGATGGAAGTCCAGGTCATGTTAATCTGGCTGATAGTTTTATCTGTTCATTAGGTGTCAGGTAATTAGTAGAATACAGATTCTTGAGATCTAATATTTGAGGTGTTTTTTTTTTTTTAATCAGTAGTTCTCAAAGTTCTTCCTGGCAAGTCTCTCATCGAGGACCTGGTGAAATGTTACCCCTGGCCTCAGTTATTTGCACTTGCTCACATACTTATGGATTCTTGAAGTATGTTCATCTCTAATTAGGCAAATCTGCAAGAGCTTGATCTAGGCCCTCTCTTTACCAGCTACCCCACCCTGCCCTGTTACCCAAACTTTACTGTATTAGCTCAGAGGTAAGCAAACTCTTAGCTTAAAACCCATTTTTTATGGTCAATGAACTAAGAATAATTTGGGGGGGTTGTTACGGTTTAAGATAATCAAATAAAGAATAATAATCATGACATGTGAAAATTATGAAACTCAATTTTGTCATCCATAAATACAGATTTATTTGAAATACAGCCATATCCACTCACTTACATGTTATCAGTGGCTGCTTTCATGCTGCATGCAGAGACCCCAGAGCCAAAATTATTTAGTTATCAAGTCCTTTCCAGAAAAAGTGTTATAACCTCTGCTTCTGGGAAAGGTCTTTATACCAGCAGTGTAAAAGGAGATATTAATGAACAATGATCATTTCTGCCATTGTTCTCTGCTTCTCAGAGTTAGGAGCTAATTTACCTAACACTATGACTTTATTGTTCTTCCATTTACGTACCCATGTTTACTCTTTTGCCATGTCCCTGTTGACATCATCTCTTATGATTCTCCAGAGTGAAAACTTATGCCCCCAAAGAAGACACTTTTCAACTTTGCTGTAAAATTTGAAGTGGCTCACAAAAAGTAATACAAGGATTTTCCTCAACCCTGCTAGAAAAGGGAATCCAGGGACTATGTCTTTCATTTTATCATCCCTAGGGCTTAGCACATTGCCTGGATGAGACACTTAAAAGCTTATTTGAATGAAGAAAAAAAACAAAAATTAACTTTTGCAAGAGTTTTCTGTGTTCTTATTCTTCAAAAGCTGTTCAGTCCTCCTCTCACTCCAACCTGTTCCATCTAGTTCCTCCCAATTGTTCTTTAAAGGTCACATAAAAGTCCACAGAGATTAATTTATTGTGTAAAATTTAAGTTATGGTATAGGTTGCAGGTATGGTGCACTTGGGAAACCAATGAGATGTATAACAGAACATTGAAAAGATGTCTACTTTTTTAACATAAGCAAATAATTCTTACCTATTTCTTATTTCTCATACATGTAGATTTATTTCTCATTTTGTTGTAGTCACGCACCTTCCTTGGGTCCATAAAGCATGCCTTAAATCGATTTTAAGTCTTGTTTCTTTGAACCTTTGAAAGTATCATCTTCCACCTGAGAAGTTCTTAATCTTTCTTCTTGGCTATCAAAATCCATCTTTTCATTCAAAGCCAAATTTCAGCTTTCCACTAGGGGAAAAATAAACTATAAGACTTTTTTTAAAAAAAATTCTCAAGTTAAAATACTTCCTTGTTTATAAAATAAGACCAAGTAGTAACCATGCATCATGCATCAGATTCCCCCCTCCCCTGGGTTTTTGTTTGTTTATTTGTTTTGGTTTGGTTTTGGTTTTGGTGGTTGTTTTTTGTTTTCTGATCTTGCAGGACACCTTATTGCTTGTAAGTATTAACACTTCTATAGACAAGAGTAGATAACTACCATTTTAAGATTTTGAGGCAGTAAATAAATTGTTGATAATGGTAACTATCATTGCATTAAAAGTCAAATAAAATAGCATTTAATTAGAAAATTTGTGAAAGATAAAAATTTTCACTTACCAGAAATGATAAATAATTATTGATAAGGGTACTTCTGTATTCTCGATCTTCATAAGCTGTTTAGTCCTCCTCTCACTCCAACATCCTGTTACATTACATTTATTAGTTAATTTATTTACATATGTTACTACATGTGTTATTTTACATATGTTACTTCATTTAGTGAAGGTTTTCCTAAGTTTAATAAAGATATTAACTGAAGCCAGGTACGATGGTGCACATTTGTATTCCCAGCTATTTGGGAGACTGAGACAAGAGGACCACAAGTTCAAATTCAAGGCCAGACTCAACATAGCAAGATCCTGTCTCAAAATTAAAAAGAAAAAAGACTGGGATTGTAGCTCAATAGCAGAGTGCCCCTGGGTTTAATTCCCCAGTATTGTCCCGCACACACACACACACACACACACAAAAATATATATATACATATATATATATATATATGTATGTATATATATATATATATATGTATATATATATATTCATATATATATGTATATATATATATATTCATATATATATGTATATATATATATATATTCATATATATATGTATATATATATATATTCATATATATATATATGAAAATACTTACATAAGACAAGCAAAAATATCCAAATTTTTTGAAGATCATTTATTGATGGGTAGAGGCAGAGGATTCTTGTGGACGAGGAATCTACTACAAATTGCTTTTCAAGTAAGCTTGTGAATTCCTTTTTGGGAAGTAAACCTCTGATATCAGGCCAACACATTGGGATACTTATTACAAATCATCTACATTGTTAGCATATTTTTCTTAGAACCAAAGAATGTAGTACATACAATGATTAGTCTTAGTTTGGTGATGCTTAACAGACTTGATTTTCAAGAACTACAAGACAATAAAAACATTCAGATTCAAGATTCAAACTTAGAACCTTGGAATGTTTTTGTAAATGCACATTCTCTACTCCTTTTATTTTGAAACTATAAACCTTCTTAGAAGCAATCAGACAGCAATCAATCATTATACTTGGAAAAGTTTCAAATTAAAAATATTAAAAATTGTGTATAACTAAATTTACTTTTATAAATAAACATATAGTTGTATTGGAACCCTTTGTAATGATTCAGTGATATAAAAGTATAATGAATTGGGAAATATTTTCAAAATCAATTAACATCTTAATTTTTTATCCCTCTGAATTTGAAACTGTAAGAAAGAATTGTTGATTGTCTACCTGCATTATAGACACTAAAAACAGAAGAAAATCCTTTAATGAGGGCTATTTCTAGAGAGGAAAGGGTATTGATTAGAAATCCACAGGAAAATTATAGCTCAGAGATAATCAACTCCAGGTGATCCAGCCTGCTGCTAAAAATGCCAATTTCTATTTACAGCTTCTAGCTCAGGAAATATAGCCAAGCAGTTGCTCAATTATTTTTACAAGGAAGAAAAATAAGAAAAAGAATCAGAAAATATCTTCCTGAGAAATAATTATATGAAATTTCATGCAGATTATTTTCAGAGTAGTGTAGGATTCTGTGATCTTCTATAAATCACTGAAGAAAAAATACTAATTGTAATATGTACTGGAGACCTACTGAGAAGATTGATATGAATAGCAAAATCAGAGGAGGAAAAATTTACCTTCCAAGTAATAATTTTACTCTCACTGAAGTTCTTTGACTTTCCTTACTGCTTAATAATAAAATTGTATCTTCCCTTGGATCATTCTTTATTGTCTTTTTCAAAATAAAGACTCAAAAGCATCATGTTGTTTGAGGAAATCATAATTAATATAATTAATTTAAATTCTTATCTAATTTTTTATACAGAAAAAGAGGAAGGAAAAAAACATGGAATTTAATATGCTATTTCATTAAATGCAATGATCAGGATTCTAAAGCAAAATTTTTCCAGAAGTGTTTTAATTTAGTCCTAAATTAATTGCAATTATTGACTTTATTTATTTTTCTGATTTTAAATTAGAATATCATAATTTTATATATTATGGGATACAATGTGATAATTTTATACATGTATGCAGTATATAATGATAATTTCAGGGTAGTTAGCATTTCCATATTCTTAAACATTTATCATTTTTTCACTGGGAACTTTCAGATTTCTCTTTTCTTTGTATTTTCAAGTATGGATGGATGTCTATATGTGTTTTTGTTTTCTAAGAATTGAACTCAGGGCCTCTTGAATGCTAAACGCATTCTGCGTGACTTAGTTGCACCTCCTAGCCCAAATTTCTCTATGCTGGTTCTTTATAAAATATTTAATAATCCATGAGCTATAGTCATACCAATGTACTGTAGAACATTAGAACTTATCCGTTTCAGTAAAACCTTTCCCCTATTGCCCTCATCTCTTTCCTTCCTGACTTCTAGTGACCACCATCCTGCTCTCTACTTCTACGGAATCCACACTTTGGGCTTCCACATATGATTGAGAATATGTGACATTTGTCTTTCTGTGTCTGACTTATCTCACTCCAGTACCATCCACACTTGCCACAAATGATAGGATTGCAGTGCAACTACTGATTTTAATTTCCAAGGTGTACCTGGCTTTGACAATGGATCCCTTGGTGAAGGTGTAGAATCAGAATAGCTGTGCAGTCCCTGACCCTGCTGGCCCCCTTCAGCAGATGGTGCTGGATGCACATGTGTGTCCACCAGAACCCCCTGCCTGTGCTTTTCCCTTTATGCTCAGGACGTCCTAGATTCACTGGCACAGATAGCAGTTTCCTGCACATCCATTTACTCTGTAAATGGCTTGGTGACATTGTTAAAAGCAATGCCAATTGTCTGTTCTTTTGTTCTGCTTTTACATTTTTATAGTTGTGACTCATTGCACACCCTTTAGCTAAGCATTTAAGAGCCTGTGCCCTTAAAACACGGCCCTGAATTCTCTTCACGGTACACAGGAATAGAAAGCATTTTCCTTGCCTGGAGTTGTTTAAAAGCTCCTTTACTAAACATATCAACAGGCAGAGAGCTGTCCTTTTTCCCTGGGACATTATAGTTTATAAAACCCTTTCACGGTCAACTCTTGAGTGCAAAATTATTGAACACTTTTAAAATAAGAGCCTGATCAGATTAGAAAAGATTAAGAATGCATTATTGAGGAAGGTTTGGTAAAGAAGATGAGTTTTAAAGTTAAATGTTATATGCATGTATGTGCTCTTTATTCCTCAAAGTTTCCATAAATTTTTATATGTTCTTCATAATTTTTTTTCCTCACACAGAAAATAATTGTGATAATTAATTACAATTCTTAAGGACAACAAATATTTCAAATTTTACATAGATGGCACCTGAAATTTTGATTTTTTTTAAAGGATATGTTTTCAGTGGTGTATCATATAGCGTTTTCTTACTCATTCTTAGTTATGTTCTTGCCGCTTCCTCAAGGTATTAAAAAAAAAAAAAGTCACCATTTTCTGTTTTAAGCTTTCCCTTTCCCTGACTACTGAATCTTCATGTGAGTAATGGCTGAAACCAGCAATTATTCACTACTAAATTTAAATGACTACTGCTTTTATTCCCACTTATCAATAATTTGTACATGATATCAATTATTTGTCATTCACTGAAGATATTTGTAAGGCAGCTAACAAAAGCTAATAAGAGGGGCTAGTACTAGTACCAGCCACATCATGTGACTAGGCCTATATAAAGCACATCAGGTGTGCTATCATATTTAGTCCTGTCAGAAGACATATGAGGTTATTGCAGGAGCAATGGCTTGATGCAGCGATTTTCTCTGGATTTTCAAGGGAAAAACGGAAGCTGAGAGAAGTTGTCACTTGGCCAAGGTCTCACAGCTAGAAAGTGGCAGAGAAAGAATTTGAATCTCTCTGTGCCCAGATTCAGTCTTAACCACCCTACCATGACCCAGGTATATTTAAAGTGCTGTTAGTTGCTAGTTAAGTGTATGATTATAAAAATCCATATTACTTAGTGCCAAAGATCAACATTTACCCTTTTCTACAGAAGTTAGTACAACTAGAAAAAAATATTTCATTTGAACAACTTTTCCTTTATAAGGAGAAAATTAAATTATAAACTATATTCACATAATTTTATACCCTAAGACAGAGCTTAGAACACCTTTGTATTTTTTCTTTTTCAATGATAGGCCTCATTTTATTACTCTCATTTTACTTATGAGGAAACTGAAATAGCATTTAAATGACTAAGTTCACATAGTAAGGGCAGATCTGGAATTTGAACCCAGCAGTTGGGGTGCAGAGTCTAAGTAGGGCATGTCATCAAAGATGGCCTGGGAAGGGGCAGCGTCAGCCCGTGTCTGACTCTGACCATTTTGCTGAACTGCCACCCCCACAGCTTCATGGACTAGCTTAGCTTTTGCCATTCTTAGAATGTGCACAGACTTGAACACAACACAATTGCATTTCCTGTACATTTAACAAAACTGATATTTTTTGTCCAGCATTGGTGAGTTTATTAATTTCTACTAGGATTTCCTTTGGGAAGGGGATATATAAAAAAGAGATCATCCCTCAATTTATACAGTCTACACTCTTTAAAACGGGGCTGGTGTTTTCTCTGCACCAGGTGGCTCCTTCCTGAACAATGAGGAAAGAAAAGATTCCCCTGGGTTACATGGGAAGGAGTTGGAAAGGGAAGTGAAGGAAGAGAGTTAAAAATTGTGTGAGGGGCTGGGGATGTGGCTCAAGCTGTAGCGCGCTCGCCTGGCATGCGTGTGGCCCGGGTTCGATCCTCAGCACCACATACCAACAAAGATGTTGTGTCCACCGAGAACTAAAAAATAAATATTAAAAATTCTCTCTCTCTCTCTCTCTCTCTCTCTCTCTCTCTCTCTCTCTCTCTCTCTCTCTCCCCTCTCTCACTCTCTCTTAAAAAAAAAAAAATTGTGTGAGGATGTGAGAGGTTCCCTTGGGTTCATTTTGTGTGAACTGTGTAGTAAGGCACCAGGAAGAAGGTGTCAGGGATGTGGGGAAGACATTAGGGAGTTATTCTGAAGGGTCAACTAATATTACTAAGCTAAAAGCAAGTTGGCTATGTTGGAGAGAAGGAACAATATATAAACAAGCCATTCCTATCTTGAAGAATGCATTTGTTTATGTGTAAGAAAACTGGATTAATTTGTTCTATTTGACTGATTTTTCCACAGGGATAAACCTAATTAGAGATATTAATAAAAGGTAGGTTTATTGTGTATTTACTATGAGCCAGATGGGCACAATTCTAGCACTGTAAAACAGGAACCATTGTTATCACGTGACATTTTTTACATAAGGAAACTCAAGTTCAGAAATATTAATTTCCCCAGGGTCACACAGCCAATAACTGACAGGTTCAGTAATTGAGCGCTAGAATTTTTATCCTCAGCCATTATACTGTACTGTCATCCTCAATTAATTTGATGTATGAATTAACGTAATTCTAGCTTGTATAAAAATTAACCTTATTATGTACAAAGGCTCAAATACAATAAAATTCGGTTTATTGTTCATCTAACAATTCGGGACAGTGTTCATGGATGACAGTTCTTCCTCTCTGTGGTTGTCCAAGTACCTGGGTTCTTTACATTTTATATATTTTCTATTATATCAGAAAGGCACAAGAAGAACAAAGAATAAATAAAGAATAGAGAAGGTACCTTTAATTCTTTTTTGTAAGCTTTCTTTTAGTGTTACCAGTGTGTTTTTTTTTTTTAATTTTTAAAACATTTTGTCAGTGCATGATAGCAAGACTCATCATGCATCTTTGTACATGCACATAAGATAATGTCATTAACCTCATTTCCCATACCTTCACTTTCTCTCCTTTCCTCCCTCACCATGATCTGCTTGGTGAGGTACCACTAATTCCTAAGAGCCTGGTTATAGAAGTGCCACACAATGTGTCTGTTTATGCCCTTATTGGTGACAGTGACTCATACCACATGGCTGGCTATACCTAGATGCTAGAGTTGAGGGCTGGGAGATCACAATCTCCAGTTTAACAGGGATTAATTTAGTATCAATTCTATACAATGAAAGGAGGTACACTACCATCTCAATCTTATACACACGACATAATATCTTTCATTACAATCAATTAAGTCATTGAGTTTATATTATTTTATAAAATAGAGTCTTAAAATACTGGTGCTTTCTTAAGTTATTGTAAAATTTGTGCACTGTCAGTGTAATCTGGTGGCCTCTTTATCATAGTTTCAAAATCTATCAGATTTCAAAACTGGTCCAAGTTTTCTTTTCGTTCCTTTGTTTTAAATTTTCCTGGCCTCTCTGATCCTTGAAATCTAGCTTCCTTGGTTTCAACCTACATTGACTGGCTGAAGCTCAGCCATTTCTGTTTGTTTATTATTTGGTTTCTTTGCTTAAACAAAACAAACCAAAATGTTCACACCCATAATTTCTGAGTTCATTAGAAGTGGATGTGACTGAAAGGAAGTAGGCAATTGAGAAGTGGTCCTATCACAAAGGACACAATATTTTGCTCTTTTTTCACCTCTCTTTTTCCCCCACTGCTGGTTATTTATCTTTCCTGACTTATTTGTTTCTGCAAAGAACTAGCACGTATACTTACATATTATTGTACTTTTCCAAGTTGTTTTATTATTATTAATTTATCTAACCTTTAAAATACACCTATGAGATAGTTCCTTTGTCATTGTCCTGTTTACAAGTGAGGAATATAAGTTATGAAGATTAAGTAACTGGTCATCATGAACAGAGCTGGGATTGGAACCCAGTATGTTTAGCTATAGTCTGACCTCTAAGCCACAGGGTTATTCTGCCTGTCAATGGGGGTGGTTTTCTCACTAAGGAAAATTCTAGTGCCAGCTCATGAGGTAGAACTCTGTTTCATTAAGTTTTATTTCTGATACTAGGCCAATTTTTCATTTAGCTGTTAAGTATCTGCTGTTATTAGAATAATTATAATAGCTATGTAGCACTTCTTTAATAGAAAAGTAAAATGCGTTATGCAATCTAGCACTGGCTGCTGCTTACATTCTATGTCTTAGAAGCTCTGAATCCCATGCTCAGTGTTAGTTCTTGAGAAAGAAAGTTTCCATTGATAGTTTAATTATAGGGGATTTGATTTACTCATAATTTTCTAGTTTTCTTTTGCTATGAAGAAAATAAGGATTTCAGTGGATATATTTAGTTTTTTTCTGTTCATATTTGTATACTCATAAAACATGTATCCACATCCCAGTGTACTTGGCAACCTCTTTAGTTCTTTAGACCTTTTTTGGACTTGTTACAAAAAGCTGGGCCAAGAAATAAATCCAACCATCACCTGCAGGCCACCCTGCTGCTTTGTACACAGATCCCAGCTGCCAGTATTGGCTTGTATGTAGACATGCTCACTCTCTCTTTCTCCCTCTTGTTTCTCTTGTTCTCTCTATATATATCTCTATATCTCTTAAATCCATTATTTTGTGCTTAGTAGCATGTTCAACTATTAATCATGTGAGAAAGGTCATAGACCTACATAGCCAAATTGGGGTGAGTTGGAACATATGTGCCACCAAAGGGCTGCCAGCCAATCAGGTAGACCATATAATGTGGAACTAAGAGTGAGTACTTTCATTCTGTATTATTAGCTTAATTTTATTTTTGCTGTTTAAACAGTAGTTATGTCACTTTATAGTTTTTGACAAAAAGCTAATGTGGAACAGTACTGTAAAAGTACTATAAAAATACTGTAAAGTAACATGAAATTATTTTCTGGTCAATCTGTAATGGATTTTATGTTGTCTATAAAGTTTACATATTTCAACACTTACATAAATTGGCTTTAAGTATTAGAATTTAGCATACACTTTTTTAAAACCCAGTCTATCATAAAGGATTTACTTGATGCCAATTTTATGATGAAAACTTAACTTTTCAAAACAAGAAAAATATATGTATTTGCATGCTAAAATACTAAAGCAAAAATAACCCAGAAAATAGTAGTGTCATAATATATTTGAACATGAAAATATTATTTATTTATATATTTATTTGTCTATTTATTTATTGAACCTAGGAGTGCTTAACCACTGGGCCACTTCCCCAGCCCTTTTTTATGTTTTATTTTGAGACAGAGTCTCACTAAGGTGCTTAGGGTCTCACTAAATTGCTGAGGCTGGCTTTGAACTCAGTAACCTCCTGGCTCAGCCCTTTAAGCCCCTGGGATTACAGGCCCACTGCCATGCCCCACCCTTAAAATGATTTTTTTTTAATTTTTAAAATTATTGTTGCTTCTTTTTAAATTATATGCAAGAGCCTATTTATTATTCTTTTGAGCACATTAAAATGATGAAAAATACTTTTATAATAAGCAATTAAATTTTCAAACTTGTAAATTGTGCAGCAGTTATGTTCCTAGGTTAAATATTTCTACCTCATTGATTTCATGACATATTAATAAATAAGTCTCCCATCTATGGTTTCACTTTTTTTGGCTAAATGAATCTTGGAGCTCTCTGCTTATAGTTTTCTTATATCTTCATTTTTATACCCATCTTTATACATCTTTCCTTCCTTGCCCCATGAAAAAAAAATGAACAATAATGAGCATAATATCAGATTTGCTGATAAAACACACTTTCGGCATTCATGTCATATACATAGCTACTCCCAGTAGTGATTCTACAAAATAACATTGTGTTTTAGTCAGCTTTTGCAATGCTGTGAATAAAACACCTGACCAGATCAATTTTACAGGAGGAAAAGTTTATTTGGACCTCACATTTTCAGAGGTCTCAATCCATAGAAAGCCTGTTCCATTCTTTGGGGCTCAAGGTGAGACAAAACTTGGTGATGGGAATGGTGGAGGAAAGCAGCTCACAGAATGATCAGAAAAGAGAGAGAGAGACTCCTCTTGCCAGATACAAAACTGTATCCCAAAGGCGTGACCCCAGGTACCCACCTCTTCCAGCCACACTCTTCCCACCTTTCTTTTCTACTCAGTTAATCCCGTCAGAGGGATTGATTCACTAATTGGGTTAAGACTCATATAACTAAAAAAAAAAAAAAAAAAGACTCATATAACTGAATCATTTCTCCTCTAAACATTCTTGCATTGTCTCACACAGGAGCTTTTGGGGGATACCTCACATGCAAACATAACACATTGATATGTTCTAGATACCTTTTTGACTTAAATATCTCAAAAAGATCTAAAGAATATTGAGTTTCATCATTGATAGAATTTTTCCATGCACTCTGGAAGGTGATCCAAGCCTAGTATATTATGCTGTCCTGTGATACCCCAAAAACGGGTTAACATTCTGTTTCCAGTCAGCTGACACAGGGACCACTGACATATGTCCACTTTATTCTGACTCCAGACCTAAATGCTATCTTTAGAACATAATGGATTTGCATCAACAGAATATATGAACTAAGAACTACTTTAACCCCAAATAACTTGAATATTTTCAGGAATTAGGAAGTATACTGCTGAGGTAGGCTTAAAAAAATATTCTGTTTCCCAAACTCTGCCACTGAAGGGCCTATAAAGTGGTACAAGTCTTCAGGAGGACAGAGAACATAGTCTGAAATAGCAGCCAAATGAGGGCTGTATTAAATCTTGAATCAAGTCTTTAAAAATCATGAGATAAAAAGAAGTTTTCCACTTATCATATGCTCATGTTTTACTATAAACTTCTCTGGAATCTTTCAGTGCCTGTAGAAAAGTATTCTTCTTAATAATCACTAAAACACTTCTTAATTCATCCCATGAATATTAACCAGATTTTTAAAGCCAGAATACCTACCGGGGGGTGAAACAGGAGGTTTTTCAGTGCCGTCTGCAACTACAGAGTAATGTGTTCAGCTAATGAGACAGCAGAGATAGCAGACTTTTCATCTAGCACCAAAATCTGACTGGCTGAACTAATTCATTAATTCACAGAGTTCAGTTTAGCCTGTAAGCTAAAGAATAAAGATAATAATAGAGGCTCCATGGAGTCTCTAGAGCAGAGGTTTCTCTTTAGGCTTCCTTGTTGTAGGTCACTTTGATGTTCAATGCTCATCTAGGCTCAGTTGAAGGGCAAGCGGAACCAGCACTTTGAGCTGGAATGTTCTCATAGCAGCCCAAGGGCATCTTACAAAGCTGCCCTCCCTTTGCCCAAATGAAGGATCAGCTCTGATACTGAATAATGAGTGCATATTCAAGGAGAACCATGCTAAGACCCTGCACTGGGATAGGAGGGCTTTGTGCATTGAATATCTTAAAGTATAAAAAGATGCATGGGATTGTTCTGTAGATACGTCTGTTAGAATTTGTTCTGTATGTGGAGGGTCAACTGACCTGGGTTCTAGGCTGTCTGCCCAAGACTGCTATGGGACTTCAGAATTGTTTTTCACCCTTTTGGACTTGGTTAGTCTCAGCAACAGTAATAGGATTATGTTATATAAGACCTTTAATACTCCCAAGCTTTACAGTCTGTGTGTGGTTCTACAACTTGTTTTACATAACAATGACTTTGATCAAAATGACTTTGATCAAAACTCCCTTTACTTGACATATATAAATATATGTGTGTGTATTCATACATACATATAATATTCAATGCTTAGCATTTCTATAAATTTAGAGCTAAATTCGCTAAAAACTATATCTCAGTTATAATCCTATGTTTATGAAATTGGTAATTGACAACCACTAAACGAAAGGTATAATTTAGATCTTAATTTTTTCTAAATAGAAAAATATATTGAGTCTGATTATTTGTAGAGATTGAGAAATAAAAAGAAAGAAAGAAATCATTAACAGAATTTAAGGGTGATGCTCATCTCCTTTATGTTTCACTGATACACAGCCCTGACTTTCACATGTTGTGTATCGATTTTTCTAAAACACAGCAGCTGCCTGTTGGAAAACAGCTTGTTTTCAGCAGAATCCTCCTCTTGTCTGTGCAGCACAGTAGAGTACAGAAGTAGTCACTGGTTTTGTACAATCATATGAGTTCATCTTTCCTTTGCCCTTCATAGAAGTAAGTGAAGGACGAGGGGGGGGGGGGTGGAAAGTGCTGATGTTGAGATGAGAAGTGTAGGTTTTATAAAATATGACAACAAAATACAATTCAAGACTATATCTAAGACTCAAGATGAATGAATGGAAGTGATGTTGAGATCTTTACAATTCTGATGTGAGAATTATTGTCTCTATAAGTTCTCAGTAAGTCTTTTCTAATGCAAAGTAAAGCTATAAGTGTATATGAGAACTGGAAGAAATATTTGGAAGTGGCTGCTGAAATTTCAGAATTTCTGATTAGTAAAAAGTCTTCTTGGATAAATTCAAAAGTAATTCATGTTTGCAAAATATTTAGTCTACTAGAGACTATGTGAGGACAAATAAAGAAAAAAATATTTAAATATTATTCACAGTAGAGTGCCTAAAGCTGGTCAAGGAAGAGTGTAGGTCTTGAAATACTTAAAATCTAGAAAGGGAGATTTTAAAATGAAAAGATGTAGGAAGAGTAATTAATAAAGTAAAAGGCAGGAGTTACCATTTTGCACTGGGACAGGAGAGGAGGAGGGAATGGATGGATGTGGGCAGTTTAGGGATCTTAGGTTTGGATGATCTTTGGTCACATCTGATTCAGTCTAACATTCTACCTAAATTGGTAGCAGGTCTTCCAAAAACACACTACTTCCTGCAGGTACATAACAGAGCACCAGCCAGGAGTACCAGAACAGAGAAGGCATCACAAACATAAAGGAGGTCACCTAAGGGTCCTTCTCACTACCAACTCATCTCTATTCTCTAAACTTTCCTGTCCACTTGAAGTTACATCATTGGAGAGCAGTTTACTCCCTCCCAAAGGAAGTGACCTTCCCAATGTCCCAGAGATGGTTAGACACATCTTCAGTGGTCCTCCTTAATATTGAGCATTTTTGGCTGAAGCATCAATAGCAAAGCTCATTAAATTATCATTTAGCACCTATTGAATCACCAAAGCTTCCCTAAAACAGGAGAATTTATTGAGTATTGTATTTAGACATGCATTTGTTTTTATTAATGTGTAAAATAACCAATGTTTCCTGTCCAATCAACAGAAATTTTCTTTCAAGGGTTACATGAGAGAAATAACATTTATAATAGGTAAATCACAAAGTACATCCCAAGATTTTTTCAAATATATGTTACTATTGTTACTATGTTTTAAACTAACTTTTTCTCCTATGAGTACATATCTAAAATATTGTCAAAAATCATAAAAATTATCCAACATATAAATTTTTTTACATAACTTTCTAGAAGCATTTTGAATCCTGTCCTTTAAACTATATAAACCTTTACAGAGGTTAAATGTGTAATATTTTTCATGGATTTCTAATACAAGCTGTATAAAATTTATCAGGTAGATTTGTTTGCCTTAATTGGAGTGAATGGGCTAAAAGAGAACAATTTACAAGTTAGAGTTTTGTTCATCCTCCAAATTCAAATTTTATAGCCATTCCAGATTCCCAAGCAGAGAATTATTAGTTCCTACCTAAGCACTGAGCAGCTCTCCTACATTTCACCTGCGTCTTTGCCATACAATGAGAAGTAATGAGTAGCATCACTTTGTTAGGTTTTCCAACTACTTATGTCATATAATGGATTTAAGCACCCTATCAGTAATCATATTTAATGCTAATTTCAAGTTCTGTTTCACATAGGATTAATATATTTTGCTATTTATCACCTACCTTCTGATCAAACACTATTTTCATCTAAAATAGTCATCATACTACTTTCAAGCATAAATACTACTAGTCAGAATCCCTATTTGTGAGAAGGTGTAGTGAATGTGCAGTCAATGTTATTTAATATATAAATCTATCAGTACTAAGTTATTATAATATAAATGGAATAACTGCTGCTCTTTAGCTATTAAATTCTGTCCTGAGGATATTTTGTTATGTCATTTTCATTCACCCCAACAACCTGAATAATTTCTACTTTATTTAAAGTAAACTTAACTTACCAAAAATCTTATTGGTGCTCATGTCTTGTTTGTGTAGGTTTGTGTAGAGTCTTATTAAGGGGTAAAAATGTATGTATATGTGTATGTATATACCCAAATATACTATAATTTGTATTTACTATATGTAAAAATGTATTGTTGCTTTGTGTGTGTGTGTGTGTATGTGTGTGTGTGTGTGTGTGTGTGTGTGTGTGTGTATACAGAGGGGGTAAGATATTAAACAAATAAACAAAGTAAGGATAAAGATCATTTTTGTGTACTTCTAAGGTACTTAATGAATGTTTGACTCAATGGATTCAAATTACAAATGTCTATTTAGAAGATGTGAACTTAATCATGTTTAGTAGATATGTTTCCTGGAGTTAGAAATATCCATTTAAAAGGTAGGTTTTTTTTTTCAAAATTATCTGCAAACTTCTTTTTATTATTATGAAATAATCTTGAAAGTAAAAGAATTTTAGGGAAGTCCCTTTTGTAAAATGATGACTTTCTGTGTAATATCCTATCAAGGGCATTGTATTAGTTTCTTACTGCTTCTATAATAAATTAGCAAAGATTTAGTGGCCTAAAACAAAAGAAATTTTTCACTGTACAGTTCCAGACATTCTAAGTTCAACAGAGGTTGAAGTGTCAGAGGTGCTCCTGCTGGAAGTTCTAGGGGACATCCATTTTCTTCCCTTGCCAGTCTCTAGTGCCTATCTGCCTTCCTTGGCTTAAGGCACTTCCATCTTCAAAACCAGCATATCCCATCACTCTGACTCTCTACCTTTATTTCTCTTAGAAAGATCCTTGAGATAATATTGTCCTTCCCCAGAACATCCAGGACAATCCCTGGATTTTAAAGTCAGCTGATTAACAAGCTTAATTCATCTGCACAATCCCCCTGGCCATGTATCATAGCACAGCATATTCACACTAACAGAGATTAGGGCATGAACAGTTCCAGGGGGAGATAGGTTTCATTTTTACTTGCCACAAACAAATTTAGGTTTTGAAAATAAGAAGTTATGGAAAGTCCTCTTTAAGAAAATGAACAGTGATAAAATTAGACATTAAAACTTATGCATAATGATAAAAATGACAACAAAATAAACTTTATAAAAAGAAAGTGCATAAATATGTCACACTTTATCCAAACTGATTTTATTTCCATTATTTAATATGCCCATTAATAAACTGATAAAAATGTGTTATTCAACACATCCATAAGTATTTTGAATAAATTAAAAAGAAATAGATACACCTCCTTCCAAAACTTATGTTTTCAGTTTGGTTTCTAAATTCATATGTATATCATTTTTACCATTTTTATGTATATCATTTTCTTCAATTGTCCATTTCCTTTTGTTCTGAAAGATAAAATGGATACACAATTTTGGGCTAAAAGACTTTGGATCAAGTTGCATATTCACTCATTCAAAATGATAGATGGATGGATAGAGATCTGATGAGTTAAGTATTATGGTATTGTGTTAAGTTTGAAGAAAAGAGTAATGAGCAAGTTAGATGTGCTCCTTGCCTTCATAGTAATTACATTGTAACAAAAGGACAGAGATAGGATGATCATCTCAACTACACTGAATATTATGAAGACTGTGGAGCCCAGTGAGAGTCCTAGACTAGTGGCAATGAGGTTTACCCTGGACTTGGGGGTTGAAGCAGTGTGAGCTAGGTAGAAAGGTGAAGCACAGGGAAGAGAAGAGGATCTCAGACAAATATTATGGACAGTATCTAAAATGGGAAAGCTGATAGTAATTTTGAAGAAGTAAAAGAAGGCAAGAAGTGTAAGGAGAACAGGAGTCAGTGATGCCAAACATTCATGAGAGAAAGTGGGACCAGGTCCAGGAAGGCCTTGTGATCACGCTTAGGATTTAGTTTTCCTCTTAAATGCAGTAGGATGCCATTAAAGGGTTCTGTGCAGAGTTGACTTGATCTGATTAGCAGATTTAAAACTTTTCCTGTCTGTTTTGGAGAATGGGGCTGGAGCAATGGGGAATAAAGCAAGAATGGATGCAAGGAAATTAGTTAGCAAGAAGGGGAGTGCTCAGAGTTGAAATATAAAGACTTCAGTTATTAACTATCTTTTCCTCAGAAAGATGCTGGAGTGTGTGCCTTTTCATTGACAGTGACACCTTTAAAAAAATGTTTACTCGGGGCTGGAGATGTGGCTCAAGAGGTAGCGCGCTCGCCTGGCATGCGTGCGACCCGGGTTCAATCCTCAGCACCACATACCAACAAAGATGTTGTGTCCGCCGAGAACTAAAAATAAATATTAAAAAATTCTCTCTCTCTCTCTCTCTCTCTCTCTCTCTCTCTCTCTCTCTCTCTTTCTCTCCCCTCTCTCACTCTCTCTTTCGAAAAAAAAATGTTTACTCATTAAGCACTATTTATACATATAAAAAGGAAAAACACATACCTGATTGGTTGCTTGTGTGCTGAGATTCATTTATACTCATTTCTTTGACCAGGTGTTTGCATTTTATTTCTCACTGTGTAAGGAACCAACTTCCCTTCATACAAACATTTCAGGCATCAACAAACTGGTTAAGAGAATAATTTGGGAGTTAAAGCTTCTTCTCAAATCACACCAGTCCATCTTTAGCCAGTTGTAAAGGTTCTCTGATTCTGTATGTGTTTTGTTGGTGTAGGAGAGGAGACGCACTCCTACCCCACACAGTTTCTCATTCCTGTAGGCTTCACGCTTGCTCGAAGACTTGAAGGCCGTGGAGGTTCCAGGAGCCTTTCTCAACGTGCTGGCATCAAGTCCTGTACTCGAGTACTTTCCATCTACCCTACTAAGCCTGGCCATGGGCCAAGCTCCTCTCGTACTCCTGGTAATATAACTCAATTCTGGCTCTCCTGTTTTTCTGCCCTAAGATTGCAATTTGCATAGTTTGTGTTCCTTGTATGGTTTTGCATATCTTTAAGTTGTCATGATCCATTTGTACTAGTTTAGTTGCCCCTTCTGATGTTGTTTCTACCTCAATTTGCTACATTAGGAGAGGGAAATGTATTGCAATGACACACTGATAGATCTATAATTGCACCTTTAAAAATAGTCAAGATGGATAGTAACATAAGAATTATCACTCTGCCAGGTGTGGTGATGCACACCTGTAATGCCCGTGGCTTGGGAGGCTGAGGACGGAGGATCACGAGTTCAAAGCCAGCCTCAGCAAAAGCGAAGTGCTAAGCAATTCAGTAAGACCTTGTCTGTAAATAAAATACAAAATAGGGCTGGGGATGTAGCTCAGTGGTCAAGTGACCCTGAGTTCAATCCCTGGTACCCCACAACCACCACCCTGTCAAGATGCACTTCTGAAAGAAGCTCTATGATATGTGTATGTTCCCCTTGTTATCTGTGAAAATTAGGATTTTATAGTTTGTCAAGTAAAATTTATGTCATTGTAATCTTTATAAGATACTAATCAATTGATGTGATTAATTACATTTGTTGATTTCCGTATGTTGAACCAACCTTGCATCCCTGGGATGAATCCCACTTGATCATGGTGCACGATCTTTTTGATATTTTTTTATTTGATTTGCCAGAATTTTATTGAGAATTTTTGCATCTATATTCATTAGAGATATTGGTCTGAAGTTTTCTTTTTTTGATGTGTCTTTGCCTGGTTTTGGAATCAGAGTGATATTGGCCTCATATAATGAGTTTGGAAGTGTTTTTTTTTTTTTTAATTTCCTGAAATAAGTTGGAGAGTATTGGTATTAGTTTTTCTTTAAAGGTCTTGTAGAACTCGGCTATGTATCTGTCTGGTCCTGGGATTTTTCTTGGTTGGTAGACTTTTGATGGTATCTGCTATCTTGTCACTTGAAATTGATCTGTTTAAATTGTGTATATCATCCTGATTCAATATGGGCAAATTATATGACTCTAGAAATTTGTAAGCTGTGAAACCAACCTACATGCCCTACAATAAATGAACGGATAAAATATATGTGGCATATATACACAATGGAATATTATTCAGCAATAAAAGAGAATAAAATCATGGCATTTGCAGGTAAATGGATGGAGAAGATAATGCTAAGTAAGTTAGCCAATCGCAAAAAAACAAATGCCAAATGTTTTCTTTGATATGAGGAGGCTGATTCATAGAGGGATAGGGAGAAGGGAGCATGGGAGGAATAGATGAACTCTAGATAGGGCATAGGGGCTGGAGGGGAAGGGAAGGTGCATGGGGTTACTGATGATGGTGGAATGTGATAATTATTATTATCCAAAATACAGGTATGAAGACACAAATTGGTGTGAGTATACTATGTATACAACCAGAGATATGAAAAATTGTGCTCTATATGTGTAATAAGCATTGTAATGCATTCCGCTGTCATATATAAATTTAAAAAGAAAAAGTAAAAAAAAAGATATTAATCAATTGGCTAATAAAGAAAAAAATTTTCTACATTTCCCAAACCACATAGCTCTCTGGCATTACAAAATAGAGTAAGCTTCTCCATAGAAATTTGGTTGGGATCTTCTAAAATCCCTAAGACAAAGATTTGAACTACTTTATTTAAGTTGTAGTGCAAGGAAAGGATGTCAGTATTAGGTGCATTATTTAACATTGTCCAAGTTACTACTGGACAATTGGAGTTTGATCCCTTTGGAGGTCTATGGGAAACTGCAGAAGTGTTTCCCTTGGGGTTGAGGAGGCTTTAGTAACTCCCATTTGCCCCTGGCTGAGGAGTGCTCAGGGAGTCATGAACTCCTGACATTTGGGCCGGCTTCCTTTGTGGGCCTAAGTGACTACAATTGGAAGGAGTCCTCAATAGAAAGCTGCAGGTACCTACAGTCATTCAGCATCCTTACTTACAGGAAAAGTAAGTGCCAAAAGGATATAGCCAGAGCACCAATAGCATCTGCCTCTGTAGCTTTCTAACCAGGGCCTCCACCTAGAGTTGTGTAGTCTGGGTTCTGCACAAAAGTGCCCAGCCAGTAAGGGAGTTCAACACTATTAAGGTGCTCTTAGCTAATCCACGAACAGTGAGGTTATTTTCACTTTTAATTTGTCCAAAGCCTTTCTTTTACTTCCTCTTGTGGAAACCCTTCTTTTTCACCTCCTTCTCTTTTCTGTGTGTGTGTGTGTGTGTGTGTATATATATATATACACACAAATGCCAAATGTGTTTATATATATATATATATATATATATATATATATATATATATATAAACATTTATGCACATTAAATGTGTGTGTATGTGTGTGTATACATACTATAAAATTTATTATCCAAACTGGAATATTTTAGAGAATATAAAGAAAGATAATTAATAATATCCCAGAACAATAGGCATAAAACAGAATTGTCCTGAAGTAAGCATTTTGTTTAGGGGGTATTTGTTTTTTCTCGTAATAGTCTTGCTGCCTACTACTACTGAACTCTCTGAGCCTCAGTTTCCATCCTTGTAGAATACAGCAATACCAATAATATCAATAATGAGAATTATGATGAGGGTCACTGCAAGTGTCTACAAAGCATGGCTCAACAAAGGTTGGGATTCTTTCTTTTATTGCTTGGTGCTTGGCAGGATGGTGGGGATGTGAAAGGGCCTGAGGAAAGCAGCCAAAGTACAGGAATGTTTACTAAGTTCTCTTAAAAGTGATAATTTTGACAGTTTTAAGTGTATTAAATATTTACGGAAATGCCAAGTGGGTTTGATGCAAGAAATTGATATGAAACCTTCTTCTTGCCTGTGGATAAGTACTTTAAACAGGTTTACACTGGAAATCATATATTAGTCCTGCACTTTACTTCTCTGAGGGATCTTACATAATCAGAGAAGCTATATGGTATTTAATAAAGTAAGCAACATATTTTTATTTCATTTGGTTTAAATGTGTCTTAAATTTTGTGGATGGATAGCAGTTTTCAAATTGTGGCTCTTTAGCAGTTTTAAAATTTATGAGATGATACATGGCAAATTCACTCAATGATTTTGTACTTCATAGTTTTATACTATAATAAGCTATAGAAAAAAAAACCTCTTTGACAGAAGCACTTTAATCATACTGTGTGTCTCTGTGAAAAAGAGAGGGGGAGGGAGAGGGAAGGAAAAGAAGAGGAAGAGAGAGAGGGAAAGGCAGAGAGAGACTTCAGAGAGCCCTGATAAGTGTTCCACCCAGAGACAGAACAAGTTATTTAAACCGGGTCAAAGCTTTGTTGGCGTTCACTTTTCCCTGAGAACAATCTAGTGCTGATTCTTATTTTCTCAAGATAAACAAGGTAAGTCAATGTTCCATGCATGTATTTGGGAGATCTTAACAGGAATTTGTTGGTTAATTTATAACTTTTCATGAAATTAAAACAAAAGCCAAATTTCTTTATTATTTCAGTGATGTGCAGCAGTTTTGAAAAATGGCATTATACTTGAGATTACCAACTATTGAATCAAAAAGGAAAAATGTAAAATTTGTTATGCAGTGAATTAAGTGCTTATAGAAGAATGTTGCAGCTGCAGATATATTTGCAAAATTGTAATGTCCAAATATGATTAACTTTAATTCTAGACTATAGGATTTTAAAGCTGCATTTGTAGTTGAGCACTTCTTGAGCTTATTAGTACCAAAACATAGAAAACATCTTAACATTATCACAAGGTTGTATTTCTCTTTAAAGCCATTTTATTTCTATTTTAAAATGTGAGGTATATTTCGTACAATGTATCACTTTTGTATTCATTTAAATTTAAGAACTTTATATGGACATTTCTTTTGGAAATTCAAAAGTATATGTACTTTGCATTTGAAAATTATAAATCACATTTTTCTAGCTGAGCTTCCAGATTTTTGCCTTTCATTTTGTTATGTTCAGACAATGACCAGAGAAATATAACTTTTAAGAGCACAAGAAAATACCCATAGTAAGAGTTTGATGAAACTTCAAAATACAGATTTATCTTGTGCTTTTAGATCATTTATGGAGAAAAGTGTACCCAGTTAGTTTCTTCTGATTCCTGTTTTATTTTATTCACTCATACACTGATGCGACATTCTAGGTGAAAAGGAGGTTTTTTGTTATCATCATAAGAGTTGTGACAGGCACTCTAAGAACCTTCTGTAAAAGGACAGTTTCACATTCAATAACAATATTACCCCCTAAGTGATAACATCAATATTTATCAGTAATTTCCTTTCTTACTTCTTCCTAAGAGTACACCAAATCAGAATCTTATGGAGGACACTTTGCATATGAAGAGTTTTTTAATATCAAAGAGTCTTCTGCATGTAGCTTGTATTTTGTTTGTTTTTATTTTATATTCTGAGTAATGCTTATATGGAATTACTGATTTTTAGTTTAACACTTAATATTTAACTTCAGAAGCAGGGATTATGCATGGAATGATGGCATAAATATACTTAGGATGACTGTAATACATTTGTGATTTATTTCTTTCCTTCCCTAATTCCCAATTTAGTTTCAGTCATTTGTCTTAAAAGGAATCTCAACATCTGTTTAGTTTTATGCCATCTTCGTGCTTAACCAAGTCAGTGAAATGTCCTCTTGCTCCTTATCTGTGCTTATTATTTGTAGGCAGCAAGAAGTAATTTTTTTTACTTAAGTAAATAAATTCCTTTTTTTGTCTCCCCCATACTTTGAACTTAGTTAAAGAGCAATGGTACAGGACCAATGCTGTTGAGAATTTTTTCTTTTACCTAAATAAACAATTAGTAGCCACTTTGTGCATCTATGAAGATAGACACACAATTAACACACTAGGTTTAAGTTACTAAAATTCGTTCACTAGTTTACCCAGAAAACATTGTTGATGACCATGTTTCACAAAACTTTGACACAAAAGTACAATGGAGAGAGATATAGGAGCATACATATTCAGTTTAAAAGTTAAAAATAAGTAAAAGAGTTTCTTATAAGTCTATCACATTAAGCTAAGTATTTTCATAGAATAGTTCATAGTCCATTATCAGTGTATTTGCAGGGGAATAATTGATATAGGAGTTTAGAGAACAGAATCATACAACTTAGGCTGGTCAGACTAGGTGGCAAGAAAAAGTACTTTAAGGTAATCATAAAGGATTGGGAAAAGACAAGAAGGCTCTCCCAGGTAGGTAGGATGAAGGGGAGTCCTGAATATAGGAAATGTCAACAGATGAAGAAAGAACCAAATGTGATCAGTTTGGCTGGAGCTGAGGATTTCTGGCAGCCTCTTGGGAGAGGTAAATGTGAATCAAATCTAGAATCCCTGTAAATGGCATGTTAGACTGTGAGAGGGCCAGTAAAATTGGCACAGGGAACCAATAGGGCATCTCTATGAAAATATGTTCTGGTAGCACAAAACCAGTTGAAATGACAAGAATCTCTATGTGAGGAGATTAATTGGAATAATAAAAAAGAAATAGGTAGAGGAGATAAGGCAGCAAAAATAACAATCACATTTTCACAATGAAAATATAGCAATACCTTTAACAAATTGGGGAATTAGTAAAAGGTCAGTTTGGGATATAAATCTCTATTAGAGTTCAGCCAGAGAAGCAGAGTCTGCAGGAGATATATATTCTAGAGATTATTATAAGAAATGGGCTTTACGTGATTCTGGGAGCTGGCTAGATAAGTCTGATAAGTCTGAAATCCATAGAGCAGGGCCTGAAGGACCTGTAGTCTAGCTCTCTCAGACACTGGCAGAAATAGCAGTCCAGGGTGGAAGGTCTAGTTCACCAAGAAAGTCTGCCCTTTTCGGCTTTCACCTGAATGAATGGGTCTTACCCAGATGATCTGAAATAAGACCCCTATTTAATACCAACTGATTTATGCATTCTAAGCACATCTACAAGTTGTCTTCCCAATTTGTTTTTTTTTTTGTTTTTTTCTATTGGTTGTTCAAAACATTACATAGTTCTTGATATATCATATTTCACATTTTGATTCAAGTGGGTTATGAACTCCCATTTTTACCCCGTATACAGATTGCAGAGTCACATCAGTTACACTTCCACTGATTTACATATTGACATACTCATGCTGTTGTATTCTGCCGCCTTTCCTATCCTCTACTATCCCCCCTCCCCTCCCCTCCCCTCCCCTCCCCTCCCCTCTTCTCTCTCTACCCCCTCTACTGTAATTCATTTCTCCCCCTTGTATTATTTTTCCCTTTCACCTCACTTCCTCTTGTATGTAATTTCGTATAACCCTAAGGGTCTCCTTCCATGTCCAAGCAATTTCCCTTCTCTCTCCCTGTCCCTCCCACCTCTCATTCCTGTTTAATGTTAGTCATCTTCTCATGCTCTTCTTCCCTACTCTGTTCTTAGTTATTCTCCTTATATCAAAGAAGACATTTAGCATTTGTTTTTTAGGGATTGGCTAGCTTCACTTAGCATAATCTGCTCTAATGCCATCCATTTCCCTCCAAATTCTATAATTTTGTCATTTTTTAATGCAGAGTAATACTCCATTGTGTATAAATGCCACATTTTTTTATCCATTCATCTATTGAAAGGCATCTAGGTTGCTTCCACAGTCTTGCTATTGTGAATTGTACTGCTATGAACATCGATGTAGCAGTGTACCTGTAGCATGCTGTTTTTAGGTCTTTAGGGAATAGACCCAGAAGGGGAATAGCTGGATCAAATGGTGGTTCCATTCCCAGCTTTCCAAGAAATCTCCATACTGCTTTCCAAATTGGTTGCACCAATTTGCAGTCCCACCAACAATGTACAAGTGTACCCTTTTCCCCACATGCTCGCCAGCACTTGTTGTTGTTTGACTTCATAATGGCTGCCAATCTTACTGGAGTGAGATGATATCTTAGGGTGGTTTTGATTTGCATTTCTCTGACTGCTAGAGATGGTGAGCATTTTTTCATGTACTTGTTGATTGATTGTATGTCCTCCTCTGAGAAGTGTCTGTTTAGGTCCTTGGGCCATTTGTTGATTGGGTTATTTGTTATCTTATTGTCTAATTTTTTTAGTTCTTTATATACTCTGGATATTAGGGCTCTATCTGAAGTGTGAGGAGTAAAGATTTGTTCCCATGATGTAGGCTCCCTATTTACCTCTCTTATTGTTTCTTTTGCTGAGAAAAAACTTTTTAGTTTGAGCAAGTCCCATTTGTTGATTCTAGATATTAACTCTTGTGCTATGGGTGTCCTGTTGAGGAATTTGGAGCCCGACCCCACAGTATGTAGGTCGTAGCCAACTTTTTCTTCTATCAGATGCCTTGTCTCTGGTTTGATATCAAGCTCCTTCATCCATTTTGAGTTAACTTTTGTGCGTGGCGAGAGAAAGGGATTCAGTTTCATTTTGTTGCATATGGATTTCCAGTTTTCCCAGCATCATTTGTTGAAGATGCTATCCTTTCTCCATTGCATGCTTTTAGCCCCTTTATCAAATATAAGAAAGTTGTAGTTTTGTGGGTTGGTTTCTGTGTCCTCTATTCTGTACCATTGGTCCACCCGCCTGTTTTGGTACCAATACCATGCTGTTTTTGTTACTATTGCTCTGTAGTATAGTTTGAAGTCTGGTATCGCTATACCACCTGATTCACACTTCCTGCTTAGCATTGTTTTTGCTATTCTGGGTCTTTTATTTTTCCATATGAATTTCATGATTGCTTTCTCTATTTCTACAAGAAATGCCATTGGGATTTTGATTGGCATTGCATTAAACCTATAGAGAACTTTTGGCAATATTGCCATTTTGATGATGTTAGTTCTGCCTATCCATGAACAGGGTATATTTTTCCATCTTCTAAGATCTTCTTCAATTTCTCTCTTTAGGGTTCTGTAGTTTTCATTGTATAAGTCTTTTACCTCTTTTGTTAGGTTGATTCCCAAGTATTTTATTATTTTTGAGGATATTGTGAATGGAGTGGTTGTCCTCATTTCCATTTCAGAGGGTTTGTCACTGATATACAGGAATGCCTTTGATTTATGCGTGTTGATTTTATATCCTGCCACTTTGCTGAATTCATTTATTAGCTCTAATAGTTTCTTTGTAGACCCTTTTGGGTCTGCTAGGTATAGAATCATGTCATCTGCAAATAGTGATAATTTAAGTTCTTCTTTTCCTATTTTTATGCCTTTAATTTCTTTCGTCTGTCTAATTGCTTTGGCCAGTGTTTCGAGAACTATGTTGAACAGAAGTGGTGAGAGAGGGCATCCCTGTCTTGTTCCAGATTTTAGAGGGAATGCCTTCAATTTTTCTCTATTCAGAATGATGCTAGCCTGGGGCTTAGCGTAGATTGCTTTTACAATGTTGAGGTATGTTCCTGTTATCCCTATTTTTTCGAGAGTTTTGAAAAAAAAGGATGCTGTACTTTGTCGAATGCTTTTTCCGCATCTATCGAGATGATCATATGGTTCTTATTTTTAAGTCTATTGATGTGGTGAATAACATTTATTGATTTCCGTATATTGAACCAGCCTTGCATTCCAGGGATGAATCCTACTTGATCATGGTGTACAATTTTTTTAATATGATTTTGTATCCGATTCGCCAGAATTTTATTGAGGATTTTTGCGTCTAGGTTCATTAGAGATATAGGTCTGTAGTTTTCTTTCTTTGAAGTGTCTTTGTCTGGTTTAGGAATCAGGGTGATGTTGGCCTCGTAGAATGAATTTGGAAGTTCTCCATCTTTTTCTATTTCCTGAAATAGCTTGAAAAGTATTGGTATTAGTTCTTCTTTAAAGGTTTTGTAAAACTCTGCTGTATACCCATCCGGTCCTGGGCTTTTCTTAGTTGGTAATCTTTTGATGGTTTCTTCTATTTCCTCAATTGATATTGGTCTGTTTAGGTTGTCTATATCCTCCTGTCTCAGTCTGGGCAGATCATATGACTTAAGAAATTTATCGATGCCTTCACTATCTTCTATTTTATTGGAGTATAAGGATTCAAAATAATTTCTGATTATCTTCTGTATTTCTGAAGTGTCTGTTGTGATATTGCCTTTTTAATCCTGTATGCTAGTAATTTGAGTTCTCTCTCTTCTTCTCTTCGTTAGCATGGCTAAGGGTCTGTCGATCTTATTTATTTTGTCAAAGAACCAACTTTTAGTTTTATCAATTTTTTCAATTGTTTCTTTAGTTTCAATTTCATTAATTTCAGCTCTGATTTTAATTATTTCTTGCCTTCTACTTCTTTTGCTGTTATTTTGCTCTTCTTTTTCTAGGATTTTGAGATGAAGTATGAGATCATTTATTTGTTGGTTTTTTCTTTTTTTAAGGAATGAACTCCATGCAATGAATTTTCCTCTTAGAACTGTTTTCAATGTGTCCCATAGATTCCGATATGTTGTGTCTGTGTTTTCATTTATCTCTAAGAATGTTTTAATTCCCTCCTTAATGTCTTTTATAACCCATTGATCATTCAGTAACCTATTGTTCATTCTCCAAGTGATGCATGATTTTTCCTTCCTTCTTTTATCGTTCATTTTCAGTTTCATTCCATTATGATCAGATAAGATGCATGGTATTATCTCTACTCCTTTATATTGTCTAAGAGTTGCCCTGTGACATAATATATGATCTATTTTTGAGAAGGATCCATGTGCTGCTGAGAAAAAAGTGTAACTGCTTGATGTTGGTTGGTATATTCTATATATGTCAATTAAGTCTAGGTTGTTAATTGTGTTATTGAGTTCTATAGTTTCCTTATTCAATTTTTGTTTGGAAGATCTGTCCAGTGGTGAGAGAGGTGTGTTGAAGTCTCCCATGATTATTGTATGGTGGTCTATTAGACTCTTGAACTTAAGAAGAGTTTGTTTGATGAACATAGCTGCACCATTGTTTGGGGCATATATATTTATGATTGTTATGTCTTGTTGGTGTATGGTTCCCTTGAGCAGTATGTAGTGTCCCTCTTTATCCCTTTTGATTAACTTTGGCTTGAAATCTATTTTATTTGATATGAGTATGGACACTACTGCTTGTTTCCGAAGTCCATATGAGTGATATGATTTTTCCCAACCTTTCACCTTCAGTCTATGTATGTCTTTTCCTATCAAATGCGTCTCCTGTAGGGAGCATATTGTTGGGTCATGTTTTGTGATCCATTCTACTAGCCTGTGTCTCTTAATTGGTGAGTTTAAGCCATTAACATTTAGGGTTATTATTGAGATATGGGTTATCCTTCCAGCCATATTTGTTTATTTATGTTACTGAATATGGTTTGTTTTCCTCTTTGATTATTGTCCCCCCTTTACTGTCCTACCTCCCACTGTTGGTTTTCATTGTTATTTTCCATTTCCTCTTCCTGTAATGTTTTGCTGAGGATTTTTTGGAGAGATGGTTTTCTAGCTGCAAATTCTTTTAACTTTTGTTTATCGTGGAAGGTTTTAATTTCATCTTCCATCTTGAAGCTTAATTTTCCTGGATACACAATTCTTGGTTGGAACCCATTTTCTTTCAGTGTTTGAAATATATTATTCCAGGATCTTCTAGCTATCAAAGTCTGTGTTGAGAGATCAGCTGTTATCCTGATTGGTTTACCCCTAAATGTAATCTGCTTCCCTTCTCTTGTAGCTTTTAAAATTCTCTCCTTATTCTGTATGTTGGGCATCTTCATTATAATGTGTCTAGGTATGGATCTCTTATGACTGTGCACATTCGGCGTCCTGTAGGCTTCTAGGATTTGGGATTCTGTCTCATTCTTCAAGTCTGGGAAGTTTTCTCGAATTATTTCATTGAATAGATTGCTCATTCCTTTGGTTTGGAGCTCTGTACCTTCCTGTATCCCAATGACACTTAAGTTTGGTCTTTTAATGTTATTCCATATTTCTTGGATGTTCTGCTCATGGTTTCTTAACAGTCTTGCTGAGCTGTCTATGTTCTTTTCAAGTTGAAATACTTTATCTTCATTGTCTGATGTTCTATCTTCTAAGTGTTCTACTCTGCTGGTAGTATTCTCAATTGAGTTTTTAAGTTGGTTTATTGCTTCCTGCCTTTCTAGGATTTCTGTTTGTTTGTTTTTTATAACCTCTATCTCCCTGTATAGTTGATCTTTTGCTTCCTGGATTTGTTTATGTATTTCATTGTTGAAGAGATCTTTCATTGTCTGATTTTGCTGTCTAATGTCTTCCTTGAGACTCCAGATCATCCGAAGCATGTATCTCCTGAATTCTTTATCTGACATTCCATCTGCTGCAGATATTACCTCTTCTAACGTTGAGTTGACCTGCATTGCTTGTGGTCCTTTCTTTCCTTGTCTCTTCATACCGTTCGCGTTTCTTTCTGCTTACTGAGACTGTTGTGTTATTTAATTTTCCCCCATATATTTGTATTACTCTTGTATAGTTGCAAAGTCTCCCGCGCAGGCGCGGGCAGGGGCTCTGTTCCTCCTCCAATTGGGGCACTGTGCCTACCACATCGGCAGGCCGCTGGGCCTGTTCTGCTGGTTGGTAGCAGGTGCGCCTACCTTGCAGGTGCGTGGGGCGGATCTGCCACTCCCAGGTTGCTGGGCCTGACCTGCTGGTGGGTTGCAGGTCCGGCTACCTTGCAGGCGCGGGGGAAGGGCGCACACCTATTTGTATTTAGACAGTTATGCAAAATGGAGGACGTAATGCTTGGGATGAAAGTTGGGGGGAAGGGGAAGGTAGGTGCTCTTGAAAAGAAAGAAGGAGAGGGAGATAGATAGCATAGAGGAGAATGGAAAGAGCAGTAAAACTTGGAAGGGGAGAGAGAGAGGGAAAAGGGAGAGAAAAAATTAAAATGAAATAGGAAATAAAATTAGGTCTTAGAGATCCATTTTCTTCTCTTCCCATAGGCAAAGCTGTGCCCTCCGGGCTGAGTTTTGCCCTCAATGTGTCAAGAGCAATCCCTGTAAGGCGGTTCCTGGGAGTCTCTCAATCCTGTTGGTCCAGAGCCGTTTCACTTCTACGGCCCCTCCTCCCCTTCCTCCTGCCAGCCAGCCAGGTCCTGCTCACCGGAGGCAGTTCCCCAAGGATTTGGTTACACTTTCAGCCGCACCGAGTGCTCTATTTCCCTAACTACTGAGCACTCTCGCTGTCATTCATCTAAGCCCCAGTGTTGTGGAGCTGTGGTCTGGGAGTCAATTGTTATTTTTTCCGGACCCCTTTGGTGGGCACACCTTTGGAATCTGGCAGCTAAGACCATTGGTGTCGCTGCTGGTGGTAATAGGAGTTGGGGGTCGAGGATCCCCTCTACTTCCCTCAGCCCCTACAGTCACAACCACACTGCTGGCAGTAGGAGGAGTTGGGGGTCTGGAGTGTCCTCTGTTTCCCTCCGCCCCTACCGTCACACCCTATCTGTTCGCGGTTGGGGGATTTGGGGGTGGGGAGTCTTCTCTGCTTCCCTCTGCCCCTACAGTCACGCCCTCGTCACTGGCAGTAGGGGGAGTTGGGGGTCGAGAGTCCTTTGGCCCTTACGGTCACGCCCATGGAGAGATTTTGAAGATTCCCGGTTGTTTGTATCTGGTGTGGGTGGGAGTCACACACCTGCTAAAGTAGATTCCGCTGGGAAGGAATCTCTTTGGCCGAACTTTGGTGACTTCCCCTCTCTGCTATGGCGGGCCCCTGGCTCCTTGCCGGAGTGTCCGAAGGGAGGGGTGGAACTGGCTTGTCTCTGATCTGACACAATCTCTGGTTTTTAGTTCCCAGTTCGCTATTTCGTAAAGGGTTGGTTAGATTCCCTTCACGCTGTCTTGGGGGGGGGGGGAGCCGTTCGCTGGGTGGGCGGGGCTGTTAGTAGAGCCGGGAGGGCACGGGCTGTCTGCTGGGCCAGGCGGGGACACTTCTCGCCGCGCCGGGCCGCCGGGGGCTTCCTGTAGAGCCAGGCAGCTGCAGCCGCGTGGCTAAGATCTGGGCGGGCGGGGTGGCCGTTCGCTGAGCGAGAGTGGGGCCTCCCGGGACGGCTGGATGGCGGGTGCCGTCTGTGGGTTCGGGCGGGCCACGCCGCTCGGGGCCGCCGGCCGCTTTCTGAAGCAGCTGGTGGCTGCGGGATTGTATCTCTGCACCCACCAGGGGGCTGCCTGTAGAGCCGGGCAGCTGCGGCCGCGTGGCTACGAGCCTGGCAGGCGTGGTGGCTGTTCGCAGAGCTAGAGCAGGGCCTCCCCGGGACGGCGGGATGGCAGGTGCCGTCTGCAGGTTCGGGCGGGCCGCGCCGCTGTGGGCCGCCGGCCGCTTGCAGAAGCGGCTGGTGGCTGTGGGACTGGACCTCCGCGCCCGCGTGGCCGGCCAAGATCCACTTGTCTGGGACAAACTGACACTTCTAATAATCCTACCAATTCCCGGCAGGTCCCCTCTTAACGGAATTTTGCTAGAAGTTCCTCAGTAGGTAGACTGCCGCTGTTCCAATGGGTCTTTCTGATCCCGTTAATGTGGAGACATTGGAATCGCTGCTTCCTCGCCGGCGGCCATGGTGGATCCCCCCCAATTTGTTTTTGATAGAACAACTGGAGACTGTAGCTGACACATCCTAAAAATCCCAAAGTGCTATCAACTTGAACATGCTGATAGAAAATTTACAGGTAAAAGCAGTCAGGAATCTATTGGACATTCAGAATTGAAATTTGGGAAACTTTATAGAGACAAGGAGTTCTCTGTGGAGAAATGATATCAACATGGTCAAGAGTGTTGAGGAGATCCTCAGAGAAAACTATAGAAATTTTCCATTGAAGATAAATTTTGAGGAGAAAACCTTTTTAAGGGGCAGAAGAAAGAAAAGTTAACCAAAAAATAATGACCAAGGAGCAGGCTAGAGGTATAGAATAGTTTTGAGGGTAATTCTTAGATACAAATAAAAAATAATAATATTAAGGGAAGAAGATTAAAGATCTAAGGAAAAAACTATAGTAGCATAGAGCCTTTGCTGACCTCTCACCATGCTTTCTCACTAGCTTTCCAAGATTTCCACTGGAGCAGGGAACATTGCTGATGGTTCCCCTGATTTTCATCCTGGGTCTGGGGATCTTGCTGCCAGAGATCCCAACAGTTTGCATTGAAATAAAGCTAGTGGTTTTTATTGTGAACTTTGAAAATGCAATTGAAGTGAGATGGATTAGAAAGACTCTGGTGTGCAGATATTTTAGGAAGGAGTGGAGAACAAGAAATTAGAGGAATAGCTGTTATTATTGTGTAATGAAAAGGTCTCTTGTGATCTTTGTGTTGCAGTCTTGAATGTCCTTTACCTTCCTCATCTGTCTGCAGATGTGTTTGTACTCACAAATGCAGATTATTGTACTCACAAGGGGTAGCTCAAGCATCTCCTCCTCTGTGGGAAGTTCTTTAACCCTACCAGAAGTGCCAACTTAGTCCTTTGTCCCATTACTCCCTTAGGCATATTTTATGCTTCTGATCCTCCTGAAATAGTATGGCTCACAAGTTTTCCTACCCCACCAGGTCGTCTGCTACTTTTAATTTTGAATCTACACTAATGTACAGCACCACCATTTAAATGCTTAATATGTATTTGGAAAATGAAGGTATGCATATTATGCATGTATATGAGAAAAGAGTGTGTGTATGTTTATAGCTTGTGGAAGGAAGAAGGAGAAATTTGGGGATTCTGGAGCTTAAAGAGTAAAATTAATGAGAATAAGGCAGAGAAGAGGAGGAGTTTAAGTATGAGAGGAATGCTGCAAAAGAGGAGGAGGAATTGCATCCTCCCCGTACAGAAGATGGGGAGAAGAGGTTTGATGAAGATAAGCACGTAGTTGCAAGCAAGACTGGATGGAAGAAATCCGTCTTCCCAGGAAATGAAAGACAAATGAGTGTGAGAGAAAATGTACCATCTCCTAAGAAGATGAGATTTTTTTAAGGCAAAAAAAAAATGAAATTTTGGAACTCTGTTTGTTAACTGTGATCTAACACATTTAAAATGCTTGTAAAAATAAAACACAAGTAAACCAGAGTTAGGAGATGGACTTCTCTGTTGAGGCCGTGCATGTCCTGAAGCACTGGATAGCATCAAAGGTTCAGTAAAAGGCAATGAGCTAGACTGAACTAATGGATGTGTAGATGGACAAGCCCTCTAACAGTCAACTGGTGAGGGTATGGTAAAGTGCAAAGCATTTGCTAACTTGGTGCTAGAACCCCTGGGCTTAAGTTCTGGTCGTGCCACTTGCTAAGTCTGTAATTGTGACAAAATTATAAGCTGTTATTCTTTTTCTTTTCTTGTGTGTGTAGTGAGTGTGTGGTGTATAATCTGAAGAACCTTTTAGGGGCCTACATGCAAATTTGTTTAATTGCTATTTCACCTCTGCCCCTGGCCATATGCTATCCTATTGCTGATTACAAGTGCTAGTAAGTCAAAAAATGTGTTCTAGCAAAGGGCTCAAGGTTATTTTTTGTGATAAACTTCTGTTAAAACAGTTAGGTAAGAGCATTTTCCTGGGGAAGAGTGTAATTCTGCACATGCTGGGGTGTATAAAACAGATGCTCCTTCTGTCTGTCCGCCCAACAGAAAATTTTTATGACAACTTTAAGACTTGAAAAGTTTAAACATACTTGAATTTTACAGTATCATGATTTGGGTTTTGTTTTTTTGTTTTTTGTTTTTTGGGTTGGTTTTTTTTTTTTTTTTTTTTTTGTTCGCAGGGAAAATACCTTGATCCCTACCCCACTGCTCAAAAATGTGTCTTTTCACAAGAAAGATTAAGACTTAAGCATGAATTAGCATAAATCTACTCTTATATTATTTTAAGATATTAGTACTGGAAAAGACATTCCATAACATCTAGTTCAACATCCTTATGTTAAGGTTACAGAAATTAAAACTCATAGATGACCTGTTTCAAGTCAAAGAGCTATTCATAGTAAAACCAGAACTAAATTTATTGCTTTTAATTCAGAGATTTAGTTTTGTATGTAAAGAAACTACATATCACAGTAGTATTTCAAGCATCTATAATTTTGGTCAGTATTCTGTCTTTGTTTATTCAGTACTTATAAGCACTAAATTACATACTATAAGAAATAAAAGATAAAAGAACTTCAGAATCTTCACTAATAGAAAAAGTGTCTAGTAAAATTAAACATGTACTGGATAAATATAATAATAGTTACCAAGGGGGGCTGGGGTTGTGACTCAGCAGTAGAGCACTCACCTAGCACGTGCAAGGCTCTGGGTTAAATCCTCAGCGCCACATAAAAATAAATAAATAAAATAAAGGTATTATGTCCAACTACAACTATTAAAAAAAAAGAGTTACCAAGGGAATAGCAAAGCTCACTTTTGTTCTGTACAAGATTAACATTTTTTATTGATTCTTTTTAGTTATACATGACAGTAGAATTCATTTTGATAAATTGTATAACCATGGAATTTATCTTATTCTATTGGGGCCTATCTGTATATATATTTGAAGTTTAATATTGGTATTCCCAGTGGTTGACTGAATTTTTCTGTTAAGGCTACTAGAGAGCTAGAAGGAGTCAGAAATCAGGTAAAGCCTGGATTAGTAGAAGATAAACATCTCTGTTGAGGTCATGCACATCCTGAAGCACTAAACGACTTTCAAGGTGCAGTAGAAGACAATAAACAGGGTTAGGGCCACAGCTCAGTTGCAGAGCGTTTGCCTAACATGTGTGAGGCACTGGGTTCAATCCTCAGTACCACATAAAAATAAACAAATAAAGGCATTCTGTCCATTAACAGCTACAACAAAAAAATCTTTAAAAAAAATAATAAGCAGGACTGAACCAATAGGTGTATAAAGAGATGAGCTCCTTAAATGTCACCTGGTAAGGGTCTAATGAAGTACAAAGCAGTTAGTAACTTGGAGCTAAAACCTCTGGATTTGTGTTCTAGTCCTGCCATTTACTGTCTGTAATTGTGGCAAAACCTTTTAACATTTCTCATCCTTGATTTGCTCATCAACAAGTTGAAAATATTTTTTTAATAGTAGTATTCTTTCTGAATAATATAATTGTTATTTTATTGTGGCACTATAACCAGAAAACAGTCTAGACTGTCCCAGGCCATAGCCTGTGAGCCAAGTGAAATGTTAGGAGAAGGGCAGCAAACTCAATAGCTGTTCCAAAACAAGCAGCTAAAATAGCCAGACCTAGGATAATGACCCTTATGGCTCTGGAAGCCAGTTCAAAATCACTACAGCAGACCTCACAGTTCATCTTGGAAGTGCTGTAGATATGTTTTGGTGATAATGATTTTCCATATCAATATTATATTGCAGTGCCCTTGAGAGAACACATGAAGGTTAAAGAGAAGGATCTCATTCTATAGTTGAAATTGCTGGTTTATATTTCTGTGGTATTTAACTTTTACAAAATTAGCTATCATTTCTCATCAGAATGCATTCTTGAGATAATTCTTTCCTTCTGTACCTTCTAGGGTTCTATCTTTAAGGTTTTTTTGTGTGTTAACGTACCAAATGGTAGGTGATGCTTTCAAACCCATAAAAAAATGCTCTTTTTTTCCAGATTGATTTAGAACCTGACTGCTTATTTTCTTTCAAAAAATCTGAACTTATTTTGTATAGAAATACAGCTGAAGTCCACTTGCCAAAAATTTAAGGTACCAGCACTTACAGTACTTCTCTTCCTTGTGTGCTTTTTTTTTTTTTTATTTCATTGTTGGTTGTTCAAAACATTACATAGTTCTTAATATACCATATTTCACAGATTGATTCAAGTGGGTTATGAACTCCCATTTTTACCCTGTATACTTTTTAAGGGCAATTTCAAGAAGCATTATTGAGAGGCTTTCACTATCATACGCCAAGTTTAGGTTTGTAAGCAAAGTCTTCCTTCTCTACAGAGACAACAGAACTAAGGGGCTTCTTTGAACTGTGTTAACGAGCAGCTATTGGGTTCCTGTTCATTGCAGGGAACTATGGCTGCAGCCAGGTTGCATCCACCGGTTGCATAATGATTTTATTGAAGCAGGAAGATGCTGAAGTCAATAGCAGTCAGACTTGGCCTGTTAAAATGTGAGCAAATGGAGCATGACAACTTGTATTCATGCTGGATAAACAGTCCACTGCTTACATAACGAGACTTTCCTTATTAACAAAATTGGAAATCAACTTTCATCTACAGTAAAGGCCAGAGACTGTGGAATAGAAAGATTTAGCCTTTAATTATCAATGTATTAGTAAGAATTTGTGGAACCAAAGGCAAAGGATTTAACTTTACTGCACCTTGGATCCTTTAATATTTTGGATGCTGTCAAACAACCCAGGGCTAGGTTTCAGATGTGTTCTACTTTAAAGTGTATCAATTTAACTTACCTATAATTTGCATTTCAGATTTTTCAGCATGGTATTTATTTTTAATACTGCTTTAATATGACATAAGCCTCCAAACACATTAAGTAAATAAAGCCACTTAATATTCTTATAAATTTTAATCTGCTCTACTGAAAAAAAAGTGCCGAGTCTGTTTTTAGCTTGCATCTTAGTGTTTTCCTCCTTTTTAAAATTTTTATTTATTTATTTATTTATTTATTTATTTATTTATTTATTTATTCATTCATTTTCAGTACCAGGAATCAAACCTGGGTGGTCAACCACTGAGTCACATCCCTAGCCCTTTTTAAAAATTTTTTTGGGGGTATCCAGGATTGAACTCAGGAACACTCAACCACTTAGCCATATCTCCGTCCCTATTTTGTATTTTTATTTAGAGAGACAGGGTTCCACTGAATTGCTTAGTGCCTTGTTTTTGTTGAGGCTGGCTTCGAACTTCTGATTCTCCTGTCTCAGCCTCCCGAGCCGCTAGGGTTACAGGCATGTGCCAAGGCACTTGACCCTTTTTTTTAAATTTTTATTTTGCTAAATTGCTTAGGGCCTCACTAAGTTGCTGAGGCTGGCTTTGAACTCATGATCCTCCTGCTTAAGCCTCCAAAGCTGCTGGAATTACAGGTGTGTGCTGCCATGCCCATTCCTAATGTTTTCCTTCTTTAAAAGAGTTACCAGCTCCATAATCTGAGCCTTATTTATTTGCTCGCACTGTCAGTCAAATCAGGACAGTGTGTTAAGACTCATAATCAAAGTGTGGAAAGAAGAAAGGCAGAAAACAGTTGAGACTCCTCTAATGTTGTCAAATTAGCATCAATAACATGTGCATTACTCATATCCATTTTGTTAACATTACTGTAAAGCTTCACACCTGTTTAGGCACATCCCTTCTTCACCCATAGAATCATTAAATACTGTGTTATTTCATTAATTCCCTAAAGTACAAGTGATACAGTTCTGGAGATTGATGACTCTTAATCCATCACGTTTCCTTCACTTTTTAGGCTTTTATTGTATTTCAAGTTCTTGTTCATATAATTTTCAAAAATGAAGTTTGCAGGAGTAAAATTAAATAGCTAATACTTTTTATATTCTGTCATACCAGTTTTCACCACCAAGTGTTTTCTTCTTGCTTCCTGAGTTTTATTTCAGTCTTTGGATATGCAACTTTGTGTTTTATTATTTCACAACTGTTCTTACTATTGGCAGTGAAGAAGTAATAGCCATCAGCTCCTCACATCTCATAGACACACAGGCACAAATCAACCCCTTTTATCAACCTTTTACATGAGGTACCTTCTTGCCAGTCTCAGAATCATTCTTCCTAGATGGCACACAATCCACTGCCAGGCCTCCAAAGCAGGGTTTTCTCCATGTGTGTTCTCCTTGTCATATCTGTATTGAGGTGAGTTTGAGCTCGGTTCCAACCTGACATGGAGTAGTCAGAACATTTTGCTTACTTGTCAGAATCACTAGGTGGTAATAAGTACCCTTGTGTTCTTTGCCTCTTAAAATTTGCTCTCTGTCTCTAATTCATTCTTCTCTTAGGTTCTGCAAAATTTCTCCTGAATTTACAAACTTAACTCTTTCTAGGTATGCTGAACAATCTTGATACCTTTTCCTTTCTCTTAAACCATTATAATCTTTCTGATAGCTCAGTACTACTATTTTTTTTTTAATTTTCATACCTTTCAAATAGGTATGTCTGTTGGATGTTAGAAATTCATTTACGGAACTAACTTGTGCAACCCATGTAGCTAATAACTGTAAATCCACATAAATCTCCAATTGTGATAGAACAAATGAGAGTGAAACATTTCCAAGTGATAATGTTTTAGGAAAATGTTTTGGCCACCTAGTGTAGTTCTTCCTTTTATCACTTGAATTTGCTTCTTCTACAATCAACCAAAATCTCTCAGGGTTGCACACCAAGTCTTTGGAGGATGGAACAAGGTTTGGGTAAAATAGGGTAGTAAGTTTGGATTGTTTTGTAACTAAGATTTGGCCCAAATGGGATTTCTACAGTACTTTTTGTCTTGCTCCTGTTCATTGTGTCTTGCTCTTGTTCACTGCACATTTGCTAGTGAATATGTATGTAATTTTTATTTACTGAATTGAAAGTATTCTCTCATAAAAGCCTCAAAGTCACTCTTAAGAGAAATGTCACTATTATTATGGAAATTGGATTATTTTAAAGTTACCAGGATAAAGATATTTCTTTGATCTGCACTTCTTACCTTTTAGTTATATAAATGCAAGATAAATAAGATAGTTGTTAGACAATTTACTCTTTCTCCTGAAAATTTTGAAGTTATAAAAGACTATAGGGCTGGGGTTGTGACTCAGCAGTACAGCGTTTGCCTAGCACATGTGAAGCCCTGAGTTCGATCCTCAACACCACATAAAAATAAATAAATTTTAAAAAGGTATTGTGTCCAACTACAACTAAAAAATTAATATAAAAAAGGCTATAATATTTTCAAATTTAGAGTTTTGAAATGAGTGACCTACTACCTCAATTTTCGTTGCAGTTCTTGCTCTAGCAAATTTTGTTTTCACATTCTACTAAAGACATGTAAAAGAGACACTCCATTATATGAGGATCATAAATGAGTCAAAACAATGTGTGCTAGCACATTTTGATTTTGTGCAGTAGAAATTTTGTTATGCCAAATTTATCCAGCTGTTATGCTACTCAACTTCCATGAGGAAAGATCTATCAATTTCTATGGGTTTTGAGGTCCTCAGTGTGCCAACATGAAAAATTGTCCCCCAGAGAGACAGAGCAATGACTGGGTCCCTAAGAGATATGTGTACCCAGTAGAACTGTTACTTCTACACATCCACTCCCTTCCTGGTCAGCTCTTAAATTTCTTGACCTGATGGGAGGAAAAGATCTATAAAAGAGAATAGGATTTTGCTATTCCTATAGGATTTCCTTGAATTTTCATCATCGAAATGTGTTGCAAATTTTCAAACCTCACAAAAGCTCCACACAGAAACACCCAACAGATTTGTTCTAATGATAATTCCTTTAAACTGATCAAAATAAAGGACTTAGTGAATTATGAAGCATGGGAAAGTTATATACATGAGAGATTCTAGGCTTGCCCAAGGCCCTAAACAATACATGGAAACCCACACATTATCACATACTAAAGAAAAGGTCTTATAATATTCTTCTACCTGCCAAACTATCTTTGTGTTTGTCTCGCCCAGTCTCATTACGACACTCTCACTTACCCTCTGTCCCCATGCTTCCCCTCTCTTCTGCAAATCAGCATCCCTTGCACATGTGTTTCAGATCTGTCTGTTGCACCAGGACTTCAGCATGTGCATGTTGATGGTGCTACCTAACTTCAGGAGTGTGGTCCCTAGAAAGACAACTGAGCCAGTCCGGGATATTGATCCAGTACCATTTGGGTAGGAATTTCTGTGATCCTAGGAATTTAATGGCTAGTTCAGAAGAACAGCAGGATCTTTGGGTGGGCATATTGTTTTAGCCCCTTCTTAGTTCATGAAAATAGAAAGGCTACATATTATATGAAGAACTGAGGCCTGATGAGAGCAGAGCAGGCCCTTTCAAGCCTGAGCAGAGTAGAGCCCTACACATACGCTTAAGGGCTGTACAGAAGCTATCTTTTCATAGTACCTTGAATCTAACATGTTCTTATTAACTGTCTGTATTGACTCATTAGCTCATTTTGTGATTTTATTTTAAGTACACTTCATATCTATCCAATCTTAAACTGGCCAATACTGATATGATACATGTGTACAACTAAAAAGTGGGGAATCATAAATTCTTCTTGACATGAACTTTGCCTTTAGGAGATAATAAAACACATTTTTATTTTATCCATAGAATAAAATATCTGTAAATCACATCAAACCATAGTATTTATTCGTATCTTTCAGTAAATGTTTTTCCAAGTATCTACTTCTTTCCCCCACACCACCACCTACAAACACTTACACAGAAGTGTTGACTATGGTCTAGGAAAATCATAAGCCCTCACAGAATAAATAAGTTCCAATTCTGCTACTGGTTCAAGCTATATTGAGTACCCCAAGCAAGCTCCCCCACTTCCCCCAGCCATTTAAAGTGCTTGATGCTGTGACTTTGAGATTGGGTGTGGGGCCTTCATCAGTGGTGACAAATGACATATGCCAAGTCTCTTCTGGATTGGTTGTTTTCCTGTTTCAGATTCTTCTTAAAATTTTCTGCCTGTCTCTTGGTTTGCCTTCTGGATGTCCCAAAAAGAATTTCACATGTACCACTTATATTTTAAATCAGATCATCTTAATTTTGTGGAAAGACCATTTGGTTCATTTCAGGGAATATGATGAGAAGAACAGAGAAACTACTTCTCTATTCTAAAATTAATGATTTTCTTAGAGCATTATAATTATACATAATATTGGGGTTAATTTTGATATAATATTACATGAATGGAATATAATTTGCTCCATTTCAGTCCCCAGTACTTCCCCTTTCTATTCCCTTCTTGCTGCCCCAGTTCCCTTTTCTTTTTCTCTACTGATCTTCCTTATGTTTATTTATACCTTTTTAACTGGCATTTTATAAGTATACATACAGGTGAAATTCACTGTGGTATATTCATTTATGTACATAGCATAATTTGATCAGATTTATTCCATAGTTCCTCCCTTTTTTAAATCCATCATCCCTTCTCTAATCCACTGATCTCCCTTTTATTTTCATGGAATATCACCCTTTTATTCTACTTATTTTGCTTTAGCTTTTACATATGAGAGAAAAACGCTCGACCATAGATTTTCTGAGTCCAGCTTATTTCACTCAGCATCGTGCTATTTCCAGCCATTTCCTAGGAACTGCAATAATTTCATACTTCTTTTTTGGGAGGAGGTGGGTACTGGGGATTGAACTCAAGGACATTCAACCACTGAGCCACATCCCCATCCCTATTCTTTATTTTATATTTAGAGACATGGTCTCACTGAGTTGCTTAGCACCTCACTCTTGATAAGGCTGGCTTTGAATCCACAATCCTCCTGCTTCAGCCTCCGGAGCCACTGACATTACAGGTGTGTGCCACCACACCCAGCATACCACTTATCTATATCAATTCATCTGTTGATGGACACCTGAGCAGGTTCCATAACTTACCTATTGTGAGTTGCACTGCTATAGACGTTGATGTAGCTGTATCACTATAAAATGCAGATATTAGTTCTTTTGGCTAAATACCAAGCAGTGGAATAGCTATAGAAAAAAATTTATTCATTTTCTTTGTTATCTAAAACTCTTCTGTCTGTAATCACTTGTGCAGTACAGTCTTTGCTACACCATAATTAGAAATTTCACATATGCATGCTTGTTTCAGAACAGTGAACTACTAGGAAATGATTTTTCTTTATTGTACTCTGCATTGTACTCTAGACATTGAAGTTATTTAGTAAAGATCATTTGTTGCTAAAAATCTTCTCTTCTAACCCTACATTCTCTGAGACTGTATGGGTAAGAATAATTTCCTTTGATTCTATTGCTAAAGAGGAAACTCAGTCTTCCAAATATGAACCTCTAGAGCACAAATTAGATAAAAAATTTAAACAAAAGAATCTCCTAGCTAAAATTTAGAAAATTGAGACTACTCTTAGAAAAGCTACATTTTTTATTTTTAAGTATGCATTGGATTTTGTTAGAAATACTGTCTACTGTGATATATGATCGACTATTATAACAAAACCCCTGCATATAAATTAGCTTAATCAAGACTCTCACATAGCTCCATGCAGTGGCACACACCTGTAATCCCAGCAGCTCCTGGTGCTGAGGCAGGAAGATCATGAGTTCAAAGCCAGCCTCAGCAAAAGCAAGGCACTAAGCAACTCAGTGAGACCCTGTCTCTAAATAAAATAGAAAATAGGGCTTGAGATGTGGCTCAGTGGCTGAATGCCCCTGAGTTCAGTCACTGGAACACCCCCTACCCCCTGTCAAAGAAAAGACTCTCACATAATTATCCAAGTCAACAGTCCAGTCCAGAGTTGTTCGGGTGACTCTTTCATGTGAACCCAGCTCTTCCTGTTTCAGTAAGTATTTTCAGCCTGAGACCTGTAGTAACTGCTGCAGCTCCCACCATTATGCCCCTATGCCATCAGAAAGAGAGGCAGGAAGTAAATGGTGGTTAGAAACTCTTACACTAAAAGGAAAATGTGAGAATGCATGTTGGAAACACAAATAGTCTCTGTGACATGTTCCAACTCAATCTTACTGCATTCAATATTGTATTTTAAGTTAAACATGATGCACAGAAAGAAGAAGAGCTATGAGTAGAGCAAGGTGAATTGGCATGGTTCTGTTTGAAGACCTCATCTGTGCAAAATAATTTGAGCTCTTATTGTGTGACAATAGACAACTTTAAACAGGATAGATTATATAATTTAATATTCAACCCTATGATCTAAGCACCACTATCCACCATTTTCACAGGGGAGGAGAGTGAGGCAGAGTGGAGCCAAGCTCCTGCAGACACAGCTAGTAAGTGATGGAACTGGCACCTGAATCCAGACGTTCTGATCCCAGAGTTGCCTTGATCACTTCCTATCCACACACTTGGGATATCAGGCTACCTTTTAAGATTAGATAAGGAGGAAGGAGTCCCTAAATAGCAGTACATCGAGTTTGAATAATTTTTTTTAAATCTGAAACAGGCTATAAAACATTGTTGTTTTCCTGGATTTCAGTCTGAAGTATTGCTTTGATTTTAGTCACAGTGGTAGATGATAAGGATATATTCCATGTTTATACTTAATAAATGGAATCCAGCTGCATCCAAAGTAGCAACTTACACCAAAGGAGATAAAGAAAACAGATTAGAATGAAGTGTGATTTATTTACTCCTGGGTAAATAAATCTGAGGCCTAACTTTCTGAGCATCAAGAGTTGGTTGTATGATTTAGGTATACCTATGTAATAATACTCCAGATCATCTGTAATCAAAGCAAGCTGAAAAACAAGGCTTTCCCAGCCCATGAGCCTGGGCCTCATCCTCAGACCACATAGGTGATTGTTTATCCCCACATACTTTAAGTTGTATTTCAATCATCACATTTATTAAATAAAATGAGAACTTCAGAATGTTAAAATAACATATTCATCCCCTAGATGTATTAGTCTGCTAGGGATGCCATAATAAAATGTGACTGTTACAGAAAGGTATATTCACAGTTCTGGAAGCTAGAGGTCTGAGATGGAATATCTGCCGGGCTGCTTTCTCCAAAGGCCCTCTCCTTGACCCTCTGCCTATTCCAGGGCAGTCCCTCAGTTGGCCCTCTCTCTGGTTCTAGTCTATTCCTCATGAGGACATCAATCAGATTGGATTGGAGCCACACTAATGACTTCATCCTGTTCGAATGCAGTTCCATTCTGAGGTACTAGTGATCCAGGCTTCAACGTGCATGTTTAGGGGACACAGCACTAAAAACACTTAGGAAATGTGGAGGCTGTGAAATTCACAACCAGCAGGAGTGAGAAGTCCATCACATTAATGTTTCCTCCTCCCTGACTTAGCTTTGGCCAAAACCTAATGTGGTACAGGTGTGTATTTCAGCAACTATAAACCTCTTTACTTGGATGTTTTAGGGCAGATTTATTAATTCAATATACAGATTACTTAAAACACATAAAAGGCCATCTTGAACTTGCCGCTGCTTACATTTTCACCAGCTGGTGGAGAGGAAAAGTCAAGATCATGTTAGCAAATATTTTGCAGAGAAGATAGGTATTATTGAGTGGTCAAAGCAGACATGACTGACCAGACATTATAGACACTTAACAATATCTCACTGCTACCAGAGAGCAGCTGTTAGCTGAGGCAGAGCAGGAATGAGTGGATATGGGTGTTCAGTACTTTTCTCAAGCAGTCTACGTAAAGAACTTAATGTTCATGACAGCAAAAGAAAACATCTCTTCTAGGTTACAGGAGAGGATACAAGAGCATAAACACATCATTGAAAAAGATTTGAAGTATTCTATTAAAATATCAAGGGAATTTATGTCATGCATCTTACAAAGATATTCTGAATAAAACTATTTTTTGCTACTTCTCCACTATATTTCTTCAGTTGTGGATCTTTGTGGAACATGTATAGACAAAAGCAAAACAGTGGGCTTTATGGTTTGTAGGAATAACCTGGAGAATAAGTAAGAGAAAATGAGGAAAAACATAAAAATCAAAGGACTCATGAAATTTTCTTAAAATAATCCTTAGACATATGAAATTTGTGTAAGTTGTATTTATCTGGCTTAGAATGAAATGTAGTAAAAACAAAACCTTGGCACAACACAAAGAGAATATTTTTGTTTATTTGTTCAAATGCCAAAGAAAATTGTGGCACTCTTAAGGCACCACAACATTGAAAGCACCTGACATTAGCAAAAGAGAACTGCTGGCATTTTTTTTTTTTTGTCCTCAGTACTTTCTGTGAATTATCTCGTTTAACACTAAAAATAACCTTATGAGCTAAGCATCATCATCATAGTTGGGGAAAGTGAGGCCTGGACAGGCGTAAGCTGTCTGCAGGCACAGAACTGATGTAAGGTGGAATAATATTACTATACCATACTGCACATAATATGCACAATTTTATAAGGATGGTATTGGTATTAGTAGGACCAAGACCTCGTGATCCTCATTAATAATGATACAACAGCAGCAGCCCAGTGATGGGCCACCACACATACTGGAGCATTAGATAAAAGGTTTCATACGGTCAGTCTCTCCTTTGCTTACTTCCCTGGCTTCACATCTTACTGACTTCACTCACAGTAAACTAACTCTGGTTATTCAGGAAATGTAGTTTTCTCAAGGGACAGTCCTTTTTCTCATTTCAGGGCCCTTAAGTGTGCCACTCTCCTGGCCTGATATACAACCACACAATTCCCCTTTCCCTTCATTACCCACACAGTTAAGATTTCCTTTGAAAAGCCCTTGGATGCAATCTAGTCCCTCAGTAAACCCAATACTGTAGGATTTTATAGTTTGGCTCTGTTGCTGTTATTTTGTTTGAACACCAGACACAGTCATTAGTTTGCTTTTCAATGTTCCATTTTAGAAACCATAAACACCAAGTCGCTTTCAGGAACTGAAGACAAAGAAGGGAGGAGAAGGTCTGCAGTTTGCACCTCATGATTTCTACCTGCTCCTTAAGTGATGATGCAGGCAGCAGTTTCATACTTGCTGTTCAAAATGTTCTCTCTCTTCCCTTTTCTTCCTGTCTCTGTAGGATTATTTTAGGGTAATCAGAAGATTACATAGTCTAAGTAGGACATTATTGCATTTATTTTTTGAACCTAATTTTTAAAATTTAATCAATTAGGTATAATTCTTTTAGAGGGGGAGTCCCAGGAGAGCTTTACAGTGAGCTATATCCCCAGGCCATTTTACGTTTTCTTTTTTTTTTTTTTTTTTCATTTTTAATTATTTTATTGTTGGTTGTTCAAAACATTACATAGTTCTTATTATACCATATTTCACAGAGACAAGGTCTTTCTTGATCAATTGCTGCAGGTCTCACTTAAATTGTCTGGGCTTATCTCAAACCTGTGATCCTCCTGCCTCAGTCTCTAGCTAGGTGTTATTCTTTTACTGATTTTTTCTAGTTAATTGGTAAGATTGGCTAGTTATTACCTTTCTTTAACTTCCTCCCCAACAAACAATATTGTTCTCAATAATGTGTTTTTCCCTATCCATCTACATAGAATCAAGCTTTGCTAACACAGAGCCTAAAAAATAGACAATCTCTTGTAATACAATGTGGCTTTCCAAACACTGTCTTTCAATCATAACAAACTTTATCAAAAGAGTCATAAGAGCTATATCCCTTTACTCACCTCATTCACTCTTTTGACTAGCCACCCCTTTTAGGCTCCTAACTAGTACTTCACTCAGTCTGTGATCTGCATGGTGTGAAGTACCAACATCACTACTGTGTTTTTACTTGCCAAAACAAAAAACAAAAAAAAAAAAAAAGAAATCCAAGTGATAATCAAGCATTCTTTTTTTCACTTCTTAAAACACTTTCTTCTGATTTCCCCTCCTTACCTTAAAAGGTCCTCTTTTTCTTCCTCCTTAATTCTTAATTGTTTTCAGAACCTCTAAACATGGTAATATTTTAGGATTTATTCCGTCTGCTCTTTTTATTTCTATCTCCATTTTCTCCCTAGGTGGTTACATTTAGCACCATAAATTATAGTTACATCTGCATGTTGCTGTGTCCTATCTGTCTTCTATCTGTCTGCCTATCTCTAGGTCTGATCTTTTCCTCATGTCTTGATGCATACTCACATGTTTTGTATGCCCTGTTTCACACTCTTACTATTATATCTTTAAAATTATGTATATTATATTATATTATAGACTTTTGATGCTTAAGGAGTATCTTTAAAATGAATTAAGTCACTGGAATGTTTCTAAATATAATAAATGCCTTCAACTATGCAGAGTGAGAAATAGTTCATATGTAACTATGACACCTTTTGGAACATTATTTGAGAGTAAGTTTGCTCTTCGACAACATAGGTAAAATGTTGCCCCCAAACATTATGGATTTTACTAATTTTTCATGTGTTTGTGACTATAAAATATAAAAATGCACTATTTTGTAATTTTTTAGTTATTTGTAGAATACTTGGTACAGCATTTTTAAATCATATTTCATGGGGCTGGGGATGTGGCTCAAGTGGTAGCGCGCTCGCCTGGCATGCGTGCGGCCCGGGTTTGATCCTCAGCACCACATACAAATGAAGATGTTGTGTCCTCCAAATACTAAAAAATAAATATTAAAATTCTCTCTCTCCCTCTCTCTCACTCTTTAAAAAAATAAATAAATCATATTTCATAATTTGATAGTAGACTCATAGTCTACTATAAGGTTAATGATTCTTTGATTTTTACATTTAATTAATAAAGGTGGTATTCTTAAAAACAATATTTTCCAAATATTAACACTTTAACACCTTATATCACATTAATTTTGCATGTGTAATGTATTCATTATTATTATAGCACATGGAGACAGATGCAAATAATCACATACATTATATGTGATTTTTCACGAAGTTTGCAATGAGCTTGTAATTGTAAGTTTGTATATGAATGTATACATGAAAATATCTGTATGACTAAAACATTTTTATGTTTGCTAAATAAATAAGACCATTCTTGTGTTTTCTTGAGCTGTGGTATATTGGAATGATCACAAGACTGAGATTCAGAAAGTCATGTTTCTCATCCTGCTTTTGCTGCTGACATGATGTTGAGCCATATTATCCTCTAGAATGTAAGCTCCACTTGGGCAGGCAATTTTGTCTGTTGGGATTACTGCTCTATCACCAGTATCTAAAAGAAACTGGACCCAGAATCAGTGCTGAACAAATATGTTGCATGAATTACATTTATCCAGATTTACAGTTTTCAAAAATATAAAACATGTATAAAACAGAACTTCTGCCAACCCTCACATTCCAATTTAATATTAGAGCCCTTATGAATTTAAATAATACATATTCAAAGCTGGGACTGTTTATTCAACCTCTACCTGGGCCTTGACATTGCTTAACCTGTCAAAGCTCTTTTCATTGAATATCTATTTATATGAATAAGACAACAGCTAGATAGCAGTCCATCTGCCGTCTCCCATCAGACTAAAACAAAAACTTTACAATTATGAAGGTACCTCAAATTCACAAACTTAGGTAAGTACAATAGAAAGTTTAATAACTAACCTCTCAAATGGTGTTTATCCAGTGTGTGTAGCGTGTACACTTTGGAAAATATTAAGGCATAAAACCCAACCTAAGAATTTTGGGATGCTCTGTAGATGTACTTACTCCTCTTTAAAAAATCTGGAAATCTCAATTTAAAATTACAAACAAACTAATGAAGATCATTCCATTTTAAAATGTTTCTTGTCATTCATTGAACAAATATGTAGTGAATGACAACCATTTGAAACTTGTGTTAGTAAATACAAGAAAAATCAGGTCTTGACAGTCTACAGTCAATATTCATCTGGACAATCAGCCATCCATAGAGCCCTGAGATCTTTGGCAACAATCTCTGGGCCAGAGTGAACACCAGCAGACATTAGGAAGACTGGAGAGGAAGCTTGGGAACCTGTGCACTACTGTAAGACAACCACCGCCTCCAGACCTCCAGGCCTCTCCACCAGTCGCCACGACTGTCCTGCAGCGCACTGCTTGCCTCTTCCCTGCTTCATGGCTTGTGTCCTCACTTCCTCCATACTCCTACCTAATGACACCTGGTTCCTTTTAAATAAAACCGTTGCTACTTTACCCATCATGCTCTACCCCCTTATACTGCCTAATATTTTTCCATAGCAATTATTACCACCCATATTATATCTTTAATTGTTCATTGCCTTTCCTGTAGAATGTAAGCTTCATAAGAGCAGGAAATTTGTCATTCATTAATATATCCCCAGTATCTAGGATGCTAATGACACATAGTAGGTGCTTCATAAATAATTGTTGGGTGAATGGATTTTTCTAGCTAAGATTCTCATTATTTTTAGTAAGAATTGATATTCCACCATGTCTGTATTGCCTCACACTGCCTTTGGTAAACATTTGTTATAAGTGTATCTGGTTCAGTACTTTGGTGATGTATGTTAAGCATCCCTTCTCTGAAATGCTCAGGATCAGAAGCATTTCAGCTTCTATATTTTTTCAGGTTTTGGAATATTTGCATACATATATAAAATGACATACTTGGAGACAGGACCCACATTTAAACACAAGTTTCATTTATGCTTCATATATCCCATATATTCATAACCTGAAGTTAGAATACAGTATTTTCAGTGCACCTGCATTTTGATTGCAACTCATCACATGAAATCAGGTGTGGCATTGTGTCAGCACTCAAAAAGTTTGATATTTGGAGCATTTCAGATTTTTGGATTAGGGATGCTCAATCTGTATACACATGACCTTTGCCCTGTTGCTCACTAGAGTCTAATCATTGTATTATGGACATGAATGTAATGTTGCTCTGCCCACAGTGACTTCTTAAATGAACTACATCTAAGAAGAAGGAATAACATAAAAATGAATAACCACCAAAACTAAACTAAATTCCCTTTAAAAAATGGCCATATCAGGCTGGGGCTGTAGCTCAGTGGCAGAGCACTTGCCTAGCATGTGTGAGGCACTGGGTTCTATCCTTAGCTCCATGAAAAAAAAATAATAAAGACATGCTATCCATCTACAACTACAAAAGAAAAAAGAAAAAAAATAGTTTTTTAAATGGCTCTAACTGAAGCAAGGCAGGAATTTCCTTGCTTTCAATAAGTATATGTGATCTACCATAGCAAGTCAGATGGGCAAGCCGCACCAAAAAGGATGAACGGAATTCTTGAGTCAGAGGTGGGGAAAATTGAGACATCTATGTGAATATTGGTAGGACTGTAAATTGCTACATTGTTTTAAAACAACAACTTAGAAATCCCTATTAATATTAAACATTTCTGCCATTTTATTAGCACTTCAACTTCTAGGAATTTATTCTATAAAAACTCTCCTATAACAACTGGAAACATCAAAATGCCCATCAACAAATAGGTGGCTTAATTTTGAAACCACATGACTGTAATGGAGCAGTGCAATCTTATAAAGAATAAATACAGAACTGTTATACTGAATGGAATGAGAAAATTTGCACAGTAGAGTTTATAACCACTATTCTGGGCATACTCAAGTTAACAGGAAGAAATACTCAGAATGCATCAGCCCTCATGGAAATTAGATTCTAACTGGGAAACGTACAACAAACAGATGGTGGTGTGATGGCAGACAACGCAGTGCTATGAAAAAAAAAAAAAAGCACAAGGGAACAGAGAGTGATAGGGATCAAAAGAAGTTGTTCTCAGGAGGTGACATTGAAGCAGTGGTCTGAATGAAGGGAGGAAGCAAGGCAAGAACAGAAGGGACAGCCAGTGAGTAAGAAGGGCCCTGAGAAGGCATGCTGGAGTGTTCAAGGACATGCAAGGAAGGCTGTGTGCTGGGAGAAAGAACAAGGACATGGAATGAGAGAGAGAAGGTGGTATCTGGGGCCAAATTATTTAGTACTTTGTGAGCCATGATAACAATTTGAGGTTTCCTTAATTTTGATGATGAGCCGTTATAAGATGTTGTGCAGAGGAGTGACATGTTAAGATTCGCATCTTTTGAATCACGGAAACTATTTTGTGGACAATGTTCTGAGGAAGAAAAGAATGCAAGCTGTGAGGCTCGTATGGTGGATATTGCAGTTGTCTGAGTGACGAGAGTGGCTTGAAGTGGGACTGGAGCAGTGGAGAGGAGGGAAAGTATCAGATTTATGATCTATTTGAATAAAAAAAAAGCACGTGGATTAGCTGATTTATTGGACATAGGTTGTGTTACAAAGAGAAATTGAGGATGACTACAGGGATTTGACCAGAGCAATTGAGTGGAGGTGCCATTTGCTGAGGAAGTAGTTGGTGACAGAGGTGGGGAGCAGTCCCACTTTGTCTATGTTAATGTTGGAATGCCTGTCAGACCCCTAAATAGGTACTAGGCAGTCAGATTAATGACTGGCATTTAGGAGAAAGGGTAGGACTGGACTGCAGACGCATTTGGAAGGCCTAAAAGTTCTTGCTTGGGATAACTTGGGAAGCAAGTGTAGAAAAAACTGCAAACGTCTAAATGCTCAGTCCTCCTAAATCTGAAAATCTTGTAGAGGAAGAGGTTCTCATACAAGATACTGAAGTGGAGCAACCAGTGAGAAAAGACAAAAAATTAGAGTACTGATCACAGAAGCAAAGTGAAAAGCAAGCATGGGCATAAAGAAAAATAGCTCCTAAATTATTAACCACCATCATCCTTTAGAGAAATGAAGTGAGAAGGAATTTTCAATTTATGGAATACTTCAATATTTGATACCTACCCTGATCTTGGAAACAAAAATAGCAATAAGAAAGTTAAGAACAATAAAGCAATAAAAATTTAATCAACCTGCTAAAAAATATATAAAAAGCATCAATACTGAGTCTGTTATATATTTGACTAGACAATTTACAAAGGGATTTCACTGACCAAAAATCAGAGGAAGAAATGCTGCCTTTCAAATGACATATCTAAGAGTATACCTACTCTACAGAGGATTTCTGAGGAAGGACATTTATGTTTGTATTTTGTAGGTAACATTTATAGAGCATTTTCATATATTATTAATGGATATTGGATGATACTATACGGAAAACAGAAAGTAAACCCAAAATACTTATAGAATATGCAGATGGAAAAAAGTCTTTTTGTTTGTCTGAAGTATTGGTGCTGCTCATATGTATAATCAAAAGCTTTAGTTTCATTTCCATGCTATGAATAGAATACTGGCTAGTGCATTTCACAGGGGGGCTCAAGGAAATTGCTCTGAACTTAGAGTGTATCAAGAACATGAACATGACGGGCCTGCATAATTCACAGTGCAAATGGAGACACACCCCAGAACTGCCAGTCATAAGTCATGCAGCTGCACCAAAAGGCCATGAGATAAGCTGTGTTGCCTTAGAATTAGGATGGTACCTTGTATCTACTCATGTTATCTATATGCATATGTAACTACTATATGTTAAAATGTTGTGAAAATCATCAAAGAAATTACTACTGCTTCACTTTATGAGAATTTCTAATACCTCATGGTACCAAATCTGTTATTTTTCATACTTGGAAGTGTCTCTTTAAAGGACATGACCTGTTCCTTTAGGTTTGTTCCCACAAGCTTGGAGAGTTCCAGACTGGGAGAAACCCATTGGTTTGTTCAATATTATCTTTTCACCTAACCTGTTCGTTGATAAATTTGAATTTTCACTGATGTTTTCAGCAGCCATAATACACTGAGTTCATTTTGATTCATTGACATTTGGGTTCTGTCTGGAACTATGGCCATGGTTCACCTTCTGCTGTACTTTAGCCAAAGCACCCTTTAGTAAAGAGATTCAATTCAGCAAATTATTCTCTGACACTACTACTTTCCTGATTAAATGTATAATTACAAGGAAAATTCACTATGGTATTTTTAGGACCTATTGACATTCAGGGCAAAATCTATCTAAAAATAGAACTTAGGGTTTCTTTTACTCTCTCCTGTCAGAGTCGGGCCACAAGAAGTTAAAAAGTACCATTCAGAGAAGCACAGAAACAGGAATGGCAGCAGAAATGAGGAAGATGGTGAGACAGCCCAGTCGGGAGTCCACTGATGGCAGCATCAACAGTTACAGCTCTGAGGGAAAGTAAGTGAGTCAGCAGTCCTGTGGCCTGGGGACCAGCCGATGTGTGGTGATCAGCAGAACAACAAAGTCCCCTAGGGTTACTGTGCTGCTGCTTCTTGTAACCTGAGTTTCACCATCCATTTCCACCAGTGTGACCTCTTTCAATCACCATTCTGCACCTGGTCCCTCAAAGGCAAAAAAAAAAAAAAAAAAAAGGCCGAGTTACTCTAAATAAGCCATTTACATTATCTAGTAAAGCTAATCTTTACTAGATGAATCTTCTGATTATATGGTATAGAAATGCTACATTTAATGGATTCTTTTATAAGCAAAATTCATAGTATGCCCTGTCACCAAAATCTCAATTAAAATTCAGAAGTGAGGAACTAATTTCTGATTTTCCTAGGTTTCTCCAAATTATTCGGGCTCTCTGTTGTTGTAAGCAACTTACAATTTCTTGATTTTAAAACATTGTTAACTCATTTTTATCCTAGGGGGAAAATACTCCAGGATCTATCTACCTCATTATTTTGATGGTTGAAGTTTTAGTTCTGAAATTAGCTAATTATGAAAAAATGTATTTTGAGTTTATTTATGTAGTTCTTGACCATTTTATATGGATCACAAACAAAATCTGCATTTTCCTATGCTTAAGAATTTTTCTGGTAAAACTGAACTTTCATTTGGGTAGTAGTACCCGTAAATAAATAATTATTAGGTTCAGTGGGTTACATGGAGATTCTCCATGCACAAATTTTTTTTATAATTATTCATCTATTACTACTAGAATTACTTGTATCCAATCTACTATTAAAATTTCATTTTCTTTTGCTGGAAGCTTTCTATATTGCTTTTACAATGAAATAAAATTATGCAAGTTAACGATTATGATACTCTTTCCCATTCTTGAAACTAGTTGGCCCCTGTTTATTTGATCAAATGATTGATGTGCATGCTTCAGGCAAGGTATAGCTAAGAACAAAAAAAAAAGCAAATGTGAAAGTTACTGAGATAAACTTGCTTACAAAATACCAAAGTTTGATAATGTAGTATAACCCAATGTGCAAATGAAAGATGAAAGACACTATTTTCTGATATGAAAGAAAGAAAATTTATGTCTACCATGTATAAACCACTTAAACTCTCAGAGATTTATTTTCTTAGTCTGAGTGGGATAATATTCTGTATACTGTTCAATTTTTTTGAACAGTAGGAAATTAATGTGTAAAAGCACAAAGAAAAAAGAAAGCCATGCCATAAAGAAATATGTTACTTCAAAAAGAAAGCCAGCTATGTAACAAGCATGGTTCTTGTTCCTCAGAGAGAGTTGCATTAATAAACAAAAAGAACACAGTCACCCCTTTTGTGTGGCTTATACACTTAGGCTTTTAGTCAGTCATATTGTTGAAAGAAATAGACATGTTTTAGCCAACTGATTTTCATTTGGATTAAATAAAATCCTCAAATAATTTGAACATTTAATTCATTCAAAGAATAAATTATACATTTTATTTGTAAAGAAGGACTCACTGTGATGTAATATTTATTCAAGAAATTATTAACCACTGTTTTAAATTTTTACATCATGTTACTTAATGTCCATGAGCAATTATCTATGTAAGATTGATAGCATTAAAATTTACATCTTATATGTCAGTAATACATTTGTGTAGAGATGTGGATATGGTTTTAGAAGTGTTTACTTAATATATTAAAAACTCTCCTGCCAGGTGTAGTGGTGCAAGCCTGTAATCCCTGCAGCTCAGGAGGCTGAGGCAGAGCATAACAAGTTCAAGGCCAGGTTCAGCAATTTGGCGAGGTCCTAAGTAACTTAATGAGACCCTGTCTCAAAAAATAAAAAGGGCTGAGATGTTCTGCCCAGTGGTTAAGTGCCTTTGGGTTCAATCCCCAGTACCCAAGAGAAAAACAACTCCTGAATCTGATCTTAAATTTAACTTTAGACCTTTTCTTACTGACGATGCAAATAGTAAGTAAACAGATTGTCTAAGTAGTGTTTATGTTTTTATGATCAGAATTAGTCAAATGGAAACTAACAAAGAGAATCTAGATCAACTCAGGACTTTAGCCTGCACAAGGTCCTGAGTTGATCCCAGCACCACAGAAAAGAATAAATGTGGGAGAACTAACATTTTGTCTTTTTTTTTTTTTTTTTTTGGTTTTTGTCATTTTGCTAATAGCTTAATATTTCCTGGAGTGCGACTAGGAGCTGACAGTCAGTTCAGTGATTTTCTTGATGGACTGGGACCAGCCCAGCTTGTTGGCCGCCAAACCCTTGCCACCCCTGCAATGGGTAAGAATCATTCTCCTACAGAACAGCTGATGTGTCATGGTTGACAGAATCATATAAATTAGTGTAACAGTAATACAAATTAGAAACAATACTTTAGGGTGTTCCTGGTTACAAATGACTATTCTAATTTCTAGTGCACTTTTCTTATTTGAGAAATTAGACAAAATAAATAAAATGAGCCATAAACCTTGAATGACCATAAAACTCTATCAAGACAGATTCTATGGTAGATCCAAATATAGGATAAAGGTGCCATTTCACAGCATGCAGAAAAAGAGATGGAATACTCAGAAAAATATGTTGGCATAACTGTTTATGTGGAAAATAATTAAAGAAATTGCCTCCATACTTTACAACGTATTAAAAAATGTGTAATATTTTAGAATCAATTGTTTTAAAAAAGGAGGTTAGACAAAGATTAGTGGAAAATACTTCATCTTGGAGTGAGCAACAACTTCCAAAGGATCAAACTGAAGTTGGAGAGTTAAAAAAATTGAAAAGGTAATGTTTATGCTAAACAACAGATATTGGTATTGTGTTCATTCCTTTTATATGGTGGTCTCAGCACTGCCACAGTGGTTTAGGTAGTCTTAATACAAATTTTAGGTTTATGTACTCAGAGATAATTAATTACCTTTGGTTGCAAGGAGGATACATACATGCTATAGAAGATGGCATTAGACAATTATGGTTTAAGAATTGCTGTTCCTAATAGAAAAGTTGAATCATATGTGTTTATAAATAATTGTGGCCTACTGTGTATATTTTTAGGTTTTTGTTTTTCCTCAGTTAAAATATTCAGGTTTCAAAAAAAATAAAAATAAAAGGAAAGAAAACATAGATATCTATAAGTTGAGCATCTCAATATCTATAACAACTTCCAGATAAAACATAAGCAAAGTAAAAATATTGTATAAAATTACCTTCAGGCTATATATATAAGATATACTTGAACATAAATGAATTTCATTTATGAAATAATATGATATATGTATATCATACATATGATATACATATGCACACATTTCAAAATCTGAATATATATGAAATCTGAAACACTTCTTGTTCCAAGCCTTTTGGATAAAGGTCATTCAACCTATATTAGCATAGGATACTCTGAAGTAAACTTTTTTTAAAAAGATGATAAATGGAGAAAATTATATGTAACAACTACAACAGATATTTTCCTGGGTGACATGAGATTCCAGCCCGATAGGATCCATGGGATACCCAACAAACTGGATGAAAATAGATTAACTGAAAGATATACATCATCATGGAATTTTGCAACACTGGCAATTAACAGAAAATCAAGCAAGTTTCCTGAGAGACAACTTAATGCTATACAAATCTACCAAAAAATCAGATTCTTATTGGACTCTTCAATAATAATACTGAAAACCAGAAGACTGTTAAACAATACCTTCAAAATGCTGAATAACAACTGATTTCCAATCTAGAACATAAGATCCAGCCAAATTATCAAATAAGTTTGAGGATAGAATAATGCATACTTGGACAAGCAAATTCTCGAGTTATTCTCCTCATATCCAGCACTGATCAGAAAGCTATATAGAGGATTTACTTCAACAAAATGAACTAAGTGAACTTTTTAAATTGTGAGCCAAAAAAGAGGAAGATAGATCCAGTAAATAAATTCCTTTTCTCACAAAAAGGAGATAATTATGGGATGCTCAGCATGACAGTGCAGAAAGATCTAAAGATAACAGCATAGAAAGATTTTAATAGAATCTGTACAAACTGTAGCATGTCAGGTTTTATAAGGCAAAATCTATAGGATACTTAACATTTTTGCTTTATGGAAGACAAACAACAAGGAGAGGATAAGGATTTGAATTAGCGATAAAAATGTAAGAAAAGGCTTTTATAAAACGACACTTATTAAGTATGGAAAAAAGGAGAAGTAACCATAGTGTTCCGGTTCATACAGCTATAAATAAGGTTACATAATCATAATTATATAAATGTTAATATTGGGATAACTGGAATGACAGAAATTGTCAGGTATGTGGCAAAGGTAGGAAGACAGTTGAAAGAGATCAAAATTGGGAGTTAGTAATACTTAAAACTAGTGTTTAAAAACAGGAAAATGCCTGCCAAAAAAATTAAATAAAAATATTGAAAATTTTGAGAAGTGACTTTTAGAAGGCCAGAAGTTAAGAGGGAATTGTTGTCCGTTATTTATACTAAAAATAGATCTTATACAGCGGTTTGGCCATGTATACTCTGTGCATATGATTCATAAAAACCTTTTAAAAGTTTAAATGAAAAAAATAAGAGACCTCTAGGAGCTAAAGTCTAAAACAGAATCATGAAGCTAATGAGAAAGTCTGGAACAATGAAGTTAATCAACTGATAAGGCAAATAGAATTCACACCTGAGAAGCTGGTCAAGCCAACTAAAAATAACTTAGAAACTTAGTTATAATATCATTTTCAGAGATAAAGTTTCATATGTAATCCACAGGAAAAAAGACAAAGAGATTGTTAAACAAAACCAAGAATATAGTTTTAAGAAAATGAATTGGAGAATGAAAACTATAATGATTAATATTTACAACTTGGTTCATGAACTAAATGATGTACTGAATGTAGCTAAAGATTGAATTAGTGAAATGCAAGGAGGACCATAGAAAAATCACCCCAATTCAGCCTGAATTTGAGAATTTGAAATGTAGGGAGAATAAACTAACAAATTCAAACTTTTGCTAATAGGATCCCAAAGAGAGAATAGAGAAAATTTTAGAAAAAACACAATAATGGCAGTAGAGCCACTCAAGAAAAATATGAAATCTGAGATATTGAAAGAACCTACTGAGGGCTGGGGTTGTGGCTCAGTGGCAGAGCTCTTGCCTACTATGCATGAGGCACTGGGTTTGATCCTCAACACCACATAAAAATAAACAAATAAAATAAAGGCATACATCTACAACTACAAAAAATAAAAATAAAGAAAGAACCTACTGAGTGCTGAAATGAAGATTATTGCAAAACAAAAAAGGATAATGCACTATTGAGATATTTTAGGACCTCAACTCATGTCATGAAGAAGAGTCATAAGGAGGGTAAGAAGATTGCCTCGCCAAGAAACAAAGTAAATCAACAGGTTTTATTTTTCAGCAATGCAAAATAAATAAATGAATAAATAAAAAGCCTTCAAAAGAACTGATTCTCAAAATGCTGAAGAAAAGAACTACCAACTTTTATTCAGGAATAAAGATGAAATAGAGGCATACATATTTACACACAGACTCAAAGTTTAACACTCTTTACTAAAAGATATACTTTAGCAAGAAGAATAAACTAAAATGAATGAAATATAAGGAGCAATGATGAAAGAAAGGAATGAAACTTGGTTCATTAATAAACTGAATTAATAATTATTATGTAACCTAAACAAAACAAGAAAAAGCACCCAGGAAAAAAGCAATATAGAACAAAATAAAATGAGGAAGCTGGTTAAAATCTACATGAGAGTTCTAAAGATCTTTCTCTTTTTTGGGAATAAGTAGAAACACTAGTTTTGGATTTTGGTATAAATATAAAAATAGGAGTCTATGTGTTAAATATGTAATAGCCTCTAAAATAAAATAAATAAAATATTCCAATTCTATGCCAGTAAAGGGATGGACAAAATAAATAAATTAATGTGCTTATATGACAAAAGAAAGGAACAAAAATAGGTCGATTAAAAACAATACAAAATAACAAAAAATAATTTACTTTTAAAATTAATCTCAATACATGAAATAAGTTTTTCTCAAACATTAAAGGATCAATGATATTGAAGAAACAAAACAGCTATATGTTACTATTCACCAGACATAAATATAAAGTCAAAAATAAATAATAAAAAGGTTGACAAAAGAGATACAGAGAATTTGGCTATACCAATGGTAAAGTAGGTAATTCATACCAAACCGCCTACTGAAAATACCTAGAATATCTACATGTTTGCTTCAGTGCCTGGCTCCTGGGGAGTACAGATGCCTTGGATAATGGTGAGTCTACGTCCACAGCTACTCTTGTACTGGAGGGATTTACTGTTTTGTGTTTCCCTGCAGAGGATCTAAGGAGCTGAGCTGTGTATCTCCTTACTTGTAAGACTTAGGCCAAGAATTTAAGTTAGCCTATTGATCTGTCCTTGCTCTCTGTTAGGATCTGAAAGATCTCTATCCTGAAAATCTGTGCAAATTGGAAGTAGGTGGAACTCTGTAGAAGCTAGAGCTCTAATTACATAAGTCCTTGATATTGATTAAAGTGATCCAAGATTGCAGACACCTTGCAAAAGCAAAAATAAATCATTTCTGATAAAGACAACATCCTAAGTAACAACTTTTTTTTTCTAAAAACAATTTTCAGACAACAAGCGCAAACACCAGGCACACATGAAAGGAAAACCAAAATAATTTTAAATGTAGAAACAGCATACAATGGAGAAAAAAAACTCAAATGATTCCAGATATTAAAGTTAATATTTAAACTAAAAAGACTTACATGTTTCAAAGAGCTTTTAAAAAAAAGATGGTAAATGACATTAGAAAATAAAAACCACTAAAAAGAACACAACGACAATTCTAGATTTGAAAAACATAACTAAGCTTAACAACTGAATGGTTGAGTTTCCAGTAGTTTAGGCAGAGCTGGGGAAAGAATTGAATAACTAGTGAATAAACCATAAGAAGTTATCCAGAATTTATCACAGATGTAGATGAATGGAAAATATAAATAAGAAGTTAAGAGATGGGGATAAAAGGTGAGGTTTAATAAATGTGCAATTAAAGTTCCAGAACAATGGAGGAGAGTATAATGCAGAACACACAATTTAAAATGCAATGATTAAGGCAGTGGCACACACTTGTGATCTCAGTAGCTCAGGAAGCTGAGGCAAGAGGATTGCAAGTTCAAAGCCAGCCTCAACAACTTAATGAGGGCTTAAGCAACTTAGCAAGACCCTGTCTCAAAATAAAAATATTAAAAGGGCTGATTATATTGCTCAGTGGTTAAGTGCCCCTGAGTTTAATCAACAGTACCAAAATAAATAAATAAATAAATGTAATGTAATGACTGAGAAATTTTCCAAACTGAAATAAACATCGGTCATACTTTCCAAAGTCCCTATGAACCTTATGCAAAAATATCCAGCAATATTAAAAATAATAATATCACAACCAAATAATATTTTTTCCACAAACACATAGCTGGTTTAATATTTGATAAACTGATATAACTTGCCACATTAATCTAATTGAAGACTAAAAATGACCATCTTCATATATGCAGAAGAAATTTTTGATAAAATTCAATATTCATTTATGATTTTAAAATTTCGAGGCTTGGGTTATGGCTCAGTGGTAGAGTGCTTGCCTAGCACATGTGAGGCACTGGGTTTGATCCTCATCATCACATAAAAATAAATAAAATAAAGATATTGTGTCAATCTACAATTTTAAAAAATTCGACAAAAAAAAATTTCAGTAAACTAGGAATAGAATGAAGCTTACTTAGTCTGATAAGAGTTTATACAAACATGTATTTATACATGTGTACACACACCAGATTCGACTAGGGAAAAAAAGTGTTTCAGTATAAAGACAAATGCTTTTAGAAATACACATCCTCACACACGATTGTTGGAAGTTAAATATTGATTCAGTCCCAGTTTTGAATTATATGCCAATATTTAATAAAAATGAAAATGTGTATGTGCTATGACCAGTTAGTTCCACTTCTAATTATGTACCCTCAAAATTGTCTTTAAAGCACTTTTTTTTTAGTTTTAAATAGACACAATACTTTTATTTATTTATTTATTTATTTATTTATTTGTTTGTTTGTTTTTATGTGGTGCTGAGGATCGAACCCAGGGCCTGACTCATGCTAGGCAAGTGCTCTACCACTGAGCCACAGGCCCAGTCCCTGCAGCACTTTTTATAATGGCCCCATATAGAGGGGAAAAAATACCCCCAAAGGGAGATTAGTTAAATAAAATATGGAATAGTCACACAATAGATTACCATATAGCTACTGAAAGGAAAGATCTAGATGTCTATACATCAACTTGGATGGGTGTCTAAGAAATATTAAGTGAAGAAAGAAAGTTGCTTACACAAGTGTCTAAAATTTGGAAATCTGTCTTGGGATCTATATTTTAAAAAATATAACCCATTAAATAATTTAAGAGGAAATAGAAGGTAGAAAAAACATGGATAGACGTATAAGCATGGAGAGGAGTATAAGTATGAAATATTCTACCCACTAAAAATTAGCAGAGGGGTTGGGGGATAGGTCCAGATGTTTTCACAGATGAATTCTAAAAAAATGTGAATGCAGGATACATGAAAATTCTGGAACTAACATTCCAAAGAAATAAAAATGAGGGACCTATCTCCTATTCTTTCTAATTGCTAACCTAATTTCATATCAAACTATAGGGGGCTACATAAGCCTCTGTCTCCCGAATAACCAAAGAAATGCAAATTAATATAAATTTTAAATCATCAGATTGACAAAACTTAGATATATTCCTCATACCAAAATGAGGATGGGAGGGGCTGGGATTGTGGCTCAGTAGTAGAGCGCTTGCCCAGCATGTGTGAGGCACTGGGGTCAATCCTCAGCACTGCATATAAATAAATAAAATAAAAGTCCATTGACAACTAAAATATTTTTTAAATGAGCATGGGAAATGGGAAGATAGATATTTCTAGTGATAGCCTTTCTAAAGAAATGTTATAGCTTTCTAAAGGATGTTTGCTGGTGTACATGAAATTTATGAGTGTCCATAGATACATACACTTAACATCCAGGAACTTAATGTTCAAGAAATAATTGACCAAGTGTACAAGAATTCTTCTAAAATTGTTCAGCAGAATGCTTTTATAATCATAACAATATAAATAACCCATATTTTCATCAATAGGGGACTGTTTAAATAGGTAAATACACATCCATTCAGTGGCCTGTCAATAAAATGACAATGTATGATACATAGATGATGATACATAGATGCAAAGACAGAAAAGATACTTACGAGATTACTATGATATTCACCAAAATATTAATGATAGTTTTCTATAAATAATGGAAAGACAAATAATTAAATATTTCACCAATAAGCAAATGGATGACAATAGAGGAAAGAGCTCATTAGAGTATAGACTCATGTAAATCCTTCAGTGTTGTAGTTGGTGATTTTTTTTCAACTAATTCATGAAGCTTTTAAAATGGATTAGTACAGAGAAAGATTCAAAATTTGATTTGAAAACCAGGAAGGAAAAGTGAGTTAGGGCAGGCCCTCCTAAAATTAATTTCTTTTTAAAGATCATAAAGATAGTTGGAGTTTGTTAGGGGCCTCTGCTTTTTAATTGCTCATAACCTCAAAGAAGCTGAGACATTTTCCTTTGCCTCCACTTGCAGGTGATATACAAATTGGAATGGAGGATAAAAAGGGCCAATTAGAAGTTGAAGTTATTAGAGCACGAAGCCTGACGCAAAAACCTGGCTCCAAATCGACACCTGGTGAGGGAAAGTTCTGCTCATTAATAAGTGCACAGACAACATCAGAGCATGGTCCAGTGAATATTAGGCAGAACCCTGAGACGTTTGCTGCATTTGGATTTTATATGCTTGCTTGTGCATCATCCAACTGATTAAAAAGACAGCTCCTCTGTGATCTCTGATTATATAAAAGTGGACCTGAATTTTCTTTGCATGATTATTCTGCTAGAAGATATTAGAAGGGGTATCGTCATATTTTTAAAAGTTTAAATACAGTTCATTCTTAAGTTGTATCAATTATTTTCTTTCCATATATTTGTAAATAAAAAGAAAAAAGAATTTACTTCTAATTTTAAAGTGAGCTTTAAAATCTTTAAAATATAAACCTGAATTGTAATGCCTGCCATAAACCAAGCAAGTCAAAAGTCTTCAAGATAACTTTGTATACATTTGTTTAAAATGAGGAAAATGACAGTAGTGCTAATATGTAGGTGTTTAGATTTAGAGCAATGGATATTTCAAGTGATCTAAATAGTTAATGGGTCATAGTCAATAAGCGTCTCTAATTGTCTAATAAGGTATTTTCTAATTTAAAAACAAAAAGTGCATCCAAATACTAATTTATTTTTGTTAATCTACCTTTGTTTAGCACCATATGTAAAAGTTTATCTTTTGGAAAATGGAGCCTGTATAGCCAAGAAGAAGACAAGAATTGCACGGAAAACCCTTGATCCTTTGTATCAGCAGTCCCTGGTTTTTGATGAAAGTCCACAGGGTAAAGTTCTTCAGGTCAGTAATAATTTGGCCTTTGACATTATAATTTCTATGTTAACCATATAAATACCAAAGGCATGGACAAACATGAAAAGAATAAAATTCAGTAAAGGTAATATTATATTCTTGCATAGAAAAAATAACCACAGGGCTGGGGATGTGGCTCAAGTGGTAGCGCGCTCGCCTGGCATGCGTGCGGCCCGGGTTCGATCCTCAGCACCACATACCAACAAAGATGTTGTGTCCGCCGAGAACTAAAAAATAAATATTAAAAATTCTCTCTCTCTCTCTCTCCTCTCTCACTCTCTCTTTAAAAAAAAAGAAAAAATAACCACAAGTAGTTAATTTTCAATACAAAAATATATAGTATTAACAATATCTGATGGATTAAGTGGAAAACAAAATTTTTATTTTCTCTCTCCCTTTTCTCCATCCTCTCCTTCTATCTTTGCCCTGACTCATCCTTCTCCTCTCCTCAATGGATGGATGGATGGATAGATAGATAGATAGATAGATAGATGGATGGATGAGAATTACTGTGTACCAGACATGAACTAAAAAGAGGAAGAAAGGAGAATAAAAAGAGAAGCATATAGGCACCGTGGTGAACCCAGGATAGATTTGATGGGTGCTCATATACCATTCTCTTTTGAAAGTTTGTAACTACCATGTACAATAAATATTGTTATCATTTTAAAGACTATGTCTGAGGAGCACAGAGATTAATTTGGGAAAGTTACTCAGTAAGTTGCAATGGCAGGATTCACCAACCCTTTGTGTAAAGCAGTCGAATGCATTCAGTAGAGAACCTTGATGGATAACTGAAGAATGTTCATAGAGCCTGGGCGTTACATGTGATGGAAAGCTTACCCAACAGCAGTGGGAGAGCATCCAGATTGCAATACCTATCAATAAGCCAACTACTTATTAACGTCCTATCAAATCAAAATTGTTAAGCAAATCCTCAAAAGGTACCACCAGCTCACAGTCATTTTTCAACCTTTCACTTTACCAAGTCTATAATATAAAAAAGGGAAGTAAATAATGTTATTATTTTTATATACCGATGGTGCATGCACTCATTGGTACCCTGAGTTAAATTGTTTGCTTTGCCCTCCAAGGTTAAAAATTTTACTTTTTAGAACTATATAGTCATTTACATTGCTTATTAGATAGTATTTATACAAGAAAGATGTTGAATTTACATAATTTTATATTTTTATTTCTTCTTATTAGTTATACATAATAGTAGAATATATTTTGACATATTTTACATATATGGGGTATATCTTCTCATTCTTCTGGTTGTACATGATGTAGATTACATTGGTTGTGTAATCATATATGCTCACAGGATAGTAATGTCCAATTCATTCTCTATCTTTCCTATTCCCATTCCCCCTCCCTTACCTTCATCCCCCTTTGTCTAATCCAAAGTACTTCTATTCTTCCCTACCCACCCCCTTTATTGTGAGTTAGTATCCACATATAAGAGAAAACATTCATCCTTTGGTTCTTTGGGATTGGCTTATTTTACTTAGCATGATATTCTCCAGTTCCCATCTGTGTACCAGCAAATTTCATTCTTCTTTATGGCTGAGTAGTATTTCATTATGTATATATAGACCACATTTTCTTATCCATTCATCTGTTGAAGGGTACCTAGGTTGGTTCTATACTTTAGCTATTGTGAATTGAGCTTCCATAAACATTGATGTGACTGTGTCACTGTAGTATGCTAATTTTAATAGATCTTTATTTCTTTAGCACAGCTTATATAGATAACACTTCTCACTGACTAGGATAATAATACTCTCATTCTTTCAAATTTGAAATTATTGCCAAGTGTTTCTAAGCACCATAACATTAGTAATTCTTTTTATCTATGCTTCCTCCTTGGAGTTGAATGCATTTCTTCTCCTTCACGGACTGGCCCATGTTTACTGAATAGATGTGTTGAACCCATCAACCATGTGAAAGAGAAAAAGTTCAATTATGTTGCGTTTCTGTGTCTCTACAGGTGATTGTGTGGGGAGACTATGGCAGAATGGACCATAAATGCTTCATGGGTGTGGCTCAAATCTTGTTGGAAGAACTTGATCTCTCCAGCATGGTCATTGGATGGTACAAATTGTTCCCACCTTCATCACTGGTGGACCCCACAGTCACTCCCCTAACCCGCCGGGCTTCCCAATCATCTCTGGAAAGTTCAACTGGGCCTCCCTGCATTCGATCATAGTGAACTCATACCAGAGTCATTCCAATAAAACTCTACCTTTCAGGATACCAGATATTTCATGATCAAAAGCATTGTTGGAGACAGACAATCAACTTGTGTTTTGCTTGTAGTAGTTTTTCAATAATATGTCCCAATTGTTGTTTCAAACATGGCTTCATATGACAGAACAAGGCAATCTATCAAATTACAGTGAGAATCAATGTGCTAGTGAGAGTCACTGATGCTTCTAACAAATAGAAAAAGAGGAAACTTCAAGTTCATACACACACACACACACACACACACATACACACACACATACACACACTTGCACACACACATGCACATACACCAAATTGAACAAACTGGAAACTCTCACTCTGTGAAAAGTTGTATTTTACACATTTCTGCACAGACCACACGCAGTGTTATTTCCCTGGTGTTTAAGAAGGTTTTTTGTTCTTTTGTATGTTTTGGTTATTTGTGTGTTGTTTGTTGGTATTGGGTTTCTTGAGTTATTGTTTTGATTTGTTCTCACTGTATTTGTTATTTCCACTGTTTTTTTTTTTTTTTTTTTTTTTTACTATATCCAAATAGGCTTCAGAGACCCTTCCTTTCTTTTTCCAAAAGTATCCAAAAAAAGGGCTGAAGCAGTCTCTGTAGCATCTCCCCAAAGTGTTCAAGAGATAGATGAGGTGAGGCCAATTAAGCTTTCCATTGACTTTCATTTTATAGTTCTTCAAAGTCTTACGTATGGAAATCCAAAAGACAAAAAGTTATCTTCCAGAATAAATTATCACAGAATTACTTTTTAAATGAGGAACATATCCGTTTGCATTCCAGAAAATTAATTTTTGTTTTCCATTGTTTCTCATGGAAGACTTTTAAGTCAATCTGCAACTAATGCTGGGGACTAAAACTTACCACATAATTGTACTTTGAAAACCCTCCTTGTAATGCCTTTTTCTTCCTGATATCAAAAGAAAATAAGCTCATGTGTACAAAACGTACTTTTGACTTCCCAGAATGGTGACTAGAAATAGACTTGAGCCTAAGACACTGTCAGTTACACCCAGGCTTCTCAGCCATGCCTCAGTGTAGACACCTTCATCTGCCCTGGAAAGAGCACAGTATAAGCTGTTCAGTATGCCACTGGAAATTCCAGTTGAAATAATCTGCACTAAACTAATGTTTTTATTGAATTTTAGTTTACATTTCTTTGAGGTCGATGCAAGCACAAAGCTTGATTTTTTTAATGCAAAGTATCTTACTTTTTCGGGAGAAAATAAAACAAAGTCAAACTTCAACTTGCATTTCCTTCATTTGAGTTTTCCTTGGCCTTGATGTTCCCCTGTGACATTCTGTATATGTGCTACAAACTGCGGGCTCTGCAGGTGCATTGATATGTTCTCCCTCCTTTTACGAGTCATTCAGTTTTGTGATTACACAAATAGAGCAGCATGACTTGGAACTGTTCAAAGCTGCATGCACGTTTTGTAAAAAAAAAAAAAAAAAAAGAAAAAAAGAAAAGAAACAAAGGTTATTTAATAACGTATGTTAGTTCCACATAGGCCAGCTTGTATGTTGCATGTACTTGTACAGTTTGCTCGTTAATTACTATACTAAAATAACCAAGAAATCTAAGCCATCCATTTTTGTTATAGACATTTTGCAGGTTTTAGCCAGACTCAGTCTGGGTCTGGGGTGAAATGTCTATAGATGGACTTTATTTTTTACCCTCTGGAAAACGTGATGTAGTATGGACCAAATTCCTTCTAATAAATATTTTGGTGTAGATTCCTACTGTGGGGCTGTAACACATGTAGACACTGTGTACACACTAGGTTTTAATCCATAGACATACTGCCTGCACCAAGTGAATTATTTATTATTATTTACACATGCCAGAATTATCTGCCCATCATTCCACAGGGCACAGATTGACCACTGCTCATCAGGCTGAGCAGGAGGAGCTGAAGCATTGGTGCACTTCTACTAGATTCCGTTCTGTCTTAGTGGCCAACAATCAAATGATTATAATTGGATAGTATCTTTCTATTTTGACCACTTGTCTTAACACTCCCCTGTGCTTTTAAATGAACTTCCAACTCATGTATGTAAACATGTTTAATAAAATTTACTTTTCATGTCAGTCAGTAGCCATCTGTGTTCTATGTTTTGCTAGGTTTCCATTGTGGGTTCAATGGTGCAAAATGGGAGCCAGAGCATGGGAAGGGGAGGCTGGGATTTGTTGTCTGCTGCAGGCATTTGACTTGACTTGTCACTGCACTATCTATGTCTTAATCTACGGCCCAAAAGGTACTTTGCATCACATACAAGTTTTCACTTTGTCAGCCTGTCTACGTGAGCACATGACTATGAACTTCTGAAAAGTGGCTTTATTAAAAACAATAAATCTCAGTAAGAATCAAATGGAAGGTTGTTTTTCTGCTGCTGTCTGAATGTGTTAATAAAAGAGACAACTCTGTTGTCCAATTGACAAATCATTTCTGGTGATGTGATATACCAGAATATCAATGCCTGCACCTCTCATCTTAGTACCTGGTTCCCTTTTCCATCTGTTCCTTCTGGGTCCTAAACTAGTTTATAGAATCCTGCCTTAGAGTATGCCAGCTTAACAAGATTACCAATGAATTCACTCAGTCATCTTCAATAGATTCTTAGGGAGTAAACATATCTGCAAAAGTAGAACAATAAATTATTAGCTTTATTAATTTCATTTTATGACCTCTAGATTTCTCTAAAAGTGTATTCAAATGTTTCATAATCAAAAAATCTTGGTAAGCACTAACTTTATGTCACATTATAATAAAAAAAACCTTGAGATCTAGTATCCACTTTCTATAGAGCATACTTTATCTTCATAAAGTGAAATAAGCCAAATTTGAGACAAGGCAACAATTTAAGATATGACACCACCCATCCTTTATAGTTTTTAAAACAATTGATTGACTTTTACCTATGAAGTCATCCAATTGTTTGATCTATAAGATGTGAAATTGTCTATAAGGCCAGGTCAATGGGAGGCCAAAGAAACTGATGGTTCGTTTAAAAACTGTCAAGAGTAAATCTGTGAAATATGTATGCATTAAGATGGCACGTAACTGGGAGGGTGAGGGCACGTCACTGAAATGGGGGGGAGGTAACTACAGGCAGTTCCAAAATGTCTAGGCAGGAACAGAAAAGCAGTGATCTCATCAAATCAGAGAAAGCAGCACGGTGTTGAGATTTCAGAGTCTGTACCATGGAAAGGCAAAGCAATTTGCTAGGTCTTCATAGTTTCTTGCTCACTCTGACAACTCAGTTCTTGAAATCTCAGCCTGAAGTACATGATTTGATTATAGTTAGCCAACATTATTAAGGGCTTAAGTGCTCAGATTATTAAAAACAACAACAACAACAACAACATTGAGCCTGTCTTTAAAAAGCTCCCTATTAAAATATATCACTATAAAAGAAATAATTAAGATGACATATTTAATTTGTATATAAAGGATAATGGTGTTATATTTAATCCTTCACATAAATTCCATGAGATCAGCACTATTCTGACCCCTACTTTACACATAAGGATACATAGCATAGAGAAGCTGAGAGAAGATCATAGCTCATACTGCTGAACTGTAATAGCTGATTTGACCAACCCAGAAGCCTGCCTGCTACACAATTTCTGTGTCCTCCCCCAACTGCTGACAGTTGAACTAGAGCTAAAGATTGAAGAACCTGCCAGGTGGGAATAATTTTCAGGATAATTAGTCTGAACTCAACACCAATCCATTCTTCTGCCACAAGGCAGCTCTGGCCTTATCTGGTCTCCTATGTATTACCTGAGTGGCTCTACCATTACCATGGTGGTGAGAAGGGGGCTGATGGGCTCTTCTTCACCTCTTGAACCCCATTCCTAAGGTTTTTCTCTTTTGTGTCCACCTCTCACCATATTGCATTTCCAAACATCAAAAACATCAGAGCCGGGCACAGTGGTGCACACCTATAATCCCAGCAGCTCAGGAGGCCTAGGCAGGAGGATCACGAATTCAAAGCCAGCCTCAACAAAAGCAAGGCACTAAGCAAGCCACATCACCAGTCCTATTTTGTATTTTATTTAGAGACCCTGTCTCTAAATAAAATACAAAATAGGTAGGACTAGTGATGTGGCTCAGTGGTCGAGTGCCCCTGAGTTCAATCCCCAGTAACCTGCTCCCACCAATCCCCCTAAAAGAAAACCACATTGGATGCAGGAACAGCATGAATAAAGGAGATGAAATTTCCTTTATCAAGGTCCCAGACTTATCCTTTGGTTTAAGTTCTAATTGTCTTTTGAGTACCCTTATATGACTCCTTGTCCCAATGCAACAGTACACTTCCATTTTGTATCTCTTACAAATCTACATCTGGGTTTGAACTGATCAGGCTGGAATTCTAGTCCAGTAGAGTTCTGAGTATTTATTATGACTTTTATGTTGTTTGCTTCCAAAATACACTTCACCACTCTTCATCTCTGCGCAGCTTTCCTTGTCCTCAGAGGCACTGAGACACCATCAGGCCTTTACACAGCCTGCCTAGTATTCCATCTGAGGCCTCTCTAGAGGGAGCAACACACCCAAGTCTGCACACTTCCCATGTGTAAGCAAAACATGACCAATGTCATAGCCATAGCATAATGACAATTCTATGATTTTTCCTTATTTATGCAGGTTACTCTGAACTCAGACCTTGGGTCCAAATCTTGTTGTTGCTATTTAATCACCACAAAGAAGAAAAAGATGCTATTGTGCTACTGTGCCCAATTATAGCTGAAATTTTATGTTATAAGCTCTCAGTATGGGAAGTGTTACACACACTCACACACCTTGAATATGTGTGATGGTCTCTGGCATTCAGAGCCAGGTATTCACTGCCAATAGAGCTCTTTCTAACTATATAGACCTTCCAGCTTACCTCTCTTCTTCCTTCATCACTGACTTCTTCAACAGGGTCTTTCCTACCCTGCAGCCAGTGCCCCACCTGCATCTCATTTGTTCCTCAGCATTAAGGTTTGCCAGATTAAATACAGGGTGCCCATTAAATTTGACTTTTAAACAAACAAAAAATTCTTAAATTTAAATGTAATTTTTAATTAACTGTTTATCTGAAATGAAAATTTAATTGGTCATCCAATATTTTATTTGCTAAGTCTGGCAATGCTACCCTATTGCCATCTGGTCTGTGTTCCCACCATTTGCTGAAATGATCTCCTAAATGCTATCTTAACTGCTGACAAATGCCAAAAAAAGTCTTTTCTCATCATGGTTATTGACTCTTCTGTGTTTACTATGGAAGGTTTCCTCCTTAGAAAATTTTCTCTCCTCATTGTCCTATTTTCTAACTTTGAAGGAGGATGGATTTTGTTCCAAATTCATACTTCTAATAGGATTCTACACCCATACCTGTCGCATGTGGTTTTGCAGTACCTCAGTAGAGCATACACTTAGCCACATGGTGTATTTCAAGAAGTTAGTGGATGTGACATAAGCAAAAGCCATTCTCCATGAGAAGGACTTTGGGCAAGTAGGCACTGCTCTTCAACCTGGACCTTGAGTGAAGGACACGTAGGACAGACCTGTACCTAACTCCCAGCCTAAATCAGAGCTGCCCCAGTTGACCTCCAAATATGAGGACAAGATTAAAAAAAATATTGTGTCAAACATCACTGAGATGTGGAGGTTTGTTACAGAGTTATACTATGGCAAAACTACTATGCCATCCTTCTTTACATCAGATCCTCTTCAGCAACCACGAGGTGTAATTATTGTGGGAGGCACTGAGTAAAATACCAAGCTAAGTTGCAGATTCCTGAAAAATCCTTGTTTTTGCTTACCACAAGATTCTAACCTTTTCGCCCTTTTCTTCTCCTTTCACAATTTATTTATCTCAAGACTTCAATTGTCGCCTCTATCTTCATCAGTAGACCTACAAATTCTCCACCTAACAGACTTAAGCGCCAAACCATTTCGACATCTCCCAATGATCCAACTCCTCAAACTGAACAAATACAAACAAGCTATTGATTACATACACCCAAAGTGACTTTATTTCTGCTGTGTACCACCATTTTCCAGGTTTCAAAAGATAATCATGTGGCACAAAACGATATTTTAGATCAGCAACGGATTGCAAAACTGACAGTGTATACCACACAGCCTAGGTGTGTATTGGGTATACCATCTAGGTTCATGTAAATACACTCAATGATGTTTGCACAAAGAAGAAAGTCTAATAATTGCATATCTCAGGACATATCCTCATCATTAAGCAACACATAACTGTGTTCAGTTATTCTTGAGATGGATGATAAAAGTAGTGACAGAATAAGTAAGGAAAGTCCAGGAGGAGTTGGGTGAGGATGGATCCCCTTTAGAACTTATTTATCCAAAAAAATTTTATTAAATGTTTTATACTAATAAATCACCAAGTAATCAACCCTATAATGTCACAGAAAATGAAAAGGAGCCCTGCCCTAAAGGAACCTGCAATTTGAGAGACTGGTGTGGCTAGGTTGTGAAAGCTTTCTTAAAGAAGTAAAAATTGGAGTTGAGAGGAGTGAAGAGGAGTATAAGATGTTCCTAGCAAAGGAAGCCTGTGCAAAGGCGAGAGACAGGAGATAATGTAGCACACTAAGAATTGAAAGGAGGCCACTGTGAATGAAATACTGAGATCAAAGAAGCTAGAAAAGCAGGCATGGTCAGACCATGTAGTGGTGGGGGCAGTTTGCAACCTTCTATAGCTCTTACCACTTATAACTCCTTTAATAAATGTGTAAACCTATCTTCTCACATACTGGTGCTTGGTACTTTTTAGGAAGATGTATTTGTTGGGGGAGGGTAACCACTATAAAAAGTAGGGCCCCAAATGTATCATAGCCCCAACTCAATAAAATTCATTTCTTCCTGGCAAACACAATTGGGACAGTGAACAGATGAACAGAAATGGCCCTTTTTTACACACTATTTGGGGACTCAGATGGAAGGGGACCCTGGTGTCCCTAATACATGACTTCTAGGCTCTGCACAAATTGGCTTCAGTGTAGCCATCTAGACTAAGAAAGCAGAGGAGCATGCTCCGAGGATGATTACCGGCCATCTCTGAAGCGACATATGTTAACATTCCATCAACAAGAATTCAGTCACGTGGCTTCACCTCATTGTGAGGGAGGGTGTGAACTCCCAGAAAAACGAACATGGATTCTAATGCGCCATTAACAGTGTCTGTCCCAGTGAATGAAGGAATGAAGGAAACAAAGTACCAAGTAGTAGCCTCTGTCAGAGCTCACTTTGAGTTGGAAGGTGTTTGTGCTCAGGCCTAAAAAGCAGATACTTGTAGTTGCCATCAGAGACTTTCTATCTCCCAAGAGCAACACACAGATGAAATCAGTCATGTTTTTCTATGCATTTTTTGATACATTTGATGAAAATTGATAAGTTATTACCCCTTCGGTAACATCTGAGGAACCCATTCATTTTCCTTTGAAATACTTTTTTTTTATTGGTTGTTCAAACATTACAAAGCTCTTGACATATCATATTTCATACATTAGATTCAAGTGGGTTATGAACTCCCATTTTTCCTCAAATACAGATTGCAGAATCACATCAGTTACACATCCACATTTTTACATAATGCCATATTAGTAACTCTTGCATTCTGCTACCTTTCCTATCCTCTACTATCCCCCCTCCCCTCCCCTCCCATCTTCTCTCTCTACCCCATCTACTGTAATTCATTTCTCTCCTTGTTTTTTTTTCCCATTCCCCTCACAATCTCTTATATGTAATTTTGTATAACAATGAGGGTCTCCTTCCATTTCCATGCAATTTCCCTTTTCTCTCCCTTTCCCTCCCACCTCATGTCTCTGTTTAATGTTAATATTTTCCTCCTGCTCTTCCTCCCTGCTCTGTTCTTAGTTGTTCTCATTATATCAAAGAAGACATTTGGCATTTGTTTTTTAGGGATTGGCTAGCTTCACTTAGCATAATCTGCTCTAGTGCCATCCATTTCCCTGCAAATTCCATGATTTTGTCATTTTTTAGTGCTGCGTAATACTCCATTGTGTATAAATTCCACATTTTTTTATCCATTCATCTATTGAAGGGCATCTGGGTTGGTTCCACAGTCTAGCTATTGTGAATTGTGCTGCTATGAACATCGATGTGGCAGTATCCCTGTAGTGCGCTCTTTTAAGGTCTTCAGGGAATAGTCCGAGAAGGGCAATAGCTGGAATACTTTTGATGAGAGTTTTCCAAATTACATTCTAAAGAACTAAGAAATAGTCTTTGAGCCTATCTCTAGCAGTGGTGAGAGGAGGAGAATGGAGGTAACAGACAGATCCCAGAACCTTTACTCTTGCTCCAACCACAGTTCTGAACTTTAATTTGCTTGGCATTTTTATTGAGTTTTGGGAAAGGTAGAAGTAGGTATGGGTCAGTCAGGCAAATTCCACTTTTGTGAAAAGTTACGTGGAGACTAAGGGTGATTCTTTTAATCTAGTAGTATCCACAGAACCAATCTGACTCTGGCCTATATAAATCCCCTTTCCCAGGAAATTAGACAATCAGAAACTTAGTTGGTAGAGGGTTAAGCAATTAAACAAAAATCTACACATTGGAGGTAAGGTGGCCTCTTTTCTCCAAAGGAATTAGGAAGCCAAACAGCAGGTTGGTTATTAGCTAGCATCCTAAAATTCTGACCCCCATCATCCCCTCATCCCAGAAGCCTTTCGGCTACCAGTACAGCACAGGGTGAACAGAGACTAGAAGACAAATTACAAATTCAAAATAATATATCTAGCAGCATGTTTTCACCTCCTGGAGGTTGTATAATTTTTGTGCATTTCCACTGCTATATTAACAGGCAAGTAATAGTTGTATTATATGGCTTTTCTCAATTTTCTGTTTCAAAAGAAATCTGTCTCTCTGCCGCACTAAGTAAATGCCAAAAGCTCAAAATTATACACCAGGGTTTCTCAGTACCCGCCCTCTGTTGGTGAAAACTAGTACCATAGGAAACTAATCGGTGTAGTGATGCTCCCTGGCCACAAGATGGCAGCAGTACTTCGTGCAGCTTCTGGATGACTCCAAAGACTGATTAACCTCAGGGGGAAATACTACTGTGGAAGTCTTGGGTGTGGAAAAACAGATAGGACTAAGCCTTAAGGACAAAACTTACAGGAAATAGTGTTCTGCGTGATATAAACCATATGCATTAGAGCCTAGATATTTCGTGATTATGAACGTGCCCAAATATTTTTCATCTTTATCTCCATTAAGAATTAGTCAGAAGTCCTTATTATTGAATGAATTCTTAATTTTGGCTCTCCTTCCTTAAGACTAGAGCAGTTCATTTTCAGTCACCAAATGTGCTTTGTCAGAGAACCCCTATCAGTTCATATATGTAGTTGTAAGTTATTCCTGTCCCCAGGATCAATGTCACTTGCCCCAAACACCGCATAGCCCCATCAAGCAGAAGCCAAGTGTCTGGACACTAGCAGAGTTCAAGAATTAGCAGCACTGAGGAAGATTCTCAAGGCCAGATAATTTTAACTGCTGGAAGTTTTGTGAGAAGTTTTATGAGAAGGAAACTAGTATACTAGTTTCCTAAGGTTGTAACAAATCACCACAAAATTTGTGGGGTAAAACAGACTTTTATCATTTTACAATTCTGGAGTCCAGAAATCCAAAATCAAGGTGTCAATAGGACCACATTCCCTCCAGCTTCATTGTCTTGTGGCAGAGTCAATCCAATCTCTGTCACCATCTTCATGTGCCTTTCTGCCTGGGCTCCTCTGTCTTCTCCTAGTCGGTCTCTTAGAAGGACATTTGTCATAGGACATAAGACTTGCCCTAAATCAGGATGATCATATTTCAAGATCCTTGCCTTAACTATGTCTACAAAGAATCTTGTCCCACGTAAAGTCACATTCTGACATTCTAAGTAGACTTATTTGGAAAGAGGCTATTCCCTGACATCTCTGTTCTCGTCAGTGTTATAGAATGTCAGCCATTCTGGACAAAAGTCAATAAATATCAGGTCAGAGCAGCAAAGTCTACTTGAGTATGAATGTGGAAGTTTCTGGAGATGCATCATCGGTAAAGAAAGACCCTTTCCACAGATATGTCTTGTTGAAGCCTTTTGCAACTCCGTAACTTCTAATGTATGTGCACTCATGTATTAATAAGAGTCATAACAATAATATTCTAGCTTGAACTATAATAATGACATTCTAATTAGATTAATATCTTGTGGGGAACAGGAATATATGTATGTAAAAGTGCTTTAAAGTATATAAAACCCTACAAGAATGAAAGATGTGCTTTTCCTTCTTGTTCACTTGGAACCTGAGCCCTTCCTACTCAAAGCCCAGTCCTCTGAATAGCTGAGAAGCAGCAGCAGCAACCGTAGCAGCTTGGGAACTTTTCAGAAATACAGAACCTCAAGCCCCACTCCAGACTGACTGGATCAAAATTCACTGTTTAACACAGTCCCTGAGTAGACACTAACAAATAGAGATGTCCTACTCCAAATGAGCCTTGCTTGGCAAGTTTTATTTGCTAAACAGGACCCTCAATTTTTCATCTTAAGAATACCCCAGGTATGAACAGTGGTTGGCACAGGGAACAAAGTCCTGATCCTTTCTTTGGGCATCAGTCGGGTTCAGCTCAGATGACTGTGGAAGATCTGTGGGGCCGCACTGATTGGAGAACTGTATAAAATCCTGTGATCTTGACTCTGGCTCTTTAGTTGTGTCATTTTCAGACAACTGAAAAGAGAAACTGCAAGACGGTGCCAGGAGTATTGGTTTAAAAAGAAAAAGAAAAAAAGAAAGGTGGGAGGAGATAAGGAGGACAAAGAAGCCCGTTGCAGAATCCTTTGATTTTTCTTCAGTGGAAATAACGATGACATTCATCTCAATAAGCTAAGACCCATGTCATGTGTGAAAGCATTCCTGCTTTGAGGCACCCAGATGAAAGGTGCTCTACAAATACAAAATGATGGCAGCAGGGTTGATATTTGTCCAGGACAGGGAGTCTCCAGTGTGGTCTCTTACTATTTAAAAGCCAAGAGCTTCACATGGTCCCACTGTGAGTTGTTGAGCTCTCTGGACGGGCCCTGGTTGCCAAGGAAACTGCTGCAGGAGCGACGGGGGCTGTCTGGGTTCTTGGTTGACTGGTGGAGCTGAAAGCAGAATCTCACATGAAAGATGTGTTTTCAGTGACAAGGAAAAAAGCAAATCAGGGTTCCTGGAAGGGATTCGTGTCTATCTTCTCCTCCAACGGAACTCATTGGGATGGAATCTCTTAGCAAGGAAAGAAGTAGCCTCAGGAACAGCAAATAGAAGTTAGAAACCTTAAATCTGAATGTATGTGCTCTTTAGAGAGCTGTTATCTTTTGGACAGAGACATCTTGACATTTCTCTTGCAGATGAAACTGGGAATGCAATGACTAGTCCAGCCACAGGTGATATTCCTGCTTTTAGCTGGCACACTGCTCATTAAGGACCAGAGAAATGCTGTCCTGCCCTTTCCCCTTGAGAAAGGGATACAAGATTTGGTGTGCCTTGCTCATGCACATCTGTGAGCTTTTCTTGACAGCTTCCCAGTAGAATTTGTTTTTTTCTTTGCTCCCATGGTACGTACGATATTCAGGCCTTTATGATCACATTCTATTGTAGTTATTTTGGGGGTATCTGATACTATTACCAGTCAAATAATCTCCTTGGGATCAAAGATTGTCTTTATTTTTCTACTGCAAGTGCCCAGGATAGTGCCTGACATAGCAGGCCCTCAATTGTTATTTGAGTAAATCGCCCTCACTTGGTGAAAGCTGAGAGAAGGCAGGACAGACAGAGCCAAGCAACCATAAAATTTTCCAGGAAACCTCATTAAAGACAAAACAATAAAAGACAATTAAAGACTTACTGGTTGCCACCAATTTACAGAGTGACTGCATCTGGTTTTAATGTTTCCTCCACCCTCACCTGATAGATGATGTTGCCCACAATTACAGAAAAGAAACTGAATCTCAGAAAAGTTAAATAAGTGACTTAGAAGTCACAACCATGAGTCAATATTTCAACCTGATCTGTCTGATGCAAAGCAATGTTCTTAGTCATTGCACTAGACCATCTCACAGCTGTAAGATGGACCATGTAGCATCTTGCATAAGGTGTTCCCTAGATCATAAAGGACACAGACCTCACATGGGGGTGAAACCATTCTAGGTGAGAAGACATAAGCTTAGGTTCCAGGCTGATCAGGAGTCAACCAGAACCTACTGATGTGTGCGCAGCATTGCCAGCTTGGATGCCTTGGGGGCCAAAACCAAGCTCCAGCAATCACTAGCTTTGTAGCCTTTGAAGTAACTTAAACACTTTATTCTTCAAATAGCTCATCTTCAGACTGAGTTAAATAACATTAATTTTCTAAAAGTACAAATTTTGAGAATTAAATTAGACAATATATGCAAACTTGCTTAGTACAATTCCCAGCACATGGTAAGTGCTTAATGGAGTATCATTATCATCTTTATTACCAATACATCCATTCTAATTATAGATATTCTTTTTATTGTAAAAGTGGTGTTTTTGTTTTCTGCTAATTTGGAGTGTGTGTGTGTGTGTGTGTGTGTGTGTGTGTGTGTGCACGCGCGCACGCGCACGGGCGCCTGTGCATGCATACATGCATGGCGCTGGGGATTCAACCCAGGACATAACACATGCTAGTCAATGCTCTACCCCTGAACTATATCCCCAGCTCCAAAGTGGGTTTACTTTTTAATATTTAAGCATCATGAGTATCATTTCAGAATCACTTCTTTAGAAGCTTAGAAAAGACAAAAAGGTGGTACCAAGAGAAGAGAAAGGATTCTGTCTGGTCAGTTGATATTCTCATCACAGCCTCCAGCAGATCATGGGATTTGCACAAGCCATTTGGCATTTTTTTTCCACCTTTGTGAAAGAAGGTAGTAAAAGTGAAGGAGAATTTATAGAAGCACTTTGAAAATGAAAAGGTATCATGCAACAAGCTCTTTTTCCATGTTAATTAAAATTCACAAGCAACCATAAGATTTTCAAGAAAATCTCATTGAAGAGATTCACTTCAGTTTTTCTTCCCTATTTAACATGAACAGCTTGGAATCCTTTCGAGTAGCCTTGCCTTTCTACTGTTCCTACCAGGTTCTCAGGGTCCCAGACGGGAGAAAAACTGGTATTCTTTCCATGGGACTCATTTTCAATTACAGTTTTTTAAGGACAGAATTTGCATTTAATGTTTTTTTTTGGTGTCTTTTCTAGTTCTATGAATTCATTGTCATATGCTAATCCATGTCTTCCTAAGTAGAAGATTCTCCGTGGCCTGGGAAAGCCTTGGATAACCCACGAAGCACACTTTGCTGGTTACTCCATAACCACTAGTTGCTAGAGGTCATGGTTCGAGCTGATCAGCAGCTGATGAGCAGGAGCCTCCTAAGTGCCAGTCTGTAGTATTTGCCCCAGTCTGCCTCCTCTTTGATGAGGGTCTTTTGTTCTTACTGCTCAACAGCCACCTGTTGCAGATCAATAGCTCTCCAGCAACTATTGTTTTTCTGGCTGTTATAAGATCATGGTGTTGGGATGTCACTGTCAATGTTTGTTTTAATTGGAATTCTTGGTAATATCCACAGAGCACAATTTAATTCCCCTGTGGAGTGGTGGCCTCCTGATAGCTCCTTGGCCACCACTATTCGAGACTGCTGATTTTTTTCATTGTGTAGCATGAATGCAATTTGCTCCTAAATGTTCTTCAGTTGATGAATCTGTGTAAACAGAGATACTTCAGCTCAAATAGTCATTCATTTCACTCAATTAACACAACCTTTATCTTTCCAGTTATCCAGTTATTAAGACTAGAGACCTGCTTGAGATTCCTGCTGCTCTTCCATAGGCAATGCCAGAAGGGCTGCGGTCATGGACCGAATTGTCTGAACATGCTCAGCATACCCAGGCTGTGTAGGTTTGAATCAAACAGGCTCATCTTGGCTTAGGGAAAGAACCATAAACAGAGACAGAAATGCAGTTAAAGCATTATATTTAGCATTGCATATGCTTAGGTCAAAATCAGACTTCCAAAATAGCAGTGCCAGAAATCTAGCTTAACTCCCTGAATGCAATTGAATCCTAAAATGCTAAAATCTAGAAGGAGATATTCATTTTAGAGTAAATAAAAAGGTCTAGAAAGGTAACATGACATTTGAGCTCATAGTTTGTGGCAGAGGCATGTACAGGACCCCGGTGTTAAGCCCAGTATGACTGTCACCATTGTCTTACGGCCTCTTGTCTTTTTGTGTGTGCTTTAGAATAAAGAAACTGTTCAAACTGTTCACAGGCATTATCTCATTAAATTTGCACACACGTTGAATTGATTTGTATATAACAACCTATTAAGGGAAATGGAAGCATCCTGAACTGATTTACAATTTTCTGTCCTGTGCCTCTGGAGTACACTTCTCAACTGGAAAGATCTCAATTTGGGTCCATTCCGGAAACATCAAAATGCCAAAAGTCACCTCTCCATGTGCACAAGGTAGCTTTGCTCTCTCTCTCTCTCTCTCTCTCTTTTTTTTTTTTTTTGACACGCGCTCAGGAATTCAGAGTAATCTGAGCAGACTCAGTAAGAATTATTCAGTGACAGATACACAAAGGAAACAAAACAAAAAGAAGACAGCACATGAGAGATTTGTTTTGGAAGAGATTCTGTTGCTTGTTTCTGGCTTCTGCTGATATTCAAAGGGATTAAGACAAAATGAAGGAAAAATGACTAACATAGCAGCCTGCTCACCTCAGAGGGTGCAGTTCTTTGGGGTCTCTGCGTTGCAGGAGGGAGCGCTGGCAGAGTCCCTAGGGAGTTCAGCCAGCAAAGCCACAATTGCCTGGACTGCTGGTGGTGAGGAGGTCTGGGTTCCTATCCAGCCTGCTAGAAGCTTGGGTACGTCACTCACTCCTTCAGAATCTCTCTCCCCACCATGGACATGAGAGAGCTGAACCATATCAGTGGTATTAAACATCGTTTTTATTATTGTTGTTGTTGTTACTGTTGCCATTATTATTGTTTGCAGAAGCAAAGGACTTTCTTCAGTGGAAATGAACAGCTTAACCTATAAAAGTCATTTTTTTTTTCTAATGGAATGATGTTCATGGTAGGTGGGTGAAAAATATTTCCTCTGCAGGCCCTCCCCTGCCCAGGCTCTTCTACTTGCTCTCTGTTGAGCAAGTCTGAAGGCAGAGGTCTGATTTCTTAGGGTCTTTAATGTCTCACCTTATTATTTTTCCTTCCATGTCAATTTGTCCTCTGTGCCAAGTGCCTTCTAACACATTACCAGGAGGGTGAACAGAATCCAGATGGTTCACCTCATCCTCTGATCTCCAGAGTTAAAATGAACATTGCTATCCAGATGGCACGGAAAAGAAGAATACTGTGCCAACCCTACTACTGAGTGGTTTAAGTGGTTTAAGACTTATGGCTGACAGGTAGAACTTAAGAAGATTTTTTAAAATAGACCTGTAAATGCCTTGAACTTTCTAAGCAACTCTATTTAAAAAGGCTATTTCTCTTAATAAATACAAAACGTGAGCTACATGTAAATTGACATAAAAGTCCTGTTTATTAATAAGAATGATGTCAAATACGTGCATCTCTGTTTCATCTCTTGCCAATAAAAGTGCCTGGGCCATTATTAGGTCCTGCATTTTCTGTGGGGACAAGGACCTTGTTGAGTACGGGGCACTGGCATTTCCCCCACCAATCCTTTTATTTCTATCCTTGTTTTCTATATTGGGTGTGAAAAGAGTTGAGTTCTGTATTGTGACTTAACAAAGATTTTTCTAGGCAATAATAGGCCGAGTGATAACAGGTAGCCTTTCCCCAATTCCCATTGATTTCTTTGGCTCTCAGTCCTTAAAATAACCTTGAGGCTAATAATTTGTAGATACAAATTGTCAGTCTTTTTCTGTAGCATCCCATGTTTCTCTATCAGTGTTGCATGTATGTTTGTTATCACCTAAAATGTGATTTTTATTAATTTCTAAGAGGTTTGACAAAACAACCAATAACACCATTTTGTAATATATTTGCCTTTTTTTTCATGAAATGTCATGGGTAACATTGCCTTAAAATGATTGCAAATACAAGAAGAACTAACTGTGAATTCCCTGTTCTTTTAGGATTTTGGCAGAGGCTCCACAGCTTGTAGGAAAGGGTGTTAAATATCCGTATGTATATTCTAAAAGAAGATACCAGAGAAACGAGGCAACACTCACTGAGGGGTAATCCAAAACAGTTTGGTCACATTTAACCCCACACTCTTCATCTAGGGTATTTACCAAAAAAAAAAAAAAAAAAAAAAAGAAGATTGACTAGGGGAAGTTTAAGAGTAAAGATTTTCTCTGGGGAGATTGTTACAATGCAGTGTCACTGTTTCGGAAGGAGTAAGAAAAGAGAATCTTTTTTTTTTTTTTTTCAACAGCAAGGCAGGTAAGGAGAACGTCCAGAGACCCACTCATAGGACAGCAGGCACTTGCCAAAACTGGGGAGACCAAGTATGGCCCAGTAATTAGCTGACATGTAGGGACCTGACTGTCCCCTGGGGAATTCTGTAGATTCCCTCAAGGTAAGGAGACAGAGTGCTCCATAATTCACTCCTGCTATGGGTCTCCCTGCTGTCTACAAATTTATTGGTCTTGAATTGCATTGTGTATTGACAAGGTCATTAAGGATCCCTCAGACATGTCATTACTTCCCCCTGGGAATTAGGGCTTCAGGATTCTGAAAGCCTGTGAATCCGTGAAAATAAACAGAGTTCTTCCTTTGGATACCTCCCACATGCAGGAGAGCAACCCCTGCCAGATTGCACCCTTCTCCGGCCCTTCCTTCTTCCTTCTCCTCCCAGCTTTTAATACAGCCCTGCAGCAGCCAGAAGCAACACAGAGCGAGGAGGAGTTGAGAAATGCGTGGAAACCAAAGAAAAACGAACCATCTGACCACGCTCCCCATATCTACTGTAGATTTCTGAGCCTGCATTAGGGCCACATCAGCAAAGAGTGAGAAGCATAAACCAGAGGAGAGGTCTCATTGTTAGATTGGGCTGAGTTTTTCAAAGACTTATGGAATTTTCAAACATAGCAAGAGAATGGTGTAAGGAACTTCCTTGTCCTTATCACCCAGCATAAATGTCTATCATCTATTTATATCCCCCACTCACACCCTTCCACATACTAAGTGAAAGCCAAAACTGCACTATCTCTTTTAACACCTAAAAATGAAGATTCCATTTATATGTCAATGCACTGGCCATGTCCAGGCCCTCTGCTCCCCCCAAGTATCAAGCTTTGCTCCTTCCAGTAGCAAGCATGAGATGTTCCCTCCTATGGTCGTTCAAGTTCCCTTTTCTGGTTTCTATTAGGCACTAGCAAATAGTATTGTTTCAGTGTTTGGTGGATGCCCAGTTAGGTTAAGACTCAATCCCCTACACAAGCCAGTTAGGACATTCAGATGAATGGTGACATACATGCACCCAAAGGATGCGAAAGGTTTATTACTCATATAATTGCACTTTCTGGGGAGACCATGGCAGGTATCCAAGTTGTTCTAGAATGAATTGAGCCAAGTGAAGAGTAAGTTATTCTAATTTTTATTGTAATGGGGTGGAGGCAAAGCCTAGGTGAGTTTCATGCAGCTCAAAGAAGATCTCCGTCCCTGTGAGTCATCTCAGGATGTCTATGCACCCCTCCAGGCTGGCTGAGACAGAAGTTGTTGCAGACAGTAGTTCCTTCCAGTGAGGGGCGCTGTGCCAGGATGCAGAGGCGATCCGTGGTGTGGCACTCTTCCCAGGATCAGCTCTCACTGGGAACACTTGATGTACATCATGTATTATATCTCTTCACAGAGGAGTTTCTAGGATTTTTTAAAAAATATTTTTTAGTTGTAGGTGGACACAATACCTTTATTTTATATTATTATTTTAATGTGGTGCTGAGGATTGAACCCAGTTCCTCACAGATATTAGGCGAGGGCTCTACCACTGAGCCACAACCCCAGTCCTCTAGAAATATTTTATTCCCTATTTTTTACTATGTGTTCTTCCCTCCCAATGGATGTTAGAAGCCCTAATTGGCCCATAGGATAAATAATGCAGCAAATCATCTAGTAATAATGTCAGAAATCTACCCTTAGTCTCTCAGTGTTCAGTTGGATAGACTCATATTCAACCCCAAAATTTTGGAATCAATTCATAACCTGAGGAACTATTTAGGTCCTCTTAGGTTTTTTTTTTTAATTTTTTTTTTATTGGTTGTTCAAAACATTACAAAGCTCTTGACATATCATATTTCATACATTAGATTCAAGTGGGTTATGAACTCCCAATTTTACCCCAAATACAGATTGCAGAATCACATCGGTTACACATCCACAATTTTACATAATGCCCTATTAGTAACTGTTGTATTCTGCTACCTTTCCTATCCTCTACTATCCCCCCTCCCCTCCCCTCCCATCTTCTGTCTCTACCCCATCTACTGTAATTCATTTCTCTCTTTGTTTATTTTCCCATTCCCCTCACAACCTCTTATATGTAATTTTGTATAACAATGATGGTCTCCCTCCATTACCATGCAATTTCCCTTTTCTCTCCCTTTCCCTCCCACCTCATGTATCTGTTTAATGTTGATCTTTTCTTCCTGCTCTTCCTCCCTGCTCTGTTCTTAGTTACTCTCATTATATCAAAGAAGACATTTGGCATTTGTTTTTAGGGATTGGCTAGCTTCACTGAGCATGATCTGCTCTAGTGCCATCCGTTTCCCTGCAAATTCCATGATTTTGTCAATTTTTAGTGCTGCGTAATACTCCATTGTGTATAAATGCCACATTTTTTTTTATCCATTCATCTATTGAAGGGCATCTGGGTTGGTTCCACAGTCTTGCAATTGTGAATTGTGCTGCTATGAGCATCGATGTAGAAAATTCTACCAAACAAAATTGCTTCATCTCTTCAGACTTTTTTTTTTTTTTTTTTTTAGGAATGAGACTCATGTACCAAAAGTATTATGGAGCCTAAACGTCTCAAACTTAAAAATAGTTTCCCTCTGAAATTCATGATTTCTCAATGACTAAGTGCCCACTGTGATGGGACACAAGTAGTGGTGTGCTGGAACCAGTTAACAAGAACTTGTGATTCACTCCTCTTCTCTGAGGCTCACTGAGAACACTGCATCCTGCAACAGATTGTTTTAAGAAGATGATGAGTTAATTTTGATCACATAAAAATTCACTACGTTTTCTTTCCTTCCCTTTTATGTTTTTGATGTCATAATTTGGTGATTTGCTGTCACAGTTATATCACATATTCTTTAACCAGTTATGATGGTTATAGTTAGTTATAATAGTTTTGTCTGAACATTTATACCAGAGATATAAGTGAGTTGTATGTCAACATTATGTAGTATTCTCAATTTGACTTTATTTTTTACCATTTTTATCATTGAGTTTTGTACTAGCGTATGTTTTCATGTTAATTAGCATCATTTCATTTCAACTTAAAGAGCTTTCTTTAGCATTTCTTGTAGGGCAGGTAGAGAAGTGTTGAACTCTCTTAGCATTTATTTGTCTGGCCATGTATTTTTCTCTCCTCATTTTTGAAGGAAAACTTCCCACTTGTGCCAGTCTTGATTGGCAGATGCCCTCACTGCCCCCAGCACTTTGAATATATTATCTCTACTCCCTCCTGGCTTGGGACATTTCTGTTGAGGAGTGAATAATTGTCTTCTGCAGTGGAGGGGTCTCTTGTCGAGTGCTGCTTTCAGGATTATTTGTCTTTAACTTTTGACAATTTGATTAGAATGTGCCTTGGAGTATTCTTCTTTGGGCTGATCTTGCTTGGGATCCCTTGGATTTCATGAATCTGAATATTCAATATTCCTCCCAACTCACATGGGTACTTGAAATTATGGAGTATATTTACCCAACAGAAAATGGCAAATGACAACTGCTACTAATCGTGCTTTTTTTTTTTTTTCTTAAACCAGAGAATCAGTAACTCAAAACTTGTTAAGGTAGAATGGGGAGAGGGAGAAGTGAATGAAACTTTATTTTACCTAAACACTGCAAAAAAAAAAAAAAAGCATAACTTTTAAAATGGAATGACTTGATTTTCTTCACTTTCCTTAGCTCTCATTTGACTCATCTTATAGCCTTGCTCTTTACATATATGAAAATAAAATGATGAATTGTGATATATCTTCATAATTCTAGGTTTGATATAATATATGAAGCAGTATGACACATGATTGGGATTTGAGTCAGAATTCTGGCTCTGACACTTTCTAGTTATTTGCCCATTGGAATTTCATTAAGCTTGAAAAATCTGAGAGTTTCCTTATCAGAAAATGTCAATAATAAGAACCTTTAGTTCGTGGATTTATAGTGAGAAACAAATAAGATAATGCCTAGCATGTGGTGGGCACCTAGTAGATATTTGTTAAATAAGTGCTGTTGGTATGCATGTAAACTCATTTTGTCAATGTCTGGTATATACCAAGTGATTAATAAATATTAAATAATACAAATTAATTTCAGTTGCCTAAAATACCTTCAGTAATAATTTATTCATTTTCATGAATCTTTCCACATACATATCAGTCTCTTAAAATGATGAAAGTCAGGATCTGTTTTTAAAAATTTGACAAGTTGCCTTGAGATAAAATAACACATATTCATCTCTCAAAACAAAAGTCCATTCACTACTCAAACAAGTTGGAAAAGAAGGAGAGGCTAGATGGTAGAGAGCAGACAAAAACTGTTGTACCCACATGTAACAGCTTGCAAATTCTAGGCATGCTATAATATATTTTCAAATAATATTCATTAGTCAGCCCTGCTGTGACCATTGCTTTATATATTTTGATCACATGCTCTTTTGAACATACCCATGGTAATATTCATTTTTATATTTAAAATTTTAAATTCATTTGAGTACTCCACTGACTATTTTAGCCCTTGTTATCTTCAGCTATCCTAGCAATTTAAAAAATAATTTTTTAAAAATTAGCTAAAGACTAAAACTCTGCTTAAAATTGAAACATTTTAAAGTATCCACATATTTCTTTGAGTGTCTGTCTTATCTGGTATTGAGGTAGATTTATGCCTCTCTATAAAATTCATTGGAGAGATTTGGAGAGATTAATGGTAGCAATAACAGTTACAGGAAATAGAGACAATAACAACTATTTGCTTTGGCCAAAAAGACGGGAAAATAGAAGCAAATTGAAAACTCAATGCACTAGTAGTCAGCTGTCAGAAGCAGCTGTGCTTTCATATACCAGTGAGTATATGGCATCTTATAAATCATATTTAGAACAGAAAGAAACTTCAAAAGGAAACGTAACCAGAATTAATGAAGATCTATACAAATTTTTTCTGATTGATTTCCACCACCACCTCCATTTCCTGTTTCTTCTCTACTAATTTAAGTGTCAGCAAATGAATTGCCTGAGCAGTTAATAGCCCCTTAGGCATGAAGATCTCAGTTAATGTGTCAAGGTCATGCCCTCACTATGTACCTCCTCCCTCTTTAACAGGCCTGTGGGAAACTGTAGGTAAGTAATATGCATGTGTTGAACATGTGCTCAGAATTTTCTTGGGGTGAACACTACAAAAGTATAAAACATGGTGTCTGATCCCCAGAGTTCACAATCTACATAGGAAATAGACTTAGAAACATGCCCTAACACTAAACAATATTGTATGACACATATTTAAATACTAGTTATACACAATCCACCAATTAGTGAAGTAATTCAGACAGAAAACATTGAGACTACAGACCATCACAGTTAAGGTAGAATTGAATTGGACCATGAGTAAGGGATATTATTTTGATATTCTGAGAAAAATAGAAGAGTTGTGACCTAGGGTGGAGGAAAAGTGCCTGTCATGGAAGGCCAGCAAGGTTCCTGGAAAGCAGAAAGACAAGTTATTTGACCTAAATTTCAACCTTCTGGTGGGTGTTCTGCAGAATAATTCCATGTCTGCATGGGGTTCACATCTCACTTTCTCAGTGGCTAGCTCATCTCTTAGTCTCTATTGAAACTCCTAAGTATTGAGTTTTCTAGTGCCTTCTATGTACTTAATACAATCTGATTACATTGCATTTACATCATTTTTACCTCTGTTAGGTGTGGATTTTCAGGAGACAAAAGACTAGTGGAAATCTGCTCTAGAAAATTAGCCATCTCAAAAAGCACCCATATTTCTCTATTTACTACTTAAGATGTGGGGGAAAAAATCAGAAATCTCCTTCTACCTTTTATATAATAGAGTGGTAGTAAATATTCTGATTGCTTCATTTAAATATATTATTTTTAATAAATATAATTGTAGAGAAAATAATTTCAAACCATGTAACCACCAGCCCCTACTGAAATATCCGTAAAGGTGACAGTGTGTTCTTCCAAACCAAATTCACAGTTGATAGACATTAAGATGCTACAATCAGGAGTATGTTCATAGTTAGAAGCATTTCCTTTTTATCATCAAATCTAGCATACAATTTTCACAATGTAAAAGAGACTTGGGGTTTTCATTTGCAACATCAAGGAACATTAAAACAGTAGTAAAGCTGAGAATACTGGTATAAACCATAAAACTAAGGATAGTTGGCTTGGACAGAAAAATAGCCAAAAATAAATAAAAATAAACTTTCACAAGTGAGTGAGCTTTTAAAGCAGATTTAATAACAAAATCATTGGGAAAACTTTATTCTACTTCATTATCACAGTTCACTTAACAGATGGCAATTAAAGAAATAAGTAGAAACTTAAGGGCATATTAAAGTGGCAACATTTTGAAAGTTTTTTTTCTTTTCTTTTTTTTTTGGTAAAAGCTGTCCAAAATTTTAGTGCTTGCCAAGTTTACATTTTAATTAACCCCTGTTCAGCATATTTTGTTCCTCGTCTTCTTAGTCACATATTAACATTCACGTGTGCTAAGACTGACTCACTCAACCCATCCGCTCAGCATCCTTGACCAGTTTCTCAAAACTCTTAAACTACACAGGTCCTGAGTCCAAACAGCTATTATTGTTCTTAAGTCATTTGTGGGATATTTTGACTTCTTCTTTAGCCATTCCAGCAATCATAAGAACAAGGGCCGGGAACAGTAAAGATCTTCTGGTGTCTAGATCTGGGACTCAGCTCCAAGGGTCTTTTTTTTTTTTTTTTTTATTCAGCCATTTCTGGTTTCACTCCCATATGCCCCTAAGTTGCTATTCCAGTCCTCCTCATGCCTCCTATGCTAGTGCCACAGGTTCTTGAATTCTTGCTATTTCCATATTGACATGGACAGAGTTTTTGTCCCACCTATGTTGTTAACCCCCGAGGGCCAAATGAGTGTGACACCATTTTCACCTAACACCTCTATGGTCGTAACTCTATTTATTTTACTTTAGTCTATCAGGTCGTGAAATCTCTTCTATTGGAATTTATCCCATATTGGAAGCTGCCAGCGAAGAATAAGAGCCCTCAGTTCCCCAGTCTTTCTAAGGTTCTCCTGTGTCCTGCCATCCTTCCTCACAGAACATATCTCCAGAGGCTGATGATCTCTTTAGCCATTTCTGTCTTGAGAACCTCCACTATTAAGGAACTTAGTTTAATAGAACAATAGGCATATAAACCAATACTTAAACTCAGCACAGTAAACACAGAAGTAAAGAGTGTACTATGGGAACAGAGGGCAAGAAAGTGCTGATTGTATCTAAAGGTGTCAGTAGAGGCAAGTGAGGACATTCACCACAAGGGAGAAGGAGCACAGGATCTAAGCAGAGAGGGAGACATGGGCAAGCCATGGCATCCCCCAAAACACAAAGACCCCATAACTGCAAGTGAGAAAGTTGAAATCCCTTCTATATTCAGGGAAATATTGTGAGAGAACACCAGGAAAGAAAAAGACCTCAGATTTTAATTTTTTTTAAATGTTTGGTTATGGAATTTGGGGTTTTTTTATTTTTTTTATTGGTTGTTCAAAACATTACAAAGCTCTTGACATATCATATTTCATACATTAGATTCAAGTGGGTTATGAACTCCCATTTTTACCCCAAATACAGATTGCAGAATCACATCGGTTACACATCCACATTTTTACATAATGCCCTATTAGAAACTGTTGTATTCTGCTACCTTTCTTATCCTCTACTATCCACACTCCCCTCCCCTCCCATGTTCTCTCTCTACCCCATCTACTGTACTTCATTTCTCTCCTTGTTTTTTTCCCATTTCCCTCACAACCTCTTATATGTAATTTTGTATAACAATGAGGGTCTCCTTCCATTTCCATGCAATTTCCCTTTTTTCTCCCTTTCCCTCCCATCTCATGTCTCTGTTTAATGTTAATATTTTCCTCCTGCTCTTCCTCCCTGCTCTATTCTTAGTTGCTCTCATTATATCAAAGAAGACATTTGGCATTTGTTTTTTAGGGATTGGCTAGCTTCACTTAGCATAATCTGCTCTAGTGCCATCCATTTCCCTGCAAATTCCATGATTTTGTCATTTTTTAGTGCTGCGTAATACTCCATTGTGTATAAATGCCACATTTTTTTATCCATTCATCTATTGAAGGGCATCTGGGTTGGTTCCACAGTCTAGCTATTGTGAATTGTGCTGCTATGAACATCGATGTGGCAGTATCCCTGTAGTGCGCTCTTTTAAGGTCTTCAGGGAATAGTCTGAGAAGGGCAATAGCTGGGTCAAATGGTGGTTCCATTCCCAGCTTTCCCAGGAAAGTCCATACTGCTTTCCAAATTGGTCACACCAATTTGCAGTCCCACCAGCAATGTACAAGAGTACCCTTTTCCCTACATCCTCGCCAGCACTTGTTGTTGTTTGACTTCATAATGGCTGCCAATCTTACTGGAGTGAGATGGTATCTTAGGGTGGTTTTGATTTGCATTTCTCTGACTGCTAGAGATGGTGAGCATTTTTTCATGTACTTGTTGATTGATTGTATGTCCTCCTCTGAGAAGTGTCTGTTCAGGTCCTTGGCCCATTTGTTGATTGGGTTATTTGTTATCTTATTGTTTAATTTTTTGAGTTCTTTGTATACTCTGGATATTAGGGCTCTATCTGAAGTGTGAGGAGTAAAAATTTGTTCCCAGGATGTAGGCTCCCTATTTACCTCTCTTATTGTTTCTCTTGCTGAGAAAAAACTTTTTAGTTTAAGTAAGTCCCATTTGTTGATTCTTGTTATTAACTCTTGTGCTATGGGTGTCCTATTAAGGAATTTAGAATCCGACCCCACAATATGTAGATCGGAGCCAACTTTTTCTTCTATCAGACGGAGAGTCTCTGATTTGATATCAAGCTCCTTGATCCATTTTGAGTTCACTTTTGTGCATGGCAAGAGAAGGGGATTTAGTTTCATTTTGTTGCATATGGATTTCCAGTTTTCCCAGCACCATTTGTTGAAGATGCTATCCTTCCTCCATTGCATGCTTTTAGCCCCTTTATCAAATATAAGATAGTTGTAGTTTTGTGGATTAGTCTCTGTGTCCTCTATTCTGTACCATTGGTCCACCTGCCTGTTTTGGTACCAGTACCATGCTGTTTTTGTTACTATTGCTCTGTAATATAGTTTGAAATCTGGTATCGATATACCACCTGATTCACATTTCCTGCTTAGAGTTGCTTTTGCTATTCTGGGTCTTTTATTTTTCCATATGAATTTCATGATAGCTTTATCTATTTCTACAAGAAATGCCGTTGGGATTTATAAATGAATTCAGCAAAGTGGCAGGATATAAAATCAACACGCATAAATCAAAGGCATTTCTGTGTATCAGCGACAAAACTTCTGAAACGGAAATGAGGAAAAACACCCCATTCACAATATCCTCAAAAAAAATAAAATAAAATAAAATACTTGGGAATCAACCTAACAAAAAGGTGAAAGATTTATACAATGAAAACTACAGAACCCTAAAGAGAGAAATAGACGAAGATCTTAGAAGATGGAAAAATATACCCTGTTCATGGATAGGCAGAACTAACATCATCAAAATGGAGATATTACCAAAAGTTTTCTATAGGTTTAATGCAACGCCAATCAAAATCCCAACGGAATTTGGGTTTTAAATATCAGGAAAGACAGTCTTTCTGGAATAATTTAAAAAGATAAATGAGACCAACTTTATGTATTTCAGAAAGATAACTTCAATGGCAGTGTTAGAAATGTTATAATTTAAGGGTGTTTTGATTTCAAGCAACAGGAACAAATGGACCACAATGAACTAAAACAGGAATTTGTTGCAAAGTTCTGCATTACCTCACTTCATTGGAGAAATTGTTAGCTAACAATGGACAGAACAAGAAGAGCTACAGAAGTCCTGGACAGTCTTCCTTATGGGATATCACTAATGTAAGATAGTTCTACCAATTCTTGATTACTTTGTCTTTCTGTTCCAAGAATGAAAAATTCAGATTGTAGGGAAAAATTTTGATTTTTCCAGCTTGGATCAATCATTCATGTACAAGAAATGGACTAGCTAGTAGTGAAATGACCATTAATTGTCCCATGAGAGCTGTTAAGATACTTTCTATGAGATGAGAAGCCATTTACCAAAGAGAATTAAAAGCAATTGTTCTATACTAATATGAAATGCTTGAAATCGATGAGGAAAATATAGAACATATTTTACATATACTTGCTAGAAGCAGTATAATCTGGTAAGTAATCAGATATGAGAAGCAAATTAAGTAAACTAGAATAGCCCCTTCAGTTTAGATAGGATAATGGGATTACTAGTCATTAATATAGAAAACAGAGAAAGAAGAGAAGGTTTGAAGAGGGAGAAGAGAGGTCTGCCCTTAACCTTTTGAATTTGAGATGCTCAATGACTGTGCAGCACAGGCAGGAGAGAGACATTCATGGAGTGTTGAGATGTAATTTGGGAGCTTAAGTGAAACACCCACTCTGGATCCCTGGATGTCCTCAGTTTTGATGGCATACCTGGAAGCCATGGAAGTGGACATCATCTTCCAGAGAGACCATGTAGAATAAGAGGAGAGTGAACATAAGAGTCATAAACTATGATTCATGACATAAGGAAGGTGAGTAAGAAAGAGGAGAAAGGATGTTGCATTTGTTATTTAGAAAATAGTGGTGGCTTATGAGTAAAGGGATGGCACAGTTGGACACAGAGATGGGGACACAGGACTGAATATAAATTAGAAGTGAGAAAGTAGAAGTAGAGGATGTAGAATGACGTCATTATTTCAAGATGTTTGCCTAAAGAGAGAGAAAGAAAGAAACTTCACATTGTTTTTGTATCCAGTGTCAAAGGCAATACATACAATCACAGAAAAGGTAGAAAATCATAAGACACATAAACTGTAAACTTTAATGATAGCTCAGAAGAAATGAACATAAGCATATTTACTAAGGGAGGAAGAGTCATTTAAAAAAAACACAGAAAATTGATGACAAATATTTGGAGGAAACAGTAGTGTTAATGAAGGATTATAGGGGAAAAAATACCCGTTCTTTTTTTTTAAGTCTTTTTTTTTTTAAGAGAGAGAGAGAGAGAGAGAATTTTTTTATATTTACATTTTTTTTATTTTTTTTATTGGTTGTTCACAACGTTACAAAGCTCTTGACATATCATACTTCATACATTAGACTGAAGTGGGTTATGAACTCCCAATTTTACCCCAAATGCAGATTGCAGAGTCACATCGGTTACACATCCACAATTTTACATAATGCCCTATTGGTAATTGTTGTACTCTGCTCCCTTTCCTATCCCCCACTATCCCCCCTCCCCTCCCCTCCCTTTTACTCTCTCTACCCCATCTACTGTAATCCATCTCCCTCCTTATTTATTTTCCCATTCCCCACCCAGCCTCTTATATGTAATTTTGTATAGCAATGAGGGTCTCCCTTCATTTCCATGCAATTTTCCTCATCTCTCCCTTTCCCTCCCATCTCATGTCACTGATTAATGTTACTCTTTTCTTCCTACTCTTCCTCCCTGCTCTGTTCATATTTGCTCTCATTATATCAAAGAAGACATTTGGCACTTGTTTTTTAGGGATTGGCTAGCTTCACTAAGCATAATCTGCTCTAGTGCCATCCATTTCCCTGCAAATTCCATGATTTTGTCATTTTTTATTGCTGCATAGTAATCCATTGTGTATAGATGCCACATTTTTTTATCCATTCATCTACTGAGGGGCATCTGGGTTGGTTCCACAGTCTAGCAATTGTGAATTGTGCTGCTATGAACATGGATGTGGCAGTATCCCTGTAGCATGCTCTTTTAAGGTCTTCAGGGAATAGTCCAAGAAGGGCAATAGCAGGGTCAAATGGTGGTTCCATTCCCATCTTTCCCAGGAATCTCCAAACTGCTTTCCAAATTGGCCGCACCAATTTGCAGTCCCACCAGCAATGTACAAGTGTACCCTTTTCTCCACAACCTCTCCAGCACTTGTTGTTGTTTGACTTCATAGTGGCTGCCAATCTTACTGGAGTGAAATGGTATCTTAGGGTGGTTTTGATTTGCATTTCTCTGACTGCTAGAGATGGTGAGCATTTTTTCATGTACTTATTGATTTATTGTATATCCTCCTCTGAGAGGTGTCTGTTCAGGTCCTTTGCCCATTTGTTGATTGGGTTATTTGTTATATTATTGTCTAATTTTTTGAGTTCTTTGTATACTCTGGATATTAGGGCTCTATCTGAAGTGTGAGGAGTAAAGATTTGTTCCCAGGATGTAGGCTCCCTGTTTACCTCTCTTATTGTTTCTCTTGCTGAGAAAAAACTTTTAAGTTTAATTAAGTCCCATTTGTTGATTCTCGTTATTAACTCTTGTGCTATGGGTGTCCTATTAAGGAATTTGGAGCCCGACCCCACAATCTGTAGATTGGATCCAACTTTTTCTTCTATCAGACGCAGAGTCTCTGGTTTGATATCAAGTTCCCTGATCCATTTTGAGTTAACTTTTGTGCATGGCGAGAGAAAGGGATTCAGTTTCATTTTGTTGCATATGGATTTTCCAGTTTTCCCAACACCATTTGTTGAAGATGCTATCCTTCCTCCATTGCATGCTTTTAGCCCCTTTATCAAATATAAGATAGTTGTAACTTTGTGGATTGAATACAAAAACACATCAAAAAAATTGTGCACCATGACCAAGTAGGATTCATCCCTGGGATGCAAGGATGGTTCAACATAGGGAAATCAATAAATGTTATTCACCACATCAATAGACTTAAAGATAAGAACCATATGATCATCTTGATAGATGCAGAGAAAGCATTTGACAAAGTACAGCATCCCTTTATGTTCAAAACATTAGAAAAATTAGGGATAACAGGAACTTACCTTGACATTGTAAAAGCTATCTATGCTAAGCCGCAGGCTAGCATCATTCTGAATGGACAAAAGTTGAAGGCATTCCCTCTAAAATCCGGAACAAGACAGGGATGCCCTCTATCACCACTTCTATTCAATATAGTTCTCGAAACACTGGCCAGAGCAATTAGACAGACGAAAGAAATTAAAGGCATAAAAATTGGAAAAGAAGAACTTAAATTATCACTATTTGCAGATGACATGATTCTATACCTAGAAGACCCAAAAGGGTCTACAAAGAAACTACTAGAACTAATAAATGAATTCAGCAAAGTGGCAGGATATAAAATCAACATGCATAAATCAAAGGCATTTCTGTATATCAGGGACAAAACTTCTGAAAGGGAAATGAGGAAAAACACTCCATTCACGATATCCTCAAAAAAAAATAAAATACTTGGGAATTAACCTAACAAAAGAGGTGAAAGATTTATATAATGAAAACTACAGAACCCTAAAGAGAGAAGTTGATGAAGATCTTAGAAGATGGAAAAACATACCCTGTTCATGGATAGGCAGAACTAACATCATCAAAATGGCGATATTACCAAAAGTTCTCTATAGGTTTAATGCAATGCCAATCAAAATCCCAACAGCATATCTTGTAGAAATTGACAGAGCAATCATGAAATTCATATGGAAAAATAAAAGACCCAGAATAGCAAAAGCAATTCTAAACAGGAAGTGTGAATCAGGTGGTATAGCGATACCAGATTTCAAACTATATTACAGAGCAATAGTGACAAAAACAGCATGGTACTGGTACCAAAACAGGCGGGTGGAGAGAGAGAATTTTTAATATTTATTTTTTAGTTATCTGCGGACACAACATGTTTGTTGGTATGTGGTGCTGAGGATCGAACCCGGGCCGCACGCATGCCAGGCGAGCACGCTCCCACTTGAGCCACATCCTCTTGTGAAGAAGGAGGTCAAGGGAGATAGATGATTCTTTTCAATAAAGTTAGAAAGGCCATCTGCCAGGAAGGATGGGGTGAGGGGCTTAAAGTAAGGTGTTGAGTTGAAGAGAGTGGGGCCCGAAAGGGATCTTTTCAAGAATGAGGAACACAGAGCAACACAAAGGCTCAGCTGACATTGAAATCAGACATTTGTGCAAACTCCAATCTGAAGAGCTTTGAGACTTTAGCAGGCTTCTCAATCAAGACTTCATGCAGGAGGAGAAAAGAGAAATGATTAAGGCAGAACTGTGCTTTCACAAATCAGGCAGGACAGAAGCACAAATTGACAAGGCTTTGAGTGATTAGGAAAGACAACTAAAAAACATAGTCTTTAAGCCACAAAAGGAAGGAGGGAAGCTACTCTTTTCTTCACTGATCAATTGGAATTAAAGAGAACCATCAAAGACCTATAGGACTCATTAATTAAACAGCAGATTTAATGGAAGTGGGAAAGAAAGAGGAGGGTGTGGTTGTAGAGAAAAATATCAAAGTTGTTTTTATTTTAACATTTCAGAGGAAACAATATTGATTAATATCAAGATAAAGATAATTTCATTTAAAATGATCTTGATACTGAGCTTCATCTATGAGATGGTTTATTTCCCTTGGAAATTAAATTCCTCCAAGTTTATGGAAGGAGTTGGGGGAGGCATAATGACTGAGTTAGATATTAAAATCCTCAAAGTGTGTGCAAGAGAGACTTGAAGGATTGTGCATGATTATGTTGCTTGGACCAGAGAGTGGTAGAGTTGCATGATACCATTCCAGAAATAAATCTCTGATGTTTAAAATAATGTGGGAAAGCAATGATCCCAAAGGATTAAAGAAGGACAACATGAATGTCTTTAAAATGCTATCTAATAATTGACTTTCCCTATTAATAAACACAGCATTATCAAGTACACTATTTTTATAACTCCAGTGTTTCATTTTATATGTCCATTTAGCATGTGGAAAATAGAGTAATAAGTAAATAAAACTAGTCTTTAAATATGAGGTTAATGGAAGGTTTGCTGTCTTATAAGGAAACATATCTATTTGGGTTAAAATGGGGAGTTATGTTAGCAATAGAAAAATATTCTTAAAATTGTAGAAGACTTGTAGTAAGAGATTGTAAAAAGGAGGGGGAACAGAAAGAGCAGGAAGAGAAGGAAAAAAGAATGACTTCCAGAATACTCCTAAGAGCAGGTGGCGTTTCACTCTCCTCAGGTCACCATTTCACTTATTAGTTCCTTTGAGGTTTCTGGGAGATGCAAATTGGGGCAAAATAGAACATCCAAGAATTGCAAGTCCCAAAGGACCACAGCTGAACAGCAGCCGTGTGATTTCAGCCTGAGAAGGACTAACTAATGTTTATATTGGTTATGTTTCATAATAAAATTTTCAAAATATTAGGAAATCTCTTGATCAAGTACCCAAATATTAGGAATCATTTTTCAGGGGAAAAAAAAGGAAAATAACACATGAAAATGTCAACAAAAATTATCTCTGACTGGTGGAATTACAGGTGCTGTTTTCAGTAGCTTTTAAATTCTCTACAATGAACATCTATAAATAGCTTCTGGAGGTCATTCCCTCACATTTTCGTGAATAGCAACCTTGGGTAATATATGTACAGAACAGATACTGCTTGAATTACAATGGAATTACATCCCATTGAAAATATCTAAGTCAAAAATGCATTTAATTCACCTAATCTACAGAACACTGTGGCTTAGCAGCAAAGTATACTGGAGAGCATTGGTTAACCCTCCTGATTGCATGGCTGATGGACACTGTGGATTGCTGCCACTGTCCAGCATTTCAGGGCAGTATTTTTATGTGGTTTAATTAGTTACACCTGACGGTAGAAAGCATTTATGCACTTTGATATATCATACATAGATGAGGTATATATCATTAGCACAGGGAAAAATAAAAATTCAAAATTTGAAGTGTGGTTTCTACTGAATGCTTATCACTGTCACACCACTGTCAAGTTGAAAACTTGTAAGTTACACTATCACAAGCCAGGGAATGCCTGTATTCCTTTTGTCATTGGAATAAAAAATAAATGCTCCTATAATTAAAAATAACAATAAAAAATTAATGTATGTATGTAGAAAATTGTTCCTGGATCAATAGGCTGATTTTGCAATATCAGCCAACATTTACCCTAACTTTAAAGTGTTTATAATACTTAATGGAAAAGAAAAAAAAAACCTACTTCAACAAACTAGGAGATATCTATGAATGATAAAACTTCTTCATTGGAAACATATGGGACTGGAATTATAGCTAGACATGTTGAATCTTTATTAACATCTCTATGAACACTAATAAACATAAAATTTACATGACCTGATAATTTAGCAAATAGATCTAGAAAGTAAAGTATTGATTTCTTTCAGTATAATTTATCAATTATCTGCAAATACTGGCATTAAGAAAAAGAAAAAATGGGTGCTGGGGATGTAACTCAGTCGGTAGAATGCTTGCATTGCATGCTTGGTTCAATCCCCAGCATGGCAGGAAAAGAAAGAAAAGGAGGAGGAGGAGGAGGAGAAGGAGCAAGAGGAGGAGGAGGAGGAGGAGGAGAAAGAGGAGGAGGAGGAGGAGAAAGAGGAGGAGGACGACGACGTTGAAGAGGAGGAGGAGGAGAAGGAGAAGGAGAAGGAGAAGGAGAAGGAGAAGGAGAAGGAGAAGGAGAAGGAGAAAGGTTCAGCTGGACTGTTGCTAGGATTGTCATAAGCGATTCCTCCTCTTCCTGCTCCTTAGCCCTTAAGGAAGTGTCAAGGGGATCTTTATGCAGATACTTTCCCAAGTGTTCTACATGTGCTCACACACTTCCTACAACACTAGGAGGTAGGTTATAGTAATATCCCAGATGGGCAGAAACATAAAGAAACTGAGACCAAAGGGGTACAGCAACTTGCTGGAAGGTGTTGTAACAGCCTGTTGAGGGTACTAGAGTTTGAAAACTGGCAACCCTACTACTGACTCCAGTGCTTGATCTCAATTTCTGTTGTCTGAAGAATGATTTAGACTTTTTCCCCCCATTATAAAAGAAATTATGGGGCTGAAGTTGTAGCTCAGCAGTAGAGCGCTCACCTAGCATGTGCGAGGCCCTGAGTTCAATCCTTAGAACCACATAAAAATAAATAAATAAAATGAAGGTATTGTGTCCAACTACAACTAAAAAAATAAATATTTTTTAAAAGAAATTATATACTCATGAAAATGCATACGTATGCAAACATAAAATTTTAAAATATTTGGTTATATTTCTTCAGTTTAAAAAATAGAAAATACCTAAAGTAAAGCTATCTTTAAGCCCTTAGTTCTTTCCTGGCTCATTTTTCAAGGCCAAGTTTGTCTCTCTTCTTTCCAGGACTAATTCAATTTGTTCTCAAATCCTGGCTACACTGTGGCCTCAAATGTATCACTTAATTTAGCATTTAAGACTTGTGTTATTTTTAAGGGTAAAGGGTTTATAAAGCCACATACTCTTCTAGGTAGAAAATTATTCCTGGATAAATAGCTTGATTCTGCAATGCCAGACAAGATTTACCCTAACTTTAAATTGCTTTTAATACAAATATGGGAAAGAAAAACACAGTTCAACAAATAAGATACATCTATAAAATTATATGACTTCTTCATCATAAATATAGGGGGCAGTATATATTTACACACATACACCTGCATGCACACATACGTGCACACCCATTTACATGGCACTCTGTTCTTCTTGACCTTTAACCAGACAAAATACTTTCTGTCATCTACTTCCACTTCTGGGTTCTGATCATTACCTTTAAAATCATAACCATCTTAGGACTGCCTCTGAGTTGAAAAGGGCCTACAGGAGGTTTTCCCCAAAGGTTTAAATGAACATTTTGCTCAGGAGAAATATTTCCTTATTTGCAGGGTTAACTCATTTGCAGGATTAAGTGAAGACTTGTAAAAAGGTTCTTTTTTGAAAGAAACCTATAGATATGCCTTTATTTCTACTTAGATATCAATTTCTTTAAGACATCAAGAAAGGGATCAATTTTACAGCTTTTACATTCAGTATCAATCAGAACATTTTGAGAACCTGTTTATAAGATGAAATAATTCTTTCTAGGGAACTTGCTGAAATTCTTTCCCTTGATTGGGCAACCAAAATAATCATCCTATGTATATGTCTTTTTGACAGTCTGACATAAGAATTGAGTTTTTTATCCTCCCAAAAGAACAACATGGTGCCTTGTTACTGTGCACAAACATGTTATTTTATAAAGGAAATATGGATTCATCAAACTTTTGTCTTTCAAATCACTTTCAAAAGGAGTAAGTCTTCATTGCTTAGAAGATGTTTGGGCATTTAATTTTGTTGACTCATGTAGTCTCTAGAAAAGAGAATTGAAAGAGACATTGAAAGTTTAGATTGATCTGTTTTAGAATGGAGGAACAACATTTTTTAAGAACTCAAGTAAAATAGTAGGAGACATCCAGCCTAACATGGACATGGTTCAGTTACAGCATTGGGGATTGGAGAAAGGAAATATCCCAACAGCTTGTGTCCCTGATTAGATAATTGGAGAGAGATGGGGAAATGGTCTTGGAAATTCTCTTCTGTTTGATATGAATGTAAGCCCTTTTTGACACTGTAGTGAGCCATTGCAGTAAAGATTTAAATTGCTTTTCAATTTTCCAGGATCTCAGATTTGTGGAGGTTTTTAATTTTTTTTTCTGCAATGGCTTATTGAAATTGGCTTACAGGCTGCCTGGCTTCATGCAGGTGGTACCAAGCCATCAACTAGGAAAGCTCTTCCACTCATACGAAACTAAACACTGGAGAAGATGTCATCCTGCAGATAATGACTCTGATGGCACTTCCACCAAGAAGCAATTTTCCAATGAGGAATTTCACTGTGTGTGGCTTTCTGGGGCAGATGCAATGGTGGAAAGGTCTTAGGCAAATATAATGTATAATTCAAAGGTGGGGCACCCTACCAGAAAGAAACAGAGTAGATGGCTTCAGCCCAGCCTCATCAGCAATGAGCATAGGCTGAAACTGAAAAATCACATCCAAGGGAGGCCAGAGGATGGAAAACTAAAAGTCACAGGGAAGTACTGGCTTTCTGGGAAATGAGCAGGTTCTTTTTTGGTACCATGAATTCCATTCCTTAATTGAATTTAATCAATTTTGATTCTCTCCTGCTGTCTTGTTGGCATCTTTCCATAGTAACAGATAGTTAAGTTTCACCAAGGCTGTGTCCTTGTAAGAGGCGGCCATTTTCTCTTATTCTTCCTGTTATTGAACCACTGAAGACATAGGCGACATGTTACAAAATAAATTGAAATTCTTTCCCTTGATTGGGCAACCAAAATAATCATCCTACGTAAATGTCTTTTTTGACAGTCTGACATAAGAATTGAATTTTTTATACTCCCCAAAAGAACATGGTACCTTGTTACTGTGCATAAGTAACAGAAGTAACTTTTTTCCATGGTCCTGTGATATTTCTTCCCTAACTCCCTAGAATGTGGCCTTTGTATTCTCCTATCCCAAATGACTAACTCATATCTCTGCTTGTCCATTTTCTCTACCACACAACCCTGCCCAAAGGAAGACTGCTGACATTCCCCATAAGGTAACTATTGACATCCGCACCTCAAATGAAGAATGGGTTCTTTAATTTATCCAAATAGCATGAAATGATTTTTAAACATCACCAACAGGTCTTGTTGTTTTTTTTTTTCCAGAATACATATAATTTGGATAAAAGTCATAATAGAATTATCACAGATCATTAGCAAGAAGAGCATTTGGACAAAAGACCCATCTTCAAGGACATCAGCAGTTTTTGATAGGGTGAAAATAAAAGAAATACTTCTAAAGAAGGGAGAAAATCAAATGGAAGTTATTCCAAAAGAGCACCATATGGCCTACAAGATGCGTGGGTATGGAAGACTCATGTGCTGAGGGAAACACAGATTCTGGAAATCCAAAATGAAACCCCTTACAAAGTAGGTCATTCCCATCATAATCAAAATTTAAGACCAAATTTCTCATCTCATACTTCTAATTTAATCTACTTCAATTGACATAAGTGTGTTTTTTAAAAAAGTGAATTCAATTCTCCCCTCAGCACAGCTTATATTTCAGTGTAGCTAAGTGACTTCATCCTAAGGATGACATCATGGAGCATATGGTATTCAATTATAACATCATATTTTCATTTGAAAACAAAAAAGATGCACTCACTTTGGAAGCAATTGTATGCAAAATTACTATCCTTTACAATAAATGTGTACATTGGCATAAAAACTGTGACTTCCTCAAGGTAAGGTTTCTCAAATTTGGAACTACTGACATTTGGGGCTAGGTAATTTTTTTAAATAGTCTAGATGTTTTGTTTTGTTTGTTTGTTTTTAGAGAAGCTTAAAAGTTGAGCAGAAAACACACAGGGTTCCTTTCCCATATACCATTGTACTCGATAATTCTTTCTGTAGGGATCTGTCATATGCATTGTAAGATAAACATTTAAGAGCATCCCTGCCCTCTATCCACTAGATGCCATGAGTATCTTTCATTTTTGACAACCCAAAATGTCACCAGACATTGCAAAATGTCCCCTTGTGGCCAAAATCACCTCTGGTTGAAAATTTTTATTTCAGGTTGGCTTTACCCCCATAGGAAAGATGGAAGCTACATGTGTCTTCCAGTCTCTTCAAGAGTCATCTTTTTTTTTTTTTTTTTTTACACTTATTTGACCAAAATGAGAACTCAGCTAGATATTTTATTAGTGTGTGATTTCTTCAGATAAAACTGTTACCATTGAAGAGTTCAGTTTAGGTCCTGGTCCTGGGTATTCCAAACAATGAATTGAGCAAGACACAAACAAGTAACAGGAAAAGTACAGATTTACTGAAGGTGAAGGTGAGAGTACCACTCGGTAAGGTAGACTACCTGTGGTGGGCTGAGGGAGAAAGAGAGGCTAAAGGCCTGTGTCTTATATGCTGAACTGTGAAACAAAAGTTCTCTTTCTTATAGGAACCTCCACCATGCGGCCTGCGCAATGGTTACATTAATGAGGTTCTAGGCATAAAGTTAGCCAGATGAGATCGAAATAAAACACACAGACTCAGTTACCGTATTTATATTGCCAGGTCCGAGACGGCTCCCCTCTCTGGTTCCCTCCTCTAACAGCCCAGCAGGGCAGCAAGGATTACTCAGGGCTAGCAGGAGAGAGAGAGAACACGCCTGGGAGTAGCCTTTTATTGGGGAACAAGAGATTCAAGGGAGAATTCCATCCAATGAAGGTTGAGGGGGGACCGCACTCCAAGGTCAGGGTCAGTGATTGGGCCCCCGGGGTCAGTGGTCAGGCACACTCCCACACGGATGGGCTCTCTCATCAGGAAAGGGCCGGGAAAGTTCCCGACACAGCCAGAGCGCCTCAGGCCCTTAACGGGAGCCACCCAATCACGTGTCAGAAATGGCTTCCCACAGGAACCAGATTGAAGACCTTACCCCATTTGCTCCATTGGTCACCTTGTGATACCCGATTAGAATATTGTCCAACTCCCCTCCCCCCATTGGAATACTGCTGAACGGGATTGTCATGGTAACAGGACTTACCATAAACAGGTGACTCCCCTCTCTGTCTTGTCCTCCATCTTGGCATCTCTGAACTCCTACCTAACAAAACCATGATCAACTTATGAATGTTTTAGAAAGACAAGACAATTGGGGCAGGGGAGAAGGGATTGGAAAAGGAGACCAGAAATATTCCTTATTTCTGGTAATCCAACATGTTCAGAAGCTCAATATATTTCAAAGAATTATTAAATAATTGATCAGATTCAGAGTCCCAATTCAAGGAACAAAGCTCACAAAGTATTAAACAAGAACAACCATGGTAATTTGTTAATTTGCAATGAGATGCAACATAGTAAAAAGAAGCACAGTCCAGACTGGCTCTCTCTGCAGGTTTCTCCAGTGGTGTAGCCACAAGGAAGCTAAATTGCCTGAGAGCACTTGTTAGCATGGGGTGAGGGGGGGGAGGGGGGGTCAAAGTCAGGGAAGTAAAACTTGGGATGTGATTTTTTTTAAAGGGGTGTAGTGTTTGTGTAGCCTGATATACCCCTCTCCACACTGACACCCGTCCCCTTCTCTGAGCAGCTGTGCAGGTTGTCATGTCTGAATTAGTGCTGCAAATTAATGGAGCTTGTTAAAATCAGATTCATGGTATCTTTCCCCAGAGATCCTGATTTAGTAGGATTGAGGTGGAACCCAGTCATCAACAGTTTTAACAAACATTCCAGGTGCTAGTGAAACATTGGCCCATTGGTACCTTTGCATCTAGTTTTGCACTTTTGCTTCCCTGGGGCTCTGAGCAATCCTGAGCTGGTTAACAGACTTTCTCTGTACTTCCAGGCATTGCAGTTGCAGCCTGCAAGCCTGAAAAAGTCAGTTTCTGTAGGTAAAATGATGGATACATGGTTATTGATTTTCACTTGAACAAAACATCAGCATATATCCTCCACTTCCTCATTGGGAATGGAAGGCAGAGGGGAAGGACACCACAGTTCAACCCCATGTGATACGTGCAAATACTAAAACGATGTTTATTTGTTTTGTTTGTTTGAAGTATTGTTGAAGGAAATTAACTTGAGAAGACTTTTATTTATTAAGAGAATTGAGGCATTTTTGTTGCTGGTTTTAGGTTATTGTTTTTAGTGAAATTACCAAAGAGGAGAGCAGAATACTGAGTAATAGACATCCCCACTTCTCTTCCAGTCCCCCAATTACTAAACTGAATGTCCTGTTCTTCATATTATAAGCCCATCTGTCCATTCATTCTGTAAACACTTATTGAGTGTTTATTATAAGGCAGCTGTGATTTTCAGTTTTTCAGACATAAAATTTCTGCTCTGGGGTGCAGAGTTGTAGGACTGGGGCTCAGGAGGGGGCAGAAAAATAAAGGGTAAAAAGGAACCTAACTCTAATAAGGTAAGGTAAAGGGTGGGAGTAGAGGGGAAGTAGGCAAGGTTTCTCAGAGGAGGTTATATTTGAACAGAATAGATAGGATAAGGAGATGTTCATTAAGCAGAACAAGGAAGATATGACATTCAACAAGATTAAATAGGATGTGCAAAGACTGGGTGATGTGGGAGCCTAGTGCCTCCTGAGATCTCTCAGTTGCTGGTTTGGCTGGAATATGGGGTACATATGGAGATGTGGGATGTGATGGGAGGTAAGCAAAAACTACTCCATGAGGGGCCTTGAACAAAAGGCAGAGGATGTTTGACTTCGTGCATCAGTGTGAAAATGAGCCCTTAGATGTATTTAGGCAGGGGAAATGACATGAGTGGGTTTATGCTTATGAGAGATCATTTTGTAGCATAGTGGGGGTTTTCTGGAGTCAGACACTCAAGCAGAGGCTGAGAGTCTGGCATAAAGAAGGAACACGAACAAGGATAAGACATAGGATTGTCAAGCAGTGTTGAACATCTTGCAGCAGTTTTAAAACTTTCATGCTTTAAATAATCCATTTGCTTTGAGGACTTTTTTCTAGCAGCTCTCAGAAACAAGTTGCACAGCAGAGAAAAAGATGATAGTTGAATTAATTCACAGTTGTCATGTGAAAATTATTTAGACAAAAGGGGTGAGTATTTTTATAGGTTGAACAAGAGATATAGTGGAAGAGAATGATAGATGGGAAGGAAGAAGAAGACTTCAAATAATGTGAAGTCAATAAATTTGAAGAAAATATTTGCAATGGTAATAATGAAGTGAAAAAGCTAGGGAGATAAGCTGTGATAGACACTGGAATATGGAAGATTGATATTTAAGAGGCAGAGCAATCCTAAGTGATGAGTCAGCATTGTAAATGACCATGGTAGGAAATCCCTGCCATAGATAGATGGCATTTCAAGTATTTTTCTATCCACTACTTCCCCCCCTTTATTTTTACCCTCCTTTATTTTTATCCTAGTAGGCAGGATGATATCCATATAGATAATGTGTGGCCCCCTTGACCAACTGGACCAAATTATTTTCTTACTCTTGGGGATCTAAAATCAGAATATCAGATACTCCATCTTGCTTGAATTTTGGTACTCTGGGGCGTCATCATCTTTGCCTTATGCCTAGTTCAACAGAAAAAAAAAAACTAGTAGAAGAGGAGAGGAGAGAAAAGGGAAAGAGGGCAGTGGGGAGAAGGAGAGAATGCAAACGTATAAAGAGAAACAGAAACAAGAACTGTTAAGTTGATGAAAGATAAAGTCTGATTTTCCCAATGGTTTTCCAGTTCTCAATTCATTTTCTTGGACATTCTTCTAAGAATTTATTTTCTTGGTCTAGTCCTCCAAGAGTTCTTTGGGGAAAAAATGTGCACTTATATTCTTAAATTAGGCAGTTCAAATCTAAACGTTATTCACTTATGGACTGGCTAAATGTTATTGTTCAATAACTGTCAGCTCCCAGGAAGAGGTAGAAGTACTCTAATATTCATTTGGTAAGGAATATGTACGGGCACTTGGCAATAACTGTGAACATTTCATATATATATCACAGAGACTTGGTGTTGCATACCATCAAAAGTACACAAAATTATATATGTATTATTCTATCCCTTGTAATATTGTTTGTAATAGCAAAAACAAATTTGAAACATGGTACATACCCACAAATGGATAACTAGTTAGTCATATTATGATACATACATTATGATGTAATATTTGTACATACTACACAGTTCAAGGGTGATAAGGATCTCTATTTGCTAATATGTAAATGTTTCTAAGACATATAAATGAATGAATAAAGAAAAGTACCCAAGAGTGAGTATACCACAATTTTGTGTACATTTTTAAAGTGTATATTTATTTGTGCAAATGTACTTACAACACTTTCTGACTGGATACGCCACAATCTGCTTACAGTGATCAATTTGAGGAGAAGGATTTGAGTGAACTAGGGGATGGAGGAGAAAAGAAAATTTTCTGTTCATTCTATGCCTTTCTGTACTGCTTTGTTCATTTGTTTAGTATGTCCATATGTTACTTTGGCTTAAAGAATAAAATACGCCTACTTTCTAATATGTGTCATTTATATAAGGTTACTCAAAGTACTGATCCATGGCAAACTCAGGTAAATGTGTCAGAATGTAAACCAACACATTGCTTCCATTCCTAAATAGTCTTCCTATGAAAACATAATGCCTGCTGAACTACACCGTGTTTAGTGATGAAGTCGATTTACATTCCAGGGCGAGCTTTTTATCCCTCTCTGGCCAGTAGCACACAGTTCTCATGGGTTTTACACTGATTTATACTTTAATATATTTTAGGACAAATTCTCACTTCTGCTAAGTGTATTGTATGTTATGATTCTTTTCTTGCTTTGGAGAATAATAAATTTTTAGAAATATGTTTAAGCTATTTTCTATAGCAGAATGTTTTCTGCCCCTAATCCAACAGACAGGGACCCATGCTGACAGTGACTCTACCATCATTAACAATAGGTTTTAAGAGTAGTACTGTGTATCAGGATTGGCAAGAATGAGGATACAGTCCCCCCCTGGGGCAATCAGGCCTTAGATTTTCAGTCCTTTAGTTGACAGCTCTTTCTTAGCAAAAAAAAAAAAAAAAAAAAAAAAAAAAAAAAAAACACTATATGCAGTGATATAATATCTGTTAGAGAAATTTATATTTTCTTCTCCAGTACTGAAATGCAAAGAAATGGAAACTAAATGTGCTGTTCTCAAATAAGGGTTGATATAATAAGAGTTACAAATCTGACCATTAACTTTAAGTACATCTTTTTATATACATGGATAAAGTGCCTTCCTTACAAAACTGTGAAGGGAAATCAGTCTATGACATTTTCTAAAGTGTATTTAGCTTGAGAAAATAGGGCAATGTGAAAACTGGATGATGATGTCATGTGATACGGTTTGCTAACTTCCTCTTGAGGTTGAGTCTAAGACCCGCACACCCGCCCAAGTGGTTGAACCCTGAACTCTTATTTAAGTTCCATAACCCAAACTTGTCCATTGCCTGAGGAGAATCTGAACAATCTGAGCCACTTGCAGAGACGAAAACTAGTTATTCTCTACTAGGCTCTTAACCAGGAAATGACATAGGGTTGGGCGAGGAAGACAATGTTGGCCTCATACACACAGAGAAAAGAAGTCATTGGGCAAAGAGAAGAGAATAATAAAGGAGTCCCACAGAAAGCAGTGATAAGGAGAAGCTATGTGCACTCTGACAGTGAAGTCCACTGGGGAAGCTGTGTCTGCATAGCAAGGGATCTCCTCCTCTTGTTTCTATATCCCAAGATCTCATATTCCTTAGACCCTAATGATCAATTATCCCTTCAAGTTTCATTTAATAAGCTCATTGTAGCTCATTTATGTTATTTGCAAAGGGCCTTAGGATCACTGTTTATCATTCATTCCTTTCAAATTTCTTCCTCTTATGAATTAAGGGGTGAAGGAAAGTCTTCACTGGCCCCATACAATCTAGATGTCTATAATTTCTTCAAGTTAGGAACTCGTGATTGATTTTTTTGAGCAGTTATCATATAGTGGTCTGTCTCTTTATTTTTCTTATACAGACCTATCTCTTGCAAGAATGTGTGAGGCATAAAACACACAGTTGGCAATTCCACTTTTAAAAATATATTTTCTGCTTTCTTACACTTTCATCACTTAAGGCACTAGTAGCTTACCTAGTACTTTGCTAGTACTTATTAGTACTTTGCACATAACTCTCAATAATCATCCTAGACTTTAAAATGCATGAGCATGTACTTAATTTTTCATCTGAGGCTCTCTGCCAATTGTAGATTCAGAGTTAAAATGTCCTCCACATTTTTGCTGGAATGATAACCAAAATCAAATTGCTGATTTTTTTTTAATCCGTAAGTTATAATATCAAACTTCTTTCCTTCCTAGGCTAACTTCTATAAGGGAAGAAAAATGTATGAAAAGCAATAACTTTAATTCTGTCATTGTCTGAGATCAATTCTTTTATATGAATCTCAAACATAAGAACACTTTTCTATGACCTACTTGCCTAACTAAAAGAGTATTGTCCTAACTGCTTTCTTAGGAAATAACTTATACTTATTTCAAATATGCATCCAATGATTGAAAAGAGCATCAGTTTCATGACTTGATATTATAGACAAACTCCTCCTATAAAATAATATTCTCTCCTTATTTCATTCAGAACATCTATTTCCTCCTTTCCCACTCATAATTTCCAGGGAGCCTTCCTTTTAGCTTGAGAGACCCTGAGAAGGTAGCTATCATTTGTATGAACAGGCTGATTTCAAGTCATAATATGACTTGATAGAAACAGTCCCATCAGTAACTTTGGTCGGCCTCTACAGATTCCTAGCCTGAGATTAAGGTGTTAAAGTGTGAGCTTGGGAATGAGGCTCACAGAAAGAGGAGTTTCAAATCAGCATTATCAAAAGATGTTCTCAGTTCATGCTAATCCTTCCCAGGACTTTTCCATTTCTCCCCATTTTTGAAAATATGGTAGTATTATCTTTTCTAGGAGAACTAGAGATTTTGTTAAGAACAGAAGGAAATCAGAAGTCTCTGGACAAGGCAGGAAACATGAAATCAGCCCTCCTTTAGCCCATAGCTCATTCATTTTTATGATGCAGAAAGACCATTGTTGTTGTTCAGCATTCTTACCTTACGTGACTTTTTTTTTAATGACATGAAACCCTCAACACTCATGGAGAAAGAGATTCTTATTTTCTTAGTGGGATTTTATATGAATCCATAAAATCCAGCCCTATGGTTTCCATCCTATTCTCATCTTTTGCCTCTCTGTCTCTTTCTCCATCTGTCTCCCAAGCCTGATCTTAATAGCAATTAGTGCAATTATCTCTTCCTTTTCAGTCCTTTGTGATGTTCTCTCCTTACATATCTGCAGAGCTGCAGCAACATGGAGATAGTTGTGTGGATATCAAATTCATTTATTCTAATGAAGGCTTTAATTAGAATGTCACTTGTTCTCAATCTTATGCTAAGTGACACAGTTCTCAATTTCTAAATTTCCTCTCTTCCAAAGCTGACTCTTTCTAGTCTTTTATATTTTATTGTTTTGTGCAATCGATATAGCCTATTTTAAAAATCTAAACTCTTAAAATAAACTTCTTATTGACCACTTAAATGTGATGGTAATATGCTTAATAATTATCTTCTGTCATTTATTTGCATCTTTAAAAATTAACCGGCATCCTAATTATTTTTTTGAAATATTCTTAGAGGATTTGAAGTACTTCAAGATAGATCTGGGTTTAGGATTCATTCTCCCAGCCCATTTTACACTTCTATCATTCTTCTCATATCTTCTGATAATTCCTGGTGTGTTTTTCTTCTTGTTATTGTTTTACCTTCTCCAAATCTCAGTTTCTTCACCTGAGAAATCGAGGTTATTGTGAAATAATCGAGGTTATTTCACAATGCCCATTCCAATCCCACAATGCTCTTCACCTTGTTAGTAAATCAATGTTTTCTTCTTATTGCAAACATATTTGGAATTGTCCCACAGAGGACTAGCCAAGAATATGTGTAAAGATTTTGATTGATTATTGATTAATTTCTCTAAATGTCTGTTTTCACATAGATACAATTTGATGGTTTGTGGACCCATGTGGGGACCTATGAGGCTGCTGTACATAGGATAGATTGTTACTGCCATATTAATTTAAGTTATTTTTGCTAAAGATGAATATATACATATTTTATTATCACCAGTAACTCTATAACTTCAGTGCCTCTCCTGCATATAAGAACATGTAGAGCCAAATTCATAGTCCAACATAATATGCCAGATGCTAAGGCTAAGGAAAGTATCTGTTTCTTTTCAGATGGATTTTGTTCTCTATTATCTTCAAATGTCTTACTTGAGAGTTTTAATTTGTAGGTGTGAGCAGAATGCAAGACTGAAATTCAATTCACAGTACAATCTTGAATTTCAAGCTGATAAATTTTCAGATTCTTGGTTGCAAATTAATCTACTCACTTGCAGTTGTTCATCTCCCAGTCTGTTGGCAGAAGCTATGAGTGGAAATTTCTTCTCCCCTATAGGCAGATCTGTCTGAGGACTAAAGAGCCATTTGGAGGTACTGAAGTGTGAGAACATGATCCCATAGAGGCTGCCGATGGGGAACAATCGTGGGCAAACTATCCAGAGGCTGTAGCAATTTATGCAAAAATCATCTGCTCACCTGTGCTAACATGGAACTGCTTTGCATAGGCAGATCCTGCAGTTTTCCCAGGCCTGCAGAGTTCCCAATCTTCTACACTCCAGGGAATATCCCCAGTGCTGAAAAAATATATTCTTATGTTGAAAACTGCAGCTATTTGGTTTCTTTCTAGCTCAGCAGGCTTCTTTCTCAGGGCAAGAATTCTGATCAAGTCAAAGAAGCTATATACAAGTTAATAACGCCCTAAAGATCTGCAGTGAACAACCTATACAACTGACCTATAGAGTGCTTTCCATAATCTGATTCAGGAAAGCTCATTTGGGTTCCAACTTTCACTTTGATAAGTCTCACCATCACCCCCAGATGTCAATAAACGTTCAGAATGTTGGTGCTAACTACAGAAACTCTTGATAATTTTCAAAATCACACAACAGATAATATTAACTGAAATTTGTAACCACAAATTTCAAATTGAATTACAAATCTCCCATACAAAAAATGAACTTGAATCAGTAAAGAGAATAAGGTGAAGGAGGAGGGGACAGAAATGGGGGCAGGAAATGGAGACTGAATGGAGTAAACAAAATTTCATGTATGTATGATTTTGTCAAAGTGAACCCAACTACTATGTATAACCATAATGCTCTGGGGGGAAAAAAACTTGTTAGGTAGCTCATCAGACATAAATGGTGGGCAAGGAAAGGATAATAAAGGTCACTGAAAACCACAGGAAGCCTAAGCCTATCTAACAGACAAGCACCTGGAAGATGGTGGGCTTGTTATGTCAAAACATACCCAGACATAATTACATCTCCTTAAGAAACCTATTGTTTCAAGATCACGTCACACCTTACTAGGTGTCCTAGAAGCTCCCTTATACAGAATCTATGTCACAACCCCCAATCATTCTGGCAACCAAAACATCAAGACCCTCACAAAGAAAGTTTTCTGAGGACTATTAAAAGGAAAATAAATCAATAAAGAGGGTAGAAGAGTGAGACAAAAACAGAGGGACTCAATTTCCTTAAAAACTCCAAACTCTGAACAGCACACCATGCACACCACTTGTACTTATACAAAAGTATAAGTACACTCTTCCAGGCAATCAATGCAGTTCCTATGCTACTGAATAAGGATAATCAACCATCAAGAATCAGAGGGATGGGCAGCAATTGAGGTCTTGTTCAAATGCAGGGACCACACCAGGGGAATAAGGGTAGAAACATTAATGGGCCCCTTCAAGGCCATTTTCATATGTGAAGACCGGGAGTCTTACCTGTGGGAAGATTCCAGCCAACTCTTCTTCCAGAGCAGCTGGGGGAAAATGGAAGGTGGGGGTGAAGCCAGATAGGAGTTATAAGAAGAATTAAAACTCAGAGACTGAAGCACCAAGCCAATAGCCTTAACACTTTTCCATTGCATGTTTAACAGAGATTTTTGACCAATGGCTTTGGTACTTTTTCAACGCTTCCTTAACATAGATTTTGTTCAGTGCTCATACTCAAAATCCATATGAATCCCTAGGCTAGCACACCAAAATGGATTTTCTAGCTATCAGTTTCCCTCCCACATGGTCTCTTCTCACTCAAATAAATCCTACTGTGTTTACTCTTCCCTTCCTTATTGTTGGATTTTAGTCTTCAAATTTGCAAGACAAGAACTCAGAAAGATAGTGGTGAAACAGAGACTCTAGTCTCAACTCAAAACTCTTATTTCACTGTCAAGTTAAAAGGTGAATCTGGGTGAGACTGTGGAAACTACCTTGTGACCCCATTAAAACTGAAGGGAGGGAGGGTTGTGCCCTCCTTCTCTCTGAGGACCCAATCTCCCTTGAGAGCATACCCCTTTTCTTTTTCCTATCCCTTCTAATAAACACATCCTTGCTACTCTGAGCAATACGTTTGAAATATTTGTGTCATGATCACAATAGGGCAACAAAGGAGCACTTCATCTGCCTTGGCTCAGCATAGACCCATACCCTGTAACAAACTCAATGGCTAAAAGTGGAAACCAAGTAATGTTGATCTGGGGATAACAATTAACAAAATAGAAATTAGTCATCTTTAAAGAATTCAAGAATCTACTTAATTACTATCAATTTTTAAAAATAATTTTCTAAAATAAGTCTTTATTAGTATCAAAAAAGCATATTTAATTTAATTCATAAATTTAATTTCATCTGGAAGAATTTAGTTTAGTTTAGATTCAGTCAAGCTATGAAAACATCCAGGGACGATGTGGGAATGCCAATCTGGATAGTCCTTAAAAAGCAGATCAGATCAAAAAGGTGATTAAATGTGTATATGTATTACCTCTAAGGCTCCACATCAAGGTTAAACTTAGGGCTACAGAGATCTCTGCTAAATTAGATTTTCAAAATACTTATGTTCGTCTTTATATTTTTATATTTTTGTTTGCAATATTATAGTTTTAGGAGAAAGGACTACATTATCAAAGAGATCCTATTGATGATTTTCAGAGGAAGTTCTAGGTCCATTACTCATTGAACTTACTGCCCCATCATTCCAAAAGATAAAGATTACTGAAAGTTATTTGAAGCAGTAATGTTCTAGCATATGAAGGACTTAAACACCCATAAAATAGTCAGCTGTCTCGGTGTACCATTCTTTTTCAGCCAGGAACAAGAAAATGACTTGCCTTATAAGGAGTCTCAACAGTGAGAATTATAACAAAATAAACATTTTATCTGACTTCTAAACTGCTTTCCTCATAACATAAGAATTTTGTGACTTTATGTGAACATATAAATGAAGCCCATGATCTCTGATTTGAAACTACTTAATGGAACACCTGAACTGGAAAAGAGGGATTTGAGGAGTTCACAGAAATATTCCCCACTTGCTGTTCTGAAGCTGCTCTAAACCTCAAGATTGCCCAGGCTTCTATATTCTGAGCAGGAGTCCAGCACTGAGAAATCCATTCGCTTTGTGAGGAATTTTTCCCATCCACTCCACAAATCAGCGAACTGACCACATTCAGCAGTGCATCTTGCCTGAGTTTGTATACTCTCTGTCCTCCACGTTGCCTTATATATCTTCGCAGCACTTATCACTGTCTGACAAGATTTAACTATTTGTTTACTTCTCTCTTCAAACTCAGTATGGAAAAAGTAGGAAGGCATCGATTTATTTTACTGTTGTGTCCATTGCTCCAACCGTAGCACTTAGAAGAGTGCAGGATACATAGAAGTCATTGAATACTTTTTGAATAAATGAATACATGAGCTTTGGTGAGTTCTACTTGTGAATAGTCATTCACTCAACTTGATTAAATATCTGGGAAGAATCAGAAAGCTAGCTGAAGTGATCTAGTTTTCATGGCACTTTGGGTAAATGCCAATGAATGCTTAATAGTTACTTTCGTTATTTAAAATATCTTCTGTTTTCTTAAGCATTTGCTAGTGCTTGACTTTTTGTTGCTTTTTTCCAAATTATTGTCAAGGCCCTAATTGAAAGATTTGAATCCTGACTATTAAAACCTTAACTTCTTTAAATAAAATATTTTATTTCATTTATCAATTTGGCAATATTATTATCATCATAGACAATCCATTACCAAAATGGAAATATTCAACAAAGCTAGACTCTGGGATTCAATTCCATTTTTCCTTCATTGGACATTAAATGGTATTTTTATAAAGTGCAAAGAGTTATTAAAAATTGGCAAGGTGAAATTTCTGATTATCATTTTAGCAGATATAACGAGCATTCTTTCCTTAATTGGCATTTATTTAATATGAGATTTTATTTTATTTATCAGTTATTATATTTTAAGAATTTTGGTGAAACAGAATAACATACCTAAGAGTACCTATAGCATTAAGTAGTGGTTTCTTAAGACAAAACAATTCCCTATAAACCTAGAAATTCCTCTATGTCCCTTTCCTTTTATTCTTATACCCAGTAGGAGCCATTATCCTGAATTTTATTATAATCCCTTCCTTGATTTTTCTTTAAAACTTTATCAAATTATATATCCCTAAGCAATGTAGCTTATTTTTTTCAAATTATTATAACAATAGAATCACACAGTATACATTCTCTTATGTACTTTCCTCAATATTATACCTTTAAGATTTAAAACTGTTGTATGGATATGTAATTGAGTCTATAATTTATCAATGAAAAATATTTTGCATTATATAACTGATGGTAATTTGGGTTGTTTCTAGTTTGGTTCTATCACCAACAGTGCTGCAATGAATATTCTTTAACAGGTATTTTATTGTCCTGAAGCACAATATGTACTGGGAATTAAATTGTTTATTATGGATTTGAATAATATAATTAGCTCTCAAATATTTGTCCAAATGGTTTTGCCAATGTATATTTCCTTTTAAAAACATTTAAATTCTATTTTAACTTATATAAAAACATACAATTTGTAGTATTAAAGGGTTACCATGTTATGTTTTAATACATCTACATATAATGCAATGTTTAAATCAGGTTAAACATATTATCTCCCTAAATAATAATTATTTCTTTACAGTAAAACTTTTCAAAATCCTTTGTTCCAGAAGTTGTTATTCAGTTTTCCATCACTATGATCAAAATACATGACAAGAACAACTTAGAAAATGAAAAGGTTACTAATAATCTCTAGACCATGCCCCTAGGAACCTGCTTGCTACAGCCATACCCCATCTGCCTACAGTTACTACCCAGTAGTCCAAATTATTAATCTATCAGAGGATTGATTAACTCATGAGGTTACAGCTCTCATAATGTAATCATTCCACTTCTGAACATCCCTGCATTAACACATGAACTTCTGTGGGGGCATCTCATATATAAGCCATAGCAAAAGTATAACTACATTATTATCTATCATCCCCTACTGTGCAAAAGCACACCAGAAATTCTTGCTTCTAACTCTCAGTACCCATTGCTCAATATTCCCCTCACACTCTCCCTAGACTCCAGTAACCAGGATTCAATTCTCAGCTTCTATGAGATCTACATTTTCAGATTTGACATATGAGTTAGATCACTAGGTACTTGTCATTATATGTCTGTCATACTTTATTTAACCTAATCATCTTCAGATCTATCCATGTTGTCATAAAATTTCAGATTATCTTCTTTTTACAGCTTAATAATAGTCCACTATACCACATTGGACACATTTTCTTTATCCACTCCTCAGTTGATGAACATTTGGGTTATTTCCATTTCTTGACTATTGCGAATAAGGCTACAATGAACACAGCAATGCAAATGTCTTTCTGACATCAGTTTCATTTCCTTTATATATATACCCAGTAGTGGCATTGCTAGATCACATTGTAGTTCTATTTTTAATTTGGATGAGGAACCTCCATACTGCTTTCCATATGACTGGACTAATTTACATTCCTACCAACTTCCACCAGCTTTAGGAAAGTATTCCTATTTGCTCTACATCCTTATCAACACCCAGGAGTATATGGCTTATTAAAAGCTTTCAACATTCTGGTTGTTGGTAGTATATCACTGTAGTTTTTATTTGCATTTTCCCATGATTAAGGAGAATGGGAACATTTTTATTTGTTAATTGGGCATTTGAATTTCCTCTCTTGTGAAGTGATTTTTGCCCATTTTTTCCTTTGTTTTTAATGAATTCTATGTCAATGTATTCCTGGTATGCTGTTTTAAACAATTTTATGTACTACATATATATTTCCTTTCTTGTGTTTGCCTTTCAATGGTGTTTTCTGATGATCAGATGTTCTTAATTTTAATAAGGTTAAATTTATCAGTCTATTATAAGGTTAGTAGATTTTTTTGAGTCCTATTTAAAGATTATTCCCCACTCTAAAGTCATAAAGATATTATTCTTTTTTTCTTTTAAAATCACCTTTATTTAGTGCTTATTTTTCTAAAAAAATCATATTTCTGAGCATTTGTTTTCATTGCAATAGAATTAGTATTACATTCCATAACTGCATGTTAATACTTTGTAAGGCAATTTGCTTTGCATATTACAGTGAAATAGATTGCTCCTTGATAGCAATAATTAAGAATACATTATAGTTTTTTAAAGGAAAATTTCAACTTAGTTCTCAAATTTTTGGTACATTATAGTCATAAATAATAATGGGATTCATTTGACATATTCATAAGTGCATATAGAATAATTTGCTGCATTGCAATCCCCAGATCTTCCCTTTCTTTCTGTTTCTCCCTCCCCGAATCTTCTTCATCTATTCTATTCGTCTTCTATAACCTATCACTGAGCTACATCCCCAGTCCTATGAAGATTTTATTCTACATTATTTTATAAAAGATTTGTGATTTTTGGTTTTCACATTTAAATCTATGGCATACCTACAATTTATTTTTGTGTATAGTGTGAAGTAAGGAGCCCAGTTTTTTGCCCACATATGCTCAATTGTCCCAACTCCATTTATTGAAAATGTTATTTCCAACAACTCTGGGTGCTGATTTATTATATATCAGGTGAATTTCTCTTTATCTAACCTTATTTCATATTTTCTTCCTTTTTTCTTTTCTTTTTTTTTTTTTTTTTTTTTTTTTTTTTTTTTTGGTACTGGGGATTGAACTCAGGGGCAATAAACCACTGAGCCATATCCACAGCCCTATATTTTATTTTATTTAGAGACAGGGTCTCACTGAGTTGCTTAGTGCCTTACTTTTGCTGAGGCTAGCTTTGAGTTTGTGATCATCCTGCCTCAGCCTCTGGAGCTCCTGAGATTACAGGAGTACACTACTGAGTCCAGCTTATTTCATACTTTCTTAGTTGCTATTAATTGCTTAGTTCTTAATTGCTAGAACTAGTGGAAGATCTAGGCACTGAGGAACACAAAGTTTATAAAATTTTATGCTCTTTAGAAGAAAAAATTAGTAAATAATGATGAGTTTAAAATTAAGCACAAAAATAAATGAGAAACTACAACAAATTATTTATTGTAGAAAGCTTATGAAAATATGAAATAATGAGATAGAGGAAAGCAATATATTTTTATTAATTGTTGCTTCATATATCTAGATGATTTTTCTCTAAAATTTTTGGCTACATTTATTTGTCTTCATATGTTGACAATGATGATTTTGTAATGCAATTTTCTATAGCAAAAGATAAAGTTCTGTAGCAGAGTTAATGAGTTAATAAAAATTTATTTTTAATTTTTGTAAATTTAGAAAAGTTTTGTTCATCTTTTCAAATCATCATTGGTAAAGACTGGAATAATTTAGAATTTCTGTCAAATTTGCACTAATTTCTACCCATTTTTTTCATATATGAGGTATAGATATACTCACCATTTGTGTACTGCTGCAAATGATGTCCTAAAAACATAATAATTTTTGTAATTTCTACTTGGCATAGTTCCCATTTAAAAATACATGCTGGATTTTCCAGTATACTGCTGTAACAAGAGAACTTTCATTTTAACTTGACCATCAAAACAAACGAATTTCCCCCTTAATATTTTATATATGTTGGAAAAATTCCAACAGAGTAGCTCTGGTCTCACTTTAACTCCTCTACCACCTGCACACTTCTGGTGCCAGATACCATAAGGCACATTCCTGGAGTGATCTGGCCCACTGATCCCAATTCTTCAGGTCACCATACTGGGTGAGTCAGCACAATGGACATCGGAGTATTCCTGGAAGTCATTATTACAACTGAAGGCTAGGAATAAAGTATCCAAATATGAAAGTGACTCATAGCCACAAAAGTATGTTACAATTAACTAGTATTAAATAAAAATCAGTATTCCAAAGTAGGAAACAGATCTAGGCAGCAATTCCTAATTTCCTTACAATAGAGAAAGGAGGCAGTGAAAGAACAACTGGTCTGAGAGGTGGGTGACAAAATAAATGCTCTAAGACCCAATGTCACAAAATCTGAGACCTGGATAAGCTTGAAGATTGATGGCTAGAATAGTTATCTGAAACTGGAACAGAATATGGAAAGTGGGGAGAGAAAACAGAGAAAGAGGGAGTGAAAAAGCATATAATTTCACCCCCTTAACAACAAAAGCAAAGAAGAGTTGACAAAATTAAAGCATGACAAGAGCAGTGGTGTCCTTAAAGTAGATCAAGCAGTTTAAAATGAAACCCTGAATAGAAAACCTTGCCAGCTCCACAGCTAATCAGTCACCCTCTAAATCAATACGGCATCTTCTCACCTCCAGATATATGTAGTGGGATCTCTTAAGAATCCATCAAGAAATAACTAGTAGGGATATTGCTATTGGCTGAAAGTTGATGAAATCTCTTCCCCCTTACCAGGAACAAGGGGAGCAAGGTGAAGCAGCCCCCCTGGGAAATGCTCACCTAATCTAGTGCTCTGCACAGTCTCTGCAGGAGCCTCAGAAGACATGGAGAAGAAGCCCACAATTCTGGCATAGAAATGAGAGCTCAAATCTAGGGTGGGAGGAGTTTTGGAACCAAGCAGAGGAAAAGAAATTTATCAGGTTTGCTGCCACCACTGATGATTGACACTAAGCAGAGACACAGTGAGAAGCTGCCTGAATCCTAAGAAGCATAGAGCAACTGTACCACAGGCCATGGCTGCAGTCTGTATGGGGCTTATCCAGGAAGGAAGCTGCCAAGGATATCCAATGACATAGAAGGAAAATCCCTGAATTGTGACAGCAACTGGTGGAAGGCCAAGACCAAGAATTTGCCTAAGTCCCAGGAAGTTTACAGGGAAAGTGACTTATCATTGCCATAGTCAATGGGAGGTTGGACTAAGTAAAAATTTGTGTGGGTCCAAGGCAGCAGAGAGCAATGGTACTTAGTCTGACCCATGGCCACAACTGGTGAGTTTTAGAGAACTGTTTGGACACGGTTGGATTCTGTCTCAGTCATCGCAGAGGGAAGTAGAGCCTATAGTTTACAACCTGGGGCAGTGGAAGCTAGAACCCAGGCAAACCAGCTGAGTGTCAGCCAGGGGAAACAGTTCTGCACCATACGTCACCCACAGAGAATCCACAATCATAGGACCTGTGCTTATAGACAAGTATCAGGCTCTATACCACTGTGAAAAAGATACTATAGAGAGGAGTAGTGATCCACAGGTACATGGTGATCCACAGCAATACAGTGACAGCTCAGAACTCTGCATTCTGAACTCCTTCACACAATAGAAATGACAAATAGACACAACACCGTACCCTCTGAGGAGTCAGCCATAGGCTCCTAAACTGACAAACCAGAACCAGCTGGTGGGACATTCAGAGCAACTTAAGGGAATGGCTTCTGTGTGTCAGCATCTCTGGAGGGATTCAGTGCCAAAGAATGACTGATATCTTCTAAATGTCCAAAATCCTAATGAAATCTAAACCAAGATTGAACAAGAATTTTCTTTCCTTTGGCATGGTTTACTATGAATAAATCTAATGTTAACTTTGATCATATATATTACTCTTGATTGATAGTTGTTACCCTAATAACCAACATTGTATATTTAACCCATTGGAATGTATTTCTTCTAGTGGTTTAAAGCATTAATTGAAATAACTTTCTCTACCTTTGTTTTCCTAGCTCTGGTTTATACTTACTCCTCTTACCACTATTCTCCTTCTTACCAGCCATTTTATTGTTCTTTTCTACCTTGGACTGTATTATTGTTTTCTATTTTTCTTTTCTATTTTTTCTTTCTTTCTTTTTTCTCTTTTGCTCCAATCTTGCTCTTTTCCTCCTTTCCTCCTCCATATAATGTTGTAGCAATTTTACTATTTTTAAAAACAAATTTTTGACTTATTCCAGAACTTCACTATAAGCTTTTACTTGGACTAGAAGAATTGTGGAGAACAACATCAACAAGTTTTTCACTTTTCATAAAGTTAATTAGTATGTGTCTAGACTCTGAAATGATTGTAGTAAATAGGGTTCAGTGGGGCTTCTTTCAAAGTGGTGTTAATACTGGAATCAGCAGAGGCCACACATTGAGTTAAAGTATTGGTATTCACTCAATATAGGACTCTTCAAAGAAGCTCATGAACTAGTCCTTTGCTTAAAAGAAGTGGCAATAATCCAAATATATGGGTAGACATACAAGCAATATGAAAAATCAAGGGAACAAACCACACCAAACAACCCATAACACTTCAACAACTGACTCTGTCAACATTGGAGTGGATGAAATGTAAAAGAATGAATTTATAAAACTTATAGTCAAAATTTTCAGTGATCTAAAAGAAAATGTAAGTAGTGAAATTAGAAATACAAGAGTGAAAGATCACTAAATAAAGGGATAGAGATTCTCAAAACAAATCAAATTAAAAATGCAATGTAAAGCATCACCAACAGATAAGAACACTTTGAAAATAGATTTTCAGGCCTTGAAGACAAAACAAATAATCTTAAAAATAAAGTTTATCATAAAGAAAAGATATTAACAGACCATAACCAGACTGTTCAAAAACTCTGGAATAACATCAAGAGACTGAATTTAAGAATCACTGGGGCAGATGGAAGCTCTGAACTATAAAATGAAGGATGCATAATATTTTCAAAAAATAACATTAGAAAATTTTCCAAATCTTAGGACTGAGATGGAATTTCAAATACAATGTCCATAGAGAACTCAAAATAGAATCAGAATAGGTCTTCTCCAAGACACTGTATAATAAACATGCCTAATATATAGCATAAGAATAGGATTTTTAAAACTGCAAGAGAAAATGACTGGTCACATTTGGATGTAAACCAATTTGGATTTCAACTGGTTTCTAAACCGAAACCCTAAAAGCTAGGAGAGCTTGGAATAATATATGCCACACTATGAAAGAAAATGAGTACAAACCAGATTACTACACCCAACAAAATTATCCTCAGAATTTAAGATGAAATAAAAACCTTCCATACAAAATAAAAAAACAGAAACTAAAATAATTTATACCCATAAAACCTGCATTAAAGAACATACTCAATGATATATTTCATGAGAAGAAATAAAAAATAAAAATGAAAACCAGCATAGGAATGAATTTTAGTAGAAGAATAGCCAATTAAAAGAGAGTCAAGTCTGAATTAAATATTACAAATAAATAAACATGGCTGGAAATAAAAATCATCTTTTTTATAATAACATTGAATTAAAAGGTCCAAACTTTTCAATCAGAGATATAGATTGGCAAATTGGATTAAAGCACAAGACCCAACAATGCATTTTTTTGAAAGAGACACACCTTACGAACACATCCACAGGCGAAGATGAATGAATGGGAAAAGTTATGCAATGCAAATGGTACCCATAAACAAGCAGACATAGCTATTCTCATATCAGAGTAAATTTTAAGTCAAAATTAATCAGAAGAGAAAAAGTCACTTCCTACTGATTAAGGTAATCTTCTAATAAGATATAATCTTTGAAAATATTTATGGCCCAAACAATGGCACATATACCTATATTATACAAATCCTTGTCAATATAAAGAATCAAATATACCATGATACATTAATACTGAGTTATTTAAACATACCTCTCTCACCATTAGATAGATCATCAAGATGTAAATTAAGTAAAAATTCTTCAGAACTAAAGAATACTATTAATCAAATGATATAATAGACATTATTTTATTTACTAATAGACATCTATAGAATATTTCATCCATCAAAGACTGAATTCACTTTCTTCTAAGCAACACATCAAACATTTTCTAAAATAGATCATCTTTTAGGTCACAGAAAAAAATCTTAATACAAAAAAAAAATAGAGATAATTTCTTACATCCTATCAGATCAAAATGGAATGAAATTAGAAGCCAATGACAAGATAAAAAACAGAAACCACTCTAACACCTGGAGATTACATAACACATTTTTGAATGACTAATAACAGAAAAAAATAGGAGAGAAATAAAAATATTCTTAGAAAGACATGAGAATAGTGAAAAAAAACATATCAAAATCTCTGGGACAGTATGAAGGCAATTCTAAGAGGACAGTTTATAGCAGTGAGTTTATATGTTAAAGAAGTGGCAAGATACTAGCTGGAAATTCTGGCACATGCATGTAATACTAGTGACTCAGAAAATTAGACAGGAGGATCACAGGTTCAAGATCAGTCTCAGCAACTTAGTGAGACCATCAGCAATTTAGTGAGATCCAGTTTCAAAATATTTAAAAAAGGTCTGAGGATGCAGCTCAGTGGTAATGTGCCTTGGGAGTAAATCCCTAGTACCAAAAAAAAAAAAAAAGAAAAAAAAGAATAGGTACCAAATAATAAATTATTAATCTAGTATTACACTATTACACCTTAAGGACCCAGAAAGACAAGAAAAAACTAACACTAAAAATCAGTAGAAGACAAGAAATTATTAAAGTGAGAGCTTAAATCAATGAAATTAAGAATAAAAATAAATACAAGATCAATGAAAAAAAGAGTTGACTTTCTGAAAGGATAAACCCTTAGCCGAATTAACTGAAAGAAAGAGAAGACACAAATTGACAATATTAGAAATGAGAAAGGAAATATAACACAGAAACTACTGAAATTCATAGGATCCGCAGAGACTACTTTGAAAATTTATACTCTAATAAGCTAGAAAATCATAAAGATATTGACAAATTCATAGATATATATGACCTACCCAAATTGAAGCATGAGGATATAGGAGACTTAACAGATCAATATCATGTAACAAAATTGAAGCAACTATCAAAATCTTTCCAACAAAGAAAACCCCAGGACTAGATGAACTGTCAGCAGAGTTCTAGCAGACCTTTAAAGAAGAATTAATACAATTCTTCTCAAATTATTCCATAAAATAGAAAAGATGAGAAGACTGTGAAATTCTTTCTATGAAGCCAGTATCATCCAGATAATAAAACCAGACACAACAAGGAAAGAAAAGGTGAGGCCAATATCATTGAAGAACATAGATGCAAAAATTCTTAATAAATATTGGCAAACTGCATAGAAAAACACATTAAAGAGATAGTGTGCTATGATCATGTGGGTTTCATCCTAGGGATACAAGGTTGGTTCCACATATGGAAGTCAATAAATATAATTCACCAAATCAATAGAGTTAAGGATAAGAATCACGTGATTATCTCAAGAGATGCAGGAAAAACACTCAACAAATACAGCACCTATTCCTGTTTAAAACACAGAGAAACTAAGAATAGAAGAAACTTACCTCAACATTTGAAACACTATATATGACCCACACATGATAATAAATGGAGAGAAATTTCAAGCATTTCCTGTAAAATCAGGAACAAGACAAATATGTCTGCTCTCACTACTAGTAGTTAACATAGACCTTGAAACTAGCCAGAGCAATCAGGTGAGAGTAGGAAATTAAAGGGAAAGACCTCAAATTATCTGTTTGCTGATGACATGATTCTATATTTAGAAGACCCAAAATATTCCACCATAAGACTTCTAGAGCCATTAGACAAATTTAGTGAAATAGCAGGAAACAAGATTAAATACATAAATCAGTTGCATTCTTATACTCTAATGATGAATTTGCTGAAAAAGAAATTAGAAAACTACCCCATTTACAATAATTTCAAAAAAATTAAAATAATTGGGAATTAGTCTAGCAAAAAAAGGTGAAGGACTTCTACAATGAAAACTATAAAATTAAAGAACACCTTATAAGATGGAAAGACCTCCCAGGTTCTTGGATAGTCAGAATTAATATTGACAAAATTGCCATACCACTAAAAGCATTGTGCAGATTCAGTGAAATCCTCAAAGTATGAGTGACATTCTTCACAGAACTAAAAAAAAATAGTTTGAAAATTCATTCAGAAAAATAATAGCTAAACCAATACTGAACAAAAAGAATAATGCTGGAGGCATCATAATAACAGACCTCAAATTATATTAGAATTATGTTAGCAAAACCAACGTGGTATTGGTACCAAAATATACATGAAGACTAATGGAACAGAATAGAAGACACAGTTGCTTTTGACAAAGTCACTAAAAACATGCATTGGAGAAAAGTTAGGCTTTTTTAACAAATAGTGCTGGGAAAAGTGGATATCTATAAATAGATAAAACGTGACCCCTCTCTCTCACCCTGCACAAAGTCAACTCAAAGAGGATCAACACCTAGGAATTAGACCAGAAATTCTACAACTGCTAGAATAAAATGTTGGTCCAACACTTGGATATGTTGTCATAGGAACTGGATTCCTTAACAAGACTCCTAAAGCTCAAGAAATAAAATAGAAAATCAACAAGTGGGATGGCATGAAATTCAAATACTTCTGCGTAGCAAAGACAAGTAAGAATGTGAACAGAGAACCTACCAAATGGAAGAAGAGCTTTGCAATCTGCTCCTCTGGGCATTGATGTTCAGAATATTAAAAGAACTATAAAAACTAAATATTAAAAAGTGATAAAGGGGATAAAAAACTAAACAGACACTTTATTTTTATGTCTAAAGATTTCTGAACATTTATTGGTCCCTTGTTCCCTGAGGGTCCCCTGCTCCTGCTGCCTCAGTGCCTCAGCACTTGGGTGTCATTGGTCTCAGACACTATTTTGCCATCCACAATCCTGCTGGTGGTGGTCTTTTGGATGGTTTGCACTGAGTTGCTGCTGTCCAGGGCATCATTGAGATTGAAGTCCTCTCCGTCTTCCAACAGGTGGCGGTAAGTAGCAAGCTCAGCCTCCAGTTTGGCCCTGATGTTCAGCAGGGCCTTATAGTCCTAAGCCTGGAGCTGCCTCTCTGCCTGGGTCTGTACAGCTTTGATTCCAGATGCAACAGGACACCATGGAACTTCTCCATCTGCATGGTGTAGCAGGCCTCCACTTCCTTCAGACTGTTCTCAAAGCTGATCTTCAGATTTCTCATCAAGTCCAGGTTAATCTCCATGGACTGGACTGTGCATCTCAGCTCTGTGAGTATCATCTCAGCAGCTTCCATCTCAGCTGGCTGTAAGGTGCCCACTCTGTGCTCTCTTCAATTTTCTGGGATCAGTACTTGTCCAGTTCCTCTCGGTTTTTCTGAGCTAGCTCATCATACTGGGCCCAGATGTCTGCCAGGATCTTGCCGAGGTCCTAAGATTTGGGGGCATCTACCTGCACTGTCAACCCAGAGCTGGCAATCTGGGCTTGAAGGTCTTTGAATTCCTCCTCTTGGTTCTTCATGAAGAGCAGTTCCTCCTGGGGGGGACGAGGGTGGAGGGTGGAGGAGAGATGGGTACTGGGAATTGAACTCAGGGCACTAGACCACTGAGCCACATCCCCAGCCCTATTTTGTATTTTATTTAGAGACAGGGTCTCACTGAGTTGCTTAGCACCTTGCTTTTGCTGAGGCTAGTCTTCCCGAGACACTAGGATTACAAGCCTCCCCCATGGCACCCGACTTGCAGCTCCTCCTTGAGAGTCTCAGTTTCCATCTCTAGCTGTGACCAAATGATATTGGTGTCATCAATGACCTTGTGGAGCCCATGGATGCTGCTCTTCACAGACTGGCATATGGCCAGCTCTGTCTCATACTTGACTCTAAAGTCATCAGCAGCAAGATGAGCATTATCTGCAGATGCGGACATTGTCCATAGAATTTGCAAAGATCTGAGCTGTCAGTTCCTCCATGGTCTTGAAGTAATGACCCTAGTCTCTGATCTGGGGTCCTTTCTTCTCCAGATGTTCTCGGATTTTGCTCTCCAGCCTCTCATTATCAGCCTCCAGTCCCCTCACTCTGCCAGGTAGGAGTCCAGATGATCTTTCAGGTCTTGCATGGTCTTCTAGCTCTGTCTGCTTCCCGTTCCTGCCAGACCGTCAGCCATCCATGTTGTCTGGAGCTGGTGGAGCTCCGACATCTGGAAGCCTAAGCCCCTGGCACCTGCATATATGCTGGTCGTGCTGTTGGTGGGTGGGACCCAGTGGCTGGGTGACTGGATGGACCCCAGGGAAAGAGAGTTGGTGGAAAAGGTGATGGAGTGGGTGGTGAAGCTCACTGCTATCCAGTAGGAAGGTGGGAAACCAGGACTCAGGTTCCTGCCCTAAACAGACACTTCCTAAAAAGAAAAACAAATGGCTCATAAATATATGAGAAGTATCTACTATCTCTAGCAATTAGATAAATGCAAATCAAAACTACATTGAGGTTTCATCTCCTATCATAAGGGCAATTATCAAGAATATAAATAATAGTAAGTATTGGAAAGAATGTGAGGAAAAAGGTACACTCATACATTGGTGGTGGGACTGCAAATTAATGCAAGTACTCTGAAAAGCAGAGTGGAGAGTCCTCAAAAAAACTAGAAATAGAACCACCTAATGGATCCAGCTATCCCACTCCTCAGTACATAGCCACAGAGTCTAATAAGGGGATGCAGCCAAATCAATATTTATAGCACCACTATTCACAATAGCCAAGCTATGGAACCAACCTAGGTGCTTTTCAACAGATGAATATATAAAGAAAACGTGGTATATTTATTTACACAATGGAGTTACTCAGCCATAAGGAAGATTGAAATTATGGCATTTGCCTATAAATGGATGGAACTGGAGAGTACCATACTAAGTGAAATAAGCCAGATCCAAAAGTCAAAGGTCAAATGTTTTCTTTGATATGTGGAAGTTAGTCCAAAATAAGGGCCGGGGTAGAGGTGGAAGGGGAGGAGTTGAAGTCCATCAAAATATAAGAAAGATCAGTGGAGTAGGGGAAGAGGATTGACTGGGAGGGAGGAGGGATGGAATAAGGCAAGAACAGTAGAATGAATACGATTTAACTTTCCTATGTACATATATAAATATGACACAGTGAATCTCACTATTATGTATAGTCACAAGACATTAATTATTTTAAGAAAATACAAGAACAGAAAAATCAGTGGAATAGAACGAAGGAAATAGTGGGAGCAAGAGGGAAGAGAAAGAAGCACTAGGAATTGAATTAGAGTAAATTATATTTCATTCTTTTATAATTATGTCAAAATGAATCTTAATGTTACATATAACTAAAAAGAACTGATTGAAAATGAAAAGCATAGGCCAGAGTTGTGGATCAGTGGTAGAGTGCTTGCCTAGCACATGTGAGGCATTGGATTCAATCCTCAGCACCACATAAAAATACATAAATAAATAAAAGTATTGTGTCCATCTACAATAAAAACATATTTTGAAAAGCATTTTAAAAAATAAAACCACAACTTGACTTTTCCTCATTCAAATTCCTCAAATGCCTGTAGCCCTTCCAAAGTTGGCCAGTTGATGTGGATCTACAATGGATGTTAGTTCATTAAGGAAAGACAAGGCAATCTTGACTATGATTAAATTATCTTGTTTAACAAATTTTCTAAAAGCACATTATCATGTAAACAAAGTATTAGTATATCTCAAGGTCTGAAAGAAGGCATTTCAAGCTCCATGGTAAATCTGCTTTTAACTGTACCTTGCAATAAGATTTAATAAGCTTTAGAAGCTAACCTTACATTTTGCTATTTGTCCTCAAAAGTGTCTGTATTACTCTTGGCACTCTGAATTTCTATGGAAATTTAGATTCAACTTGCCTTGTCCAGAGATACATATATGGCCTTGGACTGAGATTACACTGAATCTATAAGTCAGTGTTAGGAGAACAATATTAAATCTTCCAATCCATGTGTATATCTTCATTTACTGTTAAAATTTTTTCTATTAAATGTGCATGAATTCTTATAGAGAGGTGTTAGACATATTTTCCTCATTTCATTACTTTGTGATATATATATTAATGTATGATATTTTTAAAATAATTTAATTTCCTAATATTTGTTGCTGGTATAGAAATATGCAGTTATGTATATGAAGCCATTTTGCTAAATTCTATTAAAACTGGAAATTTATCTGTATATTCAACTGAATTCTTTCAAAATTATATACTTTGTTTAAAAACAACATTTCCCTTCTTATTCTTATATTTACATTATTCACAATAACATGTATATAATAACATGTGTATATATAATAATGCTTATATATATTTGTTTGATTGTATCTTATTTCATTTGCTTAGCTCCTTAGTACCCAGAAGAAAGGAAGTGGCAGTAATGAAATTCTTGTATTTTTCTCAAAATATACTATTAAGTACAATGTTTCCTATAGAATTTTTCTTGGAGACATTCATTTCAACTTGAAGAAGTTATTTTTTTTCCTATTTTTAAATTGTGAATTAATGAATATTGAATTTTGTCAAATGCTTTTCCTGCAACTGTTGAAATGATATCATAATATCCCTCCTCTAAGGTCTTAATATGGGAAATTATATGTTGATTGATTTTTGAACATCAAACTAATCTTTAGCTCCTGGGATTAGCTCAATTTAACATGTACATTATTCTTTTTATATGTTTTCATGTATTTGATAGTTTTTGTAAAGGATTTTTGCAGTCTATGTTTATTGGTGATATTGGTCTATACAATTTTGTTTCTCTGTATACGTGTATATATATACATACTAGGTGAGTGCTCTACCGCTGAGCCACAACCCCAGCCCTCTCTGGTTTTATATTCAATGTTATATCATTCTCATAAAGTGTCTGGGGGAGTCTATAATCTTTTCTTTACTTCTTAGAAAAGTTTTAGCAAGATTCATGTTATTTCTTTTAATGTTTGGGAGACCTCACTGACAAAGCCATTTGGCTCAGAGTTTTCTATGTGGAAATATTTTTATTTACTATTTTTAAATAGTTGTAGATAAATTATTCAGGTTTGATTTCTCATAACAGGTTTAGTAAGTTATATTGTACTTTTAATAGGACCAACTTTTGAATCCTCTGATTCTCACTGTTGTGGTGGCTTCTATTTCATGACCTGCATTTCCTTGGCTTAATTTGCTCTTCCTCCTAGGACTTCTTGAATAGGCTGTTTACTTCACCCATTTTCAGCATTATTCTTTTCTAATAAGTGTATTTTTAATAAATATATACATAGTTTTTGCAAACATCTAATAAGGGGTTAGTATTTAAAATAAATAAGAAACACAGACAACTCAATAGCAAGCAAACAAATAGCTCAATTTAAAAATGGACAAAGGACCAGAATAGCATTTCTCAAAAGAAGACATACAAATCACTGACCAGTATATGAAAAAAAAATGTTCCACATTATTAATCATGAGAGAAATGCAAATTAAAACCATAGTGAAATATTATCCTCTTAGAATGGTCCTTATAAGCAAACTGAGAGCTAAAAAGTGCTGGTTAGGATATGGAAAAATGGAAACACTTGCACACTGTGGATGGAAATGTGAATTTACGCAACCATTATGGAAAATAGTATGGAAGTCCTTCAAGAAACTAAAAATAAAACTGCCATGTGATCTAGTAGGTCCACTACTGGTTATAAGTCAAATAAAATTAAGTTAGTATGCTAAAGTGATATCTACACTATCATGTTCATTGCAGCACTATTCACAACAGACAAGAAACAGAATGAACAAAAGTGTCCATCAATGGAGGAATAAAGAAGATGTAGTATGCATAATGGAATACTATTCAGTATTGAAAATGAAGAAATCCTGTCATTGATAACATGGATGAACCTGAAGGACATTACATTAAGGGAAATAAGCCAGGCACTGAAATGAAAATACTCTGTGATTTCACTGATATGTGGAAGCTTAAATAATTGAATTCTTAGAAAAATAGAGTAGAATGGGAGCTGGGGATTGTAGTTAAATGATAGGAAATTTCAATTAGAAGGAATAAATTCAAAAAATCTCTTGCGCAATGCAGTGACTGTAGTTAAAAATAATGTATTTTATTCTTGAACGTCACCAAGCCAGTATTTTTTCAAGTATTCTCACCATACAAAATATTATAAATATATGAGGTAATACACACTAGTTTCATTTAACAGTTCCATAAGATTACATATTTCAAAACATATTGTACATGATAAATACATACAATAAAAGAAAATACAAAAATGTTCTCCAGGGAATGATTTAGCAGCATACCCTATGTTTTGTAATGTTCTATTTTCATTATCATCCATTTGAAAACATTGTCTAATCCATTATAGTGTTTTATTTTAGCCATATACTATTTAAGGATTATTTCTTAGTTTCCAAACATGTATATTTCCTAGTTTTATGATGCTTTCTATTTCTAACATAATCACTTTGTGATAAAAAATACAACTTATGATATTTCCATTAATTAAACATATTAAGCCATGTTTTATGAGCAATATGTGCTCAACTTTTCTAAGTTTCAGTAAATGCTAGAAGAGACTGAATCCTGCAGTTAGTTTTATGAACAAAAAAAAAATAATGGACTATCAAATATATCCTCATGTCATATAATACTACCAAAGATGGGGAAAAACACTATTCTAAGTCTTTCTTGTTTTTACTGTGCTATGTTTCTACAGTCCTTTAAAGAAGCTGTGGATTAGATGAGAAAGGAGCCAATTGTGTCGACATATCGTTTTTTCAAATTTTCTCAGCAGAGAGGCTCACAGCCCTGTAGTTATGTCCGATTTATGTTTTATTTTTTTTCCCATGAGCCAATAGACAGTTTATTTTTAGAATTTCAAATATCAGTAAATAATGCATCTGGGAAAGAAAAGTTACTTGTTAGTAACACACACCAATGAATCCATAATGAACAACTCTAAATTTGATGCTGTTCCTCAGTAAGGCATCTCAAAGGGTAGTGTTTGATTTTATACTTAACCTGGGCATTCACTTTTAGTTTAACACTATTTCAAAGAGCATGTTTTACTTTCCACCTGATGTTCTAAGAATCTTTCAAAGGAAAATTCATTTCATTTTGTATTGATAACATTTAAAGAACACAGTGGTGTCAAAACAGTGAGAACATTGTATTAGAAAAAAGCCCAGAAAATCAAACCACCCTCCAACATTGAATTTTCAAGGAATTCATAGAACTAGAAGTACATGAAACACATGACCCTCATTGATGTCCAGGCAGCTCAAAATATAGTGATAGAACAAGGTTTTCTTTAAATGTTGTTTTAAGTTGTCCAAGTTCAGGTAGGAATCCCTGAAGACTGTAGCTTCACTTTTTATTATGCTTCCTATTATTTTGAATGAAAGGTCTTGAACTATATCCACCTAGGCAGGTGGTAGTAATTGAGGGGTGGAGACGGAAAAAAAAGTGAAAAGAGCTATTCCTATTCCTTCCTTTCGTGGCTGTATGACCTTGAATAAGGGATTTAACCTCTTTTGCCTCAGTTTCTTCTTTTGTACAAAAAATCATACCTACATTGCAAGACTATTATTCATTTACATGTGAGCATTCCTATATATAACTACCCAATACATTTGGCTCATTCTATGCACAGAGCTTTGAAGATCAATTATTTCTGTGGTTTCTAGATTAGTATTAGATTTTGGTGGAAGCCAAGCCTGTGACATAAGGGAAGGACTTACAAGTATTAAGAGGCAAATGGATCTGAGCTTTTAAACACAGCCAAATCTCTCCTGATAGCTGTTTCCCCAAAGCAACAATTTCCATTTAAATCTTCAGAAATACAAGGTGAAGTGCTTTCCAAATGACAAGGTCCACTTCAAGACACTACTGACTATTACATAGACAATATCTGGATAATCAAAATAGCATCCTAAGCCTCCAGTCAGACATCATTCTTTTCTACTGTGGTTCATTTTACTTCTGGTACAGACATTGTGGTGTCATTGGGTGGCCTGGTTCTTTTTACATGTCTTTCACATGGAAAGGAAGATTATTTTCAGACAGGAAAAGCAAAATGCAACTAATTTATTCATAATTGTGTTCTGTTCAACTCAGTGAGGATATTTTTTAGCTTTGTTCTAGAAAAATAAAAATATGGCTGGCTCTCTTTGACAGAAGGATTTGAGAATATTGTTTGAATGTCCTCCAATCAATCATTGTGTTACTTGGGATGAGCCACTTAAGTTGTCTGTAGCTGACATACTTTTGTAGAAAAACTGATAGAAACTTTTCCTCAACTGATAGATTCTTTTCCTCAATAAAAATAGACAAAAGCAAAGTCAGGACAGTAAATAGTAGCTAATATGTATAGATCAATACCTATAAGCCAAGTGCTATTCCAAGCATGTCTTAGGTAATTAATGTTCCATCCTCACATCAACTTTATAGGGAGGCTTATAGAAGTCTCCCCATTTTCTGGTGAGAAAATCGAGGCACAGGAAAGTTACATAATGTGCCAGGAGTCACAAAACTAGTGAGTAGTATTCAAACCCAAGTAGTCTATCTCAGGTCCACACAATCATACCTTGTGTGGTATGATTTTCCAGTGAAATGACAAATAAAAGGTCTCACCTCCCAAATCAGCATTTAGTGTGTCAACAAAGGTGCCAAACTTGTGGGTGGTGGTTTAGTCATCTCTTCCACTGCTATGACTAAAGGAACAGACAAGAACAATCTTAAGGAGGAAAAGTTCATTTAGGGGCTCATAGTTTCACAGGTCTCAATCCATAGACAGCTGGCTCCATTCCTCAGGGCCTGAGATGAGGCGGAACATCAGGATGATAGAGTGTAGCAGCTCAAGACCTGATGATCAGAAAGCAGTGTGATACTCAACTGGACAGACACAAAATATATACCCCAAAGGCATGCCCCCAATGATCCATCTCCTCCAGCCACACCCTATCCGCCTTCAGTTATAACTCATTTAATCCCTATCAGGGGATTAATTTACTGATTGAATTAAGGCTCTCATAACCCAATCATTTCACCTCTAAGTCATCTCACACACAAGCTTTCGGGAGACACCTCACATCTACACCATAACAGGTGGGAATTACTCTACCAAATGTTTTGTTTGTTTTAAGGTAAGCTGTTTTCCTCATGTAAGCAACGGTGGATATATGGTTGCTTTTGTCTTCAGAGAAGAAAATCTCTGAGAAGAAAATCTCAGAGAAAAAAAGAAAATCTCAGAGAAGAAAATTCTCTGGACATATCATGACCTAAAGAGGCTATATGCCTTACAATATAACTCCTGTGTGGTCCATCCTTTGAGGTCTAAGGCTGTATTTTGTATGCCTTCTCATAAACTATTTTTTCTATGTCTTGGTTCAGATTGACTTGCCCACATTTCAGCATTACCCACCCACATAGTTAGAATCTTTACAAAGCCAATTCCAGCTGTGCTTCATAATATTCTTGCAGAACTCCCCCTACCACACACACACACACACACACACACACATAAACACAGCACATCTTGCTTGAGGTTGTTTTATTCAACTGAACACAAAGCACTAACTTTTGAAACAAGTCTGCCAGGGCTGCTATCTCACTTGAGTCTCTTTTTCTATTTCATCTCTCATTCTGCTATCAGAGTAATCTCTCTTGAGTATAAGTTGGCTTTATTGATTTTAATTTTCTATCACAGAAACTGAATAGATCACTTTCTTACAAGTCTCCTTAATCTGTATTCCCTGATATCCAACCTTGCCATGCCATCACTGTTTTAAACCCACTTTTCATATGCCTTGCTTCTCTTGCTCAATTTCTCTATAAATACTTCTTGAGCACCCACTATGTACCGGGTTCAGAGATAGAGGCTGGTCAAGAATGATTTACCATTTGTCAGTTCTTACCAATATTTCCAAAAACTCACACTCATTCCTTCATTTCTACTAACATCACCAAAATTAAATGGTCTTTATTAATTTAGATCTATCTCCTCAATCGGGTCATAGCCACTTTAGGCTTTTAACCTCTGTGTCTGTCATCACCCTAAGTAAACAAAAGAACTTTAAAAAAAAGCCCTTAGCCTTATTAAAACTTCAATCTAACCAAGGTCTTCAACCTTTACTTAGAAAGTGATGATGAATTGTTTGGAAACTGATGAATTATTGTTGCCATCTGTGCAGATGTAAGTGAGGAACATGGAGTCACTTTAGCTCTTTAAAAACGGATGGTGTTGATGTGTATCTGAGGACAGCGGGGGTGGGATACATGGAGAGGAAAGGAATGTACTTTTATGTTACACGACCCAGTCCAAATCCATTGGTTTTCTACCTTAGTATCTTTCCTCCAGTACAAAACTTTTCTGACATATTGTAGTTCTCATTTTCTGCATTTTCTCAGCACAGATTTGAGTATTCTTTCTGTTAGAATTAGGAATCAACCCAGCTCTCTGGCCCCTGCATTATAACTATAAAATCATACCTTCTAAAATTCTCATTTTATGCTAGCTCAATCCTAGCCTGGTATGCATGTGTTTTTTTTCATTTATTTTATGATTTCTCTAGTCATTTCCAACATATTATCATACTGTAAATACTTCGGCTCACTCATTTAATCAAAAGCCCACTTTGTTCATTTTACTTTGTAATTCAGTCTCAACACATCTTTTGCAGCCCAATTGTTATGAATTTTCAATTTATTTTTTATCTATTTTTATATCTGCCACTTCTACAGTGTGGCAAGATTTTTTTCTTAACTTTAAAAACATCATTTCCGAAAGAAAGCTGTTCTAAAATCTGGCTTTTTCAGCAAACTGAACACCCACACAATGAAAATGAAATGACAGAAGTTAGAGGTGGAAAGATGCATAAGGTCACCTTGCCTTTTTTTTTTAAAGCAAATACAAAGATGTGTGTGCAATAATGTTTGAGTTTACATAACTTCCCATTTAAGCCTAGAGAATGTTGTTGCCCCTCATTATATGTACTCTTATCTATGGGTTTTTCTAGAAACTTATACTTTGCTACAGTTCAAATTTTCATTGAAATCAATTTGTATCTGTGTGGTAGAATGGGAGGCTGACTGATTCCAAATTTATTTTGCCTTTTAAAGGATAATAATCACTTTGTATTTTTCTGTTTTTTGGAGTCGTGTTCTTATCTATTGCTTCATAACAAACCAATTCAAACCCTTAATAATTTAAGATAACAGTTATCACTTGTTTTTATTTTGTTGTTACTTGTCAGAGAAAGTAGCTCAGCTCCCTGCAGCTACAACCAGCCGGTGGCTGCTGGAGTCATCTTAAAGGACATCTCACACACATGGCTCTTCTATAGAAGCTGAGCAGGGCTGCCGGCTGGAACACCTGTAGTTGGCTTCTCTAAGGGTCCTGGGCTTCCCTCACAGCACCATGGCTTGTTCCCAAGGTAAGTATCCCAAAATAAAGGTGGAACCATAGAGTCCTGTATGTCTCAGCCTCAGAGGTTACATAGCACCACTTTCACCAAACAAAACGGACTGCAGGGGTGCAAGTGGGATGGAGGTAGAGGTTAATGGTGAGAATTAGGAGAAGTGGGGAAACAGGTCCCAATTCTAGAAAATTCTGTAAAGAACACATGGGATAAAAGATACTCTTACTGCCATCTTTGGAAATCACAATCTTCTACAATATAATCAGCTCTTTGTTAGTTTTAAATGGATAAAGAATTCAAACTTTTACCTACATTCCAGTTTCAACCTATTTTCACACGGAACTACTCATAGGTGCCACTAATAGATCTATCAAACTGCAGAGTCTTTCACATTACTTATTTTGTCTTAATGTTTCCTGATTACGCCTTTAAGGTTGGATGCAGCCAGTGAAAAGCAATAAGAAGAAAAAGACTTGCTAATTCATATTTTGAATGATGGGTCCTAATCGTATCATTCAATGAGTCCACATTATTTATCTACTAGCTATGTGAACTTGAACTTCAGTTGATTTCCCAGGGCTTCAGGATGGTTAAATTATCCCAAATTTTCTTTAAGCTCTAAAGTTCTAGAATTCTGAACTCTTACATTCTGAAACTCTATTTTCATCTGCTAAATAAACATCATTACCCAGTACCACTAGATAATTATCCAAATGAATGTGCATGTTTATTTTCTATCTTGAACCCCTTGAAAAACCATGAAATCAATTATTATCGCATGCTGCCTCTTCACAAATAAAAGGATTATGTTTCTACTTCAAGTTGAGTTTATCCAAATTATACATATTATTTTTCTTCTCCTTTTTATCCTAGAATGCTCCTTGAATCCTCAAAAATTTCCCATGAAAATAATAATACTATTCCAGCAATATGTCCCCAGTAGGCTAGTTGATAACATCTTTCTCTATCAAACACGAACCTCGGCTAACACGATGAAAGAAAAAATCTGGATTCTTTCAGAAGCATGAAACTCACACAGGAAACTATCTGGTAGTGTGTGAGACATTCACAACACAAAACTAAATTGAAGGATTTATAAATAAACAGGAAATTCAAATCTCCAAAACATCTACCCAACTGTCTAAATCAGTGTCCCGCAAAAGTGACAAAATAGTGATCAACATACATCCTAGTATTCTTTGTCAGTAATAGCTCATTGTTTTCAGTCTTTCTGAATAAACATTTGATTAAGTATAGATTTCCTCTTTCTCTGTCAGTTCGATTGAGAATTTAATTTACACTTTCCTGCAATTCCTAAGAGATTTTCTCCGTCCTCCAATTCAAATGATTTCCCTTCCCTTGTGGTTATCAACAAGATAGTTTTTCTAGTCTCACTTTTTTTCCCTCCCAATCAATAAGTCCTCCCCCCATCTTTTATACAATGCATTATTCTAACAGCTTTTTTTCCCCTTAATTTTACTCTAAATCCAAATTACAATTCCAGATCAAATCCTTTGGGAATCCTCTTCTTATACGTTTAGCTCTACTTACAAACACGTGTACTGACATGTGTTAAACACTGCGGGAATATTGCTGATCTTCCTATCATTGTCTTTTGGTAGTTCTAGCATCAGCCTTGACCATGTCTTAGTACTGACTTGTGGGAGCCAAGCCAAAAATGGCTGAGGAGATCTACAACCTTGGGTCTCCGGAAGCTGCTGATCGAGGCCAAGTGCGCTGCTGGAGTGACACAGGCACTCAGTTGAGAACACTGGCTATGAGGTCTCTCTTCCTTTGCACCACCATGACTCATGCTCTTGAGGGAGAAAGTCAAAAGACTTGCTGGCATTTCTCTCCATCCCATGTGTGTCCACACTCCTAGTAACCACAACATTTCTAAAAGCAACTTCAGATTTAGGGGACAATAGGGACCCATTACTGAAATCACCACTGTGCACATCAAAGCCTGTCACACAAATGTGCATTCAGAAAGTGGTTGAACTCAACACCCTATCAGTGAATCCTGTTTACTTAATGACCTTATCCAGAAATATGTGGCCAAGAAAAGGAGGAGAAAGAGCAGGGCTGCTCTGACTCCAGGAATCTATCACATACTGCGCAGGAAGGCCACCTACCACAGCTGCCACATACTGCACAAGTCCTGCTGCAGAAGGTAGGCCAGACGCCCTTGCACACCACCGCAGCCCTAAAGCTGCATTTTTCTTGCTAGAAGAGACTACTTACTGAGAAGCTAACCAGGGAAAATGCAGAGTTTCCCCTTTCCTTATTTAGCCCTTAAAGAAAAATGACTGTTTTCAACATATAGGGGAAAAGGTTTAAAAATCATAAAAATCAACTTTCTTCTTTATACTTCTTTTCTTCCATCTCCCCAAATTACTCTATATAGAATGACCAAGGAGAATACATAGATATAACAGGATTAAAAATTTGTTCTTCAAATGTAAAGAGAATACTCATAGTGTGAGAATCTGTCAAAAAGAAAAATAAACAAACAAACAAAACAAACATGATCTTCCCAAAAAGCATGGTTAAAATAAAAACAGAGGTGGAAAAATAGAAGACATATGCAGCATGTATGGACCCTAATTAAAATTCAAGTCAAAAGTATATTGGAATAGGCCAATAGGTCTGGCTAATGGGTATCTTCATCTTATCATTAGATGAATAGTGGCAAGAAAATGGAAATGAAAAGGCATTTAGGAGCCTTGAGAAGTAGCTACATTTTAGATAATTGTCTCTTCTTCTATAAAACAATATGCTGCATGGTCAACATGTTTGCCTTGGTGGGAGGAAGGAAGGGTGGAATTTTAAAATAATTAAAATTGAGTTGTCACTTTATTGTATCTGATGATGGGATAGAACTTTAAAACCAAGATATGAACTTGCAGATGGGGCCCTAGGCTGTTGATAACTTCTTGGCAACCCAAGATGTTTCTGTCCAGCCCACCCTACCTGACCAATGCTGTGAGCTAAATCGATGCTTTGTTCCTTAGAATTCCTGGTCTGCACTTAAGGAGGCAGACAAGGGCTGGCTGTACCTTTGGCCAAACACATACTCACTAACCCACAGACTTGAGTACATACAACTTCTATGTGTGCAGGTGGGATGGGGTAGAGTATAAATTCACACATCACAAGTAGTCATTACAGCACTTCTCTTCCTAGTACTAAGAACACTTTATTCAAACTTTAAGATTTAAGTAGGGTATGATATTTACTTTTCAAATGTCAAAATCGCCTAAGTTTGTATTCTTGGATGGGTTTAAAGATTTCAGTTTTTAAGCTAAAAAAATACCCCTTAACACTAATAGATGTCTCAATAGTCTGTCTTAACATGATGAATGAAAAGTTCTTACACAAGACAATTACACTGAAATGAACATTTGGGTGTTGTGGCCCATAAAACAACAATTTGGAAGGTTGAGGCAGAAGGATTGCAAGTTCAAGACCAGCCTTAACAATTTAGCAAGACTCTTTCTCAAAATTAAAAAAAAAAGTAAAATAAAAGGACAGGGGGTCTGGCTCAGTGGTAAACCACCCACAGGTTCAGTCCCTAGTCATGAAAAAACAATTCATTGATTTTTAAAAAAATGTCCCCTTACCTTATAGAAGAAGGGAAAAAAATGATACATATCACAGACACATAGACCATCTTGGTTGGCCACATGACACCCAATAGCAATGGCTTTTACTAGGAAATGTGTACTCATCCCTGCTCAAGTTTAAATATCAATTCCGGTTTTTTTTTTTTCCTCTCTTGGGAACAGAGCAAAGACGATGTGTTGTGCAAATTACAAAAGGTTAAGTAAACCCCATCTAAAAACAAACTGCCTTTAATTAGAGTCTGTTTTCTCCAAATGGTCTCATTATTTGTATAATAACAATCATTGTTCTTATTTGATTCAGTATGGACTTGTTTTGAGACATATTATTTTGAACTGTATTATAGCACTCTAGAAATATTTTCAAAAGTATTGCCCCTTGGAATCAAGAAATATGTCACTTGGCCATAAACTTTGAGACCAGCTGAAAATTATCAATAAAATGCATGCTATTATTCACAGGAATAATTAGGGTAATCATGTTGTAATCAAGCAGTCAGTCTTTGAGGTAAGCTTTTCCCCTGATGGTTTCATTATATGGTCAAGTAAGATAAAAGATGCCATCAGTGAAAGGTATATTCCCTTCCCCTAAAGTCAAAACTTTGGAAGTGAGGATACAGGAAGGCCAAAATAGCCAATTTATTGACAGGAAATTTTCCTCCTTACCAAATTATTATGGCAGGACATAACTTCAGATTGGATTTTAAATCAAACTTCCAGTTTGATTTTAAAAGCACTTCTCATAATAAAGTCACTCACTAGTTTTAATCCCATAAATGTTGCCTACTGATAACTCAAGTTATGCACACTCATCATTCACATAGTTCAAGAGACTGAAAGTATTAGTTTCTTGATATCCTGCAGATAATCCTCAGGCATTTATTGGTGATTTTATGGCTTTTCCATAGCAAATACTTTCCCCATACAGCTGCGGTGTTGTGTCTCTAATGCCTTCATATATTGCAAGCTCTATATAAATGAAAAACAAAACAAAAATCTTAAACTCACAGCAAGAGTCATCCAACTGTGGTCTACTGCCTATTTATGTAAGGATTAAAAATAATCTAAAATAGTTTTTAGAATTTTTTAATTGTAGGAAAATATCAAAAGAATAAGATTTTGTGACATGTGAAAATAATATGAAATTCAAATTTTAGTGTCTATAAGTGAGGTATTACTGGAACATAGTCACACCCATTCATTTATGTGGCAGCTTTTGAGCTACAACAGCAGTCAAGCAGTTGGAACAGAGACCAAATGACCCACCAAGTCAAAAATATTTACTATCTGGCTCTTTATAGAAAAATGCTGTTGAACCCTGATTCACAGCATTCTTGAAACAGAAACTCAAGAGTTATTTCTTTCTTTCTTTTTTTTTTTTTTTTTTTTTTTAAGCCTGAAAGTATCCGACAGCAAAAAGTTTCCTTTAACAAGGTTCTGGGCTGTGTGACAGTAATGCCAAAATTCTCACATGGGTACCTGAAAGAATGTGATTTTTAAATTATGCAGAAAAATACGGGTAAGTAAAATAATACCTGAAAGGACATAGTGTGGGCCTGAAATCCCTGCAAGGCTTGAGGAAACATACTGAATTACAGAATGTGTGCCTCTCTGCGTTTCTTTCTGGCAGGCATGTAAAACTGAACTATTTATAGTGAGGCAGGCAATGGATGAATGCATGTTAGCTAAAGAACACCTTAGAGAATAACAGGAACTGTTCTTTGTGGGAGAAGGGGCAGAAAAGGCTACCTTAAACGACCCAGAATAGAAAATAATTATAAAAATTTGAAAACACGGGAGGGCGTGACTTGTGCCCCAATTTGCAAACGCTTTGTGCTGATCCAATGTCCCTTTCAGAGTTCAAGGAGCAGTGGTTACTGTTTCCATGCCCTAACCCGGGACCTTAAATACATTCTCACTCTCATCGCTAGTGTCCCCAGTGCCTTTTTCAAGGCATGTCTCTGACAGATGGATGATATTTTCATTCAGACAATGTCCAATTAACAATCTCAGTTGGTAAATATATGAAGTTCAGTTTACAGCACAAGAGTGCTATAAACAGAAGAGGAAAAAAACAACCTTGTGAGGTGTCTGGTTTTATTTGCGATTCCCTACAGATCAAGAAAACAGAACCAATCTAAATGGCTTTAGGCTTCCATGGCAGCGTGTAGTATTTATTGGCATCACAGTACAAATCAAATGAGCAAATAAAACCACTGCTGCTGTGAGAAGAGATGCAGAGCTCAGAGGGAGCCATTCCATGTCCTTCAACATGACACCATCTCTCTTGGGCTTCTAGAGTCCTGTGGATGTACTAATTTGAGCATATTTTAATATACATTACTAGAATTTATCTTTTCTTCTTTAAATCAAGGGACCAGTTCTGCACCTTGGAAGTCAGACCTCCAGATGTCTGAGCAATGCCTCTATGGGGTTTACCTGGCATTATAGAATCAGAACATGCTGCTTTAGGGGACAGCTAGAGTTCTGGGGCCAGCAGCACATTATTTCTTTGCTCCCTTGGCCTATCCATTGCACTTTCACTACCTTAGCTTTGTGGTGTTTTCTGGTTTTTGATTTGATTCCCCTAATTCATTGTTTTAGTTTATTGAATCTGAGCAGCTGCACCAAGTTTCACTCAAACTTTTCTTGCTATCTTCTATCCTTGCATATATCTCCTTATTTCCTGAATTTGGAAAAAAAAAAGGGAAAAATATTTTCGTTTTGATGAAACAAGTAAATTGTTCTGAACTAACTGCATAGGTTTAACCTGATAGATCTTATTCTCACATCAGCACTTCCCCTGACCTTGAGTCTACTATTATTCTGAGGTTTCTTGTTCCAGTTTTCACAACAGTTTACAGTAATTGATCAAGCAACATGCCATAATTTAGGAATTCACTTGTAGCTGTGGGTTAACTTTTCTTCAAGTGTAATCCCTCAAAGTCTTAATTTCCCACTCACATGCTCAGTTAGAGCTTTCACTTGGAACCATTATTTCATTGTATGAACCAGTAACATTTTTAGAAATGTCAGAAATTTGATAATCACTACCTAAAATGTAATGAAGATGAAAAAGGAGGCAGTCATAGGAGATGAAATAAGTGCCAGAAGTTAGCAATCGATAAAAAGTACTCAGAACATCATTTGTGTCTCACACAAAAGCAGACAGAGTCTGAATAGAGAGAAAGAATTTTGTATCTATTGGGAGCATTAGATAATATGTAATCGTATAGAATGCTTAGAAAGTATATCAATCTTATTTTAGAAACACTTAAATACAGTTTTTTTTAAAGTTGAACTTCATCTTTTTGCACTGTACACTCTAAAATAACACTTAGAATAGGCTATTTTAGCAAAATATCCAATACGTGTTGATGGGTAAGAATTAAATTATCTCTGGGAAAAGAGGGAATACAACATATTGAAAGAAAGTCATTAGAAAAATCTCTCTTCAAGTAATCAGTTTAAAAGTGGCAGACAGTGTGGAGGAGGGCCTATCTGGACAACTGCCATGCAAGGTCTAACCCATAGTAAACAGGTACTTGAAAACAGTCATGGCCATGGAAGCCAGAGAACACAGAATTTGGAATGCCTGTGCAATTTTGGACAAGTCACTTAAATTTCCAAAATTTCAGTTCACTCACCTTTAAAAGCAGAGGTATAAATACTGGCCTCTCCAGAGGCCATTTTGAGAAAATGAGATAAACACATGCAAGGTTTTTAAACAAGATCAAATTATACTTTGGGAGAAAGCACATGAAGGCGATTTTGGTTAGATAAACTTCGATCCAATGCTATTGATATTAGTCATACATAGTCTTTACTTCTTGAGCACATGCTATATACCAGGCCCTCTGCTAACAACTTGTCATACATTTTCTCTAATTTATATAACAACCTTATAAAGGTGGATATTATTATTACTATTCTGAGATGACAGAACACATTTTCTATTGTCTTATTTTCTACTTATATCTATTTTCTACTTATATGTCTCATTTTCTACTTATATCTGCTGAATTACAGTTTTAGGACTAAGTCCTAGGCTTTATCTCTTTTTTTTTAAATCGGTTCATAATAGTTACACAGAACATTAGGATTCATTTTGACATAATTATAAATGCATGGAATATAATTTGTTCCAAATCAATCCCCAGTACTTACCCTTACCCTCCCCCTCCTCACTCCCCCTGTGCCTTTCCCCTACCCTGTTGATCTATTTATTTACATTTATTTTTTTTCCAAAAATTAGTGTCTTGTGGATAGACATAGTGGTAAGATTCACTATAGTGTATTCCTAGGTTATCTTAATCATATTTCAAAAACTGTGTGTGCTGGTGTGTGTCTGTAGTCCCAGCTACTTAGGACTCACTTCAGTCCCAGCTGAAGTGAGAGGACTGCTTGAGCCCACTAGTTCAAGATAAGGCTGGCAATATAGCAAGAACATGTCTTAAGAAGAAGAAGGAGGAGGAGGAAGAGGAGGAGGGGGAGGAGCAGAAGGAGGAGGAGGAGGAGAAGAAGGAAGAAGAACTGGCTTTGTTGTCACCTGTAGCCCCAGGACAGGCCCCCTTACCTTCTGTGAGAATTTAGATTAATCTCATAGGGATTTGTGGAGGGAGGGAGAAGTAAGACCTCTTCTGATTTCACATTTGTTTGTTCTAGTGTGAAAGTACTTTGCTGAATGCTTCACAGACTTAATTCCATAATTTTCAGGAGAAAGATTTTTTAGTAATTTTATTTATTTATTTATTTACTCTAATTAGGTATATATGATTCCTTGTACATAATTGCAGTACAACTTTTCATGTCTCTGGTTGTACACAATGTAGCGTCACACCATATGTGCAGTCACACATATACCTAGGGTAATAATGTCCATCTCATTCCACCATCTTCCCTGCCCCCATGCACCCTCCCTTCCTTCCCTCCCCTTTGCCCAATCAAAGTTCCTTCATTTTTCCCATGGCTCCTTCTCCCCATTATGGCTCAGCATCCACTTATCAGAGAGAACATTTGGCCTTTGGGTTTTGGGGATTGGCTTATTTCCCTTAGCATTATATTCTCCAACTCCATCTACTTACAGGAAAATGCCGTAATCTTATTCTTTTTTATTGCTGAGTAATATCCCATTGTGTATATATACCAAAGTTTCCTATCCATTCATCTGCTGAAGGGCATCTAGGTCGCTTCCACAGTTTAGCTACTGTGAATTGAGCTACTATAAACATTGAGGTGGCTGCATTACCATAGCATGCTGATTTTGAATCCTTTGGATATAGATCAAGGAGTGGAATAGCTGGGTCAAATTGTGGTTAATTCCAAGTTTCCTAAGGAATTTCCATACTGCTTTCCAGATTGGCTGCACCAATTTGCAATTCAACCAGAAATGTATGATGAGTGTGCCTTTCCCCCCACATCCTCTCCAACACTTATTATTGTTTATATTCTTGATAACTGCCTCTCTGACTGGGATGATATGAAATCTTAGAGTAGTTTTGATTTGCATTTCTCTAATTACCAGGGATGTTGAACATTTTTTCATATATCTGTTGATCAATTGTATATCTTCTTCTGAGAAGTGTCTGTTCAGCTCCTTAGCCCATTTGTTGATTGGGTTGTTTGTTTTTTTGGTGTTAAGTTGTTTGAGTTCTTTATATATCCTGGATATTAGTGCTCTATCTGATGTGTGTGGTAAAAATTTGCTCCCAAAATGTAGGCTTTCTCTTCACCTCATTGATTATTTCTTTTGTTGAGAAGAAGCTTTTTAGTTTGAATCCATCCCATTTATTTTATGTCTTGCACTTTAGTAGTCTTGTTAAGAAGGTCAGGATAAAGATTTGGGCCTATTTTTTCCTCTATTAGGTGCAAGGTCTCTGATCTAATTCCTAGACACTTGATCCACTTTGAGTTGAGTTTTGTGCATAGTGAGAGATAGGGATTTAGTTTAATTTTGCTGCATGTAGGTAAAGTTTTCCCAGCAACATTTGTTGAAGAAGCTAAGAAAGAGAGATCTTTTTTTTTTTTTTACTTATTTTTTTTATTGTTGGTTGTTCAAAACATTACATAGTTCTTGATATATCATACAAGAGGAAGTGAGGGGAAAGGGAAAAATAATACAAGGGGGAGGAATGAATTACAGTAGAGGGGGTAGAGAGAGAAGAGGGGAGGGGAGGGGAGGGGAGGGGGATAGTAGAGGATAGGAAAGGCAGCAGAATACAACAGACATGAGTATGTCAATATGTAAATCAGTGGAAGTGTAACTGATGTGACTCTGCAATCTGTATACAGGGTAAAAATGGGAGTTCATAACCCACTTGAAAGAAAGAGAGATCTTAATGAAGACAGGGACACCATGCCTTAGAACAAACGACAGGTAGCGAGGTGCTCTTTCTGTTGGTGTGCTGAAGCAGGATTGAGGACACAGCCTCCAGGCTTTGCCTTGTAAAATGTGCTAATTTGATGCTGATTCAGGAGTCTCCACCTGAGTCCCCTACCTCAGGCTGCAGAATTTTGTTATGAAACAAAGCAGAGGCATACTGTGTTGAAGATTAAAATCCTGGTGTTTAAAAAAAAATCTGTCAGTCTTCAAAGAGACATGACGAGATGTGTAGAGAGAATAATAAATTTGTGAATGAGAAAATAAATCCACAGATAGGTATTATTTTTCTCACAAATTACAGAGGAAATTTCTCAGGCTCAGTTCTGATAAAGCTAAACAATGCCACAACTGTTATCAAGGCATCACTTAAGCAAGCAGGGTCCATCATGACATTCATGAACTTTCCAGTTTTGTGATCATTGGTCCTTCCCTCCATAAAAAATAAAAATAAAAATAAAAATTACATTCCATGGCTGTATTAGTAGAAAGACGAGTAAATTAAAATTGCATATTAAAATACTCTGTTTGATCTAAAAGTTCTTTTTCTTCTGATTGTAAAAGAAATAAAAACATTGTCAGAGGCTCCTAAAAATATGGTGCCTGCTAGTGACTCCGTTTCCTATGTCTACTCTTGCCCTGATATAACTTACTTTTTAAACGATGAATATCTCTAACTATGTTTATAAAACTAAAGTGGTCCCTAGATTTCTTTTTAATTAAGTTGCTTTTATCACATTTTAACATTAAGATTTTATGACTTTGGTAAAAGGTAGCAAAATATGGGAATTTTCCTTTTATTTCTATGTTTGGGAACTAACCGTTGCAAAAATTTTCTTCCTGTTAAATTAAAACCTACCTATAAAGTTGTTTGAGCCTCGTTGTTTGAGGAAGAAAATATCAGATTGTTCCCATTTCTTTCTTGGTTAGTAATCTATTCTGTGTTTTTTCTTCTATGTAAGCCAATTTTCCTAGAAAAGTTATCATGTTCTTAATGTCTTTACTTTTATTAGCTGGAATTCATGCTTCTAAAATTTTTATCTGCTCTTAATCTGTGATTGTCTAATACTTTTCATTCTTAATGTCCATATGTTTTCTTTCTTTTTTCATTTCATTTGCTGTGCCAGAGAGGCAGTTATTTTAATTTTCCATCAAGTGAGATCTTTGAGTTTTTTTTTTTTTTTAATTTCTGCTTTTAACATTTTAAAGAAGTCCTTTCTTTTGTCTTGGGTCAGATGGTCTAAGGATGTGACTTGATGATCCAGGTTTTAGAAAAGCCTGTGATAATGAGGCTAGTTTACCAAAGAAACCGAAGTGACAGATGAAAAGAGAGTCCTGAAAGTATCATCCAAAGGGAAAGGGAGTACAAGCCAGGTCCCCATCTTTCCTTACATCACATAAGCTATTAAATTATTTTAGTTAAACATGCTGTTATGATAGGTAAATACACCATTTTAATATCCATGTTTTCATTTTGGGTACTTAGTATAGTACCTGGTCTGCAAATCACAGATACTCAATAGGTGTTTGTTAAAACAATAGATGTTGTTAGTCTTTCAGCTTCTATAGGTGGTTTCATATGTCTCCTTATCTCAAAACTCCAGCATTCAACAATTGATCTGTTTCATTAATTTTCTCCTATGTTATCAAATAACAAATAAAGATAGCAGTTCTCCTCAAAATTTCACTACTACAAAAGTTTATAGGATTAAATTAAGAAAAATAAAAATGTGTCTAGGGCCAGTTCAGTATTGGCCACCTATCTGAAGCCTGATATCTATTCTTTTCTTCTTTATATCCATCCCTTGCACAACTCACAACTTGAAAAGAGTGGAAAATATTGTGGCATAAAAACCAGACGAAGACATCTTATGGCATAGTTTCTGCCATGAGCCCTGGAGGCTGCTGGAAGCCATATAGACGGTGTGTCGAGTTCCGGGTACAGACTTAATTCCTCTATGAATTTACTGTGGGGCCTGAATGGTTGACTTCCTGTGCATGTTTATAATTTTTTATTAGGGAGTATAATGCTATCTGGAATAGGGAACTTTTAAAATTATTAGTTCTTAAAAAAGCAGAGTGAAAATGGCAGGACCTACAGATCATCTTGCTTTTGGTTGGTCACAATTTTCTTATTTGAAGAAAGAGAATTTTAGTCAGATGATTTCTAAGTTTAGTATGTTTTGGGAATCTGCAATGAAAAATGTTTTACCAAAATGAATCTCATTGTGTGATAGTTATAGGACCATAGTATTTCTTATATTTGTAAAGATGATTTGATATGATATGCATTCTGAAATATTTAATACATTCTCTATCTATATATACTCTAATGTTTGAATGGCTAAGAGTACTAGTTTCATACATTGCAAAGGGAATATTAGCTTAGAAAAATCATTCTTTTCCTATAGACCTCCACATTAAAATAAAGGACTTGGCTTCCAGGAAGACATCACTCAGTAACTTGTCAAGAATACTTTTGGCAAATAAGGAATTAAATGGTGGACTATCACATACACAGGACAAGAAACCACTCTATCTGGGGTATTTTCATTTTGCTTTGAATAAAGCTTCCTTTCTCTACTGTTAATAGTGCAACTGTGCCCTCAGAATTCCTCTCATCCCCGGAACCAGATCAATCTTTCTCTTCTTTTTACTATATCTGGAAAGTATTTTATGAAGAAAGATATAAAAAAAGAGGATATGTGCATGTGCAATCCTAGGCACTCTTATCAATTATTTTATTTAATGTTCACACAAGCTTTCTATTCATATTATTGTATAATGAAAGAAACTGAACTTCAGAAAAGTTAATGGGATAAAATGACATAACAAGAACTGAACTCCAGGTGTGTCTGACTTTATTGTATGTCACATGTAAGATTCTAGAAGGTAATGGTAAAAGATCCTTCCTTTGTAATTGGGAAAGATCAATACTTTTCTGCATGCTTTATAGGACATTTAAGAACCTACTACCATATTCATGTAGGTAAATAGCATATTGAATCCAATTAATATGTACAATTAATACACATTTTAATCCTTTTATTAAAAGAACCAACACTTGCTTAAAAATATATTTACAAATTGATTTTTGTTTTGTGAATTTTTACTCACAATAAAATAGTTACAATTTAGCATTTAATGATAGCCATACATCATACAAAATACTATATTGTGTATGATCTTATTTAATCTTATACATAATTGTGCATTAAGAAATATTATTAACTTGGGCTGGGGTTGTAGCTCAGTGGTAGAACACTTGCCTAGCATGTGTGAGGAACTGGGTTCAATCATCAGCACCACATAAAAAATGAATGAATAAATCAATAAATGGATAAAGTATTGTGTCCATCTACAACTAAAAAATTTAAAAATTAAAAAAAATAAATATTACTATCCCATTTCTAAGACTCTGAGAAGTTAAGTAATTTGATTTATTCAAGAAGTAAAGTTAGCAGGTGAGCGAGCTGGAATTTGAATTCAGGATCTCTGACTCAACAGCCCAATTACCCACAATGCTATAATGCCAGGTACTAGATTAAAAGGAGAGCTGAGTTCTGTGATGGTCTTCTAAAAACTCACTGAGAACTTCATAACAATTTAAATTCTTTTGACCTCAGTTTTTTCCTCTATAAAATTAAATAGTGGATACAGAGAATTTTGAAGATGCCCTTTTATTTTTTTTAAACATTCTAGAATTTCCCCAGCCTGAGGCTATCTCAAATGTACAAGGTCAATACTGTACAGATTTGTCTACCTTTTATTTTTCTTTGAAAAATAAGGTATCCAGCAGCTCGGGAGGCTGAGACAGGAGGATCACGAGTTCAAAGCCAGCCTCAGCAATGGTGAGGCACTAAGCAACTCAGTGAGCCCCTGTCTCTAAATAAAATACAAAATAGGACTGGGGATGTGGGTCAGTGGTCAAGTGCCCCTGAGTTCAAGCTCCAGTCAGTACCGAAAGAAAGAAAGAAAGAAAGAAAGAAAGAAAGAAAGAAAGAAAGAAAGAAAGAAAGAAAGAAAGAAAGAAAGAAAGAAGAAAAGAAAAAGATATGGTAATCAATCTCTGAACTTAAAACCTTATGTGGAGTTTTAATTTGGGAAGTACCATGGGTTTGACACCTCCTGTGAAACAAAGATTCATAGAATTCCTGACTCATTCTGAATGGTTGACTTCCTGTGCAAGTTTATAATTTTTTATGAGGGAGTATAATGCTATCTGGAATAGGGAACTTTTAAAATTATTAGTTCTTAAAAAAGCAGAGTGAAAATGGCAGGACCTACATCAAACTCAGAATGTTCCATCATATATAAAAGTTTGGATAGGAAGTAGAATAGTTTCCTTCTATTCTCATTATCCAAATTCTTGGCTGTTGGTAGAAATCACAAAGCATAATTTTGTATATTTCTTCTTGCAATTTTATTTTTACAAATTACGAAATATAAACATGAGCTTTGTGTATATATGTGCTATGTGTGTGTCTTTTCCATCTTAAGATACAGAATATGTTAGTAGCACCTTTGAATTCACCTGTGCCTCTCTCAGATCACATCCCCCCAACAGCCTCCCATCTGACTAATAAGTATTGAGGGAGTGTGTATTAATTATTTCTTGCTCTTCCATTGTATGAACAAACAATGTACCATTTAGGTTTGCTTGTTTTCAAACTTTATAAACTATATGAATGGAATAATCATACTGTTTTCTTTCTCCTATGACTTGATATTTTTATTCCCTTTTATTCTTTTAAGATCCATGTACATAGAGTAGGTAATGTTGGCATTTTGTCACAGGTCAATAGTATTCCGTGATGTTATCATACCATAATTTATGTATCCATTCTGCTGTCAACTATGAATGGATCTGTTATTTCTGTTTTGTTTGGGGCATTTTATTTTGTGTTTTTTTTTTATTGGTTGTTCAAAACATTACAAAGCTCATGACATATCATCTTTCATACATTTGATTCAAGTGAGTTATGAACTCCCATTTTTACCCCAAATACAAATTGCAGAATCACATCAGTTACACATTCATATTTTTACATAATGCCATATTAGTGACTGTTGTATTCTGCTGCCTTTCCTATCCCCTACTATCCCCCCTCCCCTCCCCTCCCATCTTCCCTCTCTACTTCATCTGCTGTTGTTCAGTTCTCTCCCTTGTATTTCCCCCCCTTTCCCCTCACAACCTCTTATATGTGATTTTGTATAACACTGAAGGTTTCCTTCCATTTCCATGCAATTTCCCTTCTCTCTTCCTTTCCCTCCCACCACTCGTCTCTGTTTAATGTTAATCTTTTCCTCATGCTCTTCCTCCCTGCTCAGTTCTTAGTTGCTCTCCTTAAATCAAAGAAGACATTTGGCATTTGTTTTTTAAGGATTGGCTAGCTTCACTTAGCATAATCTGCTCTAATGCCATCCATTTTCCTGCAAATTCCATGATTTTTTTCTTTTTTTAGTGCTGAGTAATACTCCATTGTGTATAAATGCCACATGTTTTTTATCCATTCATCAATTGAAGGGCATCTAGGTTGGTTCCACAGTCTAGCTATTGTGAATTGTGCTGCTATGATCATTGATGTGGCAGTATCCCTATAGTACACTCTTTTAAGGTCCTCAGGGAATAGTCCAAGAAGGGCGATAGCTGGGTCAAATGGTGGTTCCATTCCCAGCTTTCCCAGGAATCTCCATACTGCTTTCCAAATTGGCCACACCAATTTGCAGTCCCACCAGCAATGTACAAGTGTACCCTTTCCTTACATCCTCACCAGCACTTATTGTTGTTTGACTTCATAGTGGCTGGCAATCTTACTGGAGTGAGATGGTATCTTAGGGAGGTTGTGATTTGCATTTCTCTGACTGGTAGAGGTGGTGAGCATTTTTTCATGTACTTATTGATTGATTGTACGTCATCCTCTGAGAAGTGTCTATTCAGGTCCTTGGCCCATATGTTGATTGGGTTATTTGTTATCTTATTGTCTAATTTCTTGAGTTCTTTGTATACTCTGGAAATTAGGGCTCTATCTGAGGTGTGCGGAGTAAAAATTTGTTCCCAGGATATAGGCTCCCTATTTACTTCTCATATTGTTTCTCTTGCTGAGAAAAACTTTTTAGTTTGAGAAAGTCCCATTTGTTTATTCTTGTTATTAACTCTTGGGCTATGGGCGTCCAATTAAGGAATTTGGAGCCTGACCCCACAATATGTAGGTCGGAGCCAATTTTTTCTTCTATCAGGTGCAGAGTCTCTGATTTGATATCAAGCTCTTTGATCCATTTTGATTTAACTTTTGTGCATGGCGAGAGAAAGGGGTTCAGCTTCATTTTGTTCCATATGGATTTTCAGTTTTCCCAGCACCATTTGTTGAAGATGCTATCTATTCTTCCTCCATTGCATGCTTTTAGCCCCTTTATCAAATATAAGAAAGTTGTAATTTTGTGGATTGGTCTCTGTGTCCTCTATTCTGTACCATTGGTCCACCTACCTGTTTTGGTACCAGTACCATGCTGTTTTTGTTACTGTTGCTCTGTAATATAGTTTGAAATCTGGTATCACTATACCTCCAGATTCATACTTCCTGCTTAGAATTGTTTTTGCTATTCTGGGTCTTTTATTTCTCCATATGAATTTCATGATTACTTTATCTATTTCTACAAGAAATGCCGTTGGGATTTTGATTGGCATTGCATTGAACCTGTAGAGAACTTTGGGTAATATCGCCATTTTGATGATGTTAGTTCTGCCTATCCATGAAGAGGGTATATTTTTCCATCTTCTAAGATCTTCTTCTATTTCTCTCTTTAGGGTTCTGTAGTTTTAATTGTATAAATCTTTCACCTCTTTGTTAGGTTGATTTCGAAGTATTTTATTTTTTTTGAGGATATTGTGAATGGGGTGGTTTTCCTCATTTCCATTTCAGAAGTTTTGTTGCTGATATACAGGAATGCCTTTGATTTATGCTTGTTGATTTTATATCCTGCGACTTTGCTGCATTCATTTATTAGTTCTAGTAGTTTCTTTGTAGACCCTTTTGGATCTTCTAGGTATAAAATCATGTCTCCAGCAAATAGTGATAATTTAAGTTCTTCTTTTCCTACTTTTATGCCTTTAATTTCTTTTGCCTGTCTAATTGCTCTGGCTAGTATTTCAAGAACTAAATTGAATAGAAGTGGTGAGAGAGGGCATCCCTGTCTTGTTCCAGATTTTAGAGGGAATGCCTTCAGTTTTTCTCCATTTAGAATGATGCTAGCCTGAGGCTTAGTATATATAGCTTTTACAATGTTGAGGTAAGTTCCTGTTATCTCTAGTTTTTCTAGTGTTTTGAACATAAAGGGATGCTGTACTTTGTCGAATGCTTTTTCTGCATCTATCGAGATGATCATATGATTCTTATCTTTAAGTCTGTTGATGTGGTGGATAACATTTATTGATTTCCTTATATTGAAACAGCCTTGCATCCCAGGGATGAATCCTACTTGATCATGGTGCACAATTTTTTTGATATGCTTTTGTATTCGATTCACCAGGATTTTATTGAGAATTTTTGCATCTAAGTTCATTAGAGATATTGGTCTGTAGTTTTCTTTCTTTGAATTGTCTTTGTCTGGTTTTGGGATCAGGGTGATGTTGGCCTCATAGAATGAATTTGGAAGAGCTCCTTCTTTTTCTATTTCTTGAAATAGCTTGAAAAGTATTGGTACTAATTCTTCTTTGAAGGTTTTGTAAAACTCCGCTGTATACCCATCTGGTCCAGGGCTTTTCTTGGTTGGTAGTCTTTTGATTGCTTCTTCTATTTCTTCCTTTGCTATTGGTCTGTTTAAATTGTGTGTGTGTTCCTGACTCAATCTGGGCAGATCATATGACTTAAGAAATTTATCGATATCTTCACTATCTTCTATTTTATTGGAATATAGGGTTTCAAAATGCTTTCTAATTATCTTCTGTATTTCTGTAGTGTCTATTGTGATATTACCTTTTTCATCCCGTATGTTAGTAATTTGAGTTCTCTCTCTTCTTCTCTTCATTAGCATGGCTAAGGGTCTGTGGATCTTATTTATATTTTCAATGAACCAACTTTTAGTTTTATCAATTTTTTCAATGATTTTTTTTTGTTTCAATTTCATTGATTTCCACTCTGATTTTAATTATTTCTTGTCCTCTACTACATTTGCTTAGTTTTTTTTTCTTTTCTTTTTTTTTAATTTTTATTGTTGGTTGTTCAAAACATTACATAGTTCTTGATATATCATATTTCACACTTTGATTCAAGTGGGTTATGAACTCCCATTTTTACCCCGTATACAGATTGCAGAATCACACCAGTTACACATCCATTGATTTACATATTGCCATACTAGTGTCTGTTGTATTCTGCTGCCTTTCCTATCCTCTACTATCCCCTGCCCCTCCCCTTCCCTCCCCTCTTCTCTCTCTACCCCCTCTACTGTAATTCATTTCTCCCCCTTTTATTTTTTTCCCTTTCCCCTCACTTCCTCTTGTACGTAATTTTGTATACCCCTGAGGGTCTCCTTTCATTTCCATGCAATTTCCCTTCTCTCTCCCTTTCCCTCCCACCTCTCATCCCTGTTTAATGTTAATCTTCTTCTCATGCTCTTTGTCCTTAATCTGTTCTTAGTTACTCTCCTTATATCCTTTGCTGTTGTTTTGCTCTTCCTTTTTTAGGGTTTTAAGATGTAGTGTGAGTTCATTTATTTGTTGATTTTTTTTTCTTTTTTTGAGAAATGAACTCCAGGAAATGAATTTCCCTCTTAAAACTGCTTTCATTGTGTCCCATAGATTCCAGTATGTTGTGTCTGTATTGTCATTTATCTCTAAGAATTTTTTTAATTTCCTCCATTATGTATTCTGTAACCCATTGATCATTCAGTAGCATATTGTTCATTTTCCATGTGATGTAGGATTTTTCCTTCCTTCTTTTATCATTGATTTCCAGTTTCATTCCATTATGATCAGATATGGTGCATGGTATTATCTCCACACCTTTATATCTACTGAGAATTGCCCTATGGCATAATATATGGTCTATCTTTGAGTAGAAACCATGTGCTGCTGAGAAGAACGTGTATCCATTTGATGATGGTTGATATATTCTATATATGTCAGTTAAGTCTAGGCTATTGATTGTGTTATTGAGTTCTATAGTTTCTTTATTCAGTTTTGTCTTGAGGATCTGTCTAATGGCGAGAACGGTGTGTTGAATTCACCCATAATTATTGTGTTGTGGTATATTTGACTCTTGAACTTGAGGAGAGTTTGTTTTGTGAATGTTGCAGCACCATTGTTTGGTTCATACAAATTGATAATTGTTATGTCTTGTTGGTGAATGGTTCCTTTTAACAGTATATAGTGTCCTTCTTTATCCCTTTTGATTAACTTAGGTTTGAAGTTGATTTTATTTGATATGAGTATGGCCACTCCTGCTTGCTTCTGAGGGCCATGTGAGTGGTATGATTTTTCCCAACCTTTCACTTTCAGCCTGTGTATGTCTTTTCCTATCATATGAGTCTCCTGAAGGCAGCATATTGTTGTTTTTTTAATCCAGGTTACTAGCCTATGTCTCTTGATTGGTGAATTTAAGCCATTAACATTTAAGTTTACAATTGAAATATGGTTTGTACTTCCAGTCATGTTTATTTATTTATTTATTTTAGTTTGGCTAGTTTTTCCTCTTTGGTTATTTTTCTCCCCCTTTACTGAGATACCTCCCACTGTTAGTTTTGGGCGCTATTTTTCAATTCCTCTTCTTGTAGTATTTTGCTCAAAATGCTTTGCAGTTCTGGTTTTCTGGCTGCAAATTCTTTTAGCTTTTGTTTATCATGAAATATTTTAATTGCATTGTCAAATATGAAGCTTAATTTTGCTGGATACAGTATTCTTGGTTGGAATCCATTATTTTTCAGTGTTTGAAATATGTTGTTCCAGGATCTTCTCGCTTTCAAGTCTTTGATGAAAAATCAGTCGTTAACCTAATTGGTTTACCCCTGAATGTAATCTGCCTCCTTTCTCTCGTAGCTTTTAATATTCTCTCCTTGTTCTGTATGTTGGCTATCTTCATAATTATATGTCTTGGGGTTGGTCTATTATGGTTTTGAATGTTTGGGATCCTGTAGGCTTCCAGGATTTGGCAATCCATTCCATCTTTCATCTCTGGGAAGTTTTCTAGGATTATTTCATTTAATGGGTTGTCCATTCCTTTGGTTTGAACCTCTATACCTTCTTCTATACCAAGACTCTCAAGTTTTGTTTCTTTATGACATCCCATATCTTTTGGATAGATTGCTCGTGAGATTTAAGCATCCTTTCTGTGTTGACTATATTCTTTTCAAGTTGATGAACTTTGTCTTCATTATCTGATGTTCTGATTTCTACTTGGTCTAGTCTATTTGTAATATTCTAGTTAGAGTTTTTAATTTGGTTTATGGTTTCCTGCATTTCTAGGATTACTCTTGATTTTTTTTTTAAATCTCTATCTCCTGGTAAAGATCGTTCTTTGCCATTTGAATTTGTTTGTTTAATTCGTTTTCAAAATATACTTTCATTGCTTGGACTTGCTGTTTCATGTCTTCTCTAATATTCCATTCCATCTGAGTTAGGTATGCCTTGAGTTCTTTCCCTGTCCATGTTTCTGATGCTTCTAGGTCCTCCTGTAGATTTAAGTTGTCCTGCATTGTTTGTAATCATTTTTTCCCTTGTTTTTTCATGTTGTTCATGTTACTTTCCAGCTCTGTTTTACTGCTGTGTATCTCCTTTCTCCTATAAATTTGTTTTGGTTTTGTATATCTCTGTTGTCTCTCCTTTGTGGTGGGAGACTATGCCTAGAAATATTGGGCTTTATTGTACTTTAAAGCTGATTTATTCAATTCATAAAAGGCTTCCGGATTCTGTATGCATATAGTGATTTGTTTTTTGTTCTTAGGACTTTATGTTTAAGTTAGGTGCTATGATGGTATGAGGGTTAGTATGTCTTGGCTACTTTAGAAGATTGCTCTACTGAAGGGGGATACTAACAGGCGATTGGTTCAGGATCTTGGTAGTAGCTAGGTATTTAGGAGCCCTATATACAGCCTTGAAACATTCACCTATTTGCATTTAGACATAATGCTTGGGATGAAAGTTAGGGGGTAGGGGAAGGAAGGTGCTCTTAAAAAGAAAGAAGGTGAGAGAGATAGATAGATTAGAGGAGAATGAAAAGAACAATAATACTTGAAATGGGAAAGAAAGAAAGAAGGAAAAGGGGAGAAAAGAACAGAGAGAGAAGAAAAAAAAAGAAAAAAATTGAAATCTTAGAGATCCATTTTCTTCTCTTCCAGTAGGCAGAGCTGTGCCCTTGGAGCCGAGCTTTTGCCCTCTATGTGCCCATAGCAATCCCTGTAAGATGGCTCCTGGGAGTCTCTCAATCTTGGCGGTCCAGAGCAGTTTCACTTCTCCGGCCCCTCCCCCCTTCCTCCTGTCAGCCAGCCAGCCAGGTCCTGTTCACCGGAAGCGGTTCCCCAAAGATCTAGTTACACTTGCAGCCCCACCGCGCATCCCGTTTAAGCCCCAGTGCTGTGGTAAATGGTGACGTCACCTCTCTGCTATGGCGGCCCCAGGCTCCTTGCTGGAGTGTCCGAAGGGAGGGGTGGGACTGGTCTGTCCCCTGTTGGCCTCAGCTCCCGGCTCGCTATTTCATGAAGGCTTGGCTAGAGACTTCTTCCTGCCACTTGGAGGCTAGCCGCCCAGTCACATGGCACATGGGCAGCGGCTTGTGGGTCTGGACCTCTGTGTCTCGTGGCAGGGATTCACTCGTCTGGGGCAGACTGTCACCTCCAAAAATCCTAGTAACTCCCGGCTGGTCTCTCTTCAGTGGAATTTTGCTAGGAGATTCTCAGCAGGTAGAATCTAAGCAGATCTATGAGTCTCTCTGACCCCATCACTGAGGGGGTACTGAAAGCGCTGCCTCTCTGCCCGCCGCCATGTTGGATCTCCCCTCCTGAGTCATTCTATCTCCCAAGGCTCTTATAGTCATAGAGTAAATCTTTTCAATTAATTTCTCTCACATTTCTGGAGGCTGGGAAGCCTAGGATCAGGGTGCCAACATGGTCAGTTTCTGGTTAGGGCCCTCTTAGTTTTCCTACAGCGTGCCTATCCAAGAGCAAAGTAGATCTTTCCATCTTCTTTAATTTCTTTCTTTAGCATGTTGTAGGTTTCATTGTAGAGGTCTTTCACTTCTTTCAATAATTTTATTTCCAAGTATTTTATTTCATTTGAGGTATTGTAAATTGGGTGGTTTTCCTAGTTTCTCTTTCAGAGTATTTGTCACTGATTTACAAAAATGCCTTTGAATTATGAATGTTGATTTTATATCCAGCTACTTTGATGAAATCATTTATTAGTTCTAGGAGATTTCTGGTGGAATGTTTTGGATCTTCTAGATATAGAATTATATGGTCTGCAAATAGTGATAATTTTAGTTCTTCTTTTCCTCTCTGTATCCCTTTAATTTCTTTCATCTGTTTGATTGTTCTGGCTAGAGTTTCAAGAACTATGTTAAATAGAAGTGGTGACAGAGGGCATTCCTGTCTTGTTTCAGTTTTTAGAGGAAATGCTTTCAATTTTTCTCCTTTTAGAATGATGTTGGCCTGGGGCTTAGCATATATAGCCTTTACAATGTTGAGGTATGTTCCTGTTATCTCTTGTTTTTTAAGTGTTTTGAATATGAAGAGATGCTGTATTGTATCAAATGCTTTCTCAGCATCTATTAAGATGATCATATGATTTTTATCTCTGAGTCTATTGATGTGATGAATTACATTTATTGATTTTTGTATGTTGAACCAACCTTGCATCCCTTGAAAGAATCCTACTTGATCATGATGCACTATCTTTTTGATATGTTTTTGTATTCAATTTGCCAGAATTTTATTGAGAAAACTTGCATCTGCATTCATTAAGATATTGGTCTGTCTGGGCTGGGGATGTGGCTCAAGCGGTAGCGTGCTCGCCTGGAGTGTGTGCGGCCCGGGTTCGATCCTCAGCACCACATACCAACAAAGATGTTGTGTCTGCCAAGAACTAAGAAAAAATAAATTAAATATTAAAAATTCTCTCTCTCTCTCTCTCTCTCTCTCTCTCTCTCTCTCTCTCTCTCTCTCTGTCCCCCTCTCTCTCACTCTCTCTAAAAAAAAAAAAAGATATTGGTCTGAGGTTTTCTTTCTTTGATGTGTCTTTGGTTTTGGAATCAGGGTGACATTGACCTCATAGAATGTGTCTGGAAGTGTTCCCTCTTTTTTTATTTCATGAAATAGTTTGAGGAGTATTGGTGATAGTTCTTCTCCAAAGGTCTTGTAGAACTTAGTTGTGTATCCATCCAGTCCTGGGCTTCTCTTGGTTAGGCTTCTGATGGTGTCCTCTATCTCCTTGCTTAAAATTGATCTATTTAAATAGTGTATATCATCCTGATTTAGTTTAGGCATATCATATGCCTCTAGAAATTTGTCAATGTCTTCAATATTTTCTATTTTATTGGAGTACAAATTTTCAAAATAATTTCTAATTATCTTCTGTGTTTTTGTAGTGTCAATTGTAATATTTCCTTTTTCATTAGGGATGTTAGTGATTTGAGTTTTCTCTCTCCTTCTCTTCATTAGCATGGTTAATGATTTATCAATTTTTTTTCCAAAGAAACTTTTTGTTTTTTCTTTTTTTCTTCAATTGTTTCCTTTTTTTCAATTTCATTGATTTCAGCTCTAATTTTAATTATTTCCTGTCTCCTACTGCTTTTGTGGTTGATTTGTTCTTCTCTTTCTAGAGCTTTGAGATGAAATGTTAGGTCATTTATTTGTTGACTTTTTCTTTAAGGAATGAACTTCATGCAATGAACTTTCCTCTTAGCACTGCATTCATAGTGTTCCAGAGATTTCCATATGTTTTATTGGTGGGCTCATTTACCTCTAAAAATTTTTTAATCTCATCCTTGATATCTTTTTCAACCCATTATTCATTCAATAATGTATTATTTAGTCTCCAGGTGTTGGAGTAGCCTTTATTTTTTATTTTATCATTGATTTCTAATTTCATTCTCTTGTGGTCTCATAGAATGCAGGGTAGTATCTCTACTTTTTTGTATTTACTAAGATTTACTTTGTGGCATAACATATGGTCTATTTTAGAGAAGAATCCATGTGCTAAGAAGAAAGTGTATTCACTCATTTGTGGATAACATACTCCATTCAAACTAAAAAGCTTCTTCTCAGCAAAAGAAACAGAGAGGTGGATAGAGAGCCTACAGAACGGGAGCTATTCTTTACCACAAGCATATCAAATAGAGCACTAATCTACATCGATGTTCATAGCAACACAATTCACAATAGCAAGACTGTGGAACCAACCTAGATGCCCTTCAATAGATGAATGGATAAAAAAAATGTGGCATTTATACACAATGGAGTATTACTCTGCATTAAAAAATGACAAAATCATAGAATTTGGAGGGAAATGGATGGCATTAGAGCATATTATGCTAAGTGAAGCTAGCCAATCCCTAAAAAACAAATGCCAAATGTCTTCTTTGATATAAGGAGAGTAACTAAGAACAGAGTAGGGACGAAGAGCATGAGAAGAAGATTAACATTAAACAGGAATGAGAGGTGGGAGGGAAAGGGAGAGAGAAGGGAAATTGCATGGAAATGGAAGGAGACCCTCAGGGATATACAAAATTACATACAAGAGGAAGTGAGGGGAAAGGGAAAAATAATACAAGGGGGAGAAATGAATTACAGTAGAGGGGGTAGAGACAGAAGAGGGGAGGGGAGGGGAGGGGCGGGGGGTAGTAGAGGATAGGAAAGGCAGCAGAATACAACAGACACTAGTATGGCAATATGTAAATCAATGGAAGTGTAACTGATGTGATTCTGCAATCTGTATATGGGGTAAAAATGGGAGTTCATAACCCACTTGAATCAAAGTGTGAAATATGATATATCAAGAACTATGTAATGTTTTGAACAACCAACAATAAAAAAACACCTTAACACTAATAAATAAATAAATAAATAACCCAATCAAGAAATGAACCAAGGAACTAAACAGACATTTCTTAGAAGAGGATATACAATCAACCAACAAACATATGAAAAAATGTTCAACATCTCTAGCAATTAGAGAAATGCAAATAAAAACTACTCTAAGATTTCATCTCACTCCAATCAGAATGGCAGCTATTAAGAATACAAACATAAGTGTTGGAGAGGATGTAGGGAAAAAGGCACACTCATACATTACTGGTGGAACTGCAAATTGGTGCAGCCAATCTGGAAAGCAGTATGGAAATTCCTTGGAAAACTGGGAATTCCTTGGAAAACCACCATTTGACGCACTCCTTGGTTTATACCCAAAGGACTTAAAAACAGAATAGTACAGGGACACAGCCACAATGTTTATAGCAGCACAATTCACAATAGCTAAATTGTGGAATCAACCTAGCTGCCGTTCAGTAGATGAATGGATAGGGAAACTGTGCTATATATACACAATGGAATACTACTCAGCAATAAAAGAAAATAAAATCATGGCATTTGCCAGTAAGTGGATGAAGTTGGAGAATATAATGCTAAGTGAATCAAGCCAATCCAAAAAATCCAAAGGCCAAATGTTTTCTTTTATATGAGGATGCTGACTCATAATGGCAATTGAGAGGGGGTGGAACATGGGAGGAATGGAGGAACTTTTCACAGAGCAATGGGGACGGAGGAGAAAGGATGGGGCAAGGGAGTAGGAATGATGGTGGAATGAGTTAGAAATCATTACCCTAAATACATGTATAAGATACAAATGGTTTGAAAATACTTTTGTACAATCAGGTTCTTGAAAAATTGTGCTCTATATGTATAATATGAAATGAATTGCATTCTGCCATCATATATATGAAATCAGAATAAATTACCAAATAAAATAAAGCTTTGGCAAAAAAAAAATTTTACATACTTATACCGAAATTGCTTTAACTGCTGGGCGTGGAGACTTGCTGGTATTCTTAGCAACTCAGAAGGATGAGGTAGAAGGATCCCAAGTTTGAGGACAGCCTGGGCAACTTAGATCCTGTCTCAAAATAAAATATAAAAAGGGCTGGAGGATTTAGCTCAGTGGTAGAGAGCCTCTGCATTTGACACACAGTCAAACAAACAAACAAACAAACTTTGACCAAGATATTAGCAAACCTGATAGATAATTTGTATTAACTATAAGAAAATCAGCAACAGGTTGGGGTGGGAGGAATAAAGAATGAAGAAGGTAGCAATGGGAAGCTATGTCTACACAGTGCTGTAGTCTGCATATGGTTGGACTGTGTCCTCCCAAAGGTTCATGTGATTGGAGTCTGGGTCCCAAAGGTGATAAGTGTGCAAGGTGCCTGGAACCTTTAAGAATTTAAACCTAAAGAAAGGTTCTTAGGTCACTGGGATGTGCTCTCTGGAAGTGGTTCTCCCTGTGACTTACAAGAGGGTTGTAATTGAAGGGGCAAGTTGGCCCCTCTGTCCTCACTCTGCTCTGGTTCAAGATGTAATCACTTGCTTGATTCTCCACATGCTGCCGCTATTGCTATCTACCCCATGAGGGGATTAAAACCAAGGGGCAGCACTCACTGAGCCTGCATATGCCATTTGGATAGTCAGCATCCAAAACCATGAACTAAGTAAGCATTTTTTGTTTCTTTGTTTTAAGTAGCTGGTACCAGATATTTCATTATAGTGACAAAAAGTTGACTAATACAAATGGGCATGTATCATTTCTTTTCTATTAATAATTAGGAATTTGTGTTATTTCAGCCCTTGGAAGATGACTAGCATTCTGTGAATTCTCTATCAATAATGTCAGCTTACAAACCAGGAACTCCACGGAAGGAATCTGTATTAACTTTGTCTCAGTTATTCTTCTCCCTTCTCCCCAATGCCTCATTCTTCCTCCTTCCCATCCCTATTTCTTTCTGTTCCAGTTCAGTCATTATCAGTTCAAAGAATAACTCTCTACTCATACTCTTGGTGAAACTCCACAAGAGTCATAATGTAAAAAAGAAAAAAAAAGGAAATCTCAGGATTTTCTAGGTAATTGACATCCTAAGGAATATATTCTTAGAAATATAAAAGAAAATACAGAGTTCACATTTATTTTATGAGTGTATACTTTTTTTTCCATTATGAGATCTTTGGGGAATCATTTGAAATGGGGCTCAAAAAGAATTCCATGAATGTTCCTCCTCAGTAGTTGTCCCTACCTTGTATGCCATGGACTTCCGTGGGCACTGAGAGATCTCTCAAGTGGACAGTGACCCCATGAATGAATGATGAAGCACAGTGCATCTCAGGGGCCTGTAGACAATGGCTATTCAAATGTGTGCAGATACTGTGGTGATGAATAGAGGACAGTTGTATTTAATACCACAAGTTAATCCCATTTGGTTTCTTTATCCTTTTAATCATGAATATATAGATTTCAACTACTGTCAAGAAAGTGGGTGAAAGGAAATTTTTTGTATTAAAAGTGGTTTTAAGTTCTGTAAGTTTGTTAATGTCATAACATACATCTGCATCTCTAACATTATGTGTGTGTGTGTGATTAGTTACATAAGCATACACACCTCTCTCTCTCTAGATATATTTTACATCCACCTCCAGAATGATAGGAGGATATTAACAATTTTTTTTCTGTAAAATGTGCATTCTAGCTTACTCTGAGACAACATTTTAAATCATTAAACAGAATATTTAACATTTGTACTTGAGTATCTTATTTGTAAATAGATAAATTAGACAGCACCATTCATTATTCAACAGAATTTTTCACATTGGAGAAAGGACATAAAGTCCCTTTCAGTTGCATCTTTGTAAACATTACTTATAAATCACTAAATAAATAATAGAAAGAGAATCAAAAAGCCTAGCTGATTAAATATGAATCAGAAAAAAAGGACAAAGCAACAGTTAAATAGTAGTAAGTATCTCCTCTTGATTATTGTTCAGGTTTTGAAAAATTAAAGTTCATTTTTTAAAAAATTGACGACTGTTTCATTACTCAAAACAGTTTCTTCCAGAACAAAGTAATTATAAGCAACCCTGAATATACATGTGAGTGTACTTATTTTTTCTTTGTTCAAACAAAATTTCCTTGAGTGGAAGAGACTTTTTAAAATAGCATAAAAATGACACCCCCTACATACAACTCAATTTTATAATTGAATTCTTCAAATGAAAATAAAAATAACAAGAATTATTCCTCACATGGCTAAGACTTAGCATAAGAATTTCTTGCTAACTCTCCTCAGAGAACTGTTATGGAAAATAACTAAACTGGCTTCTGACAGTGTTTTCATATATAAAACAAAAATATAAATGACAGTATGTTCATTACTGCTAATAATGAAAATATTGGTGTCTAAATATTTATACTCTGGAAAAACATGAAATGCGAGCTTGATTGAATATTTAAAAGTAGGGGATGAAAAATAAAACATATGCTCATCACTGAAATAGGGTTTTTTTTTTAAAAATCATAAAACAATCAGCATCTAATATCCTATGTGTGGTTTCATCTTTTTTTTCTAATGATACTTAAGGAAGAAAGTCAAGTTGAAAAAAAGTGAAACAAATATACCAAGGAAAATGATGGATTTAATAAAATTCTTAATTAGATGATTTACAAGATTCCTATTTCCATACCCCCTCATGGGTCAGTCAATAAATAATATACTTGAGAGAGTTTGTATAAATAGTGTCTTGGCACCAGGGAAAGGTAAGATTAGAACCAACTCCTGGAATAGATCCTGGCAACCTCACTGAGGCTGAGAGTAGTGTGAGTTGATACAAGAGATTCTGTGCAGGACAGTTTATCCTTTGTATCTGCTGTGTTTATAGATGTGAAAATATAGATACTGTCGCGTACATACAGAAGAACAACCACTGAGAACACCAAATTTTTTCAAGCTTGTAACACAATTATTTCTTTCTTTTGCCCTTTGGTGGAAACTTTCCTATTACCATATGGAAACAAAATGTTGCAATGCAAAGACAGGCTAATGAGAATTAGCTTTTGCCTCTTGGCTGTTTGGAGAATAAGTGTGGCCTCAGTAGAAGCCTTTGGAGTCTTGGCAAACCCTGTTTACTATTATATAGCAGATATCCATAAGGTCAGACACACTATAGGAGACTAATTCTTAATCTCAGTGGTAATTCCTCTAGAGGAATTCATGTATTCAGAAAAATATAATTTGCTTCTGAACAGGCTATTCCCAGACAGTAATTATTTCTTATTATGAAAGAACAATTGAAATCCATCTCTTTTTTCCTCTCAATGCTTCCATGTTACCTGTGCATTGCAACCAGACCCATTTAGTTATCAGATATCTATCTAGATTAAATTTATTTGTACTCTTTTATCTACTGGATTAAATTTGTTTTTCTCTCCTGAAGCAAGAAGATGTATCTTATTACACATTCAGATTTTGCTTGTACTTTAAAAATATAACCTTGATTTACTCATCATAGATTTGAGTAGGCATAATGCACACCAAGACTAGCAATGCTTCACTTACACTTTCTGGAAGAGTATAGACAAGCAAACATCAAACCATTTCTGGTTGTCTTTGGCATTTGAGGTACTTGAGTATTAGTTTTGACTTCTTTATGGCAACCATGCAGATTCATGGCATTCCAATTTAGAATTTGTCTAAATATTATTTCAAATTGTACCATACAAAGCTAATATGAGCAAAATAATTTTATTTGGTTTAATTGAATGCACTTGGACAGAGAATTCTCTAATTAAAATTGACTCATGTTGTACAGTCCAGTAACTCTTCTGAAGTGATAAAAACTTTGTTTCTTAGAAAAATTATTACCAAAGAATTTATTCTTAAAAAATTATAGAGATCTTCCACTGAGCACATGGAAGGGACACCTTACAAATAAAAGAGGTCTCCTTAATTGATGGATATTTTCATAGTATGGATTCAGCTCCTCCTAGGAACTCTTGAAAGAACTTCCATTAGAACTTTGGATTACATGTGACAGAGAATGTACTCAAAGGGAATCCCTCAAAAATAAATAAATAAAAAGGAATTCACTGGTTCATATAACTAAAAAAGTCCAAGGAATGGGGACAGTTTCAGAAGTGGCATGGTACAAAGGTCAGTAGACATCTCCAAGACCCTCCCTCTGGTTCATACTTCCTGTGCGTTTTTTTTTTTTTTCTTGGAAGCAAGATGCCTATAACATCTGTAGCCTCACATTCTTCTAATATCAAGTCTAACCAAAGAGTACTGACTCTAGTATTCCCAGCTGAGCACTCTATTGTGTTTGATTGGCTCTGCTTGTGTAACCTACCCAATCAATTACTGTGACCTGGAAAACACAAGAATTGACACACTGTTAGCCTTAACCACATATTCCATACCTAAAGCTGAAATGGAAGCCCATTCAGAATAAAGATAAGAGAATGGTGGAAATGGAACTGTAAACTAAAGCCCTTTGCCAGGAAAAGAAACTATAGGATTCACTAATTGACATTGTTGGAACCCTATACCATCAGATCATTTCACACAATCTCATCTCATCTAGATCCGGTCTGTCAAGGATATCTAAAATGTTAGAGATGGAAGTATAACATTATAGATCTAATAAGCCATCCTCTAATACAATGTATCATTGGTAAAATGACTGACTATACTGAATTTAGTGTTAACACTCCTTAAATGAGTTCTTCATACCGTGCACAAATATTTACAACTTGAATTCAGAATTAAAATTTTATTTTATTCAAGTTTAGACAAAAGCTAATATTTGAGTAATTTGTAATTGCATTTATGTAAGCAAAGTCATTAAACTCCTCCCTCCCTTCCATAGAAATAAGTATATGATGTTAACATTTAATTTCTTCTATTAAAGATAATAACATAGGAAAACCAAGGATTCATTCACAAATATGAGTGAAAGTAAACGAAGCACATTACTAGGTACAAACACTCCAAATATTGCATTAAAGTATTATCATATTTAATATCATATTAAGTACTAATTTTTGTGAACAAAAAGAACTATAGAGGTCATTTTAATGCTAAAGTTTCATAATGAACATATTTTTGTCAATACACTGTCACCTTTTTCTACATAAAATAGTGCAGCCAGGAAGATATCATTCATATCAGCATATCTCTATGAAATAGATTAATTTGATTAATTTGGGGCTATTCTATAAAGAATTCTCTGCTCATCCAAGTAGATGAAACTGCACTTTAACTCAGCTAATTCCTTCACAGGCTCTTCATTGATTCCAAGTGTCATTGAGTCTCTCCACATCCCAACACAGTGTGAAGTGCTGGGATACAATGATGGACAAGATAAGTGACCCACAACCACATGATACTCTAATGAGAAAAACAATCCTACTATTACATGAATGAATCCACTATTGCATGAATGCATTCATCAGTACAAATTGTAATTGATTTTTAAAGAAAATTTTCAGTACTCCTGGTATATTCAGTACACTCTGGAGACCTAGGAAAGTTGCCTTTGAGCTAAGAATAAGAAAAGGAATAAGAAAGACTCTGATAACAGCACACCTATAGCACAGAGCAAGAAGAAGGAGTTTTGATGGGGCCAGGTCATGCAGGTTTTTAGACTGCAAAGATTTTAGTCTTTATCCTAAACTTCATCCTAAAATTTATCTTAAAATGTCTTCAAATAAACCAATCCACAAAACTACAACTATCTTATATTTGATAAAGGGGCTAAAAGCATGCAATGGAGAAAGGATAGCATCTTCAACAAATGGTGCTGGGAAAACTGGAAATCCATATGCATCAAAATGAAACTGAATCGCTTTCTCTCTCCATGCACAAAAGTTAACTCAAAATGGATCAAGGAGCTTGATATCAAATCAGAGACACTGCATCTGATAGAAGAAAAAGTTGGCTACGATCTACATACTGTGGGGTCAGGCCCCAAATTCCTCAATAGGACACCCATAGCACAAGAGTTAATAACTAGAATCAACAAATGGGACTTACTCAAACTAAAAAGTTTTTTTCTCAACAAAAGAAACAATAAGAGAGGTAAATAGGGAGCCTACGTCCTGGGAACAAATCTTTACTCCTCACACTTCAGATAGAGCCCTAATATCCAGAGTATACAAAGAACTCAAAAAATTAGATAATAAGATAACAAATAACCCAATCAACAGATGGGCCAAGGACCTGAACAGACAATTCTCAGAGGAGGACATACTATCAATCAACAAGCACATGAAAAAATGCTCACCATCGCTAGCAGTCAGAGAAATGCAAATCAAAACCACCCTAAGATACCATCTCACTCCAGTAAGATTGGCAGCCATTAGGAAGTCAAACAACAAGTGCTGGCGAGGATGTGGGGAAAAGGGTACACTTGCTCATTGTTGGTGGGACTGCAAATTGGTGCAGCCAATTTGGAAAGCAGTATGGAGATTTCTTGGAAAGCTGGGAATGGAACCACCATTTGACCCAGCTATTCCCCTTCTCGTTCTATTCCCTAAAGACCTAAAAAGAGCATGCTACAAGGACACTGCTACATCGATGTTCATAGCAGGACAATTCACAATAGCAAGACTGTGGAACCAACCTAGATGCCCTTCAATAGATGAATGGATTAAAAAATGTGGCATCTATACACTATGGAGTATTACTCTGCATTAAAAAAATGACAAAATCATAGAATTTGGAGGGAAATGGATGGCATTAGAGCAGATTATGCTAAGTGAAGCCAGCCAATCCCTAAAAAACAAATGCCAAATGTCTTCTTTGATATAAGGAGAGTAACTAAGAACAGAGTAGGGACGAAGAGCATGAGAAGAAGATTAACATTAAACAGGGATGAGAGGTGGGAGGGAAAGGGAGAGAGAAGGGAAATTGCATGGAAATGGAAGGAGACCCTCAGGGGTATACAAAATTACATACAAGAGGAAGTGAGGGGAAAGGGAAAAAATAATACAAGGGGAGAAATGAATTACAGTAGAGGGGGTAGAGAGAGAAGAGGGGAGGGGAGGGGAGGGGAGGGGAGGGGGGATAGTAGAGGATAGGAAAGGCAGCAGAATACAACAGACTCTAGTATGGCAATATGTAAATCAATGGAAGTGTAACTGATGTGATTCTGCAATCTGTATATGGGGTAAAAATGGGAGTTCATAACCCACTTGAATCAAAATGTGAAATATGATATGTCAAGAACTATGTAATGTTTTGAACAACCAACAATAAAAAAAATGTCTTCAAATAAAGGGTGACATATCAGATGTGCATTTGAAAAGTCACACTGTTTTATGTGTAAAGAACGGCTGTGAAGATGGTGTAAAAATGATATGGGAATGTGTAGAAAGCCAACAGAGTGGTCCCAGTAAGAAAAGATGATGGTGGTGGCTTGTCCTCAGTAGGCACTGTTGGAGTGGAGAGGCTTCATGACTGGAGAGGGAGGCAAAAACAAAATTAAGAAGACACATTGGCTCTCACAAAATTTTAAGAGTTGTTGAGTTCCAGAAAGGTTTTTTGTTGCTGTTGTTTTTTTTGCCTTAGTGTACTTTCTGAAAGATCTCACAACCTGTGTCAGTCTTCCTAACAAGACTCAATAAAGACTGCCATGCTTTGACAGCCGTGTTCCTTGTTTATTGTGATATGTAAATACCTCTAGGAACATGATGCCCATGCCCTAGAGCTTTCTGCTTATTCCAAATGCCTTTTGGAGGGTCGCCTGAATTTCCCATCTTGTAAATTCAAGTCTCTTTACCCTTGAATGAACCCATAGACACTTCAGATTTTTTTTAACATAACAAATCAGGGTGCCCATGTGCTTTAAAATTTTCTCAATCATATCATAGTTTATTTCTAAATTTGTCATCCTAACCTGATCTGGAGTACACTAAAAGCTGGCAAATTTAACTGATTTGACTTAACATCCTATGTGGATATTTTTCCTTAAGCAAATGCAATGTCCTGAATTTACAATTCTAATTTAGGCTGAAATGAGATTGGAACAATTATATTTTTTGAAAACCTCTCCTCCCTTCCTGTCTCTGATTTTCCTTCCTATCTCCTTCAGTATCGGCTTCCCCTGTCTCATCATGGGCCACTGTCTCTTATTCCAAAGCAATGGCCCCCAAATCATGATACAACCTTTGGGTCTTTTGCCTTTTCCTTCAGTTAACAAATATCTCTGAGAGCTTAATTCTATCCAAATTCCCATTAAATATCACCAAGGCATCATCCTCCAACAATTCAAATCCACATATCTGAAACCAAGTTAATCATCAGACCTCCCCAGATCTGTCCCCTTACTTTCAGTGTTCAATATTTCAGTCAAGGTTACAAAGATGGACCTCCTTTAGCTAGACAACTCATTGCTTCACTCAGTGCCTGCTCCATCTCCCCCAGCTCTTACTATCCAGTCACAAGTTTTATTGCTCTGCCTGGTAAACCTCTCTCCAATCCATCCCTTTTTCCTGCCTTCACATATAGGGACTAAGTTAACACCTCCTGAGTTCTGGTTCACCAAGTTCCCATTGGATTCCTTTCCTCTAATCAGGCTTCCCTTGCCAATCCATCCTTCCCATCTAAACCATCTGTCAGGAAGACTGGTCTAATTATCTCACTTTGGGATAAAACAGTATCCTTAGAAACGTAAATGGTGTAAAAATGATAAAGTAAGGGTAAAGATCCTTAGAAATGTGCTCTTTGACCTTTCAGTTATATCTCACCACCACCACCATTCTCCCCTGGAATCAGTCCTTACTCTGCAGTTAGATAACATGTTCATATCTATGCATTTGCTCTTGTTCTTCCTCTACTATGACTCTTCACTTTCAAAAGTTGATACTAATTTCATTTCCCAGCATAGGATTTTCAGCATCAAGCCCACATATATTCCTGCCATTGTACTTTGTCCATTTATATACCTTTAGGAACCCTCAGATCAGCTTCCTGTCAATATTTGTTCACACTACATTCTCAACCAAGCCTTCCTGCATGTATTATCTTTTTGTCCTCTAGGAATTACCACAGAGCATGACATACAATAAGTATTCAACAAGCATTTATTCAATTTGTGCTGATAATTGTAAAACTTAAAAATAGGTAGTGATATAATGAGTCCCACTATTATTTATAATTATACAGCATCGATAAAAATAATGCAAATTTTGAGTAGTACTTAGTATGTGTTGCATGTTTCAGCAAGTTTAGAAGAAATGCAGATGGATACATACACACAAACAATTAAAACTTGAGTGACAAAACAAGTATGTAAATGTAAAAACTCACTATGGGACTTTGCAAACAAAATCACTTTCAAGTATTGTTTTACAGGACCAATAACAAAATACATTTCATGTCATAAACCTTCACCATTCAATCATACACAATGGAGGTAAACATTTTACAAAAATCAGTCTTTACCCTTACTTTATTGATGTCTTCTGGCATTTTCCCACAGTTATTTTATTTCTAAAATACTAGCTGAAATCTGTTAAAACTTATTTTATGGCTTATTTGGGGAAACACTACTTTAGTACTTTGTACCATATTTGATTTATACAGGTTTTAAGTCATACAGTTTCTGTAAATAATTAATTATACTTGAAAAGCAAATAAGCAATTTTACTAATTTTAGGGCTATTCTCACTACCAATCTCATCATCATATTTTAATAATAACAAATGACTTGTTATGATCAGTTCTGACATATCTCACAGACATTGAAATCATTGGAAGTAGGCTGAGTGACTCTGAAGAAAGATTTGTAATCACTGAACTGGACAGTTCCCATTTTCAATCTTCTGTGTTGAGTCTAAATGTTAAACTCCCATTTCATATTGTAAAAGAGTTACAGCGGTCTGAGAGTGCTGTTTCCACAAGGTGTGGTTTCTTTTATGTTTGTTTATTTGTTTATCTTTCAAAAAACTGCATAAAATGTAAGAAAGGGCTAATTTTCTTCAAGTGAATGGTAAAAATCAATTCAATATATACACATAAGGAATCATTCCATAATATTGTTTCCTTTCTTTCCTATTTCTGGATAATTCTATAACTGTGAATAAATTACAGATAGCTCTCCCATAGCCACAGCATTTGGCAAAGAAATTTGCAACATTTTAAAATCAGTTTAGTGAGCATATATCTGCCAAATTTTATGTTGCCTCATGAAAAGTAATAAATATTATACTTCATATGTCAGCAATTCAGTGCCCCATAAAGGAGAGCCTGTTCATTGTTTTTCAAAATGAAAGAGCAAAAAAATTTCAGAGGGATTCAGAAAAATGGAGAGATATTGCCAATGTTTTGCTATAGAAACGTTCATCTCTTTAAAAAAAATCTGTTACAGGAACTATACCAGAAATGGGGATATTTATCATGATATATGCCTTCACAACTAAAGTTGTGAATATTTTAAATTGAGATTTTGAAGAGCACGCTTATATAAATAAGTGTTTTGTTTTTAAATAATTCATTTTTCAAAATAAGATTTAAGCTGTGTTGAGAAATTTGTCAAAATTAAAGTTCTATCCCTACCCTCTGCTAAGTATAGTAGCACAGCTGCCATGAAGCCTATATTTGAAGGCCCAACTTGTATAAGTGGGACATGGAATGCCGTTTCTCAAGTAGAACTCGGGGTCCTCTTGACATGTTTCATGGCCATGAATATCCTTCCCGCATTTAGTAGTTCTACTAAAACCGAAATCTTGAGAATGGTGCAGAGGAAGGAAGTTATGAAATATCCATATTCATATGGGTATTTTTCTAAAAGCATTTGATGAATTGGAGGATTGTTTAATCCAGGAAATGTCAAAACTATTTATTGCAAATTTTTCATTTTGTTTGATGTACTAAAAAAAAACCAAGTGAGGAAGACAACCCACATGGGGTGGGGAGAACAAGTAGGATGATCAGCATATCCACATGGGGAAAGGGGCATAAATCTTCACTGGTACTGCCCAACACAGAGTACAGGTGTCTAAATTGAAAGTGACATGGGGGGATGGCAGCCACAAGGATGTAGGGGACTGCTCAGGGGACAGCAGGGACAAGGGCCTGGAAAGGGGCATCAGAGCCTGAATGGAATATAGAAGGCATCCATGCAATGAGACCAACAGTAGGATTGGTTATATATTTGCTGACCAAATAAGAAAATGTGCTATGATTGACAGGAAACGGGTTTGTCATGGTCAGAGAGGGGAGGTACAAATAGGGAAAGAGAGAAAACTAGGATGAATCCTGAGATAACAGCAGAGATATAAATGTGAACTTTTGTTTTTCCATATATTTACACATAGAAACAAATGTAGAAGTATATGTGTTTTTATCAGAGTGCTCCACAGAAACAAAACCAAGAAAGTTTATCATAAGGAATTAGATTATGAGATTATGGAGATTGACAAATCCCACAATCTGCAGTCAGCAAGGTGGAAACCCAGGAGAGCTGATGTGTTTTTAGTGCAAAGACCAGAGGCTAAGAACCCAAGTACAGCTGATGTTTCAGTTACACTCTGAACGCAGAATTAACCCAGCTCAAAAAACATAGGAGAGGATCAGATTATCCCATCTTTATGGAAGAGTTAAGAATAGTTGTTCTACTCAGGTTGACAAACTGATTGGATAAGACCCACCTGCATTCAGGATGGCAAAATGCTTTACTCTGTCCACCAATGTGAAGTCTACTCATAACCAGAAATACCCTCACAGAAATTCCCAGAATAATCTCTGAAAAAACAGATGAGAAAGCCCTGTTATAGTCAAATTGACACGTAAAATTCAGTATAACAATGTGAGTGATCTTGTGTTCATGTTTCAAATGCCTAGCACCCAGATCTTGGTAACTAAATACTGTTCTACCTTAAAAGGAATTAGAGAAATGGCTTAATCCATGGCTGGGCAGAGAAAGTAACAGATGAGCCTGAAACATTTTATTATGCCATAAAAACTGCTTGAGGAACGATGAGGACATGTCAAAAGGACACAGGAACCAGCTCCAAGAAACACCCACTGGCCAAATCCAGGACAACGTGAACATCAAAGCAATTAATAAGAGTAACAGATTGTAACATCAAATGTAATAAGAACCACAAGCCCATACTAAGTTCATTAATTAATTAAGAAGTTGATGGGAGATGAGATATTTACATAATCTCAAAGTACATTCCCACTAAATATGAATTGATTACAGTAGGAAAAAATAGTAACTTTCCAATGGAGAATCCTGGCAAACACTACCTTGAACAAGTGAAAAACATTGTAACAGAACAAAAAAATAATGTGCCGGCTGATTAAATGCAAAGAAATAAAGGCAATATCACTTCTGTGGTATTCCCACGAGAAATAAAATACATTATGGAGAAACGAAAGACAAACTCACATTGAGGGATATTCTACAGAGTGCAAACTGATCTTTATCTTCAGCAAGATTAAGGTCATGAAGCCAAGGAAAGATGGAAGATCTGTTCCAAATGGAAGGAGAACAAAGAGACAAGCCATGGTGACTAAATGCAACATTTCATTCTGAACTGGGTATTTTTGTCTAAAAAGGACATTGTTTGAATAATTAATATAATATAAATGAGGTTTGTGAGTTATGGGAGTAATATATTTGTGTTAATTTCATGATGTTGACAGTTTGTGGTTATGTAGGTAATGTCTTTGTTTATAAAAAATACTTATTAAAGTACTTGAGATTGATGGGCTGATTATCATCTCACTCTCAAATTCAGGGGAGGGAAATCTTTGTTCTGTTTTATAAAGTTTTCTCCATATTTTAAGTTCTTTTTAAAAAATATGTGAATATTTTATTGCATTGGCAATCAAATATCACGTTTCCTTAAGAATATAGCTCTTTCCCTATATCATCTTCACTCTCACATCTGTTCATCTTGATGTGAAATGGCAATAGTTACTACAACCCCATTATTTTGTAAATTACTATATATATTTTTTTAAATCTTAGAAAACATTCTCAGATTTGGATTTTTATTTTGCCCAAACCTTAGCAAATAATGGTATTTGAGTATACCACATCATAGGGAGGACATTCCCATGTGTCCTCCTTGGATGAGTCACCTTTATTGAAACTTTGTGTGGTGAGCACTCCCTACCACTCAGTGAAACTGCCTTAGCAATTGTTATCATCTCTATGTTAACTTTCGTATTCTTAATCCTTAGTTGAGGTCTCTGCAGCCTAATATACTTTTGGCCTCTGCCTCCATAAATTTTATCTCACTTGACTCTATGACCAGTTCCTTGCCCTCCTCCAGAAATTCCTTCTCAGTGGTATTCATAGACTCTTTTCCTTCTGACAGCCCCTAAAATATCCATGTTCTTCTGGGTTCTGATCTCATGTCTTATTCGGTCCCCCATTGCTCACATTTCCTGAGTCATCTCTTCAAAGTCTTTATCATCACCCACGTGCTGGAATCAAGTCTTTATAGCAGGAAGGCCCCACTCCCAAGCTCAGACCTGAAGAGCCCACTGCCTAATAGATGCATATACGTTTGAGTACCTTGGGTGTCTCAAAATGAGTACAAAACCGAATCCATCGCCAAATTCTGTCCTCCTGGAAGCTCTCCAAATAGAGTGGTGCTATTTTTTTTTTTTAAATCCCTCTCAGTGAATTGCATCACCATTTACCTAGCAGCCAAGCACACAACAAGATCATTTTTAACTTCCTTACTATTTATCAGATCCCTACATTTCTTTCTCTCCTCGCCCACTTATAATGGTTCAGGCCACCATTATCTCTTCTCTAGATTTCAAATCATATTTGGTGCCCTGGATCAAATTAGAGATATTTTCGCCTTCTCCAATCTGTCATCATGATAATGTAATGACAAATTGTCAGTTGTGCCATGAAAACTTCTGGTTGAAATTCTGTGTTGTTTTTTCATCTTGCCTTTGGGCAAAAAAAAAATGTAAACTTCTTTGCAAGGTAGACCAAAATAGATTTTGGTCTTTGCATAATCCCATGCAATCCCAATATTCCTCACCTTTCTAGCTTCATCTCTTCTCATTCCTTCTCATTACTGCCAAGCCCCATGCAGTTCCATGATGAAGTCACGCTTCATCCAGCTTCCAGACTGGAGCACACTTCAGGCTTCATTTGCTTTCTCTTTATTCACCTAATTACCTGTCAGCCTAATTAAAAGGCAGCACATTTTCCAAAGAGCCTTCACTGACAGAACCTCTGTCACTAGGTCATTTCTCGGAATCCTGATTGTCTCTTATTTCTATCTGAACACTTATCATACCATATTATTATTTTCTGTTCCCATCCTCCAAACAAGCCTAAAACCTTTCTGAGAGCTTTGCACAACTCAGAATAAAATCTAATTCCTTACTGTGATCACAAAACTAGCTTATCTGACTCCTCTCTAAATCTCCCACCTCATATAGTACCTTTCTACTTCCCCCAGGGTCCTGAAGTGAAGCTAGCCTCTTAGCCCTCAGGAATAAGGTGTTCATTTTGAGGACTGCCTGCCATCCCTGGTCTTTGTGTAACCAGCTCCTCCCTTTCTTTCATATCTTTCCTTAAATATCATCTTAGCAGAAAGGCTCCTTGACCACCCAGTCTACTGGCTTCTCTGTCACTCCACATTCTTTTTGTTCTTTGCATAGTGATCAGCACTGTTGAACATTTTTTTCTTAATTATTAATTTATTTTATTGGAGTATTTCAGCCAGAGGATAAATTCCAGGAGAAAATAGATTTTGGTCTGCCTTTTTCTTCATGTAGCCCAAATGCCAAGAAAAACACCTCAATAATTCCTTGCAGGAATGACTTCCCATAAGATTACAAGATTCCAAAGAACAGACACTATCTCATTAATCTCTGATTTTATGGTGTCATCCTTGGCATATCAAAGCTGTAATTCTATTAATTTACTCAACAAGTATTGCTATGTCCACATCCATGGCACTGGACTATGGATACAAGTAAGAAGAACACAGTCCCATAAGAAAAACTCACTCTACCAGGAAAGACTCCAAACATAGAATTGTGACCCATTTTTCCTGAGTTGCCAACTTTCTAGGATCCCTATTTATTTTGTTCATATAATTCTAATGCCAAATAAAATCTAGCACCTTGCTGATTTTTCCAGGAATTCATCAGGGGATAGCAGTGATTGATTTCAGAAGGCATTTGTCACCTCTTTCTCCAAATCCTGCTCTAAGCTCCACTCCTGGTCTCTTTGTGTTGTCTCCCTTTGGCTGTTGCCCACTATCGCCTACAGAAGAATGTCCTCGCCTTCTACTAAACACAAAGTGGGTATGTATAACTGACCTGTAGTGAATATTTGGGAGTTTCAGTGAAATTATATTTCAGAAGAGAAAGCAGTCTATTATTGAACAGCAGTTCTGAATGGTCACAGACTTTCCCCAGCTAGAAAGTTCCCACTGCCCTTTCTCTCCAGCCTGCCACTACATTGCTAGACCCCCTACCCCTACCTACAGGGATTTTTCTTTCAGAACATTCCCATTTTTATAATAAAAAAATGTAGCTTCCCTTGAAGCACACTTTCTTCCCTAAATAAGTTCACATATCTCATTCATAAGGGGTCACTAATAGGTTTGGCTTAAAGCAAGCAAGCAAATCAATCAATCAATCAATCAATCTGTCCACTCCCCCTTGCTGGGCAGTCACCCATTTGAACAGAAGAGAACAATCATTTCCCTTAAAAATGCCTAAAATTGTATTTAGTTTAGATTGAATGCACTGCACAATTGAATCATTGAAACTGTTCAGACTGAAACTTTTAAGTCTTTCACAAAGGTTGCCTTTCAACACCTCTCTCTCAGTCTGCATCTATTTAGTTGGAATTTTGACCAAAGTACAGACACGTATCGCTGGGAAGTTTCATCTTATTACATTTGGCCCATCATTGCAGCCTGTCAAGATCTTTTAGAATCTTGATTCTGGCATGCAATCTATTCACTCTCCCTGCCAAATTCATGTCAAGTGCAACTTACTTAAGTATGTTCTCCATCCTCACATAAGCCACCAAAAATGGCTAACAGGCATGTGCTGTTTTGTTACAGGATTCCAAGAACTAAAAAGAAGTTAAAAAATCACCAAATGAGACACGTAAGGAAAAATATCTTTAGATTGAGAATGAAGGTCTCATGTTCAGGCATGTGTCTTATTTTCTTCTTGCCACTTCCTTTACTGTTATTTTGAGATATGGGCTGATGTGGTGGGAGAATAAGGCCTGAAATAAGTGGATGCCATAAAACGTTTTAACATAGCAGGGTCAGAGTGAGGGTAAGGCAAGGGAGAGGTTGAAGACAGAAAAGTTCAGGAGGTCTTGCAAGAGCAAGGTGGTATTTGCAGATGCTGGGAGGGGGTGCCTTCTTAAATTTTGTATCCAAGGTTTCTCTCTTGCCTTATCCTAGTCCAGGCCCCATAACGTTTAACTTCTGAATTTCTTTGTTAGAATTTGCTCCTTCAATCTGCGCCTGAGCTGGCATTTTACCACCTTCCTTGTTGTTAGCAGAAACTCCACAGTTAATACCCTTAGCAAACACAGGTCATGCTTGAATTTGTTCTCAGTTCATTCCTCTAGTGAACCAAGACCAAGATTACTGAAGAGAGTTCTAAACATCAGAAATAATAAAGAATAAGTATAACCACTCTTTTCTGTTAAAAGCATAGACCAAAAATGCCATTTTATTATTTAATATTTTGTAGCCCTATATTATTATTGTTTTCTTTGCTCTGCTTCCCTCGGTCATTTGCAATTTGGTCCACCAACACGGTCATTTCCAGGAAAGCCAAGTTCAAACTGATTGTGGCATTATTAGAAGGGGTCCTGAGATTCTCCTGGCAACCCTGTGATCCACGTACTGTGGAGATATGTTCAGTCATGCTCTCTGGGGGGTCTGTGTTGCTACTCTGTATCCACACCTCTGCTCCCAGGACTGAACCTAGTGGTCCTGTATCCCCAGGTCCTAACACTTCTCCCTTTCTTGTCCCTTGTGTGCCTCACTGTCATACTGAGTGTTTGTGCAGTTTGTGGTCTCTGCTACAAAATTAAATGTTGCTTTGCCTATGCTGTTTGCCTGGCTCAGTACGCACAAATCCCACCTAAGTTCTGTTCTCTAGGAATTCAACTTCTTTAGAGAAGTCCCTCCTGCCTGGGGAACAAAACCTGCTTTCCAGAATGCTTCATGGAGGCTAGAAAGTATATGTGTGTTTGTGGGGGGGATCCACTGTTCCCAAACAGATATCCTGTTATCCCCCCTCCTCTTAGTCCCATTAACTGAATCTAGCATTTTTCAGCTCCAAATTCTTAATAAATTCATTGTAGATAAAGCTAAACGTAAGCCTTTCTATGTATTATTGGCTGGAGATTTCCTCTGAAATAATTCACCAGACACCACTTCTTCACCACTTTATTTGTTTTTATTTGTTCAAAATAGTTATACATGACAGTAGAATGCATTTTGAAACATCATACATAAATAGAGTATAACGTCTCATTCTTCTAGTTGTATGTGATGCAGTTACACCAGTCATATAATCAGATATGCACATAGGATAATAATGTCTGATTCATTCTACTATTCCTCCTACCTGTACACCCCTCACCCTTCACTCCCCTCTGTCTGATCCAAAGTACTTCTATTCTTCCTCAGGCTTTCCCCAACTGTGAATTAGCACCCACATATCAGAGAAAACATTCATCTTGGGTCTTTGGGATTGGCTTATTTCACTTAGCATGATATTCTCCAGCTCCATCAATTTTCTTCACCTCTTTTATATATGCTAAAATCACAAATATGCTAAAATCTCTTTTGTTGATGACCTATCTCCTTTTTCTAAAGAGTGGCTTATTAAAGTTTTCACAGGAGTCTTTGTTTAGAGATGGGACTCCATGCATCTTTGACCAAGTGTTTTTGTTGTTGTTGTTGTTGTTTGTTTGTTTGTTTTTATTTGTATTTTTAAGTACAGCTTAATTCTATCCTACTAGTTCATAAACTCCAGAAGATAGGGGTTATGCATGTTTTCACTGATGAAGCCCTATAACCTATTTTTGTAATATCTAATAATTTCTGGCAATATAGTTGCTGAAGGAGATATAAGGACTTGTGAAAATATCACAAGAAAATGCAAAAATACAAAAATTAAACCATTAAGTTGTAATTCAGGTGGATTAATTTGAAGGAGAAACATAATCTGCCTTACATAAACTAATGTAATTGATTTTCTCTGAAAATCTTTCTTGGTGGCTTGTTTTTGAACAATGGCAGGGCGATACAGCAGCAGATGAAAGTGACAAGGTGGCTTGTTGTGGGACTTGCTGCCCTTCAGACTTCATATTTACTGTATGTTTGCTCTTGTGCACAAGGAAAGTGATAAAATGCTTTACAATTTTATAACAAGTGCTACATTTACCGTTTTTCTCTGAATCCCTGTTTCCCACTATATTTTAAACTTATTAATCATGATTTTGCCAACTAAAGCACTTAAATAAATCACTGCTTTAAATGGTGAGGAGTAGCTGTGTATTGTTGCCATCTGCCTGACTCCCAGGTACTTGCCCCTGGTTAGTTAGGTTAACTGTTCATGTCATTAAATGACGGATTCATTAACAACCTTTTAGGAGGAACAGTTCCCTATGGGCAGGTAATCTTTGTAAGGGTGGAGGAGGAGGGGCAAGGGCTCAGTCTACATTTTTCCAGACCCAAATCAGCTTCCATCTTCTGGATCCAACCCAATTATTTATCATTTATACTGACTGTCTTTTTGTCCCTTGGCCTCACTAATTAAAACAACAATCACCAAAAATACTCACACATAGCATTCTCTCTTCTTTGAACATGCCATGATTTTTTCTTCTCTGGTTTTAATAACTTGTCCACATATTTATGGCTCAAAAATTTCAGAACTGAGGAATCCCCATGTCATCTGCTTTAATTAATTGTCTTGATTTTCAGTAGACTCTTTCAATTTGGAGACTTTAATCTTTTAACTCTGAAGATTTACCTTTAACTGGTAATTTGATCCTTTCTCTCAGCTATTTTTACATGCTATTGATCTTTAGAGACTCTATTCTAGTAATCAAATGCTTAGCCTCCTGGACTGTTTCCTTCACATCTTTAGTACCTTTGTTTTGTAGCTGCATGGTCTCACGGATTATTCTTTTTTTCATCTTTAAATTCATCAGTGGTCTTTTTGATAGTGATGTATTTCACATATTGTTCCTTTTGTAGTTTCCTATTCTTGTTTTGTGCATTCCAAATTTTCTTGATTCTCTGAGCATAACAGAAATATTTGGGTAATTTTTTCTTTTTTTTAAAGTTAACTTTGATGTTAATTTATTTTGGTCATTGTTTCATATTGAAAGTTTTCAGTGCTTTCCTGGTGCCTTCTTTTAAATTTATTTTTTAGTTTTTGGCGGACACAACATCTTCGTTTTATTTTTATGTGGTGCTGAGGATTGAACCCAGCACCCTGTGCATGAGAGGCGAGCACGTTACCACTTGAGCCACATCCCCAGCCCCATTCTGGTGCCTTTTGATTGTTTATTTTTCACAAATAAGCTGATAAAAATCTGGTATTTTTATATTTGTGGACTGTGGTAATTATTAGGCATACACTTTAGAATAGGGGATGGGAAGACATGGAGAGAACTCTACATTCAAGAGACTTATGTTCTGTTTTCCTCAGTCTGTTGCAGTTTGGTTCATCGTCATCTCCAGGAAAGCCAAATTCAAAGCCCACTGTGGCACAGTTAGAAGGGTCCTGGGGTCCTTCTGGCAATCCTGTGTTCCACATGCCGTCCACGCTGCTCATCTGTGCTCTGTGGGCATCTGTGCTGCTACTCTGCATCCACACCTCTGCCCACAGGACTGAAGCCCAAGTGGTCATTTAGCCCAGGTCCTAGCACCTATCCCTTTCTCCTCCCTCATACTCCTTACTGTCCTTCCAGTGCTACTGAGTGCCTGTGGAGTTTGTGGTCTCTGTTGCAAAATTAAGTGTTGCTTTGCCTAAGCTATTTTTATACGGCTTCTTACCTGGTTGTATATTTGCAAATCCTACTTAATTTGCTTTTTAAAAGGGAAGTATTTCATAGATATTTAATGAATGGATGGTGAATTAATGAGAATGAACCATAAAGAACTAGAGATACAGCACTCCAGAATCCATGATTTAATGACATGAACAGAAAATGGGGATTCAGAGTAAAACAGTGAACGTAGCACTTGTTATAAAATTGTAAAGCATTTTATCACTTTCCTTGTGCACAAGAGCACACACACAGTAAATGTGAAGTCTTAAGGGCAGCAAGTCCCACAACAAGCCACCTTGTCACTTTCACCTGCTGTGGTATCGCCCTACCAATGTTCAAAAACAAGCCACCAAGGAAGATTTTCAGAGAAAATCAATTACATTAGTTTATATAAGGCAGATTATGTTTCTCCTTCAGGTTAATCCACCTGAATTAAAACTTAATGGTTTGATTTTTGTATTTTTGCATTTTCTTGTGATATTTTCACAAGTCCTTATATCTCCTTCAGCAACTATACTGCCAGAAATTATTAGATATTACAGAAATAGGTTACAGGGCTACATCAGTGAAAACATTCATAATCCCGACCTTCTGGAGTTCATGAACTAGCAGGACAGAATTAACCTGTACTTAAAAAAAAAAAAAAAAAAAAAAAAAAAACTTGGTCAAAGATGCATGGAGTCTCATCTCTAAACAAAGACTCCTGTGAAAACTTTAATAAGCCACTCTTTAGAAAAAGGAGATGGGTCATCAACAAAAAGAGATTTTAGCATATTTGTGATTTTAGCATATATAAAAGAGGTGAAGAAAATTGATGGAGCTGGAGAATATCATGCTAAGTGAAATAAGCCAATCCCAAAGACCCAAGGTGAATGTTTTCTCTGATATGTTGGTGCTAATTCACAGTTGGGGAAAGCCTGGGGAAGAATAGAGGTACTTTGGATCAGACAGAGGGGAGTGAAGAAGAAGGGGGTGGACAGATAGGAAGAATGGTAGAATGAATCAGACATTATTACATTATGTGCATATCTGATTATATGAGCAGTGTAACTGTATTATGTACAACTAGAAGAATGAGAAATTATACTCCATTTATGTATGATATTTCAAAATGCATTCTCTTGTCATGTATAACTAATTTGAATAAATAAAAACAAAGAAAGAGGTGAAGAAGTGGTGTCTGATGAAATACATCAGAGGAAATTCTCAGCCTATAATACATAGAAAGGCTTATGTTTAGCTTTATCTTCAATTAATTTATTAAGCATTTGGAGCTGAAAAATGCTAGAGTCAATTAAAGGTAAAGTCATTCATGGGACTAAGAGTAGGAGGGATAACAGGATATCTATTTTGGAACAGTGTACCCCGCCCCCCCCCCCCGTCCCACCACACACACACACACACACACACACACACACACACAGCATCTGCTTGAGAACAAAGGAAATCTAAAATGTATAAAAGGGGCAGGACACCCCACACACACTTCTTTGGATATTCAGCTCTGGGGTCCCTTCTTTGTGGAGAAGTCTATTTCTTCTATCCTTTAAAATAAAACTTGCTTTCTAAGCTTGCCTTGGCATTTCTTCACATCTGGAGAAACAGAACTAGGCCCTGATTGATTTTCTTTCTTTCTTTCTTTTTAAATACCTTTATTTGATTTATTTATTTTTATATGGTGCTGAGGATTGAACCCAGTGCCTCAGACACGCTATACAAGCGCTCCACCACTGTGTTAATTCCCCAGCCCCCTGATTGATTTTCATCACTGTCAGTATCATTAGCAACAGTGAACACTGGAAGATAATGAAAAAATGTCCTGGGAGCTCCAAGAGAGTGCTGTTTCATGACTATAGCTCTGAATGCTTAAGTTGTATAAAATAATTCAACAGAATTTTATAAATTTTCAGACATATAAGCAATAAAAAAATAATATTGCCAAACGAGAAGGTGAAAAGAAGTTCCCTAGCACCAGATATGTATCAGATTCAGAGAACAAGTGTGGACAGGAGCTGAAGGATAGACATAAGTATGTATCTGTGAAGAAAATAATTAAAATGTGCAGTGACATGGGATGTTTAAATAAATCATGGTTCATCCATAGAGCTTGATAAATGTCATCCAAGACTATTTCTTGATATGTTCATAGTGTCTTAAGTTTTTTTAAAAAAACTGATTACAAGATAATTTACCAATATGTATAAGAATGTGTGTGTGTGTTCTCTCTCTCTCTCTCTCTCTCTCTCTCTCTCTCTCTTTCTCTCTCTCTCTCTCTCCCTGTCTCTTCATTTTCATGCATAGAAACATTATGGAAGATGGACTCTAAATTTTAAATATCAATAGTACAATGGTATTTCCTTTGGAATTATAAGTGTCCCCCCCATCTCCTAATGAATATACATTACCTTTTATGGTAATGACACAAAGACACATTTGGTACACAAAATTATAAGAGGTTGTGAGGGGCAAGGGGGAGGGGAAAAGGGGGGAGAGAATTGAACAACAGCAGAGGAGGTAGAGAGGGAAGATGGGAGGGGAGGGGAGGGGAGGGGAGGGGGATAGTAGGGGATAGGAATGGTAGCAGAATACAACAGTCACTAATATGCCATTATGTAAAAATGTGAGTGTGTAACAGATGTGATTCTGCAATCTGCATTTGGGGTAAAAATGGGAGTTCAAAACCCAATTGAGTCAAATGTATGAAAGATGATATATCATGAGCTCTATAATGTTTTGAACAATCAATAAAAAAAGAAGAAGAATGCAAAAAAAAGACACATTTGGTAGTAGTTTAGTTTGCTTTTATGTAGCCTACATATGCTGCCTCTATTTCTTCATTCTTTTCATATCCTTTTCAACCCTCTGCAATTTAGGTTTGTTCCCCAAGTCTTCATAAAAATTATTGTCCACCGTGGTAACAAATGGTTTTCTAGGAACAAAAGTCAAAGGATACCTCATTATTATTCAATTTTGTCTTGATATTTGATTTATTATTAGTTACTCTCCTATTATTTAATTTCTCTCTTACTTTGGCTTTCCTGACCCTACGTACCCCTTCCTTCATTCCTGATACATTATAACTGTCTCTATAATGGACTTTCCATTTTTGCCCTGTTCCTTTGGTATTAGGGACACCAAATAGTGTCATGGGAACTCTAAGCATTATTTCAATCCTACAGCTATGTAAGGAGCATCTGCCATAGACATGCTGGGACTCACTAAGTTGCTGGCCATAAGGAACAGCAGCCATTGAACTGCTTAATCATGGCTTTTTGCAATTAATAAAGAGCTGTGAGGGGCGCTAGCCATAGGCATGCTTAGCAATAACTGGTTAAAGTTGATAGAGAGCACAGCTTTATGGATATGCACAAAGAATATACACAGTTGCAATTACATCACCTCACTGGACATAACTAGTGGACACTGAAATTCACTGGGCGTAACCAATCACCAACTTGGAACTGTATTTAAATTTCTGGTTCTGCCATATTGAAGAGTTTTGATCCAAGGACATCAGTGAGACTGGCTGCCTTACTGTTCATCCCGGGACTGACTCCACCATTCCCTGATGTCCAGCCATCAGCTGGAGAGAACCACCAGACAAGGACAAAGTCTGCTCTTTTGCTAAGAGAAGTCTCGTGGCATTAGAGGTATTTTGGGGCTTGAGTTTCTCTAGAATTGTGTGATTTTCTTATAGTGTTTAATTAGTGTGCATTGAATGCTAGTTGGGGTGCTCCAGCACACCCAACACTTTTGCATTAATTGTTTATATGTGATGATTGGTGTGATCCAATATACGCTTGCATTTAGAGAAAATCTGCCTCTGAGTAATTATTAATAGTGTTGCTCGAGACAAGCTATTTCTGCAAAAATTGTACGAAGTGAACCAGTAAAAGTTTTTAAAATTTCAAACATGAAATTTTAAAATGAACAATAGAAAAAAATAGTCTTCCCATCCTAGCAAGTGAAAAGAAGTTTCCACTCTTCTGGACAGCCTAACACCTCCCCACCCCTCCCGCCCCCTTACCTCCATCCCGTAAGCTGAACCATTCATATGATGTTTCTCATGAGCTAAAATTTACCTACTGTACATCTCTGATTCTGCATATGTAATTTCAGTTCTGATTTCTTTTGTGGTCTCCAAAGCCTAATGGAAAATCCCAACCAAATATGTCCCTGTGGATGTGTGAAACTGGACTTATTATCTTCCTCTTTGTCTCCATGCAGACATAATTCCTCTTCATTTTCTACCTTAGTTTTACATATAGTTTCCCACAACGGATATCTCCATCTGCATTTCTCTCTATAACCACTTTACACAGATGAGTATAGTGAAAACACTCCTGATTTCCCTGGGGTTGGCGCCTCCTCACTGTTTGTAAGCCATTGTTTTTGTTTAGATCTTTCATTACCTCCTGCCTCTTGCAATGTATTAGCCAGCATCCAGTCAGGTCCAAATTCTCATACACCTCCCCAGACACTGCAGCCCACATATGACTCTAGAGTGTTCTTCCCTCACCCCAAAAAGATTTCCTGTTCATTCTCTTGCTCTTTAGCATTTGACATTTCTCAATTGCACTCTGTAAAAATCTCGCACATGAGAAACTTTGTGGCTTTATTCTTCTCTCCAGTCAAGACTCAACATATTCCCCATTATCTCCTAGCGTCTAGATTTCTCTGGGAATTCTCCTCTACCTGAAAAGGTCTGCTTTCCTGTGTGCCTTGTCCACTGGGCTCCTCTTACTCATCCTTTTAATATCAGCTTGAGCACTTCCTTAAGGAAATCTTCCCAAATCTTCTAATTTATGTTTATTGGAAAGTTTCTTTTACTAGATTATGAAGTCTTCATGGAAGAATCTGTATTTTCATTTCTGTTAGATTGAATACAATGAAATGGTTGTTGGCTTAAAAATATCTATGTCATATACTAATTTTGTGTAGCCTGATCACAAACACAATTTTGGGTAATTTGATATATCCCAACACTAAACATAATACCTGGCACTTGAATGCTGATTATATGTTGTTAAAAGAATGAATACTTTCCCCAAAAGGGAAGGAGGTTGTTACTCTTGATGTTTGGGATTGAGATTTACCTACATGATTTAGAAATGTAAGAAGGGTTCCATTATTATGGTATAAGACAAAAAAAAATTAAGATCAGAAACTAAACTGTCAGCATTTAAGTCAAGCACAATAATCATTTCATCTATATGACTGTGTTTAAAGCTCAATCACAAAATCACTCTTAGCCAAAAATCATTAGTTGAATATAGGACCCACTAAAAATCAAACAAAAAAATGTACTTAAGCTCTTAATATCTAAGTTACAGAGTTCTTTTTATTTCTATGGTCTACATGAAGAGAACTTACTCATATGAAAGAGAGAGATAAATTTGCTATTGAATAGTCTATCTTTTGGCTTCCTGTTGCTAATTTTCAACTAACAGGATGTGGTAAAAATCAAACACTGTTTTTAGTCATTCTTCACTTACATGGATGTTTAAAAGAAGACTACCTGCTGAATTGGGAATGAAAAAAGTATTGATTGAACATAGTGAAATCGATTGGACCTTTTAGTGTTTCACATCTGTTTTTTTCCTATTAACTTTCAAATGGATTGACTGATTTTGATCAAATTTCCTGCACTACAATTTTAAGTATCAAGACAAAGGCCAATATTAGGAGAAATTTTCCAGTATATAAGATTTGTTTTCAGGAAACCCCTCATCTTTGGATTAGATGTGAGCAAAATCATAAAATGGATCCAGTATGTCTCAGATAACCATCTGTCTTTATCTACATTTTTCCCCTCTGTATGGTGTCTCTTTTCCTTCTTTCATAAGATCAGACACATTTCTAGTCAGATGTTCTTAATACCAACATCAAAAGCATAAGCATCTGCCATGCTTAGAAGAGGTATATATGCAGAGGCAGGAAGGCTTTCCCACCACTCCTGAGAGCATTACAAGTTTCACTGTACTCTGTGGGATGTGGCACTGCAGTACTTATGAAAGCATAGGAAACTGATTTAACTCCAATCTTCTATTTTGTCACCCCAAAATGAACTAAAACACTCCTATCTTGTCAATTTTTAATAATGTAAGAATCTATAATTATATATCATAGCAGAATACCTGACAAAGTTCATACTTGATAGCTGTTGATATTACTTTTATCTCCAAAAGAATGATGTCTGCTTTATCACTTAAAATAAGAAACAAAGCTTCCACACTCTGACTTAAGTCCTTTAAAACTTTTTTATTTTGAAATAATTACAGGAAATACATAGGAAGTTAACAAAAAAAAAAAGGTCCTGTGAGCTTTTCATTCAAATTATAATGGTAATATTCTAACTCTTCACTGTGAAATCCAGGAAACTGACATTGGTACAATCCACAAGATGTGACTTAGTTTTACCAGATTTACTTACACTGATGTGCCCATATGTGTTTATGTGTGCATGTCCAGGTAATATGAGGGTCAACAGTACATCTTATTTTAGCCCTTCTGACAGGTATAGAGGGAGATCCCCTATGGTTTTATCCACTGTCTTTGGGTTTGAAGTAATATTCCTTGGTCTATTCATGATATTGGTGATTCATATTCTATTTTTTATTTGTCTTGCCAGAGGCTTGATCCTATTATTCTTTTTTGAAGAAGTGACTTTCTGTTTCATTGATTTATTCAATTGTTTCTCTGCATTTAATTTCTTAGAATTTATACTGTAATTTTATTGTTTTTTCCTTATTCTTGATTTTAGTTTATTTTCCCCTTCTTTTTCTAGTTTCTAAATACGGAAGCATAGATTATTGGTTTGAGATATCTTCGTTTCTAATGTAAATATTTAGTAGTAGAAATTTTTCCCATAGGACTGCTTTAATTGCATCCCACAATTTTTTTTTTCCTTTTCATTCAGTTCAGGGTACTTTCTATTCATCAAGATTTCCTCTTTGACTGAATTATTTTAAAGGCCTACTAACCAAGAAAAGCCCAGGATCAGACAAATTCTCAGCCAAGTTTTATAAGACCTTCAAAGAAAAATTAAAACCAATACTCCTCAAATCATTCCATGAAATAGAAAAGGAAGGAAGTTTTCAAACTCATTCAATGAGACTAGTATCTCCCTGATACAAAAACCAGACAAAGACACATCAAGGAAAGATAACTTCAGATCAATATCCCTGATAAACATAGACACAAAAATTCTCAATAAAATTCTGGCAAATTGCATAAAAATATATCAAAAAGACACTGCACCATGATCAAATGGGGTTCATCCCAGGGCTGCAAGGTTGATTCAACATATGAAAATCAATGAACGTAATTCTTGACTTAAAGACAAGAATCATATGATCATTTCAATAGATGCAGAAAAAGCATTTGATAAAATACAACACCCCTTCATGTTCAAAACACTAGAAAAACTAGGGATAGTAGGAATATACCTCAACAGTATAAAAGCTATCTATGCTGAACCCAAGGCCAACATAATTCTAAATGGAGAAAAAATGAATGCATTCCCTCTAAAATGTAGAACAAGACAAGGATGTCCTCTTTAACCACTTCTATTTAACATAGTCCTGGAAACTCTAGCCAGAGCAATTAGATGAAAGAAATATTTCTTTTTTTTTTAGAGAGAGAGTGAGAGACAGAGAGAGAGAGAGTGAGAGAGAATTTTTTAATATTTATTTTTTAGTTTTCGGCAGGCACAACATCTTTGTTTGTATGTGGTGCTGAGGATCGAACCCGGGCAGCACGCATGCCAGGCAAGCGCGCCACCGCTTAAGCCCCATCCCCAGCCCAGATGAAAGAAATTAAAGGGATACAAATAGGAAAATAAGAACTCAAACTATCACTATTTGCTGATGATGTGGTCTGACTCCACCAGAAAAATTCTAGAACTAATAAATGAATTCAGCAAAGTAGCAGGATATAAATTAAATACCCATAAATCAAACACATTCTCATACATCAGTGATGAATCCTCTGAAAGAGAAATTAGGAAAACTACCCATTCACAACAGCCTCAAAAAAAAATACTTGGGAATCAATCTAACGAAAAGTGTGAAAATACCTCTACAATGAAAACTATAGGACATTAAAGAAAGAAATTGAAGAAGATCTTTAGAAGATGGAAAGATCTCACATGTTCTTGGATAGGCAGAATTAATATTGTCAAAATGGCCATACTACCAAAAGTGTTATACAGATTTAATGCAATTCTTATTAAAATCCCAATTACATTCTTCACAGAAATAGAAAAAGCCATCATAAAATTTATTTGGAAAAATAAGAGACCTAGAATAGCCAAAGCAATTATTAACAAGAAAAGTGTAGCAGTAGACATCACTATACCAGACCTTAAACTATACTACAGAGTCATAGGAACAAAAACTGCATCATATCAGCACCAAAATAGGAATGTAAACCAATGGTACAAAATAGAAGACACACATAAAAACCCACAAATATACAGTTATCTTATACTAGACAATATTGCCAAAAAAATCATTGTAGAAAAGATAGCCTCTTCAACAAATGGTGCTGGGAAAACTAGAAATCCACATGTAGCAAAATGAAATTAAACCCCTATTTTTCAATATGCACAAAAATCAACTCAAAGTGGATCAAAGACTTAGGCACTAGAACAGAGACCCTGCACATAATAGAAGGAAAAATAGGCCCAAATCTTTTCCATGTCAGCTTAGGACCTGACTTCCTTAATAAGACTTCTAAAATGCAATAAGTATAATTAAGAATCAAAATAAATGGGATGGATTCAAACTAAAAAGCTTCTTCTTAGCAAAGGAACCATCAGTAATGTGAAGAGAGAGCCTACAGAAGGGGAGAAAGTCTTTACCACTTGCATCTCAGAGCATTAGTCTCCAGTATACATAAAGAACTCAAAAAGCTCAACACCAAAAAAAAAAAAAAAAACCAATCAATAAATGGGATAAGGAACTAAACAGATATTTCTCAGAAGAAGAAATATAATCAATCAACAAATATATAAAAAATGTTCAACATCTCTTGCAATTAGACAAATGCAAATCAAAACTACTAGAGATTTCATCTCTAGTCAAAATGGCAAAATCAAGAATACAAGCGACAACAAATTTTGGCCAGTATGTGGTACACTCATACATTGCCAGTTAGGCTGCAGATTGGTGCACCAACCTGGAAAGTGGTATGAAGATGTCTCAGAAAACTTGGAATGGAACCAGCATTTAACCCAGCTATTCCACTCCTCGGTTTATACCCAAAGGACTTAAAAAAACAGCATATTTACAGGGACACAGCTACATCAATGTTTACAGCAGCACAATTCACAGTAGCTAAATTGTGGAACCAACCTAGATGCCCTTCAATAGATGAATGGATAAAGAAACTGTGGTATATATACATAATGGAATATTACTTAGAAGAATGAAATTATGGCATTTGCCAGTAAATGGATGGAGCTGGAGACCATCATGCTGAGTGAAATAAGCCAATGACAAAATATCAAAGGCCAGATTTTATCTCTGATATGCAGATGCTAATTCACAATAAAGGGGAAGTTAGGGGGAAATAGAAGTACTTAGGATTAGGCAGAGGAGAGTGAAAAGAGAGAGGGGGTATCTGGGTAGGAAGGATAATAGAATGAAGATAGTAGAATAGTAGAAAGGATAATAGAATAATACATGTACATTATTACCCTATGTACATATATGATTACACAACAAGTGTGATTCTACATCATGTACAACCAGAAGAATGAGAAGTTATACTCCATTTAATTATGATGTGTCAAAATGCATTCTACTGTCATGAATAACTAACTAGAACAAATTGTTTTTAAAAAGAAACACATTGCTTAGTTTCCAAGAGTTTGGGAATTTTTTGTTATATTTTTGATATTGATGTCTATTTAGATTATATCATGACAGAATACAAATTTTGATTTCAATTATTTTAAATTTTTTGAAATCTGTTTTATGGCCTAGATATGACCAATCACAGTAAAGGTTCTTTGGATTCTTCAAGGAAAATGAATTTTGTTTTTTTGTTGTTGTTTTTTTTTGTTGTTGTTGTTGTTGTTAAGTGGAGGATTCCATGAAAACCAATCAGATTCTCTTGATGGATGGTGGTGTTGAATAGCCTTACAGATTTTCTCACGAATTGTTCTATCCTTATTTAAAAAGAAGTGTTGAATTCCCTAATAATAATTATGAATTTGTCCCTTTTTCATTTCAGTTTTTATCAAGTTTTCTTCATGCACTTTGCAGTTCTGTTATGTAGTACATACACACTTAGGATTCATTAGTCTTTTGGGAAGATTGACTTCTTTATCATTATGTAATGCTTGTGTCTCTCCCTGGTAAATTTTGTTGCTATGAAGCATACTTTATGTGATATTAATAAAGTTATTCTTGCCCTAGTATTTTTTCCTTTTCTTTTTTTAGCAGTGCTGTTAATCAAACTACAGCCTCATACATGCTAGGCAAGTGCTCTACCACTGAGCTACACCTTCAGCCCCAACTCTGCTTTATTTTGATAGATGTTTATATTATCTATTCTTCTTTTCATTTACTCACAATTTACCTATAGTGTTGTTTTTAAGATATTTTCTTGCAGTTATCATATAGTAATGTTTTAATCCACTCTGCTAATCTTTATCTTTTAATCAATTTATTTATGTGTTGATATTCAATGTTACTATTAACAGTTTAAGGCTTAAATCTGGCATTTTGTTTTTTGTTTTGTTTTGTTTCTTATTTCTTTTTATGCCTTCTTGAAGGTTACTTTGAACATTCTTTAGAATTTAATTTTTATTTACTTGTGGAGTTTTTAAGTGTATTAATTTCTATAATTCCTGCAAGAGGTAAATTATATATAATAAATTATCTGTCTATTTGTGTCATGCTTCTACCAGCTCTAATAAGACTATTAAAATAGGCTTTCCTTTATTCTCCTCCATCTATAATATTCATATCTTGAATATTTTCTTTCTCCTCATTACATACATTCAATATTATAGTTTTTCTTCAACCATCAAATACAGTTTTGAAAAGTTAAGAGGAAAAAGAGCCTATTTGAATTTTACTCTTTCTTTTTTCCTTTGTTTCAAGGTTCCTTCTTTTATCATCTCTTTGTGTTTGAAAAAAAAATAAATCATTCTTTTAGGTTAGGTATTCTGGAAAGAAATTCTCCTGGTTTTTATTCATCTAAGATTATTTGTCTTACAATCCCAAGTTATAGGTTGACAGTCTTTCAGCCGTTGAAAATATTGTTTTACTTTTTTCTAGCCTCATGATTTCTGGGGAGAAATCCATCATAACTTGAATTGTTTCCTATTAGGTACGAAAGGTTAGAAACACAGTTTAATGGTATAATGAAAAAGATTTTTATTTCTTGATATTTTTAAATATTTTTCCCTGCATCTTAGTTTTCAGAGGTACAGTTTTTATTTCTTGATATTTTTTAAATTTTTTCCCTGCATCTTAGTTTTTAGAAGTTTGATTATGATTTGTCCTGGCATAGTTTTCTTTGGATTTTTCCTGTCTGGCATTTTCTTAGTGTCTTGAATCTATAAGTGTATGTCCTTTGCCAAATCTGAGAAAATTTCATCCATTATTTATTTGAATACATTTTCGACCCTACTTTTTTCCTCCTTCTCTGGGACTCTGATAGCATAAAAGCTATATCTTTTAATATAGTTCCCACAAATTCTGAAGGCACTGTTCATTTCTTTTCAGTTCATATTCTCTTACTTTTTCTTATCATTTCTCTATTTCTACATCCTGTGTTCAAGTTCTTTTCTCTGTCACATCTTTTCTGCTGTGAAGTTTACCCATTGACTTCACTTATCTTATTTTTTAGTTATAAAATTTTAATTTGGCTTTTTAGTGTTTTCCTATATTTGCAGTCTTTCTATTTCTTGACTGAGACTCTATTTTTTCAATTGCTTCAATCTTGTTGAAATATTTTTATGAGGACTGCTTTAAAATCCTTTTCATATGATTATCGGTTTGATGTTGGTGTTGTCATCTGTGCTTGTCTTTCTCATTTAAGGTGAGATTTTTTTTTCAGTTTCTGTTTGACACGTGAATTTACATTTTATCTGGAAATTTTGGTTATTATGTTATGAGTCTCTGGAGCTTATCTAAATAATTTGCTTTAGCAGGTGCCCTCTGTCATTGTTAATCAGCAAAGAGGTGGACGCTACCTTAGTATCATCAGGGAGCAGTGAAAGTCAAGGTTGCCCACCTAACTGCATGATATACACCAAAGGAGGACCATTTCTTGCTTTTGGGTTGGTGGGAAGTTCAGTGTCCCTGCTTTACTTGTGCTCATGCCACCCTAATTTGGTGGGCATATAATGTCCCATTACTGCTCTTGGCAAGACTCACACTGCCACTGTGAGGGTGGGGTGGTGAGGAGCTTGCTAACACTGGGAGGGAAGGAATATCTGGCTTCCCACCTATCTTCCCTGACCCCAACCCAGTGGTGAAGGGAGCAACTTGGCTGCAGCTTCACAAGGGCAGAGATTAGCGCTCCACTCCATCTTTGCTATTGGTGGTATGTATAGTTATAATTTGTCCATGGTGTTTGCTGATTTAGAGAGGGATAATACTGTCTGAGAGTTGTTTTTTTCCCCCTAGCTAGGCTTGCCCTTTTCTTGTTCTTTGACTGAAGAATGGAGACATTTCTTGGGTCCAAGAAAAAAAAAACAAAACTCATTGGAGTTTCCATGTTCCTTTCTCTCTAGCACAGAGTGAGGGATGTAAAATGAACAGGGAACTCATCACAGTCTCATTTCTCAGGACTCAAACTCATCTTCTCTCTTGTCTCCACCTTTCAAATCCTTTCATATTTGTCAATACATACATGCATGTGTTTATATATAGACACATAAAATTGACATAATTGTAACTGTATACATACACATAAAACCATGTATGTATATATGTGGAGATATCTATCTATATATAGATATATATGTATATATATAAACCTTGCCATATATATATATATGTATATACATATATATATATATATACATATATATATATATACATATATATATATATATATACATATATATATATATATACTTTCCCCAAAGTGTTTAACTTTTACTTATGAGGAGGAATAAGGAGATGTGAATCTATTCCATCTTGTCCCCACAATTTAACTGTATTTTTCATTATACCATTAAACTGTGTTTCTCTAATTGTTAACAATGTAGCACATCACTTTATGTATTTGCCATCTGCATAGTCTCTTTAGTCTCTTTGGTAAATCTTCCATGTCTTTTGTTATTTTCTAATTGAATTTTTTTTTATTTACTGCTGAGCATTGTCAAGAAGCATAGCCTCTGTCAAATGTGTGGTTTGCAAATGTGTTCTCCCAGTCTAGCTTGAATTCTCATCCTCTTATCAGAGTTTTTCACAGAGCTAATGTTTTAAACTTTGATGGAGATAATTTATAACAGTTTTAAATACTTAGACTATTAAAAATTCTTCTAAAAATGTTCTTTAATTAAACACATGTCAGGGAGAATTTTTAGAGATCTTTTTAATTGCCCTTGCTAAGAAATCTCTGGATTAAAAAATAATCATTAAGAGATCAGTCTCCTAAAAGAGAAGATAAGCTCTGAAACTGCTCACCTGGACATCCATCATTTATTAGATACATGGCCTTCGGAAATTACTTATTTAGATCTCAATTTCTTCATTTCTCAAAGAAGGATAATAATCAGAACTACCATATAGCAATGTTATAAGTTAGAATGTTAAAATATGTAAAGCACTTTCTGGCACCTAGTAAGTACTTAAAAAATATTAGCTGCTATCATTTCAGTTGTTACCATCATCATTGCTTCTCAGTCTACTGCTTGGTGCTATACAATGGACCTTAAGTTTCAAGGAGCCCCAGGTAGTCCTTCCTTTGTCTAAAACATTCCTCTTTGGCAATAACTTTCTTTCATGCTATTTAAGAATCTGTACAGACTGATAAAACCCAATTAAACTTTGCTATTAAATAATATTTTATATATTGGAGAAAACTCATGTTATTTGTATAGGTTTCTCACATCAACAATGTTTCATACTTTCTATTTTCTGGACTAAAAATCATACCTGATATACTTAGAATATATATATATATATATATATATATATATATATATATATATATGTGTGTGTGTGTGTATGTGTGTGTGTGTGTGTGTATGTGTGTGTGTATATATATGTATATATATACATATATATATTCTAAGGATATCATATATAATATATATGATACACACACATGCATATAATTCCAAAGTCTTAATAGCAAATAAAGAAAAACAATTAAAATGGGCAAGAATCTAAATAGATGTTATCTATTTATCAAAATAATACATACAAATGATCACCAGGTATATTAAATAATTGCTCAAAATCACTAATCATCAAAAAATGCGAAAAAGATAATGACATATTGCATCATTTTAGTAATAATGTCTATTATCAAGATGAGTAATTAAAACAAGTGTTGGGGAGGATGTGAAGAAATGAAACTCTTGCCCGCTTTTGGTAGAAATGTAAATTAGTACAGCCACTATGAAAAATAGTATGGAAAAAATTAAAAATAGAACTGTCCTGTGATCCAGTAATCATTCCATTGTGGAGGAATATCCCACTCCAAAGGAAATAAAATCAGTATGTTGAAGAGACTTCTGCAGTTCCCTGTTTATCACAGCACTATCCATAATACCCAAGATACAGAAACAACCTGAGTGTCCATAAACTGATGAGTGGGGAAGAAAATGTGATATATAATCAAATGCTATTCAGCCATAAAAAAATAATGGCATGTGTGCAACTTGGGTGGAACTGGAGATCATTATATTAAGTGAAATTATCCAGGCACAGAAAGATAAATTGTGCATGATCACACTCAATGTGAAATCATGTAAGTCAAGAGTAGGATGGTGATTACCAGAGACCAGAAAGATAGGATAGGGCCATGAGAAAAGGTTGATCTATGGATACAAATTTACAGGTGGATAGGAGCACGTTCTAATACGCTACTGCACAATAAGGTGCCTACAGATAACAATAATGTACTGTGCATTTCAAAAACTAGAAGAAAAGATTTTGAAAGTTTTCACTGTAAAGAAGTGATAAATATTTGAGATAAATGTGCTTAATCTGATTTAAACATTATACAATACATACATATACTGAAGCATCATAATGTACTCCATTAATATGTATGAATTTAATAGTTTTATGGATCACTTTAAAATAAATAAAAATCACATATGATATTCTTAACTTTTCATTAAAATATTTTTATAATATAACAGTATTAAATTTAAAAAGTCATTATTATCATAACTGAAAAATTAGAAAATAAGAAAATCAAGGAGAAAAAGTTCCCAAACCCCATGACCTAAATTCTGAAAATACTTTTGGCTATTTCCTTCTAGTTTTAGTATTTGCAAAGTTTTTGGCCTCCTAAGCAGAATTATAACCCACTTTAAAAATTATTTTAGAACATAAGCATTTTAATGTCATTAATAGTAGTTTAATAAGGTAATTTTATTGTATTATATTAATCCTCTGTGAGAAAATAAACTAAACAAAGTGACATGAACAGTTTAATGTCTCTTCTCTCTCTTAAACACAATACACACAAAACGAAACATAGACATATTGAATTGTCACACTGTACTCCATAAACATGTATAATTATTATTTTAAGTTAAAAAATAAGTAGTTAAATTTTAAAAAAATAATTTAATATAAAATCATGTAGGTTATGACAAATGAATACATTTCAGCATTTTAATTTGAAAAATGTTTTTAAAGTGGGGTGGTTGAATATGTTTTCTTATAATAACTAACCCATTGTTTTTACTCTTGTGAATTGACTTTTCCTATTTATTTTTGGAACCTTGTGGTCTTTTGAGTAGGAGTCCATAAAAAAATACACTCACCCTTCATCAGGGTCATAGGTGCAGATATTCAGGTTGTACCCTGAATTAGAACACCCTGCAGAGAAGGGGAGCAGGGACTGAAGTCTAATTAATTTATGTATGCACCTGTAAGTCTGTGCCCAGATATATTTTTTTCCTAAACTGCATTAAGATATTAGACATCTACAATTATGTATTAGGCTTTTCTATTCCAATTTCAAGCTTATATTTTCAAACTAACATATCCTTTCTCCTCTAAATGTTTCATAAACAACAACTTTAAATATTTCAACACTCCTTTTTTTCCCATAGAAACAATGTGGGATAAAAATGTTGATAGTTAAGTCTTTAACTCATGTGGATTTATTCTGATGTGGTATGAGAAACTATAAATAAGTTTTCTTCCTATGTCAATAGTCACTTGTTCCTGAACTATTTAGAAAATAAACCCCTTTTCTTATTCATTTTTTATTTTTGAAATTCCTTTTTATGTTATACAAATAATAAAATATTTTTCTGAGACATTTTCACTCAAGCACCACTGTTTAATTATTGAAATATATTTTTTTTAATATTTGCTATTAATACACTTATAATACTCACCTTTTAAAATTGTCTTTAGTATCGTATTCATTTTTTCAGAGAACCTTGAAATTATTTTGCAGGTGTGAAAACACAAGCTAATTAAAATTTTAAAATATAAATTAATTCAATAATTCTCCACTTTAAATATATTCCAAACTTGCCAGAAATGAGTATGTCACTTCTCTGATTCCTTCATGTTTTTGTCAGTAAGCCATTATACATGTGCTATCTAGTCTCCTCCATTAAATTTACTTCTAGAGGTTTTGTGTTCTTTAAGTTCTCCCAGCAATGTCTCTCATTGCTAATAATTTCTTCCAATGAGAGGAATGGAGTGACACTACCCTATGAAATAAGCCTCTCTTGGACACAATTATTCTCAAAGAAGGGAGTGATGACTGGTTTTCTCCTTTCTGTGTACCAGAATCTTATTATAAAAAAATACTCATTTATGTATATCTGAATATGACCCAATGAAACCAATCATTCTGTATAAACAATATGCCCCAATAAAAATTAAATAAAAAAGAATGAGGAAAGTGCACTGCTTCAGATAGCTACTTGCAATAATACCCAGAAATGCTATTTATCTTGAAAATATATGAAGTAATTAACATTTTGAAGCTTGTTGGACTCTCTACATTAGGAATTTACATAAACAATGTATTCCATATATGTGTATGTTATGGTTTCCAGATATACATTGGTTTTAGCTATGTGTCTTCAACTTTTCTTCAGTAATGGTGAAAAACGGAATGGCTAAAATAATCTCTCTACTTGTCCCATTTGTTTTCTCTATTTTTGCTCTGGTAGTATGTTCAATTCTAGTGTACATTGTTGTTTTCATTTCTGCATGTGCAATTTTCCCTTCATACACAACTAGCTGTATTGTGTGGCAATTCTGAGTGCTCACCCCAACTTGCCTTTCACCTTCCTGTTTGCTGAATTCTTTGGGTGGGGCTTTCTTCCTTATTCCAAATATGCTTCTCTGGCATGGTATAACAATTTAGACCAGCCCAGGATCTAACCAGAGACCTCTATTTGTATAATGCCATAAGACTTTCTCTGTTTTTCTATTAAACATACCCTTGAAATAGTTGCTCACATAACATTTTATTATTTTATATACAAGATCATGAGGATGGGACTATACTGTTATCATTTAATGAATAATATATGACTTGGGGATAATTATTAAACTACTTAATAATCAATAATTAAATATAACTTTTTCTCTATTAAAATGATAAATAATAAGTACTATATACCAATAAACACGAGGATTTCTTTGATTGGTTAATATATAGAGTCATGATTTTTCTAGTAACCATATTTAAGAAGTAAAAAGAAAGAGATAAAATTAACTTTTAAGCTATTTTCTGTTTAGCCATTTTTAGGTTTCTAAGAAAGAGAATCAAGTTGGTCTAATTTGTCCCAGTTTGAGTAGTACTTCTATGCCTGGCCATTTAGCAGGCAATTGTTAAATATATTTGAAACTGATTCTTCCAAGGTACAGATTTGATCTTGGTGTGGTAAGACAAATTTATTTGTCTTATCTACAAAGTAGCTTTACCTGGGTAAACTCCTACCTTTCCAATCTGTTATATGTAATCCTTCTAACAGTTACTGAGAATAAAAATTTATTTCTGAGATGAATAAAAATTTATTTGCAAGGTGCATGAGTCAGTACTTATTCAATTTATACCTAGTGATATTTTATACAGTGAAGTTACACTCAGATGAGAGGGGGAAAAATCCATATGAAAAGTTGGTATCTGTCCATTATCTAGATTTCAGACTTCCATTTATCATCCTGAGATACGGAAATGAATTGTCGATTGTGAAGTCCTGGCCTTTGCTTTGCTTTACTGCATCATAATACTCCAATGGATGGAGAAAGAAGGTACTAATAAATTCAAAAATATAGGTTCTTGAGAATTTGTCTTACCAAACCAAGATCAAACTTGTACATTGGAGAAATCATTTTCAAACATGTTTAACTTGACTTCTGAAATTAAATTAGGACAAAAACCCAGAGTATTCTACTAAATTAAAACATATTCACTTGATGTAAATGTTTGACAATTATTTTACACAATTTTATCCACACTGTAAGACTTATCAATGTATATAAAGCAAAACAATGTCTGTATGGATTTTTAGGCCTTCTTATTCATGCTGGGCTAATTTTTTTTTTAATCTTCTGCAAGGTTCACAGAAAAGGAAATTCAGGTAAGTAATTGTCACACTTAAATATTGAAGTCATTCAAGAATGATAATATGATTAAGGTGGTTTTAAATACTTTGCTATTTAAAATTAATCAGCTTATTTTAAAATAAGACTTTATTTTGGAGAACAATAGAATAACAAAAATGTATCCAACAATATAATTTCATAATTGCTGGGATAAATACATCAATAAGTTTTAAAGGCCAAAGTAATATAAATGCATCCTTTTAAAGGTCTCAAAATATATAAATGGAAACTAAAACTTAGTGAATTGATAAAATTAGTGAATTGTTGGAAAAAGTAAACCAACAAACACTGGGCTCAGGGTAGCAGGTAGAAGAGGAAACTGTTGTCCTTTCCCCTGATGGCTCTTCATATCTCCAGAGAATGCCTGCCAATAACATAGCCCTTAGTCAGGAAAGTGTACGCTTAAACAAACTGACCCACCCCAGAGGAGAAACTTACAGGCTCAAACATCCCAAGATCTCTATTGAAAGGGACAGTCTCTCTGATCACACTCATAGAGACCTTCCAATTCGCTCTTCTTCCAATTAACACTACCTTGCAGAGATCTGATTTCCATTTTCCAATGTTTATTGCTAATAAGATCCTTGGTTTACCCATCATTTCACTCCTAGGTTTTGGATTTTTGGATTTCCCTGGAATTTCTCACTATTTCCAAATATAAAAGCACTATTCACACCATGCTTGTGTAGACACATGCCTTTAGATTACCCATAGAATTTAACCCAAGGTCACCTTTCCCTATACTAGTGGAGATAACATCAATGAAGAGAGGGAAGAGGTCCCTTGAATCATCCAGGAACTCTTAAAGATAGATTACAATGACAAATTAAGACAGACAGAAGTGTTAGGGTCAGAATTCAGTCATCAGAAGCATCCTGTCCTTTCTGTTCTCTCTATAATTTCCTCCTAAAGGACATGTGGACATACAAGCCAGGCAAAAAGAGGACATAGGACCTGGAAAAGCCAAGGCCAGAACTCTACCTCCAGCTCTCCCAAAGGAATATGGATCAAATGAAATTCAGAGCCAGGCCAGGTTTTTCAATGGAAATATATGAAGTCTGAATATGGATCTTCTAGTCCCTGTCCATGGTGCAAATGAAAAAGGAGATCTGAGCTTGTATGTTGTACACTACTGCTATGGCACTGCCCCTGCAGAACACTAGTCCTGTTAGAGGCAGTAGCTCTTTCCAACCATAATGGTACGGTCATCTTCTTCATTCCAATTTCTGGGAATAGTTCTTTCAAACCTCTCTGGGTTAAGATTATTTTTGTAGATGTTTCAATGAAAATGTAAGGAAACTTTTGTTTGAGGGAACTAGTGAGCACTTGTCCATCTTGCTGGTGGTCAGAGAAAATTAAGTTATCTTATTGTATTGAATGTGTTTCAGGTATTTCCAATTATGTGATTTCCCAGAAAGTGAAATTTGTTGTGTTCTGGCTCTTAGAAGGTAAAATGTAAATGAATCCACTAATTGATTTTAAAACTTAAAGGAACAACAACACAAAGTAGTAAACAGGCCCAGTTGGAACTAGCAAGGAGATGACAACCCAGAGCCCTTTGAGTATGCTTAGCCTGGGCTATGGAGTTCCAACAAGATTATTATTTCTGTTTAGAGCCTAACCACCTGTGTGAAGGGGAGCTACTTTGAATGCCAGCTTACTGAACAAGTCCTACACATAAGTGAGCCAGTCCTACACATAAGTGAGCCAATATGGTCAAGGGCCATGCTGAAACCAAGAGTTCCAGCATGTAGGGGACTCACACACAGAAAACCTTTGAATCTACTCTAGAAAAACACGGGGGAAACACTTCAAGGTATAGATACAGGTAACAATTTCCTGAGAAAGACTCTGATACCTTAGGAAATGTTAATAAGAGTTGACAAATAGTATTATATCAAATTAAAAATTATAACTAATTAGAACAAATAAAAAAAAGTTTCTGCCCAGCACATGAGAACAATCAACAGAGTAAAGAGACAACCTACAGAATAGGAGAAAAATCTTTGCCAACTATTCATCTGACAAAGGATTTTAAAAAAAAAATTAAAACAGAGAATATATAAAGAACTTAAAAATTGAAAAGCATAACAAATAATCCAGTTAATAAATGGGTTTGCATGGGAGGCAAGCGCTCTACCAACTGAGCTATATCCCCAGCCCCTAATATGGCAGTATGTAAAAAAGTGGATGTGGAACCAATGTGAATCTGCAATATGTATATGGGGTAAAAATGGGAGTTCATAATCTGCTTGAATCAAATGTATGAAATATGATATGTCAAGAGCTTTGTAATGTTTTGAACAACTAATAAAAAAATAAATAAAAATAAAAAAATAAATGTTATAAAAAATAAATAAATGGGTTTGGAACTGAACAGACATATCTCAAAAATGAAGAAATATGAATAGCAAATAAATATATGAAAAAATGTTCAACATCTTTAGCCACAAGGGAAATGGCAAATCAAGACTACATTGAGATTCCATCTCACTCCAGCCAGAATGGCTATTACAAAGAATACAAAAAAAAATAACAAATGCTAGAAAAGATACAGAAAGAAAGAAACCCTTGCATACTGGTGATGGGAATGTAAATCAGGTCAGCCTCTATGGAAAACATTATAGAGGTTTTTCAAAAGATAAAAATAGAACTACCATGTAACCCAGCTATTCCACTCCTGGGCATATAGATGAAGAGAATCAAAGTCAGCATTCTAAGAGATACCTGCATATCTGTATTTATCATGATGCAACTCACAATAACCAAATTATGGAATCGATGAGGCTAAATGTTCACACCAGTGGAAGAATGAATAAATAAAATATGATTACGTATACACACACACACACACACACACACACACACACACACACACATATATATATATATATACATACATACAACATAGAGTATTATTCAGCCATACAAAAGAACAAAAGCATGTTATTTGCAGAAAAACAGATGAAACTGGAGAAGATTATGTTATGTAAAATGTGTCAGACACATAAAGGTAAGTATCACAAGTTTTCTCTCATATGAGACCTAGAGAAAAAAAAATAAAATAGATGACATGAAAGTAGAAGGGAAACTATTAGGGAAAGATAAGGGAAGCAGAGACAGTGTGCGAGAAAGAAACAGATCGAAATACATCATATGCATAGATAAAATTGTATGCATGGATGGAAAGTTACTTTTTAGGATTAATATACAACAATAATACAATTAAAAAATAAAACTCTTTGAAAGTAGAAAACACAACAGTTTCCTTAGTGGGTGAAAAAAGCAAACTCACAGATGAAATGGGCACAAACCCTACAATTGCTGTATGGGCTGCAGGCTGCTAAAGTGTGGTCAGCCACCAGGGAGTTATGTCTGCTCTAGGATTGAAATATATCATAAACAGGTGTCCCACCTGACTTCCTGGAAGGAGCATTTTTCATACTTCCAGACCTAGGTTAGCCCCCATTAGAAGGTGATTTATGCCAGCAATAATTGCCCAGGAAGGTGTGGGGGATATTAAGGATACCCCAAGACCTAGTGATCTCATCAGACATCCATGTAAGGACTTGAGGGTGGGAAGGATTAGTAAAAAATAAATAAACTTCAAGCCTTTTGAAAAATCATAATCATCACCTAGTCCCTCCATGTCTTATCTGGTAGAAGAGAATAAAGAACCTTGTTGTCATTAGTTTTTTTTTAAATTGTTTTGATGAATGCCCTTCATCCTGCACAAGGAACATGTGCGGGGTTAAGAAGCTCCAAGGCATTCATAGTGCCAGTGTCATCTCAATTCTTCACTAGCACCAAAATATAGGCTCACCAACTCAATTATCTCTTTGCTGAAGTAGGCAAGAGCCCAGGATTTCCTCAGTCTAAACCAATGTTCTCTGCTCCCTGAATTGTCTCCAATCCAGGGGTTTATGCAGTAATTCTCATCCAAGAGTCCTGTGGACTTTCAGCTGGATGCTACCTACCCACTTCTGCAGCCAATACAAGGTGTCATACAAATGTAACCCAAAATTTACATTCACACATTTTTCTATCTTCCTGTCTGTCTCTCTCTTTCTCTCCCCTATCTTCTCCCCTACATTGAGCCTGCCTGTCTCTGAGGAGACATGTTCACTGTCCCTAGGTTAAGAAAGGAAAATATTTCACTGGTATAAAGTTGCAAGTCGCCAGGGACTTATCAGTTCAAGATTCAGCACAGTGACTCAACCTAACAGTGAAAACAAAACCAGTGTTCAGTCTTCCCCAGGTAACAGTTTGCTTTTATCTTTGGTCACACTGCTTGCTCTTTACATTTTTCCCAATGACTTGAATCAAAGACTGTATGCTGAGGCAAAATACTGAATATAAACAAACTGTCTTGGCAATAGGCTTTTTTTTTTTTAAAGAGAGAGAGACAGAGAGAATTTTAATATTTATTTTTTAGTTACCGGCAGACACAACATCTTTGTTGGTATGTGGTGCTGAGGATCGAACCCAGGCCGCACGCATGCCAGGGGAGCGCGCTACCGCTTGAGCCACATCCCCAGCCCTTGGCGATAGGCTTTTATCTTCCAAAGGATTGGTCACCAAAAGGTTATTATTATGGGTATTAATTTGCAGTGAGAACTGAACAAATTTCAGAGTGATTAGAGGATGTGACTATGATTAACAGAAGCTAGAAAATATGTATGAAAAAGAATCTAGTGTTTCTATATACTTTTTCTTTCACTTTTCTTGGTCTCTTGAGAAAGTCATAGTGGAAATTATGAAGATGAAGCTATTACTGAGCAGAATATTTCGGGGAACATTCTGATCTATGGTCCCTCAGAGGAATTGATTACTAACAGCCTGTAAGTGAGAGTGACATTCAGTACATTTAAGATAAGACTCCTAAAACCAAAGTTTCTCTTCCATTTTACATATAAGAGATCTTATGATCACTCTGTTCATCTAAGCAATCATACTTCATAAGAGCCAGACAGACTTTTAATTCAAAGTATATCCCTCTTGGAAGGGAATCTTGAAAGGCGATGAGGAGAAAGCTCTATCTCCTGGCTTAAGTGCTGTTCAGCTCCTGGAAGGATTTCTTAATATTTTATTTTGTGCTTTACTGAGTATTTCTTGGTTCTCCTAATTCCAAAGAAGTGTTTATTTTTTTTTTGTTCACCCTCTGCTTTTTCTTCCCTTGTCAAAAAGAAATATCACTCCCACAGTTGTTTCCTTCTTTTCTGCAGGGAGAGGGAATTCTAAAATTGTTTCATTGTGCCAGGTGGTAAGGTCTTTTCAACCTCTAATGAAATGCTGTTCATGGAAATTAAGCCATTGTCACAAGATGTATACTACACAGATTCTTTCCCATTTGTGAAGTTGACTTTATTCTTACAATGTACCTTTCAACACTCTGTTTCTAGTTGAGCATAGTTACAAAAAGTCAAATAATGTTCCGATGGTGTAGGAAGAGCTCAGTGCTCTGGCACAGAAAACTGCAAATTTTTTTTTTCAAATGCTAAATATCTACGTATATTTAGAAAAATGTAATTGTACATTCAAATGTCAAGGAAAAGCTTATTTACACAGAGAAATTATGGTCACTAACTAGATCAAAATTGGGAGGTGAATGAAAAAATTACACAAAAGGGACGTTTACTCTTTCTCTTTCAAAGGAGTCTAGCTATTACCTATTTTTCAGAATTTATCATTGGTGAGCTTCATAAAAATTAAGGAAGCAAAGACTTAAGTACTCCCAGATCCCTGAAAACTGGTCTTCCATCCAATTTTAAAGCACTTTTAGCAATTGAGAGCACTGTTTCCAAAGACTGCCTTTTTCTTTGGATATCTGGTGTTCCCATGATCACTTACGAGTCTCTAAGTATAAACATATCAAATAGCTGCTGCTGCCACCCAAAATGCCCACACACTATCTAATCATTCTTTATAGCCAATATGGTTCTTCTTAAACTTGGACCCATTGGTTCTAGCTTTGCCTTATTAAACTACACCAAAGAAATCTAATCCATCTTCTGTGTAAAAATATTATATACCAAAAGCTCACCCATCATGTAATATCCTTCAGGTCTTCTCTCTATAAAGTAAACATCCCATTTCCCTACAGCCATGTGACATGGTTTCTGGACCCCTGGCTATTCCAAATACCTTACTCTGGGTACACCTCAGGAATCTCTTAAACTATCATTGGGCAGACGATTCCTTGTGAGGTCTAATTAACAAACAATCCAGCAAGACCACTTAGACACTTTCTATAAACCTAGCCTAAACCACAGGAGCTTTCTTGGCAGACATCTGCTCTTTATTCGTTGAACTCATAATCAGCTAAACCAAATGTCCTTTACCCAGAATTGTGCAATTTAACTTGTGAACCCAAACATGTAACTTTGCATTTAAACCTCTTACATTTCTTCATACTATACTTATTTCAGCATTCTAGTTTTTAAAGTAAATTTTTATTCTTTATGCTTTGCATCTTCATCTGACATATTAGTTATTCTTAAATTTTTTAATCTTTGAATTTGACTGATATGCCATAGATATATTTTCTGAGTCCATTTATGTAAACTGTTGAATGGAGGATGAAGGAGTATTTTGTCTCTACAGAAACCTAATACATTGACATCAGTCTAGTGGTCTTTCTCCTTAGGTATTACCTTTGTGGCCTAACTACTCCAGCCTGACCTTTATAAATAACCACTCCTCCCTGTTGATTCCTTTTATTAGGGAAGAAATAGTAGTCTGTATGAGAAAAAAAAGTGTATATTTGACCTTAAATCAAATTTCATGTGGCTTAAAGGGGTAAAGCCAGAATCACTGATTTCACGTTTTAGGAACAAAAATACTGGCTTACTAAGAGTTCTGATCATTGATAATATGATGCAGTGTCCTTACTGGAGACAGGTATAATATAATGTTTTTATATTTAGATAATGAATTATTTCAGAGAAGGCAGACAACATATATCTCAATGCATTTTATTGTATATTGTATTAATGGTAGCAGCTATTCCATGTCCAAGAAAATAAAGAGGAATCCTCATTCTAAAAACAACCATTCTACCATGGTGTCTAACCCTGATCCCTCAACATCATATACTGTCATACACCAGACCTCATATTCAAATCAAGTGCTTATAGCTCACATCTGATATTCTCTTAAAAGATGAGCATTTTACTAAGCCAAACATATATACATTTGAATTAAGATATTTATGTTGACAATTAAAATACCAATATACCAACTCATATTTGCATTTTAACAAAGTCTGTCAATGTCCTAAACCAAGCAAACAGATATTGAAAGGTTAGGCTCCCCCAAGATTCCTTTACATTATATAAGAAAAGAGTGATATTCATTTACTAACATGCAAAGCCAGCAATGAAACCAGAGTCATGAGAGGCTGGAAAGCCAAGTTCTATATAGGTGACTCTTCCAAAGTAAAATTAACTGTTATTTTTATTTTCATTTAATGCATTAATAACCAGTCCTGTTAACCTTTTTCAGTTACATCTAAATAGAAAAAAAAATAGTTTAAAACCTGCCTGGTTTAGTAAAGAGCTATTACCCCCAAGGTTCAGTTTTCATCTATACTTAAAACATTCTAACTGAAAACAAGGTGCTAGAAAGATTTCAAAGGCAATACTCAGAAAGCAATTATACACCAAAACAATAGTAATAGCACCAATATTACTAAGGTTCTGTAGCAACCATCCCTGAATGTCAGCTTTTGTTTATAAATCTCAACTACTGCCTCTGAAGCTACACCCATCTCTATGTTAAAATGTAACCGTTTCAAACTGGCACAACAATGTGTGTTCCCAAATAGAAATTTACCAAATATGTATTAAATGGTTTTTAATTTTTTTTATTTTTAGTGCATGCATTATAGTTACATGTAATAGTGTATACATATTCTGTTTTGTGAGATTCCCTTTTATCATTGCTTTTTTCTCTCTAGCTTCTACATATGAGAGAAAACATTTGACCCTTGACTTTCTGAGTCTGGCTTATTTCACTTACCATGATTTCAATAGTTCCATCCATTTACCAGAAAGTGACATAATTCCATTCTCCTTTATGTCTGAGTAAACTTCAATGTGTATATATACCACATTTTCTTTATTTGTCTATCAATGGGCACCTAAGATGGTTGCATAAGTTGGTTGTTGCTATGAATATTAATTTGCTGCTATCACTAGAGTATGCTGACCTTAGATCTTTGGGATAAATACCAAGAAGTGAGATAATTGGGTCCAATAGTGGCTCCATTCCTAGTCTTTTGAGGAATTTCTATACTGCCTTCCAAGTCATTGTACTACTTTGTAGTTCCACCAACAATATATAAGTTACCTTGCTTCCCACATCCTCACCATCAATTACTGTTAATTGTATTCTTTTAAATGTATTTTTAGTTGTAGATGGACAAAATACCTTTTTATGTGGTGCTGAAGGTCGAGCCCAGTGCCTCATGCATGCCAAGAGAGCGCTCTACCACTGACCCACAACCCCAGACCATACTGTTAATTGTATTCTAGATGATTGCTTTTCCGATTTGGGTGAGATGAAATCTCAGTGTAGCTTTGATTTGCATCTCTCTGATTGCTAAGGATATTGAATAATTTTTCATGCATTTCTTGGCCATATATATTTCTTCTTTTGAGAATGTCTCTTCGGACCTTTTACCCATTTATCGGTATTAGTTTTTAGTATAAGTTGTTTTGAATTAAGGTATTTATGTTGACAATTATTAGTTATTATTAGTCCCCTTCTGGAAGAGTAGCGCAGGAAAAGATTTTTCCCATTCTGTAAACTCCTTTATCATGCTTTTAATTGTTTCTTTTTCTGTGAAGAAGCTTTTTAATTTAATACCATCCCATCTATTAATACTTGGTTTTATTTCTTGAGCTGGAGGAGTCTCACTAAGGAAGTCAATGCCTATACCAAGGGGTTGGAGTACTGATCCAATGTTGTTGTTGTTTTCCCAGCAGTTTCACTGTTTCTGGTATGATTCCTATGTCTTTGACATATTTTTAGTTGATTTTTGTGCAGGATTAAAGGTAGGATCTAGTTTGTTCTCCTTCATATGGCTATCCAGTTTTCCCAGCACCATTTGTTAAAGAGACTAACTTTTCTGCCACTTATGCTTTTGGCATTTTTGCCAAGGATCAGATGACTGTACTTACATAAATTTTTTTTCTGTGTCTTCTAGTCTATTCCATTGGTCTTTATATCTGCTTTTATGCAAACACTATGCTATTTTTGTGACTGTAGCTCTGTAGTATAATTTGAAGTCAAGCATTGTGATGCCTCCAGCCTCCTCCTTTTTGCTCAGGATTATTTTTACTATTCTGGGTCTTCTATTCTTGCATATAAATTTTAGTACTATCTTTTCTCATTCTATGAAGAGTGTTATTGATATTTTGATGAGGATTGAATTGAATCTGTAGATTGCTTTTGGTAATGTGGACATTTTTATGCTATTAATTCAACCTGTTCTATCCATAAACATGGTAGAGCTTTTCATCTTCTAGGGTCTTCAATTTCTTTCTTCATTTTTTAATGACTTTTTGCTGTTGTTGTTGTAGTAGAGATCTTTCACCTCCTCAGTTAGATTTAGTCCCAAGGGTTTTTTTTATTTTTTATTGTGAATGGAATACTTTTCTCGATTTCTTTCTCAGCATATTCATTATTAGAGTGTAGAAGAGCTATTTATTTTCATGTGTTATTCTTGTATCCTGCAACTTTATTGAATTTGTTTACTAGCTCTAAAAGTCTTCTGCATGAGGTTTTTTTTTTTTTTGGTTTTCTAAGTTTAGGATCTTGTCATCAGCAAACAGAGATAGTTTTTTAAATTATTTATTTATTTTAATTGGATATATATAACAGCAGAATGCATTTTGATTCATTGTACACAATTGCAGCACAACTTTTTATTTCTCTGGTTGTAAAACAGAGATAGTTTGACTTCTTTCTTCCCTACTGGTATCCTTTTAATTTTCTTCTACTGACTGATTGCTCTTCCTAAAGTTTCAAGAACTATAATGAATAAGATGGGTAAAAAATGGACATTCTTGTCTTGTTCCTAATTTTAGAGGAAATGCTTTCAGTGTTTCTCCATACATTATGGTGTTGGCTATGGGTTTGTCTTGTATACCCTTTATAGAATTCAGGTGCATTTCTTCTAAATCTAGTTTCTTTGGTGTTTTTAACATGAATGGGTACTGGATTTTGTCAAAGGTTATTTTTCTTCATGTATTGAAATAATTGTGTGATTTTAAAAAAAAATTGTTAATTCTATTTAAGTGATGAATTACATATATTGACAGAGACCAATATCAAGCAAAGAGATTAAAGTAGTAATAAAAAAAAAGCCTTCAAAGAAGGAAAAGCTCAGGACCAGCTGAATTCTCAGTTGAGTTCTAGCAGACATTTAAAGAAGCACTAATTCAAATCCTTCTCAAAATATTCCATGAAATAGGAAGGGAAGTGGAAGATGATATGTCATGAGCTTTGTAATGTTGTGAACAACCAATAAAAAATAAAATAAATAAATAAATAAATTTTTCCTCCTCAAAAAAAAAAAAAGAAAAGAAAAGAAATAGGAAGGGAAGGACATTCCCAAATTCAATCTATGAAGCTAGTAACACCCTGATTCCAAAATCAGATAAAACTGTAGACCAATATCTCTTATGAACATACATGCAAAAATTCTTAATAAAATATTAGCATAACACATTAAGAAGATTATACATCATGATCAATGGGTTTCACATCCTAGACATTGAATGTGTTATGATAGTTTTCACTTAACTGAAGCACAGATGTATACTTGTTCACATAAAATTTTGGGAAAACTTTATTAGTTTCTAAAAAGTTTTGTAATGTTAGTAAGTTTAACAATGAAAAGACTTGTTTTCGAGGCTTGGCATCAAGAGATTTTTTTTTTTTTTTTGTACTAGGAATTGACCCAGGCTCCTTTACCACTGAGCTACAACTCTTGTCCTTTTTATTTTGAGATAGGGTCTTGCTAAGTTACTTGAGGTCTCTCTAAGTTGCTGAGGCTGGTCTTGAACTTGTGATCCTCCTGCCTCAGCCTCCTGAGTTACTGGGATTACAGTCTACAATTCTTGGTGCATCAAGTATTTGTTTAAAAAAAATAGCATTAGAAATGTGTAGTATCAGGCTGGGGATATAGCTCAGTTGGTAGAGTGCTTGCCTTATATGTACAAGGCCCTCAGTTAAATCCCCAGCCACACACACACACACACACACACACACACACACACACACAATGTGTAATAAAGCTACAATGATGCAGCCACATTAATGTTTATAGCAGCCCAATTCACAATAGCTAAACTGTGGAACCAACCTAGGTGCCTTTCAACAGATGAATGGATAAAGAAACTGTGGTATCTATACACAATAGAATATTACTCAGCCTTAAAGAAGAATGAAATTCTGGCATTTGTAAGTAAGTGGATGAAACTAGAGAATATAAGCTAAGCAAAATAAGCCAATTCCAAACAACCAAAAGGTGAATATTTTCTCTGATATGAGGATACTAATTCACAATAGGTATGGTGGGGCAGGGGGAATAGATGTATTTTGAACTAGATAGAGGGAAGTGAAGGGAGGGGAGGCGGTATAAGGGTAGGAATGATAGTAGAATGAATTGGACAATATTACCCTATGTGCATATGTGATTACATGGTGTGGGTAACTCTACAGCATGTACAACCAGATGAATAAGCAGTTATAATCCATTTATATATGATGTGTCAAAATGCATTCTATTGTCATGTATAACTAATCAGAACAAATAAAAATATTTTAAAAAATTTAAAAATGTATAGTATCAGGGCTTGGGATGTAGCTCGGTTGGTAGAGTGCTTACTTAGCATGCACAAGGTTTAATCCCCAGCACCACACACACACACACACACACACAAAAAAAGTATAATATCAGAGTGTTATGACTATTTAGAAGGAATTTTGAAAAACCATCTTAAGCTATTAACTCTATACACTTAATCAAAGCTAAACTCATTGAGATGAGTAGTCTATCCTCTGTATGCAGACTTATACAAAAGATTTCACAATCAAGATCTCCCACAGGTGCCTTTATCCTTGCTTTTTTTTTCATTTTTTTTATTAGTTGTTCACAACATTATAAAGCTCTTGACATGTCATATTTCATACATTAGATTGAAGTGGGTTATGAACCCCCAGTTTTACCCCAAATGCAGATTGCAGAATCACGTCGGTTACATATCCACAATTTTACATAATGCCCTATTAGTAATTGTTGTATTCTGCTACCTTTCCTATCCCCTACTATCCCCCTCCCCTCCCCTCCCATCTTCTCTCTCTACCCCATCTACTGTAATTCATTTCTCTCCTTGTTTATTTTCCCATTCCCCTCACAACCTCTTATATGTAATTTTGTATAGCAATGAGGGTCTCCCTTCATTTCCATGCAATTTCCCTTTTCTCTCCCTTTCCCTCCCATCTCATGTCTCTGTTTAATGTTAATCTTTTCTTCCTGCTCTTCCTCCCTGCTCTGTTCATAGTTGCTCTCATTATATCAAAGAAGACATTTGGTATTTGTTTTTTAGCGATTGGCTAGCTTCACTAAGCATAATCTGCTCTAGTGCCATCCATTTCCCTGCAAATTCTATGATTTTGTCAATTTTTATTGCTGCATAGTACTCCACTGTGTATAGATGCCACATTTTTTTTTTATCCATTCATCTATTGAAGGGCATCTGGGTTGGTTCCACAGTCTAGCTATTGTGAATTGTGCTGCTATGAACATCGATGTGGCAGTATCCCTGTAGCATGCTCTTTTAAGGTCTTCAGGGAATAGTCTGAGAAGGGCAATAGCAGAGTCAAATGGTGGTTCCGTTCCCAGCTTTCCCAGGAATCTCCATACTGCTTTCCAAATTGGCCACACCAATTTGCAGTCCCACCAGCAATGTACAAGTGTACCCTTTTCTCCACGTCCTCGCCAGCACTTTTTGTTGTTTGACTTCATAGTGGCTGCCAATCTTACTGGAGTGAGATGGTATCTTAGGGTGGTTTTGATTTGCATTTCTCTGACTGCTAGAGATGGTGAGCATTTTTTCATGTACTTGTTGATTGATTGTATATCCTCCTCTGAGAAGTGTCTGTTCAGGTCCTTGGCCCATTTGTTGATTGGGTTATTTGTTATCTTATTGTCTAATTTTTTGAGTTCTTTGTATACTCTGGATATTAGGGCTCTATCTGAAGTGTGAGGAGTAAAAATTTGTTCCCAGGATGTAGGCTCCCTATTTACCTCTCTTATTGTTTCTCTTGCTGAGAAAAAACTTTTAAGTTTAATTAAGTCCCATTTGTTGATTCTTGTTATTAACTCTTGTGCTATGGGTGTCCTATTAAGGAATTTGGAGCCCGACCCCGCAATATGTAGATCGGAGCCAACTTTTTCTTCTATCAGACGCAGAGTCTCTGATTTGATATCAAGCTCCTTGATCCATTTTGAGTTAACTTTTGTGCATGGCGAGAGAAGGGGATTCAGTTTCATTTTGTTGCATATGGATTTCCAGTTTTCAGAACACCATTTGTTGAAGATGCTATCCTTCCTCCATTGCATGCTTTTAGCCCCTTTATCAAATATAAGACAGTTGTAACTTTGTGGATTAGTCTCTGTGACCTCTATTCTATAAAATTGGTCCACCCGCCTGTTTTGGTACCAGTACCATGCTGTTTTTGTCACTATTGCTCTGTAATATACTTTGAAATCTGGTATCGCTATACCATCTGATTCACACTTCCTGCTTAGAATTGCTTTTGCTATTCTGGGTCTTTTATTTTTCCATATGAATTTCATGATTGCTTTCTCTATTTCTACAAGAAATGCCGTTGGGATTTTGATTGGCATTGCATTAAACCTATAGAGAACTTTTGGTAATATCGCCATTTTGATAATATTAGTTCTGCCTATCCATGAACAGGGTATATTTTTCCATCTTCTAAGATCTTCTTCTACTTCTCTCTTTAGGGTTCTGTAGTTTTCATTGTATAAGTCTTTCACCTCTTTTGTTAGGTTGATTCCCAAGTATTTTATTTTATTTTTTTTTGAGGATATTGTGAATGGAGTGTTTTTCCTCATTTCCGTTTCAGAAGTTTTGTCGCTGATATACAGAAATGCCTTTGATTTATGCGTGTTGATTTTATATCCTGCAACTTTGCTGAATTCATTTATTAGTTCTAGTAGTTTCTTTGTAGACCCTTTTGGGTCTTCTAGGTATAGAATCATATCATCCACAAATAGTGATAATTTAAGTTCTTCTTTTCCTATTTTTAGAGAAATGCAAATCAAAACCACCCTAAGATACCATCTCACTCCAGTAAGATTGGCAGCCACTATGAAGTCAAACAACAACAAGTGCTGGCGAGGATGTGGAGAAAAGGGTACACTTGTACATTGCTGGTGGGACTGCAAATTGGTGCGGCCAATTTGGAAAGCAGTATGGAGATTCCTGGGAAAGCTGGGAATGGAACCACCATTTGACCCAGCTATTGCCCTTCTCGGACTATTCCCTGAAGACCTTAAAAGAGCATGCTACAGGGATACTGCCACATCGATGTTCATAGCAGCACAATTCACAATAGCTAGACTGTGGAACCAACCCAGATGCCCTTCAATAGATGAATGGATAAAAAAAATGTGGCATCTGTACACCATGGAGTACTACGCAGCACTAAAAAAATGACAAAATCATGGAATTTGCAGGGAAATGGATGGCTCTAGAGCAGATTATGCTTAGTGAAGCTAGCCAATCGCTAAAAAACAAATACCAAATGTCTTCTTTGATATAATGAGAGCAACTATGAACAGAGCAGGGAGGAAGAGCAGGTAGAAAAGATTAACATTAAACAGAGACATGAGATAGGAGGGAAAGGGAGAGAAAATGGAAAGTGCATGGAAATGAAGGGAGACCCTCATTGCTATACAAAATTACATATAAGAAGTTGTGAGGGGAATGGTAAAATAAACAAGGAGAGAAATGAATCACAGTAGATGGGGTAGAGAGAGAAGATGGGAGGGAAGGGGATAGTAGAGGATAGGAAAGGTATCAGAATACAACAGTTACTAATAGGGCATTATGTAAAATTGTGGATGTGTAACCGATGTGATTCTGCAATCTGCATTTGGGGTAAAAATTGGGAGTTCATAATCCACTTGAATATAATGTATGAAATATGATATGTCAAGAGCTTTGTAATGTTGTGAACAACCAATAAAAAAAGAAAAAAAAGGACAAAAGATAAAATAAGCCAAGCATCACTGAAGAACCCTTAAGCTAACAAGTGGAAAGCACCATTGGTCAAGAACCAGCAAGGTCTAGTTAAGTGATTCTGTATTATTATGCCAATGCATCATTTCATCTCACATGGAAAGACAATAAGATCTCCAATAAAGTGATTTCTCATCCAACCTTCACAATAACTTGTCTCAGATAGAGCTGGTAGCATGAGCCCTTGACTATAGGTGAAGAAGTCAAATGTCTGTCCAGCTCACTGAGCTGAGAAATATAAAACTGTGGTCTCTAATTAAGGTCTCCAAACTCAGGCTTGAACTTCAAGGCTTTTATAGCCAGTCATTACTTTTGTTTTTCACCACAAATCACTTATTTGAAGCCTAACTTTACTTATTTTGTTTCCACAGTGTTGTGTGCATAGTGGACTGATACTATTCAGTGAAATGGGCTCGTTACATTTCTCAGAGGAGGACAGCATGTATGTAGAAGATTTTATTTTTTAGATAAACAAGACCAATTAATTTTAAAATTGGTTGTCAAAAATTGACTTTTATTGGTTGAAAATCATTTTAATGATTGAAAGCCATTTCCCCATTCCAAGTAAAGGAAACCCTTCTGATTTTTATGCTATCCGTAAGTTTTTAGCAGGTGCTAAGTTGATGGTAATAAGATTAGCCTTACTGCTGATCATGATGGATTTGGCTCACAATTTACCAGATATGCAGCCACAGCATCATTTTAGTCAGCATCCCATACTACTGCAGTCTTGGCCTGAACTGTGAATTTCCTAAATAGCTATTATTTGGCTACATGCCATATTCAATTTAGTGTCTACACCATGACAATTGATTATTTTTTTCTGCTACCTTTAGCAGCCTGTGTTTACAGTGCATGCCACCCTCAGTAATTTTTAGTACAGGAGATTTGCCTATATAAAGACTCTGTAAACTTAGTAAAGATAGATTTTGTACAAAGTCAGATTATTTAGAGACATATGTAAGAGCGTTCACAAATGCATTTATTAATATTTGATGCACTTAAAAAACCAGAGTAGGGGAAGCATCTGTGGTGAGATGAACATATGTAGCAAGTTTGTTCACTGCTTTCTTGAGACTTTTGTTATATATATATATATATATATATATATATATATATATATATATATATATATATATATTACTATATATAGTAATTACTCAACTTGAAAGTGTTAAATCAGATGGATATGTTAAGAAGCTCAGTGAAGTAGAGTAAGTTTGTATCGAATAATAGAGACTATATATGTGTATAGAGAAATGTGTTCCCAAGGCAGTTTATAGTTACCCTTTTTCAACCATGGGGGAAAAAATCTATAGATATAATTTGTTTTAGTCATCACTAGAGTTTGCAAGAAAAGAAGGGGGAATAGATGATGTTATCATTCCTCATGACAAATCCTTCCTGATAAATTCTAATGTTAGTTTCCAAATATTATGCATATGCACTGTGATCAATTTTGCAAAGAAACACAAAGTGCTATAGGACTATGCTAGGGGGAGAATGAACAAAGTACGGAAGCAAATTTAAAAAGCCATTTGGGGCTTAAATTAGGATAGTTAAAATAGATGTATGGTTATTTAATATCATCTTTACTTAACAGAATGATGATATCATAACCACATGAGAAATGTGCCTCTCTTAAAAGTCTCTATTTTGACTATAAACTACCCAAATTTTTGGTTTTAAAATCAACCCATATACATGCACCAATAGCAACCCTATCTCTCCAAAGCCTATCTCTCCATTATCATATAAAGTTGTACTTTATATGTAGTTATTTTTTAGAAAAATTTCATTCTTTGGCAGCATTGTATGGAATGATTCTTCAGTTAATCTTAAACTTTCTGTATTCACCCTAAGTGTTACTCTTGTGCAAATGCTTTGCAATTATTCTAATAGAATATGTGGCTACTTTTCAAGATGCTCTATTAGACCAATTACTCATAAAAAATCTTTGTTGGCTCATTCCACTTCACAAGTGGGCGGCAGTTGGAAGTCTATCACTACCAGATGGAGTGGAGAATATATGCCCAGCTTGGGTAATGCTTCTCTGACATGGAGGGATAGAAAAGTTTCTAAAAGACTTTCTAAAAGTGGAGGAAAGTGCTCACTCTCCAATTGTTATCATTTGTTTTGTCTTTCTTATATAGATTTTGTAGAGGAGATTATATTCAAGCAATGTTTCCCACATTACCATCCCTAACCAAGAGGTGGCAGTAATACTGCACCAACAGTACTAATCAGTGTCCTGGCATCCCTCTTTTGATAGTGGAGCCCGTGGTGGCTCACAACGGCATCATACCTGTTGTAGATTGACCCTGCTAACCTCTGTTGCCACAGTTATAATTTAGAAAAGCACCTCATTCCTGCTCTTAGCCCCCTGTAGCTTCTTATTCTCTCTATTGGTACTTTTACTGCCTCTCACAGTGGTCAAAAATGAGAGGTGCTGAGGGATCCATCTTGAGTCCCCCAATCCCTCCTCAGAGCTTCACCATCTCCTCATGAAACACTGCTGACACCTGACCATCTGGTTACTCACCTTCCTCTGATAACAGTGAACTTGTTCTTGTATCACTTTCTGGACCACTCATCAGGGGTAAGACTTGAATTTCATCCTGAGTCTGCCTCACTAGGGTGATGCCTCTTCTGGACATTGCTCCAAGATGAATTTGCACCTTTTGAAGATTCACACATCATTTCTCCTCTTACATTTTAGGGGTTGTGCCTCCTCTCTACTGAAGAAAGCTAGGGAGAACTCTTCTTCAAAATTGACCTCAAAATTTGAAATGGTTGTTTTTTCTCATGCTTCTACCATGAGGTTACTTTCTATGACTTTGTGATTTCCTCTTGCTGCTTCTCAGCATCATAATCTAATTGTGCTTTTTGTCTTTTGAATTTGTTTCTTTCACTGGAAACCTAAACTAGATTTGCTGAATAAAAGTGAAGTTAATTTAGCTACTTAGAGATAGAATATTAGCAGAGAAGTGGAAAAGAGTGAGAAATGAGAAAGAGATGGCACAGTGAGACCTCTTTTGACAGCTCTTGGGAATTAACTTTGAATGGTCCAAGGCCAGCCATAGAAATGTCTGTCTAGGCTTCAGAACCCATGTCTCCTTTTATTGTGTCAAATTTCTCCAGAAAATAGGTTGTAGCATCTTCCCTTCTGTATTTTAAAGTGTGAAGCAACTGCCATTCCTGATATTGCAGAAGTCTCCAGTTGGTATATGGTGAGTTACTACTAATCTGCAAGTGTTTGCTTTGCCCTCACAGTGTTGCTTAATAATCTGAACTTTACTGCTTTTGGACAGAGGGTCAGGTTTTATAAATCTCCAGCAATTCCTATGATAGTTCACCTTACTAACTTCTCTTATTTGAATGATCTGTTTTTTTTGACCTCTATAGACCATTGAGGTCCCATGAAAATCACAATTGCCTTTTTCACTGTAAAACCACGAGTATGGGCACACCAAGGACAATATCGAATGGATGAAAACAATTTGAGAAAATATCATGGGAGTGAAGAAACAGACGTAATATATATCATAAAATTTACTTCAATAATAAACTGTACTAAGATTTGACAGCAGACAACTTAGACTCCCATGCTATTGCAGCACCAATACATTCTTCAGCATCTCTATGAAATTTAGTTCCTCTCTCAATATTACCATATTTTCTCATCCTGGTTCAGTTAGTTGTTTCTTATCTGTGCTCCTTCAGTACTATATTCTTAAGGCTTACAGTTCATAGTACATACAATAATAGCTTATTTAGTTATCTGAATTCTTTACCAATTCAAGTTGCAAATCCATGGATGAACTGATCAAGGATGGATTGACAAACATATAGAAGGAGAATTTTGCAATATTCTGAGTGAAACAGAATGAGGACATAAATAAAAGCAGAGGTTATGGACCTGAAAAAAAACAGTATTGAAGGACATCTGAATTTGGCACTAAATTGTTTTCACTGATCACTAACCAAATTCTTGTCTTCAGTATCTGTCCCTTGTCTGTCAAATTGTGAACCCAGAGATCCATATGGCTCAATTCCAGGCAATGTTTTGATCATAAAAAGCTCAAAACTGTGAGCAAAGTTATCTTTAATTTTAATATTGACACAAGGCACAAGAGTTTGCTTGCATCTTTCTACAACCATGAAGACAATGCAGCTGTATAGAGTTTAAGGAGCATGTTTAGATTCCACCTCTCTCTTGCTCTTTTCCTCACACTTGGCTGCAGTCTTTCCCTCGAAATTCTCCAAATCCTGTTCCTGCAGCTCTTTCCACAGCCTGCTCTGCCTCTTGGCCTTTGCAATCCTTTATTTTGTTCCGTATCCCCAGCCCTCATCTATCTCCCCTACCACCACCCCTTTTTATTGATCACATGATTTCCTAAAGCTAGTTGGGCATATTTAAATACTTTTTCAGAGAGTGAAGGAAAGGGAATATTTACTGGGTAAAGGATGAAGTTCCCTTTCGAGGCAGATTGTAAAAGCAGAGCTGGATTCAAATTTCTGTCCCAAAAATGTAACCAATCTCTCTGACTTTCATTTCTTGAAGATTAGGTAGTATAGAGTAAAATAAGATGGTGGGAGAGAGAGATGGTGGGAGATTGCTCAGAAGGCTAGTAGAACCAAGAGCATAATGTTGATGCGTGGCTTATGATATTTGCAAGTGTAAACAAAAAACTTTTTGAATCCTTGTCTCTTGTCTCTCTTCCTAAGAATATTGGAACCCACTGCAATTCTCTGAGTGTTTACTTGCATATTATCTTAAGTATCCATTACATTTCTCTCATTGAGACTATACAGATTTTTTTTAAAATATGGCTTCCGTATCAGTATGAGGGCTCCCTGTAGATATTCTGAATCCAACATTGGTTTTCACTACCTGTGTTGTTGGTAAGACTGCAGACTGGCACATTATCTCTGGTATCCTTCTAATTCTTTCCTGACTTGAATCTGCATCCTTAATCGCTACAATTACTTAAATAATGCTTATTACATATCAGTGATGTTTTTAGAACTACACATTTATTAACTTACTGAACTTTCACAAAAATCCTAGAAAATAGATAAAGGCACATTTCTATAATACAACATATGACCTGGGGGGTGGGGTAACCTCATGTTTGTAGAGTTACATAGTAATAACAAGCTTTATTGGAAAAATAGAGGACAAAATATGTGCATCGTAGTAATATTATCATAGCAAAATTATCAGTATTGTTATGTATTTGCACCTGCCTAACTGGCTTAAAAGATTTGTAATTATTTGCCTTAAGGGATTGTGATGATCACAGAACCCTTTTGAGTTGATGCTTTTCCTATAAGACCCAAGTATCTGAACATCAGTAGCTAGCACCAAGCCTTGTCCTTCAGCATGGCAGATGTGAAGTCTTTTGACATTTCTCTCTCATTTCTAATGTCCAATAAAAGTCCATAAAATTCCTGCAGAGAACATTCTCTCCATTCCTGAAAATGTTACAGAGTTTTTCCGAAGGCTGAGGGAAGTTTCTTCCTGACCATGACAGCTCATCACTGAATCCTGGCATGTTTGCTAACAGGACACCAGTTGTTTCAGTGATTTTTATATTTTCAGAAATATCTTCTCTTCCATGAAAAAGACATCTTCCCTCTCTGATGCAGACCAAAATCTATGGTGTTCTCACTTTTACAATTTCAGGCCTAGAAGTCAGAGCTGGTTTGGCCATAATGACTGCTTCAGACTCTGCCCCCTACCCTTACACAAAGATCTCTCTTACTGATCAATAACAAATCTTGGTCTTGGCTTCTGCTTGTGGTTTGTTTGTAATAAAGTTGCTTTAAATCAAATTTTGAACATTCACAGGTTTCATGAAGACTTACTAAATTATGTTTTTTTATAATTTTTGAGTCACATGTATTTCATTCCAGAAAATGGAAAACAAAAAAAAAATTATGCTAGAAAAAAATATTATCCTTAATAACCTCAAGCTCTTAAATAATGCTTATTACATACCAGGGATGTTTTTGTTGCTGCACATTTATTAGCTTACTGAACCTTCACAAAAATCCTAGGAAATAGATAAACGCATGTTTTTATGATACAACATATGTCCTAAGGGGAAAAAGCCCATGCTTGCAGAGTTACACGCTAATAACAAGTTTTATTGGAAAAAAAAATAGAGCTAGGACTGTCAAAATCTGTGTTTCATAGCACTATGTACTGTAACAGTAAGAGAAATGGTAATTGGTACCTTTGGGGACAGTTTGGACAGCCCAGAAAGGCAGTGCTGCGTGGCTGGAGGGTCTCTCAGAGGAGAATTGCTGACTTGCAGACACTGACAATCCAGATGGGCATGAAGCTTCCAGTAAACAGGGTGATGTGTAAAGGCATAGGAGGAAGTGTAACCTGCCAGGAGCCAAAAACTACACATCTGGGTACATGCCAATGATGTCAGCAAGGCCTGGGAGTTTCAGTGGGAGAAGTTTTTGATTACTAATTCAAACATTTTACTTGGTACAGGGTTGTTCAGACTTTCTTTTGAGCCAGTGATAGATAACTTTTGTCTTCCTGGAAGTTTGCCTATTTCATTAAAGCTTTCTAATTTGCTGGTGTGCCCTTGCTTGTTGTATAATTGTAATTTATAATCCCTTTGAATTTCTGGAAAATTAATATCATGTTCCCCATTTCATTTCTGATATGATCATTTAATAATTTCTCTCTCTCTCTCTCTCTCTCTCTCTCTCTCTCTCTCTCTCTCTCTCTCTCTCTCTCTCTCTCTCTCTCTCTCTCTCTCTCTCTCTCTCTTTCTCATGTCATCCTAGCTAAATGTGTGTTACCTTTGTTGGTCTTTTAAAATAATCAAATTTTGGTTTCATTGATTTTTCTGTCTTGCTTTTCTGTGCTGTACTTAATTTATTTTCATACAAATCTTTTTTTCTTCTTTTTACTTGCTTTGATTTAGTTTGCTTTTCTTCTTTTCTTTCCAATTTATTTGTTTGTTTGTTTGTTTTGTAGTACTGGGGGTTTAACCCAGGAGAACTGTACCACTGAGCTATACCTATACCCCTCACTCTTTTTATTCAAACTTGCCATCCTCCTGCCTCAGTCTCTGGAATTGCTGGGATTATTATTATGCTCCACCATGCCTGGCTTACTTTTATTTTCTTTAGAAAGTTAAATCATTGATTTTTTTCCCTTTTAATGTGTGAATTCACAGCTACAAATGCTCTAATGTATACTCATTTGGCTCTATCGTAAGTTTTGATATATCTAATGTTTTCATTTTCATTCATTCCAGATTGTTTTTTTTTTCCTTCTGATTTCTTCTTTGACCCATCGGTTATTTAGGAGTGTGTTATTTGCTTTCTGTACATTTGTTTGTTTCTAAAATATCCTTCTGTTAATGGTTTCTGTTTTTTTTTATTTTAATCAAAAAATATATATTGCATGATATCCAATCTTTAAAATGTATTGACACTGTGACCAAACTTATAAATACCTTGCAGAATGCTGCATGTACACTTCAAAATATGTGTGCCTGCTGTTGTTGAGTGCAGTGTTCTGTAGTTATCTGTTAATTCTGGTTAGCTTAGAATCCTGCCTAGTTGTTCCATTATTGAGAGTGGATTATTGATGTCTCCCAACTCTGACTGCTGAATTGTCTACTTCTCCTTTCAGTTTTGTCAGTTTTGGCTTTTCCATTTTGGTACTCTGTTGTTAGGTGAATATAGACATCATATTATCTTGATCATTTTTCATCACTTTCATCTTAATAAATGTCCTTAGTAACATTCAGTCTACTTTGTCTGGAGTTAGTATACCCACTAACAGTTTGCATGATTCCATCCTCTACTTTCAACCTATTTATGCCTTTGATTTTAATGTACCCAAATATGTCTACATGTAAATAACATATAGTTGAATCATGTTTTCGTTGTTGTTGTTGTTTGATCTTTTCTTTTTGGTGTTGAAAACTGAACCCATGGCCTCACATAAAACTTTACCCCTGAGCTATAACTCTACCTTGAATCATCTCTCTAATGAATTCAATCTGCCAATTTCTGCCTTTTAGATTTAATGTGATTTTTCTATGTGTCTTATATCTTTTGGGTTCTACTAGTTCCACATTACTGCTTTATTTAAAGTCATTTGTCATTGGGGAATGACAAATTAAAATATCAATGAGATACTACTGCATACCTACTAGAATGGATATACCCCAAAAACCTGACAATAGCAATTGCCTGGCAGGATGTGAAAGATCAGGAACTCTTATTCTTGCTGGTGGAAATTTAAAGTTGTATAGCCACTTTGGAAGACAGTTTGGAAATTTCTTAAAAGTTAAGCACAGCCTTACTAAGTAATCAAGCAATCATGTTCCCTACATATTCATCTAAGTGTCTTGGAAACATGGATCCACACAAAACCTGACATGAAAGTATTTACTGAATCTTTATTCATAATCATCAAAAATCTGTAAGCAACCAAAATGTCCTTCAATAAGTGAATAAATAAGTAAACTGTGATGTAACCATACAATGAAGTTGCTGTTTTTAATGTCCCCTCCGAAACTCATGCTGATATTTAATTGCCAATGTGGTAATATTGGAAAGTGGGGCCCTTATGAGGTGAGAAGGTCAGGAGAACGCTGCCCTCTTGAATGGGTTAGTTCTTTTCCCTGGAAGTGGTTTGGCTCTCATGGTAGCTTGTTCCCCTTTATTCTTTCTCTATCTTGTCTATGTTCACTTGTCCTTCATCAGGTTTTGATTCAGCATGAAGGCCCTCAACAGATGCTGATGCCATGCTTGAAGACATTTTAGCCTCCAGAGCCAAAAGCCAAATGAATTTCTGTTGTTTCTAAATCATTCAGTCTGTGGTATTCTGTTACTGCAACAGAAAATGGATCAAGACAGGAATATTATTCAGATACCATATTTAAATGTCTAATAAAACTTAAATCACAAAAAGAAAGACATGAGTAAGTCTAAAATCAAAGAAGCCAACCTTAAAAGACTATCTATGACATAATTAAATCATATGACATTATATTATATGATATAATATGTCAATATATGACATAATGAAAAAAAGACAAAATAGAATGATAATAAAATATCAGTGATTTCCAGGAGTTCAGGGTAAGGTGGGATGGTTGAACAAGTGAAGTGCATGGGATTTTTTAGGGCAGTGAAACTACTCTGTATGAAATTGTAGTGGTAGATTTATGCCACTAAACATTTACAAAACCACAAAAAGAGAATTTCAATGTATGCAAATTCCAAATATTTCAGAGGTCAAATGATCCCAGGGCATTTAATACAAAGTTATTGAACTAAAAATGTATGAAACAACCTTACTGAAAAAGTAGGGAAAGAAGAAAAGGTGCTGACTTATGTAATTTTGGAAATGAATAGTGTCTTTAAAACTAAACACAAAGAAATTGAGCATATGCACTGTATTTGATTCAATGAACTTGTTTCCCATGAGGTATTGGTTAACAATTCTGAGACCATTCTGAGACCAGTATATATATATATATATATATATATTGAACATTAAGAAAAAAGATGGTAGATGGTAGGAATTAGATTCTTGTTATTGGAATGAGAGGTTACAGAAAAGCAAGAAAAAAAGGTTATCATGATCTATGTGGCAAAGGATCAGTGTTAGAGATTCATGAACATGAGCTCACATTCAGTTTAATATGCATACAGATGGTTAAACCCAGAAATATTTGTATACATTGATACACAAGTCCGCATTTATAGATTTTTTTTGTGCCATAATATAAGAAGTCCTAGAAAAAATACTATCCCAGAAACTTTTATTGGAGGATGGTAACTTCAGATTCTATTATCAGTTTCCAATAAAGGAACCCAGTGCTCCAGGGAGAAATGGCTGAATCTAGGACTGGGGAAAAGCATATGCCAGATGATAGTGAATTATTCTAAAATGCTCCAAAATTTCCACAATAATTTGAATGTAGGTGGTTTAATAGAGTCCCTTCTGAATTAATGTTTCCCTACTACCTAACAATGTGACTTTATTTGGAAGTAAAGTTTTGCAGATATGGAAACAGTTAAGATGAAGTTATAGTGGAACAGGTGAGTCCTATACCCTGAATGGTGTCCTTATAAGAAACTATAAAGACACAGAGAGAAGAACACCTTGTGAAAATAGAAATAAATTTTGGAGTTATTAATCTATAAGCTAAGAAATTACAGCAACCAAAAGAAGCTGGAAGGGAAAAAAAGAACTTTACCAGCAGTCTTCAAAGAGAACCTGGTGGTACCAACACCATTGTATTGGACTTATTATTTCAGCATCTCTAAAAAACTGACCTAGGTGGTATGTCAAAAGGGCCCAGCCAACTAAAAGAGATAACAATGGCCAAAACTGGAAAAACTTAAGCCACAAAATAAATAAATTAGTATTAGAATACAACCTAAAGTATTAAATAAATAAGTAAATCAATGACTGAATAAAATACATGGGAAGAAGATACAAATCTCCAAATGATTAAAGTAGACACTGAGGCCGAAGGACAAAGAGACAATCAGTGTAGGTAATAAATGATGGGGTCAGAAAGATGAAAGCCGATTCAGGAGGAAATAAAATATTAATACCGTCAGGACACTTCCCCCTCCTCCACCTGTTGCCAAGGTGACCTGTCTCCTGGGAATTATTCCTCCCTACAAAGAGTTGTTAATGATTGAAGCCCATTGGGCCTCTCCCTTCCTTTCTGTCCAGGATCACTCCACCTTTGGCCCAATTTCTGGTCACTAGTCAAGCAGGATGGGGGAAGAAAGGCCATGAGAACAAAGGAATTTTAAAAAGTATAAAAGGGGCAGGACATCCCCCACTTCCTCAGACACTCAGATCTGGGGCTCCTTCTCTGTAGAGAAGATTATCTCTGTCCTGTCCTTTAAATACATCTTGCTTTCTACACTTGCCTTGGCGTTTCTCCAGTGTTCAACCTTCAACATCTAGAGAAAGAGGACTTGGCCCTCATTGATTCTCATCACCAGTATCAATACTACGTTTTCAAGGACCTGGATCACAACTCCCCACTCCTTAAATATGGGATATGCATAGGATTTTATTCATTAGAGTACAGTGTAGAAGTGTGCATGTGCGTGTGTGTGTGGGTATGGTGTTGTGTGTGTAACTTTACAGTAGGGAACCATAACAAGTAATTCTTCAACTAGGTGGTTAAGTTCAACATCAACAGATGTAGATTTAATGTGATATGGTGAAACTGACACTTTTCCTTTGTGACATTCCTCCCAAGAACATAATTCCAGTCTAATTAGAAAAACATCAGATAATTTCCAATTAAGGTGACATTCCACAAAATCCCTGATCAGTTTTCTCAAAACTTACAAGGTTACATAAAAACAAGGAAAGTCTTGAGGATCAGTCATAGCCAAGAGAATACAAGGGAAATATGACAATTAAATGTAATTGGTAGTGTTGCCAAAAGCTCAGTCCTTGTCCCCAATGCCAATCCAATAATGAGGACACAGTTTTGAGAAAAAAAAAGAGAAAAGAAGTTTTATTGCTTTGCTAGCAAAGGAGAAACACAGGGAACTCCTGTCCCAAAGGCTGTGATTCTGCCCATTAGCAGGAACAGGGGGCTTTAAAAGGGGTGATTCAAAGGCTACTTTCCATGTGTTCTCTGTCTGCAACTGTATTCACTTGTTAATATCAAAGACAGTCATTTCTGAGATCTTCTGGTATCATCCCCAAAGTCTGGATAACTTCTTTCATATAGTGGTTGTGTACTCAGGGACAGATGACTCTGCTTAGGAGGGGGAAGAAAGGGAAGGCTGTTTCTCCTGAGATTAGAGAGGGGGAGAGATTAGTGAGGAGCAAGGAGAAAGAAACATGTCTATTTTTAAAAATAAGTTGTAGTGGCAGAGGAACCAGGGTTGTATTCAAAGCAAAAAGTAGACCACTGTTACAGTAGCCCAGATGTTATACTAGAACAAGAAAAGGACACTAGGTAAAAGCTAAGGACTAGACAAAGGAGAATGAAGAGAAGAGAGGGAGGATGGGAATAGAAAAGACAGTAGAATGAATCTGACATCTTTTCCATCCTTATATATGAATATACAACCAATGTAACTCCACATCATATGCAATCACAATAATGGGATCCTAATTGGAATAAGTTATACTTACTCTATAATGTGTAAAGACACACTCTACTGTCATGTATATTTACAAAGAACAAACAAATAAATAAATTTTCAAAACTAAGGAAATCTTGGGCTGGGGTTGTAGCTCAGTGGTAGAGTGCTTGCCTATCACATGTGAGGCACTGGTTTCGATCCTCAGTACATCATGAAGATAAATAAATAAGTAAGTAAAAGTAAAACAATCTTAATTAAGTATGGATTTCAGCTAATGATAATGTATTAATATGGTTAAATTATTAAAATAAATATCTTATATTTATGTGAGTTTGAAATAATAAGAGAAACTGTATGCAAAGTATATAGAAACTATAGGCATTACCTTCAAGATTTTTCTGTAAACCTCAAAGTATTCACAAATTAAAATGTATTTTAAAAATTTAAAGGGAATAGAAAAATCAAAAGCACAATAAAATTAATTTTAAAATAAGATAACAATTTAAGTCCTAATATATCAATGATTATATAACATAAGTATTATAATGTAACCACTGAAAGAAAAAGACTGGGAAAGTAGATCTGAAAACATGACCCAAATATATAACTCAAGAAACTCATTTCAAATACAATGACATAAGCTGTCTAAAAGCAAGACAAAAGAAAATTTATACCATGTAAATATTAATCAAAATAAAGAAGTAGTGGCTCTAATAAAATTACATAAAGTAGACTTTAGAGGAAAGAAAAGTATTTGTGACAGAAAAAAAAAACCTGATATAATACTAACAGGTTCAATGCACCCATATGTCACAATCCTAAATATGTATGCAAAAGTAGAGCTGCAAAATATGTGAAACAAATTGTGATAGAACTAAAAGAAGAACTAGACAAATCAATAGGTACAAATTACAAATGGAGACTCCAACACTCCTCTTCTAACAATTAATAGCACAATGAGAATCAAGGATATAAGTAAAAACCTCAAACAAAAGCAAAACAACAACAAAAACAACCAATAACTAAAAAGGTAGAATGTACATTTACAGAATACTCTACCCAAAATAATAGGTTTAAATTCACTCCAGTGGTCATAGAATATTTGCCAAGATGAATTACGTTGACTGTGAGCAAAACTCAACAAATTATAGAGTATGCTTTCTTACCACAAAGAATTAAATAACAGAAAGTGTGGGAAGCCATTCTGACACGTGATTGGGTGACTGCTGTTAAGGGCCTGAGGCGCTTTGGCTCTGTCAAAGCTTTCCCGACCTTTTCCTGATGAGAGAGCCCATCCGTGTGGGGGTGTGCCTGACCACTGACCTCGGGGACCCAATCACTGACCCTGACCTTGGAGTGCAGCCCCCCCCTCAACCTTCATTGGATGGAATTCTCCCCTGAATCTCTTGTTCCCCAAATAAAAGGCTACTCCCCGGAGTGTTCACTCTCTCTCTCTCCTGCTAGCCCTGAGTAATCCTCGCTGCCCTGCTGGGCGGCTAGAGGTGGGAACCAGAGAGGTGAGCCGTCTCGAACCTAGCAATAGAAATAAGGTAACTGAGTCTGTGTGTTTATTTCAATCTCTTCTAACTAACTTTATGCCTAGAACCTCATTAATGAAACCACTGCGCAGGTCACGTGGTAGAATTGGCGCCCACGAGGGGGGCATTCTAGATTAGTTAGATTGAGTGGGAGCACGCGCTAAAAAGATAAGGAAAAAAATAAAGATAAAGGAAGATAAGGAATAAAAATAAAGATAAAGGAAGAGGTGACAACTTGAGTCACAAAAGTACCTGGAGATATTGAAGGAAAGAGACGTTAAATTACTTAAAATGGGAAATTCTACTTCTACGGATAAGGAAATGTATCTGACTATTTTAGACAGTATAATTAATCAGAAAGGAAAACAGATAAAGAAAACTCAGTTATTACAATTCTTAAAGATTGTAGGTGAATATTGTCCTTGGTTTTGTGACCAAGAGTCTCCAAATTTACTTACTTGGGAGAAATTAGGAAGGAAGTTACAGAGAGTCTGTCTTTCTAATGAACTACCTGGAGGCATAGAAAATATACAGAAAACTTGGACAGCCCTAGAAGTTTGTCTTTTTGAATATATGGGCCAAAGTTCGTGGCCCCCTGAGGACCTTTTAAAAGGCATTCAAAGAGCTGTTAGGTCTATTCAAATGGAGAATCAGCCTGAGGCTAAGTTAATTACCTTTCCCTTGAGCCGTTTAAAAACAAAGGCACTAGGGGCCAAGCCAAAGGTTAAAAATGCTAGCCCGCAGGCAGATTGTACAGAACAGCATCATACAGGAGAAACATCCCTAATCTTAGAGAGCCCTCCGGAAGAGGTAGATGATCTTCCTAGAGAGGAAAATACGGAAGAGACTCCTAGAGGGGCTCAGGGTTCTTCTCAACCACATGGTTTAGAAACCCAAAATCGAAATGGCGATAGTGCAGAGTCTGACCGCGGCTCACGGTCTGAGGAAGAAGAATCAGACGTTGAAATGCAGGACTTAGAGAGAAATTTTAATAGGCTGCGTTTAGCACCGCCTGCCCAAGCTATTCGAATTCGGCCAGTACCTGCTAGAAGGACCGAATTTAACAGGTATGCTGAATTAAAGATGACTTTTCTTACCCAAGTCCAGCAAGGTATTAGGAAGGCTCAAGAAATGGGAGAGGATACTACTGGTTTTTACCTCTTTCCAGTTTTTGAGCAAACTAATGAGCAAGATCAGAGAGTTAGAGTTCATGCTGTAATCCCATTTAAAACTATTAAAGAATTAAAAAATGCATGTGAGACGTATGGTCCAAATTTGCCTTTTGTACAGTCTGATAGAAAATAATTGCTCACAAACCCTTCCTCCTAGCGATTGGATTTCTTTAGGCAGATTTTGTCTGAGCGGGAGATGTTACGTTTGTGGAAAAAATAATCATTTTGCGCGCAAGTGTCGCATGCGCGGTTTTAAGTTCAGAGCTCCATCTACTGGCGATAATAGATATTGCAGGACTCAGCGCCACGCGGTGGATTCAGATGGCGCGGATGAACCCGCCTTCTTGTCACCATTTCCGCCTAGCCGGAACACAAACTTCCGGTCGGCCCGCCCCCGGGACGAAAATGAGGAAATAGGTGGTCGCGCAATGTGACGTCATCGCGCCGACCATGGGGGCCGCCATCTTTACATTTACCGGAGCGGAACAAACAGTTTCCGTACAAACCCCTAATGATTTTCAAGGCTTTTAAGAGAGATTAACTGGCTAAGACCATCCTTAAAACTAACTACTTCTGAGTTAAGTCCTTTATTTCAGATATTACAAGGAAATCCTTCTCCAACCTCTCCACGTCAGCGAACCCTGGAGGCCAAAACAACTTTAAGAAAAGTTAAAATTGCAATTAAAAATGCACAGCTTACTACAATAGATCCTAAAGAAATAATGTATTTATTAATATTTCCAACTGAGCATACCCCAACAAGAGCCATATGGCAAAGATTAGGAGTTATTGAGTGGATTTATTTATCCCACTCCCCTCAAAAAACATTAATTCCTTTTCATGATTCTATAGCTCAATTAGTAATTAAAGGTAGAACTAGGATTTTACAATTAATTGGATCTGAACCTGATATTATAATTATTCCATTTTCTGTTCAACAGACTAATTGGCTTTTTCAAACTTCTAGCTCATGGCAGATAGCCTTTGCAGATTTTCCTGGACATATAGATAGCCATTATCCTCGTGATAAGATTGTACAATTTGCATCATTAACATCACTTATTTTTCCAAAAATTGTACGTTCTTATCCAATAGAGGAAGCCTTATCGGTGTTCACGGATGGTTCCAACTCCGGTAAGGCAGGCTTTTTCAGTTGTGTTCACACAGAGGTAATACAAACTTCTTATACTTCTGCCCAAAGAGCAGAGCTTCAAGCTCTGATTTGTGCCTTAGATTATTTTTCAAATGAGCCTATTAATATCTATTCTGACAGCTTATATGCAGTCAGAGTTACCAAAAATATTGAAACCTCAGTTATTGGGTTTACTTCATCACAGGAGTTATTTGAATTATTTCATAATTTACAAAAGACAGTGCTAATGCGAAAGTACCCATGTTTCATAGGACACATACGTGCCCATACTAATCTTCCTGGACCTCTAGTTTCAGGTAATGACAAAATTGATAAGTTAGTAGCTTTTTGTCAACAGATGTCTTTGTATGACTGTGCACTAGCTTCCCATTCCTTGCATCATCAAAATGCTTCTAGCTTACGTAAAAAATTTAATATTACCAGAGAACAAGCTTGTCAGATTGTAAGCCAATGCCCTAAGTGTGTTATTCACACTCCATCTCTGCCATCAGGGGTAAATCCCCGTGGATTAAAACCAAATCAAATATGGCAAATGGATGTAACTCATATTCCTCAATTTGGTAAGCAATGTTATGTGCATGTCATAGTGGACACTTATTCTAGATTTATTTTTGCCACAGCACGTACTAAGGAAAATACTCAACATGTAATTTCTCATTACTTAACAGCTTTTTCCATTTTAGGGTGCCCTATGCAGATTAAAACAGATAATGCTCCAGCTTACGTAAGCTCTTCTTTTCAACAATTTTGCCAGGAGTTTAAAATTAATCATAAAACAGGAATTCCTTATAACCCCCAAGGTCAAGCCATTGTGGAACGAGCTCATTTATCTATTAAGCTTCAATTACAAAAATTAAAAGGGGGGAATAGGATTGTGACTCCCTAAAATAGCCTTAATCATGCCTTGTTTGTTTTAAATTTTTTAAACTGTGATGCAGAAGGTCACACTGCTGCTGAAAGACAAATGTCTCCCTCAGTAACAGGCCCCTTAGGCAGAGTTCTGTGGAAAGATTTACAGACTGGTCAGTGGAAGGGCCCAGACCCGGTAATAATGTGGGGAAAGGGTCATGCCTGTATCTTCCCAGAAGGTGCTTTCCGTCCTATTTGGGTGCCTGAACGTGCTATCAGACATGGAGGAGATAGAACCCAGACTCAAGCGACTGAGGATCGACCCGGAGGAGCCACTACCCAGAAGGAGGAGATATCGGAAAAAGATGAAGAAAAACCAGATTGAACCAGCCAAAAAGCTGATTTCATGAAAAGATGTGAAGAAGCTAACAACCCAGGCTTCCCGAATACTTCGATGCCTAGGAAAGAACAGGACCCCAGTGATGATGGTAGCAACAATAATTGCCCTACTGGGCTTTCAGGTAAAAGGGAATCAAGTAGACACTTATTGGACATATTTCCCAGATCCACCCCTGGTACACCCAGCTGTGTGGACTGGAGCATCTATTCCAGTATTTACTAATGACTCATTCATGATGGGAGGATTTACAGATATTCATATTACTCCCAATCATGTGACTAGATTTAATTATTCTGGCTACAGTGCCCAATTACCTTTGTGTTGGTCACATGATAAACATGCTGGCTGTCTGAAAGTATCATTTGAAGAAAAGACAGCGATTGGTAGACCTAGACTGACAAATAATTCTATTTATGGGGACTTAAAACCTAATACTAGATCAGTAATTAAGATGGGACTTTCCCATAACAAGCCAGTCATTCCTGAAAAACCTACACAGATACCCCACTGTCCAAATAGTTCTACAATTGAAATTGGCACCTTTCCTAAATGGATGGATTGTGTAAATACCTTTCCTGTACAACATAAGGTGTTTAAAGATAGTGGGTATATTTTAGACTGGTCTCCAAAAATTGATAAGAGACAATTACGAAGAAATTCTGCTATGACACCTGCAGGATTTGTTAGTAATATTTTGACTTATAGTGAAGGAGGTGTTCAAAGAGATATTTGGCGTTTAATTGCTGCCTCAGAGTATTTACATTTTACAGATAAACCTTTACCAAAATTTGTCGGTAAGAACTGTAAAGAGGGATCTTGCTATGGCTTAAGAGCTTGTGTCCAATCTCCTTATGTTTTAATTATTGGAAATGCAAAAGTTAAGTGGATAGATGACAGATATTTTGTTACTTGTAATAAGTGCAACCTAACCAATTGTATTACTAGGTATAATAGAGGAAAAGGAGTGCTGATACTTCATCAGCCCTCTTTTGTTTTATTACCTGCTAATATTTCAGAGCCATGGTATGCTGATGCTGGTTTACAAGTCTTGCAGCAAATTCATGCCCAGCTAACCAGACCTAAACGTGCTATTGGGGTCATAATTGTTGGTGTTTTAGCACTGGTCTCTTTTATTGCCTCAACTGTCTCTGCATCTCTGACATTGTCTCAGAATATTCAGCATGCAAAATTTCTTAATAATTTAGCTCAAAATACTTCCAAGGCTCTGCGTAATCAAGTAAATATTGATGAAAGGATTGAGACTAAATTAAACGCCTTAGAGGCGACTGTTATAAACATAGGTAATGAACTTTCAGCCTTAAAATTTAAGGAAAGGCTTAAATGCCATGCTAATTATAAGTATGTATGTGTTACAACTGCCAAGTACAATGCTTCTCTCTGGGATTGGGAGAAGGTTAAAAACCATTTATTAGGTATTTGGCAAAATAGTAATAATAGCTTGGATATTCTGGAACTTCATCACCATATCCAAGACATTCAAAATAATAGAGCTGATTTTTCAGATCCTTCTTCTTTGGCTAACCAAATATTGAAGGAGTTAAATGGATTCAACCCTGGAAATAAACACTCCGCTTGGTACATTATTGGATTATTCTCTTTGCTGTTAATTCTCTTTTGTATTGTAACTATAGGATGGCGAGTCTTCCAATCAAGAATCCAGGAACTCCAGAGAGTGAACCGCCGCCTCATTGTTAAGAAAAGAAAGGGGGAATATGTGGGAAGCCATTCTGACACGTGATTGGGTGACTGCCGTTAAGGGCCTGAGGCGCTTTGGCTCTGTCAAAGCTTTCCCGACCCTTTCCTGATGAGAGAGCCCATCCGTGTGGGGGTGTGCCTGACCACTGACCTCGGGGACCCAATCACTGACCCTGACCTTGGAGTGCAGCCCCCCTCAACCTTCATTGGATGGAATTCTCCCCTGAATCTCTTGTTCCCCAAATAAAAGGCTACTCCCCGGAGTGTTCACTCTCTCTCTCTCCTGCTAGCCCTGAGTAATCCTCGCTGCCCTGCTGGGCGGCTAGAGGTGGGAACCAGAGAGGTGAGCCGTCTCGGACCTAGCAATAGAAATAAGGTAACTGAGTCTGTGTGTTTATTTCGATCTCTTCTAACTAACTTTATGCCTAGAACCTCATTAATGAAACCACTGCGCAGGTCGCGTGGTAGAAGAAAGATTATGGAAAAATTTGAAAATTCAAAAACGAAGCTCCAAACAATCTTGAGTCAAAGGAATATCAAGAGAAGTTAAAACATTCAACTAAAACAAAAGGAAAATAATACATCAAAACTTGTCATTATGTAGCCAATGCAGTTCTTAGGGACATTTATAGCCCTCAAATGCACAAATTAGAAAAGAAGAAAATATCAAAATAAGTCTTCTAAGTTCTCACATCAATAATATAGCAAACTAGCCAGGTGCCAGGGTGCACACCTGGAATCCAAGCAGCTCAGGAGGCTGAGACAGGAGGATTGTGAGTTCAAAGCCAATCTCAGCAATGGTGAGGTGCTAAGAAACTCAGAGATTGTGTCACTAAAGGAAAATACAAAATAGGGCTGGGAATGTGGCTCAGTGGCCAAGTGCCCCTAAATTCAATCCCCATATCCCCCACCCGACATCTTGCCAAAAAGTAAATAAATAAATAAATAAATAAATAAATAATGTAACAAACTAGAGATTCAAGATTGCAGATTAGAGGATTCAAGCAGTGGGAGTACTGCTTCTCAGCAAAGTAGGTGAAACGGGGATTCACTGAAATTTAATATTGGACAGTCAGAGTTCTAGAGACTCAGAAATTCAGGTGCATTTAATAAAGAAAAAGAAAGAGTACATTGGAGCTAAAGTAGTTGCAACAGCAATGGCAGCACTGGTTCAGCACAGAGGGAGGAACAACAGAGAGAAACAGAATGGATAAATTTGTCATGGAAAAAACCTGTAGAACAGAAAAGAAACCTGAACTTAAATGATCGATAGGCTGCACAATGAACTGTGCTTGAAAAGTGCTCTGTGTTTCTCAGATGGCAAGCAGAGAGCTGAGAGAGGAGCCATCTTGAGTAGGTCATGCTGTAGCTGCTACTGCAGAAGCCCAAGAGATCAGAACAAATACTGCCCTACCGTCCTGGTAAGTGCCTACCATGTAACCTAGGGGTTACTTAACAGAATGTGAATGAAACAGGCACAGATAAGATTGTACCCAGAAGGATTCAAGTCAAAGATACAGAGGGGACAGCAACTTACTTTCCCTTCAAGTCTGTCAACTAATGTGACTGGCTAAGGAGGATTGAAAAACTGAATAGGTGGGCCGGAAAACAGTCAGGGACTAAGCCTTGGAAGGCTGTATTCCTGGACAATGTGTGAGATTTGTGGAGGGTTGGTTCCTCTGCCCCAAAAGTAGAATTTTCAAGAGGCTAGTGAGATCCGACTCCCAGACTCCCAGAAGAGATCAGCAACTGCCCAATTCTAGGTGTATGTTGGTCTAATCTCTCTAGAGAAGATATCACCCTACAAAGTCCCAAAGGCCTGATTAGGCTGAGCCCCAGATGCTAAAACCCCCCACTTAAAACTCTGTAACAGTCCCACCCTGGGAGAGCATTGACCTGGTCTGTCTGGAAAAAATTCCATTCAATGGTACTTCCCGCTTCATTCTACTTTATACTGATGAGGAGGGAAGTTGAAAGCTATTTGAATCAGCTTCAATTTTAGTACACTCATTTGGTAGTGTATAACAATACCCAGCCCTTGTGTGTGTACTCTCTTTTTCAGTACATAGCCCAAGAAGAAATTAAATGAAAGACAGTTGCACATAAATAATAACCACCCATCCTCATCAACAGTTTGACTACCTCAGTGAAGATAATTCTTTCATTGTTCACTAAGAATATTTTCTGAGGGGTGTTCTTTCTGTGCTGATTGGTTTGTAGTATAATGAATTAAAGACTCAGATCCTGATATAATAATACTGCATGATTTCAACACACCTCTTTCACCAATAGATACGTCATCCAGACATAAACTCAGTAAAGACTCCTTGCACCTAAAAAAATAGTATAAATAAAATGGATGTAATAGTCATCTATAGAATATTTCAACCAACAAGAACTGAATTCACTATTCTCACTTGCTCATGAAACCTTCTCCAGTATAGACCATATTCTAAGCCACAAAGTCACTCTTAGAAAATACAAAAGAAATACATAATTTCTTGGATTTTATCTGATAATAATGGAGTAAAATTAGAAATCAACATAAAAAAATCCTACTGAAACTATACAAACATATGGAAATTGAACAATACATTTTTGAACAATGATGGGTGATAGAAGAGATAAGGGAAAAAATTCAAAATTCTTAGAATCAAACAAGAATGGTAATACAACATACCAGAACTTCTGGGACACTATGAAGATGATTCTAAAGGAGGTTCATAGTTATGAGTGCCTACATAAGAAAATCAGAAAGATCCCACATAAACAAGCTAGTGATAAACCTCAAGGCCCTGAAAAAACCTGAACGAACTAAGTCTATAACCAATAGAAGGAAGGAAATAGTTGAGATCAGAATCCAAAAATCATGAAATAGAGCATTAAAAAAAAAACATACAAAGAATTAATGAGGGGCTGGGGATGTGGCTCACATTAAATAAATATTAAAAAATTCTCTCTCTCTCTCTCTCTCTCTCTCTCTGTCTGTCTCTGTCTGTCTCTCTCTCTCTCTCTCTCTTTAAAAAAAAGAATTAATGAACTGAATTGTTTTTTTTTCAAAAGATAAAAAAGATTAATAAACCTATATCTAAACTAAAAGAAAAAAAGAAAACCCACGGTAGTAAAAATAGAGAGAAAAAGGAGATGTTGCCACAGACATCACAGAAATACAGAATCATTGGGGATTATTTTGAAAATTATACTCCAATATAGAAGGAAAGTATAGAAGGATGGATCCATTTCTACACCTGTATCACCTGCTAAACTTGAGCAGAGGACACAGAAAACCTAAACAGACCAATAATAAGCAATGAAATCAAAGTAGTAATGCAAAGTCTTCCGATAAAGAAAACTCTGGGACCACATGTATTCTCAGCTGAACTCTACCGGACCTTTAAAGAACTAATTGTAAAGCTCCTCAAATTATGCCATGAAATAGAAAGAGTTGGAACATCATAAGGCTATATATGACAAACCCAAACACAATAGTGAATGGAGAAAAGCTGAAAGTCTTCCCTCTAAATTCAGAACAAGACAAGGGAGTTCAATCTCACCACTTCTATTTTATGTAAAACTAGAAATTTTCTCCAGAGTAATTATACAAAAAAAAAAGAAAAGAAAAGAAATAAAAATGGGCAAGAAGTCAAATTATCACTATTTGCAGATGATATGACCCTGTGTTTAGAAGATTAAAAAAAAAAAAAACACTCCACCAGAAGCTTGCTAGAGTTAATAAAGAAATTTATCCCAAGTAGCAGGATACAAAATCAACATACAAAAATAAAGAGCTTTCCTATAGATCAATGAGGAATTTACTGAAAATGAAATCTGGAAAATAATTCCACTCACAGTAGTCTCAAAACAAACAAACATAACAAAAACCAACCTAGGAACAAATCTAACCAAGGAGGCAAATGACCTCTACATTGATAATAGAACACTGAAGAAAGAAATAGAAGACACTAGAAGACACATGTTCATGGATAGGCAGAATTAACACTGTTTAAATGGTCATATTACCAAAATCGATGTACAGATTCAATGCAATAACTATCAAATTACCAGTGATATTCTTCACAAAACTAGAAAAAAAATGGTTATTAAAATTCATTTAGAAGAATTAAAGATCAAGACTAGCCAAAGCAAGCAAAGCTGGAGGCATTGCAATACTTGGCTTCAAATTATTTTGCAGAACTGCAGTAATGAAAACTACATGGTACTGGTACAAAAACAGACACATAGGCTAATAGAACAGAAGAGAAGGCACAGACTAACACACACACAGACACAGTCATCTGATCCTTGGCAAAGATACCAAAAACATATTGGAGAAAAGATAGTATTTTTAATAAATGATGCTGGAAAAACTAATTATCCTAGTGTAGAACAGCAAGTCTAGATCCCTATCAGTCACCCTGAACAAAAGTCAACTCAAAATGAATCAAAGACCTAGAAATTAGACCAAAAACATTTCAACAGCTAAAAGATAGGGTCAATATTCTAATACAGAGGCATGGGCAGCATCTTCCTTAACAGAACCCATAAAGCTCAGGAAATAATACCAAGAAGTAACAAATGGGATGGCATCAAATTACAAAGTTACTACACAGCAAAAGAAAATTAAGAATGTGAAGGGAGGACTGGGACTGTCAGTTCTATCCTCAGCACCACATAAAAATAAATAAATAAAGATATTGTGTCCATCTACAAGTAAAAAATTTTTTTTAAATGTGAAGGGAGAAGAGAGAACATATATAATGGGAGAAAATCTTTGCTAACTACTCTTATGGCAGAGGATTCATATCCAGAATACAATATATTAGTATCCATTAATATCAGGAACTCAAAAAACTTAACGCCAGAAAAACAAAAACCCAGTTAATAAATGATCAAATTAACTAAACAGACATTTCTCAAAAGAATAAATACAAAAAGCCAACAAATATATGGAAAAATATTAAAAATGCAAACCAAATCTACACTGAGGTTTTATCCTGTTACAAGAGTAGCCTTCAAGAATGTAAACAATAATAAATGCTGGAGAGCATGGGGGAGGAAACAGAACACTTTTACATTGTTGGTGGGATGGTAAATTAGTATAAGCACAATGAAAATCAGTATGGATGTTCCTCAACAGACTAGAAATGAACCTACCATATGACTCCAGGTATACCCCGTTGTATCATGTGTATGTACATGATATGTTGCAAGGAATCTCACTATTAGGTAAAATTATAATGACTCAATTAAAATATAGAGGAAAAAACTACATGATATCATTTGATAAGTCTTTCAGGCTGTTTAAATTTTTACCATTTTCTCTTAGTTTTCCATGTTATTATTTCTATTATTTCTATAGCTCTAATTTCCAGGTTACTCTTACTTCTGCCATTTCCAATTCGTTGTTAAACCCATCAGTGAATTATGTTTAGATATTGTTTTTTTTTTTTTTTTCAGTTCTCAAATTTCTATTTAGACTTCTTCTTCAGGTTCCCTTTCTCTGCCAAGATTCCCTGTCCATAAATTCATTGACTGGTTTCCTTTTCATTCTTAAATTTGTCTATTTTAACGTCTTCAAAGTTCTACTTTACTAAGTCCAACATCTGCATCATACTGGAGACTTTCTCTGAACTGTTTTCTCCCTTCTCTAGGAGTCACATTTTTCTATTCCTTCATAGGTAGAATAATTTTAAAAACTTACATTGAATACTCTGGATAATCCATCATAGATGGATTCTAATATTGGCCTCAGAAGAGTACTGATTTCTGTTTTGGCAAGGGGCCAATTAAGCGGGACTCAAATACAAATTTCATTTTCCTTGCATTGTCAAAACTGAAATAACACACTTTTCTCAGACTTGTAACTCATAGGCTCCTTGAAATCTCTCTCATGCTTGCACAATTCAGAGTTCAACCAAAGATTTGGACATATTTTTTTATTGTGTATATTTTCAGGACTCCTCATCTGTGAATCCTTCCTTTTTAGATGTTTTCCAAATTCTCTAGTCATGATGGCAGTATCAAATTCCATCCTTTCACCCTGTGGCCAATGAGTGGGTTTCTGTTCCAGTTGTATTGTAATGGATAACTAACCCAAGCCTGGATGCAAAATAAACTAAGAACACTGTCCTGAGAATTAGTGCCTGGGAAAGGGAGAGTTCTCCTCCACTTTCTAGTCAGCTTCTCCTGGAGAAACTTGATTAACCCCCTCCCCTCCTACCTTTTGAGTTATAAATGACTTCCCCTAGGACTAACTGCTTTTCTTTAAAGTGTAAATGTCCCTATCAAGGCTCCAGGCCCAAGGCTAGAGATTTATCAAAGGCCTTGTAAAAGGAGACAGTTCTTGCCTTTATCACACTAAATGATTCCAGTTTGAAACACTGTGTACAACTATGTATCCTTTAGACCAGAAAATTTATGACACCAGATAGGTTATAAATGTTGTAAAAACCTGGTGATGGGCGCTCAGAATCTGGAGTCTGATCTCCAATTCCCCCACCTACCCCGAGTGTAAAACAAAGTTTGGGGGTTCTCCTCCTCTCCTGCTTGCTGCTTCTGGACCAGGCTGTTTCATGCAACACTATCTACCCAGCATTATAGCTCTTCAACAGATAAATAGGAATTTTTCCCAGTTTTCTTTTCTCAAACATGATCCCCCCCCCCAAAGTTTTTGCCTTTTCTTTTACTTCTGTGCCTTCACATAATGGTTTTTAACAAGTATTTTACACAGTGTTTTAAATTGTGGTTTGCAACACAGTCAGAACACATAGGGCAAATCCACTTTTACCAGAAGGAGCATTTGTGCACATGAATGTCTGATGATACCTTGACCCTTTTTTTTATTTCTTTAAACATATCAAGCACACAGATTCTCCATTTTCACTTGATCATTTTGATTCTTGAATATTTTATAGGTCTTCATTTTCTTATGTTCCCTTTTTGCTTTCTTTATTTTAATAAATTTCTTATTATGCACAATAATTTATTGGTACTTTTTGCACTTGGAGTTTTATCTGCTTTAAATATTCTTTTCCTAAAAAGATCCTTTTTAGGAAAAGAATACGCTTCTTTCACTTTCAGTTCTTTATTTGTTTGAGCTAGACATAGAAAATGACTTTCCAATTCAACTTTGTGGTTTGTATTTAAACTAAATAAATTTAAACTAACTTTGAATTTAAACTAAATTCTTACTTTTTTGGAGGAACTAAGTAGTAAGAATTTTGGTCTCAAATCATTTGGAAAGTTTTCTTCCCTTTATATAGAGCTAACTCTGTGGGAGACTGGTTTATTCATTTATATGGTTCACCGGTTAAGCAGGGGTATTTGCCTTCAGGGGTTCTAGTGTTAGAGTAGGGAATCTTGTAAAGGTGTTAGTATTCATTTCCATGAAAAAGAAAATTGAATGATATTCAAAGCAGTCATGCTTCAGTGATTGCTTACTGTACTAAATTTATGCTTTACCATAGTTTTTGACTTTTTACTTTTCTTCAATTTCTGCTTAGCTCAACTGGTCATTTAGAAAGATGCATTGTTTTAAAGCCAGTTATTTAAATGCTTGATAAGTAAAAAGTATTTCAGGATACCTAATATGTAATATCAGAAAAAGAAGTCCTTTATTCTAGTTCCAAGTAATTTATTCTTTAAAGATTTTTAAGTTATTAGTTGTAGATGGACACAATATTTTTTTTTATTTTTATGTGGTTCTGAGGATCGAACCCAGTGCCTCAGGTGTGCTGAGCAAGCACTCTACCACTGAGCCACAGCCCCAGCCTGAGTAATTTATTCTTAATTATCTATTTACATTTAGATTTAATCCAAGTGTTGACAAGGTTGTGGGAAAAACAATTTATTGTACTTAGAAGAAAGGACCTTGGAGGTTTTCTTCAGGCTATCAGCCTTTATTACTGTGCAAAGAAAAAATTTAGCACTATGGATGATTCCATAGTTTCCCAGGCTGACGCTGAATTTTATGTTCTTCTCTGAAAGATAAAATATGCTTATCAAGTATAGTCATGTTACTGGTTTTCTTGGAACTATATTAATGGTACCACCTATCTATAAAAATGGCTAAAATTAAGGCAGATTGTTAAAGGATTAAATTACATTTATCTCAAGAGCACTTCTAAGATCTATGAATTCAGAGAGGGTTGTAATCAGAAGAACATGATTCAACTACTTCACCTAAATGAAAGAAAACTTGAGTGGTCATCTAATCCAGTCATTTCTCTTAAGCAAAATGACAATGAAATCGTGCTCTATACATGAGAATGTATTCTATATAAAGGTTTCCAGAAAAAAAAATCACACTTTAAAAATGTGGTTGTAAAAATTATTTTCTCTGATGCTAAAAGAAGCTTCTTTCATAGATAGCTTTAAGTCCATTTGTCTTACCTCTTAGTTACCTCACTCATCTTCTGACCTACCTGAAAAAAAAAAAGATAGCTGTAAATATTTAGGAAAAAGTGAGAATAAAGTGAGCATAATCCCTTTCCTGTCTTTGTCCATTAAACATTCAAAATGGCTGTGACTGTAAAAGATATGTATGGCAGGTTTGGATTTTTTTTTTCTATCTGCTACTGTCATAGAATTTACTAAGGAAAACCCCTCACATCTGCTCAAATTGGCCTGTGCATTTTTAAAGAATCTTACTAAAATGTGTCTGAGGAAAAAAAATCTAGACACAAAAATCTGGGGGTTTTTTTAGCATTCTTTTATTTCCCCCAAGTTGTTACCTTTAATAAAGTGCCTGACTTCAGCTATTAAATCAGTCTTTAGTTTATTCTTCACTAGGCAAGTTGATTCCTATATTTTATTTCATCTCTGCTCAAAACTCCAGTCTTCTTATCCTTTAATAATGTCAGTGGCTTTTCTCTAAAATCTCCTCAAGACTGTGCTCCTCTCAGGATGAGTCGTCACCAGCATCCCTTTCAATCTTAAAAAAAAATTATTTGTTATTTGCTAACTCAAATTTCAGTTGGTATAGATTGCTGTTGCTCAAACGTTTAATTCTAGGCTTAACTTATAGATGGATAAGTATTTCAAAGTGTTGACAGCAATAAGCTGAATGTTTTCTGATACTCAGAAGTGTTCCATCTGAGACAATACCAAAATGGAAATAGAGTCATAGGCTGAATTGTACAAATTTGGAGTTGATAGAAACATATGCATGTGGTTTTCTTAATTTTGCCATCTTTATTTTTTTTTATATAAGCAAAGTACACATGATGCACCATTTAAACCACTTTAGGAGAGTTGTGCAACTCTCACCACTGTATGGTTCTAGGACATTTCTATTGCCCAAAAAGGAAACTTGTCCTGGCTGTCACTAATCTGTTGGGTCTTATGGAAGTTATTGTTCAATTATTTTAACTTATTGAAGAGCTGCCTTCTTTCCACAGCCACAATATCATTTACACTGCCACCTGTAATGTACCAAGATTCCAATTTCTTGACACACTCATCAGCACTTATTATTTTCCTTTAAAAAAAATTACAGTCATCTTAGTATATGTAAAATTGTGTATCCTTATGGTTGGCATTTGCACTTCCCTAGTAACAAATGACATTGGACATCTTTTCATGTGTTTGTTCCCTATGTGTATGCCTCCCTTAAGAGAAAGTCTACTTAAATTTTTGCCATTTATAAATTGGGTTGTTTGTCCTTTTGCTATTGACTTTTAAAGTTCTTTATATATACTAAATACTAGACTCTTATCAGATATAAGATTTGCAAATGTTCTCTTCTAAGCTGTGAGTTATCTCTTGATGGTGTCTGATAATATACTAAAGATTTAAATTTTGATGAAGTTAAATATATCTACTCTTTTGGATTTTGCTTTTTCTTTTGGTATTATTACTAAGAATTCATTGAACAATCCAACATCATAATGCTCTGAGTGAAATCTTTCTGGTATGATTACAAAAACATGTGAGAGAGCGCTGCTGTGACTGTCTTGGTTCCTTAGTAGGCCCTTGCTTTGTAACACTTGTCATTTTCTTCCAATTTACATGGAGTTTAAAGTCAGTTGAGGGTCGCGGCTGGATGTTGGAGCTGCGAGCGCAGCTCTGGCACCGGCGGTGGGACCGTGGACCGGAAAATGATGGACCTAGAAAGCATCATGTGAAGAACAATAAGTCAGATGCAAAAGAAAAAGCATCACATTTTCTCTCCTATGGTGAAACTAAAGAAGGAGATATTTTCACTGGGAAAGACAATCAGTATAGAGAGAAAGGAGTTGGGCATAGGAAGGAAGAAATGACACGGCAACACACGCTGCGGGCGCAGCGGTGCGGGGCACGGATCGGCTCACTCCCTTCCCGCCACCATCTTCCCTCCTAAGATGAGTGACAATTTAAAATCTAAGTGATCCAACATGGTGGCGGATGCGGAGAGATCAAGTCTCTAACCCCTTCAGCTGCGCGGGCATAGGGAGAAGTAAACTATCAAAATGCTGTTTGCTCAGGACCACTAGGCAATGTTGAGCTGACGTGGATCCCGGGCGAACAGTCTGGCCTTCTCAGAACACACCGAGCCCGGATCGGCTGCATTCTAGCTCTGGGTCGCCTGCTTATCGTGACTCAGCACTAACGATCCCGATGACATAACTAGTCGGCCCGCCTGAACTCACAGAGGTAAAAGCCAACCGAGCTCGATAGCCAGACCAAGGGAATCAGGAGTGACGCGGGACTAGCGGTGCAGAACTCCCACCAGTGCTGACAACTGAGGTCCCTTGCACCAGCTACCAGGGGAGTTGCTACCAGAGGGCAAACAAATTTGCTGGGGGTTCTTAGCCCCAAGCTCTACAAACTTAGGGGTGAGGGAGGCAAACAGAAAGAGTGTGTCCAGGCATCCATGAAAACAGGGCTCCCAGGAGCAGCAGACCTGGCGTGTAGCCAGTATTGTGGTGAGTGTCACAGGTGAGCAGGGCCTGGCTTGAGGAAACACAAGAGAAGGCCCTAGGCATTCAGGGTTGGAGACCCGCACAGTCTGGGAGGAAGAGCTGCTGCACAGTGATTGGATCCCACCTATGAAGAAGAGAAGCTTGGCCCAGTGGGCACAACTCCACCTACTGGAAGAGAAGTTAATCGAGCTTTATGACTGCATTTATTATTATGATTATTATTTTATGATTATTATTTTTTTAATTTTATTTTCATTTTTTTGTTGTTGATGTTATTCTTTAACTTTTTTATTGATGCTTTCAATTTTTTAATTTTTTTATTTTATTATCATTACTATTATTTTTTAAACTTTAATTTCCATTTTTTATTATCATTATAATTTTTTTTCGTTTTTTCTTTCTTTCTTTCTTTTCACATTTTTCTTTTGTCTTTTCATTTCTTTTCAATTTTCTTATTTCCCCTTCCTTGAATTCTACCTGCCTACACTCATTCTCTTTAGTGACTTCTTCCCTTCCCTTCTAATATCTCTCCTCTCAAGCATCAAAAAATTTATAAGAGTAAACAGTAACTCAGCAGTCAAACAGAACAAGAAGTAACATGAGCATAAAAAAGCAAGGAAGAAAAGGAGTACAAACAATGAAGGACAGCCTAAATATTCAGGAGGACCTAGAGTCATCGGAAAAATGGCCATATAAAGAACTCAAGGAATACCTTAGACAGATGGAAAGGAACCTAAAAGAGGATACGAGACAGCAAATCCAAACAGCAAAAGATCACATTAAAAATGAATTACATAAACAGATAAAAGAAGTTAAGCATCTTTATCAGGAGATAGAGATTTAAAAAAATCAAACAATAATTCTAGAAAAGAAGGAAACGATAAACCAAATTAAAAACTAAATCGAGAGTATCACTAACAGAGTGGAGCAAGTAGAAGCCAGAACGTCAGATAACGAAGACAAAATATATCATCTTGAAAAGAGTCTAGCCAACTCAGATAGGCTGGTAAAAAATCACAAGAAAAACATCCAAGATATTTGGGATAACATAAAAAAACCAAACTTACAAGTCATCGGGATAGAGGAAGGTACAGAGATTCATATCAAGGGAATGAGTAACCTGCTGAATGAAATAATTACAGAAAACTTTCCAGAAATAAAAAAGGAAACAGATATACAAATTGTAGATGCATACAGGACACCGAGCACACAAAATCACAGTAGACCAATGCCAAGACACATTGTTATGAAGATATACAATATACAGAACAAATAGAAAATATTAAAAGCTACAAGAGAAAGGAGGCAGATTACATTTAGGGGTAAACCAATAAGGTTAACAACGGATTTTTCATCATAGACGCTGAAAGCGAGAAGATCCTGGAACAACGTATTTCAAACACTGAAAGACAATGGATGCCAACCAAGAATTCTGTATCCAGCAAAATTAAGCTTCAGGTACGACAATGAAATAAAAATCTTTCATGATAAACAAAATCTAAAAGAATTTGTAGCCAGAAAACCAGCATTGCAAAGCGTCTTGAGCAAAACACTACACGAGGAAGAAATGAAAAACAATAACCAAAACCATCAGTGGGAAGTGCCTCGGTAAAGACAGAGGACAGGGGGAAAGCTAACCATGGAGAAACAAACTAAATTAGAAAAAAAAAAGATAAATAATCAAACATGGCAGGAAGTACAAACCATATATCAATAGTAACTCTAAACGTTAATGGCTTAAACTCTCCAATAAAGCGACATAGGCTGGTAACATGGATTAAAAAAACAAATCCAACAATATTCTGCCTCCAGGAGACACATCTGATTGGAAAAGACATACACAGGCTCAAGGTGAAAGGTTGGGACAAAATATACCACACACACGGTCCTCGTAAGCAAGCAAGGGGGCCATTCTCATATCGAATAAAATTGACTTCAAGACTAAGTTAATCAAAAGGGATAAGGAAGGACATTATATACTGTTAAAAGGAACCATTCACCAACAAGACATAACAATTATCAATATTTATGCACCAAATAATGGTGCTGCGACTTTCATAAAACAAACTCTCCTCAACTTCAAGAATCAAATAGACCACAACACAATAATTAGGGGTGACTTCAACACACCTCTCTCACCATTGGACAGATCCTCCAAACAAAAGTTGAATAAAGAAAATATTGACCTCAATATCAGAATCAATAACCTAGACTTAACTGACATATATAGAATATATCAACAATCATCAAGTGGATATCCTTTTTTCTCAGCAGCACATGGATCCTTCTCAAAAATAGACCATATATTATGCCATAGGGCAACCCTCAGTAAATATAAAGGGGTGGAGATAATACCATGCATTTTATCTGATCATAATGGAATGAAACTGGAAATCGGGCTGGGGATGTGGCTCAAGCAGTAGTGCGCTCGCCTGGCATGCGTGCGGCCCGGGTTCGATCCTCAGCACCACATACCAACAAAGATGTTGTGTCCGCCAAGAACTAAAAATAAATATTAAAAATTCTCTCTCTCTCTCTCTCTCTCTCTCTCTCTCTCTCTCTCTCTCTCTCCTCTCTCACTCTCTCTTTAAAAAAAAAAAAGAAACTGGAAATCAATGATAAAAGAAGGAAGGAAAAATCCTACATCACATGGAAAATGAACAATATGTTACTGAATGATCAATGGGTTATAGAAGACATAAAGGAGGAAATCAAAAAATTCTTAGAGATAAATGGAATTACAGACACAACATATCGGAATCTATGGGACACAATGAAAGCAGTTTTAAGAGGGAAATTCATCACCTGTAGGTCATTCCTCAAAAAAAGGAAAAACCAACAAATAAATGAGCTCACACTTCATCTCAAAGCCCTAGAAAAGGAAGAGCAAAACAACAGAAAATGTAGCAGAAGGCAAGAAATAATTAAAATAAGAGCAGAAATCAACAAAATTGAAACAAAAGAAACTATTGAAAAAATTAACAAAACTAAAAGTTGGTTCTTTGAAAAAATAAATAAGATCGACAGACCCTTAGCCATGCCAACGAAGAGAAGAAGAGAGAGAACTCAAATTACTAACATACAGGATGAAAAAGGCAATATCACAACAGATGCTACAGAAATACAGAAGACAATTAGAAATTATTTTGAAAAACTATATTCCAATAAAATAGAAGATAGTGAAGACATTGATAAATTTCTTAGGTCATATGATTTGCCCAGACTGAGTCAGGAGGATACACACAATTTGAACAGACCAATATCAATGGATGAAATAGAAGAAGCAATCAAAAGACTACCAACCAAGAAAAGCCCAGGACTGGATAGGTACACAGCGGAGTTCTACAAAAGCTTTAAAGAAGAATTAATACCAATACTTTTCAAGTTATTTCAGGAAATAGAAAAAGAGGGAGCTCTGCCAAATTCATTCTATGAGGCCAACATCACCCTGATTCCGAAACCAGACAAAGACACCTCAAAGAAAGAAAACTACAGACCAATATCTCTGATCAACCTAGATGCAAAAATCCTCAATAAAATTCTGCCGAATCGGATACAAAGGCACATTAAAAAAATTGTGCACCATGATCAAGTAGGATTCATCCCTGGGATGCAAGGATCGTTCAATATACGGAAATCAATAAATGTTATTCACCACATCAATAGACTTAAAGATAAGAACCATATGATCATCTCGATAGACGCAGAAAAAGCATTTGACAAAGTACAGCATCCCTTTATGTTCAAAACATTAGAAAAACTAGGGATAACAGGAACTTACCTTGACATTGTAATAGCTATCTATGCTAAGCCTCAGGCTAGCATCATTCTGAATGGAGAAAAATTGAAGGCATTCCCTCTAAAATATGGAACAAGAGAGGGATGCCCCCTATCACCACTTCTATTCAATATAGTTCTCGAAACACTGGCCAGAGCAATTAGACAGATGAAAGAAATTAAAGGCATAAAAATAGGAAAAGAAGAACTTAAATTATCACTATTTGCTGGAGACATGATTCTATATCTAGAAGACCCAAAAGGGTCTACAAAGAAACTACTAGAACTAATAAATGAATTCAGCAAAGTGGCAGGATATAAAATCAACACACATAAATCAAATGCATTTCTGTATATCAGCGACAAAACTTCTGAAATGGAAATGAGGAAAAACACTCCATTCACAATATCCTCAAAAAAAAAAAAAATACTTGGGAATCAACCTAACAAAAGAGGTGAAAGACTTATACAATGAAAACTACAGAACCCTAAAGAGAGAAATAGAAGAAGACCTTAGAAGATGGAAAAATATACCCTGTTCATGGATAGGCAGAACTAACATCATCAAAATGGCGATATTACCAAAAGTTCTCTATAGGTTTAATGCTATGCCAATCAAAATCCCAATGGCATTTCTTATAGAAATAGATAAAGCAATCATGAAATTCATATGGAAAAATAAAAGTCCCAGAATAGCAAAAACAATTCTAAGCAGGAAGTGTGAATCAGATGGTATAGCGATACCAGATTTCAAACTATATTACAGAGCAATAGTAACAAAAACAGCATGGTACTGGTACCAAAACAGGCGGGTGGACCAATGGTACAGAATACAGGACACAGAGACTAATCCACAAAACTACAACTATCTTATATTTGATAAAGGGGCTAAAAGCATGCAATGGAGAAAGGATAGCATCTTCAACAAATGGTGTTGGGAAAACTGGAAATCCATATGCAACAAAATGAAACTGAATCCCCTTCTCTCGCCATGCACAAAAGTTAACTCAAAGTGGATCAAGGAGCTAGATATCAAATCAGAGACTCTGCGTCTGATAGAAGAAAAAGTTGGCTCCGATCTACATATTGTGGGGTCGGGCTCCAAATTCCTTAATAGGACACCCATAGCACAAGAGTTAATAACAAGAATCAACAAATGGGACTTAATTAAACTTAAAAGTTTTTTCTCAGCAAGAGAAACAATAAGAGAGGTAAATAGGGAGCCTACATCCTGGGAACAAATTTTTACTCCTCACACTTCAGATAGAGCCCTAATATCCAGAGTATACAAGGAACTCAAAAAATTAGACAATAAGAAAACAAATAACCCAATCAACAAATGGGCCAAGGACATGAACAAACACTTCACAGAGGAGGACATACAATGAATCAACAAGTACATGCAAAAATGCTCACCATCTCTAGCAGTCAAGGAAATGCAAATCAAAACCACCCTAAGATACCATCTCACCCCAGTAAGATTGGCAGCCATGATGAAGTCAAACAACAATGAGTGGTGGCGAGGATATGGGGAAAAGTGTACTCTTGTACATTGCTGGTGGGACTGCAAATTGGTGAGGCCAATTTGGAAAGCAGTATGGAGATTCCTGGGAAAGCTGGGAATGGAACCACCATTTGACCCAGCTATTGCCCTTCTCAGACTATTCCCTGAAGACCTTAAAAGAGCACACTACAGGGATACTGCCACATCGATGTTCATAGCAGCACAATTCACAATTGCTAGACTGTGAAATCAACCCAGATGCCCTTCAATAGATGAATGGATAAAAAATAATGTGGCATTTATACAACATGGAGTATTACACAGCACTAAAAAATGAGAAAATCATGGAATTTGCAGGGAAATGGATGGCACTAGAGCAGATTTTGCTTAGTGAAGCTAGCCAATCCCTAAAAAACAAATACAAAATATCTTCTCTGATATAATGAGAGCAACTAAGAACAGAGCAGGGAGGAAGAGCAGGAAGAAAAGATTAACATTAAACAGAGACATGAGGTGTAAGGGAAAGGGAGAAAAAAGGGAAATTGCATGGAAATGGAGGGAGACCCTCATTGTTATACAAAATTACATATAAGAGGTTGTGAGGGGAATGGGATAACAAACATGGAGGGAAATTAATTACAGTAGATGGGGTAGAGAGAGAAGATGTGAGGGGAGGGGAGGGGGGATAGTAGAGGATAGGAAAGGTATCATAATACAACAGTCACTAATATGGCAGTATGTAAAAATGTGGATGTGTAACCGATGTGATTCTGCAATCTGTATTTGGGGTAAAAATGGGAGTTCATAACCCACTTGATTCTAATGTATGAAATATGATATGTCAAGAGCTTTGTAATGTTGTGAACAACCAATAAAAAAAATAAAGTCAGTTGAGAGCTTAGGGTCTTTTCTTTCTTTCTTTCTTTTTTTTTTTTTTTTGAACATGATTCCAATCTTGAACATAAACATGGCCTTGTAGACTCCTGTATCACACTAGAATTTTTCAAAGGCCTTATTTCTCAAAGGAATCTCTGTTCCTGCCTTTCCTCCCAAGCTCTTACCAGACCTTTCAACTAATATTGTTTGTCTTATGAGGCATCATGAAGCTCATTTGCCTTTGCCTATTTTTATCAGTGCCCATTGTATAGCCATGTTGCTGCTCCTCTGCCCTAAAAGCACTCTCAGTTAAAGAAACAAAGGCAATTCCTTCACAATAGGCCTCAAGGAGATGCAGGACAGTTCAAAACAGACAACCACAATTCTTAGGGAAGGAGATCTGCTCTGCTGCCTCCAGCCTCAGACTCTCCAGTGTGAATGTGAGCTGTCATCTTCAAGACCACTGGGGCAAGTGGAGATGGTCCAAGGATGAGTTAAAATGTCTCAAGATCTTCCGCCAATTTTCATTTGTCTTTTTTCTTTATTTAAATTTAAATCTTTCACTTTTTTCCAGAGTTCTGACAAAGTTGATTTTGGCAGTTTTTGCCACATTTTCCAGTGTTTTGGAGACAGGATGTGTTCTTGGGGTTCCCTACTCCATCATTTTTGCTGACATCATTTCAACTATATACTTTTAACTGCTTTTCCTGTGTGAATAAAGTGAATTTGATTAACTATAGAATAGAAGTGTTTTTTTTTACTGTGTACTTTTATTGTATACTATTAAATGCTAAAAAATATCCTTAAAAAGCAATATGTGACCATTAATAAGATAGCCTGAAACTTCATCTGAGGAGTTTATATGCTTCTGAAAACATGGCAAATACCAAAGCTACTAGATCAGCTAACTAAGGCCCCATAGACTAGCATCAGCTTTTGTAAACAAAGATTTATGGGAACACAAATACACTCTTTGCTTTGTGTGCTGCCTGTGGCTACTTTTGAATTAGAACAGCAGAACTGAGTAATTACTACAAAGCTGAAAATATTTATTATTTGACATTTACAAAAAAGTTTTCAAGCTCCTGAATTAAAATATAGATATTGAATTTTAAAAAGAGAAAAACATAGTCCCTCTTGTATGAGAGAGTGTGTATGTACATGTTATGAATATGTTGCATTTAAAATACATAGAAAAGAAAGAATAAATTATTAAGGGATACTTACTGGACTTAAACATGGGAATGAAATTTCTTGATATAGGAGCCCATATGGGGAAATACTGAAGAATTTACTTTCCAATTAAATATATCTACAATTCAACCTTTGTATATGATTCTGAAATTCTTAATATAATCTTCACATCAGTCTAAAGCTTTCCATATTGAAAATTATAGCCTTTTGGCGATACCATGGCCCTAAAATTTTGCAGCCCCAGAGAAGATGCATTTCAAGTTTACAGGATAGACTTAACCACAGTGAAGAGAAATTATATGTATTGCCCAGAGAATTACATAGCTTATTGAAATTATTTTAAAAGTATAGCCACTTGAGAGCATTCTAGATATTGACTGCTGTACTCAATAATGTTAAAAATAAGCAAGTCCACCCAGAAAGACAAGGAAACTGGTGAGGATTATCTCATTGACCTCAGGAAAGAAAAGAATGTCATGCATATTTGTCATTAACATCATGTACTTCAGGGAGACACAGTTTCACTTATTGAAAAGAAGACATCAATATTATGATACTACAGGTGCAAAAATTGGATCTAGGAAACTGAGAAAATTAGTACTAGAAAAGTCAGTTTAGCTGTAATTCTCTTCAACACACCTCTCTAATCACAATATTTTTCACCTATGGGCACAGAAATCAGAAATAAACATTATTTCTGAGCACCCTAGAGAATTGGTATCAGCACTAAACAGTTTCCTAGATGATTCTCAAAGTCACTCAGCTAAAATCTAAAAGCAATTACTGGAAAAATATCTGAGCTTTATATTGCCACAAACCTCTAGGAGCATAAAAAGTCACAAACTAATATGTTTCTTATTGTCTTCCTTAAGCTCAAAGGAATTGCTGATTTAATTAAAACAAAACCTGTCTTTAGAACAAGACTCAAATAATCTACATATATAAAGCAATATGTTTCAACACCTAAGGATACTACATTAACTTTGTCTTTGAACACCCTGGAAGAATGTCGCGTAAAATCAAATTAAATCTCAAATGAATGTATTAAATTCTCATTGGCTTGAAATATTTCATTCTGTTTATGGACATGTTCCTTCTTGAGATGTTTTGGTAATTATTAAATAATTCTTGTGCCTCTGAAGGTGAATCTTTTCCTCACATGTCTACACTGCTTTCCAATCATTTTTGTGTGGTAAAGTTGTAACTGGAAACCACGGGTGATATAAAATTGATAGAGAAGCTGGTCGAAGCAAGCAAAATACTGACACTTGTAAAATTAGAGACAAGATACCTTAACTAAGTGGCAACTGACAGTGGATACATATAAATGTTATTTTTGTGGTCAAATATTATTCAGGCCTCTTTTGAAAACCTCTGGTTAATTGGCAGTTTAGCTGCTCAAATTGCTAATAATAACATACTTATAATGAGTTTACAAATTTACAGAAGGTAATTTCCATGGGACTTTTAAAATATAAATGTATATTTTTCGTGAAGTTTATTTCTGTTTACTTTTGCTTTTGTCCTATAGCTTTGAAACCAACAACAGTGAACTTGTACTGCATTGTTCTATGTTCAGCTCTCTGCATGAATTCTTCACTTCACTCTGCAGGACCTCTTATCTCATCAGGCTTCATTTGATTTGGGAAGTAATAGCAAACCTGCTGGGCAGGGAAACTTAAGAAATGTAAGAAAATAATAATAAGTACAACAATGTCTTCATGCTGTTGATGCAGGGCCAGGATGCAGAGCTTAGAAAGGTACACTGTTGCTTAGATAATAATATCATAATAATTTATTGGATAGAGAACATAAACTGATCAAAGTTCACCTTCAAATGAAAGAGAAATCACAGACTTCAAAGGTGGTTTTAAATCACTTACTGATGATTTACTAAGAATAGCAGTGAATTTGCAGAAATAGAATTTGAGATATTAGGGGAAGGGATATAGATACTAATTTATTTGTGGCTCTAAAATAAGAGGTAGCAGAATATCATATACAAGTTATCCACATTGCTCACCGAATTTGGAGTGATGGGGGATTTCAATAATACTTAGAACAATTAAGAAAAGGTGAATTTGATGTGATTAAATACACTTGAGTTGCACAAAACTCATAAGGAATAAACTTGAGATGCTATAAAAGGCTAACTAACATTGTTGGATCTTCCCTCCTGGCCTATTTGAACCAGGCATGAGATTATTCATTTTAATCAGCTTTCACAAATAATAGTAGTTTGCATTCACAAAAATTATAACTAAATATCATGGAGAAGGACAGAAATCCTGTAACTGTTACATTAACACTAAAAATAATACATCAATAGAAACTGACAGCTAGACAAAACATTACTGATGTTTTTAATGATCACATTCTGGGTTGCAGATAAGAAAATCAAGGTGCAAAGTGCCTTGTGAACATTTTGAACCAAACTTACACATACATTCAGGACACACATATGCACACACACATATATCTTAGTCCTGAAGTATCTCATCTCTTACATAAATTTTAACTTTGATTGTTAAACCCAGTGAAAAAGATCTTTCAGAAGCAATTGTTTTCACAAATTCAGCAGGTTAATCTTGTTAGAACATATGCAAAAAGCAAAGAATCAAGTTTCTGTGCAAAAATGCACTTAAAATTATCTGAAAAATAAAAATTAAAATTAAAGATTAGTATTTTAGTAGATACATAAGTTAATGTTCACATATGTACACTCCATTTTTTTCTTTCTCAGATTAATATTTCTAAAAACAAATAAGATAAAGATACACAATATGATAGAGAACACATATTATCATCTCCTCAATAAATATTTCCCAGATAAATTTTGTAATTAAGCACAGTAAGGGTCAGTTCTTTTTCTTTCAACTTTTACACAACTTTCTGTTTTTTCCCATAGATTTAGATCCAAAGAGAATCTTTGAAATATTCTAATTACCTTACTTCAGATGAGCCAAGAATTTAAAGGTAATTTTATTGACTAAAAGTCACTTAGCAAGGTTGTGATGACTTCAACTGGTACAAATGTGCTGATTGGCATATGTAAATGTATTTTCTTACATGAAATCAAGAAGAAAATTAAAATTGTTGTGAGAGAGGTAGCCATCACAGGAGTTTGTTAAGTATTTTAAGATACACCAAAACAAATGCTTGCTTCTAATATAGAACTTTTTATATTTTCCTGTTTAACAAACCTTTCTTTCTCTTGGTTAATCCTCAGCATTGCCCACTACTTCCTAATTATAACTACATTTCTAAAACTATTTCTTCTAGGTAGAGAAATAACTGAACAAGTAGTCTCTTGTCAATTTCCCAATCACTCATTTTGTTAAATTTCTATTTTTTTTTTGCCCTCCTCCTATGACTAAATCAAACCTATGAAGTTCTACTGAAAAATTCCCCTTCATCTTATGTTGAAAAGTATTCTTCTCCCTGTAACCCAATGTACAATTGAAAAATTCGAACTGCTAATAAACAGCATGGATTCCTAGGTTGGAAAGCAGACCATCTGTGCACCAAATACCTGGACATAGAATGAAGCCTCCCTTTATTAATGATTCAAAACATGAATATAAAATTGGAGAAACCTGGAATATTATCAGATGATCCACTGGAAGGTACTAATAAACTAAAAACCTCACACAGTGCCCTGTAAATGTTGCTTGAACTTCTCTTCAGTTCTTCTTTGCATTCCCTTATATGTAGATTTGCCAGAGTTAGCAAAAAAATGTATAAGATGTCCTATATTGTGTGGGACATATTCCTATTAAAATTTCCTTTAATATTTTTCTGGAATTAAACTTTAGCTGGGTATTCCTATATTTTATCTGGCCAAACTGCGTGTGTGTAAATGTCTTTGAGCTATTTCTAAAGACAATCTGGACTTTCCTATGAGTCAATGTGTAATTTTCACGTGTTTGGAGGAAATATTCAGTGAGTCACCATACCTAAGCTTTACTTCAAGACCTGACACAGAAACTTGCCCAAGAGTGTATGGATTACCAGTAGGCAAACATTTTCTCAAAGGATGAGGCAGCAAACATTTAAGTCCTTAAAGACCAAACAGTCTCTGTGAAACTGTTCTACTGTTCTTTTGTAGTATAAAATGAATATGGCTGTGTTTTAATGAAACTTTATTTACAAAAAAAGTGTTAGACTGAATTTGACATAGAGGGTTTAGTTTTTCAATCAATATCACAATTGAACTGGTATTTAGATGATATTCCAGTAACATTAAATTGATCTTACTAGAAAATCAGTCCAACCTTACTGAATATAACAGTCATCAATATAACAAGAATATTAAGAAGATTGGAAATCAGAATTTTTAATAAATAATTTACTGAATCCCTCTGCTATTAAGGAAAGATGAGACTGAATATAGGATAACTTGAAACATTAACTAGAACTAATTAAATTTAGCACATTGTACTATCATATAGTTGATTAAACAGAGAAACACTGTCATTTAACCAAATTATAACATAAAAATAATAAAATATTTAAAATTTAAAAAGGTGGTGAGGGCTATCAATTCAAAGATAAGAATTTGAATGAGAAAAATAAAACTGAAGAAGGCAAGTATAAAAGCATCTCATTACACAAGGGCAGCTGAAAGGCAGACGAATAACAGGATCTGGCTGGAAGGATAGACAAGACTTGAGTAGCTTCCATGATTCATTGCTGAGCTGCAGTAACCAGAGAGGCACCAAGACTGAATCAAAATGGATACAAGGAAAGTGAATATGGGAGGCAAGAGGAAGGACAAAAAGAGTCAAGAACCAAGAGAGGAGGAAACAGAGTGATATCTTAGGTTACCTCCCGGGTGAGATGTATGGAAAAGAAAGACATAGATTTGTTGTTTCTGATCTCTTGCCAGCTGCTACTTTTTTACAATATGAGGGTTCAGTCAAAGATGACAGTGTACCTGACAACGACAGGAAAGCCCTTTTTGCTGTAAATGTGGTTTGCTTTCCTAGAGGTTTAGTCTGGTAGAAGGGATTCAGGCACACATTTAAAATCAATCATGCATGTGGCAGCCAATGATGTATATCAGATAATCCATTGAAACAAATGTTTCTCTTGCTAAATTTGAGACACAGATACAGAGATGCAAAAGCAAATTGAGCAGAAAAAAAATCACTTTATTAAATGTTTCTTTTTCCCTTTTCATCAGCATCTAATCCAGAATAAACCTGATACAACAATAACTGTGCAAAAGATTGAAATGAAGAGGATATTGTAATTGGGTAGATATCCCCATGGTAATAGGAACAGACCACAAGTACTAAAGAGTGAAAAGAATGACTGAATAATGAATAAACACAGCACGTATTCTGAGAGCTCAGAATCAGTCTGATGGCAATGAGGTACACCAGAAGAGACACACAGGAGTCAAGTTATCAGAAATTACCAACATTTGATTTTGCTAGAACTCTATACTTTGTAAGATAAAATTCTACCCAAGTTAGAATGCAAATTTAAAGTAATGGCCCAAGATACCTTTAGCTACTGCCTAGTTATCAAAATGTAAATTGGTAACTGAACTATCTTAACAGCATAATCTGCATACTGCGATGAAAAAATTTTCAAGGAATCTTCAACTCCTATGTGATTTTTTTTCAATTTGTCATACTAAAATATATAAATATATCTTTATTCTAATGAAGTTCACTAAGCATCCTCAAAGGACAAAATTATCTTGTTGGACTTACAATCACTAACTTTTACTGAGCACTTTTTAAGTATCAGGTATAGTGATGTAAGTTTAACAACAATTTTGATGTAAGTTTAACAACAATTTTGATGTAAGTTTAACAACAATTTTGGAAAAAATACAGAAATAGAGAAATTATCTCTATTTTCATATGAAAAAAGTGTGGCCCAGATATGTTAAGTATTTCCAAGGAACACAACTAAGACGTATCAGTTCAGGGATTCTACCATAAGCTGTCTTATCCATAAGATTGGGTCTTGATCACAACTGTTTATGAAAAGATTTTCTCTATACCCAGATTGAAATTTTTGGTCACACACAGCCCAAAGAAACAGCCAATGTGACCCTGGTTAACTGGCTTTTGAGAATGAAATTTCCTATTCCAGGTCACAAACATCTCTCATCTCTCTACTTGAGGTACCAGCTACTACCTAGGAAAGGTGATCCAACTGTGTCAACTACCAGTGGATGAATTTCCAGAGGTGATTGCTGAGCTTACTGGTGAGGCAGATGTGTCCTTTCTCTCTATCTTCAGTCTTCGGACAGCCCTGAGAGATCCATTCTTTGGTCATGGATATTCATAGAAAGTATTCTAGTTTCTGGATTAAATTAATCATTGATTAATCGTAACTGCTTAGAACTGTTCTATTCAAAGTATTGTCCTCAAAATTGCAGAGCAGCAATATCTAGGAGCTTTCTAGAAAGGCAGCTTCTTAGGCTCCATCCTAGACTAATAATCTCAAAATATTTGGAGTAGAAAACCAGGTATCTGTAATTTAAGAAGATCACAAGGCAAATTGTAAACATCAAAGTTTGAGAAATACTAACAGGATGTCCTATAGCCTCATGTTAGAAGATTCATAGGTCTGTGTCTAGAGAGCCTTCCATAACTCACAATCATTTCTCTAGAGAGCCCAGGGAAGCCATTCCCAATTTCAGCCAATTAGAGATTCCCCTACAAGAGACAGATGTTGTTTGCAACAACACTTGGAAATGTCTCTTCTTCATAGAGTCATGAGTTGCATGTTTTCCTTGGAGCCCTAGTTCTCCTCTGATTCCCAAAGTAGTCAATGACACAAAAACTTCACAGTGGAATCAGACTTGTCTCAGCTCCCAGTTATGCTTTGGCTTTGGTATGCCTCACTGCATGAAAGAGCTCCAAGCTAAGAACAAATGGGAAAAAAAAAGAAAATAAAATGCATAGAATTCTGTTTAGTGTAAGGTGGTGAAAATCGTGATAGCTGAAAGGGAAGTTGAGTGACAAACTTGTGACAGGGAAACACTACTCCTGCCCTCCATTCTTTTACTTTATATGAGCTGCTATGGCAATTTCCATTCCCTGAATACTAATTTAATATTTGAGGGCTTCATTTAAATTAAATGTCTAGTGCCAGAGTTCTATCCTGCCAAACAAGGGGCTTATAGTCTACTTGAAGAAATGCTATGGGTGCATAAATTATGCAACGATAATATAAACAAAACAAGGCATTGGACAAAATCACCAGTTAGTTATACTACAAGCTGTGTGGAAGCTGAACCTACACAGAAGCTGGGTATTCTTATTCATTACCATGTCCCAGAAAATAATCCATGATTTAAAAAAAAGAAAATTTAGCTTGAATTCCAGTCATCTAGAGCCAGGGATCCTCAGTATATATTGCAGACTGATCCAAACTCTTGGTGTCTCAAAAAAAGGTTAATATAGATTTCCTTTAAATTAAAAATTAACTTTCTTTGCATTATTTATCTTATACTAAAGATTTACCACCACCTGTCTCCATATCTCGCCTTTTCCTTGTCTATCTCTGTATTGGTCACTCTATCCTTGAAGGTTTTGCAAATCTCTCTTGTGATCACACAACTCATTTTAGATCTGGCCAGAGTTTCTTCAGAAGGTTCCAATCTGGACTCCTAGCACCCAGAATTTAAATTCATTCCACATCCTGGACAAAACAGGAATGAGAAACTTGTACAGACATACGTGACATGAAGGCAGATGCCAAACAATAGTGAGTGCAGGAATGATATATGTCAAGAGGAGCAAAATCCAAGTAGATGAGAAATGAATCAATACATACATAAGCAGAAATCAAGCTGATCAGGGAGAATAAAAATCCTGTAAAAAAAAAAACTATAGGGCTTTACAAGATTTAAAAAAGGACCTCAGTGGGCTGGGGATGTGGCTCAAGCGGTAGCGCGCTCGCCTGGCATGCGTGCGGCCCGGGTTCGATCCTCAGCACCACATACCAACAAAGATGTTGTGTCCGCCGAGAACTAAAATAAATAAATAAATAAATTCTCTCTCTCTCTCTCTCTCTCTCTCTCTCTCTCTCTCTCTCTCTCTCTCCCCCTTTCCTCTCTCTTTAAAAAAAAAAAAAAAAAAAAGGACCTCAGTTAATTACGATCCATGTATCTGAAATTTAGTACTTACATTTTACAGTTAATCACTTATAAATAAATACAATAATTATACTTTATAGTCATTTATAAATAAATAGAATAATTATGAAGGTATATATCTATACTTTTAAGCAGAATGGCCAAAATCATTATCTCAACACTTGAATTATATTTTATTATTTTTATATTATATTATTTTTATTCATCAATATTCTGTTAACATCAGCAAAATTATTGCATAAACTAAGAATTTTTCAAAAAGCAAAGATAAAGAAATGCTTTTGCAAGTGGTTATTATAGAATAAATGGTCCTTAATTTAGTTTTCAAAGGCATTCCTACATCTAATGGTTGATCTAAGCAGAAGTAGATCTGCTAGTGTGCAGCCTGGTGATCTTCTAAGGGAAACCAGCCACAGAAGTCTCCATTTTGACCCTCATGAGAAATTAAAGAAGTTTTATGTTTTGCAATATTTTTCTTACTGGTTTGAAAGCAGAGAAGACATCACTCTGCCAAAGAAGTCAAAGGATACCTATCCCTTCTGTTTCTTGGCTATTAATGAATCTAAGAATGATAATTTTGACTTTTTCAAAAATAATTCATAATTGACCTTCCCCAGAAAAAGTATAAGTTTTATGGATAGTCTGGAATTTACTTCAAAATGTAATGCTGGTCTTAGGGTACTCTCTGTTTTAATTCTATAATGTGACCAGGAATTAAAGAAGGAAATAAAAAATTCCTGTAAGGTGTTTTGTTGTTGTTGTTGTTTTTCTTTGGTACTAGGGATTGAACTCAGATGAACTCCGCCACAGAGCCACATCCAAAGCCCTATTTTGTATTTTATTTAGAGACAAGGTCTCACTGAGTTCCTTAGCACCTAAGTATGGTAAATACCAGCAATTGAGAGAGAGAGAGAGAGAGAGAGAGAGAGAGAGAGAGAGAGAGAGGGAGGGAGGGAGGGAGATTAGTAAAAGTAATGTTGATGAAAAGGTGATTACTCCAAAGAAAAATCAAGGATGGTCTTAAAGTTCCCTCACATTGACTAAATTTTAGATAGGATTCATCCTGACTCTGGGCCCTAAACTTTTCTTAGAACATTTACTTGAGAAAACTTTCAATTGTGACTTCTTTCACTGCCCTTTTGAGATATAAATTTTCTCCCAGCCTCTGGTCAGTTTTACAACTCAGGAATGTCTTTTTCAAGAACCTGGAAGTAATCCCTGTGGAACACAGTCATCAAGGAAGATAGTGATGTTTTCTCCCTGTTTTGGAGGGAGGGGGGAACCCTGGGGTACCAACTAGCAAACAGAAGTGGCCTAATCTTAGAGTCTAATTATAGAACATTTGCAAATTGAAGAATAACTAATTTAATGTGCACAACATATCCCATTGATCAACCTCCCCCTAACATCCTCCAGTACTTTTCCTATAGTTCACTCCTGGGCCTAAAACCCCTCCAGCTTTTTGATTTAGCAAAATGGAATTCAGACTGAGGTCTCTCTTATATTAGAATAATCTTGAATAAAATTGTCCTTACCTATTTAACTTTCTCTAGTACAACTTTTGTTTTCCCAGAGGCCTCAAGCTAAAACTAAGGAGCAGAAAACCAGGCAAGAAACCAAGGTCTGGGCAGATGCCATCAACAAATACACATTTCCAAGTGCTTATTAGCAAGAAGCATAGCATTTACAGTCTAATGTAAATGTACAATAATACATTGCCACAAAATTACCACAAATGACTTTAGTTCAGAGTTGAAAATGAACAATGGCTTGAAAAAATCATCAAGTTCTATCAAAGAATTATAAACCTTTATGCTGATGTGAGAAACCAAATGCCTAAGAAACAACAATAAGAGTAAGACAAGAATTTTTTTTTATTGGTTGTTCAAAACATTACATAGTTCTTGATATATCATATTTCACACTTTGATTCAAGTGGGTTATGAACTCCCATTTTTACCCCGTATACAGATTGCAGAGAAATTTTTGACATAGCTAATGAGATAGGAAGATAGGCCACCCCTAGGCAGCCAGGAAAAGGGACTCAGAGAAGAGAAGGAGGAGAAAAGGATTGGAAAATCGAGCTTTTTTTCCTATATTTTTTATTGGTGCATTTAGGTGTACATATTGATGGGATTTGTTGTTACATATTTGTACATGCACATGATATAACAATATCATTTGGCCAAAATCACTCCCCAGTATTTCCCTCCTTCCTCTTTACCTCCCATTCCTTGGTCCCTTTTCTTTACTGATCACCCTTTAATTTTTAGAGGATCCACCCCCACCTTTGTTTTCCTTTTTTTCTTTCTAGCTTGTGCATATGAGAGAAAACATATAACCCTTAATCTTCTGAATTTTACCTGTTTCACTTAATATGATGGTCTCTAGTTCCATCCATTTTCCTGAAAATGTCATAATTTCATTTTACTTTATGATTGAACAAAACTCCATTGTGTATATATGCCACATTTTCTTTATCTATTCATCCATTTGATGGACACCTAGGCTGCTTCTATAGTTTGCTATTGTGAATTGTGCTACTATAAACATGGGTATGTGTGTATGATGACTTTAATTCTTTAGAGTAAATACTGAGAAGTAGTATAGCTGGGTTATATGGTGGTTCCAAGCCTAGTGTTTTGAAGAGTCACCATACTGATTTCCATAGTGGTTGTACAAATTTACAGTTCCACTAATAGTGTAAAAGTGTTCCTTTTCTCCACATCCTCTCCAGCATTTATTATTATTTGTATTCTTGATTGTTATTGGTGTGAGATGAAATATCAGTGTAGTTTTGATTTGCAAGGAAATCAAGTTTTTGACCCCAGCTATTCCTAGCCAGAGGGACAGTTTCTTAGCCCTTAGATATGACCAATGGCAAAAGGTGCTGCTTCCTCTTGTGCCAACAAAACTTCACCCCTACACTTGTGCTAATGAAGGCTTAGAAAACACTTTTCTCCGAATTTTACTGAAGAACAAAAAAATAGAGAGAGTTGATTGGTTCCTTTATTAAATCCTATATTTATATTTCATCTCACCAATCAACTATAGGGACAAATTAAGCCCATAAAATCCCATAGACAACAGATACCCATTGCACCCTCTCTTGGGGCCCCTCTCAGGAGCTCAGCTTTCTATTATTCTAATAAATCCTTTTACTTTGTTCTCATTCTTGTATCCATGGATTTCATTTTCAAATATGTGTGACAAAGAACCCACCTGACAATACCATTTCCATGTTATGCTAATAGAGTGGCAAGAGCCAAATACCAGGCTTACATATTAGCAGAACTGTTGAGTAGGCAACATGGAATATTAAGCAGTGCAGAGACTAGCAGAGCTTGACTATCTTCATCTCTTATTTAGTATGTGGTCACTACAGGGAATACACACACACACACACACACACACACACACACACACATGTATGTGTCAAAGAACTGGAGGAGCCAGGCACAGTGGTGCTCATCTGTAATCCCAGCAGCTCAGGAGACTGAGGCAGGAGGATCACAAGTTTAAATCCAGCCTCAGCAACTTAGTGATACCCTGTCTCAAAAATATATATATATGTGTGTGTGTGTGTGTGTGTGTGTGTGTGTATGAGCTAGGGATGTGGCTCAATGATTAAGCTCCCCCAGATTCAATCTCTGGTACAAAGAGAGAACTGGAAGAAACAAGGACATCAACTACCTACTTTAATGATATAAAACTAATAATATCAACCCATAATTGCCATAATAAATGCTTCACATACCTTATACCATTTAGTGCTTCCTAAAATGGGGAAGATATTGTTGTGCCCATTTATCTGATAAGGAATTTCAAGCTCAAAGAGATGACACAAATCAACAGAAGGTGAGAATGATGTTTAAACTACAACTGATGAGAAAAGCCACATACTTGTGTGATTAATCTAGTGTTCTCAATTCTAGCTAAATATTAGAATCTCCTGGAGTGTGATTTAAAATACCAATATCTGGATGCTATCCCTAGACAATCAGATTTAATTGGTTCATAATAAGTCTCAGGCTAGGTATTTAAAAAGTAAAAAATAAAATGAACTCTTCTCAAGGTGACTGTAATATGCAGCCAACTTTGTGGCCTATTGTACTAAGCTATTCTGTTTCTCTTCTTACCCTTTTTGGGTAGAAATAATAGCATAAATCAATACCTTCAGAAACAAAGCTGGCTTTTCACTACATCCTCACCTCTAATTCACCTTAGAAAGTAGCAGTCTGACTTCCACATTCACCATCCACTAAAACTGCAACATGCTAAGGCGACAAACTAACTTCTACCTGACAAATCCACAGTCCTATAATACTCAATCTTCCTGTATTATTTGACACGGTGATTAGAGGTTTCATTCCTGAAACCTCTTTTCCATTTTTAAAATATTCTACTATGGAATTGTCCTGTTCTCCCTGCTTGATTTTCTTCCTTGGCTCCTCCTGGTCATTCTATGTTTCTCACCCTCTACCCTTCTCTTTCAATACATTTACATTTCTGCAATTATCTCAACCCACTCCTCACATTATCAACTCCCTCCTAAGGAATTCCAGGTTTTCATCTCCAGCCCAGTCTCTCTCCTATACCTCAATTCCACATAGCCAGTGGAGTATTCAGAATATCTTCACCTGCTTTGTTGGAGACCAAGGGTTCCTGGATCTTTGGGGTTACTGCCCAGGAGCAAGGGGTTACTTTTCCATACCATGCCTGTTGTCCTAAGCATAGTGTATGTGTGTGTGTGGGGGGGTGGCAGAGTACTTACCAACACTTTAGCTCCTGAGGGTGTGGTGAACCCATCCAGCCTCCCAAACTCACCTCCTGAGGCTCAGAGGGTGTTTGTCCTGCAGATGTTAAAGCAAAATCATTTCTTAGAACATTATTTATGGAACACTGAGAAAATAGAGCTTAAGAGAATTTTATTCTGGCAAGTCCTTTGACTGCTTCCAGGTTCCTCTATGCACAACTCTTCTACTAAACCACAAGCCCAAGGTGAAATTGCTCAGAGTCCGAGGTTGACTTGGCTGTTTTTCCTTATTCCAACTCTGTTCTCGCTCATTCCCTGCGTGGGTGAGGGAACGGGTACCTACCTGAGGGATGGGCTAGCTGCAAAATAAAAGTTATGAAAGTAATATATCAGAAATAAAGACAAAAGACAAGAATATTTTTAAAGAAGTGGCATGACCTGTTGAGCGGCCAGAGGGGACTAGCTTCTAACACAGAAGATGCCTTCACTTGCTTCAAAAGGGATCCATAATTATAAGATTTCAGTGTGGGAGAAGTCTTGTTTTGGTGCTTGCTTCTAGGTGTGGCAGGGGTCTTGCAGTAAACACATTGTTTTGTTATTGGTGGATCACTCCCATCTGGAGGCTGTGTTTGAACTTCAGGTGTGAACTAGATCAGAGTTCCAGAGTGAGTTGGGCATTCTCAAACCAGGGAGTTCCTCCCGGGAGTTCCCAAAACAGCAATGTCCCTTCCTAATGGCTAGAACATAGCTCAGTTCACACGTGGCTCATAGATGACCCCCAGCACTTTGTACTGCTAACTAAAATTTGTGCATTCAGTTTTTTTTTCCACTTTAAATATTTATGTAAGGAAATATAATTTATTTCCCAATTAGTTATGTATAGTTTGTGTCTTTTCCCTCATTTCTGAGATCACACTTGCTAAAACGTGCTGCCTTCAATAATGATAAATCTCTAGTTACATATTCCAATTTTGTGATAATTTAATTTTCATTGATTTTACTAAATAAGGTTATACTACTCTGAAATGAATCACTTTATTATTAGTTATTTTTTATTTTATAGCATTATGCTTTATGGTTATAACACTGGTGATAATAGTTATAATAACAGGTAAGCTATTTTCTTCAGTGATTTTTTTTAGTTTATATTACCTATTATTAGGACATTACAAAAAATTTTATGTAATTATCAGTAAAATGTCACAGCACAAAACTATTATAGTATCCCACTCTTTATTTTTTCTAGAGTTAAGGATGAATAACAACTTGAAGATACATAAATTAAGCACCTGACTCAGTAATTGAAGTCCAAGTTTATATGAATTACAAGCACAGGAGGTGTTTACTCAATATTAAGTGAAAATTGTATGAATATATGCACCATTTCATTTGCAGTAAAATGAAAGTTTTTTTGCAATTTATGCTAGACAAAAATCCAATTAAGAAGTTTGCAAATCTAGCCATTTCATTATGGAACATATAAACTTTGACATATTAAAAGTATCTCCCTTAGGAGAGGTCAAATTTTTTAAATCAATGTCTGTCATAATTTTTTCTTGCTTACAATTTAATATGCACAGTGTGCATCCTGGATACAATAACATTCAACAGATTCCACCTTTTGCTTCATGAGATTAATATAAAACAGTATTTTCACATTGCTCCATGTAAGGCTTGCTAAAACTTGCCTTTGAAGACAGAGATTCTCAAGATACTTTAATTTTTTATTTCCAAGTTCAAGCAAAGTCTAATTAGACTACAAATTATCTTATCTAAAATTTTCAGTTAAAAGTTAGAGATCGATTTTTACTTGTCTTTGCAAAGTGGAAACACAGTCTAATATGTAAAATAAAAAACCTTGTGATAAATGTGACTGACTAATAGGGTTACAGTTATATTTCTGAGTAACAGTTTTAGGAAAGAACAAGAATTTTCTATCGTGTGCTAGCTCTGTCAGTCTCAGAAGTCAGGCATTTGGCCATTGCCCACCTGAATTTCTATGACTCACAAACATTTGCATTCACTACCAAGGAGTCTGTCACTTTGTTTTCTTGCAGACTATGGGCCACAGAAATGCAAGAGGAGACAGAAATTCTCTGAGATGTCATTGAAACTTCCATCTTTGGTTATGTAGCAGGAATACGCATCTGAAATTGTTTCTCATATCTATTCCTGTCTCACATTACCCCATTAATGTAATCTGAAGTTAAGAATGGAAAATTTTTAGTTTGATACGGAGAGAAAATATTAACAACAAAATAAAATAATTACAACAACAGAATTTAAAAGGTTAAGGATAGGAGTGTTGGTATTCATGTGTATATAGATTAGAATCTTATAGTCATGTGCTAAGGAAATAGAATATCAGAAGATGGTTCTATGGCTCTAACCAAAAGATGTCAGGCATAACGTGCCCCTTATTTATGAAACTGAACCTTGAGATTGCTAAGGTCTTTGTTTTCTGTGAGGAAGAAAAGTATTTGGAGACTTCTATTAATTAAAAAATAATCTATCAAGAAGAAGGTGAGTGCTCTGCATTCAATCTCTGCAGATTCCCTCCATGCTAAGCCCCCATCCTCGGTGCTTCTCCTGCTAGGTTGGTACAGGGGTTTTTGTTTGTTTTTGCTTGTTTGGGGTACCAGGGATTGAAACCAGGGGTGCTTAACCCCAGAGCCAAATCCCCAGTGCTTTTTTGTTACTATTTTTTTTTTTTTTTAATTTTGAGACAGCCTCTTGCTAAGTTGTTCAGGGCCTTGCTATGTTGCTGAGCCTGGCTTTGAACTTGCAATCCTCTTGCCTCAGCCTCCCAAGTTGCTGGAATTACAGACATGTGCCACCATGCTTGGCTGATCTAGGTTTCTAGATGTTCCTTACAGCAATTTCTTTTTTTTTTCTGTTTTTTTTTTATTGGTTGTTCACAACATTACAAAGCTCTTGACATATCATATTTCAAACATTAGAATCAAGTGGGTTATGAACTCTCATTTTTACCCCAAATACAGATTGCAGAATCACATCGGTTACACATCCACATTTTTACATACTGCCATATTAGTGACTGTTGTATTCTGCTACCTTTCCTATCCTCTACTATCCCCCCTCCCCTCCCCTCACATCTTCTCTCTCTACCCCATCTACTGTAATTCATTTCCCTCCATGTTTGTTATCCCATTCCCCTCACAACCTCTTATATGTAATTTTGTATAACAATGAGTGTCTACCTCCATTTCCATGCAATTTCCCTTTTTTTCTCCCTTTCCCTCCCACCTCATGTCTCTGTTTAATGTTAATCTTTTCTTCCTGCTCTTCCTCCCTGCTCTGTTCTTAGTTGCTCTCATTATATCAAAGAAGACATTTGGTATTTGTTTTTTTAGGGATTGGCTAGCTTCACTGAGCATAATCTGCTCTAGTGCCATCCATTTCCCTGCAAATTCCGTGATTTTGTCATTTTTTAGTGCTGCGTAATACTCCATGGTGTATAGATGCCACATTTTTTTTTATCCATTCATCTATTGAAGGGCATCTGGGTTGATTCCATAGTCTAGCAATTGTGAATTGTGCTGCTATGAACATCGATGTGGCAGTATCCCTGTAGTGTGCTCTTTTAAGGTCTTCAGGGAATAGTCCGAGAAGGGCAATAGCTGGGTCAAATGGTGGTTCCATTCCCAGCTTTCCCAGGAATCTCCATACTGCTTTCCAAGTTGGCCGCACCAATTTGCAGTCCCACCAGCAGTGTACAAGAGTACCCTTTTCCCCACATCCTCGCCAGCACTCATTGTTGTTTGACTTCATCATGGCTGCCAATCTTACTGGGGTGAGGTGGCAATTTCTTATACAATGGAGTTAGTATGATATAGTGGCTAAGAACATGAATGAACTTTAGAGTCATTCAACATAGAACCCACATCATACTACCTATTAGTCAAGTAACCTCAGGAAGTTCATTTATATTTTACCAGTCTTTGGGGTTTTCCCCCCATCTCTAAAGGGGAAATAATAATACCTAACTGTAAGAGTTGCTCACAGAATTGATTCAGAGCTCATGTGCAAAGTAAATTATGTCTTGCATATAATAAATATGTACATAGTAGATAGACTGCAATATTTTTGTATTCTTTGATGATTTTTATACTCTTTAGTAAACAATAGAGTTGGGAAAGAAGAGACTGAGCCCTTTTACTGTAATGTTCTAAATTATGACTTATTTTCTATCCCTGTTTGATTTTCTAATGACTATTAGAGGGTTCTTCCCATTCTAAGTGGTTGATTTTGTAAGTTCAAAGGTGTGCTTGAGGTTGTCTCTTTAGTTCACCCTCACTGCCCCCTGCAATTTTTATTGTGGAATATATTCAATCATCAAGGGGAAACTTTAATCACACTTCAACTATAAAATATTTCTAATCCTTTCAGAAGAATTACTAGTGTTCTTTCTAGTAGTCTCACAAAGAGCACAATATGCAATTTATTATCTTTGGTTGCTTGTATATATGTCTCTCTCCTTTGAGAGCCTGTAAGTTCCTTAAGGGAGCAGACCATGGCCTACTTGTCTTTATTGAACTTAACAGTGTAAAAACAGTTTTAAAATACATACTTTGGGAAAACAAATACTGAAAATCTTTCTGCCAGTGATGTCAGTTGGCATTTGGAGAGCCACCAGGGACAGAAAAGTATGGTCAGACATTCTGTTTGATTTTCTATAGAAATGCCACAGTGAAAAGTGGCAGGGCATTTGAGAGCCCTCCTGGAGTACTGCATTTTGAAACAGCAGTTTTTAAGTGTTCTTTTAGGACACATATCTACTCTTGATATTTTGTTTTTCAAAGACTATGCATAGAATATTATAAAATATCAGTAAGCAGTCCTTCAATTCATTTCTTTCTTTTCCCCCCTGAAAAATAGCAAAAAGATATCTTCAGTCTTTAAGATGTTAACAATAAGATTCTCAAAATACAAAAATAAATTAACTCAAACCCAGCTTATATTTCTAAAATATAAAAACAATAAATAATTCATAGTAATCATATTCATATAATAATCATAGTGCAGTCAATTCCATTAGTGATAGAAATTTGAATATTAATTCACGCTTACTGGATATGAAAAAAAACAGCAATCCTTATTTTTGGTAAAACTTGTTTTTTAAAACATTATTGGTGATCTTGCCACTGACTCTAATAAATACTTTGTTTACATAAATAAAATCTTTATGGAGAAATAATAAGAAAATAAAGTTCATTAAAGCAACTAAAGTAACCATTTCAAGAAAGAATGTAGCTTGTCTCTTCAAATTTAGAATTCAAAGATCATTCTGCTCTCAAGCATAGCTTAATATTAATACAGAAACAATGTAGCTGGACTGCTAGAACAGGTTAACAGTTAAATATAAGACAGGGAAGCCAGTACTATCTTCATCTCCCCTAAATACAACTTCTCTATCATAATTTAAATGAACCTACAAGTGAACATTCCAAATTAAAATTGAAATAGCTTTTGAATTTTAACCCAAATAAGCCCAACCTATTAGCACATAAAAATGGTGGAGCAAAATGTATGGTGCATAACTCTGAAGACTAATGACTTGCAAAGATGAAAATAAAACTTCTAAGGTTAAACTTCCATAAATTTACTGGGCTTAGAAAGATCTAACCAAGCTTCATGTGAACAAGTCATTTTCTGCAAATAAAAACTATACTGAGGTTTCATCTCACACTGTTCAGAATGTGTGTCACCAAGAATACAAATAATAATGAATGCTGGAGAAGATGTGAAGAAAAATAAAAAATCCTGGTGAGATTTTATATTAGTACAACCACTATGGAAATCAGTATGGAGGTTCCTCAAATGACTAGAACCACCATATGATCCATTTCTTGGTATTTATTTAAAAAAATAAAGTCATCATATTATAGTGATACATGCATATCCATGTTTATTTTTTTATTTTATTAATCCTAATTTGTTATATATGACAGCAGAATGCAATTCAATTCATATTACACAAATAGAGCACAATTTTTCATGTCACTGTTTGTATACAAAGTAGAATCACACCATTCATGTTTTCATACATGTACTTAGGGTAGTAATATCTGTCTCATTCCACCATAATTCCTACCCTAATGCTCCCTCCCTTCCCCTCCCTCCCCTTTGTGATATCTAAAGTTCATCTATTCCTCCCATGCTCTGCACCCTACCCCATTATGAATCAACATCCTTATATCAGAGAAAACATTCAACATTTGGTATTTGGGGATTGTCTTACTTCACTTAGCATTATATTTTCCAACCCCATCCATTTACGTGCAAATGCCATGATTTTATTCTCTTTTTTCCCTTTTTCTTTTTAAAAATTATTTATTTGTTCTAATTTATTATACATGATGGCATAATGCAATTCATTTCATATTACACATATGCAGGTCACTGATTGTATACAAAGTATTTTCACACCATTCATGTCTTCATAAGTATACTTAGGGTAATGATGTCTAACTCATTCCACCATCATTCCTACTCCTTTGCTCCCTCCCTACCACTCTCTCCCCTTTGCCTTAACTAAAGTTTCTCCATTCCTCCTGTGCTCCCCAGCCATAGCCATCTTGAGTCAGCATCTGCATATCAAAGAAAACATTGGCCTTTGTTTTTTTTGGGATTGGCTTACTTCACTTAGCATTATATTTTTCCAGCTCTATCCATTGATCTTCAAATGCCATGATTTTATTCTCTTTTAATGCTGAGTAACATGCCATTGTGTATATATACCAAAGTTGCCTATCCATTCATCTATGGAAGGGCATCTAGCTTGTTTCCACAATTTAGCTATTGTGAATTGTGCTGCTATAAACATTGATGTGGCTGTGTCCCTGGAGTATGCTGTTTTTAAGTCCTTTGGGTATAAACTGAGGAGTAGGATAGTAGGGTCAAATGGTAGTTCCATTCCAAGTTTTCTAAGGAAACTTCATATTGCTTTCCAGATTGGCTGCACCAATTTGCAGTCCCACAAGCAGTATATGAGTGTGCCTTTTTCCCCCACATCCTCACTAACATTTATTGTTGTTTGTATTCTTGATAGCTGCCATTCTGACTGGAGTGAGATGAAATCTTAGAGTAGTTTTGATTTCTCTAATTGCTAGAGATGTTGAACATTTTTTCATATATTTGTTGATTGATGTATATCCTCTTCTTTGAAGTGTCTGTTCAGTTCCTTGGCCCATGTATTGACTGGGCTATTTAGTTTTTTTGGTGTTAAGGTTTTTTGAGTGCTTTATATATCCTAGAGATTAGTGCTCTATCTGATGTGCATGTGGTAAGAATTTTGTTCCCATTCTGTAGGCTTTCTATTCACTTTACTGATTGTTTCTTTTGCTGAGAAGAAGCTTTTAAGTTTGAATCCATCCCGTTTATTGATTCTTGATTTTAGTTATTGTGCTATAGGAGTCTTATTAAGGAAGTTGAGGCCTAATCCAACATGATGGAGATTTGGGCCTACTATTAATGAAGACTTTAGAAGATGGAAAGATCTCCCTGTTCTTGGATAGGCAGAATTAATATTGACAAAATGACCATACTACCAAAAACACTATACAGATTTAATGCAATTTCGATCAAAATCCCAATGACATACCTTATAGAAATAGAAAAAGCAGTCATGAGATTCATTTGCAAAAATAAGAGACCAGAATAGCTAAAGTAATACTTAGCAAGAAGAGTGAAGCAGGTAGCATCACTATACCAGACCTTAAACTATACTACAGAGCAATAGTAATAAAAACAGCAAGGTATTGGTACCAAAATAGACTTGTAGACCAATGGTACAGAATAGAGTACACAGAGGCAAACCCACATAATTACAGTCATCTTATATTAAACAAAGGCACCAAAAACATGTATTGAAGAAAAGATAGCCTCTTCAACAAATGATTCTGGGAAAACTGAAAATCCATGTGCAACAAAATGAAATTAAGCCCCTATCTCTCACCATATACAAAACTCAACTCAAAGTGGATCAAGGCCTAGGAATTAAACCAGAGACCATATCCATGTTTATAACAGCATAATTCACAATAGATTAAGTATCCATCAATGGATGAATAAATAAAGAAAATGTGGTGTGTTTACACAATGCAGTTTTATTCAGCCATAAAAAATTGAAATCATATTATCTGCAGGAAAATGGATAGTACTATAGACCATTATGTTATATTAAATAAGCCAAACTCAGAAGGTCAGGGTTCTTATGTTTTCTGTCATGTGTGGAAACTAGAGAGGAAAAAGGAGAAGAAAGGTGGTGGGGAGGTGAGGATCTCATTGAAATCAAAGGGAGATCAGTCAAGGAAAGGGACCAAGGGGTAGGAAGTGAGGAGGATGGGGTAAGTTCTGGTACTGATATTGGCCAAATTATAATGTTATATTGTGTGCCTGTACAAATATGAAACAACAAATCCCATCATTATGTACCACTATAATACACCAATAAAAATTAAAAAGTGAGACAGAAAAGATCATTTTTATTTTACTTTTGTTCCTCAGGGAGATCTGTTAAAGCATGGAGTTTGAAAATCAACTTCATTTTGCTTTTGGAAGAATTCCAACATATTCTATATTTTTAAATAACTAGAGAGAAACTGATACTTATTTCAGATAAGATGTCTTTACCTTAAATTCTTAGAACCATGATTTCTTTCAAAATTCTTATGGCTGGTGACATTCTTATCAATCTAGTTTTTTTTTCCTTTTAAACAAATTCTGATATTGATATATTTAAACAAACTATTAAGTCTAAATATTTCCATAGCATCTAAAATTTTGCCATGAAGAAATAATCCCCCCCAAAAAATTATGCCTAATGCCTTCCAAAAACATTTTAAAAGCATCATATTATAGAAATAGTGGCATTTGGCAGCTTAAAAAATCATTAAGGGCAAACAATAAGGGAAATCAATTTTAAAAAGTACTAAATATGGTCAAATTAAGCAAACTATGTAAATAATTGTTTTATTTTATGTTATTTTTAAAAATTTAAGTTACTCAGGCTGACCTTGAGCTCATGCTCCTTCAGTCTCAGTCTCCTGAGTAGATGGAATTACAGACATGTGCAAACACACCCAGCTCAATAATAATTTTAAATGTCAGTGATCTAAATACACTTACTAAAAGATCGATTGTTAGAGCAACCCAAAAAACAAGAGGCAGCTAAATGCTGTCTATGAGAAACCCATTTAAGATTTAAAGAAAAATAAATATTAAAAGTAAAAGAATAAAGAAAACTATATCATTCTAACACTGATCAAAATTAAGTATGAGTAGCTATATTAATTTAAGATACATTAGACTTCATAGCTGTTAGAGATAGGAAGAAGCATTATATAATGATACAGGGATCAAAACTCCAAGAATAAATAGCAATCTTTAATGTGTGTGAATATAAAAACAGAGCATCAAAATATATGAAGCAAAAACTGCAAGGAGAAATAGATGAATCCATTATTATAGGTCCTTAATCATCTCCCTTAAGAAGAGCAAAGAAAATGTCTTTACCTTAAATTCTTAGAACTGTGATTTATGTGAGAAGAAAATTAGGAAAAGAAGAGCAAATTAAATCCAAAGTGAGGAGAAACAAGGCAATAATAAAAATCAGAACAGAAATCAATGAAATTGAAAATGGAAAATAGAGAAAATTCAACAAATTAAAACCTGCTTCTTTTAAAAGATCAATAAATTCAGTAAGCCTGTACAAAGACTAAGAACACAAGAGACTTGTCATGTACTATTAGAAATCATAACGAAAACACTACCAGAAATACCATAGATGTTAAAAGGGTAATAAAAGAACATTATGAATAGATCTATACCCATAATTATATAATCTAGATTAAATGAAACAATTCCTCGAAATTCCATTTTTGCCAAAACTCATATATGAAGAAACTATCGGAATAGGTTTTTCTAGTAAAGAAACTGAATCAATAATCAATAAGACTCCAAACAAAAAAGCACCAGGTCCAAATGGTCCATTGGTTAATTGTACTAAACATCTAATGATGAAATCACATTAAAATTCTACAATCTCTTCCAGATGATAGAATTGGAGAAATACTTACTAATTCATTACACTGGGCAATACCAGAAACTAGAGCTCATTATAAGAGAAGAAAATTATAGACCAATGTCTCTTATGAAATATATATATATATATATATATTATATATACACATTTATATTATATATACACATTTATATATTATATATACATATTTATATAATATATATATCCTCATGAAAATAATAGCAAATCAAATTTAACAATGTATAAATGATCAGGAGCTCATTCACTATTGATGGAAATAAAACATGGTACAACCACTTTGGAAGAAAATTTTCAGCTTCCATAAAATTAAACATACTTGATCAGGAAATCCAACAGCCACACTCCTTAACATTTACTCACATGAACTGAAAACATATTTCCACACTAAATCTTGCACATTAATACTGATAGTGTCTTCATTCATAATTGCCAAAACTTAAAAGAATCAATATGTCCATCAGTAGGTGAGTGATAAACTATGTTACATTCAGACAAAAGAATAACATTCAGCAGTAAAAATAAATGAATTATCAAATCATGAAAAGACACACCTGGATTTTAATGTATATCACTAAGTGAAATACACCAATCTAAAAAGGCTACATGCTGTGTGATCCCAACTATATGTCACTCTGGAAAAGGGAAAATAAAGGAGACAATAAAAGGATTACAGGTTGCACGACATTAAGTTGGAGGGAGGGATGAATATGAGGAAAAAAGAGGATTTTCAGGGCAGTGAAACCATTCTGCACAATATTAAAATGGTGTATACATTTCATTATTCTTTTGTGCAAACCCATAGTAGGTAAAACACTACAAGTGAAGATTAATGTATGCTATTGATTTAGGGTATTGATGTATCAGTGTAAGTTCATTGATTTCACCAAATGTACACTGTGGTGGCACATGTCAATAGTGGAGGAGGCTGTGCATGTCTAGATCTTTTCAGTTATTCTTTGTAGACTTGCACTTAAGAATTAAAAATTTTATCAAATCAATTGCAGAAAATTTGAAAATGATGGCTTTAGAAAATGTATACAAATATGCTTCTCACATAAGATATAAAAATTTATATACACATTCCTCTCTTTCTAGTTTGCAGACATTTTATTCATGGACCAATGACAACTGCAAAATTGCTGTCCAGATTTACATATCTCAAACTTATTTGATACTGAAACTATTTAAAGCTGTTATATAATATCAGATCCCCAACAGGACATTATTGGTCTCTATAACTCATTAATCATTATATACTGGCAGATACCCAATGGGAACTCTTTAATCTATACATGTTTGATATGTCTTAAACATTCAAAAGATTATCATTATGTGTTTAAAGGATAAAAGCAGAAGATACCACATGAGCAGACAGGCACTGTCAAATCTTCCAACCCCTGGGTATTAGTGACTGCTGCCTCTACGTTAGCACATAGATTAAATGGTATGGTTAGGTGCTACCATCTTTTGTTTCCTTAAGAATGTTCATTCCTAAGAACATTCTAGGGAAGTTTTCTTAGAGATCAATGCAATGCAATTAGTTCTTCAAAAATATAAATAGGATTGATACACCCTTAACCAAACTAACCAAAGAAAGAGAAAACCCAAATAAAACTGAATATGAAAAAGGAGATATCACCACAGACATTTCTGAAATCCAGAGGATCATTAAAAACTTCTTTGAAAACTTATTCTTCAAGAAACTGGAAAATTTATAAGACATTAACAAATTTCTATACACACATGACCTACCCAAATTGAACCAAGAAGAACAGAAACAGAAACTCTAAACAGACAAATATGGAGTAATTAAATTGAAACAGCAATTAAAAGCCTTCTGACCGGGCTGGAGATGTGGCTCAAGCAGTAGCGTGCTCATGTGGCATGTGTGCGGCCTGGGTTCTATCCTCAGCACCACATACAAATAAAGATGAAAAGAAATAATAAAATTCTCTCTCTCTCTCTCTCTCTCTCTCTCTCTCTCTCTCTCTCTCTCTCTCTCTCTTAAAAAAAAAAAAAAAGCCTTCCGACCAAGAAAAGGCTAGGAGCAGATGAAATCTCAGGTGAGTTCCACCAGATCTTTAAAGAAAAACTAACATTAGTTTTTCTCAGATTATTCCATGAAATTGAAAAGGAGGGAACACTCTGAAATTTATTCTATGAAGTCAATATAATCCTAATACCAAAACAAGATTAAAAACACATCAGGAAAGAAGACTACAGACCAATATCTCTGATGAACATAGATGCAAAAATCCCTAAAAAAATAGTAAACCACATTCAAAAACATACCAAGATGATAATACATCATGATGAAGTGGGTTTCATTCCAGGGATGCAGGGTTCGTTCAATATATGCAAATCAATAAATGTAATTCAAAGTACTAGAATCATATGATCATCTCAGTAGAGACAGAAAAGATCTTTGATAAAATCCAGCACCCATTCATATTAAAAATTCTGGAGAAACTATGGTCAGAAGGAACTTACCTCAACATTATAAAAGCTGGGTATAACAAACCCAAAGCCAACATTACACTTAACAGAGAAAAACTGAAATTATTTCCTCTAAAATAAGGAACAAGACAAGGATGTCCATTCTCATCACTTCTATTCAGTAAAGTTCTCAAAACTCTAGCCAGAGCAATATGGCAAAGAGAAGGAAATTTTTAAAAATAGAAATAGGAAAGTAGTCAAATTATCTCTGATGATGACACAATTCTATATCTAGATGACCCAAAACCTCCACCAGAAGACTTCTAGAGCTGATAAATGAATTCAGCAAGAAAAGAAGAATACAATATCCATGTCCTCTAATTAGTAGATTATCTTTAAATAAAATTTCAAGTCCTGAAAGAGGATTGTAAAAGCTATCTATCTTCCTGTCATGCAATAAATAATTTCAAAAGTACTCAAGTTGTTTGGTTTTGATTTAAGTGTATGCTGTTGATGCGAGCAAAAGTATATAAACGTTGTGGACAAAAAGTTGATGTAAATTTGCACTGTGGATACAAAAAATATTTTCATAAAAGCAGAGCACTAATTTAGAAATTTGTTTGATTTTTATTTTCCATTGCACACCTTAGACTTGTTCAGTCTTTTTCTATGGTTTAATAATATATAATTTGGTACCCAAATACATCATACTTAAACAATCCAATCTTACAACAAATATTAGTTTGCTGAAGAAAAGTCACAAGGTAGAGACTAGTGGTCTGTGTTGAAAAATTCTCCAGTACTGCTTCAAAGGAAATACAGAGAAGGAAGCTACAAAGTGAAAGCAGGGACAACACACTGACAAACAGTTACTTTGCCGTCTTTTGTGTGAAGCAGTTCTTTTCTCCAAGAAAATTACATCCATTTTATTTTATGCTTTCAAAAAATTACAACAATGGAGTGCATTTACCCTCAGAATTTTTTTTAAAAGTAATTATTATGGTAACTCTCACTTCAGAAAGTTTCACAACATCCTAATTCCTGGAAGAGGCTCAACATGGCGTTATCTATATGTTTATTCAACATAATATTAACTATAATGTTTATTTCGAAGATTGGGCGTTCTTCTAAGTGGAAAGTACTCTATGTGGAACTTGCAGTTTCTATTGTGTAGTTTGGCAAGGTGGTATTTATTTAATTAATGTATCCCACTTTTAAGGCAATTTTCTGACCCTGTGGAGCAAGTATGGAAGACCTCTTGGCTGCTTTGCTGAATGTTATTAGTGCCATCTGCTGCATGTTTCCGGCTACTGTAGGGGACTATTGTAGTTAATAGGGGTTCATGGAAATAGAAAGAGCTGGTGTCATATTTATTAATTTTTAGTCCATATGTGGAAAGAAAACAGTAACGCTGTAATAGCTTCTGACACAGAAAACTTTTTAAACTATTTTGAAACAGTTACCAATAATGATTAACTATGTGATTCTTATGCTAAAAATAAATCATTAATGCACTCTATTTTTCTGTGTAAAATGTCTATATGTAATAATTTCATCTGATAAGTGATTTGTCATTAACTTCAGCTCTTCTAAAATGAAGCTTTTATCTTTCAGATTCCTCAGACAAGTAATGAATCTATTGTATTTGGAAGCAGCAAAAATAATTTAATGGTACTAATAATAAAGTTTATTAAATGATATTCACATTTTTAACTAAAAGACTTCTTCTTACTTAAAAAAGAAATAGGACAGGGCTGGGGTTGTTGCTCAGGGGTAGAGCACTTGCTTAGCACATGTGAGGCCCTGGGTTGATTCTCAGCACCACATATAAATTAATAAAATAAAGGTATATTGACAACTAAAAAAAAAAAGAAGAAGAAATGGGACATATATAAAAGGACATTAAAAAGCAGATGAACCCATTATTCTGAAGAGCATTTCCAAAGATACCTGTTGATAGCTAACTATGACCCAAGTGGGGAGAAAAGATTGCTTATGATTAGATTATTCTTAAGTGTAGTGGAACTTGTACCCAAGTGTGCAGCCCTGACTCCTTAGGCAACCACACCACTTTGTAGACATGTTCTTCAACTTTGCTGAAGACTGGTACCATTTTACTTCCTTATTTAGGCTTTCTTTTCCTGATATCACATCCATTACTATAAGATCTTGTGTGTAAGCTGGGCACGGTGGCACACACTTGCAATTCAAGGGGCTCAGGACTGGGATGTGGCTCAGTGGTTGAGTTCCCCTGAGTTCAATCCCCAGTACAAAAAAAAAAAAAAAAAAAAAAGATCTAGTGTGACAGTTGTTGTCATGCTCTGTGTCTGTCTTGGTTCCAATCTGTCTCTTTGTCCTAATTCTGAATCCTAAATTTCCTTAAGATTAAAGAAACTGGGTGGCCTCCAGTAACTTCATTGTTCAATGAGTGCTGCTGCACTATTACCACTATTACCTCACCTTCTGTGTGATTCTTTAGATTACTTGCAAGGGGCATGGCAATTGCAGCTACATTTTCTCCTTGTTGTAATAAGCATGATGAAGTATATTCTGTTGAGATATTTCATCATTTGATCCTAACAGTCTGGTTTATTACTTAAAATATCTAGGTATAAAATGCCTGAAGAGGATTGCCCTTTTGTCTCTTCTTCCAGCTGTTACTCTATAACAACTCCTGAGCTAGTTGTTCTTTTTGTCCCCAAGAATTGTTTACCCCTATCTACTGACTGTTCTTATCTGGCAGACAATTATAAAATGTTCAAGAATTCTATTCCCCGTAGAGTTCTAAGATCAGAGCTTCCTAAAAAATACACAAGTCATTTCCTCCACATTGAAAATGAAGCAGACTCTGTGGTAATGCAAAAGGTATTTAATTATGCATAAAACAAATAATAGTCACAAAATCATGAAGAAATTAGAAGCATTGGGGTAAAAGACTGCAAAGACAAATATGAACAAAAGCACAGCAACCTGATAATAAGTACATTGCAAAACTGCTCAGAGTGTTAGGATTCTTGAAAGTATTAGTCATTTTTCCTAAAACCAATTGATTAGGCTTGATCAAAATCACTGTGAAAATAAAAATAGTAGATTTTTCTTCTTTAATCACTAAAAATAAATGTTATTTTGTGTACAAAGATATTTGCAGTGTTTAATGCCAATGTGAAGTGTGTTCCTTCCTAGAAATTCTTGTCATACATACCCTTAAATGATTAGGAAAGGAGCTATTATCTTCCTAGAATGTTTACAATATCTACTTTGCTTCTTTCCAAGATCCCCCCTTTTATTAGAACTACCAGATAAAACCATTAGTTAATTATTGCTTTCTGTCCCCAATTTATCTTTCTCAAATTGCATCCAATGTCCCAGGCTTTATGCTCTGCAGTGCCTCTTCTTCTAGGTGCAGTAATCTGATAAACTTCTTTCTCTATGCTGTGGAGACTTGATGTCTTTTCTTTCATGGGAAACTACACTGTAAGAAGCAGCTTACAGACAGAGAAATGCCTTCAAAACGCTTGCACATGCAGAGTAAATCTGGCCAGGGGTATGCGACAGGCCAGTCTACTTCCTACTAGGATTTGTTTTGATTGAAGAATGGAGTTGGACATGTTTAAGTAACTGGCTCACCAAACCAAAAGTACTCTTGAAAACCACCAGGAGCACAGGAGAAAATTGCTTCTGAGAGAGTCTTTCCAGTATGTGTGCTGTATATATAATAATGAGGTCATTTCTCTAGACATTATTTACCCCAATAATTGCTCATGAGAAATAAAGAGTTAAACTGATGATTTAACCCAAATCTCCCTGGCTCCAAAACATATTCCAGTTTTGTAGAACTGAATATGAAGAGAGCTTTATAAAAACCAGGGACAGATCCAGGACATCTCATGGTTTTGTCAGTGAACTATCCTCTTATAAGAGTTTACGTACTTGGCCAAGACTTAAAAGTCTTTTAAAAAAGCCTACCTTTAGTTTTATTTTTCCACCTGCATGTTCATTAACTCTTTAAAGTTATCCTTTAACTCAGTCACCTGCCTTCTTTATTGACATATTTCACATCTAGTCTAAATTGATGTGCATATTATCCAAGAACATTATTGTTGTAACATTAATGTTCTAGGCCCCATCTTAATATTTAATTCAGTCTTTCTTTCCTGGTCCCCCTTCAAGGCCCTCCGTTCTAGAAACTCTTTACTACATCTTTTATCATGCCAACTCCTCACTTCACTTCTTTTCTACATATCAGAAGAGGGAAATCTTAAAGCCTTCCAAACACAAAAGACCTAAAAAGTTCTAGCAACAAATTCATTCAAGTAAGGTGAATACAAAATAAAATTTGCAGAAATAAGTTGGGATAAAATAGAACAGGTTTGGGATTTGTTTTGATTGAAGAATGGAGTTGGACATTTCTAAGTAACTGGCTCACCAAACCAAAAGCACTCTTGAAAACCACCAGAAGCAGAGGAGAAAATTGCTTCTGAGAGAGTCTTTCCAGTATTTTATCAAGCATAAGATATGTAGTATCTATCAGCAAGAAAGTAAAAAGGTACTCCAAAAGATCTTCATTCTTTGTTCAATCTAAAGTTGAAAATTGAGTTCTGTCTCACAAGATCCTACACTCAGCTCTACTCAGAGGATTTGCTGGAAGGAGTCTTCAGCCCTCAGGAGAGACTGGTAGATAATCTCAAACTCTTCTGTGACCACAGGATCAACCCTGCTAGTTAAGTATCAAACTCTGCTGTCAGTCTGTAGCAAGATAAATATTCTTTGCCCACTAAACGATGTTGAATCACTCAACATGCCAAGGGTGAGGCCTTCTGTATATTTTTTCATCTATTGATTATAGAGAATATTACTTCAGGGTAGTGTAGTTGCTTTGATTTCCTTTATGATACATTTTGATCACAATATTCATTCTTTTATTAAATAAAGTGGATCAGATTTTCATAATATAAGCAGTAGTACAGAACAGAAAACTGCTTGTCCTGTTTTGTTGTATTACATATAACCCAATAAAATTTAGTGTTTAAAGACATCTATAATCAGACTTTTAAAATTATTAATTGATATGCCTAAAAATATAAGGAATGCTTCCTGTATAAACAAGGGTATGAAAATCAGAGTTTTCACTTTCCATAGGACAACTTTTAAAAGCAACAGCAATAAAAACAAAAACCTAAATTGAGGTTTTTAATGAAAACACAGGATAAATACATTTGAGACTTAAGATTCATGTAAATCTGCCCCCAAACAAATATTTTACAATATTATAAGCTGTATGTAATAGTTTCATTTCTTCCAAAACTTCACCAATACCTGATATAGTGGGTCTTTTTAATTTGAGACATCAAATAGAGGTGTACTAATTTGCTATCTCAATATAGTTGGTGAAGTGTCTATTAAAATATTTTGCTCATTTTTAATTAAGTAATTTTTCTTCTAATTGGGCGTTTTGGATTTAGATTTTACAAAACCAATGATAATAAAGTCTTGTTATCTCATGAAAACTTTAGCACTTTTATAACTATACATAAGATTAAACACTTTTTCAAATGTCTATCAGTCGTTTTTACTTCTTTTTTAATAAAAGTGTTTATTCTTTTATTTTGTCCATTTTTTCTTTTGCATTTTTCTTTTCATTGTTGATTTGCAGGAGTTCATTGTATTTTACAGGGTTGCATCTTTTATTTTTAGCAAATACTTTTCCCATTGTGTGGATTATCTTTTAATAATTTTATAGTACCTTTTGATGAAGAAAATTCTTTTAACATAATATTTATTGATCTTTTCCTTCATGGTTAGTATTTTTGTGTCTTATTTGAGAAATATTTCCCTTCCCAAAATAAATTATATAAACCTACTTCTTAAAGCTTTATCTCTTTGCCTTTGCCTATGCCATTTGGGTACCTCATCCACCTATGACATGCTGTGATATAGAAATCTACTTTATTTTTTTCCACATATAATTATCACATTGTTCATTTTTGTCCTTTTACAGTGCTTGCTACTACTTAAATCTGATGTCTATAGATGCTTGACTCCATTCCCTTTTCTGTTCCTCAGGCTATCTTAATTATTCTATGTTGTATAATGTTACTAAGCTTTGATATCTAGTAGAGATATACACTAACTCATCACATTGAATAAACTAATATTTGTATCACTTTGCTAACTTTTTATACCCTTATTCATATCAAATCTTCCATGTGGGGTCATTGTTATTAAGTAAATCCTTTAGAGTTTCTTTTTAGTACAGTTTTGAGGTGGTAAGCACATTTGACTTTTTATCTGAAGATGTTCAGTTTGGAAAATATCATCACTTTCTTCTCTCTTAGACTTTGGAGGATATTAGTATTCTTCTGACGTTTAGCATCTTTGGTTGCTATTATGGAGTTGGCTGTCAGTCAAGTTGTTCCTTCTTTGGAGACAATCCACCTTTATTTTCCTGTCATATGTAAGATTTTCTCTTTGCCTTAGGTATTCTGCATTTCCACTATCATGTGTCTACATGTTTGTTTCTCCTTTTAGTTCAAATTTTATTAAGGTCGTTATCCAAAGTACATGTATGAAGACACAAATTGGTGTGAACATACTTTATATACAACCAGAGATATAAAAAAAATGTGCTCTATATGTGTAATAAGAATTGTAATGCATTCTGCTGTCATTTATTTTTAAAAATCAATTGAAAATTAAAAAAATAAAAAAGAATTGTAGATTCACATATTATAAGAAATAATACAGAACATGTATGCTTTCCCTAGTTTTCCTTAATTTAAGAACAATTTTTAAATGACAGTATAAAGGCACAACCAAGAATTAACACCCATATAATCCACTAATCTAATTCAGATTTTCAAGTTTTCCTTGTAATTATTGTATTATTAGTTTTATAACATTTTATTGCATATGTAAATTTCCATGTTCATTCCTCCAGTCACAAAAAATAGTTCCAATACCACAAAAATACTTCATGTTATACTTTTGTAACTACACTTCTCTCCCTCCTGTAGTCCGTTGGGGAGACAAACTACAAAAATCAGTTTCTACCTATGTTATTTTGGATCTTTTCAGCCTATTTCTCTCTCTCTCGGCATTGACTTTTTCATTTTCAATCTTTTTGTCATGTTCATGCTGCATTCTGAAAATTTTATTCTAACCTATCTTATAGTACACTAATTTTATTTTTTAACTATTTTTAATGATTTTTTAAAAGAGAGAGAGAGAGAGAGAGATGAGAGAGAATTTTTTAATATTTATTTTTTTTTTTAGTTTTCGGCAGATACAACATCTTTGTTTGTATGTGGTGCTGAAGATCGAACCCGGGCCGCACGCATGCCAGGCGAGCGCACTACCACTTGAGCCACATCCCCAGCCCTCTTTTTTTAACTATTTTTAGTCAATTGTCAAATTATTCCATTTAGTTCTTCATTTATAGATTAGGGTAAGAAGATTGATTTTCTTTTATAATCATTCTCTCTCTGTCTTTACAATTTTTTTGTTTCTCAAACTTGTTTTTTAAATGTATTTATGACTTACATCATAAGTTGTTTTATAATAAGTCTGTTAATTCCAATACTTGAATTTATTATGGATCTCTTTCTATTGCCTATTTTCAAGAAATGGCTTCTTCTGGTTCACTTTTCACATGAGAATTCTGCTCTTTTCAGACTGCAGATGGGTAGAAAATGATTTTTTGAAGTCTTTTTCCAAGACCCAGGAGGCTGCCTGAAACATAGTTTGATTCCATAGCTGTTTCTTTCAATAGACAAATACCATGTGGGAAAAATCTGCTTTAGTTTTTTACTTAATCCTTTGAAAACTAAGATTTATTCTAGGTTTTGTCCAGGTAAGAACTGACTCTCTGATTAGTTTACTTATTTGTGGGGGGGGGGGGGGGATGCTTTAAAGAGTTTATTTGGCTTTGTTAACTGTTATTTTAAAATGCTGAGAGCTCACTAAATATTTTACATTCTTTGAAAGTTCAAATCACATAAAATACTACCTATTTGGATCTCTCTCTCTCTCTCTCTCTCTCTCTCTCTCTCTCTCTTACACACACACACACACACACACACACACACACACACACACACCCCTACCTTGTGGAAGGATTCCAGAGATGCACTTGTAGGAGAGTAGTAAAATTGTGGAGAACGTTTTTCAGAGTTACCCATGTATGGAGTCTGTGTTTTGTTATTTACTTTTGAGATTTTTAAAAAAGATGTACAGATTGCCAAAATGTCTTGGCACAAATACAAGTAAAACAGAATGGAGCATGGGGTGAACTAGAACAGATTTATTTTCCATATTAATCACATAAGTTCATTTACTACTGAAAGTTTCTAAGGCAATTGAATTTTAAAATAGATTAACGGTTATTTTTTGCTTTAGTTTTAAAAAAATATGCCTTCAAATTAGCTAAAAGAAAAGGTGATAATGGCTACTGTCATGTTCATCTTCAGTAGCATGCTGAGCTCCAGAAAATTATCAAATGGTATCTGTGGAGAAGAGAGAGAAAGAGGATTGCCCAACCCCAGAAAGTTCATGGTTTGATCTACAATTAATTCAAGGCAGATCTTTACAAGGGACCAGTAATAGTGTAGTTGAACAGCAGTAGTTTAGTGGATACTAAAGGAGGCTCCTTGGTCAGCAATTATGCCTTAAGCAAGGAGTGATAGATCATAACTTCCTTAAGAAAAAACTAAGACAACACTAATAAGAAAAGATATGAGGATCACATGAGATGGAGGGATAAAACCCCAAGACTATGTACTTGACAAAGATGTTCCAGTTTAAACTCTGTCAAATAAAATAGCAATGTTAGATAGTTAACAATGCTTACTTCAAAACACTAAGGCATTTTCACACAAAAGAATTGTAATTAAAAATTAAGGCAAAGAATGATGTGAAATGTCTATAAGGAAATCCCATTTAAAGTAGCACAAGACAACAAATCAGATCAAATTATGCTTTATCTTCAAAACCTTTTAACTTTACACTTACAGAAATATTTAGATTAAGAAGATCAAGAATATTAAGATAATTATCCTGTTGTTTACCTTTTCTCCCCTATCAAAAATGATATAGTAATATCTCCTTTTTCATCTGCAATTTTGTTGATTTGGGTTTTCTTTTTCTTTCTTTTGGTTAGATTGGCTAATAATTTATTCATCTTGTTTATCTTTCCAAAGAACCAACTTTTTGTTGCATTGATCCTTTATATTGCTTTTTAATCTTAATTTCACTAATTTCAGCCCTGATCATAATGATTTCTGTCTTCTACTGATGTTGGAATTAGTTTGCTTTTTTCTAGGGCCTTTAGCTTTAACATTAAACTATTTATTGAGGATCTTTTTATTGTTTTAACGTGTGGAATCATGCGGTAAACTATTCTCTTAGAACTACTTTCATACTGTCTCAGAGATTTTGATACATTGTATCTCTATTCTCATTTGTTTCTAAGATTATTACTTCTCTCCTCATTTCTTCTACAATCCATTCCTCATTAAAATGTATATTGTTTAATCTCTCCAAATTAAAATGTTTTTTGTTTTTTATCTTCTTGTTGATTTCTAATTTCATTCCATTATGATTTGATAGGATGCAAGAAATCATCTCTATTTTTCTGCATTTGTTAATTCCTGCTTTCTGTCCTAAGATACAACTTATTTGGGGGAAAATTTCATGTATCACTAAAAAGATAGCGAATTCAGTTGCTGATGAATGAAATAGTTTGTAGATGTCTGTTAAGTTCATTGGATTAATAGTATTTTTGAAATTTAGAGGCTCATTAGAAACTATTTTGAAGATCTATACTCCAATAAACTGGTAAATCTAGAAGACATTGACAAATTTCTAGACACATATTACCTACCTGAATAAAACCATGAGAATATAGAGAACTTAAGCAGATGAATATCAACCAATGAGATTGAAGCCCAATTAAAATCTTCCAACAAAGACAACCCCAGGACCATATTGCCAGTTGAATAATACCAGACATTTAAAGAAGAACTAACACCAATATTCCTCAAATTATTCCATGAAATTGAAAGAGAGCTAACACTCTCAAGTATATTCTATGAAGTTGGTATAATCCTAATACCAAAACCAAAGGCACATCAAGGAAAGAAAACTACAGACCACTACCCCTGATGAACATAGATGCAAAAAATCCTAACAAAATTTTAGCAAACTACATTCAGAAGCACATCAAGAAGATAGTTCACCATGATCAAGTGGGTTTCATTCCAGGGAAGCAATATTAGTTCAACATATGCAAACCAACAAATGTAATTCACCATGTATACAGAATTAAAGATAAGAATCACAGGATAATCTCAATAGCTGCAGGAAAGTGCTTTGAAAAAAATCCAGCACTTATTTATGTTAAAAATATTGGCAAAACTAAGGATAGAAAGAGGCTACCTCAACATTGTAAAGTCTATATGTAACAAATCCAAGGTCAGCCTCATACTGAATGGAGGAAACTGAAAGCATTTCCTCTAAAACTAGGAACAAAACAAGGATGTCCACCCACACCATTCCTATTCAGCATCATTCTTGAAAGTCTAGGCAGAGCCATCAAGCAAGAGAAGGAAATTAAAGGAATACAAATAGGAAAAGAAGTCACATTATCTTTGTTTGCTACTGGCATGATCCTATATTTAGAAGGCCCAAAGAACTTCACTGTAAAATTCCTAAAGCTGATAAATAAATTCATCAAAGTAGCAGGATACAAGATTAACATTCATAAATCAATCACTTTCCTGTATCTAATAATGAATCTGCTGAAAAAGAACAGGAAAACTATCCCATTCACAACCTCAGTAACATAAAATAAAATACTTGAGAATAAATCTAAGCAAAGAGATAAAAGATGTCAAAAATTAAAACTATAGCCAGGCACCGTGGTGCATGCCTATTATCCCAGGGGTTGGTTCTGAAGGCTGAGATAGGAGAATCATGAGTTCAGAACCAGCCTCAGCAAAAGTGAGGTGCTGAATACCAAAGAAAGAAATTGAAGAAGACCTTACAAGATGGAAAGACCTCCCATTTCCTTGTCATGGAATTAATATTATCAAAAAAAGCCATATTACCAAAAGCATTATGTGGGTTCAATGCAATCCCGATCAAAATACAAATGGCATTCTTCACACAATTAAAAAAAATAGTCCAAAAATTAATTGGAAGAATCAGACCCCAAATAGCCAAAGCAAACTGGAGCTGGGAGAGTGATACTAGAGGCGTCATAATATTCTGATTTCAAATTATACTATAAGTGCTATATTAACAAAAACAGCATGGGATTGTCATCAAAATAGACATGAAGATCAATGGAATATAACAGAAGACACAGAGATAAATCCACATAGATACAGTCATCTGATACTTGGCAAAGTTGCCAAAAACATACATTGGGGAAAAGACAACCTTTTAAACAAATAAGGCTTTCTAACAAATTTATCAAAATGCTTCATCTAGAAGAATGAAACTGGATCCCTTTTACCTTACATAAAAAATGTAGGAATTAGACCAGAAACTTTGCAACTGTTAGATGAAAACATAGGCTCAATACTCCAATATTGGCACAGAAACTGACTTTCTTAACAAAATTCCTGAAGCATAAGAAATAAAACCAAGAATCGGAAAGTGGGATGGCATCAAATTAAAAAGCTTCTGCAAAGCAAAGCAAAAGAAACAAAAGCAAAAAGCCTACAGAATAGGAAAAGATCCTTTTCAACTGCTCCTCAGAGAGGGGATTAATATTCAGAATATATAAAGAAGTCAAAAAACTTAATACCAAATATAAAAACAATTCAATTATTTGGGCAAAAAAAAAAACCAGACAAACACTTCTCAAGATAAGAAAAACAATGACCAATAAATATATGAAAAAAATATTCTACATTTCTAGCAATCAAGGAGATGCAAATCAAAACTACATTGAAATTCCATCTCACTCCAGTCAAAATGACAATTATTAATACTACTACAAATAAAAGCTGGTGGGATGTGGGTGAAAAGTTACATTCATACATTGCTTTGTGGACTGCAAATTAGTACAACCACTCTGGAAAGCAGTATAGAGATTTCTCAAAAGACCAATAATAGAACCACTGTATGACCCAGCGATTCCACTCCTTGGTATTTATCCAAGAAACTAAAATCAATATACTATAGTGCTACAGGCACATCACTGTTTATAATAATGAGATTGACAATAGCCAAATACTTGAACCAGCCCAGATGCCTGTCAACAGATGAATGGATAAATAAAATGTGGTATATATGCACATTGCTATAAAAAAGAATGAAATTATGGCATTTATGGTAAATGGATGGAACTGGAGAACATCATGGTAAGTGAAATAAGCCAGACTCAGAAAGTCAACGGTCAAATGTTTTTTCTCATATGTGGAAACCAGACCGAAATAAGGGGAAAGGAGATGGGTGTAATACCATGAAAATAGATGGGAATTCAGTGGAGCAGAGAAATGAGATTGAAGGGGAGGAAGAAAGGATGGGGAAAAAGAGGAATTGTGGAGCTAAATTTGTACATATATGAGTATACCTTTATGTATATCTACAAACCACTAAGAAAAACTATCAATAAATAGAAGAAAAACTAGTAGAATAGAGGAAGGAGGAGAGGAGGTGGGAGGAGAGAAGGGAAAGAGAAGTACTGGGGACTAAAATGGAGCAAACTATATTCCATGCATGTATGATTGTGTCAAAATGATTCCTAATATTGTCTACAACCATAATTTACTAATAAAAGCATTTATTTTTTATGACATAGTGAGATCCAAGGGTTTCTACATTGAAAAAATTTAAGAAATTACATTAGGGTTGACATACAAAATCAGGCCTACTCTGATAGCCCCTAGTGTGTCTTATACGACATAAAGTACTGGGTTTCTCCAGTTATTGTATTATAAATGTGACTTTACCCTATAGTACTTATAGAAGACAGTTTTTCAATTATTTTCATTACATATTGAGTAGATACAAAGGTTTATGTAAAATATGGATAAAATATCAAAAATGATAAAACAACACCTCAAAAAACAAATGTTTATCTGCAACCCAGTTTAAGAAATGCAATATTTCTATCACTTTGACTTGTAAACATCATTCTCCCATCTCATCCTGTTTCTTGGCCCTCATCACCATCCCAAAAAACCATAATCATATTTTCTGTATCATTCCTTTGTTACTGAATATGTTTTTTTAAATAATTACCAAATATGTTTGTATATGCAAATAGCACATTGTTTACTTTTGGATGGTTGAGTACTGTATATAAAAGGAATTTTCAAGTACAACAAAATCTTGAATTTGGTTTTCTTTGTTTTGCTCCTGAGTTTTGTCAATGTTGTATATGGTTTTAATTTATTTGTTTTACTGCCATTTACTGTTCCATTGGAGGAATATTTATTCAGTCTACTATTGGATTGTTTCTAGTTTGGGGCTATTAACAAATGGCACTTCTAAAAACATTCTTGCACATATTTACTGGTATCCATGAGCAAACAGTTTTCAGGAATATGCAAGAGTGAAATTGTTAAATCATAGGATTTATGCATATTCTTCTAAATTGGAAAACTTCAGCTACTTTTTAAGTGATGGTTCTTATTTACATCTCCACCAAGAGCACACACTGGTCTGATGGCTTCACACTCAAGGCAAAATATAATGTTCTCAGATTTTGAAATTGCTGCCATTATAACAGGTACAAATTAACTTCTCATCATGATCTCAACTTCCATTCTCCTAATTCTTGATGAGATTGAATGTCTTTCTATTTTCTTTCTGTTTCTCCCAGGTAAAGTGACTATTTAGGTGAATCCTCTCCCACTTTGTTCTTTTAGTCCCATTTTATTGGATTGTTTATCTTTTTTCTTGTAGATTTTTGTGATATTTTAAATATATTCTAGACTTGTTTTTTTATCAGTTATATATACTGAAAATATCTTCTTCTAAAATTAGTGTGACATTATTTATTTTACAGATATTTTTAACAGAAGTTCTTTATTTTAATATACCATTAATGCATTTTGAGAGGTCTTGTTTTAGAAAGCTCTCTCTATATTATTGGCATAAAGATAATCTCCAATATTACTTTATTCAGATTTTTTGTTTGTTTTAAGCCACTAAGTTTTAATGCAAAAAAAAGAGGACCAAAACAAATTTCACTGAGGTCTCTGTGACTTCATCTCCATCATTTCTTAACAATTATAGAGGTATTTTTTTCTTGACAACTATGAAGTGTGCTTTTTACTTTTCTCACCACTTGACTCTTTTGCTTTATGTTCTAGCTATTTGTATTTGCATTTTCTCTCTCCTTGAGGGTTGAAGACTCTAGCATTCTTAACAGTATGTACCCAGGAATTTGCTTTATTTGAGGATATGCTGGGGAGTGACATTGGGGAAAAACTTCAAAAGATCCAACACCCCAGTCAACCGAGATGTCCTCTGACCTCCAGCAGTTACAAAGAACCTTGTACTTTTCTACTTTTTCAAGGTTTTTTATTTTTATTTATTTTTATATTTTTTACTTTTCTTGTGTTTGTTTCCTCACATGCCCCAAGAGCAGAGATTGTTAAGGCACTATGAGGTTCTACATCATATCTGGCACAGGGCAGGGCTCATGAATCTACAGTTGTCTGATAGAGATGATTCAGCACTGTGATAAGAATGACAGGCTAGAGCAAGTTTTATAAGAGGACTCATTCTGAAGGTAGAGGGGAAAAAAGCAAACATAAGAAAAATTCTGGATTTAAAATTAACTCAAAAAAATGACGCTTCTGCAGTGGACATTATATGCAACTAAGAGTATCAAAGTTACCAAGGAAGTGAGCAACCTTACGTAGAGTTTATAAGGAGATGGGCATGTATTTGGGAATAAGCAGAATGATGTGTTGGATGAAATAAATTGAATGTAAAGCAATGCCTAGATGTTAGACTGGGAAGTTCCCTTGGAAAACTTGTTCAGTGTTCTGGACCTAGCTTGTTATTTTGGATTCCTCTTTATCATAACTACAAAATATGTGTACCACTGCCATTTGCACAGGTGGCTTTGCCGCTGTGAGACTAAATAAGGCTTCTCCTCAGTGTCCTGGGATCCAGACCTGCTAGTGGATGACGATGAAGGGAAAGGTTGCTAGGAGAGAGATAAAAGGTCACTTAAAATTCAGTAAAGCAATTCTTTAGCAAAAATGGTTCCTGAATGATAAAGAAATAAAAGTCTTTGTAGAGGTGTTATCTTAAAGCTTGCCATATACTTGCTAGAAGGACCAATCATGAAACCTGTCAAGATTTCCAAATTCTGGCTGGGCACGGTAATCCACAACTGTAATCCCAGGAGCTTGTGAGGCTGACACAGGAGGATCGCAAGTTCAAAGCCATCCTTAGCAAAAATGAGGTGCTAAGCAGCTCAGTGAGCCCCTGTCTTTAAATAAAATACAAAATAGGGCTGGGTATGTGGCTTAGTGGTCAAGTGCGCCTGAGATCAATCCTTAGTTACCAACCCCCACCAAAAAAAAAAAAAAAAAAAAAAAAAATTCCAAGTTCTGGATTGGCAAAAAGATTGTTCCTCTGGTATTGCCATGGATTAAGAAAAATCCATAGTAATTCATATCAACAGGAATCAAAATGAGTAGATATTGTTCAGTGTTGAGATTTAGTATTCTCATTTTTGTTCTCTGTTCTCTTTTTGTGTGTGTGTGATAAATGGTTAATCATTATTATTTCAAGGAACTAAGTTTTGGAATCATTTGTTTCACAACAATGGAGGATGGAAACAAAAAGAAATCTCTACTTTTTCTCTGGCCACTTTTATGATGCAAAAATTATTTTTATGGTTAGGTTTAGGTCCAATACAATTTCTCACATAATCATTCTAATGCTTTTTTCTTAAACTATATCTTTATCACTGTTAATATGAAATGCCAATTCATTATTTGAATTACATATGTTTAATTCTGTTTCAGGGTACTCTTTGGATTTGTTGACTAAATTATTACAGCTTATAGCTTTACAATTATTCTTCATGATTTATTTACAAAGGCACATTTTTTCAGGAGTATTTCAGCTATTTGGGGGCTTTTTTGCTTTTTAATACAGTGTTGTATATATTTTGGGTTCAGTGAGTATGTCATGCTCCTTAACAGAATAAAAAACAAACAAACAAAAATTTTAGCATTTCCAATAAAATTTGTATTAAACTTAACTAAAGAGAAAACTATTGTCTTTATACTTTGTTTTGTAAGAAGGTACTTTATCTTCTTATCCATAAATATGCTGTGTCTCACATTTAGTTAGGTATTGGTCTAACTTGGTGATGTTCAGTTAGTTTTATAACTTTTCCCATTAATATCTTAGATATTTTTGTGTAATTCATTGTTGGTAATTTTTAAAGTATCACGCTAAAGACTGTGTTTGATTTCATTTTCTAACTCTTTGTTGCTAATGTATAAGACATGAAGTTTTCTTCATTGATTTAGGTATTTAGGAGTCTTGATAAATATGCAAGAATTCTTTAGAGGTTTCTGGCTTTAAAAATATTATACCATCTTGTGCAAAATATTAGTTTTACTTTTTACTTATAAACATTATACTTCTTTTTTTATTCCCTTGCTGCCCTGATGGAATGCTCAATAGAAGTTATCAAAAGAGAAATGTCTTATCTTTTTTTTTTTTCTGGTATCTTATAGTATCCTTTCTTTTTTAAAAAAATTTTTATTGTTGGTTGTTCAAAACATTACATAGTTCTTGATATATCATATTTCACACTTTGATTCAAGTGGGTTATGAACTCCCATTTTTACCCCATATACAGATTGCAGAATCACATCGGTTACACATCCATTGATTTACATATTGCCATACTAGTGTCTGTTGTATTCTGCTGCCTTTCCTATCCTCTACTATCCCCCCTCCCCTCCCCTCCCCTCCCCTCCCCTCCCCTCCCCTCCCCTCTTCTCTCTCCACCCCCTCTACTGTAATTCATTTCTCCCCCTTGTATTTTTTTCCCTTTCCCCTCACTTCCTCTTGTATGTAATTTTGTATACCCCTGAGGGTCTCCTTCCATTTCCATGCAATTTCCCTTCTCTCTCCCTTTCCCTCCCACCTCTCATCCCTGTTTAATGTTAATCTTCTTCTCATGCTCTTTGTCCCTACTCTGTTCTTAGTTACTCTCTTTATATCAAAGAAGACATTTGGCATTTGTTTTTTAGGGATTGGCTAGCTTCACTTTATCTTAAAAGAAAAACTGTCAAAAGTTTTACCATTAGGTACGCTCTGGGGCTTTAGATAATATCTCCAATTAGAGAAGTTTTTCACTTTAAATTTTTAGTATGATAAGGATTTTAACACAAATGAAAGTTTCATTTTATCAAATTCTTTATGTGTATCTACTTAGATAATAATCTATGTCTTTTTAATTTATTAATATGGTATATACTTGAAACTAATCTTATATTAAACCACCTCATATGCCCAAATGATTGCACATTTGTCAGAATATTAATCATTTTTAAGCAATGCTCATATTTTCTTTAAGATGTTAATATCTATATTTGTAAGTTAGTTTGGGCAGTAATTTCCTTATACTGTCCTCTCAGATTCTGGAACATGATAAAATATAGGAATATTTCCTCTAGTTCTATATTTAAGGAGAATTAGTTGAATCAAATTAATTCTTCTATTGAATGTTTGATAGAATTTACAAGTTTTTGAGCCATTTTGAAAGGATATATAAGAAGAAAGACTTAACTACAATTAGTTTCCTTAACAGTGAAATTAATATTCAGATTTTTTTCTATTTCTCCTTAAGTAAATTTTCTTTATATTTTAATTAAGTGTTTTTCATTTTGGCTAACATTTTTAATTCATTGGCATGATATGATAACAATCATAATATATCACTTAAAACTGCAAAATACCTACTTATGTATTTTTTCACTGCTTAATCTTACTAGAGTTTGTCAATTTTATCATTCATTTCAAATAATTTTTTACTTTGTTGATCTCTCTATTGTTCTCTGTTTTCCTTTTACTGTGTTCTTTTGTTCTCTGCCTTCTACTTTTAAGGAGAGTGAATTCAGTTGTAGTTTTGTTTTTTATTTGCTCAATTTCTTAAGCCCATCATTTTGAGTTGGTAAAAATGTTTCTAATACGACCATTCAAAGCTAATTCCTTCCAAGAATCACTTTAGCTTTATCACATGTTTGATATGCACCAGTTCCACTATCCTTGTGTTCTCAGCACTTTCTAATTTTCATTGATTTCTTCTTTTACCTATGTGTTTCAAAGAAATATTTAATTTTCAAAGAGTGAGTTTTGCTGAGTATTTTTAATCGCTTCTAACCATTTCACTGTAGCCAGAAAATGTGTTCTGTAAGACAACAGTAATTTTAAGTTTGGTAAATGTTGCTTTATGGTAACAATGTTTGGTTAATTTGATAAAGGACATAAGTGTCCTTTGAATGGAATGAGCATTTGCTCTTGAATCATTAGGTTAAATTTGTTAATTGTGTTATTCAAATCTACTATATCCTCATTGCCTTTATGTGTCTGTGTCCTCAGCTACTAGACAAATATTCTAGAATCTCCCACTTTGATATGGTATTCATCTTTTCATTCTTTTGGTTCCTTGCATATATACACAAAAGCTATACTAAAGTAGATGTCAAAATGAGTGAGAATTCCTAGATAGTTCTAGTAAATTGGATTTTTTTCCAGCATGTGCTGTCTTTCATCTACACTATGATTTTTGTACTCAGATAAAATAGCTGATATTTACACAATTTTACTGTCCATTTTATACTATTATTGAATCAATGTAGCTTTTTATCTTATTGGCACATATCAGTTATACAGAATGGCAGGATTCATGCTGATATGTGTGTATGTACATATATATGTGTGTGTGTGTGTGTGTGTGTGTGTGTGTGTGTGTGTGTATTTTTTTTGCTCAATCTCACTCCACAATATCAGCCCCACTCTCTTCTATTTCCTCACCCTGAACACCATCCTCTACCCTACTTGTTTGCCGTCTACTTCCATGGCATCCCCCCTTTTCTCTCTCTAGCTTCCATATATGAGAAAATAAACTTATTTTAATCAAAATTATGGTCTTTAGGCCATTCATTTTTTTTTCCTGCAGATGATCTGATTTCATTTTTATTTGTGGCTGAATAAAACTCCATGGTGTATTTATACCATATTTTCATTATCTGTTCATCCGTTGATGGATACCTGTGCTGTTTCCATAACTTGACTATTGTGATTGTGTTGTGATAAACCTGGGTATATGTGTATTTCTAAAGTATGCTAACTTTAATTCTTTTGAATAAATACCAAGGAGTTTTATAGTTGTGGCACAGAGTACTTCTAATTTTAGCTTTTGGAGTAACCTCCATACTGATTTCCATAGTGGCTGTACTAATTTACATTCCCATCAACAGTGTATAAGAGCTCATTTTCCTCCCACATCCTCACTAGCATTTATTGTTATTTGTATTCTTTTTTATTGATTATTTAAAGCATTACATAGCTCATGATATATCATCTTTCATACATTTGACTCAAATTGTGTTTTGAACTCCCATTTTCACCCCAAATACAGATTGCAGAATCACATCTGTTACATATTCACATTTTTACATAATGCCATATTAGTGACTGTTGTATTCTGCTACCTTTCCTATCCCCTACTATCCCCCCTCCCCTCCCCTCCCCTCCCATCTTCCCTCTCTACCTCCCCTGCTGTTGTTCAATTCTCTCCCTTTTTTCCCCTCCCCCTTGCCCCTCATGACCTCTTATAATTTTATGTATCATTGAAGGTCTCCTACCATTTCCGTATGCTTTCCCTTCTCTCTCCGTTTCTCTCCCCCCATTCGTCTTTGTTTACTGTAGTCTTTTCCTCATGCTCTTTCTTCCTGTTCTGTTCTTAGTTGCTCTCTTTATATCAAAGCAGACATTTGGCATTTGTTTTTTAGGGCTTGGCTAGCTTCGCTTAGCATAATCTGCTCTAATGCCATCCATTTCCCTGCAAATTCTATGATTTTGTTATTTGTATTTTTGATGATTGTCATTCTAACTGAAGTGCGATGGAATCTTAACATAGTTTTTCTGATTTATATTTTCCTGATGGCTAAAGATGTTGAACACATTTTCATATGCCTGTTGGCCATTTGTATTTCTTCTTTTGAGAAATGTCTATTTAGTTCATGTGCGCACTTATTGACTGAGTTATTTGTTTTTTAAATGTTGAGTTTTTTATGTATTCTGTATATTAGTTCTCTGTTGAAAAGAGTAACTAACAAATATCTTCTCCATTCCGTAGGTTACTTTTTCACTCTTTTGTTTCCTTTGCTATGCAGAAGCTTTTAAATTTGTTGCTGTCTCATTTATTGAGTCTTGCTTGCTCTTATCTCTTGAGCAATAAAGATCGTATTTAGGGACTGTTTGCCTGTACCAATAAGTTCAAACATTTCCACTACTGTTTCTTCTAATAGCTGTAAAGTTTCTGGATTTGTACATAGGCCTTTGATTCATTTTGAGTTGACTTTTGTACAGAGCAAGAGAAAGGGATCTGGTTTCCTCCTTTTACATGGGGATATCCAGTTTCCCCAGCACCATTTGTTAAAGAGGATGTTTTTTTTCCATTGTGTTTTTTGGCACCTTCATCAAGAAACAGATGACTGTACGTGTATTGGTTTGTCCCAGTGTCTTCCATTCTGTTTCGTGCCCAAAGTGTTTTTGTTTCATCTTGCCATTTTCAGGCAGTAAACTGAAATTTCAGATGGAGTTCTCATGTTTTAATCAAGAAAAAAACTCTTTGTCTTTTAACTGGATCATTAATTATATATTTTTTTAATTTTATAAATCAAATTAGGAAATGAAATAATAATCATATAAAAATTCAGATCAACTTCTCCAAATATCACAAAAACACTCTAAAACTCACATAACAAGTCACCAAACACTTCTGCATTATATAGAGCATCGAAAACCCAACTTATCAAAAGTTTTAATGCTTTTCTTAATGATCTCTTTATGGAGATTACTGTGTCTAGTGTCCGTGAATATTGGATGCAAATTAACTTGGCTTTCTATACATAATAACAAATATGTACTATTCTACAGGCAAAGAAATTGTATGCTAAATATGGTAGGGGTATTATTTAAATTTGATCTAAGTGCTAATGCCCCAAGATAACTGGCAGAAGCAAATATAGAAATTTAAACAAGGAAAATAACATTAGCAAAAGACAAAACACTATCAATAAAACAGCTGAGATCCTTCTGTAAGAATTTTAAAACCTCCTTACTGAACATACATAAAACTTAACATTTTTGCTTATGCATAAAGAAAGTAAATCTTTAGCAAAACAGTTGCAAGTCATTATTTTAAATATCTAACTATTTAAATATTAAGAGCTCAGAAGAGAGGGACATATATATTTGTATTTTATTTCTTTTCTGTTTTTATACTTTCTATATCACCATCTCTCTTTGTTTTTTTCTTGGTTTATTATTTGTTTTGTTTTTTATAAGTATTTATTGGAGTTTCTCGTATGAGGAATTGAAAGTTAAACATTCTATTTATATTCTTTAATTGGTTACCTTAATATTGTCAGAATACTAGTTAATTTATTAAAATGTGAAAATATAAATTTTGCTTCACTGCACAAGGATTATATTAAACCAGTGCTTCCTAACTTATATGTAATGATTGGATAGCATAGTTCTACCCTATTTTAAACCAAAAAAGAAATATTTTTCTGCATTCAATGTTGTTAACATTTACCCACATATTTACCACTTTCCTTATTCTTCAGTCCCTTTCGAATCTTCATTTTGCCTGAAGTACATCTTTTGAATTTTTTTAAAAGGAGTATCTTTCTATTACAAACTCTCTCCCTTTTTATTCATCTGACAGCGCCTTTTTTTTCTTTTTTTTAATTTTTCAAAGTATTTTTGCTAAGTATATAAATCCAGATTAGCAAGTGTTTCCTCTCATCACAATATTCCATTGTTTTTTGGCTTTCTTTTCTATAGCTGAAAGGGTGATTATCAATCTAAACACAGTTTCTTTCTCTCTAGTGTTTGCAAAAATTTTTTGGTTAGTCTATAGCATTCCTTAGTTTAAATGAGAAAAAGAAATTTATGTTCACTTATTTTCATTTATTCTGTTATGATTCATGAGTGTATCTGATGTTTTTATCAGGTTACCAAATTTCTTTTTCAATTTCAATAGTGCCTTTCTCTGGTTCTGTACTTCTAAATTACTGATTATTTAGGTTCTGTTCTATTTATCACTTTTCTGCCATATTTTCTCTTTTTTTTTCCTCACTGTGCCACATTTCAGATCAATTTTTCAAATCCTTCACCTAGTTCTTTACACTTCCCATAATATGTAAAATCATCCCTTAAATCTAACCATTATTTTTATTTCAATATTTTTCATAACTTCCATTTTATTCTCTTCCAAGTTGTCTAGTATAATTTTATACCACCAGTAATTATATTTTATTCCACTTTTTTAAAGCAATTGTTTTTAAATTGCTAAGTGTAGTCATTGTATAGTCTGATAAAATCTCATATCTAAAAGTCTTACTAGTTCAATTCAGTTGTTTATTTACCCTGCTGGTGCTCATTCATGTTGACCTGTTTCTTTGGGTGGTTGTGATTTTGGCAATAAGTTCCCATTCACCAGAACTTTATCTCCAAGTATTCCTTGAAGCCTCACTTGATATTGAATAGAGTGTTTTCATTTTCCTCTTCTAAGTCCCTGAGGATAATATCAAACTCAGACACCTTCAAACTAAAATACTACTGATAGCCTTAAAAAAACAATTAAAATGTTCTTTACTGAGTAAGAACAAATATATAAAAGATAGTCTTAATGAAAAATCATGGGGTACATAATAGACGATAAGTCTTCCTTAACCTTCAAGTTAACTGATTCTAACCAAATGAGGTTTTCTGTAAGGACATTAGAGTTCATTTAAATTCAGAGAAAATCACATATGGGTTCTTTTTAGTTATACATAACATTAGGATTCATTTTTACATAATTATAAAATCTTGGAATATAATTTGCTCTAATTTCTAATTCAGTCCTCAGTATTCTCCCTTTCCCTCCTCTCCTCCCTCCCCCTGTGCCTTTCCCTCTACTGATCTTTCTGCTCTTTATTTACAGGGTTTCTTTTGTAATTAGTATTTTGTGGATGTACATAATAGTGAGATTTACTGTGGTATATTCATATATGAACATAGGAAAGTTAGATCAAATTCATTCCACTGTTCTTCCATTATTCTATCTCTTCTCCCTCCCCATCAATTTCATGTCTCTACTCCTCTGAACTATCTTCTATTTTTATGAAATACACCCTTTTATTTTCTTTTAATCCCCTTATTATGGACTAGCTTTAGCATATAGGAGAAAACAGTCAACCTTTGACTTTCTGGATCTGGCTTACTTCACTTAGCATGATAATCTCCAGTTCTATCCATTTACAGGCAAATGCCATAATTTCATTCTTCTTTGTTCATTCATATATTGAAGTGCATCTTAGGATGGTTTCATAGCTTGGCTTTTGTAAATTGTTCTGCTGTAAACGTTGACATGGATACATCATTATAGTAGGCAGATTGGGGATCTTTTGGACATATACTGAGGAGTGAGATAGCTGGATCATATGGTGGTTTTATTCCTAGTTTTTTTTTTTTTTTTAGTTGTAGTTGAACATTTATTTATTTATTTTTATGTGGTGCTGAGGATTGAACTCAGTGCCTTGCATGTGCTAGATAAGCGCTCTACTGCTGAGCTACACCCCCAGCCCCTCATTCGGAGTTTTTTGAGGAAACTCCATATAGCTTTGCAGAGTGGTTGCACCAATTTATAGTCCCACCAACAACGTATGAATGTACATTTTCCCCCCTTCCTTGCCAACACTTATTATTATTATTATTTGTATTCTTGCCATTCTGATTGAAGTGAGATGAAATCTCAATGTAGTTTGATTTGCATTTCCCTAATTGCTAGGCCCAGATGATATGAAAATCTGCAAATGTTTATTTTCATACCTATTAAGAATAATTAGTATATATCACTCCCCCATAAATCTAGTACAGTTTAATAACAGGAAATTATTCCTTCTTTCTTTTTTCCTTTAATTGAAGATCCAGTCCCCTGGAATTCTATACAGGGAGAATCACTCATTAGATTCTACCTTGAATAGCTTTATCTCCCACCACTATCTGCCCCCAGCCTCAACATTCTTTGAAAATTAAATTTTACATTCTTCTAATGATTAGTAAGTATTTTCAGGTGCTTCATTTACCTGTCAAAATTATCTTTTTCATTAGTATTTTTTGCTTCTAAGTGAGAATAGATTATTACATTTTTTTCTACAATGCCAGAAACAGAATGCCAGTAGTATGTTTTTTTATTATGTTAGTTAGTATATGTACCTTTAATCAGATATATATGTGTGTGTTTATAAAAATATTTGCTCTCTACTATTCACTTAGAAAGCAAAATTATCCAAATTGCAAGTAATGCCTATATCTGTGCATAAAATTTTATACATGTGTTCATTTAACAAGCATTTTGAATTACTTATGTAAGCAATACATCCTTTTCTGGCATTACCCACTAATAACTTTATAATAAAATAGACCTTTTCTTATTTTTCATCAATGTTTTTGGTAAATTATGATCTTCTTGTCCTGATTCCAAGAGACTGATGACATTGAATATGATTTTGTCCTTAGGCTTTAGAATTCATAGTCTGAGATTTGAGCTCTTTTAAGGAAGCATTCATAAGGTGTACCACTCACTATTTGCAGTGAAAATTGATCACATGTTCTGACACGTAAATCTCTTCTTAAATTTCTTACTTTCAGGAATTCCTTAATGTAATAGTGTATGACACCAAGATAGAGGCAAAAAAAAAAAAAGAATTAGGATATTCCAATTTAAAACTTTGATTGAGTGGTGAACAACATCAAAAAAGAGACCCAACTAAGAGTGACTGGACTTATGGAGTTGTGTTTGTTTTAAGATCAGCAGCTAGCTAGATGAAACAACATGTTGTTGGCAACTGCGGTACAATAAAGAAAAGTTCATCCAGGCATGGTGGAACACTCCAGTAATCCCAAGGACTTGGGAGGCTGAGGCAGGAGGATTGCGAGAACAGGCCTGCCTCACTACCTTAGTGAGACCCTGTCACAAAATAAAAAGTAAAAGGACTAGGTATATATCTCAGTAGTTAAATGCCCCTGAGTTCAACCTTCAGAGGAAGGGAGGGAGGGAGGGGGGGAGGGAAGGAAGGAAGGAAGGAAGGAAGGAAGGAAGGAAGGAAGGAAGGAAGGACGGAAGGAAGGAAGAAAAGATAGGGAGGAAAAGAAAAGTCTCATAAAATACAGATTTTAACTATGGCATATAAATAGACTGACAAATTTTGCATGGTTTGGGTATTGTCCCAATAATTAGTCTTGGGCCTGGTACCCCAGTGATGTCTTCAATAATGTGTATAATAGAATATTCTCTAAATTGACACATTTCAATTAATCAGAGAGAGCTATTGCTTTCTTACCTGACAACCAGATCTGAAAGAGATTGCTACCAGGAACACTACAAGTAACAGAGGGCCCAATCATGCACAGCCTGGAAAAGTGTGGGTTCTTGATGAGTGGTAGTTAGCTATTTGCATGCTTGACCTGGGATGAACACAGTTTGCCAACTGAGGTCTGAAATGTTAAATGAAATAAACCAAAAATTCATAATAGTGTGTGTCATGTGGCCAATTTTCTACTTCCAAAAAAGTCCTATGAGAGATGAGGTCAGACTAGGGCTAGTAGGTCAACAACCAGAAGGAAGAGAATTCTGCTTTTTGAAGGAAGAAGCTCTCTGTCTGTGCATGAAAGGCTTTTTACAAGGTTCTTGGAAGTTTATCAAACCATCTTCTTTGGTACCTGAAATGAAAGCTGATGGAAGAAGATAGACCAAGCTCACAGTTCTTTCTGAATCAATTCTAGTAGGAATTTTCAGCTATATAACCCAGGTTGGCCGCTGGCAAAGATCACAGGAAGGATTTTTATTATTTTAAACTGCCTCAAAGTATTAACCAAAGTGTAGCCAAAGGGCTGGAGAGATGATAGAAAAGTTTCATGGTATAGACCAGATTTCTGCCTTTGGTTCCTTTCACACAGAATTCATTAGCAGCTAATACACTGGCCACAGTAATTATGCTTGACAATAGCCTGAGGTCGTTCCGTCCTTAATGCAATCCCAGCACCCAAGTTTATATCAACAGGAATCAAATTACTAGAGTGGAGCAGCCTTCCATGAGTACATCCTCCTTTGAGTGTGACATCCCTAAATGTGGCTGTGCTAATTAATTAGAGAAGTGACATTCCTCCAGAGGCCAGAAGCCAGGATAATGAGAGTTACTGTAGTTACAGAACAAGAAATTTTTCTCTTCCTGTCCAATTCTACTTTATTCTACTTCTGCCACTCTGTTTTCCTTCATCCTCTTTCCTTAATGGAAGATGATATTATTATTATTATTATTATTATTATTATTATTATTTTGTCTCAACACTTCTATATGATGTGCTATTATTATTTTGTCTCAACACTTCTATATGATGTGCTCAGGGCATTTATTTTATTATTTTATTTTTTAAAATATTTTTTAGTTTTGAATAGACCTTTATTTTATTCATTGATACGTGGTGCTGAGAATCAAACCCAGTGCCTCACACATGCTAAGCTAGTGCTCTACCACTGAGCCACAACTCCAGCCCTGCTAGGACATTTATTTGGAAGCATCTAACTTACCAGTCTACAGAATCCAAATTTAGATCTGATAAAGCAGAGTTCACCTCATCCAGAAGTATCCACTTTGAGGTTGATTCAGTACTTTGATGAGCTTTGGCCAGGAGAGTAGAGTGTGTTCTGTGGTCATGAAGAGTTATACAGATGAAGTTGGGTAGTCAAAGGGTGAACAATTGTAGGCACTATTTGTTGTGTATTCATTCCTCACTTCTTTTAATTAGATGTATCAATTCTTACTTTTCAATGAATTCAACTAAAATAATTAACAATGCATTTAAGACTGTACATGTGGTAGTTCTGGCCAATGAGAAATCCCACAGGAGGACATCATTTCTGAATAAAAGGCAAATTGCATTTTGCCCTTGAGCCTTCCCTGTTATTCTGATCTGGAAATCAGAAAGTGTCTGGAGATAGAAAGGCCATGATTATGAGCATAAGAAATCAAAGACACATGCTAAGAAGGCAGAAGTGCCAGACAGAAAAGGTGAGGCCTTAATGGTTCAGCAGAGGGTCACCTTCTCTACTAAAGACTTCTCTGCTTGAAACAAATAAAATGTACTTAAATTAGTGTTTCAGGGAAGTTTTCTATTTGCAGCTAAACACATTCTTTTTTATTATTTGTCCTAATTAGTTGTACATGACAGCAGAATGCATTTGACTCATTGTACACAAATGGAGCACAACTTTTCATTTCTTTGGTTGTACATAAAGCAGAGTCACACCATTTGTGCATGTACATAAGGTAATAATGTCCATCTTATTCCACCATATTTCCTATTCCCATACCTCTACCCTCACTCCCCTCTGCCCAATCCAAAATTCCTCCATTTTTCCCTGTCCCCCACACCTATTATGGATCAGCATCCATTTATCAGAGAAAACGTTTGGCCTTTGGTTTTTGGGGATTGGCTTATTTCACTTACCATGATATTCTCTAACTCCAACCATTTACCTGCAAATGCCATAACTTCATTCTTCTTTAAGGTTGAGTAATATTCCATTGTGTATATATGCCACAGTTTCTTTATCCATTCATCTATTGAAGGGCATCTAGTTTGGTTCCACAGTTTAGCTATTGTGAATTGAGTGCAGCTAAATACATTCTTATTAGATATACTCATCATCTTAAGGTACATAATCCCCCAGGAGCAAGACATCTATACTGAGAAGTGACTAATTCTTCTCTCCTGGTTTTTAAAGACCTTCATCAGTGTTTTTGGATCTTTGCAGTTGTGTTCTTTGTTCTTTCAAATGTGGCTATTAGTAAAATTCCCAAATAAACAATACTGTATTCCTAAGAGCATTTACATGGGGGTACATTATGATTTCATTGTTAAGATCACAGTCTCTGGAGTCAGCCATTGTTTAAGTTCCTACTTTCCCATTACTGTTTGCTAATCCTGAATAATTGATCAACATTTCTGAGCTTATTTCTACATCTCAAAAATAGGAAGAACACTAATACTTCACATAATTTTTGCAGGACAAAATAAAAGAAAACATTTAGAAGGGTGTATATTGACTTTTTCAACAAAGAGTTAAAATTTCAAATGTAGAATAAATTTTAAAATGTATGCATTGATTCAAAGGGTTCTAAACTCCATCTCAACTCTAAAATTCAATGGCTATGTTAAATATATGGTGTGTTATAGGAGTAGGAGACTTGGAACAAAAAGTTAAATGAAAAAAAAAACAGAATAAGAAGTGAAGGTTATTTAAATTCATGTACATAAGTATTTTTATATATTTATGTTAATGTTTACTTTAGCTTTGGAACTACTAAAAACATGATAATTTGTATGCCTAAGTAATGTTGAATTTTCCAGTTAATCATGTTCCTTCACACACACACAAAAAATTAAATAAATACACAACCATATCAACATGTTGTAACTCCAAATTTTTTTCCTAAAATACTCTCCTTCTCCCACCAACAGCAAAACTGTAAAGGCCTCTTTAGGTGTTATTTAGCATTTTCAGAGCACCTACTGGTGTAAGGTACTTTGCATGTGTTATATAATTTAATTCTTTTCCCAGAAATCCTTCTTATTGTCTTCCATTTTGAAAAATGAGAAAATTGTGGAGCAAATAGACTAAACAATATATCCAAGTTTATTAATAGGTTAAATAGTTATTAGATAATAAGAAGGTAAAATCTCTGATTTTTCCAGTAGAATTCATAACAGAAAATTATCTAACACATGTTGAATCATTTTTGTCGAAAGCAAAAATTGGAATGTCATTGAAGGAATATTAAGGAAGTAGGAATATTAAGGAAGAATTTTTAATTCAAATTTGACAAGTAATTTATTTTCCTTAAAATAATAACTTTCTTTTCTAGAACAAAGAAGCTTAATGAGTGTGGTAAGCAAGTGAAGGTAAAAATAAAATCAATATTTTGGAGGTTCTATGTGCTCATATGTCTATATGTGTGTATACATAAAAAAAAGAAGTCCAGAAAATAATCATAAATTTAGCAAAAGAGGTTAAAACAAACTTTATCATACAACTATAGGTAAATTTATTCAGTAAGAAAATGTATTAACTCACCTTCTGATATTTTCTCATTCTAACAGATTTCCTTCTAGCCCAGAGACTGTTGTTATGTGTGAAAATTACTTACTATAATACATTCATATATTATTAACTGAAGAAAAAAACAAATAATGTGGGTTTGATATAACTTGTGATTACCACAAGAAATGTGTTTTCATTAAAATTCTCAAAAAAATACAGTAACCAAAATGGAAATATTTGCATTAAAATTACACTCAAATCAAATGTTCAATGATTGAATCTCTCAGAATACAACTCTAGTGAATTGGGGAATAGTCAGCTATATATCATAGTTATTCTAATTTGATGATTGGCACTTTATTACCATTCTTATCTCAAGAACTATTGTATAAATTTATATGGAATTAGATAAAGTTTGAATAAAGCTATGGAGTTATTTGAAGGATCTATATTCTAATGCAATCAAGAAATAATGCTTCAAGGAGCCCTCAAAACCCTTACCAACTGTATGTTCATCTGTTTCCCAGATGATCTGCTTCTTTCATTTATATGAGAATGAAATTTTTAGGTAAAAAGAATATTGATACTTTCTTAACCTTCTAGAACAGTAGAGATAGATCTGGGACTTGTCAACCTTTCCTGGTATCGTACATTGAGGGATTTTTCTCTGAGTAAGAAAAATGTTTTTCATATGTTTTATATCTACCATCATTTCCTAGGCATATACTAAAATTTAAAATTCTAAATGCAGAAAATAATAGTATACTGACCAAAATATTTTATGAAATAATGGCAAGAAAAACTCCCCATCTCAATACCTTTAAATGTTATCAAGGTTTTTCAACTTTGGCACTATTGGCATTTTGTGTAGGATAACTTTTCTTGTGGAAGATGTCCTATATTTTGTAGAATGTTTGGTAGCATTCCTGGCCTCCACCCACTGAATACTGGTAGTATTGCTTTCCCACACTCTCCTACCTACCTAGCATAGTGCTAAATAAAATAATCTCTAGACATTTCAGATATTCTCTGGGGACTCAAATCATCACTGGTGTAAAGAATTAATTCTAGATGAATGAAAGTTTATAAAACATGCAAGTTGGTTTTGAATTATCAAGTTTGAGGCCATCTTTTTTTAAAAATCATTCTGTATTTTTATCATTATGTATTTACGTTTGCTTTGAAAAGGGGTTCAAGCTTTTAAAAAATTACAGTAAACAACAGACTACATTAGGAATAATGTTTGTTCTACACTTTTGAAACACAGCAGGACCTCAACAATTTTTGACTGAATTTATCAATGGATAAATGAATAAATTTTCACTGGGAGACTGAAATATGAGTCTGGTCTAAACTGAAGCAAAATTTTTCATGATCCAGCGAACACTGTAGAACTGAACTTTGACAGTTCCATCTTTAGGAGCCCAAGCAAGGGTTGGGGAGAATAGCCCCATTGGCAGACTTCAGGGAGGAAACAGTCTGCTAAGCAGAAAGGTGGGTTTTATTTTTGACATAGAGTTATTCAGTAGGTTATCCAACACACACACACACACACACACACACACTCACTCACTCACATACAAAACATGATGCTAGAGTCAAGATGACATCCTGAGATTCAAGTGGGTGGGTAGGTAGACAGCTGGCATTGTGAAAGCCAATAAATCAGTAGTAGGACTCCATCACCAATGTGGGACCAAGGGCCAACTCTTGAGGATGACTGACAAAAAAAAGATGAGTATCTTCCATGACAGTGAAGCAGTCATACAACAGTGGAAAGAATTTAAGCATAGAAATGACTATAATCCATTTAACAGAGATGAGACCCTGGCTGGCCCATAATCTTCCCTCATACTGCATGGACAGATTCCTGATGCTCTGTAAGTTTTGTTGGACAATATTTTAAAGCATTGAACTTCAATTATGTCAATACATATGTTTATATGTTTATACACTAAACTATACATGCACCGACACACACACACACTTGAATTTAAAATATACAAACTTTGTAAAATTAATTTGGAATAGGAATATCATTACTCTGAGTGAATGTGCTCCTACACTAGAACCATATGAAGTGAGTAATAAGAATTCAAGGACTCATTTTAGTAGGAAGAGTCATAACAGAGATCCAGAATTTCATTCTATCAATTCAAGGACTTTATAATGACCACCAACCTTGTTGTTTTAAAACCCCTTGATAGAAGTGTCAGGAAAGTATTCCTAATTGAAGTTGGGAAGAAAGAGCATTGGCTATTCCAGGGAGGTGAACGAAGTTTGGACAGTTATTCATGCATCATACTACCTTCACAAGAGCTAAGGAAGCTGGATGAGAACCCCTATGCCTGGTGCTAGTATAATAAAAATAAAAGATGCATTGAAGAAGAGAGGAAATATAGAGTTGCTGGCACTAATACTCTTTCAGCTCCAAACAGCTTGGAGAAAGATATCTTTTACTTGGGGGATGTTATGGTTTGGATATGAGCTTTTTGTACCCCAAAAACTCACATGTGAGACAATGTGAGAAGGTTCAGAGGAGAAATGATTGAGTTGTGAGAGTCTTAACCCAATTAATTAATCCTCTGATAGGGATTAACTGAGTGGTAACTGAAGCAGTAGGGTGTGGCTGGAAGAGATGGGAATTGGGCATGGCTTTGAGATACATATTTGTATCTGGCAAGTAGAGAACTCTCTCTCTTCTTCCTGATCACCATGATGTGAGCTGCTTCCCTCTGCCACACTCTCCCACCATGAACATTATGATGTTCTGCCTCACATGGAATATCAGTGGAGCTAGCCTTTTATGGATAGAGACCTCTGAAACCATGAGCCCTCGAATAAATCTCCTCTACAATTGTGTTGGTGGGGTCCTTTAGACGCAGCAATGAATAAACTGACTTAAACAGGGTAGGAGGGGGCTGGGGTTATAGCTCAGTGGTAGAGCGCTCGCGTTCCATGTGGAAGGCACTGGGTTAGATCCTCAGCACCACATAAAAATAAATAAATTAAATTAAGGTATTGGGTCCAACTACAACTAAAAAAGTATTAAAAAACTAGAGAGGAGGTGAAGGAAATTAAGTCCATGCCTTAGGCATGAAATTGGGCATTAAGCCATCGTGATGAAATTCGGTGCTGGACAGAGTCCAACTTTCCCTCAGGACAATACCCAAAGACTGAGACCCTAGAACTGATTGGTGAAATAGTTGACTGTCTCCTCCAACCTCAGGCAGCAGAGCAGGGAACAAGACTCCACCTGATGAGGAGCAGGGCATGAATGCAAACATAGGACTTTGTCGTAGAGCTCAGAGACACACCTGCTTTGGTGCCAGACAGGACCAGGAAGAAGCCAAAGTCCTCTACATTTAAGTCAGATTACACAAACAAAGCTTTTAGATCTGTTCCAGTATCAGGCAGAGACTTGTAACTCAGTAGGTACAGGTTATGCTCTACATCATTGCCAGCCTTGAAGTTGAGCTGGGGCATATCCCTCTTCCCCAGACTATACAAACACTTGGGACTATGAAATTCAGGTGTGACCAAGCTTAGCATTAGCCTTGGTGACCAAGTGACTGTTTCCACCACTAGTCCACCAACTGTGGGTAGCAAAGCTATCCCCAGCCCTATGCTTATAAATGAAGGCTCTAGACCAGCCCATAATTGGTGGAATGGACTTATGTTTTAGCCTGCATCACTACCAGTTGTAGTTGTGGTGTGGGTCTAGTGTACCACTGAGACTGCAGGTTCTTGCATTTGTGAGACTTGAGCATAACCTGGTCCAGCATATGTTATGAATATATATATATATATAGTCCAGGAGAATACCTTTGCCATCACTACCCCAACATTAGGCAGCAGGCATGGATTAATATTCCATTTCCTGGGAATAGGTTGGGGTAGTCATCCCAAGACTTTGCCTTGTAAATCATTGCCAGGATAGTAAAACCTAACACTGGGCAGATCCTAATGACTCCTACACCCAGGGTAATGCTTGTAGATGTAGTCTCTGAAACATCCCTGAGCCAGGCAGAGACAAACATCCCTAGTCCATTGGACTTCTGTTAAGCCCCAGTCCATTGGACTTATGTGGCTGGTTGCAGGGGTCATTGGCCATTAGTCCACCTCAACAGTGGGCACTCCTTAGCAATGTGGGCCTTGGTCCTGCCCCAGAGCAATTTATGTCTTTGTAAGTTGTGAGCTCAGGATGTAATACAGCTTTACAACATTGCTGGCCACAACAATGGCTCAGGAGCTTATGGCTAGTCCATATATGGTGATTCTGCCTAGTCCAGCATAATAACTCAGTGTCTAACCATAGTCCATGAATGTAGATGAGGCACATAGGCCAAATTCAATCCCAGGGAGAGGCTTGAGGGTATCAACTACTCTTTTCTAGGTACTCCCTCAGGTCATGTTGTACAGCACACCAACTATGAACTTTAGATAAACCTGGGCTTAAGTCATCCTTTAGTAGTGAAACAGTGACAACATTCCAATGGTGAACTGATGGCAAACTTGGACTTAGGTGTGATCTAGTGCTGAAATAGCAGAAATAGTTACAGGTTCAGAGAAAATAAACAGCTTGCTTAAAATTTCTGGCAAGACAGGCACAGAGAGAGATTACAAAAACTGCAATGAATACATAAATCCTTAAATGCCCAAAGGACATTGCATACCAAGCAAGAGCTTTCAGGAGACCATGACCTCACCTAATGGTAAAAATACAATGCCAGAAACTTAACCAGATGGTAACCAGTAGAGATGAATCCTCAGATGGAGAATTTAAAATACTGTTTTATGGAAACTTAATGCATTTCAAAACACAAATAATTCATTACTCTGACAGAGAAACTTTTAGAAATGGAGAAAATTTCATGTAATGATACTGGAATCCTTAAACTAATTACATGCTCAGTGAAATTTGAAACAGAAGATATCAAAGCAGGTACAGGAAGGTCCAAAGTCAGTCAAATGTAGCTCAACCAAGACAGGTGCTGTGGTGCATGCCTATAATTCCAGCAACTAGGGAGACTGAGGTAGGAAGATTGCAAGTTCAAAGTCAATCTCAGCAACTTGGTGATACCCTGTCTCAAAATAAAAAGGGCTGGGGATGTGACGCAATGGTTAAGCATTCCTGAGTTCAATACCTGGTAGAAAAAAAATTGCTCAATCAAGTCTTCTCCACGATATGTTATAATCAAGCTCTCAAAGATGAAAGGTAGAGAAGATGCTGAAGGCAGCTAGAGGAAAAAACAAAACATAGGGGTGTACCAATTTGCCTCACAGCAGACTTTTCAGAAGGAATTTACAGGCCAGGAGAGTGGCATGAGATATTTTGCAAGACTTAAGGGAAGAAAAACCCTGCCAACCAAGAATACTATACTCAGTAAAGCTATTTAAATATGAAGGACGGATAAAGACATTCTCAGACAAACAAAAATTGAGAGAATATGTCTCTAGCAGATCTGTCTTAAAAGAAATGCTGAAGGTAGTTCTTCAAACTGAAAAACAAAAACAATCAATAAGAATAAAACATCGGAAAGTGTAAAGCTCACTAGTAAGAGTAATTATGCAAAAAAAATTCAGAAGGCTCTTATCTTATAAACATGGTACATAAACCATTGATATCTTTAATATGAAGACTAAAAAACAAAACTATTCAAAGTAATAATAATGACTACACTGGCAATATGGAAAGATATAAAGTAAGATATTGAAAATTTAACATGTGGGAAGGAAACGAGTACATGTCTAGAATTTTTATTAGAATATTTTCTGTTTCTTTTTTTCTTATTTTTATAATCACATTAAGTTGCTATAATTTCAAAATAGTTGCTTGTATTCAGCCAGACCAAAAAAATGAAATCCTGTCATTGCAACAACACGAATAGTAATGGAGATCATTATGTTAAGTGAAAATAGGCACAAAAAGAAAAGTACTACATGATCTCCCTCATATGCAAGATATAAAAAAGTTGGTCTTGTGGAAATTGACAGTAGAATGAATGTTACCAGAGGCTGGGGAGAATAGGGAGTAGAAAAGGGTGGGGAAAGTCTGAAAAATGGATACTAATTTGTAATTAGAAATAAGGAAGTTGGGGGCTGGGGATGTGGCTCAAGGGGTAACACGCTCGCCTGGCATGCCCGGGGCGCTGGGTTCGATCCTCAGCAACACATAAAAATAAAAAAATAAAGATGTTGTGTCCATCGAAAACCAAAAAATAAATATTAAAAAATTTCTCTCTCTCTCTCTCTCTCTCTCTCTCTCTCTCTCTCTCTTAAAAAAAAAAAGAAAGAAAGAAGTTGAGTAACTGTAGACCACAAATGTGTCATATAGATAGCAAATGCTTTTGGATGTTTTCATCATAAAGAAGTAATAAATATTCAAAGAGATAGATATGTTTAACCTAATTGTGCAAATATACATTCAAAACATCACATTGTAACATTAATATGTATAATCTTTGTGGTTTTCTGTATCAGCTAAAAATTTAATTTAATTAAAAAAATATATATGTGTGAATATATATATATATATATATATATATATATATATATATATACTTTTTAAAGAGGTGGGCATGTGGCACATGCCTGTAGTCCCAGCTAGTTGGGAGGCTGAATCAGAAGGACTGCTTGAGCAAAAGAGTTTGAGGACAGCCTGGACAACATATGGGGGCCCTGTCTCATGTTTTTGCTAAGGCCCTTACATAAAATATTACACATAATTCTCACAAAATCCCATGATCTAGATGTTATTACCCCCATTGCAAACATGAAACATAAATAACTAAATTAATATTTTTAAGAAAAATATAATAATATTCTCATAATCTAAGAACCACAAATCTCAGGTTTTACTAATTATTTCCAAGGGTCAGTGAATCTTCTAAGTTGTATGCAAAATTATAAGCATGCTTTTTTTATTTTTCTAAGAATTACACCAATTCTCAAACCTCTGTCATCCAGAGACACTCTAGAATCATAAATTCACAATATTCTGGAGTAATGAATTCAACCATATTGTCAGAAATCTAAAATATATATTTTAAAGGGAAAGGATTACCACTTGAATATAGTTGTTAGAAGCAGAGTAACATCCCAAAGCTATATACATTAAGGTTTCCTTTGTTTTGTTATGCCTGGTAACATTTAATAAAATATATATCCATGAATGTATAGCCTGATATATTACCAGGTATAGTTGCTTTCATTTGTTTTTAAACTTCACAATAGTAAATACATGCTCGGTTAAATTTAAATACAATAGTACCCTGGAAGCAATCATCTGCAAAATTTTAAGTTTCACTTCTGCATTATCGCAAGGTTTATTCTTTTTTTTATAAGTTCATATTTCTAATCTTTTGTGACTGTTAAGTGTTAACATTTAGCCAAATGTTAACAATTAGAAAATCTGATGTTTAAAAAATTAATCAGCTATCATTTCAAATTACAGGCTACTCACAGGTTGGATCTAAAATAAATCTTGATAAGCGTGAATATAAGTAGCAGTAGTCAACATTTACTGAGCACTTAGCATGTGTCCACATATTTATTTATTTATTCACTTATTTGTAGTTGTAAGTAGACAGCATACCTTTATTTTATGTGTTTATTTTTATGTGGTGCTAAGGATTGAACCCAGTGACTTACACATGCTAAGCAAGCGCTCTGCTGCTGAGCGACAGCCCACTCCCGCATGAGTCCACATTTTGCTAAGGCCCTTACATAAACTATTACACTAATCCTCACAAAATCCCTGTTGTCTACATATTATTATTGTCAAATGCATATTTAGTGAGATTTAGGAACCAGGTCCCACAGTTTATGCTTTTCTGACTCCAAATTCTGAGCATATTTAAAAATATCTTTAATGCACTAATTAAAATAATAATAAGGTTACTACTACTACTACTAACAATGGTGATCAGTAGAGTACATGAAGCAGATCAGGTAAAGGCAAGAAGAGAAGGAAAAGGAAGGCACTAAGAATGAGATAGATCAAAATTATGTTATGTGCATGTACAAATATGGCATAATGAAACCCACTATTATGTAAATTACAATACACTAATACAAATACATTTTTAAATACTTAAATACTTATTGTTACTTATTTCTCCATTTTCAATTCTCATTACCCAAAACAATAATATGGCTACTGTTCCCTAGCTTCTTCCTCATTTTTGATCTTCCTATTCACATTAGGAAACATCTTCTTCCTTAAAATAATTATCAGCTTTGTCCCTCTATTTCTCAATATGCTTCAGCCTCAAGTGCAAAATATCATGCAAAAGCAAAAACAGTTACCTTGAAAACACATTCAAGTAACACTCTCTCTACTTCATTGAACTTATCTTGTTATATCTTCTCAAAATTTTACACCAGACAGGCAAACTGCAGCTTGGTGGCAACCCTACTTTCCTCTGCTCTTCCTGCTAGGCACATTAGCCTCTTGCTCTAAATTAGCTCTTTTAACTAACAAGATTCCTACCAGAAGCTTGGTATGTTCTTGTAGCATTTTGATCATAACTCTTGCCATAATCTACAGTCCACCCAGAGTGCTGTAGAACTCAGGATGGCCAGAATCTCAAGCCTGTCACCTCTGTCACTGGCCTTCTCCTTTTGCTCCAGTAGGCTATTCATCCTGTCATTTCGTTTATGAGCCAAGTCTCAAAAGGACAGGATGTGCTACTCTTAGAATCCCAACAAACAGGCACATTCTTTTGTTGAGTGGTTTTCAAACATAATTTTAAACAACCTTTCTATTAATGTAATTTTACACAGAAACCTCATATACAAAAGGAAAAGAACTAAACGTTGAAATTCTAAGAACTTGAAAGTCTCTGCTTTTGCCAACTCCTGACCTACCTGAGGGACTCTGAGTATCTCTTCTAGCTCTTAGCAACACATTTTGATAACCCTGTTGAACAATTTTGTTTCCTGAATGATCCAGTCAGTTCCTCAGCCTCTTATTATAGCTAAAATTAAGCAAAAATGTACAGTTTATCCATCACACATCTTTATTCATGATAATTTAAACATAATAATGTGTTTTTATCAGCTTGAACTTTCTGGAAAATGTTAGGTATAAAATGGTGTTTTTCATTTAAAAATATCATACTACATATACTCAGAAGATATTTAAGTTGTCTCAAACCTCACAATTAAAAGTGAAATAGTATAAATCAAAATTGTCACTCAATTATTCAAATGCCTATGCTAACTCAGCCAGGACCTATGAGAGGGCTGAAGCAGCCATTCAGGTCTTGGGTGGATGAACATTGTATTTTTTGTCTACAGTCTTCCTCAAACCCAAGCGCTCTGCTTGCTACTTCCTCTTCCTTACCTTCAAAATAACTATCTTCCCTCCCTCATCTTCAAATTTTTCCTCTCTCCACTCAAACCTGATTTGTATTTCTATAATTCGGGAATAAAACAAAAGCAACTTCTTCAAATTACATTTTCTTGATAAATCCAAAATGCCAAATTCTTCCCAGAATTTTTCTTTTAAGCTGGAGCTGCTAGCTTCCATATCTTAAGTACTTGTGTTCATCAGGGATGGGCCTTCAGGTTTCTTTTTTTAAAAACATACTTCCCCAGGTAATCTTATCTCAACCTATTGATTTCACCCTATAAATATGTTAATGATTCTCAAATTTAAACTCACTTCTCTGCAAGCTGCAGATCTGTTTATACAACCATCAATCCATCATCTCAACTACCAATTGGCATTAAACTCAACGCCAATTCAACTCAGTATATTTTCCTTCCCCAGATGAACTCCCCTTGAATCTTTCCTAATTATGTATGTGATACCACTACCCACTCAGACACTCATGCCTGAAAATTGGAAGTTAGCTTTAGGATATGGGCTTGGATTGTTAGGGAGCTCTCACTAACTTTCAACATAAACACTGTACCATTTTATCTTTGATTCCCCTGTCTTAGAGAAGTGTGTACCTCTCATGGGTGCTCAATCCACATCAACATTTTTCTCTGAAAGTAGAAATAAGAGTGACATGTCTCTTGCTTAAGATTCTCCAGTGGCTCTCAATTTGTCAGGATAAAATCCAAAGTTTTGCCCAGACCCTTAGCCATAGAGTCCTGCCCTACTTCTCCTGCTTCTTCCTTACAGATACATCTTAAAAACGTAACTGCACTCCAGTAGAATCCTACTACTCATCATTCTCAAAGCATGATCAGCTCTCCAGATTGCACGTTTCCTCAAATGTCTTCTCTTTGAGTGCTCTGTCTTCAGTATTCATCAAAGTCTAGTTATTCTTTAAGACTTAGCTCATTTATTACATTCTTCAAGAAATCCTCCACAGGTTCCTATGAGATTTTGTATGAACTTTTCTGAACTCATCACCAAATTATAATTACTTACTTGTTTATCCATCTCTCACACTAGTCTGTGAGCATGATAAGGTATATTTCCCACCTCTATAACAGTCCTGCTAGTATTGTACCTGATGATTACCGATTGCCCATTGAAGGAATGAATATGTTTTGGGAGCCTCATAAAGGATGCTTCCCTAACTTGGAAAAATAATGGTAAAATGTAAGTACCACTAGAGGGCACAGAATTATAACAAAATTTTCCAGGACACTAGCTCAGAGGAGATCTTCTATTTCAACTTACTCAGTTTCTAAATATATGGATCTTAAAAAGATCAAGTAACTTATTCAAAGTACTTCCTGAATGATGTGTTTAAATAGCTGACTAAAAGATAGTCATACTGTCATATGAACATGCCAGAAAAAAAATTAAATCAGGTACAGACAAATACAATAAATATGGTTTTATTAATAAAACAGGAAATAGTATTAGGAAAAATAAAATGTGAACATAATCTCAAGAAATTCATACTGTGAGGCCCAGGACTGTTTTTAAAATATCAATAAAAATAGTATAAACACATTGAAACCCTTACAGCCACAGGAACAGTGAAAAGAAAATTGAAGCTATTTCTGTGCTTGAAATGAAACCCCCAATTTTGCTTTAAAACAACACAGAGAAACTTTCCAATACTTTTTCATTTGTAAAGAGAAACTACAAAGATGCAGTTATTTATGTTTTAATTTCAAAAGTTAAAATAAGATCACTAGTTAAAATCTGGGTTTTATTTTTGTGCTAAAACTTTGCTTTGTTTTTGTACTAAATAATAATAAGTTTGACTGTATAGTCTAAACTCTTGACAGTTTCAAAAATTATTAACTATCTTAACCTGAGTTTCTTCTCCTATAAATTGAGTATGATTGTAGTTTATGCTTTGGAAGTTATTGTCAGAAACAAGTGAAATAATTATTTAAGCCAAAGTACCCTCCACATTTTAAACAAATACTAAGTGTTTTCTATTATTTTGCTTTGGAAAAAAAAGTGATCAGCATAATATTTTAGTAATTCTTAGACAAATAAATTTTGGTAGCCACTGAAATAAAGCAGAAATTTCGAGGCTCTTTTCTTTCCTTCCTTCCTTCTTTTCCTCCTTCTTCCCTCCCTCCCTCCTTTCCTTCCTCTTTCTTTCTTTCTCCATCTCTCTCTGAATCTCTCACTTCCTTCCTTCCCTCCCTCCCTCTGTTCCTCTTCCTTCCTTATTTTTAAAGAAAATTTTGTTATAGGTGATTGTGATTTAATCCAGGCGCACTTTACCACTAAGCCACACCCCCAGACCTTTTCTGGTTTTTGTTTTAAGACAGGGTCTCACTAAGTTGTTGAAGTGCTTTCTTTTTGAAGCACTATTTCTCTGCTCTCCTACCAGCATTTTCCTTACAGCTACACACATTCACACACACATTTTTTCTGTATCCTTAGTGAAAATGCTGTTCTGAAGGGGCCATACCTCATTTGCTGTGTGATGTAGGCCTGAGATTCTGATTGTGTTACCACCTTTGTTCAATCTGGCCAGCCTCAGAGGATCTCTGAAATTGTCCTGGATTCTCTGTTGGAGAGACTTCTTGTGAAGCTTGTATCATATCTCTTAAAGATAACAATTCTTGATTGACACACACAAAAAAAGTGGTACTGTGGTACATTGTACTGATACATTTAAAATATTAGGAGATGAATATGGATTTCTAAGCAAATGGTTACAATAAGATACCTATAAAACATAGCATAAGAATCAACAAGTGGGAAAGCATCAAATTTAAAAGCTCCTGCACACACAAGTAAATAATTAAAAGCATGAAGACAGAATCTATGGAATGGAAGAAAATCTTTTGAAGGCTAATCCTCTGATGGTGAATTAATATTCAGAATGTAAAAAAGAACTCAAAAAACTTAAAACCAAAATAAATAAATAGATAAATAACCCACCAGATCAATAAGTAGGCAAAAGAATTAAACACACTTTGTGAAAAAATAAACACAAATGACTAACATGAAAAAAATGTTCAATTTTCCTAGCAATCAGGGAAATACAAATCAAAACTTCACTGAGATTTCTTCTCACTCCAGTCAGAATCAACAATACAGGCAGTCATCAACAATACAAATAACATGGGGAGAAAAGTAAACTCATATATTATTGGTGGGACTGCAAAACAATACAACTACTCTAGAAACAGTATGGAAATTCCTTAAAAAACTAAGAATGGAACTGCCATGTGATCCAACTATCCTACTCTTCAGTATTTACCCCAAAGAACTAAAATCCATATACTATAGGGATACATCCATATCAATGTTTGTAACAGCACATTCCCATTAGCCAACTTATGAAACAGCCCACGTGCCCTTCAACAGATGAATGGATTAAGAAAAATACACACACACACACACACACACACACACACACAATGGAGTTTTACTCAGCCATAAAGAAGAATGAAATTATGGCATTTGGGCTAGTAAATGGATAAAACTGGACAACATTATGCTGAGTGAAATAAGCCAGACTCAGAAAGTCACAAGTTTTGTCTTATATTTAGAAACCAGAGCAAACTAAGGAGAAAAAAATAGGGAGTGGGTGGATAAGGGTAAATGAAAGACCAGTGGAGTTGAAGAAGATGAATGAGGGGGGGGGGGAGGAAAGACAGGAAAGGGGAGGAAATGTGGAATGAATTTGACAAAATTACACTATGTGCATGTACAACTATACCACAATGAATTCCACCTTTATGTATATCTATAAATCACCAATTAAAAATAAATAACTAGATGGAAGGAAGACCAGCAGAGTAGAGGAAGGAGAACAGAGGGAGGTAAGGGAAATACTGGGGACTGAAATATAGCAGATTAAATTTCATTCATGTATGATTAAGTAAAAATGAACCAAACTATTATGCATAACTATAATACACTAATAGAAGCATAAAGAAGAAAGTATAACTGCTTTGCTTATTGGTTTATGATTTGATGGAAGGGTAATAAAGACTAACAAGAATGATGTAGCTTAAAGGACACTCTAGTTAGAAGTTTAGAGTCTTCAGTTCTACTCCAAGACTACATGGCAAATTGTTGAACAGAAGCCAACCATGAATTTTCATTTTTGCAACAGTTAATTATTTTTTGCTCTAAGGTTTAATGATTCTGTTTATTCTTACTGCTTTGATTAGCCCAGGAATCTCACACCATAACAAAGTGCCCCTGTATTACTTAACAGCGGCACTTACATAATTCACCTGTTCATCAGAACCATGAACACCACTTGATGGTAGTGTACATTGTGTTGAAAGGACTGGGGGAAATTGGAGGACATGGAGAAGAAAGAAAGAGAGGAATGGGGTCACTGACATTTTTGCGAACCCATACCAGATCTAGTTATCCTGTCTCCTTTGCAGGCACTGAAAGTCTTTGTGTGCATCTCTAGCTCATGTATTGCATTTTCAATATTACTACTCCAGAGTACCTTTCAGAAGATAAATACAATAGGGTACGAAACACAATGAAATCAAATATTTCTAATCATTATGCTCAATTGAAATCACCTTCATACGGACTTCAGAGAGTAAGTTTCCAGGATCATTAATTTCAGGAAGGCATCACACAACTTGTAGAAAAGGAATGGGTAAAAGTAAATCCCTCTCAAAGGATGGGAAAGGCCCATGTAATCCCAAATTGTGTAGTAACAATTAACATATGCCTTTGAAAAATCTGGTTTTCATTACCTTTACCTTTACTTCTTCATAATGCTCTAATATGATTATATGAATAGACTATATACTGTATTGTTTTAGTCATGGATCACTATGCCCATCCTCTTTACTGATATTTCAGCAAAAAAATAAATAATAAAAATCGGTTTCCTAGCAACATCTGTATTCAAAGGAACAACAAAAGCTTAATCACCAACACTTTATTTTCCCCCAAAGTTAATTCCTGTCTATCCAGGAAAGTTAGTGGGTGGCAAAGAAAATATGGCACAAAGAATCTCTCAGAGAAGCAACCTCACTTGGCCTTTCTTTCCTGGGAATGGAAAGATAGGATGGTTATGGTTTGCAGCTAGACCAGTCTTCCCCAGTGGGAGCAGGCAGAGGTGTTTGATGCCAAATTGTGTGCTGTTTTGTCTGACCACCTCTTTTGAAGATGCAAACCTAATGGAAGGAACATTTAAGGGGGAAGCGAGGTTTCTGGGTTCCTAGCAACCCTCACACTAAGTATTGGTGAATTCGGTGAATACATGGGCGGATCCCCATCTCTGCGCTGTGTGTCTAAGCTCTAAATCCCTACCAATCAGCGGAGCTAATTTTTTGAAGGTTTATTGGCATTTACTCAATCAGCATCACAATTTCACTAGTATTACTGCTGCGCCCCAGGAAAGCATTATTTGAAAATTAAGCAGCTGGCTCTCCTCCAGAGAAACATGTCCCTGTGCCTCGCGTTCCTGAGACTTCCTGCCCAACTGCGACGTGAGATGGAAGTAACCTGACCGCTGTAGTAGAAGTCTAACAAGGAAAACAGCTTGGTTTAGAGGAAGTGGTTTTCATTTTACTGCCTGCGAAAAACCTTGGTTTTCAAGTTTAAAGCGGGTACACGAGTCATTTTAAGTCTCCAGATCCTTCACCCTGAAAGCCCCTGCACAGAAACTCCATGGGGAATCTAAATATAGGAACAGCGAACTCCCCCCGCCTTCAGCCGGGGTCCCCGCGCAGCTCTAGGATTGGAAAGCTCGTTCCAGAACGCGATCTGCATCTGCCCAGAATGGCAGGGCACGGAGCAATCTCTCTCGCACCTCCACAGTGCGTGGGTGTGAAGTGTATTAGGGGAAAGCAAGAGTGGCTCTGAGTGTTGGTGCCTGGCTCACAGTCACGTGGCACCGCTGCCAGCTGCACGGAGCTGGGAGCTAGTGCCTGCTGCTCAGAAGCTTAGGGGGAAAAGCGAGGTCCTGAGGTGACCAGGAGCGATAAGAATAAAAAATAAAAGCAAATCGTTTAAATGAAGCTATTACCAAAAGCAGAAAATAGTTGCCGCAGGCGTGGGTGTCAGTACCAGAGAGAGTTGGTAGAGTATTTATCTCGAGGAAGGGCGGGGATAGCTGAAGTAAGACTTTTGCCTTATTATTGGTTTAGATTTAAGGAAGGAAGTCACACGGAACAACCCACCTTGCAACTATCTGCCATAGCGTTGTGGTGGAAGCTTAGTTGGGCTTAACTTGGTGATTGTTTTCTTTCATATTTAAAAGGAAAGCTACTCTCTTGGAAGAAGTCCCCAAGCCTGGCATCCTTATGCTGAAGGCGATGTTTTATTACCGACACTGTTTTTGAAAGCCAGAGGAACTGTGGCGTCCCACTCCACCAAAAGCGTGGGTGTTGGGCCGCCCAGGTGCCAGAGGTGGTGGGAGACCCAACCGGTGGCTCCTCACTGCACGTCTCTAACCATGTAAAATACAGCATATGGGGGTAAGGTGGCGTGCCCTGGGCTCCCACTCTCTGGAACTCCTCTCCCAGACACTGGGGCCACAGTCGCCACTGCGGAGACTTAGCAGTTTTATGACTTTCTCGGATTAAAATGGAAATTTCTTGACGGAGGGAACTGAGTTCATTCTCCCAGTCTTGGCTGTCAGGCGGAGCCCCGGGCAACTCGCTCACCGCCGAGAAGCCACTTTGGAGTTTCACGCCCCCCCCCTTCCCCCCCCCCACCCCCGAGATGGGAAGGATGTTCAGTTACTCGCGGGCATGCTGTCGGATGCTAGGATGGAAAGTCACAGCCTGCAGGCTGGAGTGAGCCGAGGGAAGTCGGGTCCCCGACTGGCGGACTAGGCAACAGCTTCTTTCGGTTGTGCCCACTGAAATACCGAAGACTTGCTCCCTGCGCGGGAACCCAGGAGCCACTGCCCGGAGCGCTGCCTCGCTCTCCTCCAACGGGCTAGCTAGTACCTGGAGGGCAGGACAGGGCTGTTCCTGTTCACACCCCCTGAAGAAGGATGTCAGGACTTGGCACGGCGGCGGCTTAGCGGCGGGTGAGCGCAGCGACCTGCGTCTCCAGTTTCTCCACAGGGCACACGGCAGACTTAACCTTCCGGACAGCTCCAGATCCCTGGGGAGAACCAAATCAAACTCCTGCCCCGGAGATTGGCTCAGGAGGCCCGTTCTCCGTGGGGGGAGGGGGAAGACAGTCTGGGCGTGGGGAGTGGAAGGAGAGAAGAAAGGGGGAGCCTGCGGCCGGGTGTGCGCGCGTGGGAGCGCGCCTAGGAGCGCCCCTCACAGCCCCGCTCCAGGCCTGGGGCCGCTTCGGGAAGGAGGTAGTGGTAGCCGCGGGAATGAGAGGGAGCAAGATAAACCCTCTCAAAGTGACGCCCCCAAACACTTCGGATTTCGAATTCGAAGCTAAAGGCTGCTAGGAATTGAGACTCTTCGGCCTCCTCCGCACACCCCCCTCGGCCCCCGCCCCAAAGACCCGGTGGTTTGCTGGCTGCCTGCTTCCCGCCCCCGGCTCGGAGGTCTCTGGCACGCGGGCGCCCCGTCGGCCGCCGGCTTCCTCCTTCAAACCCGCCGGCGCACATGAGGCCACTGCCCCCGCCGCAGGCGCTGGCACCCCCCTCCCGGTGCCCGTGGTGATGCCATGCCCCGCCACCACGCGGGAGGAGAGGAGGGCGGCGCCGCCGGGCTCTGGGTGAAGAGCAGCGCGGCGGCGGCGGCGGCGGGCGGGGGGCGCCTGGGCAGCGGCATGAAGGATGTGGAGTCCGGCCGGGGCAGAGTGCTGCTGAACTCCGCGGCCGCCAGGGGCGACGGCCTGCTGCTGCTGGGCACCCGCGCGGCCGCGCTCGGCGGCGGCGGCCTGAGGGAGAGCCGCCGGGGCAAGCAGGGGGCCCGGATGAGCCTGCTGGGGAAGCCGCTCTCCTACACTAGTAGCCAGAGCTGCCGGCGAAACGTCAAGTACCGGCGAGTGCAGAACTATCTCTACAACGTGCTGGAAAGACCCCGCGGCTGGGCGTTCATCTACCACGCATTCGTGTAAGTACCCGCGCCCCCCGCGCGCTCCCGCCACGCCTGCTCCGAGAAGCCCCTGCGCCTGGCCCCCTGCGGCGGGTTTGGCGCCCGCGTCCTGACCTGACGCGCGCGCACGCGTGGACACACACACACACACACACACACACACACACACACACACACACTCGCGCGCGCACACGTGGTGGGTTTTATTTCTTTGCACGTGTTTGTGGTCTTCCTCCAGGAGCCTTCCACCTCCCGCAGCTCCACCTCTCCCACCTCCCAGTTTGAACCTTCTCCCCGAGGGCACCCAATGAAGTGCCCTGCAGCTTCAGGCAGGCATGGGGCGGGATCCTGGCGGATGCGTGACTTCAGCTTAAGCAGTAATTGGGAGTAATTAAGTCCTGAGATACATAAACTTCAACTGAGCCAGGCGCCCAGGAGTTGGGATATGCACCGGGGGAACACGAGTCCGTGTGAGGCTTGAGAGTCTATGGGAGAGGTTAGGAGGTGATGGCGGGGTTGGACCGGGTTGAGAGAGGAGGCAGCGAGGGCTGGGTTCTAAGTCCTAGGGGCGGAGCAGGGGAAGCTGCTACTTGGAAAGCTGCTAGGTTTTAAGTGCGCCCGGAAACACGCCTTACCACCACCACAGCTACCACCAACGGAAAATCTGTCAGTGTGTGTAGCCCTTCTTGCCTCAGAGAAGGTGGTCAGGGCCTAGAAGAGGCTAGCGGCTAGCGGGCCAGGCGAAGCAACGCTCCCGCGCTGTGGCCAGGGCTGGTGGCGCGGGCGATGGGAGACCAGCGGCGAGGTAGTGGGGCCAAGGTGCTATTAGTTGAAGCGCAAATGAGCTGTCTTTGACCGGGATCAGACTGTGGGTTAGGTCGGAGTGTAAGGCGCCAAGTCAAAGCCTGGGTTTTAAGTTAGCGTTTGCCATCTAACAGAGAATGCTTAATGAGAAAATGATTGGAAGCAAATGTTTATTTTTCCCTTAGGCATTTAAAACCTTTCAGTGGCTTTAAAGTTTACTACTGTTTTTCCCACAACGTCCATTCATTCAATCTCCTGTTAAGAGTTAGATTTATCTGGACATTTCATGGTTGTTTTAATGCTTTCACACTCTATCTAATACATTCCTTTTTTTTTCTTCTTTTCTTCTTTTTTAGTGTCCTGCCCCGATCCTTTATGTTAAAATGATATATAAACATGTCAGCCTTAGGAGACCCATAGGGAAAGTCGCAGGCACTCACTGATTTGTTCATTGTTTCCTAATAAAATATGTTTGGAATACACGAACTATGTTTCTTTTAGAATGAGGTGTGTTATCCATATATATATCCCTCATCTGGGATGAAGCATTGGCACCAATATTGGAATTTTTTTTTAATAACGTGGAAGAAGGGAATGGTTTTGTAAATAGGTGAACCTGAAATTTGACCACGTAGAAATCAGGAAATTGGTTGAGTCTACAATCTGTGGGGCTCTGGTGTCTGGAAAATTTTACAGTCCCAGACTGATATGATTGTGTAGGATTCGGTAGAATATTCCAGCCAACTTTCCATTTTACAAAATACACAAGGAGAATGTTGTGTTGCATCATTATTACATTAAAAGGTATAACATATTATTCACTAATTCACATTGATTCAGATGTGGATACTGTAATTAATGATAGACATAAAGAAACACTCCTGACACTTTACATGTTCATCACCTCTGGTTTGATATATAATTAATCCTATTATTTAATCAGCCTAGTAAATTATTTTGACGTGTCAAGATACACTAAAAATTTTTAGCAGTGATGATGCTCGATTTGGCAGCAAATATACACTGTATGGAAATGATTTTATAACAATAGGCTCAAAATATTCATTGCTTTGAATTCTCAATATGATACATAGCATGTATAGCCTTTCAGTTTTGGTAAATTATACACTATATAATTCAGAGAGGGTTAGAGACAACTTTGATTGGACTACCTACTTTGTATCTCCTAAGCATTGTTCTCCAACATGTATGAAAATTTCTCACAGTGCAACATTTTCTGTTTAATATCCTGGTGCTTAACAAGTTTTTGTGGGCTTACAGAAATTTTACACATTTTGATGAATTATTTTTTAAAAGATTAAAATTTGGACACTTCTCTACTCATCAGGCTTTATGAGTCTAGCTGTGTCTTTAGTGGTAGGTAGGGAATAAATTGTTAATATGGTGTTGCTGATGTAAACTTTAGTGTTATACACCTCTAGAGACTGAAGCTGTAATTTCTGAGCAGTTAGATAGGGGTGCTAGATACACATCAACATACAAATAGAATGGAAAGTGTCATATTCTGGGAGATTGTATGCAACTACAGCAGACCCTGAGGAAAAGAGGCCATCATTGGCAATTGCTGCTTATGAGTTTGAATGAGTTTTGAATAACTGGACTTTATACATATTAAATTAATAAAGCAAAGTTGCTTTGATCTGTAAGCCTAATAAGATCATTAATTATATAGGAAATTATAAGAAAATACTTTCTAGAGAGGTGTAACTAACTAATTCTTGCCAGCCTGGGAATCCCCAAATCTTACTTTAATAACAGTGTTTGTAGCATATTAAGGTTCCTGCCAAGAACAAGTGCATTGTGATTAATGAGGTACTTCAGGGATGAATTTACTTGGTAGATAAGTGTTTTCATTGCCAAGAAACGAGGGTATGTTTAAAATTATGCTTCAGGTAAAGACAATTTCTGTTAAATATACAAAAATCATCATTATTATTATATTTTAATAATATAGAGTGTGGTTTCAGGAGTACATTCCTAGCCTACTGACGGCATGACCATAAAAGATTACTTAATTTAAATATTTTTTTTCAATCTATAAAGTAGTGGAGTGTAGGAGATCTGTACCTTTACTGCTGTTTAGTGGTCAGCCATGTTTTCTATCTGTTCCTCATAGTTGAGTTATTGAACTATGAGGTTCTTTCTTTGAATGTTGTTTGTCCCTTTTTAATTTCTCCCTTTAAAGGAAAGTTTTAGAATTATAACTGTGGAGGCAGAGAAATACATGATGGGGTTCCATATATAAATTTACATTGATAGAGCGAAGGTGGTTCTGAGAAATTACACAGCAAACAATGTTGTACAGATATATAACTCATAACCTTGTCAAATATATCTTTGGCTGGTTTTATAACATGATAGTAATTGTGAGTAAACTAGAAGAATAGTTCAGCTACTCAAGCTAGGCACCTGAAGTCATCATTTTTTCTCATATTTCTCATATCATTTTTCTCATATTTGCTCTTGCTAGCCATCCAAACAGACATTAAATTCTGTTTCTTCACTAATATTTTTGAACATATTTGCCTCCTTCTCTTGCTATTTCTACTGTTTCTTCCTGTTTCTCTAAAACTTTTTGTAATATTAATAATTTATAATATTCTCCTAATCATTTGGCATCTGTTCATAGCTTGCTTTCCCTCTGATACCACAGTCTTTTTTAAAATGCAAATCATATCATATCATTGCCCTTCCTAAAATATTTCTGTGACCCATGTTATTTACTTATTCATTAATCTATTTATCCATCTATAAATTTTTGAATGTCTAGTGGTGCTAATTCACAAATTAATGAGACAGAGGCCTCCACTCTCAAGGGAAAAATTTCACCATGGGGCGATTACAAACATGAGAACAAGTTTGAAACAGTATTACTGGTGCTGTTACAGACGAGACAGGTTAGAAAGATTTGTGGATAAAATAGAAGTGTAGGAGAGAAAGAAGAAAGCTCAGCATAGTCATTGAAGGGGAAATGAGGCATGAGCCAAGTTTGTCCAAATGAGTTGTTAATTTTCAAGTGGATAAAGCAAGGGGGAAATGAGCAATCTTGGTGGAGAAGAGATATGGAATTGTGAACCAGCATATTTACTGTTTTAAGTATGTGCAAGCTGAGGACAGCAGCAAGAAAAGAGGGTTTAGGGAAAGGCATGTATGTGATCTTTGATAGTCTCAGATGCTGTCCATAGAGTCTGGTTTTTATCCTATAGTCAGTACTGGTCAATGAATGGTAAAGAAAAGTTTACCATGGGAACAATCTAATTGAATATGAATTTTGGAAATACCTCCATTTTACCAGTTTGGAAACTGAACTGGAGGATTCAAAATGGAGTTGGTATGGACTATAATTAGGTGGTAGCAGTTCTGAAATTTCCATTCATTCTTGCATTCTTTTATTCATAAATTTGTTCTTCAAATGTGTCTTGACTCTCTAGTATGTGCAATGGACTGTTCTAGAAAAATGAGAGATGATTGCCTAAGAACTAAGGCAGTTAACTGTGAAAAAAGGGTTTAATAAGAAAAATGTTAAAGATACAGAATTGGCAGATTGTTTTCACCAGTTTGATATGTGGTATGAGCAGGATGGCTCTGACCTGGATTATTTAGGGAGTGACCTTCACTAACATGAAAGGCACATATTCATGAAAATAAGAGTTCACATTTGGGCATGACTTGAAGATATTTTTGTGTTATTCAGGTGGAGAGTATTAGTTGCAGGAACATAGCAATGAACTAATCTCTTTCCAATGGGTCTTGGATCAGCAACCAAAACTATTCCTGCATAAAGGGTATGCAATAAAGATAATTTTGAATGAATGAATTTATTTAAAATTGGAGGTTAATATAAATGCCTAATCACACATTTAGATTTAAAAGCCTGTAGCAGTTTCATGGTAATTAAAGCAAGGAGCAGAAAATATTAAATAGTCCAGGAAATGCACTGGTGGAGGACAGTCTTGGGAACATTAACATCAAATAGTGAATGGAACAGTAAGACTCCAAAGAAAAACCTGGAAAACCCATGATAAAGCAACCCAAAGGCCAAGAAAAAAAGCCAGGAGATCTTATCTTTCTAAAAATAATGGAAATTTTGGTTAATTTTTCATTGTAGTGGCCAAAATACCTTTCATAAACAACTTAAAGGAGAAAGACTTAGTTGGCTCATGGTTTCAGAGATTTCAGTCCATGGTTGGCTGGCTCCATTGCTTTGGGCTTAAAGTGAGACAGAACATCATGGCAGAAGGGCATGGCAGAAGGGAGTGGCAAAGGAAAGCTTCTTGCCTCATGGCAGTCGGAAAGCAGAGAAAGAAGAAGGGACCAAGGACAATATATTCCTTCCATGGGTATGTCCCCAAGGACCCACTCCCTCCAACTAGGTCCCATCTACTACATTTTCTACCATGTTCCAATAATACCATCAATGATGACGTCCTCAGTGGATTAATAATAAGAAAAATGTTAAAGATAGAGAATTGGCAGATTGTTTTCACCAGTTTGATATGTCCTCAGTGGATTAATTCATTGATGAGGTCAGAGCACAGCTGATATTATAATCACTCCCCAAAATACCACCTCTAAAAGTTACTGCATTGGGGACCAATCCTTGAACACGCGAGTCTTTGGGTGGCACTCATATCCAAACTATAACAGAAGATCATACAAAAAGGAAATTACGCTTAGTAGTTTCTGCTGCTGAAGAAAGGACTAAAAATTTGGGTAAGACTTCACTGGACTGTTGACAAAAAAGGCCACCGATGGCCTTTGAGACAGCAGCTTCAGTGGAGTGGTGGGGTAAAAAATATAATTTCAGTGGGCTGAGGGGTGCTTAGAGGTGGAAAAATGGACACAGTAGTGTCAGTTGAGCTCCAGATTTCTTGGAACAGCTCAGGAGAACCTCTGCCCATCTCTTTGGCCTCATTCCAGCCACTCCTCTCTAATATGCACCCTGGTCCCAAGACTTACTAAACTTCTTCCTCTTGTGTCTCACTACTATTCCTTTATTCATCTGTGTTCTTGGACCTTTCTCACTTCTTGCACTCTGGCTTTCCATCTCCTACTGGTTTTCGTTTGTTTGCTTGCTTGTTTAAAAACAAAATGTAGGAATGGCTTCCTTTTGGGTACACTTCTAGAAAGTCTTCCAGGATGGGTTAGGTGCCTCTTGACTCAGATTCCATGGCACTCTAGAAGTGTCATCCTAATGATGTTTTCTACCTACTGTGTTATTATCATGGGATACTTTCTCTGTCCAGCAGGAGGGTGAACTAAAATTTCCTACTTATCTCTGAATCTCAAGTACCTAGTAAGTTCTCTAGTATCTAGTAGATCCTCAATAGATGCTTGTTTAATGAATAAGTAAATAATTTTCCTTGGAAATCTTCCACAAAAGAGATTTGGGTGAAGGATAAGATGAAGGAACTATCAAGTGTTTTCAGTTTAGTTAGAGGTAAGCTACTGATGATTCATTTAAAGGGAAAATATATGGGGCTAGAAATAGGACACTAATGCTCTTCTCCCAGCTTTTCAACTAAGTAGCTTTGTGACTTGAAATAAGACATGTTAGACTTTTGGTCCTCCTTATCTTCACTTGTGCATGGGCACAACAGTGTTGTGATCCAACCGAGATGGTGGAAGATATTGTTGAGTCTAATATGCTATCAAAAATGAAATGAGTATTTGGAATAAAAAGTTTCCTAGTATAGTTTGTGTTTCCCCTCCTCATCTCTGAGCTGGAGGGTTTCTTTCTAACCAGTTGCTCTCACTTCACTCTGAACTCCCCAAGATCTATGCTGCATAGTAGCCAAGGTGATTTTTCCCAAGTCTTCCTTAAGAACACATTCCTCCTCTTCTTGGGGGAGAAAGTTGTTTATTGATTCTCCTCTCCAACACACACAATCATTAAAAGCAGGGTTTTTCTGTTCACTGCCATATTACTGTCACCCAGAGCAGTGCCTGCTGATTTACTGAGGGACACCCCAGATCTCCAAAATACTCTATTGGTTCCCCTGTGGAAGATGGAATTTCACCCTATTGGCCACTCTACCAGAATGCATCAGACCCAGTGAATTGCTTTATTATTTAGATATATATTCTGTCCTGAATTATGTGTGTATCTATAGAAATTCATATTTGTATTTTATTTTTGCCCCTGCATTCCTTAAAAAATCACTGATTTTCCTTAAGTACAGAGAAATCTTATATAATTTATACAGCTTTCTATTAAGCTCATAATAGGAACATAAGATACTCCACATCCTTCAAACCAGTTTTTAGAAATGCCATAATATTTGGGGACTGCATTGAAATTATTAATGTTGAAAGTGTTAAGATATTAGTATTGGGACTATTATGGCCTAAAAGAAAAAAAATGTGAAGAAAATTTCAAACTGGAATAAAGTCCTGATACAAGAAACAGTATAAACAAAGAAGACAGCCACTAGCTTTTGATAATTACTTGCAAAGAAGTAATGCCAGTTTTAATTTTTAATTGCAAATGGCTATTTTGGCAGATGAAAAATGCCAGCAGAGCATGTTTTATCCTAGCCCAGTGGTGTGAAACTACTAGAAGCCCAATTGTTGAATAACCATAGCTCATCATTGTGTTTAATGATTTGTCAATGTTTCCATTTTAATTCCTTTTTTCTTTAACCATTTATGAGTATGTTATTTGAAGTTTTATTTGGTTGCAACCTGGGATACAGATTGGCTGTACAACTGTATTTTTCATAATTATTGAAATTATTTGATGGGTCTCAGAGGTTCCAGGTGATCTTTTAAATGCTTTGCAATGATTCTGTCTGATGAATGAGTTTCCTAAATATTATTGAAGTCATCAATTTCTAAATTTAAAAATAGTTTGAGCATTTCCATTGCATATATATATATGATATTAATGCATATATCTTTCATAATCACACACAAATACACAATATAAACACACACTATATACTTAAATGAGAAATTATGTCAATGTAAATACTCATATTTCCCTTTGTTTTGCTCCTCTTAAAGTAAATAAAACACTTGAATAAGGTATTCAAATAAGAATTAAAAATAAAAGGAGTCTTAAATGTACTTTTGATAATATGAAAATTATATCATTTGATTATATAATATATTTAAATATAAATGGATAAAAAGAGACACATTATTTTTCAAATTCAGCCACAGGGGCCATTATTTCTATTTATAGTACCTATGAGGTAATTCTGCAATCTCTATTTCTTCTTCAGTCAGCGGCAGGATGATTCTTTTTATGATTATAATGTTGTAATCCATCTTTTCTCCTGTTTTTCAACAGTCAATTCAGTTTAACATTTAATTAACTGCTATTATATGTACCAGGTAATGTGTTAAATGCTGGTGGTTCTAAATATGGAATGAGATGGACTGAAGGAAATTCCATTGAGAAATAAAATTAGGTTCAGATTCAATTATCAACTTCATTTCTATTGATTTGATTTCTATAAGCAAGTTGATTTCAACACCAGTTTCTTAATTTTCAAAGTATGAATAAAATATTACATCAAGATATCACAGTATTATATATGAGAACTATGCAAATATCTTTTATATATACATATTCCATAATTACCATAGTGGCTGTTGATTGAAAATGGAGAGAAAAATATAGAGATAATGTGGTAAAGGGATAAATTTCCAAGTTAAAGGATTAGAATTTTATTCTTTAGGTGATGGATAATCTTGGAGAAAGATAGGACTTAGGTTATAATGTCATTTATGGTCAGCTCTATGAATGATGGCATAGAGGGACCAAACTGGAGGTTGAGGATCAGTTTTGAAATTGTTGTTCCAGCTTAAGCAAGAGATGATTAGAACATAGACGAGGGTGATGGTAGTAAAGAAGGAGAATAAACACAACAGTAGAGTTGAAATGTACTAATGAATGATTGAATGTAGAAGAGGAAGAAGAAAGACAGATTGTTATTTCCAGTTTTTTTGACTTGAGTGACTATATGTAGAGTGGAGCCATAACTTACATCAGTACAGGTAAAATTGAGGGGAACAGTAGATTGAGTTTAGCTTTGGAGATACTGAACTACTGAACTGAACTAAGTGCTTGTGGAACTTTCAATTGTACGTGTTCAGCAGCTTGTGGATGATGATTTGAAATATAAGAGTTAAACCACAAGGAAAATATAAAAGAGAAAGGGCCTTGGGTCAACAATGGATACCTGAAGAATACCAGAATTTAAGGGGTGAACACAGGAAATGGGGAATGGAATGATGTAGACAGCAATATATAAAGAAACACTAGACAAAAAGATGGTCAGGTGGTTATGGAAACCAAATGTGCTGAAAAAGTTTCACAAAATAGTCAATTATGAAATAAATGTAGAGAGTAGGTTAGCATGATAAATGCCAGGGGTCTACCACTGCATCTGACAAGATAAAAATTTTCAGTTATTATTTTACCTCACCAATGTTAATCTTTAGTGAAGCAAGACTGCCGTTAGTTCAAAAATAAGTCAGAACTTAGGCTATATATTCAGATAATGTGAGAATGATAAAAGAGTGATTGGACACCAGCTAGAAGATAAAATTAAGAGGAAAATCAAGAAAGGATAAGGCTTTATTACCAGTATAATAGTCATATTTATTATGGATTTTATGTTCGATGTGATTCTAAATGCTTTATAAACATCAACTTCTTTGATCTTCAGAATAACTTAAAGATGTACTATTATTATCCAATTTTTCTTAAGGTTTTCCTTGATTTATTACATGATTTATTGCTTTCCTTTTTAATTTTTTAATCTCCTGTAGTTTTTATTAACTGGATCATGTATTTTAGTCCTTATTTATATTATTGCATTGTCCTCTAATTGGATTTTTTAAGGGATGAAGGAATGAATTTCTTTTATATACCTTTATTTTATTTATTTATTTTTATGTGGTGCTGAGGATTGAACCCAGGGCCTTGCACATGCTAGGGCGAGCGCTCTACCACTGAGCTACAACCCTAGTCCCCTTTAATTGGATTTTTATCTTAGTTTGTGAGTATCTAAATAAACTAAAATACTCTTTTTGTGTCTTCTATGATATCTAGCTAGAGTTGTATTCTTTATTTTTAACCAAAATTCAGTCTTACCACCAGTTGGACTGCTGTAATGTTTTAACATTTTCTTTTCCAAACAGGAATTTCCTTACATTCTCCAAGTTTAAATTCTAAGACAACTTGTATTGATGATCCAAACAATAGTTTTCTTAATGCCATTTCCATGAAGATTAAATTCCATATGTATGCCTTCGTTTAAAAATATCTAGGATTCACTTCAAAATAGCAGCAGTGGCTCTAAGTATGTCTCAAAATGACTGAATTTAGGACATATTTGCTTCAAACTAATTTCACAGGGTTTTCTGTCTTTCTGTAAAATGATAAATAGCTCATGTTTTGTTCACACTAGTAGAAATATATTCCATTCACTTTTCATACTGTCTCTCTTCCCATATATATATATTTTTTTCCTGACCATGTCTTTATTTTTCTCATTTTTTAAAATTCCCCCTTTCAATTAAAGTAGTCCTAGTTTTTTTTTTTCCTCTTCCTTTCTGTGCATCTGTCTTGCTGGAATGGTATTTTTCTTTATTTATTTTTGTTATGTTGTATAGTTTGATTTCTCTTCCTCTAGAAGCTGTCTGTTCTTAATCATAAGATGCATTGATCCTCTAATTACTCATGTCTTCTAAGTGTACTACCTAAGTAGACTGATACCTAATTTACACATTACTCTGTAGTAATTAACAGAGATTTCTAGAAAGTTGTGGGAGTTAGAAGTAAAAGGAGAGGCCACTACTTTTTTTGTTGTTGTTGCTTTTGGAGTTTCATTTAGGCTAAATTTTCTTTTTTTTTCTTTTAATTTTTTTTATTGATTATTTAAAGCATTACATAGCTCATGATATATCATCTTTCATACATTTGACTCAAATTGTGTTTTGAACTCCCATTTTCACCCCAAATACAGATTGCAGAATCACATCTGTTACATATTCACATTTTTACATAATGCCATATTAGTGACTGTTGTATTCTGCTACCTTTCCTATCCCCTACTATCCCCGCTCCCCTCCCCTCCCCTCCCATCTTCCCTCTCTACCTCCCCTGCTGTTGTTCAATTCTCTCCCTTTTTTTCCCACCCCCTTGCCCCTCATAACCTCTTATAATTTTATGTATCATTGAAGGTCTCCTACTATTTCCATGTGCTTTCCCTTCTCTCTCCGTTTCTCTCCCCCCATTCGTCTTTGTTTACTGTAGTCTTTTCCTCATGCTCTTCCTTCCTGTTCTGTTCTTAGTTGTTCTCTTTATATCAAAGCAGACATTTGGCATTTGTTTTTTAGGGCTTGGCTAGCTTCGCTTAGCATAATCTGCTCTAATGCCATCCATTTCCCTGCAAATTCTATGATTTTGTCATTTCTTAGTGCTGCATAATACTCCATTGTGTATAGATGCCACATTTTTTTAATCCATTCATCTATTGAGGGGAAATCCATATGCAACAAAATGAAATTGAATCCCTTTCTCTCGCCATCCACAAAAATTAACTCAAAATGGATCAGGGAGCTAGATATCAAATCAGAGACACTGCGTCTGATAGAAGAAAAAGTTGGCTACGATCTACATATTGTGGAGTCGGGCTCCAAATTCCTTAATAGGACACCCATAGCCCAAGAGTTAACAACAAGAATAAACAAATGGGACTTACTTAAACTAAAAAGTTTTTTTCTCAGCAAGAGAAACAATAAAAGAGGTAAATAGAGAGCCTACATCCTGGGAACAAATTTTTACCCCCCCACACCTCCGATAGAGCCCTAATATCCAGAATGTACAAAGAACTCAAAAAATTAAACAATAAGATAACAAATAACCCAATTAACAAATGGGCCAAGGACCTGAACAGACACTTCTCAGAGGAGGACATACAATCAATCAACAAGTACATGAAAAAATGCTCACCATCTCTAGCAATCAGAGAAATGCAAATCAAAACCACCCTAAGATACCATCTTACTCCAGTAAGATTGGCAGCCATTATGAAGTCAAACAACAATAAGTGTTGGCGGGGATGTGGGGAAAAGGGTACACTTGTACACTGCTGGTGGGGCTGCAAAATGGTGAGGCCAATTTGGAAAGCAGTATGGAGATTCCTGGGAAAGCTGGGAATGGATCCACCATTTGACCCAGCTATCGCACTTCTCGGACTATTCCCTGAGGACCTTAAAAGAGCGCACTATAGGGATACGGCTGCATCAATGATTATAGCGGCACAATTCACAATAGCTAGACTGTGGAACCAATCTAGGCTAAATTTTCTTAATCTCAATTCATTATTTCTAAAATATATGAGTACTTAGATATTTAGCAAGTAATTTTTTTAAAAAATCATGCTTCCCATTTTGAAAGTTCACTAGATGGTAGAGAAATAAATTAGAAATCAAATTTTATTTCAGATGGAATTATTTTAGGAAAAGGGATGTTAAAAGTCCAAATATATTTGTAACATATAGATAAATAGCACATCTTTAAAAATGTTTATCACATAAACTTTTCTAGTCACTAGGAGTTTCCTTGTTCACTGAGTCAAGAAGTAGATCTGTGATCTGGCATTAAAGAGGTGCATTTTTTTTCTGTGTAATTGGAAGGTTAAAGCATGACCTCAAAATGCAAGTATAATATAGGAAAACCTATGAGATAGAAAGCCACTTGTCCCCTTTTCTAGTTGGAAATTTTTCAAAACATAGACTCCGTGAAAGCTATTCCCATAAGCTTTTGTAGATAGGAAAGAAGTTTCAGGGCTCCTATTCCTCTTACCCTATTATTTTTCACACCTGAATGCATCAGGAGGATTGGATGGGATTGAGATTTTAGAGCCTTCTCTCCATGTTTTGAGACATTGGATGCATTTTGCAACTTTCTGATTTGTAAAATCAGAATGCACATCTTCAGTGTTTGTTTAATAACCTCAATTCAGGATATGTTTAGACCCTGTGGTAGGTACTATAGGGACTTAACATTCATAAGACATGGTGTATTCCCTTGAGGAATTTTTATTCTGGAAGGATATTAGTTAACTATTTCCTGAGCCACAGAAACCATCTCTATGAATTGACTTAGAATAAAAGGAAAAATGGGCCTTTCTCTAGCGATATTTAGCTACTGCTTCTATTGAAAGGATTTATAAGGTAAACTCCAGGAGTGCCACACACATCACCATTGGTTGCCAGTTCTCTTGACCCTTGGGGAACTTTGAAGCTGGGTGTTGAGCTGCTGGTGCAGGTGGGTGTTCTACTCGGGGCATTCCCACACAGACACCAGGCACAGGAGTTCCCACTGATCACAGTAATTTTTAAAGAGTAGTAATTAAACTAGTTAAACTAAATGTTCTAGTTAATAAAACATTCTGAGCATGTTCAATTTGCTCCAAAGTATTTTGAAAATAGAAAAGAAGCTCAGGCCACATCATAATAGTTTGTTGGGGATGTTATATTTTTTCTCCCCGAAATGGCATTTGAACAATAATAAAAACAAAAAGGTTTTTTTTTTTTGGAAAAAAATCAAATCAATTGGCTGTTTATTTTCAGTGCATACTTTTAAAGCTTCTGATATGGTGAACATTTTTATTCTTGCACACAAAGGAAAATATTACCTAGTCTTCCAGAGGGCCTAGAATTCACACATTTATTTATTTAATAGTTGAGTGTCCATGTCCTTGGAACACTTTGGAAATACTTCTCCCCATTTGTTCAGCTACCTACAGGAATATGGAAAATGGCTTTTTTTTCTTCTCCAGCCAGACAGTGGTACTTCCCAGTATAGCTAAGGTCAATATCAGGAATGTGTGTTCATTAAAAACCCTAATGTGTACTTTCTCCATCTCTTTAAAATTACCTTCTTAACCTAGTTTTTGAACTAGATCATCAGTCAGCTTAAAAACATGCAAAGTAAGGTTGGTTTTAAATTTTCCATACCAGATGATAAAATTCTATATGTCTATTATGCTGCATTAAATGGATAAGGAAAAGAAGTTGAACAATACAAATAACTTTGGGGTAATACATTAGCTTCTTCAGGATAGAGTTGTGAACCCAGGAATAGTTTGTTATTATTCATGTAATCCTTGAAAAGAAGTGACACATTGTTAGAGACAGCAATTTTAGCATCCTTAAATGTTCAGTCAGTCATCCAAATATTTTTCTATAGAAGAAAGTCAGGTAGGTTCCTTTAGATTCAGATCCTCCAATGGATAAACAGAAGGAGATAGATTTGAATGTTCTCAAAGGAGCCAACTACTCTAGTTTAACACAGCTCTACGTTAGTCTTGTACTGAGATAGATGTACTTGAAGTTCTTCCAAAATTAGGACAGTCAAGAGAGTAGAAAAGGAAAAGTATCCAGTTATCATATTTGTGCCGATCATATTGACTTCTAGACACTCACTAAAGCCACCGGTTTGGTTTGCGCAGGCTCAGTAGTTCCTATTGTCTTTTCTGTAGAATGGCCTCAGTCATTCCCTTGAAAATGGAAGTGAGAGTTTCATAGTATGTCTAGCAAGAAAGGTTCCCTTACATGGTTTCAATTGTTGCTTCCAGTGTTGGCCTTGATGAGTTACTTTATAAATTACTGTTCTTAAACTGGTTGGGTCATGCTGCAGAGAGCTTGTGGTATGGAGTTTTATTCCAGGCTTCAGGGCGGGAAGTAGATAATAAAAATAAGTTTATAGATGGCACTAAGCAAGGTAGCCTAGACAACCATAAAAAAAGAATAGTCAATAAACTCTCACATCATGCAGGAGAAAACAGAATATTCCTCTAAGTCAAAGATAGATAACACAATTCACAGTTAATCACCAATGAGAGATCATAGTCCCTCCAAAAAAAGTCAAAGACAAGTACCTGTTCTTTGTTGTTGTTGTTGTTGTTTCTTGTTGTTTTTAAGTCCCTTTCCACATTGCAATCTTAATATAGATGTTCAAAGCACATGGTATTACACTTAGGAGACTTACCCATGATCAATCTATTATGTGTTTTTATACTTGTTTCAAGGGCTGCATGTAAAGTTTGTGAATGGTCACTCTAGAATAACATCTGACAGTGGGGTAGTGACATGGCATGACAAGAGCCTGGCCTGGAACATTCACTCTGGGAATGTGAAGGAAGGGAGAATGGGAAAGAGTTAAAATGGAGAGCTGGACTTATTTGCCCTTGACTGGCTTCTCTTAGGCAGAAGAGAGGAAAGAATAAAAATTGTTAGGGTTTCAAGGAAGTGTAACTGTTACCATGCAATAGTTGCTTAATCCTGTTTTATGTATAGACAGGATACACAGGTGAACATGTAGCCTGTTTGGGCTTTGAAAGAGGATGGACGGTCATCAGTTACCAAGGTAGAGGTGATGAAAGAAGAGATAATAAAGGTGCTGGGCGAAGAGTGTAGGATAGAAGTTTAGGGAACACCAGCATTTGGAGATGAGAGGAAAATAGAGAAGAGAAAAACTAGGGCAATACAGCATCTATAGAAAGACCTGATCTTGATGGTGTGAAAGCATTACGGAGAAGGGAGAGAAGATAAGCATATAAAAAGATATGCATATACTAATGTAGAGAGCCAGTATTAAAGAGGAGGGGACAGAATTTAGAGGAAAACTTGGCCATCTAGGAGTGGATAGCCTCTGTAGTCCCATATGTTAGTAGAGCATCCAACTTCAGAGAAAACAAACAAACAAACAAACCTGATGTCCTTAGGGTGGGGGGATGGAACAAAACAACCTAGCAAGTAGGTAGTGTACAGATAAAGCAATCAGGTTCTCAAAAGGCACCTCTAGGCCGAAGGGTGTCCCCTAATGTATAATTGTATAACTAGAATAGGATTTCAGGAGACGGGGTGATAAGGAAACTCCCCTGCAAGTTGGGAAATCTGGTGAGAAAGCAGTTCCCCCGCAGTCTGAAAGAGAGATACTGATAAGTGCAGAACACTTCTAAAAAGTTTGAGATAAGGCACCAAACAGTGTTGGAGGGAAGAAGGAGGAAACTGATTAGGCTGCATAATTGACAAATGGATGAAGAGAGGAGAATGGTAGATTACCAAGTTATCACCAATGAGAGTATAGCTGCAGAGAAAAGCTAAATCTTTTTTTTTCTTTCCTCCAAGCAGCTAGGAGTCTTTGCAAACATAAAATCCCCAAATAGTGCTGCCCTATAAGGGGAAAGATTCGAGTAATTGAGAGGAACAAGATACTGGATGAAGAGAGATTGGGATTTAAGATATCTAAAGGTTTGGAGTGGGAAAAAAGAAAAAAAAATGGGATGGCAGCATTGGGATGTGCCTAAAAGTAGTGCTGGGTAATAACAACATCATACATTGATAACAGCAAAGACCCTGGTGGAGCTTTGGCATCACCATGTAGAAGACCAGTGTATGAGATCCTGAGAATTTCTCTAACAGTGGTATGTGGGAGAAATTTGAAAAAGCAGACGGAGCCACAACCTTGGAGTCACAACTCTGCAGCCATCAAGGGAAAGAGAATGTCATGTAAGTCACACACACTTAACATGTATGACCTTGGACAAATTGTGAACCTCTCTAAATTATGACCATCTGATAAATGTAGAAATAATGAGACAAGGTATTAAAGCTCATTAATATAATTGCAGATGCAAAAACTGTTAGTTTTTCTACTCCGTAACCAAATAGTCTTAATAACCAAAGGAGAAAATACCACAATAATAGGCACATGTAAAAAAATGCATTTAATGAATAAATGAGTGAATAAATGAATAAACATCACAAGTATTTTTACAACAGCATTATATTTGGCACCAAGATTATATAGCCACACATTTACTGTTGTGTGTACAAACTCTCTGAGCTTGAGCACATATTTTCCCCTAGAAATCTAGAAATATAATCTCTATTTTTGAATGCATGGATAAGAGCTCATTCTTAAGGTTTAAACTTGAAAACACCGTCAGGGACTCATGCTTCAACACATTGAAGCAAAAGGATTGTAGAGCTGGAAGGACGCTTGGGGATTCTACCCTAACACTGTCCCTTTTTATATGGAAAAACTAATTTGAAAAAGTGATAAATAATTTGCTCGGGATAAAACACTTACTTGGAACCAGAGTTGGTGGTCAGGGCTTCCATTGCCTGTAATAGAAAGGAGTTCACTTGTAGGTTTGTGACTTGCTTTAATCTTCCTCTCCTCTCCTTGAATGTGTTGTATAGTTTTAAAAATGAATACTTATGTTCATTTAAAATACTATTGTTTGTTCAACTGCTGTATGAAGGACATTGTATAACAAACGTATTGGTACCTCTACACTATGTATAATAGGAGGAAAAAAAATTCCCCCTCTGTGAAACTCCTAATAAGTAGCAGAAGATACTAATTTCTATGACTTTTCTTCCTTCTAACAAAGTTGAATTTTGAACAAACAACTTCTCCTTGAGTTAAAGCATATATGGACTTGGTCTTGAAAGGCTTTAATAAATGAATAGATCAAAGAAGCAGCAAGTCAGTATTCAACCCATTCAGTCACAGCACTTTGATTTGTTTTTAGATATGAAAATTTTGTGAGAGTTAGCTCCAGAATTCAAACAAGTAGGAGTGGGAAAGAGTATTATAAACACACACACACACACACACACACACACACACAATTTCATTACACTTTGTAAACTCATTAGGGCAAAGCAAGTGAATTTATCCAGAAATTTAAGTGAGTACAAACGTGTGTATTTACGTGTGTCATAATAAATAACCCTAATATCCTTTTTACAGGCTCTCAGAGCCTAGATCAGCACAGTTAGACATGGGCGGGAACAGCAAGAAGAACTATCTTGCTTGTTTGCTTTCTTTCTTTCTTTCTTTCTTTCTTTCTTTCTTTCTTTCTGTGGTTAAAATTAATTTGAATTTAGTTTCTATGCTTCTGATTTTTCATTTTCTATAACTAATATGCTTTTCATTGTTAATATTGTCATTAAAAGGTAATGGTTTTATTAATGAATTATGGGGGAGAAAGGAGTTAGGTGGTGGCTTTAAATTGTTAGTCTCTAAATGCCATTTTCTGCCTGGGTCTTGTAGATGCATAGACAAATTGAAGTATACGATATGTACTTCAGGCATTATCTTTTGATCTAGGAAAATTTTGAAGCATAGAAATGATTGGAGAAATTAGAGTGCTCCTGTTTGTTCATGTGAACAATTCAGCATGCCTTATTTCTCCCTTGATTTTTGAATACCTGTAAGATTCTCTGTGTCGTCATAGGCTCCACACTGATAGTCCTGAACTACTTCATTACTCAAATAGCGTTGGGGGCAGGTAAGATGTAAAGAAGAACCTCAATTCCCATTGGCATGTGGCTGTTGCTTTTTACATTAAGGAAAAGGGTTAGTTTGACACTACTAGGTAAGGAGCACTTTAAAAGAGCCTCCCTTCTTCAAAGGCAGATTTGTACTCACAGAACACTTACCACTGGCCAGCTGAGGCAAAGAGGAACCCTGCAGTTATTAAACCTGACCTTACCCACCAAAAGAAAATCTATTTGACCTTTGTTTGACATCCTCAGCATGGTGCTGCTGTTGCACAACATAAACTCACAAGCCAAATCTATACCTTGTGTAGTAATATTAGTCTAATGAAAATCTTCAATGGTTCCTAAGACAGCTAAAGCAGTTGGATATTTGTTAAGGTCAGAATTTTCTTTAAATCAGAGACCTGTATATATAGTTACAAAAAGCACAAGAATCTTACTTAAAGCATGATTTTGTTGTTTAAAACATCCAGAAACTATGTAAAACTAAAATCATTAGCAAGTAGTTAAGTCAATAGTGGCAAAATCATCCAAAGGAAAAGTGTATCCTTTGAAAAGAATGAGATAGATATGCATGACAGTGTGTAGCCTGGTTTCTAAAATGAGTCAAGGTATAACATAGTGTATAACATAGTATACAAACACAAGTACCCACTTTTGTAAATGAAACATACAAACACAGAGTAGATTCTTGTTATTTATGGTAGTTAGTTACTGTAAGATCATTGCAAATACTGAATTAGTGAATGCTGAATCATTGCTCATAGTGGAAATACAGGATTAGGTCTTGAAACTGTGATCATAACATTTTCAATAATCAACAAATACATAGGTTGTTTTAATTATGTTTCTGTTTAAAGACACATTATTTAATACATATTGTTAACTTTTTAATGTAATTAATGCCTGAATAAGAAGTTTAATTTACATGTATTTTCTCTGTAAGACACATCCCAGCCCTCTTGTGATTTGGAACATTGAGAAGCCTTTCAATGATTGCACATGTTCCCAAATATTTACTTTTAAATTTTTAACTGCTCTGCACATGTCTACAAATGATTTCAAAATCACTATATTGAATTTCAGGGCTACAAATCAATTTTGAATAGACAAAGATGCAAATAGGAATCTGTGAATAGTGAGTATTAGTGTGGGTGCATGCATGCGCGTGCACCCGCTCCCATATATACATGTACATAAGTGGAAGATTTTTGGAATGAATACAAGAAATCACTCCATAAAAGTTACCTTTGGGGAGTAGGACTGTGGGCAGGAATGAGATAAGATGTACCTGTTACTGTCCTCTCTGTTCTACATGACTTGTTTACCATGTATGTACCTTCTTATTCTTTGTCCTCTCCCACCACCACCATTGAAACTATTCTTAAGCAAGACTTTTACATTTTTCTGGGGTGCTACAATGACAAGGTTTTATTTGAGCCAAATTGAGCAGAGTGACTACATACTGAATCAACTCTTGAAAAATCAGGTTACAAAATTTTGCAAATGAAAACTGTTTTATAAATACTAAGCTTGACATTTTAGAACATGAGCTTTTGTGGTAATCTGTGTCAAACAATATTTCCCTATCTCCCAGGACCTTGGAAAGTCCTGAACTTTGGTATACTTAAGGTCTTTCAAATACACTTCCTTAAATTCTTACCACTGGTTGTCAGTGGTAATGATATAGTAATAATGGTGAAGTAATATATAAAATATGGCATGGAAATTATCCCTGGTAGATTCCAGTGTCTGGGTTCCCTGCACCTCCTTTATAGTGGCAGAAGAGGTGATCATTCTCTTGGTTTGGTCCCTGCTGGCTTCATAAAGGATTCAATTAAGAGTTTTTGAGTCCCATCTCTCCCAGGATATCCAGACTCAAGAACATCCATTTCTAGCCTCAGCATATGTAGTGTCTTGAATTATTTTTGAAATATTGTCATTCATAACTCATAACTTTAGAAAATCTTTAATTTTTGTTTAATGTTTCCTACCTTGCATGTGTCATGGTGTTCTTTTCTTTTGTTGAAAGACAAGCCTGAATAGAAAGCAAATTCTGGTTTCCCTGAAAGACTTTTTTCCCCCATTCAATGCAAACATTTCCACATCCCTCCAAGTACTTTCTGTGATGTACTATATCCCTGGCTAAAAGCAAGACAAAGCTAAGCTGACAGTGAATAAAGAAAAAATATATAAGAACATGCCAATATCTAAACATACCTTATATACACATTAGTGTTAATGGCTTTCTCTGGACTGTCAGCTAGATTAGTCTGTAATCTGAAATAATTCAATTGTTTGTATAATTGGATTTTGACAGCAGTATTCATCTATCATTCTATCTCTTATCAGATATTGAAAATACTGTCTTTTAAATATGTTTGCATGCATATACACATACATAATCAAAATGTGTGAAAACATTCCTTTGGGAAAAAAAATCAATAAGACTTGTAAAGAATAACTTTAGCAACAAATGGTGAGTTTATTTTAAGAATACACTTTGTAAATGTATGTTCCTCTAAAAATAAAAATAGTAAAATTTCTAAAACATTTACTTTCCTAACTAAATACAACAGTACCCACAAGTCACCCAGATTGTAATTATTGTTGATCTTTTTTTTTTTAATTTTTTATTGATTATTTAAAGCATTACATAGCTCATGATATATCATCTTTCATACATTAGACTCAAATTGTGTTTTGAACTCCCATTTTCACCCCAAATATAGATTGCAGAATCACATCTGTTACATATTCACATTTTTACATAATGCCATATTAGTGTCTGTTGTATTCTGCTACCTTTCCTATCCCCTACTATCCCCCCTCCCATCCCCTCCCCTCCCCTCCCATCTTCCCTCTCTATCTCCCCTGCTGTTGTTCAATTCTCTCCCTTTTTTTTCCCTCCCCCTTGCCCCTCATAGCCTCTTATAATTTTATGTATCCTTGAAGGTCTCCTACCATTTCCGTATGCTTTCCCTTCTCTCTCCGTTTCTCTCCCCCCATTCGTCTTTGTTTACTGTAGTCTTTTCCACATGCTCTTCCTTCCTGTTCTGTTCTTAGTTGTTCTCTTTATATCAAAGCAGACATTTGGCATTTGTTTTTTAGGGCTTGGCTAGCTTCACTTAGCATAATCTGCTCTAATGCCATCCATTTCCCTGCAAATTCTATGATTTTGTCATTTCTTAGTGCTGCATAATATTCCATTGTGTATAGATGCCACATTTTTTTTATCCATTCATCTATTGAAGGGCATCTAGGTTGGTTCCACAGTCTAGCTATTGTGAATTGTGCCGCTATAATCATTGATGCAGCCGTATCCCTATAGTGCACTCTTTTAAGGTCCTCAGGGAATAGTCCTAGAAGTGCAATAGCTGGGTCAAATGGTGGTTCCATTCCCAGCTTTCCCAGGAATCTCCATACTGCTTTCCAAATTGGCCTCACCATTTTGCAGCCCCACCAGCAGTGTACAAGTCTACCTTTTTCCCCACATCCCCGCCAACACTTGTTGTTGTTTGACTTCATAATGGCTGCCAATCTTACTGGAGTGAGATGGTATCTTAGGGTGGTTTTGATTTGCATTTCTCTGATTGCTAGAGATGGTGAGCATTTTTTCATGTACTTGTTGATTGATTGTATGTCCTCCTCTGAGAAGTGTCTGTTGAGGTCCTTGGCCCATTTGTTAATTGGGTTGTTATCTTATTGTTTAATTTTTTGAGTTCTTTGTACATTCTGGATATTAGGGCTCTATCGGAGGTGTGGGGGGTAAAGATTTGTTCCCAGGATGTAGGCTCTCTATTTACCTCTTTTATTGTTTCTCTTGCTGAGAAAAAACTTTTTAGTTTAAGTAAGTCCCATTTGTTTATTCTGGTTGTTAACTCTTGGGCTATGGGTGTCCTATTAAGGAATTTGGAGCCCGACCCCACAATTTGTAGATCGTAGCCAACTTTTTCTTCTATCAGACGCAGTGTCTCTGATTTGATATCTAGCTCCCTGATCCATTTTGAGTTAATTTTTGTGGATGGCGAGAGAAAGGGATTCAATTTCATTTTGTTGCATATGGATTTCCAATTTTCCCAGCACCATTTGTTGAAGATGCTATCCTTCCTCCATTGCATGCTTTTAGCCCCTTTATCAAATATAAGATAGTTGTAACATTGTGGATTAGTTTCTGTGTCTTCTATTCTGTACCATTGGTCCACCCGCCTGTTTTGGTACCAGTACCATGCTGTTTTTTTTACTATTGCTTTGTAGTACAGTTTGACCTCTGGTATCGCTATACCACCTGATTCACACTTCCTGCTTAGAATTGCTTTTGCTATTCTGGGTCTTTTGTTTTTCCATATGAATTTCATGATTGCTTTGTCTATTTCTACAAGAAATGCCGTTGATATTTTGATTGGCATCGCATTAAACCTATAGAGAACTTTGGGTAATATCGCCATTTTGATGATGTTAGTTCTGCCTATCCATGAACAGGGTACATTTTTCCATCTTCTGAGATCTTCTATCTCTCTCTTTAGGGTTCTGTAGTTTTCATTGTATAAATCTTTCACCTCTTTTGTTAGGTTGATACCCAAGTATCTTATTTTCTTTGAGGATATTGTGAATGGAGTGGTTTTCCTTATTTCCATTTCAGAAGTTTTGTTGCTGATATATAGGAATGCCTTTGATTTATGCGTGTTGATTTTATAACCTGCCACTTTGCTGAATTCATTTATTAACTCTAGCAGCTTCTTTGTAGACTCTTTTGGGTCTGTTAAGTATATTATCATGTCATCCGCAAATAGCGATAGTTTAATTTCTTCTTTTCCTATTTTTATGCCTTTAATTTCTTTTGTCTGTCTAATTGCTCTGGCTAGTACTTCGAGAACTAAATTGAATAGAAGTGGTGATAGAGGGCATCCCTGTCTTGTTCCAGATTTTAGAGGGAATGCCTTCAATTTTTCTCCATTCAGAATGATGCTAGCCTGAGGCTTAGCATAGATAGCTTTTACAATGTTGAGGTAAGTTCCTGTTATCCCTAGTTTTTCTAGTGTTTTGAACATAAAGGGATGCTGTACTTTGTCAAATGCTTTTTCTGCATCCATCGAGATGATCATGTGGTTCTTGTCTTTAAGTCTATTGATGTGGTGGATAGCATTTATTGATTTCCGTATATTGAACCATCCTTGCATCCCAGGAATGAATCCTACTTGATCATGGTGCACAAGTTTTCTGATATGTTTTTGTATTCGATTCGCCAGAATTTTATTGAGAATTTTTGCATCCAAGTTCATTAGAGATATTGGTCTGTAGTTTTCTTTCTTTGAAGTATCTTTGTTTGGTTTTGGGATCAAAGTGATGTTGGCCTCATAGAATGAATTTGGAAGAGCTCCTTCTTTTTCTATTTCTTGAAATAGCTTGAAAAGTATTGGTATTAATTCTTCTTTGAAGGTTTTGTAGAACTTCGCTGTATACCCATCTGGTCCAGGGCTTTTCTTAGTTGGTAGTCTTTTGATGGCTTCTTCTATTTCTTCTTTTGTTATTGGTCTGTTTAAATTGTGTGTGTCTTCCTGTCTCAATCTGGGCAATTCATATGCCTTAAGAAATTTATCGATATCTTCGTTATCTTCTATTTTATTGGAATATAGGGTTTCAAAATACTTTCTAATTATCTTCTGTATTTCTGTAGTGTCTGTTGTGATATTGCCTTTTTCATCCCGTATGTTAGTAATTTGAGTTCTCTCTCTTCTTCTTTTCGTTAGCGTGGCTAAGGGCTTGTCTATCTTATTTATTTTTTCAAAGAACCAACTTTTAGTTTTATCTATTTTTTCAATGGTTTCTTTTGTTTCAATTTCATTGATTTCTGCTCTAATTTTAATTATTTCTTGTCTTCTACTACATTTGCTGTTGTTTTGCTCTTCCTTTTCTAGATTTTTGAGGTGTTGTGTGAGTTCATTTATTTGTTGGTTTTTTCTTTTTTTGAGGTAAGAACTCCAAGAAATGAATTTCCCTCTTAAAACTGCTTTCATTGTGTCCCATAAATTCCGGTATTTTGTGTCTGTGTTATCATTTGACTCTAAGAATTTTTTCATCTCCTCCTTTATGTCTTCTATAACCCATTGATCATTCAATAACATATTGTTCATTTTCCATGTGATGTAGGATTTTTCCTTCCTTCTTTTATCATTGATTTCCAATTTCATTCCATTATGGTCAGATATGGTGCATGGTATTATCTCCACGCCTTTATATTTACTAAGAGTTGTCTTATGGCATAATATATGGTCTATCTTTGAGTAGGATCCATGTGCTGCTGAGAAGAACGTGTATCCACTTGATGATGGTTGATATATTCTATATATGTCGGTTAAGTCTAGATTATTGATTGTGCTGTTGAGTTTTATAGTTTCTTTATTCAGTTTTTGTCTAGAGGATCTGTCTAATGGCGAGAGCGGTGTGTTGAAGTCACCCATAATTATTGTGTTGTGGTCTATTTGACTCTTGAACTTGAGGAGAGTTTGTTTTATGAACGTTGCAGCTCCATTGTTGGGTGCATACAAATTGATGATTGTTATGTCTTGTTGGTGGATGGTTCCTTTTAACAGTATATAGTGACCTTCTTTGTCCTTCTTGATTAACTTAGGTTTGAAGTTGATTTTATTCGATATGAGTATGGCCACTCCTGCTTGCTTCCAAGGGCCATGTGAGTTGTATGATTTTTCCCAACCTTTTACCTTCAGCCTGTGTATGTCTTTTCCTATCATATGAGTCTCCTGAAGGCAGCATATTGTTGGATTTGTTTTTTTGATCCAGTTTACTAGCCTATGTCTCTTGATTGGTGAGTTTAGGCCATTAACATTTAAGGTTACAATTGAGATATGATTTGTATTTCCAGTCATGCTTCTTTATTTATTTATTTTAGTTTGGTTAGTTTTGCTTTTTGGTTATTTTCCTCCCCCTTTACTGAGATACTTCCTGCTGTTAGTTTTGGGCACTATTTTTCACATCCTCTTCTTGTAGTGTTTTGTTCAAAATGCTTTGCAGAGCTGGTTTTCTTGCTGCAAATTCTTTTAGCTTTTGTTTATCGTGAAAGATTTTAATTTCATTGTCAAATTTGAAGCTCAATTTTGCTGGATATAGTATTCTTGGTTGGAATCCATTATTTTTCAGCGTTTGAAATACGTTATTCCAGGATCTTCTCGCTTTCAAAGTTTGTGATGAGAAATCTGTCGTTAACCTAATTGGTTTACCCCTGAAAGTAATCTGCCTCTTTTCTCTCGTAGCTTTTAATATTCTCTCCTTGTTCTGTACGTTGGCTATCTTCATAATTATATGTCTTGGGGTTGGTCTATTATGGTTTTGAATGTTTGGGGTCCTGTAGGCTTCCAGGATTTGGCAATCCATTCCATCTTTCATCTCTGGGAAGTTTTCTAGAATTATTTCATTTAATATGCTGTCCATTCCTTTGGTTTGAATCTCTGTGCCTTCTTCTATCCCTATGACTCTCAGATTTGGTTTTTTTATGACATCCCATATCTCTTGAATAGATTGCTCGTGGGAATTAAGCATCTTTTCTGTGTTGACTCTATTCTTTTCAAGTTGATAAACCTTGTCTTCATTATCTGATGTTCTGACTTCTACTTGATCAAGTCTATTTGTAATATTCTCGTTTGAGTTTTTAATTTGGTTTATATTTTCCTGTAATTCTAGGATTATTGTTTGATTTTTTTTTTAATATCTCTATCTCCTGGTAGAGCTCGTTCTTTGCCATTTGAATTTGTTTGTTTAATTCATTTTCAAAATATATTTTTATTTCTTGGACTTGCTGTCTCATGTCTTCTCTAATATTCCTTTCCATTCGAGTTAGGTATGCCTTGAGTTCTTTCCCTATACCTGTTTCTGAAGTTTCTATGTCCTCCTGTAGAATTGAGTAGTCTTGCATTGTTTGTAATCCTTTTTTCCCTTGTTTTCTCATGTTGTCCACGTTACTTTCCAGCTCTTTTTGATTGTCGTGTTTCTGCTCTCCTCTATAGATTTGTTTTGTTTCTGTATTACTCTGATGTCTCTCCTTTGTGTTGTTGAAGTATGACTGCTAACGTGGATTCCGCTGGGAAGGAATTCTGACGTTCGAGCTCCAGTGAGGACACTACTCTGCTATGACGGGCCCCAGTCTCCTTGCCAGGGTGCCCTAATGGGGGGGTGTGACTGGACTGTCTCTGTGTGGTTTCAGCTCCCGGTCGTGGCAGGCGGGTAGACTCCAGCCGCCCAGTATCACAGGCCGCGGGCAGGTGATCCGTCACCAACGGGAGGGCGTTCTCCTACCGCCCAGTTACGCGGGCAGTGGGTGAACTGTTGCCGGTGGGCCTGCAGTTTACAGCTGCCCAGTCGCGAGGGCCTTGCCTCTAGGCTCCTGGTTTCTCCTGCTAGCCTTGGTTTCTCCTGCTAGACCAGATTTCCCCTCAGTGATGATTCTCGGCAGTTCAAACTGTACTCTGTGCCTGTTTTGTTGTTGCAATCTGTCGGACAGTGGCGGTGGATACTTCAGCTGTCCAAGATGGTGGCCGCTGGTTACCTTAGTGGAGTGTCCCTTGTGGGGGGTGGGGCTGTATCGCTTCCGTCCCCGTCAGCAATCCCGAACTCAGCCCGGGGGTCAGTGCGGGCTTGGGCTCGGCTGGTGGGATACCACCGTATCGCAGCCACTTAATTCCCTGCTGACTAGTTAACCCCTTCTCTGGGGCGCCACGCCTTCTGTAGCCTCGGGGCAGGCCACGCGAATCAGACAGCCTGGATCTCCAGGGTCACACCGTTGGCTTTTGGGATCCCCGGCACTCTATGGTTTTGATTTTTTCTGCTTGCCCCTCCCCAGCGCTGGCTAGACAGGTTTTGTTTTGGCCGCTGATGGGAGGGGGGGGGGTTGAGGGTCAGGTGCCTCTAGCTCTCCTTTAGTCTTTATGCAGGCTCACTCTGATAGTCTCTCCCCCTGAAAGTCTAGGAGATTATTGTTGATCTTATCTCTGAAAAGCCACGAGTGTTCTTGGGGAAAGCATATATGTGTCTGCATACTTCACTGTTGCACCTGTATAGAGAGTCTTAAGTAAAACTAAAGGGAACTTTTATGATCAAAATCTGGGTTGGATGCCCCACCAGTTCAGGTTTGCTTTAGATTGAAGGTACCTTCTAGCTGGGACCAAATTCTCTGTGACTGATTTTGTGTCAGTTGCTCTATGAGTATGCAATGTGAGGCGCACTTTTGCCCAAAGACAAGTGCCCATCTTCAGTGCATTGTTTGCTTTACAAACCACCATCTTGCCATGTCTGTGAACATTAAGATACAAGTGATTATTACTGTGTATGCTTTACTCACAGTTGAAATGGTTCTTTTTTTTATTCATCCTATAACATTCTTAAATGAGTTACAACCCTTGAATCCATGTGACTATCCTATTCTTTCCCAGGAAGAAGAGCTATCTACAAAACTGAACCATCACCAGATAGATGATGACTGGGTAAGCATAGCATAGATCAGTCAGGCTCTGGTCAAGTCTAATAGGCTTGGGGTCCATTATAAATAGTTGTATTGAAATACCATCATCCACATTTATTTATGTGTTTTCTTGACTGTTCTCATGCCACAATAGCAGGGAGGGGTAATTGCAATAATGACCCATTGCTCCCAAAGCTAAAAATGTTTACTATCTGACTAAGGCTAGAAAACTACATTTTATATCATGTGTCCTTGTGCTGTAGGCAGGTGACTTATGGAAAACTGGGATGAAAAATGAGCATGGTGAGTTAATCATCAGTAGAGTTGAAATAGGAAGGATACCACTAGTTGGATTAGATACTTGGTTAAGTGAGGGAGAATGCAAGGAGAAGTTATGAAGGTAATAATTTAGCAGAAGAAACTTGTCTGGAGACAGTAGGATGTAGAAAAGATCCAGGAAAAATGCAGTGGTACCTCAGGGAGAGATCAGATGGCCCTGAGACAAAGATTAGCTTGTTCCTCAAGCTCCCTGGGTTTCTGACAGTTGTCCAGCCCACAGGTGTACCTACACAACTCTCCTCTGTCTATAGAAAGCAAGAAGCTCTTTTTTGAAATCAAGAGAGTAACTAAAATAGAACTTTATGTTTTTACCATCATGGGGCAAATTTATTTCTCTTATTTCTAAGTTCCTATGGGAATAAATGACTATCCCCATTAGATCTCAGCATGGATAATAAGCATGAATAAACTCTATGGGTAGAAAATCTACTTGGTGTAGTAGATAAAGAATCATGGCATTAGAAAACTTAAATACATTGTTGACTACAGTTAAGATACTGCACACACACACACATCATGTAATTAAATAACAAATAACATTTTCTTTTGATTTGTTCATTCACTCTAAAATATTGGAACCCCACTAAGTGCACAGAACTTATATAAGATAGCTCAATGGATGAGAACATATATATAACAAATTCCATTCCCAGAAAACAAACAGTTTCCTAAGAAAGTTGAGACCAGTATACTGACAACTATTAATAAATATTTATAACAGATTCATTATGTACTAAAGCATAATGAAAGGCACCATGGATACCAAGATGGATAAGGATGAGTCTTTGACATTGGAGACACTGTAATATTGTGCATGAGAAAAATGGAAGATCACTTTTTGCCATTGAGATCAGGCAGGCCATCATGGGGCAGTGGGTAGATGGGTACATGAGATATATTTATAAAGCCCATTGCAACATTGTTGATAATAGTGAAAAATGTCTATAAAAATAACTGGTAAAGAACTTGCAGTTCCATGTAGTAAATCACCATACAGTAGTTGAAAGGAATGAACTAGAACTGCTTGAATCAATATTAATACATATCAAACCTAACTTTGAGTAAAAAATAAAGGTCCAAAAGCATTTTTATAGTGTGAGAAAACAATATGATGTTCAAAAACATAGAAATCAATACTGTGTATTGCTTAGATCAGTATGTGTATGCTACGTAAGTATTTTTCTTAATATTAAGAATCGATAGATACAAAGATAATTTAAATTCAGGAGTGGGAAGAGAAAAATGAGATTAAGGAAGAGTAGGCAGTGGTTCCAACAACATCAGAATAATTTAATTCTTTTTTTTTCCAAAGATGATTTAAACCTGAGGCAATACTGCAAAATAGGTGGGGGTACATGGAAATTCATTTTTATCATTCTCAGACATTCTCTGAAATATCTCAGAAGAGAAGAAAAGAAAAGCCTACATGTGTTTGTATGGAGGCAATCCCAAAGAAAGAAGCATGAGTGATTTTACTTAATCACCTGAACTAGATGATACTGTTTTACTTCTGAGTGCCCAATTTTATTGTGTCCTGAATTGTATCAGTCAAGGTTAGCTTTATAATGGAGCCAAGGCAGCACATCCTGTGGTCAAACTAATAATCAAAGCCTGAAGATAACTTTATTTGAGCACTGACCATGCTCTGTTGACTGGGGTACAGCTGGATACGTGGACAGCAGAAGATGGATGCTGAGAACTCTGAGTGGCACATAATTCAGAAATCTCTGGACAGTAACTATTGGTGCAAAGGCTAAGTTTACAAAATCTTTTGGGGTCATATCCCCTTTAGGAGAAGTAAAACACAACTATGAACCTTAGACAATCATTCACACATGTGTGCATCTGGATGCTGGTGGCATACATTTCCATAAGTTCATAAACCATCAAATCTGAGAACCTTGGTTTAGAGCCTCATGTATAGACATTGTCTTGGTTAAATTTGGTCAGGTCTTCTAGTGGAGATAGCTAAAGATGAAGTTTCTGTGTATATACTCAGGACTCTGGAGATGGGCCCTGCAGACTCAATGAAGTCTGTTCAACCCAAGGAGACTTCATAAGCCAATTGATTTAGATACCCAGTTAACCACTATCCGTCTTAGAGCACAAATGACCAAAATGCACAGAATCTGTCCTTACTTACTACAGTGGTTTTGTAATACTTGAACACTTCTTTAAGGAATGGACATGTTGGGCATAGAAAATCCTTCAACCATTTTTGTCACCTCATGTGCCGCCATTTAGGATGGTGTAATTTAGCTAAAGCATTTTATGTGAAAAGGAAACTCAGTCAGATGACAAGTAAATTCTTGGCTTTAAACCCGACCACCAATACAGAATATGACTAAGGAATGAAACTTTTAGTGAAAGGTCACAGACAACATGGACTTCACACATTTTTATTCACCAGGTGGCAAATAGAAATGAAATCCCAGAAGCTTGGTTTGTTAAATAAATACTGCACTGACTGACATATCCAAGTATATTTAATACAGACCTCCTTTCTCTGCAAGTGCTGTGCCTTTTTCCTGACTTACATATTTTTTGTTTTTGACTCAAATATTTAATGACTTTTCTAAAATAGTAGACTTAATTTTCCACTCTTCTGAAAGGGTATTTTTGTTGTTATTGTTTTGATCAGATGACTAAAATGTACTTACATGAGATAGAAACTAAGTTTCCTTTTGTGGCCTTCTTGTGATCCCATGTGCATTAGATCATTCAACTAGTAACTGTTATTCTAATAATTTACCCTAACCATATTTTGTTCTCTGAACTGGCTGACTAGCTAGCTAAAGTATAAAAAATAGTGATTCATGGATATTTTGAAAAAACCAATATAAATAGGTGCAGTCTGGTTATGCTATCTTTTAAAACAACTTCCTAGTCAAGTGAAATATTAAAAAAAGTACTGCAAATACCTTGAAGTGTGTGTTTCAAGCTGACTTTCAGATTAGGTCCACGTTTATATAGCTGTGTGAAAAACAAGGAAAAGAAACCAGAAATTCCAGAATATTTTCAAACTGGCTAAGACATTTTGACACTTTATTGTTTTTCTCTGCCAGGAGAGTAAATGAGTGGTTTGCCCTCTGGGTAAAAATCCATTTAAAAGAGAAAATACTTTAAATTCTTACCTTTGTAGAAGAAAGATAAAAGAGTACTTCTTAGGAATTGGGCGAGCTGTTATGTGTGTACATGGGAAAGCACAGTGCAAGATGCTGGTCTAGTGTCTTCTGTATGGGTAATTAGTTGTCCTAATTACCTGGAGATTAATTAATCTACTGGAGATTGATTCCAGGAATCCCGTGAATACCAAAATCTGCTAATGCTCAAGTCTCCTAGTGATTGTATATAACCTATACACATCTTCCTGTGTACTGTAAATCATCTTTAAATTACTTGTAATACCTAATACAATGTAAATGCTCTGTAAATTTTTGTTGCACTGTATTGAGAATAATGACAAGAAAAAAGTTGATCTTATTCAGTATGGATGCAATTTTTGTCTAATATTTTCAAGCGGTGATTAATTGAACCCAATATGCAGAATGACATTTGGAGGACCCACTGTATTTTCTTTCCTTTTTCCATTTATTATTAATTTACACAATGAGCATTGGTGATATGAAGTTGAAAGAACCAGTCCTTGCCTTCGAGTAGCTTCAGTCCTAAGGGAGAAACTTCAGGACACAACACTGTGGTGTCACCTTAGAGGTGCTGGAGAATGCAGTGTGCAGTAACTAATTCCATGGAGCATGAGGGAAAGAATAGACAACCTGGTTGAGGGGACAGTGAGAAGGAACAGAAACAGATGGAAGAGAGAATATTTTGTCAACTGCATTTGTGAATTGTAAATTTTACCTTCTGTGTGGAGGTGAGGTAAGAGGCATGATTTCTGCCCTTATAGGCTCTTGTTCTCTTACTTTCGTTCATATATTTAATGTAGCTGTTTCTTTATTATACTGAAATCACCTGATTACCTTTTAATCTGTTCAAAAGTAGGAACATTCTGTCTGTCTCTATTCCCTAGTGTTTAATATACGACAAGGCATCTGGTGGGTAAAAAATGACTGCTTTTTTGGTTGAACTGAATACATGAATGAAAGAATGAATGGATGGATAGATGGATGAATGGATAGATATTCTGTATTTAGAAAGAAATGTACTTGGGCTGTGACTCCTTCAGTGGAAAAAACAACATAGGAAATAGGAAAAAACTGTAACAAATGAGGTGTAGCAGAACATAAAAGAATTTTTACTAGAAACACTCTGGGACTTTATTATAAATTAGAAATTTTTTCTTCCTATGTCTGGACCTTCCAAAATTTCACATTTATGCGTACACAAATATACTTGTCAAATTATTGGATCAAATTCTCGATTGATTTAGAAGACTATTTTTTCATTGAGATATTTTTTTAACTAGTAATGAAAGTTTTCTGATTAAAATACTAATTTTGTGATGTGAAAATATATTGCTTAGTCCATTGGAGAAATCTTAATTCTGTTAATCCCCTTAAAATGCCATCATATATCAAAGAGTACACCAATGGAGGAAAAATAAAATAGCTCTGGAGACACAAGGAGAGCAAGCAGACAGCTGGAATTTTTGGGAAATGTCTGTGGTATTTGGGTTTACTTTTAAGGGAAAGAAAATTTTTCCATTAAATTTTATAACACAATAACATTTTAAAAACTTACACTCAATAAGAACCTTTATAGTGCTGATGTAAAATTCAGATTATATTTTACTCATGAATTACAGATTTATTTTTTGATGAGGGTGGATAGTGTAAGAAACAGGCTTTTATATGCTTCTTCCACCTCCTTTAATTACCTCCTCCTCCTGTCTCAATGCACACACTGACACACGAACACTCACACCTTTTTATTTTTATTTTTCATGGTATCTATGTGTAAACAACACCACACCACATATAAATTTAGAAACACTCTGAATATTCACTGGGACATTAAAAGGAAATCAAACAAAACATTCTGTAATGTGTAGGCAATTTTAAGTGCGGAGATAGAAGCAAAGAAGAAAAAGGGGAAAAAAAGTGAGAGAGGCTGTCTACTCTTGTGTCTTTTTTAGTTAGATGTTTCAGAAGATGAAGAAGTTTTAATTATGTGCTTCCTTAGAAGAGTGGGATAGTGACTCCTCTGAATCATTCTCTCCAACTTTGAGTCCCACTCTTATTTTTCTCTCCTTCTTCTTTGCACCCCAATTCCTCCTTTCTTTTTCTCTTTTTTCCCCTTCCTTCCCTTCTCTCCTTTCTTCTGTTTCTGCCTTATTCAACCTGGGTATTATTGGATCCTTACTGATCTGTGTCACAGCCCACATCTCTCCTCCCCCTGAACAGCGTCAGGGGCTTTGGAAAGGCAGAAGACCTATTTGTTAATATCAAATATGCTGTATTTCTGTATTCTGGTTAAACTCTGGGCTAGAGAGGAAAGAACACTCAATCCTAGTCAGAAAAGAGTTCATTTCAGCCTCACAAGTTACTTTGTGATTTTAAACAAGGAAATCTTCAGGTCCCAGTTTCATCATCTATAAAATGAGAATGATTAGAGCCACATCCCTAAAGCGTGGTGAGGATCACATGAAATGTGATATAAAAAGCCAGACTCCCCCAAGTGGAGCCTAGTGCAGGTTCCAGCCCTCAGTGCTCTTCACAACAGCATTCTGGGTGTGCTCCCTCTTTCAGTTGGTACTATTTATTCAATCACAGGTACCCATAGATGCTAAGAACCACACTAGCAGCTGCATACTGCTAGTTTGTTTATTCCCCAGGAGTGGCTTTGATTTATTTTGAAGAAAGAAGTGTCCCTTGGGTTTTCATTACAATGTGTTTCATCTGCCACATTTTCTGAAACTTCCATGTCTTGAAGCCCTTGTGTTGGTGTTTCATAACCAACCTGCAGGTTGTCAGAATCAGTGGAGCAAACCATTTACTCCTTGTCTTAGATACAAGAATTATTCCTTCTTTCCCTAGTGCTTCAATTTTCTGCTGTAAGGATCCTCCTTTGTTTGAGTAGATTCTTCATCACTGCCAGCATTTATAATTTTTATCTCCACTTCTAGTTATGATTTTTTTTTGTAGATGTGAATTTTCTTTCAGTACTCTTCAGAGAGGAAAAGATAATGGATGACACTCCAATGAACAAAGAAGCTAAAATAATGCCTTTTTTCATTATTATCATATTTTGGTGATTTTAGCAACCTCATTAGTTTATAGTTGTGGTAATAATTCATAATGTTTATTAAAAATAGTTATTCAAAATTATTGCACTGATCTCAACCTCTAAATAACACTTTCCAACATAACCTTTTCTTTTAAGAGAACAAATATGTTCTAAATAACAGTTTATGTTGCTAAATGCAGTTAATTCTCTTGCTAAGGATACCCATTTATCAAATTAAAGTAATATTATCTTAATATTTTTCTGATAAAATTATTTCTAAATATTTATTAGAGAAACTACTAGGGGAAAATTACATTATAGATATTATGTACTTAATTCTGAGATGGAAACGTCTAGAAACTTGGACACAAGACAGTTTCATATATAATTATATATCCTCATATTAAATAAATATTTGAAGGGCTTCTCATTTGTAAAATATGAATAAAAGTAGCATCTTCTAATTGAGTTACTTTGAAAATCAATAAAAATGATGCATGTAAAACTTGGTGCGCATCTGGCATATGGTGAGCATTTAGTGAATAATAAATATTATGTTATAAACATAGCCCAGAATAAGACCCTAGGGACATAATAACGGGAATAATTAACATTTAAATAAAAGAAAACAGAAGGAAATAAACAAATAATTTCATTGTGTATAACATGATATACAGAACAGGAATAGAAGGGAATTGGATTTCAGGGGAGGGAAACTGGAAGATTTTGGAGGCTCAGGGTAAAAACAGTCACACTAAGTTGTGTTCGATATAGACTGAATTTAAAGTGATGGAGGTCACTGTGGTGAAGACATACTGTAATAAACCTCATGGATTGAAATAGATCTTCTTTGCTGCTGTTGTTGTTCATCTGATTTTTCAAAAGATTTTTATAGTGGGCCAACTATTTACCAGATACTGTGCATAGGTGAGAAACCTAGAATGGAAACAAGTCAGTTTGCTAGTCGATTTTCTGAGGGAAAGTTAGACATAGGGAAGAATGTGGTAGGCATGGCTAGTGATTTCTAATACAAGAGAAAAAGGAAGAAGTCCCCAAGGAGGTAACGTAAGAGGCTGTGAACATACCAAGAGAGTGCAGTGTCAGGGCAAAAGACAAGTTCAAATAATTGTAGCTGTTCAGAAAAATCACTTTTATATGAATTTATTTATTTTTTAGAGTTTATATCATTCTTCATATAGAAAATGAAGATAAGTAGATTTTTCTTGGCATTTATATACCTTAGTTACAGATGAAAACAACTACAAGTATTAATTCCAGCATGAAATAATTTCATAAAATTAAAGGTATTGAAGCAGTTACTCAATTAATAATGAAAACTGTCTCATTATCTAAGTACTAATTAAGGATGCTTGAATACTGGAAGATGCTTAGTTCTGCAATTTTTCTACACAATTTGTAGCAATCCAGACATATTTCCGAGAAATAATGCTTTTATCTTTTTTGTTGTTATGGTTAATATCCAGGATGCTTTTATTTGTTTATTTTTTAAGAAAAAACTGGGTGAGCTCCCTCTTTCAGTTGGTACTATTTAGTTTGGTGCAAGTGTGCAAACAAAAGGGGGAAAATGGGGGAAAGTCTTCCAATAAACAGTGACAGACCTCAAGCTTTAGAACCCCACACCCAGTCACTAAAGGAAACCTCAAATACTGCTAGATTCAATTCAAAGTGACAAATGAGTATTGAGCACCCATTTTTGAGCAATATGTTAGGTTCTGCAAACCACAAGCTCACAGTCTTTAAGTGTAAGGAGATAACTATGTAAAGAATTTATGACACAAAGGAGGGTTTGTGGATCGCCATAAGACATTTCTGAAGGACTGTGAAGATTCACAATATGTTGACAGACCAAGGAAAGGTTCATGGTGAAAGTAGAGTTGGAGAGGAACGAGGAGTAGGACGCAGAGGGGTGCCATGCTCTCCACCACGGGAAGGACACCATGAGTGAAGATGTGGAGACACAGGTGGTGTGCAGTGTTGGGAGGCAATTATCATTCTGTTGGCTAGAGAAAACCAGACATGAAATTGGGGGGTTAGTAGGAGATTGGGATACAGCGTGAGGTGTGAGTACCTACTGTTAGTACTGTCGTGAGGGGATTCTGATTGATTTGGTAGGAAATGAAAAGCCATTAATGGGTTCTAAGAGGGAGATAATATTACCAAAGCAGCGATTCACAAGACTGATATAATAGCAACACATAAAATGTTCTGGAATGAAGACAAATAGGAATTTGGGAAACTGGAACCTTTTGTTATGGCTTAGCATTTAACGAAATGGAGTGGGATGGAATGAAAAGGAAAGAATCTATATATGGTTCTTCCCAAATGCTAATATTTGGAATCATTCCATATATTTAGAACATATGTCTGTGTTTTAAGTTTTCACATTGCCCTTGGATATTTGGCAGATTGAGCTGTGGTGTGATTTGGCACAGATGATCTCAGCTGCAGAACACTACTTTTGTTCTGTATTTATGGTGTCTTCTCAACTTTATAAGGCCACCAGAATGGATGCATAAGTAAAATTAGTCACTGTTTCTACACTGCTTGTCTTGGACGATCACACAATCAAATTTCATCAGGGATTCAAGACCATACAAAATAGTATAGTGTCATGAATTGTCTTTCCCGGGGAATTTTAGAGGCTTCTTAATTACTTTAGAAAGGCAGCTGCTCTTCTCACCCACTATGAGTTGGACATTCCGTGCTTGTCCTCTGGGCCAGTCTTCAAGTGCTTCTCTACTTGGTATTCCATAGGGAGCAACTGGTATGGTTAAAAGTGTGTTGCTTTATTTATTTTTCATAAGGCTCAGTTTCCTACTCAGTTAACAGAATAAGCTCTGAGTGAAGAATATTTCAGTTACTGTTGTCATGCTGTCTATTTGTCTATTACATATTTTCAACATTAAAATACATTCAGTTGTGAATAAAACTTTTAACACAAATAACTATGAAATTAAAAGTCTATGTCAACCATTTTAGCCTTGATGTTCCCCTCCTTTTCACCTACATCTATTCATGTAATAAATATCATAGACTCAATTTCCTGAGATTTATACTCCATGAAATTACCTCCACCATACAAGTGTATAGAGACTGTGGGTTTATATTTCTTGCTGTTACACATTTTGGCCTGGACCTAATCATTTCCATTGACTACTGTATCTAGAATACATATGGCTCTGTCACTAGATGCTTCAAGACATTATTACATAATATCATAAAAATATTATTTTATTTTTAACCCAAATCCTGTGATTGAAGGTACATTTTTTAGCCTAAAGAATAATGGGAGTGGGGAAGACCCTGCTTTCTAAAATCCATTCCACAAATTAGTCTTATTTTCTACTCAAGTACAATAAGAAATCAAGTCATATTTTTTAATTAAGTGAGGTCTTAGAAATGTGGTTATAATTCTCAGTATTCAAGAGAGAAATTTCCATATTTGCTTATCCTCTATTGAAATCAATCCCCTGATTAACTCACCCACTTAATAAATAGGGCTTTTTCAGTGAAATAGATTTCAGTATTATAATGTACTTTCTTAGAATGAAAGAGGTTATTTTACTTCTGAAGGTGTTGGAGTTTGCCTTATGGACTGTTCATTCCTAAGGAAAGAAACAAGGTCTTGTTCACCTACAGAAATTCCTGGGAGATGCTAGAGAAATTTTCTCAGTTTCAGAATGTGCCAGGACTATTAAAATTCTTTCCTCATATTAAAGCCCATATTAAAGCCTTTGTAGATCGGAATTCATAGCTTATTTCCAAATTATGTTATTATATAGTTACAGTTAACTTTTATATTTTATATTTGTCAAACTTATGTAAGAATTTAATGCAGTCTCTAAAGTTACATTGGTTTATCTTTGATATTCTTAAATCTGCTCATGGTCAGTTATTATTTTTGCCTCACAACTTGTCCAAGTACACATTTTGGGGGAAGGTCCTCAGAATTTGATACTGTCAGGCCACATTAAGATATAAATGGTCATCAGACTTCTTGCAATGTTTATTTATATTTTAATCCACAACTTAGGATTCCACTGTCATGGCTATTTCTGGTATCCTGGGCATATGTAGACCAGAAAGTAGGATGGACAGCAAGAAGTTTTCCTGAAATGCCCCAAATCCTTTTCTTTTTCCTTAGAAATGGATGAAGATCCAGTCTACATTCCAAAATGTCTGTTTTTAAAAATTGATTTAATTTTTTAAAATTCATGATGGCAGAATGCATTATAACTCTTATTACACAATTTTTCATATCTCTGGTTGTATATAAAGTATGTTCACATCAATTCATGTCTTCATACATGTACTTTGTATAATGATGTCCATCACATTCCACCATCATTGCTAACCCCCTGCCCACTCCCTTCCCCTCCCACTCCTCTGCCCTATCTAGAGATCATCTATTCCTCCCACACTCCCACTCCCTACCCCACTATGAGTTAGTCACCTTATATCCAGAGAAAACATTCGGCATTTGTTTTTTGGGGATTGGCTAACTTTACTTAGCATTATCTTCTCCAACTCCATCCATTTACTTGCAAATGCCATGATTTTATTCTCTTTTATTGCTGAGTAAAATTCCATTGTGTATTTATGCCACATTTTTTTAAATCCATTCACCTACTGAGGGACATCTAGGTTGGTTCCACAGTATAGCTATTGTGAATTGTGCTGCTATAAACATTGATATGGCTGTATACTGTTTTTAAATCCTTTGGGTATAGACCAAAGAGAGGGATAGCTGGGTCAAATGGTGGTTCCATTCCCAGATTTCCAAGAATCTCCATACTGCTTTCATATTGGCTGCCCAATTTGCAGTCCCACCTGCAATATATGAGTGTGCATTTTTCCCCACATCCTCACCAACACTTATTGTTGTCTTCTTAATAGCTGCCATTCTGACAGGAGTGAGATGAAATCTTAGAGTAGTTTTGATTTGAATTTCTCTAATGGCTAGAGATAATGAACAATTTTTTCATATATTTGTTGATTGGTAGTATATCCTCTTCTGAGAAGTGTCTGTTCAGTTCCTTGGCCCATCTATTGACTGGGTTATTTAGTTTTTTTTTTTTTTTTTTGGTGTTTAGCTTTTTGAGTTCTTTATATACTCTATAGATTAGTGCTCTGTCTGATGTGTGAGAGGTAAAAATTTGCTCCCAAGATGTGGTCTCTCTATTCGTCTCATAGATTGTTTCTTTTGCTGAAAAGAAACTTTTTAGTTTGAATCCATCCCATTTATTATTGGTTTTAATTCTTGTGACATAGGAGTCTAATTAAGGAAGTTGACTAACCCATAAAGTTACACTTATCTTATATTAGACACAGGCACCAAAAACATGCACTGGAGAAAAGATAGCCTCTTCAACAAATGGTGCTGGGAAAACTGGAAATCCATATACAACAAAATGAAATTAAACCCCTGACTCTCACCATGCACCAACTCAACTCAAAGTGGATCAAGGACCTAGGAATTAAATCAGAGACTGCATCTAATAGAAGAAAAAGTAGACCCTAATATTCATCAAACTGTCTGTTTTGAAAAGAGGGAATCTTTGGAAATAAAGCATGTTTATTCTATAGATTAGATACATTTATTTTTGTCAGTTTAAATCTTCAATTGCATCATGTTAGTGCTGCAAAAACAGCTCAATTTAAAAAAATAAGAATATATGGAACTGAATTGGGGGCTGGGAAGGAAGTAATGAGTTCCATGAGGAAGTGTCTTTCCTTGTATAGTTCTTCTTCCAGTGTGCTTCCCCATTCCATATTCTCAATCTCCTAAGTACCTAGATTCCTGTAGGTCCATCTGTAAAGTCACCTCTTTTCCAAAGTTCATTCAGAAACTTCATTTAGCCTGTGACTGGTTCTACCCATGTGCTTCTTCAGCTCTCTGGGAAAGTGGTTAGTAGAGCACATCGTAATTTCTCACTCAACAATGTTAAGTAAGCTCCTCAGGACTTAGGCTTTGTCTTTTCCTCTTCATTTCCAGTGTCAAGTGACTGAATATCCAGTTGAATAAATACTGAGTTATTAGAGAATATAACTGTATGCCTACTTCAAATGCAAGGAAGTTATTTTAATGTTTTGAATCTTGCAATTAAGCAGTGAATGGTATGTCTTAGAGATAAAGTCAATATCTGTACACTAAATTGTTTTCCCAAGTATTGGCCACTTCCTGTAATCTTACCCAAATATATTTCATGACAAACAGTTCTTGGAATTGTGGATTTTTAAAAAATAATCTGTGTATTCAAAGAATGTGATTTTTCTAAGCATATAATAACAGCCAGACAATGTCAAAGTGTGATGCACTAACAATGTAGCAATTATTCACATATTTAAGAGTTTTTAAAAAATCTCTCTTGGGGAAAAATAGCTTATGTTATGATTAACTGTTGATTTGGAAGTGTCTTCTTTCAACTTGCCATATCACATTTGAACCCCATTATGCACAACATAATCAATACCAACTCTGCTTTTAAACCTCTAGTCAGACTTTACCTTTTGTTTTTGCAACTACTTCCTTGACATCTCCAAGGATATCTGATAGGAATCTCTATCTGAATGTGTATGAAATCAAATTTCCAGTTGTCTTCATTTCCTTATTACAAACCTACCACTGTATTATTGTCCCCATTTAAGTATCCTGTCACTCCAAAATCTGTCCTCCAGTCACTTAGGAAGACAAAAAAAAAATCTTCCATTAAAAAATTAACGAATATATTCCCCCATCTTATTTCATTTCTACTGCTATATCAAAATAACACAGCCTGGGTAATTTGTAAGTAATTGAAATGTATTCCTCACTGCTCTGAACGCCAGGGCAATCCAAGACAAAGGTTCCAGCAGATCTAATGTCTGCTGAAGGCTGTTTTTTTTTCCTTCTAAGATGGTGATTTGCTCCTGAGTCCTCTGGAGGGGATTAAACTCCACTTCTTCATGTGGCAGAAGGAACATTGGCGCAAAAAGGGAACTGGAGTTTCCCACTAGGAAATCCAATTTTGAATTATCTTGTGCCACAGTCTGGCTGGGCACAAATCACGAGCCACTGAAGCAGGAACAAACTTTATTTCTGAATTCCACCAGCACACTCCACACACACTCCCCGGGAATCCTCCTGAACGCCACGTGTGGCTTGGGAACTCTCCTCCGGGAATCCCCGGGAGAGCTCAACTGGAACTCAACGGGAACTCTGCGAGAACTCACTGGCGTCACCTCTCAACCACTACTTCTGGCAAAAATGCCATGCGTCATCCCGACTTGGCTGTGGCCCTCAACAATCTTGACTCTTTCCTACAAAATCCAAGTCCAGTCAATAAAGCATCTTTAATGCTGTCTTTCTAGCATTTTCATATGTCACGGCTCCCTGCACTCTTATCTTGGTAGTTACTGTGATGGTTGCCTACCCAGCTTTTCTGCTTCCATTCTAGTCTCCTACAATTTGTTAATACTAAAGCTAGGGTGTGCCTTTTGAAACCCAAGATAGATCCTATATTTCCTTTGTCGGAAACCTTGCAGTATCACTGAAATGTTATGAGCATTGGTAATAATAACTTAGCTAATGTGTTGATCACTAACTATGCAGCAGATCCTATGTTAAAAGTATACAAACCTATTCTCATTTTATCCTTACCACAACCTTTTATTATTCCTGGCTTATACATGAGAAAACTGAAATATGGCAAGATTAAATCACTTTCTCAAGATCACTTGGATAGTACAGTGGCAGAACTATGCTTTGTCTCCTTCCTTTGTAACTATTTAACCTCTTAACATGACATATTATAAACAAAGTCTATCTTATAATCCATTTTTATAGAAGAAGAGCCAAAAATAATATGCACTATATATATATTCCTTAAAATTTTCAAAATTCAAACATAATAAGTGTACATATTTGTGGGGTATAGTGTGATAATTTGGTACATGTATACAATGTGTAATGATCAAATCAGAGTAATGAGTATTTCTGTCTCCTTAAACATTTATTATTTCTTGCATTTTCATTACATTGCATTTGTAAATTATGTTTTTCATGAGAATCAGCAGGAATTACAATGAATGTAATTATAGGCAAAAAAAGAATTTACCAAATTAGAAAGCATTAGTATATTTGGTCAGACTAATATGATGACTGTAACCAAAGTCATAATAACCTTAATATGAAAATATAACAAAAACACTATTAAATGTATAAAAGGCCCATTTTTGTGGTTGACAATTTTTTTAAAAGATCATATTTTAAAAATTTAAACAGGTATAAATTTCATTTACCATCCAGTCCTAATATATTTCTTCATTTCCAATATTTTTAAGGTACCTGGTCTAAATAACTGTCCAAAGGAAAGACATTGTGAATAGTGAGAAGAACATTTTATATATATATATATATATATATATATATATATATATATATATATATGGTAGAGAGAGAGAGATATTTAATACTCTTACCAAAAACTAAGCCACTACTATGTTACTGAGTCCTTATTTTCTTAGGAATGTAAAATTCTTCATGATTTATTATAATTTATATTAAAATTATAATTATCATACATTCTGAGGTTACTAATTGTCTAACAAAATAAAGTTGGCATGACTTTACATATAAAAATATTTCTAATACTTGGATAATGTATTTTTAGTCTTTCTATACAGGCTTACCAGCTTTGTTAGCATGATCCCCATTTCAGATTTATATAATCAAAAGAGAATGCCTGCCTGGAGGTGCTATTTGTAAATCAAGTGTTGCTCTTGGAAAAATGCTAATTTACTTACTATCCAAAATATTATCAAATTATTCTAACATAGTTAAAAGCACATAAAGGATTTTTTACCCCATGGGAGTTGGTTTCTTTACATATGTTTCTGACTTAGCTTCATTTTTTTTATATTGACTTATGCTTGGACATTTAAAAAATAACGGTCTGTATTTTGAATGATTCACACACCATTGTGGGTCAATCACTTGAATAGTGATACGATGAGCTTTAGAGATGTGAAGATTTAAAAGGCAGGTGTGTGACGTGGCAAGTTTTGTTGGCATTTTCATTTGGTCAGATTATTTAATCTCTGTATGCTTGTTCTTCCTGGGTTCATGTATGTAGAGTACTCAGCATACTACTTGGCTAATAATGAGCTTTTTTTTTTTTTCGGATTAGTAAAATTGTGTCATGGTTTGGAATGAGCTTCTTAAGATGAAGAACTGAACTGCTCCCAAAGTACTTATTTATTCTTACCATCCAAAACTTGATGTAGTACAGAGTGCCACGTTCCAAACGGACACACGACAGAAGTACCTCCATGCATGTGGTTTCCCTTGCATTGGACCTTTGTTCATTCAGTGCTTGCTTCATATTTCCTTCCCTATTATAAACCTCTCCTTTTGTATAATCTTTCTTCCTTTTTCTCTCCTCATCTCATGCCTAATTCCTACTGAAAAAGTAGTCTTTATTATCACATCTTTTCCTCTCCATACAGTTTGTACACTGAGCCTTATTTTTTGGGGTGAAGTTGAGAAGAATAAGTTATTTTATTATGTAAGCACATTTACTTTAGTCACAATCACCATTTAACATTTTTAATGATTAAAAGTTCTAGGCATGAATATAGATATTAATATTCTAGGAATAAGAGAAAAATAAAATTTTGTAACTTTGTTTTGCATAGTAAGACATCTACAGTTTGTTTCTCTTTTCTTCTTTTAAGTCTCAGTATCGTGGCAGTGATGTGATGACATAAATAACTTGTCTGGAATGTTTTTATTTATTGAAAAGCAGGTGTGCAGCAGCTACTAGATGGATAATCTTACACTATGCCCATGGGAAACAAAAAAAGAAATTAAAAATTAAATAATGCTCACAAATAATCAAACTGCACTATCAAAGCTATCAGAAACATGGGTTTCCTCCTGGGAAATAACATTTTTTTATATACCTAAGGGGATATTTTTCTTTTACCTTTAAAAAAACTCTCAATGTCATTAAGTAAATGTAAGATTTCGAACAATTTAAAAACTGAATTGCTCTTCATTTTTCTAGGGGATTACTTTGTTGTTATTGCTGTCATTGTTCTGGTTTGTTTAAACCCCTCTACTTATTAGTGAAAGAGAAACAAGGAAAACAATTTTTGACAGCTCAAACCTAAAACTAGGATGATCTGCAATAATTACCAAACAATTTCTGAACTTATAAGGGCATCTAGAGTAACATCAGTGAATTTTGTGTTGCTCTTTTAAAAATCTTTCAAGATGAGATATTGTAAAGGTCTTCAGGAAACAGCATGCATGGAACAGTAGTAGTTGCCTAATCATTAAAATAGTCGTGTTTCCAAGGAGGCTTAAAGTTTCATTTCATTAAGATTTGTCAAGGATTGAAGCATCACATACTGCAATTATAATCATAGTTGGTATTTAGCATAATTTACTTCTTAAGGGATATCCTTTTGGGTCAGTAGTTTAAAAATATTTTATCTTCTGCATATAAATGAGGACACGGAGCTGTGCCAAACTGTATTTCTTGCAACTTACCTAGAATTCACTCTTTAGAAACTTTTCCTCTTGGTCTGAAGAACAAAGAGCTCTCATTGGTGGGCTGCCTTGCATTATTTCATCACAGTCCAAAAGTGGAATCAAAAGAAAGCCTCATGAGCCATCACCACACCTGAGTAGTGTAAGAAGGCAAGTAAGGGATGGTCTAATGGTGGGTCCTGTGGATAACACTGCTTTGGGTTACATGGAACAGTAATACTGCTCTTCAGGGAGCAGTGTTGTTTGAACGCTTCTTGTGTGGTCTGTAAGAGGAAGCCTTGAAGTACATGGCAATCAGTTTTGAATGTGGCTTAATATTACACTATAGGTAGTTGGCATAAGACAGCCAAGCCTATTTTGGTTTTGTACTTGACACTTAAGAATTTATAGAAGACCATTTTTGTAGGGAGAAAAATAACAGAATGTGTAAAGTTTCTAAGTATTTATATGAAGGCAAATTTACCACAAAGTGAATGAAACTTAGTTTTATGGTTCCTCATATGCACAGCCCCTATTATTTAAAACTCAGTGGTCATTATTATTATTACACATATTATTAATTTCATAAATTGCCCCTGCTGAATGCATACAACATGAAGTAATTAGATATATACTTTATCAGGGAGAGAACCAAATTGTGCTTTACTATGTGCAAATATATTTTTAGAGTAATTTTTAGAATAAAACAGTCATTTTAAATATCAGACCATGTATTGTTTATAAATAAAAATATGATAGTATTTGTATATTACCTGCAGTAACAAACTTTCAATTTTTTGGCTATGATTTGAGGATAAAATTCAAAGGTTGAATGTTCTCTCTGATATATGGATGCTAACTCACAATAAGGGGGTTGAGTAGAAAAGAATAGAAGTACTTTGGATTACACAAATGAGAATGGAGGGAAGGGTGAGGGAATGGGAATAGGAAAAATGCTAGAATGAATCACACATTACTTTCCTATGTTCATGTATGAATACATGACTGATGTAATTCCACATCGTGTACAGCTAGAAGAATGGGAAGTTGTACTTTATGTTTGTATAATTATGTTTGCATAATACATTCTACTGTCATGTATAACTAAAAAGAAAAAAATTAAAAATCCATATGTATAGTAGGTAGTTTGAAATTACCAGTCTAAATCTCTGTTTTCATCATTTAGATCCACACAGTGATTGCCAAGAATTTCATGAAAGAGAGAATCAGTACCATTTTTTTAAACCTCTAGCTACCTTTATGTGAATTATTCAAATTGCATATTGCCAGGAAGAAACCACTTTCCAAATCAGGATTCATATGAAGTCATCTGAACCATGTTAACTTCACCCAGAACAATCAAGCTGCTTCCTTTTCATGTAATTATATTTCTCATGGATAGTTCACCTTTTCACATTTCTACTCATTTTTTCCTCCTTGGCACACATCACTAAGAGCTGCCTGTGTAGGGGTGTTTATGGTATGCCAGAAGTTATGTAACCCACACCCTTGAGGTAATATCCAGGCAGCCACACTGGTATATACTGTCAATTGGGAGACTGCTTCTTAACCACATTGAATTGCCTTCAAAGTCACCTCATGAGTTACGTAACAATTTCAATCCCTGGGCTTCTGGTCATGAATGAAATTAGCCCAAACCTTTGACCCACTATGCCAATGTCTTGGCTGGGCACAGAATCACGAGCCACTCCAGCAGGAACAAAACTTTATTTTTGAAAAAGCCGCCAATACTCCGGATGCTCGGGCAAGCCAAACCCGGTCCACCCATGCAAGCGTCTACCGGAACCGGCGGCCCGACCTCCCCTGGAATTCCCTCCTACTATCCTTCCCCAACCAATGGGAACTCTCCAGGAGTCCCGTAACATGAGTCCCGTAGCAGGCCAAGGTGAACAGCAGGAGTCCAATTTCCATATGAATGTAAATCTTAATCATATCATCTCAATGGCTAGCTGGCGTCACCTTACAACCGAAAGTGCCATGCATCATATTATTTGCTTGTGGCTCCTAGCACCACTATACTTAGCACTCTTGGCTTTTAATGATTTTATATTTCTTCCCATTATAAAAAAAATTGAGCTACAAATTTCATAAATGGGTTCAGCTGTGGGAGTACAACAGGAGTAATTTCACATTTTCTCCATATGATAGTGCCTTACCCATGAATATAGAGAACATCGTTCTTTAAAGATTGATGAAGTTTTTGCTACACTTCAAAACATAAAATTGCATATTCATTTTTCAGAAGTAACAATAAATAAAAAGTAGAGGCATAATCATGATATTAAAAAGGACTTTAATGTTATTAACAAAAAAGTTCTAACTCTAAACTTGTATTTATTTTACCAGTGTATAAAAAGAAAATTACAAATGGATAAATGTATATATTGATTTTGTGAGAAAGTCATGCCTTAGTTCAGTGTCATTATGTTGTCAACTCATCTTTACCAATGATATAAAACCGAACCCCTAATGAAATAATTAAGCTGGGTGTGGTGGCACACTCCTGTAACCCCAGTGGCTTAGGAGGCTGAGGCAGGAAGATGGTGAGTTCAAAGCCAGCTTCAACAACAGTGAGATGCTAAGCAACTCAGTGAGATCCTGTCACTAAATAAAATACAAAATAGTGCTGCGATGTGGCTCAGCAGTTGAGTGCTGCTCAGTTCAATTTTTGGTACCCCACTAAATTAATTTTTTACAAATGTAATTGGCTGATAAGTGATTTACTTCTTTTTAATATTCTTAAATTTGTAATTTTGGATTTCATTTGTGCTTTTTAAAAAAATTCTTTAATTTCCTTTTGAATGACTTAAGTATTAAAATTGTACATTATGACTAATGTATAATTACATGATTCAGAGTGTTTACAAATATTGCCAGGAGGTGATCTGAAATATAGATTTGTTAATATGAAGTCATGAAAAATATGTTAATAAGGTAAATATAATTATTTTATTATCAATATTTGCACTTAATTTTTAAAGTGTATTATTATAAATTAAAAAATATAGTGAAAAGCCCAATAAAAATTTTTGTAGTGTATTCATGATATGGAGATGAACTCTTAGTTCCAAATATATATATAATTAGTAAGTTTTTATTTCTGTTTTCAATGATAATATATTCCATTGTTTATAGATACTGCAATAAACATTTTTAAAATATTGGTCATGATCAACCATTAAATATGTTGATTAGACAATTTTTAGAAAATATACACTATTATAATATTAGTAAAGAAATTAATATGATACAATTATGAAAAAGATATCAAAATAGCTTCTCATTAGAAATATTCGTTGCTTGCTCTACAGCCTTCTGCTCCACGTCAGTTTTCAGTTATGTGTAAAGCAAACCTTTAGGCAGGCTTAGCTCAAAAACTGATCTCATCAAGTAAGAAAAGTGAGATGGACCACCTCTCAAGTCAGACATCAAAGCTGATTGAAGCCTGACATCTGCCTCCATGCTGGATTTGGGCACCATTAAGTATACTATTGTAGAGTTGTATTGTTCCTTCAGACTGTTGTCCCAAATTCACCCTTCATCTCATTATCCAGAGAAGTCTGGCCTTTGCCTTTGGTTTCTCTACAGAAGACTGCAGTTGATCAGTTTGTTTTGAAAGCCGACAATACAGGCATAAGAATTGAAAATCACAATTAGGTAAATACCACCAAATTAATATTGGTAGTAAAACCTGCCAATATATGCTAAAATAAGTGGATAGAAGGTGGAGGAGAAACAACATTTGAATAGTCTCTAAATATCTCCCCCAAGATATTTTTTAATTACAAAGGAAAAAACAGAGACTTTACAGTACAGAAATTCAACAGAAACCATGTGGTTATCTGGATAATGTCACCAGTAACAAGATACACCTGTGTGAGATGATCAACATTAATTTATAAGATAGCTCTATCATGCCCCTGATATGATGTAATAAGACAATGAAATCATGTATCCTAACATATGAAGGCATCCATGTTAGTTATGTGTAAGTTAATGAGAAAATATCAGAAAATAAACCAAAAAGTGATCAACATTCTACAAAATAATTGATTAGTAATATTCACAACTTTCAGAGTCATGAAAGGCAATGAAAGACTAAGGAACTGTCACAGATTGGAGGAGTAAATGCAATGAGGAATTTTATTCTGAAACAGATGATCATTAGCAGAAAAACTGAAATTCAAATAAATCTCTAATTTAGGGACTGCTAGTACAATAATTTCTGGGTCTGATAAATGTCTAATTATATAAAATATATTAGAAAGGCTAGGTGAGGATTACATAGGAACACTCTTATATGCCCTATGATATGGGGCATATTATTTTTGCTTCTGTAATTTTATTTATTTATTTATTTACTTACTTACTTACTTGCTTATGGTAATGAGGATTGAACCCAGGGACTTATACATGCTGGGCAAACCCTTTACCACTGAGCTACAACACTGGCCCTTTAAAAAAAATTATGTCTGACACAGGATCTCTCACAGGGTTGCTAGGGCTGGTCTTGAACTTTCAACCTTCCTGCCTCAGTCTCCTGAGTAGCTAGGGTTGCACTATACCTGGATTTTTTTTTTCTGTAATTCTTGAGTAAATGATCTCAAAATTTAAAGGTTTCTTTTTTTTTTTTTTTTTTTGTTTGTTTTGATAAGAGAAGTTAAAATAGAGAGGTCAACCGGGAGAGAATAGGCCCTATAGCTGTCCCTAAATCTGTCTGTGTTAACTCGGGACACCTTAACAAGATACCTTAGTGGTAATAAACAATAGAATCAATGGCTTAAACAACATAAATTCATTTTCTCACAGTTCTGTAGGTTAGAAGTCCCAGATTGAGGTGCCAGCCAATTCAGCCCCTGCTTTCTTTTTGGCTTGTAGACAACTTCTCATGGTATACTCATATGGCAGAGAAAGAGTATGATATCTTTCATATCTCCTTTATTAGAACTTGATCAGATTCCCCACCTTGTGACTTGGTTGAATTATAATTTCCTCCATAAAAGCTTTTATATTAAGTTTGTAACAGCAGGTAGCCTTTACTTTGGAAAAGTGGGATGAATCATTTGCTGAGAGAGTAAGGAATGGGGATATTGCTGAGTCTCATAGGGAGTCTAGGTGAGGGCTTGTAGGACTATGGAGGGCTTAGATGTTTTTCTTGTCAGAATAATCATAAGTTTTTCCCACAGTTGTATCACCAGGATTTAGATAGTTTCAGTATTTAGGAATACTCAAGTTTTCATAAGCCTTATCCCAAACCAAATGCCTTGTGTTTTTTCACTGGGTTTTTTTGTTTTCTAGAGAGAGAAGATAACAGCACTGAATATATTTTTATTCATCACTTTAAAATTGTGCTGCCTCTTGAGCTTAAATTTTCTAATATCATTTATTCAAGAAATTGCATCAATTTTGTACAAATGTAGTAATTTCATCTTTATACATAACAAAATATATGAGGATTATCAAAAAAGTAACCATGACAACAGGCTTTCTTGCAACAGCCATGCAGATCTTTAGCAGAAAATATTTTTCTGTGGTTCTATGTCTCACACACACACATGCACATCACCTGAAAATTTTATATGTACATGGACATATGTTAATAAGTTTTTTTAACATAAGAAAGGCCAACCAAGGTTCATTAAGATTGTATCATAGACATGAGTATGCAGCCTAGTAGTTTTAGAAATAAATGAGAAAAGTTTTGTTGTTTGAGTTCTGGCTTCTAGTTTGGAGTTATTCATGTTTCAGGAAACTAGGACCTCCTGAGCTTTCCATTTCCTCATCTGAAGAAAATGTATATTCCATCCCCTGCCATACCTACCTTAAAAACTCACCAGAATCAAAAGACATCGTGCCCAAGAAAGGATTTTGTGAAGTGTTATATTTATTTCACTTGTTATTTCATTACCACACTAATTATTACTTTCTAATATTTGTTACTTTCAAGTTCCATAACTAAAGGTGATAGGAAAAAGTCTGGAGATATCAGTGTTATAATAAAAAAAAAGAACAAGTGGCATAAAACACCTGTGAAAGGTTAAATGAGCTGTAGCAATTATGCATGAGGAAGAGATGTCAACAGGTGATCTAATAATTGTGTTCAAGCACTCCTGAGAGATAATAATGATGAGCAGAATGGGAAAGGTCGGCATGAGCTATTTAGGCTAATTTAATAAGATAACTTTCCAATAGTGAAAGAACCCTTCTGGAGAGGCTATAGCGTGCTATTTTGTGACAGCTCCCCCTTGAATGGGAGCAGTTCAATACCAGCCTGAACTGGAGTCAGGGACTAGACTCCTCAGGCCCAGAGCTGCCTTTCAGAGTTGTGCCCTATACTTCCATATAGATCTCGGGTGCTGTCATAATGGAAAAGGGGACTCTTATTTTCCGGGCATGATTATTTAAAGGAAAAGAAGCAAATGATGGAAACCCACAAACAAAATACACAGCATCAACTGCATTTCCTTCCTGGAGAAAGTGTCTAATTTTTATTTTAAAATATTGAAAACAATTTTATTTAATGAATATTTTAAATAGTAGAACATACTTCTTTCCAAGATTATGTTCATCTAAGGTGATTGAGATGGGAAAGAAGACAAGAAAAAGGGAGCGGACCAGGAAAAGAGAGGAGGAAGGAAAGGAGCCTGGGGCAGGGGTGGGGATACAGATGGGCAAGCAGGATGACATGGAGGGGCGGGGAAGGAGGGCATGGCATTGGGAACAGTTCCGGTTTAATGCAGGGCTCACCCCACTGTCCATGTATACTGTGGGGCTGGGCAATGTCACCCTTCATGTCCTGCCTCTGCAAACAGGAGTTAGCTGATTAACCTCTGACACCTTTACTTGAGTTTAGTAAAACTTACGAGGGCCACTAGAGTGGATACTGGAAATTGTTTTTCTAGACCGTGTCAGCAGTGACAAAGCAGTTTATCCAGATTCCATCAAACCAAAGGTTCTCCAACCAGAAGGAAGTTCTCCATTTCATTTCCAAGGAGAGGAGAGCATGATTCACTTTACACATTATTTACTTTATCCTAATGAAGCATCATCTTAATTAATTACGTTTCTAACCTTAAAGACTTAAAGATTAAAGCTATAGAATGAATAAAATATCATCACTGATCCTTTTTTGAAGTGAGGGAAGAAAAATCTGTATATATCTATTCAGCAATCTGTCACCTACCTACCTATTTATCTGTCATCTATCAGCCATTCATCTATTTATCTGTCTTGTCATCTGTCCTGTCAGGTATCATTCAGTGTTTTATTTTTTCAGAAGAAATTATTTTTCACTTTCCCAAAGTCTTGATAATAATTACATTTCTTAGGTAGATGGATTAGAGAATGGATTCAAGAGATGACGCTTGATGGAAATTCTTAACAAGGTTGGAAGTGGGAGTGGCACATTGTCTTTTGATAATCTGAGGAAAGACTTTGCTGTCCACTAATTTTGACTCCACTTCATGAAAGAGCTCTGTCTTGTTTAGTGAGGAAATAACATGTGTGAGCTCAACTGTGTGGATGCCACTAATCTCTTACTTTACGTAATGCAGTTATTACATAACGACTATTTTGTAGAAAGTTCTTTGCTAAGTTGTGCTTTAGATTTTTCATTACCACTATAGGTCAATCTTTAAAAAGCCCAGTAGTTATTTTTTGCTTTGCTCAGATCTTTCTGAGACAAACAAAAAACAATGTTTTAAAACCTTCTCTGTTTATATTTCCCAGAAGATGCTATATATTGATACCTGGGGACCACTTGATTTTCAAAATTGAGTATCCAAAACAATCTTAGGGATCCATAAGGCTTAGTCATGAACTTACTTGTTAGATTATCAAGTTAATTGTACTTTCTATCCAAGAGCTTTCTAAGAAATTATAAAATTGTTGTCTGTGTAAATGAAATCTTAATTCCCAGAGAAAATTAGAGAAAGCAGTCTCAATTATTTTAATTTATCTTGGAATTGAAATAATGTTTAAATTAAAACATTGTGCCCTTGATTTCTATTGTAGAAAGCCAGTGTTTATCTATGGCCCCTGATTTCAATTTTCAATTCTGGCCCTGATGTCTGCAGTCTTGCTTCTTATTTAGACAAACAACGGCCATCTGAGATTAACCACCAGTGGTTAGGATGGAATGACTGGACAATAGTGAGAACTGCCAGGGAGATAATAACCATGAACTTCCTTGGCATGCTTCTCATACCAGATTTGTGAAGGAATATGTCACAGTTTTCCAGAATGACCCCTAGTGAAACACTACCTTTATGGAATTCATCTCCTTTATTTCACTAAAGGTTGCATTAACCGAGCCTTTGCATTGTATGTTCCTGAAGCTTCGTACTATTAATTTTCAGGATTTTCCAGTGATTATATGAGATTAGAGCATTGATTTAGAAAAATTGATCCATTCTAGAATTAAGGGAGTAAATTACTGGACATTTTCACCTAGTTTACTATAATAGTCTTTTCTTTGTTTATAACATATACAAACTCTGAACCTCTTACTAATTTTGAAATGGTGTGCTGCTCCTATTTAACTGAAAATTTTAAGTAAACAGAATTTTAAGTAAATTCTGAGAATTTATCTTCGGAGCTATGACCAGAAGATCTAATTTCATTAATTCTTACATACATCTTCTGACTTTTGGGATTGCCTCTGTGAGACAACTAAGCTGCCTTCATCTGCTGTTCATCCTACTTACCAGTCCATGAATAGGACTGGTTATTCTCTACTCTTATCTTGAATACAAAAATACCTCTGAGAATGTGAGCTAGGAGTAGGAGACGTGTGTGGGAATGCAGTCCTTCCAGAAAAACTGGAAAATTTGTCTTTTTTTTTCCTGGATTGTTTAAATATGGTTTGTTTGCCCTCATAAAATAATAGAATAAAAGTCCCATCATAAAGTATTTCACCTTAGTATTAACTCTGTTTCACCAATCAGAATGCATCCATGGCTAATATGGAGGGACCGTGTCTTCCTGTTGTATGGTAAATCTATAATGAGTCAGGTTGATAACCACATCCCTAGATTTGAAGTAAAGTTTTGGAAGAAGCATTCTCAAACTTTTCTAAATGAGAGAAGAATATATAGATTCCTATTTGTAAATGATAGAAAACAAGACTTGCAATTAGAAAAAATTTTCATATTTCTTTGATTGTAGTTGTTTTTTTATTTTTTTATTTTTTTTATTTTTTTTTATTTTTTTTATTAGAATTTTTTTTTAATATTTATTTTTTTAGTTATCAGCGGACACAACATCTTTGTTTGTATGTGGTGCTGAGGATCGAACCCGGGCCGCACGCATGCCAGGCGAGCGCGCTACCGCTTGAGCCACATCCCCAGTCCCAATTGTAGTTGTAACATGAATTGACCATCATCATCATTATCGTCGTCGTCATCATCATCATCATCATCATTATTTGCATGTTGTATGGTGCTGGGGATGGAATCCAAGGTTTTGTGCATTCGAGGCAAGCACTCTACCAACTGAACTATATCCCTAGCCCAACAATACTTTTCAAAAATGCTTTCACTTAATTTTTTTATCCTACTTTAGTTTTTTCCCCATAAATTTGACATTATATTTGCAATCTAGCTATAATACTTGTTATACTAATTTTGTCCTGATTCTTTATAAAATGATAATTTTTAAAAACCTCTTTGGGGAGATGAAATCAAGTTGTCTAAGACTTTTTTCCCCCCTTTTCATAAAAAACCTGCAGAATAATATAGGGTTAAATGTTAAGGGTTCTGAATGGTCTAAATCCAAAGCAGTGTTTTGGATAACAGGGAGTGTTTAGGACTGTAGGTTACAATTGCTTTTTTAGTTAGTATCTTTCTTTTCCGTTTATTTTTGAGTAGTGGTGTATGTGTCTGCTTCCATAACAGACTTTGGATTTTAAGATTATCCTCTTAGATTACCAAATAAAATTAGTACAGTAATTGTGGTCTCAATTCATTTCACTTCTTAAAAATGGGTCAGCAAAAACTCAGTTCACAGAATCAATGCACATCCTGTCACAGGAGTCTCTGAAGCTGCCATTACCCTGCTCCCTGTGTGATATGCGGTCAAGTAAGCCAGGGCTTGCTCACACCACTCACTCCTGTCCAACACATCAGTAACCAAGGTGAAGCTCTCGGTCTTGCAGGTGCCTTCTCTCACAAACAGGAGCACCAGCCTTCAGCCTTAAGATCACATATGAGATTATCTCCAGGAAAGGAATGGTGCTTGTGGGATAGTGCCCAGATGATTTGGGAACCTCAGGAATGGAAGGTTTATGATAGGTGACATAAAGTAACATTTCCCCAGGGGATGGGGGGATGTTGTGTTTAAGATTAGTATCAGTGCTTGCCATACCATGAACTTTTCTAAACTACTTATCTTAAATGTAATCTGTGTTTAATGTCAGAGAGAATAAGTATATCTGGTATTAATGTTTTATTGATAGTAAAACTTACTTTCACTAAACCTCATCTTATAATTGAGGAGCTTGTATATTTCTAATTCTAAATACAATATGTCTCAGAATAAGGTTTTCAGATTTAGGTTCCATGAGGTTTAACCTTCATTTGTGTCTGTGACACCTTGCACAATGCTAAGGAATTCAACTGAATGGGAAATACATTCTGTGTAACTATGTTCAAAACATTAGGGAGTACCCAGAATTACTTACAGAATAGATGTAATGTCACTTAACAGTGAATCAAGCAAAGTTGAATGAGCAGACTGTTTGCTTCTTTTCACTTTTCATTACATTGATGGATGCCACATGTCTATTGTAGGTGATTTTTTTTTCCCGGGTGACTGACAATTATTGCCATTATTATCTTTAATACAGCAGTACTCAAATGGCAGCTCTTCTGCTTATAAGCAGCTGAATAAGATATTATGTTTGGCTTTGTTTATGGAAAAATAAGATATTTTATGAACTTGTGGTTAGAGGCCTGTTAGCAAAAAGGATGAATGATTTCTTGGAATTATAATTTGAATATTTTGAGAGAAACTGACAAAAAGTGTCTTACTGTGGGCTGCATTGGTTTGTGACCTTGCTTCTCTAGCTGAGATCCATGAAATCTATCAAAAGCATCCATGGAATGAGAAATGATCCTATAAAACTACATTAAAAATAACTAAAAAAAGATGATGATGATGATGATTTTGATCATGGTGATAATAATAATGTCAGTTTATCATGTGCCTAGCATTATATTAAAGCACTTTAAATACATTAAAATATTGAATTATTAGAACCCTATACTATTATGCTTATTATAAGAATGGAGAATTTGAAACCCAAGGAGATAAAGAAACTTTCTCAAGGACATAACTAGGGGAATCAAGATTCAAATCAGACAGTCCAACTCCAAGTCTTGTGGTCTTAGCTACCACATTGCTACATGTTATTGTCCAATTATTAAATAAAATCTTTCATCAATGCCACTTCCACATGCATGATTTTGAAAAATAAATAAAAAATAATGTTGGCTATATGAATGTGTACATTGTTTATAAAAATTACATTCTTTTTCTTCTGGAATTTTCCATGGCATTAAGTTATTAAAAGATCAAAATATAAAGCTTGGCATTTTTGCAACAAATGTGTATTATGTTCTAATAAATGTTTATAATATCTTTGGAACAACATTTAATTTGCAAGTTTTTCTTTTATTAATGTGCTCATTTAAGTAATTCTCTCTTCACTACTTTGGGTGTATTCCATGTTTGATATTTTGCTGGCTTCAAGGAACGACACTATATAATTCTTATTTAATCCCATTTGCCTCCACTTTTTCACAGAAACAAAGACAAAAATGAAAGATGTGAAACACTTCTTTTATCTTATTAGAAAACCTGATAAAATAAAAGAATTATCTAACACAATTTTTTTTTCAAAATTTAAAATTGACAGGAAATGTTGTTTAGAAGTCTGTGAAAACCAAACTGAAATTAACTTACAGGGATTTCGAAACTTATTTTGCTAATGTGGTGTCACTCAGGAATTCACCGAACCTCACAAGGTAAATTCACAGGCATGTTTGGGAAATGATGATGACAGGCAAGAATTTTCTAGGTAGAAAATTGAGATATAATCTACATAGATACAGTTCATCCTTTTAAAGTATAAATCTCAGTATGTTTTCCTACATTCAAAGAATTGTACAAGCAACACTACTATGTAATTCCAAGATATTTCTGTCACCCCAGAAAAGAAGTCCTAGATCCATAAGCAGTCACTATTCATCCCAGACCACCAGTTCCCCAGCCCTAGGCAACCACCAGTCCATTTTTCATCTCTATGTGTTAGCCTATTCTGGATAGTTAATAAAAATGGAGTCATATAATGTGTGGTCTTTTGTGCCTTCCCTTTTAGATGATCATTAAGAATTTTTAACATCTGTTTTAATTGTTATATATGACAGTAGAATGCACTTTGATACATCATATGTAATAGAGTATAATTTCTCATTCTTCTGGTTGTACATGATATAGAATCAGGCATATATATGACATAGCATAGTATCCATTGTGTAGACATACCACATTTTTTATTCATGAGTTAGGTGGTGGATGTTTGGATCAATATATTTCATTCATGTTAAAATTCTAAAGAGGTGTAGATAGAATAGAATTCATGCTAGTTTATTACTAGAAGGAAAAATTAAAATTCATGACTTCTCTCTCATATTAAACAACATTAGAGCCTATTTTAAAAAAGGATACTTTTAGAAAGAAAAACCCTGACTTCTGTGGACATTTAGCAAGTGGCAATAGAAGAGAAGTCTCTAGATTGCAATTAAATACTGCCAATCACAAGCTGCTAGAAATACTGTTTACTGATTGTACATTAAAGATCTGAGTGGAAAAGTGTGAAGTGGCTGTGAATAATTTGCTCAGCCTGTTACTTGCTTCTATAAACCATGATACATGTTGAGTGACCTGTGTGTTTATCACAGGTCACCCGGAAACACACAGGTCCTGCACGTTGGGGAAATTATAGCACTGAAGATGTGAGAAACGAACATGGGACTTGCTGTGTGATGATACTTGTCACAACTCTTATGATAACAGTAACAAGAATGTATGACAGCCTGGTGCAGTGGCACATGCTTTTAATCCCTATAGCTCGGGAGTCTGAGGCAGGAAGATTACAAGTTCAAAGCCAGCCTCGGTAAAAGCGAGGCACTAAGCAACCCTGTCTCTAAATAAAATACAAAACAGAGCTGGAGGGGCTGGGGATGTGGCTCAAGTGGTAGCGTGCTTGCCTGGCATACATGCAGCCTGTGTTCGATCCTCAGCACCACATACAAAAACAAAGATGTTGTGTCCACCGAAAACTAAAAAATAAATATTAAAAAAAATTCTCTCTCTCTTTCTCTAAAAAAAAAAAAAAAAAACAGAGCTCAGTGGTTGAGTGCCCCTGAGTTCAATCCCTGGTACTCCCCACCATGGGGGGGGGGGGGCGGGGGGAAGAAGAGTGGCTGTCATTACTTGAATATTTATTATCTTCTGGGCACTTTGTGACTATGCTTTACCTCTTAATTTCACAATTCTCCAAGATAAGTTTTATTTTTACCATTTTATAGATAAGGAAAATGTATCACTGAATAGAGAAGTGCTTTCCCCTTGTCTCAGAGAGCTAATTAATAGCAGAGTAGGAATTCCAATACTGATCCAAAGGCTCTCTCTCTGTTTGAACCAGTAAAGATCTGGGCCAGGAGTGTTTGACGTCAAGACTGTAGATACCACATACATGCAACATTGATGACATCACAGCTGCCTCTGTAAGCTTATCACCATAGCTTATCATCATTATGCGTGATCTTAGGACAGTCACAAGATGTGATCGAGTTTTAATGGAATTAACTCATGAACCATCTTCTTTCAGTAGCTTCAGTGCCCTTGTCTGACTTATAGAATCTTGAATCACTCTACAATATTTTAAATTTTTCTTGAGGAGTCAGTCTTCAGATGTACCTTGGACTTGCTCCTTGCTTGCCTTGGAGAATGAGGGAGTTCTTAGCTAAGGGGGAAACTGGAAAGTTACTGGAGTTCCCCAGGATTTCAGGATTTCCTTGAGTGTCAGGGAACTAACCTCCTTCAGATTCACTGACCCAGATTTCCAGTCTTTGGAGAAAAGAATCTCAGTTGAGACATAGACTCATTTTAAAATGTCACCTTATATTTTAATGCTTAAGCAGTTCCATCTATAACATTAAAGGAATTAGACAAATTCCTCCCATAATTATGTTCTTTAGCTCAGGACAGTATTTTTTTTTTAAAGACATTAAACCCAGCGCAGCGGTGCACACCTTTGATCCCAACGACTCAGGAGGCCAGTCTTGGCAACTTAGCATGATCCTGTTTCAGAATAAAACATAAAAAGTGTTGGAGACAGCCATCCTGCTCCTTGGTATTTTCCTAAAAGATCTAAAAACTTTTTAGATTATCTTTTTATACAGCAGCGATACAGTCACCTCGTTCACACCAGCACAATTCACAATAGTTAAATTATAGAATAAACCCAGGTGCCCATCAATAGAAGAATGGATTAAGAAATTGTTGTATATGTGTACAATGGAGTTCTACTCAGTCATAAAAAAAGAATGAAATTATGGCATTTGCCAGTAAATGGATGGAAATGGAGACTATCATGCAAAGTGAAATTAGCCAAACTCAGATACTTGAAGCTAGAGTAAAATAAAGGAAAGGTGGGGGAGGGAAGAATAGGACAACATAAAGATAAAGTGCAGGTCAGCAATGTAGAAGAAGGAGATCCAGAGGCAGAGTGAAGGGATGGGTAGGGGGAGGAAATGCAGAATGGATTCTTAGAAAATCACATTTTATGCATATGTAAATATACCACAGGAAATTTCACCTTCATGCATAAGTAAAATGAACCAGTCAAATATAAATAAATAGATGAGTGAAAGGAAGTCTAGTAGAGTAGAGGAAGGAGAATGGGAGAGAGGAGGGAGGCAGAAGGGGAAAGGAGGAGGGAACTGAAATCGATCTCCATTCATGTATGTTTGTTGGGATGAAACCAACTTCTATGTATAAATATAAAGCTCTAATTTTAAAAAGTGGGTGGGGCTGGGGAAGCAGCTTAGTGGTAAAGCCCCCCTAGATTTTAATCCTCAGTACTTTAAAAAAAAAAAAAAAAAACGTTGTTTTTAGGTATGATGCATGTTTATTTTATCACATCGGCCAACTTCCCTGATTAACATTGCCTGTCTGATCCCTGAAGGCAATTGCTTTTCAAGCCTCCTGTCCTGATAATCTTCTAAATTTCTTCCAGCTCTACCATTTCTCTGATTCTCTTATTATTTCAAGTTTATTTAACAGTGCAGCCGGGTTTTCCCTGTTGGCCCCATGCTTGGACTATCCCTGCTTCCCCATCCATCCCATTCTTCCTGTCTTTCCTCCAGTGTTCAGACATCCAGTGGCTGCTGGCTATTTGAGGGACTGTCCATAGTCCTTCACACACACCTTGTCCTCTCTCAGTGCCTCAGCCTTTTTATTAAATGGACTTTAACTATGAAGAATCATGAAAATAATCGGTTCAAACTGATTCTTACTGAGAGTAGACAACTCCCAGTATCTCTTGTTACCAGCAGGAAGAGAGTTGGATATGGGAGAGGAAATGCATCTGAAGTCCAATGAATCTTGAATCATCTGAAGTCCAATGAGTCCAGAAAGAGAGAAAAAAGAGGCTGTGGCCCCTCCCCACTTCACCTCCAAGAGGCTCCTCATTTTCTGGGTTGGAAGGAGGAGCTGATCAGTTCTTCACTTATAGACATCTCACTCCCTTCCTCTCTGGCACACGCATAGCCCCTCCTGGAAGAACTGCTCTGCTTGCCACGGTGCATGACCTCAGTGTCTGCCTTGTCCCGGATGCAACAGATGGAAAATACTGTCATTGACATACTTGTAGTCAGAAGAGGGAGAAATCTGCACACATATTCCTAAGCACTCCTGGCCTCTGGTCTTTATGTGAGCTTGAAGCAAGCTCATTATACACATGTGTCACATGCCCAGGGATTGTTCCTGCACATGCGTTAGCTGTCTCTTAAGAATGCTCTTAGAGATATGGAAAATTGTGCTGTATATGTGTAATATGAATTGTAATGCATTCTGTTGTCATATATAACAAATTAAAATTTAAAAATTTTAAAAAATAAAGAATGCTCGTACTGTACCTGCTTACCAGCTTACCCAGTTAGGATGAGTGATTATGTCAGAGTGTTCAGATTAACACTGTTTGGAGCTTAATTATATAATTATTAACAGGCTTTTCTTTAATGTTTCTATATAAATAATTGATTTTCTGTTCTCAGAAAATTTTACTTGTAAGAGAAACTTTAGTATCTCTATTTTTCTGGTAATGAGACTGAGTCTTAGGGTTTACTGTTCTACGTGATCATTGTCGACACACAGGCCTCCCAGTTCCAAACCCTTAACCAAACTTTGTTCATATATGTCTGGTGTCATCATCTATTATGTAATGGCATGATCACCTAGTCTCTATAAAGCAAAGAAAATAACCCCACTGTGGCTCTCTCAGCACTCCTGTTCTGAATGACCATGTGCCCTCCAGCCATATGCACCAAAGTCGTTATTTATTTAGCATCCTTCTTAGGTCACAACTTGGATCTTTTGTTTGCACTAACAGAGACCACATCCTATACACCCCAACATTGGAGATTACTGACAAGCTCCTAACCACTCTTCAAACCAAGTGAGAGCCTGTACTTATAAAGTATTTTGGTTTCTTCCCAATGTGTTACTTGACATTTGTCTGGAAAATTTCACCCAGTGTGACAGTAAAAGTGTATAAAAACTTCTGTCTTTTGGACAGATCTGCCTTTCCCATACATGTTAATATAAGGATTCTAGATATTATTCTATTCTTCCTCTACGTAATTCTTTAAAAGCATTTCTACTGGGCTGTATTTCTTGACCTAGAACATGATCCTTCCCTCTGAAGATTGTTTTTACACAGGACTCCAAACAAGCAAGCATAGCAAACACACAGAACAACAACAACAAAAAAAAGATAAAAGATGATGAATATCAGATGAGGTAGGGGAGTATAAGGTGAACATTGTGCAGAATAACTGAATTCAGACAAATTCTAATTTGGCTTAAAAAAATTATTTTATCTACTTTAGGAATATATCTTTTTTTTTTTTTTTTTTAAGTAGTGGTGCTGGGGATTGAACCAAGGGCCTTGTGCATGCAAGGCAAGACTCTACCAACTGAGCTATATCCCAGCCCCCTATTTTATCTACTTTAGTAACCTGTACTTAAAAAAATCTGGGCCTAAAGAGTTGAAATGAATCTAGTAATTTCTGAGATACACAAAGTTTCTGACTCATCAATAAATAGTTTTCTTAGAATAAATCCCTCAATGAAGTAAAATATACTGTTTTAAGTTAAACTTAAAGTTTTTCATTAGCCAAATGATATACATTCCATCATATATACTGCTCTTTTGCTTTCACTTTGTGTATATATACACATAGACACGCACACACATAACATGAAATTAAAAGGAACCCATTAGTTAATATTGGGAAGTCATCTACTCATTATTGTCCCTCCTGACAACTGGTTTCCTTCCCATTAGTACTACTGTCTTGGCATTTTTGGTGTCCTTCAGACATGCTACATGAAAGCCAGGTGTGGTGGTGCATACCTATAACCCAGAGACTCAGAAGGCTGAGAAAAGAGGATTGCGAATTCCAGGCCAGCCTCAGCAAGTTAGCGAAGATTCCCTAAGCAAATTAGTGAGACTCTGTCTCAAAAAATAAAAAAGGACTGCAGATGTAGCTCATTGCCAGGGTGCCCCTAGGTTTGATCCCCAGCACCAACCAAACAACCAACAAACCAACCCCCCCAAATATAGGTTATCTGTATTATCATTAGAGATATAAATTCTACTTCTTATCATAAATGTTAGCATATCACAATATCATATATACTGTTCTTTTGCCTTAGTACATATAACACTGCTTAATTTATTTTTATACTACACAAAATTTCATCAAGCATATATATATACTAATTTATTTAACCAGGTTTCAGTATTTTCAATATTGCATATCCTATTTCTCATAAAATACTTAGATGAATGTTATATCACTTGTGTTAGTGTGTTGAGAGGAGAGCTGCATATAAGTGTCTTAGAACAAAACAAAGGTGTCTTAGAACATGATAACCAAATGCTATGGGCTGGAAGGTTTAAATAACAGGACATTTATGGCTCATAGTTCTACAGACAGAAAGGTTCAAGATCAAGACATTATTGTGTATGAGCCTTCTTCCTAGCTTGTAGATGGCCATGTGATAACATGTATGCTCACATGTCCTCTCCTTTCTGTGCACTCAGAGAGAGCCCTGATATCTCTTCCAAATCCCACTACAATGACTCCACGCTCATGACCTCATCTAAACCTAATTCCTTTAAAGGTCCCACTTCTTAATATTGTCTTATTGAGGGGATCAACATATGGATTTTGAGGGGATGCCAGCATTGAATCCATAATACAACTGGATCAAACAGTATAAAATGTTAGATTTTTTTCCATTGCTCCACATTGGGTCCTACCCTTTTCCAATTTAAGAGTAAGCTTTTGAACCTTTCCAACAAAAGTGTGTTATCAATTTTTGGGTGTTCCTTGAGCTGACAGGTCAAAATGGTAGGTCAGTATAGTTTTAATGTATATTTTCTTGTTAATATCTGAAGTTGAAAAACAATTTTTATGTTTAGTAACTATCAGTAATTTCTTTTCCGAGAACCAGTCTGTTATAGTCTTTGCTCATGTATCCATTGTGTTAGTGATCTTCTCCTTATTTTCTAGGAAACATGTATTTACTAAAAATATGTCTTTTGTCACTGATACAAACTTTTCAAGTTTTTTGCATATTTTGATTTTTTATAATGGTGGGATTTTTTTATGCTGAATCCAAAAAATTATTTTCTTGTATTGAATATATCTAGGATGAGATTACATATTACTGCTCCCATCTTTACTTTTAGAATATTTATAACTTTATTTTCACTTTTAAGTCTTTAGTACATGTGGGATAATTATGCTATGCATACTGAGATAAGAAGCAATATTTTTGTTTTATTTTATTGGTCTTTTTTTCTTTTCATGAGCCATGTTGTATGTTCACTTACAGCATTTCTTCACATCTATCTTTTCTTATTTGCTGATTTTTATTGCATATTTTTTGGAGAAAACAGATGAAGCAACAGGTCAGAATTATACCTAAAAAAAGAATTTATAGAATCTCTATGGTAGTATGGAATTTCCTCTTACACATAACAAAATGAGCATTCGTGACAGAACATGTGCAGCCAGTTTTAATTGTCATCAAATCTGTTTAAGTTGTTTATTTCTTAGCAATGCTTATATAGTTGAATTTTCTGGATAACTTTTCTGGGTTTAGATGGGGTATGGTCATACATAAAAAATAAAATATAAATTGTTTCCAGAGACATTCTTCATACCCTGATTAAGATTGCATATTTATTGATAGACAATATATATCATAGTTATCCAACTTTTTAAATGTTATTTAATACTATAAAATGTCTATAATTTAAAAAAATGCTAGTTTATTTTAAAGTGTCAGTTTGTGGTGCATTTTTTTTTTGTATTCAAGTTGCCCAAAATTATAAGATTAGTGACCTCCCAAAATACTTCATGAAAAAATGGTGCATATTTAAAAGTAAAAATTTTAGTTGGATGAAATGGCATATGTTTGTAATCCCAGCAATTTGTAAGGCTGAGGTGGGAGGACCACAAGTTTGAGGCCAGGCTGGGCAACTTAGCAAGACCTATCTCAAAATGAAGCTTACAGGGTGGGAGGATCTGGAGGTGTAGCTCAGTGGTAGAGTGCTTGCCTAGCATTCACAAGGCCCTGGGTTTGATCCCAAGAACCCCTCCCTCACACACACACACACACACACACACACACACACACACACATACATTTAGAGAGAGAGAAATTTTGTAGAAATAAAGAGTTTTGACCAATAGAAATGTCTCATTGTCATTAAGCATTCTTTGCTCATTTAAAGTTCTTGCATTTGAGAACTGAATTTACTTATGGTCTGTCTGCAACTAATTTTGTAGTTTAGAAGGAACTTCATAGAGACAGCTCTCTGGAGTCCTCTGGTTAGAATACAAACCACGCAACAACTCCATCTCTCTCCAAATGTGTGGAACTCTAACGTCAGCTACAGGAACAGAGTGAGTGAGGGCAGTGATGGGGAAAGTGACTAATGGAATGGACCTTCAGTCACGATTCTAATTCCCCCGTGGTCAAAGCTGGCCTTCACACAGGAAAAACAGAACAAAAAAAATCTCCAACTAAAAGAGACATTCCACAATCTCAGGCAATGTCCCCAACTCATCCAGTCCTCTCACAAACATGACCATTCATACAGAGAGAACTGGGTGACAGAGCATCAACCCAGGAGGTCAAGGAGCATCCGGTGGATGGAGGTCCAGAGCAGTATCCTTGCTAAGAGTAAAATGCATTTGTGGCAGACCCACACCAGATTCCAGTCCCCTCAGAAAACACTTTTCAGAGGTGATAGACTTTCTCAGAACTGAGAATTTGTGTTTAAATAAAACTGAACATTAAATATACTCCTGCTTACATGTCAAGTATTAAGCAAATGTTAGTCTGTTTTCATTGCATTAAGTATTTTTGTGAAGCAGTAAAATTTACATTCATGAAATACACTGCAACTCAATGACATTGCATGCAGTTTTAAATTGGTTTTAATTGTGTTTAGTTTTTCTAGTTAAATACAACAGGTTCTGATAGAACCCCAGTGTGGCAGGAAAATGATAAAGAAAAACAAAACAAAATCACATTGTAAGTTGTCAGTATTCTGGCTCAGTAACTGATCTTCTTTTTGAAGACTTCATTAAGAGTAAAGAGATACAAGATTAAATTTATAATGTGAATTTCAAAACTCAATTGGAATAGCTTATAGAAGCATAAAAATAGGCTATTTCCGCAGAATCTTTTTCTCATACAATCATATATAGTTGCTGTCTCAGGTCTATTAATACAATTTAAAGAGCATCCTCATATTTACAAATTACTTTCAATATATTTTTGACCTGTTTTTGATTCTCTGTGCTTTGGTTCCCACTCTTCTATAAGATAAATAACACTGGATAGAGATACATAAAATAATCTCCCTGACTAAATTGTGTGTTCTATGAACAAAAGGTTTATATCCTATTTAGAGTTTGGATAGAGCACTAATAAAATTTCATTGTCGAACTGAATTGACTTAAACAATGTAAAACATTGGTGTTACCAATTACTTGGCATCTTCCTACAAAAGAGTTATAATGAAAGAGGCAAATCTTGTGAAATATCAATGTAAGAGATGCTGTTAATGATCCTGATGTCAGCATTCATTTCTCACGCACACACAGGGCTCTGATACTGGTCAGCCTGTGACATCTACAATCTGTTGTCAAAGAAGCCTAACAGTCCAATATCTTAGATTTCTTAAGGTACACCATTAGTGGAACTGTAGGTATTTTTCTAGTATTTTCATTCTTCATAGGAAGGATATTAATGTTTATGGTACATATGAAATGTTAGAGTACTATACATAAATTATTTAAAAATGGGGGTTTTTAAGTTGTAGATGGACACAATAACTATTTATTTATATATAGTGCCAAGAATAGAGCCTAGTGCCTCACATGTGCAAGGCAAGTGTCCACAACTGAGCCACACCCCCAGCCTCTAAAAATGGGCTTTAAAGAACATAAAGGAAGCTATTTTATCCTTTTTTCTCAATAATTTTCCTTAGCAAATGTTATTTTCATATAATAATTCAAAAATATTCATAGTCATTAGCTTTTTAATCATTCCATTTACTACTTTAAGAATAGATAGCAAATTTGCTCTGCCTCTTAGAATCAGTTCTTAGAAACTTGAACTCAAATTAAAAACCAGTGAATTCAAAAAGAGCTACAGTTTCAAAGTACTTGGCATAACATTTGAAAAAATTACTATTTCCTTCACCTATTTTTCTGTCTATTTGTGCCAATTAAGTAGTTCATCACCATAGCCTCAATAATAAGGATATTTAAAGTTGGAATGCTTAAATACTATTTTTGCAAATGTCACTTAGAAACCTCAATTTATAAACCCCATGATTTATGAAATATTGTGAACAAAACTCCTAATGTCATTGGTATAGTACAAATGAAAGAGGGTCTTATATTGAGCAATTTTCCAGTTTAAGACCTGCCTTTTACAATTGCTCTGCAGTTGACCCTTCAGTCCTATTTTGAGTAACCAGATGAAAATAAAAGTTTCCATTCAAGTTGTGGTTGCTAAGAGCAACTAGTACTGATGCCAAAAGATGAATACTGTACCTTCTTAGTATAATGCCTACTTTGTAAACTCAATAAAGAGCTAAATTATAGAGAAGAAAGTTATATTAATGTGAAATATCAGGGAAGGAATAGAAACAGGAATATTAGAGATGTGGAAATAGGAAAAGGAATTATTATTGGCACATTTTTGTAACTGCTAGGCAGTTTGGATAGATGTCCTAATCTCTAGGGCACTCTGTATTTCCACCTGTCATGCCTATGAAATTAGCATTGTTCACTGGGGCAAGTCTCTCTTTTTGTAACAAGAATTTATGTCCTTAGTTCTTAGGGGATTTTGAAAAATGGAAACAAGATTGCTATGAGATTGCATAGGGAAATAGTTGCCAACTTTTTTTAGCTTGAATTTTCAAGCAAAATTATTTGTGTCATTACAACTACTTTATGGTGTCTGAGAACTTGTAGTGGATAGGGTCAGTTACCTCTAATTGCATTTTATGAACATGTCATTTTAATGAGAGAGACTTCATAATATTATATCAGCAGTCATAATTTCTGTGACCAAATAGTGCTATTTTTAATATAGTCATCTCTATGATTACAAGAATTCTTTTAAAAATCAACCTTTTATTCATTGTATCCTAGGCATTGCTGTTCTTGAAGGGTGAGTTCATTACTTCTTTATTGGCATCTGCTGTATGCCAGGTGTTCTGCGTATCTACAAGGAGTTCACAGACTGGGAAGATGGACAGAAAATCAAGTAATTACATATAAATATGCTATGAGTTACAGTCAAGCCATAGACTAGATTTTATACACACATAGAGGAAGAAAATATTCATGGAATAAGTCAAATTTGGCTTGCATAATGAGCTGGATATATGAGAACCATTTGCCTGCAGCAGAGTTGCTTCCTCGATGACCAGGGTTCATGCGATTGGTCTGTTATATTGCATGTCTCTTTCCTCCCTCTCCAGGTCTGAAACTAATTTGTTGGTTAAAGAAAGTAATTCAACTTGAAGAAGAGTCTTCCTCCTGAAGTGAGGATCCTAGAATGTGGGTTCATCTATACAAGGCTTTGTAAATGCATTCTACATGATGAATGTTTTTTTTTTTTTTTTTGACATTTTCTAAGATGACAGAGAATGGACTCTGTAGGCAGTTTGGAATGGCTTCTTCAGGAAAACAAAAACTCTACGTTCCAGACTTGTCAAGACAGTTTTGACAGAATGAGACCTTTTACCCTGGTTTTAAAAAATCTGCCTATCAGACTGATGAGGTCTTAATGCACTTGATCCTGGAAATATGGGCACTACAGCAAGAAACAGATGAGTGAAGAAGGGTTGAAGAGGTACTTCCGTGATATGCTGCAGGGTTATGAGACTAGAAAACCATATAGGGACATACAATAGATGGATATATATGTAACACTAAGAAATTTGGACTTTATCATCCAGGTCTGAGGAGCCATGATATTTTCAACAAGTGGCAGATTTTTTTTAAGTGAATAATTCTAGTAGCAATGTGAATAATTGGTTTGGATTTTTGAGACAGAGACCGAATTTAGAGATATACATTTATGGGCTAGTAACTTATAGGTCATAATTAAAATTATGGGAATGAATGACAGTACCCAAGAAGAACATGTAGAATAAAGAAAATCAGGAAGAAGGGAGTAATTCTCAGAAGTTTATGTGATTGATGAAAAAAAAAAAGAGGAAGAACAATCAAAGGAGACTGAAGGCATATTTAGAGAATTAGAAGATGTTTTAGGAGTGAAATGAGGAGAGCATGTTAAGATTAAGGAATTTATAAGGAACATTAAATGCTGCCAAGGGTTAAGCAGAATGAGAATTGAGAAAGTACAATGGATTGGAAAGGTAGGTTGTTTGAACCCTTGTGCTGTTTGGGGAGACATTTGCTAGAAGAAAAAAACACTGTTACTGTCAGGGTAAAGGATTCCTTGAGAGTCGGAGTGTGGAGTAAAAGTTTTTCTTTGGAGGTATAAAAAGAAAAGATTACAGAAAAATGAAACTAATCATATATCAGTTAAAAAAACCCTAATCATAGAATTGTAAAACTGGTTATGACTGGTTGCTTAAATTATGCCATCACAGGCCAAGACTCTGCCTAAACTATTCTAGAGAGGTGGCTATTTTCATTACTTATATTGAATTGTAATTATAAACTAATAAGAAGAGGTATTACAACTAGCACCCCACTGATTTCATTTTGAGAGAAACATATATATTAACTGTTTTTAAGACTTTTCTTTCTGCCCTCCCCATACCATAGATATTTTACAATTGGCTCTCAGATTTGAAAGTAGAATTGAAGTAAAGAAAGAAATATAGCTTCAGAAGTTTTAGTTTCTGAAGATGTCAGAAATTCATGTTTTCTTGTATTTATCCTCTTCACTGATTTTTGTAGAACATTGATTAACTTAAATTTTTAAGATTTAATTTCTTCCTTTGGGCCATTGCACATAAATGCCAGCTGCCTTCTGCCAAGCAAAAACTAGGACAGCCCCATTCCAGACTACCTTGTTTTAAGCTGCAGGGTTACTAAGGAAGTAGTGAGAAATTATACATTTTGATTGTGTAAAATATGGATAATTTTTCTGGTGATTACCCTTTTCCAAATTTTGCAGAATATCATTTCCATGAAAAAATAGAACCCCAAAAGTATGCAGCATCTGTGCACCTTAGATGGAGCATCTCACTGTGACCCTCAGAAAGGCCAGCACCAATTGTGTCCCCAGCATGGACAGGAGGAGTCTGTCTGCAGGTGCACTAGCTGCATACCTTAAAATTTCTATTATTTTGTTCTAAAGGCTTGTCATGGTAACAACTTCATACATCCTCCTTATGTGTCTGACCTTTCATCTCATGGATTGAGAGATACAGAGTTTTTGTGGCAGAGTTAGGTGAGAGAGCCTAGACCTAGGAAGTATTCCTGGGTTCTGATACTGACTTGGACCCAGATTAACTCTGTAGTTGCTCATGGGCACATAAGTGAAGCTTGCTGAGTCTAATTTCTTCTCTTATATGATGGATTCATGCCAGTCTATCTCAGAATGGCTGTGAAGACCCAAGGAGGGAACACCTGGACATTAGATCTACACTGTTCTCTGTTCTAGGACAAGTGTTATTGAGATCATTATACACATCAGTGATCATTGTTTTAAAACATGAGTTTGCATTTCATGACTTCAATACCATTTCAGAAGGACATTAATTTCTATATAAGTTCAATGTTTTCGTTTCTCACTTACCACTAATTTTTAAGCTCAATTACAGAAAATAATAATTATTTTTCTACTCTTCTCTTATATAAAATGAATTAACATTTACCACATTTTCTCCAGATTTTCTTACAAAGAACTGAAATTTATAGATGGTGTTGGGGGTCCCATATCCCCATTCTATTCCCATTTCCCCCTCTGTAATGCCATTTTCTTTAAATGGATGTCTATTCCACACATGCATGTTTTTGTATTGTCACTACATGTGAGTTTTTCTATAAACTATATAATAAATATAACATGCATATCCACCTGTGTACACATACACTTGTTTGGGGGGGATTTAAAATTGTATTTATTTTTGTTTCATTCAAAAATAATGTTTTGAAAGGTTTATATACATTGATACATATAGTTTTAGTTTATTTTAACTTGAAAAGAGAATGCGGGTTTTCAAGTTGCCACTAGATGGGTACTACGGTTTGGATCTGGACTTTCCCCCCAAAGCTTATGTATTGAAGATTTGGTGCCCAATGCAACAAGTGTCCAGAGGTGGGTCTTTTGGAAATTTATTGGAACATGATGGCTCAGATCTCATTAGTGGATTAATCTATTCGTAGTTGAATGGACTATTGGGAGGTTGGAGGAAGTAGGTCACTGGGAGCTTTCCCTTGGGACTATATCTTGTCCTTGGCCCTTCCTCCCCTCTGTCCCACTCTCACTCTCTTGTTCCTGGCTGCCATGAGCTGAGAAGCTTTTCCACTATGCTGTTCTGCTTCACTTCAGGCCCAGAACAATGAAGCTGCAACCATAGATTAAAACTTTTGAAACTTTGAGCCAAAAATGAAACTTTTCTCCTTGAAGTTTTTTGTGTCTAGTATTTTGGTCACAGTGATGAAAAGCTGGCTAACACAGAGAGTCAACTTACAGAGTAATTTGCAAATATAGGACAAATTTGAAGGAATGTGTATCCTATGACCCAGCAATTCTACTTTTCTATGTAATCTTGAAAATTTGTCATGTATTTGTACAAAGATGTCTAAAAAATTGTTCATAGCAATAGCTATAAGAGTAAAATGTGGAAATAATCCATGGGTCTTTCATGAGTGAAATGGACAAATAGCAGAACACTGTGCAGCAGCTAAAATAACATTGTTATAAAGCAAATTATGATAATTTTAGAGAAATTAGCAAAACTATTAACAATATATAGATCTAGTAAAATGCTTGATAAAATCTAGGTGTGAAAATTTTAAATATTAGACACTTTATAAATCAAGTTATTTTCTTTTATACCCTGTTCATCATAATTTAAAACAGAAATAGATTTATTATTTCTGTTTTAAATCAATGTATTGGGCTTGTATGAGATAATTACAGTAAAAAAAGAAGACATCTTCAAAAGTGACTCACATTAATAAATAGGCAAGATCTACTATTTTTATGCAATGCTAGGTGGTAACTCTGTATTATCTCTTAGTGGATCACAATCAATATCCTTTGAATTAATGTTTAACCCAGCCCCATTTGTGGAAGAAGCTATCTTTTCTCTGATGTATGTTTGTGGTGACTTTGTCTAGTATGAAATAACTGTTTATAGGTGGGTTTTTCTCTGTGTCTTCTATTCTGTTCCATTGGTCTACATGTCTGTTTTAGTGCCAAAACCAAGCCGTTTTTGTTACTATGAGTCTGTAATATTATGGAAGGTCTGGTATGGTGCTGCCTCCTGTTTCACTTTTCTCACTAGGGATTGCTTTGGCTATTCTGGGCCTCTTATTTTTCAAAATAAATTTCATGATTGCTTTCTCTATTTTTAAGGAGAATGTCATTGGAATTTTAATAGGAATTGCATTAAATCTGTAATAAATAAATAAATAAATCTCTTATAGATGGTCTGCCATTCTAGATTCCACCTAACAACTATTTCAATAACTTTATCTGCATGCCAGTCTTCATTCATTCATTTTCTCAATGAGTAACTATTGAGAGATCTTATCAGAGCCAGAAACCCTCAAGAGTGCTGGTTCTATTGTGGAGAATGTGGTCCCTGCTCTTGCTGAGCTCCAGTCAGGGTGAGAGACTGGGGCTGCTTGAATTCTGAAGGGTCAGTGATGTGCAGTGGAGCAGCAACAGTACTAATCATTTCTTAATTCTTACTGCAAAATAAGATTGGTTCTCTAAGATGTCAGATAGTAACATTATATAGCATGTTATAAACTATTCTCCATTACTATATTAAATACAATCTAATGGTTGAAAAATAAATAAATAAATTTGTGTTATCTAGGGTGTTCTCTGCTTTAGAAAAATCTGCTGTGTTAAAACATGTACTTAACAATACAAAGCATATTTTTAGGATTTTCTAAAATAGGAGTATATTTGGATTTACATTGGGAAATACTTTTACTTAGGAAAACCCATAGCACCTTAAATATGATTCAGTATGGCAAATTTATTTTTTTCTCATTCTTTAAAAGTACATCTACTGCATAAAGAGGAAAGGTATATCTGTAGGTCAAAAGGTAATAAAATTGGCACTGAATACTGATTGACACTTCAGTACCAGATAATAATTAATAACTTTATGATAAGATGTACTGAAGCTGAGGATGCTGAGGACAATCAAGTTACCATTCAGTCTTCCAAAGCTTGATACCTATTTATAGTCAAGCAGCAGGGGAGGTAGAGAGGGAGGATGGGAGGGGAGGGGAGAGGAGGGGGGATAGTAGGGGATAGGAAAGGTAGCAGAATACAACAGTCACTAATATGGCATTATGTAAAAATGTGAATATGTAACAGATGTGATTCTGCAATCTGTATTTGGGGTGAAAATGGGAGTTCAAAACACAATTTCAGTCAAATGTATGAAAGATGATATATCATGAGCTATGTAATGCTTTAAATAATCAATAAAAAAAATAAACTAACTTCAAATGAAAAAAAATGATATTGGGTAAGAATTCTAAAGAATGTATTTTTTGAGTAATAGTGGCATCACAGACTTTTTAAAGTTGCTTTGTGAACTCAACCTCAGACCAAATAAAGAGGAATATTAATTATATTAAAAAAAAGCATGGCATCGTGATTTACTTCCATATTTTGCCAAGATCATCACTGTGAAGCTGAGGTAATATTGTTTTAACTTATTTTTTGAAACTGTTAAATCATGTAATCATTAAAGTCAAACAGTATTTAGTTTTTTTTTTTTTTTTTCCTTGTCACTTGCTTGCTTGAGACAGGGTCTCACTATGTTGTCCAGGGAATGAGCTTAAGCATTCTCTCAGCCTCCACAGGTATGCACCCCCTAACTGGCTGGTGTTTAGTTTTTTGATTCCATTTAACTCAGAATCACTGACTCACATTTTCCCTGTAAACTAGTATTTCAGAGAGCATTGATTCCATAGCTCTAATAGGATGGTTGTTTTAACAGGTCATTCATTTTCACCAAAGATCTTACCAATTATGCATTTTTAGGCACTATTTGAATTGTGGAGGGAGCAAGTGGGATGCAGGGGTCCGGGAACAACCATGTAAGATAGTTATACAATCTAATAACTCATGGTGGGCCACAGCTTGGTTTATTTCAGTGGTTTCTTCTGCTGAAATTTGAAATAGAAATTCTAATTTTTTTTTCAAAAAAGCACTTTTCTCTAAACCATAGGCAAAGAAAGCCAAGGGATGTTGATAAAATTAACTAATCCAAGATGAATTTAAGAATCACGAAACTTACAACAAAATAATATTTCTTAGACTTGTGTGAAAAATAAAGCAGGAGGTGATTAAGAAATATTTGATGCTGGGCTGGAGATGTGGCTCAAGCAATAGCGCGCTCGCCTGGCACGCGTGCGGCCCAGGTTCGATCCTCAGCACCACATACAAAGATGTTGTGTCTGCGGAAAACTAAAAATAAATGAATAAATAAATATTAAAAAAAGAGATATTTGATGCTGACTGCTGAAATTATCAACACAAAATAAAGTTTTAAGACATGGATACAGTTACTTCAGTTTTACATTGATGTTTGCATTTTGAACCATTTTATTAGTCACAGCAGTCACCTTTTATCTGTTTTATTAAAGGGGTTCTTTTCAGTTTTATTGAGGAATAGTTTACAAATGAGCATATTAATTGGTTTTTTATGGTGATTAATTTGCAATGTGTACACATATCAAAATATGAAGATGTACCACTAAATATGTATAAATTTTATCAAAGATGTTGTTGATAAAGCAAAATTCTTTTTAAAAGTGTGTTCATAGATATCTGTAAATCAATTTCTTCTCAAAAATTACTTAAGTCAGTATTTTTAGGAAAAAGTTAGTCTTTGTTTTAAAACCCTAATATGTAAAGCATCGCTAAAAATGAACACATTTACATATTTTTTGTTTTTGTTTATGTTGCAATTAGGGGATTCTCAAAGCACTATCTGAACATGTTGACAGGTGTTTATATAAATGAAAGAACAAACGTTCCATGATATTCAGGGAATAGAATTCTGGTTGTTTTTTGTTTGTTTGTTCTTAGTTTTTATTATAATTAAAAAGGCCAAATAAAATTAATGATAACACAATGTCATATATTAAAGAGCATATTGATTTCTTATTGGAAGTGGCAGAAGGCACTCATTTAAACACTGTTTTGGCTAAAACTTGTATATAAGGATAGCTCTTTGGAAAAACTAGAGGTAAGAGTACACATTAATGGGCAAAATCTAGATTAAGTATTAAGAGAAATCAGGTAGAATCTCTGAAATTTTAGATTCAGATCCACTTTTAAGGAATAAGAAGGGAAAAGAAGGGAAAACAAGGAAAAGTTGCTCTGGACTTCTTTTTCATATGAGGTAGTATTTATCAGATAATATGAACTTGCACTTAAATTAACAATGATTAAACATGCGATCAGTGATTAAATGCTGACAAACTGTCATTTAGAAATTTACAAAATGCTTCAGTGAACAAAGAGAGTATAATAATTCTTTTATTCATGTCAGCTGTGTAAGAACTTTCTTTTTTTTCTTGTTTCCCCCCAAATTTATGATTTAGGTCAAAAATTTTGTTTTTGCTATGGGAGTTATATTATCCTCCTTAGCTACTTATATCAAGTCAATTAATTAGAAGATTGCCAAACCTCCCACTTTGTTGTGAATTATATAAACACCCCAACTGACGAACAGATGATGGCTCTGTTCATCTTAAGAATTTATAATTTGATGAGTTGAAGTTTTATTTAATTTAAGAATCCTTAAACCACATTATTTTCATTCTTACCACTTACTTTGGTTTATGTTGAGATGAAATGACTAATTTGAACTTTGATTAATTTGAAAATTTAGCTTAATTTTGATCAGGCTTAAGTATTCTTATTTTGGAGTACTATTCATTACTTACACCATTGGTTTAAATTTCTGTAAGCAAAATAGTTAACATTTATTAAATCTGTATTTTAGACATTATGCTTTCCATGCAACCCACTTTAATTTTCATGCATAATTAGTTATTTCTTAATTCTTCTTCTTCTGTAAAAAGGGCATAAGAGCCAGATCCATCTCAAAGGCTTGTGGACTAAAAGAGTTCATTTATATAAAACACTTGAAACAGCATAAACACTCAGTAAATGTAAGATATTAATACCAGCTATTTTGATAATCAGGGCAGTTACATTTTGTCATATTGTTATTATGTTTAGACATACTATTCTTATCCTAATTCTCAAAAGTACGGTTACCTCAGGCAGCTAACTGGCAGTAATTGGCAGATCTGAGGTGCAAATTGATTTCTGTTTGGTTTTGGGGCCCAGTTCCTTATCTGCACCCCAAAAGCTAAATAGATGTAACAATTTTGCTTCAGTTTAACATATTCCAAATTTTTCAAACAATTTCTGCCATGATTAACCTCATTCCTATGATCATAGTTCTTGCTCAGGCCCATTTAACTCTCTCCCACTGAGGTTTTTTGTTTTGTTCTTTTAAGACTTATCAGGTTTAAGCAGTGCCTACTTTTACAATATCTGATTATGTGGTTTTCAACCAGTGCCAATTGCTAGGTGTCTCTTAATTAACTTTACTCATAACAATAAAATAGTACAATAAAGAACTAAACTTTAAAAATGGCCTTTTAAATATAAATTCTAGCAGATCCAAGATTATTCCTAAACAAACTTCTATTCACTTTTACAATCGTATGTGCTTCCTTGAGAAAGAAAGCAAGAGTGGAGTTGCAACCAGTTCTCTGGAAATCTTACACAAAGCACAGCCCAATAGTCTGCACATGCCCAAGAGAGGGTTTTGTATGTCATCCATCATGACTGCCAGATTGAAAGACTGACCTACCACCCCTCAGCTAAACCTCTGTGGAGGTTTTCAGGTACGAACTAAGTAACATCCTGCCACAGTCCGGATGCAGCAAAATAACGGGGGGGGGGGGGGGGTGACGAACAACTTGTGTAGATTGATACAGCAGGAGTAGGAGCCATTTATTGTAGGACAGGAGCAGTATTTATGCATTCCACACAGCTTATCTAATTAACATAAACTAGATACAGCAGTCAGCCAATCAGGAATCTCCACATCTTAATGGCTCACTGGCGTTACTTCACAAACCACTCCCTCTGGCATTTTGCCAGATGCCATCCAGACTTGTTTACAGACTTTAACAATATCCAGAATTATATTCTGTAAATTCAGGAAAAAAAAAACATTGTTTTTATTCTTCTATTATATGACTACCTTACTATTTCCTAAATTCATTCATGGTTTCACTCATTTCAGACAGAACAATAGCAGCAAGCACATCAGCAACAAAATTTTGAGGTTATACTCTGATGTCAAAAATATGAAGGGAAATTTTGGTAGCCTCAGTTACTAAAATGACCCTCTGAAAGATAAATAAATTATTTTTGGTGCACTTTGTAGAGTAGGCTATTTGTTAAATACCAGATCAAGGTAAAAAAAAAAAATCTACAATTAAAGCTTTTGTATTACGAAATTTTCTTCATTTTTTTTTATTAGTTTCACGTGACAGTACAATGATCTTGACATTTCATACATTTGAATCAAATGAGGTATAATTTCTCATTCTTCTGATTGTATGGGTTGCAGAATCACATTGTTAAACATACAGCAATAATAATGTCTATTTTATTCTGCTGTCCTTCCTTTCCCCCTTTCCCCTCTCCTGCCCTCCCCTCCCATCACTTCTCTCTACCCAATCTAATGTGACACACTTCTTTCCCCCACCCTCACAACATCATACATGTATTCTGTATAATGATAAGGGTCTCCTTCCATCTTCCCTGCAATACCCCTTTTCCCTCCTTTCCCCTCCCACCTCTCTTCCCTAACAAAGCAATTGGTCAGGTTTTTTTTTTTTTTTTTTTTTTTTTAATGTAGTAGAGCAAAGGCCAAGTGAAGAGTACATAATGTTTAAGGCTTTTTACCCCAGCTTCAGACACTTTTTTTTTTAACTTTTGAAAAGTTAAGTTCCAAATATAATAATATCACATTTACAAATAAAATACTCAAAATTAGTAAAAAAAATTTGGTAATTTTATAAATAGTAGCATACACTTTTTTAGCTAGGAATAATTTTGTGCTTCCTGCATAGCAAGAAAAAACAAATCTTGTAGGCTGGTGTTTGATGAAGCCAGTAAATTCTGTGTTACATTACACTATTTCAGAGAATGTTCAACAAATTGTTAAAATTTTTCCCACAGCACATTAATATTATAGAATACAGTAATTCAAAGGAAATACAAATTATTTTTTGTCATTTGTCTTAGTTTGTACATGTCCTAGAATACCCTTGAAGAGGAGAGTTAACATGCACAAAACAAATGACTTTTCAATAAAAATACATTATGAGGGTGAAGTTGAGCAAAGATAAAATTTGAAAATCTGTTTAGCAGTGTGAAGGGCTGCTGGGATAAAAAGTGGAAGCCAAATACAATCACCAATTCATGTGGCTCAAGGGAAATAACATGGGCATTTTTGAGTTATTGGCTCAGCTTAAGGAAATACAGGTTCCTTTTTCTTTTTTTTTTCCTTCAGGAGCATATGAAAGGGTTTAGGAAACAGGTACTTTTTTGCAATTGATAAAAAGTATTAAATTCTTGGAATGTTGCAATAAATAGCTATGGTTCAAGTAAAGAAAGATGTGTTTTCAAATTTCAAAGAACAAAACTCCCTTTGTTTGGTTCTACTCTCTGTGGAAATACTTTAAAACTCAGCCTGAGGACTGCACAGCATCAGATAAGCGGTGATGTTGTTCTCCCCTGTCCTCTACGTGTGACCTGTTCACATAGAACTTTCAACACAAACATAGGTTCTGATTATCAGGTTGTGTACAATTCCCCAGAATTTACTGCAAATGAAAAAAAAAATGTGACTTTACAGAATGATTTCACTCCATGAAGCAACACTTTTGGCAGATCCAGGTGAAATCATTCATATTTATTATCATTTCAAGTGTCTCTTCCTTTCCTTGGGTTCAGTGTGGATTTTTCTAAAAAATATTTTCTAATCTTTCTCGTCTTCTCCATCATTGCCATCTCTGACCTGCCTTAGGCCCTATTCAACTCTCTCCCAGTCTCCTACTGGATTGTTCCACTCCATTCTGTCCTCTGCACAACCACAGGGTGATCTACTTAGGATGCAGATCTGTAGATGTCACCCCCCTGCTGGAGACCTGCATTGGTCCCCTGCAACCAGCAGGCCAGAGGACAAGCTCTAATCAGGCCAGATTACACCCCTTGTGGACAGGAGCAGTCCTCATTTCTCCATGCACTCTACCTCAGACTCTAAACTCCATTCTAGCTACCTTTGAACTTGTTGTGTTGTCCTGCTCTTCCCAGCCATCTGCCTTTGCCCATGCTGCCCTTAAATCTCTCTTTCTATTTACTCTAACTTTTCCTTTTAATCCCAGCTCCATATCACCTCCTGAAGAGATTGCTTTAGGTAGCACTTGCCTCTGCCCTGGGCATCTCTTGATTATTGCACTTATGCCTTGTTTTGTAATTATTTGTTAAATGTCTGTTTCCCCCAGGAGATTGTTAATTTTTGAGGGATAAGAATTATGTCGTACCAATCCAACAAAACCAAAAGGACTGAAAATAGCTAGTTAAACCATTACTTTAAAAATATTTTATTTGGCCAGAGCTAAGGTACCCAAACTTAAAATTCTTACAAAGAAGCATTTGCAGACAAATCAGCTCAGTCTATAAAGCAACAAATTCAGGTGGTTTAGATGTACTGTATGTCAGCATTTTTAGATATTTTCTCATTTGGTCTGATTTTTTTTTTTAAAAACATGTTTTCCATTTATCCAATTCTGTTTGTAATATGTGCTTTAATTTTCAGCTAAATTTTAAGATTGTACATAGGTCTGAAAAGGAAGTCATTATCTAGGATGAGGACATTTGATATATTTACTGTTCCTATGAAACTTTTAAAACTGCTCATTCTAGGAGACTTCCTCTCAAAATAAGGTTTAAAAAAGGAAAATTCAATAAATGATTTTGTGCCTGCTTTTAAATGTTAATATTTATGCTACATTTTTGCATGTCTTAAAATAGGCCCAAACATATTTTCTATGAAAATAAAAGTGAATTGTAACTTACTTCTCTGAATTCTTATAATTGCACATGAGGTGTTATTTTAAATTTTTAAAATTTTTATTCAATAGTTTCAGATATATTTTAATTAGGTTTTAAAAGAAGATTATTTCCTGTTTACTTGTTTGTACATACATAATCACAAATGTTAGAAAATTATTTCTTGATGTTTATGGAGTGATAGTGGAAGCATGTGAAATTTAATTTTTAAAAATGGTTTCTAAAACTCATAAGGACCAAACTGAATTATTTTCAAGTTCATTATTTAAGCTCTTACATAATACATTCACAACATTCATGTTCTTTTTATGCCTTTATAAACTTCTTTTTTCCCCCTAATTTCCCAGTGAGAACCCTGCAGGAATTCATGCAAGATATGCTTAATAAATTCTTTTAGGCAAATGTAATAATGACTTTCTTCACTTAGTATACTATATTAAGAATTTTTCAAAAAATAAAATCATATGTAAAATGAAATCTGATAACAGTTTTATAATTTGAGGGTGCCTTCTTAATTAAAAGAAAATATAATATGAGCTTAAATTGTCCATACACCTTGTTTTTGCTTTTTAGAAATATTATCTTAGCTTTTCTGAAAAATTATCGTAAACAATGAAATGTTATTTCTTTTCGTATAATATGTAAAATTCTTTCTTTTGGGCATAAGAAAGTATTTTTGCAGAGTTTCTTTTCATAATTTTCACTTTTTAAAATTTATACATGACAGTAGAATCTATTTTGATATATTTATATAAGCATTTAACATATCTTATTCTAATTAGGATCCCAGTCTTGTGGATGTACAGGATAGTAAGATTCACTGTGGTGTATTCATATATGTACAAAAGAAAGTTATGTCAGATTCATTCACTGTCTTTCCTATTCCTATCCCCACTCCTTTCCCTTTATTTGCTTTTGTCTAATCCACTGAACTTCTACCCCCACCCCTTGTTGTGGTTTAGCATCCACATAAGAGAGAACATTCGTCCTTTGTTTTGGGGGGATTGGCTTACTTAGTATGAGAGTCTGCAGATCCATCTATTTACTGGCAAATGTCACAGAGTCATTCTTCTTTATGGCTGAGTAATATTTCATTGTGTATGTATACCACATTTTCTTTATCCATTCATCTGTTGATGGGCTTCTAGGTTAATTTCATACCTTAGCTATTATGAGTTGTGCTATTTTAGACATTGATGTGTCTGTGTAGTGTGCTGATTTTTAAGTCTTTTGGGTATATACTGAGGAGTGGGATAACTGGGTAAAATGGTGGTTTCATTCCTAATTTTTTGAGGAATCTCCATACTGCTTCTCAGAGTTGCACTAATTTGCATTCTTCAACAATGTATGAGTTTTCCCTTTTCCCCACATCCTCGCTAACATTTACTATTACATGTATTCTTGATAATTTCCATTCTTGTTGGAGTGAAATCCCAGTATAGTTTTAATTTGCATTTCTCTAATTGCTAGATATGTTGAACATTTTTTCACATACTTGTTGACTGTGCATATTTCTTCTTTTGATAAGTGTCTTCTGGTTTCTTTGCCCATTTATTGATTGAGTTTATCCATTCTGTAACTAGAACTCTTTTAAAACATGAAATGGTATTATTTGATCTTTCTGTATCTTTATCCCATTGTACATCTCTGGATTCAGTAATAATACAAAGAACATGCTATTTCTTTTCCTTTTTCTTTTTGATTTTAAAATGATTATAATGCTATTGCATTAAGTCTATAAATAACTTACAGAAAATGTATTACAGTAGTTTTATCATGTACCCCTCAGTTCCAAAACTTAGAAGCAACCCACTGCCTTCATAATAGCTTAGTCTGCCTTTCATGTTATTTCTGGATTGACTTTTTCATGGTGTCTTTGTTCCAAATAAACTGAACTAGTCAGTATTTCTCCAGGGATTTCTGTTCCTTACTGTATTTGCTTGATTTTTTCTCTCACCTGATATTCTTCCCTTGGTTTTTGTCCAATCCCATCTCTCAGCCTCATAGGGAGTAGGTGGTATTCTGAGACATGCTTTTGGAGGTGTACTGATTACTTATTCACTTTAATCTGTAGGACAAATTGTGACCACAGATATTCTGCTTCATCAGAATTCCTTGTGGGACTGTCATCAATTAGGCCAAACAGCGGATGCTAAAGCTAGAATATAAATATGCTTGTATACAGTCAGTTTACTGCTTTTCTCAATATTTAACAAGTATGAATAGGACAGACTGCATTTGCCAAGGTATAAATGGTAGAATTGCCTCTACAGAGAAAAAGAAACACTAGTTACTTCCTTGTGGAGACTACTTTCTTAAAAAGAGGAAAGTTTAGGTCCTTGAAAAGAGGAAAGTTTAGGTTAAAACTGAAGTATTGTTGCATTTTTGTGTAACAATTCTTAAAAATAAGCCTAGAGGTTTTACTGTCAAAGGATTTTTTAATAAAATGTAGACAATAAGAAATGAAAATTTGTAAAATCTAATTTTTTCTCCTATAAGATTTTGTGTTCCTTTTTTAAAAAAAATAAGGTGGAGGAGAATTTTCAAAGCAATTATCAAACTTAGTTTGATAATTGACATAAAGTACCTGTCAGGTTTTATACCTAAATGGCTTCAATCTGGGAGGTAATTTGTCATATTGTTTAGTGTCAACAGGGTCAAATTCACTGAAATATATTATCAAAATACAGAGTCTAGTTCAAGGTTTTTTATTTTTTTATTTTTTTAGGTATTGTTGTCTTACAAAAAAAAAAGGTTGGTGTGAAAAGTTGAACAAAAGAATAGAAAACTATTAAAATTAGCTATTTGCCTAAATTGATTTGAAATACATATTTGACAAATGTTTACTGTGTGAGAAGCTTGTTTAATTTACTTTGAAATTTAGGTTAAATGTGACAGCAGAAATCAGAAATATTAAAAATTATAAAAATTAAGTTTAATTAAAATGCCACTCATAATGTAGTTGCATTTTCTCTTTGTATATGAATTGTTGAGTGGTTCAAAACAGAAACACCTTATTGGTCATTGTAAACATAGCTATTATGATCTTATTAAAGCAGAAACATAAATGCACCAAGTAAAAACTATGAAATGGAAAGGATATTTCCTGCATAAGTTTCAGAAATCTGGTAAATTTCATATATTATCAAATATCTATTGCAATTGAAATTTAAAATATGTCTTTTTTAAAGTAAGATAAAAATGATGTTATCATTCATCTGTTAGAGATTTCTTTGTGTTTCCTCTTTCCCAGAAACTGTGGTAGACACTCAGAATGAAGAGATGAATTATAGTTATCAATCCTCAGAGATTCACAGTACAGAGAGAGTAAAGAGAGCTATAAGTGAATAAATGCAATAGAAGTATTTAACATGCAGAGGTGTATAAGGAATATAGCAAAAGCACATAGAGATCAGCCTTACTTTGCCCATGAACTTCTGGTGGATTCTAAAATATTTATATGCATACATACATATGTATGTATGTATGTATGTTATAGTCATATGAATGCATATACTTGTAGTTAAAAAATATGAGTACATATCTGAATACATATGTGAGTACATATATAAACAAATTTTAATCAGTTTATGAATATCAGTATATAACCAGTTTTTCTTATTTTTTCTATGCCTGAATTACTTTTTGATATTAGATTAAGTTAATGAGAAAGCATTATTAACTCCTATTAAGCAATAGATTCTCTATTTTAGTTAATTCCTCATGTGGCAACCTAAATTGGTGTCATGATAGCCTTGAAAGCATCAAGGTGCCTTCCTCTTGATGCATTAAGCCAAAGCATAATTCACCAAGGGAAATATGACTACTGCAAATGCTTGTAAAAAGAAAAATACAGAATAGCTTTCTACAGTAATCCACACCACCATTAATTATAAAGTACATATTTATCTGTTCCCTTGTGAAAAAGAACAACTCTTAGAGCCACATGCAATAATTTTCTATGTTCATTCATATTCATAACATGAAGACACCTACACCAACATGATCCCTCTACCTGTATTATACTTAGGATACTTTTAGGAAAATTTGTTAACTTAATTGTTTCTTGACTTCCATGCCGAGGACAGAGATGTCTAGTTAACATAGTCATATAAGGTCTCCAGTGGGAATGACAATTAGCTACTTCATAAAAACTTTTAAGATTTTCATGCATATTACCAAAGCCACTGGCTTTTTAAGTGTATTAACCATTTCCATTACTGAATGCAAATTTTTGCATCTCATAAATGTGTCCTGTCCCACTAGAGAACTGTGTTGATGAATATTCCTTTAAAAGTAAAGGCAGGAGGTCTTAATTCAATTAAGAAAGATCAGTATCAATTTATCTTGGTAAAAGAAGTGTTCTGTATGTGACTGTTAATCTCTATCTTCAGGTTTTATCCAGTTCTGGGATATATCTATGTTTATCTATATCTATCTAGGAATTATTTTAAAGTGACATACTTTATACCTTGATTCAGTAGGATATGATATGAAGTTTATGTTTGTTAAGTGAAATTAAAAATATTGAAAATCATCCAAAAATAGCTCTTGAGAAAAATTATAGCTAAGATAAAATGCTTAAGTGTTCAATTCATTCCATGATCCTTGAATCTCCTAGAATTTAAATTATACATTTGTCTGATAATAACTAATTTAGGATAGAATTTTAGCTAGATATCAATTATAATTTTATATGTGCATGTTTAATCATTAAGCAGACACAGAACATCTTAATAAATCTGAATGAAAAAGATTTTGTTTCCACTAGAGCAGGTGGACACGTCTTCAGGGTCCACAGTCGGCATTCGACTATGCTGGCTTTGTGTAATCAGCCACCATATTCAAGAATCTGGCCCTAACCTGGCCTTTTATCCAAACTCGGCTCCCAAGTTGTAGTTCTTCTGTCTCTAAGATTCAGAACTTCCAGGTCAGATCCAACCATATAGAGTGAAATTACGGCATTTTCTGGTTTATCAATGTAAACTGGAGAACAGCACACTAAGTGAAATAAAATCAAGGGTTGAATATTTTCTCTCATATGTGGAAGTTAGACCAAAATAAGGATGGTGGGAGGAAAAAGAAAAATAAAACCTAAGGGAGTAGGACAGTAAAGGGGGGAAAGTAATCAAAGAGGAAAACTAATCAGGTTTAGTAACATAAATAAACAAATATGACTGGAGGAAAAAACCAAATCTCAATAATAACCCTAAATGTTAATGGCTTAAACTCACCAATTAAGAGACACAGGCTAGTCGAATGGATTACAAAACAAGATCCAACAATATGTTGCCTACAGGAGACGCATTTGATAGGAAAAGATATACATGGACTGAAGGTGAAAGGCTGGGAAAAATCATTCCACTCATATGGAATGCGGAAACAAGCAGGAGTGTCCATACTCATATCAAACAAAATAGATTTCAAGCCAAAGTTAATCAAAAAGGATAAAGAGGGACACTGCATACTGCTCAAGGGAACCATACACCAACAAGACATAACAATCATAAATATATATGCCCCAAACAATGGTGCAGCTACGTTCATCAAGCAAACTCTTCTCAAGTACAAGAGTCTAATAGACCACCATACAATAATCATGGGAGACTTCAACACACCTCTCTCACCACTGGACAGATCTTCCAAACAAAAGTTAAATAAGGAAATTATAGAACTCAACAACACAATTAACAACCTAGACTTAATCGACATATATAGAATATACCACCCAACATCAAGTAGCTACACTTTTTTCTCAGCAGCACATGGATCCTTCACAAAAATAGATCATATATTATGTCACACGACAACTCTTAGACAATATAAAGGAGTAGAAATAATACCATGCATCTTATCTGATCACAATGGAATGAAACTGAAAATCAACGATAAAAGAAGGAAGGAAAAATCATGCATCACTTGGAGAATGAACAATAGGTTACTGAATGATCAATGGGTTATAGAAGACATTAAGGAGGAAATTAAAAACTTCTTAGAGTTAAATGAAATCACAGACACAACATATCGGAATCTATGGGACACATTGAAAGCAGTTCTAAGAGGAAAATTCATTGCTAGGAGCACATTCCTTAAAAAAAGAAAAAACCAACAAATAAACGATTTCATATATCATCTCAAAATCCTAGAAAAAGAAGAGCAAAACAACAGCAAAAGAAGTAGAAGGCAAGAAATAATTAAAATCAGAGCTGAAATTAATGAAATCGAAACAAAAGAAACAATTGAAAAAATTGACAAAACCAAAAGTTGGTTCTTTGAAAAAATAAATAAAATCGACAGACCCTTAGCCATGCTAACGAAGAGAAGAAGAGAGAGAACCCAAATTACTAGCATACGGGATGAAAAAGGCAATATCACAACAGACACTTCAGAAATACAGAAGATAATCAGAAATTACTTTGAATCCTTATACTCCAATAAAATAGAAGATAGTGAAGGCATCGATAAATTTCTTAAGTCATACGATCTGCCCAGATTGAGTCAGGAAGATATAGACAGCCTAAACAGACCAATAACAATAGAGGAAATAGAAGAAACCATCAAAAGACTACCAACTAAGAAAAGCCCAGGACCGGATGGGTATACAGCGGAGTTTTACAAAACCTTTAAAGAGGAACTAACACCAATACTTTTCAAGCTATTTCAGAAATAGAAAAAGAGGGAGAACTTCCAAATACATTCTATGAGGCCAACATCAACCTGATGCCTAAACCAGACAGAGACACTTCAAAGAAAGAAAACTACAGACCAATATCTCTAATGAACCTAGACGCAAAAATCCTCAATAAAATTCTGGCGAATCGGATTCAAAAACATATCAAAAAAATTATACACCATGATCAAGTAGGATTCATCCCTGGGATGCAAGGCTGGTTCAATATACGGAAATCAATAAATGTTATTCACCACATCAATAGACTTAAAAATAAGAACCATATGATCATCTCGGTAGATGCAGAAAAAGCATTCGACAAAGTACAGCATCCCTTTATGTTCAAAACTCTAGAAAAATTAGGGATAACAGGATCATACCTCAACATTGTAAAAGCAATCTATGATAAGCCACAGGCCAGCATCATTCTGAATGGAGAAAAATTGAAGGCATACCCTCTAAGATCTGGTACAAGACAGGGATGCCCTCTCTCACCACTTCTGTTCAACATAGTCCTCGAAACACTGGACAGAGCAATTAGACAGACGAAAGAAATTAAAGGCATAAAAATAGGAAAGGAAGAACTTAAATTATCACTATTTGCAGACGATATGATTCTATACCTAACAGACCCAAAAGAGTCTACAAAGAAACTATTAGAGTTAATAAATGAATTCAGCAAAGTGGCAGGATATAAAATCAACACGCATAAATCAAATGCATTCCTGTATATCAGCGACAAATCCTCTGAAACGGAAATGAGGACAACTACTCCATTCACAATATCCCCCCAAAAAATAAAATACTTGGGAATCAACCTAACAAAAGAGGTGAAAGACCTATACAATGAAAACTACAGAACCCTAAAGAGAGGTATAGAAGAAGACCTCAGAAGATGGAAAAATATACCCTGTTCATGGATAGGCAGAACTAACATCATCAAAATGGCGATATTACCAAAAGTTCTCTATAAGTTCAATGCTATCCCAATCAAAATCCCAACAGCATTTCTTGTAGAAATAGATAAAACAATCAGGAAATTCATATGGAATAATAAAAGACCCAGAATAGCAAAAACAATGCTAAGCAGGAAGTGTGAATCAGGCGGTATAGCGATACCAGACTTCAAACTATACTACAGAGCAATAGTAACAAAAACAACATGGTACTGGTACCAAAACAGGCGAGTGGACCAATGGTACAGAATAGAAGACACAGTAACCAATCCACAAAACTACAACTATCTTATATTTGATAAAGGGGCTAAAAGCATGCAATGGAGGAAGGATAGCATCTTCAACAAATGGTGCTGGGAAAACTGGAAATCCATTTGCATCAAAATGAAACTGAATCCCTTTCTCTCGCCATGCACAAAAGTTAACTCAAAATGGATCAAGGAGCTCGATATTAAATCAGAGACACGGCGTCTAATAGAAGAAAAAGTCGGCTATGATCTACATACTGTGGGGTCGGGCTCCAAATTCCTCAATAGGACACCCATAGCGCAAGAGTTAACAACTAGAATCGACAAATGGGAATTACTCAAACTAAAAAGTTTTCTCTCAACAAAAGAAACAATAAGAGAGATAAACAGGGAGTCTACATCCTGGGAATAAATCTTTACTCCACACACTTCAGATAGAGCCCTAATATCCAGAGTATACAAAGAACTCAAAAAATTAGATAATAAGATAACAAATAACCCAATCAACAAATGGGCCAAGGACCTGAACAGACACTTCTCAGAGGAGGACATACAATCAATCAACAAGTACATGAAAAAATGCTCAACATCACTAGCAGTCAGAGAAATGCAAATCAAAACCACCCTAAGATACCATCTCACTCCAGTAAGATTGGCAGCCATTAAGAAGTCCAACAACAACAAGTGCTGGCGAGGATGCGGGGAATTGGGTACACTTGTTCATTGTTGGTGGGACTGCAAAATGGTGCAGCCAATTTGGAAAGCAGTATGGAGATTTCTTGGAAAGCTGGGAATGGAACCACCATTTGACCCAGCTATTCCCCTTCTCGGTCTATTCCCTAAAGACCTAACAAGAGCATGATACAGGGACACTGCTACATCGATGTTCATAGCAGCACAATTCACGATAGCAAGATTGTGGAACCAACCTAGAAGCCCTTCAATAGATGAATGGATTAAAAAATGTGGCATTTATACACAATGGAGTATTACTCTGCAATAAGAAATGACAAAATCATAGAATTTGGAGGGAAATGGATGGCATTAGAGCAGATTATGCTAATCGAAGCTAGCCAATCCTTAAAAAACAAATGCCAAATGTCTCCTTTGATATAAGGGGAGTAACCAAGGACAGGGTAGAGACGAAGAGCTTGAGAAGAAGATTAACATTAAACAGGGATGATAGGCGGGAGGGAAAGGGAGAGAGAAGGGAGATTGCATGGAACTGGAAGGTGAGCCTCAGGGTTATACACAATTACATATAAGAGGAAAGGAGGGGTAGGAGAAAAATTATATAAGTGGAAGAAACGATTTATAGTAGAGGGGGTAGAGAGAGAAATGGGGAGGGGAGGGGAGGGGAGGGGGGATAGTAGAGAATAGGATAGACAGCAGAATACATCAGACACTAGAAAGGCAATTTGTAGATCAATGGTAATGTAACTGATGTGACACAGCAATCTGTATACGGGGTAAAAATGGGAGTTCATAACCCACTTGAATCAATCTGTGAAATATGCTATATTAAGAACTATGTAATGTTTTGAACAACCAACAATAAAATAAAAAAAATAAAAAAAAACTAAGGGAAAGAAATCCCATGAAGATATCAGAGAGATCAGTGAATTAGAGACAGGGGATTGAGGGGGAGAGAGATGGGACAGGAAAAGTGAAGAACAGTGGCATGAATCTGACCAAACTTTTCTATGTACATATGTGAATATAGCACAGTGAATTTCACTCTTATGTATATCTACAGGGCACTAATTAAATAATGATGAATAAAGAGAAGGAAGACTAGTAAGAGTAGAGGAAGGGGAATAGGGAAAGAGGAAGGGAAAGAAAAGGGAGGTATTGGAGATTGAGCTGGAGCAAATCCTATTCTGTGTTTGAATAATTACATCAAAATGAACCCCGATATTATGCATATCTGTAATGAAATACTAAAAAAATAAATTAAAATAGAAAAAAATTTAAAAAGATTCATATCTTCCCCTCCATTTCTCTAAAAATATAATTTCCATCCTTAATTCTTAATTATTCCCATCATCTGTGGTCCAACTGCTAAGGGCTCCTCACTACTCTGGACAGTCTCTGAATCACTGAAATATCTATTATCAATAGGGGATATTTAGATTCATTGATAAGGTCTTCCATTGTAGTCTGATAATATTGTTACTTACCATGGACTCCTTTTTTATTTTTAAATTGTTGGACCCTTCTTTTTAAGAGAAGAATCCATGACTTAGTCTTCTGTTGCTGCCCACATAGAACACAAAGAGACACAGGTGCTCAGTAATGCACATTAAATTAGTAGATTACAAAGATCATTACGAAAATTATATGTCAATGGATCTCAGTTAGGAATGATTTTGACTCCCCCAGGGCACATTTGGCAATATTTGAAGACATTTTTGATTATCAGAACTGCAAATGAGTTTCTACTGGCATCTAGTGAACAGAAACCATCGATGCTACTAAAGGTAACCGTCTGCCAGTGCACAGGGCAGCCTCACAACAGACAGTTATCCCCAACCTCCAAAATGTCAAGAGTGCCAAGGTTAAGAAATCCTGCTTAAATGGATGTGGAATTTGAGTGTAAGCAATGGAAGATCTTATATATTTTCTCCTTCCCCTCTTCCTCTTCCTCATTCTTTCCCCAACCCTTTCTTTTCCCCTCCCCTCCCCCTCCCCCTCTCATCTTCCTCCTCCTTCTCCTCCTTCTTCTCTCTTTCTTCTTAAGGAAGATCAGAAAAATGTTCCAGAGATAGCTAGATGTGATTTGAAAACTTAGTTCTCTAAACCTGCATTTGGCTTCCAACAGAAAAAATTCAAACTAACTCTATACTGTGTTTGTCAAAACACAGAGGGACCACCTTAATCCTGTGATCTGTTCTTGCTAAATTTACTCTATAATCTGGGTTGTTCATCAGTCTTTACTCTTTCTTATTCATACAACTGCCTGCTCTAAGGTTGTGGTTTTGTTTTGTTGCCAATGTATTTACTTAAATTCAAATTACAACTAAATGACAAAACATTTATGTATTTTATTTTTTCCCAAATAGTTGTTCATATTAAGACATATTAAGACATATTTTCATATTAAGACATATTTTGTATGTATTAAGACATGAAATGGAAAGAAATAGAGAAAAAATATGGAAAAAATTTGAAACTCCTTTTATATGTTCTTAAAGATAAGAACTAATTTAGAATTTTACCCTTTGGCAAAAAGAAAAAAAAGTTATATTTGAGCTAATTTGTTTAATAAAGCAAATACTTTTCCCCCTTTTCTCTAGGTTGAGAAATAAATGAAAAGGCAATAGGTATTTTTACCTTTTGGTTCATGCACTTTTCAACAAGTACTCAGATTCCTGTGAGGGTCTTTGGAAGAGAACAAACACAATTCTGTAAGGATGCAAATGTAACATACACAGTTTTAATTGAATTGCATCTCTTTTTGACCAATACCAAATAATAAATTAATTATAATATTGATTAGTTTTCCTTATTTTTAAGATTCTTTAATAATAATAGGCATAAAAACATCTACTTTCTTAGTAATATTTAGTTTAGGGTAGGAAGCTTTCCAAATTTATGCTTTTATTGCTTTGTTTTTAACACATTTATTTCAATCTACACAAAACATTCAAATAATTTGGTCCTGGTATCCCATTCATTGGTGAACTTCAGTATCATCCATATAAATAACAATCTGGGATTACACTTGGTCCTTGAAGGGGAAATATTTCTAGAAATAAAAATACTGTTATTCTGTCTCTCCTATAATTTTCATAGCACTTTGATGGCAGTTTTATGGTCCCTAACAGAGATTTGGCCCAGAAAAAAATATGCTTAAACTGAGGGCGTACCCCTGCTAAACCAAAATGAATTGTGAAATAGCTAGAAATGCTACAACTTCTCTTCATGTTCTGCAAATTATTTCAAGATGTTTTCTATAAACTTTCACTACTTTTGCTTTTTTAAAAAATCCATTCAGCAAATATTCACTGAAACCATACTACGTATTTGACACTAGGTCTTATGTGCCTGGCACTGGTGAGCAAACCAGACATTCTTCTTGTGCTATGAAGATTAGAATCTGGTGAAGCAAACAAATAGGAACCAACTAATCATACAAATAAACACATTTGTTAATTCATTCAAAAAATATATATATTGAGTGCTCCCTGAGTTCTGGATCTGTTCTAGACTTGTAAGACACACTGCCTGAACCCATTGAGATGGGCTTTTACTCTGGTAGCAGATAAGGTGATATGCAAATACAAAAACAGTAGAAATTATCATGGCATGGGATACTATGAAGAAAAATAAAACCGTGCAAGGACATGTAGAAAGTTTTAGTATTTAGGATAATATGTTTGAAGACACAGTGGTTGGGGAAGGCCTCACCAGGGGGTGATATTTGAACATAGACCTGATTGAAAAGCTCTTGTCCTGCCCAGAGAAGAGGCAGGAAATACCTGACATGTTGGCACATTAGCAAGAGAAATGAAGTGAGTGAGGGTAAGAATGGAAGGAGATTAGATCATAGAGGTAGGAAGCGTCCAGATCTTATCCATGGTAAATACTGTTGATTATTACAAACTCAGAAGACTGCACTGCAACAAACACTGGATGTTAAGAGAAAATATAACAGGGATTATACCCTCCCTCACCTGGGAAGCTAGGGAAAGGTTCTCTTATGGAATGAAGTGTGTCTCCCCCCCCGAAAAAAAAATTAAAAATTAATTTAATTCCCAATGTGAGTATATTTGGATATAGGATGTTAAATGAAGTCATAAGGTTGTAATGGTAGCACCCTAATCCAATAGGACTGGTCCCTGCTTTTAAAGAGAAGAGATGTGGAGGATATGTTTATATAGAGAAGAAGCTACATGAGGACCAGTGACAGGAGGGTCATCTGCAAATCAAAGAAAGAGGCCTCAAGAGAGACTAATCCTATCTGCACCTTGATCTTGGACTCCCAGCCTCCAGAACTGTGAGAAAATAAATGTGTGCTGTTTGGGGGCACCCAGACTGATTTTTGTTTGTTTTTTGTTATTATTGTTGTGACACCAATAGCAGACAAATATAATATCTCTGAGGAGGTGACCTTTTGGCTGAAAACTAAAGGTTAAATGGGAGCTAATTGCATGTAAAGAAGTTTAAGGGAAGAGCATGTGTATAGGGTCTACATTTGAAAAGTGTTCAGCATATTTGAGAATTCGAAAGAAAAACTTTTGTCTAAAACTGAAGAGTAATCGTGAGGGCAGCATGTGGAAAGATGAAAGAAGTAAAGGAAGCCAAGTCATGTCAGGCTTGATAGGCTCTGTGAAGGGTTTTGTTCATTAGCCTAAAGGGGTTGACAGGATCATATTTGCATTTTAAAAACATCTTCTGGCTGTGAAGAATTGGAGTAGAAAAGAAGTGAGTTCAGAGAGCTGAAGCAAACTAGATAGAGATGATGGTGGTGGAATTGGATCAGAATGGATTGGTAACTATGAATGAAGCTGGCAGAAGAGGGATTGCTCCCACATCTGTTTTTTTTTTTTTTTTCAAATAGAAGGAAGTCGATGTCATTTTTTAGGTGAAGAACACTATCTATAATTTTGCCTGCCACCTGATCAGTTGCATTTGGAACACGGTAAATTTGAAGTGCATCTGAAACCTCCAAGTGGAGAATCTGGAACTCAGAGAACAGATTGAGACTAACGATACAAACTTGGGAGCTAAAAGTATATTTTAGTCATCAAAGCATGCTACAGTATAAATTCTTCATAGACAGGAATTTAATGTTTTGTTCACAGATTTAGCCCAAATACATGGAACAATGCTGACATACAGAAGGCATTCATTCTATACTTATTTGTTGAATGAATGAATGAATGAATGAACAAACGAATGAAACAACTACCTAAAGAGGGCTTGATATGGAGAAAGAAGCAGACTTAGAATGAACTGGGGGAATGTCAACGTTTATAGGCTGGGTAAAAAGGAATGAGCTTACAGAGAAACAGCAAAGGAGCAGTTAGAGAAAGAAAGCATTACAGTCTGATATTTGGAAAGCCAGAGAAAGAATGTTTTGAGAAAGGAGAATTTGTCCTTTCGAGTGAGTGACATACAGCAGCAAGCCTAGAACATGAATGAACACTTCTGAATCCTAACAGCTAGATGGGCTTTAAAACACTTGAACCTGTTTATCAGAGTTGTCAATCTTTGAGTCTAGGAAGATGTGATTTCTTGTGTGTAAGATTTATTCACACAATAGCCATTTGGAACTACCTTTGAAAACACATCTCTGACACATTCCCAGCATGGGTGCATACATAATTACATCATCATTCTTTGTATTAAATTATGGTTTCAGTGACAGTTGGAAAAAATGTGCTCAACTAATAGAATACCGATCGTTTTTCTTGGCAAGTTCACTTGGAGTATTCTCTCTGGACAAAAAGGCAACGTTTTATTTTCCTCTCCTGTCCTTTCAATTTACTCTGTGCTTCCCTGCATTTTGGCACCTGAATTAACTTTGTGTATAACTACACGATAAATCATAATTTAAGATTTTGCTGAAAAGTAAAAAATAATCTTATTTTGCCACCCTTATAACTGTTTTTCTTTTAAAAAACAGATGAACTGATTAAAAGAAAAAATGATTTTCTGGTAAGGACTGTAATTAATTCTCAAGGTTTCGAATGTAAATTGTCTAACCCTGGTTGTTCTCATATGGTTCTCTGCCTTGAGCACAGCTGTGGGTCCTTCTGGAGACTGTTCTGCACACTCATGAGCATGCTTATCTTATAAATAAATTGGGGTCACAGCTCTCAACCTAGAGATTAAGGGTGTTTACTAAAAAGTCCTGCCAGTCTCTCTCATCTGAATGGCCTCTTCCTTGAGACAGATAATCCACTTGGGCTTTTAGATACTATTATCTGCAGTGGAGACACTAGGAGAAGAGCCATTAATTAGTCCTTGGTTTAAACCTCAATTGTACCATAAATATTTAGTTTAAAGAATACTACTTCCTCTCCCTCCTTTCCATATTTTTCTTCAACGCAGTTATTCTATTTGATATTTTATTAGATGTTTATTACTTATTTGGCTTTGGTAAGTCTTCCCTTGCAAGATAATTTGCATGAGAACTGGAATACCGTCTCTTCTCATTTGCTATCTCCCTGGACCCAAAATGATGCCTGACATATTGTAGGTGCTCAGTAATATTTATAGAACAAATAAATGAATAGATGCTTAAAGTCTGATGACAAGAGGTAAATATAAAAATGTTGATTGGGTTTGCAATTTAGTTGGAGATGCAGCCCCTGATAACAAGTCAAAGGCAAACAAACATCTTTGCTTGCTAATCTCTAGCTGACTTGCTCCAGCCTCAGATTGGATGTTTCCACATGAAAGTCAAACAGGTACTTCAAACTCAAAGTATTTGAAATGCAGTTCTTTAATTTTTCCTTTTTTTCACCTCAAACCTTGACATCAGTTCCTCCTCAAGGCTTATCCTTATCTTTGAGGGGCGTGTCACTTTCACCTGCTCATTTGAGTTACAAAATTCTTTTCTCTCCTCTCCATCACATGTCCAAAGAGTTGCCAAATTCTGTTAGTTCTGCTTATACAATGTGTTTCTATCTACCTTCCAAGCTACTTGTCTTAGTTCACAAGGTGACTTCCCTTTCTGATGCTTTCAACCTGTCTTTCGTCCAGTTAGTATTCCATATTGTCAGCCAAAATGTGTTACAATGATATGATAATTAGTCAATGTGATGTTCACTGATCAATTAGCAAGTCTCTTTTATGTGTCTATTCTAGGCCTAAGCAATAAATACTTCAAGTCCACGTAGGGCTTCTTGTCTTACACAGTAGTGCAGAGATTCGATAGGCTTATGTCAATGCCCTTCTCAAAGTTGTTCAAAGACTTTTTGTCTCCAGCAGAAGAAAACTTAACCCTGATATTCCCAGACCATTATGTGTGAATCCACTTACTTTATCATCTTCATCTCAGACCATGCTCAAAATCCTAAACACAAATGTTCTGTAGACACCTACTGTGTCCTTTCCAGAGAGGTATGCGCTTCATCCTAGGTTGTTCCTGTTTTCTTCTCATCCCCCTAACTGGAATGAACTTCCCTTTTTCTGTACACACATTAAAAAAATCACTTTTATTCTTGGAAGTCCAGCTCAAGTGTCAGCTTACCTATGAGCCCTCACCCTGCTACCCTAGGCAGAATTAAGCCTTTCTGTTTGCTTATTGACTCCATTTATCCCTCCATGAGATCATTTACTTCTGTGGAATAGATTTTAAGTGCCTTAGAGAGATGCTCTGAGTGAATTTTTGTTGTTGTTGTCTTTAAGGCCTCTTATTACTAAGTCTTAATCTCTACCTAATTACCTGTTTGAGGTATCCAGGTCATACCCATGACTGCATTTCTAAGGAGTTTCCAGATTCCCTTCAGTATGTTCTATGAAGTGCAAGCCATGGTTATGCAATGCTATATAGTTGTTTTGCTGTTTTTCTCTCTGAAGTTCTCTGTCTCTGATCTATAACAACGAAGGAGTTTTCTGCAGCACATTTGGTAGGAAGGTTCACACCCTCCTTGGAGTTCAAAATGGAAATGAATCCTCCACTAAACTGAAAAAAAAAAAAAACACTTCATAGCACAGTCATGTAATATCATTAAATGCTTTGCTTTCCTTTCCTCTCTGATACAGCTCAGGAGCAGTCACTTGTGTATTCCATGCTTAATATAGTGTGGGTTACAAAAGGACATGAAAATATCTTTTTATGGATATTTATGGATAGTGGTTGCCTTGGGTATTGTTTGATAGCTACTGTGCTTTCACTAATGACTATCAGACTCAGAGTTTAATTGTCAACTGCTACATTTCAGAATTCCTTCTTATACTGGCTAATTTCCATCAGTTTCTAAATGGTAACTGCTAATGTCAAGTCAGTTCAAAAATAGCAAAAACTCTATTTCTCCTTAATATCCGGAGAATCATATTCATGGGCACCAGGGAGTCTAGGCATAATTCTGATAGTTTTTTTGCCATCAGATTTAGAATAAACAAATTAATGTAGAAATAGTTTTCTAACAGGAGATAACAAGGAAATGGGCAAACAAAAAGTCAACGTTTCAATGAGGAAAAATGCAGTCTCAGTGACCAGATTAGTGGTTTAATTTTTTTCTTTTGTAAACTGGATGGAATTTTTTAAATGTAGGCAAGAATTTAAAAATTATGCAATCTGACTAAATATTTGTCCCTATCTTTAAATAGTTGTCTTTCTATTGGGGCCAAATTTGATATTTAAATGTGTTTTATTACAAAGTAGCACTTGCAAGATTATTTGCTAGTGACTATTTCTTTAACTGGACTGAGGTAAGTGTGATTCATCTCTAGAGGAGTTAGTTTCAGGCAGGTCATTACAGGGTAGGTGTGGAGGATTAACTCCAATCCCTAACCCTGCAATGAGATCACTGAAGAGCTCACTTGGTGGATTGTGGTGCACAGTGTGGCCATGTGCCAGAGTATGTTCATGGTGCAACACACTTCCCAAATCTCTGGGTCTGACAAACTTTGGCTCTTAAGCACAGTTACAGAGCCTTGTACACTGTGTGTATATTCTTAATAAAAATTTTTGTCTTTTGATTATTACAAAGACTTTCTTGGTAAGGAGATTCAGAAAAGATCATGATATGTAGGTTGAAAACCGAGACATGAGCAGAAGGAGCCAATTCTAAACTTGGTTGAAGTCAGCTCCTGCCTTCATATAACATTGAATATCTTTGGTTCCTCATTAAAACTTAAAAAGGACAGATATGTAATTTACTTTGAAATATAATAAAAGCATTTAAATTTTTAAAAGTCATAAGATTACATTTATAAAGTATCTTTAAATAACATTTGGTTTATAAAATACTGTTGTATTTTAATGATGGTAGGCTAATAATCTAACAGCATAAAGTTCTAGTGATATTCTATATGCTAACAATGTTATTGTGAAATACTTATTCTTTACAAGATCTCAATATTCTAACATCATCTTATTTTTTATCTGTGTTAAGAAATTTCACATCTAAATGACTTTTTCCAGTATATATATATATATATATATATATATATATATATATATATATATATATATAAACTTAAAATTTTGTGATTGATTTTTAGGATATAATTACTTTTTTAGTTATGTGTAAAATTTTGAACATATATTTGAGATCTTAACATTTTTAGTTTTATGGGAACTGGTTTGCACCATGGATAGGTGATAAGCTCCTTTTAATGTTCTCACACACATTTGTTCTCAAAACTTTTGTGCTCCTGAACTTACCATACCCTTTCTGACCTTCTTTTTAATACAAGTCCTTTGTAACAGATAAGCACCTATTTGAAGACAACGTTATCATATTTTTAATAATTGATTACTATAATTCTGTAAATGTACCTAAAAAAAGAAAATTCTTTTCTAAGGAATATACAAATGATATTAAAACATCAAGGAGATGTGCTATCTGAGATTTGATATAAACAAATTACATAACAAACTATATATGCCTATTTGGAAGAAAAGACTTCCAGCTTAAAGAAAATGATATAAAGACTTAACTTTGGCCCAAATATTACTACATTAAATTTAAAGACACAGATGAGATCAAATGGATCAAATCTTCCTTCCTTGTTAGACCATCTAGAAGATATAGTTTCCATTATGTTTTACATTTTGGCATATGGTATCTGCTTGTAATGTATTTTAGTACTATCTTTAAAATTATGTTTCTTTTCAAAATGTAGAGTTTTTTTGGCAACATCTTACATGTGATTTCTTTAGGAGATAAAAATAATATAATAATAAGTTGATGAAATAAGATTATTCTTTAGAAATGTATCTTTAAATGGTAAGTACAAAATACTGAGATCCTAGAGCACATACTTTTAAATTAGACAATGGGGATTTGTCTTGACAATGACCAACCTAATAAAATTTCCAGTTGTTCAAATGGTATTGGTATTATTCAAAGATATTCTGAAAGTGTAGCTCAGTGATAGAGCACTTGCCTAGCATATGCAAGACCCTGAGGTCCATCTCTAGCCCAGCAAACTCTTGTTTTGGATTTGTCCTTCCGATCAAATTATGAACCATACAAAAACTTCTAAGATGTTATAGCTGTGTCTTATTCTTAGCCCAAATGTTGTTTTCCATCTTGATTATTTATATTATTTATCATAAAGGACTCCAAATGAATGTTACAGCACCCTAGAAATGAAATCCATCCTTTAAATTTATTCAAAAGAACAGAATACAGTTTTGAAGGAAATTAAAATGTGATTTTGAAATATTTAAATGACTTTTTATGAGAATAAATGTATAATCTCACAAAGTAACTGTTTCCTGACACATGTAGGCTATGGTATGTGTAGTGTTATTGGTTGTACCCATTGATTTTGAATGAACTACTATGGTAATATGAAAACTATTCTTACCATCAAGGAGACATTTGAAATTTTTCTATTTTGTTTTAAGGTAATTTGGTGGAGTATTCATTTGGCTTTTGTAGTCATGAAAGCAGTGGATAAATCCCTGTTTTAGGGGCTTCTCCTTGATCTTTAATTGCTAACTTCATCATAAGCTTGCTTTCTTTTTAACCAGTTGATCTGAGGTGTCATATTTGTAAAGACTGATCTAAGCCACAGAATTAACTTTATTTTCATATCTTGATGTCATGAATAAGTCCACATCTGTTTGCTTCACTGGCTGTATATAGTAGGTGTTTAATTGCTGACTGTTAAGTGGATATTAGGTGTCAGACACTCACCCAATCCTGTTTAGATTTCCTGAAATTTGAGAGAAGTGTTCAACTTTGTTGAGAGGAGAGAAAATTGCATTTTAACAAAAGCAACCTTCAGAGAACAGATTGTAGGGTTATTCATAAGTGACACATAGACCTCTTTCCACTTCAACCACTGTTATCCCAGTGCCATCTCAAAGCAGCAACTTAAATCCCTTTGTGCATTTGATTATTGCAATGTTTAGTAGGCACATACTACATGTAAAAGAGTGTTCTAGGGACTGGGAAAATAACACTACACAAAACAGAACTCCTGGGGCTGGGGATGTGGCTCAAGCGGTAGCGCGCTCGACAATGATTCTCAAAAATACTATGAATAATTGTGAGCATTGTTTCTGATTATTGACCAAATGTGAGTAATGGTCTCTGTGTGGTGGAGTCTCACTGGCATAATTTGATGAGCTTCCGTAACTATGTCATAGCAGGAAGTACTGGTTATCCAGATTTGAGCAGATCTAGACAAGTTGGATGCCTAATACCTAATATTCTTTTACTGATATTGTAAATGGACTGTTAAGAGGAATAGTTGACCACCCTAGAAACTCCTAGATTTCTCAGGAGTTATCAAATAACATAGGAGAATTTTTTTGGATGATATGTGCTTTAAGAATATAATATGCTGGGCTGGGGATGTGGCTCAAGCGGTAGCGCGCTCGCCTGGCATGCGTGCAGCCCGGGTTTGATCCTCAGCACCACATACAAACAAAGATGTTGTATCCGCCAAAAACTAAAAAAATATATTAAAATATTCTCTCTCTCTCTCTCTCTCTCTCTCTCTCTCAAAAAAAAAGAATATAATATCTGTGAAGTATCAGTACCTATTTAGGGGTTCATCTTTAATAAAGACAGTAGGCTTGGGAGCTGTTGGTTTTAGCATTAACTACATATTCAAAGGGTAATAGGAACAACATCAATTAAGTCATTACTTAAAAATTCCTCTCTGTGAGGCTGCCTATAGATTTTTTACCACTCATCTAAACCACAGAAATAAAAATTTAGTAAATACTTTTGTTTGTACTCTTGAATGAGTTTTCACAAAAGCATGAAAAAGATTCATAACACTCAAGAGATATTTGAAAATTTCATTTTTTATTTCATTTATTTTATTTCATTCTCAAGATATTCCTAATGTGAGCAAATGAATCTAATATCTTTTTTATTAGCTATACATGACAGTACAATGATCTTGACAATTCATACATTTGAATCAAACGGGATATAATTTCTCATTTTTCTGATTGTACAGGTTGCAGAGTCACATTGGTCATACAGTCACCTATATACATACAGCAATAATAATGCCTATTTTATTCTGATGCCCTTACTATCTCCCCTCCCCCTCCCCTCCCCTCCCATCACTTCTCTCTACCCAATCTAATGTGACACACTTCTTTTTGTTTTTCTCCTTACAACATCATACATGTATTCTGTATAACGATGAGGGTCTCCTTCCATCTTCCATGCAATTCTCCTTCTCCCTCCTTTTCCCTCCCACCTCTTGGAAAATCCCATCAACCCTTAAAACCCATCAACGGTGGGCGTGGCTACCAACACAGTTCTGCAGCTGATCCAGGTACCTGGTTTCCAACTCCCACACCCTTAGCTGTGATAACTCAAAATTTTTCCCACAAGCTTTTGGAGGGTGTAGCTATCAACGCAAAACAACAACTGTGCAGGCACCTGGTTTCCATCTCAGAGATTAGAGTAGGGAGGCTACAGGTGGAAGCTCAAGTCCTTTCGTTTATTTTTAAAAAGCCATTTGTTTATTATTCACTCAGGTTTTAGAATACTGTAGCACCAACAGTAGTGGGAATCCTGCCTTGGAGTCTCCCCCAGCATGACCTCACATGACTCCTCCCAGTCAAAGTCACATTGCTCATCACTAGTTGTGTATCTCTATGACGACAAGGATTGTACTTTATATGTGCCTGCCTTTCATGCTCCGTGACCACCCCAAAGCATATACAATACCTCATATGTGAAGCACCCTTGCATCTTTATGAATTGAGTTTGGAGAGAAGCTGTGAAGAGCCCTTTCCTCTTTGCCTTATGTTGTTAAACATTTGCCATGAGTGGCTCTTCGGAGAAACACACTTTTTCTAAATTCCTTTAGAGAGCCATGTTCTTGTAAGAGATTTCTTCCAAATTGATCTCTATGAGGGTACGAATAGTTAATCACGTTCTGAATGTGTGCCTGGTCCTTTGCGGGGCAAGTGCTCTGCCTGCCTGTTTTCCATCAGCAGTTGGTGGCATTAAGCGGCAGCTGCCTTCTCTTTATCTTGCTTTCTACTTGCAGATTTGGGAGGTAAGCCAGGTCTTGAGACTCTTCCCTCCTGCTCCTTCTTATGGTCTTATCTGAAATCCTTTTGCATATTTGTGAAGCTGAGAAAAAGGACTAAACAGAATGACAATTTCTCCTCTCTCCCCAATAAAAGTCCCATTTTAGTCCTGGTTTTGTATGTGCTCACATTTTATCAGTTGCTCTTTTTGAATTGAAATGTGAAAAATTCTAGCTTTGTTTTCTAAAAATAACTCCTAAGAAATAGTTCAAACATGGTTGAATTAAAATGCTTTCATTGGAAAAAAAATGCTATGGGGATCAGGGAAGGGTGTTTGTTGGGCATTTATTTATTCTCTGGTTGAATAACTATTGACTGAGCATCTCCTATTTGTTAGGGTATGTGGGACGCAAAATGATGAATAAGACAGAACTCTATTTCCTTAGAACATGCAATCTGGATGTAAAAAATTGTAATCCTGCCCTGAATCGGCAGGAATCCGAACTCCTACTTGGATGCTTAGACCCCTACTATGCCAAGTGTTCTGATGGAAAAGTGTTATTCTGTTTTCACATTGAGGAGTAGTTTGAAAGATGAACACAGTGTGCATTGAGGGGGTCAGTAGAGGCAGAGATATGTCAAGACATTCGGCATCCTTGTGGTTCCATTTTACCTGCTGCTTCCTCCACTCAGAAGACCCTCTCATGGGTTCCTCTGATTGCATCTCAGATTTCATAAGTAATCATAAAACAAATGATTTTCAATTCGCCACTGTTCAGCTACATGTGAGTAACATCTCATTCAATTATAAGAACAATGAGATGATGAAGAGATTTTACTAGTGAAAAACCTGGGTATTGAATGTTCAAGCTAAACTAGGATTCAAAGCCACCTCTGTGGGACTCCAGGGCCATCCACTTTTAAAGTTATAACTTTGGTGCCTCCTACTTAGAGATCCTTCTCTGTGAAGGTGCCATCTGTTTTGGGCAATGGTAGCCCAATAGGCCCTTTGTGGGTGGCTCTCAAGTTCCTCTCTCAGGTTCCTCTCTTGTCTCCCTCAAGCAACTCCTCAGGAATTGGACATCACTTTGTTCCGCTATTGGCAACATCTACAGAATACCCTAATGTCAGCAGCAGTTTTCTGGATCTATCTTAAGGCACTTACTCAAGGACTGACGCTCTAGACTCAAAGCATCCTGGCTTGATGCCATACATCCAGAGTCTATCTCCAGTATCCCAGACTCCTGAAGGATTTGGTGAGAATTTCTTCTGTTCATCCTGATCCTTCCCATACCTGATATGTAGCTAAACTCTGGTGGTAAATCAGTAAATGTTGAGTCAGCATTATAAATATTATCTTTGCCTGTCCACACAGAAGGCAGTGCTCCTTATCATCCTACCCTTTGTCCTTTAGTGGGAAACTTCACACATTTTGCTGTTGGGGCATCGTGTTAGCTTTGAATAGTTTTTCTACCTCCTGCATTGCCTTTATAGTGCACACTTCTCTTAACCTTCTGGTACATTTGCTGCTTCGAATCTGCCATGGAATGGATCATCATATTTTACATGGCATTTGCAGATTGTACATAAAATAAGAGATGACAAACCTTCCAGGGAAGGACTCCTACGTGAATTAGTGCATCCATTTACGCTTCTGAATCTGTTTCCAAAAACTTTGCTTACTCCATGTCTTTCATCTGTACCATGTTATCATGTCCTTGAATTCTTGGTATGATTGGTAAGGACATTACATTTGTTGTAGGGGGGTATGAATCTCTTAGGCTTTTAGGGTTTGCTGTTGGAGTAGTACTCACACTACAAAACTGTGTGGATGTGGCTCAAGCGGTAGTGCGCTCTCCTCGTATGCGTGGGGCGCTGGGTTCGATCCTCAGCACCACATAAAAATAAAATAAAGATGTTGTGTCCACCGAAAACTAAAAAATAAATATTAAAAAATTCTCATTCTCTCTCTCTCTCTCTCTCTCTCTCTCTCTCTCTCTCTCTCTCTCTCTCACTGTGTAGGAAACATAAACATATAAAGGCTGCCTTGTTGTCTCTCTTTTCCCTCCTTTCCTCCTCCCTTCTGTCCTCTCTTTCATCTCAGGTAGTTGTATGAAAAGTTGGGTATTTAAAGTACTTTTGAAATATTGGATTTTGGAAGAATTTTTGCAAAAAAAAAATCTGTGATTCAATACATTGCCATTAATCATTACCTTCTCTTACAACCCTTCATGCTATTTTGGTGCAGATGAGAGCTCTCCTATCACAGCTAATTTGAATTCATTTTTCAAATGAGATTTCATGAGCTCCTATGCTAAAATTAAGGTCTGTTATATCTTCTGCACTTCCTTTGTCTGCTAACGTTGTAATATGATTTTTAAATAATTGAGTTACTTCTGACATGCTTTCTTATTTAGAAACTTGGGCTTATTTGTAAGTCTTTTATCTCTAAAGATGTTTCTATATTTTATGTATATGTTTTCCCTGTGGTTGATGCTCTAATTATTTTAGAGACTTTGAATCATTCATTTTTAAGCCATATAAAATAGCTACATTCGATCATGGTCACATGATACAAGAATGCTAGCAAAAACTGTCAGTAATTACTACTTTTATCATTAGAAAAGAGGAAGGCAAAAATCAATATAATACCTATGATAAAAAGAAAACAAATACTTGCATATAATAAATTGATGCCTTGAAATTTACCCTTTATTATTACACTTAAAGCAAAGAAAGATTACCTTCTCTTCTTTTTCCTTTGGCTTCTTTTATTCAAAGAAATAATTTTATCAGTAATGTAGAGAACTAAATTTACCTGAAAGGTAACTGAGAATTTCCCCTGTGACCTGTTGCGATAGAATATTCTTTTGGTATTCTTTCTAGAATACAAAAAAAGGCAATCACAGCGGTTGTAGGCTAGAAACTGTCTAGTAGCTCAATGCATTCGAAAATTGTTCATTTTTCTCTGAGGAGACATTCTGATTTAGACTCAGATGTACATCACAAATGTCTTTAGTATTAGAAATGGAGAACTCATTTGCTCTGTTGAGAGATTTATGCCCTTTGTTCCTCCATGGCCATCGTGCATGAATGCCATGCATGACAGAGAAGTAAGAGTCATTGCACATTGAAGCTCATGCTACTTTATAGACTTGGTGGCATGTGATTTTACTCATGAATAAGCAATAGCTCATGTGTGTGCAAAATGTGCTCTCTCACTGTGGGTCTCCCTCAACTAAAATCAGACATTTGAAATCAAATAGAAAATATATTGTTTAGCTTATTTGTAAACTTCAGTGCAGAAATACAAGTTATATTTTACCTTATAACCTGATTGCATTAGAGATGGAAAACAATATAAACAACTCAATATGATCCTAATGCATTGACACATCTACAATGAAATTAACAATCAATCTTAAAGAATATACTAAAAATTGATTTATTATATTCTAAAGTAAGGATGTATTTTTAAATTAGTTATACATGACAGTAGAGTCAATTTTGACATATTTATAAAAAATGGAGTATATCTTACTCTAATTAGGATCCCAGTCTTGTAGATGTACATGATATGGAGATTCATTGTGGTATATTGAGATATATGTACATAGGAAAGTAATGTAAGATTCATTCCATTGTTTTTCCTATTCCTATTCCCCATCCCTTCCCTTCATTTCCCTTTATCTAATCCACTGAACACCACTGAACATCTATTCTTTCCCTCCCACAGGATGTATTTTTTCTTATAATTTTCCCGATTTTTCATGCAAACATAATTAATTTTTAGAAATTCCACAATTCAAATAGACATTTTAATGCATTAACAAATTAAAATCTGGTGACAAAATGACATTAAATTATACTATATTTTATCTTTCTCATAAACATTTAGAGAGAATTTTAGAATATATGTATGTATTAAATCTATAAATTTTTGATACGTTTAATGACATTGAAACAACAATAATTTTCTTAAAAACGTATTAATCATATTAATTGCTATTTTGAAAATTTTCAATAATTAATATAAAAGTAGCATATGTGGTATGACATGACTTTTCTCTAATAAGTATGGAAAGAAAAAAATGTCCTTAAAGAATTATTTTTAAATGTGGTATATATACACGATGGAATATTATTCATCATTAAAAGAGAATAAAATCATGGTATTTGCAGGTAAATGGATGGAGCTGGAGAATATAATGCTAAGTGAAATTAGCCAATCCCCAAAAACCAAATGACGAATGATTTCTCTGATTTAAGAATGCTGATTCACAATATGCTGCGGAGAGTGTGAGGGATGGGAGGATTAAATAAACTCTAGATGGCGCAAAGGGGAAAGGAAGGGGCACAGGGGTAGGAAAGATGGTGGATTGCAATGGTTATTATTACCCTAAGTATATATATGAAGACATGAAGGATGTGACTCTACTTTGTTTACAACCAGAGATATGAAAAATTGTGCTCTATATATGTAATATGAATTATAATGCATTCTTTTGTCATATATAACAAATTGAAATTTTAAAAAATCATAGAAGTAGAGAGTAAACCGAATGGTGATTACCAGAGGTGGGTTGGGGAGGTAGCATGGGAATGGGCAGGTGTTGATCAGGTGGGTGCAAAGTTTTGCTTATTCAAGAAGAGAATAAAATTTAGTGATTTATTGCTGTAACAATTCATTGTATATTCTAAAGAGTAGAACATATGCTAAAGGAGAAGATTTAAATATTTTCACCACAAAAAATCATTATGTATGTGGAGTGACAGGTTTTTTAACTTGCTGATTTTTCCCATCCCCACAATGTAAAAATGTCTCAAAACATCACATTATATCCCACAAATATATACAATTATTTGTCAATTAAAAATAAAAATGAATTATTTTAATCACCAAAGACAATACCATCTATTTTTTTCTTATTACAAAGCTCCATTTTGGAAGAGGATATTTGAATTTTACAATGAAAATAATCTGTGAAACCAACCATGCCTTTATCACATAGTTTACTATATAACCCAAAGGGATGAATCATAGCCATAGCTTTCTTAGCATAGTTGCCCAAAATTCCTGACTCTCAAAAAAATCCATTCTATTATAAAAATTCTCATCTCACATAATGTAAGAAAAAGACTTGAACTTTGGTAAAAAATAAATTAACCAACAGGAATAAGTGATACTATAAGTGTATCAGAATAACAGGTATGACTAACTATAGATAAAATTTTATTTTTAATATTGCCACATTCTCACATTTCCCTTTATCTAATCCACTGAACACCACTGAACAATAAATGACTTCCTTTCATAAAGTTTAATGTTAAATATAAACAAAACGCCTTTTAAATTCTTGTCAAAGGTGACTCAAATGACAAACATAGGCGGATGATTGGATGATTAGAAAATATATGAATGTACAATAGATTATGAAATGTTATTGAACAAATACAAAGAAAATTCAGTGCTCTCTTTTTAACACTTGTATTAGTGCATTGTCATTTTGCATAATAGTGGGGTTGTTTAGACATATTAATGAATGCATATAACATAATTTCTCCATTTTAACCTGTACTGCTCTTTTGTAGAATGAAGGAACACTGAAGAGTAAAACAGAGGGAGGCTGCAAAAAGCCGGAGAAGACATGAAGGGAGACCTTAGGTTCTGAGGCATGTTTATAAAAAAAATAAACTCCTCAGATTACACTTAGTTGTGACCTTCAGGAAAGTGATTTTTTAAAATAAAATAGAAGTCAGTTGATTAACTACTACAGTGTAATAATTGAATACTTAAACTGAAATGTTTTCTTGATATGGAGCCAATGTAACCACTAATACTTAACTGTGGTGAACCATATTTCCTAGGTGGCACAGCAGGGTCCTGGTGTGACCTGCCATGGATGCAGGATGGATGAGCAGTGTGCTTTGTTCTGAGCAATAATATCTCACATAGAATTACTTTTAGCTCATAGAATAGAGATTTCTCCTTTTTATCTTGATCAAAATTTATGGGGAAATAAATATTGCAGAAAATGTTGAGCCCATCTCTGAGGTAATGGCTTCCAGTTTATGTAAAATTTTCATTTCATAATATCTAAACATTACTCTTTTTTATTATTTATTTATTTATGTATCTTTAGTTTTAGGTGGATACATTAATTTGTTTTTATGTGGTGCCGAGGATCGAACCCAGTGCTCATGCATGCTAGGCGAGCACTCTACCACTGAGCCACCACCCCAGCCCCCTAAACATTACTCTTAATACTAAATAAAATGTTTTCATATAAAATCCAATTATGGTTGTATTTATGTATTCAACATACTTCCCTCTCAGAGAATGCTCCCATGATTCTCTGTGGGTAGTCCCTTTAGTTCATAGTTTTTATAGATTTTTTTAAAACTTTTGTAGACACATTAGTTGAATAGAAATGGTTTCCAAAAAAATGCCTCCAAAATAAGTTGGAATCAATATCTAACAACTGCTATTCCTCAATAATTCTTCAGATTCCTGGACTGGTATGTTAGTTAGCTGTTGTCCCGATAATAATGCTTAACAGATTTACAGAAACCTGAGGGCCATTCAGGAAGTATTTGTTTCTTCCTCACAGGTTGTTTGGGGTTGGCTGGCGATCTAGGTTGCACTCAGTGGGGATTGGCTTTAAGTTGAAAATTGCATGTAGATCCTCTGCACCTCCTTCAGTCCTCTTTGAATCAGGAGCTACGTGAGACATCCTGGCACAGCAAAAAGCAGAGTAGATGCATAAAGTCAAACATGGTAAAAAATGTTTTAAAAGTTACCTCATTTGTTTCTAATTGACAATATTTATGCATATATAGGGCATAAAGTAATGTTTTGATCTATATATGGTGGTCACCGTGCAGTGCAATACATCTCTAAAACATTTTTCTTCTAACTGAAACTTGTGCTCTTTGATCAACATCTTCCCTGTCCTCATTTTGTCCCTTCCCCTCTCCCAACTTTTGGTAACCACCTCTCTACTTCTACGAGATTAATTTTTTTTTTTTACATTGTACATGTAAGTGAGATAACAGAGTATTTGTCTTTCTGTGACTGGCTTTTTTCACTTAGCATAATGTCTTTCAGTTCCATCCATATTGCTGAAGATGAGGGAATTTCCTCCTCTTATTCACAACTGTTTAGTATTCCGTTGTCATTTAGGTTGCTTCCATATCTTGGTTTTGGGAATAGTGTTGAATTGAACAAGGGAGTGCTTATATTTCCTCAATAATTCTTTTGGATACATACTCAGTATTGACATTGCTAGATCATATAGGAATTCTATTTTCAGTGTTTGAGGAAACTCCATATTACTTTACAACATGGTTATAACACTTTACGTTCCTACCAAATTATATGAGGTTTCTCTTTTTTTTATGCCCTTACCAACCCTTATCATTTCCAATTTTGATAATGACTGTTTTAACAGGTAATATCTTATTGTGGTTTTGATTTGTATTTTCCTGATGATTCTGCACAGCAAAGTAAACGACTAATAGAATGAAGAGACAACCCAACAGATTGTGAGAAAATATTTGTAAACCAAATATTTGTATAAGAAGCTGAAACAAATTAATAGCATAAACAAGCAAGCTAAGCCAACCCTCTTCTAATGGTTTTTCAGAGATCTCCCTCTTTTTTACTCCTCCTTCTTAAATTATTCTAGGTGCTGCTCATAGTGGTATAGAGATTCTGATAGTAAGAAAGAAGGTGAGAATGAACTTCAGGAAGGCAACTTATTATAGTCCTTGACATAAGGAGTAAACATCTTTTTTTCATTTTCTTCTCAAGTGTGTTGACAAGAAATAAGGATAACAAGAGGAAAATGGGAAAATAAATAAAGTGAGTACAGTTCAATTATTTTTCATATCTTTGGATCTTTTAAGACATTCTGTTGCTCAGAAAAACTTTAGTTGTAAATCACCACTTTGCTATGGAGGTTTCTCAAATGACTAGGAATGGAACCAACATATGACCCAGCTGTGCCACTTCTCAGTATCTATCCTAAAGACTTAAAGTCATCCTACTACAGTGATATATGCATATTCATGTTTATAGCAGCACAATCCACAATAACCAAACTGTGAAACCAGTTTAGGTGTTTGTTCATCAACAAACAAATGCATAAAGAAAATGTAGTATATATACACAAGGGGATTTTATTCAGGCATAAATAAAAATAAAATTATGTCACTTGCAGGAAAATGGATGGAATTAGAGACCATTATACTAAGTGAAATAAGTCCAATTCAGAAGGTTAAGGGTCCTAGGTTTTCTCACATATATAGAAGCTAAAAAGGAAAAAGGAAAAGAAAGATGGGGATAGGTCTCATGACAATCAAAGGGAAATCAGTAGAAGAAAGCAACCAAAAGGTAGGAGGTAGAGAGGGATCAGGGAAGTGCTGGGGAGTGATTTTGGTCAAATAATATATTGTGTATTGTCTGCATGTACAAATATGTAACAACAAATTTTGTCAGTCTATCCAACTATAAATGCACCAATTAAAAAATGGGGGGGGGGAAGAAATCACTGCTTTTATTTTGTAGTTTCTCAATGTAAAAATGTTTTCAAGAGTAATAAATCACATGTTCTTTTCTTCCTCAGAACTGAGGAACCTCAGTAAGGTGTGCAAATTCAATCCCACAAAAGACATACTTTTACAGGGTCAACAAAGTAGATTAAGACATAGTTCTTTCCTTGAGTGATGTACAATCTAGCATAGGAAATAGATAAAGAAGTACTTCTAGGGCAAGGTGATGAGTGATTTGACAGAGGTGAGCACAAGGTGAGAGGGGATATATACAAGAGGCACCTGACTAAAACTGGGTAGGAGAGTTATATCAGGAGGTGAAAACTGAGCTGAGCCCCATAGGACTTGTTGCAGGATACAGTATGGATTGGATGCATATGTGGGGAGGGAAAGAGATGGCAAGAGGATAGAACTCACTGGGTATTATAGAAAGCCTGCCCAAAAGAACATAGCACAAGTGAAGTCTTAGAAATGAAAGAGAACTCTTTCATTTATGAGCTTTTCTGGCTCTTTATACATTCCCAACTGGGAGTGACTGAAGAGATGAGAGTGGACAGGAAGCCTCTAGGACTAGATCATGAAGCTACTTGTGCCACTAATTAACTTTTATATTATTCTTTAGGGAAGGACTTGGAGGACTGGATGTAGGAAGTGATGTGCTCAGATCCTCACAGAGACATTGGTGAGAATGAGTTGTAGATCAGCAATATCCAAAGAACGGGTGGTAAAGAGGCACATTTGGTCTAGGCAAGAAATGTTGAGGGTTTGAACAATGCAGAGTGGGCAGTGACAAGTCCTTAGGAGGGAGGAATCTATAGACTTGGAGCTGACCGAATCAGTAGGGAAGAAAATGGAAAAAATAAAGAGGGAGATGCCCTAGTTTCTGTTCTCTTTACCTATGTGAGATGCATGATTATTCACAGAGATCTGAAAAACAGGAAGTGAGGTAGATTTTTGTATGGTAGATAAGGTTTGTTCAGTTTATGAAAGATAAATTTAAGGTGCTACTTAGACATCCACATGGGACTATTGAGAGTTTGAACTTGGGGAAAATATCTGGACTGGATAAAGGAATTATGCCATGCTGTGACTAAGCCAGGGTGAGTGTATAGAATTAAAAAAAAGAGGACAGAACTCTGAAGAACATGACACTCAGCATGAAGAGGGTGAATGAATAAAGGAGACAGAGAAAGAACCAAAAATAAGTGGAGTAAAACTAGATGAGAACAATATTGCAGAAATTGAGGAAGACATTTCAAATACTACAGGTATCAAATAAATTAAGGACCAACATATGGACTGAATTTCACCACAAAAACAACAGAGAGGACCAATGTAAGATAGCTTTGGTTGAAAGGTAGTGATGAGGAATGAATGAGCACTGAGGAAGATAAATATAAAATGCTTTCAAGCAGTGATGCTCATTGGATTAGGGAGAAGCAAGACTTTGTATCCACCTTTTAAAATGGAAGAGTCTTAGCCAAGCTTAAATACTGATGAGAAAGAGAGATACACAGATGGAGGCAATACAGGAGAGAGAGGCAATATTGAAGTGAGCTTCGAGAAGTCAGAAGAGGAATTTAGAGCATATGGAGAAACCTTGAAGGAAGGAGAAACAGATCTTTGCAGTGTCAGGAGTGGGAAGGAAACCTAGATAGGCATCACCAAGAGGCTTTGGTACAGAGGGAGCAGCAAGGACAGCCACTGTGATTCCCAACAGTTTCTAATGTTAATTAAGGTGACAACTAAGTAGGAACAGATTGTGAGGTTGGAGACTTCAAATTTGTAGTTCCTCTATTCTATGTGTTTGTGTCATTTTCTGCATTAGGGCTCCATAATTCAGGTACAGGATAGATGAGTGGGTAATCTGATTTTCCTGTGGTTGAAATTCTTCCAAATGTGTCTGAAGAAAGGACAAAGACTTGTTGGTTTGGGCAATAAGATGGTTAGATTGGAAAGGGAATGAAGGCAGAAAGAGATCAATCGAGGAGAACTCAGTCACACATAAGATTAGATTTTGTTGATATTTTTAAAATTAATGGTTGGATGTGGTGATGCATGCCTGTAGTCCCAGCTGTGCTCAGGAGGCTGAGGCAGGAGGATTGCAACTGTTCCTGGCCAGCCTCAGAAACTTAGAGGGACCCTGTCTCAAAATTAAAAAAAAAGAGCTGAGAATGTTGCTCAGTCGTTAATCACCTCTGGGTTAAAAGATAATAATAATGATAGTCAAAATGAGGAGAGAGGACTGGAAGTTTGATTGCAAAGGGGCTTTGCAATACTTTGATGTCTTTCTCAAGTTCAAGACTGAAAAGTGATATTTAAGTGAATATTAAATTGTCATAGCTTGCTCCATAAATTAGTTCACTTCAAATATGAATAGTCAAATATTATCATAAGATATTCATATTTAAAGCACTTTCTAAATGGCTTAAAACATAAAACTTTAATCAAGTCTAATAATTATAGCTGATTCCATTTGATGTTTGAAACTTTTAGCTGTGCTCTGGTTTAGAATCTCCCTTTTTGATATCCAGTATCAGTCATTCCATTCATAGGCATATAGAGACCAGCAAAATTGGTGGTTGGAATTACAATTTACACATCATAGACTACAATAACTTTAGACACCAATAGATCATTTGGATAAACTTTTGTATTTCCAGGACTGGGTTACTGGGTCAAAAGCATTGTTATAATAATTGACTTCCCAGTGTTTCTCTTAAAATAATTATCCCTCTTAATGTTGAATGGTTGCTGCTCATATATTTAATTTCTTAATGCATACCAAAGTGTCTTTAAACTTACCTTTTTATAAAAAGTGACTGACATAACTATTTATTCATTTCTTGTTAAAACTCAAATTTTTGAGTTTGTGAATTTCAAGCACTGTTCAGCTTGTTGATCCTTTAGGTTTAGAGTTCAGTTTTTTGTTGATGACTTTTAGTTAGAGTCCTCTTCTTTTAATAAAACTAAATTATTTTTATTTTTAAGGAATTTATGAATACAGTCTTTTTGGATGCTTTGAAAAATAAAGAAGTTTCTATATCTTTTGTTATGATGTATCAAGTAGAAATTTAACTCATTTTGCTGTGTTTTTTTAATTTTTTTTATTCTAATTCGATATATATGACAGCAGAATGCATAACAATTTATATTACTCATATAGAGCACATTTTTTCATATTTCTATTTGTACACAAAGTATATTCACACTATTCGTGTCCTCATACATCTACTTAGGGAAATGATGTCCAACTCATTCCACCATCTTTTTTTACACCCCTTCTCCTCCCAGTTCTCCCAGCACCAATTGTTTAAGAAGGCATCTTTTCTCCAATCTATGTTTTTTTTGCCATGTTTTATATCTTTTTGAAATAGTATTTAGTTGAAGATTATTATTTTTTGTATCTATTTAAGCTAAGTAACTGTAAGAAACGAAAAATCTTTATGGTGGTATGTATATACTCAATGTAGGAAATTCGAAAAATATTTCTGACTTTTTCCTTTCTATTATTAGTAATTAAAAAAACATGAAATTCCTCTACTATCCCCCCTCCCCAGTGTCTGTAAATCAGTGGATGTGTAACCGATGTGATTCTGCAATCTGTATATGGGGTAAAAATGGGAGTTCATAACCCACTTGAATCAAAATGTGAAATATGATATATCAAGAACTTTGTAATGTTTTGAACAACCAACAATAAAAGTAAAAAAAAATAAAAAAATAAAAAAATGAAATTAATAATTTAAGATTTACTTCACATATACATACACATACACAGATTTTTCCAATTCAAATTTTTAATACAAAGTTTGTGACCCTGGAGGTTTTGGTAGAACATATCAAAATCCATAAAATATCTAATATCTTTGACCCTTAAATTCTATTCCCAGGAATGTACTCCAAGGAAATATTGCAAAAGGAGAAAAAGTTTGTGTATAAAGAATTTTGGCAGTGTTATTTATAATGTTAAAAATAAAAAACAATCTAAATGTCCAACAATGGGAACATAACTAAGTAAATTATGGTATAGTAGTAGTGTTGATTATTATATTGGCAAAAAGATGATAATGCACTTAGTAAGAAGGAATATGCATATCTTCTTATGAAACAATATTAAATGAGAAAACATAGAAAAAACATAATAGATTAGCTTTTTTTTTGGCAATACTAGGGATTGAATTCAGGGACACTCTAACACTAGTTACACTCTCAGCATTTTTTAATTTTTATTTTGAGATAGGGTCTTGCTAATTGACCCAGGCTGGATTTGAACTTGTGATCCTCCTGACTTGGCCTCCAAGTTGCTGGAATTACAAGTGTGGACATTTATGTGTAGATAAAAATTTTAGGGGAAAAAATTAAGTAGGCAATAGGTAAAGGTGAAATTCTTATCATTTTATTTTTTAAATATTTTAAATTTTTGCAATGATAAGTGTATGTGTGGTATAGAGCTTTTAAAGTATGTTAAGCTGAGTGGTAAATAAAAGGAGTTTTATATTAGTATATTACTAATTTAACTTTAATAGATTATAAGCACTATTAAGTAGTGGTCAACTTTCATCACATGTTATTTATTATTAATGAAATATTTATAATAAATAAAGGGGAAAAATGGATGGCTACAATAGACTCACAAGGCTTGCACTGCCTCTAACAGGACAATAAGGTACAGAAGTAGGAAGATGTGTATTTTCACTTCCAGAAAATACAGCTGACATTTTTCTCTTCAAGAGCCACCATCAGCTTCTTGGGGATGCCCAAGAGAAGGCAGGAGGGGGGTGATTTTCATCCTATTCATCCTGAGCCATTAGTAGGGCTTGAGATTAATTTAGTGCATAGAGAACTACATATTTACTTTGGTTTATTTGTAGAATAGTATCATTTATTTTAGGAGGTTTTTTCCTTAAAAGTTCAATTAAATGCTAACAATATCACCTTCCATATGGACTCTGTTATAGTTTTATAGTCCTGATAGGTGAGTCTTATTTCATAAAACTTGTCTTAGTTTTATTTTTAAGGGAAAGTAGAGGAGCCAGAAAGGGAGAGGGTGGATGGACAGAAGGAGAAAGAATAAAAATTGTACTACTCATTATCTGGTAAAAAAAAATTGGAAAAATACTACCTTAGAGGGGAAAAAATCATCTGTTGACAGGAGAGGGCTGAAGAAGCTGACTTTACAAGTCCCTAGGATTCAACAGCCTCAGGCCCCAGTAGCCTCACTCACCTGGAGGAGCTCTGAGGTAGCTTTCAATTCTCAGAGACTTCCTTATAGATTTCAGATGCTCTAGTATATAAGACAGTTTTATTCTTTAAGTGACTATTGAGTATAGCAAAATATCTTGTTAGGCTTTAGATTATCAACCCTACCCATTAATATTTTTAAATATATCTAATATAATATGCAAATAAAGTGGTAAGACTTTCAGTTCATATGTTGCTTGAAATACATTGGGTTTTTTTCTTTTTTTTTTTAATTGCCTTTTGTATTGTTGTATTGACTTATTACTTCCATGGTCAATTATATGAATTTGCATGGTAGCATAGAAAAAACATTTAAAAAATTAGGATATCTGTTTCCAGTAAGGAGGTGGATCAATAAACTGTGGTATGTCCAGACAATGGAATATTAGTCAGTAATAAACAAGCTATCAAGTCATAAAAAGACACAGAGGAGCCTTAAATGAATATTAAGGGCAAGAGGCCAATATGAAAGACTACATACTGCATGAATCCAACTATATAATATTTTAGAAAACAAAGAACTATCTGGACAGAAAGACTAGTGTGGTTTTTAGGGTCCAGGAGGGAGGGAGGTCTGACTAAGCAGAGCACAGAGGATCCTCAGAGCACAGAAACTTTTCTGGTAGTATAATGGTGAATGCATGTCATTACATATTTGTCGACACCCATAAAATAGACCATACTAAGAGTGAACCCTAATGTAAGCTATGGCCTTTGGGTGATGATGACGTGTCAATGTAGGCTCATCAGTTGCATTAAACATTCCACTTTGATGGGGAAATCATCATAGTAGGGAATACTGTGAACAGGGGATATGTGGGCTCTGTTCACTTTCTGATCAGTTTTACAATAAACCTAAAATTGATCTAGAAAATATGATTTATTTTTTTCAAACTTTTAAAAGAAATTAAACATTAATTTCTTATGAAGATTATTCTTATAAAGATTAATTGCTTATGAATTATGAAGAGGATAAACTTTGGGCATTCTAGAACTCAGTTCTTTATTAGTTACACAGTAACTGCTGAAAGTCTATAACAACAGTGCTACTTTGCAACCACCGAAGCTGCCATTTGTCATACGGTGTGTAGGGCTGACAAGTAAGACACAAGGGGAAAAAAAATCTCAAAATTTACCAGTCTGTCAATTGCCTTTGTACTCATTTTGGTTTTATTCTGCTTCATCTCTATTGCTTATAAACTTCTTTCATTTCATAAATAAAACTCTGAGCTTTTGTCACTTCACTAAATTTCATTTTAAAACCCATTCTTTTTTAGAAACGATAATACATACACCACTTTTACAAACACATTTAAAGAAAGTCATGGTTCCCTAAATAATTTGTTTCTCTATCAGAGAAGGCGACAGTGCTACAGATGGTATATTCAGTGAGCTGAGAATTTAGGACCGAGAAGCTATTAATTTTCACAGCAGCTCTTCAACTAACTATTTTATGGTCCCAGGAACCAATGTCATTCAAAATCTGCTTCACAGAGTATAAATCTATAAAATGAAAAATAAAGTTGATTCTTATATTTTAGGAATATTTATAGCAACTACATGTTTAGGCTATTCTATTACTGGGTAACAAATTACTGTAAACAGTGGCTTCCACAACATAAATGTATTACCTCACAGTTTCTTTAGTCAGGTATCAAAGCAAGGCTTATTTGGATTTTCTCTTCCATGACCTTCAGTTGAAACCAAGCTCCTTACAAGAGAAATTGTTTTTCTAAAATTTTTATTATAGTAATCCCATAGCCTTCTCAGTAAGTTTTAGTGTCTTCCCTGGATAGTGATGTCTGGAGAAAGCCACTGTAGTTTTTTCCAGCTACCTTCAGTTCCAGAATATTTATTGAGTACCTCTTGTTTTTAAGTTCCAGTCTTTGGAAATAAGATTGAGTACAAGGCTGTGACCTCAGGGAATGTATGATCTACTAGTGAAACAGACTGGGGAAAGATGTTAAGGAGACCAAGCTGGAATCATTTTGAGAGGAAGAAGGGAACTCAGAGTTACTGCCAGGATTAATTTGTCTTGAGAGAAACTTCCCTACTAGTGAGTAACTGGAAATTTCTCTGAAGATGATAGATTTGCTATGGATAACTGTTGTATTCAGCGACTTATGAAGCAGTCTGCAGAGGTCATCTGAGTTGACAAAGGCGACTTGTTTGGGCAAAGCTAAAACAAGATTCTCAATGAAAGATCAAATCTAAGCAGCAATTTTGTGATACTGTAGAAGATGCTAGGGGGGAGATCTCAGGCAAAGGAAACGCTGAGGAGATACAGCTTTATTTTATAGGGAGATGTTTATAGGGAGATCTTTTATAAGGGAGATCAAATTCTGATTAAAGTGTTGATGACTTTTCCAAGTCTAGTTACGCAGATAGAAAGATTCTAGGAAATTGGGTTGTATGCTAAGGGGCTCTAACAGGCTCTCTTTTCGGGGAGGGCTTAAAGGGGTGGGGATAACGTTGGCCACCCATAAATGAGGGAGGAGTGTGCCCAATGGGAGTTCATGTTGAGGCATTGATGTCTTGTCCTTTCCCTGAGTGTGGGAGAGGAAGCTGCAGAGGCAATGAGTTGAACCTCAGTTGACTTGAGCCTGACGTCATATTGCCCAGAAAATGGATTCTCAAGGGGAGCTCGTGGTTAACGTCTCAAGCATCGCGTCAGATCACACAGTGTTTCCTTTTCTGTGACTTGTCTAAATATCATGAGTACCCAAGAAGGCTTTGCAGTTCAGTTAAAGAGATAATGTTCCTTGACTTTCAACCACTTTTAGAAGTTAGCCTATAAGAGAGTCCCAAAAAGTAAATGAGACTCTTTCTCACTTAAAGAAGTAAAGATGTGAATGCCTCCTAGGACCATGTTTCTCAAATTTATATGAGCATATAAATCACCTGGAGGTTTATTAAAATGCAAGTTCTGATGCAATAGGTTAGAGAGGGAGAGGGGGTGAGAATGTGGAGAATGCGTACTTCTTAAGTTTCCAAATTATGCAGATACTGAGTATTAGAATAGGGAAGATCTACCTTAGATGATGTCACAGAGCCACAAGAGTAGAGGAAACAACTTATGCAGCTGAAGTAGGAATTATAGAACTCTTCAGGAATATTTAAAGATCTACAAGAAATGAAAATTCAAAAAACAAATACATTTGTAAAGCCAGTTTTTGTCTTCACTAAAGGATGTGTCATGAAAGAACAAGAAATGAGGTAGTTACTAGAGAAGTAGAGACTTATAGCTGTTATCCCTTAACTCTGAAGGGTACGGTCTTCTGTTCTGTTTTAGGGTCACTCAGTGCTGCCTCCCAAACCCCACACCACAGCTTACTCCCATCCTTCCCTCCTCATGCCCTGCCAGTGACCTGTGCCTACCACTGGCTCTTGATTGCTTTCACACAATAGGGGAGCAATTGCAGGTTGGGTTGTGGATGAATTCTAGACTTGGCTCTCAAGTATTCTACAGTGATTGTTTTTGGGGGGCAAAGGGATTAATATCTCTAGGGATGGAATGATGGTGGAGGGCTGGTTAGAAGGTAGTTTTTTTAATTGTAATAGTCATTTGAATATTTAATATAATGTAATTCAAGCTCACCAAAATTTGTATCTCTCCTAAACTTAATAAAATGAAACTTAATTTGAATTAATAGAAGCTTTTGTAATGCAAGCTTGGAAATAGTTTTCAAAGTTTACAGTGGTTGCAAAAGTGCTACTGGATCTGCTCACATGCACAAATGTTTCTTCCCTGCTCCTCTTTCTATTGCTATTTATATCAGCTGTTCTACAGGAGATCAGCTTTCTTCTCAGTATCTGATATAAATAACCACAATTCTCTAAGTATGATCTACTCAAGATTTCCAGGTAGCTAATTGACTGATATATTGTTATTTATATTCACCATTTGGTTTCTGTAACTAATATAAATTAATACTTTTTCATGTAAAATGCAATAAAAGTTGCACCTGACCTCAATGATGTTTTTATAAAAAATGTCACTATTAATGAACAGGTAAATGGAGTTTGTACACTGCAGTGACATTCAGAAATAAGAAACAGGGGTAGTCTTTGATGCCATACCCTTGAATTGAACTTTTCCCTGAGAATTACATCCAAATTCAGAAATGAACATGATGTACTCAATAGGGTGCAGCTTTCTGATTTGCTCTGTTTTTTTATGATATCTTTCATACCTAGCAAGTGTAGGCACCTGTTTATTTTTATGCCCCTTACACTGTAACTAAAAGAAACACAAAATATTCTTTCTTCTTTGAGATAAAAAGGTATAATATAGAACTCCCTTTTTAGGGGTGAAATCAACCAATATATTTTTTAGCTTAAAATTGCCCATGTTAAAGGCAACTCAGTCTAGCTTCTACATAGAATTTTTCAAAACTCTTTAATCATTTTAAACATTTTAGATGTATCTTGATCTAAAATGTACCCTTGACTTTAGGTAATGTGATGGCAGTCATTAAACCCTTCCAAGATGTAAAGATCAAAGTGTGGAATAGAAATACAAATTTAACTATATCAATATAAACATTAATAAATAAGTAAGTGAGTTTAAATATTATTAAACCTGCCTAATGAAATGTTTAATAATATAACTAATGCATTTTATTAAGTATTTTTCATAACATTAGTCATTGAACTGTAACTTAATTATGTTAATAGAATTTTAATGGGTTTAAGATATTACCTTTCAGCTTCATAATTCGAATTTTAAACTGAATTTATAGTAAATAAAAACCAGTTTTATTTTAATTTTTCATTGCATAATTATAGTGGATGAAAGTAGAATAAAAAAGGTAATTTGTCAGGTTCAATTTATTAATGTCTCTGGTAGTGACCATACCAAGATTATACTGCAATAAATCTCCCTCCCTTATGTTAGGACTATGCTTATATAACTTTATATCTATTACAGGTAACCTAATTAAGGCAACACTGTGGCTCCAGATTCAACTTCTGATATGTCTTTTACCAGCTCTGTTCACAATGAGCCTTAACTTTCTCTTTGGTGAACTGGTGTATCTAATCTGCGCCTTGTGTACACAGAGCATTGTTAACTGAGGTAAAAATAAAGTATTGGATGTGATCTAAGCTTTTTGTTACTGTATCTTTCATTATTGACTATGTCTTTCTGTATTAACAAACGGAAAAACAAGGCCCAAATCTCAGTGCACATAAGACTAGTCCCTATGTAGTTTATTTTTCATGCTTCGTATCTGCCTGCACTTCACTCGTTGTGATCCCTGAGAAGCAGGCCAGTGAAAACTCCATGTTAGCATGTGCTTTCACAATCACCAGGTCAGGGGAAAGATGCTGACAAATCACATCCTGTCAATTAAAATGTTCTTGCAGAAATGACACTCCTAATTGAGCTCACATGTCATTGGCCAAAGCAAATAACACAGCCACACCTAATTTCAGAGCAAGTGAAGAAGTATGGTTCTACCGTGTGTCTTATGAGAGAGTTGGGCACATTTCTGATGAACTCTAATCATTATCATGGTGTATAAATGTGGAATGGTAATCTGTTTATCCTGAGATGAATTTAGTGAAGAAATTATTTTTGCCTTGCAATGATAGGACTGTTATATCATTTTCTGCTATCAATTATAGATATGGGCAGCCAATATCTGAGAAGGGAAGATGTTCTGATATGAAATAAAGATCAGGCATATGCACTATTATATTACTAGTATGAGAAACATAAGATGAGAGAGAGATACACAAATGAAGTAGAAAAGTGGTAAGAAAGACAGAAGGACACCTGGCTTGCAGGTGAATCCTATAGCTATAGTGGGGAAGAGTTACGGGGAAATGTGAGATAAAGATAATATTGAAGAACAGGAGGGATATTGATTTTCAGAGAGGATATGAAAAACTATAATACAGAGAAGTAGAATTCACACTTAAATTCTGATTTCTGGTCCATTCTTAATAAGCACATTTATTTATTTATTTATTTATTTATTTATTTATTTATTTATTTATTTATTTTGCTAAAATATCAGGACCTTTTAATCTAATGACTCAGCTTTTCTGTGTTTCTGTTTCTGTTGCACTTTGTCTTATTGCTTTGCCATTTAAAAGCCATGAAAGAAATTTTGGAAACTATGTCTCTTTCTATGCACACGATTGCTCCTTAAAAGTAAAAAGATCAGTTAGGATATTATTGGCTCCTTGGTACTTCTTTTGTCGCCTCTAGTCAATTAATTGCTTGAATTGGGCTTTCTAGATTCAGCTCCTCTTATAATATCAAATCAATAATGATTAAATGTCTAAATCAAGTGAGTGTAACTGTGACACTTCTTGCAGTTTCTAGGAGCCACCCCCAAAGGTTCAAGATTGTCATTCAACAACAGCATCAATCAAGGCTAGGATGGGTTAGTGAATTTGCAGCTTTTACTCTTTTTTTTTCCCCAAAGTTTAATCTGAATTTATGGAAACAATAATGCAACAGTGTGCTCTCTCTTTTTTGTTTTTTAATAAATTTTTAGTTGTCGATGGACCTTTATTTTATTTATTTATTTATTTATTTATATGTGGCACTGAGACTTGAACCTAGCATCTCACACATGCTAGGCAAGCATTCTACCACTGAGCCACAACCCCAGCCCCTAGTTCTGTGTCCTTAAATTCAATGTATATTTTGTTTTGAGATTAAAGCTGGTTTTTTAAAAACATATTTTTTTCAATTGTTGATAGACCTTTTATTTATTTATATGTGGTGCTAAATATGTATGTGTACTTTACATATCTTTTTTATAACTAGTGCGAGTGTGAGTTGATCACAAATATTAATTATTTAAATATTAAAAATCAATATTAATTAATTAAGTTAATTAATTAAATATGTAAAAATACTCCTGAATACCATCAACTCCATAATGCATCATTCAAAGATTCTCAAATCTGACTTCAACCTATGTTGAATACTTATTTTCTATACTGAGCCCAAATCTCACCAGTTGGGTTCACTAACTAAATTCTGTATGAAATAGAATCATATTTGGCCATATAGTGTAATTTATATTATGAAATATCAGTATTGTGACTTTTTTAAAACTGAATAGGCTTATAAGGCATTATGTTATGACCTTTTGAAAACTTAACAATCCTTTAAAAAAATCATTGTTCTACAGCTAAGTCTATAATCAAAATATACTGTTATTTGATTTTATTGTTGATAAGATTAACAAATCACTAAGGACATTGATAATTCATTGAGAGTTATTTTAGCTGAGTAATGTTCAAGAAGCCTGCATTTCCAAATAAATTATTTTAAAATTATCTGAAAACTAAATTTCAAAATGACATAGAAGTTAGTTTCTAGAAAATTTTTATTTCTAAGTAATTATTACTTATCAGATTTCACAGATTATCCATTTCAGGGCATGTTTTCACTCTGGATAAGAGTAGTGCATTTAAACTTACATAATACTCTTTAGGCAATGTGCTTGGGAGTTCCCTTCTAGGGTTTGCCAATGACTCATGGTGGCCATGTTATGTGCTGCTTTGTCTCCATATATTAAAAAGTATATAAAATTTATATATAATTTGCCATGTACCATTTTGGATAGCATTTTGACACCAACATGTATAGATCAAGGTTTTATAAAATTTAAATTCCATTCTATGTCCATTTCAATTAAAAATTGTAATCACTGAAGTAATTATTATTTTAAAAAGGTTTTTACCTTTACCTTCTTTTTTTTTTTTTGACAGTATTGTCATTGTAATTATAATTTGGACCATGAATGGTCAGTACTTCTTGACAGGCTACTTTAATTTATATGTTTTCTTTTAATTAGATAATGTTTCTGAAGAAATAAATAAAGAAGATTCTATGAAAAGAAAAACCATATACCCAATGGCATGTCAAAAACAACCCTAAGTTGATTGCATAAATGGAAATAAAAATATTTTTAAAAAATATTGTCAGTGGCTGGTCAAGGCAGGATTATTCCCTATGTGGGCTATTTGTGCCTTGTATTTTTCCATCCACCTACCTGTGGTTGGACCTTTTCCCTGCCCATTTTCTATGGAACAGAAAGCAGAGCAAGGCAAGAGAAATAAAATGTAATGAAGTTCAAATCCTTCCTTTTGGCTACTTGTGAGCAATTGAAGGCAGTGGCTCATTGTGAGATTTAACAGCAGGTATTGCCTGAACTGAAGTTTGAGGAATATTAATGGTTTTAATTTGTCCACATTATTCCATGGCTAGATGTATCTGAAAATTAAGTGATTAATCAATGGTATCTAAAAGCATATTTATGAATGAGAATAATTCCTACCTTCAACTAAAAATAAACACTAAGATAAGACACCCCTGGTTAGGGGACTTTAAAATGTAAATAAAAATCACCTTTCTAGTTGGCTGGATAAATTGATACTCTGTCTGAACTTTGAACAGTATTTCAATCTAAATACCAGAACAAGGATTTGCCTTTAAATGAAATGCTTTTGGAGTGTTAAGAAGTCTTTTTGTGGTTTATTCAAACTTCTCTGAATTGTAAGGTTCTATCATAGCAATGAGCAGTGAAGAGAAATATGAGGAGGAAGAAAATAAATATGTAATTTAGAGTTTGTTCAGGATCCAAGAGTTTACTCCCTTTATTCAAGAAAGTTGAGTCATGGGCAAACCACAGGTGGTCAGGGAGTGGGTGAACCATGACACATCTGTTTCTCATAAAACCCGACTGTGCCATTCTAGAGCCTTTACTTTTTCTGAATGAAATACATTCATGTGTGAACATGTCAGAGCCAGTGCAGGAAAAACATTAGTTTTGCCTGGCACACTATGCACTTCTGATTTGCCCAAGTGCAATATACTTGGGCCTTCTTGCTCCCTCGGAAAGTGAACTTTCCTGGGGTGACTGTGGTTCCAACAGGGGCTGGTTTTTCTCATACGTGGTGCTATGATGAAATCTCTTCCTAAAATCTTTAGAAACAAATGGTCTGATTTAATGATATTTTAATTGAAAGTAATTAGTAAATACATTTTTATTAGTATAAACCTCAGATCCCTCCATGAGGGTAGAAACAGCAGCTGGAAACTCCTTAAACAATGCAAGATTAAGTTATGAGAAATGTACAGTCATTTCTCAGTTAAAGTCATCAGTGTTCCTCAAACTTGACAGTGTAATTGGACCACTTGAGGATATTGTTAAAATGCAGATTCTGATTCAGTAAGTCTGAGGTGAGCTCAAGATTCTCATAACAGGCTTCCAAGTAAGTCTCTGACAGAACCTAGGACATGGGTCTTAGACAGGAAGATACAACCAAGCAGCTGATATTAAAGCCAATTTGAGTTTATCTCAATTTCATTCCATATCTTTTCCTAGTTTTTGTGAGAACAGTATTTGCATTTATGAATAGGTTAAGATTTAACAAACAATGACAACAACAGCCAATGATTACATATCTACTGTATTAAAGTTTATGGTCAGTAGTTACTTCCCTTCCTGAGATAGCTCTATCTTATATAACCAACCCACTTTATTCCTAACAAGCCATCTTACATGTTTAGTAAACGTGTAGATCACACACTTACATGCTGAAAAGGACAAGAGAGTTTTCTGACAAAGAATTTTTTCTAAGGAAACAATGATGTGAAATGAAAAGTCCCACCGAACTACAATTTGGAGTAACTGACCATTTTCTTGCTTCATCTGTCTCCTGCTTAAAGGGAAGTCACTTTTATTTATTAACCTGATATGATCTTTCTTTACCAACTTAAACAACCCTGTTGATGGTATCCACTGAGTTCTTAGGTCTTAAGTACGACAGTATTCTGAGAACATTTAAAAAAGCATTATACTAGTATAAGAAATCATTTTAATATATGATGTAAAAAAGGTGTTCTGTACAATTTACTAGACCACACTGTCACTGAAGACAGAATTATAATATACTTTGTTTTTATAATCCTGTATCTTTAGTTATTTAGTCCATTGTTAGTTACCATAGGATTACTTTTAAAAGTTCAGATGATTAATGAATTGGCTAACTGAAAAAGAAATAAAAGTTGTAGTACTTAATGCCAACATTTAAATATTTTAATCTGTCACTATGAAATACAAGATACTAAAACTAGCAAAAAAGTTATTATCTAATTTTATGTCATGGTGCACTTTGGCAATCCTATGAAGCCTGGGGAAATGTTTTTTATATAACCATTTAACATGCATAAAACATTACAATGAAATATTTAAATGAAAATGACCAAAATATTAAAATAATTCTTTACTAATATGTTAAATAACAAGATTTAGCAGTAGTTCTAACTAGTAGTTAATATAATTTTGAAGGGATGTTGAGTATATATTACATTTGAGATGTTCAATACCTGTGATGTAATTTAAAACTAATCTGTGATTTCTAGAGGTGCTAATGCAGCTTTGGTTTAAGCTTAAATATCAGAGTTAGTAAAACTAAAAGTGTAATTGTTTTTGTCTGAGTTCTGGAAATTAGGTTATGAACACCTAACCTAAAGAAGAGTAGATATTAGAATTATGATATAATATAATCTTTAAGAAATCTCAAAATCCATACCCTTATTTCCTTACAAGCAAGGTTTACAGTACAACATATTATCTTTTGTTACCATTATAAAAGGCTTGCAGTTCTGCCAGATAGAATCATGTAGTTTTATGATGTTTGGTAACTACTACATTAGTATACACAATGTATGGTATGTCTTAATTTAACACAGGAATGCAGTACAATGTAAAAGGATGCTGTTGACTCTTAATTCATTATCTGGTGCTTTTGGATTTTAATACATTATCCTTAATGGAATTTTCTAACTTTTACCTCTTCCTTGCTCAAAATTACTTCCTTTACTCAAAATTATATTAATGTTACTTTGAAAGAAAAGATGGTGCTCTGAGATTTGGCTTAGATTTTTTTTTAAAAAAGCATTTAGCTAAATATATCCCATGTAGTTGTTGAAGAGAAAGAAGGAAAAATTCTAAGTTATCTTTGTTAAAAGTGTTACAACCCTTGGTTTCTTTCACATTGCTTCAGATTTAGTTCAATGACAGCAACCATTAGTATCTGTCAGCAAATCCCTGACAGAGGAGGGAAAGAGTGACTCACCCTTGATCACTAGCATGTCTCCTCCACTGCATCTGAACTGCCAACCAAGACTTTTTCAAAGAAGGCCAAGTTTGACAAATACTAATAAGAAAATCATAGAAAAAGAAGAGCTGCTCTCAAGGAACCAGGTCTTAGGGCAAGTAAACAAATATGCAGATTTATAAATAAAGTGGAGATCAGAAGCAAACAAAATGATCCTGATGACAGTGGAATTTGGGAGCTGGGAGGGCAATTATTCCACAGAATTCTTACAAGGGGTTGCCAGAGACTTACAGAAGTATCAATAATACTGTTGTTGCAAGTTGATCTGTATCTCCTAAAAAAGATACATTGAAGTTCTCACCTCTGATATCTGTGTGAATGTGATCACTTTTGGAAATAGAGTCTTTGCAGATATAATTAAGATAAGGTCACATTGGATATCAGTGGAACCTATCATTTCTTACACTTGTGTAATGTCCTTACAAGAGAGTGAGATATCCAGAATCAGACACAGGCATGGAGGGAAAACAGCCATGAGATGACAGAGACAGAGACTGGAGTGACGCACTACAAGGCAAAAAATGTTAAAGATTCTTGGGAACTGCCAGAACCTTGGAAAAGGCAATGATGAAGTCCTTCCTCTTACCTTCAGAAGGAATAGGACTTTCTGACACACCTTGACCCCAGACTCTGGCCTCCAGAACTGTAAGCAAATACTTTTCTGTTGTTTGAAGCTGCTCAATTTGTGGTAATCTGGTATGGTATCCCAGGGCAACTCTGTGGTTGTATACAAAGTATATTCACACCAATTCGTGTCTTCATACATGTACTTTGGATAATAATGTCTATCACATTCCACCATCATTTCTAACCCCATGCCCCCTTCCTTCCCCTCCCACCCCTCTGCCCTATGTAGAGTTCGTCTATTCCTCCTATGCTCCTCTCCCTTCCCCACTATGAATCAGCTTCCTTATATCAAAGCAAACATTCAGCATTTGGGTTTTTGGGATTGGCTAACTTCACTTAGCATTATCTTTTAATAAGGTTTAGGAATTCACTACAACTACCAACAGGGCAGCATCCTTAATTTTTGTCTCAAAAGCAGCTTATAAAATTATTAAATAGTTTATACTACTTAAAATTGCCATTTTGAAAGTTAACAAGAGTCAAATATCATTAGTTTTGTATGGTTAACCTTCATACTTGATCCTAGAATCAGAAATGTACATTTTATCATTGACTTGTTTTATGATAAGATATTTTTAAAATGTAACATAGTCATCACTGTGGTTTAGTACAAAAAACAATGGATCAATTCTGCAATTTTTTGACTACCTACCATTTATAAGCACATTGTAAGGCACATTAAATACCTTGATTCTTTCCTTATTATTAGACCCATTTTAGGAATTAGTGATGGTCAGAATGCTTATGTAAGTTTCCCTAAATCATCAACAGTAAATAATTTTTTAGTAGAAGAATGAAGCTCAGAATATTTACATAAATTTCACCAAATCATTAGCTAGGGGATGATGGTATTGGGTTTTAAGTAACTTTATTGTTTGTTTGGTTTGGCTTTAAGTTTTGGTTTTGGCTTTTACTACACTCTATTGCTTCACATAGGGGTAAGCTCCTCTGCAGTGTGACTAGAAGTCTTCCAGTGAAAAATCAAATTTTTGTTGAGCAAGTGACTGTAGTGACCACCAACACAGATATTGTCCTCTTGCTTATAAGCTCATATTTGAGACAAATACAAAACACTAATTACAAGCTAATTTTTTACTGAAATTGTGCTATATGCAGTGAGAGAATATGCAATTGTGTTCAGAGTCTATAAGCGGAGGAATTTGATCCCCAGGGCAGGAAGAATGATCTTAAACATTTAAACTAACACCTTAAGAGGAGTAGGAGTTAACTGGTAATAGAGAGGAGAGGATTTTAGGCAAAGAAAATAGCCTAGTGAAGATTTTGGTGCTCCTTAAGTAATAACAAAATATCAATTCCAGTGAGCTTAGAAGTAAAATCAGGATCTTAAAAAACATACTTTCACTCAGGCTATGCCCCACATATTGATATGGAAATTCATCTTCAAAGTCAATACCAAATATTTTTTGTTTTAGTCCATTGCACAAATAGGATCCTCACACCCTGATGACCTGTTAAATCCTAAATTGTGCAAAGTTCATAACAGACAAACTGGAACAGCCAGTTCATGTTTTAAATAAAAGATTGGACTAAATTCTTCCAAAGCTCTGTTTCTGTCCTAACAATCTATAATATTGTGTTTCTGTTTTGTTATGGCAATTGATATTGCAAAATTTAATTCCTTGTTTTTATTAGAAACAGAACATAGTGAACATGTACAGTAACAAAGGATGGGGCATGAATGAAGAGTCATTCTAGATTCTACTAGATTCTAGAATGCTTCCTAAGGAAGCAGAGAAAAATCATGTTCCTCTCAATGTTGAAATGTTATTAATAACTTTAATAATTAAAATTTAATGCAATTCTTACTTGCTGAGATTTGTTAAAAAAAGAAAAAATTAAAGCCTAACCAGCACCACAATTGAGCCATAGAATATTTCCATCATCCCCCAAATTCCTCTATTCCTCTTCTCCCAGTCCTCATTGCTAGCAATCACTGGTCTGATTTTTGGTCCCATAGTTTTGCCTTTTCCAGAATGTCAAATAGATGGAACTGTATAGTATATGGACTTTGGTGACCGATTTTTTTTCTTTTTTACTGGCATAATATTTTTGAGATTTATTCATTTTGTTGTTTAATTTCTTTACTCCTTTATATTTTCAAATTGTATATTATTTCATGGATGTACAATAATTCACTTTTTAACCAATTGGCAGATATTTAATTTTGGTCATTATAAATAAAATTGCTATAAACATCCCCATATACGTGGTCCTTTTGTGGATATTGGATTTGGACAGATACACAGGAGAGGGAATCTTTGGGATGGTAAATGTGTGTTTAACTTTATAAGTTAAAATTTTAGCCACTCCTGTTGAAATATAATGGTATCTAATTATAATTTGATTTTTCATTTCTCCAATATCTAATGATAACATCTTTTCATGTTATTATCTACCAAAAACTCTTCTTAGGTATACACATTTTAAATACTGTTCTCATTTAAAAATGTTTTGAGTTGTTTGTTTTATATTGTTGAATTGTAATGGTTCTTTATAAACTCTAGATGGAGAGTGTTTTATGAGATATGAGTTTTGCAAAGATGTTATCAAAGTGAGTAACATGCCTTTTAATTTTCTTAGTAGTGTCATTCAAAATTGTGTATACTTTGATATTTCCTGCTTATGCATTCATATGGTCTACAATTAAAAGATAGATGGTCTACTTGCTTGCCCTTTCTTTCCTTCTTTCTCCCTCCCCCTCTTTCACCCTCCCCCTCTTCCTTCCTTCCTTCCTTCCTTCCTCCCTTCCTTCCTTCCTTCCTTCCTTCCTTTCCTTTCCTTTCCTTTTTTCTTTTGTGTATACTTTGATTTTTGTTCATTTTCCATTGGCTAGGACCTCCACCATGATGCTGAATAAGAGTAGTAAGAACAGTCTTACCATGTTCTTGGTCTTGGGTAAAAGCATTCATTGTTTCACCAGTAAGTGTGAAGTTAGTAGTAAGTTTGTTTTAGATACCCTTTCTCAAAAGGAGGAAGTCCCTTTCTATTCCAAATTTGCCAGGTTCTTTTCCTTTCCAAATTCATATCATAAAGGATGTTGAATTTTGTCAAATGTGCCATATATCGAACCAACCTTGAAATTATGGGATAAACTCACTTGGTCATAATGTGTTCTCTCACTTAATTTTGATTGTTAAAATTTGTTGTAGTTTATGAACATACTTGATATTAATGGTTCATGACTCTGGACAACTCTGCTTTCCAGAAGATATTTGGCAACATCTGGAGACATATCTGGTTGTCACATCTGTTAAAGGGAGAGGACTTTCTACTGGCATCCAGAGGTAGAGACCAGGTCCTGCTAAATATCCTAAATTGCACAGGAATGCTGCACACAACAAAGTAGTGTCAATAGGGTCAAGTTTGGAGAGATCCTTCTTTCTAGGATTTTAAATCTTTCAAATTTATTTAGATTTATTATTTTATGACCCAGAATATTGCTATCTTGGTGAATATTCAATACATACATGAAGAGAATGTTCATTCTCTTAATTGGGAGGAATGTTATATAAATGTCAATTAGGTCATGTGGATTGGTAGAGTTCAAATCTTTTGTATTTTTACTGTTTTCTGTTTTCTCTACAGATTACTGAGAGAAGAACATTGAAACTATAATGGAGCATTTTCACTCTTGCTTTTATGTTGATTAGTATTTGCTTCATGTGTTACGAAGCAGTGTTTTTAGATACATTCAACTTTATGTGTATTCTTAAAGAATTGACTTCTTTATTATAATGTAATGTCTCTCTTATTCCTAGTAAAATTTCTACTGAAGCCTACTTTCTTTATTAATGGTATAGGCTCTCAGGCTTTATTTTGGTAGAGCTTATGTGGCATATTTTTTAACCCTTTAATTTTTAAACTATGTCTCTCTATTTACAGAATGCTGATTGTGTATATCACATAGTTGGGAATTTTTAACTCTTGTTGAAATTTTCCATCTCTTAAATGATGTATATAGAACATTAACATCTAATATGCTTATTTATATAGTAAGTTTCAATGTAGATTATAATCTACACATTGCTAATTGTGTATCGACTCATATAGTCTCTATTCCTTTCTTCTTTCTTGTCTTAGATTAAGTCATATTTTTATGACTACATTTTTTTTTGTACCAAGGATTGAATTCAGGGGCACTTTCAACCCCTGAACCACATTCCCAGCCCTATTTTGCATTTTATTTAGAGATGGGGTCTCACTGAGGTGTTTAGCACCTCACTATTGCTGAAGCTGGCTTTGAACTCACAATCCTCCTGTCTCAGCCTCCTGAGCTGCTGGGATTACAGGTATGTGCCACCATGCCCAGCTTTTATGACTACATTTTATCTCCAGTATTAGCCTATTATTTACTTATCCCTTTAAAACTTTTAGTAGTTATTATAAGGTTCACTGTATACATCTTTAACTTATCATATCTACCTTCAAGTAATTTCATGTCATTTCATCTCTAGCATAAAAACCTTACTATACATTCCATTTACTCCTTTCCATCCTTTGTGTTACTGTTATAATCCATTCCTTCTCACAATACATTGTTATAATGTTTGTCTAAAGACATTTTCTTTAAAAAATGATTAAAAGTAAGCAAAATATCTTTTATATGGACCTTTATTTTTACCATTTTCAGTGGGTTTTTTTATTTGTACAGTTCCAGATTTCTATCTGGTGTCATAGAGATAAGCTTTTCTTATAGGATAGGTCTGTTGGTTTTGTCTTTGTCATACAGCAGCATTCATTCACCTCCTACATGTCTCTGCCACAGCAAGGACCTCTCTCTAATTTCCTGCACTGCATATTTCTCACGAGCACTTGATGAAGGCCCATGGAAAAGAGCTTATAAGTGTGGATTACTTCGTGTCTGGAGTTTAGCTAATTTCTTCCTACCCACAAGTGTAGAGGCCCCCTCCTTCTCTCATTGCTTTGCAAAAGTGAAGTAGTTTATACATCCTTTTCAGAGAGCTTGTCACTCTTTGGAATTTAGCTGGTTGCCTTGACCCTCAGCTCCCTAATAGCCTTAAGGAGAGTTGTGATTTATATATCTTCTTGCTTCTGTTTATTGTTTGAGGAAGCAAAGTTCTTGTGTCTTTCTATATTTTCTATTGATATAGAGCTCCCTTTTTTCACCTCTTAAATAAATATGTTTTAGTTAATTTTAGATTGAAATGATTGGAAACTTTTCAAAATTCCATTCTGCATATCTTAAAATGGAACTTCAATAGCCCTACTTTATCTTATGATCTTAATTGTAAATTAAAAGGTGGCTATATGCCACCTTTTAACAACTTACAGGGCTGTATTATTACTATTTATCATGGCTCAAAGAGTAATTTCCACATAAGCATTAAAATCATTTCTCTAAAAGCAGGTAACTGTGAAAGTGTCATGTGTTCCATGGCTTAAGCCTGGGAGTTACGTGGAGCTTATGGCAGGATGAGATGAACCTTATGAATTGCCTAAATTCCTACTTACTACATTTTACTTGTTTTAATTTTTACAAATATTTATGTTGGACATATTTATCATTCCATGTTCATATGTGCTTAAGTAATTGAAATACACAAACTTGATTGAAGTAAATCCATTTAAAAAATCATTGTTTTTAATTCCTTTGAATTGGGGCTCATACAAAAAACTAAAATTTCAAAATTCCCTTAAAATTGTTCTGTGCCATTTAGAATTCAGGCAAGCTTCTATATTGAAAACTGCCTTCCAAATTTGTGGAATTGAATATACATTTCAAATATAATGAATCATTGATGCCCATGAAATACTTTCACCCTCATTTATGCAGGGATCACATATTGTGAAGAAATTTAACATTATATATGGACTAATATGAAAAGAAACTAGATGAACTGCAATAAAGCATTCAAACTGAGTTTTTAATGTAGTGTGTTCATATGTTAGCCCTTGAAAAAATATGAATCAGACATAATCATAAGTAGCAATAAGTGAACATGCACAGTTTACCAAGTGAGGCACCTGAGGAAAGTGCTATTCATATAACACTGTCTAATCAGTGTGCATTTAAGCATCTTTCAAAGAAAATATAGAATCTTTCATGTGCAGGCCTTTGTTATTTTATTTTTTATAATTTTTTATTATGAAAAAATTAGTGAAGTTAGAAAAAATAATGCTTGATTTAAATCCATTTCTAATAACAGAAGAAAACTAATAAGGAATTGATTATAAAGCTATAAGCCCTATCAGTGAAATTTTCTTGCAGTTGGAGGAGTTTTATATTTGAATCAGAACTATCCAAGAAATATTTATTTTCCAGGTACAGTCAGGTATGTCAGTGGCTACAATAGCACGGTCTCTGCTTCCAAGTGGCTTTCATTCTGGGAAGGGGACATGCAGAGCCATGAGTTCAAGTACTGCAAAAGGCAGGCTGTAGAAGCATTGTCCGGGAGATCTGCCCTACAGCCAGGCAAGGCCTCCAGGATGAGGATCACTGGAGGAAGAAGATAAAAAAGGTTCTCCTCTTCTCTTCTTATAGTATTCTTCATAAGACTGTGGCTGCAGAGCCAAAAAGTTTTCTTATTATCTTTAAGAACATGGAATTCCTTGTGAAATTCACTTATATCTTCTCAGCCCTCAGTTCTCTCCTTAGCCCTCACATCTCAGTATGTTTTTATTTTGATGTTCATGTGGATGCATTTCAAGATAATAATATTTTATAAGTAATATTTTAATTGTTCAGATATTTGTCTTATATTGTGTTTCAAGATTTTAAGACATTTTTACTAGAAGATTTTAGTAATTTATGTGAATAAAGCATAACTGTTAAAACATGTAGCCACAAACAACCCAGGGGAGAGTTCAGATTAGAACTGAGGAATCAGATACAAATTTTCTCCTAACTATATACAAAGAGTTTAGGTTGAACCTGAATTCAAAACAGAAGAAAGGTAAAGCCTGCATTAAGAGATAGCATATAGAAAGAAGCCAGCCATCAGGAAAACGAGAGAAAAGGCACATGACAAACTTGTGAGTAGAAATGCAATTTGCAGCAATTTTGTAATGTATTTATTTATTTTTAAAGTTATTATTATTAACTCAATTTATTCTTAAATGATTATTAATTCATATTAATTGTACAAATTAAAGAGAAAATGATATTTCCATACATGCATACATCACACATGCATTGATAATGTTTGGCCACTTTTCTGCTGTCCTACCCCCCTTTTTTCCCCCCAAGACCCTCCCTGGTCTTCAATAACTCCTCTTCTACTTTCAGGTCCACATTTTTTTTTAGTTTTCACACATGAAAGAAAATGTTTGTTACTTGTCTTTCTGCATCTGGCATTTTGCTTATGATGATGTCCTCTTGTTTGATCTATTTTGCTGCCAAGTGACAGGATATCATTCTTCTTTATGGCTAAATAATGTTCCTTTGTGTATATAACATAATTTCTTTATCTGTTCTATATCTATATATACCATAATTCTTTATATGTTGATGGACATCTAGCCAGATTCCATGTCTTAGCTATACATATGTGTGTGTGTGTATGTGTGTGTGTGTGTGTGTGTGTGTGTGTGTGTGTGTGAATTTTGTTTGGCTATATACCCTGATATGGGATAAATGGATAGGATAGTTCTGTTTTTAGAGGAATCTCCATACTGTTCTCCATAGTGGCTATACTAATTTACATTCCCACCAACAGTGTATACATAAGAGTTTCTTTTTCTGTACATTCTTGCCAACATTTGTTTGTTATAATAGCCATTCTTACTGGGGTGAGATAGTATCTCATTGTAGTTTTGATTTGAACATTCCTGATGGCTAATGATATTGAGCATTTTTTCATATTATTTCTTGGCCATTTGTATTTCTTCTTTAGAAATTTGTCTATTCAGATCATTTGCTTGTTTTTTTTATTGGATTTTTTATTAGTTTGGGGTTAAGTTTCTTTTTTACGTCTTTATGTATCCTGGATGTAATCTTCTGTCAGATGAATAGGTGGCAAATATTTTCTCCTATTCTGTAATTTGTGTCTTCACACTCTTGTTTCCTTTGTTATACAGAAGCTTTTTAGTCTGATGAAATCCCTCTTGTCAATTTTTACTTTTGTTTACTGTGCTTTTAGAGTCACATCCAGAAAAGTCATTGCCTGTACCAATATCCTGAAGTGTTTCTCCTATGTTACCCTCTTGTAGGTGCAGAGTTTACCGTCTTACATTAAAGTCTTTCACACATTTTGAGTTGATTTTTGTACTGGTTGAGAGATAGGGGTCAAACTTCAGTCTTTTGCCTGTGGCTATTCAGTTTTCTCAGCACCATTTTTCAAGAGGCTGTCCTTTCTTCAGTGTACATTTTTAGCACCTTTATGAACAATCAGTTGGATGTAGATATGTGCATTTATTTGTGGGTTCTCTATTCTTTTCCATTGGTCTGTGAATCTATTTTTATACCAATACCATGCTGGTTTTGCTACTATGGTTCTATAGTATGTCTTGAGATGAAGCATTGTAATGCCTTCAGTTTTGCCCTCTTTTCAAGATTGCTTTGGCTGTATAAGGTTTTTATGTTTTCATATTAGTTTTAGGACTGTTTTTTTTCTAGTTTTTTGAAGAGTGACATGGGTATTTTGATGGAGATCCAATTGAATGAATAGATTGCTTTGGGGCAGTATGGACATTTGAATAATATTTATTCTTTCAATCCATGAACTTGGGAGGTCTTTCCACCTTTTAGTATCTTTTCCAAAGATGCTACTACTGCTTTTTGTATATTGATTTTTGTACTCTGATTCTCCAGTGAATTCGTTTATCAGTTCTAATAGTCATTTGTTAGTGTCTTTATGGTTTTCCATGTATAGAATCATATCATCCTCCAACAGGGACAATTTTACTTCCTTCTCTTCTGTTTTTATGCCTTTTATTTCTTTCTCTTGCCAATTTCTCTGGCTAAAAGTTCAAATATCATATTGAATAAGAGCCATGAGAAGGCATCCTTGTCTTGTTCTGATCTTAGAGGGAATGCTTTCATTATTTTCTCATTCAGAATGATGCTGAATATGGGTTTGTCATATGCAGCCTTTTTTATGTTGAGCTTTGATCCTTCTATTCCTAATTTATTCAGGGTTTTTACCACTAAGGAGTGTTGAGATATATCAGAAACTTCTTATACATCTATTAAGTGATCATGTGATTTTTAATCCTTGATTTTATTTATGTGGTATATTCACATTTATTTATTTTCGTATGTTTAATCATCCTTACATCCCTGGAATGAGACCAACTGATCAAGTTGTTTGATCTTTTGATGTATTGTCATTGAGTTTGATTTGCTAGTACTTTGTTGAGGACTTTTTTACATCTGTGTTCATCGGGGATGTGGGTCTATGGTCTTCTTTTTCATTGTATGTTTATTCAGTGATTTTAATCACCTTGGAATGTGTGCTCACTTGAGTGTATACTTTCTGTTGTTTATTTATTCATATTTACTTTAGTTTGTTATTTTAAAGAAAATACCAAACTATGTGTCTGTAAGAAGTAGCCATGTCAGGCTCAGTCTTGCCCACAGTTCTTTCTAACTGGATTGGCCTAAAGGATAGAATCTAAGGAATCAAAGTATATTAGAAAGAAGTGATTATTAACATCACCCAAGGTGTTCATAAATTTCAACATTAATAATTATAAGAGAGAATCCACAGAAACTAGAGATTTAGGAAGTGGGAAGGAGATCATTGGCCTTCAAGAACTCTGTACTGGAGAAAACACCTTAAAGCCAATAGGAAACCACAGGCCATGTGATGCTCCTTATTTCAGATACACCTGGTTCTTCTGTTTTTATATTTATTCTAATAAGTTATACATAACAGTAGAATACAGGGCTGGGGATGTGGCTCAAGTGGTAACGAGCTCGCTTGGCATGCGTGCAGTGCTGGCTTCGATCCTCAGCACCACATAAAAATAAGATAAAGATGTTGTGTCCACTGAAAACTTAAAAATAAATATTTAAAAAACTCTCTCTCTCTCTCTCTCTCTCTCTCTCTCTCTCTCTCTCTCTTTAAAAAAAACAGTAGAATACATGTTGACACATCATACATAACTTGAGTATAACTTCTCATTCTCCTGGTTGGACATGATGTAGAGTTACACCAATCATGTAATCATATATGCACATAGGGTAATAATGTCTGATTCATTGTACCATCCTTCCTACCCCCATATCCCCCTTCACTCCCCTCTGTCCAATCCAAAGTACCTCTGTTCTTCCCTACCTCTTACTGTAAATTAGCTTCCACATATCAGAGAAAACATTCAGCCTTTGTAAACCTGGTTCTTGAGTCAGAAAAACAGAGTTGGATAGAACCCAAAACCTTAGGAGATAAATGACCTCCTGGAAATATGAAGATGCTAATTCATGAATTTTTTGATCTTTAAGTCTGAGGTAAAAAGATATAACTCTTAACAAACAAATTTCCTTTTCTTCAGTCCTTTTCCCACTCCTGTTATAAGCAAAAAACTATTATGGTAGAAGAATGATCAATTCATGTTGATTTTGGCTCAGGTTTAAAGGAGGACAGTATGTAAGTTCAGCTTCATGCTATAACAGTCTGCCTCCTGTTTTTATGTAGCTCTCAATAGAATAATGACTATGCAGCAGAACATTTTGGAGTAACTGTGTCTATTAGAGGCACTGCCCTGATCTTACCTGTACACAAGCGGAAGACAGTGTCCTTATGGGCATGTAACCATGCCTCCTAATTTACATAATACAGCACCAGTTTATACCCCATTTGTTTTCAAAATATCATGATTTTGATGAAAATGTAATTGTCACTCTGTTAATGAGCCACTCCTCTAGAGACAGATTCTCTCCAGAAGGGAAACTACATATCTGAACATACCCACAGATAGTATTAAATATTACTAAAAAGTGAGCTTTAAATACTTTATAGTCACATTAAAGAACTAAAGAGGCACAATATAAAGAAAAGGATAAAGCTTCACAAATGTGCCCACACACACCATTCAGCAATCTTTTTTTTTTCCAAATTGAAATACCTATGAGTCTTAACAGTATAATAAGAAAAGGGAGAAGTGAGTAGATAAGATATGCAAATAAGACAGCCCCAACTAACAGGGCAGAAGGACAAGAAGCGCAGTTCTTACTAAACAGAACTCACTGAAACACTCAGCACTTCTACCCCAGGATAAACAGGACTCTTCTGAGCAACCAATCTCATAAGAAGGAGAAAGGAGCCCCTTTCCAGATGACAGGCTTTCTCTTCCCAATGAGGGTGACTACACTTGGTAACTTTTATTAATAAACCAAGTCCAGCAATTCATGTGGTACTAGGAAAGGATCTAGTTGGAAGAGCAGCATTAGTATTCCAGATTTAGGTCTAACTGCATAGCAAGGTCTCCTGGGTAAGGTTTTAAGAGCAATTACAGCTAATTAAAAAGACAGGCTTGTCAGCACCTGAACAATGTGGAAAAAAAAGTCAGTGACTTGGCTTTTGATTTTTAAGCTGCACCCAAGTTAAAGCTGCATACAATTGTTTTTTCAGGAGTGTGTATATGTGTGCGTGGAGCATGTGTGTGGGGTGAGAGGGTTGATAAACATAGATACAGTTCAGCTTTGGAATAAAAGTGAAAGGCATTCTTAGTTGCTTTCAAATCCTCTAAAAATAGCCACAAGTCTCTCTGCCAAAGCTAATATAGACAGGATTCCCATGGAAACCCTCTGGGCTAGAAGGGGCGGGCATTATTTTTTCACCAGTTATTGGTTAGATGACTCTTATCCATGTTCTATAACGTGGAGACTTATGAAGCAAACACTAAATGTAACTGCTTATCTGGTCTGCTTATCTAAAGGAGAGGGTACAGCAGTGTCTAGTAATTCAAAATTGTCATAAGGAAAGCTTTGTAGAAAAAAGAAACATGCCACCTTGCTTTATGTTTTGTGCATGTGCTTGACGTTGCTTTAGTTTGGAACTATATTTTTATGTTATTGGGCTCATTTTTTTTATCTGATAGCTGGTCTCATATGTGCCCTTAACCCAGTTCTAGTGGTAAGGGGGAGTTTGTAGGTGATCCCTTGCAAAGGTAGCCCTTGGGCAGTCTTTATTATTTTCTTTATTTTCAGATCATGGTTAAGAATTTCAAAACATATTACATGCCAAGAATGATCAATTTATTTCTCTTTCCTCTAAGTATTTTAACATCTTTGGAAAAAGTATTTAAACACAATAATTACCTGTTAAAACTACCCATTGTAAAAATGCAGAAACATGAAGAATTTAAATATTTTTAAACATCAAAAGCAAAAATATAATAAAATCACAAAAGTATTTTCCATGTATGTTTCAATATAAAAATCATGATTAATGACAAATTAACAATCATTTTTTTAAAAATGAGATCTATATTATTTTATTTTTTTCTTCTTTTACTTTCTAACAATGTGTTTTATAAACCACATTAGAAATCATAATTACTATATGTACATGAACCTTACTAACCTACAAAACACTTCCATATAAGACAGATTTAATCATCATAAATGTAAAACTTAAAAGGTTATAAAGTTAAAACTTTTATAATTATTTGACACTTATAAAATAACCATTCTTAACATGTCATTTTTATTTCCTCATATGGTTAATATCATTTAACCTATAAATGTACAAGCTCACAAAATGTACCTTAGAGCTCTATTTTAGCTATTCTTATTCCCAAATATCAGCAGTAGTGTCTAGAAACAAGCCTTTATTGGCGGAAGTCACCAAAGTTCCCAGGTTGCATCTGCAAATTCCAGGGCCAGGTGCTAAAAAGGTCTGGGTTTCCTCTCCTGTCACATTGGCCAAGAGGCTTATGCAGAGAAGCTTGTGAGTCCCACACAGAGCCCTCCTCATCACTAGAGCTTGGTGAGGGGCACATCAGGGAATCATTTTCCTTCTTCTCACCACCATCTTCAGGAGATATTCACTGTTTCCCAAGGGAATACAAGTAGAGCATCTGACCTGTTTGAAATGTCTGTGAGTGTTCCACATCTGAAGAATTTTAAAAATCGCATTAAATGTTTGTGGGAAAATAAAGGGTAGGACATCACAATCAGGAAATAATGCTTTGTTTGTCAACTTACAGATTTAAAATGATTGTCACATTGTTATGGTTTGGAGTGAAGTGTCTCTCAAAAGCGCATGTGTGAGACAATACAAGAAGATTTAGAGGAGAAATGATTGGGTTATAAGGGCCTTAACCCAATCAGGGATTTAATCTAGGGGACTGAGTGGTAACTGAAGGTGGGTAGGGTGTGGCTAGAGGAGGTGGGTACTGGGGACATGGCTTTGGGGTATATATTTTGTGTGTCTCTTTCCGCTTTCTGATCATCATGTGAGTCACTTCCCTCTGCCACACTCTTCTGCCATGAAGTTCTGCCTCATCTTGAGCCCTGAGGAATGAGCCAGCCTTCTATGGACTGAGACCTCTGAAACTGTGATCCCCAAATAAACTTTTCCTTCTCTAATTGTTCTTGTCAGATCTTTTAGTGATAGGAGTGAAAAGTTGACTAAAACACACGTGGTTTTATTTTGTCATCGAGGCACAGAGAGGGAAGGAGAGAGGGTACGGGATAAAAAGTGCAGGTCTTCAAATTACTCAGAGCTGTGTTTGAAACATAACTTTGCAACCAACTAGCTGTTTGACCCTAGGATCCTCTTTCTTGAGGAATTCAGACCCTACACACATTTTGATTGATGGCAACAAAGTTTAGGATATGAGATTTGACTGTTTATCATTTTAATCAGGCATCAGCATTCACAATGGTCATTCACACATGGCTTGGGCACTGAAGGATTTTGAAAACATCAAGACCAAAAGGTGATGTCTGCTGGCCCAAAGTATGATATTGTTGTCATCTACTATAAAGTTAATTTGGAATAGCATCTAAAGTCAGGCAGTGTTTCCTAGGTAATAAAATCAACACAAACTATTATTCAAATAAGAAGAGGATGACATTATGTCATGATTAAATGAGAAAGTAATACTATGCATTGTTTGCAACTCTTTAAATAACCTCAAATTTACTGCTTTGAATTACAGATTATTTAAGTACATTCATCCATTTTAGTCAAATTTCCTTTTTATGCTTTCTGCTAATTGGCCTATCATTGTCATTTGAATCTAATTTAAATATTTAGTCTTATCTCAAGATATAAAAGCAATTGAGTAGCACTGAACCATTTTAATGGTGCTTGTAATAAAAACACATGCACACACACACACACACACACACATATACACACACACCCCACACCACAGACACAATCCTACACAGTTATGTTGTTGAACTATTACCCAGAATCAGATGTTTTTATACAAAACAATAATAAAAATCTTTTCATAAATGGTAGATTTTAGTTTACATATAAACTGTGAACAATGTAATATACTATTTATTATAATAAAAAATTTATTTATCAATATATCTATTCTTACTATTTTTCTGAAAAAGCACTGGTGCCCTAGGCCCTGGGTAGGTCATGTCTATAGCACATAGAGTAGTATTAACAAACCTTACATTGATTATTTTTTAAAATAGGCTTAATAGCCCCACAGGCAGGATGTGTTGGCCTTAAAGGGATGAGTTATTATAAACACTATCTGTGTAGACATTTGAAAGAAACAGCGTGGGAGTTAAAATTACAGGTTCAAGAACCTATTTTTCGTCTTTCTCCCACACATATACTCATCTTCTGTCATATTCTTTCCCAAAAGTTTGCAAATTTCTAGTGTTTTTCAATAAATTCTTCCTTTAAATAAATGCATAAAGTATCAGTTACAGGTCATTGGAATGCCCTTTATTGTCTTGTGTCAAGATTCTTCATATCTGAGTGCTTAAAAATACAAATTCCTATGATCTAGTACTTTACTACCAGAACAAATTTTGCTATCTATAGAAAGGTATTTATTTCACGTCTGAGGCCTTATTATAAAAAAAAAGGCTTTATTTTTAAAAATAGGCTTTACAGTAAAAAAAAATAGTATACATAAAACATAAATTTTTTAACCTAAAGGAGGACTCAGTTAGTTATTTCTCTCAATTCTACAATATTCTAGATCAGGTGTGCTAAGTAAGGAGAGAGGAATCCTAACAGGGGGAATATACGTGGAAGAACATTTTCAGTGTTCCATATTTCTAAGTAGTTTTTTATGTGGGAAGTATAAGATATTTGAAAGAGAGGGAAAAAATGAACTGAATTCTGGATCTACTTTTTCCTTATCTTGTATCCTTAGGAAAGTTATTCAATCTTTTTAAATTCTGTCTCCAACTCAGTATACAACACCAATGAAAACAAGTTTGTTTGTTTGTTTGTTTTTTAAAGAAGATCCAGAACTCTGTTTTATAAAGTGAGTATAAACCCTTAGTTATTGTGTAAGCATAAGGTCTTATGTTCATCATTTTAAAATGCTTTTTATTAATTATTATAATTATACATGATATTGGGGTTCACATTTACATATTATTTATGCATAAAATATGTTTCAATTCAGTTCTCAGTACTTCCTGTTTCTCTACCCTCCTCTCTCCTATTCTTTCCTTTCCTCTTGCTCTATTGATCTTTCTTCTATTTATTTTCAGTTTTTTAAAATTGGGACTTTATAGATATACATCAAGTAGAAATTACTGTGATGTATTTATATAGGTATATAACATAATTGAGTCAATTTCATTCTGCACTTCCTCCCTTTTCCTGTCCCTGCTCCCTCCTCCTCTATCCCCTTTCTCTACTCCACTGATCTCCCTTCTAATTTTATGGACATCCCCCGTCTTCCCCCCCCCCTCATTTTGCTCTAGCTTCTGCATATAGAGAAAACATTCAACTGTTGACTTTCTTAATCAGGCTTAATTCACTTAGGATGGTGTTTTACACTTCTATCCATTTACCAGATAAGGCCATATTTCATTCTTATTTATGGCTGGGTAAGACTTCATGGTGTATATATTCCACATTTTTTTAATCCATTCATCTGCTGATGGGAACCTGGGCTGGTTCTATGACTTGGCTATTGTGGATTGCACTGCTATAAACATTAATGTGGCTCTATTACTGTGATGTGCGGATTTTAGTTCTTTCGGGTAAATACAAGGATAGACAATTCCAGTAAGCCTAGCCACTGGGAAGGTTGTATTTTCCAAAGTAATACTCAGAAAATGTTGTCATTAGTGACTTATAATCATGAGGAAACGCTCTGCTAGTTTATCTGAAAAATTAGACCCAATTGAAACTGCACTTATTTGGAATGACAAAAACAAGAAAACCAAAAAGCTTTGTGAGCCTAGCCCAATGACGCACACCTGTAATCCCAGTGGCTCAAGAGGCTGAGACAGGAGGATCAGAGATCAAAGCCAGCCTCACCAAAAACAAGATGCTTATAAACTCAGTGAGACCCTTTCTCTAAATAAAATACAAAACAGGGCTGGGGATGTAGCTCAGTGGTGGAACGCTCCTGAGTTCAATTCCTGGTAACCCCCCCCCCCAAAAAAAAAAAAAAAAAAGCTTTGTGAAACTTTATCAGAATATATTCCTCTGATGCTTTAGCTGGAAATTGGTGTTTGATATCAGATAAGGTGAAAGAACATAACCCATTTGATGTGACAAATAAATACTAAGCACCTATCATGTGCTTACTATGGAAAGTGCTAGGGGTGCAATTTTTAATAAGGAAAACACAAAGGCCTGATCTCTTGGGGTTTATATTCTAGTACGTATGAGTCAGGAGTAAAGACAAAAAAGGTTAGACAATCAATCATGAACAAGTAAGCAAAATATCAGATAAACATAAGGGCTATGCAGAGACTCAAAACAGAGTGATGATTCAAAATGACTGGTGTCTTCTTTACACTGTGGTCAGGAAAGTCCCTTCTGATAAGGTGATATTTAAGCTTAAGTCTCAGTCACCAGAAACTAGCTCTGTAGAGACTGCAATAAGAATATTCTATGAAGAGAGACCAGCTAGACAGAAAGAAAAGAAGCAGGAAGGTCCTAAAATAAACAACTTGAGCTAGGGAGAACTAAGATACTGACAAATGTATGGGAGGCAGCTCATGTCAACCTTCCTATGACACAAGTACAGAGACTGGGTTCCATTGTAAGCATGGAAACTTATCACTTGGGAGTTTTAAGCAGAAGAATACCTTGATCTGATTAGTATATATAAAACACAATGCTATCTGCTCTGTGGAGATGAAATTGTAGGAGGCAAGTGTGGAAAGGGGAAGGCCTATTAGGAGACTGTTGAATTGTTAGGTGAGAGACCAAAGTGGCTTCCGCTAGGATGGTGGTAATAAAGACATTTATTCCTTCATTCTTTCATTTGACACCTATTTACTAGTAGTGTGCTAATGCCAAATTCTATTGTAGGTGTTAAGCTTGTAGTAAAAATCAAAAGCAAGGGACCTGCCCTCCTGTGGCTTAAATACAGTGGAGCATATAGACATCAAGGGAATGAGGAGCACTGAGGCTACTTTTAGACAGGCTGTTGGGGAAGACCCCTGGGCAGACCTCAGCAAGGGAGCAAGAATGACAGCTGCCTGGAGAAAAGACTCAGGAGGATATCGAGACCCTAGGATGGGACTATATTTGGAGCACAATTGAGTAGGAGGCAAGTGCCAAGTCAGGGTCTGGAGGACAAATAGGGACCAGGTCCTTCAGGGTTACATAGACCACATGAAAAGTTCTTGAAGGGTTTTGGATGGTGGGATGACTTGATCTGATCTATATTTTAAACTAATTACTGTGGCTGCTGCATGAAGAAAAGACAGCTGATGTGATGGGTAACAGGAGGCAGTGGGACCTGTTTGGAGACTGAATAAATATTTGCTTTTGGACATGTTAAGTTTGAGTTACCTATTAAATAATCAAGAGGAGATATCTAATAGAGAGTTGTATATTTGACACTGGAGTTTAGAGTAGAAGATGGAACTAGAGAAATGAATCGGCTTATCAAAACATGCAGGTAAAATTTAAGCCATGGAAAAGTGAAGTTAGGAAAGAGTAGATGAGGGGCCTGTGGCTCAGTGGCAGAGCGCTTGCCTAGTATGTGTGAGGCACTGGGTTTGATCCTCAGCACCGTATAAAAACAAACAAATAATATAAAGGCATGCTCTTCATCTACAACTACCAAAAAATAAAAATAAAAAAAGAAATAAAAATTAAAGAGGAGATGAAGAGAATTAATTTACAATGTGTTTTGAAGATAGAGACAAAAAATTTGCTGATGAATCACAGAAAGAAAACAATCAAGGATAAATTGTTGGCTTGAACAACTGATTGGATAATTGTATCAATCACTGAGTTGGAAAAGCCTGGAGAAGGAGCAGTCATCACTTTATAGGAAAAGAATCAAGAGTTCTCTCCCAGTGTGTTAAATTTGAGATGTCTGTTAAACCTGCAAAGGAACTTGTTTAATAGGCAATAAGGTATTCAGAACCAAGAAGGGGTGACCCATATGTCACATCAGGCAATGGTGTTAGGATAACTGAATAACCACATGAAAAAGAATGAAGTTGAACCCTTACCTCATAACACATGCAAAAATTAAGTCAAAATGAACCAAGACCTAAATGTAAGATCTAAAACTATAAAGGGCTTAGAAGAAAACATAGGGGTTAAAAAGCATGACTATAGATTTGGCCAAAAAAAAAAAAGTTCTTAGACATGATACCACGTGCATGAGCAACAAGAAAAAAGACAGATTGATTGGATTGATCAAAATTTAAGACTTTTTTTTAACCTCAAAACGTATCATCAAAAAAGTGAAAAGACAACCAAAATGGGAAAATATTTGCAAATAATCTACTTGATAAGGGTTGAGTATATAGAATGTATAAAAAACTCTCACAACTCAATAATGTAAGACAGCCCAACTTAAAAAGTGGGTAAAGGGGACTAGGGTTGTAGCTCAGTTGGTAGAGCGAGCGCTTGCCTAGCACATATGAAGCACTGGGTTCAATCCTCAGCACCACATAAAAATAAAATAAAGTTATTGTGTCCATCTACTGTAAAAAAAGTATTTTTTTAAAAAGTGAGTAAGGGTAAGTAAACATTTTTTCAAAGAAAATATAATATGTATATTTTCAGGTGCTTATTGGCCACATATAAAAAATATGTTTGATATGATAAGCCATTAGGGAAATGCAAACCCAAACTATAGTAAGATACTACTTTATCCCAACTAGCATGGCTATAACAACAACAAAAAAATTCTGATAAAGACAGATATTGGGAGGATGTGGACAAACTGGAATCCTCATGTACACTGCTGGGAAAATAAAATTGTGTAATAATATTGAAAATTACTCTGGCAGCTCTTTAAAGTCTTAAATGTATTACCATATAACCTTGCATTTATAATCCTAGATATATACCAAAGCAAATGAAGAAATATATCCACACAAAAACTTGAACTTGAACACATTCACACAGTATTATTCATGATAGCTGAAAGTGTAAGCAACACAAATATCTATCAGCTGATGAGTAGATAACTAACTTGTAGTCATACAGTGGAATATTATTTAGAAATAAATAGTAATAAAATACTAATATATGTTGCAACATAGATGAACCTTGAAATACTATAAATCACAAAAGACCTCATATAGTGTAATTGAGTTTATGTGAAATACCCAGAATAAGCATATCTGTAGACACAGAAAATAGGTATGTGGTTGCTTAGACCTGTGGTGGAGGGCAGGACAAAATTAAAATGAAAAGGTAGAGGGGTGATGATTTTTTAAAAAGATTTTAAAAATTTGTTCTTTTTAGGTAGACATATCATACAGATATGGAGGATAACTTCCCATTCTTGCAGTATGTGTTGTGTAGTTACAATGCTCATGTATTCATATATGAACATAGGAAAGTTATGTCTGATTCATTCTACTGTCTTTCCCATTACCATTCCACTTCCTTTTTTCCCCAATTTTCCCCTGTCCAATTTGTTAAACCTCCACCCCATATTCAGAACATTCAGCCTTTGGTTTGGGGAATTGACTTATTTCACTTAACATTATAGTTTCCAGTTCCATCCATTTACCATCAAATGCTATAATTTCATTCTTCTTTATGGCTGAATAATATTCTATTGGGTATATGTACCACATTTTCTTTATCCATTTATTGTTGAAAGGCATCCAGATTGGTTCCACAACTTAGCCATTTTGAATTGAGTTGCTATGAAAACTGATGTAGCCACATCACTATAGTATGCTGATTTTAAGTCCTTTGGATATATACTGAGGAGTGGGATAACTGAGTCAAATGGTGAATCCATTCCAAGTTTTCTGGGGAATCTCCATACTGTTTTACAGAGTGGTGCACCAATTTGCAGCATCACCAGCAATCTATGAGTGTACATTTTTCCCCACATCCTCACCAAAATTTATTGTTATTTGTATTCTTGATAATCACCACTCTGGCTGGACTGAGATGAGATCTCTGTGCAGTTTTAATTTGCATTTCTCTAATTGCTAGAGATGTTGAACATTTTTTCATATATTTGTTGACCAATTATACTTCTTCTGAAGTATCTGTTCAGTTCTTTTGTCCATTTATTGATTGGGTTATTTGTTTTTTTGGTGTTAAGTTTTTGAGTTATTTATATATCCTGGAGATTAATTCTCTATCTCAGGTGTGTGTGGTAAAGATTTTCTCAAATTCTGTAGGATCTCTCTTCATGTTCTTGATTGTTTCCTTTGTTGTGAAAAATCTTTTTAGTTTAATACAATCCATTTATGGATTCTTGATTTTATTTCTTTCACTTTAGGAGTCTTGTTTAAGAATTCAGTTCCTAAGCCAACATGATGGAGATCTGGACCTACTTTTTCTTCTACAAAATAAAGGGTCTCTGATCTAATGCCTGGCTTCTTGATCCACTTTGAGTTTTGTGCAGGATGACATATAGGGGTCTAATTTCATTTTGTTACGTGAATTTCCCATTTCCCCAAAACCATTTGTTGAAAAGGCTATCTTTTCTCCAACGTACGCTTTTGACGCCCTTGTCTATTTTGAGTCAACTGTATTTATATGGGTTCATCTCTGTGTCTTCTATTCTGTACCATTGGTCTTCATGTCTGTTTTGTGCTAATACCATGCCATTTTTGTTACTGTATCTCTGTAGTATAATTTTAAGGTCTTGTATCGTGATGTCTCCTGCTTCACATTTCTTGCTGAGGATTGCTTTTGCTATTCAGGTACTCTTATTTTTCCAAATAAATTTCATGACTGCTTTTTCTATTTCTGTGAAGCATATCATTAGAATTTTAATGGTAATTTCATTAAATATGTACAGCACTTTTGGTAGTACGGCCATTTTGACAATATTAATTCTGCCTATCTAAGAACATGGAAGATCTTTCCATCTTCTAAGGTCTTCTTCAATTTCTATTTTAAGCGTTCTGAGGTTTTCATTGTAGAGGTCTTTCATCTCTTTTGTTAGACTGATTCCTAAGTATTTTTGCTATTGTTGTTGAGGCTATTGTGAATAGGATAGTTTTCCTAATTTCTCTTTCAGTTGATTCATCATTGATGTGTATGAACACAGTTGATTTATGGGTGTTAATTTTATATCCCGCTACTTTGCTAAATTCATTTATGAGTTCTAGAAGTTTTCTGGTAGAGTTTTTTGGGTCTTCTAAATAAAGAATCATATCATCAGCAAACAGGGATTGTTTGAGTTCTGTTTTTTCCTATTTGTATTCCTTTAATTTCTTTCTTCTGTCTAATTGCTCTGGCTAAAGTTTCCAGGACTATATTGAATTGAAGTGGTGAAAGAGGATATCCCTGACTTGTTCCAGTTTCTAGAGGAAATGCTTTCATTTTTTCTCCATTTAGAATTATGTTGGACTTGGGCTTAGCATAGATAGCTTTTACAATGTTGAGGTATGTTTCTACTATCCCTTGTTTTTCTAATGTTTTAAACATAAATGGATGCTGTATTTTGTCAAATGCTTTTTCTGCATCTATTGAGATAATCATGTGATTCTTATCTTTAAGTCTATTGATGTGATTAATTACTTTTATTGATTTCCATATGTTGAACCAACCTTGCCTACCTGGAATGGGAACAACTTGATAATGGTGTGCTATCTTTTAAATATATTTTTGTATGCAATTTGCCAGTATTTGATTAAGAATTTTTGCATCTATGTTCATCGTGGATATTGGTCTTAAGTTTTCTTTCCTTGATGTGTCTTTGACTGGTTTTGGTATCAGAGTGATACTAGTCTCACTGAATGAGTTTGGAAGGGTTCCCTCCTTTTCTATTTCATGGAATAATCTGAGGAGGATTGATATTAGTTCCTCATTGAAGGTCTAGTAGAACTTGGCTGAAAATACATCTGTTCTGGAGCTTTTCTTTGTTAGTAGAGTTTTGAGAGTGTCTTTAATTTTATTTCCTGAAATTTATCTGTTTAAATTTTCTATGTCCTCCTGGTTCAATTTGGGTAGGCCACATGTCTCTAGAAATTTGTCAATGTTGTCAAGATTTTCTATTTTATTAGAGTATAAATTTTCATAATAGTTTCTGATTATCCCCTGTATTTCACTAGTATCCATTGTGATATCTTCTTTTTCATCATGAATTTGAATTTTCTCTCTCTTTCTCGTCATTAGCTTGGATAAGAGTGTATGAATTTTATTGATTTTTTTTTCAAAGAACTAACTTTTTGTTATGTCAATTTTTTGGATTCTTTGCTTCAATTTCATTGATTTCACCTCTGATTTTAATTATTTCCTGGCTTCTGTTGCTTTTGGTATTGATTTGTTCTTCTTTTTCTAGAGCTTTGAAATATTATGTTTCTATTTTTTTAATGAGTGAGATCAATGCAGTGAACTTTTCTCTTAGTACTGCCTTCATAGTTTCCCAGAGATTTTGATATGTTGTATCGCCATTCTCATTTACCTCTAAGTATTTTTTAATGTTATCCCTGACTACTTCTGCTATCCATTTGTCATTTAATAGCATATTGTTTGGTCTCCAGGTATTAAAGTAGCTTCTATTTTTTGTTTTATTGCTGATTTATAATTTTATTCTATTATTATCTGATGTGATGCAAGGTATTAATCTCTATTTGTTAAAAATTTGCTTAGAGTTGCTTTGTGGACCAAGATGTGGTCTGTTTTAGAGAAGGATCCATGTGCTGTTGAGAAGGAAGTGTGTACAGTCATTGATGGATGAAATATTCTATATATGTCTGCTAAGTCTAAGTTAGTTGTTGTATTTTTTAGTTTTATAGCTTCTTTATTTAGTTTTTGTTTGTGGAATCCTTGCAGTGGTGAAAGAGTTGTGATAAAGTCACCCAGTATTATTGTGCTGTTGTCTATTTGATTCTTGAAATTAAGAAGGGTTTGTTTGACGTGAATAGATACTCCATTGTTTGGGGCATAAATATTTACAGTTGTTATGTCTTATTGATGTATAATTCCCTAAAGCAGTATGAAATGTCCTTCTTTGTCCCTTCTGATTAACTTTGGCTTGAAGTCCAGTTTGTCTGATATGAGGATAGAAACCCCTGCTTGTTTATTATATCCATGTGAATGATATGTGTTTTCCCATCCTTTTGCCTTCAGTCTGTGGTTGTCTTTGCCCATGACGTGAGTCTCTTGGAAACAGCATATTGTTGGGTCTTGTTTTTTAATCCAATCTGCCAGTCTTTATCTTTTGATTGGTGAGTTTAGGCCATTTGCATTCAGTGTTATTATTGAGATATGATTTTTCTTCCCTGTAATTTTGATTTATTTCTGGTTTTTAATTTGAATTTGTTTCTCCAGTGATTCATTGTTCTTTTAGTGTAATCTGTCCCTTTGCTGGTTTTCACTTTTATTTGTCATGAAATATCCTATTGAGTATGTTTTGTAGTGCAGGCTTTCTTGTGAATTATTTTAACTTTAGTTTATCATAAAAGGATTTTATTTTATCATTAATTCTGAAGCTTAAATTTTCCTGCATATAGATAGTATTCTTTGCTGGCATCCTTTTTCTATCAGAGCTTGGTATATATGGTTGTAAGACCTCCTATTTTTTAGTGTCTGGCTTGAGAGATCAACTGAGTTCTGGATTGATTTCCCTCTATGTGTTTCCTGTCACTTTTCTCTGGCAGCCTTTAAAGTTGTATACTTATTCTGTATGTTAAGCATTTTTATAATAATGTGCCTTGGTGTGAGTCTTTTGCAATTTTGTACATCTGGGATCCTATAATCTCCTATATTTGATTTTCCATTTTATGATTTATGTTTTGTAAATTTTCTGATATTATTTCATTGAAAAAAATTGTGTATTCCATTGGTTTGTATCTCCAAGCCTTCATCTATCCCAATAAATCTTAAATTTGATCTTTTCAGCTTATCCCATATTTCTTGGAAGTTCTATTCATGGTCTCTTAACATCTTTTCTCCACTGTCAATTTTGTTTTCAAGATTATACATTTTGTCTTCATTGCCTGAAACTTTGCCTTCCAAATGATATAGTCTGTTGGTAATGATTTCAACTTGAATTTTTAATTTGGTTTATTGATTCTTCCTTTCAAGGATTTCTGCTTGGTTTTCTTTTGCAGAATCTCTCTCTCTTTATTGAAGTCATCTTTCACTTCCTGTATTTTCTCTCTAATTACCTCACAGATTAGTCTAACTAGGTACACTCTAACTCCTTCTCTGACATTTCTTCCACTGTGGTGTCAATGGGTTCTGTTATTCAAGTATCTTGGTTTCTTTGGGGTGATTTGTTCTATTGATTTTTCATGTTGTTTTTTGTGTCTACCTATCTAACAGTATGGATCTGAGGTAGTTGAGTTTTTACCCTGCAGACTTATAGTGTCCCTGAAGGTTTCCAGTACCTCATTGTTTAGAGGGAGACAAATAATAACAACTACCAATGCAAACATTGTACATCACTAAAACAAATAGTTCCTACTGTGATGTCTACAATGTCAGTTATCACAATAAACAGAAATGATAAATCAGTTATTGCCTACAGTAAAAACAGCAAGTTTGTAAAAGAGTTTACAATTTCAAATGGTGGACATGGAGAGATCAGAAGTGACATAGGATGTGATGGTTATGGGGGAGGAGGAGAGAAGATAGAAGTAAAAAGTTAAAGGAAGAGTGAAAGAGGGAACAATAGAGATTGGCTGTGAGCAGCAGATGATAAGTGAGAAAGAGAATCAAAGGAAACAGGTGAGAGAAAAACATATATTTCTGTATCTATATAGTAAAAAAATTAATTAAAAATAAAAATAAAAGAATTCAAAACAAAACTTAAATATACTAATCAAACATCTTACTTCTCCACAAACTGATCCATGAAAAATAACTGACTTCAAAAATGCTAGAAATGAAAAAAAACAAATATGAGTATGTATAATTGTCCATGAATCATTAAGGTCACAATTAAACAGAGAAAAAAAAAGAAAGAAAGAAAAGAGAAAAAAAATCTCAATGAAAAGTTAAAGAATACTTTCCTTTGGAGTTCAAAAGATTTTCAGCTTCTCTTCTCAACAGTTTTAGGAGGTGTCATCTGGAGTGTGATGCTCTACCCTCTGGATTGCTGGAATGAGGGAGGGAATCCCATAGGCAGAATTCCTGGAGGCAGGGTTTAGGCTTAGGTAGGCTCCAGGCTCTTTGCTGAATGCCAATTTTTCTGGATATTTTAAACCAGTGTACCTCCAGGGCCTAGCAATTGCTGGTCCACACTGGAAGACTGTATGTACCCCAGGCATCCACCCTGGGTTCCACTCATGTGGTGCAGGAGCCAATTCTTAGTTCACGACATCACCTGCAGACCCCTAGTCTTTGGTACAGTCTCCAAACTCAATTGTTCCTGCTTCTGCCTCTCTGAATTCCTGGCCAGGTGTGTCTCTCCCAACTAGTTCTGTAAACAGCTGGATTGGAGTGGGGGAGGGGATTAAAGTTGGGTGGGTTTCCATATCCAGTTGTCCCCTGTGTGAACCTCTCTCCATGTTTGATTTTCTCCTGTTCACTTAAGCACACTCTATGCCGTGCAATGTGTGTTTACTGGGCCTGCATTTCAGGCCAAACTGTGATTTGCCAGTAATTGGCTCTCTTAGCTGCTGCCCTCCATGCTGTGGCTGCAAAATGTTCCTTCTTTGTCCTCTGCACACCACCTGGAGACATGGCAGCTTCTTTCCCACAGAAGGATTTTGTGCAGTGCACCTTTCAGTTTAGTTGGGCAATGTCCATACCCAGATAAATCTCAGGCTTCCTAAAAATACTGGTTCCTTTAAATCCCTTATCCCTTCACTTTGCTCACAGAGGATCTGCTCTGGCTGGGGCTTCTGACCCAACCAAGGCAGCAGCTGTGCCATCGGGGATTTCTTCCTTATTTTATTACATCCAACTTGCTGAGTCCCTGATATGTTTTAAATGTCCAGTTTAAATTCTAGTAATGTCCCCTCACCCTCTTTGCTTTTGTTCAACCACCTTGCTGAGAAACTGCCTGTCTGCTTTCTTGGTTTCATGCCATGGAGCAGTTAGAGTAGTGACCTCCTGTATTCCTGATGAAATGTTTGAAAATGGATTATGGTGATGCATGCATAACTCTGAATATATGGAAAAAATAACATTTAATTATACACTTGAAGTGGATGGACTTATGGATATATTAATTATATCTCAATAAAAACATACCTCCCGAAAATTGAGAAAAAAAAAGAGCAACAAAGTGGGGAACAAATCAGATGGGAGTAGAACTAAAGAAATGCATCATCAAAGTTGCTGACAGTGAGCTTCTAGAATGGGGTGAAACGTGATAAAGGAAGTTGAATATGAAGGGACCTGAGGATTGTCTACTAACTTTAGCAATAAAGCAGCAATTTGTGGAGAACCTTTCTGCTGGAGTAGAGGAAGAAAGTCCAACTTGAATGGATGAAGGAGAAAAAAATGAGGCAAGGAAAGGAAGATAACTGATGATAGCTTCTTCAAGACATTTTGCCTCAAAAGTGAAAAAGATATAGGACAGGAGCTATATTTCTTTTGTTTTAGAGGTTTGTTCTCTGATGTGGTTTGTTCTAATAAAGAAAGAGAAACCAGTGCTACAAAAGGGAGATAAAAAATAGTTGCCAAAGCAAAGTCTCAGAGAGAATGAGATACACAATCCTGGTGGAAGATGGATGAATCTTGGATAGTAACTGCGACCACTGAGCCAACATAATTGAAGGGAAGCAGGTCATGAGTACAGATGAGTGACTCCAGTTATCACATCACAGTTTGATACATGAAGGTTAGTGGACTTCTTCATGGATGTCTTGTTTTTTAAAACATTGCTTCTGTCTGTGTGAGTGTGTGTGTGTGTGTGTGCGCGCGCGGCGCACGCACACTCATGTGTGTACTTTAAGTATCTTTTAGTTGTAAAACCCAATTTTTGGTTCTCTGTAATCATGTCCCAATCTGGGACTATCTTGCTTGGCTTACATTTACAAATATTTCACTGTCCACCTCATTGTTGGAGCTATCTGTTGGGCTTTAGTCAACAATTCTTGTAGTGCAAAAGGGAGAAGCATTTTATCATGTGGAAAAGAATTCCTTTCTAAATAACCAGTTACCCTAGCCCAGAACTCCCCAAATACTCTCCTTTCTCCAAATATTTTTTTCTTTTCCTAGTTCCACTCATGCAGTACTCAGAGGATAAGCCACAGGAGAAGTACAGAACAGAGCTAAATAATTTTAAGGCAAAACAGATATACTATGCCATGCTAACACACGATAAGGAAGCAAATGCACATATTCACAGATTTATTCATATTTTCAAAAGCAATTTTGGGTTTTTTAAAGCACTATGGGAATAAAATCAGCGATATAACATTTAATTCTATGTACACAATGAAAATACCTTTAAGATAAATATTTTGTTTTGAGTTGTTTGATAAAATTATAACCTATTCAAGTAAATTTATGTATGATCAAATACAGAATCATAGATACATTTCCAAATGTTAAGAGCTTTCTGTTTGTCAACTCTTTTTATCATCCTGGGATATTTTTAGATAAAATGCAATACCTAAGGTTCACTCAAGATCAATTAAATCAGAAATTTGGAAGGGCACCTGAGCATATTTTTTTTAAAAAAATCCCTCTCCAGATTCCATGTGCAGCCCAGGATGAAAACCACTGGACAGATCATTGAGACTTTAAAAAAAAAATAATTTTAGTTGTAGATGGTCACAATGCCTTTTTTTTTTATCTATCTACCTATCTATCTATCTATCTATCTATCTATCTATCTATTTATTTTATGTGGTGCTGAGAATCAAACCCAGTAACTCAGGTGTGCTAGCCAAGTGCTCTAGCACTGAGCCACAACCCTAGTCCTCATTGAGACTTTTTGAAGAATGCCCAACACCACTGCCTGACCTTGTGTTCTGGACACTGTGAAGTGCCTACTGTTGACACATGGAAGGAAAACAACACTACAATTAATCCTACACTTTTTGAAACTTTTTATGTCATAGCTTTGTTTGAAATTAATTTGTATAAAAGACAAGAAGTTAAAACAACAGATTTTTTAAATTGGTTTGTTTCAAGATGGGGAAGTAGAATAAAAAATGCAGCAGGCTTCAGAGATGCAAAGGACTCTACAGCTCTTAATTTGATTGAAGTGGGAAGTCAGCCAGATTATTTACAATCTGTTTTTAGGCATTGTGCTGACAGGTGTTGTACCTTCTATCACACCCTCCTGGAGAGGGCTTGCCTAGAGTAGATCCAAAATTTAAAACCACCTTCAACAAAAGGAACAAAAACCTATAAATTTATAAGTGGAGGCAACAGCATGGACACCCTCTCAATATTATATCAAGCTACATTTAAAAAAAAAACTAAATGAGAGATACGGCGTAAGATGGATTTTAATGGTTCATCTGACTTAAAAGTTATTTTAGGGAGAAATAATTCTAGAATATATATGTGTGTGTGTATATATGTGTTGTATATATATATATGTATATATATGCATATATGCATATATATGTTATATGTGTGTGTATATATATATATTTATATATATCTATACATATATAATGTCACGTCTTTTTAACAATAATTCAGAAATGGAGGAAATAAGAAGAGAGGAAAGAGGCAGAGGATAAGTGGATGTAACTCTGGATATAACGGGCATGGGCCTCAGGAGACACCAGAGAAACTTCTCACTGTTCTACCTTTGTGTTAAGTAGATTAATGCTTCAGTGGATGATTGTGAGAATTTCAGTGATGACCCAACAGGTAGATTTACTTCAGGAATCTGATAGGAAGAATAAAAGAAACTAAATATTGTAATCTTTGAAAAGAATAAAACATAATGCACTAAATATTATGTTGTAGGGAATAATTTTATTTTAAAAGCAGTAAATGTATAATGTCTTATTTACCAATTGACAGTGTTCATTATGAACTCAATAATTGTTTCAAGTAGGAAAGAACTACCTATGTGGGTCAGTTTCATTTTCTTTATTTTTGGGTGCTATATTGCATGTGGATGTTATGATTTCTTGTATACAATTATGATTCATTTAGTACTTCCATCTGAATATCATATAATAAGCTGACAAGCTAAAAATAGGTACTGAAGAGCTAGTTTTTGTATATGATTATAAAATTGGTAATATTAACCTCTAACTGAGCTTTGTCAAAGTATATTGCCACAGGAAAGATCCCTTCATTGAATTATTGATCCACAAACTTTCATTGCTCACTAATATGCTAATTGCTATATCAGGCATTCAGGTACATGGGTGAATATGAAATACCCTCAAGCTCTCAAATGACCCTCAGACTAGAAGTGGGCATGGGGATAAGGGCTTAAAATCAAAACATGGCAATAAATCCAGTGTGCTGGAAGAAGTTCTTACAGATCTTTAGAAGGAACAGATAAAGGAGGACAGGTGAGAATGGAAGAATGAGAAAAGGCTTTGTTGAGTGTACTAAGTGTGGCCAGGAGGAGGGGAATGGTGAGGTGGGAAGGCTTTGTTGAATGTAAGGGGGTTTAACTGTGGCCAGGAGGAGGGGAATGGTGAGGTGGGAGGCGGGGGAGGACACTAACAAAAACAGGTCTCAAAAGGTCAGTAGGTTTTCAAGCCTCAGACCAGATGAAAAGGTATTAAATCATTTTAACTCAGGAAGATAACAATATATTTTGACTTGCATTAAATTTAGACTTAATTTTTGGAATAAAGGACTTGAAGAATGAGAGGACATTTAACCTGTTATAAAACCAAAATATTTTATAGTAACTTCAAAATGGTTTCTAAAATCCCACCAATAAATTAATTACTTTTTCTTCACACTCTTATCAGCACTTGTTATTTCTTGTCTTTTAGCTAATAACCATCCTAGCAGACAGGAGATGCTATCTCATTGTGGTTTTTATTTGCATTTTCCTGAGATTAGTGATGATGAGCACTTTTTTATACTTATGGGCTCTTGCCCCCCTACACATGTACAATGAGTAACATTGTGAGACACTGGACATGTTAAATTACTTGACTACAATACCCATTTAATAGTGTATATGTATATTAAAACATCATGTTGTACAACTTAAATGCATGTAACAAAAATTGCTTTCAGTGATAAACAATTTATAAATAGGAACTTATTTTTCAGGCTTCATTAAAACAAGATGTACAACTTTGACAACAGATTTAATAGTCCCTGCAAGTTGAGAAGCATGGGAGGGAGATATAGAGGAATAGAGAATAGGATCTATGGATGGAATATATATGGTAGGAAACAGGACTTTGAGAATACCTAAATATTATATGCAAAAAAAAATTTATTTGTGGAGATAGCCTATAATCTTCAACAAATACTAAAATGATTCATAGCTTCAAATGGTTAATATTTTGCCTTAAATTAAGACATATTTTATATATTTTATGATGTGGGGGTTTTGCTCATTCAGTATCTTTTTTATTCTGAGTCTCCGAAATGTATTGTACTATATAATTTGACCCTAAGTTAGTAAATTATATACCTTAAGATACATTTTCTCTGATACACTTTTATTTTCTAAATAGCACACATCTTTTAGAGACTTCATTGCAGAGAATACATTGATGCAAAAGATTATACACAAAATTCCAATGTAAGCTTGAACTTATAATCAACTATTTTAAAGGCCTTTAATAGCTTATCTGATGGCAAAGTGCAATGAAAAAGGTCTTAAAGTTAACTGTTGAAAGGAAAAATCAACAGATGTTAGAAAATGGATACCAGTACATAACATGTGCATAGTTCATTATAAAATGTCACATGGTTTTAGACACTAAGCAGCAAAATTCTTTCTTATTCTGATAAAATAAATGGCTTCATAGAAGTGAAAATTGTTTTGTGAGGACATTGGTATTCTGACAATATTAACATGAATGCTCAGGAAACTGGCCATTCCCCATCTGCCTCTCTCCAGAGTTGTTAAAATTATCTAATGAGATAAGGTAGGGAAGGTAATGTGCAGGTAGCATGTTATCCAATGTCAATTTAAAACTTGACTAAATATCACTAGATTTATGGAAGAAATGTACAGCATCCCTATTTCAGAAAAAATAAATAGACAGATAGATAAATAAATAACAGTGAGACCTGAAAACACCGAGGAAGGAAGATGCAAGGAGAGCTTTTTCATAAGAATTCAGCAGTTACCAAAAATTTTGTCTCTTTTGAAAGGATAATGTACGTACACCAACTACACCTGAATTGTGATAGTGACCTACTGAATTTCCAACAGGTATTTTAAAATTGAACTCCATTATCAAGAATATCTTATGTCAATGTCACGGATCCTCTAGATTTTACCTTATTGATGTTGCACTTATGAAACATGATATTGAATTAAATAATAAACAAAAATGATACTTTATAGAAACTATTTGCTACTGTACATGTTTACATTTCAAGTTTGAAGTATTCTTTTCATATGTGAAAATATGTATTTAAAAAATGGAAACCTATTTTTCTGCTTTCTTAACAGTCAAGATATTTTGCAAAAGCAACATTAACTCTCCAAAATGCATATGAAAATGTAAAGGACCAAGAATAGCTAAGGTCTTATGGCAGGTTTATAATACCCAATGTCATGCCTATTAAAGAAGTATAGTATTTGGGACCATGCAGTCTTGGTGCAAGAATAGATCTCAATAAATCAGTGGGACAGAATAGAGATAGAGATCCACACATGCAGATCACTTTATTTATGACAAAGTTGACACAGTGGTACAGTTGGAAAAGGATTTTTTTCCCAATAAGAGCTGAAAGTTCAATTGGATAGCCTGAGGAGGGAATCATGAATCTTTTAATCTTCATCAAAATATGCACAAAAAGTCAATTCTAGAGGAATGGCAAATCCAAGTACAAAAGTTAAAAAAAAAACCCTTCTAGAATAAGTGTAGGCAAACTTATTCTTAAGGGGCAAATAGTAAATATTTTAGACTTTGCAGATCATGCATGTCTGTTGCAATTACTCAACTTTCTGCACTAGTATCATGAAAGCAAGTCACAAACAATATGTGAGTGAGTAAGCCTGTCAGTTCCCTAATAAAACTTTATTTACAAAAACAGATGGCAACTGGATTTGGCTTGAAGGCTATCATTTTCCAACCCCATTCTTAGGACATCTGTCTAGGAATAAGCAAAAATTTCTTAGACTGAAAATAAATGGTGATTTCAAAAATAAAATTTGGTAAAATAGATTACATTAAAATTTTAAAAACTGTTCAACAAGAGATGCTCTTAGGATTGTGAAAGGCAAAACCGAGAGAGTGAAAGAAGATTTCTAAACAAGACATTCAACAAAGAATTCATATCCATAATATATGTGTGTATGTGTGTGCGTGCACACACACACACACACACACACACACACACACTACAGATTAATAAGAAAGACAATCCTCCAGTAGTAAAAAAGAATAAGAAATTCTGAACGAAAGTTCACAAAAGAAACTCCACAAAGATAATATCCAAGTGGCACTTAACATATGAAAAGGTTCTTGGTTTCAATAGTTGTCAGGAAAATAAAAAACATAACTTCAATAACATCCTACCATATTCACAAATGAAAATGTGGGCTATTTCAAGGATTGTGAAAGAATGTAGAACAAATAGAACTCTCATGGTCAGAGTGCAAATTGGTATAGCTCCATTGGAAAACTTCATCATCTACTTAGATCATAGGATAATTTCATTCTTTGATATAAAATCAACATAATATGTATTTCACTAAAAGCCATATGCTTAAATGTCCATAGTGGCAATATCCCTATTATTTCAATGCTCATCAACAAAGAAAACATAAATACATGTGGCATATTCACACTGTGAGTAATTTAGATATACATTCATATAGAGTATAGTCACACTAAAAGACCTTCAGTTATACAGCAGTGAGAATGAAACACACTGTGATATATCGCCACAGAGCAATGAGAGTAATCTACAATGACATGCAGCAACATGGATGAATCTGTCCTCAGCTCTATTCCTCGTTAAATATGGAGTGAAAGACGCCAGGCACAATTAAATACAAGTGATAGAATTACGTTTGTATGAAGTTCAAGGCAAAATTGCCTCTGTGTCTGGAATTGAGGTTCATGATGCAGGAGGTGAAGAGGACACAGTAACTAAAAGGGTACAAGCAAAAGGAGAGTTCCCAAGTGACCAATAATGCTTTATTTCCTGAACTAGTTACTGTTTTCGCAGAATTATTGTTTCTAAAAATTAGTTGAAAATGCATATTTTAGTGCAATTTTCTGTGTACTTCGTACTCTTCTGTGGTTTTCTGTTCAGGGGCTTCAATCAGCTGAAGAGAATTAGATTAGCGGCAAGATGATGAAAATAATGGTTCTTGGCTCCCTGTCCCCATTCCTGTTTCATGTTAATTTTGCCTCCTTTTACTTCTGTTTAATGTGTTATTTTAAAAAAATCACAATATATAGAAAAAAATCATAATATATAGTTCCATGTAAGTATAAATAAAATGATTGGATACAGCCATACCGGGGGAGAAGAGACAAATCTCCCAAGCAAAAGAATTTCAAATAATTCATATAAATACTTTGCCCTCAAGGAGGGAAGCATATACCTACCCTTCAGAGGAAGGCTGCACATGGGGTGACTTTCTTAAAAGAGAACAGTATGGAAAGAATGGAAAAGATTGACATTACAGTGGGAAACCTACAGATACTACCTCAGCCAGGTGATCAAAGCAGACAACAGGCAACCTTGATAGGATGTGATGAAAATGGCTCTTTGTGACACTGGTCTTCCTCCCAAAATCACAACCTCAGACTAATCAAATGAATATCAGACAAGCCCAAACTGAGAGAGATTCCACAAAATAGTTGACTCAGTGCTTCTCAAAATCATGAAGTCCATCAAAAATGAAAACCTGAGAACCTGTCAGAGACAAGAACAGTCTAAGGAAATGTGACATCTAAATATAATGCGGTGCCCTGATTGAGATCCTGGAACAGAAAAAGGACATGATAAACTGATAGGAAAAGGATAGATAAACATGAAGGAAATTTGAATTATGTTGGGATGTTAATAATAATCTCTCAATATTGTTTCAATAATTACAATAATGGCTCCTACTTAAGTAAGATGTTAAGAATAGGGGAAACTTGGGACAAAGTTTGTTAAACTCTCTATAATATCTTTTCAACTTTTCCCAAATTAGAAGTTTATTTAAAATAAAAACAACCCACATATTATTGGGGAGGAAGACCACATAATAAGTATTGGTTACACTTAAACTGGAAAACGTGACCTACAATATTAAGTTGCTAATGATAATAAAATATAAGTGCAGGAAACAATGACTAGTTTTATAATCCTGTAGCCAGTTATAATGCAGTAATTATCCTTTGCCTTCTCCGAAAGTTTGAATGGCTTTCTAGTGATTAAACTTTATGAATAAGAATTACTTCTGTTTACTCCAACACATTAAGGTGGGAACTTTATGAGCTATTACTTACAGATATTTTAAATTAAACTCTTTATATATCAAACTTCATGCAGAAGAGCTGAGTGATGAAATAGGGAATGTTTTGTTAGTAATTACTGACTATTAAAAATTAATTTTCACTCCATTACACTCTTTCAACAAATATAATAGAAGCATCATAGAATGTTGGAACTGAAAGGGACATTTAAGAGATTAGTTCAGCTCCTTAACTTTATATGAAGTAACTGAGTACCAGAGAATTTGGGACTTGCCCAGGGTCATAATAAATTGGTGGGAAAGTGGAATTCGCTTATTCATTTGAACGAGAATTTACTGAGTATTTATTATGTTTCAAGAACTGTGATAGATGTTAGAGATTTTTTTTAAAATGAGTAAAACTTTATTCTTCAGCAGGAGGAGGTGGGGAGCAGGGAACGGCAGGGAATTTGATGGGTGAATATAGTACCGTGTGAAAGCAAGCCAAAGGATATGGGTACAAAGTACCTGGAAAATGAGGGAGCAGATCACTTGATACAGCTTAGGTATTTGGGCAGGATTTGTGCAGGTGAGAAGGTTAGGAATAGATACTCTAAGTACAGCTCATCTCATGAGTCAAAGGTATAAGAGGTAAAATAATGTACAGAAAACTTGATTCTCTTCCCATATTCCCTCTTTGATAAGCAGCACAATCATCCACAGTCACCAAAACTAAAACAGGGTGTTTCAGGTAGGAATCCAAGGTGGCACACTTTATGGAGTATACTTGAAATTTAGGGTGGGCTCTCTGTAACTTAGGAGAAAAGAAAACATCATTGGGAGCAATTTCTCTTAGCTCTTCAAAGAATTGCCTCAACTATCCCTATTGATTATGCATGCATAGTACAGGAAGACTACTATAATCTGTACATGAAAATTGCCCAAAAAATGTCCATCTTGGGCTGGGGCTGTAGCTCATTGGTAGAGTGCCCGCCTCACACGAGTGAAGCACTGGGTTCAAGCCTCAGCACCACATAAAAATAAATACAGACATGTGTCCAACTACAACTAAAAAAATAAAAAATAAAATGTCGATCTTAAATCTCACCCCCCCACGCACAGACTGGATATATTAATTCCCTTGACTGTAGTAAACATTTCACAATGTGTACATATATCAAGACATCACATTGCATATTGAAGGTACATATAATTTATATTTGTCAATTATATCTCAATAAAACTATAAAATGTTTTTGAAAAAAAGAAAATTCAACAAAATAGTCATAAAGGTACCAGAAAAACTAGGAGAGTCTTATCCCGGAACACAGAAGTTTATATAATTTTAGAATGCTCACTTACATTGCATATCGAAGAGGAGCCTCTAAAAACAGTTCCTATAAAAAATGACTATTAAACTTGGCAGTGAACAGGATGTATGTGACTTTAGTGAGAATGATTTCAGTGCAGTAACTGTCCTTAATTGTACTGAAGTGGATTGATGTGTATGGAGGTGGTGAAGTAGAGACCGCTTTTCTCGACTATTCTGTGAAGGTTTGTATGAAATCAGGAAAAAAGCAAGACAGTATCCGGCGGAAGGGTCAAGGGAGTCTCCTCTCTTGTCTGCTTAATTTGGAATGAGATGCTTAGTACATTTGTAGGCTACAAGGAGAGCCATCCACTGGAAAGCAGATGTTGATGAGACAGGGCAGGAGCAGAGGAGTCCTGGAGCACCAGGAATAGGGCATGCAGAAGAGGAGCTGGCATCCAGCATTTGAAGGGGTGTTTCCTTTTCAAACCCAGAAAGGAAGGACACAGCACAAATGGATATATGGACAAGTTTGTTGAGGGGAGAGAAAGAGGGAAAGGGAGAGGGAGTGAGTCCCCCAAATGGGGCACTGGGGTACTAGGAGGAGATCATGCTTGAAGACATAATTGGAGAACAGTGAGTATTTGGATGAAGACTGAGAAGAGTGGGCAAGGGAATGACAAGGTTCAAAAATAAGAAGATGAAACCGAAGGAATTAAGAGTGGGAGACTCTTCATTTGAGGCAGTAATCTGAGGGCTTGTATGATTTTCTTTCAAGTGTGATCAGCTATCAGAATTCTTAAAAGGTATTTGAAAAATTCTTTACTATATATTTTTCATTATGCATCACAAACATTGCTTCAATCACAGTAGGCAGGCATATTTATTACTCCAGTTTACAGGTTAAGTAACATCTCCAAGGTTGCACAGTTGGTTAAAAGGCAGAGCACAGGTCTGTCCAACTCCAGAACATATGCTGTTAACCATATGTTACATTCCTTCCAAGGAATTGGAGCTTGAAGAATTGATAAGACATTTTGTCTAACCTCAGGGAACTCCTAATGCACAAAAGAAAATATGCTAATAAATAATCACAAGCATATATGATGAGAGTTAATGCTCAAAAAGCAAAAAGAAAAAAAAAAGCTCATCACTCTTACTAGGTTTCAGGGAAGCCTTTTCAGGGACCATATCTGAGTCAGTATTCACCAGTGTACAGGGAGTCTGAGCATTCCCAGACCTGGGGACTGTGTGTGCGAGAGCAAGGAGGCATGAGAAGGCACATGTTCTTGCTTTTTGCAGCTGGGAATGGAGTGACCATCGGGTGAGGAGTAAGAGACTTGGAAAAGATGAGATCAGATAATAAGAGGCATTGTGTCTACTGAGAACTTACTTTAATAATCAATTGGATGGTGTATAAGATTTTATAAAAGAGAAACACATCGGATTTGACTATTAGAAACAGGACCCTGGCAGTAACTGGCAGGATGGGTTCCAGAACAAGGGGACTAATAATTATAATAATTACTAGCTGTCACTCTGAATCTGGCACTGTGTGAGAGGTTTTCATAGATTCCATGATTTAATCATAGAAAACTCTATGAGCAAAGTACAATTATTTCCAGTTTGCAGGTGTGAAAAAACCAAGACCCTGACAGGATAAGTGATTTGCCCAAGGACTCACAGCTAAAAGAGGTTGAGGCAGAACTGGAACCCAAGCAAACCGGCTAAGGCAGAATCTTGGTTAGAGAGCTGTTAGGATGACCTTGGGTTACAGATGCTGAGGATGGAATGGAGGCAATAGCAATGGAGCTTGTAAAGAAAGAACCAGCCTCAGCTTTGTATCCTTGAGGCCAGTGTTCTTTCCTCTATTTTCTTATTTTTCATAGTTTTGTTTAGATACAAAAATAGATCTTATGACATCTGTAGTGGGGTGGATAGTGCCCCACCCAAATTCATGCCTGTGTAGAACCCCAGAATATATTTTAATTTGGGAACAGGGTTTCCGTGGATGTAATTGGTTGTTCATATTAGGTTAAGAGACTGGGCTCTAAAGCTAATGATTGATGACCTTATAAGAAGAGGCAAATACACACAGATAAGAATATCTAGAAGGAGACAGACTAGAAAGATGCAGCTACAAGCCAGGGATCACCAAGGATGCCAGGACTTACCTGAAAGTAGGAAGAGGCTGGAAGATTTTGCCTCTAGAGCCTTCAGAGGGAACCTTAATTTCAGACTTTTAGCCTCTAGGCTGTGAGAGAATAAATCCCTGCTGTTTGAACACATCATTTTTTTTTTTTTTACAGCAGCCCTAGGAAACTCATTTATTCAAGTTGATCTTCCAGTTAGAGCTATATCCCCATGTATTTATAATTGCATACAAAACAAGTAAATGGTTTTGAGGGAAAGCCCACTCACCATTGATGGTCTGATGGGCCCACCATCCTTATCTTTATTACAGTTCACTGCCTTTTGCCTGATAGATAAATATCACTTGGATTCCAGGTGGCAAACCTGGCTTTCACCAGTACATTGATATTGTTTCCTATGCTTTCAGTATTTTGGATTACAAGAAGAGAATTTTCTTTTCACCCTAGCTTGGCAGAAACATGAAGTTAAGACTTACTTGATATCCAGAACAACCACCTTTGAGCTTGAAAAAAAAAGACAAAAGTGCTCAAGCCTGCTTTAGAGTTGGCTTTCACCCTGACCCAGGAATTGACAGTCTGCACTTTTTTCAAGACTGGAAATATCAGGAGCAGTTTGCAAAGTGCATGATAAGCCAGACAAGCAATGCAACAGGAAGGGAGCCTTTTCACATCTTATTTGAAACACTGAGTTTTCACAGTATAGAACTATAGAATTTTAGAGCTAGACAAATCAAATTGACATGTCCTTAATAGGAGTCAAAGTCACTTTAATTTCTATCAAAATAGTGGCATTGATGACTTTAACCCAATGTCATCTGTCCTTTTCTCTGCCAACCACTTTCTTGTTGATATGGCACATAACATTAGTTACTTACTTCACAAATGCTTCTGGGTTTGCTTCTCTTTGCCATTCATTTTTTTTTTCACAAAGAAAAGCTGGACACAAATGTGCCTGAGATTTTCTAGGTGCCCATTCAGACTCATAAGTCACAAAGACAACCCTGTGCACACACAAAGCCCCACAAGGGTTAAGGGATATATCCTGAGGGTAAAAAGGGAGGCTCTGTGACCTGAGAAACTCTGCTCAGAACATCCCTGAATCTGCAGTCCTGACCCCATACAATTTGGTTCACACCCTGCTTCGCCATGAATAGGAATATGTTAAGTTACATTTGCACAAGGAAGTGATTATCCTCTCCTCCAGAACACAAATACACTGACACAAAGCATGATCCACTTTCCTTTTAAAATTCACTCCTGAAATGTTCTTGTGGCTGTTTTGATGAACTAACAAAGACGTAGGATGCAAATCTTAGGGTCAGTGAGAAGAAGGTTCTCGACATTCAGGTTTCATTTGAAATGTCTCCTCTTCAGAAAGATCCCTGTCCCTCTGCCAACCATTTTTATTTACTACAACACTTACCTGGTTTTGTTATTTTTAAGTTTATTCTGTCTTTTGCAAACTCGCTGACTCTTATCTGCTTTATCCACCTTCTACAAAAACCTAAAACTATACCTGCTGTTAATCAAAAGTTTGCTGGATGAATGCAGCCTAGGTAAGGAGTAACGATTCAAAGAAAGGAGCAGTGACAGATGATAAGTAGGATCTGTAGCAGAGAAGTAGAAGCAGACACTCTGTTGAGATCCTAGGGAAGAAACTTTGGGTCCTGTGCCGAAGGGATTGACTTTGGAGTCTACAGAGACAAAGAATGAAGGCATTCAGAGCACAAAGTAGCTGCCAGTTGGGGTTGGGGGTTGAGGTGAAAGGGCAAGTCCTAATAGTGTGTCCTTCACCTGGTCATGCAGGGAGATGAAGGGGTGTAAGCTAAGCAATTCTAGAGCTTGTCTAACATGTGACAAGTAAATAACAGCCTCAAAAGAGGAAAATGATGAATTTATCCTTTAGCTCTTGTGGGGCTTTGTGTGTGCACAGGATTGTCTTTCTGATGAGTCTAAGTGGGCACCATTTTCAGAAGGTGTACAATAAAAACATACATTATGAAATTCTGTATTCCTGCTAACATATAAATGCCTAATGGAAAACACGACATTATAAGATAGCATGGGTGTGCAGCACAATAGTATGGTGGGAAAAAAGAACCTAATTGGTACTTTGAGGCAAATTAGCCAAACTAAAATACATGAGACACACTCAAGCAACTCCTCAGGTAGAGTTACCTGGCAATGGGATGTGCCTTTGCCTGTCCTCTCTGCCTTCAAGGCCACACCACTTTACATAGCAAACAAGAGAAGCTTATTTCACCCAACGTCTCCTAGGTATTTATTGCCAAGTGAAATTTGTGGGAGAAAGCAGAGGATGTTGTTGTGTTGAAAGAAAAGTAGAAAGCTGTAGCTGTATCAACATTACCCAGTGTCACCTAGTTACATCAAAAGTTCTGAATAAACAGCTCCGGGGGGAAAAAGACATTTTCCTTTTCTGAGTTCATATGTCCCCGCGCTGTTGTCTGGGCGTCTTTTCAATTTTCCTTTGTTGACTTGGCTGCTTTTGGATGGAGGCTTCTTTTTCTTATCTGTGGGGAGGAAAGCTTTTCTAACGAGAGCCTGATGACTTTGCCAGGATGACAAGGCTTGTGTGGATTTGACCACAGAACACAAAAGGCTGTGTAGCTCAAAGGAAACTGAGATGTGTCCCTGTGCCCAAGGGCCCACCAAATGGGGGGAGGAGATCAGCATTCCAACACAGGGAGCGTTGCACCCCGGTCCTGCCTCATGGAATAGGTAGCCATTTTACCCTCCCTCCAGTCCTCCACCCCTACCAAGGGCCTGGGCACCCATTTGGCAATCAAAGCAGCATTTCCCAAGACAAATGTAATGTAAATCCTATGGGTAATTTTAAATTTTCTATTATTCACATTTTTAAAAAAGACAAAAACAGGGAAAATTAAATTTAATAATATAGTTTACTTAAACCAGTATATCCCAAATGCCATCACTTTGACATGATGATTATTATTACATATAACAATTACAAGTGATTGATCTTACATCCTTGTTTTCATGGTACATCTTTGCAATTTAGTATGTGGTTTTGTTTGTTTGTTTGTTTGTTTGTGGTGCTGGGCAAGTACTCTACCAACTGAGCTATATTCCCAGCCCCAGTATGTTTTTAAATATAGTCAATTTGGACTAGCCACATCTCCAACAGTCAAGAGCTGCATGTGGCCAGTGGCTGCCATAGTGGAAGGTACTACTCTAGATCTTACAGATCAGAGTGACTCATTATAAAATTTGTTAGTTATGCCTAAGTGATGCCTAACAGAGTTCATGGCATGAGGTCAGGCACAAAGCTGTCTGTGTGAAGAAATCCAGCTGCTTCCCTGTCAGCTCCCCATTGAAGGCATTTGTCTTAGTGATTACACCACTGCCCAGAGTCTAGGTCTCAGCCACATGGGTTTAGAAAAACTTGATTTATTCAAAGTTATCTGGTTAGATTTATTTCAGAATCCTGCTCCTGGTGACCAAATTCTGAGATTGGTGCATAAAAATGAGAATCTCAGTCTATTTTCAATGAAACATATCAGGAGATCTCTGCATATATTTTTTTTTTTTTTTGGCTTCTCCATAGACCCTGGTTGGACTGCCCTGGCTTGTGAGATAAATCCAACTCCTCTCCCATCTGTTTTTGTGTAGCTGCAAACTAAGAATGATTTTTTACATTTTAAAATTTTTGAAAGGAAAGCAAAAAAAAGGAATAAAATTTTGTGATAGCTAAGAAATGCACAAAATTCAAATTTTATCATCTATAAAAACATTTTATTGGAACATGGCCACACTCATTTAAGTATTATCATTCATTTAAGTATTATCTATAGTTGTTCTTGTACTACAATAGCAAAGTTGAATAGTTTCAACAGAGACCATATGGCCCACAAAGCTTGAAATATTTGCTTATCTGGCCCATTTCAGAAAATGTTTGCCGATCCCATGTTGTTGTGTATGTAAATCACTTGAGGAGTTTTTAAAAAGTACAAACATCTAGTACCCTCAAGTAATTCTGATTTAGTAAGTATCTGAAAGTGGAGCCTACCTATCAGTCTTTAAAAGAACAAAGGGAAAAATTTTAAGGCACCTCTGCAATAGAGAAATTTGTTAAACGCTACCAAGAAACTTAGCATTAATAATAGGACAGAGCAGCCCCATGTACCGCCACAGGTGATGAACTGAGAACATAAGTCTGGGTGGTAGTTTCATCAAATAGTTTTAATTTGAATTTAATAACAAGGAAACATTAGACAAACCAAAACTGAAGAATATTCTGCAAAGCATTTGCCCAAGCCTCCTTGAGGATGGCAGCATCATGAATGAAAATAGTAGTATGGCCGTAGGCTGCAGATGAGAGCTAGTGCAGCTGAATGTACCACGTGGTTTGGGATTGGATCCTGGCTTAGGAGAAAACACATTCACAAAGTACATTATTGCAATAATGAATAAATTTGAATATGAAATCTCAAAAAAAAGAAATGAAAACTCCTAATACCTTATAATACCAATCTATTTTGAAGACCAGCAGGTTATATGGAAAGCATGGCCTCAGGTCAAGGAGTCAGGAAGGTAGCTTGAGGATTTATCCTTACCATCAGTCTGTACCTGTCAGCAGTGGGGCCACCTGAGCCAGCATGCCAAGGCACATTCTTCTGAGTCAGCGCTCATCCTGTTGGTACTCACCTCTGTGACCTCGATGTTCCTAGGTTTCCAGCTTAACTAACTCCTCTGCTGATTGACACATTCTTCCTGTGCATTCACCAATTAATCCAGTCTTACCAGCCTGGGGCCATTGTTTCTCTCCAACATAATTGTGTTTATCTTTTATGAGTAGCTATTAGCTACCTTTGTAACTTGTTCAAGACCAATCTGAATTTTCTTTTCCAAATATTTCCTGGTTGCCTCAGTGCCTGTGCCTTAGACAACTTCCACCTCCATTGTTGCTTTGCTTGGGTACCTGTGAGTCTTGAGTCTGACATGCACCAAGCTACTGAAATGTTTGGTGATGGGTTCATTGGTGGTTCAATGAGGAATGAATGGGGAGAAAAGTTTAAAAAAATATATGGAGGAATTTTGCACGCTATGTATTGTGGGTTGAGTGAGTTTAAAATTAGAATGCCCAGACTTGAATGTCATCTGTGTTACTTTCCCCAGAAAACCCCATTGGGAAGATCCCTTGCCTTCCTAAGAACAAAGCTTTAAGTGCTTTGGGATACCACTTCCTTGATAGGATAGTATGAAGAGGCCTTACCAAATGCAGTAGCACCCAGTGTAGTGGCTGACCCATTTTTAATGGAAAGCATCCTGCTCCTCCTTGCTTTTGCTGAGCTACCACATCCTTTTGCACTTAAAATGTCCTAATTGTTTATAGTTATAAATAGCTTGCAATCATTTATAAAATTATGCAGTTGATAGCAATATTATTAAATATAGCTTGGTAAAAAGATTTTATTATTTGTACATAAGTTTTATAGTACAATGTAAAAAATAATTCCAGATAATAAAATTTTATAATTAACCATCACTCTAATAATTGATTTTTGCCATAACAAAAATATTCATATAAACCTATTCACTTTGTAGGCTCTATTCCTTTTTGTGAAACATTACATTTTATTTTCTCCTAAAAGGTTTTTAAAATTTTCAGATGGGAATTTACTTCATTTGAACCCATGTCATATATTTTATATGCTTAGACAAATATAGTTCAACCTAAAAAATGTCTTTTTCTATTTGTTGGTTCTAAAACAGTCATGCATACTGAAGGATCAAAATCTTCTGACCTTAATTTTACATTGGAAACACCAGAGGAGATGCTTTTATGCTGAGGCCCAGCCCTGCCTGGGTCCCAGACTCTTGAGGGTGGAGCCAGAGCATCACCTGTTCTCTTGTAGATGATACCAGTGGTCAGCCAAGGCTGGAGGCCACTACTTTATTCCACCGGCTGTATTTAACATATGAGGAGAAAAGATGCTGTAGGGTCGTGAAGGACCCACTGCTCCTTGGATGATCTGGAACTGAAACCCAGTCCCCCATCCAGGTCTGTGTTCCAGGCTCATCCTAAGCCAAGAATTTTAGACTGTGTGGTTTTCTTGATGCATATAAAAGCATCACTATGTGGAATATACTTAAATTAATTTAAACAAACGTGTGAATACATAGAAAATATCAGTGATAGAAGAATTAAAGTGTATGTGTTTAATTCATTTCTAAAGTTCATTTCAGCACATTTTGTATGTTAGGTGGGGTGACTTTCATCTTTAGGTCACTTTCATGAGGTAAATATAATTCCCCTTTTTTCCAGTAATACTGGACCCATTTAATATGTCTTCATATGTTATCACACATCATTGAATGTTATTTCATTATTAAAAATATTCCTAGTGGCTATCTCTCTTGTTAGAACTTCCCAGCACTTATTCCTCCTTCTTTGAATAGCTTCCTTGTAATTTTTCTCTGGGACACTATGAGGAAATTAATGCACAAAAAAGCCAATAGACTTTTGTTAGGTCACACAACTAGTGGCTGTCAAGGTCAAGAAATGAACCTAAATCATAGAGCATTTAGTCCCATCTTCCTTTCCCCTCCCTGAAAATAGAATATATAATTCGTACAGTCCTTTACCTTTTATGATTTTTCCCTGAAGAAATTAATATCTCAATTTATTTGAGTCAATAACTTAATCATCTCAATGGCAAACTGAAAGATAAATGGAGAAGCTGGAGAAAGATACATAAAGAGGTGAACTTGTAAATGGCATGATCTGCACCATATAGTGAAAATTCATCTAAGATTTCTCAGTAGGATTCTGTAGACCATTCCCTGATACATGTAGTAAGTAGAATAGAGAGAGAGGTATTTTGTTTTGCTTTGCTTTTTGGAGGTGCAATGGAAAGGACCCATTGGATAGGAAAGATGAGCACGATGTACTCACATTTCACAAAGGGCATTTTATAATGAATTTGGATGGGTCCCAACACAAGAGAATAGAAGAAGAATAGTATTGAGATGAGGGGATCCTGCAGTGGCCAAATAGAATCAGAACTTGACTTGACTTGTCAAGGTAAATACTTGATATAACTTGCATGTCTGACCAGAACTCATTAAAATGTTGATTTAAACATTAACACTTTCTCAAAGCAATACAGTTGGTGCTTAAAACTCTACACTAACAAATTTTTCTATATGCTTTCTTGAAATCTAGTTTTTTGTGTTCTATAGAATGATAGTAATCACAAGATAAGCTCCCATGGTAGTGAAAGTTTCTCCATACAAATAAAGAGGCTAGGGAAGCCCAGGGATGCCACAGATAACATCACAAGAACTAGAGGGCAATGGAGATGAATATAGTGGCTAAAATGTTAATTTGAGCTACAGATTAAGTATAGAAAAATAATTTGTATAAATTTATTTTTTCTGTTTGGAAAACTAAAGTCATGGAAAGCTAAGTAAATTAAAAAGAATAAATTACAGGCATTAAACTTAAAGAACAAAATTTTTAGATCCAAAGGATTATATTCAGTGTTGTTTATTCAACAAAAAAATTTGAGCATCCTCTATATGCCAGAAATGATTCTAGGTGGGGCCTAAGAATGATAAACAAGACAGACAAGGATTGCCCTCAAGCGGCTTGCTTTCTGGTGGAGGGAAGTCATCAAAAAACAATCATTAAGTCAATAAACAAGATGACAGTAGTTTTTTAAGTGCTCTAAAGAAAATGAACAGGTTATGGTCTTGGAGGGTGTTTTAGTCAGCTTTTTGCTGCTATGACTAAAGTACCCAACCAGAACATTTGTAGAGGAAGAAAAGTTTATTTGGGGGGGGGGGGGGCTCACGTTTTTTAGAGGTCTTAGTCCATAGAAAACCAGCTTTATTCCTTGGGGCTCAAAGGTAAGGCAGAACATTGTGGTGGAAGAGTGTGGCAGAGGGAGGCAGCTCTCATGGTGATCTGAAAGCAGAGAGAGAGAGAGACAGACTTCCCTCTCCAGATATAAATTATATATCCCATAGCCATGCCCCCAACGAATGGCTCCAGTCACATCCCACCTGTCTCCAGTTACCACTAAGTTAACCCCACCAGAGAGTAATTCACTGATTAGATTAAGGCTGTATCCCAATTATTTCTCCTCCAAACCTTCTTGCATTGTCTTGCACATGAGGTTTTGGGGTACAACACATCTAAACTATAACAGAGAATGAGAAGGACCACACACAGCCAATGGTGGGTGAGAATGGATCCTTCCATAGAGTCAGGGAGGACTTCTCAGAAGAGGTGACATCGGAGGTGAGATCTGAGCTGAGGAAGACACAGGACAAGCTAGGGGAGGATCATGGTAGGCAGAGGGAGTGGTATATATGTATATTCCCTAGAGAGCAGCTTTGCATGCTGTAGGAGAACTTAGGCAATATTCACACTGCACACACATACACACACATGCATACACACACAATGATGTGAATGAAGATAAAGTGTAACAGCTAGATTAATATCCAGTAATCAGGATGGCTAAATTTCCTTGATGTTATATTTTAAGGTATTCTAACTCTATTCTTTCTCATCCCCATTCCCTTTCAACTTCCAAGGTATACCAATCTAACTTGGGGAAGAATTAAAAACATTGTCCTCCAGAGAGACGCATCTTTTTCTCTAGTTCAGAATATCATAGAAAAAGCCTCCTGCCTGTGCTTGGTCAAAGGATGGTTTTTATAAATTCATCTATTTGAAAACTACTTAAAGTGTCTCAGGAGGACTAGAATGCAGTAACAACAACAAAAAAGGTCATTATATTTTCAAGGGGTTTAAAATCGAAACTCCCAATAAATAGCTTTTAGATAGCATTGAGTACAAAAGTTTGTTTTAAGCTTCGCTGCTTACTCATGGCAGCAAATAAAGTCATTGAATATGTTTGCAACTCTTTGATTATTGAGAAAGATTTATTATTATTTATTTGTTTTTGTTTGTTTGTTTGTTTTTGTGGTGCTGGGATGGAACCCAGGGCCTCACACATGCTAGGCAAGTGCTGTACCACTGAGCTCATCCCCAACCTCCAAAACATTTTTATATTCCCCAAATCTTTCAATTTGTGGGGTTTTTTTTCTTTTTTCAATATCTCATGTTCTTGTCTGTTTGTTTTATTACATCCATTTATTTCAGTGGACCACTGTTCATAAAACTTCTCAAATATATTTTTAAATTTCAACTTCTTATTATTGATGTTGTTTCTGATTTGGCAGGCGAAATCTTGCCATGCAGTTCTTTTGAAGCATAATAAAATGGTACAGGGATTGTCTTGTATGAGTATTTTGGAATCAATGTTTTTCTAAGTGTTCTACAAGTAAATCAACTCTTGTTTGTTTGTTTGTGGTACTAGAGAGTGAACCCAGGGGTCCTCTATCATAGAGCTACATCCCAACATTTTTTATTTTTTATATTGACACAGAGTCTCCCTAAGCTGGTAAAGCTGGCCTCAGACTTGTGATGCTCTTGCTTCAGCCTCTAGAGTTAGCTGGAGTTATAGACATATGCCATCATACCTAGCTGGTAAATCAACTCTTGAATGAAAAAGATCTTTAAATGAATGTGGCCCTTAAAATGGCTATATTCTGGAAATCACAAAGTCGTGAATTAGAGCATTTCTATAATGGGTCATGTGTTTTTATGTTAATTTGCATTTTTTCCAATTGACTTTGAGATTCTGTTACAATTCATCCTGCCTCTGGTATTTTATGCGCCTTAAAACTTGTTGCTACTGTATAATAACTAGGAGAGAATAGCTGCAGGGTTCCAATTACTCTGGCAAAGAAACCTTATTACATTGTCTCAGACTAAGCATGTAATTAATGTCTCTATTTCAAGGCCATTTTGGTACATTCAAAAGCCCAAAGACTATCCATACATATTTAGGAATGCATAGGAACACTTATGATGTCTTCATTGCAACAAAGGGTAATGCCAGAGGAATTTTGGAGGAATGTGGTATACATTAGCATGGGTTGCAATATTTTATTATAACTAAATATGTGGTTCAACATTAAATATATATTTCTAAGAAATCTCAATGAGGATAGGATCAACCTCATTAGAGAGAGTTTTTTAAAATGGGTGAGATGTTTGTTCCCAAGTAATTTGTGTAAAGCCTACTGTCTGCAACATACTTTGAACATCCAACTGGACATTTATGTAAGTAGAAAGTCTGCTTACAATCATCTGAATTCAACCCTAACTCCATTTTGCAAATAAACACAAGTAGTTTTGCGTAATTTCTATACCTGCTGAGTCTTGTAGGAATGTAGCTGATGTACAAACCAAGATTCTAAATATGTCAAAATATACTGTCATGCATAACTGAAAAGAAGAAATAAAAAATGTTTTTAAAAAGAGACAACTATAGTTAGTTTTGTTCAGAACTTTACAAAGAGTTGTTCATCATTTAAAAAAAAAAATCATACCATGGATGGCAGCACAGCTTGTGGTATTTGAGCTGCCAATAAAATATGCCTATATTATTATACATTTGCAGCATTTGCAGTTGAGAGGATTCTGTGTTTAGGGGCCATAATCCAACAATTTAATCATTTTTCTAATCAAGAAAGAATATCATGCCCAAACATTTACCTACTGAAATATGTTTTATTATGAATGAGTTTCCTTATAATTTTCCTTGATATTACATATAGATTGGTGGGGGAGGAGGTTGTGTGCTTAGGCAAGTTATTTTATTGTTGGAACTTCTTTCCAGGATATCAGAGAGGCATCATTAGGAGCATTCAGTGAGACAAGGTTAAGAACACTTTGTTTAAATATATCATTCTTCCAAGCAGAAGGGGGATGATGTATGTGTGCATGCGTGCACTTCAGGAAGGAAAGGGTACAAGAGAATTGGCCTTGATTTCAGTCCCTATTGTGTGTCAGGCCCTGTGCCCAGCCCTTCTAATCCATGATCTCATTTTTTGTGCACGGTGCTGAGAAATGCCATGTGTGCTTTGAATCTCATGGCCCTGTAGTGCCACATTCAGAGCTGAATTTTTGACATTTGGAAAGCAGAGAATAAAAGGAGATGAGCCGATGAATATTCTTAACATTGCTGGAATGTTAGAATTATTTAAAAGTTCTGTTAAATCAGTGGCAGTCTCAGAGCCTGATTTATGGTAGTTAATGAAATTTTCACAAAGAAATGTTACCATGAAATTTGAAAAAAAAGCATAGTAGATGCACACAGGAATTCATATGCATATGAATGTCAGTGCATGTTGGTGCCTCGTGCTTCCTATTTATAGCTTGCGGGACACATCCGCAAGTGATAAATGAACATTGAAACACTACACATATGTTTATATCCACTTTTAGCCATGGAGTTGTTTCAAAAAGTGTTATCTCCTCTGAGCCAAATCCCAGGCATTTGGAAAGAACAAAAAATTTAAAATTTTTAAGATGAACCAAAGAGAAGAAAAAGGAGAAAAAAAAATACAAACTGACATATACAGCAATAGTAAATCTGACAGAAAATTATTTTTAGCAGAACTGTATTAGAAATAAAATGTATCAGAATTCATTAGTTATCCTTTGTTCCTCGATTGTAGTTCTTAAAGACTGACACAAGGACCTTTCTGCTACGTAGATACTGCCTCTAGACTTTTTATCCTTGAAGATACTTTTATTTTTAATAACATTTCAGAGTTGTTAATTTAAAGGATATTATTATTTGGATAAGTGACAGATTTCTTTCAGTTTTAAAAGCTAGAGATTAGTATTTAATGAGGAATGTGTGTCTGTGCATCTAATTTTTTACCGACCAGAATATTACTGTGAGAAGGAATTAAGCAAAGTAGGTGGGCCTGAGTTTGAAGAGAGGATACTTGTGTTGAACAGGTGGCATTCTGCACCCACTACAATAAAATTGAAACTCTCTTTCTTAGGTTTATGTTGGTTGCAAATTGGAGATACCCGAATAAACTGGTTTGAGCCAGAGAGAGAGAGAGAGAGAGAGAGAGAGAGAGAGAGAGAGCATATGTTAACTCACTTAACTGAAAAGGCTGAGGACCTTGCTTGCTTTGGGCATAGCTAGATAACTCAAATTTTGTTATCAGGTCTGCCTCTCTCTCACTGTCCCTGCCCTCTCTCCCCATCTCTTGATCCTCCCTGCTTTCTCTGAATTCACTTTTCACCCTAAATAGACTCAACATGTTGGTCAACAGACACCCATGCCTAAATTATCCTTATCCAAGCAGAATAAAACTAAAACAAAAACTGGGATGTGTTTTATCCAACCAATTTGGGTAACATGTCCAATGTTATGATTTGGAAGTGAGGTGTCCCCCCAAAAGCTCATGTGTTAATGCAGGAATGTTCAGAAGGAAAGTGATTGGACTGTGAGAGCTATAACCTAATCAGTCCATCCTAGTTTCAATGCCTGAGTGGCAACTCTAGGCAGGCAGAGCATGGCTGCCCTGGAAGATTATTCTTTCCCTGTAGCCCCTCCCTCTGCCCTGATTCCTGGTAAGGTGTTGCCTCACCTTGGGTCTAGAGCCACGGAGTCCACCATCCATGGACTGAGGCTGCTGAAGTCATGAGCTCAAGATTCATTTTCCCTCCTCCAAGTTGTTCTTATAAGGTATTTTGATCACGGTGTGGTAAACATGGGTAGCTAAAACATCCATGAAGTAAGTACTGGGGGCTGAGGGATCCTGAGTGGTCAGGTCAAGGTTTAGTGCCTCTTAAGTGGGAAACCGTGGTGATGTCAGCTCCACCAGAACTTGAATCAAATCTACTGAGACTGAAGGAGGTGAATTTTAACACCCTTCAACTGATGGCTGCAGGCAGCCTAACCTAGGAGGAAGTGCCAGATACTGAGAAAATTTGTTTTACATATACTACAGTCATATAGATTCTAAATTTGTTCCTCTTTTTCTTCAGATGTAAGAAGGCACAGTTAGGGAATGACAGAATTTTAGAACTAAAAGAGACCTTGTAAATTATGTAGTTGAACATTATCAATTTAAGCATTTCGAGGGAGTATGTTCATCTTTAAATTGAGTCTTGCTGATTGTAAGAACTGGTTATCTTGTATCTATGCAAAATACTTGAGGAGAGTAATATAAAATATGAATCAGAATTTTATTAAAAGTATTCAGCATATATCCTAAAGACAAATTTTGAAATTACAGTTTGACATAAACTATAGGAATTATTAACAAATATTAAAATTGAAAAAAAGCCATCTTTTCCCCTTCCCAGCTATGTTATCATTTCTAAAGTTTCTATTATTATTGTAAATTGTTACTCAGTCTAAAATGTTTAATGAAAAGTCATTCTAAATTTTCATTTATATTTTTGGTTGTTCTGACCAATATCTGTCCTACTTACTGCAGACAAGCACAGTTGGTATGCCTTGTTACAGAAAATAATCATTCAATCAGTGTATCTGAGTGTATAAATATTTATATCTACTATTACAAGCAAGCCATTATTAAATATAAGTTATGGAAGCAGTTTTAAAATATTATGTATTTATATGTTTATGTTTTAAAAATATATTTTGAAGTTATTGCCGAGTTCCCTGTACAGAGGAAAAGACAACTGACCCCAAACTCATAAACTCCCATTATTCAAGGTTTTATCATTGTCAGTGTTGACTCCACATTTGAAAATTTTGTGGACTGTCTATAATCCCTCTGCCCAACCCTGACAATGATGTGAAGCATGTGCCATGTTTCACAGCCAGCCAGGACCACAGGGGGCCAGAGGAAACTTTGTAATGTCTGCATCTGGTCACCTCAGCTCAATAGAGTTGGTGATAATGAGGCCAAGGTCAGGGATTTGACCTCTCTCAGAATGCCCTAAGCGCTCTGGATCTGAGGCCACAGACCACAGCACCATCTCTTTCGTTAGGGGAAAAAAAATCTTGAAGAATGTTGGTTGAGCAACACAAAACATCCCTCAACCCTAGGAGCACTCCACAGTTTGCTGACCTGTGCTAGTGGCCAGGCTCTTCATCCCAAAGGCATTCACATTAAAAAGGAGACATACAGGATGACTGGGATTTTTGCTGATCCATGGAAGCTTATCTAAGGTTTCAATATAATTAGATGTCTTTGTCATATTTAAGACAGTAAGATTAAAGTTTGCAAGAAATACTGATTTAAGAATTCCAAAGGTCAAAATTGAAACACAAATATATATGGTAATAGGATTAAAGGGTAGAAAGAGCTGATGGTGAATCTGTTCATTGAATATAATGAGATTATTCTCAGGCAGATGAATCCTTAGTTTAAACAAGAAAATGAGCTCCACAGAGTAAAGATGTTATATTGCAATTTCCATGAACACATTACCTTTATATTTTGCTAATATATATTATTAATACCAATTACTTTTTGGAAAACAAAAATACTTTCTATAATCTCAACAAAACTTCATGAAAGTAACTAAATTCTTGTTTAAACCTAAATATATCTATAAAAACTACCTTATTAACTATTTCAGTTAGTTAGAACAGCATATAAAATAAAAATTCATAATGATTTTGAACTATACCCTTTTAAAAAATATTTATGTTTTTTAGTTGTAATTGGACACAATACCTTTTTTATTTTCTTTGTTTATTTTTATGTGGTGATGAGGACCAAACCCAGGGCCTCCGCACTCACCAGGCAAGCGCTCTACTGCTGAGCCACAACCCCAACCCCTATATCATTTCTTTTTTTTTTATCATTTCTTAATTTATCTAAATTTTAAATATAAATTCTCTTTGTTATAATTACATTGACAGGTACTCCTAATATGCTATCACTGCTCAACCAATTAAGTTAATGCAGTCTTTAATAGGTTATTATAGTGACATTATTGAGTTCAGTTGAAGTTTTAAACGTATGAATAAGATACCTATCAAATTAGGAAATAGATTTTTATAGTATAGTAACTTACTCTATTAGCTATCAGATTGACTTATAGTATGAATAAGTAATAATAAAGTAAAGGTCAAATTTTGGCAAGTGTTATACTTCGGATATTGAGTATTTGCTAAGGTCCATGTGTTAAAGGATTGGTCTCCAGGATGGCAGTTGGGATGGGTGGAGTGGGTGGAATCTTTAGGAAGGTGATACCTTGCTAGAGGTCATTAAGTCATTGGAAGTGTGCCCTCCAAGAGGATTGTGGATCCTGGTCTCTTCTTTCTCTTATGCTGCTCTTATGAGCAGTTTGCTATGTCACATACTCCCTGCCATTGCCATCCCATAGTCTACCACAGTCCAGAAAACAATAGATTTGCCCAGTCATGGATGGAACCTTTACAACTGTGAGCCAAAATAAAATTTTTCTCTTTATGTGTTAATTATCTTAGGTATTTGTTATAGTGATGATAGAAAGCTAACAGCTACTATTTTTAGTTGGGAAAAAAACCCTACATATTAAATAATATATAGATAATATTAAATCATTATAATTCCATTTGAAATTTTAACTTCTCAATTATTAATTAAAATTAGACCTTCTATATTCAATATTAGTGATCACTAATCAATTTTCAAGTACCACAAGTATGAATACGACGATATATAAGATTCTAAGCCAGTCACTGTGGGGAAATAAATATAAAAATCATTGATCTTGGTCTTAGGTTCTGGCTTCCAAGGTACAAAAAAGAAAAAACAAGTTGTGCCAAAGTGCTGTGGCTACATGTAGCCTATTTGCCTATTTTTTGCACCTACTTCTCTGAGTGCACACCCAAGGACAAGGCCATAAAGAAGTTCATCATTGGAAAATTAATAAAGACTACAATTATCAGAGTAATTTCTCTTTTTTAATGTTTATTGATCTTTTTATTTGTTCTAATCAGTTATGCATAATAGCAGCATGTTCTTCTATTCATTGTACACAAATGGAACATAATTTTTCACTTCTCTGGTTGTACATGCACCATTTGTGCAATCAAACATGTACCTAAGGTAATGATGTCCATCTCATTCCACCATCTTTCTTATCCCCATGCCCGCCCTCTTCCCTCTGCTCCCTCCCCTTTGCCCAATGCAAAGTTCCTCCACTGTCAGAATCATTTCTGAAGCAATTGTCTTCCCAAACTCTATATGAAGCTGCATTACTGTGTGACATGTGCCATTCACAGCAAGGTGGCCAGGAACCAATTTTGTAAAGCCAGGAAGGGCAGTCACCCTACTCCATGGGATGCTACCTCTTGACCTCCACCAAAGCTCATGTAAGAAGCTGGACAGAAGAAAAACTCTCCTCTGGAGAAAATAAAAAATTAGAAGGAAATTATATTTTTTAAAAATCATTGATCTTCTTAAAGAATATATAGTCTAAAAGGGATGCATACAAGATATAAAATCCTTAGAATAACAAGGAACAGCATAAAGCATTTAGTGATACTCACTATGTGATTTAGAGATGAATGCTGTAATAATTCAAAACCAGAGCAAAATCATCATGAGAACTGAGCTAGATCTTGAGAAATGAATATACTTCAGATCAGTGCAATGTGTCTGAAAGTTCACACATATATCCAGATACTTCTTTTTTATTTGTTCTTTTTAGATATACATGTCAGTAGAGTGCACTTTGACACATTATACATACATGGAGTGTAATTTCCCATTTTTGTGGTTAGGTGTAAGCGCTCTGCATCTTTGAAATATCTTTTAAGCCAGTATTTCTATTTCAAGCATGAGGTTTCACCTAGGCCTATTGTAATTCATCATATAATTTTTAAATTGAATATTTGCAGGTGGGATAAAGAGATTGATCAAGCCCTCAGTTCATGGAACACTGATGTTATTAATCTGAAAATTAACTTCCTCTTCATACAATATTTAATTTAAAAAATTATTTGTCTATTTTATCTTCTATTTTCAATGCTATTTCTCTATATAGGTACCCTTTGTGCATGTTTAATGTAGGACTTTTTACTATATCTTAAAATTTTATATATATATATATATATATATATATATACACACACACACACACACACACACACACATATTATAATGTAGGTATAGCTTTACAAATTTACCTATACAGAAAAAAATGTGTATCAGCCAAGGGTCTCCACAGGAACAGACCCAGGAGGATACTCTAATAGACAGGGAGGGTCGGGACATAGGAGAAAGACATGGACAAGACAGAGACAGAGGGAACGATGGAGAGATTGATTTCAGGAAACTAGTTTACATGATTTCAGGAAACTAGTTTACATGAAGTCTCTAGGGCAAGCCAACTGGCTGGAAATCTCAGGTAAGAGAGAATGCTTCAGGTGTAGGGCAGAACTTCTCTGTTATGCTCCTTTGGACTTTCAACTAATAGGAGGAGGCCCACCTATGCTATCAAGGTTATCTCGTTTACTTAAAGTGCACAACTTATAGGTGTCAACCACATCTATAGAATACCTTCACAGCAAAACCTAGATTGCTATTTGATTGATAACTAAGTACTGTAGTTAACCAAGTTAATACATAAAACTAGTCATTGTGCATGACTTCTGCTTTCTTAATCTGCCAAGATTTTCCCTGCCCCCAAACGTAACTTCATTCAATAAGAGGATATCATTGTGAACTTAACTGAGCTGTATAACTCTACTTTGACTCGTGATGAAGACAGAATCTGTATTTTCTACACCTAGTCTAGTAACATTTTTTTGAGCTCAAACATGAAAACTCCAAAGTGGAATGTGGAATGAATATGAGGAAGGGCTGGAAACTAGTTAATGGATAGTAGTATTTAACTCTCTGAGTTCCCCAAAGTCCTGTTCCTGAATAAGATTGATGATCAGCATTCAATGAGCATGTTTCACATGCCAGACCCAAGAGCCTTTCATGTGTTCACTTCACACAGCAACCCCATAAAAAAACTTCCAGAGAATGGAATAAAGAGTTTCTGATCTCCAGAAGATCTTTACTGTATCAAAATGTTCTAATTACTGCGTGTTTGGGGCCATGCAGAATAATCCCAATTAAAACAGGGAATAAAAATCCAATCTACTTTAACTATTATCACATTATCATTGTGCACTTTGAATCGTGTATTCTTAATAACCAGACTAATAAATAATTATGAGAGAAAACCTACCTTTATTTGCATCATACCATGCTCTATGATTTACATTTGAGTTTCAGGGAGTGCAGACACACTTCTTGATGAAGTTTTTTTTCTACCTTTCTCATCCTTTACTGAAGCAAAACAATGGTAGCAATTTTTTAACACCCAAACATTTTATACAACAAAATAGACGATTCTGTATTTACTTAATCTGTTGAATTTAACTGTTGACTCAGCTCTGCCAGCTTTTTAGCAAAGCAAAACTCAACCTCATGATTATTTTAATTTCTAAAGAATTTTCTTTTTGTTAGTTTTAGTAAGAAAGAGCAATGTAAGACATTTCTGAAGATGAGATGTTTGTCTATTTCTGAATGAAAGGTACTTGGCATAGAAAACCTCAGCATCCATACAATAATCCACATGTCCACGAGTACATGTCCTGTCACTAGTTGAAAGCAAAGCTGAAACCAGAACTCAATTGCCCTACCCTCCTATGCCAGCTGCAGCCTGGTCAATATACCACATCTGGTCTTATTAGTGCCCAGTCTTATAAAACCCATTTCTTCTTGTGAACCCTTTACTCATATAAATGTGCATCTCTGCATTGAACTTCAGGAACCTACAGCATGACCGCTGTATGACGGTGAAGAACCCTATTTCCCTAGGCTGCAGCAGTGCCAACATTTCTGTAGATAATTAGGGAGCTTTGCTGAGGGATTGCACCTGGACATTTGTTCTGGACTCTTATTCTTGAGACAAACACACAGTCCATTCTCAGTCCAACCACAATCAATATTTGACTTAGGCACGGTCTTTGTTCCTATTGTCATTACTCCCACTGACTCTCCCTATTTTAAAAGAAATCTCATTTCAGGAGTCAAAGGGAATATGGGATGCCATTGCATTCAGGCTTACTCAACACTTTAATCTTTATGTGTAAAAATTTGAATATTAAACTCAAGAAAAGCCTGGGCCAGAAACAGATACTTTGTGGAGGAAAAAGTCACCACATGATCTCCTTGCTAAGTCCTTAGATCTGTGCCTTCCAAAATCTGTTATGGGGATTGCCAAGTATGTACATTTTTCCAAGGACTTTAACCATCTTAGGCTTTTCCAAGACTTTGTGCTTAATGGTTTCAGTTTCCAAAAGAGGAGGTTATACTAGAGAGCTCTGCCTAGTGTGTCCACACCTACAGACTCTGGGTGTATCCTGTAAAGTGAGTCACATACCAAATTTCCCCTGAAAATTTTGGAGCTTTGGCTATGTTGTTTAAATGCTTTAACTGTTTTATGTATTTTCAAGAAAGATAAAAGATATTCCTAATATTATGAATCACAGATTACCACCACTGGAAAACTTTGGTCCTATTGCATTGTCTCTAGAAACCTTTTACTTAGCTGATTTTTTTTTTTTTTTTGACTACGTGCTTAATGCCACAGTTTTACTCATCTCTTTTTATTTTCCCGAAGTGGCTCTTCAGAGATCTTCTAAGAAAAGTTTTTCTTTATTCTTAGAAATAACGATTTTGTTTGTGAGTAATATAAGCCCAATAATCTTCCAATGAATAACTTAAGTAGATATAAATAGATACATTTTAGGAAAGGAATAAAACACAGCAAAATTATAAAACAGAGTGTTGAATACAAGCAAAAGCATTTCTAGGTCAAATTTATATGACTTTTGTCTTCTGGGTTTTCAAGAACATTACTGGTTACTTCTTCCTGGTTCCTGAAATCTGCAACTGTTGACAGAGAGTAGAAGAAAGACACAGAGGAAGTGGAGTGCAAAAATACCTTGGATTTTGACTTCCTCTCTTTCTTTCATGGTCTGCTGCAGTTTTAATTTATTAATTTTCATGACACTGAATAAGTTTTAGTGGGCCTATATAGAAACTGAAGTTCACAAGAGTTTTCTTTGGCCCCTAGTAATTGGGGATCTCAGCATAGAATATTAATTTCTTAACTACATTTAAAACCCTAAAAGAGTATAGATGCATCAATCCAGACAGTGTTGGTAAAGAGTTGTCACAAGAAATAGGAAGGAAAAAAGGTGAAAAAAATGCAAAAACTAGGTAAAATAGAAAGAACAAAGTTTGCTAGTGATCCCACTGAGTACCACCACTCTTAATATGTTACTATTTTCTTCTGATCTTTTTAGAATGCACATGTCTTGTCATTTTTGTCATACATGTTCTGCCTACATTCACTTAACTTTGCAACATTATCATCTAGCTGCAATGCTGAAAATTATTCACAAAACTTATTCTTAATGTCTTGGTAATCATGCATCATGTAAAAGTTCTCTAATGATTAACAACTTGGGTGATTTCCCATTTTTTACAATTACAAATTGCATAGTGGTGAAGAACTTTGTGCTAAAACTATTCTTTGTATGAGTGTGTGTGTGAATGTGTGCCTGTGTGTGTGTGTGTGTGTGTGTGTGTGTGTGTGTGTGTGTGAGAAAGAGAGAGAGAGAGAGAGAGAGAGAGAGAGAGAGAGAGAGAGGGAGAGAGAGAGACCCTAAGGTTATTTCCTTAGGATAGACTTTCAGAAAAGGACTTACTGGTTCATAAGGTTATTTCCCCACACATCATAAATTTGACCAAACATTTGTAGAAACTTATAGATTACACTTTCTCCATTCTTTCCGTTCTACTGGTGGCTTAATTAAAAAATATCTTTACAGGAAACTGGGAGGAGATTTTCAAGTACTAATATAAGAGTGGATTTTAAAAAAGAAGAATTTGCCTAAAACTCTTTGGTGATGAAACTTATCTGGTGTGCCCTTTCAGTGTGACATAATATTAAATATGGAAATGTTAATATTAAAATAAGCACTAATTAATGGCTGAATACCACTGATTATCATTAGTGAATTGCATTATTATATCCATGGATAAAACTCTGAAGCTAAAAGAATTTAGTACCAACTAATGAAAAATAGCTCTCTCTTATCCTCTTTTTGTCACTCTTGTTTCTGTTTCATAGTAATGGTTGTACAGCTTTTCTAAGCATCTGAGAGAAAAGGACAAAGTATATGCCTTTTTTTCTTCCATAATGTTCATCCATAGCCATTAATCATTTTTCACATGCTGCTCTCGACTTTGAGGAAGACTGTGAGCTCCAGTCCAGGTTTAACAGTGCAAGAAGCAGAGAAGGAACTGACTTGGGAAAATAGGAGTGTAAACCCAGTACTAAAGTCAGAGGTAAAATAAAAATTATGGAAAGTGTAGGACACACATTTAACCCCCTAGTTACAGGTATATTGGCCAAACATCACAGAGTCCTGATATGTTTGGACAAATTTTATCTCTCATGGAGGCCACCCGAGAGGACTTCAAGCATCATTATTCTCTGCATATTGTCTTATTTTGTTTCTTGTTAATTTTTTCCCTCCAATTTTGGTTTTTAAGTCTTTGGCTGAACTGACCCTAACTCCTTATGTAAACTTGGTAAGGATTCATTATCTTCTTTTGAATTTCATATGTTAATTTTCAGTCCTATTTTTCCATTATAGGGGAATAAGATCTACAAATAGCTGTATTGTTTGAAAATAAGTAATCAACATTATTTTGTAATAATTTGCTTTTCTATGAATAATGAGCATTCAGGAATATAAAGAGCCTTTGTCTCTCTTTTTATTATATGTTTTACTTCCCAAAGATATTTGAAAATGAGAATTCTCTCTCAATCTGCATGGTAAGGATCTCTCTTCCAATTATTTATTTATACATTTTTTAATATCAGGGCATCCTGTAGTTCTAGTTTTGTGGGTTGAATTATTTAATCAGGGGAGAGAATAGTATTGAAATAGTGTAAATTTTGATATCTGAGTTCAATCCTAGCTATGCCTTCCCATTACATATAATCTTCACAGCATATGGCTTGGTTCATAGTAAGTACTAAGTAAGTTCATGGTGACTTCACATTTACAATGTGTATATCAATACGATAGGTGTTTCAAAGGTATAATTGACTTATGGAAAAGTCATCTTTCCTTTCAAAGGAATTAAAGATGATTAGACTATAAGTAATGAATTATCATCTACAACCAACATCTTTTCATGGAAATTATTTCTGTACTTATTAACTTCTACCCTGATTTGTTTTGGGGTGAAGCTCTGGTTCTCAAAGTGTGGACACATCACAGCCACCTGAGGGAAGGTGCCAAATAAACGCCCAGGTTGTACCCCACATCATTGAATAGTGGGGCTTAGCAATGGTGAAGCTTGCCAAGATGCACAGACCACCGAGGCACATCATTATAGCCCAGCATTTTTGTATGGGCTAGTGGTGTTAAGTTTCTAACATGGTACTTGCTGTTCTTGGGCCCTCGCCAGCATCAGCCTTGCAGAAGGGGCATCTAAGATAAGACCTGAAGAAGAGTGAAAAATTGCTCCATGTACGAGGCTGGGATAGGATGTGGAAAAGTGCTCCAAGCAGAGAAAATTCTACGTGCAAAGGCCTGTAGAAGAGGAGACATGGTCTTTGGGGGTAACTGGAAGAAGAAGAGTGTGGCTGTTGTCTAGGAAGGAAGGGAGGCAAGCAGGTTAAATAACTTGGATCTCACCCTGAGGGCATGAAATTGCTGCAGAAGAATTGGCAAGATCTTAATGTGATCAAATGTATGTTTTAGTGACAGCAGACTGACTGGGGTACAGAAACCAAAGGACAAAGCAAATAGCCATCTGGGCTAGTAGCAGAGAAAATGGAGAGGAGGACTGATCTGACAGACACTTAGGTATATATGAGGACAACGAAGTAACTAAGGAGAATTTTGAATATTCAACCTCAAACGACTAAATATATGGTCCAGATAAGAAATATAAAAAGAACAACCACTTTGGGAGTGGGAAAAGTAGAGGCATACAATATGAAGAGGCAGAAACTGGGTTGATTTCTTTTTGTTTGCCTGGAATATTCAGTTTAATACGTCTATGTCTATATCTACATCAGCCAAATCAAAAACATCTTAACCTCCATGTCTCCACGTGAGGGGTAACTGTCATCAAAGCTTATTGTCTTTTAATTAGTCATAAATTTTCCCCTATTTATTATGTCACTCATTCGGACAATCCACTGTATCTATTTAAGATAAACTGATTTAAAACGAGAAAAATAAAAGGCCCTTCTTAATTGTTATTTTTATGTCTTGTGCCCTGGCACTTAACAAGTAGCCTTTCCCAAGCCAGGTGGTGAGTGAGGAATGACCGTAAAAGTGACAACACATCTTTTGAGTCATATCCATGTTAACTAGTGAAACCCAGAACACAGGACGCATATAAATACACTCCTCCAAGTGGGCTGGATGCTGACCGTGTTTGATGGAAACTCTACACTGAGCACTTCTCTACAATTTGATCCTAATGATGTCAAGGCAAAGGAGCATTTAGTGACAGTCTGCCTAGATAACAGAGACACACTGCTTTCTAATGCTTCCTCTCACTTTCACTTTTTTCTGAAGTTCACAGATGTGCCCTTGATGTGGTCTGGGTATTTTTGTGAACTGCTGGAAAATTTCACTCACACACTAATGGTTCCAACGAACACAAAATACCTTTTCCAGAGAACAGTTGCCAATAAGCAGTATTTTTAGAGGCACATGTCACAGTTTCTGTTTGCCTCTGTTGTGACTGTTAATGGGCTCTGAATGATTAAGAAATAGCCTCTGATAAAAGGCATTACCCCACGGCTTCATTACATAGTATGGGGCTGTAAATGTTTACTACACATCGGGCTCAAGCTAACATGTCATTAAACTGTGTTGCAGTTAAATCGGTTCCTAGTGCATAGCTGTTACTCCCTTGAACATGTTTGTCATATTCCTGTGTCTGAAAGAGCAGATTGTTCCTTTTAGCTTCCTATAGCTAAATGTCCCTTAATAGTGATGTCATATCATTTATGCATGCTTCCTTACAGAGGTATTTTAGTGAGCTTTCTGAACGGTTTGATGGACTTTGCCCCTCACTCAATTATCCCTCTTTTCAATAATTTTCTCTGATGTGTTGAGAAAAGGAATCCTTTCCATAAAATAAAAAGAAACTGAATGATACAGGTATATGATTTTTTATTCGGATAAGTCACCAGGACTAGTTTTCCTCTGGAGATTGGAGAAGTCGAGTTTCTGGTGTCTGATCAGAGAAGAAACCTATTTTCCTTTTCCCTTGTAAAAATGGTGAGAGTATCGAAATTTCTCATAGCCACCACCCCTCCTGCAGCCAGCTCTGCAAAGAACCTTCCTGTTTCTTCTACTGTGTCTGGAAATGAAAAAGGAAATGCTCGATTTTGACAACACTCCCAGCTACTACAATGTTAGTACTAGAAATTATGACTGCTAGCAATTAGAGGGAAAAGTTATTCAGGTGCCATTTTGGCTTTCCGTAAGCATGGCTATAAAAATAAAGTGCCTCTTTGGACATGCTTAGTCACTACTTTGGGGTTAAAAAAGGAAAACAGGAAAAAAAATTACCTGAAACATAAACATGTGTTTTTTATTCTGACATACAGTGTTAACATTGTTTTCCACAGCTACAACCCTGAAGGGTTAGTACCTTTTCATCTGTCTCTTTTCTGAAACAGTGAACAGTTATGCTGCTAACCTAGAGGTGCTAAGAATATGCTGTGTCTGGTTCTCCTTGGTACTAAATATCCACTTGTGTAAATTGATGTTTTTCATGATGAAGACAGGAAAGTACGTTCTTGTCTTAAGCTCACACAAAGCATCATTGCACGTGGTGCCACTCAAGCATGGATCTCTCCAGGTGGCTCCAAAATGCAAGGGGAGTTAGGACTTGCCAGGGTCAGAGCCTGTGTGCAAAATAAGCTGCCACGGTTGGCATTAAATGTTGATTATTTCCTGTGCTGGGTTTGCTGCAGAGGAAAATTCTGTTGGTTAGTTCTGAAGAGGATATTTCTGGTAGAAAGGAAGAAACGTGGAGGAAGATTTTATTCTTTCCTCCTCTCCCAGAATGCTTTGCTTATGCTTTTTGAATCAGAAGAAGTTTAATCAATTCTGAATTCCAGAGGATAAATCATGAAGATTCATTTGATGTCATCTGCTGCTCAAGTTCTTTGCATCCCCTTGTAGGAAAGGATCATAATTTATTTTCCATTTATTTATAGATAAATATACTATAAATGATATTTCCAAGCATTTCTTTTCTAAAACAAAAAATGCCATATTCCAAGAGCAGTTTTGTTTAAAGAGATTCTTCTGAGAATTAATCTTCCATACTCCCACATCTCTGTGGCAGTAACAGCATTTCTCACGGTCGGCATGTGTTAGAGTTATTTAAGGATGATTCTTTCTGCCCTACTAGATTGGGAGCCTGTGGGTGCTAAGATCCAAGTGTTCTTGGTCTCTTGGATGTGCATAGGCCATCATTTTACCCACAGTAGGCGCCAATATTATGTTCATTTATGTTTATTGAATAAAAGCATATTGAACAGGGAATATCATGTACACTTACTAAAAAGTATTTACTGTCAGGACTGATTTCATGGCAAAACCACTGTGTACTCTCTCTTGGATGTCTTGATAAAATTGTGCACACAGAGTACATTTGAACTTTGTTGATAAAAATTATTGCAAAAGAGCTAAAACGCCATATTGTGTGACGAATATCACTCCTGACCAGAAATGGAGGCAGAGAGGCTAATTAACTGTATGTGGAATGGAGCTAGGTGAATCAGACTGGCTTCAGAAGCTAGATCTACTCAGAAACCCATGTAAGTGGCACACTAAGTATACTCAAGCTGTATTTCTAGCTGTAAGGAACAATTGCAAAGGTTTTAGGAACAAGTGAGAGCAAATTACAAAATAAGTGGCAAGCCGAGGCTTACCCTGGTATATTCCTTTCATGACATATCCCAATCAAAAGGAGGGGCATTTTAAATTAGAAGCATTAATTTTTTTATGTAGACTAAAATTCCTACTTCCCTGAGTGATTAATAATCTAATGAAATTTTATTTAAAAGATGATGTTACAATGTAGCACATACTGGGGGATATTCCATGGGAGATTACTTTCTTAGTCAAATAAGCACTAATTCTTATTTTTTTCTTTTTATTCCTTAATTAGAGATGCTGTTTTTTCACCTGTAAAGAAATATGCTATTTCATCCCCTTAATTTTTCAGTTTATTTTATTTGTTTCTATCAGTTGCCTATGAACATGGTGAGGGGGGGGAGGGAGAGGGGGAGAGAGAGAGAGAGAGAGAGAGAGAGAGAGAGAGAGAGAGATGCAAAAAGCTTGTTTCCAGAATTCTCCCAGCCTGAAGGTCTTACCCTGAGAATATGTTAGACTTACTAGGGAAACATTTATTTTCAAAACCTAATCAGGTATAGTTATTGGTTAGTAACAGTGATATGAATTTACAAGGTTTTTCATCAGTTTAGTAGCATGCTACATATATCTGGGAATAGAGGAATAACTATTTGTACCCAAATGAGTCTCTTCCTCTACTTTCCACAATTAGTAGACTTTATCTCATGTACCACTTTTTAAAGTGAAAATGTTAATTTGAATTACCTTATACTAAAGCATTCAGGAGCAGTTACTGGGCTTGCTGATGGGTTGTTCTAGCTTCTGACTATATGGAGCCCTTGTTAGTGCCACTGTAACCAGAGACTTGTGGGACCAGGAAGAATCAAAGCAAAAAGAGGGCAGGCAGGGTTGCTGCCAGAATAAGAGCAAGTTTAGCACAGAGCCAGGCCCACGGCCACAGATACACTTCAGGGTGAAGGGCAGAACCGAAGCAAAGTACAGAGGGTGGAAGACAAGATAAAACATGACTTGGTGTTACACAACAGCTAAAAGAGCAAAAAAAGTGGTGGGTTCCCTGGGGGAGAAAGGCAAAGCTGTCATCCCTGAAGATGGTGGCCCTGTCCACCACAGAGAGAAAATGCTGGACCCTGTCAGATAGGTTGAATTAGCTACATGCCACTGCACCTGTCCACTGCAGTGTTAATGTCATATTTGACTCCCTACAGTTTGTCTTCCTAGCTTCCAATCTTTACTAATTGTGCTGCTTTAAGGAGATACTCAAGATCTCTAGACTCCTGTTTCTTTATAGGTAGAATAAGAGTTACACAACCATTACCAATATCATAGGTGCCTATGGAGATTACTTGATAATATAAAATACTCTTAACCCTCTATGAGCCCTACCTGACACAGGAAGTTGTTGAGCTTTTTTACATTATACTATCTGGTGCAAGTGCAAGTGCATGCCATTAAACTATAACTTCTGTGTGACTCTCTTCCTTCCATTCGCCACCATCTTTGTTTCCTTGTTGAATCCTTTTCAGTAAATTAATTTTTAAATTTAAAATCAATGGTTTACTCATGTGGCACATCTTAGCATAGAAGTATAATTCTGTTTTTTTTTCACCTTGTTAGTTGACAAAGGAGACGTGAACACTACCAATCCGGGGCACAGTGACAGTAGCAACTTTTTCTTGATTGTTTTTGTGTGTCTTTCCTTTGAAACAGAATATCCTTACTTAGCAGTTCTTAGAAGACAATTTGACAGAATAGAGCCTTTAATTAGAATTTTAAGTAGGAAACAATTTAGTGTGCTATTCATAATTTTGCATCAATTTTCACATAGAATCTTGTCAACTGAATTCAGAAAACAAGGAGTACATCTCAGACAGGGGAGTGTATGGAAAGAAAGTAGAAAAGTGGACCATGGTCAGGAAGTGTGGTATTCAGTTTTCTATCAGCCATTTCAAAATACATGAAAATGCATGAAGTCCCAGTGTTTGGTGTTCTAGAAGATGAAAAGAATAATCAGACAGTTTTGCTTTCAAGAGGCCTACAGAGTCATTTGGGTGGCATGTGACATGTATATGGGGTCTTCAGAACCTCAGACATCCTTCATACTTGGGAATGATGAATTGCTTTCTTTTTCTCCACAGTACACAACAAAATAAGGAAATGTAGAAAAACGTTAGAAACACATTTTATAAGCATCCCAAGAGAGCTGTAAAGTTCAAGAGGTGAAAAGAATGGAGCGATAAGGGAAAGATATGGAAGGGCAAATACCTGAGCTGGTTATTCCTTAATGTTCAGGGTCCATGGCTTTGTGGGAGAAAAGCTGTGAGCAAAGGGAGCAAGGAGGGACAAAAAATTAAAATGGATCAGCAAATTTAAGTGATGAATCCAATGAGAGTTGAGAGTTGAATCATTTGGCAATGAACTTAGAAATTAGAAGGCCAGTGCAAGAGGCACTTAGGAGATAAAATTAATATGACTCATTTTGAGCATCTAAACGACAGATGATGGTGCCATTAGCAGAGCCAGGCAACCAAAAAGAAGAGAACTGGATTTACAGGGGAGATGATGAGTTGAACTTGGGGCGTATTAAGTTGAAAGTGTTGGCAGGATACTCAACACTGGAACTCATGATAGAGTTCCAGTGGAGAGAGCAGTCACATACAGGAGAAAACTGAAGCCTTGGAATTACCAAAAAAGAAAGTGCCTGGGAACAGAGGATTAAGGACACTTCCCTAAGAAACATCCCATTTACAGAGTAAAAGCACACAGAGAGGTAAGGGCAAGAAAGGAGGTGAACACCTTGGAATGCTAAAGAAGTCACAGGGAGAGGAAGTGTTGGAAAGGAAAGACCAGGCAAGAATTTTATTGTTGCAAATAAATGTGGAATCTGAGAAGAGATGCCAAATTTGGTGACTAAAAGGAAACTGGTGACCTTTCATGAGACCACAAGTATAGTGAAGGCCAAAGCTGTGCTATAATTGATTAGGGGAGAGAATAGGTGTTGAGAAGATAGAAGCAATGAGCAGAGGACTTAGTTTGGGGGATGTTTGGTAATAAAATAAGAAAGAACTTAGAATTATCTTCCTTTTTAAATTTTTATTATTGGTTGTTCAAAATATTACATAGTTCCTTGAATCGAATTATCTTCCTTTTACAATTTCCTTAAACGTCAACAGCTTCATTTGGAAAATTAATGGACTAGTAAAATTGAAGTCACTTCCTAAGAACAGAGAGATTTCAACTAGCCTATAAACTGAAAGAAGGACTCCAATGCTCTGGAGAGAGTAAAAGTGAAAATTAGACGTGTGTGGTGGGAAATCAAAAGCAAATGGTAAATATAGGATCAAGGTCATAACTCATGTGTTCCAATTTTATAAAGTCCATGTTATTTATCTAGATTATTGTCATCATTAGCATGGTCTCTAAAACAGCTCAGAACTGGCCAGAAGGACAATCCCAGTGGTGGATGAGCCATTTTATGACCCAGCCATGTGGTCATGCATAAATGTAGCCTATCTTCCCAAGGATGAATTACTTACCTGATCTTTCTGTTACCATTATCTTAGTAATATCAGAGAATAGACTAATTTCTCCACAAGAGAGTTCCTCCAAATTGAAAAGGATATAAGATTATTAGTAGTTCCTTCAGCAAGGAGTAGGAAGAAACAGTCTTAAAACCTGCCTTGTACATGAAGGACAGGAGTCAGGTACAAATATTTCACTGACCAGAGAAATACAGGAAGATATTTAGGGTATTGTTCAGGTTCTGCTAGGATGCATTTAATACCAATGTTCGTTAGGCAATATAAAGATTTGCATACTTGTTCAAGAAGAAAAGAATATATACAGATTCCATCTTTGTTTTTGTTTTTGGTACTGAGGATTGAATCCAGGGGTGCTTTACCACTGAGCCACATCCTCAGCTCTTTGAATTTTTTTATTTTGAGACAGGGTCTCAGTAAATTGAGGCTGGCTTAAATTTGCAATCCTCCTGACTCAGCCTCCAGAACCACTGGGATTACAGGCTTGCACCACCTTGCCCAGCTGCAGACTCCAACTCAAAAATAAAATCACATTCAAGTGCTACAAATGAATATGGTAATATGGTTGCTATTAATAATATAATCATCAGTCCTAATAGAAATAGTGAAAACATATCTTTCTACTTGCTACTATGTCAAACTGAGAAATGGTAGAGGTAAATCTCAATTCTGGTTCAACAATTGTATAGTTCACATGAGAAAACTGAACATAGTATGTTTGTTAAGTGCCTTAAACACAATATGTATTGTACTGTATATTATTCAAAATTAGATTCTAAAAATATTAAATAGACATGATGTGTTGGCACAAATACAAAGGAAACTGAAAATTTGGCTTTAAAGTCAGGCTAATTCTTCAGAAGAATGTATTAAAATTGAGAACAAGATTAGGATTACTCTATGCAATCATGAAACCAACACTGAAGCTGGGCATCTTGAAGTTTTCTCTGATGAGTTCATTGTTTTATAATTAAGGAAACTGAGGCCCATGGTGTTCTAGTACCTCATTAAATAAATTCCTGCAGATGAATCAAACAAAATATATTCAATAAACAATAAGACACATTAAATTGTGACACATATTATTTATTTATCCTTGATTAATTTTTTAAAATTCTAAGCTCAGTTTAAATAAAACTTAATTTATAGGCAACATAATTAATTCTTTAACAATATCAGAGAGAAATATTTTCATATGCTTAGACTTCTATTAGTTATGAAGAAATCATGATTAATAAAAAGAAAGTTTCACTGAGAAGTTATACATCAATTTCAGCATAGTTAAAAAAACTTGCTTTCTTTGTTTATTAGAACATAAATCCAATTCAATAAATTTTATGAACATTTATTAATATGGCCTGCATTAAAGATATTTTTATAATTTTAAGAAATTTCTATTTGTTTATTACACAAAGTAAGCATATTCAAGGAGAAAACTGCTTAGGAAGGGTATTTTTCTCAGTGTAATACATTTTAGATGTCTTTATGACTATGTGACTCATATAATTATTGGTTTTGTGAAAGCTAAGGTAAGCTAATTTGAAATTTACATAAGCATTACTATTAATATTTAACTAAAAATCTATGTATTAATTTAAATATATGTCATTCACATTTTATAGAAGTATAAATATTATGCATATGGGTGAATCTCTTAATCCTTATGAGTTAACAATTATTTGAGAGTTGTAATTTGGATTATAGAGACATATTTTGGAATTTTTACTAGCAGAATCAGTTAATAAGTCTTTAATACATAATTATTAATGTATTTTAAATATATTTTACATTCTTAAATACTTTAACTTTTAAAGTATTTATAGTTAAATAATATTTATTTTAATTATTTAATAAAGAAAAATTATTTTAAATGACAATTCACATTAATATAATTTCCTGTTTCTCAGTGATTTTTCAGTTGGATCCATTTGTATACTTTTTATACATGACATGTGCTCTGAAAAGGGCTGATGTCTGTTATGTGTTCCTTGGGGGTAGAAAGTTCTTCCTACTATCAGTACTCTGATTCCCATTACTTTACAATTTGAAAAGCTAGGAAGTTAATAAAATATGGAATAGATATAGGGAATTAATATTTATCTAGCAATAAAGTTACTTAAAAATCAGCATATCTATGAATAAAAATAATGGGAATTTAAAATGAAATAAAAATATTTTATGACTTGATTCATATTTTTCATAATCTAATGCTTTTTAAAATACAATTGTGGGGCTGGGGATGTGGCTCAAGCGGTAGCGCGCTCGTCTGGCATGCGTGCGGCCCGGGTTCGATCCTCAGCACCACATACCAACAAAGATGTTGTGTCCGCCGAGAACTAAAAAAATAAATATTAAAAATTCTCTCTCACTCTCTCCCTCTATCACTCTCTCTTTAAAAAAAAATAAAAAAATAAATAAAATACAATTGCTACTAAAATCAAAACTTTAATATTTCTTCCAAAATTAAGAATGATCTAATATTCCCAAAATAACCCAAGGAAGAAGTATCTAAAGTGAATCCATGGTAAAACTGAGTCCTGAGAGTGGATTCCCTTGCTTCAGGTAGGATTACTGTCCCTCACCTCCCAGCTTCTAGCCCCAGCCCCAGAGACTCCTTGACTAACAAGCTGCAATAAGCTGTCACTCCTTTTTGGCACATCTCACTCCCTGGAGTAACTTCTTACCTATCATATTTTGTCATCTCAGCTTTTGGCCCAGTGGCTCTAGAGCTTCTCTCAGGGTGACCTAGGCTTCCTGTTTGTCTGCCTTGTTGTAGCAGCACCTGATTTCCATTTCCTGGGCAGCCTGTTGTCTTAAGAGTAGAGTTCCACACTTGCTTTCTGCCTCCAAATCTTTTCTGTGCTTCCTCTCTTATCTCCTCTGTTCCTATTCCTTCCTCTGCCTATCAGCTCCCCTTTATGAAATCTCTTCCACCTGGGCATTGCACTATTCCATTTTTCTTACTTTCCACATCTGGGCCTTGAGTCCAGTGTACCAACACAGGCCCAGTAGAGGCTGGTGCTTTGTCTCTGTGCCATGAAAAACATGTCTCAGATCACTTTTCTCTAGGGATACCCGTAAACTTCTCTAGTTATAGTGTAGAGAAGTTTAGGTAGACCAGTAGAGGACCTCATGGTTCCCATGTGAGGGTCCAGATATTATGATCATTAACTAGCTATTTAGAGAAACTGAGACACAAAGAAGTTTAAACCCTTGGACAACCCACCCAGTTGTAAGAAAGAGGTGGAATTCAAACTCAGAGATTTAGAATGCACAAGTCTGGGCTTTTAAACACTAACTCTGGTGTGGAATCTGAAGAAGTCTACTAACAAATCCAGTCACTCTTTCCATGTTACTAGCAGGTCTTTCTTTTTCTTTTTCTTTTTTGTAAGTAGATTTAATAGTTTGTGAGTTCGCACATAAATTCCAAAATGTTAGCACAGTCTTTAATAAGTAATATATTTGCATTTTGCTATAGTAGGAAGAATAAAATAAATTTAAACAGAATGACAGATAGGCCTAGGGGGAAAGCACAGAGAAGATGGCGGTTTTTTTGGCTCTCTCTTACATCAGATGAAAGAGACTCACAAAGAAAAGACAGGCAACCCTCAAGATATCAGTGAGATGTATCATTTCTCTCTATAGTGAGGCACTGCCTCTGCTCACCAGTAGAGCCTTAGGGCCATAACACATGTAGTGTTTATGAATTTAGCTTTTATAGATGCATTATAAAAATTGTCATTTTCCAAATAGCATTTTGTATGTTCAACTTGTGCTTACAAGAACATTTTACGAGAACATTTATAAATTGTCTCGCTGGACATTCATTGGGCTTCTGGAGAGAAGTTGATGTTCAGATAATGACTGTGCGTGTTGTGACATAAGCAGAAGGGCAGAGAAAGGAAAGTGGCAGGCATCACCAGTGCCCATGTGACCTCAGAGGCTGCTGGAAGAGGGACGATATGTGAGAAGCTGAGATAAAAAGACTGATAAAAACCACCAACTGTGAGGGACAGATGCCAGAGATGGGTCGGGCATTAGAACAATTTGTAAATGGTAGTGGATATTCAGCTACAAAAGATTAGTGTTCTCCTAAGCCATCTGAAATTTGTGCACAAAAGCTACTTTTCACTAAAACTCCCATTCCACAAATTCCTCCTCTCCCCTGAAGAGCCATTTCAAGGAAGAGATTACCAGATATCCATCCTGGGTTCTAATTCTCTTCTCTCTAACATTTCAACACTTACAGACAATGATCTTTTTCCTTGAGCTCAACTGCAGCATGCATATAAATGAGAGACAAATTTACTTGTCTGCCTCCCAAATTGCCTTTCATTGAGTTCTGCATATTATGTTCTGTCACTGTGGAAGGCATTTTGAGCTAAATATTCAATCTCGACTGAAATGCCACAGTCATTTATCTCTTTTTCTGAAGAGTGTTTATTGCAAGGTGGTCACTCATGATTTTTCAAAAGATTTTTTTTAATATATTAGTGGTTTCTCCACATCTAGTAATTTCTAAACTTACTGTCCTTTTCAGTCTTTCCTCCATCTCCTTTGCTTCTGTGTTTTTAGAAAAGACAATGATTTCTGACCTAAACTATTGTATTCCTCTTCTGTTCATTTGTTGGGTCAGGGTCCCAAGTATCTTCTCACTATGGTGCCCCCACATCACTGTCAAAATGGATTGTTTAGTGATTTCTAGTGTTTCTTTCCAGGCCCTTTTGCCATGCTTCTCATTGCCTAATAAACCAGGAACAAGGATTCAGTCTGTGTTCATCCTCTCATCACAGCCCCTGAATAGCCCTGTCTCCTCCTTACTGCTGCTCTCAGAAAAGTTGATTTCCTGGTCAGACTTTTTCCCAAGGACCTTGATGCATAGTGTGCTGCTTATTACCCTCCTGTTTCCCTTAAGGAAAATCTAGCCCCTACATATAACCTTCCCTCACCAACAGGATATTATCAAATCCTCAAAATGATTAAGAATGCAACTCCCAAGCCGTCCCATCCCCTAATACCAATTTGGCATTTTCTCCTGTGAAACATTGATATTTTTCAGTCAGTGCCTTCTTATATGCATAGTCTTTTGACTGAATGCATTCCTGAAAACCTTCCACTAGATAGATACAAAAGATGTTTGTAATAAACACTTGAGGATTCACTGATATATATATAAAATCATTGAACAATGTGCATGTTTTCCTTAGAACTTTTTTTCCAAACACCTTTCCTTATGTGTTGTCTTCTGAGCTTTTTCATAAGGATGGTCTTTACCATGGTGTTCAGGGATTAAAATCACCAGGTAAATTAAGAGGAAAGATGTCCATAGGATGATTCTCTAAAGAAAGCTTACTTTCTTAATCTGTGCATGTGGGAATTTGCAGGTGTTTCAATTTCTTTGTTTTTTTCCTTAAATAAATTTTATCTTCTGTCTGTTATTACTGAACATCTAGCACTTATGAATGGGACAACCAATCAAGAACCAATCAAGATATAAACTCTTATTTATTATTTCCTATTACTGTTGTAACAAATTATCACAAAATTATTTGCTCAAGACAATACATATTATTTTATAGCTTTGGAGATCTGAAGTCTAAAATAGGTCATGTAAAGCTAAACTGAACATTTATTCAGAGCTTCATTCCTTCTTAGGGATCTAGGGAATAATTTACTTCCTTTCCTTTACCAGATTCTAGAGACCATCTGTATTCTTTGGCTCATGACCCTACATCACTCAGACTTCTGACTCCAGAAATTTTTCCTGACTGATTCACCTGACTTCCTTTTTTAAGAACTATAATGATCACATTTCGTCCATCCTGGTGATTCAAGATAATCCCTCCATCTCAAGATCTTAACTTTGAATCATATCTTCAAAGTGTTCACAGGTTCCAGAAATTAGAACATGGATGTGTTGGGGTGGGGCATTATCCTGCTTATCCCACTCTACATGATTATAAACTTGAACCTGCATATAATATGTTTCATACATTTAATCGAAAATGGACACACTAATACTAAAATGAGGAATTTGTTTAAGATCACACCAAACTTGATAGTGCCTTAAGTTGGAATTATTGTTCTTATCGATTACGTTATATCAATAATCTATGGCATTAAAATTAGCAAGACCTAAATTTTGCCAGAGTCCATTCAATACAAGGACTTATAAGAAATTCCTCGAATTTTCACTTGTAAGAATATATCTGTCACATTTCTGAAAAATTCTATTTAGTGACATTTCTTATCCCTATCCTTTTTTTCTAGCACTAGTATTTAGACATAAACATTTAGCCCTGTAACAACCTCTGAACCAATCACAGCTGCAGAAGGGAGCCCTGCAGTTGTTGGCAGGTGCTGGGCTTGCTGGAGACCCTGACTCAGTTCTTTTCACGGTCTACCAGATGTTGCACACTTCTTTGCACTGTGCTCCTGTGACACCACTGAGGTTGCACTTTATATGCCAAATGAGGGGTTCAGAAATAAAAAACATTGAACTAAAAACTTTTTACTAACTTTATAAGGCAAAATATGCATGTATAGATTATGTGGATTTATAAAGACACTACATTCAAAAACATTTCATATGGAGAAGTCTGACCAGTTTCAAATCAAGTAGTGTGATATGCTTCATCCACTACATTTTCTTCATAATGTTCATAGATACAAAATATTTTGATGCATTTTTATTAAATTCACTTTGATATTTACAAATTACTTTCATTAATAAGTACCATTTTGGTTCCACAGTCTAGCTATTGTGAATTGTGCCGCTGTAATCATTGATGTGGCCGTATCCCTATAGTGCGCTCTTTTAAGGTCCTCAGGGAATAGTCCAAGAAGGGCGATAGCTGGGTCGAATGGTGGATCCATTCCCAGCTTTCCCAGGAATCTCCATACTGCTTTCCAAATTGGCCGCACCAATTTGCAGTCCCACCAGCAGTGTACAAGTGCACCCTTTTCCCCACATCCTCGCCAACACTTATTGTTGTTTGACTTCATAATGGCTGCCAATCTTACTGGAGTGAGATGGTATCTTAGGGTGGTTTTGATTTGCATTTCTCTGATTGTTAGAGATGGTGAGCATTTTTTCATGTACTTGTTGATTGATTGTATGTCCTCCTCTGAGAAGTGTCTGTTCAGGTCCTTGGCCCATTTGTTGATTGGGTTGTTTGTTATCTTATTGTTTAATTTTTTGAGTTTGAACAGGAAGGAAGAGCATGAGGAAAAGACTAATAGTAAACAAAGACGAATGGGGGGAGAGAAAGGGAGAGAGAAGGGAAAGCATATGGAAATGGTAGGAGACCTTCAATGATACACAAAATTATAAGAGGTTATGAGGGGCAAGGGGGAGGAGGGGGAAAGGGGAGAGAATTGAACAACAGCAGAGGAGGTAGAGAGGGAAGATAGGAGGGGAGGGGAGGGGAGGGGGGATAGTAGGGGATAGGAAAGGTAGCAGAATACAACAGTCACTAATATGCCATTATGTAATAATGTGAGTATGTAACAGTTGTGATTCTGCAATCTGTATTTGGGGTAAAAATGGGAGTTCAAAACCCAATTGAGTCTAATGTATGAAAGATGATATATCATGAGCTCTGTAATGTTTTGAACAATCAATTAAAAAAATAAGTACCATTTTGAATGTTCTCTTCTGAAATTTTTGCTTTTATCCAGGATCCCTGTATTCCAGTGAAAAGACATTAAACATTAGAAGTTCGGCTTTCATGTTGTTTAGGAAAATTAGTTTCCTTTTTCATATAATTACTAACACTTGAAGATTATGAATCATAAACTAATTTCAAGTTCCTTAACTACCCTTTTGGAAACAATCGAGTAATAGAAAAAAAGTGGCCTTCAAATTTGATCAGTTTTTGACCTAAATGAAATCAAGAAAGGGAGACTGTGAAATGATGAAGAAAAAGTGAATTTTTAAAAAAAGAAAACAAAAATTGTAACTAAATTGGAAAATTGTTAGTTTTACTTCACATATCAAAATATTTGATTCAGTGGTACATGGCTATAGTCTCAGAACTTATGAGGCTTAGCCTGGAGGATCACTTGAGCCAGGAGTTTGAGATCACCCTGGGCAACACAGTAAGAACTCCATCTTAAAAAAAATTACACACACACACACACACACACACACATACACACACACACACACACACACACACATATATATACACATATATACACAAAAATGCACATATTCAATAACTTTTATTTATATTATATGTTCTTGATTTTTTCTCATCAGTTTTAACTTTTTTACTAGATAATTACTGATATTTTCTGTTGCCTAAGTAATTAAAGAGTCTGCAAAATTAACCTGCCTTTCAATTTACATATGTATTTATGAAGGTAAAAATCAATATTTTTACCCTAGAATTGATCATGTGCTTTGCAGTCTGATGGTAAGAAGCAAACATATCTCAGAAGGCCAAAGCCATTTCATCTATCAGCAGTGCTCTGCAGGCAGGTAAGGAAGGGTGTCACCTCACCTAGATATAGACTGCAAGCAGCTTCATAAATACAATTATAGGGCTGGGATATAGCTCAGTTGGTAGAGGGCTTGCCTCAAATGCTCAAGGCCCTGGGTTCAATCCCCAGCACCACAAAAATGGAGGGACAGGATAAACCTGTGTTCAGCATCTCCCCCATCTTAATACTATAGTTAATGATGTTGGGATACAGAATAATCACCCCACTTGTTTCCAAGATGATCCTGTAATAGTACTAGTTTGCCAGCATCTAGAACTTTCATTATTTTTAAAGCGCCTTTGTAGCCATTCTCTCCTTTGATCCTCACAACAGTTCTAAGAGGCAGGCAAGAGATATAGTAATATTCCCCTTTTGAAATGAAAAAACTCTTCAAGTTATCGGCTCTTCAAGGACCTTGGGTAATGTCATCATATCACACCAAGCCTATGTGAACTTTGCTCTAAAAGTAAACTAGGGGAACAAAACAGGTTTGCTTGGTGCACATTTGACATATCCTGACTTCTTTTACCTTTTGCCTCAGGTATAAATGTTTACCCTCTCCTTCAAATGTCCTGTGCCTTTGTATTATTTTCTCTCATCACCCTTCTAAAAACTATTCTGCAAAGTGAATGACACCTACCCTCCATCTCCAACCTGTTCCTCCTTACTGTTTTCTTCTTTCTTTTTCCATAGCACTTATTTCTGGGTTGTTTTTGTGGGTGTTGTGTTGTTTGTTTGGGTACAGAGTGTTTAATCCAGGGTGCTTTACCACTGAACTATATTCCCAGACCTTTTTTTTTTTTTTTCTGGTACAGGGTCTCACCAAGTTGCTGAGGGTCTCACTACGCTGCTGAGGCTTTCCTGGAACTTGTGATCCTCCTGTCTCAGCTTTCTAAGTTGCTGGGATTATAGGCATATGCCACCATGCCCAGCTAATTATTGCTTTTGAATGTGCTGTATATTTCATGTATTTGTCATCCACATCCCCAACTAGAATGCAAGTTCCTTGAGGGTTAGGATTTTCATTTATTTTGTACATATCTTCCCAGCACCAGAATAGAGTCTTCGCAAAGGGCATGAAGAAATGCCAGCTTGAGTCACAGGGTGCAGACTTGAACTAGGTGCAAGATCCATCAGCTGGTGCTCTACTTGGAAAGTTCTCTCTTATTCATAGGTAAAGGTGAGAAGAGTCTTAAAAGCAAGATAGAGACATCTCATCCTAGAGTAATAGTCTGGCCTTAAGTATCAGCCCTTCTCAGGAGCTAGAGGACTCCACTGTACCACATGTAGAACATTAAGGGCCCTCAGTAAGCTGAGTTTGGGAGCAGGCCACTTGCTCAGGAAAAGGGTGTCCTTCAGTCCATTCGTGGGCAACCTACAAGCAAGTATCAGGGTCATATCTGTTTGTCTACTTACACTGGCACATAAGAAGGCATTATACTTTTTGAAGGTATGACATGAGTTGTTTATATGTTAAAGTAAAACATTGTCATTGAATGCTTTAATTATAATTGTGCAGTGAAAGCCTCAGACAACTCAGCAAATAAAGTGGGGGATTTGGGATCTAGTAGGCTAACCAGTTGTCCAATAATAACTACCTTCCTGGGGTCAGCCTTCGGTGTTATGCCAGTAAGTAATCCTACTTCCCTGACTGAAAAGCTACTATGATTCCCACTTGCCTTCATTGATCCATCGCAAAGAACTTTAGCCCCAGAGAATGCATGCTGAACATACCAACTGAGGGAATTGAGCAAAACTACAAACTCCCGAGATAAAGATACCAATTCAATCTGTTCTGTCCATTAAAAGATACCTATACACATAGATGACATAAAGAATAATTCAGTCACTAGTCATTCTTCCTGTGAGATTAGTCATCAGATCCCCTGATTAGCCTTGTTAATGCCTTGGGGAAAATCAGATAATTATAATGGGCTAAACTTAGAAACAATAGTCATTTTTGTGGATTAGTAATAGTGAAAGTCCATGTCTGTCAGTCTTTTCAACTCAGAAGCTATAAAAATAATAATAATGAATAGAAATATGATATGCTTCTAATTAAAAAATGGATTTTATTTCAGCTTCCTATATGCCTGTCTGCTTAAATATAATCATGCTTATGTTCAATATTATCTCCTAAGTATTCCTACCATGATCATAAAAAAATTTTGAAAGTGTTCCTGCTATAATAAAATCAACAAAATTAATTGATGTGAGTATGTAAGTGTATACACATATATACACACATTATACATATAATTATACACACACATACAGTCATATGTTGCTCAACAGCAGAGATGCATTATTAGGACTATGTAATTAGGCAGTTTGTCTTTCTGCAGACATTATAGAGTGTACTTACACAAACTATGATGGTTACAGAATCACTAAGCAATATACCTTATAGTCCACTGTTATATATGCAGTCCACCATTGACCATCATTATGCTGTGGATAATTTATGAATGTGTGTGTTTGTGTGTGTATGTGTGTGCATTATATTAATGTAAATTAAGTCAGCTATGGTGTGGCCCATGTCTACTTGTTGCATCCCACAGTCCTATGACTGACTATCCAGGAATGCTGCTTCCAGAGACCCAGTGTGTGTCCCTTTCTTCCACAAGACCTCCTATTGAGAGGCTCTTACCAAGTAACTTTTGCTTACTACAGTATGTGCATGATATCTGAAAAAACAAGACAGCAAATGTATTTGTTTGTAAAGTGGAATTTTCTGCTGTCATTAGGTAGATTAGAGATCATTTTGGCCCAAGGCATTTTTTTTTTTTTTTTTTTGTAGCTCATACCATGTAAAGGAGCCTGTTTGGTTCCATTTATAATAGACTTTACAAAAGTGTTCAAGTTCTCTCCCTCCCCCCCCCCCCACTTCATTTATTCATACAACACATTTTTATTGAGTATACTCTATGTGCAAGGCACAGTACTAGGAACTGTTGGAGAGGTTTTATACCCATAAGACACATACCCAACACTTTATAGTATGAATATGCCACATGAATAATTTGATTATTCTACAGGTAATATAGGGTTCAAGAAAAAAGTAAGTTTCTGTTCCAAAGCATCAAGGAGCATTCAGAGAGGAGGTAGCATCTGAACTGACCATAAGATCAATAAAATAAAGTTTAGTAAGCAGAGAGAAGGTGAAGGGAAAACATTATTAAAAGCGCATTGGTAAACAACCATGGTGGGGCACACCTATAGTCTCAGCTCTCAGGAGGCTGGGGGAGGAGGATTGCAAGTTCACGGCCAGACTGGACAACTTAAACCCTCAGCAACTTAATGAGACTGATTTTGTTACCAGTGTGGGAAAAGGAGAGTGCAATGCCAATGACATCCAATGGGTAGAGGCCAGGGATGCCACTCAGTATCCTGTAATGCACAGGGCAGCCCTCCCCAGAAAAGAATTATCTGTTCCCAAATGTCTATAGTTCCAAGGTTGAGAACCTCTGCTCTTGTTTGCAAAAAGAAATCCTTTCAGCATGTTGTTTAGTCCAACAAACATTGTCTCCCAAATGCACTTGTCTCGTATAAGAATCAAAAATAGAAATCCTTTTAGAACCAAATAAACTCTCCTAAAAAGGTCTCCAACTCTTCCATCACTTTTTTCCATAAATGAAAAACTTCTCTCTCACTCCCCATATATGAAAACCTATATACTCAACATAAGAATGAGAGTTAGGGAAAAATTATTTTCACAAAAGCAAGCAAGAAACTCATCCACTTTGCAAATAACTTCAACTGAACACATCTGTATATGGGAAAACCACTGGAATAAGCTTACATTTGTTATTAGTTCGGGGTATTCAGAAATATGCATGATCAAAAAACAGCACAACTGTATGCTTGAACAGCTCTACACAGCCTGCCTATGAGCCTTCCTGCCTCTCGCCCGTGGTGGCATCAATTTATACAGACTCTGTTGGGGCTGTGCTCCATCAGGCAGGTCCCTAGGGTTTTGCACATGAAAAAAAAAAAGATTTTATTTTTGTAACGTTTCTTAAGAGATACTTGAGTCATTGGATAAAATTGGAACAATAGGTAAATGTGAAGGAGTCAAAATATCCCTGAGCCACTTAACTTTCTCTGCATGAGAGCAATTGAGTACCTTGCTGCCAGGAGGAACTTGTGTTCCATCCTGTCCAGATCTACATGTCAGTCACAATTGTTATTAAAGTGAATCTCCTCCTCAGTTTCCTCATATGTAAAGTGAGGATGGGGAACATGCCCATCTCACAAAGCTATTGTGAGGCCTGAGTGGAGCAAGCACCTGGGATATTAGAGATCATACAGTCATTGTTAGCATTCACAATTAATCAGAATGACTATGATTAAAAAGCTACTTGTAAGAATTAAAGGAGAAAACACCTGAAACATAGCAGGTGCACAACAAGAAGTATTATATCAATTTTCTTCTAACCTCAGAAGTCTAAAAGTCATATGATTTTAATATGTGATTGTAAGTTATCAAAGCTGAAAACTACAAGAATTTAAATATTCCTCAGACCCTAGTTTAAATTATTAACCAAAATCCAAAAGAAGTGGAACCATCAGAATGACATTATTTAGCATTGCTGAGCCTGTCACCAAACCAAAATTTTAATCTTTTATCATATTTTATGCTTTGAACAAATATGTGCTACCACACATGTAAAGAGATCTCTGTGAAACACACACACATATACAAATCATTAAATATTTCTTAGCATTGAAAAAGAGGCTTGATCACTGGGATATCATTTTGCAAATATGAGTGTGTGTTTAGGGAGCCCTATATTGAAAATATTGATAGAATTTTAATTTTCATTTAAGTTTCTAAATAATGAGATTGAATATTTTGTTTGTTGTGTTGTCTGTTTCTAAATTGCATGGGAAGTAATTTTAAATTCAAAATTGGAAAGCAATAAAATTTCAAAGATGACATACTGCATCTTTTTGTTTTAGGAAAAAATTCTTAAAACCCATCCATAGGATGGAGTTGAAGAATATCACACTAAGCCAAGTAAGCCAATCTCAAAAAACCAAAGGCCAACCAGAGAAATGAAAAGTTGTGCTCCGTTTGTGTATGATGAACCAAAATGCATTCTGCTGTCATATATACCTAATTAGAATAAATAAATCTTTTAAAAATTCTTCCATAGGAAAATAGAAAATACATGTGACATATTTATATGATGGATCAACTGTAAGTTATTTAAAAGAATGGCATGTCTATATTTGTCCACATCAATAGATCTCAAAGTTGAATGAAAGAATCAAGTTACAAAATAATGTGCAAAATTATCATAGTTTTGTAAATTAGTAAGAAACATTATATAATACTATAAATTGATTACAAATAACAAATGTATCAGGCAGTGGAGGTATGGCAATGGGTTGGGGAAGAAGACAGTGACTCAATTTTATCAAAAGTTGTGTAGTTCTTTTATAGTCAAATGAATATATAAGAAACAAAATGACAAAATAGGAACATTTGTGAACTAGTGGGTTGAATACGTGTTTGTTATATTATTCTTTGTACTTTTCTGTACTTCTTAAACTTTAAGAGAGAGAGAGAGAGAGAGAGAGAGAGAGAGAGAGTTTCATTAAATGGGGCTTGTATAACCCTGAAATTAGGATAATTGGCCAAGACCTGTACTTCCCAAAAGTAATTCTTATTCCCAGTCAGAACTTTAGTACTAAATATTATAGATGTTCATTTGACGTGGAAGTATATACCTAAATAGGATAGTGATTTGGGCTTTTTGAAGGCAAACTCTAAAAAGAATGCCTCAGAAAATGTTAGCAGAATCTAGGAAATGGTTTTTGTAATTTGGGTAAACCTGATTATAGGTAGACTGACATATGTCAAGAGTGTGATACAATTAGTTTTGCAGAATATGAAGATGTCTGTTGTTAAGGTCAAGGCACAATTAAATCCTACACTGTTAACTTAAGGAACTTTAGAATTGGTCCTCCGTTGCAAGATCCTTCTGGACTTGCTTCTCATATGTGGAAATTAAGTTGTTATACTGCTTGGAAAACCAAAGCAAGGCCTATAATCTTTTCTTAACTTCCATATATAACCCATGTTAAGGAACATCCCAAACAATATCCTAGCATTGCTATTTGTGTTATATGACTCTCAGAATATCGAAAAGGAACCAAAAATGATTTCTCTTTTTTTTCCAAGTACCATTTACTTTATATCCTTTTCCATCTGCTCCCATCAAACAAACAAAACAAAAACTGAATTGAATTGAGCCAGTTTTGTTTTCTGGCTTTGTGACTATATATTTCATATTTTTTTTACAAAGTTATCATCATATCTTAGTCAACCTTCATTTCAAATGTGTGATATCCTCAAGCTCAGGAATGTGTTCATAAGGTGTTTTCTTTTCTTTTTTCTTTTTTTTTCTTTATAGCTGAGGTACAAAATTAATTTTCTTCAAACACTGTAAGCATAGGCCCAGATCAAGGACAGTCAATAGACACAATGATTTCTTTCTCCCTACCACTAACCATAGTCATGCTGCCTTACATGTTAAAAGCATGCTTCCCTGCCAAACCTAAAAGGAGCCTCAGAACCTTTCTCAACATGATGATCTGTTAATCAGACTTAATACATGAGAAGAAACCTATTTAATCTTACTGCAGATGTCTTCTAAAATGTATAGATAGAATGCCTTTCTGCTCCCATAGCCAAGCTAATTAAATATCACATTAATCATTTTGGTTAAGATCACTTTTTACCTTTTAATTTTCAGTAGTATACTACCTTCAGCTGTCTGGGAAGAAAAATTATGTGAATCTTATATCACACAATAATTGTGTTTTTTCATCAATAAAATTTCACTTTTTTTCAGGAGTAGCAATTTTTCAACAATGTATTGTGTCAGTAACAATTTATAATCATACATGGATTGAACTATTATTATTAATTAGGATGGAGTAAATTATTATTGTGAATTATGTTATTATAATATTTTGGACACTGTGCTAAGTGTTAGACGTGTAGTTCTTTTTATCTTTGCAATGGCTTTACTCAGTAGATATAATTATATAGATGAGATCACTGAGACTTAGAAAGATTAGGTAAATTGACCAGTAACACCTGAAAGTGGCAGAGTCCAGCTTCAAATCCATATACCAGGCCCTTTACCCTTACCTCTGTGGTCAGTGTTATGTTGGAGTCAGCTTCTACTGGCTTACAAGAACCAACCTGTTGGATTTTGAGACATTTTGCAAGCCAATTGTTAAGCTTGACCATTGTTAGAAATTAAGTTACATAATTTCTATATTTTATATTCTCTCTGGATAATGCATTATAAATTGGAGATACTGATAAATAACCATGGAAATTCATGTGGCCATAAGATTCATAACTGGCATTCTCTTTATAAATATTGTGTATTGTATTTCCTGCAAGTATGTTAGAATAGGGAACTGAAAGGAATTGTCTATTTTCACCTAGGATTTTTAAATAATGTCTTTTAATTCACTTTAATGTAAGTCTTCAAATAAACTACTTAGCATCACCTGGAGATTAGTATGAGATAAAATTTTCAAGTTGATAAAATTATGTCATTCATTCATTCAACAAACCTTTGGTGGAATGCAACAATTTAGTAACTACTTTTTATTAAGCACTATGTTCCAAGTTCTAATATACACACTTTAGTTACTCTATCCTATAAAAACAGAAACTGCATGAGGTAGTTCTTATTGTTATTCCCATTTAAATTATGAAGAACCTATTGTTTGGAAAGTTCAAGTTATTTGTACAGATCAGAAGCTAGATGACTGTTTCTTAATTATGAGCAACCAGTTGCCTAGTACCTTTCCTCTACATTTAACAGCTATGCTGGTTGTCCTGTAAAAGGTCAGAAAAACATGTCATGTAGGCATGAATATTAAAGAATATTCAGCCCTATTGTAAAAAAGGCACATGGGAATTATTATATTAAAAAGTTGAGTATATATTCACACACACACACACACACACACACACACACACACACACACCAAATATAAAAGACCTACTTCTCAGTAATGTTGAGTTTCCTATGCAGTATGGTTTCCTTTCACAAGTATAAAACATCTATATTATTATTACTGACAAAATGGATTAAAGAATAAACTACAGATTGAGTGAATGTGGCTAAATAGAAACCTAAAAATATATATTATGGATAATAAGTTTCTTGATAGCCTTTTCACTATTTCTTCAAATATGGGTCTCTATCACCAATTCTCTGAATAGGGTGTCACCATCCAACACTTCACGAGCTCTTTTCCTACCCATACCATCATTGATTAAGTAATTCCTTTGCTTCTGTTGAAGTATGCTACAAAGTTCTCATCGAAGTAATTTACAGACTAGATCTCTGTATTCCCTGGGGTAGTGGGTAGTACTTTGTAAAAGGAAGTGATAAATGAAGTAGATAAATGTTCAGTAATTACTCACAGATATTCCCTATCATCTTTACTATGACTAACACAGGTGGAAAAAAACAACATTGTGAATGTATTTATTTACAGGATACAGTGTGATCTTTTGATATATCTATAATATGGAATAATTAATAATAGCATATTCATCAACATTTTACCATTATTTACCAGAAACACCTCGCAATAACATATATACTAACGTGGTCTGTGGTTCAATTTGTGAATTAGAAATGTAAAAAAATAAACAAAAAATAAAAGCATTCTGAATGGTGACTTGAGTTTCCAACAATGGGAGGGAGGACAGTTTGCAGTTTGATTCCAACATGGGCAACTGCCCACAAAAGTAAAAATGAAACACCCTTTAAAGTAAGGTAAGAGAATCTAGAGTCTCCACAACACATTCCTCACAGTGTCTGAGATAAATTCAAAATTATTTGACACAAATCAACGAAGACATGATCTATTTTCAAGGAAAAATAATCAACCGATACCAACCTCAAGATAACCCAAACACTGGAAATACAAAACAAATATTTTAAAGCAGCTATTATCATATGCTCAATGTGATCAAATAAGTGTATGCTTATGATAAATAAAAGACATACATTGTCAGCAGAGTAAAAAGTAGATTAAGATAATTTTCAAACTCAAATGTAAAAATTATCTGAAGGAAAGGGTATCATTTAATTTGCGCAAAGTACTATGTGGGGCTATTGGTCAAATACAATTTCTTGAAAAATACCTAGAACTAGTTGCTCTTGGAGGCCATACTATAGTTTAAATTAACCCAAGAAAATTTCCTTGTAAGTACTTGAATTCAATCCTGTGTAAAAAATAAACTAAAACATATTTGAAAACACTAGGTGAGAACAGAAATATGCAAATTTCCCACTCAGCTCCATTTTCTATCCAGCCTCCAGGAAGAAACAATATATAATAATAATTTCTGTGGTTCAAGTGGCTCACTCTAGGTTTAGACAGGACATGGTCTTCTGTGTGTAGCAGCCTTTATCATGTGGGCATGTGATGTCACTCGTACACATAGCTACTTGATACCATCATACCATGAAGCCTCTGGGCTGCTGATTCACCCCCAATGGAGGGCTGTGTTGTACATTCGTCCCTCATCCTCACCTCCACTGAGACATGGATTTCAAGTACCCAGACCACTGCAAATCAGTTTGCTCAAAGTAACTGCAGAGAGTGCTTTTCTGTAGCATTGTAAGTCACAGCAATACTTAATATAGAAAACCAAGAGAATCTAACTTAAATCCAACCCACTGCCCCAGTCACCGCCACCACTTACAAACTAAATCCTACACATCTTCATATCCTCCCTTTTCAGTCTCACTTGCAAATTACTCTGCAATAACTTTTTGTAAAACTGCCATTAGTTTTATAAAAGCACTCTTTGGATCATGAAGCTTTGATGGTGAAGACCAGCAAAGTACTTAACATATTGAGTCAAAACTTATGTCTAGCTTCAAAGGACCTTGTCAGCCTGAATCTACCTCATCCTCCCAACTTCCTGTACTAGTATATTTTGGGCATACTCACGTTCATGTCCATACCCTGTTGAGCCTGTCATGGATATACCATATCACTCTGCATCCAGACTTTTTTTTAGGGGGCAGGGATGGAAATACTAGGTATTGAGTTCAAGGACACTTAGCCACTGAGCCATATCCCCAGTTCTATTTTGTATTTTATTTAGAGACAGGATCTCACTGAGTGGCTTAGTGTCTTGACGTTGCTGAGGTTGGCTTTGAACTCTGGATCCTCCTGTCTTAGCCTTCTGAGGCACTGAGACTATAGACATGTGCCATTATGTGAATCTTATATCACACAATAATTGTGTTTTTTCATCAATAAAATTGATTAATGCACATAAAGTATAAAAAAATTAAATCAAAAGTAATTTAGGAATAGAACAAATAGAAATATCATTGGATTAGCAAATTTTATTAACTGGAAATTTTCACACATCATGAAGCAAGGATTTCTGAGAAACCAGGCTGCAAACTTTTGTGGTGTAGGAGGGCCCACTGTAAGAAAAATGTTTGAAAGTTGAAGTGATGTGGAAAGGAGTGCCAGTATCTTGACATCATCTATGGAAAGGACTTCCAGAGAGAGAAACACTTTTCTCTGTTAATAAGTCCATTGTCAAGTCTCTGCTGTCCATTCTCCTTTGGCCCCTGTCTATACAATAGCTGGAAAGCATTTGCTGTGCCCACAGGGCTGCATCTCAATCACCATGACAAGAACTGACAACTAGGATTCATTAAAGGCATACTGTGTACTACATACAGTGTGCTCACTCATGAGGCCAGACAACCTGCAACATGGTTATCATAACTCATTTTTTCGAGGAGGAGTCTGGTGCTCAGAAACACTACGTAGTTTACCCAAGGTCACACTGATGGACATGACAGGATTGGATTATGACACGCATCAATCTAACTCTCCCTCAGTGTAGAGCTGGTAACCTCTGTGTGACAATGCCTTTCAGAGAGGATGAGCTCATCTAATACGAACACACCCTGGGAACGCTCTCTGCAAGGGTACAAGTTTTAGATGTGGAAAAGCTTTGAAAGCAAGAGAATGCTGCTGCAGAGAAGCAAGGCATTGTTCCTTCCTGTTGGCTCCTTTTTCTTTGTTTTCCCCTTATCCTGTTTCATCACACTTGGTAAATACATGAGTCATCCTGAAAATGTGCACTTTGCTTTAGTTTATTCATTCCAAGATCTATTCTATATTGAAATGCATTCTTTGGTAACTGAAGATAGAATAACATAGTAGAATTATGATAGAATAAACCCCTGTAATTCCAATGCTACAGGGTAACTTATGCTTTCTATCAATCTTACTTTCTATAAGGATTAACCACAATACAAAAACATAGGAATCAGCTAATACACCTGATTTAGGTCTTTACTTTCCAGTACTGCATAAAAACAAAATTATACTGATTGAGCTAAAAATCTCATTAAGCACAAATTTTTTAAAATAAAACAAATTGTAAAGTAATCTGTTCTATAGAAATGACATGCCTAACCTTTTCCTAAATCACATGAAGGTTGTGACATTTTGTGGCCATTGGCACAGCTAAATATAAACAGATTATTCTGTGCTTGCTCCCTGTGCTTTTGCTGACTGACACAACAATTAAGGAAACAAGTTTCCTTTGTAAATTACAGCTCCATGCAGCTTTGAATAAGCAAAAGTGTACATTAGAAATATTTTTAGCTTGACACGAAACTTTCCAAAGGCTCTTAATTAAGCATTTAAGTCCAAGAAACTATAATTGCAACTGCCAAAATAACTGGGAAATCATACCTTTGGTGGGATCAATCTTAAACTAAAACTATTGTTTGGAAAACCTTATGGAAGGGCCTTATTATTCTTCAACACCCTCTTAAACAGAAGGCTATTTCTAATATTACCCACCTTATGACAAATTCAGGCACACTGTTTATATGCAGGAGTAAATACAGCAGTATGTAAACACATATGAGTGAAGAGTGACTGCAAACCATGGCCACTTGTGACTAGAGAACAAACCTCTAAAATCTTGTCCCAGTGAACTCTAAAGCAAAACTTTAGATGTACACGTACCTGCAGGTGAGACATGGATTCTTGCCATAGAATTCAGCTATTAGAAATAACCCAAAGAGGTCTTATTAGAACATTGCCTCACTTATAACTTGATCCCAAAACTATTAAATCTCCACGGATGTGTCACATTTTCAAAAGAATAGTATCTTAATGTTGGGCAGAATATTTCTGTAGAGCTCACACTTCCAATATTATCAAATGAAGATGATATACTTTATTATAATTTAAATGCCAAGACCTTTTGCATGAAAACATCAGTTGCTTTAATGAGGATGTTCAGAGCCACTAGCATATTTCAACTTAAAATAAGAGCCATCTAGTTACTCTTATCACAGCAAGTCATGTTATGGTCATATGAATATGTTTTAAGATTTTTATATCCATGCAATTTTTATTTTTTATTTTTTGAACCAGGGATAAAGATTGAACCCAGTGGCATTAAACCACTGTGTCCCATCCTCACCCCCTTTTATTTTTGATTTTTAGACAGGGTCTTGCTAAGTTTCTGAGGCTAAGTTGCCTGGTGATGAAGCCTTCAACACTGGGACATTTATGATCCAAACTAACTGGGTGTTGTGGTGATACCTGTAAAATTCTAGTAATTCAGAAGGCAAAGGCAGAAGGATAAAGTTTGAGGCTGGCCTGCACAACTTAGCATGACTCTATCTCAAAATGAAAACTAAAAAGGGCTGAGCACTCATGGGTTCAATCCTGGTACTATAAGTAAATAGATAAATACATAAGTTAACTTAAAATCCAAACCATAATGTGGAAAAAAATAAGCCACAGCCTTTACAATGCAGCTTGATATCTTTATAGCCCCACAACTTTTTTTTTTTTTAAAAAAGGGGGATTTCCCTGCCTGAGTAGTTACCTTCTTCACCAAAACTTGTCTCTGAATGACATTTGGGTGTTAAGAATTAGATCTACCCTCAAAGGGCAAAAAGGTGTCAACTGTCAAAGTGTTCAAGTTTTGTTGCAATTTATTTTAATCAATTCCAAAAATGTGTTGAGTAATGAAGGTATTATTATAAAGGTACGGTCTTCTGAATTGGAAGCACTAATAAGAATCCTATTGATTTAGATAAATGGGCTCCTTAGAAGACCTAAAAATGGAGCTTGTGCCTTTAAATCTATGTGTGAAAACCTCTGCCTTGTTCCTTGGCCTGTGCTAGAGAATAAGGTGGAACAGAGCATAAGGAAGATAGCTAGTGACCTTCTCTAGAACATGTGAGATTGATGTCTTCGGAAAAAAAAAATTCCTTGTCCTCCAGTAGAATCTTTTAATGATGATAGAAGGCTAGTTAACAGCAATTTACCAGAAGAGTTAGAGTAAAGGATCTTGATTGAAAGTTGGCCTGAGGCAAAGCTTAAAATTAAAAACTTTGGCTTTTTAACCTTTACTAGATTCTTCCTACACCTCTATTTCCTCTTCTAATGAGCTTACCCCTCCACCCCAGCTTGACATTACATTTATAGCCAACAATTTATATTTGCATTTTACAAAAAAACTTTCAGAAAAGGAAAAGCAGCCCAACTCTGCCTGGGAGGAGAGCCTCCATCCTCTGCACCCCTTTCTCTTCACCAGAGAGAAATCGATGGAGACTTCTAAACCAAACCGTCTCTGAAACTTACAAAGGCTGTCATCAATGACCTTCCTTAGAGGAGGAAAGCTAAGTAGCTGCAAGATTTAAACTAAACTTGCTGATATAATCAGAATAACACATCACAAGCTGTAAATATCTAAAGAGAACTTGCTAGAAAAGACAACTCCAGCGGAAATCATCCAGTGTTCAAGGAAATATCTTAAACTAGCGCAGTCCATGTTCCAGAAGAGGCAAGGGTTCTACAGTTGGGGTATTTGCTGGGCCCTTGAAAGACCATCAGTAGCCTCCTTGTGTATTATCTTCATAATAAACTCTCAGGAAAACTTTTTAATATTGATAAAATTGACCATCAATAAAAAACGTTATGTTGATAGACATTAACATTGACTAATACTCATTAATAACAAGAGTACTCACAGTTAACAAGATTAAAATTAAAGTTTTCCTTTGCAATTTGGAATGAAGACAAGGAGATTTTGATCTGGCTTTGTCACTCAAATAACTCTTCTTCACCTTCCCCAAAAGTCTAACTTAAAAGAGATATGGCCAGAGGGAAGCTTATAAAAACACCATTCCAGTCTTAAGATCCCTAATAGACATGTTAAACATCTCTTCTATGTTAATCAGCTTTATCACTGTGGCCAAAATACCTGACAAGAATGACTGTAAGAAAGAAAAGTTTATTTTGGCTCTTGGTTTCAGAGATCTGAGTCCACAGTTGACTATCTCCACTTCTCTGTCCCCCAGGTGAGGCAGAGCATCATGGTCGAAAAACCCATCAGAAGAAAGTTTCTCAGCTCATGGTAGCAGAAAGAAGGGGGTGGTGTAAAGGGTCATAGGGAATATGCACCCTTCCAGGGCATGCCCCCAGTGGTCCTACTCCTCTACTCATGCCTCACCTGCCTGCAGTACACCCAGTCAGTCCATTCAAACTAGGGTGGACTGATTAGGTGACAGTTCTCACAATCTAATTATTTCACCTCTGAGCATTCTTGCATCTACAAAGGAGCTTTTGGAGACACCTCATATCTAACCCATAACACTGTCCAAATCTGTTCCATTGTAAAACAGCCAACAATGACTACAAAGGAGTGACATGCCAGTTTAACTAAGCAGATACGCATCAGAATTTGAAATTTAAATTGTTAAATTTAAATTACCCCAAAGTGATTATTAAATATTCAAGTAAATAGAGGAGGACAAAAACAATGATCAGTGTTATTAAGGTGTGGAGGAAGATGAGGGCAGATATTTCTTTTTCTTTATTAAGGGTGATTTTATTTTTGATGAAAAATGGAAGATTTATCACACACACAAATGGAAGACTTATCACACACACACAAAAAAATTCACCAATAATAAAGTAACTAGAGATGCATACCGTACAGCAACTGACAAAGCAAAGCATAGGTTGCAACTGAGTGAACACTACTCTTCCAGCCTCTGAAGGCAGATATTTCTGATTCCTCAAAAGGCACACTATTCTAAAGCAGGTGTGAAAGATACAGATGAATCATGATCTAGAGCTGTGAGGCTTCATGCTAGCATGTGAAAAGCCATGGTGTGGCAAGACTCTAAAAGCCCACCAAGCATATTCAGAGGAAAAGAGTAGGGAGAGAGGCCTGAAAGATTCCAGCAACTTCTTTTTACATAGCCTTTCATGTTTGAAGAGGGAGAGGCCTTCTTTGAGTGTCTCATGGGCACTGGGAGTCTTGGAATCATCGGTTCTGTCATGCATTCCGACAGAACCTTCCCTTCCACACTCTGTGGGAGATTTATTTCCAGTAATTCACAAATAGCCCAGAGTCTCCAACTCCTTTGAATTTATAATAAACACTCAGAACTAAATCTTAAACACTCTGATGTTTAAAAACATATTTCTGAATCAAACATATTCTTTATCCAAATGTGTTGGTCTACAGGGTCTGTGTTTTGATCGTGTCAATTTTTGCTGGTTTTCTTCTTGTAAGCTTAATCAATTTATGATTTCTTTTATGGCAAGAAATTGTATAACATCAGGGTTAGTTACCCACATAAGAAAATATTTATTTAGAAGTACTTGTGATTTCTAAAGAGGTTTATTGTCAGATGAGAGATGAAAGGCTGGATCTGTCTAGAACAGTCAATTTCAGAGAGACCAGAATTGCCATTCAAATGAAATATGAGTCAATGTCTGGACTTTTGTTCCCATCTAAAGTAGTTTACTTATCTGAGGTGGCTTGCACAGTTTGCAGGACCTATAATGACATTTATTTCAGAGTTGCTTGAGGTCTGCTTTCTGTGTAAAAAGAGTGGTGGATCTGTGGTCTCTGCACTCAGGCTCTGATTCAGATCCATAAAATGGTATTCATTGCGAGCCTACTAAGGGCACAGTAGAAGCACTCCTTCAGCTTCATTGTGACACCTGGCAAACATGTCTCCTGGATGACTCTTGCCCCCAACTCTCCTGTGGGAATAATAATTTTTCACACTTATCTAGTTCCTGGAGATGCTGTGAAAATTGACAAGTGAATGCTTATGAAGTGTGTGAAATCCTCAGATGAACAGGTCATATAAACATTGTAGACTGTTGCCTTTCCAGGCCAAGGCCTGGAGCCTCTCTGCAAACCAGTTTTTCCTGGGTGAGTGCTACTTGCTGGAGGCTCACCTGTTCTGGGGTAGCTGCTATGCAGTAAGTATCTCCAACTCATGGCCCCATGGGAGACAAGTGTATAAAGAGCAAATTATATTTTCCTCAAATATAGGCTAAATGTCTCCTAATCTCTTCCATTATTTTTAAATGGAAAAATCTTTGTGACTCATTATACACTAAAAAGAAAGAGAACTTTGGTCCTTGCCTAACAAATATTCCTTGTATTCAGGAAAATTTTTGCAAAGACATTCAAAACCCCAAACTAAGTGATTGCTTAGAAGTTGGCTCATAAATAATTGAAGAGAATAATTTCTAAAGTTCGACTGTGTTCCAAAATAATTTAAGAAGATGTTGCAGTAATACAATATATTATCAGATTAAGGACAATGTTGTTACTACCTTTTCAAGTAGTCCATTAGAAAACAAATCATATGAAGACTTTAGTGGACACACTGAACATCTTGCTGAAAGTCTCTGCTATTTAAACTTGTCAACATACATTGGAAATTATTAGTTCAATGACACTTTCTGAAAAATACAATTTTGTGCCTCTTGTAATGTGTGTCAACAGTTAGCAGTATTCATTAGTACTCAGCAGTCAGGAACTGAGCTCATTTCCAGCTGTTAATCTGGGACCAACTCAACAAAGACGCCTATGATCTAAACAAGTCTGCTACTGGTCCTTCAATTTACAATATGTCACAGTTTTCTGAGTAAGCTTTATTTCCATTCTTTAAATACCAAAACTATCATCATTGCTTGCAATTTACTGAAAAGATCACTTTCTGAAGACATTAGTATGTTGAAAACAAAATATAAAATCTTACCTTAAGTAGATTTCAGGTTAAATATATATATTTACCTATATTGAATTTATTTGTGTTCCACCTATCTCTCTCCTATCTCTCTCTAACCTCAATAGTCATTTACATAAAACAAGTTATTCTTTAAAGACTGTGGGAATAAAGTAATACATCAAAAATTATCTATGCTTACTAATGGAGTTAAGAATATGTATGATTAGTTTTATAAAATTATATTTTGCAGAGCTGTTTCTCCTGAAATTAATTGAGATGCTTCTTTCAGAACATACTCATATTTATATATAGATAAATATATATAAATTTCACCATTTTAAGATAGATACGAAAAGACAGATAATGTAAATACAGATAGAGATGAAGATACTCCGCTACATACATAAATACACATACACATAGTATTAGTTGATAATGAACTACTTCCATTTCATGGTTTTTTTTCCCCCAGTAAAACTAGTTATTAAGTAATAAGTTTCTCTGCAGCCTTCCTAATAATATTTAAAATGAACTCTTTAACAATATTAAATAGAACACAAACAATAATTTAAGCATGAGTAAGTAGGACATATTCATGATATTTATAGAAACATAGAAGTCTGCATATCTTAGGAGTATGCTGGAAGTAGTTCATACCAGCCTATGAGAGCTGGATGTAAAATTTTCAGGAATTTTGTGATCCAGGTGTAAGTCATACACATTACTGAATTATTCATTGTATAAGTTTATAATTAAATAAATTATATTAAGAACAAAACAATCAAAATTCATCACCCTATTTTGTTTATGTTCTTGAAATTATGAATTGTATCTGCATAATAGAAATCTTAATTAAATCGTGAGCTACTGAGCGTTTTGCTCCAAGCTCAAGTTCAGTGACACTTCATTGGAAGCTTGAAATCAGCCATAGTGGAGGTATTTACACCACAGAAATCAACAAATTCTACACATGACCAATCACCCTGACACACATACTAACAACCTTGCCCCCCAACCTTGGTGAATTAGTTGTGAAACATTCACTGGCACACCACCTACTTATTCTAATGTAATGATTGGATAAATATTTAATTCTGTTGATTCTTTATAGGGACTTATCCTTCTCCTTCTGACAGATTTTAGTCCAAAGTGGGAAAGGGACGATATTTTATATTGCAATGAAATGAGCATTTGTATAATAGTCTATAAAAAGTGCTTTGAGATTTTGTGATTTCAAGTCCTGTTACTAAACTTCAGATGAAATCTTAGACAACATTGAAAATTTCACCTCAAGAGTACGTTGGCAGATTTTTGTTACCTTCTATTCCATCAGCCCTGCCTGATGTGCTGCAGGGTTGAACAGCCTGTCCTATGTCTCAGATCAGGACTGAAACTCAGGTGGCATCCACTGAAATGAGGAAGGAGAGCAAGTTTGGGAAAGACTCTTGGTCTAAATGTAGCTCACTAAAGTAATTCACAATTAGTGCCCTTTCCAGCAATACCCCTAAGTCTTCCCAATTCAGTTTCCACTCATTTTTATTTTGTAGTATATTGTCATGTTTCATATATTTAGAGAAACATGCAGTAAGAATATATACACCAAACCCTTAAAGTCGAGTTGTACTTATGATTGACTTCCACACTTTCTGAATGCAATTAATTTCTCTTTTTGTGTAAACCACTTCCAAGAAGGCCACAATAGACCAGACCGTGCCAGTACATACTTTTAGTAAAGTATCTCTGCAATGAGATTACCAGGATATATTTAAGGGAAAAACCATAAGAATGTTTTTTAAAACTCTGCATGCAGCATTACATGACATCTACCAAGTTATGCTATGTACATGTATGAATATACCACTATAAATTACACCTTTATATCTATAAAGCAACAATTTTAAAAACTATAAATAAATAGAAGGAAGACCTGTTCAGTGGAGGAAGGGGAAAGGGAGAGAGAGAAAGAGAAGGAAAGAGGAAATACTGGGGACTGAAGTGGGGCAAATTATATTCTGTGCATGTATGGTTTATGTCAAAATGAACCCCAATATTATGTATAAATAAAATGCACCAGTAAAAACTCCTAAAATTAAAAAAACAATATCCAAGCCAGATGTGGTGGTACATACCTGTTATCCCAGCTGCTTGGGAAGCTAAGTCAGGAGGATTGCAAGTTCAAGGCCAGCCTCGGAAACTTAGGCCCTAAGCAACATAGTGAGACCTTTCTCAAAATTTAAAAATAAGAAATAAAAAGAACTGGGGATGTGACTCAGTAGTAAAGTGCCCCTGGGTTCAATCCCTAGTATCAAAATAAATAAAATAAAATTTATTTAAAATAAATAAATAAAAGCAAAACCCAGGCAAAATTTCCCCTTCCAAAAAAAGATTTAAATTGTTTTTGTTGTTATTGTACTCCCTGATATTTGTGGGTTTGTTTTTATTAACATGTATTAATTGCATATATTAATAAGCTCCTGTATACACATATATATGGCTAGCAATAATCAAATCAGGGTCAATAGCATTTCCCTCTCCTCATCATTTCCAAACCTTTATGTTTGGAAATTTCAGCTCTTTTAGATTATGTAGTGACTTCTAAAGTACAGAACAGATATTTATAACAGTAGAGAACCAATCATGCTTATCTCAACTGGTAAGATTAGAAAAGGGAGGTGCATGAAGTGAATTTCTTTATAATCTGGTTGTATTAAAATTTCAACTTAATGGTACATATATGATACTTAAAATCACTTCACTTAGGCAACATTAAAAATGGAATGATCATAATATTATGTATGATGGCAAAATGGTTAGGTAATTAGGTAACTTTATTTGAGGAAAATTTTTCCTTTTGCTCTTAATTATGTATTCATTTGTGTAAAAAAAACATTCAATATTGCTTTAAAATTCTGTCATAGATTTTTTAGTAATCCAAAGAAAGTTTACAATGTCTATTATTAATTCTTAAAAGAGAATAAATGTGAGTATAGGTTAAAGGATTCTTTTATTATATTTAATTCTTTAGTCCTTTGAGATGCTGTATTTTTTTATTCACCTCTTTTATAATGACAGAACATTAACACAAATACTAAATGACTTGCGAAGAAGTTGATAACAGCCTCCTTCCCTCCCTCCTTTCCTCTCTCTCTCTCTTTCTCTGCGTCTCTATATATGTGTGCGTACACACACACACACACACACACACCACTTTATGTGAGTGATTAGAGCAAGTGGACTAATTTACCATGCCAGTTGAGAAGTGTCCTTTATGAGTTCACAGGGAAACAGTTCTCCACTGACATTTTGTACCGTAGATAATAATACTTTTCCTTCATGAAGAGGAACAAGCAGTGCTGTGCAAGCATCACTCATCAATGGCCATTGTTTTATCATCAATTATCGCACATTAGAGAAGAAGCAGCACCAAGCTTTACCCAGTGTAAATTATTATGTTCTCACCAAGTCTCACCATTATTAAGCTTTCAAATTAAGTTCACACTTTTAATAGGAAGATAAGAACCTATGTCATTAGAGGCCAAAAAAAATTTTTTTATCAATTCTAGCATTTGTAACAGGATAAATTAAAACTATTTTAAATTTGAATGTTTATTTTTAAGGAACATGAAAGCCCTGATTAAAATCAACTAGCTACTTAAAAAATGAGTTTTAGCTACAGTAAATGCATTATTTTATTAAAATGCTGAGTTAAAACAAATTATTAAAATAAATTGCAATGCTATCTAAAAAGATAATCAGTGCTTTCATGTCAGTATGCACATGTGTGCCATACATGCCCCTGAAATGACTTAAGTAAAAGTAATTGGGTCTTAATTTTATACACCACAGTCCATTGTATTTGTAGACAAATCTATAACACAAACATTTCATTCAGTTTGGTAAATGATTTTCAGTAATTCTGATAAGACACCAAGGAAATGATGTTCACATAGCTTAATATAGTTTGGAAAGGCACTCTGATGAAATTTTGGCTAATGTTAGACTAGGGGTATAAAGAACTATTATGGAAATCAAGGGCTTGGAAGTAAGTGGCTTATGAGTCAGGAGCATATTAAGTGGTAGAAATAATGAGTGCTACCAGCTGAGATATAAAATCCACCATGCAGATTTCACCCTCTGGTATAGATGAGATTTTAAATTAGATTTTAGCTAAAGGTCCATTTTCTGAAAATCTTAACTAAAAATTTTGCATCAAATTTGTCAGTACAGGCAGACTCTCCATATTCATAAGTTCTGTTTCTTTGGATTAAACTAACTACAGATGGAAAATATTTTTTAAAATGCCTATACCAAACATATATAGATTTTTATGTCATTAATCCCTAAACAATGCATTATAAAAAACCTTTACGTTGCTTTTACATTGTATTATGTATTTTTTTGTATTGCATATTATACATTATCTATAGATGTTTTAAAGCATATAGGATAATGTATGTAGGTTATATGCAAATATCATTCCATTTTATATGAAGGACTTCACCATCTGCAGATTTGGGTATCCACAGGAGAGGAGAGTCCTGGAACTGATTCTCCAAAGATACTAAGGGATGACTGCATATAGTATTGAGTATGGTCCATAAATAAGCCTTTTAATCTCATCTAATGACACATGATAGCAGACATATGTAAATTAATAAGGAAAATTTAGATGAACTTTCTTTTGATTCTAGTTTACCCCTTCTTTTAAATAAACTGATTTTCCAAAGATTTGTCATAGAAATTTTTAAAATTAATGAGCCAAACTACAGACAGGTCTCACTTTACATAGTTCTAATATTCACAAACTTAAATTACTAAAAGCCAGTCAAATAATAGCAGACCCCATAATATAGAGTCAGATTTCTGTTAGCATAGTATATGAGCTATGAGGAATTGTATAAAAGAAAACATTCACTGGTAGTTCTTCTGTCCACTGATAAGTGTGTAAAGGACAAATTTGCATCATCACTGACCAATTTCAGTTTGATCACTGCTATTCTGTTATTCAGTCCACACACATACATCCAAGTATAGCTTTATTGTTTGCTTGTCCCCCATGTTTAAACCATGGAGACTTCTTACACAAATGGTTCATCCAAAGAGAACCATGGACACAATAAGTAATAATGCCAAAAAAAGAAATTTAAATCAAACATAAATGGAGTTATGGAAGAAATAGACATGTAGCCAGAAGAATTTGGGGATGGCTAATCTATTAACACACATAAGGAAATTTTGGTCATGATGAAAATGATGACAGTGTCTCAGAGAAAGGGACATTAGAAGAAAAAAAATCCACATTAAAGGAACTCTCGGAGGTATTGCATGCCATAAGCATTCAAAGGACAAAATGTTTGAAGCCAATCCAGACTTATAAAGGAGAATGACAATTTTTCAAGTCACAGAAAATTTGCTTGTTCCATATAACTCAATATTGATGGTGTCCAAACCATGTAGCTAAATTTAGAGGGCAGTCAGATGTCTCCCAGGGAAGAGATCAGTGAATCATTCAAGGTTATTGAGAATGAATAACACCACACTCAACTAGGACCACATTTACATAAAAGAGAGAAAAGACAATGTACAAGATCTAGCCCCCACCAATGTGATGGTGGTTCCTTGGCCAGTGGCTTCACTTGGCAGCCAATATGGGTGATGTAGTACTACATATTCCTATTTGAGCTGCAATAAAAAGACCCCAGACTTTGACCCCTTCCTTGTGGAATCTGAAATACAGGAAGTTCATGGCCTACCTGAGGGCCATAGACACACATATGCCTAAACAGAACAAAATGGTATACATCAAGCCCAGAATAGGGAATGATACTCCTTTACAAGGCAGCAAACCCACCACAGGCTTTGAGGGCTCTTAATCTTCCAATTAGGAAATGTTCTGGGCCTAAAGCCAATCTTATGTGGCAATGCAGGTAGCAACAAGCTGTGCATGACTCTCTTTCCTAGTAGTAACTATATGGCCAGAAGAAAACAAGCATTATTCAAAATAATTTCTTTGTTTTTTCTTTTTTATTTTTGATTAACACATAATTATACATATTTATGAGATACAATGTGATACTTAGATTTGTAAGTACATTTTACAATGATCAAGTCAGAACATAATATTAAATGAATAAACCAGGCACAGAAAGACAAATACTGCATGATCTCACTTATATGTGGAATCATACTATTCTTAAGATTTTTTTTAACTTTTATTCTCAATGCTTTTAATATTTTAAGTTACAGTGTACTGAACAAATGTTAGTTTTAATTGTTTCATTTCTTTATACATTTATAACTAACCATGATAGCATTTTAATGTTTTTATTTTAAAAAACTTAAAATTTATGGATCAATCATAATTTTGCCCATTGATTACTATCATCACTTTGCATGGTTTCCATCTCAATCATGTTCACAGTGCCTCACTACTATGCAAAGCAAAGACTGCCTACCCACTTCTAACACTGGCATCTTCTACAAGAAGGACATCTTTACATACAGAACAAGTTCACAAAAGCCTTTACAATTGCCTCAACTCTGGCCTTGATATTCTATCTTTGGGATTAAGCACAAACTAAAAGACCTCAGAGCATATATTATCATCTGTATAGTAAAATAATTTGTATGTATTGCATATTTACAAGTCAAGGAGAGAAAATAGCACCCAAGAGAGTCACTCGTGACCTGAAATAATGGGACTTCTCAGTATGTGCTGTATCATCCAATTTGATTATTAACAGTTACTTTGCTAATAGACCCCTATGTTGCAGGAGAGGATACACAAGAATATGGCATAGACCTCACTCTTGCAAAAGTTTACAATTTAACTGGAGAATAAAAAATATACTCATTAATTTACTCAATAAACATTCTTGATGCCTACTATTTACCAGGAATTCAGCAAACTCCTGGGATACATAAGAAAACAAAATGCATAAAGAATTCTACCTCATAGAAGCAACTCCAGGCATGACAATTAGGAAGCAGAGAGAGAGAGCTCCACTAACCAAGGACCAAATATAAACCCCAGAGGCACACAGACAGGGATCCATCTCCTCCAACCACATGCTAACTCCCTACATTTACAACACAGTTAATCCCTACCAAGGGATTCATGTACTGGTTAGGTTAAGGCTCCCATATTTCAATTATTTTACTATTAAATTTCTTGAATTTTATCATACATGAACTTTTGAAGGGCATTTCAAAATCTATTTTTATTGTTTCTTTTTAGATATACATGACAATAGAATTCAACTTAATATAATTATGTAAGCATGGGATATATCTTATTCTGATAAGGGCCCCATTTTTATGAATGTACATGGTGGTTGGATTCACTATGACATATTAATATATGTAAATACTATCTCATAGAACTTGCATTCCTCAGTGATAAGAAAGATAGAGGAAGGAAAACATGATATGAATCAAAATGGAGAACAAATAGTAAAGGCTTCAAAGGCTTAGAGAAGTCTTTGGAGAGGGTGGAATTTAAGCTGAATCATAGCTAGTAGAACTATAAATGGAGTATACATTTGAATAAAATTATTCTAAATTTTTCCCATGGCATTTAACTTTAAAAATAGTTTTTTGCTTTGAAAAATTCATACATACATATAGAGGAAAAATTTGCATGCTTTAAAGTTATGCTTTAAAATTGTTTCTATATTTAGATTAAAATATATAGCACTAAAATATGTATATATGGCAGCATTTCTAGTAAGGTAGATATTATGAAGTTTGCTGATTAAATTCATGACAACTATTGAACAAAATCATTTATATTGGTCAAGTTTTTCCCTTTCAAAAGGCATGGTTCAAGAGTGATGCTCTTAAATCATCGTTTCTCAATATGGACAAACAACTTCATTCTCTAGATGAATGTATATTTTTGGTAAAAACTGAGAATGGCATTCCTAGAGAAAACTCTAATTCCTATATTTACAAAATTTTCTCCTTTCAAGGAAAACACCACAGAATCACATTTTAGATAGATAGATAGATAGATAGATAGATAGATAGATAGATAGATAGATAGATAAAATTTATATATCATTGTCTTGCTGCAAACAAGACTGACAGAGCAAGTTCAATTCTGTCACAGGAGATGGGTTCTGCTTGGAGAAAAAGAAACCTGGAAAATGGATACTCTCTGCAGCATTGACATAGACTATGATCCATATTACCTGTTGTTTCCATTTGAATGACTTTATTCTTTATAGATACATTCCTCCTCAATATTTACATCTCTATATATGAAGCATATATACATATGTATCATGAATATGAAGCATATAGATAGAATCGTTCATAATCATAAATCTTCAAAATAGCCTTTCACTTGCCAAATTAGACCTAATCTCTAAGATTTCCAAGTTCTGAAGTTGAGAAATATATTTAATCATCAAATATATTACAAAGGAACACTCTCTTAATGCCATATACATTTTTCTCTTTAATAACTCCAGTTCCCTTTTCATATCTACCTTAAACACCAATATCCCTCGAACCATGAATTGCTTGGTGTTAAAAAAAAAATTTTTTTTCCATCTCCAAGAAACCATTGACCTCCCTCCATTGGCCATTCTTGGATTCTGGTCATTTCTATTCCATGTATTCATAGACATTTCTTTGGAAAAAGGTATTAATGTAAAGGCCATAGTATAGAGCTTCACACATAGTAGGCATCTAGTAGTGATTATTGCATTCCTTTGTGATCCTTAGCTGACTGAATATCAGGATGCTTTTGTACTCTGACTAAAGTAATAAGGTTTTATTTTATCACATAACTGGAAGCCCAGAGACAGAGTATATCTAGAATTAATTCACTGGCAAGAAATATTGTTCTCCTTTTCTGTAATCCTCTTGTCCTTGCCTTATGTTTGTAGAATGGCTACAAGAAATCCAAGAACCATCTCTTCACAGAATATCAATAACAGGAAGTGGGAGAGGGATTTCAGCTCTTCTTTTTCAATCTAGCAAAAAATTCCTGGAAGACTTGCTAGCATGCTTTCTCTCAAGTTCCATCTGCCAGGATGGATTTTATATCAATGTCTTGCTGGAAACAATATTGACAGAGCAAGCTCAACTTCTGTCACAGGAGATGGGTTCTGTTTGGAGAAAAAGAAGCCTGGAAAATGGATTTTCTCTGCACCATTGACATAGACTATGGTCCGTATTGCCAGTTGTTTCCATTCAAATGACTTTATTCTTTATGAATGCATTCTTCCTCAATATCTTTATCTCTACATCCACATAAATCCATTAGTGAATACAAGTTTGTAAGAAAAATACAAGTTATTTTGTATTTTCACAGTGAGATCAGATGTTCCCATGTTTCAGTCATCGCATACCCTTGTTTCAACAACAACAACAAAGCCATTTCTCTAACACATGTAAATTTTGGCATTGAGGGTGGACCATTCTTTCATCATGCTAATATATTTATATTTTCTCAAGTCTGTTGAAAGTTAAAGCCTTCAAAATAGGGGGGTTTTTTGCTTACCAACATTTATTTTTATATTTTCAATGTCATATTTCTTTCCTTCATAGTTAATGTTTCCACTTTTTTCTTTTAAATCATCTGGTCTTATATTCCATATACTTACCTTTCTTAAAATAGCTTTCTTATATAGTGTATCTCTATTAGCTGAACGATAATATCATTTTTCCAACTATGAAAATACATGACTTTTTTTATTTTTTTCTTTTTTTTTCTTTTTTTTTATTGGTTGTTCACAACTTTACATAGCTCTTGACATATCATACTTCATACATTAGATTGAAGTGGGTTATGAACCCCCAATTTTACCCCAAATGCAGATTGCAGAATCATGTCGGTTACACATCCACAATTTTACATAATGCCCTATTAGTAACTGTTGTATTTTGCTACCTTTCCTACCCCCTACTATCCCCCCTCCCCTCCCCTCCCTTCTTCTCTCTCTACCCCATCTACTGTAATTCATTTCTCACCTTGTTTATTTTCCCATTCCCCTCCCAACCTCTTATATGTAATTTTGTATAGCAATGAGGGTCTCCCTTCATTTCCATGCAATTTTCCTCATCTCTCCCTTTCCCTCCCATCTCATGTCACTGATTAATGTTACTCTTTTCTTCCTACTCTTCCTCCCTGCTCTGTTCATATTTGCTCTCATTACCCTAAAAAACAAATGTCAAATGTCTTCTTTGATATAATGAGAGAAAATACATGACTTTTTAAAAATTCTGGTTATAACCATCATCCATATCACATCACCCATGTGTCTCCATTTGAGTCATGACTTCATCCTTCATGTGGACATTTTCTTCCAGGGTGCTCCCTTCCAGAGTACCCTCCAGTTCTGTATCTTGTGCTCCTTGGCTTTCTAAAGTTCTCAATTATGGCAGTACTTACACAAATCTACATATGTAAGAAAATTTTATAAAATTCTACACACATATTCAAAAGGCTGCAAAAAGTGAAATCTGAGTAAGTTCTGTAGTTTAGTTAATTATATTGTTCTGATGGCAATTTTCTGGTTTTGATAAAATACTCTAACTATGTAAATGTTATCACTGAGAGAAGCTGGATGAAGGGCACAGAGGACCTCATACTAGTTTTGCAACTTATAAAGTTTATACATTGCTCAAAATGAAAAGGTTTTCTTAGAAGGTGTTCCCTAGTTCCCATCTCTCTGCAGATTAGCCTATTTATGCTGTGTAAACATAAAAGATTTATATAATGACTATATAAACTTCCTCATTAAAATTTTCCAGTTTTTCCCTATGATAATAAAATTTTATTATAATAGAGTCCTATGATAATAATAAAACTTTTCCTTTTAACTCCATATGCTCTCCTATTTCATAATGTTCTGAGGGGGGAAAAATCCCATTGAGGCATTTAAAATATCTAAAGATAGAAATAGTACTGCTTTTTTAAAAAGTAAAGATTAATTAAACTTCCTTTAATATTTAGAAGTGGTTAACAACAATTTATAATTGTTTTCCCCACATTTTTTGTTTTTCTTTCTGTTTGTCTATGTCATACATTGCTTTTTCCAATTGCCATATTCTTCTATTTTTCTCAATTTAAACTCTGTACTCATTTTTAATATCTTTGTGCCTGACTCTCTTACTCCTGATTTTTATTTTTTTAATTTAATTTATTTTAACTGATACAAAAAAAATTGTACATATTATTGAGTTTCCATGTGATATTTTGGTACCCGTATATATTATATATTGTACAGTGCTTAAATGGGGTTAAATATATCTGTCTACTTGATTATCACTTCTTTATGATAAAAAGTTTCAAAAACATTTTCTTCTAGATTTTTGAAATGTACAGTACTTTACTGATATTGTCTGTAGTCATCCCACTACACCATAGCACACAGGAACTTCTTATTTCATCTAACTGTAAGTTAGTACCCATTGATCAACTTTTGCCTATACCTCCCTTCCTTCTACTCCTGCCAGCCTCTGAAAACCACTATTCTAGTCTCAGCTTCCATGAGATCACTATTTCCCTCTTTCTTATATTTTATTTAAAGACAGCGTCTTTCCAAGCTGCTGAGGCTGGCTTTGGACTCATGATCCTCCTGCCTCAGCCTCCAGAGCCACTAGGATTATAGGAGTGTACCACCATGCCTGGAGAGATAAACTTTTTTAGATTCCACGTATGAGTGAAATACAGACTTGTCTTTCTGTGTCTGGCTTATTCATTTAGCGTAAAGATCTGCAGCTCTGTCCATGATGACACAAATAACAGGATTTTGTTCTTTTTAATCATTGAATAGGACTCTACTTTGTATATGTGACACACTTTTGTATCCATTCATCAGTTGACAGACACTTAGATTGTTTCCATTTCTTTTGACAATAGTGCTACAATGAATATGGGAGTGCAGGTGTCTCTTTTACACACTGATTTAATTTCCTTTCATACTATAGTTCTATTTTCAATATTTTGAGGAACTTCCATACTATTTTCCATAATGGCTATACTAACTTACATCTCCACCAAGAGTAGGCAAGATCTCTCTTTTCTCCACATCCTTGCTAGTACTGGTTATCTTTTCTTTTTGATAATACCCATTATTTCACTATAGTTTTGATTCGCAGTTCTGATCATTAGTGGTGTTGAACATTTTTTTACATGCCTGCTGACCATTTGCATGTCTTCTTTTGAGAAATAACTGTTTAGGTCTATTGTCCATTCTTTAATCAGGTAATTTGCTTTTCTCCTCTTGAGTTTTTGGTATTCCTCAGATATTTGGCTATCAATTCCTTGTTAGATATATACTTTGTCTTCTCCTGTTTTGTAGGTTGTCGCTTCACTCTGTTGATGGTTTCCTTTGCTGTGCAGAAACTTTTTTGTTTGATGTAGTCCCTGTATCTATTTTGTTTTCTTTTGTTTCCTGAGCTTACTGGTTCTTGTCAAAAAATCCTTGCCTATTCCAATGTCCCATTTGTCTTCTTTTGCTGTTTCTTTAAAACTATGCAGTATTTTTTAAAAAATTGTTTTTCCTCTGTTTGTTGTCTCTGCCCTCAAAAAGCAATCACTTTCTTTCTAAGACACTGGTTAGGACACCAAAGGAAATGCGCTTTCCTAAAAAAAAAAAAAAAAAAAAAAAAAACAAGAAAGCAAGCCAATGGAGAGAAAAAAGACACAGGTGCAGTGATTCAAATATTCAAATAAATACAAAAGACATGAGAGTATGAGGGTGCTACTCCTGAAGTCACAAGCATGGTGACATTTTCCCAGTTCTGTTCCCAGATTTACTCTAATTTTATCTTCCTCTGAAGTCTTTTCTCCAAGGTGACCCTTCAATCCTGCTTAACCTTTATCCCAAATCTGATCATTTCAACAGAATCTTTCTAAGTACTAAGTCTTTGATGGAGAAAAAGTTTTAAAGGCCATGGTATTCTGGAATCAGAGTCCTGACTTCCAAAGAGGTGTGAAGAGTTTGGCTTCCTTAGCCCTTTGTAAGCTTCAGATTCCTCATCTGTAAAATGATGGAAGTAATAGTAATGGGAAAAGAAAATTAAATGGGATATAAGAGCAGAAGAGCTCTTCTGAAGCATATATGAGATAATTCATGGAAAGCACTTAATGTAATACTAAACAATTAATAAACTGATTATAAGACATTGATTATCAGAGTCAATGTCTTATAATCAGTTTATTCATTTTCTGCTATCATAAATTTAATCACCTAATATCCATTTTCCTTATAAAACTCTATTCCCCCCTGAAATAGTTCCTCCTTCAGAAACATTATTATAGTTTTCACATTTGGGGTATGAATTTAATTCCTGTGATCCTTATTTTTTACTTGTCTTGCTGTTAATGTATTTACGGCTCACCACTCTTCTGCTATGGGGTGTATGGGAGAGGGAGACAGATAAATTGGGAAGGTACTTGAACTGTACTTTTTGCTCATTTCATGGAGGCTAGTATCGATGTACACAATATTAGAAGCTATATCTGAAGTTTCCTGTGGAGATTGAGATAGAGATCTCATTTTTAGATAGCAACATGAGTATTGCTATCTAGACTCCTAAATTAATTACTTCTGAGCTGCTAGATTTGGAGAAGTGGCCACCAGGCAACATGAAACCCTTCAAGAACAGGACCAGAATAGGGAAGTCCAGCCAAAGAGGGAAGCAACATGTGCCTTGTGAATCTTCTTTTTTAATAATGACTCAGGAAGAAAATAGGTGATTGTAATGATGCAGACCAACCATCAATATTCCAAATACAGAAAAAAAATTAGAGATTCCTTTAAAGGAGAATTTAAAATACAAATAAATTCCTTAGTGGGCCAGTACCAAAACTAGAAGAATAGGAGGACGAGTGAGATATGTAGAGAATTAGAGAATGAATTGTGAGTGGAGCCTCCAATATCTCAGGAGTATATAGGCCAAAAGAATGAATTTGCCAGAATGGCCTTAATTCAAATTTTCTTTTTTTAAATTTTTTATTGATTTTATTTTTTAAATACATGACAGTGGAATGCATTACAATTCTTATTACACATATAGAGCACAATTTTACATATCTCTGTATATAAAGAATGTTCACACAAATTCATGTCTTCATACATGTACATTGGATAAAGATGTCTATTCACATTCCACCATCCTTGCTAACTCCCTGCCCCCCACTCCCCCACCACCTGGCTGCCCTATCTAGAGTTTGACTGTTCCTCCCATGCTCCCCCTCCCTACCCCATTATGGGTCAGTCACCTTATATCAGAGAAAACATTCAGCATTTGTTTTATTGGGATTGGCTAACTTCATTTAGCATTATCTTCTCCAACACCATCCATTTACCTGCAAATGCCATGATTTTATTCTCTTTTATTGCTGAGTAAAATTTCATTGTGTATATATGCCACATTTTTTTAATCCATTCATCTACTGAGGGGCATCTAGTTTGGTTCTACAGTTTAGCTATGATAAATTGTGCTGCTATAAACATTGATGTGGCTGTGTCCCTGTAGTATGCTATTTTTAAGTCCTTTGGGTATAGTCCTAGGAGAGGGATAGCTGGGTCAAATGGTAGTTCTATTCCCAGTTTTCCAAGGAATCTCCATACTGCTTTCCATATTGGTTAGAAAAGGTTTTCTTTAAAAAAACAGTCCAGATTTCCTTCTGACCTACTACAAAAGTTCCTCTTGGTGTGTTTTTGGATGTCTTTATCAGAAACCACTCGATGGTAAACAGAGGTGAATGTAAAGTAATAGAACCCAAGCTTAAAGACCCCTCACCGAACATTCATGGTTCCTTGTACAGAATTCTCTGTTGTAATTGCAAATCCTCCTGAGTAAAGGCTTCCAAGGTGCATATGGTCCAGGCCCCCCAAAATTTTTATCCAGGCCCAGTTGTCAAAAATATAAACACATGTCTTTAAATGAACTCTAGTAACTATTTTCTCTTGGGATCTCTCCCCGTAAGAAAATTGTGTAGATCATTTTCCTGCATTTGGCAAAAAGTTTTCTCAGCCTACGAGTAGCTTCCTGGCCCTACTAAATCTTTGGCTTCCATGTAGTTCTGGCTGGCAGTGGTGCACCATCACGTCTGGTTCAGACTCTATCTTGAGCTTTCAAATCAAACCCCTGCAGGCAAGTAACGGATTCCTTCTCCCCATTCTAAATTCCCTGCAGAGGGGCCTGATGGTCCAGTTCAAGTCAGTCAGCACAGGCTGTGCTAATTGAGGGAGGGTCCTGTCATGGGCTAAGAGAACTGCTCAGGAGGCAATGAATGTGGTGTCTCCTGTACTTAAGAAGGAAGTTGACTCAGTGTTCTCAATTCACTCAAGATATACAAATAACTGAGCAGGGAGGAGCAATGGCAAGAGACTTGCTTTCTTATTATGATTCACAGAGTGCTCAGAAGCCATGGTTTTCCTGCTGTATATATATATATATAATTTTTCTTCAAATTATAATTTTCAAATCTCTTTGGCTAATACTCATAAGCTCATTCTGATGTTTCACCATCCTTATACTCACAACATCCTACCAGTGATTCCATTGTTCTAGAGGGAAAAAAACCTAGACAATGTCTTTTACATATGTAAAAATAGCATATATTTTTGTTTTTCTCTTAGCTGACTACTTTTGCACTGTTATTTATAGGAACATACACAAAAAAGAGAAAATGATATTATTTTTCTGGAGAACATAGGCTAAAAACTGGAAGCAGCTTATGACAGACTAATTGACTGGGTTGATATTATGTGCATAAACAACTCACTAAGGCATAAAAGATGCATTTCTTAGCAAGCAGTAATGCGTGTGATGTCTATAGGAAAGCATGCCCTCAGACTTTTAAGAAAAATGGGCCTTTTTCTCATTTCCTTGTTCGTATGTCCAAACTTACAGCCACATAGAGACTACAGTCTTTTCAGACTCTTAAATGTTAATCCTGGCAAACAAATTACCAGGTAGCTGAATACAAACAAGGTTAAACAAGTCTCCGAAGGCCAGATGTGTCATCCTAACACCACAGATCACACTTTACAAAGAAGAATTTCTTTGACCAATTGCCTTTTTTTTTCAATCATGTTGTTTTAGTTCGTTTTTTACTTGGAGCTCATGGTTTCAGATGTCTCAGTCCACAGATGGTAGTAGACTCCACTGCTCTGAGCCCCAGGTGAAGCTACACGTGATGGTGGAAGGGTGTGGTAAAGAAAAGCAGCTCAGGACATGGCAATCAGGAATCAGAGAGCTCCACTCACCAGGGACAAAATATAAACCCCAAAAGCATACTCTCAATGACCTACCTCCTTCAACCACACTCTACCTGCCTACAGTTACCACCCAGTTAATCCCCTGTCAGTCCACTGATTGCAACTCTCATAATCTAATCGTTTCACCTCTGAACCGTTTTGTGTTATCTCAACACATGAGCTCTTGGGAGACACCTCATACATAAATCATAACAAACACATTCCTAGAATTTACTTTTTTAAGATTCCTAATTTCGCATGTGATTGTGCAGTACTTTTTTTCATTAAACAAAATTTTATTGAAAATACCTCAGAGGGCTTTCTTAACTGCTAAAAAAGCCAGCTAGATTACTGGTCTAAAAAATAATCAAAACTATTTTTTAAAATAGTTTATGGTAGATAAGAGGGAGTAGGTAGACCCAAACAAAGTTAGCTTCTATCTGGGCAACAAAATAGGGCATTAGAATCCTTCAGATATAGTTTTTGGAAACAAGTGTTTCTTCAGAAATTTTTTGTTAGAGTGTTTTATTTGTTTAAAAAAATAAATTATTTAAAACTATGATTGGAATGGATAACAAAAAATTATAGCTGAAAATATTAAATATTTAATTTCTTATTACACAAATAATAGTAAGTATTGCATATTATAGGTAAATCATACAAGTATGGATTTGGTGGATCAAAAAAATGAAAGATAAAGATACAGGGAGCCATTATACATCAAGTAGGAGAAAGTGGTAGCTTCAAGTAGAAGAAAGTGGTAGCTTTCTCCAAAGCTACTACTTTCTCCTACTTGATGTATAATGGCTCCCTGTATCTTTATCTTTCATTTTTTCCCACCTTTTGATTGACATTGCAGGTGCCCTCTGCAAAGTAACTCAATGCCCAAATATCAAGACTATATCTGGATTCTGCTGTATCCTATATCTGAATATATCATTTTACTGGTTGCTTTAATTTTACTTACAGTGGTTTTATTCTTATGCCCTTTTATTTGTACTCCTGATTTCACTCACTCTGGCCTTGTCCATATCTTAGGAGTGCTAACTCCAATGCTATTCGTCCCCCACCCCCAGTTGCATTTCTTTTAGTAATCAGTAAAGTAATAATGGGTCATCAGTATTACTCAGGACACAAAGTTCCCTAGTGAACTTATATAATCAATTATTAAGTACTATTCTAGCAGCCTTACTAACTTCATGCCAATCCCCAAATCCCAAACTCTTTTCCCAGAATCAGCATTTGCTCACTAAGAAAATTTGGGTCAGCACACAATCTTAGTTATGCTCCTTATCTTTTCTTTTCACTTTCCCCTTGTTATTTGACAAATAACCTAGCAGTCTTATAAGGTGGCTTTTATTAAATATTAAAATGTTGACAGTTATCAAAATTTGAATGGATTTGATTTTGTGAAGCCACACAGAATTATTTGCAATCAGTAATAACATCAATACATAGTTTCATTTCACACACACATACACAAATGCATGCACACACACACACCAAGAGTGTTAGTATAGAGTAGTCTTTAATTACTTGGACTTCTTTTATTTACTTACTTTTGTGAGTCTTGATAATAAAATAGTTTTGATTTTGTTGTTACTGTTTCAGGCTTTTGCTAACTTCAATAAAAGGACATGATATGTATTCTAGGGAAATGGGAAAACTAGTGTCCCAGGAATTACATAGAACTTTTCACAACTGAGTCAATATTTGAACATGGTTTTTGTTAGCATTAATAATAGGTTCTGCTATTTGGGGAACTATCCTCATTATAAATAATTCTTATCCTTCATTTATTAAGCACTTGTTGAGAAATTTCTTCTTTGGGGGCCTACATTTCATGAGTCGTATTTCTTCATTTGATCCTCATAGCATCTTTGGAAGTGGATATTATAACCCTCACTTTGCAGATGAGAAACTGAAGTCTAAAGTAGTGAAATAACTATACTATGCTTAAAAGTTGTCTATGGAAATCTTGGTCTGAATCCCAAATCTTCCAGATCTTAATCTCAAGTTCTTTCCATACTATTGTGACCTCACACTCCTTTGCAATGTTCTCCATATAGACTCCATTATAATTCAAGCATGGGTATATCTAGAAGTCTTCATGAAAATTTACATTGAAAAATAGTCTTGGCCAATATATAGAAAATTAATATACAAAGTACTTCATAGATATAATATCCTTTATTCACCATAATGAAAAGTACTAAGTGGAATTAGTGAATTCAGTACACAATATTGAACCTGTCTCAGGGTCATACAATGGTCCTGTCACCACCCTACTCTCTGTAAGATTCAGTGCATTATCCCTTTGATAAGATAATCCCTTTATGGAGTTCTTTTGATCATAAGGGATCCTGGACAGGATGTTTTGCCATTCAGAAAATTAGCGCTACTGGGATGCCAGCTGGAGATGTCATGAAAGCTTGGCCCCAGTTCCAAAACCAACAGTGTGTTGAAATTAGAGCATATTACTTCCATAGTTCCTGGCTACATACTTTTCAACTGACAACTAGAAGTTACTAATAACATCCTGCACACATATGTACTCCTGGTCCTGGCAGATTCCAAGTGTGTAGCAATCATTTTGCTCTTAATTGGATGCTTTAAGGTCTTAGAATCATTAATGTAGAGTGATGGGAAGAAGAATTTTGTTTTACTGTAGAAAAACGCCACTGTACACAATGGTATATTCCTATATGAATGGAATTTGCAAAGCACATCACAGCAAAAGTGAAATAAAGCATGGCTAGTGTTCATAACAGTGCTGAAACCAAACAAAAAAAACACTATGAATTAAAGATCTAAACCAAGCTATATACTCTTTTAGCCACCTCCTGGAGCCATGTTGCCTGTGTCAACTTTCCTGGTAGACAGAAAGATAATGATAAACACCTTCAACATAAACTAATAGCTGAGAGATTTAAATAATATAATATTAATTATGGCAAAAATACCTACTATTATTAAACCCATTTTATAAACATGAATACTAAGACTAAGATAAATTAGAAAACAGCCAAAAGTCACATGATATAAAATGATAACCAAAACTGAAACTGTAACTATCTGATTCTGGAGGCTCTGTGTTTAGAAATTTATTATGCCATTTCAGAGTTTACTTCATGCTGATTTTAGTTCTTTCTACCTTGTTTATTTGAGTTATCTCCCTTTTGATCCTCCTGTATGAGGATTTTAGTCTCATCTACAAAATGAAGCCAAGATAGATGATCTAGATGTGTGTTAGTAGTTAGTAATGTTTGTCTCCAAATCACACATTAGTCAAACCCTTTAGTTCCAGTCAATTCTTGCCATGGAACCACATTGTCAGTCAATTAATTTAAAAGCATGAAAACTTTCAGAATTCAGACACTGCTATGGTGTAACTATATACTGATAAAGAACTTTATAACCTTTATCATTGACATCTTCAGTACCTCTCAAGATATACTTAGAATATCCTTCCTTAATATGAAAACTACTTAAGCTTTTCCATTTTTGCCACCTCCTCTTTCTTTGTATGAATTCAAATTATTTTGTCCCAAACTATATTTTTTTCTCTCTAACCTTTACAAAATTATTCTAATCCATTAAGCTCTGACACTGCTATAACTGATACAGGCATTGATTGCTTATTAATTAATAACTGAATGATAAATACATGTGTGTACATAGACTTGAAGAAAAATAGTTTGAAATTATGTCTGTGAATCAGAATTTGCTTTATGTAAAGAAAGAAGTTTCTAAACCCCAATCGAATTAAATATATCTCACAAAATCATCTTAGCTTTTGCTTTATCAGAGTTCCTCACAGCTTTCTTTATAATCCTTTCTTAAAAAGTGATCTTAAGAAAACACAACTTTGGCTTTGTTCTGATAGTTATTTAACCTGGAACTCTTGATAGTTAAAGCCCTGAGTATGTCTTACTACCCTATTAAAATTCTCTGCAGTCTTAGAGTGCTTTAAAAGAAACAGAATGGTGGAGAACAATGGAAATTATAATTTCACATTGGTGAAACCAGCCTGGACTAGTGCTGTGTTTCATTTAGATATTTGAAGAACAATATAGATAAATGGAAGTATGTTCCAAACAGTCAATAGAAGATTTAAAAATAATTCATGAAGAAGAATAAATGAAGAAACTCAATATATGTAATCCAAAGAAGGGAAATTGCAGAAGGAATACCATAACTGTTATCAAATAATTGGAGAACTCTTGTATAGACTAGCAATTTAGACCTGTTATCTGAGACTCTGAAGAGCAAAACCAGGACCAATCCATGGACCCCCACAAGAATTACATGGACTGTGTCCTGCACAAGATTGCCCAGGAGATAAATGGGGTGAAACTATATTCAAGCCCTGTGGCGTGAATTCAGCTGTGAGATATGGAGGTCCTTTTTAAAATTGGTCTATCTAAAGAAAATTTTTTCTAACTTGTACATAAGTACTGTGTTATGTTGGCCTCAGTGTTTTAGTTCATAGAATAAAAACCTTTCTGTTGGTCATTAATTTTATCTTTATATATACATATTGGGGGATTGAACTCAGGGGCACTTAACTGATGAGCCACATCCCTAGCCCGTTTTATATTTCGAGACAGGGACTCTCTCTAAGTTTCCTAGGGCCTATGTGGCTGGAGCAAGCTTTGAACTAGGTATCCTCCTGCATCAGTCCCCTGAGCTACTGGGATTACAGGCATGCATGACCGTGCACAGCTGGCCATTAATTTTATAAGATAAAATGAGCTTCCTCAGACAACAGTGGGTTCTTGAACGTCTGTGACCCAGAAATTGGATAACCACTTAAGAGAAATTTCATTCTAATTATGAGACAGAGATGAGCTTCAATTCTGATGCTGACAGCAGCTGTTGAAAGTGGGCCTTACTGGAATGGTGCAAAAATGCCTTCAGTGAAGGCTGTGACAAGCCACAGGTGACTTTGCAGGTGGTATCAAGGAGGACCAGATCAGGGTAATAGGAAAGTGGAGCACAGTCAGGGGAGAGACAGGAACCCACAAGCTCTGGCAGCCCACATCAGAAAAATAGTGCCTGGAGGCAGCAGAACCCCCATACAAAGGTAGTGTCCTGAGGGGAAGGAGGCACCCCCACTTCCTAAAAAAGGAATGAAGATGGAAATCAACTATAAAACACAATGACACGAGCTCAATTCTAGTCAGGACTTAGTCTCTGAAATACCATGTTAGGATTAGTACTTACTTGGAGAACAGGATTTCAGTCTTTCCAAACCAGAATTCCTTTCATCCTCACCATCTGGGCATTTGAGCTTGGTGCAGACATTTGAGCTGGTAAGGGTCAGGTGACTTTTATCTGAAGAGAGCAGCCTTGAGAGAGCAGGGGACTGGGAAACATGGAGTTTCTAATATTTAGGTCAACATTGTAACCAAATGGTTTTTCAGGTGTTCTCCAACCCTAAAATATCCTGATTTTATAAGGATACATGCACTTTTCTGCACTTAAGGATGGGGTTTTCCCCCCATTTTTACATCTGCTTCAGGCAAACCATGAGTTCCTTTTCTTCCATAGGCCTCCTTGTTCACCTTTAATAAGCCTAGCCCTTACAGAAACAGAACATTTTGACACAGCCTTTCTGACATTCACTGTAAGATGTAAAATTATTTTTTAAAAAATTCAAGGGGGTGGTGTTTTCAAGTAATAAGCACAAAAGATGTGCATCACCCCTGTACCATCCTTCAGGATGTGCTCCATGATGTGAGTGAGGGCCAACACCAGGTCAAGGCTGGACACAAGTTGCAGAGCAATTTCTGGATGCCCACAAGCCAGGGCTATGGTGATGGTCAGAGGGACAATGTGGTGACTTTTGTGCAAAGAACTGAATATTTTCAGAAGTCGAGAATTCAGTGACTTTCTTTCTAGGGCATATCAAAATGTTCTCTTTCCAAAATTGCTGCATTAAAAAGTCCACACCATCAAAATGGTTCTATCAGAATTTCACCTGCACATGTTTTAGAGTACCACTATTTCTGAAGTACTGGCATTTTGACTGTAATTCTACTTGACTACTTCTTATAAAAATGTTAAAATTTGGAATCATGGTAAAATTATTACCTTATGTGGTCAGATACTTGGACTTTTATTATGAATAAAATGACATCAGGATGAACACCCCTGCTACTTGCATGATTTTTTTTTCTCTTAATATCTCGATGTTGATATTCAAGCTAGGCAAAAATAAATAAATAAATACAAGAAATTTCTTATGCCAGATATTTAAAGCCATCATCATTTTTAAAACCAATTTATTATAATTCTATTATTCTGAAAAAATTATATTACTCCTTTGCCCTTTTATCTAACATATAATCAGGTAGAAATTTTATACCCAGGGAAAAAAGTTATATGAAGTACAAATAATCCAACAGTGAAGATTTCTTACTTATATCATCATAATGACTGTAATTTATGTTTAATGCCCAGGCTTTTAAAAGTTAAATACTCAATAGAAAATTATGATGGTTATTTCTCTGCTGCTTAATTTTTTCTTTTACATTTTAATGATTTGAGGATGATATCTTGAAAAGCTGGCACTTCAGGTAGATAACCCTGATTCCACACACTGGGCCAGGAATGAACTGACTTTGAGTACTATCATAGTCACTGGATGAGCAACCTCTATACCCCAGCCTAAGTACTCTACCCACTATGTTCCTGTCATCACCATACATTTCAGAGACAAGAACTGTCATCCGCATTTAATAGACAGTAAGTTACAGCAAAGAGGGGATTTATTCATTATTTTTTAATTTAGAGGAAGAGATTATTTAAATATTTATCATATTTTTAGTTTGACTTCTAATTTTTTCATTTGACCATGTTACATATTCTGATTCTGAATCTGCAAGCCTATTCTGGGAAACAAATAGAAGGAGATTGCTAACTGCTGGTTTTTTCCTGCTATTTTCCTCTCTTTACAATGCATTTACATATTTATGTTGTAAATGCTGTTATGATATGGCTGCCAACTCCCTCATCATTGAATCTGTTAAATAAATAAGTGTGTGTTAGAATCAGTTGATAAAGAAATAGCTACTCACTCAAGCTGAAGATTTGTTTTACTTGAGTATAACTTCCTTGCAGTAATAACTAGAAAAAATGAAACAAAAATATTCACAATTATGCTTGACATATAAATCCAAAAATAACAATATTTAATGTAAATGTAAACTAAAAGTCACTTTGTTAATTCATTAAATACAGACCAATAAAAGCCAGAGTGAAATCAAAAAAATTGCCCAAGGTTCCACAGAGTGCAATGTGATTCTATAAATGAAGTTGCATCTTCCCTTTGTTCCACTCCACTGAGTATGAGTCCAAGGATTCTCTCCACCAGCAGCATCTGGGGACTGGCCCAGCATTCACTCACAACTTCCTCCCCCCCCCCCCCCAAACAGGCCATTGAAGAGAAGAGTGTTCATTCTGAGGGTGGTGAGAGAAAATTTAATCTTTTTTTCCTCTGGTCTGAATGGGAAGCTCCTCTAAAAGAATGAGAAAAAAAAAAGGGCAACTGTCAAACAAACAAATCTAGGTTTCCAGGAAATGGCCCAAGCTTCTTATTAAAGTTTCCCCCAAAGTCTATTTACCTGCCCCAGTATCTATTTACAGCCCCAAATAGATCTTCAATAAATATTTAATGACTAGAAGGATGAACAAATAGATGGATGGATGGATAAATAAATGAACAGGTAGACAAATGGATAGAAAAGATTTTAATAGAACTAGTGGTATCTAAGCATATACCTTCTGTTTCTCCGTATACCTCTCTCTCCCGTCCCTTTACTTCCTAAAAGAAGTGCTCTGGGCATATGTCTGAGTCATGATCTAATGTGTTACTAACCTGCTTCTAAAATTAAGTTCTGAAATTTTTAAATCATTTTTTATTTTAAGTTGAAACATGGAGAGTTACCTCTGTGATAACGTCACTCTTGCTTATTTGGATCCCAGAATATTTGTCATGAGAGGATAGGAGGGCAACTCATAGAAAATGGACCAAAAGGGTAGGTATGCTATACATATGGCTATTATCTCTCTGGAGAGTCTCAGAAGAAAAAAAAAAAACACTAGGAACTACTCTGCAGTAGTAATAATAATAGCTGATACTTTGCATAATTTGAATGATTTCTACATGCCAGATACTTGTCCAAGAACTTCACATGTACTGTTTCACTTGATCTCAAAAGCTGTGATAGGCAGTACTGCTTTCTCTCCCGTGTAGCCGCATACCATTAAGTAACTAGCAAGGCCACGCAATGAGGTATTGACAGAGCTGGCATTTGAACCCAGGCCTTCTGTGCTGTGACCTTTGCTTTGCTGCTTTTTAGTGAGGAAATGTTTTCATTTCCAATTTGTGCAAAAAATGTGGAGGTTACACTCCAAGCAGCCCTAATGAAATACTCTCCATTACTGCTATATCTGAGGACTATTAAGAATTTTTGTTCTATGATAAAAACTGGGAAAAGAAACTTTTGTAATTGGAATCCATATTTTACATTTAATTATGGTTATGTAAAATTATTCACTCATGCAGGTATTGAAGAGTCTATTCCTTGTAGACTTAAGCAGATAGCTCTTCTAATAAAACAGGATCTGAAAGAAATGTATGACTTTACTGCTCTGAAAGTCTCCAGAAATGAGAATGCTCAAATTTTTTCTTAGATATCCCTCAGATATCATACACACTTAGGGAAATAATTTTCATTTTTATCTAAAACTTAATTATATTTTCAGTATATTTTTAATCAATGACACCTAGTTTTTATTCTCAACAGTTTATATTTAGATAATCTTTCTATTTTATCTATTCTGTCTGGCACTAACATTACAAAAACTTAAGTAAATGCACTGATTGAAGATGATATTCAAGTTTTAATGTTTTAGTTCTATTACTTTATTGGAATTTGTAAGTACGCACTACACCTGGGGTAATTTAAGAATAATTATTAAAGTTTATGATGATGTTACACCTGTCACAAACATGGTATATCTCTTCTTAAAAAATATACCATTGATTTTACAAAACCTCAAACCACAGTATATAAAGCAGTTCCGCAGGTATCTGTACAGTCTGGGGAGATTTAATTTGACCTCATCAAAAAGCTTACTCTAATACAATCCTCCAACCTTTTATGGACAGGGAAAGAACAGAACTGCTTACATGGTATTTCTGCTTCCAGATATCAGATGTGATTTATTACTGAGTAAAGCAGCCGGCACCATGGTTTTAACTGGCTTAGAAAAGCCTAGCTGTACTTTCTTCTTAATCATGTTAGTAGCCATTTTAGTATTTAATTACATTTTCAGAGCATCTCAACAGAACAGTGTTTTTAGTACATTAAAAATAATCTAGAAAAAACATTTTTTTCTTCTTGATATGAACCAAGTATGTTTCCTCAAATCAGAAGCATTCTAAGATAGCAATTTAATAGGTACATGTTTATAATTTTAAATTCTTCCCCTATATAGGTGCATACATGTCTATTGCAAAACTTCAGTGACAACAAGTATGTTGATATAAAAGTTGAGAAATTAATGTATAAACCATTAAACCCAGTAATGCATGGACTTTTAAAATGTATCTTTGGATTAAAGTTCCTTATTACAAATAAGTAAACCTAAATCTAATTGACATTATATTTAATGTATTAATTATTATATCCCTTCAGCATTAAAAAACATAGTTTACATCACAAAAGAGAATGCCTCTCCCAGTACGAAAGAGAAAATATTTTAATAAAATTATTTTTCTTTGCTGTATTCAGAGAGGGGAAATAAAGGAATATCATGGTTTTAGTTTTCTGGAAAACTTATTATGACTAATTTTACCAAGTTGGTTAGATAAGGTAGTTCCTATATTATTTATTTAGGAAAAAATTTTATAAAGTGAATTTGTTTATCTTCCTAGAGGAAAGAAGTACACACTGAATTGCTTAGAGTAAAGAAGGCAGTAAAGTCGTAGAAATGGGGAGGAATGAAGTTCTGGGCCCTAGATGTCCTATCAACACAAATATTTATTGCAAATGAGTTAATAATCACATAATGAAACATATTTTTACTTCTATTACGGTTTATATATTAGATGTCCCAAAAAGCTCATGTGTGAGACAATGCAAGAAGGTTTAGAGGAGCAATGATTGGGTTATGAGAGCCTTAACACAATTAGTGAAACCCTGAAGGGATTAACTGAGTGTAAACTGAAAGTGGGTAGGATGTGGCTAGAAGAGGTAGGTCTTTGGGGGCTTGCCTTTGGGGTGTGTTTTATGTATAGCAGTGGAATCTCTCTCTCTCTCTCTCTCTCTCTCTCTCTCTCTCTGTCTCTCTCTCCCTCCCACCCACCCTCCCTCCCCTCTCTCTCCCCCTCCCTCTCCCCCTCCCCCCTCCTCTTTCTCTCTCTCTCCTTCTCATCCTGTGAGCCATTTCCCTCCACCACACTCTTCCACAATGTTGTTCAGCCTCATGTCCAGTGGTAAGGAATGGAACCCGCTATTTCTGGACTGAGACCTTTGAAACTGTGAACTCCCAAATAAAATTTTCCTTCTCTAAAATTGTTTTTGTTGTAATCTTTTAGTCACAGCAGCAAAAAAGCTGACTAAATCAACTCCTGTTACCGAAATTACTAAAAACACCTGTATTAGCTAGTTGGGAGGCTGAAGCAAGAGGATTGTAAGTTTGAGGCCAGCCTGGGCAACTAAGTAAGACCTTGTCTCAAAAAATTAAAAAATAAGAAAGGCTGGGGATGTCGCTTAAGCATTGAGTGCTCCTGGCTTCAATCCCCAGTACCAAAAAAAACAAAACAAAACTATTCTTTCTCAAATCTAATAGGAGTGGCTTAATAAAAAATAAAAAGAACCAACTAGTCTCTTGTCAAATTACTAATAATAGTATTAATAATAACACTTGTATCATAATAGCTACCTTTTGAGCGACAGCCACAATCGAGGAACTGCTAGGTACTCCATATATCCCTGTTCTTCATGGCACCCTGAAATGTGAACCCCTCATCCTCATTTTATAGAAAAGGCATGTTTTGTAACCAAACAGCAGAAAAAGAAATCAATTCCTAGTCCATGTGCTTCATTAAAATATAACTCCCAAGGGCTGGGGTTGTGCCTCAGTGGTGGAGCACTTGCCCAGCATGTGTGAGGCACTGGGTTCAATCCTCAGCACTGCATATAAACAAATAAATAAATAAAGGTCAATCAATAACTAATAGAAATATTTTTTAAAAAAGATATAATTCCCAGGTCTGGGGCTGTAGCTTAGTGGCAGAGCACTTACCTAGCATGTGTGAGACCCTGGGTTTGATCCTGAGCACCACATAAAAATGAAACAAATAAAGGCATACTGTCCATCTACAATCCCAAAATTGAAAGAAAGAAAAAAGTCTTTGAAAATTATATAGTCTTCTGGTTCTTTATTAAAAAAAAAAAGATATAACTCCAGTGAAATACCTGTATTTAAAATTTCACTAAAGAAAAAAAGATAGTATGATAAACAAATTTCTCAAAAGCGCATAGCAAGGTTTAAAGTCAAATATTATTTTTTGTGGGGAGAGATGGGTGTGGTACTGGATATTGAACCCAAAGGGGCTTAACCACTGATCTACATCCCCAGCCCTTTTTACTTTTTATTTTAAGACAGAGTCTCATTAAGTTGGTTAAGGCCTTGCTAAGTTACTGAGACTAGCCTCAAATCTGTGATCCTCCTGCCTGAGCCTCCAGAGCCACTGGGATTACAGATGTGTGCCAAAATGCCTGGCAAATATTATTTTCTGTAAATTTTGCTGTACATATTTCTTCTAATAACATTACCATTAATTAAAATGCTTTGGGAATCAGGTTCTGGAATAGCCTACAAATCTCACAATATATTCCCTTTGAGTATCTTCGTTGTGGGAAAGATAATTTTTGTCTGGTAAAGATGAATTTCATTTTTAGAAGCAGCCTGAAAGCATTTGGAACCTTGTTCAATGCAAACGGGATGATTGAAGTGGTAAATGTAGTATTACTCAAAACCCCTTGAAGAAAGCTATCACAGCAGCATCACGGTAAAGTCAGCCCCAGCCAGCCAAGCCAGCCCTTGGCTTTGCGTTACACAGTCTGAAGGTGCATCACAAGTTCCCCTCCACAATAAATTAGGCTAAGTGATCCAATAATATGAATTCTCCCTGAATAATATCATTGATTTTACAGGAATAAATCAATATTCGCTTAACTTAGATTTTGGCAAGTAAAATTTTCTCCATGTTGGAGTTCTCACTGCAGACTTTCTGGTTTATTTCCAAGTTTTATTGGAAACAACATATTTCATCTCCAGGCACTGTTTTCCTCAAATTCACATTATTTTGTCCATTTCACTTGAGAGAATACAATAAATGTCAAGTCCTCACTCTGTTTGCTCATCTTTCATAATGAGTGAGACATCTTGGAAGAAATTTCCTTAATTCTTACATTGTTTTGCTTTGAATGAAAATGTTTATTATATAATTGTAATGACTCAGCCACCATCTTCACAGTTAATTTAAATTGCTCAAGTCTATGTCCAATTTACTATTTCTATTGGTCCCACAAGTTTTTCATTTATTTTTACTTAAATCTTTACACCATAAATATATTAATTGATAAAAATTTAAAATATAATCAATAATATAACAACCACCAATGTGCATGATACTAACTAACAAATTCTTCTGGTTATAATAATTTGTTTTTTGACAAAATTTCAGATAAAATTTTATTACCCATCTCAATTAACATTTTTATATTTGTATTCCTATTTCTGTAGCAATCCATCTATATATATGTATATATATGTATATGTATGTACATATATATACGAATATATGATGTATAGAATTATTTATGTTATGTTTCTTAATTTGTAAAAATTATATTGTATGGCATATTATTTTCCATAGATTTTTTTTTTAATTTAACCCAATAAGGTGCCCCTTTGATGTCTTGGGAGAGATGGATTATTTTTTAATATAGAAAATAATACTGTTTAATAATTGTTCTTTAATATTTTGTTTAATAGAGTTTTAATTTTAAAACTTAACTTTTCAAAAGATTTTAAAGCAAACTTACAAGTTCTATTTTACCTTTTTGTGTGTGTCTGCCAAATACTATTTTATTGAACTCTTGAAAGAGAAATAAAATTATTTCATAAGCCACTGAAATTTTGTGGTTGTTTATTGTAACATTTGTTGTACCTTGTTTGTATGTCTCAGAACTAGGCTATGTTATAATAACAAACCACACCAAAATCTTCAATATCTCATTGTTTTAATTCATTAATGCCACTATAACAGAATCCATAGACAGGGTAATTTATAAAGAAGAGAGATTTCTTCCTTATAGTTTTGGAAGTTATGAGATTTAAAATTGAAAGTCACATCTGGCAAATCCTATTTTTCAAAACTAGCAATTTAATGAATAAATTAAAATAGTTTTACATGGTTATTGAATTAATGCTCACTTTGTTTATGCATTTAATATATTAAAATCTCCAAATATTTGAAAATATTTAAAGAAAATTTAGTCAATCTCTCTTAAACATATAATTAAAAACACAAATTTGATATATCTAATTTTGGCACTTCAAATACCTAGGAGGCAGATTCAAATACACACAAGAACAACAAAATCTTCCTAAACACTAAAACACTGCTTATAAATACAAGAAACCTAAATAAGTACTTCTAATAAATCAGATTGACTTGAAAATTTAAAAACTGGTTTAAAATTATATTACATCTTTCTATATATTTTAGTAAAAATCCCTTTTATGTGAGAATCCCTTAAATGCCTCTTTAAAAAGCAACAAAAATACAAATTATCAAAACAATTTGGGGTCATTACTACCCTTGCACTTAATACAGAAGTATTAGTACTGGGCATTTATTGTATTTCCTCATCTTCTATATATGCTCATGGTGTACATCAAGTGCCGAAGTCATTTGCCATGGAATTAAAATGACCATCTCATAATGGCTGTGAGATTGAGTTTAGTTTACAGAATTAAGACCTTAGTAAAGGCATAGATTGATTTCATTAGCTAGAGATTTGACCAGAACATAGGAACCTGGGCCTATTTAGTTATATGGCAGATCACTGAGATTTTTGTGTTTGTTTTTGTTTTTGTTTTTTCCACAATACCATCTGCTGCTCTGTTAACAGGTCTTTCAGGAAGAAAGAACTGCTTAGCCCATGGACATCTCTTAATTGTCACCCTCTCCCAATTCCTTTTTAACATCTCATCACATCTTTTCCCATAACTTCTTCCTTAAATTTTTACCATATGATTTTTCCTAATGGGACAAATGCAAATAAAATACAAGTATTTAATTTCAGTTGGTAAATGTGTTTTCTGTAGACAACACTGGAAATCTATAGATGCCTTTGCTTCCACATACTTCATTTTGAGAAATAGTTGAAAAATGTGGGCTTGGACAGAATCATTAAGTACTTTTGGGGTTCTCAGACTGTCACATCCCCAGGAGGCATTTCCCCCTCTGCTCCCAGACATCTTTGGAGGCACTCCACGTTCTGGTAACTACTTATTTTCAATACAATTTTCTTTGCCTACTTCATGACAGGGAATTAATTACTCGTCAAGGAGTTCTTGTTTCCTGGAATATAGAGGCCAAAATCTGGACAGCAGGGGTGCACATCCCATTGTCATGAATGAGAACTGAGATAGACATTGTGATATTTTTTCAGACTGCTTAACAACAGAGCTAACTTTTTTTTGAAGTTCAAGTTCATGTGCATTCATGTAGTTTATTTTACCTTTAGATTCAATTTTATTAGTCTGTTAAAATGGTTTGCTCTAATATAAACTTTCTTATATCGTTTGTTTCCTTTTCTATCATTCTTTCACTGCTCTGAATATGCTATTTTATAAGTTGTCATATCAAATTATATGATTAAATTATGAGAATGTCTAACTTTTCTATGAGTAGATGTGTTTTGCTTAGAACTTATAACCGTTTCAGCTGCAATTGGGTCTTCTCTTTCTTTAGATAAGTCATAATTTAACAGTCATTTTTAGATGAGCATTATGTTTTTAAAACCTTTTCCTGTTATACCATATAGTTTGACTTTTAGAGACAAATCTATAAACACACATAGCTTGTATAAATCTCTGTCGTCGTGTGCTAGAATTTCTTTGGGATAGAAGTCTGATAGAAAGTATAATTATTAGGTTTTATATTCTGTTCACTTTTAACTTTATTGGATTTTGATGAAGCACCCTTTAAATGGATTGACAACTTGCACTGTTACTAGGAATATATGAAATTTCCAATTTCCCCTCTTTCTCATCGTACTTGATATTATCAGTTGTTTTAAATTTTTGCTACTTCTTATAATGAAAATGGCTCAACTTCATTGTTTTTAATTTCAGTACCTTAATTTCGAGTAAGATTGAATATCTCTTCATATGTTTGCAACTTAGAGTCCTGTTTAATGAATTTCTTGTTCACTTCCTTGACAATTTCTCTTTTGTATCTTTTTCTAAAAGATGTTATGTATTCTAGATATTTGCTCTTTGTTATATATGTTACTACATGTCTTCTCAGGCACTTTACTTTTCACAATGCAGTATTTTTATTATAGAGAAGTTGTATGTTTCTATACAGCCAATTCATCAGTTTTTTTTATTATCTTGTGTTTTTGTGTCTTATATGAATCCTTTTCATCTTGCCCTAATATAATAAGGATACCTCTAAGAGTTTTGATTTATTAAGTTTATTTTTCATTTTTATATCTTCAAATCATTTTGGAGTTTAGTTTTATATATGGTATAAAAAGCAAATCTAATTGATTTTTAGAAGCAAACATTCCCAAACCATTTCTAGTCCATTTTCCTTTTTTTTCCCCTAAATTTTAATGCCTCTTTATCTATGCCAAGGTCCATATAAGTTCTAGAGGGCTTCTGAGATATATAGTCTTTCATGGAGTGTTTCTTTTCATCTATCCCTATGTCCAGTATTCTTTTTTTTTAAGATAGATAGAGAGAGAATTTTAATATTTATTTTTTAGTTTTCGGCGGACACAACATCTTTGTTTGTATGTAGTACTGAGGATCGAACCCGGGCCGCACGCATGCCAGGCAAGCGCGCTACCACTTGAGCCACATCCCCAGCCCCAAAAACTTCAGTCAGTACAATGCTAAATAGTAGAATTAATCATTTGCAAAGAGCAAATGACAAGAGCTTTTTTAAAAAAAAAAAAAAAAAGGATAATTGGATTGATACATGTTTGTTGGAACAGAGAGAGTTAAAGATGTTGATAAGATTATATTTGAAACTCCTGGCTGTTTAGACTACATTACTTCTTGAGACTCTTCCCAGTTGGTGATTCTGCAGTTTGATCTTTATTTTTATGTTTTTTATAGTATACTTAGTGATAAAATGAAGTAAAGATATAGATGGATGAATTTCTCTAAAGGTTTCTCATGCACTTGATTTTTTTAATGAACATAACAGAGGAAAAAAAGAGTATACTTTCCCATTAGGTAATAATTTTATAAGATGTACAATTGTCACTTCAAAAGGCAAAATGTCCCAAATTCAATTTTAAAAGACCAATGCTCTTAAAGATATATTTAATCTCTGAATTTTGGTCCTGCTGTACAAAGAGAGCATCATGTTAAAAGTGGACGTGGGTGGTTCTGGGATTCATTTGCATAATTGTTAGTGGTGCAGATCAGGGTACAGGCATCAACTAGGAAATAGTCTTTTTAAAAGTCCTGAAGGGCAAAGGGTGTAGCTCAGTGGTAAGCATATGCTTAGCATGCTCTAGGCCCTGGTTTCCATTCCTACAGCCACAGTCATAATCATAATCAAATTATCAAAAGCCTGAACTTGGTTAAGCATATCTTGAGTGAACTTCTTCTAAAGACATCAGATGTCCTAAAAATAAACAAAGATGTCCCTAACTGCAGTGGAAAAAAATGAGAGAATTCATCAGTTGATCATGTGTTCAGGGAAAGCTCAAGACTCCATTATGATATAAAGCTAAGAGAATTAAATTTAAAAGCTCAGAAATATTGATACTGTTATTTGGCTCATCTTCCACTTTCAAGAATTCATTTTCTCTAAAAATCAGTGCTTTAAAATTGTATTTTGAGGGGTCTGAAGTAATTATGTACATACATAGACATATTGATTTATTCTTTTCTTTTTATTGGCACCCAACACACACTTTTAGGGATGGTTTACTTCATTTCTCTGCATTCTGCTGGGTTGATGTTGAGTGTGAGACGTCTTTCCAAGCAATCAAGGGAAGTTTAACAACACTGTATGTGTCATTGCACTAGCGTTATGGTTTTTAATGTTGGAAGCAATTTTTTTTTTCATGTAGGAAAAATAAATATATATCCCATTTTGTTTTCAACTTGATTTAGATGGAATTTTAATGTGACTAACAAGTTGTGACTCATGTGGTTGTTGGTCTGTAATTAATCATAGGCCTAAGATCCTTTAAAAACCCACTCTTGTGTGAGATTTCCAGCAATTGTAAGCCTTAGGCTCACCTGTCTTTCTTCTCTACCCTCGAGGTATGTCAGGTAATCATTGTCTGACCAGAGGGGCTGAAAAATAAGAACAGCACCTGTGCTCTGTGCTTCTCAAAACATTTAACAAGATGATTTTTCTTCTTACACTGTTTTTGTCTATTTTCTTATAACACCATTTCTTTCTAGAATAGTTGCTGCCTCCCGTTCTCAAATGAACACTATGTTTCTCTTAGGTGTACTTTGTAAAGCAAAGTGAGAAATGATAATGTAAAAAGTCCCAATAAGACTACCTTACCGCTGAGCTCATGCTCCATTAAAAATCCCCGAAGCAACCAATGTTGGGTTTTATAGACTCCTCTTGAAAATTCAAAGGCAAAACTTTTTAAAGTATTTAGGGAAAGAAAAAAAGAAAAAAAGAAGGAAGAGTACAACATGAAACAGATGCACTTAGGATGGAGCTGTCATGGAAAGAAAGAACTGATCAGAATAGAACATTTGCAAGCAACAGGGAGAGAGAACGTCAGGAAGAACATTATGTGTGCAGAGAGGCTGGGGATGCAGGAGAATTGAATAGAAGGTTCCCATTGCTACCTCTGGGAAATCTCATGCTGCACCTCATCACACAGCTGGCAGCAAGTGAGAATAAGAGGAGACCATGCAGCCGCCTGGGCTGTCAAGAAAGATATGGAAGTGGAAAGAACAAAGACAACAAAAGGCTAGAACCTAAAATTAGGCAGATTAAGAGGAGTGGAGGGGGTTCTTAAAATGTCATAGAAGCACAATAAGGTGAATAAAGTACAATTTACTACTGAAAAGATGTCACTGGTAAAATTAAATGCAACTAAATATTGCATAGTGATTACTATTGCTATTGCTTACTGCATATTAAGAATCAATACCCTAAGGGCACATACAGTATGTCATCTTCATTTTCTCAGAATTCATGTGATGAGGTGAATCTCTGCCACACCAAGTAGATGTCTGAAGATCTGACTCAATTAAAAATTCTGACACATAAAAACAACCGGGGTTTGAATTCTTTTGCCAAAAGGTTTCACACAATGGTGTTCTTACCTGAGTGTACTCACTTCTCAATCCAGGACATAGAGTACTGCCTATGATTGGCTCCATCTTCAGGGATGCTTTGCCTGCTTTCCTTTAGGTATGTTAAAGTGAATCTCTGAAGTCATATGTAATATTAAGTCTATAGCAATAAGTAGCCATTACTGGAATTCAATAGAAAGATTATTTACAATGTTTAAAGATTAGGTCATGAATATCTTATTACACTACTCTTTTACTATATATAAGTTACTTCTCTCAACCTCAGTTTATTTATCCTTAAAATGAAATAATAATAAGAACAAATTCATATGGTCATTTGAAGATTAACTTCAGACAATAAACATAAAGCATTTATGAGAAGAACTAGGCAGTTTGTTGAACTAGCAATGATTCAAGAAATGATTGCATTTCTTACGTTTAACTTATCAGCTTCTTAGTATACCATTCAATTTAGACAATTTCTGTAAAACTAATTCATCAGTGCATAGTAAATAATAGAAGCTGAAATATATTTTTGTCTGAATAAATTAATACATAGTAAAACAACAGCTCCTGTCCTCAGGATGAATGCAGTCAACATGGAGAGATAGCAAATATAATTGACAATTACTAAAGAATGTACTGTTATAAAATGAGAAATTTGGAACACTAGAAGAGGGACTTATCTTTCTAATAATATGATCAAACAGGTACCCTGAAAATCCCTCTTATAACATCACCTTAAAAATGCATAACCAAGGTGACAAGAAAATAATGAAGCTCCTCAAAGGCCAAAATGAAGGAAAAATCCTGACTCCAATGAGAAGACAGCTTTTGCTAATGCCTCATGGTCCAGAGCTTAGAGTACCTATGCACAGGGGAAAGGAGCCCCAAGGGGCTACTTCTATGACACCAAGTAGAGCAAAAGCTATTTAAGGACAAGTGCTATGGTTGAACAGGAAAATGAGGTGGGGGAACCACTTCACAAAGGGAGAGACTAAAGAAAATAATGTGCCTCTACTTAGACCCTCACTAGAGAGAGGAAAGAAGTTTCCAAAGAGAAATACAAGCCAGTTCACCAGTGAGTGACTTGGGTTCACTCTACTGTGTGTTCCTGAAAACCTAAGTTCCACACCTGACATAAGCAGAAGAAAATTCTCTCTGAGAGAATACACTTTACACCAGGACCCCAAGAATTCTCACAGATAAATGCCAGTGAGCATGAGCTGACAATGAATGAAGGTCAATGACAAATGACAATCAGATGATTAAAGATTGTGTCAGAGTATCAGCAATTTCAGAGCATTAAATAGGCAACTGCAATCTATTTGTAGAAATAAAAGATGATTCCACATATGGATGAGGAAAAAGGGAATGCTTTCCAGGCATCATATCATATTTGAAAGAATAATTAATTAACCTGTAAAAATTGTAGTGGGTGTGAATGTGTGTATAGTAAACATGAGCATGTTACACACAGCTGAGGTTATCAAGGAAAAGAACGAAAATGTATGAAAGAGGCTAAGTACACATTTAATCAGAATTCTAGAAAGTATGAAGTACATAGAGAAGAGGAAATAGTACAGAATAGGATTGTTGAGAAATTTGCAAAATTGAAAGACATCAATTAGCCAAGTCAAGCAGTCAAATTTATTCCAAAGTATCTAATGATAACAAGTCCATACAAACTATAAGCAAACTACAGAAATAGAAAATTTTTATGAGAAGCTAGAGAGAAAAGCAGATAACCTAAAAAAGAATGACAATTAGACTGAAAAATTGACTTTTTAAGACAACAATGGACTACAGAAGACAGTGAAATAATTATTTTAAAGTTCTGAGAGATAAATTACTGACAAGTATAATTGTATGTCTTCCAAGAACAGAGGCAAAACAATTTCATTTTCAGTCATTCCAAAAACTAAATATCCAAAAACAAAGCTAAAGAATTATTACCAAGAAACCCTCAAACATGTATTTCCCTAAAAGATGTACCTAAAGAAAAAAGCAAATTATCCTAGAAGGTCTGTCTTATCTGAAAGACAAGAAAGAATGATGAACATAATTTGTAAATATAAGCAAATGCATGGGGGGAAAAGTGAATTATCATGGTGTTAAAAAAACTACTAAAAATAATAGCTAATAAATTTTGTGGGCATTATCAAAATAAGAAAAAAAATCCAAGGAAAAAGTAAAATTTCCTCAACGGAAGATCTGAAATTCAAGAAAGTATGATGAGCAAAGAAAAGAGTTAACATATAAGTAAATTTAAACGTTGATTACAAATGATTGAAAATAATATTTGCATATTAAATAAAACAAGTGAAAAATGGGGCAACAGCATTTCAGTAGTTGTTAGTGCATGTTCAAAGGTCATAATTCCAAGAGAAAGTAAATATATTGATTAAACCTTGCTAAGTTAAATTATGCATATTAGAAATGAGAGTAAACACTAAAATAATAGAATTAAAGAATACAATTCCAAAACTAGTGGACTGGAAAACTCAGAAGACAGATAAATCTAATTAGCTAAAAAAGAATGACAATGAAAATTTGTGCTAAAAATAGCAGAAATGTACCCCTTACCTAATAAGTGAAAATAGACTAAATAGTCAAATAAAAGACAAATATTGGCAGATAATAGATTTTTAAGTAAATATATTATGTTTAAAAGAGCCACGATTAAAAATATAGTTGAACCTTGAAAAACACAGGTTTGAACTGTGCAGTTCTTTTTATGTGTTGATTTTTTTCAAAAAATAAATTTGAAAGCTAAGAAAGTGAAAGTTAGATATGTCTTGAATGCATAAAACATATAGATAGTAGTTTATTTGATCATTTACCAACACTAAACATACATTAATAATCAAAACTTATGCATACACAGACCCTATTTCACATCATTTGCAATTGAGAGAAATGTAAAACAAAGGTAAAGATGCAGTATTAAATCATAACTGCATAGAATTAGCTAGCACATACTACTACTACTGTAATAATTTGGTATCCACATCCTATTGCTATTGTAGTAAGCTCAAGTGTTGGGAGTATCCTCTTAAGATATCCTTTGACTCCAGGTAGATTGCAGTGAAAAGCCATCTCTTGTGGTTCTCAAGTAATTTTCACCATATACAATCCATAGAACATACAAAAGTGTGTTAACTAACTGCTTATGTTATCAGTAAGACTTCTGGTCAACAACAGGATATTGGTAGTAAAGTTTTAGGGGAGCTAAAAGTTATATTAGGTTTTTCAAAAGTGTGGGAGATCAGTATACTTCCTAAGTTATTCAAGGGTTGACCATATGACACACTAATATTGGAAATAGAATCTTGAGAAAATATACATGAAGAAAACTAAACAGATGAAAGTTGGTAGACAAAATAATATTTAAGACAAAAAAAAGAAATAAAGAGGGTTAATACATAAAATGAAGCATTAAAAATTGGCAGAACTATAAGAGGAAATTTCAAATCCAATATGCTAAGAAGTAGAGGGTGAGTTTAGGCATCCCAGGCAGTTCACGGAATTTTCTAAGGAAAATTCTTCCATGAAGAATTCTTGTGGGAAGGAGAGGCCAGGTGGAGGGAGAGGTTGAGGGTAGGTGACATTAGAAATAGCCACTGCCAGGCACAGCAAGGTATGGATGTGTGGCCTTGGTTGCCCTGTGGGAGACTGAGTGTCCCCCCATCCCCCACTGCTGCTATGTGAATGGGTAGAATGCTCCAAGGTACCAGCATCAAAACCATTCTCCCTCAGTTCTTACTCTTGATACAAACAGCTATGTAGTTCAGAAATTATCAGATAGAGATCTTCATGTCTTAGGCAAAAGTGAATCGACTTTGGACCACACATCACATAAGCACATCACATTAGAAGACTCTGGAAAGACTATTGAGCATCAAGATTGACACCAAACATCTGGTCCTTGTAAGAGAACATGTAGCTCTCCTAAGGGAATTCTAGTAGTTGTAATAGAATGAACTCTAACCTAGTATCTACAAAACTTCTGGGTGAGATTATAAACCATTGTTCCCAATTGGAAGAATTTGGGAAATGGAAAAAGTAGAGACAGGCAAATGCTACTGCTGATTTTACTTTTGGGAATTTCAGGAGCAAGTGTGCTTCATGGGATCAAAGGCAGTATTCTAGAATGGATTATTTAATAGATGAGCATAAGTATTTTGAAAAGCAAGTGTCCTTGGGATGTATGAGCTCACCAAGAATAAATCACCCCAGACTTGCTTATTTCCCAGTTTGATAGATTTACTAGAACTGTAATTATGGTATTATAGTTAAGTATGATTCAGTAAGCAGTTGGCAAAATCGGTCACAAAAGTCTTCAGAAACGGTTCAGTTATTTAGTTGTATATTAACAATATGTATAAATGGTTGGATATGAACATATTTTAAAAGTGTCAATTCATATACTGTAGAGAATTATCAGAATTGAATGAGGATATTTGGATAAAGCACACTCCATACCCAGATAACCCATGATTCCGAAACCCTTTCTTACCTGATGATTATGTTACCGCTCTTAATCATGGGAAAAAGCTTTAAAAGGGTGACAAATTAAAGTGATTTTAACAAAACACCTGTAACTGAAATTATCTGCTCTACATGACCTTCATTATGGTTATGTAATCCACAGTTATGTAATGAATGCCTTAAAAATAAGTTGTAAAATGTAGCCACTGATGTTAGACTGCAGCACTGATCTAAGATGTATTCCCACTACCTTGTCGAGTTTTTGCCAAAATGAAGAACTACATTAACCTATCCAAAGACTCTAGAGGCTTAATTGTAAAGCAGAATAATGTAATTTCTACAATTAAGCAAGAACATTCTAGAATTCTCTATCTATCTCCCATTCACCTCAGAATCTAGTAGTAATCTAAAAGGCAAACAAGTTTGGATATCCACACATTTGCAAATAAACTTTCAGGAGTTCTCAGTCTGGGGGTAATATTATTGCTATGTTAATATCATGACTACTTTATGGTCAAGTTAAAAGAAATTAAATATCATTTTTACTGTTTTTAATGGTTTGTCTTTCTCATTAGATTTACATCCTAATCTCCACATAAGGTTCTACTTTACCATATGTATACATATATACACTGTCAAGGAATAACAGAAAATGATCTTCTCCTCTCCCACGAAAAGGAAAGCAATTAACATTTCCTAGGTACTTGCTGTGTGGAGGGCACTGTGTTTTGAGTCCCTGTGTTCTTTCATTAAACACAAAGGCTTTCTTCAGAAGGTCAGAAGTCAAATCCATTGGCAGCATCCCCTTATGCACATCTGGAAATTTTAAACTCGTACTACTCTTTCACTTTTAAACTCATACTGCTCTATCTTAGGGAGCCAGGAACATGGATCCTCTATTGCGTGACAGGTCTAGTATAGTCTGAGTCCAATCAGGTAAGTTGCACTGTTGGGACCTGCCAGTCTCTTGACTTTAAATGAAAGCCCTGTGACAAACACAGGGCTTCCCTCTAGCTGTGAGGAGGAATGTTGCTAATTCACACCTGTGATGAAAGTTCACACAGACACCTGTAGCCAACAGCTAGGCCATTGGCTTAACTACAGTGGAGGTCCTCTGGCAGATTTGGAGAATTTGTGCAAATGTATCAAAACTCTAATGTTCTACAACAGGAGGATTTCCTCTACCAATCCTAAGAATTAAGATATCTGAAACTATTATTCAGTGAGATGCAAAGCTTCTTCAGCTAAAAAGCAATTTGCAGACTGACACACATGCCACAGCAAGTTTGTACTTTGTATGAAACCTGCCTTTACAAAAAAAAAAAAAAAGCAATGCATTTATATTATGGCTTGTCTATATTTTGAAACAGAACATCAATAGCAGAAAATATTTGCTTTCTAAACTTCATTTGCTTTGAATTAAAATATCAGGATTGTTTTTTTTTTCTGCAAGAAAAAGTACAGTGCCTTTAACAAATTCTATTGGTAATCAATCATGATTGCTGATGGAATACATGATTCAAATGGAACATATGAACACTATATCTGTAAAGTTATAATAGGAAGAATAACCTATGGGCACCCCATGGAAAGAGAGTCTGATTTTGGTTTTTGTTTTTGTTTTGTTGTTTGGGGGGTTTTACCTATATCATAATTTTTCATATTGAGCAAAATTTTCCATCCTTGTTTATCTCCAAAAAAAATGAAAATAAAAGTCTTAAAACAACTCTCTGAGCATAGTGCAATCAGAAGGGGAAAGTAGGGTTGAGTGGAATACAATTAGCCTTTACATGTGAGAGGAGCTGGGAAGCACTGTAGGGCCATCAGAGCACATGGGAATTTCGAGACAGACTTTAAAAATACTGGAGACTCAGCTGCATTGGAGTGAATGCATCAGGCTTCTGTACTTTTTTTCTTTCTTAAAGACTAATTCTATACATGTTTTTTCTTTGTAAAAATAAGGCTTAAAAAAGAAAAAAGAGGAGTGACAGAATGTTTCCTCTAGTAAGTGGGCATGTACGGCAATGGACAAGGAGCCTAGCTGTCCTCAGTAGAGAGAGTGGGAATCAACAGGAGACTTGAGGAAATGCTTTTGCAAGAAGTCTTGAGAAAATTTTGGCACATACCCTCCCAATCTAATCTGAAATTCAATGCTTTAGGAGAACTAGGTGCCATATTAGCATTGTGTAAAACCAAATTCTGTCCTTTTTTTTTTTTTTGTCTCTAAGTAAACACTGACTTTGTGCCTTGTGAGAAAAATGCTATCCTTTGCCTGTGAATTTGTTCTATTGGCCCACTCTCAGTAAGAGCGTTCTTTGGAGAACTTTTTTTCTTTGGCAATAATGATAGATTCATAGGTGTTTATCCACACAATTTTGTTACCCAGGTAGACATTTTCAAGGAAGCCCATTAAGGTTAAGTGGGCAATCCAAGATCATTCCTCTATTTAATTAATTTTCTTTAAGCATCTACTATGTGCCAAGCATAGTGCTTAGCACAGTCAATAAAAGTATCACCTCTACTTTAAGCTCCTATTTACTGAAACTGCATCAAGGAAGCCTAATTTTCCCAGGTCATCACAGAACTCTAACACAAATCTCCTGTAACTGCATCTTTTCTGTACTTAGGAGATTTTCCTCCTCATCATCTGGTCCTACTCTGGTTAATAAAGCAGTTATTCCCATTCTTCCTGAGTTCCAGTCTTGTATAAGTACTAGGATTGTGAAACACTTTCACATAAGCATTTTAAGTGTTTGGCCTACAAATTGAACCGGAAATAGTTTGTTTTAGAACTTTGAAGTATAGGATAACCAAAAATATTCTCAAATACTGAAATTTAAATAATAATTCTGCCAAAAAAATGCATCTTTTCTGGGTCCCTTTAACATTTATCATCTCTATTGACTCAAATGAGTCAAAGCAGTTATTCTGACACTTGAAATTTTACTTTTAACGTTTCCCAGGAAACATCATTTCTATTCACCCCTACCCTCACGTGGAACCAGCTAAAGAGGAAATACAAGGAAACAGCCATAAATGTGCACAGTTCCCTACTGCCTTAATGTTTTCCCACTTCTCCACTGCCATTCAACCCAACAGCTGTCACTGTTGCCTCTGTAGGAATTTGGGTCTTGTATGGCAACTTGAGTGGCATTGGGCTTTGATAGAAGGTCCTAAAATCTTTGTTAGAAATTATGTGCAAATTTTTCCAAGAGGTTTTGTCTCAACTTTTTATTCTGAAAGCAAGAAAAGCTGCAAAACAAATTTCTTTGTAAATCAAATATTAAAAGGTGATAAAAATGAATTGCCCTCTAGCTTTTGTCTTGGTTGACAATTCTTCTGGGATAAGGTTGATTATTTTTATAATTCCTCATGGAGACTTGTCAGATCTGTCTGATTAAATGAAAACTAGCATAAGGAGCTTGTATAATGGATGTTATTCATATAAAAGCATTCCTTTTAGGGACTAACGAAAATTTGTCTTACATAAAGGGAAATTCAAGCATTTTACCTTGGTTGTCTTATTTTGATTACTGAAAATCATATTTTGAATCCTGTAGGATAATTCTCATATTTTAGAGGAGCAATTACTGTCAGAGAGAATAAGTAACATGGTCACACATTTATTAGGTGGTCAGATAGAAATCTGAATTAGATCTTCCCCAGAAACTAAAGCCCAAACTCTAAAACAATAGGACACAGACTCCTAGTTATCAATGGTTCTCTTCATAATGGGGAAGGACACACTACACCTCTTACTTGGGGATGCCCAAGAGAAAACACACACACACACACACACACACATATTTCATATGTTTCAATTCAGAAGATTTAAGGTGGAGCCCTGGAGGCTACATTTTTTAAAAGTTCCACGGAGGATGGTAGAATGTGATGGACATCATTGTCCAAAGTACATGTATGAAGACACGAATTGGGTATCAACCTACTTTATATACAGAGATATGAAAAAATGTGGTATATATGTGTAAAAAGACTTGTAATGCAAAAAAAAAGTACATGTATAAAGACAAAAAAAAAATAGTTCCACAGGTGATTCAGATGCTTATGCCTAGTTGAGAACCCCCGTGTACATAATATGCTACTTTAATTTAAGCTGGATAGTGAAATGACAAAAATGCCTATCATAAATTCTGGCTAACAACTCAGAAGCATGCCAGTGAGAATTTCATATATATATTTTGATTACTGAAAATCATATTTTGAATCCTGTAGGATAATTCCCATATTTTAGAGGAGCAATTACTGTCATAGAGAGAATAAGTAACATGGTCACACATTTATTAGGTGTGTGTTACTTATATATATATATGGAGAACCAGGGTTAGGAGGAAGAGTCATTGAGACTTTGAATTATTCATTACCATGTACTGTATAATGAACTCAATTTACATGTTATTCAACCACAGAGGATATTTTTATAACCTATCCATAATAGGCCTAATGCATATATTTAATGTTCAGCTATGTGCACCGATACTGATAGTCTTTTTAAAGAATGGAAGAAGGACTTCAGAGGCTTTTCTTTTACATCTAGGTCAGAAAGCTTTTATATCTACTCCAGAAAACCTAGTTACTTAGTTGATGAGGTCTTTAGTAGGTGGTTTGGACTCATACTAAACTCTAGAGATTTGGCATTACAGGAAATTTTTTTGTTTTAAAACAATGTGTGTAAGTTATAAAACCTCGTAGGTTCAATACAGACAATGGATTGAGTTACAAAAGTCCATTTCTTAGCAAGTCTAGTCAATTATAACAAGATTATTTATACATTATAAATATAGTACCAACGAGAGTTTGTAAAGGGGTCATAATGTAATTGCAATGTCATATATTTGCCCTGAAAAAATGCTTAATAACAATACTTCCATAATTATTAAACAATATTTAAACTGGGTCTTTGAACTGGGTACCTATACTTTGTATAAGTGCATTATTAGAAACAACAATTTGAAAGCAAGTTTTAACTTTGTGTACTTCCATAAAGGCACTTAATATTAATTATTTACTTATACGCTACATTGAAGATGATTTTTATTAAATGTTTAGAGGAAGATTATTGAAGTGAATCACAAAGAAATACTTAAGTATTTTTTAAAATCTTTTAAATGTTGTGGTTCTCAAACCTTAACTAATAAGCAACTGAGGAACCTGTGTTACATGCAGATTTCAGGCTGTAATTGCAGCAATTTGAACTCAAGACGGTCAGAAGTCCAGGAGTCTATATTCTTTACAAATAAATATACAATAAGAGGCAGAAAAATGTATCCAATTATCCAGTTGTTGTACTTTATCTTGTAAAAATTGTCCTATGATTTTTAATAATACACACTTCAACTCAGTGTACTAGTTTGGATGATAAATCATGGTCAACTCAAGTGTAGAGTACCCAGAATTCCCTAAAGTCTCCCAAGATGTAAAAAGTGATACTCCTGGCATTCTTAGGACCCTGCATCCACAGACACTGGAACCTTCCCCATCTGTCAAAATTTAAGCATTTTAGAGCCATGCACAGCAGTGCATGCCTATAATCCCAGTGGCTTGGGAGGCTAAGGCAGGAGGATTGCAGATTCAAAGCCAGCCTCAGTAACAGCGAGGCTTGCTAAGCAATTCAGTGGGAGAATGTCTCTAAATAAAATGTGGCTCAGTGGTCCAGTGCCCCTGAGTTCAATCCCTGGTACCAAATGAAGGGAAAACATTCCTAAGGCTACAATTAAGATTAAATGAACTTCCTGGAAAACATGTTTATCTTATCACTGATAATGTTTTAGCTGTGTGTGGTGGCACACACCTGTAACCCCAGTGACCAGGGAGGCTACATTGCTTTCATTAATTAATGAAAGCAATGTAGAAACTACCCCAAAAGAAGCCTCTTGCTGGAGAATCTTCAGAGTTTTGTTGTTTTTCAGTAAATTCTCATTAATCTATCATATTCCAATATTACAGTCATTTTAGGAGGTCATTCAGAGCAAAATGGAATGTAAGAGAGTCAACCCAGAATGCAGAGCGCACTTGGATAAAGATGAGATGGACAGAGTATTCTAGGAGTAGAAGGAGAAGAGGTGAAAGTATAGACTGACCCACTTTGAAGCTCAGGATGACAAGGAAAAGCACTAGAATTATACTGCTTCTGTCATGGAAATCACTGGAAAATAAATTTATTTTAAAAATGAGGCCCAGTCAGGCCTGAAACTATTGATTTTTTCTTGGTTAACTAAAGAGAACTCATATGAAAATACCTGATAAACAATAAAGGCTTATGAACCATTATCAGGGTCACTGGAGACTCAAGAAAAATAGAAGGCAAAAGACAAAATAGCAAAAGAAAAAGCAAAAAGGATAAGAGGAAGTAGGAGAGGTGAGATCAAGCTATGGCTTCATCAGCACAGGCCCTGGCAGGGGAAGTAGAGGTGGGGTGAGCGGATGAAGGTAAAACATTCCTAAGGCTAAGATTAAGATTAAATGAACTTTCTGGGAAAAATGTTTATCTTTTCATTGATAATGTCTTAGCTATGTGTGGTGGCACACACCTGTAATCCCAGTGACCAGGGAGGCTAGGGCAGGAAGATCACAAGTTCTAGGCCAACCTTAGCAACCCTGCAAGGCTTTGTTTCAAAATAAAAAAATAAAAAAGGCCTGGGGATGCAGCTCAGTGGTAAAGTGCCCCTGGATTCAATTCTTATTACAAAAAAAAAAAAAAAAAGAAAGATAATGCTTAATTTTCTAAATAAGGCTTTGTTATTACCCTGTTTACACTATAAAGTTCAGTAAATCCTGTCCATACTACCAAAACTGAGCAAGGCTGGAGTATTCTCCTCTAATACTTTGTTCACTTTCAATGATAAATTAAATTATAAAGTTCAAGTAGTAACAATTTGCTATTTAAATTAATATGTGTGCACAGTTTGTTTTCTGTTTGTTAATGGGTAATGACACGAAAGGGAATACGTCTGTATATTTACATATTGAGACATTATTGGGTAGTTAACTTTGTGTCTTGACTTTTCATTTACCTTTTAACAAAAGCATTTTATCTTGACACTTGATGTTCTCAAAAGTTATCTTTAATAACCATCTGCTCTTCCAACTTGTGCATGCACCACAATTTCCCAGCAACCGTCACCCTTCCTTGGTAGATTTCAAGATTCTTTTCTGTTGAGTGTCACCGTGTATTTCCTCATCTCAGATCATTTACTAAGGATAGACTCAGAAGTGTACGAATACTGAGCCAGGCATCATGAGCATTTTTGAGGCACATAATACATATTTCCAAAGTATTGTGGAAACAGATTTTTCTGTCTACACATATTCTGCCATGTAGAAAATTGTTTATTTATCACAAGCTTATTTTGACGGTAAAATATTATATATATTTTTCTTAATTTGCTTTGATTATTAATCAGGTGAAACATATTTACCCATAATTTTTCCTTCTTTGTAAGTTTTCTGGTTGTGTTACTACCGATTTGCTAATTGGGATCATAATGTTTTCCTTAAAGATTTGAAATTTTATAGTCTATGTTATATTATTATGTTATATTTATTCCAACTAGATTGTGGTGAAACTTTGGCTCACACAGATGTTTTAAAATTTTATTATTTTTACTTTGTTGTTCTGCACATGCTTTTTAAAGTCCACCCTCAAATTGATTTTTCTATAACTAATTAATTAGGTTTACTAAGAATGAGGGGCCTAATTTTTACAGCTAACTACAATATACATAGAATTTCTTGTTGGTGAATGCAGTGAGACAAAAGATTTCAAATTTTTTTTCTTCATAAATAACCACTTGTCCTGCAATAATTTGTGCATCCTTCCTTTCTCCACTAACTATGGTATTTCTTTCTTCTATTATAGGTAAAATAAGTTTTGTGTATATTTCTTTCTAGGTTATCTATTCCCTTTATATATTTCCCTATTTTTATGACATTGCATACCATCTAAACTATTAAATTTTATATTTTGATAAAAAATAAACTTTCAAAACAGTTTGTAACATATTAAGTTAAATAATTTTACTTCATTTGGAGAAGAAATTCTAACCAAATTTTTCTTCAAAATATGTCACTTAAAGTTTCTTAGCAATTCAGTAAAGACTTTTCATATAAGTGAGTTTTAGGTACTTTTGTTTTTAAAGAGAAGGAGGTCACGTGAAAGATATAGTGTTTCAAACCTACATCATTAAGAGAATAAAGGCTTAGTGATACCTTACTCTGTTAATTATATCTAACCATCTCTTATGCTGTGACACAGAAAAAGATGTAGGCTTTTTCTTTTCCTGAGTGATTAGTACGTACAATGAACCATGATAAATAATTATCATGACCTTTGAAATTTTAATATATAAGAACACTGCCACAGTGTTATTTTTAGAAAGATTTCCTAAATTGTTTTTACCTAATCTTTTCAATGACATATATCGTAAAAATGCTTAGCCTTTGAGTTAATTCTAAATGTAGCTGAGTGCGGGTTGTATCTCTCTGTGGAGGGGGAGGCCTCTGTGCGCAGGGTGCAGAGTTCTACACAGAATTGGTTTGGATCTAGAAATCCAAGAAGAGTCTATGTCTCCTGAATCCCATTTCAATCCTCTTTCAACCCTATCCTCATGACTTTCCTCTATTTCTGAACCATCATTTCATTGCTTCATTAAGGCAAAGTCATACTATATTGTCACCATTCATGTTTTTTCTGGTGTTGGAAAGTAAAAATATTTCACAGCCTAGTCTAAATCAGTAATACCGATAGAAATGTGTTAACAAGCAAAGACTATTTCTTTCACAACTACCTTCACCAAGTATGTGCATTAGTTCAACATTTCTACCACCAAGAATTTGCATTTTTTATCTTTATTTTCCCCTAAGCATTTAAAAATATGTGAAATAATATACCTTGTCCACATGCACATTTTCCATACTCATTTAAACTATGTCTGCAGAAAGCATTTATCAAACAGAAACTAAACATATGGACTTTCTAAAATTAAGAAAGCCTTTTTTGAAATTTGAATAGACTTTTTGAATAGAGCTTGATGCAACAAGCATCCAGGAGATCAACCAAATAGAGGAAACAATTTTGTGCTAGGAAAGCAAAGCTCTGTAGATTGATAAATGATGATAGGTAGAATAATTTTGTTGTCTGGAAGAAAATGAAATGAATTTAAGAAATTCTTAAAAATATTTCTATCTTATTTTATAAAATTAAAGATATCTGCTGATTTGAATTTGCCACTGTTCTTTACTCCAAAATTCAACAAATTCTTTTTATAAATTGAGAAAAATGCATCTAATTTACAAATAGTTTCCATTCTCTGCAGTTAGAAATGTATGCATATAATTTGATAATCCTACAGAGTTGAATATATAAAATAGAAAAAACCTGAGACTGACCTTACTTAATGACCATGCTTGTGAAATTTAAAATCTTCAGATATTTTTTAATTGAAACAATAATATTTCAATGGAGAAGTTTTCAACGGGTAAAGCTTTGGAGGCACAGGCAGATTTAAAATCACTTGAAAGAAAAATGTATGTGTAAGGGAAAAAGTTACAGGTAATAAGATTTAATGGTTGTGGGAAATAGACAAAAACTGATAGTGTTCTCTAGAGAAAATAGCTTTAGGGCAGACAAGAGAAATGAAATGTGATAGTGAGTGAGGTTTTAACAATAACAGAAACAGTAATAACAGAGAAAAGAAAAGATTGAAGAGAAGATTAAATCAGAGGGTAGTATATAACTAATTCCAAAATTTTTTCCTTGATCAATCTGATGGGAAATTAAAGCACCAAGAGTAAATTTTTCCTAAGTGAGAACAATGATCTTTGGCAAGAACTGGTTACATTGCTTCCATGGTTGGGGCTCAAGAAAGGTGGATGTTGTAGCAGCTTAGGTTGAGAGCCAAAGGGATGCTTTCCAGCCAACTCAGAACTCTTTGCTCCTAATGGAAACTCAGTCTTGGAGAAATAATATCAAAAATAAGGTGATAGGGTCTCCATGCTCCTATAAAGAGGTTTCTCAGCCTCTCAATGTAGAAGACAGAATTTTAAGCAAAGATATCTAAAGGAATATATGGGAGATTTCTAAATGAATAGACTGACTACAACTAATGCAGAAAAGATAACATTTCAAAAGGATAACCATATGCAATTTTATCTTCAACAGGATTAAATATTTAGGACATCCCCTCAGAAGAATGTTAGACATCAAGTTCATGTTTACTAGAAAAAAATGTGATTATCAGTGAGAATAGACCCAGGTTGTTCCTTTCTGCTGAATGTTACTGAACTTCTTTGAAGAGTTATATCTTGAATAATAAAATGTAATAAAATATATGAATCCTTTTCTCAAATATAACTTGGTGGGGTTTTTTTATTCACTTTTTTTTTAATTTGAATTGTATGGTACACCACATTCCTGCCACCTGTTTTTGATACAACTAACTGCAGGAAAATGATTTGCTAATCTAATTCTTATTTATAATATTAAGCTCTAAGATTCATTATGATTTTATTATTCAAGTAAAATCATATTCTAAGAAAATGCCAAATTTTTCAACTTGGCATAGGCAAAAACTGGTTAAGGACAAATATGAGGATTTGATGAAAGTGAAATGATTCTAGGATAAATGGATTGTAGGTCCCAGAGAGGAATAAATGTTAATTTCTGAGCTAGAAAGGAGAGTAAGATGATTGAGACTAAGAGGCTCTGGGATGTAGCTCAGCAATATAGTGCTTGCCCCGCATGTACAAGGACCTAGGTTCAATTTTCTACACCAAAAAGAAACAAAACAAAATGTTGAGACAAGATTTTGAAAGCAACTCTCTAAAAAAATTCTTGAATTTAGAGATAGAACATTAAAGCTGGTTGCTTTAAACCTTGTCATATTACAATTGAAGAAATAAAATGATGAAAGCTAAATATATTCATTGTTAGTAACATAGAAATGAACTGTCTGCCAGTGCCTATGACAATTACATAGAATATTATAAGAATTGAATTTTTATTCCTGTCACCTGTAGACTGTTCCCTCATCTATTCTTCTTTACCTGATTAGCTATTAATATGTAGACATACATAAATTTAAACCCTTACCTTTGTAATCCTTTGGAAAGGAATTTGTGTGAGAGGTTGATTAATTATTGTCCCTGTTATGATTTGGATCTGAGATGTCTCCCCAAAACTCACATGTGAGACAATGTGAGAAAATTTGGAGGAGAAATGATTGGGTTATAGCTTTTGCCAAATCAGTAAATTAATCCCTGATAGGATGAAATGAGTGGTAACTAGAGGCACGTGGGGTGTGGCTAGAGGAAGTGGTTCATTGGGGGTGTGGCTATGGAGTATATATTTTGTATCTAGATAGTGGAATCTCTCCCTCAGCTTTCTAATCATCATCTGAGATGCTTTACTCTGTCGCACTCTCCTACCATGATGTTCTGCCTCACCTCAAGCCCCTCGGAATGGAGCCAGCCTTCTATAGACTAAGAACTCTGAAACCATGAGACCTCAAATAAACTTTTCATCCTCTATGATTGTGCTGTTGGGTCTTTTAGTCACAGTAGTGAAAAACTGACTTAAACAGTCCCTTGTGTACAAACATGTTTTCACCCCTGATCTAGATCTCCTACTCCTCTGAGTCAAATACCCTTGAATTCTAAATGTTATTGTTCTAAGCCTCTTGGACAATTTGCTAAATGGGAAGCTGAAGCAGGATGAGATTAATATGAGTAGCAATTTGTATATGAAGTGGTAAACATGAGTGTGACTCACTCAGCAGCACTGAAACAGGTACAGAGATTCCTTAGCTTCCCATCGGGTGACTACCCGAAGAAGCTACAGATGGAAGAAACATGGTCTTAAACGCTTGCAAGTGGGGAAAGGTGAGAGAAGCCTGAGGAAGGAAACTCATATCTGGGGTCTGTGCCCACAATCCCAAATGGGCCAAGGTCAGGGTTGCTCACAGCTTTGTTAGCTATACTAAGGAGTTTTAAATTGTATCCTTGAAATAATAGAAAGCCCATGCGAAATTTACAGCAAGGAAATGATAAGACCAGATTTAGGTTTTGGAAAAAATCCTTCTAGCTTCAACAGAAACCACTGTGCGATAGATAGAATAGTTGTGACCATACAAAACTCATGTTAGCACCCTAACCCCCAATGTGACAGTATTGGGAGCTGGGACCTTTGGGAGGTAATTAGGACCTCTGGGTGGAGGCATCTTGAATGGGATCAGTACCCTTTGAAGAGACCAGGGAGTGAGCTGCTCTTTCACCATGTAAGGATTAAATGAGAAGTCACTACCTACAACTCAGAGAAGGGTCTTCACCAGAATCCCACCCCATACACACATACATACATCCTGGCCCCTGATTTCAGAGGTCAGCCTCCAGAACTGTGAGAAATGAGTTTCTGCTCTTTATAAGCCACCCAGTTTATGGTACTTTGTTATTATAGCCAAATAAAAAGACAAGTGATGAGCAGTTAAGTGGTGAAAAGCCCAACACCTACCATGGTGCTTGGCAAATAGGAGGTGATAGGTAAAATATTGCTGATTATTGAGGTAGCAAGAAGACCCATTATGATGCTGTTGCAGAAATCCAGGCAGGAGAGGGGTTTCCAGGTCAGCCTGATAACTGTCAACAAAAGTATACCAAGTGTCCAATGTGATTCTGCAAAACTTAAGAACATCATATGTATTTGTGTTGTATGCTGAATCCAGAGTAAAGAAAAAGTTCTTGATTCTGTTTGTCAAAACAGCATTTCACTTTTAGCAGTTTCCTTTCCTTAAAGATGCTGTGCTCTTTCACCGCTGAAGCTGCATTACTTCTGAGCTGGCAGTTTTGCTGATGGCTTCTGTGCTCTGGAAGCCTTGCCCATTCATTTTCCACTTCTCCATTTGGCAGTGCACATTTCTGCCCTCATTCTTCACGGCAAGGTTCAAATACACAAGCTTTCTAATTACTAACAACCAGGAGAGCAAGAAACTGTAAAACAAACAAGTAAGGATAGACAGATGCACACCAGGTGAGTTTACACGAGAGCAGCGTTTCTCTTTATCATCCCAAGTGTTGACAGACTAAGCTTGGACACGATCCAGAACACTCACTCTTACTGAAAACAGCTAATTACTTGGGGGGAAATCGTGTGGACTGACAAACAGGGCTGTGTACACAGAGGCAAGTGGAAAACACTTGGTGGGTTTATTATTCCATAACTTTTTCATAGTGAGTATTAATGGATTACAGGTATTTATTGAATTTATAGAAAATGTCCACTAGTGAACAAAGCTTTCTACCACCTTTTAATACAGAATTTTTTTTTTATTAGTTTCGGAGCTGTTTGTGATTTTCCAATACTGGAACCTGTTTCCCTTTCTACTGAGTTTACCAGAGAGTTTTGTAGCCTCACAAAATGAAATGCAAGATGCTCAGACTTCGTCATCTTACTGATAAGGGTTTTAAAATCATAGGATGCTTCAGCTTGGCAACAGTAGTCAAGTTGTTAACCTCTTCTGACCATGATATAAAGAGGTGCTTGAGAGGTTTAATTAAATTGTTTATTTTCTTAAAAGTGTAGCACAATACCAGACACATAAAAGGAACAAACACATAAAAGGAACAAATTTTCATGACTATTCTATCAAATGAAAAAGTTCTCAAAAGGTATCTTTGTATCTTTTGTTGTGTTTAGAAACATTAGATGAAGTAAAAATAATGGAATCTCAGAGAGAGCCACACTGATATTATTTGAATTCTATAGTACTACATGGAATATTTCATTAAATTATTTTAAAATTGACACATACTTTTGTATTCTTTATTTATGATATATGTAAGAAGTTAATACTAAATTAAGATGTTTGGTGTATTAGCTGCACTCTAAAATTATTGGTATATCTTTCTGCTTTTCTATTTTTTTAACCAGCAGATTTGAGTTTGATCTTATTCAGTGACATTAATGATGTTAAACAAGCCTAGCAAACTCTCAAGTTACCCTCTGAGGTAAAATTTAGGAAATTCAGGCCTAATATAAACCTTTGAGGCCACTGGATCACCATGAGGGTTTAGAGTGACAATAGCATCATGTCAACCTAGGTATTCCTTAGAGCAGTGGTTCCCACTGTACCCTGAAGATGCCTAGGAGACTTGAAGTCATGACAGGAATGGTTGTATCCATGGAAAGTCATATTAAGTATGATTAGAAAAGATAATCAGTGTTAAATGCTCTATATACAGATACATCGGTTTTTCAAAAATACACAGATGCCATTGTGATTGGAAGAGAAATTCATCAGAAGGCATTACTGAATTTGAGTAGTGTTTTGTTTTGTGCTTTTTCCCACTAATATTCGTGTATAATCTGTCTGCTCCCATGTGAAAACTTTGGGCATTTTAAATGGTGTAAGGAAAAAGAAATATCTTTTCTTCTCATCTTGGGCTCATGGCTCAGGCTCCCATAAAACAAAACACAGATTAATAAAGGAAAATATATGAATTTATTTAAAATAAATTCTCCTGGCATGGGCACCTTCAAATGAAAAATGAAGAAATAAAGAAATAGGTAAAGTGTATTTTTGTGCTTAGGTTTGATGACGAATGAACAGTCACGGAGAAATAATTATAAGGTAAAAGGGCGTGCAATATATGGGCATGAACTAAAGTCAGGCTTATTTGTATTTTTCTCCATGTCCCTGTATTCTCAAAGACGACTGTGCCTTTCCTCTGGGTGCAGGGAGAGCAGCTCTGGAATGAGGGTTTTACAAGATGCTTCAGGAAAGAAGAGCAAGGGAAAGTCAGAGAGTGACCTTCATAGGTTTGATAGCCTGCTTTTGCATAAAAAGTCAAGGGAGATGGGGAAAGCAACCTTATGCATCTGCTGTTTTGTCTGATGCCAATGCGCCATATTCTAGGGTGGACTTGAACTTGAAGTTCTGTACTTGAAGGGCAGGGGCTGGGAGTTATTCACATGGATATATCAACTTGGAAGGGAGAAACCAACTGGTACATCCAGATGGCATTTGGCAAGGTTTCTAACTCAGTCCAAGCTGGGGAAGAATGTAACAAGGAATTTGATAAAAGAGTGTAATAAAATACTAGAGAAAAACTAAGAAGGTTGCATAGGCTTATTTTTTTGTCAAGAGAAATACAGTTCTTTTCAGCCTGCAGATGTATTGATTTATTAAATTACTAGAATGGGACACTTCAGGGTGGGGTTCACAATGCTCAATAGGAATGCTCAATAGATTGGTCTTTCAGGACCAGGCCACCCTTGTGAATTCAACCTCCCCAGCACTAATTAAGGAAGGGTAGGATGGAGGAGATGGTCTCCTGCTTTGAGGGACCACTAACACATCTCCCATGCCACAGGGCTCTTTCTTGCCCATTTTAAATGTGAAAATAAAACTACAATGTAAAATATAATAAAAGCATATTGTACAAAGTAAAATACATCAGAAGACTTTTTATTGCTATGATAAAAGAAGCATCAAGGTCCTAAAGAGATGAAGAATAAATTTTGGTTTATCTACCAAGGGTCCTGTGAGGCTAAGTCAACGTTTGCCAGCCGTTAGTGGTACTGGAAGAGCCATTGGCTGAGTCTTTACACATAGGTCTCAAGCCAGAAACTTGGACAGTGGTGTATTTATAGATGGGGCGGTGTGGGGGGGAGGTGTGGAAGAATGCAAGCTCAGCAGATCTCCTAGTCAAGGAAATATGCAAAACCCAGACCAAATAAACACTGCTGCCTGGCTCTGACTCTCTCTGTCCAACCCTCTCATAGAGAATGTTGCCTTTTCTATTTCTCTGATGTCAGGAGAAAGTTACAAGAACGTCTAAGAATCAGAAAATAGAACCCATAAATTTGAAAAAGTGAAAGGATTTGGGTTATTTGGTCAAGAAGAGATGCCAAAAAGATCAACTTAATAATGGCTTTTTAGCAAACAATATATTGCAATGAAGCTGCAGATGTATTTTTTCCCCACTAAGGCAAAGTAAGGAGAAGTAGTAAGAGTTGGAAGCAGGATATATTTAGATTAGATATGAGGAAGGACTTCTCCGTCATAAGGAGTGTGTAGCTTGGCTGCTTAGGATGTGGTCTGACTTCACAGATGTTTTGTCTCTTATTTTTAAAAGTTTAAACGACTATTGACTCTTTACTCCCAAATAGAAAAGTCCATATTTTTTACTCCTTTAGAAAAGCCACCAAAGGGACCAGAAAAATGAGTTAAATGACTTCCACATTGAGTAATTTTCCTTAACTCCCCCCAAATGAATATTACATGAATCTCCTTGAAAATAGCAAATTTTGTCCTACGTACTTAAATTTCATAAAATGTTATAATTAAAAATAAAAAAAATATATGTGTTTAAAGCTTTAAGGAATAGCAGGCTTTTGCGGTGTGTGCTTCACCTGTGCACAAACACACTCATACACACAATCACAGGCACAATGACTGAGGTTTAAGTACTGTCAAAAATCTCTAACCATTAGAAAAATAACAAGTTTGTTCATTGAACTTCTCTTCTCACATCTAACCCTTTGTAATTATTTATGTAGAATCCTGTATTTGAATACTAACACATTAAAGAAGCTGGCTTGAAAAGTGAGATCCATGAAGTACATAGACATTATTAAAAATCATAATCAGTACTAAAATCCTCACAATTTGCATGGAGTGCAAACAGAGCCCCAAACATGAATTTTCTAGTTGAATTCCTCCTCTGTATACTGTAGATTTTAGGTGCCTTTGGTTTTTATCCCTGATAGATAATCTTGGGGAATTGATTCATCACTATAGAATTGGTCTTTTGGGGAAAATTTTCATTTATAATGTTAAATTACTAAAGCTAAGCTCTCCAATGACAGTGCAAAATTGTTGGAAATTTCTTTATCTATTCTCATTTTATGCTGTGTCCAAGCCACTTTGTTGTGTACACAGGACTAATGAGTATTAATTTCTAAAACAAAGCAAAAACAATTCAGGTTTCACCCCTAGTACAACATGGATATAGCCTAACACCTACATATATCATTCCTGCTTTAAAATATTGAAGATTCAACTGATATTAGCTCATATCCCCTTAGACTTTTCAGGGGAGTATAGCAGAAAAAAAAAATCTAAGTGAGACAGGGAGAATAAGAAATTAGGATTGTGTTAATATAGAGGAGGTGGGCCAGGCATGGTGTCACACACCTCTAATCCCAGTGACTTGGGAAGCTCAAGCAAGAGTATAGCAAGTTTGAGGCCATCCTTAGCAACTCATCAAGACCCAGTCTCAAAATTAAATTTTAAAAAAGGACTGGGGATGTAGCTCAGTGGTAGAACATTTACCTAGCAAGTCCTGGGTTCATTCTCTAGTACCACAAACTGAGGGGGTGGGGGTGGGGGGAGGATTACTTTGAGATGCCAACAATGCCAACTCATTCCTACTTACAATTGGGAGTTTCCTAAACATTATCTGAGAAAGAGAGCATGGACATATTCAGCTTGACTATTCCACTCATGTTTTCCCTTTAATTCCTGAAAACATGGATGAAATAATCCATATTCTCAAGTAAGAAATAGAAAACATTTTTTTCTGTTTTTACTTCCACTGAGGAGGAAATAAATTCTTCTCTTTTATATCTCACCCTCAAGTAATTTTCTTCATCACTAAAGTCTTCTGCAATTATTTGATTTAATGATTTTGCTTTTATTTACAAAGAAAAAAAAAGGTTGATCTTAGCTGGACATAGTGGTGCAGGCCTATAAATCCAGAGGCTCAGGAGGTTGAGGCAGGAGGATCTCAAGTTCAAAGCCAGCCTCAGCAATTTAGGGAGGCCCTAAGCAACTTACTGAGAACCTGTCTCAAAATTAAAAGGGTTAGGGATGTGACTCAGTGGTGAAGTGCCTCTGGATTCAATCCCTGGTACCAAAAAAAAAAAAAAAAAAATGAGGTTAGTAATTATATTAATGATGACAAATGAGTAGATTGAAGAAATGTTCTATCTTTATTTTACAACCGTTGACTTAGCCTCACAGAACCCTTGGTAGAGAAATCAAAATTTATTCTTCATCTCTTAAGCGTGAACAAACATGAGAAATATGTAACCTGTCAGTATCCTCATTGTCTGGGCCATAGCTTTTCAATAGTGGGTCAGCTCCAATGGTCAAGCAATAGCTGCAAATAACCAGGAGAAATGTACAGTAGGTTATCTTGGGAAGGGGCCTCCCACTGCAGCCAGTCAGGATGCTCCTCCCAGGCACCTGAATTACCACTCCAAGACAAACTGGGGAAGACCATGGGTTAGGAAGACTAGTGATGTAGAGAAGGAGGCAGGAGGGAGTGTCCCAATGTTGCTCAGTGAGAACAGGAAACCAATCCACATCCCTGTCCTTGCTGGACCACTTCTGCCTTTGGCAGTATTTCTCAGTAATGAACAATGCCTGTAAAGGCTTGCTCCACTGATGGAGGCTTCAACTCCTGTAGTCACTTCTACAGAGTGGATTTGTGAGGCCGGCACTGTGCTAAAGCACCTCCCTACAGATGCCTGATACTTCCATGTGAATATTCTTTTCTTTGTCCTCTTCCTGAACCCTGAACACTTTTCCTGACCATGGAGGAATGAGATTTTAGTGTTCTTATGCATTCACAGAAATGCGTTCTTCATCCAGAAAGAGAGGCTAGGCAAAAGGAGCCCAGGATGCTGAAGGAAGAACTGATACAGAAAGAAGGTAGGGAGGGGACAGTGGTTAAAAATGCCTCACAGTCTAACCAGGGACACCTCTGCTGCTGCTTATCTTCCACAGCATGTGGTACAAATAAATTAGACCGAGTAAATCTTGAGAAAGCATGAGGCTAGAAAAAAATTACCAATACTTATTTCACTCTTACTTTCCCTTTTATGTTGTAAATCTGAAATATTTTAAAAGAATGAATATAATAAAACTGAAAGACATTTAAAAAAAAAAGCTCTTTGTTAAACTGGGAACATCAAGGACCTGCAGAGAACTTAATCTATTATAGATTCTGGGAGATTTAAGAGCTCCATTTCCATGAAGCATTCTACCTAGAAAGGAAGGCTGTGACCAGGGAAGTCTGTGGCCCACCCCTGACCCCACCCTGCAAGTTAATGTTAGTATTACTGACCAGGTTCTTTAATTGGGATCAGGTTCCCACAATCTGGAAAAGGAATTGAATTCTTTGTTAAGGTGTTTTTTTATTGTAAGATGTTATTCTTACAATAAGATGTTCTGCAGCATACCAGCCTTGGCCCACTAGTTGCAACAGCACCCCCACTTCTGAGTTGTGACAACGAGAACTCTCTCGAGACATTGCCACATTTTTCTGGGGAAGAAGGAGGGGACTTATAGGGAAAATCTTGTATCCAGTTTAAAACCACTGATACATACTGAGTTTTCCAAACTGGGTTCCCTGCGTCTCTGTGCTCCATGAAAAAGTAACATCATGGGAACTGGCAAATGCTCTCTCTTGCTCTTAAAAAAAAAAAAAAAATTCTGCACATCAGCATATTAAAGTCTCTTAGAAGTCCTGCTCAGCTCTGTTTAAATCCAAGCCAAATTCATCAAAGCATAGGAATCTTATTTTCTAATATCCTATTTACTAACATCTATTAGTATTTTATGGAACTTTTGTTTTGAAATGCTCCTTGAATGCTTTGATTAGTATAGAAATTAGTGGAAGAATTATTTGATTGGTTCATGTACTCCAAAGCTCTTAACCTGAAAATAACTATTTTTGTGAATGTGTCTGAAGGTCATGAGAGAGGAGTCTTTATGAGGAGAGACAAAATTTATTCCTCCCAGAACTTTAAGAATTTAAAGAAGACTCTCAGAGGAATAGAAAAGAGAAAAAGATGGAGCCAATAATAAAGTCCCTGATCATGACTTCCAGGGAAATTGAGTGCTGGCTGCCCTACATTCCTTTAGCGTACAGAAAATCACACCAAACCAAACAAATAATACAATGAGAGGGAGATATGTGACAATACCTGGCCTAGATAGCTACCAAATGAAACTTTGGGGCCATGGGGCTGATGGTGTAGCTCACTGGTAGAACACTTCCCTAGCATATGCAAGGCCTGGATTCAGTCCTAACACTGGGGGTGGAGATAAAGGAAGAGAAACTTCAGGATCCTATCTACAAATTGGGAATCCCTGTGGATTTTTATGAGACTATAATATAGTATAGCAAAAGAAAAAAAGTCATGCAAATAAACTCAAGTAAACAAGTAACAAGCATGACCTCCAGAAATGACTTACTAGAGTTGGAAACCAGGAAGATCTGGGGAACTGAAGTGCTGTCTCTTCTCCTCTTTCCCACTCCTCCTCATTCTCTTTCCCACCTCACCCCATCTCTATCTCTCTATATACATGTATTCCCACCCCCATTTCTTTTTTTCTCTGCATAGACAGACTTCTGCTTCCTAGTGATTTTGGTTCTCATAACTTAAGTGAGCAAGTGACTTGTTCTTCCCTGTGGTTAACTTTGGCCCAAAATCTAGATGACATGTTTTTCAAATGGCCTGAATGTCCATGGTCAACCAGTGACCAGCTGGCCCTAGATCAAGTGTTTGCCCACGGTCCAGTCATCTGAAGCCAGGGAAAGGGATACAGTCACAAAATGTTTATAGGGTCACAGAGAATACCGATTCAACAGTCTGTAAGGGTTGAGGCAGCGCAATAAAAAAAAAAAAAAAAAAAAAAAAGTCCTGGGTAAGCAGAAACCCTGAAACACATCTATCACAACCCATTGCTCTTTAGTTTACAAGGGTAGTTCAGACATACACCATAATAATAATAGTAACGAGCATTCATTCAGCTGTTAAGCGCTAACTTGCATCTCTGTCAGGCATTTTCCCAAGTGCTCTTTGGTCATTTGATCAACGTATTATAACAACATATGTGGTGGATAGAATTATTTTTCCTATTTTTCAGCCAAGGAAACAGAGGATCAGAAAGATTTAGTTCCCAAACAACTGATAAATGACAGAGCCAGGATTCAACATTAGGTGTCTGGCTCAGAATCTAGGCTCATAATTACTCTGCTTAACTTCCTCTCTGGAAAAAAAATGTAAATATAAAATACAATTTCAGGCAATTAGATACCTCAATTTTGGCAAATTGTCTTGTGTGGGCTGGTATTTCAGAAAAAGTACCAAACAATATTAAACATGCCTATAGTTATAGATCAGTCATGTAATTTGTGTCTAAATTTCCATACCCCGGATGGATGTGTTCTATGGGAGCTCACCAGTCATTTACCTCAGAGTTTGCCTGTTGCTTGAAACCAAGAGCCTGAAGTTCACCCACTATCTACCACAAACCAGAATTGAGTCCCAGCTGTTCATTGAAACTGGTTTGTGGCAGTGCTGTCTTCATTTCCACCTATGTAAGAGGAGACGAGGCATGGTGGCACTCACTGTAACCCTAGCTACTTGGGAGGCTGAGTCAGGAGGATCACAAGTTCAATGCCAGAAAACAGGCTTATCTCTGATGGTGTTTTGAGCTTACCTTCTTCTTTACAGTTAATTAGAAGGAAAAAAAAGATCCTTTTATATGTGATGGAGTATTCTGAACCAGGATATTGGGATATACACCTATAAAGATCAGTGACCTCATGCAGATCACTTATATTACCCAAGGCTTGCTCTATTATTAATAAGGTGGCCATTAATGCTACTTCCTAAAAGACTTTCGCCAGTCAGGTGTTATTTCAGAATCAAGTCGCTCTGACCTTTAACATTTTCTTGACATTTATTTCAGCAAATAAAAAGGTCAATGCACTTTTCTTTTTCTATATTCTACATTTTTTTCTTAGAATAATGTTAATCGTCCTCATCCCTTACCCTATTTCAGTCTGTCTTTCAAAAGTATTTTTCTTATAAAGTCTTAACAAATTCTTTTTCTTCTTGGTATTTAGTCTTATTTTTTTAAAGTGTAGTGATACTGCTACACACTAAAATCTAGGTAAATCGACCACCTTCTTTAACTTTGAGTCAAAGGGTTCTACTTTTACCAAACTATTTATCTGGCTTCCAAAGAATTTATCTGAAACCCTATGTTTAATTTGCATTCAAGTGAGACAAAAATTTTCCTTTAAATGTTATTCGGAATGTCTTGGATTAAACTCATTTTAACAAACATCTATTGAAATACCTGAAACATGAAAAATCAAATGAGGTTGTCTTAGTGGACTCAAGGAATAGTGAAAAAGCCTGACATGAAGGGCTTGAGCAGAACTGGGATGTGGGGATAGAAGTGGAAATTGGGACAAGTGTCACAGTAATCAGCCCAGGTTCCAAATTAAGGACGATTTCATAACATGAGGAGTGATACACATGTTATAAAATCGCTATATCAATGCTTGTGTTGAAAGGAAACAGCAATATTAGTAGTATTATATTAGAAAGGTACCAGAAAGCCTTCCCTGGAGGACAAGGTACAGGAAGTGAGGACCAAGTGGTCACCTATGTGGACAAAGACATGGAGACAAACACACACGGCAGGTTTAGAGAGTGCTGTGAAGGTTGATTAGGCTCAATAGCACAGTAAACTGAGGGGCAGGGCACTGGAGATAATTGACCAGTTACATTTCTGGAAAGCCCAAGTGGATAGTGAACAAGAGAGCAGAGCCAGGAATATTGGGGTCTGAGTCCTTGCTCTGATACTTACCAACTTTGTAACCTTGAATCTTAGAGCTTCAGTTTTTTCCTCTATAAAATTATGAAAATAAGAGAATCTGCTTCACTAGGTTATGGTAAAAATTACATGAGTTAGACCATGGGACATTCTCAGAAATATGCACTATTTTTTTTATCTGATCTTTTGTTCTCTAGAATCTTGAATTGAATATTTTGACAGAAAATTCCCCAATGATGCAAATCAAAACTCATGGAATCACTAAACCCAAACCTAACTTAGCTTTGTGACTCTAATGTAGTAACTTTGTCAGTTAAGGAAGTATTTTAAGAAACCCTTGATGCTGTTAAGAATGTTCTAACCAGTGCAGTGATGCACAGCTGTAATCCCAGCTACCCGAGAGGCTGAAGCAGAAGGCTGACAAGCCTGGGCAACTTAGCAAGACCCTGTCTCAAAATAAAAGATAAAAAGGGCTGTGGGTGTAGCTCAGCAGTAGAGCACCCCTGGCTTCAAGTCCCCTGTATCCTACACACACTAAAGAATTTAACTCTGAAGGGGCAGTGGGAGACCATGCCAGCAAAGTCTGTGCACTGACATCTTACTAAACAGTGGCAATGATACATAACTACCAATTCACTCACAAATCATCAGAGGTACCAGTCCCACTTCTGTCTTAAGACTGACTTCATACTTATGGCCATATTTTATGTATAAATGTCCTAAATAATATAAGCATTGAGCAAGCAATCATCTAATTATAGTGGATCTTTTAATAGGAAAGTATTGTCTTATCTGTGGTTAATCATTACATAAATATTCTATATTTCATATGATCTTTATTTTTCATTTAATTTTTAATAGACATGAAATTATATATATTTGTGGTATAAGACATGATGTTTTTTATATGTGTACATTGTGGAATGACTAATCAAAATAATTAGCATATCCATTACTTCACACAATTATCATTTTTCATGGGAACTATTTAAAATCTGCCCCTAATAATTTCTGATGATATTGAAAGTACACAGTTACTAATTTCTGGTCACCATGTTGAACAATGGATCTCCTGAAGCATATTCATCTTCACTGAAATTTAATTTCTTGGGCAATTTTTTCCCCAACCCCTCCCTACCACTGGCTACTTTCTGCTTCTAATAGTTCAACGTTCTGAAATTTCACTTTTAAGTGAGATCATCTCTTTCTGTGCCTGACTTATTTTACTTAGCATCATATCTTCTAGGTTCATCCATGTTGTTGAAAATAATAGAATTTCCTTCTTTTTAAGTCTGACTAGTATTCCATTTTATATACAGAGCACGTTTTCTGTGTCCACTGATGAGATACTTAGTTTAACCTTATATCTTAGTTATTGTGACTAAATTGCAATGAATATGAAACTGCAGATATCTTTCTGACACATTGATTTCAAAACTTTTGGATACATACCAAGAAGTGGAATTGCTGGATGGTGTGATAGTTATATTTTTAAGTCTTTTAGGAACCCTTATTCTGTTTTCCATAATAACTGTAATAATTTACACTCCCACCAACAGTGTGATGGGGCTCCCTTTTCTCTACATTCTTGCCAATGCTTATTATCTCTTGACTTTGAATAATAGGCATCCCCACAGATGTGAGGTGGCATATCATTGTGATTTTAATTTGAATATCCCCGAGGATTAGTGATTCAAAACATTTTTTTCATATCCTTCCTGGCCGTTTGTATGTTTCCTTTTGAGAAATGTCTATTCGGATCCTTTGTCTATTTTTATTGGGTTATTTGGGTTTTTTGAACGTTGTTTGAATTATATAATATGTAAAGAGAAATATAAACATAGCCCTTATCTTTGAGAATAATTTTGAAGAGTGTGGTTTCCTTTTCAAGTTAAGATGAATCTGGAAAAAGGAATTGAAATAACTCAATAGGAGTTTACTAAAAAATTTTTTTAAAAAAGAACATTTTGCTAGTATTTCATGAGTCACATAAGTAACATTCAACTTGGTAGATTTTTATACTATTTTCCATTTTAATTCCTTTTTAAAAATAATTTTTAATGTGAAAACAAGTTTTATTATAGTTCATGTTCTGCTAATAATTATACATCTTAGCATGCTCATCCGAGATCTACCAGTCATTTTCATGACATCTTCCAATGTAGCTGAGAGATGAACTTATAACAGATTCTTTCAGTTTTTAAGCTTGAAGAACAGATTTCAAAATAACACATTGAACTAATCAGAGGAAACTATAAAGCCAAAATAGCAATTTTTTTCTGAGCAGAAATTAATATTGGAACTATCAAGTCAGTTGTTTTATATAAAAGTCAAAACTGGAGTCTCAAAATTTCAATGTTGAGGTCTTTGCTTCTCTGAAGAATTAGTAAAGGTGCCTTCTTAAGTTGGTTTCCTCAGTTATGGGCATTATCCTGTCCTTCAAACCCAACAGCTAAATTGTCCTCAACTGCTAATTTCCAGCTCTGTGATCAGTGCAGTGTATGATTTTGAAGTCTGCTCTTCATGCTCAGAGCCTTCCTTCAGATGGTAGAGCCTTGTCTTTCCTTCCCAGGCCATGCAGGATCCTTCTCTTCTCTCACCTTCCCTCACCTTCTTTCCTCCCATATGACTATACCTTCATCCCTCTGGCCTCCCTTGAAGGGTGAGCCGCCATCCTGCTAAAAGATTTCCTTGGATATGAAATTATCAGTACTAAATCCGGGATAATTGTTTTCATGGCAAGAAGTGGTGAGGGGAGAAGAAGTGAGGGACCCCAGCAGTCCCTGATCTTTCTTACTTTCTTCCAATATTCTACAAACCTCTGCTCATGTTTGAATCAAATTTCAATTTATTTTGTTTCTTAAAAGAATATTCATAGGAATGCCAGGTATGGAGGAGGTGCACACCTACAATCCTACCACTCTGGAGGCTGAGGCAGGAGGGTCAGTTGAGCCTAGGACTTTGAGGCTAGCCTGGGCAACACAGAGACTCTGTTTCTAAAAATAAAATCATATGAAAATAGAAGAAAGAGTTCTTAATATTCAAATAGTTCTGTCATAATTTATCATTTTAGGGCGTGATTCTCTGAATCTATCAATTAGCCATTTTGTGACAAACTTTCTTTTTTCTTTTTTAAAAAATGTTTATTGGTTTATTATAATTGTACATAACAATGGGATTTATTCTGCCATATTCACACATGTACCTTCCTTTTCCCTTGTTTCCTCCCTCCCCCATCAATGAATATTTTATTTGATAATGTATAGCAGGAACAGAGGGACCTACTGTTGGAAATTATCTTTCACTAAAACATTATCACCTCTTAATAAAGGGAATGATTAAATAATTTTTCAGAAATGTATATGAATAAGTATGCCCAGCACTCTGGATGAGGATGTTCTCCAGTAGCATGCTGTGAATGAGTGGTGAGCTATCAGCGCATGCAGAGCTCTGGTAATCTAGAGGAGTTTCCAAACGGAGCTCTTCAATCCAAATCTGTCGACTCTGTAAGGATGTTTATAAAAATCAGTCAAAACAGCTATCTTGCATCTGAACCACTTAATTAAAAGCTTTATACCTCAACTGGTTGATTTTGAATCTTGTAATTATATCTCAAAGAGGCCAGCATCATCAGAATAGATCTACAAATAGTCATTCATTTATATGTTTAACCATTTCACAAGTGAGTATCTACTCCCTCTTAACCCATACTCCAAGCAAAAAGAGTCTTAACACCTGGCCTCATGAAGTTTATAATACATTGTTAGCATAAAACAAACAAATAAATAATTACATGAATACATACTAAAAATTCATGATAAGGGCTTTGGAGAGAAAAGGTACATGGAGAAAAGGAGAAAACAAGGTGGCCCTATTGAATATGAAGGCTGGCTTCATCTAGGCAGAGGTGAAGGGTGATTCTGGGTAGAGAGAACAATGTGTTTGAGGGAGAAGCTGAGTAATTCAAGGAACCCGAGAGAGACAATACAACTGGAGCTTTGCAAGCAAAGGGAAGCTCCTGCTGAAGATGACAGAGAACTCTGAAAGCTGAAGGCAAACGCTTGCCTCTTACATGAATTGTAATGAGAAACCATCTAAGGGTTTTACGATGAGATGCTTAGATGTGTGGTCCAGTTGATGTTGTATAAAGAATACTCTGCCTCAGTGAGAATAGACTTGAGAATGCCAGAAAAGTAGTAGGGAGCCAGAAGAGTCTGCATGTCAGCAACACTGTGAGTCCAGGAATTATTCTCCTCTGCAGTTGGGCAGTAGGGATTGAGAGCAGAGAGGGTCTGCTTGCCGGGTCTCCTGCCCTCAGAGATGCAGCCTCACTCATCCTCTTGCCTGCCAGGGAAAATGATAAAGTGCTCTGCCCCACAGAATTTTATTGGTGTGGGACACAGATCTGGTTAGAAAAGATTGATTAATATTACAGCTGCTAGAAATTATCAGCTCATGAAAAGCTACCCAATATTAAAAACCAACATGCTTACGTTGTTTATGGGAAACATCTGTCCACAGTCTAGTGAGGCATCATTTCTCCCCGCTTCTCTCCTGTCTGGCATTTCATTCTGATTTCTAGAAGGCGGTCTATTGTTTATCTTAATCATTACTAATGATCACGTAACTGGTTATATAAGCAGTATACCTAGTAACTCCCCAAGCCTCGGATTTTATCAGCAGACAAGAACAACATCTAAAGGGAGCCAATGATCTTAATGTTCCTTAGAATCTTCAATTTAATTCTTTGTAGGGGGAAAAAAACTGTAATTGTGAAAGTTCAAAATCTTCATATAATATTTTCAGGGCGTGCTTAGAAGATTTGTATTTTTATTAAAAACAAGTAGAGACAAATGATGGGCTCTGACAAGTTTCTCTCTGCCGAGGAGACTTCTTGCATTTTAAGTGCAGCAAATCATTTCTAATACTCAATACATGTTGAGATAGAGTTGAGATCCAAAGGCTTTGCTTAAAAAAAAAAAAATCGAAGTCTCACAAAACATTGACACAAAGAATTAAATTTTACAAAGCTGGCTAACTTTGGTCCCACTGGGGAAAAATTTATGGTTGTTTCAGTAGTACTTAGTGGTTCTTTATTAGCCATGTGGAAATGCTAAAACTTTTACTACCAGAATTCTGTAGTTTTAATATGTGGCAAATATCCCTGGACTAAGTCCCACTGAGCTTCTCAAATACTTCAACTATGACAAGCTTAAATTTTATTTTTCAGAAAATATGACTTGCTCATATCTCACTTTGGAAAACTGACTTGATTGTGCTGCAAATCCGAGACAGTCATTTTATTTACAATGAATTGTTTATGTCATGTGTTCTCTTGTGACTTCGAAGATCCTAGAGAGTCCCCCATACAAAGGCTTTTAGCAAATATGATTCACAATGAGACTAACATGAGAATTTTTAGATAAAATATTTGCTGTCTCAAAACAAAGGCATTCCAGTTCAGAGAAATGAGAAAACAGAGTAGAACAGAAAATGTTTAAAGATCATCATGTAAATGGTATGGAGGCCAACTCAACCACTCTATATTTTTCTTGAATGCTGCATGCTTATTTTGCTTTTGTTAGTCGAATTTTCTAAGATTGCATTGAATTTGTCAAATTTTATTATTTTATTAAGTATATATTAATATCAATCTGGGCTAATGTATAACCGAACAATTCAAGTGTTTTTTTTTTTTTCCCCACTTGCTTTTACAAATGATAATTCTGAACTCATAGATCTCTAGGCACTATTCCTGGTCACAGCAGGTATTCAAAAACCATTAGTTCCCACACTTTTATCTGAGGACATTTAAGCATTGGAGGAAGAAAATGTGACCTTTGAAAATTTTAGGACAGGAAGCACAATTATGAAAAGGAAGAAAAATAGAAAATTTACATGTTAAAAATGTGCACCATTTGAGAACTCTTTTAGCAATAAAGGTGTTTTCTCTATTAAAAGCAGACAGGTTAGCTTTCTTAAGAAAAACCTGATTCCTTTATGTTCATTGCTTTAACATGTGTCAGGTCCTTGGATACACAACAGATTGTGAAGTTTCCAGTTTGTATCACTTTAAATGGCTCAATAAGAAGTATAATTGGATAAAAGCCAATTACATATATTATTATATATAAGTTAACTAATATAAACATAATATTTGGGGGGGGTAGGGATACCAGGCATTGAACTCAGGGATATTTAACCTCTGAGCCACATCCCCAGCCCTATTTTATATTTTATTTATTTAGAGACAGGGTCTCACAAGTTGCTTGGTGTCTCGCCTTAGCTGAGGCTGGCTTTGAACTCATGATCCTCTTGCCTCAGCCTCCCAAGCCACTAGGATTACAGGCATGCACCATCTTGTCCAGTTTGAACTTAATTTTAATATAAAAGAATGTAAGCAGAAGGCCTCATATTGGTAGCCTGAGAAATCTTCATTTTATTTCAAAATAAGCCTCAATTTAGAAAAATGAAATCCCTTGGATAGTTGGATATATATAGCTTGAGGTAAATAGGTTTGGAGTCTAATATATGTCTATATGTGCTTCTAAAAAGACAGATTATTTTTTATTGAATTGCTATAAAATTACCATTAGAATAAATTGCTCATATACCCAGCACAGTTCCCTATCCTGAAAGTACAAGTAAACTGTTAATTTTCCATTCATTGATTTTTTCACCCAGTCAACAATATCTGTTAAACATTCTGTGCCATGTATTTTGTCAAGTTTTGGAGAAAGATAAGTAGGCCTTGTTCCCTGTGTTTAAAGACTAACAGGCATCCCAGGTTTGCTCCCAGTCCTGAGTCATGTATTGAGAAATATTGCAGGATCATTATGATTATATAAATAATCAGTTCCACAAATTAATTTTGAAACCCTAACATCACAAATGCTTACTCACAATGGTTGTAAAGCCATAAGCAAGTTTTTTAACCTCTCAATGCATTGAGGAGTTTGATTTGTAAAACTATGGTACTGAAGTTGAGATACCTTCTGGATTTGTAGCATTGAACTGAGAGTGGCTACTGATTAAATAAATGCCCTGTCAATGTTCATGAGGAGAGGAGTTAAAAGATTATATAGGGTTAACCAAAAGAAAGAGGAAATGGAGTTCAGTGGAACAAGACCGATGGACAATGTGAACTGCCCACTCCTCCTAAGCTTCCCAAAGACACATAAAATGATTGCCAGAAAATGCACTCTTGGTTGTTGTCTGGACTCAAGGAAATATCTGGCATAGTCTCTTATTCATTAAAATCCTAAATACACTAATTAAGAACATTGTAGTTTGGAATTACAAAACCAATTCCATGTGTTTCATGTGGTTTTAAACTGCAAAGTTGTCCATTTATAAGCCTGCAGTTGTGCCAAATGGAATGCATAGAATACATTAAGTTGGACCAGAAATTTAATAGTATAGAGAAGAATAGTCTAAAATAAGAATATACAAAGTCCAGAGCATTAAAAATGTTAATTTTGTCCAGGATGATTTAAAATGAGTGCAATTTGCTAAATATAATTATTGACAAAATTAATAAAGAGTATCAATAAGATATTGATAGTTAATATTACTCACAGTTTTGTGATATGAAATACAAAAGGCAAGAACTGCATGTTATCTTTTATTTATACAAGACTCATGTAATTTAACTTGCTATTTTTTGGCCATAGCTATCAGAAAGTTTTTTATCAAATGTGATTGATGCTCAGTCATGGTAACTGATAACTATTTGTTCCGATTTTCTTACATTTGATTTTTTTTTGTTCTATGTTGATTTTTTAAAATTTTTGTTGGATGTTGACAGAACTTTATTTTATTCATTTATTTATATGCAGTGCGGAGAATCAAACCCAGTGCCTCACATATACAAGGCCAGCGCTCTACCATTGAGCCACAACCATGGCCCCTATGTTGATATTTTATAAGTGAACATTTAAAAAAATTTTCTTTAATCATCTTTGGGAAAAGATAGCATAGGAAAAATGCATAACTTTGTATCAACACAAAGTTGAACAGAGTTCATTCCTTATGTATCACAGTAAGTATTAATTAATTTGTCGGATCTTTTGTAACAAAGTAAATAAAGACAAAAAGACATCAACCAGTTAATTAAAATATTTCAACAAAGCAAGTTCATCTGAGAGGAGCAGCTATGTTTTATTATATTAAAACTTACAAAGGGAAGTTTTTCTTCAAATATAAAATATTATCCCTTTATTCCAGAAAGTCAGTTTCATTTGATTTGTGAATGTTAGCCAACCTTGACTTTTTAAATCATCTTGAAAATAAACAGAACATTTGAGCCATGTTTTCTGTTAACTAAGTAATAAACTTTGAGGGTTTATGCTAATTTTCTGAAGTCATTAATATAATTCAGTTAATCACCTTAGTTAAGACATATGGGCATTTTGCCACTGGTCCTTGAAATAAGGTTAAATAGATCTAATTTATGTTAAACTTTAATTAACCATATGCACTACTACGTGATAATGTTCCTGCATATGTTGCTTACGTTAATTGCTTTCATAAGTTAATTACTTCAACACACTTTGGCTTCTGTTCACTTGAAACATAACAAATGTTCACACCAGCTGTGGAAGTGATTGAAGGCAATAAATGAATGAGTAAACCATTGGTTTACTTGTTTAAATTAAACCTGCTATCTCAAGCTGTCCTATGTCTTAATATATTAAAAAAGACACCTGAGAGTCAATGATCATGTAATTTCTAATTTAATCATTGTTCAGTCATACTTATTTAAGTAACAGAGACATTGGACCTTTGTGTTAACTAGCCTCTGCTCACAGTAGGTAACTGAGTCATCATTGACTATAGCTTACATTTATTGTAATGGAATTGATTTGTACTTTTATATAAGCAGAAATACATCTGGTCCTTGTGCAAAAATATACAAACCATCATTCCTGATATCTTTTTATTACCCACTTTAATTAGATACTAAAGTTTGCATTTAGAGAGACAATTCATATAGACAAATGACATTTTTAAATAATAGAACACATCTTTTATTAAAACCAAAGTTTACTTTTTGATTACATTAGTTTGCCTCCCTGAATCTGTACCATGTTGGCCAATATTGTGTGACAATAAGTTACTTCCAGAACAAGAACTGTATTTTCCTTAAATACCCTTTGAATCGCTTTTGTTAAAAATCAGATTTCAGGATGTCTGGTTAAAAAGGTGGATTGAACACTGGCATTACTCTCTGACCCTCTTCTGAAGCTCAAATAAAATGAGTATAAAGAGTTTTCTCAAAGACCCTATATCACTGGGACACAGGAAATAAGAAAGAGAACACAAAACAAGCCTGGATAGCATATGGACAGGGGTAACTGACTTAGCAAAACGTAGGAAGTTAATTCCTAAATCAGCAGCTAGGAAAGCCAAGAAGCAACCTGATTTACATTGCAGTCCAAAAGGCTCCGAACTGGTGACTGTGGAAGGGCAAGAATGGGGGCTCTACCAAAAAATTTCTTATAAGAGGCAGTTAGGCCCCAGTGTCCCTCCCCATGTCCACATAACCAGATAGTTGACCCTCCCATAATCCGGCAAAAATTGGAGGTGCATTCTCCAGAGAGACAACAAGAGAGGGCTTCCAAACTGTGGTCCTCAGTCTAGCTGTGTGGTGAATACTGGACCAAAGCAGGCAAGTAAAATAACAGTTAATACATGACAGGTATGCTCACCCCCACCTAGCTCCCAAAGCACTGACAAAAAGATTCTACCCTCTGAGAACTCAGAACCTTCTCTGGGGAATTTCTGAAATCCAAGAACAAAGACCTGCCTCCACAGAAATAAGGCTGGAGACAGAACGCAGAAAGAGCATAAAAATTTTAAAAGTCCCTGCCAGGTCTCCTGACACCAAAGTCCATCCAACTCACTGTGCTCCCAGTAGACTTCTACTCTCTTCAGCAAAGGATAGAAATTCTGTGGTCCTAATAATAGAAACATTGAACATGGATCCGACCCAAACTATATCATGACTCTATTGAGAGAGTGAGAGTGGGGCATGAAAAATATGTGTGTGTGTGTGTGTGTGTGTGTGTGTGTGTGTGTGTGTGAGAGAGAGAGAGAGAGAGAGAGAGAGAGAGAGAGAGAGAAAGGTGGCAGGGAGAAATAGGATGTCGATAGATGATACCTACACCAATAACCAAGAAACAGAAAATAGGCATGCTGTTTAAGTTTTCCCTATTAAATGAAACTTAAAAGCAGTTGGCTTAGGAGCAGGGAACTATGTGACTCTGTTATATACATGCTACACTGACAAAAATAAAGACTACATTAAGATTACATATAATAGATGCTATATAGTTCTAATTTGAAAAACAAACTTCAAAGAAAAGTAAAATAAAAATCTGTTTTTCTTTCTTTATCAGTTTCCTAGGCTTAATATTTTATAGCTTACTATCATGTACAGCCTCTAGACTCTCTGCTATTTTAAGACCTGTACAGCCCTAGGAATTATGTCCCATCCTACATCATATCAAATAGCCTAAAATGCATCTATATCTTGCATTAAATAAAATTATATGTAGTATAAAATTCAAGGTTTTTATATTTTGCGTTTTAAACTATTATTTATTTAAGAAACTTATCTGCTGTATGAGTTGTTAACATTATCAACTTTTCTGTACTTTACACTAAAACTGCTTTCAAAAATGTTTCATGAAAATTCACATAAGTTCAAGTTTCATGAAAGTTCAAGCCAGGCGCAGTGGCGCATGCCTGTAATCCCGGTGGCTTTGGGAGGTCAAAACAGGAAGATCATGAATTCAAAGCCAGCTTCAGCAAGGCACTAAGCAACTCTGTGAGACCCTGTCTCTAAATAAAATACAAAATATGGGGATGTGGCTCAGTGGTCAAGTGCCCCTGAGTTAAATCCCCTGTACCCCTAAAAAACTTTTTTTAAAGTTCACATAAACTAGTATATAGCAGTATCTTTCTCAACAAAGAATATAAGTCTGTCAACTGATTATGATTTATATGAAACATAAATTTACTCTGTTGCTCTCAAAAAAGTTTGAACATGAAAGATCTAGTGACATTCTTAACTGTCCTCAATAAAGCAGCAAAAAGGAAAAATTTGAATTTTAATAAGCTAATATATTTTAGCATATTAAATACAAATTACCATCTGATGCTCAGATTGTAAAGAATTCTGAAAAGAATTTGCTATCTTAAGAATTTTAAAGTTTTAATTACATTAAGATTTTTCCTGAAGAATTATCTGAACTTTAGATGAAAGTACTGAATTCTGGTGGAATTGCACTTATAATTCTTACAGGATGGATATCCCAGTCTGTGGGCAGTGGGGTAGGAGGTAGATGAGTTGGGAAGTAGCACTCATGTCCTTCTGGACACTTGTACCTTACCATTGGCCATGTTGTGTGAGTTTAGTCTTTGCTGTGAGTACCAATTAGTGATCTTCTGTCATCTGTCACCGGTAATTAATTCTACTTGATTGTTTCAAGTCAGCTCTAATGAGATGGCCATTATATGTCTTCTTCTCTATAAGCCTAAATCTTGAGATTAAAAAAAATCATCATCATCATGCTTCAAAAATACAATGTGTAAAAAAGTGCTTCCTCTTTGAGTTACAAACTTTAAAGTGATTGCATTGAGGTCATGCATCTCTTCCCAATAAAAACAGTAACTGTTTATACATAATTTCACAGTTTGCCTTTTCCTTGATTCATCATTGCTCTAAGCCAATCATTGTTCTTGTTTTTTAAGCAAGGTCTTTGATCTCATAGAATTTTTTTCTTGAAAGAGGCAATGCAAACAGTAAACAATTAGGTGGGTGACATGGCATGCACCTCTAGTCCCAGCTACTTGGGAAGCTGAGGCTGGAGTTTCACTTAAGCCCAGGAGATCAAGACCAGCCTAGGCAACATAGTGAGATTTTATCTCCAAAAGAATTTTAAAAATAATAGTTAATTAATAACAATAAGCAAGCAAATAAATTAATGTATGACATCTTAGATTGAAAATATATCCCAGGTAGTCTGAGTAGAATAAGGAGTAAAATAGCTTTTTTTCAGACTAGAACATATTCAGAGTGCAGGGGGATCCTTCTTTAGTTTGAGTGGTTGGACTTCTTGGAAAAGGTGACATTTGAAAGGGAGACTAAATACCCCACTCAGCAAATTTCTGGGGACAGAGCCAGTACAAAGGCCCTATTTAATTATGGCAATCTACATATTTAGCAATGTTGATGCTGGTAATGGAGAGGAGGAAGAAGATAGTGGTGGCTTTGGTTGTAGTGATAATAACAATAGTGATGATGCTGATAATAATGGTGGTAGTAGGGATACCTTACTGTTACAAATGAAGTTCAACAAAACTAAATAAGATGCCTATGGTCACACAATAAGTAAATTATATAGCCCCCCAAACCGCAGTATTTAGTGACAATGAAATTGCAAAAGTGACCTGAACTTTGACCTTTTGACTGTTTTATTAGAAGTGCTCTTAGAGAATTGGCATATCTTTACAGGAAACCCTTAATTTCAAAACTCCTTATTAAGCACTTCTCAAACTATGGAAGCTAATGCTGTCCTGAAGGACCCAGTCCTTCACTGTGATTGCAAGTTGCTCTTCTCTTTGGAGGGTCTTCATGACCTGTATAGCTCACCTATATTGTTTCACTTGACTGATCAACAACACTACTAATTCCAAAAACTTGATTTTTAAGCAATTCACTGACTACCCTTGCATCTTTACTTTGGTATTCCCAATTTCACTAAGTCTTCAATCCATTGGAACCTCTAATCCCTAAGACTTTATTCATCAATGCCCTCCTGTGCTCATTCTCTTCTTCTAACTGGTATAAATTCCACAGATCTTCACTATGACATTCACTTGCAACCCCCACTCACAACAAGTCTCCAAATCTTGACTAAACCCATAAATGAACTTTCTCCTGTCCTGTCCCTGAGAAGATAAACTGCATTTGAGAAATCTCATGCTGCTGGTCTCTCTTTAAATTTATTACCATATGTCATAGACAATTCCTCCCTCCTCCGCAAAGTGTTTCTCCCAGCACTCAGAGGTAGCTCCTTCAGGTCTCTCCTTGGCAAGATTAGCTGTGTCCTTTTACTATATCATTCTTATCAGTATTTAAACATGATCTAATATCTCCCACTAAAAACAAACACTTTGATTTTCTATCCCCAAGCAATTTATGCCTATTTCTCTGTTCTTCAATAGCAAACTTCTCAAAGGGATGTCTCTCCCTTCTTATCCCCCACCCATTCTAATTCACTCCCATTAAACTTGAGTCCTTACCTCTTCACTGAAACTGCTTCACAATGCCAAATTCAATTGGATTTCCTCTGTCTCACATTAGTACTCCATACAGATGATCAACCTCCTTCTTGAAATTTCCCTTCCTTGCATTCTACAGCTTTGTGTTCTCCTGGTTTTCTCCACTCTCCTGGAAGAAACTTTTTCAGACTCCTTAGTGGCTTCTGTTCTCTAACTTACTTTATACTTGGAACTGTTCTGGGATGTAGCACAGGAATTTATTTTAACATGTGCCCTAAATAGTCTTCCCTAAATGCCATGCCTTCAAATCCCATCTGAATGCTGATATTGACTCTCTTATTTGCTACCCTGAACTCTACCCTGAACTCTAGGCTCACACAACTAAAAGCCTCTTTGACATTTTAACTTACTTTTCTGAGAGTCATCTGAAACAGCGTGGCCAAAACTCCAGAGTTCATAATGTCATCCCCCCAAATACTCCTTTTCCAGCAATGCACTTCTCGGTGACCTTCCATTCTTGATTCTTTCCCTTTCCTTGCTCCACACCCAGTCCATCAGCAAATCCTGTCATGGTACTTGAGTCAGTCCATTTCTTTTTTATTTTTATTATTTTTTAGTTGTACACAATACCTTTTATTTTGTTTATTTAGTTTTTATGTGGTGTTGAGGATTGAACCCAGGGCCTCACACATGCCAGGTGAGCGCTCTACCACTGAGCCACAACCCCAACCCATCAGTCCATTTCTTTAACTCTGTCACTGCCTCCTCCCTTCTGCTGTCATCCCAAGCTTCCATCTTTTTTCGGCCTGGATGATTGAGATAGCACATTAACCTTTCCCCCCACTTCCACAGTTGCCCCAGATCATCCATTCTCCAAACAGCAACCAAGATAATTCCTTAGAAATATAAATCAGAATATGATTCTGTTTTGCTCAAATTCCTCATGACTTTCTTTTGACCTTAAAATAAAATCTCAACTCCTTATCTTGACCTGTAAATAAAAGCATTATGTGGTTGGCTTTTTTTTTTTAATGCTCTTCCACCACTTCCCTTCTCCCTTACTAATTTCTAGCCATGGGGTTTCTCTCATCTTCAAACACATTGTTTGTTTTAAACACATTAAGTCTTTGCTGAGCATTCCATACAGAAGTCCCTTCACGCATGGTTTTCTTCAATCCATCTTCTCCATTCAGGTCTCCTCTCAGGTGTCCTCACCCTAGAAAGATTAGTTAGATCACTGTATCGAAAATCATCTTCTTGGCTATTTTCTATCCCATTACCCATTTTAACTTTCTTCACTATGTGTGTCATTCTCAGAATTCTTTCTTACTTATTGATTTTGTTGTGCATAATCTGCTTTCCCACTGGAATGTAAGCTCCAGAGGCAACGTGTTTATCTGACTTATTCTGGCTTTAGTGTCAGAACATGACACAGTGCTGATTCAGAGTAGACACTCAACAATACTTATTGTAAAGACATTGATAAAATGAATGAAACAAAGAATGGACACTTCAACTTTAACACAGAGTTTAATTCAAAGATCTATGTGAAGCGTTTTCCTAAAATAAGAAAGGTATCAAAGAATCAGATGTGTTAAAATGAGTCACATGCAAAGTTTGGGACTGAGAAATTTATCATTTTTACATCATCTGACAAATGAAATTATAACCAAGGCAAATATCATATTTGGTATTCTTTAGCTTAGTACCAAAATTATTATATTTTAACTTATCTGAATTTTTTTTTAGGGATTTCAAATTGAACTCAGGGGCCATAAGTACCTGCTATGTCACTGAACTACACTCCCCCAGCCACTTACCTAATTTTTTAGTTAATAAATATACATAACTCATTAAAATATAAATTCTATAAACAAACTCAGCTTTTGTCAACACTCCTTCTTGTCTCCCTCTTGCTCCAATTACATTTCCACATTATTTAGTCTGCCTAGACCTTGGCTTTTTAGTCCTTGAGCTTGGAGACTTCCAACTTTTGAACTCTGGCTCCATCTTAACTCTACCATCATTAGATGCATTCTCATCCATTTGTTCCTTGTCTCTACAACTCCCTCATAGTTCCGTTTGTGTGCTTTGCATAGTTGAAATAGAACTGTGGCTTTAACTGTAACTGAATGTGAGAGTCTCCAGAGAGCTGAAAGTATATGCAAAATAGCTAACCCATAAAACAACTATTCACATTGGTAAATTATACATACAAGTTAGGGTTTTAAAGGAATAAAGGAACATTTTATTGTAGTAATTTGTAACTAATGCACCATAAAAAGGAAGTGTCATTTTTGGTATCCAGAGAAATTTTTAAATTCTTTAACGGTTCCCATCTCCTTGATTTTTTTTTTTTTTTTTGGATATTCAAGGGTAACGGGACTTGAAGGGCTTGTATGATATTCCGTAAGTCCAGAACAAATTCAGCTGCCAACTGAAGCCCATTTCACTAAGGAACTATGTCATCCTTTGCTTGAACCAACAAGAATTTGCCCTTAGGGACAGGGTAACCAACTTTCAGAGGCATGTGCCAACCAGAACCACTTTTAAAGGAAAGTTATGTTTGCTTTCACCAGAGTCATATGTCCATGGAATATAGCACACATTGCCAAAATAAAGATAATGGAGATCAACTTGAAGTATGTTTTAATAAAAAGTAATTTCTTTTTCTTTTGTACCCCTGTTAGTAATTCTTTCCCATCTCACTTTGGTTATGTAAAAGTGACTGAGTCCCTCATTGTTGCCCACAATGAAGGGCAAGATTAAACAACCAGCCACAAAAAGGGGTCCTCAGAAAGCTATGTGCTCTCAGATTTTCCAAACAGCATGAGAAAACATGTGTTTTTAGAAACTCCAAAGAATTTCTTCAGTTCTACATGTTAGTATGTATGTATACACATCATTTTAAAGTAAAAATATTTTGTTGTTCTATATCAAATAAATTCATGGTTTAAAGATAATGAAAGTTTTAAGTTCTATGTAAAAAGTCCAAATGTATTTGTGTAAACCTCAAGCATTCGCAATATTTTATCATCCTATTTTAACAATAATGGAGTGAAACCAGCTATGTAGTCAAAAAAGCATAACTTTATCACTTACAGTTGGGAGATTTGAACATGTCACTCATCGTCTCTAGGCCTGTTTTATCATTTTCAGAAAGCATCATCCTGACCTGAACTCTCACAGGTTTTTTGATGAAATGGGATGATGCCAGATTAAAGTGCTTGGTATACAAATGGAAAGTTGGATTTCATGAGCAGAAAGTGCTACATCCCTAGTATCCAATTAATTTAGAAATCGATTTAATAAACCTTTATTGAGTGCCTACTAGGTGCCAAGAATTTCCTGTGGCACTGGGGCTTCAGAAATGAACTGAAAATAATTTAGCAGCTGCATGAAATCAAGTGAGTATGAGATTTCTACTTGGATTGATAGAAATGATTTAAGATAAAATTGTAGTAACTTTCACAATTCCATAAATTTACTAAAAATCAGAGTTGTACATTCAAAACAGGTGAATTTTAGGATATGCATACTATACCTCAGTAAAGCTTTTTAAAAATGTAACACACCCCTACCCTCAAGAAGCTAGCTTATAGTCTAATGAGGGAAAACAACACATAAACAAAGAAGAGTTGTGAGGGTCAGGAGAGAGATGGATGTTGTTGGCCTACATGACCAAAATTTTAAATTATTTGAGTTGAAAAAGCAAAATTAAAATCCTGCTAACATTAGTAATATTGTTTCAAACCCCAGACAGATTTTATGCTGTATACAGACAAACAGTATCTGAAATTTGCAGAAACTCATTAATCCTTGTACCAAATTTGGCATGTATGAGACTTTATTTTAGGAAACAAGGCCTTGACATGTCTAGAAATGTTGCCAGTATTGTTGATTTGATGTCCGTTGATCATCACAGAATCCTCAGTGCTGTTTGGAGAGCGGGTGGAAGCCAGGCTGAAGAGGAACAGCTGAGCCCTGGCACTCTAGTGCACTTGAGCAGGGCCCCTCAGGGACACTGACTGGCTGAGCTCCCAGATTATCACAGCAAGCAGGATGGAAGTGGTGGGCAGAGCAGAGACTGCAGACCCACCACAGCCAGGGCCTCTGCTTCTACTCGGAAGGAATGAGTCTGCAAATCCAACCCAGGCTTTCTAGCCCTGCACATGATAATTTGCACTAAGGAAAATACAAAGGAAATACACCTTTGCTCTGGGTTTAAAGTATGGATCTCTTATCATCCAAACTTTCTTATATTTCCAGTAGTTGCCCTGCTTTAAATCCTAAGCCCTCAAACTGCTTTTTCAAGTTTCAGACAGGTCCTCCTTAAAGAGGCATTTCTCTTACTACTAAGTGTCTGCCTCTCTGAACAGGTAATGGATATTATCTTCTTCCAGCCTGATCTGTACACCTCAAATGACAGGAGATACATACATGTTCCTGGTTGACCCAGTTATACATTCTTTCATTCACTCAGCAAATACTTATCAAGCCTCACTATCTATTTAAAGTTACTCCAAGCCTGAAAATCAGACTGCATCAAGTACCAATACATAAACCTACATGCTCGTCTCTGAACAGAACCCCTGGTGTTCTTCCCCTGATGACCCCTCAAGCATGTGCTCCCTTAGCAGAGAGAGGTTCTAATTCTTTACATTCATTCCTGTGGAAGATGAGTGAAAGTTGAAAATGAGAAGGAAGATAAAAAGCAACCATCATTTACTGACTGGTTTTCTCAGTTTGGTAACTAATAGGGAAGGCAGCACAGGAAAAAATGCTATTCTCCATGGTGTCTTTCTCTCTGAGTCATCTTACCGTTACAAAGAAATATTCATTCTTCTTAAACTGCTTCTCTGGGCCTTAGTTTTGTCTCTTATAAAATGAGGGCATTGCATTCATGACCCCCAAGGTCTCTTTAAGCATGAACATTCTTTGAAACTCTGAATCATACCCAAAATTCAGCTCTTAGTTTCACAGTAAGAAGTGGAAATTTGAAGTCGAGCCAAATGGAACTGACTATTCTCAACAACAAAACTTAATAGTTTGACCACTTCAACCAGAGGAAATAGTTTATCAAGCTGTATTACTTATGCATTCAGTCAAATTATTAAAGTTTCAGCAGGAAACTTTTTGCCTAGCTCTGATATTTATTTTCATGCGTAGAATGACTGTCGCCCCCAGTCCAGCCTCCATCTTATCTGACTAGAGCATCTCTGCAGCTCACACCCCAGCTGGGTCTGCAACAGTCACTACTGGTGATACAACACAGGGCCTGTGGGAAAGCAGACCAGGGTTCTGGGATGTGAGTCAACACTCCACATGGGGTCAGAGATGATGTGAGTGTACATGTTCAGGTTAACCATTTTAGTGAGATTAATAAAGACCACTCATTTGTTCACTAATCTGTTTGCTCTATGAAGAGACAGTTTAAGGGCATAATTAGAGCTGACCTCCATATGATTCACAGTTTCTGCATGAACTGGCTCCATGGCTCTTAGCTTTAATGTTGCCTGTTGGCAAAATGGGAAGAACAATAGGGTTGTTTTAAGGATTAAATAAGGTAAGGTAAGTAAAGTATTTAGAAAAGTACCTGGCACATAATCAACACTTAGTTTTGTTATCTGTGAGCTATCTGTTATACCTCCGGGTGGGAAAAAGTTGAAATTAAACCCCAAATAAAAGGACATTTAGATGAGTGAAGAAAATGTAATATAGTATGAAGGTCATTGGAATAAGATTATCATGAGGCTAAAATGTTTATAAAGTATAGAGGCTAAGGTATTTCCCCCTGCACCCCACCCCCCACGTGCCTTAACTAATGGTTACTCATTTCCTTCTCCATATCATGTAGTCTGTGGATTCTGGTGATAAAATTGGTGAATAAACCAACTGTCTCTTGTAGTCTAATGAAGGAGAAAAGTATTTATCAGATCATCCTATTGATGAATGCATAAATACAAACTTTAGATAAGTATCCTGAGCAAATAGAACACTGCTTTGTAAGGTCATGTGTCTGAAGCACCTGCCCTCTGAGATGGTGAGGACAGTGAGGGCAATGAGGGCTGTGACCGAGCTGACCAGGATCGAGGCTCAAAGGTATGGAGGACATTCTCTGCAAAGCAGTAACTCACACAGAGAACTATGTTCAGAGTAGTTACAAGAATGTGACTGGAGCTCAGGGAGGCACACAGCAGTGCTACACCTCTCACTGGAAAGATCTGGCAGAAATACAGTAATATCTAGTGAAAAGTTGCTCTGCCTTAGAGATAACCACACAGGATCGTGTGATTTATTTCTAAATAAAAGTTTGAATATACAGAGAAGCTATTTCTGTAAATATCAAAATCAAACCTATTTCTATTATTCTTTGTAAATTTGTGTTAACATAATTATTGATAATTATCCGCATACCTAGCCAAACATTCATCAAAGATTTTATGATTATCTAAAAAAGCAGAAGTAGAATCATACTTGACACCCCTGCTCTGGAGCTGTCAGGGAGATACCAAAGAAAAACTCAAAAATATATTTCACAGATAAAAAATTAAAGAGATTGACAGATAAAAGAGGTAAAGAAATCATAACCTCAGTTGCAGAGAGATTCTTTCCGTATGCTAATTGCCTTCTAACTTTTCAGATTATTTGGGGGAATTTGAATATAGAATTCATGCTTCAGAACTGTCACTGAGACTTCTAAGTAGAAATATAGGTTTCTTTAAAATGATTTTCCTCAAGTGTTCATTGCGGTCCTGAGCACCTCTCAGGTGATGTAGAATGTGCACTAAGAAGGAAGCACTGAGACCAAAAATAACCAGTTTAATTCACCAAAAAGTTTATGTCAGTCTTCTCCTGTATTTATGTGTATCAAACTATTTGGCTGATTTCAAAAATGAAAATGATTGCAAGTATTAATGTAAATAACCATTATAGAGTTTCAGTCTTCTACTTTATTGTGTAGTTGGCATACCTGATTAGGTTTTCACAGGCTGTTTAATCTCAAAAAGTTAAATTGCTCAGAGGAGAGATTTGCAAAGTAGATAACAATTTGTATCCTTTCATGATCATTTCTTTATAAAGGCAATTTTACATTAAACAAACACAGTTTCTTCTCATTTACCATTTAAATATAGTCTACACTATTTTCCCCACTTATTTTTTTAAAATTTAATGTATGTTTAAGCATTTTTCAAAAGCACTAACCTCTTACATATCCAGAGAACAATAATGTTGACCTTGTTTATGCCATATAAAATCTGCATGAATATATCCTAAACTATAGCTCTTGTTGAGGCTCCTCCATTTCAGATGGAGAATTCAACATAAAGAATTGGGTTAGTGTCAAATGAATGCAAAGCTGGTCTCAAAGAGACAAGGTTTATTTTTAGCTACTAACACTTTTTCAAGAATAAATTATAGAAAATAGCAATCATTTTTTAGTGCATTGGCTCTTAAAATTAATCAAGAGTCTGGGTTAATAATAGCATATTTTTTAATAACCTACAGAAACACCTGTACTCATTCATCAGAAATCTTCAAAATGATATTCTAGTCAAAGAATGCCAAATTACCATTAGAAAATTCTTGAATAAATTCTAGGAGCAGTTTATTACTAAGAGTGATTTAAATACCTTTTCAGTACATTCATGCTGAGGAGATACAGTGGCCTAAAGGTTAACAGCATAAGCTCTAGAGTTAGGCAACCTAAATTCCAACCTTAGTTTTAATACTTACTAGCTGTGTGATCTTGAGCTAGTTACTTTTCTGTGCATCACTTTTCTCATCTGTAAAATGGGAATAATAGTAATGCATCATGATTGCTAACATTTATATAGCTCCTACTTTATACTGTTCTAAGTGTGCTTGCCAGAGAAAAAGAGAGAGGGGTTGGGGGGGGGAGAGATTGATTGCATGGCTGTACTATTCTAGGATCAGTTATGCATTTAATTTTCACAAGAACTCTATGAGGCAGGAAGTATTATTTTCCCCTTGGTACAAGAAGGAAACTAGAGGCAGCTCAGTTTCAGAGCCTGAATTTAGACCAACAGTTGTCTAGCTCTGAAGTGTCCTCAGTCACTACTCTACAATGCCTAACATACCCAACACTATGGGGCTGTTATTTAATGAGATTAAACCCACAAGCCACTTAAACCATTATGTGGTTCTATCAAATATCCAGTAAACATTTGTGACTATCAGCAGTTTATTAAAATTTATATACATACTCTAATATATATTCTTTTGTTGCATTGAATGTTCAATTTTCCACTAAAAGTTTCTTTTTTTATGCCACCTTTTAATAAGTTTTGTGAGATTTCATAAGATTATCTTTGAACCAATATATATTAAAAGGCATCACACATTTTTGGTTTCTAGTAGCTTCATACATCAGAGTATGAAATGATGGAGGTCAATTTTCAAAAAATATTCGTTTTTCTCTATAAATACTTACGGAGCACCTACTATATCCCTGGTATTATTTCAAGACCTGTTCTAGGACAGTTTTCAGAGACTAAGACAAAATCCTTTCCTCACAGAGTTCACTTCCTACTCAATGATTTTGTCATTGACTCAATTCAAACTTGAGCCTTTAATTTTGGAAAATAATGGCACAATTAAAACTGAAACATTCTGCTGTTAAATACTTGGGACATTAGTAGAAAAAATGTAGTATTACATATCCACAGTCCTCTCTATCACTGGCTCTTTCTCATATGCTTAAGAAAACTGCTTCAGAGCCAACCTCTGGAGAACTTTCATCCCATGTGTACAGATGCCCTCAGATCAGCAGCTCCAGGGCAAAGCAATGGTGCTCCAGGACCTTGAGAATTGTGTCGGTAAATAAAGCCCCATCAGAAAAGATGCACCAGTATATGTGCTCCAGTGGCACACAAGTGAATGCTTCATAAACCACCCATTCTCCTCCTTACCACATGGAAAGGGGCCATCACAGTCACAAAATAGAAGCTTCAGTTTTCATACTCCCAAGAACAGAATTTGACTCCATTTCATTTCTTCACAGTCTTTTTTTTTCTTTTTTTTGGCAGCAGGTATTGGACCCAGGGCCACTTAACCAGTGAGCCACATCCCAGTCCATATATATATATATATATATATATATATATATATATATATATATATATTATTTAGAGACAGACTCTTGCTAAGTTGCTGAAACTGGCTTTGAACTCCATAGTCATCTTTTTAAACATTTTTTCCTGTCCTGCTACTATTGATTTTTCGTAAAACAATTATATTAGTGAAAGATTTTAACATGTGTTTATGTCCCTTGGCTATACACTGAATAACAATATAATTATCCAGTATACTTTTTTCAATCATTTTATTATTTCAGGGGAAATGAGTTTATAAACAGATGTAGCTCCCTAAAATTTTAAAGGAAGAGCATATGTTTCTTTTTTTAATTTTTAATTGACCAATAATAACTGTACACATTTATGAGGAGCAACATGTTATTTTGATATGTGTATACACTGTGGATAAATTATATCAAGCCAATTAACATCCATGTTTCTTTATTCTGCAAATCTGGTAGTCTATTCTAAAGAGATTAAGGAGAAGAAAGGAAAGTTATATATATTGACCACTCACAAATTTGATATATTTAATCTCATATAATTCTCACAACTTTGGAAGTAATAATGTTTAACCTCCATTTAACTCAGTGCAAATAGAGATTCAGGAAAGCCTGTAACTGGCCTCTGTCCACTGAGATAAAGGACTAGACCAGCTGTGTCCAAAAGTCATGTCTTTGCCATGAAATCACAGTGTTCTCCATCAGCAGAGATCATGCATATGACTATAAGACCATCACTGTTCTAGAGAAAGTGATTCTGAATAGGCTTTTATACACTCTGTTGTACACATATTATGCTAATATTAGCATGAAGAATCCTCTAAATGTGTTCATAAGCTCCATCTAAACACATTGGCTCAATAGCCATGTGAAACAATTTTAAATCAATTGCACCTCTCAGATGAAGTGCAACACTTCAAACATTACTTGATGATTTCATTAAAAGGAATAAAAATAATCAGCATAGATGATATTAACACCTTTACCCGTTCATTTTTTAAATTTTTTTTTAGTTGTAGATGGACATAATATCTTTATTTATTTATTTATTTGTTTATTTATTTATATGTGGTGCTGAGGATCGAACCCAGTACCTCACACATGTGAGACAAGTACTCTACCACTGAGCCACAACCCCAGCCCTCCCCATTCATTTTATGACATACTTTTTTAAAGTCATCATCATCATTAATGCACAATGTAATTCCTAGAAGAGCAGCATATAGACTGGAAGCCATAATTGAGATACAAGCAAAATTTACTGCTTATTTAATAGGTCATGAGCCATTAGCTGCAATTGAAATGCCTCCTTTTTATGTACTCATTAGAAAAACCTTTGCATTCATTTGTAAAAAGAATGGAGAAAAATCAAAAGTCATGAATATTTTTGAACAATTTTGAATTTATGTCTCCTGAGAAGCTAAGCATACACTTCTTTCTTCCCTACCATTAAATCTAATTGGAACGGCAAGAAGAAAAGGAAATAAATATGGAATTGCTTATTGGCAAAATGGTTTATCTTGTTGTGATTATATCTTGTTTATAAATAGTAACTTGCACTGGAAATCATAAAGTATTCCAAGTATGTTTATCTCATAAAGTATTGGAGATGGAGCTTCCTTGCTCTCATTTTCCCCCACGAAAATGAAGTACCACTAGATGATGTGCATAGAGTTCCACAGCAAGTGGCAGAACTGCCCCAAATTTGAGACTGATGATCTTTTTTTTAAACTGTATTTTTCATTGATTTTTTTAAAAAAATAAATGACAGCAGAATGCATTACAGTTCTTATTACACATATACAGCCCAATTTTTCATATCTCTAGTTGTATATAAAGTATGTTGACACCAATTTGTGTCTTAATACATGTACTTTGGATACTGATGTCCATCTCATTCCACCATCCTTGCTAACCCCCTGCTCCTCCTTTTCCCTCCCACCCCTCTGCTCTACCTAGAGTTTGTCTATTCCTCCCATGCTCCCCTTCCCTACCCCACTATGAGTCACCCCCCCATATCAGAAAAAACATTCGGCATTTGTTTGGGGGGATTGGCTAACTTCACTTAGCATTATCTTCTCTAACGCCATCCATTTACCTACAAATGCCATGATTTTATTCTCTTTTATTGCTGAGTAATATTTCATTGTGTATATATGCCACATTTTTTTATCCATTCATCTACAGAAGGGAATCTAGGTTGGTTCCACAATTTAGCTATTGTGAATTGTGCTGCTATAAACATTGATGTGGCTGTGTCCCTGTAGTAGGCTGTTTTTAAGTCTTTTGGGTATAGACCAAGGAGAGGGATAGCTGCGTCAAATGGTGGTTCCATTCCCAGATTTCCAAGGAATCTCCATACTGCTTTCCATATTGGCTGCACTAATTTGCAGTCCCACCAGCAATGTAAGAGTATACCTTTTTCCCCACATCCTCACCAACACTTATTGTTGTTTGTGTTCATAATAATTGCCATTCCGACTGGAGTGAGATGGTATCTTAGAGTAGTTTTGATTTGCATTTCTCTATTTACTAGAAATGATGAACATTTTTTCATATATTTGTTGATTGATTGTATATATTCTTCTGAGAAGTGTCTCTTCAGTTCCTTGGCCCATTTATTGATTGGGTTATTTGTTTTTGTTTTTTTGGTTTTTTTTTTTTTTTTTTTTTTTTTTTTGGTGTTTAGCTTTTTGAGCTCTTTATATATTCTAGAGATTAGTGCTCTATCTGATGTGTGAGAGGTAAAAATTTGCTTCCAGGATTTAGGCTCTCTGTTTACCTCATTGATTGTTTCTTTTGCTGAGAAGAAACCTTTTAATTTGAATCTATCCCATTTATTGATTCTTGGTTTTAATTCTTGAGCTATAGGAGTCTTATTAATTAAGGAAGTTGGGGCCTAATCCGACATGATGGAGATTTGGGCCTACTCCAATATGCTTTTTTTTTTTTTAAGTTGTAATTTTGATTTTTTTTTTTAGTTGTAATTGGACACAATGACTTTATTTTATTTATTTATATGTGATGCTGAGGATCGAACCTAGAGCCTCGTACGTGCTGGGTGAACACTGTACTGCCAGGCACAACCCCAGCCTTAAATTTATGCTTTTGATGCCAAGTCAAGAGAGGAAGTTTAGACTACCTGAAATTATCACCATCATCAACATATTTACTAAAAACTATACTTCACAGAAGAAGGGCAAAGTTTGGACTGGTAAACACATCTGAGATACAGGCAAGACTCTATTTATTTACTAGATCATGTGCCATTTAACTAACATAGAGCAATTAAGTCTGTTCTCGTCTACTGATCTGAAATATCTGAAACTCACTAGCATATTTCTAATGAAACAGCATTGAAAATGTTAAAGGGTTTATCACTCTCAATATAAAATCCTAATGGAATATTGACCGCTTCGACATTCAGAAACACTACCTGTTTATCTCATTATTTCAAAACAAAACATGTTATTTATCTTTTCTACAGTCATCATAGCCTATATCTCAGTCCATTCATCTATATATAGTTACCACATTTTTTCTGACAAATATTAAATAATGAGATTTATTATTGCAGCCAAAGAAGATATAGCTACTTGGAAAGTTATGCAGATATGTGACATGGAGATAGTTGATAATTCATTTTGTTTTACAATTAGCTTCTGTACAATTTAGATACAGTAAAAATATAAACCATTAAAAAATAATGACTTTTTGAATCTTAGGGATCCAATTATACAATATTATAAAAAGGTACCAGCACACAGGTGTTTTATAAGAACACCCCAAATTTTTTTTAAAAAAACTCAATTAACATAACACCACTTTAGAAAGCAATTATCAACTCTCCCTACCAACCCAGAGTCAGATTTCATGGTAGTCATATACTTAATTTTAAAATAATTGCTAGACTGAACTTTGTTTAACAATACCATGAATTTACTTGTAGGAATTTTGTTAAGGTTCCTTGGGGTCATTCCTATGAGATTTAAAAAAAAAAAAAAAGTATTGGCTTCACAAAAAGCCAAGATGTTTTTAAACCAGCTGGCTTACAAAGCTCAACTGACCTGTGGCTACCATACAGTTAAGAGTTATGAGAATAACTTGTTCTGCTTCTTCCAGGCGACTCCCCACATGGAATAAGCATTGGTATCTTTTTAGATTCATACACACACCATTTTGTTAGGGTTTGACTTCTTTTCTCTTATGGAATGAGCAGGGGTTTTTTTTAACTGCATTTGTGGTCAGTATTAATCTTTCCTCTCAATGTATGTATTACAAGAAAAGAGAAATGGAAACTGAATTTATGCTGACTTTATATATTTGAATCTACCCCCATTTAACTTATTTTTATATTTTTGAAAAATATTTCCTTAAGGTTTTTTTTCTGTATTTCAATAGTTAAGTTACTTGTTATGTTAGTAGGATAACACATGCCAACAATTCATTTTACTTTTCTTTAGATAGATTTGAAGGAAAGCCTGAAAGAGCTGGAGTTTTATGAAGAGATGAGATATTATATATGTTGACCTTAATAATCAATGTTACCAACATTGTCTTCTTGAAATTCCTTAGGGGAGAATAATAACCGATCCATGGATCAAAGCAGGTTTTGACAACCAATAAGAGCCCATATTCTGGTTGTTAGGGCCCCTACCAATCCCCTGCCCCTCCCACCCTCCAAAAAAACTTTCTTTTACTTTTTTTCCCTACTCTTCTCTGGTTAGTGTATTATTTGTTATTGGGTCAAAAATTAAAGAAGTTTTATCTGATTGTCAGTGTTCATATTTACTTATGTCCATTCAGGAAAAGGCAGAAAAGAACACTTATTTTTATCACATTAAAATTAAAGTAGAGGGCTGGTGTTGTGGCTCAGCACTAGAGAGCTCACCCAGCACATGCAAAGCTCTGAGTTCAAACCTCAGCACCACATAAAAACAAATAAATAAAATAAAGGTATTGTGTCCAACTACAATTAAAAATAAAATTTAAAGAAATTAAAATAGAATTAAGACACAGGCTTTGACCCCTTTCACATGGGCGCCCAAGGCTGAATAGTTGAACCCTGGCTTACTATGACACTATGCAAATTTTCTGCCTGTGTCATCTCACTGGAAGTATGAATAGTACAAGTGTTATTTCCTCTCTTGGAGATATTGTGACACTTGGTTTTCATGGTCTGGAGCCAAAAGGTACAAAATAGAATTACATGTGGCAAAAAGCATTTCTAAACATGTCAAGTGGAGCAGGACACTTGGACCCACCATGTTGGAACAGGGCCTCCTGTGTACAGTGAAGGGCAAGAACAGCTGTAAATATCTTTGTATTTTTGTGTCTCTCTCATTTCTTTAAAATAGATTATGAAACATCAGCACCAATTAATGTGAGTTTTCTGAGTTTAGATTCCATATGGATATTATTGCGTTAATATTGCTAACTGTACAGAAAAATTTAACTTCATTGATATGGTTTTAAAATTATTCTTATTGCATTCATTTTCATATATAGCACAAATCAGAATGTTAATATTTAGTGTGGGCATTTTTTCCTCAATGAACTATGAGCATTTCTTTAATAATAAGTAGTCTTTCTATTCTTTTTCATCAATTGTGATAGGAATAAATCTAACTGCTACTTTCAACAAAGTTACACTAGAAAACAAGTATATCTGCCTTACCCTCCCAACTACTCCAGAAAAAAATCCTAAATTTGTTTTTTAAAATGCTTTTAATTTAATGCTATATTTAATTATTAGGAAAAACAAAAGTTTTTAAAAAAAACACTCTACTCTCTCAAGTGTTTTCTATTCAAAACCCTCTTGCACAATCATTTTATTCAAAATTCTCTACCCTTTTCAAATTCCCAAAAGAGATGCAAGAAATCTGCATTTGTTCTTTTAGGAACAGAATTAGTATAAGGATACCACAGAAATTTCTCTTGAATATTTTTTTCAGCAAAGATTCTGGTTATTCACATCACTATAAATCAAGAATAACTAAGAAAAACTAAAAACTGTGTTTGCAAGGCCCTCTAGAAATTTCATCTATTATTGCCTTTATTGCTTTTTAAAAATCTCTCTTGATTGTAGTTTGTAATAATAACTGGTAGAATATTCAGTATTATTTCTTTGTGACATAGTAGTAGCAGCCAATCTTGGTAAACAAACCAATTAAAAGATGATCTATCATCCACATTTCATCATTCCCAATACTGATTCACTTGTCTGGAGTTAGGATGTAGTCTGAAATCACTGAATGGAGTTGATGAGACTAATACTTCACCAAATAGAAAATTAAAATTGTTGTCTGAAAACCAGGCAGAAAATCCTCCTGATTATTGCCAAATTATGTGATGTATGAAAGAAAAGTGCAACTGTTTGGTAAGAATCCAACTGTATGGGTCTCCATTCATGAGTCACAGCAACCACAGGTTGCAGCAGAGCCTCTCAGCTGTCACTGCCTCAGGTGGCGTAAGCCAGCTGCTGTCCCCTGTACTCACCTGGTGACAGTGATGACTGAGATAGTCTCTTGCTGCAGCAAAAACCACACTGACGTTCTCAGTGAATCCACAGTTCTGTGTGTATTTGGAGAAGTGGTGAATTCCAAACACAGAGCACTAGAACAATTCCAAACCAGTGTAGTCCATCTTGAATTCTAAAGATATGTATCCGTGATTTGGAGAAGGGCCATATCATGGAAGGGGGAAACCCAAATATTGACTCTTTTGCCTACTGTGATGTCATAAGGATTAATGATACAAATGTAACTTTCTGAGCTCTGTAAAAGGTCATGGGAAATTAAGTTGCTATTAATGATTAGATTACATATCTGATCCCAAGACTTCAAAACAATCCTGTCTAGCCTTTTCTATTGCAGCTGCTTAGATCTGAGGAGGCTAATTGTTTTTCTGAAAACTGAGCTGATTTCCAGTTCCTTGGCTTCTCAAATCCTGAAAATTCAATGTTGAGAACTTGAATATTTTCACATGCAGAGGAAGCATTTGAACATGGGAACAAAAATGTGCATATTCTCCCAATGATCAGAATTTTCACTTTTCTTATTTTTCTAGTGTCCCTTTTCCCAAAAATATTTCTCGTCCTCTCTCTTTCCCTTCCTGTCTCCCCTCCTCTGCCCTCTTTCTCAATTTAACACCTTAGCCTTCTATTATAGAAACATCCCCTAATATATGTAACCTGTCAGTAATCCTGAAAGTTTATATCTATGTGTGGTTTTTATTTGCTGATTATGTTACTTTTTTTCCAATCCACAGATATTTCTCAATATCCCAGATAACAAACATTTTTAGGGATGAATATCATATAATAAAGGACAAAGTTTAGTTTATGCCAAAGTTGATCTCCTTCCTGTAGAGTGTGAAATAATGCACTTTTAGAACTTCATATTCTATGCAAATTCAATGAATTAAAAGATAGATTGAAGAACCTGAGTAGAAAAGTAATTAACATTTTACTAAATAACATTAGGATCATTTTTCTGTAATTAGTTTGGCTTATTATAAGTCTAGTGAGATGTGAAAGGATAGTGTTTGGGCCTGGCACACCAAAGTCAATACTTAAGAATCGTCTGTGGATGCAGGGTGTGAAGTGACCATTACAAGTTTGCCAAGTTGGAGGTAAAAAGGATGGGTGGTGAAACGGATGCAAAGAGGAATGGTTCAGTGAAATCAGTTAAGTATTCTTGATGTATCAAAGAACCAACTTCAAAGTTCAACAACACATCTGTGTAAATACATATACTCAGTGTTTTCTCCCTTTTACTTGTGCCAACAACATTTCCATTCCATTTAGTCTTAAGAATTTTTTTTCATTTCTGTATGTATCATTTGCATCATTGAAAATAAATTTTATTAGCCATGATGCTACATACAGGACAGGATCTTGCATTGTATATTTCTTTGACATAGCTCATAACTTCTCTTTCTAGACCACAATATTCTAGAAGAATAGACCTTGCAACTGTTTTACAAAGCAAGAGCATATTTTATAGTAGTGTGAAGTCACCTTAATAAAATGGGAAATTTCACAAAATACCATAGCTCTTTATAATGCTTAATCCTAAACCTCAGTCCATTTGGTAAACTGTGTTCCAGCTTAAACTGAATTTAGACATTGAGAGACTCAAAGCCAATTATCTTATTCCACCTTATTTGAAATTCTCTATCTCCCATCACTTCTTAGTAATTTTGTGATTAGCAAAGCTTTGGAAGACCTTTCTCAAGAGTCTTCCCTTCCATTCATTCCCTCTTTTACCCCTGCCAAAATCATTCCTTAACTAGGACGTTTCTCTTTAAATAGCTCAACTTTGTTGTTTTAAGTCAAAAGTCATAAATCTGTATGCTACATCTAGATTGTAAATTCCAGAAAAAGGAATCTGCTCTCTTTCCTGCTTTTTATGTTTCTTCTGAGGACCCAACAATGTCTCCTAAATGCAATATAAACTTCTTGTAAACTTTCCAGGAGGCTATTTTCATTTGATCCTTTTATCCAGCCTGTGATTATTTGTTAAGTACCTGGTGTGCATCATGCATGGTGCTGGGCTCTAGAAACTCGAGTGAGTAAAACAGGTCTAATGCTCAACCTCATGGATCTTACACTCCTGTGATGAAGTTTAAATAGTGAGAATTTCTCCTGACCCACATTTTATCCAGTGTAGATACATGTATTTGTGTAAAACATTTTGATTAACTGATATTTTCCTAAGTGGACATCAGCCTGACTTGCAGCAACAAACCATACACCAAGATTTGTCTTCTTCCAATCCCAAAAAACCAAAGGCTGAATGTTTTCTTTGATATGAGGATGCTGACTCATAATGGCGATGGGGATGGAGGAGGGGAGGGGAACATGGGAGGAATAGAGGAACTTTAGATAGGGCAAAGGGGAGGGAGGAGAAGGGAGGAAGGAAGGGAGTAGGAATTATGGTGGAATGAGTTAGACATCATTACCCTAAGTACATGTATGAAGACACAAATGGTGAGAAAATACTTTGTGTACAATCAGTGACTTGAAAAATTCCACTCTATATGTGTAATATGGAATGAATTGCATTCTGTCATCATGTATAACAAATTAGAATATATAAATAATTTAATTTAAAAAAAAGATTTGTCTTCTTATGAATAACAATTTCAGTTGGAAATTGTGAATCATAAGACTTTTCCAGCCCCCAGAGTAAGAGCTAGTAATTTATCCTTTGTTTCTCAAAGTAGGGGTTAGCAAGTGAATGATGACCAAAGCTATTTGTATTGGGCTCACATGTATTTTAGTTGTTATCTTTCTTATATTATAGGAAATAACATCAACAAATTGTAAAGTGTTTAAACAGAATTGAAATGCAATTACACTTAAATCCACTTCAAAAGAATCATACTAATCTGTCATCTCTTTTCCTCTCTACAGTGTAAGAGCTTCTCCCTTAGGGTAGCCTCCTCCTCCAGCCCCTCTGACATAAGACACTTCCATGCCCATCTGTTCTTGTAACTAAGGAATCTCAGACAGGTTGTACCTGCTTCAAAAATACAAAGAGAACACTCATTTTTTCAGTTACCTGTGGAGACAGGAGCAGGGCAAAGAGTCAGGAGTGGATGAGACTTCCTCAAATATGCACATTGCAGGGTTGCAACTTCTAAAGTCTGAAAATGTATTATCTATCCATAACAAAGGAGACCCGCACTGTCATACAAAATTACATATAAGAGGTTGTGAGGGGAATGGGAAAAAAACAAGGAGAGAAATGAATTACAGTAGATGGGGTAGAGAGAGAAGATGGGAGGGGAGGAGAGGGGGGATAGTAGAGGATAGGAAAGGTAGCAGAATACAACAGTTACTAATATGGCATTATGTAAAAATGTGGATGTGTAACTGATGTGATTCTGCAATCTGTATTTGGGGTAAAAATGGGAGTTCATAACCCACTTGAATCTAATAGATGAAATATGATATGTCAAGAGCTTTGTAATGTTTTGAACAACCAATAAAAAAAAGAAAAGTAAAAAATAAATAAATAATTTTTAAGTAAAAAAAATATATTCGCTATCTCAGGCTAGGGAAAAGGATCTTATTTGAAGCTAAAGTTATATTATTATCTAGTGGGGTTTCAATGAATGTATTACATATGTGCTAACTATATCAAAGATCAATGATGAAGTGATACTCAATGAATTTATATAGCTGCAAGATTTCTGTACTCTATGTGAAACAGTAAAAGTTTACTCTAAAAAAAGAAAAAAAGAAAAAGAAAAAATAAAAATGGCTGGGGATATTAAAAAAAAAGGTGAACCAGAATTAAATAAAGAAAATAAAGAGAAGTAAAATGGTGAGAAAATTTAAATATCTCTCAGTACAGTCAGCATTTCATTTTTCTGGACCTCAGATGTTTCTCTGGGTTGACTTGAGATTCCAATCAGTCATACACCAACAAATATCAGTAGCAAAACTGAGCCAACCAAAGCTTTTGCCACCTAAGTTCAAATTCTTTGGCAATCTTTAGAATTTCTCTTTGGCAGACCTCAATACGACCAAGTAAAAATGTACTGTCTTTGAGTTCATGTCCAGGTACTTTATCCATCTTCCTTATCTGTGACACTAAGATCATGTGTGCTTCTGGTTCCAACTATCAATTTGTGTTAGAGTGTCTCACCTGAACAATCAAGTATGTTACATGCAGACCTGTATGGCTCAGTTCTGTTAGAGAAGAAACTTTGTGTATTGAGCCCAGGGGTTTGAGGGGAAAAGGAGAGAAGGATCCAGAGGCTTGATGGATTTGGAGGTTGATGCAGAAAAATGAGTAAAAATAGTACAAAATAATGCAGCAGGGAAACAATTTGAGATAACTAAAGCAGCATTCTGTGCACCCACTTAAGAAAGTGTCATTAGTGCAGTTACACTTTTATGGATAAGGAATTAACTTAGTATATAAATGTATTCTCAGAGTTTTTAAGACTTGTGTGGATGTGTATATTGATAAAAACTCTCACTTGCTGATATCTCTCATTGGTTATAAAATGTTACCCTATAGTCAACAGTAGCAGGAATTTAAGTTGAAAAGCATGATACAGCTACAAAATGTGCTTTTCTAGATACACAGCTCTTTCCCAGGCTTGGCACAGTCAATGGATTTAAATGGTTGGTTCCATCTGTGTGATAAAATTGTATTTGACATCTGTTTAAAATAAGCACATGATGCTTGAAAAAGAAGGACAACCCTCAGTATTGAACGTGACAAAATCTGGGGGTCATAGTTTGTATGTGTGTGTGTGTGTGTGTGTGTGTGTGTGTGTGTGTGTACACAGTTTACCAACCTTGTCAGCTGTTACTACCTTTTTATCTGGATCCTGTTAACTTGAGATTTGTTCTTAGTTCATGGAAAAGGTCTCCCTTTGTTTTCTTCCTTCAGATAGGAGAAGTCTCTTGGCAGAGTTCTTCAAAGGCAGTTAAGTCAGTAGCATCATGGAAATTTGGCAGTGAGCTGAGTACTAGGGCAGATCTAAACATTAGTTTAGGTTATTTTCACAGGCAATTGTTCCATGATTTTTCATCCTTTTATTTTAGCAGTTAGCATAATCATTCACGAGCATCCTTTCAAAGTGAACCCGCTAATCCATTCTTATCATTGTGTAGTCTGAGTAATTTTGAAATTTAAATTTAAATTGGATACATAAACATGGCAAAACATGAATAAATCATTGAAGGGCCTCTGAATTGTTCAGTTTACACCTTTTTAAAACTAATACAAAAAGTCAAATTCAGGTCTTTGATTAAATAAAAAATTGAACAACTGGATAACTTTGACGTATTTCATCTCTAGTCATTTTGTTCTTTTGCCTTTTAAATCATTTTTAATTGCTTTGAGTATTGCCAAACTGCCTGTTAACTCTAATCCATTATAACTACAAGTAGGTGCTTTGTGCCTCTAATATAAAGAAGAAAACACATATTCTAGGTGATTTAGTCCACCTCATGTGAGTTGGATTACTTAGAAAGTGGAATAGGTTGATATAGAAGGAATTAGGTTTCAGTCCTTGAATAAATGGCTCATATATTGACAAATACAAAATGGGATTATTTTACTTTTTGTGTTTTGGAAGCACTATGATCCGCCAAAGTCATATGAAAATGGGTCTTCTGTGACTATGTCTTCTAAAGGTGTGATGCCAAAACAATAGTTCTCAAAATAAAACATACCTTAAACAATTTTAGTGCCTAAATTCTTTTTTTTTTTTTAGAGAGAGTGAGAGAGGGGAGAGAGAGAGAGAGAATTTTTAATATTTATTTTTTAGTTCTCGGCGGACACAACATCTTTGTTGGTATATGGTGCTGAGGATCGAACCCGGGCCGCACGCATGCCAGTCGAGCGCGCTACCGCTTGAGCCACATCTCCAGCCCTAGTGCCTAAATTCTTTAGCCTGTAATCTCATGTCACCATTTAATCAAAACTTTTCCATAGCTCTCAACTAAAAGGGAAAAAAGAAAGGAGTGAAACTAATGCTTCGTGTGGGATACATTCTGTGCTTTGCATTTGTATTTTTGTGTTAAGTCTTTTACTACTCTCATTGTTTTGTGCAATATTTATAATAACCCAGTGACAATATCTTCATTTTACATATTTTTAAAAACCTAAGGATCCGAAAAGTTGCTAAAAACTGTACAGCAAGTCAATTACCAGAAGATGATCCAAATGAGAGCTAATTCAAAAAGTCAAATTCAGGTCTTTATCCTTTAGCTAAATCCTTTAGCAACTTCATAATTAAATTGCCTTTTGGGTCAATTGCCTTTAGTATCTACCCCTTCTTTGTGTGTAGATACCCCTAAAAGATAGGAGAGATACTTCAAATAACATCTAAACAAAAACTCAAGTTATTATGGTTCATTGTTGGGAGAAGATTTTAAATTGGTGGATTTTGAAGTCCCTTTCTAGATTATTTCCTGACTGAAGCCAATATATTCAATAGATTAAAACTGAGATCATCTGGATGAAAGAGGAGGAACAGGTCAGGCTGAACCTCTGAAACTCCATGATGGGCTTTTGAGATCTTAGAGGGCAACTGATTTATATCAGATGTTCTGAATGAATAAAAAAATTACTCTCAGTAGACCATCCAAAGTTTCCTCAAAAGTCAGAAGCAGGTATCTGGAGCCCTAGGTGCTCAGTCCCATTACAATGTCCAGATTCCCCAAGTCCAGGCTTAGCTCTGCATCTACAGTATAACCTTGAGTGCACAACTTAACCATGTGGATCTGAGTTTTCTAAGCTTTGATATGAGTGAAGGTTGACCTGGGCAGTATATCTCAACTTTGGCTCTATATGTGTAAGAAGCTTTTTTAACACCTAGGGCCTACTCCCATGGATTCCAATTTACTTTCACTGTTGGATGAAGCCTGGACATGATTATTTTGTAAATACCCCCCAGATGATTTTAATATATAACCAGAATGGAAAGGCACTGGTCAGGGTGATCTCTCTCTTTCTTTCCATTTCTAAACTGATTTTTGTCATTGGAATGCTAATGAGTAAATTCTTAAATATCTCAGTCATCCTATTTCATAGCATTAGGAGTTTAAGGAAGGTCATTCTTAAAAATGTCAGTCTCTTTAGTGTCCATGTTATTGGTGGATTGGAATTAATCACATGACTGGTCTTTTCCACAGAAAACCTGAGAGGAAGGCTAATATCTCAAGGGGTTGCTCGGGAAAATACTTCCATTGTGTTATCATCTTCCTTTCCCAAGTCATGTCAATGTTTTCTAGCAATCACTCTTAAAAGCCATGTCTCACATACTGCAAAAAAAGAAAATTTCCAAGCCCTCTTTCAGAATGACTACATTGTTTTACTAGATTACTTAGGGCAAGTTCTGTGTCTTATGAACTCATGTGTCCCCAGTACCTAACTCAGTGAGTGCCCAACACATAACTTGTCCATTTTTGTTGTGTTTATGTTCATTTTTATTTCTATTTTCTTTTTATAATTAATGAAAGGTATTGATTCCATCCAATAGAAATTTGAAAGCCAAATAAGGTTATATGACAAGGTTATCCTATGAAGCCTCCAAGTAACCATTACAAGAACACAATTTGACCATAATATAAAACAAATGGGCAATTGAAGTCAACATGCAGGAGTCTCCCATCTCCCTTTCCCAGTTTTGCTGGTTGGTCAAATAAGTGTATGATCCGATAGAATAACAATACCAAAAATGTGGGTTATTTCAAAAAGCCTATTTTTAATACATTACTAGTAGAAGCACAAAACTATTGTTTTGTTCAATTTATAAACACTATTTCACAATTTTTTATGTGAGGTTTAATATCCTGCCAGACTAGCCCCCAGAAGCCCAGTCTGTATTTTCTCCCAACATATCCACTAACACAAAGCATTTTCCTCTATCAAAAACTTGCTCACTTTTGAGGTTCTCACTTTAAATTGTCTATAAGCTATTAAAGTCAAACACTGCCTCTATACTGAATAATATGGTAAGGGAATTGAAGTTGTTTTACACAGATATATTAAGGTACGACAAAATATCAAAACCATATGCGGCCTCACACATGAGTACCCAATAAGTATGCGTTCAATTGATGTTAAACAGGCCTTACACTAAGGTTAAGAATCAGATAATAATTCCAATGGCATTAATAGGAGAATTGCCCTAATTGGTACCATTGAAACATGCTTTTTTTACGTTTTTAAAGTGCAGTACATTATCTGAAAAGAGGAAAACATGTGGCAACCATCCATTAATACCACATTAGTTAGAGATGTTATTGTTCCTATAAGACACTAGAACCCATTTTCCTAACATCTCCAACTAATGTAAAACTTCATGAAATCCTATATATATGCTACCTGTTTACTACAAAGTGAAGCGGGTTTGGAAAGTGTTTATCCTTCTCTTTTCTCCTATATGCTTTCAAGTTATATTTTAATACTTAAGATATTACCAGTCAGCCAGTACTCTTCACTCCCCCTTTTGAAAATGTGAACTTTAAATCAGATTTTTGTGGCAGAAAAAAAATGAGTTTAGTAATCTCTGGTCTTGTTGTGAAGCAGAACATGCATCCATCAGCAGAATAAACTGCATTTAGCTTTCAGTATAGGCCTGGACAATAATGAGCCTCCAAATGAGAGCTAGAATTCTAGATGTTCTGCCTGGGAATCTTGCCCAGGGCCTTTTTGGCTCTCATTTTTGCTGTTTCATGTTTGCTATTTCATTTCAATACATCAAATTAACACTAACTTTCATATTTGGGCAAGAAAATGAAGATTTTTGTAAGTTACTAGAGTTAAAGAATTCCAAAGAACTCTGTAAGGAGCATAATTCCTATTTGAGGTCTCAGGTTTCTATATTTCTAGGAAATACACATATACAATATATGGGTAACCTGCAGACATTTAACATACATCCTTGGTTCTAGAAATTGTGCTACCAGCTAAGGAGGCAATGAAAATATTTTGGGAGACATGGTTTAGTACAGTATAGATGAATGTAAAGAGTAAGAAGCAATATTCATTTGGTTATATAATGTGCTGGGTAGCCCTGAGATTCAGACTTGTTAAAGAAAACAAGAATTCTTCCTCATAAACGGGAGGCATGAATAAATCACACTTGTTCATTTCAGAGTTCAAAATGCAAAATGATAGTTTTGTATTTTTCATTTTCTTTTTTTAAGCAAGTTGCTTTGGAGGAAACTCAGACTGAAATTCTTATTGAATAAAAGTTTGTAAACATAGGGATCTAGGAGATGCAGAGTACAATTCAAATATAATTACAGGAGTGACATCCCAAAGCACAAAGGCAGGGGAAGTATATTGAATGTTTAAAATATATAAGAATTTTTTAACTATACTTTTAGCCATCACTTTTTTTCATCTAACTCTCTGTTGTGGTTTGAATATGGACTGTCTCCCAAAGCCTCCTGAGCTTAACAGATTGGTCTTCAATGAACAATATCCACAGGTGGAGCTTTAAAGAAAGAATTGGATCATGGAGGTTCTAACCTCATCAGTGAATTAATCCATTTGATGGATTCATAATTCAAATGGACTGATGACTGGGAGGTGGGACCTTGTTGGAGGGAAGTAGGTCACTGGGGGCATGCCCTGGAAAGGTTTATCCTATTCCCAGTATTTCTCTCCCCCCACTCCCCCCCTCTCCTTCTCTCTCCTTCCCTGCTGCCAAGAACTGATCTGAGCTGCTTTTGTATACTACACTCTTCCATGATGTTCTACCTCCTCTCTGGCCCAAAGCAGCGGAGCCAAGGACCAGGGACTGAAACCTCTGAATCTGTGAGCCAACGTAATTATATTTTCCTTCGAGTCATTGTTGTCAGTTATTTTGGTCATAGCAACAAAAGCTAACACAGACTCTAAAATGAATAAATATAATATGGAGTGATTTTTGTGCTGCTAAGGATTTTTGAAAGCATGCCATCTGTGGGTCAGAGTGGAAAGGAATGGTTAGATGCACACTATTGTGTGTGTGTTGAGTCTTCCTCTGTGAGAGGCTGGGATTACAGTGAAAGAAGCTTGACCACACAACCCTTTTGTTGGCATTGTCATGACATCTGACATAGAACATACTGTCAGATATTGAGAATTACAATCATAAGACTAAATGGTGAGAAAGTGCCCAAAAGATTCCATAGCATTAAATCACGTTATCATTAGAACAAAGATCTAACAGTAAGCAACTAAGAGGCCCTTTTAACTTTTCATGATGTCAATTTATAAAAATATGGATTTATCAAATTCCTTATTCATTTTTTCTTAACTTTTTGATAGATACTTAAATGTTTCCCTCAATAGTCCATTTCAGTGCTCCTTTGTACATTATTTTTATACAAAAATATCATCATAATGAAACAAAAAAATGACTCTTCTAAATGGTTAATAATTTAATACACTTCTGAAGCTGATGTGATTTTACAAACTGAAACTATATCATACTGACCCACATCATCTATTTGTGGACAAGAATATTACAAATTAAAAGTTAAATAGCAAAATAAAATATATGTATAATTACACATGGAACTATAAGACCACAGGTATGTTTTAGGAGAAGTGAAATAGACTGGAGTAGGCACAGCTAATTGGACTTGGGACAGGCTGAGATGGAAAGATAAAGTATTCTAGGCATGAACTTGAGAAAGAATACTTAAGTCTGAAACTGGTGAGACCCACCTGGAGCACTTTGCATGCGGACAACAGTGGTCAGAGGAAAAGAGAAAGACCCTATCTGGGTCATGCATGATGACCATGAAAGGCAATTGAAACAATGTTTAGTTCTGGAAGCCATAGGGAACCATTGATGACTATCAAAGGGAAAAAGTAAACTGAAAAAAAAAGGAGAAATATAGGAGCAGTTTGGAGACTATATGGCAGCAGAGAAAAGGGGAGCCAGAGAGAATAATGAAGAGCCAATCACAGCATCACATTGTGAGACTATTGGAGCCTGCTACTGGATGGGTACAATTTAATTGCTTCTCAATGTCATACATTGTCCATCTGCAAAGGTCTTTAACCTTTTTTATTGTGTAATACCCAACTACAACCAACAACTATCTTTCATTCAAAAATCTTGTTATCTGAGGATTTAGATGTATTTTAAAGGCATTATTCTTTTCTCTCTAAAGCAATGAAATCCATGTCTCACACTTTTCTGAGAAAAAAAAAACGTTTCATCCAAGTTTTAATTTTTATGAGCTAAAACAATATGCATATTACAAAAACAAAACAAAAAAAAACAAGCCCAAGTTAGTTTAGATATTTATAAAAGCAAAAAACACTGTGGAGTTGGTTTAGTTTATATGACTGAAATATTTTCAGACATTTTGCAGTTAGCTTTCTTTGGAGACAGGATATTGTTTTAAAATGCAAAGTGGAATGTTTTGGAAGGTTCTTTACCTTTGATAACTAACAAGCAGAAAGTTAATCAATGGAGATGGGAAAGAAACCTTGGTTGACCAATGCAATACTTGGGCTGCATATAGGAACTTTACACTTGTGAATAATCTGTTTAGAACTTGAATGAAAACTGGAATTAGCTAATATATTTACTTCTATTTTTCACAGAGCAAATTTTAGACTTATTGTAATTAAATTTATTATTTAATTTTTGACTATTCTTTCTTACTGAATGCCATAGAAAACCAGTTGACACCTACATTTCTAATAATGTGAAAATGCCTAAAGTCTAGAAGGAGTATTGTTTTAGCAAAAATACCTTACTTAAATGATAATAGAAAGCATTTACTTTAAAGCCCGAATTGAAGCCTTCATTTAGATTGCTATAGCTATTAATCACAGCTTTTATTTTTAAGATGGAGAACTTAGTATATTTCTTGTCAAGTCAGTCATAATGAGTTTCAGTGCCTCATTTGAGCTCCCACAATTTTTCATTGTTTGGGAAATTAAAAAGAATATATATTAATTTAAATGAACTATAATGATGTTGTCTTTTGTGGTATTATGTTAGTTCTCAAGTCCATGAGTGCCTTGGCAGCTTTGTATTCATTCAAATCAATAAATAAGTACTTGTAATTGTGCACTGATAGACTTTTAAACATAAGCTGTGAAATGTTAAAAATGACAGCATCACCTAAACTGTTCATTTTACTCTTTTTGGTAACCCTTGCAACTATATATGTATTAGTATAAGGATGTGATGAAAGGATTTATGTTAATTAATATTAGGAGCAGGCCTCATTACTTTCAGGTTCCTGAGAGATTTTGCAGCCTATGTAGTTTTGCATGTTTGTAACTCCTGGTTTTTTTTTTTTTTTGTTGTTGTTGTTGTTGTTGTTGTTGTTCTAAAACAAATTCCTTTTATCAAGTGAAAATGTGCAGTAAGATACAAAAGACATTATTTGTATGTGAACTATAATTACTTTTTAAATTTCTCTTACTCTGCGTTTATAAGAAAGTATTAAAAGTTCAAATTTTCAGGCTGGGGCTGTAGCTTAGTGGTAGAGTGCTTGCCTCAAATGTGTGAGGCACTGGGTTCGATCCTCAGCACCACATAAAAATAAATAAATGTATCTTAAAAAAATAAAGATATTCATTTAAAAACCAAGTTCATATTTTCTATGAATTTACAACAGCAATACCATTACTTACTCTTAAGATATAGGAACATGTGATGTTTAGGTATTTATATTTTGAAATTTATATTCAGCTTATACTTACAGTTGACCCTATTATTCATGGATTCCATATTTACAAATTTGTTAACTCCTTAAAATTAGTTTGTGAGTCAAAATCATCATCATCATCATCATCATCATCATCATCATCATCGTGGAATCTTCATGATCATTCAGAGTGGTGAAAAAAACTTAGCCTCCTAATGCTCCCAGCTGAGATGAAACAAGGTGACACTTTGCTTTCCTGTTTTAGCGCTCAGCCACTAAACATGCATGTTTTTCAAGGCCTTTTTACTGCTATGATTTTTGCATTTTTGTGCTTTCTGTTGATAATTTCACTACGTAAAATGGTCCCTGAGGGCTATATAATGTTTTTAAGCACCAGAAGACTGTGATATACTTCATGGAGAAAATACATGGTAAGCTTTTTTCAGAATGAATAAAGTGCTCACTTTTGCTGTGAGTTTAATGTTAATGGATCAACAAAGATATTAAGTATATTTTAATAAACAAAACACACATTAAACAAGCTCATGCATTGATCAATTCCTGAAACTGTTGTGGCCAGAGGATCACAGGGCCTACCTCTATATTTTCCCTAGGAGTGGTGGTTTGGTATTGGCTAACTCAGTATTTATGACAGCATTATAAAACATACAACTGCAAGTAATGAGAATGAACTGTGTTCTTTTATAGAAGTCATTTCCCCAGTATTTCATCATGAATTATTGAGGCCTGGTGGGGAACATGAAAAATGTGTGGCCTGAGCAGATGTTCTTATTGCTGTACTAGCCACTGATGCTAAGCATCAAACAATTTATAGGCAAAGTGTCTCCAAAGTCTTCAGAGTTATTAACCGTTGGAAGATCATCTATTTTATTTTTAAACCCAAACCTCAATAGTTGGCCTGCTATTAAGGTTGAATTTACTCGATTTAGACATTGTCATTTAAAATTTTAAAAAGGGCCCATAACTGGGTTAAGTACATACAATACAATAATGCTTGAGAGCTAGCAGCACCTAACAATATGCTTCTATAAAAAAATAGAGAGTAATTTGCTTTGCCTATGTATGAAACAATCTACAGCACACTTTTATGAGGAATAATACATGGATTTAGATTTATGTGGAAGTGTTGTTTGAGCTTACGCAGATCAACCTCTTGATTTTACAGGAAAGAAATGCCAGTCCCAGGGAAGTTAAGTGCCTGCCCTAGGCCACCTGCTAGGACAGAGCTGGGGAGGTGTGACCATCCAGTCCAGTGCAAATACTTCCTTCCATCAGATCTCCTTTCCTGTGAAGTCCTATCAACTAGTATAAAAAAAAAACAGCTATTTTTGGACTACTTTGAAATATCAGCCCAATCCTACTAGAATTTCTTCTTGTTATTGTATAAATATATTAGTTTCCTTCTTCATTAGTTTAGGCATATTTGTAAAGAGAAGTCAAATATTACCAGTAAGCATAGTATCAGAAATGTTATTTCATCTTTTCATTATAAAAAGGAAAGCAACATTTTGGAAGGTACCCTTCCCTTAAATTTATGGTGACAATCAAATAGTTATACTAAACTGAACTTGCGTTAGGAAAATAGAAATTCAAGTGTGTTCAATTTGAAACTCATGACTGTATCTCGAGCAGGAGGATGAGCTGTGGTGTGAGATAGGGGCATATGCTTTGAGAAGAATTTCCTCCATACAGACTATGCCTGGGAACTGGACACTTCCTCTGTAACTCAATAAGTAGCAGAAATGATTAGGAAGGACTACCGGCAGCTGATTTCAATAAAACCCCCTCTCTTGTGCCTTGAAGATTTACTTATAGAGGGAGTTGGAGACATTAAGGAATGAGATATGATTCATTTCATGTATTGTAGAAATCAGAGGAAGAAACACAAAGATATAAATTGATGAGGCTACCTGGAACTTGTGATTCTCCTTCCTCAGCCTCCAGAGTCACTGGGATTACAGTTATATGTCACTGCGCCCAGCCACAAAGATATATTTAAGATAATGTCTCTTTTATTGTATATCTCATTATATGGAGCAAAAATTCAGTTTGGCTTCCCTCAGTTATGACAAAGGAGAAAGCCCACAGTTATGAAGATTTCCATCATACTCTATTCATACATAGGAAATGAACTTCCATAAATGTAATGATATTGCTCTTAGAGTTTCATTTCTACCTTTTTTATAACCTTCTTTAGGATAAAAACATTTCAGGGGCTGGGGTTGTGGCTCAGTGGTAGAGTGCTTGCCTCAAATGTGTGAAGCACTGGGTTCAATTCTCAGCACCACATATTAATAAACAAAGTTGATTGACAACTAAAAAAATAAAAAATAATAAAAAGTATTTCTTACCCTATAAAAAATTAATCAATAAAATTTTCAAGTTCTTGTAGTGATTTGATCTCCAGTGCCCAGACCCTTCCTCTGTAATGATTTAGCAGTATAGTGAAAGATAATGGCTTTACGTAATTTTAAGATGTAAATCTTAAACAAAGGTGTCAATTTATTTAATTAAAGATAAAGAATCAGTGATGAAAGTCGTGAAAGATTTGTGTACATTTATCTTTCAATATGTCTCATTCCTTTTTTACTTACCTTCAATTACATGAAGTAATCTATGAGTATTTATTGAGTGCTTTGACATTTTCAAAACTATCCTATGTACTACCAGGTATCCAAAGGAATGAAGAACATAGCCTCTACTTTCAAGAATGTAATGTTTTTTAATGTTTAAGAAACATTAAGTGTACCTAAGATATCTTAAGAGGGTGGGTAGGATGGTGTTCTTTAAACCAAGTTTTAGAAACATGGTATACTAAAATCTTCCCCTAAACCTTCACCATTCACATTAGGTATTAGAGGTGTCTCAGAAATCCTGTGACAAAGAGACACAGTGACTGTCATTAAATCCAGTACTTCTTACATGTATTTGACAAGGCAACATTTTTTTTGAGGCAAACCTATAAAAATCTCTTGGGATACAGGCATCCTATGGGAAATGGTTGGGGGAAATGCTGAATTAGAGAACCATGCATGAAATTTTATTTTTAATATTTTAAGTCTAAAACCAAATTATTGAAAGTGTAGAGAAAAGAAAAATCATTATAATCTAGGCTGATGAAGAAAATAATCTCAAAGGTTAGATTTCAGAAGAAACAAAAATGTAGTTAAGAAAAAGAAAAATATTGGTCCGACAAACAGAGGTTATATCTCCCAAATTGTTAACACTGATTATTTGGATTACTGGAGGCAAAAGTGCAGACAATGATTACTAGGGACTTTGACTAAGTTATACATCTCTCTCTTGTTACGTGCTAGTTTTTCTAAAAAGTGAGACATTATAATCAGGAGATATTTTTATAAAACTCACTAAGTTTATTTATCAGATAAGTTAATAATACCTTTATTAAAATAATATCTCTTTTCATAACTATGCATATATGTATAATAGTTACAACAAACAAGTGCAGATACAATAACTTGGCCAAAAATAAATTGAAGCATCAAGGTCAACCTGTGTTTTGAACTTGAGTAGCACCTGCTGTTTGTTCATCTCTCAAGTGTGACTGACTTCAGGAATGAGAATAAACAATGTACTAAGTTTCCCTTTTGGCTAGTCACCTCATGGGTATGTGCTGACTCTATGACTGAAACTAAGGAGTTGAGGAGTTAGCTGAAAATAACCAACCTGAACATCTTAATTATAGTTTGGCTTGTGTAATAACTTTTAATTGTTCCTTAATTTCAAAGTATTTAGTTTTTAAATTAGGTTTTCTTTTTAAAATGGAAAATTTAGGTATTCCTTAATAGTTAATAAACTACTTATGCCCAAAATACAGGATATGTTTTTAATGTGAAAACATAAACAGATTTAAAAGAAACTAAACTGATAATCCTCTAGATAAAAGAAATGTTTTATAAATATGACCTTGGAAAACCATTTTTCCCCTGAACTCCTTAAGAAATTATTCTTTTTGAATCTGGGAAGAAGATATACTTGACCTTTCGGTTGGATATAAATATGTACACAGGAAAGTCTGAGCATGATGCCAGTATACACAAGGTTAAATCATGTAAAATTGCTCAAATTTGACTCTTTCTGACCCCAGTAATGATGATTTCATACAGTTGAACCAGATGGTTTAACTCACTCATTAGTTAGTGCTCCCTCTTCCCTTGTGTGCAGAATTTTCCAATTGTATTGGGGTAGTATTTTGATTCTCACCACATTCCCCACTTGATTCAGAACTCTCTCTTTGCCTTCTCTGCTTGTATATCATTCTGTTCTCTCATTCTCCTAGATATTACCAGACTGCTTATTTATGTTAATTCATCTCTCCATTGGAAATGCACAGACATGAGACCATAAAAGGTCAAAGAGAGATCCTGCTTGAGTTCAGTAACATATATGTAGAATAAGTCAACTATTGCTGCCCTTCCCCAATTGCCAATCTCTATTTCTTTTACTCTTAATACTGCTAAGAGTCTCTCATTGACCTCAGAAGTTCAGGTGCCTAACAGGACTCTATCTAGATGACAACTTCTGATTGTCTGATGCCCTGCCTGTCAGGAGTTATAAGGCCTGCATAGAAGATGGCTTTTCCTGGCAAATGCTAGAAAGAAAATATTCCCACCCACCCCCCATAATCAAGCAGGCTTATTACTATCTTGCTTCCTGTATTTCGCTCTTTGATGTCCCCACCACTATGATTACAGATCAAAATGAACACCAGCTTCATGGATTCAGTATCAGAAACTTCACATGACTGTTTAATAGTTTGTGACCATGTACATGTATACAATACTAGCACAATAACCCAGAATTTTTTTTAAAAATCACCAAATGTTTTTTTCCATATCTATTTTCAGTGAAACCAAATCTAAATATCCATTTGAGGAGAATTAAGTGTTATAGGAGATGCTAAATATGTTCTAATGAGTTTGGTAGCTGAGATTTATAGAGGGAAAAAAAAGGAAATATTTTAGTCTGCTTTTGTGTCACTGTGACCAATATGCCTAGCAAAGAATAACAGAAAGAAACAAAAGTTTATTTTGGCTTATAGTTTCAGAGTTTTAGTCCATAGACAGATTCCACAGTTCTGGGCTCAAGGTGAGCCAGAATATCATGGTGGAAGTTCAAGGAAGAGGAACTCAGCTCAGGATAGAACAACAAGGAAGCAGAGAGAGCTGAACTCACCAAGAACAAAAAATAAAACTCCACGGCCACACCCCCAGTGACTGACTTCTCCAATCACACCCTACTTTTACCAAGCAGTTAATCCCTATCAGTGATTTATCCATTAATTAGGTTATAACTCACATAATCTAATTATTTCACCTCTGAAAATTCTTGCATTATCTCACACATGAGCTTTTGGGGGATACCTTATATAGAAACCACAATATTCCACCCAAGGCCCCCAAAAGCTCATATCCATCTCACAATACAAAATACAGTTAATCTATTTCTAAGAGCCCCCAGAGTCTTAACAGTTCCAGTATTGTCCAAAAGTTCAGTCAAAGTCCAAAGTCTCCTCTGAGACTCAAAGCAAACTCTTAGATGTTTTTCCCTATAAAGATCAAAACAGGTTACATATATCCAATGTTATATAAAGGCACAGAGTAAACATTTCTCCCCAAAGGGAGAAATGGGGGCATAGAAAGAAGACATATAACCGAAGCAAGACTGAAATTCATCGGACAAACAAGTCCTGTAGCTCCACATTCAGGATCTAGGGCCCGTGGCATCCTGATGGTCTCTCAAAGGGCTTGTTTAACTCTGCTGCTAATGATTTTTCTGGTTACAGCACACATGGCCTTTCTCTTGGCTTGTCTCTGCTTAATTCCTTCAGCTTGTGTTAGCAGATGTCCCATGTTACTCAGATCTCTTAATCCCGAGGATCTCCACTGCAGCTTCAGCTTCCTTCTCCTATCTTCACACATTGCCCATTCTGGGGATACCCACAGTGATACCAACCTGCTACACTTTGCCTGGCCTCCCAGACCTTCCTTTGAAATCTCAATGGAAAATTCCATGTCCCCCTAACTCCAGCATCCCATGTTTCTGCAGAACTAGCACCATGTGTTTGCGGCCAAGGTCTGTTGCCATTTTGAGCAATAGTCAAGCTTCCTGATACCATGATTGCAGCAGCTTGTAAGTGACTGTGTGGTTGAGCTTGGGGAAACAACTTCCTAGTCTCCCTAGTGCAAACAGGGTGAATTGGTCTCAGAGGAATTTTTACTTTTACACCCTTGAGCCTGAGATGAGCGTAGTTCTTGCCAATCCCTGAGATACCCTCGAGCCATCTTTCTTATTATTTATGGGTGAAGAACTTACCATCTCTTTAGTGTTTTATCTTTAACAACCACATCTTCTTTAGCCTCAATTTTTCACACAGTTTTTTTACCAAAATGCAAGTTTTTCAAATCCTTTTGCTATGTTTTCTGCTCCTGACTATCACAGTAAACTTGAGTAAAAGCTGCGAGCAATATCCATTTTACCACCTGAATGTTGTGCTGCCTTGAAATTTCCTCCTCCAGATAATTAGTTCATCACTTTTAAACTTAGACTCACAGAAAGTCTTAGGACATGGGTAAAATTTAGATAACTTCATTGTCAGAGCATAACATGATTGGTCTCTAGTCCAGTTTCTAATAGAGTCCTCCTCCCCTGAAACTTTCTGAGTCCAGTCTTTACTGCTCACAGTCCTTATAGCATTCTGGTCTTTGGAGCTGTCCCCAGAATTGATCACCAAGCTCCACTTACAAGATTCTAAAGTTTTTCCAGCCTGCATGTCTAAACTTTTCAAAATTCTTACCCCTGGAAATAAGCTCCAAACTCTTCTGAACCACATGGTCTGGTTAGTCACAGAAATGACCCCACTTCTCAGTACCCATTTCTATTTTAGTCAGCTTTTTCGTTGGTGTGACCTAAAGCTTTTTTCGTTGGTGTGACCTTTCGTTGGTGTGACTAGGGTCAGATGGAATTTCAATGTAGTTTTGATTCTCATTTTCCTGATGGCTAAAAATATTGAGCACTTTTTATACGTTTATTGGCTATTTGTACTTATTTTAAGAAGTGTCTGTTTAGATCAATTGCCAGTTTATTAATTGGACTACTTAATCTTTTGTTGTTAAGCTTTTTTAAGGTCTTTATATATTCTGGATATTAATCCACTGTCAGGTGAATAGCTGGAAAAGATTTTCTCCCATTTTGTAAGTTGTGTTTCAACTGTTGTTTTCTTTGCTTTGCATTGAAGCTTTTAATTCAATGTAATCCAGTTTGTTAGTTCTTTTTTTTTTTAGAGAGAGAATTTTTTTAATATTTATTTTTTAGTTCTCGGCAGACACAACATCTTTGTTTGTATGTGGTGCTTAGGATTGAACCCGGGCGGCACGCAAGTTCTTGCTTTTGTTTCCTGAGATGTTGGAAGTCCTCTTCAGGATGTTGTTACCTGTACCAATATTAATTGTTTCTGCTATTTCTTCTAGTAATTTCAAATTTTCAAGTATTACATTAAGGTCTTTGATCCATTTTGAGTGGAGTTTTATACAAGGTGGAAGATAGGGGTCTACTTCCAAACATCTACATATAAATATCAGTCTTCTCAACACATTTTGTTAAAGAGGCTACCTTTTCTCCAACGTGTTTTTGGCACCTGTGTTGAGAATCAGTTGACTGGCTGCAGATGTCTGAGTTTATTTCTATTTAATTCTACGGTGTACATTCCTGTTTTTATGCCAGAATCATGCTTTTTTGTTATTATGTCTCTGTAGTATACCTGATTTGTATTTTCAAATCAGGTATTGTGATGCTCCAGTATTTGTTGTTTTCTTTCTTCTTCTTTATCCCTCTCTCAGGGTAACTTTGACTCTTCAGAGTCTTTTGTGGTCTCGTATGAATTTAGGATTGTTCTTCTAGTTCTATATTTTGATGGAGACTGTATTGAGACTTATTATTGTTTTGGTAGTATGACTATTTTAACAATATTAATCCTTCCAATCCATAAACATGAGAGGTCTTTCCGTCTACTAGTGTCTTCTTCAAATTCTTTCTTCAGTGTTTGTAATTTTCATTGTAGAGGTTCTTTGCCTCTTTAATTAGATTTATTCTAGGTTTTTTTGTTATTGTTTTTGATGATGATGATGATGTTATTGTTTTGTTCGGTTTTTTGCTTTTTGAGACTATAATGAATGATAAAGATTGCTTTCCTGATTTCTTTCTCAATGAGTGCATTATTGGGTTTATAGAAAAGTTATTGATTTTTTGTATGTGGCTTTTTCTATCCATCCACCTGGCTGAATTTGTTGATCAGTTCCAAGAATCTTTTGGTGTAGTCTTTAGGACTTTGTAGGTATAGAGTTGTATCATCTGCAGAGATAATTTTAAATTCTCCTTACCTATTTGTATCTCTCTCATATCTTTCTCTTACATACTTGCTCTAGCTAAAATTTCAAGCATTGTATTGAAAAGTACAAGTGGTGAATAAATACTCCTGTCTTATTCCTGATCTTTGAGGAAATGCTTTTAGTTTTTCCCCACTTAGTATGATGTATAGATTCATCAAATGTAGGCTTTATTATGTTGAAATATGATCCATGTGTAACTAATTTATTCAGAGCTTTTATCATGAAGGGATGTTGAATTTTATGAAATGCTTTTTCCGAATATATTGAGATGATTATGTGACCTTTATCCCTGATTCTATGTATGTGCTGTATTACACTTATTGATTTGCATACATTGAACTATCCTTGCATCCCTCCCTGGAACAAAACCAACTTGATCATGCTCTATAGTCTTTTTAATGTGCTTTTGATTTCTACTTACAAGTATTTTATTGAGGATTTTTCCATCTACGTTCATCAAGGACATTGGTCTATAGTTTTCTTGTTGTTGTGTCCTTATCAGATTTTGGTGCCAAGTAATTTTGCCTTTGTAGAATGAATTTAGAAGAGTTTCTTTCTGTTCTATTTGATGAGGTAGTATTATTTCATTAACTAAAAAATAAAATATAAAAAAAGTCAGATAAAATTCTATGGGGAATCATCTGTTCCTGGTTTGGTTTTTTTTTGTTTGTTTGTTTGGTTGGTTGGTTGGTTGGTTATTTTTCTTTTTGTTTTTGTTTGTTTGTTTGTTTTGGTTAGGAGATTGTTATGGTTTGGATGTGAAGTGTCTCCCCAAAGGGCCTGTGTTAATGCAGGAATATTCAGAGGTGACATGATTGAATCAAAAGAGCTGTTACCTAATCAATCCATCCTACTTTGAAGAGGATAACTGTAGGCATGTGGAGTGTGGCTGGAAGAAGTGGGTCACTGTGGACATGCCCTGGAAGGGCTCATTTTTTCTGGATCTCCTCCTCCCACCTGCTGCTTCCTGACCACCATGAGGTGAGCTGTTTCCTTTACCCTGACCTTCAGCCATGATGTTCTGCTGACTGGGGACTCAACCTCTAGAAACATGAGCCAAAGTTATTGTCAGGTATTTGGGTTACAATGATGAAAAGCTAGCACAAGAGATTTTATTGCTACTTCAATCTCATTTCTTATTATTGATCTATTTAGGCTTTTTACATTGTCTTGGTTTTAATTTCATTAAGTCATATGTGTTCAGAAATTTGTCCATTTCTTCTAGATTTGTCTAGCTTTTTGGCATATCATTTTTCAAAATATTCCCTAATGAGCCTGTTAATTTCAATGGTATCTGCTGTAGTATTCACTTTTTCATCTATTTTATTTATTTGGGTCTTCTCTGTCTTTTGGTTAGCATACCTAAGGGTTTGTCAATATTTTTTACCTTTTTAAAGAACCAACTTTTTGTTTCATTGATTCTTTGTATTTTTCATTTAGTCTCTATTTATTTCTGCCCTGATCTTTCTTTCTATTAATTGTGGGTTTAGTTTGTTCTTGTTTCTAAGACTTTGAGATACATCTCTATGTTATTTGAGATCTGTTTTTCAAATGTAGGTAATTGTAGTTCCCTCCTAGGACGACTTCTTCCACTGTATCCCACAGTTTTTGTCTGTTGTATTTTCATTGTAATTTGATTTTGATTTTTAATTCCCCCTTTATTTTTTCAGTGACCCACTGTTCATTCAAAGGTGTACAGTTCAATTTTCATGGTTTATATACTTTCTGTAGATTCTCTTGCTGTCAATTCCTAGTTTTATTCCATTATAATTTGAAAGTAGAGAGAAATTATTTTGAATTTGTTTTGATTAATCACATACAATTATCAATATTATGTTCTATTTTTGGGAAAAGTTCCATGTGCTGATGAGAATTCTGTAGATGCCTATTAAGTTCATTGGATATATAGAGTAACTAAACTCTAATGTTTCTTTGTTGCTATCTTTGTCTGAATGACCCAGTTATTGGCAAAACTGTGGAGTATTGAATTCACCCACTATGATTGTTTTGTGGCCTCTTTCTTTATGTCCAGTAGTGTGTGTTTTCTAAAATTGAGTGAGCCAATGTTCAGTGCATGCATATTTATAATTGTTATAACTCATTAATGAGTCATTCCCAGTATATAGTGATTTTCTTTGTCTCTTTTGATTTTTCCTAGAGTACATTTTGTCAAATATGACTATGGTTATTCCTGCTTGCTTTCAGATTCTGTTTGCTCAGAATATTATTTTCCATCCTTAAACTTTTAGTCTGTGTATGTCTTTTCAGAATATTGTTGGGTCTTGTTTTTCAATCCAATCTACCAGTTTGCATTTTTAAATTGGAGAATCAATACTGTTTGCACTCAGGGATATTGTTGAAAGGTATATGCTAGTTCCAATCATTTTGTTGTTTTTCTTCTGGTTGCTTTGAATATTCTGTTTGTTTCTTCCTCCTTTATTTGTGCTAGAAGTTTGATGGTTTTCTGTATTAATAATGTTTGATTCTTTTCTAATTCTTATTTGCTTATTTACTCTTCAAGTGAGATTTACTCTTTCTTGTGCTGTCATTACTGTATTTAGATTTTTTTTCCTCTTCTGAATATAGAATTTTCCTTAAATATTTTCCATAATTCTGGTTTGGTGGTCATGAATTTTCCAAGTTTATGCTTATCGTGGAAGGTATATTTCTTATTTGATTCTCAAGGATAACTTTACTGGGTGTAGTTAAAAAGTTGGCAATATTTTCTTCCAGGATTTGAAATACAACATTCCATGGTTCCCTAGCCTTTCAAGTTTTTGTTCAGAAATATATTGTTATTCTGATTTGTCTTTAAATGTGACTTTGAATTTCTCTCTTGCAGATTTTTTATTAGATCAATATAGTCACACATAGTAGCTATGTCTATCCCAACAAAATTGAACATGCATGGAATTTTATTTCAGTTCACATTCTCCATCCAAATTTTTTATCTCTTTCTTCCCCATTCTCCTTCTTCAACCCTACTGCTCTTCCTTTTGACCACCAATTTATTTATTTTTGATTGATTCTTTGTACTTATAAAGGTAGAATTCCCTGGTAATTTATGTATGCAAATAGCATGATTTTTTTAAAATTAATTCTTAATTTACTTATTTTTCCCATCCTTCTTCTCACCTTCTAGATCTCCTTCTGCTTTACTGATCTTCCTTATATCTTTATAATATCTGATCCTCCCTTCTTTCTTTCTTTCTTTTTTTTTTCTTTTTTTTCTTTTTTTTTTTTTTTTTTGGTACCAGGATTAAACTCAGGGGCACTCAACCACTGAGCCACATCCCTAACTATATTTTGTATTTTATTTAGAGACAGGGTCTCACAGAGTTGCTTAGCACCTCAACATTGCTGAGGCTGGCTTTGAACTGATAATCCTCCTGTCTCAGCCTCCCAAGCTGCTAGGATTATAGTTTCTTTCCCTTATTTTACTTTAGCTTCTACATTTGCAAGAAAACATTTGACCCTTAATTTTGTGACTGACTTATTTCACTTAGCATGATTTTCTCCATTTACATCTATCTACCAGCAAATGCCATAATTTTATTCTTCTTTTATTCTTCTTTATGGCTTAATAAAACTCTATTGTGTGTGTGTGTATACACACACACACAAATATATACCACAATTCAATTCTTTTTTTTTTTTCATGCAACAGCAAAAGGGGATTTATTGAGGATCCAATCCAGCGAGCTGGGGCTCCAGGCTCACTCAACAAGGGAGAGCGGCCAAGAGCCCGGAGCAGGGGTTGAGCAGTGCTTAAGTACACTTTTTGGGGAGGGCAGGAACTTTACATACGTCACGGTCCCCTTTAACAAATCATTATACACCGAGGGAAAATCAAACAACAATTCCTGAACATGATTAGTACATTCATTGGTGGGAACAGGTCGGGCGGGAGTGATAGGTCAATCCTAAGGAGGGGATACATTTAAACTGATTGGTTTGGGCCCTGAATGCCTACGTGCCAAGCTGTACAGGGTCCTAGGTTATTAAACAACTAAATGGTCAGGGGGAATATCTACTGGGCAGTCCCGGGAATTGTCCTAACAGCTACAGGAATTTCAGGTTTTGAGTGTAGCATAGGAACTTAACAATACCTGGTCCTTTACATTTTAACTCAGGCTTTGCAGCTTAGAAGCAGCTTTACAATGTCTGGTCCTTTACATTTTAATTCAGGCTTTGCAGCTTAGAAACTTTACCCTTTCACACCAAGCTAAAGAATTTGGTTTTCTTTTTTTTTTCTTTTTTTTTATTGGTTGTTCAAAACGTTACAAAGCTCTTGACATATCATATTTCATACATTAGATTGAAGTGGGTTATGAACCCCCAATTTTACCCCAAATGCAGATTGCAGAATCACGTCGGTTAAACATCCACAATTTTACATAATGCCCTATTAGTAATTGTTGTATTCTGCTACCTTTCCTATCCCCTACTATCCCCCCTCCCCTTCCCTCCCATCTTCTCTCTCTACCCCATCTACTGTAATTCATTTCTCTCCTTGTTTATTTTCCCATTCCCCTCACAACCTCTTATATGTAATTTTGTATAGCAATGAGGGTCTCCCTTCATTTCCATGCAATTTCCCTTTTTCTCCCTTTCCCTCCCATCTCATGTCTCTGTTTAATGTTAATCTTTTCTTCCTGCTCTTCCTCCCTGCTCTGTTCATAGTTGCTCTCATTATATCAAAGAAGACATTTGTATACCACAATTCTTAATCCATTCATCTATTAACAAGCATCTGAGTTAATTCCACAATTTGGGTATTGTGAATCGTGCCACTCTTGTGGCTTTTAATATTCTTTCTTTCTTCTGTACTTCTGCTAATTTAACATAATGTGTTATGGAAAAATTCTTTTCTGGTCTTGTGTGTTTGGGTTCTAAATACCTCCTGTACCTAGATGTTTATGTCTTTCCTAAGATTTGGGAATTTTTCTGCTATTATTTTACTGAATGGGTTTTCTATGCCTTCAGCCTGTAGCTTTTCTCTCTTTTCTAGTCTTATTATCTACATGTTTGGTCTTTTAATGGTGTCTCATAGATCTTGTGTGTTCTGCTCATTCCTTCTTACTTTTTTCTTATTATTGTCTAAATGTGATAATTCCTCAAACTTGTCTTCAAGCCCTGATATTCTTTATTCTGTTTATTCTAGTCTACTGGTGAGGCATTCAAGTGATTCTTTAATCTGACTTACTGAGCTTTTCATTTCAAAGATTTCTGTTTGGTTCTGTTTCAAAATGTCTAATGTTTTATTGAATTGCTCATTCATATCCTGCATTGTCTTCCTTAATTAATTCAGCTGTTTATTTGTAACTGCTTAGAATTCATTGAACTTTAGAATAATCACTCTTTTGGACTCTTTGCCCAGAATTTCATGCCCTCCAATCCTTAGGATGTTACTAGAGAATTATGAACATTAGCAGATGTCATGGTTTTCATATTTCTTGTGTTTCTGTATTTATATTTGTGCATCTATCATGATGCCTATCTCATTCATTTTTATATGAGGGCCTTCTTAGTAAGCAGTCTTCTCTTGATGGTATATCCTTGAATATCAGGTTATTGTGTAGTGTTGAGTTTAATTCCAATTGGACTTTATAATTAAATTTCCCTGAAGCTCCTTTAGCCATTATTAGTGGGTTTTTACACAATGTATAATGTGTCAGAGACTGAAAGACCCACTTTTTCTATAGGTATCACAAGAGTGGAATCCCTCTGGTAATTCAGACATATATAGTATAGTCAGCATAACATATGGGGTGTACCCTCTGTGACTACTACTGCAGTCTTTTCAGCAATATGAGGTCTGTTGGGGACTGGAAGCACCCTATGCTGAGGTCTCTCATAAATATTGAGCCCACAACTCATGTTCTCTCTCTCTGTTATTGCTATGGGTTGAATGTTCAGAAGCAGGCCCTCAGTACCTCCCCATCCCCCACCATCTACCTACTTGGGAACAGTTCATGATTAGAGACTTTTATCTCTCCTAGTTTTAAAGTTGAAGTGTCTGAGAAGGCTCAAGCAGGGGTAGGTCATGAATGGAATAAGGTACAGTTTCTCTGAGCTGAACTGGGAGTGTAGCTCTAGGGCCCAGCACCTGCACAAAATACTCAAAGTGACAGGTTCAGTCTGTAGAACTGCATATAAAGAAGACAAGTGACAGAGACAACAACTACTACAATAAAAAAACAGATGAAGAAATAAAGTCCAAATAAAACAACCATCACTACTGCAACAACAGAAGAGAATGGGGCAAAAATAATATAGAATAAACTAAAAAGCTTAAAAAGTAAATTAAATTGATTTTTAAAAAATTAAAAGGAAGAAAAATGTGGGCAAGAATTAATGATGGCAATGTGTGCTTGATCAGATCTTCTTTCTTTGTCTTCTTAGACTGTGTGCCCCTTGGAAAAAATGGAGGCTGGGGGTTATTCACCCCCTTCTTTATTTTGCTGTGCTCACCAGGTGACCAATGGGAGAGATTTGTGGCCAAAGCTGGTTTGAATGCCTGCCAATGCCTGCATTGCACACAAAAACAAGATAAGGAAAAACCCAAAGCTCCCCAGGCAGATTGACTCCAGAGCTCCTTGGGCTACGCAGTCACATAGTGGAGCAAATACCTTGTTGCAGTATGTCAAGGACCTTGTTATCTTTTGTGCTGCATACTATACTCTGAGTTTGAAAGACAATTTGGAATTGCAACTATCTATGCTGAGAGGAATGGAAGCAGGCTCCACAGGATGCACCACCTACAACTGTGGTGTTTTGAGACTTAGCTCCCAAGCAAAATTAACACTGACTGCTCATTCTCCTGATTCCTGCTGTGGGCTTCTTGAACCACTAGTCTTAAAGGGGAAGCATCCTCCGTTCCCTTCCACATTGAAGTCCAGTTTCCCACAGGATAGTATTCTTAGTGGGTTTGGTCCCTTGTGACCAAACTGATTCTCAAGACAGCCATCCCTTGAGCCAATGTAGTAATATTGCCATGGGGACCTAGAGACAGAAAAATGCAGAGGCCTTTGACTCCCAGAGCCACAAGCTCATAAAGGATCTTTTCAAAATGACTCCCTGTTTTATCACCATGAGAATTTTCTGAGAAGTGCAGAAAACCTCTCTAGATTCAGTTTGCTACACGGTCTGTTTAGGTCTACTGTCTGTTTAGACCATATTTCAGCAAGGTGCTAATTCCTACACCAGTGGTGCTCACTGGGACTCTCCCTCTTTTCACCTCTCCCTGTCCTCTGATTAATGCTGAAGTGCTAATTTTACCTCTGTTCCACTACCCCAAGTCTCTGGGTTTCGCCAAATCTCTGTCCACGGATGTGCTTCAGCATTCTCCCACAGGCACCCACCTTGACATGCAGCTGCTCTCCTGGTGTTTTGATTCTATCTTGTGGAGAAAGAGGCAAATGTTGGGTGCCTCCCATCCACCATCATCTCACTCCAGGTCACAATTATTCATATGGCTTTTTGATAGTGTCCAAACCTATACTTCCTTTCTAGCACTGGTGAAGACATTTTCTTTTTTTTTAATTTTTTTATTCTGATTTGTTTTTGTTTGTTTTTTTTTTTTTTGACAGCAGAATGGATTACAGTTCATATTACACATTTGGAGAACAGTTTTTCATATCTGTGGTTGTATACAAAGTATATTCACATCATTCATGTCTTCAGACATGTACTTTGGATAATGATGTCCATCTCATTCCACCATTATTTCTAACCCCTTGCCCCTCCCCTGTCACTCCTTTGCCTTATCTGCAGTTCATCTATTCCTCCCATGCTCCTTCTCCCTATCCCACTATGCATCAGCCTCCTTATAACAGAGAAAACATTGGGCATATATTTTGGGGGGATTGGCTGACTTCACTTAGCATTATATTATCCAACTCCAGCCATTTACCTGCAAATGCCATAATTTTATTCTCTTTTATTGCTGAATAATATTCCATTGTGTATGTATACCACATTTTTTTATACATTCATCTACTGAAGGGCATCTAGATTGGTTACACAATTTAGCTATTGTGAATTGTGCCGCTATAAACATTGATGTGGCTGTGTCCCTGTAGTATGCTGTTTTTAAGTCCTTTGGGTATAGACCAAAGAGAGGGAAAGCTGGGTCAAATGGTGATTCCATTCCCAGTTCTCTAAGGAATCTCCATACTGCTTTCCATATTGGCTGCACCAATCCAGCAGTAGTGTATGAGTGTGCCTTTTTCCCCACATCCTTGCCAACACTTATTGTTGTTTGTCTTCATAATAGCTGCCATTCTGACTGGACTGAGATTAAATCTTAGAGTAGTTTTGATTTGAATTTCTCTAATTGCTAGAGATTATGAACATTTTTCATATATTTTTTTACTGAATATATATTATATCATCTTCTCCTGAGAAGTGTCTGTTTAGGTTCTTGGCCCATTTATTGATTGGGTTATTTGGGTTTTGTTTGTTTGTTTGTTTTTTAGTTTTGGTTTTTTTTTTTTTTTTTTTTTTTTTGGTGTTTAGCTTTTTGAGTTCTTTGTATACCCTTGAGATTAGTGCTCTGACGTGTGAGGGGTAAAAATTTTCTCCCAAGATATAGGCTCTCTATTCACCTCACTGATTGTTTCTTTTGCTGAGAAGAAGATTTTTACTTCGAATCCATTCCATTTATTGATTCTTGATTTTAATTCTTGTGCTATAGGAGTCTTATTAAGGAAGTTGGGGCTTAATTTAACATGATGGAGATTTGGGCCTACTTTTTCTCCTAATAGGCTCAGTGTCTCTGGTTTAATTCCTAGGTCCTTGATCCATTTTGAGTTGAGTTTTGTGTATGGTGAGAGATAGGGGTTTAATTTCATTTTGTTGCATACGGATTTCCAGTTTTCCCAGCACCAATTGTTGAAGAAGCTATCTTTTCTCCAATGCATATTTTTAGCACCTTTGTCTAAGATAACTGTAATTATGTGGGTTAGTCTCTGTGTCTTCTATTCTATACCATTGGTCTACCAGTCTATTTTGTACCAATACCATGCTGTTTTTGTTACTATTACTCTGTGGTATAGTTTAAGGTCTGGTATAGTGATGCTACCTGCTTCACTCTTCTTGCTAAGGATTGCTTTAACTATTCTGGGTCTCTTATTTTTCTAGATAAATTCATGACTGCTTTTTTCTATTTCTATGAGGAATGTCATTGGGATTTTGATTGGAATTGCTTTAAATCTGTATAGTGCTTTTGGTGGTATGTCATTTTGATAATATTAATTCTGCCTATCCAAGACCAAGGTAGATCTTTCCATCTTCTAAGGTTAGTGAAGACATTTTCTAACATTTGTCCTAACCCTTACCTCTGTCACTCTGAAAGCCAATTATGATGCCAGATAGCCAATTTTCATATTCTTTCTTTCAAAAATCTAATGAATACACATAGTCTTATAAAGGCTTATATTTTTATTTATTAATGAATAGATGAATATCTGTTTTTCATTAAATATACCTTTGAATTAATACAAGTCAACAAGTAATCATTGAACTACTTCTTTGTATAAAGCCCTGGTGGCTAATATTTATACCTAATAGGCATTCAATGAATTTTTCTTAAATTCAAAGGAATAAGACAAAGACCTTCTCTCAGGAACATTATAATCTCCTCACAATAATACCATGTTCTTGTTCAAAGCTTTCATTTCATCACAGACATAATCAAATCCTATCTACAGATAGCAGGTATTATATTTCATTTTATAAGTGGAGAAATTGAAACTGAGAGGAGATTTTCCCAAAGATTCTAAGCTAGGAAGTGGTGAGGCTCAATTGAACTCCAGGACTTCTAATGCCTCGTATAATGCTAGTTCCACCAAATTGCTCTTGTTCACTAAATCAAACTAAAAGAGAAGTACTCTAGCCAGGTATGGTGGCACATGACTTGGGAGGTTAGGGGAGGAGGATCACAATTCAAAGGCCAGTCTCAGCCACTTAGTGAGACCCTCAGCAACTTAGCGAGATCCTGTCTCAAATTAAAGTAGTAGTTAGGTTCAATCCCCAGTACCAAAAAAAGAAAAAGAAGTATTCTAGCAAAAGAAAATAAGAGCCATTCATTCACTCATTTATTGACTCACAAATGCTCCAAATGGGTTGAAAAATTCAACCTACTTTCTGCAATATGTGTCCCTCAGTTAAGAGTTTCTTAGTGATAGATTCCTGGTTACCAAAGTCATATCATATTGACAGGGTTATAAGTTCTTAAAGTAGGAAAAAAATCTTTAAAATGTTTTATGTTACCCAGTTAAAAGAAATTTTTAAAACTTTGAGGTCATGGGAAATCTTTATACCTCTCTCTCAATTTTGGTGTGAACCTAAAATGGCTATAAAAGAAAAAAGTCTTGGGGTGGGGAACTTGAGGTCAATAGTAATTTTTTTAGAGATTCCATGAATTTTTTTCAAGCATTCAATGTTGGAAAGTTTTTCTCAGAAACATTTTAAAAGTATGTATGTGTGTTTGTGTGTGTGTGTGTGTGTGTGTGTGTGTGCAAGTGTGTTTTAAAGTATTTGCATTTTCAGTTGGAGACAAAGCATTTTGTAGAAATCCTTTAAAAGACTAAACTCTTATGAAAATTTATTTTTAAACTATTAAATTATTTTGTTACCAAAGCTTCTGGAAAACTTTTCAAGCACTTAGAATTTTACAGCAATACAGAAGTTGCCTAATGCTCATTATAGATAGTATTACCTGGTTAATTTTCTATTGCTTTTCTTTCTTCCTTCTTTCCTTTATTTTTCTTTATTTTTTAAATTTATTGGTGCATTCCAGATTAACATAATAATAGGATTCCTTGTGATATATTTGTACATGCATATAACATAAATTGTTCTGTTTCATTACCCCATATAGCCACTTCCCCTCCTCCCCTCCCTCCTGAATCCCCTTTCTCTTTTCTACTGGTCTTACTTCTGTTTTCTTGTGGTTTCTCTCTCCCCACCCCCATCTCTCCTCTCCTTCTTCTTCCTATCTACTCCATATGAGAGAAAACAGATAACCCATGGCTTTGAGTCTGACTTATCTCACTGTGAAGTTCTCCAGCTCCATCCATTTTCCTGTGAATGCAATAATTTAAATTTTCATGGCTGAGGAAAAGTCCACTGTGTATATATACCACATTTTGTTTATTCATTCATCTCCTGATGAACACCTAGGTTGGTTCTATAAGTTAGCTATTGTGAATCATGCTGCTATAAACATGGGTATGCATGGATCACTATAGTCTGCTGACTCATTCTTTAGGATAAATATAAAGGAGTGTTATAGCTGGGTCATGTGGCATTTCCGTTTCTAGTCTCTCAAGGAACCTAAATATTGATCTCCCATAGTGTTTGTACTAATTTACAAATCCACCAACATTATATAAGTGTACCTTTTTTTCCACATTCCCACCAGCATTTTTTTCTATTTTTAATGAACGCTATTCTAACTGAAGTGAAATGAAATCTCAGTGTAGTTTTGATTTGCATTTCCCTGATTGCTAAAGGTATTGAACATATTTTCATATATTTTTTGTCCATTTGAATTTCTTCTCTTGTTAAATATCTGTCTTATCCATTTTTCCATTTATTGTTTGGGTTATTTGTAAAGCTTTTTCCTTTTATTTTGGAGTTACATTTTTTTTTTAGTTCTTTATATGTTATGGGTATTAATCCTTTGACAGAGAACAAGCTGACAAAAATTTCTTTCATTTTGCAGGTTCTCTATCTTCATGCTTTTAATTGTTCCCTTTGCTATGCAGAAGGTTTTTAATTTGATGACACCTCATGTATTAACCTTTGTTTTTATTTCCTGGACTTTAGGAGTTTTATTGAGGAAGTTGATGCATGCATCTATATATTAGAGTGTTGAACCTGTGTTTTCTTCTAGCAGTTGTAGTTTCGGTTCTAATTCCTACGTCTTTGACCCACTTCGAGTTGACTCTTTTGAAGGGTAAGAGACAGAGATCTGTTTTCATTCTCCTACATATTGCTATCTTGTTTTCCCAGCACCATTTTTTAAAAAGGCTGTCTTTTCTGCAACAAATATTTTTGGCACCTTTGTCAAAGATCAGAAGTTTGTATCTGTGTGGGGTTTTCTTTTGAGTTTTCTATTCCATTTGTCTTTATGTCTACTTTTATGCCAGTATCATGCAGTTTTTATTACTATAGCTTTGTAGTATAATGTGGGATATTGTAATGCCTCCATCTCAGCTCCTATTGTTAAGAATTCCTTTGGCCATTCTGAGTCTTTTATTCTTCCATATAAATTTTAGGACTTTTCTTTTAGTTCTGTGAAGAATGCCCTAGGGATTGGGGTTGTGGCTCAGTGGTAGACCCTCACATGCATGAGGCACTGGGTTCAATCCGGCACCACATAAAAAAATAAATAAATAAACAAAATAAAGGTACTGTGTCCATCTACAACTAAAAAAATATTTTTTAAAAATATTTTTAAATATTTGGGGATTCATTGGATTGCAATAAATCTATATATCACTTTTGGAAATATGGTCATATTAATTAATTAATTTATTAATTCTGCCCAGTCAAGAACATGGGAGGTCTTTCTATCTTCCAGTGTTTTCTTCAATTTTTTTCTTCAGTACCTTGTAATTTTTGTTGTAGAGGTCTTTCCCCTTTATTAGATTAATTCCTAAGTATTTGGTTTGTTTGTTTGATGTTGTTGTTGTAAATGAAATTGTTTTCCTGAATGCTTTTTCACTGGATTCATTATTTCTGTATAGGAAAACTTTTGGTTGTTGTATGTTGATCTTGTATCCTGCTATTTTGTTGAATTTGTTTATCAGTTCTAGAAGCCTTCTGGTGGAGTTTTGGATTGGGAATGGGGGTCTTTTAAGTACAGAATCATAAAATCTGAAAATAGTAAGTGATAATTTGCCTTCTTCCTTTCCAACTTGTATCTTTTTTTATTTCCTTCTCTTTCTTAATTGCTTTGGCTTAACTTTCAAGTACTATACTGAATAGGAGTGATGAGAGTGAACATCCTTGTCTTCCTCCTGATGTTAGAGGAAACACTTTAAGTATTTCCCCATTCACTATGATGCTGGCTTTGGATTTGTCATAAATTCCTATTATTTTTCATTCAATTATGGTTTTCCACCAAGCAGCACTAAACAAAGAAAACAAAGACCAAATACTAAATACTCCTCAGATCAGCTCATGTTCCTTTTGTCCAATAAAAATGACAAAACAGAAATAATAATGGGAATGAGAACTTTAGCCCTGCCAGAGACATTTCAAAATATGTAACATCTCTTCATCTGCCACTATCCGTCCTTTGGTTAATTTTCTTTTATTTAAAGAGAAAAAAAGTACATACATTTTTCCCTATGCTTTAAATTTATTCTTGAATGATAATCTTTAAATCCACAATAAATGATAACATAAAAGATTATATTCTTGATGAATTCTTTTTCACAAAGACTTGAGTAGAAAGAAGTACACACTCAATGCCTTTCTGGGGAATGAACTATAAAGCAGAGTAACCATTGTTTTGCCAGATGAAAGTGAAAATCATATTTTTGCCCTTTACAATACTCTAAAACCAAGAACTAGCAAACTACAAGCATTGGACCAAATCTGGCTCCCCACCTGTTTTCATAAATAAAGTCCTATTAGAAACAGTCACACCCATTCATTTACAAACTATGGTTTTACACTATAACTACAGGGACGGGTTGCTGTATGAGAGACAATACAGCTCACAAAGTCTAAAACTTTTACTATCTGGTACTTTGCAGAAAAAAGTTGCCCTCGGCTGCTGTGAATCTTTGTCCTTTCCTTTCTCCTCTTACAGATGTCAGTAACTAGTAAGAAAAGACATAGCCCAGATTCTTATGGCAAGAAATGGAAAATAACACATTTTTTTTCTGGATCATGCAGGTAATATTTCTGGGTCCATGCCATTCTTATGCATTTTGAAGGGCTCAGGAATCAGAAACTATTTATGGTTCTTCAATAGCAGGGTCTTTCTGACAACAACTCTCTGATTAAAAGCAAAGATAGAAGAGTACCCCCCCCCAAAAAAACCCCTGAATTTTTAACTGATGAAGACATTAACGTTTACTTAGTGCATCCCCAACACGTACAGATAAGAAAACTGACTTATGTTTCCATGGTAAGACAGAAAAAAATTAATGAAGATATAAAATTAAGTGCTCATGAAAACTGAAAATTGGGGGCAAAATATCCAGACAAATAGCACTTTCTACTTGTACATCTTCCATCACACTTAATATGTTTTAGTTTCAACAGTGCAAAGGAAACAATAACAAAAATAATTTACATAAACACATCTAGAATTTTCAGTTAATAGTAAAATATAATATATAGCTACTTTGTTTTTCTTTTTTCCCCCTCAATGTCCTTCTACCTACATGGAATGGCCAACTTCAATATTTTAGTCACAAAAAGGGAGCAGGGGATTTTTGGTGTCTGTCACTATTACAGCAACAGGATAAAACACACTCTTTCCCTACTTACCAGACCTCCAAGGAGTGTCTACTGTGTTTAAAGCTGACTGAATATATTTTTGGACAAAGGAAGTACGTGTTGTCTAGGGTCTGTCATTGCTTGCCAACTTCTCTGGTCTATAAAATACTTCAGTGACTCTACACGTGGAAGCTGACTTCCAACTTCCTTTCAGCTCTGGTCACTGAGATCAACAGGTGCCACTGTAGGTCAGTCCCTAGAGAACCATCTACCATCTCTAATCCATGGGCAGTTCTTACACGTGTAATAGTTTCAGAGTTTATGGTTATTGCTCTCTGGAGACATCTGTCTGCTGGGTTTATTTTTTCCTGATGTACCACATCATAAAGTCTACTGCCAACAGCATTTTAACTTCTCAAGATCTTGTTTTCTGCTGTTTTAGTCACTTTACTACTTTATTTCTGAGACTAAAGAAAGTGGAAAAAATCAGTAGCAATTGTGCACTCCATAGGCCATATACATAGCATAACCTGGCTTGATTCCAAGTTCTTGCTGTTTGTCAGCTTTTTAAAATTCCCATTTCATGACAAGATTCATATATATATTAGAGATGCACCAAGCTTTTCCATGAGTTGTGAATACTCTCAGAAAACCTTTCAAAGAAAATATGGATTAAAGCAAGTGGATTATATGAATCTAATCAGTTTATAATAACCAAATTTATGATTGATTTTTATTACCAAATATAAAACTATAATACCGAATATTAAAAAGCCTTTAAATAGCTTTTCAGACAAAAACAACACCAAGCCTATTTTTACTTTTGTTTCCAACAATATTTAAATAAATTTACTTCAGAATTTTAATTTTCAGATAATATATGGTAATCATATAGTCATAAAAAATTGCAATGAAGACATTATTTGTCTAATAAATTTCCAACCCTTTTTAAGGAAAAATGATTCAGGCCAGACAACTATTGTCAAACATCTTTTAACATGTTTTCAACACTTACCATGGCTCACTTTCAGGCATAAACAGACCCTTCAAAACAAAGCATGGAAAATTTAATCCACAAAGAGTCATATTATCAAAACTATTAGACTGTATTATTTTCTAGGGTGTCAGCACTGACATTAATCTCTTTAGAAGGTGACTTTAATGGAAACACATAGATTCTACAAATGTCTCTTCCTGACCCTCACAGATAACTTTTATTCCGTTCATGGCATAATTAGCACATTGCTCTGAGGGGGCCCCTTTCTCATCTTGGATGGGCAGATTGTCAGTTCATTAGCATAGCAGCCTAGGTCAGCAGAATTACTAGGGGTCGTTTTAATGATGAATTGGAATCTCTGCCTGGTCATTTAACCAAGGCTCATTCTCCAGTCACTGCTGCCACCAAGCAGCTTCGTGTAGGGCAGCTTCATTAGGGCTCATTCACTTAGGGAAGCTCGAATAGTTTCCCAGGACCTGTAATCATGAGGGGCTAAACACAGGCCTAGCTCACCCAAGCTATTATGTATGGAGAAGATAGGACAAGCCAGCCTTCAGTGCTTCACCACACACATTCAAATACAGTTCTCACGACATCACTCTTCATGCAGCTTTGCTTAAACCAAGTCATAATCTGAGCATCTCTAATCTTGCTAGGCTTGTTTCATATTTTACATTTTCACACGTCTTGCTTTATAGACAGAGATTCTAAATGATATGTCCATTTAATTCATTGTCATAATTATGACCTATGTTAATGAAGTATCATTATTATGTTAGGTCACAGGGTTATCAGTCTGATGCTCTCATTTTTTTTTCCTTAAAACACTACAGGAGAGGCAATGAGCATGGCAAGGAGGCTGTGTGCCTGTGCCAGCAGCAGACAGAGCAGCAGTGTGGGATCAACTGATGTCTGACTTGCTGACGTGACTGCAGGCAGGGGAAGCAGCACACAGAACCATGAACTTCCGTAATTATATCCCATTATATGTTCCATCATGATATAGTGCAGAAAATAGAAAAGAGGCAGCCCTGCCCAGAGGGTCTACTCAGAAGAAATGGAGGAATTAATGTTCTTGAGCAGATCTTAAACTCTAAATAAAGAAGTTTGGATGAGATAGCAAGAGAGGAGCCATAATTTTTAAACAAAGAATTGACGTGATAAAAGCAGTCCCTTAAGGAGCAGGGTCTGCAAGATCTATGCAGGTTGAACTCTGAATGCACCATGGCTTTGGCTTCATAGATAAATGGTATTTTAGTTTTGAAACTCAGTAAATGCCACCTTTTCAATGAGATACTCCCTGACCACTTTGTCCAAATATTCTACTCTGCCCACTTCTGCATCTTATCCCTCTCTGCTGCAGTTTCCCCTCCTTCACAGTTATCACTCTCTAACAGTATATGTTTTATTTATTTACATTATTTATGTCTCACCTCTCCTGCTAGAATGTAAGTTCTTTAAGGGCAGGGATTTTGTTTTATTCATAACTAGAACTTTAGCACCTAGAACACTGCCTGGCACATAGTAGCCTCTAAATAATACATGTTACATGAATAAGTGAATTAACCAGTACCTGTTCCAGGCCTCATTCTTGATACTGGGAGTAAAGTGATTAAAAAAGAGAGACAAGGTTCCTGCTCTCATGGAGCTTACATGCTAGTAGAGGAGACCAAAATAAACTTGTATGTAATTCCAAATGGTGCTATGTGATCAGAGAAAAACACAAAATGATAAGAAGAATATATAACAGCAGGCAGAATGTTTTTCTATGTAGCAGAAAAACATTGTCATGTCATTGAATACATGACAATAGGAAAGGCTTCATTTTAAGCTCTTCATTTTAATCTCTGAACAATATGCACTGGTTTTCAACATCAGTTACATTTCTGAAAAAGGGCACAGAAACAGAGTACTTGCAAAGGCCAAGACCCTAACTATGATGAATTTCTAAATTGCAGACCTCAGGCCATTTAAGAAATAATGCTGTTGCCTTGTTTTAGTCAACAAGACCATCCTTAACCATTGCATTCAACCATCTTGTAGGATAAGAATGTGCTTTAAAAAACAAAAATTGTGGGCTGGTATATAGTTCAGCAGCAAAGCCCTTGCCTCACAAGGAAAAAAAATCATTATCATAATATGGGATTTTCAGTTTAATTTTTAAATTAAATTTAATTTTAATTGATACATAAAAACACAAAAAAGTTTTAATGATACAACTTGTGATGTTTCATTACATTTATACATTATGTGATCAATTTAATTTTGAAAGGTCACATCCCATTCAGATCAAGTGAGTGTCTTCAAGAAGATCAGACTGATGACTGACACCCAGAGGCAGGGCAGTGACAGGTCAGACTAGACCTTCCCATCCAAGGCCTCTTCTCAAGAACACAGACTGAAATGGACAGAATAAGACAGAGATAAAGAAATAAAGAGGTTAGGAAAAGTTGTTTAAAAAAAAAAAACAGCAAAAACAAAACAATTGAAACCCTAGACAGAGACCAATCAGAGGAACTGGAAAAAAAGGAACATCAAAATAAACCAGTCTTACCCAGAAATTCTCTGAAGAACTCAGATTTTTTGGCCTCTGTATTTTTAAACAGAAAATGGAAGCTCTTTTAATCAAGAACATACTTGTTAAAAACACACATTTGGGGGCTGGGGATGTGGCTCAAGCGGTAGCGCGCTCGCCCGGCATGCGTGCGGCCCGGGTTCGATCCTCAGCACCACATACCAACAAAGATGTTGTGTCCGCCGAGAACTAAAAAATAAATATTAAAAATTCTCTCTCTCTCTCTCTCTCTCTCTCTCTCTCTCTCTCTCTCTCTCTCTCTCTCTCTCTCTCTCACTCTCTCTTTAAAAAAAAAAATAAAAATAAAATAAAAACACACATTTGTTAAGAACAATTTCGGATGGGCTATAAGCCAGACAAACTACAACTCACCTCCCTCAAAAATCTCCTTTTCTTAAAGATAGAAAACAGGATTAGAGAAGAAATGATCAAGTGATCCTACTTCAGGGGTCATATTGTTAAAATTATGCAAAGAATCAGAGCTGTTCAAACCCAAAACTATTCTTTCTTTTCCATCAAAAAGCATGATTTCAGACTAAAAGGGGTTTCATTTTTTAAATGTGATTAAGAGAAAATGAAAAATAATATGGTCAAACTCTTTTTATAATAATTTTTATGCCTTCATTTTATTTATTTTTGTATGTGGTGCTGAGGATCTAACCCAGTGCCTCATGGCAAGTGCTCTACCACTGAGCCACAACCCCAGCCCTAAGCAAACTCTTGACCATTAATGAGTTCATATTTCTGAACCTACATTTATTACATTGTGTATTTATAAAATTGAAGAACTTTTATTAGCAACTTTAATAAATCTTGGAAAAGTGTAATGGCTGCCAAATGATCAAAGAGAAGAAAATATTCTGATTGTCAAAAAACAGTAAAATAGGAAGTTTTGGACTTTGTATACTAATAAGCTCAAAAACAATTCCTAGAAATATCTCAGACAGAATATTAAGCCAATGGTTTATAAATGTGGGCAAACAACTGTGGTTACTAAAAAGCTACACAAGTTTGCCAAAAGCAAGAAACATTTAGTGATATTTATTTCTTACTTGGATAAGTTTACCAGCATTGCTATATCAGGGAAACAAAGTAAAAGATCTTTATTTCAGGAAAGCACTATAAGTGTTTTATACAATCCTTGTGAAGTAAGAAGAAAAAATCAGGCAGGATGATAGGATAGTCCTGAGAACATGTACCTGGTATGACTTCTCCAGAGACAAGCCACAGTACTTATAAGAAAATCCTGAAGACAAGTACAGGACATTTGAAGGTTCTTAGAGTAGGGAGTTGATAGTTCATGCTAGGAATAAAATAATAGGCATAATATATAAAAGTAATAAATATAAGACTTTTTAGAAATCCAAGTAAGCAAAAATCAACTCATTTTTTAGTTTACTTTAAATAGATCCAAAGGGTGTCATTTGATGATTTTAAAAGAATGCAACTTTAAGCTGCATCAATACTCTCAAGGAAGAGTAGTAATAAAAGCACATATTTATTGGTTTTGTGCTTAGTCATTCAGTCAAGCATATCCTGTATGCTCTGTATCATAGAAAAAAGATTTGAGGATATTAACAAAATATATATACTGCAAGTAGATAAAATAATCTTAGGTCTGTCTTCCTACTGAACTGAAATGTACAGTTCAGTAGACATTAGAGTACAGACAATATTCGAGTTCCCAGTGCCTGGTAGAGTGTCTCTAAATATTTATGACTAACAGAATACAGGGAAGATAAGATAATGATAGACTACTAAAAAGCAATCAAGAGTGAAGTTCACCATAAATGCATACAACTGTGTTAGTAATGGATCTGTGTCATCGTTAACATGGATTACAGAGTCACCTCTGAGCTTCCTAACAACGCAGGCAAGAAAACAAATATGTTAAAGATTACTTTTCCACACTAAAACATCTTCATTTTTTCCAAAAGCAACATATCACAAATTCTTGCAATAAAATACTGACAGAAATTTCACATGGAGGCCTCACAGAGCAAATGCAAAGTGAAATACTAAGAAACGCGTAAAGTCGAATGAGTTGGCTGAATACTCTCTCCTCCTTCTCCAGGTAGTGGCAACCAGCTGGGGTTTAACTCAGTGATAGAGATCTGCCATAGCACTGAGAAATCAAAACAAGTAATTACTTTAGGGACCAAGGTAGGGAGACCAGTGCTCAGGTTTGCTCCAGGCCCTGTGATGTAGTAGGAAAAGTAAAGAAAATAAGTGACGGCATATGCTGGAGATAGTCCTTTTTTGAAACCAAACTTTTGCTAATAGCTGGGCAGTGGAAAGTTTGAACTTGTGTTTCCTGGCAAGAATCAACAGTGCAGCTATTTTATGTTGGTGATTAAATGCCAAATCTTTTGCTTACACTGGAGGATGATGATGGGTCTGAGTCTCACTTGGAGGGATACAATAACAAACTGGGCAAACTTAAAGAACAGTGACAAGGAAAGTGACAGACCTGGACATTGTTTCAAAAGCAGACAGCAAAGCAGACAGCAAACTGGGCTTGGTATATTTTATCTGAAGACTGAGGGGAAAGCCATGATATAAAACCAACATTGTTTATCTGAAGAAGCATCTTAAGGAAGTGGGAGAACACGTCTTCTGTGGGTCAGAGCCTGACAGAAGGGGAGTGAGTAAGGTCCCAGATAAGAACAGTTGACTCAGAGGAGAAAATAGCTTTCCAACAGTACAGCTGTCTGCAACAGCCCTGTGTTGCCTTAAAGTGGGAGGAGGGTTCTAGACACTGGAAGGATTCAAAGAGAAACTGTTTAACTGTCTATCCCTGATGTTTTTAAAAATAACTCCTGTCTTGAAAGGGAGGCTCAGTCAGAAATCCATCTATCACATAGATTCCCCCATCCTGGAGGAGGAATCTGGCTGAACATGTCCTAAGCTGGTGTCAGCAGGGTCCAGCCGCTGCTCTAAGGGAAGCCTCTTGAATGCTTATGGATTTTCTTGCCATGTTCTAGCTCAGATCCTTTTGCCTCATCTTCCACAGAAACATACTGAGCAAGCGAAAACTGCTCTTTCCCACACCTTCTAATTTCCCCTTAACACTACATCTAAAATGCAGCATTTCATTTTTTAAAACTGTCAGCTGGTGACCCTATTTTTAAAACTTCACAAAGATTTCACTGATCATTCTTATTGATTATGGTCTTTATTAATATTTAGTACTCATTGTACTTAAGCAGAATTGTGCAGCATTTCCAATCAAATATTCTAAATCACTGTTGAAGATGCCAAAAATGTCATGCTAAATTTTTATTGCTTTGCAATGGAAAGTGGGGTGTGCTGTGAATAGATTTCAGGTGCAAAATGCACTTCTCTTACAGAAAAGTTACTCAGAAAGGACATTTACAAACTACCAAGTTTAGAAAGACAGATAAATTTAGGATGCAGGAAGCCCTTTCCTCTGATGATGAGCTTTTGATTTCACCAGGCAGGGTGTCTTCCAGGCCAGTGCATGTCTGTCAGCAGGTCACTGTGGTCACCAATACCAGCAGGCATACCACCAACTCCAGCCATCAAAATTTGTGGTGCCTTAGCAAGATCTCCTATCAAATGTTCTAAAATGCATAGTTGATCAAAGCAATACTTAGAAATTCATGAAAAGTCAGATGCCAGGCTGAATTTCCTTTGGAAGTTATTTCTAAAGAATTGCTCTCTGCAAGGGCTGGAAAATAGCTCACTGGAAGAATACATACTAACACGTGCAAGGCCCTGGGTTAAATCCCCAGCACTGAAAAAAAAAAAAAAAAAGAAAAGACTTGTTTCCTTCAACGATTCTACATCTACTTCTTGTTGCATCCTTTATTTTAATCCCATGATTCCTTTCCTTTGAAGACACTTAAGATCTCCCCTCCTCCAAAGCCCTCTCAATATGTATAACTGACTTACATGGCAAGTTACATTATGCAAAACTTATAGTTCACCAGAATATTGCAGAGAGTATCTTCTGGGTAGAAATGTACGCCCACTTACAGCTAAGCTCAGTGGGATGGTCACTTTATTTATTTTTTTAATTTTTTCTTTTTAATTATACATGACAGTAGAATGTATTTTGACAAATCATACATACATGGATTATCACTTCCCTTTCTTGTGGTTGTTCATGAAGATTATTTTAAATACCAGTTCTATCTCTTCTTTCTTCATTGCATCATTCACAATTGTTTGAAGATGGCTAGAGTTGTTTCTGTGAATGACAATAACATAACTTGTCACAACTTTTCTTTTTCTTTTTTTAAATATCTTTTTAGTTGTAGATGGACACTTATTTATTTATTTATTTATTTATTTATTTTATTTATTTAATGTGGCGCTGAGGATCAAACTCAGTGCCTCATGCATGCGAGGCAACCGCTCTACCGCTGAGGTACAACTCCAGCCCAGCAAAGCTTTTTTTAATGCTCTATTGTGAAGTTGTTTTAATTCTAGCTAAGTGAACCTGTGCTTCAGGTACAAGCTTTGGGAGCTGGACATCATCTAATCCACAAGAACCAGTGATCTTTCCAAGTCAAGCTTCTTACCAAATTGATCCTGACAAACTGATTCTTAATTAACCCACAAGAAGAGTTGATGGTGGTTTTCTTGACTAAATTTAGAAAGCTTTTTTTTGTTTTTGACATGCCCTTCTTTTCTTCTTACACCAATCAGTGCCTTCCAAAAAAAGGTTTGGATGAAGGTTTAGATCAAAGTGAATTTCCTCAGAAACAAAATATGAATGAATGAATGCTTTAGGCAAAATAAAGGCCAATAACTGTTAGAGGATGGCTTTGAAAGAATATACATCATATGATACCTTAGGATTTGTGTATAAAAGACAAAATATCTATATTTGAAAAACTGATCAAAAAACTTACCTGGGTAAATTATTGATGGCTGTCAAAATGGGCCATCTTCCCGCTTCCAGCTCTGACTTCCTAATCCTCCACCAAAGGCATCTTCATTGTGTGCAGTAGACCTTCAGCAGTTTGGTGAAGCCTATTTCTCAGAAGAATTTTTATTTATTTATTTGTTTATGGTGGTACTGGATATTGAACCCAAGGGTGCTCTGCCATTGATCCACATCTTCAATCTGCCTTCATTTTTATTTTGAGGAAGAGTCTGGCTAAATTGCAATTCTCCTACCTCAGCCACCTGAGTAGCTGGGATTATAGGTGTGCACCATCATGCCAGGAAGAATTATGTTTTTAAATGCATAAAATACATGTGATCATATAAGAACATTTTATATTGAAATGCTATTATTGAAATATTAAATATATTTTTACATGCTAAATCATATCCTTCTTTCTACATGCATTAAAAATAGCCCTAGCAAAGAGTCTAATGACTACACAAATCTCAAAATAGTGATGAGAAAAGTCACTATTCAGTAGGAAAAATTATGATTTTATCTACACTATAAAATCAGATATAAAAATATTTAATTTCTATCAGTGACAAAATCACAAGTGCTAAGGATACTACCAGGATTTGTGGCCATGGGTTAGTGCAAAATAAAGACATTGTGGTTTTCCCACCCATGTGCACAACACCCTAAATTTATGCACAGATTCCTTGGACACCTGTTGACCCAATATAAGGCACCCTAAGTCCAATGACTCTTGCCACTGTTCCCACTTGTATTCAGCCACCAGAGAGAGGCAACAGGGTGATAGCAGGTCACCAGCATGCACATATACACATATGCATGGGACCTCCAGAATCAATGATGTCAGTAAAACCCACTCACATCACAGTAGTGCACCACATCACTACCAATGAGCCCAATGTCTGATTGTCACATCAGAAGGGTGATTGTGTCAAATCAGTGCCTTCTCCAACCAAGAAGTCTGCCCCTGAAAATGTTCCCAAGAGCTAACTCATAGAAGAATGAACTTTTTTTCTCTATGATGTCATTCACCAAGTTCAGAAAGTGATCCTCAAATATCCTTTATGCTTCTTTACCAAAACTTTATACATTTGGTCTGTACTGTTCTCAGGATAATAGGTTTTACACATTAATTTCCTTTGGGGAAAAAAAATGCATCCATATCTCCAACCTAACTCTGTGCCTAAAATTTTGATTGACATTTCCATGTGGATGTCTAAACCTGGGTTTGTCATTGTGTCCCCAAAATCAGTTTCTCCTCCTGACTTTGCTAATTTTTCTCTTCCTAACTTATCAGGAGCATCACCAATAACTATGTATGCAAAGTTCCCAGCTGCCACGCCCCTTCCCAATCTCCACTCCCCAGTTCACAGCAGCCCTCTAAGCTGCCTCTAATCTCTTCTCATTTCTACTTTGCTCGTGTAGGGATAAATTTCCACAAGAGAATTTTCTGGAGACACACATTCCAGAAAGAAGGTACAATAGAAAAAGGCAGCAAGCCAGAAAACAAATAAGGCAAAATATTTGCTCCCTGTTTCATGGAACAAAAGTAATCAAGCTTGCAGCACAGGGTGAAACAGGCAGCTGAATTGGAGTCTGGAGCCATGTTGGAGAGAGTTTCCTCTCATTAGAAACTCTAATGATATTAGTACTCTGTCAAAATTTATTCAGTGGCTCCCATTGTCCACTGAACTAGATACAGACCCTGCCCTACAGGCCTCTCATTTTTTTTCTGGCTTGCTGCCTTTCTTATATCGTACCCTCCTTTGGAATGTGTTTCTCCAGAAACTTCTCTAATTGAAATCCTACACTTCAAAGACCATCTCAAATATCATCTATTTTGGGAAACTTTCTGAGTCTGCTTCTACCTTTGTTACCTTTCCCAGTTGAGTAAAATCCCTTCCTTCTTTCCGTCTCTGAAGCATTTTTCTTAGTGTTTATCTGCTTCTGCCTTTTGTTATGATCCAATATGTTCATCTTGTCCATCTCATTAGATATGTACTTCCTAAGTTTGGGTCTGCTTAATTTATCTTTGTACTCTGTTGTGCTTGACATAGTGTCTTTCACAATAAGAAGAGAATTCAATACATGTTTTCAATTGAAATGAAATGATTCCTATGCAAAAAAAAAAAAAAATGGATTTGCAGTACTGACCTGTCTGATGCTTTTCATGTATCAGGCATTTACTAACTATAATTCACTGATTAATTAGTAAATTCTAGTGATACTTTGCTTGCATCTGACCTTGACTCACATGATCTCATGGACTAGAATATTCCATCTTTCTAACTATTCTCCTAACTAACTCCTGCTAGGCCTCCAGGACTCAGTTTTTCCAGAATTTTCTTCAAGAAGTCTTCCCTAATCCCAGTTCAGCTTCATGGGTATGCAGTCTGTATAGTCCCATGGATTCCCACACTTAAAATGGTGCTAAACTTGGATTCATACTCTGTTGTTTCTATCATGAAATTCTTAATTTTTAGCAAAATGCCCATATCTTCATTTTGCATAAGAAACCACAAATTTAGCAGCCTAATTCATCCTTTACCACATGCTCCCATCATCCCCAGTACTTTCCCTATCATTGAAATCATCAATACGAATTTTTTTGTTTATATCTGCTTTTTTGTTTACATCTGCTTGCCTCTCTATACATTCTAAAAGACTTGATATTCTGTGAAGGAAAAAAGGAAAGAATGAATTTTGTTCATTGTTACAACCCTCACAGTTCAGACTAGCATTATATGTTTAATCAGTATTTACCAAATGGATAACTGGATGAATGATAAAAGGAAGGGCGAGGGAGAAAGGGATAAACTAATGAACATATTTGTCCATCCATAGCTTCTTGGGCAACCAGAGCAATAGAGGTCTTTGGCTTGCAGTCTTCAGAGGGGCCTCTGTAGCAATGACAATACTAGTATAGAAACTACTCTCATTAGAAAGGAAGGTAGTATTTGTTCAAAAAAGAAAATGGGAAAAGTGGTAACATGAAGAGGAAAGACTAAGCAGATCCAAATGTTAGTGAGGAAAGAACTAGCAAAAAGTTCTGTTTTAGACACAGACATAAGAGATTATGAGCCTATCACTGAGATCTCTTGGAGAAGAATGATATTTTGTGATTAAATAATTGGCCAGCTCACTTTTCCTAACATTTTCTGGTAAACCTGGACTCAAGGAGCATATTCAGATAATGGCCACTCATTAGAGAGGAAACATCTGTCATCATCCTTTTTAGACGCCACATCCTGTTCCCAGCCACCTTAATGATCCCTGAGTTTTATTTTCTCATTGGTAGTTTGACAGTGAGGTAGGTATGAAGTTTTGACCATTAGTTTACAATTTCTAGTCTATTGGGATGAATTTAATATATAATCGAAAGTATCTTGATTTGTTAGATGTATAAGTCAAGGATCAATGAGACATTATTAATATTGTGTGCTAGGTTTGTATCACTAGTAGAATCCTTCCCCTTGGAGCCATCTTCTATCTGGAACAGCAACTACTTCTGTGAATGTTGGTAATTATTATCATCATGCAGAATATGAGCAATTATGTACTTTCACTCTAGTTATCTGTTGGGATAGATACAAAGAAATAAGTAATAGATGGTATTAGTCAGGGTCAGCAGATTTATTCTCTTTTTTAGTGCACATTATTTATTTTCATTACAATTTTTAATACACCATTATATAATAATTTATCATATCTCTGATTATATATAAGGTATGTTGACACCAAATTCACATCTTCATACATGTATTTTGTATAATGATGAGAGTCTCCTTTCACCATCCATGCTATTCCCCTTCTCCCTCCCTTTCCCTCCCTCCCCGATTCCCTATCTAGAGGTAATCTTCCTCCCTTGCTCTCCATCCCAACCCCATTTTGAGTTACCTCCCCTTATATAGCAGATTTATTCTCTAAAGGGCCAGATAGTAAATATTTGTCTTGCTGGTCATACTGTCTCTTTTGCAACTACTCAGTTTTGCGATTTGCCAATGTCTTGGCTGGGCACAGAATCATGAGCCATCACACAGCTTTGTAGATTCAAACAGCAATCTTTATTCCCGAACTCACACCGGCCTCCACACACGCTCTGGGGCAATCCCAGTTCTCCTCCGCCCAATTCACCTACTCCACGAGGCTTTTTTCCAATCTCCTTTTAATCTCACGAGAACTCAACAGGAACAAGCAGCAGGAACACCCTAATCCCGGCAGCAATAATCTTCAACCTCCAACTTCCCTAAAACCCCTATTGTCTTAAACTGGGAACGCCCTAAACCCAAGGACCGGGATACTTCCTCAAACCTGATCAGCTCTAAACCCGGATCCGCCTTGGTCCTTGGGCAAGGTCACCTTTCTCAAACACACATGCAAGGTCACAGCAAATTTCCAAGGCAAGTCCATTTAACATGGGGTACGCTGGCAAGGAAATATCGATGCATCATTCCTACTTGGCAATGGCCCTCAGCAGCGATTGAAACATGAAAACAGTCACAGACAATACATAATGAATGGCAATGGCTGTGTGCCAATAAAACTTTACTTACAAAAAGAGGTATGAGGGGCCAGATTTGTTTCCCAGACCATAATTTAGCTAATCCTTGGCTATAAGCTATTAGGCACTCTCAGTGAAGGGTGGTAGAAAGACTTATAAGACTTTTCAGGGCAAGCCAAAGAGAGGCAAGAATTAACTCCACTATTACACAGAACACAAAAATTTATCTTTTAAAGGACCTTATTATATGAGTTTCTCAGAGATGAGTAGAAGTTGAAATTGTCCCAAAGCAGGTAGCTTGGGTGTTTTGTTATCTTGTAAATTGACTTTGAAACAAAGCCTTGTCTTTTATTAGACATTTTCCTCGGGAACTCTACTCCTCCCTTGATTCTGCAAGTTCCATCTTTCTTGAAATAAAAAATCTATATAGATGGATTGGTCGGAAATGGTTGCTCCTGACTTCCAATCCCTAGCAGTATCCATGAAGTCTCTCATGATTGCTAAAAACTACAGGGGAAGAGAGCATTTTCTAATAACCTATGAGGAGACAGAGCACAGGGGTCATTTTTCTGTTAGTTTGACTACAAGGAAATTGAGATGCACAGGTAGCAGAGTAGATCACCCCTTCCCTTTTCTATTCTTCTTATTCATATAAAAGAATGACAAATGAGAATTCATGAGCAGTATCAGACTCGAACAATGGGCCAGTGTCCTGGTAACAGTGACTTAGAATACCTGACTTTTTGCCAAAGCTGCCAAACATGAGGTGGATACTGCTTTTTTGATAGGAGAGTGGCTGCAGTCTGCTCCAGTAGGAAAACATGACCACTCTCTCTCTCTCTGAACCTTTCTCAGGATCCCTGCTTGGAAAAAGATTTGTATTGGAAACTTGTAGATTATTAAATGTGAATACTTAAACACAGCATCACACACACAAACAAATTCACACATACAACCTTTTCTTTATCAATAAAATTGTTAAGGTTGCCCCATTTCCACCCTATATCATACTGTATTTTGATATTCAAAATGGCTAGTGTCTACTAGGGCTTTTATGATTTAACCTATGCCTATTCAACTGGGTCTGGTGTTTTATTCTTTCTATAATGATAAGGCAAGTTTCTTATCAAATTCCTCTTTTTTACTGTTGTTTTACAGTTTCCTCCTTGTCTTTGGCTGCTTGATTTTGTCCGTGTTTTCTACCATCCCTGAACACACGAAATTGGCCTCAAGTTGCCTCTTAATTCTGGTAAGTAAAATACATGAACAAGAATATGTATAAAATTTATGTCATATAATAATAACTGTCTATAACATTTATGCTATACATTTTCCTACAGAAATTTCTAGCTAGAAAAAAGAATATTACTAAGAAATATGAAAGTTTCAAAGATCACTAAAGCATTTGCCTACCAGTTTAACCTATAGTCAATCCTCAGGAATATATTTTTAAATTCAGGATTGATATTATAGAGCAATACTTTGTGTTATAGGCACATCATAAATAGAAGAAAGTATTTGATAGTAGTTTTAATTATGTTTACCTATGCTAATAAACAAATTATAAGAAAAGTTAGTATCCATGAAGTCTCTCATTATTGCTAAAAGCTACAGGGGAAGACAGCATTTTCTAATAACCTCATTTTAGCAGTAGCTAAGTATAATTCGCCAGGAACTGTGAGAATATGGCGCCTCATAAGAAAACAGAAGGCTCCTTCATGTTCTTTTCAACTGACATACTATATTATGAGTTTTGCTGCTAATGCAGTTACTGGTGAAAAATTCTGCAGTTTGCTCTGTTTCCATTTTGCTGTCGATCCTCAACCACACAGAATTACTTGATTCATTTTAAAATGGAAAAAGTCCCCAAGATATTTTAATGTGAATTATTCTGAGTCTTTTAAGCTCTTATACCTTCTATTACAACTGAACTGTAGCTCTGTGTACTCAAATCACATATGATTGAAAGTTTGGTTCATTTACATCCATTTTAGCCTGCTCACTTCATCCAAAATTATCAGAATTGACAGTCTCAGAACCATCTAAATGAACTGAAATAACTCACTTCTGTAATGCTACTAGACAGTGGAGGAAGGAGGGGAGCCCAATTAAGATGGTTTGTGTGCCCTAATAAACAGAGTTTGGTTATACATAGCAATAAGCATTTATTATAGAAAAAAAGTTATTGCTATGAAGGTAGAAACTGAAAGATTTCAACTCACATAACCTGAGAAGAGGGCAGATGCTTTTCTTACCTTTGCTTTTAGATGGCTAGTTTGTGCTTGAGGTTGGCAAGAAATCATCAAGTCTTTGGGTTCAGTATTAGGGGAGAAAGTATTTTTTGAGTCTAGAACAAATCTATCTCAATTTGTTTCCATAAAAAATGTGCTCAGCAGTATATTTCTAATGTTATGGTCATTGTTTCAAAACCCAAGACAGAGAACAGATAGACCAAAGAGCACATTGGAGAACTGTTCCATTTACAAGGTTTATATTTGGGTAGCAAGTGGGCTTTTAGCCTTGTCCGCCCCTTTGATTTCAACAAGTGATCTGAGCCCAAGGTTTAAAGCACAGCTGGTTTTATGTACACATGCAGAACTGCCAACAAAAATTTTAGATTTAAAATATAAATCTGATTTTCAGACTTCGGAACATGAAAAACTGGATCCACTATATGACCATTGATACATACTAGAAATAAATAAATCATCATTAGGAATCTCATAAAAAGGTTTCTTTCATAAATCAAGAATCCAAAATGCATGGGAAGAAAAGAGAAAAATACTGGGGGGAAGTGCTGGGGAGTGATATTGGCCAAATTACATTGTTATATTATGTACATGTACAAATGCATAACAATGAATCCCAGCATTATGTAAACTATAATGCACCAACAAAAAATATGACAAAAATAATTCAAAATGTTAGGTTGCATCCTTCAAATCTCCAAAGTATGTATTTACTCATTGCTAATTAATTTCTAAAGACTCTAAAGAAACTCTTAAAACTTCAAAGACCAAAATTGACTAAAACCTTGACTTTTTAAACATGATGAGCAGTGAACAACTGATCAAAATTTAGTAACTAGAGTGCATTTTAGTTGATAAAATATAGATATTGTCAATTATTTTTTCCAAGTCAGGGAAAATGTTATGTTGCCCATGCTACTCTTTGAGCTTAAGTGATTCTCCCATCTCAGCCTCCCAAGAGGCTGGGATTAGAGACACGCACCCCCACACTCAGTTTAAAGTCATTTTTGTATACTTTGGGATTCATTGTTGTGAACAAACAGCAGAGGAGTAATTTAGAATTACATATAAATCACACATCACAATTGTGTATTTTTTCATAGCCTCTCCTTTTAAGGTTTTTTTTTTTTAATTTTAAATGTGCTCAGAGATTTCCTATAATTCTGTTTCTGGGCAAATAAAAGGTACCCATATTTCTGGCAAGGAGCAGACTACAAGCAAACATGGCCCTCAGACAACCTCCCAGAGCCTCTCTGACCTCACTCTTTTCCACACCGTTGTATCCTTGAGGGAACCAAGGTATGGCATGCAGGCCATTTGAATATTGTCTTGCTCACCTTCTGAGGCCCTGTGAACACTTCAGCTCTCCATCCCACAGATTAAAGAGGCTCTTGTCATCCTCATCCAGAATTATATGCCCAAAGCTACTTTGTAAATTTGAAGCTGCATATTTACTTCAATTACAAGCCAGATTGATTGCTGCCTATGCTAATTTGCTCATTCATTCTTTTCAGTTGGGTGAACTAAGGTTTCATTTATATACCCACTCCCTTTATTTCTTTCCACAGAAATAGCAATTTGTGAATTTAAGAATGTGATATAGTCTATGTAGCCAGGCACCATGAGTCCAAATTCCATTTCTGCCACTTTTTACCTCTTTGATTTGGGGAAAAAAAAAAATTCTCTGTGTCTTAGTTTTCTCATTTGTTAGAAGTGGATAGGAGACAGATGTGGTAACACACATCTGTAATCCCAGAAATTTGGGAGGCTGAGGCTGAAAGATCACAAGTTCTAGGCCAGCCTGTGCAATTTTCCAAGGCTCTGTCTTAGAAAAATAAAAAAAAGGTTTGGGGTGTAGCTCAGTGGTAGAGAGCCACTGGGTTCAAAACCTTCCCACAAAAAAATAGATAGGCGGCTTAAGGTGGGGGCACATATCCATAATCCTTTAGTGATTCAGGATGCTGAGTCAGGAAAATTGCAAGTTCCAGACCAGCCTCAGCAACTTAGTGAGGCCCTCAACAAGTTAATAATACCCTGTCTCAAAATAAAAATAAAATAACTAGATCTGGGGTTGTGGCTCAGTGATATAGAGCACTTGCCTCACATGTGTAAAGCCCTAGGTTCACTCCTCAGCACCATATGAAATAAATAAAATAAAGGTGTCGTGTCCATCTACAACTATAAATAAATAAATAAATAAAGTATAATGTAGCTCAGTGGTAAAGTGTTCCTGGGTTCAATCCCCAAAACCAAAAAAAAAAAAAAAAGTGAATAGGAGGATTTAGGAAAGAAGACAGAATAAAAAGTACCAGGACTGGATCTCCCTACCTAGACAACAATTGCACTGGCAGAATCTGATGTAACTGTTTTTGGAACTCTGGGTTCTATTGACTGCTTTCAATTTCTAGAGGAAGGGTTGGACAGTAAATTATAGTCCATTTCAGCTCTAGCACAGTAGCAGCTACTGGTCCCTTATCTCAGCCCATAGCAGACAACTGTGCCTGTGTTCCAGAAACAGCCTGAACACTGCTTGTAGAAGCCAGGATGGGCAAAAGAACTCTGTCCTTCAAATATCAGAGACATGTGCTATTATTGCTGATTACGGCTTCTGATCACAAAAATTCAGACAGCTATTCAGCTATTCTTGTTATGCCTCTTATATTATTACAATCTCCTCCAGCCAAAGGGACTTTAATGGAACTTGAAGGGTAACCTCCTCTTTATTTTTATTTTTCCTCTTTTTGAAACCAATCTACAAAGATAAAATTTTGTGTCAGCGATAACTGAAAATAGTGGAGATGAAGAAGTAAATTAGTGGGCTGGGGATGTGGCTCAAGAGGTAACGCGCTCGCCTGGCATGCATGCAGCCTGGGGTTCGATCCTCAGCACCACATACCAACAAAGATGTTGTGTCTGCCGAAACTAAAATATATATATTAAAAAATTCTCACTCTCTCTCTCACTCTTTCTTAAAAAAAAAAAAGAAGAAGTAAATTAGCAAAGTTTCATGTTATCAAAGTTGTGCTGGTATAAATTCAACTTAGAGTGATATAACTTTAATATATTAATAATCCCTATGGTAACCACAAAGAAAATTATTACAGGATATACATAAAAGGAAATAAGAAAGAAATTTAAACATTTCACTGCAAAGAAAAAAGAAAAAAAGAACTAAACACAAAAGAATACTGTAATGTAGAAAATGAGGGTCAAAAAAATGCTTTAAAGTACATAGAAAATAGCAAAATAACAGAAGTAAAATTTTTCTTATCATTAATAACTTTAAAGGTAAATAGGTTAAAGTTCCCAATCAAAAGACAGTGATTTGAAGAATGGATTAAAACATGATTAAATTCTATGCTGATAACAAGAGATTCTACTTTAGATCCAAAGAAAAAAATGGAAGTAAAAGGAGCAGAGGTGGCCACCATGCCAAAATCTGACAAAAAAAAAAGTTTTAAATCAAATGTGGTTTTGAGAGATAAGAATAATATTATGTAATAATAAAAGTTCTGATACAAGAAGAAGATATAACAATTATAAATATTTACATATATTATAACCAAACATCAAAATATATGAAGCGAAAATAACAGAATTGAAGGGAGAAATAAACAGTGCTACAATAATAGTTGGAGATTTCAACACTCCACAATCAATAATGAATAGAATAATCAGTCAGAAGATCAGTGAGGAAACAGAAGTCCTGACGCAGTGAACAAACTAGACCTAGCAGACATGAACAGAACACTCTACCCAACAACACGCACACACATCTTCCCCAAGTTCATATGGGACACTTTATAAGACAGACCATATGTCAGTTCACAAATTAAGTCTTAGTAAACTATAAAAGATGGATATCACACAAAGTAACTTCTCATACAATGAGATGAAGTTAAAAATCAGCACCAGCAATAAAACTTGGATATTCACAAATTTGTGAAAATTAAACCAATAACCTTACATGACCAATAGACCAAAGAAGACATCATGAGGACAATCGGGAAATATTTAGAGGTTTGAAAACACCAAAGATCAGTTCAACAGCATAACTTTACAAGTTATGGAAAAAGAACAAGTTAAACCAAGGACTAGCAGCAGGAAAGAAATGATAAAGGTTAGAACACAGACAGATAAAACACAACAGGAAAAAAAATAAAACCAGTGAAACAAAAAGTAGGTTCTTTGCAAAGATCATCAAAGTCAATAAACATTTAGCTAGATAGACTAAGAAAAAGGGAGGATTTGGCAGAAACTCAATGATTCTATAATAATAGGAAGGATTATAAGAGAATACTAAGAATAAATTTAATAAATAAAACAAATGAACTCCTAGAAATACAAAACCTACCACGACCAAATCATGAAGAAATATAAAATCCAAATAGACCTATCAAGAACTGGTAAGGAGATTCTGTGAATAGTCAAAAATCTCCTGAAAAAGAAAAGCTTGGGACCTATGACTGCACTGATGAATTCTGACAAATATTTAAAGAACTAATAGCAATTCGTCTCAAACTTTTCCAAAAATTTAAAAGTGAGGTAATACTTTCTGATTCTATGGAGTCATAACTACTTTGATACCAAAGCCAGAGATACTACAAGAAAACTACAGACTAATAATCCTGTGACCATGAATATAAAAAAAATCAACAATATATTAGTAAACCAAATTCAACAGCATGTTAAAGAGATAATATACCATAACCAAATGAGATTTAATTCTGGACAGAAAGGCTGGTTCTACCTGGTGAATACACCACTTTAAGGGAACCAGCCATGTTATCTTTTTAATAGATGCAGAAAAGGCATTTGACAAAACACAACACCATTTCATGATAAAAACGAAACACTCTACAAAGCAGGAATAGAAAGAAACCACCTCAACATAATAAAAGCTTTATATGAAAAACACACAACCAACATCATATGCAATGATAAAAGACTCCAAGTTTTTCCTATAAAGTGAGAAACAAGACAAAATGTCTGTTTTTACCACTCTTATTCAACATATTACTGTGAGTTCTAGCTAGAGAAATTAGACAAGTGAAAGAAATAAAAGGCATCCAAATTGAAAAGGTAAAAGTAAAATTAATTCACAGATCATGCAAAGTTATATGCAAAAAAATCTTCCATAAAAAAACTATGAGATTATAAGTGAATCCAGCAAAATACCAGGACACGAAGTTGACACACAAAAATCAGTTTCATTTCAATATACTAATGCTAAGTTAGTATATAGAAGTTAACCAATCCAAAAAAAAAAAAAATGCCGAATGTTTTCTTTGCTATAAGGAGGCTGATTTATAGTGGGATAGGGAGGGGGAGCATGGGAGGAATAGACAAACTCTAGATAGGGCAGAGGGATGGGAGGGAAAGGAAGGGGGCAGGGGGTAATTAATGATGGTTTAATGTGATGATCATAATTATCCAAAGTACATATATGAGGATATGAATTGGTGTGAGTATACTATGTATACAACCAGAGATATGAAAAATTGAGCTCTATGTAATAAAAATTATAATGCATTCTGCTGTTATATATAAATAAAAAAGGAGAAAATATTTGCATGTCATATATCTGATACAGTATTAATATTCAGAATATATAGAGAATTTCTAGAACTCAACAGTAAAACAATCTGATTTAAAAATGAAAAATTCACCCAAACAGTGCTGAACTGCTCAACTATAGACTTTATACTATATTTTTTGTTAATGAGCAAAGAACATCAATAGACTTTTCCCCAAAGAAGATATATAAATGTCCATAAGCACATGATAAGATGGTCAAGTACAAATCAAAATTTAAATGAGATACCACTCACACCTATTAGGATGGCTACTATCAAAACAATCGAAGCTGGGCATGGTGGTACAGGCATGTAATCCCAGCAACTCATGAAGCTGAAACAGAAGAATTCCAAGTTCAAGGCCATCCTGGGCAACGTAGCAAGATTTTCTCATATTAGAATTAGAAGGGCTGAGGATGTCTCTCAGAGGTAGAATGCCCCGGGGTTCAATTTCCAGGAAAGAAAAGAGAGGAGGGGAAAAAAGAAAGAAAGAAGGAAGGAAGGAAGGGGGTAGAAGGGAGGAAGGAAGGAATTACTGAATGTTTGCAAGGATATGAAAAACTGGAATACTTTTGCACTATAAGTGTAAATACGAAATTATATAGCCACAGTGGGAAAGAGTATGACAGTTCCTTATTATGTAGCAAATTCACTTATGGGTATACTGCCAAAGGAATTGAAAGCAGGATCTTGAAGAAATATTTGTATATCCATGTTCATAGCAGCATTATTTACAAAAGCTAAAATGTGGAAGCAAAACAAGTGGCCATTGAGAGATAAAAGAATAAGCAACATTTATTACAAACATTCAACTACTATTCAGCCTTATAAATGGAAGGAAATAGGGACATGCTACATATAGATGAACCTCAAGTGAAATAATTCAGTCACAAAAAGAATATTGATGTATGCTTCCACTTACATTCGATGACTTAGTCAAAGATCATAGAGGTAAAGTAGATTAGTGGTTTCAAGGTGTTGGGAAAGTGAGGAATGGGGAATTATTAATATGTGTAGTGTTTCAGTTTAATAAGATGAAGAGACTTGCAGAGTTGTGTGATAGCAATGATTACACAACATTACACAATTATAAAACCACTGAACTGTATTTTAAAATGGTTTGGGGTAAATTTTGCATGTGTTTTTATGACAAAAAAATGAGAAAGAATTAAATGAGATTTAAAATTCAAAAAAACTGCTAATAATAACATACCCTATTTCATATATTTATTATTAATATTAAATAAATTGAACTCTTAGAACTGGAGCCAGCACAGAGAAAATACTTGGAAGGCTAGCAAGTGTTACAATCACTGGCTTTTTCATATATAAGGACCTAACAGACACAAGAACAAGTGAACTGTGGAGTATTTTAAAATGCTACATGAGAGAAAATATTATACTTTTATAGTGGAAACATCTTTATAAGAGTCTTCTTACCACAATCAAACTCTGTTAATTGTGGCACTTTTCTCCACAAACACACTCATCTAACTAAAGTGACTCAATGGTACATGTATTCACAATAACCACTTATTTCTGGTGAGTAATGAAATGGATTTTTATTGTTGTAGCTTTGTGGTAAATGTATCTGATAACAGTGCTCATGGTTTCATAAGCTCTTCTCTCAATGTCTACATCTGTTGAGTGGAGCATTAGGCAGGGATCACTCCAGGTCTGATAGAGTTGCTGCTTTGCCTTCCTTCTGGGGATAAAATTTATGAACTTAAGAACATGTCTGAGGGGGGCTGGGGTTGTGGCTCAGTGGTAGAGCACTCACCTAGCACGAGCAGGGCACTGAGTTAGATCCTCAGCACCACATAAAAATAAAATAAAAGTATTGTGTCCAACTACTACTAAAACAAAATATTTTTTTAAAAAAAGAACATGTCTGAGGCTGTGTATCCTAATTCCAAGGACAATTTGAAGCTAATGTTAATTTATTTTGCAAAGTTGTCAAAACCTAAAGGGAGCTAGCATTTAAGTACATTTTATTTATCAGGATTATTGATTTATTGTTTAACAAGAAACAAAAACACCTTACAATGTGTTATCCTCCCCACCCCCATTTTACCAAATGGCTAGATATATTATGCAAGATAATATACCAAGTACAAAAAAGAGCCATGATTTCTACCTAGACCTTGATGACTAAAAGCCCAGGCAATCTTCAAAACATTCAGCTACTTCTCGTTCTCTTGGTTCTTTCAAGGTTGACAAATGCATTTGCCACCACTCAATGAAGCACTAAGGTATAAGATGTCTTTTTTGTCCCCTAATCCTCAAGTGATGCTTACAACACTTTCACCTAAAATAAGATAGTTTTGTTTTTTTCATAAAGAAATCCAGTTACTACCGGGCAGTACCGGATGGTACTCCTGTAATCCCAGCTGCTCTGGAGGCTGAGGTAGGACCATCTCAAGTTCAAAGCCAAGGAACTCAATGAGACCCTATCTCTAAATAAAATGCAAAATAAGGCTGAGGATGTGGATCAGTGGTTAAGTACCCCTGATTTCAATCTTTGAGAAAGAAAAAAGGAAGGAAGGAAGGAAGGAAGGAAGGAGGGAGATCCAGTTACAAAGTTATCATGAAGGGGTTATCAGTTTAGACCAGTGGATGTTCTTTGTATCAGGAATTCTAAATAATATTTTGCAAGCAATCAACAGCCCAACCCACCATGTAAATAATCAAGTGTAAAGTTTTCTCTTCTAGCCTCAGCTCACATCGCTCAGATAAGCATTAGCCTATTAAATTTAACTCCTCTTTTTCCAGGTTAGACTATTGTGGAAAATTTTGCCACGGCTATTTTTATTTTAGTAGCATGATATTGTATGTTTTAGCATTTCATTTCCTGTGTTCTTGAATAATACTCTTGGTTAACATCTTGCCTTCCAGGTTACTTGCAGGGGTTGGGGTTTAGCTCATTGATAGAGCAGTTGCCTAGTACCTGCAAGGTCCTATTTCAATTCCCAGGACCAAAAAAATAAATTAATTAATTTTAATTTATTTTATTTTAGGCTTTTAAATGCAAATTGTTCATCACATTGAAAACAGACAACCTCTTCATTTAATGAAATTGACAGATATTATTTGCAAAATTTTCATCAAAGGGGTAATTTCTAAAATTGCCCACCTATAAGTAATAGAAGGAGTACACTATCATTTTTTGTAAAATAGAGAATATGTCATGTATGTGCTCCTCCTGCTGTGTTAGAAAAACTCCAGACTCAAACATATCATGCTAAGCATTTGGATGAGTATTTGAATGCATGGTCAAGTACTCAGGTTTTCCCAAACATCTGGTTGTTTGACACCTTCTAGATAGAACATATGCATATTTGCTGCTTATGCTTCATGTAGCAAAGCAAACATAGATTTGCTGTTTCCTTGCATAGTGAATCAGTTCCTGAAATGTGTACAAATCCAATTTAAGCAGATCTAATTATATCTTAAGTACACTAGTAGAGCTTAGATTTTCACTAGAAAATCTGTAGTGAATCCCTTTGTAAAAATGAAGAGTTTCCTTGAATAGCTAAAACAACTACGTAATTAATCTGTGCTACATGTTTGTTTTCTTTTTTTAATTGGGAGCATGTGGGGTTTTTTTTAAATTACTATGTCACTATACACTACATAACATGGTATCGAACAACTAAAGACTTCGTTGCCATTTCCTGTCTACCAGTATTAGATGGGGGAAGGGAGAGAAGAATCAGCCACAAACACATTTGCCAGTCCTTGCGAAGTAGGGAAGGTTGCATATGGAATTGTAATGATTTGATGAAGAATATGATTACATTATTCTTTACATTTAAAGTTCCTGGTACTAAACATTGTAAGAGAGGATAACGGTGTAAGGCTAAGAATCCATTCAAGGGTATTAAATCTTATGTTTGTAAGAGAAATGATAGAGTATGAGATATTAAGCAATCACATATGAGAAATGAGTGATGCCTCTTTAGGTTTCTCACATCCCTATAATTTACTGTAGAAAATTCTCAGAATATCCCAATGAACATTGAAAACTGCAATTATTTTCCTTTGCTTTTCTTTCATCAAGGAAAATGCAAATAAGCTTAAAATGATTCATGGAGACTAACGACCCTCATCAATCTGCTGATGACTGAAAAGAAAAGGCAGGAGTAGTTAAACACCTACACTGAATCTTAACTGAGGGATAATAATATAGTAAGTCAGTTTCCCTGTGAAAAGTACTTCAGATGTGAGAGGGAAGAGTTGTTCGAGTTTAAGAAAATGAAATTGTGTCTGACAAAGGCAAGGACTGGCACTGCTGCCTGGTCCCACACTGTCAGCTCACAGTCTTCATCATGCAGCTGCCCCCACTGAGGCCTGAAAGTCACAACCAGGTGAAGTCCCAGCTCTAAAACAAAACAAAACAGAAATTTCCTATGTATAAGGGTATGTCATTCAAAAGCCAAGTGGTGGCAGGGACAAACTTCATTGAGCTTAGTGTTGGTGGTGCTCACAGTGTTCAGAAGTCTCCATTATGAAAGCAAGCCCTTGACTTTGTCTGCCTCCATACCAGCAAGGCCAAACATCATGAGCTGACCTATTTCCATTTCCTCATTTTGAAAGAGGTCCTTCATCCATGTTTCAAATACTTACACTAATGCTTTGGAGTCTGCAGCATGTGTTTGGGACCATGAAATAAACTTCCTGTCTCTGCTATGCCATTCCAGGTAGAAAGGGCAGTACTAAGCAGCTTCCCTTATATTTTGCTTCCAAATTTAATTGTCTTGAATTTTTTCTTCCCAATTAATGATCTTGATTACTCACAAAGAGAACTTTGCATGATATATTTTAAAGCCTTTTTTCAAGACAAAGAAAGACACTTCCACATTTATGCTGCAAATATTAATATCTAACCAAATGGTCTAGTCCATCATAGAACCTCTCTACAATATCTGTTTCAAGGATGAACAGCCCAGCAGACATCCTTAGCATAATCAATGAACCACCCTCAACCAGGTCTACACAGATGCTTAGTTCTGTTTGAGCTCCACAAAAGTATATTCAGCTGAGAGAAAAAGGAAAAAGGTAATCTTTACAAGATTGCTTTAGAAAAAAAAATCAGAATGCAAGGCAGTTGGCAATAGGAATAACACCATTACTTTACTACCACTCCATCCTTAAATCATTCCCACATTGGAAACTCTAAACACCTCCTCCTTCCAAGTATAAACTCTTTCCTCTTTCTTTAGCACTATTTTACATTTCTTTTATTATTTCTTTATTTAACAATATTTATGCAGTTCCCAATATGGACAAAGCTTCTTTTAGGAGCTGAGGATATAGTAATGAACAGAACAGTCAAAATCTCTTATCCTCATAGAACACACATTTTTTTTTGAAGAAGTTATATGGTAAACAAGCAAATCAATAAATTAGAAATTACAGTAAAAGGAAAGCAAGACAAAAGTAGAGATTGTGAAGTCATATTTCATAGTCTTTTTGAAAAAAAAGTCCAATGAAAATGGTCATGATTATAGCAGAACCTTGAATGAAGTGAGGCAACAAGGTTTGCAGAGATTAAGAAGAATATTCTGGGCAGATGGAGCTTCAAGGAGAAAAGCCCTCAACAACAATGTACCTGCTGAGACAAGGAAATACAAAACGACCACAGCAACTGAAGGAAAATGAGCCAGAACAGAGAGTATAGAAAAATGAAGCACCTATTAGACTATAAATTTCTTGAGGATAGAACCCAGAGTTGATTTAGTGTCAGCATTTAATACAGTAGAATTGGGTGGCAATTGCCAAAATGCTTGATGAAAGAATACTCAAATTTAAACTAGCCAACATTGATATTGAGATCATCATAGTATCATGGTTGTGGCATTAAATTTAAAACAAGCCAGATGTGGCACACACCTGTAATGCCAGCAGCTCCAGAGGCTGAGGAGGCAGGAGGATTGCAAATTCAAAACCAACCTCAGCAACTTAGCAAGGTCCTGACTCAAAATAAAATATAAAAAGAACTAGGAGATATACTCCATGTTTGTATAAATATGTCAAAATATATTATATCCCATCTGATTCAAATGTATGATATGTCAAGATCATTGTACTGTCATGTGTAACTAATTAAAACATTTTTTTATTTTTTTATTGGTTGTTCAAAACATTACAAAGCTCTTGACATATCATATTTCATACATTAGATTCAAGTGGGTTATGAACTCCCATTTTTACCCCAAATGCAGATTGCAGAATCACGTCGGTTACACATCCACATTTTTACATAATGCCATATTAGTAACTGTTGTATTCTGCTACCTTTCCTATCCTCTACTATCTCCCCTCCCCTTCCCTCCCATCTTCTCTCTCTACCCCATCTACTGTAATTCATTTCTCTCCAAATTTTTAAAAAATGTAATCATAAAAGAAAAAAAGAAATATACTGTCATGTACATCTGAAAAGAACTAACAAATTTTTAAAAAGGGGTGGGGGGTGTTGGGATGTGGCTCAGTGGTAAAGTGCCCCTGGGCTCAATCCCTGGTACAAAAAAAAAAAAAAGTTAAAACAAGATATAGCACCTGACTTTAGAATGAACTGAGTAGGGAACTTATAGGGGGGATACCATGTAGGAAGCAGTTGAAGTCATTCCTATAAAACTCAGTGGAGCCGTAAACCAAACAAACAAGCATGAACCGAAAAAAGGCCACACACTTGAGCAATATAAGCAGGTTGGAGGTTAAAGTGAAACTGTAAGTCTGTCTAATTGATCTGTGCTTTTCAGAGAGTCAGGAGGGCTTTTCTCCTCGTAATTGAATTATTCTGCCTCTTTGGTTACTATCCAGCTGCAAGTCACTTGCCTCCTGTTAGACAGGCTGCTTATCTTCTGTGTGGCTCCATCTCCCTGTTGCCCCTGTGGTTGGGACCCGCTATCATGATCTGACCTGTGTATCCAGACTGGATCTCCAAGGTAGTCTCTGATCCTATGGAGTTCCATCAATTTCGGGTTATTTCCCTGAGTCCTGCATATCCCCATCCCTAATTTCCCCAGGCTCAGTTCTTAACTCACTGTGATTTTAATTCAAATACACATTAAGTGTTTCCTACATTCCAGCCCCTGTGGTGGGGATTGGAGTCACAAATATGAGCAAGACATTGCCTTGTACTGGAAGAATTCATTTTCTAAATGATGTTACTATTTACAGCCTCTGATTCTAGAGAAAATCGTGGGTTTATAAAAAATAATAATTAATGATGAAATTAGGAAATGAAAGAGAAATGAGCTTATCCTTTTAAAAAATTCCCTAAGGGGCTGGGAATGTGGCTCAAGCAGTAGCGCGCTCGCCTGGCATGCATGTGGCCCGGGTTTGATCCTCAGCACCACATACCAACAAGAATGTTGTGTCCACCGAAATCTAACTAACTAATTAAATAAATAAAAATAAATAATAAAAAATTCCCTAAGACATATCTGTGCGAGTCAATAGACCTATCTCATCATCTTTTTCTCCTGAAGATTACAAATAAGATGATTTTAAAAGCTATTTTTCAATATATATTACTACTGCTACTACTACTACTAATCATGCCCATAAATTAAACATCAGTTTGGTACTGTACAAAACCAACAGCTAGGTAGGGTGAGTTCCACTGTTTCTCGTGCAGACACACACCAGAGTCACAATTAAGGTGAGAAGACACACCAGGCCTCTGCAAAGTAGATTAGAGAAGAATTTTCCAAGCTATAAATGGCAGCTTGACAAACAACATTACAGGCTGGATTCAGTGAAAATGCTGCAGACCTGGCCTCCTCCAGGCCTATAAATCACAATGAATCCACAGAACATTACTGGAAAATGGAGAACAGAAAAGAGTCTGTGCAAGAGTTACAGGCCTCCAGCCTTGGCTCACAGAAGACTAATTGAGGAAGATATAGGGCTGCAAAATCTCAGCAACATGGGAAAACCTGGAAAACCCTCCTTGCAAAAGAACACCGAAGAACAGCTTTAACAAAGAAATGGAAACTGCAAGAAGTAACAATCTTCAGAAGAGGCCTTGAGGATGCATGGAAAGTGGCTGCAGGACAGGGGAATGACTAACTCTTATTCTCATTTCCTACCCCTTACCCTCCTGAACACTATTTTTCTTTTCTTTTTCTTTTTTCTTTTGGTGGTGGGGTAGGGGTAACCAGGGATTAACTCAGGGGAATTCAACCACTAAGCCACATCCCCAGCCCTATTTTGTATTTTATTTAGAGACAGGGTCTCGCCAAATTGCTTAGCACCTTGCTGTTGCTTAGGCCGGCTTTGAACTCACGATCCTCCTGCCTCAGCCTCCTGAGAAGCTGAGATTACAGGTGTGCATCCCCTTGCCTTGCTCTGAACACTATTTTTCAAATCACATGGAATCAAGAACAAATGAACATCAAATGCAACCTTAAAAAAATAAATTCTGCTGGACACAGATTACACGCCTATAATCCCAGCAGCTCAGGAGGCCAAGGCAGGAGGATTGAAAGTTCAAAGCTACCCTCAGCAACTTGCAAGGCCCTGAACTAATTAGTGATACCCTGTCTCAAAATAAAATATAACAAGGGCTGAGGGTGTGGCTCTGCAGTTAGACACCCCTGGGTTCAATTCTTGGTACAAACAAAGAAAAGAAAAAGATAACAGGCGCTGATGTGCAGAAGAGAAGCTGGTGAGCATTCCCATTCTCTTTGAATTAATGAATATTCCCTGGAGAAGTTGTGAGTTGGTCACACATCTATGAATCTGAAGAATTTTCTGCCCTGAGCCAGTCAGCACATCTGCTTATCTCCAGCAAGCTGAGTCACTTGTCTCTGGTCTTGACCTGTAGCCCAAAGCAGGGGAGAATTGGATTCCCAGGGTCACTGTTGCCAGACAAGGATGGCATAAAACTGGCTGAGGCAAGTGGGCTGTGTGATGAGGTCAGGAAGCTTGTTTGTCTGCAACATCCTAGAAAGAGCTCTAAGCTGGAGGTCAGCAATGTGAAACATCAGGCAGTCCATTCAGAGGTCTACCACTGTAAGGACAAACGTTTCCTGGAGTCATCTCTGCAGAGTGAAGGAATTTTTTTATTACTATTTTGAGCTCCTCATTGATTGATTCATTCTTCTATTTGCCCATCAGATATTCAATCTGCAACTACAAAACCTGCTATGGCCAAAGGCATGGCACACATTCTATACCAGCTGTGCACTGAGATACTCATATGGTCCCATCCTTGCCTGTGATGGATCTTAAAAGTATTTTCCTAGGTAAATCAAGCAGACGATTTGCAGTATTATGCAAACGTAGGCCTTTATAGCCTTTCAGCAATTGTCGATAATAATGTCAATGTAACATGGGAGTGAGGAATTTTTTTTTTCCTCCTGTTACAGCATCTGAGCAGAAAGCACATTGTCCTAGCTGAGTGCAGCAAGACTGAAGAAGTAAAGTCTTCTCTATTTTGGACACTTGCTCTGCCTTGGAATTGACTTTTAAAACCATTCTCCCCACTCTTTGTGCAAAAGGCATGAACATACGATGATAAACAGAAATGATCCGTTTTTAGCGTCACTACATTTTGTGCTAAGCTAGCACTTCCCTCTACCTGCAGTCCATAACAGGGTGCCCTTGACCATAACCCAGCAGCCTGGACACTTCCTGACATCCAATCTCCTCACACCTTCTTCACTTCAATTTAAGTGCAGGCCAGGATTGCTGTGCGTTTTATCATTAGAATTTGACATCTCTCTTTAACTGTATTTTTATTATGATTGCTGTTTTTCTTGTAACTCTGTTTAGAAGTTCCACATTTAGAGTGACTTTCCCTACTTTAGTCATAATCCCCGTGCTGCCTATGTGAAATTTTGCCTATATCCAGACTTTCTGCTGGGCAAAGTGATGGTCACCTGTAATCCCAGTGAGTTGGGAGGCTGAGGTGAAAGGATCACAAGTTTGAGGCCAACTAGACAACTTACGAAGGCCCTAAGCAATTTAGCAAGATTCTGTCTCAAAAATTAAAAAGTACTAGGGATGTAGCTTAGTGGTAAGGTGACCCTGGGTTCAATTCCCAGTTTAAAAAAAAAATAATAGATAAATCTTCAGGCTTTTCAGCAATGCAAGAATTGTACCCCATCAATGTTTAAAGAGATGGGTGCATCATGCTTATTCAAAAGCAGACATTATATTCTCCTTGACATTGGTCTTTTCAAGAGAAAGGGATTAGCAACACAAATTAAGTTTGGGGTTGTCATACTTATGTCAAATAAAAGGATAAAAGCCTATATCAGATCATAGTTTGAAGTATAATTCATCTAATCAAACTTTTCTACACTCCCCTATTAAGCTGTGTTAAAGAAATATTTAAGTTTTACAAACATTCAAATTTTTTAAATTAGCCTGACTTTTAATAGGGGAAACTTATCTCTAAGAATTTTTTGATTTCCTCCTTTATGTCTTCTGTAACCCCTTGATCATTCAGTAACATATTGTTCATTTTCCATGTGATATAGGATTTTCCCTTCCTTCTTTTATCATTGATTTCCAGTTTCATTTCATTATGATCAGATAAAATGCATGGTATTATCTCCACCCCTTTATATTTACTGAGGGTTGCCCTATGGCATAATATATGGTCTATTTTTGAGAAGGATCCATGTGCTGCTGAGAAGAACGTGTATCCACTTGATGATGGTTCATATATTCTATATATGTCAGTTAAGTCTAGGTTATTGATTGTGATATTGAGTTCTATAGTTTCTTTATTCAACTTTTGTTTGGAGGATCTGTCCAATGGTGAGAGAGGTGTGTTGAAGTCACCCATAATTGTTGTGTTGTGGTCTATTTGATTCTTGAACTTGAGGAAAATTTGTTTTATGAACGTTGCAGCACCATTATTTGGTGCATAAATATTGATAACTGTTATATCTTGTTGGTGAATGGTTCCTTTTAACAGTATGTAATGTCCTTCCTTATCCCTTTGGATTAACTTAGTCTTGAAGTCGATTTTATTCGATATGAGGATGGCCACCTCTGCTTGCTTACGAGGACCGTGTGTGTGGTATATTTTGTCCCAACCTTTCACCTTCAGCCTGTGTATGTCTTTTCCAGTCAGGTGTGTCTCCTGGAGGCAGCATATTGTTGGATTTGTTTTTTTAATCCATGTTACCAGCCTATGTCGCTCTATTGGAGAGTTTAAACCATTAACGTTTAGAGTTACTATTGATATATGGTTTGTATTTCCAGCCATGTTTGATTATTTATCTCTTTTTTTTTAATTTAGTTTGTTTCTCCATGATTAGCTTTCCCCCCGCCGTCTGTCTTTACTGAGGTACTTCCCACTGTTGGCTTTTGTTATTGTTTTTCATTTCTTCCTCGTGTAGTGTTTTGCTCAAGATGCTTTGCAATGCTGGTTTTCTGGCTGCAAATTCTTTTAGCTTTTGTTTATCATGAAAGATTTTTATTTCATTGTCGTACCTGAAGCTTAATTTTGCTGGATACAGAATTCTTGGTTGGCATCCATTGTCTTTCAGTGTTTGAAATACATTGTTCCAGGATATTCTCGCTTTCAGCGTCTGTGATGAAAAATCCGTTGTTAACCTTATTGGTTTACCCCTGAATGTAATCTGCCTCCTTTCTCTTGTAGCTTTTAATATTTTCTCTTTGTTCTGTATATTGGATATCTTCATAACAATGTGTCTTGGCATTGGTCTACTGTGATTTTATATGCTCGGTGTCCTGTATGCATCTACAATTTGTATATCTGTTTCCTTTTTTATTTCTGGAAAGTTTTCTGTAATTATTTCATTTAGCAGGTTACTCATTCCCTTGGTTTGAATCTCTATTCCTTCCTCTATCCCGATGACTCTTAAATTTGGTTTTTTTATGTTATCACATATCTCTTGGATGTTTCTCTCGTGATTTTTAACCAGCCTATCTGAGTTGGCTAGACTCTTTTTAAGATGATATATTTTGTCTTCATTATCTGACGTTCTGGCTTCTACTTGCTCCACTCTATTAGTGATACTCTCATTTGAGTTTTTAATTTGGTTTATAATTTCCTTCATTTCTAAGATTATTGTTTGATTCTTTTTTATAATCTCTATCTCCTGATAAAGATGCTTAACTTCTTCTTTTATCTGTTTATGTAATTCATTCTCAATGTGTTCTTTCGCTGCTTGAATTTGCTGTCTCATATCCTCTTTAAGGTTCCATTCCATCTCTCTAAGGTATTCCTTGAGTTCTTTATATGACCATTTTTCTGATGACTCTAGGTCCTCCTGAATATTTAGGCTGTCCTGCATTGTTTGTACTCCTTTTCTTCCTTGCTTTTTCATGCTGCTCATGTTGCTTCTTGTTCTGTTTGACTGCTGAGTTACTGTTTACTCCTATAAATTTATTTGATGTAATTCCCAGCAGGTCTCCTTTCAGCGGAATTTTGCTAGAAGTTTCTAAGCAGGTCGCATGTAGGTGTATTAATGGGTCTCTCTGATTCTGTTACTGCAGAGGCATTGAAAGTGCTGCCTCCTCGCCGGCCGCCATGTTGGGTCCTCCTAATAGGGGAAACTTTCAGGTAGCTTAGATCAAAAAATAATAATATATGAAGTTAGAAACAAATTTTAAAATGCCATAGAGCAAATTGACAATATTTTTATAAAATTATAAGACAGTCATCTTTTTTTTTTTTTTTTTTTTTGGTACCGGGGCTTGAACTCAGAGACACTGAGCCACATCTCCAGTCTTATTTTGTATTTAGAGACAGGGTCTCATTGAGTTGTTTAGTGCCTCGCCATTGCTGAAGTTGGCTTTGAACTTGAGATCCTCCTGCCTCAGCCACTGGGAGATTTAATAATTTTTAACTTCCCTTTTCACTTTAAGTATTTTGACATCTCAGTGTGTAAAACCTATAACATTTGGAACATACTATTTTTTCTTGTTTTTAACCTACAGTAAAATTTCAAACAATTATCAGAAATAAAAGGGTCACTTCCTTACCTAGCCACATACAGGCTTCTCATATCCTGGTCTTCCTACAACTCTGGCTTGATTTCTGTACCAGTTTCCCCTGGATGTCCATGCTTGTACTAGTACTTATACAGGTACATGCATGTGCACACACAAACATATATAATAGTTACATTCTACACTCCAGCATCACTAAGTCGTTTGTGCTTTACCATGCACACTACCTGACTGCCTTCAATGATGTTCATTCTAGCAAAGGCCCAGTTCCACCATTTCCCCTTGCCACCTTGGTAATCCCTATTTGTGTTTAAATTCTCAGCTTCTGCCTTCTCTGCTTGAAAATTTTCTCTGATTCTCCAGAAGTTGTTACACTTCTTTTGTGTGTGTGTTCTGGGGTCCAGCACAGCTCAGAAGGATTGGTCTGTAGCAGCAGATGGTCTTTAAAGGCATTCATTGCACCCTAGTACCTCTGCTGGTTTCCATGCATGTTTTATTTCTGCTAGACAGAAAACTACATAAGAATAGGGCCTGTATGTTAGTTGTCTTTATTTTCTAGTATCTATCACAGTGCTAGAATATAGAACATAATAAATATGTGAAAAATATTCTGTGACCAGAATATAAGCTTCCTAACCTGACCATCTAATCTAAAGTAGCCAGCATGTACTCCTGTTTTAGTGTCACTATAAGATTTACCACTACTTGGTATTTTCTTAAGTATTTGTTATTCCATTTCATTATTGGTTTCTGTCCCCAGAATATAAGCTCCTTAAGAGTCTGCCCTTAATGTTTTGTTCACCACTTTATCCCTCATGCCTAAAATAAAATAAAATATTCAGGGCCTAGAACAAAAGAAATCTGAGATAAAACTATAAATTGCATGAAATGAATGACTAGATTCAGGTTTTGCTCTCCTACACTAAGACCAAGCTTTTTAATAAATTACTATATAGGTTCATTGCCTCCAAGGAGACATTAAAATACTCTGGTTTCAATTAATCTTATAATTTTAGCAGTATTAAATTCTAAAAATAATGTTTCGCTCATTTGGAAGACTATAAAGGCAAGTATAATTAAGTAATGTGGAACATAAGTTTCAAAATCTAAAATGAAGTAATTATTTGCTCATTTTTACCTCTTTATTTCACTCTTTCTCATTTTCTTCTGAGTTTAATTTACCCTTCTGAATCTGGGCTAATCAAGCATTTATGTTATTATAGCAAATACTCTTATCTAAAATCAAAGTTGTCTGATCATTAACATTAAAGAATAATAGTATAACATGAGTCTGCAGCCAACATTAAAAATGAACAGGATGATATAACAATAATTACTGCAAAGACCTACCTAGCCAGTTACTCAATACTAATATATTTTAATTAAAAACTCATTTAGTAATGACTAAGTCATTCACTAATGATCTCTAGAGGAAAAAAAGTCTCCAAATAGCTTCCTATGATAACATTTTAGATTAGCTAAGCCTAATCAAAGTAAGATGTAGTTACCACTCCCCCCTCAGATTTCATGCAGTACTTTATTATATTTCACATTTGATGCATATTCCACCATGCATGAAACAAGCAATTTCTGAGCAACTGCTCTGTTCTAGATCTCATTCCTGATGTTATTCAAACTTAAATGAGAGAATCAAAAGAAATAGAATTAGAGGCTATGTGATTCATAAATATGATAGGATAATAGGAATGTATAAAAGGACCAACTGGTTACAACAGAGGAAATGATTCATTGTCCACTGGGAGTAGGAGAAACTTCCAGAGGTGGGGACATTTAAGCAGGATCAAGCATCACAAAGATCTGGATCTGTGTGACTAGATTTTAAGGAAGCCATGTAGTTGAACAGAAGCTCAGAGGACTGTTTGAACCAGACGTAGAAAAACCTAGGTTTCCAAGAACAATTGTCCCCACCCCACCCCTGACGCCCCTGCGCCTTTATCTGTAGTTTTGCTTTCTGTGGTTTCGGTTATTCACAATCAACCACAGTCTGAAAGTATTTAATGGGAAATTCTAGAAATAACTCATAAGTGTTAAAATGTGTGGCGTTCTGAGCAGCATGATGCAATCTCTGACTGCTGAGGACATGAAGCATCATTTTGTCTAGTGTATCTACTGTGTATATGCTACCTACCTTTCTTAGTTATCAGTTCTACACTCATGGTATTACAGTGCTTGTATTTAAGTAACCCTTATTTTATTAAATTATGACCCCAAAGCACAAGAGTAGTGATAGTGAGAATTCAGGTGGGCCAAAGAGAATCCATGAAGTGCTTCTTTTAAATGAAAAAGTTCTTGACTTAGTAAGGAAAAAAAAATCACATGCTAAGATCATGTGCCTTTAATTCACCTCACTTAATCTCATCATACAGGCATTGTATCATCTCAAATCATCAGAAGAAAAAAAGGGGAGTAGAGAATAATATGATATTTTGAAAGAGCAAGGGAGACAGAACCACATTCATGTAATTTTTATTACAGTGTATTATTATAGTCGGTCCATTAGTAGTTTTTTTGTTCATCTTTTACTATGATTAACTTATAAATGAAACTTTGTCATGTATTTGCAAGTATAAGGAAAAAAACAGTATATATAAGGTTTGCTGCTATCTGCAGTTACAGGTACCTAGTAGGACACATTTCCAGGGGATAAGGAAGACTACTATGAAGTCATTTTTTATTTTATGCTGCCATGGAAATTGAAAGGAGATCTTCCAGTATGATAACCTGCTCAAATTTGGTTTTGAGAGGTAATTCTGACTCCTTTGGGGAGGATGAGTGGCATGGAGAACTGTGGAAGACAGGAGAGAAAGGAGGCTGCATGTCGCCCAGGAGCTACTTAATTAGCATCTGCACTAAAACAAAATCAGAGCAGATGAGAGGAAAGGCTGAGATCAGGGCACATTTCTGAGGCAAAGTCAACAGCAAAGGCTTGTGCGGTTAGATACTGGATGTGAAGAACTGAGGGTGAGGATGTGGAGCTATTCTATTCTGTCTTGGAAGTGTGATCAGGTAGTGATGCCATCAACCAAGACTGAGAATATGGAGCCTTCAACAGGTTCAGAGGAATTCAGGCTGGTTGAAGATCCACTAACCTGACTCACTTGGAGACCATCAGGAAGATTAGAAATATTTATCTATAGCCCAGGAGATGTGGAAGTCTGTATGTGGAGAGAAGAAGATGAACCTTGAGAAGTGGGGAATGAAAAAATTGGATAAGAAAGTAGCAGCCACCAATATAATAAGCAAAGTACTCTGAAAACGAATCCAACATTAACCATCTTTTCCTTCATGTCATGCGCCTAGAAACCTAGTGTCCACACTTCCTCTGTTAACATTTAGACTTAAGACCCTTCATCAGGTGCCTCCCAGAACATGGCTTACCACCTGCATCTCAGCCTTGGCATTTGTTAGAATCTCAGTTTACAGCAGTCTTCATCCATACTCTTGGGGTCCTACATGATAGAAGCAAAATTAGTGTTTTGGTTAGCTTTTTCACTACTCTGTGGCTAAAAGATCTGACCTGAACCATTTTAAAGGAGGAAAAGTTTAATTGAAGGCTCACAGTTTTAGAGGTCTTAGTCCATAGAAGGCTGGCTCTATTCCTCAGGGCTCGAGGTGGGGCAGAACATCATGGCAGAAAACTGTGGTGGAGGGAAGCAGCTCACATGATAATCAGAAAGTAGAGAGAGACTCCACTCTCCAGCTACAAACTATATACCCTATAGCCACGCCCTCAATGAACCACTTCCTTCAGCTGCACCCCACCTGCCTCCAGTTACCACTCAGTTAATCCCATCAGGGATTAATTTACTATTAGGTTAAGGTTATAACCCAATAGTTTCTCCTCCAAACCTCTTGCATTGTTTCACATATGAGCCTTTGGGGGACACTACATCTAAATCATAAAAATTGGGAATGCAGTCTTATTTCTTTGCATAAGCTATGGATTGACACTGCATTGAGGACCCACTGGAATTAATTTTTAAAAGCAGACTTTTAAAAAGGGTTTACCAGGAAACATTATTTAACTTAAATCTAGGATTGAAATTGATGAAGTTGTAAGATGATTGAAATCACATGCTGTTACCCAGTTTCTTGCAGGATGGAGAGATGAACTTCCCCAAGAAGTATAGCACCTTGTAAAACTTAGTTTAAATATCCAAGGGCGTATGGGATCAGTGCTTTTCAGGAATCCAGCATCCTCCTCAAGGGAGTAACCAAGGACAGGGTAGAGACGAAGAGCTGGAGAAGAAGATTAACATTAAACAGGGATGATAGGCGGGAGGGAAAGGGAGAGTTAAGGGAAATTGCATGGAATTGGAAGGTGAGCCTCAGGGTTATACACAATTACATATAAGAGGAAAGGAGGAGTAGGAGAAAAATTATATAAGTGGAAGAAACGATTTATAGTAGAGGGGGTGGAGAGAGAGAAGGGGAGGGGAAGGGAGGGGAGGGGAGGGGGGATAGTGGAGAATGGGATAGACAGCAGAATACATCAGTCACTAGAAAGGCAATTTGTAAATCAATGAAAATGTAACTGATGTGACACAGCAATCTGTATACGGGGTAAAAATGGGAGTTCATAACCCACTTGAATCAATCTGTGAAATATGGTATAATAAGAACTTTGTAATGTTTTGAACAACCAACAATAAAATAATAAAAAAAAGTCACTTCTCATTTCACCATCTTTCCTGCCCCTATACTCCGTCCCCACTTCTCCCTCCCTTTTGCCCAATCAAAGTTCCTCCATTTTTTCCATGCCTTTCCCCATTATGGATCAGCATCCATTTATCAGGGAGAACATTCAGCCTTTGGTTTTTTGGAATTGGCTTACTTTGCTCAGCATAATATTCTTCAGTTCCATCCATTTACCTGCAAATGCCATAATTTTATTCACTTTTAAGACTGAGTAATATTCCATTGTGTATATATACCACAGTTTCTTTATCTATTCATCTACTGAACGGCATCTAGGTTGCTTCCACAATTTAGCTATTATAAATTGAGCTGCTATAAACATTGATGTGGCTGCATTACTATAGTATGCTGATTTAAAGTCTTTGGGTATAAACCAAGGAGTTGGATACCTGGATCAAATGGTGATTCCATTCCAAGGTGTCTGAGGCATCTCCATACTGCTTTCCAGATTGGTTGCACCAATTTACAATCCCACCAGCAATGTATGAATGTGCCTTTTCCCCCACATCCTCGCCAACACTTATTGTTGTTTGTATTCTTGATGAGATGGACATCATTACCTTAGGTGCATGTATGACTGCACATAGGGTGTGATGCTACATTGTGTACAACCAGAGAAATGAAAAGTTGTGCTGCAACTGTACACAATGAATCAAAGTGCATTCTGCTACCATATTACCTAATTAAAATTATTTAATTAATTATTTTTTAAAAAGTTAAAAAAAAAAGAAGTGTGCTGAATTTTATTTAAATATAAATAGATCTCAATATTATGGAACTATTTTTCCTAATTTTTTTTCCAAGCCAAACTGTATCCAGCTTTATTAAAGATACTTTTCATAAACAATCATGGTATTTCAGGCAGGACATGGGCAGACAATCGTTAACAGTATACAACAACTTTCAAACTCCCTTCTTGAATGGACTACCAAAATCAGAAAGCCACTATAAAACCCAATGAAGTCTTCATTTGATGCTCTGAATAGGGAAAGTTTAGAGTGAGGGTTGACATTTCACATTTAGCATGTTGTTTAACAACTTTTCACAAGCCGACCCTGACTTTCAGGAAATGAAAGGAAAATGGCAAAAATTATTAATCTGGAGATCCACAATCTAGAAAAGGAACTGCTGCTCTTCTGAGGGACACTATTCTCAATGACGTCACTGGAAAGTCCAGATGGCCCCACACACTGGTAAAACCAACTGTTGGGAATATCAGGTCCCAACAGGTTTAGGGGAGTTAAGTCTATGCCGATGGCAGAGAGGGACAGGAGGACATACAGATGAGTTTGAGTTTTTCCATACCACAAGGCATTTGTGCCAAGGTGGCTATGTGTGCCAACATCAGGGAATCCCTTCCTCTTAGGAACAAAGAGGAAGTCTCTCAAAACTAGAAGGGAAAGGTGTCTTCCCCCACAGCAATCCAGCTTTGGAGACATTCTACTAGTGACATATGCTCCTTCCCCCCCCCCCCAAACAACAATGAAGTGTTCTGTGTGCTAACAACATAGCTTAAAAAAAAAAATAAAACAAAATTCTGCATTTTTATAAAACTTGATAAAAAATAGTATTTCAAACTGTACAGTCACCAGAAGTACACAGTTATCAAAAACGCACACACTTCACTTGGCATCTCCAGCACCTTCAGCTTTCTGTGCCTGGTCTGTTTTGGCATCTCCATTTTCTGCAGGGTTATTCCCATCCTTGCCAGTGTCAGCTTTTCCCTTCTTCCCTTTGGGTACCTTCTCTCCCTTCTTTGCATGGGCCTTTTTAGGCTTGGGCTCTGGCTTTGGAGGAGCAGGTTTGGCAGACAACCTTGCAGATCTTCTCTGTGGTTCGTCTTTCACCTTGGCTTTATCTCCTTTAGCATCCCCTTCAGCCTTTCTCTTGGGCATGGTGGCGACGGCGGCGGGACGCAGGTGCTGGACGCGGGTATGCAGCGGCACACGGCTTTGGTGTCCGGGGGTCGTTCTCGCCTCTTCTTCTTCACACTGCTCCTATTTTTCCTAATTCTTAACAAATAAGAATTGTTTCTAATTCAATAATTTCGAGAGATAAAAGGTGAACAATAACTGTTGTATATATTTAAGTTTACTTTGTAACTTTCAACTATAGAAAGAGGAAAAGAAAGTGATCGTGTGAAGTGTTAATTATTGAAATCAACATGATGGAACTACATATGAGTCTATAGATATTGGCTATAAAATATTTTGAACTTTTTTATATATTTGAATTTTCTTAATAAAACATAAAAGGTTTTACTTTTCTATGAAAAAAATATATATAATAGAATAGTTGTTGATGATAAAATTTAATAAAGTTTGTATTCTGCACTTAAAATCATAGAAAACAGATACATAAAGCAAAAAAAGAAGTTCTCTTTCCAATAATCATTGAGTCAATCAAAATTGCCTTCTACTGTATCATAGATAGAAGAAGGTCCTGCCCCTTGAGAACCACTCACCTAAGTTGTTATGAACGGTAAGTAGTTGGTCCTTATCCTTAAGCCTCTGCCAAAATAAGTCTGATCCTATACCCAAGCAGCAAATGCCAATATAGGAGTTCAGTTACCACCATGAACATCTGCATCATAAAGGCAGAATAATGCAAAGGATAAAAGTGGTTAAATAAACAAGCAAAAGGCCTAAGTTTACCTACATATACAAACTTCCCTTGAAATAATAGCTGGAGACAAAAAAAAAAAATCAAAGTTTGGGATTTTTTTTCAGGAGATAGGTGCAGGAAGGCAAAGAGAATTAATTGCTCTGAAAAATCTCCAAGAAAAAAACATCTGTCTGAAATGAGGGATCTCTCTTTCTTTTCACTCAGTAATATTCAGAAATATAGAGGGATGAAATACAATTTTAACATAATTTAACCTAGCCAGAGCCAGGATTCATTTTTATGTTTCTGTCAAAATCCAACAACTTTTCAAAAAATCATAAGATGGAAATTTGCAACCTCTATAGTTACTAGCCGTTTTTCATAAGACAGACATTTCAGGCAAACAAAAACAGTAAATTCTGTTTCCAACTGACAAACTATTACCATAGAAAATAAGCACGCTCATCTTATCTGAGTCAGGTCCTGGCCTATGAATGTTGAGTGCATTCTGTGTGACAATTCATCCCAGCCTCTGGCCCACAGCACAGTGCTCCTCAGGACAGCATCTCCCCTGGGCGCTGAAGGATCTCAACATGAGGCAATAGTATCAATGCATGCCATATGCTTTTCTTAGCACTTGAGCACCCAGCATTCAATTGAGAATCAGGGAAAGGTACTAAAATTTTGTCCCTGACCTCGTTAGTGTTCTCACTGTATGGTCACTCCTTTACATGCATCCCCAAAGTCAGACAATAAGAGAATCTCAAAGTTTCTTGTCCCCAACTTTGCCAGAAAAGGGGAGATGATAATGTTCTCACAATCTTCATGGTACTTAGAGACCTCTTGGCCAGCTATTATAAAATTTAGATTTTTTAAAAAATTATTTTAGCCAAACTGTGGCAATATAATCAATGCTCTAGATTTCTCAATTTCCAGAATAATAGTTTGTTATCTTTCTCCCCGTGTCCCCAGGTTGGAACCTAGGGCCTCATCCATGCTAGGAAATGCCTTTCCAGTGAGCTACATCAAGAAGAATGTGAGCCGTAGAACAGGATAAGCAGGCATTGTAGAGTTTTATATCCCACAAATTCATTAATAAAAAAATCTCAAGTATTCTGAATTTCCATTTTAATTTATCTTAGAAATTTTAAAAATGAAGTGTGAGAGGACTCTTCCCTCATGTACTATTGCCCAGTCCTTTAATGCCAATAAACTATATCAAGTCTAACACTGTCTCCCATCTCCTCAAAGCCACTCTCTGGAAGCTTGTCAGTTCAGGGCCACATTGAAGACAAGGACTGAGGAACCGTGGGTTAGCACTTGGCAGTGATCAGATTATTGAATATTAACAATTATGGAAACTAATGAGGATATGATATATTTTCAAGCTTCTGCTTTTAGCATGTATGGGGAATGCCTTGTTCTTAGCTTAGGCTCATTCCTATTTTCCTGCCCAGAATAGACCTACATATATAAGTGCTATCCCAATTGCCCCTGCTGAGGGGCAAGAGCAGCTGTATGGTGACAGAGAACCCAAACTGGCTCTTCTTGAGACCTTTGTCCTGGGGCATATGCCTCATTTCCATCAGAATAAAAGCCAAAATTCTCAAAAGAACTAAGGAGACCCTACCGACCATGGTCCTCCATTCCTACCTCTTTCACCCCTGCCCCTCTCCCTTACTCAGTCTCCTTCAGCCATCCTGGTCTCCTATTCTCCATTCACACCCCAGAGCTTTTGCTGCAACTGATACCTCTGCCTAGATGTCTCTTACATCAAAGAGCTGCTTGACTCACTCCTTTAACAACTTCAATTGCCTCCAGAAAGGTCTACCCTAAATCTCCAAGTATTTAAGACTGCCAGCTCCTCCCAGCACCACTCTTTCATCAGTCTCTAGAGTAGTCATCTCCCAGTGTTCTGTAAAATGTAATTGTTTATTATCTACTTTACCCTACTAGAAGTACCAAGTGGGCAGGGATTTTTCACTCTGGTCACTACTCTATCCTTATAATCAAAAAAGTACCCCACACCTAGGAAGCACTCAACAAATATTTAATGAATGTATTTATTTTATTTAACAGTTTACAAAGTGATTTCTGTGTATCAGACAATGGTTTAAAAGCCACACAAACATTGACTTGTTAACTTATTTAAAATCTGATAACAAACATTAATAAAGAATTTTTTTCTTTTTTTTTCTTTGTACCAGGGATTTAACCCAGGGACACTCAACCACTGAGCCACATCCCCAGCCCTTTTTTGTATGTTTAGAGACAGGGTCTCATGGAGTTGCTTACAACCTCACTAAGTTGCTGAGGCCAGCTTTGAACTCGCAATCCTCCTGCCTCGGCCTCCCAAACTGCTAGTATTACAGGAATATGCCACCGTACCCAGCTAATAAGGGATTTTTATCCCTATTTTATTGAAACAAAAATGAGGCACAGAGTGGTTAAGTTAAATTGTACATACCTCATAAGTGTCAGAGTCTCTCTGTGCCCTGAGTTCTGCTAAATGAATGAAATAGTAGAATGTCCATTTTCTGCACTGTATCCTAAGCATCCTACTATGATAAGATCCCACTATTTGACACTAACCTAATCTGGTACTGTATTGGCCTTCTACTTCCCTGAAACTTGCAGCTAAGCATCCAGGGGCCAGTATCAGGGAAAGAGGCAAGTAAGTATATCAACTGAGGCAAGGCTATGTATCTTTTTATAGATCTATGAAATATATCAGATCAGAATATTCAAATTCAGTGCAAAGAACTAATGAACACAAAGCTTCAAAAATGAGTCTCAAGCCCCTTCAATTAGTATAGACTCTTCCTTCTGATCCAGCTTGTCATGGCCCTCCTAGGCTGGGGGCTGCCCCCACAGATCACAGGGGCCTTGGAGGTACCTATGGGGCAGACTAACACATTTGCATTCTGATTTATGCAGCTAGCTGTAATTTATTGAAATGATAACCTCAATGTTTAGAAAATATTTAAGAAGATTGAAAGGGGGTAATTAGAATTTGGGAGGAGGAATATCTCTTACCAGCTTTCCATTAAGTTGATACTTAGGGAATCTCTGCTAATAAACTGTTGCCAAATGAAGATCCTGCTGGGTTTTCTTTAATTAATGAGATGGCTTGGTTGTAATTATTCCATTAATTGTTTAAATGCAAATAACTGCTATTAAGGATCTTCAGAAATGTTTGCTCTCAAATATGTTAAACTTCCCCCCTTGTCCTTTCATTTCTGTTCTTAATTTTCCTAGTGAATCCTCTTTTAATAAATGGTGCAAAAATATGTGTTACCCAAACTCTAGTGGAATTGTTGCAAACTCTGAACTAGTGCAGTCTGAATGGAAGTGATGAATTGTGTTTGTGCTCTTGAAAAAGATAAGATTCCATTGAACCCATATTTACTATGCTAACAAGCAGAGTAAAATATTGGAAGAATGACAGAATAGGAACTTTCAACAGGATAGATAGTTCATTCTTTCTGATGAAATGCCAGTCTTGGATATGAAAAGCCCATCTTTGAACACTATGTTCTAGTAACTTGTAGACACTCTTTATCATGGGGAGGGTGCTTTAGTGTAATTCTATTCCCTACCTGCAAAGATAGGGCCTAGGAAATAGAGGCAGCAGAGAAGAGTCTCTCCCAGTCTCCACACCTATAGAGATTCTTGGAATTTCTGTCACCATAAATGGCTATGATGAATGCAGCTGCACAGGCAGGTTACCTACCAGAAGTGGGCCTGACCCAATCTCTTCCAGAGAGGATTCATGGACTGGCCTGGGAAAGGAAGCCATGATGGAAAATGGGGTTGCAAATGAGAGAGAAGAGCTGTTTCCAACCAAGGAAATTCCCCAAACCCTCCTTGGTTCAAGAGGAGAATCTGCCCCTGTTAAGTTCCTTGTTCCTTTTTCCTCCAACCCACCACCCTACTGACGCTAGTCAGGCTGTAAACTTACTTCCAGTTCATGTTGCTCTGGAGTCTTCTTTTGTCTAGATTTTACAAAAGGTCAACTTGACACTGCTGTATCATTTTACCTCTATTCAGGCATCCAGGCTGCTTAGGAAATGGTAAGAAATGCACTTTCTCTCTCCAGTGCATGCTTCCCTGGGGCTGACTCCGACTTCTAAACAGAGAGTTAGTTTTGCCCAAAGCCAACTTCTTGTTAATGTCCTGTAAAGTCAGTCAGTATGTGCGCCTATATTTCAATGGCTTTGATCTCTAACTGTGTACAGGATGCTTTATTAGTCAAAACTGTGAATCAGTCCTCTCATATAACATTATACTACTACTTTGGTCTCCAGAGCAAGTGTCAGGTTGCCAGCTAGGAATAGGCCTACAACCAAATAAAAGAGCAGGAGAGCAGAACAGAGTTTCAAGTTACTGTGACAGATAAGTTCCTTCCTACACTAAGTGATTTTCCAAATCAGTCCAAATGATGGCAATTCATCCTATTGATGGAGGCCATCTCCCGTCAGAGGCTGTTTGGCAGGTGCTCATAATGGGTGCAAGTGAGTAGTGGTGTAGTAATTAAGATATGTTGATGATATGAGTTTGGCAGCAATAACATCCCAAATACTATTATGAGCAAATAAGAGTGATGGCTTCTGTACAAAAGGAATCATCTCTGCCTAAGATAAAAGTTACACAGCAAGATGAGTCCATTTCTCTCCAACAAGGAAACTTCAGAAAAACAAATGGGAATCAGTGATGTGGTGAATAACAACACAACAGAGAAATAGATTGTGACTGAAACAATGCACACCCCATGTGTTCCCTGTATTCGTCTGTCAGAATAATTCACCATTAAATTAAGTTGACAAATATTTGCTAAATGTGGTGTCTTATATTTAGGGATAACCAAATGTAACATTCCAAACACCTGAAAATTTCCAGGTAGTTTACTGTTTATAATATCATCTCAGTTTTTTTTTTAATTTGTTTTGTTTTGGTTTTTGGTGGTGGGATCGAACCCAGGGCCTTGTGCATGCAAGGCAAGCACTCTACCAACTGAGCTATATCCCCAGCCCCCATCTCAGTTTTTTTTTTAAGAGTAGGTATAGAAGACATACTTATTCTTAATCTACTGTTTAATGATTCAAATGAACAACAGGCAAAAGAACTCATTATATTAGTTCTAGATTGTCTATGAGCAGGCCCTTCATCTTACTCAATTTAAGAGTATACTTGATTTATAGCCTAACCAGTCTTGAATAACATTGATGGATGACTAGAAACAATTAGAGATATAAATAGATATCTCAGAATCATGACAGATTTCATAAAGAATATACTGTGAAGACTCCCATAGTTAATAAAATTGAAACTTTTAAAATAGATAGTCTTATATATATTTGAAATTTCTTTGAGGTCTAAATGTTCAAAATGATAGAAAATGTCAAATGTTCCTTCAATTTAGAAAATGTTATTAACCCATTTTGTTCCATCATTCCAGATGTGGGACACCTATAAAAACTTAAATGTAGTATATAATATAAAATTATATAATATATAATGTAGTTAAATAATAATAAATTATAACATTAACATAATATATAAGCCATAGATTATGATTTCTGACCTATTTGCATGTATCTATATTAGTCCCAAGAATCAAAAACTAGGGACTTAATGGTTTAATGGAATATTGTTACACTACTATTTATGTATGTACTTTGGGGATAATAAGGTGTTTTATGTCAATCTGAGCTTGCACTGAGAGCTAAAGTGCACTATTTGTGTAGTCTATTAATAGGGACACTTGTAGAGTCTCATTTTTGAATTTTTGTCTCTCTTGCTTTTCTTTTTTTATTTGTTCTTTTAGTTATACATAACACTAGATTCCATTTTGACATAGTTATACAAGCATGGAATAGATATTGTTCTAAATCAGACCCTAGTTCCACTCCTTCTCCTTCTCTCTCTCCATCCCCTGCTCTTTTCTTTTTGTTGGCCTTTCTGCTATTTGCACATAGTTATTTATTTTTTTAATTAATTTCTTGTGTATGTACATGATGGTGAGATTCACTCTGGTATATTTGCATATGTACATAGTAAAGTCATGTCAGATTCATTCCACTGTCTTTCCTTTTCCTAACCTTGCTCCCTTCCCTTCATTCTTTTTTGTCTACCTCACTGAACTTGTATTTTCCAACCCCCCTTATAGTGTGTTAGCATCCACATATCAGAGAAAACATTCAGCCTTTGGTGTTTGGGGATTTGCTTATTTCTCTTAGCATGATAGTCTCCAGTTCCATCCATTTACTGGCAAATGCTATAATTTCATTCTTCTTTAAGGCTCAGTAGTATTCCATTGTGTATATGTACCATACAATCTTTATCCATTCAGCTGTTGAAGGGCACCTCTGTTGGCTCCATAGCTTAGCTATTGTAAATTGGGATGCTATAAACTGATATGGCTGCATCACTGTTGTATGCTGATTTTAAATCCTTTGGATATATACAGAGGAGTAGAATCACTGGACCCCATCCAGCACTCAGCAACTTCTGATTCCAGCATGCCCTGGGTAACCCTTGGTTTGCTTTCCTATGAGGCTTGACTGGCCAATGATTTATCTGCCCTCTCTCCTATTTTTCTATATGAACCTAGTTGTCTGAGTCCCAACATCAAGTTCTGAAAGCTTTTGTGAAGAAGACATACAAGACAGTTCTGATTCCTGCTTCACTCCAGCACTACCTCACCCATAGCCTTTTCAGCCCTGAAAGCCACAAACCTAGGTTTCTATTTCTTCCAGGCTATGCCTGCTGTTTTCCCAGTATACCAACAAGCAAAATATAACTCCAACTAACAGCCTTACTATGATATTCTCAGGACTCACAGGCCCTGCCTTCCTCTTGTATGAGTAAACAGAATACAGGCTGCTTCTGTCTAACCTTCGGGAGCCACTTTGGCTCCACTCTGAATCTTCATTTTCTCCAAAACCCAAGACATTTGGAGATTCTTCCTAAAACATGCATAAACGAAAAGAATAAATATCTCTTACTTTCTTTCCCCCTTTCTTAGGCTATCCTCAACACAAGCATAACCACTGGTGAAAAAAATCCTATCTTTCTAGTAAAAAAGTAAAAAAAAAGAGATATCATTTAATAACCCCAAATGGAAATAAAATTGATCACTGTATAAGTTAGAAGAGGGATATTCAGCAGCTAATTGTCCTATAGCTTGATCAAAATAGGCAAAAAATCCTATCATTCTAGTAAAAAAGTAAAAAAAAAAAAAGATATCATTTAATAACCCCAAATGGAAATAAAATTGATCACTGTATAAATTAGAAGAGGGATATTCAGCAGCTAATTGTCCTATAGCTTGATCAAAATAGGCACACACAGACACTAATACCATGACATCTGGTGGTAAGAACCACTCACCCTCTCATTGTAATTAGTGTCAATAAAGCAAAATAGGCAGGTTAAAAAAATTACAAGACAATTAACTTATTCAGATTTTTTAATAGCTTGTTGTTTTTCAGAATTTTGATCTTAATGGATTAATAAAACAGTATGTTAATTGGGTTTCACTAAACCCAAAGCCTTGAACTGAAAGCATCACACCCAGTGAGCGCCTGCCTTAGTTAGAGAAGCCACAACAATGGGAAAGGGGTTTCTCTGGAACCACCACCCCAGCAGCACTCAGGGCACTGCACTTTGTGAGTTTTCTGGTTGTAGGTCTCATTTTCCTCTACTCAAGAGTGGTAGAGCACAGTGTTCATCCTGCATGTTTATGGTAACGGTATACATTTGCAAAGTGAATTCATGACAAGCAGAACACCCATAAATAAAATGAAACTTGCAGAGTAGTTAATTATATGGAAATATGTAAATACCCTAAAGGAAGGGCAGATTTTTTTGGAACTCAAAGTATAAGACCAATTTCTTTGGTCCAGAAAAGGGCAGCTCTAAGAACAGAGATGTATGTAACTCCCAAGCAAGAAAAGTTCTCCAAGAGCAAAGCCCAGTCCTGTATTGACTCAGCCCATCAGTAGCTCAAAGACTGTCCTCCCTCTTGGCTTGTCACAGGTCTCTGCCTCAGCCCCTGGGACAAATATCACCAACAGGAGAAGATGATTAGTTGGCGGGTGTGCACTGGTCTTACAAGCCCAGGGATGTCTCTCTCAACTGAAATACATCATTTGTTGGGTTCAAGGAATTCTATTTAAATTTTTATAAATATCTTAAATTCTAATTTTAAATCCTTATAAATAAGAAAAACCCATTAGCTTTGTATGTACCTTATTAGAAAACAAAAATAATGGTCTGGGGATGTAGTTCAGAGGTCGAGCTCTTGCCTAGCATGTTTAAGACCATGGGTTCCATCCTCAGTACTGCAAAAAACAAAACTAAGAAAAAGAATGGCTTAATTTTATTTCTGGTAACAGTGTTCGTTTTAAATTGTCAAACATATAATATGGGGGAAAGCTTGTACAATTCTTAAGAGAAAGAAGAGTCTATATGTTAATGAAAAATAGACAAATCTGCAATTTAAATCAAACAAAAACTTGATTTGTTTATTTTGGAGATTTTTTGCTGTTTCCATTTTTATCTGATTTAGGGTTCTCGGCTACTGCTCTAAGTTGAACTGGTTAATTTGTGATTATTTCACAAAATTATGACAGAATACATTATCTGGGCGCAGTTCAAGCTGTAGCAACCTATTATCAATTTTTTCCACCTTATAATTCATGACTTAGAGATTTAGTTCCAATCCTTCTATATGCACATGTGGTTAAATGCACACGCCCATAACATCAACTTCAAACCAATTAAGGTGTAATTAGGTTTTGTGGGTAGGGTAGACCACCAATAAGAACACAGTGAGGCTGTTTCTGTTTTCATGGAGGGAAGAGGAAAATATGTGAGAATCTCCATTGCATGCATTGCCAACTGAGGCTCCTTCCCAGAGGCCACCGTCACAAACTGTCCTCATGGATCTATCCTCCCTATGGTATGTGAAGGCCTGAGACATCCACTCTGATGCAGATGTGAGCAGGATAGAAGTGATCACTTGGGTGACTAACATATACTAAGCAGGCATGATGGCACCTGTCAGCGACCAACCAGCCTAAGTGTGTAAAATCACTACAAGAGAGGGTAGAAGTCCTCACTGTGGCATCCCAACTAGTAACAGGGGCACACGGGACCAACTAGGATCAACTCCTGGGGTAGGGGCAGGGACTAGGGATGTTCCAGTGTTCTCATATCTTGTAATGCTATCCTTCTCCCCAAAAGGGGGACACCCACTTCCTGCCCCTGACACACGTGTTCTTAACATGTGGCCCCAATATCTGATAAAAACCTGGCCAGTTCTTCTTCAGTAACAAAGTGTAGATCCAACATTTGGAATGGGGCATTTTCAAACTTCTCCCTTCCATATTCTCCTCTGAAGAACTTCTGGGACAAATGAACATTGCCATACAGATATGGTTAAGCAAATTGATTTTCAGAAGGAGAATTGTATTTTAACAGGTGTGAAAAACTTAAAGGAATAAATCATGTTTAGGAAAATTTTAAAAATAAACTAACAAAAATGGGGAAGACCTACAGAGGCAATGGATTTTCAAACTAATTCACCCATCAATTTCTTCCTAAGCCTTCCATCTGGAGAAGCTAGTCCCAGTTACACTGTCCTTCAAAACTCTCAGTCATTGCTTCCGAAGGTATAAAGTATCAATGTTCCTTCATACTGTGTTCTACTTTCCCCATCTCCACTTAGCTCCCTATACCACCCCCTGCAGTGCCTGCTGAGCACCTTGGTAAAGTCCTCTTGTATTCTTATCACCATCAACACAGTGCAGGCATGATTCTGAAAGTATTGATGTGTCTTCAACAGTAAGGCAAGTCAGTCATTCTTTCAAATTCTCTTCCAATACACTAATAGTTAATGTATCTGTAAAAAAAAATAAGGAAAACTTTGAAAACCAAATTGATGCTATTATGTGATTGATGCTGGTATGTTAGTAAGCATATTTTTTAAATATTTTTCTGCTCTTCAGAGAAACAAAATACAGATAGCTGATTTACTTTTATATATCTCTTTCTACTTTCTGATTAAAGCGAGAAGCCATTTCTAGGTCTTAATTTCATTTCCTTAATATGTATTATACTGGTGGAATTTTCTAAATTACAAAAAATTACAACTGCAACTCTTCTGACTGAAACTGTTCTTTGCAATTTACAATGTGGTTTACATCACAAAGTCTTTTCCTGCAGGGATTGTGTGAGGAGGCATGCTGGCCTGCTAGCCCTGTGCTACTTTAAGTATGTGCACACACAAAAAAGGAGCAAAAATAGCTGGAAATTGATTATGTTGATATTGTGGATAAAGGCAATAGTTCCAATTTTGTATGTCTAATTAGCCACAGCTCTTCAAGAATTGGTGCAAATGTCATGGAGCTCATAATGGTGGCATTTCATCTTCACAAAAATACCATTTGATGGCATAACACGGGAAAAAACTAATAGTCACAGCAGACAGCTTGTAGATTAGACAAAGGTCACTGTGTTTTAATGAACAGTGCTGTTAATTAATGAGAAAACAACTAGAACATGCGGTTTTAGGCATTGTGAATTTGTACCGGACAAAAAAAAATCAATCAATCTTTACCTAAAAACCACTTTAAGCAACTAAAAAATAAAATAACTTCAAGAATAGAATTTAAATCTCAAGTGAAACAACAGTTATATCTACCAATGAAATAGTGTCAACATTCTCTGGTGTGACATATGAATAAGCTTATTTAATATCTAGAAAAGATGTTTAATGTTAGATTAGTAGCCTTAATAAACATTCTAGAAAGCACTCGGGACTAACTCTACCATGGCCTCTTAGGTTTCTTAATTTCTACATGCATTTCCTTGTCTTTAAGAATAGGAAAAGTATTCTGTTTTCCCAAAATTATGGAAGGACTCATGAGGAAGCACTATTTCTTCAAGATCAGTGATAAAAATAACAAACATTGCCTTTGGTTTTGTAGAGGGCTGCCAAAGCCAAACTTCTAGCGGCTTCTATAAAATAGAAGTAGGATAGAACCAGTATTAATAACACTAGCTTTACATTACAGCTTTTTTCCAAGTAGATCAAGTACTCTGAATATAATTCACTAATCTCTTCAGCAGCCATTTAAGTAAATACTATGCAATTTCTTGTTCAAGGAGAACCAAATGAGAGAAAGTGAACCAATTTATCCCAAGGTACAGCAATGAAAGCATCAGAATCTACCTCATTTCTGGCGAAATAAAGATCAGAATAACCACCACTAATCTAAATAGTTTCAACTTAACCCAACAGATTTCTAACTCATTTGAAAAGAAAATAAGGAGACCTAGGGAAAGGGGTGATTTAGAGAGCACCACTAAACCAACACACAGTGAGATCAGATCTAGCCTCTGGACATGAAGCAAAACATATTTCCTTGGCTAGATCACTGGTGATGGTTTTGCATTGAAATTTTTATGGATATAATTGTAGATTCAAAAGCAGTTGCAAGAAAAAATAAAGAGTACACTTTACTCAGTTTCCCCAACTGATAACCTTTTGCAAAACTATAGCATAATATCCCAATTAGAATGATAATATTGACAAAATACACATATCTTATTCCGATTTCTTTAGTTTTACTTATACTCATGTGTGTGTATTTGGTTCTGTGCAGTTTTATCACATGCAGAGTCAAAATGCTCAACCATTCTGTCACCACAAGTTGCCCACCTCCTCCCTCCCATCCATCCACCCCTTCTCCCCACCTGACCAGCTCCTAGCAATCACTAATCTGTTCTCTATTTTTAAATGTTTTCATTTCAAAAAATGTGATACAAATGGAACAATATGGGACCTTTTAGGATTGGCTTCTTTTCACTCAGCATAATTCCCTAGCAATTGATCTCAATTGTATATATCAATATTTCATTCATTTTGTTGAAAAGTATTCCATGGTATGTATGTACCCCACACAGCTGATGAAAGACATCTGAGCTGTTTTCAGTTTGGGGTCATCATGGATATATTTGCTATGAACATTCATGTACAGGTTTTTGTATAAGCAGAAGGATTTTTTTTCCTCTAACATAAATGCCCAAGAATACAATGACTGAGTTATATGGTAATCATGTTTTATAAGAAATTGATAAACTGTTTTCTAAAGGGACTATACTGTTTTACATTCCCACCAGAATGTTTGAGTGATCCAGCTTCTCCACATCCTCCTCAGCATTTTGTGTTGTCACTATTTTCCGTCACTATTGTCTGTATTAGACATTCTGATAACTGTGTAGTAATATCTCATTGTGGCTTTAATCTGCATTTCCTAATGGCTAATGATATCAAGTATCTTTTCATGTGCTTATTCAACAGTAATATATTCTCTTTGTTTTCACATTTACTAAAAATATCCTGTTCGTATCTTTTGACAATTTTTAATTGAATTTTTGGTTTTCTGTTGAATTTTGAGATTTCTTTATATATGCTAAATACTAATGGCAGATATATGGGTTGCAAATACTTTCTCCTAGTATATCGTTCATCTTTTCATCTTCTGTACATGGAATTTCACAGAGCAAAACATTTTAATTTTGATGCAATCTAATCTATCAAATTTTCATTTTTATAATTGTTATCTGGGTGTTAAGTCTAAGAACTCTTTGCTTTGCTTAGCCCACTCCCCAAAATCTTTTATGCTTTTCACCAAAAAAAAAACTGTTTTCTATATAAAAATTAAGCCCAGGACTCTTCTTAATTGACTTTTCTTTTTATGTACCAGGGATTGAACCCAGCGATGCTTAACCACCGAGTCTCATCCCACATTTTATTTTGAAATAGGGTCTTACTGAGTTGCCGAGGCTGGTTTTGAGCTCATGATCCTCCCCACTCAGCTTCCCAAGCCTTTGGGATTTACAAGCATGTGCCACCACCATACTATGCCTTAATTGATTTCTGTACAAAGTATAAGGTATAGATTGAGAGTTTTGCTTGCATTTTTTGTTTGTTTGTTTGTTTGTTTGTTTGGGGGGGTGTTTTGTTTTGTTTTGGCATCATTGTTGTTTTTGCCTATGAGTGTCCAGTTCTCCAGCATGTGTTTGAAAGATTGTTCTTCCTCCATTGAATTGCTTCTGCAACTTTAACAAAAATCAGTGTGTCCATGTGGACCAATTTCTGAGTTCTCTATTCTGATCCACTGTTCTGTATGTCCATACCTCTCCCTATACCATCCAATCTTGGCTACTGGAGTTATGTAGTAGACCTTAATATCAGCTAAAGTGATTCCTTTTGCTTTATTCTTCTTTTTTAGGATTATTTTAGCTCTTCTAAGGCCTGTGAATTTCCATATCATTTTAGAATAAGTTTATTTCTATCTCCCAAAAATGCTTTGCTGACATTTTGAGAGAAACTTCATCAAATCTATAGATCAATTTGGGAAGAATTAGCAACTTTAAGTATGTCAAGTTTTGCAATTTATGAAAATAGTATCTCACCCCACTTATTTAGGTCTTCTTTGATTTCTTTCATCAGCATTTTGTAATTTTCAGCACATATAAACTGCACATGTTTTACTAAGTATAAATTTAATTATTTTTATTTGGAATAACTGTAAATAATATCATGTTTTTAATTTTCACATGCTTTTTGTTAGTATACAGAAATGTGATTGACTTTTTCATTTTGGTCATATATCCTGCAACTTTACTGAACTCGCTTATTAGTTCTTAGAGTGTCTTTGTAGATTCCTTGAAATTTATTGACAATCATGTTATCTGCAAATATAGACCATTTTATGTTTGCCTTTCCCAACTGTGTGCCTTTTATTTGCCTCTTGCAAGGACAATGACTTATTGAACAATGTTGAATAAAAGTGTTGAAAAGAGATATTTTGCCTCGGTCTTGATTTTAGAGGAAAGCAGCCAGTCTTTTGCCATTAAATATGATATTAGCTGTAGAGTTTTTATGGTATGATTTATCAACTTGAGATTATCACTCTCTATTCCTAAATTGTTTCGAGTTTTTACCATGAATATGCATTCAATTTTGTCAAAGACTTTTTTTTGCATCAATTGATAAGGTTATATTTTTTCTTCTTTAGTTTGTTGATATATTGCATTATATACATTGATCTCAAATATTAAACTGTCCTTGAATACCTGGAATAAATTCGACTTGTTTATGGTATATATATATATATTTTATATATTGATGGGTCCAAATTGCTGAAATTTTGTGAAGATTATTGCTTCTAATTTCATTAAAGATATTGGCTTGTTGTTTTTGTTTTGTTTTGTTTTTGTATTCTTTAACCAAATATAGCGGCACACACCTATAGTCCCAGCTACTGAGGACACTGAGGCAGAAGGATTGGTTGAGCCCAGGAATTCGAGGCCAGCCTGGGTAACATAATAATGAGATCCTGTCTCTTTAAGAAAAATGAATCCAAAAGTACTTTCTCCTTTACTATTTTTGGGAAAGAATTGTGTGAAATTGGCATAATTTTCCTTTAAAAATTTGGTTAACTTCAGCAGTAAAATCTTTTGGCCTGGACAGTTCTTTTTTGAAAGCTTCTTAACTACAAATTCAATCTCTTTGGAGATTATAGGACTATTCACATTATTTGTTTCTTCTTTATTGAGTTTCATGGATTTGGTCAATGTCTTCAGATTTGTGATATTTATTTAGCTAAATTTATTCATAGTATATTATTTTTGAGAGCTGTATTATCTACAGTGAGATCCTCTGTTACTTTTCCAATATTGGTGATTTTTGTCAGCTTGTGAGAATTTTACCAATTTGAAATTCACAGAACCAAAACTTTTGGTGTCAGGAATCTTCTTTTTGCTTATTTTCTTATTTCATCAATTCATGATTTATCTGCATCATGTCCTTCTTTCTGCTTTCTTTTATTCTGTGTTTCTAATTTCTTGAGCTAGGATTCTAGATTGTTCGTTTGAGTCCTTCTTTCTTTCTTTCTTTCTTTCTTTCTTTTCTTTCTTTCTTTTTTTTTTCTTAAAGTTAGGGTCTTGCTGTGTTGCCCATGCTGACCTCAAACACAATTCTCCTGCAAGTAACTAAGATTACAGCCAAATACACTGTACATGGCTAGACCTCTTCTTATTTCTAATACAAATAGTTAGTGCTAAAAATTTCTTTTTCAGCACTGCTTTAACTGCATCCCTTATATTTTGGTATGCTGTATTTTCATTTTCTTCCTCTTCTATGCATTTTGTGATTTCCTTTAAGACTTCCCTTTGACTAATAAATTACTAAGAAATGTGTGGTTTACTTTCCACATGTTTAGAGATTTGTCCTTTCATTGTTGATTTTAAGTTTGATTTCACTGTGTTTTGAACACAGTCTGTATGATTTCATTTTTTCAAACTCTTTGGAATTTGTTTATGACCTAGAATTTGATCTATCTCGGTACCTATTCTTTAGAACAGTGACAAAGAATGAAAAAAATCTGTATTCTGCTGTTGTTGGGTGGAATATTCCATATCTGCCAATTAGATCCTATAAGTTATTATTTTATTCAAATATTATATAAGCTTGCTTATTTTCTTACTACTAGTCCTATTCCAGCAGTTCTGAGAAGGGGAAGTGATGAAATCCCCAAATATAACTGTGGATTTCTATATTTCTCCTTTCAACTCTACTAGGTTTTGCTTCCTGAGGTGGAAAAAAAAAAAAAGAATGTTGCCATTTTTTCTCTGATCTCTTTTAAAAACAAAACCAAAAAAAAAAAGCAGCAACAAAACTGAAATAACCAAAACTCAGAAATGCAAAAGCCAAATGTTTTCTCTCATATGTGGAAGCTAGAGTAAAATAAAGAAAACAGGGAGGAAAGGATAGGATAATAAAAAGGAAAGATCAGTAGCGTAGAAGAAGGAGATGGAGAGAAACTACTAGTAGAGGGATGGGTAAGGGGACAATGCAGAATGATTCTTTAAAAATCATGCCATGCACTTATATATAAATATACCATAGAGAACTTCACGTTTATGCACAGGTAGAAAGAACCCACCAAATATGAATAAATAGACAGCAACAAGCAATATTTTTGAATAATGGGCCCCAAGAAAATAATTTGCAAATTAAATTTATCCTACCTTACTGCACCATAGAAATAACACAGAGACCTTGGCATACTTTCCTTGAGAACAATGGTTATACATCTATTGGTGCCATCTGTTTCTGTGGAAAATAAAAATCATTACATGGTACTACAGGGGGCTCAGGTGACATTTCAGGTTTTCTTGTGTCTCCTTCACAATATGATGTCTCACAACCAGGGTACCAAACTTCCTGGCATGTGTAGGAGTCAAGGGCAGGGATAAGGGAAAAAATGGACCTTCCATTAAACTTACATTGGACCAAAGTACAGCTAAGTGGGCATTTTAGGCCTTAGCATGGTTTCTATATGTGGAAAGATGTGCTGGATGAAAACAGATGATCAGACACCTTTTGAAACCTTATTAAACAAATAGACTCAATTACACAGATATGCTTTCAAAACAAAAACAAAAACCAAAGGCTGAATGTTTTCTCTGATAAGTGGATGCTGATCCATAAGGGGGTGATGGGGCGGATGGAGGAAGTTTGGATTGAGCAGGGGGGCAGGGATGTAGAGGGGGAATGGTGGAATGAGATGGACATTATTACCCCTATGTATGGGTATTATTGCACAAATGGTGTGACTCTACATCATGTACAATCAGAGAAATGAAAAGTTGTGCTCCATTTGTGTAAAAAAGTTTTCAAAAATGAATTAATAAAAAAATACCTCTCAGTTCTTCAATCAGTAAATATATTGACCAGAGTTTTGGTGATCTGTGCATAAAGTTGTCTTCAGATATTTATCCTGTGAGAAGTTCTAAGCCACTGTGAGTAAGGAGTGATGATATGGAATATTTATTTCCCATCATGAGAAATATTTGCAGAATACTTAGTACAAGATAACAGAAGGATAGAATGGTGTCTCTACTAGATGTTGCCAAAGTGCAGCACATCATCACATGCTCTAACTAAAGAAACAGACATTTGCCTGAAACTTGCAACAAAAAAATGCCATTTTTATAAATTTGGTAACAGTTTTTGTCTTGGGAATGGGATGAGAGAGTGAGGAGTGGATTGCAGTCTTCATATAATGCTCTGTATGTCTGTGATGTTTGGAAGTTTCAGTAAAGAGTATGTACCACTTTTAAAATTAAGCCATTGTAATAAAAATCAATTAACAAATGATGTCTACATTGTAAATGCTGAGTCAATCTTGTTTAAAAACTAGAAAGGTAATTATTTTTAAAAAAAACAATTTTAATAAATTCATTACCCCTCCCTATAGGAACAAGTGACTCTGCTAAGTTTGCTCCAGAGATACTTTCCTTTTTCAAATTCCGTTCAGTTTTTTTCTTCTATGACTGACTGTTTAATGAGCCACTTTAGCTGGCCTTTCCCGAGGGTTAACTCACAACTCTTCCTAAATAATCTCAAAGTCATTTTGCTGGCTCAGGTGTTGTTTTTCAGGCAGCTGTTGCCAAAGGGCAGCATAATAATTAACAAGCTTCAGACTCAGAGGATTCAGGGTCTCATTTCTGGCAATGGATATACGTGCCACACACGGTGATGCTTTAGAAAAATCAGTTTTATAAGGAGATTTTGACACTGTAACAAAAGAGCTCAGTTACTCCTAAATATTTACTTCTTGTTCTCTGAGAACAACTCTCAAAAGCTTAAGGATGGTGTCATTCCTTGCACAAAAGGAAGCTTTGTTTTCAGTAGAACTTGCAATTATATTTTAGGGTCTACTCTTCAATTCAGCTATTTCATGTTACTAAATAGCTAACATCAGCTACACTATATATTACAGAGGAGACAGAAACATTATTTGGCATGCATGTTTAGTGTTGAAACTGATTCTTAAATGTTCAGTGTTTGTGACTTGAAAAGGAATAGTTTCCCATGATAGTAAATGCAGACAATATGAGGATTCAATGTTCTTCATGTTTAGTTGATGGATATGGAGGATATGTCCAGAAATAGTCACAGAGATTCCTATTGTGGTTTGCTCCATGGTGCTTCTCTCTGACGTGTCTTATCTGATATTTTAGGAGTTCGTGATGATTGTCGTCTTTGGCTTGGAGTTCATCATTCGAATCTGGTCGGCAGGTTGCTGTTGTCGGTATAGAGGATGGCAAGGAAGACTGAGGTTTGCCCGAAAGCCCTTCTGTGTTATAGGTGAATATGAAAGTCCCAGAGCCTGGATTTATGATCTGCATGCTTGTCTCCTGTATTGTAACATTTGTTTAATACGAAATATTTATACCTGTGGAGTACTTCGCACAAACCAGATACTAGTGTTTTAAGTGTTAATTCATTTAATACACATCACCACACCGTACAATAGATTCTTTTTTTTTTTTTTTTTTGGTACTGGGATTGAACTCAGGGGCATTGAACCACTGAGCCACTGAGCCAGCCCTATTTTGTATTTTATTTAGAGACAGGGTCTCACTGAGTAGCTTAGCACCTCACTTTTTTGCTGAGGCTGGCTTTGAACTCGCAATCCTCCTTTCTCAGCCTCCAGATCTGCTGGGATTACAGGCATGTGCCACTGCACCAGGCTAGATATTTTTATATCCACATTTTACCAATGAAGAAACAGAGGCAAAAAGAGGCATGGTAAGGTACAGAAAGTCTTACAGGTAGTGAGTGGTCGAACTGGGATTGAAGCCAAGTTATCTTACTCTAGAACACACATTCATATCAAATAAGTTATATTAATAACTTGTATTCAAGGTAGTGTTTCCTTATATTAGACAAGCATTAACTTCAGTAAGTATTTTTAAAAATTCAGAGTTTTATTCAGGTATAAAGTAAAAGGGAATTATGTCATTTATAAGAATGGATGTGACTTGAGACCATTATGTTAATTGAAATAAGCCAAACTCAGAAGGTCAAGGGTTGAATGTCTTCTCTCATAGGTGGGAGCTACAAAGGAAAAAGGAAAAGAAAGATGGGGATGGGTATATCTCATGGAAATCAAAGAGAGATCAGTACAGTAGAAAAAAGGGATAGAGAGGGAGATGGTGAGGGAGGAGGGAAAGCACTGAGGAGCAATATTGGCCAAAATATATTGTTGTATTTTGTGCATATATAAATATGTAACAATAAATTGCATCATTATGTACAACCATAATGCACAAACAAAAAAATGTAGAAAGACAAAAAAAACTATTTCATGTCTAAAATAGGGACAACAGGTTATGCTCTTGATAGGCTGGAATAGATACTATTGTATTTTTTTCTAATAATGCTTATCAATTAGTATACTTTAAGAAAGATTACAAGTATGGTTTACTTTTTGTTTTGATGACTTTTGGCTTAAGTGTCTGGTTCACCCCATTCCACAATTCCCAAATAAACAGCAGATCTCTGCATATCCCTTGCTACTGTCATTCAGAGGAACTCCATTCTACTGGGTTCTGACTAGAAATTTTACTTCTCTATGAAGACACACTCTGGAGTTAATGTCTTGCATCTCCCAGGAAGATAATCCAGATATAAAAACATCACAAAATTGAAAACTCTCTATATTAAATCTATTATTATTATTATTAGACAGCTAAATTTGATTTTCTTGCTCTTTTATCTCTTGCGCTTAGTCAGTCATTCAAACTCAAATGCTAGAAGTTCCTGTGAGGCTTACTTACTTCAACTATTTCCAAGCTGAGAATGTGGAGTTTTAATTTACAAGGTAGTATAGACTATCTTATTCATCCACAATAGGTTTTCCACTTTGTTTTAGAGAGGGTGAGTCATCATCTTAGCTTCCTCCTTTACTTGTGCTCCCTGTGGTGGGGACAGAGTGGATTCAAGAAGGAGACTGACACCTCACTCATGAGCACTATTAGAAATAAACCTTTATTCCACACTTACTTTACAGTAGGCACACTTTACAAGAATGCAACCGTATTTATGAAAATTTGGATTTTAAATAGTGAATATAGTGAAATTCTAAGTAAAATCAATCTTAAAAATACAATATTTGGCCTTCATGAATGCAGTCTATTTGCTCAGCTATCTCTCATCTGCAAGCAAAAGCTGCCCTTGATTTTGGAAGTCACTGTGCTGAGGTAGGAGGAAAGCAGGTGGTAATTTCCAGCCTTGTGGGTCCATCCAGCTCCAAGACATATTGGTGAAGGCATTTGATTTTTCTCCCAGGAGACTTTTTCTCTTTCAAATTCTCCACTCAAGCAACATTATGAAGGACTGCAACTTGATGTAAAACTACCGCACAGCAAGTACTCTCTGGCCCAAACAAAACAATTCACAAGGCAGATGGTTAGCCAAGATTCATTCAACTTCTACAGGATAAGGTCAGTTCATGGATGACTGCAGGAATGTTCCATTCCAGATTTTAAAACCAATTAAAATTGATTTTGTTCCAATTCCAGAGGCAATGCCAATGTGTTTCTGGCCTACAAGCTAAAAAGAAAGTTCTTTCCCAGATGCCTGCAGCCTTTTGATAGCTGTTTTCAGGGATGGGAATATAAGAACATCGTCATCCTTTAATCTTTCTCTTCATGCCTCAGATCCTGCAGGTCTTGTTCTAAAAATGTTATCTGTAATCTTACTTGCTTTTACACCTATCAATAGTGACCTCACAAATCTAGTATGACATTGTTTGGGCATAATTGCAATTTTATTAAGTCTCCAGGCCTTTTCTTCCATTGGATATTTTATATCAAATAAATTAATTGCTTTGAAAGAAAATTTCAAGGGTAAATAATGAATTATCATTAAAACAAAGACCAGATATGCACTTACAGTTGGAATAACCATGCCTTTTTCCAAACAGACACATCAAATGTCACCTGTTTGAAGATAGGAGATTAGACTAGATGACCATTGAGGCCCTTTCTAGGCTTATTTAGTTGGTCCATAAAAATGCTTGATAAACTGGTAAAAATGGTAAAGTGAGCCCTATAGTTCCCTTGTTCGGCCAAATTTATACTAGCAAAATTTAAAAAAAAAGGAATAGCACATCTCTCTCTCTCATCTGTCTATAATAGCTGTTCTGAGTGGGAGTTTGGAAATGTAGCTAAAACTTCTTAAGATTTCATCTATTTGTAAGATTTGATTACTCTGAACATGCAAAATACACACCCAAATATTTTTAGAATTCTTGAGGATTCAAGAAAAGAACACAGAAAGACTGTGGTAGGCTGGATGTTATGCGTTCAATGTGGGAAGTGCTTTCTGTAAAGTATGCCAGTGTTATGCCTCCCCACAATAGAGGACCCCTTCTGAACTGCCCACCCTCCTCAACCCTAAACTCAAGCCAAGCCAAGAATGTATTTATAAAATTCATTGACTTTTTAAAAATCATAAAATCATCATATACTTGTTTTGGGGAAACATTTTAAATACCTTTGGCCTAAGGGAAAAGTCTGTTTGATTCTTTTTAATTAGGAATTTTCTTTCATTACTATATTGAATTATTGCTACTTGGTTTGAATTGAAAATTAGTAAAAGCTTATCTAGAATATAAATTTTTTTCCTTCTACATGAATTCAATTTATATAACCCCTCTAATATTCTTCATAATAACATTTCTACATCTGCAGGCAATGATCACTGCATTACTAATTTAGAGAGTCAAATATATTTTGTAATGACTGCCTGAACTGTGCTTCACTTACCTGGGCTGGGTGTTATATGATTTTTTCTACATTCAAACACAAGTCATTCACCCCATAACATCAGTATCTAGAATGTACAAATTATTTCAAAAACTGATTTCATAGTCATTGTTTTTTTCCATTTTTTTCATTAATGACCTACCCAGAAAAATAATACCAAAGGCTGATATTTAGATCACAGTAATGAGCCTGAGACGTCAGAAAGCCAACAAATTACTTCTAACAGTGGCTTTTTTGGGACTCCATGGTGACTCCTTCTGAAGACAGATATAACAGGGCCATATTTTTTCAGTCTTGCAGTGTGTCTCAGTGAAGCAGAAAATACCAGCCTGTTATTAATCTTGGATCAGTATTTGATACTAAATGTAAGCTGATTTCTTACTGCTATTTTAAGTTTCCCTTCAGTGTAGTATTTCCACAAGAGGATAAAGTAGGCAAACCACAGCATGATATCTCCCTAGTGAACTGAGCAAAGATATCTTCAGCTTGAGATAACGGTTCCTCAGAAAGTACCAACAAGTGTATTTTTTTAATAGAAAATGTAGCCAGTTTCTAAGTTGACTAAAAATAAATAAATAAATAAAGATTTTGTTGAGGTCAACCACATTACAGGCTATACTAGTAAATCTATGATTTCATTTTTTTTCTTTCTTATTTGTTCTTTTTAGTTAGAACACACAAAAGAATGTATCTTGATATATTATACATACATGGTGTATAGCTTTCCACTCTTTCTTTGGGTGGGGGAGGTTACCAGTGATTGAACTCAGAGGCACTCGACCACGGAGCCACATCCCCAACACTATTTTTGTATTTTAGTTAGAGACAGGATCTCACTGAGTTGCTTAGCACCTCGCTTTTTGTGAAGGCTGGCTTTGAACTTGTGATCCTCCTGTCTCAGCCTCCCAAGCTGCTGGGATTACAGGTGTGCACCACCACACTCAGTTTAGCTTTCCATTCTTGTGGTTGTACATGATGTGGAGTTATACTGGTTGTGTATTCATATATGAATATAGGAAATTTACGTCTGATTAATTCTACTGGCTTTACTATTCCCATTCACCCTCCCTTCCTTCTATTTATTCCCCTTTGTCTAATTCAATGAACTTTTATTCTTTCCTCCCCCCTCCACCTTTTTGTGTATTAGCATCCACATATCAGAGAGAACATTCAGCCTTTGGTCTTTTGGAATTGGCTTATTTCATTTAGCATGATAGTATCCAGTTCCATCCATTTACCAGCAAATAACATAATTTTGTTCTTCTTTATAGCTAAGTAATATTCCCTTGTGGTGATTTCATTTTATTAAAAGGAGAGTTTAGCTGATAATGTGTTCAAAAGTTATATCAGAGACTCTCAGAATTGCCATTGGCTTATAAACTAAAGATTCAAGACATTGTATTTCCACTTCTCTGCCTTCTCCATCTTCTGTTCTGAGAAACCTGCTCTTGAACTGCACCATTTTCTACATTCTCAAATCACTTTTTACCTTTAGTAAAAACTATATTCTCCAGTCAGATGATAGACCGGACCACATGAGGACAATAAAACTGCTGTTTACTGAGAACTACTATATGCTATTTACTGCTCTAACTACTGTATCAATATTATCTTATTTAACACTATGTAAGTACCATAATATCCCATTTTATAGATAAGGAAGTAAGGTAGGGCTTAAGAAACTTTCCCAAAGTTAGAAAGGTAGATGGCAGAAGTATTAGGATTTCTTTTTCATGATTCCATTCTAGAAAATTTAACCAGCCCAGTTATGAAAAATAAATTGTCCTTATTGCTTGTTAGAAATTTAAAATTAAATTTAATTAAACTTGTTCATTATCACCAACTGATAAATAAAGAACATGGTACTTTTATGTGATTTAAGATCTTTGAGTAAGAAAACAGATTTAACAAAATAACATTAATAGCAATATCAACCTTATTGATAGCCACTATGTCAAATTACTTATTATTGCTTTCTAACCTGAATGAGAAATTGGGGAGTAAATAGACTTATATGTCCTACATGAAATTACATATGCTCTTGAGCAATGTTATCATGAAGTTACCTTGGTATTTTCAAATTGAAGACATGTTCAAGGATAAGTAATGTTACTCCCAGAAATGCCTTCAGATATTTCTTAACACTAATGGACTATTGGTAATTTAAGACATTGTTGACCATATACACAAACTTGAACTTATAAGGTAGTTTTATTAACTGATATGTTTTGACCATACAGAGAGTCTTCTTAGAGGAAAATTAATAACCAAAGATTATTTCCCGCTCCTTCTATAAACTATGATATATTTTACTAATATTTTATACTATCACATGTTATATAAGAAAATTCATTCACAGAGTACTTATGTGCCAAACACAATCATGGTGCAAAGAATACAAAAACAAACAAAACATGGTCCCCATGTAAGAGTCTAGTTGTAAGAGTCTGTAAGAGTCTAGTTTCCTGTGCCCTTAAAGAAAGGCAAAATCAGAGAGGAGAATGCTAATTATGGTGATACAGAGGAAAAGTGATAGAGGCTGAAATAGTGATGGTAAATGTTGTAGAATATTATGACTAATTGCATAAGACAAAGGAGCAAAAGATAACTCCCAGGTTTTGAACACAGTCATCAAAAAAAAAAGAAAAAAACATTTATACAATTTCTACTCTGTACACACATGGTTCCGGATGCTGGGAATGAAACCGTGAGTAAAGGCGACCTTTGATTAGGTGATCCAACAAAGTCTTTCTATGAAGTGGACACTCATTTAACCTCAAGTCTTAAAAGGCAGCCAGCTGTGAAAATAGTTAGGCACATATATTTCCAGGACAAGGAAGAATAATTGCCCAAATTCTTGAGACCTGACAAGCTTGGCTTGTACAAGGAGGAGACATAAGGTATTGCAGCTGGAGCTCAGTGAGAAGTGGGGAGAATGTTAAGAGGAGATAGAGGAGACAGGTTGAGGTACTGCCCTGAGGGCCATGTCCACCAAGATGCAAGGCAGCTTCTAGGGTCAGGTCACCAGGCAAATCTCCAGGAGGTTGCTGTCAAGCCCAATATAAATGAATATGTAGGTTAAAAACAAGGACATTAATTAGGCAACAAAAAGCATGCCTACTTGTACTTCCTATAAGTAACATGAAATGCATTACCCATTCTGAGGAATAGAAACATAAGTTATAAGGGAATAATAATTCTGAATTTTCCATGTGTCTGTATTTCCTTCCTTAGAAACATGAATTTTTCAAATTTAAAAATAAAATGTGTTATTTCCTATGAGCTACTAGAATTATAATGTGATGGAAACTTTTTTATAGCCCCATTGGTAGCTATCACCAGAAAGCAATTCCTGAGACCTTCTTACCAAAAGACTGTTCCAGACTCTTATTAGTTATAATGATTGCAATACAGATTTATTTCATTAAAGATTATTTATTTCCTTTGAGAAATTGTCCCTTTTTGCCTTGAGATGTTGTCTGAAAACTTATGATCAATAAGAAGCATTAAACTGTCACTATGGGGTAAATTTTCAAAGTGGTGCTTGGAATTTGCCTGTATGAGTCCCATTAACTTCAGTGAAAGTCCTACAGTTAAACTGCGGCATGAGGCTTTGAAAATGTTCTATAATATGTCTTTGCGATGTTTTTTTTTCTTTAATAAACATCACAGTGCACAGCTGATTGCAGTATTTAAGAATGTGGATAATGTACTGTGCAGTAGGAGGCTTTTAAAATTAGATTTTAAAGCTTCATTTCTATTAAGAGTCACAACAACAATATAAATACATCTTAATTCTTCAAAGAGTACCTTTCTATAAAGGAATTTGGAGTTCAATTAGAAAATGGAGCTCATAAAGCAGAACTATGCCCCTCTGAGACATTGTTTATCTCACTCTATAGATGGAAAAATTGAGGCACCATGAAGTGGGTGCTTTGTCCTCAGCTATAAGCAGCAATGAAGCTAGGAATAGAAGGCTGGCCTCCCAGAGCTCACTGCTCTGAAGCATTGCCTCTCGTTAGAGTCAAATTTAATTACAGTGTAATCCGTTTAATCTACACATGGAAGAATAATGAGGGAGCAGGAAAAAATGAATTTATTAACAGATTAGTGTTACATTGAGTGTAGCTTTCTTTTTAGTGTCCAGATTTTCAGCATTTTCTAGAAAATATTCAAAGCCATGAAAGAGGTTATCCTAATTCCACTGGCCAGAATTGGTAAAGGACTCTTGATTTTCCTCACCTATGAAATTTTATCACGTGTACAGATTCATTTACCTACCACCACAATCAAGATACAGAACTATTCCATTGTCCTAAAGAAACTTTGGAAGCTATCCCTAATGTTATCTTTTTGAGTCACTCCCTCCCCCAAGTCTTAACCCCTAAGAACCTCTATTTTCCAACACTATAATTTTGTTATTTTTTAATGTCATGTAAATGTAATCATACAGAAGTATGATTACATCTTTTGAAATTGTCTTTTTCTCTCAGCATGATACTCTTGAGGTCCATTCAAAATTGTCATATGCTTCAACAGTTCATTTCTTTTTATTGCTGGATATTTTTCCATGATATGGATATAACACAATTGTTTATCCATTTATCCTCTTACCTGATAAAGGTCATTTGGTTTGTTTCTAGATTTTGGCCTATTACAAATAAAGCTGCTCTGAGTATTCATGTACAGTTTGTTTTGTTTGTTGCAGTACTGGGAATTGAACCCAGGGTCTCATATACACTAGGCAAGTGCTCTAACAATGAGTTACATTCGCTCCCCTCATGTAGAGGATTTTGTATAAACATAAGTTTTTATTTATCTAGGATAGATATTGGGAAGTGAGTGACATGGTAAGTGTTTGTTTAACTTTATCAAATACAGCCAAACTGTTTTCTAGAATGTGGCCAATCCTTTTTAAACATAGGCTTAGAATATTTGATGGTAGTAAATTATATCTATGATGATTTAAATGACATTTTTTACAGTGCTGGGGATCGAACCCAGGGCCTCAGGCATGCTTGTCACTGAACTGCACCTCCAGTCCTTCAATGACATTGTTTATTTTCATAGAAAAGTATGTTTGTGATGCTTTTTCTGTTTTTCTATGAAAATTATTTTAATAAGCAAAAATTGATGAAATAAATATTTCACCATTCAGGTCAAGATACAAACAAAAATATAGAAGAAGCAGCTCTTGGGCTAGGATTGTGCTCAGTGGCAGAGCACTAGCCTTGCACGTGTGAGGCACTAAGTTTGATCCTCAGTACAACATAAAAATAAATAAATAAAGGTCTTGTATCCATCTACAACTTAAAAAATAGTTTAAAAAAAGAAGCACTTCTTCATGCTCTGATAAATAAATGTAAAGTCAATGTTTATGTAGATTAATTGTTGAGAGACCAATTAATTTTAAAAAAAGCCAATATTGTACAAATTCCTGAAGGACCATTGCTTAAATCTGACTCTACTTTTGTAGAAAGTTCTTACTCAAGCAAACTTTCCTGAGACCAATACTAATTATGCTTGCCTGATAAAGGATCCACATAATCACATTTGTTAGAGCCTCTAAGCTGGACCAACAGAGTAACATGTATAAAATCGCCACCAAGGCCCAAAGGTGCTTTATGGAGAGTTGGGCCCAATATTCATAGTTCTTATATGTTCAAAAAAGAGGTCAGGGGAGGGAGGGGATGGGAGGCAGTATGGGGGTAGGAAAGACAGTGGAATGAGATGGACATCATTATCCTAAGTACATGTATGAAGACATGAGTGGTATGACTCTAATTTGTGTATAACCAGAGATATGAAAGATTGTGCTCTGTATGTAAATATGAATTATAATGCATTCTGCTGTCATATATAACAAATTAGAATAAAAATAATTTTTAAAAAGGAGAACATAAAAAAGAGGTCATTTGTTCTTCTCAAACACATCTAAGAAATTCTCCTATTCTTTTAAAATTAAGAATCCCCTAGTCTTATGTCTAAAAGTCTACTTTTCCTCCAAAATTTTCTTTGATATTTGTCGGTGGATCTTTCATAATAATCAACACAAAAGTCTTTTTCCTTCAAAAATTAATAATAGCCCTATTAGGTCAAATTTATAAATTTCAACTTCATCTTCATTCTGGTTATAGAAATATTGGAAAAACTGATCATTTACTTGGAAAGTGGTAATGTTAGATACCTATCTATCTTATCATATTATAAGATAAATTCCCAAAAAAAATCAAAGATGCAAATCAAATAAAGTCAAAAATATGGTAAAGCAGAAATAAGTAAACTCTGTGTAAACTTAGAACCAGACACCCCTTTTAACTATAACTAAAAATACCAAAGGAAACACTGATAAATTAGGCTATCAAATAAAAAAAAATACTGCCTGATAAGCAAAACAAAACAAGCAATGTCAAAAGAACAACGTGGAAAAATATTCTCAACTCCTACCGCAGACAAAGAACTAATCACCTTAAGAATGAAAGAGTTTTAAAGATCAAGAGAATCCAACAACTCAGTACAAAGTAAAAGATGAGAAGTGGAAACGAACAGAGAATATACACACACACACCAAAGAAATACTTGCATGCCTCCTAAACATACTCAGTCTCACTCTTAAAGAAATTCAGATAACTTTTCTTATCTATAGATAAGACTGACAAAAATCTGCAGTTTTGACCACACAGTTTTAGTGGGAATGTGTGGAAATAGACAGACATATGCTCTTTCCTGCTAAAACTACACAAGTACTTACTCTTCCACTCAGGAATCCCACTTCCCAATAGCTCCATCCATTTACAGTAAATGTTAATTATAACTGAATAAACCAAGTTATGTCTACATAACAGAACACAAGGAAGAAGATCTCCCTGTAGCTGTAGAAGGAACCCAATATGTAGTAAAAGAAAAAGAAACTAGGCATGGTGGCATATGCCTGCAACTCTAGCTACTCAGGAGACTGAGGCAGGACAATGGCAAGTTTGAGGAGAGCCTGGGCAACTTAGGGAGACCCTATATCAAAATAAACATTTAACAGGGCTGGGAATGTGGCTCAGTGGTAGAGTGCCCCTGGATTCAATCCCCAGGACTTCAATTATTATTATTATTTAAGGAATGTTGGGTATTGTAACTAAAGGATATTGGGGTATTTAGAGGATTTTTTAAGCTTTGTTTTTAAGACTGATTGTTAATTAGAGCTTGACCCACATTTCTTCTAGAAGGACTTCCCTGGCCTTGACTAGGATAACTGCCCTTGCAATGTGTTCTTGGCATTTCTCCTGTCATAACTCTTGTCATAACCCATGATTGTGGTTGCACATTGTGGTGTCTTCTCTGCCACCTGACCTTTTTACCCCTGTGTAAATAGAGAGCATCTCTCTTGTGCACACCTTTCATATCTTCTCCAAACACTTTACTATTGTATACTCAGGTTCTAGCAGTTTCTACCACATGAATGTGTAGTGGATGAATTAGAATGTTAGAAAATGGTTGGCTACTAGACATTCACTTGAAGAACCTCTCCCCCCACCCACTATAGCAAGCCCCACAAGCACAATGTGGAAAGGACAGTCAGCATGAGCCAGTGAAGGAATAGCTTGTGGCAGCTATCCGAGCAGTGCAAAGCAAAAAACAGCACCTTCCCCTCAGTCAGCAGGAGTTGTCAGGCAACTTTTTCTAATCTAATTGCTTCAATTCTCTAATTTGCTCATGTGAATGTAATTTTTTTAAATAAAGTGCTTATTTGGCAAGCTTGTAAATTCAGGCTCTTTCAGGAGGCTCTCCTCCTATGCTGCCTTTTTGTCATTTTTATTTCACTTCTGTCTTTTGCAAAATGCTTTAAATATTTGATTTTAGCCCCTACCGCAGACTCCAAATCTGCTCTTGGAATTTGGAGATCAAAGTACTGTAGCTAATCCTTAGGACATTTGCCATTTGTGATTTGAGAATCTACTTCTTATCAAGTTTCTGTGGTTTTCTGGAGTATTTACTGATCATAATGTTAAAATGTGCACATCTGAAACTCTTTTTGAATTACGTTTTCCTGCTACTTTTCCATATTTAGTTATTGGGAAAATGTCCAGCTCCTGAGTGGTACTGAACTCTGTTAGGCCATCTCCAGCTTCTTTATAAAGGATTCCTAGGTTTATTATCACATGTTTCCAATAAACCTTGTTTTTTGTTCTCCTTTAAACAGAGCGTGTCTTATTCAAAAAGCTCACAATGGTAAGAAAGGAATTGATAATGAAAAAAAAGTATGCAAAGGAGGATTTTTCCTGGTAGCTTTAGGATTTCTTAATGATAGTGTATTTCAGTTTGAGCTATTGCTTCAGGGGTTGGCTACCAGGAATTCTAACACTGTCTCTTGAAGCAATTTTCTGCATTATCTTGTAAAGACTCTCTGAGACACTGTTTCTTTCCTTTGAAGCTCAAATAAGAACAGTAATACCCTTGTAGGGTTCGTAAACAGTAGCACATGAAAGCAATTATGAAATTAGAAAGTTCTAAAAACTGTCCTTTCGTGTCAAAGATGGAAAATCTTAGCAAGGATTTTATAAATAAAGATGGAACATTAATGGGTAATTAAATAAAATCTATTTGGTTAATAATCTCACTAAAAGTAGGTAGATATAACCTATCTATTGTCAAATGGCAGCAAGTAGGTTTTTCAAAATTATGATGAATGCCAGGTATTTATCTGCAACTTGTATTTACTCAAATTAACTTCTTTAAAGCACTATCTTTTCATTCTTCACAGAAGGAAAAGTCCATTTTCACACCCCAGCGTTTATCCCTGAGGATTAGTCGTGTGCCTAATGGTATCCATTTCTTATTTCTGAAAATAAGAAATTGTGCATTAGAAAAGATTAAGAGAGCCAGGTGAACCAGGTAATTCTCAATTTCCTCAGATTATACTTAAAATAAATTCCCATCCTTGGGTGTCTTTCAGTTAGACGCATTTGAGCTCAAGTGTCCCCTCCATTGCAAAACTCTAATAGAGTCTCATCAAAGAATCTCCTGTAAGATATCTTTTCAAAAACTTTTAGTTGTAGGTGATGATTAATTATAACCTGCATGTCATCTGAAAATAAGTAGCAGGTTTCCCAAAGATGACATATTCCAACACTACTAAACACAGCCAGCCACCAAGATGCAGAGTCACTCATCATTCAACTGCTGAGTGCAAGTGCAAAAAGGGAGAATTGAAAGTGAGGAATTTGTGTTTTGCTCTGTAAATTTAAGCCCTTTGCGATATTGTTTGCCTGCTGGTGTATAAACATTCAGGTTATGACCCCTAATATAAGATAGCCAAGCATTGAATTTCATCATAGGCTGTCAGGGGATTTCCAGTAGAAGTTTCAACTTTGATCATTCACTGGTAGCAACTGAACTCTTTTTTTTTTTTTTTTTTTAGATCTGTAGTCAAATACTAGTCTGGGGCTCTATTTAGGAATCAAAACTGACTGAAGTTTTGCAATTTGGTAGATATGGAAATAAGTGCTAAAAGAAAATGTTAAACACCTGGACACTAAAGGAGGACATTGAAGTACAAAACTGCTGCTTCTAAAAGCCTGTCTTGGGCCAGGGCTATGGCCAGAGCACTTGCCTAGCATATGTGAAGCACTGGGTTCAATCCTTAGTACCACATAAAAATAAATAAATAGAATAAAAAGTTATTTTTTAAAAAATCCTGTCTTGTACTTTCTGTATAAAAGAATGTAATGTAAAGCCACCCTGTCATTGCCTTAAACCATGTTTCAAATCATCAAAAAATACACACGACTTCTCATCCCTTTGATTTATTGAGGACTGATGGAATTATACCCAGGTAATTTGCTCAGGATGCTGTAGTATGCCTTAAAGAGGATGTGTTTGCCTCCTACTCAAAATGATTCTCAGGGGACAAACACTTCTTTCCTGTGTTATAAAACAGAAACACAGCTTCCTTGCATCCTCCGGTCTATAACCCACATCTGAAATTAAATGTTTGCAATCACACTTTGAAGCAATAGTTTCAGTTGATCGCTGATACCAGACAGGATTAGTCCTGGCATTAAAAAGCAAAAATATATTGCCTGGATACCCACACAGTGGCACACACCCGTAACTCCAGCTACTAGGATGCTAAGGCAGGAGGATCACAAGTTCAAGGCCAGCCTGGACAACTTAGTCAGACCACTGTCAAAACTAAAAACTAAAAAGAGGCTGAGGATACAGTGCTATGGTAGAGCACTCCTGAGTTCAATCCCAATACTGGGGTCAAAGGAGGGTGGGGTGGTTAAAAAAAAAAAAAAAAAACATATTGCAGGCCTGACCTCTGCCCTGAACTCCAACCTCAGGCAACATCTACCAGATGTCTAGTAGGCATCTCAAGGCTGAAACATACTGTGAATTTTGCCCTGGAAGAGCAGTCCTTTCTTACCTCTCCTCCCAAAGTGTTTCTCCATCTTGGAAAGCAGCACTTTGTTCATACGATTGTTCAGACCCAAAACCCCAAGGTCAGCCTTAGCTTCTCTTCTTAGTCTCACATCTCACAATCAGTCCTTCCTCAAATCTCGGCCTCTTCATCTTCATTTCATGTCCTAAATCCAACTACCCACTTTATCCTCATTTTTGTCAAGCTGATCTCACCCTCTGCCCAGACCACAGCAGAGGCTTCTTAACTGGCCTTTTGGCTCCCTCGCCAGCATCCAGCCCCTTCTTGATCTGTTTCCCAAAGGGAACCACCATGATTTTGTAAAATACAAATCTGATTCTGACTTAACCCAGAAACCTTCCATGGCTGCTATCACACTTAGAGGGACATCTAACTGAGTGCGATGGCACACATGTGTAATCCCAGGTACTCTGGAGCCTGAGGCAGGAAGATCATGAATTTGAGGCCAGCTTGGACAAAATTGTGAGAACTTGTCTCAGAAAGAAAAAGAAAAAAATAAATCAAGAAAAAAGGACATCTAAAGTTATTACCAAAATCTCCATGATCTGACCCACTCCTCTTCCCCTTCCTCACTCCACCCAAGCTCACTTGACCTTGCCTCCTGTTAAACACACAGATAGTGCTTCTGCCTCAAAGTCTTTGCATATTTTGCTTGGAACACTTTCCCTTTATAAGTGGTCCCAGCCACCCACCCCTTTACTTCATTAGGTCTCAGCTCAAATGTCATCTCCCCCAAAATGCTTTCTCTGACCATCCCAGCTTAGACAGATCCACTTGCTTCCTTCATTCTACATTGTATTTCTACAGGGCCCTTGTTGCTACCTAACATATTAGTTCAACATCCACCTAGCCCTTTAGAACATAAGTTCCAGGAAGACAGAAACCTTTTTTTTCATTGTCCTCCTCCTGGTGCTTGGCTCATAGCAGACATGCATCAGAAACTTTTTTTGAATGAACTAATGAATGAATGAATGTTCTTTCCACTTAATTTGAGAAACATTATTTGCAAAACACTCTTGCTGATGCTTTATCATTCAACCAGTGTCCAAAATGAGAAATTCAGATTTAGAAAGAATCCTTGCCAGTTCCCTGTTCAGTCCATCTCATTTTAAAGTATGGAAACAAACCTGAGAGATTAGTGGTGGAGAACCTAGACAATGGCAGAACCGATAGCTAAACCACACACACATGGGTCAATGTTCCTTAGGCTTCCATACACATCTCTGTTTCTTTCAGAGAGTTAGAATCATGTATACATAGGCAAGTATAATAACCACAAATTTTCAATTTCTCCTTATCCTGCTGCTCTGTTGGTAGTACAACATCTGCCACTTGATACCCAGGGGACAATACAAAGTTGTACATTCTTGCAAAAATGGTCCCACATAGACAAGACAGGTTGACCATTCTGATGTCCCATTGGGACAACCTAAAGTATAAAAATGTGTTAATTATAAAATTTTTACTATTTTTTATCTGAGTAACAACCATTTGTAAGTAATCACATTCCCTATTCTTAACACTTCACTTCTTGGAGTTTCACATTTAAGCCTTACTGTTGCCTACATGCCTATTAACTGATCATTTTCTTAAGTAAAATTTACCAAAAGAGAAGCATGAAATGAAACACAAGTACTCTGGAATCAGACAATTATGAGTTTGATTCTTGATCCCTTTTACTAGCTAATGACCTTTCTTAGTATCAGTTTTCAGATCTATAAAAGTGTAGGGAGAGGCAGATATAAATATAGATAATTCTGTGTGTGTGTGTGTGTGTGTGTGTGTGTGTATTGAAAAGTTAACATGATGCCAAGCACACTAACTCAGACTAATCACTTTATGGGTATTATCTCATTTAAGCCTCACAACTACCGTATGAGAAAAATGGTTCTACTCTGTATTTACAGGAGAGGACTCCAAAACTCACCAAAATTAATAGACCCAAGATCAAACAATTAGGAAAGGAGAGAACTAGAAACCCCTATGCTATCTTACACGAACTCCACACTCATAACCTCTGTGCCTTTTTGAAGGGCAATTATGGAGAAATAATGAAATAGAGTCTGTGTACTGAGCACCCTCAAGGCCTCATATATCAGAGGTACTCAATAAATGTGTCCTATTTCCCTTCTTTTTCCCCACAACTGACTAAATAAATTACCTTGGCCAGTGTGCTAACCTTCCAGAACCATAGCTTTTCATTTTAAATAAATAATAGTTCTCCCTTTTCTCATTACAAAGTAGTACGAACTTGCTATAGATCATTTTGGACAAAAGACATACGTGTAAAAAAAAGCTAAATTTTACATAATCCCACCACCCAAAGATAATCACCATTAACATGAAAGAATGTGTAATTATAGTACTCATTCTACTCATTCTCATATGTAATATAAGAATACATAATTCTTTTGAGAGGAAAAAACTTGGAATCATCCTATGCATTCTGCTGTATAATCAATTCTCTACATAGTGGCATATTTGAAACATTTTATCATCAATATTCTTATAAACCATGATGTTTTGTCATAGTAATAATAATCCAGCTAAAATTTATATGTTAGCACTTGTTCAATTCTCAAACAACATAGTTACTTTTATTACCCTCACTCTACAGATAAAGTAAGCCATAGAGAGGTTCAATTAACTTAATCCAAGTGTCCAGCTAATAACAGGTAGAACCAGGGTTAGAATCCAGGTAGAAGAACTCTACAGTCCTTGCTCTGAAAAGGAAAAACATGTTGCTTTCCATTAATCCACTTTTATTAGAAATCTAGGTTGGTTCTAATTATTATATTATTAATAATAGTGTAATAAGCATTTTGATGCATACCTTTATTGGCATCTACAATTTTTCAATAGAATAAATTCCTAGAATTAAAATTGCCAAAATAATAGATATTCACAATTTAATACCTTTGGCAAATAATGCCAAGTTGCTCAGACACACACCAAAAAAGAAAGAAAACACTTTATCATTATAGAAAATCTTCTTAAAAGAACCTTCTGTTCTCCTTGCCAATATGAACATGATTTTAAACTTTGTTAGCTTAATAGATTAAAATGGTAATTTATTAAATTTCAAAATTAGAAACTGTAAAGAACTTCCTTCTATATATTTATTGGCCACTTTTACTTATTCCTGAGATAAATTTGTATTTATACCTTCTATCCAATTTTCTTCTACCATGTCTTCCTATCACTTTTTTTCGTATAGTAACTATATTAACACTTTATCTGTTATCATATATATTGCAAATTTTTTTTCAAGTTCGTTTTTTGCATCTCAGTCTGTGTGGTATTTTTAACATATAGAATTTTTAACTTTTACATATTTGTGGCTTAGATTCTCAACTGCAAAATGCAAAAAAATCTAGTTCTTAGTTTATTACTATAAGAAAACAAGTCTACAAATAATTCCATTTGAGATGTTCTGAATATCTATAGTATAATAATTACTAATCTAGGCAGTGATGGTACAAAAAAATTAATAAGCACTTCCTCATACTATCAACTTCGTATGGTTGACTACAGAAGAGACCAGAAGTGAACAGACTACTACTGCAACAGTGAGAAGTGTTACAGCTGGAGAGTACCTCAGAGCTTTGGGCACCAGTGATGTGAAAACAGGTTTCTTCAATGAGTTGTGTTGAGTTCCAGAAGCAAATAGAAGTTAGCCAGACAGCAAAGGGAAGCGCTTTCCAGGCAGGGCAGAAGCATTTTGTAGAGCCTTTGAATGACAGGCAGCAGAATTTGACTTGATTTTAGGTATTGGAACTTCAGGGATTTTTTAATCAGAGAAACCTCTCAGATAAACAATCTATTCTCTACATAGTGGTATTATAGTGACACTTTAACATTTTAATCTGTCAGTGGGTACAAAATGATTTAAAAAGGAAAGACAGAAGATAAAGACCAGGTCAGAAATTGTAGAAAGGGCCAGGAAAGAAGTAACATAGGCCTGAACTAGAGAGAAGACAGATGACTTCTAAATGACATGAAATCCAGAAATCTGCTTTTAAAGAAGGGCATAAGGGGAGTAGTTTTACCTATTACACTAAAAGTTTACAATGTCCTGGGTGATACATGAAAATTCTTGAAACACACTAAACAGCAATTTTTTTATTGTTGGTTGTTCAAAACATTACATAGTTCTTGATATATCATATTTCACACTTTGATTCAAGTGGGTTATGAACTCCCATTTTTACCCCGTATACAGATTGCAGAATCACATCAGTTACACTTCCATTGATTTACATATTGCCATACTAGTGTCTGTTGTATTCTGCTGCCTTTCCTATCCTCTACTATCCCCCCTCCCCTCCCCTCCCCTCTTCTCTCTCTACCCCCTCTACTGTAATTCATTTCTCCCCCCTTGTATTATTTTTCCCTTTCCCCTCACTTCCTCTTGTATGTAATTTTGTATAGCCCTGAGGGTCTCCTTCCATTTCCATGCAATTTCCCTTCTCTCTCGCTTTCCCTCCCACCTCTCATCCCTGTTTAATGTTAATCTTCTTCTCATGCTCTTTGTCCCTACTCTGTTCTTAGTTACTCTCCTTATATCAAAGAAGACATTTGGCATTTGTTTTTTAGGGATTGGCTGGCTTCACTTAGCATAATCTGCTCTAATGCCATCCATTTCCCTCCAAATTCTATGATTTTGTCATTTTTTAATGCAGAGTAATACTCCATTGTGTATAAATGCCACATTTTTTTATCCATTCATCTATTGAAGGGCATCTAGGTTGGTTCCACAGTCTTGCTATTGTGAATTGTGCTGCTATGAACATCGATGTAGCAGTGTCCCTGTAGCATGCTCTTTTTAGGTCTTTAGGGAATAGACCGAGAAGGGGAATAGCTGGGTCAAATGGTGGTTCAATTCCCAGCTTTCCAAGAAATCTCCATACTGCTTTCCAAATTGGCTGCACCAATCTGCAGTCCCACCAACAATGAACAAGAGTACCCTTTTCCCCACATCCTCGCCAGCACTTGTTGTTGTTTGACTTCCTAATGGCTGCCAATCTTACTGGAGTGAGATGGTATCTTAGGGTGGTTTTGATTTGCATTTCTCTGACTGCTAGCGATGTTGAGCATTTTTTCATGTACTTGTTGATTGATTGTATGTCCTCCTCTGAGAAGTGTCTGTTCAGGTCCTTGGCCCATTTGTTGATTGGGTTATTTGTTATCTTATTGTCTAATTTTTTGAGTTCTTTGTATACTCTGGATGTTAGGGCTCTATCTGAATTGTGAGGAGTAAAGATTTGTTCCCAGGATGTAGGCTCCCTATTTACCTCTCTTATTGTTTCTTTTGCTGAGAAAAAGCTTTTTAGTTTGAGTAAGTCCCATTTGTTGATTCTTGTTATTAACTCTTGTGCTATGGGTGTCCTATTGAGGAATTTGGAGCCCGACCCCACAGTATGTAGATCATAGCCAACTTTTTCTTCTATCAGATGCCGTGTCTCTGATTTGATATCAAGCTCCTTGATCCATTTTGAGTTAACTTTTGTGCATGGCGAGAGAAAGGGATTCAGTTTCATTTTGTTGCATATGGATTTCCAGTTTTCCCAACACCATTTGTTGAAGATGCTATCCTTCCTCCATTGCATGCTTTTAGCCCCTTTATCAAATATAAGATAGTTGTAGTTTTGTGGATCGGTTTCTGTGTCCTCTATTCTGTACCATTGGTCTACCCGCCTTAAACAGTAAATTTTAGCTACTACTATTTTTAGCATTAGCATTCCTTTTCATTATCAACAAGAAAGAGAAATAAGTATTCTGATACATTGTTCATGAGAATTAGTACAGTCATTCTGAGGGCATTTTGATATCTATCACATTTCAATATCTATCACAATTCAGAATGTACCGACAATTCAGTCTCTAGGAATTTATACTTTTAAAAAATCCATAAAAATAAATGTACAAGCCTGTTCATCTCAGCATCATTTTAATAGCAAAATTCAAAGTAAACTAAAAGTTCATTAATAGCTAAGTTGGTTGATTAAATACATTCACTTCCTATCTTCTATTTGTAAAAGTTTCGATATTTTGTAAGAGCTATTACTTTTATAACATATTTCATTAAAATTATTCAAATTTTAGCTAATAGCAAGGTCACTAAAAATAGCTCAATTACCTGGAACATAAAGGGAGAGTGAGAAGAGATATGGTTTGGGAGAACATTGTATTTATTGGGGAATGAAGAGAAGGTAGGGGGATGGGCAAAGGAACGAGTAGAATGTATTGGACATAACTTTCCTATGTTCATATAGGAATACACCACCAGTGAACCCCACATTGTGTACAACCACAAGAATAGGATCCTAATTAGAATAAGTTATACTCCATGTATATATAAAATGTCAAAGTACACTCTACTGTCATGTATATCTAAAAAGAATAAAAAATAAAATTTAAAAAAAATGCAAGAGGAAAATTTTTCTGAGACTCTAGAATAAAGTACAAAAAAAAATTTAAAACCCTGACACCTCTGGAAATTTTCTAGGAATCAAAATGTACTTCTCTGTAGTTTACCTCTAGAAAATTTATCTGCCCTTACTAACTAATAGTTTAAACATGGTCAACCGAGCTTTTCACAATCCTTGTGATTTAATTCTCCCCTCTGTGGTTTAGTTCTAATGGATGCATTATGTATTATAATTGTGACAATGAAACATAGCTTTTAAAGGTCAGATGTACAACTGGCCTTGCTTTAACCCAATCCTTGGGTCCACCATTGGTGGATTTTGCTAGGAATTTGCCTGATAAGAAGAGCTTTTTGGTATTTCAGCAACTAATACTTTTAGACAGGATCCATGATGATCAAAACCATTCATATTGGTTTTACTGACTAAATAATACTTGAACAAAGTTCCAGTGGAGTCTAATAATAAGCTCTTTCAAAATCCCTTTTGTCGCGTCTACCCGCCGGCAGGAAAGACGACAACAGCAGGATTCTTCTTTAACACACTTTATTGGAAGCTTCCATGAGGTATAGATGAGAGAGAAAAGGGCCCCGGGCCCGAAAAAACCACCCCTTATATACTTCAGCTGCAGCCCTGCTCGTACACCATTGGACAAAGAGTGCATAGCAACACAGCAGCAGCCAATAGAATGATAGACCCAGCACTTGCACATAATGCAAGAGACACCCAGCTCCAGCTTGTGCAAAGCAACAAGCACTTCTTGAAAACAGTTTGTTCCAGGAGCTGGACAATTGATACATTGTATTCTAGGGAGTGGCTGAAAACAAAGAACTGGGTCTCAGCCCAAGAATTAGGCTCACGCCCACACAAGGCAGCACAGCAAAATGGCTCTCTACACCCTTTGTGTCTTACATATCATTATAGTATTTATTTTATTCCAATCCTTGCAGTCTCCTCAAACCTCAAAAATTCATCCATAAATCATTCTGATTTGGTAGGTTTGTGAGTCTACTTCATAATACTGTATAAGACTATATCACATTTCTACCAGGCTACTTATAATCAATAACTATTTCTTCGATATGTCCCAACTTGTTCACATCTGTCTTCTTTGGAAAAGGCAGATTCTAGGGCTCAAGGATTGCATGTTTTTTATGCAATTTAGAGCTCCTACTTATTTATTAGCAGTTCTATTTCTTTCTCTGGCCCCATTTTCTCTTGATACATCTATAAAAGTACCATCTGTTCTTAGCATCACTTTATTTCTGTTTTATCTTCCCTGCACTCTCTCTTCCCTGAATGCTTTGTGTGATAACGATTTATTCTTAATTTATTTTCCACCTGCCTTCACTGTCTTCTCCTTTCTCTTCCCCCAACCCATCCTGTCCTGGATTCTCTTTCTCCACAGAATGGAATAGCATAAAACTCTTAAAAGCACAGTTTTAGAGTCAGGTAAGGACCAGCATGACAGACTCTGGATGTAGGGCCTTGATTATTTGACCACTGCACACCTCAATTTCTCCATTTGTAAAAAGGATATTTTTAATACTATCTGCAACATACAGTTGTTTGAAGAATTAAGGTTTCTCAGTCTCGATAGTTCTTACATGCAGTGCTGAGTCTTTCTTTGTTCTAGAGATGTTTCTAAGCTATTCAGCAACAACCCTGGCCACTAACCACTATATATGCCAGTAGCAACTTTCTCTCCACTTAAGGCAACCTAAGATGTCAAATGACCCTTGGGAGGCAAAGTCATACCCGCTTCAGAACCACTGAAGTACATAAAAGATGTAACATATTACCTGGTACATAGCAGGCACTTGATGGATAGTCAGATCGATGAATGAATCGTCATTTTGAACATAGGATCCAATATAATGTCTGCCAATCAGTTAACTACTTAATATATAAATGGATAGACAAATGAACCTGAAGCCACTTAAATGAAACTGAGTACTTTCTAATAGTGTTGTATACTACATAAAGCATCTACTAGCAGATGAGCTGCAAGGGCTATCTATAGTTTCTACCTTATATTAAAATGTAATATCTTCACAAAACACAGGCTCCTACATTTCAAAAAATATTTTAGATGATTAGCTACTTGCACATCATAACCTACCCTAACGGTTCAATGCATATGTATTCTAAATATTAATGGATATTAATCATACTTATCTTTCATTAAAATTCGGTACTAAATATTGAAGTGATTCTTTGATTAACTTACATAAGTATTTTAGGTTGATACTCCAGTTATTAAGCCATGGATGTGTAGGAGAACAAAGCTCAAGCTACTTTTAAGTATTTGTTAATCTAAACTCATTCTATGACTTTCACATTGCAGGAACTATGCTCGGTCTATGCTAGGGATCCAAATGTTTAGTAATCCAAACCTGTATTATTTAAAGTGTCAGACCACAAAAGCAATAAATATACGAACGTGAAAGTAAAGGTTACTCATAGCTTTGAAAACATTAGCCTAGGAAATACTCCAGGTGATACTCACAGCAAAGTTCCAGTGGATGACTGGAACCAGCCCGAAACATTTTTGCAACTGCATCCACTGCTTGCCATTTGGGTGCTCATCTATGATTTTCATTTTACTGAACTCTGACTTTCTCATCTGATCTGAATTACAATGAGGGTATTAAATCAAATTCGTTGTTGCCTCTACATATTTGTGACTTCAGACATTTAGACTCTAATTCACTATGGGAATAATTTCCTAGATTGTCTCCAACATTGTTCCTTTTACTTTCTATAAATGAATTAACTTCAGAGCACTCTTTTCCTGTAGCAGTCTATCAGATCAGTAGTTAATTTTTTAAAAAAAAAAGTAATATAATATATGATTTGTATGCCTCATTTTTTATCTACAAAATGGGACCTGTAGAATGCTTAACTCATTGTATTTTGCTAAGGATTAAGAAAAGTAATGTCTTAAAACTATAGAAAAATGCCAGGCACAATAGTAATTTTTCAGTGCTGTGTTTTCTGCACCTCTACTAGCTATTTACTTATTTCTGCTGTTCTAAATATTTTGACATAGTAAATGAAGGATTGTAATGCTTTCTCTCCTTTGCATTCTTTGGAGGCTGAAATATTACAATAAAATTTTAAAATTTTATGTATTTGTGTGTGTATATATGTGTGTGTGTGTGTGTGTACATTATGTATGTGTCTGTATATATATCTCAAGTAGGCCACATAAGAAACACTTTTTTGTAAGTAATAAATAATAAGTCCCTCCACATGATAAAAATCATGAGCTGACTTGTGCTAACTCTAACATTTTTTTCTATTTTCCAAAAATATACTCATTTTTATGAAATTCTAACACTACATAAATTAATAATTTGGAAAAATAAAAGTCCATTTATCTACATACCACCGCAACCCTCTACCCCTACAGATAATGGTAATAATCTGTATATATTCACATGTTTTTCCCAGTCATATACTAATATATATTTTCTGAATAATATTACATTGTATATTCTGTTTTACAACCAGATTTTTCAAATGTTTCATTAATTAGTCATATTTATACATCATATGAGAGTTCATTTTGACGTATTCATACATGCACAGAATATAACTTACTAGGGACATCTCTGTCCCTAGTACTTCCTCTTTCCCTGCCCTCCTCCCTCTCCCTGTTCCCCTTCCTCTATATTACTGGTCTCCTATTTATTTATTTTTTTAATTGGTGCTTTATAGATATACATAAAGATAGAATTCACTGTGGTGTATTCATTCATATACCTAGCATAATTTGGTCAATTCACTCCTTTTTCCCATCCCACCTCCCTTCCTCTCAATCACTTTCCTCTATTCCACTGATCTTCCTTCTATTTTCATGGGATTAACCCTCCTCTTTTTTCCCCCTTATTTTCCTCTGGCTTCCTCATATGAAAGAAAACTTTTGACCCTTGACTTTCTGAGTCTGGATTATTTAATTTAGCATGATATTCTCCAGTTCTGTCCATTTACCAGCAAATACCATAATTTTATTTGCCTTTATGGCTGACTAAAACTCCATTGTGTATAACACAGTTTCTTTAACCTTTCATCTTTTGATGGGCACCTTGGCTGATTTCATAACTTGGCTACTGTTAATTGTGCTGCTATAAATACTGATGTGCCTGAATCATTATAATGCTCTGATTTCAGTTTTTTTTTTTTTTTTTTTTTGGATAAATAACAAAGAATAGGATATTGGGTCATATGGCGGTTCCATCCTAGTCTTTTGAGGACTGTCCCTAATGCTTTCCAAAGTGGTTGTACTAATTTGAAGTCCCACCAATAGTGTATGAATGTACCTTTCCCCTGCTTCCTCACCAGCATTTATTATTAGTTTTATTATTTTTTAATATTTTATTTTTTTTTAGTTCTCGGCGGACACAACATCTTTGTTGGTATGTGCTGCTGAGGATCGAACCCGGGCCGCACGCATGCCAGGCGAGCGCGCTACCACTTGAGCCACATCCCCAGCCCTATTAGTTTTATTCTTGATGGTTATTATTGTAACTAGAGTAAGATGAAATCTCAGTGTAGTTTTTATTTGCTTTCCCTGATTGCTAGAGATGTTGAACATTTTTTCCAAATATTTGTTGGACATTTGCTTTTCATCTTTTGAGAAATATCTTTTACTTTTTGCCCACTTATCGATTGAGTCATTTGTGGGTTTTGGTGTTAAGTTTTTTGAGCTTTTTATATATCCTGGATATTAATTCCTTGTCTGAGGAGTAGCTGGCCAAGATCTTATCCTATTCTGTAAGCTCTCTATTAATACTCTTGTTTCCTTTGCTGTGCAGAAGATTTTTATTTAATGCCATCCCATGTTTTGATCTTTGATTTTATTTCTTGAACTTTAAGAAAGTCAATGCCTGCACCAATATATTGAAGTGTTGAACCTGTGTTTCCTTCTAGCAGTTGCAGTGTTTCTGGTCTAATTCCTAGGTCCTTAATTTACTTTGACTTGACTTTGGTGCAGAGTGACAGGTAGGGATCTAGTCTCATTGTTCTGGGTATGGATATCAGTTTTCCTAGCACTGTTTGCTAAAAAGGCTATCTTCTACAATGTGCGTTTTGGGCACCTTTGTCAAGTATCCTAAGACTATATCTATGTGAATTTTTCTGTGGATCTTCTATTCATTGACCTTCACATCTGCTTCAAGGCCTATACTATAATACTTTCATTACTATAGCTCCTCAGTATAATTTGAGATAAGATATCATGATGACTCTTGCATTGCTCCTCTTACTCAGTACCATTTAGCTATTCTGGAACTTTTACTCTTCCACATGAATTTTAGAACTGTTTTTTTCTGGATCTTGAAAAATGTCATTGGCATTTGATAGGGATTGAATCTGTATATTGCTTTTGGTAGTATGATCACTTTGACAATATTAATTCTATTTATCCAAGAATTCAAGTGGTCTTTCCATTTTCTTAGATCTTCAATTTCTTTTTTTAATAAATCCAGAAGTTTGTTTAATATCTTTTAAGTTATTGATGGAACTTTATTTTATTTTTATTATTTTTATTAAATTATGTATTTATTATGATTTGTTATACATGATGGCAGAATACAATTAATTTCACATTACACATATAGAGCAGAATTTTTCAAGTCACTGGTTGTACACAAAGTATTTTCTTACTATTTGTGTTTTCATGCATGTACTTAGGGTAATGATGTCTAACTCATTCCACCATCCTTCCTGCCCCCTTTCTCCCTCCCTTCCCCTCCCTCCCTTTTGCCCTCACATGGTCCCTCCCATCACCATTATGAGTCAGCATCCTCATATCAAAGAAAACATTCGGCCTTTGGTGTTTTGGGATTGGCCTACTTCACTTAGCATGATATTCTCCAACTCCATCCATTTACCTGCAAATGCCATGATTTTATTCTCTTTTAATGCTGAATAGTGTTCTGTAGTTTTCATTGTGTATATATACCAAAGTTTTCCTAGCCATTCATCTGCTGAAGGGCATCCAGGTTGGTTCCACAATTTAGCTATTGTGAATTGTGCTGCTATATACACTGATGTGGTTTTGTCTCTGTAGTATGCTGTTTTTAAGTCCTTTGGATATAAACCAAGGAGTTGGATAGATGGGTCAAATGGTGGTTTTATTCCAAGTTTTCCAAGGAATCTCCATACTGCTTTCCATATTGGCTGCACCCATTTGCAATCCCACCAGCAGTGTATGAATGTGCCTTTTTCCCCACATCCTCGCAAACACTTATTGTTTGTTGTTCTTGATAGCTGCCATTCTGACTGGAGTGAGATGAAATCTTACAGTAGTTTTGATTTGCATTTCTCTAATTGCTAGAGATGTTGAACATTTTTTATATGTTTGTTGGGTGATTGCATATCATCTTTTGAGAGGTGTCTGTTCAGTTCCTTGGCCCATTTATTGATTGGGCTATTAGTTCTTTTAGTGTTTAGCTTTTTTAAGTTATATAAACCTTAGAGATTAGTGCGCTATCTGATGTGTAAGTGGTAAATATTTGTTCCCAAGATGTAGGCTTTCTATTTACCTCACTGATTGCTTCTTTTGCTGAGGAGAAGCTTTTTCGTTGGAATCCATCCCATTTATTAATTCTTGATTTTAATTCTTTTTTCATTGTTGTTTGTTTGTTTTGTTTTGTTTTGTTATTTTTTATTATTTTTATTTTTAATTCTTGTGTGATAGGAGTCTTATTAAGGAAGTTAGGGCCTAATCCAATATGATGGAGATTTGGGCCTACTTTATCTTCTAATAAGCTCAATGTCTCTGGTTTGTAAAAGCTATATATGCTAAATCTCAGGCTAGCATCATCCTAAACGGAGAAAAACTGAAGGCATTCCCTCTAAAATCTGGAACAAGACATGGATGCCCTCTATCACCACTTCTATTCAATTTAGTTCTCAAAGTACTAGCCAGAGCAATTAGACAGACAAAAGAAATTAAAGGCATAAAAATAGGAAAAGAAGAAATTAAATTATTGTTATTTGCGGATGACATGATAATATACTTAACAGACCCAAAAGGGTCTACAAAGAAGCTGCTAGAGTTAATAAATGAATTCAGCAAAGTGGCAGGTTATAAAATCAACATGCATAAATCAAAGGCATTCCTGTATATCAGCAACAAAACCTCTGAAATGGAAATAAGGAAAACCACTCCATTCACATTTAGCCCAAGAGTTAATAACAAGAATAAACAAATGGGACTTACTTAAACTAAAAAGTTTTTTCTCAGCAAGAGAAACAATAAAAGAGGTAAATAGGGAGCCTACATCCTGGGAACAAATTTTTACCCCTCACACCTCAGATAGAGCCCTAATATCCAGAATGTACAAAGAACTCAAAAAATTGAACAATAAGATAGCAAATAACCCAATCAACAAATGGGCCAAGGACCTGAACAGACACTTCTCAGAGGAGGACATACAATCAATCAACAAGTACATGAAAAAATGCTCACCATCTCTAGCAATCAGAGAAATGCAAATCAAAACCACCCTAAGATACCATCTCACTCCAGTAAGATTGGCAGCCATTATGAAGTCAAACAACAATAAGTGTTGGCGGGGATGTGGGGAAAAGGGTACATTTGTACACTGCTGGTGGGACTGCAAAATGGTGAGGCCAATTTGGAAAGCAGTATGGAGATTCCTGGGAAAGCTGGGAGTGGATCCACCATTTGACCCAGCTATCGCCCTTCTCGGACTATTCCCTGAGGACCTTAAAAGAGCGCACTATAGGGATACGGCCACATCAATGATTATAGAGACACAATTCACAATAGCTAGACTGTGGAACCAACCTAGATGCCCTTCAATACATGCATGGATAAAAAAAATGTGGCATCTATACACAATGGAGTATTATGAAGCACTAAGAAATGACAAAATCATAGAATTTACAGGGAAATGGATGGCATTAGAGCAGATTATGCTAAGTGAAGCTAGCCAATCCCTAAAAAACAAATGCCAAATGTCTTCTTTGATATAAAGAGAGAAAATAAGAACAGAACAGGAAGGAAGAGCATGAGGAAAAGACTAACAGTAAACAAAGATCAATGGTGGGAGAGAAAGGGAGAGAGAAGGGAGAGCATATGGAAATGGTAGGAGACCTTCAATGATACTCAAAATTATAAGAGGTTATGAGGGGCAAGGGGGAGGGGGGAAAAAGGGGAGAGAATTGAACAACAGCAGAGGAGATAGAGAGGGAAGATGGGGGAGGGAGGGGAAGGGAGGGGGGATAGTAGGGGATAAGAAAGGTAGCAGAATACAACAGTCACTAATATGCCATTATGTAATAATGTGAGTATGTAACAGTTGTGATTCTGCAATCTGTATTTGGGGTAAAAATGGGAGTTCAAAACCCAATTGAGTCTAATGTATGAAAAATGATATATCATGAGCTCTGTAATGTTTTGAACAATCAATAAAAAAATAAAAAATAAATTTAAAAAATTTAAAAAAAGAATGATGGTGGCCTGGGGCTTAACATAGATAGTTTTTATGATGTTGAGATATGTTTGTGTTATTCTTAGTTTTTCTAGTGTTTTGAACATGTATGGGTGCTGTATTTTGTCAAATGCTTTTTTTTGCATCTATTGAGATGATTATATGATTCTTATCTTCAAGTCTATTGGTGTGATAAATTACATTTATTGATTTCCATATGTTGAACCAGACTTGCATCTCTGGAATGAACCCCACTTGAACATGGTGCACTATCTTTTTTATATGCTTTGTATTCAATTTGCCAGAATTTTATTGAGAATTTTCATTAGAGATATTGGTCTGAAGTTTTCTTTCTTTGATGGATATTTGCCTGGTTTTGGAATCAGGGTGATATTGCCCTCATAGAATGAGTTTGGAAGTGCTCCCTCTTTTTCCATTTCATGAAATAATTTGTAGAGTATAGGTATTAGTTCTTCATTAAAGGTCTTGTTGAACTCAGCTGTGTATTCATCTGGTCCTGGGCTTTTTTTGGTTGGTAGGCTTCTAATAGCAACTTCTATTTCCTTGCTTGAAATTGATCTGTTTAAATTGTGTATATCATCTTGATTCAATTTGGTCATCATATGCCTCTAGAAATTTGTCAGTGCCTTCAATATGCTCTATTTTATTGGAGTACATGTTTTCAAATCATTTCTAATTATCTTCTGTATTTCCATAGTGTCTGTTGTGATATTTACTTTTTCATCATGTACATTAGTAATCTGAGTTTTCCCCCTCCTTCTTTTTATTAGCATGGCTAAAGGTTTGTCAACTTTATTTATTTTTTTGAAAAACCAACTTCTTGTTTTGTCAATTTTTTCAATGGTTTCTTTTGTTTCAATTTCATTGATTTCAGCTTTGATTTTAATTATTTCCTGTCTTCTACTGCTTTTGATGTTGATTTGTTCTTCTTTTTCTAGGGATTTGAGATGATGTAATGTTAAGTAATTTATTTGTTGACTTTTTCTTCTTTTAAGGAACGAACTCCATGCAATTAACTTTCTTCTTAGTACTATCTTCATAGTGTCCAAGAGATTTCGATATGTTATATCAGTGTTCTTATTTACCTCTAAGAATTTTTTAATATCCTCCTTGATGTCTTCTGCAACCTACTGTTCATTCAGTAGTATATTATTTAGTATCCAGGTGTTGGAGTAGTTTTTAGTTTTTATTTTATCATTGATTTCTAATTTCATTTCATTGTGATCTGATAGAATGCAGGATAATATCTCTACTTTTTTGTATTTGTTAAGAGTTGCTTTGTGGAATAATATATGATCTGTTTTAGAGAAGGTTCCATGTGCTGCTGAGAAGAAAGTGTATTCGCTTGTTGAAGGATGAAATATTCTATATATGTCAGTTAAGTCTAAGTTTTTGATTGTATTATTGAGTTTTATAGTCTCTTTGTTCAGCTTTTGTTTGAACTATCTATCCAGTGGTGAAAGAGGCATTTTAAAGTCATCCATAATTATTGTGTTGTGGTCAATTTGATTCTTGAACTTGAGAAGAGTTTGTTTTATGAACATAGATGCTTCATTGTTTGGGGCATGTATATTTATAATTGTTATGTCTTGTTGGTGTATGGTTTCCTTGAGCAGTATGAAACTACCTTCTTTGTCCCTTTTGATTAATTTTAGCTTAAAGTCTATTGTATTTGATACAAGGATGGAAAGTTTGGCTTGCTTCCACAGTCCATGTGAGTGGTATGATTTTTCCCAACCTTTCACCTTTAGTCTGTGGATGTCTTTTCCTATGAGATGAGTCCTTTGGAGGCAGCATATTGTTGGGTGTTTTTTGTGTTTCTTTGTTTATTTGTTTGTTTGCTTGCTTATTTGTTTTTAGATCCAATCAGCTAGCCTATGTCTTTTGATTGGTGAGTTTAGGCCAGGGTTATTCTTGAGACATGATTTGTATTCCCAGACATTTTTGCTTATTTTTGGTATTTAACTTGACTTGGTTTCTCCTTTGATTAGATTTTCCTTTAGTGTAATACCTCCCTCTGCTGATTTTCATTGTTTTGTTTTTCATTTCCTCTTTATAGAATATTTTTCCAAGGATGTTCTGTAGTGCAGGTTTTCTAGCTGTAAATTCTTTTAACTTTTGTTTATCATGGAAGATTTTTATTTCATCATCAAATCTAAAGCTTAATTTTGCTGGATACAAAATTGTTGGTTGGCATCCATTTTCTTTCAGAGCTTGATATATGTTGTTCCAGGATCTTCTAGCTTTCAGGGTCTGGGTTGAAAAATCTGCACACAAACTAATTGGCTTCCCCCGATATGTAATCTAATTCTTTTCTCTAGTGGCTTTTAATATTCTCTCCTTATTCTGTATGTTAGGCATTTTCAGTATAATGTGCCTTGGTGAGGATCTATTGTGATTTTGTACATTTGGTGTCCTGTAAGCCTCTTGAATTTGGTTTTCCAATTCATCCTTCACGTTTGGAAAATTTTCTGATATTATTTTGTTGAATAGATTGTTCATTCCTTTGGTTTGGAACTCCATGCCTCCCTCTATCCCAATAACTCTTAAATTTCGTCTTTTTATGCTATCCCATATTTCTTGAATATTCTGCTGATGGTTTCTTACCATTTTCACTGTGTGGTCTACATTTTTTTTCAAGATTACATATTTTGTCTTCATTGTCTGAGATCCCATCTTCCAAGTGGTCTACTCTGTTGGTGATGCTTTCAGTTGAACTTTTAATTTGGTTTATTGTTTCTTTAATTTCAAAGATTTCTGTTTGTTTTTTCTTTAGAATCCCTAGCTCCCCATTGAAGTAATCTTTTGCTTCCTGTATTTGCTTATGTATTTGTCTAAATGATTTTTGCTGCCTGTGTTTGCTTTCTTATGTCATCCTTTAATTCACAGAACATTTTAATTATGTACATTCTGAACTCCTTCTCTGTCATTTCATCTGCTGTGCTGGCCATGAATTCCAATAAAGTGGTATCTTGATTTGTTTGGGGCACTTTCTTCCCTTGTCTTTTCATGCTGCTTGTATGTCTTCCTTTCTAGCTCTGTGGATCTGAGGTATTACTGTTTTTACCGTATAGGCTTCTAGTGCCTTTGGAGGGTTCCAGTACTTCTCCTTTGAGGTAAAGGACAATGTTAACAGATCCCAATGTGAACAAAATACCACCTAAAAACAAATAGTTGTTATTAAGATGTTTACAGTTTGGTCACAATGTACGGGATTGATGAATTCAATTATTATCTACAATATAATCAGTAGGTTTGTAAAAGGGTTTACAGTTTCTGATGGTGGACAAAGAACCAGGAGTGAGGTGTAGGATGATATGCTGAGGAGGTATGAGATGAGGATATAGAGTTATTATATTTTGGAAAGTGTGAAAGAGAAATCTAAAGAAGAAGTTTAGTAACAGGAGAATAGAGAGGTAGCAATTTGGGGTAGACAAGTAAAGAGGGAAGACAATAGAGTACATAAGACAAAAACACATATATATTAAGAAAAGTTAAAATAGTAAAAATGGGAGAGAGAAAAAAAGAATATACAACACAACTGTAATAATACTATGCAATCGTCTCTCTCCTCAATATCCTAATTCATGCAAAGTACTTGGTTTCACATATGTTGGGGATGTGAGGGCAGAAGAATAAAGAGGGAGAAGAAAGAAAAAAAATCTCAAAAGAAGAAACAAGGATTGTCTTGGGTGAAGATCAGTGTCTTTCTTGCTTCCCTTCTCATCCAATGGTGGGGTTGTTTGTTCTTAGTTGTTATCTCCACCCTCTGCATGGTGGGGGTTACCAGGGTGTGAGGGTTGGTCTTGGGTGCAGAGCACTTGGAAGTGGAGTATGGCACCTGCTGGTCCCATTCGGAGACTGCACTTCAAGGATCTCCTTTGAGGTCTCCTCCTGTGATGTGGGAGCCAGGTCTTATCTCCTCATCTCACCTGTAGACCTAACAGTACCTGCCCTCTAAATTAGTCTCTAAAGTGTGTCTCCCTCACTCTCTCCCTTCCTAATCAGGAACCTTTCTCTCTGGGGGTCTTGTGTGTTGTACCCTGGTGGCTGCGCACCTGTCATGGAGGACTATTTTGTATTGGGCAGTCACTCCGCTGAGTTAGCGGCTGCTGGGGATTGGAGGTGATTAGAAAACTATGGGTACCCAGCTTCCGGTATTCCAAACCGGTAATTGCACATACTAAAGATGGTGATGGAGATGAATCAAGATGAAGGCAGCTGTTTTCAACTATGGGGTGTCAGATCGGGTGGGGGGAGCTGGGCGATGGCACCTTGCAGTGCACTCAGAGATGAACTCTCTATGGCATGTAGTCTTGTGGCTATCAGCTTTCTTCAGAGCCTGTGATGTCCCCAGCTGCAGGCAGGCTACAGTGAGTAGGGGACTATGGGAGTAGCTGCAGAGTCCCAAGATGGAGGTGACCAGGGGAGCTCCATGTTGGTAGATGGGGGTCCACACAGGAGTGGCAGCCAGAGTTCCTGCATGTGGGTAGTGGCTGAGTGTCCTTTTGTGGGAGTGGTGTCCAGGAATTCTGCACCAGTGCTGATGCTGGTGATCCTGCTAAGGCATTGCAAGACCTCCGGGGGCAAGTAGTTGGGAGTCCTTTGCTAAACTTTTTCAATTTCTTTCTTCATGTTATTTAGTTTTCATTGTAGAGGTCTTGCAACTCCTTATTTAACTAGATTCCCAATTTTGTTTGTTTGATTGTTTGTTGAGATTATTGTGAATTGAAATAAATTTTCCTGATTTCTTTCTCAGCAGATTCATTATTGAAGTATAGAAATGCTGTTGATTTTTTTGTGTGTGTGGTATGTTGCTCTTGTGTTTTAGTCAGTTTTTGCATCATTGTGACCAAAAGACCTAACAAGAACAAAGTAAAGGAAGAAGGAGGAAAATTTTGTTTTGGCTCATGATTTCAGAGGTTCAGTCCCTAGATGGTCAACTCCATTACTCTGGTCCTAAGATGAGGCAGAACACATAGAAGAAGGGCATGACAGAGGAAAACAGCTCAAAACATGGCAACCAGGAAACAGAGAGAGGGCTCTGCTCACCAGGGGCAAATTATAAACTCAAAAGTCACACCCCAGTACCCAACCTCCTCCAGCCCCACACTATCTGCCCACAATTACCACCCAGTTAATCCATATCATTTGATTAATCCACTGATTATCATAATTTGATCTTTTCACCTCTGAAAATTCTTGTCTCACATGAGGTTTTGGGGGGACATTGCATATCTAACCCATAATATCTTGTGTCCTGCAACTTTGCTGAATTTATCAGTTCTGAAAGTCGGCTGGTGGAGGTTTTTTGAGTCTTCTACATATAGGATCATGTCATTAGCAAACAAGAAACTGAATTTTATTTACTGAAAATATGTTCTCAGTGTCTGTGTCAATCCATTTCGTTCCTTATTATTTCCAACAGTTGCCTAGAACTGGAACTCAAGGATGCCTTTGGGGTTCTCTGGCACCTATCCACAAGTTACATAGAGTTTCGATCTGACTGGGAAAAGCCCTTTGACTGATGCATGCACTGTCAATCTCAGACTCCCTTTCTTCATGCACTGGCGCAAAAAGGGGGCACCCATATAGTTCAGAAGATGTTGACAATTGGCTTCAAGAGACCAGATCTTTCTGAGTGGAGGAAAAAGTATGAGCTGAATGAATTGTACACATTTACACAATAGCCAGTCCTGAGAATTATGAAAACATGACAAATGCAACACCTTTGAAGTGGAACTGGTTCTTTGGTGAGTGGAAGTACAGTAATGCACAACTCACTTGAAACAGGAAAGAAATTTTGTTTGAAGATGTTAAGGTCAAGCTAAGGAATTAAAATAGCCACAGGTGGTCATTCATCCCCACTTCATTTTGCCACTTCAAAATCTATTTCTCATCACTCAGATATTTATTCATGGAGTGGTTAAGTCCTCTTTTATCTTTTTTATGCTTTCATTAGCTGTTCTTTGTCTCTTTCTTGCTTACAAAAGGGCAGATATTTTTTAAGCCAAATGTCAACATGTCAAACATTGAAAGTCCATTCCCAGGAAATGCCGTTTGTTTATAATTACATACTTTATTGTAACAAATGTAATATTATTCAATTTGTGCGCCAGACTTTCACGCACTGACAGACCAGGTATAAAGAATACTGTATAGAGACACCAGAGTATTCAGCTTAGTGGAGGCCTTTGTTTAACAATATCAAAACTGCAGACTTCACAACATTAGGAATTTGGAACATAAAAGAGATACAAAGTGTCTGGCAAGAAAATAAGCATTACACCAAGCAAGCAGCATTTTACACCTGGATTGGTTGTCCTGCCTCTACCACATGAACCAGGAAGAGGTGGAGATGATAGGGGCTGAGGCAGGAGTTTCTTTCTGCAGACATGAATGCTAATCAGCTCAGAAGTCTTTTGGAAGACTGCCCCACAGTCAGTGTGGAAACACTGAACTGCCTGAAAACCATTGTTCAGTTCATTAGAGGTTACAAAGTATGTAGTTCAAAATTGCATGGGTAAAGCTCAAGGTGACCAAAAATCAGAACTTAGCATTAGATGAGTCCTGTCACTCTCAATCACTAGGGGAAACCCAAGTAGCTCTAGAAAAGGCTAGGGTTCAAGATCTGTTTATCTATTTGTGCCTCAAACAGGCCCAAGTGAACCTTTTGGAAATAATGTTTTGAGAAATAAAAATTCTTAGTCATGCAACTGATGGCTGTCTCAACCTGTTTTTTTCAGATACCATTGTTCTTATTGCTTCAATCGCAGTTGTTTCAGCAAAAACTCAGGGTAATATTTTCGCCACGTCTGCACTCAGAAGTCTCCGTTTCCTACAGATCCTCCGTATGGTGCGCATGGACCGGAGGGGAGGCACTTGGAAATTACTAGGTTCGGTAGTTTATGCACACAGCAAGGTAAGATTTGTTTTCTGGGTTTTAGAACAAAATTTTTGAAACAATTTATTGATAACTGTAATAATATTTAATAAACCTATCACAAGCAAACTTAGTCATTTCAAAGATAGTTAAAGCAATTTAGGGACATAGTAGGTAATGGATTATTTAAAGAATAGTATAAGTATCTAAAAAGTAGTAAAGTAAGTGAAATTATGTATAGATTTCCCCCTTTTTTCAGTTTTTTGCTTCTAAAAATCTTTCATTCCTTTTATATTTAGGAATTAATCACAGCTTGGTACATAGGATTTTTGGTTCTTATATTTTCATCTTTCCTTGTCTATCTGGTGGAAAAGGATGCAAATAAGGAGTTTTCTACATATGCAGATGCTCTCTGGTGGGGCACAGTAAGTAAAAAAACTGTTTTTTTATTGGATATCATGAAATGTTTCTTTTAAAAACAATGTAATGACTTCTATGAGTGGTTTCAATGAAAATATAAACCTCTGAAAGGGAGGCATGTGAAAATATATATTACTTATAATTGTCTTGAGAGCTTTCAGGCCTCTGATGCAACAAAGTTCTCTCATAAATTATTACTATTTTTTCCCAATACTGGGATTGAACCCAGAGGCACAGCACCACTGAGTTACATCCCCAGCGCTACTTTTATTTTTTTTTATTTTGATACAAGATCTCACTAGCTTTTTAAGTCTGGCTCTGAGCTTGTGATCCTCCTGCCTCAGCCTCCCAAGTAGCTGTATCATTAATGTTTCCTGAGAATTAGGTTGTTGCCAAAATAAAAATATAACATTTTTCAATGGTGGTTAAAAACTGACAGGCTTGTTTGTGCATTTTAACCTTGGGGAGCACAGATTTACATTGTCATTTGTTGCATTGATCTTCCACTCATCAAAACACTTATTTGGAGTTAAAAAAGTAAATGGTAGAAATGGTGGCAGAATGTGATGGACATTATTATCCAAAGTACATGTATGAAGACATGAATTGGTGTGAATATACTTTGTATACAACCAGATATATGAAAAATTGTGCTCTGTATGTGTAATAAGAATTGTAATGCATTTGCTGTCATAATATAAATTTTTAAAATAAATAAAATAAAATATCCAGAAAAAAAAATAAATAAATGATAGCTGAATGAAAGTTAAAAGAGTAAAATAGATCACAGAAAAAAAGAAAGAAAAAGAAGCTGGTAATTCACCTGTGAAATCAGCAATAATATACATTTGATTTCAAAAATTTAAATTCAAAATCCTACTTTTCCTTTATATTTTTATTGAAAAATAATTTTTCAAACAACTAAAAGTAAAATCATAATATAAATAAAAAATAAACAAGTGCTAATCATTGTATTCAATTTATTTTTTTAATTAAGTTATTATCATTAGTAAGATATTACCACCAATTCAAATACCTATCCAAAGAACAAAGGCATCTAAAGATCAGGAAAATTTAAATGATGTACAAATATAAGCAAACCTGGATTTTTCTATAATATTGGAAAGAAGTCAGTTGAAGCTCCACTAGACATAATTTATTTCTGTCTATAGACAAAAATTATTTTGCATAGTTACTATTTGTTATCTACAACTTACAGAGTTGCAAATAGCTCAAACCATGAAAGGTGCAGAGTCCCATAAAATCAGAATTCAATAAGCTGGATCAAATAACTGAACAATGGATAGTTATCCTTTGAAGTAAAAAATTTCCCTACATTGTAAAGAATTTATAAAATAATCATTGGAACTTGTGCCCTAATAAGAAATTTACAGGATATAAGAGTGCTTTATACAATCTATAAATTACATTTTATTTTATTATTTTAAGATATTCCAAAGGGAAGTTATATGGAAATACACAGTATTTATAATTTTCTAAAGAATTTCCACTATCTTTGGTCCAACAAAGAAATATTCTTTTATAAATCATCAATTTATATAATATATATCAATATATATATATAATTATATATATATATATAAATTGATTATTTATAATTTATTTATTTATTTTAGTACCAGGGATTGAACTCAGGGGCACTCAGCCACTGAGCCACATCCCCAGCCTTATTTTCTATTTATTTAGAGACAGGGTCTTACTGAGTTGGTTAGCTCCTCACTGTTGCTGAAGCTGGCTTTGAACTCTCGATCCTCCTGTCTCAGCCTCTGGAGCTGCTGGGATTACAGGTGTGTGCCAGTGTACCAGGCATCAGTAGTATTTTTTGAGTGCTAGATTGTTGCAAAATAAAAATATATCATTTTCACAAACATAGATGAAAATATTTTTGTTTTTGTTTTTCATTTTTTGTGGAGGACAGATTGAAGTTACCAATTGTTCATTATGCCACTACTCATCACAGGTTCAACAGCAAGATGTAGAACTTCCTACCAGGAACAAGGAAAATTTGTCAGGGCTGAATTAAGCAGAACTTGGCATATCTGTGGGTTGCATAGAAACAATAAAATGAATAAAAGTCAGAAATACATTCACCTAAAGATTATGACTTCTTAAAATTACCTGTGTAAATGTCTACAAGATTGTGCCATTGGTAACAAAGCATTCTGTTGCATTAGTAATTTGGTTTCCAACTCCTCTTCCCGACCCACAAGCAATAATAGACATTTTGAAAGGAAAAGAGTGGAAACGCAAAAGAGAACAGTCATCTGACATTCTTAAAATACTTTTTTATATGTAGAGAGCAAATGAAAATCTGTTACTCGTGGTAGGATTAACTATGTAAACTGAGAAAACAGAGGCTTTTCTTGCTAGCGAAGGGAAAGCAGTATCCTCCCAGCCTTTGAGGGAATAGCTTGAATTTAAGCTTAGTTTTTGCTTCTCTTGGATAATTCTAATGTCTTTCAATTACTGAAGCATTCATGTGCACTTTTCCCATTTGGTCCAACAAAGAAAGGTTCTTTTATAAATCACCAGTAGCATTTTTTGAGTGCTAGATTGTTACTTGGTCTGCAGTTATTGGGGAATTCAGCCTGGCAGCTCTCTGTCCCTTTTTCCATTTGTCTTCCCTTTCTCCTTATTACTAATAAGAAGTACTGTATTGTATATTAAACAGTGTGTAGGAAACTCTTAACATATCTCTTACTTAGTCACCAGCTAGTTTCTTCTGCCAGAGTAACACACATAACAGGTTTTCAAAGGTGACTTTCAGGGGAAAGGAACATATTTTCAATGATTTCCATTTCAGTAGTACTCTTTTGATTGACATTTAACCTAAACTTAACAGGTTTCTAAATGCCTTAATTATGTTTCCATTTAAAAACTCTAGATTTGATATGAGAGTAAAAATTTTCTTATATATCAAGCTTCAAAGGAAAAAAAATTGTTGGTCCACAGCATTTTTTTGATACTAACTCATTAATGAAATTGTTTGACGCCTAAAAAAAAAAGAGAGAGAGAGAGAGAGAGAAGCAAGAAGACTTATTATTTATATTTATGGTAAAAAGAATATACACTAGATCTCAGTGTTAAATGAAATAAATTTAGACTATTATACCATATGTTATATATTAATAAAAACTTTCATGAAAGGTTTGTATAGATAATTTTTTATTAAAATCGTCCAGATTGGCCAGGCATGGTGGCTCACACCTGTAATCCCAGTAACTCAGGAGGCTGAGACAGGAGGATCACAAGTTCAAAGCCAACCTCAGCAGTTTAGCAAGCCCTCAACAACTTAGTTAGACCCTGTCTTAAAATGAAAAATAAACAAACAAAAAGCATGTAATTCAGCGGTAATGCACTCTTGGGATCTATGCTCAATACAAAAAAAAAAAAAGTCAAGTTTGCATGTAATGAGCTCCTAATAACTATGGAAGTATAAAAATTAAATAGGAAAATTAAAGAAAACATTCTGAGTTGGAGTATTTCTAAGTACTAGGCTTTGAGGGTGGTGGGGGGAGAACAAGAAAAATAAATCCCCTTTATTAAACGAATACAAAGTATCAACATAAATTACCAAAATATATTTCATTTTCTACAGACACATTGTGCCAGTGAATTCCAAGTATTAAATAGTAAATTCCTTCCATGGAGGCAGGAGGATCATGAGTTCAAAGCCAGACTCAGCAAAAGTGAGGCACTAAGCAACTCAGTAAGACCCTATCTCTAAAAAAATACAAAATAGGGATGGGGATGTGGCTCAGTGGCCAAGTGCCCCTGTGTTTAATCCCCCAAAAAAGATTATGAGAACTGTCCCCAAAACAAATTTTAGGGGGATACTGTGGTGTGATCAACACTGCCCATAGCAAATAACAATTTAAAGAACTTTGATCCCTGAAAACAGCTCCATACTAGGGAAGGAATGCATCTAGTTAACAGATTAATTTAGATAACAGATAAAGGGGCTTTCTACCAAGAATGTAGGAAGTGCCCAAAGATGGCAGCTATTGCAGGTCTACACCAGCACTGTTGCAGGATGTTCAATGGAAGGGTCCTTATAACAAAAGGAACAAAACAAAACTATAGGCTTTGTTGCAGACCCACCATTTAAGCACAGAGGGGCTTGGGAATTGGAGATTGTGATGAAAAATGTTCTGGGATCTGAAGTGAGCAACTAAAAGGGCCTTGTAGCAGACGGAGTAGCTAGTGGAAGTGGCTTTTAGATGAGGCACTGGCCCCTCCTGGAAAAGAGGATCTTCTGGTTGCAAGGTGGAGCTCCATTTAATGTAATTTTCTGTATTTTCCTCCTTAATTGCTTCAGATTTATTCTGAATAATTTAAGAATGGATTTTCCTGAAGTTATTTTCTATTATTATCTCCTCCTTTCCTGTTGTTATTTTTTTTTTCTCCTTTAGATTTGCTTTAAATTTATTCTAAAATAACTTGCAATTGGGTTTTCCTGAAGCAATTTTTTCTGGTAATGACTTGTTCTTGAAGGCCAGTTTTTTTTTCTTTCTGTTTGCTGCTATTCTTATAATGATCATACTGTTATTGGTTTAAAAGAAAGATGCATGCAGCAGCAGATAGTGTAAATCTGATCTTGAGTCAACATCTGCATACAGATTCCACTTGAGTCTATGTGCTTGAAATTATTACCTCAGGTATATAGAAAAATTTTCATCAGCCACATTTAGCTTCAAAAATCATGCCAAAATCCTTATAGTCTTTCTCAAAGCAAGCTTTATATGTAATATGGTATACTCAACAACTTGACATCCCAAATATGCCCTTTTATTCCCCTTCAATAAGGCTTTCCAGCCATCATTTCCCTCCTAGGAAACATAATGACTGAGGCTTGTAGCATACCAAGTGCTATTCAATATCCACAGGATTCTGTTCTCACCATTGTCTGAATGTTTGCAGAGTTCAATGTGTTCATTCCAAAATATTTTTACGGCAGTCGTATTTAAAATATAATGGCATGCTTAAGTTCATATTGTTGCATAAGCTGATGATATATGGTAGAGAAAGAAAGATGGATGATCCTATTAAAAATGGAATAGAATGCCTTAGAAAAATTCAATAAATGCAAAATTCTAAATACATACATATATCTATATCTATATCTATATCTATCTATCTATATATATATATATATATATATATATATATATATATATATATATATAGCTGTGAAACCAGAAGTGAACATACAATTACACAGGGGGAAACCCGAAATAGCTAGGACTCTAAACTCAAATATCTCCACTGTATTCATTCTCCACTAAAAATACAACTTATAAAAAAAAAACATTAAAAATTAAGAAAAACAATTTATTATGGGTGAGGTTTATGCAAAGAAAATGAAGCATAAGTTCAACTGCAAACTATGCCTTTCATCAAGAATATTAGGAAATAAATATACATTTGTGGGTTTTAAGTTGAAATAATATATTTAACATATTTACCTCTTTGTGATGATGTACTTTAATCAAATTTCTAAGTGGCCAATTAATCATCACAGAAGTTTCAATCAAGAAAGCTTTTCTTTATATTATCATGTATTAATACATAAGATCAGAAAATCATCTCACCTACATAGAACACCAGGAATCTCTCATAAGAACATTTATTTTATTTTACATTAATTCAATTGCACTATAGTTCAGTCCATTCCTTTGACATTCATTTGCTTTACAGAGTAAAAGTTTACTGTATCGTGATTCACTTTTAACGCTATATCTTGGAAGGGAATTAAATGCCTTGACTCAGGAATTATCAAAAATGTATTAGTACAGGGAGAACCCATTAAATGACCGATTTTCAGTTCCTTCTACCTTCCTGAACCAACCCAGTCCCTGTCATTCCCACCCAGCTAACCTGTATGCAGTCGTGAAGCATCCCCAGAGCTCATCCAAGATGAACAGAGGCACTGGATTTAACTCCAAGATGAATGAAGGCATTGGATTTACCACTATCCACTGTGCTCAGTTCTTGCACCCTAAGTTGTATGCACATTTAGAAGTGGCAAGGAATTAACACAGGGTTGATGAAGGTATCTTCAAAGAAAATATATTACTTACTCTATTACTTTGTCAGTGTGGGATCCCTAAAGAAACTGGTTATTTCAAGGGATTTTTTGTTGTTGTTGTTATAATAGTACTTCGTTACTAGATTTCAGTTTTTCAAAATCAACCATTTCTCTACAAGTTCATGCAGTCCACATCACTATGTTACCTGTATACTGTAATTAATAATCACCATCCGCCCTTCTGAGTTGGAGTCACCAATGAACTTGGTGTGGGAGCTGCTGCATACAGAGATAAGATACAATAAAACTCATCATACCATGTCAAGCTACAAAGGATCTTGGAGGTCTGTGAAGAGTTTTTCCAGAAGATAAGTCAACTGATCCATCATCTAATTCAACTGTAAAGTCCAGGTATGGTCTCCCCTCAACCCCTGAAGAGCTTACAGGTGGCCTCAAGTTTCTCTGAAACAAACCACTGTTCCAGAATCTCCCCCAGTGTCCTGAAGGGTCTTCAGGGTCTTACATGGGCCGGCTTTCCTCTGACTCTGAACCTACATGAAAGTAATCATTAATGGGCACATCCAAGGAAAGATTCATGAGATTTATGAAAGACCGAAGTGGTTTATTGTTTAGGATAAGCACACAAGAGGCTTCTGCTTCTCACTTCATGTGCGAAGGATCAACTGATTGACACCCAAGGCCTTTCCAGTGCTAGGAAAAGAAAAGAAATAGAATGCAGCTGTACTGGCCCAAGGAGACTTACTGGTACTTCAAGGGAAGCTTCACTTGAAAGTACAAAAAGAAATCGGTCATCTCTATGCAGGGCTCAATCCAAAGATGGCTTTATTGAATGCAGCTGGTCCTTGCCTTAGAAAGCTGGCAGCTAGATCAACCAGATGGGTCATTGTGAATTTCTGGAGAAGATTCACATCTTTTTATTCTAAGTGCACCTTAGAGACTTCATAATTCGTCTGGTGCTCTCAGTTCACACAGGGAAGCCCAGTTGCCCCCTTTGCATCCACAGAAGTGAAGTGATTCGTTCTCTGGGCAAGAAACAAAGGCAACTCCCGCCACCTCCCTCCTTGGCATGAAGGAGACAAACTTCCACCTGTTGCCAAATCCTTCTCAGGCCTACCCTAGAGACAAAATGCGCCTGTGCAGCCAACCAAGAAATTCTCGGTCCTAGCGACATCAGAACAAAAGAAGTTGAGGAGGTCAGGGAATCAGCTGCTGGCTCTTCAGGTTTCTGCACTCTGAAATGTGGTCATCCCAAAAGCTGGGCCCAGAGTACAGGGAGAAGGTAGGAAGAGTCTTCTCCCAGCCAGCGGGTCCCTAGGCTGCTACACTGTCAGCACTTGAACCAAGAAGAATAACTCAAATGTGTTATTTTTTAGGTCTTTCAAACCATGAAAGATAACATTTTTGCTGTAATCAAAACATGAAATTTCACCTTCAGTAGATAATTATTATAAGCTGTTATAAAAAATATTTTAAAGAAAAGGTATAGTAGACTTAGTAGATTGAAATCTTTCCCACATATTTAAAATTAGAAATCTATAATAAAATTGTCCCTTTTTTTGACATTCTTAAAGAAATCAAGGGTCCCATACTGACACTTCTGGTGACATATGATTAACTTGACTAATTCCATCTCTCTGACCACAGATGAACTCTTCCACTCCAGAGGCCTCTTGTCAACTTGAATTTGATGCCCTCTCGCCCTTACAGCCCCTTTCCAGGATGAATTTCTTCTTAATTCAACAGATTACCATTGAAAGATTTTTTTGAGGAGAATAAGAAAATGGTACTTCTTGCAAGTATATAAAGAAGGAAATAGAGGAAGACAAGAATAAAAACAGAGAGAGCAGATACTGTAACATTCTGGCCTACCAGGGTGGCAGTGGAGACAGAGAGAAGGGAATGAATTTGCAATAACTGAAATAAATACAAACAAACAACAGGACTTGCTGATTATTTCAGTGAGGAGGGGCACCAGAAAAAGGAGTAAGAAGGTTGCTTGTGAGGCTTCTGACATGAGCCACTGGATGGATGGTAGTACTCTTGATTAAGATGAAAGGGGAAACATTTGGGAATTCACAGACTGGAAGAAAATAGGAGTTCGGTTTAATGACTCTGTGATATCCAAATAGAAATATCAACAGATATGTGAATTTAAAACTCAGAAGAGTGGCTTGGCTTAAAAATATAAATCTGGTGGGTTCAGCAAAAAAATGGTACCTAAATCCATAAGAACATTTAAGATCACCTGGGAAGAGAGAGAGAGAGAGAAAGCAAGAAAAAAGAAAGTCCAAGAAGAATAATTTTTAAAAGACCTAAAGTCAAATCTTAGAAATCCAATGGCCCAAAGATGGAAAGGAGTAGGAGGGAGCCACAGAAGATGAGCTACCAGAAACACAGGAAAAAATCATGGAAGTGAAGAGAAAAAAGTTCTCCTAGGAAGGATTTCCTGCTCAGCTGAATGCTTCTGCAAGGTCGTGTCCTGGAGTCTATCTCCTTTCATCATTTCTGTCTCTCAGAATGGTACCTACCCTCCCCTTCAAAACCTGGGTAAGATGGCATGACATGAGCAGTCACTCTCAGGGCTCCTTCACAACTGTATCCCCAAGATGTTGGTACTTTTTCTCAGTCTTCATTTTCCTGATTCCCTATTACTCTGCAACATCAGGAATTTCCTGATACTTTGTGACAGTCCCTCTCTTCTCCAGTAGGGTTTCATTGATATAGGCTTTTTAAATTGTTTCCTATTATTGAAGAACCATATTTTTCTTTCTTTTCCATCCCATAAATATCTCTTTCCTATGGTGTCCTTAAACTTTTTCTTTTCTTACTTTGTAATGTCATTTATGTGCAAAGCTTCAAGGATCATTCTGTGCCAGATTTCAAAACCCAAATATCATGCCAAACCCAATCTTTCTCAAAATCAAGCTCTCATTCTCAAATTCCTGCTAGACTTGACTACATCCGTCACACTGACATTTAAAAAACCATTATTTGCAAAAACAAACTCTTCACCTTTACTCTAAAACCTTCTCTTTTTCATTGTTGTATTTTTATTTATGCCACAAACATCTTGCCACTTGAACTATTAAAGTCAGTTTTTAGTCTTTCCCTTTACCCCAGACATGCGTAAATGTATTTCTATTGAACTTCCTAAACATTTCTCTCTACTTTTCATTTACATACAACCTCTTAACTGGTTTCTCCACCTCTCATTTCTCCCTGCTCCAATCCATTCTAAACATTTTCTGCTAAAATTTCAATTTCTAAAACCAATACAATTTCAATGTACACTGCCTTAGAAACCTTTCATAAGTATTTCCTTGCTTTAAAACAGGAAACAGAATTCTTAACCCACCACCTAAGGGTTTTTTAATTCATTCAGTGCATATCTATTGAGTGACTACTACTGTATACCAGTCACAGTGCTTGGATTCAGCAGTAAGCAAGACACAGCCACAGCCTACGTGATTTTTACATTCTAGCAGGGAAACTAGTGAACAAGTAAATTTAATCAATATATACTATTTAAGATATTGATATCATCTATAAATAAAAATGAACAGAGTACAAGACTCCTAAAGCTCAAGAAATAAAATCAAGAATTAATAGATGGGATGGACTCAAACTAAAAAGCTTCTTCTCAGCAAAAGAAACAATCAATGAGGTGAACAGAGAACCTACATGTTTAGGAGCAAATTTTTGCCACACACACACATCAGATAGAGCACTAATCTCCAGGATATATAAAGAACTCAAAAAACTTAACACCAAAAAAAAAAAAACCCAATCAATAAATGGACTAAGATGAAAATTTGATCAACACATATATTAAAAAATGTTCAACATCTCTAGTAATTAGAGAAATGCAAATCAAAACTATCTAAAATTTCATCTCAAGCCAGTCAGAATGGGAGCTATTAAGAATACAGAACAGGGCTGGGATTGTGGCTCAGCGGTAGAGCGCTTGTCTAGCACGTTCGAGGCCCTGGGTTTGATCCTCAGCACCACATAAAAATAAATAAACAAAATTAAGGTATTGTGTCCAACTACTTCTAAAAAATAAATATTTTTAAAAATACAGAACAATAAATGTTGGTGAGGATGTGGGGTAAACGTTACACTCATACACTGCTGGTAGGACTGCAAATTGGTGCAACCAATCTGGAAAGTAGTATGGAGATTCCTCAGAAACTTGGAATTGAACCACCATTTGATCCAGCTATCCCACTCCTCAGTCTATACCAAAGGGACTTAAAATCAGCATACTATAGTAATGCAGCCACATCAATGTTTATAGCAGCATTATTCACAGTAGCTAAACTGTGGAAGAAACTTAGATGCCCTTCAATAGATGAATGGATAAAGAAACTGTGGTGTATATACACAATGGCATATTACTCAGCATTAAAAGAAAATTAAATTATGGCATTTGCCAGTAAATTGATGGAGTTGGAGAATATCATGCTAGGCGAAGTAAGCCAATCCCAAAAAACCAAAGGCCAAATGTTCTCACTGATAAATGGATGTTGGTCCATAACAGGGAGGGGGCAGACACAGGAGGAACTTTGAATGCAAAGAGAATGGAAAGTAGAGAGGGTGCATGGTGGCAGGAAAGATGGTGGAATGAGATGGACATCATTACCCTAGGTACACGTATGACTGCACATGTGGCACGAAGCTACATCATGTGCAACCCTAGAATTCTAAAGTTGTGTTGCAATTGTGTATAATGAATCAAAATGCATTCTGCTGTCATATATACCTAATTAAAATAAATTAACTAATTTTAAAAAGAAAAAATCTTTAAAAAATGAACAGAGTAAAGATTTAGGGAACAATTGGCAGGGAAAAATCTTAAATAAGGTGATCAGGGATAGTCATTTTTAGATTTGTTTTTATTTTTAATTGACATATAGCAAATGCACATACATACACACCCTCAGTGTATGATAATCAGAGCAGGTTAATTGCCGTTTCTGTTGTTATGGACACTTATCATTTTTTTTGTGTTGGAAACATGCTAAATCCTTTCTAATATTTTAAAATATTTTATTGATTATTGAAAGCTGTAGTTATTCTCCTGTGCTATAAAACATTAGAAGTTACTCCTCTTATTCAACTGTACCCCTGTACCCATTAATCAGAGTTGGTCTTTCTGTGGAGCTGACAGTAGAGCAGCTACCTGAATGGAGACCTGGGAGTAAAAGAAATCCACAAAGAAAATAGCAGGTGCAAAGACCCAGAGGCAAACAAAGGATCAGTGTGCTGATGAGCATCAGGGCAGGCTTAATGGATGCAGTATGAGATGGAGAGTGATAGAAGAAGATGCCTGAGAAGTGGGAAGAGGCCCAATCATGCAAAACCCTGAAGGCCTTGGAGAGGAGCTGGGACTTTGTTCTAGGGCTATAGGGGCCCCTGGAGCTGATTGACCATGGGAGAGACACGCTTTGATTATCATTTTCAAAGACACTTCCTGGGGCTGAGGATGTGGCTCAGTGGAAGACCTTGGTTAGCATGTATGAGGTCCTGGATTTGATCCCCAGAATGATAACCCAAAATAAAAAGAAATCTTGAGCAAATCTATTTAACCCCCCTGTTCTACTAATGCTCTTTGTTTTTGTTATATGTTGGTGAATTATTATTGTACATATTTATGAGGTACAAGGGATGTTATGATTTATGAATATAATATATAATAATCAAGCTAATTCATGTATCTACCACCTCAAACACCTCAAATCATTTTTGGTGAGAATTTCGATATTTACTCTCAGCAATTTTGAAATATCCTGTGCACTGTAATTAGCCATATTCACAACATTGTGCAATCGATCCTTAAAGAAAAAAAAAAGCCACATTCCATTCTCTCCAACTCACACCTCTGGTAACTACCATTCTACTCTCTGCTTCTAAGTTCAATTGTTATAGATTCCACATTTAAGTGAGACCATGTGGTATTTGTTTTTTTGTGCCTAGTTTATTTCACATCATCTCATTTGATGCAGAAAAAGCCTTTGAAAAAAATCAGTATCATTTCATGATAAAAACTCTCAATAAATTAGGTAAAGAAGAAAGGTAACTTGATATAATAAAGATCAAACATGACAGTCCACAGCTTACATTATATTCAGCAGTGAAAATTTGAAAGTCTTTCCTTTAAGATCCAAAACAGAGCAAGGATACCGCACTCCGGCCGCTTCTATTTATTATAGCACTGGAAGTCCTTGCAATTGGGTAAGAGAAAGAAATAAAAGCCATCCAAACAGGAAAGGAAAAAGTGCAATTACTACTGTTTACGCAGTACATAGACTTATACATAGGAAAAAACTCTAAAGATTACACACACACACACACACACACACACACACAATCTGTTGCAATGAAAAATTCAGTCAAGTTGGAGGATACAAAATAAACACACCCCACAGTCCTTCTATTGTTAGCTTCTATATGTTTACAACAAACCTTCTGAAAAAGAAATCAGGAGAATGATCCCATTTTTGCAATAGCCACCAAAAAAAAAATGAAATAAAAACTTGGAATTTTTGAATAAGAAGGTGAAAGACCTATACACTGAAAACTATAAAACAGTAATGGAAGAAACTGAGGAAGTCACTAACCCTTTTCAAATCCACCATGCCCGAGCCCAGAGAACCACTTATACTTTTCAGAATGTCCTGTATGTTCTCACCGATGTGCCGCTGGCCTCTCCCTAGAGGCCACTCTTGATCATTTCTGTCTTTCAAAATATTACCCCTCCTTCAAAACCTAGCTATGACCGACATCTCCCCAGTAAAACCTATCTAATCTCCACGCTGGTAACAATCAATTGTTCTTAAAATCCCACAGCAGTTTATTTGAGCCTCCATCACCATCCCTGCTTTGCCCTATTTTTGTGTTTTAATTATTTGTGTGTGACACACACCTCCCTTAATATCTTAGGCCAAGAACTGTGTACCTCTCATATTTGTTCCACTACAAATCATGACATGTACCTTGCACACACCAAGCCTTCAGGAAGTCCCTGCCAAGGTAATGGATGGACAGCCTTAATTAACATAAATTATTGTTTGGGGTTCTGATCCAGTCCTAAATCTGCAGTGCTATCATTTCTGTATCACTGATGATTATCTGCTTACTTAAATAACCTTTCCCTGAATACACTTGGAAAAGATGGAAAACTGTTATACGGGAGGAACAACTATGTAGGTTATTCCTTTCCTTAAACAAAGCAAAGTTCTGTTATGCGTCATGGAAAATTAAAGCACAGTAATAAAATGCGCCAACAAGACTTGTTGAGTAATGATTTAGTGGAAATGTTGCTTTGTCTCCTGTTCATGGGTCCTAACTTCCCTCTCAAGTACTTAAGCTGAAAGTTCTGTTTATTTTGTTTTTAGATTACATTGACCACTATTGGCTATGGAGACAAAACTCCCCTAACTTGGCTGGGAAGATTGCTTTCCGCGGGCTTTGCACTCCTTGGCATTTCTTTCTTTGCACTTCCTGCCGTGAGTATCTTTGCATCAATAAAGCAGCTTCAATTAGGTCTTAGAGGTTTAGTGGAGTCAGCTTTCACACATTGGTATGCTTGGGAACATATCTATGTCACTGACAAATTTAATTTTTCTAATATAATATTGACTTTTCTAAATATATCTAGGTGGATAATTTATAAAATATGGTCTTCCCTCAGAAGCACTTAGACATTAATACCAGCTAGGTCTTTAGGATCAAATAATAATTCAGATGGCATCACCTTTTCAATCAGCATGCCCCCGAAACATTTTAAATATTTGTGAAGATTTAAAGATGTCTTCATTTTAAACTGATTGTTTTGATTTGGTTTTATAACATATGCTACTAAAGAGACGGCTATGCACAAGTGGAGATTCATTTGAATGAAAAACATATGATCTCAAAGGGTTTTAAATGTGTCCAGTGATTTAGTCTTTGTGTCACTGTCATTGATTTTCTTAATGAGCTGTTTCTGCATCTTATCAGAATGAAGAACACATTTTTCTTCCCACAAGTTTCTGATTATTCTCTACTTAATGAATGAAGTTTATTTTTCTGATCATTTTATCCTCTTGTTTCTTTGCTGGCAGTTGAAGTAAATATTATAGTTTCTGTTTCCAAGTTCTAACTTTTGTCCCCTCTGCCTGGGAGTTGGGGGAGGCAGTCAGCATAATGGAGTGTTGAGGTGGTAGTCACAGGTGTACCTGAAGAACATAGTCGTGTCCTCCAGACACACACAAATGCCATTGCACAGTCCCTGCCAAGGAGAAACTTGAGAGCAACCCTCCAAAGAAAGCCAAGGGAGTGGGTCAGAGGGATCTTTCCAGCTCCATTTTTTATTTCATGGGGATCCTCCCTTTCCTGTTAATAAATGCAAAGGGCATTCTTGGTCCTTCTGACAGCCAATGCCCAGCTCCATATTGACCAGCTGGTTCTTCCTCAGAACACTCAAACTCACAGAAAAGAGATTTAAAAGACTGTGCACATGCTTGGGCATTAGACCTGAGTTTGAATTATTTGTCACATACTATATGACTATATTGGTTTGCTACGGCTGCTATAACAAGCTTCCACAGACTGGTTGTCTTAAATAATAGAAATGTATTGTCTCATAGTTCTTGGAGGATAGAAACCTAAAATCAAGGTATTGGAAGGATTAGTCCCTTCTGAAAGCTATGAGAGAAGCATCTGTTTCAGGACCCTGTCGTTGGCTTGAGGACGACATCTTCTTCCTGTATCTTTATGTCTCCCATGTCTAAATTTCTTCTTCTTATAATCAGTCATGTTGGATTAGGGACCACTTGAATGACCTTATTTTAACTTGATTACCTCAGGAAGGTCCCTATCTTCAAATAAGGTTATATCCTGAGGTTTAGAAACTAAGACTCCAACATATCAACTTAGGGGGAAAATAATTCAGTTCAAGGAGTGACTTTGAATATGTTTCTGCATGGATACAATGGAGGAAGAATTATTGAACCCAGAGAAATTTTGTGAAGAACAACCACTATGAGATAGTAGAATGAATCAGATATAACTTTCCTATGTTCATATTTGAATACACAACTAGTGTAACTCCACACCATGTACAATCACAAAAATGGGAAGTTATACTCCATGTATGTATGTATGATGTCAAAATTCTACTGTCATGTGTAACTAAAAAGAACAAATAAAACATTTTTTTAAAAAAGGGGGAAAAAAACAACCAATATGATAATGTAAGTCAAGGGCTTGTTATAAAGAAAACTTAAATGCTACTTCCCTTTACTTCATGAATATAAAAAGACATGTTTCCTACAACATGATGACATCAAAGAGAATTTTAAAAAAAAAAAATTTCACTTATCCAAAGCCAACTCCTCTGGCAGTCTGAACAATCCAGAACAGGGCAGAGACTCGCTGAACAATTAGATTCCTGCAGGAAAATAACTTAAGAACAGTGAAACACAGTTTGTGATTTTTGTTCCTAAAATAATGGCCCCAAATATCTGCTTCTTTTGTGTTTATAGTTCCCCTTAGCTAACCTAGATAGCAGATGTAATTAAATAGACAGCAAAGCCACTTGAGACCTAACTCATAACCCAGTCTTCTTCATCATTCTATAAAATGACCCATATAGTTTCACGATTCTTTAAGGATTAAAAACAACAAATATAGAGGGAAAGTGATAGAACAAACACTACAATGGGGAGAAATGGTGAAAGGTTAACAGCAAAGGAAGGAAAAGAATATCTGTAAGAAGTGAGCAGACCTAAGTGTTCAAAGTGTGTGAAGACCTGGGGCCAAGTAGTGTTAGGGTCAACCTGCCCCTGGAAGCTGGCTGCCTCCAGCAAAGTGAAATGCCTCGTGTCCACTGTTGCAGGGAGTTTAAGCTGTGTTGCTCTTAGGTTAAAGGTCAGAGACTAGCCATTCCTGGGAATGTTTCTGGTAAAATGATTACAATTTTATATGCAAATTAAAGTAACACAGGAAACCTGAAGAATTTGCTCACACAGAACAGAACATTTCTTAACAATGCCAAGAAAAGTTGCCTCTGTTATGGATCTTTTACTGCAACCTGGCAGGAGGTGCTGAGTTATCATTTTGTTATGTGCACCTGCCAGCCAACAGTGTTGTCTGATGGAAATTTAGGAGGACACATTGGCATTTTGCTGAGAAAGTTAGAGATGGATTGTGATCACTCCAGTTTCAGGCTTTTCCCACCCAGTAAACTTGAAGATCAGGGTGTCCCCATCTTACCTTCAATGCTGAAGGAGTGTCTTGCACATCAAAGAGTCATACAGGTCATCCTGTGTGACTTCTTCTGAGGCCCTCTCTATGCCTAGACTAAAGAGCTCACAGAGACAGCCCCTGCATCCTGGCATCACCCTGATGAGCAGGTCTCTCTCCTCTTTGGGGTGCTCCCTCCCTCCCACTAATACTCCTGCTACAGGTATCTTTTTACTGATGAAGAAATTTTTGCAGATTGAATTGCTTGAGACATTCAGCTAATAGGTTCAATGCAAGGACTAGTTCTGTTTGACTCAGGACATTAACCTTTCAAAAAATAAATATTAACCTCTAAATCATTAACAATATTAACAAATATAATTATTATATATAGTAAAATATTAACAACTGTTAAAAAGTCTTTTGGCAGAGGTTGTTTTCCAAGTGTGGGATACAAATTAGGCTCATTTAAGCTGGAAGATAAGGAGGGATAAATATTTAAAATGTTTAGCAAAACATTTTTTCTACTTAGTATTTATGTAGCACTACTCAGACTAGTACTAAAACTTAAAACCTAAAAAATTAAGCCTTGTTTTCCTAGAAAATGAATGAAAACGAAACTCAGTTTCTAAGAATCTGTATTATTGGTGTCAGCATTTGAAGGGATAGCACATATGTTGAAAGATTAAGCCATGTTGTGTGTGCGTGTGTGTGTGTGTGTGTGTGTGTGTGTGTGTGTGTGTATCATAACAGACTTTACTTAGCAGACTTCTATTTAGGTGCACTGAGCTGTATACTTAGAGAGAGGTGGAAGAAAGTTGGAATGGAGCCACAGTGAGACAGTGAGCAGACCTGGTTTAATAACTGCTGTAATGTATAATCTGACGCAAGAGATATGTAGCAAACAGTTGCCACCTACTAATATAGGTTTCTAAGCAAAGCCAACATGACTTTCAGCAAATTTTAGTCTGTTTGGTAGATACTTAAGTTGTGCCATATAAGGCCTGACTTCATTTTCTAAACTCATAACTACACAAGTGCTCAAAACTGGCAGTTATGGCTGTTAATTCAACTTCTACAAAATCTTACGTTCCATAAGAATTGGTTATATACGATATATATATAATGTACATACATCTAATACATATTATAAATAAGTGCTATAAATTTTGAGGTTTTATATTCTCTTATATGTTTATACTGCATGGAGAGTAGCATTAGAAGGAAAATAAATCAATTTTTCCTAAATAACTTTACATAACAAAAAATTAGGAATTACAAATGACTAGAGTTGATCTGGATTTGGAAATGGAAAGCCATTTGTATAACCTCCAAGTGGAGGTAAATATTGTTTAAATCTGCAAACCAGATCACAGAAACCAAGTTATTCTAAAGCTTAGTTTGTATAATCACAACCTGTATGAGATGGAAATCTTAGACAGCATGAGGCATGCACTGAAAAAAAGAGATGGAAAGCAGAACCTATGATGTCATTGCTCATTACATGGGACAGTCATTTATCTAATTAGTAATGGAGTAGGTCATTGCTCATTAGTAGAAAATAGTATTATTTTATAATTGTGTATTTTAAACATGATTGCATTACTGATTGTCTGGTTATTGTCACAGATGTACTCAGAATTGTGGAATCTCAAGATAAGAGGAAGGTTAAAAGCTATCTAGAGCCCAAAAATATCTTAGCCAAACTGTCACCCAGTCAAAACTTAACTAACACCTCCAAGAGATGAAATAAACCCACCACCTCTCCAGACAGCCTGTATCATTCTTGAACTACTTAAAAAAAACATAAAGAAAAGGAAAGCAACCATTCCTTACCTATGGCAAATAATGACTTAGTGCTTCTAAGATGTCCATCTCTAACCTAAGGGTTAGACTCCTTGAAGTTTAATAAAAAGCTAATAATTTATAGCTAGCAAATAAAATCCACAAACTTGAAAGCAGTGGAGTTCCAAGTCTCATACCAATAAAGTCGAGAGTATAGACAAAGCCCAGAGACTGAATGTAGCAGTCTCTGAAAGCCAATGCAAGGCTGAGACGAAACGCATCCTGATTTCACAAATGTTAGACCAAAGCAAACTGAAAGGAGAGGGGAACATCAAAGAACCAGAATTTTGGCAGATCAAGATGATAAGCAGACAGAAAGAAAACTAGCCAAAAACTAACATAAACATACTAATCTTACTAACCCCAAAATCTGAATAGGTGAGCCAAAACCAAAAGGTAAGGAATGCTAATAGTGTGAGATGAAAACAGGAAAATAGGAGTGTGCTTTGCAATGACCCATGCTCCTATCTCTATCGTATAGACAGGCAAAATGGAAAACCTCTTCAAAACTGAGTGCCTATTTGTCTCATATGGATAATTTTCCACTCTCTTTTACTTTATTTGTAAAATTATAGCATCATGAAGGATTATAATTAGGACAGACTTGAAACACACCCTCCCCCATTTCATGGATCAAGAATATATAAAGTCCTCCCATATCCACAGCAGCAAGATTTTAATTCTCTCAAAGTCAAAATCCAGAATTCATGTCCTCAAAATGCTATTACTAGATAAGACCACTCACTCCAATTTAGACACAAAGAGATGTCACAGAGAAGGCCATACACACAAAAAAAATTAATAGCAAATTATATTTGTGTTTATGATGCCTATTACTATATCAGCAAAGCCAAGAAAAAGGCAAACCCTAGTTGATTTGCTAAAGAACAGAAGTTGTTATATCTCTTGACAATGTTGCCTAACAACTTGCCATTAGCTGGCGCTATTATAATAGAGATAAATAGTGTTTGTTTTAGTAAGTAACATGTTTATTCTGGACAGGTTACACACTGTTTGTCTTCTCAGACTCATTTTAGCAGTTTTTTAAATACTTGTATTATTTAACAGTACTTTTGAAATTTGTTTTTAAAAGTACTATTTTTATATTTTGTTCCAGGGCATTCTTGGCTCAGGTTTTGCATTAAAAGTACAGGAACAGCACCGCCAGAAACACTTCGAGAAAAGAAGGAACCCAGCTGCCAACCTCATTCAGGTAAATGGCAATTCAATAGGTAAACCACAACATCTGTCTCCGTCAGTGCTAGATGGGTCATTTTCAAATCTCTGTGCTTCTTTATTTTGTGGAGCTACTATTTTGTCTGCTTTTAAAAAATAAAGTCAGGACTTAATGAACAGTCTTGGGTTTGGGCAGGTATTTCCTCTCTCCCAACAGAAATATATATTTTTCAGCAAATGATCTAAGCATTATCCAGACTAATTAACCTTACCAGCAAGACTATGTAGAAATGAGCAGTTTGGTTTCTCCTGGAATGACCTAATGTGTCTTATGAATGATTGGTGAAACATAACCGATCATTAAGTAATGAAACAGGGGCTGGGGATGTGGCTCAAGTGGTAGCGCGCTCGCCTCGCATGCGTGCGGCCCGGGTTGGATCCTCAGCACCACATACCAACAAGGATGTTGTGTCCACCGAGAACTAAAAAATAAATATTAAAAATTCTCTCTCTCTCCCCTCTCTCTCCTCTCTCAGTCTCTCTTTAAAAAAAAAAAGTAATGAAACAGAACATGGCCTTGTTCCCTGTGTGACAGTTAGCTTCCTCCAGCCAGATGTATGCCCGGGCTGAAGAACAACAGATGTGTTTAGAGTGTCAAAGTATAGTGCCTGTGACATTGCTTTTAATGTTGTCTAGGGCAATCACTTGAAAGAGTTATCTTATTTTAAGAGCTGGTGGTATTATGGGTTACATCCATGATGGAGGATATGAAATAATAAGCATATTACTTGAGGCGAGCTCATCATATATTGATGTTGTTAAGCATTTCGTTTTCTTTACGATAACTCAGAATTTGCTTTAGCACTAAAAGAAATGAGCTATCCTTTTGCTCTCCATATCTTTTGGGTGTGGAACCATCCTAGAACCAGGTTAAGAATCACAAAATATATTTTTTGCCAGACTCATAAAGTGACGTTGGTACTTAATTATAGGTAAGATAATTCTACAATCTAAAGTTTTTTCCCCATTCTGCCAGGGACTTAAGCTCCAGAACTTGTAAACTGGAGGTGTTTGGGATGGCAGTCCCAGGTACTTGGAGGCTTGTCTTCATGTAATAGGAAGCAACCATTTGAACCCTTAGCCTTGCAGTTCCTCCAGTACAGGAGGAGCTAGGGAAAGGAGGGAGGAGAGAACATCGGTTATACCATGAAAGAGATCTGTTCATGTCTAATGGCTAAATAAGAACATTAATTGTTAAATCAGCCTATTCTACAACTATTGACTCAAAAAAATGATCTTTCCACATGACTTCTAATACAAACCACTTTTTAAATTTCCAGCTTTAAAAGAACACAAAAGAGAAAGAAAACTTAATTTTCTTAAAGGAAAAGATCCCCTAAATACTAAAAATGTATGAGCTGATGCCAAACAAAGATCAGCAGAATGAAAGGAGGACACACACAAAACACTCAGCCCCCAACTCCGAGCCTTTCATCCTTTAGCACTTCCAATAAAATCTTCTCTTTACATATTCTTCTCTTTAATATCCCTTCCCTCTAGAAAAATGTTTCCAACCTGTGAGTGAAAGGTTATTTGATAGGTTTCTTGCTTCCATCTGGGCACCAAATCCTGTCCTTGTAAGGAGCCGATAACACATCTTACCTCTTACATCTTAAAACCTCTTAGAATATCAACTGTTCTGTTAGCAAGTGAGCCGTTGTAGGAATTTCTCTGCATATATCAATTGTGATGCTATAGGGCTATTCTGCCCAATACAATAACCACAGACTCCATGTAGCTACTTAAATATAAATTAATTAAAATAAAAAATCCATTCCTTTGTAGTACTAGATACTTCTCAAGTGCTCAATAGCTTTAAGTGGCTATTGGATACCATATTACATAATACAGATGTGGAGAAAAACAGCAGGAACTTTTCTGATCTGACTTGTCATTATCAACTACTAAACTGTGCAAAAACAATTTCCAAATGAACTTAAAAATAAATTGCTATTTTCCTACATTAAATCACTGGAGCAAGGCATTTATATGTCCACAGCCTAACTACGGCAAGGCCTGCAGCACAGGTAACCTATAAAAGGTGGGGAAGATGCTGATTGAACAGATTTGCTTGGAGGCTTAGAATTTTACTTTATGGAACTTGGTTATATAACATATATCACAATCAGCAATTAAACTTGTAAAAATTGAGGTAAATATAGAGCAAAATCATGATTTTTTTTACTTAAATTTCCAAAGTATATATTGTTCTTAAGCAGAAACTAATAGAAAATACAGTACTTGAAGTGTTGAAGAACACCTTTAAAATATAATCATAGATTCATAAATCAAAATAGAATTTACTAATTTAAAAAGTAACTGCTCGCTCATTCAAATGCAACTTACTTATTTATTATACATAGGAATAATATAACTATTAATTCATTGCTTCTCCTTGATATAGTTTTTGGACAGAATTCAGGGCTTTAGGCCTTGATTATATCTTATAGAAATTTATTTTTAAGGATGAACTAGATTGAAAAGCAAGCCTCATTTGCTGATCATTCATTTTCTTACCCAATAAACCTGACTTGATTTGCTGAACATACAAAGCATCAAGACCCAAAGCAATCTCATTTGTTTTAAGCCAGAGCCACTCTCATCCTACAAGGGCAAGTGAGATGCCCAGATTGCTTTGTCATTTGGTTGGTGATAGAACTAAATTAACCAGCATTTCAGGGTTTTAGGGAAAAGCTTAAAACCCCAGAAGTTTGCAGCAAATTTAGCTGTGTCAATATCTTTGCATGATTCATTTAAATTAACTTTTCATTTCAAGTGGAGCAGTCTGGGAAAAGAAATCAGCTCTCAGTAACGTTTTGAATACCTGCCCAAATGTCACAACTTTTATTAATAATGCCTAAGACTCATGAAGTGCTTTTTAGTTTGCAGAGTGCTTCTAATACACAATATTACTTGATCCTCAAGATAAGCCTAGGAAAATCTAGGTCCAAAATTCTTGCTGTCTGAATCCAAATCCATTACTCTTTTGAAAAAACAACCTTGCACCTTCATATAGGCATTTTTGAGCTTTGGGGTTAACATTTAAAGACTCTCCCAACCCATGTCAGAGTTTTGCCTCTGTAGAAGATGGACCAATTCAGGGTACAGCGAAGACGCTTTCCTAGAAACAGAAGCAAGGGAATTGAATAAAAATTTGAGAAATCAATGCTGATAGAATTCATTTCCTTAAAGGAGTCAACTAAAAAAATGTTGCTTTTGAGGATGCTAACTGTCCTAAAAGAAATATATATATATATATATATATATATATATATATATATATAAAAACTGGCTTCCTCTAATGGCATAACTTGATCTTTACCAAGTTATCCTCAAGTAAGGCTGCCAATCCATAAGCTCAAGCCACTTATACAGACTATACATCTTTTTTAGTGCTTTGACCATAAATAAGAACAGAATCAGGAAAAAATTCCATATGTTAAAAAAATGATAGCAGAGAAAAATAATAGGGAAGATAAGATTGTGAAAATCTCCAAGAGGGCACCTTAAATAGAGTACAGGAAAACTGAAGAGGGGAGATTTTACCAGATAAATATTACATTATTCTCCAGAACTGGGTGTCAGAAGTGGCCACCATAAAAGAGTATACAAAATGCCCAGCACAGTAAACCAAAAACTTCATACCAAGATTATCATAATGAGATATCAGAACACTTCCAACAAAGAAGATCCTAAATGATTTCTGAGAAGGACATATCCACAGGAACAAGAATCAGCATGGCATTGAATATCTATCTCATTAGTAACTCTAAAATTAGAAGACAGTGGAATAATACATCCAAAATTATGGAGGAAAATTACTTCCAACCTAGAATTCTATCCCCAGCCAAACCAGTCATGGAGAACAACAGTAGCACAAAAGCATTTTTAGACATAAAGATCTCAAAAACTTACCTATTATTTTTCCTTACCCAAGAAACTACCTGGATAGGACTGTCCTTCCAGAAGAAGATGAACCAAGAGAGGAAGAGACATAAGATTCAGGGAATAAGAGTCCCATCTCTACAGCGATAAGGAAGGGAAGCGCCCCCCCCCCCATGGCAACAGGCACAGCAGGCTGGATAGCAGAGTGAGCAGGAGGCTGAGTGATCCAGGAGAAAGATCTTCAAGGACACACAAAAACAGAACTGACAGATTCCACCACGCATTTGACGTGAGAAATTTTATAGTTCTGTAGGAAACAGCAGGAATGTCTTCATAATAGTTACATAAAATCAAATCAATAAACTAAAATAGAGCAGTGATAACTCAAGAAAAACAAAAAAATTATAGAGAAAAGAATGAGTATTTATAGTCTGTTACATTGCTAAACTAGGAAGAGTAGTTACATGCTTACAATAATGAAAACACTAATAACTAAAATTGTTGTAAGGATGAGAGGAGGGGAAGAGGGCATATAAGTGGACCATGTTATTATCTTTCATGATAGGAAGTTAATTGATGATGCCTAAAACTGAAAAATCAAGAAATAATAGTATGAGCATAATCCTTCAGAATAGAGATTCTTGGGCTGGGGTTGTAGCTCAGTGGTAGAGCACTTGCCTAGCACATATGAGGCACTGGGTTCAATCCTCAGCACCACATAAAAATAAATAAATACAATAAAGGTATTGTGTTCATCTACAACTAAAATTTTTTTTTAAAAAAAGAAAAGGGATTCTTAAAAATAGAAATGACAGCCAGGCTTGGTGGTACATACCTGTAATCCCAGCATCTTAGGAGACTGAGGCAGGAGGATCGTGAGTGCAAAGCCAGCCTCAGCAATTTAGTGAGGCCCTAAGTAATTTAGCAAGATCCTGTCTCTAAATAAAAAAATATATAAAAAAGGGCTGGGGGTGTGTCTCAGTGGTTAAGTGCCCCTGGGTTCAACCCCCATCACCAAAAAGAAAAAAAAGAACTTCCATACTAATATATCTTTGTATGGTCAGCTGAAACCTTCTGAACTGTTTCCAGAAATGGTCAAGCTTGCCATAGGTGTGCTACTTCAGATAGAGCAATTAAATACTTCCAAAGCTGAATTATATTACATAGTACTTTTGATCACAGAAAAAAAGTTCAAACTTTTTTAGCTACCTAGAGCACCACCTTCACTTGATAACTAGCAAATTTGGTTCTTACTTTTCTTCTTGTTAACTTATCCTTTGGAGTAGATACACCATGTAAATCAGCCTTGGGAAAGTGCTGTTTTTCTCTTGCCAACCACTATGTGATTTGGGTTTTAAAATGTAGGAACATTAAGTACTGGATCCTGCAAATGTGGACTTGAATTTCAGCTACTAGAAGCAATCAGCTGAGATGTAGGGCAGGACATAGTTATTAAGAATTCTCAGAGCAATGGAGTTACACTTCTCTCTGCCTTTTTAACCGTTGACTAATATCATCCCTGGAATAGATGCCACTTGCCCCTTCTGTACCCCTAATTTACAAGGCATTTTTGGGAGAACAGTAATGAAGGGAAAAAGAGCTTAGCTGTTGAGATCAATTTTATTAAAAAGAGCAAGAAGCCAGGTTCTATTGTAAAAAGAAAGAAAAGAAAAGAAAAAAATCTTCAATTTTCTCAGCATAGCCTCTTTTGGCCCCAATTCTCTATAACATTAACAGATAGTGCCTTGTCCCATTTTTTTTTTTTTGTATTGTTGCTTTGGATTTTTTTTTCCACTGGTTTCAGATAATGCACAGACCCTACTGTATACATGTAGTTCTACATGAGCTCTGCTTTTAGGGTATCAAGAGCTCACATATATATCATACCTGCTACAGAAATTATTTAACTAAAGCAGCCAACCATATCCTGATAGCATCAGAGGATCTCTAGGCCCCACCACTACAGAAGCTGCAATAACAAAGTCAATGGATTTTCATTGATTATTCTAGTCACCCTAAAAATTGTATATGTGGTTGCAAAAACTATCATTTCAAGTTGATAGGCTAGTAATTGCTTTATTGTCTATAAGATGTCAAGATGCTTACCACAAATTTCCATAGATTTATTGGTTAAATCAACATGAGCCATGAGAATGAAGCTTCAGGCAAGGAATCCTGATTGAAAATATAAAAACCTTTCTTGGAAACATAAAAAAGTCCCTCAGGTTCTACTATATATTTTTCTAATTTTTCATGTCATTTCCTGAGCATTTTACTGAAGTATAATGTGCATGCGGAAAAGACCACATTTCCTACAAGAACTCAGCACCCTGCATCACCAACACTCAGATAAGCAGAGCATAACCTCCTGTGTGCCCTTTCTCAGTCACTGTTGCACCAGGGTAGCCACTGGGCTCCCTTCTAAGGATAGATTAGTTTTCCCTGGTTTTTGTACATAATGTTAAAGTATTCATTTCTGTCTTGTTTCTTTCACTCAGCATTATTCATATGACGTTCACCCATATTGTTGAGCATAGTTAGAGTAAACTATTACCATGTAGTGTTCAATTGCATGACCATACCACGAATTTCCTGCTTTTGCTACTGTTGATAGATATCTAAGGCATTTTCAGCTTTAGTTTATGAAGAAATTAGTGCATATCTTTTGGTGTACATATATAAACATTTCTGTTAGGTATTTACCTAGGAATGAATAACTGTATCATAGGAACTGTATATGTTCAATTTTAACAGATCTTCCAGACAGTTTTTCAAAGTAGTTGCGCCAATTTTTTACTATTTATTCAGCTTACTTTTATTCAATGATATGCTGCTCAGGAAAGGGAATATAATTAGATCACTTTTTTCCTTCATTGTAGGTTTCAAAATCATGACTGATGGTTATATAGCAGGGATATGACCCATTTAAATGAATTTGCCACACAAAATAGAATACTCTGAGTAATGAATCATAATAAAAACTTTTCTCTGAGGAGATTAGTGCAAACATTTGATCATTAGAGATGCTTGCAGGGCCATTGCAAAGGGATAAATTTACCAAATTCTACATGGGAAAGTAAGCTCAGGCAGTCTCTCAAATGGACAGTTCAAATAGAAGGTCTTTCAACCACAGTGATCAAGCATTTAGTAAAATCCCCACTGGAAGACTGTCACCAAGAGCCAGGCAACTGGAGGTGCTGTCTCAACCCCACCACGCTTGTATAAATCTCTTCATTTATCTGAGCACTTTTGTTCTCATCTACAAAATGGGGATCTTAATCCACACTTTGATTGTAAGGATCATGTGAAAATATCTCATTTTATGAATGTCAGGAATGATTGCATGAAGTAGACAGAGCTTATCTTTTTACATCACAGAGATATAAATATATTCTTAGTTCATGATATTAAATCCTTTGGTGTTTTCCACTTATATTCCTAGAGATACATCCCTCCCAATCTTGTTTTGGCTCTGTTCTGGTTATCACTATTTTCATTTTTAGCAATAGAACTACTTTATGGTTCATCTTCAGGGACATCACTAATGAAATCATTATCATACCCTGGAGGTCATTAGTTTACTAGTTAGTTCACTAGTTGCATAGTGGATTTTGGTAATTCTTTGCCTCTATCTTTTCAAATATTGCTCAAAGATCACTCCCTAGAATGCATATCTCTGCTCAGGTAGTTTATCTAACTAGTATCTTGGATATCAGTATGTATTGAATGAGTTACTCATTGCTGATTTTGTTTTTGGATAATATAGTATTTTTTCCTAACCAATTCAAAAATTGAGTTATGATAATACTTTTTGACATTTTTGCTTTTTGACACAAGTTGTTTTGAAAATTATTTTGATATAGCAGAATCTGTGCAGCAATCAGCTGAAAATACCAAAGTAGACTTCTTCTTCCTTTGGGAATTTATTAGGGATAAATATGACAAAGAAAAGACTTTTTTTAGTTTGTTGATGGACCTTTATTTTATATATTTATCTGACATTCGAACCCAGAGCCTCACACATTCTAGGTAAGCTCTCTACCATGGAGTTAAAGCCCCAGTCCCAAATAAAAAATTCTTAATGTGCATAACTTAATATTCTGCCTGTTATGTCATTCTATTTCCTACTCTTTTTTCTTTTCTTTTTCATGTCCCCACGTGTGCCACATGCAGTGTGTTTGGCGTAGTTATGCAGCTGATGAGAAATCTGTTTCCATTGCAACCTGGAAGCCACACTTGAAGGCCTTGCACACCTGCAGCCCCACCAAGTAGGTATCTATGTGACAGCTGGTGCTCTAGTTGAGTCTTTTCAAGTTTGTTAAACAAACCTTATACACAGAGAATGTCAATTTTTGGCTTGTTATTCTCTATTGCTCTTAAAGAGATTTATACCTGTTTAGCAACTTAAGCACAAAACTGTATGGAATCAGTATCATTCCTCACATGCACAGGCCAGGATTAAAGATTAAAGGAATGTAAACTTTTATATAGACTTCTTTCTGCTATTTCATGCTTTTTCATCTCATAAAGTCCACCAGAACCCTAAAGGAGAGCATCACAGTCCCTGAAAGCAAATTACTTATCTTCTACTCATCACCTGTCTTCAGAAGGGGAGTGCCTTGAGAGCAATATATCGCCTCATATTTAAGTCTGTCAAAGTCATTGCTCATCTGGATCCACTTACAGGGTGGTTCGTGAGCTTTCAGTTACAGATCAAACTAATATCAGCAGGAAAAAACAAAGGAACGAGAAGAATTGAAGTCCAATAGAATTAGAAATTTTAAGTGAGGCAATGGGACCAATCAGATTAAAATTTGGAACTAACATTCAAGATTTTAAAGTCATACTATTACTGCCATTCCTATTTCATTGGCCAGAGCCAATCATCCAGTCATGCCAAAACTCAAAGGTTTGGGAAAGTATAACCCTACCATGTACCTAGAAGAAGGAAAGAACCTGAGACATTTGAGCAGAATTAAGGATTACCACAAGGATCTTTAATTTTAAAAAGTCCACAGTCCTAGAATCCTCAACTCCAGTTCAGCTTACAGAGCACATATTAAATCATAATTGCCATCTAATTAAAGAAGCCCTCACTGAAGCACCAAAGCAAGTAAGTCCTGACAAAGACTCCCTGTGAGTCCCTCAGCTTGATCCGAGGTGTCAGTCCTTCAGATTGTTCCAAAGGTAGTAGATTGTTCATCTGGCTTAGTGTTTTATGGCACTAGCCATTTACCTTCATAGCCCAACAAAACCTTAGTCTCAATGGCTTCATGGGATTCAAGGGGCTCACCACTGTGACTCAGAAAGGCCATGTTCTTATTGATTGGGAAGGGAGAGAGGCAGCAGAAATCTTCATGACTTGCCTCTGGGCATGGCTGCTGTGTGGAGGCAGCACCATGCTTAGTGTTGGGGTGCATCAACCCAATCATTAACTAACAGGATTTATTAAGTGACTTTACTGTCTTGCTCTGGGCCTCAATTTTCCTACCCACAAAGAAAAGGACAAGAGCTGTCAAGGTGGTTCCTAAGTGCTAATGGAACACATATCCTAGAGGTCAGTAGCTAAAACCATCAGGACAGAGATAGTCATAGAAACACCTCCCACCCACCCTTCCTTCCCACACTGCCTCAGGATTTTAGAAAGGATGGAACCTTATCAAGGACAGAAGCCTGGATGCTGTTGAGTGAATGTGCAGATGAAACTCCTTTCTTCATTTAGATCTTGAAATTTAGTTGAAGTCCTTTTATTGAATAGTAGATCCTTTCAAGCTGTTGGTATAGAAATTCAAAAAAAAAAGGAACACAACTCTTGTGTCATCTATTCCTTGGAATATGAGTAAAAATGGGAATTATATAGACATTATATTTCTTATCTTCTTAAAGATTCTAGATAAAGATAAAAGAATAAGGTTAGTAGGAAAACTGATAAAGGGTTCTCAAATAACAGAAGAGAGTGGTCTGTTGCCATATGTGACTATTCCACTTACTGCAGTTTGGGATTAAAAGTCATTCGGAAGCCTAGAAAACCCAGGCTGCATCAGTTATTATTTTACTCGTCATTTTTTTATTTTCCTCTGATATTTTCCATTTAAAATGGGAGTGGAGGTAGAGAAGGATCGACATCTGTGCCTGCTTCCCCTCTGTCCTGTTGTGCCCCTCAGCCCATGTCCTCATTCACCTTTCCCTGCAACCTCATTGGCCTCTGAATCTCAACCCCATTTACTGAAGAGCATTTATATGTCCTGAATGCCAGCAGTCTCTAGTGCAATTTATAGAAACCTGGGTATCTGAACATCTCTCTTTCCAATGATACTTCCTTGTTCTCATGGTTCTCGCTATTGATGTTATTGTTGTTCTTTCAATTGGTGTTGTGATGGAACTTAAGGGCTACTCCCCAAGAATAATATTCATTGCACAAAAAAAGTCAAAAGCTTGCCCACAATTTTAATGTATTCAGAACCTTTGCTTTAGAAAGAAAACCTAGTCAGGCTTCTAGGTTCTTGAGAAGAATAATTTACAATGACTTAGAGGGATATTTTTACATTTATAATTAGCTGGCTTGTTGAATGCAGAGTAATGTTGTAAGAAAAACAGCAAAGCTTTTGTTATTTCTATAGTGCCCTTCCTTTATCAGCAGCTAAGAACTTCTGGAGAGAAATATAGTATTTCTATATATCCATTCAACAAGCATTCCCTGAACACCTGTTGGGTGCCAGGCACTGTTCTAGGCACTGGGGAGTCTGAGAGAAAAACAAACATGATTGAACCTCAGGGCTTAGGAAGTCTATATGCAATGGATACTGGAAATAAATTTAAAAAGTAAAATACAAAACATGTTAGATAACAAAAAGTGCTAAGGAGGACAGAAAAATAAGGAATTTAGGGAGTATCAGGGGCTGCAATTTTAAATGAGAAGTCGGGGGAAAGAACACATTACTAACATCATCACCAGCAGCAGCAGCAATGGTAGTTATCACTGAAAATCAGCAGCCCCATGCTCTGCTTCCCCACAGTTTTAGAAATACAGTGGGACGTTGTGACTCCACAAGCTCCTCCCAAGGAGTAGGATGAAAGAGTTTAAGAAACAGAGGTGTCAGGGAGAGAGGCAGGCAGCGGGGACATGCCGCACCCACTCAATTCTGCCAGGGGTGCAAACCAGCAGTTTCCTACTCTCTCTTTTTCTGGCCTGCATGTCTCTTATGTACACCTTGGAGATCTGAGATGCTACTTCAAAGTGTTGTTCAGACAGAAGGATTTATAGAAGGAAAGGTTTGCCTTGATTTTTCTTCTCAGAGTGAGCAAAAGCTATGCAAAGGGTGAAACGTGGGTAAATGTGCTATTTTAGAGGATGAGTCAGACATATTCTATGAAGCTGTAAGGAATTATCAAACTCTAGGAATGCCACAAGTTTCCTTAAGAAGTCAGAAGTTAGATTCTAACATAAGGCCTTCCCATTCAGTCATGACAAATACGAAGACCCCCAGGGAAGAGAGGTGCCTACCAGGGGCCCAAGGCTCATTTGCTAGGAGTGGTGACTCTGCACGGTGCTGCCTAGACCTGAATTTGCTCCCATGAATTATTAAAAATGCTACTCAACAGTAGACTAAAAGAGTTCTAATGTTTTGTTGTTTTGTTTTGTGGAACTGGGAATAGAACTCAAGGGCACTCAATCACTGAGCCACATCCCCAGCCCTTTTTGTATTTTATTTTAGAAGACAGGGTCTCACTGGTTGCTTAGTGCCTCACTTTTGCTGAGGCTGGCTTTGATCTCACGATCCTCCTGCCTCAGCCTCCTGAGCTGCTGGGATTACAGGTGTGTGCCACCATGCCCGACACTCTAATACGTTTTTTATGTATCTTATTTATTCCAAGCAAATTCATATTTTATACTATAGAAAAAAAAAATCTACCTCAACAAGTGGCTGAAGTAAAAGGCCACAGTTACTGATTAATGAATCCAAATTTAGAACTCAAACGTCTCCCTAAGGCACAGAGACTGGAGCTCCTTTGTAACTTGCAACCTTCTAATGCCAGTCGGATCAGAACCACTTTTTCTTACCCATGAATAACCTTGGTTAATGAAGAGCTTTTGGCTATATGTGGGCAGTATTGGATTTGCTAAGTAAATGTGCTATCTCAGATCTGTACCACAAAGAACATATGTTGGAAAGTTGAGTATATTTATTATAAGTGAATGCCTTTGTGGCTTGTACTTGAAAAGGGCTACTTAAAGTACTTGATTCCCCAGTCTCCAATTTGGCCATTATCAAGTGCTGTAAATGTATTCACCGGTTTATCATCATTTCTCTTCTGTCTGCACGCACCTGAAGGAAAGAACAAGGGGAAGCATCAAGCAGGTTTGTGATTTCTCTTTTGCTACATGTTTGTTTATAAATCTGATGCCTAACAGATGTTTTAAATGTGTCTCATGAGTAAAATCGATCAACAAATTCAAGATGATTAAAAGTGACCTTTCACAAGATTGCCTGCAAAGTTTGCTGGGTTTTATTGATTGTTCTCCCTATGGAAGCTGCAGCATCTTTCCCTAACTCACTCACTGCTTTTAACAATCTGCAGGACATAGAACATTGGGTGTAGGGAGGATTATGGTCTTTGATTGTTCCTTGCTACCATCTTCCCGGTCTTATCCAAGTATTCAAATACAGTAATCTAGATAGTTAAAAAAAAGAAAAGAAAAAATTCTGATTGTTATGGGCTCAGAAAACAGTCTAGGATACACTTTTCTTCATTAGAGTCCTTCTTTGGATGTGAAAATTTTTTATTTTGTTATTTTTTGGCTAGAGGTGAGAACCATTTCTCTAGGATATCCCCAGAGCATTCAGCAGTGAGGTTTACTCGGGTTTTATAATTCAAAAGAAGAACCCTCTCCATCCTTCAGGAAGAAGACAGCCCTCCAAAACTTCTCCAAATAATTCATGTTCATTTTTGTGTGTGTGCTCTGGAAGGAAGTGCCTGAGTGGAATTAGACCTAGAGGGAGTAGAAGATAAAAGAGAACATTTTTATTTGTTTTAATGAATACCAGGAAGGGTATAGATTCAGGAGCAAAGCCCTGAAGGACAGAGCCAGTGGACCCCCAAACTGATGGTGTAAGGAGTGGCAGAGTCTAAATAAGTGCCCGGGAGGGAGGAAGGGGTACAGTTTTCTTCCTATCATTGCCACTTGTTTCAAGAAACAGGAAGCAAAAGCATCTCCCCCACACACACCTGGAGTTGGCTTCTAGGTGGGAGCCACTGTAAATCCAAGGATTGTTTCTTTAGCCTTGTATTGTTATAATAATGACATTAATTATAAAATATTTGTTCAATATTTAAATTAGTTTAGAAAGTTCACTTGGAATAATAAGGCTATAGGCTTTCATTTCAACATTAGCACTTAAAAAGATTTTTAAACCAAGACATGAATGCATGCATCTGTGACAGGAGACAGATAGGGTAGGACACACAACATCGAGCATTCCTTTGGGTACATGGGCCTGTACAGGGATGGCTTTAAGGATCCTCTCTTACTTGATAGCCACAGAGTTAGAGAAAGGGACATTGAGTGTTCCCAAGTGATACTTCCAGAAAATGTTAACTGCCTAAAGAGTTGTTCTCTTCCACCTTAGAAATATTTCTAACCAGGGAGAGTTCTAGTCATTAGTCTCAAAACTCTCTTTGCACAAACACTGGAAGGGACCAACAAACAAATTCTAATCATTTGCCCTTTTTCCAGGTTCTGTGCAGACCTTTCCATCCTTCTATTGTGACAAATTTACTTGGAAAAAAATTATACAAAACACATCATGGCCACTATAAGCCATTTTAGTCTCTCTGGTAATATTTTTAAAACTTCCCTTGTCTTCGGAGTTATCTACTTCAAATTATCTCCAAGGGTGATTTGTCTCCAAGATTCTAAGGGCAGCGACCACCTTTGGCATGAATTACAGCACTATCTGAGAGTAAGATCACCTATCTTGCTTTCATCCTCCAAAACAGAGCTGTTGACAACCAAAGGGGAAGTTTATAAATCCTGTAGAGGTGAGTGAATGAGTGTGACTCCATGGCAGGGCTTTGTGGGGGTCACTTCTAGCCGGCAAGCTTTCCAAGACAACAAAGAAAAGATAAGATGAAAGTGTCACTATTGAGCTTCTGCTCACTAATCCAAACATGAGTCTCCTCGTCAGCAATGCAAAAAGACTACCAATCAAATTTTCTAAATTTCACATGTATCTAATTAAATGTATTCTGCATGTTTGGGACTGAGGTTGTCAAAGATAACTCACCCATGAGTTTGAATATGTACTGCACCACAGAACTGAGTTTATGACTTAGAAAATTTCTTACTTCCCTGCAGTCATTGGACACCTGGCAAAACTACCTTGAAACAAATCTCATACTACTACTTAGCCTAGATACCTTACTCCATGCTTCATTCTTCATACATTTAGGTCTCCTATCTCCAACTATCTGTTGCACCACCTGTGTAAAGTTATACAGAGAATGTGCTCAATTAATAATTCTTGGATAGAGTAATATAATGTCACTGACCTCATGTGAGGAGAGAAAACACAAACAGAAATGGAAAATTAGAAATATTTAAAAAGAGAGAGAAGATGATCAATTAAAAACATTGAAATAATCTGAAGGAAATAAGCTAAAGGCTCTCATTTTTTTAATTGACACATAAAATTTGTACATATTGAAACTCCCATTTTAATATTGCCTTAGCTTTCACCTTGTGCTCCACAGGCAATGGAATTTATAATGCTGCATAATGAATGCAGAAAACTATTGTAATGACAATAGCAATAACACCATCTTAGAAAATAATACATTTGTCCTTATCCAAGCAAAATAAGCATAAAGGAAAATGCATTTATAATGAGAGTTCTCCCTTAGAGAAGAGCAGCTCTGGATCCAGAATACTGATAATTAGTGCTTGACCCATTTCAAATGAACCAATTAGCACCACCCAATTGCAGAGTTCTGTTACTGTGCTTGGGGGCCCTTGGGTTATTGATAGTGATTTGGGTAAAAAGAATAGACAAGTTTCAGCCCAAGTAGGAACTTTCAGATATCTCAGATCATGGAATCTGCCCAGTCTTTCCTTTTCCTGGAATCTCCCCAGCACCTGACACTCACAGCCAGCACTGTAGACTGGGCCATCCACAGAGAAGCTCTTCTCTCTGCAGAATGGATGGAGGTCAAACACATTCACATAACCCTTACTTAATTATATTGCCTGCTTTGGAGTGTTCCTGATTTTTAAAAAAAAAAAAAAAAAAGTCTTTCTATACGGAAGTTAAGAAGTTAAACAAAATTCATCTGTGATTATCTCAGGCTAAGAAACGGTGTCATGTTGTTTATGACAGATCCAAAATTTTCAAAAAAATACAAACCATCGTCCCAAGAAAAGCTTTTTAAATATAGCTCAACTGAGCAATAGTTAAAATAATGTTTTTTTAGCTCTCTTCGGTACAGGGTTGGATACAAATTACTGTTAGTCTCAGCTGACCCTACTGTCTTCTTCCTCAATTTCAACCATGAAAACAATTTTTTGAGCATCATTTTAGTACTTATTTTTCTTCCCATGAAAATAGCTTTAATCTCATAATGAGATGGCAAATGTGTTTATTGATTTTATTCAAATTAATCATCTCATTAATAATCTTTCCAACCCATTTTTTTAAGTGGGACAGTTTTTCTCTATATGGTATAAATTGACATTTTCAGAGAATGGAATTTACCTGTGAGCCTCTCTGGCCACTTTAGTCTAGGATTCTCACCTTGAGGTCCTATATTTTTTCCTCCTTGACCAGGTCATCAGATAATGGTCAGTGAGTCGCATCACATGGTAACAGAAGGCTTGTACCTCTTCTTCCCTGGGTTTTTAATGCTACAAGAACAAATCATGCCATCTGAGATGTGAGGGATTACCTGCCATCCTCTGCCTCCATGTACCCTGTCTGCTTAGTCACTAATGGTTGGGCGGGTGCCAGCTTCATAGTTACACTGTCTTCCTTAGCAGCTGTTTTCAAAGCAACACTAGAACCCCCTCAGACTTCTCAGACAGCACACTATATAAACTGCTTTCACAGGTACTTGTGAGACTTATAAAGATGTATGTCTTAAAAGTTAAGGCACAAATAACATTCTTTCATTACATGAAAATCTTGTGCTATGGTCCACTGAGTGCTTTGTCCAAACAGCTCCAACATGGTTGTTTTATTGGGTTCTGAGACTGTGTGTGGCTCCTGGGATAGAACTCTAGAACACTTTTGGAAGAAATTCTTACACATCTCCTGCACTTATTTTCTGCATTTATTTTCCATTATTTACATTTTCTTTCTTACTTGTGCAATGAATGATCTGCATGTTTTGTTAAACTGAGCTCGATAAAACTGGACTTTATTTTTTCCAGCGTTGTCAGCTTGAGTCATTATTGGGAAAATGTTCAATTGTTTAAAACAAAAATCTTTTCAACACCATCTCTCCTTCTGTTCACATTTATTGTACATTATAATGTACACTTCACTGAAAGGAATTAATTCCCTTTTTAAAAACATCATAGGATTTAAAATAAGAATTTTTTTTTCAAACTAGCAACCTAGACTCTTTTCTTGTTTTTGTTCATGTAGTTATTTGACAGTTGGTTACTTATATTATCTTTAACTGCAGGCATTTTGCAGAAATCAAAATCTTTTTTTTTTACATTTCAAAGCAATTAATGTTATCTACCTCATTGATTTCTATAAATATTTATTCTTAAAATTTCTGAAGTATTTTATTCCTCAATCATTTATACTATGTTGTATTGATATTTACTAGGGGGGTTGCTATATTCTAAATTATCTGTGTTCTTCTTTTCTAATGAAACAGATGCTAACACATAGACTACCATCATTTATATTGCCTATTTCAAACCTAATTATTTCAACCTAACAATTAAAAGCATTGAATATATTTCAAGCAGCACAATTAAAGTACATAGTATTTACTGCTTAAGTAGTTTATGTATTTATATATAAAACGCAATAAAGCCAAGTGGCTTTGTTTTTAGAAAAAGAAAGAAAAAAAATCCCTAAGCACTTCCCTGGTGGTAAAATGCTTAGTAATGTGCTGCTCTATTTCCCTCACTCCTAGTAAGTTCTGTAGTAATAAGCAGAAGCTCTTCAGAATGTACACTTCACGGAAGCAGAGGTACCCAGCATCCCAGCTATTGACATGAGATTTGAGAATGCCAACTAACCTCAGGTGCATGACCAGGCTACACCGCCACCCCACCTGAGACCTGTTCACAGACTCACTACTCCTAGGGACTTCTTGAATGAGATTTTTCAGCCCGCTTGTAATTTTCCTTGTTGCCTGTTGCCTGCTTTGATACTGTCCACCACTGGGACAAATAGGCAGGGTCCCGCATAGTACTGGCAGTCAGCCCCTTGGCGCCTCCTTGTGGTTGGACTACTGCTGAGCTGCTGCACGCCTTGAATTGTTATGGCTTAGTTGCCATCTTGTGCCTGAGGCAAGAAATTGTAGAATGCTTATCCTATGAAGGGCTAAAACCCTAATTAAGTATAACAATAACTACAGCATTCTGAGTCCCAGAGGATTACTGTGGGGTATAATGCCACACAGTTCCCTGGCAGGGAGCATCCGGTAGTTCACTGCATGCTGGGGCTATTTGAATAACTTGTACATCTGGTTCTAGAGGGAAAAATTCCCTTCCAGAGCAGTTGTGCAGGCTCCCCTCAGCATGGTCTTCAGCTGGGGATGTGGGATTATATACTAAGATGGTCCAATCAATGACCATGGTGACCTTTTGGTTACTTTCTCCAAAGAGACCTACTTGTTGGTCTCCTGGGGATCATCCTTGGCATTCTTCCTAAAAATACTGTTACATAAATCTTCCTCAAAAATGATGCTTCTAAATGTCACAATAAAACAGGAAAATAATGGAAACTTTAATGTACCCATTAAGAGTCTATATTTTTAATCAATGTGTGTTTTCAATAACAGCTACTTAATCAGTTTGTCATCAAATCAAAATGCTGTGTTGATTTCCAAAGGGGAAATGAAGCAGAACAACTAATAAAAGTGGGCTTTTTGTGAGAGAACACAAGAACAGATCTTTGTCTTGTGAGGGAAAATGAATGCCTAATTAAAAAGTTCTGGGTTAGGGTCTTATTTTTACCTTTCAGACAATTCTGACAAAAGAGAAAGTAGAACATTACATTTTCTCCAATTTATTGTGCAATATATTGAGTTTATTTTAAAACGGTTCTTGAAATTTTCTAAAGTATTAGATTTAAGCAAATATTCATGTAGTTTAGAAGTAAAAAAGGGAAATGGCAACCAGAATTTGTTTATACCAACTTTAAATTATTTGAATGGAACTTTACATTAAGATTCAGAGAACATTGTTCCCACTTTACATGAATCCATAGAGACAATCCCCAAGTGTTTCATAGGGACAGTTTTTTAATATATTTTATCGGAGCAATTTTTAAATATTTTGTTATTGTAAATACACCATGGTGGATTGGATGTTGGTACTTTCATTTTAGGATTTTCCTTTAACATTTTTAGAAATTGAAATGTTTTAAAACTAACAAAATGAGGCTCACATTAAATAGTTGCATGACTTTTATTAGTATCTTGTTCATTTAGTTGGCATAGGAAAGAAATATCTTGAAAGTTTGAGAAAATAATTTAATATTTACTGAACCCAACCTTATATAGGAATTAGCCTCTGTTGGTTCCAGAAAAGATAAGATCAACTATAGTGAGGACTCCTGTATTGATAGCTACATCTGCTTTTCCTTCACTAATCTAAATAAAGTTGCAGATAGGAGCATATGGTCCCTGAACCAGATCATCATAAATTTAAATTACGGAGCAGGTGTGTTGAAATCAAGAAGAAATCTGAAATTTTACTATTAAAAAAATTTAAGAAAAGTAGGCCTTTGGGGCACTATCCCTTTGATGGATTTGTTTAAATAATTGAAGGTTTTTGGATGACACAGAGAAACTAGTCTGAGAATAAAAAGATGCAGTTTTATGATGTTATTGTTGCTCTTGTTTAATGTAATCTACCATTTAATCACACATTTGTCAAGTACAGATAAACCTTCCGACTGATGGTACTGTCGTAAAGAACTCTTGAACTCACCTGACCTCATCACAAAACTGCCCAGCCTGTTCTCTGCATGTGCCTTCAGCTAGTCATGCTAGACTTTGCTGTGTCTGCATTTCAGAGGGAGCTGTCAGTTGCATGGTCAACTCGTTTATTGTTACCAGAACTCTCTGACCACCCCAGTTCATGAAATGATTTGTTTCCATGTAAACACACATAAAATGCGGTGCATTTTTAGAATATCATTTGTTAAGCAACTAGGCATGGAAAAATAAATGTTACTGTTTCTTGTTAGCTATAAAACACATATCCACTAAACACATTTGCTGTTGGCATGCTGCAGTTGGGGACAGTGGACACTGCGGTAAGTGGAAAAGACAAGGCCTCCACTTCGTCTCAGATAATCCTTATCCATGAGAACACTGCCTTCATCTCCCACAAGGGCTGCAGCATGACTTAGAAGAGCTGCTCTGGGTGACTCCCCCATAGACCCATTGCCCCATTATTTCTTCAGTCCCTGCTGAATCCTGGGCCTCTCACATTGATAACAGTGTTTTGCCTGCTAATAACTAGCACAGTTACTTAAAGAAGCAAGAAAACAAAATGGAAGCATACTTCCTCCAGTTCATTTGATTCCCACAAAAATCCTTTAGTTATGTTGCTGTTTTCATCTCCATGTCAGAGATGAGATTCCAAAACTCATGTCTCTTTGGTTCAACCTTACCTTTACCGGCACATCACACCACATCTCTTGATTAGGAATGTGTGAAGATGCATTTGGGATTTTGTTGTTGTTAATGCTTCCTTGAACCATCCACAACAATTTAATCCTGGCCAGGACCAGAGAACTGAATGTTTGAACAAATATAATTTACCAGTAGCTGCCACAGCAAATCAATAGCCTGTTTAATAGCAGGAAATTGTGTTAGTGAACATGACATCTCATTCTGTTAATCAGTCATCTCATTCATTATATGTTGAGGCTGTCCTATCTTGGTGTTTTTTTATCTCACACGAATGAATGTAAGCATAGAAGAAATGTAATGTTAAGTGTTGTATGTTTAGTATTGTGAATGCAGTGCTACCAACTGCTATGAGATTGCATGAATGTATGGATATCATAATCTTGCCTGGAATAAAAAATGCATGCTGAATGTAGGTATATATGTAACTGTCATCCCTGTTTTCCTTTAGAAATTACAAAGAGATATGCTCTCAAACAAAAAAATAAATGAAACTCTTTTTAATTTAAAAGTTGAGGCTAACGCTAAAATCACCTGACAGTTTTTAAAGTGAATTCCAAACCAGTTCTTGTTTATCTCCAGTGTAAGTGTGTACAAAATGTACCTGGTCACAGTCATTTCTATGATGAATCTAAGAAGGGTGTGTATGCCTGTGGAATGAGACTGATCTCACGTAAATGCAAACATATTAAATGAAGCTCAAATTTTCAATAAGGATAAAATACATTTCTGTGTTCCTACTTGCTGAAAACACTTTATCTATAGAAATACATGACCATATACAATTTCATCCAATTATGTACCCAAGTGAGATTAAAGAAATTGCTTGAAATGGAATAATCATGCCTCTGTTCTCCACAGTCAGAAGCTAAGTTTTAAGGAGCGAGTGCGCATGGCTAGCCCGAGGGGCCAGAGTATTAAGAGCAGACAAGCTTCAGTAGGTGACAGGAGGTCCCCAAGCACCGACATCACAGCCGAGGGCAGCCCCACCAAAGTGCAGAAGAGCTGGAGCTTCAATGACCGCACCCGCTTCCGGCCCTCGCTACGCCTCAAAAGTTCTCAGCCAAAACCAGTGATAGATGGTAAGCTCTGCTTTTCCATGACCATTTTTAATTTGATAGGCTATAGTGAGTGAGATTATGAAGTAATTAATTCTCCATGGTACCACTTGAAGATAGAAGGAAACACTCCAGAGAAAGAAATTGCTTGTTTGTTTTGTTGGAAATTTATTCATTGCCTTGGGCAAGCGTACAGAACATAAGTTAACTTTTGGAAGCGACTTTGGCAGTTAAATAAGAAGCCACTGGACAGATCTGTAGTGCAGTGGTAGAGCTTAGCATAGGCAGAGGCCCCAGGTTCAACCCCAACACCACCAACAACAAAAACCAAAAAAGATTTTATTAAATTTTCACTCATATCTACAATCTATTTATTGTGAGATCAGCGTGGCTATCTCTCTGACATATATTAGTCTGACCAGCAAAGACTTACGGACAACCTGGTGCTCTGAATATCCTGAAACATAAGCAGAGTGTGACAACGCCTTTCTAGTCAATGAAGAAGGTGCTCTTCCCCTTCCTCACCCTCACATTCTCCGTCTACCACAGGTCAGACCACTGCCTCTCTTCCTCAGAAAAATTCCTGCTGAAAAGTTCTTAAATCTCCCAATGATAAGTAAAAGTCAAGTTCTTCTCTCAAGCGTAATTAACCTACTTTATTTATCATATTACGTGGCAGATGTTTACTTGCTAACACACTTTATTGAGTGCCACATTATTTTCATGTTTTATGAAACAAAACATTTATTTCTCATTTAAAGATTAGCTTGTTTTCCCTTTTAAGTGTGCCCTCTGGGATCTCTTATACTGGGCAAAGAACCAAAATCAAATAGCATCTGCCATTAATGCATAAAAAAATGCAAAGGCTATCAGTCCTTCTGTTCTCGTTCCCTAGAATAACCTGTATTTTCCCAGGCCCTGAAGGCTCAAGGGATAAAATTAACAACCAAGGGTCATAATCAACAGTGATCTCAGGCTCCCTGCAGTGAAATCCCTGGAACCTCAGCCCAGGGCTCCATCCAGTTTACCCAGAGATCTTTGGGGATATGCTTCCACCCTCAAGTGAGTGATGCAAGTCCCCTCTTCACACTTTTCCATTCTCCACAACCCCACAAGGGCTATACTCTCCAGACTCCTAGCTGCTGACCTGATGTGGTCCCTCCTGGCAGAGCTTGTGGCTCCCACCTCAACTTCTGTACATGCTGATCCTGCCACGCTGCACCTCCACCTGTTGCTTTGCTAAGGTGGGAAATGCCTCCTCCTTCAACACTGGACACTCCTCCATCAAGCCACTTGGAATGCCCTGAGTCACTGGTGGCAGAGATTTTTCAGTGTCCTCTAGTTTCTATACTTTCCTTCCTTGGAATTTGGCTAAAAGCCCTTAAGCAGCTGAGTGTGGAGTTACTGGTGACAAGGCTTTATGCTGCACTCGAAATAGATTCACTGACTATAAATGTGTGCATCCTTTCTGAAGGTAATTCAGCAAAATATATCAAAGACTTTACAAATGTCTGAGCCTAGACCCATCCCGCTCCCCAACTCTACTTCTAGAATATAATTGATAGAATGTAATAATATCAGATATGAGAAATGAATTATTCCATTTCGCTTATATATAGGTATGCATTGTACATATAGATTTGTGTGTTTACAGGGAAAAGTCTGGAAAGACAACAATATATTAATACTAATCTTAAAGAGGTGAGATCCTAGTTATATACCATTTATTCATTTTCTTCATCTATATCTCCTAATATTTCTACAATGAACATGTAAATCTTTTGCAATAAGAAAGCAAAATGATTTTTGTTGTTGTTAAAAAATAATTCTTCCTTGCACACACTGCCCTCTCACCCTGCTGTACTCTAGGGCCCTGGGACCAACCAGTACTCACAAACCCCAGTCCTTAAGCTGATTTTCTCCCATGTGGTAAATGTGGGGATCAGCATGCGCTGAGTGCAGTCATGGATTGTCAGATGAGTTTTTGACATGTTCTTTTACGAATATAGTTTGTATGAGTTTGCTTGGACTTTTGTAACAAAGCACTACAGATGTGGTTGTTTAAAGAACAGAAATTCATTTTCTCACAGTCTAGGAGCTAAAAGCCCAAAATCAAAGTGTTGGAAGAATGGTCCCATCTAAAGGCTCTCTTCTTGACTTTCAGATGGCCACCTTCTCTCTGTATCTTCAGTCTTCCCCTTTTTCCTGTCTGTGTCCATATTTCTTCTTCTTAGAAGAATACTAAGCATATTGGATTCAGGTCCACCATAATAATTCATTTTAACTTCATTACCTTTTTAAATATTCTATCTTCAAATGCAGGATCATTATGAGGTGCTGGGGATTAGGATATCATCACATGAATTGGGGAAGGGGGTCACAATGCCTCCTGTGACAGAGCTCCTGCTCCCCACATCACAGTGTCCCTGGTAAACTGAGGTACATTCATATCTTCATCTCTGACCCTGGGTTCATAATGTACTAGAAACACATTAATTATACATTACAATGGGTCTGTATTCTAAAGTCGGCTTCAGCAAACATTCAGCTCCTTGCTGTGACATCCTTACGGTTGGCCGAGTATATTCAAACATAAAAATTATACAATATGGATTCTAAGCATGGAAAATGAATTCTAGTACTGTTTGGCCAGAGGGAAAAAGAATTTCAAAGACTTGATAGAGTCAGCACTATCCATCACAGTATTCCCAGTATCTGCAAAGATGTCTCAGAGGTGAGACATAAAAACAGATGTCTTGTCTCTACCATTTCACAAGTTGGAGAGGCCTCCTGTCACCCACTTTCTAGATCATTTCATACAAGTGCAGTTCTGTTCGGTTGGAAAGGAATTACTGTTCGCTGGCTGATGCCCATCTCGATGGATTCTGAGCTCCTCAAATAATGAGAGGACTGACTACTGATCTGCGAAGTACCTTCTGGCTGTCCACCTGCAGGAGATGGTGGCTTCTGACTGCTCATTTAAGCCAGTAGTCCAAAATCATTACCTCTGATTAGCATGATATTGAGTCTCAGAACATTGGAAATCCTTTTTTAGAGAAAAGGAAAAAAAACTGAAGTAGCTATCGAGTAAACGTAGACTTCAATTATACATTTTTATTTTTAGTGCCTCTCCAGGCTTTAAGTAGTTCTAAAATCCACTTACTCCCCTTAGAAAATAATACAGAACACTACAGTCAACTCCCAGTTATTCTAGGTCCTTTAGTTCATTCACTTCTGAAGTTCTTTTCTTCTACTTCTCTCTTTTCTTTATATATTTTTAGGCATTTCATTGCCCATTAGCATGCTCAAGGAGATTGAATGAATAAAAGAAATAATAATGGAAATTCAGTTTAGCCTGTACATTAATAACCAAAGCTATATTTCAAAAGTAATGGGCCTATAACCAAAAAAAAAATACTATAAAGGAAAAGCAAACAAATTCAGAGTTAATCTATAAATATAATAATGCCCACTAAATCTGATACTCTTTACCACAGATGGCAGTATTTTGTAATTTAATGGCTCTTTCAAAAGCTTATTAGATATCCATGTTGCTTTTCTTTGTTTGTTGTAACTTTCAATGAGATTACTATGTTACACTTTAAAAGGACACAGTTATCTCCTAATATTCCACACTCATGTGTATCAGAGAAGTAGAAAGTAGCAGGCAGATGATGGAAACCAGAAATGGACAAATGGCAAAAGAAGAAAGTTAACTTTAAGGGCTGGTGTGATATTACCATAGCAAATTTATTTTGATCAATATGATATGATTGGTAGTTTTAGTTCATATATCAAACTAAAATTGCAATAACAAACAGAAAGTTAATATTTAAGTATTTGAGTCACTTTGTGTAATTTTAGAAATTAAGTAGCACAGAAATGATATTTTATCATGAGTACATAAGAACAATAATGATAAAACTTTGATTGAATCCTCTGTGACAGGCATGTTCTAAATGCTTTTTCCTTGTTATCTCATTTAATTCTCCCTGTACCCCTATGAAGTTGTGACATTATTATCCCCATTTTATGCATGAGGAAACAAAGACCTAAAGCTAAGTCACCTGTTCATGTAAAGGACCCACAGTGCACACCAGGCCATCTAATGTCACAGCCCTCCTTCAGTCACATTGTAAATTGTGCTCTAGGCAGTCACATCAATTTCCCTTCAGCATCTTTTATTTCTTCCCTTCCTTCCTGCCCACCTTTCACTCTTCCATCTTCAGTTGGTCCAGATCCTCCATCTCATGCAAGCCATTTTACCTTGCTACTGCTCCACACTGTCTTGCAGCCCCAGCTGCCATACCTCTTAACTGCATCATCTTCAAAGGATGCCAGAGATAGAAGATTAGGCAAATTGGGGAAGTGGCCTTTTGTTGACCCTTCTCTGTTTTGATCAGGTATCTAGGAAGAGATCCAGGATAATAGCTATGCTGGTCTGTGTCCATTTACCCAGGCAGGGAAGCAAATGATGAGGTTATCTGAGGTCTGTTTCAAGATGCAAAAAGGTAATAGTGGGAGATGGACAGCTGTTGTCAACAGATGAGCAAGTGGAAGGTAGCAGATTGCAAGTAAGAAATAGCAAGCCAAAATCTACATGAGTGAAACTAAGGTAGAGCTGGGGAAAGTTTTCAGATTCTGGGTGACTAGTTTGCTATCGAGGAGAGCTATACTTTTCAGACCCTGCTGCACGTGGGAATGCCTTTCAGAACAGTGCTTAAAGAATACAGTAACTTGGATAGAGAAGGACAAGGAGGTAACTTGAGATAGGTCCACTCTGTAGTGCTTAGTAATTTGATATTAACTTGAAAGTTCTAGAGTAATTAGCATCTGTTAGTTCCAGAAATGTTCATAGATTTAAAAATATAACTCACACATAGATTTAAAAATGTAACTCACCAGTTCTCCACCCCCACTCCATCCCTGGTACTAGGGATTGAACCCAAGGGCTCTCTAAAACTGAGCTATACACTACCCCCCAGCCCTTTTTATTTTTATTTTGAGACCAGGCCTCACCAAGTTACCCAGGCTGGCCTCACACTTGTGATCCTCCTGAACTCAGCTTCCCAAATCACTGGGATAAAAGGTTTGCACCACTGTGCTAAGCATCTCTAGGATTTTAAAGCATAAAAGCCAGATTTAGAATCCTTCTTTCCCCCACCCCTTATTCTTTCATCCCATCATTTCCACAAGACAACGAACAGACTGATCTAAGTCCTTGAATTTTAAAAGAAGGGTACAGCAGGTAAAGGAAAATCTAGACAAAAATAAATATTAGTATTTTGATCATGTAATCCCTTCTCCATTTCCTGTCTGCATTGCCATCACTGAAGGAAAGCTGGCTCCTATGCCTGTTCCCCACCTGCTCTGCAGCCCTGCAACACCCGTTCCTCTATCTATTTTCCTTAGTCACTCTCCCTTTTGACATTAACAATAACTAACCAGATCTCACCTAAAAATAGCAAACTGGTAGAAATACACCATGTGAGGTGCCAGAACCCCCGAGTCCTCTGGAAGATGGTCAGTTCATTATTTTCTCTCTTCTTTAACCTGGTCCCGGGTCCACTGGTCTACTAAAACCCTTGCTTGAGACTATCAGTTTAAGGTCACTGAGGATACTGATAAAAAGGAGGCATTTTAACGCAATTGTTTTGACAACTGCTGTATCTGGACTGACAGTTTCCTACATCCACTTCTCAAAATTCTGGATATTTTCTTCCAAGCAGTATCTATCACAAAACGTCAACATTTCACGTGCCTGATGAATGCACATGGGCTTTGATCTTCTATAATCTTCTTTTATGTTTGTTTTCCAATGATATCTTCTTCCCTCATGCTTTTCTCAGTCTTCCCAGGTGACATTTTTGATGTTTCCCAAAAATGCCAAGCACTGCACTGCATGTAATGTTTTCCCTGACTTTCCATAATGATGGCCCAACTTCATCCAGATCTTGATTGTCATTTTTTTCTTCGCTATATGTTGTTTCCTGGCACTTTCTGAAACTGCCCAATAATGAATCTACATTGTGATGACAGAAACCCTATAGTTCAAGCAGCATTCTACTAGGGCTTCTAGTTAGCCAGTTTGTACACATTCTGTGTCTGAGATTCTGACTGAGGAGCGTACTCATTCCTGTCAGCTTTGTTTGTAACAAAACCTGAGGGTTTTCTTTAATGATAAGGACAAAGGGGGCTTATTGAGAATGACTGGATCTGAATTCTGACAATTTACATGCCACATTTCACTCTGACTTCAACTTGGGACCATAATTCTTTGCAAAAGCCCACTAGGTGTATGCAGTAGGATTCTAAATCACGCTTTCAGTTCTTCACTAAGTTATTAGTGGAAACCATTAAAACCATTGCCTGAATGAATTGTCTCAATTCTGGCCCATGGGTGTTTGGTTTCTGGGTTGTTGGTGGTGGTGGTGGTTTTAGCTGTCCAGGTTCTTCAATCTCTAGCTACATATTCCAAAGACTAAGTGTTTATTATTATTTCTGAGAAAGGTTGTGTCTTTGTCACTTTGAGATGCTATAACAAACATACCATAGACTGGATGGTTTATAAACAGCAAACACTTCTCACAATTATGGAGACTGAAAGTCCTCCATAATCTGGCAGATTTTTCATCTGGTGAGGGCCCACTTCCCCATGCTGAAAGGGGCAAGGCACCTCGTGGGTCTCTTTTTTAAAGGTGCTAATCCCATTCATGATAGCTCCACCCTCATACCCTATTCACCTCCCAAAAACTCACCTTTTAATGCCTTTGCCCTGGAGGTGATGGTTTCAACCTATGAATGTGTGTGGAGTGAGGTGAGGGGATGCAAGCACTCAGACCACAGCAGGTTGCTCCTTTCTAACTTTTTGTGCCCTATTCGTAGCTCTTCATTACAGGGGAAATCTTTTCTGTTTTGATTGGACTGAAGTTCCTCCTAGCTTTCTGCTCTCATCCAAATGCTCCTTGTACTGATCAGGACTTCTGTTAGATTTCTCTAGGTTCTGCCCCAGTGTTTCTTGTCACCCTATAGTGTCACTCTGTCTCAGAAAAAAAATAGCTACTTGTTTGAAGTATGACTGAATCTACCTCCTCCCTTATAGCAGGAGCTAAGCTCCCAAATGACCTCCAAGTTTCACCTTAAGCCACACCTTTTGACTTTTATAGAGAAACCCAGATTTGTGAAGTGGAGCTCACTATTTTGTTTTACCAGCAAAATGTATGTGTGCATGTGTATACTGCTGCTTTAAAATAAATCCAAATGCTGTATTAGTTATCTAATGTTACATAACAAATCCCCCCCCAACTTAGTGATTTCACACACACACACACACACACACACACACACACACACATTTGTAGTCTGAGAGCTTCTGTGTATGGAATCCAGGAGCATTTTAGCTGAGTGACTATGGCTGAAACTCTCATGAGGTTACAGTCAAGCTCCTGGCTGGAGGTGCCATCATCTCAAGGCTGAGCTGAGAGAGGGTCTGTTTCCAAGCTCACTTGAGCATTTGCTAGCAGGACTCATTTCTTCACTGCATCAGCCACTCAGTAAGTTGCCTGAGTGTTCACAAAACATGCAGCTGGCTTCCCCCAAGAGAGGGATAGAGTATCCCAGGGAGAAGCTGGTCTTTTACAGCCCCACCTTGGAAGTGCTCCACCAGCACTCCTCCCACATGGAGTTGATCACACAACCAACCCTGATACAGTGTAAGAGACTATCCAAGGGGAAAATGCTAGAAGGTGGGGATCACTGGGGACCATCTTAGAGGCTACCACAAATGCCCTGTAATCCTATATATCTCAAGTTGCAGAGGTCCACATTAGCAGTTGTTTTCCAGGAACCCTCATCCCTTTCAAATATTCCCATGACCTTGCCTCCCTCTAGAAGCATTAAAGCTTGTAACCTCACGTCCAATATCCTTTTTTTTATTGGTTGTTCACAACATTACAAAGCTCTTGACATATCACATTTCATACATTAGATTGAAGTGGGTTATGAACCCCCAATTTTAACCCCAAATGCAGATTGCAGAATCACGTCGGTTACACCTCCACAATTTTACATAATGCCCTATTAGTAATTGTTGTATTCTGCTACCTTTCCTATCCCCTACTATCCCCCCTCCCCTCCCCTCCCTTCTTCTCTCTCTACCCCATCTACTGTAATCCATTTCTCTCCTTGTTTATTTTCCCATTCCCCTCACAACCTCCTATATGTAATTTTGTATAGCAATGAGGGTCTCCCTTCATTTCCATGCAATCTCCCTTTGCTCTCCCTTTCCCTCCCATCTCATGTCTCTGTTTAATGTTAATCTTTTCTTCCTGCTATTCCTCCCTGCTCTGTTCATAGTTGCTCTCATTATATCAAAGAAGACATTTGGTATTTGTTTTTTAGGGATTGGCTAGCTTCACTAAGCATAATCTGCTCTAGTGCCATCCATCTCCCTGCAAATTCTATGATTTTGTCATTTTTTATTGCTGCATAGTACTCCATTGTGTATAGATGCCACATTGTTTTTATCCAAAACTTTTAGTTTTGTTAATTTTTTCAATAGTTTCTTTTGTTTCAATTTCATTGATTTCCACTCTGATTTTAATTATTTCTTGCCTTCTGCTACATTTGCTGTTGTTTTGCTCTACCTTTTCTAGGGCTTTGAGATGAAGTGTGAGCTCATTTATTTGTTGGTTTTTTCTTTTTTTGAGGAATGACCACCAGGCAATGAATTTTCCTCTTAAAACTGCTTTCATTGTGTCCCATAGATTCCGATATGTTGTGTCTGTATTTTCATTTATCTCTAAGAATTTTTTTATTTCCTCCTTTATGTCTTCTGTAACCCATTGATCATTCAGTAACATATTGTTCATTTTCCATGTGATGTAGGATTTTTCCTTCCTTCTTTTATCATTGATTTCCAGTTTCATTCCATTATGATCAGATAAAATGCATGGTATTATCTCCACCCCTTTATATTTACTGAGGGTTGCCCTATGGCATAATATATGATCTATTTTTGAGAAGGATCCATGTGCTGCTGAGAAAAAAGTATATCCATTTGATGATGGTTGATATATTCTATATATGTCAGTTAAGTCTAGGTTATTGATTGTGATATTGAGTTCTATAGTTTCTTTATTCAACTTTTGTTTGGAGGATCTGTCCAATGGTGAGAGAGGTGTGTTGAAGTCACCCATAATTATTGTGTTGTGGTCTATTTGATTCTTGAACTTGAGGAGAATTTGTTTTATGAATGTCGCAGCACCATTATTTGGTGCATAAATATTGATAATTGTTATGTCTTGTTAGTGAATGGTTCCTTTTAACAGTATATAATGTCCTTCTTTATCCCTTTTTATTAACTTAGTCTTGAAGTCGATTTTATTCAATATGAGGATGGCCACCCCTGCTTGCTTACGAGGACCGTGTGCGTGGTATATTTTTTCCTATCCTTTCACCTTCAGCCTGTGTATGTCTTTTCCAATCAGATGTGTCTCCTGGAGGCAGCATATTGTTGGATTTGTTTTTTTAATCCATGATACCAGCCTATGTCACTTTATTGGAGAGTTTAAGCCATTAACATTCAGAGTTACTATTGATATATGGTTTGTACTTCCATCCATGTTTGATTATTTATCCTTTTTTTAAAAAAAAAATTAGTTTGTTTCTCCATGATTATCTTTCCCCTCGCCCTCTGCCTTTACCGAGGCACTTTCCACTGATGGTTTTGGTTATTGCTTTTCATTTCTTCCTAGTGTAGTGTTTTGCTCAAAATGCTTTGCAATGCTGGTTTTCTGGCTGCAAATTCTTTTGACTTTTATTTATCATGAAAGATTTTTATTTCGTTGTCATACCTGAAGCTTAATTTTGCTGGATACCGAATTCTTGGTTGGCATCCATTGTCTTTCAGTGTTTGAAATACATTGTTCCATGACCTTCTTGCTTTCAGTGTCTGTGATAAAAAATCCATTGTTAACCTTATTGGTTTACCCCTGAATGTAATCTGTCTCCTTTCTCTTGTAGCTTTTAATATTTTCTCTTTGTTCTGTATATTGGATATCTTCATAACAATGTGTCTTGGCATTGGTCTACTGTGATTTTGTGTGCTCGGTGTCCTGTATGCATCTTCAATTTGTATATCTGTTTCCTTTTTTATTTCTGGAAAGTTTTCTGTAATTATTTCATTCAGCAGGCTACTCATTCCCTTGGTTTGAATCTCTGTACCTTCTTCTATCCCGATGACTCGTAAGTTTGGTTTTTTTATGTTATCCCATAACTCTTGGATGTTTTTCTCATGATTTTTTACCAGCCTTTCTGAGTTGGCTAGACTCTTTTCAAGATGATATATTTTGTCTTCATTATCTGACGTTCTGGCTTCTACTTGCTCCACTCTGTTAGTGATACTCTCAATTGAGTTTTTAATTTGGTTTATCGTTTCCTTCATTTCTAGAATTATTGTTTGATTATTTTTTATAATCTGTATCTCCTGATAAAGATGCTTAACTTCTTCTTTTATCTGTTTATGTAATTCATTCTCAATGTGTTCTTTCGCTGCTTGAATTTGCTGTCTTGTATCCTCTTTAAGGTTCCATTCCATCTGTCTAAGGTGTTCCTTGAGTTCTTTATATGACCATTTTTCTGATGACTCTAGGTCCTCCTGAATATTTAGGCTGTCCTGCATTGTTTGCACTCCTTTTCTTCCTTGCTTTTTGAAGCTGCTCATGTTACTTCTTGTTCTGTTTGACTGCTGAGTTACTGTTTACTCCTATAAATTTATTTGATGCTTGGGAGGAAAGGCATTAGAAGGGAAGGGAAGAAGTCACTAAAGAGAATGAGAGTAAGCAGGTAGAATTCAAGGAAAGGGGGATAAGATAATTGAAGAGAAATGAAAAGACAAAAGAAGAAAAAAATAGGAAATAAAAAAAGAAAAAATTTTTTTTAAAAAATAATAATAAAAAATTAAAATTAAAATTAGAAGAAAAAAATTTTTAAAAATTGTAAAAAAAATTTAAAAAAACAACAATAAAGAAAAATGAAAATGAAAGAAAAACCCAAATCAAAAAAAGAGAGAAAAGAAAAAAAGAAAAAAAAACTAATAAACGCAGTCTTAGAGTTTGATTAACTTCTCTTCCAGTAGGTGGCGCTGTGCCCACCAGGCCAAGTTTCTCCTGTCAATACGCAGGAACCAATCACTGTGCAGCAGCTCCTCCCAGACTGGGCGAGTCTCCAATCCTGAGTGCCTAGGGCCTCCTCTTGTGTCTAGTCACTTCCCACTTTTCCTCTAGCAGGCCCCTCTCACGGGTGCCGCTCACACTAGTGGGAGCGGTAGTTCCGCGCTGCGAGTCCCGCACCACCTCTGATTCCCTCAGTCTGGCTATCGCTCTCACAGGACAGCTGGGAGGGGCCCTTAAGGTTTCCCCGATGTGTGGAGAGGGAAGGCTAGGGAATTACACACCTGTAGCCGCAGGTTTCAATGAAGTTATCTCCTCCGCCGCAGTCTGATGACATCAGTTCTCTGCCATGGTGGTATCTCTTGCAAATGGCGACAGTTCATTTCCCTTTTCCCGGCGACCAATGCAACGGGTGGGTCCTTACTGTCTCTCCCAAGCCCCGTTTCAAACCTGTGGCCACTACCTATGAAGGCTCGGTAGGCATTTACCTCTGTAGGATCAGAAGGGCTGACCAGTTGTTTCAGCCGGATGGATTAGTGCTGAGTCACAGCTGTTTGTCTGCGGGAAGCAGGCGAACGGGAGCTTGAATTCAGCCGATCCGGGCTCAGTGTGTGTTCTGAGAGGCCCAGACTGTTCGCCCCAGATCCACGTCAGCTCAGCATTGCCTAGTGATCCTGAGCAAACAGATTTAGGTTGTTTACGACTCCCTATGCCTGCACAGCTGACGAGGTCAGAGACTTGATCTCTCTGCGCCCGCCGCCATGTTGGAATCCCCCCAATATCCTTTCTATTCTATCGGGGGAAAAAAATCAATTCACTTCCTGGATCATATAATAGCTATATGATTATATTTGACTGTTATTGCCCTTTTGAAAAGTAATTTCAACAAAATATTGACCATAGGATGAGTGCAATATAAATAAATAAATTAAATTAAATGAGGCAGTGGGAAACTAGAAACTCAGTTGCAAAACCAAGGTGTTCTAACTTCTAAGCCAGCACTGTTTCTTGAACAATGTACGGCCCCCTTTCAAATACATCAAGAGGCTAAAGGTAATTCTGGGTAACTTCAAAGGGTAGAACCAGAACCAGGATCTGTGTGGTATCAATTTTTAGTGCAATATAATGACGGTCTAGCAATCAGAGACCTCAACACCAATGGAATGAGTTCCATGATTGGAAGCATTCAAACCAATCGTCAAGAACTTGTAGACCCTTTCTAAGTTCAAACCAGATAATCTAAGAAATTTTCTTCCAGGCCTCAGTTCCTATAACCTGCTCTTCTCATCTGGTGGAAAATAACTTCCTTAGTCATTCCTCTTATCCTTCCAAACTGAGAAATGGAAGAGGGAATGAAGGATTGACTGAGGAATATTGGAGAAAAATTTTCTGTTATTACCCTGGTTTCAGGTCACTTTGACACACAAAAAAAGTGCTTCCCATTGCTTCCCACCACTCACTAGTCCCTCTTTATTTCTTCCCTTTCCTGTATTAGTGTTAAGCCACAATATTCTGAGAAGTGTGAAAGTGTGTCCCATCTATCACTGAGGTAGATGTATGAGATCCACAGTGGACCACTCATAAAATTTGAATAAGCCCTCTATTTGCAGATTTCAATCCAAATCAGAAGTACTTATGAAATGCTGCTCAGGGATAGCATTTTCCTAGACACTTAGAGGGCAAATAAATACAACTTAGAGGGCAAGTAAATACAACTCCACCTCAAGGAACGTGTTGTTACAAATTTTACTGCCCGGACCCCACCTCAGCTGCAGTATTGATTTGCACTGGGGAGAACAAAAGGCACCTTCCTCACACCTCAAACTTCATACTTTTCAGAAATAACCTGTGGGTGACCTATGAAATTTGCACAAAATAAGCACAAAGTTAACCATTGCACAATCACAGAATCTAGCCCATATTTAAGAGAGGCACTTTTCAGCGGCATGGTGATTTTTCATTCATCTGTCTCAAATTATTTCCTTCAAAGGCACACTTAGTTTTATGCTTCACAAAGAGAAACCAATATGACACAATTTTAAAATTATATTTAATCGCATTCATGGTGTGCTCTACTTGGTAAAGAGGGAGAAGAAAATAGTTAGGTAAAGGCTACGATCCTTTTTCTGCAATGGACAACTGACATAGGAAAAAGACAAGTTACCCAGGCTTTGCTTTTTTCTATCTGCAGTATGAAACTTTGTCCCAAATTTCTTTTATTTTATATTCAACATTAATTTTTTCCTGTTTTTTCCTTCTCTTGCCATCATCTTTTTCCTCTGTTGCCATGCACAGCACAAAACAGTTCCCTGAATCCAAAAATATAGAAAACTCAGAAAATACTGCCTGGGGAAAATTAATCTCTGTACCTCCAGTTGCAAAGAATCATTTGCACATGAAACCCTCAATCCCCACTAGTGAGTGATTTGCATCTTTCATTCAACTAGAGCAGTAGCAACTGGTGCATCACATCATTCCATTGGAATTGGTAACTAATCATTTCCAAAATTGTTTCAAACCTCTGTTCCCATGATTTTGTTTTGGCTGAAAAATATCATGGCCCCATATCTCCTCACATTCTTATCAATTGTCTGCTCCTGCATAACAAACTCCCCCCCCCCACCCCCGGATTTAGTGGCTTAAAACAGCAACCATTCATTTAGCCTGCAATTCTATTAAGCAATTCTTCTGATCTTGGCTGTACTCACTCACAGTCTGTGATCAGCTGCTGAGCTGACTGGGGGCTGCCTGGCCTAAGGGAGCCTCCTATGGGATTACTCATCTCTCCTCCACATGTTCTCTCTTCACCTTCCATCAGGCTGGGCTGGTTCACATGGAGGGTAGGTTTCTAAGAGCAGTACAGATGGAGCCTGCAAAGATTCTTGAAGCTCAGGCTCAGTCACAGTATACAGTCCAAAGCATCCTGTTATACAGAGCAAATGACACGGACAACCCTAATACAAAGGATGAGAAACAAGAAAACAGGAGAGGAACTACAGGTACCTTGGCCAGTCATATGCAGCTGACTCACTTTTTGTATCTTCAAATCCTACTTGTTCTATGAAGACAGGGATTGAACCCAGGCTCTTTCTTCCACTGAGTTACATCCCCAACCCTTTTTATTTATTTTTTTTATTTTTTCATCAGATATATTTTGTAGTCCTCCCTGAAAGTTTCCTTCACTTTCAGAGGCTGAGAAAGAAAATAGCACCGAGAGCAACCAGTGTCTTCCAGGACACTAGGAATTTACTAGGCATTTTCTACTGGTTCATGTAATAGTCACCTAGCCATTTAGCAGATAAGGAAATTAATAAATGAAAAAAATGCAGAAAATGTAAATAACTTGCCTATGTACCTCAGTGTTAATGCTGAAGTTGAGTTTGAAATTACTTAGGTCTCATTTCAAACATTTTTATGTTCCATCATGCTGCTTGGCACATTTTTTTGCATAATTTACATCAATGAATGAATGAATGTTGATGTAAATCCACTATATATATAGTGTTAGTGGAACAATTTGTCTTCTTTTGCAATAAATATGGCATATCTGCTTAATCCATGCCCCTTTATCATTGTTTACCCTTCATGTGTCAATTAAGGTAATACACCAGTGATTTCCTTTTTGTTGCTATTGTTATTGTTTTGTTGTGGTACTAGGAATTGAACCCAGAACCTTGCACAGTGCTAGGCAAGTGCTCTGTCACTGAGCTATATCTTCATCCCTCCTGTTATTTTTTTAAAGCAACAGTTTTGTTACCATGCCTGGTCAAGCTTGTTCAAATGATATCAGGGTTGATATGTAGGCATTTCCCGGCAGTATCATATTAGTCTAATAAGAGTTTAAGGTTGAGAAAAATCATCTGATCTATTTAGAATTCCTCAAGAGAGCTGATGAAAGAATAATGTTGATTTGTGATTCCACAGTGTTTTTTGTTTTGTTTTTGTTTTTTGTTTTTTGGAGGGGGATACATTATAAAGCATGACTACTTTGATTAAGGCTGGGTATCTTTGAATGTGATTCAAAGGAAACAAATCTCATGCCTCTAAAGATAGGAGTAAATAAGACCCTGTAAGTCATTTGCCATTGACTCAGAGTATTTCTGCTGTGGCAAAACATTCTGAAATGTTTAAGTGTAGAATGGTAAATGTCTAAGTTTAGAATGGCAAAATTCATTGATGTCTTCTAGTGTGATCTAGCCCATCACTGACCATGTGAGGGCCTGTCATATGAGGCTCAGACTTTGGAGCAACAACTGTTGTAGTGGTCCCAATGGAGTTGGCCACTTTGCCAGGATTTCCTCGACATTTCTTCTAATAAAGACAGTCCTTCTAGACTATGAATTTACCTTTGCTTTTGTTACAAACACTTTGATGATTTGTTATGGTTAGGATATGAGTTGGCCCCCAATTTCTCATGTGTGAGACAGTGCAAGAAAGTTCAGAGGAGAAATGATTGGGTTGTGAGAGTCTTAACCTGATCAGTGAATTAATCCCCTGATAGGGATTAACTGAGTGGTAACTAAAGTGATAGAGTGTGGCTGCAGGAGGTAGAATTTGGAGTATAGCTTTGGGGTATACATTTGTATCTGGCAAGTGGACACCTCTCTCTCTCTCTCTCTCTCTCTCTCTCTCTCTCTCTCTCTCTCTTTTCTGATAAACATGTGAGCTGATTCCCTATGCCACCCTATTCTGCCATGTTATTCCACTTCACCTTGAGTGCCAAGGAATGGAGCCATGCTGTCCATGGACTGAGACCTCTGAAACCGTGAACACTCAAATAAACTTTTTCTCCCCTAAAATAGTTCTGGTTAGATCTTTTAGTCACAGTGATGAAATAGCTGACTAAAACAATTGGCAAATAAAACTATAAAATCTACAAAAACTGATTCTTATGCCAGGTGCTTGGCACATGCCTGTGATCCCAGCAACTTGGGAGGCTGAAATAGGAGGATTACAAGTCTGAGGCCAACCTGGGCAACTCAGAGAGACCCTCATCAACTTAGTGAAACCCTGTATCAAAATTAAAAAGAGCTGGGGATGTAGCTCTGTGGAAGAGCATATGGCATATCTACTCAATCCATGCCCCTTTATCATTGTTTTGATACTAGGGAGTTCAATCCCTAGTATAAATTAAAAAAAAAAAAAGTTTTATGTTTGTGAGTAAAAAGTGTTTCCACAAAGCTGTGAGTTTCATTTGGGAAGCCTTAAGACTGTTGTGAATTCCAAAAAAAAATTCATGAAAATTGAATTAATCAGACACAATGGCTAGGATCTTGGTTTTAGAGTAAAACAGAACTTGTTTCAAATCCTAGAACCTTACTAATTTGAGTAACATAAAGCAAATGACTTAAATTCATTTCTCTCTCTCTCTCTCTCTCTCTCTCTCTCTCTCTCTCTCTCTCTCTCCCACTCACTCTAACAGGAATAATACCTACTTAGCAGGATGTGTGAGTAATAATGAAATATAACATGTATAAAATTCTCATAGAATGCCCAGCATAGTATAGGTGCTTAATAAATTGAATGCAATTATTATTTATTAATGTTAATTTCTACACTAACATTGATGAATGAAATTGGAAATTTAATTAATTTTCATGTTTTCCTCTTCTTTCTATCTGTGGCAAATGGAAGGTTAAAATGTAAAAGCTCATACAAACTTTATTTTTTTAATTCCTTAGAGTGTGTTTTAACAGTCCTCATACTGAATAATTCATATAATCACAGAAAGAATGAAGTTATCTTATTATATCCATTATCTTACTATTTATCAGGAATCACTGACTTTATTAAAGGTGACAGGAATAATTCTGTCACTCTGGGAGGGAGCATTGGTTTACAACATGATAGCACAGTGCATGACACATAATGGTTACTTAGAAAAATTTATTTTGAGCAAATAAATAATGAACAGATTATGAACAAATAAATGATTCAGTATTTACTTATTTGGGAATCAATTAATTAAGCTTTTTTCATAAAAATTTCTTTGGGGGGGGCCAGGATTGTGGCTCAGTAGTAAATCACTTGCCTAGCATGTATGAGGCACTGGGTTCAATCCTAGGCATCACATAAAAAATTAATAAAAGTAAATAAATAAATGTATTGTGTCCATTTACAACTAAAAATATATATGTATTTTAATTTCTTTGGGGTTATAAAAAGCCCAGTCAGGACTGAGCTGCATTACTGAGTCAGAGAGTGTATTAGTAAAATATTGGTGAACCATGGAATGCTGAGATATTCCATGAAGATATTGGAGTGATTTTAAGAAAATAATTAAATTCCTGTATAGCTTAATTTGTAATAATTTTTAAAGAACATATTAAAATTAGTGTTCCATTTGAATAAAGATAAAGAATATAGTAACATGCAATTAAAAAGAAAACAAAATTTTTATATTTTTACCTTTTATGTTACAGCCATTTTTATGGTATGATCAGCAATTTTAACAGTAGGGACCATATTAATTGTTTTTGAAAACTCTCTAGTGCTTCATATCATCAATCAAAGCAGAAAGACTCCTTTTAATTAAGCGCCAAGAACCATTCCATGAAATTTTGCCAGCATTTCTGCTAGCCAGTGAGGTTAATTGACAATCTTTAATAGAGAAGCTTAGAGAAATTCATATCATAATTAACATAATTTAAGATGCTGAGGATGCATGAATTATCCCTAAACGGCATCTTTGATCTTTAAGAGAAAACGCTCAAGTGCAGTACTGTCTTACATAATAGATCCCCTCATTAGTGTGAATTAGTATTTCTGAATGTTGCTAATTGGCAAACCTGAGAACAAACAAAATAAAAATCAACATCACTAATCATCAGTGAAACGCAAAGCAAAATGACAATGAGATATCTCCTCTCTCTTCAGTTAGAATAGTATCAAGAAAAAAAAAGATAAAAAATGTTGGTGAGAATGTAATTATTATACACTGTTGGTGGAGATGTAAATTAGAACAGCCACCAAGGAAAACAGTATGAAGGTTCCTCAGAATACTAAAAATAGACCTACCTTATGATCCAGCAATCCTACTACTGGGTACAAGCTCAAAATAAATGAAATCAATATGTAGAAAGATATGTCCGTGCCCATGTTCGTTGCAGAATTTTTCACAGTAGCCATGATGAGTAATGAACTTAAGTGGCCAACAACGATGAATGAATAAAGAAAATGTACTCTACATACACAATGAAATACTAGTCAGCTATTTGCAACAGGGATAAGCCTAGAGGACTATATGTTAAGTGAAAAATGCCAGATACAGAGAGATCTTGCTCATATGTGGAATCTAAAAATGTTGAACCCATAGAAATACAGAGTAACATGATGGTTGCCAGAGACAGATATGGGGAAAGGTAGGTCACAGGACATATAATTACAGCTAGATAAGAAGAACTAAATCAAAGCCCTAGTTACAGAAAGATGAATGTAGTTACTGATGATATACTGTATTCTTTAAAAATGCAAAGAGAGTGGATATTAAGTGGGTATTTTTAAATTTTTTAGTTGTAGATTGACACAATACCTTTTATTTTATTTATTTCTTTTTACATGGTGCTAAGGTTGAACCCAGTGCCTCACATGTGCTAGGCAAGCACTCTACCACTGAGCCATAACTCCAGCCCAAAATTAAGTGTTTTGTACTACAAAAATGGCAGTGCATTTTATTAGATTTAACCATTTCTCAATATATACATGATCCAAAACATCATGTTGTATGCAAATAAATATATACATGTTGTCTGTTCAAGCTTTTAAAAGTAAATAAAATTAAATAATAAAATAAATAAAATGTCAAATAATATAAACACTTTATGACAGAATATGATGGCTCAATTTCTCAACTCTCCCACTCTATCACAGACTTCCTTTCCAAAGGCAACTGTCTATTGTTTTAGTTATTTCTTCTGATATTTACATATCTCTATATTTTTCCAATAATGTGTATAGTGTTAATTCCTAATTAATCAATTTTGAACATTATGTATGTACTCCCTACTCTTGTCACGTGGAATTTAGCCCTTTTTTTCCCATGGTTTCCATTCTGAAGACCCTCCCATCCTTTCAATATAAGATACAATACTTTTTAATAAGTCAAATTGCAATGTCTGCCTTATATCTATGTGTTGCATTGTACTACAATCATTTACCTTTTGCTTTTCTTGTAGTATACTAATAATACCTCATTTGTAGTTATTGTTGTTTTCATAATTCTCCCATATCCCAATAATCTCTCAGTTAAATCTCCTCAGGGTTCATTGCATCCCAAACCAACAAGTTTCATGTGACCTTTCTTGGGAACCCATCCTGGAAACCTCTATCCTTTTAGCTCAGTGAGCCGCTCTTACACCTACTGCATAGCCATTATCTTTTAAGTTTCATTTTCTTCTACATTGAATTTTCAGCTCAGAGGTTATTACAGTTTTGTCTGTTTAAATGTACTCCATTATATCAAAATATAAAACTCTAATACTTTTATCATATTAAAAAATGGTGTGGTGATGGAAGGCAGATAATGACAACTGCCAGCATACCCATCCCTTGCTTCACATTCATCCCACTTCAGCTGAGTCCCACCCCACCTGCTGCCCTGTGTCACACAGTGATGTCCTTCTCCATTGTCTCTGGCTCCCACTGTGTCTCAAATTCCTTCGGCACCTGTGTCCTCCTCTCTCTTAGTTTTCCGACCCATGTTGATGATGTATGTCCCCCCACTAATTCCTAATCAGTGCATAAAAAGCAATTTTTTTTCAGATTTTCATGTCTTAAATTTTTTTCATTCTGGAATGGCTTTATTAATTATTTTTGCTTTTTGTTTGTTTGTTTGTTTGGCAGGAGGTGCTTTTCTGCTTTCATTTTCCCTGTTGTCTCTTTTTTTGTTCAACTATTTAGGCATTTGGTTAACATTATCATCCAAACCTTTTATTGAAGTTTTCATTTCTGGGATCATTTCTAAGGTTCTTTGTTATTGTTGTTGTTTACTAAGAGTTCCTTTGTTTTGGCATCCTATTATTTTTGCCTGGATATAGTATCTTGCCTTGTATCTGAGAAAATAATTATGATAGTGTTAAGAATATTCTTTTCCTTGGTTTCTTCGAGTTGCTTTTGTTCTCTATTTTTGTATGGGAACTCTTTCTCAGATATTGAGTAAACCCTGGGTGCCTCTCCAAAAATGAAGTAGGAAAGACTGCAGGAGTGGCTGAAATTTTTTAGTTCATTACAGGAACTTATTAACTTTGATTTTTACCACAAGTTGATCTGAGCAAGTCATTTCTCGGGGAGTTCCTAATATCTTTAGCACTTTCTTTGGAGGCTGGTCATGTTCCCTAGAGAGCACTTATCCAAACTCCTATCTAGGGAATCAAGGGCTTGTTATGTTGGGGAGCAGGTGGTAGTGTGTTCCCAGCATTCAGTCTACATACCGTCACCTAATTCCCCAGCGTTTGTTTTAATATCTAACTTTCAACTGTGGCTGATGACTCCTCATCTAGAGGAGTCAGAAAGGATTAAGTACAGTCTTCCTTTTCATAGTTTTTGCTCCTTTCCGCCTAAATCCAGAGATACCTAATCCTGCCAATTTCCAAGGCTTTTGAGTTCTCTAAAGTGTAAATCTTGTTTTCCCCAATTTGGGCATAGGACTTCCTCTCTGGTATCAGCTAGTCAGTTACCTAACTCATCCACCTGCTTCTCTCTTCCAAACTTATGTTGTTGCTGCCTCTTCTATTTGGTCCTTCAATGGGTTTTTATTTTTTTATCTTGTCACTATATTTTAGTCGTTTTTTTCAGAGGGAGTAAAATTAGATGTGCATTCAACTCACCATTAGAAGGGAACTTCTCTCTGGCTGGGGCTGTATCTCAGTGGCAGAGCACTTGCCTAGAACATGTGAGGCCCTGGGTTCAATCCTCAGCACCACATAAAAATAAATGAATAAAACAAAGATATTGTGTCCATGTATCACAAATGTATCAAAAACTTCCTTACAACTAAAATATATTTTTTAAAAGGGAACTTCTGTCTTAATTAATGTTTATGTGCGCATGTTTGTGTGTGCAAGATTATGATATAAAATGTGTTTCATATTGTGGATGGAGTTCAAGAAACTTTGAAAGTTAGTTATTATTAGGCCAAGCCAACAAAAGGTAATCAAGTCCAGTGAAAAGCTAATCATATTTCCTCTTTAGTATGAAAGTATCCCATAGATCTGAAAGAGTTTTAGAGATATATGTGGTCATTTTTTTTTCATAAAGTGGCATTCACTGGAAATTCTAGGTCTAACTTTTTTAAAAATATTTTTTAGTTGTCAATGGACCTCTATTTTATTTATTTATATGCAGTGTTGAGAATTGAACCCAGTGCCTCACACATGCTAGGCAAGCACTTTACCACTGAACCACAACCCCAGCCCCTAGTTCTAACTGTTTTAAGGGGGAGGGGGGGGGAAGGTGCTGGGCATGGTGGCGCATGCCTATAATCCCAGTGACTTGGGAGACTGAGGCAGTAGGATCACAAGTTGAAAGCCAGCCTCAGCAACTTAGCAAGGCCCTAAACAATTTAGCAAGACCCTGTCAAAATAAAAAATTAAAAGGGCTGGAGATGTGGCTCAGTGATAAATCACCATGGATTAAATCTGTGGTACCAAATAAATAATAGATAAACTAGACTTCCCCTGATAGTACATTTGAATGGTCCTCTTCAGTTCTGTTTTGGGTACTAAGACTGTTTATTCTGAGTCCCAAATTTTCTGTTTCTTGTCAACAACATCATAACACTAAAGAATAAAATAAACAGGAAGCCCAGTTAAGTCACACAATCTCTGTCAATCTGTAAACTGGAATTCTGCTCTAATGTTTGCTATTTAAATTACATCTACTTTGGTAAAAAGCATACACAAGAAAATGCAGTTACCTGATTAAAATATTAAAATTAGCTCTTTATCTAGAATATTGCTTTAAAACATCAAAAAGTTATTTTATTTTTAAACTAATATTTGCTGCAGATATGAATGCTTAGACTTTTAAATAAAAACATTTTTTCTCTCCACTTTCCAGAATGTTTTCCAAATATTGGGTTATTTTAATTCTCAGCCTAGAAAAAAATTAACGGAAACATGTTCACAGATGTATCAAAAATTTCCTTACAACATTATCTTTTATGTCTGTAGGAGCTCAGTGAAATGATTTCTTAACTCTTAATAAGAACTCACTTATAATCAATCTATTTACTCCAAATCAGATTCAAAATTGAAAAAACAATGGCCTCATGATTGAAATTTCAGTTTGTCCCCACAGTCCCACAGTTCCAACAATACAAAGTACTGGAATAAATATCTCATTTGGAAAAAGACACAGGAGTCAATTATCCAAAAGTGATATGAAGTAACACTTTATATCACTATAATATATTTACATATTGATAAATATCATCTTGTTCCTAAGGAGAAAAATCACTCTGAATGGTCTTCATTGTTATTGTAATATGAATGATAACTAGTGAGAGAGATTCTCCTCTGCTTTTTGTACTGATGTTATTTTTTTTTACAAGGATTGAACCCAGGGGTGCTTTACCTCTGATCCACATCCCCAGCCCTTTTATTTTTTATATTGAAACAGGGTCTTGCTAAGTTGCTTAGAGTCCCACGAAGTTGCTGAGGCTGACTTTAAATTTGTGATCCTCCTGCCTCAGCCTCCTGAGCCACTGGGATTACAGGCCTACAGCACCGCACCTGGCCCTAATGTTAAAATTCATCTATTATTTACTAATTATAAACTTTATAGATCAAAGAATTTAAAGTATACCTACAGGTAGCATTTCTAACTAAAAATCAAGGTGTGGTAGACAATATTTATTCAATACATATTGTCTGAGTTCTACAATAGAAGTTATTTATTCTTTTAGATTAAACATCTTTTTCTTCTTAAGTATTTTCATGAGACAATGTGGGTAAATCCTACTCAAAAAAAAAAAATGGCACCCAGAGATTGCCAAACAAAAAGGGAAGGATGGACGAGGGCGGGGGGGAGAAGGGGAGAGGGCAGGGCAGGGGGTTGAGTGTGTAGACAATACCACTTAGGACACTTTCCCATGGTGTTTATGCTTAAACATCCCCTAGAAAAACCACTAGTAGCTTAGCATAGCTGAAACATGGGACAGAAAGACATAATAAGTTGTGGCTAAATGGGGGCTTCTGAGCTATCAGAATAAATTTCTTACATGGCACTCAGAGATGTTTCACTTTCAGTCTGTGTTGAGTAAATGACTTTGACATTAACCATCAGCTGATGCAGAGGAATATGCCAAAATTTAATAGGATTTTCCTCAGAGTGTTAGAACCACAGGCAAACTTTTTCTCATTCTTTTTGACTTAATTTAAAATTCAAGGAGGGAGGATGGGGAGAGATTGGTAGATAGATACAGTGTTACAGTTAGATAGGAAGAATAAATTCCCATACTCTGTGGCACAGCAGGGTGAATATAGTTAACAATAATGCACCATATATCTCAAAATAGTTGTGAGGATTGCTAAATGTACTTATTATAGAAAGAATAAAAGTTAAAGTGATGGGTAAAGGGGCTGGGGATGTGGCTCAAGCAGTAGCGCGCTCGCCTGGCATGCGTGCGGCCCGGGTTCGATCCTCAGCACCACACACCAACAAAGATGTTGTGTCCGCCGAGAACTAAAAAATAAATATTAAAAATTCTCTCTCCTCTCTCACTCTCTTTAAAAAAAAAAATTAATTAATTAATTAAAAAAAATAAAGTGATGGGTAAAGTAATGACCCTGATTTGATCTTTATCCAATGTATACCTGCCTCAAAACATTATGTTGTATTTCACAAAAAAAGTACAAATATTATGTGGCCAATCAAGAAATAAAATTATATTTTAAAAATATTAAAATTTAGATTTTCAAAGTTTCTATAATGAGTATATATTATAATGAGAGAAAAACAGTTAAAATAGAAGTATTTGAAAGGAGAAATTCTACATCAAAAATAATGTATTTTCTATAGTTTTTTTTTTTTAGTTTCCTTATTAGAGGTGCCTTGGGAACCAAGTATGTCCCTTAGTGACCTAGCAGCATCTATCAGAACAGTAAAAAGAAAAAGGCCCTAGCCAAGAACATAGTGAAATGAAATTGTGCTTCTGCATCGGGGTCCAAGCAGTTACTCTAAATTCTAGTTGGATTAAAGAAGTTAATCCAACTAGACTAGCACATGTCTAAAATGAAACTTCTAAATTTAGGATGATATTTAAGGTATTGGGAAATGATAGCAGAGGGGGGATGAGGTGGGGAGGAGAGCAGTTGAGATACAACTAGCAGCAGAAGAAGGAATACTTGGAAAATAAATTATAATTCATGACAGAACGTAACCAATTAGTCATCACTGCCATTAATAGCAGCCATTTTAATGTGTGTTCCCCATAGAATAATGAAACAAAATCGTTGCATGCTTCATTTAAATTCCAAAAATAAAAATATATTGTGGGCTTCTAGTCTTCACACTCTTACTGTGAGAAAAATATTACAATCCTGGTTGCTTTTAAGTTCTGGAACTTTTAAATATTTTTTCTTCATTCTAATTATTTTTCTAGTTTTAAAATACTCTGTCAAAAAGTATTTATTATCAGGAGCCATGGGTGTGGCTTAGTAATAGAGTGCATGCTTAGTATTCATGAAACCCTAGGTTTAACCTCTACCAGTGCCCCCAAAATATATATATATATTATTTTTTTGATGGAAAAATGTTCTTAAATTCTTTAAGGAATTTTAAAGCAATTACATATAATTTTTAATTTCATGCCCCAGTAAGCTAACTTATTTTGTTGTTTATTAATCTTTTAACTCATTGATATGTAATAATTACATATTATAGTGAGGCTCATTGTGACATATTTGCATATGTACACAACATAATAATCTCACTTTTCACATCATTGTACATAATCAACATGAGTATTTGGTTTCATATTATAACTTAATCATACACTTTTAAATAGTTTCATGTTATTACATACTTTCCATAATTATCTTTTTTAGCTGCATAGTACACTTCCATAGTCAAATGATGTAATTTATGATAATTCAGTTTTCTACTTTGGGACATTGAAATTTATATGACAATTTTCTACAGCAGGCAACAATAAATACAGTAAACATTATTGCACTAACCTTTCTTTTTGAAATTATTTTGCAAAGAAAACTTCTGGAATAAAATTATATGATTACTGATTACAATTTTTTCAAAGTTTTTGTTGCCATAAAAATCTGTTTCAATTTTTATTGCCACCAGCAATGTAAAAGTGTACAAAATTCACCTCAATTTTCTTATGAACCATTATTATTCTTTTACAAATTACATAGCTGACATCCATACTTTTAATTTATAGATTTTTATTATCTACTAAAGTTTAATAGTTTTAAATCCTTTTTTATTACTCCAAGTCTCTTTAGGATAAATACAATTTTTGTTCTTTGCAATCCTAGGGATTGACTCAGGGCCTCTTAAATGCTAGGCAAGTGCTCTACCACTGAGTTAAACCCTGAGCTCTACTCATCTCTCTTGACTAATGTATCTGTACTTTTATATTTTGTATCATGATTCATTCAAATAAACTCCTCATACATTTACAGGTATTAAGCCTTTTTATACTTTGTGAATTTTTTTCTTTCCTAATCAAATTTTTGGCATTACGGTTTAGTCACTCAGAGTAGTAAAATTTTCCATTTTCTTGTTCAGAGTTCTCATTTTTCTCCTTTATAATTTCTTCTATTGCCCCAAACCTGAGCACACCATCATTTTTCCACAAAAAAAAAAAAGCAAGCAAATGTTTTATGCTATGTTTTTGGAAAATTTTTATTTTACTTTGGTATGTGGAAATGTAAACTTCTCATTTATAAAAACAGCAGTGACTCCTTTAAAAGAAGAAGGATGCCAAAGCCTAAAAAGAGTGAGGTTTCAGATAGTAATGGGAAGAAGACAAGAACTAGACCCCAGAAGACTGAGGACTTCAAGCTGAATTAAATGATGATTAGAATATCATGATAGAACAGACTTTTTTATTATTACTGATTTGTCAAAGGACGTTTTTTCTATTTTTTTTTTAATGATGTGGTCATGTCCTGTTGTTGAGGCACCTATATTGTCTCAAATTGCTCCTCTCAAAATACACCAGTAGCACCAACAAAAAGAAAGCAGATCAGTCAAACACTCTTCAACTCTGGTTGAGAGAAAAAAGAGGATGTCATCTCTTCATCTACTATCATGGCCTTGCTGTTGGCTGCCCTTGAACTACTTTGGAGAGCTTTAACAAGAACTCTGATGCCTAGCTCTATTCTTCAGTTTCTAATGTTGGTCCTGAAGGCATCCTGTGTGTTGGAATTTTTTTAACACTCGCCAGACGAATCTAATGTGCAACCAAGGTTGAAACCCACTGTAGTCATTTCAAGAAGTGCCAAAAGAAATAGAATCTATAAGAGGAGGGGTCTAAGAAAGAACTTGAAAATTCCTGTCCTGCTTTCAGAAACGCCTGAATCTGGATGGCAAATTTTCATAAGGGAAACAGAAAAAAAAATGGTCTTTGGACACAGCAGAGTTTTTAGCATATCTTCTTTAACACCTTCTACCTTTATCACCTAAGGGCCAAGTGGTTCTCTCCAAACACTATGAAAAATAGCAATTTTAAGTAGCATTTTTTCCAAAATTCATATTAGATTTTCCAAACTGTATCACGGGGAGGTTTGGGAACCATTCCGGGAACACTGCTAATTCACAGGAAACAGGGCTGGGAGTATAGCCCAGTGGTAGGGTGTGATCCTAGCATGTATGAGACCCTGTGCTCCATCCAGAGCCCCTCAATGAATAAATAAATAAATAAAAAGAAAGGAAGGGAGGAAAATGAAAAAAGGGAGAGAGGAAAAAGGCTACCGGAAAGGGATGGAGGAGACAAAGAGTTACATTTTATTCTTCTTTTTCTCCTCCATGCCAAGTATGGACCATGCATGGAGTAGGCCACCAGGAATAAGGGGAGCACCTCCATTGCCATTTTTGCCTTTTATGACTAGATTTTGTGCAGATCTGTGCTCACATGAGCTTATGTTCCCTTAACCCACATCTCGCAAAATGCCAAGGGCAAAAAGCCAGACATCTGGTTAGGGGGCAGAAAGCCAGCCTCAGCTGAAAATTTAGTCCCACCAGGTGTTTTAGTATTCACAGAAGGTTTAAGCCCCTGGTAATCATAAGAAAGACATTTAATTGGGGCTCAGGATGTGGCAGTGGTAGTGTGCTTGCCTGGCATGCGTAGGGCACTGGGTTCGATCCTCAGCACCACATAAAAATAAAATAAAGATATTGTGTCCACCTAAAACTAAAAAATAAACATTTCAAAAAAAGAAAGACATTTAATGTGTTATTAACCTTGCTAAAAAGAATATTGACATCTCAAGATACTTAAGAAACAAAGATAGCAACTTCTTTCCCATTTTTCTGGCTTCAAAATAAAGAGGACAAAAATCTTTAATTCAGCCTCTGCCTCAACACATGCCAGCAAAAATATACTTCCTCTTCATTTGCTCTAACAAAACCTACCAAAATTTAAAAAAAGAAAAAGCAGGACTGAGTGTTTAATTTATGCATTGAGTAATCAAGTTATAAATTGTTACAACAAAACTCCCCAATAAGATGCATTTAAATGTAATACAGTTGGTGTCTGACTCCCATTCCTGTCCAGCCTTGTTCCCAAACAAGAGGAATAGATGAATCTCCTGTTGGGAATAAGGCAGTGCAGCACTGACCTAGCAAGTAGTTGTCCCATAACCATGTGTCCTGTTCCCAGCTCCATTTACAGTCAGTTGTGAACATTAGTTTCAGTATTAGCACTACAGTAGACACCTGCTGAAAAACCAGTTTTTCATCAATCTTACAATGAAAAGGCCCTGCATTTTATGCTATTTAACCATTGAGACCTTCATCATCATGTTATATTTGGTTATACTGTCTTCACGAAAAAAGATCATCATATAGGTATCCCAGGATCTGCCTTCCCTGAACCCATTCTGGTGTTCCTCAGTTTCCTAAGGTATAAGATAGCTATTCGAGGTGCCTCTCACTAGAGTTCAGAGGAGGGAAAGCAGTCACTTGCCTCTGTTTTGAAGGACAGCATAGAACACTCTCATGAATTCTATACTTGTACAGAGAATCATCACAGAGTGTGTTATTTGATATTTCCTTTGTGTAGCCAATATCTGGGCTTCTCACAGGGCTCCAAAATAGCAGCTGGTCACCTCAACTCTGTCCACCTCCTACCCTGGTTGTGAGCACCCCCTCTACCTATCTTCCTCTTCTACCCCTCATACACTCTCCTGAAGTTCCAGAGTATGTGTATTTCCAGGGATCCCTTAGAGTGTGGACTGGCTCAGCACATGTCCATGGTAACCACACTGCTCCAAATTGGATCCTTTGTCCATGATGTGAAGGAAAATATAATACAAGAGAAGAAAACCCAGCTGCCAAAAAGAGACAAGGACAAATCTGGAAGGGGTCAGAGGTGAAGTTCAGGGTCAGGTAGCTCCAGACCCCAATTACATGGGTTTAAATTCTGGTTGTATCATTCACTCTCCAAGTGTCCTTGAGGGAGTCTCCTTACCTTCTATTCTTCACTTCTATAATCTGTAAAACAGAACAATAATAGTACACACCTCATGGGGTTTTATAGCAATCAACTAAAGTTCTTGTTACATAATTACATTTCTCTTAAAAGCTCTTATTACTATTATTATAATAATCATTACTGTCCTAGAGTGAAGAATTGGAAGTGGAAAGTGGTGAATAGTTTCCCAAATGCATTAGTTTCCCAGGCTACCACAACAAATTGCCACAACTTGGGTGACTTGAAGCAACAGAAAGGTAATGTCACAATGCAGGAGTCCAGAAGTCCAAAATCCAGGTATTCCTAGGCTAGTTCCTTCCAGAGTCTCTGGAGAAGAAATGATCCTTAGTTTTGGGGGGTTGCCAGCAATCTTTGGTATTCCTTGGTTTGTAAATGCATTGCTCCACTTTCTTGCCTCTGTCTTTTCTGTATCCTTATGTCTTCTCCTTTTGTCTCTCCCATAAAGACAATTTCATTGTATTTAGAGTCCACCCAATGTAGCATGCTTTTATCTAAACCTTACCTTTTATTACATCTGCAAAACTCTCTAAGTAAAGTCAGACTCTGATGTTTCAGGTGGACATAAATTTTGGGAGCAAAACTAATCACCCCACTATAGCAACTAAGCAGGGTGAGATCAAATCAGAGGAAGAAACCATGAACAGTTTCTGAAAGAATGTCATCCCACCATGGGCATGATGTTTTAGGACTGTAATGGCTGTGTGGCATGGGTGGTCAATCAAGCAAAATGAGCCAGCCACCCTCAAGGTCATCACTGAGTCAGAACCAGCTGTCAAACAGAGTTAATCATGTGCTGTCATTTAAACTGTAGCCAACTTCTCTAGAGAAAAGTTAAAGGTACCCAACTCATCCGGCAACACATTATAAGCTCTTTACTCTGTCTCTCCCAACACTGAATGCATTCTGACACTGGGAGATGCAATGGAAAATGTATGAGCTTTGGAGCTTCAGAGAAATGGATTGTAATGCCATGCTTTGCAATTTACTATCTTCACTTACTCACCTTCATGGCCTCAGACAAGGCACTTACCCTCTCCAAGTCTCAATTTCTGCATAATACCACTGCCAACTTGTGGAGCTATTCCACATAAGAAAATAATGTATGCAGAAGCTTCACCTATGGGCTGGCATAAATCTCAGTGAGTGGTTGATATCTGCCTTAATCCATTTGTGCTGCTGTAACAAAACACCTGAGTCAGGGTACTTTATAAGGAACAGAAACTTACTGTTCATAGTTAGGGAAGCTGGAAGGACAGACTAAGGCACCAACAGGTTCCATGTCTGCTGAGGACTGGGGTTCTGCTTCCAAGAGGGTGCCTTGTTGCATTCTGCAGAGAAGATGAACCTTGTGTCGTCACATGGTGCGAGAGACAGAAGAGCCAAAGGGTCTCACTAGTTCCCTCCAGCCCTTTTATAAAGTTGCTAACCTTATTCATGAGGAGTCTGCTGTCCTAATTTAATCACCTCCCAAAGATCCCTAGCTCTTAAAACTATCACATTGGTGATTAAATTTCAGCATAAAAATTTCAGGGGATGAATTCTGACAATATCCCAGTTACTGTAACAATTGTGAGGTGATAGTTCCATCTCTCCTCCTGATTAGGAGAGAAGGCCAAAGGGACCATGAAGAAGAATGTGACGACTCATCCACATAGATATCCCATCATCTCTTCCCCCACCACCACCTCCACTCCAGCACAATGTAAATGGAGTGAATACGCAGTGAATATTACAGGAACTAAATGACACAGCAACAGCATTCCAAGTACAAACTGTCTCAAGGAATGAACCTCCAATAGCCTTTTGGATTTTGAAGCATCCAGGACAGTACATAATCAAAGTCTCTCCCTTTCTTGGCTTACCAAATGAACACTGCACAGAGCAAAGGCAACACAAAGTAGTGTCAGTGCTGTAGTACAGGTCAACACATAGAAGCTCGGACCATATAAATCCAGCATTTAGAGGCCACACAACCTGTTTCTCATGAGTGCATTTTTATTATTTAGTTTACATGTGTATTACTGAGGTAATACATATTCATTGTAGAAATTTTAGAAAATATAGCCAAGCAAAAATAATAAAATCGCTCTTAATCCCAGAGAAATATGAAGACTTTTTTAACAATATATTGTACAATGAAACCCACTGTTTTATACAGTTAATATGTACTAATGATTATAATAAAAAAATAATATATCATTACAGCTTCCTAATATTCCATGATATAAACCTATCCATATTCATTTATCCCGTCCCTAAATGGATGAAACTTCAAGGAATTTCAACTCGTTTTCAATATTTTGTCAGTGGAAAAAAAATGTAAATATATGAATTTACTTCTGATTCATCTTACAAACCTTTAACGATTCGCTATTTATTATAACTCTTCCCCTTTTTTCAGTGTTGAACCCCAAAATAAATTTGCTTGATATATGAGGAACTGATTTTCTTATCTAATCTGAAAATCTGCTCTCAATTTTGGCTGTATTGTCTTAAGCAAGCTCTTTCCTGGGCCACGCCTGCCTGTGTGCAGTAACAAGTAGCCAACATTTCCTGGGTCTGGCTGCTTAGCTCACTTGTTCAGGGCATAGGGCTCATGGGGTCAATGTCACGGGATTAGAGCTCTACATAAGCAGGCCAGTTACATGTTCAAAGACTGTTTTCTAACTCCAAACAGCTGTTGTTTAAACTCTGGCTGTTAGTTTCCAAGGAACTGTGCAAAAGAGCATGGGTAGATGAACACAAATACTCACCACTGTCTTCCCCATGAAGAGCAGTTCAGGAAAGTATTCATGTCAAATCACACAAAACTGGTGAGACTATAGAAAATGAGAAAGAATAACGTTGGGAAAAGAGTTGCTGACCTGATACGTACCTTGGTTTATAAGCTTAATCTGTGAATACCTACTGTTCCTGTGAGATAATTCAGCATCATGTTTTTCAATTGCAGTCGTTGGTGTTGACTGGCGTTTTTCTCTTGCAGCTGACACCGCGCTTGGCACTGATGATGTATATGATGAAAAAGGATGCCAGTGTGATGTATCAGTCGAAGATCTCACCCCACCACTTAAAACTGTCATTAGAGCTATCAGGTTAGTGAAAATTTGGAACCAAATGATTCAGAGGCAAACCTCTGATTATTTGAATTACTATGTTGCTAAGTTCTACTTTAGCAGATAAATCTCCTAGAATAACTACTTTTCCTAATCATTCACATGCCTATTAAGTTGTGAAATATTTTTTTCTAAATCAAAATTCTATAGCATGCAACACAAAATATGTTCTGAAAGGTGAAAAGCCGGGCCATCCTGGAGAAATTACATAGGAATCAGCATGCTGTGTGTATTTGTTCCTTTAAGGACATTTCGTTTATTGATGCAACTGGATTTTTAAATGGTACTTAGGATGTGATGCTCCAATCTACATTCTGTATTTTGTATCAAAGATAAAGTCCTCTGGGTTATTTTTAAAGAGATTGAGTTCTGAAAATGAGAAACCCAAATTACAATGCAGTGACTTGGTCCTGTCTTCTGAAATGTAATTGTTAATGATTAATCTTAACTTCGCTTCTTCTATTGATGGCAGAAAGCTAAGAATGCATCCAAAGCAACTTAAATTTATATTTACAGGCCCCTCTTCCCCTTCACAAAAAAAAAAAAATTTCAGAAATTGGACTAAATGAACTGTTGCATTCTCAGCCTGTCTCGTCAAATCCCTCTGGGAGAATTTATATCTGTAAGGGAATGCTGAGTGACTGTAGCAAAAAAAAAAAAAAAAAATACCTCTGATATTTTTTGGCACTTTCTACCTCTTACCAAAAAGCAGAAGCAAAATTTAAAATATTCAAAACAGCTTAGCTGTTCAGATGCTTTGTCTAATCTCATGTCAGCATGACTGATTATGTCTGTTTATTTGGTCAGTTAGCATCATGTTGGACATGACTTTCTCTATGGTTGGGAGTCACTAGAAAAGCAGAAATGAATGAAAAGATTTTGGTGAATGTGGGGACAAAGAAAATCATGGTATGGTAAAAATACATAGTGCACATTGTTTTTATGTTTAACCTATCTTTAACAGCAACCTCAGAAGAAATTAAGTAAAGCCTAGTTATTTCCCAATGGAACCATTCAAGTGTCAAGTCCTACAGGAGAGCACATCTTCCTATTTGGCCTGGAAAATCTCAGATTATGCCTCTTCTCTCATAGTAATCATTAATAATATTCCCTGTTTTTCTAAAAGTATCCCAGTTTAGTCAACCAACTATATTATCATCCTACCCTGGGGAAACTAGAAGTCTTGGATGATATTTAAGCCCAGAAAATCCAGAATATATAGTGAAATGATGTCTGAAAACCTTAAGTTAAAGAGATGCAGAGGATCTAGAAATGCACTTTCCAATACAGTAACCATTAGTCACCTGAGACTATTTAAATTTGAACTGATTGAACTGGAATACAATTTAAAATTCAGCAACTCAGTCTCACAATCTACATTTCAAGTGCTCAGTACCACAGATGGCTAGTGGCTACAATATTAGACAAAGAAAATATGGAACATTTCTTTCACTGCAAAAAATTCTGTTGGACATTGGTGGTCTAGAAGTCACCTTGAGATTCCTTACATGCATTGATTATATCCATGAAAGATCCTAAAGTGAAGGGGTGAGGGGACAATTCATTCTTCAAATTAATCTAACTTGCAACAAGAATAGAAAATTTTATCTAGTGGAAGCAGATTAGTTTTCCTAAAAGTCATATTTAACCTGGTCTCTGTCATTTCCCAAGACCTTCTGAAGCTTTCTGCTTTTGCTTCACAACCTATAAAATGGATTGTGAGCTGCGAGAAAGAAAATGAAATAGGTTTATTCTGCTAGCTAAGCGCTTTAGCAACAGTTTAAGATTTACTTTGCTCTACCTTCTTGAAACCTGACTGATTTTTGTAATGTCCTTTGTAGAATTCCCTTGATTTTCAGAATTCTTTCTTCATCCTTATTTTTAACTTAATTGAATTATTTATCTGTCTATCCTTGCTGTGGATTTCTGAAACTTTCTGTGTACTATGTGACACTTGAGGAGGATGTTTTTCTCCACCATATCCTGATTTTGCTTAGTGGGACTTTTTTTTATCATTTTCAAGTTTCAGCTAAAATTATTGGATTCTATAAAAATCTAATAACTATACTAAATAGTTTAATAACTTAATTGGAAGTCTTTTATTCATGGTAGTACTTAATTTCTAAAGATATGTAATTAAAAGACCAACCCATATAATTAACAGTTATGAAAACAAGTTTGCAGGTATAAGTTCCTAAATCATATGCAAAAGTGTTCTCTTTTTTTAGAATTTTAATTACATAAATAAGTTCAGCAGCATCAGTTGACTGAAATATTTTTTTGCCAGAAAATGTCCACCTTTTGCAACTCACAATAATAGTTTACATATACATTATTAATTCAAGTGTAAACTACATATTATTAATCTCTAAAATAACAACTTGTCTTGGCATTTTCTTTGTTTTTTTTTTTGATTGTTTGAATACTTAATACAAGTGCTTGAATATGCCTTTTGTATCCCAGTAGCTCTTACAATAATAGGTTTTCTTATCTAAAATGTGGAATAGAAAGTATGTATTCCACTACAAGGATGATAGTATAGAAAATGATATTACTACACTTACAAAGTAGGAATTCTCATTTTCAGTTATTAATATTTATTAAATATCTAACCATTTTCTACTTACTTTTGAGAGTGAAAATTCTCAGGCAATGAGAATATTAAGACCACTCTGGGGCTGGGGTTGTGGCTCAGTGGTAGAGTGCTTGCCTCACACATGTGAGGCACTGGGTTCGATCCTCAGCACCACATAAAACTAAATAAACAAAATAAAGGTATTGTGTCCATCTACAACTAAAATAAAAAATACCACCCTGAATTTGCCTGGATTCTATTATCCAAATGCACTTTCTGCCTTTTTAATGAATGATGCCACTTTTTATAGTACATATAAAATAATGACTATTCTTAGACTATTGCCAAAATATGTATTTTACTCAGAAAAAAAAATCTTAGTTTTGTATTTTTCCTTTATAATTTTCACAGACTTTTCTCAAAATAATATTTTATGAAAATGTACAAATTTTATGGAATATTTTTTCAAATTCACCTCTGAGATTAGAAAGAAATTTACTTTTTTTTTTTTTTTTTTGGTGCTGAGATCCAGCCTTGTGCATGCTAGGTACTCTAACACTGAACCACATTCCCAGTCTGAGATTGTACTTTTTTTTTTATTTTAGTACCTGGTATTGAATTCAAGGGTGCTCAACCAATGAGCCACATCCACAGCCCTTTTCATTTTTTACTTTGAGACAGGGTTTCATTAAGTTGCTTGGGGGCCTCTCTCTGTTGCTGAGGCTGCTTCCAACTCCTGCCTCAGCCCCCTGAGCTGCTGTGATTACAGGTGTGCGCCACTGTGCCTGGCTTCATGACTCAATTCAAACAATGTTAAGTTTGTCTTCCTCCATTCAGGGAAATTAGTATCTAAACAGAAAGAAAAAATTAGGAAGGAAGTAAACAAATCAATCTAGACATTCTACAAACAAATCTAGAGCATTCATCATACCCCCTTTTCCCTGTCTCATAGTAGGACAACAGTTTTCCTATCACTGTTTAAAAAATATAGCCCATAAGTTGCTTGGGTGTGTTTTTCTCAGAGATTCTGAATTCTCTGAGTGGATACTGACTGTGACTGTTCACACTAGGACTTGACATTGTAGGTCACCACGTAAGTATGAGTCTTAGGCAAATTTTCACATAAAACATTAACATATGCTTTTTTAAAATTTGAGATAGCGAGTGTTTGAAAGTTATATCCAATACAAGTAAATATTTTTAAAAGAGTCCAATAATGACTTTTTAAAACACAAAAGAAATTAGGTAACTTGTTTTCTTGTACTAAACTGGTTAGGTAGTTTCTTAGATATGTACACCAAGGCAAAAGGTAAGTATGTTTAGGGCATTTGGGAAGAAGTACTTTGTCTGTTAAAATAAGGGAATATGCTTCCTACCAGTTCTGTTTTCACATCTAGGATCAAGGCCACTCTTAACAAGAACTTCATTAACAATTGTTCTATCAGCTTCCTTTATACTGCCATGTTTTCCACCATCTTCAAGATCACAATATCAAGCAACGTATTTTCCTTGTGAAGATAACCAAGAATACCAGTGCAGATACTCATTATTCTCAAGAGAAATGAAAGATAAGTCATTGATTATATCAGGTTCTTAACTTCTCTTAGTACCTTCATGCTATAATCACCATGCCTCTCATGTTTTTCTACATGCAACCTTTCATTTCCCAAGTCACACCAGCCTTTTAGAGAAGCAAATAAATTTTTTTTAAAAAAAGGTCTAGGGTGAAAACTCAAAGAATGTACCAGAACCCAGGGGTACTTGACCACTGAGCCACATCCCCAACCCTTTTTATATTTTGAAACAGGGTCTCACTAAGTTGCTTGGAGCCTCACTAAGTTGCTGATGCTGGCTTTGAACTCACCATTCTCCCACCTCAGCCTCCTAAGCAACTGGGATTATAGGTGTGTGCCACCACAACCAGATCAAAGAAAATTCTTTTTTTTTTTTTTTGGCTTAAAAGAGCATAAGTTTATTTTCTCACAGTTCTGGAGGCTAGAAGTCAAAAATTAAGGTGTCAGCAGGGCTGGTTCCTTCCTGAGGCTCTCTGAAGGATAATCTGTTCATCCTTTTTCCTAGCTTCTGATGGTTCTTGGCAATCCTTAATGTTTCTTGGCTCATAGCTATTTATACCTTCACATGGCTGGTGTTGTCTCCCCCCACCCTCACTCCCTCTCTCTCTACCAATTTGCCTGAACCTGTCTCTGAAAAAGACACCAGTCTTTGGATTTAGAGCCCATCCTAGCCTATTCTGACCTTGTTTTAACTTGATTGTATGTGCAAGCCTCCTAATTCCAAATAAGATCACACTCACAGGCACCAAGGATTAATTAGGACTTGGACATACCTTTTGGAGGGACACGCTTCAGCCCAAGGGGCAAGGAATAAACATTTTTTTAGTTGAAGCTGCAGCTGATTTTACCCTAACACCACAGGTTAATTCTATTCTGCCACCCCGCTCCCCAGTGCTGTGTAGGAAAAGTGGTCCACAAACAGTACCACCTCTATTGGGCCCTGAGTGGCTCATATAACCACTCTGGGCCTGTTTCCTCATTAGTGAGAAGGGTATGGCAATAATATTGTCCTAGTAGTGTTGTGGAGAGGATTAAACGAATTAACATTTACAATGCACCTAGAGCAGTTGCTATCACAAGCTAAGAACTATATAAGTGCTAGTTGTTATCACCCTTGAGTTGTTTGGGCTCTTTGGTGTCTCCTTAGTATGCTGCCACCTCTACTGCTCATTGTCTACTAAGAAAGTGGATTTTGATCTTTATCTCTCCATGACAAGTCACCTAAAAGGAGCAACTTGCTGCCTTCCCATTGACCTTTTAAAGAAGTCAGGACAGTAAGAGGTAGAAGTTACCTCTTCTCTCACTCTCCTTCACCCTTTCAGAGTCCTGACTACAGACTCTCTGAAGTTCCTCCCAGAAAGTCAGTGCATGCACTCAGAAAATATGTATTGAGCCTCTACTCTGCATAGAGATAAACATTAGCAGGAAGGAGAGAGAGCTCCACTTGAAGTCCTGAGGGGTTAGCAGAAAAGTAAAGAGTCAATCATGATACAGAGCCACACATCTCTACAATGATAGAAGTCCAGGATGTTCTGGGTCAACATAAATCAGCACTTCTTTGGGAGATGGCATTCAGGAAGGCTTTCTGGAAAGAGAGAATGAATGGAAAGATCTGGTAGATTCATAGATACGAGGTTATTAAGGAGGGAAGGATTAAGGAGAGAGGGAATTGCAATTGCAAAAAGAAGTGAAGGTGGCATTAGAAAGTATGTGTTAGCCTGGCACCCTGGCGCATGCCTATAATCCCAGTGGCTCAGGAGGCTGAGGCAGGAAGATGGTGAGTTCAAAGCCAGCCTCAGCAACAGTGAGGCTCTAAGCAAAGCAGTGAGACCCTGTCTCTAAATAAAATGCAAAATAGGGCTGGGGATGTGGCTCAGTGGTTGAGTGCTCCTGAGTTTAATCCCCAATAACCCATTCCCCCAAAAAAGAAAGAAAGTATGTGTCAATATATGGTGGAAACCTAGGAAAACAGAGGTGAAGCTGAAGAGAGGACTGTCATAGTGAACAGGAACATAAGGAAATCTTTATGTTTTATATTTATCAGACTGGTACATTGCACTGCAATCTATTTTTTACAGTACAATAAGTCGTCATTCTTGTTTTTGTTTTTGTTTGTACTTGAAATTTGAACCCAGAGGCATTTTACCACTGAGCCACATCCCTAGCCCTTTTATATTTTATTTAGAGACAGGGTCTTGCAACATTGCAAACTTTGGGCCTTACTAAGTTGTTGAGGCTGGCTTTGAATTCGCAATCCTCCTGCCTCAGCCTCCCGAGCTACTGGGATCACAGGCATACACCACCATGCCCAGCTGTCTTTCTAAATTATAAAACAAAGAACAAATCAAAAAAGACATTGTTGTTACAGTACCTGGATCTGCTGGGGCCTGAGCCACATAGTCATGATGGATAATAGTGGAGGAAGGATTTCAGAGCTTTGTGGACATTAAAAATTATAAGATTTGGATATATACTGATGGGAAAGGATGGAATGAAAGAATAGAAGGAGGACTGGGGTACAATAGTGGTACCAGTGATACAATGCTTGTTTAGCATGTGTGAGGCATTGGTTTCAATTCTCAGCACCACATTAAAAATAGATAGATAGATAGATGATAGATAGATAGATAGATAGATAATAGATCAACAACTAAAAAATTTTTTTAAAAGAGTGGGAGGAAAAAATATGGAATGAGACAAACATGGTAGCCATCAACACAGAGATAAAAGGCTTATACAAGTCTCACCCAGGAAGTGAAGAGAAGATGGTCCACATAGAATTCTAAGACTCACATACATGGAAGGAGCTACAAAAGGAAGAAGGCTCTCAAGGGGACCAACTCAAAGCAGCAGATAGGTGGAAATCAGAAGATGTGGTGAAAGAGGACCTAGAGGAAGAACATGCTTCAAGCAGGAGACAATAAGCACTGCTAGGAGGTCAAAGAAGACAAAAAATAGGAAGATCCTTTGAAAGTGGCAACAAAGAGGTCATCAGGACTTTGGAGGAAAATTCAGAGAGGTGAAAGGATTTGAAGCCAGATGTAAACAGAAATTAAATTATCAGAAGCTTTCAATCTAATATGAACATAGATGAAGTGTCAAGAATTTCTTTGTAACTAGGGAAGACTCATCAACTCTTCTAAAATAGCTCAGATCTGATCAGAGCTCTGAAGAATCACTGATGACATTTCAGAGTTTCCAAGGTGGATATGCAAATCAAACCCTGCTGTTAATCCTGGCTTGGGTGCTAAGGTTTTCCAGTTTTCTTGCCCTGCTATTCTTCCTATTCTGAAAGGCAAGCTTAAAATCATTGTCTTGACCCTTCCCTAAAATTTGATCTCAACTCTGACTCCTTCTTGAATCTCACTTTATATGTCAGACAAGAATACTCCACAAACAGAGAAGAGGCACATGTCTGCACATGTTTCTGCTAAATCTACAAGCTGTTTAATCGTCACCAGTTCTTAACTTTACTGATGACATCTCTGCTATTCTAGCAGAGGTGATGAGTCTTTGTTTGCAAGTCACTATTAACAGTGAGGTCTATGACATATTACAGTAAAAGATGCTACTAGAAGAGCATTTTATGGATCATTCAGCACGTATTGTTTAAATCATTTAATACATTCCCTTGAAGATTCTTATTGTTTGCTTTTGTTTTTTTTTTTTGTTTTTGTTTTTTTTTTTTATTGATTGTTCAAAATATTACAGAGCTCATGATATATCATCTTTCATACATTTGACCCAGTTGGGTTTTTTTTATTGGTTGTTCAAAACATTACATAGTTCTTGATATATCATATTTCACACTTTGATTCAAGTGGGTTATGAACTCCCATTTTTACCCCGTATACAGATTGCAGAGTCACATCAGTTACACTTCCACTGATTTACATATTGACATACTCATGTCTGTTGTATTCTGCTGCCTTTCCTATCCTCTACTATCCCCCCTCCCCTCCCCTCCCCTCTTTTCTCTCTACCCCCTCTACTCTAATTCATTTCTCCCCCTTGTATTATTTTTCCCTTTCCCCTCACTTCCTCTTGTATGTAATTTTGTATAACCCTAAGGGTCTCCTTCCATTTCCAAGCAATTTCCCTTCTCTCTCCCTGTCCCTCCCACCTCTCATCCCTGTTTAATGTTAGTCATCTTCTCATGCTCTTCTTCCCTACTCTGTTCTTAGTTACTCTCCTTATATCAAAGAATACATTTGGCATTTGTTTTTTAGGGATTGGCTAGCTTCACTTACATAATCTGCTCTAATGCCATCCATTTCCCTCCAAATTCTATAATTTTGTCATTTTTCAATGCAGAGTAATACTCCATTGTGTATAAATGCCACATTTTTTTAATCCATTCGTCTATTGAAGGGCATCTAGGTTGCTTCCACAGTCTTGCTATTGTGAATTGTACTGCTATGAACATCGATGTAGCAGTGTCCCTGTAGCATGCTCTTTTTAGGTCTTTAGGGAATAGACCCAGAAGGGGAATAGCTGGGTCAAATGGTGGTTCCATTCCCAGCTTTCCAAGAAATCTCCATACTGCTTTCCAAATTGGTTGCACCAATTTGCAGTCCCACCAACAATGTACAAGTGTACCCTTTTCCCCACATCCTCGCCAGCACTTGTTGTTGTTTGACTTCATAATGGCTGCCAATCTTACTGGAGTGAGATGATATCTTAGGGTGGTTTTGATTTGCATTTCTCTGACTGCTAGCGATGGTGAGCATTTTTTCATGTACTTGTTGATTGATTGTATGTCCTCCTCTGAGAAGTGTCTGTTTAGGTCCTTGGCCCATTTGTTGATTGGGTTATTTGTTATCTTATTGTCTAATTTTTTGAGTTCTTTATATACTCTGGATATTAGGGCTCTATCTGAAGTGTGAGGAGTAAAGATTTGTTCCCAGGATGTAGGTTCCCTATTTACATCTCTTATTATTTCTTTTGCTGAGAAAAAACTTTTTAGTTTGAGCAACTCCCATTTGTTGATTCTAGATATTAATTCTTGTGCTATGGGTGTCCTATTGAGGAATTTGGAGCCCGATCCCACAGTATTTAGGTCGTAGCCAACTTTTTCTTCTATCAGATGCCTTGTCTCTGGTTTGATATCAAGCTCCTTGATCCATTTTGAGTTAACTTTTGTGCATGGCGAGAGAAAGGGATTCAGTTTCATTTTGTTGCATATGGATTTCCAGTTTTCCCAGCACCATTTGTTGAAGATGCTATCCTTCCTCCATTGCATGCTTTTAGCCCCTTTATCAAAGATAAGAAAGTTGTAGTTTTGTGGGTTGTTTTCTGTGTCCTCTATTCTGTACCATTGGTCCACCCGCCTGTTTTGGTACCAATACCATGCTGTTTTTGTTACTATTGCTCTGTAGTATAGTTTGAAGTCTGGTATCACTATACCACCTGATTCACCCTTCCTGCTTAGCATTGTTTTTGCTATTCTGGGTCTTTTATTTTTCCATATGAATTTCATGATTGCTTTCTCTATTTCTACAAGAAATGCCGTTGGGATTTTGATTGGCATTGCATTAAACCTATAGAGAACTTTTGGTAATATCGCCATTTTGATGATGTTAGTTCTGCCTATCCATGAACAGGGTATATTTTTCCATCTTCTAAGATCTTCTTCAATTTCTCTCTTTAGGGTTCTGTAGTTTTCATTGTATAAGTCTTTTACCTCTTTTGTTAGGTTGATTCCCAAGTATTTTATTACTTTTGAGGATATTGTGAATGGAGTGGTTGTCCTCATTTCCATTTCAGAGGGTTTGTCGCTGATATACAGGAATGCCTTTGATTTATGCGTGTTGATTTTATATCCTGCCACTTTGCTGAATTCATTTATTAGCTCTAATAGTTTCTTTGTAGACCCTTTTGGGTCTGCTAGGTATAGAATCATGTCATCTGCAAATAGTGATAGTTTAAGTTCTTCTTTTCCTATTTTTATGCCTTTAATTTCTTTCGTCTGTCTAATTGCTCTGGCCAGTGTTTCGAGAACTATGTTGAACAGAAGTGGTGAGAGAGGGCATCCCTGTCTTGTTCCAGATTTTAGAGGGAATGCCTTCAATTTTTCTCAATTCAGAATGATGCTAGCCTGGGGCTTAGCGTAGATTGCTTTTATAATGTTGAGGTATGTTCCTGTTATCCCTATTTTTTTGAGAGTTTTGAACAAAAAGGGATGCTGTACTTTGTCGAATGCTTTTTCCGCATCTATCGAGATGATCATATGGTTCTTATTTTTAAGTCTCTTGATGTGGTGGATAACATTTATTGATTTCCGTATATTGAACCAGCCTTGCATCCCAGGGATGAATCCTACTTGATCATGGTGTACAATTTTTTTGATATGATTTTGTATCCGATTCGCCAGAATTTTATTGAGGATTTTTGCGTCTAGGTTCATTAGAGATATAGGTCTGTAGTTTTATTTTTTTGAAGTATCTTTGTCTGGTTTAAGAATCAGTGTGATGTTGGCCTCGTAGAATGAATTTGGAAGTTCTCCCTCTTTTTCTATTTCCTGAAATAGCTTGAAAAGTATTGGTATTAGTTCCTCTTTAAAGGTTTTGTAAAAGTCTGCTGTATACCCATCCGGTCCTGGGCTTTTCTTAGTTGGTAATCTTTTGAGGGTTTCTTCTATTTCCTCAATTGATATTGGTCTGTTTAGGTTGTCTATATCCTCCTGTCTCAATCTGGGCAGATCATATGATTTAAGAAATTTATCGATGCCTTCACTATCTTCTATTTTATTGGAGTATAAGGATTCAAAATAATTTCTGATTATCTTCTGTATTTCTGAAGTGTCTGTTGTGATATTGCCTTTTTCATCCTGTATGCTAGTAATTTGAGTTCTCTCTCTTCTTCTCTTCGGTAGCATGGCTAAGGGTCTGTCGATCTTATTTATTTTTTCAAAGAACCAACTTTTAGTTTTATCAATTTTTTCAATTGTTTCTTTTGTTTCTATTTCATTAATTTCAGCTCTGATTTTAATTATTTCTTGCCTTCTACTACTTTTGCTGTTATTTTTCTCTTCTTTTTCTAGGATTTTGAGATGAAGTATGAGATCATTTATTTGTTGGTTTTTTCTTTTTTTAAGGAATGAGCTCCATGCAATGAATTTTCCTCTTAGAACTGCTTTCAATATGTCCCATAGATTCTGATATGTTGTGTCTGTGTTTTCATTTATCTCTAATAATTTTTTAATTTCCTCCTTAATGTCTTCTATAACCCATTGATCATTCAGTAACCTATTGTTCATTCTCCAAGTGATGCATGATTTTTCCTTCCTTCTTTTATCATTGATTTTCAGTTTCATTCCATTATGGTCAGATAAGATGCATGGTATTATCTCTACTCCTTTATATTGTCTAAGAGTTGCCCTGTGACATAATATATGATCTATTTTTGAGAAGGATCCATGTGCTGCTGAAAAAAAAGTGTAACTGCTTGATGTTGGGTGGTATATTCTATATATGTCAATTAAGTCTAGGTTGTTAATTGTGTTATTGAGTTCTATAGTTTCCTTATTCAACTTTTCTTTGGAAGATCTGTCCAGTGGTGAGAGAGGTGTGTTGAAGTCTCCCATGATTATTGTATGGTGGTCTATTAGACTCTTGAACTTGAGAAGAGTTTGTTTGATGAATATAGCTGCACCATTGTTTGGGGCATATATATTTATGATTGTTATGTCTTGTTGGTGTATGGTTCCCTTGAGCAGTATGTAGTGTCCCTCTTTATCCCTTTTGATTAACTTTGGCTTGAAATCTATTTTATTAGATATGAGTATGGACACTCCTGCTTGTTTCCGAAGTCCATATGAGTGATATGATTTTTCCCAACCTTTCACCTTCAGTCTATGTATGTCTTTTCCTATCAAATGCGTCTCCTGTAGGCAGCATATTGTTGGGTCATGTTTTGTGATCCATTCTACTAGCCTGTGTCTCTTAATTGGTGAGTTTAAGCCATTAACATTTAGGGTTATTATTGAGATATGGGTTATCCTTCCAGCCATTTTTGTTTATTTATGTTACTGAATATGGTTTGTTTTCCTCTTTGATTATTTTCCCCCCTTTACTGTCCTACCTCCCACTGTTGGTTTTCATTGTTATTTTCCATTTCCTCTTCCTGTAATGTTTTGCTGAGGATTTTTTGGAGAGATGGTTTTCTAGCTGCAAATTCTTTTAACTTTTGTTTATCATGGAAGGTTTTAATTTCATCTTCTATCTTGAAGCTTAATTTTGCTGGATACACAATTCTTGGTTGGAACCCATTTTCTTTCAGTGTTTGAAATATGTTATTCCAGGATGTTCTAGCTTTCAAAGTCTGTGTTGAGAGATCAGCTGTTATCCTGATTGGTTTACCCCTAAATGTGATCTGCTTCCTTTTTCTTGTAGCTTTTAAGATTCTCTCCTTATTCTGTATGTTGGGCATCTTCATTATAATGTGTCTAGGTGTGGATCTCTTATGATTATGCACATTCGGCGTCCTGTAGGCTTCTGGGATTTGGGATTCTGTCTCGTTCTTCAAGTCTGGGAAGTTTTCTCGAATTATTTCATTGAATAGATTGTTTATTCCTTTGGTTTGGAGCTCTGTGCCTTCCTGTATCCCAATGACTCTTAAGTTTGGTCTTTTAATGTTATCCCATATTTCTTGGATGTTCTGCTCATGGTTTCTTAACAGTCTTGCTGAGCTGTCTATGTTCTTTTCAAGTTGAAATACTTTGTCTTCATTGTCTGATGTTCTATCTTCTAAGTGTTCTACTCTGCTGGTAGTATTCTCAATTGAGTTTTTAAGTTGGTTTATTCCTTCCTGCCTTTCTAGGATTTCTGTTTGTTTGTTTTTTATAACCTGTATCTCCCTGTATAGTTGATCTTTTGCTTCCTGGATTTGTTTATGTATTTCATTGTTGAAGAAATCTTTCATTGTCTGATTTTGCTGTCTAATGTCTTCCTTGAGACTCCAGATCATCTGAAGCATGTATCTCCTGAATTCTTTATCTGACATTCCATCTGCTGCAGATATTACCTCTTCTAACGTTGAGTTGACCTACATTGCTTGTGGTCCTTTCTTTCCTTGTCTCTTCATACTGTTCGTGTTTCTTTCTGCTTATTGAGACTGTTGTGTTGTTGAATTTTCCCCCTATATATTTGTATTACTCTTGTATAGTTGCAAAGTCTCCCGCGCAGGCGCGGGCAGGGGCTCTGCTCCTCCTCCAATTGGGGCACTGTGCCTACCACATCGGCAGGCCGCTGGGCCTGTTCTGCTGGTTGGTAGCAGGTGCGCCTACCTTGCAGGCACGTGGGGCGGCTCTGCCACTCCCAGGTTGCTGGGCCTGACCTGCTGGTGGGTTGCAGGTCCAGCTACCTTGTAGGCGCGGGGGGAGGGTGCACACCTATTTGTATTTAGACGGTTACTCGAAACGGAGGACGTAATGCTTGGGATGAAAGTTGGGGGGAAGGGGAAGGTAGGTGCTCTTGAAAAGAAAGAAGGAGAGGGAGATAGATAGTATAGAGGAGAATGGAAAGAGCAGTAAACCTTAGAAGGGGAGAGAGAGAGGGAAAAGGGAGAGAAAAAATTAAAATGAAATAGGAAATAAAATTAGGTCTTAGAGATCCATTTTCTTCTCTTCCCGTAGGCAAAGCTGTGCCCTCCGGGCTGAGTTTTGCCCTCAATGTGTCAACAGCAATCCCTGTAAGGCGGTTCCTGGGAGTCTCTCAATCCTGTTGGTCCAGATCCGTTTTACTTCTACGGCCCCTCCTCCCCTTCTTCCTGCCAGCCAGCCCGGTCCTGCTCACCGGAGGCAGTTCCCCAAGGATTTGGTTACACTTTCAGCCCCACCAAGTGCTCTATTTCCCTAACTACTGAGCACTCTCGCTGTCATTCATCTAAGCCCCAGTGCTGTGGAGCTGTGGTCTGGGAGTCAATTGTTTAATTTTTCCAGACCCCTTTGGTAGGCACACCTTCGGAATCTGGCGGCTAAGACCATTGGTGTCACTGCTGGTGGTAATAGGAGTTGGGGGTCGAGGATCCCCTCTACTTCCCTCAGCCCCTACAGTCACAACCACTCTGCTGGCGGTAGGAGGAGTTGGGGGTCTGGAGTGTCCTCTGTTTCCCTCCGCCCCTACCGTCACACCCTCTCAGTTCGCGGTTGGGGGATTTGGGGGTGGGGAGTCTTCTCTGCTTCCCTCTGCCCCTACAGTCACGCCCTCGTCACTGGCAGTAGGGGGAGTTGGGGGTCGAGAGTCCTTTGGCCCTTACGGTCACGACCACGGAGAGATTTTGAAGTTTCACGGTTGTTTGTATCTGGTGTGGGTGGGAGTCACACACCTGCTAAAGTAGATTCCGCTGGGAAGGAATCTCTTTGGCCGAACTTTGGTGACTTCCCCTCTCTGCTATGGAGGGCCCCTGGCTCCTTGCTGGAGTTTCCAAAGGGAGGGGTGGAACTGGCTTGTCTCTGGTCTGACACAATCTCTGGTTTTAGTTCCCAGTTCGCTATTTCGTAAAGGGTTGGTTAGATTCCCTTCACGCTGTCTCAGGGGGGGTTCGCCGGGTTGGCGCGGCTGTTAGTAGAGCCGGGAGGGCACGGGCTGTCTGCTGGGCCAGGCGGGGACACTTCTCGCTGCGCCGGGCCGCCGGGGGCTGCCTGTAGAGCCAGGCAGCTGCGGCCGCGTGGCTAAGATCCGGGCGGGCGGGGTGGCCGTTCGCTGAGCGAGAGCAGGGCCTCCCAGGACAGTGAGATGGCGGGTGCCGTCTGCGGGTTCGGGCGGGCCGCGCCGCTCGGGGCCGCCGGCCGCTTTCTGAAGCGGCTGGTGGCCACGGGATTGTACCTCTGCACCCGCCGGGGGGCCGCCTGTAGAGCCGGCCAGCTGCAGCCGCGTGGCTACGAGCCTGGCAGGCGTGGTGGCCGTTCGCAGAGCGAGAGCAGGGCCTCCCCGGGACGGCGGGATGGCGGGTGCCGTCTGCGGGTTTGGGCGGGCAGCGCCGCTCTGGGCCACTGGCCGCTTGCAGAAGCGGCTGGTGGCTGCGGGACTGGACCTCCGCGCCCGCGTGGCTGGCCAAGATCCACTTGTCTGGGACAAACTGACACTTCTAATAAACCTACCAATTCCCAGCAGGTCCCCTCTTAACGGAATTTTGCTAGAAGTTCCTCAGTAGGTAGACTGCCGCTGTTCCAATGGGTCTTTCTGATCCCGTTAATGAGGAGACATTGGAATCGCTGCTTCCTCGCCGGCGGCCATGTTGGATCATCCCCCAGTTGGGTTTTGAACTCCCATTTTTACCCCAAATACAGATTGCAGAATCACATCTGTTACACACTCTCATTTTTACATAATGGCATATTAGTGACTGTTGTATTCTGCTACCTTTCCTATCTCCTACTATCCCCCCTCCCCTCCCCTCCCCTCCCATCTTCCCTCTCTACCTCCTCTGCTGTTGTTCATTTCTCTCCCCTTTTTTTCCTCCCCCTTGCCCCTCACAACCTCTTATAATTTTGTGTATCATTGAAGGTCTCCTACCATTTCCATATGCTTTCCCTTCTCTCTCCCTTTCTCTCCCCCCATTCGTCTTTGTTTACTGTTAGTCTTTTCCTCATGCTCTTCCTTCCTATTCTGTTCTTAGTTGCTCTCTTTATATCAAAGAAGACATTTGGCATTTGGTTTTTAGGGATTGGCTAGCTTCACTTAGCATAATCTGCTCTAATGCCATCCATTTCCCTGCAAATTCTATGATTTTGTCATTTCTTAGTGCTGCATAATACTCCATTGTGTATAGATGCCACATTTTTTTATCCATTCATCTATTGAAGGGCATCTAGGTTGATTCCACAGTCTAGCTATTATGAATTGTGCCGCTATAATCATTGATGTGGCCGTATCCCTATAGTGCGCTCTTTTAAGGTCCTCAGGGAATAGTCCGAGAAGGGCGATAGCTGGGTCAAATGGTGGATCCATTCCCAGCTTTCCCAGGAATCTCCATACTGCTTTCCAAATTGGCCTCACCAATTTGCAGTCCCACCAGCAGTGTACAAGTGTACCCTTTTCCCCACATCCTCGCCAACACTTATTGTTATTTAACTTTGCTTTTGTTTTGAAGATAATTACATGTAACCACACTTTTCTCTGAGGCTACATTGTTTCCACGAAAAACACACTTGGTAACATCTGAGATTTTTAACCTTTCAATTGGCTATAATTTTAAATGAATCTCGTATTTATTGCCATAACCAAAAATGTTTAAGAGTAACTAAGATGTATGAGCACTTTATTTATTTACTTGTTTATTTCACACTTTAAAGTTTATGAAGGATTTGATACTCCTAAGAGAACAAAATCACAAATTTAGTTACCACAGAATCCTAGTGGGAAAGTTAACCATTTACAGACTTGCTTGGATCTGGAAGTTTTTGCTTGGGTCTTACTACTCTTACCCTTTTGAAAGAAAATCTAACAAAATCTACAATACAGCCTGCAAATAAGGGACCATAATAAAAATCAAGAAAATAACAACTCCACTTCCACTGGTGGAAACAGTGCAGCCACAGAACTTGTCCTAATGTCCTAAATCAGATAAATGGGTATCTGTTTGCCCCTGCAGTGAGGACACCAGACAGACTACAGAGTTGGGGCTAGTGTCTCTATTAAAAGCCAAAAGCAAGAAAATGAGACTGGTCAGCAGATTTAGAAACTCCTGGGGCTCCTTAGTTACTGGCTAGCAGCTCGGTCCAGGATGAAGAAAGGCTGGAGGAGTCTTAACTATGATTCTTCGGCCTTATTTTATTTTATTTGTGTGTGTGTGTGTGTGTGTGTGTGTGTGTGTGTGTGTGTTAGAGAGAGAGCGAGAGAGAAAGAGAGAGAGAGATTGGAGATTGAAACCAGGGGTTCAACCACTGAGCTTCACCCCAGCCCTTTTTTCTTTTTTTTTTTTTTTCATTTTGAAATAGGGTCTTGATAAGTTACTTAGGGCCTATGTTGCCAAGGTTGGCCTCAAACTGGCCATCCTGCCTCAACCTTCTGAGTTGCTGGGATTACCAGCATATACCACTGTGCCCAGATTTGGATGTATGATTCTTTAGTTTGTTTTCAGGATCTAAATACTGTGTACACAAATGTAAATTTGTATTTTTGAATTATGTTCATATATCAACAGGAAAACAACATTAATACATTCTAAAAAGTCATACACGTGCCTTTAATAGTAACCCAAATTAGCCAGTTCTGTAGCCCTAGTTGTCTGCTGAATTTGTTCTATGATCAATATCCATGAACTAATCTCTAAAAGTTGACAAAGATTTTATGGGGGAGATTCAGTGATGGAAAGGCCCTAGATCATCTCAAGAATGAATCCTGGGAGGCTAGGGATGTGGCTCACGCGGTAGCATGCTCACCTGGCATTCGTGCGGCCTGGGTTCGATCATCAGCACCACATATGTTGTGTCTACCAAAAACTAAAAAATAAATATTAAAAAATTCTTTCTCTCTCTCTCTCTCTCTCTCTCTCTCTCTCTCTCTCTCTCTCAAAAAAAAAAAATTCTGTATTGAGTATGAGACACTATTTAAAAAAAAAAAAAAAGAACGAACCCTGGTACCCTTGGTTTTAAGGGAGCTAGACACTGTATTTCTCATGAAGAGTCAGAAATCAGAAGATAGAGTTTTGCAAGTGGGAGAAGAATATGGATGCATATTGGTAAAGTAAATCAGCCCAATTAGCCAACATAAAATAAGGAGAGGGACTGGGGAATCAAACATCTAGCCCAAAACATATGATCTGGCATAATAAGACCACTTTGTAGCCTTGAGAAATTTAGTAATATCCCCAGAGATGAGGGTGAAGAGCTAGTAAAAGACAGTTCACTCTTCCATAAATGGTTGCCTACCACCTCTGCCAGTATGGGCCAAATCTTCCTTTCCTGCACTCCCATGGTAACCTGTGCTTCCCACAGTCCTGCATCCACACTAGACTGGAAGTGCTCCAAGATTTATTTCTTCATCAAAGTATCCCTGCCATCTAACACATAGGCTAGTGCAGAGTAGGTACTCAATAAATGTTTGGTGGATGAGTGAATGAATGGATGGATGGATGGATTCCCAAGTCCTGCTCATCAGATACACGGTTGTCATCACTTGGAGAAGCAGCCACAGGGAGCTCACATGGACAGCTCCAGGCTCTGGGTACATGAGGCCCTCAAATCCTATCAGAATTCATAGTTGCAGCAACTGTTGTCTCAGTGGGGCTGAGTACTCCTTGACATCATGTGGGAGGCTTCCTCAACTCTGCCCACTCCCTCCTAGAAGAGCTGGTGCTCCTCCCAGCCTAGCCCAGTGCCCAGCACAACAGCGTAGGTGCTCATGAATATGCATTGAAAGAATGTATGAATCAGTCACCTTGGCACTCCCTTCCCTTTCCAACAATCCTTTGAAAAATTAATAGAACTTCTTCACTGCTTGCATGAAACTTCAGACCTCATCAAGGAAGCGGAAAACAGGAAGCTTTGGGGTTCTGATTAGAGGCCTGACATCAAGGCACGTTAACACTTGGCCCATCAGTATGACATGTGTGACTTAGAAGATTTATGCAAACTGGAAAAGTCATGATCGATTCTTTGAATGGGAGCAGAGACTTTCCACCCCCAATACCCTGCACCACCACCCCAGACCCACCTCCTCCTCAGTGGTTCTTAACCTTGACTGAATGATTGCATATCTTGATGCTTTTCATTTTAAAAATCTCTGGGCTACATGCTGAACTAATTCAAATAGAGTTTCTGGAGGTAAGACCTAGGCTTCCTGGGTGATCCCAATGAGCAGCCAACCTTGGGAAGTTCTGCTGTCTTTACAGTCAATCAAACTGCCTCTTCTGTGCACGGTCGGCTGAGCCCTCTCCACCCTGCACATGGTTTGGCTGCTGGCCGGACCCATCCATCTGTTTGGTGGTGGCAGCAGTCACTGCTGCTTCTGTTTTCTCATCATTCTTAACTCTGCATATTCATATGCAATGTTTTTGCCCTGATTTAGAGGACTGGAACAAGACTTTTGCAAGATTTTATAACTCATGGCAGCAAAACAAATGCACCTACATTTCCTTAGAAATGCACATGTGTTTGTGTATATATATAGATATATTCTACCCGGAGTTTAACTTTAGTTATTTCTTCGTACTCAGAAAATTGTATGAGCAGAGTTCTTCAGTTTCAAGTTGACAGTTTGGGTTTGTGATGAATCTTTTCCACCCTCTAGTGGTACTACAGGGGCATGTCGATTTTGTTTTATAGGTTTTCTAGATTTCCTATCCTTTTAGTTATCAACAGCATCAAAAGAGACTTGACAGTACTGAGTTTGGCTTTTTGTTCTCTATTGACCAGTTGATGCTATTTACCCTCGTGAAAAAAGAAGCCAATGAGTGTGTCAGTCACTCCTTAGCCTCTTGATGGCTCTACAACAGACCATCTAATTATTGTAATGGTACGGGCCTTTCACTTCACAAAGGTTTATTAAGCACCTGCTTGTGCCAGCCACATGTGAACCCTAGCATATTCAAAGCATCTTAATACAATAAAGTTTCTTAAGACAATAATGAGTATTATAATTAAGAGCTCAACACTGGAACCAAACTGGTTCATTTCCTAATTCCATACTGACTTTATATAAGCTCTCTATTTACATTTGCTACTGACTGGGTTACAATATCATTTGTTCATTACTTGAACTTTAACTTGTTTTGGCCTTTCTCCTTACTTCCTTATAATGACATTTTATTGTTTGTGATTCAATTGTTTTGTGAGATCCTAATTACAGTAGCAACCTAAGAGAAAAGAATATTATTATTTTCATGATTTTCAGAAGCAGTTCTATTTAAATTATTTTTCTGCACTAGGCATGTTCCTGCTCTCAAACATCTAAGCATTTGTTTTATTTTAAGAAGCTTCTTGTACCTGTGGAGGAGAGTCAAAGGGTATGTTGTTTCTGAAATGTGCCTGAAGAACTTGAATCTAACCTAAGACATTCTTTTTAGATTTCTACAAAAGACTGCCTTATCGCAGAACAAAAGCTTTAAACAACTATGCAATAGTAAATCCTCATTCATTTCTTCAGCTAGCATTTACTGAACTCCTAATACTTGCCAGGGATTGTGCAGGATGCTAGGATAAAAAACACAGTCCCTAGTAGGGCACAGTGATGCACTCCTGTAATTCCAGTGGCCTGGGAGACTGAGGCAGGAGGATCCCAAGTTTGAGGCCAGCCTGAGTAATTTAGTGAGGCCCTGTCTCAAAATAAAAACAAAAAGGGCTTATGATGTTGCTCTGTGGTAAAGCACCCTTGATTTCAATCCCCAGTACCTTCAAAGCAAACAAACAGTTCCTGACATTAATAAATGCCAGTGGGTGAAATACACTGCCACATATTTAACTACATGATAGCCCACTTGAGGGCACAAAGAAAGACTATCTACCCCAGTGGGAGAAGCTGGAAAAGACTTCCTAAAGAAGCTTATGATTGAAAGATATAGGGATATAGCTCAGTTGGTGGAGTTCTTGCCTCACATACACAGACCCTGGGTTCAATCCCCAGCACCATGCACACACACACAAAAAAAAAAAAATCAAGAAGCTTATGATTGTGCTGAATCTGGAATAGTTAGCAGTTGAAGTGGAATACAAGGATAGAACCCTGAGGAATGAGCACTTTGATGACAAGAAAATCAAAAAAGAAAAGAAGTGGGCTGGGGAGATAACTCAGTTGGTAGAGTGTTTGCCTTGCGTGCACAAGGCACTGGATTCAAACCCCAGCATCACAAAAAAATAAATAAAAAGAGAGAGAAGAAGCAGTAAATAAAGTGATAATTTATTGAATGGTGTTTTTGTGGACCTACAAATACTTACTGAAACCTACATTCCAAAGAAGAAGAGAAAGGTGAGGAGGTAAAAGAGGTAGACAAGAGACTACCACTCCATGAACATCCCTAGAGGGTATGCTAAGGAATCTGATGTTTACCCAGTAGGTCATGTAACCCAACAGAGGATTCTAGGAGGGAGCAACATGGTCTTACTTACATTTTGAAGTTTTTATTCCAAGGCTATAACAGGTCAGATGGTCGAGTGCTTGCCTTGCATGAAGGAAACGATTAGGACATGCTTTGTTGTTCCTTACATAACAAGTAAAATGTCAGGGCCATCATTCTTTATATAAATTATTGATTTCAAAAAATATTTATGTCTTTAAACATTCCCTCTGCAAACATAAAATTATGAGTTAAAATTTTCATCTTAAACTTCTCTTTTTTTTTTTTTTTTTTTTTTTTGAGACAGGGTCTCACTATATTGCCCAGGTTGGTCTCAAATTCCTGGGCTTATTCCTTTTCCCACCTAGGCCTCTCAAGTAGCTGGGACTACTGCTCCATGGCACCAAGCCTGGTTTTACCTCAAACCTCTTTTCAGTTTTTGTTTTCAACCCACAATACAGCCAGCTAAGAAAACCTATTTGATCTCCATCTTAGAAAGCTTAATCCTTAGTAAGATGGACTTATGCCCTCAGCAGCGCACTAGGACATGCTTACCAACCAGCTCTCCGGGAAAACAAAGTGCTGGTTTACATCTTTGCCAAATTTCTGTACCGTAAATACTTTTACAATCACTGGTTTCAAGCTTCCAATGGGCTATCCCTAATCCTGGAATTGAAAAGAGATGTGCAGCATCATATCATTAGGTAGGATTTCTACTACAGTGATACAAAGATGGAAGGAACAATAAAGGACCATAAAAGAGCAATATTAATAAAATAATTAGGAAATGGTGAGTTTTGAGTATGTATTATCTTTGTTTTTAATACAATGTATTTGACTGTAAGTTTATAAGATTTAAATTTTAATATTGGCTATATTTAACAACCATAAAAATTCCTAACAATTTCAAGAATCAGCTCTTAGGAGTAAGTACCAGCCTACTACAGCCCATCACTGTATATATTACTCTTTTCCAAAGAATTGAAATGATAGTTATTAATCCAGTTTTCACCATTTCATTCTGGTACATAAAGTATGAAAATCTGTAAATAAAGCACATAAGACAAAGCAGTACCTCCTGAGGAATTGTATGATATGTAAGAAATAGTAAGCTATTTAGGAATTTTTAAATCAACTTTACATAACTATCATCATATGGCTATACTGAAATAACATAAATGGTAATCAGTTTCTTTTTTAATATTGATCAAAATGATAAATACTGATCAAAACTATAAAATGGATTTTCATTAATGTGGCTAGCACATAAATAATAAGTTGTCTAAGTAAAAGTGAAATTATTTAAGGGCTATATAAAATATGAATGAGGGAGAAATATTGTCTGTCAAATGTACTTCTGAAAGAAAAAGAGAAAAGCATTTTGCAAACTTCATCTCATAAGGGTAAGATATATCCAAAATACATTAGGAACTTTAAAATTCAATAACACTACATATATGTAATATGAATTGAAATGCATTCTGCTGTCATATATAACAAATTAGGATAAATTTTAAAAATAAAATAAAATTGAAAAAAAATAATACCAGCCATGTGTGATGATGCATGCCAGTAATCCCAGCTACTCAGGAGGCAGAAGGATTGCAAGTTCAAAGCCAGCCTGGGACTGACAAGACCTATCACAAAATAAAATTTAAAAAGAGCTGGGGAGGTAGCTCAGTGGTAGAACACCCCTGAATTCAATCCCCAGTATTGAAAAAATAAATAAATAAAACTCAATAACAAAAATCAAATCATCCAATTTAAAAATATAAGTAGACAGTTCTCAAAAAATTAAACTCAAATAGTTAACAAATTTATGTAAAAATGCTCAACTTCATTAGCCTTCAGGGAGATGCAAGTCTAAAACCACAATGAGCCAGGTACAGTGGCCCACGCCTGTAATCCTAGTGGTTCAAGAAGCTTAGACAGGAGGATTGCAAGTTCAAAGCCAGCCTCAGCAATGGTGAGGCGCCAAGCAATTCAGTGAAATCCTGTCTAAATAAAATATAAAATAGGGCTGCGGATGTGGAGTTCAATCCTTGTACCAACCAAAACTAAACAAACAAACAAAAAAACACAGTGAGATATCATTTCCCTCCAGTTAGAAAGGCCATTATCAAAAATTCAAAAAATAATAAATGCTGGTAAGGATGTGAAGAAAAGGAAACTCTCATATTCTCATATAAGGTTGATGGGAATGTAAATTAGTACAGCTGCTAAGGAGAACCATTCCTCAAGAAACTAAAAATAGATCTACTATATGATACAGCTGTCCCATTTCTAGGTACATACATTCAAAGGAAATTATATCAGCATAGCAAAGAGACCTGAGCCACCATGTTTGTTGCTATACTATTTGCAATAGCTAAGATACAGAATTAACCCAGATGCTCAGATGCTCATTAATGGATGAATGGATAATGAAAATGAGACACATATACACAATGGAATAGTATCCAACCATAAAAAGGAATGATATCTCATCATTTGCAGCAAAATGAACGGAACTGGAGGACATTATGCTGAGTGAAATAAGTTAGACACAGAAAGACAGATACCACACATTCTCCCTCACATGTGAATATTTTTTTCTTAAGCCAATTAGAATGTATAATAGTGACTACTGGAGGCTGGGAAGGGTGGAGAGGAGTACATATATGCAAGTTGGCTAACAGATACCCAAACACAAGTAGATAGAAGTAACGTGTCTACAGAACAGTGGGGTGATAAGTTTACAATGACCTATTACATGTTTTACAAAGAATAAGAAGAGAGGTTCTAAAAGGCTCCAATCACAAAGCAATGATGAAAAAATAGAAATATGAATCTCCATGATTCGTTCAGTACATATACTGAAATATCACAAGGCACACCATAAATATGTTTAGTAATTACATGTTAATCAAAAATATCTTCAAATGTTTAAGGAGACAGAAATATTAACTATCCTGACTTGACCATCACATACTGTATACATGTATAAAATCATCACATTGTACACCATCAATTCGTATAATTAAAATAATAATTTTTAATATCATGCTAAGTGAAATAAGCTAAACTCAGAAACACAAAGGTCAAATGTTTTCTCTCACATGTGGAAGCTAGAGTAAAGGAAAGGAAAGGGGAAGGGAAAGATAGGATAATGTAAAGAATCAATCAAACAGATTAATAGATGAACAAAAGGAAGTCAAGTAGAAGAAAGAGAATGGGAGGGGGTAGGGAAGATAGGAGGGATGGAGTAGGGGATCATGAAGTGAAATCAATCTCCATGCATGTTTGAGTTTGTCAGGATGAACCCAACTACTATGTATAACTATAAGCTCTAATAAAATAATAACAATAATAATGTTAATTTAAAAAAAGAGAAAAGCAACATGCAGCTTTGAAATGCATTGTCATACAGAACTCACACAACACCTGACCAAGAAATAACTGTGAGCCTCTTTTTTTTGGGGGGGGGGGTAATTCAGTTTGGAAGAATGGGGGTTCACTCTTGCCACTGGACAGACATGCCACCATTGCCTGAGCTACAGTCAGTGGGAACATGCTGACTTGTGCTGAAACTTGTCCCTTCACTGCCACAGAGGGAAAGAAGGAACTGCTGAAGGTCCCAGGCCACCTTCTTACTTTTCTGGAGTTGATACCATGGGAAACCAGGTCAGGTGGGCACGAGAACCAGACGGGTGTGAGGCGGATCCTGGCTTTACATCGTGCTGGTTGCAAAGGGGCAAGTCACTTAAATTCTTTGAATCTCAGTTTCCTGAAATATAGAAAATAAAAAAGAATATCTTATCAAGTACAGCTGAAGATAAAACACGCAACACACTTCACTTGGCAGAGGGTCCACTTTTCTAACTAAAACCATAAAACCACCTAGGGATGTATGAAGACGAGTTTCTTTCCTGCTCACCCAGGGACAAATAGCCACTTTGAAAATAGCAAAGAAGGATTCTGGACTGTTCAATTAGATCTTCTCCCAGTTTTGTTGGTAACATGATCCAGAATAGAGGATGTTTTCTGTATTGGTTCCCGTCCTTCCTCCTGCTATGTCAAGAGCTACACTAAACTCCAAACACACAACGTTGAAGAATAGCCATGGTAACAGCTGCAATAGGAATAGTGATAGTTTTAAAAAAAAAACTAACTTATTATGCACTGACTGTTGGATAAAAGATAGGCTTCTGCCTATACTAATTGACACTTTGGTGTAGGGAAACATATTTACATAGTAATTGCTTGGGTAGAATTTTCAGAAACTGTGCCCCAATGGAACCTAAATTGGCAAACAAATTCATAAGCAAATCTACATATCAAAAAGTTAAATTAAAACAGATTTCTTTTACTTTCTCTGAATAATTCTGTCTGTCTTTGGGGTGTGTTCAGGGGCAGGGGAGAGCTTATCCTGAATGAAGTAGACATTGGTGAAGAAAATGTGGTCAAGAGAGGGAGTAAGAATATTACAGATAAGTGATTTGACAATAGTTGGGATATAATTAACTTGATGTTAACAATACAAGGTAGGGTTTGTGCTCTTTAACTTATAAATCAATTTAGATTAGTTGAAATAAGCTGTCACTTAGGATTGGTAATGGATATTTTCTTTTTAAACTCTAATCTTCCTCATCTTTCCACTTTTCACCAAGGAACAATAAATTTTAGTCTGGTAACCATGAATTTGATAATAGGAGTGTATGAGTCTTTAAATAGTTGAACAACACCAATAGGTATATATAACATTTTCCTGCAACAAGACTGCATAGGCTAACTTAAGTTGACAATGCTTCTTTGCTTTCATCAGGAATTTTATGAAGTTATTGCAGTAACTGGTTATCTTAAGCAGATTAGCTATCATTAGCACCATGGAGGTTACTGATGAAACATTGTTTCAAAACCAGGGGCTCCTGTTAAGGGGAGGGAGGCATTGTAATACAAGACCTCTGGGGCTGGGGTTGTGGCTCAGTGGTAGAGAGCTTGCCTAGCAAGTGAAAGACACTGGGTTCCATTCTCAGCACCACATATACATAAATTTTTAAAAAATCCATTGACAACTAAAAACTATTTTTTAAAAAAAAGGCCTCTGCTTCTTAAAAGCTTAGATACCAAGCTTAGTTGCTAAGTATGTTGTGTTTGACATAAAATAACTTAGCTAATCCAGCAATATAATGCAGAAATAATTTATGAAAAAAATTCACAAATTTCCATGCATCAGTGTACATTGCTTCAGGAGAATAAAAGAGTTTTCAAAACACATTTGTGTTCCAAAAATGCATGTAGTTATATAAAAGTCCATTTGAACAGCCTAGGTGTTACATCTTGGACTTGTGGGATCCCAGGGAAAGAGTACATTTGCATTTCAACTATAGTTTTAATCTGAGGTTTCAATGGACAATACTTTTTTTTTTTTTTAGTGTATTGTTTCTACTCTTAAGGTGTGTCTGACAAGAAATGTTCTTAGATTGTCCTCTGTAATCTCAGTCTTATATATGTCATTTCTGTAGGGGCTTAAAATAATTTGATGCATGACTTTTTCCCTCCAGTGTTTCTTATATTTCTCAGTAAACTATTTTGGTCCCTTCTTTTAGCAAAGTCATGAAAATTAATACATAATATGTTGTTCATACAGAATTATGAAATTTCATGTGGCCAAACGGAAATTTAAGGAAACATTACGCCCATATGATGTAAAAGATGTCATTGAACAATATTCTGCTGGTCACCTGGACATGCTATGTAGAATTAAAAGCCTTCAAACACGGTAAGCAACAAAAACTTATTCATTGTAAAGGAACAAGCATGAAAACCATCTGGGAGCAACTTCTCTTTAGCAGACAAAACCTCTGGATTCCATATTCCTAATTTATTTTTAGTGGGCAACTGGACTTTTGTTTTAATGTAGATTTTACTTTGCTTTTAACATAGATGTAAATCAGCCACTAAAAGCCTCCTGCCATCTCAGTCTCCTCATCTGTAAAAATGGAGAGAATGATAGTGCTTACCTCCTGGGGTGATTCTTAGTGAACAATTTAATACATGTAACTCATATATGTAATAGCCCTGGCACTGAGTGTTCAATAAAAGTCAATGAATGTTGCTGATGTATGAATTATTGCCGATGTTGCAATCGGTTTGTTATTTTCAAAACCAATCAATATTAAGCTAATCTTTCTCCTTCACTAAACTTTACCCAACTATCTAGCCCAGGAAGACAGACCTTTCTCTTCTCTGACCTCTTGCAGCACTAAAGTCTAATACAGAGCAAAGGCCCACTCATAATCTTGGTGTGATAGACCAGAGAGTTGAGACTCAACCCCTGTACTGTTATTTGGTTGCAACCGTACTCCCCCTGGCTGTCCACTTAGATAGGGCCTTTTCTTCGTTGCCTTCAGATACAGTGATAGATAAATGTTTTTCTTCCAGTGAGCTCTTATTGAATGATTGAAATGAATGATGAGTTCAACATGTTAATTCCAACCACATGTGGTTGATTGTGGCATCTTCAAGCCAAATATTTAGTCAATTCAGGTTTTTTAAAGAATCTTGCTTTATATTCAGACAAAACAACATTTGTGATTGAACAGCTCTTAAAGTGCAAGGACCTAGGATTAAATGGTTTTTGCGTCCCCACAGAACACCTTAGCTTAGAGTGAATCATATACCAGAACTTTAGTAAAATGCCTGCTGATCTATTATAGAAATCACAACTTGCGCATTCATTCAGCAGATAAATATTGAGCCCATTATGTTTGCCAGGCATGCTGGACATTTAGTGATTAATAAAATAATGACCCAGTTCTTGCAGAGCTTATAGTGTAATACATTAGATATCATAACAGAAAGAAGTCACTGCCTATGTTTCTGTGCAAGCAAAGCAAACTGGAAAATTGAGTCAATATCCCTGATAATTCAATTCTAAAACAAACTTTCCACAAAAAGAGGAAAGTGATTCCCATTTCAAGGAGACTGATCAAGTCTCCTTGAAAATTACTTTAACTCATTGTATTCTAATCTCTGCCTAGGCAGCCATGATCTTACAAGTCCTTTAATAAAACTATCTGATGATTTTTACAAAGTTGAACTGCTACAGAATTTGTAGAACTAATCTAGAATTTCTACCTCATGTATATTCTCTCACTCAAATTCTAAAAGAAAGAGACTGTTGCTTTCTTATCTGCTTATCATCCAATATCAGATATACAATAAATCTTTAATGGACAATCTGTTCTATAATACAAAATCATCATAGTTTCATATTTTGAAGTGGTTGAATTAAGAAACTGCCTGGTCCAAGGTAGAAATGAGCAAGTTACTTTGTTTAAAAACAGTTTTGCCTCCAGAAAATTACCCATAGGTGACTTCATCATGGACCAGAATATTGAGAAAATTAATCTCATATGTAACCTCATGTTAAGAAAATAAGCACATCAGCCTGGCACAGTGGCACATGCCTGTAATCCCAGTGGCTCAGGAGGCAGAGACTGGAGGATCACAAGTTCCAGGCCAGCCTCATCAACTTAGTGAGATTATAAGCAACTTAGTGAGACTCTGTCTCAAATAAAAATTAAGAAGGGTTGGGGATGTGGCTCAGTGGTAAAGGCCCCTGGGTTCAATCCCCAGTACCAAAAAAAAAGGAAAGAAAAAAGGCATATCAACTACAACACACTCAACTTACATGAATTAAAGATACTTGTATTTAATTCTTCTATTGAAAACACTTCACTCTGGCCTAGGACAATCTTCATCTTCAGTGTAAATAATCAGATATCCTCTTTCTCTGGTAGTGTTGATCAAATTCTTGGAAAAGGGCAAATCACATCAGATAAGAAGAGCCGAGAGAAAATAACGGCAGAACATGAGACCACAGATGACCTCAGTATGCTCGGCCGGGTGGTCAAAGTTGAAAAACAGGTACAACTCAACCACACTAATTAACTTCTAAGCCAAATTTTTTTTATCAAAATAGATTACAGGCAATTGGATCTTTTGTAACGATTGACATATTTAAAAGGAATGAAAATAGGGCAAAAGAGGTTGCTTAGTAGTAAAGCACTTTCCTAGAATATATACACCTAGGGATAAGGGATAGATAGATAGATATAGATATAGATATATAAAGATAGATAGATAGATAGATATTCTCTTAAAAATACATATATATATATATATATATATATATATATATATATATATATATATATATTCCACAAGGGATATAGATAGATATTCTCTAAATAATACATATATATTATTTTATATATATTTTCCACATATATGGAAATATAGTTTATATATTTATATATATAAAGGGAAAAAAATAAATGAACAAAATAAAGAATGAATGGTGTTAAACTTCCTCAGTACATTGACAGTATTCTCCAAAACATTTCTTTGGATTTCCATATAAAGAATATAAAATTTTATGAAGCAACTATAGATTTTCAGTAGTAAAATACCCATAGGTATTGTCCTTTGTGTTTTGGTTATTTTTATTGGCCTTTAGGTCACTCTTTTTAAAAATAAGGTAGAACCTGTGATAACACATTGAATTTTTGGTAACCCAGAGTGTAATCTTCTCATATAAAAACAATTTTTCAGGGCTGGGGATATAGCTCAGTTGGTAGAGTGCTTTCCTTGCATGTATAAGGCCCTGGGTTCAATCCCCAGAATCACAAAAAAAAAAAAAAAAAAAAAAAAAAAAAAAAAAAAAAATTCCAGAAATCAAATTGTTCTCCCAAAAGAATCATAAATACTCCAAGTATTAATCCTGAAGCATTTTGTGCCTTTATTTTTAAACTCAGACTCACCTGGATTGATACTTAGGTCTTAATTTCACTATAGAATAAATTCCTTATTAAAATGCAGTCAGGTTCCAGAAAGTGGATCAATGGGGCTGGGAAAGGCAATCTGACTGGGTTGGGGAACCTTCAGGTCACATTTTTATAGTGCTTATATACCTTTTCAGAACACCAATCATCCATTTTAAGGAAGTAGAGGGGGCTGGCCAAAGGAAATTATATGGAAGCCAAAGTATCTCTCCCCCCTTTTAACCTTCCCTGCCCCATCACTGCCAGATGCTACATTCACTGAGTCCAAACTGCATTTCACTTTACACTCTATTTATTTATTTTGTATTGACACACTCTGTGGTTTTAATTCCAGAAGTGAGATTCATTCTTCACAGCAGGTCGTCCTCATATGTAACCATTTCCCTCCTTTTAGGTCCAGTCCATTGAGTCCAAGCTGGACTGCCTGCTGGACATCTACCAACAGGTCCTCCGGAAAGGCTCTGCCTCAGCCCTCACTTTGGCTTCATTCCAGATCCCATCTTTTGAATGTGAACAGACATCTGATTATCAAAGCCCTGTGGACAGCAAAGACCTGTCCAGTTCTGCGCAGAACAGTGGCTGCCTAACCAGATCAGCTAGTGCCAACATCTCGCGAGGCCTGCAGTTCATTCTGACGCCAAATGAATTCAGCGCTCAGACTTTCTATGCGCTTAGCCCTACTATGCACAGTCAAGCAACCCAGGTGCCAATGAGTCAAAGTGATGGCTCCGCAGTGGCGGCCACCAGCAACATTGCAAACCAAATAAATGCGGCACCCAAGCCAGCAGCCCCAACAACTTTACAGATCCCGCCTCCTCTCCCAGCCATCAAGCATCTGACCAGGCCAGAGACTCTGCACCCAAACCCCGCAGGCTTACAGGAAAGTATTGTTGACGTCACCACCTGCCTTGTTGCCTCCAAGGAAAATGTTCAGGTTGCACAGTCAAATCTGACAAAGGACCGTTCCCTGCGGAAAAGCTTTGACATGGGAGGAGAAACTCTGTTGTCCGTCCGTCCCATGGTGCCCAAGGACTTGGGCAAATCTTTGTCTGTACAAAACCTGATTAGGTCGACAGAGGAACTGAATTTACAGCTTTCAGGGAGTGAGTCAAGTGGCTCCAGAGGCAGCCAAGATTTTTACCCCAAGTGGAGGGAATCCAAATTGTTTATAACTGATGAAGAGGTGGGTCCCGAAGAGGTAGAGACAGACACTTTCGATGCCACCCCGCAGCCAGCCAGGGAAGCTGCTTTTGCATCAGACTCTCTAAGGACTGGAAGATCCCGATCATCTCAGAGCATTTGTAAGGCAGGAGAAAGTACAGACGCCCTCAGCTTGCCTCATGTCAAACTGAAATAAGCTCTTTGTTTTCTTTCTAGGCATAGCAGTTCCTTTAGCCATACATATCATTGCATGAACTCTTTTGAAAGCCCTCCTAAAAAGTTGAAATTGCAAGAATCAGGAAGAACATGAAAGGCAGTTTATAAGCCCGTTATCTTTTAATTGCATGAAAATGCATGTTTAGGGATGGCTGAAATTCCGAGGTGCATCGACATTAACCCACTCATTTAGTAATGTACCTTGAGTTTAAAAATCATCAGAAACCAAACACTGCTCATGCTATGGGGTATATGAAAACGTCAAGATTAGGTGATTTAGAAGTTTCAACACTGTACTTTGAAATTGTGGAAGAAAACACTTTCAAATTTCAGGCATTTCTGCTTTGTAACTAAATACGAAATACATTTTCAAAATTAGGCCATAATGTGTATTTAAACATAATGGCTCTCAATAGCTGCTAACAAGGTATCAAGTAAAACAGAATTTGGGAATAACAGAAATGGCTGCTTATTTCAAGATATATTTGCCAACCCATTTATATTCAGTCATTTTATTATTAATGTAATTTGAGTGTCAGTTTGTATGCTTTTGGTGATTTAGCGCTGTGGCAAGCAATTTTGCACATCATTTTCATGTTGTTCTTTATGACAAGAATGTTTTTCATTTAGAAAATGTGCAAATAATGAAATTCAGGACCAGCAGGGCAAATAGACTCACTATCTGACATATTTGACTTTATGGAAACATATTCCCTGATGGCAGATTCAACTCTATATGAGTGGTCAGCTTCTATACACATGCATGAAACACTGATGAGTAGAATAGCCAGTGTGACTGGGCATCTCTGCAATGGCACCAACCCCAGGTTTGCCAATCCTGGCCACGTGAAGGGCAAGTGTGAGGAGCTATTGCCATTTAGCCAACACACAGGCAGGACCCTGGGGAGGGGGACAGTTAAGTGGAACTGAGAGAAAAAAAAAATGTTTAAAAAGAAGCCAGAAATAACACCAGGAAGTAGACAATGTTCAGAAAATTACTTCTCCCTTAAAAGGCAGTGAGAGGGAAGGAGAGAAACAAACCAAAATAAAAGAAATCAATTTTTTGGATAATGAGTATTGCTAGGGAATTCAACTGCCTAAGCATCCCTTATTCTTATATAGAAACAGAGAATTTTGCAAGTTATTTATTTTTTAATATACCCTGAATGTCTTTTGCTATTATGTCTTACATTTTTGCATATGAAAGGCTAAAACTAAAGGTTCCTTTACTTTTTATACTGTAGTAAACACTTTGTATTGTCCCTGAGAATGTTGTCCCAAATCTGAAATTACCAGTTTGGTTTCCTTGTATAAACATTCACAATTAAGAAGCCAGATAGCACTGCAGGGTCCGCTAATCACCACACTTAATAATATATCAGTGCAGCAAAAAGATCAGGGAAAGGAAATTTAAAATGCATTTAGCAGAAAGTGAAAAATGGCCAGGTGCTGTGGCGCACCGTATTTCCAGCAACTCAAGAGTCTGAGGCAGGAGGGTCGAAAGTTCCAGGTCAGCCTCAGCAATTTAGTGTGGCCCTAAGCACCTTAGTGAAACCCTGTCTCAAAATTAAAAAAAAAAATTAAAATAACTAGAGATGAGGCTCAATTGTAAAGTGCCTCTGGGTTCAATTCCCAGTACAAAAAAAAGAAAGAAAGAAAGAAATGCAGACTGGGTTTTAGAAACCTAGCTCTCTCAGATGATCAGAACCTGGGCCAGAAGCAAAGAGAGGTAAAAGAACATTTCAAATCAGTTAAACTCAAGAAAGGAAAGGATGAGTTTTTCCCTTGGCAAACCTCTGAGCTGCCTCCAGGCAAACTTTTCCAGCAGCCAGGGAAAATGACCAGGAATAGTAACTGGCCATTCAAAGAAAAGAGGCCCTGAAATCCAGCAATCCTTCCCAAGTCGCCCCTAACAGAAGCTTCTCTATCACTGACTATCTTTTCTTCTTCCTGGATTGCTTACTTATTCCTACCACTATTTTGCTTTGAAATTTCACTAGGCCTTACCCAGCACCCATCCCCAAGTAAACCAGTTCTGCTCTCTACCTAAAAATGCTTTTCAACATTTTTAAAATTTTTGTCCCTTTTGATAAACACTGAAATTTTAAAAGCTTCCTCTTCCCACCCCACTTGGATCCTAATACAATCCCTTGGAGTGTATCATTCAGAACCTTCTTGGCTACTGGAGATACACAGAAGATAGAATCTAAATTTTACACTCCAGTTAAAAATATTTTGTCAAGCTTTGAAGGTTATTATTTTCACTTTCCAAACATAGAATGTTAGTCAATTATTAAATGCAAATTTTCATCTACCCTTGTCTCTACTCAACCTGAAGTTCTGACATATCTTCCCAAGGACATTGCACACACACACACCCATCCACAGACCTAAAGCCAGACACCCGCCCTGTACCCAGCAGGTTCTCTCCAAATATTAGCAGAGGAAGAAGAGGTAGGCAGCACCTTTCAGGTAGCACTGATTCTTGGACATACTCTGTCCCAGGTTGAACCCCACTGGCAGCAGGAATTCTGAATGTATCAGGGACCCCTTCTTAGGCCTTCTTAGGCCTCAAACACAGAACAGTTGATCCAGCATTGCTAAAGACTGAAGATTCAGAAACAATGCCTAAACACATCACTGAGGTCTTAAACATAGCAAAATGTGATAAATTATATTGTGGAAAACTTTTATGCATCGAAGCCATGACCATTTTGTCTATCTTACTCTTGCACAAAGAAAAAATCTCTTGGATGTTAAGATAGTTGTATAATGTGAAAATTGTAGATTGTCTGTTGTGTCACTCTATGGAAATGAGAGGGGTCTCCCATTTACACTTAGCAAAACCCCACTGGTCAATCCCAAATGGTGTCTTGAAGCACAATTTTGCTGAGTACTGAGTAGCCACAAGCTTTCTCAGTTCAGGTTTGTCCGCCTTCTTCAACATGTAGGTTTGATCAAGCTAATAATTAATTGCAAATATCCCATGTATGAGGTTAATTAAAATTTTTTGCTATGTCTTCTCTAAATGTTTGCATTTTGTTCAATTAAATTGATATCTGTAGATTGCAAGTTTTGTTTAAAGTAAGACACTTTCCTCAGTTTTTAAGTCCTTATCTCTTGTTCTAAGGTGCCTTTCTCACCTCCCACTGACTCAGTGATTTTGAAAGTTCTTAATTTGAAAGTCAAACAAGCCTAATAATGAGAAGGAAATCAGGCACTAAGTGATTAAGTCTCCTACCCATGTGAAAAGCAAACCGCAAAGAATGAAGAAACCTGGGCGACTAAACATATGGATCACTTCATTCAATCACATTGAGGAAATATTGCAGATATTAACTTAACTCCCCAGAAGCTGATATTTTTTGCCTTAAATGACATGGTTGTGTTTTTGTAAGAGAAACTTAATATAATTATGTGCATTTAAGTGAGCAATTCTAAAAGTCATGTACGACAATGCAATTGTCTGTTTCCTGAAAACAAATAAATCAGGAATATGGTATCCATTTCAAGCTATCATTAAAATGTAATTTCCTTTGCTCTCTTTTACTGGGATTATTTGTTTTAAAGTAAAACATTAAAAAGATATCTATAAATGGCTAGTGTAAACATTTTATCTGGAACTAACTGGTTGGTTCTGATCTCATTGATCCAAGTTAACCAAACTGACTACAGTTTTGGTACTGAAATATAAAAATTAGCTTTTTGTAATGTTGCTAAAGAAATCTTTGGTAATTTGAAAATGGAGGAGATTTTCATGTGCTCTTTAGAGTATTATAAGAGAAATTCATTTGCTATAGATCACGTAAGCTTTGTGTTAATTACAAGTTGAGTATCCCTTGTCTAAGATGTGTGAGACCAGAAGTACTTTGGATTTTGAATTTTCTCAGATTTTGGAATATTTGTATATACATAATGATACGTCTTCAGGATGAGATCCAAATCAGAACATGAATTTCATTTATGTTTTATACATACCTTATATGTAAAGCCTGAAGATAGTTTTATACAAATTCTTTTTTTTTTTTTTTTTTTGTACTGAAAATCAAACCAAGGGCCTTGCAAATTCTAGGCAAGCATTCAAGCATTCTACCATTGAGCTACCATCCCCAGCTTTTTACAAAATATTCTTAAATTTTGATAACAAAACAAGTTTTCATGATATGGAATTTATATAAGTGCTCAAAAAGTTTTGACATATTCTGGATTCAAGCTTTCAGATCAGGAATTTGCAGGGGAGGGGCATGCTGTGGATTGAACTCAGGGATGTTTTACCACTGAGCCACACCCCCAGTCCTTTTTATGTTTTATTTTGAGACAGGGTCTCATCAAGTTGCTTAAGACCTCCCTAAGTTTCTGAGGCTGGCCTAGGACCTGTGATACTCCTACCTCAATCTTCTGAGTTACTGGGATTGCAGTTGTGTGCCACCACAGCCAGCCAGATTAGGGATATTTAACCTGAGTAATAAAAAGGTTTGCTAAACAAGTGATAAGAAATGGAAACCAGGTGAGTGCCCAAATTCTGCCATTTCTGGTTACTAAGAACTACTATTTTTAGTTCCTAACCCTGTCTTACCAGGGAAGGCTCCTGCTCCAAATGGGACTATATCCCTGTTATTTCTGTTGTGCTAACAACTTTCTGCTAGATGGCTAGGATTAATTCCCATGGAATTATTCTCAAGAAGTCCCAGGATATTGGAACTCTGAATCCAAAGCCAGAAAGCCCTAACTGGTGTTATAGACAGGGGGAAGAACAACAAGGGACTACTACCTTGAAGGAGGAAGGAGCTTCCCATTATGGCTCTAAAAAAATCAGAGGTGTGCCTGTTCAATCAACCTGTAGACAAGTGAAAATAAAAATGTGTACAGAACATGCTTTCTTGACCAACTTGTAAATGCAAACTGATTCCAAACATTTTTAGAACTACTTTGTAAACAGTAACATCCAGCCCTAACTCTTAAAAGCAAAACATATTTTACCCCAACCATGGATTTAAAAAAATGTAGGTTTCTAGACCTTAAAGTGGCAATTTTTATTAGCCTGGTTTCAAGTGCCTCAATAATCAGACACAATTATTTCTTTAAAAAAATTTAAATTTTCATTAGCTGTAACAATACTTCTCCCTCTCACCAACCTAATTCCATATTATTGAGGGTTTTATTATATTTCAAAGCAGATGTTTTTCAAATACATTATATGTACTGCCCTGGAAATCACAGCACCATAAAACTGTCAAGTGACAAAACTTTTCTTTTCAAATAAATAGAAAAACCCAAAAGAACATTGGTTTAATATGTTATTCTGCCCACTCATGGTTCGTGTCAGTTCTGCCATAATTTTGGGTGACTACTGGAAGTACATATGCTCTTGAAGAGATGTCAGGGTTCTACGGCTCCCATATGTGGTAAGAGCACTCATTCCTACTTTTAAACATTTCCACCTTTATGCTTTTTCTCTTACCTTAAGTGACTTTGCGTACTAGCTTTTTCTTCCTTCTCTTTGCCTGCATTGTTATGACTGGCTTCATAGATTTCCAATCCCTGCAGATCCTTATAATCCCAAATAACTAGGCACTCACATTCTCCTTGCTGCAGCTGGCAGGGCCACTTGCCCTAACATACATCATGAGAATGGCATGCCACATAGACTCCAAAAGCAGAGATGCTATGGGGAACCAATGGAACTCCTCACCTGAACCCTCAGGGAAATGCTCTGATGCTCTCTCCTGTTTCCAGACATCCCACTGCTGGGTGGCAAGGGAGGCCTCCATCACTACTCCAAGATGGGAACTCTTTGCCTTTAGAAGAGACTATTTCTGCTCTTGGGTTCCCAAGACCATGGTTGTCCCATTAGCCTTTCCCATTCCCATTGTTGCAGCATCTAGCTCTCGCTCTTTCCCCTCATATGCTTAGCCTCTGGTTACCAGCAACTTTCCAGTCTCCTCCCTTAGGCTTCATTGTACTCTATACCTCATCTTCACACAGCTCTGTAACTAGTAACAGCATTTCAGTTAATGACGAACCACATATACCACAGTGGACCCATAATACTTAAATACAGCTGAAAAATTCCTATCACCAATTGACATCATAACCATGATAATGTGGTAGCTCAATGAATGCATGTTCATGGTGATGCCAGTATAGACAAACCTAATGCACTGCCAATGGTACAAACGTATAGAGCATACAATGAGGAATAGTACATAACATTTGAGAATGATAATAAACAACTACATTACTAATTCTGTATTTACTATATTAAACTTTTATTATTATTTTGGAGTATACTTCTATTTATAAAAATGTTTACTATAGAACACTGATATATGATAATGCAGCAGCCTCAAATATGTTCTGTTTACCATGTTTCTTGGTTGCATCAAAAGGCCACATTGAATGACTGACCTAAATACATCCTGTGATGTTTGCATGATGAAATTACCCGACAGCCATTTCTTAAAACTTAAGCCATCATTCCAGGTGTGGTAGCACATGCCCATAATCCCAACAACTCAGGAGCCTGAGACAGAAGAATTGCAAGTTCAAGGCCAACCTGGGAACTTAGTGAGACCTTGTCTCAAAATAGAAAATAAAAAGGACTGGGATGTAGCTCAGTGGTAGAGTACCCCTGGGTTCAAACCCCAGTACCAAAAAAAAAAATCCCATCATGAAGGTATGTGTGACTGTGCTTATAAAATAAATGATAGAAGAAACTTTCATTTCCACAGCATCCATATACTAAACATGGCAGTCAGACTCATCCCCACCCTTCACCACAGAAAAACTGCTTTATGAATTCATCCACAATCTTCTACAAGTTGATTCAATGGACACTCACCCTTTGAGGTCTTTCTATAGTAGTTGACACCATAACAAGAGCTGGAGATGTAGCTCAGAGGTAGAACACTTTCCTAGCATGTGCCAGGCCCTGGGTTCAACTCACAGTAGTGCAAAAAAAAAAAAAAAAAAAAGCAGCACAATTCACAACTACTCTTTATCTTAAAACGCTCTCATCTTTCTGAATGAAAGTTTGTCTCTAAATATAAAGGGGGGAAAATGTTTTTCTGTTCTCTCACTCAACGATTCACACAGAAGGCTCCTATTTCTCCCCACCAACAACCAATCAATCCATTCTGCAGCGGACACCAGCTGAGCCTCTTCCAGTTCTACTTAGTAGAACTCCAATCACCCTGGAGATAGCATCAGATCCCACAAGCTGACAGCTCAGTTCCACAGGACTGCAACCACTTCAGACGCTCATCACAAGTAATAGTGCCATAGGTTAAAACTTACACCTGCTATAGACTGGAATTCCTGCTACCCTGTCCTTAGGTTTCACTAATTCACAAAAGTCAGAGAAACAATTTATTTACCTTAGCTAATTTATTTTAGTGAATATTCCAAAGAATGCAGTTGCCAGTTTATTTTAGTGAATATTACAAAGAATGCAGAAGAAGAGATTCATAGGACCAGGTTATGTGGCAAGGTAAGAAAACTCTTCCAAGAATCTCCATATGCTTGGCTCTCCACCATCTCCCAGAACTCGATTGTTGTGGGTGTTTTTGTTTTTGTTTTGTGGGGAGGGGCGAAACAGGGATTGAACTCAGAGGCATGCAACCACTGAGCCACATCCCCAGCCCTATTCTGTATTTTACTTGGAGACAAGGTGTCACTGAGTTGCTTAGCACCTTGCTTTTGCTGAGACTGGCTTTAAACTCGCAATCTTCCTGCCTCAGCCTCCAGAGCTGCAACGCCCAGCCAATCCTTGACTTTTTATGGAAGCTTTATTACATTATGTAGACATGATTGATTGATTCAATGTTTGGTCTTTGGTAATCAGTTTAACCATTAGCATCCCTGGAGATGGAAAGGGAAATTAAAAATTCCAACCATCTAATCTCTCTTTTCCTTTTCTGCCACCAGTCCCCACCCTAAACTATCTAATCCTATCTTCATCTTCTTATTAGTATACAGAAAACACTACTGGGCACAGGCCTGTAATCCCATCAACTAAGGAGTCTGAGGCAGATTGTCTCAGCAATTTAGAGAGACCCTGTCTCAAAAATAAAAGGGGCTGGGGATTCAGCTTAGTAATAGAGTACCCCTGGTTTCAATCCCTAGTACTGAAAAATAAAAATAAAGATAAAACACCCTCACTGTGGAGATTCCAGTGTTTTAGGAGCTGTATGTCAGGCGACCACTGGACAATATCAGAGTCCCCTACGTCTCTGGCTTGCTCATCTTTGACTTCTCCAAGTTCTCTATTGAACTTTGGCTCGTGACAGTCTGCATTCAGTGGATTTCGTTTCAGCGTCTTCTCTTTCCTCCTCACACTCATGCTGTCCCCAGGGGTCTCACCCATGACCTCAACTATGAGATGATCTTAGCTAGTCATGAGTCTCCAGCTCAGATTTCCCTCCTGCTCATACATAGCTTCATTAGAACACAGTGTTACCTCAAAAATCCTAGGGCAAGATGATTTGAGAACAGGAACATTATATTCACAAGGTGCCTTTGGCTTCTCACACTGCCTGCAAAAGGAACTCTATATGTTAAAGAATAAAAGTTTCTTGTTGGCTCTGGGCTTTTTATTCAGCTCAACTACTTCCAAACTCTTAAATTCAGAGGCCTTCAGCCAAGTGATTGTTGTGAGCGGCTTACTTGAATAATAACTCAGAGGCGGATCTCCATCCCCAGCAAAAAATTGTCACACCCCTTAGATGACACCCACACCTAGACTCTGCCCATTTATCACGAAGACTGATTACCCCCCAGACTTTGCTATAGACTCTAAAGGAAAAGGGACACTATTCTCCCTTCCCCTGCCCCTGAGCCCTAGAACACTACATTCCTGCTTCCCCCCTTCTCTTGGCTCTTTCCTACCAGGGCCAGGCCCATCCTATGGAGTCTTGGCTTACAGTAACAACCCACGCCTAGTGACAGCCCTGTATTATGTCAATACGTGATTCCCAGTTATTTTCTCACTTGATCCATCTTACCAAAGGTTAATGCACCAGTTAGGATGGATTTGGCTATAGGTATAAAATTAAAAAAAAAAAAAAAAACCCTGGCTGAAAACATGTGGTAGCATATGTTTTCATATGGTAGCACATGCCTGTAATCCCAGGGACTCTGAGGCTGAGGCAAGAGAACTGCAATTTCAAGGCCAGCCTGGGCAACTTAGAGAGGTTCTGCCTCGGGTTTCTAAGGCAAACTTTAACTGAAACCTGGAGGAAAAGGAAGACATGGCCGGGAGCACTCTTGAGCAGGATGCTGGCGCCTGGTATGGAAAAGATGTTTAATGAATGGTTGTGGTCCCATGCTACTCTGGAGGTGAAATTTGTGCCTTGATATGGCAGACGGTGCCTTCTGTCTTTGGTTCTACAAGGGTGACCTTCCAGACAGTCTTTTTCTTATCTAGGGACTTTCTTATATTCTTATACTAGAAGTCCAAGCAGAGTACAGTTTGCTCAATTACATCATCAAGATTCCAGGTTCTTTCTGTCTATGTTGTTTCCTTATCAGTAAATATAGTATTGGTGTAGCACAGAGCTGTGGGGTTGGGTTTGGTTTTGTTTTGTTTTGTTGATACTAGGGATTGAACCCAGGGGAACTCGACCACTGAGGCACATCCCAAGCCCTATTTTGTATTTTAATTTAGAGACAGGATCTCACTGAGTTGCTTGGCACCTCACCATTGCTAAGGCTGGCTTTGAACTTGTACTCCTCCTGTCTAAGCCTCCTAAACCACTGGGATTGCAGGCATGGGCCACTGCAGGAAAATCAAAATTTCAAGGCCATCCTCAGCAACTTAGTAAGGCACTAAGCAACTTAGCTGACTCAGTCTCTAAATAAAATATTTTTAAAAGGGCTGGGCAAAAGAAACAATCAATGAGTGACGAGAGAGCCCACAGAATGAGAGCAAATTTTTACCTCCCATACATCAGATAGAGCACTAATCTCCAGGATATGTAAAGAACTCGGAAAACTTAACATCAAAAAAACAAACAACCCAATCAATAAACGGGCTAAGGAACAGAACAGACACTTCTCAGAAGAAGATATATAATCAATAACAAATATATGAAAAAATGTTCAACATTTCTAGTAATTAGAGAAATGCAAATCAAAACTACCCTAAGATTTCATCTCATGCCAATTAGAATGGCAGTTATCAAGACTATAAGCAACAATAAGTGTTGTCCAGGATGTGGGGGGAAAAGGCACACTCATACATTGCTGGTGGGACTGCAAATTGGTGCAACCAATCTGGAAAGTAATATGGAGATTCCTTTAAAAACTTGGAATGGAACAACCATTCGACCCAGCTATCCCACTCCTCGGTCTATACACAAAGGGCTTAAAATCAGCATACTACAGTGACTCAGCCACATCCGTGTTTATAGCAGCACAATTCACAAAAATCAAACTGTAGAGCCAACCTAGATACCCTTCAATAGATGAGTGGATAAAGAAACTGTGGCATATATACATAATGGCATATTGTTTAGCAATAAAAGAGAATAAAATTATGGCATTTGCCAGTAAATGGATGGAATTAGAGAATAGCTTGCTAAGCAAAGTAAGCCAATCCCAAAAAATCAAAGGCCAAATATTTTCTCTGATAAGTGGATGCTGATCCATAATGGAGGAGGCATGGGATGAGCGGAGGAATTTTGGATTGCCCAAAGAGAGGGAGGGATAGGGAGGGAGCAGGGGGATAGGAAAGATGGTGGAATGGGACAGATATCATTACCCTAGGTACATGTATGACTGCACAAATGGTGTGACCCTACTTTGTGCACAACCAGAGAAGTGAAAAATTGTGCTCCATTTGTGTACAATGAATTGAAGAGCATTCTGTTGTCATGTATAACTGATTAGAACAAATAATTTTTTTAAAGGGGGTGCTGGGGATGCGGCTTAGTAGTTAAGCACCCTTGGTTCAATCCCTAGTACCAAAAAAATTAAAAATCCCTAGTACCAAAAAATTTTAAAACTACTTAAGGTAGTTACTATTATTATCTTCATTTCATAGATGAGAAAAATCAATGCACTGTGAAATTAATAACTTTCCAAAGGTCATAAAGTTATTTAGCAGTAGAGTTAGGATTTAAACTGCATGTAGTCTCACTCCAGTATTGGAGATATCAAATCCTAGGTTAACTCCTAGGCTCTGACATTTCAGAAACCATTAGAAGTCAGAAGTACAACCTGGAAAAAATAAATGTTAATTTGATAATTACTGGTTTGAAACTTAATTGAAGGAACAAATACTCTTTTTGCAAGCTTTTTTGTTTGTTTGTAAGTAGGGATTGAATGCTGAGGCACTTTACCAGTGAGCTACATACCCAGCCCTTTTTATTTATTTATTTATTTATTCATTTATTTATTTATTTATTTATTTATTTATTTTAGATGGGTCTGACTAAGTTGCTTAGACCTTTGCTAAATTACTGAGGCTGTCCTGGAACTTGAGATCTTTTTTCCTTGGTCTCCTGAGTCACTGGGATCACAGGAGTTCACCACCACACTCAGCTTCAGGCATTTTTTTTAAGAAGTTTTTTCTCTACTTTGTGAACACACAAAATTTTAAATTGCCAATTAAGAATTAAATATGACATTTTCCTTTGAGAATAATGTGGTTTTGTTGTTCTTCTCCTCCAGTTAGATTGGTTGTTGTTGTTGTTTACTGTGAATCTGATCTAACTTTTGTTTAGCAACTGGCCATGTAAAAATCATATAGTTTGCCAGATTTGGTGGCACATGATTATAATCCCAGCAATTTGGTGAGCTGAGGCAGGAGGATCACAAATTTAAAGCCAGCCTGGGCAACTTAGCAAGAGCATCTCAAAATAAAGTTTTAAAAACGTCTTGAGCTGTAGCAAAGGCCTCTGAGTTAATCTTTCGGTACCAAAAACAAATAATTTTTTTTAAATAACAAATAAAGCATTTAGTTAGCATTTTTAAAAAATACATATTTTTAGTTGTAGATGGGCACAATACCTTTGCTTACTTATTTTTATTTTTATGTGGTGCTGAGGATGGAACCCAAGCCTCACAAGTAACAAACAAGTGCTCTCCCACTGAGCTACAACCCCAGTCCATAATTAACATTCTTGTTGTCTTCAAAATATATTTCAAAAAATTCCACCACTTCTTGACATTTCTACTACTCCACTCTGGTCCAGGACAACACTGCCTTTCCTCAAAAACTGCAATGGCTTTTGTAGAAGATAGATTCCTGGAGAAGGAACAGGTTTGACAATGAAATGTTCAAGAAAAGGCATGTTTCGCTTGCCATAACCTTGGATGGAGAGATCCAAATGTATTTTGGCATTCAAGAGAAAGTTCTGAAGTAGAGATTCAGAAAGACTTACTAGTCAGCTTATTCATACTTCGAAGGACCTCAGAATCCTTTGTTCCTAGAAAACCACCCCCTCAAAGCCCACCTTCAAAGCTTCTGGACAGTCAGGGACAATGTTGGCTAATTCACGTTCACCAGGCTTGGCTGGGTTGTCCCCTTGCCTATTCCACCAGGCAGTGAAACTGAGGACATCTTTGGTTTCCATCTGGACCTCCCAACTTCTCACTCTCCCCTTTGGTTTGCATTTTCAACTCAGAAGAATCCTGAGCCTTCTAGGAAGATCCCTTCTTTTCAGAAGCCCTCCCCGCCCCCTCCCCACCACCACCCCTCCCTCCACTGCCCCTCCCTGCTCCCGTTTTTATTCATCTAAGAGCCTCTGGTCTGAGAAAAGCAGTTCATTGAAAGATGTCTTATATCTGGCTTTTCCCCTGGGCTGGGCCTCCCCAGAGGCTGTGGATGCCATCCACAGCTCAGCACCAGGCTGAGACTAGACCCTACTAGACTAGATAAGCTTATCCAAATAAAAAAGAGGCAAAAGCATTACATATTAGGTAGCATGCTTTATTAGATATCTTTGCCAGTGGAAAGCTTTCCAACACTTAGGAAACTTCCTTCAGATCCACACCTAGAAGCTTGAGAGATGAGATGAGCCACAAATCAAAACTTCTATCAATCTTTCATGCTTTTCTCAACAGGGCTAAAATAAGACTTCTCACATCTCAGCTCCCCAGAAAATCAGTCCTTTATTATGGATACAGCTAATTCCAAAACAACCTAAAATAACCATGCAATTGGTAATGGGAACCCTGAGATGGCCCCAATCATTCTGACGGCCAATGATAGACACAAGTTATCTGATTCCACGATGGTGGTGGCAATTAGTTCGAGATTGGTCAGGGGCTGGCTCCGGACACGCTGTAACATCTCCAGGCCTATGGAGGGAATAATTAGAAATAGTAAAGTAGAGCTCATTACTAGGGGGCTGCAGTGCAGGTGAGGATCCCCCACAGGAACATTATGGGAAAGATAGTAATCCTAACCCAGGCCCCCTCAGACAACCCATTCATGCCTCCTCACTACCTTTTACTCCCTCAGTGACTTCAAGTCACAAAAATGGTGTGACTTTGTCCCTCCACTTGTAATGAACTCTGGGGAGCACTTAGATTCCCAACCACCTGAGCAATCCTTCAATGCCACAAAACTCTACCAGGACTATCACTTCATTCTTAACCACAATTTAGTAAAGATACCTACCTTGGTCCTGACACCACGAATCCCGGCTCCCCAAACACCGGATCATACTCTGCAGCCACTTTCTTGCTCTAGGTGGTCCAACGACTATAACTCGAGTCTGGCCTGTGGCTGTGAACCACGGCTCCAGCTGAATGAAAGTGTGGCTATGCACCTCAATACTACGAAGGTATTTATCTCCTTGACCTGTGAACACAGGAGGGGAGAGAGAGGAAAAGTAAACGTACTGAGTGAGACAAAGAGGTGGCCTTGAGAGTAGGGACCTGGGACGGACAGAGGAGGAGAGAGAAAGGTTGGAAGGGAAGGATGGGGAAGGAGATGTGGGCAAGGGCTACCTACCAAATATGTGCTTCTCTAGGTCTTCTTCCATGTAAAATACCAGTGGAGAATGAAAGTTTTCAGGTAAGGTCCACCACGCTTTCTTGCCAACAGTGCTCATTTCCAAATGGTGCGCTGCTCTTCTTGATTCAGAGTAGAGCAAGTCCAAGCAACTGGCTGGAAAATGTGAAAAAGGCCTGGACCCTGTGCTATATATGGGCACTCAAACAACCCACCCCCTGACACACCCTAGGGAGGATCTCCGGTTACTGTAGCCTTGTGGAGAAAATCCAATCCAGCAATATCCCATTCAGGTCTTAATCCCTCCATTCGAAATTAGATTATCAATCAGTGCTTGCCCGGGCAATTCCCAGGGATCCAAAATTTTCTTATTTCTAATTTCAACGGATTTTGAAGCAGATTCATTGAGCATCAACCAGGTCAGGGGTTGAGGGATGGAAGGTGCTAGAACAGGAAGTCTCCGAGTGGCTCCCTAAATTTTGACAGGTCTTGGCAGTCAATCAACGACTATACATGTGCAGACAAACAAAGCTGGGTTTATTTAGTGTGCTGTACTAGAGAATCAGAAGCCAATTTTCTAAAATGTGACAATTAGATAATTATCTTAGCAATCTTCATCTAGGAGGTAGGGTGCTTGATATAATCTGAATTGTAGAGTATTATCTTTACCTAGTTTCCAACAGTTTCCAGACTGGCCTTTGTCCCTCAGGTTCCCTCACTGTGACTAAGTGGTTGTGACTGATTAAGCTATTTTTTAAGAGCCAGGTGCAATGGCAAACACCTGTGACCTCAATGATTTGTGAGGCTAAATCAGAAGAATCCCAAGTTTGAGGCCAGCCTGGGAAACTTAAACAGACCCTCAGCAACTTAGCCCCAATTTCAAAGTAAAAAAAAAAAAAAAAAAAAGTAGCTGGGTGTGGTGGCACATGCCTGTAATCCCAGCAACTTGGGAAACTGAGACAGGATTGCAAATTCAAGACTAGCCCCGGCAATTTAGTGAGACCCTAAGCCATTTAACAAGACCCCGTCTCAAAATTTAAAAATCAAAAGGGCGGGGGGTGGGGGGGGTGGTTACTAAGTGCCCCTGGGTTCAATCCCCAGTACTGAAAAAAAAAAAAAGTGAGATATTTATTTATATTTACTAGGGAAGATTAGAGTTTATCTATCAGCCTCAGACTGTAAGTTCCTGCCTGTTTTTTCACTCTTCACCCTCCCCTTTTGGCCAAAACAACAAAGTCAGGCTTCATGGTTTGAATTCGCCAGGTTTAGATCCACACCATTGTCAGAAGTCATTAACAAGGTTACTCAGAGAACCCAGCCTACAGCAGTGTACAGTTGTCTCTCAGGCCTTTTGTTGCAAAATGAGATATTGAATGATCTGAAAAGACAATAACTGCACAGGAGCATTCAGCATACTAAACACACTGATCAACTACATAGTCATTAAAAACTAAATGACTATGGATCCTAATAAAACACTGCAAACACATCAAAACCAGGCCAGGAAATCACATTCCCAAATCCATCTAGAGATCCAGGGCATCTTTTCTTTCAATGGAGCCACAAAACTATCCGACCTGACCAATAATGTTCTAAGAATGTGCTGCAAACAATGTTTGTGACCAAAGTTCTTAGCTAGCCAAAGGTTTTGCAATCGCCCAAAATTGCCTTGAAACTTAAGTTGAAACTAGTTTGTAGAGGTTGTGTCATTTGTAACTTCTGCTAAGGGACAGAGACACGTTTTGGACCCCATTAGTTGCACTATTCCTGCCACTGGATTGGGAGCCAATGATCTCTCCTTGGAGCCTTCCTCCACAGTCCAGGCTTGCCTCATTTTAGGTAACTAAGTATATTTCTCAGAAAAATATAGTTTCTTATAAGAGTAGATGATTAAAATTGAAAAATATTTTTAAAGTTAATATGTTTTAATATTTATTAATAAAATATTCAAAAAGCTGCATCATATCACATAAGATAGGTTTGTGTAGTGATCAGATGAAACCCTGATGTCCACATGAACTGTGGTAGTTTAGTGTTACACAAACTGTACGGGGGTAAAGTCTCACCTATCACAATGAGACTGGGGTGCTGGGCACGGTGGTAAATGCTTGGAATCTCAGTGACTCAGGAGTCTGAGGCAGGAGGATCAAAAATTCAAAGCCAGCCTCAACAACTTAAAGAAAGGACCTAAGTACCTGATCACAACTGTCTCAAAATAAAAAATAAAAAGAGCTGGGAATGTGGGTCAGTGGTTAAACACCACTGGTTTCAATCTGTGGTACCAAGAAAAGAAAAGGAAAAAAAATGTGTGTGTGGATAGATAGATAGATAGATAGATAGATAGATAGATAGATAGCCAATGAGAGTGAGGTGACCAGTAGTCCCTCAAATGTGAAGATTTCTAGAATGGAGGCTGGGGAGTCACAGAAGATAACATACTAATGCTTCAAGGATGCCCTCCATTTTTTGTTGCAATAATGTCAGCAGAAGTATGTTATTTGGGGGTCAGTGTCCAATTTTGATAGAGTAAAGGTTAAAATTAACCTTCAGGAAAATTCAAGTTACAGAGGGGCCCACAAAAGAGAATTTGCCTTTTAAACTGTGGAAAAGAACAATTATTAGATTTTTGTTAGTAGAATCAGATGAAGGATGAAAAATTTATTAATCAGTTAATTTTAAAACAATAGATAGAGTCTGATAAAAACACACAAGAAAGCTTTGCTCTTCCTTAGGTGAAGAAAAATACTAGAGTTAAAAATAATTATGAAGATTTCTGAAACACACTTGAAATTTTGTTGGCCTCTGGAAGCCACCAAAGAATGATAACAAGTAGAGCAAAAATTTTTAATTAGAAATTTTTTTTTCTTGTTTTATTCTCTTGGGTAGAAATATCTGTTTGATGCCATCAGCTACTTGATCTTCTTCCAAAGTTTGTTTGTTTCTGAAAGATATTTAAGAAGCTTCAGCTTATGGTTTCTGAATGAAGTATTTTACACTCAGTCCAAGGGTAGATTTTCTCTGACTTTTAGAAGTTTAGATTCTTCCCAAAACTTAATCTCCAGATTTCTAATCATGCAGAGATTAATTATGTAAAAATTTAAGGAAGATTGTTTTTACTACTGATGAAGAAAGTTAGTATTTAGAAATGGGAGAGATCCAACATGGCGGCGGGCGCAGAGAGATCAAGTCTCTGACCTCTTCAGCTGTGCGGGCATGGGGAGTCGTAAACTGTCTAAATGCTGTTTGCTCAGGATCACTAGGCAATGCTGAGCTGATGTGGATCTGGGGCGAACAGTTGGGGCCTCTCAGAACACACACCAAGCCCAGATCGGCTGCATTCAAGCTCCGGTTCGCCTGCTTCTCGTGACTCAGCACCAACGATCCCGCTGAAATAACTGGTCGGCCCTTCAGAACTTATAGAGGTAAAAGCCATAGGCAGTGGCCACAGGATTGAAACGGGGCTTGGGAGAGACAGTCAGGTCCCACCCGTTACATTGGTCACCCGGCAAAGGGAACGAACGGTCACCATTTGCATGGGATCCCACCATGGCAGAGAACTGACATCACGGGCGGAGGAGATAACTTCATTGAAACCAGCGGCGACAGGTGTGTAATCCCCTAGCCATCCTTCTCCACACAGCGGGGGAAACCTTAAGGGCCCCTCCCAGCTCTCCCTTGAGCGCAATAGCCAGACTGAGGGAATCAGGAGTGGCGCCGGACTCGCGACGCGGAACTCCCGGCTACCGCTCCCACTAGTGCTGACAACTGAGGTCTCTTGCACCAGCTACCGGGGGCATGGCTACCAGAGGGCAAACAAATTCGCTGGGGGTTCTCAGCCCCAAGCTCTACAAACTTAGGGTCTGAGGGAGGCAAACAGGGAGAGTGTGCCCAGTCGTTCATGAAAACAGGGCTCCCAGGAGCAGCAGACCTGGTGTGTAGCCAGTATTGTGGTGAGCATCAAAGGTGAGCGGGGCCTGGCTTGAGGAAACACAAGAGAAGGCCCTAGGCACTCAGGATTGGAGACCCGCCCAGTCTGGGAGGAAGAGCTGCTGCACAGTGATTGGTTCCCAACTATTGAGAGGAGAAGCTTGGCCCAGTGGGCACAGCTCCACCTACTGGAAGAGAAGTTAATCGAACTCTATGACTGCATTTATTATTTTTTTTAATTTTAATTTTAATTATTTTTATTATCATTATTATTTTTTATGGTAAATATTTTTTTAATTTTATTTTTATTGGTTGTTCAAAACATTACAAAGCTCATGACATATCATCTTCCATACATTTGATTCAAGTGGGTTATGAACTCCCATTTTTTACCCCAAATACAAGTTGCAGAATCACATCGGTTACACATCCACATTTTTACATAATACCATATTAATGACTGTTGTGTGCTGCTACCTTTCCTATCCCCTACTATCCCCCCTCCCCTTCCCTCTCATTTTCCCTCTCTATCCCATCTGCTGTTGTTTAATTCTCTCCCTTGTTTTTTTCCCCCTTGCCCCTCACAACCTTTTATATATAATTTTGTATAACAATGAGGGTCTCCTTCCATTTCCATACAGTTTCCCTTCTCTCTCCCTTTCTCTCCCCCCACTCGTCTCTGTTTAATGTTAATCTTTTCCTCATGCTCTTCTTCCCTGTTCTGATCTTAGTTGCTCTCTTTATATCAAAGAAGACATTTGGCATTTGTTTTTTAAGGATTGGCTAGCTTCACTTAGCATAATCTGCTCTAATGCTATCCAATTCCCTGCAAAATCCATGATTTTGTCATTTTTTAGTGCTGCGTAATACTCCATTGTGTATAAATGCCACAGTTTTTTAATCCATTCATCTACTGAAGGGCATCTAGGTTGATTCCAAAGTCTAGCTATTGTGAATTATGCTGCTATAATCATTGATGTGGCCGTATCCCTATAGTGCGCTCTTTTAAGGTCCTCAGGGAATAGACCGAGAAGGGTGATAGCTGGATCAAATGGTGGTTCCATTCCCAGCTTTCCTAGGAATCTCCATACTGCTTTCCATATTGGCCACACCAATTTGCAGTCCCACCAGCAATGTACAAGTGTACCCTTTTCCCCACATCCTCGCCAGCACTTATTGTTGCTTGACTTCATACTGGCTGTCAATCTTACTGGAGTGAGATGGTATCTTAGGGTGGTTTTGATTTGCATTTCTCTGACTGCTAGAGATGGTGAGCATTTTTTCATATACTTATTGATTAATTGTATGTCCTCCTCTGAGAAGTGTCTGTTCAGGTCCTTGGCCCATTTGTTGATAGGGTTGTTTGTTATCTTATTGTCTAATTTTTTGAGTTCTTTGTATATTCTGGATATTAGGGTTCTATCTGAAGTGTGAGGAGTAAAAATTTGTTCCCAGGATGTAGGTTCCCTATTTACCTCTCTTATTTTTTCTCTTGCTGAGAAAAAACTTTTTAGTTTAAGTAAGTCCCATTTGTTTATTCTTGTATTTAACTCTTGGGCTATGGGCGTCCTATTAAGGAATTTGGAGCCCGACCCCACAATATGTAGATCGGAGCCAACTTTTTCTTCTATCAGGTGCAGAGTCTCTGATTTGATATCTAGCTCCTTGATCCATTTTGAATTAACTTTTGTGCATGGCGAGAGAAAGGGATTCAATTTCATTTTGTTGCATATGGATTTCCAGTTTTCCCAGCACCATTTGTTGAAGATGCTATCCTTTCTCCATTGCATGCTTTTAGCGCCTTTATCAAATATAAGAAAGTTGTAATTTTGTGGATTGGTCTCTGTGTCCTCTATTCTGTACCATTGGTCCACCTGCCTGTTTTGGTACCAGTACCATGCTGTTTTTGTTACTATTGCTCTATAGTACAGTTTGAAATCTGGTATCGCTATACCTCCCAATTCACACTTCCTGCTTAGAATTGCTTTTGCTATTCTTGGTCTTTTGTTTTTCCATATGAATTTCATGATAGCTTTATCTATTTCTACAAGAAATGCCACTGGGATTTTGATTGGCATTGCGTTGAACCTGTAGAGAACTTTGGGTAATATCGCCATTTTGATGATGTTGGTTCTGCCTATCCATGAACAAGGTACATTTTTCCATCTTGTAAGATCTTCTTCTATCTCTCTCTTTAGGGTTCTGTAGTTTTCATTGTATAAATCTTTCACCTCTTTTGTTAGGTTGATTCCCAAGTATTTTATTTTTTTTGAGGATATTGTGAATGGGGTGGTTTTCCTCATTTCCATTTCAGAAGTTTTGTCGCTGATATACAGAAATGCCTTTGATTTATGCGTGTTGATTTTATATCCTGCCACTTTGCTGAATTCATTTATTAGTTCTAGTAGTTTCTTTGTAGACCCTTTTGGGTCTTCTAGGTATAGGATCATATCATCCGCAAATAGTGATATTTTAAGTTCTTCTTTTCCTATTTTTATGCCTTTAATTTCTTTTGTCTAATTGCTCTGGCTAGTGTTTCAAGGACTAAATTAAATAGAAGTGGTGAGACAGGGCATCCCTGTCTTGTTCCAGATTTTAGCGGGAATGCCTTCAGTTTTTCTCCATTTAGAATGATGCTAGCCTGAGGCTTAGCATATATAGCTTTTACAATGTTGAGGTAAGTTCCTGTTATCCCCAGTTTTTCTAGTGTTTTGTACATAAAAGGATGCTGTACTTTGTCGAATGCTTTTTCTGCATCTATCGAGATGATCATATGGTTCTTATCTTTAAGTCTATTGATGTGGTGAATAATATTTATTGATTTCCGTATATTGAACCAACCTTGCGTCCCAGGGATGAATCCTACTTGATCATGGTGCACAATTTTTTTGATATGCTTTTGTATTCGATTCGCCAGGATTTTATTGAGAATGTTTGCATCTATGTTCATTAGAGATATTGGTCTGTAGTTTTCTTTCTTTGAAGTGTCTTTGTCTGGTTTCGGGATTAGGGTGATGTTGGCCTCATAGAATGAATTTGGAAGAGCTCCTTCTTTTTCTATTTCTTGAAATAGCTTGAAAAGTATTGGTATTAATTCTTCTTTGAAGGTTTTGTAAAACTCCGCTGTATACCCATCCGGTCCTGTGCTATTCTTGGTTGGTAGTCTTTTGATGGCTTCTTCTATTTCTTCCTTTGTTATTGGTCTGTTTAAATTGTGTGTGTCTTCCTGACTCAATCTGGGCAGCTCATATGACTTAAGAAATTTATCGATGTCTTCACTGTCTTCTATTTTATTAGAATATAGGGTTTCAAAATACTTTCTAATTATCTTCTGTATTTCTGTAGTGTCTGTTGTGATATTGCCTTTTTCATCCCGTATGTTAGTAATTTGAGCGTACTACAGGGATACTGCCACATCAATGTTCATAGCAGCACAATTCACAATTGCTAGACTGTGGAACCAACCCAGATGCCCTTCAATAGATGAATGGATAAAAAAAAATGTGGCATTTATACACTATGGAGTATTACGCAGCACTAAAAAATGACAAAATCATGGAATTTGCAGAGAAATGGATGGCACTAGAGCAGATTATGCTTAGTGAAGCTAGCCAATCCCTAAAAAACAAATACCAAATGTCTTCTTTGATATAATGAGAGCAACTAAGAACAGAGCAGGGAGGAAGAGCAGGAAGAAAAGATTAACATTAAACAGAGACATGAGGTGGGAGGGAAAGGGAGAGAAAAGGGAAATTGCATGGAAAGGAGGGAGACCCTCATTGTTATACAAAATTACATATAAGAGGTTGTGAGGGGAATGGGAAAATAAACAAGGAGAGAAATAATTACAGTAGATGGGGTAGAGAGAGAAGATGGGAGGGGGGGAGGGAGGATAGTAGAGGATAGGAAAGGTAGCAGAATACAACAGTTACTAATAGGGCATTATGTAAAAATGTGGATGTGTAACCGATGTGATTCTGCAATTTGTATTTGGGGTAAAAATGGGAGTTCATAACCCACTTGAATCTAATGTATGAAATATGATATGTCAAGAGCTTTGTAATGTTTTGAACAACCAATTAAAAAAAGAAAAATAATAGAAATGGGAGCTTGTACCACTCCTCAGTATTTAGCCAAAAGAATTAAAGTCAGCCTACTATATATAGCGTTGCGTGCATCTCCACATTTATAGCAATGCAATTCACAAGAGTCAATTATGGAACCATCAACAATACATATCCACCAAAAATAAATGCATTTTTTATAATGTGGTATATATACACAATAGATTTTTATTCAGCCATAAAGAAGAACAAAATTAAGTCATTTGCATGGATGGAACTTAAGAGCATATTAAGTTAAGTGAAATACAGAAGACTCAGAAAGTCAAATGTTGTGTGTTTTCTCTCATATGTGACACCTAGAGAGAAAAAAAGAATGATTTTAAGTAGAAGGGGAATCTCATAAAAGTATAAGAGAACAGGAAGGAAAGGAGAGGTACTGCAGAATGAAGTTGACAAAATTATGTTATATTCATGTACAAATATGGCACAGTGAATCCCACTATATGTATAATTATGATGCACTAATAAAAAATAATTTTAAAAAAGAAAGAAATGTGAGCTTGTGATACGCAGAGTACACTTTCAGAAGTATATTTCTAAATGTTTGGAGTAGCCTACAGATCCCAGGAGGAGCTGATTGTATTGTTATCAAGGTTAGCAGCAAGTCTCAGCCACAGATGTCTTGGAGAGTATTCTCGACTTTAGTTTTAGAATTCATTGTTTTCTTTCTAGTTTTCCTAAATATTCACTTGGGACAGTGAAAGTTAGTTATTAAAATAAATTTTGGGGCTGTTCTTTAGTAACAACAGCAGGAAAATGTGTGCCCCATATCACTGAAGAATAAATTGAAATTCCTTAGGTTCAGAATAACAATCAAGCAATCTAATCATCAGAACTTTGATCTGATGCATATCCTTGATCCATCCTGGAAATAAACAACAGCCAGAACATATTTGCAAGACATCACTGAGGCCACTGCATTGCTAATGTTACTTGTTTAATTAGTATAGCAGTGAACTGTTATTTCCTCAAGATTCTGGGTCATTGCACTTTGAATGAATTTCCAGTCTTTTATATGGCTACCCCCCCCCTTTTTTATTTTTAGTGGTTTATTGTGTTTTACAATGTAACAGTCTTTCACTGATAGAAATGAAAAAACTAAACAGAGTCCTAACAGGTACTTGGAAAACTGAAATTGATAATGGAAAAACAAATGCTACCAACGAAAACAAATAAATGGGAAAATATACCAGAGAGACTTTAATTGCCAGGAATATAGGATAAAGGGAAATCCATGCCTTTAATCACAGCAGTTTAGGAGGCTGAGGCAGGAGGACTGCAAGCTCGAAAGCCTCAGCAACTTAGCAAGACCCTGTCTCAAAAGAATAAAGATGTGCTTAAGGATAATGTGCCCCTGGGCTCAATCCTCATTATCCCCCACCCCAAGAAAAATCAATTAACATGCCAGAATGTTTTAATATTTATCAGGGAAATAGATGAAAACCATAGGTAGTACAGATGGTCTGCAGATGGTCACGGCCTCATAATACTGAGTGTCTCAAGGGCGCCGGGCACAGCCCCTGAAAGAGCTTGTGGGCAGCATCCACGCGAGGAAGCGCACCCAGGAACACCCACTTCACTCCTAGACTGGAAACGGGGACATCTCCCAGGTGACTCAAATGGGGACAATTAGGTGCGAAAGTAGCCAGAATGCGAACCTGCGGGGCCTGGGATGTGGCAGGCGCAGAACCCACGTACATTCAGGAATCTGATTTGTCCATGTCCTCCAGACCACCCTCCTCCACATCTCAGCAGACGTCAGGCAGAGACCAAGAGTCTCTGGGAGGCCACCAGGGCCTCGCGGGCCTCCACCCCTGAGGTTCAGAGGCACTGGGGCCCCGAGGGTGGGTTGCGACTGCTGGGAAGCCCTCCTGGACGCTGCCCCCCGGGTACCCACAGGACTGGTGTTTACTGGAGAAGCTGGGTTTGTCCTCTGGGAAGAAATTCTAAGGACTAGCACTTAAGTCGCTCATTGCTGAGGGGTATGTACCCCATGGAAGTCTGCAGGCTCAGGCGCTCCTCAGGACATAGGCGACATAGGCGGTGAAGCCCCTGTGGCGGGGCAGACTGCATTGGGCCTGTAGGAGGGCGGGCGCGGACGCTGCCCCCTGCGAGGGTGTGGTGGTGCCCAGCGAGGGCATAAGGCCTGGTGCGCCACAAACCACGTCCGCACATGTCGCTCCTCCAGGTCGAGCCTGGCGGCTAGGGCCACCAGGGCACTGTGGGACAAGCGTCCTTCAGCAAGTGTTTCTCCAGCTCCTGCTGCTGCTGCTGCTTACTGAGAATCATAACAGGGCAACTTGGGGCCTCTGAGCTCAATAAATCATGAATTTCTTCCACTGCAGCTGCTGCTCTGTTCAGGGGAATGGCTACCTCTTTTGTAATAGCAAAGTTTCTAAAATGTTCTTTAATTTCTTACCATTTTGTTGGTGTTGTTTGTTTGTTTGTTTGTTTTAATAAACCAATCCAATTGCATATCTACGGCTTATACAAATATTTGATTTTTTTTTTCAGTCTCATTAGCTGGCAAGTTTGAGTGATGGGAAACAATTCAGCTTTTTGAGCTTATTTAACTTGTGGGAGTAGGTTATTCTAATGATAAATTTAGATCGGTGGTAGCACAGAATGTTTGACAAACTTTATATTTTTAAGTATGAATCATTAACAAGCAATATTAAATACTATTTTTTTTTTGACACTGGAGATTGAACCCAGGGGCATTATGCCACTGAGCTACAACCACAGCCCTTTTTATTTTTATTTTGAAAGGGGGTTTCACTAAGTTGCAGAGGCTGTCAATCCTACTGCCTCAGCCTACTGAGGTGTGTTTCCAAAATATTTGTAGAGAGTGCAAATAGCTCCCTAACACCAGTCAAATAATGCTCACTCTCCCTCCCCAGTGAGGGAGGCAGAGTTGCAATGCGAGTTAATGAGAGTTCCTCTTTTTCCTGCTGGAACCATGGAGGGTTTGAGGGTGCTGAAGAAATCAACACATATATGAAAAAATGTTCAACATCTCTAGTAATTAGAGAAATGCAAATCAAAACTACTCTAAGATTTCATCTCATGCCAGTCAGAATGGTAGTTTTCAAGAATACAAAGAACAATAAATGTTGATGAGGATGTGGGGGGAAGGCACACTCATTCATTGCTGGTGGGACTGCAAATTGGTGCAACTAACCTGGAAAGTAGTATGGAGATTCCTCAAAAAATTTGGAATGGAACCACCATTTGATCCAGCTATCCCACGCCTCAGTCTATACCCAAGGGACTTAAAATCAGCATACTATAGTAATGCAGCCACATCAATGTTTATAGCAGCATTGTTCACAGTAGCTAAACTGTGGAAGAAACCTAGATACCCTTCAATAGATGAATGAATAAAGAAACTGTTTATATATACACAATGACATATTACTCAGCATTAAAAGAGAATAAAATTATGGCATTTGCCAGTAAATGGATGGAATTGGAGAATATCATGCTAAGTAAAGTAAGCCAATTCCAAAAAACCAAAGGCTGAATGTTCTATCTCATAAGTAGATGCTGATCCCTAATAAGGGACACATGGGAATAATGGAGGAACTTTCATGGGACAAAGGGAAGGGAGAGGTGGGAAGGGACATGGAGGTAGAAAAGATGGTAGAATGAGATGGACATCATTACTCTAGGTACATTGTATGATGCACATATAATGAGATTCTACATCATGTACAACCAGGGAAATGTAAAGTTGTGCTGCAATTGTATACAATGAATCAAATTGCATTCTGCTGTCATATATACCTAATTTTTAAAATTTAAAAAAAAAACTCAAAAAAAGTTCCTGCTGTGCCAGAAATCCTTAAGAAAAAGTGATACAGAATTCAGGTATGACAATGTGAGGGGAAAAAAAAAAAAAGTAGGTCACATTAGATTGGGTAGAGAGAAGTGATGGGAGGAGATGGGAGGGGAAGGACAGCCGAATAAAATAGACATTATTATTGCTGTGGGTATATATGTGACTGCATGACCAATGTAATTCTGCAAACTGTACACTCAGAAAAATGAGAAATTATATCCCATCTGATTCAAATGTATGATATGTTAAGATCATTGTACTGTCATGTGTAACTAATTAAAACAAATATAAAAAAAGAAAAAGTAAAAGCCTGGTTTATTTCACTTAGCATGATATTCTCCAGTTTCATCCATTTACCAGCAAATGCTTTTTATAGCTGGGTAATATTCCATTGTATGTGTATGTATGTATATATATACAATATTCCATTGTATGTATATGTGATATATATATATATATATATATATATATATATATATATCACATTTTCTTTATCCATTCATCTGTTGTAGGACACCTGTCTAGGTTGGTTCGATAGCTCAGCTGTTGTGAACTGAGCTGAAATAAGTCAGTACCAAAAAACCACATGCAGAATGTTCTCTCTGATATGAGGATACTAACCCACAACAAAGGAGGTTGAGGAGAGGAAGAATAGAAGTTCATTGGACTATACAAAGGGGAATAAAGACAGTGGGGATGGGAATAGAAAAGACAGTAAAATGAATCTGAGGTAAACACAATAATGGAGTCCTAATTGGAAGAGGTTTTACTTCTAAGTATGTATAGTATGTCAAAATACACTCTTCTGTCATGTATCTCTAGAAAGAACAAAGAAATAAATAAATAAGAAAAGTGAAGGAATTTCACAGTGCTGAGAGCCACAGAGTCTGGATGGCGCCAGAAGGAGTGGTTAAGAGGTGATGCCAGCGAGCCATTAAGATGATGATAATTAAGTTATAATTGCTGTGACTGGATGATGCTGGATTGGGACAGGCTGTGTAATAGGGTGGCTCCAGGAATAGGGTGGTTCCTGCTGCCTCGGGAACCTGCCACTTTGGAGTTCCCCTTGAGTTCTCACGGGCTTCTGAGGGAGAGAGGGCTCGGAGCCCGGTGGAGAGCTGGGAGAGTTCCCGGGGAGTGTGCGTGGAGTGCTGGTGGAGTTCGGCAATAAAGAGTTGCTGTTTTGAACCTACAAGTGCTTCCTGGTTATTTGTGCCCAGCCAGACTGCGGCATCACGGAGCTGAAGGTAAATCACCCAAGAAAGAAGTTTGCCCAAAAGATGTTTTAAAAGTCAAGGAAGAAACTTATCTATAAAAAAAAAAAAAGCCAAGCATTGCCACAAAGATTATAGGCACATGTACAGAATGGAGATTTGAATGGCTAGAAAATTTGGCAACTTCTGTGTACCTGCAGAACCAAAATTGGCATTTGTCATCAAGATCAAGTATCAATGGTATGGGTGCAAAGGTTATTAAGGTGTTGCAAATTCTTCTCCTTTACCAGATCTTCAATGCCACCTTCATTAAGCTCAACAAGGCTTCAATTAACAAGCTGAGGATTGTGGGACCATATATTGCATGGGGGTATCCAAATCTGAAGTTAATGAATGAACTAATCTACAAGCATTGATATGGCAAAATCAGTAGGAAACAAATTGCCTTGACAGATAACGCTTTGATTGCTTGATCGCTTGGTAAATATGGCATCATCTGCATGGAGATCTGATTCATGAGATCTACACTATGGAAAACACTTCAAAGAGGCAAATAACTTTGTGTGGCCTTTCAGGTTATATTCTCCACGAGGTAGAATGAAAAAAAAAAAAAAAAAAGACCACCTATTTTGCAGAAGGTGGAGATGCTTGTAACAGGGAAGACCAGATCAAGAGGCTTATTAGAAGGATGAACTAAGGTATCTACCGTGGTATTTTTGTAATATGGTCGTTTAATAAAACAGTACCTGTTCTCAATGTAAAAAAAAAAAAAAAACCTTAATGAGAGCACTAATGCAGGGGCTTTAATTTATCCCTAAAGTATATTATGAATGTCACTAATTGACAACTGATAAAGAATTTTTTCTTTTTTAAAATCAATGTATTGACTTATTTTTTCAGTTTTTACAAAAGAGGATCTTTTTAAGTTTAGAACTACACAATCATCTTATTATAATTAACCTCAGAAAACCCAATTTTTATTTTGTCAGGTTTCTTTATGTTATTCTGTTTGATATCCAAAAGAACAGTCACAATATGTTTGAATTCTCAAAATTTAGAGAGTGTCAACAAACCTTAATATTTTTAAAAAAAAACATATGATAACATTTTTATATGCCTTTTCTTGTATTTACTTATTTTTATGTGGTGCTGAGGCTTGAACCCAGTGATTCACACATGCTAGACAAGTGCTCTACCACTGAGCTACAACCACATTCCCAAAACCTGAATATTTCTATTATTTTTCCCTTTATAAATTATCAGAGCAAATATTTTTTGTCAATGATGGTCATTCCAAGAAACCCAAATAAAAGACATTTTAATGTTGTGATGATTTTGGACTTGGAATCTAGATTTTAGAAAAGAAAATAAAAACTTTTTTTTATGTTACTTGGGATTGAACTCAGGGCCTCACACTCATCACCTAGCTATACTCTCCCCCACCCCACCCCAAAATAAAAAGGTATGTCTCAGACTAGAGTACTAGTTGGTTAAAATGATAGAAAATGTATAAAACGGAGGTGTATTTTGAAGTTAGAGCCAACAGCAATTTCTGATTTCAAGATTTGGGGCAAGTGTCTCAAAAAATGTTTCTAAAAATTAAAGACTGAGAACTACCTCAGTTTCTTTCTTCCAGTTCCCTCTGCAGAACCCCGAAGATCAGAAACAGTAACAATTTGAGGCCTCACCTAGGACAACCTCCTGGGAGGTACTCAACTGAGGTAAGCTTCCACCACTCCCATCAAGGGCCAAGTAAGTTGGACAGCCAGGTGGGACCTGCCTGTGGCCATGGAAAGTCTCCTAAATACCCACCCAATCATTTTTCATTGCAGGCTGCTGTGCCAAGAGTGGATGCAGCCAGGGAACACTCTGGTACCTCCTCCTAGTCTTCCCCCCAGGTAAGACAGTGGGAGGAGCTACCTCAGTGGTGACTGTATGCTTGAATCTATCCACAGGATTTGCTTCTCAGAATACTTGGATTTTGGTGATGGGAGACGTAGACCTGAGAAGGGAGCCCCTGATGACCTTTTCTGAAGACACACGTGCACCTCCTGGGAAAGTATTTTGCAAGATTTGAAGCCTGGAGTTTTTCCCCTTTCTTTTTTTTTTTTTTTTTTTTAAGAGAGAGCGAGAGAGGAGAGAGAGAGAGAATTTTTAATATTTATTTTTTAGTTCTCGGCAGACACAACATCTTTGTTGGTATGTGGTGCTGAGGATCGAACCCGGGGCCGCACGCATGCCAGGCGAGCGCGCCACCGCTTGAGCCACATCCCCAGCCCTCCCCTTTCTTCTTGCTATCTATCTCTCCCATCTCTTCTATCTCTCCTCTATCTTCTGCCCCATTCTCATT